>NC_079335.1:68235068-73235068 GCF_029582105.1 Oenanthe melanoleuca | reverse complement strand
CATAAATGATGGTGAAATGGTAAAGTTCTGGTAGTTGGAGGATGAATTACTGACTGTGACTGTTCTGAAACTTGCATTTTTTCAACATTCATATGCACTGTGTATTTCATCTGCTGCATGAACATTCCAAGTATCAGAGATTGAAGTACTTCAATGAAAATACTGTTAATTTGTGGCACTCGTTTTTGGTCCTCCTTCATCTTTGTTGAGCACTGCTGACTAGTCAAAGCAAGCATAGCCTCACTTTTTTAATTGCCATAACTTAAATATAGAATGCTTGCTGTCTCACATGTAAGATGTGTCTGTGTAAGAAGACCTGTGATTGTATTTCTTATGGCATAATTTAGTACTATTTTAAGTTAAAAATTTCAAACAAGATAAGCTGAACCTTCCTTAGGGAAAGTAGCACCATAGCACCCTTTTTTTCCTAAACTGGTTCTGTTTCTGAGGAGCTGCTGTACCGGTGCCTTGCCTTTTTTAAAAAATAGATGACAGCTGTTAAAGGAGCACTGGAAAAGATCACTTGTTAAATTACTCTTCCTAATTATAAAGCTGTTCTATGTCTTCCTATCCTAGTGAGATTTCTTTGAAATTTGATGCGTCTCTAGTCAGTAGTTGTATTAGAATATCCGCAGAAATTGTAGCATACCTTCATTTCTTGAGTGGTCAAACTTAAGAACATCAATATTAATGCAAAATTATTCTTTTATAGCAAGCCTAAAAAAACCCCTAGTGACAGCATGAGAAGGGACTAAGCTGCAGTCCTTTTAAATGTCCATCAGAGTGTGACTGAAGAGATTAAGCCAGAAAGAAAGGAGTTAATGCTCTGAAGACCAGCAGCTCTACATAGTGTGTTTTCAGTCCCCTGTTATGTTTTATCATTTTCTCAAATCAAAGCTACTGACTTCTGGGAGGAGCCTTCTCTGACCAGTCATGGTGTTAAGTTCCCTGCTGCACTAATGGCTGCTTCAGGCACACAGATTGCAGCAGGTGGGTAGTACTTGCTATTGATGCCTTGGATTTTATCTTTTATATTTTTCAGAACCTCTGCTGCTTAGTATGTAATTCTGAAACTTCATATTAGGTGTTAGTAAGTTCTCTTCACAGGGTAGTGAGACAAAACAATTCCTTCTCAGCTGGAGAATCAAGGACAATGGGTACCCAAAGAGAATCAGCAACAGCAAGGGAAAGGGGGCAAGCCAGGGGGCTGAGACTTCACAGACTGGGGCTGTGGTTGGAAAATTGACCCCAATATGTGGATTAATCAAAATTTATAAAAGTGTAAAAACTAGTGGCCGGGATCCATCTCAGATTTGATTTGGGTGTGGCCCCAGCTGGGCTTTTGCACTGCCCAAAGTGTATCCTTTCAACAAATACCTATTTTATTCCTTTTGCTCTGTCTAGTCTCTGTTCCAGGTCAGCCTTTCCAGGCAACACTATATTATTATACATTGAATGTTTTGGATATAATCCTTTGGGCTGTGACAATAAATCCTGAAGGGGTTCTCCTGGCCTTGTAGGTTGAAAGAGATTTTCTTATTCCCACATGTTCTCCTCTGCTCCCAAGAGGAGGGAAAAAATACAAGTGCAGGACCATGAACAGCATGTCTCATCCACTGCCACTCAAATGATCATGTTAATGAAGATTTGGAATGCTGTAAGAAGAAACAGTAACATTTACAAGCTTTTGGTCCAGGCTTTTAACTGCAGCTGTCTTTACTGAAATGCTTTAAGACTTGATGTTGAAAACCATGGGTTAATATGAAGCTCGGTAGTTAGCTAACTGGGATATTTCTGAAATAATAGCTTTCACTGATAGAAGGTTACAAACAGACACACAGAGTTATTTTCTAAGCCCAGGACATTCCTCTTCCTCACCACCTCTCTCCTTCAGTCTCTTCTTTGTAGATTCTTTTTATGAGAGTTAGCTGTGGTGATACTTGTGGACTCCCAGAGCTGCCCACTTCAGGCAAGCGTTACTGTTTGGTAGGTAACAACATCCATTACTGGGTCAGCTGATGTGATGGATCAGATTCAAATTCAGGTCATAGCTTTCCCAGACCTGAATTCATCTTTTGAGCTGCACTGATTTCACACTTGCATCAGCCCAGTTCATAGACATTTGTATGCATTACAATGGTAAGTGTGTTCTGAAGAACAATATTCTGTGCTAGCAACATTCAGAGCTTGACAGACTTCATGTAATGTGTGACTGCTGGGCTTTTGTCCAAGAAGAAAAAAAAATCTTTAGAACCTAATCATAACTCTGTAACTTGTGCAAAATTATTCCTAATATGTCACTGAGAGCAATGAAAAAAACTCTTCTCATGTTGTCCCTAAATATAAATGAGACAGTTGCTCCTTTCATCTAATTACCATGCTTTGTTTATTATATCAGAGGCTTTACATACCTCTGATTTGCATATGTTTTGCCTGCTGGGTTTGCTCAAGACAATCTGCAAGTCATGTGCTTAAATATTTCTGACGTAGTCTGCTTAGTCTAATTGCATGATCAATGGAGAAATATTTTAAATGCTTTATGAGATTTATATCCTGATCTATCTCTTCCCAAACAAATGTCTCTAGGCTGGTCAGATATACTATGTTTTAATGGTGGCTGTTTTTTCCCTTGAATATATAAAGGAAGCCTAGGGTAGTGAGACAACGAAGGCATTTACAGCCCTTGTGTCATTGCTCCCTGTCAATCTGAAGGCCTGTCTGTTTTGGAGATGCCATTGACTGCTGTTTTGGCTACAGTAAGAAGCTGACTCTTGCCACAATGCACAGGATTACCAATCCACAGCAATAATAACTGCAGGGCACAGGAACTTGATTTATTTACCCCTTGTTTCTCTGAAATTACTCTCAGGCACCGTACGACTTTGTATTCAGATCACTCTTGAGACACCAAGGATATGTTGCTTCACTGTACCTCAAAATAAAAGTCCTGTCTTTCAGGGTGTTGCAAAGAGATTTCTTTGCAGATGAGTGGATTAGGAAATAAGAGGTCTTCTTCCATTAGGAACTGCAACCAGATCAAGGCTGTAGCAGAAGTGTTCCTGTTTTACACTTGTTAATCCATTTCCTTGATGTTATAGATAGGAACAAACATAGTGTAGGCCAAGGGTAGTCATGTGGGCCAGTCAGTACCAAAACATGGCTCCATCTGTTCCAGTTTCTGTTATGCAGTCTCTTTGTCTTGTTTTGGTCATCTAGACAGAATCCAATCCTCACACAGCCCTACACAGCTACACAGTCTGGTTACAGACTGAAGAAAACACTTCCTGTGGACCTACAGCAAGGCAGAGGGCAGAATATAGTCTAACAGTTAAATAGAACAAATAGGCTTCAGAGAGCAAATATTTGCTATTATTCAATGTAATCTGAAGGCATCTGGACTACTCAAAGACTTCCAGCCTTGGTATTTTATAGTGGTTGCTGTTCTGTTCATTTCAGCTCATATTTGTATTGAAAGATATATATGGCTGGATAACGTACCTCAAACAATTCTGGTTCAACTAAGGTTCCCTCAAATGTTGCAATCCTTCAGGAAGTGGATGCATACTTATGGAAAGCAAATGGAAATTGAGTTTTATTTGCAGCCTAAACCCATACTTTTTCAGTAGCCACTATACTGTTCAAATACCAGATTGTATTTGTTCTTTGTTTTATATAATGTGTTGCCACAATTCAGATATGCAGCAATATGTGTGGTGGGGCTTTTTCTTAGGTACTTTACACATAAATGATCAAACCTAATGCAGATTGCAGAAAGATTTGTCTACATTGCAAAAACGTCTCCATGCTTCAATTTTAGCTTTTTTTTTAATATTGTGTGACCTTATTCCTGCTTCCTGGCTAGTTATTTCCAAATTGTTGGCTACCTTTCCAAGTAACATATTCTGCTGAGATTGTTTGTTTTGTATTGATACATGATAAAACCAACGTGCTGATAAAGTTTTTTCTTATGGGAGCAAAACCCAATACTTCAGCAGAAACGCTGTGACTTTGGCAAAAGTGTCACACACACTGAAAAATGTTTACTGCCTTTTTCTATGCAATTATACAAAAAAGGTTGGTGGTTGGTTGGTTCTTTTTTTTGTTTACAGGGAGGGGAATGAGGGATGTTGCACAGCATTTGTAGGTGGTAGAAATAGTTGGCTTGTTTGACTTGTTATTTTTCTTATATTTGCCAGAAATAATATGTAGTGCATATAACCAATTTCTTCTCAGAGTGGTTTGCAAACCACTTTGAAGTCCTACTCTCTGTGGTTCTCTAGTAATTTGGTTATATCTCAATTCTGTCTTAGCCATCACAAGGCATTTTCCTCTCTTCCTTCTCCCAAGAAGCTCAACTCACCTTTCATTATGGAGGGTGCACAGAAAAGTTGAGGAGAAAATGTTGGAATCCTCCTATTTCTTTACAATTACCAAACAAATACTGTATTCCTCTTTCTGTAAGCCTTACTTTCTTCTTTCCCTGTTAGTTAAACATAAAGGTTAAACACCATCTTGGCTGCAAGAAGAGAAACTTCTGAAGAAGTAAGGGCAGAAACAAAGGACTAGCAGAATTGTACTGGGGCTGCTTTAACTGTTTTTATACAAGGATACATTCTAACCCAATTATATTTACAGAAACTGTCATTATTTGTGTGTCAGTATCTGCATTGCTCTGAGCATGATGCTTAAACAGAGCAACATCAGTAAACACTTATATCAGTATTATGAAAAAGACATGACTTGTGCTGTATATAGTAAATGTCTTGTAAATGCATCTCAGGCATAGATCTTTTTTTCTAAGACTTGTAGATAACTCAAGTAGAAGCATTCTCCTTTTCCACTGCATTGCTTTTTTAATGAGTTGTTTCCCATTTTGTGTTTATACACTTGGCTTGTCAAATACAGTGGGTCCCTGATGTGTTAAGGTAGTTGGCTTTGTGCCATTTCCCAGTCTGAGCTCCTGTATATTTTGAACTCTGATTCTGTCCTTTCCAATGTCTGCCACTCCTCCTGGGGTATTGCAAGTCACTCATCTGAAGGATTAAGGCAAATACTGAATGAAAATGTTAAGGACATACCAGTCTCATATAACAAGGCACTTCTAATACCCTGTCCTTGCCCTTTGGTGTAGCTTTCTGATTAAATATGAAGGTATGGGGATTGCATAAACGCTGTATTTTTGAAGTTTGCTTTTAAGTGTCATATAGCAGAATTTCAAAAGCTTTGTAGCAGTTGAGATGTATGCTTTCATCTTGTCTTCAGGACAGGCTGTGTACTTCTAAAAAAGAAATACACCTTCTTTTTCCTTTTTTGGATACTGATAATCCTCCTTGACTGCTTTCACAGCTTCTTAGCTTTGTTAGTAACTTGCTCAGTATCTTTATAATATCCAAGTGAGAGCAGTTGATCTAAAATTGCTTTGATAGCCCTTTTTTTCTAGTTTTACTTCATAAACTGTAATTCCTTGAGAAATTTATTACTCTACTTATTTGTCCCACAATCTTGTCCTTTCCTCTACCCTATTGGCTAGTTGAAATCAAAATTATTCAGAATTATTTTAAACTCTTAGTTCTATTTAGAGAGCTCTGAAAGCATTCCATGTTGTTTATTTTGGGGTTCCAGTACTCAGATACTAAGGAATCATTCAGAAGACCATTATAATGTACCTTTGGGAATTTTTTTTCTTCTGTTCTGGTAACAGAAGCGTTCTTATACAAATATTGAATTAAAAATTTTAGATTCCAAAGAACACCTCACATAGTCTTATTTGCCTGTTGTTTTTTGGTCTTGCTAATCTCACAAATAAGTGATTTCAGTTATAATTTCTAAGCATATTGATTGAAAGCTTTTTGGGGTGGGTGTGTGTTCTGTGTGTATTTTCTCAGGGATAAACAAATATTATTCTTTTATTAAGGATTAATTTCATGAAAGAATTCAAGGCAATTTCACGTGGAGGTTTCAAAAGATCCTTATACCTAGTATTGTAGTTGGACTGGATGACCTTGAAAGCCTTTGCCAACCTAAATGATTCTGTGATTTTACCAGTTTGCCTCCATGCTGAAAAAAAAAGTTTATCTGGGTACTGCAAGATGTGTATTTTTACTATACTTAAACAAAATAAGTTTTTTAAATTTTGTAATACTTTGCTCAAGTGAAGTCTCTGCATCCATGATTAAATGTGTGAAATAAATACCTGACATAAGTGCAGTCTGTGCAAACTGCAGGGTATGCTGCATCCTGTGCAAAAGTAGCTCAGTAATTAATTTCCTTTGTTACACACTGGTAAAAATTAAATGCTACATTCAGCTGGAAAATGTGGTCATAGTCTGTGGTGATGGGAGAATGGATACACAGCTTTTGTTCATCATCTTTTGTTTAAACATTGTGCGTTTTTTCTTCAGCAATTTTCAACATAAAGCCAGCTCTATTCCATGTTAAATATTTTAAAGTATGGAGCTGCAGTCACTGTTCAGTTATTTGTGAGAGCTTTGCTTCTGGATCCACTTAGTCTACAATGCAGTTCTGTTAAAGGCGTCTGTGAGTGCAGGCAAGTGGATTTGCCCACTGAAAAACCTAAGAGCTGCTAATTCTGAGCTGACCCAGTTCTGACATGCCCAGTGGCATGTCATGTGCACCCATGTTATCATCACTGGGGAGAAAATGCCACCTCCCCACTGCTGCCTGCCATCATGTCTTTTCTCATGTCTTTTTTCTGTCACTGTGTTTATTGTAATGGTAGAATATTTATTTTGACCACAGCACTAACCAAACATTAGGTAGAAGATACGTAGAATTGAAGGCATTTTTTTTTTTTTATTTAGTTCAGCCTTTTTCTAGCACTATGAAAATAAAAGAACTTCTTAAAGCTGATGGAGTTGAAAGTAAAGTTATAAAGCACATACAGAAAATTGCAGTAAGTACTCAGTAAGGAGTGCTTAAATCTACTCTTCTGTCTTAGACAAGTGCAAGTATGGCAGGTGCTGCATTTGAATTTGCATATTTGGACGGTGTGGTCGCCTGCTGTTTGGCAAGTTTTCCCAGCTTTCAGCAAGGGAGTTTGGATGTGTCCTTCACTTTTTCATACTTTCATATTTCTTACTTATACAGCAATATTGACACCAGTATTTTTTACCAACCAAGCTAAAGCTTTAAAAATCTTAATTACAGGGAAAACAAACTATACTCTCTTCTGTTTTGAGATGTGGGCCACACTTTGGTTATACAATGAAAACTAAAAGCATTTCTTAAAATACTTGCCTGTCCCATCTTCATGGGTGGACTTAAGTCTGTGAACATCTCTGCAGAGAAAATCTATCCAAAAAACTGCAGTACCATCATCTCAGATTACTTTTTCTGTTTTCAGGGACCCATTGTGAAGCAAGCAATTAGTCTTGTTGTGGAGTGCAACACCCCCACAGAGAGTATCAAATGAATTAAAAGGGCAATATCTGGTTACCTCCTGAATCTAATGAAATGTTTTCTGGCTGTTCTTGAGCAGGTCAGCTTTTTCATGCTAACCGTAGTATCTGTTATTCTTTCCCTATTTTTTTTGTCAAAGCTGCTTGGAAATTGTCAGTACTGGCAGGTACACTTACATGTTGTTACCAATTTTGAATATTACTGCACTTTCAGTATAAATGCTTTGCTTTGGTTGGTTGGCTGGGGGTTTTTTGTTGGTTTTTTTTTTTTTTTTTGTCTTTTTTTTGTTTGTTTGGTTTGGTTTTTTTTTTTTTTTTTTTCTGTTTTGGTATTTTTATTTGTTTCTATTTACACATTGTTATTATAAGTAGAATGCTTCAGCACCAGGGTGTAGAAGGATACACTCTTAATTTGGCTGCCAGCCTAAATAGCATTACAGGAAAACCTGTCCAGGGATGTGATTGACGGGTATTTTGTCAATAAGAAAGTGAAACTTGGAATCAAGTGTATGTAGTTGAAAGTGGCAAAGACCCCTCATATCTTAAATAAAGATTCTTCCATTTGAAGGATCCAAGAGGCTTGGACATAATCTTACAAAATGTCAGCCAAAAAGTAATGTCATGTACTTAAACTCATGTGTTGAACTTACTAGGCTCAAGTTACAAGAGCTGCCTCTTGAAGGGTGGCAACAGCTTTCCCAACAGGCTCAGACAGGGAAAGGAGATGACTTGATTCAGTCACATCATTTTGAACAGAACAACTGGTCACTGCCTCTGTCAGGTCTCATCCCAAATATTTATCCCTAATCCATAAAGATTTATGAACAAGTATTCCGTATTCTAGGGTTTTCTAATTTTTGGTGGGAATCCATGTGTCTTGCAATTTGTGGTTGTGACTAGGCAAAAGTAGCTTCATATCAGTACAGTAGAGCTGACAATAAGTTACTGACTGGAGTGCAATCTTTAATTACTTATTTTCAAGTGGAGATACTGTATTCCAAGGCTTTGCAGACAGCACAAACTGGAAAAAGTCAATTCCTTTTAAAGGACATCTGTTTTCTAGGGCAATTCTCCGAGTCAGCAAGGCTATCTTTTCTAGTTCAAAGACTTCTAAGAGCTTAGGCAGGTGTAGTAAGATGTCTAGACAGTCAGACCTTAGCTGCAGATTGTTGGAGGTTTAAATTGGTTAATAGACAGTAATACTTTTTTTAGAGTACCAAGTTATCAAGCCTTGCTAAGGAGAACAGAAACCTTACATACAGTTGAAACATCCTTCTTCTAACTCTTTGTAGGTTTATATATAACTATTGCCTAGTCCAGAAGCAGCCTGTCTGATTACCACAGAGCTGCTGGATATGTTTGCCTGCCTCAGAGATTTGTTTTGCTTGCAAATGTAATGTTGCTATTTTTCACATTTTTTTAAGTATTTTGAAAGGTACTTTTTTCTAGAATTAGGTGGGTTGCATCAAATTAGTGCCTAAAGTAGCAGAATATTGTTACAACAAGTACCAGACAGATCATAAGTAAAGGATGACTGCATTTTTGATGAGTGTAAGAGTGTGAATGGAATGACAGACCTCAAATTTCTGATCAGGAGAGAGGTTCACAAAGCTGACCTTTTCTGAGGGTGGAGAGTAAATTTAAGCAAAAAGAATAATGTTAAAATGGTCATGTCCTGTGCGCTATGTTTGTTCCATTGCACATGTAATATTTTTGCCATCGATGTTTTTATTCTATTCTTACCACTTTCCATTTTAACAGTTGAACAACTGTGAGAGATAACTTGCAATCCTGAAGTCATTTGACTTGTCATCTTAAAGGGTATTTATAAACTTTAGCATTCAGGGAGCCTGCAGTGTTACCTTAAATAGAGAGACTCCTTTTAGCATTAAGAAGAAAATTGGACTGTTTCATTTTGGAATGGCTTTTCTTAAATCTAAGTCTAACGATGGTTGATGAAAAACTCCATAAAAATGGGTAGCAAGCTAAATAATATTCTGAATTTTTAAATTATCACTAAAGACCGTGTGAAAAGCAAATGGAATAGCATATGCTAAACATGTGAAAAAGATGTTTTTCTCCTGCAAATACAAGTAGCTTTTATCCTCTTTTAACATTGGCCTGTATTAACTTTTTCCTGTAGGCAGAACTGGTGCTTTTGCTATTTTATTTTTTTGAGAAAAGTAGGGTTTGTTCTGCACAAGCAACCAAAAAAAAGTGCTGGTCTCCCAACCGTCTACTGAGTTAATTTCTGTCAAATTTTCAAATTCTAAGCAAATTTTAAAGAATAATGAAAATCTGGTAATAAAGAAAAAGAAGCAAGCGACTTTGATTAATTTGAGAACTTGATAAAAGAAGCAAGAAACATTTCTGATCAATGAAACAAGGTGTTTAGAAATATATACTAATTATTGACATGGAGGGAGGAGGACGTCCTTGCTTAGAATATTTAGAATGGTAATGGTCAAGAGAAAGATCAGAAGAAGTAAAGTAGTCAGGTACTTTCTATAGTAGTCAGGTTATGACCTTTAATTGCATCTGGTTTGCCAAATGCAAGCATTAGATTACAAAACGCATGATGGAAATTATTTATAGGGGACACAAGAACATATAGTTGTAGTGGGATTTTTTTTGTTGTTTTTTTTAATGCTGCAGACGTCTGGGTGGTTGTAACATGAGGGTGTGCTTCCCAGCCCAGCATCTGATTAGTCACTAATTTAGTAAGGAATGTCCTGGCACAGTTGTGTTCAAGCATGTGAGCCTATCAGCAGAATAACATATTATATTCTTTTAGGTGTTTCAACATACAGTTGAGTAAAACAGCTCAGCTGTTTTGAAACAAACTTCATGGTATTCCTTCCAAGTCTCATTTTCTTCTCTTATTTCTTATTGACAGGAGAGATGTTGCATGTTTACTTACTGAAATATATTTCATACTTTAAAAATTCTTAATTTAATATTCAAAATGTTTTGGAGTCTAAATAACACCAAAGATAAATTCTAGACAGCTATAATTATTTTATTCTTTCACCAAGGGAAACAGAAAGTAAAATATGCTCATATTCTGCATGTTCTTCCATTTTCCACACTCAGTGAATACAGATGATCAGACATATTAAGGTGACTAGTTTAATTAAAATTTTCAGAAATAAACATTTGCTGTAGCGCAAAACCACGCATTCTTCCAAGTCAACCTGTATGTTATGGCCACAGCACCATATGACACACGTTTCTTTTCCCTAGCTTAGATTTTCCCTAGCTCCTCTTTCAGAAGTTCAGCCTTTTTTTACCAAGTGCTTGGATTAGTAGTATGATTAATAGATCACTGATGCAGTTGTGGCCATTGAGGTTACTGTAGGTCAGTTCCTAGCAAGAGGTAATGCTTAAGAGACTTTCACAGTGAATAAAAAAAATATCCACTAGTTGTGCTGGAACTATTCTGACAAATGTACTCAAAAGGGATTTGAAAAGGCAGTGAATAGTGGGATGGCCAGGTACCAAACCATTCACAAAAATTGTAACAAGGACCAACTATGAAGAATTTCAGAAGATCCTTACGGGATTCTTTCTCAGGAAGATAGCTTCTGAAATTCAGCATAGATAATTGTGAAGTTATGTAGAAATACCACTACTAAATTCACATATAAAATAATAGTGTCTGAAGGTGACTGTAACCACTTGCAAATAAGGTGTGGTCTCACAAAACCAATATTGATTAACAGACTATATCTACTGTTAAATATCAGTAAAAAGGACATGCAGGGAAAAAAGCAATGACAGTCACATGCCACTCTCGTAAACCTATTTTATGTCCAAATCCTGAATACTCTGTGGGACTGATCTGCTACCTTCCAGAAAACGGTACAGGAGAAAAAATAATCCAGAGCACAGCAACAAGGTTGATCAAATGCACAGAACTATTTCCTTATGAAGAACAAGTAAATGAGGTAGGACTTTTGAAAAGAGAAGATGAATAATTAAAGAGAAATACAATAGAGTTCTCTCAAAATAACATGTGCAACATGCCTTCTCTCTCACACTTTTGGAATGAGGAGGCATCAAAATAGCAGACAGAAGGCTGAGGAAAAATAAAAATATGCAATAAGTTTCAGAAATCCTTTACACATGATTGTTTTGAATATTAGAACTATAGATGGATTTTAAATATAAATTACAGGACAGTTTTTTAAAAGAAAATTAATTGAAGGCTTTTAAATAAAAAAATAATCTCTGGCTTTGGAAGTCTCCAAGCTGCAGATTTTTGGAAGCTCTGTTGTATTTTGTGGAGCTATCATTATGTATTACCCTATAGTTTTATTCTGTTGCTTAGGTATCCCCAGGTATTCAGTTTTGGCAAGCATTAAAGACAGGGAACAGGGCTAGATGGGTCTTTGGCAGATCCAGTCTAGCTTGTCTTGGTAATACAAGCATTAAGTTTTTATTCAGTTAAGTGATACAGCAAGATTGAAATAAATGTAGCTATTTATATCTGTATTTGCATATAAATTGTATATAAATGTTAAACTCTGAGAAATCCGAGAAGGGCACGTGAGATAGCTGTTGCCCAATTTTAGATGGAGTGTCTGTTGCTACCAGCACATTCCAAGGAAGTTGCAAGGTCAGTGTGTACCTTAACATTGCGCTTTTATGCATTTAGGCATGAGATCAGAGTAATATAATTAATCAGAGCAACAATATCTGAGGTTTGCATGTCTGATCTTTAAAAAAATACTGTTCTAAACACTTGTAGCTCAGAGCACAAACTGAGATGCGTCTGAATAATAACTGTATGAAGTTCTCATGTCAGGGCTGTAGGGGAACAAGCTGTTTCTATTGTATTCACCATAAGCAGACAATTTCTTTAGAATGTGTACCCTGATAACTTCTGTCCTAACTGGTAAGCTGAATCAGATATTTTTTATTATAATTGAAGTCTCAAAGTTTGGCAATTCAGCTAGAAACTCAATAGGATGATAAGCAGTTTCTGAAAATGACACATAAGTAGAACTTTTTTTGTTAAAGTTTTAATACTTTGCTAAAAATCCTTGTAGATGTACCTTGGAAAATATTTATTTCTTCAATCAGTAATCAAACTCAAAACATACTGAAGAGGCTTTTTTTTTTTTTTTTGTAACGAGTAATTTTAGCAGATGGAAATTAGTCTTTTGGGGCTCTCTTAGTTACTGAAAGGAGGTGAAAGCTCTGCAGGTTACCTGAAAAGCAGTTGAAAAATTATATATTTAAAGTGCTCTGAATGTTTCCCAAATAAATTATTTTTGGGATTGGTGGTTTTTTTTTTGTTTGGTTTTTTTTTGGGTTTTTTTGGGTTGTTTTTTTTTTTGTTTTTTTTTTTTGTTTGTTTGTTTTTGTTTTTGTTTTTTGTTTTTTGTTTTTTTTGTTTGTTTGTTTTGTTAGTTTTTGTTTGTGGGGTTTTTTTGGTTTTTTTTTTTTTGGATTTAGGTTGTTTGGGAGTGTTTTTTTGTGTGTTGTTTATTGGGTTTTCTAATATGAATAAACCACCTCACTGAATTAAAGTAAAAGTCTGAGTAGAGAGGATTTTTTGCCACCCTCCTACTTCCCTTCTGTATAGGAACATCTGCAGGAGTATCCAGGGAGATGGGTTCAATGATCTTTATTCAAGATTCTAAAGGAGACAGCGAAATCTGTGATAAAATATTGTGTGTTTTACCGATGCATATAGATATGTACAAATTTATATATAAGTAACTTCTACATTGAAAGCTTAATATTTCAGTCTTCTAGCAGTGAATTGTACTTTTAAAATGTATTTCATACAGCTTAATAAAAATGATTTTTATGCATCTTTTGATGTCTATTTAAAAATGAGGGAAAAGGAAGTTTTAGTGATGACAGGAGCAGTTGTCGTGCTGTTCAATACAAATGGTCTATGTCTGTGTTCTAAACCACCTTATGAAATGCACTGAATTTAAATAGAAATTAATAGTAAAGGAGGAGGGAATGGCAAATTTGTCTTTGGGACAAAAGCCCAGCTAACTAACTGGAGTTAGTTTTGTCTTCCCAGCAGTTCTGTCAGCAGAATGTCATCCTGTGCTGCGGGTGAAGGTTATCGGGTGCTCAGCCCTGGCTGAGTGCTCTGGCAGCTCTCGCCTGGCCAGCCCGGGGGATTCCTCTCAGTCACAGCTCAGCAGGTGCCCTTGCTGACAAATGGGTTAAGCTGCAGGCCCTCATTGATCATCATCCCTTGTCTGAACCCTTCCTGACTTCTGCTAGCCCAGGCGCATTTGACTGTAGTTTTGGGGGTAGGTGTGAGTGCAGGAGAGCACTGAGGTCTCTCTTGCAGCCCTGGCTGCCTCTTTGCCTTTTCCATGGAGCAGTGTGGTGTTGCATTGGCCTCCCATTGCTTTAAATTTGCAGATGTTTCACAGAGGGCTGGATTATTAAAAGAGCAGAATGGTTGGGTTTGACAAGAATTCACTTTAGAGAAAAACTCTGTAATAATTTGGTTTACTCAGTCACTTCAGGACAAAGTTAGCTTTGTTTTAATCAGTGCACTCAGAATTAACCATTTTACCCAGCTTCTAATTGTGTATGTGTACAAATTGCCATACTGTTGCTTTATATAATGTATTTTGTGCTGCTGCTTCTCCCTATAATCTATCTTACCCTTCTATTTTGTCACAAGTGATAGTATGTAGAACTATTTTCTTTAAGTTTTGATGTTAGTATTTAAGAAATTTGTGTCTGCCTTCTCTCTTCAGCTAGTAGGGCTATAATGTGAAGTCAAAATGTAATATGAACTGTGGTGACAAGTTCCTATATTTTTTTTAAACCAACTGGTTGATTAGCGTACACAAATATGTACCTTCTAAAGTGGCATGCACCCTGACATTTTCTCCCTGATTTTAGTTTGTAGATACTTTAAACTTTGCTTATATAAATGTACATGTTACTGCCGTTCTTATAGTATATCAGAATTGCTAATTTTCTGTTACAAGTGTTGGAGTTGGAAAGTGCCGTCACATGAAAATATGGCCTTGAAACTGAGTCATGTTAGTGACAATTTAATAATCTTTTCTTTTGCTGCAGCTGCACAGTTTTATAAACTACCACAGTGAGACTGAAGAAAGACAATTCTTATGAAAAAAAACCCTCCTTTTAAAGGGAGAGAATATGGTTGTAATTTACCATGGGACATGTAAACACTGGAGAGTTCATCTCTTGTCACATAGTAAGCAATGAATAGATAAGTTGACATTAGTAAGTTGATAAATTTGCAGTAATTTACTCATCTGTCTCACTTCTACTATACAGGCATTGAAAAAGGCTGTGGAGTTTAAGTAATCAAAATTAATCATGCCTACTATGAAAATGTTTGGCTAGCAATTCTGAATATTAATCAAAACTTTGGCTCTTTGTGCTGGGACAGAAGAGTAAGGTTGGTGTCAGTGAAAATTATGAATGATACATAAATGTGTGCTGTGCTTACTATATAACGTACTTGAAGTCCTGCAGTTATTCATCCTTAAGTTTCTAAGGTATAATTCAGAACTGGTGACCTGGACTTGGATCTAGTTATGGCTTTCAATTGCACTAATCCTACTCTGGAGAGATTTTCTTATGCTGCACCAAAGAAGAAATTATACGATTAGGTGGAAAACTGGCTCCTGTCCTCATGTTCATAGTATAATTGCAGCATTGAAGTAATGGTGGGTCATCTAAGCAAATTGTGAGCACACCAGCAACATCTTTTAGACATAGGTGCTCTCAGTATGTGGTCTGAGTATCTTGCTGTATGGTCTGCTTTTCATATAATTCATCTTTTTGTCAAGTAGGAAAAAATGCTGAGAAGAAACAGATTCAGAGTGCTACAAACCAAGAGGCAGGTGTCGCTTGAAACCTTGAGTAGCATGTATGCCCAGGCGAAAAAAAATACATGTTAATGTGACTTGACTGAACTACAGATCATGAGATGAACCAGTACCTTGTAAGAAATATAAAAAAGAAATAATTTCATGAAACAGTATGTAAAAGGTTTCTTGAAATTTTTTGAAAAAATATTCAGCTATCTTTAAAAATGATTGACATCATTGCTAGGTGGGTTTGGGTTTTTTGTTTAGTCTTTTTTTTTTTTTTTGCCTCCAAATATTTGTTTCTTTTATAGCTGCTTAACAAGATTCCATGGCCAAAAAGTCACAGAGCATTTGAGATTTTCACCCTTAGTGGTAAGATCTACCTTCCTGTCTCCAGATCCTTTCTGTTTGTCGCACAAATCCAGCATGATCTGTCATATTTGTAAAGAGCAAGATTTGCTATCTTCATGTGACTAAAATGTAATAATGTGCTTTTAAAACTGCCCTTGAAGTATCTCTTACTTCCTTTAACTCCTCTTTCTGCTTGTGTTTGAAACTTGGGAATACTGTCATGCACCAGGGAGCATTATTATGCGTGGTTTGTGAGCAACACTAAAACCTCATAGTGACAATTCTCTGTTGCTGATACAAGTCAGGTTTTGGTGTCTGTTGATAGTCAGTTTGCTTCCATGCTCAATTTTTAATGATTCTTGAAAAATACATATTCATGTGCTTTGTTCTGCCCAGTGAATATTTCTTGCATGTGATATCTTCTTTAGCTTTTTGAATGTTGCACTACTTTTTTTTTTGTCAAAATGGAATGCTGTTTGTTTGGGGTGTTTTTTTTCTGAAAATGCAGCTTGTGATCTTAGAAATGTTTAACAATTAATTATTTTATCTAGGTACAAATAAGAACCCTGCATAATAGGTAGAATTCCATGAAGAAAGAAAAATTTTCTTGAGCACTTTTTTCCTTTGCTTTTATTTATCTTCGACTATTGAAAGATTTTATTTTTTTCACTTTTTATCCAATTCTGAACTTGGTGCAGCTAAATACCAGACTATGTTTTGTGTATAATAGGTGTCTTCACCTTTTTTATCACACTGCTTACTGCTTGTGGTTGCACCTGGTATAATACCCTAGCACAGAACTGAGTGTGTTCACCAGGTCCAGTTTGAGGATTTTTCATTTACGGTTGTATGAAAGATTTCTTCTCTTTTAAAATCAGCCACCTTTGTATATCTCACAGTGAGACCTCAAATTTAAATAGACATAATAAGTATTTGCAGTTTGAAGTCAGCTTTACATAGAAAGAATCGGGACAGGAAACTTCTAGCAGATTTTGGTTGAAAATACAGGAAAATTGGACATGCCTTTCAAATTGATGAAATATGGTAAAACATGCTTTCATATGTGTGTGCTTATAAATGTACACATGCCTCCACATACACACAAATGTGATCATCTACTTCAGTTTCCCATATTGAAAAAGAAGGGAAATAGTCCATTATGGGGGACTTCATGTACGTTAATTTTTTTTTTCAACAGCATTAAAAGTCCTTTCACATTAATTTTCATCCTAAACATGTCTTTGACAATGATGGTAATTTTTAAACCCATGCTTTTGTTGAAGATAAAATCAGTACAAACCATCTAATTAAAGTAAAATGCTAGATTTTTCCATTCATTCTGGAAATGCAAACGAAACTAGAGGTTCTTTTAGGAGTGGGACATATATATGTATATATATATATATATATATATATATATATATATATATATATATATATATATATATATGTGATTTTTTAAAAATTTGACCATTTTGACCAATTTTTTTATTTTTAAATAAAACCAGTGAGGATTTTTAGGGTGTCTTTAAGTGTACAGTAGGGAGTTCATTATTTTTTCATTCACATTATTGGAAGTGAGAATCATTCATAGCTGAATAATTAGAACCGGGTTATATATCGAAAGCACTGTGTTTCCTTTTAGGTGAAGAGAGCCATAGAAGGCAGCAGTGGTTGTGAGTGGTTCTGGAGCTGGTTGTCCAGCTAAAGCATGCAGCTGGCTGTTTAATTAAAGTTTTTGAAAGCTTGCAGCCTGGGTTGGACATACCACGTATCTCCTAAAACCCTTGAGGATCATCAGTGTCTATCTGAGTGTGTAAAACAGTGTATGTGACACTACTTCCAATCCTTTTATCTTTTCAATGAGAGTGCTTCCTTGTCTCTGGGAAGAACATTGCTTTTATTTCCCTTCTTGTGCTGAAGACTTCTGTAAAAGAAAAGACTTTCTGTAAAAGAAAAATTTTGCATAGATGCCCATCCTCTTTGTGGAAAAGGCCATTTACCTGATAATTATGATACATGTTCATTCCAAGTCTGTACTCAGAAAGAGCAGAATGGTAAGATTCCCTGATCAAGCAATATGTCAGGCAATGTGTCAATCAGATCTGTGTGCCAGCGCATCTTCTGGGGTGTCTTCATACCTGACAGGGAATAGCACTTACTCAACAGCTCTCAAGGAAGTTTTCAGAAAGGCCTAGAAGAGCTTAGCTTAGTTGAAAACAGGATAATGGAGATTTTGATTTTGATTTCAAAACCAAGGTCTTCTGTGTTCCTTTCAGAAGTAATAGCACAAGGAGGAGGAATTCACTGTAAGTTGGAAAGGGTTGTTCTTTTTGTTGAAGAACAAAAAGAACAGAGCCAAAGGGAGGGAAAATTCCAGAAAAAGCTGCAAGAAGTGAGAGAGACACCGCAAGGTTGGATGTACAAAGAAGACAAAGAAGATGCTCAGGGAAGCATGGACTAGTCATGTGAGTTGAGGCCTCAAAAATGGCAAGAAGGAACTTAGGACAGAGAAGAGTTACTCAGGTCCAGTGCAGTTAATGCAGTGCATAGCTGCAACTAAGCAAGGAAATAAGAATCTCCTTGAAAAATAACATGAGTAGGAAAAGACTTTCCTTCCTCATTCTGTCATTTCTAGTCACTTTGAGTTTTCCATATTGGAAAAGTTTAAAACTGATTTTTAGCAATGATAAAAAATGGTAAACTCTTTTCTAAAGAACTTTGTTTTTCAATTTTGCAGTCCCATCAAAAAAACCCCTAACTATAATGATCTGCAAAAACAATAAATCACTTTGAAAAGATAAAGAGAGTTCACTGTGCCATCTGCCTGTTCCAGTATAAGACTTCTTGGAAACCAGTTGAAGTGGCTAGACCAGGGCAGACAATATTGGGTGGGGCTTAGCTGGTTTTTTGTTCCCAAACAGTATGCAGTTAAGCTGCAGATGCCCTTGCCACAAGATATTACAGGTGTTATAATAGGATAGAAATCCACTCGGAGCTGAAAAACAGACATCACAGCTGGCTCAAATCTCCACAAGCTGTAGTCTGTAAGACTATATGTAGAAGACAGCAATGTATTTTTTTTCCTTGGCTTTTCCTTTTGGACACAGAAGATGCCAAAGTCCTTTGGCCTGATTCAGTACAGTACTTCTGTTCACCTGCTGCTGTTCCACCCAAGTGTTCTTGGTGAGGTCATTCCATCTCATGCCACTGTGAAATAATCTGGAACCTGATCTGCAGGAAGCCTCCAGATGGGCCAATACAAATTCTAATTCCCTTGGGTGCAGAAGAATTCGAAATGATCAAAAAAAGATGATTTTTCTAGATAGTCTTCTGTGTAATACCAAGCAAAATACTTCAGTGTGATTGCAATCTTACTAATTATGCACTCATGCTGTTCTCAAATATGATTTTCAAAAGTGATGAGCAGTGATACCAGTAGAAACTAGCCTTTGAGTGTTGAAGTGTTTTATAAATGCTCTAATTCCAAGCTAACAAGTCCTTGACATTTTAGATAGGTACTCATTTAGTAGACAGTTTTGATCCTAATCTTTCCAGGTCTTCCTTATGAATAAGTAAATAAGGTGATATTATCCTCCTTGCCTCAGTGAGGGCTTGGAAGAGTTGTAAGGAATTGTCAGAGTAAATAGTTTTTCTGCTGTAGCAATATCTCTGTGTACAGAGTGTGACCAAGAAATGAACAGTCCAAAGCTTCACTTGAAGACTTTGGAGTACATCAAGTTCCAAGGCTGAAACACAGAGATAGACATGATACTGAAAACTTTTCAACTTCTGAGTGTGGTCATCAAATGCATTGAAATGGAATATTTTGTAAAAGGGCATGTGACATAGTAAATGTATGTGGTTCTGTAAGAGTATATTGCAGTGCATGGAAACTAAAGCAGACGAAGTTGCATAAGGGGTTCAGTTTTGTTTGCTTTCATTTTTGATGCTACATTTAAATTTTGAATGATGCTCCTATGTGTTTGCAGATTTCAATTATTTCTTTTGCTTATTTCCCTAATTAGAAGACATCACAACTTTGATCTGAAGATGAAACTGTTACACATAATTGTTTCAATTAATTAAGTTTTTTGAATTTAGCAGCTCTGTTTGTTTCAGGGTAAGCTTGAAGAAATTAAACTCTTAATTATTTCATCTATAACTTTCAGAAGTAAGAGAAGAAAAAAAAAAAAAAGAAAAGAAAAAAAAGATAAAAACTTATTACTTTGGAATATACAGGTATTGGTGACCATGGAAACTCTCAGTTGTAGGCAGGACATTTATTAATGCTTATATATATAATGCATTGCCTAATTTAGTCAGAGGACTTTACTCCCATTTTTCTAGACCTTACTAGTCCTTTTGAAGAAATTTATATTAAAAAAAAAGGTTAGAATCCTTCATAGTTCTAAAAGTTAAGCAGCTTTCCAGAAATTATGTGTTACTCACAACGCACCATATATAGCTTAGCAAATCAAAGATACACCTTTCTTCCATCTTTGCTTCTTTTTTAAAAATTTTATTTTTAATATGTGAAATCCCCAGAACAATTCTTACTGTCTCATGCAGGACAGGCTGTATAAATCTCACTGGGTTCCTTCCTAGAAAATGAGATTTCTTACATGAAGATCTCAGGATGTAATGTGGATTTGAAAATATATTAACAGGTCAACCAGTTCAATGAAGGAAGGAAGCTGTGAAGGAGCAGTGCTGAGTCATGTGCTGAACGGCAGACATACGGGATCCTTGGAGCCCTGGACTGTGTGACAAAGCTTCACTAGCACAGATAAGGTTGCAGGGGTGTTGAAAATTAATAGAGACATGGCTGGTGTAGCTGGAGTGACAGAATCCTTGTCATGCATGCAGCAATAGGAGGAAAAGCCATAGGAGGAAATCCATATTCACTTTGCCTTCACAGAAGCAATCAGAGTATTTTGTCAGAAAGCCTCCTCCTGCGAGCATACTTCAGTTTTTGAGGACTCCTTCAGCACAGTGTTCTGGTATTCCTATCTAAGATTAGTTGTGGCAGGTGAGCTTGGAATCAGAACTTAAAAGCAATGCAATTAATCATTATTGAAAAGTTGTCTTCCTATTCCTTATTTAAAAGAATTACTAAGTTTTTGTGGATTTATTTCATCTGTGAATTTAGTCATTGGAGAATAATTTGGCTTCTTCTGACAGCTTGTGACTGACACTTTCCAGGGAGGGAAGAAAGGATTTTTTTATAGTTTATAGTTATAAGAGTAAACTCTTTACTGTCATATTTTCAAGCCATTCACTTTATTAAAGTCTGAATTATTTAGCTTCTCATTTGGGTTGCTGCTTACACCTGAGAAAAATGCGACACATTGAGGAAGATTTCCAGTAGAAGCAGAAAAACAAAAGTACTAAATGGGTGGTGATTCTCCCTCACATGACCAGAAGGAAAACAAACTGTTTGGCTTTTGGCTGTGCTTGCTACTAAACACCCTGTCATAGTGTGTGAGGTGAGTCACGACTTGTTTATTTATAGCCACGGCCAATCAAAGCCGACCGCTCTGAACTTCATTCAAGACCAGCAGCACTTAGCATGTCCTGTAAACATTTGCTCTCTGAGCAAGGAGCATTCTTCCTGGAGCAAGCAGCACAGGTGCCTGGCTGGTCGCTCCTAAAACACAAAACAGACTAGAAGATCGTTGCCTGGATTATCTAGATTGGTAGAGAGAGGCTGAGAATTCCCTTTTACATCTGAAATGCCAGACAGTGAGGATCTGGGACAGGATGACAGGTACTGTACTTTGCTTGTGCTGGCTCTCCCGTGCAGTGCAGCAGGACTGAAGCTTCATGTAATTAATCTGTGTGTGCTCCTGAGCACTCAGCCTGAGATCAGCTTTCTCTGCGTTGTAACCAATCTTCTGCTTCTTGTGCTAACCTTCTCTGGAGGGAAGTGTGAGTCTTAATGTCTGACAGAGGGTAAATGGAACATCTCTGAGGTGATTCTTAAACTGAAGCTGAAGGGAAAAATACTGTGTGGTTCCTACCTTGTCACTTTTTCCTTCAAAGCCTCAATATGTCAGGCATGGAAATAGTTTAGTTGGACCCATGCTACTGACAGAACACTAACTCATTTCTGTGAGACAGGGCACTGTGCTCCTTTGAGGTATGCCTGTCTTTCTGAAGTTCAGCTTTTGTTTTAATTAGCTATTAAAACCAACATTCAGGAAAAAACAAAGTAATTGAATCCAAAACTTGATAACAATTTTAAAAATACTGTTTTGTCAAATGTGATCCAACACATTCCTATGAAATAAATGCCCTAATTAAATTTAGTCAAATAGTGTTTAAAATAGGTATTTGAAAAGTAGGTGTTATTGATGTTTGGCTGTGACAGTCTAGATTTCTTAAAGTCCACACGGTTTTTCCATAGTCTTGATGCTAATCAAAATGTTGGCTCTAAAATATTGTTTATGGGATATTTGATGTTGTAAAAAGAGTATTTGTCATGTATGTAGAAATAGGTGCTTTTTTTTTTAGAAGTTAGTGAAAAAATGCTAGAATACAGAGGCAAATCTAAGAAATTAAGCCACTACAGGGATTAGAATTGGGTATTTCATTATGGCTTTTGGGTTCGATTTCTTCTATTTAAATTTAAATCTGAGCATTTATGTGGATGCTTTAGCAGTATGTTTGTCAGTGTGTTGTGAGATGAAATACAGGAGATAGTGCTGGTTGTCTGTTGCAGAGCAGCACTTTCAAGCACAGCCCCTTAACTGGATGAGTGTGGGTGAATGGATCCCAGGGGCAATTGGGTCTCTGCAGGGGTGGGGTCACCTACACATTTCCGTTTGCAGGGATATCTGGGTTGTGCCCTATATATATATGACATAGATTACCATTAATTGTAGTTGCAGGTAGCATTTTTTTTTTACCTAAGGGAAATGTTGACTCATTACTGATAATCACCGAAGCGTTAATTGCTCTTCTTCAAAAAATGTTTGGTGAGGTCTCCACTTTTTCAAGTGTTAATTTTTCAATAAAGAAAAACAGAAATAAGTGTGACCCCATAAAAAAAGCTTTCAGCTTTGCAATAATATCTTATTTATTTTGTTCACAAATCTTTCTCTATAAAGGCTTGCAGCAAGCTTTGGCCGCCAAACAGAAGGCCTAAGACTCTAAGACCTCTTTTTCTATCAAAGTTGGGAGTTTTTGTTTTGGAAGAAAAAAGATGAGCTTTTCTAAAGCCTTAACCTGTAAAAACATAACAGAGCCTGCTCTTCCCATTTATAACTTTTGAAGCTGCCATTAAATTAACTGACCCTGATGCTCATCCCTCATCCTTTTGTGTCTTTGCTATTGAGCAAAAAGGTTTGAGAAAGTAGTTTAATCAAAAGGTTCCAATTTCTTTTTCTGAAATTAATTTGCCTTTTTGTCTTGGTCATTACAAATAGGATATAACTGGAGAACATTGCTGAAGAAGTGCTAATGAGGTTTAGTGGAGCTCAGAATATTTCGGTCCAAGTTAAACAAGAGGGAATAGAATGAGGAGCTATGGGAGCTGTACAGGAGCAATTAATCTTAGAATTGCAAAGAAAGAAATTGTAATGTAAATGTACAGATAATGGTGTAATTTTAGGTGCACACTGAATCAAAGCTTCAGCTTGTATGCATCTAAAAATGGAGAGCAGTACTATTTTTCTGGAAGGTGCAGAATGAGCTTTGATCCCTGATTGTTTTCAGTGCACTTCCCTCCTTGTAGGCCCTTCTCAGATGCAGATGCTTCTTACATCCTCTCTCCTCTCAAGTTCATGTCCTACTTCAGAAAATATGTAATACAGTGTCACAAGTGTATTTCATGAACATTGTTACATCATAGTTAAATATGTGGCATTGGTCAATACTCTGTAGTCATACTGCGAATTAAAATGAAAAATAAGCAAAGGAACAGATGCACAAACACTTCTTAGTAAGGCTAGCCAAAAAGCAAAGAGTTGTGAAGAGCAGGTTCCCACTCATATCTTCTGTTCTGTTTTGGCACATGATCATGGATTGTAACAGATGAAGAACAGTGAGGAAATACATGGCCACAAGTAGAGGATTGAAAACAATTTAGCATAAGGAGATATTTTCCCTCAGTAATTCTTTATCAATGAGTCCACTACAGTTTGGTGTAAAACAATGTAATTGTATTATTTATTTTTGAAAATCGGCATTTTGTGAGGAATATGATAGTCAAAAATGTATAAAAGACACTGTGAATATCGGTCCTGAAGTGGTAGAAACATATGGCTTTAGGAACTCTCAGTAATCCATCAGAGTAGTAAGTGATAACCTACTTGTACAATGAAGTTGTGCACAGAAGAAATTACAGTCATCTTGGTAGGTAACACAGAAAGTAATTAAAAAATATATTCTTTGGCGCTTGAAAATACAGTTTTCCTTTTTTTTTTTTTTTTCTTTGTGCAGCTGTTCTGCACTTCAGGGATTACTAATCTCATCTTTCCTAGCTGTTTGACTTTGAAAGGCCTTGAGCTAGGAATATCCCAGCTGAAGAATGTGGAGGCTGTGAAGGAGGAAAATCAATTGATTTTGTGAAAAAGCACTAAAAGAGTTGTCTGCAAGAGAAAAATAATTCCAAAAGAATTGCTTCCAACAGCTGGGCAGATCTGTTTAAAGTTCTGCAAATAGAACTTCATGGTTTTGTTGCTTAGTAAGGAGTTTTCTTACTTTTCTGAACAAAAAAAATCTCTTTTGTGTTTTTAGCACTTACAAATGGGAACCTGACCTGAAAGATCCCAGCCTTTGGCCCATCTTGGTAAAAGGACAACAGCACATAGTCAATAGCATTATAGTCTTTGCTAAGCAGAAAGCAAGTCAATAATAGTATTTACATGGCACTGAAACACTCAGTTTTCATGCAAGGAAACATTTAAAAAAATCTTAATGACTAAATAGTGAATTAGGACTAATGGCACTTGACTGTTAGATGATGCTTGGAATGACCTCGAACTGCAGTAGTAGCTGGAGTTCTGCTCAGGGGAGCTGGGCGGGAGTAGTACAGCTCACAGGAAGGGTTTCCTGTGAGAGCTGGCCTACCAGTCTGCTCACCAGAGCCTGCCCAGAGGAGCTCAACAATGAAATGCCCCAATTTAGCTGGAGTATGCTTTGTTTTCTTAGCAGGACATTCAGCAAAAAAGTGACAACATTTAATACTGTCGGCTGTATTGAGGAACTTGTATACTGGAATCACCTTCAAAAAAGGCTGGAATTAACCAGATCATGTTTGGTCAGCTGAAGAAATACATTGCAGCTCCTTATTAAGACTTCATAAGATGACTGATGTATTACACCTGAATAGAAGAGATGAACACATGCCCTCCAAAATAAAATCTTGTTAGTAATGGGTAATTTTTTTTATTGAATCAATCTGTTGGACAAGATGAATTGCGCTATCTCTTTGCAGAACACTTCAGTGTATTTTTATAAGTTTGCTTTTCAGAAAACTTTGTTCTCAACTAGTAATATAAGCAAAAAAATTACCTTAATTTATTGGATAGATATTGTTTAGCAGGACACTAGTGGTAAAATGTTCCCATGTCAGTTGACAAGAAGAAAATATAATTATGGCTTTAGTTTAACACTCTGTGCAAGGAGTATATAGACTCAGGGATGAAAGGTTGCTTATCTGTCACATGGCCCCACCAGTCTGCTTTGCAGTGCATTGAGAAAGGCACATCCAACTTCATGAAATGCTGATGATTTAAACATTTTTCTTGTACAGTAATGTTACAAAAAAATCATCTTGTTCAGGAAATGAAAGAGGGAAAGCTGTGATGTAAGACTTTTTTTCAGCTTTTTATTCTACACCTTCCCTTGAAAAAAAAGCCCAAACAGGAACAGCAAATTGGATTAATCCACTCTTAATAAGAAGCACAAAATTGAAGTGTCAGATGGAAACAGAAAAGGCTGGGAAGAAAATACTTTAAGAGTTTGAGAAGCAGTGTTACACAGTATTAAGACAATTAATTTATTTCTTATAAACAATGTATTTGAGCTACTGGAGGTATGATAATTAAAGGAGATTTTTGGATTGGGAAATGTTAGCTACTCTTTAAGGCTGATAACTACATTCTCCAGCTTCCATTTAAGAACAAGATCTGTCTCTATATCTTAGAGATTCCAAGGGTGCCAAAACCAACATTGAAGGGATGGTCAAATGTGATCAGTTAAACAATGTTAGCCACAGTACTACGTGTTAGTGAGCCTAAACCTGTGCAGCATCTGAGGGTTAGCAATGGGAAATAGGATGCATATGGATATCTACAAGTTGAAGAGATTTCTGTTAGAACAGCTTTGTAATATTTGGAGCAAAAAGGCTGTAGAGAACATTCTCCCTGAAGTCTAAGAATGGACTATATTTATAGATGCTTCCTCTTTTTGCATTTTCTTTTGTAGAAGTCTTTCCACAAGGTGCAAAGTGCAAGGACAATTTTACATGGTATCCCAGTGATTCATCTAAATTGCAGGTCTTGATGACTTGGTAATGGCCACATGACACAATTACAATTATTTTAGTATACTTAATGATTGCATGGGATCCAAAAGTGGCACAGGATAGAGCCAAGTTCTACATAGTCACCTTTAAAATTAGCCACATAGGTCATTGGGATGCTGTGCTGTGAGTTTAGTAGCACTGACCATTCTGTCTTTTCACATAGTGCACATAACATTCACAAATGTGCTACGTTGTGTGTCTGTAAGGCTAATCAATAGTGCATTGTGTTCCACCACAGTTCAATAGTAGCTTTTAGAGGTTTTCCCATTGGTACTTTAATGTACTTAACTGTAAAATTTCCTTTTAATACTATTTTATATATTGGAAAGATAAAAGGGTGTTTATTTTCATTTTCAATATATGTATTCCTGATATTTCTATGTTTAAAAAAATTACAGAAAACTTTTTAGTCTAGATACTCTTTTAAATCCCCTATCTCCGTGCCTTAATAATTTAGAAGAAAAATTTCAAGACCTGCTTTTTTTTTTTTTTTTTTTTTTTTTTTTTTTGCATAGGTCTTCAGGTATAAAATGTTTGCTTCAGAGAAAAACTGTGTCATTATAATCACTCCTTTCTTCATTGTGGTGACTTCTTTCTTACAGCAGAAGCCGGTGAAAGCTGTGGACAGGTAGACCTGCTTGATTGGGGTTTGCTAACAGATTATGTGCTGGATTTCATTTGATTAAGTTTCATGATGAACTTCTGGTTGCCTGATTGTCCTTTGATATCCAGATCCCTTTACAGCTGCACTATTCTATGAGTTATATATATTACCTTTTTAAAAACTACCAAATAGCCATATTACCTATATTTCGATTTACATATCTTTGGGAATGCAACTTTCAGTTCTTCCACCTTGACTACTACATTCTAAGTCACCCTGAAAATCACAGAGTGCACAGGCTTCAGATGTGTGTGGCTACAGTTGGGAAATCAAGAGGGTTTAGAAGCTCTATAATTACTAACTCTGTGTTTATGTGGGTGCAGTCCTTCCGATCCACCACATCACAGTGTTCTCTTGTCACTGCTGCAGTTCTGAGTAGTGTATCTGCATGAAGACACATAGAAAACTGTGTACGCATAATTCAAAAAAATCCAGCACATCACGAAGAGATCTTTAAAGCAGTAACATGAGATCTGCTGACCTTTCTGAGAGAAATGTGATGGGGCTTTGCTTGAACAGATGTCTAGCTACGAAATGTGAGCATGACACCATCAGTCATTTTTAGCGAATGTAATGCCACTGGGTCTTCTGGCCAGGGTTTGTGACTGTGATCAGTGGAAGCGTCTGGGTGGTAGAGTGTTTTGGGTAGGTTTTTTTTACAATTACTAGGCAACAGTTTATATATTTGCTCAGTTATGGAAATGATGCAATAGGCAGTCAGAAGGGTGTGAGTAATTTATTTTTTCTGAACACCCTAACCTTATTGATGGTAGTTTTAGGATGAAAGTGTAGCAGTGCATATCACACTAAGGATAAGTGATGGGAGCATAAAATTTTCTTCTTTCTAAATGATCCACAAAGGGCTTTGAAAATATTCAGAGTTGGCTGCTTATCCCCAAAGGAGCACCCAGACAGCAGTCCCCAAAGCTGTTGGGCAGGAAGTACAGAGTTCACATTTAAGTACATTTAACTACATTTAAGTAGTGGGTTTGCAAAGTTTTGAAGAAAATTTCACCTGCACTCTTCTTGCTTGTCTTCTTGCGCATGCACCACATGTGGACCACTGGGCCAAAGCATAGAGCAATATACTTTATCTGCACTGCAGCTCATGCTTTCAAAAACTTGGCTAAAGAAAGCATCACTATCACCAAGCAAAGCAACTGCAGAGGACTTTCCCTGCAAATATGCACTTTTTCTTCATAATTTTCATTTTTAAAAATTGTTGCTAGTTATCCCATTGTGCCTTGTTATAGCTCCTTCTCTTTTATCTATATTGTCTTTATATTAGTGGTTGGCATATCTGAAAATAGTTTGCCTTTTATTGTACTTTATGCTTTCGTCTTTCCCCCCTCTGTTTTTGCTATTAGCTTAAAATTATTAGAGTATCTACAGTTGTACTAGGTATTTCAAAGCTCTAATTTGATAGCAGGCATCAGGCCTGTTCATTTTTGCTTTGTGCTTCCACAAAGTTCTACTTTGATTGTCAACAATTTAAAATAAAGGGTAGGAGTAAAAGTCTGTAAAAGTATTTTGTTATTCAGAGCACTGTCATAATAGTGCTTTTCAGTACTGGAATAAATGGGCAGCTCTTAAAATATTTCTTAGTAATGCTGTAGAATGGTTTACAGAAGCTGGAAGCAGTGTTTCTTTAGGGGAAGTAGCCTATCCATAAAAATTGCAGTTCTCGTAGGCCAAAACCCTTGTAATAATACTTTTCTGAAGCTCTTAATTATCAGAGATGATGGAAATTGAAATCTCTACTGTGGGTGGGATGCAGACAGAAAGTTCTGTGTAACATTGCTCTGTCATGGGCAAATAGCTGCAAAAGTCACCTAGTCCAAGACACAGGGCTCTTATCCTACACATTTCAGGTGCGCTCTTTTAAATACCTCATTGGGTTTTTTTCCTCAAAGGGGAGGAAAAAACCCTCACCCTGACTATTTTGTAATGTAGGAGGAAATCACACCACTGCAACACCATAAATACTATAATGCAGTCAGGAATAGGGCACCACTTTTGGGGTGAAAAAGCTGTGGCTGTGACGGCTGTTTGGCGCAGGTCGCAGTGCCGCGGGCAGTGGGACTGTGTCCCTGCCGGGCAGTGGGACTGTGTCCATGTCCCCGTTGTGTCCCTGCTGGGTAGTGGGACTGTGTCCCTGCCGGGCAGTGTGGCTGTGTCCGTGTCCCCATTGTGTCCCTGCCGAGCAGTGGGACTGTGTCCCCGCTGGGCAGTGTGGCTGTGTCCATATCCCCGTTGTGTCCCTGCCGAGCAGTGGGACTGTGTCCCCGCTGGGCAGTGTGGCTGTGTCCATATCCCCGTTGTGTCCCTGCCGAGCAGTGGGACTGGGTCCCCGCTGGGCAGTGTGGCTGTGTCCATATCCCCGTTGTGTCCCTGCTGGGCAGTGTGGCTGTGTCCGTGTCCCCATTGTGTCCCTGCTGGACAGTGGGACTGTGTCCGTGTCCCCGTTGTGTCCCTGCTGGGCAGTGTGGCTGTGTCCGTGTCCCCGCTGTGTCCCATCCCTGGCTGCTCCCCGCACTGCTGTGCCACCACCTCCTGGTGAACGAGGACAGGGAGGCAGGGAAGGGTCTCCACAGAGCATTTTTGACTGAAACTGTGCGTTTTTACAAAAACGAGGCTGCAGAGACAATGTGTAGCTGATAGGAGTTGGGGGATTGATCTCACCGTCCATGTGTCCCCTTATGGCTGTGCATCAACCCTTGTGCAGTCATTTTTTCATAATGCAGATTTTTATTTATCTTGTAATTCAGTCCACCTGTGACAAAATGTTTACTATTAATGCATTAGACATTTACTATTAATGGATTAGACATGTTATGGGTTATTTGTCTCAGTGAAATGACCAGAACTGCTCATGGCTGGCTTGCGTTTGCTGCGATCAAATCTGTGTGTACTCAGCAGTGCATTATGCAAAAGATAACTCAATAAAGCTGGTGTAGAATTCAGATTCTCAGTGTTTGCAGGTTGGTTCGTCCATTCTTTGTACCAGTTTGACTTGACATTGCCTGGCCTGTGTATGTCTGTATTATTATTTGTTGTTTCATAAAACAGCTTTGTTGTACTCCACAAAGGGTTATGATGTGACCATTTAAGCTCAATATTGGATAAACTGATCAGCCCCAGATGTGATAAACACATATGCTATCCCATGGTTTTCCAAAAATTCTTTGGTACAGGTTTTTTGGGGGGTTGTTATTAAAAGTACTGAACAGTCATAAGATAAGCTTTAGAAATGGTCCTGTCAATATAATAGAAAAACTAAAATTCAGTAGGAAAATTAATGTAAATAGCAAGACTTCAAGAGCAATTTCTTTTTTTCTAGGTTGGGGAGCAATTTCATCAAGCACAAAGATTATATGCATAGAATGAAATGCATTAATATGTGTGGCCATCTTGTGGCAATGGAAAGTACTGTGGTGTATTTTTAAAAGAAGAAATAATATTAAAAAACAAGTTTGGGGTCAGTTGCTTGATTTAGATGACAACTGTGCCTTGAACTCAATGTCTTCATATGACCAGAATGAATAAGCAGTCATTTTTGTATGAACTGAAAATAATACTGCTGAATAGAATTTTTTTTTTTTTTTTGTGTTAAAAAGATTAAATTAGCTCAATATAAAATATGAAGAAACAAGCACAGGTGTCTCTAGCATAGCAACAGCCATTGGATTGCCAGAGGCTAAGGCTTTACATGATGTTTTCAACCAGTTTCAACTTCCAAATGAGCTGTAAACAAAGTTGGGTATTTTTGTTTGTTTTACTCAGCTGGAAAGTCACCGATTCCAGTCAAGACTACAGACCCAGAATAAATCAGTGCATTTCAGAAGCGCTGATGAATTTATTTGTATTTCTTCAAGAAATGTCCCACTTTAAGGAACAAAACCCTGGCAAGGTAAGCACTCCCCCGTAAGATTAACAGTTCTATATGATTTAATAAAAAGGTGAGATAGATTTAGCAAAAAACAAGTGCACAAGCAAAAAACAAAAAAAACAAACAAAAAAAAAAAACCAAACCAAAAACAAAGAAAGAAAGTCATGAGTTTCTGCTGACTTTTTTTTTTTTTCCTGGGAAGAATATGTGTAGGTAGTCAGTGAGATAAGCTGTTCACAGTAAAGTTTATGGCAAAATAGTCCATCCCCTTGCAGCTGTTGGAACTTCACCAGTTATTCCATGGACTTTTTAAAGGAACTTTAAAACAACACAGTTTAATAAAAACTTGAAAAAGCAAAGAAGTAAATAGGCATGTTTCTAAATGTAAACATTGGGGTTTTTTCTCAAATAGCTGTAGTTTTCAGGAATAGCTGCACGAAGAGAGTTCCTCATACCTTATTGTGGCAATTTTTCTCCTATACACTAGTAGTTAGTAATTTTCCTTTTGTTACTGGAAAGACTGAGCTGGAGAGCACAGTTCATGAAGAGGGAAGCAAGAGTAAGGCTTTTTTTCCCTCCAAGTTGGAACAATATTATTATTTAGTTCTAGTCAAAAGTGAAGCAGGTTTGGTTTTTTTCCCAAAGAGAAATATAAATAATAGAAATATATATTATGATAATAATAGATTGCATTTTTATATTTGTATTGCTAAATACATGTTAAAATACAAATTAAAAGAAGACTACAAGACTTTTTATCTTCTTTAAGTTTCTCTTAATTTTGCCAGAATATCTTTCCTGAAAACAGGCCATTCAGAATTAACAAATAGAAAGTATGTAGTACCATACTCAAATATTAGCAGTTTAGTCTGAAAATACAGATGAGCAACTGGATAGAAAAAAAAAGAAAATTATAGAAGAATGAAAATTATCTAGAAAAAGTTAATAAGTTATATAAACAGAAGTTGTGTGTTTGGACAATAGTTATATTTAAAATAAGTAAGTTTATAGTGAAGTAAGGAATTGTAGTATTGGTAATGTGGTAACATGACAGTAACTGTATGTTAAGAGGTATCTAATACTAGTTTAGAAAACATAATTTTGATAGCATGTTTTCCTTTCTTTTCCCTGACCTCATTTTCTAAGCCATGCCATTATTTTCCTGCTATAATTAGAAGCAAATTAGGCAGTAATGCTGTGTGCAAAATTTCTTTGAATTAACCATTTTATTGCAATTCAGCTCCAAAAGCAAATGGATCCCTTCTGCAAACTTTCAACAGATCAGCTGAGCACTGTGCAGATGTGAAAAATATACCGCTATGTCTCATCAAAAAAGCCAAATCTCAAATTTTATACTGAAAATTTGGCTCAGTCTTGTCATTAACAGGGGTGCTAGAGCAGCCAACAAGCATCAAGAGATTGCTTGCCAGCATATGAGAGAAAACAGTTTCACACAGTAGCACAACAGGGGGGAGAGCTGTAGCTAGAAGAAGGATATTTTGCTTTTGTAAGCATACAGCAGGCATGCACTGTAATATTGCAATTAGTGAGTTGGGTTTTTTCCTGCACATAAATTGTCCAGTCTGTTTTCATGCCATGAGGGTATAATTTCTACTAATTTTAGCAATAAACATGAGCTTGTTAAAACTTTACAGTAAATGAATAAAAATAGCATGTTTTTATGGTAGAAGAGGGGATGCATCGGATGCATCTTAATTATCCCAGATGGACTGTTTGATGCTTGTTTTCATCAGAAGTGCTAAAAGTAATTCCCAGTTTTAAAATCAAACTTCAATTTTGCACTGCATTCTAGACTTCAGTAGCATTTTCTTTTACAAAATTATCTAATCATTTAAGTGAAGGTGTTAATGGTGAATTTTAATGTTTTTGCCAGTTTTGCCTACTAGTCTGCAGCATATGTACATTTTTCACTGTCTTGGGAAGTTACATTCCTGGAGTTGTCCTCTCCTATGTCTTGTGTAAGTATGGTCTCTTTTCCAGTCATGATTCATGTATGTGTGTACTGTTCATTATTTGGTCTCTGTATGGGGACTATTTATTTATTTATTTATATACCTGTTTACACACTCGTGCAAGTTTGCAGCAGATACCAATCTCTGTGGTCCTAGTGACCAGTCTGAGGAACAGGATACCATCCAGAGGGACCTGGACAAGCTTGAGAAGTGGGCCCATGAGAACTTCCTGAGGTTTAACAAGACCAAATGCAAAGTGTTTCTCCTGGTTGGGTAAACCCTGGTATCAGCACAGGCTGGGGGATGAACAGATCAGAGCAGCTCTGCCCAGGAGCACTTGGGGTGCTGGAGAGGCTGGACATGACCCAGCCATGTGCACTGGCAGCCCAGAAACCAATCCTGTCCTGGGCTGCATCCAAAGCAGTGTGGGCAGCTGGGTGAGGGAGGGGATCCTGCCCCTCTGCTCTGGTGAGACCCCAATGCAGTGCTGGGTATCCCCAGCACAGGAATGGCATGGACCTGTTGAGTCCAAAGGAGGCACATGGAGATTATCAGGGGCCCTAGCACCTCTCCTATGAAGGCAGGCTGAGTAAGTTGGGGATGTTCAGCCTGGAGAAGAGAACACTTTGGGGAGAGGCCTTTCAGTTCCTAAAGAGGGCTTAGAGAAACCTGGGGACAAACATTTGAGCAGTGCCTGTTGCAATAGCACAAGAGATAATGGTTTTAAACTGAAGGAGGCTCACTTTAAGTTAGATATAATAAAGAATTTTTTTGCAATTTTTTGTTATATGGAAGTCAGCTTATAAGTTAAGTGTGTTGATTCTGGCACATTGTTGCATAGTCATGTTTGTCAAGTTGAGATATCAAAATCAGGCTAAGTCAAGGTAATGATAAATGTTATAATGATAATGACCATAAATCCTATCTTACTGATAGTAAAAAAGATGTCAATTGACTTGATCATAAAGGTATGAGATGAGTAGGAATAGCTCCTGAAAACTGGATTTTACCATAAAAGTGTCTGATATGGGCATTTCACAGTGCTTTTTTATGTAAAACTAACTGTATTATGTAAAATTAATAGTTATCTTCTGCAAAGGCATTGCTTAAGCTTTATTGAGTAACTTCTTGTACAGCAATATTTAAATATGATTTTTTTTCTCTGTCTTCATTTTTATCACAGTATTGTGTGCCTTTTTATGTCCCTTCCTTAAGTGCAATGAATTTGGACAGAAACTGTGCAGCAAAATAAAGGCTTTTCTGATGAAACTAGATTTTGGAATAGTGGAATATATCAACCAGAAGAAAAAAGAAAGATCTGGTGAGTAGTTAATTATAGTCCCATATATTATTAGATAATATTACTACATTTCTGTATGCAGAGCATTTTATTCACCTTGCAGAAAATTTGGGTTGTCCTGAGAAGCCAAGTGAGAGATATTTCTTACTTTGAACGTTGCTACTGTTATTAGCTTTTTAAGGAGTGACAATGTATGTCAAATGTCTGAGTATGATAATAAAGAAATTACTACTTCATGGAAAAAAACAAGGCAAGCATGTGATTTCATATACTGCTTATAAGTTTTCAGAAAAAAACTACTTGCTGTAAGCTTGCAATGTTTATCTCTCTTTAGATGAGACAAACTAGCCCAGCAGAGAGACTCACTCAAGAGTCTCAAAGTAAGTACATAACAGAATTTTCAGTAAGAGACCAAACTCTCTTCCTGTATCTAAATCTGGTATGGTTTCACTCTCTCCAGCAAAAAGAATTTGTTTTCTTCTCCAAATACTCCAAAAGCATATAAGAATTTACACAGAATAGCAGCTACAAATTAATCCAAGTTTCTACATGGAAAGGGGAGAAATCAATTTAAAACAAAATCTTGCCTAGCTCACCCAAAATCTTTCTAATACTGGGAACTTTTAGATTTTAAGCAATAAAGCTATTTCAAGGAAAATCTGTATATGAACAGTGTTTGTTTTTTGTGCATGCTCCAGTTTTGGTAATTAAACCTTTGTAGTGTAGTCACGCTACTTGCAGGTAGCCTACCCTTTTTAATTAGTGCTACATCAGTAGACTTAATATCTGCTTTAAAACATGTATTTCTTGTAACCATTATACAATTCATTATAAAATGTGCTGCTCCTAGACCCAAGGAGAACCACCATGTGTCTTTTCCCCTTCTCTTACATGTAATGGGATAGTAATTGGAAATAAGGAATAATGCATTGGAAATTTTCTTTCATGCATTATTCTACTTGTCAGTTTTTTAAGTAAAACTGGCAGAGAAAAAGATCAGACTATAGTTTAATAAACTTCATAAGACAGCACTGGGAAAATGGTTGAGATTAGATGCATTCTTTCCTGCATCTCATCCTGCAGTTTAATTTAACCCATACAAGTTCTCTACGTTGCTTTGCTCCATGGATTCACCACGTGGGCTCACAAACCGTGTGTTGGCACAAGAGAGGAAAGAGCAAGTTGCAGGATGAAGCAACCAAGAACACTGTGACTGTGTGTTTCATTTCATATTAGTTTAAGAGATTCTCAGACAGAGGAGACAAAATTTGTATCTCTGCTTATCTGTAAAGAGCAACATTCTACCACGCTTCAGAGGATGCTTTGTATGCATATTTGCATATGACTATGAATGCAGGGTAGCTGGGTGTTGGTAGAAGAAGGGGTTTGTGAATGAAGATTACATGCAATTATCAAGAAAATTGCACGTTCTCATATAAAAGTAATGTGGTGGGATAACCACACAGCCTGTTCTAACAGCACATGCATTTTACACCTCTGCATTTTAGCAGCAGTGTAGTCTAAAAGAGAGATACCTATTTCCAGGGCAGATGACATTCTAGTGAGCAACAGACACTCCTGAAGGAAGTACAGTGCAGGGAAATAGACCTACTGGAATGTATTCAGAATAACATTCTTTCTCCCACTTTGGTTGCTGTATATTGATAAGCAGCCAGTCTCTGTCAGTCTTGTTTCCTGGTAGCATAGCACATAAATGATGCACTGTTTCAGCAGGTGGAAGGTTATTGTGCTACACCAGCTGTGTGACAGAGAACACACATTGAACCTGGAAATCTGTTGGCATGAGTAGGATAAAAAATATATCTTTTTTCTTTCAGAAACAGCAAAAACAAAACCCACAGAAGATGACAGTGAATTAGACATATCAGCTCTGTGTCCTAAGGTGACTTTTTTTCAGTCAGCCTTGTCTTGCTTTTAAAATCTGTATAGATAATGGGAGGCTATCTAGATTGCTGTCTAGATAGTTCTTCTTGGAAGACTTTAACCTCCCCAGGAGGCTGTGTTCCTGAACTAAGCAGTATGCTTTAGAAGTGATTCATAGTCTCCACCTTTAGCCTTATACTAATCAACCTACTGCATTTGTGACTTCTGGCCTTCAAGGTAATGCTTTCATTGGCCTACTGAGCTAAGAATGTGTTTATTTTGTATTGGCTGTAGAATGATTACATTAATATTTAAAAGCAAAGGTGGTTATTTTTATTTCCAACAGTGAAATTGCAGTTGATTTTTTTTCAAATTGAAAACAAAAGGGAAACATTAATAGAAAACCTGTGTAATTTGTCAGATATTTTTTAATTGCTTGTCTGATAATTTTCAATGATGGTGCAAATATATATTATATATAAAATCTTTCTAAAGATGTATGAGAACACTCGAATTTCTCATTTTTCTCCTAGTATTCTAAATGACTATATGGCAAAGGTTTTTCTGTTATAATCAGAATACCAGTTGATATTAAAAAATTCTTAATAGGAATTATTATATAGTATTTGATCAGTAGTGTATTAAGCCTGACTTCGAAAGTGATTTCTTCAGAGGTGGTTTTGTGCTGGGGGGAAAAACCCTAAAAACTATATCCCATGGGATAAAAATTTGTAGCTGACATAACTAAATATTGTTCAGTAAATTGGTAAAGGACAATTATTTTTTTTATCACCTAATTTTTGATGATCTTATAGATACTGGGCTGCTTTTTCTGGTCCCAGTTTACTCATTTTGTTACATTATGCATATTTTGTATTTGCAGCCTCATTTTACTTTCATTACAGTATGATTGCTTTCAGAATGAATAACTGGAATTTTCTATGCTTCTTTAGTATAATACAGCTTTTAGTTATTACAAAGAGGGATGCTTCACTTCTAAGCATTGTATAGTATTTTCATGTTTCTTCAATTAAGGCTTAAATAGGAGGTGATTTATGTTGCTATGACATACAAAAGGGATTTTTTTTTTTCAGTCTCTAAGCATTGGCTTTCTGTAGTGTGAGTTTTGTTGGTTTTTTTTAATATAAGAATACATTTATGGGACTGTTTTCTGTGTAGGTTAGTCCTGCAATTGTTGCCAAAGAGCTGTCAGTGTCTGACACAGATGTCTCAGAAGTATCCTGGACCGATAATGGGACCTTTAACTTATCCGAGGGGTATTCTCCACAGACTGACACATCTGATGGTAGGTAACAGCTTCATCTATAGCATCAATGGATTCCACACATGGAAGTTACCTCAAGATTATTAGACAATTTGAGAACAGTTTCAGGGTTGTTACTTTTCTCTTAAAACAAATTTAAGGTTAATTTTAGAGTTTTGTTAGTTTGGGATATACCTTGTGTAAGAACCATCCTCATCTTAAAAATGTTAAAGTACATCAGCAAGTATCTAAATAAATAAGTAGTCCTGGATAAAACCAGCACATTCAATATGTGCCAGATGTAGCACTGTCTTCTACCAAACCTTTTAAGCAAGTAAATCTTTTAAAATTGCTATCAATGCTTTTGTGGGTAAGATAAGCAAATAAAAGCGGAGAAAGAAACAGTGAGTACACTGACTTGTCAAACAGCCAGTAAAATAAAGTATTATCCAGTTTTACTACTAGAAATTAAGACAGGCATCAATGAGCCTAGGAAAAGATTCTCAAGCGCTTGGCTTGATCTTGACCAGAAGACAGTTCTTACTTTCTACAGACCAAGCTATCAGTAAACACTTTGCTGAAATAAAGTTTAAGGACAACAATGGTTTGGTGTCATCTCACCTGTGGATCTGTTGCTCTGCTCATCTTGCATTTCTCCTAGGCAAAGTTCCCTGTAAATAACAAGCAGGATGATACTACAGGCCAAATTAATAATTTCCGTTATTTTCCTAATATTTCAAGTTGTAAATAGACAGCATTGTATCATCACAGAAACGTAAGTTGTAACAGTCATTCATCTCATCTATCTTTCTATCCAAAGCAGTTTCAAAGCTCTTCATTAAAACTTTACAAAGTTTCTCAGGGCTATGACCACTTGGGTTCTGAACACCTCTAGTGGTAGAGATTCAGCAACTTCCCTGGAAAGCCTTTTTCAATATTTGCTTAACCTCATGATGAAAAAATTTTTTTCTTATACTGAGTCAAAATTTCCAGTGTTCCAGTTTGTGTCAGTTTACTCTGATCCTTTCACTGTACACTTTCTAGAAGAGTCAGGCCCATCTTCTCTCTACCTTCCCATTCAGCAGTTACACTGATTCCCCCTTTACCACCTTCTCCTGGGGACAACAAGGCCCATTCTCTCAGTATCTACATACATCCTGTTCTCTACCCCCTAAATAATGATGCTGGCCCTCCAGGGTATTCAATCCTGTATGCCATTGTCTGTCTAGAACAGGAGAGGTCAAAACCGGCCCAAGTACTTCAATGTGTACTCTCGGTTGCTGAATAGAGGAGGAAAATCCCTTCCATTGACTTTCTGCCTTCAATTTTGCTACTACAGCTCAGTGTGTGGTTGGCATTCCTTGCTGCAAGGGCATAACACTGACTTGCTGCCCACAGATCTTATTCTGGAAAGCTGCTTTCTGTCTTGTTGCCTGTACTGCTGCACAGGTTATTCCATCCCAAATGCAAGACTTCACATTTTCTTTTGTTGAATGTCATGATGTTCCTTTTCAGCCTGTTCCTTTCTCCAGCCTGTTGAGGTCCCTCTGAAGGCATCCTGACCTCTAGAATATCAAATACACCTGCCCCACAGCAATTCCTTTCTGCCCATGAACTTGCAGAGTGCACTCCAGCCTGTCATCCAAGTAATTAACAAAAACCTTGAACATGCTGGTTTCAGTGCCTGCGACAGACACCAGTAGCCAGTCTCCAGCTGCCTTTGTGTTGCTGATGAAGCCTTGTGTCACCTCGCAGTCCAGCCAGTTTTCCACCCACCTTACAGTTCCCTTACCCTGTTTACTCACCAGCTTGGCTGTAAGGACCGTGCAGGAAACTCTATTCAAAGCCTTGCTAAGTGAAGAATAACAACATCCACTCTTCTTCCTGATGGAGCATTTCAGCAAATGGAACATACACAAAAGTGCAAGACCAAATGGGATGCATCCGAGGCTCATCTCCTGTCAAAGCTCTGTGCATTCGAGCCACCACTCTGCATGCAGCACAACCCTTCCTCTTAACCCTCCCAGCCTGTCTTTCCTAAAGAAAATGGAGAAAATTACATATGAGTCATTTTTAGGATTCATTTCCTTAACCCTTATGAATGCTCCTACAACAGGCTCCTATTGCTAGTTTTCATAGAAAGTAAGTTCAAACTGATTACTTTTTACCTTCGTGTTCAAACACTTGATGGATATATTTACTTGTGCTTACTTAGGCCTCTTCTACAGGCCATGTACTCTATGATATGTTTTACACATTTCTAATAATAAATATTGTGTCATTCATTAATGCAGCCATTAAAATTTAATGTTTGATGACATCATGCTTTTTATCATCTTGAAAACATGAAACAATTCTGATCATCTGTAGAGTTTCCATTTTCTGTTTCCTTTTTAATACCAGCATTGGCCAAGAAAGAAAAAAGAAATTAGTCTTTTCATTGGTTTTATATCTTTATTTAAACGGATAGATATTCTTTTTATTATTCTATATGCATGTTAAAAGCTTGTAACACATCCTCACATGTTTACATATTTGTAGTTTATATATATTGTGAAGAAAAATAAATTTTAGGACTTCTTGTGGTTTGTATATTTAAAAATAGCTGTGCTGAAGATTTGCATGGATTGTTTCATTACAGACAGATACCTAAAAAAGTTGGCTTAAAAAAGTTATTTTGTTCAAATAATTAGGATCATACCAGTTGATTTGGGGTGCTAGATTTATGACTTCAAAACCATTTTGTTGTAGATGTCACACAAAGCTCCTTCTGTTACAGACTATTAGAGTAGAGATTAGTAAGTGTATTCAGAACACTTGTTACTTGCATTTTTACATATGGCTGCCTTTTGTGAAAAAGGAAACCTTTTGTGTGAGTGCTAACACTGTTTTCTTCTGTTAACCTGTAATAGATTTTGACCGACCTAGTGATCATGAAGAAGCTTTCGCTAGAGATCTTTTAGAGTTCCCCTCTTTAGAAAACGGTGCCGGCACAAACGATGACGACGACTCAAGCATCGGTTTGCCCACCCAGCAAAAGCGAAGGAAAGAGCAAACTGATGGCAAGGCGGATCACGCTTCCAGACAGAGTAAAGAGAGACCATCCACTGCAGGGCTGTCCTTGCCTCTGACCAGTGACCAAACCTTTAACTTAATGAGCGGAATTGCTGGCAATGTCATCACAGCTGCGGTGTCTGCTGCCATCAAAGACCAGCTGCAGTCCCTACAGCAAGCTCCCTCACAGGCAGCGCCCAGTTTGAGCGAGGAGACAGACACAGAGGAAGCTGATGATTTTGAACTGCTTGACCAGTCTGAGCTAGAGCAGATTGAGAAAGAATTGGGACTTTCACAAGGCCAAGAAGCAGAATCCCAGGAAAAGAAAAAGTCTTCAGGCTTCCTTTCAAATCTGCTTGGAAGTCATTAACCTGGAAGTTTCAGAAGAAATTAAACATAAAACACAAAAAAATACCATCAAATGCAAAAAAAAATTTAAAAAAATAAAAAAAGAGAGAGAAGAAAATTCTGAACTGTAAGCTTTAACTATCCCTTTAGATGTGTTGTAATAATTTCCCTAATGCAGAGTGAATTAACTGGATAAATATCAGCTAATACTGATAGTTTAATGTTTCTGGTAGTTATACCTCAGTGTAATAGCATGGAAATGAATTATCTATCCACTGTTTGGTTGCAGATGTGTGGTGGAAGTCGGTTCAAAACAGTTGAGAGAAAGGTTTCTTTTACTTTTTTGCCAACCATCTATTTTGGGGTCCTGAGCCAAATTTTCAATATCAGCAGTTTATTTACTCTAGTTTTCCAATCATGTAATACAATTAATATTGTGAGGGCAAATTATCAGAGGGCTGCAGTGAGATGTACTGCATCTCACCTCCTTCAATCCTACCAGAAAGTAGGGATCCCTGCAGTTAGCATTATGTGTAGTGCATCTACTAGATATGAAACACATTAACTGGCACAACTTGAGTTTAAATATGTGTGCAACACTATAAAACCCCCTAGATTTCATACTTAAAACCTTTGAATTATTTTGGATATGGTGATGCATTTCCAAATTTTTTGCTGTTATAGGCTTGTAGAGTTGTAAAGTGGCATGTTATATGACTGACCACCCGCTGTGTTCCTTGATGGAGTCTGGTCCTTGGCAGTATTGCCCATGTGAAGTCAGCCAATGAATCTTCATGTTTAAAAGTTAATATTGTCTAAACTGAATGACCTTTTTGGGAGCAGGTGAGGGTAGCTATTTTTTGGAGTAGAGATTAGAGATGTAAAAAAAAAGCATAAAGGCTTTTTAGGTGCCACTTCCTTAATTCGAGATTCTGTAGATTTTGGTTTGGCATTTTTTTCCCATGTTAGCTGTTTCCACTTGCAACAAAAGTTGTGTTGCAAGCTGATTATTTTAAGATATTTAGAAGCATTTGGTGAGGTCAGTTGCTAGAGAAGACGCTCAGACTCAGAATCTTCTTCTTGGCATGGAATTTAAGTGTGGTTAAAAAAAGAACTTGTTTAAATTATTTGCCAGTTTAAAGTCCATACATGCTGAGTGAGTGGCATGGGATCTCAAGCAGATAACTTATTTTTCTAAGGCATTTTTGTTCACCTGTGACAAAACTGCATTGTAATACCAAGCAATAGTAATCCAAGAAATAGGAAGAAATAAAGCTAGGTTTTTAATGTGATGTAAACCATTAGCAAAGTTGAGGGACCATGTCAGCTGCTACTACTACTCTAGTAAATTTCCATTTGCTGGCATTTGAAGAGGTAAATACTGTTATTTAGGACCCTCAAAACAGCAACAGATAATAAAAATCTTCCACTAACATATATGTGTAGGTAAACGTGTTTCAAATTAACTTAATTTTGTATTTTTTTTCCTTTTGAGGTAGAAAAATAGGCAGATGGCCAAAAAGAGTATAGCAAAAGGAAGGATGCTGAGATTTGTTGACACTAGCTTTATTGTTGCTTGTGCTTTTTGTGTCAGTAATGCATATTGACCGTGTTTGCTGTCCTTTACCAACAAAAAGGTAAGCCTGTGCCTTCATTATCAAATACATTATGAAATAAGTGGATGCTGGATATAGATCCCACAAGATGCAGCTTTCAAAATTACAATATCTCAACACCTGAGTTTCTGGAAATCATCAGAAAACATGGCCCATATCACTTCCACAGCCTTAGTTGCTAAGTTTCTTCTTTAGCTTTCACCAGCCTGTTGTTCTCATTTGGAAAAAACAAATAAACAAAAAAAATACCCAACCAAACTTAAAAAAAGCTTTTGTTGAAAAATCAGTGAGTTTAAAAAGTTCTCATTTCCTTGCCACATGTTTAGGACAATCTGTACAGTTAAAAGAGTAGAAATCCAAGTTGCTGATGAAACTCTGTAGGATCCCCAAACAAGTGTGTGCTTCCTTGTGCAGGAGTACTGGTGCCAGAAGGGGAAACAGGCTGCAGGACAGGGAGAGGCAGGAGGGAGGGAGCAGTCCTTCACAGGCTTTTCTGGAGCAGATGGGCAGGACAGACTAGCTGGCTGTCAGTGGTGGCATTGTAACAGCGTGCACTTTATTGTTGTTTTATGAAAAATACTCATGGTTATAAAAGTATGTAACACAGGGGCACTCTTATAGAATAATAGATTAGATCAGAAAGAAAAGTAGTTGGAAGAGTTTCTCAGACTTTTTGTAAATTATCCATTTTCTGGTTTGAAGATAACTAAATAGATTGATTTTTCTCCAGTACAACTTTCATTTTTTTTTTTTTTTTTTCAGAAAGAAAAAAAACAACCAAAACTTGAACAAGTAAATCATTAAAGTTAGGGACATAGTTGCTTATCTGAGTGTCTTTAGGATTTTTTTTTTCTGCTGTCATGGTAGTCAAGTCCATTCAAGCCCCCTAAATACTGTGTAATGGGAAAGATGTAATTCTCTAACATTAATATTCTTCCTTAGGTAGTAAAAGTATGTCAGTATTTCTGCAGGAAATTATCTCTTCCCTTCCACACAACCATATGTAAGAAACACTTTGCTTGGACACAATACATTCCATCTGCCAGCAGTTCACCAGCAAAACACTAAGAAAATGTTTCTGTCCTTTGTGGATCCCTCAGTTGGAAATCCCTTGAGAAAAGTCTATTTGCTGTATTATAGCAGCAGCCACGAAATAGCAGTTCCTTAAAACTTCCTGTCATAATGGTCCATAGCATCTTTCCTACCGAGCACTGTGGTCACCTTTCCATCCTTCAGCGCATGGGCAGGAAGACGGGCAAGGGAGTAGAAGGCAGTACACAGCTTTGAAACGTGCGGTTTTCCCACGGGAAGCCTGTTGTGCGTGATCTCCAGCCAAGAGGCACACGGGCAGCACGGAGGGCACAGCGTGAGCCAGTGCCGTGGGGTAACAGCGTGTGATCCTGCCCTGGGGTCGGTGCTGCTTGTGCTGTGTGTGCTCGCAGCTGGCAGCAAAGGGCTCCCCCTCCTGCGCCTTGCAGCGCCTGCCCCACACATCCTGAGGGAAGAAAAGGACGTGTGGCAGGGCAGGGCAGGTCACTCTTTCATACTCAGAAAACTTCCCCTTGTGTCTGTACACGTGAGTGACAGGATCACCATCAGATTGGTGGCCTTAGGCGTGTCAAATCCAGTGCAAAACCACCCGTTTCCAGCACTCCGGGTTTCCATGCGTACCTGCTGACCATTCTTCTGTTTGTTAGTGGAAAAAAATACTGCTCTATGCAGAGGAAGTTAATTAATTGTAACCCAAAGTAACAGGATCTGAAGAAATACTTGTTCTACTTGTTCTGTGTTCGTTCTGCACTTTTTCCAGGCTGTCCCAGCCTTCTGAACAAATCCCTGTAATCTCCGCGTCTGTTCTCAGCACATGAGCGGCGTCACAGTCTGTGAGCTATCCCCACCCGGGCAACCAGAAACTGGAGAATTACAAAATGTCCGTATTTAAGTATTCTGCAGCACTTTACCTGCCTGATCACTGTTTTGTAAACATGGAATTATTATATTGATTGTTTTAATAAATATGTGTTAGTTTTTATCTTTCATCATCTCACTGTGTGTTTGCTTCCAGAAATGGGGAAAAACCCTGTAACAACAAGCGGGGTGACATTATCACCCTCTACAGGAGGTTCCAGCCAGGTGGGGAACCTGTGACAGGACAAGTCATGAGCTGCAACAGGGAAGGTTTAGGTTGGACACTAGGAAGAATTTCTTCACGGAAAGGGTGATCAGATACTGGTATGGGCTGCCTTAGGGAGGTGGTGAGGTCACGGTCCCTGCAGGTGTGTCAGGGAAGACTGGATGCGGCACTCTGCCATGGTCTAGTTGACACCAAGGCGGTGTTGGGCCATAGCCTGGACTCGACGATCGAAGGTATCTTTTCCTAACTGATGTTGTGAAAACAATCAAACAAAACAAAACAAAACAAACAACAAAAAAAAAAAACCAACAAACGCAACCCGACTCGCAGCCCGCAGTGCGCCAGGACACCGCCCCCCGGCTCAGCCCCTCGGCTCCGCTCCCGCCGCTGCCCCGCGCCCTCCGGCCGCCAGGGGGCGGGCGCGGGCCGCTCCCGCCGGAAGCCGCGCGGCCGCTTCCTGCCCGCGCGCCCCGCCCCGCGCCCGGCACCGCCCGCTCCCCCGGCCGAGGTGCGTGTCCCGGGGCTGGGGGGCGGCACGGGACGGGGTGGGACCGGACAGCACGGCACGGCACGGCACGGCACGGCACGGCACGGCACGGCACGGCACGGCACGGCACGGCACGGCACGGCACGGCACGGCACGGCACGGCGAGGATGGGGACCAGGCGGCGTGGCCCGGCCGAGCCGGCCGCGCTCCCTTGGCATGCAAGCTCCCTGTGAGCCCGGCCTGGTCCACGCCTGGCCTGGTGGCTCCCGGCTGCTGCCTACGCCCCGTCTAATCTCTTTTTAAATTTTATTTGTGTTTATTTATCTATAGGTTTTGCTCGAATCTTTGTGTGGTAAACCGGAGGCAGCTGAAAATCAGCCGTAATAAAGAGCCTCAGGGGAGATCGCGATTTGTGTGGAAGGGCTTGGCTGTGCTGCGGCCTTGTGAGTGCCTGGGCTGTCGTTTTCCTGAGCCCCACACAAGGTAGGACTCGGGGCTGCGGTCCTGTGGCCTGAAACGGGAGGGGAAATGCAGGCGGGCCGTGGGAAGGTGTTGTGTAACTACGGGAGATTCCTCTGGTTAATGCAGTTTGAGCTATAAACGTGACTTACGTAGCAGTCAGAGGTGAAGGTTTATGGCTTTATTTTGTCTTAGTTACAAACCTCTTCTTCTGGGCCGCATTCTTTTGGGTGGGGCGGAGCGGGAGGAGGTGGGGTGTTTTTAAATGCCCCCGTGGCAGTGTTCCGTGTAGCTTCTGTCTGTAGTCATGGACCAGAACAGTGTTGTGACTCAGAGTCCTGCAAGGAGTTTGTCACCAAGAGCCAGCGTGGCTGGGTCAGTGCTTTATGGCAAAGGTTGCTGCTTGGGCGGGAGAGGGGCAGGGGGTGAATACTCGGCATCTCTCAGAGGGCAGCAAGTACAAAAAGCATCTGTTACACTGAGTAGATGCTTATAGCACTCCAGATAAAATAATATGGCCTTTATTTTCTGCATCCCCCCTCTCTCTCATGCTGTAGATAGCAGAAGCAATGATAAGTAAGGAGCCCGGTGGTTCCAGGGAATGAGCGTTTCATAATGTGTGCTCTGACTCTATATGTTTATGACTTTTGCCACTGCTTCTGCCTGTTAGTACCTTCAGGGAGGGGCTGCTTTTCCTCCCCTGCTTTCAGACCCTCATCCTGATGTATTATTTCTTTTTTCTCCAGATTAAGTCATAGTTTTTCTAAATCAGTTAAAGGATGATGGCGCTTTCTGTGATCTCCAGACCACGGTTTTTTTGCTCTTTGCTTTTGGACGATTTAGGAGATTCCTTCAACTTCTTAAAAAAAAAAAAAGTCTCCGTTTAATGAATGGTTTTGTAAAGGACAGCATCAGTGGAAGGTCACTGCTCTGCAGTTGTTCTGTACCAGCCCCAGTAACATGGCTCAGCTGGATGGTGGGAAGTGGAGGGAGACCAGGATTAACAGTGGCTTCAGGTGCTAGACCTAGGCATCACAGACTGCATCTCCAGAGGAACAGCTCTGCAGGGTAGAGTGTTGTCAACTCTACATGCACTGCTCCAAAGCAGCTAAGAAAGCTTTATTTCTAAATGCAGTAACTTTTTTTTGCCATTTAATAAGGCTGTGGAAAATAGAAAATAGACCTGTAAGCAGGTTTCCTTTTTTACCCTTATTTCTGAGGAATCACTGGTCTCCTCAAAGTCTTGTTGGCAGAACATGAATTTGTTAAGAACCTTTAGTCACTGATCTTCAGTGTAGAGAGAAAAATGTAGAGCTATTGAAATACTGTTCAGAAGTAGGTGATTAGGGACCGTCTCCTGCATCCCGATCCCAACAGGCACAGTGTTCTGCATCCAGAGCTGGGATGCTCAGCTGCTCTGTGGTACCAGTAAACTCAAAGTCTTTTATTTATAAGTTTTCTCTCTTGCTCCTGCCCGTGAATACTGCACTCTGCTCATGCTGGTGCTAAATAAATTTAATTCTGTGCAAGAACTGTGTGTCTAATACTGCCTCAAAAGAAAGTTGTCAGGATGTTGTGTTGGGGCTTTTTTGTGTTTGTTACTTAATTTTTTTAGCATGATTTGTTTTTTTTGCCACTTCCTAGTAATGGCCACCTACACTTGCATCACTTGCCGTGTGGCTTTCAAGGATGGTGACATTCAGCGTGCCCACTACAAAACCGACTGGCACAGGTACAACCTGAAGCGTAAAGTTGCTGACATGCCTCCTGTCACTGCTGAGAATTTCCAAGAGAGAGTCCTGGCACAGAGAGCAGTAGCAGAGGAGCAGAACAAAATCACTGCCACTTACTGCACAGTGTGTAGCAAGAGGTTCTCCACCTTCAATGCCTATGAGAATCACCTGAAGTCCAAGAAGCACCTGGAGCTGGAGAAGAAAGCTGTTCAAGCTGTCAGCAAGAAGGTGAAAATATTAAATGAGAAAAATCTGGAAAAGGGGCTGGCCCCAGAGAGTGTAAATAAAGATGAAATGAACACAGCTATTCAGCAAGCCATCAGAGCCCAGCCATCTTCGTCTCCAAAGAAGACACCTCTACCTCCCAGTAATGTGAGTAGCTCTCCAGTTTCCAGGGAGAGCGCCAGCTTGTCCCAGAGCAGAGAACGACCAGAAGTACCTCCACGGCTGCAGTGGTTTGAACAGCAAGCAAGGAAGCTGGCTAAGCAACAAGCAGAGGAAGAAGAGGATAATGAAGAAGGTAAGGCAGTAAACACACTGACAGAAGATAGTTTGGGGTAAGCTATGGTTTGAGCAAAAGCTTCTTCCTACTTCTATAGCAGTGCAGCATTTTCCATCACAAAAGATCTTGCTGTTGATTAAATTTTCAGTTTAGCAAAGGAGTAAAGGTTGGCCCATGTTTGCAGTCAAGGACTCTGTCTGAACACCAGCTGTTCAACTTACAGACAGATATTAATGCATATTAAGATTGAAATAAATAGTCATTAGTATAAGCAGTATTTCCCACATAAAGTGACAAAGGAAGTTTCGTTTAAAGAAGGCTAATGTAACAGGTTACCCTAAAACTGCTTCTGAAAAATAAATGAACTAAACTCCAGTTATGATCATTTACCACTGTCCCAACTCATTTCCTGATCTGTTGAAGGGAGGTGAGACTGTGGTTGGTTTTGTTTCCTCTGCCCACCAAGACCAGAGGAGAAAGTTTGCTCTTTAACCTGACTGTGTGGCGTCAGTTCTCAGTGTGCTGATATCTGTGTTAAAATGGGTTTACGAGTTGCCACCCCAGTGGTCTTTTCCTGTGAATACAGCTCTGTGTTGGAGGTCAGCCTGGAAAGCAGACAGCTGAACAGATCAGAGCTTCAGAATTTCCAGAAAAGGGTTATTTTTAACAGGGGTGCTTTCAGGGCTGTAGTTGACAGTGCAGCTCCAAATGCATCTATTGGAGCAATTGAATGGGGTCATTGAGCAAGGGGATAGGTATGAATGAGGGGGAACTTCATTCCAGCTTCTGAAACCCCTGTGTCATGTTACTGCATCTGTTACAGCAGTTTTCTGCTCTTGAAATTTCAGTTGTGGTTCAGTGAATCTGTTCTACACGAGAAGAAACATTTGCCTCTGAGCATACATCATAACACCTAAAGAAGAAGCCAGCTTGCTTGGCTGGTCTAGTATTAATGTGTTAGTCATAAATTGTATTGTGAAAATCTTGGTAGGTTTTTGAATGCTAATTGTTCTTTTAAATGTGTGAACAGGAGTGTGTTTTCCCTCACTGTTGAAAATTAGTATTTTTCTGATGTTACCAGAGTTTTCTTGCTTTCAGTGAGCCATGCTTGTGTTCTTACACTGTGGTGAATTAAATTTGAGGCCTAGAAACAGCACTAAAATGTTAATAGTTGAGAAAATGGAGGGGGAAAAGTATCAGATCTGCCAGTGGTTTTTATGAGCAGCCTTGTTCTTTGCTGTGTGTCTGAAAAAGAAATGTCTTTTACTGGCCATGGTAAATTCTTGCACCTGGAAGTGACTGTGTGGCACTTAGCTGTAAGAACAAAAAATATGTTCTATGATGTTTTTAAGTGTATAAGTTTCTCTAACTTACTTAGGACTTACTTTGCTTTGGAAAAGTATAAAATAATTATCTTTTTTTACAATTTCCTTTAAAAGACTGGGAAGATATGGATTCTGATGAAGACATTGGCTCTGATGAAGACGTTGGCTCTGATGAAGAGATGGAAAGTGTGGGAGAAGAGGAACAACAGGCAGAGGCTGAAAGTGTTCCTGCTGTTGGGGCCATACCAGTTACAGACTGCCTGTTCTGTTCCCATCACTCAAGATCTCTCACAAAAAATGTGGCACATATGACAAAAATCCACAGCTTCTTTATTCCAGACATAGAGTACCTTGTGGATCTCAGAGGACTAATCAAGTATCTTGGTATGACTGAATGTTCTCTAATTTTTTGTCAGGATAATTATATTCTGATAGTGCTTATTTTCATTTGGATATGACACCAAAGGTTCTGGTTTGGGTTGCTTTTTTTGTTGTTTGAGTGCTGTCAGTGTTTTGATCATGAGCAGGACCACAGGCTTTTCAGGGAGAATGAGAAAAAACTTGGATGAGCAAACATGGTCATGTACCCTGTAGGTCTCACATAGTTTACTGATGTTGAGAAAGTTTTTCAGATAATGTGAAATTTGGGACAAAGTTCTGTTTCTAAAGCTTGCATATGAGCTGTGTTGTCTTACTAGTGAGTCACAAGTATTTGTCTCTTTGGTTTACAATGCTTGTGAGAGAGCTGAAAGCTAGGAAAAAAAAAGTATCAACCTTCAAGTCTAAAAATAATGATGAGAATAAAATTACTTCTGAGTATTGAATAGAAAAACACATTGGAAGTGTGAAATTTGTTATTGAGAATACTGAATGGCAAGAAATCTTTAAATAGCCAGACTTGTCCCTGATAGGGCCATATGGTCAAGGCATAGAAACAGCAGGACTATCCTGGAAATTAAGGGCTCAAGGCTCTTCCTTAGTCTCTCTGCCTGCAAGCTGGGAAGGCTTGAAGGCAGAAATGATAATTACTGGCTAGGAAGATTTTGTTCAGACCAAAAGAAGTGCCAATGTTTTCTGCAGGAGAGAAAGTTGGCGTTGGGAAAATCTGCATCTGGTGCAATGAAAAGGGGAAATCCTTCTACTCTACGGAAGCGGTCCAGGCTCATATGAATGATAAAAGCCACTGCAAACTCTTCACAGATGGAGATGCTGCCCTGGAATTTGCAGATTTCTATGATTTTAGGTGAGGTCATTTCTCATTGAGTGGAACACAGGTGGGGACAGACAAAAGAACAGTTAAATATTACATTAGAAACTATTATTTATTCTTAAAATTAAGTGATGTTGTCTTCTTTTGTGACTATTTTTACTGGTCCTACATCAAAGTACATTTTGAATTCTGTTTTGTATGTTTGCTGTTACTGAATTGAGATTTCAGTGCACCAGCAAAGGCCATAAAAGGTCATAACTGTCTTTCCCATTACCTTTTAAGGAGATTGTGGGCTTAACACCTGCTGTGGGTATTTTACATAAGTTTTATTGTGTAGCTGGAGTTGAACAGGACTGCTGTGAGGCCTCTTGTTGAACTTCCTGCAACTTATCCTAAGCTGTGTTTATGTTGGTCAGAAATACCTCATATTATGGTGGCAGGTGGAGTTGCAAAACAGGGTGGAGGAAAGAGGTTCCTTGTCTTTAGGCTTTATTCAGGGCAAGGTCCTGCTATTAGGAATTCTCAGATCAAGGCAGGTGAAACATGGCAATGCTTATGCTTTGCTGTAGCTGTGCATGGTGATTCTTCTGTAGAGTGGGTCTGGATAGCTGTGGCTGCTCACCATGTTTAAACCATGTATTGTTGCTCTTCCACAGGAGCAGTTACCCTGATCATGAGGATGGGAAAGATGTGGAGGATCCTGGAAAGCGCCCAGCAGAGAAAGAGTTGGATTATGATGATGACACCATGGAGCTGATCCTTCCATCAGGTGGGGACAGAGTTTGTGTTGTAACTTACTTTCTCTACGCTTTCCATATCTGCCTCCAGTACCTGCAGCACAGGCCATTGTTGTGTTTCCCTCTGGAAAGGAAGAAGGTAGTTCTGCTTAAGTGTCTTTGGGGTTATGTCCTCACCTTCCATCATTTTCACTGCCAAGTAGTTAAGCTTCTTCAGTACTGATGGATATGTGGACTGTGGCAGTGGGGTGCTTTGCCCATTTTACATCTTCATTATCGTGTGACTCTCATGAGTTTCAAGAGTTTCCATGATTGTTTGAGTACAACTTGGGGAGACTATAACTTAGGTTATCTAGTGTAGGGGTTTTTTTGTAGAGAGCCAGCTCCTACCTAATTCAGTAAACTAGTTCAGTAAATTAAATTATTAAATGGCCTTTCTCTAGTTAAACATTTGGCACTCCTGCTTGCTTTTTTTTTTTTTTTTTTTTTTTTTTTTTTTTGGTGATTTTGGATGAGGGAACCTCAGCCCTTTCATTCTGAAAGTGCTGCCAGCTCTGCAGTTACACAAGTTGTCCTGAATGTGTCAGCAAGTAGCTTCACTGTTTAGTTGAAACAGCATCACCTCTCTTCTCATTCCACTAATTAAAATTTTTCTGATAACTGCCTGCTTGTTATCTGACCTAAGGCCCTCTTGAACAGCAGCATATTTTGTGCTTTTTCCTCAAGCAACTCTTACAGAACTACATTGAGTTCCTAATAATTCTAAAATTTTTAAGGTTCTGGACCTTTTAAAAACATTTCTTAGCAGAGGGGTTTTCCATATTTTTCACAATGTGCTTGAGTACTCCGTTTCAGGAGCTGATTCATGATGAATAATAAGATGTCCCCTGCTGTGAACAGGTGCCAGAGTGGGTCACCGTTCCCTGATGAGGTACTACAAGCAGCGTTTCGGTGTGACAAGAGCCGTGGCTGTTGCCAAGAACAAGAAAGCCGTGGGTCGGGTGCTGCAGCAGTACCGAGCCCTGGGCTGGACGGGGCAGGCAGGTGAGTGACAGTGGGAGGGCTTTGCAGAGGAGGAGGCTCTGGGATGTCAGCATCCTACAATTCCAGAGGTCAACTTTGCTTTACATGTGGGGTTTATGCAGTAGTTTGCCTTCTACTTAGTTCTTTTTAATTCCTGACATCCAAGCAGGTACATGAAGTTTGCTTCTAAACTCCAGTGCAGCTGCTGTGCAGGCTTTTCATTCCATTGTTTCTGATACTTGGTGACTTCCTGAGATTTCTTGGTTTCTGCCTGTCCAAGCCACTATTCTTGCAATTTAATAACATAAATCATGTTTGACAGAATACTTTTCCAGTTGGGGAACAGTGTTGTGGTCTATATCCACTTTTAAAATGTAAGAATCATGCTTGCAATGCAAAACAATCTTTTGCCTTAATCACAGTCATAGATATTTTCTCTGGCTTTGCCCAGAGAAAAGTCAAGAGTGCCAGTATGGAAAGAAAAGCCTATGGGTAACTGCTGAAGAATGTGGGCAGGTCAGCTGTTTTGCATACAAGTTTTAAGAAAGGTGACAGACATTGATCCATCTCTCTTCCTTCTCTCTCCCTGCAGGATCCATCTCTGCTCAGCAGCGGGACATGCAGTACCTGCAGAGGATGAAGTCAAAGTGGATGCTCAAGACAGGAATGAGTAACAATGCTACAAAGCAGATGCATTTCCGGATGCAAGTCAGATTCTGAGTTCCAAAGAGAGCTGCCTACAACTGGTTATGGGAAGGAGGATTTAATGGTTTTGGGGTTGTGGATTCTCTTATTAAAATGGACTTGGTACCTGTCAAATGCTGATGTGTTTCCTGGTGTGCCTTCCTCTGTAAAAAGAAGAACAGCAGGAAACTTGTCTCTTCGGAAATAATGGTGGACCTAACTTAAAAATAAAGTATCTTCAGTGGAACATGTGGCAGAGTAGTCATGTCTATAACTGAAGGCACATGCGTAGTAGTCCTGTGCCCATCTTTGTGTAGCCCATTTATGGGGGGCAGTTGACATTTTCATTTGTCTGAATATCTTCTGTTTCCAATTCTGCTAACTGGTTGAAGGCAAGAGGAAGTCCTAGATCTTCAGATGGAGTGTAATGAATGTTTTCAGTTGTGGTGCCAGACATATTAGCTGGGTGTTTTGGAGTTCTAGCCGGCACTGTTGAGGTGAAAATTTGACAGCAGAGTTTCATGGAAGGTTAAGTAATATTTGTTGGAAGAAATGATGGAAAACATAACTCCAGGATTAATACTGTCCTCAGAAGCTGACGGTGCTTACCTTATGCTCCAGCTCAGGGCTGGATTAATAATCTGCAGTGTAGTTGTTTGACATTGAATGTGATGAATTTTAATTTCCTCAAAACTGCTTAAAATTATCCTAACATTTAGATGAATGTCAGTCAAAATTTTGCATTTCCTGCTTAAAACTGAAGATTTTATGGATGACAGTGCTTTTTGTTCCCACTCAGTACTGGTGTTTGGTTATCATCATGCAGTGACCCAAGACATGTATTGGCTGGAACAGGCAGGCTCTCCCACTTAAAACAGGTGAACTGTTGCAGGCTGATGCAGAGAAAACCTATCAGTGTGTTGAAGAGCTGGTCCTGCTGGTGCAGATGTTAAACATTTCGATAATTTTATCAGTTCTGACCTTCCTGTAAGGAGGTGGCGACCTTCAGAGGCGTGGGCTGGCTCCTGGCTCCCCGAGTTGTCATGTGCTGGACACTGAGCGTGTGCCACAGGAACATGGCTGTTTCCTTGCCTCTCAGTCCATTGGGAAGGCAGCTGTCTACAGCTAAGTTTCAGTTCTGCTTTTAGGATTGCTCTGGATTGCCAAGTCGTGGCTTTCACTGGTGTGATTTTGATACAAGTTTTCTTTCTTGTGAGTGGTGTGTCACTGAGCATAGTAGGGAGAGATTTTGTTAACACTTTGTATTTTGACTTGAAGCAGTTCTCTAGTCCCCCTCCCTAAGAGGTAAGTTCAGAAGAAGCAGAACCATCATCATGTCAGCACTTCTGAGAGAGAAGTGTATTTATGGGACTATTAGGAAAGTGATAATTTCATAGTGGAGGTGCACACTATGTGGGGGTTTTGGTTTTGTGGATATGTCTGGTGTTTTGCTCATTAGTGTTTTTTTGTTTCTTTAGTGAAAGTTCTACTGCCTTGGAAGGTTTTTTTTGCTCTTCCTGCATTTTCTGAGAACAAAGAGCTTGAGCAGTAATGGAGGCTACAGGTTTGGCACAGCACTTAGTAAGTAAACTGGCTAATACATTTTAAAAAGATGCAGATATGAGTGAAGGGAAAACTGAAGCAGAGATAATTTTCAAGAAAGGTGTGTTCACATCCAAAGCCTTAAACTAAAGTTTGATTGATTATTGAGTGCCCCCTTTTTCCTGACAAGGCAGAGTTACTGCCATTGTATATCCCTAGATGGATGTGGTGCACATTTGAATTTATTGTAGAGGGTTTACTTGGGGTTATTCACTCTCAAAGTTAGAGGTAAGACACCTGGTCTCAGGTGACTCAAGCTATGTGAATCTTCAGACACTATATCCCTTATTACAGTCATGACCTGGCCCAGCCTGTAATTATGGTATGGATTTCTAGCACTGAGGGTATACTCTGTTTGTATCTGACAAGTCTTACCATCTGCCCATTGGGAACTGCTTGTGTCTTTTTCTTTGGAGAATTACTATCAAAGGGTCTTTATGTTGATGGGTAAGTTAGATTGTCTTTTCAAATAGGGCAAAATAAAATGCCACAGAAATACAGAAATAGAAGGGTTAAGACTTACTAACCTGAATATTGAAACCTGCAGATCTAGCTCTGAATACCAGAATAAGTCACCAGTGAGAATCAGAGCAGTATGCTGTCTTGAGCTTTTGGAAAACTGCCCATGGAATTTACAAAACTTGCATTAAAGACTAAAGAATTATTCTGGAAGAGTCTTGGGAATAACCTAGTACAATTGCTTAAATCTTAGTGGTTAAGCATTTAAGGAGTCTTGGCAGTGAAGGCAGAAATAAAAGGAGCTAATTGATCCACTGACAAATTACTTTGTGGCCACAAGGTTCAGGTTGAAGGTGCGTGGAGTTTGCCACTCTGCTCAACGTGGAAGGGAACCAAAGGCAACTCCTGTTCTCTGTGCAGACTTGCTCTAAGGAGCCTGCTGTTCATGAAGAGATGGGGATTGCCTGAATTTTCTGAATGGTCTAGTTCAGAAAAAAGGCTGGTAAGTAAACATGAAAATCGGTAGTCATCTTGCAGGTCACAGGGAGGCAGAAGGAAGTAATTGGTATCATTTGCACCTGTGATTCTGTCCTATATATCTTGCTACAGTTTACTCAGAAGAAAATGGAAGAGAGGTATGGGAACCTACCGGTGTTGCACAGGAAGAATTGTAGTACTCAGGGGAAAATGGCTGCCTTGGAAAACCAGCAGAGGGCGTAGGAAAGCTTGTCCCAGAATTATGTTTACTAGGAAAATAAATAAAGCCTAGTAAGAGTGCATTCATGCAGAACAGAGTTAGGGTGAGACTGCAAAGCTCACCATTACCATGAGTCAAGATTAGCAGCAGGCTTCTGTGAGATGAATTGCTATTTACATCTTTATGTAGGTCCTGGAAGGGCGTTGCTGGCACAGGATGGCTGGAGCAAGTATATGGGGGTTGTCAACAGGGTTCAGCTACAGTGCTACAGTCTGCACAGCTTGTAGGTAATTCCAGCTATGTCAAAGTATTTCACAGAATCACACAGATTTTACCTTCCTGTACAAATTATAGCTGAGGGCAATTTTTTGTTTCCTAAGAGAATTCCAAATTATTTTTGTTCCTATCAGGGAGCTGTTTCCAGCTGTGATCCAGCATTGCACTTGTGCTCCCCTGCTCTAACCTTGCATTTTCTGGCTCTTACTCTTAATGAGTAGATTTGAGACTGTCTCTGGATACAGTGGGTACTGTGGAGCAAGAATTTCCTGGTATGATTGTAATTCAGTGGGCATGCTGTTCCCAGGGCAGGAATCATCCCTTCCCGTTCATTGTAGGAAAGGCTGGTAAGAAGTATAGCAAAGGTACCTCATTTTGGACAAGGTTGGTCTTCTGCCTGCCTGTCCATCCATTAACAGCTGGGTATTGAAGTGATCCCAGTGCTGCATCAGGCACTGCATAATGAAACAGCAGAATGAAAGAACTGGTTAAGCTGGTGGAGCACATCTGTACATCTGGCATCTCTTTTTCAAAGCAGTTCTTCAGTTTTGTACACTTTAGTTACATAAATAACCCAAATGCTACTGGGGGGAAAAGCATGTACCTATCATCTGGAAGGAGTGGGCTAGGAAAGAGAGAAGCATATGGATGTAGTGTGGCAGAGACACAGGAGACTCAGAAATGTAAAACAAATTAACAGCTAATTATGCTGAAGCTGCAAGTCAACAAGTATTTAAAAGTAATCAGCCCTTTAGGAGTCCACTGTTGATCCCTGATTGGTTTCTTCAAGGCAAAGATCCTGACGTAAACATGTTGCACTGTTGCCTAGCTGACAGCTGATGCTGGAGGAACATCTCAGGGAGATTCTCCACTGCAGCTCTTAAGAGTTACTTTTGATCTATTAAAACTGAGGCATCCTGTGCTAATGGGCTTCATCTGGTCAGGGCTTGGGCATCTTCCTCCACACTCAGCTCAGTGCTGCTGGTGGGACACTGCACTGCAGGGACTCAAGTGGGTTTATACTATCATGACCTACAATGGATGGAAGCTTATAAATAAGCTTTAGGACACATCTGACTGAAAAGTAAAAATGCATATTAAACTCTTTTAGTCTTAATGTTTAATTGCTTTAATTCAACAGTCTACCATGCTGCAGTTGCAGAATAGCAGTCAGTAGACTATCATCAAATCCTCAGCAGCTGGCAGAGCCTGGATATTTAAAATTACCACCTAAAGGCACTTCTGATTCAGAGGAAATTTCTGTCTCCCACTGCATCCCAAACTCTGTAAGATGCAGAAACTAGGCACTTGAGGAGCCATAGAAGTGGTGACAGGATGCCTGTAACTGGTTTTGTGTAAAGGATTTCTGCACATCTAGTGTACCAGACTAAAAGGCAGAGTGATAAATCCTAGCTGGGTCAGGAAAAGAATCAGAATCACTCTGAAAGTGCTTCCCAGTGTAAAGTTACCTGACTCTTCCCAAAAGCAAACAGCAATCCTTTAGCAGGTTTTTTTAATAATGACATTACCAAGCATGTATGTCTTCATACACTTTTCTCATGCAAGAAGGGTCATCTAACATTGAGACATATCTTCTGTCATTCCTTACACTTCTTGTCTTGCAATCTTATTTTTTACTTTATTTATGTATTCAGCTTTGTATTTGCCAGCAGTTTACAGTGATAAATTCCATAACCTTCATGTGAAAGTAAGAGGCTTGCTCGTCCTGCAGCATGGTAATAGAGGAAAGGGAATGTGTACCAGAACTCAGAATAACTGCATATTCATATCATTAGATAACCTCATACATTAATGTTTCTTTCCTGAAGGACCTTTAGAAAACAGGTCTGGGTAGGGATGAGTGGCAATCATTAACCTGAAAAGCAGACTTAGCAGCAGCAAATGCTATTGATTACAGAAGAGGAAAAGGAAAATCTTTACATTTTGTCTGAGTTCTAGAGGCCACAAAGAATAACCTGATGTTTTACAAAAATGAAATCTGTAGCAAGATACACATCTTCTTGGAACACTTCTTTGTTTATTCTGCCAGCTCAATGAGAACTTTAATATTTAAAGCATGCCAGGAAGATCCAGCAAGAAGTCTACAAAACTGAGTGGCTCAGTAAATAGTCACAAGACCAACAGAAATTGCATTTCTGTAACAAATGGGTAAACCAAGGACTTCAGATGTGTAAGAGCAGTGCAGCAGGATAACCTGTTACTCAGCTCTGGTGACATTTTCAAGCAAGGTGGGGTGGAAGGAGTCTTCTTGAGCATTTTCTCTGTGTCACATGGGCTGCAGTGCTCCAGAGCTTTTGGCCTCTGCAGCACATCCGCATCAGGCTCTGCAGCACGTGGAGGTGCAGCCCTCATCACTAGCTGAAGCTTGAGTGTGCTGTCCATGCCTCAGCTTTCTCTGTTATTTTTGGTTCTTTTAAGCTAGAAAAGAGGGCATACTTGTAAACCTCAGGGCTGATTTGCCTTGCATTGCTCCACCTCAACCAAATTCTCCCATTCAAGAGCAATTTCACATTTCCTACCCCTGCCAATGCCTGTTAATGGTTTGTAAGGTTTATGTAGTCATCTACAGATATGTTGGCTTCTCTTTTTCTGGCTTGGGTAGCTTTCCACCCTTAAATTTCTGCACTTTACAGCCATGAAAACAGCCTGGCTTTCCTAGGCAAGATCTGCATTTGGTCTTTCACTGTTCTGCTGCACTAACACTAATGCCTTAACAGGTAGAGCTCATGATATATGCACTGAAAATCTTGATAAAGTATTCACTGAAGTGTTCCAAAGTCCAGATATTTTGTAACATCTTTCATGGGAGCAGTGATACCTAGTTTACTTAATTCCTTGCAATCACAGTGTTTCAGTAGATCCTGCCATTCAAGTTGCCGTATTTTAACTAAACTATACTGTTCAGGCTTTCCAAATATGGCATTTCAAAATGAAGAATTGTTTCAAGGGGTTTTTCCCACTATGTTCTAAGCATTACCAACTGCTATTACCTTAAAATGGCCATAGGGCAAAGATAAACCCAGACTGTTATTCTAATAATGTTTTAAATTTATTCCACATCCAAGTAAATGACTGGTAAATGGCATTGTCTTTCTTCACCTTCAGTACAGGATGTGGCACTTGCCTCTGCATTCCTACCAGTGGAAGGTTCATTGTCCCACAGAGAAGGAAGGAGTGTGAGGTGCAGAGCTGTGTCCATCACTCTTGGATATTTGAGAGTTTTGTCAACAGGTATTGATAGAAGCCCCATAATTCATTGTAGAGTCTGTCTTGGTTTCCCTCCTTGTCTGCTGAACTCGACCATGCCTGACTTAGCTGCATGAGTGAACAAATTGTGCTTAGGTTTGTCCTTGAGTCTTTGCCATCCAAAGCCATCATGGTTCTTCCTGCAACACGGTTCCTGACAGAAAAATGGCCTTTTATGGAAGAGGGGAGGAGTAGTACAATCATGGCACAGTCCCATAGTCATTTACAGAGCACAGAGAGGATTAGATGGTTCTGCTGTGCCCACACAGTTCTCTAGAAAGGAGCTATCAGGAATTAATCAGCAGGATCTAATGCAACATCTTGCCTTCCCCCAGGTCTGGGCATTTGTCTTGAGTTGTAATCTGAAGCAGAGAGTCCTTTCCTGAGGGCAGATGCTTTTCAAATAGCTGACCAGAACTGACTTGAAGCTTTAAGTACTTGCAGGAGGGTGCCCTCTTCTTAATTAATAGGCCAGCTGTTCAAATTCTTGTTACTAGGCAGCTAAATATAGAAATCAGCAAGATGCCTTTGAAGTTTTGTTTTAAATGACTTGGTCTTTTGGCCCCATGAATCACCCATTTTTTTCTGTACTGTGGCATGGCTCCAAGAAGCGATCCCAGCACAGCCGTCAAGAATAGCTGAGGTACTTTGGGCAGGATTACAGCCAAAGCTGTACGTGCGTTCCAGAGTTACTCAGGGTCAGGAATCAGTGCCAGAAACTGCAGTCAGCCCACCTTGAACATTTATCATGTCCCAACAGCGAGATCGCTCAGACTCAGAAGGTCATGAAGCATTGAATCATTTGGAAATCCACCTGTTCTTTCCATGGTTAGATACCCTTGCATTATGTCCTTGTTTTGCTGCTGTTCTTCTTGTTCCTGGGTCATCTCAAGCTGGCTGGGAGCTCACAGGGCTCAATAGAGTAGTCCCAAATCCATGCCTTGTTCCTTGACACCAGGCCTCAATTAGAAATTTGAGCTCTGAGAAAAGCAAAAGAAGCCACTTGGTAACTCTGGCAAACAACCAAAGGAACTCTGATAGCAAAATAACTTTTTACATTTTTTTTTCCTGCAGTTTGTGTCAGCAGGAGCAGATCTCAGCTCCCATGATCAGCTAAGAGAGGCATTCCAGCATGAAGGTTTCTGAACTCCCCAGCCCATTTATATGCCTGTCTGTGACAGCAGGAGATACTAACAGCAAATCAGTCAAGCAGAAGGAATAAATAAATCCTCTGATGTTCTGTATAATATTTTACTGGCTCACTGGTTGTGGGAAAATACCCCCCTTTTGACTGGCTAGCAGATAGTTTGATGTCTAGTGGCAAGTGCAAGAAGTAGCCATGACTAGGATTGAAGGTCATACTTAATGAAGGCATTAAGTCATGTGTCAGGAGCATTAACTGTGGCCCACCTGCCCACATGGTCAGAAGCTCTTACGAGCAATTTTACCGTAGGCATTTCAAAACTTTACACTCACAAAAAAAAGTCGTAACTGGTTGCCTTGATATTCTTAATCAGATCCCTCTCAGTGTTTTTTGTGTAAAAACATTATGAGAGCAGTTTATGGGCTTGCTTCCCTCCTTAGCATTCCATTGCTGCTAAGACTTTTCACCTTTAATAAATCTTTGTTTCTCAGGGTTTTACTGTGTACCAGTTACATCTTAAATGTGGAGTCTCCTTGTGTGAACAAGGCATGCATTCCTATTAGATATTATCTCAGAGGGAAACTCTTGAGAATTCTGGATATATGCACCTTGATCTTCCCTGTTTTAATTCATTAGTCACCTAACAGCATCTCTCAGGGTTATCAGAGCAAAAAATGGATTCTGCTGCTCAGCTTAAAGGGTTTGGAGGAAAAGAATAAAGTAGTATGATAAGGGGAAAAGGTTTTGTGCAGTCCAAGACCTCTGCATACTGAATGTGTAAAAGTTTGCAGCCTGCAATAAAGGAATCACAATGAACTTTGAAAGGATAATATTTACAGAGTAGTTGCTTAATGTTTTAAAAATCCATTGAAGAGGTAGGTGAGATATTCTTATAAACTAAACAAATGCTTCAGATAAATATGAAATATAGCCACTTCAGCATTTTCCAGATATGGAATTGGTGACTGGTTCTTGGGTAGATGGAATGTATTTGATTTAGTTCCATTTTAACCTTTTTGCTTCTGTTTCGTTGGGTGGGGATTTTTTTTGTTTTTGTTTTTGTTTTGTTTTTTTGTTTTGTTTTGTTTTGTTTTTTGTTGTTGTTTTTTTTGTGCTTTTTTTTTTTTTTTTAGTCACATAGGGCTTTTGCTTTTTTCTCTGTACTGTGCTACAATTAATGACTTTTTTGAGCCATTGACGACTAAACTGGAATTCCTTCAATTATGCAGCAGCATCAATTTATGAATGAGTACCCAGCAGGTTTTGAAATGCCATCTTCCTCCTTGGCCAAGGTGATGATATTGCAAAAAGCCTCAGTATTCCCGCACATCTGTTCATCTTCCTCTCTGATGTGCTCTATCTGGAGTACAAATGCAGATCAAGGTTACACCAAAAAGGAAGTAATATATCCAGACAGAAGGAAAAGGAAATCTTGCAGTAGGCACCAAGGTCTCTTTTACAGTACGGAGAGCCACACAACATTGGGGATATTCTCCTGCAAAACTTAGCTTTTTGTAAGGGCTCTGATTCCAGCTGATATTTTGGCATAACATAATTTGCATTATTTACAAACACAATTTTAGTTGTTCAGTTTCTTTGGCTAACATGGGATGTGTTAACCTGATTGCTTTCCTCTTCCTTCTGTCTGATGTCTGCATGTCCTGAATTTTGATACTAAAATACAGAGAAATGCTGGTTGAGTCATCAGATAGGACCCCCAGGCAGTGATCTCTAAGCTTCCTTCCAGCAATGTCTCCTATCCAGTCACTTGTGGAAGACACTCATCTGCGCAAGGACCCAGCACATTCGGAATGACTTCAAACAGGAAAAACCATTGGATGAGGTTTTTTTCTGTCTTTGGAGACAGAACTTGCTATCTTAGTTTGTTACAGTCTTGATCAGAGGTGTAGAACTTTGAAGATAGTACACCAGCCTGATAGGAAATGCAAACTGTTGTGCACATCCGATAGCAAACACACAAATTGCCTTGGAGTCCAATATGGCCCACACTAGCCACAAGAGGACAGGGCAGGCCATTACTTCTTGTGATACAGTTGCTGTAGTACATCCATTAAAAAGCAAAACCATTTCTGATGCAGGGATCAGTTGCCTCCAGCAGGAAACCACCACGATGTGAATCTCAGCCAGCTGACTGGAAGCAACTCATCCCAGCTACCGGGAGTGTAGGAGCTCCTGTGCTGTACCTTGACAGCTTTCACCACAATCCAGCTATTATCACAGCCTGTTACACTGCAGTGTCTGCCTGAGGGAAAGTGCTGTCTCCTGCAACCCTGGGGAAAACCTGATCCATCTTGTGGAGTTAAGGGGCTTGCATAAGAGATCCCACCTCTGCTTCCCACCTGGCATGTGCATTGAGAGTCTAGTGGAGGCTGTGGCCTAATGCTCAGTCTGTTTGGTCTCAGCTATTTATGCTAGAAGGAGAAAAGAACAGAACTGGCTTCCCTGAACCTTTGCTTGGAGACAGCAACGAGTCATGAGCAAATGTTTTGAGAAATTTTTCCTTCAGAGCCCTGAGGTAAGCTGGTTAAAAAAAAAAAAAAAAAAAAAAAAAAAAAAGAGTATGGGGCAAAAGATGCAAAGAAACAATCACAGCTGGAAAATAACAAGTCTGTGCACTGCGGTAAAAGTCACTTTACCTTTATTCATCCAAGGCAATTGTATTTCTGCCTAGCAGAGGGATACAGCCAAGATTTCTGTCCATTTGCACTGCCTCTTGTAGCTCCACTTACAGACCAAACTATTTGCCACCATAACAGAAAACCAGTCTTTGATAAATAGTGTCACTATGGGTGTTTCAGAAAACATGAACACCGTGGCAAACAATGCTGGCAGGACTCCTGAAGACATAGTGTGCCCTCTGTTCCCTCTGCTTTCACTAGGCTATTCACCCCAGAAATTCCTCCAGCTTTCCCTTGCTTATGTGATGAACTGGGCATATGGCATGTGGGGCCATGTGGATGAAGAGTTTCACATTTGTTAGGAGCAGCCTTGTTGCCTTTCCCTGAGCTGGTACTTCACTCAAGCTGAATGTTTCTAATGTTAGCTCTGGCACCATATGGGTGGGAAGCATGGAGTCTTCCTGCCAGGACCTAGAGGAACATGTTTTAGGTGGTTCATGTATTCCCTCTGGCACCTGCTCTGTGGGACCCTCCACAGCCATGAAGCTCTCCCCACCACTGCCCCCACACTCTTCTGCTTTCACACACTGTGTCTCCATCTGCCCCATCCACTTCTGCTCCTATAGCCCATCCACAGCCACACTTCAGCTCCAGCTCAGTGGTAAGCCCCCAGGATTTTCAGCCAAGACAAAACAAAGGTTAGCCTTTGCATTCCTTGCAGAGCTGTCTGCGGGGTCAGAGAAATAACAAACTGGACCTCATGATTCAAATTCAGTAGTCATAAATTTTGTAATATTAAAGGAAATGGCAGCCTCTGTTCAGCACACCTTTCCAGCCTCCCAGCTGAAGTGCAACAGCTTCTAAATTTGATGCTAAATATCATAGCTTCCCTTTTCACTGTTTTATCTCCTTTAATAGTCATCATCTCTGATTAGATTGTGGTCCATAGTGTCACTGTGTGAGATGTAGATAGTTCAGTAGTACAGTATATTCTGATTTACCTAGGTCTGCATTTTATTTGGCTCCTAATGGCAGGAGCCCAACTCATCAGCTTACAGAGCTCTCTTTACGCTATTCATGACCTGGATTTTTTATCTCACTTGGAGCCACATTCTGTAAGTTAAGATGAACATTAAAATGGTCTGTATTGAGAAGATAGCACTGTAAATCAAAATATTTTTTGCATATTATTAGCTTGGTTAAACAACCTTAAAGAATTTAATGACTTAATGGAGGAGCAGTATGCAGAACATCAGTAATGATGCTAATCTAGCTGATAAGCATGAATTATTTGTGAATGGGAATTGTGCTAAATACCTGTGCAGAATATTGTGAACTGAGTGCTCAGGTGTTCCCTTTTGCCAGTGCCATTTCATTTGTAAAGCACTTGCTATTGTTGGTGGTGTCTTCAATTACCTGGGCAGATAAGAAGGCTCCATACGCAGCTGTAGTGCTTTGTCCACTACTAATCTTTTCCTCTGCATCATTTCTAGAGATGTAGGACAGTATGGGGACTTTCTTTGGGGAAGCAGAAACCAAGAAGTACTGGAGAAATTACTCCATCCAGCATAGGACTTGGTTGTCCTTAAGATCTACAGGAAGTCCTGAAAAGTTTCTTCCTCTGTGGTCTGGGCTGAAGTCAAGAACAAAGCCCAAGACATTTTGCAGCATTTCAGCAGTATTTTGCTTTATTGATGGCTGCTTTGGTAGGTAAACATCCCTAGGAGAGTAACAGATAATGAGGAGTGCCAAAAGAGATGATCATAGATCAGTGGGGCTAAATTAATTGAAGGAATCAGTCTCACTTAGTGAATTACATGTGATGTGCATTTATGTGGAAAGCCTGTTCTTTCACAAATCCACCAACTTAATATGCAACTGGAGGTGTGCCACAGCAAGGGAGAGGAATATTATTTTTCTTGGTAATGCATCTTAAATGATGAGTACAAACTTTAGGTTTTATTTTCCTTTTTAATGGGAAGAACTCCATTCTCTTATCTTAATGTACTAATTAATTCATCCTGTTGAACTTTGTATATTTTGAAAAACATCACTGCAGTACTGGCAGATATTCAATCCTTTCAAAAGAGAGACTACAAAAACTTGCTTTCATCTTCCTCACATCACTGTAGAGACTAATAAACGTTGATATTGCACAGACCAAAGGTGCAGTTCCCTGTCTTGGTGGTGCTGGGCTCAGATGTGTACTGGCAAGAGCAGCTCTCTAGCACCTTCTCCACCCCCCAAATGATATTTTTTAAATTAGGAGAAACTTGCAAGAACCCTTTAAAGTATTTTCATGCATAGTTGGATTAACTTTCCTTTTACAGGACACTGAAAAAAAGAGCCATGAAGAACAGAAGAGGCTCCAGTGCCCCAGAAGCAGGTTTTTATAGGAATTAAGAGTCTTATCTCAGTCCGTGCTGTATGGAATAAACTCTCCCCTACAGCAAAAAGTGGGAAACCCAGCCCTCATATGCTTCCTCCAGAAGGGACTTTTAGGGTGCATATGAATTGAATTTTTAAGCTTCTCTGCAGAGAAGCAAGAGCTTTTATTAACTGTCCCTCACTCCCTGCTAATAATTTCCTTACTACAGTCTACTTGAAAGTGCTTTGGTATTGCAGCTTGAATGATGGATCCAAAATTCAGGTTTTGATTATTTTTCTTTTCAGTGGGAAGAACTCCATGCTTTCATCTTAATGGACTAATCTGTCTGCATACATGACTGCAGAGCTGGATTTGCAGGTTACCCAAGTAACCTCTGTTGATGAGGGTTAAGTGGTGGATATTGTCTACCTGGATTTTTCCAAGGTTTTCAGTACAGTTTCCAACAGCCACCTCCTGTGGTGGGCAGTGTGGTGGGTGAAACCCTCTGATGAGCGGTGGGAAAGAGCTTCTTTTCAGACTGGCAGCCTGGCACACATGGGATCCCCCAGGGATCAATATTGGGCCCAACAGTGTTTAATATCTTTAAAAGTGATCTGGAAGATGGGATCAAGTGTGTTCTGATGAAGTCTGACAATGAAATCAAACTGAGAAGTGGACACTTCCAGAGAGCCACACTGCAGGAAGACCTGGATAGACTGAAAGAGTGGCCTGGTAAGAGCCTTATGAAGTTCAACAAGGACAAGAGTAAGATCTTGCACCTAGGAGAACTTAATCCAGGAGTGCAGCACAGGCTGGGATCTACCTGGCTAGGGAGCAGCTCAGTGCAAATGGACCTGGGGGTCCTGGTGAACAAGTTCAGCATGAGTGAGCAGTGTGCTGCTGAAGCAATGCAAGCCCACGGGATGCTGGGTTGCGTCAACAAGGACACCAGCAGCAGAGATAAAGAAGTCATTGTCCTACTCAGTGCTTGCCAGGCCGTGCTTGGAATACTGTGTTTGGTTTTGGTCCTCACTGTGCAATAAACTGGACAGGATGGAGAGGGTCCAGAGAAGGGCCACGTGTGCCATGTGAGGAAAGGCTGAGAGTTGGGTTTCTTCAGCCTTGAGGAAAGAAGGCTCAAGGGAGACTTTATCACCATGTTCCAGTGTTTATAGGGTGGTTACAAAGATGGAGATTCTCTTTTTACAAGTAGTCATATGGAAAATACAAGAGATAATGGGTAAAAGTCACTCCTGGGGAAATTCCAATTGGACATGAACATTTTCATTATGAGAACAAGCAACCATTGGAATAATTCCCCCCAGAAAAGCAGTGGATTCCCCAGCATTGGACACATTTAAGATCCAGCTGGACAGGGTGCTGGCCTGTCTTGTCTAGACTGTGCTTTTGCCAAGAAAGTTTGGACTAGATGATCCTTGAGGTCCCTTCCAACCTGGTATTTTATGATACTGTGAAGATACTGATGTTTTCCTGCAACTGAAACAGTTCATGAATCTTCTGTTTTAAGGAATAACTAAGGATCAGCCCCCTTTCTCTTCTCTTCCTACCCCCATGCCCTCCCAAAGCTCTAGCAGCTGACTGCATCAGTTTTGCCAGCTTTCCTCCTCAGTCCTAAAGTTTATAACTGGAAATGGCGTCACCTCTAAGGTAAGGACAGACTCCACAAGACATTGAAGGAGAGAGCAGGATTAATGGGAAACCTTTTAAAAGCCTCAAGGTTTTAAACTCTGGCAGCACTGCTCGGTGGGCACAGCAAAAAAGCTGAGCAGTTGTTTGCATAAACAACATGCGATCTTTGTATATGACTTTGACTCATTTTTCCTTATCCAGCTCCCAAATTAACATTGTCAGATTCTCACTAGCATTCCTTCCCTAGTGTCCCACAAGCCTTGAGCATCACTAGACTCCGGTTGTCTTTGACTTCAGCTTCTTAAGTGTGCTTCTTACACTTCTCTTATTTTGTTTTCAAGTAGAGTTCCCCTGTAACTGCTCTGCACAGAGTTTCCTTCCCTCAGCCCAATAGTTTGGGCTGTATCCTATAAGCAGGTCACATCTCCAAGGACAATATGTTGGAGGTTTCTAAGGCTAATTTTAGTTTTCTAAGGCCAGCAGCTTGTGCTAGACTACAGCACCTGTGTTGCTTCCTGCTGTGTCCTGTTTTAGACTCCTGCTTACTAAGGCTAAGACAGTCATTTCGTTCACACTCTGTAAGGCAGACCAGACCTGTGAGTCTGGTTCCCCCTTCCCATCCTCAGCACCTTACCTCAGTGTCCAAAGTCTGTATTAGAAGCAGCTGAATAATAATGATGGCCTTGGGCAGAGGACTCAGGTGTAGCATCCTCCCTTGTCTGACTGTGATTGAGTAGAGTTTGACTCTATGCAGGCTCCTTCATAAAGCTGGGGCAATTGTTTTCATGCACTGCTCTTTTTTTTTGGGTCTGCCCTCCAACCTGGCTTTACACAATGAGGTTGGCTGTAGAATTAGTGCCTCACAAACAAACTGCACATTCTCCTCTGCTGAGTTTTAATATCCCATTTCCAATAGCAGCCACAATGCTGTGGAAAATCCACTTGAACAAATGGCCCATAGAGCCAGCAAAGGCAAAAGAAGACACTATCAGAGGTCTGTGAACCTGGCCATTTTCAATTATCCCTGTTCATGTATCTTCTGCAATCATACCTCTTTTAGCAGCAGCACTAAAGATGCGTTCCTGCTTATTTCGTTTAGCATCTCTCCATAGTCAATGAGTTTGTCCTTGAGTTACTGATCCAGTGTGCCTTCAGAAGCTGCCTGTAGTGAGTTCCAGAGGTTACCTGGGAATAACCTCCACATCTCCAAACTGAAGGTCCAGCCTTGTAAATGTCATCTTACAAAGGCAGGTGCTTATTCACTTGACTTTTTACTAAACCTTCTCCAGCTTTACTCCCTTTCTTCAGATGCGATGAACAGGGCTATAGACAGTACTTAAGATCACTGTAGTTGTGCAAAATCTTGTTAGGGCCAAAAGTCTTGTTCTTTAATGATGATTTTTCACATTTTGTTGGCTCAATGTGCAGCAGTCAGTGAAAAACAGCTTCAGTGAGCTGTCAGTGGTAGCTCCAAAACCCCTCAAGTTACAACTGCAGGTTCCAAGTTCAGCATCATGTACATGTAGGATTAGATTATTTTTCCCTCCAAAATGCATAACATATAGTTTCTGATCCTGAAGCTCATCTATCACCACTTCCACCACACAGACACACATTTTTACAAGTTCCTTGTCATGAGGTGAATATTTTGCTGCTGGAAAGATTCCAACTACCTCCACCATTGTGGAGATTTCAGTGTTCCTTTTCCAGGGAATTGATAAAGACTTTGAAAACAACCGATCTCAGGACTGTTCTTTGGTGAGCCCTTCAGTAGTCTACATCCTAAGAAGTCACCATTAAGCCAACCAATTGCTTTCTATCCTTTAAATCCAAAGAAGGAGCTTTTCTTCAGGACACCCTTTAATACCATCCACATGGAACATTATAAAACAATTTTTGAAAACCCAGGTGAATGAGGCTGACTGGATCTCCTGTATTTATGTGCTTATTGACACCCACACAGATGTCCAGAAGGCTGGACTGGAGGTTTTCCATTATGCAAGCTTTGCTGGTTCTTTCCCAGCTGATTGTGTTCATCTTGTGCTCTGAGAACCTATTTTATAAAGCAGAGTCCTTCTTGCCAGGGGTGGGAGGGAGGGTCACAAGTCTGTGGTTCCCAGAACCTCCTCTGAGCTGTGCTTTGGGATGGGACCAACCCTGGCAGACAGCACTGTGTACGTGCTGCTGTGGTGGTGCAGCATTGCTGGCCAAGCTATGGGATGTGTTGCACAGCCACATTTCCACTGTGTGGGGAGCAGATGTCTCCCCATCCTCTTCATCAGCAAAAGGAAAGAAAAAGTTTAATTGAGCTTCTCTGCTCAATTCTTTTCTTTTTTCTTCCTGAATGTCCTTTCTATACATTGGTCATCTAGCCATCTCACATCTCCCACTGCTTCATGCCTTTGAGTATTTACATAACATTCTTGCTGTCAGCATAAGCATCCATTCCAAAGTGCTTCTCTAGTTCTTACTTTACCCTCTTAATTTCCTGTTTACAGTTGACCTGAATTGCTTTATGGCCATTCTTGTTCTCATTTGAGCATTACCATTTTTAAGTATTGGCTTCTGTTAACCTGTAGTGCATCCATTCTTTACAGATTATTCCTGTCTCCTGGTCTTAACAGGCATAAATCCCTCCTTTCTACCCAAAGACTCATCCACCTACTGGCACTCAGGACACCTACTTGTCCCCAAGGTTTCTCACAAGAAACTAGTATTCTGAAAATGTCAGGGTAGAGGTCTTGGACTGTAGTCTCATTCTTAACAGCAGACCTTATCCTAAGTGTACCATCTTACTCTTCCCTACCATTTGGTGCCAGCATCCCTGCACACCTGGGGTCTCATTCTGGTAACCTTAAGTACCCTCCCTAGGCATCAACTTCACTGCCTTGGTGCCCAGCAAGCAAGTGTCCATGCTGCCCTCTCAGCCACCACAAACCCAGCTGCTTGTTTTCAGGCAGAAACCCACTACCACTACATTCTTCTTTCTGCTCTTGAAGGTCTCCTTTAGCAATGGATTGTATTTGGTCCAAGAGGACACCAATATGAGCTGGAAGCCAAATCTTATCAGTGACAACAGCGCTTTCCTTCCACAAGGCCACTGGTTCTCCTGGAAAAATTTCTAAAAATCCTAACCAGACCAGAGGTGTGCAGGAGAGTAAAAAGAAATCATTTTCATCTGTCCTACAATTAACAGACAGCCAGTGCAGACCACCCATGGTCTTTCATATCCAGGTGAAGAGAGCTGGTTCTCTTCAAATAAAGGCTCTGTGCAGGCTTTCTGGTTTGGATGGAAACACAGTGGTGGTTCTCTCCACTGTTACATCTTCCCAACCTGCACAGCTCAACAGCACCCGGGGCCTACCCCAGAGGAGGTTTTATTTCTCTGACACAGTACATACAAAGTGCTCTTTGACTGATACTTTATTAAATGCTTTTACCATTGTCCTTGATATCCTGCTCTTGCAGAGGAGTCTTGGCAGGAGTTTGGGGTTTTTTTTAATGCAGCTATAGATTTTAGAGACATTAATCTGGCAAATAAAACAAGGAATAATAGAAAATGGGCTTCATAGTCAGGCTGTGCAAAGAAAAGATGTTCTTACACTTTATAAGTGTTTTAATAGTATGGAACCTTTTATTTTCCTTTCTTTAGAGAATTCTGATTTCTCATCTGATAACAAAGCAATGTTTGATCCTCTCTGTGCATTCATCACCATGGTACCAAAGTGCCTTACAGAGAAATACGACAGGTGGTTGGCAGTCTTTTCCTAGAGACTTTCAACAGAAGTGGCCCTTGAAGGACTTTGACAGCCTGCCTGTGTCAACCTATTAGTATTATTAGTATTACATTGGCATATATGCACCAGTGAAACAAACCCAAGGATTTCTAAGCTGCCTGGATGCCATTGTAACAGATGGCCAGGAATAGGAAAATAGCCCAGAAAGCATTTCTGCATGCAGTAGTGCTGCTAGTTGAAACAAACCTGAAAGTGTTTGTTCACCCTGAAGACGTTATCAGATGCTTTAGTGGATGGGACTATCTTTGATAATGTGGCCAAGTTAGTGAAGCACTAAATTATTGGCAGTTTCAGAGATAGATTTCAAATGTCTTGAGTTGAGCTTGTTAATTTACTGAAGAGATTAGCATAGACCTATTGCAGTCTCCCTGAGACTGCCCATCATCTGAGGGAACGAGTTCCTTTGGACTGACAGACAGGACACTCAGCAACATGTGGAAGCACACATTTACATTCATGAAATTCAGTAATCACAGGCCAGGAATTGAGCCTCCAACAACAGATAGGGACACTTTTTAATAAAAAGTAACCTTTCTAATTCTCTTTCTCCTTCACCACATCTCTCCACCCTCCACCCACACCCCCGCCAGCTTTTCCACCCCAGTGGCTTCTGGGGTCATGTGCAATCAGTACACAGAATTTATGTAACTCTTCCCATTCTGCTAATTCCAACTGTTGGCAAGTACATGTGACAACCTCATTCAAAGAGAATTCTGTAATTTATTTTCTGAAAGGACACTTTCTTTCTGCTTTGTGCTCATCTGGCTGAAGGTGGATCTTGAGTTTATAAGTATTTTTATTTATCATTGTCCTCCCCTTTCCATCCTACAGCTGTTTCTTTCCTCCCAGAAGCCACTGTGTGGATTAAGTGCCACAAGATTAAATCTAATGACAGTTCAGTTTCCAGAAGGTGGAAAAAGTTCAGTTTCCAGAGGAAGGTGAATGTACTGCTCTGGTGAAAACAACAATTAGAGAAGAAATGTGCAAGTGTTCATCTGCAAGGTACTTTTTTTTAGTTAAGTAACATCAACACATGTAAGCAGATGCAAGGGAGCAAATACTGTGGATAGTGTTAGGCAACTGATCTGCTATGAAACCTGATCTGCTATGAAATATGGTGAGAAAATAATTAGGAAAACAGAAAATAATCATCTTAAATTTTCAGAGGACTCTTTAAAACCTTGATACCACATCAGGCAGTGTGTGGTATATATTGCAGATATCTCAGTAGCATCTCACAAATGTGTCCTATGGTTTCATTTTTCCACATGCCATTTGGCAACAGCTGGCATGTCGGGTTTTTTCTTTTTTTCTCCCTTACTAATACAAAATTCTTGAGTGGGTTGGCTGTGAATCCCCATCTTTCTAAGCAGAAAGCATCCAATTCTGCTTTTTTTTTCCCACATTTTGAAGAGCTAGACATAAGACACAATGGAACTGGGCTGAGAGAATTAATTTCTGCACTTGATGGGGATCTGAGTTACAGTGAATCTGAGTGGTCCTGTGCAGAGATGAACATCTTCAATATCCCTTCATTAAATGCTGCTTCTCCTTTTGTGAAGGAAAACCCTAGATTCATGGACACAGAATTTACTCTGAATCTCAGGACACTGAGAATCAGACATTTCCATTCCCCCCATGCCATGACAAAGAGGTTGGCACAGAAGCTGGGCAGAAGAACAGGGAGAAATTAGACGGGTTTATAGCAGAATTCCTAACAAATTCCAGTGAAATAATCTGCAGGAATTATTTCTATCTGAAAGAACAGATAAATCTGATAAAATCATGTCTGAGCACAACTAGCTGCCCTTGGTTATGGTCTAGAAGCCCTTAATTGTGTCTCATCCCTGCTACTATCTTGCACATAACAGTGTATCTCCTGCTTTTAATAATTTGTCAGTAATTTTGTTGTTCTTGTTTCAGCTCTGTGGGCGCTGTGCAAATGATGCAAATCAGACTGGATATCCCAACCTTAGCTGAATAAAGATGTATAGGGGAAAAGTGAAGATGGTCAATTGGCTTCAGTGGGGATGTAGAAGTTTGGCACCACTTCAGGTAGAGCAATTGTAAAAACCAGCATTCCAGATCCTGAGGAAGAAGTTACAAATACATTAAGTGAACCAAAATACTAAGGAATGAAACCAGTACTTGGAAAGGGTGGGAAGGGGAGAAGAAGGGAGCCTGCTCCAATACTCAAACTAGATTCACTTTGACAAGTGCTAATCTGGTGAATAGTAAACACAATCATATTTTTAAAGATGAATTTTAAAAGGTCAATGAACATCACAGAAATGTAAGCTTCTTGGTTACTTAGAAACTGAGCTCAGTGATTCAGAGCTGTTTCTTAAGCCAATCTTTTCTTTATACAATCCCTCCAATGCAGGTAATAGAAGAGTGGTTCACTCTGTCTGACACAGACTATCATGGTCTGTACTTAACCCTATTCCTCCCCATCTCCTTCATTTCCTTCTCTGAAGCAATGTTATTTGTGAATCCTTGATTGGATCCCATCCAGGAATATCTGAAAATGCAGTCTCATATTGCCTAAATCCATAAAGAGGAAACTATTCAGACAACTGATGCACCTTTAGGGCAGAACATTAAATTGATCCTTTGGCAAGGAACACCATGTGTAACTTTACACAACAGTTCCCATAAATACTAAGATTATCAGCCACAGCATAGATTATCTTGAGCTGTGGTTGTCTGTTAGGAGCAGCTATGAGAACAGTTTGTACTGTGTGCAGGTACTTGTCCAGTATATATGTTCCCCCCTGCCCACCACCCCAAAATCTGTGCCTTGAGGAGAGCTGGTGACAATGCCTCATCATGTATAGCCAAGGTGACTGCTTTACCAGAGCATGGCAAATCACCCAGTGGAAGTGGTACTGTGGGGTAGTCAGAAGCTCAGATATTCTTCTGCCATGATTGAAGGGAAGTAGCTGTTGCTTCCTATGTCTCCCATGATTTTCTTCAAAGTGTTGAAAGATCTCAGGATAAATTGTGTGGGGTCTTTCTGGGGCAGACAGAGCCTTGATGTCCTTCTTGCATTTTCTCAGCCAAGAGAGGGGCCTTCACTAGAGCACTGTATATTCCAGCTCCCCCTTTTCAATCCCTAGAGATTTTCAGTCAGCTTGCCGTTCTGGTCCAGCACTATATGCAGCTGTGTGTACATGTAGAGTTGCATATGTATTCCCACACACATTCCAGGTCTGAGTTACAGTTTGAACTACAGACCAAACCAGGCCATTTTCTGAGTTGTCTCCATCATTCTGCAGAAAGTTACTGCTCCCAAACCATTTTGCTTGGAATTTAGATGTAGTGTACACAAGCTTTGAAAAGAGCATTTTCCATAATTTTTAAAAGAAAATATTTAAAAATAAGCATATATTATTAGTACCTTTTTCTTTTCTTTGAAAACCCTTCTGGCTGCCACTATGCATGATTTCATGAAATGAGAGTTTTCCTCTCTTGGAAACATAAACAGACTTTTCAGGTTTTTCAGCATAATACTTCTGACCCTATATTCTAATGTACATTTTTACCTCTTGGCCCCTCTTTGGTAACTGGTTACCTGTTAAATCATAGAGTAGCCTTAAGAAATTCACTCTGATGAAACATTCTTTGTGATCAGGATGAGTTAAGTATTCGTTTTAACTCTGGATGCAGGGTACATTTTTGTATATGCTTGGCTATTTTTTCTCTTGTTTTTAAGTTATTTACCAGGCAACAATGACATGCAATGTCATCATCCATAACAACATCTGCTGGTATTGAAACACTCCTCTCAGCAGATGCTTCCACACTGGTATATGGTGGCATAACTTCAGTGAAATCCTTAAGATTCAATGACTTGAGAAGGCAGTTAGATAGGTTTCCTCAGTTCATGTGCATCTCTCTCATATTCATCACTTTACCCCAAGAGATGTAGAAATTTGGATCAAATTCAGCATGGAACTGACTGATCAGAAATCTAGCTGGCACATCACAAAATCTTTCAGTACAGGCTTTCAGTTTTGAGTGGGCTGGTGATATCTGCATTTTCAAATTCCTGCTAGCATTTGAAATCAGGAATAACATTGCTCTGAAATTCCACCTCCAGAGAGCTACCAGATTTCTCCACAAGTACAGCATGAAGGAGGAGGATGCCTCTCCTATTCAGACTGATTCATCCTTCCTTAACACAGGGCTCTGAAGGAGTTAAATCCTCAGTCTAATAACGATTGTGGTTTTGCCAATCTTTTATTTTTTTCTTTTTTTTAAGGTGCCAGACATAAAAATAAAGAAGATGTATCAGCGTACTTCCTTAGAAGCTGAGCTTCCTGATTAAGAATAAATGCAGGATATACAGTGTATTTCATGCTGAAATGCATTCCCTTCTAGAATTTCATGAGTACAATTAGCCATTAGCAAAACCCCCACACACACATAGGACTCAGATCAGGAAATAATACAAACAGCCACATACTGCTAAAATGTGGAGAGGGAGAAAACCACAAAATAAGACCCAACTGTTGTGTTAGTATTGTCCTGGTACTGCTCCATGTCTGTCTCTGGTCAGGCTGAGAAGAGGGAATGTGTGATCATGTTGTACAATGCCCAGCAGGAGCTGTGCTGCAGTGTGTTTGTACTCTCTATCACTCTGCAGTGGTGATGGCTGATTCTGGAATGCTGCATTTCACCAGTTTAGTCCAGGGTACCTATATGTCACTGCTTTTTAGGAGTTCCCTACATTTGGTGCTTCTTGGGACCATCTCAGTGTACAGGGACCTGTCCTTTTTTTTCTTTTGTGGTTTCTTTTCCCCTGCAACTTTTTCCTTATTGGGTGTGGGAAGGAATTCTATTGGATTGATAAGTGCAGCATGTACACGACTACCTGATTCTATTCTCTCCATCTTTACACCTGTGGTGTATAGAGAACCTGGCTGCTACCAGGTTTAAGACATTATTTGGTGCTTTGGTTAGCTTGGGGTTACCTGAATCTGGTGCTTTGAGGAAAGTCTTCTCTATGTACTTTTTATATTCTATTGATTGAATTGCAATGTTTTCCATTTTCATGCCTTATAAAAATAATTATTATGTCTTCCAGCAGAACTTGCAGATATTTCTGACACCCTAGAGAGGAGACAGGCTCTGCGGTGTCAGGGCTAAAATGGATAGATACGTGTTGGATTTGTGACTCTGGAGGTAGCATCATACCTTGGACTGAGTATTGTAAAAGGAAAGATACAGACTGATGCCCAGAACATCATGTGAAGCATCTACTCTGCCTGTTTCAGGTTCAAAGTGGATAGTTTCAGAGGAGTTCCTGATATACAAATAAATATGTACAACTGTCCCATCCTGATCAACAAAGAAACATCTCCAAACATGCTTCAGGATATTTTTAAAATCAGGATTTAATTTTATTGTCTGTGTTTTAGTACTACAGCTGGTTCTTATGCCTGATGCTTTTTTCTTCTCCCACTGAGTCTAATTTCCTCCAAACTGAAACAAATCATATGACTCTCTCCACAATCATGCTGCAATGATGTTGTCATAATTATTTCTATCTTCTCTTGTACAAGCTGTATTAAATAGTGGCTATTATAAGACTTTTCAATTTAGACTTAATTGGTAATCTGAAGCCTACCATTTTTTTGCCATTCATCATAATGACTTTAAAGTGTATTCTGCCTAAATTCTGGACCCAGTAAATCAGGAACAGAGTATAGCTCTAGGAAAAGAAAGAAGCCTAAGGAGGAAAGTAGAACATCTAGGAGGAACCTGCTTGAATCCAGCTGTGTTCCTATGTTGAGGCAAGGATGGGAAGTTTGTTCCCCAGCAATAAATTGCAATGCTCCATTCTAAAAAAAAAAAACTCTTTGTGGACAGATGAGCTGAAGTCATACAGTAAGTGTTTGGGAGAGTTTGTGGCATGTGTTGAGAGTGGACACAGAAGCAGGACCTAGAGCAATGGACCATATGTGCCTTGGTGAATGGGATTATCTGTTTTCACATCCTAGTTACACTCAGAGTATTTGTGCAAGCTAGAAAGGCTGTGTACAGGCTAGTAGTGCCATGCCAATACTCACTAGAAGAAAGCATCAAAGAGGATACCAATTCCTCTCTGAAATATCTTTTTCTGAGCTGGGCTTCAGCCTTTTTTTACTTCAGAATTGCCCCTTCCTTGCTTTTCTGCCTCCTCCCAGAAATGGTGTGCTTCCCATGCTAGTTCTTACTTGGATTACAAGCCTCTGTTTGTTGATTTTCATTCGGATGCTCTCCCCATAAAATTAAATGCAGAGGTCAAGGCCACTGTGTAAAGCAATCATGTTTGCATCTTGAATGGGCACATCTTCTTTAAATGTTCATGATATTGTATAAACATTCATAGCACTAAAATTGCCTGCCTCTGCCGTACCTACCAAGATCAATACATACCAGAAGAAAGAAAGATGCAGGTTTTCTAAAATTTTAGTTACAACTGAAGTTTACCTTAGTTGTCCTGATCTCTGCTTGGCTTATTTAAACCATCCTAACATCAGCTCTCTTTGAGGATTTCTGAAATATATATATTAAAAATATGTATTTTTTAATGTTTCATGGTATGACCTCAAGGCTCAGACCCTTATTTACAGACTCTTTATTCCCTTTTTTTCCAGCAAGTAGATTCTGCATTAGTTTGCTCAAAACCTGAAAGCAACATCAAGGATTAGAGAAATCTAAAATTCATCATCTACAGCTCCTCAAGTGTGAATTTAATATGAGAGAAAGCTGACAGTATTATTGCTGCCAGGGTATATGGCTCTGAAACCATTCAGCAGGGCCAGAATGAATTTGGTTTATATCTGAAAAGGATGCCTGTTGACAAAAATGCATCAGCCCATTTCTCAAGGGAAAATCAAAACCATTCTTTTCCAGGATTCACATTCAGAGCTTTGGAAAGCATTTATTTTACAAACACAACCAGGCATATTGCTTCCTCTCTGTGCTGCACTCATCAACTCAGTATTCTAATAGATTTCAAAAGAGGCCCCAGTAAAACAATGGTTTGACCAGAGCAAATTATTTATAATGAATGCTTACAAATAGATTAATTTAGTCTCATTCCTCTCAAAGTGACTGGTTTCCCTATGGGGGCGTTTCACCCATTGCTAACCATGAAAAAGCCACATTTGAGGACAACTTGAGTGACCAGCTCCATCAGAGGTCACATCCAGAAAGAGTTGTCCATTACACTGCTTCCTACTTCGTCCTATTGCTCTTGGAGTAGTTGCAGAAAAGTACTTGAGATTTTATTATCTGAACTATGGGATCAGTTATAATTAATGTGAATTTGTTTGTTTCCTGGCAGGATGATGCCACGTCTCAGGATGTGGGTAAGCTGATCACGATGATGGTCTCTCCCTTTCGGTGAGGACAACTTGGAAGAAAAGCTGAGGAAGCCACACATGCTTTTATTTTTCCAGTAAATTGTGGCCATTTAGGGCCAGAGAGAGAGCTACAGATCTTAAACTAATAATATTGATTTTCCTTTCTGGAACACACAACCCCTCTACAAAACATTGCTCTGAGAAAAATACTAGACATCTGCTAAGCTGTGCTTAACAGAAGTACTTATGTTGCTCTTCAGCTGAATTAAGCAGGGTGACATATAGCAAATACATAGGAATAGTCATATGATGTACTAATTTTCACCATCACTACACTTATTCTTCTAGCCTTACATAATGAAATTGAAGCACTTCAGCAGAGGCCCTAACATTGTCTCTTAAGCTTTTAGAAGTTACTCTTGTATGTTTCAGAGAGCACGTTTACACACTGAGTTTTTAGACAGATACAAGGATATAGATTCCTGTCTGTACTTCTGGAGATAAAAGTCTTTTTTGCATTTTAAAGAAACTGGATGGTAAAAAAAATTATGTAATAAAAGAGGACCAGATTTCTCCATTTGAGGAATCATGGTCAGGATCTAATGAGCTGTAATATGAGGAAGGATAACTAATGATCAAAGCAGCTGCAAAATTACATGTAAGCCAGAGAATGCAGTTTCAAGGACTCTGATATCTTTAATCTCCTTTTATCATCTCTGGATAGGGTGAGGAGTATTCTCAAGAGCATACCCTCAGCCAGTTTGCTGATGGCACAAACTGGGAAGAGTGGCTGACACCCAGAGGGTTGTGTTGCTATCCAGAGGGATCTGGGCAGGCTGGAGAAATGGGCTGATGGGAACATCATGAAGTTCAACAAGGGGAATTATAAAGTCCTGCACCAGGGAAGGAGCAGCCCCAGCACCAGTACATGCTGAGGGATGCCTAGCTGAAAAGATGTTTTGCAGAACAGGACCAAACACAAGCCAGCAGTGTGTCCTTGCCACTGGGCAGCTAATGGCATGCTGGGCTCCATCAGGGAAAGTGCTGCCAGCAGGTCCAGGGAAGTGATCACCCCCTCTGCTTAGCACTGGGAAGGCCTCACCTGGTGTGCTCTGTCCAGATCTGGGGATCCTCAGTACAAGAGGCCCTAAGACATACCGGGGAGAATCTAATGAAGGGCCACAAATATGACAGAGGGACTGGACCATCTCTCTGTAAGAAAAAGATGAGAGAGCTATGGCTGCTCAGCCTGGGAAAGAGAAGGCTCAGGGGAATTTTATCAATGTGGTAAGTATCCAAAGGGAGGGTGCAAAGAGGACAGAGCCACGCTCTCTTCAGTGGTGCCCAGTCAGAGAACCAGAGGAATGGGCATATATTAAAATACAGGAGGTTCCTTTTGAAGATCAAGAGACTCTTGATCACTTTTTCACTGTGAAGGTGACCAAGCACTGACACAGATTGTCTAGGAGGCTTGTGGAGTCTCCATCCTTGGAAATACCCAAAACTATAGTCTGGACATAGTCCTGGGTAACCAGCTCTGGGTGTCACTTGCTTGAGCAGCAAGGATTTGACCAAAGGACTTGCAGAGGGAGAATCCCAGGCCAGGCTGACATAGTTAGGATTCCAAAACAGTCCCTTGGTTTCCATCTCATTTGAGCAAGTGAATTCTGCTTGAGGGCCTGTTGGGGAAGGTAGAATGGGAGGGAGGAGGAGATCTAAGACTGCAGGAACATCTATGTGTTCTAGACACTAAATCACCTGGTTCTTGGAATGAGAATGAAAAGTGTAGGAGCCTGTGAGAGGTCAAAATTACTGCCAGCAGCTCTAAAGGGAGACAAAAAGAACTGGATAGAGCCTGTCCACAAGGCATACTGAGAAATATTTTCTCATGTGGGTGGTTTCATGAGATCAGATGCCACTTCTCTATACCTTCCCAAACAGCATTATCAGAATGCTTCGGTGATCTCCTGGGTTCTCTGCCTTCAGACTGACCATTTCTTCACTATATTAACTACAAAAGCATATTAAAGGAAGCATCAAGTGCCAGAAAAAAGACTTGTGGGTCATCTGTAGAAGCAGCACTAGAGAAGGTGGCAGCAGGTCATAGAACTTAAACACAAGATGAGGGAGATACAAGATTTTTTTTTTTTTTAAATTAAAAAGTCCCCAGTGTTTGCCCAGGCAAATCCTTCATACTCATCTGAAATCATATGAAACAACAGATTTCAAAGGGTCAGTGGTACAGTGGTTTAAAGAAAAAGGTGCTGCAAACATGTGAGAAGACTTTTTTCACTGAGATGATTAAGAGGACTAAATTGAGAAGAAAAAGAAGTTTTCTAGTTTTGCTACAGATTTTCACTGCTCTGCAGCTTGTTCTGCTCAGGCTGGCTTAGATACCTGATTTGATCTTCATTACCATACTCATTTCCAGTTATCCTATTACTGAAAGCTTCCCAGATGAAAGTCTTATGAATGCAGAGTACTGACCAAGCATACCTCAAGCATACCTGCCTGTGTAAAATACTGCCAGGCCAAGATGGTGGCTTTTAAATTCAAGTCTTTTAATACAAATGTGTCAAATGGCAAGAACTCACCCTTGCACTTTGACATACCAAGATCAACAGTTCAATTAGGACAAAATTTGACAGTAGAACATTATTCTAGCATTAATAACTGTTGTAGCTTGGTGTAACGTGAGATGATATTGCTAGTCATAACATGAAAGTTCCACAAGTCTAACTGGCAGAAGAGAAAACATGCCAGGTTTTTCACCCCATGAATTTTGGGAGAAGAATGAAGAGAATTGGAGAGGGCCTATGAACTGCCTTTGGCAATTACAAGATTAATTGGAGACACATGTCTTAGTTCTATATAGATTTTATCAGTGTACAGAATAGCCCATCAGACTGCATTTTCTACATTTTCATCAATTTTACACATCTTTTTGCAATTAACACATGGTTCAAAGACTGAAATAAAAAATCATTGATATTTTATGTTTATGTGATCTGGCACTCATCCATAATTTCTCTCTGAATTATTCCATGTTGTCTGGGAACAGCATTTGACAACAGCAGTCTTCAAAGGGTTAGTCCTGCAGGAGCTGTGTAAAGCAGATCCTGCAGACTATTACATGGGTAGTCCTGGTTTAGTCAGATTATGATTAACAAGGAGAGCTGATCCAAAACAATTGAGGTAATGTAATGCCTTTTTAATGATTTCATGCTGCTAGGCTGAAATACCTGATTTTGTAGCATAATGCCTAAGAGCTGTGTGTCCATCCCACACCACAGGGTCTTCAGCACCCCACCCAGCCATGTTGCACATGTGCAGGAAAACCTCTTCTACTTATAAGGGACCCTTCCACAAAACTAGTGTCTAAGGATGCAGGAACAATGAAAGATGCAATTTTTCTTACTGTCAGTAACACTGAGATTTTCAGTGTATATTGGCTTGGAGAAATTCTATATTGATACCAAGTATTGATCATAGCTTTTCTAATAAACTTAGATTTCTTACCAATTATAGTGTTCCAGGTGATCTTACATTCCTAAGCCAGTTGAGTCATATTTTTTCTGTCAGTATTCACAGAAAATCAGAAAATAAAGCCAAAGAGAACCATTGTTAAAAAAGTATCTACTCATTGAAGTAGTGGCAAAATTTAGCTTTTTTTTTTTTTAAATAAAGACTATTTATGCATTATTGAATATTGTTATAAATATTATAGTACTGTATTCCTACAAGCAGGAAAGAATTTCTGGAATGTAAAATTTTGATATTATGATGGTGGTTTGTTATTATTTAGCTAAAAGTTATGGCAAATATAAAGAGGGCCAGTCCTATATTGCCATGTATGGTCATAATTCAAGTTTTATGAAATTATATTGAGTGATATCAGCCTCTGGCAAAGCATTATGGATGTGAATATCTGCCTCACATAGTCTGGCACAGCAGCAAAACACTGGGCTGAGGCTCAGCCCAATGTCCATTGTACAACTCTGCTGAAATTACTTGCAAGAAATGATAATGTGCAGCTGCACAGCCCCTCTTTTGTACACCAGCTTAGCTTAGCATTGTGAAACAGGGCATTTCCAGGGGATGTACAGAAGTATTTGTGCCATTGTGAGACACACTGCTTAGGCTTAATCTAGATGTACAATGAAGCCAAGGTACAAAACACGCAAAGAGATCCTCCACAGAGCAGATGTGGCAAACCTGTGTGTTGTGAGCAAAAGCTCTGGCTACACTGCAGGTCCTGCTCTCTGTGGCTGATGGAAGGCTTCCAGCCATACAGACTGTGCTGTCTCGTGTGGCAAGCAGCTCTTGCATCACCTCACAAAGACTGGTGCTGACAAGGTGGGGCAGGTATACAAGGTTACTCCTCGGGAGTAACCCCATTCCTCTCAGGATGAGCCGTGGGTGGTATCTTTCCTGACCTGTATTGTCCTTTGCAAAGACCCAGGAGTGCAGGCAGGAAGGCAGCTGCAGCACACAGCAGTAACACCTTGACCTGAACAAACGCTGGACCAAGAACTGTGAGGCACAAGAGTAAGAAATGCAAACAGTGAGGTTGAAAAATTAGGGCCAATTTTAGCTACTAGTAAGACATTTGCCATCAGGTGTGCACCTAGGTTTCTTGAAAGGTTGGACAAATACAACACAAAGGATGTTCTCTCCTTGCCAGTCTGGGGTAAGTAACAGTAACTCCAGTGCCTCTGCCTGAGGTAAGTCATGCCTCTATTACTCACAGTGTATAAGGCTTAAATTTCTTCAGTGAAAGTATTGGGCAGAAGGTTTAAAATTAAACAAAAATAAATACTTTTTACACACAACTACACTGTAGATTTCAATGCTGCTGCTTGGTGTCAGCTTAAGACCACAAGTGGGTTGATGAGAGCCTTGGAAAATCCATGAGTTCATTAGAAGCTGTCAGCTCTAGAAACCTTTATGAGACTTTAAACAGCTCATAAAAATGGGAAACTGCAACAGAGGCATACAGAGGGACTTTGCATTAGTTTATATGTGTCTTGTTTTTATGGTTAAAGCATTGAGTTAATGAACCTTTAAGAGTATCTCAGATGTATTTGTTCATGTCTGTGAGTATCAGAGCAGACACTTAAAATGGATGTTGAAAGGTTACCATAGTCAGTGTCTTAACTGTATGCTTTCAGCATGTTTTTTTTTCCTAGTTTGTTATTTAAAAACTCAGTTAAGGAGAATGTCACTTGCCTGAGAAGCATTTAGAATCTTTATTCTCAACCTTAGCAGGAAAGATTTCCCAGAGAACTGATTTGCTGCGAGTTTCACTTGAATACTGCTGGACCTTCACAGAACCCATTCAAAACAAACACCCACACTGACTGTGCACCTCAGAAGTCTCTTTGTCTCTCTTTCCAATGTGAGTTGTGACTGTTCTCTTCTAGACTCATCTACATCATGTGTTCTAGTTTGCTAAGATGAATGTCATGACCACCACCATCAAAAGCCTTTCTAAAGTAAAATCATACAATAGCAATTGCTTTTCCTTTGCCTGCAGCATCTGTTACCCATTATAGAACAAAAGTGGATTATTCTGATATAATCTATTCTCAAACACTCACACACACAATTACACTGTTTTTTACTCTCTGTGTGTTATCCTCCAGGTCTGATAGTTACTTGTTCCATTATTTCTGTTTCCAGAAACAGAAGCTTTGCTGATTGGTTGCATTTACTTCCTGGTTTTTTAAAGCTCTCAATGTGTTTACTCTTCCCATTGGATTAAATGCCACCTATTATTCATAAATTGTCAAAAATGATTATTAATAGCACTGAAATTTCATCAGTTGAAGATGTGTCCTAGAATATAAAGGTGCCATGCTTTCCTTGGCACTGACCATTCCACTAACCAAGCTGATTAAGTAGTAAGTCAATCAGCTGTCTGGTGATGGAGAAAGTCTGTGGAGCCTCACTGAGTTTCATTTTTTCATGGATTGATGTATACCAAACAGAGAGTACATTGGAAACACCACCATTGCACCTTTAACTTTCAAAATGTGCACTCTGCTGTTTTGATCATCTGTGCTCTGAGCAACATCTGTAGTTCTAAGTGATTCTTTCCATATGGTGAAAGTTCTGGAAATTGACAGGCTAATTTGTACAACCAGAATGCACTCATATAAATAAGATTACACTAGGATCTTAGGGGCAAGGGGAATTTGCAACGCCATATGTGCTAATTTCTGTGCCAGATAAAATTATTTTAATCCACTGCAATTGTGCATGCTTTGTCCAGGAAAATGATACTCTTGATATCTTATTCTCTCTGCTGCCTTTCTGAACTTCTCAGACAATGAGAATGCTCCCCTGCACTTGAATAAAATCTCATCTATTGTGTTAGTCTCCATCCTTGCTTGCTTGATTACTTAGCATGCCACAAAAGAAGCCTCTTGTAATGTTTGCTCCTGACCAACATTTGCCAAAGAGGATAATGCCAGTTTCAAAATTGGGGTGATTTTTGTTTTTTTTTTTTTTTTGGTGGAAGACAATCATAGTTTTGTGTATTTTAAATAATTTCTGTAAAGAAGGGAAAAGAACAAGACAGACCCATCTGCTTACTGCAAACAGCATTTGAGTTATAATAATGAATTGTGAAGGTGCAAGCTAGAGATTGTGAAACTGTTTGGACTGAGCATGTTAGATATAGGAGGAAAATCCCTTGATTCAAGTTCTCACTGTAAGCTCCCTCCTGATAGCTGAGCAGATGTATGCAGATATTTGACTATTAGGTTTGACAGGAAAGAGAATTGAAAATGACTACTGAACTCTACAAGTACTGAGCATAACATAATATTGGACACTGTCAGTGTCCCTATTAAAAATCTGAAAGTATTGTTGAAGTCAACGCAGGATTTGTGATTTATTTTCCATCAAACACACAGGTGAACAAGTCTTCACAAAGTCACTTTTGACAGTGAGTGTAAAAGCATCTGAAGTGAAGACTGTCAAGATGACTGAAATCCCCTGTAAATCATTGCTTTGGACACCTTTCTCTCCAGCTGGACACCTTCAGAAACTCCTCAGCTTGAAAGAATTATTTTGTCAATTTGTTTCCAAACCTTATTTCTTTTTTTCAGTGTAGCTGCAAATACAATAAACTCCAGCAGAGTGAAATAAACTGGCACTTCAGATTAATGTCAACATCTGTGTGAAAATACTTCCCATCATTGGATAGCACTATTACCTATATCTAGTTTATTTGGGTAGCTGCATTTAGTACTGCAGACTTCTCTTCATTGCAGCTGCAGGCTATTAACCTAGAACATGACCTCTTTTAGTTATTACTTAAGGCAGTAATAGTAGTGATACAGATTACAATGAAGATCCCTTGAGAAAAAGCACAGAAATTAAGCTCTATGTCAGTAGAATTTTTCATGTCCTATAGTGAAGCCAGTGTATTAATAAAAAAAAAAAAAAAAAGGGGAAATAATGTGGAAACACTTAGCTAAAGGAATCTCATTTTTTGGATTGTCTTCCCTCCTAAATATCAAAGATGAGATTAAAGGAGCAGTGTGTGGGGGCAATGAGAAGAGCAAACTCAAAATAGAATGATTTGGGAAAGCAAATCAAATGCTTTAGGGCTCAAGCTGAATGCCCCTGTGACTAGGATTCGAACATAAATTTCAGGTAGGCTTGACTCAGTATGGAAATAGGCCATGTGAACTTTCTTTGAAAGTAAATTACAGACTACTGCAGGAGGCAGGACATTTCTTCATTTAGACTCTCAGTCTTTTCTGGCTTGTTGAGATCTATGTTCCTATGAACATCTGAAATTACCACAGGCTTCTGTTCATATTCTTGCCTCAGAATCCCCTAGGGATTTTTAGGCTGCAGTTTCATGTTTATTCAGAACATAGGATCAAATTTGATAAAAATTCAATAATGGTATTTAATTGGACAAGAATGTATGCTTTTTTTTTTTTGATATCGAAATTACTAGTGAATGTACATGGGCATGAGAAGATGAAGTACATAAATAAGCAGAAAGATCAGTTAGTTGGACTGCTAAACTTTTTTTCCAGGACCTACAGCTAATTAAGGTTAGCTGGTAACTTCTCATATGTGCATCAGCTGTGTAACATTGCAAGTTCGGTGTGCCTTGCAAGGGAACATTTCTTATTAAAGATGGCAAAACTCCTTTTCCCTGTGATTCAGAGGAACATGATCCAGACATAAAATCACTGAATATTACTTTTTACTTTGGATGAAATCATCTAACTCACCCCACTCTCTGAATGATTCATTGCAATATTATCAAGAGAGAGCTGAGAATATGTATTATAAATAAAGGACAGACCAATTTCAAAAAAGGTGGTGCTATCAGGAGAAGCATCTATGAGAAGAAAATAGATACAGGGATGAAATTTAAGGTAACATAGTCAAATATCTTGCTTTAGATTTTAATTAAACACCCAGGTTTTTCTTTCAAGTAGTGCTATGCTTCCAGCACTTGGCTAAAAAGAGCTAGGAGTCTCTGGGACATGCAGAATTTGAAAAGTTCACAACCAGTCATGAAAGCTTTATCAAGACTGCCCAATTTTACCTGAAGACAGACAGAGCCATCCATGCATATTCATGCATTGTAATTTAATAAAAGCTAGCAATTAGTTTACCCGGTGCTCAATTTCAGGATGCTTCCCTTCCTCTCTTGAGTGTAAAAGGCACATGCTTACCGTAAATGATAAAAAAACCCTTTTAGTTAATCCTGAGGCATGCTACAGATTGATTGCTTTGTAAGTATCCCTCACCTACTGCAGCAGCTGAAAAACTAACAGCCATCTATGGTATAATACTTTCCTCCTGCGCCATGCCTCCATAAATATACAACACATGCAGCCAGAGCAGCCCGTGGCAGCCTTCCAAACCAGTGAGAAAGGGTACCCATTTCTTTAGTGTATGCTGGCCAAAAGCCACTTTCTTTCCTGCAGTGGAGAAGGTTGGAAAAAGAACACTTTTCTAGTTAATTCTGCATCTCCCATACCACAACATGATTTGCAGTTTTCCAGATAGCTAGGATGGCTTCTTGAGAAGAGATGCCCTGCAGGGTCCTTTTACCCTTGGCAGCACAGCTCTTCAAGATGCCATGCTGCTATTTGTGGCTTCCTACCACAGCTGCACATCAAATATACAAAGCAGCAGCCAGGCACACTTTGGCAGCAGGAATAAAATTATAATGTGAGGACTGGAAGAGAAGTTACTTGTTTTTTATTGTTCTGGTAAGAAATTAGTAATCAAATGTACAGAAGAAAGTAATTGCTTGCTGTTCTAAGCAATTGTTCCAGAAAGAAGAGTTTGTTACCAGGAGAACAAGGGTCAAATTCACTGATTGTATATTCACAATTAGCAGTAGGCTTAATCTGGAAAAATTTTGAAGTATCCAGGATCTATTCATCAAATTTAGCATTTTCCATGTATCTGTTTCTCCACCATTACCACCCCAAATGACAGAGGCAGACGAGGAACTGTGACAAAACAGAAGTGGGAGTGGTAATGCTTCAGTTCTTGAGATGTCTAGAGAAAAAGTGAGAGGCTGCAATGCACTTAAATGCAGTCTGACTTTTCCCCACTCCTGTATCTGAGGAGATTGATTAAGCTTTGATGTAGTTGTGTGCACATTTGGTGACATTTTGATTGCCTTAGGTATCCTGCCTGACCTCCAGATCTCCAGATGCTACCCTAGAAAGGCATGGATTTCCTACAGGTCCTGTGGCACATCTGCAAGCTCTGTATGAATGCAAGCACAGCTTGCATCCAGAGGACACAGATTTCAGATGAGCACACTTAAAGTTTTCCCTGAAGTGTCTGCCACTGAGGCTGAAGCCACTCCTGCCCCAGTGCCTCCACACTGTCCAGTATAACTCAGGCAAGCTATATTTTGCAGTTTTAGCAACTGGGGACTATTCAAACTGGTTGCAGCACAATCCCACAGTCTCTCCTTTTCCTGCAGCCATTCTTCAAAAGGGTCACATGTCAACAGCCTTTATCCCTGCAGGAGATTTTATTCAGTTGAGTGTTCAGGTTCAAGTTTGCAGTAAGCTCAGTGGCCTTGCAAACTTAAATGTGAAGCTACATCTGGCAGTGAGAGCACTCATCCCTAGTGTGCCTTGCTGTAGCAAACACAGTGTGCAGTGAAGGAAGCAGGTATCCCACAGATTTGTGCTCAACCCTTTGTGTACTTGCTGTGTTGGGATGTCATGTCAATGGAGGACAGCAATCCTTGCCACAGGCCAGCCCTGGGTTTTACTGCACTGTAGGCATTTCCATGGTTCTCTTTTCTGTCCCAGCCCTGTCCTACCTTGCTTGCAAAATATCACAAAGCCATAAATACAGAATCTTTTCTAAAAAAATATCCTTCAGTTTGCATAAACTCCTACTCAACACCCACCTCCAGGAATCACCTCCTAGCAAGGTACAGAAAATCCTACATTTCCTTTACTACAGATTTCAGACCTTGATTAAACACTCATGAGCTTTCACCAATCATTTTCGTTTCCTTTCCCACACCATAACACGGTCCTGCATTACCTCACATTTTTGCAAGGGTCTTCAGAGAAAGAAAATTAATTTAAAAAATCCCTAAATAACCAACTTAGCCAACATCTCAGTCATCTGGCAGGAATCTGGGATCAGTAAGAACGGAGTTTTTACTGTTTCTCTTTTAAGAAGCATGAAAGATGTCACTTCTGGTTTATATAACTTTCCAAAACAAGTCTTTCTGAATTAAGATTATTTAATTAGCAAATACAGTGGAATTTGTAATAACTTGAAGATCCTCCTCAGTGATGTAACACCTTCCCAATCTAATCCAATGTGGCCTGTGGTGACTTTTATATATTTTCCTACAAATTTATCACAAGAAGGAGAATTTTGGCTCCCAGGACACATGAAAAATCTCATGAAATAGCATTTTCTTTTTTTTTTTTTTTTTTTTTTTAATTCTTTTTTGGGAGGGCTGGGGGGAAGACAAATAAAGAGGACAAGAGATTATTTCACAGAAAAGCACACTCAAGCTGCAGCCTTGAAATAATAAAGTCTATCTCCAGCTCTTCTGTTGAATGTCACTAATGTTTTAGAACTTTTAGGAAGAAAGCCTCAAATCTGCAGGAGCTGCTCTCTTTTGTAAAAAGTTAAATAACAGATAACTGACAGCTTCCACTCTCTTTTGTAAAAAGTTAAATAACAGATAACTGACAGCTTCCACAGGTCACTTCTGGCAGAGCTGAAAAACTCTCAGTCCATCCAGAGGCAAATCTGTCAGTTTGCATTTTTTCTGCCACAGTTTCTCAGAAAATGCTAGATTAGGTAATTCTGTAAGTTACACTGATTCATCTTAGCTGTGACACGTTCTATGACTGAGACCACACTGGCTGCAACAACTGCTGCTGCATTAAGGGTGGAGGACTTGGTCTTTTGTTCAAATAACAGGGGCTTGTATTTTTTAATTTTTAATTAAGACTAATCCCTTGAAGGCAAAAGAGTCCTACTTGTGGTGCGAGAAATAACCAGAGCAGTGAATCCAGAAATGAACATCTCAGACCTGAGTGGATGCCTTTTTCCTTCCACCATGTAAATAGCAGTAAAGTATGTCAGAAAAATACCTACTTCATTGCCCTTTGTGGTTTGGTTTCTCAAGAAACATTTTCATTCTCACCTAATGGGTACCTTGACCTGAGTTTTGACATCTTGGTATGACAAGCTCCAGTTCCCACCATCACAAAGTCTCTGTTTTGAAGTCCTCACCCTGCCCTGTGTGTACTGAGGAGCTGACCACACCATGGTTCAGCTCATGGTGGGATCCCCCCAGAAGGTGTTTCCATAGAAGAAGCCTCATTTTACTTCCTTGCTGCAAACACTGGACAGTTTGCAGTTTTTCCAGTCGTCAGACATAGTCTGGAGGCATACTGAATGGACTAAAGGACAACTATAAGGATTTGCGAAGCTCTTACATTATTGTTGATGTCTCACAACTACTTCTCAAGGTTTGATGTTGCCGCACTGTGTATTATAGATGCCTGTACTGCAAATTACAGTCACTCTGATGCTTATAGACAAGGAAATACAAATAATTTTTTTAAGATTTTTTTTTTTCTGTAAACATATAAAAAAAGATCTTTACATCTGATAATAAAATAAATTCACTTTGGCCTTGTACAGTAGCTTTTGGTCATATAATGCCTAATGGAAAAGCTAATTGACATTCTGTCATTTCTGTTTCAATTAACTCACTGATGCCGCCCTCTAGAATTCGTGACAGATGATCTATTTCCAAAATAAACCAAGTAACTAAATTTATTTGCAAACAAAGGTTACCTCATTCTGGAATCCATGCTAAGCCTTTTTTCTGTCCTCCTAAACTTGTACAAGAGAAAATGTTAAGAAAATGCTTCCAAACTGTTAAAGACCAAAAGGGAGACTATATGTCATAGGAAGATAATGGTTGAGAAAAATTAATCATAGGTAGTTTCAAATGTTTTAAGAATAAATCAGCACCTTTGATAAAAACCAGCATACTGGCAATTAAGACAGGAATTCCAGCAGAAAGAAACATGGCAATTATGGATGGTATGATAGCATTTCAAGAAGAAAAATGTATTATAATAAAAATTCAGAAATTTTATATCATCATCCACGTAAGCATCTTAAAGCATGCTGGAATAATTAGTGAAGGAAAGGAAGAAAATTGCCAACCACCATTTCTTGGACAATGCAAACAAAAAACCCTACAGAGATCTGTCAAGGCACCACAGACTCCTATTCCAGGAGTGCTGAGAGGTCTCTGGGTGTGCCATGGTAGGATCTGGCAGACAGGGAACTAGGCAGCCACAGTCCCAGGGTGAGGCTGGCACTGGCCAGGCATGGTGGGAGATGTGGCTCAGGTCAGGGCCCAACAGCAGAGGCTCAGCTTAAAAGCAGGTCCCACAAAAAGGGGCTATGGCTTGCACAGCACCCTCAGCCACAGAATAAAGGGGATGTTTTCACATTTCCGAAAATTTCCATGTTTCCTTCACGATGGGGAAATGCACTCAGAGCCCCAACATGTATGGAAGTTTGAGAAACACCTCAGTCTTCTGCCTGAGACTGGATGCTTCTGCCTATATAGGGATATATCAGTGTTGAACAATACTGGGTTGGATAGGAAACTAGGTATGCATTTCCAAAAATGCAAGAGAGCAGTGTGAAAATAAAGATTTTCATTGGCCAAGAGGTTTCTGCCTGCATGAGATTTGAATTGGTTGATGTAACTGTAAAATCTTCCACTGCAGGATGAGTGTGTGTGTTCATAACAAAAATCTGGCATGCTCAGTGAACCAGCAAATAATCCACTGTCACTAGCACGGCTATTAACCATCTGCAAGGATCTTTTAGTGTAATAAAGATGGACATGGAAATGTAGCAAATGGCCTTATGACACAGTAGGGTGTTTTATGTTGCATTAAACATGCAAAATGTATTCAGAATTAAACATCTGCTTACAGCCAAAATTCCTTATTTTTGTTTACAGGTGATCTCCACCAACATGAGTTTCATTGTGAAAGGGGTATACACGAGGTATTCAGCAAATAGAATGATGTCACTCTATTATTATTTAAGTAGATTTAATTTTCTACTATCTCATAAGTATTCTGTTTTGAATGTAATACACTGGCAATTACTCCCTTTGCTCCCTTATTAATATTTTAGGACTATATAATCTTGTTTTCCTCAGAGGTACAGGAAGCAACAAAAAGGAAGTAACTCATCATTGAGCTGTTTTGTTCCTCTATTTATGGTACAGGTCAATGTGTTACGGAAATTTTTTGAGAGAAAAAAATGAGCAGTGTTCAGTTTTCAATGTGCAGCAACACAGTGCTTCCATTCCTATAACCCCTGAGCAGTTTGTTACCTACACACCTTATTCCTGTGCAACCTCTTCTGCACATAGAGTTGCATGAAGTGTTTATCTTGATACATAAATTAAAAAAAAAAAAAAAAAAACAACCAAACAATACCCCCTATTTTTTTGTTCCCTGAACGTTTCTCCTCCTTTAATTCAAACACCTTCCTCATATTTTTTTTGTTCCTGAATGTTCTACCTACAGCTGATTCTCCTCAAGTAAAGGAGTTGGTATGAGTTTCCATTATTTTACTTGGAGGAAAATATTGCACAGCGCGGAGCTGGCGTAGTGGAGAAGAGAATGTACCTGGAGCAGAACAGAGGAAAATAGAGGAGCAACAAGTTCTGTTCCCCCAGGGGTTGTACTTCTTCTGCCTCCTCCATTGCCTGCTGGAAATGCAATTCATTTCACTGTCCCACAGTCTTATTACTTCGGTGTTATTTTTATCTGTATCACTGTTCCTTATTATTTGTCTTGTTATAATGCCTAGATACTTATGCCAAGATCAAGACTGTACAAATACGGCCTGAATCTGCCAGTAAAATGTCACATACGATAATGGAAGAGGTAGGAACAAAAACAGAGAAAGTGAACAATATTATTGTTTCAGTTTTTCAGTATAGAAGAAGCTAAACTAAGGGAGATGTCCTCACATCTGGGAGTCTAGTGCTGGTTTGAATGTCCCACTGTTCCCAAAAGAGATGGCAGATGTTACAGCCACAGTCTTCTGGAGGCTGTTGGACACATGTCTGGGTGTGTGAAGAGCTGCCTGTGTTTAGGCAACCAGATACCTCTGTTCAGCCCACTTGAGGTCACTTGCTCAAGATTCTTCAAGAAATGCATAGCAAAGCTGTGCTTCAGTATAAATCCTATAAGCTCCACTTCACCATCTTAATCACAGATAAATTCTTCCTGGTTTCAGCTCCTCGTTTTTTTCTTTCTCCCAACCACCCACACTACTGCTGTTATGAAGTGAATTATCCTTTCTTGCTTTACATTTTTCTTCTTTCTGTTTCGATCTTTGATTCTGGCTCCAGTCCTCCTCTCTCGCTCAGCAGAAGGCTGAACGCTGCTTCGGTTGGAGGCTGAGTTACAGAATGTTCTCCACCCCTTCTGCTCTTTTGTTGGCATCTCCTCCCAAACAACTCCAATGCTCTCTGAAGCACAGGCATCAATAGCCTTTGTAATTCTGTTTTAGCCACCGTGCCAGTAGCTGTTGGAAGACAGGCAAACAGGTGATGTGTTGAAAAACTCACACTTGTGAAATACCCACTCACAATCAGCTCTCCAAGATAATTACATATGTGTGAAAAAAAAATTATTGTGATTCATGTCAGATGTGTTTCCTTTTAAGAGTCATGTTATACATTTATTTTGGGTAAGATTAGGTAGAAAAGATTGACCTTCTTAAAGCACTCTATTATTCTGTACAGTCGCATCTTTCTTTCTTTTTCTGTCACTAAGAAGTAATTTGATTTCTGTGCTGACATTTTTATCTTCTTTTTATAGCCTTTCCAAAAGCCATGTCACTTACTGAACTTTTGCTGACAAACAAAAGAAAGAGACAAAATGGCATAAACCTCCACATACAGCAAATGGCAAGGGCATGCTGTATTACTCAGATATGGCTCAGTAACTTTTTTAGCATTCATTTCTCACTCCACTCCTTTAGTTCCACTGTCTTTTCTTTCTGGTTTTGCTTTAGTTCTCTTCTACCCAGTATTTTTGACTCATCTGTTTGTTCTGACACTTCCTTTTTTTTTTCCCCGTCATTTTTTGTGATTACCTCTTCTTTCTTTAGAATTAATCTATTTGATTAGCTCTGTTTTCACTTTTGTTCAGCCTCTCTGGCAACCCCTTCAGGTATTATATTGCTATGAAAAAATTATATGTAGAAAATTTTCTAACTCCACAGCATCTGCTGTTCATCAAAATGTCTGTCAATGTGCTATTTTTTTTGCTTTACATTATCAAATCTGGATGACACTATGTTATTTACCTACTTAACAACCACCTTGTGAACAAATGTAATTTTAGGATTGGAGAATCTTGTTCTAAAGCCAAGCTAAATGGCCACCACGGACTTAGCTGATGTAGGACTGCCAGAAAAATAGATTTTTCATGAGAACCGGAATTAGTGGCTGATGAGAAAAGTTACAATGATACTTCTTATTCCACTATGAGAGGTCAACCTCTGAATATGCATTTTTTTTAGAGCAATACTGTAAATAGCACTGCTGTTTTTTGTCCTTAACAGGTCTGCTGCATGGCTTCCATGATAGATGCAGACTCTAGGGGGACAGAAACTGCTCTAACAGCACCTTGCCCCAACTGGTTTGAATGTCACTCTCCTGCAATACAGGTCTGATGCTTTTCTGCCAACAGCACATCGCTGAGCTGGTCTCCAGCCAGGCCGAAAGGTCGGACCAGGTGTTTGGAAAACACTCGCAGCCCCTCTGAAGAGCCTGAGAGCCTCGTGATGCTGTGAGATCGTGGGCTGAGGGGTGCTGCTTTGGTTCTGGGGGCTGCTTTGGTTCTGGGGGCTGCTTTGGTTCTGGGGGCTGCTTTGGTTCTGGGGGCTGCCTTGGTTCTGGGGGCTGCTTTGGTTCTGGGGGCTGCCTTGGTTCTGGGGGCTGCTTTGGTCTTCTGATAAAATATCCACACCGAGAAAGCCGCTACTATCACAACACAGCCAGTGAAGGCGCCGGCTGAGCTCATCAGGCGCTCCCTCATCTTGAGACTACGTACAAGCTGCCAATGAGGAAGGCGTGTGATTCCATCACACTTTGGATCTAAATGTGGCTATGGAAAAGCATATGGCTTAGCAATTGTTTTTGGTTTGGTTTTTTTTGTTTTTGTTTTTGTTTTTTGTTTTTTATTTTAAGTTATATTTCTCTCTCCTTCCCTGCACAGACTGTTGCTATCATCTTCACGAGATCAAATGTGCGCTGGTGTCATACTTGATGCTGAAATTCACACCTACTTTCCTTCAACAGCCCCAGCCAAACTTTAAAGAATTTCTAACCGCTGACGATTTTTTTTTAGAAGGTATTTGATCATGATGCTTTTAGCAGTTTTAATTTTGAAAATGAGGTGATGTAATGAATTAAAGAAAAAGAAAAAAAAATGAAAAAAGCCAGCCACAGAAGACTGGGAGAGCTACTGTTTCACACGCAAAGAACAACTGTTGAATATTCGTTCTGCATCCTCCCGCAGCCAAACCCCGATAAAGGAGAGGATCTGTGGGTGTCCCCTGAGGGGCTGGTTCAGGAGCCCCCTGAGCGCCGGAGCAGGGCAGGAGGGGCCCGGGAGGGGAAGGAAAGGCAGTGCCCGGGCAGGGGGCGCGGGGAAAGCCGTGCTGAGGGAGCGCAGGAACGCCGGGGGGCGGGAGAGCGGGCAGGGACTGTCGTCCCGGAAAGGGGCAGGGGTTTCGCCCGGCTGGCGAGGGCGGCGGCTTTCCCGGGGCGGTGCGGGGCGGCGGTGCCCGCTGCCGGACCCGCGCCTCAGTCTCTCCCTCTCTCCGTGTCGCCCTCTCCCCGTCCCTCCCTCCCTCTCTCCCTCCGCCCCGCCCCGCCCCGCCGCCCGCGGCCCCGCGCGCCGCCGCTCGCACCGCGCCGGGCCGTGAGGGAGCGGCCGCGCCGGGTCACCTTCGCCGCCGCCGGCAGCCCGCAGCCGCCCCCTGCCCAGAGCCATCCGCCGCCTCGGGCCGTCCCCGCCCCGGGGGAGCGGGTGCCCCGGGGCATGAGCTGCGCCTCGGAGAGCGTCGTGCTGCCTGCCGGGGAGCCGCCGAGAGCCGCCGCCGCCCCGCTGGAGCTGCCGGCCGGGGCGGGGGAGGCGAGCGGGGACAGCCCCGAGGAGGGCGAGGGCCGGAGCGGCGGCTCGGAGAGCGGGGCCGCCGGCGGCGACAAGCCCGAGACGCGCTCGGTGTGCAGCAGCAGCGAGAGCGGCAGCGGCGGCCACGGCGGCGGGGCCGGCCCCATCTGCAAGATCTGCTTCCAGGGCCCCGAGCAGGTGAGAGCGGCGCCGGGCGGGCGGGCGGGCGGCACCGCGCCTTCGCACCCCGGCGCGGGCCGAGCCCTGTCCCTGGTGCTGATCTCGGAATCGCCCTCCCGGCTGCCGCCGTGCGAGCTGGCTGCGGGGAGCGCCTGGGGCGAGCCTGAGCCGGCGCACAGCTCTGGGAGAATTCGGGGGTTTTGCCGGGATTTTGGCTTGCACGCTGGGTGTCCTCTGGCGCTCGCGCTCCCTGGTTCACCTTTGAGGGACTCTGCACAGTACGAATTTCTCAGGTTTCTGTTAGACTTTAAAATGAGAGCGTTAGCTTACAGGTAATGCTGAGATGCTCCAAGTATCATTTCTGTCGTGACGTTACTGGCATAATATCACCAGTGGATCTGTAACTAGCATTTTATAGCTTGTCTTGGAGTTGGAAAGAAGAGAATAGCCGATTTATATAATACAGAAAGTACTGGGAGAAGTGCTTAGTTACGCTATTTAAGGTCCTGGCTGACAGCAGAGAGCCGTGCTCCAAGAGCAAGGTTCTCTTGGAATCTGACGTCACACTTTTTTTTGAGTGATGACTTCAAACAGCTTTTGGAGAAATGTACCCAACCACTTCTGGTAGCTTTTGATGTATTTGAAAGGGCTAATGGTACTGTTGTTTAATGCATGGTAATATTTCAGTTGTTTCACACAGCTGTATGAACATGTGTAGACAGCTTTCTGGAATTTCTCAGTAGAAGCAGCTAGGTATTTTTAAGACAGTTACATTTATGAGTATTTCATAGCCACAAATGTATGCTTTTCCACATGGAGAAATTGAGACCAGGTCATTGTTACACACCCCTAAATATTTTGGTATCAAGTGTACATGTATGTGAAAGGTTCCTTTAAAGTTGATGTTTCTGTATTGCCTTTCCAGGGTGAATTGTTAAACCCGTGCCGCTGCGATGGCTCAGTACGATACACGCATCAGCTTTGCCTCTTAAAGTGGATAAGTGAAAGAGGGTCATGGACCTGTGAACTCTGCTGTTACAGATACCATGTTATAGCCATTAAAATGAAAAGGCCTTGTCAGGTAATTTGTTCTTTTAAAAATACCTATGTCTTTTCAGTCATTTTTTAAGAACAAAATTATTCTTGCTTCTACTTCCAAGGTTTTTGGGAATACAGCAGAAGATCCTATGTCAGCCAGCACTTGCACCCACTTGAAGTTGGTTTTTAAAACCAATTAAATATTAAAATGTGTAGTGATTTGGTTCTGTTATGTTCTCCTAGTTTTTGGCTTGCTGTAGAAATGGTCTTTAGCAGTTGGTAAATTCTGTAAGTAGTTAAATCATGCTAAGAAAACTTGGATCTCCCAGATTCACTTTCTAAACTTTAAACGTGTCTTTATTGTTTGTTGAAGACTCACTCAAAGGTTGATTTTGTTCTTTCTTCAAGCTTGGGGTCCAGAGGGGCGAGGTGAAAGAAAGCTTCTGTTGTCTGTGTATTCATCTACTATAATAATGTAAAAAGATTTGACTTTTCAGTCTTGGCACAATTCAGAGCAGTAGAACACTCTTAAAGTTCTGTCCACCAGTAGCTCTTTTAGAAGCTGAAGTGTGCAGTAACATTTTCCACTCCTCTGTTTCAGCAGCATCAGAACATGAGCTGGAAGTTAGAGCATTGTAGTGGTAGCATGTTCAGGGAGAGGTGGGGGGAGAAACCCAATGCTCCAGCAGATCTCTTAGGGAAGCCTTAATACCACTTTGCATATCAAGATTCTTTAGAGACTTTAAATTCCAATTTGGAAATTGTATTTTATAACATCTGAGGAACACATTTAGTAAGATAATTGTATCTTTTTTTAGTTTTGATCATAAGAGCTCAGAGATGATGGAGCTCTCAAAGGCCAGAGCACTCAGGCCATATTTCTGTGCCTGTGTTCGATTGAAGTTTTATAACAAAGACATGGTTGGATGGTAATGGCACTTGTGTGAATGTGATAAGCATTCCTTGGGTACAGAGTATCTGGAGTATTTGTTTACAGCTGTTCAGATTAGAGGCAAGTACTTTCAGAGCCAGTGGACTTCAATTTTTTTTCCTTTATAAATCCTCAAAGGAAAGATTTTGCTAAACTTTCCTGGATAGAATCTTTATGATGTAAAAATGTAAAGGATTTATAAAACACCTCAGAAAATGAAGGCGGTAGATTCTGTTTACACAGACATGGTTTGACATGGAGTTTAATCCTTTTGGCTGTTATTAACCTTTCAAAAAGGCCTTTTTTCCTTGCATATCCACAGAATCTCATCCTTTTCCTAGCAAAGATTACAATAGCAATAGTTTGCAATTATAGTATCTGAAAATTGTTGTTAGACAACAAAGATATGACACAGTTGCCTGCAAAGAGGCATCTATTACTATTTGAGGTGTCCTAAGGTAGCCAAAATGTGTACACAGAATAGCAGATAGAACAGAACTTATGAAGGACTCTGAAACTGCAGGTGGAGGACAAGTGGATATTAAAGGACATCTCAAAAAAAGGACATCATTAGATATCTATCTGTAAACAGCAGAATCAAGCCCAAGTTTGAAGAATAACTATTCAGTTTCTGTGAAAAGAGAAGCAGAGTCAGTAGATGACACAGTAGTCAGCAAAGTTTGGCAAAGCTTACAAGGGAAGTAGAAAAACACTGGAGACAAAAGTTAAATGCCATTCATTGCATTAGATGTCACCTTTTTTTTCTTTTTTTTGTTGGGGGGAGGAGGGAAAGAAACCAAATTCATGTTTCTTGTTCAAAAGCTTAATATTTGATTTATTCTTAACCCTGTCTTTCATTTTTTAGGTAAATCATTTAAGTCTATGCTTTCTTTCTTGACAAAATAGCATACAGAAAGATTTCATGGAGTTGCGACTCAAATAATAAGTTAGACATACAATCCTGAGGTCAAATTCCTGACACCCAAAAGATCACCCATCTCTTTGTGGGAACACAGTAGTACCTTTCTCAGTCACCTACACAGAATATTCCTTTTGTAGTAACAGAATCTAAAAGAAGTCTCAAACTGCATTCATCTCTGTAATTTTATAAGGGAAATCACTCTTAAAATGCGCTCACTCACTCCCCCATATTCTTGACTGTAATAGTATTGGCCATTTTTAGCAACTGTCTTGGCTTAAACTTTTGGACACATCCTGAGTTGTTTTCTACCCTACACAAAAGTTTGTTTTAAGGTAACTTTTTGGTTAGTTTTGGCAAAAAGCTAAGGGTGAGACCGTTGCAATACAGAAGGAATTTAAAACATCATCATTTGAAGCAGTGAATGTACTTTAAAGTTCCCAAAAAAGCCGGACTTCTTGCATTAAATTATATAAAATATTTGGACAAGAGTGGTTTACTCTCTCAGCAACCAGTAGTTCGCCTCAGTCCATTTTCCCAGAATTGTGTCTACCAGTCTTTTTCTACTTACTAGAACTTTGCAGGCCATGTCATAGGAGAGAAAACTGGTGCTATTAACAAAAACAGCTTTTTCTCAGGTGAATGCAGATTTACACCAGGTCTATGCAAACCTGGTCTATTTACTCTCAGGTCTATGCAGATTTACAACAGCTCTTCAGGTTTGCTTTCACCTCGTGTATTTAAGGAATGTAGCAATGTGTAGAGACTTAAGAAAGAAGAGATTTTTCTATGTTTTCATTCAGAACATTGGAATAGATGTGAATATTCCATTTAATATCTAAAATGTTCTGTGGTTTCTGTTGCTTCATGGAAGGCAAAGTCATCTTCAAGGGGTGCCTCTTCTGGGGTAGTACATTCAAGAAACAGAATATTTCTATTCCGATAGAAATTCTTCCAGTGTCAGTGTTCCAGTTCCAGATTCAGCAGCTACTACATAATTCACTTTTAAGAATCTGATCCTGGAAACACGTAGATTTTATTATAGGAATAAACCTTAAAACATAAAAAAACTCCCAAATTAACCTATGGACTAACTGTGGAAGATGAGCAGACAAATAGGTTGATGACATTTGATATGATGTATAACAGAGATTTGGAATTTTTTCAGTATCCTTCTTAGGATCATATCAGAAAGATGTATTTAACCTTGCAGTAGTTCATTAATGAAAACATGTGCTTATGTTTCTGGACTTGTTTTATTGGCAGGGTGGAATTTGATCCAATAATAGGCAGGGCTATGTTAATAACTAGAAAATTTCCTTACTGCCCCTCACATTGTAATGAGGGGAGCTGGAACAAATACTGCTTTAGTCAGGGAGTTTTGGAAGGTTTTTTTATAAAGGCTTAAAAAGGAGAGAGAAACTTCTAATGTGTGACTTGGAAATTAAAATAATTAAGCATTAAATTTGAGATTAACAAAAAGAAAAAAAGTGCAAAAAGAAATATTTTCTATTCGTTTGCTAAGGTTATAATTTGTACAGATTTCCTTCCTAAAGGAAATATATTCCTAAAAGAAATATAAACAAATTGTTTTATTTTTATTGGTGCCATCTAATTTTTGAGCTGTTAGTAGATTAATAGCTAAGCGATTAACTGTTAGGAGATTGCACTTGAGTAGGAATGTATATTGAAGAATGTCAGTGCTCTTGTAAGATTTAGAAGTAATGTTTGAAAGTGGAATGGAATCATGCAAATGTTAAGAATATATACTTTGGTGCTAATACCTGTCACTTCTATAAGTGAACAGTAATGATATTTAGAGAGTATCTTTTTCTACACTGTTAGTGTAATCTATCATAAAATGGTTTAATAAATCCTGTTCATTAAGATATTATATTCTGGTACTTTGGTGGAATGGACCTATTCCAAAAGTGTTACAGTCTATGGATGTGCTAATTTAAAACCTAGTTGAATGCTAATTCAACACCTTTTCTGATATCAGAAAAATTGCAAAATTTATTTTAAAAAGTAAATGCTTACTTGATAGGCCTGACTTCTTAAAATAGCTAAAAAAATTAAGGTGCTATTTTTCAAAAGGTAAGGTTTCACTTTTCCAGATTTTGTTAACACCTAATGCTCACTCATTTGAGAAAGCTCACTGGCATCAACTAGATAAGCATGAGCAAAACTCTGTAGAGTGCAGATATGTGAATGCATGTTACGTTAAAAAGTGAAAAAGTCAAGTTCTTCAAATATTTCAGTATGGAGGCCAGTGTCCAGAAAAAATTATGTAGTAAATGTTTAGTAAAAGTTTTTGCTAATGACTATTCTCAGCTGGATGACAGCACTAAATTCTTCTAGGCATAACTAAGAAGGGGAAAGGAAAAAGGCTGAAATCTGCAATTCCGTATTCTAAACTGCACAATGTGCTAAGAACAATCTGTTAATGTCTCTTCCTGTACTGAATATCCAGAAGGATACTATTCCATGCTATTCCATATGTCAGTGACAAAAAAGAACAAAAAAGGTTGTTTTTCTAATATTGGACAATTTACAAAGAAGTTTGAACAAGAGATAAGGGACAAATCCATGGTACACAAGCCCTGGTATCGAGAGCCCTGGTACACTAACCATTTCTAACTATAATTCAGTTTTTGGCATCTCAAATGGGAGGTGTTTTAAGAGGTCTCTTGAAAAGAAAATGATGAACCTTCACAGGCATCCTTTGAAATCAAAGGCACTATGCAAGGGCTGTTGTAAAATAAAGATAGGTATCAAGAACTGAATTAATGAGATTCAATGCCTGAGTAGTCATTAGAAGGTAATTAATATGTCAATAAATGCCTGGAAGGACTTAAAAAATCAAATCAAGTCTTTTTAATTTCATGTGATGGAGAAGAGAGTCCATCATAGTGGCAAAACAAGGCCAGTAACTGGTCAAAGCAGTGGAATAAAAGGAATTGTACTTGAAAAAGTTTTGTACTTACTGAGAAAATTAATTTTGCCATGAGCTTAAAAGATGTGATATAGGAATTGAGACATAAGACAAAAGTGATGATAAGTAATTAATTTTTTATGTATGAATAGTCTTAAATATGTACATAGAAAGAACATGCAAATTTTAGAAATATTTATTTAAATTTAAAATAATTCCTGATAAATTTAAGATAATTCCAAGAACAAATTAATGTATTGGAGTGACAAAACTATACTTCTTGAGGAAGACTGGGACAAGCAAATCCTAGAGATTTTAATGAACCTAATTGAATGGTAAAAAGTGATAGAAGCAGCCTAATGCTAGTTTTGACAGGAGAGAGAAATCTGAAACAGAAAACTAAATGACAGTCATCAGCATAGATATAGTAGCTGTACTTCTCACACTATTTTTTTTTTTTTAAATTTTTTCTTTTTTTTTTGTTAGCATCTGCTTATACACTCACAGTCATCTCAGTGACTGCACTGGGTAGATGGTGATTATGATCAGTTCTAAGTAGCATGCTTAATGAGTTTAGAAACAAAAGGATAGCAGAGCTGTTGGAGAGGGCAGTTGAAGCTTTTTTCTGTGGTGGGAAAGGCAAAATACATTTTCTGTCTACTTTCTGTTAAAAATCTGAAGGTAAATGAGAGACTGACAAGGAATTGGGTAAGCAAGTATCAGTCATGCAGAGTACAGAGAGTATAAGAAAGAGGATAGTAAAAATTTCACCACCAACTAAAAAAACAGAGATGAAGAAAATGGAAGGCATCAAAGAGAAAATTCTGATGGAATAAGGAATTTCATGTTGTGTTTTCTTTGTTACCTTGTAATTAATGCATAGAAAGACTTGGAAATAAAGGAATACAGAACTGGCAAATAAAGGCAGCAAAACACTGTGGAGACAAAAGTCAATTTAGCTTGAGAAAAAGATTAGGTTGGTCATTCAGATGAGAGAGCACATTTTTCAGGGAGCAAGTGAGCAGGCCAATGGTGCACTGCTAGCACACTGGGAGCTGAATATTTGGCTGTTAGCTTACAGAGCTGAAGGAGTGCAAAGTGGACATTACAGTGGAAGGGAGGAACAAAGCTTTAGAAACTTTGAAAAAGTTGATATAATTCATAATTAATGACAGGTGAGAGAGAACAGGGGATAGAAGAATATCAGAAGTACCAATGATCTGAAAGTCATGAAATAATGAAGAATAGTAGGTGAACAAAGGAACTGATTCTGTCATCACAGGGAGAATTGGGTAAGGATACAGAAGAACTAACAACAAAAGACTAGATATTGAGTACAAATACTGAAGCTTATTTGTAAGTTATGAGAAGAAATTAAATTCATCCTAAGAAGTCAGAGCAGACATCAAATGGGAGCTGAAACCATCAGGAAGGAATATGAGGGGTTACAGAGAAAATCAAACAGTTTAGGAGTTCTGTCAGACTTCTAAGTACATCCTAAGGTAATCAAGGAGAATACAAATTTTAAAAAGCAGAGTATACTTGAAAAAAGAATAGTATTAAAAGTATGTGGGTGTGTGCCCTTACTTGTTACTCTTATTTTCCATATCTTATTAAAAAAGCAATTTCTTTCTGTTTTTATTTTCTGGGATGTGTAGATTGTGCTCAAGGCAGTTTGACTGCTAGAATAGTGTGAAAAAACAGTGCAATGTAAACTATGAATGGTGCTTGGAAATTATTTTTAATTACAAGTGTCATCCTGATCTAGTGGTAAGACATATAGTATAGATTTAAAGAGTGACATAATCTTGGTATATTAAATAGTGGGTTAGCTACTTCAAGGAAAAAAAGGGGGATTCCTTCAGCCTAAGATTTTAATGGGGCAAAATGACTTGCATGAGCTACAGTGCCAGGTTGTTTTTCAGAGGAAATATATTGAATTACAGTTATTGCTGGAAATATAAACATAAATTATGTATTTGCAACACACTTCATTATAAAAAAGCATCCAAAAGTAGAAAAGGGTGTGAATGGGAATCAAGGTTGCTACATATACATAGGGGCTGCCATTTCAAATGCTTAGAATAACAGTGCAGGGCTTAAGATATGGTGTCAGACCTGTGTTCAGCAACCTTTGTGTTACTGTTTTTTTGTAATTTTCTGTTTGCTTGGGTGTTTTCCCAATGGATTGATCTGCTAGAAATTTGTTTAGTGATGAAAGATTTATGAGTTTTCACAATACAAATTTTTGTCTTTTTGTCATATGTCAAAAATCCTGATTATTTAAGTCTTTAATTCCTATCAGCAGATTAGTGGAAAAATACTGAGACCAAGGAGTGATTTTTTTCAGCAGGCTTCTTCTATTTCTTAATATGACAATTGTTAATACATGATGATGTACTGCTTTCATACTGTGTGTCTGTGATTCCTTACCTTATGCAATTTAGCAGTGCAAGCACCCTGCTTTGAGCGCCACATACTGTCAATACGTCCTGACTTCTCTACCAGTCTGTGTTAATTCTGAAGTGTCCCTATAGTTCTATCCACAAATTAAACTTATCAAAGAAAGTTTTATTAAATTATTTTGAAATTTATTTGTAATACTTCTTGGTTTTGAATATTGGTCCATTCTCACTGAAGTCTTTAGCACTTCATCCCAATGACTGGCAGTCGTTGAGTACTTCATCCCATTGACTGGCATCCCAAAGACTGCCAACTTACTTTTTTCTTAATTTGCTGTATTGAAGAGACAGCTTTTGCACTTATTGCCCTTGTATTTTTAATAATTTTGTCCCATGTGTAGATTCAAATTGGATGTTTGGTATTTACTCTGGAAATTCTTTCTTACTGCTTCAGCAGTGTGCAGAGAATAGCCCCTGCCTGCTTTCGTGCCTACAGTGCAACAGTGAAGGAACACTTTGACCTCAGTTCCTTTGAAGTATTGTCTGACTCAGAGCATTCTCACTGTGCATTTTGCTTGCATGACTCTTTTGCTGTGGGGTTCTTTGCTTCTTAATTTATTTCAACTTCTCTTTTTATTTACTTTTATTCCTTCATTTCTATTTTTCTCCTCCTTTTGTTTACATTTCAGTGAAGCTCATGGAGAATGAGTATTCTCATTCTTGGCCACATGTTGTTTCCTTACCCTCTACTCTATTTGTGTGTATGTGTCTTATTTTTGCATATTTTTCTGGCAGTGTCTTCCCTGCAGGGCAGCATTAAATTTTGCCTGTTCTGTGAGGAGCATATTCCCAGTACAGGAATATACCATACTGTTACCCACACAAACTATATTAGTGGATGAGGCATTTTTCCAAAGCTCAGGCTCATTTTTCTCATATTTTATGGCCGAAGAAAAGATATAATAAAATAATTCCTTAGTATTTTCACAAAGTCATGAATCTTGCCATCAAGATGAAATGCTAGCTAGCTTTAGGTGTACTTAACTACTCTCCTAACACTGGAGGCGTATTATTCCAAGCACTACAAGGATTTTGGAAAAAGCAAATTTCATAAAACTGGCAGCTGGGAAACTGCTGCTGAAGAAAATTAGAGTAAACTTCAGTGTGCCTTCTCTTCTTTCATGGTAAGAAGGCTCTCTCTGACAGAGAGTCAGAGACAGAGTCTGCATCTTAATGGAACCCTTTATGTATCTCTCATTGCTTTATCTGAGCAATCTGCATTTTACGTCTACTAGAGGTTGTGGTTACTCCCAGCATATTATGTTCCTCCTTCAATGACTACAGTCCACATCTATTTCAGGGCTCTTTGATAGAAGGAGAGCAATATGACAAGTTTTACTTGAAGGACTGGGTGTAACAACTGACGTGAGCTTCCTGAGTCACATCAGAATAAGACAAATAGAATACTGTACACAGACTTTCAGCCTTTTCCTGCACTTGCAGCACTGTTCCTCCACATAGCCACTGTCTTTAGTGACCACAAGAATAATTTAGCTCAAATAATTCTATGTCACTTAGATGGCATTTGAATGTACAAGCTGACTTTAAATCCTCCTGAGACTTAATAAAGAGGGTTACTTCCTCCTCACCCACCAATTACAGAGTACTGCATATCATCTCATTGCCTTCAGGATGCTTGCACCAAATAGAAATTTGATTAATAATGGATGATTTTCTGATCTATGTCAAACTTATGGAAAAGATCTTCATATCCTCCACAATCCAGTATAAACAGAGGGACTTTCAAATACATTTTGTAGAAATACATTCATGGGTGCATCATCACTCTCTACAACAACCTCAAAGGAAGTTGTAGTGAGGTGGGTTTGGCTTCTACTCCCAAGTGAAGAACAAGCAATAGGACAAGAGGAAATGGCCTCAAGTTGTGCCTGGGGAGGTTTTGATTGGAGATTAGAAAAAATTGTCTCATTGAAAGGGTGGTCAGGTGTTGAAACAGGCTGTCCAGGGAAGTGGTGAAATCACCATGTCTGAAAGGGTTCAAAAGGCATGTGGATGTGGCACTTGGGAATATGGTTTAGTGCTGAATGGAAGTATGCTAGGTCAATGGTTGGACTTGATGATCTTAGACATCTTTAGCAACTTTAAAAATTCTATGATCCTATAACCTCTGGGATTTCAAAATTCTCTACTTTAGCCTGCCTTTCCATAGCTTTGGTTAAAAATCTAGAAAATATGTGAAATTGCTGATTGATCTACAGAAATGTGCCTACTTCAGAGTTTCTCCACTGAGAATTGATGCCATGTATTTGACTGTATTCAGAAGTTTGTGGAAAATCTATTGTGCATTCAGTGGGAGGAGCTTATGGCTGTCAGAATTTTAAAAGCATGTCTTTCCCTTGGGCCTTTCCCTCCTTTTGTGGATGTCAGTGATACAATTGCTGTGAACTAGCCCCAGCAATTAAATCTCCAAGAGCTAAGGACGTCAGTTTTCTAGTCTAGATTGTTTCAGAATAGAAAGCAGTTTCAGCAGTTTGAGTACCCTCAGATGTCTTGGTAGTCAACATGTGACACAAGTGAATCTTTGTCTTCATTGTAAACCTCTCATGCATCAGGTCCTCAAGATAACCTTCAAAATTCTTCCTTATTTGGATTCAGAGATACAGGCTTCCAACCTGTTTACTTAAAAATCATCTAGAATTTCTGCAGTGGTATATCCTACAATCCTGCATTAGCATATCTGGAGTGTGGGTAAGAAGCCATGTCTTTGTCTCAGTGCCACTCTCTCTGTTTTCATCACCACTTCTCTGGGCAATCTGTTCCAGTGTCTCACCACTCTCACTGCAAAGAATTTTTCCTAATATCTTATCTAAACCTAGTGACTTTTAGTTTAAAGTTCCTAAACCTCATCCTATCACTACACTCCCCAATAAAGGCTCCCTCCCTGTCTTTCCTTTTGTCACTCTTGTAGGGGAAGAGTGTTTTGTAGAATATGTTTTATGATAAGAAAAAGAAAATTACTTTAGAAAATTAATTTTGTTTACCAGCTCAAATTCGTGCATGAATTTGCATGCCTCCAAAGGTACAGTTACTTTGCACATCTCATGCTTATTTTCATTATTAAAGGAAAAGCACTTTCAGAAAACTCCTGTATGTGCTGGAATATAGCAGTCCAACTGTTCAGGCTATCTGTGGCCATCAGCATCTCTGAAAGATGTTGGTCTGAAGCCTCAAAAACTTAGATTCCTGCTGGAGGATTCCACCACTGGACTTAATCTTGCTGGTTGAGAGTCAGGGTTGCTTCATTTTGGTGGACCATGAGCAGGCATTCACAAAGTGCCATTTTGAAAGCTATTGTATTGGAAAGTTACTTAGGCTTGTTTTCAGTCACGAAAAAATACCAACCTTTTTCCTTCAACTCCTCATTCCAAGTTCCCTGACTGGAGAAATGATGCAATCTTTCAGTCTCTCTTCTCCGTTAGAATCCTCCATGAGTTAAGGCAAATACAACAGAAACAGTTCTCTTCAGTACAGCATCGCAAAAAACTGTCTGGTGTCAGTATCCTGGGCATTTTAATGATTTTTTTTGTTATCATTTATGATATTGATTCATAGTCAGTATTCTGTAATTCAGAGTTGAATGCTGGATAAGTTACTAAGTCAGCCAGGCCTGATTAGGCAAACCTACCTGAAGAAGAGTATTAAGTCCTAACTTTAACAGAGCCACTTACCTCTTTGAGAGCTTTGAGCCACAAGATCTTACACTACCTGTTTCATAGCCCTGAGACATGTTCCATTAGCTCTGTCTGCAGTTACCAGTCTTAGATGCTCTGCACTTTCTCAGCTTATGGGCTTGATGGTTCCCAGAGTCTAATGAGTAAGTGAGAATTCCATCTGAGATGGAGAAACCTTCCCTGCTTTTTCCTTAGACATCATCTGTGTAAGGATGAGTTGCCCACAAACTCTGGATATTAAGAAATTTTTGTCTGACTACAGTGGCAGAATCAGGGCCTGTTGAAGTTTTACTTTCTTGTTTCTATCCATTCAGAGAGGCAAAAAAGAATCACAGGATCGTAGAACGGTTTGGGTTGGAAGGGACCTTAAAGACCTTGTAGTTCCAATCCCCCCTGCCATGGGCAGAGATTCCACTCGATAGATGAGGTTGCTTAGGATCCCATCAAACCTGGCCTTCAACCTGTTGCAGTGCTTCACCATTCTCTGAATAAAGAATTTCTTCCTAATTTCTTTCATTTTTTTCAAGTGGGTAGAAAGTTGTTTCAGGGCTTATCTCCTACAGGACCACTAAGGTGTTTTTCTAAGAGTGTCCTAAACTAGTTTAATCAGAGCTCAAGTGTTACTGTTAATACTGGTAAGGAATCCAGAGACAGTGCTGACTGTAAGGTAGAACAATCTCATGAGCTTCTGTTATGAAAAGAAAATCAATAGCTCCATCATATGTGATTAGTGGATGTAAAGAGGGGACTATTGCCTAGAAATAACAAAATGTGACTCTGTTTATAGTCATAAACTTAAAAAGGGACAATTGCAGAACAGTAAGTGATTCTTCTATAAGTGTGTTTTGCATATGAATAGCATGTACTTATCTTGCATTCTTTTTGGTGCTTTTGGTATTTGAGAGAAACTGATGGTATTTCTATTTTATGCCTGTGTTTGTGCTCCAAGAGATGGTACATAGGTTATGTGTAAGTCATATAAGCACCGTTAAGCCAAGAACAATTTATAGCTTGGAAATTTTCAAACACAGTGATGGATATTACAGTTTTTGGTATTGCAATCATTGCTTCTTGCAGCACTGTGATTGCTGATGCACAGTGTAACAAATCAGACAGCTGGAAACTTTCAAAATCATTTTGTGCAATTTAATTTAATTACGCCATGGGATTTCAGACATATTCATGGCATGGTTAGAGAGAAATGGAGAGTTTCTGGTATAGTGTATACTATAAAGGCAGCTATTCTCTTTTTTTACAGATAGAGCTATAATATTAGATGATATGTAGTATCTAAATTGCTACTCTCTGTAATTAAGCACTACAATTTATATGTTTTTATAAAAATAGAAATAGAAATAAAAATAGAATCTTATAAGAAAATGAATGATCAAAACCATGGCTACCCAAACTATTAGAAAAAATTTAGTACTGATTCAAACAGCACCTATTAGGGTGTAGTTGTGATTATTTAGCAGTACCTGAAAAAACTAATGCAATTGACTGTTAAAATTTTGCTGTTTAATACATATTTAAAGGACAACTTAGTAATAAAATATTTATTAATGATTTTAACATGGATACATTATACTAATTCTTATAGATGTATTATATGTCTATTTAAAGCCTTCTAGTTATTATACATAATGTGTGATATATAAAACAATTAATAAATTACTTAATATTTCCACTAGGTCAAATTTTCAAGCCATGTATTATTAGCCATATTCATTTGTACAGTCTAAAATTTTATAATTATGACTATCTTCTCTTTAAGTGAAAATTTATTGCTAATTTAATTAACTATAAAATCAATCAAATTGATTTATTAATCTAAGAAATTGCATTCAAATTGACTTATAAAGCAGACTCTGCCAGATTTCATGCAAACCAGAACCCAGGATTGCCTTCTTCATGATTGCATGCCAGCATAAAATAGCTTGGTGTTCTTACCATCCTGCCTTCTAACCTTCATCCACGATACACATTATCTTCCTTCGGGATTAGACAAGGCTGCAACCCAAACTCAGGATACGTTTCTTGAGTCTTTTTGTTGCCCTTAAAATCTGAAGTACCCTTTGTTTCACATCTCACAAAGAAACACATGAAGTCAGGATTGCTTCTTCTTTCATGAGCATCTTCCAGATTTTCTTACGAAAATTCTGATTGCAGTCTGTGAATTAGTTTTTGCTCAGGGCCAAAAGGAGCAATTTTTGTACTCAATTGACACATCATTACCATTTAGCAACAGGAAGAACATTGAACAGGGAAGGTGCATCTTCCTAGCTAAATGTGGGGAGTTATTTTGTTCCATAACTATTGTTCAACTATTGTGACTAATGTTGCTGCAGGATGCAGGGAAATCCAGTGATAATACATGGTGATGTTATTTGATTGCATGCTTTTAGGTTCATGGAGAGTCTAGAAGCAAATAGTGGGAAGCAGTAATTATAATGTTCTTTAAACAAAATTATGTTTTACAGCTAAACTGTGCTTATCCAATTGAATGTGTTTGTGCATGTGCATTCTGAAGGTCCTCTTCCAGTTTTCTTTCAGTGAACTAGAAACTTTGAACTCTGAAATTCCAATCACGTGGATTTTTTTTTCACTTTCACATAATTTCTATGCTTCTTTTCCATTAAAGCTTTTCCATGGCTTCTTTTACTGCATCCAGAGCCCATTGAAATATGCCAGTCTCAGAAATAGTTCGTATTGCTTTCTTTGTACCATACTAAAATAATTTCACTACTTATGCCTATGGAGATGATGTGAATAGAGTAATCAATTTCATTTGCTTTCCCTTTGGTTCAGTGAACATCTATGTATTGTATGGGAACTGGAAGTGTTCCAATAAATTACTTGGAAGAAGTTCTGCTATTGAATATCCTGAATAACACAGAAATCTCAGTTATTAAAATAGTATCCTTAGAGGTGAAATTTAAAACCTTGCTTTCAGTCAGGTGAACAATTGGTTTGAGGCAAGTTTCTCATAAGGGAATGGACCAACCATTAAGGTGTAGAATATTCTCAGATAAACTCTTTCCTTTTGCACAGGTTGTAAAAATTATTTAATTATTCACAGAGTCAAAGAGACAGAGTAGCACTTTTGGAAAGTCGAGCCAGCAAATGAAATGTGAGTTTCAGTAAAGGAACCAGAATTAATACTTGAATACTTTCAACATGATAGACACGAAGGCATCAACAGAAATGATCAAGAACAGATGAGCCCTCTCTATAGTGACTAGTGTCCCGGGTGTTTTTGTGGAAGAGGCTTGCTGTGGCCCTCCATGCTGAGCAATTTTTTACATACATTTGGTGAGTGCATCAATATCATCATGAAGTGCAAAATCTTAGCCTCATGCTCAGCATTTTTTTTTAAAGTTGTCAACAGTTTTAGCTAGAATTTACAGAGAGTTCTTTTCCCAGGAGAGAAGGAAAAAGCAACTCCAGAGCCGTTTCCGATAGTGTCTATTCATGTTCAACAAGCAAAATACAGAACTGTAAAGGCAAAACATGGTTAACTCTTCTAAGTGACTACATGGCATGAAAATTAATACCTCCTTCATATCACTCATTTATGATCTGGCTGAGGTTTACTTCCTCAGTGCAATTATAATGAATGTTTTTTTCTCTCAATGTTTTTCCAGGAATGTGGACCTGACCGTAACAGGACAGTCTATGTTTGAGTTAAGCTTTCAGCTTAATTTTGCAGATTGCAGATCATGATTACGTCGCAGAGACCATGGCAGGCTTTAATTTCCTCCAGTTATTAATATTTAATTTTCAGATAATGCTATCAAAAGTACAGCAGGTTGGAATGAAATTCAATATTTCCAATACAGATGGAACAAAAATTGAACAGTTCCGACTTTACAGGAGAAATACTATTTATTCACATAGAATGGTAATTTTGTTTTCACCAAATATACACATCCATGGAATGTGCAAAATGCTGATGAGCTAAGCCAATAAGCTAAGCTGAGTTGGGGTACCACAGGAGTTAAAAGTTAGCTTGAGAATAATTTACTTAACCATACATGTTTCTCATTTCCTCCAGGAACCCTCCTGGACTGTCTCCTCTTTGCTGTGTTATATATCACCAGATATGTGTTCTTGTTTGTTGAAGTCCCCCATGAGAACTAGGGCTAGCAAGCAAGAGACTTCTCCCAGCTTCCTACGGAATACTTTATCTGTATCTTCATCCTCCTTGGATGGCCTGTAACAAACACCCACCAGGATATCTGCCTTGTCACCCTTTCCCCTGAATCTTTACCCATAAACACTCAACTCTATTGGCCCTGTCACTAAGCTCTAGACAATCGTAACACTCCTAACGTTCAGGGCTACCTTGCCAACTCTCCTTCCTTACCTATCCCTTCTGAAGATTTTGCAGCCATCCATTGCAGCAGCCCAGTTGTGCAAATCATCCCACCATGTTTCCATCATGCCACAGTTTTCCTGATGCCCAGTGGCTTCCAGCTCCTCCGGTTTGCTGCCCACGCCACATGCGTTGGTGTGGAGGCACTTCAGCTGGGCTGTTGATCCCAATACTTTTTTGGGGAGAGAAGCACTAATTCTTACATGACCATTCTCAGGTGTTTCTGTGCTACAGTATCAATAACTTGTGTCGTTGTTGACACATAGATCTTCATTCCCGCCTCTACTGAGATGGCAGACCTTCATAGCACTCTGCCCCTCCAACTGGTATGCTGTCCCCAGGCTGATCTCTAGCGAGCACGGCTTTATTCCTTTTCCCTTCAAGCTTAGTTTAAAGCCCTTTCAGTGAGCCCTGACAACTCCTGTGCGAAGGTCCCTTTCCTACTTTGTGACAGGTGCAGCCTGTCTGTCACCAGCAGACTCAACATCATGTAAATTGACCCATGATTAAAAAACCCAAAATTCTGCAGGGAGGAAGTTGCAGACACTTGCCTGCTGTACTTGACAGGAATTTGTCACCATTGTCCCCTGTCATTTAGGTCACTGCATCCTGTTGGACAGAGGATAGGGAATCCTCCATACATGCATTCTGTCTGCCCTTTTGGGCCTGTCCCAGGGAAGGCAGTTGAACTATTTCTTTACTCTGATATTCCTCAGCCTGCTTGCTCCTGGAGCTCTGTCAGTAAGCGGAGAAGCTCTTGTGCTCGGGCACACCTCCCACAGGGACAGTCACTGCTGCTGGCCCCTACTGGCACAAAAGCAGGGCACACTGCAGGCTGGCACCAGGGTGTCAGTGTATTCCCACTGGAGCTCTGCCTGGGCAGCTGCCTCAGCTGGTCACAGTCTTGCCTAAATCCTTTCATTTTTTGGCCATCAGCGAAAGATACTGATGATTTCTCAGAGAAAGAGTAATGTAAGACTAATGTAGTTGACATCACAGCTCTGCTTGTGGTCTCAGATCCTGATTCTAACATAATTTAAACATCATAAGATAAAAGGTTGAGCTGTTTTGCTTAGTAAGTAGTAAGATTTTGAAAGGTGAGTGTAATAGAATGTGAAGATTTTGTACATTGACTAGGATGTCCAGGCTTCTGGACAGCCAGAAATCCATGATATACCCAGTGTAATGTAGATGTTCAGTCAGTTGTGTACATGCAGTAAGTCAATACATCCAGGGACTGTCAACTAAATTGCTTGGGTGGTGCACAGATGGACAGGATCTGCACAGTAAATGTTATATTTTCAGAATGTCCCAAGTAAAATACTGGTGCAGACTTCCAAGCTGACAGGGAAATTACGTACAGCCCAAACTATCAGTATTGATGAGCTCTCTGCCAGATGAAAAGCTAATGGGCATTATGACTCCAGGCACTCTGTGTGTTAATAATGTATCAAAATAGGCAGCCATTAATGGTATGCTGCAATTTTTGTGACATTGATTCTTTTAAGAAAAAGTCATAAAAATAGAAGCCTATAGCTAAAAATGACATTTCTATTGTTTGTGTGTGTGTTGTGTGTGTGTACTAAAAACTAAGAATTTTCTGCCCAGCCTGGTCAATAAGTTAACTATCATTGTATACTGAATCATGTAGTCAGCGTGTGCTCACTGCAAAACACTTTAGAAATCCTAATTATCTAATCACGTAGACTACCAACAAGATAAAGCAAGGAACAGCTGTTTCAAAAGTGACTTGTTGGACTTAAATCAGTGTGTTCTTTTGCTTCCCTATGAGTTTTATATGTATGTATGCAGATTACAAATCCTGTAATGGATAATGAATGACAGTAGGAAAAACGTTTTCTTGTGAGAGTTCTAGCAATTAGCACAATCTAACAAAAGGTTTATGAGGTTGTATTTTTTATATATCTTCACATTAATCATGTTATGTTACAATAAGTCACAGGCAGGCATTATTGTTACTGTTATATAAAATACTAATTCCAGAATGAATGAAGGGATTGAGAGGTTTCTATGAGCAGTGCCCATAATAAACTGTTTCTGAGAGTACAGAGTGGGGAACAGCTCTTTAGCTTAAGGAATTTTGTTGGATTATAAATCGGTACAGTTGAAGCACATTTGGGTGGCCATTAGGAAATTTCATATGTTTTTTAATTAAGGATGTAGAAAAACCTATAGTTTCTTTGCAAATGTTTTTAATGCACAATATTCTAACTACAAGCACAGTCTAAGTACTTTTCAGATCACTTTTCTGCCATATATTATACAATAATTAATGCTTTTACAAGGCATTATTAAAACAAAGCCAAGTTAGTATTGATTTATCTCAAAGATGACAGACCTTTGAATATTTTATCCATCTTTATGTTAGTAAGGACATGCACATAACTGTATTAACTTTATTCTTGAACAATTAGTCTGTCAAAGCAAAAATATGTTTCCTTCAACGTCTGAAAGTCTCAACCTCAAAAATAAGGAATTATTTCCTTATATTTGTATTTTTGTTTGACAGAAACCTTAGAAGAAAAGAGGAGCAATGTTTCTGGGGTCAGAATTTGAACTCTAGAGTACCATTAACGTAGTATACTCCCAAATGATTTATTACGGGAAGACTAGTAGTAAATAAAAGGTTAAAAGAACCAACCATAATGAAGTGTCAGTAGAAGTAGAAGTCTAGAAAGTTTTCAAGGGCAGACGGTATTACATGAAAATCAGAAACATTAATTATATTTTGTTTAAAACACCATTTTCAAAGGAAGTTTTTACCATCATTGTAAATTAAAATAAAATTCATTTTTTTCATGGGCAACTGAGATGGCATGGTACATCATAACACTACAGATATGTGGGAAGTAATATGAAATGAAATTTTTTGTCTCAGAAATTTAAATGAGGTTTTAAAAATTATTATATCTGAAATCTACAGTATTATAATAGTTATCTAGATACAAAATATTTCACATTTCCTTTCCATTTCTAGTTATTGAGCAAAAATAACAATCTTTCTCATAATATTTATTTTTTAGGGTCATGTACTTTACAGAAGCTGATGCTAAAATCCTGTCTAGATCTTTTCTAACTTGGCAAAATACTTAACTAAACTGTTACTGATTGTGAAATCTATAGCCAGCAAATAGCAAAAACAAATTAGAATGTCATAATATTATTTATAATCACGAGCAATTAAAATTTTTGAAGCAAGTTATATGAAGAAAATGAGAAAAACACTAGTGAAAATAATGGATTTAAATCATGACACACTAATAATGTGATCATTCAATTTACAGTGTTAAATTATTCACTCCGTTACACTCTGAATGCAATTTCTTAATGTTAACTATCGCTGAATTATTTTTACTATATTATTTTTGTGACCTCATAAGACATTAAGTAAGCCATTAATTTGACATTAAAAGGTGAAGTGATTATAATGTAACAGTGAATACAATAAGGAAAATGACTGTAAGAAATGAAGGAAAGTTTAACTGATTTTTGATGCTATTAAAAAATATTACTCTTAGAAAGAGCTTTCTTTTCCTGGGTTTCTTTTAGTTGTCTTCTCACACATATTAGCCATGCTAACAGCCAACACTCCTGTGTGGTTCATCTCATTGTCTAATGACTTATACTAGCCATGTTTTTAGAAAGGACTGAACATTCCAAGCCTATCCACATATGAATAACATCGTAATTACAGAATACCATCTTCATTAAGTGAAAAATATACTTGTCCAAGTAATGTCTGCTCACTTTTTTATAATTTTTACCCAAATTAAGTCAAATTTATGGGGGAAAAAAAATCAAGACACTCATTTTCCAAGAGGTAATCTCAAACTGTTACAAATCAAAACTTATTGGAGAGGGGCAAGGAGGAGGAAATTGCTTTTTTTGGTGCGTTAACCATCTGGAACATCCATAGTCTTCTTGCCATTAGCACTTAGGACCAACATAGGCAGAAGATGAGGTCCCCAAGCTCATCACATGTTAGAGCTGAGCACCAGTCCATCCCACCCCATCACTCCTAGGGTGCTGGAATCTTATGGCAGACAGCCAACCACAATGAGGCACGTTAGCGGTTTCACATAAATTATCAAGGCCACTAAAATGTTTTCTGTCTTACATACACAGTCCTTCCTCACCGATATACTATGGAATATCATCAGGTATCTTAATTTACAGATTACAATAATAGAGAAGAACATTTCCTAAAATTTTTGAGTATCTTGATTATTGCTGACCTTCATACTGAAGGAGGTGGAGGACTAAAATTTCTTTCTCAGAACAAAGATAGTGAATATCACAAAGGTTAAAGTAGTTGGGTAATGGAAGAAAATATCCATCTCTAATTTGGGATTCTTGTCTTTTTATTATTTTGGTGGGGTTTTTGGTTTGTTGGTTTGGGGGATTTTATTGGAAGTGTTCTTTGATTTTTAAAGGCGGAAGAGTTAGGAGCAACAACCTGTGGAATGCTTGTGCTTTTTCTCAGTAATTGTAATAATTTGATAACATGGTAATGTGCTTAACCTTTGGAATTAATGACTTTATTGAGGTTGAGAGATTCAATTGCTTGCATTCGTGACAGATCAGGAGAAGAGCAAAATAATGAGAATATATTCTTTAGAAGAGGCTAGAAAGAGGTGAGGATATATTTCTTAGAACTTTTCTAGGTCAAGTTTTTCTAGAAATAAAGAATTGGGAAAATCCAACAAAAAGTCCTCATGAAATGAGTGGTGAGAGTGGTTGACACTGAGGAAGAGACACCGGTTTTCAGGCAACACCACAATAGGGGATAGGCTTTGTATCTAGACTGCATGCTACATTATTTATCTCAAATGTTTGGATTGCTTTTCCTTTTGTTCATTGCAGACTAACTATGAGCAATCTAAGTTAAAAAAAAAATCAAAATAAACTGAACTGAGTTTAGGAACTTCTGCATTGCTGAAATTGCACTGTGACAGATCTGCTGTTTATTTCATTTATGTAAGTCTTTTCAATTTATTGCCAGCTTCTGTGAATTTGGCAGTGTAATATTTTGTGACAGTTAAAGCTTTACTTCATGTAAATGGACTTCAATTTCAGGCATTCCAAAGAAATTCAATACAGATCTGTCTTACACTGATAAAGAAAGAAGATAGACATACAACACCAACAGCATTTTTGACAGTTTTCTGCCAAGTCACACTATGTAACTTCAGCTGAGAAATGAAAAATAATTTTGTTTAACATTTCTCTGTGGAGTCTAAAGGGTGTTCAATGAATTCCAGTCCAGAACTTCCAATCCTGTATACTGAGTCATGAAAAGCTCACACCATTCTGTCATGCATCACTTGTTAATGACTTTCTTTGATCTTTATAAAAAGACTTAACAAAGGAAATTAGTATCCATAGTGGTTTCACTGTAAAAAGGTAGTATTTAGTAAGAATAGCCCCATTTCAAACCCTCAAGTTCCATGAAAAAGCTAGTATGGATCTAATGAGTTCATTATAAAAGGCTATTTCAAGATAGACAATTTACAAATTGTTATACATCTATCTTTTTGTACTGTTATATTCAGAAGGTTGCAGAAAGAGAAGGAAAGCAGCACCAATTGTGCATATTAGGCTACAGCAGAAAAGCTAATGGGAAAAGCTGAAAGAAAGGGACAGAGGACCTATTGCTCACCCCAGCTCTTCATGGTGGTACTTGATGGGAGGAAGAGTTTAAGTGGGACAAAAGAGGATCAGAATAAATATAAGAAAAAGTGTTTTTGAAGAAAAATGTTTTTTAACCTAAGTACAGTCAAGAAATGGAGCAGGTTGCACAGAGAGGCTGAACAGCCTCCATACTTGGAAGTTTTCAAGGTGTTACAGTATAAACCCCTGAGCAACCTGGTCTGATCTTATCCCTGATTGTGTTTTGAGCAGGAAGTTGAACTAGAGGTCTCCCAAAGCCCTTTGCAACCTGAATTATTATATTATCCTGTGATTAAATGGTACTGGGTGCCCAACACCTGTAAAAAACAGAACGCTTTAGTAAAGTATATAGGAAAAAGGAAAAATTATTGCCAGATGGGAAAAGAAGCAAGCTTTATTTCAATAGCTTTCTCTAGTTATTCCCTATTGCAACTCTAGAAGAAGTCAGGTACATCCAAAATTAGTAACAGGAAAGATGTCTGTCTACACCAGCCCTGGAAGGAGTGATGGGGCTGGAGTGGGGAGTCTACCAAAATAATTTAGATAATTATGTCTAAGAAAAACCATATATGTTCAGGGTATTCTAGAACAATTAGTTACTTATGCTGTGTTTTGTTTTTGTGGCTCATAACAGAATTGTATTTATCTTATCTTGACAGAAGTCAGTACACACTCTCTTGTATTTAACTCTGGTCACATCATAAACCAGTCACCTCACATATGGAAGATACAGTCTTCCCTGGAAAGATGGATATAATTGGGGTGCACTGAAAAGAAATGTTTGTGCTATCTATATTCAGGGCTCCTCCTGAGTTTTCTATTGCTTCCACACTAGGTTTCAGGAGTCTTTTTGTGCTGTTAGCACTGGTTTATGTAGAGAAAGGCAACTCCCTATGTCTGGAACTTCTGTGATGAGAAGCTTGAAAGTGGAAAATGGCTTCACACTTCAGGAGGGAGGGATGGAAAGGAAAGCTGTCACACTAGCATAACAACTATTTGAAAAAGTCTTCTACCTTTTTTATTCTGTTCATTGTCCTCCAAAGATGAAAGACTCAGTTCCATTCCTAAGACTTAATATTTTTTTTTGCCTACATATTCAAAACAGAAGTAAAACTATTAACTCTTCAGAAGTTCACAACTAGATCGTATTGATAGTGACACTGGAGGAAATGGGGAAGCAAATATTAGCTTCACTTTAAAACTGAAACAGGAAAAAGTATATAAATGTCAGTATTAAGGATATTAGTAAATATCTATGAAGATATGTGTAAATATTAAAATAATTTCTGATTTCAGGAAAAAAGGTGGAGTTGAATGTGCAACCATGGACAATAACATTTTTATCTTATACGACTTTGTTTCTCTTTTAGTGGCAAAGCATTACTATAACACTGGTTGAGAAAGTGCAGATGGTTGCTGTAATCCTAGGATCTCTGTTCTTAGTAGCAAGTGTGACTTGGCTTCTATGGTCAGCCTTCAGCCCTTATGCAGTATGGCAAAGAAAGGACATCCTTTTTCAAATCTGCTATGGAATGTATGGTTTTATGGATCTAGTATGCATAGGTAAGCTCAAAATCTTTAAACAGCACAGACTGTGGTTTAAGACTGTGACTATTTCTATTTTTCTAATTGGTCACTCTAATTGATCACTCCAGTTCTTTGCAGATTTATTCTCAGCTGATACGTTTGGCAAGTGCTGCTTTTTACAGTGTTGCAAATATTGCAGAGAGAAAATAATCAAAGAAGGTTTACTCTCAGGTTCATCAGTATATTCCAAAAATCTTAGTGGTGAGAACAGGATCAGTTTAAATTTCTTGATAAAATAACTAGCAAAGTTCAGAGAGTTAAACAGATGAAATTATAAAAGACATTATTAAAATAATTAGTAAAATTACACACTGTTGTCTTCTGATGCCAGTTTGAATTAGATGGTACCATCATGAAGCACTGTGAGGCATCACCAGAAGAAGCCCTTTAAGATGTCATCAAACTGCACACCCAGAATTAGGTTGCACAGGTTTATATAGGTCACTGTGCTAGAAATGGAGGAGAACAGAGAAGGCAGGCATGAGTTCTTTGCTCTTCATAAGCAATTATGAACACTCACACAGTACTGACTATAGTAACTTGCTTTACTATTAAAAAGTCCCAAGTAATTTAGCTGAAATCTTGTAAAAGAAATTTCATTTTACTGCAACACTGTATTGACCACTCTTGAAATTTCTGAAAATACCCTGGACTCGGGAATATTTAAATAGAAATCTCTTTAGTGTTTGGTAAAACAACCTGATTAGATTGTTTGAATATTTATGATAATTTGGAGAGAAAATTTACATTAAATATTACATAATTATATAATTTAGAGAATTAAATTTACACAATTAGTAATAATGATTTACATTAAACCACATTCACAGAATTTTAATTGCAAGAAAATCCAGAAGTCAAATGCCATCTGATGTTTGCATTGACATTTCTGAGAGATAAATGTTATCTGAATCTTATATATGGGAATTAGGACAGTGCTGAATTCTGCTTTGTGAGGAACAAAGAAACAGAGTGATTCCTAATATCAAGGGTTTTGCTTCAACTGTAAAACCACATCATCTTTTATTGAAACCATCCCATTACTGTAAAAGTATTTATATTTCAGCTACATCAGCAGTTCTGTTCATTTTGCAATTTTTGTTAGAGAAGCCTGCTCTGAAATATTTTGTAACACAGGCTTTTCTCTGTAAACCCAAATCTCAGACCAAAAAGTGAGCAGAATCTCATACTTTGCAGAAGTGCTCATCTTTTAAATGAATAAAAGGACTCAGCTACACGTCCTCTTAGATGCTGATTTCTGAATATCACTTCTTCCAGCTTAACCCTCAATATTGAGGACTTTGCTTTCATTTAAAAATACACTAAAGCAAGATAAAATGTGCTTCAGGCATTCCAAGCATTTAATTTACATGGAACTCTGGTTTGTTTGGGGTTTTTCTCCCAGTAAAAAAAAAAATATATATTGGTATGCATCAGTGGAAATAACCAATTACTTCAAATTATTTTTATTTTTCCCATTTGTTTTTCTGTTAAAACACCTGAACCAGATTAAACTCAAAATGATCCAAGAATGTCTGTTGTTGATCGGAAGTATTGCTGTATTTATCCATAGAAGGAAATATTTGGAAGGTGACCTTCCATAGGTTGTACATGCAGCTCTTTAGTTGCCTTTCAAGCCATCCGGGCTCAAGCCACACTGAAGTGGAAGCTGCTGAACAAACATGTACCCCACATGGAGCTTCTGGCTCAACTACACCCTGCAGGAGCAAAGCAAACACACAGATAAACTGACCTGCCTGTCATTTAATAAATGCATATTTTATAGAAGTATCATAAATAATACATGCAAATGTAAAAGTGACTACAATTAAATATATTTAGACACTGTTTTGTAGTTATAAAATTCACTGCAGGTAGGAGTTTACTAGACTGTATCTGGAAATTCAGAAATTGAGGAATTTTGATAATCCAGATTCATTCAGACCCACTTATTCTGCATATAATTTTAAGTAATTTGCATTCTGTCAGCTTGTAAGATCAGGACTTCTTGTAGCTCTTAAAAGTATTCGTTAATATAGTCAACCTTATTCAATTTCATCTTTCTCTTTCACAATAAAGTGTGAGGGTTTAGATTGATAATTTTAATTTAAAACTTTCCAATAAAATTCTCTAATAGATATATGTAATTATTACTTAAAAATTATTTTAAAACCCCAAACACTTTCCGTTATGCTAAGGACTTCCTGAGCCATTAACTTATGCTTACAACCAGCTACAGCTCTTACTTAGAATCTCCTCTCCTTTCATTTGTGTTTAGTCATCTGTGGCATTCTCTTAGTTTCCAACAAGATTTACAGTGAGTGAATACCTCTACTCCCACTGTAATCTCTCTTTTTTTCAATGAAAAATTTATGCAGACATCCAGGTTTTCTTGTGCACCACATATTTCAAGATAATGCTTGAGATACTGGTGGTATGACCAAGATTTATTCCACCTGCCTTCAGATACGCCTCTGTACATCTTTGCAGAAACAATACAGGTTCTTTTGGTTGGTTGTGAAGTGTAGATATCTTCACACAAAAAGTGTGAAGCTCTTTTTGAAATGTTTTGCAATAATTTTTAAAAGCAGTTTGCCTAAAGGTACTGACATATTTTTATGATATCTTTGAAAATGTGCGAACATCAATTCATTTACTCAATGATTGACTTATATATCATATGTAGCACACCAGTCGCTTTCTTATTAAGTAAATTACAACTAACTTAATTTTTTTTTTAACATTTCAACAAAAGAAAAATCCCAAAGATTATAGAGCACCAGAAAAATATGTTCTGTTCGTTCTAGTGTACATGTTTTATTGGTATCCACTGTGCTCTTTCTTCTAGTCTGAATTTTACCAGAATTCTTCCTGACAAATAGGATTGTGTTTAGTTATTGTTGTGTGTTTTAACCCTACAAGTCATAACCTTGTACTTTTCCTGCATCAAAGCTGAGTGTAAAGCTGTTCTCTTTGAAATTTGCTATTGGCAGAAGTCTTTCTAAAGCAAACTTTAAACATCCTGATCAAGCAGAGCTACAGCCTGTGAAACCCAGAGGTATTCCATTGATAGTGCTAGGATCAGACCATCCACGTAGGGATTACCAAAGGGAATGAATAACAGGAATTCATGAAAGGAATGAATAATATAAATCCCTTACTCCCACTGAAGGACAGTATATCAAGCCTTTGCCATTCTGCTTTCTAAACCTAGCAATTATTTTGCAGAACAGAAAAGTCATAGAATTTTATGTATTTTTCACTGGAAAGTAGTTATAACTACTGGCCATAAATGGTTCTAACATGAAGAAAACCTCTCACAAATAATAACAGCTGACTTGCAATCCCAGAACAATAGGACTGCTCCTTTTCCAGCCGTGAAAAGCAGTTGTTACATTGCACTAGACACATGACTGGTGCCAGTAGTACTGTGGCAAGGGAGTAAGAGATGGGAGGCAGTGCGAGGTGTGAATTGCCTTCTGAAAGCCTCTTTCTTCCCTGCTAAGGAACCTGAGGCCTTGCAACAGTCCTGTAACTGTGTGGCTGTAAAAAGGAACAGGCTGAAGTTACTTACAGTGAACACATCTAGCTGCACTTTATATGTCTTTATTCAGAAAGTCTTTTTTTCTCCCACACTAGATCCAATTCTAAATAGTTTATAAAGAATTATATTACTATTTCTAGCATGGATATGTTTCACTTTAATGCTGTGAGCATTTTTTTTTTGTTTTATATCCATGGGCCCTAGAATAGTTTTAAGACGTCATTTTGTCCAGAGGTAAAGTCAGTTTCTGAAAATGATCTTTTATCCCTGGATGAAATCTTGTGATGTTTCTGGGGGGACCATTCCTAAATGATTATATATAAGATTAGTGATAAATAAGATAAAGTTGTAACCTAATACCATCAAATATGAATTTGACAAGTTGAATGCTTGTAAAGATTTTCAGTGGCAAAAAATTTCAAGTATCTTGTGAATCAGGGTAATTGAATATAGTGAAAGAATAGAATAGTACTTGAAAAAAAGACAAGAAAAGAAAATTAAGAGTCTTCATAATCCTATTGGCTGATCCCATTGCAATCCCTCCATCTTAGAGATATAACCTAAAGTCTTCTTAGGGCAATACAACATTTAGATGGGTCCATCATCCAAAAATTCTGATCCTTGTAGATATTAATTGGACAGAACATCTGAACAGGTAACAGTAGTGAATTGTGATACTTACTGGGATCATCTGAGTAAAAAAAAAAAATTTTCCCCAAAAGTGTTCTCTGTGCTGTTGAAATCATGGTGTTTGGAACAAATCAGTATCCTTCAGGGATTTGTTCTTGATTTCTCTCTCATAGCTATATTCCTTGCTATGGAAGCCCTAAGAGAAAGGCAATTATTTGCCATTTTTTTACAACTCCTCTTCAGCGACTAACTGCTTACATTTTTGAGCCTCAGAACTCCTCTGGACCTGGAAAATCTCTAGCATTTAAAACTTACCTAGAGTTCCTCTTGTTTGTGGTCTTGGAACTGTTGGTGCCAGGAACTTTCCTCCTCCCTTTCCTCTTTTGCCTCTTCTAAGTAGGTATTTTTCAATCTATAGTTCTATCAAGAAGGGAGCTAACACTTTTTATGAGAGGAATTATGAAAGTGCTCCTTTTCTCTTGCAGCACTGCCAAATCTGACAACTTTATGCCAAGGCTTAAAATATTTCATCCTTTGTTTTGTAGCTCTTTTAAAGTATATGTGACTGACAGCTTTCACTATAAAGAAAATTTCTCATCCTTGACAAACTTTGAAAATATAGTTTCAATTAATCCTGAAAGCCCCAAGACAGTAAAAAAGAGCTCCCTGAAAGAAGTAATCCTGCAACTTTTTCTGTTGTAATTTTGGAAAAATATTTTGACTGTTTGAATGTACTTCATGTACCTCAGTGATCCTTTCTCACATACTTCCTTCTCTATTGAGAAATATGTTGTTCAGGTTCTAGTGGAGTGCAGACATCTATCTTTACTTTGGAGTAAATAAGTTCATTTAACTTTGCTTCATCACAGACTTGAGAGAAGTTGGACCAAATAATGCTGTGTTCCAGGAACAGGTTGAGGAAGATTATTCTCATCTCCTTTATCAACTTTATAGGAAATCCAAAAGAACATGAAAGGGTGAATCTTTGTCATGGTAGTGAAACCATGGCTAATTCGGTTTGTAGATTCTGTATGGGATCAAATACATTTATTCTTTTTTATACAATCAAGCCAGTCTTGAAGGTACATTTATGTATTGAATAAATAATTATTATTATGCTAAATTTTAAAGACTGGTTACTTTATTGATACCTGAAAAGACAAAGACAGAATTCTTGCAATCAAGAAAAAATTCTATTAAAATGCTTTCTGTTACAAAATGTTTATGATTTCATTGTTTGTTTTGTGCTACTTTTGCTGTATTGGATGCATCAATGAATTCTAGACTACTTGAAAGCCTTACAGAGATGCTGCATTCACTATCATGTCCTTCTGAAAGAAATATTTGTGTTTCTCCATCTTTCAGTGTAATGATCTTTAAAAATTTGTTAGAGTAGGCATTGTTATCTGCAAGTCATTGCACTTGAATGTGAGGTTTGCTGTTCACGTAAATATTTTTACCACCCTTTCTGCTCGTGTCATCTTTCTGTGAGCATCTCCTTTCTGGTATCAGTGAATCATGCTAAAGGACCTCAGACACTTGAATCACAATTTTCTTGTGTAGAAACAGGTGATATACAATCTCTTGGGCTAAAGGACACCATAGATCATATTACGGTGTGGCCATGTATAGGAAAATTTTAGGCAAGGAGCACACTGGACAAAAGATTTATAAATGTTTTTGGCCGAGCAGATTGCTCTCCCCAAAGCAGGGAGCCAGAGAAAGCAGGTGGTGTTGCTCAGAACAATGTAAGTGTCCTCAACCAGGCTGGCTGAGGAAAAAACTAATAAGAAGGCAGAAGCCCCATGTGTCTCCCCAGTAGATCTGTATTTGAAATACTCACATATAAGGAGAGAGATTACAAACATATAAATACATACAAAAAGTTAGAAGCTTCATTTCTTTAAATAAGTTGCTTGAACACATACAGTAGGCATAAATATTAGCTACATGGAAATTCATAACCAGATTGGTCTCTTGGGTACTCCAGAACTTCTGTATTTTCCTTGAAGGACCTTTTAAAAGATTTCTGGGTCTCAAGAAAAAGATAATTTGCAACTTTTTCCTATTGAATACTGAAGAGAAAGAAGAAAGTCTATGATCCTTACCATGCTCATTGTAGTTAATAATAACATTTAATTTCTTCTTGCTTCTTTAGAACAGGGAATATGAAAGCAGTTAAATTTGTCTGTATCTGTGCTGAATTCTACAAAACACTCTTAAACAAATTTAGGACTATCCTGTTTACTGCAGAAGGTCTAGCATACTTAAAGGACTTAAACTCAAAAAAAACAAGTACAGATCTCAGTAAATAAATAGTACTTACCATGAACAAGGGCAGCACTAGCATAAACAGTTAACATCCAAATCTGCGAGCTTTGCATTAGTTTACTTACATCTGAATAATTTATTTAGTTAGGCATGCTCAGATTATTCCAGTATTGGTTATGTTGAGCTTTCATTCAGAGCAACTTTATTTCTTCTGCATGTTCCTGCCTCCCAAACAAATGAATAACCAGTTAAATTGCATATGTATAGTTTGTTTGAATTATTAATGGTATGTGTAATTAATTTAATCTGGAAATTGCCAGAGTCATTAAAATGTGTTAAATCTCTATTTGCTCTCAAAATGGTATCCATTCACACTTTGTATAAATGCTTTTTTTTCCCCTTTTACTTTCAGGACTGATAGTCCATGAAGGTGCATCTGTTTATCGAGTGTTTAAGCGCTGGAGGGCTGTGAATCTACACTGGGATGTGTTAAATTATGATAAAGCCACGGACATAGAAGAGAGCAATCGAGGAGAATCCTCAGCAGGGAGGACATTGTGGCTGCCACTGACTGCATTTAGAAACAGAAGTTTAGTTCATCCAACACAGTTAACCTCACCGAGATTTCAGTGTGGCTATGTGTTGTTGCACCTGTTCAACCGCATGAGACCTCAGGAGGATTCATCAGAGGATAACTGCTCTGGGGAAGTAGTGATGAGAGTGACCTCAGTGTAAAGGTTGTGCTCACTGTGCTGCACAGATAAGGATAATGTGCCCTGGTGTTACAGGACTTTGGAATGTAGTTATGATGAATGGCGAAACCATTAACACTTGAAAAAATATATACACTTCTTTTTTTTAAATTTAACGTTTTTATATGATCAGATAAAACACAAATACATTTTTCTGGGAGGAAAAAGTCTCTTGCTTTTTATATAGTCTGATTTATTGAATCTTTTCTCAATTTGTACCTGAGGTGTATGTAACATAGCTTAACTCTTAGGTCTTTGAATTATGAGGAAACTCATTTTTAAGTAAAAAGATAAATTTAAATGTATTTTCTTAAACTCTGGCTTTAATCCACTACTGTTATTTTTTTCCACTTTCATGAGGATTAAACTGGACAACATTCTTCCGAAAAGAATAAGAATGTTGACACAAGTCAAATATTCTTCCTTTTCTGTCTTTATTTTGCTGTTGTCTGTAGTTCACTTCAGGTGTATGAAAGTAAATGAGGGATATATTTTCCTTTACATTTAAGCGGGAAGTCCAGGTGGGTGTTATACAAAACCTAAAGGAAGATAGCAAGTCTTTTCTTTAACTCTCCCAGATGTCCATGCAAGATATCAGACACAAGTATGACACAGACAGAGGAAGAGTCTTGCACTGCCTGTCGAGTCTCTTAAGATCTGCAGAGTGCTGGTGCTGTGCCTGTGTACAGAAGTGACATTCTCTTCTAAGCAGCGCTGCTGGAATTAGCAGCGTGTGAATTTTTAGTGCCATTCTAATTATAGGTCATTGGCATCCCTTTCCAAAAAAAAATGAAAAAAAAAGTGCATTGCAACTTCAGGAATAATAATAAATCCTGATAGAAACTGAAGTATAAATAGTACAGAAGCTTAATTTTGCCAGGAACAAATCATTATATTAAAAATGAGCCAATATCATGATAGATCAGTGCTGTGATGTTTGCTTCTCTTGTTTCTCTTTCATGGCAAAAAATCTAATAGAATTTAATCAAATGGTAATGGAAATAATTTTTAACTTAATAATAGGCCTGTTGAAGATTGAGATAGAAAAGTAAGGCTGAAATTACTCTGAGAGCACTAGCTTACTCAAAACAGTTTTGTAGGATCACAGAATATGCTGAGTTGGAAGGGACCCATCAGAAGCATCAAGTCCAAGTCCTGGCCCTACACAGGGCACCCCGAGAGTCACACTGCACACTTCTTGAGCTCTGTCGTGCTGGTTCTGTGACCACTTCCCTGGGGAGCCTGTGCTCAGTTCACCTCTGGTGAAAAATGTTTTCCCAATACTCAGTCTAAACGTCTCCTGACTCAGCTTCAGGCCTTTTCCTCAAATCCTGTCACTGGCCATGAGAGTGAAGCGGTTGGTACCTGTGTGTCATGGTTTCACCCCAGACTGCAAGGACTCACTCAGTCCCCCACCCATGTCCCTCCCAGTGGGACATGGGAGACAATCAGAAGAACCAGAAAACTCATGGGTCGAAATAAAGACAGTTTACAAGGGAAAGCAAAAGCCACAAGCACAAATTAAAACAGGGAATTCATTCACCACTTCCCATGGGTGGGCAGGTGTTCAGCTATCTCCAGGAGAGCTGGGCCTTATCATACCTAGAGGTTAATTTGAAATACAAAAGTCATCATTCCAAACATCCCTCCCTTTCGTCTTTCTTCCCCCCACTTTATATACTGTACATGATATCACATGGTCTGGAATATCTCTTTGGGCAGTTTGGGTCACATGTCCTGCTGTGTCTCCTCCCAAACTCCCAACAACCCTTGCCTTCCTCACCAGCAGGGCGGTATGGAAAGCAGAAGAGGCCTTGGCTCTTTGTGGACCCTGTTCCGCCATAACAAAAACATCTCTATCAACATCTATTGTCAACCATGTGTTCTGCACAAATCCAAAACACAGTCTGTACCAGTCACTCTGAAGACATTTAAATCTACTCCAGCCAAACCCAGCACATTCCATCCCTTACTCCATAGCATTTACATCATGCCAGGTGCCCCACTATTCAATACAATGGAAGTAACCACCACCTTAACCAGCACATTGCCCCTCATGAGGATGTTGAAGACAACATTTCCCCTCAGTCTCTTCTCCAGGCTGAACAGACCAAATAAGCCCAGTTGCTCCTCATACAGCTTGCCCTCCAGACCCTTCACCATCCCTGTGGCCCTTCTCTGGGCCTCCTCTGGATGTTCTTTAATAGTATAATGTCTTATATTGCAGCACCCAAACCTGTCTCCAGCACTGGAGGTGAGGCTGCCCCAGCTCAGAGCAGAGCAGGACAATCCCCTCCCTTGCAAGGCTGTGATGCTGTGCCTGATGCCCCTAGGACAGGATTGACCCTCCTGACTGCCAGGGCACTGCTGGCTCATGGTCAACTTGCCATGGACCAGCACCCCCAGGGCTCTTTCCGCACTGTGCTTTCCAGCATCCCATTCCCCAGTCTATACACACATCCAGGGTTGCCCCATCTAAAATGCAGAATCCAGCACTTGATCTTTTTGAACTTCATATGGTTGATGATTGCCTCATCTCTCTAATTTGTCGAGGTCTCTCTGCAGGGTGTCCCTGCCCTTCAACATCTCTCCCCAGTTTAGTGTCATCAGCAAACACATTTAGTGCTCCTTTGAGTCCTGTGTCCAAGTCAAGAATGAAGATGTTGAAGAGAACTGGGTCAAGGATGGAGTCTTGGGTTGAAATTGTGTGGCTGTCAGATCACCACCCAGCTTTTCTAGAGAAGAAAGAGGGAAAATAACATGAAAAATCTTGTGGGTTAAGACAAAGACAGGGGCATCACTCACCAGCTACTGACTCAAGCAAAAGAAGAGACAGCACAGGGAAAAATATTTTAATTTATTCCCAATTAAAACCAAGTTGGGTGTTGAGAAACAAAGATAAAGCATAAACCACTTTCTACCCACTACCCCTCCTCTTCCCAGGCTCAGCTTCAACCCTTTACTCCCGACTCTTCTATCTTCTCCCCTCTGGGCAGAACAGGAGGATAAGGAATGGGGGTCTGCAGTCAGTCTATAACAGTTCCTGCTGCCTGCTGCTCCTTTCTGCTCCTCACACTTCTCTGCTCCAGCCTTGGGCTTCTCCATGGGCTACAGCTCCTTTGAGACATCTGCCAGGGGCTGCAGAGTGGATGTCTGCTGCACCATGGTCTCTCCAGGTTTCACAGGGAAATACCTGCTCCACCAGGAGCTCTCCAGGTCACAGGACAATCTCTACTTGGGATAGACTGTGTTTGGCATGGGGCAGCCTCAGCCTCTCCTCACAGAGGTCACCTCTGCAGGTCCCATCCCCCCTGCCCCTGGACACCTGTACCCAGTACACACATAAACAGATAAACATTATTCTGTTTCAAAATAAGTTTATCAAGAGTTTTATTTTATGCAGCGGATGTAATGTTGAGGCTGGAAAATTCCCTCTCACAAATCAACAGGATGATGCTGAAATCAGTGCATGCCTTCCTTTTTTAGAGGCTTATGTACCAAGACCTGACACAGGAGACCTCTGTAACTACACTTAGAAAAGAGATAGAAATAATTTAAGCATTGGTGCTTAAAAGCTCCTTGTATATTCATAAACATTTATCCAATGAACTCTACACAGGGCCCAGCATTCTGTGTCACAGTCTCACAAGCTCAACATTACATTTGCTAAATCTGCAGATGCCTTACTGCTGTCTAACCAATTCATGTGAAAAGCAGCACATAAGCATGAACAACGAAATGCTATCTCAAAAAACCCAATTTATCTCCTGCATGGCAAATTACCAGCATACAACAGGCAATATCTTTGAGAAACTATGAGAATTCACTTCTAGGTTATCTTTAAACCATTTCCCAAAGGAGGAATTTGGGGAGATATTAAAGATGAAACTATGACTTGGGAAATCTGCTCTTTCACTGGGAAATACTTGTTCTTAATTACAACTTAAATGAAGGCTGCTTTCCCAGAAGGATCCCAGCTCCACTTGACCAAACCGAGATCACAGTTAGTATCCCAAAAAGCACTTGCAATACCAGCATAATAAAGTATGCTGTGATCAATATAACTATGTTTCACAGCTTTTAGGTATGTGTGATCTCTGGGATTTAAAGAATATTTAAGTGGTCTTTTACATGAGCCTAAAAACAAAATTAAGAACTATACGAAAACATTTTATTGTAAAGAAATCTTTTCGATTTTCATCAACACGAGTAAGGTGCTGGAGAAAAACAATACTTACCAGAAAAAAAAAAAAGAAAAAAAAAAAAAGAAAAAAAGAAAGAAAAAAAGAAAGAAAAAAGAAAAGAAAAAAAAAAAAAGAAAGAAAAAAAAAAGAAAAAAAAAAAAAACAAAAAAATGTAATTTAAGAGAAGACAAGACTTCTGTGCACAAGTATTTGAAAAACACCTAGGTCTAGAATACTTAACTTATGAGTGAAAAAAATGATAACCAAGATAGGTGAACTTAGACAACTAAGGTAAAATTGGTTGTAAGAGAAATGTTTATGGCAAAAGCGTTTTTAATGGCAGGATAACTCAACTTTAATTTCTATGGCACAGTAATTTTGCATATGACTGTGTTTATGTATTTCCATATGTAAAAAACAAAATCAGGAAATTATAAACAGCAGCAGGATTACTATAAGCAGGATACAGTTGCTAAAAAATAATGGAATTGTGTTGTCCTGCAAAATATTTTCGGTAGTAAGAGTGCCTAGTGCAGGATATGAACATTTTTGCATTGACCTTGTATTTGGATTTGTGCAGTACTTGCAATGCTGTATTCACCTACATGCCAGAAGATGAATTAAAATGAGAACAGGTGCATAGAGAGGATATTAGGATGTGAAAGGAAGAGGGACTCTATTCCAGTCACTACAGGGAGGGGAGGAGGGGTGTGTGCAGAATTAGAAGAGCCTGGCTTGTTCTGCTTAACAAAAGTCAAGAGCAAATGTTATTGTTCTCAGTTAATACTTTGCAGAATAAAATTTATTTTAGGCAAAGGACAAGCCTAAGATGGCAGAAGAACTCAAGGACACAAATAGATCAGAAATAAATTTAGCTAGAAGTTCAAGGTAGTTTTAAAATATTCATGGAATGAATCACAGACAACAATTCAAGCTGGAAGGACCCACGGGAGGATATCTAATCCAAGCTGCAGAGTCAGCTCTGAGGTCAGACCAGGCTGCTCAGGGCTTTAAGCCATCAGGTCTTAAAAATCTTCAAGGATGGAAATTGCCTCTGTGGGCAAGCAGCCCCAGCTCTTGACTGTATTTCCTTCTATCCCACCTTTTCTCCTGTTACAGTTTACACTCACTGCCTCTCATTCTCCCATAAAGCCCCACTGGGAAGTGGGTGGCTCTGCCTGCTCCTGGCTCCTGGCTGGCTGCTGTTGAAGCCATCCCTTCTCACAGCTGAATAACACCTGATTCCTCAGTCTCCCCACGCAGGGCAAGTGCTCAGCTGAATTTGTGCAGTTGCTTCATGTCTTTTCTAATGCAAAGTGTTAGAAGAGGAAAGAATTTGGCGGTGAAGACAAAGGCAAAGAAGGTATTAGGTACATTGGTTTCTCTGTGTCCACTGCCACAAGATCACTCTCCTCACTGAGCAGTGAGCATACAGCTCTTTGTTCAGCCTTCTACTGCTCACACAGAGAATGAAGATCTTTGTCTTGCCTTTGACATTCCTTCCAGTTCCAGCTGAGCTTGGCTTTCCTAACCCCACCCTTGAAAGCCTGGCCAATATTTCTAAAGCCTTCCTCTGTAGCCTGGCCCTGTTTCTGCCTCCTTTTTGAAGCCATTTTCCAGAGAAGTTCTCTCATGAATTCTTGGCTTAGATGAGCAGGGCTGCTGATACACCTGTTTGTTTTCCCAGGTATCAGGATGAACCATTCTCCATGTGGTCCATATAGTGATGGCAGCTCCCCTCAACTCTTTCAGCCTTTAGAGCTGCTCTTGTGATCTCAGCTACATCCTGGACAAGATGCTCACCTGGTGTTCCACGTTCAGACTCTGCCATTCTCCTCCCTCCCTCCCTCCTCTCAGGATCTTCATTTCCTCTCTCTCATACTCACCATAGCTAAGGCTGCCATGGGTCCCCACTGCCCTGCTGGTGTCTCCTCAAAAGGGACAGCAGATCTTTCAGTGTGATCCCATGGGATGACCCAACCAGGCCCTGTATCAAGAAGTTGTCCCTGGCACCATCCTATTTGGATATTAAAACTACTGTGAGAAAGAATCAAGATGTTGCACAGGGAAAAGGTTTGCACCACCACCTCTGGAAGGTCACATTTTTTCCATTTTCTTTGCATTAATCACCACTGACGGGAAAACAACTTAACTACAGGCAGCATAAGGGCAACTTTTAAGTTTCTCTTTTGGGACACAGTAGAAATAGCAAGAATTGTACAGGGAACAGCTCTCACATTCATATGACTTTGAAAGCAAGGAAGAATCAGATTCTGCTCACTCAAGAATAGAAATGTTGGCTCTAAAACTGACAATCACTATCCCAAAACTGTAGTGGTGAAACACAACAAGGCTCTCAAGGAAATGGTATTTCCAGTCACTAATGTATACATAAGATTTTAAAATGTTTAAAGTAAAAAAACCCAAACAACCCAGCCCATACAAAATAGATTACTATTAGAGGTGCATAGTTTAGGGAGTCACCAAGCACCACTCCCTAGACTGGAAAGACCCAATAATTCTTTTGAATATGAATAAGAAACTGATAGAAAACAAAAAAATATGCTTCATAAAGAGTTTCTTGATCACAGAAAGCTAATATGATGGGAGCTCCACAAAATAGCCCCTCAAACAGACAGCAAACCAGATTCTGATATCTTTCATTTGGAATTATATTGAAAATTCAACTTATTGTTAAAACAAATAATGTAATATTTAAAGCAAAGCTTTTCACATATTCTCCTTTTGCAGCTGGTCATCATCAGTATTGACCTGCTCTGGTGTATAAATCAAATTCAGTAATTCAAACAGCACTGCAAAGATATAAGCAGGCCATTTACTGAGCTCTGCCAGTCTGATGGTACTCCAGACAAAGCCACAGCAGTTTGACAGGAATTTTTTACTCCATTCTTAAGGTACCATGGAAGCCATCATGAATGCAAAGCAGACTGCTGATGGCTCCTCAGGAATTTATTGGCAACTTGGACTCCACTGCAACAGAAACTTTGAGAAAAGAAACTTTGGAAAAAGAAGCTTTGATTTTGTTGACTTCTCCTACTAGTTGCATCATAATATTTGAGTGGTTTTTATCTACAGGATGTCTTAGTTTATTGCATTTCTATTCTGTAAATGACGTATCAATGGAATGATTACCAGTACTGAAACTAACTCCAGTCTGTGTACAGCAGAGTATAGGACAATACAAGTGGGTGCTACCATACTGCAAAGCTGAGTTCTCCCTCTGAAAACTTTACTGGTGTTTTAAAAAGAACTGGAGATTTCTAGTAGATTGAATTTGAAAATAATTTATTATCTGTCAGATCTGCAGGTCTGTAAATTATGCACCAAGGAATATGGACAGTTTCTAATGATTGAAAAATATGAACTGTTAGCAGGTTTTATGAAAAGAAATGAAGATGCTCTTTAAACCATTTCATCTTTCTTGTTTGCCTTAAGTAAAAAAAAAATAAATTAATAAGCCCACAACACTTAAAAACCCTAGTGATTTATCAGTTCCTAGAAATACCTCGTATATAAGATAGTGTTCAGGGCTTAATTGACTACCTTAAAGAGGACAGCAAAAATGTATTTAAAAACCACTAATGTTTAGATTTTATGCATTAAAAGGAGAAAAGAGCTTTTGGTTCTTTATGCATTCAGAAATTTGTCAGGTGTTACTAACATTTCCCCAGATTTGAGATATTTATAATGCACTGTAGAGCACAAACACAGTCTGTATTAAAGGTGATGCATACATTAAAAGCAGTCACATGGCACAAAAATAAAAAGGCAACACTAGGAAACAGGCCCCTGAGAAGCATAACACCTTTCAAAGATCACCTGCAGACAAGAGGAAAAAAGCAATCATTAGCATAATTTCCTCCTGCTGTGGCCAGTCAGCTATCCTGCAGGCCTGTAGAAACCCATGAACATCCTCCTGCTTAATGAGCTCCCTCCTGACAGACCAAAGCTATCCTATCCCCGGAGCCTCCTCATGTACAAACTCTAGCTGAATTTGACCCTGACAGGTCACTATTTGCTCCCTTACTTTAGAAGCAGAGGGCTTGATGGCCTGTCCCCTGAACAGCAGAAGACCTCTTAGCTGGTCAAAAATTCATAGAAGCTTCATAAAATGGCATTTTCAGCAGCAAGCATCTGGCTGGAGCCAAGCACAGAACTTGTTTTAACACCAGAACAAGCAAACTGTACTGAGCTAGATCCATACTTGCAAGTCCCTCTGAATGCCAGAATTTGGGATCAGTCATAGGCAGAGACCAGAAACAGCACCGAGGTCACCAGAGAAGGAAGAGCTAAGGTGAATGAAAGGGGCTTGGACAATGATGGCATAGTCACCCAAAAGGCTTTCTTCAGTGTCCACTGCCCCTTCCTGGCCCAAAGCCTCGCTGTGTCTCACACACAAAGCTGGAAAAGGTACAGCCAAATTTCTGAAAGCAAAAATTATGTTGAAGAATTTATCCTAAGGTCCTGTTTTTTTAGGCCTGATCAGCTGATTAGAAGTGAATCAAGACCTGATTAGTTCTTGAGGAAGAGTACTTCTCCCCTGTTACAACCTGCCACCAGAAGACGAGAGTAACTCAAGTTCTTGTTAATAGATCCCTTGGGGTAGATTAATGTGACATGACATTGAGTGCTCAGTAAATAAATATAAATATAAATATAAATATAAATATAAATATAAATATAAATATAAATATAAATATAAATATAAATATAAATATAAATTTCAGAACTATTTGGTTGCAATGGAAAGCAGGTAAGTAGCCCTTTTGGCTGTTATTATCTACAATAATATAGAATATAAAAGCCCAGACACCACACAGGAACCCGACTAAGAAAGACAGTTTTACCATCGGGCACAAACATACAAACTCCTCTGTGTAGGTGCACAGACACACTTGGATTTATTTTTCTAATGCTACTGGTCAAAAACTGTAGCTTGGGTCTGGTTCAGGGACAGAAACTCAGCTGCATTTCTCCTGTCCAGAAGCATCCCTGAATAAAACTCTTTCATGTCTCTAATAAAGAAGGCAATTAAACCCAGAAAAGGCACACATAATGTTAGGATAATATGTTTTGTGCAACATGCCCCTGATCTACTGGACAAGGACATCTGTCACCAGGCACAGATTGGCTCCATCTGGGTTGTGTTACTTATTAGACTTTGCTGTCTCTTGTCCCAGGCAGATTCAGCTTGTGTTCATGAAATTCAGAATGAGCTTTTACACTTGGAAGGTCTTCAGTGCATGGGCTGATATTAGCAATACATTTCAAGCTACATTCAGTGCACACTGGAGTGGGACATTTGTTCCCACTAAACACATCTGGGCTATCAGTCACTCTCAGACATTAAGGTAATTTATCCACATCCCACTTTGCCACTGAAGACAACTTGGCATTTGTCCATGAAACAAGAGTATCTGAGAGGCCTGTTCAATATTTATCCTCACATCAAGTGTTTATCACCTTTGTAGGATATTAATTTCAGTATTACATATTTAATAAACCCCCAATTTACTCCAGCGGAGGAAAGTGTACTTCATTTGGTTTATTAATTAAAACACTTTTAAAAAAATGCAAACACGGTCTGTGTAAGTAACAGAGTCATTACAGAGGTTTCCAGTCATTCATAAGGATAAATTAGTTTTCTTGTCCTCTTCCCAAATTCTCATGCTCCCTGTGACAGTTTCTAACCTGTCACTCAAACAAAGCCCAGACACCAGCCTCTCACACTGAAAGGTTCCTCTCACACAGGAAAGTTGACTGTGAGCAGGCAACTCACACCCTTTATGTAGTTAAACTTCTGACCCTTAGACCTTTCTATTTTCATATACAGCTTCCTCTTTCTGCATACATAGCATATCACAAGGACCCTCTGCTCATCAGCAGGGCCTTTCAAAGCCTACCTCAAAGGAACATAATGTAATGTAATATGACAGCATCCTCACTCAAAACATGTCCAGATAATACTAAACTTATACTAAATACAAATCCAGAATTTTATGCTGGCTTGAATACAACTAATTTGATAAATAAAGACACAGTGTAGAAAAATATATGCAGATTCAGTAATGCAGATTTACAGTTTCAAAGGAAACATTTACAGTAACACATGTGTTTATTGAAGCTCTGGTTCTAATGCATACATTCAACTGCCATAATTTTGATTAAAAAGGAATTTAAAAAGAAAATATAAAGCCAGTGACTGAGATTTTGGGGATTGGCTTAATAAGGAGAAAACCCCAAATATTTTTATAGAGTATTTCTTTATAAAAGTAAGGTGTATTTCTGAAAAAAAAAAATATTATCCAGACCTTTGAAACTTCCAAAGAAACTTCAGACTCTAGCATATTAGTTTTGGCCTCTCTGCTTACACGAAGTCTTTTTCAAACTGACCTGCCATTTTCTCTTGCTGATTTTTGTTTTTTCCTTTTGTCCTGTTCAATTCAAATTCTCAAGTGGTTTCACAATGACGGAACAGTTCTACTCAGCCAAAATGGAAGGCAGCCAAAAGACCCAGATGAAGAGATTTTCAGATGAGCTGGTGAAATTCATTATGCTAAAGGTACATCATTATTTTCACTAGCATTTGGTAAAGTGGAACAGGCAGTAGGTGATTATTAATCATAGAAACATTAGCACTTTGGCTCCTCTATGCAACCTTTCTTCCTCTGCTTTGGTTTCTCTGAAGTCACATTTGCTCTGGGCTATCAGTCTTGGAATAATGTTGTACCAATTGTCTCAGCATCAGCAGTGATGGAGAAGTTTACTCTGAAAAGTTAAAACCAGAGATGCTGCTGTTATTAAAAAGCAATCAATAATGCTGTTTATGCCAGAACATTGGGAATGCTATGGCACACACAGCAAAAGCATGACATGATTGCATATTTTTTTCCTATCAAAAAAACCAAACCAAACCAAACCAAACCAAACCAAACCAAACCAAAAGAATTATAGACTAGCTTGGGCTGGAAGGGACCTTAAATGTCATCTAGTTCCAATCCCACTGCCATGGACAGGGACACCTTTCACTAGGTTGCTCAGAGCCCCATCCAGCCTGGCCTTGAACACTCCCAGGGATGGGGCATCCACAATTTTTCTGGGGAAACCATTGATACTTACAGTCTAACCTTTCCTTGGTCTGATGTGCAAGTTAGATAACTCAGCCTTGATGGTACCTGGAAAAAAAAATACAGAAACTCACCTCTAGGGCCCTGAGCTCAGTCAGATCCTGATAATGAGAAAAGAAGAACAAAAGCATGTAGTGAAAATTATGTGCATAATGCAGATTCACCAGCTGGCTATTGTTTTGAAGGAAGCTAAAAGATTGAAAAACCTAAATGGTGGCATGTACCAAAAATGGAAAAAGTGAATTTCAGTGGTGACAGACAGGGCACAAATCTGGCATATTTAACCTAGATAAGACTCCTGTGAGGCTTACTCAGAAAAAACATGTAAATACCAGAGAGAGCATCAGTTGACCTTGCTGCAATGAACTTGGATCTTAACAACATTTACCAAGCAACAATTGCAAAAATATACCAGCTACTTTGGGACAGTGAAATATTTGTGCTTCATCAGCTATGCTATGCTTTTTAGGCTGTTTGAACTTACCTACATGAAACCTCTAGAAGTCAACACTATTAGACATAGATTGTAGTTGCTGTTCTGGTACTGCAAGCCTTCTTTTTTTCATCCACAGTGGTCAGAGACTGATTCATCCTGATGGAGTTCACATTTTAGCAGAGGAATAGACAAACCAGCAGGCAGCAATGGATGACAATTTGATGAGAGATGTGCTGTGACCTTCCTTCCCTGTTGCTATAAAGCATTTCAAACAGACCTGTGAGCTCCAGGTGGTGTAGAGAGTTTTGCTACAGATGACAGGAGAATGACAGAAGCACAAAGGAGCTCCATTCAGTAATGTTATTTCTGAATCAAAGCTCAAGCTTTGCAGTCTGCAAGCAGATCAAGTTACCTGATGACTAAGGGGCTCCTCGTGAAATCTGGACTGGGTTCCCAGTGTATATGCCCACATTTGTTTATCCCTGAAATCTGAAAAATAAACTAACCTCGATAAACCACAATATCTTACACATGCCACAGCCATTTTGTCTGAAAAGAAGAATTCTATAATTATTGGCACCAACAAAAACCATAGAGGCAGCATAGAGAAGCAGCACCAGGTGAGGTGGTCCATAAATTAAAGGAAAGCATATGTGTGCCAAGCTGCTGCATAATACAGGGGATGGAACCTAATGTAGATTTGGATTTTCTCAAATCACAGCAGGATTGTCCTAGTTAAGACATAGAATTAATTTTCCATAATCAAGAAGAGAGAAGGATAAGTTTCATTTTTCTTTCCCAGGTCATGTTCCTGGAGGTCAGCATTATCTGCTCTCTCCATTGTGAGAATGAAGAAATAAATGATGATGCAAAGACCTGTAAAAAGACAGCTCCCGTCTCCCCTGCATTCCTAATTTCTGTTGCATTTCAGAAGTAGGCAAAGGGATATCCAATTTGTCCAATAGGTATTTTCTCCTCTAGGGCTGGACATAAAAGAATTTGGATGCATAAGAAAGCCCACTATCTAAATTGCATGCAGTTTGTTCTTAAAAAAAATAAAAAATAAAAAAAATAATTCTGCCATTGTGCAATGCCCTCTTCACATTAGTTTAATTAAGCCAGTACTATTAACTGCACAGGGATGAGGTATTTTGTGCCTTGAATAAGCAGGGCTGGAAGACTTATATCTTCTTGGGATGATCAGTTAGAGATGAAAAATCACAAAGGCAGTGGGTGCTTGCCTGCTATGACTGAGCTTAGCTTGACAGCTGGCCAGCCTAATGCTAAATGTGCTAATCATGATAAAAGCAGGGTAATTAATCAGAGCACAGCAAGGACATGCCCATTAGCAGTGCTGAAAGCAAGCAGAGGAAACCTTCCCACGTTACAAGACATACTTCTCTTTCCTAGAGAGCTTTTGGGAGACCTATTATGGAAATGTTTACTTCTGTAAGGCTGAGAGGGAAATGGTGCAGTGATGCTGCTGATGGTGATAGCCTTGAGGTTTCACAAGGGAAGCCAGCAGCTATCTCTGCAGAGGGACACCAGCAAAAGGATTTCCTACTTCTCTGTGATGGGCCTCATAAGGAAACTTAAACCAGACAAGAATGCACAGTGTAATTCAGAAACTGACCTGCTCTAGCAAGGTCTCCTGCTACAGTCAGAGTGAATTGCATGTGGTTAATAATTAGGAGACACCTTTCGGTCAGATGCAATAACCCATGGAGTTAAAAGGATTGCTGTTAAGGCACAAGATAACCCTGCTAATACTTGAGGTAAAAAGCTACCACTTCTTTTACATCTCCCATGGCTGCTTACTAGGATTTAATTTTTATTTTTGGTAGAAATATATTATCTACGTTAAGGAATAAAAATCATTTGAAACAAAAGCCTGGAAATCCTCTCTTCAGTATCCGTCTCCTGAGTAAGTCACCAGGTGCACTCAGAGGAATGTCTGGGTGGAAACTCAAGATGTGCTGTAGCCCTTCACTCAGTCCAGAGCAAACCCTGGCTTGGTCCCTCCATGTAGACACAGAACCCTGCCCCAAGAACTGGATGAGAATGAGGAGCAGCATTCTGGAACAGGGGCAGGGAGTCTGGCTAGGAGGGGATGTGGTTTGGAAACTGGACACTGTGTGTGAGCAGTTGTGCTAGCTCTGGATTTTGCTGTGGCTGTGTGGACTCTGACATGATAGGTTTGTTCTTTTTCTGACAAATTAGTTATACAGACTGAGACAGAGCAAGTTGCAGGACTGTTTCATGTTTCACCCAGAGTCAGTGGACCTTGGGCTCCTACTAAACCACTTGCCAAGCTATGTGATGACTTCCATGTGAAGAGATCACTGGATTCATAGCCTCTAAAGCCCAAAGGAATCATTTTCACAAGCCAGGTGGGTATCCTGTAAAGCCTAGACTGCAAAATGCAGTGTGGGGACCTTGAACAAAATGTTCTCTCTTTTATCAACAAGGAACTGATCTTGGATCTACTCCAGAAAAAATAAATCCCATTAAGACCATGCAACAATAGTGGTAATGGATGGGACTCTTCATTAGCTGATGAGAGAAATAAGAGATAACAGCTATGGAATGGAAGTCTCTGTCCCCAGAAATAAACCAACATTGTTTTCATAATGGCAGGAGATACCCCAGCTACCCTTAAGCTGCGTCTCCTTTTCTGAACAGAGGGTTCACACTTGGCCATATGTTAACTCAGAAGATGACAGCTCACAGAAAAATTGCATGAGGTAGTAAAAAAACAAAACAGTAACAGGGAGCTGCCTGCTGGATTGTTATGAAGAATTGCTTTGAGAAAATGTTCATCCTGCTAGGCATTTCCAGGAGCATCAACATTCAGCTGTTCTCCCACTGTAAAACTATCTAGGAATGCCAGCTGCCAGCTTTTGCTAAGTGGTGTTGGAACAGATTCAGCCATGGCAGGGGTCATGTACAGAAAACACATTCCTTCTCACAGGGTACCAAATGCTGTGCTTTGCATACATGGCAACAGCAAACTTAAAAAAAAAAACCCAACACAAAATAAGAGTGGGAATGCAGATGGAAAGGAAGAGCAGGAACAGAAGCATTCTTAGTTTGCTCTCACACATGAAATGCTCAGATAACCTGCATAAGTGCTGGTTCCAGGCAAGCCCTAAGATGCAGTTACCTGCCATGACAGGAAGGAAAACCCAGCAGCATCACTGCAGCGCTCAGGCTTGCCCTGCTCCCTGCTGGAACAGGCACTCAGAGTCGGTTTCCTGAGTGGGATTTGTAGGCAGTACAAATCAGCCCAATGGCAATTCACGGTGCATTTGGAGAAGCCCCGAGGGCTTTCCTCTGCCCTGCGGAAGGCGGGATCCCCGGGCAGGGGTGGCCGCGGGTCCTTTCCCGCAGATGGAGCCCTTGTCCCAGCCAGCAGCGCTCCCTGCCCAGCCCGGCCCGGGAATCCCGGCACGGCGGGGCTCAGCCGAGCCACCGCTCCCGCTTTTATCAGACCGGGCTCTATTTACACTCGGGACATCTGCATTAAATGGGCTGGCTCTATTGGCCAGCTCCAGGAGAAGCCAGATTAATGGGAACATGTGGAGAGGGCAGCTCAGTACTAGCCTAGCAGGGGATCAGGGTCACGGAGGAATTGAGAAGTATGAAAGCAGAGATGTCGAGTAACTCTGTTTGCTGGGGCTTTTTGTTTGCTTGTTTTTTGGTTTTTTTCCCCGGGGAAAAATTCCGTTCTGCAGGAACTTGTAAAATCTGACAGTGGTTTGATCCCTTTTCCTATCGTTGCCTGTAATTAGCCCATAACCATCCTGCCAGAGTCATTTATGGATAACTCTGTACTTGCCCAGGTGAGAGGAGTGAGGTGTGTTCATGCAAGAGGGAAAACCGAGTGGCTGAGCCCAGCAAGCCATGATTCCTGGAAAAAACCAGCACAAATGAATTTTTCCTTAAAATACTCCAGGTTTCAAATTTTGTTTTATCCTCAATTAGGAAAAAACAATTTTCAAAAGTGCTCATGGAGTAGTGCTATACATCCAGACGAATCACACCAAACCCAGTACAGTGATTCATGCTGATGAACTCCAAATGTTTTATTTGGAAGCAGATATCATTTTACTGAATTGTTTTTAAGTGGTTTTTTTCGAAGAGTGAATGGAGACATTTTTTGGAGGGAAGCTGGTCAGGCTGGTCAGGAGAGAGGTCAGACTTGGAAGGAAGGGAACATAACACAGGTTTTATCCAAGCCAAAATGAAAACTTCAGCATTTAAAGGACGTTTTAAAATAATTTCAAAAATATTTTGGTTCTGTGTCAGTGAAACTGATCTAATTTCACAATTCATGGGGAATTAAATAGTCTCATCTGAAAAAAAAATTTCAAGAACAAACCCAGCAATATTTTTGATCCTGAAACACCACATTTCTTGGCTGCCAGTGCAGCAGAGAACTAGATTGTAGTACAGAGACAGATGTTATCAATAATAATAGGCCAAGAAGTAACTACATGTCTCAGCATTCAGTCCTCAGTATTCTGAATTTTGCCAGGCTATGAGGGAACACAAGAACATTCCAGGGAAATCCAGAGCGGTGACATAAGGTAATGTCACTGCTCAGAGAACATGATGAATTTCAATGCATATACTGAGTGCACTGCTTTCACACTGTCTGAGCAATGAAGTACAAGCCCCACAACTGTAAAACTTTGTATGATGCTTCAAAAATGCTTAGTTATTTATGTTACAGAACCACAAACTTCATCAATTTGGAACTGAGCTTCCCAGGTTCTCACCCAAACCTTGTCTTGAGTGAATCTGACAAAACTCAGGTACTCCTTTCCTTGAAAAGCCTAAGAATTCCATTGAACCACTGTATGCCCTCTGCAGCAGAGGGAAGTTGTTCAGACTGCAAGGATCTGCTCAAGGACCACTGTCTCCAGACGGCAAGTCTCTGGAAGAAGTCTTCCTTCTTCCAAAGTTCCTCGGAGGAACTGCTTTTCTTAGCAAGACACAGGCAACAGAAGGTCCTCAGACCAATTATGCAAGAAAAAGAAATATGAAGAATCTAATACTCAAAATTTCCATGAACACTTAAGTGCCAACCAACAAGAATACTTCTTTTATCTATTATATTTGCTATTTGGCACTTGTATAACTCAGTATTTTAAATATAAAGCATCTTTTCATAGTTGATATTATTTTTCATAGTAATTTATGAGAATGAACTCTTACATGTACCTTGGGTTTTAATGGAATACTGTTGTGACAATATGTAGCTTTATTTAGGGTAATATCTATTACTTAAGTGAAATATAAATTTAATTACATTGTTCATTTAGATAATTCAATCTTATTAGAAGGAATGAGAAAGGAAAGATAGGAAATTTGCTCTGCAGAATAAACCCATTAACACCTTCTTACAAAATAAACCAGGATAATCTTTCCGCATGATATGAAGGTTCAGAAGGCATTCCTACTTCTTATTTTAACAGGCAGTGTTGGTCAGCAATGAGAGCTGATACTGCCTTCAATGAGTATCCCAAACACTGCAAGTCAGCAGAAACATTTATCATTTTCACATGAATCCTTCAACTTGGGTAATGATCCAGGATGACTCTTCTGCAGTAAAACATTCCTGCACAAAACTAAATTAAGTTCATGCTGTCACCAGCTGCCAGATTGCTCCACACAAACCAGCCTTTACTTGCAACTGATCTATCAACTGTTTTAGCTACCAGGAAAAAAAAATCATTTGAGGGATAACATTTTAACATTTGGGGGATAGCTTTCAGCATTTAATAGTCTGAAATAATGGAAAGCAAGGCTCTAGCTCCTCTTTTATAGATGCAGTTAACTCTTTATAGAAAATCTTCCTAGGTAGGCCTTTTGAGTCAAAAATTAAAAGAAAAAAAAATAAAAAAGAAAGGATTTCTGAGAGACCTTCAGAGACCTGAGAGACCCTAGGTGGTGAGAAAATTTTAAATCAAACTGAAGCAAGCAGGTGTAAAAGCCACCACAAAAGCAAGGAATCTGAGGTAGGAAAAACCAACAAAGCAAAAACACTTAGGGAACAAACAACAGACAGAACAAAGAAACTATTTAATAGCAAATTCTTTAGTACTGAAAACCAGGCAGCTGTGTAAATTGCCATTACCTTGTAGAGCATCATGCAGGAATAGGGATAAGACTTGCAACCCCTTAAAGGTAAGCTTATGCCTGAGTGTGCTGCAAACAGATGTTATCCAGCTGCTGGAACCTGTGCTGCAGTCCCTACTGCAAGAACTCAGCTGGGCTTCAGGTGTTCATCCCTCCCTCCCTCTGGGATGTACAGAAGAGGAAAGAGGAAGGAGGGGACACAAAGACCTCCTGCAGTTCACCATGTGGGTGTCCCCAGGTACGGGATGAGGTAGGGCTGTCCCACACCAGCTCTGGGACAAGGCCTGCAGGTGTTGCATGACACTCATGGCTCAGAGCACCCGTGGCTCTGAGCTGCACAGCATCCTCTGCACACTGAGCTGCACACCATCCCCTGCACACTGAGCTCCACACCATCCCCTGCACTCCATCCCCTGCACACTGAGCTGCACTCCATCCCCTGCACACCATCCCCTGCACACCATCCCCTGCACACTGAGCTGCACACCATCCCCTGCACACCATCCCCTGCACACCATCCCTGCACACCATCCCCTGCACACTGAGCTGCACACCATCCCCTGCACTCCATCCCTGCACACCATCCCCTGCACACTGAGCTGCACACCATCCCCTGCACTCCATCCCCTGCACACTGAGCTGCACACCATCCCCTGCACACCATCCCCTGCACACCATCCCTGCACACCATCCCTGCACATCATCCCCTGCACACTGAGTTGCACACCATCCCCTGCACACCATCCCCTGCACTCTATCCCCTGCACACTGAGCTGTACACCATCCCCTGCACACTGAGCTGCACACCATCCCCTGCACACCATCCCCTGCACACTGAGCTGCACACCGAGCTGGTCACAATCCCCTGCACACCATCCCCCCTGCACATCATCCCCTGCACACTGAGCTGCACACCATCCCCTGCACACCATCCCCTGCACTCCATCCCCTGCACATCATCCCCTGCACACTGAGCTGCACACCATCCCCTGCATACTGAGCTGCACACCATCCCCTGCACACCATCCCCTGCCCTCCATCCCTGCACACCATCCATGCACTCCATCCCCTGCACACTGAGTTGCACACTGTCCCCTGCACACCATCCCCTGCCCTCCATCCCTGCACACATCCCCTGCACACCCTCCATGCATCCATCCATCCCCTGCCTGGGGCTGGTGAGGAGCCTGGCTCTAACCCTGAACTGTGGCTGGTTCTGTTGCTTCCCACAGCCCTCGGGCCCAACATGAGGGGCTGTTCCTTCAGCAACCAAAGGGCAGAACCAAAAGAAGAGCAGGGTTATATCCTCACAACTATTTTAGGTATTAGGATATTCTCAGTGGCTTCTAGACTGTGACTCTACATCCCTGTTCCTTCAGCTGGGGATGAAACAGTGCCACAGCTTGAGATGACTTCACCTTTCAAATCCCAGAGACCTTCAGTAAAGCTGAGACAGTAAGAGCTAAGATGTCTCAATTTTTTATTTTTTTCTTTTTCTTTTACTTTAAACATCAGAAACATTTTGGTTTTGAAAAGGAAGTTCAAATTGTCTTTTCTTCAAGAATAAATATTTGCACAGAAATTGTGGCAGGCAGCAATACAAAATGATCATATCCTCACATGACAGTCATTTCTATGCTTGCCTGCATAGCCAATCATTTGTGGTTTATTTTTTGTGTTTGTGGCCCAGCCTGTTTGACCTCAACCACATTTTCCCGATAAGTTTCAGAAGCATCTTTGCCCAAGGAAGGACAACTAAAGGCATTTGAGAAACCTGATGGCATCTGCCTGGCCTCCTCCTGCCAGTGCAAAAGGGCACAAATCTTCCTCAGGGACTGTCATCCCAACCTTCCCTGGATGTCTCAGATACCCTTGTGCACCTCTAATGGCATCCAGTACCTCCATTTGTCAACTAAATGGAGCCTTTGGTGTAACACTTTTCCCAAAATTCTGGCCTTCATTAATGTAAATAAGGTATGAATGTAATGTAATGCAAAGGTGAATAAATGCAAAGGTGTCACAGATCCAAAAATGTGTATATTGCTTCACAGTGACAAGTCTCCCTGCAAACAGCTGCTGTGCACTGATATGATTTCCCCCAATATGAGTCTACATTTGCATTCATGTGTAAGGGTATTATTAGCAGAACACCTTATTAAAAAAAGAAAGGCAGCTGAGATTGTGCAATAAGTAGATATCAATGACCCTAGAGAAGAATCAGAATAAAGTTAAATATTAGAGGCATTTTAAATACCTTTTCTTCATGCACTAAATGGGCAAATTAAGCAAAGCTCTTGAACACATGAAGTATTACCACCCTGTAGGCAAATCCTGTGGAAAAAATCAAGTGAAGCCCAAGGACGTTTCAAATAGTGTCTCAGTATTCCAAGGTCAGCACAGTAATTCTGTATGTTATCTTTTTCATTTTCTTGGTATACCATGGGTGACTTCAGTCCTTGTTCAAAGCAAGGACTTGATCCTCTCATACTGCCAGTTTCCTATTTTTCTCCATGTTTCCCTAAAAAATTACTAAAGAAAGAGTTAAGTTCTCCAACATTCAGGGTTTGGTTCAGTTGTGCATTTACATGGGCACATTTGGGGCATTTGTCTGAAAACCTGAGTGTACCTTGACATTCAGCCATGAGGAGAATGGACTAATTTTTTCCAATCTTGGCAAGAGGAGCATGCTTAAATCAAAACAACTTAGTCATATTATGAAAGCTGAGACCCTTGCAAATTTATATTCCTCGCTGTGTTTGGGTATTTGTGTGGGCCCAGGGCCAGAAGTAGGCAAAGGGTTTGAAGGAGCAGAGAAGGGAATCTGTGCTGCTGATTTGGAGATAATTTCTCCAGATGAGTCTGGAAAACATATGAGCTGGCACTTGGTGACAGTACAGTTCCTGTCAAGTGTCTTGGTTGAGTCCTGCCTTCCAGGCATCTAAGGGAGATTTAATTCTGATGCCAAACACCACAGCCAGTTTGACCTGAGTGAGTGGTCAATTGCCCTGAAACAGCTGCTCGTGTCTGACACATGGCAGGCCTTGCTAAAAATTAATAAAGGGAAGCAGAGATGCTTAAACTTCTTTGACTGAGCAAAAGCTCTGGGCAAATTCTGGTCTTGATTACAAAGATGCAGTCTTACAGAAATCAAGAGGTTTCTTGATTTCCAGAATTCTCCCTGTAGATGAGAGGTGTGAGAGAGACCTGGAAAATCTGTGTCTGTGACCAACTTCCCCAACTGCAGGAGGTGGAAAGAGCACAAAATGCTCTCCTTACTCTGCTTTCTCTTTGAAATACAGACATGCTCTCATTGCAGCCTGCAGCAAAAAGGCTTAAATATGCAGACTACCAAGCCCACAGCAAAATTTCAAGTGCCTACTTCCATGAGAGCTCCTGAGTGGATTGGGTTTTCTAGTCTTGAGCACAAGGATTTCGGAAAAAAAGGTGGTGAAAATATTTGATTTGGAGAACCTTGAGCAACTCTGAATAAGGGCATTGCAAACAACAAATGAGTATGTGCTCTGTGTCACAGATCTGCTGAGACAGATACCAAAACATGAAAACAGCTGCTGACAAAAAGGCCCATGTAGCTGAACAGGCTGGCTGAGTGTAGCCAAAACCAGATGCCTGGAGAAGCACAAGAACAGAGCAAGCCTATTTTCCCAGCATAGCCTGCCAGGCTCCAAGACTTGGTGCCTCAGGCATTTCCTGAGCCAGAGGTTGTCTGTTGTATTTAATAGCTGCACACACACTTTCCTCCACAAACTCATCCAGTCTCTTCTAAAAGGATGTGAACATTTAGCATCCACAGCACTCCATGGCAGGGGTCTGAGGCTTCAACAAATGGCAAAGAACTACTCTTATTTGCTATGGATCTCTTACCTACTGGTTTCACTTGATGCTCCAAGCTTCTTTTTTTCCCCCACTGTTATTCATGGTAAACTTTCAGTCCCTTTATCCATTCAGCCATCCATGATAACATGACCTTTGTCATATGTGTCACATCTCACCACAGTTAACTCTTTTCCAGACAAAACATCCTACCCCATACTATGGTGCCAGACACAGACACCATTCTCAAAACTTTTTTGGTGCCCCCAGCTCCACAGCCTGACAGGTCCCCCTTGTATTTATCAACACTTTGAATTTCTTGTAGAAAAGATGTATTGGTTCTTCCCTATAGCCTCATTTATCCAGGTGCTCACTTCATGTAATCTTTATGATAACTTCAATTTACTCTTCAGCTTCACAGTACCACATTTGACTCCCACAGGAGAAAATCTCTTATAAGCAAGAGATTACACATTACCACTTACAGTTCAGCTTTCAGTCCTGAATTCCCTTGCTCTCTTTATTGGGAATTTTGATGCAATTATCCCTTGCCTTTTCTTATTTTTTGGCAGGGAAAGGGGCTGCTTTGTCATGCTCTCAAATCTAACCTGCCAGAGATTTATGAACTCCAAAGTTCAGACTGCAAGGCTGTCTTGTGTCTTCATCAATTTGCCTTACAAAAAAAGTCAACCAATGTTAAGAAATCAGACACCCCTCTGATCTGAGGATAAGCCAGTCTCAGTGTTTTTGGATGAGGTTCCCCTACAAAGGGTAAATACCATGCAACTCTAAAAGGCCACTACTTAAAAAACCCAAACCAACAAAAAAAACCCCTTCCCTTCTCATTTTACAAAAATAAATTTAAGAGCCTGGAGTCTCTCCTAACATGTCTCTGTGTTGCATTTTCAACAACCTCCCCTTCACTTACCAGGACATGGTCACCTTGGTCTTGTCAGAGCTCCCTTTGCTGCCTCTGAGCAGTCCCTGCTCTGTGTAAACTCTTTGGAGAACAATCTGTCCGGGCTGGATGCCAGGAAAGCCCTTTCTGCAAAATGCACATTTCCAGAAGGAGCTCCCGACCTCTTTCTCCCATTTCTGTCCTGGGTTTATGACAGGTCCAATAGACCCTGCAGTATGGATACCCCACCAAGCAGACTTTTCTCTTGTAATTCCAGCACTAAGGAATGACATCCTGGTCAGTTCCCACTAAGAGGTGGCCATTGGGATGGCTCCTCAGCATGTCAGCTGCTGAGAGAGAGGGAGGACGGGAGGCTGTTGGAGATTAAAAAGCAAAACACCAAAAGTTCACAGTCACTTGGGGCACAGATACAGAAAGTCTGGGTAGTTTTTCTGCTGTTCAGGTACAGGAATACAATGCTAGAGAGAAAAAAACTCCAGTGGTGCTGCCCCAGCAGTGTCACTGATGTATGACCTGCAATACATCATGATAGATTTTCTACTACACTACTTTAACAACTTGATTATGCAGACCACTTTTCCCCAGCTGATTCACCTTGTGGTTCACATATCCCCTTAAAAAAAGTATCAGAAAGTATCATATTTACTGATAATTGTGCATGGACTTCCCACCTCCACTGAGAAACATCAGCAAGGTCTGGACACTGAGTAACTTGTAGTCAGTCCCCTCGGTTAATCACCTGGATTGCCTGCCAAGAAAATGGCCTTACTCATCCTATTAATACTGAGACATCCATCATTTGAATTCCCCAGGACTGTGGAGGTGCAACACCTCAGACTGTCACAGGAGCTTGTGTAACTCGATGAGGGCAGAAGAAAAAAGGAAAGGACAGCACAGAGGAAAGGTCATGACTCAACTACCTTGCCCAAAGCAGGTGCTGTGGTTAGAGTCTGGTCCTGTCATTGATGCCAAATAAAACAGAAGATGCTTCATGCAGTTAAGGAATAGGTCAATACAAAAGCACTGACTCTGCTGTGGGTGGGTATTTTAAGACCCACAGCAGCACCATCCATGGAAATGCATCTCTGACAAATGCCATGTCACACACATCATGTGTTAGTCCACTCCACTGCTGTGCTGAAATGCAGGTGGTCACTCTGCAGTGACCTGTCACAAAAGACCCATCAATTGTGACACCACATGAGATACATGCCCATAAAGCAATCAAATAGAATGTAATTCAAGTCCAGAAAAAAGCTCTTTTCTTGAAAGTATTTTCACAGCATACAGCAGACCAGGAACAGACAACTAGGGCAAAATTGGCGTGTCAGAAAAACTCAATTAGTTCTAAACATTTAGAAATACTTTTGCAGTTGTCCTGATAAAGGCTTGGGATATATCCTTTATAGGACAAGTGATTAAGATGTGAAAAAACTTGATGAGGCTTAACTTACATTAAACTATAAATGATACATTAGCTACACTTATTTCTCATAGCTACAAATTAAATATTTCCAAAACTCTGATGTCTTTCTGCTGAGGCAACAGTGTGAATGGAATATATTGAAGAAGCAACAAAACATCTCAAGAATGACAATTTACTTGTTTTAAAAAATTGTATTTTAAGAGCCATCAAAGATAGACAATGAAACATGAAACTGTTAAAAACATTCATTTCTTTTGGCACAGATCCCTCTCTGCATTCTTTCTCCACTTTCCAAGATGACTTTTTACATTTCTACTCTTTGTGTGAGCTTGAGGCTACAGCATGCAATGTTTCTTAAAAAAACAAAGGAAAACAAATCTATTCTAACCCAAAGAATACAGTAGTTTTAGTGCTAGAAAGAATGCTAAGATTTCTGTCCTTCATTAAAAGTACTAGAGTCATTAATGACAGCCTGGGGGTTATCTGTTTTTAAAGATCCCTCCTTCTGGTTCTTCCTCCAATTCCTGTTTAGTAATTTTCATATTGGCTTAATCTGGCATATCTGTGGCAAACTGGATTGTTGCACTCATAATAGTTTTAAAATTTGCATTACCAGAGCCTACTTGGAAAAGATTTCTATTGACTGGTTTAAATCTCACTTGTGCCTCTGTGATCATCCAGAGGACAAGGAAAAATTACCTGTTTTCACAGAAGACAAAAATGGAGGAAAAACCTCCAAATCTGTGCAGCAGGGTGCATGAAAATAAACATCCCTCAGCTATTTTAGAGAGAAAATGGGTTTAATCTGTTTAACAGCATGTAGTAATGCTGTTCAGTCAAATGCACTTTTGTTAGGCTAAGTTTGAGTTCTGAAGTCTACTGCCTGGCAGTAACTTGAACCCATGTCACTATGCCCTTTAACAGTTCTCAAAAATGCCATGAGTCTGGGTCCTGCACTGGTGGCTGCACTTAGCAAAGGTGAGCAGCTGGTGTTGCTGAAATGCAGTTCCAAAAAAGAATGGACCTTACAAACCAGCCTTCCTTGCTCTTCTCAGCAGGCTACTTCACACAAAGGTGTAAAGGCAGGAAAAAGACACTGAGAGTGACAATCTCTCAGACTTTCATATACGAGTAAAGCTATATATTTCTGCAGGTAAAGACTTTCTGGCCTCACAGAAAAAAAAAAAAAAAAAAAAATATATATATATATATACACACACAAAAGTAAATACTGGATGCAGTAGATATAAAATTACTACTTTATTTTTTGTTTCAAACTTGAGGTATCCTCACTGAAATAGTTTGTAAGCTTTTCTCAGAGCCTGTGCCAAAGGAGTGTACCATATTTAAATTCAGTTTAATTGATTTTCTTCATGTTTCTCTTCCTACCCCAAACTTCATTCTTCACTCTTTACTTTCTCTGGCCCAAGTCTCCCTGTTCAACCAGTCATACAAACCCACCTCTCTTAACCCCAGTCTCAGTTTCTTTGCTAAAAACTATTCAATCTCTTGTCATCTCAGCCCCAGTCCCCCTTGCCCAGGAAATCTCCATCCTTTTTGTCCCTGTTCTCAAAACCCCATTTTTCAGCCCTGCCCTGACTTTCCAGGCAGCTTCCATATAATTCAGGTCATTTCCTCCTTCACACTGCCAGAGTGATAAACACCTCTTAGCTTTGCCAAATCTCAGCCTTGCCAGACTGCAAGCTCCAAAAGGTCTGAGCATGTCCCTTTTCTCCCTGGTTACAGAGCTGGAGATGTTCAAAGACATGCAATGCAGCTAAATTTAGGTGAAACTTACTGGGAGACCAGGAAGACACATCCTTGTCCCAAAGCTGACCTCCTGGCAAGGCTCACACTTTCACTCTGAAGGCCTTAGAGGAGATGAAGAGCAATGGACCATTTTCAAAGGAAAGGTCACCTGGAGTTTAACATGAGCAAAATGACATTTCCTCCAGCTTTATTTACAGAACCAGATGAACCATTTCAACGAACATTTTCAAAGCCCAGCATGGGAAGTTTCAGCATGAATAGCTAAACTGACAAAATTACAGAAAACTGAGGGTAGGTTACTTTCCTGGGGAATGCTGTGCAAAGAGGAGCCATGCACCAACTCTGTCAGAGAACTTTTCCCTCTAAACACTGGCAGCTGAGGGGCAGCCAGCCTGCAGTCCAAATAATCACTGTGTTTCTTTTTAATAAGAGTTTGGACCTGTTTCAAGCCTAGTGCTAAAATTAGATATTTTACAAGCTTTTCAATTTTTCAGTTCAAAGTCTAGGAGTTTTAAGAAACCACATAAACCACTACTGAAGGTTTCAGTCTGGACCATGGTTCTGAGTTCAAGACATCCAACAGAAGCTGTTTTGCATTCTGTAGAAGTCAGATGAGCACAGCTCAAAGAGGTAAAAGTGTTGCACTTCTCATCAGTTTCATGCTGCCAATAGGAAAAATGCAGTTCTACTTTTTACAAAAGCCAAGGGAAGGATGAATACCTAGACACAGAGTTTTGGCTATAATCACAATGCATGGTAGCTTAGATGTGCCTTTTCCAAGAGACAAATTATTTTCAAGAGGACGCAAATGATTCCAAAGACGTAAACAACATGCCAGCCTGACTGATGTGATTCATTGCTGCCTTTCTTTGATGAGATCACCATATGCTACTGCAGAGCAGAAGCCTCAGTGCCTGAGCCTGAATTTTATGGTTCAAGAATCACCTATGTTTTCACTCAGGAAATTTATAGTCTTTGCTAACCCTAAACTAGAAGACATATCAGTCACACATTGCAACCTTTCCAGCAAACTCACTCCACATGCACTATTTCAGTTTTTACCAGTGCAGTTTTTTCCAGTATCTTCTGGTTCTGTCATTTTGGAAGTAGACATAGGCAAAAGGTTAAAAGTCAAATCAGGCAAGCTGCATCAATAAGTTAAGTTCAAATTTTCTTGAAATAAGTAGCAGACTCAGAGTACCAACTCAGATAATGCAGGACTATGTACTTAAAAATATTTGGCTTAGAAAAATTACCTTTATTAACTTTCCAGCAGTGCCCCTCAGAGAAGGGTTTCTAGAGCATTCAAAAGACAACACTGCTCCAGTATGTGCTCTACCCTTTCAGTTGTTCCATTTTACTTTTCTCATCAAATATGTTAACAAGCCTTTAAACCAATGGAGAGACCCTCCTGAAATTTCTTAATTTTTTTTTACTATGTTGTTTTTTATTTTACTTACACTTCCAGTTTCTGATTATGTTTCAGGGTCAAAAAACCACATGAGGAAAATCAAATTTTAAAGAGAAAGGTGAGGTCATAATCCATAATAATTCTTTCCCTCTTTTAATAGTCATTCACCTACCTGATGGGTTGATATGCTCAATCACCCACCTACTTTTCAAGTTTTATAAGTTTTAATCTTTCCTTTTTCATTAGCAGTTAATCACTTAGTGCAAATGACGCTGCATGCACATCAGTTACCAATATATTGCTTTATTTCTTGGTAGCAAATTAAGGCTTTATAGTGAGATTTGTACAGTACAGGCCAATTTAAACATTAGAAACTTTAAAAACCATGTAGCACTATTCACTCAATTTAACATAGCCAGAAAAGTAGCTTTTTTTTTAATAAACAATTAAATGTTACTAGTGAGGCCTTATATTTCTTGAGTGCAAATGGCTCAAAATCCCACCATCCTCAGGGCTCAACATTTAAATTCCTTGAGGCCATTTTTAGATAAAGGATAAACAGAGAGTATAGCTGGCTCGGATAAAATATACTGTATTACTTGCTGGAGAAGAATCTCTTGTTTTAGAAATATGGAAAGGAAAACCAAAATTAAATTAACTGTCCAAGGGATGGTATCATTTCATATTGGTCACTGACCAGTAACAGTAGCAATGACAAATTCATTTTCCATGGCCCTCTTTGCTTTAGCATAACCTAATTTATAATTCAGAGCTGATGCCATCTTGTATTAAAAAATCCCAAACTGGAGGAACATACATAAGTTACAGGAATTTTTGCAGGAGTAGGACAAGTTCCCTCTCCGAGGATGTGCCCAAATCATTGCCCTTTTTTTTTTTTCTGGTGCATCTTGAGAAAGTATTGTTATAAGTATTTCCTCAGCAGTTACGTGTTTTTCTTGAGCATATTGATTTTCACTTCATACCACTGATTTTATTAGTGTTATCTGGAGATGATGGAACTACTGCTTATGAAAACCAGACACAGAGCTTCCCTTCTTATGAGACACTCACAGCTCTTGAGCTGAACATATGAATTCACCTGTCAGTCAGGCACAGGGGGCCTGCCTGAAAATATCATCACCCCTCACATTTCTGGCTTTCAGATCTTTCACAGCATTACATATGAAAATGCAGGGGAACAGCTGCCGGAAAATTGTGAAAAAAGTAACCATGAATCAACCACACACTCTGGGGAAGGAGCCAATGAGATGGGGGACTTCCAAAACACTCCTGCTCATGCAAGAACAAGAGTGACCATGAGAGTACCAGGAGCTCCCAGTGTCACAGGGCAACTCTGCTGTTTAATTCCTCGTTGAACGCAGCTGCATCTCCAGCCTAAAGGAACACATGCAGCCAAAGTCTCAAAAAAATCTAAATCTAATGTGAATAACACTCCAAGCCCCTCTTGTCCCCAGGGGTGTTATCTAACATCAGGCTAATGTCTTTGAAGTCTTGAGATCAGCCATCTATCCTTTGAACTGGAAGGCCACAGAAAAGGGTCAGGTTTCCAAGTGTATTAAGGCACATACTAACTTCACCTCAAAGCAAGTGCCTGGTTAGCCCAGGGAGCACCCACTGCAGTGCTGCCACAGCTGCTGAAAAGGTACACCAAAGGGACAAAGCCAGACTTTCTGGTGGCAGCTGCACAGCACAGCACTTGGGACTGCCCTGTGCAAGCTGCTCCACAATGCCTCAGACCTCTCAGCTGTCCTACAGTACTATCTCAGCTTGTTGCAGAACTACAGCAGCTTCTCAGGCTGATGTGGAGGCTTTTCCTCTTGCCAGGCCACCAATATCTCATTTGTTCTCCTTCACTCAGGTGAATACATCACTGCTTATCAGAGCCAGAAGGGTGGTACTACACATACAGGAGAGGACAGATTTAGAAATGAAGGCAAGTAGTGATGATGTACGAGTGACCTGGAGGTGCACTTTCCAAGAGAATCTATGAATGGGCACAGCCTCCAGATTCACTCTGCAGAAGTGCTCAGCAATGGCCAGCAGGTCTTAGTCTGCCTCAAATGAGTATGTTTAAGAACATTACCCAGTATTTCCTGAGGAGTTACAATGGATGACTACCAGAAAGAAACTACTTGGAGACAAAAGTATATGATATGACTTTATCAGCCATATTGGAAAAAGTTGGGGAACACAGACACAATATTGCATAGTCAGTTTCATCAGCACAGCTAGAACTCAGAAGTATTTGACACAGCTTAGTAGCATTTCCAAAGGAGGGATTATGTGCTATTTCCTTTGGAGGCAGCTACTGTAGCTTGGGACAAGATCATGGCTCTTATGGAAATGACACCCCACTGGGGATGCTGAGCACTCACCGCTTTTGCATTAAGGCAGCCTCTCCACAGAGACCCACGGCACCTTAAAAAGTGATCATACAAAAAGCAAACAAAACAGCCCTCTAGAAACCCCCCTCACCCAGAAGGTACAAGAAAAACTGACTCCCGTGAGCGACAGAAAAGACGGCATTGCTGGATATGGGAGCGTGTGTTTACACACCAGCGTTTTTAATACTGCATTGCAATGACAGGTGTGGGGCGTCCCTTCAGAAGAAAGCAGGGTTGGTGTGCTCTATAATACAGCGCTTGCAATGTCGTTTAACAAACCGCAGAGCCTCCACAGACACTTCGCAGTCCTGCACGTTCAGCATCTGCAGGTCAAAGCAGTTGGCAGCCACAATCTGCAGGCCCTGCCCGGTGATGCTCTCGCAGGACTTCAGGCTCAGGCGCTTCAGGTTGAAGCAGTTGAGGGCCAGGAACTCCAGGCCGGTGTCCGAGAGCAGGGGGCACTTGCCGATGTCGAGCGATTTGAGTTTGGTGCAGTTCTTGGCGAGGTACTCCACGCCGTGGTCCGTGATGCCCTCGCAGCCCCGCGCGTTGAGGTAGCGCAGCTTGCCGCAGTACTTGGCGATGTAGCGCACGCCCACGTCCGTGACGCGGCCGCAGTGCGCGATGCTCAGGTAGCGCAGCCGCGACTCCAGCTTGGCGATCTCGCGCAGGCCGAAGTCGCTGACGAAGCGGCAGTCGCTGACGCTCAGCTCCTTGATGGAGGCGCAGTAGATCATCAGGTAGCGCAGGCCCTCGTCGGTGATGCGCACGCAGCGGCGCAGGTACAGGTGCGTCAGCTGCGTGCAGTGCGCGGCGATGGTGTGCAGCCCCTCGTCCTCCAGGACGAAGCAGTCCGTCATGTCCAGGTAGCGGATGGAGATTTGCTTCCCGTGCAAGGGAGACAGCTTGATGGAGGCTTCGCGCGTCAGGCTGATGCACGTCACCTTGGAGCAGCCTGTGGAGAAACACAGCGAGGTTCAGCAAACACAAATCACACAGCGGGACCAGGCAAGTGTGGAATGCTGAGCTGGACGTGATGCAGATATCCTCACGTTGCAAGAATGGAATCACCCTGACCGACTGTGGACACTGCTGAAGGCCTAGGCAGATTTTTGCCAGGCTTTTTCTCAGGTTTTGAGTTTCGTTTTTTTTTCCTCAGGCTGGGAGGTTTTTCCCATGCTGAGACAGTTTCTCAGCTCCAGCTTGAGCTTTTTTTAAGATGATAACCTTTTGGTAAACAGAAAAGAATTAATAAACAAAAATTAACACCTGGTGTTAACTGAGAAACAGTTTCGTAACGTACGTGACAAAAAATGTTTTCTCCTATTGTCCAATAAACTACTGTCCTGGTCAAAGCTTGCAAACCACTCTATAAATATAGTTCAGTTTTTCAATAAAATGCTTCTTTTGCTTCCCTTGCTTAAAAAGTCGTTTGTTGTTATTATACGCCGTTCTGTGCGTATAGCGACAACCGACTGCTCTGATTTGCCCTGCTGAGTCCCCACACCAGAGGAAACCATGAACTGGAGTCAGTGAGCTTGCTTTGAGACTGTGGGCCCTGGAAAGCAATGGACTGGTTTTGTCCATATCCCAAAAGTAAAATGCTGGTCCTGAGTCTATCTGAGGACAGCCTAGGATCTGTTACTGCAATATAAGCCCAGGGACAGATAGAGAAAAGGATACTACGTGACAAACAATGCAGTTTTTTGATCAGTCTCACTGCTGACTGGCTGAATCTGCAAACTAACATCAGAGGCTCTTTCACCATCCAAACTCATTATAGAAAACACAACCCTGCTCCCTTCCCCCCTCCCCTGCCCTAAGCATTTGGAGAACAGATGTGAATCCAGCCCCAAGCCTGCAATGTGGGAAGGATGGAAAACTATGGCACAACTGTGTGCTTGTAGAAGGGTGGAGATTTGGATAACCTAAGAAAAATGGGGAGAATTGGTAGAAGCCAACACACTTGTAAGGGCATGCAAGGACACAGACAGACAAAGAAAAGGATTGTGTCCTATGAGAAAGTCTGGCCATGAATGGAGGTAGCTAGACTAGAGGAGAAACTCCAGACCTTGCAAGGAAAGACAAAGAACTAGATTAAAGGGAAAAACAAACACAGACTTTCCCCATTTTTAACTTCATTGCATAGAGGAGTGTGAAAGCTTTTTTTGGAAAGTGTGGTTTCTGCTGCACTGCAAACTGGCAGTCTCAGGCTTCTTAGGGAAATTCTTAAGCTGTGCCAAGTTCATCTGGGCACTTTGCATCAGCATAGCTAGAAACAGCTGCAAGAAAGGAGAGTCTACCTGTTAGTGATTAAGGCCCAACAGTTTTAGCCATAAATGGCTACTGAGAGAAATTCTGAAGGTTATGCCCAAAGGGATGTCCCCAGGTGGAAAATAAAAGACCTTTTCTGTATTGCTGGAACACTGGCCAAGCAGTGTGAAGTGACTCATAAAAAGTGATGACCTTAGAGCTCCATGTGTCAGAAACCCTGCAGAAATACTGTAGTGTGGAGTTAAAGAGCGTGATGATGTACAGAGACTGCCTCAAAAACTTACATGACCCAAAGCTGTACCACTTGATATGAGAGACTGTCATTCTGAGGATTAGTGAAAAGTATGAATATGCTTCAGTTCTTAAAAGCAAAAAGGAAAGAAAAATCACTTGAGATAACTGTGTGGACTCACACAAATGTTGTAAGAAATGTGAGATATAGATTTGAAACACTTTGCCACTTGCAACTAGATTTCTACATTCATCATTTAAATTTATGCTAGATCTTTAATTTGGGTTTCAAATTTAGTTGAACAGATGTTTATCTTAGGCCTCAAACAATTAAATGTGCAAATTGCCCACAGGTCATGCAGAAGCAAGACCTTGAAGTAAACCACTCTGTTCAATAAACATCTTAAAACTGAATGCTATTTTCTCTTCAGAGTGTTTCAGATTCATCTATGCTCTGGAGCAATCTCTGGAAGTACTTTTGTCTTCAGGTAAGCACTATATACACACTCAGTAACACAAAGGATTTAGGGAAGCACTACAATACTAATGGTGTAAAAAATTCACCTCTAGTGTATTCTTTGAAGTAGGTGATACAAAATGCATGAAAGGAGCTTCAGAGAAGAAGCTGGCACCTAGCAGAGCTCTGCTGCACCTGATGTAGCTGCTGCTGTTGCATTTGGCTGAGAAGGTTGCTGGATTAAGAAGTCAGTCTGGATATTTTATATTCTGACCAGAATTCAATTTTAAACCTGGCTTAGTGAGAATGATGCATCCATGAAGCCAAGGAGAACATTCTGTCTGCTGAGAGTCCAAGAAGGTTTAATGACCATAATTAGAAAGTGAATGGGTCAGAAGTCTCACAGCAGGGCTGGAGTCACACACATCAGTTGTGCGATCACTGTTCTGTCAAGCTCAGCATTGCCATGTCTAGTTACTTTGGCTACACTGTAAAATATTTCATGGGAAGGATATTCAAAACAGTTTCATCAGAAAAAAGAGTCCTTGTTGATACAGAACTGACTGATTTTTAGGCAAAACGACAGGTTCCTGGGTCCACTACAATTTTTCTGTCCTAAATAATACAGAATGTAAAAGCAAAGCTCTTGTAACAAGATTTTCCACAAAGTAAGTATAACTGATTTCTAAAAGGGAAAAGAAATGTCCAAACAGACCAAAAAACATATTGGCTAGAGTGTTAGACAATAACTTGCTGTCAAGCTCAACCAACTTGTAGCAATATCTCAGACCTGCCCACAAAGTGGATTCTGACAGCGACAAAACTTACATTGTGGAAAGCTCCTTAAGTTAATACAAACATCTGGTTTTGACATTAAAGATTTTGGTAAGTTTTTGCTGCCAAGTAGCCATCCAAGGGGGAAAAGGATTCAACTAGATGTACAACTGTGGACTGGGATTTAATTAACTAGCAACTAGCATCACCCCCCAACACACACCCCCACGCCCTCTTGCTCAGTGTGGAACCAAACCAGTGAAACACTTCAGTCCTGAGAATTCCTTGAGCATGTAGGTGCGAGCCATGTCCTCATAACTACAGAGAGAAGCAGAGGAAAATGGAATCCTCTTTCCAAAACATCCTCCAAAGTTACCCACATCAGAATGAAAAGAGTGGACTCAAAACAAGAGCCCAAAGACTGATTATCTTCAATTCATATGGTACATGCAGGAAAAGCTATATTCAAAACCAAACACCCTGACTTCTGAGCATGTTCAAAAGCAAGATTTTTCTCTCACATGCTCCAAATAGAAAGAACAACTTAAGAAAAAAAGAAATTAAAATTGCTTTCTATCTCATTGATGAGACAAAATTGAAAGAAAACAGTTATACTGGAGATGCTTCAACCTGAATGTGTGATTAGCAATCCAGAACTAATGTCAGTGTGTACCAACAACAAGTAATTCATATACAAGGTCACTGTGAATAGACTCCTGTGAAGTTTTATAGACGCCTTATTACCTTATTTCAGAAAGCAGTCACAAAAAAGGGATAATTCTGATTTATTGATATCTGTATTGATGCCTTCCATGACATTCTGCCATCCTAGGAATGGGGTGAGAGAGTTGGATAAATCAGCTTAAAAAAATAAAAAGGCAGAGAAAAGAATGCAAATCAGTGCTGGAAAAAGCATCTGGTACCAGTGACTCAGTAGCATCACTTTCTACCCCCTGTGGTTTTATCCCGTCTTCATCCTGCTTGTTGCCACTGGTACCTCTGCAATGGCAAATCTGGTTCAGTTGATTTATGATGGCATTAGACTGATAACAGATGAGATCACAAAGTAAATGCTGAGCAGCAAATTTACTTCAGTGCTCTGCTTGGCTGCATCCTTTCCATTAAGTGCCAACCTATTTGCAGAGAGGAAATTCTATGCAGCTGACCTTGGGAAAAAACATCTTGTTTCGCCAGAGCAGGCTTGAAGAAAATTGTCTAAAACATTTCTGCTGATCTAAACAGCTGCAATGGCAGCTTTAAAAAAAAATAACAAAGAGAAGAAAGAGAAAAAAGTTCAAGCTGGCTTAGTCTTGTTAAAATAGCAATGAAAACAAGGGGACCTTGAAGTTTAGCTAGAGATGACAACTGATTTTAATACCCAGAAAAAAAGCCTAGAACTTATTCTGAGCTCCTCCTCAAGTCACTTACCAGATTACAGATCTATTAATTACCTATATATAATCTACATACATATGTGTGTGAACAAGATTAAACAAATTTAGCTGAAGTAACTAAGCTTCACACGTGACATAGCACTGACTGCAGTGTGGGCCCTTCTACGGGTGCTTTGTGCAAAAATCTGTAATAACTCCTTGTGCCATTTGAACAGGTCATCTCTGCTAGCTCACCTCCTTTGGAAGAGACCTGGCCATTCCAGAGGTGCTGCTGGCATTAGGGGCACTGAGATTTCAGTTGCAGAGCATGACAAACATCAGCAGCATCTGCATTGGACCATTCCCCGTTACCTGACACATCCAGGTGTTCCAGGTTTGGGCACAGTGACACGACATCAAAGACTGCCTCGTTGGAGATGTTGTAACAGCCAGACACCTCCAGCCGCCGCAGCTCTGGACAGCACTGGGCAATGGTGTAGAGTCCTCTGTCCGTGAGCCGCCGGCAGCCGCTGACAACGACGGTCTCCAGCATGAGGCACACGTTGGGGGTGTCCTGGCACAGCCTGCGGGTCAGCACCCTGAGAGCCCTGTCCACGTTGACGGTGTCGCCCGTCAGGCGGATAGTCCTCCAGAGGCGCGGGTCCCAGGCCAGGTTGTACCAGCGGCGGCACACGCGGGCGCAGCGGCACAGCTGGTTGGTGGGCAGGAAGGAGAAGATGTGCAGCATGGAGTGGTCGGGCAGCCGGTCGATGCTGGCCTGCTCCTTCTGCCTGGAGGCCAGCCGGATGAGAGGGTGCGTGAGACGCGTCGGGGGCGGCGAGTGGACCATGGCCACGGTTTCCCCGGTGATGGAGGAGGAGGACGTGGATGAGCCTCTGCCATTTTGGAACCCGGGGGAATTCGGTGGAAATATCAGCGCTGGGCTGGGCGTGCTGAGCGTGCGCATGCTCAGGTCGGAATCTGGAAGACAGAACACACACTTTCAATGAGCACTGGACAGACACAGAGCTCTCTGCTCAGCACAGCACCCTGCCAGCCTATTTGCTAATGCTGATTTGCTAATGATGGACGTTGGGGTTGGTTGGGGGTTAGGCAGTCACTTCTACCAGTTAGAGTAAGAAAACATATTTCAAAAGCCATGTGACCAAAGGAGATGATGCAGTTCTGAGTCCTGAAGAGGAAACAGCTATGGAAGGACTTTTGAAAATCCAAGGATTTTAATTCTTTCTACTCTTAATTAAACACATAGTAAGGAATTACTATGTTTGAGTCACAGGATCCTTTTTGTCAGGAAGTAACCGTCCATAACCTTGGCACAGCAGTGAGCTCCTAGGGGCAGAGAATGCTGTGGTCCTTTACCTCTCAGCTCCTTCAGCCATTCAGCAGGAGGCCAAAAAAGAGCTCACAAGGCAAATGTTGCTTCCTTCACCAGATCTGGGCAGATGGGAAAAGCTCAACTCCATACACTTATTTTCAATGTGTCATCAAATAAGTTAATTTTTCAGTCATACAAACTGAAGTTCAGAAGTTCAGCTAACAGCCCAGTGACTAGCTCTTCATGTGCACACAGAAAACACTCCTTTCCAATGCACTAAAGTAACTTCAGTTTGATTGCAGGGGTAAAAAAAACCAAAACAAAACAGAAAAGTAACTGATGAAGAAATAGCATGCCTGGAAACTTGCTGGAGAATTGTTATACAATATTTATTATTGCTAGGGCTATTTGTCACACTGGAAGCAGTCAACTCAACTCTCCCTCCCAAAACAATTTGCTACTTCTTTACCTTCTTTAGTTTTAGTGGGAAAAATCAGGCACAAAAATTGAGATATTTTGCAACTAAGAAAGGTTACCTTTGCTCTAAGACTATTTCAACTGTTTTCTCTGTGTGCTGACATTGCCTGCAAGTAATTTCCACTCCTGCTCCCAGTTCTTCAAGCAAACCAAGTAAAAGACTGGAAGACAACTAAGATACAACTTTGATAGTCAAGCAAATGTCATGGACAATACATTTACAGACTCTGAGGGTATTTTAGCAGTATACTACACAAGGTAGAACCAGTGTATGAGAGATGATGCTGCTGCTGAGCACACTCCCTCCACCTCAGTAGTGATTTCAACAGAAATTCTTTATAAAGGAAAGCACCACCCAGGAATTAATACAGTAACCACAATTTAGTGACCAGTAGAATAACAAGTTTCACACACATACAATGATTTTAGAGGACCAAGCTTTTCTCCACATCATATCTGCTGTCACATCTATGTTCAGACCTTTCAGGGAAGTGTAGAAAGGCAGCCCCTTAAGTAACACCGACTGCAGCTGTGTGACTGACAGCACAGGTAAGGGCTAAGCAAGACACAACCAGAAATGCACTCAACAAACAAGTCCACACCTGAATTTGGGCAGTGTTTTAATTAAGTACATTTTTGGTGAATTTGATTGTTACACATAAACTTCCCTGCCAAGCTTTTACTTAGCTCAGCACAGGCTGCTCTGATCTCACTACCTACAACAATAGGAACCACAGGCCTGTATTTTCACAGTGTGTCTGCAAGGGAAAGAGGCACAAATATTTAGCTGAAGAACTCAAGACACAAAGTCCAGTAGCTTGCTCAAGATCACCTAGTTGAGTTGCAGAGAGATCAAAATCATCTCACACCGTGCAGAAAAAACCTATACTACCAAGCTCCTTCCCTCTTCCTCTCCTGCATCTTGTTTTACTTAGAAGCTCACTGTTTCAGCAAATGAAAGGAAAGAACATTTTCCCCAAAGCACTGAGTCCGTGCTATGGCTATGTGGTCCAAACACAGGGATTTGTGTATTTATGAGCAAGAGCAGTATCTTCATGCTGAGTGGGTTTTGCTCCCTTTGAGACCTCCTGAAAGCCCCCTGGCAGCTATTGCACATAATTGCATCGAGGAGTGTTATTTGTAAGAATCTGGTATATGCTGGTATTTTAAAAATGAGACTTACAGCTGGAGAGAAAAACCAACCAGCAGCAGCCAGGCTCCTGCAGACAAGCACTAACTCCACAGGCCTCTTATGCAACAGTCCCCAAGATTAATTCTTGCAAGGACTTACCATATATTTGACCTCCCTCACATTATCACCAAAACCAGTGACAGTGCCTGGAGATAAACATGTGCAGAATATGTGGCAAAGCATTTACTTCTTGTTCCTTTTTTTGAGATTTTAATACAAAAAATGTTCCTAATATAAAAGTATATATGCATTTTTTTTCAAGTGCTGGATGCATCTTCTACTATTACATGTATTTGATATTGTCAATTCCTTTCTTTTTACTTCTTCATTTGCTTTTTCCTTGGGCCTTTTCCTTGGTTAATTGTTGGTTGCTTGTTTTACACAAACCAGAACAAAAAGGAAAACTAAATTATAAAAATTTAAAAACCACCGAACAAACACTTGTTTCTATTAAAAAAAAAAAAATAGAATTAAATCAAAAGCAAAAAGTTTAAATTATTAAAATCCGCTTTAAACAATTTTTGGTGCTGTGGGAATGAGTACCTTCTGTAAAACAGCCTATTTGGAAAACATACATTTCTAGTCAGTTATTGTTAAAAACACCTTAAAATTTCTGTAGGCCTAGAGTCTTCATTAGTTTCCATTTCTACTTAAGCATAAAAAAGCTTTTCATACTTGATGATTCTCCCCCTCCTCCCCTGGTGAGCAATACTCCAAGCTAATACGGCTAATCTCCACTGCTTTTGGACCAGGAGTGGCATTCCTTCATCACTCCTGGGCACTGTGAATAATCAATACCTTAGACATTCTGGGTGCGTAATGAATTACTAATATGTGTTTTTTAACTCAGACATTGAGCTAAAAAAGGCCTGACCTTCTGTTTTATGTGTATGCTCCGTGCTTTTTGCTCTCCTAATTCTCTCACTAGTATAGCAGTTCCAGATGTGCATCCTGGATTTCCTTTCCCTTCAGTCCTGAAGGTGCATCATGTGAAACTTGCTCCCTCCATCCTCGGGGCATGGACTTCCAGACAGACACATACACATGCACCCTGTTCTCCCCACCACAAAATATTGTGGAAACAGACCATAGTGTTGCCATTGTGTTTAAAAAAGGGAATTGGGAGCACATTACTGCTCTGCTGAGCCCATAATGCAACATGTTCTCAGACAGGAATTTTGCTGGTAGCTCAGCTGAACTCCACACAGAGGTATTCCTGCTTACTGTTCACTGTACACCCCTAAGGGGAAACAAAAAATAAAAAAATAGCAGGTGAGTCCAGAAGCCTTATTGCCAGGAAAAACTTGGAAAGCTTTTTGCTAGCATTCAAAACTTCAGCAAAACACTTGGTCTACTGTACATTTTCCAGACTTTTCTAATGTTGTTGGGAGGGGCTTCCTATAGCACTATCTCAATCTCTAGAATTTTGTTCTTCACCATTTACTGAGTGCTAGCCAACAGGCTGGGCAGTCTGAGAAAGAGCAACTGAATGACAGTGGAACATTAATCAACACAGCCCTGCAAGTACAAATGAAGTTGCTGATTACAATACACATCTTCATACACACTCATGCCCTATACAATCATTTCTCTTGTAGACCCAATTGTTTACAAGCCTGAAATGCAACTTTAATTTTGGTATCCTAAAAAGTAAAAGCAAATTAGAAAGTAGTCCTGCACTTCCCTCCCTACAGACTCTTCTGCCTCTTTGCCTCCAATTTTCTGTCCAAGATGCCTTTTATTAAAGCTTTGATCAAACTCTGAAAGTTGTTTGTTCATGTAAGAGAAAATTTCTTAACAATCTTTAAAGAAATCTCAAAAGATGAGTGCCAGAAACAGAACCATAAAAGCTGAAAGAGGGAGAAAAGGCACTAGAGGGAGTTTTCTTATTCCACTAGGAATCTGGTTTATTTCAAAGGATTCTTTCTCCTCAGTTTGTTTCCCAATTAATACACACATCTGGGAACAAAAAAAACCTTTAAATATATAAAATTTAAGCCAAGATCTAGTCTCCATTCCTTCTGGCATCGACAATCATATGCAGTCTCTGATTTCAGAACCAGAGAGAGAAAACAAAGTTGTATTTCCATTACTCCAGCAAGGCACACTAACATGGGATACTCAATGTCCAAATCCCAGCATGGACTTTTTAGGATTGAACTATTTTCCATACTTAAGGCATGACTCCATTCATACCTTCCACTATGGTATTGTGAATGAGTCTTTTTTGAAATGAATACTATACTGAGCTCCTCAAGCTAACAAAATGAAAATGAAAATTTTGCCAATATCAATCAAACTTCAGATTTTTATCTGACAACTGAAAAGGATCCTCTGTGTTGACCTCCGGTCACAACTGATATTTTTAGCAAAACTGAGGCAGGAAATAAAGCAAACTGTGTTCAAGCTCTGAAAAAGACAGTATAGCTGAGAAAAATAAAAAGCAATTGTCATTTCTGTAAACATTAGCTGCAGAGTGATGTGCACAAGAAGCATTTACACAGAGTGCCAAAACCTCACTGACTTAGCATCTCTTCAATAAGTGTTGTGTAGATATTACATATTTTATTAAGTGCAATATGGGTATAGACTTCACATTTTTACCACACTACCATCAACCTCAGGCATGCCAAGTAAGTACTCCTTTTACAGAGACTGAGGAAAATGGGAACTTAATGGTTGTAGCAGCTACAACCAACAGTGCAAAGGGGAGCAGATGCTCCTACAGGGGATACAATGTGGGCTGATTGAAGGATAGACTTGTGAATTTGACAGACAGATCTCAAATATGGCTGTGTGCCCTTAGATGAGAATAGGAAAAGGAGTTAGCTAGGACAAGAGGCTAAACACAGTCATTTTCTTCCAAGTCCTGGGTATGGACAAAGTTCACGAAGCAGTGATACTTACAAAAACCAAAAAAAGAGCGTCTTCCACATGGCAAACATCCTCAGGCATTTCTCTCAGGGTAAGTTACCCTGCTGACCTCGGTTCCTCCCAGTCCCAGGAGGCTGGGAGGAGCTGGAGAGTCTGAGAGAGCAAAGAGGCAGCTGGAACAAAACTCACATGCAAATTGTATGGGGCTGCAGCAGCCAAGAATGCCAGAAGAAAAGGGCTGCCCAGTGGAAGATACCTACACAATTTTGCAGCCTTTTACAACGAAGAACATACAGAATGAGTTGGATGAGGTCTCTCAGCTCTCTCCAAGAACACTAACTACACCTAAACCATCTCAGATGTGCATGTTTGCCCTGTTTTTAACTGCTAGGGGCAGCTATTTCTCAGCTCACTGAGGTGTTGACATTGCATCAAGTTTCTAAGTTCTTCCTCTTGGCTCGTATAAGAAGCTGTTTATTGCCCCTCTCCTTGTGTTTGTGAAGAATGAGAGGTCTTCACTCTTCCTGTAACGATTTCTTACATGCATTTTCCTTTATTTTTATTAGTCATGTTACTAATATTCCAAGTTCCTTCTATCTTTCCCTTTACCTTCCCTCCTATCTGTGTGTTTTTCTCTTAATGGTCTGCACTAAGCACCATGGACCACCCAACCTCACAGCAGTGGTGAAAGTGGAGTCCTTTGCACCCATATTTCATGAAAATCACATTTTCAACCTCCAGATCTCACCAGTCTCAGAAGGCTGATGTATTTTCACTATGTGACTCAAGATATTGCTGGGATTCCCATGTGCCATACAGCACCTAGACATTTATTTTCCTCATCTATTTTTATAGAATCCATTCATCTTCCCTACACCTGTCTCCTTAGAGAATCTTATGTTTTCTCTCTCCTTAATCTACTTTTTCAAGAATATTATGAGTACTGAGCAACCTTCTCAAAGTGTGTTAGTTTTCAGTTTTCCAAATACCTTGCAGCTACAGGGCCATAAATTTTAATCCATTTCTCTAGATATTGGTAATTTTGTTTCTCAATTCAATTGAAAAAGATGGTTCCTAGAGAGAAATGGAAAGTCTGGCAATCTGCTAACAAATATTGTAAGCCATTGCAGATGAGACCAGCTCAGCTGGTCAGAGCATGGTGCTGCTAACACCAAGGTTGTGGGTTTAATCCCTCCATGGGCCATTCACTCCAGAGCTGGACTCAATGGTCCTTGTGGGTCCCTTCCAAACCAGCATATTCTGTGATTTCTAAAGGGTTCTTTCTCAGGTACTCAGAGTGATAACTACACAAAATAGTATTCCCCTTCAGTGCCCACCTTACCTTATCATGATTCTGTTTACTCCATATTTCAGCAGCCTTTTTCCAACACACACATGCAAAAGTCCAAATAAACCTGAGGTGTCTTACAGCTACTGATTCCCTCTCACCAGACAATTTATTTTTGCCAAAACAGAAAATTCATGGAAAGCTGAGGTCAAGGGAACAAAAACACTTTGGCAAAAGTGAAAACTAATTTTTTTATCCTGTGAGATCTTGACAGTCATGCAATTCTCATTTCAAGAGCAAAGACCTGTGGCAGAGCTCGATTTGTCAGTGTAAGAATAAGCTACCTTGGAGCTCACAAAGTAAACACACCCACGTGGTCTTGGAAGGAACAGTGCCCCAGAACTTGAAATAACCTTTCATGGTTTTTAAAAACCTCCTTTAGAATGTAACAAGAAACTGTACAATTGTGTAAGACTAGAGGCATTGTGGAAGAGGGATATGTTAACTAAAATCTGTAACCATTTCACAGTAGTTTCTGTGTGGCACTTTACATCTTGGATTATACTGGTGTAGCTTCCCTGTGATGTTGAGCTCTGGTTTTCTTTGCCTAGAAACTTCTCTATGTACATTTGGAGACCTGTTTTTGCATTCCTGGCATACTCACAATAGATGCCTAAAGTCAAAGAGCATTGCAAGTGAAGTAATCATTATAGTTTTATTAGGCAAATAATTCTTCCTTACAATGTATTTGTGGAAAGCTGGGAACTAATTTCCCCCCTACTGACTTTGTCCCCTGCCACTTGGCAGGAATTCATTTTATCCCCATAGTTTTGAACAAAGCTAAAAATACAAAGACCGACGGGGAGGAAAAGTAAAAATTAAAAATTCACTATTAATTTAGGAAGTCAAAGCATCTTAATTTAGCCTTCAGTACCGCTGATGCACATCAGAGCACATCAGCTCTGAGAAAAGGTTTTCACAGTCTATCATTGCAGGAATTACAGAGATGGATTGGAAAGTGCATTTTTTCCATGTTCAGTAAATACGTGTCCCAAAATGAATTCCACACATGCTTAAGTACAAGCTCTACTTAAATCCTTCAGGTCAGATGCTCTCCCAACTCTTCATGGTATGCCAGGGAGCTCCTCCAGCTGAGCTAGTTTATATTTACATTAGCAAGAAGTGCAGCCCAGAAAGAGGAGCAAAACTAATACTGCTGAAAATGCAACATCTACAGGCCTGGGAAGTGGGTGGTTTTTTTTTGCCAATATTTAATTTAATCCCCAGCCCTGAATGCTCAGTAGAGGTTGCCTTTGGTGCTTTAGGTGTACTGCCAGAATATTTTTTTCACTTTAGTTTTGCCTGAGTGTAACTGGGTTCGTATACCTTGTGGTGGTTTCTAAAACAGAGTAAGAAGGAGAGGTATTTCAAAAGTGAGCTTTGGACTTGAATTAAAATACTAATGTAGATAAACCCACTGGCCAGAAGAAGTCCCTGTCTACCTCCTCCAAATAATGAATCATCATTTCCCAACCTATTCCATACCACTTTGATGAGAGCCATCCTGTGCCCTGCTGGATTTTCAGGGCTGGATTATCAGTGGACCAGACACATTGCATTTCATCATGCCTCATTTTCAGGTTATCACACCTATGGGGATCCATACTGCTCAATGCACTGCTCTGAAATCTGCAAACAAAATGTGGTTAAAATGAAAATAATAATTTCACAAGATGCTTATAAATAAGTATCTTCAACATACCTCTTTATAAAGGTTTAAATAAGACAACAAAAAGACAGGAATATCGCTTAATTTCATACTAAAAATCCTGCCATCATCTCTCTCTTCTCCTGATAAGTTTGACAGCCTTAAGCAACCCAGGAACACCATCCTGGTGAATACAAAAACCCTTCCCAATTTATCCAGAGAATCACTTGTTCCAGTAAAACAGGCTTACAACTATAACCTGCCTTTTCTCTGAGTTGCTCTAACATGCTCCAAGGTCAAAATTTTGTCAGGTAAAACATTTTTCTACCTGACTGGACAATGTCTACATTACTGTGTTCTGATTTTTAAATCTATTGTTCTTAATTTTTCATTTAATACCAAATTTACATAAATATAGAGAAGATGAGTGCACACTGCTCAATCTACACATACATGGCCAGAACCAGTCACTTAGAATAACACTGGGGTGGGACAAACAGATCCTACTCTGTCTTTGATTGACAAACATTCAGTTTGTTTTGCAAATGTATCTTTGCAATTTATATAGAAAACTGGAACTGCTGCTTAATGGCTCCTGACTTCAAAATGCAGAAATCCAGTCAGCTGCTCCAGACAATTGTAGCTGTTCCACTATTTCACCTTTCCAAAATGGGAGAATTTGGAATAAAATATGTATGAGTTTACATTATCGCAAAACTTCAAGACAAGTTCCTGGAATAAATTTATGGAAGAGAAATATTTTCAAAATCCCCAGTTCACGTGGATCAAACCCATGGGAACCTTCAGAACTCTGAAGTAGCTCTGGTAGATGTGCGTGACTCTAAATGGAAAATAATATACAAAGCAGAGGGATGTTTGCCTCTGAGAAAAGCTGACAGTATAATCACTTTGTTGTGTAATCAAGAGGACTTGCATCCAGTTGATGGCAAATGCTGCAGCAGACAAATAATTCCCCCAAGAACGGCTGTTTCCAGCATATTTGCCATAAACAATTTATTTGTGTAAAAGAACATTGCTTTTCATAATCAACTGTTGGCATTTTAAAAGCATGCAGCTCTCAGAAATTACTGACTTTCAAATTAACAAGGGATCCAGGATTTGACCTTAAAAATTGCAGAAATAAATGGTAAGCAGTATGCTAAACAGAAGAATAAACAGTAATGAGAGATTTAAAGCCATAACATTGTGCTTCTCTCCTATCACTCAAATTTAGATCACATAATGCTGATGGGCTGAAAGGAACCCTAAAGATCATCTAGATCCATTCCTCCTGCTGTGGGAGGGACAACTGCTACTAGAACAGATTGCCATCCCAACTGGCTTTGAACGTTTCCAGGGATGGGACATCTACAACTTCCCTGGGCAACCTGTTCCACTGCCTCATTACTCTCACAGTAAAGAATTTCTTCCATATATGTAATCTAAACCTACTCTTTTTTCACTTTGAAGCCATTTCCCCTGTCTCTATATGCTCTTATAAAGTCTCTCTCCATATGCTAATAATGCATTAAATCAATATAATTTAGAACAGTACAAATATCCGTCCTAAAATAAATTTAGGCTTTGAAAACATAGTCTTTGCTGATAATTTGGAAAAGATAAACCTGCAAATTATAGGACAGAGCTGTGCACAGCAAAAGAAGAGGTCTTTAGATTAAAAATAAGAAAGTAAAATCAAGGAAGCCTGATTGGTAAAGCCAATCCCAGCTCAGCTTAGCTCAGCCCAGCTTGTTATGGATTGTCCATGAGATACCTGCAGGTGCCCACCTGGTGTCCCAGCTGTCAGGTGTCACAGCAGTAGACACATCCCCCTACCTGCTAAACTACCAGTGAGTGAGTGATAATGAAATAGCAACAAAAAATACTGCTGACAAGAGAACATAACCTTCATCTAAAAACTGCTAAATATGTCATCCTGTTACTGCTCACTCCAGGGTGAGTTTGGTGAGCTCTTTTCAGTCCCCCAGGAGAATTTCACTGAGGCAGTATCAGTTTTCCTGACTTCACAAATGGGATGTGTTTACTCCCAGACTGATGCTTTTGCATACCAGGAGCCTTGCCTGCATCCATCTGTAGGATGCCCATGGATTACAGAAAATCAGTAGAACTCTGCAAAGTGTAACTAAAGGCTGACCTGCAACACCTGCTCCTGATCATCTCAGATCCATTTACACTTCAGTTTTCCAAGTTTATTTTCTTTTCCAGGAATGAGATTCCTTCAAAAGCACCTGCTAGTATCCTGGCAAGCACTCTCATGTTTTGAGGGCAAATACCTTGTTTCTAGGGTTGCATTCCTCTTCCCTTCTGACACATGGCCAAACAGAGAAAAACAAAGCTGGTCTCCAGGGCTTTTTGAAGGAATGGTAGAAAACTTCACTTAATCCACATTTTTGCATTTCTTATAAATCCACAGTGTTGCCACTACATGCAGAGACAAAGGAATGCATTCAGCAAAGAACTGGCCAAAGCCAATTCCCCAACAAATCACCTTTGGGACCTGGGTGAGAGGAACACTCTGGAGAGGATGAAAGAACAGAAACCCACGAGCATCAGCTCGATCCAACTTATCCAGCATCTCTCCAAGAAAGATAAACAAATGGGTTTTTTTTCATAATAAACACGTCACGTTGTGAGAGCCCTGGAGTGGCAGTGAGCAGTCCCCTCTTACAAACACACACAACACACACACAGCAACACACTGGGCAAGCACATAGTGCTTATTCAGAACCACAAGGATTAAAATTTTGTTTATGGGAAACTTGGGAGTTAAGCTGGGAAAGAGACATGGCCACTGGCAGCTTTCCTTCTACTGGAAAAATGTAACTGGCTCAAGCCCAACTGCACTAAGTTACATGGATTCCTGACCACCAGTGGGAAGCAGCCCCAGACTGTGTCAAAACAGATGGTACTTATGACTGCAAAAGCACTCAGAGGGCATTAGGCACCCTCTGAAAGCCAGCCCTGCAGTCTGAGATCCCAATTGCCCTGTCTGTGATTTGTGCTGTATAAATTGCAGATCACTATTTATGCACAACAGCATATGGTACTCTGACATTTGAGGAGTATCAGATGTACATACATGCAAGTAAATCAAGAATTCAGCACTCAGTATTTATGGCAACTTCAATAACTTCCCATTCTACTGAACACCACAATAAATAACTGCTTTATTGTGCAGAAAATATGAACTGACTGTAATTATTCCTCTTCAATTCATTGTGATTTCAATTTACTGAAATTAGATAAACAAAATTATTCACTGACTCTCTCAATGTCCCTTTGATTTCATTAACTCAAAATCAATGTACAAAAAAAGAAAATGTGATGTTTATATCTACACAATTGCTGAGTTATTATTCAAAGCAAGGACTCTGGCACTATCTAAATCTTTCAGTCTGTTTCATGTTAACCTAAGCTAATTATTTAAAACATCATCACTAGCTCTATATGGAATTTTACATTTATCCACAGATTTATTACCACCAGCTTACGGCAGTATCTCAGGGAGTAGATTTAAATACAGGACAGCAGCAAAAGCAGTATTTGGAATTAAGGAATATCATGACAAAGTAAGAGGAAGATGAAGAGAAAGGCCCTTACCTTCACAAAGCCCAAGGAAAATGGGAACCTGCCAGGGTGGTCTAATGAATATGTATTTACACCTGATGGGAAGGTGTACAGCAGTCCCTTCTAAACATAATTATTTTGTGTTTACCAATTCAATTGAACTTAACAATACTCCTCTTTTTGAGGCTTGCACAGAAGAACAAACTCTGCCTTAAGTGAATCAAACCCTTGTGAAAAGGTCATAATAAATGTGCTAATTCCCAAGCTCTGAGTGGAAAGGTTAAGTGATCTTGACCCCTGCAGATGAAGATCAAAAAGGACATGCTAATATGTACCATGACCTCCAGTGTATGCACCTGGAGGACAGAGGTGATGGAAAGGTTACTGCACTTGCAGAGCTATGTCAGAAGAAGCAGCAGCCAAGTTTGACTAAGAGAAAACATAGTTGAGGGTTAAAAAATTTGACACAGTACACAAATAGGTCAAGGCATAGGCTGAGTGGGTTAGGATTGACATCTAGAGCTTTCTAGGAAGCAGCAAAATTTTAAAAAAACCCCCAGAAAACCAAAACACAACAGTAGAGGAATTAATCTATGAAGAAATTTCTGCTTTAAGATGTTGTTTGCACAGAATGATCCAAGAGCTTTCCCACCTGTTATCATCAACCAGCCCTGACTTGTTAGCCATCCTAGTCTTTCTGAAGCAGAGAAGTAAAATTCTTACTGAAAGAATTTGTCAGGGAGGTAAAAAATGAAGGAGGAACTGATGCTTATTTCCATCATTGGCACAGATACACATTTTGGGCTGAGAAGCAATGCCCTTGCTACAGCTTTTTCAAAGTTGTAGAAGTACACACTTTTACAGATTTTATACTCTATTCATAAAATACAGACCATTCTTCATTTTGACAGGGAAGAGGATGAAGTTCACTGCAATGCACATGATCCACAGGAGCATATTAAACCCTGCTCATGTGGAGACTCTGATATGTCTCCTGAACGTCAGTGAAAATTGCTCAAATGGTATTTTTTTTCTCATAATACAACAAATATACCAAAGATCCTTGTAACTTACAACTTGAGTTTGAGACTTGGCATTCATGTGCCTCAGTTCTGAGACTCCTGAGCAGCACACTCCACTGCAAATCTTTCACCTTGATGTAGAAAAATCAGCATGTGCTCTCCTTTTGGTAGAACTGAGGCTACAGATTTCTTGGTGGGATGTGCTAAGTTTGGAGACAAGGAGTACCAGAGCTACCAAATTGGTACTGAAATCCTAGTGAATCCACCCTCAGACCACCCTCAGGTGAACTGACACTTCCCTTGTAAGATCTGCTTCAGAAGTGAGGCTGATGCAGACAAGGCACAGGGGAAAGTCACACTCTTTCAGAGAGGGAAAGCACTGTCCAGCTGCTGTAATTCTATTATATTTAGGGAGTGATGACAACGTTGTGTTTACAGGATGTGTGATGGAAATTAAAGCACATGTAATGAGGCCCAGGTTCTAGAGAAAACATTTTACTCTATGCTATAGTTCCACTAGGTACTGAGTTTTCAGGTGGGGAAATTCTAGTAATGACTTATTTTATTATCTCCCTCCTAATTGCACAAGACTTCAAGCAGAACACTAATGCAAACAAAAAAAAAAAAAATTCTTCAGTATAATTTGGAAGCATAGAACACAGCCAGTAAAGAGAGATCACAAAGTTGTACTTAAAAGCTTCTAATGAGAAGGTTAAAAGAATTTTTATTAGGAAACATTTAGAAGCACATAGTGACTTCACATTTTCCAGCCCATTGAATTTACAAGCAAAGAGGCTGATACTGCTGCACCTGGATGCCAAGTAGCTCTTAGGATGTGCAGAGTACCAGAGGCTACTGCAAGTTCAGAGCAGCCAGCATCTCATAGGATCACAACTCCTCTGACTACACACACAATCTGAAACACTGCCAGGTTAGTTTACTCTCTCTCTTCTATTTGTGGCAAAGAGACTTTTATAACATCAGTAATTGGCTGGAAAGAATTGCTCTCATTTCATCACAGTAAATTACACTCCACTCATGCTGTATTCATGACTATTTATAGTGTGAACCATGTATAGGAACATGACACTGCAAAAGTGTCACTATGAGAAATGCTCAAGTAATAAGTGAGATGAGATTACAAACTCTGGGCCACTAATCTTCTATAATCCAGTTATACATTTACTTGCTCCATCATTTAAATTCTATTTACAGAACACTTGAATGATGTGCAAGGCACTGATACTACTGGTATTACTCACAGTTCAGGGAAATACTTCTGTAGCCCTGAGGGTGATTCAAAAACTAGTACAAAATGTTGATGCTTTCAATATTTAATATCTTATCCAGTCTGGGAGAGAGAAAAATCTGTTGCCAATTCCTCATCACCCTGCAGTTTGTAGGAAGGGGTGTCTATCACAAGATATCCCTCTTGCTCAGTTTGGACTGACTGTTTTGACATGATACAAGAAAGCAAACAGAAGTGCCAAAAGCACTGAAGTGGAACATTTTCAAATGACACTTTTGCATGTGCCTGCTTATGTCTACAGAGGTATCTCTTACTAGGACTTTACTGAAGTCCTTCCATTTGAATCTCAAGAATTAAAATCCTCCCTAGGACCATCTCCATAACACATGAAATGGGTCTTCTGTTCACTACCTGCTGAAATGGGATATCTATACCTCAACCTGGAGATGGAAAACAAACCCTCCACCAAGCTGCCTCTCATGTGACTTCTGCAGTATTGAATCCTGCCACTGCAGATTCAGACTGTGATTTAACTCATCAAATCCTGGCACAAAAGTATACCTTACAGAAAGGTGTCTGTTCACAAGGGCTGAAGAGCAGAGCACAAGGACAGACTGCACAGTTCACATACTGAACAAACCCTGGCCTTCACCATCCCACCTTCCTAAGTAAGGCCTTACAAAGCTTTGAGTTTACTGAAATGATGTAACAAACACATGCTGCTGAAGTGATATTTAACTCACAAGGCTTTCACATTGAATGGCCTCTGTTGATTTAGCAATTTCTATTTCAAAAGCTCTGGAAGGCAACAATTCATTCCCAAGTGCTCTGCTGTGTTATAAACCAGCCAGAAACCATTTGAACACCACAACAAAAAGGCTTCAGAGAGGCACACAGTGCCTCCAGCCATGAGGACTGACCATTAGGCATGGACTTTCAGCTCTTCCTTGTTCCAAAACACAGGTGGGATGCCTGCCTTGGGACTGAGCCATGGTTCCTGCACACCTCAGTGAAGCACTCACTTCTCTTCATTGCTTTCTATATCTATAGCACTCACCAGTGATGCTGTTGAGTCTTCTTTACTGATTATAATGAGTTTCATGCAAGTGGAGTCACATCTGGGGAACAATTTAGGCAGAATAAGTTATTTTAGCTAAGACTACAGCTGGCAGAGCTTGCCCCTTAGGCAAATAGCCTTGTAACACAACAAAGCCTCATCTGTCTGCAGTGCATTGCAGCAAGCTTGCTAGCCTTTCTATGAACAGCTATTTGCTCCTTGAAGGGAATTCAGATTTTTGTTTATAGAAAAACTCCAAACTCTCAAGAGCAAAAAGCAATCCCATCACACTTGAACTGCAATTAGCAACCTTGCTGTACACAAAGGTACAGGTGGAGGGTGTGCTTCCATGCCCTGCCAGTGAGCAGAAAATGACTGAGGATAACAAAGTGAGATCTAGGAACAGATGGTGATGGCATGGCCCAACCTTGGCCAATGGTCTGGGACACCACATTTTAAGAAAGAAATGTGAGTGAATCATTGTTGGTGTGCAGGTGTAAAAAACACACAAAATCAGCGTGTGCTTCCAACACTGATCATGTTTAAATGCATGAAAACCATCATCTTTAACCAGCCACCTCAGTATTGAAGAAAATCATCATCACCAGACAGAGCAGCTTTCAGGCAGGCTGCTGCAGACAGAGACCCACAGCTCCTGGAGTGCACCTGAGCTTGTGGGTGCTGCCTCACCAGCTGCAGGGAGCAGCACTGGGTACCAGGAGGTGAGAGCATCCACATCCCCTGCAGGATATGGATGCACTTCATGGGGAAAGGGGAGACTGTAACCCACACATGCTGGTAGAGTATGTGAGTGTACTTGTGGAAGAGAGTCTATAACTTCTGGGGATTAGTTAAAGCTGTTTTCTGTAAGTGCTATTAACCTTATTTCAGTGTTCAGGGCTGTAATTTATCTGTGGCATTACTGGTACTGATCCCAAATGAGCCGTTCATTGACTACTGATTAAATGCATGCCATTATTAAAGTGCTTTGATCCTAACTTTAGTTTAAGCTATGTGAACTGAGTAGCACTCCACTGCAGCACATGTGATTCATCACTTGCTGCTGTTTGTTTCTGTAATACTTTTAAGGATGAGAAAACCGATTTATATCAGGTGTTGACAAGAATTTCAAAATAAAGCTAGGGATTAAAGAGTGTTGTTTAACCAGCTGCAACAATTGCTTAGAAAAGGTGTGGACAAACTCCAAAGGCAACCTAGGTGTCACTGTGGATTTGTGGAGCACTGGTAGTGCTGCACAGTGCAGCAACAGGGAGATGCTGAACACCTGCAATGAGGGATCATGTTCTGCCTTGGCAAGGACTGCAGCTGATCCAGACTCTGGTTTCTCCTGCAGGGAATCACAACCTTGGTATAATCTAATTATCTCTCCATACATATATGTGCATTATTTCCATATATAGCTACATTTGGCTGTACCTATAGGTGGTTTACTATAATTACAGATGGCCATAAATGAAACAGCAGCTTTGAATTTTCTTACTAAGTATGGAAAGTAATGGGAACCACAGAAGTGCTACGACTGAATAAAAAGCTCACCTTTCATTTACAGAAGTGTGTGCCAGGGAAAACTTCATAATATACACTCAATGTAATTAGGGAACCAAATTAAAGGCAATTAAATAATTTAAAACATTTTATAGGAAAAGGTATCAAATTCCTTATGATTAATATTCTAATCACACAATTAAACCATAATGATTTTACCCTATCAACTTTCTTTCTTTTCTTCTTTTTTGTGTCAAAGTATGTAAGATCAGGAATTGGAATATTTCAATAGATGAGTATGAAGAAAAGCCAAGCACCCAGTGGCACAGTGGTAAGAACTGTTTATAAGATGGGTTAAATTCAGCTTATTATGTTAAAATTAATTAAAAATTAATCAGGCAAGCCACAGAATACAGCTTTACCGAGGCACTTGCAGAGGCTTCATCTGCTTTGTTTAAAATGGAGACACTTCATGATAGCTCTGCTCAGAAAACAGAAGGACACGAGCAGTAAACTTTAAGGCAAGCTATCACGATATTGTAACTTTAAGTCAAGTTTACACTGCAAGGAAAACAGCTTTTAGTGTGTGTCCAGTACATCCTTGGAACTCAACCAGGCAATGGCCCTTCTCACTTTCCTGAGAGTAATGATGCTTTGAGCTGTAGTAACTTCTGAGACACAACTGCAGTAGTACAGTTTTTTTCAGACTTGTACCAATTTTTAAATCAAATTCTCTCTTATTAAAACCTTTCAGCAGAGTGGTAAAAGAACAGACACAACAGACCATGAGAATGACTTTGGTGTGTACCAGGTCTACAGGTGAGCTCAAGTGCAGCTCATGAGATGATGCATCCCAGGGATGCACCAGCTCAGGACCAGAACTCCTGACTGTGGAAAACATGGAGCATTGCACAGAGCTGGGGGCAGCTGCAGCTATGGGAGACATGCTGGGGAAATGGGACCCTTTCCCAAATCATTGCAAGCACTGTGGCTTCAGAGGATATGAGCACTGAGCTGCTGTCAGCTATGATGGTGTAAAAAGTGCTGCTGCTTCACTCTTTCCCCTTTGTTGCACCCTCTGTTAAAACCCATAACTCCACTGCACAATATGATGTCAAAAATGTCATACAGATAATGATGAGTGGAGCCAGAGGATGTTGTAACCAATATAAACTGGATTAGGAAATTCAGTTTATATTTAATTGTGTATTTTAAAATAAGCTTTAATAACTGTTGCACTAACATACAAAGAATTCAGAAGCTGTTGGATGTCTTGGCAACCCTGATGTAAATTCATATTCTGCTTCTTTTAAAAGACTGTGTCCAAAAGAAACACTGCATCAAATGTATTGTTGAGACTTTCCTCAGCACATGTTTTGACATCTAGGCAAATCTTATGAGTCAGGGTGGTTGAGAAGCTCAAGCAACAGACCTGCTGCATCTGACAGATTCACCACTGGGAGAAAGTGAATTGCCTGTCTGCTTTTGACAGCTGAACAGGAGATGTCAGCCACTTGGCTTCGTGCTCTCCATCAGTACCCCACAAGCTCTCCAGTTTCAGCATGTGGCCAGCCAGGCACACAGCAGGGCTGAGCAGCCTCCCCTGCAGCTGGCACTGGGCTGTTCCTGGTGAATGGACAGAGCTCCCAAGGAGCTTCAGGGCACCTTGAGACACCCATCATCTCAAAGCAGCTGACAGGAACCTGAACTGCATCACTCACCTGTGAGCAGGCCAATATTACCTGTCCCCCATGCTCCTCACCAAAGCACTGGCAGCTTACTTCTGTTCCATCTAACTAGTCCCAGGAGTCATTTAGCAGCCTGAGAGCAAGCCCAGCCTGGTCACAGAACAGGTCTGCTTCCTTGCAATTGCACATCCTGGTACCAGAGCATTAAAGGCAAGTGAGGCTCACAGAAAGGCAGAAAAATTTCTTTTTTCACAGGAATATTACACATTGGCATGGCCACACAGTGCCACCCACCTGTGTTAAGCATCCCATGAAGATTATGCAGAACATGACACACTGCAACACATCTAATATTTGTGCTCACCCAGCCATGCATCTTTCTTTGCCCCAAGGTCCCTCTACTACTCTGAGCATTCAGATACATCTGCTGAAATGCAGCCTCTTGTTTGTTCCCCAGTACCAGCAGCAAAGCCCATGCAGACAGAACCAGGTGTAACTTCTTCACCATCACAGGCAGTAGCTGCAGCAGACAAAATCTGAATACACAAATACAAAATGTTCTATTTAACAGGAAAAAAAGTAAAGCAAAAGCAAGAAGATTACAGGGGCTCAGGAAAAAAGCTAATGCATCATACAACAAAAACTTCATTAACACCTGAAATTAGAGGTGGTAGCAGACTTGAAATAGAACCCTCTGGATGCTCCATCATGCACAGTGTGGAATCACCAGATTCCTGCATGCAACCATGAAAAACCTGGCAACCCTAAGGTTCATTATTTGAAACAGTTTAAATTTTCCATTCAAGTTTTGTTTACCTTTATGACAGAATATATCCCAGCTGAGAAATGCTGTGAGGACTCTCCTAGTAAGTCAATAATCACAACAAAAGTCTGTTTAACAGGAATACTGTTTTACATTTATTCATTAACTGTTTTGAAATCTTATGAAAAATGTAAAAAAAAAAAAAAAAAAAGAGAGTGAGAGAAATCACAGAAGGCAAAATTTCCAGCCTTCCTTAAGCCATGGAGTTAATTACTGTTAGAGGCTGTGGTGAAAAAGTTAAAGTTTATCACTGGCTTCTACCATCTGGCCAATACATGACACATCTAAATTTTCTATATACTGTACTACAAACACACTCTAGATTCAGGCTTTTGGCATGAACCTTCTACCTGCCAAGCCCAAAGCAGCATGTTGCCCACCACAGCAGAGAGCTGCCATTGGCAGGATGGTTTAGTTTTGCCTCTAACTGCTCCCAGTCACGGCACCATCCCATTCCCAGGACGCTGCAGAGGGACTCCCAGAGCTGGCTCCCCTGTGCAGATAGCAGCATTCAGCACAGCCCTGCTAGCAAGGAAACTTGGCAGAGGCTCACCAAATACACAACTTAACAATCAAGGGCCTTGTTGAGTTGGACCTTTTATTGAACACAACTCTGGCCCTTGTCTCCTCTCTCTGTTTATAAGGCTTACCAAGTATATAAACTATTGCTCTTAAATTATGAGGACCCACATTTATGAGAGCAATTATCCTTTGTTTGTTTAGAAAGGCTATTTGTCTTTCTCCTGTCTCTTACATGCCTCCCTGCCTCCTTTGCCCAAAACAAAGCAAAATGTTTGGATTTTTATTTGAGGGTGGGCTCCATATGAACTTCACTTAACGAGAGGAAATCTCTGCTATAACCATTGGATGGGGGGAGGAGCTGGAGGAGATCAAGCCTTGCTTCATTTCAAATGAAAGTTAGGCAAGGGAATTGTCTGGAGGAATAGATAAAGTTCTTGCTCTTATACATCTCTAAAATTAATTATAAAGTTAAGGTGGCTTGGCTTTAAAAAGATAATTTAAAAACCACAGTACACATCAGATAATAAGTATCTTGCTGTCACTGTGCACTAAAGTAGGGTAAGGTTTAACATTGCATTGGCCTTCTGCAGTCTGTTCAGATGAGATGGAAAGTAAAAACCCACTGCTGGGGCTTTGAAAAGAGCATGTTTCTCTGGAAAATGGATTAAACTATATCTTCCAAAAGACTAAAATATGTCTTTGTAAGACTGCTGTATTCAGAATTAATACTGCCAACATAAGACACATTTGTGCTCTGCAAGTGAGCACACTTGGCTGTGTGACAGTGCTTCCCAGAGAGGTGTCAAGTACCAAGCATAGATGGACTTCCTTTAACAGTTTCAGAAAAATGATCCCACATATCAGCTCTGTCATTCCTGTAACTCCAACAAGAATCCAAGACCTGAAGAGCCCTGTGGCCTGCAGCCAGGCAGCTAATACCCTGAGGAACTCTGTTCTTCCTTCCTCTCCAGAATCTGCAACACTGCCCTCTGCTACCAAAGGCAACACCCAGACTGAGCCTTTGAAATCATGGAAAAGAAAGCTTTCTTGCTTGGAAAACCACAGCCCAGTAGGGAAAGGAAACAGGCAGGTGATGTAGCTCCTCCTTTCCTCAGGCAGACACCTCCTCACTGTGAGTAACACTGAAACTGTTCTGTTGTAAGAAATGCCCCAGGTAGGGGAAATCCTCCAGTGTCCTTTCAATGTGAGACCATACAGGTCCTCCTGAGAGAAGAGGATGGCACAGATCTAGAGTAGCTGAGCTTCATCTTGGAAAATAATTAAAAAAAAAAAAAAATTGAAAAGGAAGATACTTTTGAAAAAAGTGCTGCAGAGCTGTCAAAAAAAGAGAGCAGAGGGCTGGCAGGTGCAAGGAAGGATGCAGATGGGCAGAGTCATTGTGCAACCAGCAGCCACTACAGAACAGAAGTGCAGCACAGAGAAACCTTCCAGGAAAGTGGCTGTTGTTTTCCTTAACAAAGCTCATCGAAGATACTTCAGAAATTAAATACATTTTCTAAATTAGGGATTCTTAACTCTCTGACAAGAAAAACACTTTGACTAAAGTTCAGTGGTTGTTTTGCTCTCCAGGTACCAGGCACCCATCCCCTTAGGTGATTTTTATTAACTGAAATTAAATGCTTCAGTGCAGAAAGCAGAAGCACCAGGCACTTGCAGGCTGAAAGTACATTTTTCTGTTTCTAAGCCAATGTCACTAACACTCCCAGCTTCCATATCCAGATATATTAGAAAGGAACTTTTAACAGGACTCACACTTCCAAAGTTATAATGGGATGTTATCTTTCATTTTGCAGGATATATTACACTCTCAATAATGCAGCTCTGAAATAAAATCACAAGTTTCCCTTCTTGTAGAACCTGCTTTCAAGGTTAAATGAACAGTTGTCTTTAGGCAAGAATATGAAGTACTATAGAATCACAGAACCATTTAGGTTGGAAAAGGCCTCTAGGATCATCAAGTTCAAGCACAAACCTAACACTGTCAAGTCCACTACTAAACCATGTCTCCAAGTACCACATCCACAAGTCTTTAAAATCCTCCAGGGATGGGGACTCTGCTTCCCTGCACAGCCTGTTCCACTGCCTGACAACTCTTTTTATGAAGAATTTTTTTTTCTAAACCTCCCCCAGTGCAACTTCAGACCATTTTCTCTTGTTCATTCACTGGTTGCCTGAGAGAAGAGACCAAACTCCACCTGGCTACAACCTCCTTTCAGGCAGTTGTAGAGAGCAAGAAGAGAGCAGGCTCCAGGCTAAACACCCCTGGCTCCCTCAGCCACTCCTAAGACTCATTCTCTTAATTAATCATAAAAAACATAAATACGAGCTCATGCAAGAGCTAAATGCCATTCTGCTTTTCAGAAGCAGACTTTTTTCTCTCTAATTATTATTATTTTTTTATTGTTGTTGTTGTTGCTGTTTTAAACCATCAAGAGCCATTTTTATGGAGTAAGTTTATGCCATGTCCTAAATATGAATTTTATAGAAAGATTTTGCTGTAAAAGAGTTGTCTGGTTTGATTAATAGTCATCTTGAACAGGAAATACTTGCATAATGTGAATACATCTTGGATACAGATCTGGCTCACAGTAGGTCTTTTGTGCTGCAGAGACTAACCTGGAACTGTTCCTACTGATACTGCTTTAAACAATCCTGCTGGACTGCAAAGTGTGGATACCAGCATCTCCTTCTGCTGGTTTTAAGCTATCTAGTTGGAGAGGAGAATTCACCCAAGTTCCACCAGATACAGATGAAGAAGAGAAACCACCCTGAGCCATATAACTCGGCCTGTCTGTCAGAAAGCCTCTAACCCCTATTACATGGCTCAGCACTGCACACTTAGCTCAGAATAGAGGGCAAAAATATGGAAAAACCTAAGGTTACTTGTTAGCTGGCAAACAAAACCACTGCAAGCAGCAGACTCAACCAAAAAGAAAAGTATTAAAGAACAGAGGAAGATCTGGTGGCTATAGCTCACTCATGTTTCCAGAAGATACTCAATTAATGTCTACACTGAAAGTCTTGAAAGAAACCCTGCAGCCAACACAAGTGGGAAGGTCTCAAAGGTGAACTGCTTGTTTTTGAGAACAGGAAACAAAGCAGGAGTTATCAGTCACTTGTCATTCAGGGTAGGATCCAGGCAGTTTGACAGACTCACATGTAATCTAGACAATGTGTTTAATAGGAAAACAATTAAGTATGATGGCTGAGAGATTAAGTTATTCAAGGAGGTGAAGATGAGGGATTGCTCTGGAGAACTCCAGAGAAGTCTTAATCACACTCTGTTACTGGACATTACATTATCAAATAATTTAATGTAGGCATGAATGAAACCCATTTGGATAAACTTTCAGGCATGCACACAAAAATAGGTAATTTTCCACATAAAGTGGAAGAGTTTGAGGTGACCATTACTATTGACAAATAAGAACTTGGGATTGCAATAGACAGTTACACACCATAATTCCAAGTATGCATAGTCTCAAACAAACAAAGAAAGAAGGGCAGAATCAAAACTCTCACAAAAGAATAAAGAACAGGGAAAGGGCAATTATCACCACAGAGGAAAATAATGACTCAAGCTCTGCATGCAGTCCTGGTCCTCTCCTCTCACTTTAGTAAAAGCAGAAGCAGCTCAGAGGAAGATGTTGAGGACAAGGAAAATAAGAAACAGCTTTAGAATGACAAACATTCTTCAGTCAGAAGAAGAGACAATTGAAAAGAATATGGTTGAGACCTAGAATATGAGACCTATACAGTCACAAGAGGCATTTAAAAGCAATACCTCACTTATTTTCTTGCACTAGAGAACAGATGATAGAAATCAAACTAGCCATTGACAGGCTCAAAGCAAACTGACACGGGAGGGCAATGATCTGTAGCTGACGACAGCAGCATTTGCAGAAATCACTCCTATCATATTCATAATGCTTATAGTTCTTACCCAGCTCCATCAGCATTTAAAATCTCACTCCTTCCTCTCCCATGTGGATTTTTAAATCCTGTAAGAATGCTGTATAAGCACTTCCAATAACACAGGACTGAAAACACATTACACTGCAAAGCTTTAAGAGCTGCTGTCTCTTCCATATAGAGTATTGCAAACATGATTGAAACTGATGAGTGTTTTCAAGCCCTAAGGCTGACCAGAAGGTGCAATTAAATGCCTCCTTTTATAAGAACAGCTGGAGCCAAATGGTGGTGAAAAACTAGTGAGGGCCATAAGTCAAGAAAGTAAGCTGTGAACCAGGTCAAGAAAAGGTTAAGTTGTAAACAGGCAATCTGGCACTAAGGACTGAAAAAAATTAATGTGCGGCCAATTGCTTAAGCGTGTAAATATTAGGCTTCCAAATAAACATGTCTGAATATAAGGGAAAGAAAAACATAGCAGGAGATGAGCATTTTCTCTCAACAGCCTTGCAAAGGTAAGGTAGACCGAGCTAACACACATGGGAACAGTCAAAAGACTGGTGGCTGCAGTGCATAAGCAAGCCCCTCAGCTTATTAATACCATAACACTCTATAAGTCTCTCTACAACTCCCTGATAAGACCTGATGATCTCAGAGGTCATTCTAAATGATTCTGTGATAACTGCCTTCCTGAAGTTCAGAGAACTGTGAGAATTATTCTTTGTCTAATTTTTGAAATTTTGAAAACAACCTTCCCAGTTCCCACACACTGACTAATGGCTCAAGCTAGCATTACTGCAAGTAAATTTTGAGTTTTGCAAAGTTTGACAGAATTTTCTTGTCAGGTTTATTTTACATTTCAGTCAAATACCACCTGTAAAAACTTACAGAGAAGATCTGTGATTTATGTCTGACCACCTGAAGTATTATACATGAATTCTGGTGATAAAAAGAAAAAAAATTATTTCCCTGGAAGGTGCTGCAGGACAAAAACATCCAGAAAATGGTTGGTATTTGGCATTACTTCCATTAAAGTCTAGGAAGAAAAGAGAATACTTTCCTAGCTATCCAAATCTCAAAATGAGTAAACAGAACCATAGTAGGTATATGGCAAGAAAAGACAAGGTTTAATACTATCAGGATCTAAAAGTTATTGCTTGTTTTTTGTCAGAGAAAAAAAAAACCAGCAATCCAAAATAAATAGCTCCCCTCTTCAGGCCATGAGAGGCAATAGAAGCTGAAGAACACAAGTAGCTCATGTACAGAAATCCCACCCTGGGAATGCCTGATGTGGATAAAGCAATTCATTTCCAGTGAATGAAGGAGCAAAAGCTGCTGTTGTCTCCTAAGGGAAAGGGAACAGGGTATCAGTGTGGGAAGGAAGAGAGATCCTCAGTGCTTGTGCACAGTTTACAGATGACCATGCAGCGGCATTTTCACAAAACACATTTCCCCCCTTTCAAGCATCTCTCCACTCATGCCCACACCTGAACTTTGCAGTAATTAGAGACAGCCCTGCAGGGCCCAGAACACCATGGGAAGGCTCCCAGGCCGTTCTGTGGCTTGAAGTGATCTGTATTGCACACAGCAAACAGAGCCCAGCCAAAGCGTGATTAATCTTCCTGGAGCATCCTTCTGTCCCTGGGTCCCTTATTGACAGGGAGTTACATCAAGCAGCCCTAAGCAGAGCCCAAGGGCAGCAGCAAGCAGCTTTTTCTGCTTCACAGCTGTGAGTGCTGCTTTGGGTTAGAGCTGGATTGCTAATGCAGAAGTGGCTGAGGGTGTGTGAGAGCCAGGGGAGTGCATGCCTGCACAAGTGCTTTAATCCCAGGAAGGAAGAAGTCAGCTCCAAGTGAAGCTTCAGTGAATTGTTCCTGCTGACCTTCCAGGCTGCCCTAATTTTGCTGGTGCAGAAAGGTCACCTTTGCAACAGCAAGCAACTCTATCAAAAACATTATTTTAACAGTAGTGCTGAGAACACAGCGGGGTAATTAATAAAACAAGGAAACTCCACCAAGGTGTTTTTAAAGGGTTTGGTTAGAGGAAGAAGGTAAGAAAGCAACTTAATGAAAAAGCAGCAGAACAAAAGACATAATGCAGAGAGTTCACTGGAGTTCAGTTTTCATACATTTAATACATTTTTTCAACATTATTACTGTTTCTAAAATAGTCTGCTGCACTTCAGGAACAATGAAGAGGCACATAAATAAGCTAAGAGCTAGGTTCCCTTAGGCTATCTGAAAAGGAACAGGTATCATCTGACAACTTTATTACAGGTTTTCAAATGTAATAAACACCTGCAGGGAACAGCAAGAGCAGTAAGAAACAGCGAAGTGAACTAAGCAGGAACAAAGACATTCATGACAGTATCAGGACAGGAATTACAAATATATTGGAATGCTCAGTCTGAATTAGCATCTGTAGTAAGAGGGCACACTGCCACAACATGGAAAAAAAACCCAAAACCCACTCCCATCAGTGATTTGTATAATAAATTGTCAGTGAGGCAAATCACCATGGTTGGGCTGACAACTGCAGTATTACCTACACTCAAAGAACAGCTGTACATTGAAGGAAAACCTATGCTGCTGTCAGGGGAGATATATTGAGCATGAAAATATGAATCACCTTATCTGCAGTAAAAAATAAAAGCAGCCTTACCGAGTCCTCATTTTTTCTCATGCAAACCTTCTGAAGAAAAGCTTCTCCACCATGATTTTAAGAGCTGTGGTGGCCAGCCTGCAGAGGCATTCAGGTGCCCAGTACAGCAGGCAGAACCTGGCCAGCCCCATCCTGCAGGTTGGCCCTGCTCAGTTGCAAGGGTGGTTATAACCCATGCATCCTACATGTGACAGCCAAGATCACTGCCAGAACTATAAGCACAAAAGGATCTAGCACATACCTATAAATACCTCAGGGAAGAATGTCACAAGTTTACCTGCCATTAATTAATTACAGGGAAAAAAAAAAAATCAATATTAATAAGTCCCCTCTCATCTCTGTTTTCATTTAGCCTCACCCCTTCAGTTTAAGGCACTGGTCATCTTTATTCTGCACAGCTATTTATAAATAGTTTCCTATTTTCATGTTTATCATGGCTTGCTTCATTTGACTAGTTTCATCTTTTGAGCTTCATGCTACTTTCTCTGGCAGTTCTGAAAGACTGCTATCAACCTAACAATCCAGTTTAAATTCCTATGCAAGAGAATACTTAATGGTGTGCTTATTAATAAAACTCTGCTCAGTCCACTTGATTTCCATCCCTTCTTCTCCAGTACATCTTTTGAAAGATCTCACACTAAGCAGTTCTTGCCTATTGCCCTTATTTCCTGTAGTGTTTTCCACAATATTCTTGACTTTCCATAGCACCTCTAAGACCTCTGCTTCAGAATATGTATGTGAGATGCTTACCATTCCTTTGGGGAATGGATTGTGGAATAGTAAGCAGTACTGTCTAATTTCTTATGAGAGTTACAGATGCTGAATACCATTTTTACTGCTGCAGTCTTATTACTGACACATTTCTTTTTCTTTCTTTGTGCAGCAGGCAGGTCACCAAGCTTCTGTCATGCACTTCCCCAAATTCTGAGGTAGTTTCTCCTACCTCATGCAAAATCCTCTTCTCTTTTTAGCATTTATAATTTTAATTCTTCTCTGAACCCAGGCCTAGCTCATGGAGACTAACCAATTCACAATTCAGGGAAACATGTTACTCTCCATCCTCAGCAATCCCTCAGATAGAAAGGAGATCTGCACTGCTGCTTTATCTTCCCCCTTCTTTACACTCTAATAGGCTTTTTATAGCCTCCATCACCTTTGCACATTCAGGAAGGAAACTGTGTATAACAGATTGGGGAAACAAAATTACTGAAGAAAAAAGCAGATGCTTCCCCAGCTTAGGCAGTAAACGTTTGTAACAGCTCCACAAACACTGGAATGGCTTGAGTCAAATTATAAACCAGTTTTAACTGAATGGGGAAAAAAAAAAACAAAACCCAAACCCAAAAAGAGGGAATAAAGCCACCCTAAACATTCTCAGTCTGGAAAATATTTTCCTTGTCAGACAAAAAAAGAAGGAAAACAAAGCCCAAAGATGTATGTGAAGTGCTGGATTCAGAATCAAAAGCTGTATCTCACCAAAACACTCCACACAATGCCATGCATGCTCTTGGAGTCTGACTCTGTTGCATACCTCTTAGCAGTAAGAGATGGTGACATACAGCAGTTCTAGTCAGCTCTATTCTTATTAAATGTCTTTAAAGAGGCATGCTTAGAGTTTTAGTTGTCAGCACCAAAAGAGTTTTTTTTAACATGTCGTATTATATTAAAGACAGAAAATATAGAAGAATCAAGAACTTAAGGTTGAGAAGAGCTAAAAACTATTTTTTTTTAAGAACAAAAGCCAGGGACTTAGAATAAACTCACAAACTTATCAACAGCTCAAAATTTAGACATTGTGTTGCTTTATATGATGTATCTTCAAATAATTCAGACTCAAGCTTTATGTGATAGCCTAAAATTATATAGAAATATTTAATAAGTTTTAAAAAATTTTATATATTATATATAATATATATATATTTATATATACAAGAGCCACCCAATGCCAATGTAAACACGTTTTAATCTAGATCTTAATATTTATACTTGCAGATTCTTCAAATTCTGTTATTTAGATTCATTCTGCAGAGCATTCTGAATGCATTGCTTGTACTAAAGAGTGGCAAATCTATTCCATTTTCACTCTATTTTGATATGACTATGACGTTTTCCTGAACTTAGGCCTTCACTCCAATGCAGGAACTTTTCATCTTCATAAAAAAGCAATTGAGGAGAGGAAAGGACTCTAACACATAACTGCCTTAATCCAGCCAGACCAGCATTTAACTTCTTATATATTTTACTTAAACAAAATATATGTGACTCTAGGGAAAGCAACATTAATAAACATTATCATATAAACTTTGCAGTGAAAATTCAATTTTACCTTTAATAGTATCTCTCTAACAGTAAACTTTATTATAAGGCCAACAACCTAATCAGATCCTAGCACCAAAATCAGGTGTTTCATTTTCAATTTTTGATGTTTGTTCAATTGCTTCTTGGAATTTTTCATGTCCTAAATGAGATAGAAAACACCAGTGAAAATGTCAGATTCTGCTGGAAACTGGACTGATGCCTCCACTCTACTCAGTTCCAGGAAAATTTTTTTGACCAAGGAAAGCATTCCTCTTTAGTTACTGCAAGATTCCATATCTGAATGTAAGAGATGAAATACTAAAATTTGTCCAGAATGCTATTCTAAAACTTGGGTTAGCAGCAGTTTCAGAGTCACACTGCTCTGAGATGATGGCACAAATTACATGCAATGGTGAAAAAAACCCAATTGTGATACAAGCTGATCATAGACCTTTACATTTCTTTGGTTGCTTTAAGTCTCCATAATGCTCTACAATGTTCTCCTGTGCACTGCCACCCTCAGCATTTATCCCAGTATTTCCACTGAAATTTCCAGAAATGCTCTGAGGCATTTTCCTCCCTGCCCTCATCACAGCATTTGCAGCACACAAATATGCATAGCCTGGCTTGTCCCTTAAGTATACTTTCTGTTTTAAGACACTATTGTTCTTTACATGCAAACATATAATTTGCCAGACACTAATTTCTTTCTCAAGCCATAATGTCTTTAGCATATTTAAAGGCAACTCCACAAACTTTATATGCTAGACTAGCGCATCATTAACTTTTTCAGGGATGCTATTTACATCTCTTTCCTAAGAACACATGGAAGAGCTTTTGCCCATTTGGAAATTGTGTGTGGAGCCAAGCTTTCCACAGTTAGTGGAAGCTCTCAGGTTTCTGCATGCTCAGTTTGAGTGATTACACCCAGACTTGCCATAAACAGTTGCTTCAGCTTCTGCAGTGGGGCACAGGGAAGAGAACGATGGTGCATCCATAATCTGCTCTGACATTGTGACTTTTCCACCAAAGTGTGAAAAAAAATAAGTCTTGACTTTCAACTGCAACTTTGTGTGGCTGAAGAGCATCATGAAAGACAGCAACTTATGGTCTGCAAGTGCAGTTTGAAAAGAACTTGGCTGCAAAAGCAAAAAGAAGTCCCCTGCCCCTGCAGAGTCCAGGCTGGTCATAAGCACTACACATACAGCACAAGAGAGAAGAGGTGCTTCAGTTCTGTACTGTTAGGATTTTGCCAAAATACATAAATATAGGAAGGGAAGTAAAAGTTGTCATTTACATGCAAGAATAATCTTTGCAGTTCTATGGATTGTCATTAAATAACAGCAAATGAGAAATCCACAAGAAACAATTTTGTTACTGAATCATCTGCACTTTTGTCTCACTACTTGCTCTGAAGTGTTGAGTCTTACAGACTGACACTGGTGCAGCTGCACCCATGAGCCTTTCCTAAACTCTGTGCCTGTCCTATGGAAAATCTAAATTATGTGCAAAGATGCATGGTGGCTAAAAACTATGTACATTTTTGTAATGTCATAAAATTACCCTTTCATGCCCTTTTCACCCAAGCACAACAACTATTGAAAATTTTTAATTACTATAACGAATTTTGCACCTACAAGGGGGAAAAATGCAAAGCAATTGCATGGTCCTTCCCTAAAAGCTAAACAGCAGATAAAACTTGTGCACAAAGCATTGTATTGATGGGCTTATCTCCCAAGTATACTGCATCATGCATAGGCACAAACCAACTCTTTGTACATCATCTGGATTAAATTCCTCCACTCCATGTCCTGAGTTTCTGGATGACTCAGACATATGTTTCCAGTGCTTTCAATAACTTAACAGGCTCGCAGCTTTCTGCATTCTTTTAAGATTAGGGAAACTATAAGACAAGTTGAAGGAACTACAACAGCATTGCTTTGGCACACATGGGGACAGAAAGGCTCACCAGAAACAGGGGCATTAAGGAACAGAAAGAAATTGCTTTTAGAGAAGGCAACTCTGTAGCTCCAAGGTACAGACGAGGCGAAATGTTCCAGGGGATTTCTCGCTATTAATTACTTCAAGGACAGCTTCTGCTCTTCTGGATGCTGCAAACCTGTCACAGCACAGGACAGATTTACAAGATGCATTTCCTTCAGTGCCCAGCCAGAAGCAGAAGGTTGCACCCTGTCAGCTGGGTTGATGTGACTCCCATGTAACCACATCTCTCCCTGGAAACGCCGCAGCCTTTCGAGCCTCCCTGGTGCCACAGCTGCAACCCAGCCTGGCTCTGCTCACCCTGGGGAAGGCAGCACCACAGCCTCTCCTCCTGCATGCCACAAGGAATGGATCAGTGCACCCCAGGTGGGATGTGCTGTGCAGCAGCCAAAATGAGGCTGGTTTTAAGAGGCCAAAAGCAGCCCTTTGATGAGTCAATAGATGTAATGCTCTGCATCATGTCACAGAGTTTTCTGCCACGGATCAGAATGAAACCCAAGGTTTGCTGCAGAAAGATGTGATCTGTAACTCTGCTGTCATGAGCTCAAACAAGCTGTGACAGCCACTGTGCCTTTCTCACTAGTGAGACATGTTGCAGTTGGGACATATGAAGGAAGAATGAGAAAGGACACAAGACACAAATCAAATACCTAAAGAGACCTTTGGAAAGCCAACTTATGACAATGAAACCCTTAATATGAGGGTACTTACAGACATCTGGCAAAAGATTCCCAGTGCTTAACCTCTGCTTTCAAAAACAGAATATGCAGAAACTGGGAAAGAGATGAAAGTGTATGTTTTGACCCACTCTCAGCTCTGCAGGCTTGTTAGATATATGAAATAATATATTTTTGCTCTCAGCAAATGTCTTTTAAATAAATAGTGTAGAACCACTGCAAACTGTCCACAGGGAGAAATACCTAAGTAGTCATTCTGTTGCCATGTATCTACTCCAGACTCCTTGCTACTCACATAAAAATTCAATTGTTTAGTGAGTTTACATAACTGTTGGAAGGAATAATTTCTGCCATCTTTTTCTTAATCTTAATAAAGTCTTTTCCCCTCTTGCCTCCTTCTCATTTTAGTATAAAATATGCTCCCACGTTAAATGTTACTGCAAAGAAAATTACATGATTTACAACAGAATTCAGGTTACTCTCATAATCTTTAAATTCTGTTTCTTGAAACTTGGTATATAAAATCCCAATTGCTTCTCAGAATTAAAAGAGAAAATGTACATAAAAAGCTTAGCACAAAATGCTTAAATCCAGTCTTATTTAGCAAGCACATGTTCTACACTGTTGAATGGCTTCCAGAACGAAGCTTCACATTATTTCCAAATAATCTTTACTGTCCTATAAAGCAGTCCATTGTATGATTTTTTTTTTTTGGATTGGACACATAAGCAGATAACATAGACACATTTATTTAATGCTGTAACTGAAACCAGGCATATATTCAGTATAAAATTTACCCCAAGGATTGACAAATGCCTAGGTCAATGAAATGAGAAAATGGAGCAAAATATTGGGAATCCTGGGGAACTAGACCTGAAGTCTCCCACCCTGCAAGGCACAGGATGTACCAAACTATATCTCCACACCAACTCTTCCAAATCTGAGTGAGGCTTCAAGACATGAAAACCCTTTTTGTCCTGCTACTGACAGGTCATGTCACCAGCCTTTCCTAAAGATGCTGCAGAATAATGCAGCACCTGTTCCAAACAGTTCTGCATGTTTGATGCTGTGAAGAAGGCTCTGTTGCATCCATTGTCCTTCTCTTGGCCAACAGGACCAACTAACTTTATGTACAGCACCATCAGGTCAAAAAGAAGCAAAAAGTGGATGTGCCACCCTCAAGTCCATCAAACAACTGAACTACTTGAGTGCAGAAATGGGGCTACAGCCCTGTCATTCAAGTGCTCAATCAGTCTTCTGCCTAGAGTATGGTGCAAGGCACAACCCACCTGGGCCAGATTAGTTCTCATTCTCTATGAAAGGTAAGTCAAGTTTGATCATTGCTAAGGGGTACCTGAAATGGCACTTCATAAACAAAAGTACCGAGCTTGCTTATTTATCACAAAGAGTGACATTTTACCTTCCTGTGCCACAGAAGAAGATAGAAAATCAACTATGTATTATTGCATTGCTAAAAAATGGCTTAAATTTCCTCCTCAGAATACTGTCACAGTGCCTGCACAACCCAAAGGAGGTGGTGGCCAAGCAGAAGCAGATTGGACATTTGACTGGCAAAGGAGTGATGTACCACAAGTTCACTTCAGCTGAACCAGCCTCAAACCCTTCCCCATCTCTAACAACACTTTGAATCAAGCCTTTGGTTTGCTAAATTCATACATCAGAAATGTATTAATACTTTTAAACTCTGTGTCAAAAAGGAACTAAACACCTCTTGGGCTAACATTTTTTCCTAAACATTTCTGCAACTGTGATGGTAAATCCACTTGCAACATAATCAGAAACATGACAGAAGCAGAGGCTTGCACCTCCCAATAAAGCAGTACATGTCATCTGGTGGGCAAAATGCCCTCTGGGAAACTGGGGTAAGAAACCACAGCCAGCAGATGCCTGAATTAACACATAGTTGATAAAGGCCAAAAATATCCAGTTACCAGAGGCAAAAAAACCCAAACAACCTGGTGATTGCTCAGTCTGGAAAGAAGCTGGAAATAAAAATTCATATATGTTCCACTGGACACCAAAACAAAAAGTAAAAAAAAAAAAAAATTACAGACTCAACAGGGATAATGATCTTAAGGTATTTCCAACTCCTCCTCCCTCTCCCAGACAGCCACTCCACAATCCATAGACAGTATAAGTTTCAGCTCATGCTGTTTTCCATACAGCTCTGTATTTGTTCACCTCTCCTCCTACTTTATAGTCAACCACCACTCCTGCTGTCAGGTAGCTGGACCAACAAGCTCTATCTACACTCCAAACAGTTGTTAAACTGCTAATGAGCTGTGAAGACTGCTACAGGCTATCTTGGATCTACAGAACAGCTTGTGCATCCAGAAACATGGATTCCTCCCACCCATTAATATTATTTGCTCCAAAAAAGAAATTACCTCTCCTCACAAGTCCCTCCTGTGAAACTTCAAGCACACTGCCCACAGAAAAGTGGGTGTAGCAAAGCTGCATCAGGGAGACACTGCTCCAAGCCAGCAGCAGCCTCACCTCCATCTGCTGACAGTCACTTCTCATTGTTTTCCATCCCTGGCCGCTCAATGCTGCCAGGCAGGCCCTCCTCAACTCTGTGTAATTTACTTCAGCAATGCTATGATTCATCCTGCACAAGGTCTTTAAGCAATGTGGGTTATTTTCCACACTAGTAATGACATTAAAAATTTCTCAGTTGTATTTCCTTTCACAGACCCCAGACTGTTTATGAAGGCATCAAGTATCATCAGCGTCCTCCAGGCTGGTGGTGCTCTTGGCTGACCATACTGATCAGACCATGGCCAAACTGTGACTGAACTGTCAAGTTAAGTCAGTGGTTAGAAGGATTTTAAATCCTGTTTGGAGATACAGCTTATCCAAAAATGCAATAAATACGGGTTTTATTTTTATTCTTTAAAAAATGTATTATGTGCTTGCTTAGTTTCACTTAACCTTTTTAAAAAACTATTTGGTGGTTTAAGGAAAGAAAAAACTGATGTATCCTGCCAATTCTCTCTCATTCATCAGTTGTTCTATTCTGCTCCAAATGTCTGTTTCACTTGTTAACAATTAAGCTCAGAATTTCTATATTTTTGGATGCCTATGCACTGAGGTAGTATCCACATACACCAGGGGAGAGTGAATTGTACTGTGACAGCAAGTGAGGCAGCTCCCACCTGGAAAAGCTCATACAGCCCATTTCTCAGGTGCTGCAAGTCCTTCAAGGCCCAAGTGAGATAAAGCTGAGGTGCTGACACAGATCCAGCTCAGAACCTGTGACCTGATCTTTGCTCACCTCTGTGCTGGAGTCTGTGCAGTGCAGATGCAAGTGAGTGCAACTGTCTGTTCCTGCTGGTCAAAACCAAAAACGTTTCTAAAAGGTGTAAATGAAATTAAATGCTGCTTGCAGTTGCCTTCATGTGGGATATGAAAACATCACATACCAGCACACTCTCTGATACATATGATTTTGATATGCTGATTTTAATTCTGAGAGTTCCCTGTCTCTGTCATCACACAAGGTAGCAGGTGCTGGAAGTGGTTCCATAAGGATTCCAGACACATTACCTCTCATATATTGTAACACCCTTCTTGGGATGCCCATGGAATACAATCCAGTGAGGAAGCCCTACAAAAATGCTTACATGATACATACAAGACAAGCATCTCTTACATACAAAAATTTAGAGGATCTGCTGTTCAACCAGAAGGAAATTGCAAATGTACCAGACTTTTATCCCTGTTTTGTGGGGGAGAAAGTATGTAGCCCAATATAATCATCTTCCGTGAATAACCATAACAGAGTTGTGGTTTGGTAAGATGATAAGGAAATACCAGGCAGGAAGAAAACACTTTCTCTATTGGCACTAACATAAGCTCAGCTAGTATACCACTCTGTTCTGCAGTGTACAACACAAATTGTATGGAAAAACTGGAGAGAGATCAATAAGAGCCACAAAAATGACTAAAAACATATTTCAGTAGACTAGGAAATTCAAGCAGCTGAGGATATTTACCTTACAGAGGAGGTCCAGGATAACCATTTGTAAGTGCCAGTAGGAAAAGACAGATTTGATAGAGGACCACTCAACTTTGGATATAAAACATATAATTATGCATAGCATTTAGAAATTGCAGTAGACATTCTTATTGGAAAAAAAAAAAAACCAAAAAAAACAAAATCTAATGCAGCTCTGGAACAACTTATGAGATTGGTTCCCTCTACCCATTTTAGGTGATTTTGAGAGTTCCAAAAACTATATGCTGTTACATAAGGAAGTAAAGGTCTGTGCTTCCTGTCCATACGAGAGGTAAAATGCACTCATTGCAGAACCTTCTGCAGTGAGAAATCATTAAATTCGTAGAAACTCAAAAGATATTTTGCAACCTCTTCAAAGAGTTTATTCTTCTTTTAGAATCATTACCAGTTAGGTCTGGAAGTAATTAACATTATGCTGATATTTTGTTTCAACTTTTTAAGAAAAATTATTCTGCCACCGTCTTTGCAACCGTTTTAACAATGTCCCTGAGTAACGACAAAGAATGAAAGAGGAATGACAGGGGAAAAGAAAGCAATATATTATTTTATTATTCGACTGCTAAATGCAAGAACTAGCATACAAGGAGGGCATCTCCCATTAAATCATTTAATTTGCTAGCTTTAAAAAAAAATAAAAAAAATGAATGAGTGCTATTTAATTTGCATTATAGTTCAGTAATACTTGGAGCATTTGGTTGTAGGAACCAAAACATTCCCAACACAGATCACAGAATTATCTAGGTTGGAAAAGGCCTCCAAAATCATCAGAAGTCCAACCTTTGACCTGATACCACCATGCCCACATATCATGAGATGCAATGTCTGTCTGTTTTTTGAACACTTCCAGGGATGGTGACTTCATGACTTCCCTGGGCAGCCTCTTCCACTGTTTAACCGCACTTTCTGTGAAGAATTTTTTCAGAATATTCAATCTAAACCTCCCCTGGCACGGTTTGAGCCACTTCCCCTTTTCCTATTGCTTAGCTGCCTGGGAGAAGAGACTGACCCCAGCTCACCACAGCATCTATTCAGGTACTTGTAGAGGGCAATGGTGCCTCCCCTGAGCCTCCTTCTCTGAGATGGAACAGCCCCACTGCCTTCAGCTGCTCCTCACAGGACTTATGTTCCAGACCCTTCACCAGCTCTGCTGCCCTTCTCTGGACAGGCTCCAGCACCTCAATGTCTGTGTTGTGGTGAGGAGTCCAGCCATGCACACAGGAGTTGAGGTGTGCCCTCCCCAGTACTGAGTACAGGGGGACAGTCACTGCCCTGCTCCTGCTGGCCACACTATTGCTGACACAGGCCAGGGTGCCCTTGGCCTTCTTGGACACCTGGGCACAGCTGGCTCATGTTCAGCTGCTGTCAGCCAGCACTCCCAGGTCCTTTTCCACTGGGCCACTTTCCAGCCACTCTTTTCCCAGCCTGTAGTGCTGCCTGCAGTTGCCGTGACAGAAACCAGCACTGCACCTTGTTCAACCTCATACCATTGGCCTCAGCCCATCACTCCAGCCTGTTCAGATGTCTCTGCAGGGTCTTCCTGCCCTCCAGCAGATCAACACTCCCATCCCAACTTGGTGTTGTCTGTGAACTTACTGAAGGTGCAACTTGATACTCTTGTCCAGTTAATGGATAAAGGTATTAGACAGGACTGGCCCCAGACTAGGGAACACCTTTGGTGACCAGCCACCAACTGGATATAATTCCATTGATCCCTATTCTGAGCTTGGCCACCCAGCCAGTTTTTTACCCAGTGAAGAACACCCCAGATACTCTTTAGCCAATATCCTCTCATTCTTCAGCATCCTCTCACCTCACTGTGCAGAGCTCTGCCTTCCCCTCTGATAATGCAAAGTTGCCATTCTGTAGTTTGTGAAGAGCTGTGGCTGCTCACACAGCCTGCACTCACCCAGTGCCATGACTCACACAATTCAGACACACAAAAGGAGGCTGCTCTTCTGGACTGGCTCCTTCCATCACACCTCAGCCTGCCAGTGGTCTCCTCCTCCATGGCCTGAGATGGCACTGTGTGTGTGGCACAGGAGCCAGCTCACACAGCCTCTGCAGGGAAGGGAATCACACTGCTGAAAGAGTTGCCTAGGGACTGGGGGGCTGTGAGCCAGCAGCTCTGGAGCTGCAGCCTGCTGCCCCTGCCACAGCATAAACCCCTGAGCAAATGCAGCAACTCCAGCCCCTACAACCAGAGAAAGGAAAGGAAGCTGATGTCATATGGAACCTCATCAGCCTCATATCCTTGCAGAACCCAGAGGGGTCACCAGCAGCTCAGAGAGCCGAATTTTATTATATTTATTTGTATGTATTTATACTGTTAAATTATTAAATACATAAATACATTATTACATGACTGCAAAACACATTTCAGTAATTATTATCATAAAAGTTACTGTAATGGAATAGACAAATACCTAACTACTTACCTCCTAGTTCTTGAGCTAGTTGGCCTTTAAATCTAGATTACAGGAGGTTTTGCTGGCTTTTTAATCAAGTGCAAAGTTTGATTATAAATTGTATTTGTAACATATAGCGCATGATAAAATGATATGTAATATATAATTATATATAATAAACATATTACATATTACAGTTACAGTATTATATAAAACATATTCCTTATCAAATATAAAAATAATATCCATGGGACTTCCTTTACAGCAACAAACGTAGGAATTACAGTACCCAAGATATCAAACTAACCCAAAGACAATTTTGAAATCTAATTATGACAGAAAGGAGCATGGGGAAGAAAAATGAAAATGCTTTGCACTATGAGCATTCCCTGATAGGCTGCAGCTGCTATCTCCATTCTTCCCAACACCCAGCTTGGCACCCCTTTCCACTCTGGGAGCTTTGCTCAAGCACAAGGAAGGACAGCACCACTCAGGCAGGCTGGGCTGTGTTGGAAGGCAGCACAGTTCCATGAACTAGGAGACTCCACTCACGCCGTGCAAAGCCAGAGGGAGCCATGTGAAGCCAGCTCCCTGCCAGCACAACGTGGAGCACAACCCAACACCACTGACTGAGCAAAGCAGGAGGCTGGAGAGGCTGAGCATACTGCTGGCCAGTCACTGGCTTATAGTTCCACTTGTTAATTTACTTGTAGGAATCCAGAAGGGAAAAGCAGGCTCGTGTGTAAAGGCATGAACCATCTGCATGTGGAAATTACTTCACCTATTCAGAATCCAGAGGACAGATTGAAGAATCCAAACTTAAAAAAAAAAAAAAAAAAAAAGGAAAGAAAAAGAAAAAAAAAAAAGACTATGAAATAATCTGGCAACTTTCTGCTCAGGAAAGAGCTGGGGGAAACATATCCCCTGCTGATTATGTGTCTAATAGCTCCAAAAGCTGTGTTCTGTATAAAACAAATCTGTACAGCACAAGCCTGTTTGCAAAAGGGAGGACAGATCTTTAATTGACCACTTTCAGAATGATGTAAGAGTTTGACAAAGGAGCAAGAAAAAAGAAGAAACACACAGCCTGACTCATGAAATTAAGACATTGCAGCTCATAATATAAAGATATCTGTGCTGTTAAAGCCTAGGCCTGCTTCTGTACCACAGAACTCACAGGTGCCAAAGTGTGAGACAGTATGTCATACTGTTGAGCCATGGGAGGAAAAAAAATTGTGCCACCAAGCCCAAAAATATGACAAGAACAATGGATGTTTCCCTATTACTGCCCAAGAGACTGCTGTGTTAGGAAATGACTGACTAAGGTCAAAGGCATCAGAATTTAATGTGATGGGACAATCAGCAAAAAACCAGAAACATTTATTCTAATCCCAGATTTGACAAAGCCCACTTCATAACTTGGCTTGGCATTTAAATGGCTTGTCTAGCATTACACTAGCTAAAGCCTGGGTGATGAATCAGGATTTACCTCATATATATGTATATCTAGATTTGCCTTAGAAGTCAGACATAAACACCTAGCCTTTGAAGATATAATAGGCTATTTTTTTTTATCCCACTGACTTTTAAAATACAGAAACTCCATGCCTCTAAGAAATATGCAGTAGAAGAAAGACAAGTTTTTGTGAGTTTAAACTGCAGCTTTTTTCATATTTTTAGCAAGATGCAAAAATGTTCTCTAAATATAGCAGTCTGGAAAGAGTGTTTTACATTTACTAATTTTAAATGTTAGTATTAGATGTATGTATTATGTATGCAATGCATTATGTATGTATGTATTTTAAATGTATGTATTGTGTATGCTCTAATGTATTAGAGCACAGAGCAACAAAAGCCATATAGATTTTTCAGAGTAAAACCAATTCTGTGTGTTGCAAGTATCATTAAAAAAATTTTCTGGTGTGGTTAGAAACTTATTTAGGTTTGTTTCCCAAATGAAGAGTGAGATGCCCTGCTGCTGATGTGCACTTGATCCAGACTTGATCCAGGGGCTGTCCAAGCCATGTGGTGGAATGGTGAATTTGGTGCAGTTCATTAATATAGCCAAGTATGTAAGAGAAGTAAATTTCTACTCCCAGCTCTCCTCACCTCTCAGGCTCCCACCAGTTTTGGATGTGTTTTGGGAGACCAGGTGTTTCAAACAAATTTCAGAACCAGTCTGATGAGTAGCAGTCACCAGCTGGATCAAATGTAACCATCTACCTGTGTGTGGGCACTGCTGCAGAGAAAGGAACTGATGGATGGATCTGTTCTGATGGAACAAAACAAAGGAACTTCAGCAGGAAGGCTCCAGACTAAAACTGAAATAATGAGCAGCCCTAAGAAAGATTTGTGTGTCTGTTCATCATCAGATCTTTGATGAATGAGGACCAGCATCTCCATGTTTTCAATATTTCCATGATCAAGCCTGGAGCTAAATGCAGTGACTCCAGTTAAGAGTTCTATTAAATATCTTTTGTCTACTGCATTTTAAGCAAATTCTGAAGACAACAGGAAAAATCCTGTTCTTTTCATACTTAATGTTAAATACATTTTAAATGGCATCCAGGAAAAAAAAAAAGTTAAAAGCCTTGTAACAACCAGCACAACTTTTCATTTAACAACTTTCTGTAGTCTTGGGACAACTGTTTCTAAAACCAGATGAACAAAGGGGGTTTAATCCTTTATTTTAAGAACAAAGGCAGTGTAATCTAGTCATTAACTATCTGATGATGTAGTTTAATGACATGTGAAGAAGTGCCTTGGCACTGGCTGGGGAACATGTGCTAGCAAGAGCACAGATTCCCATGTTGCTGTGATGGAAATAAAAGCCATGCCAGGCCACTAAGGCACTTGCAAAAATTAAGCCTTTAGCAACAGAGATCAGATAGCTGGATATCCTAAATTACAAAATCTACTTTAGCAATAATAACATTTGGGATAAGTTTCTAGAGAGAAAGAAAAAAAAAAAAAAAACCACAAAAAAATAAGGCAAAGATACATGATGTCATAAATGCACAGCAATCTCATAGACCTTTCCCTCCAATTTAGTATTACCTGAAGTTAATGAAAATGGGGGATATATGGGGGGGGGGGGGAAAGTTATTGTTAGCCTACAGACTCAATTCTGCAATAGTGTATTATGTAACACTTGAAATGCTAATGTTTGGATAGTAAAAATGTAAGAAAGAAAACAAGAAAGTAGGCACTGGCCACTGAACCAGAGTTGAAGCTTCTATTTTATTAGAAAAATATGAAGGAAATCTTCTAATCACTGACCACGCAGTTAGACTTTCTATTGCAGTTGAGTGAGTGTGGAAACAAAAATTTTGGTGATGTACTAAAACCATGATCAAAAATGTAAGCAGCTGCCTTCTGTAACCGTGTACGTGTACACACACACAGATATTTATGATTGGTAAATGAGAAAACACTGAAATGCAGAAATATTTCTATGATGAAGCAGGGATAAGAACTATTTGTTTGCTAAGAGTCAGCATCCCCAGAAGATTAGTTTCCTGCATTGAAACCTGCCTAAACACAAATGACCACATGCACCTGAAATAAACTGCTGCCATCTAATTGCAGCCTTTTACTATATTCTGCTTCCTCTCTCCATGTTAAATATTTAAAGGACATGCAAGGGAAACACTCAGAAAGGTTTTAGATTAAAAAAAAAAATAAAAAATCACTGTCCAACAGGCAATTAAACCACAGTAAAATTACCTCCCAATACCAGAACTATCACTGATGTAGTTTTTATGTCTTTTTTTTTAAGTTAGCCACAAGAGGGAGTCAATAGTACTTGAATGCCAACACCACACCCTCCCCCCAGCAGAACCAAGACATAGTGTTTAAAAAGGGAGTTTAAATAAAACACATTCTAAAGATGCCAGTGCATATTTTGTATGCACTTCAGGGAAATTAGAAGCACTAGCTAGAGTGTAAATGGGAAGCTTCACTTTCTTCATATGTGAATTCATATTCACTTATTCGTACATGAATTTGAGGGTGAAAAGAATGTCTATAATGCATAACACAATGATAAAGAAAGCACTTGATGGGATGTTTCAGTCCCTTCACTGCACCATCCCACTCACAGCCTTCAGCAGTGGTACCAATGGTTTGAATTACCCCACTCTGAGCCCTCGTGGCCTCTTCCACTGACTCCCTCTCTAAGAGGCAGGCTGAGACACCTCAAAAAGCCTTACAGTCCACACTCTCCACAGCTTCACAGCCTGAACAACCTGTAGATCTAGTATCCACCTCTCTAAAATAACATGTTGGAAGAAATTAAAATTAAATTAATTGAAGTGTCTAAATGAAAATCAGATTTGTACCTTTTTCTGCAGGTAAGATCAGGACAGAAACTACTTGACTTTTTCGCCTCTTTGCCACCTCTTTTTCTTGTATTTTGCCTTACAAATCATTCCCAATTAGATGTAATTTGCCTTATTAAAATAATTTTAATACTCACTAAAAAGAATTTAATTCTGTGGATAGCTGCTTTAAGCTGGAAACAATACTCAAACAAAGCTCAAAGATATAGCATATTCTTCTCTTCATAATTTGCATACATAAACAAAGATTTGTTCTGCCCATTCCTACATTTACTTAGGAGCTCATAAAACAGAGAACCAGATTGGAAACACCAGCCTTTGTTTCAGTGACTCTTCATTTCTAACACTGCTTTTCCCATTTTCCATCTCCCCCACTACATTTGTGAGACGGGTAAAAAACCCCATCATCCTTATTATGAAGTGTATTTATATCCATCTGATAAAAAAACCTGCTTTCTCAGCATGTCTTTTAATCCCATTTTATGTTCATGTTCTGCATTTCTATTTAGATGTTCATTTTGTCCTATGAGTATGCAAATGACTGTTACTGACACAAGAACTGAAAATGAGTTTACTTTAAATGTACCAAAAAACCCCAAATGGAGAAACAAACAACCTCTCATGCACTCAAAACAAACAAAAACCTACTGAGAGTTTCTGCTGGCTGAGGCAATAGAAGACTTTCATCATTAATAATGTTCACAGTACCCAAGATAATTCTGGACATAATTGGTACTTTGAATTGTCTACTAGCCTGGTGATTTATGATATGGGATTCTTTTAAGTCCAGATCCCATTGAAAGACTTCTTTCATAACCGTGATTTTTGTTGTGAAACCTCCTAAGTTCTCCCAGCTACAATGAGGCTACAACAGGAGCCATTAAAAAGTAAAGATTTATCATCACTAAGAAGCAGCCACAGAAGATCTCTCTGCACAGAAGACCACAGGACAAAGCCCATAACAAGCCTTAGGAGGCCAGTGGGGAGAGAAGAACAGCTGGGCACCCACACTGGAGCATCCATGGCATTAAGAGTCCATGACACCCTATTCGAACAGGAGAGGACCAAACAGGTATGAGGCAAGATGCAGGTAGCACCCCTTCCACCTACCCTTTTCCCACTAGGCTTGTTTTAGATTTGATTAGCATTTCATCAAATGTTCCACTGCCTCAGCTAGGAACAGCTTTTGCCCCAGATCACAGCCAGGCATACACACTGGGCAGGTTCTCTCTCTCTTCCTCAGAGCCACTGGAACATGTCAAGGCTGGGGTTAAACAAGCACTCCAGGCTGGGGACAGAAAATCATTTTCCTCATGTGCCTGCATAGTGCTTTCTGCTTATACAGTCATTATGGCTCAAAGACAATTCCACTCCCATATCCTGTGATCCAGGAGAACTCATACTGCAACAGACAGCACAATCAGTGGGAGAGTCAACTCACTGTCCTCTCCTGGAAAATCAGCCCTTAGTTATCTCTCCCATTTTCCCTGTGATCTGAAATAATGCTCCAAAAGACTACAATTACAGATGTCTTTCTGTGCCATACAGAAGGTAAGTGGTGAGCATTGTCCTCTTCTCCAGGGACACAATGCAAGGCAGTGGAACCTAAATCACTTTAGACAAGGGGTAGGACCATGTAGGCACAATGCAGGCCACTCATTTTAGCTGCCCAGCTCACTTGGAGCTCAACACAACTTTGAATTTCTGCATGGCTAAGAAGCTGAAATCACATAAACCCATCAAGTTTTACATGTTTCCATCCACAAAGGAAAAAAATGACCTAGATTCTCTCATTGTTAGATTCCCCCACAGTTCTGGCCAGGTTTGCAGAGGGTTGCTAACCTTGGCTGAGTTAAGGGTTTATAATGAAACACTAAAACATGAGTAGGTTTGAGTTGGTTTGGATATTATTATGGATGTTTTGGATGGCTGTAATTCTAGAGTCAATTCAGACGTTCTGGGTACTTTTCATCCAAAAAAATTGCTGCTTGGAAAAAAAAGAATCCCATGTTTACAATAAATTAAAATCAATCATTATTTTGGGCTTGATTCTCCACTTCACCATTCCAGCACAGCATTTGGTTTAAAACCAAGCTCCTGAACTTGCAGTGAATATACCTTGGTTTTATATCCTCTTGCTACAATAAAGAAAAGAAACTATTTGTGAAAAAAATTTACTTGCAACTTCAAAAGAAGAAAAAAAAAAAAAAATAAGGTGGCAGACAGGAAGATGAGCAAAGAAGTAAAATTGTAAGAAAAAAAGTCAGAAAAAATAAAACAAGAAATTCAAAATATATCATAAGTAGTGAAACAAGACTCTAACAGTATAAAAGACAGCATCTTTGAGCTTGTGAGATGATTCATTGCCATGAGACACATATGAAGATACACCATTAAGGTGTGGCTCAATGACTTCTTAATTAATTGGGTAATTTAACTAAGAACTTCATCCTCAAAAAGTTTAAGCAATTTTAACATGCTGCTAAAGCAGTATGGGCCCTTCTCAGAGGGCTCAGAATAACTTGGCATTGAGAATATGAAGGCAAATGAAAACTACCATGAAGACACCATGCCACAGGCTAAGTAATGAAGGAAGTATTTTGAACTCTTGAAGTTTTTCCTTACTTTGTTTGATGGACTGTCAGCTCTGTGAGCACCATTCAGCCAGAACAGTGACTTCAGGTCAGGATGCAGTAGGACAGAGAGAGAAAAAAAAAGAGGGGTGAATGATGCTGACAAAACACTCTAAATCTGGAGTTCTTTGGACTGATGTCTGATACTATCTTCAAAGCCTTTTTGCACTTACTTTAATTATTCTTAAGAAAGCAATATTCTTTCTCCTAAAGCAAACCTAAAACAGTTTTCATGTTAATCTCTTCCAAAATGAGGCTGCAAGAAGTAGTTCTACAGCAGGAATAAAATACACTGTACTATGCAAATACTGTGCATACCTTAACAATGGAGAGTTCAGAGATGCCTGTTTTCACTTACAAACAGGGACAGGGTAATTCTTTGTTAATTTTGTCTGCACTTTATTGAAATAGTTATGAAAGGAGGAAGAAGGAACATGCCTCTAGCTTTGCCAATATCCAAACAAAACAAACAGCAGCAGGGTTTGTTTTCACTTAAGTTTCATTATAGTTCATATATAGAAAATTAGTGCAACTTAAAACTGGTTTGTATTTAAACCCATGTGTAGGACAAGACTAGCCAACATGCTCATTTGCTAGTGGAAAAATTTTGTTCCTACCATTGTTTCCTTGTGTAAAGTGTTTTCATATATTCTGGGAATCTTTTTCCTGAAGCAAAGTGTACCTTAATGAATTAGCAGAGCTGAACCAAAAGCCCAGCCAAGAAATCTGAACTTCCAGGAGATTGCAACTAACTTTACAACTCTATGGCTAATGTTCCTCCACTCTGCTAACTGTACTTGGGTAAGGGTGTCAAGACAGCACCAGTCACCCAATGATCAAACAAAACGACGCTGGCAAGGCTTTGGCAACACTGGAAGCCAAAGACACAGCCAGGAGCAAGCTGTGCTTTCCCCAAGTCAATAGAGGCTACTCAGCTGAAAGCTCTTGCTATTCCTCATGCTGCTTGTGCAGTTTGGCAGCTGAGCCATTCCCTACTAATCTGTGTTATGGCTCACTGCAGGCACCAACATACACAACCCTAATGACCACCAGGAAGAGAAAATACTTTAATTCAGCAAAAGACACCAACTGTAGGTATCTCAGATGCAAACAACTCCCAGCAAACAGGTGACTGGTGCATTATCCAACACACCTGTGAGAGTTTGGAATTTATCTAGAAAACACACCCAGGCAGAGAGATTAACTTTGTGACTCTTAGTCCCTGCATGAAGATTCAAGGTGTTCAGTCATTTAAGGGTAATGTTCAGCACTTCAAAAAAGCAGCTTAGAAAGAAATAGCATTACATCTAGCAGCTAATTCACATATTTCAGACAATTCATGAGAGAAAATGCATGCTCAAACACTAGTTATCAGTTCTTTGTTACCTGCTCTAGTTGCGTGATCATTCCAGTTTTACATTATCCAGAGGAAAATGCTAAGGAATAAGGTGTTTGGAAGGGCAATTAGGCTTCTAATCAGCAGAGGGAGTGAGATTTTCTTACTGAAGTGGAAAATAGAGGAGAGCTCTTCTGAGTCAGTTTCCTGCACTGTGCATATGTTGTGGTTTAGGAATGGTATTCCCCAATTCAGTGTTCCCACTGAAATGCTCCAAAGTATGAGCTGTTTGCTTGTTTCTTGCTTCCCCTTCCCCCTCCCACCATGGCAGGATGGAGAGGAGATTTGGAGGCACAAAAGGCAAAGATCATGGGTTGAGATAAGAACAATTTCCTTAAAACAGCAATGAAATAAGAAATGTACACTAGCAGCAACCACTTTAATAACAGAGAATACAAGAGAAACAAAAAGAGTGTATTAAAAATTACTCAAGAACTTCTAAGACCAAATCAGTCAAGAAATCTCTATAAATCAACATGACCTCAGGTAAATCTGACTTAGCAAGGAATCAGAGGACAGCTCATAACAATTTAACTTAGAAGTGTTCAATGGTATTAATACTATAAATTCATTGTTGAGCCATCCAACAAATACTAGATCTCTGTCCCCATGGTTTTCATGCCAATTTCCAAAGCAAGCAAAATACTCCTCCATCTTTTTCCAGGCTCTGGTCATCTTTCCACCAGAAATCAGACAGGAGACAGCACAGCCAACTAATGCAGTAAGCAACATGTGACACTAATTGTCACCTGCTGGTTGTGATGAAAGTTGTGACTGTTGGCCCAAAATGCAAAAGGCTCCATGTTTCAACAGCATTCCTACAGCAGCTGCTTCCTGCCTGACTGATTAGCTGGGAAAAGAGAAACAACAGCAATCTGGATGGACCGTCCATGGGCAGAGTTGACCATGAAATTTCCAACACATACATGCTCCAAAAAGAGGCCTTCCAGTTGGGAAGCAACAGATATGCTATGAAGTGGATGGATATCAGGACAGACATGAAAGTGGCAAAGTGTTGAAACAGAAGAATTGATCAAAATTGCCAGAATGCAATGCTTTCACAATGCTTTTCAGAGATGGAAATAAAAAAATTAAAAAAAATAAAAATTAGAAGGGGTCTTAAGGACTATTGGAAGCAAAACAGTGTGAAAAATATTGCTTAGATCCCTAGCACTTAAAACTTTAAGAACAAAACCATTATTTTCATGATACTAATAAATCCCTAAGAGAAAGCAAACCCCAACTAAAGAAACATGCAGGTGATGTTCTCTAGATCAGCATGTGCCGTTACAGCCTAGAAACATTTGGGAAAAGCAATCTGGTCAAATTTGTTACAGCTCATTTAATCTCTAAACAGAGAAGCTTATCTTTTCAAGCCAAGACTAATGAAAAAAGAATGCCTTCAACCTAATAGGTCAAATGTAAACAGGTTTAAAATTAAACCACTTCTAAGATATTAGAAATTACACTATCCACATGACTCTTCACACTCCCTCATCTGGAAGGGAAAGTCCAGACCTGCCCCCAAGTCTCCAGCCCTAGTTTTGTTCCTACCCACAGCAGCCACTGCTTGAGTACAAGTAACCAATTTACTTGGCAGGGTTAACAACACTCAGTGCTATCACTGTGACTGAAAAAGAAGCTGAGAGTTGTGTGCTGTTTGCAGAGCCTTAGATAGCAAGACTCTTTCCTGGGAACTGGATGATCAGTCTGCTACTAATACTGTTCCCAGCCCTACTCCAGCTGCTCCTTTACCATTTAGTTCTCCACAAGTTTCTGCAGCTTTACCAATGGCTGGATAAAAAGCTGCTCTGCTTGAAGGTCCTCCAAATATTTGTATTTATATGTTGTTTCTTACCCCCAGTCTCCTTCATTAAAATCTAGAAAATCCTCACCCCAGCCCACCCCAAACCAAACAAACACAACACCTCCAACCAAAAATCTCACAAGCCTTCCCTCTCCCCTGCCACCTGCTCAGATAGTTACTGCAATAAATACTGAGTCAGAATCAAAGCATATAAGCTATCTGTGACAGGAACTAAAAAATATTTCACAAAGAAATTTACTGATCTGAATGACAGCAGGGAAAAGCTAATTTTTGATTAAATTTTAGCCAGAAACTTTCTCTCTGTAATTTTGTACAGTCTGACATACAAATACTTGGGTCATACTATTGCTCCCAGAGATTCAAAGCCTGCAATTTCATGGCCACTGAGCTCATTGAACAGCACAAGCCATGAGATGCCAAATCCCTTCTGCAATGAAGGATCTTAGATTTTTTTCCTGAATGCTCACTATACCCTCAGTGTATTGCTGTTTAAGACCACCTATTTCCCCTTCATTAACAAATGGTATGACTTGGCATCCCAGCAAATCTGCAAGCTGAGCTACAAGAATGCAAGCTGTATGCAAATAGCCCAATTATTTCCCTCTATCCATTAAATCTAACCTAACCTGAATAAGGACTAATCAATTGCAATTTATTTCAGTGTTTTCTGAAATTTTTATTTCAGTGTTTTCTTAAATTTTTATTTCAGAGGACTTCTTCTGCTTCCAATCAAGATTTTACATTAGAGCGATCCCTTCATGCCACAAATACACAAGTGTGAAAAACTTTTTTTACTTAACTTCAAAGAGGTGACAGCTTACTAGGAATTAACTAGACCATCAACTGAATCTACAAACTTCCATTTGAATTGTGTGAAAATATCAAGTGATGTTAATCTGCAGTTACTTTTATGACTATGTCACTGAAAGCAACTTTTTGGTAGAGCCAAAAGTACTTCTGGGGTAGTCAGTACTACACAAGTATTGGAAATATCAGTGGAGTTGGGCAGTAGGACTTAACTTCTGCTACTGAGGAAAGAGCAGCAGGGCCCAGCATGCTCATCAAATGGCCAGCTCAAAGGCACAAACTGAGGTTAGCCCACTTTACCCAGTATGGCCAGAAGAGTCCACCTCTATCCCATCTTTACTCTTCCATTAAAGTAGCTGTAGGCAGCAACATGATCTCCCCCAGACTGTTCTGCAGGCAAAACAAGCCCTGTCCTCTCAGCTTTTGGTTACAGGAAGTGCTTGGGTCCTCATCCTTCTTTAATGATGTTTCATTTGACTGACTTCATTAGGCCAGCATCTTTTATGTGCTGGGGAGCCCAAAACAAACACAGTAGAGCAGGTGGGACTTCACAGGTGCCAAGGAGAAAGGACAACTTCCCCCAGCTTGGAGACCACACTTTTACTAATACAGCCCAGCCTCAGGCCATTTTTTCCAGCCAGTTGATATTCCCCCTGCCATCAAGTAGATCAGTCATTCCACCTTGTTTGGTATTATCCATAAACTTGCTGAGAACACACTCTATACCATCCACCTGTGTTATTAATTTGGATTTTAAACAGTGTTGGCCCAGCATCAGTGCCCGAGGGATACCAGTGGTAATTGGCTGCTAGTTGAAATTTGTGCAGCTGTTAACCTGCTGATTCATATTGTAACCAATAATCTCACTTCTGAAGTGCATTTTATAGTGTGAAAAAATAATTTTAAGAAAAGTTAATTAAAAACCTTCTCTATGAAAACAGTTCTCAGCATTTATCCTCAGAGACTTGTTTCCATGAAGTACAAGTCCATGTGGCACAAGTTCAGCACTCCATGCTGCTGTACCAGGAAGCACTTCATACTCTCAGTGATGCCACAGTTCAGAGAAATACCTACACCAAGAGCTGCTTGGAGCTGCTTTGTCAGAAGTGCAAGCTTTAGGAGAGTCTGTCAAGCTCACCATGGAGAGATGGACCTAGCTCCTAACCTAGCTCCTGTCTAGGGTTAAACCAGACAATGGCTTCACAGTCATCCCTCAAAATCATTGGAGTATGTAAGACAGAGATCTTGACTGTCCAAATTCCCAACTGAAGCTTGTTTTTTCTCCACAAGCAGAATGCTGCATATGCAGAATTTCTGCTCTCAGTTCCATTTGCCATGGAACATTGCTTGGGAGACCTGTAAGTGATGTCAAGTATGAAAGTTCTTCCTGAGAATAAACTGATTTAATAATGCTTGAGGTTTTAATCTTCAAAAATTGACAGACCATGCCTGCAGGGAGTAGAGAGAGCTTATGAATTTCCTGGTTAGAATGCAAAGCCATTCCACTACAGCATTAAATTAAATTTTCTAATCTAACCCCTCATATACTTATCCTGCTTGAGAGCTTCTTGATGGGATCAAAAGCTATTAACTTTGATTATTATTCCTAGTGGATGTTTCTACAGAAATACACTTTCACCATGTACAAACAACATAAGTTTTAGAGTTTGTGCTATTAGCAAACACTGCTTCAAAGGGCAAAGAACAACTTCTTTGCAGGCTTTCTTTGAGAGGCCTGTCCCTCCAGCAGTGGGAGCACATGAAATGTGTTTGCATTTGTGGTTCTGAGGGCTGTGAAATGGCAGAAGGAAGCTGCAAGGAAGACAGCTGTCCCTGGAGAGTTTGTCAAATTTCAGCAACCATTGTTTGGATCTTAAAATGGCTGTGGGCATCACCAATCAAGGTGGCACAGAAGCAGCTGGAGGCTCAGCTGTGCAGTGCTGCAGCTCCTGGGCACCACTGAGCAGGATGGCTCAGCTCCACCAGGGCTCCTTGTCTGCAGCCCCTCTGCAAACCCCCCAGTGGCAAACAGAACACACCCCTGCTGAGGCACTTAGAGGTGCCTTTCCTGCAGGCTGCTCCTCTGCTCTGGATACTGAGTAGTCACAGAAAACTTGTTTAATCAGCAGAATATTCTTCTTCTTCCCACTGGGAGAAAAACACCTCTCTTCAAAGAAACTTTCCTGGAAACCGAGACTGGCTTTACTCAAGGAGAGACTGGGTTTGGGTTCATGTCTCCCATGTCTCAGACAAACCTTAGTCCTGAGCTGAACTTCTGGCCATTTCAAACACAGATGCTCTGCTGTACCTCTGCTTCCCCAGACACATGCATACCTATTAAAAGTTTTGATTCCAACAAGTCAGCATTTTTCAAAGGAAAAAACTCTGATCAGAAAGATGCTCAGTTTAAACAGTCAGAATAGTGCCTTTGACATCCATCTCTGAAAATATTGGGCTATTTAAGTGCACTATCATCCCTTATAAAACTTCAAGTGATTAAAGGGAATGGAAAAACTAGAACCTGGTCCAGCTTGCTGACATGTCTCTCTCTGGAATCAAGATGCTCAGCTTTATCTTCATCCATGCCTTTGAGTTAAGCCCTAGGATCAAGTACCATAACTTTGCATCCAAATCTTGTATTGTTCAGCCTATCCAGAAGGCAAATGTCATTTCAGTGTGAACCATCTGCTCTCTCTCATCTCCAGTTCCACAGTATATCACTGACAAGTCTTATGGATGAAATTTCATAGCATAGGAAATTAACATATAGAATGTGCGTGCATGTAGTACTTATTTTAAACATACATACATGTTTGCACACAATTTTTAAAAAATCACTGCAGAAACAGGAAGAGAGGAAAGCAGAATACACAACATTTTTAAAGGGCATGGACTCAAGCAGTGTGAGACTGGACTATACAGAAGACTGAATTCATTACCTTTGGCAGATGTGGAGAGGGCAATGGAAACACTATGTGCAAGCAGCTTAAGCCAACTGCCTGCCATAAACAGATGGACTGTGGCAACCACCTGACTTTCATGAAAATAGTGATTGACAGAAAAACAGAACTTAGAAAAAAATTAAAATTAAATAAAAAGAAAAAAAAAGCCCTACACCTCTGAACTACAGGAGATTCTGGGCCAAGCATAAACACCAGCCCAAACTTCCCAGAGAACTCAAGCAAACTGGAGGCCTCCAGATGTAGAAGCAGATGCGCTACATGCTTTGTGAAGCCAGAGGAAAGGCAGAGCAATACATGCTTCTCACCAGCAGTGCCCAAAATGCTGGAGAAAGAGGCTATCATTAAGGACCAGTTTTAGATATAGTCCTACTTTCTCTTCTCACTCGTAACTGTCTTACAGGTAAGTGTCCTTATACTCACCTAACACTGCATTAAGTTAATATCTTTCACCAAAAACAGTTTTTATTTGTTCCTTTATTTTCATCCTACCTGCTGGTAGGTGACACTCAAAATATGCTAAGTTGATAAATTTACTGCATATTTAGCTAACAGAAGTTTGTAAGCTCTTTGTACAGCTCTGAAGGAGATATGGCCACATTTCTGCAGTCACATGAAAATACAGGATCTGTAATAAGTCTCCAGTTGCTACTATGGCCTCAGCTGTCCCTTTCATTATCTGGGAGATTTAACTACAAGGCTACTATAATAAGTTACACTAACAGCACATCTTGCTGCTACTCCATGGAATAACCTTCCCTCCCTTGTGTACCAGATCTGTAATTAAAGAGAATCAGTTTTCTGCTTTGCTTAAAATATGCATCTAGCATGCAAGTCACACGAACATTGTTAACTGCCATAAAAAATACACTGGTGTCTAATTCCCTCATCTCCTCAGATCCTTATTGTCTCCTGCAAGCAAGAGCACCTGCCATGAGTCCCCATGACTTGCACAGCAATGCACAGCATCAGGCATCTCACAGGCTCGAGCCTTTTAAAGAGCTTAACAAGGTTTTATATAGTGAGGTTATTGAGGAATGCTCTTTCCATGGAGAGAAGTTATCCCTCATCCAAAAAAAGCTTTGTGTTGTTAATTAATGTTTTCCTGCCTCTGAGGGTCATCATCTCACATTCTTTTCTATTCATACACACCAGAGAAGGAGCAGTAGTTCTGAATGCCAAGATGTCTCTAGACCTGAGCTGGGGAAAAGACCCTGTGAGGACCTAGGAATGGAAAAGGCACATGCAGCACCACTAGCAGAAGGATGTTCCAGTGAGAAACTACATGTGGCTTCTCCACATAAATCTGCACATGGGTGCAAATTATGGCCACATGAAACACACACTCCTATGTGCTCTCTAAGAGCACTCATCCAGTAAAGCAGATGACTACACTGCAGGCATATTTAGAGGTGACTGCATCTCAGGGAATGCAGCCCCCAAAATTAAGAGACATGGCAGGATAGGGGTCAGGGTGCTTTGCTTTTATTTCGGGATGTTGAAGATTTTTCTTAGAAACTATTGACAGAAGTTGCAGAAGAGAAGCAGGATCCTGTAACAGACTTTGCACTAGATTAGAAGGAAGGAACAATAGCTTAGGGAGAACAGAAGAACTGTTTTGTTTGATGCTCTGCCAAGCTTATGTTAAATAACAAAACAGTGTCCTAAAAGAATTTGTTAATATGGCAACAAGTCTCTCCTGGACTGATGGAAGATAAGGCTATGTAAAGCATTGCTAATCTATTTGAGCACCAGTTTCTGCTACTCAAGTTAAAGCTATAGATCTTGGCTGTTGGAAGACCTGCTCACTTGCCAGTGGGCTGGCAGTAGTCCTTGCTGTGCTGTAAGTTCAGCCAAGCAACTTTCACATCTTTTCAGAGGACCAGCTCTTTCTAAAGTCACAAGTAATTATTTCCAGTAGTTTCAGCCTCCCAAACAAAGAAACAAAAAATTACTAGCTACCTACAGAAGTTAGGATACATCTTATTAAGATCACACATCTTAAAAAATATTAAGATCACTTATTTTCAGAAGATCTCTCAACTTGTTCTGATCCCACTAAGACCCAAGCAAGCAATTAAACACATTCCTTTACTGCAGTCCCCTCTGCCCCATAAGTCATCCATCCATAGCTACCCTTCATTTATTTATGTTACTTTATGGCACCTCTTAGTGCAGCAGATTAACACAGACTCTGGCCCAGAGAATTTAGTCTCTTATTTTAGCCAAGACCCAATGAAGGCAGGGGTGGGGGGGAATAACTGGGAAGGTGAAAATGAAGCTGTATGACTATGAAAAGGAGTAAGGTCATGAATGGTAGAAGACTGGCAAAGAATTTGGAGAAGAATGCTGCTTTACACAACATATTGTGATACTCTAGATTGAAAAGATGAACACCATTTGGGTATGCCACAGATGAGAAATAGCCAATTTACATTACTCAGTTGGATTACAGTGACTTGACTTTATGGATCAAAACAAAGAAAATATCCTAGCTTGAGTGAAGCTACACAGTTAAATCAGTGCCATGCAAAGATGCATTCTAATTTTCCATGAACTGTCAAGAAAATGGATTAAATACAACTTCAGAGCAGTGCCTAATGAAGGATTTTTACATGCAATTGCTTTCCATGATCTTCAACATATGGTTATTGAAGATCAGATTGCTTTGTTCCTTTCCTATAACATAGATTTATGATAATGTTTGTTTTCATTTCTCTTCTACAGCAGAACTTTTAATGCAAAAAGTAATGAAAAAAGAATCTTGCCATTAGAGTGCTACATGCTCCAAGCAGCAACTCCCTCCTCTCCTGCAAGCATCCCAGGACAGCTTGTACTTATCTCAATCACCAGTGTACATATGCAGCTCAAACCAAGGCTGTGAGGAGCTTGGCAGCATTCACCTTCACAGGCTTGCCACTCCCAGAATTTTGTTGCTTTCTGACCTGCATTACAACACGAAAGAAGCAGCCAGAAAAGCAGAGTTTTGACTTTAGGGTCACAAAGATGTGAAAATCACAAATTTGTATGGTTAAGGTGGAAACCAGAACCTGACTGAGACACAGATCTTGTAAAATCGTTTTGGAGAAATGGGGATCATCTGTTTCTAGGCCAAATTTCAGGTTAGGATTGGATACCAGACTGAAGTTTGTATTCAGTCCCCTGACTGCAGCTCATTTCCGGTGCAAGGAGAGACAAAACCAGCCAGTATTACCACATTTAAGTAGCCTTAGCAGACTTTGTGCCTTTATAGATTACGAAATAAAGCTAGAAACTGAACAATCTTTTTTTATTATTATTCTTTTTTTTTTCCCCTATCACATTTCAGTTTCTGATTTCACAGAACTGTTCCTCCTTTCACAGAGTATTCTGAGTTGGAAGAGACTCAGGACAAAGATAAACATAGGATTTCAATTCTTACACTTGTAAACTTTCAGTGCTGTTGCATGGCCTTCAAAACTCTAACAAACCAAAGAAATTAAATAAAGAAAAAGGAATATAAAATTGCAGTCAGCATTTTACAGAACCACTCCTATCACAGGTCACTAAATGCTCTTAAAACTTTCCAAGAAAGCAGAGATGCTGGGAAAAACATTAAGAAATAAAAAACCTGGCCCCCAAATAAAACCAACAATACTTGATTAAGATTAATCAATGCTGATATCTCAGTGTTTGTCATCTGCATGCAAAAGAACAGGGAACTATAAACAGGGCTAGGAAGGGAATATGAGAGGATGGAAAGAAGCATGAAACCAAGGAGTTCCCATCCTAAACTGTCCCTCTATGAAAAGAGAGAAAGTGCTTTAAGGCAGAAGTGAATTCCTGCTATATCTGCTGCCGTGTTCTGCAGTGTACAGACACTTGGGGATCTGCCATCAAAAATAAAATGAGCAGTTTGCCAGCAACATACCGAACATTAGTGGTCTTTCACATAGCTGCAGGTTTTGCTCACAACAGCACTGCCAAATGACAGCAGGGTTTTGTTCAAACACTTGCTTCACTTTCTCATTGCAGAACAACTGCCTGCTGAGCTATTGAAAAGGACTCTGATAAATATCTGATAAATACGGCTGTTACGGGCACACGGAAAACCCGCAGGGTTTCCGTCATTACTGTGTCACTACAGCGCCTTTAATCACACCATCACTTGTCAAAACAGTTACTGTGTCAAAAGCAGAGAGAAAACGCTATGGTTTCTTAGAACATAACACTAACCAACCCAAAACTGGGGTGAAGAGTTCCAAAGTTACACTCAAAGTGTGCTAGAAAGGAAACTTCAAATCTAGAAGCTCACCAGCTTCATTGGCTTGCTCTGGTTATCATTTACAAGCCACGAACTCTTAGATTAAGTAAGATCTGTTTGTTTCCACATGGTCGAGTTTTACAGGATCACTTGAAAATACTAAAAATTGGAAAAGAAAAATGCCTGGAGCTACTGCTAGCTCAAGAGGAACAAAATACTACCCCATACCTACCCATGACTCTATCAGAGTTCAAGTGAAAGCAGATGAACTTTTCCAATAATACACACAAAGCAGAAAAACAGGTGCCTTCTGCAGACAGCTGAACCACTCTATAACCTTGTTGAATTGCTGATTAGGAGCATGATGTGGTCAGAAGGAGGGCAGAAGATGAGCATCCATGTGCAGACCATTGAATCACAAAATGTTCATGGTCTTCTGAAAACCACTAACAAAGAAAAGTCAAGGCCAGTTCAGCCTACAGACAAGGTTCATTAGTCCATATCTAAATGAAAAGAACTTGGCAGGACAAAATATCAGCATCTTGCCCTTGTCATTTCTAAGACAGTTGGAAGTAAAACCTTTGCCATAAAGCAGTGTAAAATGATCCAAACAACTATTCTTTCCAACTACTGCTCAGACTAGTCAGTTGTCAAAAACTGAATCAAAACAAATAAAATCAGCAACAAAGCCACTCCCAAGAAACTCAGCTGTAAGAGATATTCTTTCAGAATTGCTAAAAAGTGTAGAAAGTGTTTGTTTGAGTTATAAAAACTTTTTTCTCTGACCCAAACAAGGCTACAACTGACTGTCACATCTGAGTTGCAGCAGGTAAGATAACCTCTGATGAGTCACCAAACTTTGCTGTCCTTGAAACGAAATTTAACTGTGGTTGGAGAAGTAAGGTATCAAAAAGTGAAAGTTAAAAACAAAAACAACAAGCTTTGAAAACTTGCAAACAAATATAGAAGTGATATTTGAGAGTTGGTTCCCTGGTCCTAGACTGATTAGGTTGAGTTTTTTGGACTGTGCCCTGAGGACCATTCCCTCCTCTCTCTGTGCATCTCTTCCAGACACCTGGATCTCTCATGAAAATGACAGTGCTTGTCTGTGCTGGAATTGAATTCACGTGTGCCTATGACAGCCCTATCAAGTCTCAGTCACTTCCCATGCTTTTGCCAAAACAGCAGCCACTTATGCAGCACTGCTAAGGGACCTGCTGTTTTGTGCATCACTTTTCCCACCAACCACTTCAGGAGAACATGCACATGGCTGCATGACCAGCCTCGTGTTCCCATTGCATCCCATGCCAAAGGTGTTTCTGGACCAGATTAAAAATTATCACAGAAAAAACCTTGATCCTTCCTGGCCAATCTCACAGTTTATATACTAGGCATAATGTTCTGTGGTATGGAATATCTCCTCAGCCAGTTTGGGTCAGCTGTCCTGGCCATGCTCTCTCACAGCTTTTTGTACACCTACCCATGGGCAGAGCCTGAGACACTGAGAAGTCCTTGAGTTAGAGTAAGCACTGCTCAGTGACAGCTAAAACATCAGTGATGTTAGTGATAACATTGATCTTATCACTGATAAGATCACTGTTATCAACATTTTTCTCATTCTAAATCCGAAACACAACGCTGTACCAGCTACTAAGAAAAAATGAACTCTAGCCCAGCTGAAACCAGGACAATGTCAAATTAAGTCACCTTAATTCAAATTTCTCTTTCAAACAGGAATTCAGCATGGCTGAAGGGTTGCCCAGGCCCCCCAGACAGTAACAAAGCCAGACAAAGGGAGGACTGTCCTGTTGCCTCCTCCAGTCTATAGGGAAAGTGCCAAGAATCCTGAACACACAGAGTGACTCTGCCTCTCTTGAACAGTCAGCAGGGCCAATGGCATGGACCAGCCACTCTTAAGCTAAGGGGAGAAATGACATCAGAACTTTCTATTTGTCTGCATCTCCAGCAGTCCAGCAAAGCAACAGCTGACATATGAAGATATCAGACAATCTGGCCTCCTGCTTTCAAAGGGAAGTTAATCAACACCTCGTGACTTCTACTTCCAGAAAACAGCACTGGCAGGTATATCCATCATCACTGTTCTTATCACAGCCCAAGATGGACTGATTGGGGCTCTCTGGCAGTCTGGGCACAAGCCAGCCACAGCCCCCCTTATTTGCCTGTACAGTGCTTGCTGCTTGCCAGCTGGGCTGCAGATTACATCTCAGCAAGATGGGAAGCCATCCTGGCTCCTACTCTTCCTTCTGATACATGTTTTATTTCAGAAGACTTTTCCTTTTCTCACTTCACTATTCCAATGATAGATTTGTGAATCTCTACCTCAAATTATTTCTGAGGAAGAATAAAAATTCCTTTTGGGTTATCAGACCACTCCCTGGAAGGTGTCCAACTCTTCTTTTTACAGGTTCACAGTGTTTAAATATAAATTTCAGAATAAATTTTCTCCCTGTCTTGACTACTTTGTTTCCTTCTGGAGTTTGCCATCAACTACCTAAAAAGACTCCTGGCTTTATTGCATTTGCCAGGAATATTCAGGCAAGGCAGCATGCAAAGATTAGGGAGTACAAGCCCACTTCTCCAAAACCTAGGAAAAAGAACTTACATAAATTGTTACTGGGGGGGAGAAGAGAAAATTGAAGTCAGGGAAATTGGAACATTGGAAAAAATTTTCTGAAAGCTTTCACATTTTAAATTTTTTTTTTTTTAGTGCAGCAGGCATGTCAAACGATGCAACTCTATTTCAACACAGTGCTGCAAAAGTCATTCTCTAGTTACTGCTTCAATTTCCAAAGACTTTCTTCCTTTGCAATGGCAGGAGCTGTTTGAGACACTAGAACAAAGCGTGTTGGTGAAACTTCTTTACGTACAACAGGCTAAGTTATTGATGTCTCAATAAAGTTCTTCTTTGAATACTTTGATGAGGTATTATCACCACCATCATTGTATGTAATGAGGCATATCCATTTGGCAGGTTTTCCTCTGGAAATTCAAATGTCTCCATTATTATGCCATTATAGCATTGACTCTATTATGTCTATTATGCCTATTTCTGGGTCTTGTGGATATAATTCTCATTTACCCACTATAAAAATGAGTATTTTCTATTTTTACTGTTAGAAAAACTAACAAGGGAAAACAATCAACATGTTTCTAGCTTACTTGGCAATGCAAGATCATTTGCAAGGAAAAAAGGTCACCCTTATTTCCTAAACCTACTAAAGCAATATTTCCTATCTGGAATTAAATATTCCTCATTTTTCGCACTGTAGAAGTGGTAGAGTCCAGATTCACTAAGAAATAGCTGATGACTCTAGACTGCCCATAAAATTGTTATTATTCCCCATGAAATAATATTTTTCTTATGCTTTCAATGTAGTACATCTCCAGGAGCAAGATACCTCTTACAAAGCTAGTGCAAACCATTCAATAAAATTTATTTTGTGTCAGAAGGCAGACTCCTGACAGCTTTTAAATACAGGCTCTGCTGAAAATCATGTAACCTGTTGGGCAGTTGATTAAATCCACAAGTGATCTCATCTGGAAGGAGAAATGTCTATATGCAAATAATATAAGTGTTTGCACAAAAAACTACAGAACAATTATTTCATGATTTAGGTCATATGTTATATATGTGTGTGCATGTGCCTATCAATATGTATATTAAGGGTAATATAGATTTACATTTTGCTGATAAAAGCTCTGGCTCAACACCAGACGATGCTACTGACAGCAGAATAAGGCACAGTAAGAGTCCAAACTGGCAATGGTAGGAGGTCAGGTGTAGGAAGATAGTTTCTGTAAATGCTTCCTCCAACATGTAGGTCAGTGTGAAGTTGCAATCCCACTGCTTGGAGGTGACCCTAGGAGTCACCATAAATGAATCTCTCCACACATAGCACTGCTCAAGCCTGCTACAGAGCCCCTTTGAACAGAGATGGGGTAAGGGAGGATATGCTAAGTCTGATATGAAGTGGAATTAAAAGAGAAAAAAAAAAAAAAAAAAAAAGGTGTCTGGCTGCTCCTTTTCTGAATTGTGCTGACCCAATAAAATTAGATTTGACATTTGAGGTATTTTGTTCCATTGATACCTTTCAAGAGTGGATTTTCCAAGAAAAGGCTTCATAATTTAATTTACTTAAGCAGAGCCTGCCTCCCAAAAAGGACTAATGTGTACTATTTAGTCTACTTTGGCAAGTCATTAAGTATTTTCTAACAATGTACTCTATTCCTAACAAGTGACTAAAGGGCTCTCAGTCTGCCAGAGGAATGTACACACACAAAGGCACAGTTGCTCCTCCACTAGGATTTAATGGTTCTAAAGACTGAACTGTAACACAGCCTGAAAAAAAAATGGTTTCCAGTGCTAGATTACTCATATCATCAGCTTCCAGTCAGATATCTACCCAACTGATTTTGCAATTCTAGCATTAAGTATCTTCCCCAGCCATCAGTAAAACAAGAGGAAACAAAAATGCAAACCGTAGAAACCATTTCCAGCGGATAAACTCCTTGCTAGCTCCCTCCTGCCTGCTGCTAAGTCAGCCTTCTATCTGGAGGAAAGACCTTTGTGATTTTTTCCTGCTTTAGTATTATGCTGGAAACAATGGCCTGTTTGTTCCGTGCAGGGCTGGAGGGGCCGGAGCTCGGCGCACAATCGTGTGATCATCGCGCAGCCCCGCGTCCCACCCCTGCAACAGGCGGCACAAAGCTGTCCAGCTGACTCATGAGAAGATCCAGGGCAAACAATGGACAACAGTGTCACTTCCAACAATGCAGAAGGCCACTTCAGTATTCCCACCAGCTCCTGCCAATTTCTCTTTCCTTGCGTGATTTCCTACATCAAATAACTACTGTCAGTTTTGACCGTCTAAATGATTAATTATTCTGACCATAAGTATTCTTGAGAGAAATGAGAACAGTGACCTAGACCTGGAACATTTATTTTCCATACTAATCATAACTTTATGTCCCTGAACATGAAGGAGGGTCTGAGACACTGAGCAGTTTATTCCCAAGGCTCCAGAACCCAGATGCTGCCTTGCTTGGCATCTCTGAGGTAGGTCCAATATACAAGAGCCCAGCTCCAGATCATCTAGTCCCGTTGGGGGACACCTGTGTAACAAAACTGCTCTACAAGCCAGGGAAGAAGTATTATTCCAGAAATGGAGACACTTTTCTGGAAGTCTTTTTGCCTGGTCAGGTTTCAGCTAGAGCCTTCTGGGTGCACAGCAGTAGTGGCTGTGCAGATTTTCAACTGGTTTGCAGCTGTGCCTCTTGTCTGCAGCATCAAAGAATGGCAGTTATCTGTCTCACCCTGCCACACTAGCAGACATAATGATTATGTGCTGTGCTTGAGTTCTGTGTTCTCAGTGGGTCAGAGACACACAGGCAAGTAGGACATTTTCATTGTCTTCATTCATAAGAGAAAATTGTTCCACTTGGAAAACAGTAAAGGGAGAACCAGGTGATGTCCACCCTTAGACAACTTTTCATTATTTCCTCAATGCTGCTACTAATTGAGCAAATGTAGGAGCAGGGCTTCAAAGTGCTGCTAGCAGTTCTACTCCTTCACTTTGCAAGAGCAACCTCCTCACCAGGCTCAGTGGTAAAACTCTTCACCACCATCATAAGCCTCACCTGAAAAGCACATCTTTAAGATAATTTAATTTAGTCATGGTCTGCTTTGCACATGGCTACCAATCATGCTAAACTCCATGCTCCATTCAGCAAAGCCATACAGATTAAATGGCCAATGAGAAACTCAAATACACTATGAAAAGGAGTGGCTTGCTTCAACTCATGCTGCTCAAACTTGATGGCTCAGGTCCTTGGGATCCAAAGTAGTCTCTAAATCAAATGCTGGGAAAGAGAAGATTCTTCCTAAACTGAGTACAGTTCTCACCCAACCTCAGTCTCACTGTCCTTTGAACTCCACACTGTATTCATCATTTCTGGGGAGGCTGAGGGTGGTAGGTGTGCCTCTTCTATCATTCTTGGGGAAAAAAAAAAAAAAAAAAAAAAAAAAAAAAAGAACCAGCTAGTATTCAAGTATTTCCTTCACAACTCATTTCTTTCCACTGCACTACTCCTGCCCTGTAAGACATTGGCAGAATTTTTTGGGGTAAAATAACTCATTCCTATTCAGGAGGAGTTCCTTAATTTTCTTTAGATTATAATAAAATGATAGGAGGTGTTCTGTTATGCATTTACTTGACTGAAAATAGACTTTGACCTACCTGGCAAAACTGAAAACAACAAACAGGAAAAAAACCCCAAATATTGTTAAAGCAAAAAATAGTAATAGAATATATTCTAAGTTATTCTAGAATACTACATAATATATTTTAACAAGTTAGAATAATTGATATTGTGATAATACAGTGATATGTCAGGATGATAAGGAAATTGTAAAATACTTTGGTTTTCAAATTTATCATCCAGTTATTCTCCAGAGCCCCATCCACCTGACCTTTAATGTCTCCAGGAATGGGGCATCCACCACCTCTTTGGGAAACCTATGACAGTGTTTCACCACCCTCACAGTAAACAACATCATCTTATCTAGTCTAAATCTATTCAACTTCAGTTTGAAACCATGACCCCTTGTCCTAACACAACTGCCCTTCTGAAAGGTCTGTTCCCATCAGAGAGAAGATGAACACGAGGATGCAGAGATGGATGTGAAGGAAGCAGGAGGCAGCTACATGAACAGAATCCTGAGTCTAAGGATGTCAGTTTGCAGAGTTCTTCACCCACCACACGGGTATCAGACATCTTTACTTTGTGTCAGCATTTTAATCAAGTCTAAACACAACACAAGAGTGTTGGCAGTGGAAGCTGCAGTGTCCTTTGTACAAGGACTATTCAGTCAGTTTAACTGCTGCCTGCTAAAGAAAAAACTCATTCCTTATATCTTCCCGTGTAAGTGAACTGTCAACCTGTCAAAAAAAAAGCTAGAAGGGCTTCCCAGTTTCACCAAAACTTCATGTTTTGGTGAAAAAACTCACATGCAAGGATGACAGAAAGGTTTACCAAAAACCCAAAAGCTGTATGGTTAGAGAAGGAATAGATTTAAAAAAAAAAACAAAACAAAAAAACCAAAACAAAACTACTACTAAAGTATACTAAACATGATCTTTCACTTCAGGGTCTTCTCCCCATGTGACTACCCCATGGTTACAAACAGTAGTCATTTTATGGGGCTGTGACTGCTAGAGATGTGCTACAAAGTATTTGTAGTGCTTGTGATGTTAGCCTGTGCTGATACCAGGGGATACACCACCATTTTCCAAACAGCACAAAGCCGTTCTGACAAATCATGACATACTTTTAATTGTACTACCAAATTGCAAAGGTATCTCTCAGGCTTATCAGCCTAAAGTTTAGTGGTTTGACTGTTCTGCATTGGATCCCTGAGCACACCAGCTGTTGCACTTAGCACTGCAGCCCAATAGACAAAGCAATAGAAGGGAGTTGGCAGGCAAAAACAAAAATGTGATTTTATGGGCTAGCCTATACCCACAAAAACAGTGGTGGAACACAAGCCCAATCAATATAGGACCATAGGGACCCCTGTTTATGTAACGTGAAGCCAGAGCACATTAAACTCTTAAGTTCTTTCCAGTGTTAGAGGTTTGCAGCATGCTTTGTACAGACTTTGGAACAGTGTCTCCTTTACTCTGCCAGCAAAAACATTACAGATGGAACTGTCAGATCTTCTTGTTTAGTGGCGCCTGCTTTTCTAACACGTGACTTTTTAAAATAACAACTGTCACTCATCAGATAAGCTCAATGTGTTTTCCAGCACCTGCAAAAATGCTTTGAGGACAAAGAGTAGATTTCAACAACTGACAAACTACAAACTGCCCTTCAAAAAACCATTCTAGGCTGTTGCAAACTTCATGTTTTTCACTATTATAATTGTGATTTATTTTATATTTGTAGGATCTGCTGTAAATTTGCTGATTACTTGCACAAATTTTGCTATTTCTTTGTTTTTTCACAGTTAAGCAAACAGTGGGCATGTAGATAAGATCATCCCAGAGATAAATTTGGTGCATATATGGTGTAAAAATGGCTAACAGCAAGCTTAAGACTCCTGTCCTACAAGTCTCATTTGTAATTTATTTCTTCATACCAGTCAGGATTCAGAGAAGGCTTAAGGGTTCAGTCATGTCAATGGAAATAGAAGAAAGCCAGCACAAGGTGTATTTGAAAGGCAGCCTTGGAAGTAGGACAACATGAATTTTCACTGGGATCAAATCCTAAAACCAAATGCTGAAAATGAGTTTAGAGTTCAAACTCAGAGTCTGGCTCTTGCTACTTTTCTCACTTGTCCTTAGGAGTGATGACTAATAATCATTACTACAGAGTATTGCAGAAAGCAGTCTTTCTGTTTAAGTACAATGTTATTACAAAAAAAAAAAAAAAAAAAAAAGAAAAAAATAACCCCAGAGAAACAAACAAGAAAACCCAAACCCCCAAACAAACTGATTTCATTAAAAAGAACACTTTATTATTTCATATTAAAGAAACCATAAAAGAATGCTGCAGCCATACATGCAGAGAGGGAATTAAATACATCACAACCAAGTTTTTGGGGGTCTCCCAGCATTGCCTGGGAAGTGGCAGAAAATCACTGCTACCAAATAAAATCATCTAACAATTAATTTTAGACTATAAACTTTCCATTATGAAAACATCACTACCAAATGCTATAAAGAAATCCTTCTCACGGAAACCTAGCAAAGCTGTAGTTAATCAGAATACCAGGAAGGAAAAAAAAGCAAACTTGGAAGACTGACACTGGCACAGCACTTGCAGATAAAAAGGAAGAAGCAGGAAGCAGAGAGCTCATGTGATATGGCTTAAGCCATGAATATGCAAAGACTTAAAGATCTACAAGCAAAATAGCATTTATAGAAGAGCTTGGTCATGACAAGTATTTTGGCAGTTTTGTGATTTAGTGGGTTATTTCTGTGGAAGGCATGTTTTTGCTAATTTTGGCTAGTTGAACTACAAGAAAGTATTTCACAGCTCCTGCTTCACTACAGGTGCAGAATCAAGATGGGAAACTATATTTTTCTTGTAAACCTAGAAGCATTAAATAAGGCCATTAAAAAAGGTAAGTATTTCAAGGTAATTCCTTTAAAATCTTTTCTAATGCCAAGCTGCATTGACTGTCCATACTAAATTTAGGAAGGGATATTAAAAAGATGATCTTACTTGCTTAGGTATTTCGGTCTCTCCATGCTCCATCTAGACTTTGATCCATTAGGAAAAATATTACCATTTGCCAAAACCCCCAGTGGCAGTTGCTCCAGCCCTTATTAGAAGCAACTAAAACAAATTTAATACCATCCACTTCTCCTGAAAGAGGTAGCATTTAGCAACCTGATTTAGCAGACCTGAAATTTACTCATCAAATGGAGTTTTTCATACATCTATTCTAACTCTAGTATTGAAAGAAAACTGTATCAACATGTTTCTGTAACAGATAATGATTTAATAGGAAGCAACTGCTGACAGGGTTCGTTAGATGCTTACATCTAATTAACTACACACACTAGTCAACACTTTGCTCAAGCACTCACTATTAATCTGAGCTGCTGGCTAATAAGGTCCTATATGCATATATATCCACATTTATATAAACATGTGGTGCTGAATATGATACTGTCAGTCTCCTTTAAGAGAAGAGTTTTAGTTTGTCAGTTCACTCCATGTTTCTTGCAGATGTCTTTGAATAAGTAGTTTCTGCCATATTGTTGGAGGGACCTTCTTTCCTAGGGGTGAGTGGTTGCTTTGTGTTTTTAAAACTGTTCATTCCATCAAGATAATATTGAGAAACTCTGTTCTGTGGAAAATATGCATGTAAACCTAAAGAAAAAGAGACTGATCTCCCATCTATTCTACAGCAAAAAGGCAGCAACAGCTTAATGCCAAATCACCTGTTACTCAGCCTGAATTATGGTTTTCTATTCTAATCTTTAACCAGCAACACAAAGTATTTGCCTTCATGCAATACAGTGTTGCATGAACTCTTAGAGCATCCTTGCTTCCCCCAAGGTTAAATGTAACGTGTACCTGGTTGGCAGAAGATAGTCAGAGGAGATTCCTACAAGTTTTCAATTTCAACTAACTCAATTTAAAATATTCAACTATGTTGCCTTCAGTTTTTGTAACGAAAGCTGGAAAGTTTCCTGAAGGCCCAAAACACTGAAGCTTTATCAATTATGAGATCTGTCAGATCTGAAATACTCATGCACACTGCAGTTTGACAGTGTGGCAAAGTGAGTGATTACATGTCCAAGAAGGCACTACAGCAGTTGCTTTGCCAAGTCCCAAGGTCCTAAAAGTATTGCTCACAATGCCATGGGAAGGTGATGCTTTCGGGCAACCTAGTGCCCATTTTGCTGTAAGGACACAAGCACAGGGCAAAGTCACAGAAGAGGAAGGAAAGACAGCACAAATCTATTCCTTTAGCTGCACAAAGGGCAGCAAAGGCAGTGAAAATGGAAAAAACACCCGGAGCCATGGCTGAAATCTGTCAGCCAGGAGGCTCTGAGTGTCTGTCCTGGTTATCTCGCTGAAGATCTGAGTAGAAATTTCCCAAGAATATTGGCTGGCTCCTGCCATTGCCTTCCTTAAAGAACACCAGATTTCTAACATGTTCCTGTGCCAAAGCTTCTCTGCTAAAAGTAGGGGTTTGAGGGTGGGCTTTATGTGTGGGTTTTTTGCTTATTTGGATTGTTTGTTTTCAGCTCCTTTAGAAGGTTTGGTGGAGATTTCTTTGTTGTTGTGAGTCTTGGAAAACAGACCTATAGTCAGGAAGCAAGGTAAGGAGTCTTAGGGTCAGTCTAATACTTCATAAAAAATTCTGAGAAAACCCCATTATTTTGTGAGAAAACAGAAACTAAAGTGGTGTTTGCAAGCTGTCATTATGGCACAAATTTCTGTGGGTATGAACAAAGCCTAACATCCTATGAGAGATTTAAATTTTCATCCCCTTTCCTACGTGAAAGGCAGTAGCAAAGTTGTCTTTTTCAGTACAGGCATAATTCCTTGGGTACAAGTATGTTTTCATACATGCAAATAATAGATTTTTCACCTATGGAAAAAGACACATGTAGTACTTAATTTCTGCTTCATTAGTTTTTCCTTCTTTTCTCCTGTTCTCATATGAATCAGTTCCTGTCTGCCTCCACTGAGTGAAGACTGGCAGATATGTTAATCATCTGACTACCAGAAAGCAAACTCAGTGGAATGTTTGGGTTTGGTTTTTTTCCTTTATAAATAGTTTGAGAACCACTGCATCACAGATACCTGGGTTACCCTGTTCTGTGTCAAAGGAAGGACAGAAAACTGTCCTTTCAGCATGTGTGTTTACATGAGACATTGGCAAGACAGAGATGCTCTAATTCCTCTCCCCTCCCTTTCTGGTCTCAATGTCTTGGCCACTGCCTGATAAAAAACATATGAAAAAGCAATGCAACAAGAAAAAATTTTCACATTCCAAGCATTACCATCACATATGCTGAGCAGCAGACTCAATTATAGTTTTAAAATTCATTACAGATGTAGCTTAAACCAAATGGAGGCAAGATGTACAGTCAGATATGAATTTACAGACAAGTGTTAGGAAATAGCTGGCAGAGGACAGGCAATGTTGCTTGTATTTTGCCAACCCAAATCTTCTTCCCTTTCCCTCCACCCCTCTCTCCCTTTAGGAGTTTTGGCAGCTGTGTCTCAATCTCTTCAAATTACTCTTCTAATTGGGTGTTTCTATGGAAACAGACTAGAAGACACAGTACCTCTCCATTAAAGAACTATAAAAACAAGAGGTGTACCACGAGAAAACAAAAAGGACAAAGAAGAACAATATAATGGAAAAAGTTCTTACCAACAATAAGGAACTGTACAGCCATTAAACAGTTTAACAGCACAAGGCAAACCAGGACCACACTGATGCTGCCAAGTTACCACATAACCAGCAGTGACTGTGCAAGGATGGCTTTTGACTGAAGCAGCAAGCATTGTGCTGTTTTCCACTGAAATCTCCCCAGCCCTCAAGTGCTTGTGCCAGTGGCCTGATAGAGTCTGTCTCTGATCATATTTCTCTATAACCCAAGATAAAAGTCTCTTGCAACTTCATCCTCTGCAAGCACACACTTTGACAGCCAGTGCATTTAGTGTGACCTCAGAAGGCAGATTTCCTGCTACAGTAGAGCATTCCAAGGGGAAGAGCAGAGAATGTCAGGGCACTTAGATTGTGCACTATTCCTTAATAAGGTTGCATAGATTAGCTCTTCGATTGATATATTTTGTAAACTCATGTGGGTTTTGTAAATTGTTGGGAAAGCTTATCCAATTCAGCCCCCAACCAGAACTGGATGAACTTGGTGATAACCACCAATAAACTGCAGCATCACACCAAGAAAACAGGAGGTGCAGATACCCAACAAAGGAGTAAAAGATGGAGCAGGTGTGCTGCACCCCATGCACATCTCCTGCAGGGGCAAGACCTGGCATTGCTCAGTCTCTGAAGGAATGCAGTGAGTTGACCTGACTGTGTGCCAGGTGCTCACTTAAGCCACTCTATCACTTGTCCTTAACAGGGCAAGGGAGAGAAAATCTAATGAAAGGCTCATGGGTTGAGATAAGGACAGGGAGAAGAGCTCACTCACCAACTGTCACGGCCAAAACAGACCTGACTTGGAGAAATCAGCTTAATTAATTACCAGTCAGAGCGGGATAATGTGAAATGAAACTGAATCCAAAAAAACACCTTCCCCCCAATCCCTCTTTTTTATGGACTCAACTTCACTCCTGATTTTTCTACCTCCAGATCTGCTTTCTCCTCAGGACTCCTCCTCTCCTTCACTGTGTGCTCTCTTCTGTGCCAAACTCCCTTTCCTTACTGGTGTCTGCAGGGCTGATTCTCTCACATCTCATTGCTCTCTCCTGGCTGATGTTGTGCTCTAACTTTTCCCCCACTGTAAATACATTATCCCAGAGGTGTTGGCCAGTGCTGGGTCTGTTCTGAAGCTGCCTGGCATTGGCTCTGATGGACATGGCAGGAGCTTCTGGTGGTTCTCAAAGAAGCCACCCCAATAGCCTCTGGCTATGAAAACCTGGCCATACAAACCTAGCACAGGGAGTAATCACTTCACAGAATTTAGTCTTAATTTAGTTCTGTCTTGTCCTTGATATTGAAAAAAAAAAAAAAAAGTCTATTACAAAACCCTATATCTCAGCAATATCAGGTCACTGAGTCTCATTGCCCAGCCCACCACTTCAGCCCATGATGAGTGGGGGAAATCAGCAACAGACTTTCCACCCCTTCTGATGCAGAGTCTATTGTGAATCAATTAAAAGGCACTGCCTACTAGTGAAGAAATTTCACAGCAGCCTCAAGTGCAAAAGAAAGTACATTCAAGACTTAATTAATTTACAATTAGTTTCGACTAACTTTTTCAAAAGTACTTCTAGAAATACATGGTATCACCAGCAGCTGCTGCTCAGCTGTGTAAGGCAACAGAATCCTGTAACTGCACTGGAGTAAAAAAACAGAATTTGTCAATATATTTGGGGAGGATTAACGAAGAATTACACTTATATTCCAAGGAAGTTACTAATTTATGGTACCTTCTTAAAAAGGAACATATTCATTTCCAGCAATCAACAAATAAAGATAGAATGTATTAAATCCTTGACATTAACAAGTGGTGCTTAGCACTAATCAGAGATTTTCAACCTTGAAAAATAAATCTGAAATCCCATGACAGCTTTATGCTATGGTAGCAGCGAGGAGTGAAACAATGAAATACATTTGTTCAAGATCATGTTTCAGGTTGGTTTTTGGTTGAAAATCTTGTTAGAAAGCTGCACTGAAGATTGCTGTACTTATCAGTCTATGGTTTCTAAATAATATAGCAATTAACCTAATCTGATCTCTCTCTTGCCAGGGCCTAAGAGCTGAAACAGAGGTCAGGGCAGACAACAATAGGTCATGAAGGAAATAAAACATTTTAAAAGGTGGCCAGCTGCCAACTGTGCCTTGGCATGAGGAACTCATTCCTTCTCCCATGCTACTCCACCTTTCCCAAATAATTCCCTTAAACAGGACAGTGAGATTTGACATGTGATCAGAGTTGACAAGCCACCCCATAATTACACTGCTGTCCACATCAGTTTTCCTCTAACTATAACCTACACCTCCTTCCACCCCCACAAAGTTTCTCTACTACATTAAAAATACAGCAACATGATATTTGGTAGTTTTTCTGGGATCCCACTACTTAGATGAACACCAGTTTGTCTCCCTGAAGGGACACATTCTTTTCTGCCTGAGATACACAATATTGTCAGAGTTGCCCTAGCAGCAGAAAGCAGCATCCTCTAGGTGCATCTGGACAGCAGAAAACCCACACAAGAGGTATGTGACCCTAGGAACACAGAAAAGAACATTTAAAAAAAATTTTAAAATCTCCTTTTGGAGCACATATGAACATAAATCTATGTATAAACAAAGGTATTTATAAGAAAATTAATCTTCTACCTCAGACCTTCAGCCACCTGATTGGGGAGAGGCTCACTACATGGCCTTTTGATGAAGAAATGCAGAGTGGTTAGGGAGACAAAAATAACTTAAGTCATGTTTTACAGAGGCCTGCATACTCACCAATCATGTCAGGAAAAAGACTCACCAAATTTCAAGACAGAGAGAACTTTCAAAATTAGGAAAGACTTATTTTATTCCCCAACTAAACACATTATGTGTGACCAGACAAGTTCATCTTCTATAACAGTACTACAATGAGCCCTTATTTTCATCAGTTTCTGGATCACTCGTCCTAATTTCCCCAGTGTACTGAGAACTCAAGTTCCTAACATCTGGAGTTCTTGTCTTCATACTGCAATCTATTTGGAAAGAAACAAGCTGAAAACAAAACCCCAAATCAGAAATCTAATTACTCCTTTTGAAAGTAATTATACTATTCCTTTAGGTCTGATAATATTCTCCTTCCATGCTGAGGAAAATCAGTGGCAAAAAAAAGTATGCATCAAGGAAAAATTTTCTGGTTCTCATTAATATGAGGAAAACCACCTGGAATTTCAATAGAATTAAGAAAAATATCTATTTCCTTTAAACAGATATGAAAAAAACATGTTACTTGAGAAGACTGATGCAGACTGATTCCTTATTTGAAATTACTTTTAATAGCCTGTAAGGTTGCTGCTGAGCAGGGCAACATGATTTCATGAAGCTTTGTGCAGTCTCACAAAGATGAGAGAAACAACAGGAGCTCACAATGCTCAGAGCACACATAAAGTGAAGCCTTCCAGGACTCCCACTCAGGCAGAGGGCCAAAGTCATACCTAGATACAACATTGAGGGGGCTACTGATTTACTACGAAGTCAACTGGGTTCACCATCTAGAAAAATGAATGTTTGCATGCACGTTCCAGAAAATATGAGCTATTTCCAATGTAGAAACCAGCTCCTATATTACCCAAGTCTCATTTACACACAATAGAAGTAATTTTTCCTGCCCCTGTGCTAGACAGCTGCAGTATATCATTGCCATTTTCCATCTCAACCCTAGACAGAAAGCAGAAATACTTCTGGTGCACACTCTGTTACAATTATTTTAAAAGGAGAGAAAAGAAAATTACCTACATAATAAATTAATGCTGCATGCTACTCAGCAGCACACTGGAACAAAGAAGAGGAAATTGAAGAATCATGTTCCTTCCAAAATTGCTACAAAATGCTACCTGTCATAACACCCCCTCCATGTGCACCTTCTGCTGTTCCTGCACAAAACAATATGCAAAGGGACAGTTTTCAGTTCCATAATTTTGAAGGAGATCTATTGCTACGTACAGACTGAGCCCATTTCCCTGCTTGCATCATTTGCAGTTATGTACTTTACATTTTCTTGTGACATCTCTGCACTTCATCTCTCTTCCTTGGAAATAAAATGAATGGGGGGAACAAGCAACAGAAAGGAAAAAGTTCTATTTGTCCAGGTTACTACTCATTAAGACAACAATAGGCAGCCCCTTGGACAATGCCAAATCTGGAATAAGATTTGAGACCACTTGGTGCATCTTCAGAATATTCCCAAACAAGTAATTAATTCTGGTCTATTGTTTAAGGCACAGTTAATATTCTCAGATATCGTGCAACAGGTGAGATTTTTTTTTTTTTTAGCAAATATTTAGTAAATAAGTTAACAGAGAAATTAAATGAATCCATGCAAATTTTAAACACTGAACTTTATGGTGTATTGAAGGTTGTTTGATTCATCAGGTCTACCAAATAATCAGGGCTGCTTTTAAATTGCCACAAAATTTGACAGCTCCTGCCTTGCTAAGTGCCAGAAGTAATTTGCTTAACAACTCTTGTGCACTGAGATGTATTATATTTATACAAGAGAATGGAAGAGTACTGGATGTGCTACACAGTATATTTATTTGTTCCTCAAATGCATCCCTGACATACTGTGTGCATTCCAAGCCCTATATAATTATCATCCTGAGCAGTGTGATAATCCAGCCTGGCTAAGATCAGAAGAATTCAGGCTTTATAGTAAGGTGTGGATACTGCTGAGGCAATGCAAATGAAGAGAAGTAATTACCATGTATTACCAACTCAGATTTCCATTGCATTTCTCTTACACCAACTAATGTAATTAATTTAAGTAAGCTTTTTTTAATCACATGAAGTTGCAGCTAAGGTGGTATTAAAAAATAACAAAAATCTCACTGCAATTGTTCCATGGGTTTATAATGCCTGGAAGTATTGTGGACACCGAGCCAGACACAGCACCTTCCATGGACTGTTTTTCCATCACTACAGATGCAGGCATATTCCCACTGAGATATGGCAACCTACACTCCTCAAATCACACATCTGAGCAGTCCTGGATACATGCAAGAAAAAATCTACCCACACTTCTACTCAGCATTTAGTATTTCCCTCTGGATAAAATAATCCTTTGCTGTCCTGAACTGTATTTCACATTATGATAATCTCAAGAGCAGAATAGTAAAAAAACAAGTTATTGGTGAAGAAGTAAACAAACCCCACTATTACCTGCAGGACTTCTAGCAATTTCTTTGCTTTTTGTTATTTCCTTTCATTGCTGACCTTTTGATTCCTTTTCTGGATAGCCCACAACAGTTTAAGCTATACATTTATCCCATTTTTCTGTTAAGCTAAAATGACAAATTAGTACTTTACCACAGTGGAGAGAATAGAGAACAAAACAAAACCACCTGTACATAAGCAGGTTAAGGAGAACCTCATTTAAAAATTAATTCCCAGTTTCATATAAATTTTCCTTGGTGGTGGCAAAACTCACCCACAAGAATGGGTGAAGAGCTGGGTAGCTATTTTACCTTGGACTCCTGCAGGCATGACCACAGTGCTGGCAATGCTACAAAGTTTACTCAGCATAGGGTTGTTTGGTGGCATTCAGTAATTATTTGCTTTTACAGGAAGAAAACAAAACCTATCACCAGGGTACAACTACCAAAACTTTAGACAGGTCACAAACGATCACTGAACTCGTCTAGTTTATCCTAAATCACAACAAATTTCCTATATTTCATTAGGATTTTTACAGGAGGGATTGTTCCTATAGGCAGAATGGGCACTGAGGTTGGACAAGGTTTAACCAGCAGCATCCCTGGAGGAAAGGTTGTGAGAACAGTTGCAGCTGCATTTGTGTCCAAAGCTAAATATCAAGCTTGAAGCTCATATAAATAATTCATGGAAATGGGTGGAGGGATTTCCTATTAGAGAATTTTACAGAGAACAAGAGTATTTGCTTAAAACAATTGCATTTTTAAAGCCTGCAGTTATTGTGTGTGTGTAGAATGGTGTCATTTCAACCCTCTAAGCAACTTTGGATGACTCAGCCTGGTACCTTATGCAACAAGTTGTTGCCTAACATCTGAGAGACTGTGTGCTTTCCAGTAGAAAGAAAAATGGGCAGGGTGGCCATGAACAGAATCCTTCATTTCCCCAGAAGGCACTGAAGAACAACCTCAAGCACATGATGCTTTATCAAATCCAATTTCATATTTTTCTAGTAAGGAAAGTGTCCATTCATCTGACATAACAGCAAATATAAACCTGCCACACTTTAAGTGATTTCTCTGAGCCTTGCATAGGCAGAAGTATCTTTTGTTCACTCCTTATAAACACTTATTTCTACAGTGTCACTGAAAATGTCATAATATTTTGGAAGCCTGGCTCTGTCTGATGGCAGTTTAATTGCTGAATTTATATTTATCTCATGCTTCATCCTTACTTCCATGGAGGATGTTGATTTCTTATCTTAAGCCAGGATTTAAGATGAAAACTCTCAAGAGTTAATACTAAGATCAATACTGTTCAATGTCTTCACTAAGAACTTGGATGATGGGAGTGAGTCTGCCTTATGGTAGTGCTGGTCAAGGCCCAGCTCTAGCCAAGTTTGGAACATCTGTACTTGGTATGTAAATATGACCATAATTCAGTGACCTGTCTCCATTAATACAGGACACTCTATGGCTGGCTGAGCTTGAACTCATGCCCAGTCTATGGCAGAACCCCAGTGAAGCTGCAGCTGCTCACAAAGCTCTCTGGCAGTGCAGATACCTGGAAAAGTGATACTCCATCTACACCAGAGCCAAGCAGCTCCTACAGCCACCCCAGCAGAAGTGACATGGGATGAATCAGCCTGGAAGGAGAGTGCTCAGCCTGAAAAGGCACAAACAAACAATGACACTGTAGAACTACTCAAAGACAGCAAATGGAGCAGGAGGGCTGGCTGCCTTTCAGGAGTGCTTAAACTCAGGAAGTTATCCCACATGAGGAGGGCCCTGGAGGGAAGGAAGTCTCACGAAAGGACCACAGATTTCCTTGAAAGATGACATCTAGACATCTGCCTGGAATACAGAAGAGTGCTGTTAAGAAATAAGAAGACATCAAAGGAGAAAGCACTGGTCTAGAAGCACAGGGATAAGATAGAAACTGCCCAAAATCAAGGATAACTAGACATTGAAAGGTTAAAGCATCTAGTAAGAAGTTCTTCAGCTATACTAAAAATAAAAAAAAAAAAAAACAGAAAAAATAATATCACAAGTAGTAGAGGCATTATCCAGAAATAAATGTAGATGAAGATCATTTGGGAGCAGTTTGATAACTAAGATCCCACAATAAGAGAAGAGCTGTTCTAACAACAGGGTGTTGCTGAAGAACAAAAAGGCATTTTGGCCGAGAATGCTTTTAGGCTTTGACTGAAGGAAATATTCTGGACCATTAGAGAAATAAAGCTTCGAAATAATTTCCCACAGAAATGAAGGGGTGGGGACAAAGTGCAATCCAGCAAGTTAATGAAAAGGATTGCATGAGGCAGTTGCTCCAGAGCAGAGCAGCTGCTCTCAGTGTCCTGAGACATCCCTTCAATTCTTTTGTGTCTGTCAGAAAAAAACCAGTAAAATCCTTCCCACCTTTATTACAAGAGTCAGTATAACATTCACACACTGTAATAATTTACAGACCTTTTTTAACCTTTTAAGTGTCTTTTCATCACTAAGTGAAAAAAAAAAAAATCAGTCTGAAGAAGTGTTTGTGCTAATGAACAAAAGCCTTAAACCATTGTTCGACAAAGCCTTTTCTTTTCCAAATATAGTTAATCCATTTCCAAAAATGAATTTAACTGTATGGGAATAAATCAAGGTTCTAAAATCCCAAATTACTATACAAGTGAACAGACACTGAAAGTATTTTCTCCCTCCCTAATGACTTTGGTCCCAGTTCTGAGATGTGATCAGGGCACAGTTTGTTAAAGTGTATCAATGTAACTCACTTCTAGAGAAAAATGGCTGGAAAAGCTTCAGTGCTTTTTAACTTTATCAATATGTGCTTCTCTTGAAATGACTGTCTTTTGGAAAACTGTATAATGGCCAATTGTTTGCCCAATTTTAGGAAGAAGTCAGCACAATAGTTGAAGATTTTTGGAAATAAATGTCACTTTTTATTGTGAAATGAATGCTTTCTCTTGCATCAAATGATAGGAAAATAGTATTTAAAATGAAAACAGAAAATTTCAAATCAAAGGAAACAACTGAAAATTCTGACAATCAAATGAAAATATAATTATGGATTAGTCTTATAATGTAAACTGTCTTTCAATTTACAGCAAATGTTGACCTCTGTCTCACTCTATCATCTATATTTAAATTTATATTTAATAAAATCCCACATTTTTCTAACTTGTATTATGCCACATCTTTTTGCAAAAAGTTAAAAGTTTGCTTTTATAAAAAAAGCTTACTAGATGCATCAGAATGGGAATAGAAGTTAAACAAATGGAAGACCTCTCTCCTCAGTAAATGAACAAATTTGACTCCCTTAGTCAGTCAGACACAGAACTTAAATTAGTACACTCAATACAGAATTTAGGAAAAAAAAAAAAAAAAAGCAGAAATGGAGTAAGTCTTCAGGAATGTATCACTTTTTCTATGCTACAAGACATATGTAGTTGTGATGCAAGTTCAGGGGCAGGAAAAGCTGGTTTTAGGGATTTGCAGCATATTATGTACAAGGCTTTATTTTCAACTGCTGGGGTGTCAAGTAAAAAAACAGAACAACATAACTGAAGCCTCCATAAACTAAACACTACTCTAAACTGCAATTAAATTGTTCCCTGCTACCAGTTTAATAGTCCCTCCTTGGTTTCATCTTCAGCTTTCTGTGGCTTACATTCCTTGCTGGGATACGTCAATCTGTATAAACCACAGCAAGAATTGTTAAAACTCTGGTGTCTAGGCAGCTGCATATACCCAGCCAGCAGCAATCAAAAGCATAGAAAAAAACAATTAAATTTTCTCCTGCATGTATGTTTTAAAAGAGCAGCAGGCTTTACAAGGCCTGTTGATGAGTCGAGTTTAAGTAAATCCCTCTGCTGGAAATATAAAGTCCAGCTTGGGGTACATGAGCACCATGTGTAAACTGGCATCAGCCTTGAGCTCTGATGGACTGGGCAGATGGGAAAGAGGCAGGAACACTGTTGTGGGCTTCTGGGACATTGGCTTTGGGGGAGGCTTAAGCTCTTGAGGAGCTGCCAGGTGCCACAGCTGAATGGGGCTGACACCCCACGATGGCACAAAACTAATGCACAGGCAACTGGGGAGAAGGGCTGTGAGAGACAAGCTCCTGGGCAGCCAAAATCTACTGTTTCCAGGACCTCGTGCTGCATTTAAAATGCAAGGATAGCAACAGCAGGGTGAATACTGCCCCTAAGTGCTGCTGGGACAAAACCATAGGGGACCATTGAGAGAGGTCTTTGGCAGAAGACCTGGATGCCTTTGTAGAGAAGCAGGCAAGTGGTGGGGTTAGATCTAGAAGGAGTGAACAAATGACAAAGCCAAGCACTGACTTTCAGTAATAGCAATGGAGTGATTGCTGAGGAGATTCTCCATGCTTCCTGAACTGCAGGAGAAACTGCAGGAGAATATCTCCCAGATACTTAACAGCTACTTAGATGTTAGGAAAACACCAGACAGTTCAATAGCTGCTTTGAAAGTTCATCAAAAGAGCATTTCTTGCACCACACAAAGCATCTTCTCATCTGTCACTCCACTGAACACCCAGGTCTGGTACTGGAGGATGCTTTGTGTCAAAACAACTTGCCTGTTCAGTATTCAGTCCTACTGTGCTGGTAATCTGTATTAGCTATGGGAAGCAGGAAAATTCATGGAGTTTTCAGCTCTGTTGATGCATATGAAAGTCTTTACATGGCAAAGTCCTTTGTGTGAGAAACTGCAGTAGAATAATCATCATGCAATTAACAACTTCTTGAACTGGGTGCAATTAAATCCTATTCAAGCAACCTTTACCATCTGAGACATGACTCATGTTTCAGAGTTCAAGTGAATTTCATCTTGGAACTCATTTCTGGGCACACAAGAATGAGATTTAGAACAATCAACAAAGCTTAACCAAGAGATCATGTCTGACCCACCTGACTGCCTTCAGTGATTCAGCAACATTAACTTTTTAAAGCCTTTTTTTGCTATATTCTTCAATATTTTTGAAAGCAAATTGGTATACCCTGGTCTGGATGGCTGGAAAACCAGAGTAGCAAAAAACATTGGATGGTTTGTCCATTCCCAAAGGGCGTAATTGCTTAGTTGTACTTTACCCAGGCTAGGAACAAGAACCAGAGGGGTCAATTCTAGAGATTCATGTGACTTCATCTCCCTTACTTCCAAGTTCTGGATTCCTTGATACCAGACTGACATTGAAAAATTGGAATTAGTCCATCAGGAGGCCCCCAAGGTCAAGGCTACTGAAGCACAGACCTATAAGGGTAGGCTGAGGGATCTGGGCTTCAGCCTGAACAAGAAACAACTGAGAAGGAAAAAAGGGCCAACAGCAGTTTCCCAACCCTACAAGAAAGTTGTCAAGAAGAGAGAAGCAGGCTCTTCACAGTAGTGAAGATATGAGGACAAAAAGCAATGAACATAGTCTAAATCAGGTAGCCAAGATGCCAGGTCTTTTTTACTCTAAGGAAAGTCAGTGGAAGAGGATTCTCAGCCACTGGCCTTGGAGGTCTATAAAACCCAACTGGATTAAGACCTAGGAATCTGGTGTGATAAAGCAGGCAGTTGGACTTCTCCACCAAAGCTGTCTTCCAACCTGAATTATTCCATAATTTTGGAAAATACTATTTGTTTTCTTTTACAGGAAAACAACACTTTGGGACTTTATAGCTATAGATGTGACAGATTTGCAAGTACCTTTTCATTATTATATGTACACAAACTTTTCCAAAGCAGTGCTTCCCAGCTGGAACAATCTGCATCAAACTCAATGAAAATAATACCATCTAAATTTCCCAGAAAGAACTAGAAATAAAACTCAAGAGTGCCTCATGAAATTAAACATTCATACTATTACCCCATATGAAAAAAAGAAGTTATTTCATACAAACAAAGCATCCCAGTCTTGCTGTGGGACCAAAAAATGTGACTGAGGTCTGTATGACCCACTGGATTCTACCATTTACACTGTATTAGTTAATTTATCCAAAGGCTTCTTACCAGCAGAGGTATTTATAAGAATATCCCTCTCATCTGCTTTTATTAACAAAGTCAGGGCCAGGCAACCACTACCTCATGCATGCAGCACTAGACTCAACTTCTGCCCCTGCTGAATACTGAGATCCACAACATAACAAACTTTATACTAAAAGGGATAAAGCATCCATGAATGAAATGTGCACATAAGATTTAAGTACAAAGTCATTAAGGACAAGTCTACATTCTGGAATTTAATGAGGAACACATAAGGTGTTGACCAAATTCATCTGGAAGAGACTAAAACAGGTTGTACCACTATCTTCCAGTTATCTTCCTACCATATTACTATATCCAACAGCATTTAGCAACAGACCTATTCTATAGCATTTCTTGATTTTTGTGCAATCCTAAATTTAGGACACCATTTCTGTTATAATGAAAATGTTGTCTTTTGGGGACAGAAATATATCTTATTAGAAATGGGGGAGAGAAGAAGATTCAAACCAAGGACTTCTAAAAGATTCCTGAATCCATGGATTTTCCATTTCCATCATCTGCAATGTCTGATCAGTCACTACAGTTTGGGAGCTATCTAGATAAATTACTCACTTCTGGAGTATTCCAGCTGTCACCAATCTCCCAGAAAGATGTCTGAACAAATGGAAATGCTTTAGCAAGTTTATCTGCAGCCAGAAAATCTCACACTAGTAATTCAGTTTTATTGTAAGTGTCAAGATACTGCTAATGTAAATGGACTTTGTCCCTTGGCTCAAAGAATCAATATATCTCATTTTTTGAGAAGACTTCAATTTGCCATATCTAAGAATATGAATTAATAGAAATTAAACAGCTGACATGGCTCAACATAACAGTGAGCACATTCCCACTGGTACTCTCTAGAACCCCAGAAGCACTTTTGAAATCAGGGTTCTGAAAGCCAGTATCCAGATTTTTATTCTGCAAGAGGACTGGAATTGCACTTCCAAGTGTAGGCCTGAGTGGTAAAAGGTTTTTTTTACCATGGCTGCATTTGTGGAGTTTAATACTCCATAGCTGAAGGTCCAAAGCACATTTAGCTATTTTGTAAGGTGACAACATCTCTTCATTTCAGAGCTGCCTACTCAGCGCACAGAAACATTCAAAAAGCATTACTTCCATCACATGGGAGGGAGAAGGAAGCTTTCAATCATTTGCAGATTCGAGTTACTGCAGATAGTTCAACACCTGATTTATGTGTACAGGCGCTGTTTGCCTCTGCACACTACGGTAGAAGGACTTCACATTTGTTTTTTGTGGCTCCAATTTTGCTTCAACAAGTCAGTTGTGGGTGGAAATAACCAAATAGCATTTAAGGTGCCAAGTAGAGGCCTCTGCAAACTTGGCCCACAGTTTGCATACTTGTTAGCCTTAAGTTTGCTGCTCTCATTTTAATCCCCTGTGCTTCTCACATCTGCAAATTGTTTAGAAAATTCAAGTTCTTCATTTATCCACTTACAACCCAGTCTGCTTTGCTACAATATTTCATCATCAGATTTGTGGAGCTGCTGTGTTTCACTTAGAATTTAAATTAAGTTAGATAGTAAATGATGCTGATCTTTAAGAAGTGGCCACCAAAAAGGTGCAGGTATCAGTAACAGCATGCTGCTTATTTAAAATTCTGCTGCCAGAAATGAGAGGGCAAATTTGAAAGAGAATTAAATCCAGCCAGATATTTCAGCTCCACCATATCTCAAATCACAATATTTTATTATTTTATCCCTGCAGGTTACATCATGATGGGCAAATCTTATGTGCTAGTGAGATGTTAATCATCCAAATGATTTATGATACTTAAATCTTCAGGTTCTTTTATAAGACAAAATGCATAACTTGGTATACTATGTACCAAATTTCCTGGTATCTTTCTTTTCTTATGATTGTTTGACCTACCCATTAGTGGATGGAATTATTAAAACATTGAAATGCTACCAATTTTCCCTTGCAGAAAGGAGCAACATAGACAATGGCATTTTTCTGCAAAAAAAAGTAATAAAAAACTATCTAGTAAAAAGCCACAAAAACATTAAATAAACAAAAGAGAAAAGTTTAGAAGTAGCTCCCCACTTTACCTACCAAAACAGAAGAAAGAAAAAGAAAAAAAAATAAATACAAGGCTCTGATATGGAATGAAACAAAAAGAATCATATCTCACTTCAGATTTCAAGGAGTTGCACATTTCCAGACAGCTGTTCTGTTTCAAACAAACAGACAAGGTCTGCCTCAGGATATGAAAGCTTTCCATCAGTATCTTTTTGGCTAGATAGGGGTAATCTGTCATGGAGCACCTACATCTCTATATCCTAATAAATTAGGATTGTGTTTCCTATTATACTAGAAAAAAAAAAAGAAAAAAAAAAGAAAAAAATCACCAAACCTACAAAAAAACCTCCAGCCCCCAACAAACAAAACTAACCCTAACAACAAAAGAATTCCACATACAAAGAAACCAAAAAATGCCAAGTCACCAAACCCCAAACTTTTAGGAAATAAATTCCTCTTTTAAATAAAAAGTGCTACAGGTAACTTTATTGCCACAGCATAGCATTGTACTTTGAGAGTCTTTCTCTGCAGTGGAAGTTTCTCTTGCCTTGCAGATTTGATTTCCAGGTCCTAGATGAATTGCAAAAATTAGTCCCATGAAGTTCTGGGTAATTCACTTGGTCCCCACGGCTCTTCCAACCCTTCCAGGACTGCAGCCATTCCAAGGCAAGCACAGAAACCCAAGCACATTTGCCATTTGATGCGCTATGTAAGCAAACAACATGTCTTTCTCCTGGAAAGAGATGCAAGTCTGACAACTTATTTCATGCTGCTTAATTTATTTCAGACCTGAACAGCTAAATGACTTAATTGGTCCCAGCAGCTGACCACTGTGATTTGATGGCCACATATGGCCAAACCCTGAGGGAAAAAGAAGGCTGGAGCTAGCATGGCAGCCAGAACTTTTAAATGCACAAACAACAGGTGAGAATACAAAATCATCTGGTTACCCAAGACAGACAGCTGCAGACACAGAAAACGTGAGACAGCTGCTTCCAGTTGGTAGTGTTGACTGCTAGAAAACTAGTTATCCTCAAAAACTTAACATATTTGCAATAGATATCCCCAGGAAGACATCTGGAAAGGCACAGAGGGATCTTAATTTCCCTTAGAAACAGAATTCCATCATAATTCAGTTTATCTGTAACAGATGCTCATTCTGGAAAAAAAAAAAAAAACCAAAAACAAAACCAACCAAAAACAGTCCAGCATGGGATTCCCCATCAAAATTCAACTATGAGCTTTGAATAAAAAAGTGATAATCATGTGTAATTCATAGCATCCTGGGACTAGATACTGGCCACTCAAACAATACAGAAGGACATGAGGAACATGCTGCTCAAAGCAGATGGCAGCTAATACTGCCACCAGACAAAAAACCTGGGATTTTGAATTCAGATTAAAAATCTGTGCTTTAGGACTTAAATTCTGCATTTGTTTTGGACAACAGAGAGAACTCCTCTCTTTCCATGAAAAACACATGCTACTCACCAAAAAAAAAAAAAAAAACAAGAAAAAGAAAAAGAAAAAAAAAAAATAGAGTTCAAATCTAACAAAAGGAACAGTAGCTGACTAGTGGAAGAGTTAGTTATTGATGTCTGAGAAAGAGAAAGCATTTTAGGTATGGAAACCAAACTGCTGCAAATTCACCGGAGACTTCTTATCCTGTATTTGCCCAAAACAACTCCCCAATACTGAATTATAGATCTACCTTTTTAATTTTATTTTTTTTCTGAAGAGCAAGAGAAAATACGAAATTGGCAAAAGGTTTTAAAAGATTCATCAACAGGGTTTAAAATAACCAATAACAGCAGAGAGTGAACAAATGGCTTAAATATGGTAACATGTTGGAGAGATAAATTTTTGTTAACCATGAAGTGTAATTTGACATGAATATTATTGCTGGCAATAGGCACCCATAAATAGCATCATCAAGAGCATGCTAGTGTGCCAGAAAAAGTCATTGCCAATTAAACAAATTCAGTCCTTGTTTCTTCCCTTGTTCCCTCACTATATTCAACATCTCTGCAAGAAGAAACACAGCCCTGAATTCTAACTAGCTGCAATGTACTTGGAGAGCACCTTCCTGAAACCTCCTCAAGCACAGGGCAAGTAAAAAAGCTGAGGTCTATCTGTCAGCATGGAATTTATTTCAATTTCATCCATCCAGCTCCACAGTTCCATCCCTGATCAGGTACCACAACACTAACATGGAACTTGAGATTTCATTACAACTGCTGTGAAAGAGCAGCATTTCCCAGCTTCACAAGGATACCAACCTCAGCTGAGCCACATGTAAAATTGCAGGCAACAGAACAGAACCAGAACACCTCGAACAGAAATCAGAGAAGCTTCCTTAAAGGCCATGATAGGCAAAAATTTGAGTGGAAATCCTTCATTCCAGTTTGCTTCCCGTATTTGTACAATGTTCTGCCTGGATGTACCAAACAGATTTAGCTTTTGGTAGGTCAAAACAGAGGGAGTTTCTTTTAGGATAAATAAAATCAGGAGTGCTGGGGGTTGGAACAAATCTGAGAGCAGTAGATTCTTTTTAAACCATGAGTTAATTCTGTACAGAAGCAACACAATTAGGTTAGAACTTTCTAAGCAATCTAAAGTCATTAAACCAATTTTGGTCTAAACCAAAACCACATACTGCCATAAAGCAAGGCCTCAGGTGAATTACTGTCATCATGTGACCTTTATGGAGAGTAATTGCAAGCTTAATACTTCTAAAGATGTTTTTATAGCATGTAAGAAACAGGGGAAAAAATTTCAAGTGATGATTGAGTTTACAAATACATGTCAAGGACTCAAGTTTTGGCACAGATAAGTGAACCAAGTACTTTGAAACTCAATGTCAAGCCTAACAGCTGACCAATTTACCTGCAAAGGCACTCTGGACTTCATTCACCTGAACTTATGGCTGACTAGTCAATACTGAAGAGAAAATATCTCAGCATAAGGAAACCATTGATCATAACAATATTTGCCAGCTCATAAAAATATGATTATGCTGCAACAAGCCTGTTCTAAATCAACACTAAGTGTTGGGGCTTAATACTATTTAAGCAGCAAGCATACTCACTGAGAATTATGACCTATTTTGTTTATGCTCGTTTTGAATGCTTTTCTCCTCAAATGATTTACAGTTTTATTTTTTCTTCCAAGGCTCAGTTCCTAGAATTCTTAAACTGCTCCAACTCAGCCACTTCCAGATCATCCATTAGTTGTTTCAATAAAATTGGGGATTTACAATGCCCACTCAGCATTCCTATCATTGACTCATGTTCTCATCAGCAAGTTCTGGCCAGTAACTATTTCACCCCAAAACTGAGCTCTGCATTATCTGTACAGGCAACTGGGCATGCAATTTTAACCCCCTCCCAGGAGCCACTTTATGACCTTTTTAGAGATTCCAACATTTAGTCATGCCTAGTTCTGCACTCCTCAAGCATCCAGTCTCCTGGAAATCTCACATCAGCTGGACAATACCAGGAATGCAGGTAATACCTCTGCCTTCCCTCACATTTCCTCCTGCCTTAAGGCAGCTTTGCTAATTCCATTTTTCCTAGAGTCAGGAAGAACTGGAAAACACAATACACACTCACCCTGAGAGAGACTCAATTAGAATTTGTTTAGTTGCATCCATGTTAACACTGGAAAATCATCCATCTTTCCCAATACAGAGCCAAGGTTTTTACAAAGGGTGTCAGAAGGCTGAGCATTGCTCTGCAGATCTGTGAGTGTCCATGAACCAGGAGGATTGCTGTCTAATATCAAAAAACAAATACAAACTGAAATATTGCCACCTTTAAATAGCACTGAAAAGGGACTCTGTGGCACTGCTGCCTTGACTGGCTATCACAATGGAGCAGATTGAAAGCAACAATTAAATGTTCATGTGTACGGCACAGGTTCTAATAGGAGACAAATAAAATAAAACAACCCTGATAGAATCACTACTCTTCTTCCTCCAATCTTTTTATGCTTTTTCCTATGGAGTTCCTCACTGATGTGTGCAGAATATCTAACTATTGCTATAAATTTGGATGTTAGTTTGCTGCAGTGCCACTATCTTTTAGTTTGCTAAAGACATACTGCAGTTGGAACAGCTGCTTTTAAATTAACTTCTATAATTTGCAATAATTATGTTTGTCTGTTTCTCACATTTAAGTTTTATATCTAGCGTAAGAAAATATTAAGATGCATGTCATACTAATATAAGAAATACTTGGGCTTGCACATAGGCTTCATAAATTGAAGATGTGATAGGTGGATTTGAGCTAAAACTATAAAAATCCACTCATAGTCCAATATTCCCTCTGAAGTCTTCTATGGTTGAAGTGATCACAAAATTTAAAGAAATGCCCAGAAATAAAAATATGAAAGTGTAGATTGGTGCCATTTTAGCACTCCCAGACATGAGCAAGGTATGGTGTTAACATATCCATTCAATTTGCTTGAATGCCTGAATCCCAACATGATCCTCCCCCAAGCACAAGGTGTGGTTAGCCTTTAAATGGACCAGTCTTTGCTTCTCATATACCTACCACTCATCTGATCATACAGCTTAAACGTGAATTGCACCATTTTTCCCAAAACATTCCCTTAAGATTCATGCCATTCACATTACTAACAGGCATACTTATGTTTCTTGCTAGAATGTTAGCCCTCGTAGCTTCTAAAAAGTTGCTGTAACAATACTCTCCAAATTTAAACTACTTCAAGTTCAGCCAATATTTGAGTCTTAAAACCAACCAAACAAACCCAATCCAAAAATAAAAAAGAAAAATGAGTTTTTTCCATTATTTTACTGCCTCAAAATGACTAAAACAAGTATCCTACATCGTTATGTTATATCCACTTTGCATAAATGCAAATAAGTCCATTAGATAAAAGGCATGTGTGCATGTGTGAGTGAAATCTGGCCCATCAGTCAGTACATAGCTTACAAACACAGAAATATGCCAGCTATGCACTGCTCAGCCACTTCAAAACACAGCAAAACAAACTGCATCAGCTGCTGAACACAGACTGATATCAGGGAAATTCCTGGGTTAAGAAAGCAATGCACACAGACTCCTCCTCCTGACTGTAATGCCTCTGAGAATAAATTATGTATCATTGTTCAGTTAATTACAGCTCATTACCAAGTCACATATTAGCCTTCAAGAGAAACAACAAAAATGTCCTGTACTAAAAAGAATAAAATCTGTGTGCCTAACAAGACTTTTCTTCTGCATTTCTGTATTTAACATTCATGGTTCCCCTCTAATACTCATTTTATACACTCATTAAATTCCTAGCAAATGCTTATATACATCTTAATTCCTGCAGAGTGAGCACTATCACTCTGCGTGTAAAGGTCAAATTTTGCTCTCACATCAAAGTGATGCCTTGGAAGCCCTGAGATAATACAAACTAAACTGAACCAAATTCCTTCATATATTGGTAATCAGCCAGTCAGCCAGCTGTGCTACTGGAGCAAAGTAAGTTATCTGCCAATTCTTGAGCAGGTATGTGCTCTCTACATGAAGAACCGAGGCTCTTGAAGCCAGAGGATTATGTTTAGGTAGCTTTAGATACTTACAGTAAAGAACATTTTCTCAGGCAGACTATATATGGTCAGGGAGCATTATCTGGCTGATGCACATTTAGTAACATAGGTCTCCACACTATGACAAAAATAGTTTTTGTTAGAAGCAGCACTAACTGAAACCAATGAATTTAGGGGCACATTTCATTCCAAGTAGGACTGAACTCTACATCACAAGTTTTTGTGAGGTTAATGCCTGATACAACAGTTTCTACAAAATACTGAATATTGCTCTGCAAGCAGAGGGTGAGATAGGAGTTCACAAATTCCAGGTGATCTTAGAGAAAAAAAACAAGAGGAGGCATCACTGAACTTCTCATTGTTTCCAGCTAACTGTGCCAAATCAATCCCAACCATCTGTTTTCTTCTTTATCCAAAACAAAACTTTAGCTTATTAATACATAAAATTTTAAGCTATTTATTCTGCTCAAAGGACATGCAGATTTCATCTCTTATAAACCTGATACTGCTTTGGTCTCTGCTGTCATGCTCAGAAAACCCATCCATTTTGTTGTGCACCATAGGAGAACTGCATCAATGATAATAATCCAAACAGTATTTTTTCTAAACACACAAGTTGCTGCACACTTTTAAAAAACACATCCTCTAATTTCCCATCAGAAAGGATAAAGAAAAGTTCCAAGCTAAGCCACACAGCAAAATTTTTACATAAAGTATTTAATCTACTAAAACAATATTGTTCATTTAATTAATTTTCTGGTTGTACAACCAAGACATTACTTCAAAACTCATGCATAAACCCTGAGTGAGTTGGGACCTTTCATCTACATGGCCTGTTTTAAAATCTAGTATGAGATGAGTTCTGATGAATAAAATTTGTCAAGGCATTTTGTCAAGGCCATGTAGTTTTGCATCACTGAAATAATTTTTTCACCCTACAGTCATTGGCAGTTGTGTTAAATATGATTAATATGACCATTTCCACTACACTGTCAGATTTCAGTGAAACGTGAATTTTCAGTGGTATAAGAACTAGACCTGTCAAATATAATTTAAAACTGCATCCAAATAATGACACAACATTACTTCAGTATTTCAAAGATATCTTAAAAGAAGACTCTTTAATAAAATATCCCCTCTCTGCATGAGCAAAGTCTCATTAGAAACCCCCACTAATTAATAACTTTTATTCTTAAAATAATTTTTAAGAAGTCTCAGATTTCAGGCTCTGAATTGAGCTAAAGCCCCAGAGGCAAACTGCAGGTTTAATTCAGTGTAAGAGAGCCTCATCATTTTTGTTAAGCATGTTATCTGGAGAGAGATTTGAGAGAGAACTGATGAATTCCAGACTACAAAGCACTTGACTTCCAAGAACCTACTGTTCTGTCAAGTCTCTTAGTATCACCTAAGAAAGAGGCAAGAGCAAATAGCTTATTGTTCCATGTCAGAGCTGCTCAGAACTTTTACTTCTCCTGCCATGCATGTTTCCTTCTTACTGAATCTATTCTGAATAGGAAGCACAATTCATGTGGACAATGTAATTGCTTAATTATTGCAGCCTGCTTACCTTCCAAAACAAACTAATCCAAAAGAAATTAGAGAAAAACAGAAAGCAACTGACTTCATCTCATGATCCAGAACATTGAAAACAGTGGAAAAAGCCAAGTAGGATAATGACCAAAAGATATTTTTCTAGTACCAATGCCACAGAATTCATAAAAAATTTAAAGGAAACTTTCTGATGAACATTTGGTAGTTTGTGCTCATGTCTTCTGCTCCCCTTCCTCCCCCATCTTACTCTGTGGCATATCTGTCTGGTAAAACTTTCACAAGCACAGATGTATACTCTTTATAACTAATGGTATGAATGAAATTTATTCCTAGGCAACCTGAGTATGGCAGTAGCAGTCACTACTGGTCTTCTACAAGACTTTGACCACAGCAGGACATATCAGGAGCAGCATCTTCAGTTCCATCCTCTAGGAGAATCTCCATTTGACCAGTGAGGGCTAAATGGGAACACAGTTCTTTTGTGCTAGGTGCATCATGGAGAACACACTCTACCCACTCACCATTTTTGTCCAGCAGCAGTCTGAGCTAAGTTTGAACTGTTGTTTTAAAGACAGAGCTAAAAACACCCAAAATACAGTTGATTTGCCTTTTTCTTCAATTCATGTTGAACAAGAAAAGTAAGCCCTAAACTCTTTATGCTTTAATTACCATGCAGGATTACCCTGCACATGTGTCTTGCTTGTATTTCCTCTGAGGATGTGGAGAGAATTACTTACAATAATATTCTTTACAAGTGCTGCTCTTTGCAGACTCATTCTCATCTAACATTTAATCAAAGTTTCTAAAAAGCAGCAGCACTGAGTAATTCTTCTATCTTCCTGTCTATTCTCCTATCACACATATAGGTTCAAGCATTTCAAAGAGTCAACTCTGCAAACTGAACTGGTCTGGATGTGAAGCTGCATTTGGTTTTTATTGTACAACCTTCAGGAAAGGCTGAGTAAGTTAACATTATTCTCCAAGCAGTACTTGTGCAATTCCTTTGAAAGCCATAATCAATGGCTGCCTATTAAATAAATTTCTGCCAAAAATTCATTATTTGACTAATATAATAAAATAATTGGTAGGACATGCCGGATTAATACATCTTTCACACAGTAGTTTAACTCAGTGATACTTCAGCATGAGAATCAAATAATTTTTGAAAAACACTGTCCTCTTTTCTTTAAAGCAGTGCTACCACCACCACCCAGCAACTTGCACATGGCATAATACCTACCTGCTCTGTGTGCTGCTTCAAAGCATGCCCTAGGTCAAGGCATTTCCATCTTCACTGCCTGAAACAATTACAACAGTGTAACACTGGACCTTCTCATTCCAAACTTCTTCTCCCAACTGGGACAGAGGAATTCCAGGCTTCAGTGTGAGGGACCAACAGGTAATACTGTTTTTGGAGCAAGGCTCTCAGTGGAAGTCTCAGTCTGAAATGGACCCACTTCTGTGAAGAGTGGGAGAATTTGAAGAAACCAGGCAAATGGTATTTGACCTTTGCTCTTAAAACAAGCAGAAAAAAACCCAAAAATCTGAAACTCACTGGGTGGCACACGTAGACCCTTTGTGCAAAGCTGTGCTTTTCTCCTTCAGTAATGCTTGAACAGTCAGAGAAAGCAACATGCAAGAAAGCAGTTTTATTGTCCAGCCATCCGACACTGCACACTCCCTGGAGGCTGCCTCTCACATTATCTTGCTGTGCTTAGCTGGGTCACAATATTTTTCTGTAAAATATTTCACTATGCTTGCAAAAAAGCCTTAACAGCAGTCTCAGGGATAATGACCATGAAGAGATGCCAGGCTGCTTTTCCTAAAATGTGGCAGATATGAAATGAATTTGATTGGCAATATTTGAAATCCCCAATACCTGCTAGACTGGCAGTTCTTGAGTCAAACACAGCAAGTACCTCCAAGCACTCTGCTGTTATCCCGCCCTGAGATAATTATCACTGCTAGATTATGTCAGTGCAACCAATAAAAGAAGTTTATTTGAAGCTTCTGTTTACATACAACCCCTAAGGTACTCTCCTTTTGAAGAGATTGCTCAAAAATGGTGTCAGCACAGCTTCAGCATTAAGAGATATATTTTCAAGCAGGGCTTCTCTGACCTGACCTAATAAAATAACTTATCCACAAATGCAAGCAATATTTGTAGAATCCCCATGCGATCTTAAAACAAGAGCCATTATTTTTCCATACTTGCAAAAGGGAATTGATATTTATTTTAAATACTTAAATGCATCCTCCCTCTTTTTCTCTGCAGGAAAAGCCCATTATTTTCACAGCTGAAAGCAATAATTTCTAAATGGGAAAATATTTCCAAACAAGAAACTTCTGATTATCACAAAGCTGCTCAATTGTTATTTTGTTTGGGTTATTTTGTTCCCCTCCTCCACAACCAACCATCTGCAAAGAGGGTGGAATTTAGGTATATGTAAGAACACACATTTACAGGAAATAAGCTCTTCAAAGCATGTATGGTTTCTCCAAAAAGCACCATTAATACAGTTCACATTTGGCACATGTGTGCTTAGGACAGGAAAAGTACTTTTCTCCTAGCATTTGGGAGAGGAATGTGAACATCTTTCAAAGTCTTACCTATTGGGTCATGGCAATGATAATTTTATTCTTTATAAAAGAAACAAATCAGAGGCTACTTTCTGCAAGAACCATCTTTCCCTTAAATGTTCTTAAGGGCTGAATTCTGCTAACTGAAAAGATTAGTGCTGGTTTTATACAGGCTCTTCTCCTCTGCTGGTCTCAAGGCTGTTCTTATAAGCAGCCACCAAGCAGTGATCAGACAGCCAAGGGTAACCTAGAATAAGCCAAATCTCTTCTCACAATCTTGTGCCTACACAGATGTAAATATTCTGAACCCCATCCATATCAGAGCAATGGCAAAGATTCCTGCACTAGTCTACTACAGAAATGCTTGAAAACTTGGACAAGATGTATCACAGGCAAAGGCTTGAAGGATGGAAGCAAATTTAATAGAGCACAGAATGACATAAAATATAGATCCATTAGTATCATGGGAAAACCAGAATACATGCAGCTGTCCAGAAAATAATCAGGAGGTTACAGTAAATACAGCCCTTTTCTCTGCATTGTGCTTTCACCACAATGCAATGACTACTTTTTCAGCTGCTAGCAGGACTTACACTAGATTTTCCTAAATTGAACAGAATGATAGCAAAGTGAATTAAGTTAAGAGACTATATAAGCTTGAACTGTTGCTTTTCCACCAGATGTCAAAGAACACAACTCCATTTTCACAAAAGACATTCCAGGCAGATTACAGATGTTTGCAGATGCAGCCAGCTAGAAAACCAGAATGGGCAGGGCTGTTACCTCTTTCTTTCTAGAAGGGAGACATGAAATAGCAAGTTGGTGGACTAGGTCCTTTTGTTTAAGTCCTAGAGGATATAAAGTCCTCAAAAGTGGCAGAATTGATCCTGGCTAAAAACATGCAGTAGTAGAAAATGCAGCTGACTATTTCTTTTTGTCAGCTCAATTTCACGAGTAACATTAACACATACAAGTCATGCCTGGCTGAAGCCTCTCAGAGTTTTCATTCATTTTCCCTCATTGTCAAAAATAGTTATTATACAATTATAATTATAAAATTATACAATTATAAAATAGTTATTATACAAGGGTATATATAATTTTACATTAACAGTAGGAAAAGTAATGTCTCTAGACTAATATCTACAATACATTCCTGTCAGATCAGAAGCCCTTTTCTATAAGTACAGCCTTCACAAAGGAAACTGCCCAAACAGAGTTGACAATAACTCAAGAGTTGGTATTATGGAGAAAGTCTCTTTCCCCAGCTTTACCCAAAACAGATCCACCCAGAATGAAATTCCACAAACTGGATTCATAAGACACCAGTGCAATTTCCAGGCCATTAACTAGGTTCTTGGCTTCAGTTCTACAGACAAAAGAAGGTATTTCAAAAGCTTAACCACAAACACTTCTCCTCAATACATCTAACTATTAGTAAGAAAAGCCTAGTGACCCTCCATTCTGAAGTATACCCATTTGAAATTCATACTCATGACAAGTGGCCACAAAAATAATAAACAGATTCACACTGGATGTGAATTCTCTCTGCAGCTGGCACAAGAACAGATCAGCACTGGAGAGAGAAGATTCCATTTCTCAACATCTACAGATATTTGGGGTTTCACTGCAGCTAGAAAAGAGCAAGTTAATGTGGAACATGCTTAGATCTACCAGAAAAATCAAGAAAAGAAAAAAAAAATCAAGTTATACTGTTGAACTTGGACAGTTGAGACAACAGTTTAAACCAGAGGTACTCCAAGGAATCCCACAGAACTGCCACCTGCAAAAGAAACCAAGTAAAACCATGGTTGTGTGGTAATGCTATTTTTGTCCTTTTTGCAAGAAATCTGTCTCCATGTAGCTTCACAAATTCCTGGACAAAGAAAGATGGATGAAGAAGGAGAGGCAAGGAGCAGGAATATCACAGAGGAAAGACTGGCTCTGATCAAGCATCAGTCTTGACTTCAAAAGTTAAAAAGTAATCTGTGTCCTGGAATGTTACATCACAATTAACTGCCTGTTAAAGGTGGCTGTTTCTCAGGGGTAGAAGGAGTTGGGTGATGGAGACTAACACAGGGATTAAGCCCCCTCTACTTCATAAATTTTCTCAAAGCCTCACAATGCAGGATAATGAAAAACAGCATCAACTTGCAGACTGGAGGCAGAAAAAAACATGGGTGAGTTAGGAAAGCACAAAAAATAAAATTCATTTCTGTGGGTATAAGATGGAATGCAGACAAGAACAAATAAAGTTTGGAGTTTCAAGGATCCAAAAGGACACAACTGAGTACAGTAAATATATAAGATTTATGGGAGGGGAAAAACAGCGGTAAGGACATGAAGACAGAAAAAATAATGTTGCACTCTATTTCTCAAAACCAAGCCTAAATACCTGAAATCAGGGATGTGCTTGCCAGAGAGAATGTTTGTTGGTGACCTGAATGGCAAGGGGAAGGCAATTCACCATGTGGAAGCACTCAATAGTTTATATCCAATAGTTTTTACTCAATAGTTTTTTCCTTTTCTTTCCCTGCATACTAAGCAGGAAAAGAGGCTTGCCAGTGGGTACCTAGGTATAACTTTTGTGGCACAACTACAGCAATACACTTACACACCAGCAAAGAAACACCCTTCTGCTGACAAGGCTGCTGTCACACAACAGCCCACCCTGAGACATGAACATTTAATGGGATGCTCCCAAGGCTGACCCTCCTATCAACTGACCAGGTTTGATTAAACCTGTTCCAGCAATTCCATACCTTACACTGAGCCAAGAGACCTGCACCTAACAGAGAACCATAGAGTATGCTGAGTTGGAAGGGACCATCAAGATCATTGAATTCAATTCCTGGCCCTGCACAGGATGGAAGAATCAGACGATATCCCTGACAGCATTGTCCAAATGCTTCTTGAACTCTGTGAACTCTGTCCAGTTTGGTGCTGTGACCATTTCCCCGGGGAGCCAGTTCCAGTGCTCAATCACTCTCTGGGTGAAAAATCCCTTTATGATACCAAATCTAAGCCTCCCCTGACTCAGTTTCAGGCCATTTCCTTGAGTCCTGTCACTGGTCACCACAGAGAAGAGTTCAGTGTCTCACCCTCCTCTTCCCTTTGTGAGGGTGTTGATGACCACAGTCAGGTCTCCCCTCGGTCTCCTCCAGGCTGAACACACCAAGTGACCTCAACTGCTCCTCATGCTGCTTCCTCCCCAGATCTTCCAACATCCTCATGGCCCTCCTTTGGATGCTACCTAATGGCTTCATACCCTTCTTATATCGTGGTACCCAGAGCTGCCCCCAGCACTGGAGGTGGGGCTGCCCCAGCTCAGAGCAGAGCAGGACAATCCCCTCCCTTGCCTGGCTGTGATGCTGTGCCTGATGCCCCCAGGACAGGGTTGGCCCTCCTGGCTCCAGGGCACTGCTGGCTCATGGTCAACTTGCCATGGACCACTCCAGGTCCCTTCCCACAGTGCTGCTGTCCAGCATCTCTCATCCCAGTCCATACACACAACCCCACCCCAGGTGCAGAATCCAGCACTCGTCCTTCTTCAACTTCATACAGTTATTGACATTCTCTGTAAATAAATTGGTACCAGTGCCTTTTTCACTTTCTCTTGAGCCTATAACAAAGTAAGGAACATTTCCTCAAGAAGGACAAGTCCTCTAGCTGTAAATGAGGCCCTGACTTTACAATTTACTGCTTACCCACTACCACTATGACCTCCTTCAGACTAGAAAATTAGTAGAGGGCACAATTGCTTAAAAAGACTACAAACATATGTATGTACACACACACATCATACCCCCTTCACTCCTTTTTCAAACATAAAACCATCTTCAGTTCATTTCTTCAGATACTACTAGCATTAAAACATGCTTACACAGGAACATCAAAGTTAGTACACAAGTCAATGCTGGATAAATTTTTAAATGGGAGCAACAGATTATGGTCAGGTTTTATTACAGTGATTCAATAAGAAAGTATTGTTTCATTCAACATGTTTGCCTGTCCAAACAACATGTTGCAGCTATTCAATGTTCCACTGGTGAAAAGTCTTTCAGACTTTATCTTTTTCAGATACAGAAGGGTAGCAAGGGAAGCATGAAGCACTCCTCCTCTTGGTGCAGAAAGAGATGCTATCATTATTTCCTCAGGGGTTAAAGAAGAGTGATGAGTTAGTGCTACCCATACTCTTTACCCACACTTAATTACTTGATTAATATGAAATGTCAAGTATGTGGTATTGCTCACAAAGAATTTTAAATATTAATGTGCATAGTGAAGCAGTTTGCTATGTTCAGTACAAAAGCTTCAATCTATAATGCTAAATACATCAACAAACAAGAAGAATTTATGAAAAAAGGAGCACAAGACTAAGTCTTAATGCTATGTATTTATGCTACATTATTGTGATGTGGCAATTATATTTTCCAGTGTCCAAATTAAACTGTTACATTTAAGCCTTCATAAGAAAAGTTTACAAGTACTTCTTTTGTCTGACATAAATTCACATTTGTATTTTGCAGATTACTTTATATAAGTGTAAATATGTTAAGATTAATGCTGCTGTGCCACACAGACATTTTTGTGTTTACCAGAAAACTTCTAATTGTTTTTGTCTACATAAGCAACAAACATTGTCTAAAGGGAAGTCAGTATCATCTAAAGCATTGCTGGTGTAGAGTAACTCTGAACTTGCTGAACTAGCAATCCTGTGTGCTGATACTTGTGTTGACAGGGATTAGTCACAGCAATATTTTTAAGATATCAGTTTACAGCTGAAAAAGCAGCCCCAAAACATTTGGCAAAATGCCTGCAAAGGTGCAAAGAGTAAGATAAGGTCATTAAAATTAGGGAATAGGATAAATCATGCTTTAGGGCTTGGTAAGGCAAATAAGGTAATCTGAACAGACAGGAGCACCTTCTTTTTTGCAATGGCCATCCATCTTAATATTGACCAAGTAATTTCTTCTGCACTGATTATGACTGAGATTGAATCATATGTTTAAGAAAACTCTGCACCAGGGTTAGAGTGGCTTACAACCTTAACTAATTATCCATGCTGCAAGAATCAGCTCTGGTATTAATAACTGCATTTCCATTTCATGTAGGCGAGGATCAGAAAAACTGCTTACAGACACAGATACAACTAAGAAGATACAAAATATTTTTACTTTACAGTGAGAGGTCATCTTTAGAGGCTACACAGTGAAAAACACAGGAAAACCAGCTTCTACCATAGTATGACTTTATTTCTATCAGCAGCCAGGCGTGAAGATCAAAATGCAGAAAGCTAACTCACAGCAACAGAATATTTGAAGCACAGGTGTCAAGCTTTGAATTGATGAGCAATTTTCATTTGGGGAGTGAAGGGCAAGAATTAAGGCAAGAAGATTTCAATCATAGCTCAGACATTGCATCTTCTGCAATTTTTTACACCTCTAGGTACTCCCAAATTTGGACAAGGCAACAGTGTTTTTAGAAGCGTCTTCCTTAGCCTGAAGTCTGAGCTCATCCGACCTAAGGTCTGTACCTTGACAAAAGAAAGAAATGACTGTGAAGTAATTAACATTGGAGAATAAGTTTTCACATTCCAGCTAGGAAATAAGAGACTAGAAAAGGAACACAGCAGATCAAACTCATGGTTTTACACAAGACACCCACAAAGTAGCAAGAAGTCACTTAGTGCAACCCACTGTGACTGCATGACCATCTTTTTCAAGGTAATTATGAAGCACTGGAACAGGCTGCCTAGGAAAGTGGTGGAGTCACAATCCCTGGGGGTATTTTAAAAGACTTAAGTGCCTAGGGGCCCAGTTTAGTGGTGGACTTGGCAGTGCTGGGTTAAATGGTTGGACTCAATGATTCTAAAGGTCTTTTTCAAACTAAACAATTCCATGATTTAAAGGCAAAATTAACAGTGGGATTTTCCCACCTCGACTTAACGACTGGGGGAAAAGGGGATGGACTTCAAAAACCAAACAAAAAGGCACAGATGTGCACTCCTCTCCCTAAGCCAATACCTTGTTTGAAGAGAATGCATCCTCATTCAAGATCTGCAAACAGAAGGCCCCATACATACATACAGTGAGATGTCACCTAATGCACATCAACAGTGCTCATACAGATGCTGACAGGGTTAACCTCATCATACCATGGGATCCTAGATCTACTTAGGATGTATCCTCAATTTTGGATGTATGCAGCAACCAGTTTGTTTTCGTTTTCACTTACCAAGAATGTTTCTTCAATGGGTAGATAGCTGATCACACTCAAAAGCCAGTAACTAAACTCAGTAAGTTAAGTCTTCAGTGTTAGTACAACTATCCAAATTTTTAGTATTTTTTCTGCTTCTGAACTACTAAGAAAATTCAATTACCTGGAAAATTTAACCTATTAAATACTCCTTTTACACTGAGTATTCAATCACAATTTTTCTCTTAGTTAAAACCAGAATTGTATTCAAAACGGCTTTTTCACATTTAATAATTACTTAACAACCAATTTTGTGTCTTTGGACTTAAAATTAAGTTTTGAAACCCCCAATATTTGATGAGTACATAATATGGGGATGAAAGCTTCCATTACATTTTACTAAAGAAAATACATTCCAAATTCCATTCTGCATTCTGCATCTGTACCATAAACCTGATGTGAGCATATTTAGACACCAATAAAACTGTTACAGTGCTACAGTTCCTCACTGTATCATGATGCTAATAAATAACACACTATCTTCAGTGGAAAAAAAAGAATTTTTTTTTTCTTGAGAGATTTTAGCAATACTTTCTCACATAGCAATTTTGTATTAATTACAGTATCACAGAATATCAAAATTTTGCCTGTATGGAACCCCTCAGTTACTCTCTTAAATTAAGGAGGTTTATTACTTAACAATTTGAAACTGTGCTTATTGATCCTTGAGTGAAAATACATAGAAAAGTAAGTTTTAAACCATTTTGAGTTTCTTGAGCAAATACCATTCAAGTGAAATTAACAGTGTAATACCATATTCAAGGTCTCCGCATTTATTTTTTGTACTTGCTAAAATAGCGTTATTATTTGAAATATTTAGATGTCATGGAGAGTGACTTTGATTTGAAAAGAAACAAAAACAGTATCTTAAGATACCCAGAAGTTTATAGGTAATTATACATTCTGTTACTGATGTCTCATAACCTTTGAGTTAGTTCCCAATTTAATGTAAAGAAAATAACAGGCATTAATAATTTAAGTTTGCTTCTTACACATTTTCAGGGATGTGTTTATTCTTAAGAGTTGTTTGTGAACTAACTGAAGTGGCAGCAATATTACAATAATGCAATTAAACCAAATAAAGGTGTCTTACATTTGCCTAATTAAGAGTAATAGATAATCTCAACATGCAGTTTAAGCCTAAGTCATACTGTGCTATCCAAATGAGTCTCCCCTTTCTCCTGCCTTTGACTGAGTCCTTTGAAAGAAACATTTGGCCCCAGATTTTAACAAGAGCAGCTATATCTTCACAGTCAACTTGATACTTCAATTTTCAGAATTTCCCATACCCTCTCTTTCACTTCCCTGCAGTGGAATCTTCACAAGAATGACACTAGGCACCCAAAAATGCTGCTGTTCCCCTTCCTCCACTCCCCAAACTCAACATGGCATGTTTGCTGATTAATCATTTGCTCATAACTTTCTTGTTAAGAAAATTTAAACTCTCAGCTTCCATCCCTCCAGGGCTGGAAGCTAGGGAGCAGTAAAGTGGGGAAAGGCTTTTGCCATCCACAACTATGAAGCTGTACTGGACTGACCACTGGAGCTTAAAGCTGACAAATTTACCTTCCTGAGTGAAATGGTAATACACAGATAGGGAAAGACCACAAAGGTTATATAACAAGACAGAATACTGGAATTAAGGCAAAGCATCTCATATCTACCTCTATGTCCTTAGGCAGCTTACTATAAAAACCTAGATCCTCTCCAGTTATCTAAATGAACTATCTATAAGAAATTAAATCTAAAGAAATTATCTATACGGAAAAATGTTGCTTAATTTTAGAGACCTCATGATGGATGGGCCAATAACCAAAATATAACATGTTCAGGTAATATGCAAAAATAATCCACATTCTCTCTTGAAAGATGTAATGTTTTCCAAACTAGCTTGTGTTCACAGAACTCTACAAGCAGGCACCCACATTCTGCATGAAACAGCGTTATGGCGATGCTTAAACTCTTGTTAAATCTCTCCCATTTTATAGCTAATCACATTTTTATAGCAGGCATGAAGCACTCTACAAGGCCCTTGCTGAGCTGCTCTTGTAAATCAAAACCTTATTCCATCTTTCTGCTTGCTGGCAGCAGAGCAAGGTTACTTTTACCATTTATGGTTATAAAACACATCCAACTTTTTTCCCCCCTTCAGTTGCTGCTTTTTTTCCACTATTCTTTCCTTCTCTGTCTCACTCCAAGAAAGATATTCCAAGTTCAGCTAAACAACTTCAGAATTCATCTATAACCTTTTTCTTGTCTCCCAGTGCACTTACAACCTCATGAAAACATCTAATGAGAAGACAGTGAAACATTAATACAGTATTTAGGTCAAGAGCCTCCTTCCGACCTCAAGTGGCATGAAACAACAAAAACCACACAAGAACAGCAGGAGCTCAGAAGCTCTTTATGATAAGTTATCACTGTACGGCCCATACACACATCAGCTCACAAAATAAGGCCCAGATCAGACTGGGGGTGCTCAGAATGGTACTTTAACACTGATATAAGCACTCAGCTCATGCAAGCAAGAAGAATGAAGAAATACAGTTAAATCCTACTGTTTGACCCACCTATAAGCAGCCACCACATTCTGCAATAAAGCAAGCTTAAGAATGAGGGAAGAAAATTCCTAGATTTAGATATGCTGTCCAATTACATCCACCCCTCCTGGCACATCAGGTATTAAACTGAAACAGTCTCTATTTACAATGACCACAGACTGAAACACCAGATTCGGTTTCTTGTCAGGTCTGGTTCTGTTTTTCCCCCCTACAATTTGGAGCTGGAGCATCCTGCCACAGAAACTGGACACTCTCTGCTCTTTCACACACCTCCTCAGAGCACAATATCAACAGCTCTATAAGAAGCTATGTTGCATGGAAGAACAAGGATGTACCTTGGAAACTCCTGAATTTTCAGCTAGAAAGGACCCCAGCCCACACTGCATATGGGAGCAGGCAGCACACATGAAAATCATTACAGGGATGTTATTACAGGAGAACACATGTCCAGTTACAAAAGCAAAGCAACTCTGCTGCTTAGAAATGAAGTTTTTCCAATGGACATGAAATCTACAGTGCTTCAGAAAGATATAGAGACATTTATGGACTAAATCAGATTTATCTGAACATCAGGAACAGCCTCTAGTCTCAAATCACCCTTTAAGACTGTTGGCCTATTGTTTAAAATCTGATGTTCCAAAGAAATTTAAGCTTAACACATTCTCACATATAATTCCTACATCTTAGACAGGGATTTGCCACCACAGAAAAATCAGAACTGAAAAATGACTGACCTTTAAACTTAATATTTCCTGAATCTTACAGGTGAAATGAACAGGCTACAAAAATGGTGATGTACATGTGTACAGAAAAAGGCCTCCTAAGGAGATCAGTCCCACATTAACTGGGTGGCTCATGACAACAAGCTGGCTTGTGAACCCACATCACTTTGTACTTTTTGTTCCATTCTGCCTCAAGCAGAAATCTGCAAGCAATCAGTAAAAATGATGCAACTACCTGCTTATCAAGGGGGTTTGGTTCCTCTGGTTTCTGGAAGTATGCCTTAAATAATGCTGTTCACTTAAAAGACATTTAATTTTGTGCATAATTTATGGTACATATTCTATGCAGATGTGAGCATAAACTGTTGTTACAATTTTCCACCTGGATATTCACAGTGACTGTACTGATTAATGGCTGCATAACTATTACATCATTCTTGACTTCATCCCTTGCAGTTAAGCAAATTTCATGAACAATGGAACAGAGGGTAATCAAAGGAAATCAATTTTCAAGGTCTCAAGTTTTTGACACACAGACCACCTGCATGAAGTGCTCAAAATATCTCTGCATCCTGAACTCAAGGGCAGGATGAGGCAACGGAAGCATTTGGAGTAAGAGCTGGGGCTGGACATTGGGGAAATGGAAGCACATAACGAGAGACAGGGAGGGAGAGGAGCCATGCAAAACCTTGCTCTGCCTGCAGAAGTAGCCTCCCCTTCCCCTGAGCCCAGCAGGACAAGGTGCAAGAAGGAAGGCTTCCTTTCACCCAGAGGGAGAGTCCCTGGGCAAGAGCTGCAAAGAACAAAGCCTGTGAAGGTCTCTCTATGCTTGTATTCTCTTTCTCATCATTTTCATGCATTTAAGTCCATAACTAAAACTAAAGTCACTACAGCCATCTCCTTCCTGTTCCTTGGCTGTCCCACACAGAGGTGCTCACAGCTGCTACCTTTACCTTCCTGCCAGGGAGAAAAGGTAGAGCATCCACTGAAACACAAGAACTCTAGAAATTACTCAAGTACTTTCTTATAGGAAACTTCAACAGAGCCTTCCTCTCTCATATTTAACATAATTAACTACAGATGAATGCCTCTGAGAGCTCATCAACAAAGGCAGAGAAGGAACTTGCTATAACCTTTCAGCTCCATAGTTCTCCTATCCCAAATCAAACATAGGTTGTTTATTCTTCAAAAAACAAAGGTCAGATTACAATTTCATGGTAAGATGAATAAATATCTGGAGTAACACTATTAAGTCAATGGAGATCCCCTGGATTTGCACAAAAAATCTGGCTCATTGTATTCCAAATTGCTAAAAATGTGGTTGACATCATAACACAGTAGCTGAAAGATTTGAAGAAAACTATTTGCATGCATTTTTCTGAGCAAAAGGAGCAGAAGGTTAGATTCAAATCCTACTGTCAACATAGCAAGGGTCAACATTAATATTTTCTTCTCATGTAATGAATTGTCAGATCTCAGCTACGCTGCTGTCCTATTATCTCCTGGGAGGAAGGATAAATTGGTTAATATAGTTCTTTCCAAAAAAAGCCTTCAAAAGCAGAAACATCTGGTATGTTCATTAGTCACTATTTGGCCTGAGTTCAGTAGTAAGGCAAACTACAAACCCCACTCCCTTTCTCTTACCTAGAGAGGTCACAGTAAATGGGAGCCTAGGGTTACGGAAATCATTGCTAACTGGAAGGAAGGTGGCTGTGAAGTTTACAGATGCACTTTGTTTCCTGTTCTCAGCAGCAAAAAAATACATTCACACACACTATCATCTAATGTCCATAGGAAGTCATATGATTTACAGGAGACAGAGATTCAGGTAGCCAAAATATTTTTAAATGTGGCATTTTTTTTACTTTAAAGTATGATAAGAGCTCAAAAACTTAAGCCTACAGCCACAGGAAAACTGGAAAGAGTTGCAGAAATTCAGCAGCATAAATTAGTCTGAAACAAAGCCGGTAGCTGAATCCAGATACCAGAAGTTTGGGTTTAACTCTTCTGGTCAGTTGCCTGTGCAACTGAACTGAGCAATCTTGGAACCACACCCTTATTTTTACTTTTAAGAATATATATGTTTAACCCTAATTCAAGCCAGTTGGAGTTGGAAAATAAATATTAAAGCCTTATCTCCTAGTCTTTCTCCCAGACTGTACTATACTAAACAGCAGCCACTTACAAGACAAAATACTGGTTTTTAACTCATCATTTGAGAGAAATAAAAATAACATGCAGGAGTACCACTATCCAAAGAGAGCTGTGTGATGAGATGAGATTATTAATGGGATAGTTTAATCACAGCAAAATCCACAACAGGAGTTTGCTGTTGTGATGCTCAGTATTCTTATACCAGGAGTCTAGACATCCCCCACCAAAGTCCCTAAAACTGTGGGCCACCTTTCTGCAAACACACAATGTGTTTTCACACTTGATTTTAGGTGAAACTTTAGGTTAAACATAGGACACCCAACAATGTCATAATTACATAGTTCTTATAGTTCTTCGGTCATCACTTCACCTCCAACAACCCCTAGGCAGCTGAAGAGATTTTACATGCAACCTGCCCCAAAGCTGTCCTGACACAACAGAAAGTGGCAAATGCCACTCTATCCAAAATATGCTGTGAGCACTACACCTGATATATTGGTACCACAATTAGGGTGACCACAGAAAATAAACAGTAGGTCTTTGAGCAAGCATTGTCTGGTCTTAATATCAATTGAGGCAGAAAAGGTCCAAAAAGATTTTTTAGAATTCATAATCATGACAAAGGTAAGCTGAAGTTTTCCTAATTATAAAATGCTTGGGTTCAAAACCATGACTACTGTTTCAACTTAGGCCATACTTCTAAGTATATTTAAAATAAATTCAAACTAAAATAAAATTTTAGACTATAGTCTTGCATTGAAACCTGTTTGTTTCAACAATCATTGACCATCTTCTGATCCACTACACACACTTCTGCTATTCAAGCAAGCAGAGAATTTAAAAACAGCAATGGAGGGAGCAGACTGGAATGAGGGGTTACCACTGGGTTTCATAGGCATTTACAAACAGAAGACTCTAGCCATGTACCTGGGAGATCTCCCCCTGCCTCACTCTTCCTGACCATGCAAGGTCTTTCACCACTCAGAGTTTCATCTTCCCCCTTCAAGTACCTGTCAGGCTTTCTTTTCATTCTTACAGATGGCTGTAAGAGACAAACACTTCTTCATCCAGCGTCTGCTTGTAACTTTATAGAGTTTGGAGATTTGGGATGTGAATGTGGAACGGGTGGGATTTTTGAGATAGCTTTTTTTCCTTCTTCACGGGTTGTTCATTCTACTTGCTTATTTTCTCCACTTTATCAGTCCAAACCACAGCATCTGTGCAAGCAGTAAAGGGATGGCACTGGGAAACCAGGAAACAGTATCTTGATCAGCTCTGATCAGCTCTAGTACTCCTGCAAACTACCCTTAATTGTTTTTGGTGAACATTTAAAGACAACTCTCATTAAACACAGATGAGCTGAATGTTCCAGAGTTTACAACTCAACATAATTTGGATCAAGCATCACAAGGGTACAGGATTCTGACAAAAACTCTCCCAACTCAAATCAGAGACTCTGTATTCCACAACTAGAGAAATAAACAATAGAATTCCAGTAAAAATTATACCATAACTACAAAATAATATTGCAAATAGTCACAGAAATTAAAAAGGCTAAAAAAAAAAAATCAACAGCACATGCTACAGACACACCAAGGAGTGATCTAATTAAATTTCTGTGATCCTTTTGTACAGGTATTGTTCAGGTTTTCTTTATGGTTGAGCAGCTTCAACACACACACTGCTTCAGACTGTAAAAAATTCATCAACTCTGCTCCTCTTAAAAGCTCTAAAATTATATTTTATACTAATGTAAGATCACCACATATTTAAAGGGGGGAGGGGGATGAACAGCACAATATACCTGAATTATTTCAAAAATACTTAGCTTTTTCCATAACAAAATGAAGTTTAATTTCATCTCATTACTTTTTCATATCTAGCCTCTTCTTGGTTTCCAGCCCTAACAATTTCAAAACTAGTTAACAGCTATACTTTTTCAGGCAATAATCTGACTAAAATTGTTAAATATTTCTCTATGAAAAATGGAGAAAAATGTCCTTATGGTTTTCATTATCTCTTTTTTCTTCAAAATAAGCTTGTTGAGTTTACCTTCAGGGATCTTTAATATTTACTATGCAGAATCTGCATTACTGACCAATTTCACTTTCAGGAAATAAAATTTTCAGCTTTTGTTGTTGCTGCTTGTTTTTATTCTTCCTGGCAAACAGGCTGTTACTTGCCTATAGCATGAATGTGAACCCAAAAGGAAGAAACCATATCTGGAAAATACCCTGAGCCTACAGTCTTGGTAGTTCACTGAGAAAACTGAGATGTTTTGAAAATGTCATTCAGCATCTAGAATCTGTAAGTTAATTCTAACTCTATCAAACTTCACAATGAGGTTAATATCCTGAGACACACACAATTTTAGTCAGAGCCTGCAAACTTTGATACACAACTAAGCACATTTTATTAACTGAGGTGGAGACTCTAACAGGGTACCTCCTGACCTTCACATCTACAGCAAATAGTGATCCCTTTTACATACAGATATTTGCTCTAGCAAAATAGTTTATTTATTTACTATGGATCACACTTTCAACAAAATCCCTGAACAATATGCTTCATATGTTTCACCTCCTTCTCCACATAAAGGAGACATTTAAGCTCTGTTTTATCTCACATGCCCCTACAAAGAACATTCTACATGGTTCCCCATGCACCCTTTTGCTAGATTTTCATGTTGTTTTAATGCCTGTAAAAGTTGACCATACAACAGAACAGGAAGATTAAAAGAAGGCTTCCTAGAGACACTTCACAAAACCTCTTGGACATTTAAAAAAAGCTACCTTGGCATTTACATTGTCAGAGGTGCTTTTCCAGGCTGTGAGGCAATTCAAATCCTGGTTTTCTTTAGGCTACCATTCTCCAAAGGTAAAAAGCCAGTATTTTGTAGTAAAATGGGAAAGATTTTATCTTTCTCATCATCAGGCAGTCTGTCCACAGTGTGAATACACTCAATTCCTAAATGACAATCCATTTCCAGTTTACAGATTAAAACTGGCATGAGAAAAAGTCCTCGTTGTGGACAAGTCCAACATGAGAGCATACAAGGGATAGAGTCTGCAGAAGGTCATAGTTCCTTTCCATTTTTAGTTCTTCTATTTCACAGCAATGTTAGCTGTTAGTTACAAGGGTATGTACAAGACTTTAAGCATCAGCCCTACAAATATCTAGGCCAATCTTTCTTTCCTTAATGACTCAGCAGAAGCATCAGAACTTAGCACAGGCTACTTCAATGCTCATAGTAAAATGTGATCTATTATTGAAATCTAATTCTCTCATTCACACCAAGCATGGACAAGATCTTAATCCTTTCCCTTTGCAGTAATTTTGTTCTGCATTCCAAGACACAATTATGTCCTCTTCCATTCCCAACCTTATACTGGATTAAGGAAATACAGATATTTCAATGATTTCTTTTACAGGTCAGGTTTTCTGAACACAGATTTAATCTTGTATTGCCTTGAAATTACTCAAAACATTATACTTGTAATGAAATACATTCATATACCCTCAAAACAGCTACCAAGATGCTTCCTAAAGATAAACACAGCTCAAAATACAAAGTACTTGAAATTTGATCTAGCAAGGAGCTCATATATCATACTTTAATGCTTTTCAGGCTGAAGGAAGGCATTTGAAATGCCAATGTGAAAGAACTCTGAAATAACTCCATTTATATGAAGTTGCGTTTTTAAGACTCTGTTCATCTTTTTGCCACCTCTATATAAAATAGCAGCTTTTACTTTAAATACCACAAGTTTTATGGTGTCAATGGGCTGAGCTGCATCCCTTCTTGCTTACCAAGATGACTGACATGCCACCTAAGTGCTGCAGGACATGGACTTCATGGATCACAAAGGCACTTGCCTCTTGTGATACCTGATAGACCACATACATCTGAGAACGGAAATACCTTAAAAAGCCCCATGGTGTTAGAAAGTGCAGCACCAGACAAACCAAGCTATTTCACTCGAGTTTGTTTTGGCAGGTTTTCAACTCTCTAGTCTATCCTTGCCTTGTATTCACACACAAGACTTGGAACAATTCCATTTATCAAGTCCACCTAGATGGAGCATTAAATTGGCCTCTAAAATAAGACAGGGACAAAAGGGAAAAGCAATGGAATTCAATGCTGTTAACAATTTTCTCACTGTAGTTTTATGTATGCAGGACAAAAAATGTAAGGTAGATGGGGGGAAAAAAATCACATGAAATCTGAAGATAAAAAAGAGTGCTTTTTAAGCCATACTACTTGGCATAAGGCAATGTTAGCCAAATCTAGAAACCTAATCTTTTGAAAAAAGTAATCATAATATCTCAGAATATTTTTCAGAATAAGCTAGAAAAGAGAAATACTTATTTCCATTGTCTAAATCAGAGAGCTGCAAGTGCTGTAAGACTGACAAGCTTCCAGTTATGTACGTTATATTTTTCTATATTGATAGAATGGCTATAATTACACACATATCCAGCATACATCTGCTAATGGAAATATAAAATTACTCTGTGTTTCAAGTAAAAGCTACACTTCACTTTATACTGTCTTTCAAGGGAAGCTACATTTTTATAATACCAATAAAATCTCATTAGATACTACCAGGAAATAGTTACTAAATATGTACATGTGGGCATCTGTTTACATAAGGAAAGCTTCCCAATTGCTGAACTTCTATAGCAACTTTAAGAAAAATGAAAAAAATTTTGGCTAGCCACTATTATGCATTAAACTTGAAAAATGAAAGCAACATCCTTGGTCTATCCTGGAATTTAACTTGGACAAAATTCAGCTTCCATTTTATTCTCTGACGTTTTAGTAAACCATTACCAAGTTATGATCAGTTTTAATTAAATTAATGAATTATGAAAAATAACTACCTAAAATCACACAAATCCTTTTTACTGGGGCCTGGATTTGACTTCTAAAATCTGGTTTAGTTTGGCAGACCCACCTACCAAATGGCAACAGCAAGAATAAAAAAGCAATGAGAAAACATTGCCACTGGAATGACATCTGAGATCTTTAAAATTGTCTCCAGTAATAAATGTATCTTGCAATAATTTCAATGGTGTAATTTACAAACTTTTAAAGAAGAAATTTCATTATGATCATGAAATTCTCAAAGCAACTTTGTTGAGCATTTTTAAGTACTACTGCAAGATACATACCACCCTTCCTGCTGTATTTTCTGCATGTTACACAGATATCAAATACAGCATATGCTCTAAGTCAGTCTCGTGCTCCAAGCTTTTGAAGACTAATACAATTTAAGTCAGAGCCTTAACTTGATTCAGAGTATCAAACTGATGGATATTTGTTTATTCAAATTATAAATAAGTTTTTTACATATAGAACAAACCAAAGTATAGATAAATGGGTCATTAATAACTCTGCTTAACATACACTGTTTAAACAAACAAAAAAGACCCTCACCATTATACATCTTGTTACAGTTGGACTGCATGGCAGACAGCCATCCTGCATCATTTGTGGGTGAGGAAATGGACTGAAATCGAAAATGACAGGAATGGTTTCTAAGACTTACAAGTTCCTTGATTCTCCCCAGAACATTGCCTTTTTGCAGTAGAGGTGTCATTACATCAGAAGTTTCTACCTGAGGGTTCAGAACTTTTACTATCAATATATAAAATAAAAACCAAAAACAAAACAACACCTATTCTGTACCTCATGGAAAAGTTTCAGGATCTGCAGATCAACAAGCTGACATTCACAGTACTTTACTTCAGCTCTGTTAACCACTTTGGCAAGGAGTCAGTCCTTGTACAGTCATCAAGAAGCACAGACAATAATTCTTAGCCTTTCCCTTCTAGGTTCACCCTATGTGCTCGATTAATGACTGACAAGTTTCTCTAGTAAAATGAATTGACATATTTAGCAGGGAAGCCATGTAAAATTGTTTGCCTGACAGTAGAAATTAAACATGGGAGTTGTACAAAATTAGACTTACAAAAGATGGGACAGATAATTTGCAGCAAAACAACACACCAGGAGGTGTTCTGTAAAAAGCTTTACCATCTCCACAAGTCTCCTTTAGGACAACAGGGAGTAATAGCAAAGTCTCAGTAAAATACAGTATTGTAAGACTGCAAGCAGATGCTTGTCCCTGTGTTAGCAGGATAAACAGCACATTTTCAACACCTGAACTTGTCTACTTCTAGTGTAGTCGAAGTTTCTGACCCAGAACAAGTCAAGATTATGCTACTCAGTTACAGCTTTACTTCTCAAAACAATTTAAACAGACATTTAAATTGTCCAAGACAAAAGTTTAACTGCTCCTAATAATTTATCAACTTTAGAGCAAAGCAGAAGGTAGATCAAGATGGCATTCTATATGAGAAAAAACAGACAAGGTTTCTATTTCCTTCTTACCATGCATAATATTTGGTGAAGAATAGTTAGGATTGTTACTCCAGCAATCAAGCCTATTTTTCTGTTTGTGGAAGTAAATTAATTAATTGATGACTGCCATTGCTCACTAAGGCATTTCTTTCTGAATAACTGTACAATATGGAATATTATTTCATTTCAGATGAGACTATGAAAATACAAAGTCTACGGCTGCAAGCAAAAAAAAAAAAAAACAACAAAAAACAAACAAACAAACAAACAAAACCACAAATGGAAAACCCAAAACCTGGAAAAGGAAGAAAAAACCCACATACATTTTTTTTATTATTATGAAATAGCATTCAAATCTACTTTGCAATTGCTCAAAGTTCTGCCAAGCAAATCCATTTCATTTTCATCTTCTGCAGGCAGTACTCTTTTCATCCGTGTTTTCCATTTGAAAATGGACTAGGTATAGCCATTAGGTGGGGATTTTTTCGATAAAGCCATCAGCTGCTACACTTTACACCTCCAACCCTCACATCATCTGAGAGAGCTGGCATCAAAGCCTTCAGGATTACTGATGATTTCTCCTTCTGGTCAGCAGAAACCCAGCAGAGCAACAGAACTGAGCACTGTCCTAAACCAGTCCTGTCAGCTGAGGTAAACAGACAGTAGGTCTCTAAACCCAACCTTGACACTGTCCAAAACTGGACACTCTGGAGCTCTACTTGCTCTCAGCAAAGAAGTTTTGACTACATTAAATGAAGCACATGCACAACTATGAGAGCTCCAGAGAAATTAGTGACTCATTTGCCTTTAGTCCTCTGAGTGCAAACTGCCATGAATGCCCTATGGTTCTACAGTACAGTTTGCTATGGTTTAGCAAATTCATTTGTCTATCATGAAAAAATTAAGGTCTTCACACTAAGCAACTCCAGCCCAGACAAGTGATGCAACAGAACAGGGCTGTGAATACCAAGTGGCTTCTGCCTCCCACACGACCAACAGTCCCTCTCACCCCCAACATGCAAACCTCAGTGCAGCCATACTTTATACATCCTTGGAGAGGATTAATTTAATTTTGATTTCCTCTCTGTGTTTGCTTTGGAAGTTTGCAGCTTCAGCAATATATATATGACCAAAGTTTGGCAGCAAGAAGCCTGTAACTATGATGTATATCATTTCAGCCTGGCAAGCATGTTCAGAAAAAGAAGCTGGCAGTGAGGACAGCTTCATCTCACATTCAGAAGGTGGAAGACTGGTGTAGGAATAAGAAAAGGCAAGACATTTTTAGGAGGTAAATTTAAGATGGATGGAGTCTGATATCATCCATGTGACTGAGAGAACACAGTGCTCAGCAAAGCAAGCTTTGATCATGACAGAGGAGGTGGCAGACATACAGATCTTTGAAGGCCTTTCCATCATCCAAGAGCTTTCTGTGTTGGTTACTGGTACCTTCCACAGCTTTCCAGAGCAGTGGTAAAACCAGGGCCAAAGTGTTATTATTGCCACAGGATAGCACACAGAAAACTAATTATTTTGCTGATTCAGTTTGCATGTTTGAGCATAATGCTAGATTGACAAAAACAGTAAGTATTTTCTATACTTTCCAATCAGAGGAATAGTAATGAACTCTGAACCATACCATCTCCAATTTAAGTGTCAGTTAAGCATTAAAAATTTCAGTTACAACTTTTATTCCAACAGCTACCCATCACAAAAGTTAAAAGTGTGTACAAGATACTATTCTAGATACATAATATTCTAATCCATGTAATCATAAAATCATGCTTCTATGATAATACCTCCCAACCTATAACACATTCTATGCACAATAGAAAACAGCTCCTACTGCATTCCAACGAAATACAAGGATTTTCTTTTTAGCTTATTCATGCTGTTTCTATATAGCTGAAATACATTTGCTCAGCTGAGTTCTCTGGTACCTCCCTGCAGTCATAAGCTCCAATTTGTGAGTGAAGAAGGCATTATTGCCTGGAGCAAAATAATCCATCCATCCTGATACAGACCTTGTTTCAGGGATTTTCTAGCACACAAGGGCTCTTCACTGTGTGCGAACTCAAAATTATCCAACATCACAACCTATTACTGTTTCAATAGTGTACTAGTCTTGTAGCATTTAGATTTCCATGCACCTAAAATTGATAGGGTTCCTTTCATTAGACCTCTCTCTTAGTCTATCAAGATTACGTTTTTGCTTCCACCAGAAGCTTTCTGTAAAGAGGCAAAAGTGTTGGAATGCAATGGCCTACATTTTCCTTGATTTCTTGTTATCACTGCTTAGCAGTGTTATCCCTACAGATGAAACATAAACCTATATTTTTAATATTCTCTATCATAGAAGCTTTATTTTTAATTTCGGCTTTACTACCTTTGCTATCTTTTAATGTCACTGCTCCCTTTTCCCCAATCTAAATTCAGTGCCTTTAGTTTAAAGCAGTCCCTTCCCTCCCCAAAATTCAGTTTGGTGTTTCTGTGATATGGAACAAAAATAACTTCAGCAAAAATTGCAAAAAAAAAAAAAAAAAAAAAAAAAAAAAATTAAGTCCATTCAGACTCAGTCACAAGCTCAATGCCAGAGCTAAGTATGAGTGTTCTATTAAAATTAAAAAATTAGACCCAGAAAAATAGGGGTTATCAGGTTCAAATCCACAATCAAAAGTGGAAAAATAAAACAAAAAACACCCAAAAAAACCAAACAAAAAAACAAAAACAAACTTGTTTAAAATCAGTGTCAGTTTCCTACACAGTATTTTGTGCAGACCCAAGATTCAGCATGCAATCTTCAAATACCAAGAGTAAGACCATGTATTTCAATACCTACATATAAGCTTTTATTTTATTTTTTACTTTTAAGCCTTTGACATTGAGTGATTCATGGTTTGAATATGGCTGTCTGAAGACTATCATACTCTGGATGTGTAAGACAACATCATTTACAAGATGGTGCAACACAGTTAAACACCTGGTTTTCCCTGGACTTGCTCTGTCAGCCTACAATTCTTTCCTCGAGGAAAAAGAGAAAATGATGATTTTTCAACTACTTCCAGATGTTAAATGGCAATGGCTCTGACCAGGATACCTGAAGCTTCAAAAGCTCCAGCTAACTTGTACATCCACATTATGCAGAATCAAATTAAGTGCATCTGGCATGGTAAGCAAAGGCATCATGCCACACTTCCAGAACTCTGCCTTGAATAACTGGGAGCAGGAGTGTCCTTCATTTGGATCAAATTAACACAGACATGATGTACAAATGAGGAATTTAAGCCAGCATGTCAATAAAACAGCACAGGAGCCTGAACACTTGCAAGCCCCATAGAAGACCTAGTTCTGAGTTGAACACACCATTACCAGACCACAAAGCCTGCTCACAAAACTGGGTCAGAATTGAAAAGATCACAGTCCAAGGAGAAGCAAATTTTTTCCGTTGGCATTTGAACCACATTAGTATTAAAAAACACTCAAAGTCAGAACAAAATTGATGTTACTTGTTTAATTTTCAATAAGCAACCAAGGCAACAAAACCTTTCTAGCTTTTGAGTAAACATGCACACACCACAAACTACTGCAATACAGTGTTAATGAGGTGAGGACTGACGATCTGTTTGCAGTTCAGCATCCTCCCGTGCCAAATTTCTTGAAAATTCCAATACACACACAGATGGGAAGAGTTGAAGCTCATCCAAATCTTGAATATAGTTTCCTGGACACTAGTAAATGAACACAAACAGAAATAAATAACCCTCTGACACATAAATAGCACCCCAGCACCTAAAATACACACATTTTTCTTGCTGCAGAGAAATGTGTCAAAACATAAAAGGAGACCACTATCATGGTATCATTGACAGCCATGTATTTCATACCAAAGATGGACCTGTCCTCAGGTTAAAAGGAGATGACAAACATGCCTCAGATTTTAACTTAAGTTTCAACTATTTTCTTTTCATAGAAGCTTTGTGTAATGATTGATCACTTGTTGGAGAAGATGAAACTGAGGAATCTTGCAAATATGAATGCTCAGATTCTGGGAATTGTTGGGGAAGGTAGAACAGGAAAGCCCTAGTTACTGAATTACCATAAACACAATAGGATGGCTCACCGAAGCTAATCCACTCTTAATTAAACAATGCTTTTGGCCAGAGGGCAAGGCCAAAAGACACAAAAGACTGACCTGCACCCAAAGATTAGATCTTAGAGTTTAGAATGTCACATGCTATGCTAATGTAACATTTCCTATAGGCTGTATGTAAATGCTATAGAATTAGTATTTTGTATTAGATTGGTTCTTAGGGATTAGAATATTCATGATGGAAGTGGATTTATTGTGTTACAAACGGGAAGTCACTCTCTCCTCTCCTCTCCTCTCCTCTCCTCTCCTCTCCTCTCCTCTCCTCTCCTCTCCTCTCCTCTCCTCTCCTCTCCTCTCCTCTCCTCCTCTCTTCTCTCTTTCTCTTCCTATCTTTACTCCTTGCTCCTTTCCCTCTCCCTTTACCCCAATATCCTTTTAACCCATTACTCCTCTCCTCTTCCTCCTCTCTTTTCTCTTTTCTTTTCCTCTTCTCTTCCCCTCTTTACCTTCTTTACTCTCTCTCTATACCCTCCTTCTTCTCTCTTTCTCTCCCCCTTTTTATCTCTTTAATCTGCACGTGGCTGTGCCGGGCAGCTCCTTGCAGACTCCCTTATAATAAACTGCAACTGTAGCTTTTAGCATTTACAGAACGTCTGAGTCTTGTTCCTCGCGTCCACCCTGATACAAAGAGTCCAGCAGTCCCCCGCAGAGTGGCGCCCAACGTCATTTAAAGAACCAGCTCACCCGTTTTTGGTTGCGGGACGTTTTTTCCTGGACGGTAATTATTAAACCTACTTTTACCTACTTTCCTCGCTTGCCGTGAGCACAGCTTTGCGTTGGTTCAGCAACGTATTGGGCTGGAGCTCTTAAAATATTCTTACTGTCGAGAAAGCCGTGGAGTAAGGGGAGCCAAGCTTTGCACGGACTTTCTGACAGCCCTCGAGCACACAGTTACTGCCGGTCAGTACTGCCTGGAGCTCTCTGAGGGAACCGCCGCGGCACTCCCCGCCGTGGCACCGAGTACAGCCACACGCTGCCTGGCGGTGTGTGAGCTGTAACTCAGTGGAGGGAGGTCCCGAGTCCGCTACGCCGTTGCACAGCGACGCATACAGCGGTGCTCAGAGAGGGGACCGGAAATACAGTGTCTTCCACCCAGAAAGGACGCCTGGCCAGCGCTTTCGTGGGACCCCGGAAATTTCACACTGTATCAGCGGCAAACCGAGGTTAGTAGTTAAAAGTTAATATAAAAGTTAATAATGGGACAGACTCATTCCGCTCAAGAGAGAGACCTGTATAAGCAGTTGAAACATTTATTAAGTTCTCATCACCATGACCTGCCTAAGCAAGAGTTAAAAAATCTTTTGGAGTGGACTTTACTTAATTTTCCTCATGCAGACCGTTCCGTAGTTTTTACCGCAGATTTTTGGGAGAAAGTAGGGGTTAAACTTTTTAACCGCATTTCCCGCCGAGATATGGCTGTAGCAGAACTAGTCCCGGCATGTCGCGCATTGCTTGAGTTGTTTGTGGACAAGTCCTCAGCAGCCACCTCCCCTCATGCCCCCGCGGTTCCCCCCTCCGTTTCTACAACCCCGGTCCCCGCGGCACCGGTTCCCCTGCTCCCCCGAGTCCCGGCCGCAGCGCCTCCAACCCACGTGGTCCCGGGACTCGCTCCCCCAGTCCATCCATCTTCCCCGGACCTCGCAGCCTCTCCCGCTGCTCCCGCCGCCCCGGCGGGCACCATCCCCCACGCCCCCGGGGCCCCTCCCCCCGCGGTTTCTGTAACCCCGGGCCCCGCAGCGCCAGTCTCCCTGCTTCCCCAATCTCCTGCCGCCACGCTTCTGACCCACGTTGCTCCTGCCCCTCCTCCCCCTGTCTCCGCTCCCGTATCCCCAAACTCCGTCCCCGTAAACCCACCCGCCGCGTCCGCACCCAGTCTTGCTAATCTCCCTCCCGTCCCGGTAACTACGACCGTTCCTGTCTCTCATGCTTCCTCAGTAACCCCAAATCCCGCCCCTCCTCTCGCAATCTGCACTTTCCCCACCCCCGGTCCTGGCCCGTCCCCGTCCCTTACCCCCGCTCTCCCCGCCCCCGCGCCCGTCACTGCCATGGCCCCGCCCGTTGGCTCCGCCCCTGCACGCCCACCCGCCAACGTCATCGCCTCCGCCCCGCCCCTCGCTGATGGCGTCACGCCGACCCCGCCCCCCTCCCTCGCTCCCGCGAGTCCCTCAGCCCCTCCCCCGATAACCGGCGCCGCCGCCATGACGCCCGTGGCTGCGGCTCCCTTTGTTCCCACCCCGTTGCAGACACACCAGTCTGCAAATGCCATAGTGCCTGCAGTTACGGCATCGGTGCAGTCCAGTGTCCTGACGGACCAAGCTGCGCCGCTCGGCTCCACACCGGCGCTGCCGGCGGCAGCACAGATGCTCCCCGTTCCCAACCCGGGAGCCGCCTGGCGCGGAGTGAGCCCGCCGTCGGAGCTGGCCCGCGCCGATGCACCGCCGCCTGTACGCGGCCCCACGGATGCGCGGAGCACAACGTCGGCGCCGACCGCGGTCCCGGAGTGCCGAGACGTGCCTGTCAGTCCCACGCCAGCGCTGCAGGCTCCAGCCAGCCCAGTCCCCGGGCAGGCGGTGGGGGACGCTCAGCCTGGAGCTCCCCCACCTCCTGTGCCGCCTCGAGCCACTGTGTTCCTGCCTCAGTTCTGTCCGGTGACCATCGCAGCTCACCCCCTGAACTCCCGGTGCTCGGCAGAGCCCCACCCCCAGTCGGCAGCGTTCACCGACAAGCCGCCGCCCACCCAACCCTCCGTCCGAGATACGGCCGCAGTCGCGCCGCCGCTCAGCTGCTCTTCTGTGTCAGCAGTGCAAACTACGTTCCCTATGCACCTCCCCGCCTGCGCCCCGCCTCCGCCTCCTGCCCTGATCCCGTCGCACACGGCTCCACCGCCTGCGACCCGCATGGCACCGCCGGCCGCCACCATGCAGCCAAGTCCGCCGGTGGAAGCCCTGATGCAGCATCCTGCCCCAGTTCAACCGCTGCTGCCCGTTGCAGCCCAGATCCTGCCTCCCGTTTTAGTCCCATTGAATGCAACTCCGCAGCCCGTGCCCACCAGTGCTACTCAGTCCTTCCCAGCCCCTCCTAATCCACAGCACCCCACCAGAGCCGTCAGCAAGCAGCCCGCCACAATCACAGACGCCACGCCTGTCCACATAACACTGGACACGAACACCACCCATGCCCACAACTCGCCAGCGCCTCCTGCATCTGCGCTGTCCCCGTCTCTCCTATGTCCCAAAGCATCCCTTCAGCAGTACCCCTCCGCAGCCCGCTGTCCAGTACTCTATATGCCTACCGCACCAAAGCCAGATCCACCGCCGGACTTATCCAGTTCAGCCCTGTTATCGCAACCTGGCACACACATTATGCAAAACAGAGGGGGAATTGACGGCATTGCACCCCCCGGTTTTGGTTAAAAACTCAAAAACACCTCAAGAAAAAAATTGGAATTTTATCGTTTGCTCAAATGCATGTTAATTTTCTTCCTTTGTTTTAGTTTTTATAGTAAAACTTTATCCGTAAATCAACCTAAGATAAATGCCTGAGTTGCTTTAGCCAAATCCGCAAGCTATGATATCATCTGTCTATTTAACACATGTAAAAATTTTCACAAATTTGCTGCATAAAGTTATCAAACTATTTTGCAAAATTTAAAAAATTTGGCTGACCAAATTATAAAAAGTTACTACCTAGCTAAACAGTTTGTTCAAAGTTAAGGCTTTGCCTCTTGGCTAAAGAAACTCTGTTTAACTCTAAAATAAGTTTGTGTATTCTAGTAGTATTAATTTTAGTTTTAATATTTGTACCCTGCAAATACTAATCAAAGCAATATCCAATGTATTAATTGTTAAACAAAACGGGGGAGATGTTGGAGAAGATGAAACTGAGGAATCTTGCAAATATGAATGCTCAGATTCTGGGAATTGTTGGGGAAGGTAGAACAGGAAAGCCCTAGTTACTGAATTACCATAAACACAATAGGATGGCTCACCGAAGCTAATCCACTCTTAATTAAACAATGCTTTTGGCCAGAGGGCAAGGCCAAAAGACACAAAAGACTGACCTGCACCCAAAGATTAGATCTTAGAGTTTAGAATGTCACATGCTATGCTAATGTAACATTTCCTATAGGCTGTATGTAAATGCTATAGAATTAGTATTTTGTATTAGATTGGTTCTTAGGGATTAGAATATTCATGATGGAAGTGGATTTATTGTGTTACAAACGGGAAGTCACTCTCTCCTCTCCTCTCCTCTCCTCTCCTCTCCTCTCCTCTCCTCTCCTCTCCTCTCCTCTCCTCTCCTCTCCTCTCCTCTCCTCTCCTCCTCTTCCTATCTTTACTCCTTGCTCCTTTCCCTCTCCCTTTACCCCAATATCCTTTTAACCCATTACTCCTCTCCTCTTCCTCCTCTCTTTTCTCTTTTCTTTTCCTCTTCTCTTCCCCTCTTTACCTTCTTTACTCTCTCTCTATACCCTCCTTCTTCTCTCTTTCTCTCCCCCTTTTTATCTCTTTAATCTGCACGTGGCTGTGCCGGGCAGCTCCTTGCAGACTCCCTTATAATAAACTGCAACTGTAGCTTTTAGCATTTACAGAGCGTCTGAGTCTTGTTCCTCGCGTCCACCCTGATACAAAGAGTCCAGGAGTCTCTCGCAATCACTCACTCCAGTTTCTCTCATATTGCAGTATGAATCTTTTTAAGAACAGCTCAGGCTGTTTTTGATGGGCAACTTCTTGATGGGACATATCCACAGGTTCAATGCAGCTCAGACATCAACTGAACTCCTTCAAAGCTTTGAAGAAATACAGCCTCTCTCAGGACTGGAAATTAGAGACACTTACTCTTGAATTTAGCATAAAAATATAATTCAATCCAAGATGATGAGCAACATCTTCAGACTGGTATGTCAATTATCTTTTAGAACCACACTCACAATCCCAAGATAAATGTCATTAAGTTTTACATAGTTTATGTTTTATCTTTTGGATTAAGGAAGTCTATCTGGTTATGCAAGTAACATCAGGCTCCAAAGATTCACTGTGATTACATTTGCTGTTAACTAAGCCATCTACTACAAAATGCTTGTTTCTCTGGCCTGCACTGGCTAACCATCCAAGCAAAAAGTCGATTTCCAAAAAATGGTCCAAATGAAACACTTTGTCCTTTTTGCAGTATCTGAGCCTGCTAACTTTATAAGCATAATATATCATATTGAGATACAGACATTAGAATACAAAGGTTTGATCACTCATACTTTTAACCATTTTTAAAAATGACTTTGCAGATGCTGTTTTTCAGTTTCTTTTACCTAGTTTTACTGCTTGCAGTTCCAACTACATTCCTTTTTTGCTCCTATTAGGCAAATAGTTAAGTTTCCCTTTAGTTCTAGTTTTATTACTCTTCCTTCAAAAACAGTACAGAACATCACATATTTAAACATGGTTGCTGCAATTTAGAATCAGGAAATGTTCAACAGTAGAAGTTCATGGCATACTGTCCATCTATACTTATTTCCAAGATAGATGAGAAAAGATCTTTCTCTCAGATAAGGATATATAAGGAGTTGATCTAATATTTCATGTTCTGATTTCTGTGAAATTTTCAGGTTTGAAATTTAAGCAGCATTGAAGATATGAGATATGAGATAACAGATATGAGTTAAAGCACAAATGAAGGATAATAGTAAGTTACTCTAATAGTCTGGGCATTAACTTAATATCAAATTCAAGAGGCTACCCCTGTCATCCTTTTGCTTTACGGAAAACTGGAATAACCAATAACAGAAATCAGAACATGAGATGAATTACATCAGTTCTGAGCCTTGTTTTTTCAGTTCACAGCATTTGCCAGCTGTCTAAAATGAACATTATCAAAAATCATGATACAGTTTCACACAACCAAATCTCACATTTGCTTCAGAAACTCTACAGTCTTTTTCTTATGAAAAAGATTCTTAAAACAACTAGTATCATCACAGCAACAAAAAAAAACATTGTAGGTGTGGATAGTTTTTGCATGGTTTTGGTTGGTTTTTTTCCCATATAAAAGCAACATTCTAAACAGAATTAAAAATATGCAAAAGCATTAACACATCAAGGTGAGAAGATACAAATTCTCCTTCATTCCACATAGCTACTTAATATGATTGTAAAATCTGAACCCAGTGACTGAATGGCAGTGCTGCTATTTTGAACTGGATACACATTCATTGGGAGTGACATTCTCAGCAAAAATTCATGTTTCACTAAATGCTGCTGGATTAATTAGACAGTGGCAGAAGTAATCTTTACAATACATTGATGGATAGAAGCATATTTATCATTCATCTAATGCCATTTCAGAAGAATGAAAATAAATATGCCTTTAATGGCTTTTTCCAAAAACAAATTTGTAAGGAATTCTGCCAACTGATGTCAGCTTTTTTTACTGGATCATGACAAAGCATATTTGGAATATTGTGAATTTTAGCCAGGTCCAGAATAATCTCCCATTAAAACCAGGCACATCAGCTTCTTGATCAGCTTCACATGTTTTACATGGCAAAAGCTTTCAAAAGACAAACCCAAGGCTGGACAGAAAATCTGTAATACAATGGAATCTGAGGTATGAGGGCATTGAAAGAAATTTGAGAAAGTTAACTCTATAGAAACAGCAAAGGGAAAATACACTTAAAGATAAAAATCAGATTAAGCTGTAATTTTGTCTCAGATTACAGGTTAAAGTCTTGTTTTTAAAGTGAAACAAAAGCAAGAGTAAGAGAGCATTTTCAGAAAGCAGATTTCAAGCTAAGGTTTATTTCAACTCACAATAAAGAAAGGTGAATAATTTTCCAAGATCAAACTCACAAAATTCAGTCCAATTATAATTCTATTATTTAGACTACACAAGTGCCTGTTCTATAAGGAGATCTACCATAGACATCCTTCCTTGACCAAGGTAAATGACTGCTCTGAGCAATGAAGAGTTCCTGAACTTCTGGGTGCCACACTAAGTTTTTATTGCTGAAATGGAAGTTCAAACTCTACCTGACAAGGCTTAAAAATGTTCATGTTATGGGGTGGAGGTGGGAAATGTGAGTGTGTCTAATAAAGAAATAATCAATGTTTACATATGCCTACATGGACATATAAATATTCATATTAAGCAAGCATCAGAGCTGGTAAAATAATTTGTTCCTGCTGCCCACATCCTTGAGATTTCTTACTGTTTGTCTTCCACAGATTGCCACACAGCTTTATTCACCTATCATTAACAAGGTAGAAAACTTCCCACAAACAATGAATACCTCACAGTGCTGTAAAATTTCACTCCTTGATGTACAAGATGGAAATGGGAAAGCTATACAAGACGTTAGGGAAAACTAAAAGCAATTTAGATTAGACTAGGCACTGGTAAACCCCAGAATGCAGTAATGATAACTGTGATAAAAATTTACAGTGGAGATTTATGATGTATCCCAGTTATGGCAAGCAGCATTCCAGATTACAGTCATCAATAAAACCATCAAGCCTCTTCCCACCCACACATCCACATGTCCAGGGCAGCACAAACATGCCACAAGCAGGTGACATGCCTGTGAGAAGTCTCCACACTTCACTTTGTGGGAGGGTAACTCAAACTAGCTGATCTAAATTGACTGCAGGGTCTCACAAACAAGCATTTAAAATGCATGTCCAAAGAGATCCTGCCTCCCTTCTGGCAAACCTATGTACACCCAAGAGGACAGAGCAAGGAAGTAAAAACCTCCTAGCCCAGTAGAGATGACATGTTGCTATGGGCACTTGTTTTTCACTATTAAAAAAAAAAAAAATAAAATCAAAAAATCTTTTATTTGAACTATCAATTTTACTTTGAGGTTCAAGAGTTACAAACTCCCAAACTCACCATCACATCTCAAGAAGAAAACTAACCTTAAATAGGAAAGAAGTATCACAATGGTCAGTTAGTGACCAGGCACACCACCATACCACAAATTCTATCTTCAGGTGTGGCTGATTAAGGCCAGAGCAACACATAAATGGCAAATCATCCAATTATATTCATGTTCACCACTTCTCCTAATACTTCCAGCCTAATCTGGTGTAACTGCCTAAACCAATGATGATCCAGCAGTCAGCATTAACAGAAGCATAAGAGTTATCATTATCCACTCTTGAACTGCCATTTTCATTCCCAGTACATACTTCTCAAGGGAAATCTAGGAATGCTGGCAGAAACAAGGTGATGCCAACCTGAGAAAAACACAGTAGCAGCAATGATGGTGCAATAGCCAGAAGAGATATACAGAATGGTTCAGCAACTCCAAGAAGATATTTCTCAAGCATGCTGCTAGTTTTGGCACTGTTGGTGGTATCAGTCTTAAAAATTACACAGTCATTCGAGAAGCTGACATTAAAAGATAAGATATAGGAACATAAGGCAGGATATTTTGTGCAATAAATTTAACCTACAGCATCTTAACAGGGATTGTGAAGTTATAGTCCAAAAATTTGTTGTTCCAATTTTATTTTATTATTTCAATCAAGAACTAGAACTAATCTGAAGGAACTTGCTCGTCTCAGTTCATAAATTCTGAAAAATGGATAAACCTGACATATTTAAATATGTGTTATCACGTTGTATATATTCTTCATGAAGTCTTAGGAGACAGTCTAGCATTCAAGAAGGATGGAGTTTTGACTAACAAATGCTGGGCATTCTTCATATCCTTTGAGATGACTTCACTTTTCAGAGAAGGAAACTACTTTAGACAGCTATCATAGGCAATAACAGCACAAACAGTTAAGTGTCAGAATCTCCCTGTGATAACCATATCTAAGTAGTTTGGTACAGTATTTTACCTAAACAACTACATTTGGGATCTTAGATTCCTTAAAATCAGATTTACAGGTAATTGAATAAACTGTAATCACTCCTACAAAGCATCAGACATTACTTGGAAAAGCTAATGCCAGGTTTTTAAATTGGGATCATTTCTCTTTAACTGCACTGTAAGTGCATTTGCTCTGGTGGGTCTCACATTTCAGGCAGCAGATCAAATAAGACTGCAGTTTCATGTACCATTCCAATTTGTTCTTGGTATTGTTTGGGCAAGTTTTAAACATTTGGCTATAGCATTTCAGTACAAATTAGCCAGAATAACGTAAGGTTTCAATTTGCAGGTTTAGCCTTGCCAGTGTCTCAGCTACCTTTGCCTTGTATTTGAACTCTAATTTAACTGTTGATTGTAAGGGTATTGTAATTAGCAGAACAGTTCTGCAATACTGCCTGTTAGATAGCAAGAGCATGTCAAGATGTGGTTAAGCACAACAAATTAGTGCTTAAGAGCAAGCTCTATAATACTTGGTACCTTCACTTACTGCTTGAGGTGATTATATCTGTGTGTGCATTCAGATATGTTGGTTAAAGGAATTTAAATAGTGAGCTCTGTTTATTTGGCCAAACTGTTTATAGTTTTGGATTTATTAGCTGTCATGTCTCTCAGCCCCCTCTTATTCCTCCTCAATCTTTTTGGCTTGAAATGATTCTCTTTTGGCACATTCTGCAATGCAACATTTCACTTTTCTAGAAAACTCCCCTGCTAGAAAAGGAACACAAAACCCCAGGAAACTTACCTAGTCTCCAGTTTCACTACCAACTTAAAACAGCCACAGTTCCCTCAAAGCCAACTGAATCTCTGCCCAGTTCCAAGCAAGCAGGGGCAAATTCAGGCATTGATAACAACTTCTGACATACTGTGGTGTACAGAAAGCCTGCTTGGACAGAACTTCAACAGTAGAACCAAGAGCCCAAATACCCAGTAAGGGGCTGCAAAGACATGAGGACAGAGATGAAGAGAACTGCCATCAAAATAATAGGAATTATGCATGTATTTACATTCATCCAGAAAGAAAGCTACAGATTTTCATTTCTGATACTGGATTAATAAACTTCTAATGTTAAAGAGAAAATGAAAAGAAAAATGGTAAAGAACTGAAGTGGGAAAAGATTTCTTAACAGGTATCAGACAGAAAAAGGGATCTAAAGAGCTCATTCTCCCAAAGAGATCATCAAGAAAATCTGGGCAAAAAACTCTTTTCAGCAATAGTCTTTTGCCACAACACCTAGCTCAGTGCCTCAAAAAGGCTACACAATGACTCAAAAGATTCAATGGAACTCTGATATACCAAACATAGCTACCTACCTATTTATGTCAACCTCAACACACAAAATGGATATCTATTTGCAATCTGGTTCTCTGAGATTTTTATCTCCCTCTAAAAACAGATCAGGATTCCACTCACCTAAATCCCAGTTTGAGCTGATGCTTTATCAGGAAACATTTAAAATACAAAAAGCATTCCATAGCAATGAACCTGCTCCATCCTCTCAAATATTTTTATATTGTCCATCACAGTTCACAATGCAAGAACTTCTCCTCTTAAATTTATTGAATAAATTAACAATTACTCAGAGATCCAAAAGATACCACATGTTTTGAAAGAATGTGATTATGAAGCCAAAATAAATTATACCAATTACAGCCTCCCTGAAAGTACTCTAACAAGTACTTTGTTCCCTCACTTGTAAGGTAAAATGAGATGCACACAATTCAAATAAATTTGTGTTCAAGAAATGTCATTTAATATATTCCCATGTAGAGCAGTGATACATGCTTTCTGATACTGAGGTCAATTTTTTTCTGGAAAAAGGAAATTTTCTGTATAGAAACTTCATTGGTCCCACAAAAAAAGGATGGCCAAGGGCCCCAAACACACCTTGATCAACCAAGCCATCATCTTGCACAGGGTACAGTAGAACTTTTACATGAGCAATTAAAGCATAACATGTTTCCAAAGTGCTATATTTTCACACAGTTGGCCCTCCCAAGATGATTTAATGGGGGGAATGTCTTCTAAAGAATGCAATTGTTCCCATCAGGCTTTAAGCTGTGCTGCTCTGAGGGTCACAGAATCATTTCGGTTGGAAAAGACCCTTGAGATCATCAAGTCCAACTGTAAACCCCGCACTGTCAAATCCAGCAGAACCACTACAAAACTCAAATAAAACAGGACGGAGGATATGAAAGGGAGGGCTCTTCTGGTACAGACCTAAACTTCAGAAGAAATACCTCTTGTGTTGAGATGCACACAGCTACTGCCAAAACAAATTCATTCATTCTCAACACTAAATATACATTACAATGTACTCTAGAATTGTCAGGAGCAAAGTAAAATACTTAGTCTTTGAAGGTCCCTAGAAGTCAACTACAAGCAGATAAAATTTTACCTTCTTCAAAACTCAGCAGCTGGCTTCACCATCTTTTTGCAAAACGAAAATACTAAGATTTAATGGGATGTATTCAGAGGTCCTTCAGCACTGAGCCCTTCTGCTAAAATAGTGTTTTACTTCAGACCTAATCCTTCAATTCGATTTTACAGAAACTCAGAAATAAATTAGAACTTCTAGATTGAGCTCATACATGAGCTCTCAATTTAAAGCTGCCTCTGGATTACATCTTAATGTGCTCCACATGAAGTGCAAACAGTATTGATTTTTTATTTGAAAAACAGTCAGTCAAGTTAATTCAGTGTCCAGCTTGGACATTACATTCCACGCTCTGCAGGTAAGTGTTAGAAGAAAACTCCCTGATCAAGGTAAGCCCATACAAAAACAGTCATTCAGTCTAATCTTCTAAATCAAGTTTCAGACAATAATATTCCAGCTGAGACTGTGTCTAGCAAATTGCATTTAAATGGCCCACAAAAAATCCATTTAGCCTTTCACTTGCCAGAGAGCAATGGGGGGTAGTAAAAACTCATGAGTTCTCACGTTTCTAAGTGTATTTGATTGATAGGGTAAAGAATTTCAGACAATGTCTGAGACTGGAAAAGAAGTAAAAGGCAGTGTATATTCTAAGCTAAAGAAAACTGCATGCTTAGAAGAGGAGACAAAGTGGAGGCATCAGTGTGCTTGCACACCCACAGGCTACAGTGCTTCCCTCTGAGCCAAGCTGCAGCCAAACAAACCGCCTGGGATTTACAGAGAGGACCAGACATCAGGGGTTTGCCACCTTCCCTTCACTGAAGTACTGAAGTGAGAGCCACTGGACTCCAGTTCCAGCACTCTGTGTCCCTCTCAAGTGCATCACTGGTATGTCAAAGCCTGAATTTAGGAAGCTGCACAGTCTGCCAGGTGCTGTCTGCTTTCCTCTATGCAGCAAGAACAGAATAGTGGTTACCTCTGATGCATCACTGAGTGAAGCTTGTTCAGCTAAGGATGCAACACACACTGTCCCTGTCTGGGGAAGAGGTGCCCTTCACCCAGACACACTCAATAGCATGGCCAACATTTTGTCTCTTTGAAATATAAAATATTCCACAACTCTACAGAAGCTCTAAATCCACAATGTGGGGGAGGGTACCATTATTTTGGCCATAACTGCACAACTCATGCCCATCAAAAGAGTTAAATGATGTTCCCTTAACAGGATATCTACAACAGGAACAACAAAAGCCATTTCAAGCATCTTGTTATATTTTGAATCTGCTGTCAAAATAAGTATTTGTCAAATCACTCTATTCCAGAGAACAGAAAAATTAGCCTAACAACTGAAATGCCTCCAAGTACAGAATACACAATCACACTGCTCTGAACTCTGATTTTGCATGTGAACTCATAAAAACATATTTTAACTACAGCAACTGCTGGCCTGCATTTAAACCTCCCTCGCTAATGAATTAATCAGCTACAAACTAGTGGAGGAGATTTCAAGCTCAACATTCATATTCACTGGCTCAATGATGGGCTAAATTAAGAACATAAATCATAGAGATTAGTAAAGGATTATTTTCATTATCTTACTTGAATCCAAGGAAAAAAATGCTTTGCAGACTGAAGAAGAAAATAAATTCAGAGTTATTTTTAAGTACTGACTTCCAATTTGCCACTATTCTTTTCTTTTTCATTCCTGGCTGTCATAAAGAAAATACATTTCCTAAATTTTCTTTGTGTCCTAGTAATTCACCTCTTTCAAGTACCTCAAAACTTTTGAATCTAAGGTTTAGAGAAATAAAGTCTATTATTCAATTTAAGATTATTAACCATTTATTTGTTGTTAAATTTATTGGATGGACTAAAAAGCAGATTCTAAACCAGTATTTCTTATGATTCATAGGCGCCAGATATTCATTCTTGGTATGGTATTATGCATGCCAAACAACAGAACTCTTGTGATTTATGTGGTCATTTATTACTTACATGAATTGCTTTTACTGAACAGATTCTACAGTCACAATCAGACTTGCCATACTAAAACTATTCAAAAGTCTGATTTCCTTTAACCACAAGAAATAAAACTAGACTGAGAGCAATCAGAGCTTGCAACTTAATTTGTAGTGACAGAAGTGTAAGAAATCAGAATTAACTTGATTACTACCAAGTATAACCAAATCATTACGACAGACTTAAACAGAAATACTGGTTAAGGCACAACTTTTTAAAATCCTTCTGGCTTGCAACATTAAACTGTATATAGTTATTTCCTCTCAGCCTTAAAAGACACAATCATAAAAACTAGGACAAATAGACTTCCATTTAAAAGAGCTCACCTACTCACATGTAAGAAGTCAGAAAGGGAAAATCAACATTTCTACATTCATAGGCCGGTTAGTACAACATACAGGACATAACTGTATGGCAGATATGGCACCTCCTTCCCCTGGACATTAAAAATCTAGCCCTCAGTAATGACATACTCCAGTAATTATAGGTGAGGTGTATTGGCCTAATTAAATCTGTCAGGTCAGCATGTCCACAGCTACACTTTTGAAAAACTTGGCTCAAACAACTCATGTTTTCATAGTGCTCACAGTATGAAAAGAATTTTTACTGATATTTGACCTGTATGTCAAAAAGCTTCCATCAATCATATCCTTCAAACATAACTGCAAAATCAGATTATATAAAACCTTTAAGTTTAAAAGCCTTTGCTGAAAAAGCAGCATACAAAATTACTCCTAACTCCCTACATTTGGGTTCTGCAGAAGTTATCTTAAATCCTTTGTCACAAATTCAAATCAGAAACCACCACAGGTAGAAGCGAAAACTGTTTGAAGGAAGATCTGCTTTTGAATTTCTAGCAGACCAATGCTACTCTGCACAGAAGGAATGAGGAGAGTTTCTTCTTCTGAGCACTGCTAGGATCCTCTGGGGGGCCTGAGCTGGGTAATGAGTGCCAGCTGCCTACCTTCACTGGTAGCTGCATTCTTCTGGGCTTTGGTGGGCGTGTGATCCGTACTGGAACTCACGTCGGATGAGATGCTTGAGCTGCCCTTGCCTGCAAAAGGAGAAAGAGGTGGAGAGGGAGGGAGGGAGGGGGAGAGAGAGAGAACAAACATGAGTATCAACTCTGAAATAGAAAGACCTTCAATATCTGAACCTGGAACAATTCCAGGAAGCTTTAAACTAAGTTTAAAGCAGCTGATGTTCATTTTGTACACATCAGAATAGGAATTCACTGCACTGTAACTTTTAGCATGTGCATCTTCACATGTATTAAGGCTGCAAATAGTCTCCCATGCCACAGGGCCCCTCACTGCATATTTGCTAAGCTCCACTGAAAATTAAATGTTTGTGATTAACAACATTAGGGGAACTTAAATGTTCAGTTTACTCCTTCAAATACCTCTAACACAGATCAAGAAAAATGTTTACATTCAAAGTATGTTAAATGAGCTTGGATTTCTGTTCTATGTGTTCACATCATGTATTCAAGTCATTTGGTCACATGAAAATGAAAGCAGGGTATCTGTTTTCTCCTTCACCATACTCACTGCATGATGTAATACATCATTTCAGAATTAACTTCTCACTAATAATGGAGGGGTTTTAAGTGCAAATCATAACCTATGGATGTTCCTTCTCTTATTTTTCCTCTTAAAAGCTTTTCCTGAATTTCCTACATCACTGTCTTCAGACCTATATGCAGGATGTCAAACTCTAGATACAAGTCACAAACAGAAGAAATCCAAATACATATCAAAAATGAACCCATATAAGATGCTATGGAAGAACAGAGTTGGCTAAACCAAAGCAGTCTTTTTGTTTACCTTTGAGGATTTAAGAGAGCCACTTCAGTTTCCTTTCACTCATTCTACTCAATCTCAGTCATTACTAACAGGGAAATACATTCTACTCTGCAGCAGGAAACAGACCAACCACCCAAAGAGCAATAAGTGGGATAATTCTAGAGAGTGGAAATGTAGCTAACACTGTTACATTTTAAGAAGTTACCAATCCCCACAAACACTGCATCACTGAAGCTTTTAAGACCTATTTATTTTTTTTACCAAAATTAGGCTGTATGCAGAAAACTAGCTGACACCAAGCTTCTGTCACTTGAGTAAACCTATAATCACAGGAATGTTAGCAGAGACTTTTCTGATCTGCTATTTCAATCAGGCATTCCTTGGGGTTCTGGGTTACTGTATGCCTGGTTTTCATAACACTGAGATGTAAGGGAGAGCTCTGCTTTTTAAAGGTGCCACAACAGAACAAGGGTTTAAGTTTTAATGGGAAATGACTGGAGAATGTGCAAATGTAGGTTGCTTCACAACCAAGGTACTGCCATTTAATCTCTCAGCCAGCCCTAGAGAATCATTCCCCACAGAAAGTTGTTTAAATTAACATGCTTAGACTTGAGAGATGAATATGAATTGAGTGAAAAGATATTAAAATGGCCAGAAGAAAATAAAAAAATAAATGGCTAAATTTAATAGTTGGGCAGGGTGAAGAGAAAGAAAAATGTGTATTTCCAATGATTTGCTAACTGCTTTTTACATTCCTTTAAGGAATTAAGCAAAATGAAGAAGCAACACTTCCAGAATATCACTTCAATTGCTCTCAAGCTGTAACATGAGTTGGAGTAATAGACTGTGGTCTTTATAGAAGTTAGTGCCCCGAAATAACTACAGCTAAGGCAATGACATTTGTGGTAGGAGAAAGGCAGAAGATAAAAGGGAAGGGTAGATGTTTAATGCTCTTTCCTAGGAAGAAGCCAAAGAATAAGAAACACCTGCAGCAGCTGATAATCAAGTCACTACTGACAGGAAAGGTATTTAGATGGTATTGCCACTACCTGCAACTCCTTATGTATCAAAAAATGCAACTGCAGAAGCAGAAAATAAAATTCCAAGGGGTATCAGCACCCCTTAACAGATTAATGGAAAGAAAACAAAACTAAACAGACTAACTGGAAAAATTATTTCCTCAAAGCAAATAAACAGGATTTCCTTTAAAAAAGAACTTATCTTTTTTGGGGAGGAGGGAAAGGAAGTCAGTGATAACAAATAACAGCAGAGTTGCAAGATGGTCATATCTGGCATGGGTGGTTTTCAGAAAATGAATGCTTCCCAGGCTCTATACCTCCCCACTAACAACAGCAGTTCTATTTACTCCAAATACATGCCCACCTAAAAGAGCATAACCAAAATATTTTACCCACTGTAAGCTACTAATTGTCAGTATACCTAGTAGCAACATGCTTACAATTGCACACTTCTGTAGAAATTGTGAAATGCCTGATGTAAGTGCAGATATTTATCATTTAAACCTACTAGAACTTTAAAACATTTTAACACCTTGCAAGAACTTTAAACTAGAAATTAAGAAAAAAAAAAAACAACAAACAAACCATAGTTACTGCTTTGGCTGGGTACAGTTCTACCTGTAATTATATTTTTAGATGAAGTTCTGTCTTGCTGTATACAGCCCCAAAACTAGCCCTTTTCCTTACTGCCACCTCTGACACTCTCCACTCAGATAAGGAGAAAGCAGGAGGTACTTTCCAGCAATTTTTAATGTGTTTCAAATAGACTAGCTGACACTATATAGCTTTCTTTTGCTTTTTTTTCAGTGCAAAGCAAAGCTTCGAGTAGGCTAGATTTGGCTACTGCAGACACATGTACACATGCCAGAGCTAAAACATAACAGTATTTAAGTACTCTCCAAAGAGGAAAGGCTGGGAGAGCAGCAGCTGTTCAGCCTGGAGATCGTAGCTGGCCTCTTCTCCCAAGTAAAAAGTGACAGACAAGAGGAAACTGCATCAAGTTGTGCCAGGGGAGGTTTGGGTTCCATACCAGGAAAAATTTCTGCACTGAAAGGGTGTTCAGGCATTGGAACAGGCTGCTCAGAGAAGTGGTGGAGTCACCATCCCTGGTGGTATTTAAAAGACATGTAGATGTGGTGTTTAGGGACATGGTTTAGTGATGGACTTGGCAGCGCTGGGTTCACAGTTGGACTCGATTGTAAGGATCTTTTCCAACCTAAATGATTACATGGAATATTAGAATCACAGAAATTCAAAGGCTGCTGATTTCCCTAATGCCATAGGGAAGAGTTAAAGCACAGTATAACACTGGTTTCCAGAGGCCAGTTCCTCTCCAATTCAAAAGAGAAAGTCATTGCACATAAATATACCCTGACAAGGGTTCTAATGCAGTGACAACTAGAAGGATCAAACAGAGGGCAATATTGCAAAGACTACAGCAGTAATGACTGTATTTGATCTTCTGCTTAAACAAATTAAAGGCCTGCCAAAAGCTTCCCTAACATGACTTGCAATGATCTAGAGTTTCCTTCATACAGTCAACAGTTCTTTATTTCTAAGCCAGAAGCTGCAATCCAAAAGAAAGGAAACTGCACTATGGCAGTACGTAGATATGAGAAGAAATCTATTTTCCTAGAACACACAACATAATTCACACTGGGAGTGAAGGTAGCATGTACTTCACAACACCTGCAAAGAATCACACAGTTGCAATTCAAATCATGTTTCTGACCTGCTTCTGAAGAAGCAAAAGTAGGGATTTTTTTTTTCCGTCTACTAGTGCCAAAATCCTACAATAGTCATAGGAACAAGATTCCAGCTAGTATGCTATTTCCTACAGATATATTTTGATCCTGCTGGAAAGAAAGCTAGAATCAGGCAGGCATATAACAGATACTTCTCCTGAGCATTGTCTCCAGGTCTTTGCAGCCCATGGAAGTTTTTCAGCCATAAGATGTCTTTCTACTCAGTAGCCCTAGAGTCTTATTAAATTTACCTTGTCTCTTTCTGAATCATGACTATTAAAATAATGTGTTCAATTTTCTTTTTATCATCACAGATGGCTATGTTGACTACAATACTATGGTTTTTTATTAAGAGTGTTCGCTGTCTTCAGTTTTGCAAACTTTGGATTCTGCCAGTCACACTCAGTGCTCAGAAGTGTCAAGGACATCCCATCAGTCAGGACAGAATCAATGCAATTTAAACTTCCATGGGAAAGCACAGTCTAACTGTATGGCACTGAAAAATTAATTTTGTAGCCATATATGCAAAGCTTGTCCTAGTCTGAACAGCAGTGAATCCCCTTCACTTGCTCTGGAACAATTTTACTAGGTTTTCTTTCAGCACATATGCCTTGGATTCTGGTGTATGGGCATTTTCATGCCATATTTTACATATCTCACAAAAACAGGCTGACCTGACCATTGTTTCTTATGTGTCACCCTGGAAAGTAACAGCAGTATTTCTCTTGACATCAAGTTTTATGTGATGACATCTTTCTTCTGCAGGCAGCGACAGGTACCTCAGGAATTAAATGGATAGTAGGGCCAAATCCATTGCTTGCCATGCTGAAGTGAAATGTTAGACAAAATGCCAAAACAGAAAAACAAAATAATCATTAAGGAAAAGAGAGCAGAAAGCAATTAAGTCTAGAATATCCATTAATCTTTTTAACTGTCCAAAAGTGTTATATTACAATGTCTTTGATATAAAAAAAAATCTGAAAATTTTGTTTATTTAAGCCATCAGTTCTTATCCAAATGACATTATTCAAATTAAACTTCTCAACATGAAAGTGCATATGTGCATGGTTTTCCTACCAGATGATCATTACTTTCTCTTTTATATCTTCAGACAAGTTCTTTTAAAAATCAAATACATGCCAACCACATCAAGAAGAGATCCAGAAAAAAAAAATAAATCCAAACCTCAAAGCATCAGGGATCATTCAAGAGGAAAGAAAAATCTCTTTTCCTTCTCTTGTTTCCATGACACACGTTATGCTGGTCCAAGTCACCAAAACCTCAAGTGTATCTCTTTACAATCTGCACCTCCAAAGACTGCAGACTCCTAGAATGTTTCCAAGTATTCCCATGGAAATCAGCAGCCTAGAGCAGCACTTAGGCTTTGGGGATATAGCATCCTTTAAAGATGCAATATATCAATTCATTTAACCAAAGTACAAGAAAAGTTGGACTGCACACTTTGGACAATCATTCTCCTTGAACTTTACATTTGTACCAATGGAAATTATATGTCATAAAACTGGTTTCCATCTATTAATTCTTAACTGCTGAGCAAACTACCACTGCTTCAACACTGAAGTTACCTACCTACCAGCATTGTTACTCACTGAACTGCTTTCAGGATGATATAAGTTAATTTACAAATTCACATTGACCTTCTGCCCTAAAATCTTAGGAGTGTGGCTCTTAAGCTTGCTCTTCTTTTTTTCCAAATGAAAACACGTGCCAATATAACAAGCAGGCTACAAATTTTATTCCACCCAACATTTGTCAGGATATGATAAAACAAACAGTAATCTGCACAAACTCCAGTCCCAAGGAAATGAAATAAACTGTGAATGTTTCACAGGAAGCATGCTGAAGTTTGAAGAGTTTGCAGATATGTGCTAGCACTGGTACTTTAGGACAATATTTCTTAAAACTTTCAAAAGCGGAATCTCCACAAATATTTTTACATAACTTTTCTTTTTATTTTTAAACAACTCCAGCTTCCAGGATTGTGAAATTTGGCTGTGAAATCTGGCATAACTTAGCTATGAAATAACACATTTAGTTCTGCAGCATTTCAATGAATTTTAAGCTAAATTTCAATTTCATTTGGCCAGTTTTGTTCTTCCAGTCAGTGCCTGCTTCCCCTCCTCAAGAACCACAGCACACAACAAAACCCCCTGCAAACACCAACAGGCTACACTAAAATATCTCTGCTAGGGGGTAAGTCACCCTAGGATTTTTATTTCTTTTTCCAGGTGCAGGTGCCAGCCAGCTCCAGTGGCCCCAGCACAGGGCATGGCTGAGCCCCTGAGCCGTGGGTGGGTGGGCACAACCAGATACAAGAAGCCACTTGAAAGGTGATGCTGCAACAACAAAGGCAATAAGTATAATTTAATTCTGATGTAAATATGACACTGGAAGTTCTGCAGCTAGCAAGACACAATAGGTTATCCACTATACTGCAAAAGGCCTGAAAAACATGCATTAAAGTGCAGGTAGGAGACTGGATTTTTCAGAACTGTTTAGCAGAATGATGTTTATTACCAGCAAGGCAAGTCTTCAGAAGGTCTGGATTAAAATCATGAAGCTTAAATAAAATTGTTCACACAGCCATAGATTCTAATTGCTGTACTAGAAGCCTACTGGGTTTGTAGTCATGACATCTTTAACTCTCTTCTTGGTGCCAAATAACTCACTATGAGTTTAGAATAGCTAAAGGCTTTATTTAATGAAGACTTCAAGTGGACTCATCTAATCTAATAAGTAAACAGAGGCAGGGCACATATTGCTTTTTCTAGGTAACAGATGATAATACCTTTTCTAGACATGATCCCTTTTCTAGAGAACTTCAGCACTCACTGGGGAGGCTTCTTAACCAAGAACACTTATATGGGACTCTGAAGGTCACACCAATTTTTGAAGACAGTACATCTCTGCTTTATCAAAGGATTTCACAATACTGAGTGACAAACAACACACACCACTGCTAGGTTTCTAAAGAATCAACAATGCATCAAACTACTTTGAGGCCTTTCTTCCCACCTGCTAAGCAGCCTGCATGCAGAAGGTAATGCTTATTTGCAGCCAAACTTTGCACCCACTCCAAGGGTTAAGCTCTACTTTTCAAACACACACTGATAAAAGCCCAAGAACTGTTTAGTCTGGGCTGCCTCAGAAAGAATGCAAGCACTCTACTTATTTGAACTCAAAGTGAGAAAACAAGATGAGAAATATTTAACATCCTTTTTAATTACTTAGCAGGACTAGCATGTCTCTAGACTAAGTATTAAAATATTATCTTTCACTGAAATGGCTCAGCCTATATTTCAAAAATGGTCCCTAACCTTCTTACTTTACCAAGGAAACTGGGAAATAAAACTTTGGCCTTCCAACCAATCACAGAATATCTCCCAAAATTTCAGCTTGACTATTGACAGCTCTTTAAGTCAGAGTTAATGGTAAAGAGTTGAAGAAGTGAAAATCCTTTATCAAGACATCATACAAAGTACTCTGGTATCAGTGTACACTGTGACAAGTGATACAAAAATCTTTCACAGGAGAATACAGACCTGACAGCCCAAGATGACTTCTTTACTTACAGAACAACAAAAGAACCTGACAGCTAAGGAAAAGCAGACATGGATCACTCAACTCTCTTAGATAAGCACAGTCACTTCCAGCTTTTCTTTACTTATGGATACAGGGAGGGGAGGAGGGGCAAAGGGAAGTGGCTGACTCAAGGATGCAAAGAGAAGGAGACTTTGAAAAATAGCGGGATTACAAAAACTAAAGATTTGTGAAAAAAGGCAGGTAGTGATAGAGAGTGGTATCTTAAAGGCAATGAAAAGGAGAGAACCTACATACTTGAGAAATATTCTTACTTTTTTAACTGACCATCAAGTTTGGCAAAATGACAAATCTCATACTAGCAGGTTTAGAAATGAAACTCATCAGCACATGATAATTGAGTTAAAAACAATTAAGAGTATGAAAGAAGCCATACTTAAAAAAGAAATCAAACTAAGGCTTCACACAATACATTTGGCAATCAGCTTTAGATTTCTTCTTCCTTTTTCTCTGAATTCTATGAAATGCTAAGTTCTAATGTTGCACTAACCACAGACATCTGGCAATGATTTCACTAAAAACTAAAAAAAAAAAAAAAAAGAACCAAACCACAAAACAAAAACAAAACCCAGTATCTGTCTGATTTTTTTAACACACAGTTTTAACAGATCATTTTAATATAATAGAAAATTCCATTATTCCTATTGAAAACTCTCTGTAGTTTCAGTTACATAAATTAATCTTCTAGTCTCAACTTTGTACTGAGACTGTGCACACTACTGTAATTTGCCACTGCAGACACTGCCTGAATACTGAGAGTAAAATTTATCCAGAACAACACAGAGGCTCATCTATCCCCAGAATATGAGTAGGATAGTAATTCTCCATAGAGATACTGTGCTTTCAGAGCTAATTCAGCATTTTTATTCTTTCTGCACCATTATCTATATTTCAGCTGTCTTTCACAAAAAAACCTTCCTGTCAGAAAACACAAAAACATGGCATGGAAACTCTCAGAAGAGTTAAATATAAATGTATCTCCCTCAAAGCACTACAATTTCTTCATCTATTTTAATCACAGCATACTCCAAGGTATCCCAACAAAACAGAAACAAAAAGACAAAGGACACCTTTCTAGCTTGCCCTATAACCTTCACCAGGGCCATGTTATTTGTAATTCACACAGGTTTTCAGTGGGAGAAGGACACAGTACGGAAAAAAACCAAAAGGTACCCTTCTGATAATTCAGTATTTAATTTTAAAATGTGTTTCATTCTCACTATTTAGTAGTATGCATGCCACTGTCATAAAGTATGTTTGGTTGCAGTTTGAGTGTTCTAAAATTCCTTCTGAAGTATATCCATAAAGCTCAAATTGAACTAAGTAATTCTGCAAAAAATTAAAAAAAAAAAAAAAAAAGGCATATCTTTCAAAAAAGTTTTTGTCTTTGTGAAAAGACCTGCTTCATCCCCCTTTCTTTCCAGCAGAATCGACAAGAAGTGGTTCTTCTCTTTGGTATAACTCATCCTTGCAGTATTCAGTATTAGCATCTCATTACAGGAAAAAAAAGTTCTGTGGTCAACAGGATAAAGTCCAAGCACACTGTCTACAAGATACTTCTGGCTCTCCCCTTGCATAAACTTCCACTCAGTTATGCATTTTAATGGCTTTTGCATCATCCTGAAACCAGCTAAGCCACCTATGCAGTGTAATGTGAAGATGGCTCAACTGGCTCTACTTAAGGACCAGCCCCTCACTCCTCTTTTACTTTTAGAGATGTGCCTGATGAACCAAACCGAACTGAGCAAAGCCCAGGACAGCAGCCTTTTCTGGCAGACCTGTCAGGCAAGGTTATCCAAACATCAGTGAACAGCTTTGCCACTGAACAACACAACTCAACTTTTCCCAGTTCTTTCTGTCTCTCTGGTTAGCTTCATTGTGCTGAAAGCAGTCACCACCACTAATTCATTTCTGTGAGAACTCTTCTGATTCCCTGATCACAATCTGTCTGACAAGAAACACTCTCAAAGTGTCTTTCAAGTGTGGAGTAGAGATGTTTAACAATTTAGCCATTTGGGATTTAGTTTGCATCTTCCTGCATTTGCTCCAACCTGTCTGATGATTTCTAGCAAGTAAGTCTAATAAAATATACAATCACATTTGTACATTTTTGCTAGCAGACAGAGCAAGTTTGGACTTCTACATGCAGAGGTAGAGCATGAAGCAGAGTAGTTATGTCCTGGGAACTGACAACAGTTGTGCATTTCCTCCCACTCCCTGCTCTTTGAAAATCTCTGTCCAGTGCCATTTGGCACCTTTCATACCCAAGCACTTCCTTTTCTAAGCAGCTACTTTTGTAGTTTTAGGCAATAGCAATGTGCATTTTACTTCCAGGGAAGCATACAGTTTACATGGGCCAGAGGGAAACACCTGCACTTCTCCAGTCTTGGCATGTCCATGGCTGCATATCAGGTCAAAACACAGTTGATGTCAAAGAGCCACAGGTGCAGGAAGCTGCTCCAGTGCTCATTTCCACAATATCCTCTTAAAAGGACAGCTTATCCTTTGCTAACTACACTTAAGAGAGCTGCTAACAATTCACACGATTCTTTTTCAGACATAAGTTTTAACTTAACACCACTGTAAAACTACAGTTTGAGAAATACACCATGCCATGTCAAGAACCTGATTTACTCCTCTTAAAATTTACTCCTCAGAAACTATCTGTACCATGACAACAGGAGCAAAACTGCTTGTCCAACCCAGCTAGAAGTTTTGCTGATTTATCTCATTCTCCACTATGCTATTCAGGGTAAAGTCCATGAGCTAAACCATTATTCTAATACAGCAAGGGCTTTCAGAAGGCTGAGATACTCTTCTACCAGTTCATTAGTACATAGCGCAAAATGTAATTGAAATGCAAAAGTAATTCTGTGTTTCAGGGAATTTCTGCTAATTAATACTGAAATCAAATCACTCTTTACTGAAATTGACTTCTCCAAAACTAAAACAACATACTGAAACTAATACTGAAGCAGTGATTTCTCATGTGATTAATTATCGTGTAATTTCCTTGGGTATTCTTTGCCTTCATTAAAGGAAATCTAAGGCTACTATTTATGAAACACAGGTACAAACCTTACAGCAGCAAGACCACCACAGTCCTACACTAGCCTGGAACAAGCAAGCCCAATAACTCTGTCCAGGCTACACACATCAGTGGCATTTTAAACCAAACAGGCTGATTCTTCCACTTGTGCCAATAAGTGCACCTTCATCCACTACCAGAGGGCCTGAGAGAAGGAGCAATGCTTAAAATCATCATCTGTTTTTCCACTGCTTGTCATAACCTCTGTCAAAAGAAGTCATTAGAAGGTACTTACTCAAAATATAAGCAGTGGCAGTGAGTACAGGATGGAAACACAGAAGGACAGAATTGAAGAACACAAGAGAAACTTGTCCCATGTGTGTGCCAAAAAACAAGTAGAAATGTATCTGAAATTCTGTGTAGCAGAGATGAGATTGTATAAATATTTTTTCTAAAAAACCTTCTATTCTTCCAGCAGTGGGGAATAGATAATCATACTACTGAATGGTTATATTACACCTCTGAAATAAACATGAATAGCTACCAAAACAAAGTTGCTATAGGAAAGTAAGAGTTTTAGACGGATTCCTGCTGCAGTTCCAGCACAGCACAACTACCAGTTCATAATTTAACCAAACAAATAAATGCTACTTGAACATCCACGCTGTCTTGAAAACTCAGCAAGGTACCTGATTCCTGCATATAAATGCACACACAGAGCTGCATACAGTCAAGAAATGCAAGGGTGTGTCCATTTTTAAGATCACTTCAGAAACCCAAGTTGTACAATACAACAAGTGCATCAGTATTACTATTATTTTGAAATTCATAATCTGGATTTCAAGTATCAGCAAACACCTCAAGGCAAGCTTTCTCACTGGTTACTTCTTAACCTGCAGTGTTTTGACTTTTTCCTTTGCAATACAGCACACTTTTCTTTGAAGTAAAACACCCTTATTTGAGCTGAAACTCAACTTCAGAAAGCATCACTGCAAAATCTGAAGCTGTAGACAGAGGCATCTATTACGGTCAAATATCTTTACTAAGCCAGTCCACTCACAAATAACAAAATACATTTTGAACTTCATATCTAAAGCATTTTAAAATATACATAACTACAGAAGAATGTTTGCCAAAGTGGTTTTGGCACACAAAGGAAGAGGTGAATACTGAGCATGTGTCCACTGTTCTAGGTCAGACAAAGGTTGATCCATCTCTGAGCTCTGCAGGCAATGTCCAACAGCAGATGACTTTTTGGCACAGCCATCACATCTGACTGAAGAAAAGCACACCTCTCAAAAAGAACTGTAGTCACACCTTTTTCATTTTCTCTTACTTTAAATACGTGTAACAGCCATTAGAGTAAATACCTGTTTGAAAAGAAACTTTGAGGAGCCAATCACATAAAGATTGATCTGTCCCCATTATGACCTTTCACTATGTAAGACTATTTCAAAGGGATAAATCACAGCCTCAGTTGTAATTATCCCACTCCACTAGCTTGCAAAAGTGCAGAATAACCTTTCTAAAGCACTTTCACAGTCTCCCTTTCCAAAACTGGCACCAATGATATGCCTTAGGGCAATAACTTGCATTGTGTGCACTGCCCTCTTTAAAAATCAAGACAAACAAAAACTATCCTCAGGTAGTACCTGAGATAAGGGAGGTACTGTTGGCTTGAGATATTCACTGTTTACTATATCCTGTTCTGCCAACTGAAAGCAAAACAGCCAAACAGCTCTTCCTTCACAGCCTTCCATTCCATCCACTCCCTAGCAACATCCACAGGCACTTTCCCAAGGTACTCTTCAAGCCCATGAAATCTCTTTAAATATACTGCCCTCTTTTAGTCTCCCACATGAAGCTCCCCATGATTAAAGCAGTCTACAGGTAGGTAGGCAAATATCTATCAAGACAACAAGTATTAAATACTAGTTGTTTCCTCAAATCTGCTTTTCTATGTCCATCTGACTCTTTCAACAAAGAAGATATGCTCTGGAGACTGGAATTTTATTCTATTGTTGCAATCCTTCAGCAAGAACAACCAACATTTCAATTCTGGAAGACTGCAGGGAAAGCTATTTCTCCTATTCCTGGCAAGAGCAAGCAGTTAATCTTCTAATTTTCCCTGAAAAGGACAGCAGAGAATAAAAATTCTGCAAGCTGATCAAGTACCCACCACAGTGGGTAAAACAAACTGCCAAGTGACATATAACAGGATCCCTACACAGGAATGCAGGGTCATGACACACACCATCTTCCACCATGATTTATTCTCTTTAAAAAGTTGTAAAAATCAGGGGATGAAGTAGGTGGTCATGTCACTCTTCATCCAACAAGTCTTCGCTGATACCATGCACTGAAACAGACAAACTTCCCTAACATTGTAAAAAACCCACACAAATATGGTAACTGATGGATGGCTGAGCTGTGCTTGAAAGCAGCTACTTGCTCCTTCTGCTCAGGCAGGAGGAAAAGATGCAGCTCACTGAAAACCTGGCAGTTCTGCAGTGAGCTGCTTTGCTCCCCATCTGTCCATCCCCTCCTGGTCTCTGCTCAGACTGGAAGGACACCCTCTGGAGAGTGTGACCCCCAGGGTGCATCGGGTTTCTGATCCACACTGCATGCTGGGTCAGAGCTTGCCCGTGGAGCATGTTTTAATTACATCATGCTGGAATTTGGCAAGAGTCCTGGCATTTAATTAAACAGCCGTTTTCTGAAGCACAGCTCACAGCAGAGCAGACAAAGAGACACAGAGGCCTGATGATGTGCTTCATAGCAGCACTTCCCCTATGGCCCAGTGCCTACTCTCTAAGCAGTCCCAAACTACCAGGAATACAGCATTTCACATCACCAGATGCCTAAAATCAGCCTAAATGGGGTGGTCTACACCCAGGGGTATGAAAACCACTCACATTTTCCAAGAACAGCAGAAACCATACTAAGCTGAATTCAGGCACATAAAAACAGCATAGCCAAGATTTGGAAAAGATGATTTGGGTTCTTCCTAACTGCTTTCTCCCATGAAGAAAGGTCCACAGAGTAGCCATGCCACCGTATTTCCTCAGACACTTACAAACATAGGGCCCAACAGGAAGATTAAAAAAGCAAGCATGATGGTCAGCATTTTTTAGGTATTTTTACCTAGAAAGTAACATTCCTGATGTTACAGAGAAAGGCCAGGGCCATTTTTAACAGTTTGAAGAACTCTTGCTTTAAAATAAAACCCCTCCTCTACTGCCAGGTCCAAAAGACAAATTTAAAACTACATGCCTGGGATCAAGCATCCTAACTTCTAGTTTCAATCATTTTTTAAATTTTTTTTACCTTTCAGGGATTTATAACAGTCTAAACATTTGAAGAGGAACCAAGGAGGACTCCCCAGAAGCATGTAGCAAGCACATCCACCCAGAACATTTGTTCTACCTCTGGGAAACAAGACCCATTCCTAGTTTCACAGTCCTGAACACTACAGTCTTAAAAGTAGCCTAATGTGTAAGATATCATTCTCCAAGCACTCTGGTAGTAATTTCCTACAGGTGTTCTGGTTTAGATCAATATTGCCATTTGGACCCTCTAAATAGACCTTTTACACACATTCTGGTCTTCTCTCATTGCAAATACTTTCCCTGATGTACAGTAGACTTCCCCTGTCTCCATGCTATGCCATGCTCACAATCCATGGTCAGTTTAGCAATAGACTCTTGACCTCTTCTCCTCAGCTGTCTCCAATCAATGAGATACCTAATAAAAGTTTTACTGTCATGATGTCCTCCCTGAACTACTCAGTATTTTGCACCACTGAGTTCATGCCATTTCTACTTTTACCACCTCACAAAATTCTGTCAGCATATTCTGTTATGGTCCTTTTGCAGTAAGGTTGTTTCCCAGCATTACACACATTGCTGGCTCATCTAGTTCAAAGTCAATAATGAAAATGTTAGACCAGATGGGTCTCTGAGGGAACACCACCATTAATATCACCATTGTTTTAATTCCCTCTTGAAAATACCTTGCTATGTGCTCTTCACATCAGCCAGGGATTTGTTTACCTAAAGACATCTCATTTCAGGAGACAGGTTTGCCAGGACTACTGGCAGTAGGGGAAAAGGAGGTGAGGCAGCCAAGAGCTGAAGTGAGCCTGCAGGTACTGTCCAGTAGAAGACACGGCCCTTTGGAAGAAGTACTTCCTTTTTGAAGCATGCAACAAACAATGCAAGGCAGAGTTGTCTTTTATTAAGGAACTAAAACTGATGTATGCTTGGTCTTGATGCAGTTTTACACTAAAATTCAACTTGAGAAAGGTTGAAAACCTAACCCAGCATCATCACGCTCAACATAATGACAACCATTACCACAAGCATCACAAAACCATACAGCTTTCTATCTGTGAACTGTCAAACATTAAACTATCTTTGATATATTTGGAGAGAAAAGTAAGACAAACATGCGACAAATCCATTTTCAAAGGTCTCCTCTCCCTTTAAAAATTTATTTTTAAAAAATAGAGCAATTGCCACCAAGACCAAGAACACAAGGTCAAGTGAAGACTTGTGATTGATTTATTGTCCAACCCCAAAAAAATGGACTTGAACTTCAAAGTCAACTAAGATTTATACTTGCACGTGTAAAAATTGAAAGCTAAGCAGCACCTCCACCAAAAAAAAAAAAAAAAAAAAATCCCATCAACTAAAAGAAAGCCTACAAACCAATAATACCATTAACACCTGCATCTAAAATAATTGAAATGCTATGAAATTCAAGCTATTTGCGTTAAGGCTAACCCATGTTTTTACAAAAACCTGATCACAGTATGTAAGCCATGTAGTGCCTCAAATATATCAGAAACTTTGCATACTTGGCCATGAGAATCCATTAAATTGAGCAGTTTCAAAAGCACCTTAGAGGGAAGATGTGAGGTTGGACTGTCAAGCACACTGCATGCTCAAACAAACATTTACAGGAATTTGCAAGCTTTTAAAAGTTTCTTTACTGTACACAATATCTGCAGCATGAGTTGCTCTCATGCCAAGTATATATTTTTCTAAAACATGGTAGCAAACATGAAATTTCAACTTTAATCTGATGTGACACACCAGACTTTTAAGTTCTTATATGTGTAGTCATTTTAACTCTGAAGAGAGACATTTTTAACAAGTAATTTAACAATTCTCCATAAAAATCCTACTATCTCCAGGCTTCCAAAATACATATCACTCTAATGATTTCAAAACACAGCTAAACTGAAGACACCTTGGAAGCTGGTATATATTATGAATGCAGTTACTCCTGTCACAATTAATATATTCCTGGGTCATCAGGCCAGTAATTTCCATTCTACCTAAGCAGAGGCAAAGGGTGCTCTGATGACCTTCAGCTCTGTACACCACATTTTAGATGAGGCTTCTGGAAAGTGTTTCCACCAAAGACCACTGCTAACTTGCTACACATAGAGAACTACTGTGTAAGGCAAGACAGGAAACACCTGAACTGAACTGAGAGCCACACTTATACAAAAACCTACACCACTCAGGGCCAGCAAGGCAGAGGTGTCAGATCTCATCTCAGAAAGTTCCTCCTATCAATCTTCTTCCATCAAAAAATTATTTAACTTATTATTTAACATATGTTCTGACGAATGATCTGCACTGTTTGGCTACCAGCTATAATCTTTTCATTTGTACTTACAGCTGAGTCAGAATTCTTAAATGGAATTAAAAGAAACATGGAAGTTCTAATTACAATCTGACTTCATAATGGGTTACAGTAGGCTTAATGTCACACATTCCCCAGCTGGCTTACAAATGACTTACAATGACTGCACTCCAATGCCAAATTTTATTTATAACATTAAGAATATATATGCTTATATTTCTTTCATTTAAAAGGTTTAATATTGGTTTAATATTTTCTTTAAAAGATAGCATCATTTAACCAGACCTTTTTAATTGGGTTACTATATGCAAATTGTGAGAATTAGTACTACTAACACTTTACAGTCTACATATCCTTAGGAGACCAGAAAAACTATTTGCCTTAAAAGCTACCCAGGGACACTCTCATAGAAATGAAAACTTACAACTAATGCTAAGTGTTTCCTGTAACTGTTATGACTGCCTTTAGAAAAACATACTTCTAAGATGCAGCTCTTCACTGTATTTGTAAATACTGGGTTCCATATAGTTATCCATATGACCACAGAATCATATAACCATTTAGACTGGAAAAGACCTTTAAGATCACCAGCTCCAACCATGAACCTAACACTGCCAAGCCTAGTACTAAACTATATCCCCAAGTACAGTATGTACATGTCTTTTAAATATCTCCAAGGATGGAGATTCAACCACTTCCCTGGGTAGCTTATTCCAGGGCTTGACAATTCTTTCTGTGAAGAAATTTTGCCTAATATGCAATCTGAACCTCTCCAGACACAACTTGAGGTCATTTGCTCTCATCCCATCACTTGTTACCTGAGAGAAGAGACCAACACTCACCTCCCTCCACTCTCAGGAAGTTGTAGAGCGGTTAGGTCCTCCCTGAGCCTTTTTTTCTTGAGATTAAACAACCTCAGCTCCCTCAGCTGCTCCTCATCAGACTTGTGCTCCAGACCCTTCATCAGCTCTGTTTCCCTTCTCTGGACCCTCTCCAGCACCTCAATGTCTTTCTTGTTGACTCTACACAGGATTCAAGGTGTGCCCTCACCAGTGGCAGGGGAGGACAATCACTGCCCTGTTCTGCTGGCCACTCTACTGATGATACAGGCCAGGGTGCCACCGGCCTTCCTGGCCACCTTGAAACAAAATCATATTAGAAAAAGAGGCAACCACGATAAGTAGATAACACTTGATGTATTGGTCAGTTGCACAACTGAATATGCAAATCTCTAGGAATGACAGCAAATTACTATCAGGACTTAGAGACTGCTGTCAACTTGAATAGCAGAAGTCTTGAAATGCCTAGAAAGACTGCTTAAATTTCTGAGTCCTGTGCCCACTATATATGATTTGGACAAGAATATCAATAGAAACAGAAAACTCGTAACAAAAGCAAACCTCCAAGCGTGGGCCCTCTAACAGAAGCCATAAGCAAGCAGAAAACAAAAGAAAACCAAACAAAACAAAAAAACCAAAACAAAAATAGTCATATGTTTTGTTTTTAAAACTAGCAAAATATTTACCTTGTTTTCCTCATGGCATGAAGTCTGAATACTTGCTAGAAAAAATTTCTGAAGACCTAGCCACACTGCTACATCTACTTGAGGCTGTCATTTTCCATGCTTTATAGATTCACAGAATACCTAGGGTTGAAAGGGACCCATAAGGATCATCAGTCTATCTTTTGACCCTATACAAGACCCCCCAGGAATCCCATGTGCTTGTCTATTGTCCAAATGCTTCTTGAGCTCTGTCAGGCTTGGTGCTCTGACCACTCCCCTGGGGAACCTGTTCCAGTGCCCAAACACTCTCTGGGTGAGGAACCTTTTCCTAAGATCCAACCTAAACCTCCCCTGACACAACTTCAGGTCATTCCTTCAGGTCCTGTCAGTGGTCACCACAAAGAGATCAGTGCCTGCTCCTCCTCTTCCTCTCATAAGGAAATTGTAACTGCAATGAGATCTCCCCTTAGTCTCGTCCAGGCTGAACAAATCAAGTGACCTCAATCACTCCTCTAATTGTCTCTTAACAATTTTGGATTCATATATGAAGCAAGAACCCCATCTTACTATTACTTTTTGGAACTAACTCTGGCAATTCTCATAACAGCTTTTATTAAAACTTTATTTTCTATATGAATCAATCAGTGACTGCTAAGTCATGCAAGTACTTCAGCTCTTAATAAAGACATGGCATTTAATTAAAAAGCAGTTGAATTGTTTCTGTATTTCCAGAATTACAAAATCAATAGTATACTTAAAAGTCATTGCATGTAGATGAAAACCTTCTCAGGCCTGAGTTTCCTCTCTGCTTACCCTGAACAAGTTTCCCTGAAGTACATATCCCCCCATTTGAATCACCTTTTAGAGCTGTTTGCCAATGTAGGATGAACAGTCAGTGTTTCCAATCCAAGTTGCTCCATTTAATCCAGAGCATTATGCAGATTCCCTGACATGGGAAGCAGACCCACATGCCTGCAGGTATCTGACATCCAGCTACCAGAGGCTGTTAATGCCAGGGGACAACACATGAACAAATGGGCTGGTGACAAGAATTCTTTTTGAGAAAGAGCAGCAAATGCTGACAGTATTCAGATTTTAGTAAAGTAACTAAAATATTTAGAGTACTTAGCGTTGTTCTTCCAAGAGCATAGACCAGAAGAGAGCAATTCTTCATTAGGCCTAAAGAGATATATGACCTAAGGAACAAGTCAGAAGAAATCAAGCCTTTAATACCAGATATTTGTTTAGACTTGGAGCATCCTACCTTGTGATGGGAAAAGCCCTCAGTCTGTATTAGTCCTCTACTGCAGGAAATGCTCACCATACAAAAAACAGTATTCAGGAAAAGAAAGCCTAAGCAGGATTAGATAATTACAAACAGAGACATGCAAGTTAGGCAGCTTTGAGTCACAGCTGTTGTCAAGCTACAAAATCTGCTTTTTGCAGGATTCTGCCAATAATCACAGACAGTAAATGTGTCCATTTGCCTGTCTTCTATCCTTACCAAGGAGGAAACAGACACCACAATTCTATTCTTTTTATAAACCCCTGGAATGGCTTCAAGTCCATAAAGGAATTCTGCACAAGTTACTTGAAATTCACAGACCAGACCAACTTTAGAAATTTGCTGAAGAAGCAATGTCCATTAGCAATGGAATGTCTTCCCATGCAAAGCTTCTACATGGATGAGGATCACAGTTTAGACAATTATACCAAATGGATTCTCCAATGGCACATTACCTGATCTGAGGGAACTATTACAGACTAAATTTGAAAATGCTCTTTCCTATGTATAAACCAAACTAAAACTAAGGGATGCTTACAGCTGTACCCAGCAGGTAGATTGGCTTTCCCTGTAGGTTCACCCTCAGTTTAAAAGGCAGTCTCATTGTTCTGAAATAGACACTTCCAGAAGAACAAGGATACTTTCTACACAAACAGGTGCTTATACTCAGAGTCATTCTCAGTAAGAGTTGCCCCATTGGACCCACCAAGTCCAAGTCAGGGCTTGGAGCTACAGTAGTGTGATACAAGCAAAGTATTTCAGAAAGAGCCACTTCAGGGTAAGATGAACTCAAGCAATGATATGCTTCAAAGCTTTTGCTGTAAAAATGTTTATAAAACCCATCCCTTATTGAGAGATATTGAAAACAGATGAACAATAAAAATGCTTATGCAGGAAAAATAAAAAGCTTGGAAAAACCCAGCTTTATTTCTTATGGTCCATAAATCCAATAGTTAGAAATGCACTATACACACAACAAAACTCCATTTCCAAAACCCTAGAATGATCCTTCAGAATTCACTGCAAATTCATGGAGCTTCAATTAATTTTCTCATTATGGGAGGAGTAGATCACACAAGTAGGTTAATACATTGTCACTAAGAAAGGCTGCACGACTGGAACAGGGCTAGAAAAACAGCTTTATGTAACAGTCTACCCATCAAATCAAAAGGCTAAGAGAATAGGGTTTGTTGAGATTGGAAAAGAGAAGGCTTTGGGGTCACTTAGGTGTGGCTTTTCAGTACCTGAAGGGAGACCCCAAGAAAGATGGAGAGTGACATGATAAGAGTGAATGGTTTCAGACTGAGAATAAGTTTAGGTCAGATATTAGGGAGAAATTCTTTCTTGTGTGGGTGGTGAGGCTGCCCAGAGAAGCTGTGGATGCCCCATCCCTGGAAGTGTTCAAGGACAAGTTGGATGGAGCTGTGAGCAATCTGGTCTAGCAAAAGGTGGCCCCATTCATGGCAGTGGGATTGGAACTAGATGAGCTTTAAGGTCCCTTCCAACCCAAACCATTCTGTGACTAAACAGCAAGGAAAAAATAGATTCACTCTCTCTAATGAAACTTCTCATATTGCTGCTGCTCCAAGACTCAACCACAAGGTGTCAGAAATAAATGTTTTTAGCTCAACTATAGTGATAAATGATCACAATTCGCAGGATTTCATTTTTAAACACAAAATATGACTGCAGCTTTTCACTTCTACTGACTACAGTAGGCAAGAAAATTGTAGTATTTCAAATAAGGAGCACTGAAGACCTAACAAGAAAAGAGCACCCACTTACCTCTCATTCTTGCTTCAGACACCAGTCACACTTCTAGAACATACAATTCCAGCTTACAGGTTCTGTCTATTAACTCTTCACATGACTTCATTAAACTATTCTTTGTTCATAAGTCACAGAAGGCCACTGCAAAGGACAGGACACCAAGCTACAGAGGTCTCATTTCAGCCAGTCCATGTATTTTGGGCTCTATGCAGAGATAATCCCAGGAGTGTCTTTAGAGAAAGCACTCTTGCCCACACAGCTCTTTTCTTCTGAGTCCTACTTCTGCCACTGCTGATAGCTGCCACAGAGATTTTAATTTAAATCATGGGGGACACAGAAATACTGTGCAAACCCTGGGTTGTCAGCCTGGAAATATGATCATCACCTATGCACAGCATTTCTTAGGACAAAAGCAAAGCATTAGGATATAAGTCCATGACATAAATACAACAGCACAACATGAAGAGTCCCTTCCCAATGAGAACCCATACAAAAAAGTAGTGCTCTGAAGGACAGACCCTTAGATGCCATGGTACAGAGGAAGGCAAGAAGTCCCACAGCAGCACACTCCCACAAGTCAAGGACAGGTCTTGGGTTAGCAGAAAGCATGCTCATGAATCCCAGGAAATCAATCACCATTTAAGTTTAGCATCAACTGAAAATAAAGATGTTCAAGTCTAAATAGCATTTTACATTACACAGATGCAAACATAATTTTAAGATAAAGGTAGTATTTTGCTATGAATGAGACATGAAGTACTTTGCAACAATTTATCTTGCTGTCATTAAATATTCAAAGAAACAGCAATTCTGGTTTGTTTACTATGGCCAAATGCCTAGATTTAATTTTTTTTTCACATATCTGTTTAACCTTAAATCTGGACAGTTTAGGCAGCAAGAAAATAGAAGTCTCAAAATGCAAACATCTTTGCCTGGAGGCGAGAGGACTTGCAAACTTGGTAGGCCACTTGTCTTTACAGCAACATCAGAGAATTTTTGCCAAAACTTTAGATTCCAATTATTTGGGGTAGTACAGGATTGTCCAGTATTTTACAGCAATTTCCTCACTTAGAATATCTGTCCTTAGCATTCTCCACTTTCATCTCAACTTTAACTAGCAAACAAAAATAATGACCACTTATTCTAAGTGAAAGTGGGAGAAAATTCTGTCTACAAGTTTTGCTGTAGCTCTGGTACTTTATGAGACTCACCTACAGATTATGAAAATTTGGGGTGAGATAAGTAAATGTATCTCCCTTTTCTAGTTGATAAACTGGCTCTGAAACTCTAACTTCATTTCCCCTCTGCTGTTCTACAATGAAGGAGCCTTGATCCAGTTCTGTCACTAGATTTATGAGGAATGTGCAACACAGACCCAATGGGCAGCAAGACCCAGTTCTGTCACTCCTAAATTTTCCTTTGCTTCAGAGGAGTTTGCTGGCTGCTATAATTTAGTTGGCCTTTCCTATTTCCTGTGCCTCTCACAGACAATAAACAGAAATTTTCCAGACATTACTTTTTGTCTGGATCCCAAGAAGCATTTTCAAAACAACACAAGCACTTGCAGTGCCCGCTCTCCCACACTTCTCCTCAAAACCACACAGCAGAAGAGAAATACTCAAGAGACAACCTTGCCATTAAGCAAAGGAAGAATAACCTCTTAGCTACTTCATAATTTACTCAAAAGTGATTAGGAGGTGTAATGGAAAATTCTTCAGGATGCTAAAAACTTCTGGCCAGTCTGAATGACACCAATGCAGAAAAAATACTACCTGAGCTGTAAAGAGTTGAGCAGCTGCTGCCACCAACCAACTATCTACACATGGGACCATAGCCAAGGCTTGACTGGCTTTGCATACAATTACTGAACTATAAGGAACTGCTCTCAGATTTTAAAAGAGAGCAGCAGGCAACTGGACTTACTGACTGTAAGGATCTAAGGATCAGAGAATCACAGACAACTGATGTTCATCTCTCAGAACACATTAAGGTGAATTCAGACTAATCTTAGACTGGAGTTTGTTTTCAGCTGCAGAGAAGCAAATTGAGAGGCAGCTCTTGAAGGAGCAGTACCAGATTTGACCCAAAATTACAAACAAATTCCTTTGGCAGCTTCTGGATGCATTCCTTACCCATTCTGTTTTTAACTTCATTCAAACATTCAAAGCCCTACCTAGAATAGTAGTAGTATCATTCTTACCTATCCCAAATTGTTTCCTACATGGTCACAGAGCTTCATAGTAGTTTACACAGAAAGACAGCACAGGAAGTAATTAAATTTGCAAACTCTCTTTAAAATATTTTTGAAAAAACTTTTGAGCCACTTATCTAAATGGTGTTATCTATCCATACAGTGTTACCAAATCATAAATCCATTGCCCTCGAGAATAAATCCTTGTGTAAGTGGCAAAGCAATGAGAAAACAGCAGATAGGGAGAATTGTGCATTTACTCCTCACAACTGATGCAATCTCTCCAGATAAGTCTTCTTATATCTAGTGTAAAGAGTCAATCTTCAAGGAAAAAAAACCAACAGTGATAGTCTTTCCAACTTCCTTGGCAAGCACTGAAGGACCACCTGATTTGCCAGGTCCTTGAAATGCCTTGGACAATTGCCAAACAGGAAAGATAATATTAGGCTACTGTACTTCTTTTTACCTATTGCACAAGAAAAAGATCTAAGTCAGTCTTTTGTTGAATGGATGACAAAACTTTAACAAATCTGTTAAAGTTCATCAAAGCTGTGATTGCACAGCTCCACTTTAGAGGAGCTAGTCTGCCACTGCCCAGATGCAGCATCCCTGTCTCCTCCACCACAGAACATTCCACCAAAAAAACCTAAGGGAATACCCAGCTTGTTGCAGCTGGTACTCAGCAAACTAAGAACACTTTACATCAATTAAAGAATTTTAATTCACCAGCTTTCCAGAGGGAATAGCCCTGCTGAAGAGTAGGGCTGTCACATTTCACTGGGTCGAGTCAATGCACTACATTAATATATATTGACACCAAGCATTAGTGTTATAATAAATTGCTTATAAAAAATGAAATTAGTTGATTTCTGGTCTGCTGGCAACCAGAATTTTCAGGGCTCAGCTGATGCATTTCAGAAGATAACCAGGATTTAGTGACTTTCACGTATAACTAATGTGGCCAGACAGTCTCAAGGAAAGTACAGTGGTCTGGTTTCCAATCTCCTTAACACATTGCATTCTTGCATTACTTGTGCTTGTTTTTTTATATCTTTTTCTAAAAGCAAAACACTACATTGTCCTTATCTGAATATTGCATTTCAAATTTAAAAAGTAACACAAAGTTCAATTCCTCAAATGGAATATTTAAGAAATAAGCTATCTTTTTTAGATCAATCAAAATCAATGATCAAAAATCAATGCTGATCACACAACACTGAAAATCATATCCTTAGGCTTAACTCTTCAAAGCCATTTCACTAGAACTAGATTGAAAAACTCTTTGAAGATTCTTGTTAGAATTCAAGAGCTTCAAGTTTTAGAAATTCCATTAACCTAGCACATATCCTAGGAAGAACCCGAGGCTCAAAGAATGTTATGGATACCTTTCTTTTAAAGATACACTACACAGAAAACAAAAAGGTCAAATAACACTGTGTAGCATGAATATACATTTCCAGTATATGTACAGAAATTAAGGCCAGTTCCCTGAAGAATTTTGTTGTTCAAGTATCTCTATTCTCATCATACATTTTTGATTTCTGCAAAGCTGTATTACTCGTGCAGTCCAGGTATCACTAACACAGTACTTCAGCTGTCTGGGAGACAAATGCAAAACCAACGTGTAAAAAATTAGCATATTAAGATTTTATTTTTCATGGCTTCATCATGAAGGAGGATTTAAAAATATATTAACTCCTTATTAAAAAATCCCTTTTTAAAAAACAGTAGCTCTCGTTCCAAAGGAAAGAGGCTCAGCTACACCACAAGACAAGGTTCTTTTCTCAGAGCTGAAGCAAACTAAATTTGGATATTGCCATAGAAGAGAATAGCAGAGAACACTTCATGTAATTCACTATTCTCCACCATTCTCTATCATCCAAAACCACACCACTAGGAACATCTAGTTCACCAGATGACTCACTAGTGATGCAGATTAGCTTATTACCCCTAGAGTATTCATACATTTTTTTGGTTTAACCTAAGTTTCTACTGGGTACCCAATTAACATCTCTTGTATGGCCCAGGAAAAAAAAACACACACCTTTCCAATGCAGCTCCCCTTCTTTGTACTTTCAGCTGTAAGACTCAAGACTTAAGACTATGTAATTGAGTTTACACAGGTTTTTTTTTTCCTGAAATTGCCTGTGGTCAAGACTACAGAAAATAAAGTTTCACACAAGTTCCACTGATTTTACGGGGATTTTTTTTCACACTTCACACCCATTAGCTGGCATCTACAGGGTTAATGCAAGATTGTGTGACATCCTTCTTCTCCCAAGTGCATAGTTAGAGACCTGACCTTGGCTTGAAAATACATCCTGAACCAACTAAATCCTTCACAATTTGTCTTGTATTTTCTCAAACCCATGGATGGCTAGCACTAGCAACAAGGCTATTGCCAGTGTGACTCAATTAACAAAAAGCCCAGGCTCTATGACATTCCTTTCAGACAAGTGCCAATTACTCAGTTGGGAAGAAAATTGAGGAAAACACGGGTCGGAGTAATCGGTGCTTAAAAGGCAGAAACCACACAACCACTGACAGCCAAGTGCTCAGGAGCTGAAAGGCTCCTGTGTCTGACTGGACTTGTTCTGGTGGTTTAGACTCTAATCCTGGGGAAGCTAAACTTCACTTTCTAGGAATGTTTTTGCTCATGTAGGGACTTAATGAAGAAATCCTACCCTTCTGTGACAGACGTGGCAAGGCGAAGGGCAGCAGGAGATCTTATCCACAGAAGGGCAAGGATTTGTTTTCCATAGAAAATGAGGCCTGGCAAACTGAAAGCAGGAAACCCAGAAAGGAACAGGTCTGCAACATTCACTGTGTCCTAGTTCTGCTGACAAACCCCATGCTCAAAAAATAAGGTAAGCAACAAGGTTGTTCAATTCCACTTCATTACCTGGCACACACTATGGAAACGTACCATTATCAAGATGCTGGGCAGTTGTCACAATTCAGCTCTTACAGAGAAAGATATAACTTGCCATACTATGTACTTTCAGGATGAGAAGCAAATTAAACCATTATCAAAGACCTAAATCAACAGAATATTTGAATCAATAAATTCCTGGGCAACCAAACAGAAACTAGCCCTTCTCCTTATTCACAATTTCTGTGCAACCTCTTGATAAACTGTAAACCAACTCACAGCTGGATTATTTCTTAGATACAAGAAAGACTCTCATATGGAGCCTTTTAAAACCAGAGTTAAAGCAGGAAAAACTAGTAATTGTTTGAGGGAGAGGAAGTCTCACATTCACCTTTGTTCCACTAGTTCCTGGCAAGAGAAATAAATACACACCACAAGCATGTGTGTTTTTCCATAAAGACAACCATGCAGGGTAACAAAAGGTACACCCACAGGGGAGTAAAGAGCAATAATTTCCCAAGAGAAATGAAGACATAAGCAAAATATTCTGCTCATGCCTAACCAAGTGCCAAAGAAAACTTCAGACTGGACTATGCTGTCTAGTCCATACATACAAATGGAAAGAAAAACAGTTTTAAAAAGTCACCCCTAAAATCTTACATTAGAACATTTTGATTCATGCACTGTGGCTATAGTTCTGACACCACAGAACCTTTACCTTACTAGAAAGTTACCCCCTCTCCTGCACAGAACAAATGTTGAAGGAATAGATAACATTAACAGGTGAATTACCCTAGAGGTAGATTTTTGGTATGAAAATCAAAATGCAAATTCAACTGCCAAGTAGCATCATACATAGCAATACCCAAAACCCACTGTATTGCAGTAACTTTAGTTTTAAACAGAAGACTCTAAACTGAGAAGCATCTACTAGCACTTTATATGATTAAAATTACCCACGTTGTGTGGCAATGACTGCTTTCAGAAGGAAATTTAAGGCAATCGTATTTCATCATTTCACATATGAAAATTAAGGCATTTCTTCTAAACTTGAATATTAACCTTCCATAACTTAAATGTGGGACTTAAATCCTCTTTGATTCAATCCTAGAATACATGGAAAGAAGCTAACCTTTACACCAGTATAATAAGGATTACTGTCAAGTATTTTTACCAGTCACGGCTGCATCAATTTGAATATGGCAGAAATTATTTCTTCTTATTATTATTACTACAGTTATCAATTAAAGTAACAACCTTAATTTTATAGGAAGCAAAAAACATGCTATCCTGGGCTAGCTGTTCCTCCTGAAGCAAGCAAAACTCCACTGAAGAAGCTTTTATGAAAAGTACAGACCATTGCTTTTGCCAGAAACAGCAACAAAAATACACAGAGCCAGATCCTACCACCACAACTCTTAGGAGCATTCTTCTTACTCTGTTTTCTGCCAAGAGAAAGTGTAGTCATTGAGAAAGTGTGAGTTTCTTTATCCAGTGGAAATGAAGACTTTTAGCATAAATTATACAAGGTAAAAATAAATTATAGCTGAAAAACTCCAAACCAGCTGTAGACACAAGTTTACAGAGTACTGTTTAGAGATACTCAACTACTGTAATACAACCTTCACACTTGCCAGAACTTGCTACAGCTGAACTCTCTGAAAGCCTGGTAGTAGCTTTTCTAAACATAAGTAACCAGTAGAAGTACAGGAGGATCAAGTTAGGGAACATTTAACCAAACTGGACAGACACAAATCCATGAGACCTAATGGAGTGCACTGGTAATGGCTGTGGGATCTGTCCAACGTCACAGCAAGGTCCCTCAATTGCTGCAGAAAGGTCATGGTGACCAGGAGAGGTTCCTGAGAACTGGACAAAAGCAAAACACGCCCCTGGTCCCCAGAACAGCTTGGAGGGCAGCCCAGGGAGCCACAGGCTGGTCAGCCTCGCCTCAATTCAGGACAAGTGACAGCTTCCTGGAAAATATTTCCAAGCCAAGAAGGTGATGGGAAGTCATTATCAGGGGTTTAGAAGTGGAAGTAATTCTTGACAAACGTAACAGCCATCAATAAGGAAACAACTGGCACTAGAGGAGTACATGAGTGGTTCATCCTGACTTCAGAAAGGCTTCCCAACTTTTGTTTTCCATAGAATCTTCATAGACAAATGGATGGAGCACAGCCTAGCTAAGTGGACAGTGAGACAAAACTGAAAACTGACTAAGTTTTCTTAGGCAGAAAGGTACTTAGAGAGCTAGAACACTTTCCTCTGGAGAAGAAGGGACTCAGACAAAATCTTATCGTTGTCTATAAATATGAGGACCTTCAGGCTTGTTGGCTGCAAGAGAGGACAGTCATATACGAACCTGAGGAGGAAGGTCAGCTACTAGATATTCTTGACATAGAAGAACATACAATTAGCTTCAACTTGATGCTAGCATGGCTAACTGGAACTGAAATCCTCCTGCTACAAGCCTTTTCTTATACCTCTTTTAGTATATCTTCAGGTTGGAAGGGGCTGTCAGCAACCTGAAGCTCATTGCAGGGGGATTGAGCTAGATGGCATTTAAAAGGTCCCTTCCAATCCAACAATATAATGTATGTATGATATTGATGCCATGAGCAGAATAGAAATACATTTTACATAGGTACTACAGAAAAACCCAAAAAAGTCTGTTGAGTATTTGTGTTGGTGACCAGCTGCTGCTGTTCATCTTGCCCTCCAGTGATGAACAAGATCAAGTACTGCCATCATTGCACCAGAGAAAAAATAATACAAGAGCCATGAGCACCATAAGAAACTCTCAAGTAAGTGCACTTTGTCTTCATCTGTTTTCACAATAGCATTACTATCTCTCAAGGATAGGATTTAAACAAAATATTCACCCTAAGTAATTATTATTGTACAATTTAAGAAAAATTTCAAGTTTCTCTTCTCCTTTCAGCCACTTACACAGAAAGAGGATTTTGTGCAATCTGGCAACAAAATAGTATCTGAGCCTGGCATCATCTAAGTAGATGGCATGCTTCTCCACTATGCAAGCAATAAAAGTCTGGATGCCCATGAACTGACAAGACTACACTTGTCATGTGGCAACCAGACTTGATGCAAACTCTGTTTTTATTGTGAAACAAGGTTGTACGACTCTTGATCAGAAGAGGTTCCTCCTACTTAACCATCATTGATGTTATGCCAGTGTTTTTGGAGTCCTCTTCCTTTCTTTAAAAAAAAAACAGCCAACCTTATAATTGCTTCTTTTATAATGGCATCTGCAAATTTCATTTGGTTTTCTATTCACAGGAACAAAGAAGGATATTGAGGAAGATAATTTTTAAAAGAAGTTCACCAAAAATTGCATTAAAACACCTTCCTCCAAGCTAATGCTGCTTAAAAAGACTTCACTACAGCACTACTGCAGCTATTGTACACATTTGTACCCAAATCGCTGACAAAGAAAAGTGCCACGTGATTTTGGATGTTGATTTGACAAATTTATGTATTGCAGACAGGAATTTCCTGATTCAAAACATGGGCATGAAAAAGAGTTTCCTGTTGCTCATTTAACTCCAAGGGTAAAGGCAGCAATTTTTCCCCTTTTATTTAAGGAAGAGATCACAAAAGTATATGGGGTGAAGAGACTTATTTGCCAACAAATTATTTCTGTTGAGTTTGGATACTGGCACAGGGTTGGAAGCTTTTCCTCAAATACCTGCTTGGACACAACCAACTCAAGCATACCATCAAGATGGTAACACCTCCTTTATGAAAGTCTCACATTAACCTGTCCTCAGTGCCATGTTGGTGCTAGAAGGCACACAAGTAGATTTGGAACTAAAATGAGAGGTATGATCAGACAGATCTAACAGGTTTTCCTCCCCAAGATCAGCTACAACACTACAAGCTCTCAACCTAAATGGTGCTTGAAAACCAAGTCTTGCAGCTCATCTATTCCATCACAAGCTGCACATCTACACACACAAAGTATTGCACATTTCTTCTCATCAAGAAGGAACAGATTCTACTGGGGGCCCACCACCTGTTTTTCAGCTTTTGAAGGTCTCTACTCCTTAATGAAATAGTTGTCCTAATTTAGCAAAGCACTTGTCCTGTATTAAAAAATAAGGCATAGCTAATTATAAAATGAAGAGCAGAAATAAACCACTTGTGCATTTCAGCCTTCAAATGTCATCCACTGCCTTCTGCCAATCACTTTCCTAACACAAACAAGACACACAAAGGAGCAAACCAATTCCTAGTTAGGAATTGTTCACAGAACTAAGGAATCCAGAAGTGGCCAAAGGACTGAAACTGCCAGAAAACTAAGTTTGCTGAGGAGTTTTTTGGGGTTAGCGGTTTAGGCTTAAAACCACTCACCCAATTCTGAATAAGTGCTGACTTTTATTTTTCCCCCCTCACAAAGAATGATATAGTATCAAATTCAGTTTGGATTTTATGAAGTTCCATTTGAGAGGATGCTCAAATTCAGCTTAGAAGTTACCAAAGCAGTCTCGTCTCCTTCCATGCCTTTGGGAGTGGGCAAAAGAAGGATGAGGATGTGCAAGTCCTGGACACCTACTACCTTAGCTCAGACAGGTCTGCTGGAAGCTTTCCATGTCATGCAGCCCCAGCTTCAAAGTTTACTCAGCCTCTGACTGGCATCCAGTTAACTATTTTTTTTTTTTTTAAATGCACAGAAGAGCATCCAGTTCATCTTAGCCCATTCAAAGCTACCAACCAAGTCAAAAATAACTCCCTACAATACAGTTAGTTAGCTAATACCTAGTAAAAAAAATAATGAAATAAAAAGACACCCTTCTTTCCCCCAGAAGCATTTTATGAAAGAGTAACATTTTATGGTATAAAATGGATGTTAGTATCTAAGTTACTTTCTAAAAATCTATTAGCAAAATTAGAAACTTTCTAAAGCCTAATCTCCCACAAATCTGTAGCCCCATGCATGTATATAAACACACATTTGTATTACACACAGACTGGTCATTTTTTTTAGAAAAGAAAATTCTGGTTTATGGAAAACAGAGAGCAGCACAGCAACTCACTAAAGTGCTGTGTCTGACCCTCCTCCTGCCCCTGCCATGTGATCTACACAACAACATGCAACGTAAGCACTGAGCTTAGAGCAAATTTACTTTTTGGAGACAAACTGAGTAAACATACATACACACAATCATTTTGCATTGCTCAGTTGACAGTTACATAAAAAAATGAACATCATAAGCAGCATGTTTGAAGATTACTTTTCGTTAAGAGCAGTTGGCCACTGTCAGACTGCAAATTCACTTTTTAAAGAACAACACTGCTCAAAGAACTGACATTTTAAATATTGCTGTCCTTCCAGTCCCAACTTTGCTGTTAAGAGGCAAGTCTCATCTCTCTGAAGGTAGCTGAATGAAATTCAGCCACAGGTAAAATGCAGGAACTGACACTGGACAAGAAGTACCTAAAAGCAGAAGACAATCACATGAGTAAGTGCAACACTAAAAGCATGATTAAGCAGAACACTAATATTTACAGTAGTCACATGGATGTAAAGGTTAAAAAACAAACAAAAAAATCCCACCAGAACAGTAAAGACAGCAGTAAGTGATATACTAAACTTCACGTTTAACAGGTCAAATAGTAATGTGTAAATGCAACTCAGACATCAAAACAAGATGAGGAAAAAATGCACAACCTAGGAGCTTTTTAGCACTCACTTTATGAGACTCTTCACTTGACTTTGGGAAACTCATGGGGTAGAAAATAATAAACTACAGGAAGAAAAACTGCCCTTACTTCTGAAGATGCAGTACACAGGGAAGATACCTCAGGGGGGTGACACAGTCTTGTAATTCAATAATGTAGTAAAGACTAATTTATTGCCTTTCCCACCTCCTTACCCTCATTAAAATTTCCCACAAGGCTTCACAGATTCTAACCACCAATATAAATAATTGGGAAATTATTATGATTCAACTCTTTAAACAAAAGAATGGAAGACTACCATGGTATACTGCTTTTCACAGCTGACATAAGCACTGCATTTAATGTAAATCCAGCACTTTGGGCAGAAACAAATCCTAACATATGGCAAAATCTATAGGTCATGAATGCCAGAACTTTTGGATTAATAAGATTTTCATACACAATATCAGGTATGTCAGAACACATGCCATCACTGAACTATCAGAAATCTACTTTGAAATGAAAGGCAGCATTCAAAATGAGTTAGTGTCCAAAAGCACCTTCAAAAAAAAAGGACAAGTCTGAAAGCCTGGCTTTATAATGCAGACCTTGACCATGTTTCCCAGCTGAAGGGACAGATTTGAGAGGGTAACATACTCCAAAATTAACACAGACTGACCCATTTCTCCACAGTGCTACATGATGGCAACTCCTAGGAAACTTTAGCTACTGTATACCAGGTCACACATCATAATTAACACCACCTTTGTGGAACCATGTTGCCTGTGCTTTGTAGCAACTGTATCTCATGACAAAGGTAGGTTTCTGTACTGCTGCTTACTTTAGCAGAACACTGGGATCTCCCTCCAAGTGGTTTGGGAATAGAAAACACCATAAATAAAAGTTTGAAGAAGGAACATTTTCAAACCAAGAACAGAGTGTAAGTTTTTCCTCTAGAGTTTGCATTAAAATATTCCCAAATTAAATATTCAGATACAAAAAGTTTGTCAACAAGGTTTATGATCCAGAAAGGCTGTGGATTTCCTTGTTTAAGGTGCTGCTTCACCTATTTCTCTCACAGTCTAGTCTATTTTTCCCCTGCCATCCTCTGTTCTTTACAGCCCCAGACTCCTGTGTTGCATCAAGTCTTTCATAATTTTAGCTCATCAACTGGAGCTGCTGCATATTGTCACCAATCCTCTCTAGACCAGCTTCTGGAAGGAGAAAGTGCAGGAGATGCCCAATAAATTTTTATCTACAACTGCAGGATTATGGACAGTTGAGTTACTAAAAGACATTTGTTCATGTGGTCTGAACATCAGTATTGTGAAAATTCTGTACCATTATTTAGCTCCTCTCAAATTTGACTGGGTCTCAGGTCTCATTTAATGAAGAAGTCACTTGTGAAGAAGATGCATTGAAAAGTTATTTTGCAAGGCAGCAATTTCACCTCAATGCCACAGCTTCCTTTCATGTGTAAGAACACAGATTATTCCTCCAACTCGTATCACAAAGCCAATTTCTTGTATTACAGAAGCCTGCAGTTTTAGTCCTTCCCTTGAGGATGAGAAACTGCCTTGGATGGGAAGAGGGGCAGCATCCAGTTAACCTTTTCCCAAAGGTCCCATGCCAACAGCTGGCACTACAGTCAGCACCCATCCAGCCTTGTGCCCAGCACAGGAGGTTTTTCTGGGCAGAAATATTACAGAAACACTGCCAACTTGGCAACAGTTAAAGGGTAACATCCTTCAGCTCAGTCCCCTCATCTGTGGTGATGAGCTGTGTCTTGTTTGGTCAGCTGCAACAGCATTACCCTTTAGGACAGGTCCTTAAACAGAACACCTGACTTTTGACAGCTTCTACAACAAAAGGCTGCTCTATCCACTATCAGACACAAGGCCTCCTCTTATATAAAAACCAAGCAAGGAGCTAAATACATGACATTATCCACATGGCTAGAAAGTGAAAGACAGCAGCAAGACTCTTGCTAAGGTATCTGATGATTTCCATCAGTTTATCTGCATAGGCAAAAGCCCTACAAGTTCTTCTCCACGATAAAGTGGATTTCTTGCTCCAGTGATCTATTAGAATCAGTAGCACTGTCCAAACACAATTGCTGGAACACATTCAGAAAGACTCATCAAGCTTTAACACTTCAGTCTGAATCTATTGCATACTATGGCAAGCCTAACATCTCAAGCTTTACATATTTTTTCAGGTGAACAGATTTCCAGGTATAATCTGCCTTATAACAATTATTTCTGAAGTCCAAATGAAAACTAGGAAAGTAAACTTGTATTTAATATTTCACATTTAAAAATAGGTAAATTCCTGTAAACAAAGTTTTGTTTATATATTAATTTATTGCGATTTCTTAAATGAGTGTTGTGTTCATATCTAATTTGCATGACATGATTTTTCATGTAAGCAATTTTATTTAAATTTAAGCTTGATTAGAGCAAGTTTTAATCTTAGAAAATTAAATTAATGGGAAACAAACACATTCAAAGGCACTGTCAATTATACACCAGACTCTACCTACAGATTTAGGCTCCTCAAACATCCAACTGTCCAGTGCATCTTAACATGACAATTGTAGCTTCTAATTAAAAATAAAATTGCATTCAATAAAGGCAGTCCAGTGTAGTTCACATGATCAGTCACAAACACTTAGCTGCCTGAGATTGTTACATACACAGCACAGATGTGAATTTCAAAAAAATTTATTACTAGTAAGTGTAACAATGTAGAAATCCACGTAACACCCAATTTTCTGGTCATAAAAGCTCTCTCTTTTAGAAGTGGTATCTTGAGCAAGAGTTATCCATGCCCTAATGTATCTGTTCAACATTGATAAGTGAACCAATTTGGACAAATTCATGAAGTTCTGAATTTCCAAAGCAGATAGGAAGGAAAGCTGTGTGAAAAAAGCCCAGCCATTTAAAAAAACATTTGCAGTTGTCTTCCTGAAATCTCACCTAAGATATCAGCAAGCAGAAAATGGGAAAACAGCCTTCAAGAAGCTCAGCTAACAAAGGTACTTTTCTTCACCCCTAAAATGATGTACCACAGTGCAGCATCAGCCTGCAAAGCCCAAAATGCTGAAAACTGTACCATAGACACCACTCCATGAACTCTCAAATGGATATTCAGGTTGCTTTTACAATACACAGAAAGTGGGTTACTCTTCCACCCGGGAGCATAATCACACCCTACTAAAAACTTTTTACAGCAATTAAGTGTTTCATTTGTGAAAGGCACCAAAAGGACCAGTAGTTTATGAAAAAAAAAGGCCTCCCTTTATCAGGCTTAGATTTGTTCTCCTCTGTATCACTCAGGAAACACAACTAGTATGAGAGCTTGCCCAAGTTTCTCAGTAACTGATGATGTATAGAAGTTACCAGGAAACACGACCTTTGAGGCACATTAATGATGAAGTTTTGGCCATGGGGCTTGGGGATTTTTTAAATTAATTTAAACTCCAAATCACTAATCTACCTAATTCTTAAGACAGGTAATGATCTGCACTGCAAAGATTAATTTACCACGTGTAGTCTGCATTCCCAGGATCCAATCTCTACTCTGAATGGAGGAGAGGGTGAACTAAGAACACCCTGGTGGTACTATCCTCCTCTTCCTCAGAGTGCTATCAGGTACTTCTGGAACTGTTAATGTCCCCTTCATCTAAGGGCTGCAAAACACTCTGTGTCAGTCACATTCTTCCCCAAAAAGTGTACATTTATTGAAGCAATCAGTCCTCTGAATTCTCAAGAAAGTTCGGGCACGCATCCACACCTTCCTGTCATTGAGGCAGACACCACCCCAGAGCATGACCTGAACTGTCAATGACCCATTCAACTCTGTGAAAAACTAAGATTTCCCCTTTCAGGAGGAATCCAAAGAGGCTTTCACTGCAACCTCCAGATTCACCCCATTTATGCAGGAGTTTTTCCAGTGATGGTAAAATTGACTGAAACCCCACGACAGGAAGAATATCTGTAGCTTAAAGCATCCAACTTCATGAACTCTTCAGAAAGCAGAGCTCATTTGGCAGTAAGTGAAAGGAACTGCAGAATCTGCACTAGAAGCAGTGTCTTTCCCCTTTCCTTTACACAATCTTCATGCATATTTTGGAAGCAAGAGGTGTATTCTTTGGCAGTCGCCGTCTGAACTCCCAAAGAATGGAGCAGACCACAAGATCATCTCCCTTGCTCCACCTACAAACCCGTAGCAACAAAAAAAGGGGGTGGTGGTGATCCTATAGGGTTGCCCAATACACCAAGGGGAAGGCATACATCCTACAGAGCAATACATATAGAAGTCAGCTAGATGTTAAAGAAAGGCTAAAACTAGCTGGCAAGAAGACAAACTTTCTGTACTTGCCATTGGTTTGCCTGACACCAGCTGACTGTTCCAGTAGTCCTTCACACCAGAAGCAAAGCAGCTGAAATTCATCCCTGATGCAACTCCAGCGAGACTAATAGGTTTCCACAAGAACGAATCAGGCCCTGTATATCTAAAACCAAGCCCACTAGAGTTTCACTGAAGCGAAATTGCAGGAGTACAATCTCTGGATAACAGCTGGAGAACATTAACTCTCTCCCCAGCCCTTGCCGGGGTTAATTTTTTTCTTTCTGTTCAGACAGGAAGCAGTCATATAGCATACTGCATAATATAAGGACCCTGGGATATAAAGACGAGTAGAAAAGGATTACAAAGAGCGCCTTACAAGTTTTTAGCAAAGTTAACGCTGCCATAACCACCGAGCTGCCTTCGACCAGCAAGCCGCGCCGCTGCCCCGACATCATCAGCTGAGACAGCATTTAAACTCCTATCTAGTGGAAACAAATAACTAAAAATTCAGGGTGTTTTTAAGGGCGCAGCGGGAGCCCAAGGACTGTGTCGCGGCTCCGGGAGGGGTCGGTCCCGGATCCCGGCGGTCCCTGCCGGGGAGAGGAGGGTCCCGCCCGGTGCCCCCGCCCCGGAGCCCCGCCGCCGCTCCAGCAGCCTCCTGCCGCCCCAGCTCACCCTCGCTGCCGTACTGCTTGCCATTGTTCGCGCCCATCCTGCCGCCTTCATGCTCGCCGCCGCTTTCCCACGGCGCCGCTCAGCATCTCTGCCGCGGGGCGCCCTGCAGCCCTGGGGCACCGCCGGGGGAGCAGCCCCGAAAGGGCTCACGGCGACATGTCCAAAGCAGCCTTGCAACTTCCTCCGCTTCTTCTCGGGGGGCCGACACCCTCCCTTCCCCACGGGACAACAACAAAAAAAAAAATTAAAAAAAAAAAAACCAACCACAACAAAAAAACCCCAACCAACCAACCAACCAAAAAACTTTAAAAGCGAAAGAATCAAAAGCGCGATGTCTCGGTGCCGGTTTCCAGCCGGGCTGCCCGGGCCAGGAAGGCGGCTCCAGTTATAATCCACAAGCAGGACGGGCGGGACGGCCTCCGGGCGCCGGCTCCACCGCCCCGCGGCTGCCGCTCGGCTGCTCCGTGCTCCAGCGCCGCTCCGCCTTCCTCCTCCTCCTCCTCCTCGCAGCCCCGCCGTGCCGCCGCCTCCCCCGGGAGCCCGCCAGCCACTTGTTGCCCGGGGCGGGAGGAAAGGAGCCTCGGCCGCAGACTTTTGTTAGCGGCAGGCGCCTCCTCCCGGCGCCCAGCGCCGCCGGGCCGGGGAGAGAGGGAGGGGATGGGGATGGGGATGGGGATGGGATGGGGATGGAGGGAGGATGGAGCCCGGAGCGGCCCCGGCCCTTAAAGACACAGCGCCGGCCGGGGCTCCCCTGCCGCTGTCCCCCTGCCTGTCCCCCTGTCCCAGCTCTGCGTTCGGCACCTCGGCGGCGCCCCGACCCCGTGCGGCTCCCCGGGGCGGACAGAAAGCCGCAGAGTGCAGGAGGAAGCCGGGCAGCAGGAGCGCTTCTCGTTCCCTCCGGCTGCTCCGGGGCTCGAGCCGTTCTCTCCTTGCAAATGCTATTCCCACTCAGTTCCAGTGAATCACTGCCGGCCTTTGCCGCCACATCGAAGAAAAATATACAGCTGCTGAACATCCCCCAGATTAGTTCTTCAGGTATCCTATATACATATCCTAGATATATCCCTTGGGATAAGATATTTCTATTTAATTCAGCTGTCTTAAAAATTAGTTTCTGCTTCTTTCACCCCAAAAGGCAGACTCTTAGACCACTGGGATTGTCAGGGATAGTGGACATCCCGAGGGCAGCCCACACAACAGCATTGGGAATCAAGGATTTCATTCCTGCATGAGCCCACATCACCTCTGCCTGGCAAAAGGGGCTGGGTAAAAAGAGATGCTGTCAAATGGGAGTGAGGATATCCTGCATGTGACAAGGTTAATACAAAAACTGCCAGCCCCAAGAGGGTACTTCCCCCAATGTGCCAGCTAAGAATATCACTTAAGTTTGCTCCATACAACCCAGGTTAAATGGTAATTGGGTGTTACTAAAGGCTTTTTGGGAAAGAATCAGGTTTAAAAGAAGTGAGAAAGAAGGGTGACAGTTTGTGACAGGTGGAGAGAGACATTAGAGCAGGCAGTCCTGTTTGGGGCTGGTATGTCCCCTCTGCCCTGGCCTGGTGGTGCTGGCTCTCTGTCTGGTGGCAGGTCAGGATGTAACAAGCAGGGATCCCAGGTATGCAGGGAGTCTTGTGGCACATATGTTAGCTCAGGGAGCAGCACAGGAACATGTAACTATACCTGAAATGTGGTTACATGTACCTGCAGGACATGTGGGGCAATAGAGGGACCCACACTTCCAGAAGAGGAGTGTCAGCTTGTAGCCCACACAACCTTGGGAGTGACATACCCAAAGCAATGCATGTTTGAGATTAGGACTTTTTAAGATTAGTTTCAAAGTTCTTTACTAACATTTTCCAAGTATTTATGGTTGGTGCTTTTGTGTTGTATTGCTCATACTGGCCCCAGCACAGATTGCAAGGTCAACATGTCCTTGCTTAAAAGACAAAACCACTTTAATTCTGATTTGATTAAAACCATGAGTTGAGCAGTTTTCCCTGCATCATGCTATGATCTTATGTATGAAAAGCCTGTCTTCCTAAACATATCACAACACCCACAAAACAATTACTGCATGTACAGCTAATTCTAAGCTAATTATATCTTTGTCAACTTATAAAAATGGCATATGAAATGGCAGAGGCAAAAGTATCAACACTGACAGGACCGTAGAAAAGGTGTCTAAAACCTTAGTACTGGGGATGGGTGGGTTATTATTTTTTTTTTTTTTAAAGTGCATTTCCATTAAGAGGTGGGCGAATTACCAGAAGCTGAAGTAAATACCAGTAGCACAGATGACTGACAAGTAATCAGCCAATGTTTATAAAGCTCTAATTGCATCAGATACCCCTCATTAACTTTCTCCTTGTGTAAAGGTTTTGGTCCTGATTCAATACTGAACACTACAATACAATGCTACACACACCTTTCAATCCTCAAAAATCAATGAAGGTCTAAGAAAATAGACCTTCTGGGGTCAAACTCATCAAATGACCAGCCTTGGTCCTTTGAAAAAAATATGAATCAGTCTAAAAATACAGGTGGTCAAAGGGTAATTTCTAAGCACTAATATGAAACAAACTTAGTACTGTGCCAAAGCAGGTAGCCTTGACACGTGTCTACTTTTAACATCCTCTACTTACTTTTTGAGAGTTGCCTGTCCAGGGGCAGGGCAGGGGATGGGGGAGAGCAATCTGCCTTCTGTAAGACACTAAAGGCAAGGTTAATATCTGCTCACATATGAGCCCAGAGGCTGCCAACAAACACATACATCTAAGTACATTTTTTTCCTGCTGTGTGGCTTGTGGGGTTTGAAAAACACACCTCAAACACTTGTTAGGAACCCACCTAGGCAGAGTAGGATGGCAAAGAAGAAATGCAGGGCTTTCTACAGCACAGCAGCCTACCTTTGTCACTGAAACCTCACAGCCAGCTTGGCTTGGGCCAGCACACCCAGCCACACCAGTGCTGCAGGCAGTGCTAGTCCCCAGCTGTGGGGCAGCACATGCAGGCTGGAAACAGCACGTGTGTCTGCTCCATGTGCAGCACAGCTGTGCCTAATTCTAGCCTGAAATGCAGAGAGGGGAGTACCCACTGCACACCACTCCTGAGGCAGCCTCTCAGCTCCTCATGTCACACCGTGTGCTCAGCATCCCATGGCACTCAACCACCCAAAAGTTTTCCTGTGTGAGTCATAGCACCAGGAAGGCCAAAGATCCCACTTCTAACTCCTAGAAAGCTGTGCAACCTTTTAGACATAAGAGAGAAATTTCTCAGACTGGTTGGAAACATCACCTCACATAGACCCAAGTGCATAGCTGCATGTAAATAATTTTACATCATTCCAAAAATAATAAAACACAAAACATCCCAATAACCAAACAAAACCCCAAACAAACAAAACAAAACAAAATACACAAACAAACAAACCAAAACACCCAGGGGAAAAAAAGTATAGGGAGGAAAGAAGGTCTTGGTCTAGGAAATTTGAACACAGCTTTCTGATGAAGGACTGAATATTGCTGCTGCACATCATGTCACACTCTATAGGAGAATGAGGTGGAGGACACAGGAACAAACAATAAAGTACTAAACTCATTTTGCTATAAAGACATAAAACTCAGCCAGAAATGCATCAATCACAGATGGCCTTGCTGGCAATGGATAATTGTTTCATGCAAGGTATGCAGGATACTCAAACTTGGATCTTCATAAGCCCAAAAACATCAACATGGGCTGAAAAGTTGAAAAATTCTAGTTTGAAGAGACTACAAGTTCCAACTAGTTCTGAGTCATCTTTCAGCCCTTCAGTATTTACCAAACACTTGGTTCATTGTGGGATTCACTGTGATACCCTGGGAGGCCTATTATATTTAGATATATGGTTTGGGACTTAGTATCCTTATGGTGCCTGCACATGAGACTTAAGAAGATATTTTCTTTCAACAATTTCAGAAATGTTTCACTCATTCTTGGCAAAATCTAGTAGTAGGCTTTTTTCCTTTTTTTTTTTCTCCTTGTCTTCTAGTTGGTCCATTCTTTATATGCTGTGATTATTCAGCTTGAACAAATAGTACATAGTACATGTATATATAAATACAAAGGCCAGGTAGGAGTACCTTGGCTGTGGCTGAATTAAGCTGAACTATATCATATAACTCCTATGTGAAGCTGTTTGCAATAAGCCTTTAAGACACTCTCACCTTCAAAATGGTGCAAAGAATCTGAAAGCACACCAGTTCTGCCATCTTTTCAAAGATCCAAAGGAGATAAAGTGCTTTCTACAAGGATAAGGACAACCTTTGGTGGTTTTTTTGCCTCTTAATCCAAGCAGTACACACCCACTTCAGAGGGGATGAGATGGAGTACTAGCAAATGCAAGAGAGAAAGATTTGTTGTTCCATGTGCCTTCCTATCCTTTCCTTCTTCATAAGGAGATATCAATGCATTTTATTAGACTTGTATCCTCTCCCAGCAAGAGGAACTTAGAAATTATTAGAGCTGAGGAAAAATAAGAAAGCTATGGGCCAAAATGTTTCTATTTGGATGTGTTGCTACAATCATTTCTCAGAATGTTTGTATTACATCTGTAGTCATTATGGGCCTCCCTCTGTGGTACATTACATGTCTCATGATGCACAATTTTTCTACTTCATGAACAAAACCACAGCAATTTTTGAAGAAGTGGCCAAATAAAGGGTTCTGGACAAAGAAAATAAAATTTAAAAAATTGAAAGCAGCAGAACTATTTCCATAAGGTATAGTCACAGCAATTCCAGGGCTAAATAATTTGGCATTGAAATTTTTGCCACAGTTGTTTCAGTAGGGATTTTTCCTTCAGTTTTAGTCTAAGCTTTCCTCTTTGGAAGACAGAATAAACAAGTATCAAAAACTTCCAGCTACTTCCAAGTGGCTTTATGTCATAGTTCAGTTTAAAAGCCATTTGTATTTCATGTCCTAAAATTCCAGCAGCAAATCTAGTTTCCTATTTGGAAAAAGCAGCTTTAATTTTTTCCTACCTTCCGTTCCTTCATTTAACATTTTAACCATTTTATTTTACAATTTGAATTTAAATAAAATGTTTAAAAATTCAGTATCCTTTTAATGACAGCAGAAGCCAAGTGATATTTTTTTAATTAAGTCTACTTTTACATCACCATGTTCATAGGGCTGCATATATTTTGTGAATGCTTCATGATAATATCTGTGTTGACTGCTTTTGGGCATTGTAAAGGGAAAAAGAATCCAAAAGAAATTTGACTAATATGTTGCTGGCAACTTAAAACCATTCTCAAAAGCATATTGTTTCATTAACTAGAAAATGATCCATTAATGCTATGTACCTCCTAAAGAACAAAATTCTAGATTATCATCATCGTAGATAAAACTTATGGCCTCATTGCCCTGTGTCCTGAAAGTATGTGCCATTTTCTCATTAGTAGCCTTAATGTCATTATGAGTGACTTGATCTACATGCAGAATCTAAGGATAGCTCAGATTGTATTCTAAGGGGCAGCTTTTATTAGAGCCTGTTCTCCTGGCTGAGAGCTCTCTTAGCATCCACTTGCATGAGGTCAGGCTGCTCCAGCCAAGCAAAGGCTCTGGTCCCACAATGACTTCAACAGGTCTGGTTGAAATGCTCTAAATCAAGGTGGTGCTCAAGTTCTAGGACATTTTGGACAAGATGAGTTTATATTCTAATAGGTTTATCTGATGGTATCACAGACCAGATAAAGGACAGGCAATTCTATCAAATAAAGATCCAGCTTAAATTTAAACTTCCTTCAGAACTTCAACTAATTCAAATCTTTAGACATTTTTAAACAACCTGAAATTTCAAGACATTTTTGCTGATTTTTTTTTCAGTTTTACAGGAGAAAATCCTCACTCTTATATGATTTTTCCTTCTTTCAACAACAAAAGCAATAAATAAAGTTCAGACTGTGTTGAAACATGTTTTACATTACATGTAAAATCTGTTGAAAAGAATAGTGAGTTTGAAAAGCCAAGCTCCTAAGTCTCAAGTGTAGGAAAACACAGGAATGAAGACTGTGTACAATTCCAGAACCACCATCAAGAATTGCCCTGCCCTGTCTGCAGTGCACCTTCCACCACGAACAAACCTGAGGCCTTCAGCCAGCACTACAAAACCACTTCAGTCCCAGCAGCACTTTGCAATTATGTAAATTGTGGCATTTTAATGTATAGGCACAATGAGACAGAAGGAGGACTGGAAAAGCTAAATTAATTCTGGCATTTCACAACTGATGTCTGACCTTGCAATTTTAAAAGAGAGGTTTTTTTCATTAGATTTAAAAAACAGTTTTGGCTGGTGCATTCTCCAAAAACTGAGCAAAGAATGAACTTAAGATACATTGCCTCATCACATTGACATCTCTAGCAATGGTTTTCAGGGTTGAAAGCCTGAATTCTGCTTAACAGGCTGCTGTTAGTTGGACTAAGAGAAGCAATGATGGAAACATAAGGCTTTCCGAGCACCATGGTTGTGTCTATGCTTCTTCTCAGAAAGAAGCTGTGGCCTTTTTTCCTGGCATGGCCAGGTTTCCTTCCAGTCACAAACAGAGCAGGGTGAGGGCTGTACCTGGGCTGTTCATAGCAGACCTTCACACTGTGGACACTCCCTACACAGGGTTCTGGACAAATTCTGGAAACTTCTGTCTAGGAACATCCTGCAGGAATCAACACTGGGCAAAGACAAGGCATTTTTCCAGTGCTGTGTGTCTTCTCAAGAAGCAGCAGGTGTTGCAGGATCCCAGGGTGCTGCATTAGACTGAGCTTCTTCTGACCATTGCATCTCCATAAGTGCTGTTTCTTCTGCTTTGACCACTATCCCACAAACAGTGCCCCACCATCTGCACACCAAAGCCTCATTTCACATCCTTTTTTCCCCTCTGGCTAGTTGTAGTCTCAGCTCACCCCATATATGCCAGACACATCACTCAACAAACTCCCTCCCACCCTTTGGCCTTCCCTCCCTTCCTCCTGCCTCTACTGTCTTACCTCCCAAGCTGGTAACCAGTACACTCTTGCATTTCCACAGAATTTTCCTCCTCAGCACTTATCTCCACTAATTTCCTCCTACATTCAGTCTTTGTGAGCATTTGCTGAACCAATTTTCTTCTAGTCTCTTGCCACTGCCGCTGCCAGTTCCATTCTTCTGCCTCAGACTGATGCTAATGCAACACATTCTAAGAGAATTCACAGTGGCTCTTCAATTGTTCAGCCCTGATGAGCTCCCTCCCAGTTCTTTCTTCTTTTCATGAAGAGAGGCAGTGAAATTTAGCCAAGTGAAAGGGAGTTTCACCAAGTTTCAATCAGAAGGTTTTGTTGTGTTTCAAAATTTCTCAGACATCACACCTGAGTGATGCAGCCTGCAGACAAAATTTTCCCTTGGTGGTGTCATTCCCTGAACAGCCAGCCTGATTTTCCTTCCAAGCTTGTATTGACTTCCAGTGAAGAATTCACAGACAGGTCTGTACAAGGCTTAGTGAGGGGAAAAAAGTCTCTCTGCTGACCCTAGATCACCTCACAGGCCTGGCAGAATCATATCTTGCCCAGTCACTGGGTCACTCAACTCACAGATGGAGCTGAACTAGATTTCTTCTGAGAAAGAAGGAATTTCCCACTGAGATCAAGCTGTGTGTGCCTTCTCCCAAAGGCAAAGCCAGCAAACAGTGACTCTGTTGTCACTAACACTAATCCCACTGTCAGCACATCCTGCAGTCTTAACCAAGAACCAGAACTTGGTTTGTAAACAGCAGTGTGGTATGCTGAATAAATAGGTGCATGAAGAAGCATGCACAAGAAGCTCTTTCAGTGCTGCAGGCTGGACTACTGTGCCACAGTGAAGGAAAAGTGCATGTCTGTGTAAACATTTACATGTTGGAGGAAAGTGTGAACTAAGGTGTGAACATCAGCCATGGACCTGCAGAGACACCAATGGCAGCTGTCTGCATGCAAAGAAACAGTTCAAGCACCAGCCCTGGAAAAGCACATGTACTTCCCCTCCCACAACAGGACAGTCTTGTTTGTGTGCTCTGCTAGGAGGTTTTTCACACAAGAGACCAAGATTCTCTGCCTGTGGCAAATCTCCAGTGGATGGCAAATGTCCCAGCAGAGTGGTTCTAGCATGCAGTGAGTGCATCATGTTCAGTGAAAAGTTCCTCTGCCTCCTCCAGTTTTCATCCCCCCACAGACAGCTTGCCTTGTCCATGTTATCATGGTTTAGGAATGATATTCCCCATTGTAAGGCTCCCACTAGAAGATTCCAAACCTTGTTCCCTCTCTCTTCTCCCTCCCCATGGAGGGCTGGAGAGGAGAACTGGAGACACAAAAGGTAAAGGTCATGGACTGAGCTAAGAACAGTTTACTGGAAACAGCAAAGAGATAAGAAACCAGCAATGACAGCAACAGCATTAATAACAGCAACATATATTAATAACAGAGTGTACATGAGGTGGGTGATTCACACAAAATCTCCTCCCACAACTCACCTCCCTCTACATGATCAGGATGGACCCCATTACAGCCCCTGAAGAGGACATGAGGTCTTACAGAATAACTTCAGTGTCCTAGCCATATGCCCCCTGAAAGTGCTAAGAAAAATTGACCTTTACCTAGCCAGATCTAAGACACACGTGCCTATGACTAATTTTGGAATTTGCTGTAAGGACAGTGTCCACATGTAAAGCCAGCACAATTAGCATGCATTTAATATTACCAGAAATCTTATGAGACATCTAGCAGGCTAATTTCTGGCTCGACTGAATCACTGAACTACTCTTCCAACCTAGAGATTCTGTAATATAGGTTGGATATTAGGAAAAAGTTTTTTACAGAAAGAGTGATTAGGTACTGGAATTGTCTGCCTGGGGAGGTGGTGGAGTCACCATCCCTGGATGTGTTTAAAAAAAGACTGGATGTGGCACTGGTGCCATGGTTTAGTTGAAGTGTTAGGGCACGGGTTGGACTCAATGATCTTGAAGGTCTCTACCAACTTAGTGATTCTGGAAAACAAAGTATTATTGCTTTTTAACATTCAGATGTAATATTCTAAAGATTTTTTGCTCATACATGTCAAATCTCTTGTGCATGTCCTTTGCAGTTAAGAGAATATTATAGAGGTCTTATTACAAAGTGAGCCAACAGCTGAAGCATTATTTTTCAATTTGACTTTCATTGATACTTCCATTTTATGAGATTCTGTCCTTCACCACACTTCCCACTCCCTGATGGCTCCAGGAAGAGTCTACCCACTTCATTACCACAAACTTTGCTCAGAGGAACACCTGATGATAATGCAGAGTGCAACCTACCACCTAAGCTTTAGCTTCAGCATATCACAGCCCAGAATAGATTTTAAGTTCTAGATTTTTGCATCAGAGAGACACCATATTCAGGGAAACAGTTTTCCAAAGTGATGAAGCTCAACTGAGGTTTTCCTAAATGTGGGAAACTGGACAGCAGCGAGCTCTAAGAAGGACCAGGCACATCTGGTTTTACCCCACATAGATCAGTGGTTGACAATATACCCATGCTTTTCTTATATTACAGTTCTTCTTCAAAATTACTATCAGTCTTCAGCATAAAGACAGATTAATATCTATACTTGTGTCATTTTCTGCATGGTATACATTTGGTTTCGGGCAGAGATTTTTCAACATTTCATCTCATGGGTCATCTTTCAATATGGATTGGCTGTTATCTCCTACACCTGTGAAGCAGCTAAAGCAGCAGCTGAATCAAAGGTAAACAGCCAACAGTGGTAGCTTTTTGCATGGATGCTTTCCCTTTTACTACTCTAAAACCTGGTAACAAGCACACGCTGTGTGTGGCACAAGCCTGGCTCTCAGCCATGGCCTGACCTTCATCTCTGAAGGTCTCAGTAGCTGTGCAGCTCTCCCTGTGATGGCTTCACACTTCATTCTCTGCCCAACTGGGCATATTTCGGCTGATGGCCAGAATTCAGCTTGGTAAGGCAAGTGCCTAGTGCCCACTGACCTTACTCAAATGCTGGTGAATGTCCTGGATCAACAAACACCATTCTTTGAGACAATTTTTCTGGAAGCTTTCTACCATCAACAAGGCTGAACAGAATACAGAGTTGCATTCTAATACAGAGGCTTTTGTGACTTTTGTCCTTTTGCTGCCCCTTTCATTGGCAGGGATCAAGTTAAAGAGTCCGAGGAACTTAAGGCATTTCTAAATCCATTTCTTGGCACTTATGAACTCTGGTGACTGGGTTCAAAATGGTAGTAATAAATTAATGAATAATTCAAAACCACTTATGGAAGTCACCCTCAGCAATTTCCCTTCACATCCCATGTACTGAACAGTGAAGACAGCTACAATGGTTGGCTTTATCAGGACATTAAAGCTCTTACAAGAGTTTAAAAGATAAGAATAGCAGCACACACAATTTCAAGTAGAAGTTAAATTATACATGGTGATATCAAGCCAGTGTTCTCATGAAAGCATTCATTTAGTGAGTTTAATGAGAGCAATTTGTCAACAATTTCACACACCATTTGCCCAGAATTCTCCAATGCAGGATTTCACTGCAGGCTCCTCCCCCCCAAATAAAGTGCACGTTGTGTACAGTTCTGCCTATCATTAATCATCTTTTCAGCGCTGCAAGTTCAATGCTGCTTTCCCAGTAGGACTCCAAGGGAGCAACATAGCCAAAAGAGGGAAAAGTCATGGGAAAAGAACATAAATGTATGCCAAAACAAAAGTAAAAAACAAAATACAAGGGCAAAACTCCCAACCCTAGTATCCTTGTCTGCCCACGGTAGCTGCTCCAAACAGCAACTTCTGGAGCTCTACTTTTTCCTGCAGCTGAGTGTACAACTATCAAATCCAAACAGTGCTTCTTTCACCTTAAAAGTTCAAAGCAGATGTTAAGACCTTCAGTCAGTTTAGAATATGAAAAACATAACAACTTAAAAAAAAAAGTCCAACCACTTCCCCCTCTCATACTGTTATCAGCTTCTGGGATTGTTGCATTTTGTTTTTCAAATATGTCCAGTTCAAAGATAACTCTTTCTTAAAAAAAAACAAAACAAAAAACCCACCAAACAACGAACCATGTATTTATTGAAACTTTATCTGCAAAATGCTTGACTTAATAAATAACAACTGAAGAAATCATTACTGTTGATTGTCAGCATTTTTCTTCTAACCAAGACGACTGAAGGAAAAGCATATGGAAAGTAATTAAGAAGACCAGGAGTGAGGTTTGCTGGAAGTAACTGATACTGTTGGTAAATCTGGGACTTATAAATTATGCTCTTCCATGGAGGAAGAGAGGCAGATGTTTCTGCTATTTCAGCAAGGAGCTAGGGGAGAGCAAGTAAAAATGAAAAGAAAAATCAATAGAAGAACAATGAACCTGTAAATACTCAATCTAACTGGTATTACACACTTACTTCTTTTCTCTGATGCTCCTAGTAACTTTGAAGGCTTTGAGAAGTGGAGAAGGAATCCCCTGACATGATCTTATTAAAAACATTCAAGACACCAACAACTATGGCTTACTTCATCTTATCTGGACTTGTGCAGCAGGAATATGGGCAAAAGAAAGCATTAATTTTACTTTTAAATATCTGAACTTTTAAAGATGTATAGGAAGAATTGCCAGTTCCGCAATATGTTTTATGTTATGCTTAAACAATATTGAAAATCTGAAACAAAGTAAAAGCAAAAAGGGAAATAGGTGGAGCTGTAATTTGATACTCAACAAGCTATAAGTTAATACTCGACATAGGATCCTTTCCTTTTACAGGAAAGGCATTTTAGGAAGGCTGTGAGAACAGGGAGGACAGGGGGAGCTGAGCACGTCTAAAGGGGCAAGACAGGCTCAAGCTACAGAGCATTTCCACAGAGACAAAGTGCTGCTGTCATCTGCACTGGCAGCATCTTCAACCAGCAGTGCTCTGCTTCACTAACTGTGCTCCCTCTTGCCAAAGGCATCTGAAAACAAAAAGTTGTTTTCTGAAGTGCAGCAAATCAAGATTTTACTATTTTGGCCCTCAACACCTATCAATAAAGGTTAAATGAAGTGTGGGCTTGTATATAAGCATAACTACATGTATATGATAAACAGAAAACCACTCTTTTTAGATTTTTTTCTGTATCTGTTTAAAGATATGTGTGTTCTTCTATATACTTATCCACCCACCTATCTTTCAATAATGAACAAAAAAAGACTTTAAAAAAATTCCCCAAATATCTGACACTGCATCTGAAGGAATTAAGGTGTTCCATCTCAGCTGCTGTTATCCTACAGGCTTTTGAGACATTGTCCTTCATGGGGGAAAAAAGATAAATCCATACAGAAAGGTCAGGGATATATATATATATATATATATATATATATATTTTTTTTTTTTTAACTAACATTCTAAACATTCTATTTTTTTCTTTCCTAGAAGCTGTTGAATGATTGTGAATATTTGGCAAAAAAAATAAAATAAAATAAAATAAAATAAAATAAAATAAAATAAAATAAAATAAAATAAAATAAAATAAAATAAAATAAAATAAAACCTGCTTTCCTAACCCCTGGTGTCCAGGTATGAACCTGTTCAGATTAGTCAAAAAAGAAGCTATGCATAAATGTTGAGGGGTTTTCCTATGTCTGTCTTCTGTCTAAATTTAATCTTTTTTTTTCTGGTTACAGTATGACATGGTAAACTACCATCACTAGTCTTAAATTTAGGAAAGGAATTACTTAGAAACTTCAGAACTGAGCTTTGAAAATGCACCTCTGGCCATAGTTTACATTATGGTTACAGTCAGAAAGATCCTGTAAAAATGACATGAAGATGATGTAATATTGTCAGCCACAGAAAATTCTGTTTGTTCAACTAGCAAGGTCTTTTTCTTTTACTCCTATGCCACAAAATTCAATGTTACTGAAGAACTCCAGAGTGCATTTCTGTGTCATAGAATCACTTAGGTTGGAAAAGACCTCTAAGACCATCAAGTCCAGCTGTTAACCAGCACTGCAAAGTCCATTACCAAACACATTCCCAAGCACCACATGCTTCTGCACGCCTTTTAAATATTTCCAGGGATGATGACTGCACAGCTTCCCTGGGCAGCCTGTTCTGGTGCTGGAAAACTCTTTCTGTGAAGAATTTTTTCTGCTATCCAATCTAAATCTCTCCTGCCACAACATTTCATCTTGTCCTGTCACTTGTTACCTGGGAGAAGAGACCAGAGCTTATCCCACTGCATCCTCCCTTCAGGCAGTGTCCCTTGGAGTGATAGGGTCCCCCCCGAGCCCCCTCCTCCTCTCCAGGCTGAACATTTCCATCTCCCTCAGCTGCTCCCCAATGGACTTGTGTGCCAAACCCTTCACCAGCTCTATTGTCCTCCACTGGACACACTCTAGCACCTCAGTGTCCTTCCTGAATTGAGGGGCCCAGAGCTGGACACAGCACTCAAGGTGTGCCCTCACAGTGCTGAGTAGAGAGGGACAGTCACTGCCCTGCTCCTGCTGGCCACACCATTGCTGATACAGGCCAGGTTGCCATTGGCCTTCTTGGCCACCTGGGCACAGCTGGCTCGTGTTCAGCTGCTGTTAACCAGCACTTCTAGGTCCTGTTCCAATGGGCAGATTTCCAGCTACCCAAGTAGGACCCAGCACTTAGCCTTGTTTAACCTCACAGAATTGCTCTTGGTTCATCAATCCAGGCTGTCCAGATCCCCTTGCAGAGCAATAGGCACTACAGGAGAAAAAAGACTGACTTAACATTTTGCACATAAAGACACCCTGTAGACACTCAAGAGCCACATGAAAAACTCAAAGCCTTGGGCCATACATTTCTTTTATCAACACAAGCTTGTGCATTTTCAAACCCTTCTCAAAGGAGAATCTATGAGAGTCCCAAGAAGTTCCAGGCTCTCTCAACAGGTTCTCCTGCACAGAGACTGTGGACACTCCAATGGTAGAGGCAGGGTCTCCATAGAACTGGCTTCACCCATAGGAGAGAGACCAAGGGTATGCCTATGGAGGATAATTCTCAACCCCTACTGTGAACACTGGATCAAATAATTCCTCTTTGACAAGTACAGATATACCAGGAGTACTCATCATAGCTTCTTCCCTATTATATAGCTACTCCTACACTACACATCTTTCTGCCAAAGGATGTGATCCTGACCTGAATTAGCTATAGGCACATGTAAAACATGTTGTTTGAATACTAAACCCCAGACAACTAAAGATGAAAATGTATCAGTTTACTTAATACTTTAACTTGTTCTGTTACCACATGGTAAAATACAGAGACCATCTCAAGGATATATCACATGGAAGAAAATGGACAAAAGACTATTAGGATGTTTTTAACTCCATGCTGTCCCACAGTTAGACAACCAAAAGTCTACATGTATGCACAAGAAAATTCAATCCCCAGCCCCACATACTTCAAAGCTACTTTTGTTTAAAGTGATCATGGTGCAGGAACCAGAACTCTCTAGAAAGAAAATCAGAGAGGCAGGCTGATGTAAAATCATGCTATATCTCATGCCATCTTTGTGGAACTTGCTGACATAGGAGATTGTGGAGACAGAAAGCATTTTCAGATTCAGAAAAGATCATGCAAATTTATGGGCAGTAGGTCCCGTAAACAGAGAGGCAACAGGATCCAGTGCAATCTAATGGGAATGGACCAGGGAAAATGAATAAGATTGCATGATCTCATTAAATGGCAGCTATAGTTATCCTTGCTGCTGGAGAGGAAGTGTACTGGGAAACACAGCTGGTCTGATTTTGTGGGGCATTTTGAGAATCTGTGTCCTTCTTCATAGGCACTTAAAATCTGTACTGCTTGCAAGGACATCAGGAATCTGTGTGACATTCAGCAGACATGCCTCAAAACTATTGAAGTCTGTGATCATGTTTTCTGTGCTGGATAGAGCTGTGTTAACATTGATATAACAGGCAGCCCTAGAGTTATTTCATTATTTAGAAAGTCTGAAGAAAAACAGCATTGTAGTTTTGTGTTCTTTTATCCAACTCCTGTCTGCAATGGTGGTGGAGTCAGGCACCAGTCTACTGCTTAAATCTAGATTCTCAGCCCTGTCCACCCCCACACTGCTGTTCCCTAATGCATATTTGTGACAAACTTGGAACAACATCTGACCTTTGAGGCCTCTAGCCACTTCCTTGCTGCCTGCCAACAAATTCTGGCTAACACTTAAAGGAGATATCTCACCACTGACCTGGCACTGTGAGTTATCAGCCTACAGTGAGGCCCCTGCAGTTTAGTAAAACAGTGCCCCAAATACCCCAGGATTCCTAACCCTGCACACTCATATCCCATGTTTGTCAGAATAGTGCAACTGAGCTTTATTATTGCATCAGTATTAACTTGAAGTATGTGTGCTCTTTTGCCTTCAAAAATAAAAGAAAAAGTCTGAATTCAAACAGAAAAGGGCAAGGGAATACAAATAATCAGGGGTAACAGTCAAGAGCTTTCTGTAAGTGCTTTATCCTTTCAGATGAGTTGTGGAGGCAAAGTGACTGGTCTCACAAGTCATCTTAGGACTTGCTACACCTACACCTAGATATATATACTTTTACATATTCAGGATGACTGTCCCTGCTTCAAGCTTTTCTGAAGATGTTGCAAAAACTTTGGAAATTGCATATGTTTACGTAACATATTTATGAAGTTAATGTAAAATTTAGAAGCTCTCACAAGAAAAAAAAATCTGGCATGTTTAACAAATTACAGTAGGACTGGGTGCTTAAAGATTCAGAAAGAAGAAACTTAGGTCATTTTCCTACAGAAATCTCAAGGTTAGTGACAGTCTCAGAAGGTCACTTGGGAAAGACAGGGATTATGTCAACTGTCCTGGGCCCCTGTTTATCCAGTTTCAAGACTTCTGGTGATGAAGACAATTTCTCCAGTACTTCCACATGTTTGCCATGTGAGACTTTTTCCTAATATCAAACTTGAATCTTCCTTGCTGCACCTGAGCAGATTTTGCTCTACCCACCATGGTCACGAAGTGCTCGCATGTATGAGCACAGGTATCCTACCTCCTCCCTCCTCCTTCTCTGAGATGAAACAAGCCACTTCATTATGTCCTTCATTGAGATAAATACTGTTAAGAGCCCTGATCATCCTCATAAGTGGTCTTAGATTTCCTCTCCCTAAGCTGCATCTCCAAGTGCAGCACCCAGAAGGAGGCACAATATCCAAATTAAAACCTAACCAGAACTGAGCATCCTGCACACACAGCCACTGCTCCATTTCTCCCTTGGATTGGGAGCTTTGCTGTCTAGGCAGCAGCTCTGTATTGTTGATTTATGTGCAGCTTTTGACCCATCTACAGGCTCTGCATACAGGCAAAGGCAGCTGTATTCTCTTGCCTGTTTGAGTTGCTGCAGCCTCAGTGGAACTGATAAATAGACTGCTGTAGATTTATAGTCAGTGAGCAGATGACTCAAAATTGCACAGTCTTCGCTTTTATTTCTTCATTACTTTATCAACAGACTCTAACTCCACAGGGTGCATAAATTCCACAAACTTTTCTTTCTTTTCTGGACTTTGGAACAATGCAGGTCAGGCAGTGGGGGTCCTTTGTACAGGACATTGCTTATCCCTACATGTGCTCGTGCTCACAAAACCAGTTTGCATTCCCTCAGGAACATACAGTTTATACATAAATACCTCCTTCTTATATAGGAATAAGAATCCAAACCCTCAGTCTTGCATTTCAAGTGGAGTTCAGCTGCTCAAGACCAAATGTGGATCTTGGTTATGAAGATAATTGGCCACACAAAGCAATGTGCAGTAGGAGACTCAGGACTGGGAAGAAAAGTTGGGCTGCCTCATACTTAGTGACTTTAGATTTACACATCTGGAGCTTAAATTCCCAAACCCACCAATTAGCACAGGAAAAGCAGTGAGACAACAAAGTTTCTAGGAAACTATTGACAGTTGTTTGGTAGATAGGAACAAGCATGGAAGAAACGGTCTTAGGAAGGTCAAAAAACCCTCTTAGAGCAAAAAACTACCAAAGAAAGTAAAGAAAAAAAAATATATCTGAAAAAAGTGGTACTAAAAAAAAATAAGGTCTGTTTTTTAAGTTATTCTTTTAATAATTAAGATAATATTTATTGTAATATATGAATAGGAAAAAATGAACTGTTTCAAATATTCTACACTCTTTGAAAACAAGAAAAGAGAAAAGTAAAAATATTCTTCATCTGGAAGAAAAAAATTGCAACAATTTTTACCAAAATGCAAAGTAGATATTTTAAAATTACAGTAGTTTTTCACTGCTAATTTTAAAGTTACAGAAAAAGGTTTTTAGGATTAAACCTTTTCACTATGGTAAATCTGTAAAAAGTAGATATTAATTGTATTCATTATATATACACATATGTTTAAAAAGTTAGTTGTTAGAAGACACTTATTTTTTTGAGTATGTAAATCAGAAACTTGCTTAGGGTCAAATATTAAGAAGTAAAAAACCTTATGAATTGTACATGCTTGCCAATTTAATTTCTTATTGACATGTTCTATAGTAAAAAAACCTAGCCATAAAATGCACCTCTAAAAAAGCTGAATAAAATTAGAATTGTTTTAAAGTAAATCTAACATTTTATTTGGTCACCTCCATTAGCCATGAGGTTTTGGATGTGCAAGCACAGCTTAGGCTGGCCCTGAAAGTGCAGTTGCTGACACCCACCACCCATGAGTTGCTCTTGAAGTCATTCTCATGCCACTAAAGTATCTATGAACTGTGGTAATGCAAAACTTGCCTTAATAAAAGGGTAAGTCATTCATGCAGTGGAGCTGGACAGACAACAGAGCAGGAAGAATGGGTCACTTGCATTTTGAGGCTAAACTTCCCTCTCCAGTGATGTCTTCTTCAATTATTTTAGCCCTAGCTGCCTGGTCTCCACTTTCAGCCTTTTTATCAGAGGAATAAGCAGTGCAGTCCACATGAGCAGAAGAGAAGGAAAAAACAGAACCAAGAATGCACTGGTGACTAACTAATGAGCAGTTCATGCTTCTCCTATTATTTAAAATAAACTTTTTTTAAAAAGACATGCCCCCAAAATATCCACATTTATGTAAATGATTTACAGGAAGCCTCTAACTACTAGACCAACATCCCACAGAAATAAATAGTCATTACAAAAGAATGTATTCCTTGCACAGCTATTACTATTCTAACATCAAGGAAGGAAAGCATTCACTCTTTCATTCAAGGAAATAGGCTATTAATTTTCTTTTCCTGAGAAAACTGTTTTGCTGAAGATATCAAATCCTTAATTGGGAATTACTGCAGTATTGTCTTTCTTAAAAGGTTGTTATTTAAACCACTCTGGACAGCTAGCCTAGCAGAAGGCTGTGTTGGTGCATCCAGTTCAAAACACAGGGCTCCTTTAATTAGGGAAAATGTGTTTCATGGATAAAATCAAATTGTGTTAGTAAGTTTACTCCAAGCATGAGATGAAGAGGATCTCAGGGTAGACCTATTTCAGCCAAACTTTATTCTTCATCCATCTTATTGCCACAGATTTAAACGTAACCACATATATCATCAGAAATCTTTCCCTCTATTGAAAACTAGACATCAGACACTGATTCAGTGGGCTATACAGATTCAGTGATGGAAGTGTCAGCAATACATCTCAGAGAGGGAGCCAAAAGCATAAGGGATAGTTCAGCTTATGGGATGTTGCTGCTGGAAAAGTAAGAATTTATGTAAATCAACCCCAGACTTCACTGTGTGGGGAGGGAGGGGAACTTGAACATCACCACGTGGAATGATGTGGTCCTACCACATACTCGAGCTTGTTCAGTTTACTGTAATACCCAATCTGCCAATATTAATTTCTTAATGAAAAACTTACATCTGGGAAACTACATCACCATCAAAGTGACAAAACCCACATCCTGCTTAAATTTCATTCACTTGAATGACATATCCATGGAAAATCACTGCAAAGCAAATCAGAGCTACAAGAGAAGCAGACAAAAAAAAAAAAAAGCACTATGTTTATTAAAACTAAAAACATGTCTTTTTTCCAAAGAAGCCATGCCAGTATATTTGCTACAATCTACTCAATTAGGAAAAAAACAAACCAAAAATAAGAACACACACAAAACCCCCCAAACAAACAACAAATAAAGAAACTACCAAACAAAAACAAACAACATTCCAAACAAACAAAAAACCAAGCCAAACCAAATCAACCAAAAACACAAAAAAGCCCCTAAACACCCAACAAAAAACACCAAAAGAAAAAAAAAACACTAAACAAAATATACCCCCAAGCCCCCATGTAACAGAATCACATAGATTCACTGAGGTTGACATTCTATTGAATATTTCTGATAAAGGAGCAGGTCTTTCTGTAGAAGCAAAAGAGTTAAATTCTAGATATCCTAAATACTCCCACCTTTCCCTGCTGCTGAAGCTGTCTGCACATAATTTGAGAAAGTTGAATTAAAGGAAAAGAATACTGTATACATAACACACTAAACGATGGCTATGAAAAGAATGTATGTGAAAATCCTTCATATTTTCTGCTTGCCTTTAATTAGAGATGGATTCCTGATCTTGATTATCCTAAGCAGAAAATCAAGACCAGTCCCTGAAACCAGTCTTCCCTTTGTGGGCCTCCTCTTGATTTATGTAGGGCTTTAAACAACACAAAAACCCCCAGAGCTGGGGTTACTGTTCTTTCACATTAGTTGCTTTTTTTGAGGCTGTAGATGGGCCTATGCTTTAGGATATTTATTTCTTGTTATGCCCTACATTACAAGAAAAGAGAGAGCTGGGGAAAACCATTAGAGAAAGTGATACACTTTTAAAATAATTTTGTTAACCATTTCATTATAATTTCATTCAGAGTCCTCTCATTTTAAGATGCTCCTCCTGACAACCCATCTTTTTTGGTTTGGACACTACTATGCCACTTTTAAGACAATTAAATCTGTTGCAGAGTATTTTCTGATAAGTGCTCTTGGCTCATTCAAAGTAGCACCCAGATACCTTGAATAACTTACTGACCTAATGAGGCTTCAGCCACTTTGCCACAGGAACTAAGGCAATGATATTTTGGGACAAGTTACAAGGTGTGACAAAATAATATGACAAAGTCAAAATTCTGAAGTAGTTGGTTGTGTGGTTCACATCTTGCAGAGGGAGAGAGAAAAGTAAGGTAAAAGGAGAAAGGGAACATTATAATGCTTCTGTTAACAAATTACAGGGTTTACCATCACACATTTTAGCTGCATGTTCTCTTCTTGCATGTACCCAGAAAGATTTGAGGCCAACAGCTCCCCCACAACACCTTGAAAGATTTAGAATCCTCCTTCTCTCCTGTGGCTACATAGAGGAAGACAGGGAGGCTGAAACCACTCTGTTTCTTACCCTCTTAGGCAGTGCAGCCCTTATCCCTACCTTTAGGAAGAAGGAGAGACTGGCTGATCTCAGGAGAGACCAGCTGATCAAATTTCACTGTCACCCAGCCCACTGGAGGGAGTACTGTACAGAAAATGTTAACACAAGGGCAGAGGGAACATGGTGTGTCCAAAGCAAGACAGAGCAGAGCTTGCTTCAGTGCACAGCAGGGACTCCATTGCCATGATGGATGCAATAGTCCAGCAGGTTGCTAAATTAGATGTATGTGTTGGGCTAGCAAGCTGTTACACAAAATACCCAAGTCTCAACTGTTTTCCAAAATGAGTGGAGGTAGCAGGTCAGTAATATGAAATGCTTACACCCTGGCCAAGTTCTCATTAGTGGCTTGTTTTCTCCTAAAGCCACAGGCTAACACACCACTGTATAGCACTGACAATTTCTAAAGCTATCATGAGTTCAGCCACTATACCTCATCTCAGTTTTACAACTTTTTCATCTTTCATATTTCTCAGCTCTTTTACAAGGTACTTTTAATAGAACTCTGACCAGCATGACTAGAGTACTATACTGTACAATTACCTTGGGGGATATGGATGGCTCATCAGCAAGTGAGCCATCCACATTGTCCTCATGTGAGGAACACAAATCCCAGCAGATGGACAGAGTCTTTGTCATGGCAGATTTCACTCTGGACAGACAGGACATATGAGAGCTCTACTCACTCAGCTGCACAGTCTCCTTGACTCAGGTGGCCACATGGTCCAAATTTGCCATTCTGAGGAGTCAGTATCAGTGGTTTCTTCTGGAGCCCAACACTTACATGTAGTTACTGCACTCCCAAAACTTTTATGAAGTTGTTCCCTTAATTTAATTTCAAAGCCCTGCAGAATTAATTACTTGACCAATAAAGAAACAACCAAATAATTCTGCATACAGATAAACACTCATAATTTTTTTTATTTGAAAGCGACTTGTAGGTGAAGTCTCCTTAATTTAAACTGTATTTCTGTAGATCTTGAAAACTGTAACACCAGATTCTCTCTCAATTACCTTTAATAGGCTAACTAGCTGCATTAATCACATCTAGATAATTCAGCAAACTTTCATAGGCAAGTAACTGAATGCTGTCACTGTTTGCCACTCCCTGACATGCTTATTACTTAGCCACTTCACAATTTAGCTGTGTAAAAAAAACTTGTAAATGATTAACATTGGTCCTCTGGGATGGAAGAACAATTTTTTACATAATGACTGACCAAAATAAAGGGAAAAAATTTTTTTGAAAAGTTGTACTGAGCAAGGGGCAAATAACAAAAGTACATTGGGAAAGGGAAGGCACCAATTGCAATCTTCTTTCAAGGTAGAATTACTATAATCATTATGAAATCTATGCATGGAAATTGTAGACTGTGCCTGACTCCTCTCATGGGCTTACAGAAACACACCACATAATAAAAGAAACAGGAGAGTGAAGAAGCACTGAAGAACTGCATCTCAACTTTTATCACCCTGCAAATACTCAAGGTCAGGTTGAATAGGGCTCTGAACAACCTGATCTAGTTGAAGATGTCCCTGCTCATTGCAGGGGGTTTGGACTAAATGATCTTTACAGGTCTCTTCCAACCCAAAGCAATCTATGATTCTTTGACTCTGTTGCAGGTCTCAAGGATATGGCATGATCTCAGTGATGGATAGATCTGATTATTGTAATTGTATTTTAGGTGTTTCTCTTACAGGAAAAGAAAAAAGATATCTCTAAGAAATGCCAACACCATAGATCCTTATTAAGGCAGAGTTTAAATTATTAAGTGGTATTCTGCACTCTTAAAGCATTTCTGAAGTGATTGGTCTCAAACTCAAACCATCTTTCAGATGTTTACATCTTTACAGAATGATTCCTGTAATGCACATACTTGCTTATCTGCTTTTGAAATCACATGGAAATGAACTGCATTCACTGGGCTTTAACAAATGCCAGAAAAAGCTAGACACTAAATTGCATAGCTTCATTCTTAGGGACATGTTTCCATTTAGCATCCTGTATTAATATGATTTTATTTTTACCTAGATGCTTTACTTTGGAGCAGCAGCACTAGAGATCAAAAGGAACATTAAGAGAAGTTCTCATCAGAGACTGTTTGTGATCATCTCCGTTTTGCTTTGCCTTTAATTACCAAGGAAAAATAGATTATTTTAGTAAGTTTTTTTCATGCTGTTTGAAGTAACAGCCTGTCATTAAGATCCATAGGAGTGCAAGAGAGTACAGCAAAATCAATACCACACTTTCATTCAGGGGAGTCTGGTGTGCATTTACATTGCTGTGGATCCTGATGATGTAAAAGTCTGCTGACCATAATAACAGTGGAGTTGGCACACTGGTACAGATCTTGGCATTTACCTTGGGGCCCTTGCATATGTTCACAGCTCTTGTGAACAATTCCTCTGAAGGAAGTTTGTCTCTTGACAGGATCACTTTTTCCTGTGAAAAGGGAAAAGAACATGGTGAGGTTTTATACATATAGACATGTAGTCTCCTCACTGATTCTGATCAACTGCAAAATATTTGCAACTTGGAAACAAAAAATTTCCCTTCTTTGTTCCCAGGATGACAGGTCTGATACAAGTCAACTGCACTGAGAACATCTACAAAATTAGGGAGGCAGGGAAATAATTTCTTGATTCCAGATAGTGACCCTGATGTAGGAGCTGTCCTGACACTTGGAGTTGTATGGACTGAGGTGCTTGTGGCCAAAAGGAAAACAGGGTGTGAGAAATACAGCATTAAACACAGAGGTTAGGGACATGCTGAGCTGGGCCCCTATGGATTACCATTTTCCAACTTGAGTAGGGTATAGGGGCACATTTTATTAGAGTTGTTGGTGGCGTAACACTGTAGAAAAATTTAACCTAAGTTACATATAGACAAGCAACTGGAACATCAGATTAGAAAATAATGAGTCCACATAATTCACTGGTAATATATACTGTTGAGTAGCTGCTTGAGATGACATCCAACCATCCCACTGAAGGAAAAAGCTTACCTCAAATCCTAAAATTTAATTTAAATTTTCCTTAGGTGAGGAAAAATACTTCTATTTCATACTGTCCAGCAACTATCTAGAGTTAAGCATCTTATTCAATGTAAAATAAACTAGTTGATAATTACCTAGTTGATAAGAGAAAACCAGTGAGTACACCTCTGAAGATATTCTCAGCTATAAGAAAAACAGGACAAAGTCTATTATTAATGACATACATTTTAAGAGTCCCCAAGACAAGGCAATCTACCAGACTTGGCAAGTGAAACCAAAGGTCAGGAATCTACTTAAGCATGCACTGATGACCTGCTGGTAATATACAAAATGTGTTGTTTTAATGAATTCCACTGCTGGAACAAAAGCTTGGTACAAACAAACAAACATATTTGTTTTGCACTGTTGTGGGATTTATTCTAAACTAAAGGCAAGTGAAAAAGAGGTCAGAGCATACAGTACAGAGGCATGTCACTTTCATTGGACAAATCCAATCTAATAATTATGTTGCCTGATTGATATAGTGCTGAATGTGTGAATGCACTACCTAAATTTATTTTCTATGGGTTTCTTAAAACTCAGAAAAACCTTTTCAATAGTCTTGTTTAACCCACCAGCAGTGCAAGAGTTATGCAGAGACTTGGCAAATCAGTGTTTAAAAGCTGACAGGTGCAGTTCTTCAAGCCTGAGGTTCTGGACATGTCATAAATCTGTTCCAGAGTTTCTCAGAATTATTGTCAATTGGGTCACACAGATGTAAATGTGCAATGGCCAGAGCTTCTCTAATGGTGTGATGATAAACCCCAGACACACAAGGCTTGTGTTCAAAGGCATGATTAGCTAAGATTTCCCACTATATAAAATTGCTACCACTATCCAAAATTAAACTTGAAAATTATGGAAACAAGTCCAGTCATGATTAAATACAGCATAAAGAAAAAGACTTTAGTGAACTGGAACTGCTGTAGTGATTGAAAGTAGATAGCCAGAACAAATCTGATAGAAACCTGTATTCTTTCAGTTGAATGATTGATTTATCATTTAAAATGCTGATATGGGAGGTAAAAAGTGAAGAATCTGAGTTGTTTCCATAGTCACTTTGAATATTGGGAATGTATTTCCAAAATAGGTTATTTCTCACCTTCAACATGCAAAACAGCCAAATTAAGATAAGGCCATAATGATCCTAATCAGCTAAGAGTTTTGGATATTCATCTCTTTTTATCTTACTAAAAGAGAAGCTTCTACAGGTATTCTCAGTTCTTGAATTACAGACACAGCCACAGTGATCTGTGGGTGTTAAACTTGTTTTCCTGATGAGTAGGTTAGAAGGTAATTTCAGTTATTTCAGCAGACAGAGATCTGTCTTTGATAAGAGATAAACCTAAACCAGCACAACACAGATGTTATGTATTCTGTTTAAAGTACCAAAGCAGTGCTGTGCTCTAGAAAGCATGATGAACTTGCTACATTGCTCCCTATTTCAATAATTGTGAACTACTGATGTTACAGGCCAAGGAGTCTAGGCAAATTGCTAGAAGCAATCACAGTCCTAACTTGCTGGAAATAATGAGAACTTCCATTGATTGGTTCACCTGCAATAACAGTCCTGGCACACATGGACAGCTGCCAGCAGAAATTCCAGGTGTTACCTACTGTCTCATATATGATAGGGCTGCCCTTCTCACTCTGCATCCAGCAACCTTGACTCAGCTCCCTGCTTCAGTTTTCTCACCTTCTATGTTTTGCAGTCATTTTATTCCTTAGTAGCATAATTAAACCTAAGTTCATCATGTGCAGCCTGCCACTGTTGTTCAGTTGCTCCTTACATGAACATCTTATGATATTTATTGAAGTATTTTATGCTAAGGAAGATTTTTAAGCCTACTAAAAGAGTCAAGAAGTGATTAAGTCTGTACACTTACATGGGAATTTTGATTTTGGGTGCTAACAGAGTGCCAAGGTAGATGACAGAGGTAAAAAAAGGAGAGGGCAAAAAGAGGGTGGAATAACACATAAAGTAAGAAGCAATTGCAAGGGAAGAAAATTCAGTAATTAAATGAGAAAGTGGAAAAAAAAAGAGGCAAACATTACTGCAAAAGTTTAATTGTCTCTCAAATATAGGTTTCCTCAGATTCTAAAGAAAACATGAATGTTCTCTGTGATTACATGGGAAAACTTGTTACAGGCAGCTTCTCACAGTCCTGTGCCCCAGGGAGAGAGTCTGCTCTTTTTCAGAAGGAAGTGGTGTCTATCCCAAAGAAAGAGGTGACTTAAAACACTGAAGGGACCACAACCAAGGAATATACAGAAGAACCTTATAGTAAAACAGTAATTAAGAAAGTTATGACAATACTTGAGATGGAGCTCTGAGGGGGTCAGTGCTCATTCATGGGGCCAGACACTTATTCATGGCTGATGGCTCCTGCACTCATCAATAGAGCCAAAGATCTTGGTGAGCATCAGGAGACATTCCCTCTTCAGCAGCCACTTGAAATGTACACAATTGCTGCCAACAGCCCATACACCACAAAACTCCTCATCTCTGAGCAAACAATAACTGGAGGAACGTGCTAAGGGATAAAGGAAGAGTGATGGACAGGAGACTCCAGTGCCTGTGATCAGAAGGGGATCCATAGAGTACTGTCCTCATGGACTCAGCATCAGTTTCATGTGCAGGAGAGAGCTGGAATCTGCTGAGGCAACCTAGTTTCTCCAGAGCACCCTTTCCCTTAGGATAGACAGCAGAAGTACCTATTAATAGACAGGCCAATCCTATGGAATAACTGAAGATGAAGCTAAGCATTACACTTCTCAGGTAGGGAATTAACACAAATGAGTTAACAAAAGCCTGTTTTTTAATGGAGAAGAGAAGAAATATATTTTTCTACCCTTTTATAACTGTGAGGACAACCAGAAAATGCTTCCAAAATTGATACCATACGTGCAGATTAAAACCAGGCTGCAAGCCAAATCCTCCTCTTCAGTTTCACTGGCGGAGCCCAGCAGACTGCCACAGAGCTATACTGGAGCAGCAGGGAAAAGAATTTGACCCTTTGACTGCTGCATCAAAAGCAGCTAACTTCCCACTCTGTTTGGTGGCCTCAATATTAGAAGTTACAAATGGCTTTGTGCTCAGAAACGTATGGATTTGCTGCTAGAATAGTTATGTGCTGATGTCCTTCTGCCCTGCTCTCTCTGAAATGACATTCCCTCTCCCTCAGCCAGCATAACTGGCATTCCTACTGTTGTCTAGCTGGGGATGTATTAGATTGTACTGGGTGCTGATGAAGGAAGCTCCTCCACTCCCTAATCATTCTCCCAACACAGATAATCTGTGAAAATAGCAAACGACTTTAAAACTGGGCTTATCATTTAACTTCTGCTCTGTTCCACTGGCCCATACCTGTAGACTCAAGCACCAAATGTGCTCTCCCATCATTTTTGAAGTCAGGCAATTCAAATGTCAAGGTTTATCTCATGATCACAGCTGGTTAAGATTTATTTTTATGAAACAGAGGCTGCATACTGTATACATGAACAAGAATGTAGACTCTAGAAAGAAGAATATACAGTACTTTGTAGTAAAGCTAAACCTGAAAATGCAAACCTTAAGATAGCAAGACTTCTTTGTACCATGAAATTCTGGATTCTCTTGGTATGAATTGAAGATGAGAATATCTTATGATAGATGTAAATGATAGATATAAAAAGTATTCTGACTGAAAAAAAGAAGTACTCACACCATGAAAATAGCTGTTTTGCTACTCTGCACTAAAATACTTTATAACTAAACCTGCTAAAGCAAAGCAATGGAAAGTTTTGTTATTTATGAAGAAGCTCACACCAGGAGCAACCTTCATACACAAAGTTGATTTGTCCCTTAATGCTCATGGACACAAACTTAGTTCAGGGCATTTCCCCAAGCATTTTAAGGAAAGGCAGGGATGCTGCTTGCCCAGAACACAGACCATTTGATGCAGAATTCAGTTTTCAGGTGATGAATTCAAGAAAATTGGAAAGGAGGGACAAGAGCAGGGAAGAGGAGTGGGGTGCTTGTTTAATGCTATGTCTGCTCTAGATGTGAAACCTTCCTTCAGTTCCTTCTTCCTCCTCAGTGCTCCCTACCATCCAGCCCCTATCTTTGCCTCAGCTGTAGCCCAGGTTTTCACCAGACCCCCTCCAACAGGCCTGCCTCCCCATCAGCTTGCTGAGTGTATTGGGTTTGCATAGCAAGGTTTTGGTAGTGGGGGAAGGGGGGGGGGATGAAGGATAAATAAATCACAAAACCAAACTCATCATAATTTTCTAGTACTACAATGCATATTCTTCATAGGTTCTATTGTTTTGGCTAGTCCTGAAACAATGCAGCAGAAAGCCTCAAAATAAAAAGTTTCAGATTTTTTTTTTTTTTTTTTTTTTTTTGGCAGCAGCAAAACTACACACAGCATCTCAAAGAGGAAACTCAAACAAACACCAAAGACTGCAATGCCTGACCTGCTTAATGTGGTACAGGGGATACAAGAGAAAGAACAGTCTGGTAAAGGAGAGTTATCAGTAACTTTTAGAATGGATGGTGATATTCACTGGGTTGTGGGAAAGGGTAGGCATCTTAAGCAGACAAGCACTGCTATGGGCACAGCAGTTAATCAGCATTTTTGCTGGTATCTGTTCCTTTACAGTTCCAGGAACCTCCTGTCACATGGGAGGCCACTAAAAAAAATAAGTAGTCCATCTCTGGACTACTTCTGTACAAAATAAGGTAATACAATCTCATTAGATCCTAATATAGCCAAAACAGTTTTATAAATTTAGTTTACCACGTGTTTCCAAAAAAAAAGTCATTTAGAGAACATCAATTAACAGTAAGGCAAAAGAAAGCTTATGGAGGATTGCATGTAGCTACACAAGTAAGGCTTGAATGAGCGGACAGCAATGCTTACAAGTGATGATTTAGCATTAGCATCTGGTGATCAAGACTTCCATAGAAGGTATTGAAAATAGTCAGGTCTAAGAGCCCCTTCCCAGTCTCTCTTTTTTTCCTACTTGGGGCACTTCACCGCCCTTAGCAAGTTCCCTTCCATCCTCAAAAGGAGAAGGTCTGAGCTGGGCCAACATGCCCTGTTATACCCACTGCAGTTACAGATTTTTATAGCTGAAGGAATCCAGAGAAAGGCAAGGAGGTTGATCAAGCAAAAAAAATAGGACCTCATAGAAAAAAATCAAAGGCACTAGATTGTTTAGACAGGGAAGAAAGAGACATAACATTTTCAAAATGTAAAGGGTAAGTTTGACCAAGACAGGCAGCAAAAGTGGATGCTTACATATTATTAAAATGCAAATGAGGGATTTAAACAGTGAGGAGGTTACTTATCCAAAAGAACTCAGGAGAGCCAAGAACAAAGTTCCAGACATTTCATGATCAATCCCATGCTGTCACCAGTAGCCATTATTTTCTAGATACTGTTTAGGTGACAGGCTCTTTCTGAAGGGAAGATATTGAATGACTGTCATTTTATACTAAAGTAAAGTCTCTGCTGTAGAAGTCTTACCTGAGACTTTTTATTTTTACCCTCATCAATTGTTCTTATCCTCATTTCTACTATGTGCATCCAGCTGTCTTAATAATTTCTTTCCCACTCAAACAACAGTATGAATAGCAGAAAATCTATTTGTAAAAGGCAGGGGAGGTATGGATAAATAGAGTGATCTAGCAGTCAGGTTTACTGTAATATGTTGACAAGGATCCTTCCAGCTTTCAATGCCTTGGTCAGCATGAACAATGCTCCAAAATCACAGTGGTGTATCTAATACAAATGGTACTTTTCTCACTGTATTTTTGCTACCAGGTCTGAGTTGATAGTATTGCAGTGTGAAACTACAAAATAAGCTTATGAGGATCTTCATTATATTGATGGCTGCTCTATAGTTTTTGAAAGCAAGCTGTCCACGGCCCTTTTGCCTGGTCCCTAAGTACAAATTTGTAGCTGCAGTTTGGGGCTGGGCAGGGATGATGCCTGAAAGCCTGTACACTTTTCTACAACTTGAGTGAGTCCTAGTTACTGTATGTTTGAAGACAATCTCAAGTTCTGGAGTCACAGGATGACAGAAGCCCACCCTGTCAAAGCACAGTCCCGCTCCCAGGCACATCACAGATGCAGCACTTCCTGCTTCCCTCACTGCTCTGCAAGTACTCACTGCACTGTTTGCAGTAATGGCCCTTGGAACAGCTCAGGCACCAGAGCCATACTATGAGCAAAAACTGCTATTCAGCTACATCTGGCCTCTACAATGGGTAGTGATTTTTTAAATTAAATCAGCATGCTGAGGGTGCGCCAGCTGGACACAGGAAAACACGGATAGCGTTCTGTTGAACAAAGAAAAGAAAGATAGATATTCAATGAAGTACATTTTACTCTCAATTTGAAACCATCCCCCCCCCTCCAAAAAAAGTAGTTGTTTGCAAGGACATCTCGGAAAGAGACACTCTAAAGACTTACACATCTGAATTTTCTGGTTGCCCATGTGACCAGATGCCAATCTCAACACGTAGCAGATAATCTGAGGGTAGGTAATGCATTCTAAATCAAGTTGGCTATCCAAGAAGCAAGTTGCTTTTAGTTAGGTACCAAACAACATCAAATCCATTGGGAGTTAGAATGCTCAAGCATTTTGAGAACATATTCAGGAAGGAGAGAAGTGTTATAAACCAGCCAGGACTTCCCATTATTGTACTTTTTTCATTACAGGAACCAAGTTTCCTTATGAGTTGAAACAAAAGACTGATTTACCAATGGTGTTATTTAGAACATAATTTCTCCAACTGATCTCTGGTTAGGCACGATGTGCAAGAGGCCAGAATGAAGTCAGTGCAGTAAGTCATGAATCGTCATAACCACAGTTTTTGTTGGCTTTCTGGAAATTTTCTTACACTATTATTGTAAGTTAAGATATATGTAATTAAGATATATGCAATTGTGGTTTTTTAGTGTAAATACCTCTGTAGATAGAACATCTTTTAATACATAAACTTAACCAGTAGTCTCCTTTCTTTTCTCTTCTTTTTTTTTTTTTTTTTTTTCCTTTTTTTGGGGGGAGAATAACCTTCCCTTTGACACTGGGAACAGTAAGAGAAAATCATCATTTTATGTCTCAAAACTTTGCATTTGTCTCTGACAATAACTATATTCCCTTGCTTTGCATGTGAAACCATTACTGGTTTGATATTTAACGTCTTTAAGCAAATATATCAGGTTGTAGGCAAAGGTGAGAGTTAGAATGCTCTTTGGTTTCGTAGGTAGTTACATTCTTAATTTTATAATGTTTTCATGGGATTCACAAAACAGAGAGGTCATCTTTGTCCCTGTACAAAGATTTCTGACAAAAGACTTGAATTTTCAAGATTTACACACTTGGGTGAGAGCTCACTCCTTATGTAGAACAGTTATGGGATCAGACTGAGACATGTGAGCCTACTTCAGGCACAGAGCATTTAACAGAAGACATCATTAAGGTCAAACCTAATAATCAGAAAGGATTTTCATATATCAGCAGATGACTGTGAGACAGGTACGAAACTCAAGTGGAAAAACAGAAATGGATCACAGAAGTACCTGAGACGTTTCTCAAAGGTGTTTTACCCTCTGGCAAATCTGCCAGACATCTCACCTAAGTGTGTACACAGAATGCTACATCCTATTGAGATTAATACTCTGTCAAAAGTATAACAAAAGAATGAACAGAAAAAAGCCACCAGAACAATTAGCATTATTTCTTCTCAATAGGAATCACATATAAGATAATGTAAATATCTCAAAGTTCAAGTTCTGTAGAAACAAAACAAAATCCTCCTCCCTCCCTATAACATCACATTTTGTTTCTTTCCAAAAATCCTGATATAAACACTTTTTTCAGCAAGCAAGCAACAAGCCAACCAAGCACTGGAAAAGTTTTGAACCATGACAGTGAACTGATGTCAGCCAGAAAACAGAATTCATCATGAATTAATAAAGAAGGAGGGAGAGGAGGTATTGTCAGTTGGTTTTAATCACTTACAATGAAGCAAAAGGGGGAAAAAAAACCAGCATGAGAATAGGAATTCTAGATCTTTTCATTCAATTCTGCGAGTAACGTAGATGTACTCTGTACATCTCATGTTCAGGAAGATTTAGCTTCCAAAATTTAAGTGTACCAGGAATTCTCTGGGAAACTAAGCACTTTAAAGCCAGGTCATTCTTCTCCCTTCACTGTCCAAACATATTCATCTCCTGTAATATCTTAAAAATGAATAGTTGGGATTGACATATCCCATACTCTGTCTACTTTAATTTGTTGGGTTTTTTTCGTCTGTATTGTGGAAGCCACTGTTAAGTGATTGAAACTTAATTGTGTCCAGGTTAAATTTAATCAAACTTAGCATTAATCTCAAAGTTAACACAATCACTTTCTAGGAAAAAAAAAAAAAAAAATCTCTAATACTAGGTCCCAATTAAAATAACCTCTCTGGCTTCAACACCAACATTAGAGATGAGAGACTGAACTAATATGCTTTGCTTGGCTGATTATCTAGGTCTTTCCACTGGCACCTTCTCAAACTGACAGCAGAGGAGGAAGGCAGGGGCAGCAGCAGTATTGTGGGGGTTGCTGTCAAGATGGGAGACAAGAAAACAGCATGCAGTGCTTTGGAAAAGGTTGAATGTGGTTGGGAACCACTGGTGTATAACTGGTCCTGACTGAAATGTTTCATAAACATGCTTAACTCAAGAAATATTTTGTAATTTCCTCAAATACGCCCCCCACTCTGCACACACACGTCTCTCATTATGTACTTAATGTGCAGTACAAGCATCTCCCTTTCACTTGTGCAGCAAGAGGGGCTTGACATGTAAAATCTTTGGACACTATTGCAAAGTTACATGTGTGTGTGGCCCTCCTGCCAGCAATGAGGATATAGTTTACATTTAAAGAAGATTTTAAAAGAATACTGCCTTGACCCTCCTCTGGGGGAGGAGGAAGTCCCTGAAGTACAGCACAAATGACAATTTGCATTGTTGTTGGGGTATTTTTTCTGCTGAAGAGAAATGCTCAAGCCTCCTAGTTGTCATTGTGGACAAATAGCAACGTCCAGAGACACCTCAGAGGATCTGTAGCCCTTATATTTTCCACAGTGGGCCCTGCTACCTGCCATGAGCTGTTCTTCCCTCAGCCAGTCAAGCATCAATCCACCCCTCTTTCTATAAACAGTGATAACTTCCCTGCCACTCTGCTCAGTTTGTTATTTCAGCTTTTTAGAAAGTGTGGCTAACATGGAGAGCTGAATACTTTCCACTAGGAATCTCCCTTAAAGGTGATTCTTCAGCAGCTGCTTTTGTTTTTCAGCTCCCAGGAAACCCATAAGAAATCTTTTTGGTGCCAGAGCTTGCCAAACCCTTACAGAAAACCATCTCTTTCTCTTCCCCCCTGTCCACCCACTCCAGCCCTGGAAGCAACTCCTGCACACAAGATGAGTTTATCCCAGGCACAGTTAGGGTTAATTGGCCTGAAATGCTCAATTTTCAGCAGAAAGTCCTTTCAAAATTTATTAATGCATGAAAACTTATGCATTATAAATATTATTATATATAAATGCATTAATACATTTTAGGTTCGGCTATTGCTCCTCCTTGTCTTCTCCACACCCTCTGAGATGTAAATAGAACACTCATAATTTTTTAGGTTTCTCTGCCCTCTGCTATTTGGGCAAAGTGGGAAAGTGCAATGCAGGAGATTAATTTTCATTTTAGGCCTCAGCCAACAGGCTTATACATACATTTTACAACTTGCAGATTTCCCCAGTGAGAATAAACTGATGTAAATAACATTTTCTGCAGTCATCCAGGTCCTCTACAGCAGTGCTCAGCCCAAGAACCTGAGAAAAGATGGAAAATGCCTCCAGAGAAGAGAGAGTGATTATATGAAGAGATCTGGGTCTTTGACCACAGCTGCAAGAGAATATAGGAGAGAAAGTGGGAAGGGAAGATACATAAAGCACATAATTTCAGGCAGCAGGATGCTGGGCAGTAGAAACAGCAAGAAGAGAACTTGTGCATTTTCTTTTGCTGGAGAAAGGAGTTCCAGTCAAGCAAAGGGCTCAGGAAGCCTTTGCACAATGCACTAGCAAGGAGGACTGAAGACACCTGGATAATCTGATGGGAGGAATCAAAGCTAGACTGAAGTTTGGAAGAGCTGAGCTCTTGGCACATTTTCCCCAGAAAAGTGATGCATTCACACTGCCTGTGGTTCTTGCATGACTGCCTCAGCATGGTACTTGAAACAGTGCCTGGAGAGTCACTGTACCAGCCCAGGCCAACACACAGAGCCTGATCTCCTGCCATCCCCTTCACCATTCCCTGCCCAGTGCCTGTCCCTCCCCCTAAACAAAGTCCTCTCAGCCTCTTTTACAGAGGCCAGTAAAGGAGGTGCTGATGAATGCATCCATGGCTTCTCATTTCCATTAAAGAGTACTGCAAGCACAAAAACATCAGGGAAGTGGCAGGGCTGGGGGACAGGTGAGGCCATGTCTGAAGTCTCAGTTCCATTTGCTAAGCCCCTGATATCCCAAGGAGATGGCAGGTGTCAGCCAAAGCAATGGGATGGGGCTGCACAGATATACAGACATAGAAACTCTCACCATTAGTGCATTAAAAAAGGAAAAGGAGAGAGGCTACTGAACTCCATATTTTCTCTGGCACTTTATGAACCCCAGGGCTGGCAAAGATGAGTGTTAGGTGAATTTGGTGTGATGGTATAAGCAGAGAAAAAGAGAACACCATCCCAGTGAGTAATCTACCCAGATTAATTACCACTAAAAGAGAGGAGAGATGGGGAATGATGGAAAAAGAGAGGAAGAGTACATACAAATGACAAGCTCTCTTTTCCCAGGCAGATTTATGCCAATCAGAATACTTTCTGCATCCCCAGAGCTTCTGAGGTGGTCAACTTGAGTTGTTGTTTTCTTCTTAAGTGGCCTATTCACAGTGTATGCTAGAAACTGTGTTTTACAGCATTGTTATTGAAGATCGCTCTAATTTTCTGGCTTTTTTCATGCAGCCTGTCCATTGATCACAACCTAAGGTTTTCCAAGAGGATCAACAATTTCAAGTGACTTGTCCCATTGCTCTGTGCCTCACCTTAGGTCAGTGTGAAGGGGTGATCAACAATTCCATGTTACAGAGAGGTTCAGAAATCAGAATTATTTCTTCTTTCTCAATATTTTCTTCAGTGCTTCATTTTGAAACTTTCTAAAGAAGTGGAGGTTTAGTATCTCTTCAGAGAAACTATTCCCAGCTTGGAACCAGTGGATAATAAAATAATTTTCTTCTGCATTTTTTTCCTGCTTCCCTACATCACTTTCATCCCTTAAAAAAGAATGTTAGAGCTTGCCTAATTTCTGAGAGAATATTGTGTATCCTCTCCATGTACTAGAAACTGACACTGAAACCAGGTTAAAGACCTGGCAGATGTATCACACGTTGTCAGATTAAATAAGATGAATCAATCACCTCAGAAAATCTACTCAGTTTATGGCACCTCTAACTCACTACACTGAGTTTCCAAACAAGAAACCTGAATCCACGTCTCTCACCCGCTCCAAAATAACATTTAGAAGTTGATACACATCTGGATAATTTCTTCCAAGTCTGGTTAAGCAAACATAAAACAAACCAAGTCTGCTTCCAGGTCCAGCTGACACCCAAGTGAAGATGTTGGCAGGAGAGTCTGTCATGAGATCCTGGCAACCCCAGCTCCAGCTCCCAACCCTGCCAGGCTAGTTTTCTGGGATCCATTTTGTTTCTAAAAAAGTTTTCTTCTTTTTATGACTTTCACTTTAGAAGCCAGTGTTATTTCTCTCCCTGCAGCCTTTCCCAGGACTGAGAGGAAGCAATGACATGACATGTAGAAATAAATGCAGTGTTCTCAAATCCATGCAGCTCAGAAAGGGGACAAGTAAGTGTTGCTCACTGCCTCTGCCTCTCTCAGAAACCAGAGGAAGGAGGAGGAGGAAGATCCAAGGAGGAAGGCTGTAGGGTTGCAGCAGAGTGGGGGCATGGACAGAAATGTCTTGGGAATGATACAGGCTTGCTTGGCACATGGCAGTGGCTGTGCTGCTTGGACTCCAGGATGAGAGTTGTCACACTGTACCAAGGCAAAATAAAATTACTGTCTGACTCCTCTTCTGCCTGACTGATTTATACACATGTATAAATCAGACTGTCAGACTCCATTGTGAATCATCAGATCCTGGCAGATGAGAACATTTCCCCACATCCCTTTCTGAGAGTGCAGCTACCAATCAGTGGAACCCCAAACCTCCCAATCTCATAATTAGCAATAATGCAGGCACTACCAAAATCTTAGTCAATATGTTTTGGATAAATTTCAATCCTTTCTGCTTCTGATTCAATCACTTCTTTCTTCCCTTCTACCATGGTCCCTCTCCCACTTGCTTCTACACACACAGCAGTGACACATGGCCTGAATTACACCTTCCTTCTTTGCAGGATTGAAATCATCTCACCTGCCCATCAGCTTGTCATGGACCAGCCACCAGAACCACCTGCTGGGAATTAAGATGACACCTGAGCATGCCAGCCTGTGCTGTAGGGATGGCAGGGCCAAGCAGACCCAACAGCTGCCTCCCTGAGGTAACCACAAAAGGAAGCCAGAAGGTAAATGATGACTTTATCTACTTCCCCAGCAGATTCAAACTACTTGAGAGAGACACCTAGCCTTGTTCCCCCCAACTTTTATGGTTATTTTTTTAGTTCAAAATATTTCTTTTGGAAGATTTGCAATCAAAACAAAGTGCTTCAAAAAAACAGAAACTACTATAAAATTACTTTGTCCAAGTAATTTTATTTGTCCTCCTTCTGTCTCTGTGGCTGAGAGGGACAAACAGAGCAATCACAAGCATAGGCAGGAGCTAGAGCAGTGTGCAAGAACTCAAGGAGCCAACCATCCCTCTAGAAAACCAGTACTGGGCACAGAGAATAATTGCTTACATGTGGAACAGTCTGGTTCTCTATCTGAGGTGATCAGTCATAGTATTTTGGAAATGCATTTAGTTTTAAAGAAGGCAATACATTGACCTGGAAAATGAGTTGCTGGCTTTACCAATAACTAATTCCTAGCAAACTTGGTTTGCTTGCAAACTGTGTCTTATGTCACCAGATTCCTACAAGACTTGTGGATGTAAAACAGCACAAAATCTACTTTAAGGATTTGAGATTTGCTACACCAGACTCAGATTCAGTCATCTATTTATAAATTCTGAAACGTTTGTGGCTAGTCTCATTTCAACAGCCACTTAATTAGGCATGCTCAGTCTTGTGTAGAGCTTAGAGCTGTGATCCAGGCTCCTAAGACTCATTTTGAGAAGACTGGAATAGTCTTGTGCATGCAAAGATAAAAATATGGCAGTCCAACCAAGTGACTCAAGTATTGTGTAAACAGTTGACTGTTTGGACTCATTTTCAAGAGTCTCTGTCCTTTATCCTTAGCAATATTCAAATTAAGGCAAAACACTGATGTTGCATTTGTCTCAGACTAAATAGATTTCAATCACTGCTCTACTGGGAATGAAACTAAACATTAAACAAGTTAATCTTCATCTAAATGGGTTGTAAAGCAGCTTTTCTCCATAAAAAAATGTAAGCTACTTAAGAAATAAAGTGTTTGGGTCAATACCATGTCTGCATGTCTACATATGTCTCCCACCAAAATCTATACATTTTTTTGTGAATTTATAAGATTTGCCAATGATATATTACATATGTAATAAAAGCAAAATACCATCACATATCATCATTTCTCTAATGTAAATTCCTATGCATCACAAAAGAAAATTCTGCCCACAATATGAGGGTATGAGCTAGGTGTACAGTTTCCAGTGAAGTGTTCTCTCTGAATCACAACCATCTTCTCAGGCTTTTAAAACTGATTAAGAGATCAAGTGTGCATAATATCATATAACAAAGAGAGGATTTCATGACAGGGAGTGGCAACCAGACAGATGTGACATGTAAATAAATATATTTTTGCTCTTGAGGAATTAAGCAAAACAGCTTGGCTCAGCTAGACTATATCAGCTGATCAGAATGGAAAGATGTGTCCAGGAGATACTCAATAAATGGGATGCTTTTGTGTTTGTGATATCTGCTTGTCCTGTAAGTCACCATAGTAACTCAACTTCTGCTCCAGGGATTGCCTACAAGAAAACAGACAGAAACCTTGGCCTAGGGATGGTGCTGCCATCTGGGAGCATGCTGTGGGGCAGCAGTCTGCTACTTTAATTATATCTATTTAAAAAAAAAAAATTAAAAAAAAAAGAAAAAAGAAAGAAAGAAAGAAAGAAAGATGCTGCTGCTCATTAAAGAGATCAAATCCCTGCAGTTTATCCATCATGTAAGGCTACTTACATGGCTAAGACTGGCCCAGACCTAGACTGTAAGTTAATGCTGCCCTAATTTTCTGCTGACTTAAGGCTGCCTTACCTCCCACTATCCGGAGAGTGCCAATATTTCTTACTGTCCTCAGTCTCTCAGCAGCACAACTCCCAGCTGTAAACAGGCTGTAAGAGCCCAGCTGGCTCAGCAGAACTGGGATCCAGGAATTGCTATCTGCTGTGCAAAAGCCAAAAAAAGCTTTGGGAGCATAACAAAAATGACCAGAGTGGCTCTCAGACTGTATCACTAGTGTGTTGTACTATTGAAATCCCGAGATCCAGTCAGGAAACGCTTCTAAGAAAAATTAAAGGGGGAGGGGGAGCTGGGGGTGGGGGGAGAGAGGGAGAGGAGGGGGGAAATAATCTCATGTTTGCAGGCTCACATGCCTTCAGGCTTTTTTTTCCCAGCCTGAAAGAAAATCTGCTGTTTTGATTTCTGCATGTCAGGTACTGAAGCAGGAGCAGAGCACTCTAGTGCAGCACAGTGCTCTTTTCATGCACATAAGAGCAACACCCTTCTGTGCAACTTTCTTTTTATGGAACTGGGCCAGGCTTGTCATTCAAATAGTCTGAGGAAAAGCATGATTAGATAAGGTGTGGTCATATCTTTTTACAGGCAACTAACATCCATAAGCATTAATAATTCAGTAGACACCTAAAGCTTTTCTTTCTTTCCTGACTCAGTAGTGCAACTCATTCATCCCACAGAGTTTGTTTTGCCTTACTCTAACCATTTGACCTAGTTCAAAGGTTGGGTTTTAGTTTTTTTATACAGGTTTTACAAACACATAAATCCTCACCAAATCAATCCTGCCTATTCTTAATTTTAAAAAAACAACAACAAAAAACAACAACTGAAACAAAAACTGAAACAAAACAGCAACAAACCACACTTATTTAAGGCTGCCCGTAATTGCTCTAGAGGCAGAACCTTTACTGTGCCTCTATTGCCTCAGGCAGTGTTTCCATCCCGTCCTAGGAAGTAGTTTAAGACACAATAGCACCATCTACTGAGATGAACCCCTGCAAATCCTAGTATGCCTTGCCAAGTGTGGTAGATAAATGGTGTAATTAATTACCTTGTTGTTAGTTACAATTAGGAAACTTATTTCATCTTGCCATGAAAACTGTTTAACTTCACCTATGATTGTTGCTTTCCAGCCTGTTTATTCTGAGAAGACTGAGAGGGGAATCTCATCAATACAAACAAATATTTCAAAGGTGAGTGTCAAGAGGATGGTGCCAGATTCTGTGTAGTGGTGCCCAGCAACAGGATGAGGAGCCATGGCCATAAACCAAAACTCAAGAAGTTTCAGCTCAGCATGAGGAAGAACTTTGCAGTGAGGGTGATAGAGCACTGGAACTGGCTGCTGGGGCAGGTCATGGATTTTCCCTCATTGCAGATATTCAAACCCCACCTGGGCACATTCCTGTGTAACCTGCTCTAGGTGATCCTACCCTGGCAGGAGGGTTGGGTAAGATGAACTCCAGAGGTCCCTTCCAACCCTAGTGGTTCTGTGCTCCTCAAAGCTGAGGAAAGCTCTGCTCCCATTTCAGCACCCAGGGTTAAGAGCAAAATTGGTAATTCATCATATAAATGATATTTTGTGGGTGAGATGCTTAATTTGTATTGCTGAATATATAAAACCAAAAGGGAAATCAATATAGCTGTTTCAACCTGGTACTAAAATCTCCTACTGAAATACACAATCATTTACGAAAGTTTTCCACACAAGAAAACAATTAAGATATCTCACTTTTGTTTCTGGGAAGGTTGTCAGACCCAGAGAACTGGTTTTAACCAGCATTTTATTGGCTATATTCAGGTGATTCATAGTGAAGTGTCTGAAATTAGCAATTGGGTGGCATTTGGCCTTAGATACTGTATCAGCTTAATATTTGAAAGCATTTTTCATCACCCTTTTATGACTCACAATGCAATTTCTCTTCAACCTGTATCAAATAACTGTAGCAAGATGATCTTCCAGTATTCTTTTTTTTTTTTTTTATCTCACATATATTATTTCTAGGCACCCAGCTTAATATGACTTGACGTTGTCTTTGAGCCAGTGCCTAAAAATGCATTCTGCCTGGCTGGCTGCCTGGCTGATTTGCTTAAATCTGCTTTTAAGAAACACTGAAGACATTGAGATTCTGTGTCACTTAAACAAATAAATACAGTCTGCTTTGTAGAAAGTGCTGCACTTCCTCTTCCTCTTTTTGTTCCTGTTTAATAGGGACTGGAGACTGATTAAAGCAGTAAAAAAAAAAAAAAAAAAAAACCAAAAAAAACACAAAAAACCCACCAAAAAAAAAAAAATAGTATAAGAAAAGAAGAAAAGGTCCTGTAAGAGGTTTTCAAGGAGAAAAAGCTAGATTCACATCTACAGCAGGTTTTATGGAATTTCATCATCTCTGCCCATTGCTCTTCTGTGGTTTGACACAACCTTGGTCTCCAGTATTAAATTAATATATACTGATATATGATGTTCAGAGACATCCTCTTCAATCAAACACCTGAAAATACATGAAGAAGAAGAAAACCTGGGCCAAGAATGCAATGCCACCTGCTTCAGCATTTTCAGGTATGTTGCTTGCATTTGTCTGAACCCTGGGTACAGTCAGCTGCAAATATGATTCTGCATTTCTCACCTTACTATCTCACTTTCCTACCTCCTACTTGGGTTTTTTTAAGCTTTGGATGTGATTTTTTAGCTTTTAAGGACTGATCAACGTTACTTACATAGCACAACATAGTGCTACTTAAGTACTGTGACACCATAACATCTCTGTAGCTTCATATACAGCAGGGAGAGCCAGCAGTGTCCTGGGCTCTGTCAACAGGGTCACACAGCCAGCACATGGAGGGGAGGAATTTTACCCCTCTGCTCAGCCCTTGAGAGACTTCATTTTCAATCATCTGTATCTTATTTTGGACCCCTGATGCAGGATGGACATGAATAAACTGAAGTGAGTTCAGTGTTTGGGGGCTGGAACATTGTCCTCTGAGGAGGGCTGAGGGGCAGGGGCTTTTTCAGGCTTGGAGAACTAAAGGCACTGGAGAGACCTCATGGCAGTTTTCTGATCCATGCAAGGAGATCATTGAGAAGATGGAGACAAGTGCATCTTAAGGCAGCACTCACAGTGATGCACAGTGGGAGGATGGAAAGCAGTGAGCATAAACTGGAACATGAGAACTGTGACCTGTGGGTGGCAACAGTGGAGGAGTGGTAGAGATCACCTACAAAGCTGTGAAGACACCAACCTCAGCACTTCAGAGCAGTAAGTTACTGTCCCTGTATGCACCTTCCTTCTTGCCTTACCTCCAGTACTCCACAGATGGTCATGGTGCCTCCTCACTCCTCGTTCTTACTTTATATATGAACAGCAACACTTTTTAGCTATCCATATGCTCACCTGTAACAAATTTGAGCTTTGTGAAGCCACTGAGTTTAAGCTCTAGCAATCTAATCACAATGGGAAAACAAATTCACTCTGTACTTCATTCGACACTATTGCACATATTAACAGAAATGACAGCAACACCACTTAACCATTTCACACATCTGGAATTTTCCTGAATGTTTTCTTGATGATAAGGATTAAAATATTATGAAAGACTTTTATTAATAATATCAACTTTTAGGGTTACATTATGAGGAAGCCCTCTTAAACACTGTACTGTCATCAAAGTGAAATGACAGCATCATATTCTGCTGATTTTTTGAGAAAAAACCTCCCAAATCTGAGGTGCAGCTGAGAAAAAAAATCCTATCAGGTATCCAAATAGGTTGTGGAGGGTTGCCTTGGGGAGCAAGGAACACCTATTTGTCCTCCATTTGTGCAGAGCCTAACACAATAAACTCCTTATCCACAACAAGGACTCTCAATCACTGCAGTAACATAAATCCAAAGGTAAGCATAGTAGACTTATACTGGTGTGTATTACAAATAGTGGAATGTGTCCCTTGGCAATAAAACCTGGTTCAGATAACCATCAGGCCCTGTATGTATATAATTATGCATACAAAACTGGACCCAAGTTGAATACTTGCTTTAAAAGTATCCTTCAAGCCACATTTTTTAAGTTCTTCAGTTTAATATGGTAAAAGCACATAAGAAAGAATAAGCTTTGCAACCATGTGGTTATCAAAATAATTCCTGTGTACTTCTAATTCTTCTCCTAGCAGCATCTTGTCTGTTCTAGGGGCTCCTTAAAACACCAAAAGATAACCATCAGGAACCACATGAACATCATAGGCAGGAGTGAGTTTAAGGCCCTTTCAAATTTTGGCTCAAAGATTAATAAGAGCAGAAATTTTGAGACATTTCTGTACGCTGGTTAATGTTAAGGTATGTTTTCCATTCCTGAAGAATCCTGCCAAATCTAAGAGAGGGGAGAAGGGGGGAAGATATAAAGTGTTCATTGTTCCTGCTGAGTTTCCTTCTTGGATTTTTTTCATTTTATCATTTAAAAGGAGTATTGTTTTACTTCTAAACTATTATACAATAGGGAAGAGAACTTGGACCCTTAATTCAGCAAGTGAACGTTATCCAAGTTTTGTGCATATGAACATTTCCCGTAACTTTTGTGTAGCTTATTACAGGTGTAAACTGAGACATGATAAAAGAACTTGTTAACTCAGATGTGTGTACATAATGCTCTTTGATTTTTCTTTGATCACTTCTGCAAAGCATCTGCCCCACTCACTTGAGCATACTGAAAGAGAGGTGCCAGCATTACTCAGAGACTTATTCTGTTTGGATCATAGTTATTACTACTATTATTTCTTCTCCTTCCTTCCTGTGTGCTTGGCATCCTGCATGGGAAAGGGTGAGGGGAGGGGGAAAACCCATAAAAACAGCAGTATATTTGTGGTGGGTGAGCAATGGAAGTAATGGAACAGCAACAGAAAGAAGTAATCTGGTCTGAGAATGGGCACTTTTTCTGTCTTTTTTGTTGTTGTTGTTATTTTAATCTTAAAAAATATGCCTTTATTTTTTAAAAAAGGGATGAGACCTAATCCATTTTACATATGTGAGGCTCATGGTTAGGAGCTGAAAGAGAACTGGACTAAGGTTTGGCACTGGAGATAGGGCTATGGAGAGGGACAATACCTGAGTATGAACAATAAGAGAATAGGGCCAAAATGAACAGGCAGGAGGAAAGAGGAAGGTGTAAGCACATGCAAAAGCATCAGTGTTGTAAGGGAGTGAAGGAAATGGCAAAAAAGCATTCAGTCTTCCCAACAGACAGGATCCAGCAGAGCCACAAGGTCAGGTTATGTAGTCATACAGTACTGCTGTCAGAACTGCAGGATCAGGGCCCTGTCCCCATAATGCCAGGAAGAAGACACCTGAATGAAGGCCACCAGATTCCATGAGATATAAAACTGGTATTGCAAAACATCCTCTTGTTTGTAATCACACACTATTACATTTGAATAAACATAACTATCAGCAAAAATTACTGATAGTGAGACAAGCATAACACTGTATCTCTCTTACCAAGGTCACAAAAGCTGGGGAAAAGCAATCTACCAAGATATTTGCTTGAGGAAAATTGGGGAAAATAAAGAATGTCTCTTTCATTAATGGACAAAAATTAAAAAAAAAAAAAAAAAAAAGCCAAAACAATTGGAGAGAGTAACTTCTCATTTAATCTTTGACTTTCACCATGAAATATATTTACCTCTACTTTACCTAGATACTGTATTTTTTGACTGGATAGCAGCTGGATTGGACATGAACCAACTGGAAAACTATAAGGGTTCTTTGCCTTGAGCAAAAATCAACACAGGACATGAACTTTAGCTAATGAATTGGATGCAGTTTTTCCCAGGCCTCAAATCAAGGACATGAATCACATGGAGTGAGATCAACCTCTACTACTAGATTACACCTACCTTACTGCTTGAGTGAGCCTATCAAGTTGTGTGAGACGTGACACAAAAACACCAATCCTGTGCCAAGGAATTCACACATCCACTTCACCCCAAGCAAAGGAGGTTGGAAATACACTGTTTTGAAAGTTTTTATTGCCTTCAGTATTGTATGCAGATTCATATTTTTGAAACTAAGCTGATTCTATCAGTTCACTGAGTCTGTGTGGGTGGGGAGCAGATGTGGTTGTTACAGTTCAAAAAGCAGGGCAGAAGTCTTGTGATGTTTACATAGACTTCTGGTCATGAATCCTGCACTGATGCACAGAGAGAGCTGGCTGGACCTGCAAGAACTACACAAAGGAGGTCTCAAGCTAGGAAGGATTTGTTTGTTCAGAGATGTCTGTGCTGTGCCAGCACTCAGGTAACTAGGATCCCAGCCCCTTGATGCAGAAATCATATATATAAATATTCCCAAAACTGGAAAAAGAAGCAAAATATTTTTCTATAAATTACTCTCTACCTGTTACACTTCATGCCAAAAAATACAGTACATAGATTCTCCTCAGCTCCTCAAAGACACAGGCTGAATGGAGCTGATCAGGCCAGCAGCCAGCTTTGTCTGTGAGCCTTGCAGCAGGAGAAGAATGGCACACTGCCCAGGAGCCAACCAGGGCATGCTTCTCCTGCTGCTGCTCCATCCACAGCCAGCTGGAGAAAGGGAGCTGCTCCCACATCACAGACATGCTGGGCAGCCTCAGCTCAGCTCACACGCTCAAAGTTCAGAAGATGGGCACTGAGGAAAACTCAGCTGTCACAATGACTTAAGTGCAAAAAGCCCAATTAAATCATGGAAATACTGCCCTCTGAAACCAATTATTTTCTTCAGAAAACTTTGGGAGTAATCAGCTATCTTCCTTCTTTAACCTGTAATAAAGATGACATGGGAGTGATAATTCAAACTAAACAAATAAACAATTTTGTGGTTTAGTCTCTTTTCCCACTGCAGAACATAAATTATATTGATGGTTTCCTCACAACTGTGCCTGCTCTAGAGTTTGCCCAAAGTGTTTTCTAAAATTAACGCTGTTATTAAAAAAAAAGTTTGAAACATTTCCATGTTTATTAGGCTTCTTCCAGATATTGTTTGACAGTATGAAGGAAAGGATTAAGATGTCAAGGTACTCTTAGTAAGGAAAAACAAAGCAGCATTTGGGCCAGAAACATATCTTGGGATCAAAATTAGCATTCACATTCTCTATTTTTAAACAAAAAGGCCTTTGTCCTCCACAGGTTACCTGTTACCATTGTTTTCAGTTTTCAGCTGACTTTTCAGGAAAGGCAAAGAATCAAACAGCATGATATAAATGTAAACAGCCATCATTTTAAACAAGGGTGAGAAATGGTGTGGGTGGTCTGATCAGCCATCATGGAACCATTGTGAAATCATTTCTGCACAGGAATAAAGGCCACAGTTAAGACTGGGAATTACTGTCTTTGGCTATTCAAGTGGCATAGCTTACTCCTCAGCTGTTACACTTAGGTACCAAACTTTGTCTTTACCATTCAAGCAGCACCATTGCAGGACTTTAAATCTGAGAGCTCTGTGCTTAACCTGGATGCCTGTGGATAACACTGATGCACTTGCCATTTGAACACAACCCAGGGCATTTTTAATGGGGGAAGAAGGGAGAGAGGAAACAGCACCAGGAGAGCACTGACTAGTCTTAAGTGGGAAAACATCCAGATACTTGCTAGAAAGCAATGTATTAACCCTGCAAAGCTACTTAGGCATAAAGTCAGTCACAATTAAGCAACAAATGCCTCAACCAGGAAAAATGAGCAACAGGAAAGATTATCATATTTGTCTTTTAGTTGTGACATCAATTCAACTTGACTCCCAGGTTCAAAATACCTATTATTTTTGGTTGGTAGCTCATATTTCATGAACAGTTTTCCCTTCAAAGGGTACCAGTAGGGATTTAAACTTCTCATTACAATTCTGAAAGATGTCAAAAGCTTGGCAACAGCAGTACAGCCTTCCCTCAGCATTCAGGATAACCTGGAAAAGGAAGATCTTTTCCATTGTTTGTAATCAGAGCTATTGCTCTGACCAACCTTATCTCACTAGTTCAACTGATTTTCTTCCTTTCTCTGAATGATTTTACAGAACTGTTTCTACAAGCAAACATCCCACATGTGAAGCAATTCACCTGCCAAAGAAGAAAAGGTGAAGAGACTAATTAATCACAATTGGTGAGATTAAAGAAAGGCCTTTGAAGAAATATGGAGACGATCTGGAGGAGTACTTGTAGAGCCAAGTAGTGAAAATTATCAGGAATAGCCCTAACTCCTTTACCTAGAGGCTGAGTACATGCAGCAGCAAACACCAATTGATGGCAATATAGGCATTGTGTGGGACATAGGGACAAAGTATTTCAGAAGTGGATGACACTTCTCAAAATGGATAAAATCTTTCTAATGATTATAAGTGAAATTTAAAATCTTTCCAACCTGTTAGGGTCTAAGATTTCCCTCAGAAAATACTGTCATCAGCAGATGTAGCCTTGAGAAACATTGGCAGGAGATGGCTCTGAGCTGCCTGTGTGAAGTGTTGGCTTTGTGGGCTACAAAGGCAGTCAAAAGCCTTTGACAAGACACAGGTTGATGGTAGGTGAGCAAAGAAACGGATTGGAACTGATTCAGGGTGTGAGGAAGTGCATGGATGCCATGCAGCCTTATACTCACACGCTGGATCAATTAAAACTTAGGGTACATCACAGTGCCTGCTTAGAGGATAAATGATGAGCACATATGTGCTTCTGCAGGAGATCTCATGGCCAGTGGCACCCAGGTAACTCCTAGGGGGAAATCAAAAACATGTCATCATTTTTGGGAATAAAAGTAGTAAATGCTGAACAGTGCAAAATGGTCCTGACTTTCCCACTGTAAGAAATTTCTCATATTAATTGCAAGTATTAGCAAAACAAAACAAGGGCTCAGAAAAAGCACAAATTATATTTTCCTCAGGTTCTCCTTCAGAGGTAATATCTAAATACTAACTTTTGATATTACAAATGTACCAACAGTGCAGTAACACAACAGGATGTCAGAGTTAGCTTTCTGCAGTGGGTTTATGAGATGTACTTTGTATCTTCTCTTACACCAAAATGCTTGTGCCAAAAAATCCCCAAGAATCGAGGAAGTACAGAAGGACAAATATCAGACTCTCTACCATATTGCTATGTACATCTTGCACTGACTATTTATATTACCTCATGCTACATATTCTGGCCATACAATTCAATTAGCAAATCACAATCCAAAAAAGCTTTGTGACAATTTTATTAGTTAAAGCAACCAGGATCCACAGACATAAACACCAAAAGAGATGTAAATAAATGGAGAGTGATGTGAAGCATGTGAAAAGTTTTAGACAAAGCAATAGACTTATTTATTAGAGCAAAGACATTCTCAAGTATTCTCAAGCTGTAACCCTAACAAAAGTGTGTCTTGGAGACTGTTCTCATAATTTCACTCCATATCTTCTTCCTCCCTTCCCCAAAACAACAGAGACAATAGGAAGAATGACATCATACATTTTACTTGTTGAAGATTCCCAAAGGCAGCTAAAATATTACACAGAAGTTTCTCTTAACTATTGCTAAAGCCACAACAACACGTTCCAGAGTAGTCCCAACCACTTTTCCTACTGGAACAGATTTTTCTTGCTCTGAGCTCATTTAAAAGGACTTTTGTGTTCACTTTGCACTGCGTGCAGTCAAGCCAACATAAAAAGCCCAAACAGTAAAAGTTTTCATCTACCAGCAAGGGGACATGAGAGAAAATGAACATTTAACACTAATACTAGATAATAGGGCTGTTACATAAAATTCAGTAAGCTCAGTGGGGAGTTCTTCATGCACAGTTCCTTCAAACCACTAATTAGCAGAAGAAACACACAGAATATGCATGCCCCCTGTGTTCTTCCTTTTATTGGAAGGAAGCAGTAGGGCTGATTTCTTTTTTAATATACTGAGGTCAGCATCATTTAAGACAAGTACCAAAACTCAGTTGTTGAAAACCTACTGAACCTTTGTGATGATTCTTATGTCCATCTTTGATGTTTGTGAGGAATTGCAGAACGCAGAATAAAGAAAATTATAATGATCTTGCCACTATCGAGTACCTTTGAATAATTTTCATGGGACAGGTATGTGTTAATACACAAAATATTGACTCTGTGATTTGATGCACACAAGAAATTAATAATTGACCTAAATATAGTAGGTTTAGTTCAATCAAAACTGATCTCAGAAAAAAACCCCTCAAGTAAATATTCAAAAGAACCAAACATTCAGCCCATCATTGAAGTTAAGCATTTACTCTGTCCTCAGCCCAATATTATTTTTTTTCCTGCAGTGTATCTTATTGGCAGTCTAGATTTTCACTTTTTAATATCAAATTATGTATAGCAGAGCAGTGGCAGAAAGCTATATTCAAGGCAGATAATAGTTTTTTGATTGAAACTTTTCTCAATCCTCTTTCATTCAGACACTGACCACATTCCCAGAAGATACAAAATAATATTAATTTCTCATCACTCTTTATAAGGTTTGTAAGAAGTTTTGAAAGAGATTTGTTAAAGCATATTAAAACTGCAGTGTTTCCCAAGAATTTCCAACTGACTAACAGGAAGCTATGCATTAGCAGTCTATTTATTCAACTTTAAACTCTTAAAATGTCATTTTTTTCTGGACTGCTAAAATGAAAAAATAATTCAGAAGGAAAAGATAAGGCTGGGATTATGCAAAACTCTAAATCTAGAGCAGACTCAGATCTGTGATGTGCAGTTTTTTGACTTGACTTACTCTGCTGTGAACTTTTAGCACAGTCAAGGTCTGTGGACATCCGGAACAAGAAATTACTCCTTCACAGAATTCCATGACAAGGTTATGTGTGGGAATCTCAGATTCTCAGCACTAAAATGGAAGAGAAAAAAAAGCTCCTGATAGCTAAGAAGCAGAGACACATCAACTTCAGCAAGCTGCTGTGTAGAATAAAATAACCCTTTTGTGATTATGGGGTTTATGACTTGACTATATGGCTACAGGTGCTTAGCTGTCATGGAACTAGTTCAAATAGACATTAGCAACAACAGCAGAAAATATCAGAGATGAGAAACATTCCAGCACACTGGGGGAAGATGAAGGGACAGCAGTTTAACAGGGGAAAAACCTACAGGTATATCAGGAACACTGGCCTCCACTGATGACACTGGAGGTACTGGGATAAAGCCCTAAGAATGGTCCTGAGGGAGCAGAGAGTAAGGCAAATACAAGAGAAAGATAAACCTCTTCTCCTAATGTGTTGCTCTAATTGCTCTCTACCTTTTGCACCTTTGCTGGCAGAGTGCCCACACACCCAATCCCCACATTTTTCACTGCCAATTTGGTTTTCAGCTGAGCATCACCAACTAAGGTAAGGTTCTACACACTTCCATTTACCAATTCCTTGTGGCTTTGCCAGCTTCTTAGAGATGCACCTCCCCAAATCTTCCTTTTCCAGCCACCCCCTGCAAGTCCCAGCAAGAATTAACCTAATGGACAATTCCATGTTCTTATCCAGTTAGCTGGCAGTGTGCTGCAGACTTTGAAATACCCCACAATTCACACTGACCTGAAACACCTGACTTGCAAGGTATCTGCCCTACTGCTGTTGATGGCAGACCTTCATTAGTCTTGAACTCACCACATCCTGGTACTTTTAAAAATAAATCCATTTAACATCAAGAGCTCCACCTACAACACAATTTGGGAACCAGGAAATTCCAACAGAAACTTAATTCTGAGCCTGAGCAGCAGAACAGACAAAGGTATCACTCATTTTGGTTGTATTCATGGGATGAGATTAGACAAGATATTTTTGACATGACTTTACAAAAAAAAAATAACTGGCTGTTCAAACAATGCACCAGGAAGAACCCTTTGGATCCTTCCATTTTATCATGCAAATCAAAGCAGACCAGGCACTTACTGACAAGAATTCCAAATTCAATTAAGCAATAAAATTCATGCTTCCTTACTCATCACAGGCCCTGAAAAGGTCTACTGCTTTTTGCTTCATACAACCATATTTTCTTAAGCCCAGAAAAGCACCTGTGTATGTCAGGAGTCATCTGAACAAGGGTTGTGAGGATAACCTGGGGTCTTGTCAAGATATGAACAGCTGCTTAATGGGAGATACTCATATCAATCACAGATTTATTTGGGTAACTCCTTCACTTTTAACAAATAAATAGATCCTACAGATTACAATACATAAAAAATTATTTTTAATTTCTCTTTGAAGACACTACATTAAATACAATCTGCATTAGAGAAAGACAGATATGATGAAAAGTTAAGCAAGATACTGGATATGAAGCAAGAGAACAAAAGAAGTGAAAAAAAAGAGTAGAGATAAACAAACAAGAGGAATTGAAAGAGCAGTTTGCAGGAAAAAGACAACATACATATGCAATTGGAACCACTTAAAAAAAAAAGTAAAATAAATAATTTGAACCTAAATTATTCAAATCCTCTCTAATTTATTTGGGGTTTTATACTCCTTTCATGGGTTATTCAAGAGCTGTGAGTGGGTAAAGGAACTTGTAGTTGCAGTCAAAATGGGGAAATATTATTCTGGATTTTTTATGTCTCTATTTCTTATTACTCTCTACTGCAGCCAGGCTCAATTGACTTGTCTGAAGTACAATTATCCTGTAAAATATTTTGATATCGACAAAAATCTAGGAAAGTAGAATTTTGCTATTTACTTAGTTTCCAGATTGCAGAATAGGCTCCTATGTTCTTCAACTCTTCCTTATGTAGAAACTGTAAAACTTATTATTATCTGAAACCATATCAGACATGCAGGTCGTTCAAATATGCCCAGGTGGGAGACATGAGGTACACGAGACTTAGCATTTTTCCTTCCTATTTTTCCTTGAAAAATCTGATTTAGAATTTGGAGAAGCATTTAGACATTTTGAAGATGTCAACAACTAGGACCCAAATTGTCAGATGTTTCAACTACAGCAAAGTCTGATATGGTGAGACATGCAACTGCTCCCTGTCCTAGATTTAGACCCCCACTGGTACATTCCATGCTTTATCCTGTGACTCTTGGGCTGCCTACTGAGAATTCCAATTTCCAAGTCTCTATGAAAACATAAGTAAAAGTTCTGCAATATTTGGCATGCATACTTAAGTAGGTAAACACTAAAATCAGTACATCAGGGCTTGTATCAGTTTCTGTTCCAACTGTGATTGCTGTTAGGCTGTTTTACTAAAACACTGAAGGTTGAGCAATGCTACAAGACAGAAAAAATACTTAATAAAATAAATATTCATTAAGAGAACATGCACTGCTGTATCTAAGATTATAATAACATTTTACAATTTCTTTTACTCACTAAAAATAACTCCCCCAAAAGATCAAAGCAATATTAACAAATATAAATTGAAACTACAAGATAAAACTAAAATTTCTGGATGAGTTATTAGCAATGTAAATAAAAACAGAACGTTTTGATCTAAAAATGTTTCTTTCTTAAAAATAGAAAGGACTCAGGTGTTCCCAAGCCTTACCATATCATGGACTTTATATTCTAGCCCCAAGAGAAAAACAAAGGTCAGTAATGCAAGAAGCTTTCCTCCAGTACAAACATTGTCAAGACTGCAGCTCTAAAATCAGACATATTCTTGGTTAGTGTTATCAGTTTGAATGTTACACTAAAATGAGGGTTTTTTTTTAAAAAAGAGCACTAAATTTAGGCTTGGAATGATTCTTGAGCAGAAGAGAAACCACAATATATATTATTAGCAGCTCAGATCTTTCAGATCTCTTGCAGCCAAAGCAGAGCCCTGCTTCTAGCACAGATTGCTAATGAATGTTGACAGCCAGCATGCAGACATGACAAGGTAAAGCAGTGGGAATGTTCAGCACACTGCTTGTCTACTGAGGGCACACGTGTGTGTTTTAGTTGATGTAGCTTTCACTTCACTGTTATCAGAGCATCTGTCCTAGAATCAGCTGGCAATTAATGGAAGTTCAAACCCAATTGGTTCATATTTTATTTCCACAAAAAAAACCAAACAAACCTGCAGTTGACTTTTGTTACATGTTTAACACAGTAATTTTAGAGACAAATGTAAACAACATTAATAGAATTTAAAATATATATTCCACTTTCTCTTTTAAATAATACGTGTCTACATTTCTGCAGTAAATAGGCATAGGCAAAAATACTTCCATTTGGCAAAGTTGTTGAAAAGTTGATCCCAATTTGCTTTTTCCTTTCTACAAACACACACACACATATATGTATATATCATACTGCATATGTCCTCTGGCTGTTTTCCACAGGATGCTCATCAGACCAGCCATGGGTGAACAGAATTCCTTTAGAAAACAGTTATTCAACATTTTGCCTTTTTTTTGCTGCTCTATGTACTGCCTTGGGCATATTTACTGCAGGGTAAGATTATTTGATTTTTTCCCAACAACAGGATTACTATTACTAGGAAAGAGAAATAGAACTTAAACTAATACTATTACTAGAACATAACTGGCTCATGAAAACTAATTTGTACCAACAAATTGTACCCTACAGTGAAATTATTCCCACCTTCCACAGGTAAAGACAAAGTACAACCATACCAACATTGTAAGCACCAGTTAACTCTCACCACTTCACCTCATACAGTGTGGTAATTCAAAGCCTAGTGAACAATGTTGTGAATACATGAAATATTATCATTCAAATTTTGCAAGTCTCTGCTCTTGATTCAGACTCCATATCCACAGTACTCTTAAAGGTCTTGTATCTTAGCCAAATTGGGATTTTTTTACCCTCCTGAGATGAGCAGTAGAATACTCAACATGAAAGTAGCCCCCTATTAAATATCAAGTAATTTCTTCACAGTAAGAAGCTGCTAAACTTTAAGAGAGGATATAATCTCCTCTGTTCTTTGACATTGTTTAGTCTTCATCGAAGAAGTTTTAGCTCATTTCCCCACCCCCAGGTCTGCTTGAGACAGATATCCAAAATGGAAAATTGCAGTTCAAACTGTTAAAGCTTAGCAAAAATAGCACATAAAACTTAGAGAAAAAACTTACAATGAGAAATACTGAGCATTATGGCTTATGTTATCACCTAGGCTAATGACATGTCTATAACATTACCTTTCAAACACTCAAAGTTACACATGTAAATGATTTAAAACCTTGCCAGTGAATTACAAGTATTTTTCATGTTTTTGATGAGCAGAGTACACAGCTGCCAGAAGGCTGGAAAGTAACCTGAAAAAAAAGGAGTTTGCTGCCAAATTGTTTCAGCAGTACTGATGAGATCCAGTTTTGGGGATGGGTTGGGGATTCTCACCATCTCCATCTTAGGCCTTTTGAGTGCAACAGAACATTGCAGATTTTTGGCATCTTTTTCCCTTACCATACAACAGAATTTCTGGCTAAATGAATGCAGTAACTGTGAACTCCAAATGTACCAGCTTACAGAAGAGCCCATTCTGATGGGAATGATACACATTCATATGAAACAGAAAACTATGTAATTCAAACCACATTTTTCACTGTTAAGCATTTCTTCACCAAAATATTCATTATTCTCCATGAGTGTGTTTGTGTGTGCATATAAAAAAAGCCAGTTGTTGGCCCAGTTCCTGCAGCTGAGCTCCCCAAATGAGTATATGAACTTGTGGGTGGGCATTGCAGACCAGGAGGAGACTTTGCAGTGAGAGGAAAAAGAACCAATTTCAGGACAATTTACAAATACTGTAGGTATTGCCTGGTGTTAACCTGTAACAGCTAAGGGCTGGTGCATCTGTGTACATCTATGTGAAAGGGAGTAAGTTTTAAACATTTTATAGCAGCAGTAAATTAATGATTAGTAAAATCATCTTTATGAGATGTACATAAAATATCAGGTGCTTTCCAGGCAAACAGAAACTGTCCAGGTTTAGTGAGTTTCCAGATGAGAGATCTTTCTTTAGTCTTTCATGGTATGATTGGGAATATACAGAGAATATCTCCAAAAGAATAATACATATTTCTGTGAAAGAGAAAACCACATTTTCTAGATATGAGGCAAGGTAAATGCTGGAACAGTGTGCCAGTATAGTCAGTTCTAAGATTTAAAATAGAGGGAGGCACTCAGCATGCCTCTGAAGCAACTGATTCCCAGAGCAGAAAAACAGTCATGCCTCACATGTCTTGGAAAGAAATTCACAGGAAAAAAGCATGTGGCAAGGGAAGTCAAGGGATTGCTCAGCATGCTTCACATTTTTAATTGACTGCTTTACATGCAAAATCTCTTGTAACCCCAAATCATGTGCTTGTATATGCCATATGTTCACACATCCAAAATTATCTTTGTGCCAAAGACCTGCAACAACAGGTTAAGTCCCTTCCATTGCAATACAGCCCCACATGCAGACTCCTCCTGCAAAAATGAGGGGAATAAGGCACCCACCATCAGATGGAGGGCTTGAAAATAGGCAACTTCAACTGTTTTTACAAAAAAAAGAGGTTCAGACCAGCAGGTCATAGATAAAACTTCATATATCTTTAGTGACTGTGCTGCCCCACCTTAGAAAGTCCAAAACACTCAGAATCAGTGTGCCTGGAGAGAGACTGAGCCTGAATATGAAAGCACAATGCTGGATTTAGGTTGAGGACATGGTCAGGAGGAGGCACTATTCAGGCATCTCTGTAAAGAGTGAACACCACCACTGCCTAATGCATGCCCAGAGCAGTCTGCATCCTGCCCACACCCAATCTCTTGGGATGTAAGTGCTTTTAAAGGTTGACACAAAAACCTGGGATAAGAGTTTTGGTTCGTGCATCCCATTGTGTTAAGTTAGGAATTCAACACTATCTGCCAAAAAGTGAAGGCTCATCACAATGGCTTTTTACCAAGGTTGGGTAATCACAGAATCACAAAAGAGCTTTAACAGGAATGAAATAACCACAGTAAAAAAGAAGACAGAAACTTATCAATCTGATTTTAAACTGTTGGGGTAGTATCCTCTTTACACACAGATGGAATTGGGTCTGCAGCTCCCAATCTGTTTTCTTTTGGAGATCGTTGGATTTAGTGAGATCTGCTGCAGCCTTGAAAGACTCTTCTCACCCTGTCTGTGAAGCTGCATTGTGCAGCTACTGAAATAATCAAAGCATACTAATATTTCAGGGACAGAGCACAAAACAATTAAATGGAACTTCATAATGAAGAAAAGCAACTTGCAACTTTACCTGTAGATTACTAGTATCCATAATGTACTCTATATCCATAATGTACTAATATCCAATAATGTATTCTAAAATAATTTAAAAATATTGCATTGCATTAGATCATACATTTGAGAGGTAGCAAGCCACTACACAAAAGATGCCATATTCTGTCAAAGGAAATAAAGTCCATTATTTCACATTTTTGCTAGAGAAAAGAGTATTTTGGGTTTAGTAGAAGGCAACAGAACCCCATATTCAGGCAGGCAGAAGTATGAAACCCTGACTTTAGACTCCACTGCCAATGAGTTATCTTTCCAGCCATCTTCAGCAGAATGGTGGTGGATTTAGACATGCCACCAGTACCAGACTTGAGTGAATCCATCTTAGTCTCTTGGCATGCATTGAGTAGCTACCAGCAAACTTTTAAAAGTATTAATAATGCCTTCTGCCAACAATCTTTAAATCAAAACTAGGCCCTTCCTCATAAGCACCCTGACCCCAGTAACAGCCAAGTAGGGAGCTTTTCATTGTGTGTCACACTGAGGGTATCTAATGCAAAAACGTGGAATTGTGGACCTGAATCCTTGTAATGGTTCAGCAGAGCTTTTTTATGGATCATGGGATGAATGAAGTCCATATGCATAAACTAAAAATGCCTTCCATTCTTTTTTACAATCAGGTTGAATTTTACAGCCTTATTTAGATTTATGAATAGTCATTTCTATATTTATAACTACTGTAAAAACTAAGCAGCTTATTGTTTTTGTAAACCTAACCTCTAATTTAAGCCAGGAAAATAAAACTAAAAGCTTTCTAAAAAAAGAACATTGTTCTTACACTGACAGAAAAGAGAGAAAAATAAAAATTTATAAATGAATTGGGCTTTCCTGGTCAAGGGGAAGTAGTGTCATGAAAAGAGAAAGCATGGTTTGTCATCAGGTTTGCCACCTGGCCTTCTGTGAGGCTTTTAAGCCCTCAGGTCATTCTTTCTGCTTAGCTCACTCTAAGGGTCATAACCACAGCACAGAAGTAATTATGCTGACCTCCTCCCCACCTCCCCTACCCTACCCATGTCTTTATGGGAAAGATAATTTATCACTAGTAACTATGACAAATTCAAGAACTTACTACCCTGGCAAACAGTCTATTTGTGGTTACTTGCAAGACTTGGGAAATGGGGAAGGTGGATACACTTGGTAATGCAAATGCTAGACTGAACAGGAGGTTTGGTTGAAAGGCAGCAAACAGCCTGATACATGTAGTTTGTTTAGTACAGCACACACCAATGTCCAAGACAAAAAGAAATTCTCTTCCTTTCCCACTAGCTAGTACAGCAAGACCATCACAATAAACCCTTCCTATGTTTAATTGACAAAAGCTACACCTACTATGCTGCCTAGTGTTCCAAAAGTTAAAAAAAATAGGAGCCTTAAAGGTGTGACAATCCTACAATTAAAATAGGATCCTGTTATGCTGAAAACTGCACTAATAGCTTGTCCTATAGATCATAGAATTACTGCACTGAAGCCTACTCAGAGTCCTCTGATGGTCATGAGAAAACCCAGCAGTCTGGTTCAGACAGCAATTGTTTGCAGCAGTACAGGGATAGAAAAGTTTCCTGAAAAGGCATCACAGCAATTTTCTAAGTAAAACTCAGCTACTAAAACACAATATATACTATGCAAACTGAAACTACAATGTTAAATCTCTGGATTTTAGGGAAGGAATTTATAAACTTTTCTAAACCCCTGAAATTCAAAACTGAACTTGAAAGGCTTCCAAGATCCTTTCAGGGTATCTCTCTCTACTAAAACCATACATCATAAATTCTAAACACTGCTGTTGCATTGCAATGAAGCTACTGCACACTAGTGGCCTGAAGGGACATTGCCACATTTCAGTCATTCTACTTTTCTCAGAAGAGATGGGGCTTACCTCCAGTATGGTCATACCACTTCCTAGATCCAGAGCTAACAATAGCTGGACTCTGCTGACAGTATCTGGATGGTAAGGATATTGCCAGGACAAACCAATAGAGGCTGGAATCCAAAACTGAAAGTTAAATGTTCAGGCAGAGCATAAGACTAAGCAAAAAGCAAATATTTAGGAAACAAAAGCAAACAGAAAAAAAAATCCCAGTCAAAGCAATGGGTACATGCAAAAGGAAAGGGAAGGAAAGGGGAAAGCAAGGAGGAAATTAAAATGCTGGAATAGTTGAACTACTGGAGACAGTTTTAGTGGGGGGCAGCAAATAGACATTATCCCTTCCTCCTAAAATTCAGATTCTACTTACAGCCCCCTGTGCGTGCATTGAAAAAAAAATGGTTAGGGAAATGCAGAGAAGTTTCCAGGGGATGTGCCAGTCCCAAGAACTTTTAAAAAACCAAACTTAAGAAAATTTGAAACTGCAGGTCATCAGTCTAGACCTTTCATAGAGTCAGAATTCACTCATGCTTTTTGTTTAAACTGGTACTGGTTTTCTTAACAGCCACAGAGAAGCATTTACAACATGAGGTACCAGCAGAGACCTCTTAACTACACTGTGCAATCAACTCACCAGGGTCTTTCCATTTCCCAGTACAGTTCATGTCAAACCCTGCAATATCCCCAGCTGCAAACTGTAATAATGATGGATGAGTTATGCAGCTGATACAGAAAATCAGAGTGCAGTTTGCCCTACTTCATCATTCCTCAGATACTTAGCATAGCTTTCACCTCCTCCCCTTACAATTCAGAGAAAGGCAGATGGATATGTTTTTCCATGCTTTGATGGAAGAAAAGGACTGTTAGCTGTTTGCCTTCATTTAACAGTTGCTTCAAGAGCTTTTCAACAAAGAGAGAAAAAAATTACAAAACGCAAAAGGAAACTATTTCCCCAGAAGGCAAACCACTGCAATATTTCCAAGTCAGAAGGCACAATATGATCAGGCCGCTTAAATGATGGTATGGATTTCACTCCCACCTATGGATTCTTTGACATGTAGGTCAGTCTTCTAGTAATGAGGTGATTGTTATTAGTATTTATATATCAAAAATTTGGACACTAATTTTTCAACACTAGTGGGTTTTCTTGTGGTTTTGCTATGCTAGGAAGATCACTTCATTGCTTCTTTTGGCATTTCTAAATGTGGTTTTGGAATGAGGAATGCAAAATGGACATTTTTTAATCAGAAACATACTGCAATAACTACATCAGTATTTGGCATTTTAAAGCAGTCTGCTTAGTGACAAAGCAATACCCATCAGCTGTCCATCTGCCTCAGAGCTCAGTGGAGCTCTGGTGTGAGTGTTGTCCCGTGCTGCAGGAAGCAAAGTGCAGCAGGAGCAGGAAGGCCAGAGGCTGCACAGCTTCAGTAAACCAATCCCCAGGGGACTGAGACCTATTCTTCTCCTTAAAGATGTACATATAAATCCCAGTGTTTCCACAAAACATTTATAGTTTGAGAACAACAGACCTAACATAGGGCAACTTCAGGGATTTGATTGTGTTTGCCTTCTGTAGAAATGTGAAATGGCAATAATTTTTCTTTACAAGAGCTTTTGTAACATGCACATGTGCCCTGCTGAATTAGGAGTGGTACTGCCTGGAAAATATATGTTAATAAATCGATGCAGGAAAAGAAAAAAGACAGTCCATTGTCTATTGTTCCTAAAATAAATATTTACATATCCAAAAAATAGGAGCCAATTGATGCAGCTCTTATTAAACCATAGGGACAGGACAAAAAGGAGGATCCTCCCACATTGTGCTGCCAGAGCGGGCCAGAGGGCACTGTGAAAACATCAGAGAAGTCCTTGAGGAGCTAGTGGAATCACTTGATGGGGGCTGAGGGAGGAAGACTGGAGGCTGGAGGGGGCTGCTGGAGGTTCTCCACTGCAAAGCCAGCTCCTGGAGGGGTCATTCCAAGGCCCATCTGGTGGATGGAAATCCTGCTTTAGCCTTACAGAAGAAATGCAAGCCCCTCCAGAGATGAGAACACAACCCCTGGAGTTGTGTGCCTGGGGCTGTGGTGCCTTTTCAGCTGGGTAGCAAAGGCAAGACCAAGGGAATGCCTCCCTGAATGTCCCTTCTTGAATGCTCCTTCCTGAGAAAACAACTGCAGAGCTTGTTGTCCTCATCCCCTGTGGAATCACAGGCAGCAGACATAAGAAATGGGGTCCAGAAATGTTGTCCAGGGGTCTCAGAACTTTGTAGCACCCACTATGCTTGGGAAGGATTCTAACCCCAAGGCTGATCAGGACTATGGCATTTGGCCTCTCTTGGAAGGCCCTGATATGGCTTCAGGTTGAGAGAGAATAGAGCTTGGGCATTGCATGGGAGGCATGACCAGAAGGCTGTGGGATGAGGAGGCAGGTCTTGCTCACATGCTTAGCTGATCACCAGTCCTGGGTCAGGAAGGAATTTTCCCCTGAAGCAGATTGGCACTGGACTCCAGAGGTTTTCTGCTTTCCTCTCTAGCATGGAGCACAACCACTTGTCAGAGCTCCTCTGATCCACTTTGGCTACATTTCTGCCTGATGCTCATGTGCCACAAAGACATCTCATGTGCCCTGCAGCTACAGGAAGGAAGGCTTTTCTACCCACAAGGTGGACCAGAAAATGTCTCAGGATATTGTGCCTTCCTCTGCTGCCTGGCACATGGCCCCAGGGCTCCTTTGGACCATTCTATAAACAGATCCAGGATCTCTGGTATAGATATGTAATAGGTTCACATTATCTAGGAATTAACCCTAAAACAATTTATCAGCATACCTGTTCATCTGTTGTCTGCCAAATATACAGCCCACTTAATTTCCTTAAGCTTAGAAGAACAAAACATTCAGCATTTGAGTGTAAACAAAGCTAAGTGTTCCTACTGAAATGCAAAACAAGTTAGCCTTCATTTCTGAAAAAAATTGCACAAAATTATTTGTACAAAAAGAAGAAAGCTACTCAAATCTCTAAAGGAAAACCAAACATTTCAGCTGACTGCAGTGAAAATTCAAACTAACTTCCCAAGAAGGCTGTTTTATTTTACTGCACAGGTGCAACAAAACCTAGACCATCTGTGTTAAGAAAGGATGAGCAACAGGATTGAAAGTTGTGCTGGCTGAGTTTTAATCATTACAGATGGAAAATAAAACAATAGTTACATACAGTGTTTCTACAAAAACATAGAAAGAGGGAATTTATTGAAAATAAAGCTGTTTCCTTTCTTCATATTTTCTTTGCTGAAGTGGAGGCCACTGAGCAACCTTCTCTGAGCATGATGAGATGTCTATTTCTAGTAACTTTAAAGCCAGACTTGGTATCTTTTTCATGTTGTCAGCCAGCATCCAATGCATATCAGTCTGTTTTCTCTGTAGAGATTTTCCTCCCATGCTTTTTTCATGTGCACTTCATTGCTCTTCCACCTGTTGTCTACAGCTTTTACCACAAGTTCTCTGTGATTTCAGGACCCAAAAGCCAAAAGAATGAGGTACCCACCTGCTGACAAGTACTTTGGATTCCCTGAAGGACCTTCAAGGACAGCAAAGAGAGCAGCATTTTGCTTTCATGTCCTCCTGAGTGGGACAGGAGCTGCTGGCCCAGCAGTCCTTGCTCTTCACCAGGGACAAATCTCACACCATGTTTGTGCATTTCTTTGGGTACAACATCATAACAAATAAACCACCACTACTGCTCTCTGCTGAGGCTTTTACTGGTAGTCAGACCTTGGACATGACCATACTGTATTACCAACTCAGCCTTGCCCTCCTGCTCCTCCTCAGAGTGCTCAGCTGTGCCACAAGAGCCCTGTCCCTTCCAGATGCTGCCAGAGAAAGCAGCAGGATGAGGGCATTGGTGCAGTTTGTGTTTGTGTGTGCTGGGTGCGTGTTTGTGCTGATCTGTGCCTGTGTGTGTGCCATATGGGTGTTGGTGTGTGCACATATTGGGAACACATGCTCAGCCTCACTCCTGACAGGACCTGGGGTCTTGGAGCTCCAGCAGCCTCTGTGCTGTCAAGCTGCCACAAAAGGCAACAAAAGACTTTCCTGGGTTTCTCCATTTGGGAAGTTTTAAACAATTGGAACAGTGCTCTGGAGAGTAGCTCTTGCTGACTTTTCTTGATGGGTTTCACAGCAGGACACAGGAGAAAAGACACAGCAGAAAACTCACTCCTGAGACAGCCCTAGGAGGGTGTCACCTTCCCTGGAGAGAAGGCCCCCACTGCCATTGTCCCTCTGTGCTCCCCTGTGTGTGAGGATGAGTGTTGTATCACAAAACCCAACAGTCACACGTGTGAATTGTAGTCCTTGAAGACATTTTGTCCACCAGTCCAAACAAACTGCAAGTCCTTTCAGTGCTGCAAAATTCCCTGAGCTCTCTGATGTTTAGAGGATCATATATGTCAGTCTTTGAATCTTGCATTTCAAAAGAATAAATACCACCCTTTACTATCCAAGCAAAATTTTCTTTGCCTGTTCAGTTACTCTCCGGGTTTTGACTGATGCCAGAACAAGTTTTTAGCTGAAGTGGTGGTCAGCCCTGCCAAAAAATCCTGATGCTGAACAGCAATGTCTGCTCAGAGCCTCAGTTCTCTGGGGAGATGCTTGCAAAGAAAAAAAGTCTGGTACACAGGCAAGGAGAGCCTTTAGTTTCTGTGAGCTAACTGCAGGGACCTGGGACACATATTTGAATGGTTTCTGGTTTGGAGGAGTTTTAGCAGAGATGGATGGATGGATGGATGGATGGATGGATGGATGGATGGATGGATGGATGGATGGATTGATGGATTAGCTCTTGATTGCATTTCAGAAGAGTATATTTTTGTCTGTTGCCAGAGAAGAACAGAATTATTTTAACAGAAATTGTTTGAAAAAGAAATACACCAAGAACTAAAAGACTGCATTTTATTTAAAGTAATATTTCTTTCAGTTGTTTAGCTTTGTCTAAGTCTTAAATGACAGTAAGAAAGAATAATACAACAGTATCTGTATTATCCAATGCATTCTATTCTACTTAATAGATTTCTAACTGATCTGTTCTCTAAAAATAAAAAAATAAATCACACACAGTAAGGAAAACTTCTAAAACTTAAATAAAACTTATTTTGAAAGTAAAAGTCTAAAAATGCCACAAATTTCTGAGACACCCTTTGGTTGGAGTATTCTCCTTGCCCCAAATTCATGCAGGTTAGGAACCAATCTCAGTTTTATATGGTTGCAGAAAATCATTACATTGCTTTTACAGAATTTATGTTTCTGAGCACCAACAGTTTACCATTTATCTTGTACACACTGGGCCCATGTTCTGTGTTCCACAGGGGAAAGCAACCCTCATTTTTAAGTTCAGTCATGGCATGATGATAAGTTACAAACATTACACAGGACAGGTTGTCCAGGGTCCCCAAACCAAAAGCTGGTGTGTGCTGGAATCTGTTCAACCACACCCCTTCATTTCAGGTACTGAAATGAACTAGGCAAGGCCTTTTAGGCTTGTCCTATCTGTATCACCAGAAAACTGTTCTCCCAAAATCAGGATTCATCATCCAGTGTGCATTACGACACCAGGTAATGATTTATTTCATATTTGCACATGGATGGGTACCAGGTGGTAAATCCATGAAGCTGGCACCCTGAGTAGAGAGGACAATCATTATTTATGCACTGCTAATCTAATATATTCCACCCAGCTAATAAAAATTCAATGTTTGTTGCTCTATTATTGGTTACCCATAAAAAAGCTGATTGTGCAAGATATTATATAATTCATTATTTGCTACCATGCATGATCATTGTCTTTTGTTTGAGTCAGAGATCATTTGGTGGTTGTGATCTCCTTTTCCCAGCTGGAACTGATTTTGACACAGTTGTTAAATTAATGAAGTTACTACCTGCCTATCTTGGGTGTTCTTGCCAAGCTCTAAATTCTGTATTCTTTGTACTCACTATCAGTAGCACTCTTTTTCCTAAGATTTGTTAACCTCCTTTTGGGATCTTTGGAGCATGCCAAGCCCTACACTTTAAAAGAGGCAATTCTACTGACATGTAATTTATCTTGGGTAAATCAATAACTGCTCCTCAAATCCTGTCCCCAGAGCTCTCCTAGTGCTTTGCCCCAGGCAGGACTCTGCCTGCACCACTCCCATTTTCTGCAGATTCTGTGCTCAGCGTCTTGTGAGCAAGAGTCAGTCACCACAGCTCAGCTGGTGGGAACTTGTGGCTCCTACTCCCAGGGCTGCAGTTAAAAACGAGGTGGGACCATGTCCAGGGAGCTGTCTCTGAGCCTCACCATCTCTGATGGCCACAAACCTCAGCCACCACAGAGCCCAGAGGGGCAACATCCTTAAGACTCACCAGGATGAGTGAGTTATAATGAGCACTGCACATTAAAACTAACAGGAACAGGAGTCAGAGTATGTGGCTGATGAACAGGACGATCTTTGAGACATGCAGCTTCTTCAACCTCTGAATCCCTGCCAGCCATCTGTGATGCACACACAGGCAGCTAAGCAGCATAGTAACCCTAATTAAAGTCAGACTAGTGCCTCACAAGCTTCTTTTTATAACCCTTCCTTTGAAATACAACAAATGGACCCTACTGTTAAACAGCTTCTCACTTCCCTTGCAACAGATGAATCTTGGAGAAACTCTCATACATTTTTCCATATCAGCTAATAAAACTTTGACGAAGTCATTTTCTTCTCTCATAGTACCAAAACCAGCTTCTTCCAGTTTCATATTATCTCTAAGGCATACTTAAAGGGAAAAGTTAAGGCTAAATAATGAAGTCAGCACTGCTACCATTTCATCCATTGATTACTTTTAGCCAGAGACTGTATCTCTGGGATGTAATGATTATTCATGCTAGCTCCAGCCCATGAGATGGCATGTTGGACTGACATGAAACAGAGAAAGTATATTTTCCCACTCAAGTGTTTCAATATGGCAGTTAGGTTTGCCAAATCCAATGTTTCCCTGTTGAATGAATCATGAGGTTGAACAACAGTGTGCTTCTTTGAGCATTCTGCACACTAATTTTTGTGGTAATAGCGACCAAGTTGGCAACTTCATAATTTCTTAGCCTTCAGAAGAACAAGATACCTCTTAAAAAAAAAAAAAAAAAAAAAAAAAAAAAAAAAAAAAAGAAAGAAAGAAAAACAAAGGAAACAAAAAACCAAACAGAGCAACAAAGGATGCAAACCTTTGATTAAGCCTCTGACAGCCATTTGAAGATTAGAGGCATCTCATTGACAAATATTTTAACAGTGAATGAAGTTCTCTCCCCACTCTGTCATGAACTCCTAGACATAAGGACAGAGGACATAAATCACTATCTTCAAATTCAGAAGTCCTACTCATCCTGGAATTCTGCCCACAACTATAGGATTTTTTAAATTGCCACAGATGTCATGGATTTGTTCAGTCAGTATCGGGATTTTCAGTTCTGATTTTGAGTATATTGAGTTAGCAAAGAAAATCCCCTTCTGCAAGATATTTCAAAGTAACAAAGACCAGCAGAACAGATTAATGAATTTTTTAAAGGGCCAACTGGAAAGATGATTTTATTTCCATTACAAAGTATGCTGCTATGGGTAATTCTAAAATCTCATGTACTTTAATACAAGTCTAATATAAATCAACAACCCTTCTGTACTCAGCCTCTCAAGTAAGTAAAGTAAAATGAAGCGTATGTTTCATCCTAGTACTTTACCCCCACTTTATCCCAGTTTAGAAAAGAACTAATAAAACACTTCTGGCATTGGAGCAACAATTGCAGTATTAATAAAACAAAACAAACAACTTTCCACTACTGGTTTCTGCAGAGCAATATTGGCATCCAGTGTCCAGTTCAGTAAATCTTTAGCAGCTGCATTCTGCAGAGATGGCTTGTCTTTATACACTACATGAGAAGATGCATCTACAATCCCAAATAAAATACAGGAGGACCATTCAGTTTTTCATAGCTGCCTGCTGGCTCCATTCTTTGATGATCAAAGCAAGCTCTCAACATTTTTAAAGAAAACCATTACCCTGAACCATATATTTTTTGCATGTTGTTCAATCCCAAGAGAAAATTTCCAGACTTTTGAACACCAAAGGTGTTACTTTGTGCTTTGGGGCCTTTCTGGTTTTACATCTTTACCTCTGTCACTCCATCCAACAGTGATTCTTTCAACAACTGATGGCTAGCATTGCACTTTCAACACTTTTTGCACCCTCTAACCAAAACAAAATTAAGATGTATCCCAACAGCATTGTATGGTGTGGTACTCACACCACCTCAGTTTTCATTAGCTGTCATGAAGAGTGTAAATCCCAATAGAATGTTCTGCTTTAAATTTGGAAACCATGAGCTGGCCAGGCATCAACTGTTTCATGAGGCAACACCATGGAAACAAAGAGGTTCAGTGACCAGACATTCCTTGCCAGCTCACCCTGGAAGCTGCCCAGTCAAAACTGGTGCTCTGCAAAGCCAGTTTGAGTTCCTACAGGCTCATCAGCTGAGGAACAGCTCATGTGACAGCTACCCAAATCCAAAGGTCAGCTCATAACTAATCCTTATAGCTGAAGCAGTCCAAATCATTTCAGTAGCTGAGGTTTCATTAGCCCTAAGGTGGCTTTCTTGGGAGATAGCTTTAGCTTCCCTGCCATAGGAGCATGAAGGATTGCAACACAAGGATAATCCAAGTGAAGCTGTACCTTAGGTAAAGCTGCTGATCCCAGATGGCCCAGCCCCTCCAAAAACAGTCAGATGGCATTATCCCATTCTAGTGTTCTGTAAGCAGGAGACTGAGTGAAGACCTCACCTACAACTTCCTTGTGAGGGAAGAGGGAGGGCAGGCATTGATCTCTTCTCTGTGGTGTCCAGTGACAGCACCAGAGGGAATGGCCTGAAGTTGTGTCAGGAGAGGTCTAGGTTGGATGTTAGAAACAGGTTTTTCACCCAGAGGGTGTTTGGGCACTGGAATAGGCTCCCCAGGGAAGTGGTCACAGCACTAAGCCTGACAGAGCTCAAGAAGTGTTTGGACAATGCTCTCAGGCACAAGGTGTGACTCTTCTCTGCAGGGCCAGGGGTTGAACTCAGTGATCCTTGTGGGTCCCTTCCAACTCAGAATATTCTGTGATTATATTGTTCAGCATTGGTACCCACACTGGTCCTCTGGCTGATTTTGCATTCAACCTGTAAGACAGCTCAGCATCTCCTGGCCACTGTCTTTGGTTTGTTCTGCAGATTTCAGAACAGATGCAGCCAGGCTACCAGCCCCTGACAGCACACACATTCTGTACTGCAGCACCTAGGCTTTTCCTCACCGGGGATTTTTCAGCATCACACAATCTCTGGCAAAGAGAGTAAATAATAATTTTAGAAAAACCCTTGACCATATGACCAAATTAAAAAGTAAACTCAGGGCAGGCCACACTTTATGGTAATATGTCAGGAGCCAAACATAAGGAAAAATTCTACACAAACTCTAGGCTGGACATGCTAAGTGAACAAAAGCTTCTGGATTTAACCAAGATGACAGGAATGCCCAGTAAACATAGGGATGGCAAGCCACATCTCCATCGCAGGGACAGTCTCACTTAGCAACTCCATAGAATTTATTTGAAACAAAAGCCTAAAATAATGGAATAATATTATTTTTATGTTCATTAACACATGCAGAATTTTACTTTTCTCCCATGCCTCACCAAAATTTAAAGACAGATACCCAAAACAGAAGGAGTTTTCAAAACATTTTAAGGAAAAATTGATACGAGAAGGTTTGCAGTGTCTTTTCACAAATAATTGGTCTATACAGCACAATAGATTTAAGGATTTATCGACTTTTCTGACCCAAAAGCTAGTCAGTATTATATATATCTCTACAGCAGATGTGTGCATAAAAACACTGGTAACAGCAAAATTAAGCATCCTTAGTGAATTCAATAGAATTTAGAACCAGAGAATTGCAAACTGGAAGGCACCCTAAGGATCATGATAGTCCAACTCCCTGCTCCTTCCATGACTGCCTAAAACTAAACCATATGCATAACAGCATTGTTCCTCTTCTTTGATGACATTAATGCAAGTCAAGAAGACTTCACAACACAAGTCAGGCTGTCTCAAAAACAAGAGAGCTCAGCCAACACAGCTGAGCAGTTTCTCAAAGAGCACAGTACATGGATGTTTCAGAGGCAAAACAGTACAGAAACTGAAGTATTCCTGACAGATCTAAAAGGAAAATGCCTTAGGCCTTCTCTAGGAAGGCAAATGAAAACATTAGAAATATGTGCCATACCTAATGATTAGACTAAATGGCTCCTGGCTCTTAAGAGTCCTCTTCCAGCTCCTCTTGCCCTTCAATAGCAAGGACAATGTCCTAGCTCTGTGTCACTTGTATTAACTGGCTGGCCCAAAACCTCTGCTGTTACTTAAACCAAGGAAACAACACTAAAAGAACAATAAACACAGGCAGGAGACTGTATTCACTGCTGTTACCTGTGTGAAAGGAGCAGAGGCACAGGCTCCATGGGTCTTTCTATGGCAGTGATAAGGGCCAGGCCAGACCCCACTACAAATGTGCAGCCAGTTGGCTCTCTTCAAGATTAGTACATCTCCTACCTTTTTGCCCCAGCCTTGAAGAGAATAAGCACCTCATTACATAGCTAATCCTTACAGAGAGCCTTCCCAGCAGGTGCTTTGGAAGCAGCAGATTTGTAGCTTTGCTTCCCAGTAAATTTTGCCTTTGGCACAAGGCACCTAGATCCCATGCTGTAACATGATATACACCTTGGCTAAATGATCTTATTATTTATCAATGAACCATGCACAGCTCCTGCTGGTCTAAATTTACCAGCAGACTGACATCAGATTTTCAACTCATTATAATGTCACGGTATGTTGATTTAATCTTCTCTGTGCCACATTTTTAGTTTATCTTTTCTTCTTTTTCACAGGAGTTAAAATTTGAAAAGATGGACTGGATCACTTGTAGCAATTCAGGACAGAATCATTCCCCACATTCACATATTCAAGGACAGGTTAATTTGGTTGTTCCTTAAAATAACAAACAGAATATTTTAAGCTGATTAGTAAAGTGCCTATAAACCTGTTATTTGCTCTAACTCAATGCATCTTCTTCACAAATACCAGCACAATGGCCAGCTGGTGTAGTTCAGACACTTCCCTTCTGAGGAAGGACTTTATTAAGCCACAGTGATATAACCTGCAATAAAAATTTGCCTGTGCTTTACTTTGAAGTGTTGGATCCCCCACATTATTCTAGTAGCTTGCAGAACCAAATCCATCTGCAAGCCTTTCCAGCTCTCAAGCTTCAATGGAAACATGATATGGCAGCCTCTTGTAAAGTCAACTAGAATAAAATGCACTTAGATATTAACAATTACTTGTTCTACCCTCACAACCTCTTTATAGCATGGTTCAAGCATAATTTGCAAAATAACTGCTTGAAAACCTAACTTTCCAACACATAGAGTTAAGTCTCTTTGCATGTGTTCTGAATCCAAAGGCAGAGAGAAATACAACTAGTATATGCTACTGAAACTTAATGGAATATCAAATTGCATCAGACACCCTTCTAAGCCAAACCAAGCTAAACCACTCTCACACACTGGGAATGTGCAGTTCCTACTGTAGTTGAAAAGCTCCACATGCTTTTTCCAGACAGGACAGTGCACGGTATTTTCCTAATGTAAAATCTCCAAAAACCCAGATCCTCCCACCTCTGACAGTCCATACCATGCAGAGGAACACAGAGAAGTGCCCTACACATCCTTTGGCTCCTTTGCACTTGCAATTGCAAAGAATCAAAATAGCTTTAAGTGCTTGGTCAGTTATTTAAACACTCAGTGCAGCTACTGAGGGGCCTATAGAAAAATATTTTTTTTTTGTAAGAAAAAAAACCAACAAAACAAGAACCTCATCAGCATGCAATGTTTTTTCTCATTTTTGTTCATCTTTGTCACATTGTTTTAACTACCCATGACTCCAGAGCTAGGCTGCTAGTCTTTTCTGCTCTGCTATTTCTACCCAGAAAGCCCTTTAGACCTCTCCTTTTCCACTTCTGCCAGGCATCTCTTCCTGATTGAAATGGCAACCCAATAATAGTTGCTCCATCTTTTGTTGCCCTTCAGCAGTCTAACAGTGGCAGAAGCTGATTTATATTTCTGCAGACAAGGAGGACCCTAAAACATTTGTATTGATGCAATCATTCTTTATAGACACTCAAAGGCAGATCATGGTGATCAGAGGATATTCTGGGAAAAGATAAAATATGTATTCACCCTAAAGAAGGGTATCAAAAGACTCTTGAGAGCCATGGGCCAGTCAATCCAACTCCAGTCCCTGACAGGACTACTGAACAAAGCCAATGGGCAGCCACATAGCAGGGCTATCCCTCAAAGGATGATGACGTGGTCAGAAGTGCTTGATGTCTTCATTAGTGACCAGGATGGAGCCAGAGTTCACTCTCAGCAAATAAGATACCAGATTGCAGCAAGTAGCCACTCAGGAGCCTGTAAAAACTTGAAAAATGGGCTGGAAAGTTTGAGAAGATGCATGTATCAATCCCTGCACACAGGATGAAATAACCCTACACAACAGCACAGGCCAAGGGCTGATAAGCTAAAATATCTATGCAGAGAAAGTCTGGGTGTGTTGATAGACAGCAAGATAAAAACAGTAGCAGTGTGCCCTTTCTTGCAGCAAAGAACATCACCTGCTTGATAGCAGGGTAATGGAATTGTTTATTCCCTTCTATTTTCTACTTTAAAAGCACATCTAGAGTGGTGTGTCCAGTTCTGTAGTAGGAAAACAAACAAACCCCCTCCCAGACCAAAGAAAACCCAAACCAAACAAACAAACAAATACCATCCCCCCCCAAAAAAAAAACCCCACAAACTTTAATATCCAATTACAAAAAATTCATCCTGATGCTCTGTGCGTTTCTGATTTTCAGATTTCATTTTCTTACTTTGTCATACTTGAAGAGATTTATCAAAAGGAAAGGAAATGCTTTCTACTCCCTAAAGTATACAAAATAAATGAGGAAAGAAAAGTTTTCATTTTCTCTGGAGTCTCATACCTGCCATGGTAGTTGAGGACCTCTCAAAAAACTGTGATGAATTAGGAGCTTCAATTCCCCAGATACACCAGCACAGAGCCATCACAAATGTAGATAACATAAAATATATGTTTAAAATCTGATACATTTATGAAGTGATAAACAAATCTTGCCATTCCATCTGGATAACTGTCTGTATTTATTACCCCCTGCTTTCCAGCAACACTTCTACAGTTGCATTTTATAACAGGAAACTCATTCATTATACAGGAACATTCAAATAAGATGGTTTGAACTATTACATTTTTAAAAGGGTTGGTAGCTTCAAGACTTGTTTCTTTAAGTCCCTGCTTTTAATTAGCCTAATGTTTTACTTTTATGAAAATGTATTTTTCATCAATCTTTAACAACTCATCTCAGCTCTCTTTTGCAGAAAAAAAAAAAGCCATTTGTTAAACTATTTATGGTGAAAATGAATGGCAATAACTGCTTTGAAAATAAAAATATGAAGGAATGAAAAACCCTGCTTTAAGAAAACAGGAACATTTCAATTTTGCTCCCTCACTTTTCACAGTAATTTTAAATCACCTACACTGGACAACAATCAGTAGACAACTTTTTAATTAGTTTCTCATAATACTGTCTATTTCTCTATGTGAGAATATTGTCCAATATTCACAGTAAATACAGAGCTTTCTATAACTTTCTCCCCAGTCTCCCAAAAATAGATTGTGTGAAATAAACACTAGAGAGTTACATAAGGGTTTTTTGTTTAGTCTCTTTGCTACAATCGCTTGAGCTGGTTCAGTGATACAGATGTTAAATCTCTGGGAATAATTTTATCAGCTCTACACTGAAGTGTCAAACTTCTTAACAGAGAAGAGTAAGTTCAGAGAGGAAATGTTCCTGTGCTGTCCTACACCACCTTCTCCTTTCCCTCAATGAGCTCTATCCCAACAGAAGAATGGATTGAATCAAATGCAGTTAATATTCTCTCCAGATGTTGTAAATATCAATTTTGGCTTCATGTGCTTTTCCAAAAAATCATAAATTAACATTTTAATTTCATGCAAGTCAGTTGGTGAAATATGATCTCAGTCCTAAAAGGGCTTGTACAGATAGACCAACCAATTTCTGTCATGGCACCATCACAAAACACTGTAAGCAAACTGCTACCAAAACAAACACACCTTTGAGCTGCTGAGAAGTCAGAACCTCTTCATATATCCTCCAAAATAACACCACAGATAAAAACTGGATTTTATTGCTGTGAGCAACTTCTCTATTTCAAAATTCATTTTGCAGAATAAGAGATAAGAAACTTCAAACCAAGCCTGAATTGCATAGCAACATCACATTCCCAGATGCTTATTTAAGGTCTACTACTTGAGGGATATCCTACTTTTCAGGATCCTTCTTTCCTTTCTCAACTTCAGTAAAGATTTTGTAATAGCCAATATCCACTAGCCCTATACATAAGCACAAACATGTATTCTGACTGACCTCACTGCTGAAAGGAAGCTGTGACAATGGACAGGATACTCCTGCCCTGTTCTTGTCTTTCCATGGGCTTTCTCTAAAGAGTCCTGACAGTTCTCTAGCTCCAGTAGTTGAGGTCACAGTAACAGAGTGTCTGAATTTGCTGTTTGCAGTTCAAATTTTATAATCTACAATTCAGACACATTCCAATTCTAAATTCTGACACATTCCAATTCTAGCACAAGTGGTGAGTTTGAAGTAGTCCCTTTCATCAATATTTCTCACACCAGCACGCTGAAAATCAATTTTCATCATATTCCAAAAACTTTGCACCAGTTTATTTAAACTGATACTGCTACCTAAGCTTTATAACTGCAGAACATGACAAGTACAAATAAATGGTTTGCCTCAAACAAGCTGTTTCCTTCACCAAAGATCTATGTAACTATGGCTGGTTGCTTCATCTGTGCTGCAATTCATCCCCAGACTGAGAGACCCAAACAGGACAAGACAGCAAGGATCATTAGCCCACACGTAAAGGCAGGTTCACTCTCTGCTTGCTGTCATTACAAGAGGAATTTGCCAGTGTTGCAAAAAACCAAAAAAGAGCAGCTCAACATTCTGTCTGTGCTGTTCCACAAGTTGCAGCACTTCCAGCAAACCACATTTTGTTCTGCCTTTCACATTATTAGACCAAAAGAGGAACTCATATGCAATACCCATATTATTGAACTGAACAGCTTTCAAAATGCCACCAGGATGCACAGCAGTAAAAGAAATCAGACTACTTGCTTTCTGTGAAGAGTGCCACCACCTCCCACAAGAGAATTTTAATTTTACCTCTTTGGAGTATGGTCTTCTTTTAAGAACATAATAAATATCATGTTACCAGTCCAGCTATGTAAAGCATACCCAGCCATATAAACTATGAAGCTCCATAGCACAATTTCCCCTTAAATAAATGACCTCAACTGGTGACTGGGCCTGCAATTAATTTTTTTGCCTTCCAACAGTTTGAAAAATGTATCCAGTGTCGAGCTTCCTCTGTGTAGTCTCAGACATAATTAGTGGAGCTCTTACTTCAATTAAACAATTTCCTAAGCCTGCCTTTTGTTTTGTTTTTCTGATTTTTTTAAAATTTATCACACCCTACCATCTACTAGACATGGTGGAAAGCATCTTAACAGAGATCGGCAGCATCTCCCCTCTTTCAGACCACCAGACTTAGTGGCAGAGGCATGCCTTTCCAAACTCACTATAAGATCCCATACTCAAGAAGGCAAAAAACCAAAAGCTTTCCAACGTAAGGCTTGCAATTTTTTCCATCTTCTGGCTTCAGAAAGAGCTTGAATATAGCTCATCACATTCAGTAGGGGCATTGTTTTGTCCAAGAGAGCTCTGCTGTTGGGTGCTGCCAAACAGTGCTACTTGAACTTGTACATTGTGACACCTCAGGGAAAGCACATACCCATGGAACCAAAGCAAAGGTATGTTCCAGGGCTTTTGTTTGAGTATATTATTGTGAAATATTTTATTTTGAAATATTTCCTCAATCTTCATAAAGCAGCTACTTGCTGCTACTACTCAGCGACTAATTTAGCCCCCTGTCACTAAAGCAGCTTAGAGCAGGAAACTCAAAATTTCTGGTCACAGAGTAGTAGCTAAATAATACCTTCTCATGATGTGCTGGTAGCCTCATCTAGCTCAGCTGGTTAGTGCATAGTGCTGATAACACCAGGGTTGTGGATTTAATCCCTGTACAGGCCATTCACTTAAGAGCTGGATGTGGTGACCCTTGTGGGTCCCTTCCAGTTCAGAGGATCATGTGATTCCATGAGTTCACCCTGCTCTAGGCAGGAGATTGGACCAGGTGACCTACAGAGATCATTTTTAAGGCAACTCATTCTGTGATTCTATGTGGGAAGGAGAAGCCAGATGTCATTGGTTATTTGGTTAAATGCTAATTTTATATTACATTTTGTAGCAAAAAACAGTCATGGGTACTAACTCGTGCTTGATGAAGTGACTGTTGTCTTCTAAACTTTTCTGGCACAGTATATGCTGTAGACTGAAGCTTTTGAGAGCACATTTTAAGTCTATACACAGCAGCAAATGCGAGAGAGACTCAAGAGACTTAAAATATGCTTACTTCCACCACAATTTATTAGAAAGCTGCAGTGATACCGAGTTGAGTGTGGGCTGCATCAGCTCTTATTGGATGGCAGACTACAGCAATGAACTTGAGCAAAGTGATACCACTGTCCACCTCTGAAATCTAGTGAGCTCTTGCAGAGAGCAAGTAGATTATATTTTTGTTTAAAGACTGTCAGGTTCTGATTTTCCAGTTTAACTTTTCACAGCCTAGCATGTCCCATCAGTTCTTCCACACAAACACAAATTTCTGAACACACAATTGTTGCCAGCTCTCTTGCCCATGGCGTTTCAAAGTACTGCTTGATGCATGTCTGTAGGTAAACCTCTAAACTGGAAAAAAATCATAGCAATAAGTCATGGGAAGACAAAAAGCTTATAGTTCCAAGTGGTTTCAACATTTTATGATTGAAGTCAACATGTTTGCTCTCTCACTACCTTTTTTTTTTCCTATTTCCTGAACAGAGAAGACAAAAAAAACCAAACTCTATTTCTTACTGCTTATTTGATCAAAATAACATTCTAGCAATGAAAAGCTGTCAAGATCTCAAAACCCTGCTTTTTACTGATCAAATTATGATAGGAAAAATAAGCAGTTTTTTGTTCAGTCTTTCTTGATACCAAAAGGGGGACTTTCTGTTCTGCCGCTCAGCAGTCCTGAAGCACCTTCCATAGCTGCCCAAGAGGCCAAGAACTACCTCTTGAAAGCCTTCACTGGGGAAGGCTGACCTTAAAAGCAGAGGCTCTTCCTGCAGCAGCTCAAGACCCCTAGAGGTAAGATCCATTTGAGGATAATTAAGAGCAGGAAATCTCTCCATTATTCTAGCAAGATTTCTTCTCTAGTTGTGTTTTTAAGTCTAATTTAACCCCAGGGGGTAGCCTACATTCTACTGTCCTCCCACAGCTTACACTTGTCATAGTGTCCACTCTTGGAAATACACTGCAGTGTAGAGGCATTTACCTTACACCTGGAAGGTTCAGGTTTCAGTGCAGCCTCCCCTACATCAGTTTTACTGCTGTTGCACCTGAGCCAGCACAACCATGCTAAGATATGAGGTCAAACACAGCACTGACAGCTCCAGCCCCTCTAATCCCACTAGTTCCTGGTTCTCCTCTGGTGCAAGCCCAGTGAGGAGTGAGAGCATGGAGAGAGCATTGCCAAAGTTGCAAGCAATCATTATCCTCAAGCTTTATGAATTATAACAGACCAAGATCAATAATGTTTTTCAAACCATGTCTTTGCAGCTGGCCAGCTGTTCCACAGCTCATCTGTTACTTCTCAGGACACATGGAATACCTTGCTGATGGAATCATCATAGCAGTATAGCTGGTCCTCTTGATGTCACAGCAAATCAGGAATGTTTGTTTAATTCACATTCCATTTGGTTGCTAAATAACAGACTCCTGTAATTCAACTGTACAGTAGTGACAAGAACAAGTCATTGACCCTAAGGCTGTCTTGCCAAGAACTCAAGCCAACACCTCTGACACAACAAAAATTACTTCTGAGATTCAAATTAGAAGTAAACTTGTCCTGGCAGCAGCAATTCAGTTTAGAGCATTTAACAAACTCTAATCTGGAAGGTTTATTTCTATTGAGATTTTTTTCCCTTTAAATGCAAGATTTAAAGAAATAGCTAAGATGACAGTCCTATGACTCATCAAATACAGCAGTGTTTCTAAAAATAGGTACCATCACCCTCCTAAGAGCTAAGCCTATTATAGAATTTATTAAAAGACCAAAGCAAAGAGAGATTCTCGAATTACATGAGCACTTCAGATCATCTTTTTATAAGGCTGACGTAGTATAGAGGAGTATAGTAAATACAAAATGTGTGCAAGGAACATTCATATGCTATAAAATTAGTGTATTACCAAGTGAACAAAGAAAGACGGAAGGAAGGAAGGCAGAGATTCATGTTTAAGAATGAGACAAAGCTACATTTCAGGCAGATGTAGGCACTGTCTGCTGGGACATCTCAAGAGCCCACAGAACACTGCACTAAATAAATAGCACTAAAACATTTAATTAACTCTCTTCAAATCATTACTGTTCTGAAAAAGTAGAGAAAAGTATAGAAATGACAATATGAGAAAATACATCATTTACACTCAGGTTTTCAACTGTGAGGTTTCCATTTGAAATGTCACTCAGCTCAGTCACTAAGCACTACAGAATAAGATGGCCTGGATCCATTCCTTAGATTTGTGCCTGTCCAAAGCACTTATTACAGAATTAATCCCGCTCAGACGTGCTCATTAATCAGATGCCCTACATAAACAGCATCTGATCAGCTACAGTGTTTCAACCACTCACACCACGCTTTCCACAGGAGGCTCAGTCACAAAAAATGATATAAGCAGAATAAAAGCTTCTTTGGAAGAGAAGCAAAGAGCTGAACAAGACATCAGAGTCTTGCTACACCAATATCCAGCTTATGTTACATTAGCAAGACTACCATGAAGGCAATGCAGGGGAAAAAAAATTTAAACACTTCTACAGGATATGAAAACACTTGTCTAACATCAAATTCAGCAAAAGCAAGTTCATCAGCCAATTTCAGTTGTCAACAATATAAAATCAATCTGTGTGGTCTAACCCCACAAAGAGAGAATGAAAAAATTCCAGGGAGACCAGACCTAATTTTTTGGCAGGAAAAATTACCTTTTCTTAAAGGTCCTCTGTTATAGTTCCACTTCTCAAAGTACCTCTACAGTCAGAAATCAGATCATATATTTAGAAACACATATATACCTGAATAATTTAAAACTATCACTAGTCTTATAGGGCTGAGAGTATTAGAGCAATTAATTAATTACATGATGTTCCTGAGAGCAAAGAGATAAGACCTCAACCTGCTAACCCCTACATTTATTGTATAGGGTAATTTTTCAGCATCAGAACATATTCCATCTATGATATGGAACTCTATAGAAGAAAAAACTATTTTAGAAAAATTAATTGACTGATATGTGAGATGGTGCTTTAACCTCAACAAGGATCTTAACTCCTTTTTTGTCCTTAGCTCCTGTTTTGCTATCTCAAAAATATTTTTCAGAATCAAATTAACTCTTTCATAGCCATGCCTGGTTTTTTTTGTTAGTTTTTTTTTCTGAGTAGGGCTAATTCTTTGGCCAGCAGTAGCCTTTAATCATTGGCATATTGGCAAGGAAAAAAATTTGTTAACTAGGTTCAGAAGTAGGCATCTGCTGCATAAAACAAACTAAGAATTGTGGCCAGGAACCCTTGGCAGCAAAACTGCTGAGACTATTAATTATAACTTATGTTTTCATTGGCAGAAGCTACTAAAAAGTTAAAATATATGGTGCACTTTGATATCACAGGAAGCACAGGGAATGATGCCAACTTCAACTCAGTCCAGCCTAAAATTATGTTTCAGAAAAAAGAAAAGCACTTGCCCACAGATAATGCAGAGGCTCCATTTAGTTTAAGAATGATCATGAAAAAATTTGCTAGTATTACAAATTTAGGCTAGCCAAACTGGAAGGTTAATCTTGATTTCCATCAGTTCTGCTTTCAACTTTTAATATTTTTCAAGGCCAAACCACTTCTAGATTTTCAGCCAAAAGTATCACAACCCAGTAGTTTCAAGAAAACTGCTTCTACTTTTCTACTTTTCATAATTTTTGAGAAATACTGGAGGCCAGAGAAGATAATTATTGTCACTTGTACATAATAAATTCCCATTTTTAAAGTGTAATTTCTTAAATATACTCATCCATCATTATCCTAGCAGGGATGTCTTTTGTAGTAGAGAAAGACTGAAAACAAATGCAAATGACAGCAGCCATACCTTCAGCACTTCTGCAAGAAGTGCTTGTGTGCAGTATTACACAAACTGGCTACTGGATAAACACCAGTAAAACCAAGCAAAGGTGTGTGTGAGCTGGAAGAGTGGGAGGGAAATGGAAAAGAAGGTGAGATCTTCAATAGGACAAAGAAACCATCCTGTCAAAAAAACCCAATGCAAGCCCCTTGTGTAAGTTGTTTTTTTTTTTTTTTTTTTCCAGAGATAGTTTACTTTAAATCAATGGTCTTGCTAAAAATTCCTTTCACCATCCAAGTTTTCTCTTTTTAGACCATTTTTACCATTTTACTAATTAGAAGTTTTTAGAAAACATATGACATCTTGATCCCTGCCCCTAAGACTGTCATAATTTTCCTCATCAAAAATACAACAAGGAAGCATTAGTTTCAGTAGTTTGCCTCCAATTATGTTTGAGGCCAACAAATATAGAATCTATGTTGTAGGGGGAAAAAAGCACACCTTTCCAAATTTCACTTTGGGAATGTCAAACGGCAGTTCAAAATTCAACCGGTACCATAAATTTTAGAAATGGGAGGCCAATTTTCTCCATCAGCACCGTGCTCAGGGGCCATGAGCAACATTAAGAGAATCAAAAGCAGAACTGAAGCTGATGCACAGAGCAGAGACTTGAGACATTAGTGTTCATGCATTAAGCCCAGAGAAGGCCAGTCCAACAAAATGTCTAAATATGGGTCATAAAGCTTATTCTTGAAAATCAGAAAAATCCTGTCTGAAAGATGAGCAGCCTTGAATGAACAGCTCTGTTGGCATGGAAGTCACCAGTACCCTTTCATCCATTTTTCCAAAGGTTAATTTTTTCCACTGCTAAAGAAAGTCTTTGCAGTAGCATGGCTTTAGTTTCCAGTTGCTCCATCCTACCATATCTTTTTTCTACTCTGTTTTATAGCTAATAAGCCACCTTTAATTGATCTTGAGAGTCTAAAAGTAACAGAAGCTCCCCAGGACCTCCACTGAATCACCATGCCTGTTTAGACTGACACCCAGCACACTAGAATGCAGCACTTCACCAGGCATTGTACAAGCCAACAAGAACATCTGTTCTCTGCTCTGTTCAGGGGCTTTAAGCAGATCCTCACCAGCTAATAATTATCAGGATCAGACTCATTCCCTCATGATTAAAGACCTAGCAAACTCCTGTTAAAGGTCACTTGTGCCAGCCACTTTGCTGCTTCAAACACAACTGATTACCAGGCAGTAATTACTTGGGGTGTTCTACTATAAAAGACTCAGAAGCTTCCGAGGCTGTTTTCTAAATCTAGAAGCTGAATATGAGAATTTTATGGTCCAATTCTCTTGGACAAGGGAAGTTTCCTGGCTGCAAGGGAAGTGGGTATTTAGAAGAAGAGAAGCAGAAAGTGAGACTTCACCAAGGGAGCCTGTGTTACAGTCAAAAAGCAAGGAATATACAAGCCACATCTCAGAGTCACCAAAAGGCTTCCATGGACCTGGATAATGTAAAGTTTGCTGTAGTCCAGAAGGTGACAGCATCACTGCCCCAAACCAACAGGCAGGTGTCTAAACAAGAAGTTGTGCAGTTATTTTCACAGCAGTGTCTCAGACTGTGGTGTTGGGTTTTGGGGATTTTCTTAGCAGAGTGGGATGGGTTATTTGGGGTAGGGGATAGGAAGTTGAGAAGTTTTTAAATATTAGGGCAGATTACTCCATGTCCAAGTTGCACCAGCAAGCTCTCTGCACCAGTCTACCAAGGTTCTCATTTTTTCATTTCCAGAGAAAAATAGGAGGTTGCCAGCTACTACAGAATGCCCTTCTGTTCTCCCTTCTTTAAAAACATTGAGTTCTTCTGTAGTTCCTCCTGTATTAGCAGTCTTACAGCTTTCACCACTGCTGGTTTCTCCACTCTTAGGTCAGTTAGAAAAGATTTTGCACAAAGCACTAACAGTGCCTTTCTCCAAGTACTTTCTTTCCTTAACTTTTCTACAATGGGAGTTGGCAGATATTTTGGGAAATGCCATACCAGATTCCCTTTGCTGCAATGCACTTAATTTTTGGACAAGTAAACTTCTCTTCCCAATGAAGAGGCCATCACATAATTGCAAGAATTTGAGCATAGCACTCACTATCCCTCTTTCCCTTTCTTCTGCAAAGTCACTCTCATCCCACACTGGATAAAGTATAGCTGGAAACAGTAAAAGACCAAGGCAACACTCAAGACTGATTGCAAATGCAAATCAAATTTTAAGCTAACTGCTGCTGTCATAACAGTTTTTCTCTTCTTATTTTCCAGGATAAATGAGAAGAGCAAGAAGAAGTGAGAGGATTGTACTAGCCCAAGTGAAGAGTTTTCTATATCCACACTTACATCCCAATAGTAATTCTCTGCAATTCAATAGTAATGCACTGGCTGAAAGACTGACAAATTTAGTTCAACATTCAGTATGCACACAATGCCTCAGAATAATACACTGAGAAAACTGCACTTGCTAAGGGCAGAGAGATGAGTTGGGGAAAAATAGTTTAAATGCTATTTTATTTATAAGAATACATTCAAACATGTATTCTATACCTTCTAGAGCATGACTCCATGGAATGCTCTAGGAAGGTGCAAGGATGACTACAAATACAATTGAGCTTCCCCAGTCTGGTCAAAGAAACTGGTGCTTTGGAAAGGTCATAAGTAGCACATTAAGAGGTAAGGCAGAACTATCAAAATTCAATCTGAAATTGGACTGGGGAAAAGGGGAGTGTGCACCCCTCAGTACTCTCAAGGACAAGACAGTAAGGACCTGCTGGCCACTGTAAGATATCCACTCATCATCTTTAAGTCATTTCCTTGGAAGGAACATTTTGTTCGTGTTGCAGATACAGACAGAGTTTCAGAGGTTCTGATCCTTGAAGCACATACGAAACAAAACATTTCATCAATCATTTGGCCCTCTTTCTACTTTTATGCAACAATGGCATTTTAGTGCCAGTAGCTACTGGCAAACAACCTGCATGCTAATATACCACACTTTGAATAACTGGGAGTAAACCAGCTATTCTCAAATGAGAAAATAATGAAGCTAATTATAAAGCATTCATCTGTTTGAACAAGGATGTACTTCACTTGTACTCAGAGTTGAAATCCACTTGCCCAAGGCAGTCTTTCATACATTTTTGTTTTGACTTCCAATTTTTGACACTACAGCTTTACAGAAAGGCCTTAACAAAGAAACCATGCAGCAAAAGTGACTTACATGAGGATTTATGTGGTGATGAGACCACACTTGCTGGGTTTCCTTGAGTATTTGACAATAATTTTCCTCCCCCTCTAGGTCTGGCACTCATGGGGTCCCTGTGGTGGGTCCAAAGAAGCAGTCTCACACTGAGACCTCTAGTAGTTTACAATGAAAAAACATCTTCAGCCTGGAGGCTGTCCAAAGATAACTGCACAGCCAGTAATACTTCAGCTCCTTTATTCACTCTTGGAACTTCTGCATTAGTCTTTGGCAAGGTGACATCACAGTTAATTTTGCAACATGCAGTCAGAAACTGCACTATTAAAAAAATTATGGACAGTTCACAGGTTATGACTCTTGCACCCTACAGACATAAAAGTTCTTAGAAGTCACACTCCAGTGTCGAGTGCCAGCCCTGACAACCAGACAAACACTTAGGCTGAGGGTAGAAGAAATGGATATTTAATTCAAAACTGAAGTTACATTTCTGAAATATGGACTGAACTGTGCAGAGTGGTTTGGTTTTTCATTTATTGGGCACACACTTCATATTATGCTATTATAAAGGTACAATATTACTATAGAAAGGATACCAAATGAACCCAAACTCGTCATGGGTTCATAACTTGTCATGTCACCTGACACCATATATTTGATTTCAATATCAAAATCAGTTAAAACATAATTTCCAGGTTTGTTTTTTTAAATTTAAATTTAATTGCTCTAATAAGATATATGAGTTGAAGATATACCAGCCTTTACCAATAAGGAAGTGAATTCAGTTAGCCTTTCCTTTAATACAAGGCTGATACTTTGCTAAAGATGAATTCCTGCCTCATTAAGCACAGAAACAACACTGCTATCTGGTGGCAGTCTCTGGGCAACACACAATTTGGCAGCTTCCTCCCACTTAAAAGTCCAAAAGGAGGATTTCACTGAGGATTGGAAAAAAAAATACAAAACAAACCAAAACCCTAACCAAAAACCTCACCAATAACAACAACAGTACATCACAAACCAAATCAAGATTGTGCAGTTTTATTTCAGGGACATTGAGACAGACTTCAGTCCTCAGACATCAGAAAGTTAATATTTATTGGAGACAGTAGAAGATACTTGAAAAGCATCTTATTTCTCCACCCATGAGGTGTTTCTCTCTTTCACCACCCCCCTCCCACCCCACTCTGACTCTTTACCACCACCAGGAAGAATCTGTGGTTTCTATCAGATTTTATAATTACAAAGAGACAAAATTAAACAGTGGATGTTTGGCTTCCTTAGCCCCTCAGTGCCTTGCTAAACAAGTTTCCTACAAGTCCACCTCAGAACAAGCATTCACGAAAATATGCTAAACAGTAAATCACATTACTGAGCTGTCTGGATCAACAACCACAGTCATGTGCAAAATAATATAAATGCCCAAAAATTTCAATTATACATATAAAGTCAAGTATAAATATTTGCCACCAATATTCATCCCCTCTAAAATAAAATGTAAGCTCCAATTGTGGTGATTATGGAATTTATAGAAATATGCAATACACAATGTAAATTACAGAGTTGCCAAGTACGCATGCAATCAATAGTGCAGATTTGTTTATAGTTTGCTAAAGTCCTGTTTAAGGCAAATAATGAATGGCAGTCATATAGCAGCAATTGTGGTCTGCAACTTTTAAATTACTTTATCATGACTGTAAGGAAACAGTGTTTAGTTTTACAATGGTTTTAGTTCTTTACTGTTAGACCAGTAAAACTTTGGCATAATTTTTTAGCAGTCATTTCTCACATCCTTTGTGGGAGAATTGTCTTAGGATATACTTGGAATCATATTTATGCCTTTTAAGAAGTAAATTTGCAAGGCTTGTGACTTAAAGAGAAAGTAAACTTCTTGACTTTTGCTTCATACCAAAATGTTTTGGGGAAAAAAAAAAAAAAAAGCGCTATTGAAACAGCTTTCTTGCAAGTGTTTCACTGGTAAAATAAATTCTTGTGAAAGAAATGAACAAAAAAAAAAAAAAAAAAAAAGTATTTTGCTTGTTTTCTAAAATCAGCTGTAAGTCTTGTCTAAATGCCCTCTAATATTTGCCTTGTGGAATAATGCAGCCTCTCCACTGATAACTTTTTCAACATAGTAACACAAGTATTAATTCAACAGTTTTTATTCCAGTACAAATTTGCAAGGTAAACCATCCTTCCACCTTCCAGAGGGCTGCAGTTCTTCTCCTTAATAAGCAATATCAAAGACAAAAGAGAAAAAATACTGTTCAGAACAACTTTAAAAATAGAGACTTAATTAGCAGGGCAAGATCTTACTAATCAACTAGACTTTGAAGCTGTCATTCAGTTGTAAAATTCCTGCCAATTCTGTTCATTTACAAAGCAATTCAGAATTTTTCTTTATTTTACAAGATATTTTTGTAATTGGATATGAAATTTGAGTGCAAGTCTAAACTTAAATAAGTATAAGCAGGTTGGAATTATACATCAGCAAGTCAGGAACCAAAGAGATCTTTAAAACTCTTAGCCACAGTGGCTGTAGAAGCCAATTTATGTTATGCAATGTTAAAGATTTTTTGTAATTCAAGATTAATTTTCTTTTAATACAAAATACTCCAAAGACAAGACCAACATACACAGCCATCTATAAAAGCAGAAAAGCATGCTAGCAAATAACACAAAAAAAGCTGATGCTTTTCTCATGTTTCTACTGTTTATAAAACTTACTAATTTTCCAGCCTAGAAGACCATGCAAATAACTGAACTTATTCAGAGATATTTTCACCTCAACTTTGGTGGTAGGACTATAGCAAATTGGATTTAAAAAAAAAAAAAAAAATCATTCAGAAAAGCCCTCAGCATCCTATACCAGACTCATCTATTATGGTTTTTTCCCAGAAAAATATCTCCCAGTACTTGATTTCTCCTACCTATAGTAGTAAGCTGTGTTCCTTTAAAAACAAGTGAGATTGAAGAAAGACTGAATAGTTGGTCCCATTTCTAGAACAAACCTCATCTGAGAAAGACATGAAAATTACATCTTGTCCTAATAGGCATTCGGATTTCAGCTGTCAGAGATTTGAGCAGGTGTTAAGTAAACTGAAATACATATTTACTAGTTACTAGAGATTTTCTTTAAATTTTTACCCTTTGATTTAATGTCTGCACCTGCTAGACACATTTTTAAAATATTCCAGAAAGGAAGGTGTAACATAAACTACAAAACATTCTGCACATAGCCCTTCTTCTTGGAAATTTCCTCCTTTTTCCAGAAGGAGTGGGGGGAAAAACCTAACGTGAAGCAGGATGGCTTTTTGGCACTATGACCTCTATTCATTAAGAGCCAGCTGTACTTTACCAGCACCAGCTCACAAAGCAGATTCACCTACACTAACTCTGTAGGAATGAAAAGAGGAGAAGTAACCAAGAGACTTTGATTGCATTTCAACTCCTACACCGACTTGGCAACTGGACTCTGCTGCATTAACACTTCTCTTCTTCACAAAGAGACATAACCAAGAAGGTGTGAAATCAGAATATATCTATTTTAGATAACCCACAAGAAGTGTTGCTGACACAGCACTTCAATCCCAGCCCTACAGCTGGATTCTCCTCACGACACTTCAGAGTGCCAGACATGGGCAAGATGGAAATGGAAAGTACAACACAGTTAAGAACCTGAATGTGGCACCTGAGGCACATGAGGGTCTATGTTTTCATAAGCAACTCTGTTATTGCTGTGGTCTGCAAGCCTTACTGCCATTATTGCATTTGGCAGTTAAAGCATCTAGTTACTAGCAAAGGATAAAAACTTGTCTGGTTTTCATCCTGAAGGGTCAGTACCCAATGGCAGTCAGGTACAAGTCTGTGTCCCAGACTGCCACATCTTTCCCTCCAGAATCTCACACATGGTTTTTGGAACACTCCTTCGCTGAAAGCAATTGCCACTCCTTCCCTTCCAAGCCATCCTTCCCAGACAGCCTGTAGGCAGTCACAGTTTGTTCCAGAGTCTCAGTTACTCCAGAGTCATCATAGCCTGCACCAACACACCGAGCTCCCACATCTCATTTGTTTCTGCACTTTGCACATACTCGTGCACGTGTTTTTTGAACATTTTCACTTTTTCTGGAGGCTCTCTTCAGTCACCTTGCTCCATGTATTTGCCACCCCTAACTTCTGCTCCTTCTCTGTTGTTCAACTGCTGTCACCCCATGTCTGGTTTAAAGCCCTTTACACTATGTTGTTAAGTCCATAGCTAAGGGTGGTTTCATGTGATTTTATCAGTGGAACCCCATCTGCCATTTCTTGAAAAGGGAAATATAGTCACAAAAGCCAAAGCACCTTGTGCAACTGCAGCCACAGCACCACTTGGTAATTTCCAAGAGGCATCCATTCCTACACAAGTTTTCCCTTTAACCCTTGAGGCTGCGGACAAGACAACCTGTGCTCTCACATCTTCCACATCTGCTTTCAGAGCTACACAGTCTCTCTTCATTTGTTCTAGTCATCACTTGGTGGCATTAATGCCCTGCAGGCCATCAGTGAAGGGTAGCACTTGGAAGGATGAGTAAATTCTAGCAGTCATCCAAAACTCCCAAGATCTGGGCCCCAGCAAGCTACAAACCTCCTGTAACAGCATGTCTGACTGGCAGCTCGGTGCTTCTATCCAGTGTAAAAATGAATCTCCACTCACTAATGCCCACCACTTCCCCTTGGTGCTCTGTTCAGCCCCAGCTGGCTCTGGTCTCTGGCTCAATGCAGACTGTTCTCATGCATTGGTGTGGAGCATAGTGCAGCTCAGAACCTATTTTGTACATGAAGATCATGCCTGAGAGTGTTGTCCAAACACTTTTTGAAGTCAGACAGCGCTGGCAATGTGGCCTCATCTCCTCTATTAAATATCTAATTGAAAAAGAAGATACAGTTCCTATAGTGATAGGAGAAGGTAAATTCTTCTGCAAACTATGTCTTCAATAAGACACTCAAGTCAAATATTTTTGTCTAGAAACATAGAGATTCCCTCCATTTAAATAAATTTCAACTTGGGAGATTCCAATAGGATATCCAGACAATCACTAGCAATTAACCAAGCTGCTTTCTCATAACTGCATTAGGAAACTGCATGGGTTGCTGTGATAGCCTAATTATGTGTTAAAAGAGCTTTAAAATAAACTTTCCTTGAGGAAATACTTGGCATGCTTTGATTTTATTTACTGCCCTGGTTGCACATTCTGTACTTTTCCCACCAAGTACCACAGCAAAATGCACAACTTCCCACAGTAACAGTATTCAGGATGCAGATTGTTATCTAGATGGTTTATATATAGGGTATTGTAGCTTCAAAAGAAATAGCCAGAAAGAGAGTATTCAGCAAACCAAAGCAACTTGTACTTATAAGAAAATTGAACACACTAGAGAAGCTGCAAGTATCAGGCAGATAATGAGATGTAAGGGTTACCTTCATACAGAACTACTAAAAGTATGTCAGGAAATAAGACTGAAGTTTTCTTAGTAAATTAAGTCAATTAAGAAAATGTATTTCTCTCATAGCCCCATGGGGAACCACACACTCCAGCTGGTGGATTCCCAAATGAGACTGTGACCCTGTGAGAAGCCTTTGCTGAACCAGGTTTGTTGGCAGAACTTGTGATCCCATGGGGCACCAACACTGGAGCAGCCTGTTCCTGAAGGGCTGCACCACACACAAGGGACACCCTACACTGGAGCAGGGGAGGAGTGTGAGGAGTGCTCCTCCTTCCCTGAGGAGAAAGGAGCAGTAGAAACATGTGAAGATCTGACTGCAGCCCCCATTCCCTGCTCCCCTGCACCACTGTGGGGCTGGAGGTAGAGAAGTGGGGAGTGAAGTTAAGTCCAGAAGGAATCAAGGGGAGTAGGGAAGGTATTCTAAGATTTGGTTTTATTTCTTATTATCCTGCCCCTACTTGATTGGTAATAAATTAAGTTCATTTCCCCAAGTCAAGGCTGTTTTGCCCATGATGGTAACTGGTGAGTCATCTTTCCTTGTCTTTATCTCAGCCCACAAGCCTTTCATTATATCTTTTTCTTCCCTGCCAGCTGAGGAGGTGAATGATGGAGTGGCTTGGTGAGCACCTGGCAGCTGGTTGGGTCAGCCCACATATGTGTATAAATACCTGAAGAGGAGGAAAAAAAAAAATAAAGGTGGACTCTCTTCAGAGGTATGCAGTAAGTGGAGAAGACACAATGGGAGCAAAATGAAATACCAGAAGATCCACTTAAAATAGACAAGAACAACTTTGGTGGTGGTCAAGCACTGGAGTAGGATGCCCAGAGAGGTTGTAGAGCCTCCATCCTTGGTTGCATTTAAAATCCAGTTGGACAGTGTCTTGATAAACCTGATCTTAATGACCTGCTGTAAGCAAGGAGGTTGGACTAGATGATCTCCAGAGGTCCCTTACAGTAGCTTTGTTCTTAAAAATTTTCACACCACCTAGGCAGAAAAAATAAGTCTATAATTAAAGTAAGAATACAAGTACAAGCCAACTTCAGAAACCATTCTTTTAATTAAAAAGCTGACAACTAGAGCTGGGATTCAAGCCTGTAAACCCTGTTTTGCACAGAACTATCTATAGTATAAGCAGTCTTTCCCAAAAGTTTTATATTTTTCTATCTTTTAATGTCAGAGGCTTCTCTTATTCCAAAATACCCTGATGATAATTTTATCCTCTTCAGGCATAGAAGTTTCCAGGCAAAAAAACCTTTCAATATTGCCAATATACATAGTTATGAATATATGGAAAAAAATTTTCATCACACCTTTAAATTCTCCAGCCTACAGGGATTACTTGTGTCCAAAAAATATCATTTTATCATATAAACCAGAAGGACATCAAAATTCAGCTGCAATTAGTTTTTACTCTACCTCCCTAAGATTAGCCATTTCAGATAGCTGGCTAGCTCCAGGCAACTTAAACACCTAATCACAGCACACAGGAACTATTTGTGTGTGCACTTTGCTTCCCAAACATCTGCTTTGTGCCTGGCAGATGAGGGATCTACACACATGGAACCTTTCACACAGGGGGTCACCATGTAGGCTAAGATCATGAACTTTTGCCTTCAGTTTCATAGACATGAACTATTGTATGATTCTACTTGCCCCATTCTATTAAATCTTAGCCAAGAGATAATCCTAAGCAAAATACTTCATAGCCTCATAGCTGCCAGTTCTAAAAAACAACAGGCATGTCCAAAATAATAGAAAAAAGTCCCTGCTATCTATCTAATCACTCCCATATCTTTAACTGCTGCTTAGCCTGGCATAAAAATTTTATTGTCAGCAGTTTAGCTAGCACAGCTTACCTTAGGTATTATTTTATACCACCTGCAATGTTTAGGATGCCTGCAAAGGTAGGGTTTGTCCCGAGAAGGAGTTCCCTTGTCTCTTTTGTCTTCATTGAAAATGAAAGTAGTCTTTACCACATCAAAATATCAACAATATTAAATTCATTCTGTCATGGACTTTGTAATACAAAAGTTTTCATGAAGGACCAAGGAGAGACCTATGACTTTTGCCAGAAGAAAGTCAAATGACCAGTAAAATGCTATAGGGCAACAAGAGCATTGGAGACAAGTTGTGTTCTTTGAACACTTCTGTATCTATAAAAATAAGGAAAAAGAAAGAAAATTACATTTATAGCTTCATTCTACATACAACTGAACTCTTCCTAATGGTCCTGAGAACAATATTCAGCAAGATTTTTTATTTTTATTCTTTTTTTTTTTGTAACATTTGGGTAAGTTCATGAAACATTTTGGAAAGTGATTAATGAGCATCTGCCAGGGCTGTGCAGTAACATACAATATATCATATCATATCATGCTTGAAGTGTTTTCTATCCATCATATGGACAAAGCCATGGGTTAAGCACTATGCCCTGACTTTGAAAAGCAAAACAAAGGAACACACCAGTCACTAAGCATGAGAAAGAAAACTAATAACTCACCATGTGCAACCTTGGTGACTAGCCAAGGGGATAGACACTTGACAACCTAGCTGTTGGAAACAACTGAACAGAAAATAAATTAATGGGAATCATCTAGACTTAAGGTGTCAAGATACGTCCCAGTCACCTGTTGTGATTGAATGTAGGGAATTCCTTTCAGCATAATACACCATTGAGGCTTTCTGCAATTGGTACCACCATTTCATTATTGCATTAATGCCCTTTTACCTTTAAATTATGTATACAGATGAAAAAATATGCAACCAGCCTTCATATTTAAAGCTAGCAAATTTTATTTTGGTTCAGACTCTTTCCAATCTCCCTCTGCACCTTATCTATGAATCAATGCCTCATGTCCTGAAGCAGGCTTGTGAAATACATACAGGATTCCACATTGGAGCAGCCTACTCCTTCAAACCAGCCCAGTTTCTCAGTACCACTGAGAATACCACATGCTTCCAAATTTGCATTTATTGTGTTTCTACTTGGGTTAATGTTTTTTAACCTTTGGAATAGCTTCTCCTACTAGCTGGGATGAGCACACAGGCCTACCAGACAGTCAGTCAGCTGCTCCCTTACAGGATTACTTTTTACACAACAGCATCATGCAGAATCTAAGCTCTTGAAAATGGCATCAGGGCACATGAGATTCTAAAAAACCCACCATCATAAAAGAAGTAGCTTGGCCAGCCACTCATTTCCATCCAGAATTTCCTTCCCCCTCCTCCAGCTGCAGCATTACCTTGTACTAGACATGACCAGAAGAGGCAGCCTGTGTCTCCCCTTCCAAACATCACTGTCATTTAGAATCATACAACAGTTTGAGTTGGAAGATCATCTCGTTCAAGCCCTGCTGCAATGAGCAGGGACATCTATAACTAGATCAGGTTTCTCAGAGCCCTGTCCAGCCCAACCTTGAGTGCCAGGCAGAGGGTGGGGCACCCACCACCTCCCTGGGCAACATGTTCAGCACCTCACCACTCTCATAGTATAAAATTTATCTCACATCTCATCTAAACTGACCCTCCTTCGTTTAAAGCCATTATCCCTTCTCTTGTCAAAACAGGCCCTGCTAAAACATGTGTTCCCATCTTTCTTTTATGAGCCCTTCAAGTCACATGGAAAAGTCACAATAAGCTCTCCCTTGGAGAGGGCTTTCTCTTCTCCAGGCTGAACAATCCCAGTTCTCTCGGCCTTTCCTCACAGGAGAGGTGCTCCATCCCTCTAATCACCTTCATGGTCTGTCTGTGGACTCACTCCAGAAGCTCCATGTCCTCCTGTGCTGGGGATGCTAAGGAAGGTGCCCAGTCTGGTCATTCACAGACCCTGGCAGTCACTCCCAGTGTGTTTCACTGCTGGGACCAAAGCCCCTTCCCAGCAGTGGCCACAGTGAGCTGAAGGGTGCCCACCTGAGTCTTTGGCTTCTGTTGTGTCTCTGAGTGTCACCTGGATGGGCCACAGGTCCCCAGGCTGTGTTATGGAGAGGATCAGCTCCTCACAGCCTGGGGCTCCCACCCAGAGCTCATCCTGCAGCTCCCACTACAGCTGCACCCTGAGCTACCTGCACTGAAGGGATTCCTCAACAGGGAACTCCACAGCTGGACACACACTCCAGTGGGGTCTCACCAGAGCAGAGGAGAGGGGCAGAATCCCCTCCCTCCCCTGCTGCCCACTCTGCTTTGGATGCAGCCCAGGGCAAGGTCGGCTTTCTGGGCTGTAAATGCAACTACAGCTTAAATGCAACTTAAGGGAATTGCCTCCCCAAGTTCAGCTTCCCTTTCTGTTCAGGGGCTGAGGGAAGCCTTCCTCTTCTCCATGGGGCAATTGCTCAGCAGAGTCCTCTAGGGCAGCTCTAATCATCTGAGAGTATCACCTATCCTCAGAGTTTCCATCCCCCAGAGGCTCACAGAGGGTGGGAACAAAACACTACACCAAAAAAGCCAAAAAGCTCTACCAACAACCATGGTCTCTAGGGCACAGTACAGAAAGTCTCAACACAACTGCAAGGTAAATCAAGATGTCATTCACAGTCCCAAAACAACACTGGATTTATGACAGCTTTACCTTCTTGGGGGAACCTACATTGTATTGCAGCCAATAAGATATATGGGAGGGGAAGTTATAGCCTTCTTTGTTTATCTTTTCCCATATTTATCTTTTCACCTTCCCTCCTGCCAAAATTGTCAGCATTTCTCCTGGAAGCAGGCAAAGTGGGCAATCAGCCTTCCCAGAGCACCCTCTGCAGTTTCTTAGATAACGTGGGTAACCATTGTTCATGACATCTACACAGCTCACAGGACACTCACAGTCTGTGCTGAGCACAAGCTCTGCTCTCTCTCTTGTGGCAAGAGAGAGGGGGTTTCTTTATCCCATCAAAACATGTTTCATACATGGGTATTGACAGACTTTGCTTATTTTGGAAAGACATCTATAGCATGTCAGAAAGACCCAGTTTGGGGAGAAAATTATCAGTAACATTGATAATTCTGTATTCAGTCGTTTATCTAGCACTGTCTCTAGAAAAATACAGCACTCCAAAAGCACCAGTACAAAATTTAACTAATTAGCCCTTTAAAAAGAAGAAATCCTTATATTAAAAAAGAGTGGTCCCTGGACACATCCTCCTCTCATAAAAACTGAATACATAAATTCTCCCTCACTCTCCTGGGGTTCCCACATCAGTACCTTCACTGAAGAGCCAAGAAGCAGAATTCAGCTGCCTGGGCAAGATTGCTGCAGGAAACACCAAATATGAGAAATGTGGACAGCAGTTTTATGAACATTCAAGTGACACCTAGTACAGGCAAAAAAACTCCACATTTCTGCAATAGATTATATTCCAAATAATATCCTACATCCTGGCTCTTCCTGAACTCATGAAAACAGGACCTGCTCTGGTGAAGTCTGTGAACCACAGTCCTTGTGGGTCTCATTCATGTCACTTCAGCCTCAGTTCAACAACTGTTCCAGCCCACAGCTGTGTGTGTGACAGTCCAGCCTTTTTTCTCTCATCCTCTCTAATTTAAGAGGCTCATTTTCATTAATCAGGCAATATTGCAAGCACTCTAGCTAAACCCTTTCATTACATTACTTGGCCTGTGTCACCTCTGCATGACAAAGCCAGTTGCCAGGAACTAGACCTTTGGTACTTCAGTGTTTTTAAAATGGTGAAACAGGGAAATTGTTGCTGTGCTCCTTGGAAAGCACCAGACATGAGCACTTCAATAAACATTGATGGCTTTTCTCTCCATTTTATCTGAAAAACCTTCAGCCAGGTCCTGTGGTTTCTGTTGGTATTGCCCTTTATTAGCCCAGGCATAAATATAAAAGCAGTCAGCTGTGTGACATCAGCACAGCTGTGAAGCTACTTTAATTGCTCAGCACGATGTCGTTCATCAGTTCCAAACCTCTCCTCCTAGATACCATTTTCCCTTGCAAGATAACTTGTCCAGTACTGAATTTATATCTCAACTGTAATGTGTTCCAGTGAAAATTACTCCACTGAAACCACATATCAGGTTTTTGTTAAAGACTGTGTATCTCACAGGGCAGTTTAGTTTATTCACACACACACAGATAATAGCTCTTACTTGTGCAAGTCAAAAGAGAAACTCTGACAAAAGCCAGGCAAATTTCCTCATTTACATGGGAACATCATCTTTACCTCCTGCCCATAACTCTGTCCCATGCTTCATTCCTGCTTCCTCTCAAGTGCTTTCACACAGCTCCTGTCTACTTGCACAGCTGTGTGGAGAGAAAACTTACACATCCTGATAAACATTGCTTATGCTTGTGACAGCTCAGTACTCTGAATGGGCCTACTGAAGTACATTTCAGATTTTTCCTTTAAAAAAGGATGCTATAACTATGCTGTCTTGAAGAACTCATTATTGCCTCTTAAAAACCACACACACCACTTTCCTTTGTGCTTGTTAAAGTCCTCCAAACAAAACTTACCAATTCATGTCTTTAAAATAATAAAGCCATAGTCTAAAGCAATTACATCCATGCATTTAAAAGCAAAAACTGAAGTACTGAGATCAGAACAAAGAATTTGCTTCAGTCAGATTTATTTGGCAGCATCATTTATGTTATTGGGGCTGGCATCAAAGTGTTTCCTTAAATAAATCCTCATTATTTCAATACAATGCATGACTGAATAAAAATATCAGTACTTTAAGTAGCATTGCAATTACTGACACTCTCTCTCTAAATAAATTCTATAGATCTTACAAGTGGCTCCAAAGCAACTAAAGACAAAATTACTGAATAAATGAAGATAAAGTCAGCTGGCACAATGATCCTGTGATATTTATGTTCAAGCCAACAGTTTTTTGTTATAGCTACACCACTGCAGAAGGAAATATAGCCACTGGATTCAAAGTTCCTATTAAAAAAAAAAAAAAAATCAATTCTTTTTCTTAGTGTAAAATTACTTAAGGAATTCTACCAATCCCATCTCATAATTCTTACAAGACTCTGCAGCTCTACTATTCCTGAAAGAAACATGTCCAACAACAAAATTGTCAACATTAAAAAAAAAAGCTTGGTTTGTACAATTTATAGATATAAAGCCTTTTCCTTTAAAATATATTCTGCAAACCACTCTTGAATTTTAACGTAAGAATCACTGTACATAAACTAACTGTTACCAGCACTGTCTTCCCACCCAGGCAAAGCTTGTTCTATCAGCACTTGGGGAACAGCAGAGTCAGTTATAGCTCTTCTGTGAGCTGGCAAGCAGCCAGGATGTCTCAAAAAGGTCTAAACTTTCCAAACCTCCATTAGAAAAGATAGCACCTTTGAGACAGGGAACAATGATTTAGTACAGCTCACACAAGAATTCAGAGGTCTGTAAGTCTCCACACTGCCAAATGAGAGCAGAATGCAAGGTAAAGAAGCACAACAAATAGATGGGTTTTGTAATCATTAGTACATGGTAATTTCCCCTCTGTGCAATATTTTGCTCAATCACCGTGTATGGGCCAAGAACAAAATGCCACCTAAGAGAGGAAGAGCAAACCATTGTATCAGAATGTTCTTCTTGAGGAGATGAATTGCCTTGAAAATATCCCTTCCTCCCCACCAAAACATCATCTTGATGCAACAGGCAGTTGCCAGCTATTTTTCATTAACATGAAACATATGCTGGTGTTCACACATGCAGTGCAATCCTTACTGCTGCAGTGAAGTGAGCTACCTTTTATGTTTGACTATAAGCCAAAAGCCTTATTGTGCCCACACATCTTCAAGAAGAGGTTTTTGAAATGCTGGGATTAGAACTTAACCACATGTTCTAATCAGAAAAGCAAAAGCATAATTAGCCTCTCAGTGTTTGCTCATAAATTACCTTTATCAATGAGAACAGCCCTACTGAACTGTGATGGACCCATTATTGCAAATACACCTTGCATGAACAATGTATCTGGTATCTCTATTTATTGATCAGTATCTTTTCCTGGCCAAAAATTTTCTGTTGTCCCTTAAAGAATTTTCTCGTTGCTTGACTCACTACCTCTACAGATGGCAGGGCAGGACAAAAAAACAAAACAAAAAAAAACCAACTAAACAAACAAACAAAACCAAACCAAACCAAACCAAACCAAAAAAAAAAAAAAAAAACAAAAAAACAAAAAAACAACAACAACAACAAAAAAAAACCAAAACCAAACCAAAACAAAAAAAACCACAAAACACCACAAAAGAAATTCAAGCTGTGGAAAACACCTGTGTTGGCTTTCACTTTTAGTCTCTCTTCACCTAGAAGAAAATTTCATCCCCAGTGGGATTAAAGTAGAATTTAGTATTTTTTCTTTATTTATTTAATTGGTGCTCTAAGTGCTTGTAGAACTACACATTAAAGATTTATAAGATTTATTAAAATACACTATTATTCTAAGGAAAATAAAAGTTTGTCAGACTTGAAACTTGGGCTGCAAGTGAAATAACACTTTATTTAACATAACTGCATATGAGAGACTACTACAGTACTGGATTCGTCGTGAAGATAAATTTCTAAAGAACCATGTATGAGGTATTTATCCATTGTTTATGCAGAAAGAGAGCCCATCTATGACAAAAATTTATTTACAATTCTGGAACAATGAGATTTTTGAAGACAAGATAAACTTTTGCAGAAAAATCTCAATAAGATTAATTGAAGTCAATGTGACAGAATCTCTCTAATTGAAGTTATTTGTCTTTTGCAGACTGCTACCCAAGGAATACCTGGAGGCAAGATATGTCATTGCATCAAATCCCTGCACTTTTATCACATACTTTCATCACATCCCTTTCTCTTTCGCTACTGTAAGAACTGGGAATTTCATCAGTGTTCGTATAGGTACAGATATAGCAATTATCTTTCAGTGAAAGCAGGTATAAAAAAAACAAAACAAAACAAAACAAAAACCAAACAACAAAACAAAACAAAAAAACGAACCACAAAATACCCAAAAGCATACAAAACCCAAAAGAAACCTAAAAAAGCCAAAAAACTTGCAAGCAAAGATGATTTAGATCTTGCTATATCATTATTTAATTTTGTCTGTTTTGCACACACTCTGAATATCTGAACGTTAATCTCCTGCATACAATGAGTAATTGCATTACTCTTTTGCTGTTAGAGTTAAGGATGCAGTGTTTACACCTCTCTCAAAGGGTGACAGAAACTGCCTCTAGGACAAAATTTCACTTCTTTCAAGGATTTTTCCCACAAAAAAATACACAAAAAATAAATAATGATTGCATGTTTCTGCCACTAATATCTTCCCCAGTTTCATCCAAACTTTTTTTTATTAACAGTTTGATTGACAACTACAAAAGCAAATTAATCTGGTATCCTTAGTCTACATGTAGCACTGGATGCAGTCCAGTTTCAGTTACATGTCTGATCCCTGTTGATAAAATAGTCAGAGTGCTAAAAAGAAAGGGTCTTCCAACACAGCATGAAGTGTTCAGGAAGACATGGCCATTGTGTTTGAGGAAAGGTCCGTTTCAGCTTCCAAATTTGATGTTCTGCTCATTTTAGGATCTGCAAGTCTCAGAGTTTACCAAATCTCTAATTTCTAGTTTACCAAAAGGGTTATGTGCCCATGGCCCTAAAATCATACACTCACTTGGCATCCTGAATTCCAGATCTGATAGCACATAAGACCCTTCATCATCACTTTGGATCTGTTATACACTTAATAGAAACCAGATTTATAAGCAGCACTGGTAAAATCTGCTGAGCAGTCTCTGAGACAGAATAACCTTTGTGCTCAAGTAATGCAGATCATCCTCACACCATTTTCTCCACTATTTCAAAAAGATCATTGTATACTTAGTAAAAATCTACCCAGCTGCTCAAGACACCTCCCATCAGGACCTACTGCTTAATGTCCCTGAGGTCACCCCTGACTGTGACTGCTGTGAGTGCTGCTGCTTTCTCATCAGCACAGGCACTGACACAGCAATCACTCAGGGACTGTCTAGACTGACTGTCACAGATTCCCATCACATCTCTTTGATGAACACGTTTTCTCTTGGACACAAGAATCTTTGTCATCTGAATGTCTTTGCAGCCAGTCTAACATCCATTTGGTGAAATCAAGAGACTGATATTAAACACTATAAATAGTAACTCTGGCTCACAGGTAGAATTTCATTTTTAACTCTCCTTTTCAACGATAAGAACAGCTCAGGACAATGGCATATATCAGTATCATAATTTAAAAGCATATGAGAGAAGTGATATGCAAGGGACAATTTTTATTTTCTTTTGCTAAGTGACGTTTGATCAAAATCCAGTAAGTATCTGAATTTGATGCACTTGTTAGATTTTAAACCTCCAGCTTGAGTTAAACTGGCCTTTTGATCCTCACACAATGTCCCTAACCACAAGACAAAAAAGTCCTTTTCTGATCATATCCAAAATTTCATCTGCAACACAGTGTTTGGAGTCAAAACATACATCATCAGATAAATGCAGCTTGGCCAGCAGTATGCATCCCAGGTCCCCTTGTAACTGGTTACCATGGCATGAATGAGGTAAAGAAGAAACAGGACATGTGGCTTCTTGCCTGAACAAGACATCCCCTAGTGCAGCACAGCATCTCAAGTGGCAGGTCACCAAAAAACACCTAATGCAAACTCACACGTGTGCGGATTTCTCCCAGGATTATTATTGAGAAAGATTTGTCAAAGGAATACTTGACTGTGGGTGGAAGAAAAGCACATGATATACACTACAATGCAATTTCTTCTAGCACCCTAAAAACATTTTCAGTTCTCAGCACTGAGCTGAGCCTAGCCTCATCATCCACTTCAGTAGCTCAGATCTCTTCCAATTTTTGTGCATAGGGACATTTTAGAGTTTGAAGATTGGTATTTCAGCCCCATAAGAAGTTTTTGTAAATCTGTTTGTATACTTCATCCTCTCTTTGATGGGAGAATGCAGAAGCCAAGGAAAATGCAGGAGACACCAGCCACCTGGGTACTGAAAAACTTCAAGTATCTTGAACTAAACCTAAAGGCTTTGTAACCCCCCTCACTTTCCAGTCACATAGAATTTCCAGTGAACTCATTGCATTACCTTGGCTTTTGATGCCGGCTAGAAGCCAAATTAAATCAGGCATATGTTCAGTACACTTTCCCACAAAGTTTTGCTCTGCATTTCAGTACATACTCAGCTGTTGCTATAAGGGTTGATTACATTTAAGAGCCTGCACTCACTTAGCTGCTATGAATTTACATGAGCCCATTACGTAAGCCAGAATTTGGGTTCTTGCTTACAGCAATCTTGACACATCTTGTGTTTTTCTTTATGCTCAGTTTCTGTTTAGTCACATCCATGATAGCATGTGAAGAAGAGTAATGCAAGCAAGCTACCTGGTGCCAGCAGACACTCTGAGATGAGCTTCCTCCTGCCCTGATGCAGCACACAAGCAGCAGTAGCTGTGCAGAGAGAAACACTAGAGGGCAATAAATGCACTTCAATAAGCTTAGACAGAGGAGCCCCAAGGTGTGTTTAATTCTCAGTCCCTTCTCAGCTTTGCCATCGATATTTCCCTTCCTCGGCTGCACACTCTAGTTCAGATCTCGTGCAAAGGAGGTGCACACCAGACCCCTCTGGCCAGGCTGCAGCAGTCATGTGTGCTCACTGAACTGCTTTCCTTTCCATCCAGCCTTTTCCCACCACCGTTCCTTCTTCCCTTTAGACACTCATCCAAGTCTTCCAACGACATAAAATTTTCCATGTGGTACATTTGTTTATCAGCTCTGTCATACTAAAGTACCTATCCACTACTGTCAGGGTAAGGCAGGATTAAGTCTTGACAGTGGAGAGGGAGGAAGAGGGGAGTTCAGCTGATTTCATTACAGGACTCTGCTAACCTTAGTGAATAATCTTAGGGATTTATGATTTTTGATAGACAAATCCACTCTTAGCTCTGATATGTTCTTCCTATGAACCATTTACACTTCTTCCCAATAATAATCCCAAGCAGAACAAATGGAATAGTCTTTTCATTTATATATGAAGATACTGTCTTCCAAAAAGGGTGACACACACAACCAGAAAGCACTTGAGCATGTCACTCACCAGTAAATTTGCATATGAAATAAGATCAAAAAGAAAAATACAAGAGGAAGTTGTATGCAAGCCTTCCTTTTAATTGTTTGCTCAATTTGTCCCAGGTTTTTAGGGAGAATACTTTTGCCACTTGAAATTTTTCATACCAGTTAAACAAAATAAATCATAATCTACTGGGAATACCATACCTCAAATGTTTCATAATTTAAATTCAACAGGTTTTCTCAGTGCCTAAGAGGTGTAACAGTTTCCAGACAGGGCAGAAGGAGTTGTAGAAGGATTTTTCAGGGTTCATAATCCTAACTAAGTAGGGTAGCAGCATTTAAGAAAAATAGTAAATTGTAAGAACCTGTTTTGCCCGTCTTCTTGGCTTCTCTGCCCAGCTCCATTTTCCACCCACCTTATCTAACTCAGAAGTATTACATAAAGAAACTATTTAAGAAACATGTAAAAAAAAATCTGCTAACCTTCTAAAAAGCCATAGTAAAATTAGCTTCATCTAGACTGCTGTCAAGTTGGGACTTTTCAATAAAATACAAAATATTAGTGGCTGTTCATTTAACACTTCCCATTTAATGAAGTGATGGAGGCAAGCATCCCAAAGAGGATGGGAAGCCATGCTGTGATCTTACCTGCACAGGCTGCATGGGTCAATGAGCAAAATTTTATATCTGGTTTGTCTCCTATTATTTTGCCTTACAAATTCATTAAAGGTTTTTAATTTAATATTTGTGCAAACTGTATTCGCTGCCAAACATTATAGGAATGAAGAGCTAGCAAGGCTTTTAACAATTCTAACATAAAATGTGCTCCATGACAAAGCCAAAAGAAGCTATATTTCTCTACTCCAACATGCTCATTCAGCAGCAATGACAGTCTTATTCTTGATGGGATTCAGTCCCTACACAAGGAACAAAGAGAGGCATGAACTGTGAGGAGTGTCTAGGAGCAGCTGCCTCGCCTGAGAACCCTGGGATGTGGACAGGCTTAATCCTTGCACAGGTCTCCTGGAGCAGAAGATCAGTCCAGGTTGTGGTGCTTTATGTCCTATCTCTTGTGTTCAGCCTGTGGTAATATTTCCAAGAAAAGGGAATATAATTAATACAGTTGTGTGTCTATCCTTCCACTTCCCCCACTTCAACCCCCCTTTCAGGTTTCTCTGAGCCCTCTAAAACCTTGTGGATCTTAAATACAAAAGTTATTCTTAACTACCCCAATGAAGACAGAAGCAAAGAAAGTGTATCTTTTCACACAGAGCAGGAGTTATGCATGTTCGACACCTAGCCCTAGGTTTTGGGAAAAAGCTCACACACACACATAGAGGGATGATGGCAATGGGGGACCCCAAATAATCCCCTGCCCAGCTACTCCCATGCTCATCCCAGGAGCCATCAGCCCATCAAAGGCCCATCTCTACAAATCCCAGCAGATCCTCAGCCTCACTGCCCAAACATTGAGCCATCAAGAAGAGACAACAGGATTTATTTTAGGTTTTTGTGAGGGATGGGGGAAGCATGAAGAAATGGATAAGGAATCAAAAGGGCTGGTAACATGTCAGCAGGTAGCTTCTCAGGACACTTGTCTGGCCCTGTCTTGTACCTATCCAGCAGAGTCTGTTCTGTGTTCCCAAAGAAGAGGCCAGGGACAGCTACCTGGTAGTTTACATGCCTAAGTCTTGCTGCTGCAGAGTTCCATGGGTTACATATGTGTGTGTATATATAATTAATGGTAATTATTGGCCATAATGCTATGATTATTAGTAGTTAATACATATTAGTGACATAACATATAATTAATATATTGATAATATATAATACAGGGGGTGTGTATCTTGAGACAGAAAGAGAGACAGACATATAATTAGGCATTAATGTTTCACACTGAGAGACCTTCATCTTGTTCAGCCAAAGAGGGGATCAGGATGAGGCCACTGGGGCCATTTGTGTGCCTGTCTGTGTTGACCTGCATGGTCAGGCAGGTACATGCCTGTTGTACACATGCAGGGTAGGTCTGTGCATGCACATTCCCTCACTCCAAATTCACATTCAGCCCTAGCACTGCTTGGAATCAAGGGTAAAAACTGTGGCAGCATCCCCTCTGCTCCCTGCAACATACAGAATATATCTAGAATTCTCTGTATATTCTAGATGTTCTTATAGCCATCCACTCTAAAAATAGCTAGCCATGACATCACCTCCAAAAAGTGCTTCTATTCCCAAAGTCAGACTGTTCAGATTAATTTTAGACTCTTCAATGGTTGTGCATGACTAGACCCTCTTCTCTGCACCAAGAGCCACTGTAATCCATGCGCCCCATGAAGCTTGCTGGAAAATAAGAACTACAATATAAGTTAGTGGTACCTGTTAAAAAATGAATTGATGTCCTAAACTTTTGAAGTGACAGACTCCAAACTTCAAAGGCTTTGGTGTCAACCAAAAGAAAAAAAAAAACTAAAAGGCCCTGCATTTTGTTACATAGGAGAGGTAGAAGCAGAAACAATACTAATACCTTTAAAAGTTTGGATTTTGATTAATTCTGTTTCAGGAAAACCAATCAGCTAAGGTAGATTATCAAAGAAACACACCAACAGTTCCCAGAGAGCCCTGGATGGCCACTATCAAGAGCCTTATCAAGAAGGCCAACTGCAAGCACTGACAGACGTGCTCTAAGCTGAGTGACCTTCTGCCACTCATGGAGCACTGTGCCTGGGCTTCCCAGGAAGGTGTAAGGTTCTGAACTAGAAAATATTTCTTCCTCAGCCTTGCCAAGAGAGTGAAGACAGACCTCAGAACTTTTCAACAAATGTCAGAATAGTCTCATAAGGTTTTCAGACCATTTTTATACACTACTTTAATTTCTCTTCAACATCAGTGCAAAAAAAGTATTTCCAACTTGTATTCCAGGAAGCTAATAAAACCTGTTCAATTCCTTATCAATAACCACACCAGGACAAAAAACCTCACCAGCTAATCTAAGGGAAGAGTTATGTACTAAAGTGTTCTCAGTCAGAATTTGAGAGAGGAAAGAAAATATTTCCTGCTGGTAAATTCTGACTTTGTAGGTAGTGCATTGTGATCATGACAAGTAAGAAAATCTACCAGCATGATATCAAGGAACTTCAAACCCAGTCTTCTTTCTTTACATAGTGTGGAAGAAACTAAATTGCTGCCACTCTGCTCATGCTTTTCTATTGCCACCTCCTCTCCAAGTGATGCAACTGGTATATATTTTCCAAGTCACCTATCACAGTACTTGTATCATGGTCCTGGCAAATTAAAATACTTCCTAGCTTCTCAGAAATCCAATAGCAAAATTAAGATATTCCATTGCCATTTTTCCACTCAGGGATGTATGGTGAGAGTGTGTGCAGTATAGCCATCTGATGCATACCAGTCAGTCATTTGCATTTAATAGTTTTTCTTTCAAGAAACTTTTGGCCCAAACTCAGAGTCTGCCACTGCCTGAGACAATCTCCTCCCTCACAAAGTCCAGACAGTAGACACTTGTTAAGTCTCATTACTTGCCTTCTCTAGTAAGAAGTATTTTTTCTCCTGACTCTTTCATCCACTGATCAGATTTCCACCTATCTTTCATCAGGCTTGAGAAAGAGATTAGGAAAAACTTTCCATAAGTATTGAAAGGCTTAAAGAGAATGGAAAATTCTGTCACAGAGAGAGAGGGGGAAAAAAAAAAAAAAAAAAAAAAAAAAAAGAGAGAGAAAAAACAAAACTCAACATTTTAGGTGACATTTTGTTTTTCTAGCCAAGAGATTTGGTTCCATTAAAGACACTGCCAGTGTGAGCTAAAGCTAGATTCCCAAAGAGCATGCTGTTACACTGCCCCAGCACAACAGATTCTCTAGAGCTGCAAGAGAACAGTGTCAAGGGGCTGGTCTCTGTGTATTTCAGCCAGTAGATGTAATGTTTTTGGACTTGAGCAAAGGTTTGATACTCTCTCTCACAGGATCCTTCTGCACCCTTCAGCATTCAGCTGGAAAAACACATGAAATGGGTGAGCAACTGGCTTATGGATGGGGCACAAAGGATAATAGTGAATGGGGTGACATCTGGACACTAGTGGGGTTCTGCAGGGCTCTGTCCTCAGTACTGTCCTTTTCTACATCTTCATTAATGACTGGGAAGGACTGGAAGGAACACTAAGTTTGCTAATGACACTAAATCGGGAAGAGATGTCAACTCTCTCAAGGGCAGAGAGACCTCAACAAATTAGATAGATGAGAATCACCAACTGTATGAAGTTTAATAAGATCAAGTGCTGGATTCTGCACCTGGGATGAAGCAACCCTGGATGTGTGTACAGACAGGGAATGAGATGCTGGAGAGTACACTGTGGAAAGGGACCTGGAGGTCCATGGCAAGTTGACCATGAGCCAGCAGTGCCCTGGCAGCCAGGAGGGCCAACCCTGTCCTGGGGGCATCAGGCACAGCAAGGGAGGGGATTGTCCTGCTCTGCTCTGCTGAAGGCTGATCTCAAGCACTGTGTGCAGTTTCAGTGCCCCAATATTGAAAACACTGAGCTGTCAGAGTGTTCAGAGAGCTGTGAGGATAGTGAAGGGTCTGGAGGGGAAGCTGTACGAGGAGCAGCTGAAGTCACTTGGTGTGTTCAGCCTGGAAAAGAGACTGAGGGGAGACCTCACTGAGTCTTCAACATCCTCATTAGGAAAAGCAGAGGGGCAGGTACTGATCTCTTCTTTCTTGTGACCAGTGACAGGGCTCAAGGAAATGGCCTGAAGCTGAGTTGGTTGAGGCTTAGGATAGATTAGAAAAAGGTTTTTCACCCAGAAGGTGGTTGAGGCTCCCCAGAGACTTGGTCACAGCACCAAGCCCAAAAAAGTACAAGAACTTTCTAAGGCACATGGTGTGACATCTTGGGGCTGTCCTGCACTGGTCTAGGAGCTGCAGTCAATGATCCTTGTGGGTCCCTTCCAGATCAGGTTATTCTGTGATTTTATCTATTAAATATTAGAGTTTCACTGGACTCTTTTACATATCTGTTCTCCTGTTACCAGTTCCCCAAACAGAAATTTAAGCCTGTCTGATTTTAAATCAGAAAAATCTGCACACTGACACTTCAAAACACATATACATGCATATGTGTACATGCACATATTCAAGTCATGTATGTATGTATGTGAATATATATATGTATATATGCATGCTTAGAACTACAAGCAGACTCACTCACTGTTACTTTTTTGTCACCATTGCACTACAGTGAATTTAAGGAAAAAGCAGACAATTTATTTAAGGCTTAAATCAATTTTAAACTGTGCCTTAATACAGAAATTGCCTTACAAATACTTTTAAGCCTGAGGACTTGCAACAGAGACAACTAACACCCAGCCTAAAGCACTGGCTACACTGAAGTTTTGATCCACTGGGAAAGCAGGTTTTAGTTCAGGGAGTAAGCCAGGGTCATCACACATACAGTAAGCCAGCTTGCATCACACATTGCAAGCATCACACATTGATTGAGCAGTTGCATTTTCAGATGTCACAGAATCTTTCCTGACAAGATGAGGCTTAGATCTCCCACTTCTGAAACCAATAAATCCTAAAGGAGTTTCAAGTGTAAGAGGAAGTGGTTCAGCTCTGGGCAGGCCTAGGACCATCCACATGGATCAGGACCAGATCCTTAGGTTTCATTCCCAGAGTGATTGCTTCATCTTTCTTCCTTTCTCTTGCTCAGCTGAAAAGCACAGTAACCTAGCCAGAAGAACATTTTTGAGCCCAGCAAGACCCATTTCCTTTGATCCCATCCATAATTTCAAACAGTGCCCACTATAGAGCAACACACTCACTTCTGCACAGAGATAATTTGAATACAACATACAGTGTAGGCAGACTGATTATTTTAGGTAACTTTTGCCTCCTCTGTCATTTCATGATCCTTCATAAGGATATCCTTGTGCCTCAGCAAGACCAGGGACAGTATCACAGGCAGTTTTTGGTTAAGAGGGAGCTCAACCCATATTGATAAGGTGATTGTAAGGCTCAGAGGAAGCAGACCAGAAACTGAATTTAGTCACCAGACTGCTACCACTACATTTTCATAGAAGCAGAAAAAGAGTGCTAGGTACTTGTGAAGAGGAATGAGGAAGGACTAGCAAACAGTCCTTACAGTCACCTTCCTTCAGTTTTAGCACACTCCAAGAGCTGCAGGTCCCCTAAGCAGGAAGCAGAGGCTCCTCATGCATGAGCAGCACGGTGCAGTGGAAGGTGTCTCTGTACATGGAACTAAATCATCTTTAAGGTCCCTTCCAACTCAAATTTTGCTGTCTCAAATCTCGACTGTCCTTGTTCTGGATGACCTAAGAGGCAGAGCTCTGAATTGAGCATACTCAAGAATAACAGTGATAGAACTGAGCCAGGCCTTGGGCATGGTAACTTCTCAACTCTTTCTTGAAGGCTTAAACTAATTGAGAAAAAAAAAAGCCCCCAAACACACAAGAAGCACCCCCATTCCCTATCCTCCTTGCTATCACTTGTCTATCACTTCCTATGGGAAACAAAGCATCAGTTCTTAGGACTAGACCTCCTTCAGTGTGTGTTTAAGTCTTGAAGAGCAGGGCCTAAGTCCTTGCATGGCAGAGTCCTAGACAGATGTCCTGAGCCTGAACAGAGATCCAACCCAAAGCCAAACCCTCCAGGGCCCATACCAAACCTCACCAGCATGCAACAACAGACATACCTGAACTAGTGACAATTGCAATTCTTGTATACCATTCTAGTGCCACACACCAATCCTTAAAGAAATTAATCCTTAATTCCTATTAAAAATTACAATACTGGAGTCAGACTATTATCTTGCCAAAACTTCTGCAAGAAGCTTGGAAACCCCTCCAGAAAGTCAGTCATTCCACCTCTGTAGTTTTATGTAGTCCCAAGCTTTTTAAAGATTTCACATCTCTCAGAGGACTATCAGGGTGTTTACCGTATAATTAATTAATTCCATAACTTACAGGAAAGGAAATTTGTACCTTATAATAAAAATATTCATTTCTAGACTTTCATTACAATGGGAAAAATGAAGGACAACACATGCCTGGGTGGCCATATCATGCATATTCATGGCAGAAATAAGTTTTAACTTGTATTACGTGTTTTGAAGTATCTGAAATGCAAACTGTCAACAGTGCGGTGCTTGTTTTGAAATTTTACATATTTTTAAAGGTTGGTTATGACAGCAAAACTTTTTATGAGTAACTCTGTCATTCATTATGTGCAGTCACCACAATCATAATTGCAAGGAGTTGTTTTCCAGGACTATTGAGAAAGCATATTTATTGGTCTATCAGAAATAGCTTATTTTTCATAGTTATAATCAGAAGAACTCCAAATGGAAGCTGAGCATCACCATGTGGGAAGCTGGGGATACAGAATAGAAACAAAAAAACCAGCATCAAATTTATTCCTTTCGTTAGCTACCAACACAAACTGTTTACAAGAAAACCTCATCATCTTTCTATGTCTTTCACCACTGTCACTCAATGTTGACCTGTATGTGCCCTCTCCTTTTTCCATTTTGCTCCTACGCTGGAAGCTTTATAGAAAGCTATCCATGTGGCAGTATCAACAACTAAAATATAGCTGAAAGGGGTATTTTTCCACAAGAAGGACACAGGTAGCACCAAGGATGTACTGGTATTTAAAACTCAAGTGGAATAAGGCTGCTGTTAGCCCAGCTCTCCTGAGGATTGCAGGCCCTTAAGAGCCACCAGCATAGTCTTGTTTAATTGACATGAGTATATGCCAAACCATATTTAACATCACAATTATTACCAGGATTTGGTCGACAGACACAAAACTGGGACTGAATTTCTGAGTCACTGCCGTGGCTCACACCACCCTGTAAGTTCTTCCAGTGCACCGAGTTCAAAACAGCCTGAAAATGGTGATGGCTTCAGTGCATGGATCTCCCTTATGGCAGACAAACCTTACATTTGCTCCCACACATGTATACAGACAGGAAACTAAATCTGCAATTACCCAATTTGCAAGTGTGACACATGTGCACACATCTCTGAGGACACACCCTTTCAAGCTCCATCCTGTATTTCCCCAAATTTAAGTCAGTTTATTTCCTCCCACAGACACTGATCCTGCCTGCCAAATAAAATTCTGGAAAAAACCAAGAAATGAGTAGCACTGGTCACTATGGCTGTTTATGATCCAAAGTGTTTTTTTACTCAATAGTGCTTGATGTAGGTTCATTTAAAAAAAAAATAAATAAAAAATTAAAACACACCAAAAATGATGGTAACAGAAAAGTAAACATCAATTTTTATTTTTTCTCTGAAAGTCAATTACTCAGAAAGGTAAAAAAAATAAAGTGAAACAGTATTTAAGAGGAAAACAAGTCCAGGGAAGCAGCCCATTCAGTGATATTTTATGGTTGCAGCTTATTTTAGGACAAGTCAGTACTGCTGGAAAGTAGCAGAGATGAGTAACTTGTTTCTTAAGTCATATCAATGATAAATGATTAAAAACTTAAACCAAAACAACAAAACCAAAAAGCTTCTCTTGATTATCTTCCACTATGTACAGCAAGATTATGGAGGAGAGAAACTACCTGCACACTACAATTACAATAATATTAACTACCATATCAGCCTGTCAGGCATTTTAGCTACTGCAGTGACTGACAGAAACAGCAGTACCAGGGATACAGAATAGAACAATAATTGTTGATAACACCAAATAGAAACACCTGTTTTTCACAAAGAAAAGCTGCTCGAGTGTCCAGCAAGCCCTGGGCTTTGGTGACATTTGTGTGCTGTTCCAGTGAGTGCAAACACAGGAGAGGATGGAGGAGGCTGGCCTGAGCCTCAGCCCCTGCCTACAGAGGCTGTGCCCTGCCTGGCACCTGCCTCATGCCTCAAGCACCTCCAGTGAGCAGACAGGCACCAGCATCCCCTTATCTGAAACTCAGCAGCACTCAAGTGGTTTGTTTCATTTTTATTGGGAAATGCCACTTGAATAAGATAGCAGAAATATGTAAAGTATACAGTTAGAGAATTAACCCAAACTTCATCTACAGAAGGCTCATACCAAGGCAAAATGCTACTAAGAGAAAAGCCAGTTACAAAGCCCAATCAAGCCTTGCAAGCCAGCCCAGACACTGATCCCTGCTGCTGTAAGGGAACCATTCTCAAAGCAAGAGCTGTAGAGTCACATACACACACAGATTTGAACCACGAGTTTATAAACATACAGCTGCAGCCTTGGGTATCATCACACCTTGAGGTCATCCTGCTAAAACCCAGCCCCAAACTCTACCTCCAGTCATGAACCAACAAGGGGACTTCCAGATCACTATTACTGCTGTTATGATGATTATTCTGTTTATGATCCAGTGTTGGGAGCAGAGGCTGCAAAGCTGAAGACTCTTTCAGATGAAAACTAGACTGCAGTGCAGCAGTAGGCTCTCCTTTGAAATTAAGGATCCCAGGCACCAACATGACTTTAACAAAGCAGTGTCAATGCAACACTGGATTCTGACCTGCAGGAAAAATTTCTGGAATATAAGAAAATTAGATCTCAGACTTCCAAAATCCTTTTGGAAGGCAGGCCCTGAAAATCAAAGGCAACCCTAAACTCCAGGACAGGCACTCTAACTTATCATGCTGAAACTCAGAGAAAGGCAGACATAACCCTCAGTTCAGTGTTTCTTGCCCTCTGCACCCTGAATATTGTGTGGTCTTTACAGAGCAGCTATCAATCTAAAGGAGTCTGAGTCCCAAATACCTATGATTACTTGTTACAGCCTGATGATCTTCTCTCCAGATTTACTAATCTTCATACACACATATATAAGCAAACACAGTGAATTTGAACTATGTAATTAACTTTTATTCTCTGAAGCTTTTTTTTTTTTTAATTTTACAGCTCATTATTCACAATGCACACATCGACACTAATGAAGCAACAACCTGACCTGTACAAGAGGAAGTGGGTAGTGATTTGCTACCAAAACCTCCTGTTATCAGAATGCTGATCAGCCTAAAACTTTTTGTTTCCTACTCACAAAGTGTTTTGGAGCACACTGAGAGCAGGGCCACCTTATGGCCGGACACAGGGCAGGCTAGTGGGCAGCCCTGGCTCTGGGATTCAGGCTGGGCACAGGTCAAGGCTAGAGCAGCACATTGTGCCCAGGCCAGGAACAGCACTGACCATGACCAGGGAGTGTGACAGACTCTTGTAGAGTAGCTCCAGCAGATCTGGACATGAACTGAAACTGAGATCATGGATCACCCCATGATGTGCTTAAAGCCACTGAGGATTCTCAGTCCCAAAAAAACCTGTAGAGTCAAAATGAGCCTCATGAATGAAGGAACCATCATCCTGCAGCCTCTGAGGTGAAACGCACAAAGTCACCTGACATTAATGCCATTTTCAAAACTCCTTTTGAGATTCTGGGGGAAAAAATTATTAAAAAACTTTTCCCTTTTCACGTGCTCCTATCGCAAGGAAAAGGCCAAGCAGATAACATCAAACTTGGGTAGAAATTACTGTAGAAGGATGTAATTAAATATGACTCTGGATGGGTCAATTTCAAACACCTGGTTTTCCACTGGATGGCACAAAGACCAGCCAGGCATCTGCTTTGCTTGCAGTGCTCATTAGCAACCTGTCTGTCCCTTGGAATTAACACCTTCATGCTGAGCTCTGGGCCTTTGCCATGGAGGTTACAGAAACCTCACCCCAATTTCAGCAGTTCAAGCACACATAGTGGTTCTCTTTCATCAAGATAAAAACCAAATTGCTGGTTCTCCTTTTTTTTTTTCTATCAAATATATATTTAGCACTATTTTTTTCCCCCAACTATATGAAGCTGACTAGCCTATACTTATCTTTCCAAAGAAAAACCTCCTCCAGCCAGCTCAAAATCTGGAAGTTTATGATATGCCAGAGGAAGACAGAAATCATAGCTTCTAAGTATTATGCCACATTAGCTGTAAGGAAAAGAGAATCATTATGGCTATTTTATATAGACCAGCTGCAAAGGCAGCAGCCACAGCACTTGCTACCACATGGCTATTTCAGGACTGCAGATGTTGGCCTTCCAAGCCACGGCAAGCAGCTGCAAAAAAGGATCCCCAGGAAAGCAGCTTCTTTCTCTTCTCAGTGAGAAGCACTAGCACAGAGACCTAGAAGCATCCAGAAAGTTAGCTGTGACATTTCTGCAGAAAGACACTGTTTCCTCTAAACTTCAAAGGACTCTAAGTTTGTACATCAGAAACTGAAGAGTACTTTACAGAACCTAGCATCTTAAACAAACAGTGATAGGGCAGATTTTCTGTAAGAAAGGGTAAAAGAGCAGTGACCCAGCCTAAACACAGTGCATGAAAAGGCCCAGGTGACATGATGGCTGAGGTTAAAAAAAGCTTCACCCACATGCTGGAAGGGTAAAGGAAAAACATTTAGGAGCTTAATTTTTCTTTTCCTGACTGCTACAGAGGATGGGAAGGGCAGTTAAGAAATCTCCCCTGTGTTATAAAATAGTACTATTGTGCTATGCAGAAAACAAAGATATAGAGATAACTGTGAGAGAACTTGAAAGCAACTTCCTCATTAAAAACTTAGGTATTTGGTAGGGTATGTGGGATTTAATGCTTTATTTGAAGCAGGAAAATTGGGGGGGGGGGAAATTGGAAGAAATGAAGCATTGTGTACATATTTAAGCTGCCTAGAAAGCAAGGAAGGATGGGAGAGAAACCTCTGGCAGTTTGACTAGAAGGTAATTCCCACCACATAATTCTCTTCTTGAGGGGTGGTGCCACCCTAGCAGAATTCACTCAATGATCCTTTAACCTTCTCTTTGCTCTGGCACCTCTTACTGAAACATTTTACTGACAATGAAAAACTTGCCCTTTAAGGCTTTGGCACAGTTTGTGGCAGATCATTAGGACAAAAATGCAATCTCTACACCAATTACTTCATTTGTTGATCACATGAGGGCACAAAAAATTATTTACTGGGTTTGACAATGACAATTCAACAAGCAATATAAACTTTAAGAAAATAATTCATTACTTTGTTTTACCTGTGATGGAATTTAGGTACTTATGCATATTAATGCAAAACTTGGTTTTGTTAATTAAATGACTTTTTTCATACTCAAAGCTCATAAAAAATAGCATTTGTGTTTTATGACACAAGATTTCTCTACTTGCTCAAAATTGCAATGGAAAATGAGTTAAGCATTTTTAAAGGGAAAAATAATTAAATACTAGCTATATATTTATGGTACTTAAGTGTGAAATCCAAATTATTTCAACAGAAATTTGTTTAATTTGAATCCATGCAGCCCACACACTACATAAAGCACTGTGTCACCTCAATGATGGGACTGAAGTATCTAATATCTTATTCCCTACTGCAAATGCACTTTACAGAGTGCATTTGTGAAATACCTCCTTTACAGATACACCATATTTCTCTGGAAACAAAACAATCTGAAAAATTCCTTGACTATCTGATGAATCCTGAGGCACATTTTAATGCCAAGCCCCACATTGCTGATCCCAGAGGACTGCAGACTTCACCTACTGCTGCAGCCACTGGGGAAGAGTGTTTGCAGCAATGTGCCCAGCTTTGAGCCTAAATACCCACCACACAGGCAATGGATGGTCTGACATTTCAAATCCACTACTGAGTATACCAAAGGTGCTGAGGAGAGGACCAGTCTTCACATATAGATGTCCCTGTACAGCAGGTTGCATAAATTTAACTTAGAACCTCACCAAAAGCTTTTATGTCTTAGTGGAACTGGCTGTGCCTGCAAGACAGACAGGCTGAATTAAAACACTTGAAGGTATTTTCTTGGAAGATGACAAAATGTGAAGTTTTAAAAGGAGTTCTTAATTAAGACTCTTTGACTCAAGAGGTGGTTCTGTAACCTTTCAGTACATAAATTCTGTGTGTGTGTGTGTACCCAACCCTAGGGGCACACTTGCATACCTTGCCTATTGCAAAGCAGTGGGTGTTGCTTGGATTACTGAAAGAATAAAACAATGATCTGTACATCTGCTGCAATGATTTGCTTTGAAGGCTGCAGTCTAGCTAAGAAAGGACAGAGAGGGACAGAGCACAGTGGATTACATCACTTGTTACTTCTCCAGCAGGAAGCCAACTCAAAATACCACATACATCTGCTAGCTCAGCAGCAGATGTGCCAAATCATCACTTAGGTTTATTGGTGATTCCTCTTACCTGGCTTCTCTAATAATGTCACCTGCTTTTGGAAAGAGCACCTGATAAGACAAGGCTGAGGTGCAGAGGCCTCTCAGAAGCCAGGACCTGTCCCAGTACTTGCCATTGACAGTCACAAAAGGCACACAGCTAGGAGAAAGTGAACAATGAGAATGAGAGAGGAGCAATTTTTCCTGTAACACAAATGCACTCTCCAATGACCCAGCTCAGGCAGACTTCCCAAACAACTGATAACTAATATTTAATAATAGAGGGTATCATTCTCTTCCACAAGTTTGTCCAGTTTCCCCTTGAACACACATAAAACACAGTATGTTCATATATAACAAATTATAATTTGATACATATATAAAAGCATATATCAAAATAACATCCTGTGATAGGCTTTTCTACCACTTAACAAGAAGCTTCAAACCTGAGCTCTGGCAGTTTCATTGCATATTCCCTATTTCTGCATTGGAAGAGTCACTAAGCTGTCTAACTCCACTACATTACCTGTGACATTTCAAGTATTATATGTGGCATCTGCTTCTCTCCCTTCCATCCTGAAGAGATCTGTTGAGCTGAGTTTTCATCCTTAAGTCATTGCATATCTCTGACCTTTTTTCCTTCCATTTTATGATCTCTTTTGGAAGTAGGCTTGGTGGAGGATTAAGTGGAAAGAGAAGTACACAATGATGTAAGAGTACAAAATGTGCCAGATACAGGTATACTCTGAATTTGTGTAGTGGTCCAGGGCTGTCTGTTCTGGGCTCTACCATTACTGTGCATTGAGCTACAGTAAAAGTGACTATGGCAAAACCATAGAATCACAGGATGGTTTGAGTTGGAAGGGACCTTATCATCTAATTCCAACCCCCCTGCCATGGGTAGGGACACCTTTCCCTAGAGCAGGTTGCTCAGGGCTCCATCCAGCCTGGTCTTTTCTATGTGTCTTTTCTCAGAAATATGGGAGGACAAACAATGCCTTGTGTGCAAGAGGCGAATTGTTCCCTTCATACATCCCTTGAGCATCACTTCTTATCTGTCCACACAGAATTTCAATAACTGCTCAGTATCATGAGTATCATGATCAGTATCATCAAGTCTTTACAGCCTGCCTTGGCTATTGCATCCTGAACACCAAGGTATCAACAACAAAACAATTAAGAGTAGCTTTTTACACAATAGTGGTACTTATCAATAGTCTGGGTGTCATTCTACTTACTTTCAAGTATCCTCAACCCCAGATACATACAAGAAGCCTAATTAAACAGTTCTGGTCTCCTGACCACTTCTAAATTTTTAAGAGTATTGAAGAGGAAGAAATGCTGTGCCAGCTTGTGTTCATGCTCATTTCCACAGAAACAAAGAGGCTTTGACTCAAGGGTTTTATTCCCCTTTCTTTCCATAAGACATAGACAGCACTTTAGATGCTGACTAATTTTTTTTTCCAGTCTAAACACCACTGTTGTATGCATCACTGAGGTATGAATAGAGCCATACAAACAGTGATTGTTACCACATTAACTTCTCCAAGATGAATTTGCAAGATGGCTGGTTTATGGCTATCACTGCACACTGACTTGTCTTAGAAAGCCACAGAGCCAAGAAAACTGGGTTTTTAAATATATATTTTCAGCCAGTAATAAAGAAGGTAAGTTTAAAATTCTAATGAGTATATGGACCCCTACAAATGCAAAGCTAACATCCTACACAGTGGAGTCCTGCTGGGACAGAGCCCTGGAAACATGCTGTGATAACTCAAAAAAGTTGTCATTATTCCATCACGGAGAGAAATTTTATATAGCAGACCTTCACTGTGAGTTAATGAGCTGATTTAAGCTATCTAATCCTCACACAGGAAACATTAGCTCTTATACCTCAGTCCAACATAACTAGCCTTCCCTGCCTTATGGTAAGCCTTAAATCTGCAGGCAGGTTTTTGACCACTAGACAGTGCTACCCCAATGACAAATATTTTAACTTTCACACACTGATTCATTTGAAAAGGTTTTCTTAAGCAATTTGATGGCAATAATCTCATGGACACTTCTTCAGGTGCAAGACAGGTATATGAACACCTCTATATACACACCAAAGGATCTCTCCACTACCTAACCTGTTAGAGCTAAAAATCAATGCTTTTTATGACAATGATGTTGTCTTCCTACATATTTTCTGAAAAGAATGGAACTGAATAGTATCATAGGCATTTTCATGCATACTCTGACTCTACTTTTGACCTTTGAATTGACCTTCAGAAGTTTACTATTAAAAGTGAAGTCAGCTGAAAATTAATGTTCTAGCATGTTCCATATTAAAAGGTATTTCTAAAAATGGGCCACAAACAGCTGGGAAAGTCAACAATCATGGTGTTGTTGCATGACTTATTAGCCACTATGCTACACTCCTTACTCCCCCATTTTTTTCCAGTCATCTGTTAGGTTTGGTCTTCTTTAGTTGCACCATTGTAAAATCAAGGGTCCACCAGAATTTCATGTACAATATTTTTCTGAACAAATAAAACTGTTTCTTATACATATGAGGTGGGAGAAAATGATGCTACCTACCTGAATCAAAATAATTGTAGCCATAGGTGACTTTATTGCCATGTGGCACATACTAGACATAGCTACAAATGGCTGTTAAATAAATTAACTTTGTATCTTAGGGGGTTTGAACAGCAAATTTTCCTGCCTAAGGAAACAAAAGACTATCTTAATGCATGTGGACACCTCTAGGAAATACCAGGATTTACTTCTTCATACCTCTTCTTTAAGAGACCAGACATAAGGGAGTCAAAGTTACTTCTATTTTCAGACCTAATGGAATAACCCATAATCAAACTGACAGCAACAGCTTTTGAATGTCTAACTGCATGACTTAAGTGGCAGCTCAAAAACCCTGCTCATTAGATCATACCTGAACTGTCAGTCTCAGATACATTGAGCAGAAACAATTTCTTAGCATTACTCCTTTGGTCATCTTAAGGAAGATCTTGCAATAGAAATATGGACAGTAGTAGCTGCTATATAGTGGTGGCTTCACAAGATCAATCACCTCTGTCCTCCCAGGAAAGAGCAGCAGAGACAACACTTAGAATTTTATTGAACAATCCACATTACTTCTAATATGAAGGTCAGAGATTAACCTTCCTAAAGAAATATGGTGAAAACACACACTCCCCTCTCTGCAACAGACCCAGTGAACATCACTTGTCTTCAAAAACAAAAAAGCCAGATAAGCCAAGCGCTGTCTTTCTGTTGCAGCCACCTTCAGGGATTTCTCCTCTCATGTCATAGTTATGCAGGGAGCTGCCTAAAGGATAAATCACTGCAGTCCATATGAGGAGTGAGGGAAAAAGCACTGCATCCTTATTTCCCTCAGTCTCAGCAACAAAAGAATGGGTGCTGAGACTTTATCAATTATTTATGCACTGCCATTAATTCTTCTGCTCTTTATTCTCCAGATTGAAATACCTCTCTCTCTGGACCAAACTCCATCTTCAATTATTAATTCAATTGTGCTTTTTTTTTTTTTTTTTCCCTCTTGCTCATTTGTTTGTTTGAGTTGAACTGCTGGAACAGCAGTGATTTGTAGGTTAGATAATACTGAGTTTGAAAGTTAGCCAAGAGCAATAGGGTGACCTGCAAACTAAATCATTCAGACTTGGCAAGAGGGATGAGCAAAGAATATTGCAATGCCTGCCATGGCTTTGCATCATATCATAACCATGCTAGCCTGATCCATTTGGATAATGGCACCTGTAACAACTGGATCACTAGCCCAACTGAAGTACCTGTGCAGTTTGCAGAATTCAGAAGTTTCAGTGACCTCTGTATGTGCAGCATATAAATCCCAGATAATTACACAGTCAACAAGTAAAATACCCAAAGAAACATGCCAGATAGTTCCCAGTGCTAAGTTTCCAGGCTGGAGTTCACACTTGCATCTTCAGAATGAATTTCTTATTTTGCTAATAAATATAATTAAAACTTAATCAGCTTTTTAAAAAACTATCTCTATAAGCATGTCCTCATTTTCAACCTGCATTATATGTGCAGGGTGCTCTAAATTACCAGAGAAGCTAAATAAAATGAGAGAAGGATTTTAGTTTCATTCTAAGCCCACAAAGTCTCCATATCTTCTCTAGAAATTTCTCTTTGAGTCTCTGAATTTTATACTGAACCTATTATGCTGTTAAGGCCTCAGAAACATCATTTATCCATTTTCTTTGAGGTTTTGCATGCTACCTTAAATTATTTCCTGAATATGTAAAAATTTATGCTTTCATTATTTTAATCTCTTCCTTTCTCATTCTTTGCATGAAGCTTGAAAAATCTTGTTATTCATATACAACCATTTCCACTAAACAAGACATTAAGACAACTAAATGTAGAATGTGAAAGTTGTGAAATGAGAAGGAAAAGCACCAAGAAAGCTAATGACTGTCATTACAAAGACAGCTGTTATGCAATGATTAATTATGGAGATAACAGTGGTGACAACACGCCAAATAAAAAAACCTTCAAAAAGGTGAATTTTTTTACATGAAGTTATAATATGCCATATATAAGCAATCCTTCCTACATCATACATTTATACATACATACATACATACATATATATATAAATAAAGGAACCTGTCTGGAAGTTTCATTGTCTTAGAGATTTTGTTCAGTGGTAATTTCTCACCATGCTGGATAGAAAACAAGGCAAAATTTCTGTCTTCTGGCCTATTCTGCATCATCATACTCTATCTACTAAGCAGCAGTTTTTTTCCCATCCAACAGGGTCCTGTGGAAACATACTAGAGGGCTTAAACTCTGTCTTATGCTAATGAATTCTTTGCCTTAGATCCACTGCACCCTGCAAACATGCATTTTCCTACACTAAACACTGAGATAAATTGACCAGATAATGCATATCAACACTCAGATGACAGGCAGCTCTTTGTTGAGAGAGCATTACTGCTACACCCAGTAATTCAGTATTTGGAGAAGACCAATTACAGGATGAGAGAAGGCTGGTTGAAACCAAAGCTGAGGTAGGTGAAATGACAGTCACACCCTCAGCAGAGCCTTATATAAAAAAAAACATCCACAGCCTCTGGCTGACAGCTGGAATAGATCACCCTTCCTTTCTGACTGCCATGAGCATCTCCTGGGGAGAGGAAGGAGGGGGCCAAGGAGGAAGAAGTGCTGGTGGTGTAAAAGACAAAGTCCCACATTTAGTCTGTTAAATAAATATCCGACACAAACCTCATCCGCAATTCTTTGCTTTGTTTCCTCTATAAAACTGCATGTTGTAATTAAAAATAAATGGGAAAAGCCACACACAAGGCAATCCCACTGCACTTCTGCCTCAACAAGATGGGAAGAAAAATCATGTTAGATATTAGGTAATAAAGAAATATGCAAAGCAACATGCATAGAATACAGAATGAGACAAATTAATTTAAATGCTCACTAAGCGGACCACATCCAAATAAAATTATTTGAGTTCTACAACAAAGCAACATTAGCCAGACATTAAATGCATCGGGACCTGTATGGTAAAAATCTGATGTAGAAAATAAGTAAAGCAAAAAAAAAAAAAATACATGTTTTAAATTCATATCTGTTAAATTGCTTCTACTTGACACTGGTTTGGTTCAAATAAATCTGTCTTTAGCTTGTATCCTAGATAAGTTTTTTTATAAATTTCAAGGTGTTATTAATATGGCCACTACTTTAAAGTTACTTTTGTGCTAATAACCCATGTAACTCAAACTGCTTTACAGAAGATTCAGTGGGAGCGTCAGTACATATTAAAAGGCTGTAGACTAAGTGTATAACTATTACCCTCTCCCCCACATGGGTTTAAAAAGTATTAAAATAGACTCACTTCAAACACCAAAGCACAACAAGCCCTGTCCATCCTGACTGGACTGATGTCTTTTGTGTCACTCTTTGATTATACCTTAAACAATACCACAAAGTCACTACCACTTTGAAATTATTTTATTAGAGAGTTTTAAAGTTCTTCATCTAGCATCTTTCACGATTAGGTACTTTATGCAGTTGCACAGATAAAACATAAGCAAAATATAGTCCAACCTTATTTGATTACAGCAGCACTCAGCTTTCAAAAATAAGGAGAGGGAAAAGACAGAAATAAGTTGCTCTAAACCCTCAGCAGAACAGGGGGTATTTCTGAAACTAAGTGAAGTCAAAGGGCTGTGATTGCAGTGCATTCATTTAGTTTCACTTGATTTGTGATTCTGAATTTTCTCCTTTTACAGAAGAAGCAGTAGGTCATGTAGTAACTTCTTGGAGTTGCTGAGCCCAAGGCCATGAAGAATAACAGGTCTGGATTCTCAGTGTCTTGAGGAAACCCTCCATCTAATTTTGAGACTTGCACATGCAGTGTCCAAGCATGCTGTATGGCTGTTAGTACATCTCTCCCGCCTCAATGAGTCAGAGCCATGCCTACCCTACTGGAGCTCAAGAGTAGCTACTCATTTCAAGCTGCCACTTATGACAGCTTCACAAGAACATGGTGATGTGAATTAGGAAGGCTCTCCTCCTTCCCTGCTTTCCCTTCAGGCAGTAATTCCTTCCTGCAGAGAGAGAAGGGTATTGGGTGGATCCAAAATGTGCTGCCTGCAGTAGTATAATTTCTGCATGCTCTGAGGGTGACTGATGGACATTTTGAATTCCATGCTGAGAACACTTTGTATTAATTATGATGCTGTCAATTAACCATTGCCATGACCAGTGGATATATGCTCAGGACCTTTTCATCTGTAAGGACTTCTCTGCTGTGCTTTCAGCTGACCATATGAACAGCAGTCCCTTCAGAAAACCTCAAAAGACAGTCTCTTCTTCCCTTTTAAACTTCATTCCATAAATTTAATTCCAGTTATTGTGTGCATTGACAATAGCCTTTCTATGCTGTTTGTTTATAGAAAGTGACACTACTCCCTTTAAAAAAAACAGGGGGAGGAATCTGTGGAAATAAATGTGCTGTGGCAGGGGACCACTTTGGAGTGAGTCTCCTTCACACAGGGCAAGCAGCTGTACAGGGAGCTTGCTGAGGGACCGAGTCCTCCACCACTGCAAACCACCAGCAGGAAGCAGCCTCTGTGTAAGGAAGTGATTAGGTATTTATATCCTTCACTGTGGCCAGTAAACAGAACTAGTGAGACTTGGACCAAGTTTTAATTATACAGGAGTTTAATGATCTAAGCTGTTGTGGGAGGAGAGCGTGGGGGAAGAGAATGAAGGGTCAACAAAGTGCATCTGTCTGTTTTCTCTCATTCCCACTTCAGAAATTGCTTTTCCAAGGCTGTTTTTCTGGGTTTTTCAGGTTGTTTTCCACCCCTTTTTAGTCCAAGGGTTATTAGATTCATAACTGGCTCCTGAAGAAGTGAAAAGCAAGGTGATGTTCAGTCATATTTCAGCCTTACCAGCCTCTAAATCACTAGGCTTAAAACACCAGCAACCTCATCTCTCAACACACATTCTCAAACCTGCTAGGCAGGTCAGAAAATCCTCTCTGAATGGCATCTGACCACACTCTGAGCTGACAAAGTTACTCTGCTGCCTTGACCAGCAGCACAACTTGACTGTCTCAGTGAAGAAGCAGCACTGCTTCTATTACTGGCTGCTCTAATTAGAGCCCTCAGAGAGAAAGGAAACTAATCTCCTGCATTCTTAACTTCAGGATCTGAAATATTATTATTTTTGACTCCTTATTTTTCGTACATCCTCACAAATCAGAATCATACCGAGGCAAATTGAATTGAACATTACATTAGCTACCAGAAAAAGCTCTGAAAAACATACAGGTTCAGTCTGAACATTTTGATCCTTTCTAGTATTCTTGTACATAGAGGGAACACTCCATGAAAATACCCAACATTAGCTGGCCTAGGGATTCTCCTCAGTTCTTCTGTTGCACCTAGCATGGCAGGGAAATAAGAACACTTGCACCATAAAACTCATATTTTGCATTTCTAAATGTAGTTTAAGTCAAGGCCTTGGCTGTTCTTCCTAGGCAAATGGAGTGCCTGTACAGATTCAGATCTTACAAAAGTTAGTTTACAGGGATTTCATTAGCCCCTTATGTTCATTTTTAGTCTGGATATAAGTAACGATAACCGGAATACATGCTAAAGTAGTTAAACTCAGAGACTCCTGTTTTCAGCCACAAATACTGATATTTCCCTCTTTTGTCTTTCAAGTGCTAATTGTTAGACCAGCTTCCAACAAGACTCCAAACTGACAGAATACACATTACTGTCATAAACAAAAAATAGTGCCACTGCACTAAAAACAAAAGGCCCTTGCATGAACTACTTGCATAAAAATAAAATGCTTTTTTGCACGTAGTTTGTAATGCCACAGGAAAAAAGCAAAGGTGATCAACATGATAATGCCCACAGTGAAGCTGAAAAGCACCCTAACAATAAAGGTGATCTGAAATGTGACTAAGACAAACAACCTATTTTCTTTTACATGTGGACTGAGTATTGAGATAGCTCTGAACAGAAAGGTACAGCACAAAAAATTGCTATTTACTGCCATCCTTTTTCATCACTGGAGCTCATTATGATTCTGACTAATAAACCTCCTTGTCAGCAGGGGTAAGCCACTGCTTTGTCAGCTCAATTGCCACTCACCTGACCAGAGCATGGTGCTGCAATCAATCAGCCCTGTCAGGACAGAGGCACCACCAAGTTAACAGATGGAGGGGGATTCGCGTGGTATCAATTTGCCCCGTGAATGCTCAGTTGGAGAAATTTCAAAACAGAATTGAATTACTGTTCACCTGTGCTGAGAGGACACACACTTCAGTACTTGCAAGCAATATGCAGAGCACAGATGTGTGGGCAAGGCATTGATGCATAGCTCAGGTAAAGGTTACACAGATTTAACAGCTGCAATTACAAAGCAGCTATTCAAGCACTTAAGTGCTCCTCACCCTCTGCTGAGACTGCAGAACACAGTTTAATGGTTCCTACACTTCTACTGAAATCAATTTATCAAAGGTGTGGTTTTCTTTTCAAAATGGCTGGGTCTGGTTTTCATCCTAATGAGGAGTATCAGCCTGTGCGATTAAAGAAACCTTAAAACTGAAGTTACCTTTTTTAATGTAAAGAGATTGTTAAGAAAGCAAAATACACCATTTTTAATATCAAGCAGCACAAAATAGCATTATTTTGATAATCCAGTTGATCATCATTTAAGGGATCAGCTGGATTCAAGTGCCAAGAGAAGAAAAAGCTCAGGTTATCACACTTGAATACACAGTCCCATACATCATCATCTGTGAGTCAGATACCATAGAAATCAAGTTTTTTTCAGCATGATAAAGTTTGATACAGAAAAAACCTGCTCCTTTATGTCTAAAGATAAACAAATGGAATGTCAAAAATAAATCAGAGGAAGAGTTTTATTCTCTCTCTGAAGATATCTGCCATTTTAAGCCAGACTTTTGCAGTTTATCATTCTGAACTAGACATCTTTTGCAGTTAAATTAGCATTCCTTTAGGCTATGCTGTGGACAAATATAATTTGTGAATATGCTAAGTACTGTTTCTGTGTTTCATCACAAACTGAAGCAACAGAAAGGAACATCGCTTACTCACCTAGCATAAGTGCCACACCAAGAAGTCATCCTTTGGATTTCAAGGAAAAGAAATTCTTTAAATAACCCACATGGTTTACAGGTTATCTCCTTTCATAAGGCACAGAGACACCTACATTCTTACAGACATTGGTATATACATTTACACAGAAACCATACAACAGAAAACAGTGCTGTCAGTTCCAAATGTCAGCTAATCCCATAAGAGCACAGTAAAAAAAGATCCAAACTGATTCTTTTCTCCCTGAGGAGCACATGCATGGAGGTTATGTGCTGTCTAACTCTATTGTGCCTATCAATCACATGCACCAAGAGCAGGTCTTTTCACAGCTTTCATTCTTGCCTGTAACACTGCTAGTGCAAATCTGGAGGGCAATGCTTCAACACAAAGCAGCCAGCAATGTGTACATCTGGGATTTACTATATTTCATTACTCCCATCCAACTTCAGTGAATGACAGTTTAAAAGGTTGCAGTCACACAGAAAAACACTGTGATGAGAGAGCTAGAGAGCTACAAAATGGATTGCTTCATATCATGGAAAGAGTTTTTACAAACAGAAAATCCCAAAGTGAGTTATTTAACTCTGCAATAGTAAGCAACACTTGACCAATATTTCCAAATTACTGATATGGAGTCAAAAGGAAAGTTTTAACTAATACAATTTTAAGGTTCTAGGCCTTTATTCAGACACAAACATGCACTGAACCTGAGTAAAACAAAACATATTTGTGTATTCTGTGGCTTCTGGCTGAAATACTTCTGCATGTACTCACTTCACAGTCCAGGAGTGTGACTGGAAGAGAGACAGCTTATTTTAAATGAAACTGAAGCCATAGTTAAGAGGGGAGGAGAAGGAACTTATTAAGCAGAAAAAAGCATATAGCTACAAGTAACTTTTTCTTAAACATGCAAATCTGTTCAAGAAGCTTAACAAAATAGCAGAGTCACTCAATTCTAAATGTTGAATAAGAAAGAAAAACCAAAGGCCATTTGAAGAAAGATCCTCTGCCATTCCCTGCTACAATTATTCTATTTGCAATGAATTGGAATGCCCTGTAGATAATAAGATGGAAGATTTGGAAAATGTGACTGTGCTTTCAGAATACCCATTAGAATTATTTTAGACTACATTTTTAATGCAAGAAAAAGAGATTAGATGCAGGCCAGTGAAAAGTTTTCCAATTTTTCTGACAACTCATTCTTTATAAGTGTTTTTCAGAATGAAGCAATTGTTTTTAACTTCAAGAGTTTTATCATAACACTTCAAGCAAAAACTTTTACTCTCCAGGAGAACAAATGTAAGAGCATTAAGTATTTGACTTTCCTCTACGGAGACTGTTCACCAAACTGACACTTCACTCTTTGAAGCTGTTTGCTCTACAACACACAGGTGACTTTAACTCTGTTGAGCCACCTGACATGCAGGGCCAGATGCCCAGAGCCATCAGGAAAAAAGGATGCTACACAGGTTAAAACAAAACACAGAAAGAGGGTAGGATGAGAAACAGACATCACTGGGAGCAGGGCTTGTTTCTGAAGAAGCACCCAGTCAGATCATCTCAAGATAAAAGCCAGTAGAACAAAGACACAAGCAAGCATTAAACCATGCACTGTCTGTGCCACTGCACACTCCTCATGCCACACAGACCTCCCAGAATCGGGGAGGTTGTTCTGCACTTGAAGTGTTTACAGCACAGGCTTTTCCTGTTGCTTTTCCTCTGAGGGGGGGGCGGTCTGGAAACTACTGGAGTCAAATCAGGAGGAGTGAAATCACCATTATATAGTGTGGGTCTTTTGATGTCAGCACAACAGTATTTTCCAGGGAAGCAGTTTCAGACAGTTAGTCATTGGTGATAGTGCAGGACAGCAGGCTAATTACAGCACTATTTCTGCACAGCAACTTTCTGTCTCCTTGCAATGAGACAGCTGGCACCATCTTTAAGGTACCCAAGGTGAGAGAAGATAGCTGTTCTGTCTGCCCCTACAAGAACAACAAATATCACAGGGCCCTTGGAAACCACAGTTAAGAAAGGAACAGAGTAAGTTTCTGTAAGATTTCCTGTTCAGAGGATAAATGGCAATGTTACAATTTGTTAAAGAGAGTTTCTTGATTGGCAATTCGTGTTCTCAGCACTTTTGACACTTTTGTCTTTTGACAACTGTGCTTTAAGAATTTCACAATTCAAGGGAGAAAAAAAATGGCAAGTTGGGAAAAAATGAACACAAGATGTTGCACAACTCATTACCAGTCAGGTACTGATCAAACTGTAGAGTGTACCCACCTGAAGTAATAAACTAGCAAAACTTCACAGATGTAAAAAGATGAATAATTGTGTTTTAACATTTATCAGCATGGAAAAGAGACCATTCTAACTTTCAGTCAGTAAAGAATCCAGACTTTTGTGTAGGTTCTCTATTAATTTCAGGGACATAAGCTATCATACAAGATACACACTGAAATACCTCATTGAGTTGGAAACTTGACTCCTGACAAATTGGTAAGATTTTTTTCTCTTCCCCAAGAGCTGCTCAGTACTTCTTCCAGCCATCTTTTTCCAACTCCACACTGCTTTTTATATACCAGTTCCATTCTAAGGGCTTACTCACAGGTTTCTATTAAGCTCATGACTTTACAGCATCCTGAATGCAAGATGAAAATTCCTGCAAATCAGTTAAACACCAATGTAATTTTAACCTCATTGTGCAGCTTTGACTACACAATGAAAAGCAAGTCAAACAGCAAAAAGATGAGAACATATCACATAGAGTTTCTTACAAAGCTAAGATTTTAAGAACAAAAAAATAACCCATAAAACTGCTTAGCTCACATCTATAGAAATGTGAACCTATTTACAGAAGCTTTTGATCTGACTCATGGAGAGAACTTATCCATTAGTGAGCCCAGGTTTTTCCAATTCAGCTGCTCACAACTCAACTTCCAGCTTCTTACCAAGAGACAGGAATTTCTCTCATCCCCTCTGTGACATATTGCAGCAGCTCAGGATAACCTTCAGTGTCTTAGCTTTATGGCATAGAACACGCTCCCCTGCATTTTTGCCAGGATATCTTCAGATATAGGAATCCAGACTCATCCTCTTTCCTTCTACCAGCACACTCTAAACAGGAACTCTAACAGGAACTTCTAACTTCTAACAGGAACTCTACCTTTTACTCTGCACACACACCTTCCTCGTGAATTTTAAGGGGTTCTTAAGAAACAAGAAATATCCAAACTAAACAAGAAATTTGGCCTTTGCTCAGCTGGTGCTCTGCATACCGTAGAAATTTGCTTTCATAAGCTATCTTCAACTCATAATGAAACACCTTATCTATACATCTCTTTTTTCATACTTGTGATGTTCAAGGAGTATGTTAGCAGCATGCAGAAAGGAGATTTTAATGAAAATGCACCACAAAGATCTCTGAAACATAGCTCCTGGGGAGAAGGGCCTTTGTTAAGAATTCAGTACATTAAAAGAATGTCTTACTTTTGCTATTTTCATATACTGGTGTAACCATTATGGAGAAAGAGGCATACGAGATAAAAAAGAAAAAATGTGAATCCATTTCCTTTAAATATTTTGGGGTGCATCACAACATAGGCCTGATCTGCCAGACCCTGAGTGCACTAACACACCATAAATAGCTGTAACAAGCTTCACCTGAGGCCACCCCACACCCCTGAACACAGGAGGTCTATTCAAGCCCTGGGCCGTCACTCCTTGCCTGGGCCATGACAGAGGAGTGCTGCTCTCCATGGCCATGGCTGGTCATTGAAGATCCTTAATTCAGGCTCTGACCCACAGACTGTTTTCCTGACTCAGCCTAAGTCAAGCCTTATTGCTACAATCCTGCTGGGTGATCCCTGGACCTAATCCTAACCCAACCTATGGATTAGCTGGCTTTCAATCTGCCTATGGCCACGATATTGTATGATGACCCCAACTCTTGGTATTACTTGGTCACCACCTGCAGATTTGTCCTACTTGGCTATTATGGGCTGGACTAGAGGCCCTTGATCACCATTGACTTCCATGCCCCATCCCTTAGGGAGCAGCCCTGATCTTGACAGTTTGTGTACACAACACAGTACAATCAATAGGCACAAAGCCTGCTTTTAGAAATGCAATCAAAAGATTATTTGCTGCCAGAATACTCTCTTCTGGGAGAGCAAAACACAGAGGCTGAGTCCTTTGCCTGCCTTGCTTCTTTAAGTTCATCATTTCCTTGGTTCATCACACGTCTAATCTTTGTGTGTATTAGACATGCTTGGTTTAATTATTTGAAGACAACAACCATCAGAAATACTAAGTAAAATGAACGTCAGAAGCTCATGGCACCAAAAGTCACACTCATTCATGTGGAGTTCAATGCCCAAGCTCTGGTTTAGTCACAGACAGTATTACCTGTAGTGAAATAAAGGCAACTTGCTGTAGCTTACCTGGCATACTTTTGGCTGACCCATTCCTGGAATTAGACCTTTCTGTCCTGCACCATGATTAAAACAAATTCTTACTAACTACTCCACTGGGAAAGAAAGTCAATGGTTGAGAATTACCTAGAATTTAACTTAACTTGGAGGAGCTGAAGTGTATATATACATACATATATATATATATATATATATATATATATATATATATATATATATATATATATAGGTATGCAGTTGGTTTTAGAAGAAGTCATGGTACTAGCTGCTCTTCACTCCTATTGCTGCAAAAGCACATAACTAATTAGGGAGATACATCTCCCCAACAAGGGAAGAGGATAGCAGTACAAGAATGGAAATAAACAGAATTTATATGCAATTAATAGTTTATCACTTTAAAGTAGATTCAATTAACAATTTATTCCAAAGCATCAAAAGGAGAGTTACTTTTACAGACTTCAGGGATCATTTGTTACAACCAGGAATAAGATTTTGGTATGTCAGATCTTTAGTCACTGTCCTACTAGTAAAACCACCAGGAGACCTTGACTTGTACAAATGACCATATGAGAGTTTTATATAGGGGACATACATCTGCCAACTATAATATTTTCCTAAATTAAGGAAAATTTATTTGTACATTAAGAGCTATAATGGATTCTTGAAAAAGAAAATAATTTTAATATTTTAGAAGTATGCTTCAGGCTGCATTTAAGAAGTAGGCTGACTTGGGGTGCACTGACATAAAGGGAATTCTAAATAATTTTTTAAATTGTTCACCTTTTCCTAAGAGCAGATTGTTTAACTTTATAGTGGGCCTTGTTAGACAACTTAAGAAAGTGTTGGTCACTATTTGCATGAGAGTTGGACAAATGCAATTTATTGTTCACTACAATACAAAGGCCTTCCTTCTATGAGAAACAAACAAAAAACCCCAACCAACCAAAACAAAAACATCTACCCAGATGACATATGCAAACATAGATTTTTCACTACATACTTCGAACTATTCCACAAGAATACAAAAATCCATCTGAAAGAAAAATGCTATATGCAACAAATCTATATACCAAACTATTAATTTTAGGGTAAAGATATTTAACTTTAAAATAAAAATTATGTAGATTCTTTTGCAAATTTTTAGATCAATAACTTCTATTTATTTTTATTCTCAGATTATGAAGCTTATTACAGAATTTTTAAAAAATATTATTTTGTACAATCTCTTCCTGCACTTCATTTCACAATATGATGAAGTCACAGGCCTGTTTTCCAAAAGAAGGCAGGAAAGACCTGACCACAGCAGAAAGAATCTTGGGATGTAGGAGGCACAGGGGAAACAACATTATCAGTCCTTTAAATACTGCAAGAAAAACAGGGGTAGTGAAGTGCATGTTGAGTGAAAGAAATGAGGCTTCTGTTTACCAGTGAAGGAGAGAGTCATCTTTTTCTTGTGTAATCTGTCAAGTAAGAAATGTTTGATTTGGGCAAAAGCCAGCAGCAGAAGAAAAAAAAGTGTTACTGACCAGTACCAAATCACCTTACATGTAGACCTAGACTAAACTTGGAATGAGATTATTATTACTTTTTGTACAAAAATACCTGAAAAGAAGGGACCATATGTCTCTAAACATCAAAACACTGATGTTTTGTTCATCACACTACCAAAAGAACTGAAAGTAATTAAACTGCAAGAAGCACATCTTTAGGACACACTTCTTAATCCACTTTATCTCTACAATAAACCTGGAGCTCTTGTTCAGACTCTGGACCCCTGTAAGTTTTCTGCCTCCTTCTGTTCTGCTATCACTTAATTCTATCTTTTCATACTTCAGCTGGTGCAGTATGAGAAATACCTTTTGATGTTCTTGACTTGACTACAGCATTTTCTAGATGCTAAACAGGGACAAGTTCTGTGTGATACTGTAAGGCAAACAGCCATGCTGCATAGCTAGCAATTTAGCCAGCATCTCTCTATAACCAGCATCTTTCCTCAGTTACCAAAAGACAAGCTACATCTCCATTATTCAGTTTTTCCTTGACCTGCACATTTTTGCAGCTCAGATTGACTCAAAATCAATTCTATAATTCCTAACAAGTGGGAGGAGCCTTTCTTCCTGATTTAACAAGAAAAAGAAAACTACTCTTTTTTGAAAATCATACTCAGTGCTTTCCAGAAATATTTAAGGTCTGCTGTGATGGGATTACAGTCACAGGAGTAAAAGGAATGCACAATCACTGTGAAACCCAGGCAGAACACAAGCCTTTCTACTAGTCATAATCTATGCATTCAGAGCAGACCACTTAACTGCAAAGCTGATATCTCCTCAAAGATTTTATCTGTACTATGTACAGTGGACCTTTCACAGACATACCTAGTGATTCTACTTGTTCCCTGGAATAAGAATGATGAGTCAGAAGATGCAGCTGCAGGGAAAATCATGCTGAGGCTGAGTGATCTTCCTTTGGGCAACTGAATACTGGTGCTGGAAAAGGAAAGGATGTGCCCATCTCTGACACAGCTTCCTTGGGATGTGGGACATTCAAGCAAGACAGAAATTTTGAAAGTGCAAATTCCAGACACTTTCAGGACACCCATCAGTCCAGCTTAAAAGTTCTCAACATACTGAGGTGCAAATGAAGAGGGAGAGGAGAAGGAGGCTTGCTTTGAACATGTCATATAGTATATGTGGGCTTTTAACATTCAGATTTTAAAGGCTTTTCAGATCAGATATTTCAAGTTACCCAAGAACTTTGACTTCCGTTTTTCTGTGTTTTGATTATCATCTTTAAAGTTAGGGTAATACCCTTTACACAACTAATGCAACTATCTATGAGAGTAAATTTTCATGCAACACTATTCACAATACACAAAAGAAATGTTCACAAAAATCCTGCCAGCAGATGTGGTACACTGCTGTAAATGGGGTCTAGATTTATGAAGGGAATGGGAATAAGAGAACCTCTGGCAGCTTTGCAACAACTTCCCGTGAGTCCTGAGTCATCCAGACACACCTCAGCATCTCAACCCTTCTATCTGCTCATGGGGGACACAGCTGTCTCCTTTCTCCCCACCGTGCCAGCTCCTCACTCAGGCCCCATCAGGAACAGCAGGAGAAGAGCTTGCAAAGTCTTTCAAGACACTCAGATACCTTACAGGGTTATTTCCTCTGTTACAAGGTTATTTTAATTTGTCTGGTTATTGAAGAACTTCTTGCCTGAATGAGGGAATTTACATTTTAGGGGGGTGGGGGGAATTTACTGGCATTCTTCTGTGTGAAAAGTGTTTTACTGTGGATATTATGTATCAATGTGTATGAAAAAATATTTATTTGGTTGATAATACAGGATAAATATACACAGTTTTCATTACTGCATCAGACACAGCAGTATTTAGCCACTCTGGGATCACAGCAGTCTTGGGAGGGCTGATTCTCAGTTTTGCCTCAGAATGAAAAATAGGATATGATGATCTAAATAAAGCTTGCATCAATGCCCACAATCAAGGGACCAAACTAAAATTGTTGACAGGAATGGAAAAAGACTGTCTGAACAATCCCCACACCTCTATTCCTGCCCCAATGACCTCACTTACTGTAATGTTTCAAGCAGTTTAACTGCCACAGACTTTCACACACACACCCCCAAAAACATAATCAGAGTCAGAGGAAGCAAAAGTTACAAATACTGGATTATACTGGATGTCTTCACTTAGCTATCCCAGAGGCCCAGGACTATGAAGCTTCTTTTAGTGATAAATTCCTCCTTTAATACATGGTGCTTAGTTTGTTTAAACATAAAGCACTACATTTTCAGTAAGACTTAGACTCATGGTAGGCTGTCTCAGATTTCCCTGCCAGTGCTCTCCCCAGCTGGGGACTCTCAAAGAAGCAGAACTCTCATTTCTCCCTTTCAGAACTGGCTAGACTAACCAGAGAGCCACTCCTCAGTGTCAGGCCTATGGCCAGGATACGTCACAGAAAGAACTCAGTCACTGCAAACATGCTCTGGGTGCATATTCTTCCACAGAATGAAAGTCTGGCCCACAAAAGACAGTGGGGACAATTTATGTAGCGAAGCTCCAGATTCAATCATCTCAGTCTCCCCTAGAAGTAAGGAACCCACTTCCTTTTAGCAGATGTCTCCAGCTTTGAGGACTCTCATCAAGGTAAAAACCAAAAATTAACCCCATCCAAATAGAGTCACAAGTAAAAACTTTCTCTAGGCAATGTTTTAGTGCCTTTTTAGATAGAGTTATTATAAAAATTTTTAGTGCACCAAAATTCTCAAAGTAAAAAAAAAATAAATAAAAAAAGAATCATTGCATATTTCTAGACTACAAAGAGCCCAGTGTATTATGTTTCCACAGACTTTATGTGTATTAGTGTTAAAATTTTCCCTTCATACAGGAGATTCCAGTCCCACAGTCTTACCACCACTGTTTGAACGGAAGCTCCAGCCTTACTCAGCATGAGCTGTTTGGTTTTGTTCAGAGGAATAAATCCAATAGGATAACATGCTCCTTGTAGACACTGGTGACACTACTGAATGTAAACATCTGGATTTACTTTATATTTTCAATAAAATTACACATTTTATTTCTGATTCATTAGACAATTAAAACAGAGGTCCAAATTTAAGCAGCTTTTGCTGTATTTTTTAAAGTATTCTATAATGAAATATACCTTTTTTCTCTTCCTTCCCTACCAACTACTTTCTTGTATTTATCATTTCTACAATGATCATAGCCAAAATCAAGTTGTTTTTTTCATTTTAAAGGAATATCATATTGACAGGTTTTAAGCCTGTATACCTTTGTTTTTAAAGCCACTGGAAGGGTTCTATTCATTAAGGTATGTGAGTCACATGCAGCAAATCAGCAGTGGGGGAGATGTCTGTATCTTCCTGCCTCATATACAAATGGGGTTTCAGTGCAGGCTAAAGTAAAGCAGAGAGAATAAACTGTTAAAGCCTTAAATCACTCTATACCATGTAACTTGGGATCCAATAGGGACTAGCCAGACAACAATATGGAAGAAATAAACTACAGAACTAAAGAACTATAGAACTATAGAACTATAGAACTAGTTGTGGACTGGTTTTGGAAGCAAACTCTAAATGGTGGTACTGTCAAATGTTCAGCCTTTCTGCAGTGCCAGGTGACAGGTTTATATTTAAGCTATCTATCCACCTGCAAGACAACCAAGAACAGCAGCCTAAAAACCAGCCTAGAATCAATCCTACTTCTAGCATTACTTGCAAAGACAGCTATTTTGTGAAACTCTGTACCCACAGGTATCTGCAGTCCAGAAATCTCCACAGGGCCTAAGGCAATGTTTCTGGACAATGTTTGCAAAGCACTCAAGCACACTGTTCCCTATGTCTTGGGTAACATGAGCCTTTCAATTCGATGGAGTTACTCCTCTTACAGATGGAGACATTTATAATTTGTTATTGTTATTGTTAAAACAACTGAGGTTTTGAAGGCAGGAAAAAGCCTTATGGAATGAGGTTTTCTGAAACATGACCAAGCCAAAGCCACCAAAAATAAGTCTGGCCTGTCTGCAAAACAAAACTCTTAGTCTGTCTCAGCCCTTTCCCTGTGTCGCAGCTATGCTTCCGGCAACGTGAACTCACCTTGTCACTTAATCACAAGAGGGAAAACAACCTAGACACCCCCAGGTCAGTAGTTGGACCCCAAGTAATTTGCCAAATAGTCTGGAAAACATTAGGAGAATAAGGTTTTATTCTCATTGTATTCCTATTACAAACAAATATACACAGAAGGTGGGGTTAAGAAAAAGAATCTAAGCAGTACAGACTGCACAAACATGCAGTGACTTCAGCCACAGGACTCCAGGTTTGTGCCAGCAGAAGTGGGGGACGGCATGAGACCAGCTGACACTCTCCAGACATTTTCAGGGAGCCAGAATGGGAGAGACGATGCTGAGATGGCCGTGAAACACTTAGTGAAGATTCAGACTATTATAGTTTCCTTCAAATAGTTAGCAGCAACCTTTCTTCTTAAACTCCTCTTTCTTCAGTAACTATTGGTTAGAACTAAATAAACAACTAAACTGTCTAGTACAAAAATAATTATGTCAGCAGACTTCAGAGTGGCACCTGAAAGGCACTCCAAAGGCAAAACACTGTCCCCTCTTCCCCTTACATCAAAACCACACAAGACAGCAATTATAGGCAAGCCATGACAAAGAGAAAAGGAAGAGATCTTTGTGTCTTCTCTGAAGGATCCCACACAGGATATTTACTGGCCAGATGATGACTATGGAGACAGAATTCCAGATGTGTGGGTCTCAGCTAGGAAAACCTTCCTCTCGCCTACACACCCACACATATCCACTTCATGCAACTCTTAAGCAAGCTTTGGAATGAAAAAATAAGAATTATGGATGAAATATTTGACATGAACATACACTCTTGGCTTACACAAGCCTCTTGATGGATTCTCAAGAGTAAATATGTACCATGCAATTTTCCTTGAATAGAAGGAAATGCCAGACACTTACACAGTGATCAAGCTACCACTCAACCTCTCTGCCCTCCACTAAAGAGAGCTCTATATTTGAGTTTTGTACAAGAGATTTGGTTGTCAGGTTTTGAGCTGTGTGTTAGTAACCATTAAGAACTCCACGTTTATCTTGCAGATCTTGGCTGATATGATGCCTTTATTTCTCATTCCAAGCATCAGGAACAACTGAAGGAGTCATAAATGAGGACTCCTTGATGGCTGTTTCATACTGGCTTACCAGGATTGACTGTGACTCTCTCGTACCCTGCGTGGATAGCAAATCATCATTTCAGGCTTCCTCCATTTTTCTTGAAGTTAGAAACTCTGTTTGAACCTAAGAAATTAACCAGAAGATAAGTGGGACTAAGGAATTATGATGCCTATACTAATAAGAGAAAAATAAATATCGTCATGCCTCTCAGAACTGATAATAAGTGTTCAAAGTATTAAGAGACCACATGAGGCATACAGTTGGGAAGAGACATGACATGACTGCAGCAGTTTTTACTCTGTAATGAGCTTAAATATCCTGTGAACCTAGTGGCCTTTCAGTTGGAAACACTCTGTTTATTCTTTTTGGCCTGAGAAGCCAGCATTCACAGCAATTCACAGCAAGTCATACGACTGAGCTGATATTTGCACTTCATCATCATAAGTCAGGAAGGATGACTCCACTTCCCGATTGCCAAATTTACCATAAATCCCAAAAAGTAACTGTGAAAAACAGAAGTTCCAGGAGCTCAGGTCTTCCCGAAAATTTATCACAATGGAAAAACAAAGTAGTTTACCCTTTTCCACACCCACACTCCAAAGGAAAATAATATTCTACCTACTGATCACAGAGCTCTGCCAGTTGGTCAAACCATTCTATTGTTCTACTCTGGATTGCTTTCCTTGCTGGGTTTTAGTCTTGGAGAAAATTCATCACTGAAAAAAAAACCATGAAAAACGTTCTCTTTCACTTAGGTTCAAAGAACATATATGCTTAGGCCAATAGGAAGTTTAGATCCATGATTATAGTTTAATACAGCATCTTCTCAGATGGCAAGCTCAGAAAAGACTAGTCTGTCCCACCTGGTCCCTTCATGAGTCCCCTTACATAATTTTCCTTTAATTACTACTGCAAATTATGGAGCAATTTGGTATGGAGCATGCATACACAGGCACTAGAGTATCTGAGTATCACACAGACTTGATAGGATGCATGGCATTCCTAAATACTTTTAATATAATGTAGAAGAAAGAAAAAAAAAATCACTTCCTCTGGTAGAAAATAATCAATTTAAAACATATGCTTTGCTTTTTCAGTTTGAATACTCCAATGCATGAAGATCAGCATCTTTGGGAATTCCTGTTTCTGGCCACTGTGGGACAGAAGGTGAAACATGCATGTTTTGTGCTTGCATGTTTAACCCACAATAAGATTTCTACAAATGTATGCATCTTATAATAGCCACATATCCACCCAGATTCTGTCCCTTGTTACAAGGCTGAAGCTTGGCTGAAGCCATCCCTCAATCCAACTAAATAAACAGCTAATTATAGCCATATAATGATGAGTGACAGTTCTGTAAAGGAGGACTTTTGAAAAAAAAAATAAAATTATTGGATAAATAAATGCTCAATTTCACTGAGAAAGCATTCAGTTTTATTGTAAGCTGTTGACTCAGTATTTTAATACTGAACAGAAATGGTATGTGGAGATAACAATCATAACCAAAGAAATTGACATAAAAATGATTTTTTAAAATCTTTAATACTGAAACTACAAAACAAAATTTGCAGCTTGTTTTGGAAAAGCCCCATTATTTCTTACTAATTGTTTACCTTCATGACAGTTACCTCACTGTCTCAGGAAAAGCAGGAGTACACTATCATAAAGTGTTTTGAAATTTACTGGCACAGAAACAAAGCTTGTCAAGATGGTCCCATCAGTCACCTAGATTTTAACCCCTGCCTGTTTGTTTCCTTCCAAAAGAATGCAGTTAGGCAACAACACACGGACTTCCTGTTTTAAAATTACTATTTGCACGGTCTCATGGAAATGTAATGATGGGTCTGTGCTTCTGGTAATTGTGGTTTACCCTGTCACAGTAGTTTTGCAAGGGATGAAGGCAGTGGGGGGTAAATGGGGAGGATGTGGTCACCCCATTAAAAAACACAGCAGAGGGAAGCTGTCCACCTGACTGAGGATGCTTCTCAGAATAAGAGACAAGCTGCTGAGATTCACCATTGAGCCAGTTTATTTCTCTCATGGAACTGGTAGATATTCAGTGCCATCCTCACCCTCTCCCCAGCCAATATTTCCTCCCAGGTACAGTGAGATCTTGCTGATCAAGAACGGAAATAAAAAGAAAGTCCAGATTTTGAATGCAAGTGTAATGCCTCACTGCAAACAGAAAGGTGTGACTGCATCCTTGATAATTAACATGGCTAGATTCCCTTATCTCTAGATAATCATCAGGGCCAAGCATGAAATTCAAAAAGGTGATTCAGCCACTCTCAGCCACATTTTGGAACTGCCTATCTCTTTCCACCATCTGAGGAGAGGGGTACAACAATTTTCATCTGAAGTCATGCCTCTCATTTTGCAGGGCAGAAACTGATCTACCACACTGATGTCACAGCCAGGCCCTGTTCTTGTCCCAGTTATTGCTCTTGAGTGAGAATGCCAGTGACACATGAGATACTTTGGCATAGATGCCTTCCAGAACAGTACCGTCTAAAAAAACCCTACCTCAATAATGCTGAAGTTTTCTGCCCTGAATATTTGAATAATCCTGAGAGAGCTCAGGACCCAACTTTCAATGAGTTCTCTTATTCTGTTAGTAAGGCATTTATTAGTGTAGCTCTTTCCTGCCTCCAGAACAAAGTGGGTGGGGTGGGGGGGAAGCATATAAGAGATGCTAAAATCTATTAACATTTGACATTAACTGCATCAAAATGATGTTATTTTGTCAAGGAATAACCTCTCAGCCTGGCAGCATCAGAGCCTTTTTTGGCTCACAAAATTCAGATTTCACAATGGTAAAATGGCACATCTGATTTTAGCTGCAGATAAAAGCACAATACAATTCTTCAACAATTCAGCTGCTGCTGATTATTAGTATAAGCTTTTATTATTAGTATAAGCTTTCAGACTTCTAAAGAAAATGAACCTATTATCCTGTCTCTGCAGATTTGTACTATCTCCTCCATCTAAAAAGAAGGCATTTCTAAATATTTTTTATTTTTTTAAAAAATATTTTCTATGGTTGCTGAGAGACAAACAACATACAGTGCAGTCTTATAATGCTACAGTTGTGCTATAATTACTGCCATATATTTTCATTGTTGTTAAGTGTTGCAATGAAGGCTCTCTAGTATTTAGGGCAGAAAGTAAAAAATCACCCTGTTTCATTGGTGAGGATTTTTGTATAGATAGACATTATCTATCTGTCTCATTCCCTGAGCTGATAGGGTTGCCATCTCTAGAAAGATGGCCTAAAGTGTTGTAAATATGCAGATGTTTCTGCTGAAATCCTTGCCAAGCATTTTGGCAGCTATGAAATAAATGCTCAGTGTGTTGTTTTTGATGGAAACATATATGACAGACAGATAAGGATCTGAACTTCATTCTCTGACACTGCTTCAGCTCAAATGTTTTTATATAAGTTCTCAGAATAAGAGATAAGCACTCTGAAGAACAGAGCATAACAGAACATCACAAGCAATATGTGAAACAATGGTCATTTTTCTAATAATCACAGTTCAGAGGTTTCCATGCATTCATGTCTTCACTGCAAGAGCAGGACACATTATTAAGCGAAGACAGCTGACAGATTCCTAAAACTTGCCAGCTTGGCCAAAATCTCCAGAAGCTTTAAATAGCATTTATATTGTCAGCACCTACCAATAAAGTAAAATAAAACATTTAGTCTTCATATTCGCTTTCCAAGAGCTCATTTTCACGTTTTCATAAAATCCACCAGCTACAGCACAAGTGATCATTTTTGGAGCACTTTTCAATACCAGCAGGATGTCATCATGGAGGTAAATTGCAAAATGAAAATGTAACTAATTAACTTTGACAGTGCATTTATTTGATGAAGTATCATCTTGCACAGCATAGAGTCAGTTACAAGCACCTGCTGCCAGACTGAAGAAATCACTGTTAATCTGCTTAACTGTGAGGCTCCTTTAGCTTCCAGACTCCTCCTGATGCAGACTCATGGGATCCCAGTAGTGGTATCCCCATGACTAAAGCACACAGGCAGCAAAACCTTGCTTCCCTCCACGGTAAAACAGCAAATGTGTGTATTGATTAAGAAGAACTCTTCCTGTTTAGAACATGGAAATGTAAACAGGATGGATTAATAGCGATTTGCAAAAGATTAAAAATGGGGATCACATTTAAATCGCTGTTCGATTAATTAATATTTACAAAGCATGTTCAGTAACTAGCAAATCTTGGACTATTTACCTTTGATAAAGAGGTACCAAGGGGAGAGCCCTCTGCTGGGGCCCCTTCTGAAGGCCTGGCTCCCTGAGGCTGAGGGCCAATGTGGGCTGTCCATCACTAATGAATGCATTTACATTTAGCACTGCACCTAGAAGAATTAGTATTGTCACTTATCCTGAGATGTGAAATAAATAAATTACTCTCAGCAGATGCTGCCTGGCAACAAGGGATATGCCAAACCAGAATCAGGTGGGAGACTAATATCCTCCCAAGTCAAATAAGAAACCTAAAATGCTGCTGCTGCACACAGTGCAGCCAGTGGGCAAACACCATGACCCAGTAGCTGAAGCTGTGTGCACATAGGATGGCCTTGGGCTGAAGTAAACCAGGTATTCAGTATGCAGCTGCACTTACCCACCCACCCTGAATTTAGCTGCTTCTATCCTTTTGCTGTGTATCTAAGGTTGTAGTGCTCCTATCTGCATTAAGCCCCACCTGAGTATTGTATACACTTTCCCAAATCTGTTTGCTTTGGAAAGAAGACAAGCCTGCCCTGGGAAATGGTGGGCAATCAAACCAATGGACTCTCTTTGTACAGCACAAAACATTAACAGACTTCACTTGGAACAAGTTTCCAGTAACTCATGAATTTTAGGGGCCCCTTTTGTGACTGTGAAGAAGAACTTCTATTTTCAGAAATGAGAAAGAATCCCCTCACCTAGGTGGAGCACCTCTGTGTCCCTGGACTCCACTGCCTTTAAACAAAAGGTTTTGCTTGCTTTACTGCACAAGTGCCCAAAAATGCAGTGCTTTCTGACATTTTGCTGGCAACCTCTAGATGGAAGAAAAATTTGGAACAGCTTCAGCACTTGAAGGACAGCTCCAGGTCAAATGTCCTCACGGCAGTTCTAACAGCCCATGGTGTTTCCTGCATGAATGAACAATTTCAGGGACTAGAAAGACCACACTTCTCATGTTCACCCATATCCTGGGAAGATTATCATCTCTGCTCCAGACAGCCACAGGAGGTCAAGCCTCCAGTCATAGGAGGGATACAACCAAAATTGGAAAATTACTACCAAGAACAGCTATCACAGAATTTCCCATATGCTGCATTAGCAAACTGAAGAATGCGTTTCTTCTTCAACAAAGGAAACTTGCTGTAGACATGAGACAAACTTCATAATGAAAAGTGAAGCTAATTTTAAGATATTTTGTTCCTGGTCATGCAGTAAAAACCTGGACAAAACAATCAAGGTAACAGCTGATCAGAGCAGAACAAAACCTTAATGTTAACAAAACCATCCCTTGGGGGGAAACTAGCAAACATCTTCATTTACATTTATTTCATTTAGCAACCAAACAGAAAACACAGTTTAACACAGTTTATCTGTATTATTGCTTATATACCAGAAGCACATGAAGAAATTTAATTCATACATGCATAAAAATAAAACCAAAATATTCCGGGTTTGTTTCACTTATGCTTCGTTCCAGAGATGCCCAGATGTGTATGAGGGATAATGAAATTTCTAGAAGAAATATCAAGCTTTGTTCAGTGAATTTTGATAGAAGTGTCAGACCTATTGAAAAATATACAAAAATTTACTTAAGTTTCACATGGAGCATTAATAAAGATTTTAATGAAATCTGGCACCTCTGAATGACCTAGCCAGTTCTTCATCCATATCTGGAAAAAGAGAGAATCAGATGGAGGAGTTTGGTATATGTTAGTAAATATTTCTGCACTCAAAATAAACCCAAGAATTTCCAGTCATTCAGTAGAGAACTGGTTATCAGCTTCAGGTGGTTTGCTCTTGAAAAGCAAATGTTAAAACACCTTTTTTTTTATGCTAAAGTACTGCTTGATAGAGTAGCAAAAGAGAGATTAATTTCAGAAGGATGCTCTGATTAGTGTGGTAAGGGGGACTATAAATAGCAAAAAACTGGGAAATAAATCTCAACTCCATCTCCTCAGGGCAGCTGTATACCTGTATCTCCAGCTACCTCATTGATAGCATGTTCTGTACATAGAGAACTCAGGGTCAACCATTCAAAAAATAAATAAAATAATAAAAGTTAATGTCATGCTCTGTTATCAAGCAGCAAGTCTGTTTGAGGAACACGTATACACACATAAATACCAAAGTTTCATAATTATGGATTTCCCTCTCAATAGCTAATCTAGCCTACACAGATCAGTATCATCAGCATCATCACATTTTGGGAATCTGATCATTACGAGCAAGTAACCAGCCCCAAATTTAATGTTACACATAACTACTTCTCCTCAACCTCGAAGTTCAGCACAAAGCTTCCAGAGGGACTCCTGTCACACTCTCAGACATAGTAAGGAACTGCCATTCCACAGTGCTGAACTCCCTTGCCCAGTTTAGTCCATAATTTCATGCCGAGGAGAAAGACTCAAAACGCAGCTAAACTGTGCAAAAAAAGCACCAGAAGGAGCACGAGCTCTGCTAATCCTTCCAAAGAAGCCACCAGCAGTGGAACATGAACACTCAGTGACAGAGAATTTCCACAGCACTGCATTGCTTTCCTCTAGTGGTGCCAATTCTCACACAGAGAGACGACTGTAGCATGGTAGCTATGAAGTGAATAGCTGAAATGTCGCATGCATTATGCCATAAAATAAGATTAAAAGAGTTATTTTTCTATACTGAAACTTGTAAGGATAAAGACTGAGGTACCCCCAAGTGGGAACAAGCAGCAATTGCTGGCTTGCTGGTGACAGCCTTAATTTGTCACAGAGACTTGCAGGCAGGGCAGTGATGTGTTTGCTCTCACACAACTAAAGCAATTATTTTTGCTAGGACGAATCACTTTACATTCTGGAGCTATATAAATAATTAAGATTCAACTAAATTTGCCAAAATATATAAGCACAACACTCTACAAAATTAAAGACTCTGTACCATGTAAGAAGTTTCAGCTCAGTGCACGTATTGAAACCTCATCATTTTATCCAAAGGATTTCTGAACCCTGAGGAGCTCAGCTCAGAGCTGGAAGATCAAATGGCAGGAACCTGGGGCTAGAAAATTATCTCATGGTACTTGTAACATCTTCCACTATCAAAGCTCTGAGTTAAAAGAAATTGTTTAGGCAGTTGACATGCTGTGAATCAAAGAATGCTTAAACTTTACAGGGAGATTCATCTTTAGGCAAATAGCATTGATTCTAACTTCGTATTCCCAGGGCTTCATGTCAGTCAAACAATGCTCATGGATTTGTCTATATGCCTTTTATCTGCACTAAAGCTCATAGGGATCCATTACACTTTTATGAAAACCAAATTTGAATTTTTCCATGGTTTTCTCATAAGCTAGTAAGCAGGCAGAAAACATCTGATAAAAATGGAGAAAAAAAGACACTTTTTTTTCAGTTTATTGAACAATAAAATTTTTCAGGCTGAGTTGTTATAGGTCATGTTTAGCTGATTAGGTGTTTCATAGGCACGGGAGGCAGTCTGATACTCTGCTGTTTGCCAGTTCATCCATTTGTCCTTGCCTGACATTCTTTAAGCCATCCGACCACCTTCAACTATTTTTTGCTAGAGGAGAAAAAGCCTCAGAAAATCTTCTGAGTTCTTCAGGGATTAGCAGTTAAGCATTTGGGAATTGCAAGAGCACAGAATAAACTAAATTTTATTTTCTGGGCATTCAAAAACCAGAGATAGCTTCCTGCTTGAAAGAAAAACAGATTTTAGTGGGAAAATACAAACTTGAACAAACCTGGAAAAATAGCAGAAGATGAGAGTGACATTCTTTCACTGGTGAAAGTCCTGATCCAGCCTGTTACTGTCTACAGTAAGGAAGAGCAGACCCAGTGGATATCAGGTGAATGGGAAGTAAACATGATAGATATTTAGTTTTGAGGATTGCACTTTCTAATCCATCCAGAAAGAGAGATGTCCATACGATTCAGGCACTAGACCATGGTGCCTGTGACATCTGCTACCTGTATGGATCAACACCTGTCCTTGCTGACTGCATTCATTGCTGGCTGTTACAGCAATGGCTTCAGTGCCAGGCAGGTCTCTCACTGAGAGATTGAGGGCAGATACCATCCTCACAGAATCTGTATTTCAAAATAGGTAACTTTTATATAGTACCTCTTCCTCTCCTTTAGCAAACAAGGAAAAAACCTTCACACCACCAACAAAAATACCATAGTAAAATATGAGTACACAGCATCCTTCAGCAAACTTACATCTACTCTTCTCAGCAGGGCTAATCTTAAACAGCAAGGTACCAAGGCATTGCCCACCATCAATCCTGACCCACTGCAGATGCTTTCACATACTCTTGGACTGATGCCCTAAAATTACTGTGCTCCCATTAGATGCTGCTGCTCCCCTGTCCTACACCAGGCTTCAGGACTTTAACCTCACCACTTATTCAAGTTCAGCTCCCAGACCCAGGGAGGCAATGCCATTACATCCAGCAAAGGAAAGATCTTTTGGGGAAAATCAATTATTTATCCTGGTGTCATGACATAAATTCACAGCAGAAGCAACAAAGCACTGCATCACTGGTTTTACCACTGAGCTCAACCCATGCAGGCAGAAGATCAGGTTATTGTTGTCATTGCCACTGCTCCAAGAGTGAGGCTAGTTTTGATTTCCCCATTCTCCCTCACCGCCACTTCTAGCAGACCTTCATTCCCTTGCACCCAGAGCACAGTGATGCTCTCTGTGCAGCTCTCTGGTGTCCATGAGATGTCTCTGATGTTGGGATGCATCTGGCCAGCTTGACCCAGCGGCCAAGCTTCAAGAGAGGAGCATTCCCAGCTTCTTTCCTTAACAGGTTTAAACCTGTTAACCTTAAAAGTTTTCCCAAACACACCAAGCCCACCCTGTCACATGTGGTTTCTCTACTACTCTCTGCTCTTCCCTCCAGTCCATAGCATGGCCTCTGGATGGAGGATGGAGAAGGCATTTTTGCTAGAAAGGAAAGGAAAGGAAAACATGGCAATTAGCTGCTGAATACATTGGTGGGTCTGGAGCTTGTCTACACCAAATTCTTTGCGGTTCATGACCAACTGAGACAACATACTTGCTACTTTTAGTAAGAAATCCATTTTTTCCTAAAATTTTTACTTTCAGTAGTAAATGAGAAAATAAATTCTGTTTTATTCCATTGAATTTGACACATTTTTTTTGCAATTTAAGGTAATAACATATTAATCTGAATTACCATAGGCATGAAAGACTGTGGTACAGTGGTCTCTTTTTAGGCTTATCTTAGCACAATGGGGTTCAGCTAACAAAGAGTTTCATCTCACCCACATGCAAGAAACACTTCTTTGACTTTATCCAGATAAATATATACCCGGTTTAGATAGTGAGTTGGAGTCTAAAGGGCTTGACAAACTCATTGCACTGCACCCCAAAAAAACCAACAAACAATGGAAATGTTTGATAACTCAAAATATTTAGTTTTCCTTGTCCTAGGAAGAATGTGAATCCTATGAATGAAATATCCAGAATGGAAGGTAGAGGGATTTTGAGAGAATCCTGCCTAAGATATTCCATGTCTACATGAAAATGACATCTAGTGCTGTGCCTAATTTCTTCTGTCTCTTCATAATACTGCTTTGAAACTAGAGAAAAAATTGACAGCAAACTGGTGGGAGAAGGGAAAATGCCAATAGCTATGTCATTCATTATCCTTCATGAAATAAAATACTTCTACACTTCATTAACAGGTTTACAGGTACTCTCATAGCAGACTTGAAAGGAAGTGCAAGAAAGTACTTGAACATCATACAAATCTCAAACTCATCTTTGTATCATAGATTCAAAGAATCACAGAATAAGTTGGGTTGGAAGAGACCTTTAAAGGTCACCTATTCCAGCCCACCCGCAATGAGCAGGGACATCTCCAACAAGATTAGGTTGCTCAGAGACCCATCTGGCCTGACCATGACTAGTGGGAAAGGGTGGCATCTACCACCTCTCTGGGCAATCTGCTTTATCACCCTTATTGTAAAAAAAATTATTCTTTATACCTAATCTAAATTGACCCTCTTGTAGTTTAAAACTATTATCCCTTGTACTATCGCATTTGATAAATACAAAATCTATCACTGGAGGACTTCTACTGAAATTTATACTCAGGAAATACTGGCTTTAGGCATGCATATACTATAGCACTACATGGACTAATAAATAATGGATATGCATTTGCATATTATTGCATTCTCACAGATACATTGATTACTCATTAGTTTACTACAGGCTCTGCATAGGCTATTTTATGGTTTTCTGTGGTAACACAAAAGCCATCTTTGGCAAGATACATATTCAGTATGGACTGAGGCACTTCTAAATAAAACTGGAGAAGGTGAAATATTGCAAGCTTATAAGGGAATATTTCTGAAATGTTTAAACATAGTCTCAACAATTAATCTTACAACTGAGCTTAAACAAAAGAACATTGAATGCAAGAGTTCAGAATGCAAAATCACCACCTCCTCCCACAAGTTTTAGTTAAATGGCATTCAACTGCATCAATAATCTCTAAACAGCTCAAGTCCAGTATAGATTACTGTTTTAATAAAACATAAAAGCCATAAAGGTTGACTATTGCAACAGTATGTTGTTGGCAGCATTGCATGTTATTAAATTTCATAAAGAGTACAGCAAGTGATATTACATGCAGACGTTTTAGTGAGAATCAAACAGGCTGCAAAAACGTACATCTTAATGCTTGAAGCAAAGATGCCAAATATAAATTTAAAATGGGTACTGAATTCCAGGCAAATCCACATAAATGCATTTTTATTTATTAACTAGAAATAAGTTTTATAAAATATTTTAAATTATTAATTGCTTTTTTTTTTTTTTTCAAAATGTTTGGATACCCAAGTTATAACCATTAAATAAACTGTAATTTAGAAATTAGGCAAGGTAAAAACCTACACAAAAGACACAAAGAACCCTGTGTTTAAGGATTTAATTTCATCTGTGCTGAGAAAATGCAACTTGTACACATTTGCTTCGACAAGGAGAAAGTTTCTCTCCCTCTAATAACAAAACAATGCTACAGCCTCAGGCCTGATGTGAGCACAATGCAACTCCATCTATAGCATGCAAGGTTTATGAGAGACAGAAACCTTTAACTTGGGCAGCACCTGGTCCAGTTAGTCTGCAATGAATTTACATGAATACCACTCCAACACCAAAGAAGGAGCTGCTTGGATTAATCAGCTACGAAATGGCACAGCATTGTTGCCTCAGTGAGCAGGGCTGCAGCTGGGCATCCCTGAGCATCCCCACTGGCAGCCTGAGCCCAGCTGCTCCCACCAGCTCTCCTGTGTCAGAGCTGCTGCAGAGTCACGTGCCCCAGGCTGCATCAGAAGAAGACACAGTTTTGGACTCAGAACACACACCCAATGAACAAAGAACACTCTTAAGGCCAGTGCCACAAGATGCATACAGCTGGGATTACCCCAGGCCAGGAGCCTGTGCAAGCCATGGAACAGACGCCACTGTAAAGATGGGGATACAGAGCCAAGACTCACAGGTGCCCTGTGAGAGAAGGAAGGTTCTGAACCAGTCCCCCACTGCAGGTCACCAGAGACAGCACTTTGAGTCTCATCTGAAAAATAAGTCAGGCACTTCTGAGCAACCCAGGTCTCCTTGTGACACTGAAACCCAACATAATTTTTGTATTGGTCTACCAAGCATTAAGAGGAAGCTTCTTCTGCTGCATCAACTAGGAAACAATTTTGCCTGAAGCTGCTGCCAGGGCACTTGTGCCAGCCAAAAAAGAAAGACATGGGTTTCCTGCAGGGGCATCATCCTTATCATCTAACTTGACAAGCCAGCTGCTCCCACAGCAGACTGGTCTCAGGGAATTGGCATAGGTTAGTTGTAAAGACAATTTTTATTCTTCACACAGAGAAGCAACTAAATCAGAACTGTATTAATCAGACACTTGTCTGACTGACAACCCAACTCCTTTGGCTGTTTCCTGATCTTTCAATTCAACCCTACCAATTCATAAAATAAAATAATACATAAATATTCAGATTTTTCCTGCAGCATTTCTGTAGTCTTTCCAGTCATGAACTGCAACAGCCTAGAAGCCATGGCCAGACACATAATCCAAGAACCTTGTTCCCTTTGATCCTAAGGCTGATGCACAAGGAGTGAAACAAGGAGACTTCCACTAACCCTTTGAGGTAAAGACCTTCTGCACAATTCAGTGTCTGTAGTGATTCAGGCTTTGCAGACCCCTGGTAAGAGAAAGTGTCAGCCTCTAGCTCTCCTTCATTCTTGCAGGACAAGAGGCTGAGCATACATTTCACTAGAAACAGGCTTTCTGCAGAACTAAGGTCCAGAGAAAGAAGGGGATCTTCAAGTGGGTCCTGAAGATTCCTTACAGCTGCATGTCTAGTCAGCCCACATAAAAATTAGTGCATATAAGAATTTCTTTATTTTTATTCGTCAGCACTAAATGGGAGGTTTTTTTCCATGTTGTGCACAAGACCCACATTCTGAGCTTTCCTTCAGTAACACCCAGTCAAAGTTTGACAAGATTTTAAAATAACTATCTTATTGTTTTAACTACTGTGGTGTAAAGAGCTGCAAATATGCATCAGACTCAGTTCCAACTTAAAAGTTAAATTTGCAAGAGGCTGTTGCTGGGGGAGGAATAGCTCAAGACAGAAGCAGAATATGACTGCAGAGATGTCCTTCCACATTATCTGATAACAGATAGGAAAAGACAGTCATCATTTGCTCTCTCCAAGCCCAAGGCCATTCAGAGGCCACAATCACTGGCAATTCTTGAGGCTGGGAAATCCAGCTCATTTGTCCTCTGATGGGATGACTAGCTGACAAATTTTGTTATCTGCTGGTTTGTGGTTCTTATACAATAAGTGATTTTAAATCACCAGATCATAAGAAAAAAAAAATCCTTTATAGAAGACAAGATATGAAAGAGACCCAGTAGCTCCAAAAAACAGGGGTAACAGCTAAACAACCAACTATAGATGGAAAGGCCAAGCACAGTGCTTTAAAAAACAAACCTAAGACCTGTAGCCTCAGCAAGGAAAAAATAGGCACCATTCTGAAGCAAGGCAATACCACAGCGGGGTCCTTTCAAGATTCCCATCATGTATTTGTGGTAAGAGGCCTCCTTTAAGCTCAGGACAGGACAGGGACTCTAACACATTAAAGCTCATGTGCTGATCTGGATTTCTGAGTGTATGAGTAAAAGTAAAGTGCAGTATCCTGATTCAGTCTGCTACTGGGGACACCTTCAGACTTTGCCCCCGTTGCTTAAGCAGCGATTACAAACACACTTCATTGCCAGCCACGAGGGAGTTTTGTGATACCTTCCATCATTTATACACTTTAACACGTTGCAGCACTGTACTCTGCTCATATGGACTTCTCCAGTGAAATGGCTCCATTTGAGATACAACCAGCCCAGATGATTTTTCTGTAAAAAACAGTGAGATTATGGCTAATTACTTCCTGCTGTCCTCTCTGTCTTTTTTATTCCATTAAACAAACAGACAGTGTTTGGTATATGAGTAAGAAATGTAGTGTAACAGAAAATATGTTAGAAAGGAAATGATTACTAATCACTGCTTTTGCCCAATACAGCAAAAATGACCTATTTCCTCAGCTCATCAGCTGAGCAAACTACTGACTTCAAGATGTAAGAAACCATCCTTGTTCTTTGGTTGCAAACACAATTTTGTTTCTGCAATGAATCCTAGGAGCAAATATGACCTGGGCTGAGAGAGAAGCACACAAAAACTACAGCCAGCCCAGAAAAAGAAGACATGAATGGGAAGCAGAAGAGAGAAACCTAAAACATTGTCTGAGGGTTTATTAAGTAGGTTTAATGATTTTAAAATATAGAACTCAACAAAGCATCAGTTACGTTAACACCTGTCCAGGACATTCTAGTACATATGAGGAGGTAAAATGTAAAACTACTCTTAAAATAAAACTGTACTGCTTTGAGCAGCAGGAAGGTAAAACGTTAACCACAGCCCTCAAGTGACCAATCAGATGGAAATTAATTAAAGATGTAAGGGGCAGGATTCATTATCTGGTGGAATGAAGAAGTATCAACTACCGTATGAACACATAAAAAAACTCCAATTGGATACACTTCTCTTATACTACATTAAACTGCATGGGTTTCTCAGTATTTCCAGGACTGAACATGACCTGGGGACAAATAATCACTATGTATTTTTTATAGTTTGCACTGTGAGACACACAATGTTCAAACATTTTGATTCATGAAGTTTTAATTTTAAGGTGGCTTGTTTTTGCCAGGAACTAGAGGAGGCAGTTCTCAAACATCAACTCATCTGGAATTTTCAAATGGCAAGTTAAATTTATATATTTACAAGTGGCTTTGGGGATTCCCTTTTACTTTTCTCTGATTCAAAACCAGCACTAAAGGTTTCTTTCCCTTAAATAAAGAATCTCTCTAAACTGAAACAAAAGAGGAACACTTTGCAAAGAAAGCATTTTAAAATATGTTGTTTAAAAAAATATTCTTCCATAATTTATCTACAAGTTGTTCTCAGATCCAAGGCAGGGAAGAATGAGCTCAATGCCAATAAAGTCTAGCCCTGACAGAAAGAAATTAGTTACTAGCAATACAGTTATCTAAAACCATACCATACGCATTCTCAGGAAGAAAGAATGTAATATTGAATTAATGCTTCAATACATACCCAGCCTCGAGTTCAAAAGGCACAAGGCTTGTTTCAAAGAAATGGACCTGCAACTTACACCTAAGTGTACACAAAGGCTATGTCTGAATTGGCAGGGAATTTGGCTCAGTGCAAGCAAACAAGTAAAACAAGGCAGCTGGCATAAGGCCCCTGCATGTCTAAGAGTTTCTACTTCAAGTCCAGCTTTAGTCAGGTTGGCTGGAGATTGAATGTTCCCTCTCACTGGACATCGAAGATGTCCGATGGATGAACCACTGGTCCATCTGGAGATGATTAAGTCTCCCTCAGGATGATGAAAATTTGGTGCTGCTAATCCAAAGACACTCTTAGGCAATCACAAACAAATTCTGCTTCCCTCTTCTCAGTTAATCATCCTCTCCTGTTTTTCTCTGCTTCACTCCTGTGGCATTGTAAGTGATCTACAGGATGAAGGCAGTTTTGCTCTCTTGTAGGCATTTGAGTTTGCTCCTCTGTGCTCACAACGATGGCTGCTCCAGCTCAAGGGTTGCTAGCGGAGACAAATTCCAGCTGTAAGAGGAAAGAAACTTCCAGCACAACTGGGGCTGACTTTTCCAAAACATCTCAGGAGTCAGGGGCTCCTTCACGCCAGCCCAGCCCCACAGCCTGTCATCTGCCTACCAGGGATTTTCAGAGCTCCCCCCCATTGACTCTCCAAATATGTGGAATGATGCTTGGTCACAGGAATATTTAATACTGTTGTCTTTGGGAGAGGGAGGCTTTGCAGCACTCCTCTGCTGGGCACTGCTCCTCTGAGGATCAGTGACTCCTCATAGGGCTCCCACCTTCACAAAACATTTACCAGCTCTCCTTAAAGGGGGCAAGTTGAAGGTAACACCATGAACCTAAATGCCCCAGCGAAAGTCAATTACAACAAAACCTTGAAACCATCCTGCAATTTTCAAAATGCTGAGAAATTTCAGCAAGTTGTTCACAAGGGGTTTGCCTTCTCGTCTTTCTCCCACCCTCAGGCTGGCAAAACCTCGTGGTTTGCCACGGCCCCGTCTGAGAAGGCAGCCGGAGCCCCAGCCAGCGAGGGCCCTCCTGCAAGCTGCCTTGGGCCGCAAGCTCATCCCCTTGCCCAGAGCTCGGGCAGAGATCTTGAAACATCATCATCATGTTACGTTGCCAAACGCTCAGGATTTATTTATTTCAGGTTTTTGACCAGAAGAGCTGTGGGTCAGACACCCTGGTTGACGCCTCGTTCAGGACCTCCACCTCTCCTGCAGCTGCCCGAGGCCCGAAGCCCGAAGCCCATGGCCAGGGAGCGCCTTCCTCGCCCGGGCCGCACGGGAGGGCGCCGGCCGCGCCGATGGGGGAAGCCCAGGGCGCCCATCGGGGTGAAGGGGCGCGGGCAGGTGCCGAGCCCGCCCCGGCCCCTCACGGCCCCGGGCGGGGGGCGCAGCGGCCGCTCCGGCGCCGGGAGGAGCCGCTCGGTGCCGCTCTTTCCCCCGCCGCCGCCGCCGCCGCCGCCGCCGCCGCCGCCGCCCGTCTGCGAGCGTGTGTCAAACCCACGTGCTGCGCCGGCCCGCGCGGCGCCCCACGGCCGGGCCCGCACCGCCGCTGGCCCCGCACGGGCAGCTCCGCCGGCGGCCGCCAGCACCGCGGCCTGCGCCGTCCCCGCGGCGGCGGCGGCGGAGGGGAGGAGGAGAAGGAGGAGGAGGAGGGCGGTGTTTTCCTGCGCGGCGCCGCGGCCGTCGCCCCGCCGCCGGCGAGCGTCAGGCGGGGGGGGGCCCGGCCCGGCCCTTCCCCTGGCCCCCGCGCCCCGAGGATGGCAGCGCTGCCCGCACGAGTGGCTGGCGGCGGTGTCCCTCCTCTTTTTTTTTCCGGCAGCGGCGGCGGCGGCGGCAGCGGCGGCGGATCATTGTTGTGTGGGAGGAGGGCGGCGGGGATGGACTTGATCTCTCGGGTCTCCTGCTAAGGCGACAGCACAGCGCGCCCCGCCGCCCAGCCAGCGCCGCGCCGGGCAGGGAGGGACCGGCCCGGCCCCCCGCCCGCTCCCCGGCTCTTTATTTTTAGGGGGCTCTGCTGCTCCTCTCCCTCTCCCTTATCTCCCCCCACCCCCTCCCCGCCCGCACACACGCACAGGGACACGCACGCACCCTCCTCCGGTGCCCTTTCATCCTTCCCCCCCGCCGTCCTCCCGCGCCGTCTTCTGCCGCGGCAGATGCGCCGCGGGTCACCGCGCAGCTGGGACTATGGTGAAATTTCCAGCGCTCACTAACTACTGGCCCCTGATCCGGTTCCTGGTCCCTCTCGGCATCACCAACATCGCCATCGACTTCGGGGAGCAGGTAAGGCAGCGCCTCTCCGGGGAGCGACCCTCTCCCTCCCGCCCGCCCTCCCGCAGCGCCGGGCTGGCGCGTCTTCGCCGGGAAGGGAAGGGACGGAGAACAGAGCCGAGCCGAGCCGAGCCGTGCCCCGCCGTCCTGCCCCGGCTCATCGCGCCGGGCGGGGTCTGCGGCCCCTGCGCCGCCGGGGCACGGGCGGCCGGTGCCGGTGTGCCTGCCCCGGCGGCTGCCCGGGAGCACGGGCTGCGCCGCGCCCCCGGGAGATGCGCGGGGAAGGACGGCGGGGTTTGCGTTGTTTTGGGGAATTTCCCCCCCTGGCATTTCAGGATTATATAATGTGAAATTACATAATGCACTGTCCGGGGGCTGGCGGTGGTTTGTCCCCGCGCTGACACGGCCGCTCAGGTGCAGCAGCCCCTAGCGCAGTGCAGCGCGGCTCCCGGCGGCTGGAGCGGCGCGGGGCGGGCGGCACGGCTGCTGCCGCCTCTGCCCAGGGCAGCCCCGGCCCCTCCGCCCCAGCCGCTGCCGCTGCCGCTGCTGCTGCCGCAGCGCTCGGCCCCGCCGCCGGGAGCCCCGCCGGGCATCCCCGGGGAGCCGCTCCGCACCCCGCGGGGACGGGGACGCTTCCCGGCGGGGCTCCGGCAGGTGAGCCTGCGGCTGCACGCCTGCCCCCGCCGGTGTTCGGTGCGCCTCAGCACTGCTGCGGTTCTGTAGCGGAGTTGGTGACCTAAGGCTGTCCCCTGGCATGGGCACCGAGCGGATAACGCGATGTATCCGAGCCCATCAGCCTGTCTCCCTGACATGCAGCCATCCCACTTCGTCCTCCCAATCCCCGCTTGCTGCCTTTGCACCGAGAACAGGTTCAGTGCTCGACGTGCCCACTCCTCTGCCCGAGCTGGTGCTCGTTTGCCTCTGCACTGGGGCGTGGGGGAATCTCTGCTCTCACGTTTCGGTATTTTGACAATCCAGGCCCCGTCTTGTGTTAGGCTGCACTACATAGGACCTGTCATTGCATTTTTAGTAGGAAGGTATACACTACTACTTATTCGCAAGTGTTAAGCTGGGCAGCCACACTAGATATTGTACCCCAAATAGCTTTATCCTTGTCCTAAGTCACAAAGTTTGGCTAAGAAGAATAGACATTTGCTCCTGCGCTTCTTGAGCAAAGATACCAGATAATTAGGGGGTACTTTTTTGTGAAGAAGAAAGTGAAAGGAAAAATACTACAGTGGGAAAAAATAGCTGACATTAATCATATGTTTGTCATGGCTGTGTCAATTGCGTTTTGATTCCTAGTCCTTTGAATAAACCACGATACTAAAAAATACAATTCCATCTTTGACTAACAACTATGTGCTTTCCTACTAAGTCAGTCTTCTTTAAAACGAACTGGGGATGGAGGGGAGAGGGAAAGGAAATCTAAATATAGAAATGACAAAGGAAAAGGAGATTTAAGTGCTAATAACTATGCCATGTTAATTACATACAGTAGAAGTTAAATTGAAAGCAGTGCACTCAGCAAACTGAGTATGACAGGTGCATTCATACAGTTTGCTTCATACAAGGTCAGCTCAATTCAAGGTAAATGTCAGCCTATTAAAAAAACATCTCTATGGCTTCAGTGTTCTTTGAACCAGGATTTTAAAAATTTGCAAGTAGTTTTATAAGTGAGGGTCGTCCTGTCTGGCTGGGTACCAATGACAGGAGGGATGTTAGTCTGTGAATGATACATGTAAACACTTAACTTTGACAGTGTTAGGGACAAAAATATCTTAGAAAATGTGTTTTGTTTGATAGCCAAGTCATAGGATTGGCCTTTTAGGAGAGTTGGGTCTCAGATGGCTGCCTGGGGAGATATTTAATTGAAAAGAGAGAAATCCAGCCTGCTGGAACTCTAGCTTCTCTTAGGAGCAGAAACTGGAAAGATAGTTTTTGTACCAGCCTTACCTACATGGAAATCAGGAAACTGAAGCAGTAACAAAGCTACTCCAGGTCTGAAGGGTCTCTCTTACAGACAAAAGGACAGTGATTTTATTTGTCTCTATGTAATACATGAAGTTACTTTTTGCACTTGTACGATATTACTGTTGGACTTTGGAGGCTGAAAGTACATTGACTTGCTGAGCCAGTGACCTTTCTGCTTTACATTTTCAAGAAATGTAATAATTTTAATGTGAGGGATGAATGGAAGCAGCATAGAAGAATGGGTGTGCCAACACATAACTCTGCAAAGGCTGCGTTACCCCCTCATGTGAATGTATCGTGCAGATAACGCAGATTTCTAAGAATGATAAGGGAAGTAAAATTTGCATGAAGGAATATTTCTTGCTCTGGACAATACTGTAAAAGAGACAGGAGAACTGCAGGTCAGAAGTAAGAGAAGACTGTAAAAAAATTAAAGAGAGAATGGACCTTGCCTTCCATGGAAGAAGAGATGTGTAAGAAATGCTGTAAGTCATAAACCCTTTTGATTATGGTATTCATACATTGCTCCCTCAAGTGAGGAGAGTATTTGGAGAGCCTTCTTAGCAAAACCTTATACTGTTAGATATCTCAGATTGAAAAGTGAGAAACAGAATGACATCTTTTTTTTTTTTTTTCCTATTACCTTGAGAGGCTTTTCTGTGTGTTAAGTTGTTGTAGTCAATAGCAAACATCACTAGAAAATTACCAGATCCTTGGTATGCAGCTGCCTCTAGGTTTCTTGCTACATTAAGGGAAATTTACAGTAAGGCTGAAGATTGTTTGCAGAACATAGGTTAAGGCTGTCACCATTGCCCTTGGGATGACAAGTCTGTTTAGTTTCCAGGAAGTAAAAAATGCTGGCGCAGTGCTTAAGAACTAATAAGCTCAGCTCCTGAAGTCACTTCCAGAACCGCTACAGCCAGTGAAGAGCCTCCTGTTGATCCTGGACTCTAATCCAACAATGCCTTAGGACAAGGCTGTATTACAGAGTTACTCCAATCTAGTGAGCTGACCTCATTTCTTCACCTCATAAAGTCTCTCAGACAAATACCTGATTCTTCTTCCTCTACTGAAAAATGTAGTCCTGATGCATGACCAGGTAAATTACGAGAATATTAGAGAGATCAACCATTTCTAGCTTACTTTCTTGATTTCCTTCTGCAACCCGTTTCCAGTTTATTTACAGTGCTACATGGCTTTTATGAAATTAAATACTACATACCTTCCTTCCTAAGAGTACAGCATTCAGGAAAATAGTCTCAAATACTTTGGCTAAATGTTCTTTCTCCACTCAAATCTGTCTATGTGTGTCAGTACTGTGTGTGTTCATGTGCACACATTTTTTTCCTCCAGGTATAAGCATGCACACACAAATGTACATAACAGAGCATTTTCATCCCAAGAGCTTGGCACTGCCAGAAGAGAGGTGGTCTCTTTTATTCTGCTGTTGAGTGGAGCTTTCAAATCTCAACATCTTACCCTGAGATTCACAATAATTACTGTTGTACATAGAGCTCAGTTGTTGGAGAGCTATGTTTGCATTAAAAATTCTTGCTCCCTTGAAAAACGTTGGATGTACTTGCTTAGAAATAAATAAATAAATAAATAAATAAATAAATAAATAAATAAATAAATAAATAAATGCCTCCCATGTGATGGAGGGCAACACATCCTCAAACAACTCAACCAGCAAATAACATCATTGCTACCCTGTCAGCTCAGAACTCCATCACCACCCACACTAGTTTTCCTTTTAACACAGTTCCAGAGCTGCTCACATATATTCTGGTGGCCTGACTTGTAAGTGTGCACTTGCATCAGCATTTTTACAAAGGGGGAAAGCTGAGGCATGCATGAATTCCCTAACTTTGTCGGAAGCATGGACTCAACCCTAGGCAGTGCTAAATACCGTTTGCAAGGGTGGCTGGTGACACTCTCTGATGCTCATGGGGTGGCAAAGGCCAGGCAGAGAGCAGTGTTTGGATCTCAAGGCCTGTTTGCAGTGATCCCTTAATTATCAATGGGAACCCTAGGAGGGTTTTTTTGTTTGGAGTTTGTTTAACTCTGTAACTATCATGTAGCCAGCCCCCGGATCATTAGATTGTCCTGTCAGTAGCTGTTGGCTGGGCAGTTGGGCCTGCCAGCATAACTTAGGTATGCAGACAAGGTGCCCAGTGGCTTGGCCCCCTTGGAAACTAAAACTGAGCAGGCACAGCCCTGCTGCCGCTTTCTCCGAAGGTCACTAAGGTGCTCTGGTCCCTGGATACATAACCATACATTGCACATATTGTAGTGTTTGATATCCAACAGATGAGCCATAAAGAAAATGCTAAGTGTTTTGGAGTCCAAAATATTTTGCAATAATTCCTGTTTTCTTTCTTGTATTTGATCGGTGTTTTTTGGTCTGTTTTTTTTTAACTTAAAAAAAGAAAGTTGCCAGAAAAGGAGAACAAGTCATGAATAATGTATCAAAAAGAATTAGTGAGCTTATTGTCTGCCCATGCCATTTGAAAACTTGGTAGGGGGTTAAACATTTTGATTAATGCCTTCTGAAGCTTGGTTTTGGGGTAAGCATTATTGTCTGGACATTCAAAACAAGTAATGGGAGAGTTCACATTCCCAGCTGTTCACCAGGGATTTCTGCCAAGTTGTGTAACCTTTCCATGGCACAGTTTCCCTGCCTTTGAAGTGTGCCTAGACACCTACCTGTATGTAGATGTAATGAAAATTCATGTGTCAGAAGCACTCTGAGATGAGAGGTGATGTATGAGTGCAAAGTACTCCTGTTATTGATGTTGTAAGAGGTCAGGGACTCATTTAAATTGTGTAGGACTTCAGTACCATATAAACATGAAAGCTAACAACGTCCTGTAATTGGTGTACAACATGACTGTATGTTATTACCACAACTGCATCACTAATGATGGAAATGTCCTATTTATTTTAAATGAATGTGAACTACACAGCATTTTAAATTAAATTTAGATTAACTCATGTTGAAGAAGGAAACATATACAGAGTATACTATTAACAGAATTTGTTGTTGTTGTTGTTATTATTTTCCATGGCATTGTTTTGAAGTCATTTCTCTTGCAGAATTCCCAAGCCAAATAGCCGGGGAAATAGCTAGCAATGACCATTGAAATACATCTAACTTTCCTGTTTAGAGTGAGCAAATCCTAGTGAGACCCTCTGTGAAGGATTAAAAACCCAACCACACACACCTGAAGTAGTAACTTTCAGGGTATATACCTCGTTGCCGTCTCCAGAGATTTTTTTGTAAGCAGAGCAGCTTTACTTTGCCATGCGTGCCAGCCTGAGCCCTGCAGCCCTGGCTCCTAAATGGTCATCTGCCAAGCCCTGGGGGTTTTCACACCAGTGCTAGGTGGGCTCTAGGCCACGTGGGCAGCTCTTGCAACTGCCCAAGAGATTAATTAGGCTTATAAGTCTGTGTTACTGCAGCGGTTGTTACACACCAGGCATTGCATTCACCACTCACACAGAGCATTTTTTGCTGGCATTTCACAGCAAGCAGTGCATCATGCTGAGATCTGGGAAGAAGTCAAAGATCTCATAAAACATTTGCAGATAAAAGCCAAATCTCAACAAAGCGCTAATGTTCTTAAAGGTGACAAAGACTTACTCCTGGCAGCTAAACCAATATCTATTTGCATTTTATAGCATGCAGGGTACAAAATAAACAGGTTAGGAAGAGCACTGGGGCTATCACCACTGGAGATTTCACATGGTACTAGAAATTTTGAGAATGAACCTGCACTATTAATGAGGTGCCCATTCCCTGCAGTGCTCCATGTTTCCATAGTGTACAATACATAATCTTGAGCTAGGACCTGTCTTGTCAGTACCTTCCCTTTTTTTTATCCTGCTCTCTCCTTGTTCCCTGCCTCCCACCTCCCATGGCTGTGTTGGTTATGCTCCAAGGACTTCTCTGGATTTTCTTATGCTTCCCTGTTAAGAACGGGCAGGTTTTGTACTTGGTGATAGCCATTAAGCACATCTGAAAGGAATTTGCTATCTGTAGAACTATAGATATATATAGATATATATATATATATAGCCCCAGGGCAGGTTGGAGGGAGGCGGGGAAAACAACTTCCATGCAGCACCAACCAGCCACTTTTACATGATGTAATTTAATTAATCTCAAAACTGTAAGTTCAGATGATATTTTCCCACCAGGCTGCTGGAAAATAAAACGTTGAGGTCTGTGGGGTTGAAATGATTCTTCCTGCCAGAAGACTAACTCATGCAGTGGGAGACAAGGAACATTTACAACTTTGCCAAGAAGTTCCAGTTCCCAGTCTCCAGGCTGGAGGGCCCTCACTGGAGATACTCCAGTCATAATATCATTTGGTATCCACTGAAAAAGGTGCATGGGGTAAGCAAATACTTCTCATGCTTATTTCAGAAATAGGGAAATTGTCTTCTCCTCCCTGTGCCAGTGAAAATCTAGAAGACTAAGCATCATGAATTGAAACCAGGAGTTCAAAATACCCCAAGTCTAATTTTAAAATATAGGTTCAAAACTGGAATTTTGAAAGGGGCTTGAACCACTGTATTCTGCATCATGTTGAGAAATCCCTGAATTGATACTTCTGTTTGTAAAGTGAACTGACCATTTGCTTTGTTTCAGGCCTTTTCTTGTTTATTTCTTTTTGTTGCCTTTTTCCAAAACCAAGAAAGCTGATTTCTCGTCACATTTGCTTTGGTCTGAAGTGATTTCTTTTTAATCATTGCTCATTTTGCTGCTGCCTGAAGACCTTGGTAGTATACAAAAGCTTATATGACCAATATTATGACTAAAGTGTCTTTTTATATTTAAAGAAGGCGTACACTCAAGACTCCAGCTCTGAAAGTGCAGATTGATCCTAGACAAGACATTTCTCTTTGTGTGAGTTTCATCAGTTCTAAAATAGTGATGCGTTTCACAAGGCAGTTACAAAGTATATTCCTTCATATTTGTAAAACATGGATGTAAGTTGCTGTATAAATAGAAAATTTAAATATATCTGCCAGCTCATGCAGAAAACTCCATGCATAAAACTGAGCAATTCCAAACAGATTTTGCTTTGCAGCTACTTTGAGAAATCTGTAATGTTTTTAAATAACAGATATTACTGCTGAGCTCAATTCCAGTTTAAATGACGTATCAGAACAAGTCTCTCTTAAAAATATATGGGTAATTTGTAACTATCTTTTATTTTAACGAGCTAATTTAATCAGCCATTGCTACCTCATGCTCTTTGTACTTGGAAATCTTGGGGTGATGGAAAAGGAATGTTAATATGCAATTAGATAATCAGATTGCACTTCTTTCTGCTTGCTTGATTTTCTACTGACATGATATTGCTGTATCTATGGTTTAGACATCACCACTGTCTTTCCAGATAACCATTAGATAGAACATTAAAAAAGAACCACCATAAGAGATGTAAAGGACCTGTGCACTTCAGTGTCTGAAACAGCAGAGCTCTGCAGTTTTCCCATATTCTGTCTCCTTTATTGGTATCACCTCTCTTTCAGATTTTCCACAGGATGTCACTACCTTGCTATAGAGTTTTTTTACATGTGCACTTTTTCTTGATGAGTTCCCTCCCAGTGTAATGCAGAATAAAAGAGCCTGTGTGAAACATTAGCTAAGAATAATTCCAGGTGTAAATATGCATTTTGTTCCAAAGAGGGCTGAAGTAGAGCATTGTTACTTGCAACAGCACAGTTGATTTCCACAGCCTTTGTAAGAGCATTCTAAAAAAGGACAAAGGAAAAATACTGGAGAGTAAGGAGAAGTTTGTTGAAAATAAGTGTCAGAAGGGCGTGAAATCTCAAGTGCCATTATAATTATTTTCCCAGAGATGATGTAAAAAATTCCCTGTTCCTGCTTGGCTGGAGTGTTCCTGCTGGAGAAAGGGTGGTCACTGTTGCCCAACACGTCCAGTTTGCTTTACTGATGTAGTGGTTCAGCAAGAGTTCAGCTTTCAATGTGGGAAGTGAATCAACTGCAAGACAGTACTTATTTTCAAGTGTTTATATTTCTGCATTGTTAAGGCAGGTTTTTTCAACCTTTTTCAATTTTTATAGTCCAAAAAATTTTCAGTGGAGTGCAGAGAAAATTCACATGCATAGGAGCTGGAGAGCATACATGGTTTTATATTTCTTCATTACCTGTTTCCAACACCTTGTAAACATTTGCAAAGGTACGGGGTTCCATGGGGCTGAAAGCTCACTGAACCAAAGCTGAGAACTGTGCCAGTCTGTTTTCTACAAATATATTTGAAAGGCTTTTGGCTAGGAGATGGTCTGTCTTCTGGCCTTCTTACCTGTGCTTTGCACATAAATTAGTGAATGAAGTCAGATGCAGGCTGCACTTGAGCTTTAATGTGCTGGCATGATTCTCGCCCGTACTGCTGAAGAGTGCAGTGGTGCCTATCAGCCAGGATTGGTTTTATTTCTTCATCAAGTCAGATGTGCAGCTTGTAGGTATAAGGGGTGCAACCACATCACCCAATGTTCTTCCCTTATTGTTTTAGAGACGGTGCTTGACATCTAATTTCCTGAAAATGCAGAGTTATTGGGCTCTTTTTCCTGTTCACTCCCTACTCACCTCTCCTTCCTTCTGCTGCATACCAATGACCAATATCTTATTTTTGTCACCTCTGTGTTAGTATACAGTGTCTGCTGTTCCTGTACCTATGGGTAGTTAAGGAGCCTCTGATCTACCCCGGCATCTTCGTTCCTCAAGGCAAAGGCTTTCCTTGCCACAGCATATCAGTGTTCTCCTAGAATTTGGCAGCCTTTGATCTCAAATCTGCTGTCCTGCAGATGGAAGGCAGATACTTGAACAAGTCCATAATTGCCATTTCCTCTGTCAGCATCTCACCAATTTAAAAACCTTTAGGCCATTTGAAAAGAAAATGAATTGTTAGCAGCATTACAGGGGTGGGAAGACACTTCACATTTTTGGTTCTGTTGAGAGGGGAAAAAATGCCAGTTATGCAAGAGGAAAGATTATAGAAGTGAAGCATTTATAGCTTGGATGGAAAAGGGAGTTTGATAACCATCTGCAGTTATATGAACTGTGTGTGGTGTGGTCATGAAGGAGAGGAAAGGGCAGATGAGTTTGGCTAGGTCACTGCTGTGGAGAAGAATATGGGCAGGAGCAGTGAGAGAAATTGGGGTGGTAAGCACAGTTTAAACTGAAAATACTTCCAGATGATTTTCCAGTTAAAAAGCAGAAGTTTTTATCTCTCACATTTACTTCCCTCTAAAATGTGGCACAAAGAGTGCTGACCTTTAGACAGCTATTAGGTGGTGGTGGTGGTGGTGGTGGTGGTGGTGGTGGTGGTGGTGGTGGTGGTGGTGGTGGTGGTGGTGGTGGTGGTGGTGGTGGTGGTGTCTTCCACAGGCTTGAATTCAGTGAGTTACCAGAAAAAGAGTGTTGAGATCACTGTAAAGTGCTGTACACAATGGGTCAAACCTGAAGACCACATTTTCTGAGCTTGAGAACCACATCCTCCTCAAAGGCATTCAGTGCACTCTAGAAGGGCACTACAGTTATGGGCTGTTACTAAGGTAAAGTGTGAAAAACCTGCAACTCAGAGGTGAGGAATTTATTAATAATGGGTGGTCATGATACAATTTTCTCACAGCATCCTGTTTTTCACGTGCTGCCTCCCAGATTCATCATACAGAGAGCACTTGCTAGGGGAGAAGTCAGATCTACCTAGCTAGTAGAAGTATTGACTGTGAATCCTTGTCTTGTTTCTTCTAGAAGCATTCACTGGAGGCAGTGTGCCCTTTGCTACCTGAGTGAGCAGTATGCTGTGTTAGGGTCTTCCTGGAAGAGCTGAGGGGGAAAAATCCAAACAAAATGAGCTTATCAAAATGCAGGAACCTTTCCAATATGAGGGAAGTAGAGTGTTGAGATGTCCTCAGTGTGGACGTAAGGGAGATCTTAACTCTGCTTTTTAGCTGGAGGCTTGCTGAGGTTTTTAAAGGCATAAGCTGTGGTGAGACAAGTATTGGCAAGCACAGCAGAGGTTTCAGTCCTGTGGTCCCATATGGTGTATGCCCACAGCCCTGTACCCTTTTTTGACCTTTCTCACCCTTTCTTACTGCCTTTCCAGTTCAGTTCTTTGGGTCCTGTGCTTGGTTGTTCCATGGGTGCTGGAGTGTATTAGTTACACAGACGTCTCTGTGGCTTTGTTACCAGACTGCAGCTGCAGTGCAGCACCTCTTCCTGATTGCTACCAGAGACCCCATCCATTTTGCCCTCATCCTGCTACTGGCTTGGGTAATTCATTCCATCAGTCCATCCCCCTTCCTCCTCCACTGTGGCATTTTGGACATGACTTTGAACATTAGAATTATTTGCAACCCACTCAGCCCAAGAGGCCAGCTAAGAAGATGAGCTCAAATCAGCCACCAACTCTGCCCAACAGAAGGGAAAATGCCAGGTGATGTACTTGACATCTCTGGTCATTTTTCTCTGCACTTAGTAGCACATAACAACTGGTAATGTGCGCCTCCAAATTTAGTGTGACAGCACTGTCAGCTTCCCCTGTAGTTATGTTGGGTTATAACGATTTTGCAGCCTTAAGCATTCACTTTAAAAGAGGATGAAAATCCAAACTGCACAACATTTTCCAGCACATTAAAACACCAAAGGCAGTGATCCACTGAAAGCTTTTTTTTGACACAGGTAAACACATTTTTCATATGCTTCTTTAAGACACACATGCACATGTACGTGGTGTGTTGTGAGCAGGAGACTGCCTTTATGGGAGAATTATACACCGAGTGGTGCTAAAGTACTGTCTTGGTTGCTGCTGACTTGTATGCAAGACTAAATGGTCAAAGAAATAAGGAGATGGGCTGTAACTGCTCATGTACCTGATTTGTGGCTTATAGTTTGAGCCATCTCTGGTTACCTGCTGCATGTGCAAATGCTGTTTTGTTTTTGAATCCATGGTTTTGTATATGGATTTTACCTTTTCAAAATGTGACCTTGAGAGCAGTCCTGATCACTGCACCACTGTTCTTTATATACTTGTGGGCAGTCATTTTGCTTCAGAGTGTTTTATTTCAAAGCATGAAAGCATGACGACCTTTCAGCATTCAGAGTCTTGTTCTTATGAGCTTTCTGAGATGCAGTCTACGGTCTGCTGGTCAGGACATGCTCCAGCATTGTAAGAGTCTTGGGAAGAGCTTTCGTCAGCAGTGCCTTCTGGATCTAGTATATAAGTAGTGTGGGTTTTTTCTGTTAAAGCTGTGCAGAGGCCAGTGTTTCTCTCTTTAAGTAAATTCATAATAAATCACAGCAGGTATCCTGTTTGGCATTTTTTAATTCTAGGCTTGACCTGTCAGTGAGCTTTGAGTCGCTGTCCAGAAAAAGCCAGTGTCGTTGTGGGCTAGCTTTTCCAAATCACAGCATGCTGTTTTTGTCAGCTGCAAGCTTCTACCACTTTGTGGGTGGTTGCATCACTGAGGAGAAAATAGCTAAAGAAGGCACAGTCATTGCCTCAGGACTTGCCAAGGAAACCTCATGTGAAGCTACATTTTTGTTACTTTGAGCTCCAAGGGTTTGGTCACGCTTGCAGATGTGGGGTCTGTTGTGTTCTGTGTGCATCCAGATACTTGAAAGGAGAAATGAGTGGTAAGAAAGGGGCTTAGATCAAGCTGAAAGGGAAAGGCCTGACATCCTCGGCTTTAGAAACACCACCACATCCCAGAAGTCCTGGGTTATGAAACCTTTCCACTGCACTAGAAGGGCTGAAATGCTCCAGTCAAAGCTACTGCAGGGCCATAATTTCATCACTAATATCTTGCTGAATAACAAACTAGAAACTTTTTCCTCTGTCATTCTGCTGGAAGTCCCAAGTAGACAAAGGAGGCATGCCCAGTGCAAGTTTAGCTTAATGAGAAAGTGTCAAGTTCTGTATTGAGACCAGCATTGAGAAGAATGTTAAATCAATACTTGTCCAACTGGTGATAAAGGATAACCTGTGCTTAACTGTAAAAATAGAGGAAAAAATATGACTCACTAATATCCTTGACCTTTTTTCAAGAAAAGAGAATAGTAGCAGCACATGAAACCATTAGATATGAACACAGTCTCTTGAGAACTCTGATTATGGAGTGCTATGACAAGAAGAAGCAAATTGGCTGGACAGGGAAGTGGTTCTGTCTGCAGCCAGAACAACAAAGAATACTTGAGTTTGTTTTTTTGGGGATTTTTCACTCTTACCACAATTACAGCATTAGAGAGCCCTAAGCACTGTTCTGCTTTGCTGTTGACACAGCATAGGGGTGAGGGATGCACAGAGAGGTTGGAACAATTACAAGAAAGGATTAGCAGCTGTTTTGCAAGAGGTTGCTATTGCAGCTTCTGGGAGTTGGTTTCAAAGGCAACAGCAAGCATGAGTGTCCCTCATTTGCTTTCCATGAAGAATCATGCCTCTATAGTCTCTTGACATTTAGAATCAAATACCTCTACACATTCCTTCTTTCTGTTTCAGCTTGATAAGATTCTATAACCTCAAGTCTTCTGCGTATATCCCTTTGTTTTGCAATTCCTTTGTGAAAGAAAGAAAACAACCATTGAGAAAGAGAGAAACAGGATATAAAAATAGGGAGCTGCCCTCAATTCAATTCTTTTTTTGTCTTCCACTGAAATTCAATTCTTTTTTTGTCTTCCACTGAATCCCTGCGTGGCAGTGCAGTGATGCAGCACCATAACCAACAGTCTGGCATCTGCAGCCTGCCAAGCTGAACCCTGAAGGATCAAGCATCATCAATCTCATCTTTTACTGTCTGTTTTTGGCTCTTTGTTTATACATATTTATTTAAGACAGGGGATTTTTTTGTTTCAGCCCTTGGCTGGGGCCTCCCGTGCACTGCTGTGGTTGGTGGCCCTGGACAGCTCCTGTCCCTTCACCTTGTCATCCTGCCTCCTTTTTACTGCCCTTTTTTTTAGTCCACAGTAGTCTGTAAGCTTCAAATACCTGCTCCTGTTCTGTCTCCTATGCTTTTCCTTTTCTGTGCCTGTCCCCAGGCTGCCTCCAAGGCACATCCCATTGCTGTTTGCAGACAAGCAGCCCACGGTAAGTACAGCAGCAAGGTGCCCCCTGCCTTCCCCAACAGATTCCTTCCTTGAAAACAAGAGGCCTGGCTCAGCAAAAGAAATGCTTAATTAGAAATATTCTTTATGTTTGTAGTATTTAAATGTAGGCCTCACTTCAGCTGGTGTACAGGAATTTATCTCATGTGAGACAGCCAGACTTCAAATGAAGAATGTGAGCTTTGTAAAGCTATGAGACTTTTATCTAGCAAAGGATCAGTGCTTGCTGCTTCTTCCTTCAGACATACAGTTGTACCAGGCACTGTGCTCCCCAGCTGTATGTGTTCCCCCTTTCACATCCCACCATGCCAGAGCCAGGTCCAGGTCAGTCTGGTTCAGATACTTTTTCTCTAGGACTGGCATGGTGCAGAGCTGGCGAGGCATGGCTGTGACTACTTCACCACTTGACCTGTGGCTCCCTTTCCTCCTCACCCAAGTGGTATGTTTTGAATTCCTGCTCAACATGATGCTATGTAGGGGAAGCAGTGAAGTTTTTTGTCCCTGCATGCTGATGTCTGATGACACATGATAAATGCCTGGTGTCCTCATTGGTGGCTTTTTTCAAAGAACCTACAAACCAAGGTCAGAGTGATTATTCTCACTAAGTCTTAAAGCCAATTTCTGGATCACAGACAAGAATAACATTGCCTGCATTCCCCACATGCCTATTCATCCTGTTGTTAGGTCTCATGGCTGTGGTTAGGTCTCATTGCTCCTGAAAACAGGAATGTTTTCTTACCTGCATGGCCAGAGATAAAGCCGTTGGAGTGCTAAGAGAATCTAATCTCAGCAAAGCCCCTTTTGGATCAGAGGGCACTTCTGCTCTTGGGTGTATTCTTTCAAAGACAATCCTTTGAAGAAGCCTGGGAGAAGCATGTCAAGCTCAGTCAGTTGTACATGGGCATGATTATAACGTGCAGAGAGATCCAGGTGTTGTGAAAATGCTCACTGTAGGCTACAGACAGAAACGTCCCCATTGTGAACCTGTGCATCCCTTCAGGGACTTTGATGTTCGTGACCATTTTTAACATTATAAATATTTTTAAAATGCTATATATAATTTGTCTTCAGACATTTTCAGGTCATAACTAAACTACTAGGCTTGTTCCAATTTAGGGATGGATAGCATGAATAGCACAGTCAGACCCATCATATGTTCTAAATTAAACTTGTGCTGAGCCAACATTGATCTTAAGACTCTTTCTGAAAATCTCTCTGCCTTACAGATATTGCTGATAGTGTTGCTACAGAGGTTGATAATGAAGAAAAATATAAATCAGAAACATGGAGAACAACTGTATATTGGGAGGACTCAAAACATGCAACTAAGAGAAAGCATTCTGAATAAACAAGTTAATGAAATAACAGCTTCAGTAGCATATAGGTTTTGGCTTGCCTAGCGCTCTTAAAAGTACAAATTGCAAACCTCTAATGTTGCTAAAGCAGAGTTGTCTCCTAATTAATATAGATGGATGTTTCCCTACGTAGGCATTGCAAGCTGCCTGAAGTATAGCCACAAAAGGGCTCCTTGTTTTCTTGGGTGGGGGGGAAGAGGAGTTATGAGGGTAACATAAAGATCAGATGATAGAAGGTCTTGGAGGATTTATCTGATGACCTGTCCTCCAGTAGAGGTAATGCATGCTCTAAGTAAGATTTCACCTGGGATACTTTGCACAGTTATGGCCATACATACTTAAGGCAGGTCAGTTCAAACTTGTTCAAAAGATTAGGAAAAAGCAACTCCAGCCATTAATTTCTCCTTTTTTTTTTTTTTTTTTTTTTTTTTTTCCCATTATCTTATCAGAGAAGGTGAAATGGAAAGGTTTTGGTTTCTGTAGCCCAGCAAAGAAAGGTAAAGCATGATAGAGGTGTTTGTCTGTGAGGGAGATGGGATCATGTTTTCTGGTGGGAAGATGGTAGCCTACCTGCAAACAAGAGGAAATTGAGTAGCAACATATGACTGTGAACAGACAATGAGTTCTTTTAAACTGGAAATGAGGAGGGCTCCCAGCTACCAGAGGAATGAGACTCTAGAAAGAGCAGGGTCAGGAAAGCTGAACAACTTGTTTTGAGCATTGCATTAATGAAAGTCACACTATTGCAGGTGTGCCTGGAGCAGCACAAAGAACTGAAGCCTACACCCCTGCAAGTAGTTTCCATTCCCTTTGTGAAGGGAAGGTAGTAAAAACTTCTTAATCTGAATATTCTGTGGTTCTAAAATGCTTGCTTTTCAATATTTCTACCTTTTTTAAAACTGGGTTTTTAAAACAGGTCATTGCTTACTTGAGACCTTCACAAACCCTGTTCTCCCATAGGAATGATTCCCAAAAATGGAAGGTGTCCCCTCAGCCAGGGACACAGAGGCAGGGGGCTGCTTCTGCAGGGCTGACATTGGTGCCTCTGCTGCTGGCACTGGTGAACAAACAGAGCTCTGTTCATTTTCTGCTCCAGCAGAACGAGCAGGGGGCGGGGAATGGGAAAGAAGAAGATGAGCTCGGGGATGGAGATTGCTCAATAGAATGAGAAAAACATAATGAGAGAAGACAATGTATATTCAGTTTCATGAAAAAAATGATTCAATTATACATGTTAAACAAAATTTGGAAGGGTTTGCTAATGCCCTTTTATTGTGTTCACAGGACAGCTTATCTGTTCATTTTTTCTGTTTTGCATGCTAATAATAAATCAAAGGTGATAATCTTGTCATTGCCATTGACCCGGATTTAGGAAAATCTAAAAACATAAAATACCTTCCCTTTTTCTCATTGCTTGTATCTCCTCCCAGAATTCCAAATAGCAAGCTGCTGCTTTTATATATAATAGCAAGTCCTTTTAAAGACTGAAGCATCCAAACTGTATTGAGAGCACTGGAAGAGACATGCTTGTCCTCTGTTGACCACTTTGAAAGTCTCAGTCTGTATATTTCCATCCATTTGAATCAAGTTTTTTGGTCCTTCTGAAAGCAAAGCAACCATTATTACCGTAGTGAAAAAAAAATCTATTACAAGTTTTACAAGACACAGTACTTTCAAAAATGTGGCATTTTAGAAGCGTGGGCACTAAATTTGTTGGCCTCTGCATGATTAGGCTACAAAGAAGCCGTATTGGTGTTGGTCTAGGAAGTTAAAATGTGATTTTAAAATGGTTATTGTACTGTCACTAGAACAATGCATGATATAAGAGCAAAGGCTGAAACACGAGAGCCTTAATTCTGTGTTTGAGAGATTCTGCATTTTCATTTGGGTGAGTTGAGGCTGAGAGAAGAGGGACTTTCATTTGACTTGGGGGCTTTGGGATTCTTTCTAGTTTCACCACAGACATGCAATACGTACCAATACATGCAAGTGTTTCAGCACTGACAAAGCACAGTCCTGTTACTCTGCTGACAGCAAGTGGAAGCAAAAGGCCAGACCATGAGGTGTGTCTACCTGCTCAGACCTGTGGCCATCATCTGGCCCTACACCTTCTTCAGCCTTGCTGAGGAGGAGAGAGGGGAGGCAGAAGGTTTGTCTCACTCTGTCGCTGCTGTACGTGCTAAGAGGTGAATCCTCTCGGATTTATAAAGGCTGTTGATTTTTTTTTTCCACAAATAAAGTGGCAGATCTGTTTACTTGATACTTACATCCTGGACTTAGGAAGGTTGAAATCTCCCTGCAGCATAGCTATTCCCTTTTCATCTCAATGATCACTCTTCATTGCTAGAATAATGCATGGGAAAATGGGTGTAGATTTGGTATCTCCCTAAATATCTTCACTCCTTGAATAGTCATGATGATCCCTGTAAACAGAAGGTAGCAATGCCCTTAAAAAGTAGAAAACGGATTTTCTTTCTTCCCCAGTCTTTTAAAAAGACTGGTGTTTTTAATTCACTCTTGGTAGTGAATTAGGAATTTGCTGTATCATTGTTAACTAAGCAAAATAAAGACAGTCTGGAAATAGAAATGGCTTCAGTCTGTGCAGATAGATGTCAGCTGTTGCTCAATGTCATTGTGAAACTGTGGAGTCATCAGAAATAGCCCCACAGGGAACGTGAATACTGGGCACAATGCTGGGTTTCCAAACTGAAAACAGAGAGACAGAAACCAGGGTTAAAGAAAGGAGTATCACATGACATAAAAGCAGCTCCAGTTCTCTTTGGCTCACTGGAAGTGTTTGGCTGTCTGTAATATCTGATATCCACAGAAAAGATACATGAAGATCCATGACCAGTAACTGCACTCTTAATCCAGGATGGCCTGTTTCCCTATGCTTAGTGGGAACTTTCTCCACATTAACATTGAAACCATGCAAAAACATGACCTTAAAAGTGGACAGGAGGAGAAGATTTAGGAAAGGATAACTTATCTTGTTAATGACACCAAGGAATAAGACACTCAAGAGAAATCCAATAGCTTCAGAAGTAAAGGGTCCGTTAGCACTGTCAAGGATGAAAAGGAAAGCCTTTAAGAAAAAGAGGCAATAAATTTGCTTTCCAACTCCTTTATCACATGTTACATAAAAAAAAAACTTGAGGGAACAAGATCCTACAATTGGAAGGAGTCTTAATGGCCCAAAATTCAGCCTAGATATTGGAACAAAAGCTATAGTCATCACATTTCTTTGCTTTCTGGACAAAGAACTTATTATGTAAAAAGCAGAATAAAACTCAAGAGCCTGGGATATGCCAGTAAGCAAATCTCCCTTTACTCAGGCAGTAAAAAAACAGATCAGGAGAGAGGGCTAAATGCAAGACTTCAAACAGCAGCCTGTTAACCTGTCAGACCAATGTGGGTTTGAGATGGAGATCCACCTTTTCACCTACAGGAAATGGCACCATCTGTGCCCTTTGGAGTTCTCTTGTGACATCTAAGCCAAAGATTCCACAACTGTCATCAGAAGTTAGTGCTGTTGTAAAAGTGAGGGGTATCTGCTTACTCATATAACATGATTCAGCTTCTTTTGCTTCCAGTAATGTTGAAATCACTGCTGAGTGCCTGTTCCATAATACTAGTGATGTTTCAGAAGAGAAAGAATAGAGAAGTTAGCAGTTGAAATACTTGTTATTGTGTTAACTGCCTCAACAGTATTTCTGTATCACTTGTTTGCCATAGGCAGAGATGTCAGGAATGAAGGCACTCATCACTGACAAAAGAGGAGACTGTGTGAAAAAAGTAAAGTAAAAATACTTATACCAGAACTAATACCAGATAATCCTAATGAGGCTGTAAGATGTCAGTTGTAGAAAGCAGCAGCTGAATCTCACAGATTTTCATGAAACTTAACAAAATAAAGCAAGGAGTGTTCTTTTCTTTTAATGATCCGATAGCCTGGTCTTTATTTGTAACTGAAGGGTACTTCTGTGAAGAAGTATTGGTATTGTTATAGGATGCAGAGCTCCCAGGAGAGATAAGGAAACTACTGCATTTGCCTTCACTGGAGTGCTGTCTTTGATGCCTCCACTGGACATAATTTTTTCCCACTGACAAGAGGCTACTGCTGGGAAGAACAAGCTCAGACCTGAAGAAGCAAAAAGACAGTTTTCACTATACAGATGTGTGAGATGTTTTCTGGGAATAAAGCTCAGATCAAGCTGATCCCTCATAACATTAATCCCATGAAAATGAAATTTAAGACAGTGATTCAGGCAAGCTTCTCTTTGAAATGAAATTGAGAACTATTCTCCATGAATAGTTCTATTTTGCACTGTTTTCTCTAGTGACAAATGTTCATATTACCTGCAGAAGAATAACAATACATATAGCTGACTATACCCATTCTTAACACAATTCAAGGAGGTGGGCTAGTTAAGGCCATGAAACAGGCTGCTCTGAAACTACAGCTACATTTTATCTTCCTATTTTAAAAATATGTAAAGAACTAATGTTTCAATATTGTATTGTCTATTGTATTTATTAAACTAATAGCAGGAATGGAAATAAAAGCATTAGTCTAGCTAAATCCACTAACAGGTAGTGAACAAGCTCAGACAGCTCAAAACTGTGGAGGCTATACAAGAGCTGTAGAGAGTAAGGAACATCATTTGTAGCATTTGTAGTATTATGTTTCAGGGAAAAAATTAGAGAAAAAAAGTTACAGATTCTAAAATGATTTAACCCTGCACAAATTACAATTAGACTAGAAAAGAAAAAATTCCCCACAAATGGTTTACTTGATTTATCTACATTTCAATAGGTTTTTACTTCAGCCTTTTACTATAGAATTTCAGTATTTCATAGGTAGTCCACATGCAGACTTAGGGATACCAGAGCAAAGCTTAAGATGAAAATTAAGTGTGCTTATAGACTGAAAGGGAATTTTTCACTGTAATGTCTTGGCTTACTGTGTCTGTGACCAGAGAGTTTAGACTTGAAGAAAGGACAGTTTCTATGTTTCAAACAAGCAAATAACAAAGAAGTTCTGTTACAGCATTCTGTATTTTAACACCACGTTTCATTCTAGATCATCTACACTGCAGTTACTTAGTATTCTGAACAGCCAGCATACTCTGTTTAAAAAGAACCACAGAAAGTACAGTTTGTTTTCTTCTAATGTTCTTTCTAGTTTGCGTGACACTTCAACTGTAATTCCATATTTGCTGTTACATCAGTAGTCAAAAAAGATTGTTTCCTTCAGAAACCCAAAGATCCACCTTTTCAATAGAGCTCATTTGCTTCTAAAGTGTGTGCTTTGCCTGCTAGCAAACATCTGCCTCCAATTTCTATGCAGATGCTCTTGATCACATGTATCTGAGTCATTTTTCTTCTGGAAACATAGGCAATGAATTCTCCAAATATCGAGCCGACCTGATGTACTGAATGGCCACTTATTTGCTGCTTCCTCTTCTGGGGTACAGCAGTGCTGCTGTGCACTCAGCTTAAATGTCAGCAGTGGGGTTGTTCATAGCCCAATGGGTAATAGCATTTAAGACAAAAAATGATAAAAATATGTTCTTTAGAGAACATCACAATCTTAAGGAAACTCCCTTTCTTCCACCAAAAATACTTCCCCATTCCGTTTCCAGGTCTCAGCCTTTCTTACTCAATCAGCACCTAGTTTCTTCCCTTCCACAGCCAGGATCCCCTGGGGATTATTTACAGTGCTGACTGTCTTGCTTTCACATGATTCCCAAAGCTATCTCTGGCAACTTCAGCATAAGAGTGCAGCTAAGCTTGGCAGAAATGCGCTGGTGAACTAGAGCAGGGGCAACAAGAGAACTTAGTGACACCACAGTCCCCTGCAGCTAGTTCCTTTTAGGAAAAAGCTCATTAGTGTTAAAGCTAAGTTTTGCCTAAAGTGATTGATTTACTGTTGAATCATCAGCTGAAGAAGTAACAGTTAGAACAGAAGTACTGTAAACAAATAATATGATAATTATAGTTCACTGCTTATGTGTTTGAATTGCTTGAATGTTTGTCCCAGTTAAAAACTCTGTGTTTGGATTCTTCTTCACTGTTAGTGACTGTCAGCATTTCACCTGCCCTATCTAATAGGTGCAGTTCTGTGATGCAAGTCACTTGCTCCTTTGCTCAGTTATTTCCTCCCTGTTCAATGAATAGTTAGCCAATCTAAAAATAAATGTGAATTAGTCTGTAAATACTATGTTTGGGCTGCAGGCTGTTAGGTAGAAGCAAATTCAGCCAACCATTGTGTATGTGTGATAAAATGAAATCTGTGCATTGATTTTTCCCCTGCTTTGAACTCTAGGCCATCTTGTATTTCTGGCTGCTGCTAGAACAATGAGGCTGTATCTGACAACAGAAGTGAACTTTAAAAGGCAAAATATAAATATTTGGAACGTGCCCAAGGAGACGAGTCTCGCATCTTCCTTTTTGCAACAACAGTCAGTTCTGCTCTTCACTGAAAATTTGCCAAAACTCAAGTTAGTGTTTTTGAACTGAAGAAACAAAGCAAATGAGAAAATGTGCCACCTTGAAAACAGATTTCCTGCTGTGAAAGCAGCAGTTCAGTAGCAGGGGCTTGATCCTGAGTGTTGTGTGCTGTCAGGGGTAGTGGTGGCTCCTGCAGAGCCTGGAGCTGCACTGAGCTCTGGAGATCCCTGAGAAGTGTTACCCCAGACCTGGTCCAGTGAGGTAGCTCGCTCTGAAGCTGTCATCCTGCACCTGATCATACTGCTGAGGGGTTCATTGAGATTAAAACTCCAAGTAACACAGGAAGTTAGAACACCTCCTTTCCCCGCCACAGCCAAAGGAAAGCAGGGTTAGCCGAGGCTGAGGCTGGCTGTGGCTGTTGCACCATTGCTGTTGCTGTGCTCTCTTCACAGCGAGTGGGAATGCGGCAGGCTGCAGACAGCATCTCACCTGCACCTGCCTGGGGACAGTGCAACTTCTGAGCTGCACTGAGGACACTGTGAGCTCTGTGTAAGCACCTTTAATGTCCACCAGGCTCCCATTTTGTTTGTAAGCCCGGTCTCTCCTTCTGCTATCTTAATTGCCTCCACATTCCACATTTGGCTGCAGCTGCAAGCAGTGATGTTGCAAGGGTGTCCATAGAAGGTTACTAAACCTTGATGACCCTTGGTTATCGGGAAGAGTTTATCTTGCCAGCTGTTTGCAAGAGAAGAAGAGATGCAGGAGACAAAGCTGTGTAATGAAGGTCCCTGAATACTTTAAAAGCCCCCAAATTCCCTGGCAAACAGTGATCAAAAGGAAAAATTTCCAAAGCTGGGTAAGACAAACAGCATTTTTTTGTTTTGTCTAATTCTGTTCATTACTTGTGCAACTGTAACAGAAACTTCTGCAAAATCTCTGCCCTGTGTCTCAGTTGTACCTACTGCATTTACACACCACCAAATGCAATCAAAATGGAAAGTGCAGTGCTTGAACAAATGAAGATGGTTGTGTATGTGCGTGTAGGTAAAGGCAGACATGTAGGATTGCACAGGGATAGGAATTGCTCTGACTAGACACTTGGACCACAAGGTTCTACTCCCTTACATGTTAACAGACTGAATTTTTGTGTGAAAGAAATACATCTTGGGGCTGCTGGAAACAGGGAAAAAGGTTCATCCTTAAACCTACCTTAGACCAAGGGAAAATAAAGAACTACAGGTCTATATACATACTCAGTTTTCTGGTGGCAGGCATAAAACTCTGAAATCTTTATAAGTCTGTATCATCTTCTAATAAAAAAAATTATACACAAAAGTTGACTGGGCACACAGGAACTCTGGGGTAGCAGCAAGCAGATCCAAATTTGAAAGCTGATTTATTAATTTTTCTCTTTTACATGTTGATGTTATCAGCAATGACTTCAGAGTCAGATTTTAGGCTAGTATTTATTAATATGTAAACCTACATGTTCAAATAAGTAATTCTTAACAGTTAAATAATTACTACCATGGTGTGATATGTGCAATGTTAACATCATTTAAGGATAATGTGCTCTACTCCCTCTTGTGAAGTTTTTTTTCAGGAGGTAGAGACATTGTCTGAATATTTCTTTCATTTTACCTAAATTCTTATTCCATCTTGGCTTAACCTGATTTTCATAAGACCCTGGTTTGTGTTTGCCTCTTTGGACAACCTACAGGTAAAATTAGTGTCTGTCAGGCAAGGTTATGTGATGTTACATATTATATTAGGACTCTGAAAACTCGGTCACTCAGCATAAACTGAAGAGTTTCAGCTCCAAGAATGTGGAAGCTTTCTCACTTGTGAAGTGTTTTGATTCCCACCTCAGAGCCTGCATGTTTGATACCTTTGGGCATCTCCATTCAAGTGAAGAAAAACACTGGAAATCATAGAAATATAACAATATTAAGCTACAACCTTTGCCAATGAAGTTTAAGCCAATAAGTTATGTGAAATTTCTTCCTTTAACTCCCAAGTATCAAAAATATTTCTAACGGGATAACTAAAACCATCAAGTCCATTACTTTTTCCATACCATGCAAGAACCATAAATTTCAGAAATAGTTTAGATTTGTCTTTTAAAAATAGAAAGCACAAAGGCTTTCTATGTGCTTGAGTGGCATCTTACAAGAATTCTTCAAAGTAATCATAGTCAGTGTCAGTGTGGTCCTGGTAGGATGCATGTGAGCTGATGCTTGTGGTGCTCTACTGACTTCATATCAGCTTTGTGCCTCGAGAAATTATTTCATGGTCAGGCTTGAAAAAACTTGGTAACAATCAAGTGTTGAATGTGGCTCAGGGGTAAAATGCAAAAACACTGAGCATGGTTTACGGATCCAGTCTCAGGTGAGCACTTTCTTGTGTCACAGCCTGGGAGGCCAAAATGGATATTTTTTCCAACATGATCTGTTTTTACTGAAATTATCTTTCTTGTTTTTCTGTGCAGCCCTTTCCACAGTACTTCCTACTCATCTGTGCTTCTCTGCTCTTTCCTTTGGTACCTTCTGACTCTCTCCCACTTTCTGATGACCACTGTATACCAACTATTCAACAAGCTGCTGGCCTGACAGTCCTCTGAACTGCTAATTTGCAAGGGCTGATTTGTCTAATGACTTCAATTCATGAATAATCTTTTGAATTCTCTACTGACATCAGTTTCCTTTCAGTGCAATTAATTTCATTTACAGTGAATACTGCCTGGCAAAGCTTTAAGTCTTGGCTTTCCTCTTGCCTTCTTTTTTCCTTGAGTCTGTATTGCGTTTCACTGCTCTTTACTGCATATCCTGTCCCTTGATAGTCTCCTTCCCAACTTTTGTTGATTCATGTTCTGCTTTATCATAACCATCTGTTATCATGGACTTCTCTTAACATTTTCCTTTGTAATCATACCTGTTTCACAGGCTTTCTTATTCATACTGCCTGATGACTGTGCTTCTGATCTCTCAGCCTGCTACAGAAGAAACCCAGCATCTGCTCATGCAAATCTGTGCCAATGCTGTGTTTATTACTCCCTCCAAACCACAAAATTTTTCCTCGAAACAAATATTGTCGAAAGAGAAATGAGAGCGAGTGGGACAGTTGGTAGAAACAACACATCCAAATGAACATACATTATTTTGCAGCATATCCCACGTCTCATTTCAATACCTCTTGGCATATGCAAACAGTGCCCAGGACACAGGGCTCTGCCTTGCCTTCTGCCCAGCTGCCTGCCTCTGAAGCCGCTGGCTGCACTCCTTGCCCTAGCGACAGTGTTTGTGTTGACACTGCAGTGGCAGTGCCTGGTAACAGATCTGCTATTTACATGTACTGCAGGACACTACTCCTGCCCCGGCCCTGCTCTCCAGTGGGGTCTCTTGCTCCACACGCTGAGCCTCTGCAATTACTTAGATCAAGGATACAAAGAGTTGAAAACAGAGCAGGCTGCTGTTGATTGAAATTTTTTTAAGTTAATACTATTCCCAAGTTTCTTTTTGTCAGTAAAAAAACATTCACTCTACTGGATCTGGGTAGAATTCATGGGGATAATCTGCAATTACAAGCAGATCACAATTACTAATTCACTGCAGCATTCCTGGAACATACTCTTTCCATTCCTGGATTGTTACATTGGCATTTAAATTATTAAAGCTGCATAATGACAAGTCATACGTTCTCCCTGGAGGACCTGAAACATTCTGATGTTTCTATTAATGAAAATGCTTCAAAAATATTTTTTAAAAAAAGCTTTCATGAAGTGCCATAGGAACGTGCAACCGTCTTAATAGGCAACTACGTGTCCATTACATTTAGGAAAACATGAGCAACTTTAAAATAAAGAAAGCTTATTGGAATGCCTTTGAGAGCATTTTTCATTTCTTCATTCAGAGATATATGTGTTTATGCATATTTCTCCAGTCAAAATAAGTTCTCTTGAGTTACTATTTTTAAGAAGTGCTTAAGATTTGTGCTTGATTTAGTACAAATTCTTTACAGCATTGCTCTGCAATGTGTTTTTCCAGTCTTGCTCTTTAACCCCCATACAAGTGACTTGGTTTGGATGAAAACTGATTACAATGTCCACATTTCTGGTGTTCTGTCCCAGCCTGCTTCCTTCCCTCCTCCACATATTCGAGGTTGTTGTGCTTGGCTGCCTCTTGCAGGGGCTTGAGAGGTACAGAGGACCAGCATCTCCCCTCAGTTCTATGCCTGTGGTGCTGGGGAAGGCAGCTCCCTGTAGCCACAACATCATGGGGGCATGAGTGCCATGCATGCTGCCTCTTACTTTTTCCACCTGAATTTAGGTTTATCGTGATTACTTTTTCTGCAAATGTGGAAGCCGCTCCAGAAGAAACCAAACAAGTTCACTCAGTGATGGAGGACGGCCAGGGAGGCCAGCCTTCTGCTGGGCAGCTTCCAGCATCTCCACCACCAGTGCTGGGGTCATCTGTCTCCATTTTTAAGGAAAGAGCAATGGTTGCTCATGTGCAGTGTTGCAATTTGCAAAAACAAAACTATTGTGCAAGACATGACATTTATTTTACTGTGAGATTTCTTGTCACACTCTATCTCTGTTTTAATAAGGGGCACATCAAAACATAATCCACTGGTAAAGGCCTCTCTTTTGGGACAGAGACACTGTGTGATGTCTCTTCTTCTCTCAGGACCTGGGTTGTTTTTAAGCTTCCTCCTGTCAGGTAGTTCTTTGTCCTGAACTGTCTGGACTACTTGTCCATGCAGTATTTTCAGTATGTGTGCCTGTTGGTCTTCTGCAGGAAATTGCTTAAGGTTTTACACTATGAACTGAAGGGAGAGGTGAGCAGAAGTAGTGATGGACACCTTTCTGGGATGTTTCCTGATGCTGAATGACAAAATACACCTGAGGTGAGAAGCAAACTCTATAGGAGAGACCAGAACAAGCTTGGTGCTCCTGCCTGCTGATGGAGAGCAACCCACCATGCCTGGGTTCAGCAGTGCAAGGAGAAGGAGAAGGTTGGGAAGGTAATAAACACCCTGACCTGGCATCATGTGGGGGATTTAGGCTGCCTGCTGCTGCTGCTGAGAGTCCATAGCAGCTGGGTGCCTCATTCTTGGGAGAGTTTTTGGAAAAAAATCTCTCTCCTAATTGCACTGAGGAAAACTGGAGTGTTAGCTTGACTATGCACTACAAAACCAGATAAATTAGTTTGATTTATTTGATGTAAATTTTAATAATTTCTATATGCATTTTGTTATTTGGTAGAAATTCTTTGATTTACCCACTCAGAAGGTGTCTGAAAGCTTATAGATATAAGAGTGTGACTCAATGTCATTTTTAGCAAAACAAATTAACCCTGCAGATGCTGAATGATATGGGCTTGTTATTTTTCTTGTCAGCATTGTTTTCAAGCAGTTATAGTTCCAGATACAGTTTTCTTCTTTTAAATACCATCACAGAAAACAGATTACTTCCCATAAATTTAGGTGCATGTTTTGTGCATAGGACTCTTATCTCAAAGCATACCTCAGATATCAGTAACTATTTCCTGGGGTAGAGTGGTAATATTTCAAATAGTCTGAATAAGGATTAAATTTATGTTATCAACACCAGATCAGGGTACTGGAGTATCCTGCTAGTTGTCCATCAGTGTCCACTTAGATGTCTGTCTAGTCCTTTGGACAGCTGTTGCTGAGGGATTTTTGTGGAATGACTTGTCCACTGTGGAGGTTTTGTCTGTCTTCAGTAGTGAAACTGCAGTGGACATGGCAGATCACATGCTCCCATATTGGCCAGGAGGATCATCCTATTTGTTTAAAACTCTTATACTGCTTAACAAAAGCTTCCTTTTATTCAGTAAAATAATTTAAAAAAAGGCAATTCAGTATTTAGATTTGATGAACTACAGTTTTGCTAAACCTGTATTATGCAGAAGCGTGCACAGATCTCTTTTTTATAGACTGCACTCAGTTGTCTTTCCTCATGATGGTTCTGTATTCCTCCTGCCAGGGTGAAAAGCCTCCAATCATCCTCTGAAAATATATATAGAAACTGGATATCTAAATCCACACAGTGAAGGTCAGCATGGGGTGTTCTTTATTTCTGTGCTACTACTGCATTTCCCATTATGTGGTTTCTATACACTTAAACTCTCAAAGCACATTGCAAAGATGCTGTTACAATTGAGGTCATATTAGTCCACAGCCAGGCAAGAAACAAGACCCACTTCCTTCACTTCAGACCACATCCTTAAGAACTCCAGGCCATGTTTTGTCTCTGTTAAACATCCTTTAGCAAAGTACTGTCACTTTCTTTTTAATAGTCTTATCTTTTTACCACTGATGGGGAATGCGGGCATCCCTACATGTCTCTGTCTATTACACCCATATTGGTTGTGGCCTGTAATTGAGACTTGGGTTTTTCTCAGCAGTGAAAGAGCCCCAGAGTCCTTCACCTATTAAAACAGTATTTAAATGAAAGAGAAGCAAATGTCATTTTCTGGTGGAGATCAGCCCTTACATACAGAGCTCTTCTTTTGCACATGGGGCCTAATTGGTTTATGTGATGGTTCCCCCTGGGATATTTGGGACTTGGATCCACATGGTGTTAAGCTTTTGGTTGTGACAGGCACCACTAGCACCTCACTGCCTTTCATATAACATTATGCTTCGAAGCTGTTGTGGTGTACTTGGAGGTGGTTCAGTTTGGCTGAGAGGTGCAGCTCCTTCCTCCAGGACAGCTGTGTCACGGTTGTTATTTATTTTCTCTCCTTTGTCACACACCCAGTAATGAGGCTTAGTTACCTAACAGCCGTGATCTGTCTGCACCGAAATGCCAGACCAAGGAGAATTAATTCTTATCCCCAGAGTTGCCAAAGGATGTTCCTGCTAAAACTAAGCTGTAACATAATAAATTGCATCAGTAGCTATTTCTAGGTAGAGCTACCTTTACATATAAACTACAGTCTGAGAAGCTTGCATGGAAGGTTGTTTTTTTCCATTATAATTTGTATTTGTTCTGCTGGTGCAGGCAGATCAATTTTGGCTCCTGATTTTCTTTTATCTTTTTCTTTGTTTTTGCTATGTCACTGCTCTCTGTTTTTCAGACAATGTGCCAAACTAGAATTTAATCCAGTGTCCTGAGAGCAGTAAGAATTACCAACAGAAAAGATTAAAGCAAGGTACAGTTTGTAAATACTGGTAGCAAAGGAATGACATTCACTTTTTCTTCCACTTCAATCTAGCAGGTCTCTTGGGTGAATTATTCATGCCATTTCCACCCCTGGCTGTATTTAAAAAGGTACAGCAAGAGCACAGCCTCGCCTGAGAGTCATTTTATTCCTACAGCCTTTCACACACACTCTAAGGGATGGCTTCTAAGGGATGACCTTTTTCTAAATCCTGTGGCCTCCTTTCATGCAGCTCAATCTCTGCAACTGCAACACAAATCCAACAGAATAACCACCATAATGAATATGGCTGAATTTCTGATGTTACTGGTGTGTATCTTCTCCTTTTTCTTTTTTCCCCTCCTCAGAAGGAGAGCAAAGAATAAAGACCAGCTGGGGAGACTCTCATCACTTCATGTCATTTTTCTAATTAGCCGTTAGGATTCTTCCAGGAGTCTCCAGGGGCTGAGCCTAATCAAAGGCTGGAGATACTGTCAGGAAGCAGTGTGTTCATTCAGAGAGTGTGCTTTCCTCCTGACACTGCTTGTACTTCCTTTCAAGTTCTTTTAAGAATCCTTTTAATTCCCTTATTGCTCTTTTAACCTCCTTGTTTTCCTGCTACTATCAAGGACCAAAGGAATAGGAAGTCTCAGCAGTTTCTTCTGACATCACAGTACCAAGGGAGAAAAACTAAAAAGTAATAGGACTTAGAAAGAATATCCTTCTTCAGTCCAAAGATGAAGCATCTAATTATTCAGCCTTTTAAGCAAACTGCCAAATGATGAGCCAAATTACCCTCAGGTTCTATGTATTTATATTAAAGCTGTATCTTTTGAAGCATATGTGTTCAGTGTAATGCCAGTGGTATGTTAAAGCTGGGTCGTTAAGATTTGGGCTCCAAAACGGTCCACAGAGTTATTTTGCAAATATCTTTTGTGCATAGAAGTCATCTCAAATCACACTTCAGATACCAGTAAATATCCTCTGATATATAAGCTGATGTATGTCATTCATGTCTCAGTACTGTAACTTAGTGAGACTATTTTAATTGTGATATTAAGAAGAAAGACAATGCTTCTTTAATGGCAATTTTGAGTAAGATTTCATTTAAGAAAAACCATTACTAAAATGGGGCTTTGTCCTACAAAACCAATCTGGGTCATTTCTCAGCATGCACTGAAAGCGAAAAACGATGGACTTGTCAGTTAGGGAGCACAACCACTTGGAAAGCAAACATCATTTACCGGACTTCATCAGGAAAGAGAGATGCTCCTAAGTGTCTAAGCACAATGTACTCAGTTTGGTCAGGAACCACCCAAAGATAACTCTCATGCCAGTTCAGTCATGAGATTGGGAAGAAATTTGTAAATTTTCAAAAGTAAAAAAAATATTCAGGGTTACAGAAAAAAAAAAAAGGTAAGCTAAAAATCATCAGAGTTCATTTTGTTATTAGAGGCTGGGTATCCATTTCCCCATCTAGTGTCTTCTTTACAATCAATTTTCCTATTTTGATTTCCATCCTGCTTGTTTTATTTGCACTTTGTGCCTTGCAGGGACAAGATATAGGAGCAGAAAAGTTTTTGATAGCAATCAGCAGTCCTCTCTGACTTCCTATTTTTGTAGTGCTCTCTGTTTTCTGAATTTAGGAGGACTAATGAGAACATTGAAAGAAAAGAGATGGCAACATCTCTACATGTGCTACAACTCTTTGCAGAAAATTTAGTTGATTCTGCAACAGAAGAGATGGGTGGACTTAGGTAATCTTTACCTGGAGGCTGCCATGTTTTTACCATCATGATCCTTTTGCAATGGCACACTGGCATTATTTACTTATTAAATTATTTTTGTTGTTTTGCATTGTCTGAAAGCCTGCAGCCCATAGGAAGGACATGGCATATGTGTTTCCTCTTCCTAAGACAGTCACAGGCTCTTCTGCAGTAGGAGCCAAGTTTCCCTCAGCAGCTGTAGCAATTCAGTTCCCCATTTTCCCTTCAGTTTTCTGCATCAAAAATTTGCATGCTGAGGTTTCTTTCCCCCTGGCTTTAACCTCACTCCTATCTTCACCCATCACTTTAGGTAGTGTCTAAGAGGCTCTGGTGTTTAGTTGGTTCCAGATCTCTGTTTTGTACTGTTAACCTGCTGCAGACACCTGGTTATCAACTTGATAACATGCAGTTTTTCTGCTGCCAAAAGAGAGATTTGGTGTTACTACAGTTATAGATTTGAATGTGAGAATTCCCAAGAAATTATGACTTTATTCTTATCTATCCCTGTTGTGCTTTTCCCCAAAGAATATGCACTATAAGTTTCAGGCTTTTACTGGATAAACATGAATTAGCAAAGCCACATATGCCATCAATACAGCAGAAACTTGTTGACAGTATTTTTTATTTAAATCAGAAAAAGGCCCAAACCCAAGTTGCTTTTCAGCAAGAAAGTTGTTTAAATTACCATTTTGGGGGCATCCTGCCATCTTTCTCAGTGTACACTGCCTTCCTGTTTATGCCCTTCACTCCCCCAGAACCCCTGGGGGGTGGGGATTATGCATAATTTGAAGCCAGCTATGGAGAAAGGTGCAAGATTGAAAACAGTTTTATGGTAAATACAGATCTGTTTAAAAATAAGCAATTTCTCTTTTCAGCTTGCTGAGCTTCCAGAGAGCGTTAAGGGCTATGATAAGTTGGCATTGCTGCTGCGGTATCGTAGCAACTCCAGCAAATCAAGGCTGCACCCTCAAACAATGAATCATTCATTTAGAAACCATATCTTCTCCTTCCCCTTACTTGTGAAAGATTTATTCCTTTCAGGAGGAAAATTTATATCCACCATACAGACGTGGGTTGCACAATACCTCGTGGAGCGTGTACAATAGCTTTGGAGGGATTGCTCAGGGCATTGCCTTCTGCCAAGGCAGTCATTTTAAAGAAGTCTGAAAAAGGCAGCAGTGGTAGCTGTTTGGATAGCTGCCACTCTCCAAAGCTGCTTGCCTGCAACCTCTGCATTTTACCTGTCTTGCTGAAGGGAATTAACATCACGTCATTATATCTTTGGGTTTTGCTGCTTCTACTAAGGTAGGTGATTCACCTAGTGAGCCAGCAGCTGAAAGTAATGATACTGCCAAGTTAGCTACTAATGATCTGCCTCTGACAAGCATCTCAGCTATAAGCAGGAGGAAAAAAAGTAATTATTTTCTTACTAGGAAATCCAAGCTGAGCACATTGCTAAGAAACACATCAAAAGAGTAGGCTTAAAATGCACTGTCAGATTTCCTAAACTCTGCTAGGCAGCTTTGAAATCTAAAATGTCTGAGAACCAGTGTAAGAAGCCATCTGAATGAGAAGGCTCTGAAGAAGAAAAGTGTCCTTCCAGGCCTGTGTCCAGTTGCTGAATTAATAACAGCATCAGAGCACAGGCTTTCTTTTACCTTTGATGTGCAGATTAAATGAGAGGACTTGGCTTAGAACACATGAGCCAGTTTAGTTAAATATGAATACAGAAGTGAAATGTCTTTGCACAGTAAGAAGGTCTAAAATTATTCTAGCTCTGGACTTAAGCCTTTCAGAGAAGTAATATAGTGAAATAATTTGATTAAACTAATAAATGCAAGCAGGCATATGCCATACTTAGGCTTGTAAGTAAACAATAGTAAAGTAAACAATAAAAAAATTCTAGAGCATCCAGTGTAATTAAATTTTATTGTATTTGTCATGCTAATTCTTGAATATTAGTTCAGGTTTTTCAGAGTTGAAAAACTTCCAGATTCAAAAATTGAAAACATGGGCTTCAAAGACTTAAAAAATACAAACCTTTATTTTTTTAAGCTAATAAACATATTTTTAGATAAGATACAGATTTTTTTTATCTTATTGCTCCAAGAATTCTAAAGCACTAGGGCTGTTGTGTTGCCTTTTTTTCTTTAATTGGTGCGTGGCAAGTTTTTCAATCCTCATTGAAGGATTTTAAAGATAAGGTGAAAGAAAACTTAGCAAAAACATTTCTTCTATGTATGGCTGACATTGTTGATAAAGAAGTCCTCATTTCCCCTTTCTCTGCCTCCAGTGTTTTTCCAGAGCTATGCAGGAGAAAAATGATGAGTGAATAAATAGGTAGTTTTGTTGGCAAGTGCTTTCTTTTCTTCATTGGACAGAGTGCCTGATAATACAATTAAAGTCATTTACATGGAAGGTTTTGATATCTGCATGTGCTGGTTTTGGCTGGGATGGAGCTAAATTTCTTCGTAGTAGCTGGTTTGGGGCCATGTTTTGGATTTGTGCTGAAAGCAATGTGGATAATTCAAGGAAGTTTTAGTTATTGCTGACCAGTGCTTGCCCAGTTAAGGCCTTTTCTATTCCTTACCCCACCAGCCAGGGGTCTAGGGGTGCACAAGAAGCTGGGAGGGGACACAGTCAGGATGAGTGACCCCAGCTGACACAAGGGGTATTCCAGGCCAAATGCCATCATGCTCAGCATACAAAGGTCTGAGGAAAGAAGAAGAGGGGACATTTGGAGTGATGTCATCTGTCTTCCCAAGTTTCCTTTATGCTCAATGGAGCCCTGATTTCCTGGGAATGGCTGAGCACCTTCCGGCCCATGGAAAGTGGTGAATTAATTACTTGTTCTGCTTTGCTTGTGTGTGTCTTTTGCTTTTGGGAATAAATTGTTGTTATCTCAGCCCCTGGGTTCTCTCACCTTACCCTTCCCATTCTCTCCCCTTTCACAGTGGGGGATGTGGAGTGATCCAGTGGCTGCGTGGGCGTGACCCCAGCTGATGGTCTGGGATCAAACCACAAGCACTGCTCCCTCACAGTGTGCAAACTTTAAACACAGCAACTATTTGTGCTTTGTTTTAACCATGAAGCAGTGGAGAAATAAAGTGACCTCAGTCATTCACTGCTGTCTTGAAGAAGCATTAGGTTATCTGTTGCACGTCAGTGTAGAAGAGGACAATGGACAAGTGATAGATAAGCTCTTTTGAAAAAGTTCATGGTGATACCTTTCAAAGCTATAATGTCCCACTTTGGGGTTTTTTACATGAGGGCTTTTTGTTCCTATTTTAAGACGGGGGAAATAATACATGCTGAAAAAGTCATGATTGGGGTTGAACCTACTTTAAATATAGCACTTGAAAAGAACTTTTGATGCACACAGAACTATAAAGATAAATCTCTGGTTATAGGATCATCATGGTATGCACTCAAATTTCAGTCAGTGTGTTACAGCCCTTAATTTATTTTTACTCTTTCTATCATCAGAAAAGACTGGAAACAGTATTTTTGGTTATCATAATGTCTTAATTAAAACTAAATATGTGTAGCACTGCCAAGCAAATACAGGAGGCACTGTCTAAGCTGAAAGTCGGTCCTTGAGGAGCAAGGAGATTAGAAGAAAACATTCCTGCAGTATTTGCAAATAAGTCTGTGGTCTGACTTCCAGTTCCTTGGACTTATATGGTGAATGTGCATTATTTTCTCTTCACCAAAAAAAGTTACTAGCTTTCTAGGGAATTGCTTGTATCCTCACTCTCTGGCAAATAAGGGAGAGAGGTTTGAGAGGTTAACCTCTAACAGGAAGGTTTGTAAAGGTAGGACTGTTCACAACAGAAGGAGGCAAACCACCTCATTTTCCATTTTAGATCAGCTCAAATTGTTTAGTTGAATTTCAGCCTTAGTTAAATAGAACTTTGGAGTAGTGGTTTTAATCACCACTGTCTGGTTTGGCTCCCAGATTCAAAAGTGTTGTTAAAATCCATAAGAGAATTGTGTTTTCTTATATGTGGATGGATTTGATTTGATTTGATTTTTTGAAATCAATGCCATCCTTTGCCTCTTGGCCTCTAGTACATTACAGTGCCAACTCTGAACAGAAGACAAGAAGCACTGGACTTCTCTAGCCAAAGGCAAAAGCAATTTCTCTCTGTGGAATCCATGTGACTGCTTAGAGCATTATATTGTCTTCACTCAGAAGGAGTGAATACTCCTTTCTCTCTCTCAGATACCTTCTAAAGCTGTTTATGTTCTATGTCTCTGGGGAGTAGAATCGTTGGTTTTCATTCATCATCTGCCAAATTGGCTGTATCAGGACTTCAGGTCTGGCATTTGAAGTTATGACTGCCCTTGTGCCCATTAAAAACTGAAGACGCTTTGATAGATTAAATGAAATCTTAGTCTTGATGACCTTTTCCTTGTTAGAGGAGATTGTTTTTTTGGACTATGGCCTCTGGCCTTCAAGTGTAGTATCAGATTTTTCCACTCGTGTGCTGTGAGTACTTAGTCATCGGGAAGTTCACTGCCAGACAAATCATAGCTCTGCCTTTCCTGTTGTCACTTTTTAGTACCATTCTTTGAACTATTCATGTGCTGATGAGTTTTTCAGCAGCAAATACAGGGGAATAAAGTTAATGATTCCTCAGTGAACTGCTGACCATGTACGCTTTTTCAAAAGACCAAAAAAAATGGAGGAGATAGTTTATAATTACTCAGAAGAGGTCCTATTTACTTCTCCTTCCTCCAGATATTTACAGGATGTTTATCCTTACTTTAGCAGTCATTTGCTCTCAGACATGCAGATGAATACCACTCCCAGAGGGGCAAAGTGAATAAACTTTGGTTCATTGACTGGTCTGTGGTAGGAAGAACAGAAAACTGTAAGAAACCTTTCCATCTAGGTCTATTTGGCACGAAAGAAGAAGGAAAAAAATACATGAGTTGCTATCTTCAGGAATTCAAACCTTCTGCCCTGAAGTATATTAAATTTAGAAAACATATTAGTGTACCGCAAAACCCACAGGACAGATTTCAATTGACTCCACCTAGATTTTGGTGGCAAAACATCCTGGCCACATAAACCAGTGGAGCATTTTGTATGGAAAAGTTGGCTTCAGCAGTTATTACTCACAAGTCAAAACAGCAAGATTTATTCAATTTTCCATTTCAGTTTTCCTCCATCTTATAACCTCATGAGGAGAGCTTCCTTCTTTTCAGAGTATCCAGATGTGAATACCTGTAGAAAGTACAAGGCAGTGAAGAATTCTTCCTGAAGTTTCTTCCTGCTGCATTTTTCACAAACAAGCTTGTTGGAAAAGATTTCTAGAGTCAGAGAGGATGCTTGGGATTCACCTCTGAAGCATCTGCAGCTGCTGTGGAAAATAAATGCAGCCATTTTTATGATCAGGCATTTTAGCTAAGTTTGTCTCAGTATATATGTTTTCTAAAACTCATGCTTTAGAGCAGGTAAATGCTTTTGAACGGACTGTGATCTGATGTGGTGAGGCTCTGTAGCCCTGGAAGATCAAAAAGTGTAATGCAAACAAAAGAAAGTCAAGCAAAACTGAGTAATGAAAACACAAGGAGGGTGGTGTTACATAAAAGAAGTCTTTCTTTCCAGTGGGCTGAGGTATCAAACTAACTAGGGTCTTTTTCATTCCTAGCCTAGTTTTTGAGCAAGGCTCAAACCATGTGGAGGCACAGCACTTGGCTCCTACACCTAGCTGGTGTAGGAGGTCTCATGCCTTTCCCATCTTTCTGAGTGTAAGCAGGTGAAGAACACAGATCCTGTCACACATTCTTACTAAAGCAGTCTTCAGACTCTGCCCCCATACAAGCCTTGCATTATTAAATGCAAAGTTTTCAAGATAGCTCATGTTAAATAAAGAACAACAAAAAAAACCCCAACAACAACAGAAAGTCCTTAATCAAATTTCTCATTATCTTGACTTGAAGTGCACATACAGTTATCATCATTGTATCTTTTAATATATATTCATCTGTTCTCTTTGGACTTGTAGTCAAGTATGACAGTGATATTAATAAAATATTGATTTAACTGATGCTAAAGGAGATAACTTGGGCATGGCTAATAAAAGGTGAAGGCAGCATGATTAAAAGAGAAAAAGAAGACCTGTAAACATAATAATATTGAATGGTTCTGACTGGTGCCATGTAAGAGCAGAGAAAAAGAGCCGAGTGCTATGGTGATTGAGAGCACAGGAAAGTAGGGGTAATATGGTTGTGACCAATCCCTCCCTTACAGGCTTTTGTGAAAGGCTATACATTTGCCCTGTTACTTGTTAGAGGAAGGGGATATGGGGAGGCAAAGAGGAAGCTGTAATCATAATGTGGTGTGAAAAAAACAGGACTAATAAAAACCCCAGCAACCATGTCCAAAACCTTCCCTTACATAACAGAGCTGTTGCACACACATTCAGGCTTTCAGCAGCACTGAAGCACACTGCCTCAGAGGCTGCCCCAGCTGTTTGGTGTTAGAGAACAGCTGGAGACCTAAGGGAAAACACCTCTGAGATGTGACCTGGAGGACTTAAGCTAGAGCCCTCTGCTGAGGTTGTTATTTGGCACATCCCTTGCAAAAAGAGGTGAAGCCTTTTTTTTTTAAATCTGGTTTTGGGGGTGTTCTCTCATCCTCATGCTGCATGTTGTACTGAAACAGGAGTGAAATGGGACAAGCAAACCGAGCAGATTTAGTACCTGTGATAATAATTTTAAAATAAAATGTAGGCACTCCTTTGTTTTCCAGACTGTGCTTTCCTACCTTCAAGTAAACAAGATGCATATATATTGCTGAAAGGAATCATGCCACATATCTTTTTGCCCTTGTTACCTTTGGAAGAAAAGTGGTTTTGTGATTCAGTTCTGATTCAGTTAGAGACCCATTTTCTAAACTTCAGCTAGATTTTATGCAAGCCCTGTTTATACCCATTTGCTCTAAGGCCAGCACTGTCCTCTGAATTAAATGATACTTCTTCCCTGTTTTTTCCATCATGGTTATGTTGAAACAGAGCAGCCTCTCAACCTTCCCTTTGCTATGGAAAACAACCTCTTCTGGTTTCCACTTGCTTGATCAGGTTTCTCTGTACCTGTGGATCAATTTAGTAATCTTCCACTGAATTGGGGATGCTCTGAAAGCCTCCTTGATCCTGTGGAGAAAAAATGAGAAAAATATTTCTCAGTGTCTACCAGAAATGCCTCCCCAGTTCTCCAAGTGCATTTGCCTTTTTCCATGTCTGCATCACCCTGCCAGTCAGTCATTTGTAAGTGTGTTCCTACACCTAGTCTAACTGACAAGTTCCTGGCTCATGCCAGAAATTCTTGTTGTTAGTCTCCAGTATTTGGCTTGGCATTTTCAACTTTTTATTACACAATTCTCAAAGCTATCTGTGCCTGTGGTGCTTGCTAGATTTGCATCCCTAGCATATATAATCTGCATATTCTCAGTGTTTGTGATGTGGTGAATAAAAATTAATGAAAATGCTAAAGAATATCAGCTTGATCTTCAGCGCCCCACCAGTAAATTCCTTTGAGGCCCGTGCATCTCCTTTCAGCATTGCTGCTTGTATTTCTCTTGGAGCCAGCCCTGTGAGCTTTTCAGAGGTCCTCTTCTAATCCATGTAATTATTCAGTCTGATGAATCCTCTCCTATGTGATACCATATCAGATGCTGTTACCTAATCAGATTGTACAAACACCAGCATGACAAATTAATTAAAGCCCCTGCAATTTCATGCACTGCTTCTTTCAAAGATTTGCAGTTTAGACTGTCTAGCTGTTGTTGTCTGGACCCTGCAAAGAGCTTACTGAGTGTGGCTTCAGTCCTCAGCTTTGCTTGTGTTCACTCTTGTTGCATTTTATGAAAATACAGTGGGAAGTATTCTTTTGATTTTCGATAATGTTTATTCCAGTTTGAACCATTTTAAGTAATAGTAGGAGGAGGAGAATATTCTACTTCATTGGCTGTTTTCTGAAGTGTTCATCATTACTTTCTCTCCTATGTTAGCATTGCTTGAAGATTTCCTCTCTTCTTTTTTTTTTTTTTTTTTCTTTTTTTTTTCTTTTTTGTTTTTTTCTTTTTTGTTTTGTTTTTACTGCTGCAGTATGCAAGTTTGGTTGTTTACTTGGTGAGGGCAAAGTACGTGATGTGGTCAGAATGCACTGGAGTAGCAGTGCCAGCAGTACTCCCACACACCCGTGCAAAGGCATCTGCAACAGACTGGGACTTCTGTGAGCTGAAACCAACACTACTGCTTCCCACTGACTTGGTAGCATTCCACCAGGAGATCCTCCATCGCCTTGAGAATAAAATGTGTGTGTGCAGCCAAACAGGCTTATCAGAAGAACATTTGCAATAGGCTAGCAGCTTTGTTTCTCCCAGGTGACTTCACAATCTCCTCTGTGATTAATACTCTTAGAGGAGATGCAGAAGCAGAGATATGTCCTAATGGAAAAGAGGAAGATGATGAGTCTCTGAGCCATATATTGCAACTCTTTTTTGGACTGACATCTTCAAGTCGCTTCCTCTCTAAGCCTGATGAGCCTTTTCTCATAGGATCTTTCAAACCTGCCCTCTCCTGCTTTTCCACATCTGCCACTGCAGGCACAGTTGCCTGTATATTTCTCTGTGGTTTGCTGCCTTCCTGCTACCAGCAAATTGCTCCTCTCTGTCACAGTCAAGTTTGGTAAGCATGCCAACTTCACAGTGCTGGGCATCCCAAAGAATTTACTGACTTATCACCAAATAAGTTTGGACACCTTAGTGTCCAAAAGTATTTCAAATGTTCTGAAGCATAAGAATTTAGACTGTACATAGTGCTCAAAACATAGTATCTCTTCTTTCTCTGACCTGGACTTCTCTTTCCTCTTTCAAAATCTATTTATTCCCAACTACTTTGTCTTGGTGGAAAACCTTGATCTGTGGCATGACAGGATACTGGCACTGAAACAACCAACAAATGCATAATAATTACATCAGTTTATTTAGGAGCAGGAGGTTTTGGTATTTTGGTTAAGGTCCACCATAGGCTTGCTTTGCAGTTTTAGTTTGCTGTAGGCAGACAACCCAACCTGAAATCAGAAAGCTGGAAAGGCCCTAGGCAAGGGTTTCCAGGGTCTCAGAGACAGTGGGTCACTCACCAGCCTCTGCACAGCCCCTCACTCTAGCTGTGGCACTTTGGCTTGCTTCATTTGTTGCAGTCAAACAGTACAAAACATTTTTGACCTAATGGGTGCTTTAAGGTGCTTCAGTTCTCCCAGCCTCTAGAGAAGAACAGTAATCCTACTCTTAATCAATATTTTAAAAAAGAAATAAGCAAGCAGATAAATAAATATAATTTATACAATTCTTTGATCATAGCACAATGTGAAATACTGCAAATAAACATTGCCCTGAAATGTAAATTTCCACGGAAGGTTACAGCACATTTGTGCCCTCAAATATCCAACATAGGACAGAAAGCAAAGAGTATTAGTTGATTGAAACTTCAATACTATTTCATCTAAGAGAAACATGCCCAAATTGTACAAAACAGGACATGTGACTTCTGTCATGACCACAGGTATCAGGGTTGAGGGTTGTTAGCACCCTTTAAAAGATACTATCTTTGGAATAGTAAAAGCAATATTAAATTGAACAAAGCCAAGCTTAATTGAATCACTTCGTGTAGAGCTGTACCGTTCCTTCTTTCCATTGTTGTTATAATTTCACCTGTTTAAGTTTGTGAAGGTGGACAAAATGAGAGAAGTCTTGACACTTGCTGCATCCTTCCATGTCTTCTGGTAATATACCTGGAAGAGCAGAAGCACTGTAAGAAAGCCATTCCTCAAGGAAAGTGCACTTTCTGATTTGCACTGATTTTAGAGTCTAGTGGATCAGCTCCTACCACTTGCATATAATAGCACATTAAATACATTTACTTACCATTCGTGAAATATGAGTTTGGAAAAAGCTTATGTTGCCACAGTACTGGTTGAAGCTCTATCTTAAAAGGGCCTGTGATGCTTTATAAAATTCTAACCAAAAAACACAATGGCCTTTTTCAGAGGCTTTTCTCTTTATTTTGTACTTTATGCCCTTGTTTCTTTCCCAGAGATGTTGGCAGCTGTTCTGATGCTGGCTGCAAGAGTGCTTTCCCAGTGCAGGCAGCAGGGATGGGCCTGGCTGAGTGACTGCCCTACTGCTTCCTTTCCCAAGAAATCACTGCTGACTGCTGCACCTCAGCTCCAGTGCCAGTTCCAGCTAAAGGCTGTCCCTCCACCAGGTTAGGAGGGGTGGCCTGTCACCGGGGTGCCTGGTGCAGGACAGGGACCTGCTCTGGGCTGAGTGTTTGCACTGAGTCTCGTGACACAAGCACGAGCAGCGTGCCACTCCATCCTGCCACAGCCAGCTGGGGTTCAGCAGAAAGTGTTGGGTTTTACTGCTGGTGACAGGACATCCATTAGTGCTGTAAATCTTTGTCCAGAGCCTGAGAGCCAAAGGGAGCACAATTGTGCTAGCCCAAACTGGGGCTCAAGAGTCGATCCCCAAATTGGGGGTGAAATAAATGCCATGACTGAAAGAGTTTCAAACTATTCTTCTTTGTCCTATGTTGTTTGGGTTTCAAGATAAGCATGCCACAGAGCTTCAGAGTAGAATTGTCTTTTAATTTTACAATGGCTATTATTCAATGCTCTTTGGTTATAAATCCCACCAGTTTCAAGGAGAAAAGGCTTAATCCACTAGATACCACTGTGACAAGCATCTGCTTCCTCAAAGACATCTTTATTAAAATGAATCAAGATAGTCTCTGAGGGGAAAGATTTCACAAAAGGTCTGTAATTGAAAGAAATACCTTATTTTTCTTAAAAGTCTTCTGATCAACAGCAGCAGATGTATTACAGACTGCAAAAAAAAGAAATTACAGTATTTGATGATGTAGTTGAGTGGGCTGGTCTTTTTTTCAAAGTGAAATAAGTCATATAGCTAACAAAAGAAATCAAATTCGTCACCCAGATTTGAGCTGTATTTGTTGAAGAGATTGTTGAGTTACGGAATTATTGCGTATTAGTTCCTACTATAAAAGAGGGGGTTTGGCACACTTGCCTGAAGTTGAGAAATCAGTCACACTGTTGCTTAAATTTGCAGTGATGGCAACAGTTCTGCTCCAGTGTAACCTCAACAAAGGTTTTTCTCCAATATCAAACACTTATAAAAGGAATTTAAAACATAAAATCAGGTCTTCCAAAAAGAGAACACAGTAGTTGTAAAGCAGTTGCCTCATAGACAGTGAAATATGTACAAAGAGATACAATAATTGCCTCTACTTCTAAGTTTATGAAAATACAGTCCTTATGTTTAAGGCAATTTGGTCTTACCCCACGGGAGGCAATTTTCTGGGCTTTTAAAGCCAGTTCAGCTATCTGTGATAAGACCCAAGATGTGAGGACAGCTGGAATCCACCACGTTCTGGCTCAGATGGCAGACAGGGAGTGTGTACAGACCTGCCCCAGGCCTGAGAGAGAGAGCTGCCAGGGATGCATCCGAGGATGGAGAAGGTGAGAGGAGGGAAGTGTGAAGATCTGAAGCATCTGTGACAGTGAGCAGCAGTGAAAGCTGTTTTCTGTGATGCCATTTAGAGCTCTTTATAAAAGTGCATGAGGACCTAAAGGAGGCTGAAGTTGCTGTTAGATTGAGCCACCAGCGACAAACCCCTTGTGGTTTGTAGGTTACTCACCAGGGCAGGCAGAGACATCTGTGTTCCTGGGGATTGGGCCCCAGAGCTCACTGGGGTTAGGAGTCCTGCCCTACGTTGTCATCACGGTAGAGTCACCAATTTCAGAGAATTCACTGCCTGTGGTAAATCTGGGGTGATCTGAGAGAAAGTCTCCTTTTTGGATCATCTGAACCCCAAGTTCGACTATTCAAGAGAGGTGTCATGACACCTGCATTCACTTTACTCTTGTCACAGTCATAGTTTTGACTCTTTGGGCCAAAGAGTTCCAAACAGAGAGTTCAGAAAATATGTATGCTGTGCAGCACCACTAAAGTCTGTAAGTACTGTGTGGAAAACTATGCTTTTACAGTTGTAGTAGGCTGGTTTTGAAGATCCACCTCTTTAGGATCACAATCACCAAATGACAGTCCTTTGGAGGATCATCCCACAATACTTCTACAGCTCTTAAACTGCAGTTCCTAAGCTAGATCATTTCTTGAATTCCAGCTGACTGTAACCTCATTTAGTTTTAAATTTCATCCAGTTTTAAGTTTTCCTTTGGGACCTGTGACTAGTATGAGCAAGTTTCTTCTAGACTGCTCAGAAGAAACATAATAGATTATAAGCAAGAACATGACCAAAGGGAGTAGCTACTAAAACCATCATGTGGCACTATCTCAAAGAGATTTTCATTTTCTTTGCAAGTATACCTTCTAGTTTTTGTTGTAAGACACAACCAGTATTGACTGCTTCAAAATATTTCAGATGCTTGCTCCTGCTACAACTCTACAAGGTCTGTTTCAGGACCTCATTTCCCTGATGCTAGAAAGAATTTATTTGTCAAGATCAGCATGGACTAATTTATTCCTGACCTGCACTTGAAGATTTGGTAGTCTTAGTGCCTTCCTGGCACTTAGGTCCCAGAAGTGCTCCACCAGGGGCTGTGCGTATCCCAATTTCAATTTTTCTGCCATGCAGGTAGAAAAGCAGAGTTCTGTGGGGTTTGCTGTGTGCTGCTGGCTTCATTCATGTGTCTGCAGTGTTTGGATTCTGCTAGTACACACCACCCCTACAAAAGCTTCAGCATTTTATTTACCCCTAGGGTGTATGCAGTGCAAGTTGGTGGCCTTAGCATCATCACATTTCAGAAGCTGTTTTGGGAGCATTTAATGTTTTTGCCCAACTGCCCTGCAGCCCTTGACTAAGCAAGCCCAACAGCTGTATTTTATCTTTTGGTATTCAAGATTCAGAAAGGATAAATAGTAACCTGTTTTTCTTGTAGACAGAGAAATGTAGTGAAGTATTCGCTCAGGTTACAGGCTGTGCTATGCTATCAAAGCAAGCCAGCTCAATTTTTCAATCCCCATAACGGCAATAGTGTGACACTTAGCTCTCTCTCCCTGCCTAAGAATCTTGGCAGGATGCCCATCCAAAGCCAATTTTGTATTTTGAATTGGAGCAACTCGGAGATAAATTATAGCAGTTCTGAATTAATGTTTTACATCCTCTGTACTTCCCTGCTCATCAGCAAGAGGACAAAACACCTCACGTATGAAGAAGATAGAAAAGAGATTGTATCTCATTTGACTTTGTGTGTAAATGACTCAGAAAGTAGAACAAGGCTGGTCTGGGGGCCAGGGGGCTGTAATGGAGGTGTTCTGATGAAACCTCAGCACAATGTAGGGTAGTGCTGTGAAAGCATGGTAGATAGTCTATCTTCACTGCATTTCTTACCACTTTTGAAATCCCTGAGTAAAGACACCCATTATTTAAAACCAGTGATTCAGACAGAAAAGCTGTTAGGCAAAATGACTTGTTGCACTATGGTGTAGCAGGATCAGTTTCAATTAAGCTTTGAGAATCTCTCAGTGTTTTTCCTGAACTTAAAAAGTCAGACTCTAGTGCCTGAATAAAACAAATGAAAATGAGTAAGTTTTACCTGTGCAATTCAAGTCGAGGAGTTAAGCGGAGTGGTGGAAAAATGTTCATTGCAATTGAAAAAATCACTTCTAGCAAGAAAGGATCACTGCATCAGGAATATAAGAATGAGAAAGGATGTCGGTAAAGATAGTTTTAAACTTGGAGTTAAGTTTGGTGGCTAAAAGAGCATTGAGTTTGTCAGGGGTGTCATGGTGGTGAATATTCTGAAGGAGTCTGTAGAAATGCTGTTAGCAAAACCCAATTTAAGAATTATTGTGGCAGCATAGCATGTCTGGTCACAATTTTGAAATTAGATTAAGCATAAACTATAGCATGTATTTGGCATAATCAATAACACTTACAAACTGACTTTTGACTTCACTTCTGATTAAGACTCAGCCCTCCTGGACACATAGAAATTAAAGAGACTTGCTACAACTCCATGGGTGCTTCCAAGGCTCTCTTTCTCTGTGGAGAAGACTGACTAAATACTGCTTAAGGCTGAGTAGAAGCACTAGCCAGGGATACGCTGAAGGTATTAGGCAATTAATTACTGCCAGGAATTTAAAGATTACTCCAGTGGACCCCTGTCTCTGTGGTCTGTGTCCCAGTATATTCAGAAAGAATGCTTTTTTGACTCCCTTTATAAACTTTCATGTTACCAAGAAGTACAGAGGAAAAGTTTGAAGCATTGATACATTTTCCACCTCTCCTCTTTTTCACTGAATCAAGTAAGGACAGAGCATATCTAGCCTGATTGCATTTCAAATGAACTGGTATTTCACCTTATTTCCATTGTCACAGAAAGCCATTTATTATAAGAGCAGCAATTTGGCTCCCAGCTGCCATGAGATAGCATAAGCAGCAGTAATCAGGCTTTCCCATGACACCCCACTCTTCTAGGTCAGAAGGGTATTTCAGCCTTGCTTGTATAGAAATATTATTATTGCTTCCCCTTGTGAAAGGCAGGGTGTTTTAAAAAGAGTGCATGATTTCTAGAGAAACTTGTTTGTTACTTGTGCTCCATATAGCCACCGTCTGGAAAAACCCATGTGCAGTAATTTCATTGTGGGTTCACTTGTTGACTTCGTGTCATTGGACACTGAGAGAACCAGCCGAGCTATTTTTAAAAGGAAATGTTGGCCAATGCTGTCAACAACACCTGCGGGAACCGGGCAAGGAGTCCAAGGTCCTCAAAACTTAGGCTGGGGACAGAGAAGGATAGATTTTTCTGAGGGAAAATTTTACTTTAGGGAAAGACTGCCTCTTCTCCTTTCTGTCTTCCTCCACTGCATGTCTTTACCACCTCCTTTCCATTTATTTTAAATGGATACATTAAGTTAAATTCTAGTGGCAGAATTTAATGAGTTTAATGAGACTGTCTCTTTCTGCAGATACTGAAGTATTGGAAAGTTCTGTAAGAACTTTAGTGTTTTGCACTAGCTTTACAAATGAATCCACAGCCACTATCCACAATTTGTTTTTAAGTCCACTGTAATTTTAATCTCATCCTAATAAAGCTGTTATAAAGAATAAGAATGGAAGGGGAAAAAAACCCAAACAGATACAAATGAAAGGTTTTCCTTCTGTTGTTGTGGAGTTTATTTATGATGGGTGTTTCCAGCAGAGGAAACACCAAGTTTGTATTTAGCCTGGTGGTCTGGGTACCCTCTATTTGTCGCTTCTAAGCAATTAAGACATGAGCTATTCTGGCAGTTCTACACTTGCAGTCACAGGCTCTCACACCTAACAAATAAGCTTTGTGTAGCCCAAACTGTGCTTTGCCCAGCTGAGAGTGTGCTGGAGGGAGCAGCTGCTTAATGACAGCCCTTAACCAGCCGTGCTCCCCACTCCTGACACAACAGCTGAGGAAAATATCAGACCTCAGATATGCTCTGCATGGCTGAAGATGGGCAAAGCCCTGGAACATAAGTAACGAGTCTGTGCTGGGCCACATGGGCAGATAAATGCTTCAGGAGTAAGCTAATGGACAGCAGATAATTGCGTGGTGCACTAAGTACCAGAAAAGGTGGGGCTGTACGACATGTTTGGGAACAGCTGGTCAAGCTCCAGCTTCCAAAGTCAGGCACAGAAGCCTTGTTTGATGGTTATGTGTATTTTTTTGTAATCACAGTAGCTTTGATGTGTATTTTACGGATTGTTCAAGGGTTTTTGTCATACTGCAGTACTTAGGCTTCTTCCTAAGCTCAGTCATTGGACAAGACAAGAATTTATGCATTTACTCAGCAGGCTCCTTACCTCTCCTGTCGGCAGGGAGAGAGAACATTTACTCATGCTGAATGAGCAAAACCTGCAGACTTGCTTTGTTTTGCTTTACCCTTTCAACATGTGCAGGAAATGTTCATTAAATAGCAGAAACTCAGTTGCTTTACATATTTTGCCTAGCTCCACTGACAGCAGAGGAGTAGCAGTTTGTGAGGTACACTTACTTTGGTCTGCTGCTGGCTACTGATGAATTTGAACCACATTAGGGGATGGAAGGAGCAAAGAGCAGGTAACAAAAATAGCTCCCCCTAATTCTCACACTTTCATCTTCTGAGTAACAAATTTATTCTTCTTTACACAAAACCCCGAAATATGTGTTTGCATGACCATATTCCAGTGAAGCAATCCAGCTCTCCCAGATGACTACCAGTTCTGGCAAAATCAGTAATTTGAAACACCAGCAGCAGTAGGATAATCTCTAGAGCAGCCATGAATTGGTAGGATAGTACATGTGGTGATAATAAAAAGTTTTGTTGTAGTATTGATGGCCTTGAATTTGATTGTTGGCTTTCACAGTTTGCTGGGTGTAATTAATACATCCCTTAAAATCCATGCAGAAGGGAGATTGAGAGGATATGTCAATTATTTGTCTTCCACACAGGAGGACATAGGCTTTGAATTATTAATAAAGAGGGGAAAGTGTATAGAAATAAAAGAATTTAAACAACAAAAGTAAATTTTACTGATCTTTCTTCTAGGGTCCTTTGCAAAAGAGGCAAAATTGGAGAATCAATCACCCCACAATTCCTGAGAGAATGAATTTATAGTAGGGTACTGCAGCTTCAGTCTGTGGAAAGAGAAATTCTTTGCCTTTTGCTTTAAGCAAATATAGGTAGTGTTCTTGTCTCCTGGTTCCTGTGTGGTCTCTGCTGGGTCTTGATGCTTGACTTTCACTGCTCTAAGCTTGATGCCAGGAGCACACAGCACAGCTGAAACACAGGCAAGATTTCTGCATAGTTAAAGTAGTCTAACAAGTTTTACTGAACCTGTGTACTGAACTCATATTTTGCAGGTTCTTGGCCAAGTTTTGGTATTTTTGATAGCTTTTGCTAGATTTCAGAAATTTTCACCAAATGCTTTATGCATCAAGATTTTTTATAACTTGAAAAATATAAGGAAAATGTTTTAAAAGATCTACTAAGCCAGGGACAAACCTCATTAATTTTCCATAATCCTTCAGTTGGCAGAAGTACTCTTGCAGGTATGTTGAATTGTTTGCTTGGATTTTTTTTTACCTGTTTGAGTTTTTTTTTTAATAGATTTACACTACATACACGATCTTGTAATTGTGAGTTTCAGGTGACCTTGTATGAAAAAATATGACTCAAGAAAGCTGTTTATGTGAAAACATGTGAAAACAGAGGGCTGGCTTCATATGCAGGGTATGAACATAGAAATACAAAAGAAAGAAACGCAACATCTGAATTACTGAAAAATACTGAACAGGGAAGGTGAAAATTTGAAGACAAGTAGAGCTAAATAATTTCTTGCCATGAGGTGGAAACATAGGTAAGAAATGAAGAAAAAAAAAGATCTTTCAGGAGAAGACAGGAACACATGGGAAGTGGAGTTAGGCTGATGCTTGCAAACCTGAATGTGCAAGGGGGCCGATGTGGGCCTTCAGATGCCAGTTTTAGTGACATGATAAAGTTCAGGCTGAGTGGCCTCTCAGGTGGCTGTCTAGGGAAGGGGTGGGGTCTCCAGGACATCTCCCAGCACTCTGAGCTGGCCCCCAGGGCCCCTTCCAACCTGTCCATACACTCTGGAGCCTAGTGAGGGGCAATCATGGAGAAGGTGGCACTCTCCATTTCAGGATGGGAGCCATGAGCAGTATTTCAGCACAGACTCAGTGCTGGTAAAAAGGCAATATGCCAGAGGTGTGAGGGACTGGCAGGTGCGGGACCTGTGAGGATTAGATTTGCCATGGGCATGCACACAAGTCTTGTCATAATCCTTGCAGAGATTTAATTTATAAACATGAGAAAAAGGGATTTTATGAAATGTGCAACCGATAGGAAATCAGCTTACATTTCACTTTGGGGATATAATGTGTGGAAGTGAACAGAGCCTATTTCTGTGGGAAATTAAAAACAAAAGAAGGAGCACTGCTGTATCACTGTATCTCTTGTGATTAAGGCAAATATTCTTTGTGTGTAGATAAATGTGATATGCATTTATATCCTCCCCAGTGTTTTCTAGCACTTAAAAGTAATCAAAATGGAATTTGGTGAAGAAAAAAAAGCTATTTCACTGGGCAATCTGAAGAGACAGGGAACCAGCCTTCTCCTAGTTTTCTGGATCTCAATTTATGTCTCAATTTTATTTGTCTCTACTCCTAGACTTAGAAACAGAAACGGCTTTTGTGAGGAAAATGAGTCTTTGGCATGAAGAAGATCTGAAGACAAATAACCTCAGCCTAGAGTTTGCCATGCTTATGCAACATAATCCCAAATGCTTCTCACCTTTGCAGACTAGCTCCAGGGAAACCTGAATGAAAAGCTGGCACATTGCTTTGGAACAAAGCATTCCCTTGCATGTTTCCCCTTGAATACATTTTGGACAATTGATTAGCATCAGTCAGAGGCTACCAGGAAAGTCACAGTGCAGAGGAATATCTCTGATGTTGCTTTTGTCCTGTTCCCCTAAAAAAAGGCCAAGTAGAGTTAAGGCTCATGGTCTCACCTCAGGAGTCAGGTTTCTCTGCAGACATCATTGGAAATGGCAGTGGTTTAGGTCTCATTCATGCTGGTGTCAGGCATCCCTGTTCCCCACAAGGGTGTGTGTCCTGAAGGGCTTCCCACAGTCATGGCTCAAAGCTCTCTTGGCTTCAGGATCGGTGTTCTCCACACCCCACAGGGAGGCAACCATCTGCAGCAGCTGATTCACCTCTCCAGGATTGCTCCCTGTCATAAATATTCTGGAACTCTGTCAAATGTAATTTGAAAAGAGCCACTTTTTAGCTTCACTGAGTCTGGTTTCTTTCCTGTGGTCCTGCACCACTGTCATCTGTGGTTTGTGTATTATTCTCTGCCTCATTGTGCTGTAACCTGTTGTTCATTAATCTGCACACAGGCAGTAGGTGCCCTAGGGCAGTGTGCCATAGCTGCTCCTCCAGCTCACAGACATGTCCTCCTCTGCCTTAATTTTTGCAGTGGGAAGGATTTTCCATTGTCACTGAGGTGACTCTTGCCACGGCTGCTCTAGTTATTCCTGCAATTCCTGGCTGTGCCTGTTTAAAGGTGCAGTTCCCTGATGCATCCCAGGTCAAGTGAGAGCTGCAAGTGCCCTAGAACTATGTTATTTTGGATTTAGGGTATTTATTTAAACTTCTCCCACAACACAAAGCCTAGACATTGGACAGCAAATGGCTAATGTCAACAAGTAAAAAAAAAAAAAAAATCTCAGTAAAACTGAGATCCTCATCATGGTCACAGAGTAACAGGCATTTCTGTTAGAGTAAGAACCTTGCAAAAATGTTCATTCTTGCTTTTCTTTGCTTCTCAGGAAGGGGAATGGGGGAAAAGTTGCAACCAATGGTGTTCTAGTTTCTGTTGAAACTGATGGTGTTCTTGTTTTCATGGTTTGTTTTTTGTTTCACAGGGTATATGGGCTTTCTTCTTTTAGGCCATATTCTCATTACGTAAGCAGGCAGAGTAAATCAAATTGACGTTTTTTTGTATGCTAACTTTTTTTAAAGATAAAATGTGACACGTGCCCTGCACTATGAATTAAAAAGCAGCAAGCAACAGAAGAATTTCATTTTATATCTCATTTTATAGGTCAGTCTAATGCTCTTCCAAGGACATCCTCTCCAGGGACAGCCCACATACCATAGGGATGTTGAGGTGTTCCTCTCTCAGGACAGGCATTTTGTCTTCCTTCAGGTGGGGTTCAGAGCTCTGGTCTCTTGCTGAGGACTGGGTTTGTTTCTGTGGGTTGAGCCAATGTCAGCACTTAGAGCAATGTGGATGGGGGTGACTGGCTGTTCTCCCATAGCCAGCTTTAGTAATGAAGCAGGAGGAAAGTAAAGTGTTTTAATAAAAGGCTAATAGGAATTGGCCTCAGATGGTATTTCAGACATCTGACACATGAGGTACAACAGATGCTGACCCAAAAATTAGAGATACTGAATTAGGGTAAAAGCATTGCAGAGCAAAACACAGCAAACATCAACTCCCCCCAAAAGACCAAAAAGAATGAATACTCTTCAGTCGTAATTTTCAAGACACAAGGTCTGACTCCCTGTACTCTTGCAGGGCTCTCTTCATACAGTATTTTTTGGACAATCTTCTTGAGCTCAAATAAATGTGTGTGTGCTATTTTTCCCCAGTTTTCTCTCACTTCTGTACCTGTGTCCATGGAAGTCTTACACAGGCCTGTGTCAAAGCACTGCCTGTTTATCTCAGATTGCCTATGGGGGCTCCTGTGTTTATGAGAAACCCATCTAGAAGCAGAGATGCAGCTGCAGTGCTCTCAGGTAGCACCTACACAGTGATGCAATTCTGCCATGCTTTCAGAGCAGCAGATCTGTCAGGTGTCTGTCCTTCTGGCAGCACAGATCCCGCAGCAGTGACCACGGGAGCAGAACAGCCAGAGCCAGCTGGAACTTTTAATGCTGAAGATTTCAATGTGACAGAGTTTAGTAAATGAAAACTCAGCCAAGAGTCATCAGGAGAGAAATTATTTGACACAGGAGATAGATTGCCCCCTATATTAGCTTGCTCTTTAACTGGATACTTTGGTTCTCTTCCTTTCTCTTAGGGAATACCACGTAGGAAGAAGGGTATGTGCAGAGAAGGGTAACAGATTACAAATGTTCGCTGAATCAAACATACATTTGGTCAAGATACTGCCAAATTGAGCAGGTTTTTGATGTCATCTGTAAATAGATAACTAGCCTGAACAGATTTGAAAACATCTCAGGCAGAATCCCTGTTTCAGACAAGCCATAGGAACATGCCAGCTTTCAGTATGTCACATTCTGCTTTTCTGGGATAAGCGAAACTGAGCATTGACAAAAATTACATTTCTTGGCTTTTATGTCCTCCTGTTTAAAACACAAGCATTGGAGTCAAGTAGTAACTGGAGAATCAGTATTTAACTTCAAATTAAATAGAAAATGTTGCACAGTTAGATACAGACTGTGAAATGTAGGTAGTGTGTAGGTAATAATCAGTTTTAAAAGCAGAAGAAAACTTGTACAATACATGTTGCTGTCTTGGTGGATTTTTAAAGTTTTTTTATACCTCCAAACCAGTACAAAGTAAAATATCAGTCATCCAGTAGTCTCTGGGAAGGGAGGATTATGTGCATAATGGTCAAACTATTGAGCCAGCTTAAGAGACAGCCTTTGAATTTTTGGCAACAGAGGTGTGTAGCCCTAGACTGGAACCAAACCTTTTCTGCCAACATTAGTGAATAGTGCTAAAAGTTCATGCAAAATAGGACAAGTTAGACCTTTGACATTTTTCTCACAACTGTTTCTTTTCAAATCACTGCTTTTGCATGCAAACATTTGTTTTGGATTCATCCATTATGCATGTCCTGGAAATTTGATAGAGGTCTCATAGGTTCCTTCGAAGAGGCTAGAGCCAGCTGCAGTACCCAATTGTAAAGATGTGGTTACTGACTTGCAATGTTGTTAAATGTATTTGATATCCCTCTGACTTTAATATTTTGGATGGGAAATTAAAAATGCTAGTCCTCTCTCATTTTAGTGAACATTAAAGACAGCACACAATTATTCATTAAAAAAAGAGTTCAAAAGGTTGTTAGCAGGTACTCTAGTAAAGGTTTCGTTTTCCTAGTGGTAACAAATGTGTTATAGAAGAAATTGCTAGAAGTAACTGTGTATCTTGGTGCCTGCCTTTTTGAGAAGTATTTTAGGAATATGACTTCCTTCAGCTAACCTGTCCATGTGTCTACTAGACTCTGCTCTGCCTGGAAGTGATCTGTGGGCTTTTTTCTATTATTTCTAGAAGAAGGGTCAGCTATGTTTATGGCTTTGTATTAATCACATTTGGTGAATTGCACTGTACTGTGACATTTTCACCTACTACTGTGTGAGATTAGTGGTACATTAAGAACTCAGGCGAAGGTGATGTCACCAACAGTGTCTTCCAGCATCTGGATTGCCTAGTGATCCCATCAAACATGGTATGAATAAGCCAGTTCAAAGTAGGATGACACCTGAAATGTGTGTGAAATGTGAAATGTGTTAAATATTGCCATTGGTATTATTGCTGCCTAGTTGTGTGTGACTTCACTCACAAGCTACACAAATCTTTGTAAAGTATGCTTCCTTGTGATGCTGCTGGTGAACTTTCATTATTGATTTCTGTTCACACAAAAGATGTTCAAAATAGAGTCAGATTAAAAAATGGATGCCTTGCCCTGGTTTATATTGCTTCCTTTATGACAGATTTAATTGGAAATCTAACAGGAAATTAGACTGGAAAATTGCCAGCTGCATGGCTGGCATGCTATGAAAGATCAAGTGTCTGTGTCTTTCATACTGCACACCAAAGCGGCTTTATCAGTTATCTGGGATTTTTTGTGAATTTAAGATATCAAATATGACATCAACAGCTTCAGCAGCAAAAATATTTGGAATTTCATAGGGTTGAAAAGCTGTGCAAGATTTCATAGGACTTTGAAAATTGAGGATGAAGAGTCTTTTATATTGTCATCTTAAAGTGAAAAAGTAAAAGGCTACAGAAGCTTAAACCATCCCTAAAAACAGCCCTATTGACTGTTCCTTTCCTAAGGATCTTTCCAAAAAAGCATTCAGAAGGATTGCTTTTTCAGAGCTAACCTCCAGAGTATTTCATCCTGTCAGCCACGCGTTCCACAGGAGTAAAAATTAATGGCAGCATATCTCTTACAAAAGTCCTTTTGGATTTTGCCTGTTTACCTTTCCTGGGTGTGTCTCTAGGGAAGACAGTTATCTACTTGGCTGTCATTTGTTCATTTGAAAGGGATCAGTAAAACCAGAGAGGGAGAGAAAGAGGAGTGCTCAAGTCTTTCTGTCTGTCCTACTTAGATGGAAAAACTTACTTAGCCCAGGGCCAGAGTCATATGGAGCTGTTTTCACTGGCACGAGGTCTGTGCTAGGCAAAGATTTCTCTCTCTGCAGAGGGATCATAGTGCCATGCCTTTTGACAAAAAATTTATTTCTTAAAGCCATGTTTATCCCATGACCTTGTCAGAAATTACCATCCTCCACACACTCTGGTATTCTGTAGTTGTACAAAGCAGGAAGGAAGCACTTGTGCTTGTGAAACTGCTGGAAATAATTCAGCTGTTTACATGTGATGAGAAGTTTTTAAACTAGCCTGCCTGATATTAGCTAGCTGTTTCTCTTTAAATTGAAGCTGCCAGAAATATTTCATTCTTGACAGAAGAAAAAAGAGGGGAAGAGCCATGATCAAGGAACCTTTTATTTGGCATAATTTGAGGCTATTTGTCTATTACTGGCAACAGCAATTGGGAGATTTGGTGTATTTCTGGCAAGTTTAAATTAGAAGGTTGTAACTCTATACACCTTGAAACTGATTTCTTTACCATCACAAGTACCATCAGAAAAGTCAACTACACTTGACTATTTATTTCAGAGGCAACAGTCTTTCACAGATTGTTTGAATACAATTTTGTGCATACACTAGTGCTTTTGGCATCAGCAGATTTAATATAATTTGAACTGATATCAGTGCAATAGATGGAATAATCTATATCCCAGGAAAAGTTACACTTAGCTGCTGCAGTTATTCCATATCTAGCATTATGGTGCTGTATGGTGTTTTCATGAAGAAACAAACTGGAGCAAGACAGATGAAAACATTTGGAGTCTCAGGCATTGAGGTCAGAGCACATTAAAAGAGAGATTTGGCAGACATCAAAGGTGGAGAAGTTGATATTTTCTACAGATTTTTGCTATGTTGACAGTGCAGCTTAATTTTCAATAATTAAGAATGTCTTATAGAAAGAGTGGAAAGTAACAGTAGGAAAATTGCTCATTTCTACTTCAGGGATGCAGGTTCTTTTCAAGTCAAAAGGAGTTGCTTGCTTGTATGATCTTTGGAACGGAAAATAAAGTCAAATAACTGCAACAAAAAGCTTATGCTTACACTTGAAATGGAAAGACTTCACCACAATTACCTCTAGCTGGTTTGTTCATTCAGATAAAGTGGTATTAGAACTGTATAAGTGTGAGTGAGGTATAAGTATGTGGTGGCTTGGTGAGACGTTCCTGGTTGGCCTCATTGCTGCAGCCCTGTCAGCACACATCAGCTGTAACCCATGGGAACTAAATACTTGTTAAAACAAGTGGTATTTCATCCTTCATGCTTTTTGAATTAATATTGTTTTAGCCATTTGCTGGGTGTACCAGATGATTGATGCTGTCACGCTGCAGATAAAATTTATCATTCTGTCATTTTTATTCAATATTTTAGAAGCATTTTGGTTCAAGTTGGAATCTGAAGGAATGTTACACATCTTTTTTACAGCTCATCTTAGTTGTAAAAATAATCCATCTAGCTCTCTGTGATTAATTAGTAGACATTTTCTAAACATAGGCCTAGAATAAATTAGTAAGGTAGTTGTACCTGAATGTGTCTTGAAAGATATGTGCTGTAGTTCTTTTTGAATTTCCTACAGGGGGATAGAAATTAATATGGTATCAAATGCAAACACACAAATATGTATATACACAAATATGTTTATGTCAGCTACATGAAAGGAGATCAGTTATGTTTAATTGCATGCATTATTTCACATTTCATAGTGAAAGTCACGGGCTAATATCAGCTATTCACAATTACATGGGGTGTTGTGAACAGCTTGTTACACAGAAAAAATTTTTTCACTCCTCGACTTTGAGCATATGTCACAGCTTTTACCTGTAAAGATGACCTACAAGGACTATGTTGTGTTGAAATCTTGGCTGGAACCTCAAAGCAGTATTTCAGTGGTTTTGTATTATCCATGACTATTAGCAGGTCATAAAATTACTCTAAAAAAGATGGAGACTGACATCTGGTATGGCAGAAGTTCCATTATGTACTTCAGAAATAGATACCTTATCTTCAAGTTTACTTGACTTGAATTTAGTCTGCATTAAATTATTTTGCTGGTGTCATAAGTTACTGCTGCTGAAATAAAGTCCAGCTTGGGGTGAAAGCAATGACAGCTAAATTTGCTTGCTCCTTCATAAACCTAACGCAGGAGATTGTGTTTGGTACCCTTCCACGTGTGCTACATCATGTGCTCTTTCTGTGTTTCCACAGGCCTTGAATAGGGGCATTGCTGCTGTCAAGGAAGATGCTGTGGAAATGTTGGCCAGCTATGGGCTGGCATACTCCCTGATGAAGTTCTTCACGGGTCCCATGAGTGACTTCAAAAATGTAGGTCTGGTGTTTGTGAACAGCAAGAGAGACAGGACCAAAGCAGTTTTGTGCATGGTTGTGGCTGGCGCTGTAGCTGCTGTATTTCATACTTTAATAGGTAAGGTCACATCTAGTTAATATGACTTTTAATTTGCTTCCCTCACCCATTCTTCAAAGTTCTTAAGCTGTAGGCTTAATATTTTATTTGTAAGTACAGCAGGAGATGAGGAGGAGATGAGCTCTCTTGGGCTGGTATCATGCCCATCCACACAAGTTTTATTGCTTTTTAAACAGGTTACTATGGAGCAGATTCCAAGCACAGGGCTCTCCTGCCTGGAAACAAAACATGCTACTGATCTCTTTCAGTCAGGTGTGTGAGCAGAACTTTGCTAAGGTTGACGGGTTGCCTGAAGCTGATAGCACAGTGTTACTGTTAGGTAGTGATGATCAGCTAGCAATATCTGCTGGGTTGGTTTGGCAGGACTTAAGGTGTGCTTGGTAGAGCTGCTTGTCAGTTCTTGGTGGCATTGTTGGTGTACTCCCTATGTACTTCCTTTTCTACTTATCTCACAGTACAAAAGTCTCAGCAGGCAGGTGCCAGCATCCTTGTTAAAATATCAGGTAGTAACTCTCTACTGCTGCTAGGCATCATCCACTTCTGTTGAATAATTAATCTGTGAGGAAGAGGTTAGCAAGAGCAATTTATACCAAGCAGAGACCAGCTCACTGAGTGTACTCTGAAACAAAGAAAATACACAAGCAGATACAAACTGAACATTAAAAAAAAAAGGCAGCCACAGGATTTGCCAGTTCTTGAGAGCCTAGAAAAATGGGATATCGACTCAAGCATCAACCACAGCAATAGAAGCCGTTTGACTTGGAAGACTTTAAACTTCATCCTCTCCAAGAACTCCAGGAGATTCTCTGCACCTTCTGGCTCATTCTACAGAGCTGAAACCTCTGGACCATAGCAACAAGGAATAGGAGATGCTGGAGGAAGAAGCAGAGTGCACTGCATTGAACAGGTAAAATCCTAAAAAGCTGAGAGTTGTAAGGGGTGGGAGGGAGGAGTGACAGCCTATGGAGGCATGTGATGGATTAGATCCACACCAGTAGGGTGTCATTCCATCACAAAAAATGGGAAATGCAAGTGTAATGGCAGTATCCTGAATTGCTGTGAAATATGAGAGTGGACTTGAAGGGAGGCAGCATTTATTATCAGGCTGTTAGTATCTCAAGGACAACACGTGCTGCAGTTCATCATTAGAATAGAATAGAATAGAATAGAATAGAATAGAATAGAATAGAATAGAATAGAATAGAATAGAATAGAATAGAATAGAATAGAATAGAATAGAATAGAATAGAGCTATTTCAGTTCCTGTCTGAGTAGGTACAAGATCCATGTGGTGAATACAAATGCCCCCAGCTCTTACCCTTTAACAGGCTGCCAGCTGTATTCACCAGCTCTATGTGCCTCCCAAGCACTACAGTTTGTTTTGACCATCATATTCTACCACTGGTACATGAGCCCTGTGCTATTTAGTTTTGCTCCATGTTACAGTCATTAAAAAATGCTTACAGTAATGGCTCACTAACCAGGGCAACTGTGTTCCAGGGATAAGATGTCACTGATTTTATAAGCTGAATCCATGCATACAAGTTAATTTAATTTGCTGATTTCCATTGGTCACTTCCTAAACATGTTTACATTTGAGGCTATTTTATTGAGTCAGTGTTATAAATTTTGGCCCATTTGTACATGTGGCTCTCATATTTCTTTGCTTGGAATGTTTCTTCAGCCCCCAGAGCTGCTCTTCTAGTTGCTCACTTGCTTTTCCGCCAATGCTGGTCAAAGTTTTTGCCTTTGCCAGCTGGATAAAAAGTTATTTTCTAGTCATACAGTGTTTTATTTTAAGCTAGGATAGATTTTAAGAAAGTTTTAAATATAACTATCAGATTTCCAGGTGAAAGACATAACTGGACTTTCCATGTGGGACTTCTTATTGAAAGGAGGTGTTTGGAAAAACGGTTGGAAAACCTGTCTGCTAAATTTCTTGCCTTTGCCTGGAAATAGAGCCCTGCTGAGTTCAGAACCTCTGAAATGCACTCTGCAGATACTGGGAAAAAAAGGAGGCTGTGCTTACCATACTTGAAAGTCCTGAATTAAAGGACTGCACACAATCTTTCATCTTTTTATGGTGACAGACTGCAAAATATTTTTTGGTATTTTAACTTGTCTATGCCTGAAAATATGCAAAGGCCACAGCAGAGACTGGCAGAGCGCCTGAGGGAATGGAGTTAGTCAGATTCTAGCACCAATTGCCTGGATGATGTTGCCAAATTTTATGTTCCAAGTTTCCTTTGAACCTATTTCAAGTCCTGATTAATTTGCTCTGACCCACAGATACACAGCCTGCCTAGCAGGAAGAAGAGAAGGATTCCAGTGGCAGGCAGCCTCCTAGGACCTGAGAGTACTCCTCAGCAGCTGCAAGCCTATCACAAGCCAGCTACAAGAGACACAAATACAGGTCAATGATGCTTGGTGGATGAAAAAGAGAAGCAAATAACACTTAGGGGACTGAATTTTTTCCACCTGCCATAAATATAGGGCTAAGGAAGATGACATGTCTATCTGCCATGGATTGTCAAATCCCAGGAAGAGACAGAAAACAAAAAGCCCAGTGAAATAAGGAATACCAAATGGAAGAAAACAAGTGATGGTAGAAACACAGTGACCACAATGAATCACCACATTTCCAACTGTGATAGAGACTATTTGCAGTCTACACACACAGCTCCTCACAAACAGTGGCCTCTACTCATGGGAAATATCAAACCAGACTGTTTCACACACCTGACTCATGCTTCATTGCCTCAGCACCAGCTCCCCACTGCTGCTTCCCCACCAGGGCTCACACAGTCCTCTGTGCCAGTGACTGGCTGAGCTAAACCACTTGAACTCACAGCTGCAAGCTCTGGGTCCCTCAGTCAGCACCCAGCCACATCCTTATGAAGGTCTGCAAAGTCCAAAGCATCTCCTGTCACTCCCTTTACAGGTAGCAGTAACAACTGAGATCCAAGTTGGCCAAAGGGATTCAAAACCATATTCTCATCCCACTTCCAACGCTGCTCTAAACCTTGTCAGTGCAGTATTCCTGGATTGGCTGTTGTGCTCTGGAAATAGAGTATAGTATTCTGCCTTCCTTCCTGTGGGCTAATTTGAGGGCAGCTACTGCCACCGATTAGTTTCCCTGGTGGGAAGTTCACTGTGGAGCCAGCGTCTAAAGTGTCTTATTATTTCAGAGATTGGCTTTTTGGTGGATTCAAGATGCTAAGCCTGTCTGCATATTTTTGACATCTTACTAAATTGCCAGTTTGACAGAGGAGAAAAGTCATTTATATAACATTATGCTAACATAATGCATTTCTTAGTGTTGCTGGTAAGTCTTACATACTAAGTGAATCTTTTAACATCAGTTTCATGAAGAGTATGCACATTTTCTTTGGCAATAAAACAGCTTTGTTCAACTTTTCACTAGTTTACTGAGAAAATTTGTGTCCTTTAGAATAATTTCAGTAGTTCTAGAAATGATAGGACAGCAGTTACTTTGAGGAAACATCCTCTTTGCTTTTTACTGATTAAAAACTACATGACAGGTCTTTATCATCACCAGGAGAAAAAGGATGGAACTTTAGTAACCAGTAAACTTAAGTGCAGGTTAACTTTTGCAGTAATCTATAGCAGATTAGATGGCAAAGACGTGCAAGTGATTTGTTTTGTGTCCATTTATTTCTGTCAGGCTGATGAGCGTGGACCACAGATTGCACAGGGGAGAACTTCAGCAGTTCCCAGCAATTCCACTGATACTTTTAAACTTCCCACATGCATGATCACTGCATGCACATTAAAAATCTCCACAGGAAGTGAGATATAGGTGTAACCCACCAATTCCAGTGTAACACTACTGGGATTTTCCAGAGACTAGAAGTTACAGAGTGGGTATGACAAGCTAAGGGGTTTTTTTAAAGTCAGTCTTGTTCTGACAAGACTGCTGTTCTGGTGTATACGAAACATTTTGCCCTGAAAAAAAGGGACAGCACAGGAACACAAATCAGAATATAATCTGGGATTGCTGCTTTCCCTCTCCTCCCCCAGATAAAAATAAAATGTTATTCATTAAAAATTTGTCCTACTTCAGCATGGTCATTGCCAAATCAGTAACATGCTTCTGTGGCTACCCCAACCCTTTTCCCACATGAGGGTGGTTTATTTTCAACAAGGTACTCAGGAAAAAGGAAGAAAGCCTATGACTAAAGCACTTTTGGATAGCAGCAATTGTATTTCAGTTTAAACAGGATAATGTTGAAACTTATGAAACATTGGCTTATATGAAGATATTTCAGATACTAAAAGTCATTCATAGATCTGGGAAAATCAGCTAATGCAATTTTGGGACTAGATTCCAGCACAGAAAAATATGATTGCAGTAATTAGTCTTCACTGAGATACTTCTAAGCTGTTTTGGTTTTCTTTAATTCATGTGTTGCTATAAGCAAAGAAAAAGAAATCACACCACCTTAAACACTCTGGTCATCTGAGCTTTCACATGGGGAAAACTTCCTCTGGGAGTTTTTTCTTTATGATTTAAGTGTGACATGCACAGTAGTAGTCAGCTCCAAACTAACTGCAGTACAGCTATTTGTCTGAGACTGCTGGCATCATTAAGAGTGTGTTGTTTTAAGGGTGTCTGAAGTTTGTGTGGTAGTAATTGGCTTGCTAGAGAAATCAGTGTAGGGACTAGGAGATCCAATTAGGTGTACAGTTTTCACTGTCATTTCTTGACCTTCTGGGTCTTAAAACTGAACTGAAAAACCAAAAGCAAGAATTCTTGACTTACGTTAAGAAGAAAATGCTTAACTTTTGTAGCAAATCTGATCCTTAGACATAGCAAAACAAATGAGGTATTAGAGAAGAGCAAACAAGCAGCTCATCTTGGACTTGGATTTCTCTGTTTTAGTTGAAATGATGCAAGAAGTGGGAAGCACCATCTGCTTCAGATTCATGTAATACTCTTTGGCTTGGTCTATGTTATTAATTTTGTACCATTCTTCATAATAGGTTTGTAACGTTGGCCAAGGTTAAGCTCTAATTGCATCAGCAGTTGCTGGATTCACAGCTCAGTGACACATGCCTGTATGTTTGTCAGTGAACCTCAGCTTGCTGAGTCCTTTGTGAGGTTGGAAACATTCATGGACATCAGCAAAAATGATTGTGTGCTTTCACTGACATATGAAAGAGTTGACTGTTTTGAAAATAATGTTTTAACTTTAACCATTGCAAATTTAAAATGAAAATCACGTTAAAAAGTGCAGTTAAACTTTTTTTTTGATGGGTGAGAGGTAAAACAAAATCTTTGAAGCTTCCAGAGCTCAGTGGTGATATCCCTAGAAATCTTAAAAATGTGGTGTTAGGAGTTGTAATGGTATAAGTGCCTTGAGAGTGCTCTGCCAATCTACAGTCCTTTTCTTAGAAGTGGGAGTAGTTCAGCCTCTGACCCTCTAATTCTGTCAATTTTTCTGTGGTAGTAAACTTTAGGGGGAAAAAAACAAAACAAAACAAAACAAAACAAAAAAAACCCCACAGAAACAAAAAAAAAACCGTTATGGCCTTTTAGAGACAAAAAATGTTACTTCTTACTGACATTCTAAACACTTTAAAAAAGTCTCATTTCAAACAGATGAAGGGCAGGAGAGCAGGGAGGGGTGACTTCTGCAGCATGCTGTGCTTCTAGCACTGCACTGCTGGAGGTGGCCCCTCCACAGAAGCAGGTTCCTCAGCATGGACTATGATTCTCAGTCCTTACGTGATAAGGTGGTGTGTTTCCTGCACTGGTTTTTACGTTTTTGTGCAGAAGTGTAAAGCACAGTCAGTGGAACCTAAGACAAAGTTCAGTGAATCTGACCTTCACACATGGTTTGCCTCACAAACTTCCAGATTTCTTTCCTTCATTGAAATAAGTTGATTCAGGACCATCCATAAATGCTCTGCCATAAAAGCAGCTTTCCACAAGGACTTAACACATAAAAACCCCTTCATAGCAGAGAATTCTCGAAACACTGTGTCAAGATTGATGCATGGCTATTCATGCAAAAATATTAAGAGGCTGTGCTTGATGTTTGATTAAACAGCAACAAGCACCTGAACACTTAAAGGACTAAACCTCCTTCTTCAAAATGAAGAAACATTGGAGTCCTGATTTAAATTTCTTCCTCGACCCTCTTCCAAAGGAAATGAGGCTGGGAGTGCCTCAGGAAAATTCCTAAACAACTTGGGATTTACTGAGTGAATTTGGAGGCTGAGTCCAACAGTCATAGTTCAAGGGAAAGACATGTAGATAGGGACCAGCGTAGGGAAGGGGGGTGTTTTTAACATTTCTAGTGTGTTTTGGGCAGTCCTGGTTATCTGGAATGAGGCTTGTGCTTGTTCATAGTGCTGTCATACCACCTTCTTTTATTTTACTATCTTGTTTACTCTGCCTTATTTGGACTCAAATAGCCCTTTCAGTTCTGTTAATAATTTAACTGCTGTATCTCTAAGCCATCAAGAAACAATGACAGCTTAAACTCCTCTTTAACTGTTTCCAAATACTGTTTACGAGTTATGAGAGGCACTTTTAGACTAAGAAGAATTAATTTGATGACTAATGTTAGCATTTGTCAATCCAGTTATGAGACCTTCATGCATGAAAAGGATCACTTTCCTGAAATACCCTATATAAAGATCTGTACAAAGATAATAGGGTTGTTATAAATGGAAGATTGGATAGATGTTCACATTTGAACTAGTTAACTTAGAAAATACACAAGTAGAAGAGAACTGAAATAAGGTTCCCCAGACACAAATAATTCTGCCATTACTTGCCTTTCGGGGGACTTCAGTCTAACAGCCTAATCATTCTTTTAATAACTATTGCAAGTGTATAGAGGAAATCAAGTAATGATGTGCAGGTCCTGAACATAGTTTATTAAAGGTTAATACTGCTCTGGATTATTTACCTCTGCATATTGTATTTGTCTCTGTAGTTCAGACTCCAGTCACAGCCTTTGTTATCCCTGGTTGTTGGGAAGACTCTGGGGTTCTTAAAACAGCTAGATGACATGGGTACAAACAGAACTGCAAGCAATTCTGCAAGCAGAGAGCTGTGTGGAGACTTCCTCTGTCTGTGCAGCCTTCAACCCAACCCTTTGTGAAGAGAGGCCTGGAAAGAGAGTGTGGTCCAAGATAGAAGTTGTCTTGGGTTGAAGCAGGACAGTGAAGTAACATGCTGGCAGTCAAAAGGGGGAATCCCCTGATTTCCAGAGGTGCCCTGTTCTGACTTGTGACTCTGCAGGTGCTGGGTCTAGAAAAGGAAGGAAACTGGGGCTGGCCAAGGCTGCCCAGGGACTGCACAGCAAAGCACAGAGTGTCCTGACAGGTCCTGGCAGAGGTGGTCATTAGGCAGAGTGAGGGAGAGGCTTAATAAGTGTGATTGTTGCATGCCCCACAAATCACAATATCCTGTTACAGCTTCGGGCAGGTTTACAGGTAATGTCATGAGAATGCAATGAAAATAGATGGTTTCAACATTTAAAAGGCACTGTATCCCATGAAATACACAATGCCTGGTGAAAACAGCTTTTCTAACAAAGAGCCTTGATTTTATGAAGGAGCAGTAGATTATCTGGAGTACCAGTGTGTTCGTTTAGCAAACAGATGTGGCACTCACTACACTCATCTCCCAGTCCAGCCATTTGTTATCACGCCTCTGCCAAAGGTTACTTTAAAAAGAACCATGAGAGCACTTCTTAGTCATAAACAGCAGCTGGTGAGACTGCAATATCTGAAGCCCTTGCAGCTGTTTGCTAAGTGGATGTGTGTCTGAGCTCCAAAGCATCACAGCCTTTCAGGTACTTCTGAATGTCTCACCCAAGAGTCCAAATGCAATATTTGTTTTTCATTCTTATCTTGTTTCTCTACAGCATATAGTGATTTGGGGTATTACATTATTAATAAGCTGCACCATGTGGATGAATCAGTGGGAAGTAAAACTCGGAGGGCCTTCCTTTATCTTGCTGCCTTCCCTTTTATGGATGCCATGGTGAGTGCCTGATTCAGAACTGAAATTCAATGTTAATGTTATATTTTTGCGAGCTTAGTTCACAAACTTTGTTGCCTGATGGGAAACTGAAGTATGCAGAAGTAAGGTGTGTCCTTTGCAGTCAGTAATTCTGTATATACCTAGACTCATCTCCTGCTACATGGAGAAAGCACCTGAGTGACTTCAAACATCCAGAGATCATGACAGATGTCAAAAACCTCAGCTGCCTTGTCAAAGTTACAGTACATGCATGTTAGAAAGCAGTGTGATATCCTGTGATAAGCTGCACTGCTTGTCTGTATGTGACCTCATTCTAATTTGTGGTGAAAGATTTAGATTTGCCATGCATTCCCAAATCACCTGCAGAGCTCACAAGGAATAAAATCAATATTTTCTCAAAGCAAATTTGTCAAAAAGATGTTTCTTACAATCAGTTTTTGCAAGTGCAGCTAGCTCCAGTATATCTCAAATTGGTTGAGCAAGAGAGCCACACATGAGAAGAGCTGCTGCTTCCCAGATCACCAGGCTCATTGCTTGTCATCACCAGGCCTGCACACGAAAATGTGGCAACTCTCTTTAATGCCTCTACCTCTGTGTAAAACTGGAAAAGGAGAACCTTCTCATGCCAATGCCTCCACCACCCTCCCATCCCTGTGTCTGTTTGAAACAGTCGCTGACAATAAAAAGAAGTTGGATCATTAAAAGGAAGTTGGTTTTCTTTTCCAGACAGGACTTAGTATAACTCAGTGGACCAATGAATACTACACTGCAGAGGTGCATCCAGCTGGTGAATGATTATTTATTAGATTATTTACTATCATATTTATCCTGTGCAGCATCTGATTTGTGAAGGGCTGTTTTCTTACTAGTTGTGCTCAGAAATTTCTATACAATCTGTAAATTTATGCCCTTTCTCCCTGCCACCCTGGCAATGAGAAACTAAGTGCAACAGTGCTTTCTCTGTATTTATGGCTTAATGCTGACCCAGGTTCACACCAAGTACTGCTGCAGATTTTTTGTGTACGTTACAACCAGAAAACAGCATTTTTGGACCTGAAATCATTCACAATATAATCACTTCCCAAACTTTTCTCTGGCTCTTTTTCAGGCATGGACCCATGCTGGGATTCTGCTGAAACACAAGTACAGTTTCCTAGTGGGATGTGCCTCCATCTCAGATGTCATAGCTCAGGTAAAGGCTCCTCAGAGAAGTCACTGTTCCCATTGTGTTATGGATCAGATGCTTTCCTAAACAGGAATTCTCTTGTCCAGAGAGTCTCTCTGTGCCTTCTCTCTCTTCCATGAGCAAGACACCAGAGGAAGAAATGTTGTGTGCTGCCCTCTGACTGTTCATCGTGTGAAGGCTATTTGCAGGCCGTTGTGGCTTAGGACAGTCTCACTTGACTAGATCAAGTCAGTTCCCAGGTCTGTTTGGCTTAAGGTCATGTCCTGAAGAACTTCTACAGCCCTGTTTCATAATGGCTGAGAAACAAGTTCTGTATATACACGTGTACATTTGGAGAAAAGAAAGGTCAGGCAAAGAGACCACTGGCTGCTACCAATCCTGAGGCTGAGAGAGTACTTTGAAAAAGATCTCTCTCTCAATGTGCATTCTCCCTAGCACTTCATGCACTTCCAGGGAAACCCTGAGCTGGAGGTGAAGGCATGATTCTCCAGCTGGCCTGTCAGTTTTGCACCTGGTATCTAATCCAAGGAAATGCAGTGTAAGCTGCCTTCTGAGTACTTGTTACTGTTCCAAAAGGTGAAGGCTCAGAAGTGCTCCAGAAGGGGTCTGTGATGATAACCCGTGGGTGATTCAGAGAAGCCAAATGTTTTTTGAACTTTCAGAAGAGAGGTGTTAACTGTCCTTTTGCTTTGTATTAGGCACACTCTAAAAACAACATCCAAACACACTGATGATGACCAGTGTTGTAGCATTTAGGAACCAATATACAGCCCTCTTTGGAAAACATATAAAAATATCAGGAATTGAAGAGTCCCAGCAACTGTGAACAGTTGCTGTACTGCCCCATTATCAGCTGAATGGTGTAATGACTGGATAAGAAAGAGAATAAAACAGTACAACATCAAAGGAAATATGAAGTCAATGGCACTCAGTTCAATTTTTCATAGCATTTTCCTCCCACTAAACATAAGGAATCCATAAATCAGGTTGAACCATGCAATCAGTTGCTACTCTCTGTTTGTCAGGTCTGCTCCATTACAGTGCTGCACTAAATCCCCAGAGATAATACCAATTACTGTAAATGACCTTAACCCTCAGGGTCTGCTCTTGTTCTGATGTGACCTACAAAGTTTCCTGACCCTGGGTGCGTGTCAGGTCACGCGCAGCTAAATACAGAAACAAATTCTTATTTTGGCCATGCCCTTTCCGCAGCAGTCAGTGAGTGGGGTGCCAGGGCTGTGAAGAATAAGACACCTGTCATCTTCTCTCAACAGAACACTGCACAGAGCAAGAGCAAATCCAGAACACAAAAAGTTGTGGCTGTCAAAGCCCAGAGCTCCACGCCTACGTCTGTGCCCTACACAGGGAGTAGGGGCACGGCAGTAGCTTCATGTGTGCATCCTTTGTGTCTGACTTTGCTTCTGTTTTCTGAAAAGTCATGTTTTTGTGGGTTTGAAAACCCTCATAAGCACTGGGGTCTGCCTCAGGAACATTTGCAGAGAGTGAGTGGTGTTTAAGTACTTTTACATGAGGGAGAGAACCTGCACCTGAACAGAGTATATTTTATTTCTTGTAACTCATTGAATGCCAGCATGTCCTGGCAGGATTGTCTTGGTTTTGCTCTTCACAGCACCAAACACAGTTGGCATTCCAGTTGTGCCCCCTATCCAGAGTCATTTGGAATTTATCAGGCATTTCATCCACTCTGTACTTAACAAAGAGAATAATATCATACTAATCAGTTCCTTTACATTTTATGGATTGAGCATTTAGTGGTAAGAGGATGAATCATGAACTGTTCATTAGCCCGAAAGTTTCCATTTAATTTACATTAATGTGGCACTCAGCTGAAAAGCAAATAATTAAATAGTGAAATTTCACTTGAAAAAGTTGAAAATTAGGTTGACATAAGACTTCCTGCTCCTAAATGTTGAAGTGAATATTTTAAAACATCTGGCTTTTCAATTGCCACTACCCTACTCACTGCCAAAAAAAAAAAAATTTAAAAAAGAATGGTAGGGCTTAGAAGCTGACCCTGGAAGCATGTCTCCAGCCTCAGTGTGTATCAGAATAGCACATTCTCCTGGGAAGGGTGACTCTCACCCACATGCTTGCTGCCAGACCTTGCCAGACTCTCATGCCAACCTTCTCCTATTTATGGGTTCTAGTCTGACACCTGCCCAACCTTCAAGTCCTGTTTCACATAGTATGAAGTTAAGTCTTGTTCTTCTCATGCACATGACCAAATACTGAGAAATCCTGGCTAAAGTTTCTACAGATACTGTAGCCATGCAAGTTGTTGGTTCAGATGGACTTAGTAGGAATCAGACAGGAGATGCATTGGCCCTGGAGAAGCACACAGACAAATTGTTGATCATCTGTTTGTTTTCTCTGCAGGTTGTTTTTGTAGCCATTTTGCTTCATAGTCACTTGGAGTGCAGGGAGCCTCTCTTGATCCCAATCTTGTCCTTATACATGGGAGCACTTGTCCGATGTACCACGCTCTGCCTCGGATACTACAGGAACATACATGATGTTATTCCTGACAGAAGTGGGCCTGAAATGGGGGTATGTCTTCATACTTGTGCTTTTTCAAACTCAGTAAACATTTTACTTGGGGTTTTTTGTGTTACAATACTGCATTAAACCACTGTGCATGAAAGGCCTTCTCTCTGTCCTGAAGGAAAAAACATTTTCAGTTAAGGAGGAATGGTAGAAATTATTCCAGCAGCAGCACATGTGACACATTGCCTTCCATGGTCAGTAAGGACCTCAGTAAGGACAGCACAGCATGAGCTAAGTGAACACCTTAGTTCATATGGAAGAAGATATCAAAATTTCTCTTTTTCTTTAAATGTAATATTGTTTTTCATGTAGCTTTGTCTGATAGTCAGAACACATTATGCAGATAGATACCTTATGCATTATTTATTGAGATCCATGGCACATCTTCTTTTGAATCAGTGTATTGCTACCATGAGTGAAAATATTTTAGGCTCCTCATATTGAAAATTATTGAAATGTGTGTACCAAACTGACAATGGATGGGAAAAGCAGAAAACCTTTCTCCATGATTTTGGTCCTGTGCTGCACATTTTTTTCCAAACACACTTCATTTTTTTTACTCTGTGTTGCAGGGAGAAGCTACAATAAGGAAGATGCTGAGTTTCTGGTGGCCTTTGGCATTAATTTTGGCAACTCAGCGAATAAGTAGGCCCATTGTCAACCTCTTTGTCTCCCGGGATCTTGGTGGCAGTTCTGCAGCCACAGAGGTAAGAAAGGCAGTGCTCTCCATTACTGCAAATGATCATTTCCATGGCATTACCTCTCAGTCAAGCTGGCAAGAAAAAAATTGTCTTAAGTACATTTCTCTTTAGTGCTCTTTTTATGCTTGATAAGAAGATTGCTTGGACTCTCACCATGAGCCCTTCTGCCAGGTCTGATGGGACCTCATCCTCAACAACACTAGTAGAAATTTTTCATTGAATAGTGCCTGCATCCCAGGTTTTCATGCTATACACATAGGTACATATAGTCTGGAGCATTTAGATCCCAGACATTTCAGGACAGTTGACAGTAGTCCTATGTCCTACTCTTTCCTGTCATGTATCTTTCATGGCTGTACAAACTGAAGTGAAACTACTGTTAGGAGTCAGTGCATCACACAGAACAGTGTAGAGACATAAAAAAGCACATAATTACAAAAAAATCTGTCTCCTGGTTGAGATATGAAATGCACCCTGTTTCTTTTGAGGACTTTCAGATTACTCCAGTAAGTCTCCTACAGCTGTTGGGAGACAGATTTCTGATTGTATTGTAGAGCCTTTACCAGTGCTCACCACAAGCTGACCCATTCTCTTAAGAAGTCTGGGGGACTTCTGCAGTCAGCTTTGTGCGAGGATATCTAGATGCATATTGTCATAGGATAGGCAAAGCTGTAAGTTACTAAATGAAAAAAAAATAATTCAAAGAACTGCTGTTAATTTTGTCATACATGATACTGTGTATTCCACTCACTCAGGAGGTGCCAGAGACTGCAAATAAACAGCTGTGAGAGCTTAAGAAACTTAATGCTTTTACATGTGTGATTCAGGGATCAGTCTATATGTACAAGGGGAGCCAGAGGTTAGAAAAGATCAGTTTTGTATTTCTTGGTGACTTTTGATTTCAGATGCATCACATTTCATGGCTAGCCAGTTCCATTTTGTTGCTATTAGGATGACTCCAAATACATGTCACAGCTGGTGATTTACTAGCAGTTTTACACTAACAGTAATGGTCACATTCTAACTTTCTCTGATTTCTGAAATAATTGCCTCTGAAAAGGGAGGTGCTAGCAGCACAGATAACATCAGTGTCTGGAGCATACTCCAGTATCCACAGGAGTTTTACAGGTCCCCTGTTCAATAATAGCAGCAGCTTTCACTGTGTCTCTCTGAAGGACTAGGCTTTTGTTTGGACTGCCAGCACAGTTGTGGTGATTGGGCTCCCTCTTTGATAGTGGCTTTCATAAGGGCCTTTTTCACCTGTAAAACACAGGTGTTAGGCATTTGGGAAATCTTTCATGCATGTATGTTGGAATAACACTAATTGAGGAAAAATACAGGGAAAAAAACCACTGCTAAAAACTTAATATTTTCATCCAAGTGGAATCTAGCATACAAAATGTGGTAGTGAAATTCTTTTTCCTTTAACAGGTACTGTGTCTTTGCAGTCTTTTTGGATTTAACTATGAAAATAAGCAAAATAGCTTTTATATTCCTTACTCAATTTAACCCAGTCAGGTTTCATACAGATAGAAATTCTGATGAAAATACAATAATGGGAGGATGTGTAATTTAAAAGGGTACTATCTTAAAATTCCAATTAGTTTTATTTGCACCAATTACTTTTTAAAGGTACATTAAACATTATTAAAGCTATTATTAGCAGGGAAGGATCTATACCAGTCTCTTCCTCTCTATGGATATCACTACATTTCACTCTCATTTTAAACAGCACAGGGAACAAATTAGCTTGCCACATGGTCCCATGTTTGTATAGATGTTTTAACCAAGCAAAGACAGCAGTTACATTTATAATGGGAAAATGGGCTCAGACAATCAAGAAAATGTATTTTGAAAGTTTGGGGGTGAAATAGAAACAGCAGTCATTAAAAAAGGTCTTTCTTGACACTACTCCTGCTGGATGTAAAATGAATCAGAAATGTGTGGATTGTAACAGATCTGAACCTGCAGACAATAAGCACCCAAGCATTCTAAATTAATGTGTGAGCAGGATCCTGTCTTTAATAAACCTCTTGGTCTGTACTTGTGGGAGTGTAAAAGGGCCTAAAAAGTCTTAAAACTTCAGGCAGTGAATTGTTTCTTCCCATACAAATGTTCATCTGGAATTATTTTTGTCTGGTGCTCACTGATGAGCACCAGAGTGGAGAGAGGTGGATATTTTGTCTCATGAATGCCTTGTGCCCCCAAGCAGTCAGATTGATGTCCAAACTGAGTCAGCCACTGATGTCCAATGATTTATAGTCCGTCTGTCTTGCTTTATTTATGAATAACTGAGTAAAATGTATATAGATTGAAATTATGGGGTATGATCCAAAATTACTGTGAGCTGCAAGGCATTCTGCTGCTCAGGTGTCTGTAGGTAAAATAACTCAGGAGCAATATGGGCTTGTATGGGGTGCACCACAGCTCAGCTATTATCTCAGAGTTTCAGAGTGGTGGTGAAACGACAAAGCTGCCTTAGGTAACTTCATGGCACAAAAAAAAATTCATAAGCTTAAAGTGCCAGGCCAGATGACAGCCATTTTGATGGTCTTCATGGAACAAAAAGCTTCCAGTCCCTTGTCTGGTTTCACATTGTGTCAAGGTCAGTGTGGTGAGTGGTGGGCAGTAGCTCCCTACATTAGTTTAACTATTGTGTTTGAAGACCTGAAGTTCATGTTTCTCTGTCTCTGTTCATAGGCAGTGGCAATTTTGACAGCTACATATCCTGTGGGACACATGCCTTATGGCTGGCTGACAGAGATCAGAGCTGTATACCCTGCTTTTGACAAGGTGAGTGTCCCTGTTAGGGCTGTTATAAATACCTCTCTGGGGTTTTGCTTGTGTGGTCCTCCTAGTTCTCTCTGTTTGTTGTTCCACTGGTAAGTTTTCTTAAAATCTAGTCAAAATTAATTGGGTTTTAGTGGCTTCAAGCTGTTGTCTGACTTTTGATTTTTACCTTAGCTCTGTGTAAGAAGGTATTAAGCTGCCTTTTGAATAGATAGGTGGTGTATTTTTAAGAACTGAAAAAAGTCCTCGCTATGAGGTAGCTACTTAGGTAATGAAGAGATTTCTCACAAAGTGTCACCACTGAATGAGCAAGCTCATGTCTCTGCTTTGCATTTTATCTCTCAAGTGGGTCTGAGTTCATTTGCTTATGTTAATATTTTGCAAAGGGTACATAGACTGACACTAACACAGATAACAGACATTGTTTTAGTAATACTGACTTAGCTGACCAAGGCTATGTACATTTTTGTTGGTAAACCATGTTATTTTGTAAGAATGCAAGGACTGCTCCTGGAACTGAGCACAGAGCAAAAATTAATTTTGTTTAGTCTCCTTTTTGCTCTGATTTATAACTGGTACTCACTAGTCCATATGTTATGCAAAGAACAGTCCTGTGCTGTGACTGGAATTCAAATGCCAGATCCTCTGCTTGTCTTTATTTACCAATCAGTAACTGAACTTTCTGGTTCCAAATACTTATGAAAAAATGTTTGTTTTCTCTGGAATGCATTTAACTTGAGCAAGCCCTGTTTAATATCACCCACTATATTCCCAAGGAGAATTTAAAACCCCCACAAAGTCAAATCAGTCATAATCTCCTAACCTGCCTGTGTACAGCTAAATGGACCTGTCAGATAAAATACCCCATGTAGGCTTTCTTAGAGGCCATGCTGCTGAAAAGGAACTGCAGATGCAAACCCAGTGAACTGCAAGATAAAAATAGTTTGGGACAGGAAACTCAGGAGCTGCTAACCTCATTTGATGCAAGCCACAATCAAATGCACTATTGCCAAGCAATAGTAGCAGCAATTAAGACTCCTAAATTCAGGTCTCATTTAGCTGGTGAAAGATATGCTGACAACTGCAGTGGTGACAGGATTAGACTGTGATTTGTCCATTTGTTTATTTCAGTTTAAAGGCTTCTCACAGGGCTCTTGTGGGACAATGCGAGGAAGAAAATGCTAGGGCAAGGCACAGATAGGTACAGTTTATATAACTGCTGGAAAAGTACTAATGGGAATTTTAGTTCCATGTCTGAAGAGCAATTTGTAATAAAATGTGCAAAAATGAGGTAGCAGCAGTGTAAAGGGTATCTCATCCTGGCAACCATGTGTGTAAATGCCTTCACTGTACTTTCCAGATAATAAATATCAAAACTGAAACCCACAGTGAGTTTTTAAGATTGCTGTGAGAATTGCTTTTCCCTTGGTCATGCATCACCTTGTATAACTTTGTGCTTTTCAAAAGCTTTGTTTCCTTAAGCTAAGTCTTTCTCAGAAGAGTCCAGATTGAAACACTTTCTTATTTTTGGGCCCTGTAAGATGTCCATTGTGATTTTCAGAAGTCAAACCAGTATGTTTGTATGCCAGCTCCCATTTTCAATGGCCACCAGGAGCACACTAACTGATGGGATTTGAGATGCCCTTCTTCAGTGGTTCCACTGGAGAAGTCAGATTCTTGTCTTCACAGGGAAATAATTTTCTCTCTTCCCATTTGTAAGAGAGGTGCAGGGTCTTCAGTCTTTTATGAGACTTTCTGTCCAAAGCAACCCCATGGTCTAGCAGTTACATTCAGGTTAAGGGTTACTACTGACATTTTGGAAGAGAGCAGGCATATGCTAGTTCTGTGCTCTGTGTGCTGTTTTAGATGGTGCTAATGCCATTGCTCTTAATGGACTCTGCCACCTGGCTCAGAGCAACACCAATTGTGAGATTTGTGAATGCTATTTATCTGATGACTAGATGGCAATTCTTTTTGCTCCACAGTGTTTTGTTATAGTGTGTAAGAGTTACAAACAAAGAGTATGTGGTCAAGAGTTGGAGCAAAGGACAGAGTATGGCAAGGGGAGGGATAGCAGCAGTGGGGTAGGAATGAATGAGAAAGCTTTTTCTTAGCAGCCCTTTTGGATGGCTTGGTTTGGATGTGTTTTATTTCCTCTTTGTTATTTTAGGCTTGTTAGAAAGTTGAGCCATGCAGCAAAAAGTTCATTTAAACACTGGTGAGTGATGTAAGCAAAGCTTATCCTCACATCTGTAAAACTAACAGTAGCAAAGTATTTCTTTAGAAACACAATTGATAGTAATAGATGCATGATAAAGTGTTTACAGAGAGTTTTCATAACCTGTTCCCCAAAAGGTCAGATGGAGTGGCTTCCTGCTTTAGGGTCTGGCTTGCCTACATTTTCAAGCACTCAAACTTCCAAACAGATATTTAGGCAGGAGCATGGGGCCGTCTAGGTGCAATTGCTGCACTGATCAGAACAAAAACCTTAAATTGCAAAATTCCTTCAAGAACCTGAATGTGTGTGGAATGATGTGTTCTTCACAGTGCTCCACTCCCCAAATGTGTCTGCAATAGTTCTATTTCTTCTACAAGTAACTCCAGTAAAGGAGGCTAACTCTGTGACAGGTACTCCTGCTCTACCCAAGTTACATCAAGGGTGCATAAATGAACATCTCATGGTACAGGTTTTATCAGCAGGTACACAAACTTGTGTATCTCAGATAGTCCCAGTGTAAAGCAATAGGTGACCTAAGAGCCTCTTGCTTAAGGGATCCTAATGATACCCTGCTTTGATTTCCCCTCCTCTCTTATCACAGATCATTTAGTTTGGTTTTATGTGTTTCCCAAGGGCGATTTTAAATCTTCAGCTTCATTTGCTATATTAGACATTTGGAAGAAGGCTTTTGTTGTTTTAAATAAAACTTTGCTGCCATGTGACTACAGAGACCATGTTCAAGGTGGAACATTTAATAGTCCTAATTATGTTCTGTTCATTAAACTGCATTAATGGAGCCAGCTGTTCCAGAAGCTTTGTTTATATTACCTGCCTGTCTAATTGGATCAGTAAGGATGCTTGCATTGCTGATTTGGTACCAATTTGTGGTAAAAGGGAATAAGATCCTGTTTTTCCTGTGGAAACATGCTACAAACTTCCGACTAAGGTTTAAAAAATCATGTGGTGTTTTCTTAGAAGGAGCTACCAACCTTTTTCAAAGTTGAATTTGTTAAATAAGACTTATTCCTTGGAAAAGTAGGAAGATTACTCAGCTCTCAGTGATCATAGCAGCAATTGCTGCCAGTTTAAGCAGAAAATGTTCTGTAGTGGTACAGAGTACTCAGAAAGCTCTAGGTTATAAAGCAAACAAGCCAAGTCAGACAGGGACAGGCACAGACAGCCAGGTCCAGCACATGACCCTGGTGCCAGCAGTTCCCAGTAGTCTGGAGCCAGGCTAATGCTCACTATCTCTTTCTCTTGCCCTAGAATAACCCCAGCAATAAACTGGTGAACACCAACAGCACCGTCACAGCGACACATATCAAGAAGTTCACTTTTGTTTGCATGGCATTGTCCTTAACGGTAAGAACCTTTGTTCAATTCAGTGGTTTTCCTCTCAACCAGAAAACTGTCTCCTCTACCTAATGCTAAAAGCACTAGCAGTTCAAGAAAGGTGAGTTGTCTTGTCTTGTGAAGCTCTATTGCTTTTATCTGGAGAAGGGGGGTCTGATCATAGTATATAGCTGATCAAGAAATCAGCTGTCATTAGCCCAGGCTAGATATCTAAAAGGCTGGAGTTACACCATTTTATTTTCACTACTTTTCATTTCAAATCAGCCTCCCATGCAAAAATATATCAGACACCGTCTTTTCTTTTCATCTCTTTTTGTTTCTTCTTTTAAATAAACAGAACTCCAGTTAACCAGTGTGTCAAGAAAACAAAAGAATGCATTTGTGTCACCTGCAGTGGGATGGGAGCCTGTCCCTGAGCATCTTTCACTTACTGTGAATGATGAGAAAGGCAGCACGGGTTGACCCTTCAGTAGCTGTGCCTTGCTGCCTCTCCTGGCACTGGGTTTTCATATGGGAGTACTTTGATGCACATTTGTTTTGTTTGCTCACAAAATTGACTAAAAAGAGCAATCTTGGAGATGGTGCTGACACTGTCTAAAGGATTTAAATCTGCGTCCATGCTGGGAAGCATTGCATGGGGATGACGTTCAAGGAAAAATTTTGCTGAGCCTGCATGCTTCAAAATGACCAATTTGCACACATAAATACAGTGCATTTTCCCCAAGAACACTGTTTCTGCAGTCTTCTTAGCAATAAACAGGCAGTTGTGAAAGAAAACTGCAGCTGGTGGGGATCTTGGCAAATAATGGAGTAGATGACCAGGATAAATCCAACATCTCTTTATATAAAGGATGGATTTATATTAGTGCTTGGGGCTAGGACATCATCTCTACACAGTACCTGCACTAGAAGGACAAAAGAAAAGGAGAATCTAGAAAATAGGATTTTCATAGAAGTCCTTCATCATGCTAGAAAAGTACTTGGGAAATGTGGCAATTATTTTAGGATACAATGCTCAAAGTCCTGCAATTAAATCTACTCCTACCCCAGACAGGTTTGCTGTTTACCTTCAGCATTGCATGCTTCCCATGGGGTAGCTGGCTGCTTTGAAACTCTCTTCTCCCTACATTCACAAATTTACTATTGAGTATAGGAATGCTGACAGAATTTCTCTCCTTTTCATTTTAGTGTAGGACCTTTATGTCTGAGTTGCAAATGTCTTATGTGTGAAGAGAAGCTAATATATGTCAAAGGAAATGTTACAGCACACAAGCCAGAAGTATTGTAACCATCCCCACGCCCTTGCCACAACCTGAGAATGTGGGATACAGAACTCTGTGTTATTTCAGTTGAAAATGAAGCAGTTCAATCCATCCCTAGCTGAATTACATTTCTTCTGCTCTTTGTTTCCTATACTTTTTCCCTAAACAGCTACAATTGGCTACCATCAAAGACAGAATTGCAAGAAACAATGTGACATCTCTTCCGTCTTTTAATTTCCTTAAGCTTGACTTTTTTTCATGTGGCTTAGAGACCAACAGCTCTTGCTCTAACTTATATTTCCTACAGCATGAAACACTGAATTGGCCATTGTCTGGAGATTCCCATGAGACCCTGGCTCTCATGTTATCTACCATCACACTCTTTGAGGTTTTCTTTGGTGTCCTGTTCTAGACCAAAGTTGTGTTCTCTACAGTTGGAGCCTCCCTCAAAGTCTGTCAGTGTTGTTGCAGACTCACAAAAGGGAAAGATTTCCTTGTCATAAATTGTTCTGAAAATACTATTTGAGTCTCAGATTTTTCTCTGAACTGACTGTATTCTTAATCCCCTATGGTATTTATCAGGTTACTCTGGTTTTGACAGATTATGAGCTTTTCACATTATCATCACTATCTTCTGCAGAGTAATTTTTAATCCCCTCAATAGACTTTTGTTTTGTGACTTTCTAGAACTTTGTATCCAAAAGTTCTCCATTTTACTTTCAAGGGCAGTTCTTTCATGAGATCATCATGAGAGATTTGCCTGCACTGAAATTCCAGAAACCTTTTGAGGTCCATAGCTTTTCCTGTCCCATTTCTATTTTTGCCTTCTAGTGACAGATTCTTAGGATTGCTTGTCAACAGACAGAACAGAAAAATAGACATGAGCTCTAAAGATTCAGTTGGATTCAAAGACATGAGCCTGCAAATGCTTCAGCACACAAACTCAGCAGATGTGGGGATGACTCACATTAATGTGTGCCACAGTCTCTAAGGAGCTAGATATAGTTCCTTTGTACAATACAAATACAAAAGTACAGTGCAAATACAATATAGTTCCTTTGTACAGTACACATTTGCCCTGTTGTTGCCTGGTGATCTCCTGTGGCCATTGGTGTGATTCAGGGGCTCTACTTCAGCAAATGGCAGGCAGACTAGTGGCATCACAATTGGTAACATCTTGTTCTTTCAGGTCAGAGGGAAAGGCTCCCAGGCTGATAAGGCAAAACAAATCCAGTCCATTAACCACTTGAAAAAATAACTGAATCTTTAAGTACAAGCAGCAGCCATGCAGGGAAGTACCTTCCCAATGTAAAACCTGGGGAAACTTTCAGTCATCAAAGACATACTATTTCAATAGAAGTGGGAGAAAAATGTCCTACCACCTTCCACAGACCAGTCATGCCTGCACAAGAAGTACTACAATACTACTACTGCAACAGAAACACCTTTTCATTGTTGTTGGTAGTGGCAGTATTAGGTCAGAGTAGAAAAAAAGGCATAGTTTTGTTAAGAATCATAACTTCATGGTTTGTTTAAATCTTCATGGGATCTGAAAGGCTACACCTGAGCCTCTCCAGGCTAACTGCAGCATGCACATGTGTTCTGTCAAGTATGATTGTAAGTACTGCCTCATGGCTTTGAAGTAACAGGTGGGAATTAAAGATGCTTCTTCAAAAAATGGGAATTAGTTGTATTGCTCAGTAAAAAGTGTGTAGACAAGCTGTTTTATTTAAAGGCTGTAAGTGGAAGCCATTAAACTCCTGATAGGTAAGACAGCTGTTGTTATTAGACCCATTGATGTGATTTTTGTCATAAGTGGGGATTCCTTCCAAAGCCATGTTTTGTGACTGTACAACTGAATGTAAAATTTGTATAGCAGAGGGAAGGGACTCAGGTGTAGATTTTTTCCTATACAAATAAAGGACCATTCTAACTTTAAAAAGTAAGTCATGCTTGCTAATTTACATGCAATTTAAAGGGTGTCCATAATGCTGTTTGCTATTATCTATTACTTTACTGCTATTAGGCACTTTAGGAAAAATGCTTCCTTCCTGAAGCAGAGATACTGCTCCAAATGCCAATGCTGCTGCCATTGCAGATCAGGCTGTTGAAAAGATAAACATTTTGTTTCAATGCTAGACCTGTTTAGATGGCCCTGGAGATCAGCCCTGAGGTTGCTGCACAGTTGTAAACTAAGGGAAGACACAGACTCAAGAGAAAACCGTACATCTGTAGCCCATATCCCTTTGGTTGTGGGATGTGTCAGCCTCAGTACACTGCGGAAATCCCAAAATAATTTGTCTGGGTGCTAATTTACTGCATTCCTCAACTGCAACAAAGGTTTGCTCTGTTGTGGGAGAGCACTCCTTCACATATGAGCTGTGCATAGAGGGGCAGGCTCTGTGAGGAGCAAGCTGCTCATAGGAACCCTGCCCTATACAGGAGGAATAATAGCAAACAGGCTGTGCTTTAGCAAGGGGTTTTCTTGGAATAGTGTCTCTGAGCCTGGATACCAGAGGGCAAAATTCAGGGATTTTTCCAAGCAGCCTGTGATGAGGTGCAGATACTGCCAAATTACCTTTCTCTCTTTCTTTTTTTTTTTTTTTTTTTTTTTTTTTTTTTTTTTTTTTCCCCTCCATTTTCTCTCCATTTCCCAGCTGAGCTCTTTTTTAAGTCTTCTGTGATGACACAGAAACTGCAGTCAGTTAAGATCCTTTTCCCTGGCTAATGTTAGCTGCTGGCAGCCACGTGGTTAGTGTTTGGTCATCTGCCACTGAACTGCAAGGCTTTGCAGGCTGGTTCCACATCATTTGTTAGTGCTGCTGTGTAAAAGTAAGAGATGCCTCCTTTGTTCAGGCTGCTGTGCTGCAGCCACTGCAGCCTGCTCTGTGTCTGTGTGCAAACCCTGGTCAGCTGCTGAGGCTGTGTGCCCTGAGCTGAGAGCAGCCATGGATTGTGCAGGCAGCACAAGGGAAGGTGGCACAGTCAGCTCACTCAGGGGACTGGCAGTAGTAGCATTCACATCTCAGAATCATACTGGAAGGCAAGTTAACGTGAGGTCTGAGCACCCTGGTTTAAGTAGCTGCTGCTGGGATAAAAGCATGGCCAGCTCAGCATGGCTCACACCAGATCACTGCTTGAGGAACATGCAGGATGCTGGTCAGAGAAGGAACTTCTCAGATTGCACAGTGAAAACTCCCATCACTGAAAGTGACCCTGAATAGTCTGTACTTACTTGTTCATCTATAGCGGGGAAGGAGCAATCAGTTCTTACAGCAGGAGTTTGAGGACTGTGCAATTTGGTTCAGCTTTGTCTTCCAGCAGCCTCAGCGGGGACAGGCCACAGTGTCTTTGGGATACAGCTCCAAACACCAGCTCCTGTTGGTGCATCGTTCATGTTAGCTGAAGTGTCAGCAAGACACATGGCCAGTTACCTTCATGTTCTCTAGTGTTCTGTGTATTACAACAGGTTTTCCTTTCCCCATAATTCAAGGTGCCAGGGTGACATGCTGTGTGCAGCACACCATGTTCATCCATCTGTCACCAAGCTTATGTACAGCAGAAGAGCTGCACAGTTACCTCTAAGTTTTAACATGTGTTCTATTAGAAACAGCTCAAAGCTCATTCCAGCTATTTAAAAGGAATTTTAGTGCTGCTTTGCTTTTTTTTTAAATGAACACATGGTTGTGGACAATTGGGGAAGGTAGCAGTTTTCATGAATAAACTGATTAAGGGGAGAAGCTGATTGTATAGAATGCTGGTTTATACTTAATTAGTAAACACTGCTTAAGAAACAAAATCCAGATGTTCAGTTCTGCAGACACCTAGTCAGTTTACTGGCTTATATGTTTAAGCCTGAGAGTTGAGTGTGTGTGTGTCAATACAATTCAAAATGTCACCTACTTTACAGTTAGGGTTGGTTTATTGACTCCTCAATTATGTTGCTTATAATTGAGGAGTCTAATGATAACTTTAAAATGTTTCTAGTACTAGCAAAATTATTTTCTATTTTATTTTTTGAGTAATCACTTAGATTCTATAAATAAAAAGCTACTTTTTTTTGTAAATATAATGTAGTACTAGATTCATAACTTGTGCTTTTGACAGAGGATTAAAAAATAGTGATCTCTGTGGACTCCTGCTGATGAGCATCTGTAGTTTGAGGTGTTGTTTTTTCATTTGCTGGTAGTTATCAGTCCCCTAGGAACTTATAACCATCAGAAGGTTTAAGCTGCAGCATTTAACATGTTTGCTTGTGTATCTTTTATTTCCCCCCAACCATGGGCAAAAAGGAGGGACAGATGCTGGGAACCATAGACTTGCGAGATTGGATAGAGAGACCCCATCTCCATCTGAGAACAGCAGGGTGAGGTTCAGAGTCACAAGGTTTCTCTTGCTGGATCCCTGTGGTGGGATCAGTTTCAGACTGAAGAGGGGAGGAGGAAAGTCTTTGTTCCATTTGACAGCAGTTTACTGCAAGCAATCCCATCATTTTCCTAATTCTCAGTCATCATCTGCTTGGTTAAGTTCTGTAATTAATCATCAAGGACCTAGGAGATAAGAAAAGTTTGATCAAGACCAAGGAAGCCAGTGTAACAGGGAAAATTTCCTACACAAAAAAATGAGAAGCACAGAAGACAAGACTCAGTAGTTGCTGCTTCCTGCTTAATTCTGTCAGAGCAAGAGTCAAACAGTGTGGAAGAGTAGCAGCTGTGTTTCATCCAGGCTGAAAAGCCTTGTCTGTTTAAAAGACAACTTGGGATGCCTGAGCTTTAGCTCTCTGCTTTGGATTTGGTTATGCCAGGCTAGGAACTGCCAAGTGGGTACTGGCTGCTGACTTTCCTGTGCAGTTGATCAGCAAGGCTCCACCAGCCAGTGAAATGTAGCACTGGCAGATAATATCAGAGTCAGAATGAATAAAGACAGGATACTCATACCAACTCAGTGTATTACTGCAATAGCATTGCCTTATTGACTTATTCCCTGATGCTGTGTGAACACTCTATACTCAATAGTTGTTTAATTTCCAGTTGAACTCAGCAAATCATATTTTCCAGCCTTAAGTCTGGCAGCTGATTTTTCCCATGAGGGACACCAAAGACTGTACAGTTTTCATAGGCCCATTTGCTCTCAAATATTCAGTCTGTAGTATAATAATTATACAATTTCATATCCCTTTCTGCACTTACAAGTAAGTTCATTTTCCACCTAATAAACTGTCCTGTGTGAAGCTCTTACATGCATTAGAGTGATGTATTTGATGTTTACAACTATGCTGTCTGCTAAATTATGAGACATAAAGCAACTCTTGACAGAAGTTAAAGGAAGAAGTTAAAGAAGAAAAGTTAAAGAATTCATTGTATCTCTGCAGCAAGCCTGACTGCTGGCCTACTAGGTACCCTTAGTTTGCACTCAGGATAACATGAATTAGGCTTGCATGTTGAAAAATGCCAAGGAGCATGTTCCCATTTCACTGAAATCTTTTGAAGGTAGAGGAGGAGTGTCCATAGCATGAAATAACTGCATGGCAGGTCCCTGCAGTGACAGCTCCCCCTGGCTCCCAGCAGTCCCATGGCATTTAGCCACTATGAATGCACTTCCTGAGCTGCAGCAGCTAGAGGAGTATCACACACTCTGCTTTCTTTAGAACTTTGGAATGAAATACCTGCAAGGCCAAGAGACAAAAAATTGTATTCAGGGCCTGACCCAAGATTAATTTTTAGGTGCCTTAGGCGGCTTCACTGAAGCCAGAGGGTATGCAAAGGAGTGTTTTAAAATAGGGCTTGCCACAAGCAGTACATGTGAACGTTTTCACAAAGACATAGTTGTTTTTCTCCTTTCCCAAAGAAAATAAGGTCAGTTACCACTACTACTGTGAAATCAGTATTACACTCTCAGGTAGCAGGAAAATGTAGAAATACTTTTATTTATCCCCTCACCTTCATGCATTTGAGCAAACAGGGGAGAAGGATTTTGTGTGCTCGTTTGATTAAGTTTAGTAAGGATCAGCCTAGAGGAGCAAAGTGATTTGCAATTCTGACCCATGCAAGAAACTGTTGGGGCTTTTACTCCAGTATTCCTCTTATACTCTCACAAGTCCTTTAGCCAAGTACCTGCTGCCTCATCCCCTTACTTGTAAATGACCCAGATGCTGAAAAAGGGAACCCAAAAAAAAAAAAACTGCTTCTGTTTCCCTGTGACTGATGCCATGTATTCCCTCAGTGTATTGAGAGGGTTGCTACCAGAAAATATCATCCAGTAATTGCAACTTGGATAGCTTTGGCAGCTATAAACATTCCAGGCTGCTAATACTGGTTCTTAGTTCACAAGCTGAAATCTGAACAAAGTGGGGATTTCTGAGATCCTTAACTTAGGCCTTCTTCTCTGTGCTTTTCATCTAATCTGCGTGCAATGCTGAAACCTCCTCACTTCTCCTTGTCAGCTCTTATAAGACAGAAATGACAGATCACAGGCATTCTGAAGATGGCCCACAAGAACCAAAGTCTGAATTCAGAAAAGGGGCAGTACTGGAGGGGTGTGTGGTGAAATATGAGCATATTTCAAAGAGAGAGCCAAAGATGTAGTCTTTGTGCATTGATGGTGCAGAAGAGCGGCTGAACACCTAGGTAAAAATGAACTGAAGTTCACAAAGCCTCATTTTTTTACAAATTTTTGACTCATGATCCAGGGAATACCATCACTGTCTGAAGAAGACAAGTTGTACATGTAAGTTGCTTGGCATTTTGCAGATACTGAACATCTTCCCTGCAAATGGGGAATGCAATATGGTGTCCAGTTAGAAACCTCATTAATCTGTTCTGTCTTGAGGATTTGGCTGCTGTAGCATTTCTGCCTTACCAGAAAAAATAGCTCTGCCACACCATGGAAAACAGGATCATGATGATTCTTTCGTGTGAACAAGGAAATCTGTGGATTTATCAGTGTTCATGTGCTCAAACTAAAACATTGCACAGTAACAAAGTTGCCCTGTAGAAATTATAAATTTTAATTCTGGAGCAGAAAGTTTCTGATGGCAATAATGCTTTCAGTGTTTGAAATGCTTGTGTTTTAATAAACATGGCCTGGGACTATGTTTTGTGGTGTCATAGTTCCAGAAGGTCAGTTACCAAGCACTGCACTAGAAGTTATAAATGGAAGGTTACATAAGAGCCAGCTTTCTTAAAGCAGCTTGTGTTACTGCATTAAGAGGGTGAGCCTTTGCTGCTTTTTAAGGTTGACCAAGGTTATATGATTTTTTGGGGGGGATGGGGGATGGAATCTGTGGAAGTTAAGTCTCACTGCAGAACTTTGGAGTTTTAATAATAATTGTTTTTTTTAATGCATCCCACAATATCAAATTGCAGATTAATACTGCCAATCCTCATTCCCCTTTCACCTAGTTTACAGCAGTCAAACTTTATAGTATATTGTCTAGTTCATCCAGGTTAAAGCAGTAGTAGTCCTCCCCTGTTCAAGGTCATGCTTACAGCTCTCCTGAGCTAGAAATTTTCCTGAATACCTCCTTTTCTGCTTGTGAGAATGATCAATTACCCCTGAAGACCTTCCAGCTCAGAGTAGCTACTGCGGTGTATCTCCATTCCTGGTACTTGTTGCTTACTTTCAGGAATACCTATTTATAACAAAGAAGAGCTTAGTCATGGCTAGCAACTGGCTTTAAGGAACAGTACAAACCATATTTTCTTCAGAACTGAAGTCCTGTATACCTTTATTTAGCTTTCTCTGTAGTTCTTCCTCCTGAGTTTAAAGATAAATGAAAGAAAATGAACTCAGTTGGTCTGAGTGCTAATCATGTCAAGGTTGTGGGTTAAATCCCTGTATGGGTCATTCACTTAACTGCTGACCCAATGATCCTTGTGGGCCCCTTCCAACTAAGAATATCACCACATATCATATATACACCATATATATGTGTATATATATATATATATATATATTCTGTGACATTCAGTGTCAGAAGTTGAAGCCATTGCAGAGGCAATTGGATTTGTGTTCGTTTTTTTCCTATCTTTTATTGGCTGTCTTTGTTTTGCATCTCTGCCTTGCTTTATTATCAAGGTTACAACCCAGCTTTACTACTAAAGTCATGGCAAATTTGGACTGAGTGACAGTAATCCACAAGAATAAAAATCACAACAAGAATCTGGTTCTTCTCAGAGGACACAACCCCAGCTTCTGACCATGCCAGTATTTGAAATTCCGTGGGTGACAGAGTTCAGTGTCCTTATCTCTTGTGAATTTACAAAGAAAGAATGTAAAAAACACGTAGAACTCTCCAAACTTCCCCAACTTTCTCAAATCTTACTTCACCAATGTCTCATTACAGCCTTATTGTATTAAAAAGATCACACGAGTCTTATCTAGAATATCCATACTTTAAAAATGCAGCATTAACTTTTAAGACTAAATCCATTTTATTTTGACTTTAAAGTTGCAGACCATATGAAGGTCAAGGACAACTTTTAGAGTAATACCACTCATCCAGTGGAGCAATTTGTTTTGACTGCGTTCATTTCGCCCATCTCTTAAATCCAAGACTGTTTTTTTAATCTTCAGGGTACTGGCACAAAAAATAGCAATTGGGAAATGGCATATTGGCAGATAGTTCCTTGAGAAGATCTTCACCTTTTCAAGGTCAGGATTAATTCCCATTTCAGTAAAAATTGTTTCAGACACAAATGGAAGCATTTCTGCCTGCACAGGACCACCAGAGGCAGACTATAAAATCCTCATGAGGGCCTTGTCCTGTCCATGGTACTGCATTGAGCCTTTGTCCTGGAACAGAGGTTTTTTTGTTTGCTCCAGTGAGGTGGAGATTAATGTCTCCTTCATGATTGTTCAGGTTTCACACAAAGGGTCTGTTCTGCATGAGTGGCTGGAGCAGGCAGAAGAGGAAGCATCAAAAATTGTCCCTGCAGCAGTTTCTGCTCATACTCTGTGTTCACAGTAGGAAGAGCAGCAAGGGGCACAGAAAACTTGGGACAGAAGAAAGTTACTGAGCTGAAAGATGGACAGTTTTCAAAAAGAGACTAGATATCTGCCATCTTTGGATTATTGAAGCTTTGTAGAAGTGAAGCAAAATGTTCTTTCTGTAAAAGAATATAAGCAGCATAATTTGTTGGGAAGATATAATGACTACCTTAAACAATGGAGTGACCCAACCCAGCCTGGAAAATACCACCTAAGTACTTTCAGCAGCAGCTGGGGAGAAAGCAGATGTGGCATTGTGTTAATGCTATCAGAGCATCAGTGAATTGTGCAGCTCCTGGACGTGGCTTTATTTCTAAAGAACGTGGTGCTCTGTCACTCTGGAAAGCTGGGGGAGGTGGGGGGACATTTAGATGTGTATAAACCAATTATTTCAGGAGGATGTGCAAAGTTAGGGGGTGTTCCCACAAACAAGCTCTGGTTCCCCCACTGCTTGAAAAACATTGTGATGGCTGATTCCAGCTTTACACCCCCTGCACAGAATACAAAGTTCACAGAAATCTATACTACCTTGCATGTGCCTGAGGGAGCATCATTGTAAGAGTATGTCCTTGTGATTCAAGTCATCAGCGTTATCATAAATCAGTTTTAAATGTGAATGCGGTCTGACATTTTTACTGCTAACATATCCAGGGTTTCTTGTTTCATGGCACCTCACAATTGTTAGGTTGGAAAAGCCTCAGGAGTTCATCAGGTCCAGCCTTTGCACAAAGCACTGTCTGCTGTGAAGTCAGAACAGTTCCCTGGGGCTTTGGACAGTCTATTCCTGAAAACTTCACATTTCCCACACAGGAAAAGGACCCAATTGCTGACCTCTTCTGAGTTACAGGGCATGTAGACACACATCATAATTTGTCTCAACAGAGCATCAGACTGCAGCAACCTTGACCCTGAGATTTGCTCAGTTGGTCAGAGTACAGTGCTGATGACACTAAGGTTGTGGGGTCAATCCCTGTGTGAGCCATTCACGTAAGAGTTGGACTTGATAATCCTTGTGGGTCCCTTACAACTCAGAATGTTCTGTGATCTGTGACAACACCTCAGAGTCTCAAACAATTTGGGATGATGAATTTAGGTTATTTGCTGTATATCAAAAATTCCTCAGAACTGCCAAAACTGCAGGTGTGGCTCTGCAAAGACTGCTCCCTGGCATGAAATACAGAAGAGAGAGCAGGAGTCTGCAGGCTTGTTCTGGCAAGGACCAGGTTAAGGTATGCAGCAAGCTTCTGTAGCCAGGCACTGATGCTGGTCTCTAGTGTTGTATGAAACCCAGTAATTCCTCCACAGATTCCAAAGAACTTTATGATTGTTTATAGAACTGTGCTTCAAGAAAAGAAAAGAAAAGAAAACAACAACCAGCCTAACTGGAAAAAAAAAAAAAAAAACAAAGCCCTAAAGTCTTCAAAGACAACAAGGTTTTTACTTGACTATTTTCATGATAAGTTAAATACAACTTCCCATCAACAGAGAATAATGCCTTTATGATAAAACCTAGAATTTCTTGGCCCACAATAAAACACAAAAGCCCTTCTTTGTGTAAATGAATGAGTAGCTGCACCGCCCTCCTTCATAAGAGCTCTGTTAAATTCTTTCTGCATTTTTCAACTACCTGAGAGGTGCATGGTAGCTTCAGGAGGTATTAGGACTTTGTATTCTATGCCACACCTCTATTCAACACGGAAGCACACCTCAACAGGAATCTGAAAAGAGGGGTAACTATTAACTTTTCTGTTGTCTCAGTAGAGTAAGCAGTTAATAGTTACAAGCTGTCATTACTTTTATTCTTCATAAAAATACAGAAATGCTGTTTCTTTTAACAATAACATGCTAGAGTAAGATTTTGAGTGAAAAGCTCCAGTACTGTGTAGTCATTTGGAGAACTAAATTTTGAAGGTCGTTGGAAGTATGGATTTGAAATAGCCCTAAAAATAGCACTAACAAATTAAACAACTTTTTTTCCAACATCTTACAAAATAGATTATTGAACAGAGGAGAGAAATCCAGTAGTTGACATGGATGCTAGTTAGAACAAGATATTATCTTGACTTCAAAAATATAGCTGTGAAATCTGCTTATCTTGTGTGATACAAGCTCTGAAAGGAGACAATTGTGGAAGTTCTGTTTATGTCAGAGAGAGAGAGACCATGGAGACGCTACATTTTGATTTGTTTATTGCACAGTTCAAAAGGCTAAATCATGTGATTTATATTCTTCCATAGTAATAAAAGTTATAAACTTAGCTGATACTATCCCAAGGACCCGAGGTGCTATTCAAAGCTGAGATGTGTAATGATTTTCAAAGTCAGTTTCCTCTTCCCTCACTGGGCACCATGTAGCATAAATGGTAGTATGAAACGAACAAGGCATGGGTTAAATTAAGGTACAATCCTCAATACATACATAGAACAGTATCTTTAGTATCTTTAGTATCTTGCACAGACATACTTCTGCAATTGTATCAGGTTCAACAAATGATACAAAACATCTGCTGAGAGGTTTTTTGCAGGAGAAAAATAGGAACTGCATTTCATCACAGAATAACCTTTACCAAGTTAACCATCTTCCACAATAAAATCTATTATTCCAGACTCATTCCAGGTTGGCATATGTATAACTATTTTTTAAAACATCCATTTTGGATTCCTTTGGATTTCTTTCTGAGGAACATAGAGCCATTCCATGTCTCTGTCATCTGCCAGTGTTTATTCTTACAGAAGACTGCATGAAGTCTAGAAAAGCTGTGCTGTTGTTCATAGCTCACTGGAATAAAATATTTTGTGCTTTATATTTATCAATGAACATCTCAAAAGACAGGCAGTTTTCTACAAGTGCCGAAAAGCAAATCAGTCTGGCACCCTGCAGATTACTCTACACATGACAATAGCCTTTGTTAGCATAATGTATTATAATGCATTATGTAGTGGGTCTCTGAGGTTTAGTAATCCCTGTCAGCAACCAGAATAAATGGAAATAGCTTCCAGGAGATGCAAGGCCTATGAAAAGACTGTTATTTTTCAAGAACTAGAAGCATTCAGGCTCACACATGCAGCCTTTGAAACAAAATCTCATGAACAATCTTTCATCACAATCATTTGTGAAAGTCAAATGCCATAATTGTACTTAAGAGAATAAAGAGAAATTGAACTGAACACCAGCAGTTCTGTACTTTCCCTATTGAAAAAAAAAAATTGGTGCATTCTCTCAGAAGTTTTTAATTTTAACTTTTGAATATGCTTAGACAGTGAATTTGTTAGCTGAAAATAGCCAGGTTCCACATCACAATAGGCACACCTCTTTGAGGAGAGTGTCTAAGCCACAAGTGAGAGCACTTTTTACTTACTTTTAATGCACAACTGTATTGAAGAAAAAAATCACTAATATTAGATAACAGAGCATAACCTGCATGGGATGAAGGTGGACCAGGATTACTGAACTTCTGAAGCCTGAAGACTGGGAAAGGCATCTCTTACACTGCACTTGCCCTGCTTTTTTATGCCCATCCCTTTGGCAACTCCCAGTGACCTTTAGCAGGGAGACAGTACTAATCTAGCTGGAGCTTTGATCTGAGCTAGTACGGCTACAGTAGTTTTCTTATGGTGCTGTGAGTTGTTGACATATTTTGTAAAGGTTTTTTCAATTTTTACTAGTGTACAACAATTAAAGGCACAATACCAAAACCCAAAACCCTTCAGGTCAATTGAAATTTCTAAAAACATCTTCAGAAATGCTTAAGTTACTGTTGTTGATACTACAATTAATAATACATACTACTGTCTTTATGCAGAACTGCTTATTCTCTGTAGCATCCCACTCTGCTGTTTACACCTTCATTTCTTCCTGTATTTTTAAAGCACTCATCACTGGTCAGTTCCAGTTAAATGATCAAGGGCTTTATCAAAACTATCCTTTCATATCTTGCTGCACTCATACCATAAGACAACAGAAAATCAAATAAGCTCTGTTGCTAGAATTCTACAATACAAATCCTTACTCCCAAAACACTGAAATGCTTTGGGCTCAGCAGAGTTGCCAGTACAACACTCAACAGCCAGCTGCAATTGCAGCCTGAAGCTGCAGTGCCACTCTGCATGCACATTGCTTGCCTCTGCAGAAGCTTTCACTGTTCAGTCTTCATCTCTTGATTAGATTAAATGAAGGTATACCTGTAACTCTAACCAAGCCATTTATTCTGTTTTTAACCTTGCAGACATGCATAGAAATGCAAGTGAGGGGAGAAAACAGTGTTAAATTCGGAGAAAGATAGGAAACATTCTATGGGTAAATCTACTTCCTAAAATCTTTCCTGATCTGAGTTGCAGGAAGTTAGCACTGCTTATTCCAGTAGAGCCAATCTCTAATTTTATTCTGTGCCATGTTTTCCTGGACTACTGTTACCATCTTCTCCAGTCTTCTGTCAGGCATCACCTTTTACCAAGGTAATGATAAACATCCTAAAGACTCCTTAGAATCACAAAAAGCTAACTTCATCCTATTTTCAGAATACACTATCTGTAACAAAATCAGCAGCTGAAATACCTTCCTGCTTTGCATGTTCAGTGTTATTCTTTGCCTGAAGTAGAGCCTGGGTTTTTTCCACTACATTTTGCCTTTGAAATAGTAAAGTTGCAAGCACTCTAGGATTTAAATTGCAGAGATTTAAATTGAGATTTAAATTGAATGATGCAAAGCATTAATTTATTTTCCTGAGGCTTTGTTCCCTGTGGGCATTGAGGATATCATCTCTTAAGATGATGGAGAGGGCTCTCTTAGCAAAATGAAACCAGTTATCAGTATTGCCGCCAAAAAGATGGAAGGATGCTGAGACAGAAATAGAAGATCCTTCTGCTGCCGTGCCTCACCTCCTCAATCTGCTTATTCTTGAGCTTAGCAGTCTTTACCCAGCAGCTGCTGTAGAAGTGCTCTTTGAAGGCATTTACCAGCACAGCTCTCTGCTGCTCAGGGGTGGGGAAGACTGCAGTTTGCAGCAGCTGAGGAGGAAGGAGCACATACCTCCTGGGTGTCAGTCATTATCCCTGACTGCCAAACTGACCTTACTCCTGGGAGCTGGGAGGAGATTGAGTCTATTCTTATTAGGGCCAGGAGGAAACCTTTACAGAGCAGAATTGAATACAGTGCCTTTGGTCACTCATTAGCTTGCCTGTCTAACCATGTTCAACACTTTTTCAAGTGGCTGTTGAAGAGGGGAAGACTGCTCTCTTTGCCTTTTGCTGGCAGTGGGCAGGCTCTGCTGTTGGCATACACGTGTGGAATCTGGCAGCAGCAGCAGCAGCTATACTGCTCACTAGGACACTAAAGGGCACTGAGCAGTGAAAGCAGTGTAAAGGTCCTTGCTTTCATGAAAACAGCAAATTATAAATGAGAGTGGGCATCTTTGTATCTTACTTTATTTATTGGACTTTGAAAAAAGATTTGACAAAATATTCCCTGTATGACTGCTTTATTCTCCTTTTTGCAGTGAGAATACAAATGACTGCAGTCTGCCCTAGGGTGTCTCCAGCAACAAAAAAAATCCCTCTGTTGTTGTACAGTAGCTTTTTAATAACTGATTTTCAACCACACAACCTCCTCTGCTCTAGATTGTCCCCTCTGCTTCAGTCATACCCTGTACAAGTAGATTGGCACAAGAAGTGCTCAGTTCTTTTGTCTTCTGCTCTTACCTTCCTCCACTTTCCATTCTCTGTAGAGGTAATGGAGATACACTGCAAGACACCATCAAAGTAGTCAAGTAAAAGATGCAATTGTAACAAATAAATAGTAATTCCTGCCCTAAGAAGTGGAGAAGAAAACTGAAGATGGAATGTGAAATGTTCTGTTCACCACACAGAGGGTCAGAACTCAGGATCTCCCACAGGCCACTCAGTGAGAGGCTTTGGGAAGCTTCTGCCATCTGAGTGCTGGCTAAACAGAAAGGACAATTCCTGACACCCTACCAAAGAATGAGAGTGAAATCCCAACTGTCTTAGAGGTGGTAGGACTTCAAAGACTAGTTTGAAAGCCATCTGAGCATGTAGGGGTGTGACAGCTGGATAAAAAGAAAAGAGCTAGCTGCTGTCAGGACTGTCCTTCAGTGAGTGTCTTGAACTGAATCCAGACCTGCAGCTGCCAGCAGCCCCTTCAGCTCAGATGGAAGCCTCAGGACTGACCAAAGAATTAAACAGCATGTCCTACCACTGTACCAATTGTCATGGGTTTTTCATGGAAATCTTCCTTTCCTGTATGGACTAAACAGCAAACTCTTTAATGAAAATAACATGACTTAGCCTGAGAGTGCCAGGTCTGCAGGACTGTGCTAAACACTTTTGCCTTGCTATCAGACTTACTGCATACCAGCAGTACTCTTTCCAGCAGAAAATTTAAACCCCTGGTCTTAGATTCAGGTCAGATCTCTGGGTCTTGGAGGACTTCAAATCTTTAGTTACTAAAACATTTGATAATCTGTTCAGGAGTATAAGTGTTTTAACCAGATCAAGTGCTGTAAAAATCTGGGGTTTTACTGTTTGTGTAACAACAGAACATTCAAGTACAACTACTTACAGAAACCTAAATAAATATTCTTTCTTTATGCATCACACATGGTATGTGAGGAAAATTAAGAGTAGTAATTGCTTCTGAAGTTAAAGTATCTCTCTTATGTACATGTGTATTTGAATGCAAGCTAAATATAAATGTAAATATAAATAGTATGTCTATTTACCATTAGTAGATTTATCTACGCATCAGTAAAAAAATATTTTGTAGGTCCAGGAGGGCCTACCTTTTGTTGTGCTTCCCTTCTGAAATATATATATATTTTTTTTTAATTTTGTTCTTTCTAGCTCTGTTTTGTGATGTTTTGGACACCAAACGTGTCAGAGAAGATTTTAGTTGACATAATTGGAGTAGACTTCGCTTTTGCAGAGCTGTGTGTCGTTCCTTTGCGCATCTTCTCCTTTTTTCCACTTCCAGGTAAAAAAAATTAAAGGAAAATAAAAGTTCTGTAACCTCAGTGGCTCTTTCAGAGCGTAAGAATTATGTAATAAAAGTTAATACTTCTATCAAAGAGCAAGTCAAGCTGGACAGCAGTAACCAAAATGTTTCAAATTTCTATGCAACATCTTTTAGTATTTTCTGCTTATATGACAACACAGTTTCCTAATAAATGTAAACTACAAATACAAAAATAGGTACATGTAAATACCTTTTTTTGTGCCTCACTGTTAGACCATGTGCCACACAGGAGCCAGATGGAACATTTTCCTTGATAGAACTTCTCTTTAAGGAAGGGTTCTCTTTAAGTTTGGGGGTTTTTAATGAAGAAAACAGAATGGACTGTCTAATAAATTGGTTTTAAGTGAGCAGCTCTTAGGAACAAGTGCTGCCTATAATTTTTTTGTTTCCTCATTTTCCCAAATCAGTATATTAAAGCAATTTGAACATAAGATGCACTTCCTTTCTAGTAGGGTGCAAAGTTACCAGCAGTAAGTTTCACAGTGGTTATTTCTGAACAGTTCTCTCTGCATGGAAAAGTTGCCTATGAGACAACTGATTTTTTTTTTTTTTTTTAATATTATGCCTCTTTTTCTCCCTTGTTCATGAACAGTGACTGTCAGAGCACACTTGACTGGCTGGCTGATGACTCTGAAGAAGACATTTGTGTTGGCACCCAGCTCAGTGCTGCGGATTATCGTCCTCATCACCAGTCTCATCGTGCTGCCTTACTTAGGGTAAATCATTATTCCTCACAAAGCCCATGGGTTTGCTTTCCTCTTCATTCCTCTTCCCTGTCACTTGATAGCTGAATTTGCATCAGAACATTTTCTCCAAATACTAACCATGATACAAAGCCTAAATAGTGTCACTATCTGGAAAAGAAGCATTTACAAATTTACAAGTGTGACTGCTCTAGACAGGCACAATAGTGATGTCCCTTTGGAAAAAATACACAATTGTCAAAGAGGCAAAAACGTGTCCTAAGGGGAGTTTATTTCCATATGATTAAACGCACTGTTAAGAAAGCTAATGGAAGAATATCTTGTTTATAAGTTTAATAATCTATTCTACAGCACTCTGACAAGTAGAAAGTACAAGACTTTAAATTCTTAGTCCATAATTTGATTCAGCATCCTTCTTTTACTAAACAGTGTAGCCATTAAAAACAAGCGAGTCCTTTAAAATACCAGTTATTCTCTTAGGCAGTGTATTGTGTCTTTGAAGAAAATATTTCTATCAGCAGATTGGTTATATATGCCAGTGAAAATGTAACCATGCATCATGCATTCTCACACAACAATGACTGCTTTCTTTCTGTGCCTCCAACAGAGTTCATGGAGCCACTCTTGGAGTAGGATCCCTGCTTGCTGGTTTTGTAGGAGAATCCACCATGGTTGCAATAGCAGCCTGTTACGTCTATAGGAAACAGGTAAGAGCTAGTCTCTGTGGGGTCTGGTGAAAGCAGGTGATTAATAGAGGGGATTTTAGTTCAGATTAAGTTATACTTTAGGAGTGTAACTCCCCAGAATCCTCACTTCATTTTGCTTCCTTGTTGAGTCTCAGGAGTGTGCATCTTGGAAAGTCTTTGGTTTGAAATAAAACCAAAAGGTGCTAATGGGCATCTAGGCCATGGGACATGCTGGTCTGCAGTCAGAGAGCCTCTTGCTTCTCAAAACACGTGTCATGGATATCCTGTCCTTACCACCAGCAGTTTTGTGCTGTACTTTGCTACTGCAGTACAATGTAGCATCTTTATGTAGGCATAGGAGCTACTCATCCAAGCTTACAATATGCGTATCTATATGTATATAGAATCATAAAATCACAGAGTGATAGAATGGTTTGGGTTGGAAGAAACCTTAAAGTTACAAGGAGCTCCCTCCCATGGAATGTGTTATGTAGGTTATATAGTGTAAACATTTATATCTGTATGTATACAATATGTAATATATATCTCTCTGTATATATACTTTTATTTCTGTATAAAACCAGAAACTACTTTTATTTCTGTATAAAACCATAAGCACTTGTACTTTTTGTCGATTTTCTGCTGAACACTAGAGGAGTGCTTTAAAAGAAGACATAATCCTGCAGCAGTTGACAAGAGCTTATAAATAATTAAACAGGTGCATTTTAACATATTTAAACACTACAATCCTGCATGTGTGGAGTAGTAGTGATACATGGATGCTGAAGAAGATTCCACTAAATTAAGTCAAAAACAGGATAAGTATTGGCTGGGTGACTGGGTACATTGCAGTACCTCTGTGTTGTTCCCTTCAGTTATGTGTTCAAGGCACTGTGTAGGGCACTAGGTCCAACTCCAAGCAGATCCAGCAAGGTGTGTACCTCATTCTGTAGTACAGAAGGATCTGGTGGATGGGAACAGAAAATATGATCTATGCAGTGACTTTTTTTTTTTTTTTTTTAATTAGACCATTTACTAAGTGAACAGTGGAAATACCCACCACTTCTGTATTTGAAAAGAAAAAAAAAGAAAACAAAAACTAAAAGAAAATAAAATGGAATATCTAAAAGCCTTATATTGGAGCAACCTGAATCAGTTTTGATACGTGTTGACATGACAGTGCAGGCCATGGCAAGAGATCAAAGTATACAAAGTGAATAAGACAATAGAAGCATCATAATCTCTGTCATGATTAATTTGTCATGTTTGCCTTGAGAACCAAAGAGTAAAACTTCTAGACACTGAAATGGCTTGTCTTGACCTGTGGTTTCACATCCTCATTGCAAGTTTGTTACCATAGTAGCTCACAGAATCTTTCTGACCAGGGACATTGTGCTTAATTTTCCTCAGTGGAGTGCAGGTAGTAGGAGTAATAACTGTGCCAACCTGATTTATTCTTTATTCATTGTGACAGTGACAGAGCCAACCAGTAGCTCTAAGCACCAGGTTATTCTCACCTGCAGCTGGAGAGCTGCAGATCAAATGTTGTGTAGATACCTCTGAAATTTTGGATCTCTGATTCACTCATCTTAGCTGAATCAATAATACCTGTGGGGGATATTTTGTCAGCTGTACAATTGTTTTCAGTAAAACTAGTCAGCCTGCTGAGAAGTGGGTAATAAGGAACAGATGCTTCAACTTGTTTTGTAGAGAGCTGAACTCTTCTTAGCTTTACTAATCCAGGACATCCTGGATGAATCATAGGACTCTTGAATGACCTCCTGCTCCTGCTAGCCAAAAATACTCTAATATTACTTGGCCTTGGTGAGGCAAGGGATCACAGTGGATCAGCAGCATTAAGAAAGGCCAGAATGCTCACATCCTGTAAAATTCCTGAAGTTTGACCTTTGAGAAATTAGGTTGCCACCTCGCCTCCCTCCCTAGAGAAGCTTTTATTCTCTCACATCTTGTTTTCCTTATATTTTTTTTTAAATAAAAAGTCTGTGATGTAAAAGATTCCAGATGCTCTCTTCCCTCCAGTCATGCTGAAGCCTGTTTTGGATGTTGCTTAGCATAAGAAATGCCTGATTGCATTTATGTTAGAAAGGAGAAAACTTGAGCTCCAGAAAGCTATGGAAATCTCCTCAATTAAGCCAAGTTATTAGAGGCAAGCCACAAATATGACAAAAATACTCTAGTTTTTAATAACCTACTCTAAACAAGCAGTTTTCTCACCTCACTTCTCCCAGTGTCCAGAGTTGGTAGGAGTGTGTTCATGCACAACTTACTGATAGGTTTGTGGTTGCTTGTTTCAATCTAGAAAAAGAAGAGGAATGAGAATGAGACAGCTGCAGAAGGTGAAGACTCTGCAATGACCGACATGCCTCACACGGAGGAGATGACAGACATCGTAGAAATGAGAGAAGAGAATGAATAATGAATGGGATGCAATTGTTCTCTGCAGGGACGATTGGAGTGACGCTTCAGCATCTCGTCGTCTCTCATACTTTTTTGTTTGTTCGTTTTTATTTTTGTAATAAAGAGGCCTTGATTTAAAAGGTTTCAGATAAATTCTCTAGCATACTGAGTATGCTCTCACTGATGAGGGACCTAAAAAGAGGTCTTTGCTTCTTCTTTTTTTTTCAATTGAATTTTTTTTTCTCACTCCATGCAAGCATAAAAGATACAATTGCATCACTGTAGAGTCTTCCTTACTTATGCATCCACCTTCTCTGGACAATCTGCATTTGTCAACCAAAGCCCTGCTCCTGTGCTCCTGTGTGTGTGCAGACCTCGCACACGCACACCGCCAGTGCCACTGGCTCAACGCTACTGCCATAACCCCACTCCTCCCCTCCCTCCTTTTCCTTCCCTTTCTTTATGAGAAATGGAAAAGAAGTTTGGAATACAGAGCTTTATTTTACTTGCTTGAAAATGACTTTGCTACATAAACTAATATACTATGGTGAACTTTATCTTTTTGTTTGGCCTCATCACTAGAGCTTATACTGCACAGGGTACAAGACAGGGAGGAATGTGGGAGTCTCCCCATAAAAAGTGGAGAAAAACAGGTTCCTCTCTCATGTTGAAAGTGTGTGGATGTGTATATACACACACAGGTACATGAACAGAGACATACACATATATATATATATTTATATATATATGCATATAATAAATAAAATGCACACAGGACAAGAACTATTTAACTTTCATTCCATCTGAAAGATAGTAATCTTTTGAAAAATATAAACATTTAATTCAGAATTTTCTTGAATCATTAAGTCCCACCTTACATATAATTTTCTTTAGAAAAAAAAACATGCACTTTCCTCTTGTGAAGAGGGTAATGGCAACTGATAGACTTTGACTGTATTTGAATAAAACGAAAATAAATATTGACAAGCTTTACCAAAGTTCTTGTCCACTGATCTAACTTTAATTTTTAAAGGTTGATTTGTTCTCTATAATTATTTCTGGTGCCTCTATATTGAAAAAGAATAAGATCAGATGATGTATGCAGAATACCATTCTAGATGACATTACTACACGTAGTTCCATGAAACTTTTATATAGAGATGTACACATACTCTGGTGTGTGTGCATGTGTACATATACTTCTGTGCACATACACACACACACAAATGTATGTTTTGCTGTAATGTATTTACCTATGCAGTAGATCAAAATCCATATGGTGAAGCTCAAGTACTGCTGGTCCTCCAGGATGAAAGTGAGGGACTGTGCAGCTCTGTTGGCTCTGGGGGCTGTGTGGGAGCGAGGAGCCGTTCACATCAGAGCCGTGCGCTCCGCGTGCTTGTGGCTGGAGTGCGCCTTCAACGACAGTGAGCTGGGGTGGGAGGCTCAGGCTGGGTGGAAATGAGGGCTGTGTATCAGGTGAGGGAAGCAGGGAGGTTTTGGGTGTCACTGGTGCTGCTGTGGCAGCAGCTTGTGTTTTCGTGCTCTTCTGTGTTTGGCTGCGGGGCAGCGCTTGTTACCGGTCTGTAGTAGCTTGGGTCCTTTCAGATTTAATCATGTCAGAGTCTGGAAACCATTATCCTCCATCTTATATTCATAAATCAGTTAATTTAAACCTTATTTAGTAAAAGTATATTTTTCTAAGTTGTGGAAATTATTATTTAATTGTGGACAAATTCTGTTTCTAGATTTATTTGCTAGGTAGTCCCAGCAGTCAGAGAACTGATCAAAACTAAACATTACTTTAAATGTTTTATCAGTATATGTGTATGTAGACATACACATGTGTATAAATATATATATATTGTATATTGTGTACATTTATTTTAAATTACGTTTCCTATTTTTCCAAGCTCAGCTAAAAATGTCTCTACAAAACTACTGAGTTGACTAGTAACCAGTTATGGCCATCATGAAAGGCATTGTATCAATGAACTCTAGGTTTTATTGGAAAGATTTGTACCATTTTGTTACATGTGCAAATACAATAAGAAAAAATGTAGAAATTATGTGTTAACTGATAGATTTGCAAAATCAGTTTACTGTTCATGAGCAGTGGCACTAGGAGGATAAGACTAAAACCATGTTTGCTGTGTCACCACAGGGTAAATACTTTTTGACAGTAGTTAAAAAGAAATTCTTTTTAAAAAACCCTCAGACAAATTAATGTGTGCAGGATGTAGACTGTACACACTCATGAATACAGGTTCTCAAACAGTCATATGCATGTAATGTGTATATAGACAGTTGCAGATCACAGTGGCTATTTGAGGTCTCCTCTCTTCATGTAGTTTTGGTTTCTCCAGTACATTGTCTCCAAGTCCACAACATGCAGTTTTTCAGGAACTGTAGAGATGAAGCAGGAAAATATTTTTGTGTAATATTTCTTTTGGTATATGACTAAAATTCAAACAACAGTATATTTGAAAAATTTTGAGAATTACCAGTATAGGTTTCAAGGTAATGATTGCACCCAAAAGTAAAAATCTGAAAACAAAGGGTAACACTGAGACTTGTACTTTAGATAAAGTATGAACAATTACAAAAAAATTAATTATTGGTCATACAGTGCCAAACTAATGGCACTGTAAAAGATAAAATTTCAATTGTGTGTAAAGGACTTACTAGTCCTTTACTTTGCAAGATACTGAATGAGCACAGGAGTGGTGGGATTTGGGCAAGAATTGAAGCAGTGACTTAAGGACACATGCATTGCATCACTCTCTGCTTCCTGCAGGTCATGCATTTCTTTACATTTCTCTGCTGGATGAACAGAATGTGATGACATTTCTGCAGGGAGGGGGTCCCAGCCAGCCCCTCGTGCTGCTGGTGGGCAGGCAGGGTGCTCAGCCAGGAGGGAGCTCTCCCTCTGTCCCTTGCAGACACGGGGCCTGCTGCTGGGGCTGCTGGCAGGAGCTTCAGCAGCCTCCTGAAATCTCGCTGCTCCCTTTTAGTGGCAAATTGAACTGGGCTGGTGAAGCAGCCAGTGTGATGGGCTACAGGAGGGCAGGGGGCAGACATCCTCTGTGGCCAAAGCCCAGTCAGAGCATCACCAATAGTGTCTCTGTCAGGTAGAAGCTGGTACATGTCCTGTCCTGCACTTCTTCCTTTCCAAAAGTGCTTCCTTGAGTTCTACTGAAGTGGCTTAGCTGTGTCTCTCTTGTGCTGTTGCTTATGAAATGACTCTCTATCTCTGTGGTAATTATTTTGCAATAGAAACCCATCCTGTTTCTGAGAGCTGGAGCACCGTCATCTCAATGAATTCATGTGGAGACCTGGCCTTTCCAGACTGAATTACACAATCGAAATTACAATAAAAAGAGAAAGGAAGTTGATCTGCATCTTACATCTTGTATTGCAGAGCAGCTCACCCAGTGGGAAATAAGAGCAGAACACGGATAAGCTGTGGATGAATGTTCTTCGGCTTTTAATAAGTACCTAAAGCTGTGTTAACGTGTCTTGAGCTTTCCTTTTTCAGCGTTAAGAGCACACAGTGCAGGTTTTTCCCCTGTCCCGCTCACCAAGGGGGCTGGATGGCAGAGCTCAGCGCTCCCAGCCCTTGAGGCTCCCGCTCCCATCCCTGGCACCGCTCCGGGCAGGAGGGCTCACACTCCGCTTTAGATAGAGCTCCTAAGCCAGAGCATTGGGTAAGTCACAGAGAAGCCTTTTCTGCTCATTCTGCTGCTGAGCGTCTCCTTTGAGCAGGAGATTTATATCTGGCTCTTGCCCGGTGTTTGGCCGAACTGCAGCCAGAGAGAAGCAGCCCCAGACGGAGAGGGCTGGCTGATGAATGCGGCTGATTCAGGGCGGGCCACGGCCCACGAACAGAAACCTTTTGAAGGCAGGAGCGCCTTCTTTTGTGGGATGGCGCCTGGTGCTTCAGAAGGAGGGAGAAAGGATGCTTTCAGAGCCGGGCAGCCAGAGGCGTCAGGCAGAGTTTGGTGCGGGGCTGCGAGGTGGCGAGGGGAGCGGAGCATCCTGCATCCCTGCATCCCCGCATCCCTGCATCCCCGCATCCCCGCATCCCTGCATCCCTGCATCCCTTCATCCCTTCATCCCTGCATCCCCGCATCCCCGCATCCCTGCATCCCTGCATCCCCGCATCCCTTCATCCCTTAATCCCTGCATCTCCGCATCCCCGCATCCCCGCATCCCTGCATCCCCGCATCCCTGCATCCCTGCATCCCCGCATCCCCGCATCCCTGCATCCCTGCATCCCCGCATCCCTTCATCCCTTCATCCCTGCATCCCTGCATCCCCGCATCCCCGCATCCCTGCATCCCCGCATCCCCGCATCCCTTCATCCCTTCATCCCTGCATCCCTGCATCCCCGCATCCCCGCATCCCTGCATCCCTGCATCCCTGCATCCCTGCATCCCTGCATCCCCGCATCCCCGCATCCCCGCATCCCCGCATCCCTGCATCCCGCATCCCCGCATCCCGCATCCCTGCATCCCTGCATCCCTGCATCCTGCATCCCCGCATCCCTGCATCCCGCATCCCCGCATCCCCGCATCCCCGCATCCCCGCATCCCTGCATCCCAGCATCCCCGCATCCTGCATCCCTGCATCCCTGCATCCTGCATCCCTGCATCCCCGCATCCCTGCATCCCCGCATCCCCGCATCCCTGCATCCCCGCATCCCCGCATCCCTGCATCCCCGCATCCCCGCATCCCCGCATCCCTGCATCCCCGCATCCCCGCATCCCCGCATCCCCGCATCCCTGCATCCCCGCATCCCTGCATCCCCGCATCCCCGCATCCCCGCATCCCTTCATCCCCGCATCCCCGCATCCCCGCATCCCTGCATCCCCGCATCCCTGCATCCCTGCATCCCCGCCCCTGCTGGATGTGCAGGGCAGGGTGGGGCACGGCCAGGCGATGGGCTCCGCCTCTCCCCGAGCCCGTGTGCTTGTGGCACGCTTGGCAGAGGCTGGAGGGCAGCGGGTTGTTTCCTGAGGATGGAGGCAGCAACCCTTGGAAAGCCGTGCACACGTGTACGGGTGTGCATAGGACAGTGTTGAGCAGGCAAATTAGTTAGGACCTTTGAGTAGTTCCTTGGAACAAGGGTTCAATTCTAAACATGATCTCAGTGTGGGACTAATACTAAGCCATTTTTTAAAGTTGCAATTTAAACTACATGAAAGAGTAAATGAAACAGCAGACCTTATACCATTAGGCTAAAACATGGCTTAAATTACTGAGCTGGAATGTGAGAGAAAGAGGACGTGTTGAAAATTTTACAGATAATATATATCTCTGCTAAAGACAGCAGCATAGTGTGGAGGTGAGGGAATCAAGGGCAGAAAACACATTTCCCTTTCAGCTGCCCTGGAGAGGGACTGAAGGATGAGGAGCAGTGTGTCCATATAACATCACTTCTAAGAATGTTGGTTTCCCAGTAGAGGAGCCTTCAGAGACAAGAGTGTGAAACATCTTTGATGATGATTCAAGCAGAAATAAACCAGTGTGCAGGTTTTATAATGTGCAGTAAGGAGGCATGACATGTCTTCCAGTTTCTGAGTAGATGACAGGGCTGCACTGGGGAAATGTCACTTTAGTATTAATAAAACATGACAAAATTATCGTGATTTTGGTAGCAAATTGGCATGTTCAAAATACCAGCTTAACCATAAAATGTTAGGATCACTTTCCTTGTTCATGTTTGGCTTTTAACTAGAGTACAGCAAACCATCTATTTTGAAGGGGGTAAGGTCCTGTGAAAGGGTTGCAGTGCAGAACAGGCTGTGGGGGCTTGTGGTAGAGTCCCAGGCAGGAAGAGGAGCTCTGAATTTATTCTGTGCCCTGCAGCACACTGTAAAGCAGCCTGGCAGCATTGTGAAAAGGGCAGAATTGTCAGCTTAGCAGCAAACTGGGTCCAAGCGTGGTCACAATCTGCTGCAGCCCTGCAGAGCAGCAGGAGGCCATGGGGTGCAGGGTAGCCCTGGCTCCTAGCTCAGGCTCAGGCAGCTTGTCTGGATTTGCTTTGGAGAGCCAAGTTCAATTGTCAGTGCATAGATGCAATCCTCAGCAAAACCACTGCCAGACTTCTCAGTAATTGGCACCTTCTGAACAAAAAGGCTAAAGACCAAATACGGGGGCAGAGAGATGGAGCTTTAGGCTCAGCTTGGAGCACAGGCTTGCACAGAAGGGCATTTTGGCTGCAGCTCCTGCAAATTAATTGTAGGGTTAGAGAGAGAGCTTCAGTCTCAGCATTTCATAACTGTGACATCCAATCCATCTCAGTAAAACAGAAGAATGGCAGCATATTTCTAGGTGCTCTTTTGTCTGTAATCCTGAGGGGAAACTTTTCCTTAGTTTTACCAAACCTTGTCACTGCTCAAATCAATTTATTAGTTTTACCTCATTATTTTCTGTCATTCCGAGTTCAGTGTCTTCAGGCATTTCCTCATTTTCTTCTGAAGGTTCCTGCTAGGCTCATTTTTTCTGTTGGCATTTTGAGAAGGAAAATGTAATCATCATGCTGACTGAATGTCAACTAACGCTGTGATTAAAAAGTAGCTTACAACAAAACTCTTCTTTGATGGACTGTTTTTTGCTTCACATTTGCTAAGCTGAAAAGGAGAGTCAAGAAGTAGAAGGAATTGGGGGGCATCTTTATCTGAAATCAAGAATTAAATGAGTTAATTCAAGTTAAATGGGTTAATTCAAGTTAATTTTGTAAGTCCAGTCACCTTGTGACTTTGTAGTGAAAACCTTTACCCAGACTTTTCCAGCAAAGTTCGTGCATCCCCAGAGCAGCACAGAATAGTTTGAGGCATGCAGGTTTTGTATTTCACAACTGAATGTATAACAATGAGTTGAAAAGCTGGATTAACAGGGGCAATCCATTAGGTTTAAAATTTATCTGGACATTAGCAGCCTGGTCCAGTATCAAAGGTGGCCCTGCTTTGAATGGAGGGAGACTTAGCAAGAAAACTGCCTGCAATCCCCTTGCAACATAAATTGTTCTCGGATTCAACCAGGAACCTAGAGAGGTCCATTCATCTTAAAGGACTTAAGATTGCTTGCCTTTTTTTAGGCTTTTGGTTCAGGACTGAGAGACAGTGCCTAATAGGGGTCTACAATTCAGATATGTGAGCAAAAATGTTGAGCTGCACAGATTCTTTTGCTGATGACAAAACTTTGGTATTGCAGAGCCAGCTTTACACCCACAACGAGAGCAAAGCAGAAACAAGCTATTGTTTCTGCAGATAAAGTATTTGAGTATTGTGCTGCACTTCTCCCATTAACTCTCTAAGCAAAACTGCCTGGAAACAGCAAGCAATTGCATTCACTACCTGCTTCCTCCCACCTCTGTTCATGTGCATCATTCAGCATTTTAAAAAAAAGCTACCCTGTCTCATAACTCCCCTTTGTAATCAAGGTAATGCAAAGTAAATACTTACATTTATGTAATAGAATGGCTTGGCCTATCTGCAAATGAGAGCATATAAATCCCCTCTTAGGAAAGGATGTAAAAATTGGAACAGCAGCTTTATCCATAATTCAGCAAAAAACCCACAACAGAATACTAAGAAAAAATTGCAGAACTGAAAAAAAAAAAATAATTTCATTAATTTTTAAGGAGACTACCTCCTGGGTGGCAAGTAAGGTGTATGTACACATGCAGAAAACAGCAGAGCCTGGAACTAATGTTCATTGCTCAATTTCATTGTTTGCTCTTCAAAGCAAATGTAACTCTGCTTTTGTGTCTATGATGATGAACAAAAAATCCTTCCTAAGCTATAATGAAACAATTGAAAGGCTACAGGCAATAAATTAACTGGTTACTTAGATCAACAGATTTTATCCATCAAATTTGCAAGCACCACAAAACTGCAAAAGCAAAATCTCAAAAAAAGTCAAGGATAGCTATTTTTGTAGATGACATTTCCTTATTTATTGCCATCAACTAGTTTTTCACTTTGTTTAATAAAATTATTTGCAATATCTTTGTATGTTTTTAAAAGGATGCATGGCTTAAGCTGTGTTTTTCAAAGGCAGAAACAGCTCCTACAATCATAAAGGCAATCAAGCTCAAATCATGTCAGGTTTTGATCTTTCAGAACATTGCTCTGTCTGCTCCCTTATTTTAGATAATTTAGATTATTTTGTGGTGTTACTGCCTCTGCCTTAGTTTTGTGAAGCCAAACACTTAGGGAAGGTTTGTGACAAGAGACTTGAAGTTGGGATTGCAGGTAAAGCCCCCTGTGCTGTTTGTGCTGTTTGGCAGGGATTTTACCAGCACAGAAATTCAAAGTGGACTTCACTATGGTGGAATGGCTGAAATGCATTTCATGGGGTTTGGCAGCACAGCTCAGCAGCATTCCCTTTGGGAAAGGCTTGTTTCACTACATGGGACAGAAATCTTCTGAGGAGGGCACATGTGGGTGTAGAGGAGGGAGTGTTGAACATGGACAGAGAGGGACAGATGGCTGCAAATGAATGAGCTGAAGTGTCTTTTGCAAGCACCCTGCTCTGTGTCACCCTGCAAGGACCATACTGGTGGGCAAAGAGAGCAGCAAGTCCTTCATTTATCATCTTTAGTGGCATTTAAAGGTTTCTGGGCATCTTAGTAGATCCTAGTTACTAGAGAAACACAAACTCTGTAGTGCTAGGAGCACCATAGAGGGCAAACTTTGTTGTGCCCCTTGCACTGGAGAAGCCAGGGTCACACAGCCTGACCCCACCTTTGGATACTTGAGCAGGGCCAGCCACAAGGTCACTCCAGAAGGAAACTACAAACATTGAGCAAAACCTAAAGTACAGAGCAGCAGCTGAGAACTTTTTGTCTGCACAGCATGGAAAAGAACTAATTTGTGTAGTGGTAACTCCCAGGAAGTCTCAGTTCTGATGTAGTTTCTGAACAAAGATACCTCTGACCACACCATGCAAGGTCAGACTGCACCATTTGTAATGTGATATTGCAAGGACAGAAGGTTCTCCAGTCCCAGAGGGGTGCTATAAGGATAACATTCACTACTGCTGGTGAAAGATGCTTGGATACTACAGGGAACAGTGTCACAGAAATGCCTAAAGACTGAAGTCATATTTGCATTTTCTAATTGTGCCTTTGGGTTCTCTAAAATTGACTTGTTTTTAGTTTTAGTTTTACAGAAATACTATTAGAATTGAGAGTGAGAAGTAGTGTCTGGAAGCAGCATCCTAATAAAAAAAGCAACCCAAAATCTGAATACTCTTGCTCAGGAGAGAAGGCAAAGGAAGTTTGGGAGCCTCATCTTTTCCCAGCCTGGCCTTCTGACCATGGATTGTTCTGCAGGACAACATTTTGTTCTGTTCTCAGCAGGCTAACACTGCTGAAAGAGGCAAACAGCAGTAGCTAGCCACACTTTGCCAAAGTTGCCCTGGGATTAAGGTCAATTCTCTATCAACACATTTCTGTAGAGAAAAGGCCCCAATTTTCAGTTTGTTCCTGTAATTTGAAGGTAAATCTGAGAGCCAGACAAATGTATATTTCACCTGAGAGATATCAGTGGGTTTTCATTTCTTTCAGAATATCTTTCAGCATCAGACTCTTTCTTAGGATAAAGCTGTCTTTATGCAGAGCAGTGTGCCTAACAGCCATTCTTGACTACTTAAACAAGTCAATTTTGTAAGGACTGTAGGTGTCAAGCCAGAGCACTGTTTGGAACTACAGTACAGGGATCCTAGATTTTAAATTAAATGTTACCTCATGCATCATTTTCTACCATACTTACAGAATTCCAGTTCTTTTATCTCAAAATAAATGTTGCTTTCTGTAATTTGTACACATGCTAAGCTGCTGCTTTCTTTTTTAAATTAATGTTTCATTTTGCTTTAAACATGTGGGTTTTCTTTAAACAAAAATGAAGGTTAAAACTTTGTACATTTTTAAAGTAACTGCTAAGGTCAGAAGTATAAATGTATACGTCACATTAAAATTGAGTGCTGTTTATGTATTTGACATAGATGTATGTTTTTGCATTGTTAAAAAGAAAATGATCCATGCTTTCTTTGAGGGGGATCTGTGCTCCAACATTGTCCAATAGCTTTCATATTCTAATTACTTTAATTAAAGTTCTAACAGTTTGCATATGATTCATGATTCTGATTTCTTCTGTTTTATTAATTCTGATAATCTGACATGGTCTAAAATGCTCTTCTCATTTGGAACAAGCAAAATATACCTCCTGGTGAGAAATTAATCCAACACTCAAATTGTTTTTGAATTACGAGTATGATGCTGCCAACTGCAAGGTCTTAACTTGAATTTAATGAAATTCAAAGGTATCCATAAAATGATGCAAGACAAGCTCTTTATTTCTACAAAGCCTCCAAGTGTTGTTGATATGGAAATACCATGGTCAGAATACATTTTCTATACCAAATCAAATATTTTTCATCATTCCTGTTTAACAGACACTTAGTATTTAAAAAGGGAGCATTATTCTCATCAGGCTGAGGCAAACTCAAGTGTCAGGAGAAGATTCATCCCTCTGGCAAGTCACCAAAGCTGTTCTTATGAAGCTACAAAAGCATTCTTAATCAAAATTTTTTTGGTTTTTTTGTTTGTTTTTTTTTATTTTGAACACATTCCTTAAGTACTCCCAAATGACCAAATGTGAGCCAGTGAGAAGACTGGCTTTTAGTATTTTGGCCCTCCTTTGAGCAGACTGAGCAAGGCCAAACAGCCAAACAGTCACATCACGGCCAGTCTGACACTCCTCAAACTAAACTTTCTCTTTCAGGAGCTTTGTAGGCTTTATTTCACCCTTCCTAAGAAAGAAAGGGCCTGATCTGAAGCAGGTAAAAAGTGAGACATGCAAGATAAGGGCAAATAGCATTATTACTTCACCTTCTTAGCTTCTGGTCCTGAAAGTGTTCTCTCCCTCACACCCATCAGCAGCCCCTCCTCTGACCTCATCAGCAATGATGGCAATTAGCTCTTCCATTAACGATGTATATCGAAATATAATCCATCTCATTCCCCCAAAGGGCTTGCACAGACCACAGCAAAGGCTCTCCCAGTCCCTGTGACATGCATGGAGACCTGCAGGGAGGAAAACCAAAGCCTGAGTGCTGCTTGACTACCCAGGAGAAAGTCAAGCTGCAGTTATTAACTCTCAGCACTGCAGCTGTGAAAAATGGGTCTCCTTCCTCTAGGTGACATAAAAACTGTGTCTCATGAGCAGACAAACATTTTCCCTGCAGCTGGAACCAGTGCTCCTAAATTTACACCCAAACTAGATTGCTCTGTGCTGAGCCCACAGGCAGGTAGTGAATTTTCACATCCTCCAGTGCAGCATTTCTTTAAAGAGCCAGGGGTTTGGTGGCAAGTCCCACCCATGGTAACAGTCCCTGCAGTGCAACAGGACTCCTCCCCAGCTGCAGATCTTACACCTTCCCTCCTAGCTCCTCACAAGAAACTTCACACCATTGTCTCCTTTGAATTTTCCATGCTGTTGTTTTATGTGTTTTGGGGAAGGCAGACACACCAGAAGGAGCATCCATGGGATGGGGTGTAGGGGGTTGTATTGATGCCTGGGCCTTTCATACCTGTGCCTTACAAACAGGTGATTGTTGAAGCTATCACAGATTTGCTTTAAATATCCCTAAGTACTGCTCCAAACCATTTTTCCTTTCCTATTTTTTTAATAATGTTTCCAGCTACCTACTACCTTTTAGAAGGCACTATTTTTTGTAATTAAGAAAGGTTTTATGTTTGCAACATATGTTTGATGAGACAAAATCCAGAACATCTGAGTGAAGGAGCTCTATAGAGGGCTCATCAGTAAATGAACACTGTGGAACCACTTGGTTGTCTAAAAGCAATGTCAATATTAGATACAGGTGCAGGAGGCCAGTGATGCTCTGAGTCAGTGTTTGCTGGGGAGGATCTTACGGGGCCTGAATGGCAGATGAGAGTCTGAGGCTCACAGGAGGAGACAGCTTGTCCTGCCACTGTGAAAGTGCTATTGAAACAAGGGAAATAAACTATTAACTCCCTGAAATTTTAGTGGGTTTCTTGCTGTTTTAGTTGCAAACCCTCCCTTTTCTCTGTTTTCAACCCTATTAGCCAAGCAGCTCAACAGTGACCCCTGAGAAGAAATTTTCTTGATTCTTCTGTCTCCCTTTTGAATATAAATTCAAAAGACATGCTTAGGTGAGAGAACAGAAACTGCTCTAAATTGCTGCTTACTTGCTTCCTGAAAGGAACACAACCCTCCAAAATGCAAGTGCACTCCTGATGCAGTTTGCTGGCACAGAAGCTGAACTTGGGCAGCAAGAGATGGACTTGTCTAGGAGGGGCAAGAAGCAAGATGTCACCCAAGCTCTTACTGTCAGCTCTGCAGAACCACTCCCTGAGCAAAACACACAGGTCTTCTTTGTATAAAACAAAGGGCAAAATGTTATGCAATACTGAAAAAAATATTCAAAGTGGAGGGCCTGGAAAGAGTTTGAGTGAAATGCACAAGTTTGAAGGTTTATGCCCCATCCTGTACATCCTCCTTGCTCAACATAATTTATTGTTTCTCTTACCCTTTATACAAAACCAAAAAAAATCTTATGATGCAGAAGGCATTCAGAAACAGTAATGACAACAGTGATAGTTCAGCAAGTGGTCCACCTCTAAATATATAGTCTATTCAGTTTTACACTGTCTTTCAGCTAGAAATAATTTTTATCATCTCATTAAAAGCAGAACAGGAAATAATATTCTGTTTTTCAAGATACTTTAAATCTCCATAAGTATCTGAGCTACAACTGTTTTTTTCCCCACTATAATAAGAGCAGTAAAAATAAAATATGCTTTGTGCACCTTCAACTGCAGTTGGAAACTAACAGATTTATACATCTTACAAGTGATTTATTATTTTATTTTTATTATTTTTATTTATTTTTTTATTTATTTGATGATGTGAGAATCCAACCTCACCGTTTGTCACCATACATTATTTTTGACACTATGAAGCCTCATGTTTGTGAAGCAGGAATAAGTTATCCCAGAAGCACTGCTCAGGATTCACTGTTACAGAATTCTGCCTGTGAAGTCTCACATGCCTCACCACATCACCTGAAGGTTTGGATGAACACATAAAACCAGATACTCAGCAGCCAAAGAGAGGGCTTGCTTGCCACAAATTTCAACTCCTACTAGCAGATTTTTATTCAAGGTGTAAAACAGATGAACTACTTGATATTCAAAAAGCTAAAAATGTAAAGGCATGAAAAATCTCAAGTTTCTTACCACTTCATTTCACAGTGCTCCACATGTCTTTAAAATGTCTTTCACCTGCTTATGCACTAGGAACTTCAGCTAACATATCCTGTCACGCAAGTCTCTAAAGCTGGTGCTGCTAAACCGTGGTCTTTTGAGATCACTGGATCACAAGGCAAAGGTCAGCAGATCACTAGGTCGCAAGGCAAAGCATTTTGGCCGTACTGTGTTTCCTCAGCACGGTCGGTATTTGTGCATCATCATGAGCACCGAGAAGTGCCGAGCCAGCAGAAGCCCTGGCTGTGCCTCGGGACAGAAAGCAAGGAAGGGCTCCGGGTGCCACCAGCTGGGCGGAGTGGGAGCCTGGCTGTCCCTGCGCTGTCCCCTGGCCGGCGGGGACACTTGGTGACAGACCTGCAGGAGGGGTGGGCTCTCCCTGCAAGGGTGATGGACCCGAGTGAGGGGCTCCTGGGCTCCCCTGCAAAACCACACCAGGCCAGAAGGGAACATTGCCAGCAAATGGTCTGTGAAACACTGTAAGACCGTTTCAGAAGGATGGGACTTGTTTCACAATTATTGTAGCCGTGCTTTGTTTATTTTCCCCCTTTTCTTTTTTTTTTTTTTTTTAATTTAAGATGTATGGTGCAGAAAAGATGTAACAAGAGCAGCGTCTGAATCCTGTCCCATCCCATCAAGCCAGAAGTGGTTGCAGAAGTATCAGATTCTAGAAAGGTAAGAGAGATGGGAGGAGGAAAGTACCCATCATGCTGAGCCTACATAAAAACATAATTTCAATAAAATGAGGGATTGGGTTTTCTTCAATTAAAATACTGTATTTTTCAGACTGAAAACCTGACACTGAAAAACACATGCAGAGGCCACCTACTGCAGCAGCTGCCTGATGCAGCAGCCCAAAGGAAATGTATCCAGTCAATGACCTTGTGGGCAGGTGCCTAAAAACACCACCCCAAAGCCCACAAGTCCACAAAGGGGAAAACTGGGCAAACTATCCCCTAGAGGAGACAGCTGGTGATCAGTGTGGCCCTCCTTCCTCAGCATGCCAAAGTATCCTCCCAACAGCCCTGATAAACCAATTTTTAGTCAGTACTGACCAGTCCTTCAAAGGTTCAGTACATTTCAGGGTGTTTTTTTCCCTATCCCAATGACTTACACGGGAGTTGTGAACAGAAGAGAATTTCATCAGCACCCAAGGAAAAATGAGTGCTCTGGGGACAGGGGACTAGAGAGATACCTTCTTTGAGAGGCTGAACTTTGAGCTCTGTGGAATTAGTAACATTTCTTTTCCAAGAGCCTGAAGTTCTCCTCAAGAAATAAATAAATGGACATATTCTTTGAATGTGTCTGGCTTGGAGCACATTAGTTCATGTCATAGCACAAATATTTATTGCAGCCAGCTTGAGAACATGGCTCCTATCATCTTCCAGCATTAAGCAAAAAAGGAAGCATTCATAAAGTACATTTGGCCATATTCAGACATTCCTGGTCCTGTCCTGCCAGCTAGCATAGTGGGAAAACAAATGGCAATTATGTCCAGAAGAAAACAAGATGCAGGATCTGCACAACCAACACTATTTATCTACCAGGGACACAAGATGACAAGCTGAGCCCTGCACTCCATACACAGTGCAAGAGCTCCCTCTCCCCACTTCCTCCAACATCTACATGGTTCTCTGAGCACATCCACCATCCAGGTGAGACAGTTCCCACATTGCTCTCCAGCCTCCTTCACTGGTTCTGGGTGAGAGGGCTGCTGCTGTCACACAAAAACACACTTGGCCAAGAGCTGGCCAAGCTCAGCTGTCAGAATAAAGGCACGGTCCTGAACCAAACATGAGCTCCCTCAGGACACCATCAGGCTTCTCTGAGCTGCACCCAGCCTGAGCTTGGATAGATTGCCTGCTGCAGCACCAGGCATCCTTTATAACTCACTAGGAAACAGAATAAAGGCAAAATAAAAGCTTTGTGTGGACAGCAGAAGTTTTTAGTGAAAAACACAGCATGAGACTTAAGCACCTTGTGCCCAGTCCCACCTTTCCACCTCAAGATACAAGCCAATTATGTGAACTGTTTCCAGTCTAAATGGCTACAAACTCAGCCCTTAAAAAGCCTCTGTTTCAGAAGTTCTCGGCATACATTCAGAACTACTGCTTTACATGTTTGACAATACCTTTTTCAAAGAGGTGTGAAGTCTCAAGAATATATTACATTCAGATGAGAGTTGCAAGTTGCAAAAGTTAATTTATTTTTCCTCCTCTTCAGCTTTTCTTGGATAACAGCAATTCAGGGAATTCCTTGGTTTTGCTGCCCTTGTGCAAGGAGCCAATAATTACTTATTTTACATAGGTTACTTTATTTCACAGCTTTCATGAACAAACTAACTTCAATGTGGATTTCAAAAATCAAAATATTAAAAATATAAAGCACAGGCCATAAAGCAAGAAACAAAGGGCTGCCAATAAATTTATTAAGTTTATTTTTATTCCCTTGTAGCTCCCAGAAATTTTCAGTAACAAATTAATTGATTTAGAGGGCAATAAAAACATGACAAATATAACACATGATAAGCCTCATTAATGTGTTTAAAATATTTTAGAACATTGTGAATACACTGTTTTGTCGTGTATATCACCTTTCACAATAACAGTTAACAAATTAATTTCAACTAGAACAGAAGAATTATTCACACCACTTTCTCCAAAATATTCAAACTCCTTTTACATACAAAGGCCTTCCAAGTGACCCATGTATGACCAGCACTTCAGTTAAATCAGCTTTCACTCTCTTGTTCCAAAACTCATTTGTAGGACATACTTGAACCTAAAAGCTGGACACTTCATTATTTAATAATTTTTTAAAGATCTGTCACTACTTCCAGCATCTGATACATTCTGTATTCTTTCAGTTTTAAAGCATAATGAATAACTAAGCATGAACAGAACCTCTCCTATCTCCTCTCTTGGGAGGAGTAAGGTGCACCAAAAGTTCATTTCCATCTACTGCACTCCCTGGACAAATTAAAATCCTCATGCTCTCCAGAGCAGCTGCCAAAGAGGATTAACACTACAGGAAAAATAACATGAACAGACATGGAATTAACAGGCATGTGGCTATCTCCTATCAGCTGTCATAATTTAAGTGGGAATTCTGTGTAGTCTTTGACTTTGTGACCTACTATAAAACAACTTTTATACTCCCTTACCACATTTGTCACATTTGTCTCCATGGGTTGAAAGGGGAAGAGCAGCTCATTTTCAGTGCAACAGATAGCTGGCTTCTAAATAAGAGACACTTATATAGGCAAAAACAACCCAAAGTATTAGAAAACCTTAAGTAACATCTCTCTTATAGCATAAACCATGGCAGGCATTAAATTCCAACTGCAAAAGAATGGTATTACTTCCCACGGCCCAATTTTTTATAAATGGCTTCTAAGCACTATTGCAAACATCTGCCAAGACACTGCCACCTTACTTTCCCAGAAATTCCTATTGCCATTATTCTGGGGAGCAAAAAGTCAGCTCATGTCTTACCACAGAGCCTCACTAAAAGAAGTAAAAGGAATAAATGTATATTTTTGGCAATTTTATTCAGAGTAAGTAAGTCCTTCAAAAAAAGGACTACAGAAACTTCCTTTTTTATTAATAGAAAACAAAGCCATGCTTGCCAAACTTTTACTATTTTAGATAGTACCTGTTTGATACTTTATTTCAGATATCAACTTCCAAAACACAGATTTCAAGTTGTTGATTTAATCACATGGATTTTGTTATTGTCCTGTTTCAAAAGAGCACGGGAAACCTCCATAAGCAGCATAGGTTTGTCTGCCAAAAATTACTTGTTCACAGCATCGTCTCTTGGCACATTCTGACTGGAATATTATAATGTCTGTCATCTTCAGTTATGAGAGTCACCACAGGCCAGTCCTCCTCTGGGTCATTGGGGTAAAGTGTGATGAACTCATCAGTGCTGTACTTATAGAGTCGATACACTTGGATGGTATACTGCAGAGCATAAGCAAGAAGAAACATTTCCACCTGTATTGGAAAAAAAAATATTTGTGTAAAATTCAACATACCTTCTACAAGATTTTCCTCATAAAAATATTAAACTAATACCCATCAGATGTAATTTTTCAAAGACAAAAACTGTGAAGCGAGAAGTCCTATACAAGAGCATCTCTCATTCAGTAACTCCATCACACTCCTCTACGACACCATGCATTTAACAACGAAGTCTTCAAATCCACAATGGCAAAGTAAAATAATCCTAAAGAAAAACTACTTTGCATAGAGTGTCCTACTGCCACAAACAGGTAGGAAAGACATTCTCCTGTATCAGTGTTCATCCTGCTAAGTCACTTAAAACCACACAAGAGCAGGTTTTCAGGCAATGATCCTTTCACTTACAGGGTACTTTGAACTTTCCAGCCAAAAAAAAGGTAAATGGAAAGCCCTTACAAAGTCTGTTGATAGGAGAAGGAATTCAGAAAAAGAAGCTGTAAAAAGCTTCTACTTTGTCTATTACAGTGACAAGCATATCCTATTCTAAATAACAATTTACAAAGAATCTTACTGAAATAAACAAATACAGTCAGCACTAAAAACTGGCAACATAACTTCTTGACTAAACTGAGCAGCAAAAAAGTCACCAGTGAATCACCCATTTTCATAGAGACAGTTATCTATACTGCAATTGCCAGATTTTAAGATAAGAAACAAAACCAAAACATAATACTTCCATGTTTCTAGTACCTACAATTAAGTTGTGAACTTAACTGCAGTGTGCCGCTTGTAATGAATTCAATGGGATTTTTTTAAATGGATGTTTCCAAAATCTTTCAGTCTATTCAGCTCATGAACTACTCTTCATTTTGGTTTGGGGCTTTTTTGTAATGTGTGCCATTTATGCCATATATAAAACAGTAACTTTCATTAGCTTATCAGAATTCACCTGTGTATGTGCTAAAAATGGTCTTCATAATTTGAGTGTTAGCTTTTATCATGATATTTTTTAACAAGCTAACAACTAAGAGATCAATACAAGTGTTCTATTAATAGCAACCCCTATTTCCAAAGAATGCTATTCACCTGGTGCTTCAGAGGAGAGCCTTCACAGACTCTCAGTACAAGCAAGCAGTTCTATGATATTCTTCCCAATGGAAGACCAGATGCTTCAGTCAGCCCAACAAGAGCTGGGAAATTTCTTAAGCCACTTAATTACAAAAATAGGAAAATAACACATTAAGAACAACCTCTCCTTACTTGTTCAAGGCCTCCACTGTGACCAATATGATTCAAGTGATTATGCATTAACTGACAAGGATTGCTGGATGTATCCCGTGCAAACAGGAGCCAAGAGAAGACAGGCACTCTTCTTCCACTTTTATCGGCGTTGTATAATTCAATGGCAGTGTTAAGCATCAAAAACTTCAGCGCTTCGTAGAGACTATACTCCTCCTCTTCATTTTTAAACAATTTATCACAAGCTTCCTGCTTCTCAAGGGGACCCTTTATATCACTTATATTCTTCCACTAAAAAAAAAAAAAAAGCAAACCATCACACCAACACAAATCAACAGCCATCACCCTGCAAGAGATGTAAAAAGCCTTTTGTGACTTGTCAGATGCTCAGCACAGGCACTCAGAATTTAACTTATAAAGGGCTTTTTTTTTAAAAACAATCCAGAATATTTCCACAACTGTACCCCAATCAAGGTCAGGCTGACTTAGTCTGATTTTGCTTAAATTGAACCATAAGCAAAGCAAAAGGAGGGGATGGTAGAAATTGCTGCAAGGTGGCAGAACAAACACTGTTGTGGGACAATATGCATTAAGGTAATAACCTCCTTGTTTCCTGCACCATAAAGCCTACATACGTCATATTCTTTACATTTCTGTTACTCAAAATGCACATTTCATTCCAACCACCAAACTGATGAATGCAGTATTCCAAATACTCTTAAAAGCCTTCACAAAAAGAGAATGTGCATTCACAAGAATGGCTGATGAGTTTTTTAATAAGTTCCAGAGCTCCAAGAGGGAGAAAGCATGGGTCTAGGGAATATAGTATGAACACTTAAGGGGACAATCATGTTCCCATGACCTAGAATAAATGTATAAAATGGAACAAAAACTACTCCTTTGAAATTATTTCACTGTTGTGGTGTTTTTCTTTCCTTAACCTTGTCCAGATAGCAAAAGGATTTGTCCACAGTATACATCATTCCTTCAAATAAATACAATAATACAGATATTACATTAATTTTTACATTAATTTCTTCACTGAAATCTGTCTAATTAATAGTTTTCTGCAGAGCTGCTTGAAAATTAATTCCAGCATCAGGCAAGTAGTGAAAGACCAGACAGCTCTCACAGTGGTGAACTGACATTCTTTACTTGATTTTTTTGCAGTGTACATACAGAAAGGGGACTTCCACTACTGAAAGCACCCTTATGCTAAATTCTACACTTTCAAAAATCTTTTGTCACTTTTCTTATTTGAAAGTGACCAAAGAATATACAAACACTTTTCCTACCTTTTTCCTTAGAAGTATTAAATACTCTTTTATTTCATCACTTATTTCTCCCATCCTCTTGCCAGGTTTCTGTCTGAGCTGCCACTGCTTGATCCAGTCATACTTGCTCAGCAAGTTTTCAGGAAGCTGGAAGTTGAGAGAAGGAAAGGCAGTGTTAAGTTAAAAGTCTGGAAAAGAAAAGGCACTAACCTCCATATTTTATTTTTTTTAACATTTTGCACCTTAAAACAATACCTCATATCCTTCTAAGATGAACATAACCAACTGGCTATTTATAATATTTGTTGGGTAAGTGTCAGAATACTGGTTACTATTTCCAGATCTGACTTAAACACCGGAAAAACTAATCACCAAGTTACTGATGCCTTCTTTTTTGTTTGTTTTGAGGTTTTAGTTTAGTTTTTTTTTTTTTTATTAAAACTCCCCCAACAGGAGACAGATGGCAGTGACTGTGTTTGAAAGTGTTCCTGAACCAACGGAAGAGAAAATGACATCCATCAGATCATCCCAAAGTCTTGGTAGACTGCAAACTACTTTGTCCAGAACACACAAACTCTGTTTTGTTTTCAAGGAGCACAAATTCAAACACTCTGAGACAGGCTTTTTATTAAAGAAGAAAACAACCTGGGAATTCACTGATGCATCAGGTCATGCCTTAGCCTCAGAACTGTCTCCTTAACTGCTCATGTGCTGCACCTGTTCAGTTCAGAGCTTTCACACCTCCCTTGAAGGACATCCTGGCAGCTTCATGTCCAGTTTTGTACCCTCATCTATTAACCCATCTTACTGCTACAACTGGAAGAGCAACTTGTGTCTCACAATGGAGTAAATACTTGGCTAGAGCAGCACTTAGGCCATCAGCCACCACCAGCCCATTTTCAGTTTATTAGGACTCCAAACTAGTTATGTGTTCTCTTTAGTGGCAACCAAGTATGTGTGAGAGAGGCACAGATCTTCTCCCACCCCTGCCTGGCATCCTATGCACACAGAACTAAATAATAAAAAAATATCTGACAGTAATTTCTACAACTACAAATGTGCATGTAATCACCATTTTAAATTAAAAACAAGAAAAACACAAAAAAACATGTTATATTTGTACTGCCAGCTGTCACCATGTGCATTTCTCTTACATGCCTTCTGCTTTGATGTATAACAATTTATCATTTCAGTTTGTTTTGTAGGTGTACACCCTTTTAAAAAAAACTAATTATCATATGACATTTTCCTCTATGAATCAGTAGCAAAAAATAAGGATGAACATCATCAAAAACTTCAAAGTACATAATTTTTAAAAAGTTTGCATGCTCTGTTAAGGATTAGTTGGGAACCTATGTTCTTTTGTCTGATAACGTGGAAATGGTTGAGAGCTGAAAGAATGTGTTTTTTACAAAAAGGAAACCCTTTTGCAACGTACTCGCGGTAAAACACCTCACAGAACTATATTCATCAGTAATTACAAAAACATAATCACAAGATGTTCACTTAAAACTGACACTGGCCAGAATGAAAAATTTTCAGATGTCCTCAAAAGTGATGCAAAAAGGTAGTAAGGGCAATGTGATTCTACTTGGACTGCTACCCTACACACAGAGTCTGCCCCAAACATTCACCATTTACATTCCCAGCAGCATACTGATAGCTGGAACCTTATTCTTCTCAAGTGGCTCACTTTTGTACAGGCAGCTTCTTACAGGTTTTTTCCATGTTCACCAATACCATCAAATGGACTTTGTTGACACAAGAAAATTTCTGGAATATTGTTTTTCTACTTGTAAGGGAATACCTTGTTTTTCTCATACATCAGTGCTCCACATGAACTGCTCCTCGTGTCAGGTTGGAGTTGCTCTTGCACTTATTTTAAGCAATATTTAAGACACATTCTGCAAAGCTTACAGCATCCAATTTGTTATTCCACTTTCTAGAGAAACCATATATGGCACACAAGAATAGATATTATAATTTTGAAAAGCTGGGGGTTTCTTAAATGTTAGAATAAATTGTCTGTATTTTTGTTACTGCCAGCTGCCTTGTGTAAAATCTCTTACTGCCTCTTTATATGCAGTAAGAAGAAACCAAGAGAGCAAAATTAAGACTGACAAGTGACATTCCAGTAAGCACTACAGTAACATTTTATATCCTTTATTTTATATCCATTTATATCATTTATAAACTGGAAACCATGGGCATCTGGACTCAATTCCAGGTTGAAAGAACCACTGTGCACAAACAACAGTCTTGAATACTACAACTTCTCAGTTCAGGGGATATTGACAAGTGAGCATATACATTACATAACAGAGAAATGAGATAAAAAAATTATCAAATAGGTTAGACCCAATATTACTCTACTGTCAGAAGATCAGTTTGCCATGTACCATAGTAAAATCCTCACTCTGTAGCCACGGTGGTAACTGGGTAGCTTGGCTTAATGCCTGGAAAAGAGTTGCTCTGAAAGCACAATAGTTATCACCTCGTATTCTCCTTATAGATGCAAACTTCTGAGCAACTGCTTCATATCCCTAGAAAAATATAAAATCCAAAGAACATGAAATCTTTAATAAAGCATTTTAAGGTCATACACTGGTAACATAAGATATATTGGAATATTATCATTCAAATACTAATGCTATTTAGAAGAAAAAAAAACTTGACCCACTACCTCTTCTGGAAGTTCAAATGCTTTTAGGTCACAAATTATGCTATGAAAAAAAACCCAAAACTTTGTTCTGCTGAAAAACAAAACAAGAAACTGAAGAAATCTAACAGTTAATCTACTGAGGTATTTGTCTGATGACAGAACATAAACATCATTGAAATATGGCTAGCTAACTCACCTAGATTTCAAAAAAATATCCAACATACATGCATAAGACTACATATCATGCTTAAAAGAAATTTCAGCACTAGTTGATGCTACTTACCCAATACATGTCACATGTAGTTTGTTTCTGCCTCAGGGCAAGTTTGTGCTTACACTGAAATATCTTGACACTTGCCTCAGCACATTTGTTCCCTCCCTGCTGTTCCCATAGTCACAGTTGAAGCAGGAGCCACAATGTTGAAATGCAGCTTCTGCAGCTCAGCTACCCTGGCAAGGGCCAATGCCCTGTGCTTTCTGTATTTCTCATAGTAATCTCTTGAGGGAGGCATGGGGAGTTCTTGATTTTTGTAAGGTATCTTTATGTTTACTTATAAATATCACTAAATTTTTCAAGCAACAAAACAACTTTGCTTTATTTTTTACCATTCTAGATCAAGACTAATATAAAAAATTGGTTCCAAAACTGGCAAAAAAAATCTCAGGAAAAGTTTTTAAAAACCCATGCAATTTACCACTTCCAGTTACCTGCCTGCCACCCAAAAATTTGGTAACCTGCACTTTGCTCTGCACTTCAACAGTCCACAAAATTAGCATTTTATGTCCATAAACAAAATATAAAACTTCAATTGAAAACTATAATGAAAAACAGTATTAATGAAACCCCAAAATTATCAGCAGGTAGCTTCACTACAAACACATTTGAAATGAGCATGAAGAAAAGCATCAGTCAGTTGTAAACCACTCGTAAGAACTCACAGTGTAAAACACTGCTACTGCATTTCCTATCTTAAAAGACTGACTGCATAGGAAATCTGCCTAATGAAATTCAACCAAAACAGAACTGCTACCTTTCTCATCCTTTTTGCTGCTGGAGTATTTCCTCTCCATTCCTTTTTGCAATACTCCATGATGTCCATTTCAGGTGAAACACTCAGTTTATATTCTGTCAAAACAGAACATGCAACATGATAAAGAAAAGAAGATAGAAAACACATCGAATTTCTAAAAATACTATCACTTGAAAACAACTTCAGTGCCAAATAAAACTGGAAGCATAACATGTAGCTACTAAGTAATTACAGCTATGGGAGGGGATAAAATCAGTTTGTTCTGAAAACTACGTGTGAAGAAAAGTTATGAAGTAGTTCAACAATATATGGAACATTCTACTCCTCTTTTCTGCAAAAATTAATTGGCAAAGAGAATAAATTAGTAAAGTACTTCATTTTCTTAGCAAGCAGAAAAATATTTGACAGAAGTTTCTCTTCTTCATACAGCAGCCAGACTATAAGAGAGAAAGATGACAGCTCTTTCTGAGTAAGTCAGTAACAATAATAGAAAGAAGAGAGATAGCTTTGCCTTGGAATCCAAACAGCCTCCATCCCAAAACCAGGTAGTGCTGGGGTTATCAAGGCATGCCAGCAACAGATGCTGCTGTGATGACTATGACTAAGTGATTTTCAAGTGCAACATTCATATCATAGACTGTGTGACTGCTTTCCAAAGAATTCATGTTCATTTGTAAAGTAACTACAGAAACACAGAAACATATTAAGAGCAACTAATTTTACAGAGAATTGATCTTTTTATGAATCAAACTGTACAGTGTACCCAGTCATAAGTAACTGTTATTGAACACACACATCAGTGCACAAAAGTCCCTGGAAGAGAGGGTGTCAGGACATCAAACATCAGTGCTACAGTGAGTTACAATATTGAAACCTCACACAAGTTCGATTGTACCTGATGAGTTTGTTTCACAAAGCAGTATTTTCTCTCTCTCTATTTCTTCTTCATCACGATACATGTCCTCCTCGCTGCAATAAAAATCAACACATACCTCATTTAACAGCACAAATCCTACTCTCTTTCTCTACCTCTTCCCATTTTTACAACACAGGAAAGTATTTAAGTCTCTCTACCCTTCTTTTTTAAATTCAATTTGCTTTCCATCTTACCCATTTTCATAGAACCAACATTAGCTCTCAAAAATAGAGAAAAGTTTAGAAAACTCTCTCAACTGCTCCCTTCCAGTATCTGTCACTAGGTTGGTAATAAATCATTGCCCGAACTTCTTTTCTGTGGTCGAATGGATACTACAGTCCCCTTGTATTTCTACATTTTACAGTGTAAATCTGCTAAAGAAATAAGCCAACATGTCTATCTGCTGCACATGTAAATAACACACCCTAAGCATGCAGCTAAGAACATGTTGCCCAACAGGGCTTTGTACCAACACACCACTGGGACTGACAAACCTGCCTTGTGCTGAGAAGAACACATGAAGAATACATTGAAAAGTGGCCAGCTACCTGAATTTAGTTTGAATGTTACTAACTCAAAGGAGAATTTCCACCATGACCCAAACTGCAGCTTACAGGTTAGCTGAAATTCAGAGAAACATTTCTTCCTCAAATAATACAAGCTTTTTGGCTAAGGTAAATTGTCAAGTACCTGCATCTGAGAACACATACAACATTCTGAAGTCAAGTTATGACCATGAGAGAGGAAATTATGCCCTACAAGAAGACTTCATAGACCAGTGTCTGCAGTTTGGATGGGAACTTTAGTGCTGAAAATGGAGGTCCATACAATGTTCAAAAAACTGACTGCACATCGCATATTCCATTACTGAGAGGCATTAATCACAGCTTCACAATTAAAATACTTAAAAAAACATGTATCACCAGCCATATTAGTATCATTAGGCATAGCACTAAAAGAAGTTTACACTGAAAGATTGTTTTTTGATGAAAGTACATAAGCAGAAAAAGGCTGCTAGGTTATTACTTACTGCCCACTACTATTAGTAGCTTCTAATCTACTCCTCACAAACACCCCAAACCCAAACCACAGTCTGCCTCCAGAAGACTAGGAAGAAATTAAGGCACATCTTACACCACTAAGAGAGGACAAGCAATTAGGAAGACTGTGAGAATAGTCAGATGGTAATCAGATTACTTTCATTAAACTCAAAAGGACAAACTACTAAATGATAGATCTGTATTTCTTTTTCTTTATATCCAAACCAGCTTACTCAAACCATCTGCATATATTTCCCTTGAGAACAAAAAGTCTTTAGCATAAAGAGCAATGCAGGTTAATACCACGGAACTCACCTACTGGGCTATCATATAAAACTAGTTTAGTTTTTACTAAAGTGCTCAAGTAGCTGCATGAAATCTCATTTTTAACAACACTAAATAATTACTAATTAGAAGAGAAACAATAGATATAGTAGGTATCAAACACAGTACTATCTGGTGAGAAGAAACATCATAGAAATATTTGTTTCAAGTCCATATTTGTGTTACGCTATGACACTGGACAAAGCCTAATTTCTCAGCAGAGTTTGAAGTCCATTAAGACTTTAAAGAATACTTTATATTGAAAACACTATGGAAAAAACCACACAGCTTGGTATCTGACAGCAGCAACCTCTAGTTTATCTTCTGTATAAGCCAAGTATCTAAAATATAAAGCAGCAACCTCCCCCTCTGAGCATGAAGAAACCCGCTGCTGCAAGGGATCCCACAGGGAGAGAAATTATATAAGGGCAGGGAGATTGTTCCTTTGTGATATAGCCTTGAAAAAATGCAGCATAAGATGCAGAAAGAGAAGTGCTCAACTGACTAAGCCAGTGAGATTACTTAAGAAAGGGGAAGTTTGGTGTAAAGGAAGCGGTGTCATGGCCCTTCTGCAGATATTATTAAACCATCTTCTTTCTGGGAGTTGACAAAACAGAAGCAGCCACAGACTGAGAACATGACATATTAACATCCACAGTAAACAAGGTACTGCAATTCAAGAGAGTTGTTTTGAAATCCAGGTAGCAAGAGGTGCAATCCATCTGCAAAGGCACTCTCATTCCAGAGATGAGAGTGCGTCATCACACTGTTGCAGCACAGCAATTGTTAAGTAAATCTGTGGAAACAAGAAGGTGGAAACTAAAGCCTTTCCCCATTAATGTTCAGATAAATATTTAACAAATATAGTGAAGATAAAGTAAGAGTGGAAAAGCATTATTAAATGAAAGCACGCATGCACAAAAAAATTGTTGAACTGATGGGATTTAATTAATTAGATTTTCCTGAACCAAAGATACCAAGGAAAAAAAAATCATAAATTTACCTTCATGAACTGAAAGTACCCTTCCTTTCTATAGGAAAACTGTTAATATATTTAAAAAAATAAATCCTTACCTCTCCTCAGATGACTCCACTGCTGAACGATTACTAGACACAGGTAAGTATAGTTCACAGTTTCTAGATGCACCCTGATCCCTCACAGGAGATTGAATCATATCTGTCTTCTCAGGTCTTCCACTACTTCTGTATACACAGTCTTGTCTTATTTCTGATGTAGGTTGCTCCTTCTGGTCTGCAGCTGCATTTAATGAGCCAAGTTCCTCAGAAGCAACACCAACTTCATTTTTATGCTTCATCAGCTGTGTGGGAACACTCTCTCTTTTCTCTTCTGCACCTGCAGAAAGGCTGGTTGGTTCTGTCATCCACCCTTGAAAATTATCCTGGCTTTGAAGAATGAAAAAATATATGAAGAGTTTCTCTCCCAGAACAAAAGCACATGTTTCAGGAAAATTACAATATTTTAAGAGCTACATTGTATTGTGAGAAATCAGAGGGTATATATAAACTACTCAAAACCAGGAAGAAAATACAGAACAGTTTGGTAAAATAAGACAGCATCCAAGATATTTTGTAAGTCACTTCCCTAACCATCATTTCTTACAAAGACTAAGCTGTGCCAGTTCCTCAAACACAACCTGCACAAGAATTAGTGCCCTGATTAAACATCTGCTATCCTTGGGATGCATTATCACCTAAAACTTGAAGGATTAACAGAAATTCTAAAGAACTTTTTCAGTCCTTCAAGAAAAGTTTTTACAAACCCAGCTGGTGCTCTGTGAAACATCCACTGCACCAGGATCATTGCATAGGGCAAGAATTTCCAATCTGATCAAAGTATCAAGACAGGATGTCTACAATCCATTCTAGCAAGCTCTCCAAACGTTTAGGATGTGTCCATATAGCAAATTTTCAGGGATATTTCTCTTAAATTGACACATAATCCTGCCCAGTAGTTATGGGTTTTTTGGCAGTGTCACATTAGAGAATTTGTGGCTAGTCAGGCCAGTCACCTCAGAGCTCACAGATTTAATATTCACTCTGTCAAACCTTAAAACTGCACAACACATCTCTATGTGAAAGCCTCCCAGATGCAACATGTCTTTGCTTACAAACATTATAGCCCTTTGGTACCCGAGCCCTGACATGCACCATAGCACAGGACTCAGGACAAGAGCTCACAGAAAGGAAGAGTGACCTGGGCTGGAAGAGACTTTAAAAGTCACCTAGTTCCAATCCCCCTGCTGTGGGCATGGATACCTTCCACTAATCCAGGCTGCTCAGAGCCCCATCCAGGCTGGCTTTGAACTTCCCAGGATGGAGCATCCCCAACTTCCCCAGCAACCTTGTTCCAGTACTTTACCACTGAAGAATTTCTTCCTAATATATAATCCAAACCTACTGTCTTTCAGCTGGAATCATTCCCCCTTGTCCTGTCACTACCTGCCCTTGTCAGAAGTTGATCTCCATTTTTCTCATAGGCTCCCTTCAGGTACTGGATCACAGATCACTCCAAAGCCCTCTATTCTCCAATCAGCATTTCCTCATAGGAGGAAATCCCCCCTAACCAACTTCGCGGCCCAACTGGGGACTCGTTCCGACTGTCCTCCTCCCTGTGCTGGGCCCCCAGAGCTGGATGCAGCACCGCAGGTGGGGTCTCACCAGACAGCGCTCACCCCGCTGCTTTTGACGCGGGGTCGCACTCCACGTCCCGATTTCTAGCCCCCTGCCGCTCGGGGAAGGACGGCCCAGGCTTGGAGCAGCACACAGCCGCCCGTGCCCGGTCGGCACAGCGCAGCGCGGCCGAGGGAGGCCTCACCTTTCCGCCACCGGGCCCGCCCGGCACCGCTCCGCCCTGCCCCGCCGAGCCCCGGCCGCCGCCGCGTCGGGCCCGAGGGGAGGCCGCGGAGCTCGGCCCGGCCGTCGCCGCTCGCCGCTCATGCCGGCGGGGCCCCGGGCACGGCCGCCAGCCCCAGCGCCGTTCCCAGCCCCGCTCCCGGCCCCGGCACTGCCCGAGCGCCCGCCCGGCCCCGGCGCGGCTCCGCAGCCGCTTCCGCCTCGGCCCGGCGGAAAGGGCGGCCCCGGCCGGCCCCTCACGGCACCCACCGCGCGGGGAGCCAAACACGGAGGGGGAGCTGAGTGGGAGTGCGCCCTGAGGGCTCCTAAACACAGGACAGGCTGGGAGTAAGAGCTGCTTTCCGGCTGCCCGACGTTCCCGGTGAAAGGAGAAGTGCTCTAAGAATGCAGAGTCTGTATGTGTGTATGTAGTTCGTATGGAGCTTGTGAGAGTGTGGAAGTGTCTCGTCTGGGTACAGAGAAATACATAACCGCGTTCTGATGCACCTTTATGAGACTGCAGATAGAAGAGACGCGCACACGAAGAGTAGATGAGAAGCCTTTAAAAATTACATGCTACTGAAACATACCCATTATAAAAAAACAAACAAAACGAGAAAAAACAAAACCATCCCCACAACAACAACAACAACAATCGAAAAAAGCCACCCAAAATAAAACAACAACAGCAACAACAACCCCCCCCCCCATCCTCCCTAAACTCAGGGCAGTAGAATCCGTACCGTGATAGACAAGTCCACCGCAGTTTGGGCGTCTGGGGGTGTTTTCACATAGAAATCGGGCCTGAAAATGAAGAAGTCTTTTTGAAATTTCCCTCATAAGCATATGTTTTCTCTGAGTATGACAAGTGATGCTGAGATTGGGGGCAAATAACTACTATAAATATACTTTTCAGGAAAGGAATTTGAACTAACATTATTGGGAGAACATTTTAAACGTGGAGGTCAGGTAGTAAAACCTCTAAAAGGTTAAACTGGCAATGATAAGTAATTTGCAACATGATGAAACTTAATAAAAAACTGATCAACACTTTTGTAAACAAGCTTTTTCTGTTTCTTTTATCCTTGAGATGTGTGGAAGTATCATGAATATTTGAAGAAAAGTGGAAACACCTGCATTACCTTAGGACTCTTTTAATCACTGCTCTTCTCGTGGATCAATTTCATGTTGGATTGCTCTTGACAATGACATTGCTTTTGAAAAAAAATCTTTGTTTCAACAACTGTTTGACTGACAGTTTGTCACAATATGCATTCTTGTTTCCCACTGGCCATTCCAGAATTACTAACTATCAAACAGCTAGGCCACTTGAAATATACCTACCTGTGTCCCATGTTCCCATAATTTAAATAATTCAGATTTAGTAGCATTTAAAGGCCATTACAGTTGCCTCCTTTTTAAGATTAGGTACTTTGTTTGTTATTTACCCACCTTTGCTGCTCTCTCAGCAACTTTAAGGCAGAGATGTTTTGGCTGATCATTTTATTACCCTTCAGAGAACTACGGAATAGGTGAAGCAGCAACCTAGATCTGTTTCATCATGATGAGCACAATAGAGTGTTGCAAAATGACCCTACAAAATAGTTGAACGGTACCTGAGTTATGAAATGAAATTTCAAATTCTTTGTGTGTTCTAATTGGAAATGTTTCCTTGTAACAGAAAGTTCCTGAACAGCAAATTGTATTTCCTTTCTCAAGAAGTATTAGATGAAAACCATGCCATGATGTCCTACTTCAGTAGAGCTTGCTTTGTGAGCTTGAGAGGATGGTGCAGTCTCTATCATTTGGTATTTAGCTGCTTACAGATGGGGCTTATTTTAATCACAAGATTAAATGTTGTTTTTTTTCTCTGCATCACAAAAAGACCAAAACTAAACACCCAAAGAAGGTGTTTTCCTCACGAAACTTTGTGTTTGGATTACCTAAAATGTCATCAGCTGAACAAATAAATTTAACAGAAAAGTCTGCTCTCTCCACCCAGTGCTCTGCCCTCAAGAAAAACTGGGAAAAAAAATCATAATCTTCAAACTGGATATATGCCATAGCTGAATTGAGAAAGGTTATTCAAGGGACTATTCATCAGTTTTGCCTTTATGTAAACTACTTCTAAAAATAAGGTTTCTCTCTGCCTCTTGTAAACAATATTTTGCAAGCATAGTTGACATTTATTTTCTCAGCAAGGGGTATTCGTGTATATAGTGTTGACATGTAGTAGATATGCCACATATGTGATATCTGGAAATACTGGTTAAGTTCCATTACACATTTCACAAGATCAAGTGTCCCAAAGACTTGTGTATTAGTCATTGCCTTCCAGGTTGCAGAAATTCCATGAATAGTTTTAGCTTGGAAACTAAAACCAGTGTCTTAGGGACTGAAGGCAGTAGCTGTTTAAGAAAATGGAACAGTAAAAAATTTAACACTAAAGGAAAAGAAACAGGGATAATGAAAGTGCACTATTTATACAAATATGTCCACAATAATGCAGGTTAAACAAAGCAAAGAATCTTTTTATGTTTACACATACAAGAAAGCAGAAAAGACAAAAGGACTGCAGCATAAAGTCTTGAAGTTTGCTTTCTAAAGACTGTGGAAGTAATGAACACTTCTTTTTTTCTAAGATTATTTTTAACCAAGCGGACCCCTCAAAACAGACACTTTCATGATTTGTATACTCAGATTTCATATTCTAATAGGTATGCTTATTTTAAAAAAAGAGAAGCTCATTTTCTCAAATTATGTAACATTTCTGAACAACAGGTTTACCTAAACTATTCAGTGCATTAGACAAAACAACTATTCAGTGCTTACTTTTTTTACACACAGCTGCTTCTAGTGTTTTGCATGGATGGTGGAGAATGTTAGTCATATTTACTTTTATTTAGAGCTTGGCCCCTACATGATCAATCATATCCATTGATAATGCTGTACTTTCCAGTAGAGCCAGTTGCCCTCTTGAAAGTCTTCAGGACAGAAGCAGAATCTTGCTTTTCAATAATAGTAAATAATAAATGTGTGTGAACAAATAAGAAAAAAATATTCAAATTGCAGATCATAAGAAAATTGTCCACAGGATTCTTTTGCATTTCTGAAGTTAGTTTGAGAGAACAATGTTGACTTATTTATTAGAAAGTCACTGTGTTTTAAGATCAAGCAAGATGGACATCTCTATTCAGAAAAAAATGGAGTAACTGTTTGATTCTCTTGAAGATATTAAAATGTTCATCCTACTCTTTAAGTTTTTTTTTTTGAGAATGAGGCTTTAAGCAGAATTTAGACATATAAGGCAAAGATATCTTTATTATTTCCAAAACACCTAAAACTTGTATTTTCAAACTTGTATCTTCAAAGTAGGCAGTGAACTAAGTATCACTACAGTCTAGAGTAAAAACCACAAATGCCTCTTATCCTGAGTGTGAGCTATTAGTAGTTCAGACTATTTCACTTAGAAGTCTAATTCTTCTGTTGTCATAATTTCCAGTGGAGTGTCTGGATAGCTCCTACACCTATGAGAGAGGTGACATTCAGCCTCCTAACTGAAAATAAAATTGAGATTTCAGTTCTCAACCTCAGGTAAAGATCAACACCACGATCATGTAAATCTGAAAGAAGATCAGCAAGCACTAGTTCTAGTCTAAAGCAATTCTATTTTATATGTATAACTCATAGATTTGCAAGAACACATCTCTGCATTGCTGATCCCACCTGGAATAGGTTGAGCAGTTTACTTCCTACTGTAAATTCCCTGTATCTTTTACTAAGTGTAAGGCACAACCACTAAGCTAACTAACAAAGTTCATGAAAATACACAACAATGACAATGCAATACAGGAGATCATATTTTGTAAGTCTGAAATATTTCTGTACTTAGTACTTTCTGGTAAAGGACACCAGCAGCTCAGATTTGATACAAAAAACTCATCAAACACCATGGGAAAATATTCTATTTTTTTACCTTATTTAATGCATCTTAGTGTTTGCCAGCAGTTGTTATCCTCTTTGCTAAGCAAATTACTTCACTACTTGAAAATTGCTCCACATTTTTCAGGATTATGATTAGAAACCTTTGTGTGATCAGTTCTTGTGACTATAGGGGAATACTCTTCAGAAGAAAAATAGATGGGGAAAACTCACCAGTAAGAGCCAAATGGACAATACAATATCCATTATATACTTGTGCAATTATGTATTACACATGGGTGTTTTCTTTCCTTTAGCATCCCTGAATTTGGTAGAGGTTTTGGACATGTATTCCTAAGAACATACATCTCCCTGGTACACAAAGACAGGTATATGGAGATGTTGCTTTCCACTTTTATAGTTTCCATTTTTATATGTCCCTAGAATGAGCTCTAAATTGGCCTGCTGCTGTTCATCAAGCAGAAAGGTGTTTCCGGCACCTTATGTTCCTTTTTTAAATGACTGAGAAAAATATGTAGGTTTTGGCTGTGGTGCAGTGGGTGGGGATTTTTCAGTCCCTCAAAGAGAAAATGGAGAATGTGTGAGTCATATCAGTATAAACTATACATCACTGCTTAAAATTATGGCTGCTTAAAAGTTAAAAACCTGTCTTTCTTTTTTTTTTTTTCACATGCACCAGTCTAAACAATTACTGTTACAAGCTTTCACCAAAAGAAAAAACAAAGGCACATTTAAAAACCATCTTCAATTCTACTTTTTAACAAGTTTTTTGCACATTTGCAAAAAACATTCTTAAAATGGGCAAATTCCCTATGAATTTGATAAGAATATTTATTAAAAGGAGTTACAGTATGATGTAGCTATTTTTTCATTATTAAAGAGTACCTCATGTGCTCTAATTGGAAAATAATTACAGAAAGGTTTTTTTAGAGCACTCTCAGTAAACCAACATTCTCATCAATTATGTCAGAGTAAGCCAGCAGTATGACCTGACTGTTGCCCAGACCAAAGACACACTTAATGGTTCAATCAATTAACTAAATCTAAACCTAAAGACATTTTATGTATTTTATACCTTTTTTTTTCTTACAAGTTTCTGTATTTAAAAAATATAAATAAATAAAAATAAAGAAGAATAATGAAAAAAAAAAAAAAAAAGACAGGAAATATTGTATCCAGAAGGCAAATTGTGATACTAATGCAAAATTCTAGAAGGCTTTATGAGACAGAAACTTAAGAAACTTACAAATGCAGGTTGGCTCATCTCCCCCACCCATATTATTTCCTTGACTGATTGATTGAATATTCATTTTTCTTTAATTTTAAAAAGAAAGTTTAGAATTAGAGTTACTGCTCCATTTTTTTCATTAAATCTGCCAAAAGTTGCTTGCATTTTTGTGGTCATGAACCTACTTAACCTCCTGACTGTAACAAAGAAGATGAAAGATGAACTTTGTAAGAAGCAAACCCACCATATGGCCTGACTGGAGAAGAGATCAAGGTGAAGTCAAGTGGTGAGTTGTCACATTCTGCCCAGGGACTCTGACATGTCTGCATCCATCACATTTGCCAGGTCATGTGATAAAAGCTCATTTGCACACTCACCAAGGAGCATAGAGAGACCACTCTCATCAGTTATACAGGTGGAAAGCCTGGCTGAAAACCTAATGAAAGGTGTCTTTTCACTTTGTGAGGTAGTTTGCCATTAAGGCCAAGAGATCAAGAAAAGCAACATTATGTTGAGTTACTGAACTAATGAAACATTCCAAAGAACATCTCAGCATACAGCAGCACCATGATAAAATTGTATTTTTAGCATCAAAAATAAGCTGAGGGGTTTTTTTTACAGTGCTCAAATTCATTTGTTTGTGTCACTGTTTTCCAAAAGAAATAGAACTGGTATTTTGCACTAATAAGTCAACAGATCAGCCTCAAGATCTTTTTCAGTTCATTAATCAAGTGAATTCAATCCACTCATTTGGAACAAATCCGTCTCACCTGATGTTCATAAGTCTACCTAATGAACAAGCCTTTGGAGTTTCTTGGATGTGGCTGCCCTTGCACATACCTGCTTGGAACAAGGAATGTGTTTATGCCTACTGTGCAGCTACTCTCCAGCTGACCAGCTCTTCAGACTCCCATTTGTTGATGGTAGCTCCAGTCAGCTGCCTTTGGTCCTTGTCCCTGGTGAGCAGCAGATCTCCATTTCCAGCCTTTCTCAACAGGCAAGGCCAGGCTACTGAAGCTCTCATCCATCACCCCTCTGCCAGCTGTGGCACTTGAATTGGTTTTGGGGATGGTATAAGCTGCTGCCTTCTCAGAGTGCAGCTGACAACATTCACTGGCTTCCACCAAGGAGACCTTCAGCCTCGGCCACAGCATAAACTCTTTACCATGGTACTGTTCTTAAACCTTCTCAATATGTACAGAAAATTTTCAGTTAAAAAAAAAGAATCAATAGGAAGACTGAACTGATCCATAAGATATATTGAACTAGAGCAGAGATATCCTAAAGCAGAGATCCTTTGGAGGGCTGTAGCACTAGCATTTAGTCTCTTGCCAGCAGCTTACTTCCTTAAAAAAATAAAGTACATATAGCTCACATTACTGAGTATGAAAAGGAGCATAACAGTACTGGAAACACTATGGGCTTACCCAATTCTGATCCACTTAGTGTCTGGATCTGAAGTATAATGGCCAGCTTGATTTTAGAGCTTCTGTGATGGGAAAGGTTCTTAAGGCATCTCTCGCTGAAGGGGGTGTCTGTCTAAGAAGTGAATCTTCTGGAAACTCAACACAGCAGAAGAAAAGACATTATATGAATGTTTCACTTTTCTGCAGCTCTTCATCCTGTACTGAGCAAGGGGGTAAATTAATCTTACTATTGTCTTTAGGGGAAATTTTCCTCCAATCCTGTCATCAAATTGCCAAAGGATCAAACATAAAGGCAAAGATAGCCCAGGAAATACCCTCAAGTCCTTTACATAAAGTATATTGTTGTGCTCCAGGGAATCCATGTAGTGTCTGAACAAAGATTTTATTTACAGACACAATTTGCTGTGGGCAGTGAAACTCACTTGTTCCTAGTTTGACATTTTCTGCAGACCTTATCATTCCCCACATAAAACCAAAATGTTCCACAATTCAATCTCATACATTAATGACTCTTCTGGGTTTTTGTGACGGTTACATGTTTCTGGGCTTATCATTCTCATCTAAAAGATAAAAGATAAGATAATGTATTTACCTAGTAAATAGTTACTGTACCCTGTCCCATCTCTCACTTTAGGTTCAGAAGTTGCTATGAATTTTTGTGGGTAGAAGAGAGGCAGCTACCATGCCCAAATAATAAGGAAACATTCCCTATGAAACAGGTTTAATTAAAAAGCTGTTGGGTTATTGGGATGAGCTGCATCAAATGAAAATAATGATATAAAAAATAATAAAAGTACTATGGTTCCACAGGTACTTTTCCAGGTCTTCACTTTGGGTGTTTGTACATCATGTGAATAAATGTGTGGACAATTTCTAAAGACAAAATCCTCATTGCCACATGCAGCTGATATTTCTAGAACCTTCTGAAACAAATGTCCAAAGCCTGTTCAGATAAAATAACTTTCTGAAAGGAAGAAGCTTCAGGATGTTTCTGCCATTTGTTTACTGTCATAATCTGCAAACATTTGGAGCTGCCAGACTCGGGTGCTCTTATCTGATCATCTGTTCTTAGGTCTTAACCTCCTGCCTCTTGCTGAACCCCAGCTCACAACAAAGAGTTCGGTCTGGTCCCAGAGCTATCCTCTCCTCACAGCTACAGTGTTCAGTACTGACAGATTGCTCTGGAACAAGGTTCCATTGCAGGGTCTTGTAGAAAAACTTGGGAATTTTTTTGATCTCTATGCTTTCTGAAAAGCTTTTCCAGTTTAAATATTTTTATTATTTTCTTAAATCTTCCAGGTAAGGAGTCTACTTGTAACTTGAGAATGATTCACCAGACTGAGCCTGAACAGTGTCGAGGAGTCTGCAGTATTTGAAATGTATTTGAATGCAAAGACATAAAAAATGCTGGTAATTCTGTAACATTGGAGCAAATCCTTTCATCAGATCCTTTCACCATGGTACATTATTTTTGCCTAGGATGAGTGGTACAGTAATAGTAGGCTTCTGTTTCTGTTTGCCTTTGGGAAAACTAGTCATCTGTTTTGGCAACGAGTAATTAAACTGTTGTTGTTTTGCATTATTCTTCTGATCTTTATTGGTTTGGGCTTCTTTTGCTGTGGTTTTGGGGATATTTGTGTGTGTGTGTGTATGTGTGTTTAGTTTTGATGGGTGGTTTTTTCTCCTCTGAATTCTTCATTTGTCTCTCTGAATTTTCAGGTATTTCTTTTTTGACTACCAGTGTCAGATAACTTTTTTATCTAAGGCTTATCTTTATTGGAATCAATCAATCATAAAAACCTAGGTCCAAACCTAATCTGTGATCTCCTTGCTCAGATCATAGAATAAGCTAAATATTTATCATCCTGATTTGTGCTATCACATCAAGAACATGAAAATGTGGCTTTCATTAGCTGACCTTAATTTACTCAGTCCAAGTTTCTGCAGGTATTTGCATGGAAGGTCCTATGGTAACACAAATAATCTGGAGATACAGAACACACCAAATATGTAAGATGCTGCATATGTGCTGCTGTCAGGCTTAAGAACAGCCATAGTCCCTGATGGTTTGTAGCCAGACATGCACAGAAAAGGGGCCAAAGGCTTTGGGGTATCCCAGACCTAAAATACTGACAGTTTTTGGTGCTCCCCTACCATCTTACTGGCTGACAACACTGCCTGTCAAATCTGTCTTCTGCATCTCAGACCAACCTTGCACTTCGGGATAGATTTTGTCTTGGAGTGTGGAAAATTCTCATTTACATTTCACCTAAAACCCAGGAATAAACAGATAGAACTTGTTGCAGTTGTTGGGTGTAGAGACAGAGGAATGCCAGGCAGAAATGGAGTTTTGTTTGTAATTTTCTCTTTACAAAGTGCTCTTGCAAGACTAATGCAAATGCTAAGCCATGTGCTAATATTTGTAGCACAAATATTGTCCTACAATATTTGGAGGAATTGATAATCACATTATGGGAGAAATTAGAAGACTGAAGATGAAGCTTAAATGAGTGAGTGGTATCTGCTCAGTTTACCCAGGAAAAATTTAAGGGTGATTTGATCATGTTCTGTTAGGAAAATCAGTCTGGCCTTTAAGTCAAACAGAAAAAGGTGTATCAGGATTCACAGGTAGAAGTAGCCAGACAGCTGAAAAAAACCGGATATGCTTTTAAAAATACAGATATAGATAATACCCTTAAAGTTTCCACCTCAGCTTCCCCAAAAACTGTTAAGGAAAAAAAAAAAATTAAAGGGTCTACTCTATAGCCTTGACTGAAATTAGAAGTGCAGGAGGAGAAGGAATTCCACTCAAAGGCTGCAGGTTTTAATGCTTGGCAAGAAACTGGGAATTTCTAATTGCTGGCAGCATTTCAGAGGAAACATTTGCTTTGTTACTAAATTACATGCATCTAGGGTACTAAAATTATCTTCCCTATAATTCCTTTATATTTAACAGCTTCAAAAATATAGGTGTCATGAAATCACTCTCTTAATATTCATGCATTTTTCTATTAATAGTTCACATTTGTGACTCACAAAGGTACAGTCAACATACTGATATTAATTTATGTAATAAACTCTTCATCAAAACCAGTATTTTTTGCACTTAATTGTACTGGAATTTTGTTCAGGCTTATGTCTTTTTTTGGAAAGAACAATAAGATAAATAGGCTGGTGGCTTTCCTTTCTTTTTATTTAAATCATATATCTTACTTCTTTCCCCTCTTCTTGCATTTCCAAAGTGCTGGGCTCTGAGCAGCTGTAACTCAAACAGCCTCAATTCGATCCTAAATGTATCATACTTGTTCTGTGCAGTATACTCTGGAGCTCTAGGTGAGTTACACTTGCAGGATCGAATGTTACAACTATCTTTTCTGACTAGCGCTGCTGAGAATTGCATTTATTAAGCCACTCTTACAGCCTGGAAAAATGTCTTTCATCCCTTTTACAGATATGCTTGTAGTAACATTTCTACAGTTTGAACTATCACACCCTTTTTTTCTTTCTGCCTTTGAGTAATTCAGAGTAATTAAAAAAACACTCTATGTAGAAAGGCAGAGAAGCTGCCCAGAACAGAACTAAAATCTTGTTTAGTTTGCATGGGTACTTGAAAATCCAAACCAACATGATCTGCTCACATATTTTGTCCAACACTCATGGATGCCTTGTGCTACTAAACTGGATAGAGCAGCCATGGTGGCTACTGAACAGTTTTGCTCATGTTCCCATGACTTTGGGAGAAGCTCGAAGGAATGTCTCAGTTTCAGGTATCTCTACATGCAACTTTCCTGAGTTATGCTCACACCATATGTTGTGATGTGAACAAATTTACTGTGTTGGGTTTGCTCAGCCTGTAAGTTTGATTCCCACTTTTGTCCTTACTTAGAAAATGTGTTGAGATTTGGATGTCTGTCGTTGAGGACTCTCAAGCTCCTGTGCTCAAAGCTAAGCAGTGAAGGCTAATGAGTGGGCTAAATATTTTTCTGAATATACCTCTGGGGACCCTGAATACAGAGATGTGGTGCAATTTGACTGTGATGGCCTTTTCACAGCCTGTGAAACAAAAACATGTGGCTTCACTCCTGTCTCGTTCAGAGCTTGAACAAAAGGTAGATAAAGTGTTTCTTGGCTCCATCATCCCTGCTACAGCAGCAACAGAAGCACTGAAAATGCCAAATGTGGGTACCCAACCAACAAACGAGGAAGCCTTAAGGGAAGCCATCAATACAGGAAAGGCAAGAAACACCTCTGCTCTTCTGGAGAACCTGCACAAGGGGTGAAATCCTCTATTTTGAAGGCAGCTTCAATTACAGTACTCATGGGCTACCCACGTGTCATGTTTTAGGCTGCAGGAAAGAGCTGCAAGTATACTTTCTGTGGATATTACCCTGGGAAATCTTCACATCTCTAATCATATACCAGCAGTTCAGACTAAAAAGTATCCATGGACTTGCTAAGTCTTCCTCCATGAATTTGCTTACTTCTAGCCCTGTCTTTTCCATACCTCCTATTGCTCTTAAGTCATTGCTTGAGCTCCTATGTATCTCCTGTGTGATGTCCAGAATAACTCCAGGGTTGATTTTAATCCCTTACCTAATGAGCCTCTTCCTTCAGACCCTTTTGCTCTCTTCTAATCCACGTCCTATAGAAATACAGGCATGTGTAACAGCACATATCAAAACACCAAAGGGGGAAGACAACAAAAACATAGATTTTACTTTAATTTTTCCCCTTAATTCTCCTTCCAGTAGCACGGGTAGAAGCTATAAGAAGCTAAACAGATGTTTCTAAAATTGGTAATTAACATGTAACATATCAAGTGTTTTAGAATTTATTTATCCCAAGCCAGCATTGGAGCTGGTACACCCTAGAAGGCAAAGACTGCAGCCATGAAGGATTCCCACTGAAGCATAGAGAGGCAGTGAGAGGCAGAGAAAAATCACCAGATTCTGAATGCACAAGTCCCTACTCTGCTCATTGCCTCACTGATGGCATTAAGTATGACCTGTGGTGATAACAAGGGAGAGGAAACTGGAGTGAAGTTGAGCCTGGAAAAGGGGTGTTTTTACCTAAGAATTCTAATGTTTGTGTTTTTTGAAGTTTCCCAATACCTAAATCTGTAATTAAGTGCTAATGCCAACTGCCAATAAATTAAATTCTCCAATTCAAATCTGTTCTGCCCACGACAGTGCACGAGAAATTATTTCCCTGTCTTTATTATAGTCCAAAAGCTTTCTCAGTCCTCTTCCTGGTTTTGCCCCCATCCTGCTGGTGTGGGAGAGTAAGTGAGTGAGTACCTGCATGGGTACTTGGCTGTTGGCTGGGGAGAACCCACCACTGCAGCAAGTGTGACAGTCAAAGAGTTTCCAGGAGAACAGAGCTTATTGAACTGCATTTTCTGATGCTTGGAATCCATCTAAAAGATAGCTAAAAAAAATCCTTCATAACTAAATGCTGTATTTGTCACCTGAAACTCAAAAGATTATAATTTTCAGTATTTTTAAGATCACAGAATGGTTTGGGTTGCACAAGTTTATTCAACTTAGTTGACTCCCAATTTCAATGAAGCATTGAACTATGGCCAAAAGCTTCACTAAGAGAGGAAGATGTTTTGGTTAATTGGCGTCTCAAGGCATTTAACCTTAGAGTTATACAAAACTGGGGTATGTCAGAAGATGAAAGCATCTGGGACCCATTCTATTTCTTTCATGCTTTTAATTTTTCCCTCCCAGCAGCACTGTTCAGTACACACAGTGTCCAGCAATGCTCCAGCCATCCTCCTCACTCACTGGCCATGGCTGATACAGAGCTGATCCAAAGCTTTGTGGTTCATCAAAAGAGATGCAAGTCAGCCAAGACCCAGGAAGAGAAGTTTTCTGCATTTATCTCCTGTCCCTCCTAGGTACATCACCTCCTGCCTCTGAGGCATGTGAGTCTCCTCTGCAGTTCTCCCTGCTCCATCCCTGGCCAAAATCAAGATTGGACTAATACCACAAGGGCTGCTGTGAACACAAAGAAATGTCACTTAGTGAGGCAGCAGCACCCCTAGAGCCCAGCGACCACGCCAGGCCTCTCTACAAAATAATTTCAGTAATAAGGGACCATCACATAGTTATATCCATCCCTCTCACAAAACCAGGTCCAAAATAAAGGTTTCTCTTGTGCCAAGGAAGCCTTCAAGCACCCTGAAACCCTCACAAAACAAGAGGGAGAGACCAGGTCTTCTGTGATACCAAAATTTCAGCTTTACTTTTTCTTCAAAATCAGGCGCTTTTCATAAAAATGAAGCCTCCAAAATACATTAATACATTTATGCTGTAAAGGCACTAACAGAAAAGGGTCAGAGGTGATACTGCTGTAATACTGATGAAATGTAAATGAAAGTGTAATCCAAATCCCAGGGGAAAAAAATAAATAAATAAAGGTCTTTCCTATGCTTTGACTGGAGAAATCTTTATTCTGGACAACTGAACTATTTTGAAATCATACGTATGCCTTAAATCTGTACTTTACACAAGTTTAAAACTGCATTTGAAAACTACACCCTAGACATTAAACTCAACACCCTGAAGTAACCAGCAACAAAGAACTACATTGAGCCATTTTTAATTAGTTCCAACTTAGTAGCCACCAACTAGACAAGAAGCAATTTCAGTGTTAGAGCTGAATAATGAAGACTGACAGTATTTATTTTGGAGTTAAAATGAAATATTGAATGTGGTTCATACATTTTTGGATGTTTTTTTTAGAAAAGATGACATTCAAACCACAAGACTTTTTACTCCATTACAATAAAAGGTAAACTTTGCTTCAGCTGCTCTGTTAAACTCTTAATACACATTTTTAAGTTTGGGGGAGAATCTAAACCCAGCACCAAGGCTTCAGTATGGTTTCTTCTTGCTAAACTAAAAATAGTAAATAATAAGCACATCCTGACTTTAGCTGCCTACAACTGCTTTCAAAAATATTCATAATGACTGTATGCTTCTGGATTTTAATAGAAAATTTGTCTCTGCCACTGACTGGAAAATATCCTGCAGCACCTGTCACTTACATAGGTACCAGTTTATTTCAGATGCACTTTACTGAGGATTATTTTATTTTCTATGGATTTTTCTTATATATACACATCTCCATGCATATATGTATATACACATATTTATTTGTATGTAAACAGATATTTATTTTTTGCTTTATTCATATGTAAAACATATTATCAGAGAACCTGGTTAAAACTCAGTGCAGCCCCAAACCTGTCTCCGTGTTTCTTATGATCCTTTCTGCATTTATCTCTAAGATTTGTGATTATCCTCACCTGAAGCTCCTGTTTTCACCTCCCATTTCTGTTCCTGGCATGATTTGGCTGGCACCTCTGACACTGACAAGCCAGCAGATCTATTTCTGTAAGTCCTTTATGGATTCTTGTGACAACTTCAAATATCTAGGGCATAGAGATTTATGTTGATCACTGCCAGCTCCCACTACAGTCAGTGAAGAGAACCAGTCCCTTCTAGAGATCCACCCCTCTGGCTGTCCTGTGCCATTGCCTTCCATTGACAAGGCAGAGAGCCCTGGCTCAGGTGACCTGGTTCAAATGCAAACATCCAAATTGGCGAGGTAAATTCCACTGTCTGTTTTAGATTTTTATTAATTCCCACTATTAATATGCCCAAGATCACAAAAATGTACATTTTCACAATTTATCACTTTCAGATGTAATGCTTTTGTATTCATAAACACACATAATATGCTAATCATTAAAAAGGCCACTACAAAAATACATACTTTTTATGTCTGTTTGTACCAAAACAAGAATATAGACAAGTTTATTGATAACTGTAAATGTTACTGTTGATGCAAAATACATAACAATACTCTACACTTAGATATTATAACTTTTCTCCATGCAGAGCAGAACCAAATCTACAATAAGAAAATTATTTCATTCAGTGAAAAAAACTTTCTTTTAATAAATAAAAGTACTTGCTATGCAGGTTTTGATGAGATGAAATTATTACAGTTATCAAGTCTTCTTAATTAAAATCTACAAATCATTCAATAAAACTGAACTCAAACTTTTAGGAAACAAACCAGCTACAATACAGAACTCAGGTATTTGTATTTATAAATATATATATATACACAAACACACACACAAATAAAAGGAGCATAAGGGATAAAATAGCTTTCCTTTACACAAAGGAACTGAGCATTCTCCACCAACTCCAAGCATTACCATGAAGATACCTCGTGCAACTGCTTTAGCTTCTGCAGGCCCTGTTCCCATTTTTGCTACTGCCCTGGATTTTATCCTGCAGTTTAAAAAAGCAAACCTGCCTGTCTCCATGCCTCTGTGATAAGGAAAGGAGAGGCTTGGTTGCTTAATAAATCCCACCTTCTTCAGTACAACGATTAGCCTGTGGCACTGTAAGCTTTTCACAAATATTTTGCGAGATCCAATACTTCCTGAAGTTAAAGTCCCTTACTTTGAAATAATCAAAACACATAGATTCTTTTAGAAAACAGAATTGAGAAAAATATTCCATGGAAGGTAAATCTCATTTATGTGTCTTGGACAGACTTCTTCAAGCACAGAGATCTAAATTAAAGACAGCAATTTTAGGCAAGGAGATTGATAAATAATCAGAGGATAAAACATGTATACAGCACTGCTGAATTCACATAATGCACAGAAAATTAGTATTTTCTAAAAAATGCAGTGTTTTGGCCTGTATTCCATGCACAGCTTTCTCAGATGAATTGCAAAGGAAACCTTGGCAGGTAATGCTGACATCAGCCATTAAAGGAGTTGACCAAAGCCATACACAACTACTGGGCGTGATGGTGTTGCGTGTGACCTATTAACGCTGCTCTTCTTACCTTGGAGAGAGCTATGTGCTTTTCTCACTTACACAGGAGATCTTCCATTCATCTGGCACAGTATTCTTGTGTGTTGATTTTTTCCCCCCTTTGTAACAGTTCTTCATCTTCAGGGATCACTGCTGTGTGCAGACAGCACAATTTCCCATGTCAGAAGTTAAGTACAGCCTGCAGCTGCTTGCTCTACCCATCCCTGGAGAGAGGTGTTCCAGCAACAAGGGAAGCCAAGTGGATTTGAAGCAGCCATGCAGAAGCCCCAGTTTATATCCTCCTATCCCAAGTCAATGCAAATTAAATAACATGGAATATAAACTGTGGGACCGCAGGATTTCCATCCTCTGTGATCATCCTCCCTAGCTAGAGACAGACAGAAGTAGGGAAAAGCAGTCATTGCTTTAGGCACTTGAGTTTAACCCATCCATGGATGTCAGAATTAAACCCTTAGGCTAGCAATGAAAAATCAGTATAACCTTTGCCTTCCTTGTCAAGCAGTCCAATTATTTTTGTCTGAAAACCCTAAAATGTCACATTTTTCTCCCCAGATAGTATAGCAATAAATTTTATTCTTTTTATGGCTGACTGATGGTGAACTGAGCTGCAATGGAAAAGCAAAATGTTTACACAATAAACCCATAAATCATTTTGTAATCATTAATAAGCATTCCCAAGATTTTACTGCTGCTGATTAGAAGCCTAATTCAGTGGAATTGGTCACTCACTGTACTGTACAAAGGGAAAAAAATGTCACTGGTCCTTCACGTTCTGAAAAGGGGGATGTGATAGTAGTGGTCATCCTCAGTCAGGAGAGAAATCTCATTCCATTCCCTTCTGTATTCATTTGGATAGGTTACTTGAAATTCCTCAGTATTAAACCTATGCAGTCTGTAAACTCGTATCTTTACTTCAAGTAAGTATCCAAGAAGAAAAAGTTCAACCTAAAAATGAAAGAAATCTGTAAGATACTTACTTCTAGACTTTGAAAACTAAACTGAAGATAATCCAAGTTAGGGCAAGTTAGCTTCAGAACAGTAGACAAGGAATAAAAGGGGCCCTTTGCTAGTGGAGTAAGAACATTAAGTTTGAGGGCATTCACAACAGCCCTTCCACTTCTCTTTTGCATGTAAACAGAAACATTCCTGCACCTGACACCATACATAACCTGCTCTCACGCCATCTTACACAACTGATTTGGGAGCAAGACAGGAATAGCTGTTACCAAGATTGATAAACCCAGAAAAAATGGGAAGCCTGCCACCTTGTGATCACTTGCTACATATGGAAAACATAACAGCAAAACAAAAAAGTTTCTTGGTACTTCAAGAACTGGAGAACTGTTCAGTAAAATTTCTTGCAATGGATTGATTGCTTAATCAGGAAAAAAGGTCTAGGAAAAGTTCATATCCTTGGGCATAGCCAGACAGAGCGGAACTTATACAGTTATAATCTAACTGCTCCTAAATCTGACTGCATCACGTAACAATTGACCTGATAACTGAAATTGATTATAACAAACAATTTCAGCCATTGGAAAGTGAAACCATTTGTAGAGGGGCAGTGTGGACTTTAGAAGTCAGCACTGAACTTCTCGCTAATTATAAAACCAGAAACAAAAACCTTAAAAGATAAAGGTGATTAGTAGAGTTCTCATTATCTACTCTTAATAGACATTTCATCTCATGAGAACCAAGGGTGGGAAGAAAAGAGAGTGATGCTACAGGGTTCAGCATAGTGGAACAGATATGAACAGAGAAACAACTGGTCAAAACAGCATCACCTAAAACTATTTTACATATCAAAGTTATTATTGTTCTAAACTATGTCTTACTGATAGCCTGTAGCATTTGTTTTTGGTTCATTCTTACTATAGCTTTTTTTTTTTTTTTCTTGGAAGATAAATGGCTATCCTCAGTCCACTTCCCCACATCTCAAAGGAAAGAAAAGGACCACCTATTATGGATGATGTATGATATAATCACATAATCGCTACAAAGATGGGATAAGTTTTGTGATTAGTTTTTCATCTACATCCTTACCTGGTCCAGGCAAACAGAGTCACCTATGGAGTTCAGATGATTCATCATGAAACTCAGCGGGTCAGACGAAGAGTCACGAGCAAAGAGCAGGCTAAAAAGGCTGTGTACAGGTTCATCCCTGCTCTTCATCTGCTCATAGGCTTCCACAACTTCATAGAGCATGATGAATTTTATGGCCTCATACAGTTTGTATTCCTTACTTTCATCAGAAAACAGTGTATTACACATACTTCCTCTTTCTTCATGATCTCTTGTAGCACTTATTTCAGCCCACTGGAAAGCACACAGAAGAAGAATACTATTAAAATTATTAAGAATTCTATTTAACAAGAAAGACTGCAAAACAGGAACAGAAGCCTTGTCTATGTGTAAAGCAGCTATTAATTGAAAGAGCCCAGGCACAATAACATTTGCAGGCAGTAGCCCCCAGTCTGATCAAGGCCAATGGTTTCATGTACAACAAGGCCAAGTGCTGGGTCCTGCACTTGGGTGACAACAACCTCAGGCACTGCTACAGGCTGGGAGGAGAGTGGCTGGAAAGTGACTTGGTGGAAAAGAGTGGAAAAGTGGGAGTGCTGGTCAACAGCAGTTGAACATCAGCCAGTGTGTGCCCAGATGGCCAAGAAAGCCAATGGCACCCTGGCCTGTACCAGAAATAGTGTGGCCAGCAGGACCAGGGCAGTGACTATTCCTCTGTACTCAGCACTGGGGAGGTCACACCTCAAATCCTGCGTTCAGTTTTTGTCCCTCACTATGAGAAGGACCTTGAGGGGCTGGAGTATGTCCAGAGAAGGGCAGTGGAGCTGGTGAAGGATCTGGAGCACAAGTCTGATGAGGAGCAGTAGAAAGAGCTGGGGTTGTTTAGCCTGGAGAAAAAAAGGCTGAAGGGGAAATTTTATCACACTCTACAACTACCTAAAAGGAGGGTGTAGCCGGGTGGGGGGCTGGTCTTTTCTCCCAACTAACATGTCATAGAACAAGAGGAAAAGGCCTGAAGTTTTGCCAGGGGGGATTTAGATTGGATACTAGGAGAAAATTCTTCACCAAAAATGTTGTCAAGCATTGGAACAGGCAGTCCAGGGAAGTGGCTGAGTCACTGTCCCTGGAGATATTCAAAAGTGTAAATGTAGCACTTGTGGACACAGTTTAGTGCTGGGCTGGACTTGATGATCTTTAAGGTCTTTTCCAAACTAAATGATTCTATGATTCTATAACAATGGAGCAGGGAAAGGCAGCAAAGAACCCTGTTCCATCTCACTGGCTGAACACCATCTTTATTTTCAAAAAAATGAAGTTGGGAGCTATACCTCATGGCCAGTAATTGCATAATGCATCACAGAGTTGCTTTGAAACTATTTGTTAATTATAAAGATTTATTAATTCTTTTGACTTAAAACTTTTTTCTTTTAAATGCAGATTAAATGCTTCATGCACTAACATTAGTTAAAAGAACTACAAGCTAAAAATGAAAGCCAAATAACCCAACACTAGGAAATGCAAGGAGCAACCAGAAGAAAATGAGAATGGCACATAACTACCAGGCCCATCTCAAGAAGATGCAGCTGTCACTTTGGGAGCAAGTGTGCACGCAAGGGATCAAATAATCTATTTTAATTCCCTCTTTTTCTTTCTAATGCTCTGTTTCTAGAGCTTAAATTAATCTGCTTGGGTTGTTAGGTTTTTTTTAAAATTAACAATATCACTGCAGGTGTGCAGAAACCTCAGAGGAGCTCAAGAAAGGTGCGAGGTCTTGACAGGCCAACTTTTTATCTTTTTTTCAGAAGGCTATGGGGGTACTAAATCTCCCCAAGTTTTAAATATGTAAGTAAGAATTATAGTCCTGGGTTGGGAATGATGGCAATCTGGCAATGTTGAAGAGAGAGGGCAGTGAGGCTTTAGAAGAAAATGCACTGTTTGTTTGCTCCTTTCCCGCTGGGGAGGCAATCCAGAAACATCTCATACAGCATGTTTATTTTTAATCAAAATGGTGAAATACTGCAGGAGCCAACTCATGGCAAGGACGAGCTGTGGGGATGGCCTCCCTGACTTGCAGGGACTCCTGAGTACTTGGCTTAGTGGATCACCAAAAGCTGAATTCCCCTGCATGAGAGGTGATGGCCTTCCCAGCAACTCAACAGTCTGAACCTGGGAGGGAGGCTTACTGCCCCACAAATATGTAACAAGGAGCAGCTCCTTAACTCAGTCTGAGCCCACTTCTCCAGGCTTTTATTCCTTCCAACCATTTCCTAGATACTCACATTTGTCTTTAACGCCTCCATACATTTGCGCAGCTTCCCAAAGGTATTGGGACCCGTGTATCTTTCCGGCCCAAAACTGTATTGCTGAATCCAGTTACAACCTTGAGAATACAAAAGCTTTTCAGGGAGCTGGGGAAAAAACAAAAGGCAAACTAATCATAACCATAACAAGAAGCAGAGTATAAGGTTATATAAACTTGTCTACATACAATTTATGATGTGATTCTATCAGCAGTTTGTACAGCTCAAACAACAAAGTAAATTGACCTCACAATTCAAATGCTATGAAGGAGGATCCACTTAACTGCCAAGTCCTTAAGAAACTTTTAAAAGAGGCCCAGCCAAAAAAAAAGATGAAAAAATGCTCTCAGCAAAATATATAACTCTGGAGAAGCTGGATACTTCCAAATTCGGTGAGGTATTTAGGATTACAGACACCTTCCAGTCAGCACATGCTTCTCTACTGGGAGAAGCTATAGATCCCACCTCCCTGCCATTATCTCCTGCCATAGCCCCTGGATCCTAGGGAGGATTTCTGCTGCTCCAGCAACACACCATCTCCCAAGTAAGCCACAGAACTTGGCATGGATGTGGATGGGGACGATTCAAATAACCTGTTGTGTTAAAGGAGTGACATCTAGCAGGATGGCAGCAACATTCATCCATATACTTTTTTGGTTTTTTGGGGGTTTTTTTACATCATTTAGACTCATGTTCACATTGGCATATTTAGATCAGGGACAGTTTTTCAATTAAATGTAGTACAATGGGTTTGAAAAACTTCTCTTTGAATTCTGATAATTATTCTCTACTTCAACAGCCAACACAGCACTTTTCATACTGAACAAAATTTCCTTCTGCTTCTTTCCTTTAGCATGGATAGCTAAAATGTGTTCATTTAGGAAATGAATTTTACCTTCAATATATCTCTTTCCTTCATCCACAAAGGAAAATGAATGCCTTGGCTGAATATCTGAAAAAGCACCGCTCTTAGTACGCTATAGTTGTCCCTCCTGACTTGTCTGAGGTATTTGATATGACAGCTCCTAAACAATTCTTCATATGCCTAGAAAGAGATCAAGAAAAATTAGCAATAAAAAATATTAAACCTTGGGAAAAAAAACATTTTGATTGAAATCCTATTCCAGACTACTCATAAGAGGGAGCTAGGGTAACAAGAAAGTATATTTTTAAGATTTATATACACAGAAATGTTAAACACCATGTTTTCGTAAACACCTTAGACTGGCGTTGCCCCTTAAGAGTGATTCTGCATTCTTTCCAAACTCAGCAACTCGTTCAAGTCTCTGCACTATTGCTACTGTAAACATTCACTTGGACAACCAAATTAGAGCAGATCAGCACAGATTTCTGTGCTTTAACAGCATTAACCTCAACCGCTTTACAATTTGCACTGACATGTGAGATACAGCAGCAAAAGGGCAGGAACAAAAATGTGGAGAAAACTCTTTTTGGCAAAAACACCTCCTTACATTGACCTGAATCCATCGTGCACAACACTGACCTGAGGCAGAGCAGATCTGGCAGCTCTGTGCTGAAGCGGACGGCCCTTGGTCCAGCTACAGACTCTGCATTACCACTGGCTGCCATCTGAGCCCTTGGTGAGACAATTCTGAGCAATAAACTGGCAGAGAATGAGGGAGAGGACTCTACAGTCCCACAGGCTGCCCCATCACTTCCAGTTTGCTTCCTGAAGGGGGCAGCAGGATGGTCTCAATTCCTCATCCTCCTTTTATTTTGGTTATTCCCTCACCCCATCCCACCACTTCTCAGCTGCACTCTGTCCCCTTACTCTTACTATCAGCCGAGATAGTAAGCCTATTAAACTCTTTCTTCAGCAAGCTTCAGGGCCTCAGAGAAGGCTCTTTCTGGATGACGTGCTTTATCAGCTCACCATCTAGGTGGACCACATCCAAAAGAGGATGAGAGCCAGCACAGAAGAGGGAGAGAGACTGCTCAGCTAGGACAAGAGGAGAAAGAGGGAGAGACAAGACAAACAAGGGATTGTTCCTTTTGGGGACAGCAAGCATATTACACTGGATTTCACAAGACCTCATCCAAAAATGTGCTCCTTACCATGGCAACTTCTACCTGATGTAACCAGACATCCACTGACTTCTCCATATACAGGAGTCTCCTTTTCAGGTCTGGTCATCCAGAAAGCTCATATATTTTCTGAAAGGTTTTTTGCCCTGTATGGGCTTGCAAATTTCTTAGAAGTTTTGCTATCTTTCGTTACTTGCTTCTCCAAATAATTTTGTGTGTTGTTCTGTGAACTTTTGGCACTGCTGCGTTCCTGCATTTAACGGTGGCAAAACTGGATCTTTTCTCTGTTCATCACTTGAATGCAACACCAGCTTTTTGAACTTCTTTTTTCTACAACCTCCTTATGCTACTGTTTATCGTTACTAGCTTCTTTGTACTCTTTAAGTCCTTCTTGGTATGTATTTGCTCTGAGATTCCAATACCATGACCTAAAGCCAACACACGTCAAGTACACTGGTGCAGTTGAACTGCAGCGCCCCGTGCAGGCGAAGACACCAGCACAACAGCACCTGGGCTGGGGTGCAGAGCTGGAGCAGAGGCACTGTGCCCAGAGGCCTGGGATGGCCACCATCCAGCACCCCAGCTCCCTGCCTGCTGGGCAGCACCCAAGCTGCCACAGCTTAGATGCCAGCTCCTGCCCTGCCTGCTAGCTGCAGGTGATGATGCTGGAGAGAGGAAGGCTGCCAAGCATGGACCTTCAGAGCTTGGAAGAGAGATAGATGTGGTGCTTCCTTCCTCCCTGGAATAAGAGTTTTTACCTTAAATCAAAGGCTGGCCAAGTGACAGCACCTAAAATCAAATTATTTGGGCTTTAGCACTGGGGATGATTTTTCCTGCTAAGGTTGCTGCATGGGTCACTGGTGCTAGAAGACGGAATTCAGAAAATATATACGAGACTAAAACCTGATCTACATTTTGACCAGCACTGCTGCACTCATGCTGTCCCTTTTGCTTTTCATTTGACTACCCAGGGTAGAAGGCTTTGATAGCTGCTGCAGCTGTTTGCACTGAGCGCGCTATTCCTTTCCCAGGTGCTGATTCTCCCCTGTCCTCATGCACAGATTAAAATTTAACTCTTACCTCCCTCATCTGTTTGGCCTGCTTTGTTTCTCCTTTCCATTCTCTTGCACTATAACCAAGCAGATCAACTTCTGGCAGCACGCTGAGATTCCCTAAATTGAGATCAATTCATAGATTAGTGAAGTTCTGCTGTTTTGGATCTAAAGGGAATTTGTGAGGGTGATTAATGAATGTGGAGTAACAACATAAACCTTACTTATGAGCTGCCTCTGAAGATAGTTGCTCCACCTGAAATATAAATGATAGAACAGGTGTCAATGAGGAGATGTTGAAGGTCAGTATTTACTGAAATAAGCAACAGTGTGGAAGATTAAAGTCTGCTTGATAAAAACCTACCGTTTCAGCAGCTGTGCTAAAAAGCTGTATAGCCTTCTACAATACCAAAAAAGAGCAGTGAGGAAGGACATGCTTAACATTAGCTGCACTTTCACTTTTTGCCACATGAGACACAGGGATTCCTTGCTGGCTGTTTTCCAGGACCACACCTCATGCCTTCCTAGAATAGGGATCAAAAGAGAGAGGGAAAAATCTTATCACTATTTTGAAGTACTTTTTTCTGTTTGTTTTCTTGCAAAAAGAAAGATCATCCAAACAAAATACCACTTCAAATGAAAGACAAAACATGACATGCAAGATTAATATATTTTACTTAATACACATAATTTATATACTTAGTTTTTCAAGTTTCTAGGGGCATGGATGCACATAGGTCACATTTCCACACTTTCCTGCACACTTTGAAGGCTACATATATAGTTACAGTGGAGTCACAGGAATTTTTTTTTCTTTTACTTCAGGATGTGCTGATCTAGAGACCAGTACTGTCATTTTTTTTGTCTCTAAGTAATGGTTTTAAAGACCAGGGGTTTGTAGGACTTACTTGTAGTCAACAAATGGGCCATATAAGGCAATATTAGCTGACTAAGCATCATACGACTGTCTGGGGAATTAAAGGAATGTTCCTACCTCAATTTGGGCAAGTTTAGGGTCAATTTAAAACTCCAGAGAAAGATCCTCTCCAGGGATTTGGTAGAAAGCTCAGGAGAACATCACAGAGGGGGTGCACACTCACTGTTCTTCACAGACATAAACAAGGACAAGATTCTGTCACTCCCCTGGCATTACAGACAACGTTAGGGAAGGTTATGGTTGTCTATTTTTGATAAGACCTGCAAGTGAGAGAGGGCCTGGAGACTGAACAGTTGAAAAAGGCAGTATCTGCTCCCTAACTGAGAAATTTTTCCTCTGGAAGAAATTTGAATATAGGAAATTCCCAGAATTCATGATGAACAGCTGCTCTGTTATTAACTTATTTATTGATTTAGTACAAAACCTTAAAAGAACTCAACTTTTTATGAAGGCATCCACAGAGAAAGCTGAAAAGATCCTTCTCCAGGGAGTCTACAGAGGGGATTATTCATTCCACATAGTTTTATGTCAGCTGAACTTCTGCCCCTCCTGGCTTTAACAGGAAATTTAAGAGAGGCTTAATTTTTCCAAGTAAGTTAAGCCCATGAACTGTGGACAACAATCCAGTCAAAGAGTTACATATCAATTCCAACCTTAGCAACAAGATAAACAGTGATGCACTCATTTTTATGAGCACTGTTGCATATATACAGAGCACTGCTGATACTTGGCCTTTCCCAATATTCTGTTGTTTGAAGAACTTTTATTACAAGATGTTGTATGCAAGTCATCTGGTGGTGAGAACCAGACCTTGTCTCTCCTGTGAACTAAAGACAGGTTAAGAGCTGTAAGTGAAAAGGCATCAGTAAATTTTAAGTAATCAGAGGTGGGGTTGGGCTGCTAGTTCTGAAGCTCCAGAAAATGTTTATTACTGATGCCAAGTAACAGACAACAAAACATCAGCTGTAAGGTTTGGAAATGGAAAACTTCATAGAAAAACCAGACACTCCCACTTATAGCTCACACGCACATAAAAACACACTCCCACTTCCTCCTGAGGGACACTGTTAAGCACATTCTCAGTAAGCACACAAACTTCTACCTAGAGAAATGACAATCCCAGCAGAATCAAGGAATTGCAATTTTTTCTCTCTTCTTCAGGATAAAGTCATCAGCACTGAAAAAAACCTTGGTCCATTGTGAATAACTGAACCTTCCGTCCACTAGAATGGAACTTGGTGGCTCACAGATGTTCAGACCATGGATCAGTGGGTATTCTGGATTTACACTGTTGTATGCAAATCAATGATCATTAAAATTAACACCAATTTAAATATACAGTATCAAAGGTAAGTTGCAGCAGTCTTCCATTTCATTACTTAAAAGGACCGTATGGTCCACTCCCACATTTGATTTTGAATAAACTGGCTCTATGACAAAATCAAGAGCTGGTCCATCTGTTAAAATTACATACTTTGCATTATGGAGTACCAAGAAATGCATGTGAATGCAAAATTTCTTCCCTTACCCCTTTAACAGGCAGAAAGATGAGAGCTCCACTTCAGTTTTTAAACTGAATCAAGCAATCTTTCAAAAAAGTTTTTGATGGTAATAATACTGAAAAAAACCCCAGGCTACTGGAGTTCAACAAACTCTCTTTCAATGCATATGGTTAACAGGTGCTTGAGCAACTGCTCTTCAAGGAGTGCTGGGAAGCACAGGTTTATTGATTTCCATCAGAAACACAAATCAGTGTCAGAGAACACGAGATAACCAAAGAGTGCTCACCCATTTTTATTTAGTATGGGATTTATAAATGGGTATTTCCCTGGTAGAAAGCCAAATGGGAAAAACCTGCAACCCAGTGATTTTGAGTATTTGTGCTACACTTGTATTGCAGCATACCTTGGACTTCATGAACTTTCCCTCCTGTCACAGGAAAGCTGCTGTTCAAACAGCTCTTTGTGATTCAGTTAATACTTTCAGTGCTTATGTCACACTTAGAAATTAATTGCATTTTTTATTCAAGTAAATGACATTTAGAAGAAGCAGTTAGATCACAAAGTGCTGCTGGTAAAAATATATCATGAGCATAAATTAAAGAAAGCAGCAGCTTAAAATAGATCTCGCCACGCCCCTCCCTGCACCTTCCAAAAGTCTTCAGAAACCAACGAGCAATTTAATTAATAACATATTAGTGGGGGGAGTAAAATAAACCCACAGATTTTTAAAGCAGATCCATACCCTGGGATATGGGCACAATTCATACTGCTCCTCAGAATGAAGTGACAGGAGCGCTTAGTGCTGTGACCAGCTGCTGGGCTCCCATCTTCTTGAAGACTGACTGTGAGCATCAGCATGACAGGGAGGCCTGACTCTTTTGCCATGCAGAAATTTGGAAGAACAGAAGCTGAACAGTGCTGGAGTAGGAGCTGATAGTCACTGTTTATCTTACAGAGCAAGTACTATATCATGTTTTCTTTCCATGCCACATCAGCTTCCTGCTAGTGCCAAGCCTTAAGCTTTTACCCCCTGCAAAGTCAGCAGGAGAGACACAAAAAAGAAAAAAAAAAAAAAAACCAACAAAAAAGGCCAGAAAAAAAGATAAAGAAGAGACGTCTGCAACATCTGTTTCATTCTCAAGTAACTCAAGAAGAATCTCTAAAGGATGTGCTTCACATTTGACTCCCTCACAACTTTTTTGGAGGCTGCCACCTTAAGTACACATCATTGATGAAATGCAAAATGTCAGAGCTCAGCTTGGGAACCAGCAGACAGCACTGTATGCATTACTGAATATTCCAGCATGTCTGATGGTGCAATAACCCTTTACTGTTTTTCTCCATACCCAAAATTAACAGCCTGACAGAATGATTTGTTTTCAGGACATTCCTCTTCACCATCTTTTTGGTACTGAAAGCAGGACATAGCACTTGTCACCATAAAGTGGCCGGGTTTCATACTCCCATCACACAAAATTATGTTCCTGATTCCCAAAAAGCAGGTATACCCTCATTATTCAGAGAGGGAGGCAGAATGTGGGACTCCGCTGTTGCAGTCCTTATGCTGTCCCACCTGTACCACTCTTTCTCCCTCCTCTGCTGGATGCAGAACTAGGGAGACCCCTCAACTGAGACACTGCAAAGCTTGGTATGGAGGTCCAAGTCTGCCTGTGTTCAAGGGGTGCACACAGAACTCTCTACACATTGTTGCACATTGCTATTTTCGAGATTACACACCATCAGCACACCAAGGTATGCTACAGAAAAGGCTAAGTCTCTGTTTTAAGGGAAAACAAACTTACCCTTAGAGAGCAGGCACAAGCATGATGCACATATGTACATAGACCTCAACTGAATTAGCCAAGAGGGAGACACAGAAAAATTATTAATTACACAAGTTCAATACCTATAAAAGATTACATCACATCAGAGTTTAGAAGAGAGAAACATGCCTTTTTAAGTGGTGCCAAGAGATCACACATTCTTTGATTTCCCAGTTTATTATCAGCACTACACCAAAAAAATAAAAAATACTGAAAACAGATCAAACACATACCAAGATATGTGAGAAGCATTCCTTAATTCAATAACTATTTCATTACAAACCCCTTCCTTTACAGAGTAAAGCAATGCCAACTTGTTAAGCAACATTCACCTGTTACAACAAAGTGGAGAGATGAGGATCTCTCCTTGGTATAGTAAGAAAATAATTTACAGACAAAGATAGTAATTGTCAATGCCTTATCAAAAGTTCAACCATGTCTGCTGATACCTTCTAATAAAAAAAACCAAAACAAAAAACAACTGAGAATCCCAGCCCCAAATCATAAGCAGAATCACTAAATTACCTAGAAAACAGAATAGTTTTGGTAACACTGAGGCCCATCAGTTGCAACAAAGGTTTTATTTACACAACTCTTCTGCATAGGACTGTCCCAAGTGCCCTCTTAGCTCCCTCAGTCTTTTTTTCAGAAAAAATATAGATAATATAGAGCTGGCAGCCTTTCTCAGACTCCCTGATCATCAGCAGGAACTGCTGGTATTAATGTATCTATGCAGTTGTTACACATACTTATTCCTACTGAGCAGCAACAACCATAATGTGTTCTTACCTACTGGGTGATTATCTAAAATATACCCTACTAGAATTAATTACAAAACCAATTTCAGCTACATAACAAGATATTAATGCACGCCTTAGCCTGCACATACCATATTCTCTCTGCAAACGCCTACAAGAACAAAAGGAAAGTTCAGTTCTTCATTTCCTGTACAATTCAGCTTCCTTTTTAAGGCACAGGGTGCTTCATCCAAGACCTTCAGATGAATAATGCTTAGCCCCACTTCCATTTAAGTAAGAAAAAATATGACAGAAGCCTTCTGAGAATTTACAGTCCAGAATACTGGAACGAGAAACACATGAAAAACATTTCATGGTATTAAAAAACCATGAATCTCTCTAAAACTTTTTCCTAATTTTAAAAAATTAAAACATTAAATAATCTCCTTTTAAAGAAGGAGACTCTGAAATCTCTGCTACTGTTTTTTTTTCTTAATGTGGAAAAATAAATCTGTTCCCATTCAGAATTGCTATTTAATTCTTGTACACTTCAACAGAACTTACGTAAATGCACTAAATCTATTATTTGAAAGAAGCCCACTGTAAAAGTTCTTATTCTGCCTGCTGCAGAGTTGCATGTTGAGTCATCCCTAATGCCACTCATGTTGGTTCACAATTCTCAAAATGCTTCTTTTTTCTTTTTTTTTTTTTTCCATGCTGAATCCAAACTGACAGAATAAAGGAAATGCTTTCCTCCTGAACATCATAAGTGTAGCTGACAAATATAAATACCTTGGGTTTTTTATATTGATATGTCTAGATAACAGAAACCTGGTTGGGGGGAAAAAAGAAGTCGTGCTTAGCAATAACAGTAATTTTCCTCCTCCTGATTTTTAAATCTTGTTTGCTAGACAGCCCATGACTTGCACCAACCACCCTGCCCTCCAAGGATGCAGTCATGAGGTGCTCAGGAGGCTGGGGATACCACAGGTAGCATATCTCCTGCAGGTAGAGATCCAGTGGCAGCTGCCCCACTCCTGGGGCTCCCCAGCGCAGGAAGAGCCCCTGCCTGGTGCTTTGTGAGCGCACAGGACAGTCCGAGGAATTTTAAGCTACCTGTTGATAAAAAGTTATCCCAAGTGATATTCAGGAAAACAGCAAGATAGGGCAACTCATGACAAACAAAAAAATTCAACTCTTCTGAGCTTGTTTACTGTCCAAGGAGAAAGCCAGCTTGTCTCACCAAACTATGTCCATGTTGCTCATCATTCCCATCTCTGTACAGGGCCTGATTGCTGCACCCCACACAGATTTTGTGTCTGTCTTCAGAGCATGGTCCTCTCCTGAGCGTGCCCAATTCTGTGTGCAGACCATGCAGAGCTGTGCGTTTTTCATGTGGATTAGTAATTACGTATAATTTATGATTAATAATCACAAATGATTCATATCTCCTGGTGGAGCACCAGAGCACAAAGCCTGTGCTTCAGCAGGTATGCGTAGAGGTTATTCAGCAGTGTTGTGTTTGCTAGAAAGTTTTACTTGTGTCCTGCCCTCTTTTCACTACAGATTGGAAGCACAAAGCAAGGCCAAAGAAAGCAAAATATCAAAGCCATCACTCTGAATGCAAATGGCATAAATTGGTGTTGCATCTCTTCCCCTCTGCCTCTCAGTGTCCAGGCTGATGAAAGACAAAACTTCAGCTTTATTCTGCAGAGCACATGGTATTTGTATGGAAGCAGCTGGAGTGTTAAACCCTGCTCTCTCTTCATCATTTTAAGGGCAACACTTCCAAACTGGTATATTTTAATTAGCTCAAGTACACAGAAGTCCTCTGCTTTTTTAGTGAGAGTGCATTAACAGACACTTCTGGTCTCCAATATTACGCAAAAAAGCATACTGAAAGGTAAAACTGATTGCATCAAGATAGTAACTGAAGTTTAAGTTATTGCTCAGTGTAATACCAAAGTCATAGCTAACAAAAACATTTCAGAAAAATGTGATTCAAGAGCTCAGAATATTCTGTGCGAGAGCTTTCTACTTGTAAAAACACATTATTATTAGTAGTAGCATTATGCATAATAATATCACTGTCATTACTGCCATTGCTGATGTACAGTTGGTATTTTTACAGACATTTGGATGGCAAAAGAAGTTTCAAGCAAAGCACTCCAGACATGAGCTGCAGGGATCAAGAGACCACAGCTCCCTGAACTTTTGCCTTTGCACAAACTGCCTCAAAACCGGACAGTTAAGTGGCAAGGACTAAATAAAACACAAATCGTGCACCCCTGAAAAATACAGTTTAGTGTGACCTTGCATATTGAGCTCTTTTTGAGGGGCTGGCACTTGGCAGAGGCACAACTTTCACTTGTAAAGTAAGAAAACGAAATACAGGGTACTGGATAGTTTCTAACATGGAACCCAGTAGTATAATTTTTAAAGTTCTTCATTTATATGAAACCCCCTATTTTTAAGACCTTGGCCTTTGGCAAGAACGTCACAGCTGAAATACATGTGCAGGAAATGACCCAAAATGAAACCAGAATTGAAGGACAATATCTCCAAGCTGCTCACAAACAATCTCATGGTATGGTGCTGTGCTCAGAGCAAAACTGGGGAAAGTGGGTAGGGCTTCTCTTTGTTGTACAGATAGACCTGAAACAAGTATTTAAGTTTGCAAAAGACTTAAGATTTGGAACAAACTTGGCAATTAAAACCTTGCTGGCCATTCAAGAGAGGTGATTCTGCCCTCCACTTTCAGGAGACCCCACCTGCAGTACTGCATCCAGCTCTGGGACCCCCAGCATGAAGAAGGATGTGGACCTAATGGTGCAAGGTGCACAGAGAAGGCCATGAAGATGATCAGAGGGAGGAAGCACCTCTCCTATGAGAGCAGACTAAAAGAGCTGTGGTTGTTCAGACTGGAAGGCTCCTAGAAGACCTTATAGCACCTTCCAGTACCTAACAGGGCATACAAGATGGAGAGAGACTTTTTACAAAGGGATTTAGTGACATAACAAGGGGTGATAGCTTTAGATTGAAAGAGGACAGGCTTAGGTTAGATATTAGGTAGAAATTCTTCACTGTGAGGCTGTGAGGCACTGGGACAGGCTGTCCCAAGAAGCTATGGATCCCATCCCTGAAAGTGTTGAAGGCCAGATTGGATGGAGTTCTGAGCAACCTGGTCTAGTGAAAGGTGTCCCTGTGCACGGCAGGGGGTTGGAACAGATGATCTATAAGGCCCTTCCAACCCAAACCATTCTGTGGTTTCCCTGGTGGCAGCTGACCTTTGGGCTGAAGGTCCAGGCACCTTGCCTTGACGCTGCTTTGCTGCACAGATACAAGGGCAGAATTGATCATGGTCAATGCCTCAAGGACACCACATCACATCAAGGCACTAGTTTGATGCTAAGGTACACATTTCTCACTTTCATAGCTTTATTTACCCAATGTGACTACCCTGCCCTGGAAGCATTAATGCTAAACACTTCAAATATGTGGAAAACCCCAGCAACGTATTATATATAGACAAGGCACCTGAGATGGGGTCCTGCTCAAGACCATGAGTAGAACTAGCAAAAGAACTAGAGACTGAGCATATACAGCCACATCTTACCACACCTTTAACCTTCCACCATCACAGAATATGGCTCAAGTAAGACAACACATGTCTTCTGCTCAGTCTACAGCATTCTCCTCAGAAAAACATTTGTTGAAAGAAACGTGTGGGCAGTACAAGCTGCCTTGCTCAACACATCCCTCTGCACAGGTACGTAGTGACATCTGTCCTCACTGGTGACATGGGCACAGGAGCTAGAGACACACTTCCTCTCCCTGGCAGGAGCTCCCAGCATGTCCCCATAGGCTACAGAGAAATACCAAGCATTGGGTCTGGATCTTGAGGATGCCAAAAACATACAGTGTGTAGAGCAGTGAAAAAATGAGAAGAAGCTACAAGCACAGTGTAAGGCTGAAAAGAAACCAAAAGATGCTGACTTCAAAATTTCTCATAAAATTAGTGAAGAAAGCTGTAGAAGTTTTGAAGTATTTTACAATGTTGGCCTTGACTGGAGCCCTGTCAAGAAGTGGACAGTGGACTCTTTATTTCCCTCTTGTCCTCATTTATGCTGGGACATAGGTTTTATGGGTTTTTTTATGCTTTTATGTTATCAGGCAACAGACAGTCCAACCTAAGTTATATTGTTCATAGGAAAAAAAAATTAGAAGTTTTTACCAAACCAAATTTTGTAATATACAAACTAATCTCTAACACCTCAGAACTGGAACAAGATCCCTAGCAATAAACTCCCCTCTTAAAACTGCCAGAGAGTGCTTTTACATTGCTGCACTTGAAGAAGTGGAACTCGTGTTTTCTATCATGAAACTCTGACTTTTTCACTAATAAGTAGCTGTTTTCTCTGTCTTTCTGAAAGGTACAGCATTGTTGTCTGATCCAGAGCACTGCAGCCACGCACTGAGGAACTGGCATCTGCTATGATGGGAATCCCAGCAATGGAGCACATGGGCAAAGTTCCCTGCTGCTGCTACACGCTGGCACCAGGCCAGCTGCATCACCCCAGGAGTATGGAAAGGATGCTCCGTGTTCGCTGGCTTTCCCAAATTCCATCAAAGCAGAAAACAGATCCTGAAGTGATTCAGGGCCAGATGTCAGACAGCGTCTCAGAGCAGCGTTTCACTTTAAAGAGTACTGTAACTCTTTTACATGTCAGACTGCCATAAAAACCCACTAGAATATGACTTAGGCAGCTCAAAGGTAATTTTTAAAAATAGTAATTTCACAGCCTAAAACAAGAGGAGATTAAGAAGCTCATTAAGGTAAACCTTATGCCATTCTAATCACACCCAAATTTAGTTATGCAAGTGTAAAGAAAGCAGTACAATCATATTAGCTTTTGATTCCTGAGCACTGGTTATTACCTGTGTTTTTAAAACAAGTAAATTATAACCACAATCATCTTCCCTAGGACAGTTTGGCACTGTGACTCCCACAGTTCAGCTGTGTGGGGTCAGGAGGTTCAACAGAGGTATTTCTGAAATCTCAAACTCATTTGCCTGGGTAGTCAAGCAAGATCAAACATTTTCAAACACTGAGCTTTTAGAAAAACTGCATACATTTTTGAAAAACCCTTTAATGTTTGTTATCTGATCCATGGTAGGTAAGATGTGAAGATTCAACCGGAAACTGTACCTAAGAAACAAGGTGGACAGAAAGTCTTGATGCTGAATGGGAAACAAACACCACCTAGGCAGGCAACATGTTTCAAACAGTTAAACAGAGTGAAAAAAAAAAACCTCTTCATCCAATAATGGAAAAAAAAAAAAAATCTCAGAACTACAAAAATTTAATTTTTTAAAAAATCCAAATACAGATACTTATCCATAAAAGCACTTAGATTTAAATGCTGACCAGCATTTTCATGCTGTTTCTTCCCTTCAAAATCAATTGTAACACCCTTCACCTGGTAGTGTTTTACAGAGATGGGAAAATGGCATCTTTTCATCCTACCATAAGGAGACCCCCCTCAGTTTCTAATCAAATTATTTGTCTGCTAGCAAAGAAAATAAATTCTTAAAGAAGCACACTTCAGTGACTACAAAGAAGCTTTCTTAGCCTGTCATTTCTTCCTGTTTCACATATTTTGCCTTTGTTTCACCACTTGCTGCAACTGGAGCGGGCCAGAGGACGGAAGTGGGAATAACGATATTTGCACATATTAGCAATGGAGCAGGTAGGACCGTGCTAGCTTAAACTCACTAAATATCACAGAAATCTCGTTCTTTCTCCACTGCAAAAATGAAAGTATAAGCTGCACACAATTTGTACAGCTCCTCCAAAGAGAAAACAAGCTGGTTTAGTAAGAAAGGCAGTGCAAACTGAGAGCTGGATGAGTAACCATCAAAGCAGAAATGTATTGCAGAATGTACAGCAGAAAAGCAAGCTGTCAGGGCAAGTATCCCCAGCCTAAAAGACCACTTCTCAGTGACATAAGAGATCACAGGATCATTTAGGTTGAAAAAGGCCTTTAGAAGCAAGTCTAAGTCTTAACCCAGCACTACCAAGCCCACCACTAACTGTGCCCCCAAGTGCCACATCTACACGTCTAATAAACATCTCCAGGGATGGTGACTCAACCACTTCCCTGGGCAGCCTGCTCTGATGCTCGAATGCCATTTCAGCAAAGAAGTTTTTCCTGATTTCTAATCTAAATCTCTCCCGGTATGACTTGTTACTCGGGAGAGCAGACTGATTCCTACCTGGCTACCACTTCCTTTAGGGAGTTGTACAGAGCAAAAATGCCACCCCTGACCCTCCTTTTCTCCAGGCTAAACAACCCCAGTTCCCTCTGCTACTCCTCACAGGACTTGTGCTGCAGACCCTTCACAGCTCAGCTGCCCTTTCCTGGACACACTCCAGCCCCTCAATGTCTTTACTGCAGTGGGACCCAGAGCTGCACACAGATGTGGTGTGCCCTCAGCAGTGCTGAGTACAGGGGGACAGTCTCTGCCCTGCTCCTGCTGGCCACACTGTTGGTGACCCAAGCCAGGATGCCCTTGGCCACCTGGGCACAGCTGGGCTCCTGTCCAGCCATGCTGACACCGAGGACCACCTGCAGCTGCCCCTTCCTGGGTCCTCCTGAGTCGCACCTGCACTTGTGAGCCCCTTTTCCCTAAACATTCACCTTTCTGACGGGAACACAAGCCAGTAAATTCATACTGCACACAGTAAGGAAAAAAACAAAACAAAGCGCAAATCCCGCCGCACACCGAGCTGTGTTACAGCCGCGATCCCCAGGCGGGTCGGCGCCAATCCCGCTCGGGGCTCAGCTCCCGGGGCCGCTCCCGGCTCGGCCCCTCAGGCCCGCGCCCCTCACGGGCGGGGGCACAGCCGGGCGGCCTCAGGAGCGCCTCTCCGGGAATCGCCACTTCTGGAAAACGGCCCCCGAAGAGTCAAGTGGAAAATGAAATGGGGAAAAAGAAAGAAACAGCAAGTAAAGCCAAACCCTCGCCTCCCTTGGGGGACCGTGCGAGACCACCCCCAGCCCAGCGCGCCTCACCCGCTCCTCACGCCGCTCTCCCGCCGCGCCTCGCCGGGATCCAGCCCGGCTCCAGAGGCACCGCCCGGGGCGGGGATCCCGCGGGGCCGCCCCGCTCCCGGCAGCCGGGAGGAGGGAGAGCCCTGCTGCCGGCTCCCGGCCTGTCTCCCACAGGGCTTCTCCATTTGCCCGGCAGCCGGGAGGAGGGAGAGCCCTGCCGCCGGCTCCCGGCCTGTCTCCCGCAGGGGTTCTCCATTTGCCCGGCAGCCGGGAGGAGGGAGAGCCCTGCCGCCGGCTCCCGGCCTGTCTCCCACAGGGGTTCTCCATTTGCCCGGCAGCCCTTCCCGCTCCTCCGCCAGTGAGGTACAGTGTGTGCCTGGGTGTCACACTGCGCTGCTTTACATTTCAAGACAGCGTGGTTTGGCCTGGAAGGGCCTTAAAGATCATCTAGTTCCAGCCCTCTGCCATGGGCGAGGACACTTTCCCCTAGACCAGATTGCTGAAAGCCCCATCCAGCCTGGCACTGAACTCTTCCAGGGATGGGGATGCATGAAACACTTCTAGGGATTCCCATTCCCTGAATGGAGACCAACACCGTCATCATCTGTTTGAAGTATAGCCATTAAATGTGAACACAGTAACTTTGAAACTATTGGTTGGTTGGTTTTTTTTCCCTATCATTAAGCGTCGATTTCCTCAACAATTCACTCTTTAACAAGATGATGTGCATTCATCCAAAAAGAAATTCCCCTTTGCCAAGTACCTTCCCTTATAATAGTCTTTTATGTGTCGTTTCTCCCAGAGGTATGTAGGGAATTTGCATAGATTGGTGTACTTTCTTTTCTGGTTACACATTAAAGAACAGTTTTCTTCCATCTTGTTAAGGACTTTGCAGGAAAAACAGAAAGGAATTGAAATGGTCCTAACAAAGGCTTAAATCTTTTACAGAGTTACAAGCAGTTTGCTCCAATACAGAGCCAAGACAAACTTACACAGTCTTTTGTTATTGGATTTGGTTTGGGTTTGATTGTTTTTTTCCCTAAAATATCACAAGATATTAAAATGGTTGAAGATCAAGACTTTTCATGAAACAGTGAAGAGATTTGTATCGCGTGGCATGAATATCAGATTGTTTCTCTCTCCATCTCAGTTAATCTGGGCAAGGAACAAAATAGGAAAAACCTGCTAAATATTTGTCTGCCAAGCATTCACTTAGTGCACTCACAGAAACCCATAGACATATTTATCCAAGTAGAAGAAAATCTAGGCTTAAAACCCAGCTAAAAATAGCAAAAGTAAATAGTTGACTTAGGAGGCCTAAAGCTGTCAGTTGTGTAAGCAGCACTGTGTGCTGCTCCATCAAAAAATCCATTTGGAAAAAAAATTCCTAAGTGCCACTCTGTGCCTCTCCACAGCATCAATTACCTGGTGCTTTCCTTCTGGACTCACTGATTGTGTTTAATGTTGCTGTGTCTCAGGAGCTGCAGCTGAGAGACATGCTGTCAGGATATAGCTCACATGGCATCCACCTGCAAAGGCTCCAAGGTGGCTGGAATTCATTTATTTTATTTCCACATCTTGTCTGCAGTTTTCACATACAGTTTACCTTTCCAGCTTTTTTCTTGCCATGACCAGCTCAGTGTTGGTGGCAGCAGATGGTTTAGCATTGTAGCTAAATCCAGGTTTGCAGCTTTCTGCCTTCTCTTAACCTGTGTTAAGATCTTTGGATTTAATTGGTGATTTCTTTGTGCAGGCAGGCTTGAAAGTGAATGTTTATCTGGCTGCTGACTTATCAGAGGAGAGAGATGAAATGTATAGTACAAATGCTACAGATCAACCCCTTTATCAGTGAATCCTTCCCATTTCACAGCTCTCTACTCTCTCCTCTGTGCATTTATTGAGCACTTCAGTGCAATCTGGAGCATGGCCTTGGGCCTCTATACATGGGACTAAGCTTGGGACAATCAATCAATCAATCAATCAATCAATCAGAGATTACTTACCTCTTGAGGGACGTTTTTAAACTAACGCTATCCATAGTGCCTTTTCTTTCTCCTTAAGCTCTTTCTGGACCTCTTCCCTGAATCACAAAGAGATCTCTAGGACCTTTTTCCATTTGCAGGCTTTGGCAGGAAACTCATTGTGAGTGAGATGGGACAGCATCTACCTGCCTCTCTTCTTGGTATTGGATACATATACCACTGTAAGACTGAGCCAGGTAACACACAACCCTCCTGCACTGTTGGACTGCTCCGTGTGTGCTGTTCCTGTTAGCTGAATATGGGTTAGGATCCTGGAGAGAGCAAGCAACATCCATGTCTGAGCTGGGATCAACAGCAGAAATGGAAGTAGCAGCTAACTATTTAGGAATAGCAGTTTCTTTCACAGGCTTTGCATAATTGGAGACTGCTACAAAAGTTCAGAAAGCTTCAGAAAACATCAACTTCTCCAAAATTATTTCAGAGAATCATAGAATGTTAAGGGCTGGAAGGGACCTTGAAAATCCTCTAGTCCCACTCCCCTTGCCAGGGATGGGGCATCCACAGCCATCCTGGGCAACCTGTTCCAGTGTCTCACCCCCCTCACAGTAAATAATCTCTTCCAAATGCCTAACTTAAATTTCCTCTCTTTCAATTTCAACTCCTTGTTCTATCACTGTAGTTCCTGACAGAGTCCCTCTCCAGCTTCTCTGTAGGCTCCCTTCAAATACTGGGAGGTTGCTATGAGGTCTGCCCACAATCTCCTCTTATCCAGGCTGAACAGCCCCAGCTTTCTCAGCCTGTCTTCATGGAGGTGCTCCAGTGCTCATATCAACCTCATGTTCCTTCTCTGGAGGTGCTCCAACAGAACAGTGTAAGGAGACAGAGAAGGCCTTACACAGCCTATGCATTCAGTAGGTTTCAGCAGAAATAATGCATTCTCTGCTTTGCCTCTGAGTAGGCAGCAGCTCTGCAGGGACAGGGGACAGCTCCAGGGAGCTCAGACTGGAAACAGCCTAAATTGGATTCTCTTCCTCCAGACTTCCTGGCCACGACATTTTGCATATGTTTCTGATACTCAAACAAGGCTATGTACTGATGGCAAAGTTCTACTGCTTAGGGATATTTATGACATTTTCTTTCTTTAGGGGAGTATTATGAACTTTCCCACAACATGAACCTCCAGGTTCTTCTGCAGGTCATGGCATTTCCAAGCTGCAGCCATGACTGTGACTACCTCCCTCTGCGTGCACCCACGTGAGAGTGCACAGCAATTACAGCAAAAACTCATGCTGAAAGCCACTGCTAAGCAAGTGTGAAGACATTTCAACCGTGTCTGTTTAAACCCACAAATCAGCAGCCAAAGCCACTGCTGTGCTCATCTGCACTATAATCATGGCACAAAGAACATAAACAATTCCAAACGAGGGCTGAGGCAAAGGCAACAGCATCCAACCCAGCCAGAGTAGGAAGCCTAGGTGCAGAACCGGTGACAGCTTCCTCCTTCAGTTTTTCAAGCCCATTTTTAAGAGTCAAGAACCATTTCCTTGTTTATCGTAACTTATTACCACTGTCAAGGTCAGGTAGTCTGACGCACAGGTAAAAGCAGCACCCGTGCAGCTGTAATCAGCAGCACAGGATTTTTCTCTAGCTGATCATCAGCTTGTTAACATGCCAAAATTTATAGCACAGCAGCATGAACTTACCGGCACTTCTTTCTGAGCTAATTCGCTTTCCTTTTTCAGTGAAGTGGTCTCTGTTCTTGCTGGCCCTTCTGTCATGTTTCCTCTGCATCTCCTCTCCAGACTATCACCCCCAGTTGGATTTCTCTCCTGATTGCTGTTTTCCTGGGGTTAGAAAATGAGTCTCTACAGACTCAGCTTGTCTTCACAGATCAACAAGCTATGAAAGGATCTGGCTTCCTGTTTCATTTCCGTTGAAGTTTTCAGAGTCACACAGGCTGTCTATGCTTCTCCATATCCAAGCCACAAGAAAAAATTGAGCATAACTCAGCTATTCATAAAGGTCACATTGCTACCTCCCTCTGCATCTCCCAAGTTGCTGGAGGGATGGAGATTGCAGGGTGTTTTTCAGGCTGTGATGCAGCACCCATACATGGTCTCTATCTCAGTGGTAGTCCACAGTCACAGCTTCTCCTTTCCAGCTCCAATATCACGTTCAATTGCTAAGCTCTTATCATGCAATCAATGTGCCTCCTGTAGAAACAATCAGACCGTGAAGAGGAAACAGGTGGTCCACACAAACATCCCATGGTTATGGAACATGCTATGTAAAAGCAAAGTTTACACAGATATGGTTAAATCACTTCATAGATATGGGGTTTTTTACTGGAGTAAGCAAAGTGTTCTTTGAGACAGTCTTTCCTTTTTCCTCCTCACTCATTGTTTTAAGTTAAATGAAAAAAAAAGTGGTTTCTTACAGTTTAAGAATATTAATTCCTTCTTAATTATGCATTTGGAAGATATATCACAATACCACAGCTTACAAGTTCACTAAATCTAGTCTCCCACTCTGAAAATACCCACAAGTTCTTGTTTCAGAGGGTGAAGCAGCCACTTGTCCTTGCCTCCCAGAGATTCCTACTCTGTTAACAATTGTTTCACATTTCACATGCATTTAAAAAAGAACCAGTACAATTACTGACTCACATACTCCCTTTCACTAGAATGTCAGCTTCCCTTTCTACTCCTTTTATTACAGTATTTTTGTCAATTTAGTTCTAAAATGCTATTTTTCAATAATCACCTAGCATCAGGAGCATTTATTTTAAAAAAATAAAATGGAAAGGTGATGTTGGGGATATAACTGTTACATATATTACATTATTCTTTTGTTTGTTGGCACCTCAGGAGCTGAACGTGAAATCTGCTCTCCCTGCTCCAATACAAGCCTTGGGTCCCATGATTTCAGGCCTGCTAACACTTCTTATTTCACCATTTACTGTGGAGGAAGGAAGAAAGGAACAATAAAGAATTTTCTTTCCTAAAGTGTTCACTTGCTACCTTTGAATGGTCTCTCATGCTATTCAAGCTACATGCCAGTGAGCATCCAAAGGCAGCAAGTGAACTAAAAAACTGTGTTTAAATGTGTTACACACACACACACACACACACACACACACACACGTTTATATGTATAGAGGTGTATTTTTGTCTGTGTTCTGTTCCCATTAGCAGAACAAAATTGTTCTGAGGACAGATAAACTGTGGACTGGCTACAGGACTGGTGCATCTCTTAGGGAAGATCTGGAAAGAAAATTAGCAGGATGGAAGAAAGATACACTGCACATGCCCTCTTTTGCCTTCCTTGCTCAACACTGGGTGTTTGGTACATTTTTTTGGTTTTGGTTTTGGTTTTTTTAAAAGAAAACAAATAAAGGAAGCTGTCTAGTTTAAATTTTACAGTGAAATTTAACTTTCTTTTCTGCACTGAATTCCCTTAAGTCACCTTAAATTCCTCTGTTGTACTTCTTACTTCATTTTGGTAGGGTGGATTGGTTTGCTCTGGCCATAAACATTATGGATATTTGACATTTCCTACTCTTCGTCTCTTCTTGCAGTTTCCACATTCTTTTACCTATAAACCATAATTCCCAACCAAGCATAGCTGTTTCACCTGGATAACTCTTTAGTATCTCCTTAGGCTTTATCCAAGTAGGAAAAGTGTGGATTACCTCCCTTTCCTGCTGTGCTGGGGCGTAAATATTTGCCCAAGATCTGAATTTCTTCCATACCCCAGAGAGCATCTTTAGGGCATGGTGAGAATGCTGGGACATCTGAACTCTCCATGTGGCAGGGAACTTGAGGGAGTTTTGGAAAGTGATGCTGTTTTTGCTCCAACAGGGTTAGGTGACAAAGAAAGGCTCCAGAAGGGAGAAGAGGAAAAACCAGGACCTTCTGCACCCCTTCCTTGCAGGAAAGACCCAGCTGAGCTTTGGAACTGGACTAAGTTACAAGAAATACAGGATTCTTTCCCCATATATACCATGAATCTTATTTTTAGTTAGAAACTCTGAGGTCTAGGCAGGGTTATGGGGAAAAGAGAAAGACAAACCTTAGAGAGAGGATGAGTTTGGTATGCTGGAGGCACCTGGGCTGACAGAATCCACAAACTAAGAATAGCTGTGTTTTTCTAAATAGTTGGTGTTTGTTTGCATGGCTGCCTATTTGCACTCTTTATCACATTCACGGGCTGACAAGGAAATTTCCTTTGTCCACCCCCACACTTGTGCGGCGGCTGTTATCAGGCGGCCTCTCCTACCCGCGCCATTCCCTCGTGTTTCTGTGAGATGCAGCAAATGAGATCTGCTCTTGGCCTCACCACAGCCCACTGTGGTTGTTTCCCTGCTCACCAGTGATAGGAGAGCTCTTGGCTTCCAGCAGCAGCTGGGAAACCCCAGCATGACATGGCACAACGTCACCCAGCTCTCTGAAAGCTGTAAACACAGGATGGCCACCTGAGCTTGTCCTGGAGTTGCCAGCACTTCCATCTCCATTGCTGAGCCCTAGAGACAACTTCCTACTTCCTGCTTTCTCTCTCTCTGGAAGCAGTTTGTTACAGAGACAAATATCCCCAACCTCCAGCTGCATGTAGTCACTTTTGTTCTGCTCTAGCAGGTTGTCTTACCGTCTCATCTGCTATCTGAAAGAAAAATCACCTTTTCAGAACAATTATTCTTATTGCTGACAACTTTCTGCTGCAGCTGGATAGGTGGGGGCAAGCAGAGGTGCTGTCCTAGGCAGGTGCTCAGTTGGTTACTTAGCAGTTCAACAGGTACCCTTTTCTTTCTGAAGACTAGTAAGGGGAACAGCATCAATACAATCTACTTTCTGGATTCTGGAAGCATGAAATGCACTGTGAGTGCAGAATTGCCTCCTAGTGCCTAGGCTTGGGCACAGAAAATCAACTTCCTGCAGAAGAAAAATCCCTATTACGAAATCTGTGATGGACATTGCTTTTTAACAATTCTTTTAAAATCAAGTACTTTGTACTTGAAATAAGAGTCCGTATTATGACTTACTTTTATTTAGAAATCAACATGCAAAGGCTCAGCTGTTTCTCCTTCATCCTAGAAGATTCTACTGCCAGAAGAAACAACATACAGCCTATTTGTAGGCACTTTCCTTTTTTTTTTGTTTTTTTTGTTTTTTTGTTTTAAGTGTCAATCCCTGGCTTTGCAACAGTGACTAAATATTTATGTTTCATTGCCAAAAGTGCATAGCAGCAAACCAAAGCTAGCATTTTAAGACTTGTGTGCTATGAGTGACTCACTGGGACTAAAGATGTGAGCACCCCCTTCCCTGGGGTTCTTCTCTGAAGCAGGAGGAGCAGCTGCTTTCTGCCACCCCCTGAGAACCACAGCAGTCACCAGCGAGGGCTTGTTGTGTACTGGAACAGCAAAACAGGGTCACTGGGGGGAAGAAAGGAGCTCATTCTTTTCAGAGGAAGGAGTCACTCCAACCAAAAACATCAAATGCCAACAGTAAAAAGAACAAACTTTCTTCAGATGGAGACTTAGTAACAAGCAGGAAAATAAAATACACATAAAAACCATGTAAAAACTAAGGGAAAGCAGTAGCCCGTACACATAGAAACAATGGAAAGGTCATAGAGAGACAAGGGCTTGAGCATACACATGCCCCCCTTCATAATGCAGCTCATTGATCTAAATGTCTTTTACATTAACAGAAAAAGCAACAGAAGATGTTCCTTTCTGAAAGACACTTTGTGCAGCTGGTTGCTTATTCAGAATTGCAAAGATAAACATCCTGGTTCTATTTGCCATTTTCTTTCCCCGATCCCCCAACAATCCTCCCCATCCATGCTGATAGCTGAAATTAATATAGGTACTTCTTCATTTATCAGAAAAACTACCTGCTGCTAAATTAATATAGGCTATACTTAACTATGTATTTCACAACACAGAAGGAAGGATGACATCGATTTCTTTTAATTGGGATACAGGACAGGAATTCAGAGGATGAACATCTATTTTTGCAGTTGCCAGAATCTTACGTATCTTCAGCAAATCCTTTTACCACCTGTTAAAAAGGGGGAAGGGAACTAAAAAGCTTTCTCCATCTGTAAAGTAAAGCTTGATTAAAATTGAGAGCTGCTGAAAATACCATGGTGATGGAGACTCTTCAGCTGAATATACAGCCCCCGCTGTGATAACAAGCAGCACTCTCATCTCCCTCTGCAGTCAGGGACAATAAAGACAGAACTCTACTTGCAAGGGATGTCAGTATCTTTCTGACAAAGGATTCAATGATTTCTCTTGCTGTAATTTTTTTATTTTTTGACATTTTCCTATTTAGACAGCAAGTTAAGGATTAGGATTTCTACTTTTCTGGCAAATATATACATGTATATTATTTTTAAAATTCCCTGTGTTGAGAATGTAAGAATGAAATTTCCTGGCTGTTCCCATATGGCTTCTTCTCAAATATATATGAACATGCAAATTTTCTTGGCCCCACCTTCCACCACAGAAATTTTTCTCAGAGAAGTGTGCCTTTAGATGTTTATAGGATTTCTGTAGACCCCGGGGCCCTGCAGGAATTGCTCCCTCATCGTGCCAGGCATGCAGAGATCCCAGATGCCACCCATGGGTGTGCACAAAACAGACAGCACAGCATAGTGCAGGAGGTCTGATCCATGCTTGGCATGTTGGGCTCCAAGTGTGATCCATATAGGGAGCTGGTGCTTCATTTCAGCTTCTTGCATCCATTTATACAAAGAAGGTGGGGATTTTGAGTAGTTCCAGGAGAAAAAAGCAGAGGTCTTTCTCCTATGATTAGGAGAACTGTGTCTTGGATTCTGCTTTTATTTCCTCAAAATTATTTCTAGATTTAATCATCTCCTATGAGCAATCTGGATTCACATAACAGCAGAAAAATGCTACTTTCTGTGGCAGTTCAGGATGACAGTTTGAAGACTCTTGAAGCTGCCAGTAAATTTTTATAGGGAGTTTTACATTTTAAAGGATCATTAACTATACAATCCCATAATTGGATCCTTATGTTACAGGTTTTGTTTGAAAGCTCAAATGGTGTCTACGTATGTTAATAAACTTATTTTAGCACTGAGAGCACAAATGTGTGACAAATTGCCTTGGAGGAGAAATGAAAGGGAGACCATCTAAACTTACATTTTTGTGAGGGAAGGAATCTGACATGTTGGGGGCACAGCAGGAAACCAATGAGGAACAGAATGTACAGCCATGGCTGCTGTTAAATATAGATCCTCAGTTCTGAGGCAGTGCAGAGCCTTGCTCTTGGGGTCTCTTCAGCTAACAGGTGTCTCATGTCCTCAGAACACCTCATATTCAGGACAAAAATTGAATCAGATGAGGGTATTCTGCCTTTTTCTTCATCTTCTGTAGGTAATTCCAGAAGATCCTGGAGCACTTTTCTACAGGTGATACAAGCATAATATTGCTGGATTCTTTTCTTTTCTTTTTTTCTTTTCTTTTCTTTTCTTTTCTTTTCTTTTCTTTTCTTTTCTTTTCTTTTCTTTTCTTTTCTTTTCTTTTCTTTTCTTTTCTTTTCTTTTCTTTTCTTTTCTTTTCTTTTCTTTTCTTTTCTTTTCTTTTCTTTTCTTTTCTTCTTGTTTTTTTAAATAAGTCTAATGTAACTCTGAAATGGCTCCATTCTGCCACCAATTGTGTATTACAGGTGAAAAACAACTTCCAAGCAGTGAATTCTTTGTGTTTTGCTCCATTTATTCTTTTCCAAGTGAGTGTAGGAACAGTCCTTCCTCCACTGACCTTCAAGTATTACTCTGACACAAAATGCATTAGCATGAGAAAATAGTGTGACTACTACAGCATCATGGTAAGGTAAATACCCTATAGTTATACTTCCTTCCTCTGGCAGTATCTCCAGGAGACAGGCTTCATAAAGAGCTACACCCAGTAGTAAAATAATATATGCTGAATAAACAAATACTGAGAGATGTTATAAAGTCCAACATGGAGCTCAGCCAGAGCTGAGCCACTGCTTTTAAGTGGCAATATGTCAGCTGCAAATGAGCAATATGAGAGAAGCCGAGACATTTGTATAGCCAAACTAGTAGGAGCCTAAAATGCCAAAGTTAAGGCTACAGATGATAGTAGGTTTTGCACAAAAAACATGCTGGGTCTCCAGGCATGAACCTATAGCTTTTGAGAGCTTTCCCCCTCCTTCCCATGCCTAAATATAACATTAGATTTTAGGGAATAAACCAAAATATTTTTAAAAAGCAGCCTAAGTGTGGCTGAGGGACTGCAAGTACATGCTAGACAGATGCCCTACCTTGTATTTTCCTCATCAGAACCAAAGATGGGACTTCACAGTGTAGCACAAGCAAAGATCTCTGCTACCACCCTGCCTCCACTGCCTGGTTGCTGTGATAGATTTGCTCTGCCCAGCACTGTCACAAACAGCTAAAGCAGTTTTGACATTTTATGTCAGAGTTCCATGGTGTGGGTCAGCTGTCTTGCTGGAACAGGAAGCTGAGGTGTGGCTGCCACAGAGACAGATTTAGGATGTAACTCCTGCTCCTCAAAGGGAGCCCAGGACATACAGTGTCATGCATCAAAACACTGCAAGGCAACAACGTTGGTACGCACAAATTCTTATAGATAACTTAAGTGTTTGATCTCTTATATATATATGTATGCATAAATTTTTACCAACAAAACTGTTTTACACCTGAGCTTTTTGTTTCTAGGACAGGGTACTTTGGGCATAAAGCTGTGTCCCCCCTGGCATGTGTTTCCCTGTGTCCCTCTGGGCCATAGTCCCCTCCTGTCTGCTGGATTTTCACCACCATAACTGTGGATAACAAGTCAGCAGAAGAGCAGGAATTTCCACACAGCTGTCATGATTTGCCATTTGTACTTCTTCATTTTTCCCCCCCAACACAAGCATTTCTACACCCCCTCTGCCAAGAACAGCTCAGACTGTTTAACTGTTTCATAATTGGCAAAGAGCCCTTTCACCTTCCCTCTCACAAAGTGCTGGATTTACAAAATCTTTAAGTATGGACAGAAGGGAAGAAGCTGGAGAAATACAACACAGCTTTGGAGAGCAGCTTGAGCAGAGCTCCCCAGAGTGGTACAAAGTTCTGGGAATTGTGTTCTCCAGCAGAAAGATCAGAACAGCAGCTCCTGCTAAAGGCAACATCTTTCAGAGTAACACTTGTCTACCATGGAATAACATCATTTTCACTTCCTGTGGCTGGAGAAATGCAGAAATGTACAGAAAAAAAAACCCCAAACCACCTTGTTGACAAGAAATAGCTGCAGTAAGACAGGATGGCAGATGCCCCATGACAGCACTACAACATAAAAGAGAAGTACAACAATTAAGACAATCCACCCTTTTACTACTTTGTTGCAGAAGACCTCAAATATTTACAGAAAGATATCTTCTTCATCTAATGCCCTTTTATCCAATGGGAAAGCTTTTCCCTTGCAGCTCTAAAACACAACAGAGGGGGAGGCTCAAGGAACAAAGTAGAAGTTGGTGTTTCTCTGGCTTGGGCAAAAAAGTCAGTGTCTGACACCAAGCAAATTTAACCAATTAAAATAAAACTCTGCCTTACACAGGACAGTAATACTAAGGCTCTGAAAATACTTTACAACTTTGTCTGCAGCTTCCACACTGTTAGACTCCACAGCATATACATGTAGTTTCAATACTTTTTTTCTTTTTAATCACAATGGTTACTTGCTAATATAGGGATTGATGTGGGTTAGAAATTATAAATTATACAAGTGAGATTAAAGTTATCAAAGTTATCAAGTTATTTGGGAAGAGATTTGTAAAGCAGATAAAGAGCTGGTCTGGAGCACTTGACAGAAAAGCTGACATCTGAACTAATGGAAAAGAACATTACCATTGCATCATAATTTTTTTTTTCAAACCAGCAGATGGAGTTTAGGCCTTGTCCAATGTTACTCCTCTCAACCCTTGCAACTGACTAACAGAAAGAAATATTTGTTTCTTATTTGTCAAGCCAAACATTACCAACTAGAGGAAGATTAAACTCTGATCAAGTACTTGCACTACTTACCTAGCCACACAGGACTGGAAAAGTGACAGCATGCAAACAGAAGCAGATGTTGGCTTTCACAAACAAATGCCATCCTTACCCAGGCATGAATCCTTCAGAGGATGAAAGGGAATCACAGGCTTATCAGCCATGTACTGCCTATCCCAAAACATTCTTTCTCAAATATAGTATCTCTATTAAATTCCAAATAAAGATATTTTCCTCTCTCTGAACTTTATCTCTGCAGTCTCTTTGGGATGGTATCTTCCAAGCCAAGCAGCAGATACTTCTAGGGAAATGCTTTTAACTTGAACAGTGAGATGTTTTGAAAGGACGCCACCAATTTTCAGTAAACTCTTCTCTCTCCTCCACTAGACCTATTAGCTTATCAGAAATGACTGGAAATACTTTTTAGAGTAAAAACATTGATTACTATTTTGCGTGTTTGAATAGGTTTCCAAGCCAATTCTCCTCTCTTCTATCTCCAGGGCTTACCATCCTCTCCAGCATTTCTCCCATCCTGTTCTGAAGTTGTCTGCAATGTATTGCTCATGGCTGGACTGATGGATGGTAGTGCACTCTCTAAAGCCAGTGGTGACCTAGTTACAAATAACTTACAGACAGTACAAGGAGGTAGCAAACAGCACTCTATCAGCACAGAGAAAAAGACAGTAGGTAAATTAGATATTTGCTGCCAAGTCTCAGATCAAAAAGCAAACAACGTGCAGGCAACTATGCCATGGTTTCTGTAGATGCACCATTCTTCCCTTGGTCAGATCCCGAGGCAGTGGCAGGGATCAGGTGCACAGTTAATGTCCAGTGTTGTCCATGCCTACTCCTACTCCTACTGTTATCCTAGAAAGACATGTGCACTTACTCTTTCCTGTGTTTTCCTGCTGTCTTTCACTTCTTTCTCCCCAATCTCCATCTGTCTTGGTCTTCTTGAGCACATTTCTGAATCGCCAAATGTTGTGAATTGGAGGTAGCACTCTTGGCTTCTCGAAGAGATCATGCAGAAGAAGGTCATGCTGTTCCCATGTCTTGTTGTTATCACAACTGACTCAGATTGTGGAAATGCTTTTGATTTCTTTCCCATGAAACACCAGAAAATTCAACTCTGACAGAGACCTTAAGAAATGAGGATTTCTTTGTGTGCATAAATAACCACCTATGCCTCTCTTCATCACTGCTATATATCTACTTACAGAGAAAGCAAAGGAAGGGAAAATAGCATTTTATGCATGACATTAGTTTGCAACTCCTGAAATTCAGAAAAAAAAACCCACCAAGAATTATATGGGCAGTCTACCTATCTTGAAGAAATCCATACACTCTTCAACACATATACTCATTTCAAAAATCTTTGCAGCATGCATACACTCCACTGCAGCTGCCACCCTTTCTTACAGCACATCATTATCCACGTGTGCCAAAGTGTTTTGGCACTGTGGCCATTATATCCTTTCCTATCTCATGTACAGTGATGTGTCAGAAGGAGGATAGTGGAGAAACAGCCACAGATGGAGAACACATCTCAAAGTGTGTGAGTGAATGGCCAGTTTTCTTTTCTCCTCTGGGTGCTCCCATACTTGCCCCATGCTGAGTGATGAATCCAGGCAACACCACACACATTCACAGAGTAGCTGAATGTGTATCAGATTTTTACTGAGCAGCAACAGACTCATCAGACATGGGAACCAAGGAACACAGTAGTGCCTTTTTGCAAATGAAGCTCTTTGACTTCGCAAATCACAAGCACAAGGACATGTTTCATTGCTGTTGTCTGAGCTGCAGCAAAGAATGCTCTCAGCAAAGGTTGTGGATCTACCTTGACAGTCTTGCTGCAAGCCATGGAACCACCAGGTAACCAGTGAGACTAATTCCCCACGGTCACAACATATGATCATTTAGTTCTGGCAATCACCACATATGAAGACTGCCCTGAAAGGTTTGATTTTCAGCATAATAACATTTTGTGTGAGTTATGAAGCAAGCCCTCAGCCACAGAAATGTGCTAGATGGAAAACAATTACAGTAATTTCTTGAGTCCTGGCAGACAGAATACTAAGCATTATCTCAACATAAGCACTTAAAAACCCCCTGATAAGTTAGCTGGAAGAAGAAAACATTAGAAGGAACAGTTAATGGATTAGAATCTCTCTCATCCTCCTGGAAGAAAAAATGTTTGAGAAAAGGCATAGCTGGTACAGATAATGGCCTCATCCATATCATGACTATCAGTATACCAGGAATTCAGCTAGGATTTTCATACTTAAAAATTCCCTAGAGAATGGGATGAGAGTAAACAGATCCTCTTACCACAAGCAGAAGACTTCCTCAGTAGATATGCTGACCCCTACATTGCAACCTTGTACTGTATCACATATCAGATTACTTATACTATACCCAGACTTCATTAGAGAATATCATATTTACATTTTAAAAAATAGTAGACTATTAAACAGATAGAGGTCATGAAAATGAAAAGGATGGCTGGATATTAAGTGAAAAATCAGGTCCCCTTACAAAAATCAGTACTTAATCCAAAAAGACAAATAACAACTAGAGTCACTTTAGACTGGAGAGGCATTACCCACCTGGGCCATGGGATGAAGTACACTGACAAGGTTCATGTTCTTTCAAGCAGGTCTGAAGAGCAATGTACAATTCCAAGCTGTCACTCACAATCAGCAGCCAGGGTAAAGGCAGCAATCATCACCAGATTTACACCCTGCCTTTCTTTGTGAAGGATCCTCGGGAGAAATGAGTTTAGGCCTCCATGAAACTCCATGAGCAATGAGAAATCTTGACATTCAGGCACTTTTTGGTGATAATCAAGTTATCTTCAGGATGCCCCATCCTAAAAGCTTCCTCTTAATGTTTCATGATATATCATGACATTCTTTTTCCGTGTGTGAATCAGCCAGCACTGTCCACTAGCATCTAGAACTCCAACAACAGCAACAAAATCAGAACACGCTGCACTAACTGGGACTAGCACAGATTCCCAGATTTGAGTTTTCCTGGCAAGCAAAGAGTCCAGAACCCTGAATGCCCAGAAGAATGCTCCATCACCAAAGAAGGAAGCACTCTTTCACCATCAGTCTTGAGAAATGGCAAATTAAATGACATCATTCTGCAAATACTCAGTGGATCTTGGCATCACTGAAGGGAAAGTCTGAGAGCTTGAAGAACCATCCATCTCAAGGGATCACATGGTCTTCAGCGACACACAGGCAAGACATGTAAAAACAGGCAAGATACATGATGTAAATTGACCAGAAGTGATTAGACAGGTTCCCAGTGGTACAACAAGGAAAGCTTTCAGCTGCTGCCAGCTCTTCCTCAGCCTTGGGAGCAACCCTTGGGATTGCAAGCCCTCACAGAGACTGAGTTCAGGGTGTGCCAAGTGAATTCCTGGTGCTGACTACTGCCAGTGAAGTCTTCAGGAAGCACAAATGTGAAATTTCTGCAAGTAGCATTTGCAGATACTCCTGATGTATGAGTTCACAAGCCTCCTGCTTGGGACCCAAATGAATACTTTTTTTGAATTGAGGCGCTCGTGTCCCTAAAATCAGTGTTTGGCATTTAATGTGAAAGAGGCAGAGTTTCAGATTAATCAAGTCCAAGGCAGGTTACATTTTCCTCTCTCGGGACAAGAAATAATGGCTCCAGGAGCTGGCAAGAAAAGTCCTGCAAAAGAAGTACTGGGAAAAAGTCAGGGGAGCTAGGCTGGCTATCTGAGTAGTAAAAAGAAAGCCAGCAGTAGTCAGCTTAGTCAGCTTCTATTTGTTTAGTAAAAGAGATTTCTATACTCAGTTCCATCAGAACAACTGCTCCCTAAGCCAATTGTAATACCTCAGCTTTGTCTAGGAACTAGAGTGGCTCAACAAAAGAAAATTATTATTCATGGGGGATGTACTGAAGGGGGAATTCAAGATTTACATGTGTGGTCATGGATTCTAAATGAACCATTGAAGCTCAACTTGGCAACATGATCTCAGGATTGTTCTACAAAGTATCAGCTCAAAAGAAGTCAAATACTAGGAATTTTTAGAAAAGGAATAGAGAACAAAATGCCATTTTCCAGCTGTGCAATTTAAGGTGCACCTGTATCATAAATACTGTATGAGGTTTGCCTCCTCCCATCATAGAAAATATACAACTTGGAACTAGGGAAGGTTCAGAGAAGGGCAATTGAGATGAGAAACACCTTCCCCATGAGGAATGAACAGACTGGTACTCTTCAGCTTGGCAAACAAATGACCAAATGAAAAGTAATTTGCAGATCATAAAAGCAAAGGTAAGACACAAAAGTTGGGGTATGAACTGTCCATTAAAAGCTTCAGAGATATTAAAGGAAGATATCAGTTGGGTTCTTGGCATAATATATAGTTCAACTTCTTCATAACTTGTTGCTACACAAAGTTGGGCTACCACTGGTTAACTGCTATTCTAAACCAACAATTATGTGTTAAGTAAATGTCAATGAACTTCTCTTCCATGAGATACAAACTCATAGTTTTGTAGGAAGCCCATTGAGTATGACAGATGAGAATACACTAGGATGGTAATGGACAAAATGTCTTTTGGGAGCTGAAAATTCAGCCTGAAGTGTTGCTCTGGTGTTAAGATTTCATCCTTTCTATAGCTATTTGTCCTCTTTGGATAGAAGATATTTTCCTTCAGGAAACATGAACCTTGAGAACGAGTGTATTGCCACAGGCATAATGATGGAATCTGGAGCTTTGTCAGCAGCAACTGATGAAGTCTCAAGCATCTCATCTTCACATTTCCTTGAACAACAAAGTAAAAAAGTCCCTCCAGAAGTAGAAAATGCACGTTAGGATAAAAACTCATTAAAAAAGCAGCAAGCATTCAGATTACTGCCCATGAAAATCACACAATGAAAGGATCTTTTCAGTAAAAAACTCAAAGAATCTATGTATTAAACCTCAAAGTATCTCTAGCGTGTTTCCTCATTTTAACCTACAACCAGTGAAGAAAATGGGAAGCTTGTGCTCTCCTCTCATACTAGGGTTGGTTGATAATGGCTTTTTCTGTGACTGGAAGGCACAGATTGGCTGGTGGGAGTTTATGATTAGCACGACTGGTGCTGGCTCTCCTGACATTACTGAGGGGAGAGCAGACTGCTCTACTCCATGTCCCCAGCTGCCTCATTCCCACAAAGACTTCTGGATAGGGCTAAGGGCAGTGACTTAGAGGAAATGAGAAGTGTTCCTGTTTTGAGGACAACTTAATGAGAGAAGTATATTCTCCTGCTCCTACACTTCAGGTTCCTAGCCCCTTGGCAGGTCAGGGAAATGGGAGATGCCATTCCTGTGCTGATGCTCAGTGTTACAGCGTGGCACTGAAGATCACTGAGTGCAGTTACCTGGGAAATACTGACGTTACCACCAGGCATGTTGTGTATCTACTTGCCAGGAAGGAGAGAGAACGGAGAGATCATCATGCTCCTGCATTATAATGCATACAGGAAGAGCCTTTTGCCAGCATGAGGTGATGTGAATGTGAAAAAATACTGGAAGCAGAAACTCTACAGACAACCTGTCTGCTACTCTCAAATATAAGCTTCATCAAGATTTAATTTTAGGAAAGAAATTGTTTGCCTGAGGGATAAAGCATCACAATACCTGGAGCTCGTTTAAACAAAAACAGAAACTTGGTCCTCCAGGGTTCTACCTACCTCCACATGCACCTGAATGCCTGTAGCAGAGACATTAGTAACACCTCCACACTGAGTCTATTAATTCATGGGAAAGGTTTATAATTTTCTGGACTGGAGCTAACATGGTAACACTCCCTCCACTAATCCCTAGCACATGGATACACTGCTGTATGCAGCAAAGATCTTCACCAAATACCAACTCTCAGAGATTTCACTACCCACAGCAGGCAGTTCAGTGTATTCCTGTCTTCATTTCTCTTAAGATCTTGGGGAACCATGGAGCTTAACCTCAAATCAGCCATCCTTGCTTGCATTCATTTCTTACTCACCAGCCCACCTTTCAAATGGAGTCCTACATTGACACCCTCTGTGGTGGGGTTTTAATGCTTCCTGGCAATGTCATGCAGTAAGTTACATGCAAAGAACATCCCATTCTGTTTTCAGGCATCTTCTACTACCAGTCAGGTTTGCATGGTTACTGAAATATTTTCAAGAAGACGGATGCTTTTGCTGTGTCATTCTGGAGGATCTCTGCTGTGCCCTGGCCTGACCATACTTTTGGATTTGGAGTAAGAAAAAATCAATTCTTTTTTCTTCTGTTCATCAACACATTAATAGTCCTATCTGAGAATGACTTACAGTCAACAGGAGCATAGGCAGGTATGTATTAGGCCTCTGCCTATAGGAAGACAATGTAGGTTGCTTTCCTGATCATGGAAATCATGTTATCTAGTTAAGTTTTATGCTTAGCAGTTGCACAATTGCCTTCAAGTTAATCAGTGTTCATTACATGTGCAATGAAGAATGGGGCTCCCAAACTCAACTTTAGAAATACTATCTCATGCACCAGCTTTAAAGTATGGCAACCTCTTCTCTTCCTGAACTATCAGTAAAAAGTGATTGGGGCATGTTATCAAGAAGAAACACTTAAGAGTCTTCTCTTGAATCTCCCTGGCTATTCACCCCCCATTCAGCTGTAACATTGACTGCCATTCCCTTGGCTCTACAATATTCCCACATCAGGGCCTGACACCAGCTGCTCTGACCCATGTTTCTGGTCTCCACTCTCTATCAGCCTGCAGTGCTGCTTTGTGTGCAGGACAGTCAACAACAACTGCACCCACCCCAAATGGCATTTGCAGCCTCAACTACACAGTCTGATGAAACAAAAGGATCTTATGTTATCTCTTCAAAGCATTTCAGTAGATTTATAAGTAGAAGATCTGAAGCTAAAGATCACCATTCAAGCTTTGTGCAACTGGAAGCTCTTGCACCAAACTGCATATTTTTGTGTAGAACTCCACTCTGTTGAAATATGTTGGCTGTCCCAAGTAAGGGGCTCATGGAGAAGACCAGAAAGAGCACACTCTGTTTACATGTGAGCCAAAGAATCTATCTCTGCTACCTGAAAATCCTACAGGTGCATTATTTGTCTGTAAAGCACTTTAGTAACTTATCCCTAACTTAGTACATCTTTGGGCAAGAACCATTCCACAAAGCATGTGGCCATCTACTTCCTGGTCATGGAAAAAGCTTCCAGTGGTTCATCCTTGTGAACAGGTCCTTCCTGAACATCCTCTGTCTATATGTAAAGTGTCTCTCTCAGTTGTCTCTCCCAGTAAGTAATAAAGGGACTGTTCAATTGCCTGACAGGGAATAGCGGAAAAGAGCAGGGAAAAAAATGTATACAATACAGCAACAAACATAAACACTCTGTATTGTTCCCTGACCTTCCACTTAATTTTTGAATTATAAACAGCTACTGATAGCAGAAAAGCGAGGAAGAGAAATACACACAATGAGAAACTTTTCTGCTTTATGAGTTTAGTTGCAAATCCCAAATCTTGATGTTTGAAAGTAACTTTTCTTCATAATGAACCTGGAATGCCTAAAAGTTGTGGGAAATCTGTTCCCTGGCTTAATTCTAAACTGAAATATCATCCTCTGGTCTTCAACTGGGAACATCTGGTAGAAAACTCTACTGGTAAAAATTTACTAGCTAATAAAGACCATAATACATTTCCACAGTTAGACAGTTACTCATGTTTTATATAAAAGCATTCATGACACTACAAAGCACTCAACACTTAGAGCAAAGGCAAATATTATTTTGTAAGGCATGAAGGAAAGATACATCATTGCAATTTAAAATGAATTTTATGGCAATAAAGTAACATACTTTTTAAAAAAAAATACAGAGCCAAATTAAAATATAGCCAAACCTAAACTGTCAACTCCTTAAAGCAAGAGATCAGACAATTATGTCAAATATGTTTAATTTTTTTCAAAATAACTGATGGCAAAATAAAATATTTACATCATGTCATACCGTGTAAACATGTAACGTCACTGTACAAAGAAATATACATGCAAAATAAAGCAAAAAATTTAACTAAAACAATAAAGGAAAATAATACACAAACATAATGATATGAGGTTGGTATGAATACATATCCAGTTTAGAAGTCAGTTGTTTTCTTTTAAAAAGTTTCTGTACAACTTTACAAAAAAACCAAAAACCAACAAAAAAAAAAAAACAAAAAAACCAAAAAAAAACAACAACAAAAAAAAAGAAAAAAAAAAAAGAATAAATAGGATACAGTGGAAGCCACAAAGCTCAAAACTAACCCAAGCTAGGTTATGGCTTAACACCCATATATCTAACTCTTGTGGGATGTCGGCTTGGTTTCCTTAAACATGGCATTTCATACAAACATAGATGTTCACAACACACCCACGTGAACTCAGTGATGCACAGAAAACCATCTCTGTCTTTTTAAATACCTCACGCTAATAGTACTTCAACCTTAAAAACAATTACTAAGACAATTACATTACATGTCCAATTCTCCTCATCTGACCACTACTTTCCTTATGTATTCTTCACCAAAGACCACAAGATTAATTTGTTCATTTCACAGAAAGAAGTAAAAAAACAGATTTGAAAATTCTTAGAAGTAGTTAAGTGTTGAGACTGATTTGGGGAAAGTCAGACTTTGGCATTTAAAATATAATAATAAATTTTAAAAAGTGTCACTCTGCTTTTGAACCAGTTTGACATTTGGGATACGAATCTCTCTCTCTCTTCCATTTTTTTCTTTTTAACAATCCTTAAAATTGACTAGTCTTGACTAAATTCTATGCTAATCCTCGTCTTAAACTAATAATGACAGTGTGGTACAACACACCTGCCCAAGCCCACCCAGAACCCCCAACCACACAAACAAAACCATAAAGCTCGCAGTACTAAGTATGTGCTTTTTCTATATATTTATTACAGTTACAACAGAGGTCCTCATAAATAGTTGCATAAAATGTTAAAGCCACAACATTGCACATGATATGAAAGAAAACAAAATCCCAAATGAGTGCATTTACAGTATTTCATCCTGCTGTATACTGCTTGACAATTGGGTCAGCAAGCTGGGCACCAACCCAAAGTTCTTTTCTAGGGGGACAGTGAGAACTGACCCAAACTGAAGACCCGCACAGTGGTATACCACCATTTAGGAAGGAGGGGGAAAAAAGGATGAGAGGAGGGGGAAAAAAATTACAGACCGAAGGCAGGTAACAGTCTATATACAAGTAAGGCCTACATTTTATCAGAGCAAAACAATTCATTCTATTTGTATGCAAAATCTTTTGAGGTTGGATGCACTTAAAAGCAGAGTCTGATCTCAGTGCACTGCTACGTGAGATACATACAGGCGAGGCAACTGGAAAGCTCTAGGACCAAGTGAAAACCAGATGTTATAAATGGAGGCCGTACCAATGGGCAGCCATTTTAGTGAGTCTTCTCCAGGCATGATCTGATTTTTGTTTAACACCAGTGCTTTAAACATAGGCATTTCTTCCTTGAATAAATCTTGAAAACGGTAGCTAAGTTCACTTGCAAAATTCAACTCTTGTTTATTAAAAAAACTATTTTTTTTTGCAGAAACCTGAATAAAATACTGTTGCTGTATCGCTTGTGACTGCTTTTTGCAGAGTACAGTGCTATTGTCCTCCACCCCCGTGAAGTCTGCATCTCCAGTCCCCCGCGCTGCCCTGCGCGGGTCCCTGTGGAATGCATTTGCACACGAACATTCACTAGCAGCTGGTTGGCTTGGGGTTTGCTTTCCTCAAAATTCAAGTCAACAGCTGATTGGCAGGAGGAGTCTATCTCCAGTCTGATTGATTGGCAGGAGGAGTCCATCTCCAGTCTGATTGATTGGCAGGTGAAAGAGAATGAGAGAGAACTTCAAGCAAGGTCAAACTCTTGGCAAGAGCCTGCTCTGTAAGAAGTTTTTAATGCTACGGATGGGTCGAACATCATTCTGGTGTTTTCGCCGCTCAATGAACGAAGTCAGTCTGGATGTATCAATGCTGTCAGCACTTTTGCTATTCCCCAGCTGCAGCCATTGCTCCTGGAGGGCCAGTGCAGCCGAGGGACGCTTAGCTGGGTCATCCTGAAGTAGGAAGCATACAAAATCTTTGGCCTTCTGGCTAACTCCTTTGAAGTAGTCATCTGGGAAACTAAAGTCTAAGCGGCAAATATTCAGGCAAGTTTCCTCTACACTTTCATCCAGGAAAGGAGAGACGCCACTAAGAAGGACATAAGTGAGCACTCCAATGCTCCAAACATCTGAAGTGAGTGAAACAGGATTTCCAAGAATAATTTCAGGAGCTGCAAACTCTGGGTTTCCAAGTAACTGGTGGATATAATACGTGGTATTGAGCTGGACTGCATCTCCAAAGTCAGCCAGTTTTATTGTTGGCTTAGTGGAACTCTGGTCCACCAAAATATTTTCAGGCTAGAAAACATAAAAGCAAAAGTTAAAATATCTTTTTTCAATCAGTCTAACATACATTTAATGCTCCAACTTAAATGCTTCCTAGCCAGTGTGGTCAGCTCTAGAACATAAATAACTAGCACTCTATAAGGATCACTGCAGAAGGCCAGCTCTGCAAAGCTTTGGAGCAGTCTTAAGACTTCCCCAGACCAACCAGCAGGTGGATTCTTGCCTATTGCAACATACAAAGAATGTGCTTTAGCTGCTGGCACTGTATTTTTTTGCAGGAAATATAGTTCTGCCAGTTAATACTTCACTTGTTTGTGACACCAGCTTTGCAAAGCTTCATAGGAACTGTGTTTCAAAACTTAGGATTAAGGAACAGCAATCACAAATAGAGGGTGAATAAAGCAACTGCTCCATTTGTTTTACGACACAGACATCAAAACCATTGCATTTAAAGACTGGAAGACTTTGTAGATATTTGCATGATGCTTTCAACAGAATCCAGTTTTATTTGGCTGTTCTTTCATAAAATGCAGCTGTACAGATGGAAGACAAGCCCTGTTAGGAGACTATGGCAGCAGAAGATCCTGTTGGATGCACATGACTTCAAGAGAACGGCTCCATTATTTGTGAACTGAAAATGGTATTATTTCTAAAGAGTCTTATTTCTAAAGCTACTGCTGCTGTAGCTGTAATCTCTGCAAAGTAAGAGCAACTTACCTACAACTACTTTTTAATTAGTTCATCTGTATGTGAGACCAGAAAAAGTACTGGTGAACACTAGAAAAAAATTAATGGTATGAAGACCCAAAACTGGTTCTGCTTGGAAAACAAAAGCACATGGAGGGAAGAGACTCAGGCCTTTTGCTTTTTCTCACCATGACTCCATTTGGCTAAAGAGACCCTGCCTACAAAGATGACTTGTCAATGCTAAAATTATTATTCATATACAGGTGAAAAAAAGTGTAAAGAGTAAGTTTTTAATTTATATTTACATTAAGTAAATATAAATATAAATATAAATATAAATATAAATATAAATATAAATATAAATATAAATATAAATATAAATATAAATATAAATATAAATATAAATATAAATATAAATTCTGACATAGTATTTTTTTTACGAGAATGCATCAAACCCTTGTGGCTCAAGTAACACCCAAAGGGAAGAACAAAGGCCCAAAGAGGCACCATTCATGCATGCCCTCAAAGTGTAAATATGAGAAACATTTTGGCAGCAAAAGAGGAAAAGAAGTTTCTTTCACAATAAACTCTATGCTTCTTATGAAAGAAATGGATCTCTGCTGCAAGTTTATCAGAACTAACTAACTAAATAAATAATCAAGCAAAATTTCCTGTTAGCAATTATTTCCAGCACAAAGAGCCACACAGGGCAAGCAAGCTATAAGGAGAAAGCATAGAGAATTGAGAGTTTCTGCTTGGCTGGCTGTGAGTGACTTAAAGCATTTGGGAATGAAGCCCCAAGCCATATCCTTCATGACTCTCAAAGCATTTCATAGTTCCATGTTCCCAGCTGCAAGTTTTCTAGAAGAGAGAGATTTTTATGGCTGGAATGATGCACACTGCCCAGAATCCCATTAACACCTCACCTTTAGGTCCAAATGTACTATTCTGCAGTTATGAAGGTACTGCACAGCTTCCAGAATCTCTCCCAGGTAGAGTCTGATCTTCCCCTCTGTGAGGTTTCCCCATCGCACGACGTAGTCTAGAAGGCGACCCTGGTCAGCCCTGTTAGAATTACAAGGGTTGTATTTTGGATTAATCCATGCATCAGAACTGAGAAAAAAACTTAAGAGGCTACAGACTACAGCAGTAACTTTAGCCTGCAGAGCTTACAGGACAGAGGACAAGGGCATGATGGGGAGATTTCACATCAAGCTACCAGACCACAACATTCCTAATTCACTTTTGTGGCCATTTGATACAAAAATACTGTTGAACCTTAAAATTAAGACAATCATCCACATGTCAATTTAATATCTCTATTTGTTGCCTTCTAAGTATTAAACTCAACATTTTAGTAACAGCATTAGACAACTGCAGTATTTTACTTAGGTGCTATCAAACTGCTATGAAATTTTAGAGCTACTTATTCATAAACTACCATAAATCCCCCAGAATGTCAGCTGTAAAATTGCATTTTACAAATAATTTAGAGTCCACACACATTTCTAACACTAGTATGTAGCTGGTGGAGGTCTCAAAGGTATCAAGAAGGCCAATGAGCTGGGGATGCTGGAGATTCTGCATGACTCCAAGTTCATGGGTAACCTGGTCTCGCTTCATCAACTTCTTATTCACAAACTTAGTGGCTACTGCTCGCTTGGTTCCCTTCTGGTCGCACTTCTTAACGACAGAAAATCTGCCCCTGGAACACAACAACGAAAGGAAAGAATTAACCAAGAGATGCAATAAGGACATACTTCTACTTGAGAGGTATACTCCAAGAGATCTAATTTTAGATCTCTAATAAGTTACCCTTACAGAGAAGGTTCTGGGCATGAGAATTTTCAGCGCAAGAATCAACTACAAATTGTGTCTGTAGAAACTTGACAGAAGTCTTTCAGACAACCTGTGACAGTAATAACCAGCCTTCAAAGGCCATCATTATGTTGGATAACTCTACATTATTTATTTTGCCCATTTTCAGACTTCTGTCTTTAGTTTTCGTTTCTTAAATAAGAAGGTTTAGGGGAACTTCACTACAGAAGCAGTGTCAGTCACTGTAAGGCAAATTTTTTTTATTTAAAGAAATAAATCCCTTTATCTATGATACCACTTCAGCCTAATTGGATTCTGTTTATGCAGTGCCATCTAGTGCTGGTAAAATTTTCGCTTCCTCACTTCTATTAAATCAAACAAAATTTTTGCCTTTCAGAGTCATACATTAAATATTTATCAAGGAGAATTTAATTTTCGAAAGAGAAGTCAGTATTTTGACGCAGACAGCTTTGGAGATCAGCACACAGAACCCACCTGCCAAGCTCAGCCACTTCACTATAATGGGAATCAAAGTTGTCTTTCCAGATTACCATGATCCCATCACTTCCAGGACCTAAAAAAGCAAACAAAAAAGAGAAGGACAGTATGTCCAAGATTTAATATACTCAGATTCCTTGGCTATGAGGGCAATCACCCCATCTTATTAATCCCCATATGAAACACAGGGTGGAAGCAGGACAAACTGGACTATACACCAAGGCAGCCCAGCCAATGCAGTAGAACAAATTTTATAATAGGAAGTGTCTGTACAGGAATGAGTAACCTTAGCAAGCTGAGGGAAACAGTAAAAAGAAAAGATCTTACATTACTACATTGTATCTCATAATCCATAATACACCTGCCACTGGAAAAAAAAAGTAGCCAGGCAGTGTAGCAGCTACCTTAGAGAGCAACTCTTTTTTTTCAGGAAACACCTGTATAAAGACCAAAATTTCCCTTTCAGTCTCTTTTATATATTGCCATACACTTATTCAAGCTACTGCTTGTCTTGGGTCAGTGAGCAGGAAATGCCTGAAATAATTACCACCTCAGTATGTTGTCAGTAAGGCACTTACTGAGGCTACCAATAGGTGGAGCTCAAAGTGGCACTACCGAATATAAACCCCCAGAAATTTCAGATGAGATTTGAAAGGGATACATCTTTCACAGTCTGGTTTAAAATTCCAGGAAAACAGCAAAGGTTTTTGAAAAAAAGGGAAGAAAGACACTATTTTGAAGAGGTTTGGGACAACTGTAGAAGTCCCCATATCAGCTGAGACACTTCATGTCTTGGGGTTTTTTATGTGAGTAAATTTGAGACAGAGACGTTGTGCTAAAATCTATGAATTAATTCTCCCCAGCAGAAAAAATATATGGGCTTCACAACAGACTAAAGGACCCAGATGGCATCAATTGTTATGAACTGCCTTGTAAGAAAATCTGTGATTCTGCAGTCTGTATTTTCCCTATTTGTAAAAATGGAGAATTATGAACACTTGGGAGAATAATAAGGGAATGTACAAACACACACCAGAACTTATCACTATGTCATCACACACATCAAGTAAAAATCTTTTTTCCCCTTTGCTGTGTGCTCCCAGAACACAGGCATTTTTTCATCTTCGCATGTTTCTTTTTCATTCCTCACATTTAGGTTGCCTTGCTCCAGGTATTGAAATAGTTTAACTGTAGATCAATGATGCAAAGACAAGAACTAGTTGCATGTTCTACTAAACATTGTGGCTTTACAATTCAAGCAAAGGAGAAAGTAAAAAAATTAAATTACAAAGTAATGCTACTCTTCTTATCTGTGCACTTCAGAAATTATGTCAGCATCATAACATTCATTGAGACTAAACTAAGAATGCTGATGATAAAATATGATTTTATCAGTGTGTCTGAACTAGTACTGGCAAAGTGAATGCATGTTCACAGTACTATGAAATGTGAGTATGGACCTCTAATCAGTTAGATCCTAAATCTGCATCTATTCCTGCTGAAACAGGCAATACATTACAGGTAAAAAGGCTCGTTATCAATACTCCTTTAACAAAGGGGTGCCTAGGAGCTGAGCTTTTCTTTTTACTGTTCTATGGGCAGCCAGGCACTTCTGTAAGTAGGCTTTAGAAGAAAGCAGAGTCTGTCCCACCTAAAACTCGTAGACTGGCGGAGGATGAAACCGAACCCATGTCGTTTGCAGCTATGCACGTGTAGATACCATCGTCTTCCGCAGTGACGCCAACGATCTTCAGCGACGCCTCGCCCAGGTCACTGCCAAACACAACGGCACCTGTTAACTCCACACCAACTTCAGCTATGAAAATCAGACAAACTTCAGCTGATATTGTTTATACTTCTATTCTCCAGCCCTTATCTCTCTCTGGACGAACATTACTAACTCTGCCTTGCTGTACTAGAAGCATTCACCAGAATCTGAGAACTTTGTGTTCATCCAGTATCTTAGAAAGTACTACAGATTACTAGAAAAACATCCTGACTGACACTGTCTCACCATTGTTGGAAAAATCAAGTGCTTCCCCTGTTTCTTCCTGCTTCCTTTACCTACTTCGAGTTTTCAGGAGACATATTGAGACAAATACCCATCCTTGTTCTTTCTGAAAAGTTCGTTTCCATCCATGACTCCCAGGAAGCATTAGCTGATCAGTCATCTGAGCTTTCAGAGCATTCACCCCTTGTAAGAGAGGGCTTGCCCTTCAACACAAAAGGCACGCTTCACCCCAGCTTTGGAGACCTCAGAATCTGGAAGAATGAGGATGGAAGGAAACTAGAAAGGACTTAAGTTTGCTCTCTGCTCCAGGGCACTGACAGCATAAAGCTAAGTAATATCAGAGCAGAAAGACCCTGCAGGCTCTTCTTTAATCTTTCTCACTGTTCAACCACCCTTTTTGTTTGATAGTTTGTCTTTAAATGTCTGCTTAAATTTTCCTCTGTGCAACGAATTTCTAGTACTCCTTTGACTATCTGCCATGGACATGAACAACAGGTAATTTAATTTGCAAGTCTCCGACAAAAGTGAATACTTAGCAAGTCCTCCCTGCACTTTTGCCTCTAGGCTCAAACCAATCCTAACATTGTGTTGTTTTTTCTCAATAATGCATATTTTCAAGATCTTCCATAATTATTGCTTTCCTTTTGGATTCATCACAGCTGTACAAGTAATTTTACTGACTGACCCAAAACCTATTTGCAATGGTCTTCACCACACAATTTTGGTGGGGGGAAAAAGAAGGCAAAAAAAAAGAAGGTTGTTTCAGGAACATAGGAAGATGACACCCTTCTCCAGCTCAAAGAACATTTCAGGATTATTTCCAAAAACCTGCCAGCCACAACCAAAACAATTTACTGGATAAAATTCTGTAATTCTAAATTCTCATTACAGAATTCACTATCCTCATTAATAGTGAATTGAACCTAGCAAATTTAACTCTTACATATCTCACAACAGCCCTGGATGCAGTAGTAAAGCTGCCACACTGCCTTTGTCTTCCCATTGAAAAGAAACAAAATAACCAATGATAAGAAAAAGTAGGAGCAGCGGGAAGTAAAGAACAATGTAACATGCCAGCAAGTTTTCACAAAAGAGCCCTTCATTCTGAATTAAGAGTATAATTCATAAATATGACATTTCTTCACACTGAAGTTACTCATTAAACTACATTTTCTGTATATAAAAGATGCTTTCTCAGAAAAAATATTCTTTTTTAACCTGCAGCTTCCCATTTCAGAAAACCATTTTCTCCTGAAAAAATTCTCCTGGTGTTTGAGTTACCAGTTATTCTGTTATGTTCTATCATGGCAAAGCTAAAACCAGACAAAAGTATTAATATCCATGCTTCAACAACGAAGCACGATGTTACATCAGCAGGAAGCAGAGGCTTCTTTGCAAAACACTGTAGTGTGATCTGAAATCCACTAATGGAAATAAGGGACTGGCAGGATCTGTCACAGTACTGGCATGTCGTGACACACATGTTTCAAGGACCAGGTCAGTGTGACAGAACCACAATGGCTTCTGAAATAGCTAATCAGAAAGAGCAGATTAATTTTATTTTATTTTTAAAAAATCAACTGATTATAACATTTTGTTACCCTAACCACATACCGAAGTTATACAACATTTCTGGAAAAATCTCAGTGACATATTTCTGTCTGAGAGCAACCCTATCCTCATGCCTCAAATCCAAACACTGTCCTGCACCAGGGGTGCAAATTAAAAATGTAACAGTTTCAGCAGCTCCTGTTGCACATGACACAATTACCTGTAGGAAATGCTGTGATGACCGTCATTGCTCAGTGTATTATGATCAGGACCTTTCCAAGTAACTGAAGCCTTGGGGCGACCACACACTTTACACCTAAGCACGATGGTCTCTCCTGTCTCACATGTTACCTCACTCAATGGAATTATAAACTCTGGGGGAACTGGAAAAAGAGCATTAATGGCATTAGGTAAACTGAAGCAAATACATTTAATTTCTATTCCTCACACTGTTTCCTATTAGACAGAGTAGATTCCCAGGGTGTATATATCCCCTGCCCTTGGAGCACATCCATGGTTAGGCCCCTTGATGGTGCTCTACAGAGCTACTGAATTTTTCTCTACATGGACACAACACTACTGCTGTGCCACAGATAACCCTGAACACTTACCATGGTGAACCAAACATCCAGTTTATGATAAGTGAGCAAAGTCTACAGTGAAGAGTATTTAAGGACATGCTCAGCTAGGCTATCTTTATACCCAGCCAAGATGGCAAAAGAAAACACAAAACACTTCATCCACTGAAGCACCATAGTGCTTTCCCTTTTCCACAGGTGAAACTCAAAAACTTTGTTTCTGTAGATTAAGTTAAAACCCCAGTTTGGCTCTGACCCCAATGGGCCACTATCTTTGTCCTGATCTGCCTCTGCACTGGAGAGGTCCTGAATGTTCCCTAGGATGCAAGACTGAAAATAAAGCAGCTCCAACTCCTTGACTTGTTACTTTGCAAATTCAACAAGGCCCAATTTCCATACAGAACACATCATATGGTCCTTGTGTTTTACGTTGTTTTGGATTTGTGAACAAAAGAGCGTTTCTTGCATCTTAAAAAAGAAATAGGATGCATTTCATTCTACCTTATCTAAAAAGAGCCTATATATATTTTTTGTAGAAAGCACTCAGTTCCTGACATAGTTAATATCAAGCAAATAATGTTTTAATCAAATTTATTGACTGAAATAAAATGATAAATTAAAGCAACTTACCATCATAAATGTAATTGGGGTTGAGAAGCTGGAAAAGAGAAATTAAAGAATTAATGTCCTGATAATCTTATAAGAACTTAAAGAATGGTAGGAAACCAAGCACAGAGATGGATCAAAGTTGGCTGTACCCACAAAATCCAAGAAACAGCTGAATACCACCATTTCTGCACCACTCTATTCTTTCTGCAGTATGTTTTTTTCTGTCTGATGCTTTCAGGTTCAAAGGTTATAACTTCCTGTTTTCACATGTGGCAAAAACTGTCCTCTAAAGTCACTGCTATCCTTGATTCCTTCCTGTGAAGTTCTGACAGAAGCTACTTTTTAAAGAAATGCCAACCCAACTTCTTCTGGAAACTACATCTTTGAACACTTACTTTTACGGAAACCTTGTTGGCAAGTCCTTCTCGGGATTTGCGATAACCGTTTTCTAGCTTGCCTTCCCTTTTGCCGTCTTTATCTTTTTTCTCAGATTTCTTCCTTAATCGGAGTGCTGTGTGCCAAGACGTTGACTTCCTGAACACAGAACATGAAACTCTGATCAATTCTTTTCAACTCCCTGTTAAGTCCTATACTATCTAGCTTCACGTGGCATTGGAAAAGGATGTAAAAATGTTATTTTTATGTATTACATTATAGTAAAATGAAATACTTAAAGTATTCCATAAGGGATGCCACCCTTGGCTAAAACTGTGAACCATCTACTAACATAGCCTGAAGTTCAGTATTCCTTGAAATCCTTGCTTGAATGGTAGAGTTTCTAGGTGAAAATGCAAATTGAGCAACAAGCAGTATGAAACCCATACCAAATGCAGCCTTACAAAAGCTCTACACGAAATTCAAACTTTGGACTTCAATACAATTTCTTCCATTGTAGATATTAGAGTTATTCCTAGCATACAGTCATTTTCAATAGTTTTGTGGCTTAAAGCAGATATTAGAAACACTGAAATCTTGTTTTATTTGAACAAACATTCCCTGTTTTCCTAGACAAAGGTGTCTAGACTGGTAACTCATTCTATTAAATAAACAAGTTAAAACAAATTATTTCTGCTCTTTGATAAGGCATTCTTTTCCCACAAGATTAGGTTATTGCAACTTTTTAATAAAGAATATGTGCTTCTGGGATCTTTCTTACTAGCTTGTATTTTGACATTTGCTAAGGGACCTCTCCAGTACTCATTCTGCTTGTTGTTGATTTATTTCCCTGTGATCACACCAACTTTTGGCCTTAAAGATTCAAAGCCTTCTCTAAATTGGAAGCTTTCTTCCCTCTCCCCCTTCTCCACACACCCAGGCACTCACTTGATGGTTCCATCAGGGTTGTCAATGATGATTGCACTGGTATGCCCCAAGACATAGCCGGGAATCCAGCCCTCGGCTGCAGGGCACTGATCGGTGGCGGCTCTGAACACCAAAAACATGTTCTGTTGGTTGCTGGCTAGAATCTGCACGACCTCTCCTTGGTAGACATTTATCTCATCCTCCTTCACTGCCGTGTAATCGTGTGTCACCAGCATGGTGGAGATATTGCTACTGCTGCTACTTTCACTCTGCAAGCATCAATCAGAAGCAGAGAGAGCAGGGGGAAAAAAGAGAATCAAGTTTAAAACTCATGAAGAAGACAGGTTGATCTTGGCCTGCTACATTACCTACCTAATCCACTTGGTTGAAACTGTAGGCAAAGAAATGAGCAGTGTTTTCCCTTTTAAAGCTGCCTGTGTGTGTTTATCTTGTGCATTAGTCTAATATTTGAACATCTTCATGTACTGCTGCTGCACAAATTTATTCCCAGTGTAGTTACTCAGTACCATTTCCTTTAACTAGGAGTCAGTTTATTCATAAATATCAACACATCTTCCTTTCAAGCTCAGACACTGAACCTTGCATCTTTACCAGGCATCAAAACTACAGTACAGACATCTAAGACAGTTTTTCATGGTTTTGTAAGTTCAGTTTCAAAATCATAGTCATTAGCTCATAATCCCTGGAAACTCTAACAATAAAAAATACATGTAGTCTTTCCTAGCACTATCTGTCAGATCTCAGACACTGGCCTTCTGCACACAAAACATGACAAGCTACAAAAGAACAAAACAGGGCTTTGACAGCATCTCTTAAAACCGTAAGACTTATCTTGGGTTGCATCTGTATGATCAGGTTTATTCCTTTAAATGCAGAGGATATGTAAATTATTGAAATAAGAAATTATTAATCTGACGGTCAAAATAGACCCACTAATCTGTAAGAATCCCTTCTAATTGATTCGTGACTAAGATAGCTGAGTGTCATTACCTGTTTATCATACATTTTCAACTACTCTTCATGATTTTGTTCATTTCCCCAGCAAGGATTTGTGGAAAGCTAATCATAGCTGAGAAGGTGTACATTCAAAATCATATTATTTTCGGAACAAAAAGCCTTCTCTTGACCACAAACCTATTGGAAATTATTATTTTTTAAAGGTATGACCTACTTTGTCCATTTGCATCTATTCCTTACATGAGGTTTCATAAATGGAAGTGTGAAAACTATTATCAGATTACACAACCTATTCCTTTACTAATTTTCTTTCTTGAAGCAAGTTAAAATCAAGTTGACTGGCCTATTAATGATGTGGCATGAAGTGTGTGTACCTGTCCTTTGTCTCTGTTCTTACTTCAAACTGTTTCAGGTCACTCAGTGCAAGTGAGGGCTCACTGTGGCTCAGTAGAAGCTGAGCTGAAGGAGGAAATGAGTACCCATGTCCTGGATACTCTTATTGCTTACTCTTATAGAGCAGAACCACATTAGCACCACTCATGTGCTAGCAGCCAGTGGAAAGCTTGGCACACAGGATTAAAACAACTTTTTTTTTTTTTTTTTTTTTTTTTTTCCCCTCAGAAACTGTCAAATATTTCTCAAATATTGGGGAGATGCAGCAGGGGTGAGCGGACAGCATGGTGCACTGGGAGCCCTGAACACTGCGTTCTCTTGCAATCTGCTAACAGCCTTGAACAAGTCACTCCATCCCTCTGTGCCTGTGCTTTCCTGAGGACTCTGGCTGAGAAACCAAGACATTTGGAATAGAACAGTCTCAGATTACTAATTCATAGCATGTTTAACACCCTGATGCTTGGAGTTCCAGTGACTGTACATTTTATTCTAGCTGGACTCAAATGAGTGACTCAAATCTTGTTTTTGCCATATTAGAATGATGAAGCATATGCTACCTCAGTGAGAAAGCTCTCATTGTGGATTGTAACTCTACTAAAGGATATTTACATTAATTTCAGATGCTGTATTTCCACTGGGAGAACTCATATTTTCTAGTTTAGAGGATGGCCTGCATAGCCTTTTGTATTAATAAGTCCTTTCTATGATTCAGGCAAACTGGGAACAGCCAAACCAAAGAAATTAATTCTCATTTTAAGTAATTATTTAAATTAGGATGACAACTTGCTACATTCTTTTACCTAGAAGAAAAACAACTCTATTCAGAAAAAGCAGCTTTTTTTGATTCTTCCTTTTAAGACTTAGAAGAGAAAATGAAGGGCAGTTGTAATATCAACCTAAGCCTCAAACCTTGCCCCACTCCACTATTCCTGAACATAGTGCTTCCTTGCATGAAGCAGAATTTGTGTAACTGCAAGACTGACCTTTCTATAACATAACATTTCTTTCTGACATTTAAGTCTTGAAGGATCATAATAAACTCTGAATATTTCTTATGTTCAACAGGGACAGTTAAATCTATTAAATAAACAACTGTCTGGTAACTACTAAGTGACAAATGTTCTCAAGAATGTGTTTATACCAGAATCCATTCTCACCATGAAAAGATAGCCTTTCCTTTTGCCTTCCAAGGAAGTAATTTTTCTTGCACAGTAATGTTTTCTTACTGAAAGTACTTCTGGTCGTCACTGACCTCAACTATGGGATTAGAGGAGGATCTACAAACAAAATATAAAAAATTCCTCCCACATTCTTTAACTAGCTCCTTTTTCTTCTTAGAAGTAATTTTTACTGTAAGTAATTGACCATAGCTATATGTGCATGTGAATATACATAATAAATGGTTAAATTAAAATAAACCTTTGCAACCCATTTTCTCCAACTTGTTCAATGTGGTGTGAAGTCCTGCTGACTGGTCTAGAAATGAGGTTGGAAACGAGGACTTATGGCCCATCTCAATTACCAAATAAAAGAGTTATATAGCTGTGAACATGAAGCTGTGAAGCAGAAGGCATGCATTCCAACACTACGTTTTACAGTGAGATAAAAACAAGCAATGGTGTCTTTGCTGAGATAGTATCAAAATCCAAATGTTTTGAAAAATTAGTGCCATCCCATCATTCCCTTTCTTTTTGTTTAAAGCAACAACCTGAGTTAGTATTATGCAAGTACTACTGTCTCGATTCACATTCTATGCAGTAAATGCAAAATACTCAAATTACCCCAGATTTTGCATTACATTTCATAACGTCACATTTTGCTAGACTGAAGATAAACACAAGACAGAGCTAAATCAAATAAAAAGCTGAAAGAAGATCAGGATAAAAATACAAAACATGCAAAGCATAATTTTTTTTCCTCTGAAGCTATTATAAAAGTAAGTGTAAGAACTAAGAAGTCAAGATAGCTTTGTGTGTTAAACAGTTCTATAAAGAAACACATGCATTTAAAAAAGGTCCAGCAAGTTAGGTGATTTGCAAAACTGGTATTGCATATCATTTGTGAGAGAGTAGAAAAACAAACATCCATGAATACAATGCTTAGTGAGAGAAAAATCAAATGTGAGTTTCAAAAGAAAGGCACCATAACCTGCCTACCACATCCATGGCAAATGCCTCAACATTTTTGCTTTATATTTGTACATGCCCCGAAATTGCTGTGTTGCTTTCCTGGAGGATGTTATTAGAGATAACGTAGATTCTGTTGATAATCTGGATTTCTGCACAAACGAAGTGCATGCTAAGAGGCTGAATCTCCAAAAAACTGAAAACAGTTCTTCTTACAAAGGAGAAAAGACAAGTGGAGTGGGTAATCATTTTGGTTGTAGTAGAAGTAGGATTATTGTTGCTAGGTTTTGTTGGCCTATTTTGAGTAGAGTGAAGAAAGCTTCCTTGATCAAACACAGGATTTTAAAAGAGACTGATGTATAACAACTAAGGCTGAAAGGAGGCGGGGGGGGAGAAATTAATAAAATATAAAAATCAAGCAGCCCAGGGAACGTAGATGTCTCCACGAAGTTAAAACTCAACAGGATAATGGTGGCAATTTTGTGCGTGAAAGGGAAAAAAGCCCCAAGTCAATCTGCCAAAATCCTGAAGTCAGACTTAAGTGCTGGCGCAATGCAAACCCCAAGGTGCTCTGGCTGCCACGCTTCAGCATGTTAATTATGTGCCTTCCAATTAGAGACGAAAAAAGCAAGGACAGCATGTTAGTAGGTATCAGCCTAGTGATCTATATTTTCAGCAGAGGCAGAAATCGCATCTAATGTTAGCAGTTGCTTTTGTGTGTGTATACATAGCCATGTTTGCATGTATGCACACACAGGTAGACACTCTTGGTTTTTAATGCGCAGAAGATACCGGAACAGTTGATTATTTCAGAGCAGTACAGCACCGGAGAGCCAGGAGTTAGTACGGAGAATGATGGCAACGCACAGAAAGGAGCATGGAAGGTTTTAGAAGAGCTGGCAGGACAGAGGTGCTCCGCTCTTACCCCATTACTCTGGGTGGAGTGAACTGACTGCTCGCTGGTCGAGGAGCATGTGCTCATGCGGTCTGTGTCCTTGCTGTGTGAAGAGTGGCGGTGGACCTGCCGCTGGAGGGAGTCATTGTCCCCAGGGAAAGTGAAGGAGCCAGGGCGGCTGGCAGGGGATGCTGGGATGGAGCTCCAAAAGGAGCCCTTCTGCAGGGGGCTGCTGGGTGGAAAGGTTTCCTTGCCAAAAGGAGAAGGGAAAGTCGTGGACAGAGGAGAGTTCATTGGAGAGATGGCTCCTGGCCTTGGCTTCTCAAGCGTCAGTGATCCTATGCTGTTCCTTGTTCGGCTGTCCTCTGAGATTCCACGTGAGTCTTTCTGGGCTCCATCAGCTGAGCCAGAAATGTTTCCTGCTGTCTTCCTGGGACTTTCAATAACTTTCATCTTGGGAATCTGTTCGGCTTCTCTCTGAGGACCATCCGGCTCTGCACTGGGAGGGTGCCTGTCTGGCTGGCTCAGGCTAGTTTCTAAGGAGGTGTTGTAGTGTGGCAGGGAGTGATTGTGAATGGACATACCTGACATCTTGTCTGCCTCTGCTTGGGCCGAGGCTGCAGAGGAGACCAGGACTGGGGAATGGTGTCTGACAGGCTGGGGGATCCGGGATGGCCGGCTACGGCTGGAGCTGGGGATGCCACTACAGCTGCTGGGGCCGCCGCTGTTACCGCTGCTGCTCCCGCCGCCGCCTCCACCGCTGCTGTGGTTCCTCTGGTACTCGATCGGGGACGTCAAGGCTGCAGTGGGGGTGAGGGGGTGATCGGGGGAAAGGGGGCAGGAAAGGGAACAGGAACAGTTTAAAACAGACATGCCTACTGCCAAAAAGAGGAGTGCTGTTCAAATAAATTTCCTGAGTAGTGGAAGGATGCCACAGACTTCAAGTCACTTTTCTGTATCTAACCTTCGTGACCTTCGGTATCTACCTGTATTAAAGATTAAAAATCTGAAACTAAGAAGAAATGTTTTCCTCTAGAATCACACTTGTCAGTCAGCAGCCAAGTTGGGAAAAAACAGGTGTGACTCCAAATTCTCCATTTGTTGCTACTCATTACAACTGTTTAAAAAAAAATCTAGGTTGGGACAATAACCGAAAGATATAAAAACAGAACAGGAACCTTCTAGCATCACAGCGGACAACACCATCTTCTACTGCAGAATCTGAATGTTGTTGCCACAGTAAGATGTGACAACAATGGCCACCAAAATAATAGAAGCAAAATATATTCTGAATAGATGCTTAAAATTCCACTTGGGTTTAGCCTTTAAAGGCTTGCAGTTGCTTAAAAGGGGTACACAAGCTCTCAACGGATGGCACCTATCTTGATTCACTCCTACAAAACATTTGGAAAATTTCACCAAGAGAACACCATGTAAATTCAGACTACCACTCTTATAATAAATGCAAGCATCTGTTCTGAAGCAGAAACACGGCACATATCCCCCAACTGTTCTGTATTAGCTCTGGAAAAAGGCAACTTGCAAAACATTTCAAAGCCAAGAAAAAAGAGATGAGAGAAAAGTCATCCAATTACAAACTTTCAGTAAAAGAAAATAATATACCATTTAAAAAGTTGCGCTGGTTTTCCAAAATTTGGTTAATTTCATGGATCCATAACTGGCGGACTCCCGGACTGGCAGAATGCAAAATGAAGGTCTCTGTGACATCGCCCGTTCTTGATGTTAGTGCAAATTTACATGGATCACTGTCCACATTTTCCTCCAGGGAAAGGCAACTCACCTTCATGAACAAAGAAACAACATGTATTTTATGGGCACATACCTTTAAAATCTCTTTCTTAGGAGTTTAGAGTCAGGTCTTCAAATGATAGCCACTTGTTTCTTTAGTAAAATAATACCATGAAATGAAGCTACTTAATTCCAGTACACTAAGAATTAGTGTACAGTTTACTGACACACTGTGCCTGAACAATCTCCAGCAGGTCAGCATGGCCCAGTATTCTCCATCCCTCACTTTCCTTTCAGATCAGTTAAAATGCTGAGCCTGCTATGGAGCTCTCCTTTTCACTGGCCCCAACAAAAGCTTCAGCTGCAGATCCAGCAATGCCTTAGACCTGGCTGTTCAGCCAGAGCTATAAACAGAAGGGCAGGCAGACCACCAAGGTGAATTAAGGGAAGCAGAGTCCACCCAAAACTCTTCACAAGGGCTCCTAAACCCTAATATTATCAGTTTTTTTCAGGAAAATCTTGAAGTGGGGAAACACTTTCTTTGTTTGAGGAAGAGCTGACCTATCTATGAAGGCTGCACACTTACAAACGTTATCTAAATATCAGGGTATCAGAAAGGATACAAAGATAGTTATTATCTCTACTTGCAATGACTTTGCAATGCGGTGTACATACAGCACAGAGCTGAAAACTAAACTTTGTGAATACTTGTCCAGCACTTTGTGCCAGAACACCTGCTTTGATATGCTTCATGCAGGAAGCATCAGAGTACTGGGATCCAAAGATCTCCACTTAACATCAGAGTGAGAACAAATTTGCTAGGAAGTAATTTCAGGAAATGACTGACACCTCATTGTGCTCTAAGGCTTCTCATCTAGATGTCACTAGTGACTGCCCACAGAATGAGAAACTGTTACCTTAGCAGAGTTTGTGCAGGGGACACAAAAGACACACATACAACAGTTACCTTGATGCTGTTTTTAAACAAGAATCCGGGCATGGAGAAACCTTTCTTTTTATCTAGCAGCTCACTGAAAATGACAATCTGCTCAAATAGGAAGACCCGTCTCTCCTTGCAGCGTGGCAGAAGTCCTGCATCCTGGTCTGTAACCAAGAATGTGTCCTGGAGCAGGAGCTTACCCTGGGCTACAATTTTACCCTAAACACAAAGGCAAGAAAAAAACCACATTTAGTGAAACACTTTGTTTCTTTCCCCAATCAACCTTTCTGAGCACATGTTCATGACAAGTAGCTTTGAGTATTTCCCATCTTCTAACTGTCACTGACCATTATATATTCACTTCTCCTATACACAAGATATTATTGTGCTCTTTCTCAAAAAAATACAAACATCAAAAAGAAAAAAAAATCAACCAAACAAAAAAAACTAACAAAAAAAACCCCAATCCCAAAACCAAAACAAAAAACCAAACTAAACCCCAAAAATCCACTCCACCTTTTCAATTCATACTGCACTTTGAGGCTTGGAACACTAAGGCTTTAATTTCTCTATTCTGAGTAATTTCAACAGTTATTCATACATTCTTCCAGGGTGCTGGGAAGGGGCAGAATTCAACTTCATGTCTGCATCACAGAATATAAAGAGCTTTGCAAGTAGAACATGGTGACAGTGGTCTGGCTCATGTATCCTGCTTGAGTAGCCAATTTCCATCTCTTCTAGACTTAGCAAAACACAGAGGGCTACAGTTGCCTCAAGCACATGATAGACCTTAGTGACTCCTCCTTTGTCTACACTACTGAAGTCAGGTCTGCTCACCTGCTGATAACTGATTATTTCACTATTTTGCAAGCCTTTAGCCAACAAGGGAAGTGTAGTAAGACTGGTTCTTTCTTGATTTTGCAAAAGGGCTTACCTAGTGTGACTGACACAGCAGGTAATGTTTCCCAGGAAAATGTACTTGCTAAGACTTGACCTTTAATTTACTGCTTTTTGCACCAGCTAACCAGATAGTGAGAAAGCACTGTACCCATTTCTCCCCACAACATTAATGGGTAATTTCTAGAGAAACTGACAAAATCTCTAAGCAAAGCTCCAGCCAACTTACATCAAATCCTTGCAGGCGGCCAACATTCATCATGTCATTACACCGTTTTGGTACTATACACATGACCTCTACAGCTTTCTGTTCAACACAAACAAAAAGTCAAAGCTTTATTTTCCAAATTTTACAAATAAATTTTGTTTCATTTGATACGGTTGCTTTAGAACAGAAATGCAAGAAGTAAATACTTATAATCACTTTCTCAGGAAGATCAGAAAAAGTGACTCTGCCAAAACAAGAGAAGTTCAGAGCTACAAGAATTCATCTCACTAAGAGAAAATGTCTCAAGTACCTCTAGTTCTGTTGTGTCAAGGTTAGCTTTTTTAGAATACTTGAGGAAGTCCTGAAAAAGAAAAAAAATCAAGTAATATTTCTTTTCTCATTAATCATCAACAAGAAATCTTAGAAAATCTGAATTTGATATCCTCTGTCAGAATATGACAGAATGCAGAAGACAAGCATTTGGATTTAGCTCATAGAAAAACATTTGCTAAGGCAATGACCTCTGTACTACACAGGGCTGCTCTTCAGTAAACACTTATGTCATATTAAAATGATTGCAAGTGTAACTGAAGCTGTGATGAGTCCCAACAACTTGCATCAAGTTTACATCTGAAAACAGTTGGGAGTTCCTTCTCCCATTCCTGTGACACTGGTACAAATTTTAAACATTTCCGTGGCCTAAACATTTGGTCTTTAACTATTAAAAGAAAAAATAAATTTCTGCCCAAGCCATCTACAGCAATTTTTATAACTATCTGAATGTGCTCAGATAATAATCATATGTCATTGCTTACAAATCTGGGTTCTGTTAGGGAAAGGGGTGCAGAAACATCAGCTTTAATTAAAAAAGAAAACGTATGTGTTAACACATCCATAACATAGCTATTAACACAACTCATTCATCTCAACACCACTTTACCTTTAGTAACAGCTGGTATTTCATAATTCTCTGCACAGGTTTTATTAGCAAGTCTGTGAGCTGAAGTCTGTGGCCCAGGCGTTGCTTTAGATCCTGAGAGTGGTAAAAAAAAAATATTTGTGTTTGTTTGTTCATTTAGAAAGACCTTTGTTTTGTTGAGTTAGAAACACAGCATACATATCAGTATATAGAAATAATAAATAAATAAATAAACAAATATAAACATAAACAAGGATATATCAATATTAATTGTTATCACACCAGAAATTGGCAGAAGTCAGAAAAAAATCTAATCTTCAGTTAGCAAAAGCTGGAGTCCTTTCCCTTATCACCCTTTCTCCCAAGGTATTCCCTTCTGCATCTTTCATCTCTTTTTTGACAAGGTTTCAGAGTGAAATGTAATTTTTCAGTCACAGGTTGTATCCTGCCTATTTTCAATAGTGATCTCTGCTCATCTAGAATCACCATTCTATATAAAATGAACTGGTAACTGCCTGGGCTAAGGCTACTAAGGATAAGACTCTACTGAATAATTAATATCTTACACCTAACCTTTAGTTTTCATCCCTAGGAGTCTGTATCAGGTTTGAGAAATCAGAACAGAAATGGCAAGAAACTGTAATTTAAAACAATAACAATAATATATGCTGCTTCTTTTTTCTGGTTTGATGAACAGATTTGATAAGCCTTCCCCTCACATATCCTCTCTCAGGAACTTACCTCAAAAAACGTATCAATGTATTCCGAGACAATGTGCTCAGACTTTGGTTTGTTTTGGCAGTAAACTATGTACATGTGCAACCTTCTCTCCTAGAGGAACAGGGACACAAAATGATACATCATTATCAAGAAAAACACATGGCATATTAAAATGGAGTATTTATTTAAGATGTACAGCACTTCCAGTGCATGAACTTAAAAAGACTTCTTTAAGGAAAAGAAGCATTTACATATGCAGAAATTACAGATCTGAAAACACATTTATTTGGGAACATCATTATGATTTTAGAAAGGCAACACAAGTGAAAAAAAATCCCACAGCTATAAATGCTCCTGAAGGACAGGTGTTCAGAGCTGATAGCTCAGCAGGTCCAACAATAAAGTTAAGCATGAAAATTGTTATATTTTTCTTTTACCAAGAGCCATAGAAGGTTCAGCAATATGACCCCACAGTGATCCTTTCCAACCTTAACCATTCTATGATTCTGTAATGGAGCCTTTGAAATACAGTATTTTTTATTCTATTTTAACAATCTGATTATTATTGAAATTAGAATAATTTATATACCTCCTCTTGTTTACATGTACAGAACAGTTATGAGAAAACTTTCATGTCTTTTATTTACAATTGGCTGTCCTACTGGAGTTTGGGTGGGGTGTAGGTAATGAAGCCTGGAAATGGAGGAACTAGCATTTTTTAACACTGATTCTTTATCTTTTGCATGTGCTTTTAACACCAAAGCAACAGAAAAAGAGAGAGGAAATAACTTCTGCCTTTAAGATTTATTCTTGATTTCTGGTTAAGAAGTATAGACACACCTACTCCAAAATCTTTCCTATCACCTTGCTAGGATTTGTTTGCTGTTAGAGGCTTTGCTTCCCAGAGACTTACAGAGTACTGACCAGTGAAGATAAATGGTAAGAAATAAATGAAAAAATCAGATGGAGATTGGAAAGGACACAGGACACAGATAAGAACAGGAACTGAATCATTGTGTTCTAGCTGATAGGGTTTTGTGAGAGGATGCTGTAATAGCATCACAGCTTGCTTTTCCATCTGGAGTGGCAAAGGTGCCTTTCAAAGACAATTCAATTACAAATATCATGAGAAAATAAAACAGCAATCAGAAACAGGGAGAGCTACTTCCTTCAGTTTTCCCACTATGCCAGCAACAAATTCTCAGAAAGAGAAAGGATACATAACTAGAACACACTGAGCCTCTTTCCTATTTTTGTTTCTTAAACTCCATGTTATTGCATGGATACCTGGGATTACAAGGCAAGTGCCACATGAAATGAAGATTCCCTTGTACTGAAGTGTAACTGAATAGAGAAATGGGGCTCACATTCATGTTCCCTCTCCACATAAAGGTATTGGGGACAAAGACTAGAGCATTTACTTCTCCTTTTTATAAGCTCTTAAAAGCTATCTCTCCACCTCTTACAGGTGAAGAACATTGTACAGCACTTTCTTAACTGTGCTGTACTTAATAGTCAAACATGTTGGTCAGCAGCAGCAATAGTTTGCCAAAAAAGACATTTGCACTTACATGTTTAACAAACAGGGATCCCAGCTTTTCTGGATCTTCAAGGCACTTCTCCAACTCTCCTAAAAAGAAGCTGAACATAAACAGAATAAACACTTCTTTTTTTTTCCTGACAGCACACACTATAGCAACAGGTAATTGCAAGGCAAAGTAGTTTTACTGCAGGGCAAGAGACTTTTGTATCCCCTATCAGCAGCACTGGATATTAATGTATGTCCAAACTGACAATGATAACAGTGTAATATTTCAATATAGCTTTTTAAAAGGACTTACTGATGAAAAAAATCCAGGCATTCACTAATAAAATTATTAGATTTCATATATGTTGATTGAAAGCTTTCCCCCTTCCTAGTATGAATGCTTGAGATACTAATATTGCCATGCTAACCACCCCTAATTCATTAGACTTTATTGTTAGAGAGAAAGCAATGTACAAAGTTCTGTCAATACCAGAGATCGTCAGTTGAAGTACTTGCTATATACATTCATACATATATATATATATATATTTATACATATCTTTCTTTAAAGCACATCTTCACACCAGCATTTGTAAGCTGTAGTTACATTTTCTACAACTCAAAGCACAAAACCAACTGCATTTACCTTGTACCTGAATATTTGATGAAATAATTCCTAAAGTCAGTCTAACATTTTTTAGGTACAATACGTACTCTCTGTGCCAGTCATAAATCTGGTGAATGTTTCCAAACACAATCTTGTCTTTGCCTTTCATATCATCAGGTACGCCATCTTCCTTCATAAGTGCCATATAACCCTGCAACAGTCCAAGTGAATTCTCTGTGAACATTCTGACTTAAAAAAAAGTGAGCTGTCTTTCAATCCCCCCTTTTTCCCAGAAGATATCTAAAGGCAACAACTTGCTTGGGACACAAAGCCAAACTAGAAAACTGTTCTGCAACACAGCAAAGTATAAAGCACAGACACAGTGCTGGAAAAATGAATTCACTCTAATTTAGCCTGCATGAACTCAAAGCATGAAGGAAGCTTCCACAGGCCTTTTCCTTACTGCCTGAAGGAGCTGCAATGCCTTGCTCAGCTGTTCCTGAGTAAATGTCAGAGCCACTGAAGTGGCTTCTGTGCTGCTTTGCTCTGTGTCTCTTACTTCACTCACACTAACCCCACACCAAAGTGCACTGAGGAGGAAACTGCCCATGGGATTGCACTCCATGGACTACTGCTTGCAGTATGAGCAAACCAAACACAAAAAGATTAAACGTCAATTCTGTTAGCAAGCATTCTCGCTGCAATAAAGTTCCTCCTACATTTTTCCATAGTCCCCTTAGTTTTGGTGTACACACAGCTTTCTCACTGAGCAATTCTACCATATAGTTAGATTTGGAGTGTTTTTAAATTTTGTACTATTCATGCAACTCTATTCCTCCTTTCGTTCCCTAGTAGTTCTATTTCTAAATAGCCAGGTCTGCTTTTGGTTTGCCAAGCATATGTTTTGATGTCCATAATTTCCATCAGAAATGTTATTCACAAAAATGTATCTGTTCACAGACTCCTTAATAGACCCTTTAAATACTGTACAAACACTACCACAATGCTGATGTTTTCTTTCCCTGCCTGCCTTCAAAACAGAGATTAAGAATTAAATTTTATTAGGCTAAAATTCACTGTCATGCTCATTCTTTCTACTCTTCCAAATGCATTTTGTTGGTAGCTGAAGACTGAGGAGAGATATGTGATGTTATCTCATTTTACAGCAAGGCAGTCTAGGAAGTGTAAGAGAAGCCTAGCAGCAGGAGAGGAAGGAGGACTTTCAAATCTTGGATAGCTGCTCTGTATGCTGAGGTACAATCCCTTCTTTTTTTTTTTTTCCAGTTTAGATGTGTTAAACCCACTATCTACTAGGATAACATCAGGCCAGAGGTAGTGAAAAAAAAAAAAAAAAGGCAAAGAACTACACTCCTCAAAAGAACAAGATGAACACAGTAACAGGAAAAAAAGAAGTAAAATCTGATGTAGTATTTTAATACATTAAAAGCTTACAAGAGGGAAAACTCAGAATGTAAACTTTCACATTTTTAGTCTCTTCCCGTGTTTCGTTTTGAAAAACACAGTGAGGTTCAAGCTGCATAGCTGGTTAGTAACACGTTTTTTAAAAAAGAAGAAATCAAGAGAATTAAAAACATCATACCTCAACTACATAGCCCAGATCTCGCACGTAATCTCGCTCTGTCTCCACTAATTCCTGTAAGACATAGCTAGAGTGGAAGGAAAAAAGTGAACAAATATTAAAAAATGAAACAGATTTTTCAAGAGGATTAATGGCATACAATTTTTTTTACGTTTGCAGTCACATATGTTTGATAGACAGAACTGAAACGGAAGAAATCATGTACATTGGTTCTTAGCAAGATACTGCTTTGACTTTGAAACTGGACAAGGCTTGCTTCTGTTTATGTAAAGTCAGATGTTTTCTTAAACGTGACATTAAACATTTAACTATTGTTTAAAATAAAATGCTATTATGTCTCTGGTCTGGAGACTCTTAGCTATACTGACGGTTATTTATACACAAAGTTTAAAAAATTTGAAACCAGGCATGTTTTTATTCTACCATGGTAACAGTTTACTGCTACATAGAGAAATTAAGTATGGGTTGGAATAGAATGAGGGGAATGAGTATTTTTTTCAAGCCTAATACACCTTTGGACATTTAAAGATCAGCATCTTCCCAAATAAATGAGAGTGACATGCAGCAGAAGGCAAACACAGGTGTGACTAGAATTAAAATCACAGATTGAATGTCACAGAGAAACGTGACCACATGCTTGACATCTAATACAAGTCCTCCCACTTTCAGACTAACAGCTTCTGCTGCCAGTTCAAAATAAGCATCGTAAAAAAAAAAAAAAAAAGAAAAAAAAAAAAAAGAAAAAAAAAAAAAAAAAGAAAAAATTATAAAAAAACTGGTCTTACTGTCGTCTTTTTAAGGAGCTGGATTTCCTTTCCTCCATCTCATCTATAGGTGACGAGGAGGATAGAAGGGAGTTATCTGAAGGGTTGAAGGATGGACTGCTGCTGTCACCTTGATCTACCAACAAGGAACTTGGACGGTCCTCCAGAGCCTGAGAAGGTATTCAAGACAGTTAGCAACGATGATTCATTTCTCATTTATCCACAAGACACTTTACAAGCCAGAGTATATGGCAATCTATGGGAGATCAATTCCTTTAATGGATCTTGGCAAAGCAAGTCCCAAGCCTCCAGGAAACCAGGCAACAACATGACTTTCCATGATAACCAAGCCTTTGAAGCACACTTGAGGTGAGAGCCTTCCCTTCATAGGAAAATAAAGGAGCTGAATTGATTTGAGCAGCAATTCTCCTGCTCAGGATGCAAGTACTTCTATGGTGGGAGCAACACAAATGTGTCTTCATGGCCAGGGATTAAATTATATTACTCATATTTGACTTCTGGCACATACAAGTTACTTTCAACAATAAATAGGACATCTTTTAAGGAGATTTTTATGATGTTACATTTTTAACTCAAGAGAAGTGGCGTTCTGTGTCAGATGTTTTGGTTATCTTATTAGCTAGCAAAAATAGCATCTCACTGAAGAAAATAATGACTTCTATACTGCCAGTGTTCAGATCCAGAGCTTGTTCAGATCCTAGAAGAGTCCCTGTATCCTCTTCCAGATACACTATCTACCTTGCATGAACTCCACAAGCTTCTGTTTGTATAAAAGATGAAGAAACAACAGGAGGAAGTAATACGAATATCTTCTATGAAGTATTCATTGGCTTTCTTTAATTCAAGCCCATAACCTTGGATCAAGCTACAGCTATGTATCACATTTTCCTTGCATGTGATACAGCCTTATTGCAAGGCACATTTACTTCACCAGGGTGGGGTTCAGCTATAATCTTTTTTCTTTCCCTGCAAAAAGCAAAAACCAATAATGATATGACTAGCCCAAAACCCAGGGGAAGCTGGACCTTGGCTAAAACTGTGAAATGAGAACATCTCCCCCAAGGGGTAATGCGTGGATCATTGAGTTATATCCACTGCTAGGCAGCCTGAAAGACATGGACTACCAAACTTTCCATTTACAAAAGACTGTTGAATTCTCTCACAGATTACTTTGCATTCACCCTTCTGGTGCAACAGAAGTAAAAATCAAAGTTAATACCCAAGAGAGTACAGTAATTATTTTATGCAATAATGTAATTTTCTCTGAATGAGAGATCAGAAAAAAAAATTCCAGTTCTGAAAGTCAAAGCTGCTTCAATTTAGAATGAACCTGGAAAATATCAAGCTCTGATAACATGGGGCTGCCATGCTGCAATTCTTTGCAGTTTTCACAAAGGCCCTTCCTATTGAGCCCAAGATGGGCTATGCTGCAAAAGCTGTATCAAAAGGTTTTGAGGAAATCCAGAATTGCTGAGGGAACTCTTGAGAGCATATAGGCCAATCTCAAACAGGGTCAGATGGAGAAGCTTTTCCCAGACTGGGTCAAGCTGGATTTTTATTACAAAGGGCCTCCCTCTTATTATGCATATAATGAGAATCTTCAGGAACATGAAAACATTAAAATATGTCAGTGACAATCTTCAGAAACATAGAAAATTGAAAATATGGAAAAACATAGGAACCTAAAAAAACTGACACAAATTCCTCCTACTTAATTTGTTAGCAAGGATGAGGGGAACTAACATGCACAATTATGTCTTTACTGCTTTACTTATTTCTTCATTACCATGTTGTCTGAAGAGTAATTAGAAAACATAAATATTTCTGTTATTAGGGTTACCTGCTTTACTAACCTCATAAGATTTGCAATAGATTTAGTTTCAGGGATTCTTCTCATAAAGGTCCATTAGTCTAAGACCCTGGGTGTCCTTGCATGCATTCTACTAATTGAACATTTTTTTCTGACTAACATACTTAATATGTCAGTAGAGCATACTTAAAAAAATTTCTACCATCTCCTCTCTTCCTCTTATTTACTGCTCTTTGCTCCACTACATTTATCTATTCAGTAAATGTTTTTACAAAACAGTGTGTACAAAATGATCCCATACATCAACCCAGAAAGTGACTTTTGAAATAAGACAGCAAATTTTAGGAGTCAGTGTAAAACATGCAGGTTTTCTCTGAATAGCAAGCTGGGACTGAAGACACAACTTGTTTAGAGACATGCACCTGCTGGTCAGTCTCACCATTTTACTTTTGACGAGCTCTTCAATCGCACTGACGAGTTCTGCAGCGCTGGGCGTCTCGGAGCTTGTCGGCCGCACCAAGAGTCGAGAAGATGTCTGTGCAATGACACAAAGCAAGGAGAATCCCAGAGTTAGCCCACTACTTGCTCATGGATCATGAGACTTCCTTCACTTCTCTGTCAGACAATGGTACCTGACAGGTACTGTCAGTGTCATGTAACACTAAAAGCATCCCTTCCAACTTGAGCAGCTGGAGTTGGAAGGTTCAAGTAAACCCCATAGAAGTTAAATGCTGGGATAAAAATTCTTGTTCCTACATACAATAGAAGTCAAGGAAATCAAATTGCTGATAATTCCTGGCAAATAGCTATGAAAATTGCCTGAGCTGACCCAACGGATAACAGTTTGTTAACCTACATTACTGCTGCTCAAACAAAGCAACAACTGCAGAATACTAAGAGAAATCAAGAAGACTCGAAATAAAGGAGGAAGCATTATTATGTTAAGAAAAAACACACCAATAACTCAGGGGCATTTACTTTTCTAAAAGAGCTGGAATATATTGCCCAGATTCAGATGGGAAATTGAGCTCACCATTCCTTGTGCCATCCATTTTTCCCAATGGTATGTGTAGAGCACAGAAGATCTCTGGCCTCATAAGCTATAAAATGCCAGTTTATAGATACAACTGAAGGTAAAAGGTGTTCACAGTAAAGGATTCTGGGAGAAGGCCATTAAATTCAGTCTCAGTAATTTGCAAACAGAGTTGTTTGCATATTACATTTATCATTTAGTAACTGGAAAGTGGAAACAGGGTGTAATATGAACTGTACTTCATATTATGAACAGCACAGTGAACACCATGCAGCACAGGGCAAGCTGTCCTGCAAAAGCTTCCAACAAAGCAGACAAAGAAACAGCACAAATAATGACTAAACACAAGAGGTACTGCTCAAATCAAGCATGGGTGTAACAAGACTCCCCATAAGTAAACACAAAAAGAATATACAGATTTTAGGTAGTTTGCCTTGTATTTGCCTTATTTGGAAAGGAAAACGGGGGCTGGGTAAGCAAAGGAAATACAGATAACTTTAAACGGAAAGATATGGGAACTGAGCCAAAGCAGAGACAGAACACAAGTCAACATAATGCTGCATCAGAGTTTACAGAAAGAGAAAACAAAAAGCAAAAATAATTAGTTTCATATTAACACAACTGATCTTGAAACTTTTCATACTGCTTATCCAAAAATTAAATGCAAACAACTTGTAAACTGCCACCAAATGCAAATCCACGATGTGTGCAATGATTCTGCTGAATGAGAGAATGAATATAGTGTGCAGATGAGCTCTTTGGGGAGAAAAGGTTGTGCTATTTAGTGCTACTAGACAAATCAGCATGGCCTAGCACATGATGTTTGCATGCACACCAAAAACTGAGCAATCCCACAGGTTGGCCTGTCTGTTAGGCAATTTACATGCTCCTGACATCTGACTGTTGACCAGGTTTTCCACAGCTATGCCTGTATGTGGATTTTCACTTTGGATGCAGAGCTCAGTCTTAAAAAACACTGTCAGTATTGAAATCAGGTTGTGGTTACAGTCTCTTTTATTGCTCTGTTGGGGTATGTGGGATGTGAGGTAAAACTTCAGAACTGTGATTTCCAGTACCTGTGGTTATACCACATATAGTCTGAAAAAGAAGGAACTGCATAGATAAAACTCCTTGCTGACTTTCCTGATGATACACTCAGGGAGCAGAATACATCCGTTGCTCAGAAAAGAAGGGAAAGCTCGAGGGAACAACTGAGCTCATGCAGGTATGAGATGCTGCTAGGGGCCCGCAGCAGGCTGGGAAGAGAAGGAGAAACCCAGCAAACAGGGAGTTTCCAGCACTGAGCAGGAGCTCTGGAGAGGAAGAAATGCTTGCAGGGAGGCAGAGATGAATGCCAAGTCTCTGAGGTCAGAGAAAGGAGGAGACATTCCTTGGGATCCTGCATCCCAAGAAACCACCCAGCAGGGCAGGAATGTGAAGGACTCCACCCAGAACACAGACAACTGGGAACTTGTTTGCAAGCCGTTTATTAATCAGTAACTCTATCAATAGAGCCAACTACCTTCTCCTGGGTAAAACTTTGCTCTGGCTTCTCACTTTTGTGCTCCAATAAAGCATTCATTTTAGCTGCTAGAAGTTGGTGGTGAATGGACTTCAGGGAGGCACACACAACCTCCCAGGATGCCCCATGAGGGGATCTTTTGCCTCCCACCATGAGGGATAAACATTGCATAACAACACATTGCAGAAGAATCACTATTTTCATGCTTTGAAAAGTTATGGTATACTATTAACTTTACCAAGTTTTAACTTCTCTGAAGTCTTGTCTAAATGTAGTTGCAGCTACTTTAAAAACTGTCCTAACATGTTTTTACTGAAGTGGGTGCAACCTTTTAAAAAGTTGTCCTGGTTTTGGCTGGGGTAGAGTTAATTTTCTTCACAGTGGCTGGTATGGGGAGCATTTTGGATTTGTGCTAAAAAAAGTGTTGTTAATGTAGAGATGTACAGAGCCAAGGTATTTTCTGCTTTTTTGTACTGCCCAGCTGGAGATGAAGTTGGAGGTGCTTGGAAGGCTGGGAGGAGACACAGCTGGGACAGGTGACTCTAATTGACTAAAGGCATGTTCCAGACTATGTGACATCATGCTCAGTGTAAAAAGTGGAGGGAAGGAGGAGGAAGGGGAAGGACATTTGGAGTGATGGCATTTGTCTTCCCAAGTCACTGTTAAAATTGATGGGAGGCCCAGCTCTCCTGGAGATAGCTGAACACCTGTCCATCCATGGGAAGCAGTGAATTAATTCCTTATTTTGCTTTGCTTGTGTGCATGGCTTTTGCTTAATCTCAATCCACATATTTTCTATCTTCTACTTGACCCATTCTCTCCCTGATCCCACCGATGTGGGAATAAGCAAGCAGCTGGGTGGTACTTGGTGGCTGGCTGGGTTTAAATCACAACAGCAGTGAAAATAAAATTTACTGGAGATGGAAAGCTACTTAAAGAGTCTTTCTCTACTGTGGTACAGGTCTGACTTTGCACCAGAAATACACAAGTAAGCAGACACCAGCTTACAAGCATATCCCTTCACTTAAGTGTTCTTGCTATGTATGTATGAAATTAATTTTCTGTGGAGAACTTTTTATAATATTTGTATATCAATTGTTTTCTGTCACTGAAGGAACATGCAAATACAGCAGCTCATTAGTAAGAGCTTAAACATATTTTCACCAACATTATTTTAATCTTATTTATAAATCTGAGACTGTTCTAGCAAATAAACATTCTCTCAGCTCTGATGGCTGGCCTATTTTTGCTTGTTTTGTTTCAGGGGTATTTCCCAATATATTAACTCTTCAACTCATATGTTACACTTTGTCAATTCACAAAACATGTAGGAATTGAATACACACAGAGTATAAGAACCAGCCATTTTGATCCTACAAATGACAGCTTCAGGGATGAGTGAGATTCCCACCGAAACACAGTGTTTATAAAAGAAAAAAAAAAATATAAAATAAATAAGATCCACTAAAGTTATGAATAACATCTGCACCACTGAGAACAGAGAGCAAGCAATCACAAAATCCACTGACAATATTCAGTGCTGTAGATTACAAAGGTTAAAAATTTTAAGGAGCAAAATGGCAAGAAAGCAATAATGTGCATTTCTGCTGCACAAGTCCAGATTATTTCCATTTTAAACCCTCTATTTCCAGACTTGATACTTGCCCCTTAAATGTCTGATCCAATTTCAAAACTGAAATGAACTCTCTCAATGCATCAACATCGTAACATTAAAAAAACAGATCATACACAAGTAAGATTTTCTTCATGTAGATACTACCTACATCCACTGTTACTACCAGTGCAAAATTTTTACCTTCAATTTTAATGTGCCTTAATTTGTAAAAAACAGATGGATTATGTGCTGGTTTTGGCTGGGACAGAGTAAAATGTCTTCACAGTAGCTGGTATGGGGCCATGTTTTGGATTTGTGCTGGAAGCAGTGTTGATAATTCAGGGGTGTTTTAGCTATTTCTGAGCAGAGCTCACACAGCACCAAGGCCTTTTTTGTTTCTCACCCCACTCCACCAGTGACAAGAATGGAGGGGCACAAAGAGCTGGGAGGGGACTCAGTCAGGACAGCTGACCCCAACTGACCACAGGGATATTCCAGACCTTATGGCATCATCCTCAGCATATAAAGCTGGGGGCGGGGGGACATTTGGAACAATGGCATATATGTTCCCAAGTCATTGCTACACGTGATGGAGCCCAGCTCTCCTGGGGATGGCTGAACACCTGCCTGCCTATAGGAAGTGGTGAATGAACTCCTTGTTTTGCCTTGCTTGTGTGCATGGCTTGTGCTTTACCTATTAAACTGTCTTTATTTCAACACAAGAGTTTTTTCACTCTTTCCCTTCTGATTCTCACAGGCAGAGTGGAACACTGTGTGGTGCTTAGATGCTGGCTGGAATTAAACCATGACAATTATTACCCGTATTTGGTAATTCCTTTCTCTTAGGCATCCCCCCCTTTCCTCCCCCCACCCCCCAAAAAAACACTCCACAAAAAGCAAGAATAACAAAAGGTATGATTATAAAACAATTAGACTCTAATCACTAAATAGGCATCACCCAAAATGATGTAAATCATCCTGTGAGCACACAAAGTGCTATCAGAAAAACCTCTACACTTGTACTTCTAAAATAGAGAAGGATTCAATTCATGCTCTTTTCAGAGAACACGCTTTTAAAGTTGTCTAGAGGGCAAAAATGACTACTTCTGTCTACCATGAAGCTGTACTATGTACATTTTCAAGACCTTTGAAAACAGAAGAAAAATCTGTGCAAAGAGAGGTTCTCTCATCATTGAAGCCTCCCTCAGCCCTGCTCCTACCTTGTCATCCTGCGAGTCGGGCTGGAGAAGGCTGTGTTGCTGAATTGCCATGGGAGGAGGCAGTGGCACAGCATCTGCTCCCTCCTCACCCTCCTCCTCTCCGCAGCTCTGCATGCCTGAAGAGGATGACTTGGACAGAGTGCCACTGCTCAGCCCCTCGTTCCGACCTCTCTGCAAATAACACCAAAGTGTTCAAGCTCTGTTATCTCAACAGCATGATGCTTGTTATCACATGCTCGTTTTAAGTCTATTCTGTAGTTTCAGAACAAGTCAAGATGCCAAAGACAGTTTTCAATGTCTGGTAAAAGCAAAAGAATTCAAATACTAAGAAAAATACAATTCAGCTGAAATTTACTACAGAAGAGTGTTATCAAAGCCATGCTTGCTTTCCAAGTTCAGTTCTGTAAAGAGAAATCTGTATCTCTGAAATATGTATCTTGCTCTGTATCACAGCAAGGCTTCTAGAGGACATAAAAAACCCTATTACAACATGAAGTATTTAATCAATTATCCTTTCTGTACCCCACAAGGAACTCTGATTTCAAGTACCCAAAGTTCAATGTACTGATCTCACAGGATAATTTATCTACCTTTACAGAAAACAGCATAGATGGTTATTGTTTTTTTCCTGACTTTAAATCTTTCCCTTCACTCAGAGAACTGCAGGATAACAGATACTGCCAAAATGATGTTACAACTGCAGCACAAGAGGGTCTCTTTCTATAGCCTGACATTCAAGGTCAGAGGCCAGTATTCATTCCTAACCAACATCTCTCAATTCATCATGCTGCCAAGTCTTTGGTCTTTCCTTTCCCTACACTTAATGTGGAACTTCACTAGTGCTCCAAGTGTGTAGAAAAATATGTTGGGAGGACTTAAAAAAAAGCAACAGTAAATAAAAAATTGGCCAACTGAGATCACTTTTCTGTATGGTAAGTACCAAAACCAATAGTCAGAGTCAATCTAATAAAAGGGGATAACATGTACCCAGCTGTGCCCTTGGAAGCAGCAATATGACATTCATTTCAGCATTAACCATAGGTTAGTAACAGAGAATTTGGCTCTTGTCTGCACCTATCGGAGGCCAGCTTTTTTCATACATGAGACTTTGAAGGAAAGTCACATGTTTGTGAGAAGAAGGGAAGCCTTCAGTAATTGTCCCTGCTGTTAAAATTTGGAACAGTTCACAATTTCCTTCTCTCCAATGAAAACTATGCATATTATTTAACTACTGGTAACTGGCTTGCATTGAAGAGCTGGTAATTTTTCTGTGCTCTGACTCTTATGCAAGGTGCAATCAGAGCTTAAAGCAGTTAAGCAGCTCTCCCTATACTTTCCCTGATCCATTGACAAGAAAAGCAAAGGAAATAAAAAATGATCTGATTATTCCCAGGCCTTGATGCACCTTTACTCATAAAGCCACTTTCGAGTAAAGCCAAAGGACAAGTTTTTATTCTCCCATTTCTCTTTTTAAATTACAGGTGCTTCACTAACACTCTCAAGGGCACAGACTGTGCCTGGCGCAGGACTGACGCAGAGCACAGGATGAGCACAGGGCACGTAACGCTTTGCTCCCTGCTGGACACTCAGGTGAGGAGACCTTCACCTGGCAGCATTTAATGCCTTGGAAAATATACTCACAAGTCTGGGGAAGCTGCCTTGAGCACTCACCTCTTCAACAGTCTCGTCTTGTGGGGTGGCTGCGCTGTCGTCGGAGTCCTTCTGAGAGCCGGCATCAGCGCTCTTGCGGACCTCCCTGCTTTTCTTATGCTTGTGGGCCAGCTTCTTGACGTGCCCGTCAGCTTTGCCGCTGCTGAGGCGCCTCACGGGGCTGGTGAGCCACTTCCTCAGGGTGTTGCCAGGGCGCTTGGGGCCCGGGGAGCTCTGAGCTCCGATCATGTGCGGCTGAAGCGACGTGACGGAAGCGGGAGGACTGGCGTCATTGCTGGAGACCGACAGGGAGTCTGCAAAAAAGAGCAGGAGGACCACTCTAAAGCTGAAGCACTGGCAAGTGAGAAACAAGGCCAATTGATGCATGTAATAATGCATATGGAACTGAATTTGTGGACAAATCAGTGAAATGTTTTTTTGAGGTAACCTGGCCTATAATGACAGCGCAATATCAGTGTTCAATGCTGCACGTGGCCGTCCATGCATAAGCACCATTGATGTGTTCAGAACAGTCAAGCTTCATTAAGTCACTCCTGCCTCAACTATAATTCCTACTTCCCACTGCTGATACTTATTTGATAGTGAATTATACTTTCCATATGTCATGTAACTTTATGGAAGCATATGCTTGTTTTATCTTTTGATGTTTATTGCTTTGAGCAAAGACATGAAGGGTAACAATAATTGCCTCAGTGAGATAAGCAAATCATTTTTCAAACACCAATTTAATTACAAATGCTCCAATTACTTTTGTTATTTCTATATTTCCTCTACCCTTGGGATAGAGGGAAGAAGAAACCAGAAGACAATTAAATGTCTGTCTTTTGCTTAAATTTTCTCTGAGTTTTGGCTTTGTTTTGTTTGTTTTTTAAAAAGGCACAGAGCAATGTTTAAAAGCCCATTTGCTGAAATCTCAGGATCAGCAGTAGTTCTCAGCATGACACTCTTGAAATTCTGTAAAGAAACAAAGGATACACTTTTTTCAAGCCATAATTAAATGTGCATGAGGTCAAAAACACTTTCCCACCAAGGTTCCTGTCACTTGACCAGGACTGTATGCTTATGACGAACACCCAGTGGTTAGCTATTGTGAGACTAGATTTCTTTTTTTCCCCATGCAGCACAATGCTGTTTCCCCCAGCAATTCTCTTTTTCTAAAAATACACTTTTTTTGCCTTTTTTTTTTTGGGAGGGGGGTTGTGTGAAGTGGGGGCCTGGAAAGATTCTGGTACCACCACTCTTAAAAACACTGTCTACCACTAGTGTATTAGCAGGACTATCCTAGGTTGTTAAATATGAGGTTTTTTTTCCCCCGTGTATGCACTTTTGGAGACAGTTTACATAAGGATGACATAAATAATGTTTTGTTGAATGTTTCTACTGCTGGGAGTTAAATGCAGTGCTTGTGCTTCTTCTTGAAGCTTGTCACAGATGTTCAGGTCACCTCTTCTGGCAGCTTTTCCCAAAGAGGTGTATTGCCAGTCTGACCAGAGATGGTTTGAATTTTGCGGAATAATATGGTGATGTAGGAATACACTTCATCATAAGCATCCAAATGCTTGGATCCACACACAAACATGAGAGGCTGTTCCGTTTCCACAGAGCACTAAGTGTAAACGATGGTTTGGAATGTTGATGGAGAAAGAGACGTAAAATGTGGATATAAAAAGTTAGGACTTTTTATTTTTTCTTCATGTTCAAGCTGTTTCACAAAGGTTACCCTTTCCCTGGAATCCAAAATGTGATCTATCATGCTGTTTATGAAAATGTTTCTCTGTTCCAATAAAACCCATGGCATGTCACCATTAAGATACACCAGCTCTGGTGCCAAGAACATTTGCAGCTTATACTTTATGAACACACACATCATAATTGCTGCTAACCACCACTTTCATCATGTTTCCACAAAGCTGAAGATAGGCAAACTTTAAAAAGCATGCTTTCAGTCTAACAAGCTAGCTGCTAACTCTTTACACCAAGTCACATCTGCAGAATTATTTTTCAGCAACAGCTGTAGCTGTTGTGCATACAGGTGAGTTCACAGGGTGCCAATAACCTGGCTTCAAGGCTTTAAGAAATAGGTATTAGCAAAAAAGCAGATGCAGAGCAACACTGGCTGTCTTTGTCTCCAAATCTTGGGAGAGCAACGCTAAGAACTCCTACATTATTTTCTTGCTGAAGTGGAAAGCATAAGGAAGAAATTAATTATCTATAACAACGGCTTTAAACTTGCAATCTGAGTATCTCTCAAGGCACTGGGATTACTGCTTAAGGGCTCTCAGCACATATGCAAGAAAAGCAAGCTTACTAGCCATCAGCATCCACATCATGATAGATTTTTTACTTGATCAAAAAAACACTAACCTGCTTATTAAAGAAATTCCAAACAAAACTTGCAACCATCTGCAAACTCTCCACAGGAATCCAAACAATCTCCTATTAAACCTCTGTAAGAATTTAGATTGACTGCTCTTTCACCAAACTTATCTTTACCTTCACTGTATCGTGCATTTAATTATTATCAGATGCCTTGTTTTGGAAATCACAGCAAACATCAGCTGATAGGTATTTTAATAAATAACCTTCTGCTACTCTGCTAGCAGACTACAGAAGATGAGAAAACAGCGGTGGTGTTCTTTTAAGGAAGTTTCTTAAAGCACAAACAAAACGCCTTGTTTCTGAAACTCCCAAGCCTGAAGATGTTATAACTACTCAGCCAAATTTTTCTTTCATTTGTATATAGTTTTCCTCTCAATAACAGTTCATACAAGGTTCCTTCCACACAAATAAAATAGAGAACATTTGCTCGTTTACATAAGAGGAAAAAGTAAGCCTTCACAGAAGTTCACCGTGTACTGTTTTATATTTTTATATCTGTTGCATTTCTTTCCTTTGCAACTACTCCTATCTAACAAAAAGGCAGCATGGTGGTGCAGTAACTGATTGCATACAACTGACTTCTACATAAACATGCCTATTTCTAAGCATGTAACATGCCTACAGCTAATAAACCCCTTCTTTTTATAAAGTGTGTTCCATCTCCTCAGGTTTTCACACATCCTTTTGGCAAGCTACACTTAGCAACTACTGAATTTCTTGTAAAATCAAGCAGTACAGGACAGAGGCCCTGAAACTGTGGAAAGCAAGTATTTTTGTCTGACTGTATTTCTATTGTACCACTCCTAACTCTTAACCCAAGTCAGCCAAGAGTTTGCAGGCAGGAGGAGGGAAAAGAGCACAGAGAAATACGTACACTCTGCTCAAGTAGAGAGGATCTAAGAGACAAAACAATGTAAGCCAGACATGTTCTGCAGCACATACTTCAGCCATATCCTCCCACACAACATTAGTTTCATTTGGCATGCAGCATGTAACTGCTTCTTATCTTCTCTTCTGCATGACTTAATATGAAATCCTTACTGAAGTATTATTAGGGCTTCAGGGAATCACAAAATGGACATCATCTAAGTAGCACACCGAAATGATAGCACTGTTCCACTTTGTTCTTTAAAGCCTGAAATCACTCAGAGAGAAGGAAAATCACAAAGACTGGGGACCTTTGGAGATCAGCTAGACCATGCCCACTGCAGGGTATACAGGGCTGCATTCAGGCAGGTTTTAAGGATCTTCTGAGAAAGAGACTTCACAAACTTACAGGGTAGAGTGTTGCAGGGCGCTGCCAGCCTCACAGTAAAGCAGCTCTTCCTCACATTTAGATGGACCTTCTTATGTTTCAGTTTGTGCCCAGTACCTTCAGTTTGTACCCTCTGTCCTGTCACTGGATACCGAAAAGAGCCTGGCCCCACTTCCTGAAACCCATCCTTAACACACTTGTATGCATTGATAATACCTCTTTTTAAAATAAATAAAAATACTTAATTGCTATAAAAGCATCAGCCTAAAGATCAAATTTTATTAAATAGGGCATAAAAAATAGAGATTTAAAATCATCAGTGTTAACCTGAAAAGAATACCAACCCATTTCAGAGATCAGATCTGACTTTTTGCCCCTCCTTAAATTTGCAGAAAACATCTCTAAAACCTCATAGCTGAGTTAACACTCACTAGAAATATTCCATTCCAGTGTTTCCCCTGTGAGACCCTTTACCATCTATTTTCCCACCCCATCCCAGCCAACAGGAATCCAGATTTTTCCACTTACTTACTCCCATCTGTTTCCTCAGGTCCCCAGTAACAATACTAAAGCACAGTCATGTACAAAATCTGGGTGCCCGTGTTCATGCATTTATGTAGAAGCATTGCCAGACCGAAGCATTAGGGAATATCAATATCCAATCCAAGCATTTTCAAGAGCAGAGAAAGACCTTTCACCTTCACTGCAAGAAGAGCCCCATGGGAGTGTCTCATTTCTCCCTGTCCCATCACTACATACAGCTTCTATCTATACAATTAGGGACACAGACTTGGTTTGATTGATTACCATGCTTGGGATTGTTTACACTAAATCGGCTTTGATTCCTTTATGACTACACAGAAAATCGTTTTTCTAGTGTTGCTCAAGAATATTTTATTACTAACACACACTAAGAGGAAAAAAAGAATATTCGAAATTGAACTGAGAACAACATGGGATTTTAAAGCCAAAACAGATGGAAGAAATTTGGGGTATGCTAACCCCAAATGTGTTTCAAGTACAGTAAGCTTTCTAGTGAGAATCAGACTCCCTTTTAGAAAAAGATAAATGAAACAGATGGACATCTTGGAGAGAAGAAAAACCCAACACACATAGAGCAGTCACACAAAGCAACACCAATCCAACAAGAAACCATCTAATTTAATAAAACCATTACTTGTTCAAGTAGAGAAAAGTTTTGCAATGCAATAAAGTACTTTAAAAAACCTAACGGATGGGCTTTGCTTTATAATTCATAGCCACAATAAGAAAAGAAGACATTTAACTGCCATTTCCCTGAAAGTAAAAACCACATATGTTGCTCTGGTAGTGAGGTCAGAGGGTTCACTCAGAGTCCATAAATATATTTTTGAAGCTAAAGGGCAGGCAGCATGGGTTCTGACCCCCTCAAACTAGAAGATAAAGTTACCTCCAACAAATAGGCAGATTTCTGAAATGGGAAGGGAAATGGGAATTCTCATTCTAGTCCCAGCTTTCTTAACACTAGAAACATGCACATCTGTGATTAATAAACTGCTTTTTTCCCTAAAAAATAAATCAGCCATGTTAAGCTAGTTGATGACTTGAAAGACTCTGCTTCATATTAACTATTTCCATATTGCTGTTTTTTGAGTTTTACTGCAAGGGGCTACAGAACCTCTGACATCCTTACCTAGGGAATCAAACTAAATCATGATGCTCTGCACCTCTAAACACAAAATGCTCCAAAATCAAAAATAAGAACATTTCACTGTCTCTGGATTGTGAAACAGCAATGGGGCAAAGACTGAAAAATGGAGCAAAGCAAACTTAGTAACCCTGACTGGCATGTCATTCTGCCACTTCAGATCTGCCATCCATCATGGACTTCAAGGAACAAGAACTCAACCAACCAACCAACCAACCAACCAACCAACCAACCAACGCCCAGAGAACTCATCAAGAGAAATCAATCAGCTGATGAATAAGATTTGCTGCAGATACATTATGAGTGTTTGGGGAAACGGGCTGTTTGTTGGTACAAAACACAGTGAGCACAAATCTACAGTGATGCACTTGAAGGTTTAATATGCAAGATGAAGTTGACAAGCATCTAATAACAAAAGTTCATAGAAGTTCCTGCATACACAGTCATCACTTGTTATTAGATGAAGAGGGTGTGAAAAAAAAAAAAAAAAAAAAAGGAGTGCAAGGATTATTTTAGTCATGGACACATGTGCAGTTTCTGCCTGGGAACTAATTTTGATGTAAGAGGTTACCAGTCTGCCATATACAAGACCATTCAGATAATTTTGTATGTGTCAGGAATTTTATTTCTCTCCTGCTGGGTATCCTCTTAAAAACATCCTTGCTGCCTATTTTTTGCAAATCAGTACTGGAATGTACACCAAAAGGCATTAGACGTGTTTCAACTTTTAAAAAGGCCTCATAACAGCAGTTACCATTTAAAGACAATGCAGCTTAAGCATTATCAGGCTTGCAAATGGGGCAATGCACAAATACCACTTGTAAGGTAGAATGATACAACTTGCATAAGACTAGTTTCTTAAAAAAAAAAAAAAAAAGGTTTAAAAAATCAGAAAATGCAGAAAGCTAGTACTCAATACATGGAAAAAATCCCTCAATCCTATTTGTGTCTGGAGTGGAACAAACAGAGCCTTCATCTCTGGTCAGCAAACCTTTCTTGTAATTTATTTCAAGTTATGCACTATGCCGAAATACCAGTTATTAATCTTTTCAGTATGTGAATAGACGAAGAGTTCAACTCCTTAGCACATCTTCCCTGATTAATAAACTATCTATATTAATTTGGAATGATACAGGCACTGGTCCAGAGCACTTAGATTTACATGTATGCAGTAATTATGTCTCCCACATCATCAAAAGCTGATTACCTTAACATCAGATAGACTGGAATTCTAAGCTTGAGGCTAGATTGTCTTCAGCTTCCCTTCATGAGATGCTAAACTGCCCAACAAGCAATTAAAAAAATCACCAACCCCGCCCCTAAGACTGTCATCTTAATGACTTCCAAAGGTCTTTCTAATATTGAGAAAAGTCATTCAACAGACATATCTGCACCTGCACTAGAGAAAGGAATGAAGAAAACCTATGAGTAAGAGCAAAAAGAATAGACTGTTCATTTGAATTAAAAAATTAGTGGCATGTGCCTGAAAGGTTTAACACACTTATTATTATCATTATTTTTTTCTTAGTATCTTCTCCTGCCTTTCCTACCCCATAAATTTAAGAACAAGTTTTCGTAAACCAAGGTTTTCCAAGGTTTTGCATTTAAGCTTTTAACTAGTTTCACAGGCATTAGAGAGTGTACACAGAGAGAGCTGCAAATACAGCTGCTATCTGTGAGCTAAACACCATCAAAATTCAGAAGGGAAAAAAGCCTCCTCTTAGGACTGCTGGACAACTTTGCATCCATACTTGTGATGTTGGTTTTTGGGGTTTTTAAGCATGAAGAAGGCATGATAGTATGCCAGAAAAAAAACATTCTCAGTTTAACAGAAGTAGTTCTGTTTGTGCTCCCTGGAATTCAGACTACAGGGAAGTAAAACCTCAAATGTAGATCTTGTATACTGCTACAAGCACAAGGCAGCATTACAGAAAGGGAGAGTGGTCTTTGTGGGGCATTTCATTCTTTGCAATAAGTTGTTATTCTCTCCTGTTTCTGGAGAGAAATACATTTAGTGTCACAAGTAGGAAGTATTCAGACCTCAACTGCTGAAATTTAGTTTCACAGTTTGTGAAAGCCACAAGCTTTTAATAGATTAAATCTCAGCTTCCCTCTATGCAGCTTATATTTTAATATGCAATGTCTGGATTTCAACTGTATTCTTTTGGCCACCTGTTTGTTCAGATTTAAAGACAACTATGTCCATGTGCCTGGCAGGACTCACCAAGGACAGATTTATGCAATTTAGCACTGTTTCTCAGTCAAGTTCTCACTCTATGTCAGTGTACTGAGCCCATCCTCTTAACAGATCAAAGCAAGCAGCCTGATTATTTTAGTATGATTGTCTCCCAATGGAAGGGAGGGTGCATTTCCCCTAACCACTAACTGCACAGGCACTTGCAGGCTTTTATGTAAGAGCTAATGAACAGAAACACGTCCTCATTTTCAGGCAAAGGTTTCTCCTTTTTGTGCACAACCTCCAGCAAGTTCCCTCATGCCAACTGGAGCCATCATCCAGTTACTTATCTCCTGCACTTCACCTGTGCCTCCCCTTGCAGGACATCATTTTACATCAGTGTGAAGGAGCACAGAAGATTATTTGCTCTGCAGACCTACAATAGGCAAGGTTTTCAGTGACAGATTTAAGTTACATACTATCAACTCCCTCATAGGGGCTGACATACCATGTAATGTAAGAAAATTAAGGTGACACCCTTCTTTCATTAAATAGTTGAGAAAGTTCTTCAGAGTAAATAGTGAAAGAAAACTAGAGGACTGCTTTTCTATATTAACAAGCAGGTTTCCCCACAGTTCCAATGTATTTTCCCTATTTTGCTACAGTAGGTTGTGAGATCGAATTTATCAAAGTTTCACAAAGATTCTACTACACTACTCTTTTTCCAAGCACAGGCATTTTTGAATTTTTCTACAGAGACCCAAGTATTTTAAACAGTCTGTATATGCTATTTGAGCTAGATGCCTAGTGTCAGGTCTATATCCAAATATAACAGCACGACCAAAGGAGAAGATCGATGAAGGCACGGTTCAGCACTCCTCCCTCCAGAAGAAGGGATGCAGCAGGAATGACTGTTCCAGCCCAGGGCTGCTGCCTCCTCAGTTCCCTGAGCTGAGAGGAGCTGTGTACAGCTGCTCTTGCCTGCTGCCCAGCACTGCTGCTGGAGAGCTGAAGATCCCAGCACAGGAAGCTGTGGAGGGCACAAGACAGCTCCTGAAGCAGCAGGAGCTGGCAGCACTCGCTCCCTTCCAGCCGCTCCATGGCACAGCCCTCCCTGCCTTTGACAAAGCCAAGCAGCCACCCACTGCAGAGAAATGACATCTGAGGCAAAGAATGGAAAAGAAGGAAGCAGAAACTTTGGTCCTGGGCCTCACAGGCAGCACTGGTGCTTAAGACACTAGGTAGAGTTCAGCTGACTGATGACAATGCATTGGCCTCGTGCTTGCCACGTGCAACCCGCCTCCCAAGCCATTCCAAGGGATGCCAGCAGCAAGGATGCAGAGAGCTGCATGTCACACTACGAATGGGAACCACTCCTGACAAGATTCGTGAAGAGCAGATCCGATTTTAATTGGAGCAACTGCACAATTAATTCTGCTCATCTGTTACTGAGCTGTAGGGGTTTTATCATCTGCTACTCTAATTTTTGCTGTAAAGTAGATTTTCGCTCAGAAATAGATAAAAATAAACTCCAGTCCTAGAAATACAGCTCTGAAGCAGCGCAGCATCTCATCTGATATGCTTTGTGCATCAGTCCAGAAGAGAAAGACTATGAACAGACATGAAACAAAAATGTCTATATCAATACAGATAACAGAACAGCCAACCAAAAGGGGGTGGAAAAGGGATGCATTCAGCAAGCCCTTAGCTCTGCTGAAAGCAGAGAAAGCCGTGGAGGAAGGGAGGGAGAGAAGCAAGTCTGCAGAAACTGCATGAGGAAGAATCATGATCTCAGATGTTATTTAAAGCAACACATGCCATGCTTCCCTGTGCAAAAGCTCAGCAATGCAGGGCATACCAATGGAAGGAATCTATCCTATGCAGATTTTAAAACAGCCCCCACTACATCAAGAAAAAGGTTGTATACTGCTAAGATATTGCAAAAGCAAGTTTCAGCAAGTCTGATCTCCAAAGGAAATAGCAAGACACAATTCTGCTGAAATTGAAAATGTACACACAGATAGGGAGAAAATTAGCTGCCACTACTTTATGTAATCAACATTAACAAGTCCCACAATTACGAAGGCAAAAACTAATTCCACACAAAATTTGCATAAATGCTGAGCCAAAAGTATTTTTTCCTGTTGTCTAGAAGTTTGATAAAATTGGAGCAAGTATAACCTCTGTCATATTTACAAATGCGTGATCTCGAGAAAATGAAAGCAGATGCATTTTATTCTCTCTCAAATGCCTTAAAAAATTCCAACACATGAGAAAACCTCCAAAAATTGTCTAGCAAAACTAACAGAATGTATGATGAGTCAATAAGCACTTTAAAACACAAAGACTAGATACTATTAACAACTGCTAAGCATACCTACAAGTGTGCTAGTAAAGTTTATAAAGAGATGGTATACAATGTTAGGATTAAGTTACAAAAACAAATGAACCTAAAGAAATAATGTCTTTATCAAATTTCATTTGTTTTAAACCCCTAAGTTATTAGACTACTTGTACTAAAAAAATACTTGTTTCCTGTTCACCTACTGCAGTTACACATTAACCTAAATACACATAACAATCCAACAGCAATTTTAACAGTCTTTTTTTCTTTTCCCCCATCCTCTTGATTCAAAGCAGAAGAGCTCATTAGAACAACTAGCAATTGTTTGGAGCCACAGCTTTAGCAACAGCTGTACAAACACATCAATCTCAAGTTAGGAACTCTGCCATAAACTCAATAATAATAATATACTCAAATTGTTTAGCTTTGGGGTTATTACAGTAACTTTGGTCATTTTCTCTTTCCAAATGTTATACTGCTGTAGCCCTCAAAAGATACATTGAGAAAGTAATTTAGGGAATTGGGAGTGAAGATGGAATGGATAAAAATGGGTCCTCTAAAATTCCTACAGATAAAAAAGCGCTGTTTCCTCCTTATCCAAATAATTATATTAGTGATAGAGATTCATTATACAATGATGTTTGCTCCTTACCATATTAATTGATATTAGGGATAGAAATTAATTGTACAAACATTACTTTGCATTGTAAAAATCTTTCTGGTGCACACAGTGTCTGGAGTCCTTGTGGCCACGCCACTGCCTTCAGCCTCCCCACTGCGTAACAAGATGACTGTAGGTGATGACAGACTACTTCCTCCCAGTGCAATCCCACCTCAATAACTACATTACCAAGAGCAGACTTAGATTACAGTGATTAGAAACTGAACTGGTTTTATATTTTTTGTCTTCAGGTGGGAATGTAACCTGAGCCATCCAATGAGAGCACACGTGATTTTAATAAAGGTCAGTCACACTGGAAATAAATACAAGGGTTTTTTTAAACAGACTCACCATTAAGGTTGACTAGCAGAGAGCTATTGAAAGTCATAACACCTATCTGCCAAAGAGATGCCTTTTCAGGATGAAGTATTTTAAGGGATTAGGAAAGGAGAAGATACTACTCCACAGATTCATCAGTTTTGAATACAGACTGAGTTAAAAGGGGAAAGATAACTCCTTGGTATAGAGTATTTTAAAGTAAGTATTTTAAAACTATAAATTAATGGAAGATGTGACATTTTATCTCAGTGTGCCATTCAAATACACTGAATACTGAAAACAGAATCATTGCCATGTTTACAGTCTCTTCAGGAATAACATATGTACTGCTGAATTTTCTTCAGCATGATCAAGCCCATACCATGCACACACAAAAAACTAAATTTTGACATGTAACTTTTCCATTGTTTTTCTTTCCTTGAATTTTCCCAATAAAGCCTCGGGAGGAAGGTGATGCTGTGAACTGCCTTGTTCACCAAGCCATCTAAAGTCCAATTCCTCACATCATTCCCCAGCTCCCATCCATCTAATATTACCTAAGTGGTCACAGGAAAATAATGTGATAAGATCATGGGAGAGCTGTCCAAAACTGGTTTGGATGTAGAAAACAAAATGGAAAAAAATAGGTTAAAAAAAATTAAACTTATTTTGAAAGGCAATTAAAAGCAATAAACCAGAGCTCTTACTTGCTTTAATTAGATACAAAGCAGAGGAAGGGAAGCTGTCATAATTTCTACAAAACAATAATTAGTGTTTTTAAAGTTATAGGTTCAACTGTAAGCCTAAATTTAGGGGCAAATATGTTATCTGGTGGAAATGAAGGAATTTAATTAGCTTCTATTCATTTTCCTATTGAAAATTTTTTTTTTTTTTTCTTTTCATCAAGTCCCCAGCATTTCCTACAGTGCCTCCAGATAGCTGATCTCTGTGAAAGTCTTCTTAAGGAAAACTACTCCACATAGTCTGTAAATTGGGTGGTGTCTTTTTGTAACCACTCACTCAAGAAGACTGACTGAAGGTGTCCAGTCCCATGGTCAAATGCAAGGAAAAAAAAATAGGTTAAGTGGTTTAGCAAGCATACTTAACTGTTTTCTGTGAGGAAAACCAACCTTCACAGGGGAAGATTATTAATGTTACTGATGCTGTATTCTCAAAGCAGGATAGAATATACATGTATCACCTAAATTCTGTTCCTGTCGTTACCTTCCCTAAAGTAGAGTCAGAACAAGCATATATGAGGAAATTCAATGCATTGTTACAGCTGCTTGTAGCTCTGCTAAAAAGCAGATTATGAACATATTGTTCATTAATAGTCTTGCAACGAGCACCTAGAGGAAACTTTCATTATGTAAAGTGATAGCCATTCTTATGCTGCTGCTTCACTGAAATAACTTGTTTGAAAAACAGCTGTAACACTGCAAGAGGGAAATTAAGTTGAAATATAAGATGGAACATTTCTGCTTTGCGCAGTTTAAGCCCATCAGTTCAATACAGACTTTTGACCATAATACAAAACCATATGTATCAGATGCTTTGATACAGGTATTCTCTGAGACAGCTGACAAGGAGGTAAAGACACAAATTTCTGGTATGAAATCAAACTCCACCCTTCTTTCCTAAGTTTTATTAATATTCCTTCTGTTCTCTCTCTAGGAAATTCAAAATCTCTTGGTATTGAATGCTCGTTGTTCCATCATACTTTTGAAGAAAAATTTAAAAATTCTTCACTAAGTATTTTGAATATGCTCCAGTAGCAATACACAGGAATACAGGCATCTTCACAAAATCAAAAAAATGCTTATATATAAACACTTTCTTCTTAATACAAAAATGGAGTTACAAGTCCTTATTACATGAAGATTGTATCATAAACCTAACTACAGTTCCTTCAGGAAACATATGTTTTCCTTTTTTATCTTTTAAAAAAAGTTAAAACTCAGAACTGAGTAGCTGGTTTGAGAATGAGCTGGGGCTAAAAGAACCATTTTAAATTACTCTGTTTTCATGCACTTCTGACACAAAGTCAGAGTGCAAAGTGCTGCAGTGGAGGCAGCAGACTTGTAAGGATTAGAGGCAGAAGCTCTAATACACACCCCTGATCCATACCAGTGCTCATTCTTGGCTTGTTTCACAGAGCAGGTAACCCCCCGAGAGCTACAGAAATGGCCTTTTCAACTGACTGAGAAGTCCAGTCCAATATATCCAAATTGAAGGAGAAAAAGGTCAGGAGTAGTTCAGACAAAAATGTGGATAGCTGTAGATCTTATCTGCTCAGAACAGAAGACCTGAGTCTCAAATCTTTAGGTTCGTAAGTAGGGATGGCAATTATGAAAGGACATCAGTATTTTTCTTGCATAAACTCCTATACATCATAACATTTTGCAGTTGTTGTTAATGGTTTTGTTGTATGTGTTTTTTAAGGGGGATCTTGGGGTGTGGGAGGAGGGAATGGTGTAGCATTTTCTACAGGATCTACTCCCAGGTCTGGCTGTCTGTGTGACTGCTGGTGTTGATGCACGAGGAGCAGCTGGATTGTATGTGCAAGCACAGGGTAAATAAACTAGCAGTACCTGACATGCAGCTCATTTTTTACTAACCATGAAACAGCACCCCCAGCTAACTCTCTGGCAAGTCCTGCAGCCTAATGATTCGGAAAAGCCAAGAACAAGTGAGCAAGGACACAGAGGTCAGGAAAGCAGCACCTCTGCATGTGTAACTTTATAGCTGCTACATGAGCTCAGTTTAAGGAGGATTTTTGTTGCAGGCTCTTTGTGGAGATAGAAAGGCACACACAGCACATACTTAACAGCTTCCATCTGTATTCTAAAAGAATAGACTTTCAAAGTGTATACGTGAATCTATGCCAAGAATTACACCAACCCTTTAGTAATAACTGGACTCTCCCACTGCATCCTCTGAGTTCAGTCCTCAGAGATTCTTATCCTCTCTTGGACACCATTTGCTAACAATTACTTTACAGTAAAAGCATCCTGTTTTATGGATGAATTATTTCTGAGGCTTGATATATTGTAAAATGTTATGAAAAAGGAAAAAAGAAAGACTCATGTACATTCTTTTAAGCAATCTACTGTACATATAATAAATGTATTTCTTCAAAGTGAATTCTCTATTCTCTCTCTACTCCTACAACCACCTTTCCCCCTTCAAAACTCAGCTCCCAAATGGTTAATAACTTCAGGATAAATTTGGGGGATGTACATTTATTCCCTGGATTTTATCCATGAGATTTGCCTCTCACATTTCCCAAGTGAAATATAGACTCACATGATCCACTTAGGGACTGAAACACATACACACTATTGTTTCTTCCAGCTCATAAGGTAACTGAAAAAATATGTTATTTTCAATATTCAGTTCCAGATTGAAGTGCTTTCTCCAGCTAGATAACCATAAACAACTTTAGTATTTATCTTGTCTCTCTTGTCTCATATGCAAAGCATTTTTAAGTCACAGAAATGGGTGGAATTACCATGAGAATTGGTTTCCTCCTACCAACACCACTGCTTTCTCCAACTGATGTCAGATAAAGGCAAAAATACAATACTTACATATTTGTTTTAGTAGCTCCTTGCCAATTCATTACTCAAAATCCTATTTTCTTTCTCTCTCTATCTGAATAAGTTTTTCTTCCTTCAGGCTTGATGCATAAGTGGAATAAAAACTCAGATAATTTAATTAATCAGGAATCCATCATTATTAACTGTACATGTATTCTAACATTTTAATGAGAAATGTACCAAACTTTGTAATTCCTTAAAAAAATCTTTAAGCAATGTCAATGTCTTCTACAAATAAAATAATGCACTAGAGTACATTCTGAATATTAAGCTAATCTTAATTTAATTTTTTAAGCATATTACTAATTTTAAGTTTTCAGTGGCCAGTGATACTACAGATACAATTTTTACTTGTTGCAGTTCAAGAGATGGCATAGCTGCAGTTTTGCTGGGGTATGCAAGTAAGCTTTGTTCCCCTATTATGAAAGGCTATTGAGCCTCCTTATGGCCTGGTGTGTGCATGGACATCTGTTTTTAAGACACAGAAAGGAAACAATGAAGAATGTTTGTGAAACCATGTATGTGTGCCAAGCAAGACTTCATATGTGTTTATGATCTTAATTTATGATCATAATGGAAAAGCATCTCTCTGATAGGAACTGACTACACCCAGCACTTTACAAAATGTGTTTTGTAAAAATTATTTGGAAGTAAACTAGCCACTGCAACACCAAGAGTTTAAAAGTACAGCAGAGACAGGAGAATGCAAATCAAAATGAAGGGGAAAAGACTGCTGCTGTGCCAGGAACAGACCTCCAGCAGACTAGGTAGTCACAGCTCTGGGTGAGCACTTGCTCTAAAATACTTTGCTGCAGAACATTCTGCCTATCAACTACTATTTATAATTGACTCCTTTCACTCCCACTTTCCTGCAAGAAGTACTGTAAACCTGTACTTGTTTACTTCTAAAAACCGGAATAGTTGCTGTTTAAGGAAGCGATTGTGCAGCACTTGGGGGCTACAGAGCAGCCTTCTGAGAACTCAGCTCTATTGCTGGATCAGAGATGACAGCCTGCTAACATTAACTCCCACTGGCTGGAACTCCAACACCCCATTACCTTTTGAGGAACTACTGAGACCATCCGCTGACACACGACCCTGTCTTCAGAGGTCTCTGATAAGATTAATTCCCATTACATCCTTGATTTCATGTCTGCAAGCCTTCTACCATCCTCATTCATCCATAACTGCAGTTTGGATATTATCAAATGACACTGATTACAACTTGCCTTTTGCTGCTTTTTTTGACTGTATGCACAGAGCACACAGCAACAGGTATATAAGAAGACATCCCAACAGGTGCATCAGCTCCTGTTGCGACCTTAAAGATTAGCACTGTTTTGTCCTGGAGAAATTTCCAACATTTTAATGCGTATCATACAAACTTTTTCAGCAGCAATAGAGCAAATGCCAAACATAAATACTGCTCCCTGTTAAAAATTACAAAGGAGGAATGGGAGAAAACCCAACAAGAATGAGATTAACACAAACATCCTTACCCTTACCTCTGTGTTCCTCCAGTTGAGACTGAAAGAGAATGGCTTACCTCCATATTACATTTCAGAATCAATGCTGCCTCTAAATAAATTTCACAGACCGATTTCTCAACTGCCCTTTCTTTTCAAGCTCTATTTCCCCAAAAGCATTACTTCTCAACAACAATTTAACAGAAGTGACACATACTGAATAATCTATGATTTATTTGGTTTAGCAGCAACATTCTAATAAAATTTCTGCTAATCTCTTAAAATACTACCATTAATAATGTTTCACAGAGTAAGAATTATCATTTCTCATTTCCCTAGTTCAGCTAAAAAACCCCCATAATGTAGCACATGCCCCTTACAAGTTTCTTCTGAAAGAGCTTACTGTACAGCATCTTAGTAGTTTACAGAGAATATTAATTCCATAACTGGTCCCCTTCCCATAGAGGTCCTTTCTGTAATACTCTGCGCTTTCTGGCTGGAGTCAGATCAGAAGGAGGGAGAGTAGAGAAAGAGAGAGAAGGAGGAAAAAAAAAAGCACCCTACTAAACTCCCGTGATTTGAAAACATCCCCCAAACAACCAACCAACCTGCCTCCCCCTTCCCACTGTATGTGTCCTGCACATATTTGTACCTAAATCCAGGATCCAGTACTTGCAGCCACTGGGCTGCCCGTTGCCGCAGCAGGTAGGATTCACTGAGTGAAGAGATCCCAGAGTGTCAATCTGTTTAATCCTGTTCGGCATGGCGAGCACTCAGCTGTTCCGCAGCTCCCAAGGACCTGCTCGCCTGCACCCCGGATGGGTTACAGCTGCTCCTGGAGGAGTTCACCCAGATAACGTTACAGGCAATGCCATCAGAATGAGGAAGTCGCTGTTATCTTCTCAGGCTGGTTTCGATCCCTGCCTGCCGTCAGAGCAGCTCCTCTCTCCTAGGGATGCTCTCCTCTGACTCACTGAACACAGTTCCAGCCTTTAAATTCACATGTGGGAATAGCCAGATGCAGCAGATTACACTCTACCGTAACTACCCTAATTGAGGCTCAGGGTGATCTTAAAAAATACGGCAAGCCAGCAATTTTCCCTCTCAGCCTTCAGAAAAGATGCAGTCTAATACCCCTAACAAAGCTCTGTAGTAACCAGAATGCACAAAATGAACCTTTAACATCTCTTTTTATTTTACACTGCATTGTTAGTTTTTAATGCTTTAGCTAAAGGCATAAATAGAAAAAAAAGACAGACATTTTCTGGTCAGCTAAACTATGCACTGCCTTCCCTGGAACTTCCAATTTTCCTTGACAAACAACAGATTCTGTCCTCACCTTTACCTTCTCTTGAGCCTTGTTTGTGACAATCAATCAATCAACCAACCAAACACCACAATACTAGAAAATCCACACCATTTGATAAATTAAGATCTTGCCCTGTTTAAACTACATTGCAGATCTTTTTCACCTCTGAGCTCATACTCTGCAAGATATATTTCTAGTTCATTAAGCTGTCTTCCTGTTCAGTAAACTGAGACTGCATGTATTTTAGGTTTTGTACATGCATTTTTCACCTAGCATGCCACAAAAGCATTTGCCTATAAATATTAATTTAATTTTTTTTTTTTTGCTATGCAAACCTAGAGAAGACACTTGATTTCTTCCCCTAAACACATCATAAGCTAATTTTAAAAGAGTTACATAAAGGTACATTCACTAAATAGATAAACAGCCAAAGCAAGAATTTAGTTTCTGTGAAAACAGAAAGGAAATTCTAATATTATATGCGCAAAAAAAGCTGAAAAATGAGATTGAACAAGCAATACTAAAAAGTACACAAACATGGAGAGAGGGTAAGAAGACAATAAAGCAGTGAAGTGATTGCCAGTGACACTAGCACAAGCAAATGCATGCAATGCAAGGATAAATAGGAATTTTATGTGGAACTGAGAGCCTGTAGGGTCCCAGAGTCAAAGCGAGCTTATCATTAGCACTTAACACAGGTTGGGTACACGCTCCTTATCCTGTCTGCAGTCTTGAAGAGTTGTGGTCAGCCTTCACCTGAGAATAATCTTTTGCTTTCTAAGAACAGCTAATCTATATTCTGAATCAGTTTATCCTTCATAACCTCCTGCACTGAAACCATTAATTCTCATTACTGATCAATTTTCTTTTGACCCAAAACAACTTTCAAATGACACTGAATTCCTAAGGGTGGGGGCGTTGCAAGGGGGGCAGGCAAGGAAGAGGAAAAAAACCCCCTCTCTTTCTCCAGGATAAGTGATCTTTTTAGTTTACCACCTACAGTGAGACTTCCACTAGGGCTAGTTTACTTGTCATGAAATTGCAGAACATCTGAAAATCATTCTAGTTTCTACTTGAGTAAGAAAAAAAAATAAATTAAACAATCCCTTTCTTTTACTCTGCAACCGTTCCCATGCACATCGAGCACACTCAAGAACATCCAACCATTCTTGTTGTGGTAGAAGCCTCACATCTTTAACCAATATAGGCTAGATAAGTTATCAACAAAGCTTTGAAGTAGTGATTTTCATATGTAAGAGAATTTCTGACCAAAAGAGAGCAAAATTTATACATAAAACAGTTTTTAGGTTGGTTTTGTTTTGCTTTTTAACTGCATGAATACTGCCCTTATAAAACCAGTAATATATGCAGGAAGATATTATAAATGCTCTGGGAACCGCATCGTTTGCAGCTTGCTATTGCAAAAAGTTCTTCCGTTCCTACTGAAAGAAACACTGTTATTTTTAGGTTTTGCTTTGACCCCTTCTCTTCTCAGAGAAAAATCTGACAAGCAAATCAAGGTAGTGACGGGGAGAGAATAACTGCATAGGCTGTCTTAGAGTCATATTTCACAGGTTATATGGTTAAGAAGAAAGTATCATGGATACACGGTTGTCTTGGATGACCCGGTTTTTTTAGAATGCAATTGCTTCACAGCAACACTGCCTTGGAGACAACAGACCCCACACGAATGTGGTGCAGAGCCACTGGGCACATTAGGTAACAACTTGGTTGAAAAACATCTCAATGTACATACTGAAACAATAGCTACAACTTCCTTATGGCCCAAGGCAGAGAGCTCAGACTTGTAAATTCCCCTGAGTGTCAGCAAAAGGCAGATGACTTCTATATCACAAACCCAACATTTCTTAATTTAACAGGAAGGGAGCATTATGCAGCACCATTGTCACCAGATCACACTTAAAACACCTCAAGATGTATCACAAGTCTCAGTTTCTGAGACAGGGACCTGTATCAATATATGTAATTTTATGCCCAAACAGGCAGCCTATTAATGTCTTTCCATGGTTTACTTCAGGCTCTACCACAAAGCTCTCTTTGTCCTTTAGCTCCATCCGGTTTTCTGTATTCCAGTGCCATATCCTGCATTAGCTACTCCTGTCTGCTAGACAGCTCTTCCTGCAACTCCTTGCATCAGCAATTTTCTGTAGGAACCCATCCTTGGTAATAGCAAACCAGTCAGGTAATCTTAATTCTGCAGGCAGGAATATGTGTACGTGGAAGACATCTTTAGGAAAAAACCCAGCTGGGTACAGAGCACAGGCTCAGCGTAGAAGAGGCTGGACTGCACCAGGTGTTGCACAGCAGCAGTGAGCTACCCCTGCTTCATCTGCTGCTCAGTATTTGAGACCACAGGACATCAGAAAAACAAACTTTGATGAAATTCCTCATGAAAAAAGCTCATCTACTGATGTGTGCCAGTTGACAAAAGCTGAAATAGTCGTGACTTTTTTTTTTTTTTAAAGTAAAATTGATGGTTTCATTTTTTGCCTGAAAATAGTTTTCTTGATCATACACTTGATATAATATCCTTTAAAAAACCCAATAGTTATCTTCATTTCTGAAAGAAAAGTAGGCCCTTAGCAATTTAAGATATTTCTCAGTTACTTGGAACAGGGACAAAATAAATGTCCAGGTGAAAATTTTTTCTATTTCATGAAGATTTTAAAATTCCCAGCAAAAGAGCCCACTCATTTTTAAGACAGGGTTTTGTAAGAAAGATTACATCCCAGTGATTAAACAAAGAAACTAAAAAGAAAAAAAAGCCAGCTAGAGAAGCACTCACTGCACATCCCAAGTAGGTCAGGTAGCACATACTTTGTATGATAGACGCAAATGAAGCATCAGATGCCCGTATCTATTACTACAGTAAAGGAACGGGATCAACTTTCTGCAATTAATCTCAGGGATCACTGATGGACAGTGTCAGCCCCCCAGAACCATTTTAAAGTATTAACATTTTGCCAGTTCACCCAGCACAGATGTAAGAGCTCACCAGTCTCTCCCATTGACAATCAACAAATGAGTCCACTACAGCTTCAGCTTCTCACAAGTACCAGCTCGTAACTGCAGCATCTGCACCCACCATTTGCCACTGTATTAACTTCTTTATGGAAGTGCTACCTCGTGTGAGGCTTCTATTAATAGTCTTGCATGTAAGAATGGAAGCATTCATCCCTTCTTTCATTTAACAGAACAACTGGAGTTAAACTGACTGCATTTCTCATACTTCTAAGATATTTGCATGGTACTAGAAATATATAAAAGAATTATATTAAAACAAAGATAAACTTAAACATTCCAACCTAATCTTTGTAAGGCCCCACTACGTTTTGCATCATCTTGGTGAGAACAAGCAGAGCAAGAGAGGGAAGCTAATAAAATGCAGAAATTTCAAATTTAAATAGCTATTCTGAGTTGCCTAAGAGCAAGAAGCTAAAGAGCCAACCTTTTTTCCTTAATATCTGTCTTGGCAGGGTGAGGAGGTGTCTGTGTTTGAAAGATGATAGCATGAAAAAACACAGCTTCAATATTGTTCTCAAACAAAACTAAATCTCTCTTCTCCGAATCTTGCCCCTCATATTCCTGACATTCCATTTTAAAAAGTAATGAACAGATTTCGAAATCAGTACTACAAAGTTATTTAAAAAAATTCTTGTTCATCTTAAGAGGGGAGAAGCTTATACAAGATAACTGAAATTAATAGAAGTGAATTCTTTATTCAGTTCTGCTAGCACCTAAACGTCAGAATTTCAAAACAATTTCTGAAGTGATCTATGAGACAAATGTTTCCACAATTTAGTATTGCACAGTTCTTACAATTTTGGGTCATATTTCTGCATATGGGAAAGAAAAGATTCAGACTTCTAAAACTGAGCTAGATCAAAGACCATCGAGCCTAGGAGCCAAAGTTAGACATAAATCCATAACTATTAAAATTCTTGAACTAAATAACATCGCACAAATCAATAGGAATTTTATTTACTATATGCATTTTGCATTAAAAAAAAAAAAAAATCAGGCAGACTTTCCATACAAATTCTATCTTTGGCAGCTTAGGCACTCTGCCCCATACCAGAATACTCTAACAAATCAAGAAATTGTAGACTGCAAAATCACATCAATAAATAAATCTGAGGTTGAATCTTCAAAGGTGAGATTCCACACTCTCATGAAAATTCTGAAAGGAGCCTAACTTTGCCTCTTCCTCAGTGTACAATGTGTGCACAGTTTAACTGCTTGGGGTACAGCTGTGCCACAAGGATCTGGTTTCTTTAGCTCCACACACAAAGATCATCCTGTTCCTAAAAAACAGCCTCACTGCTCCTCAGTCTCTCAGATAAATAACACTGCCAGTCTGCAAGGAGCGGAATCATTACCACAGTGGCCATTTGGACTTAAAATTCAGAATGTTGTTTCCTGTTCTTTACTACTCCTGCTGCCAGCTGCCAGAGATACTTCAAACTCAATCAGTCAGAAATTGTATTGTGCAATGAATTGTGTGAACATCCTTAATCTGAGATTTCCAAGAGCTCCCTTCAAAATACTGGTATTTTTCCACAATAAAAAAACTCAAAACAAACCAAAAAACCTGCAACCAATAGCCACCTCCAACAAAACAGACTGGCTATCTCACCAACCGGCAAACCTGGAAAAAGTATTTTCTGATTGACATTAAAGAGAGATTTTTGTCTGGGTGATTTATAGCTTTCCATTCTACATCTTGGGTAAAGCCTTTGTCAAGAGCAACTGATAGCAAGACACTGAAGTACTCCGGCTTTAATTAAAAATATTGGGAAATGAATCATGTATCCAACTATTCAGTCACCCAGGCTAGGATCTAAACAAGTCCTTCCTGTCTCCAGCTTTGCAGAGCATGCCCTAGCTGTTGCTCATGCCTACAGTAAGAAAAAATATCAAAAAACACATGACACAGTAAATTCTCTCCCATCTTAATCATTTGGCTATAATTTGCTCAAATTATTAACTCTGTTCTGTGCTGCAGCCAAGGGATTGGAGCCTATATACCATTCCCAACAATGAAGAAGCCTTTCAAAGAAATGGTGAGAAGTTCAGTGTCCCTGATCTTCTGTTTATCTGGAAAAGCTTTGGGAAAATTCTGACTCCTCAATGCAGTCACCACTGCAGCATGCCAAACCCGCTTGAAGGATCCCAGCCACTGTCAGCAAAACCACAACAAACCAGCTTTAGATAATTCAAACAAAATCTTTTGGATGAGTGTAAAGAATTTTGTTTCACATACATTCAGTACTTAGCAAGGGGTGGGAGGGGAGAAGGAATAGGCCATGTGTCGTCTGTAATTTGGAGAAAATACAAAAAGTGTTCCAAGCAAGAAATATTTGCTGTCCTAATGAGACATATTGAAGAAACCCCCAGTTTTTAATATTAATTTTACTGTACAAGTCACCCTTCATCATTAATTTTTTTCTTTATTTCTACAAGAGGAAGCAACCTTTTGGTGTGGAAAAAAAATCTGGTCAAAACAAGGTTTAATTTTCCAAACCAGTTTTAGCTGCACATACATGAGGTTTAGATTCTTTTTAGCATAAATTTCTTAGGTAATTATCTTAACCAAAAATGCATGCAGTCAAAGACAAAAGAATATATTCATCAGAAGTGCTCAGAACACTGAATTACTCTTGACTTCAAATTAATTTCTTTTTAAGTCACTTAAAAGGAGAACGAACAGGTCAAACCAGGTCATTAAAAACCCAAAACAACAAAAGCAAAGCTTTTAAAATGGGACATGTACTCCCTTGTAAGTTCTGATGCTTAAGTTCTATACAAGCCATCTGGACAAATTACTTCTTCCTGCTGCTTGGTATTATTGACCAAAGCACTTTTTTTATTCTACTTCTGCTAAGTTAAAATTGTAAAAATGCTATTTGGTTAGTTTCAAAGGTTTACTTCACTGCTCTCTCTCCTCCTTTTGCTCAGTACAGCTTACCACAGGTCCCTGTAACAGATCAGGTTAAGTTGCATGGCCCTTCTAGGTGTGGCAGATGGAGCCCAGCCACAATCCAACACCCTGCTGCTTCAGAAAGCAGTAAAGGCACACGGGCTCTGAAAGCACCTGGGTGAATTTCAAATAGAACCATTTAACACAAAAAAACCTTACATACTTTCACAGCTTCCTTTGTTATATTAAAAGATACTTGAGCAAAAGGAAGGAACCTCCTCAATTCCTCTGCACTACATCTAACAGGGGAGCAAAATCTTAAATGGGCATTTTCTCTCTTGCTCTAAGTATGGATTTCAGATACCCTGTTTTTGTAAATTATAAACACAGATTTGTTACTGAGTATGTTCAAGTACATTTGGAGGCTAGCTTTACCATAGGCACAATAGAAAGGAGAAGCAAAAAAAAATCCACAGGACTGGGGCTTATTATTATACTTTGCCTATCAGATGATAAAACACAGGAACATTTGAAATTTTATACTGTCAAACAATTCCACAAATGTGAGAGTTTCTGTATTGCAATGAACAGGTTTTTTATATCTCCTCTGAATTATAAATGCAGCATAATTCAATCCTGAAAAGGTAAGAAAGACATTTCTGTTTGGGTTACACACAATGTTTTTTACACTATTTTATGTGTTTTACCCATTTGAAAGAAAATTAGCTGTGAACGAAAGAAATTAATGTGATCACACCTTTGACAAAATTGAAAAGGGTAAAATTCCTACAAATTACATCATCACCCCTTAGTAGAATTGTGGAAAAGCAGTTATGAAATAGCCACTCTAAATCTATACTTCAGATATTTCAGTAAGTTACTACACTCAGTTAAGACAAAATGTTCCTTTAGAACAGCAACTGAAGTCCAGGTGCCAGAAAATTGTTTTAATTGACACAAATTTTTCTTTATTCTCTTTTCTCATTTAGTTCCTCTTGAACAAAGTATGCCATCATGATAGAAGTTTCAGTTTGCAAACAATGTTAACAATAACAGAATAAAGCTTTGTTATTCCACAAACAGCAAAAGACAGTCAAATGCTGCTACTTTTAATTTACTCTAGTTCTGAGGACTGTAATTTCACATAGTCTTAGAAAAGTGATGTGAATGGGCCCTGGATCCCACTGCCTGGGCTTTTACTTAAGCAAGCAACCAGGACACAAAGAGAAACAACACCCCACAGCTCCAGGGTACCACCTGCTGTAAACACCAGCTCTTTAGATGTTACTCTGAGACTGTAAACAGAGCTCTGAGCCAGTGCCTTCCAAAATGATTCTGGCATGACTATATGTAGTCCTGACACATCTCTAGGATGAAAGGATAAACGCACCTAAGCCTATTCTAGTCTCTCAACCAGCATTTAAAGTACATGTATTTTGTTACTCCTGAGAAAATGAGAGAAGTCAGCATAAAATGCACTAGAACTGGCCAACAATTAAGTCAGGCCATGACAAATAGACTCTCTAAAATAGACTGGCTACTGGTATAAAAATTTTAAGATATGTAGTTAACAATTTTGTGGTTTACACCAGTCAAGTTTTTCCTGTTTAATACTGCCTAAAGAATGCTTCAATCCAGTCAACCAGTCCCTGTCATGCTGGAGACCACAGTTCAATTCACCAGTGGGGAGGTGGTTCTTCCTTTGAGGGACATGGTTCATGGTGCACTTGGCAGTGCTGGGTTAATAGCTAGGCTTGAGATCTTAAACTCTAGCAGCTTTCCTTCCTTCAGCATATCTGTAAGTTCTCACATGCAGCTAAATTTCCCTGGACTTATATTAAAGTTCCCTGGCTTATATTACAAAATGAACACACACCTGCTTAGGTTATGACCACACCCAGCATGGTGCAACAAGCACAACTGGAGTTTTTCATAAGTAGAAATACTTTTTTTACTCCTTCCCATTTCTTATGTGGAATAAACATAATTGGGGGGAAAAATCTTCAGCATTTCTGATAGCCCCAAAGGCACTAAGAGGAGTCCATGACGGCAGGAAATACTTAGAACATACCAAGGCCCTGCTAAAAATTCTAACTTTTAGCATAAGATCACAGGATAACTCAAGTTCCCAGTGGCCTCAAAACCCCATGTAGTCCAATCTTCTGCTCAAAAGGATGGGTCAGTTATGAGATCAGACCAGCACACTTGCAGTGTTGTCCAGTCTGCTCTTGAAAACCTGACATACTTTTAAGCACTTCTTTTAAGGAACTATTTCTGCTGCATTGTAAATGGTTAACAAACAGTAGAGGTTGGCCACAGCTGGCTTATAACCACAAGGAAAAATTACAAGATTTTGGTAATCAAGGATAATTTGATACCAAGTTTACCTAAGATGACTTTTACTATTTATGCCTGCATGTCAGTTATGTAAATGTCTTCTGTTGCTACAGGGGTTAGCTATTATATATGCATCCTAGAAAATGAGGACTGCAAATTTCTGAAAAGCATTATCAGTATGTTTTCCTGGGATCTTTATATGTTTTTATTAACTTATCACAATAGCCTCTTTTACACAGTTTACTCTAAGAATTCCTTCGCTTTTTTGCTTCTGTGTTGGACAATAATGAATTTACATTCAACAGTTGTTTCAGATAGAGGAAAATGTCTTACTATTTATACTCAACTCAAAACTAGGAAAAAACAAAAGCATGTCCTGAATTATAATGACACCTATGTCAGTGAATATGCACTCAAAATAGAAGGAAAACGTTGCATAATGATGACATCAATTTAATGTCACGGGCATCTGTAAAAAAGCTCCTGATAGTTATGTTAAAAATGTTGCATTTCTACCTTAGCATGCTATTTTACTGTTTGCAGGAAAAGTGAAATGAAGTCAATGGAACATATTCAGCAGCCTCCTCACAGAAAGAGAATTGGAGGAAGTCAGTGGAGCCCTAAATCCTGCTGGTTCCACCTGCAGGCAGTGATGATGACAGATGATGTGATGTAATGTAATGTGAGGATGTCCCAAAAGGTGCACAAGCTCATCAGCTCTAACCTGCTCCTTTAAAAAAAAAGAAGCAGCAAGCAAAATATGGGTAACAAAGGCATCCTCACAAAGTAATTCTCAACACTTCAGGAACTTTTAAAAGTTTGTTACAACTGAAAAGGGACAAGTTAAGGAAAGCAAACAACACTTTAGGATGGTTTTCTTGAACTGCAAGATAGAAACAACATTTGCAGGACATGATTTGAGTTTGTACTCTGTTCTAACCTTGGTTAGGAAAAGAAACTGCTGTCAAAGAAAGGCTAATTGCAAGCAAAGTAACAACTCTCATGGGAAACCTAAAGCCATCAGAATTGCTGGTTTATATCCACCTTCTACCTCCCAAAGATCAGCTGTGCAAATACATCTGTTCTAAGCAGATATTTTTTATGCACCAATTTCCTTTCCAAGTACAATACATATGAGAAATGTATTTGGCAGCTGTCTGGGACCAAAAGTAGATTCAAGCCAGTATTATAAAAATTTCTTTTTCTCAGTTGTAGCACTGAGCTCCCAAACAGGACAAAACCCTTTCATTAGCTGTGTAAGAAAACTCCACGGACAAATGAACCACATACTTATGCTCACAAATAGAGTCAGCATGGGAAATACTGACATAACTCACAAGTCTTCCTGGGCTGCATTATGACAAAAGAATAATGCAGGAATTAAAGGCAGGTTTATGCAGAAATCAATCCTATGATGTTTCAGAGCACATGTGAACTTGACTTAGAGAGAACTTGTCTAGAAATTCAAATTGTGAGATTCACCAAACCTCCTTGTCTAGTTTAAGATTGCACAACACCAAGGAAGCAATTCATAGAGACTTTACTATTTATCAAGGCTCAATTAGAATTTGGCTATTAACTCTGACTATCTGACACAATTTGGCTGCAAAACTCAATTAAAAAATTATTATCTAATGGACCCCAGTCAATTGTTGACATTTTATTTAAGTTTACTTATGCTCAGATTATGTTTTTAACTGCAAACTCAACTGAAACCACAAGGTAGGAAAGTCAGGACAGAGAATTCTTGTTTTACTTTATCCTGCAGCTACTTTATTTACCTGGACTAAGGCATGAGAACACGTTTGAAAAATCACACACATACAACCTAAATTCAAACCATCCTTCCCACTGTTAGACTAGAAGTGCTTTTGGGAGAAATATTCGTGACTAAATGAAAATTTATGATTTATTACACTTTCAAAACAAATGGTAGTTGTGAAGTTGAACTTCAGCTAATAAAATGTATGCATCTCTGTTCAAGCTCAAGTCTGGCTGATAAGTAAGTTGAACTGGCACTGCAGCACAGCCTTTAAATTTTTTTTCTTAATTATGTGGAATGTCAAATTTGACTGACTGCTCAGCTTTGCCTCTCGTGGGTTCCTCAAAAGGCTTTCTATCAGCTGGATGGGCAGCCTGTTTTTGGAAGTTTTATAAAGAGGTAATTAATTCATCAAGAAACAGAATTTTTAGATTAAGGTTTGGTGTCTTGCACAACTCCAACATACTCCTCTCTATCACTTTCTGCATGCAGTCACATCCGCCTGCGTAGCAGCAGCAGCAGATCCCTCTTGGTTTGCTGCCCTGGAAACTGCAGTCCCCACCTTCTGCCACCTGGCCCCAAGGCAGCACAGCAAAGCACGTACCCCACCAGCTCATTGTCAGGAGTTACTTTCCCCTCTGGCCTGGGCTGTAACTCATTTCCTGCAGCTGCAAGCGCTGTCAGGCAGTCTCACAGGCAGGGCTTTGGCTGGGAGCCACGGGTGGGGATCCTTTTTCCTTACACATGCCCTATGCTTCACTTGCAGTCTCAAAACAGTAAATCCTCCCCTTCTTCAGCCTCCCTCTGCTCCTAAGCAAACAATTGCTGCTGCCCAAGTCATCCTTCTTTTCTTCCACTACAAGCAGGGAGTCCTTCTTCAATTATTCAAACTGGATGCCCATTTTGCTGGATCAAATTCTCCTGCTGATACAGAACTTCCTCTTCCTGTATTGAACAGTATTTAGGCTCAACATGAAATACTCCTTTTCTCAAGCATAACTTTCAAAGCTCTCAATCACTCATGAGACTTTTACCTTTACTCTCTCCCCTTCTCCCTTCATTGAAAACTGGTATTCTGAACAGGATCCAGTTGTGTGACAGCAAGCTTACTTAAGTTAACAAATTCAAGACTGTTTTAGCCCATTCTGTGGCCTCAGCTATAAAATCTCTCATCTCTAGGTCACCCACACAATTTTTGTCTTCCTTAATTCTTGAACAGAGGGTCCCTATAGCAATTCAAGAAGAGCTCTGACACCTGCCCTACATCAGTCTTTCCCATCTTGCAGGTGTAGAAAGCAGCTTACAACACAGCTATTTGAACAAAATTGTCAACCTTTGTCTTGCAAAGCCATTTGATCTGCCTTATTATGTTAAGGTTCTTTGAGAGAAGACTACATTTCTGTGTTTATGGCTGCAGTCAGTTTATGGCTGAGTATCCTCAGAGTAAAATCAAAAGCCAGTATTCAGTATGTGAGGGGTGTGTGGTTTGGTACAAAGTCACTAAGACATCAACTACCTCTCAGATTTAACAAACCTATACAGATCTCTGGATTATGGAATGGCATAAAACAGGCAAACACTGTACCTTCAGGTAAACAAAAGACTTCTGTAGCCAAGTTTTGAAACAGATAGTAACATGAATTGGCAGTTAGACATGTCCCCCTCAAAATCTTGTAATTTAAAGGAGACACAAATGTAAGCCTCATTAGCAGAGGCTTGTTGCCGCCTTTGTATCTCTCCAAACAGTAGCTCCTACAGAACAGACATGATGGACTATCACAAATTCTTCAGAAGTATTCACAGATTCAGAACAGAACAGTAAACTTGTGATCTAAACACGCAAGACATTTGCAAACAATTTTAAATAGCTGCCAATTTTTCTGAGCTTGCATGTTCATTTTCATTACACTGAATCCTGCCCCCTGCCCTCTACCCAAAGCTCTGTGGTAGTGTAAATGCCCTGCAAAGAAAAGAAAGAAGACTGCACTTATAAAATAGGATTTACCCTAGACTGAAAGTAAACCATGTTAAAAAAGAGAGAAGCACCAAATAAAACAACAGGAACAATCTTTCTCCCCGACACCCAAAAACATGTGGGAAATCATTGCAAAAAAAAAAACCTGCCTTATGCATTACTTGTGAAAAACATGTTCTTCCAGAGCTAGTGATTTATTTTTTGTAGAGTGCACCAACTGTTATTCAGTCTCTTCACTACTCACTTGTTTCTCTTTTCTCCCTATTATAAAAGGAATTTTGATTTTTTTAAAAAATGTTGTCATCTGTGAACTGCACCTCAAATTGATTAAATGACCCAAATAACTTGAAAAAATAGATTTGATATCCAGCAGAGCAAGCAAGAGGTCAGGAATCCACAATCAACTCTCTCCCTGAGTTATTATTCATCTAGTGAACGTTTTCTCTGTGCAATGCTTTCCTCACATTCTTAATAAAATGTTTACTACCTTAACTACTATAAAATTTTAGAGATTGAAGATATTGTAAATGTCTGGCTTTTTAATCCATTCATGCTGATTAGATGCTTTAGATAATACACATTCTTGGAGAAGATGTAATACCTACACTTGCAGGCAATTGATGAGGGTCATTTTTGAGGCTGTCTTTTAACTTGAGAATAAAACAACATTACCTTTCATGGTTAACAGATAATGTGTGGACAGACAAGGAACGACCAAGATCAACTGTAAGAACTAGGCTTCACTGAAGGTATTTTCAGCTTTAATAACTGTGCATGTTTTCCTATTTTGGATAAAAATTTGAGATTATTTAAGGCATTAAATATCACCCAACATTTCTGTACTCAGTGATGAAATGTGGTTTGACACACCATAAGAACCAGCTGTCAATGATAAGAGGTTTGCCATTTCAAAACTTTGAAGCTCATTTCACCTCTGGTATGCTGTGGCTTTTCTTTTTCTTTTTTTTTTTCCTGTTGGCAAGTGGTGCTACTGATAAACACTGCTGAAAAGATCAAAACTGTAGGGTCTGTAGATACTGAAAGGACTGAAAGGAGTGCAAAACTCTTCAGCAAGCCATCTGTACAGGCTAAGCATCCTAATCCAAGTAGCCAACTCCACCACTTCTGATGATCACCTCCTTCCTTCCCCTGCAACACATAAACCCTCTCTTTCTCTCAGCCTCTCCCAAGAGCTTGCCACGTCAGACATGCAAAAGTTCAAGACTCAACTCATGTCTTAGTCCATGAACTGTGCAGAATTACTCAGACTTGATGCCCACACTGTGAGCCTCACATAGGACGTGTATTTTCAGACATCAAAATCCTAAATTGTTGAATCTCTCAAAAACTCTTAAAGTTTTACTGAATTAGTTGAAAAAGGAAAAGAAAATCTGTCTTGTAAAGACTGAAGGTACATAATTAAGTACTAGAAATTTAGGAAGTACATGAAAAGTTATCCACCCAAGAATATGGACTGACTTAAAATTATATAAATCACTAACTTGTTCTTTGTTAAAGGATTTGTTTTGTTTTTTAGGAATTCATACCCCAATCAATACCTACAATGAACAATTCTGAGAAGCTAATCTAATTGTTTTTCCATTCTTCTGATTAGCATATTCCCCAATGCTTTATTTAATCAAATGCAGCACTTGAGAATGAATAATTGGCTTGTGGGATTGTCTGAGGTACTTTTCACTATGGGGGGAAAAATAAAATCAAATCACTCCACTGGTTTTGCTTAATTTTTATAATGCCTCAGTGAAATGAACACTATTATCCTCTTTCAATAGAAAGATGAGGTAGGGACCAAAATGAAACAAATCCAGTAGTTTCAAGTGTTTTGTCTACTGTTTTTTTCTCCCTCTCCAGACTACTTAACATTATGTAATAGTTTGCACGTTCGACACAGTTCACACTCACTTCAGCAGGGGGAAACTTCACAAATTAAACATCCATCTCCTAAAGCCTGACACCCAGCAGTGTGGGAATAAACAATTAGCAGCTGCTTCTTATCAATTGGGATTAGGATGGCATACCATAACATCCCACAGGAAGCCTGTGGCAGGGACAGAAGGCACTTCTGAGCTGCATTCAACCCTGCAAATTACACTCATTCTAACAATGGCTTTCTCTTCTTCTTCAGTGTCCGTGATTAATATAATTAATTAATGCTCTTTACTTCAAAGCACCATGTTAAACAAAGTAAAGTACCCTTGAAATGCTCTGCCCCATTTTCCCTAAACAAATTCTAAAGGAAAAAAAAAAAGCAATACAGGTCATGTCCACTGGTTTGATTAATAAAGTAACTTCTCAAACACAAAACCAGCTCTATATATGTCATATATATATGCACCAGTACAATCTGTCTCTCCTAATAAAATTCTCTGCATTCAAAGGTGAAGTCCCTAAACTTCAAACAAAATTGGATTTATCAGTTCTGTGAGGGCTGTTAAAAAAAAAAAAATCCAGATTTCACTCCCTAGTCCAAGAAGAAAAGTTTTAGTGTTACCCAACTAGATTTTACAATTTTATCATCAGAACATCTGCAAGCTTTCCCTATCCAAATTTTGTAGGACACAAAATGACAAAAAACTACTACAACTGTACAGCTCAATCCTTCAAACTCCACCCCTCCTCAATCACTCTGCATTCAGGAAGTTCCTGCTGTGCCTGCCCCTAATGAAAGAAACACAGACTCAGACTCACCCCTGTTTTAGTCAAGCATATTTATACAGTGTCTTAAAAAAAGAGAGAAAAATTGGAATAGCAGGAATGGATTGAATAATTCAAAAAATTGTGGTTACATTTATGAAAAACTTTCCAAAAACAGAATTCTGTGTTTTGGAAGACAAATTTTCCCCAACATCACTTGTCTGCTAATCTTATTACCTGCAATAACAAACTCTTTGAAATGCATCTTTTCCCACAGCATGTGATGACATGCCTTCTAATGAACTATTTTTTTGTTTTTTCACTCTTTTTTAGTAAAATCGCATTTCTTTCTGTTCACAGCCTGCAAACTCAAGTAGTTGCAAATGAGGCAAGTAAGCATTTTCTCTAATAACAATCTACTCTTCGAGCCTGAATAGCTTGCGGAGTCAAAAGATTACAGCACACTAAAACCCTAAAACCTTTCAAAAAATCATCAGATTTTTCTTGCACCCTTCAGGGGATTATTCTTTCATGCCTCTGAAAAAAAACCCAAGTAAGATTTCAGAGATGCTCTGGGAAAAAGTGTGCCAGTGCTACTCTGAAAAGCTCAGTTATGCAAAATACAGAAGTCCAAATGAACAATTCCTATGCCAGGGCGTATGGATGAATGTATTCACATCGCTGAACCTTCATGGCTTCTTATTGCAGAGTTTCTCAAGAAACATTGATAACAGACACTGGAAATTTTCTTCCCTCCTGACTTTCAGCACTTCTCAGGTACAGATTTTCCTACCACTGCAGCTTGATCTAATATGATATATAACTCTTCACCGAGATATAATTTGCTTAAACCTCTTCCCTATCCTCAACCACATTTTCTCTTAATGCTGAGACCTGCTAATTCTCGGAAAAGACAGCGTGGCTACTGAAAACATGGCAGTGCAGAAGCTGCCATATGCACAGCAGTCTCCATTACCCAGAAGTCAGGCTGCTGCTGTCCAGGCTCTGAGGCACCATTCCCTACCTTTGTGGTTAAAAATGCCCTCCATCTCCATGCTGCTGCGGGAGTGGGCGATGCAGAGGGACCCGCAGGGGACCAGGCCTTCGGCGGCTGGGGAGCGATCGGTGGTTCGCACCAGGCACCAGTCGGGCTTGTCATGGGGCCTCTCCAGCACCTCCACCGTCTGCCCACGGCGGATTGTCAGCTCGTTGCTGTTGCAGGCGGTGAAGTCGTGGATCACCACCGTCAGCTCGCACCCGCCAGACAACTGTGGGGGCAGAAAACAAGGAGAAGCCAGATGAGCGCTGGTTACCAAACCATCCGTCACGCACCGTTACCTATTCAGGACTCCTGGCAGGATTTGTATTTTGGATGAGATAGCAGGCTTCTGGGACTTTCCACATCAAGAAGAGAGCATTACAAAATCAGGCAGTTCTGGCGTTTTAGAACAGATTTCTAACTCTGCTTGTCTCTGCCTATTGTTCAAAGCACGCTGGTTGTGACAGTGCTGGGCGGAGGATTTAAGCAGCTTTTCTTGCTAGACTGCTCCGTATCCCAAAAGCTGTAGTAGCAGTCGCTTCTGAATATATTTTGTGTGTGATAATTAGCAATAAAAACGTCATATATTACTAAATACAGTCACTCATGAGCTTTGTTATCTTTCAAATTCAAGAGAGAAAGAGGTAGTTTTTTCAAATGAACTTATTGCCTTATTTCCACCCTACTCACAGTTTACACACACAGTTCACAAAAACATCCAGGACACATCATACACAATTGTAAAAGTCAGTGTAAAGTTCCTCACAAAACATTCCCAAATACCTAATTGTTTAATAGAAAATTCACACTGGTTTACAATTTTCACTTTTTTTTAATTTCCTCAAATAAAACTGCACAAACTAGAATTAAAAGCATGTAAGCTTAGGGTTTTCCTCCCCCTCTTCAAAACACTTCATTAGAATAACTTTGCCTAAGCTTTAGTTTCCTCTCTTTGATTGTCTCATCTGCTTTGATGTGAAATGAAAATTATTATCAGAACTTTGCAAAGTTCCCAAGATTGCTCAGTGCCAAAGCACCCATCCAATTTAAGCAGCAGTCCTAGAATTCCTTCTTCCTTACGGCAACAGCATTCCAGGCTACTTCAGTTTTTCATGTGTGAGCATCTCTATGGCTCTGGCTGCTTTGGTGCAATGCTCATACCAGACCCCAGCTGGTATTAAATTTTTGTGAGTTCAGCACTTTTGAACCAAACCAGTAAACTCCTTCAGCTCAGTGAGGTAATCTTGCAATGCTTTACACGGACAAAGGAGGATCAATACCCTGTGAGAGCTCCAGCTGCATCATGTCCAGAAGCAAGTGCCACATCAACACACTAAATGGATCTGCAACGTTGCTTTTGACTGTTTCATGGCTGCCAGCTATATCCCATGAGCTTTAGAAATAGGAGATAAGAGACTGCATTGTTTCTTACTTATTAGTTTTTGTTACAAGCCTGGAATGGAAACACTGGACAGAAAATTTTCTAGGAAAATGCTATTTGTTATCAAGCTAGAATTTCAGAGCAAATGAAGAAACCAGCAAAATCCCAGTACGAATCAAAGGACAATTCCAACCTCTCTTCCTCAAGCCTGCAACAAATGACAGAACATAACTCCTAGCAGATGGGCTGCAGTAACTCCAGAACTTTCCCATGCTATCTGCCTGCTAATCTCACCAGCTAGCATTGCTTGTATGTGCTTACAAAGGAGCAGAAGTTTTCTTCAGGGAATGCTGGGGCCAAGAAGGGCAGAACACCCTCATATATCTAGTGTTTAAGGAAGATAAATCAGGTTGTACCTGTTTAGATATAGGCTAAAAATTAATCACGTTGCTTCTACCCTGTCTCTTTGGACAGCCCCAATACACAAATTACAGGGGGTACATCTTCAAAACATGTTACCTCCTCCCTCATTGAAATGTTTCCTGTTCCCCTTACACTCCCTTTTTTAGTTCATGCAAAGCTATGCAAAGGGGAAAAAGTAAAGAGCTTTCCCCTGTTTTCTGGTATTGATTTATGTTACAGCCTTTCTCAGACCAGCTCAGAAACAATTGAAACCATCTGTATGCCTGATGGGGACTAACAAAAAAAACTGATGAAGTATGACTTCACAAGGTGTCCAAGGCAGACCAAATTTTTCTCAGGAGCCCATATTCCACTCAGTGGAAGCACAGTAACAAGCTGACACTTTCCAGAAACTGCATCTTGTCCTTGTATTTCCTCTAAATACCTACAGGAGCATATCTTTGGTGCTCTGTTTGCTTTCCTGACCCTTCACGTCCTACAAAAAAGAGATTAAGGTGCATTTTTTGTGACTGGTGCAATGGCCACATGTTTTGGTAATAGAATTGGTTCTTTCTTCTCCTTGCCCGAATAAAATATAAAAAAAGTTGGATCTCGAGATTCTATTTCTAAGTATTTTATATAATATTAAGCTAAAGCAAAAAGCAAATGAAGGCTGACAGTGGCCATGTCAGATGGCCAAAGTACACAAAATTCCTAGTTTTTCATGTGGTAATCAGATATCCTGGCTGGTATTCCACTGAAATTCAATACTCATTCACACTTCAGTGGAGTATGTAAGACACTTCTTGCTCAGGGTTGTTAGATCCACACCATCCTCAAACATGCACCTATGCTGGTACATGCAACTTAGTGCAGAACTTTTCCACTGCTGCTAAGACACCAAAAACAATGATTTCTGTACCCAGCAGACACATATGGCACTTTGGAGAGCTGAGCAAAAAAGCATTTACCAGTTTTCCCTTCCTTTGGGTTTCCCTTCTCTCTGCCTACTACAGTAGTCATTAGGAAACACTTCTTTCCTTCTTTTCTGTTTGGTTGCTCGATTTCTCCCCGTAACACACTTTCTGAAAGCAGTTTCATCTTTCACACTGATTAAATGCAGTTGGACAGCAGGGAGTGCCTGTGATTAAGCATTGCTCAACAGCTGTTGTTGGACAGCTTTGGCAAGGCTCTCCAGGCTAGCTGGAGGGAAGAGAGAGGCACAGCAGAAACTGGGAGACGGACTTGCACTGAAGGGAAAAGAGTTACAAACCATCAAAACCCAAATTTAGGCTGAACAAAGGCTTTATATACTTTATCCATCCTTTATCCCTACTTTATCTCAATAAACCTTTTATGTAAACTGAATTAATCATGCATGATAAAAATAAATGATGCTATGTCTGAAACATGGAAACTGGAGAGACAGAGATGAGATGAGATGAGAAACAAAAGTCAGACAGAAAAAGAACTGCAGATTAAAAAAGGCATAAGGTTTAATTAAACAGCTTATTATAGGACACAGTGTCTTGCAGCTGCTGAAATTAATGTTAACCATCTATGTTCACCTCTCTGGGGCCTTGTAGTCACTGTCACTTTTAGAGAGAGAGAAAAAACCAAACAACACCAACACGTGAACACACACTGGCTGAGTACATTCTCAGCATGGGTTTGCTGAAGTCAGAGACACTACACTAAGTCCATCTGCCACCACTACCTACAAACATGACTGACCAGATATTCAAGAGCCTTTACATCACGCCAGCCTCCCAGGACTTGAAATGAAATTTAATTTTCCATGGTAATTTTACATTAAGAAGAAAGGAAAGCAAAGAGAAGCTAACAAGATTTCTCAATTATTTAAAGCATGAAAATCTTTAATCCCCTTCTCAAATGGAAACAAGTGCACTTTGGGAGAAAAGAAACTGGACAGCATAAAAGTTCTGCCTCAAATAAAGAGCATTTTGGTTTGATCAGGTAGCTGTCCAGACTTGGTTTCTGACTCTGAAAAGAGGTGAATACTCAGAGCCATGTCTGCTTTTTTACTAACATTTTTTCCTCCTGATTGGAGCCTTTTCTCTTCTGGAGACTCAGCTGGCAGAACTAAATACTTGGTTGTCTCCTGCTGCTTCAGTCCATTTTCTGTTTTTCAAAGAACTACACACAAGCTTAAAGAAGCATGAAAATGCAATACAACTTCACATAGAGAGCAATACAGAGTGTTACCAGCTGGGCACAAAAGACAATTTCTTAAAAATAAAATACTGCTCTACTGACCACCCACAGCAGCTAGCATGATTCCCACTATTTAGGATAGCAATCTATGACAGCTCTTCTTCTAAAAGCCTCTCATGTTCTTAGATCCAAAATACTAGTTTGGATTATTTCATGTTTCTACCAGATCACTGAAGAGAAGCACGAAAAAAACCCATCAGACTTACATTGTTTCCTTCAGCCTCCCTATTTAATATCCTATGCAATGGATCAAGTTCAAAAGACAAGGTTAAAAATCAGATGAGGCTGATGAAAGGCTAAATGAATGGTCCAAGAATCTCTTTTATCCATTAGCCACCTACAATGCTGGCTTACACATCTACAGAATGTGAATGGAAGGAATGCTGTAAAAGGTGAAGGGCAAAATATTTTCTGAGAAGGGTACAATAGAACACTCATACAGAAAACTGAGATGCTTTGATGGACTAGAAATCTCTCAAAAATTCTTTATTTCACTCTGGATTCCATTATACCTTCCAATGCTTCAGGATGGGTCAGTGCTATTGATGTATGTATCTAGCATGTCTTGCAATACAAAAATACACCCCATGATAATAAAAAAGGCCAGAAAGGGATCCTAAACTACCTAGTCTACTCCATTTCCTTTCTCTAGAGCATAATCAACTACATCTGTGTGAATCCTTAACATTTACTCAAACTGTTCTCAAAGAACTCCAGTTATGGAGATTGCCCAGCCTTCACATTTACTCTGCTCTTGTGTTTCACATTTTCATACCCATAAAAAGTATTATTGCAATCTTTTTTAAAAATAAGTCCTTTGATTTCATCCCATCCACTTAAAATATAGATAAAAGTCTGTTTAGTAACAGACTTTTCCCCCACTTGAAGGTCTGAAGTTCTTCCTCCTGCCTTTTTTTTCCCTTTACACTTGTTAGCCTCAATTCTTTACCATGCCCTGTAAGTTAGGTTTAGTTTTCCTTCCAATGGGCCACTGATTTTCCAAAATTCTGTACTCAAAATTTGCCACATTATCTAATATAATCTTTACGAGTTCTGAGTAAAGAATGAGGACTTCGTGTCTTCAATGTCCCATTTCTACAAGCCAATATATTGCAGCTTTCCTTGCTCTCCCAGATGCATCACACAGCTAAATAATGAACAATTTGTGAGCCTCTGTAGCTTCTCAACCATCCTCTCAAAAACTGTTCAAGATTCTCAGTTTTCATTAGTATTTAACTATTGCCACCTATTCATATAAGCTCAAATGTGTTCCTATTAAATTCCACAGTATTTTACCAGTTAATTTTTCCCATTGCCAAGATTAGATTCTGTATTCTAATTCTGCCTTCCAACACTGTTTTCAGATGACATGAAGCTGGGAAGGATGTCAATGTCAGCTTTATAAACATATGGTCTATTGCATCATCCCAGTCATTACTGAAAAGCAGCGTTGCAACAGTGGAATCAACAATCAAAAGTGAAAATTCTAGCCTAAAAAGCAAGGGTGGAGAAGAAAAGAGCTAATCATGAAGTTATTTTCTGTTGTTATGGCAATTCCAATTATGTCAGAAAACAGGATGCAAGGAAAGAAGTTCATCTGGACAATATTCAACCACTTAATATCAAGGTTAAGGATTTTCATCTCTTTCAAAGTGCATCTCTGAGGAGGTGAGAAAGAATACTGACATTTGGATAAAGGATTTCATTCTTGATATACTCTTTGTATAACAGTTTAGCACTTCTAACCAAAACATTTATTTTGAAAGAATGAACTGTCTGAACATATAATTGGAGGAAGTAAAAGAATTGTTTTACTTGGCTGTTGATTAATATGACATGTTTGATATTTTTTGTCTTTTCATAACCTCAATAATGGATACATGTGAACAGAAAAATGTTCAGCAAGAGCTTAGTAAATAATACAACACTAAACACTTCTACTACTTAATTATTACTGTTTTTAATTGCTTGATATTTTTAATGTTTCTTGATTTGGAATCCAATCTCAGTTAGACATATGCTCCAAATTTGACCAAGGAGTTCCACTGCTTCCTCTAGCAAACCACATCAACAGCACTTTTAAATCTGCACAACTGTTTTACTCCATTTCTGTAAGACATTCACCCACACTTCAAGCTTCTAAGCTAAGATTTTAGACCCCAAGTTGACTGTAGCTAGTGGGTTTTCAACCAAAGTGAGAGATTACTTCAGTCTCGGCAATGATGTTAAGACACCCTGCAGATTTCACTGGCCATCTTCCTGTTACTGTTCCTTAATAATTTTTATTTTGTATTTTTAAACAGATTAAAGATTTTCTCAATGTATTTAGCAAACCAAAGCATACAATAAAAACATTAAACAATGCTACACTGCTAATTCACACACTTTTTAGAAGTGCACAATACTAAATTCCTTCCTTGGACATGCAACACACGGCACAAGTAACTTCCAGTCATCAGCTTTTTTTTCTTGGCAAAGAAAAGTCTAACAAAATTTTTATATACAAATGCAAGATCTCAAAAATACTTTAAAAATGACACTACAGTCACTAAAAACACTTAAAATTTGTTAGGAAGAATACTGAAAAGTGTTCTCCATTTCTCCTTCTTTCCATTTCTCCTTCTTTTAACTTATAACTCCTGTTGAACAGGTTGTTGGCAAGACTTCTCCACATGTCAGACTGGAAAACAATCCTGAAGGCATTCTACTTGGCCACCTTTCTCACATGATGCATGGAATATTACTGTGAAGAGCATCAGGAGACAACTGTGCTAGTCATCCTAGAGAGCAGTGCATCACAAACAAGTGCAGAAGGGAGATGGTTCTGCACAGCAGGGATGGACTGCATCACCTCCAACCTGCATGCACACAGCCTGATATCTCAGCCAGCAACCAAGGAAATCACAGAGAGCATGTCTTGCATCTGAGGATATCTAACTCTTCTCTTAAGAACTGTTTGCTAGCATACAAAACTCAATGTTTTCAAATCTCTAAATAGTTAGGAATGCTAAGAAAAAGACAGCAGAACAGAAGTCATCAAAAGAGTTCTTCTTCCTCGAATCAGCTGTTTTTCTCACAGGTATCTTTAGAAGAAGCCACTACCAAAACTACAGACCAACCTCAGTACAAATGCACAAAGTCAAAACACAGGCTGTTTCTGACAAATACAAGAGCAACCTAAGCACCTAATATTTCCCTCCTGTCTGCTTCTCTACATGGAAAAATCAAACTACAGTTTGAGCAACATGTGAAAACAGAGGAAACTCACTGAGTTCAGGTGATGATGGGAATGGTCTAAATAATATTCTGAGAATCTATTCACTTAGCTATCCTGAAGAATACTGGTTATTTATCTGCATAGTTTAAATCGGAAAAATTTTACGCAAGGAGGTAATAGACCAAAAATCCCTAACGAAACTTTAAAGTAATTTTCTGGGCATCTTCAGTGTTTTAATTCATTCTTGTGTTTGATAAAGTTTCATTATCCATTTATACCTCCCTCCAGGGTCCTAACACTTCTCACTTGCCAAAAATCTTGCTTCAATTCCAAGTAACACACACATTTCAGAAAAAAATTTATTCTTGTGACACTTATCTTTCTTCCACCCAGGGAAAACTCTGGCTGTGTGTGTCCTTATGGTATAACCCAGCCAGAATCTATAGGCAGAGATGGAGGAAACACCAGCACTAGTATGAAATGACAGTTTTGTGGCTTACTTCTGGACGATTCCATCAGCTTTCATGCAGAAAGTGAACACCTACTCTCTAACCCATAAACACTGGAGAGTACTTTTCCTTTACAACAGTAACTCTGTAGCAATCACCAGCCTCAAGCCAACATGAAAAGCAGATGGTGTGTTTTCAGGAAAGCTGAGATTAGCATCAAGAAAAATTCTATGCATCACTATAGAATTTTATGGAAAATAAAACTTTCATTTTAAAATGGGTCAAATCTCTGAGCAAACTGCAGAACAGAGGGGAGCAAAATGGTTTCAAATTGGCACAAACAATCTCTTCAAAACCTACTAGATTTAAACATTTACTCCTGCTCTCCCATGGTATCAAGGTATTTTCTCTATTGCAAACAGCTATTTTAAAGAGACTGAGTATTTCCACATCTCTTCTCTGAAGGTACTAAGGACTAATCTTGGGTGCTCATTCACACTAAGGGATGCATCATCTGCTCTCAGCTCAGAGCAGTGCTCAGGAAACTTACCTTATCACTGTCTAGTGTGTTCTGGGAGGTTCGTGAGGCAATGGAAATGGTGTCAGGCTGGCTGCTGCCATCTCCCTGACTGTCCAGGTCCTCGCCATCTCTGCAAAGATGAAAAAACTACTCATTACAAGAGTAGTGCTGTGTTTGTAACATGCTAGTTAAAGAAGTGAGACACTCCTAAGTGTGGCAACAGACACCAAGTGAATTGATGCAAGAATCAAATACTCAGTACTTAATACTCTGCTCTCTGCTGTAAGAGAAGAGATTAATTTGCAAGGTATGCAACACATACAATTAAGGCAACAACCAGTAAGCCAGAAATATGGCAACAAACTTGCACAGTCACTTAGCCAAAGCTAGCAAGGAGGACACTTGGTCACACATTTCAAGCTTCATAAAAGGAAAACTAAGGACCTGAGTACCACATGCAGAATTGCAAAAACCTAAAATGTACAGCTATCCTGTCCTGCAGTTCCAAATCCCTTCTGTAATGGCTCATTTACACAAGTCAGGGACTGTTCAGAGCAGAAATCTCAACAAATTCAGAACTGCAGGAAACTGTAAATTAATGATAAGATAAAGCTGAACAAAATGACTCTTTCTTTTGTCCAATTCACTGAAATTCATTCAAAATTCAACACTACAGAGGAAAGAGCACTGTTGTGTACTCAGAGATCTCTGATTATTTGAAATACTACTTACCTTCTTCCTTTCTGTTTTGTTGTTGGTGCAGTTTTGGGAATGTGGATGGGCTCTTTCAATGCTCCTTTCAGATGAATAGTCCTTTCTTGTATCACTTCCCGGATGTGTTTGATCCAGTCCTGTTTATTCTCTATACTGGATGCCTTTGATATGCAAAAGAAACAAAAGCCCCACAATGGACCATTATGGCTGAATAGATCCACACACACAGTCAGCTAATAAACACAAAGAGGAATGCATAAGAATGACTTTGTGAAAACTTCTGAAAAACTGAACAGAGAAAAGGAAATTCTAGCTGACTGCCTTAATTTTGAATCACCAACACTACTTTACACCTCTCAACATTATTAATATTGGTAATTTAAAAATTCAGAGTTTACTTTTGTAACTTGATGACTAATGCATCTCATTGAGGCACAGTCTCTCTTGAGACTATGCATCTCATGTGAGGCAGGGTAGTTTGACTTACTTGGAGAATTCCAGTAATATCACCTTGAATACTGGTATTTTAAACTCAACCTACATTTTAGATCAATTCTAACTTGAATTAATAATAATCCACTATTACCAGCAAAAATGTTAACTTTTACTGCAACACAAACATTTTGTCAATACATTTCATGTATTACTCTTCCTACTTTTTGATACATATCTCGAAGCAGAAAGCTAATTTAGGGATTCCATTTTAATTACTGCCTGCAACATTTTTTTTTTAAATACTCCAGGAATTACTTGATAACCACCTGCCCGACTTGTAATCTGATTGCTTAGACCAATTTAACCCTGCACCTGAAATGCTACTAAATATAAATATCATTGCAGATCTAAAGAAATTATTATATAGAATTTCCTAATTATATACTACTTCTCTTAATTGCTGTCTCCTGAAATAACTGGCTTCAAATATATTATAAATATTTAATATATTATAAATATATAATAAGCAGGAATTCTAAAGGGATAAAGAAAATTGTAGGAACAGACAGACAGGTAGCAAAAAGGATTTTGTTTTCTTTTACAAACAAAAACATTTAGGAAAAGAAGCTAAACATGACCTTTTAAAAATTCTTTTATTTAATTTTTAATGGAATTTACTTCTAACATTAATGAGATAAGGAAGTGCTTGTTTCCAGCCTTCAAAACCAACCAACCAACCGAAGTCCACAAAACCATTGAAGAGCTGGATGTATCACAGAAGTTTTCTAAATATCCCATGCACTAAGTAAAGCACAGAACAGAAAACACCTTGAAGTGATCTTATGTAGAAAGCCCATAATTAAAACCTCTTATTCTGCTCTGACCTGAGAGAATCATCTCAGCCTGCAAAGTATTGTCTGTGAAATTATGAGAACATAAAAACTGAAAAAAAAATCTAGTGTGTATTAATGTTACATTTAATTTCCTTGCATTCTTTGAGTGCTGCCAGAAAGCTAATGCAAACTTTTGTTATCCTGCAATTCACAAGGAAAAATTTTGAGTATTGACATGTAAATTGAAGAGGCATTTTAAGTAACATTACTGAGTACTCACTATGAATATATGTGAAATCACAAACAAGTTTAATAGTGGTGCATTAACCTAAAAATGGGAAGATGAACTTTGTTTCAGCTCAACAGAGCTCCTCAAAATATGCCAAATTACCCATTAAGTGCTTATGGTACTACAAAACAGGTTCTTCAGTTGAGAAGGAGTCCCAGATTATGAACCATAATCACAGAAAACATTTAGCCATTCTTCTAGGTAGGCAAAGAGCACTACTGGCACCTGCAACCTGCCCAGACACAAAATTTATAGGCATTGCATACACTCCCATCCAAAGGCAAGTAGCTTCAGAAAAACTTGTAGCCCACAGAAAGACATAAAGATCTTTTGCAGTGTTTGTTTTCTGCATAAAAATATGGGTCATGAAAAAGAGCATCTCCAAGCAGCAATGACTTGAGTGTGAAAGGTAACACTGATTCCATCATTTCTTTGTGGCACCAGCTCCCTGTCAAGCCAATTGCTGAAGTCTTCAAGCTTATGGAAGTCCATGGGATCAAATTTCTCCCTACTATGATTTGTGAAGGCAGATTTGTCTAATCCTTCAGTAGGCTACAACGATTCCCCTCTGCTGTCAGGCCATATTGGTTAGATATATGTACCCACCACCTCTGCAAACACCAAGAAAATTATCTGTGAGCAGCTGTCCCTCTCAGAGCAGGAAAGCACTCCTTGCTTTCCCAACAAATATCAACAACAACTACAAGACTTGCTATAGACTAAAAGCACATCTGCTAAAGTTACCTTGAGAACAATTTTGTTGTCTGAAGTTGGTGTCCTTCCAACCCACAGAGCAAACTTGCAGGGATCTCCTTCTACATGTTCTGTGACACCCAGTTCAGAAGTCTGGAATTAAGAAAAATTTGTTAGGCCCACACAGCATTTCTTCTCAGAGGCCACAAAGGCATGCTAATAATCTACAAAATTGAGCACTGCTATTTAAAGAGATTTTCAGAAGCTTAAGGCTAACTCATATGCTAGAGAGAATCCTTTATTCTGGAGGCAGTGGTGAGGTCTCTTCAAAAAAGGAAGAACTGCAAGCTTAACAGTCTTTACTATAAAGTGACAATAAACAGTAACACTTACAATCTGAATACCGAATTGCTTATTTTAGTTTTTGGACCTGACAGTAAAAGCCTTATAACTCTAAAGAAGATGCTTGGCAAAAAGTAAGTTTTGGCTTCTCTCCCTGTTCATTTCCATTGGAGAACACTCACTATTTACTAATTTTTATGCTTTCTCTCAGATAAGATATGCTTAAGAAATCTCTTGATATCTCCTAAAAGTCTGGTAAAATAAGCCTTTCCTAGTGTGTTTCCTTCCCTCTGAAACAGATGAAATAATTCAGAAATGCAGTTCTGGAGAATTTTGTGAGACAACTACATGAACAATCAGTCTTTGGGAATGTTCTAATGTCAGACCTTAATAGCTAATTATCATCCAAAATGTTTCCACTTTCTAACTGGAGCAACAGCTCACTCATGTGAATTGGCTTCCACTTTAAACAATTCATACAGGCTTTGCTCCAAAAAATTTAAAAACTAAGAAATAGAGCTCAAGCTAAAAGAACCCTCACTCCCCAACAGCTGCTAAGCATTCTCACATGATTAAAGCTGTATTTTTCCCCTCATACACATCATCATTAGTACATACACACTTCAACACACCAGATGCTGGATACCCAATACCTAAGTAAAGGTACTTTTTTTCTTGTCTCACTTGCATGCCAGCTTGTTGGGGTTTTTTGTTTGTTTTGGTGGGTAAAAGCTTTTTTGGTTTTTTTTTTCCTTCTAAAATAATCCCATCCCCACATCTACCCTTCCACACACAGATGTCTTTGCCCAACAGGCAGCTGAGCAACATGGCTCTCTGCAAAGGACACTGGCAATGCTAAAAGTCTGCTTGTGGCTCTCCAGGACAGCCTCACAGAACAGAAATCATTCTGGGTTACTGGATGCATGGAAACCACACTGAGGTGAGGAAGCCCCTAAACAGCCAATTACTTGTGACTTGGGAGAGTGTTCTGCCAAAATAACACCTGCTTGCCTTTTTTCCCACAGCCCTCCTTAGGTATTTGCTCTGGTACACTTAAACTCTTGCCAAAGGACTTCATTAACACATTCTGCCAATTGCATATGTATCATGCCACTGAGTATTCTGTGCTGGGGAAACCCTGATGGTCACCATGCCCAAAGCAAAGACAAGGATCTCATGTTTGTAAATATACCTTCCAGAAGTCACAGGATGGCATACAAAAAAGATCTTTAGCTCAAATCAACATGCATGCTTTCAACATGTGCCTTTTCTAGAGATCAAACTACAAGAGCTGCTATAATAAGCTGCACTACAGGATATCTTGCCAGACAGAATATTATAACAAAAGGAATCCTGTATTTTAAAAATTAGGTACAATGAGAGTCTTCAAGATTTCCATCAGCTTCTCTAAGACCTAAGGCTATTGCTAAATTCTTGATGGAGGGACTGACATTTTTACAGGATTGATTTTTCAGTTCTGTCACCTCTCCCACATAATCCCTTGGCAGCTATTAATATTCTCCAATACACTTTTATTTTGGGTTCTTAAGAGCACCAAAGAAAGGTGTGATCAAAAAACAGCTGCAGCTGTCTTACCTGCTGGCTATTTACTATCAGGAAGGAAAGGAAGTGTTGGAAATCAAGTGACAGAATATGCAAAAAATATATGGAAAAAAAAATGTGGTTTTTTTCACCAACCTGCTTTACTAGTTTGGACACAAAAGTGGGAAGAGGGAATGAATGAAGGAAAAGAAACAAGCATGGAGAAAAGACTCAGTATTTATGCCATCTAGACTTAGTTATATATCCCAATAGGATCAATACAAGAATAATGTTTTCTAGAGTGCAATTCTGAGAAGGGAAGTAATTTCAAGTACTTGCTCTGAACTATTTAGTATAAAAGCTAATCTTGCCTTTGACAGATGCAGAGCAAGCCATGGAAGACTGTCTTGCCACTTGGCTACCTAAACTTATGGAGTGTGAATACTGCTGTCACCCAAGTCATCCAACAAGATAGGAAGGTAAAGATGTAAATTCCAGAGTCACATTTTGTAAAGCATACATGCTAGAGATAAGAAAAGCAAGAGTGGAGGTTTGGGGTTTTTTTTTCAGATGGGCAGAGAAACATTTCCACCTTTACATCCTTTCAGCAGACCATAAGTACCAGAATTCTATCTGCAGAACTTTATTGTAAGACTACTGGTCTCAGAAAACATTCTGGAATGAGCTTTTCCAAAACAAAGTTCTTGCCTTCCCCAATCAGTAAGTGTAGAATATCCACTAAAATGAATCCTTAACAGCAACAGTAAACAAGAAGTATGAAGGCAGCTCATCATCTCCTGCCATCCTTCTGCTTTATACAAATAAGTGTTCAAGAATCTGCAATCAACACACAATCAAGACAAAGCTAGTCCAGCCCAGTATTGATTTTCATTTGACCTGACACACCAAGACTGACATGTACCCTTCAGTAACTGCTCTGAGCCCATCCTTTTACCTCAAAAGAAATACAAAGCATCAAAGTTGCAAGATTCAGTCTATACATTCCAAGGCTGTTCTTTCAGTGCTCTGTAATAGTTGTTCAGGCGTTTCAGGCACACTTAAATCACCTGAGCTCAGCTGAAGCCTAATCTAGACAGTTTTGTAAATATGATCAGTTGTTCTCCCATACTTACAAACAGTTTGCTCTTGTAAATGTACTTGCTCCTTCCACTTGAGTCCTTTACTTCTTTACTGAAAACCAAGGACATCTCAAAAAGGAAAAGGTGCCTCTCTCTTCCCTTTCGAATCAGAGTTTTTGGGTCCCACACTTGGAAGGATTCTTGAAGGATGAGCTCTCCCTGAGATTCTATATTTTCATCAAAGCCTAAAAATGGAGTGAAAGGAAAGATTCACCATGAAGAGTTGGTAATACAAATAACAAGCACACAAATAACAAGTAACAAGCACAGCTTCTGTTAAACTATATTATTTTTTTTCCCTGATAGAACTTCCAAAAAACAAAATTCCAAAAAAACAATACTATAAACAAGGCTTGATTTTAACACTGGAATATACTAAATGTAACTGCAGCTCAAATGTTCTTCTAAATTTAGACATCCAACTTCTAAGGACTTAATCAACTCTTGTGGCAGTATTTTACCAACAAATGACAAATCTGTCTTTGTCAGATTCTGGTAACCTCTCTTGTGATGAAAATGATTTCTCTTAGGAGCTTTCTGCCACTGTAGAAAGTAAGCAACTTGCAAAGAGACAGAGCACATCAGGTTCTTCTGAGAGTTGCAAGTTCCAAAATGCCACCTTTTCTGGAGACACACCTTCTCTACCCTGTGGGCAATGAGCACAGAAATGTGTTCCAACTGGGGATGGAAAAACATGGCAGCTTGGAGCTGTTGGCATACAATCAGCCTGCATTGGTCATGCCAGAATTGGTCCACAGTAAAGTAATTACCAGCTGGATCACTAGTACTGAGACATAATGAAAAAAAGATGAAGATTGAGAACATGAACAGTTTTACTTCCATTTTAATGGTACAATGTTCTCCCAGTTTAATACACAGCTTTAGAGTTGGAGGATAACAACAATTGTCTACCATACTCCTCTTGAGTGGTATGAAAATGTATTTTAAATAGATACTGCTTGCTAGTTCTCATGTTCTGATCGGGCAACAGTATGGAGAGGATCAGAGGCAAGTTCCAACAGGATGTTCATTCAAAATCCTCCAGAGACATAAAGAGGAAATGTGCTCACTCACTATATTTGTCCAACATGGGATGACTCAACAGTGCACACATGATTTGTTGTAAAAACCAACTTATGTAAAAGATCAGGATATTCTCCAGAGTCACATTCCCAGTGTTAGAAGATTATTACCAAAGCTGGTCAGCCTTTATACAAAGACCACCTCCTGAACAAGCACTTGGAATTGATTCTGTAAACTGACCAACATCCTTACTGTTTAAAATCAAGGAATAGAGGTGATTTGGAGCATTCATACCACCAAGGACCACATGTCAAACCAAGGCAAGTTTTACAATAACTAGCACAATACTGGAAATTCCACAATAAGCTGCATGCTACTACCAGAAGGCAGAGGGGAAGGAAAGGCATATTGACTAAAGCCCTTAAAAGTATTTATTCTGCAACTGTAGGATAAGAGGGCCCTGCTTTTTTTCTCAAAAAATTTAAATGCCCAAGAAAAACACTTTTATTACTAAATGTATGATTGCACCACTATAACATGATAACGTGCCAATTGCAAAACAGATTTTGGCAGGAAGTTGTTCTAAGCACATAGATGCATTACATCCAACCTTCACTGTCTGCCATGAACATGATTATGCTGGCTTAAGCTTGGGCTAAATTGGCTTATGCTGACATTCTACTGCCAGAAGATAGATTTCATGTCAACCAGAAGTCTGTTATGGAACAGGCAGCAAACAGATGTGAAAAAGACAAACATCTTGGAGACAATTATTTGATACATAAATCAGCAAAATCATCAATAATACACTTACATGCCTCATACAAAGAAGCTAAGGATACTGGTTAGAGAATGCAGCCAAAGCCAATATATCTGACCTACTGCATTTTGGGTGAATAGTGGACTACTTCATTAGCCTAAATGTTTTTCAAATCTGCAGTGGCACAACTACAGACCAAGGTGAAAGAACACTTAAAAAATTAATAAAACTGTACCAGCTGTCTGTATCAATTAATTTTCCTGAATAAATATGCATCTTATATAGCCCTGCCAAAATGGTATGAAAAATACAAACCCAAAGAAAAGAACGTGTTCATAAAACGAAGTTAATCTGCAGCACAGAGTGAATTGGAAAGGCAGCTTGAATCCTACCTTCCAGCATGCTGAGGTGCATGGCATCATTGGCTCGCTTTGGCACACTAAGCATCACCTCCAGGCCATCCTTAATCTCACCTTTACCTTCTTCACAGCACGTGAGCAGCTCCTGCAAAAGACAACCAGAAAAAACTATTCTCTATCACTTACTTTTACACTAATATGACAGACAACTGAAGAGTAGTTCTAACAACCCAAAAACCGTTTTTGACACAAAAAAATCTTTTTGAACTTCTTACTCTGCCAATGACATGACAGTACACTTTGTTTCTATCATGATCAGTTCTTCAAGGAGAAGCCCAATCTATCAGTTAACGACTTCTAATTTAAACAGGTTTATTTGCTTAATAAGACATCTTTAAAAGTTAGGTTAAGAACAAAACTTTTTTTGATAAGCACAGACACAGTTATCAGATGTGCTACATCAAGCCCAGAACAATGCAGCTGCCAAGTCATGAAGATGGGGAAAAGCAGGGCAGCACAAAAGGACCCCTCCCACCTTCCATGCCAGTCATTGCTCCACTGCACCAAACACCTGCTCTGTACAACTGCTGATAAAGAGAATTTACACTGTTTTATTCTAAGTATTCTATTCTGCATTCACACAATTCAAAGCAACCTACAGACAAAACTTTTCAATACAATTGAGCATTAACTAATGGATAGAAGTTAGATCATGCTGAAGTGTTGTATTAGAATTTAGGGCATATAGTTCTCTGCCCATTCAACATCCCACAGACTTAACATAACAGCACCTGAACTGATATTCAAATTTCCTCACAGCTTTTAAGCATTTGAACAGTATCAAGATAAAATGCAGGTTACATAGCCAAAAGGGCATATTGTATTCCTTCTGTTATTCAAAAGGCCCATTTAATTCATTCCCTCAGGTTAAATTCCTTTTCCCCTTTTTAAAGGGAAAGCCATGAGACTTCTACTATTATGATCATTACATTATCTTTATTCAACTGCTAATACCACCATCACAGCAAAACACTACATGATCACACCTAAATTTTGCATGACAACTCCACAGAACAGTGACAATAACTAAATATCTCTCAGAGCCACAGAACAAGAACAGCTTCAATACCATGTGGAAAAACAAGCAAAACTTCCAGAACTGCAAAAAGTTTCACCTATCATTCAAGTTTTAGGCTCTTGATCCTACCATGCTATACATCTCTCTCCTATTACAGGGAAAAATAGAAAAAAAAAAGAAAAAAAGGATAGGTAATCCAGAAATCCAGCAACCACCAGACAAATCCATTTTACTATGCAGCAAAGACATCTGGCTCTTCCACTTCTTCCATAAAGTAGCTGGCTAAAGCATATTAATATAAAAATAATAATAACTGTTGGACTTAATACCTCAAAATCTCTGAAACAGCACAGCCCACAGTATTTCTGTAATTATAACTTGACTAAGTTGCCACTCCTTGCAAGTGGAAAATAGACAATAAGCTTCAGTCAAAAATGACAGATTTGTTTCCACCCAATGTGACCTGAAATAACCTCTAATGTTTTTCAGAAATTTCAAAAGCAATCACACATGGCTGTTCTCAAGTAAAAAGGGGAGACACAGATCAGCTGGAGTGCATTTGTAGGCTGCTACAACACAACAAGCGTTGCCACCCAAGAGAGACCCAGCATAGCCCAAGAACACTGCTGCTCACTTGAGAAGACATCTGCCCACTGAGTGAAAGCTCTAACTACAGGGCTCCAAAAGTTGAGCTTATTTTAACAGCTACCATTTACCTGACACTTTCAGGCAACATCACAAATAACAACAGCTCTGCAGGTACAGTCACTATGTGTATTTTCTGATACACACACATATTATTACAGTTATTTATATTACAGTTTTATATATAAATAAATATATTATTATCTATCTAACAGTATTTAATACCATCAGCATGGCTTGCCAAAATGCAGTGTAGAAATCATTACAAAAATGGTTTTATAGCCACATACCCATGAATTACTTTTTTACCCTGCAAATGCAAATTATATTTTCTAAGTAAAAATCAGCAGACAGATATCTTTTTTTTTTTGGTTTACAGAAATCTGGACAAAAAGTTGCTTGTTTATGCCTTCTTTCATTTTCAGCTGAAATTTTGCAGCAGTATTTGCAGCTGCCCAGGATGCTGGCATCTCAGAGAGCAGAGTAGAAAACCCCTCCTGATCTCAGCAAGAGCTTTGCCTTCTTATGAGCAGCAGAATCAGATGAAGAACCCTGAATTAATACTGACCTTTAAAAGAAGCTGGTATTTTGTTATCCTTTGGACAGGTTTGATAAGGTAAGAGGAGATTGAGTTGGCCAGTCCATGTCGTTGTTGTATTTCCTATGTGGAAAAAGCAAATATTTGAGGACTGTGAGCAGCAACACTCAGATATAAACTGCTTTGAGGGATGTGAAATAATATACACTAACTGCAAATTCTATTTTAGCAAGAAAAAAAATTTTTAAAAAAACCAAAACAGGATAACCAGATATTACAGGCACAATGAATCATTATGCTGTGCATCTGCCTGCTCACTTGGTACAAACAGAAGATTATAACCTTGGAGAGTACCTGTGAAACACTTCAACAAACCTAAGCACAATTTGGGACACAGAAAGTGTGGCAGCACCTTTCTTATAAAAAAATTAAGGTCTGTACTTCTTTTCCTACTTGCGAGAGAGGAAAAACCCTCACATTCCTGGCAAGAGGCAGGAGTACCAGGAAGGCTGGAGGTTCCTCAGCATCCCCTGCTATTTCAGTGCCAAGAGGCACAGACAGCCTCATCCCCCACCAGAGGGAGCACCGAGTAGCAGTTTCTGACTGAAGCAGAGAGGTCACCAAGCACTTGAATAGAAAACAGCCACTTACAAACAGAAAAAAGAATGACCTCCACAAAGCTAAAGGTGGAAAACAGAACTATTTGATAGAAAAATTGGATGATTACAGATTTCAGGTACTGACTGGGGCTGAACTCCACTGATAGGGTCTGCCATTTATCATAGCATTGATCTATTTCAACCAAGCAATTTCAAACAGCAAGTTAGGCCCCACAACCATGTGCCATCTAACCATGGTTACAGTATCAGAAATTCCCAAAGTGGCATACACATGAATAGACATCATATTTTCACATGGACCAAGAGTTCTCTGCGCACAGAATTAAGTCTTCACACTTCTAATATACTTCAGGTGGATTAGGGGATGGAGAGCTCTGGATATAGTGGCAAAACAGATGGATCAAAGCAGGGGGTGGCAAGAATTTAGTTCCAATAGTTTTATCAGAGCCCTGTGTTATTTTTTAAAGTGGTATTTACTAAATTTTTCTCGAAATTTTTTTGGTCATATCTACCTGATTTTCTCTAACTTACCTGCTCTTCTTCAAACACTGAAAACGGAGGCTCCATAGACAGGCTTTGCCTTACAATATTTAGAAGCCCCATTTCCTCAGTGATTAGACTTTTGAGATTAACCCCTAGGGCTTCAGGGATTTCCTCTACTTCCCTCTACTTGTATAAACAATTCTAAAAAAATTGTGGTGTCATTACACAGCTAGTGGCTCAGCTGGAGGAAAAAATGGAAAAAGAGAGCACTCTAATTGGATCATCTGTTAATACATGTCCAACCTACATTCCTCCCTAAACCCTCTAACACATCCACAGTTTTATCACTTTTTTATGCAGAGTATTACATGTATAGACCGTGGAACCATGTGACTAAATAAGAAGGTTCAGCCCTTCTGAATAACAGAAGTGAACTGAATTACCACTACATGCAATTACAGTTTAAAAGTGCTCCAAAAATTTAACCAAGATTTCTATCTCTATTCCATACAATGCAAACTAAGCACATCAAAATGCTAAGATTTGCATGATGTGCTTGTGTGAGCTGAAGATTCATGTCCTGGTTGTTGTTGCCAGAAACTGCTTCCAGTTCTGAACCGCTCTGATATTCAACAGAGACTTTTCACATCTGATTTGACAGCACTGTAACACCAACTGAGCAATGGAAGTTAACCACGTGAGATACAGGATTGAGTTCCTTAAGCTGACAGCTTAGTAAATTGCAGCATTATTAACAGGAAACTTGCATTTTCTTAACAAATTAGGCACTCAGCAGAACTGCAAATACATGAGTCAAACAGCCAAGGCATGCTTTTAAGTTGGACACAATGTACTTACATCAAAGTATGCTCCTGCATGTTCTAATATCAGCTGAGTGGAATCTGGCTTATTTTTACAGTAGGTTACATACATCTGGAATTTGTCTGCCTGCAGAGCAAAACGCAAATTTACAAATGTTATCAGAGAGCATCATTCCTATCTCAAGGTTTTTACACCTTTATCAGAGAGCTTATCCTCCCCACCAAGAAACTGAGCTGTACAGAATTATATTTTCACTCAAACTGGCAGCAGACAAAGATATATCAGGCAAGTAAGACTGAAAACAACAGCTATGTATATAAAAATAGGTTATTCAAAGCTAAGACAAACCAAATCTGCACACAAGTTTAGGTAACTTGCATACAATTCAAGAGCAGCTAAGGACTGGCATCTGACAGGAGTGCCCTAATTATTTTTTCTCAGCTAAAGGCACACATGTTTTACTCAAACTTGAAGGAAGAGGTACTTTTACAAATCAAAATGGGATCTGAGAGCAAGAATTCATCTCATCATGCCTCCTATCCCCCTTCTAAATCTAAGTGTGACTTCATTACCCAAGTAACGAAGCAATGTCCAACATCTTCTGGTAACTGTTCATATTTTTCCAACTCCTTGAGAAATATACTGTGAGTAGAAAAGAAACAAATAGTAAAAGGCATATGAAACATGTTCATTACAGCAACTGGTTTGGATCTATTGTCTGTGAAAAAAGGCCATTAGAAACTTTTTTGTAATACCAAATGAATGAGTTAAAAAAATAAAGGTAACTGGAATAGATAAAAATGTGTAATAAAAGTACTAACATGAAATATAATTCAATAAAAATTCTGATGACAAGACCAGAAATTGAAATAACGGACATGCAGTTAATATATAGGAATACAAGAAAATTTAGTAATTGCTGTTGTTCTCTATCAAGAAGGTTTCCTACTGTTTTCAGTTTCAAGAAAAGCCTTCATCTTTTTAAAAAAAAACAAACCCAAACCTTGCTTTTTGGATACTCAAGTTCTCAAGTTAACACAAAGCATTCAAAGAACTGTAAAATCAGAGTCAGGAATATGCTAGGGTATATTTTATTACTTCAAAGAGTCGTAACTCAAATGTGTACACAACCAGGAGATAACAAAGAAGGAAGATTCAGAGCAAGACTTCTGTACACAGATCCCCCTGGGAACCACTTCATTCAGAAGAAATGGAGTGGACAAGTCTCTTTTATGCTCTGTACTCAAGTAAATGTAATGATGCTGGGGTACCTTCACAGCAGCTATGAAGAGCCAAAACAGAGCTGGGAGCCCTACTCTTTCCCACTAACAGCTGCATTTGGATATCAAGAATGAGGGCTCTGAAAGAATGACAGAGGCCTAATGTTCGTATCTCATTGAGTTCAGTGGTTTTCGTCTCTTTAGAACAACTGATCAACCTATAAAAATATTTTGATGTATCCAAAAAATTTCTTAAATGCTGAAAGATGCCTGAGACTTAAAAATACAATTCCTAATGGTGTACCTACCTCTCTGCAAAAAGCAACAGCTGAAGTAATTTAGCAATGTAAGAGGAAAATATTTCGATTTTTTTTCATGGGAAAGCATTCATTATTCATATTTTCATTAGGAAATCCCTCAGATCATCATTTGGATTTAGCAGTAGTATGGAAATGGAAGATAAGTCACTCACTTATTGTGGAACTCATAAATTTCCTGCATGTTTCCGAAGATAATGTGTTCTTTGTTTACAATACCAGGTGGGATCTCCTCGACTCCACTTGTCATTTCCCATAGATATGTCTGCCCAGAAAAAAAAAGATGTGTGAAAAGTGATGATAAACTCCCAACAGATACAGGTATCTGTAAGTATGCATTCCTGGAGAGAAACTAGGCAAAGATCACACAGCAGCATCATCTTCAATTGTGACAGTGCCTGTTTTGTCAAATATACCTTGTGATTTTGACAGTGAAATACAAGTTCTAAAACTGACAATTTAACATAGTCCCTGAGACTTCATCATTTAAAATGCATAGTGCTCTTGACAACCTCTAATGCTTCAGGATATTCCTTATCAAGGTCATGTCTGCAGTCTGAAAGTTCATGCTTTGTGCATCAGCTACCACTGAACATTAGTTGCTTCAGCATAACAATTACTGGGCACTTTTCCATGGAATCTCACTGAATTTCTATTCAAAAAGTCAGCTAGTAGCAGAACATGTGATACAGATAATAAGAGAATTAGCACAAGCTCTCCCCTATTGCTAGCAAAGCAAATAAAGTAAACCCCTCCTTTTTCCCTCCTCTCTAAAACAAAAACCTCCACATGTTTATGAATTGGGAAAGGAACAAATACTGAAACTCAGTACTAACAAAAGCAAAACATATAGGGTGAATTCTGAAATGGTTGTTATCAGATGTAATTCTAAGTTTCTTCTTAACAGCACTAAAATTACTTAATTTGATCCTATGATTCCAAATCAATCATGCTCAGCTGTTAAAAGCAGAAAAAAACAGAAAGCAACAGACTGAATCCTGCCTTCAAAGATTAGTGAATAAAAGAAAACTCACATCCATGCATTCCCGGAGGTCTCTTACGTAAGCCTTTTCTGTCTGAATTAGCTCAGCCATAATGAACCTTAGGTGACAACAGAAAGAATAATCAAATCTCAGTCTGTTAGATCACTATGAATGTGTAATAACCAGAATACATCTTTCTCCTCATCAGCTTTTGCTTTTCCACTGCAGCAAGAAAAAATCTGAGAACTGAAATGTGAAGAGAGACAACAGAGGAAGGAAACCTAAGAGGTAACATCCCTCCATTACTAACTAGGACAAAAATAAATGGGGAAGGAGATGGAATTTTTTCTCTAACATTTTTCATTGCTATAGTCATTTAACTTTGGTCTTGCTTCCTCCCCTTAAAAATTTATTTCCCATTATTTCTAAAAAGGAAAAAAGCATGTTAAAAGAAGTCTAACAGTTTTGAAAGTTTAAGATTCTGTCATGCTAGAATTATCTGTGAGAACAAGCATGTGAATAAATGGTAGTAAGAGATACTATCACTCTATTTTTTCCATTTATATGATTTCTAAGCTGCCAGACAAGCCATGACAGTTGTTTCATTATCAGGATTGATTTATGCATTCTCATTGATTAAAAATAAATAAATGTATTACTCTTTCCTGCGGGCAGACTTTCGTTTTTCTTCGTTAAGCTCATGAGCAGCATCGCGCAGTTTCACCTCTGACCCAGGGACACTGGCTGGGATTATATCCAGCTGCAAGCTTTTGCTCTTTATTAAAGAAAGAAAGAATTCATTAAGGAAGGAGACAGGAGAAAAAGGTAGCTAAATCAAATGCAAGTAAAGCTTGTTTGCCTGCCATCACACTCAGATTTCTCTTACCGATTTATTGGAATCAGAGGAAATACCCAGAGCTTTCTCTAAAGAGGTCCTGTATTTCTCCATGCGCAGGGAAAAGTCTCTGTACCTCTTATCCACTGCTGTGACACATTTTTTAATCTCTGTTGCATGAGCATGCCCTTTTTCACAAAAGCCATCAGCCAGCTGTATCAACAACTTCACCCTCTCTTTGGTTTGCTATGAAAACAGGAAAATATCGAACAGTTACAAGCTCTACCTGTCATGCAGGGGGTCATTTTGCTTACTGCTACTAAATGCAATTAGAGAAGGAATTGAAGAAGCTACCTTCCTCTCCTCTCTGCCCAGAACTCCTTTAAACATATATCTTTTACTTAATAAAAATAGCACAAGATTAATGTAGGTTTCCTTGAGCTTTATTGTTACATGACTAGAAGCACATTGTTTATTTTTCTTTGAAAAATATGCTTCATATCTAACCCAGAGATTAAATTCTGCTAGGCAAGCCTTTCAGCATAGGTACTCTTGCATCAATATAAAGGCATTTTGATGTCAAAGAGGGTACTGTGTTCATTACCACTGAAGCACTGGTATTGGACCTGGCCCACAGCCTCAAGAATCTACGTCCTTTAGACAGCACAGAAGTGCTAAGATGGAAGTAAGTCTTGTTATATGTTTTATTCTTTAATGGGTTAAGACTAAATTCTTTAAATCTTTTCTATATTATGCTCTGTTGGCACAGAGTTGTTTAAGAGAAACTAACAGAAATAAGTAGTTACCACCAAATCTGTAAGTGCTTTTTCCAAATGACAAGCTGCCTAAGATTATGCACTTTCTTTCATGTAAATCATAAACCATCCACAATGGATGAGTTTATACATCCACCTCTCTCTCATGAGTGAAATGTACTGTCAGGGCCCTTACTAGCAGGGAGTTAAGCAAAATAGTCAATAAAACCTTAACTCTTACATTATTGAAAAAATCACGTTTGTCCTCTTAATTCTTTTTGTTCCCTAATGGTGCCTCATCCAAGCATTTCTTTTCAGTATGGAATTAGCAAGGGCTAACATATCCTCCTCCCAAGAGGTAGCAAAATGCCACGGGAGTGATACAAAAAACATCCTTTCTAAAAGGGCACCAATATCATCTGCAGACTGACAAAGGAAATAAGGAGTAGCAGTGCTGCTCTGCATATTGGAAGAAATCCAGCAAATCAAAGTCTGGAGGAAAGATCAGACAGAAGAAAATCCAGGTTTGAACACCAAAAGTGATCTCTGTTCTTTCTGGATTTTCTTTTCTCCCTTCCCCCACGTCCCCTGACCATCTCCATCTCAAAGTCTCTTCTGAGGTGATGCTTCAGACAAAAGAACATGAGCTTACTTTTCTGGGCTCTATTATTTCTCTATGAAGTTTGGAGAGCCAGAGAGAGAAACAGGTGACAGTTTGAACAGGTGGCAAAACAAAACAGAGGCAGACAAAGCTAAAAACTCAGGTCCTTCAGTCATGCAATGGTTGTCTGTATTTCACATGTGAAAACTAGTAAGCCTCAGGAGTGACATCTGCATCTCTGTAAAGGCCTCCAGAGATGCAGAATTACATTCTGCTGCCTGACTCAATACAATTCTACAGCAGAAGCACAGAACACTTTAATAAAATGACTTACCTAACAAATAAAGCTTTAATATTTCTACTATCTTCTAACTAATAAGCTGAATCATAATACAGCTTGTTCAATTTTATATCCTAAATGAACATTCAGTAATCCACAATCACGGAGATATAAAAGTGGAAATCAAAGGCCCTGAAAGGTTTTTAGGTATTGAAAACATTTTTCAGCTACCTCACTACAATTTTGTCATGAGAAATCAACAGCACATAGGGCTCATGGAGCTCCAGTAGCAATGAATGTCTGGTGTTTATCTTCTGGTTTATTCTATTGTCAGCAGAAATACAGACAGAAAGCCACTGCAAGGATTTTTTGATGGGCAGGAGGAATCCAGTTATTTTATTTTGTTTAAAATCTTACATAAGCCAACTTGTAGTCAACTTGTTTATTGACAACCTGGATGAAGGAATAGAATTCACCCTTAGCAAGTTTGTTGATGATGTGAAACTGGTGGGGGGGACTGGCTGTGCTACCTCAGTGGGACCTTGATAGGCTGGAGAGTTGAGCAGAGAAATGTAATGAAGTTCAACAAGGGTAAATACAAGCTCCTGCAACCTGGGGGGAATAACTCCAAGGACCAGCATGGGTTGGGTGCAGATCTACTAGGCTCTGTGGAGAAGGAGATGGGAGTCTGGGTGGATGAGCATGAGCCTGTAGTGCCCTTTTGGCCAGGAGGGCCAACAGTATCCTGGGGTGCATCAGGAAGAGTGTGGCCAGCAGGTGGAGGGAGGTGACCCTGACCATCAACTTGACCCTACTGAGGCCACATCTGGAGTATTGTGTTCAATTCTTGTTTTCACAGTTCAGAAAAGACAAGGATCTAACAGAGAGGGTCCAGCAGATCAACACAAAGATAGTTTGTGGTCTGGAGCATCTCTCTAATGAGGAGAGACTGTGGGAGCTGGGCCTGTTCAGTCTGGAGAAGAGTGAGAGGGGATCTCATCAAAATATAAAATATCTCAAAGGTGACTGACAGGAGGATGGTGCCAGACTGTTCAGTGATGCCCAGTGACAGGACAAGGACTAACAGCTATGAACTAAAACACAAGAAGTTCCATCTCAACTAACCAAGATCATCTTTGCACTGAGGGTGGCAGAGCATGGACAGGCTGCCCAGGGATGCCATGGAGTCTCCCTCTGCAAAGACATTCAAACTCCGCCTGGATACATTCCCGTGCAATCTGCTCTTGGAGACTCTGCCTTGGCAGGGCGATTTGACTAACTGATCTCCAGAGGTTCCTTCCAACTCTATGCATTTTGTAATTTTGTGATAATTTTAAAAATTTATTTTACCTTTGCTGTGATCTGAAATTCTTCATGTTCTTTTAACAACTCTTGAGTGTGCTGGATACTGGAACCAGTGGAAGTATGTGTGGATAAATAAAACTCTCCATTGTCATGAATCCATTCCAGAGCCTAAATAAAGCAATAATAAAGGAAAGTAAGAGAAAGGCAACATATTTTTTTCCAATAAACACAATCTGTAATCAAAGCACATCAAACAAACACACAATTTGACCAGAGGTGAATTTTACTCTATGTCACTTTTGGCAATCATCTAATACCCCTACAATATCAAATAGTTCATAGCTCTGAAATAATTCACAGCTCTGAAATAATGCACTTAGTCTGTTAAGCAATGCTTAGAGAATTAAAAATGACATATGAATCCAAACACTTCAGGGAAGTCCACTACTGCAGGACTACAGCAGTCCACTATTGAAAGGTTCTAGTTAATTATGTTTACAGTTTTGCTAGTATCCCCCCTAGCTGAGGAAAAAAAAAAAAAAATCTCTTCTTTGGTGTCACATGGGACAGCTATACTCAGAAATATACATGTTTCAACTTGTAAAAATGTACATAAGACCACCAAACATGTAGGCAAAACTTTACAAGCACGTAAGATTTAACTACCACTTCACTCTTTTGCTGACATGCATTTCAGCCTCACCAAGTGTGGTCTGTGTTCCTAAAAATTAAACCTGCAGCAGAGAAGGAATAGTGAGATGTCTCCATTAAACAAATTCATGTATGTATAAGTAGAAAAAAACCACAAAGAACTGCAAACTAAGATTGTTTCCCTTCCACATCCTGACACTTCATTTGCTCACTATTATGAAAAATGATGATATATGCAATTATCTATGCTTTACCTACATTACCTGCTGCCCTTTTAAGCATAACTCAGTGGTCATGAGGAATCCCTGGCTCCTGGAAAAAGCAAGAGTCGTCTCCAACTGCTGCATAACAGTAAAAATCTAATTGACAACTGTTCTGCAGCTCTCAATACAGGCTTCCTACAGCAGCAGGCAGAGGGACGGGAGCTTAGAAACTTCTCGTTTCTGACAAAGCCAATAGCAGATGTTCAAAGAGTTTTATACAGCTTGCTTAGAACCCTCTTACTACTAAACACATGTGTATCCTCTGTATCTTCAGTAAATACACAAAATATTTAATACCCCAAGAGAAAAAGTAGTAGATTGCTAGTGGGTTCTCACTCTTCCCTTAAAAGGATAAACTGAAATTATGAGCATTATCCATCCATACGAGCAGGAACAGGAAAGGATTGCTCTTGGTGGACAGTAGATATGTATGTTTCACACTAATAACCTTACACTGAATCAGAAAAGGCACTGTCTGTATTCTAATTCCACCAATGATTTAAGCGCATCAAAGCTGCAATGATAAATGCTAATTCCCTTACTTCCACTTCAAATGCTTTTCCTTCTTGGTTCAAAACCTGAAGTGAGTAGAAAGCCTTCAAAATTCAACACCAAATGTGAATGCCAGGATGCCATTTTCTTAGTCAAATACTACTGCAGGTGCAAGCCTGATGAGATGGGCCTATACTTTTAAAAGCTGCTGATGGAAACAAGCTGACAACTCCTGGACTTCTGTCAAAAAAGCAACATCTCAACCAACCACCTCTATGACATGTACTGTCATTCTAATACCAATCTTTGCAAGTGAAGACTGATATGGACAGGCACAGCATGGCTACCACTGATATAACCAACAACACTTAATATTCACTTTTAACTTTTTACCCTCTTCCTTTTTTTAGCGGCATTATTACACAACGCTGGAATGAAGGATGAACAAAAAGCTTCCCCTCCCCAAATCACAGAGTGGTTTGGGTTGGAAGAGAACTTGAAGATCATGTAGTTCCAATCCCCCTGCCATGAGAATGAAATGTTGTCTTTTCATAACTTGCTGGCAGCTCTCTAGAGACACAGCATGACAGAAAGTTCGACTTTATCTTAATTCCTACAGTTTAGATCAGCTTTCATTTCACCTGAGGTATCACTACAAGAATTGGAGACATCAGTTAAGGGATCAGGTAAGCCCTTAACTCGAAAGAATCTGAGAATCTACCACTGTGCTTGCAAACTACTATGGTATCTTTTCCATCACAAGAGCATCAAGTTCTGAAAGCACAAAGAACAGGTTCTTCCAAATTCCAAAAAGACATCTAAATGAAGAGAGCAACATTTCCATATTTTTGGCTAATCACTGTGAAGTCCCATATATGGTTTGGTTCGCTTTGGTTTTTGATGACTGAACTGGTGATTGCTGAAAAATGGGATTTACAATGAAAATGCTGACAGATCTTTATCTCCAGTGTTTGACTGTTAGTTAGTAATCTCTGTACAAAAACAAGTAGATCATGTGCTTGTCATAGGTTTAAATTAAGGTTATTCAAAAGTGAGGTGGGGAGGCGAGGGAAGGGGGGGCAGGGAAGGGATGGTGGTGGTATTTTAAAGAAGTAACAGACTTCAAATTCACTCCAAGATACATCTAGCATTAATTTCTTTGTGATAGGATGAAAGGCAGACTTGAGAATTCTTAAAAGAGAGCAAACCAGACCAATAGTATTTAAACTTTTGTCTAAATTAGCTGTCAAAAAGAAATAAAAAATTAGATTTTTGAGCTCTTTTAAGAGGATCTGGCTACGTTTTACACTATGGGCATTCTATCCTTTTTTAGCAGAACAGGAACAGATAAAGTTTCCTATCTTTGTCTGATAACCAGTGTCAAAAAAACCCCAAAACAAAATCCATCACAGATCAATCTACTTACCACTTCTGCTTTAACCCCCAACTTATTTTTAAATCATGTGTTTTGATTAGTGAAGGAGATTTTTTTGTGTGTGTGTGTGGTAGTTACTTAATAGTTCTTTCCAGACTGATAAACTCAACAAAATACCAAGAGGTGGATCTATCACGCAGGAAACCATGAAACCAACTACACAAAGAACTGAAAAACCAAAGTAATTCAGTTATTATTGTTTAATGAGTTATCCAACTTGTCAGATTTCTAGAACTGCCAATCAACTTAATTAGATATTTTTCCTCCAACATCTGAGAAAAACGCTGCTGCCTATAATTTCCCCAGACAAATTAGGTGTGTGTGTAAAAGTTAACAAGCATAACAATTTGTCAAACACAAGCTTGCAGAAATTAGATTTGCCAGTACCAGATGAAGCTGACAGAAGCTAAACATCACCTTTAAGTTACAACAGTTACAGACACATTGCCTCACCGAATTTAGCTGTTCTGTATTAAAGGGAAGGCAAATAATTGAATTTGCTACTTTTATCCTTGTGATGTTTTAGACATTTGAAATATTGTAGGCAATGACAAATTTGTTACTACGAGAAGACTGTGTATGTCAAACCTTGATCACACCAAAGAGGATTTTCATACGAAACCCTCACCTGTTTGGCACTTCTTTCAAACACCACGTACTGTTGGCATTGATCAAGACGTCTTTTACGCATGGTCCAATAATGCAGCACACGGTTCTCCCTCTGGAAGAGCTCATTCAAGATATCTGAAGAAATTAAAACAGAGCTTATGACAACCAAATTTAAAATATCACACTAAAATGAGTGAATTGTAGAATTTACTATACACTTACTCTTTTCTTAGTCTTTGCTTTTTTCCTGATATTAATGAAACACAAAGTGTCTTTTTCATTACTTACAGAAGTGCTGGTTGAAGAAACTAGAGATGCAATTAATTCACTACTGGCATCGTTTTTCCTCTCAAATATTTGATACATGACTGCCACTGCTTATAGCAGGATTGAAAATGTACGCTGATAAAGATGGCATTTGATGAGGTTTCCTCAGACAGAATTAGCATGCACAAATAATCACAACATGCTTAACATATTATATTACTTAAAGTAAAAAAAGGGAATTTTTAATATATCAGTCTCCTATAAAGTATTTTAATGATTTAATACAGATGAACAAATTTACAAACTCAGGTCACCACAAGATCAAATGCAGCATAAGCAGATATTACATGTACAGAAATCCAAGTAATAAAAATAGGCAATTACTAATTTTGTTATTCTCTATTGAAAAAAAACCCCAATATATAGTTGAGCAAGCTTACTTGTTAAATATGAATATTCACTGAACCCTGACAGAAATTCCAGGTAATGAAATAATTAAACTTCACAGTTTGTTATTCCTGAGTATCAGAAAACTCACATTCAAATACCACATTTCCAACCTTTTAAATTCTTCCTAGCAAAGACCTTGTGCTTACAATATGCACAAGACCTGATCTGAACTCTGTTTCTTTAATGCTTATGGTTTTTCCATCAAACAAAGAAATTCTAGCAGTTTCCTGTGAAGCTCACTTTACCCACTGCTGCTTCCAGAGCAGCAGCCCTACTTGACTTGGTAGCTACTCCAAACCCAGAGGGACACTCTAGGTCTCCACCAGGTGATTCTGTTGGAATTGCACAGAGCCAAAAGGGGGTCAGCAGAAGCAGAAAAGGCCACAAAAAAGGCTTATTCTTTACACCAACACTTTAATTGTTTTCCTGCCTCTACCCAGAGCTGGCTATTTTCCATAATCTGTAATTACGAGTGGAGGCTATCAGGCGCTAGGAATCTTAAGGTCTCTGCATTCTGCTCTCCCAGTGTGCAGGTCCACTATATTTTACATTGCAAAAGCTAACAACTCAAAGAAACAGTTTAACAGAGAAGTTCAAATAACAAGAAGCCTGAGGGGAAATGCATCTTTGTCTACCTCACCAGAGATCTGGGACCAAACACAAGCACTTGTCACAGCCTCTCTGAGGATTATGAAACCCGTCTGCATCACTGCCAACATCCTCCTGCTTACAAGCACCATATTCCCACTTGCCACAGGGTGCTGAGATCACCCAGAATTTGCTTTTGGTTGGAATGTGGTCACTATGGCCAAGGTTTTATTTTTTGCTGGTCAGGCTCCCCTCAAATATGCCTCAGCTGATCCATCCCTTGGCCAAGCTATGAGCTGATCTGCTGTAAGCCTCCCCTGCTTTCTCAGTTTCATTTCTGCCTTATGTCACCTCCAAAACACTTGCTCAGAGTCTATGCCAGATTTCAGGAAGCAGGGAGGTGGAGTGGGTGGGACACAATCATCATTATACAATGCAACACACCCAACTGGACACACCATACAAAAAGAGACATCTTGATAGTGACGCAAACAAAGCAGTTCTGACAAAGAGCAAGCGAGGTGAATTGAGCAAATTGGAACAGCATTTGTTCTGTCAGGACATGATACAGATGGCAAGGCAGTGAGAGATATTTGGCTGGGCACTGTTAGTGTTAGTGCCATTAATTTCTTGGACTGTCAAAGAGGAGAAAAAACATTCTATAAACTACTCTTTAGGAAGCTATAGAAAATCAATATTTAATACTAAGTTTGGAAAAGCATCTCTGTATCTCAAGCCACCTGAAATACAGTCCCTGTTGTTGTCATTTACTTTGATTCTGACATTTGTTAGGATTGTTCCCTAAACTTTTAGCTTCTTCTCCAGGCTCAGAGAGCTCCCAGTTGTCTCTATGCATCCTGGTCCCTTCTATCAACCTATCTAAAAATATAAGCACCATTAGACAAGTTCCTGAACTGTGCTCAGTCGCAGCCTGTACAGCAGAGACAGGTAACACAGATGCACATTGACTTAGCAGCCAAACAAAGATGAAGATGCTCTCATTTCTGAGCTTACAGGAATTGTCACCAATGCAATCCACCAGTCAGAGCAGTTTTAGGCCACAATTCCTTCCTAAATGAGACAATATTTGGGTACCCTTAACTGCATATGAAAGAAATTATTTATGGAGATATGCAGGGATATAAGGGCACCTCTCGGAGTTCAGTATCACTGTAATTCCTGCTCCCCATGAAGCATGTGCTTAGCTAAACTTTGCCTAGAATAAGACATCACATAAAGACATGACTTTTCCAGATAACTTAATCTGCATCTGAGAGTAAGGATCAAGTACACCACTGAATGAGGTTTTTGAAAAATATTCAGCAGTTCTACAGAAACGGAAGGATTACTCAAGTTTTTAAGGCATTAATTTATAAACTATACACTGATTTCAGTCTGCCAGTTTCAAGCACACCTCTGAGCTGCAATGCTCTGTTAGAATATATGTAACCTCTCTCTCACTAAAATAAAGTAAACAATCTTTTTTTTCTTCATTCAGAAAAGAGGTGAAAGGAGAACCTGAAGAACAGAGTGAACTTTTATACCATTTGGTCAGCCGTACCACCGTACCACTGAGACCTAACAGAAAGGAATCCCTACTAGTTCTATCTCAACTCATGTTTAATTCTCAGAAGAATATATTACATGGTTTACTGGGGGGGGGGGGGGGGGAAGTATTAGAGCAACAGCTTATTTTTTTTCTACTTGGGGATTTCTGCTGTTTTTCGTTGCTTTTTAAACACGTATCACTCATCCAGAATTTTAAATGTACACAGAACATGCATAGCACTACGGTTATGATATGTAATTATTATTCTTAAGTACATTAGTAGAGATCATTCTATTCTTTTCTCATATGAGCACATTTACCTTTCTCAGAATGAATGTTCCTATACAATCAAAACTGAATTTAAAAAAAAAAATTGTCTAATACTCAGTAAGTGTGATAGCTACAATCACCCTCTTGCCTCTGCTCTGCTTTCTTTGTCTCTTACTGAAAGAAGAGCTAAGTGACAAATGCCAGTTTCAGTTATTGATACTATTGGCATTTGTGTAGAAATTTTGTTTTCTACATTCTATAAATGTTGGGGAGAGAGGAAAAACAACACTTTGTCACAGGTCTAAACACTCAAAGTTTCAACTGCCACAGTCCATTTATTTCCTTAAGAGTGAAATATGGTAGATATCCTATTTCTTTCCAACATAAAACATTCAATACAGAAGGATCTTCAACTTGACTACGGTCAGACTTTGATTTGAGTAAATTTCCTGAATAAATTTAAGATGAACTGTTTTCCCATTATAGTTAAAGTGAAGCAGTGAACATGTCCTTTTCTAATAGAGGCATCAAGCAAATAAGAGCAGAAGTGACCTCTGGAGGCCATCTGTTTCAATCCCCTCTTCAAAGCAGAACTAACCTCAAAGTTTTTCAGGGGCTTGTTCACCTATGCTTTAAAAATTTTTAGGGGTACAGATCCTACTGCCTCTCCAGGCTACCTCCTCTAATCCATCTTGCTGTAGCACTTTCTCCCATTCAGAATTTTCCTTGCTGCAACTTTTTCTCTGGACTTACTGCCATGTTCCTCTTGAGTCTGGTTGCATCATATGCATAACTTCCCTTTGGGTAGGTGCAAACAGCACTTAATTAGATATAAGACTTCTCTGGTTTTGAGACTGTAGCACAGCCAGAGTGTTCAGTCACAGTTTCAAAATGCATAGAGCAGAATGACTGGCAATTAAATTATTAAAATGCAATATGTACTTCTGCATCTCTGTGATCTGCTACCACACCCATCAGTCATGCATACCCTATTAATTTTTGCACTTTTGTCCCCCAGAGCCCTACAGGTCCCTTTCTCTCCATTCCCTAGAGTGCTTATTACACCTTAAAGCTGTACTGTGTATTACTAATCTTAGCAAAAGCCAAGTCTCATGTAGTAGCTCTTTCCAGCTTCACCTCAGCTACTTCCTGTCTACACATCCAGTTTAAACATCATTAATGATGCCATACTTCATGAAGTTCTGCAACACTGGTTCAAACCATCTGAAGAGCTCAAGGGCATCATACAAGCAATAATCTCATATCACTCTGACACTCCCAGGGAGGAACATGTACAATGTGTGACACCAACCCACTGGATAAGCTTACACTGATCAGCTCCCATTTGGCTTCAGACCAAACATTATCATGTGGAAGTTTACTACCTCATTTGTCTCATAAAACCAGCACATTTGAGTCTCAAACAGAAAGAAGATTAGGTGTAAGTAGCAGATAAAAGAACTCCAAGCAACTTTATTTGAGTATGAGGCTTTGAAACTGTCAGCTCCTTCAAAGTGTGCAAGCAATTTGTTTCCTGTTAAGGCTGACAGAACACTTTCCACTTGGGCAGGCTTCACTACCCCATCACCACACATATCACAGCACATGATGATGATGATCAATCTTGTGAGAAGAAAGAGAGTAACAATCCCCTTACTTTTCACTTGTTGTTCAGGTGCTTTGATGTGTGTCACCATCCCTGGCATGTTGACACTGTTCCTGTGCAAGTATTTCAGGAAGACATCAGCATTCCTCCGAGCCAGTGTGCAGGCCTAGAGAGTCAGAGGTACAACTTGATTTGAAGATGCACAAACACACTTCCAGAAGTGAATCAAGACTTCCTGACCTCCTTCTTGTACATTTCTCACCCTCTTCAGTTTTGGAAAGCATTGCATTTTAAATCTTTTCTACAAGTAAGCCAAGCCAACCCAACTATTAAAATAGATATTCTGCCAAAGAGCAGAATACACCTTACCTGGCAGAGAAAAAAATAAAGTAGATAAACAACCCCAAATAAAATGCTATTCCTATTTTCTGAAGAACCTGAAAAGCAATTCCCTGCTCTTGGGCTTTCAGCATGACTCAGAGCTCACAGAGAAGTTTGTGTAGTGTATGTGTTGCGTGTCACCTGAAGTTGCTTACTGTCTAAACAGTGCACATGCTCATGTACCCACCTGCATATTCCAAAACATCCATTAGTACTTTAAACAAAAAGTGAATGCTCTGCTCAAATAAAACCAAAAGTGCTAAAACAGTAATACCTGCTCTTAAAATATTATGGCAAGGCCTTGAGAGCTTTCAGTCCTTGCCACCATATTGCAAGCACTCAGCTCAGCTGTCATGCTCATCTTAACATACATCAAATGGGCTGTCTGCCTCATTTTTAACATGCAAATTACGGAAGGCTACTTTAAAAGGTTAGATAAAGGTAGAATGGTGTGATACAGTAACAAAGACACTAAGTCATTTTTCACACCATTTTAAAACAAATATTAGTAATACATGCCAGCTGCAGAAGGATTAGACTATATACTTTGAGTTCTGTTAATAAGTTTTTGAGTGTTGTAATCTGTGTAATGAGAGCGCAAAGGTTTTTTAACAGAAGTTTTATTTATGCTGGAAAATCCCTTGGATAACAGAGCTGGTTACACTGCTCTGCAAGCACATGCTACACATTTAATTCAGTACAATCAATAATTTTCTTCACAAGGCCATTAGTTGGGAAAAAAAAAACCTTTCATTTATCTGAAGACTATTAGACAAAACCCAACTACTCCCAGATGCCTGTCTAGCAATTTCCTCCTTCCCTATTCCTCTGTAGTCCCAGTACATCTGAGAGCTGCTCTGATGCACAGGCAGCAATGGCACTGTATGACTTTCACTTCTGTTCCAAAGCAACAGTCTTTAAGCATTCTTTAGAGTGACAGTTGCTCAAAGCAGTGACTTCCAATTCCTTTTCAGTCACACTGGGAGATCTGACATCTACTGAAGTTCAACAGGAAATGTATTTATAAAACTGGGTACAATTGTATGCACTCGGCAGTATTCTCTTAATCACTGTCAGAAGCAGTTAACACGCCACTTCCCACATCTTTGGGGAATGTTGGGGACATACCTGTAGTTTGGAAGGGGCCCTGTTGCTTTCAGCCACATCAGCACTGTAAGAGCTGTTTGCCTGCGTGCCTCCCAAGACACAGGAGACTACAAAAAATCCCCAATCTTACCTTTAAAAAGGCTTCCTTCTGCTCCAGGTGTTTGCTTATCATGGGAGTAACATGATCTGTTTCAGAGTTGGGACCCAGTTTGTCTGCTCCCCCACACCAATCTTCCTCTCGCTTATATTCTTGCTCCAGGCTTTCCAGCACACTGCACACCTTTCAGAAAAAGGAGACCCATTCAAGTTAGGCAAAACATCAAAATTCAGGCCTCAAAAACAAGAAAACCAATCTACCCCTTACATAAACCTCCTATCTTCTGTTGTGTTTTGACTGGGACTTAAGGCAACAAACTTTGGCTGTAGGTTTGCAAGCACTGGCCTGCTTATATGGAATTGCAGAAGCTGTCCCTAAAATTGTTCATCTTTCTCTGCCTCTGTGACTGCACAGCTCTGGATGGCCATAAGTTATGACTGCAGAGGAAGTAACCTTGCCAACCTTTCCCCTAACTTTTCTTTGGACAAGCAGATTAAGCTGATTTTTATCTGATTCCCACACAAAAACCACAACTAGCCATCAAATCAGTAAATACAACCAAACCTCATCAACCATTTTTTCAAGTAATGCTGTTTTATGTCACACTGAGGAATTCACCAAGGCAGACCACATATCATGCTGCATTTCTGTACCTGTTCAGAAGTTTTATAGAAGGCAACAGAGGCATTCACAAGCTTGAGACGATCCTCCATCTTCAGCATCAGCTGCTGCCAGTGGGAAGCGACCTTCTCTGCACACTCCCGGATCATATCCATATCGTAGTGATTAGCCTGCAGCATTGCCTCTGCCTTCTGCTGAACCTGCAGGGCACTTTGATGTGTTTTCTGACAAGAGGCGAAAAGTCAGAAGTTCAGTGGAGCACTTCAGTTCATTTACTGGGACATCTCAGAGGCTCACATTTCCACGGTGTCAATGACACTTCTATACATGCACAAACACTCATCAGCTAAAAATGGCTGTCTGATACTAGTTACTGTGTGACTTCACTATGCAAATACAAAAGAAATAAATCCTGCAGAGATTTATCATAAAATCAACACTAAATAGCAGTTCTTAACAAACAGTAACTGTCTAGCATTAAGCCACATGTGGCATATCTATGTTGCATTACATGTTGTAATTATGAATTTCAGTTTGATTTTCCTTCTCTTCACAGTGAGAAAAAAAGATGACAAAAATGTATCTTATTTTGGCAATCTTTACAGCTTTAACTTCAGTCTTTTGCACATCAGTAGTGGGCAAAGAAAGGTGCAGGTGTGCAGACTAATTAAAAAAGACAACTGTCTATTGACTGTAAGCAAATGTGCAGAGAAATATTTGCCTAAAACCAATATAAAAATATTAAGGGGTTAAATAATACTAAGTTATTATATCTGAGTAAAGAATGGCCTAGGAAACAGATTTTTAAGCTTCCTCATAATTTATTCTTAAATTGACACCTAGAGGTCTCATGATTTTTATACTTATGAGTTACCAAAGCTCTCGAAATGAGGATGCATACAGTGCAAACAGTAATTAAAAAAAAAAAAAAAAAAAAAAAAAAAAAAATCAAGCGAGGGGAAGCATGAAACTCTACCAAACAGGAAAAGAACATTAAAGAATTACTGCAAGGTAGAGTACTTCTGATAATAGTCTACCCAAACAATCATAATATTGCTAATATTATCACTAAGTTACTCATTAGCACATGTAAATGAATAATATTGCACTTGAATCAATCTTAAGAACCCTGCCTATTATTTTTTTTCCTTTTCAGCAATATGACCAACCTGATAAGTTTAATTTGAAGCCATGGCAGGAAGATTGACACATCACCATATATAAATTTTAGTGAAACCTACACTCAAATAAAAAGGGAAATATTAAGGGATGACCTCAGAATACACAAAACTGCCACTTCCTGGATCATTTATTCTTAATTTTTTTTACATTTAGCATTACAGGTTATGTTCCAGAAAAGGAATAACAAATGAAAATACTATTTTCAGCAAAATTGCTGTGAACAGCTATCACTTTACAAAGATGCAAAAAAGCACTGAAGATGTTCGCCTGGAACTGCAGCTTCAAAATAAATAAGAACAAAAGCCACCTTCTCAGTAAGTGTTTTCATCTCCTTGCCATGAGTTCAACAGTTTTTCCTAAACTGAAAATACTGAAGCATGAATCCAAGAGTGCTATTTACAGAGAACTGTAAATACAAGGCTATGGTCAGTAAAATGGTGCTTTTACCTCTATTGCATGTTGAAACTGCTCATGCTCCCTCTGTAACTGCTCTGCCTCCTGCAAAGAGCTAGCAGTGATAAGCCCAGCATTTAACATTGACTCTCCATTTCGGATCCAGCCCAAAACCTGTAACAAAGAGAAGATCATGAAATACACAATTTCACTGCCAACCAGCAAAAAAGGATAAATGTAGGGGCAAATACATTTAGGGTCACATTGGCACTGGAATCAGTAACTAAATAATTTGTTAATTACATAGTACAGTGAATTCTCTATTGAGTAAAAACAGTGAATGACATTCACTACAATTTCACTGAGCTAACAACTCACAGTTTGCAGTCAACTACTGCATGCTTGTGGCTTCAGTTCATACTCTGAAAAAGATTTCTGTCACCTGAAAAGCTGGAACAACTTACAAGAAACAGTTGCCTAAAAGCCAGTGTCAGTAATGCAAATTGAGGATATATAGCTTAGTAAAAAGTATGCACATAATTTTGAACAGTAATGTTGAGGAAAATGTGATCATTGAGTGTCCTTTCAACTTTTCATTTTTCAGAATGTGTCTTCTTTGACATGACCACTGAAACTGGAAGAATCCATGGCTGGACAGAAGCCTCAGGAGGCCAAATTATAAATTTCCTTATCCATAGCAGGAACATGCAACTTTTTAGATCACTCCCACAAAAAGAAGAAAAAAAGGATGTTTTCTCCCTCTTTGCATCAGCTTTGTTTTTCCCTCTCCTCTCTCCATCAGGAACATTATCTGATTCCCTCCTTTAGACTCCTCTTATCTTGTTGACCATAGTCTCTTCAATCTCTCCCATGTGAAGTCAGTCACCTTATTTTTCTAGAACACTGCTCTTTTATAAGCTCTCTCCAGCTGATAACCATAACTCGGTCATAATTTTTCAAATACTGAGTAAAATGGGACATAATTCAGGTTATTTATTGTCATCTGTACAACTCTTCTATGGAACTGCTGCCTAGACAGTAATTACCCCTTTACTTACACAGCTGACTATTCTTTCCAGTACATCATGCTCTGCATTTTTCACTATTAAAACTCATATCCTCTTTAAGGAACAATTTTCTGAAATATCAAGATATTCTGAACTGTAATCCAGGGTCTTCTGATAAACTCCTTTTCCAGCTGCTTCTGATTTTAACTTCAAATTTAATAGCATAACTTCGAACATGTAGATTTTCTGACTGAGAATATGAACTAGTAGAATCCAAATACAGACAAATACAATTTTTTTTTTCATTTTTAAATCTGTTTTCCAATCCATTGAGTCTCTTAATAACTTTTCTTACTGAGTATGTTCTTTCAGCAAGTTTATCTTGGTAATGTAGTCTCATATGACATTCTTAAAGTAAGTTAGGGCCAGACAGACTGAGCTACACTATTTTAAAAGCATTGATACTGCTTTTCTACCTCTCCCAGAAGAGCTCTTACCTTTTTTCTGTTACCAGAAAAAAAGAGGGTTTATCAATGGAAAGCTATGATTAATTAACTTGTGTTAGCCTTTTAGCCTTTTGTCACTGTTCAATTTTAATTATGTACTTGTTTCCATATTCCTTCTGGGAACTGTGTTAAACTAGATGACCTATAATCTTCCCTTAGCTAGTCCTTTTCCACTTTTGAGAAGTAGATGTTGAGTTTCAGGCCACCATAATCTCATCCAGTCTCCTGATGTTTGGAAACAATAAGCACTAATGTATATGACATGATTTCAGGCAGTTTTCTTGGAATTCCAGAGGGAACTTCTCTAGGCCCAGTTGATTTGAATTTCACCAGTTTTCCTAACTTTTTCCTACTAATTGATTTTAAACCTTTAACCACTGGTAATAAATATATGAACTACCAAATCAGTTAGCTCTTAACACTAAATATTCTCATCTAATGATCCACATATGACACTACCAATTAAAGCATTAATGCACTAAGCAATCAGGATGATATGACTGCACTTGCAAACTGGAAACATGGGCAGAACCCAACAAAATGACCTATTAAAACACAATTCCTCAAAAACTGAAAGGCACATGTGGGTCTACACTCTAACATGTCTGACAGCCTGAAGCAACTGAGGTCTGACACAACATCCATTCCCTTTAATCTGCACCACAACCTCACCCTCTGACTTACACTTACCCAGGCTGAGACACTGTTGTGTCATTAACCCAGTTTTTGCCATTTCTCCCTGCTCTATGAATAGCTAACAAGTTTTTTTTCCCACCCTGATGGCATGTATTTGAATTTTCCTATATAAATTCTGGAAGTCTGCAGAAAAGAAAGTCTACATTGTAGAAGGGAGGCCATGATAGCACCTTCCAGATGTGTAACTGGGTGCACATTCTGGTCCTCTGGGGAGAAAGCACTGGGTCAGGTGAGCCTTGCAAGCAAGATGGCTCCAGCTTTGGAACAACCACTCCTACTACAAAGGTGACACCTGTAGATTACAGCCTGGGGCCACACAAAAGGGACAAAAAGAAGCTGGGAGCTCCTAAGTAGCTAAGGCACTTGGGGATTTTTAACACTCAAGGGAGAAAAGCCTGGGTAAGCCACAGAAGCAAGAAAAAGGGCAGGGCCTAAGGGAAGCAGATGGGTCCAACAGACTGTAGAGAGAAACTATACATGGACAAATAAATTGTCTGCAAGAACACAGACGCAGATGTTGTATTTTTTTTTAAATTCCTTTTTTATTTTGTCTTGTGAAAGTTATTCTAGGTTCCTTCTCTACCTCAAAAAGTAATTCTTCCAGGTATAGTGTAACAAAACACACCTTTTTAGGTTCTTATACATCTAACTTCAGAGAATTTTAATGAAGGAGAATGCTTAAGCAGCACCAGTTGAAAGCTCCTCTTGACTTGGCATCCCATTATTTACAGCAGCTACAGCTAGAACAGAACATGCCATTCCAAACACAAAGACTTGCCCTCCTGCTTGGTGCAGGTCAGGGTGCAAGTGCACAAGCTGGTGAAATTCACAGGAGGAAATCTGCCAGCAGTACTCTCCCCTTCCCTCTGCTCTGACTCAAGGGAAAACATAAGCATTAGGAAATAGGGAGCTTGTTCCCCTTCCAGGGGTGCTGCCTGCAGGGTTAGTTGGCATGTTCATGTTCCCACCACCTCCCTGTGTGAGTGGATCACAATCTCAATCTTTTCACCTTCAACAGGCTAGAAAAGCATCAGCAGAGCATCTGCAAAGGTGTGGAAAAGAGACACAATTAGGGTTACTTGGGACGCATGAAAAGGTCAGATAGGTAGATCTGTAGATGAATGCTTGATATGAGATTAGTTTCTTGGACTTGGATTAGATTTTTGACTGTAACTAAACATGATCACAAGACAACCTGCTTCAGTCTGCTGTCTTAGCTATGTTTTCATATCCATATGGCACTACATGGAGTGCCAGGATAACCTTCCTGAGTAGTATTTTGGGATAGTCAGAGCTCAAGCACCAAGCTAAAAGATCTGCTTGTGAAAACACAAAGCAACTCAAGATACTCTTGAGGGCTGAGACATCTGTACACCATCGTACACATATGAATACATAGTTATATATCTATTAACATAAACCATGATCAGAACAGCAGAAAATACTGCACTGAAAAGGCTTAATGAGCATACTGAAACCAAATGGACTGGGGTTGGAGCTTGGTAGGGATTTTGACTTTAAGCACAGTAAAGCATTCATTCTACAAAGTGAGTATGTGGGAGTGATTGTAGCAATAAGTAATCCAACAGCTGCATGTTAGGTGATTTATAAAGAAGGTTTGTCTGGCAAACATGCAGCTGGAGTTCTGGATGAGACAGACATTCACATAAATATTACTCTGCCTCCACCTACTCATATGTCCCTGCCCTCTAAAAAGTGGTCAGATTTTCCTTTCCATGTTGTTTTCCCAACACACAGCTTTTATTTCAGTCAGCATTTTCTTCCCCCTATCTTCCATAGTTTTTTTACATTGTAATTTTCTATCTGGTTTTGCCCTTTCTGCACCTATCAACACATTGAATTGACAAGCAAATTCTTTTCAAGTCTTCTTTAAATCTCTGTTTGTCTTCTGGCTCTTCTGCTTCCTTCTAGCCCTGAGGCTTGATATATAAAATTTCATTGCCACAAAGCAGAACTGGTACAATAGTTAAGGAAGAAGAAATATTGAATGTTTTTGTCTACTCTCTGTGCTTATTTGATAAAAATTCACCAAGGACCAAGTTTCAGTGTCTAGTATGGAAGAGAATCTTTGCAAGTATTTGTCTAAATTCCTGCAGTGTGCCAGTCTAACCTCTTCACATGACTACAAGCTACATATTTTAATGTATTCTATATATGTGAGTGTGTGTGTGAAAATAATGTAACAGTAATGTTGCTTTGGCAGGAAGAATTTAAATGGAAATACTGTTAGAATTCTTGCTATGGAGACAGTATCCCACCTACATAATAAATATGCTCACACCTGGTTCACCAGCAATAAATCTAACAGAAAATCACAGTAATTGAACAGGAAAACCATGTGTTCATTGCTTCAGGCAACAAAACACAAACAAAACAGACTGAAGAGGAGGTTTGCCACTACATTTTACTCTCAAAGCACCTTCTGTGACCTGCTGACCTAAAAAGTTTTTCCCAGTGCAGAAGAGACAGAAGATCATGCTTCCTCAATCATGCTTAATAAAAATCAAAATAAATCAGATGTGAATTTCTAAAAAGGCAACTGAAATCACAAAACTAAGAGTTATTAGCCTCAAAGCATTCCAAAGGACTCAAAAGAAATCTTATGAGACAATGTATTAACATTCAATTGTGTTCCATTCAATTTTCAGGCCTCAGGCAGGGCAAGTATTCTAGGTGAATCTGTACAGTAAAATCTGGAAAAGTAATACATGAACCTCCTGTCAGCTACATGTTCATGTATGATTGTCTAAAAGTTCACATATATTATGGCATTTAATTCAACATAAAATCCCACTTGATAGAGGTGTGTTCTAGAAATAAAAAACAGAATATGCTTTTTTCTGCCAAATCCCAGTCTACAAAGAAATGACAGTTGGCTATGTTAGTGTACTACCTATACCTTTATTATAAGAAAAACTTTTCCAGTATTTTCTTAAGAATCTAAATTTTAGCTTCAGTTTCAGTCAGGGCTAGCAGTGGTTCAAAAGAGTTAGAAATTTCTTACAGAATGATCTACAAATCATACAAATTGCAAGAGAGGTATTCCCCTAAAAGCCACGATTTTCATCATCTGCCTGGCAAAGTACAGAACATTTGTTTCAAACACAGGTTTTAAACACGTGTGTCTTTTCTGTAACATTTAACTTACATACAAACAAAGCTAGTGGACCAAAGCACTCACTTTATTGTGGGAGCATGCAATATAAATAACTACTTAGTGTCTCTCTGAAATATTACCAAAGTGCTATATTCTGTTCTTTTACTAAATACTATTTCAGTATCATGGAAATAAACAATATTTTTTCTTACTAGCCCATCCCAACCAAATCCACTGACCTACTATAAGGGGATGAGAGTGCCTCAGCTGGCATTATTTCTTTTAATTTTTTCCTTCCTTTGCAGATGTGCACTCTTTTCCTTCATGCTCCAGATAAAATACAACTGAGTACAGAAACTACCCTGATCTGCAACAACTTTATATCAATCATTACTCAAGTGAAAGGAGGAATTTGCAATTTGCACTTACCAAGATAAGTGCTAAGGCAAATATAGTGCATTTCAGTAGAGTATGCAAAGCCTTCAAATGGAACATCAGGTATTTGATTTATGCCTACATTGCACTGACAGCAGACAACTACCAGTTTTTTGCATTCCTTTAATTCAAGACCACACAGAAACTTTGCATCTGCTACTGTAGAGCAGCCAACCACTGCCTGAAAATACTTTGGGAACTTTCTATTCAACCCTCCTAGTCCTGGCTGGACCCCTTTCATATTACTTTGCAATTTGAGAGTTGTCATTCAGTCTCATTGTGGGCCACAGTAATACAACAGACTATAGCAAACTTCTGTGATGCTGTCAAGTGTGAGCAAGATTAAAAAACCTTGATCTTTTTTAGTTTCTTGTTTCTTATTTAAACCTTCACGTACTTCAGTGGCTCTCCCAGCATCTCAAATTCACCAAAGGTTTAGGTGTTTACCAGATAAAGACCTCAAAACTTGCCACTCTATTGCCAGGAAAAGCAAAACTGGCTTTAGTCTCCAGGAAAATAAACTATGTTGATATTATGTTATCACTATTTCTAGATGTTTCAAACAACAGACCCAGAAGTATTAGGTCAGTGTGCAGGGACTATGACTGAGCATTGTTGTTCATCACCATACAGATGGTAAAAGCATGAGTTTAATATTAGCTCAAATCACTCTACACTTCAAATACTTGACTTGTATATACAGAACACCACAATAATTTGGCTTGGAAAAATCCTCTATGACCATCATGTCCAACTGTTAACCCAACACTGCGAAGTCCGCCACTAAAGCAAGTGTCTCAGTGTCTCATCTACATCTTCAGGGATGGTGCCATCATCAATCCTGTTCCAGTGCTTAAAAACCAATTCAGTGAAGAAATTTTTCCTAGTATCTAATGTAAACCTCCTTTGGCACAACTTGAGGACTTTCCTTCTTGTCCTATCACTTTTTACCTGGGTAAAGAATCCAACTCCTATTTCATACACCCTCCTATCAGGTAGTTGCAGAGAGTGATAAGTTCCCCCTGAAACTCCTTTACTCCAGGCTAAACATCCCCAGCTCTGTCAGCTGCTCCTATGGGAATTGTGCTCTGAATCCACGCAGCAGTATCAGCTGGTGATGCAAGTCAAAAATGCACTTAATGCTCACAGAGGATGAATTTTCTCAGGTGACCAAAGCCCTCCCCTGCTCCCAAGGAAGGACTTTACGCAGCAGAGTGTTTTGGGGGCAGAGCTGTACCTGCTTGACCTCAGCCTGCAGGTGCCGCAGCTGCACGCACTGCTCCAGGTGCTTGCGGTGCTGCTCCGCCGCCACGTCCAGCTCCTGCTGCTTCTCGTGCAGGAACTCCAGCAGGTCCTGCACGCGCGTGGCCATGTCCACGTCTCTGTCGCAAAGCAGCTCCACACCTGCGGGCACGGCCGGTTAGCCACGACTCGCAAAGCTTCCCAAGACAAACAGCCCGTTCCCTCTGCGCTACACTTAACTCCATAGCTCCTTCTCCAAGTTCAACCTAATCCTTGGAGCACTGGCTTACACGAGTATTGGGGTTTGCACTCTTAAGAAGTGCAATATGGGGTTTTTTTTAAAAGTCTGATACTTACCCTGTGCGATATACAGTGAAAAATATCAAATGAAGGGGCATAAGGAACAGAAAAGGAAGACATTACTTGAAAGCTGAAAGTCTTTGCTTGACTGCATTGATCTGACTACCTATAAAACTAACCTTGCCCTATTTACTCCAATTTTACTGACTTCCTGAAACCCTTTATTTAAAAACTAAACACTTTCAGGTGTTGCCAACTCTGATGACATTATGTGCTGTGGTACCAGTATGTTCTTACGAGCACCACTGAATGATTTGAGTATAAAGGAGTCCACAGGTCTCCAGTTTACAGTTATCCAGCATCCCTGGTTTTTTCACACATCCCATGGAGAGACAACTGGATAATTCTGAGAAAGCCATTACCCACAATAGCATGAAGGAGCCATCTTACCAGATGCCTGCACTTCATTGACATACTGCAGCAGATCCTGCCCTTGGTGGATGACATCAAAGGTCAAGTTATTCATGGTCAGGGCTTTGTCTGCATGATGCTGGAGCCTCTGTTCTGCTATTGTAAGATCTTCAGTGTCAAAGTCATTCATCTGCTGAGAAAGCTCATCATTCCAAGACTCAAGGTCTGAAATTATCTATGGGAAAAAGGAAGGAGACCATGTTCAGTTACCCATCACACAAGAGAAAACAGTTTATTTCTAATGTTGCACTGATGACTGAGGTAGGGAACTCATGTTGCTCATTGTTGATTGACATCACTGATCAAATTTGACATGGCTCAGACACAGGTTGTCTTGGCATGGATTTTAAATTTTGGCAAACAATCCAAAAGAACATCTTTGAGAACTGCTACAGTTCTTCAACCAGTGCTTGCAAAACTATGGGTACTCCTGTCTTATTGAAAGTACTCCATCAACATTTCACTTGTGAAACAGATAAAGTGAACACATTTTTATCTCCACTTTTAAAGGAAAATGTGGATCTGGAACACCTTTTTAATTCTTCAGTGTGCACCAAGTAATAACTCACACATCAACAGCCAGCTTATCTCACAATTATGCCAATCTTGAGCCCTTTTACAAGAATGCCAGCTCTACCCTTCTGTGGGCAGAAAGGACCAGGCCAGGCACACCTTTGACTTCTGCCAGACAACTGGGAAGCACTTGCCACAAAAGGCTGGGCACTCAGTGAATCCAGCAAAACCAAAATGCATACTTTATTACAATATTACTGCAATGTCAGAACTAAATCTACTTGCTGATACTTTTCAGCTACACTTCAATTTTCACTTTTTAATCCTGGATTATATTCTTTGCCGTAGGATGTCCAAAGAAAGGTAGCTTAAAAAGTTTTGTTTTTTTAACACATGTATCACATCAATAAGTTCTCATGTGTCCACACAGTGTATTTTTCAAATCATACTCCAAAACCTACCTGAAATGTAAAATATTCCTTTTAATTAGGATACAAAACTGGTTTTAAAGCTAACACACAGTGCTTACAATACTCATTATCAAAATGGGTTGAGTTCATATGGCATAGATTCAATGCATCAGTTACTTCAAAAAAGTCTAAGACACTTATCCCTCAAGTTAATAATCAATTTTTTCCCAGAATTTTTAGCACAGTTTTGGCACCAATGATTGCAGCTCACTGGGAAAGCAAAATTATGGATATTAAGAAACAAGTATGGCCTAGTTCCAGTGTTTTACGATTTCAGGAAGAGGACAAACTCATGTGAATGGTGCTAAATAAGAGGCAAGTACCTATTTATGCAGCAAGACACAACAAAAGAGGACCTGACTTAACGGGCATTAGCAATCAAGTATCCAAGTGCAGAAATATTTAACCAAAGTCATTTGTTGTCACCAAAAGAAAAATGCCACTACCCCTTCTCAAGTGGCTGTAACAGCTCCAAAGTTAGTGAGACAGTTAAATGACATGAGAAATTCCAGGAAAACAGGTCTTCTAGAAAAAAAAGAAAAATTGGGGAGATAGAAAAGTTCAATAATTTGTATAAAACTTCCGTAGTTTGCTACAATCTCTCATGAAGGCTTTTTTCCATTCTGCTCACATGATGCCATAAAAAAATTGACACATCAAGCTAATAATATTAAAATTGTGGCACTAGTGAGTTACTTCCTGTTTTAAAGGTGCTCTGCAAAAAATTCTACTTGATTCACTAAGTACTGGAGTATTACAACATGTTGTGATGGGAGATACCAAACAATTAAGGTAGCTTTCTGCAATCCCTAAACCTGCCCAGCTACCTCTGCTGAAGTGAAAACAGGCAGAAACTCAACCTGCCAGGGGTAACACTGAAAACAGAAAAGCTGATGACCAAAGTATTCATGAAGATAGACAGGACAAGGCTTTCAGCCATAGCTTGAAGCTCCTCTCATCTTCCATGTCCTCTAAACATCAGATAGTCTATTAGGCACCATGAGTGGTTTTCCCTTTAAACACACAAGCAGGCTTCACCTCCCACAAAACCCTTAACATGTTCCCTTAGTTTCCTTTTGGCGTGCTCCATGCCCAACACGTCATCACCTTCCTCTGCTCTTCATGTTCTTTTAAGTAATCTGAAATTTTAAAGAAAGTTCCAGTTTTCCTAACAGTCCAGCCAGAGAAAATGCTTACTTTCAGCTACCCCCCTTTTCTGCTCTTGTGCATCTCAACTTCTCTCTGAAATTCTGTGCTCATTTATTGTTAAAAGCAGTGGAGGTCATCTAATGCTTGTTTCTTCATCCACTGCATTAGGGAAGTTCTAAGAAAACAGATTTACCATCTTATTTTCATCCAGGTCAGTTAACAACATTCAAAAGTTACCCTGAAGAAATATCTGTAGTTGGAACTTTGTCAAATAGAAATCTGAGCATTAAAAAAGGTTGCAAAACTCCACCATCAAAACACTATCTTTCCCCATCTTTCTAAACACCATTATACAAAGGATTAATATTCAACACAGCACATGTATGACACTGCTTTAAAAGGAAAGCCAGTCAGAACAGATGCCAAAACTTATCTTTTTAACTAGGAATTTAAGTGGGAATAAAGTAAAAAAAACAGTAAGCTCACAATATGACACTGCTGTGGCTGCAGCCACTAGCTCCTAAGATTCTCTTTACTTGATAGAAAAACCAAGTAGTTTCAAGGGATCAAAACTGTGTGTCCAGCCAAGAGGTTTCACTGATAGTGCCTCCAAAGAACAGCCCCTAACAGCCAGTAAGAATTACAGCTTTTCCAATGCTATTTCATACAACCAACCCCATGCTTAAGATCATGGCACACATGTTGTTTAAAGCAGCTTGAAACACTCTGAACAAGACTAATACTTTCCTTTCCCCTTCAAAAGATCAGAATGCCCATGATTCAAATAAATAATGCCAGCATGTTTCCACACTGATTCAAAAGGTAAGCAGTCAATGACCATTACAGAGAAGTTTCCTAAAAGGGCAGTAATCCTCATATTTCATCAGCAGTGATTAGGTGGTACAAGGTGGTCTATTTCAGCCATTATACTCACTGTGCAAATCTGAAGGCAGAATTAATACAGAAATTCATTCACTAAGCCCTCTCTGCCCACACTCTTCAGTGTTTCCCCTAAAGCTCTGCTTCACAGACACTTTTCAAAGCAAGCATTTTGTTTGTAACATTTTATCAAGACAATCAGAACAAATGACTAGTAGAAATCTAAAGTAATTGAATCACAAATTCATACTGCTCTCAGGAAATGGACAACCCAACATAAAAACAGACTAACAATTTACCATAGCAGTGTTCAAGAAGTTCCTAATGCAGATTCTGAGCTGCCTGACATTGCTACATTCTATTAAATGTAAAGGTAATGCTGACAGGAAACAAGGCAGGGTATAATACAGAAGGGACACAGACTCTTTCTTACTAGTGGGAAAGAAAAAGAACCACAGGTATCTTCTCAGAAGTGTCTGCTGCTCATGGTACCAAATGGTCACTAAGACCCAGTAAATATTATGAGCTGAGTAGGAAAAGGAAAAAAAAAAAAAACCCAAAAAAAAAAAAAAACAAAAACAAAAACAAAAACAAACCCAAGAACCAAGAAAAACAGGAAAGGGAGAAGAGTTAGGTCTCTGTGATATCTCAGCATTTTGCATCCTCGTCTTTTCAGCAGTGTGATTTAACAGACATCTTGTAAGTACAGTCCAAAAATAGAGTTGAGATAAAGCTGTGAGCTGAAAAGTGTGTGGTATGCTCTGTGTAGAGCCCTGGCACAGGCCTCAAGGCAAGTTACAGACAGGCAAAAATGCTCAGACACAGATCAGACAAACACATCTTGGACAGTGTAGTTTGCCATCAGTGTTACCATCCCACTGGCTGGGTTTACATGCACCTTCCTCATGTACCTAATCACACCAGCAAGGGAAGTCTTGCCTTTAGTTAATACAGGCATTTACAAATGAGTCCTTCCAACTCAGCTCACCAACAATGGCACTAAAAATCACGCTGAGGATAGAGAAGGTCAAGTTTATATACCAAGAGCAAGGGGCAAAATAGAGACAGTACTGCAGTTACATCAATTTCAGAAGAACAGGAGTATCCGGAAATTAACATAAAAGAAACAAAGTATTTTATCAGCAAATTATATGGGAAGAGTAAGGAGAAGAAGGGAATTAACCCTGCCTGCAAATCTCACCACTGTCCCCTGAAGAAGAGCTGCACAGTTATAACCCTGTAGTGCTAGGGGAGCCCCTTCTCCCATTTTAGCCTGTGCAATTTTGCAAGCAGTAAGAGAAGCTAGAAATACTACTTGCCTTCGAGAAAAGCTGTCCTCACAGGATGCTCCCCTGAATGAACTGCCCCTACAGCCAATTCCTAATTGACTGGACCAGTCACACAAAATCCTGGAGGAAGGAGAAGGTCAAAACACGGTCTGCAAATTCCTAGCTTGGCATCTTGCTCCTCCTCATTATCAAGTTACTTCAGCTGAGCTTCTGCTTTCAAACAACTGACCTGGAACTACTCCCCACATTATCTTCCTGGAAGTTTCCAAACAGATGTCTGCCTTCAGGGAGAGGGAAAAGAGAAGCGTGCTTTGCTGAGGAAGCAGAGAAGACATGGTACAGAAACAGCAAAACAACCAACATTTTGCTGAAGTCACTCTGCAGCCAGAGCCATTTTCTTCCCTGAAGGACTCTCCATTAATCTAAAATAAGCATGATTTCCATTTCCAAGCCTTATAGAGAAATTATACTAACTCTTTCAACAAGGTAACTGGTACTTTGCTTTATTAGCCATACTGTTGTATGGGGCAAGATGTAAAGCATGCCAAGTGTCAGGTTTAGAAAAAGCAAGACCTGTCAAGTATGTGCAATTTTGGGTACTACATTATAAAAAATACACTAAACTATTAGAGAGAATCCTAAGGAGGGACACAAAGAGCGTGAAGGGTTTGGAGGAGGAGCCGTATGAGGAGAAGCTGAGGCCAATTGGTCTGCTCAGCCTGGAGAAGAGGAGACTGAGGGGAGACCTCATTGCAGCTACAGCTTCCCCATGAGGGGAAGTGCAAGGGCAGGTACCAACATCTTCATTCTCATGAGCAGTGACCGGACTTGAGGAAAACACAAGAAGCAGAGCAAGAGGATGTTTAGCTTGGATATAAGGAAAAGATTCTTCTCCCAGAGTGCCTGGGCACTAGGGCAGGCTCCCCAGGGAAGTGGTCACAGCACTAATATTGACAGAGTTCAAGAAGTGTTTGGGCAACACTCCCAGGCACATGGTTCGACTCTTGACATGTCTTGTGCAAGCGTCAGGAGTTGGACTTGATCCTTGTGTCCCTTCCAACTAAGTATATTCTATTCTATGATTCTATGGAGTTAGGGTTTGCAGCTATCTGATGCAAAATCCTATAGGCATCACCAGGCAGCAGTATCAGAAATACTCCTACCTATATAGATAGTGTCCTGAACTGAAGGACTAGGACACATCTGCAAAGCAGGGCTCCTGCAACCAGCCTTTTGCTACTGTAGAATCCTGGCTTATGTAACCTACAGAGAGCAATCAACTTAATAGTGAACTTCACTCAAACCTTTATCCTAATTCTTTCATTAATGTTCTTGGTATGCACTGCCCCACACAGCTGCCATTCCTTCAAAGAAATGTTCTGAGAATATCTCACAGACATCAAGTGCTGTTGATCACATCTGCAAAGATTGTATGCATATGTGAGACAACTACTCTCACATGATCAAAGCAGAAAAGCTACTCTCACAAATTCGAGTAGAAAAATCTCTGCAGACCAGTGTGAATTGCAAAATTAAAAAAAAAAAACACCCTTCTTAGTCTTCCTTTACACCAGAGTTATTATTGCCGTAGTGTAAAAACACTCTCACTTCCTCTGTGGGTAAGGATCAAGGAACTGTGTTTGCCTATTTCTGAACTGCCCCAACAGAGTGCTTAGCTAAACCAGACTTCAGCCATGACATCAAATCCTGATTTTCAGAAGGGGGGAAAAAACACCCAAACAAAACCACTAAAAACCTGAGACACTATCAACTAAAAACCAGAGAAGCTTTCTGCTGACCGCCTCTTTTACCCTAACATTCAACCAACCAACAAGTTACAGCTTTTACTATATACAAGCAAAAAGGTAAAATTATCACTCTAACTCCTGGTTTTCAGAATTTCAAGGTAAGTTGTTATACACTCAAACAGGATCATTTACCAATGAATAACCCTGAACCTTTTAAGACACCAACTTGTTTCAGTCACTGTGTACAGCACTAGTAGTTTTATGAAGTCATATGGACTAAGCTGAAGTTTTTCAATGCAACTCTGCTAACCTAAGCTCCCTGTGAAGTTTCATGTCTGTTTGTGTACATGTTCTGCACACAAACAGAAACTTCTCAACTGATAAGCAATAACTCCTCTTCGAAGTTTGGCAAGCTCAAAACTTCTTGAAGTTTTGCATGAGTGCAGCACTACAACTGCTATTGAATTATTTTCAGAGATGGAAAAGAATTTTATTTTTAAAAGATGCCAGCCCAGAGAACATTCCCAGTGATTAAGATAGGTATCATTTGCAGCTGCCAGCTGAAAAAAAGACTGCTGATTTGGAAGAGAAGATGGTTGTTACTACAAAGCATCAGTTTAAAGGATTTGTACAAAACCATCCTGCAAGTCTTATTCATATTAACTGCAGACATACTGGTTATATCAATGTAGATTGATATTCAAACTAAACTTAGTGGATGAAGCAACTGATGCATTATGATTTTACCTAACATTTGCTTAAAGATACACCAAGAACCAATCAAAAAACTCAGCTCTGCTGAACACCGTGCTCTTCTGACACTTTCACGTACAGGACAAAAGCCTTAGTTCAGTTAAGAATTAAGTCTATTTGAGCCACATGCCAATGCAAGTACACAGTCTCAGCATAAACATTCCTGCACAAGAGAAGAAGTGCATGCAGTGCAAGTCTGAAAGCAAACACTCACATCTATTGCATCTCTTTCAAATATGCGGAGCTGCAGAAACAGCTCAAGTTTGATCTTGCGTTCTTGGAAAAGCTCCTCCATCTGAGACTGGGCCTCATCAAGCTGCTGCAGGACTGTCTCTATGTGGTTGATTGAGCTGTTATGGGGGGTCTTGTTACTAGAAATGGCAGAATCCCTATTCAAAGCAGAGAGAAGGGAGGGGAGAAAAAAAAAAAGAGCATTATTGAAAAAGAAAACCATACAATTTGGGTACTATACATGACCACAAGATATAAGCCTGCTTCAGATAAGGTTGGTGCAAACCATATTGAATGAAAGCTAAGTCCATACATCTTTGTAAATAAAAAGTCAAAGTATGTTCTAGTACTTGAAAAAAAAAAAAAATAGGAAATTAATTGCTTTCATTTTTTTCCTAACTCAACATATAAAGACGTTCTATTTACAGGGAGGATAAAATTTAAAACCAGAGACAAATGCTTTCACTGTGAAAAGGAAGTGCATATGGTAACTGTTTACTGAATCTTCCTGGCAAGGAAAGAAAATCAAAATAAGTTAATTTTTAAAAATTATTTAATCTTTCACCTGAGTATAAAACCTGCAAATACAGAATTATTAATCTCCTGCAGCAAAGGAGACACATACCAGAGCAGCTGGGAAACAAATTTATTTATTCAGATCATTTTTTAATGAAATGGACTGCAAACTTGGCTTTTACTACAATGAAGTTACTTGTCAGTCTGCAAAACAAATTCAAGTGTGTCTTTATAAAAAGGCTCCTGCTCAGAATTCAAAATTCTGTGGAGCCCTGCATGTCAGACTACAGAAACACGTAATTTCTTCTATCAGGAAGGTAGCTTATGTCAACAAAATCTCCTTCTTGTGGCAGCAGTGTTTATAAGCTGAGCTTCCTGTAAACAAAGGTTTAGAGACCATAAGTACAGCATGAAAGATCACTGTAGTCCTAATATTTACAAGTTTTATTTATAGGTCATATCTTGTACTCATCATCTCTACCGTCAGAATGGAAAGAACCTCACAGAACATCAGATGAACACCAGGAGAGATTTAAATAAAAATCTGTTTTACCTTAGTTGCTGTATGAGATCTTCACCTTCTTTTATGACATTGACAGTAACCTGCAGAGTGGTTTGTTGTTGTTGACCAAAACGTTTAATCAGGTCTTGGACAGCCTCCACAGACTCAGCATAGACATCATCAAGCAGCTCTTTCTGTAGCTCTTCAAGCCACGTCCACAGCTAAAGGAAAAAGGAAACAGCAAGAAACATAAGCCCGAGGATCAGCAGTCAATTATTCCGAATCCATTTCCCTGGACAAGAGAAAACAGACTGAGGTGGCAGGAAGAAAGAGGATTTGTTTTTCTTCATAGAGAAATCCCATCCTCCTATTAATGAAAACAAGCCTTGTTTCAAAAAAAGGTTTTCACTTCTTGAAAATACCAGGAAAGCTTTATCCGTGTTGCTAAGTCACCCTTTCTTCCCCATTTTCCTTCTACAGAACTGAGCGTATCTGATTGAGCAGCACAGAGTTCATAGTGAGAATCCCATCTGCAGCTCTGCGCGAGAGTCCCTGGGAGAGAAATGCTATGGTAACACTCTCTGAGAGAAGGGAGGAAGGCAGGAAGGAAGGAAGGAAGGGAGATGTATTGTAGCCACCATCAAATTTGCACTGCCAGGCTGACACTGCACACAGACAGCATAATACTTTTCAGTGGCCTTCGAAAAAAGGAAAAAGAAAGGGCATTTCAGAAAACAAAAAACAGAGACAAATCAGATGGGAGAAGTTATTGTTCTATCATGATGGTGTTTGTCCCCCTGATTTCAGTTTCACACTGTTACAACAAAAATCACCATCAGCAATTCTACCAGTTAATTTGACATTTTTCCTCCCTGTTTCACATGTGCACATATCCGGGCTCATAAATGCCCATGCACCACATGCTTCCACAAAAATCCCTAGGTACACCCTGGACAGCTATCACTGCTGGTCACGTGAAGAACCCTGCAGTGCTCTTTTTTCCACAATTCCATGATGGAACCTGTGGCATCCTAAGCACTGAGTGAAAGTCACTCATCAGCAAACCATTAGCCATCTATTGTGGAACTGAAAAAAAGCAGCAGGAGCACGGCTGTGTCCTGCAACACTCCCATGAGCAGCACCAACATCACACTGGAACAGCTGCTCTCACAGGAAGCATTCAAACCCGGGCCCCTCCTGTCCATTTTACCATCCCATCCCGAATGCTCCTATTCCAAGAACAAGAGTTTGTTTTTTATCCCAAAAGAGTAACTCTGATCCAGTCAAAAGTATCCGATCAAAGGCTGGATTCTGATGACATTTTAATCTCTGCCTTTGAAAATTTTAGAGACTTTTTGAACCTAATTAAAAGATTAACATAGTTAAAATATGTAACTTAGAAATCAAAACTGGCTTAAATTCAAAAGAAAGTAACTTAAATGTTTTCTTTATTTCTTTGCTAAACATTTTCTACAGAAATTTTTCTACAGAGCTCTTTCATGGTGCTGTTTGTATATGTATGTTCTGGTCATAAAGGTTTCCTAACTACTACATTAAAATAGAAAACTCACTGAACGATTCCAGGTCTTGATGAATTAGTTCCTTTGAAATTTTGTTTTAAAATTGAATGCCAGATTTGTTATCTCATAGCTTTACATGCCTCCTGTAAGTTTTGAGTAAACCAAGCTACAGGCAAAGTTTTCATGACTGGGATGAACTAATGAGATTTAACCAGACTCTTTTCTACAAATCTACTACCCCCTCCTCCCCAAACCAGAACTGTCTATTCATACACACTGTTTTTCTGACTACTTATATGCTTCAAAGACAATGCTTGTCACAAACCTGAATGCAGCTCCTCAGTTGTAAACACTACAGCACAGCAGTCCTTCTTATTAAAAGGACCACAAATCAATAGAACTTAACAAGTGGCTCAGAAGCACTCGTCAACATTCATTCCAGCATAACCCAATGCAGCATCCAAATTTTTTATTTTTTCCAAATGCATACTTTGGAATGCAACTTTACCTGAGAAACAAATGAACCTTAAGAGCAAGAAGCCTGAAAATTTTACTCTGTGCTCAGGGGACATGCAATAGTTCCTCTCCTGGCTTGTGAAATTTATGCCTAAGCCATAAAAATGGGACATCAAGTCAGAGACCTTCCAAATGAGATGGTGTATACACATAACCAGTACAGCTTGCAACTGTGTAGATAGAGACATTTGAGAGCAACACTGATGTTTTCTGCAATGTGCTTTATGCTGGCTGGAAGACATGGCTGGCTCTACATGCTTTCATACACTCCATGCTTACTGTGTTGCCTACAAAAGGCCAATTCACATCTATTTACTACAGAGGAACTGAGATTAAATAATTTAGAGTCTCTCAGACCGTATCAAGTTTGCCCCCTGGGTCCCTCAGAAGTACCTGTACTGCAGCTCAAGACAAGCCTGAGAGCCACTTCAATTTTTAACAACATGCCTTCTGCAGCTGCATTGTGCCAGACCTCTACAAGGAATACACCTCATCTCTTCATTTCTTACTCTTCACAAACACTTCAGTCATTTCTATAACTGGATGGAGATCTGGCAAAAGCAACAAAACCTACAAGCACTGGACTGGTGAGGTATTGTGCATATGAATAATTCCCTCAGAGCTCACCCTGGATGCTAGAGACCAAGCCAACAGAGGACATGCAGACCTTTCCCTCTGCACAGCCAGTTCTAGGTAACACCACCTGCCTTGAGCAGAAGGACATGGGCACCAGCACAACCAAGTGTGACGCTGACTGGCTGAGTGCCTGGTCAGCATGGCATTGCTATAAACGTGGTACATGGTCCCCAAGGTACTGAAGGGCTCAAAAATACACTGTGTTTGCCCAGCCCATGAGCTGAATTGCCCATTGCTTAGGAAGCAAAAACATTTTATGAAAAGTGCAGAAAGAAGGAGAGTAATTAGTATGCAATACTTGCCTAGCTGTGATTCATACGCTGTTGAAAGTAGAACAATTTAAGCCATTTCTGAAGTGACTAAACAGCTCTGTGACACTTCCACAGCAGAAGTTACTCTAATACATTACCAAATAAACTTTTAACATTTGTCCACCAAGTAAGTTTCTCACAAAAATCTTCCCCTCAAAATAATCTAGGTGCTTATATATAAAAGTTATGATAAAGATGAATAAAATGAATAAAGATGAATAAAACTGTCAGGCTATTAAAGCTGGATAGAAATTCATGTAAAGTACTGGGAGAAACTTAATTCTGAATGGGTGGCAGTAGCCAGCTGGCTTCTCTGCAGCTTTCAAACCAGAATGAACCCTGGATATACTGGAGATTACATAAATTACCTTGTTTTCAGATACAAAATTAAGGTTGAAGACTGTACAAAGTTGCACAGCAAAGCCAAAAGAAAGAAAACAGTTTACAGCAGGGGGTGAACAGAGACTAGAGCTTACCCATAACATGTTCAGCAGTGCAGAATTACAAATTTTACAGTGCAGTGACTTTCTGAAGTAACACATTATTCCATAAAAAAAAGAGCTTGGCAATAAAAATCCAGTGGGGAAAAAATCACAAACTCATCATTAAAAAACTATTAACTTTCTCTCGGTGTGAACTTTTGAGCAACATCCAGTCATGTTTTTTTCTATTCTTTGTAAGAGAAGTAGCATGAAGATCCCTAAACAAACCATCAAGTCCTCTGATCTCAGTAAGAACTTTATCCAGCGGCAAGATAGTTCTAACATACGGTGAGAAAAACTGCATACAAAACTCAATCCAATCACAGAAGGAGGTCCTTCTCCTCTTTTCATCTTCTCTTTGCATCGTATCAGAATTAAAATTAGAGAGGGAAATAAAATTCTGAATCCCTGACAGGCAAATGTTTCACTCAGCAGATTTTTTTCTTGATCTAAATATAGCACAGACTAAGAAACATCTGCTTGAATGAGCCTGCATCCTGTACTACCTCTTTCCTAAGTTCTTGGGAGCATGCCATTAGTCACTGAGATAGTATTTTTTCAATTGTCTGCAACATCCTGGAAGTTTCAGTGTTTCCATCATGGGCCTTTATCCATTTAAGTCCCATTTCTGCAATCTCCTGAAAGACTGCAGCTAAATAAGACTGTACTGTATTTTTCTGAATATTAACAGAGAACAACTGTTTTTGAGTAAATACTTCACCCAAGAAAACAGAGTTATTTTATTAAGGTAAAATATCCATCACACTCTTTCACAAGCTATTTTTTCATTTTTATAATACTGGCTTTTGGATATGCAATCTGCCTGTTCAGTAGGCTCAGGCAAAGAAAGCCACGGAGTTTATGCGTGTAAAAACAGTAAATTCCTCTTTCTGCCCCCATCCCCAGCACAGTGCTGCAGTATGTGCATTACCACAGGCACAGCTGTTGAAGGACCTACTATTTGTACAGGGCCAAATGTTGCAATGGTGTTCCCTAACAAGTATGTCTAGTCACAGAAAGGGGCAAGTGTGGGTATGTCTGCCTGTAAGCTTTGGCTTTGAGATTATGCAGTGCACAGATGATGCATACCTTAAGATGTTCAGCACCCTGGGGTCTGTCTTCCAGGGCTTTTCAGTGGCATTTAAGATGTTAAATGCCTGCATTTTTTTTTATTAGATACTATTATCTTTAAAAGCTTCAAATACCCCTATCTATCCTATGGCTATAAAGGAATTAATTTCTGATTCAGAATAAATTTACCCTTGCAGCAAAACCAAGTTTTCCACATGTTCATAAAATTACATCAACTACTACTACCCTGTTAACATTTGCCCTATTTCTTAACTGAACAAAAGAAAAATGTCTATACATAGCTTAACAGAGCATAAAGGCCTACTTCTGCCTCACTTTTGTCAAGCACTCAGTGCTATTTCAGTAACACAGGAACTTAAATTTCATCCTTTTTTCCAAGCAAAGAGGCTACCAGTATTGAAAAATTCAAGAGAGAAGAAAGGCTGTGCTGGGAAACTGAATTCCAGTCTGACCAGCAGTAAGCCACTACACAATTGAGTGTGCAGCCACTGAAAGTGTTTCTCATTTCAGATTTAAAACTGTCCTCCACAACTCTCACCAGATGAGCAGTGTATCAAAATCCTGACCAGAGTGCACTTCATATCTTTTACCAGACCTGTGACACTGACCACTGCTGTGCTATAAAGACACAATAAAAATACTAGATGCACAAGCCAAATGTATAAAGCCTTTACACTTAGATGGGGGCATCCAAAAGATCCTCTGCTCCTGGAAACAGTATGCAGAGGAGAAAGCAGCGTTTTGTGACATGCAAATTTAACCTGTAGACCACCAGCACAGAAAGATCAAATGTCCATGAAGGACATGCAACCAAAGGAGCAGGGCTGTCATCTCAGGATCTACCTTGAGACAAAATGAATGCAAGGCTGTGCTACAGACACTGTCCCATATTGGGCAATGCAGAGGAAAGTGTATTTCCAGCAGTGAGTTGTGAGACAAAGCAAGAGCATTATAAACAAGCTTTTTTGACCCAAATGCACAAGACTCATAGGTAGATGTGAATGAATGGGCAGCGCCTATGGCCAAAGGAAGGACTCCTCTGCCTTCTCATGCACTGGCACCCTCAAAATAATGCCACCTTCCTTCCAGAGCTTGCACAGACTACTGTTTCATTACTTTGGTAATGATGGCTTTGTATCTGAAAACCTAGCCAATTCCATTTCCCTTCTCTTTGTTTCAACCTCAGTCTATTCTGGAGCAAAGTTTAGTTTGAGTAAGATCAAAAAGGTAGAGTCATGTCTTCTAGTAACACCATTAAGCATACTGTGTATAAATAAAAAGCGCTCTGAGCTATTTTATAATGAACTCGTCAGCATATACACAAAAGGTTATATGCAAAAAACCAACAGGCTCTTAAGAGATCATTCTCTTCCCCACACAGTCAGCCTGATCTGCATTCCCACACTTGACTCCAGTTAGGAAAATATCTGCTGCTCTACTTTGGCACTACAACAAACACCTGGCTTGGACAGGATTTCAGTCTTCCCACTCACAGATGCTGCAGGAGCCATTTTTGAGAGTGTGTGTGCACATGTGTATGTCTGTGTATGGAAGAATTTGAACCCACACCAAAATGCTGTTCATCTCTAGTCTGTGACACACTTCACAGCAGAGACTATTAAAGACTCCTGCTCCTGTGTTCTGCACACAACCTTTTATGATAACTGCTTATTTGTTACTGTTATCTTTAAGTGTTACCTTTTACCTGTGCAATTTTTTTTCTCAGCTCATCCCTTGCCATATTATTAAATGTCCAAATGAACAAAAGCCGTAAGAGTTCCACTGTCTTGCAATGGTCTGTTTCAGATGTTCAGTTTTATCTTACCCATCCTCAGGCCAGGAATCTGTCAAGACATAGTACTTCTAATGCAAAGATCATGATAGGGACATTTATGATCCCAAACACTTTCAAGGCTTGCTAATGCACAGCTTAACTCCAGTACATCACTCCACTGAAGAGTCTGGCTTATAGATCAAAATTTCTCACTGTATGCATGGGAGCCAAAAATCAATATTCACAACCTTACAATTTTAAAACTAGTAATAAGATAGCAGCATGTAATCACAATTTACAAATAGCAAGCAATGGATTTTCTCAGATCACCACTAAGCAAAATGAGTGGTACCATTACAGAACACTGTATTTCTATCATTTCTGAATAGATTCTTCTTTTCCCAATGAAAAATATTGTCTATTGAGGTTAGCCTATGAGGAGTCTGAGAATTTATATGCTGGTTTTTTGATATTTGTAAGCCACGGGGAGCTCTACCAGCTTGTAACTACCTCACTACAAAACTTCTGGAAATGCTAAAGACAGACAGTATTTCCACATGCATCATCACAGGCTGCTGCACACATAGCACACAGCTGCTCTGTGCATACGGACAGCAAAAGTCTCTTACTTTCAGGAAGAGCTTTTTGTGGCAAGCACACTGTTGAAAGCAGAAACTGTGCTGATTTACTCAGCATGAACAGAGTGAGAGTACTGTGCAGTCACTGAAGAGCTGCTGCTTCCTAGGGAAGCTGAGGAAGGTTTCAGGCACATTCTGCATCAGCTGTAAAGGTTATGTAAATCTACAGGGGAGAAGGGGTATTAGAATACTCTCATCCAAATGAGATGTATTCATTCAACATGAAGTATTTCTAGGGGAAAAGAATAAAACACTGAAACACCCTACTTCAAAGAAATCAAAGGATTAGAAGGATACTAGAGCCAGATTTCAAAGTCTCAAACAGCCAACAACTCAGACAAACAGCTTTTCCAAGCTCTGCAGCTCCCTCCAAACTGTCACACACAAACAGGAGTTTAACTCTTCATGTCTATTTTTTTTACCAGGAAAACACACAAAAAATATACTAGAGACAGAATGTGCCCTGAATACTTCAAGGGCAGAATGCATTGTTGGTGTTATGTTTTGTTTGGGCTTTTTTTTGTGTTTTGGGGCTTCACTGGTTGGTGGATTGGGCTTTTTGGCGTTGTTTTTTAATGTTTTTATTTTTTTATATAACAACTAAAGCACCTTTTTCTGGTTTAACAACTAATCTATTATCTTACTGCTTGAACTCTTCACTAGCTAAGTGTGCACATTAACTTCTTCACAATACAGTAGAAAGGTTATGCTGCTTACAGGTATGCACTAATTTATTCAGTGACTTCCCACATCCTGCAGGAGAAACACAATTCTCCTGCCAATAAGCATGGATGGCTTTCAGGTTAGGGCATTTTTATCTTCCATCTGCTTTGTGATGCCTTCTCAGCACTCCATACGCATGTTTGATAACAAACAACATGCTCTTGAAAATAGAACAGAATACAGAAAACACAGGAGAGATCTGACTTTGCTGTTTCTCTGCACATGAACCAAGTACTAGTCTACTAAATATGAACCACCTGCCTCACTCTCTCATCTGTATTTTTAAAGTAGATTGCAAATATATAACAATACATTCTTCCTTACACAAATAGGTAGTTTTACATTTTTTCCTTGCGTTGCTAGGTCATTCACATCACAAAACCAAAAAAAAAAAAAAAAAAAAAAATCACCATCAGCTACTACGGTACTTTCCCCCCAAAGTCTGGGCTGTAAAAAGGCTTCCATAGTAACAGTCATGTGTGTTTACAGACTCAAAATAATAGCCATTTTCCCAAAGAAATAAATCAAAATACAGAATATCTATTTTTTTCTTTTCAATAAAACATTATTATCTAGGGGAGCAGTGGCAATATGCCAGCACATCTGGATCAGCATCCCAGAATTATTCAACAGTGACTCACCTACCAGTCCACCTTTCAGGGTTTTTTTCATTTTTGAAAACAAATGTTTTTACACTCTTGGTCTTTCACCACTACAACCAACTGTCTTTTATTTAGTTTATTTAATGTTACTCCTGATGCCAAGAAAAACAGGTAATGAAGAAATATATATGAAAAAAAATGAACACATTTCAGCAGCTGACTGCTCCTGTGCTTCATAACAGATAAGGATGGCTACTATTCACTTGAGAAAGTGAAACAAAAAAGCTGCCCCCTAAGAACAGCTTATGAAACAGCATTTATATTTTGTTTGAACAAGCAGAGTCCTGTGGGAGTACTGGCAAGGAACCATCTAGCAGAAAACTGATGGGGGAGCTATGTACTCATATCTAAAGCTAAAAAGTAATTCAACCCTGGCCTCCTTCACAGACCAGTTGTTTTTGTTTCAAGTGCAAAGCAGATGTTTCACTTACAAAAAATTCCCACTCTTATCCTCTAGCAGGTTTTGCTAAAGAAGCTACTTTTATACTATGCTTTGCCACTGAACAGACCATTTCGCAATGTACAGTGAAGGGAAGGAAGACACACACTGGACATTCTGTGATCCAGAAGCTTTTCAGACTTTCACTGAGTTTGAAAAGTGAGGAGATTTAACACAAGCTTGAAACAGAAACCAAGAAACCTATGAGTGTCAAAAACCAAAACACCTTACTGAAGTCCTTACTCTTGCTGTAGCCTGTTCCACCTTCTCCAATGAGCTTATAAATTCACATTCTGTGTTTTGAATTGGAGCAAAATGCTACTCTTACTGAAAATTAAGTGTGGCTGAATTTTCTTTTTCCTGGTGACCTTGGAAGAAGACTAAAAATTGCAAACATGAGGTGAACCATTGTCATTATCAGATAAAATCTTTAGTTTGCAAAGAACTGTCGGGTCCAAAACAGAGAAATAAACAAAATCTCTCTGGGCAACAAGGTTGCCTTATGTAGCCTTATGCTTCCACCACACATTTTGGTCTCCTGAGCCACATCAGTTTAAACTGTCTGGTAAATCAGACAACAGGAGAGCTGGTTCGATAAAAAAATAAAAGTGCATGGTATCTCTCTCCACAATGCTGACTTTTAGCTGTACCAGTTCCCTGACCTGACTCTTCTCCCTCCCCTGTCACTGAATAAGCATGTGTACTTGTGCAACAAAGGAGGTGAAAGATGCTTTTAAAAGTAAAAATCAAACTCAAATCAAATTTCAAAAATCCTTAAACACAACCACCACGCTACCCCAGCCCATAGTCCACAGTTAATTACAAACCAAAACTCATCATACAACAGAGGTTTCCATGGTGTCCTACGGCAAGGTTCTAACAATGAAAGCAACACTGGATAATAGTGGGTTTAGGGCTTGAAGTTATCACCACAATTAGCAGAAGTTTTACCTCTTTAACGTGAGTGTGAAAGGACACAGACATGTCCAGCAGGATCTTGCGCTGCTCCACACGCCTGACAAAATCCTGGATCCGGTCTTCGAGCTGATGGGCAGCCTGATAAATTTCCTCTGGGTCACACTCCCCAGTCTGAGCAAGCTGTTCTGCTGCTTCTAGGAGCTTATCTGCATTCGTATATGTGTTCTGCAGAGAAATAAGTTCGTTTCATAGAATTAAATGAAAGAAAAGTCAGTCAGTACATTTTAAAGCCACTAATAAAAACTAAATGAGAAAAAGGCCCTTGGAATGTACCCCTGGAATGTACTTGTCTTTGTTCTTTTCTTAAAGGTAGCACAATATAATCTTACAAATGTTTTTTTATATTTCTGTTATTTTTTTCTTAACTGTGAATAAATTAATTCCTTATTTATGTCTATTCAAATGTCTCCTAAACACAAAACTTGGAATTAGTATTTTATATACACATCTAGAATAAAGATCAGTCTAAATGCCTAATCTACTTGCAAACTGGCCTATTTCAACACTAGAAAATCACTGCAGTCAGGGGCAGAAGACTTTTCAAATGTGTAATACTAGAGCTGAAGAAATTCTAATTGCTGGTAGAGACACGTAGCATCAAGTCCACACATCCAGCAGGAAGGTGGAAAGTGACCAAGCACCAAAGGAGAGCATTTCTTTCCATCCTTACAGAAGCCAGGCATTCAAAATTAATGCATAAAGTGGGTCATCATTTGTGAAAAAGCAGCAGCATAGGAAGATTTAGAAGTGAGCTATGGCCAAGTGTCCCAGTGGAACAATGTCCCAATATATCCTAGGATTAACAAATGCAGATTGGAGGTCCTATAAGAGACTTCAGTCTAAGCAGAAAACGATGGAAGAAGTCTGGTCTCTGATGTGCTTGGAGTGCTATGGTGTAGAGAAAAGAGAGGTGTTTAACAACTTTAAGCTCTGCTTTTGCAGCCTGCCTCAGAATCTTTCTCATTAATTCAAAACAGGACTGAGTCCTGTTTTACTTTGTTTTACTTTGGGTGCTCTTTCTGAGCCTAACCTCGGGTTTTCATGTTTCAGAATGGCCCTCAAAACTCTCATCAAGGAAGGTTAGAAGGATGTTAACCACTGAAGAAAAAAACTGAAGCCAAGTCTAGACTAAAGTAGCTTCACTCATGTCACACCATTAGGTCTTCTGATAGGTTTGCACCACAGACTAAAAAAAGAAGAAAGCATTCTTGACAATATAAACTACACCTTCTTCTTCCCCTTTATATCCTTCCCTGTTCTCCCAACCTCAATTACATCAGGTAAAAACAATCCTTGCAAAGATAAATTAAGACTATGCAAATGTGCTTTTCTTTGCCATAAATATAGTATCACACCTCTAATTAACATTATAATATCCACAAAAATTAAATCCAAGTCCAGCCCTAAACTGAACTAAAGGGCAGGAAATTAGAGTGCTCCCCCAGGGTATCAGGTAAATTACCAGACAAGCCCAGGACAGATTACATGACGCAGTGAAGCTTACACATATTTGGAGGGGAGCTTCTCCTTAATTTATTATGATCTATTTATGCAAGGAGTTAAATCGATGCTGTTCCTTGACTTTTGACTATGTAACTCTCAGCCCTTCCTTAACTTTCAGCTTTTTAGTTGCAGGGATAAAAAGAGAACTCCTCCCCTACTTCCCTGAGAAAGCCTGCAGACAAACACAAGCTCATCCTTTTCAGTGGGGAGCAGGATACTCCATGGCCCAGCTCACTGTCCCAGGCCATGCTGGCCCTGGACACACTCTGAGCTGTGCCTGGGTGTTCTCTCTTCCATGGCTGCAGCTCACATGTGTTCAGGGGGCAAGGCTGAAGAGCCTCAAGACACTCCTCAAAAAACAACTACTTCATCAGTCCAGAGCACCACACCCAGCTGCAGATGGCTGAAACAGAAGTTTCCCATTCTAATGAAAACTTTATCTCACATGTGAAGCATTGTTTACGAATTCCAGAAGTATCTTCTGCTCTACACAGGCCCAGGCACATCTGACTTCTCTTTCTGTTAAGGGGATGGTGAACTGCCTGTATTTAGAAAACATCACAGCCTGGATGCTGCTTCAAAAGGGGTTGCAGTTCTCAAACTTAGCAGCAGCCCATGCTATATTGCTCAAATTTCACGTCCAAGTAGGGGTGGAATATAATATAAACTGCCCTTTGGATAGAAATTTCATCAATTAGATGTTCAGTACTAACTACTGTCTTTCTCAGCTGTCTGCTCGCTTCTAAACAATGCTCAGAGGGAAAAAAGCAGTAATGTGAAGATTCTGAAAATACTCGTCCTGAGGGGCAGACTCCAGTTCAAAGTTAGGCAAAAAGAGCAAGAGTTCTTCCTTGATGGTACTTATGCCAATTTCCTAAATTAAAAGAAAGGAACGGAGCCTTCAGGGTGACAAACTTCCTCACCTTATGTTCACTAGCACACTCTCCCCAGATCCCAGGGAAAAAGAAGGAGCCCTGTAAGAGCTTCAAGACTACCTGTAGTCCATCCTTCTGTTCCACAAGGAGCAAGTCTTTAATAGGCATTCTTCTCCAAAATGATGAAAAATTCTCCATAATAGAATCCACCACCTTCCCCAACAACAAATTCTGTAATTTTTCTCATCTTTCTGTTAAATAATGTTTTCTAAATATTCTTAAGAAAGAATATTCACAAAGAACAAACACCATAATTTTAGAAAGCATACAAAGTGACACATCACAGAAAACACAAAGATTAAATGTCCTACACCAGGGCAGAAATTATTATTACTGACAATAAATACAGAAACAGAAGTGAGTGGAGGTATGGACTGCACCTCAAAAATTCTGGAATTTATTGTGGTGTGGAAAAGGAAGAGAGACATGGATGTCCAGAGACCAGCGGAGGCATACAAATCATTAAAGGTATAGAAAATAAGATAGGTAACTCATTAAGTACAGTGGACACTATCACATTTAAGCATCAGACAACACACTTAAAATGAAAAAGCAAAGTACTTTTCATCTGAGGAGCAATTAAATTGTCTAACTCATTGCCACAGGGTTTGGCATACATTCCAATATTATAAAGGGGTTCAAAAAGTAGCCTAATTAAAGAAAGAAAAGTCCATCAGTGACGATTAAATACTGGTTCAGGAGCATCCTTCAGTTCCAACATCAAACAGGCTCAGACAACTGGGAGGGTAAAGGTAACTTTTTAAGCATTCAGTTCCTTTTCTTATGCATCTGGTGATAGCCACAAGATACTGTAAGACATGGACCTTTAATTTGATGTATTGCAACCATTTTATGGGTAAATTTCAGAACTGGTCAGAATCTCATTTTTATAACCTTAAAGCAGATAGGAACAGGTGTTGGTATGGAAATGAAGGGTGTAATAATCTCTCTTGTGCACCTCTTGTGTCAAGAAGAGTTTCCCGTGGAAAAAAATTCCATTAATTAATTGCTGTCATACACCTTTTGTGGTTTTTGAGCATAGACTCCTATCAAAAAGCAGACATGGATCAAATTTGAAACATGAAAAGCTGACTTAGAATTTCAGACAAAAATGCATGGAGAAGTACAACTACAATATTGACCTGTATCCTGTGCTTGTAAGCTGAAAATTTATGCCCATAAGTGAATCAATTATGTCAAAATTTGGACACTTGACACTTTAACTAAATAGTTGCATGGACACAAAGATGAACATGGAGAGAAGGTCCAAAAAGAAAGAAAAAGATGAGTAAGTAGAAATTCAACTGGACAGGCTTTACATGAAAAGAGCAACACAATTTTACAATAGTGGGTGCAAGTCAAAGTGTGCAATGTGCAGCATTGTAATTTGTAAACAGAATTCAGGGAGGATTATTAGCTGAGTTTTGACTATTTAGCTTTTGTAGTGGTAATAAAAAGTGTTAAATGAAGAGAAACAAACCTTCATTTCACATGAATTTACAAGTAACTAATTTGTGAGACCACAGTCCATTGACTGGAACATCTATTCTACTTGACAGCTCATTTTAACATCTCTTTGAATGCTGTTGAGGAAATGGCACTTCATTCACTTAAAAAAAGAATGTGGGAAGAAGCAGAAAGGAAGAAAAAAGAAAAATAATTTTCAGTCCCTTCAAAATCAGGAGTTAGCCTTTGACCAGGAACATGTCAACATTACTGTTGGATCCCTGGATTTGCCAGAACATTGCCATGCCAGTGACACTTCATTTAACATTACTTTCTCTCAACTTCTGACTGGAACTGACTGAAAACCCCTAATAATGCCTAGAATCCTATTAAAAACAAACAAAACCATAATCACAACAAAGAGAGTAACAACAACAACAAAAAAGGCCCAAAATAAAAAAACACAACAAAGACCTGGACCAGCCAGAAATGTAGGCAGAAAATAAGTCAGCCAAAGTTACTGATGCTTTAACAAGGACTGCAGATTGCTGTTTTATACTTAAACATAATCTTCCTTGTAACAGCAACAATAGGAATGCCTTTTGGGCTGCTTATATGCAGTTTTAGAGCAAGTAAGAGGAACAACTCAGAGGGTGTGCCTCCCTTGGCAATAGCTCACTACACATTCAAGAGTCAGAGATGAAAAAAATACTTATTAGATCATTTTGTCCATCTTTCTGTCAGTGGAAGATAGTCCCCTGTAGTATATTTAAGTTCCTTGACCCAACTAAACTTTCAGTATCTCCAAAAATAGAACTTCCACCCATTCCCTGAAGAGAACTTCAAACTCCAATAACATTCCATTTTAGGAAGTTTTTAGTAAGCATTTGCTTTACAATTTTCTGGTTTAAAGTATAATGCAAATTAACAAGAATTTTTTTTTTTTTTTTTTTTTTTTTTTTTTTTACATTCCAGTAACATTTCTATGCACTTCATCCCCTCTTGGCTACTCAAACATTTTCTTCTTCTTCGCCCAAATAATACAGTATTAAGTATGAGATCATTTAGGCTTTGTTAAGTATCTTACAGAAATAGACTCCTGCTTGTCTGACCCAGAAAAATAAGTATTTCCACATGGAAAATATTACTTTTTTACTAAAAAATGAAGTAATAGACATGCACGTAGAAAATCCAGCATTGTATATATATAAAAGTAACACCACCCTATTATTTTTGAAAGTTTTACAGGAAATCAGTATTGAGGAAGTTTTCTGATGCTATTTCAAGACCTCAGGCACTGGAGTGCTCAACACTGTATTTACAATAAAATTTTATCAAGAGCCTAATCTTCCACTAAACAGGCAAACTTTAAACAACACTTGCGATGCATTCACCATAGTAGGTGTCACTGCTGAACTCCTGCATATAATGTCACAATTATCTAATAACCTTGTCTACTGTCTGACTGAAGCACCCCTATAATCAATCTCACCTTTGGACATTTTTCTTGGTTAATCTTAGAGCTGTTTTCTCTTACTCATCATTAAGACTGGATAGATAGTGCATGCTACTAATGGGAAGGATTCTAGCCTTCAGCTTCTTTCACAGGGATTTTCTCCACCTCACTTCCCTTTTTAGAGGCTAACAGCTACACCAGCTCCTTGTTAACTTCCATGCATTCCTTTGTATCTCTATTTGTTTTGATTTTTTCCACAGAAAAATGTGTTCTGAAGTAGTATCATGACTTAAGGCTAACCTAAGGGTGATTCAGAAGAGGAGGGCGTCTACAAACTCAATGGTATTTAGAGAAAAGAACTCAAGGCAGGTTGGCCAGTTTGCTGGCTCACCTGGTTTCTTAGGAGTCCCCCTTCCTCTCTATGAGACTACAGCAAGAATCTCAAAGCTTCCCAAGCTTAAAGTCAGAAAGTAGGATGTCCAATTCCTCTCCATCCCCTCTAACAGGCTGCATGAAAGTTTAAATCCTAGAATCCCATGGAACTAAGCTATTTTGAAAGGAGAGCTTTCACTTTTCTGTAAATCAATATTTGAAAGCATGCCTTTTAAATAATAATACTAAAAAAAAAAAAAAAAAAAAAAAAAAAAAAAAAAAAAAAAAAAGTAAAAATAAAATAATGCCAGAGCAGTTCTACTGTACTTTAAGACCCACACCCTCTCGGACTGTGGAAGTTCGTCTTTTTCTTCTCTAAGCTGAAGCATAAAGGAGAAATAAAATAAAAATTTACAACAGAAACCAAACAGTCCTTCCTGGAACTGAATGTTTTGCACTGGAGCTCCCTCTGCCCTTAAGTGCAAGAGCAGGAATTTTTCATTTATTTCCACGACAAGTGTACAGTCCTTCATGTGATTGCTTTTACCTGCGCAACCTCTTCGAAGTCTTCATGGCGTTTCTGCAAAGCTCTGGCCCGATGCAGGGATTTTCCCACTCCAGTGTGTTTGCTAAGGAAAGCTTCTCCATGGTTTTCAATCCAATCCAACACCTGTGGTACAGAAGAGAGACACACAAAAACCCTGAGTGGCCATATTGAACGTTACAACAAAAAGACAATTATTCAAGCAACTGAGAAGCTGTAAAGGCACTACTTAAAAGAACTGAACTATTGGATTAAAACACAGTCTTGCCATTGAAGGACATTAATTACATCACATTTAACTTTTCTCAAGGCAGTAATTAGCTGAAACTAGGAAAATAGTATGATTCAATATTATATCTGTATTTTGAAGTCTATCCCATTTCTCCACATTCATTAATTTGACAGTAATCTGATCCAAGTGGCGAACCCCTTGTGAGGGTCTCTCTAATCTGTTTACACCTTCAGCTGACATTTTTCTGCAAGGTTACACTAATGAAGCCTGCACATTGCTGGTGAATAACACAATAAAGTTCTTCTTTAGATGAGAACTCACTTCGCTGTCTACATATTATTAAGTCACAAAGTAGGATTCAACAGTAACTAACTTCAATTAACACAAGAAAAATTAGTTGAAATCATTATGAGATAGATGTCTGTATTCAGAACATATGAATGAATATGCTCCAGTTCTTAAAAAGCATCTATCCCCTCAAACATCAGACATAACTGTTTATTGCAAATTTTATAGCTGAAAAAGTGGTGAACAAAAGACGTTTTAAGGACCGTAATGCTTCTACCACCATGACTGGGCTGACAGCTTTATAAATAGTAAAAACTGTACATGTAATTAGTTCCTGACAGTTAACACAAAAGATTCCTGCACACATACCAGATTTCTGATGGGTGAATGAACAAAAACATCTAACCTCTCTTCAAACTAATACTTCCTAGCCATAACTTAATCCATTAATTAAGTATGCATTTGGTATTCAGTTTTTTGCAAGATACTCAAAAGATTCAAGAATGACATTCAGAATTCAAAACAACAGCACATAAGCAATTTTCTTAAATCAGCTAACCATATCTATACAGCACTCAGATAGTGGTGCAGAATACCTTACCTAACATTCACCTTCAGAGTTCTTTTTTCTTTACAACATGAATATTTTAGTTGGTTTTGAAAATAACTCCCAGTGTACTGTGAAAGTGCCTGTACTGTGCCTCTTCTTATCTAATAGCGTCCTTTACTCAAATTCCTAAAGTTGGGTGATGTTTTCTCCCCAGTCTTCTTGTACTGAAAGTATAACTGAGTATATCTAAAGAAATTTTTTTCTTCCACACAGATTTGAGAACCATTCTTGCAACACCACTCACAATCACATTCAATACACACGTGATCCCACACACTATTCCCATGAAAAACAACCATGCTTTCTTTAACAGAAAAATGAAAACATGCTTTTCTCATTCATCTTGACCATGCAAATATTTTTTCCATTTGCAAGCTCTCTCCTACTAGACATCTTCAAAACAACAACAATTCCGTAATACCACAAAATACAGCCTCTTCAAATCACCAACACTTCATTAAATCTCCATACTTAACTTAACAAGGAAGTATTGCCAAAAGAATATTATTGCGTTTTAGGTCAATGCAAGTTTTTATTTTCTTCTTTCAAGGTAAAGTATTGATCAGAGAAAGGAGAGTGAGGAGCTAAACATGGCCTCAGTTATTATTACCAATACTTTTGACTAGTTTCATGAGACTACTTTTCCTATTACAAAAAGAGCTGAAAAGAGATATGTTTGGATGAAATAATTATACTAGACTCTGGAGACTACTAACAGTTACAAGTTAACAAATGAAATCAACAGCAAAATCAGTCCCAGAAAGCAAGGGATGAAAAGCAGAAAGCAGCCCAGGGAGAATGATTTTTGCTCCAAATAATGCTGACTATCTTCTCAAGGGAAGAAATTGTCATAGAAATCCAGTACACAGATCATGACATAAACCACTCAACTAGAGAAACTTTACTTCCTCTAAGTGAAATCAGTATGCATACAAGTCTCATTAGTGTTCAGCCTTCATACCTTGATTCTTAACAAAACTGAGGAAGCACTCTTGGGAATTTTACAGCATACAGAGGCAGAGTCAAGTTAGGCTCTTCCCATCAGTAAGTACTCTGCATACCACGTCAATCAAAGGACAATACCATTAGTTGGCACTGATACTAGCCTTTTAGAAACTTACAAATTTTCTTCCTCTTCCTGAGAGGAGTAGGAGTTATAGAAATCATCATTCTGAGCCACCAAAGACTCTTCTACCAGTACTGACAGCAAATGGAATTCAGTCTGGTACTTAGGTAATGCACAGGAGTCTAAGAGGCTCAACACTTTTCAGTGAAAGGGTGAATAGTATCATCCTCCACTGCAGCAAGTCGCTTTAATGAAGCAATTAAGTTCTACTGCAGTCTCAGCAAAACCATCCTTATGCCCAACACAGGAGCTAGAAAAATGCTTACTTTCCTAGCTCCCAAAAGAATATATGACAGAAGAAACCACTATGGAAAGACAGCTCCATTTTAAAAAAATCATTGCTCATGGCTGTAAAATATATGGTATATGCTGCTCATAGAAATAAATCTGATCTTTTGCAGATTCAACATGTTCATTTTCACCAGTCTTTCCCACAGTATTATCCATTCCTCATCCCCCACCCCTTTACCTACTTTGCATAAATGCACTTTTCTGATTCCCACTTACGTGCTGCTGACATAGCATTCAGAAGGGGAAGATGGAAATATCTGCATTTCTGATCTTCGGGTAGTTAAAATGCGGAAATTCTCTCCCGAAAAAAGAACCATTTTAAGACTGGAACCGCCTTCAAAAGCCACATGGGAATCACACAGTGAAATCATGTTGATGCTAGCAAGTAGCAAGCATTCATGGCCCGCCCTTCATTAGTCAAGCCTGAAACCAGTGACTTTAACCTGTCCTGAGGCAGGCAGATAAGCAAGAAGCAGCACATTTATCCAAGAAGACATCCCCTATTATGATCAAATTAATGTATTTTTGAGGGAAAAAAACCCAAGCCAAACCAAATCAAAACACCCCTCTCAAACAACAGCAACAAAAACAACTAATCCCCCTGTCCAAAAAAAAAAACCTCAAAACACCTCCTACCAGCATGTTTTATGAATTTCTGGCTTGCAAGCTATCAAGAGAGTTTTACAGGCACCAAAACTCTGATTGTATGAGTGTCAGCAGTATCACTCTACCAGAAATATTAACTTTATGCTCAATTTTGATCTTTCCTGTCCCAGAAGAGGGGAAGTCCATGTTGCTGTTCCAAGTCTGCTTTACTGCTTCATATCACCTTTCCTTAGGTGAAAGGCTGACTATTATCTATTTTGTAAGCTTATTAGTCCTTAAACATAAAATCATACTTTTCCTAGCATGGTTTATATTAGAAGGCCTACATAGAAAATTGAGTGCCAGTGCCCAGAGTTTTTTTTTTTATAATTAAAATAGAAATCCTTTGCTTAGATGTTAATATACAAACTAACCAGGAACTACATCTCCCAGCATGTTTCTGCCACCTAAAGTCAAACTCAGGATTCCATTCAGTTTAAGACTGTTACACATTTTCACATTTCAAATTTTCTGTAATTCACTTCATATCTACTATTTTCATTATTTTGTGTGCTACTTAACTTACTACTTCCTTCAAAAGATCAGCAGATTATTTTGGTGTACTCAGATATCACCACAGTGTTTTCAATGATTTGGAAAGCTCCTCTAGAAACAGCTTCCCAGTATACAAGAGCATGCAACATGGAAGAAAAAACCCAATGAACTTTCTAAAGTAGAAGTAACACAAAGTGAAGTACCAGCTCAACACGGCCAATTCCCTCCTCCAGCTCAGCTCTGTCACTCACTTAACACTTCCATGAACTGAGTTATTTCATTAATCCAGCAGAGGGAGGAGGAGGAAATCACAGCCTCATGCTGAAGGACAGTTATAGATTCACTTACAATGCACTTGGTTGCTTGCCACTATGGGCAAACTAACTATAAACAGTGAAAGAGAGTCACACTTAGCTTATTCTGAAATTAAAAAAAAACCCACCACATTTAACTTTACTGACAATGTTTTAATGTCAGCTTCTCAATCAATCTTCATTGAATTTTTTAACATTTGAACAGAGAGAATGTGCAAACAAGAACCAAAGTATTTTAGAAAGAAAGTTGCTTTGGAGTTCAACATAAATCATTCCAGAACTGTCTCAGATACAAATTTAATTACTTCAAACCAGAGGAATTTCATGTACTGAATGGTGTTAATGATTATTCAAATGAAAAACTAACATTTCTCAGACAAATTAGGATGGTCTGACAAAGTTGTTTTGCTTTTGTTTTGCAAGAAAAAAAGAATCTTTTTATTCAAGACCACTTTTTTCCCCAGATAAATTTTCAAAGCTGAGGGAGCTACAATTTCTAAGACATCTGCTGTGGCTATTAGATTAATCTATCTGATATGGATGCTCATTGTCTTACAGATTGACCTGCACAGAAATCCAAATACAAAAAACTGTATTATGAAATGGAACAGTGACCAAAATTCACACTATGATTCATAATGCAATGCCAAAAATACCCAATATCTGTGAAGTTAAATTAAAGCAACATAAGGAGCTATACTTCCACATGCAACATTTCAGTAATTAACAGTCATTACAGAGATAAACCAGAGAACAATCTCTGACAGTGGCAATTACTGGATACTAAGGGAAGGGCTTAAGAAGACAGCAAGCAAAGGCTGCACCTCTGTACAGATCTAGCTTGAAATTTCACATAGTTGATAAAGATGTGCATCAACACAAAAGGCTGCAAGCTTCAAACTGTCAAGAGAATCTCTTGCTACCTTAATTCAGTGTCTGCTTTGTAAAGCATATAAAGAAACCACAGGCATTAACAGGATGAAAGAAATTTATCCAACCAGTAGGTAAGGCATGTACCAAATAATAAGTCAATATGGATCAACGTTCTTGAGGCAACTGGCTCATACTGAAAACTTCTGGTGTACTCACAATCCAAATCCAAATCCAAAGGCTGATGAATCTAATACAGAGAAGGAAAATCCAGCATCTTCTGAAGAACCCGGTAGTGACTGCACAATGACTTGAGTCTAATGATGGGTTATTTGCCAACTTCAAAGAACAAAGCAGTCTGAGAGCTAACTCCTCTACACCAAGAACCATGATTTAGGATGGAGCAGAAAATGAAAATTTCCTACAAGCATTTTATGACTCCCAAGATATTAAAGGCAAAGACTAGGAGCAGTACAGTAAGATTCTCTGCAGCATTTAATGAACACCTTCCCCCAGGAAATAAACTGCCTAAAGCCTGGCCTACAGGTCTAAAACTTGAATTATGCACCTCTCAAATTACCTCAGGAGATCCCTTGGCCTAGATTGCCTAAGTAGGTCCTACTTGAACTGAATTCAAACTAGAGGAGAAAGTTCCACCACCCAATCCCTACTTGTTAGCACCAGAGTACTGAGAGGACCTACATTTTTCCCTGAGAATCAAACTACGGTGTTAATTTCAGTTTCTGAAGATTCCTTACAAAGCCTTTTCAATTTAAGAGGTGATTCATTTGTGGGCTGTGCCTCATCATAGAATCAGAGCATATTCTGAGTTGGCCCTTCATTGACTACTCATGCAAGTACCAGCACTGAACCCTCCTCACTAGCCACTACTTATGCTGTAATCTTCCTGGAGAGCCTCAGACATTTATACAATGGCATAATGAATGGAGTCTCTGGCTCTCTGTGCCCCTGCTGACCATTCATAACATTCCCTCTGCTTTCTTTCACGTTTTTGCCAGCTGATAATCTTCATGCCTTTCTACATCCTTTGTCACATCTCAGCACTGACAATCTGGGTAAAAGCCTTTCAATGTATACTTCTTTTCAGATAAAAAATTAGGTAATAAAGTTTAAAGATTTCACATAATTTACTGCTTAAGTATTTAAGTTATTTTCTTTAATTACATGAAGAGATAGTCACCAGATGTCAGAGAAAGTTCAGTTATCAAGATTGCTCAGTCTCCCTACCATCTGCCTAAATTACCTTTTTCAGCTACTGTAAATGATGAAAATCAGCTATTTCACTCCCAACTGTTCACATCCACTATCTCCTTGAAACAGAAAAGTACAAGAAATTTAGCTTGAAATGCAACTAATACTGAAGAAAAAAGATTAGTTTAATCAGAACTATGGCTATCTACCTTAAAACTCCATTCAGAAGTTGTCATTTGTGAACACTTTTACACTGAAATAAAAGAACATGATCAGCAAATGCTGGCCATCTTTACTTTTTTATGAAGATGAGCTCTTAAAGGATAAATTACTAATGTCTTTGTTAATTGCAATCCAAAGCCAACATTTCATGTTTATTAAAAATCCATCAACCAACGACTTTTATGTTGTTTTACTTTAAAAAGGCAAAGCTATGTCAGAGACACTAATATGCATATGTACCTACTTTTACGGATGTTGTCATAATAATAAAAAGCAGCAGCTAATAACAATTAATTCAAGAACAGTATTATTATCTGAAAGTAATCTCATCTGTAACTTTTATAATTCTTTATCATACTACTCTCAGATTTTAAAGAAACCCTATTAAGCCAATTGAGTATCACTGAGGATTTAAAACCAAAAATTTTACACAGTAATACTACTAATTTTTTGCATGTTAGAACAAGAAGTCTTTTTGACACTTCAAATCCAGAATTTACCTAGAATGTGAATGTCAGCTTCCAGCACAAACTCAGAATAGCTGTCTATATTAAAAATCTTTTTCATCATTTACGACTTCAAGTAAATAAATTAATTTAAAATCAGAAAAAAAATGAAGAACAAACTTTCAAATATAATTGTTATCCATAATAGCCAGTACCCAAGTTCTCATAATACACAGAACTTGGTATCACTCAGTCAATCCCATGCAACTATTCACTTGTTGTACAAAAGCACATGGACCTTAGCAGCCAAAACTCACCTGTCAGTGCAGTCAGGCTGACAGAACACAGAGGCATTCAGACAAAGTGAAGCAGAACCTACCTGTTGAACATCCTGTTGAAAAACGCAGAGCTGAAGCCGCTGGTGCAAGCGGACCTTGCGATGCTGCCAGATATTTTCCAGTTGGCGCTGGTGATGCAGCACTTCATGGATGACGTCCAGGACATGATGAACTGCTTTGGAGTAGTTGGCAGATGCAGTGAGGGAATCAGAACTCCCAGGAGTCAAAGGTCTCTGAAGTTTGTCAAGGAGTGACTTCCCATCTTGGCTCACCTGACCAACAGAAAGAACAAAGAATTACACGTCTTGCCAAAAGCTTGTTGGGCTATTACATTGTACCCCACCCCTTCTCCCAGTTTTAAATGTCTTCAAGAACACAGGGAGCAATGATGAAGACTTGTTTTACTGAAGGAATGATTACCTACATGCAGCCGTTATAGGAAAAAAAAAATATATTCTCTTTCTATTTAAAACAATTTTAACAAGTAGCACTCTTCTAAATAACAGCCTGTCTTTCCATTTTTTCATTACTTTAAGAATGACTTTCCTTCAAAGTGTTGGGATTTTTTGTTTGAGTTTCTTTGTTGTTGTGGGTTTTTTTTTTACTAGTCAAATCTAACTTTGAATAAATATTCTTCAACTCCTTCCCTAGTCAACAAAACACCTAAAATTAAGCATTTGTCCAGAATTATCCTTCAAAAATAATTTCTTCATTTACTGTAAAGGTGAACAGAGAGGTTGCTTTCTGTAGGTTGACATTAATTTGACAAATGCATTTAAACCAACAGATATAAAATCTAGTATGTGATTCAATCTGCCACCATTTACAACTTCTGAATTATTACTGTTACTGGTAAACCAAGAGAAAACTGCTGTCATGGCAAACTTAATTCTGATTAAAACACTTAAACCCTTTTCATGTAGCACAAAAAGATACCGTTTTCCAAAATATGCTTAACTACTGATACCAACAGGAAACATTTGTCATTTCTAATTGTTGTCTTCTCTGTTTTAAACTACAGAACAAATATTCGGATTTACCTTGCATGCTAATTAAAAAGCAATAATCCTCTCTTAGCTGATCACTATCAAGATTTAGTGTTAAAAGCACTTTTCATTGTCATTTACTGTCACTTTTAGCACAAAGCCCAGGGAACTGTTACAATTCAGTATCATTCAGCTACACCTGTAAGGAACTTTTCTAACAGCTCATCTAGCAGGCAGGAACAAAAATAATCTGAAACTGCAAGACTCGAGTACAAACAACAGCCTGAATCCATCAAATCAACACCATGTCAGAAATAGCAAATTTGCCAAGGCCTTCCCCCAGTGGCTATTTTCAATAACTTTTTACTAAGTCTAGGCTCATTTTGGATTTGTTATTCAGTAGTCTTAAGAGATCCAAATGAAAATTATTTTCTAATAATTAGGTTACAAGGGAGTTTATTTCTCAGCTCCAGTTCAAGCATTTTAGCAATGAGTATCAGCACAGAGAATGATGCTCACTTCTGAAAGTAGCTCCAGTAAAGTCAGGTCAGCAGAAAAAGTGCACAGTCCATAGGCTAATTACAGTGATATCTTTTTTCTTTTCTGTATCCAAAAGAATTATCTAGAAAGTCCTTCAAATATTTCTAGATAATGGACTTCAATTATCCATTCAGAGTCCATAAAATCTAGGTGAAAAAAATTAATTGTGACAGTTCCTTGATCCAATTAGCTTATTAGCTTTATAAACAAATGACTGTGCACAGATTTTCCTTTTGAGTTAATACACTGCAATTTTTTTCCTTACTAGTGCATGACTACCTTAAGATTTCAGTGAGACGTATAACTTTATATATATAACTTCATTTAAAGCACATATGTCAGATTTTCAGGCATATCAGTTGTCTCATCTTGTAAGCTAGTAAGTTGTTTTGCTAGTAATATACAGTAATTACCCTCAGTAAAATCAGACTGTCTAGTCTTAAAAGCATTTAATTTCTTAAAATTACTGTCTTCTACTTTGTAACCAAGTCGTGTTATCAAGACATTGCAATCTAAAATGAATGACAGTGTTGTGATTCCCATAGTGTTGCTCTCTCTCTTCCTCCACTGTTCATTCATCACAAAATGAAAGGAGCTCTGTACTGTAATAGAAATTAAATCATACATGCAATAATGATAAGCAATAGTGCTGTAATATCCTGACACAGAAAGACGCCTCCATCAATCTTCAAAAAGGAATGCACGTTTGAAAAATGCAAAATAAAACCTTCTGCCCAGAGGAATAACACAACTTGTACATAAGCATACAGTTATTATTTCTGCACCAATTCTAGTTGCAAAAGATCAAACTGTATGACTAGAAATCAGAAGAAAGGTACTTAGTGCTTTTTTTTTTCCCCTTCGAGCAGTACCAGTGAAGATTTTGTTAAAATATCTAGCTATCCCAAAATCAAAAGCTATATAGCTTTGAAACGCTAAATAAATTTTCAAGGTATGTCCCAAAGCAATCCTATAATCTACTGGTCTAATTTATTTTCTTTATGCATCACCAGCAAGCAAACATTATTTAACATGCTAATCCACAGTACTTATTTACACTTAACAGCAGGCTCATCCAATCACATCCCTGACAAAAAAAAAAACAAACTCATGCACAACCAACTCAAACCAAACAGAAAAAATGCCACTATTTCAACCTCAGCCCTTTATAATCAGTATTCTAGAGAACTCTTACCTTTCTCCTCCTTGCTGCACTCTCATGAAGCATGCACCCCAGACTGCCTCTCCACATAAATCTGTTACAAACATGCTATGTCTCTGTCCCTTCCAATGATGAAAGTTTATAATGAAGACAAGAAACCTTACTACAAAACATGCTTTCAAGAATGAGTTAAAATAGTTACATGTAAGTAAAATCGCAATTATTATCAGGTGTGATAATATGTCATTAGATCACTTGACATAGCAGGGTGGCAAAGAGCAAGAATAGGGATATCAATGTGTATTTTGTACAGAAGAACAAGAATTCGTGAACCCTGGACATCTGACTCATGACCATTAAGTTTATGCAGGTCCCAAGGTGGCAGGCATGCAAAAAACCCAATTTTGCTATACTAACAATAGGATGGATCATAAGCACTAATCTTACCCTCCTCTACTGCTAAAATAAATGTGACCAGACTTAGGATTAAGCTTCCTGTAATAAAGTTGGTTCATCAGAAAGTAGTTTTAACTTTAATGTAATGTATAAATCACAACTATTAATTCAAACCTACATGACCTCCTTTTAAAGACAGGTGCAAGTTGTGGCCTAAGTAATCCTGTGTCCACTGATCATTTTTACCATGATTTAATCAAACACAGAATTTGTGAGTAGAAAAACTACAGTATTTAATCCAGAACAACATCAGTCCAATTGAAAAGGAAAAACGGTTTTACCAACAGTGAGAACAATCCTGACAGAAGAAAGGAAGGCAAGTAAAGAAGGAAATGCAGAAAATACCTGTTAGCTAGTAATAGTGAATACTGATTTGATTTCAGCTACGTAAAACACAACAGAAAACTCAAAATTTGAAGAATATAAAAAAAGACAGTTGAGTCATCCCTTTCTAGACCACCTTCAGAATAAGCATTTCATCTTAAGTTGTAAACACAACTACTAGGAATAGTGACAAATATTATGATTCCAGTGTGTGCCAAGTCCAAGATTAGAGCATAGGATACGCTAATCTTACAAATGCTGACTATACATAGGTATGCTAGTTCATTTAAGTGTCTTTGAGGCTGATGAAACTAAGTGCATTACCTTCTGGCTTCTCAAGTGACATCCTCTGATAGTTAAAGTCTTTTTTGTGAGGCAATTTTAGAGATGGATTTTCAAAACACACTTAGAGAAATCCACACCAACAGAATACTTTCCCAAAGAATGCCCAGCTTATTTCCCTTCAAGTAAATGTTTAAATAGTATCCCACTGCTATTAAAAGGTAGTAATATGCAAATGCAAATTAAAACATACTTAGTACTTTAGTGCTCCAAGGGTTGTTTGTACTACACATGGTTAAATCTCACCTTTCAATTTCTTTCCGAAGGTTACAGGAAAGACTTTAACACTTCATTTTTGAACAACAGTAGCAAAATCCAGTACATAAAGTTTAAAAAGAAGCTTAGCACTCGAGTTTCCAACTAACTTCCAATGCAACAAGTGATACTGATCCATGATGCAAACTTAACATGACACGATTTTATCTAAGGAAACAAACAAGACACTGACCTCAGAGTAAGCCAAGGTAATGTGCTCATATATCCCTTGATGATGATGGATAGCATCTTCTAAATCTTGCAGTTCTGAGGGAAGCTCCACCTCACCACAGGCTTTGCACCATGAGTCCACATTGCTCATGTACTGCAACAGAGAAGAAACATTTGGCTTTGATTTTGGGTTCTCCCATTAAATACACACGAGACAGTGATACACAAAAGGACATTCATCTGTGTGACAGACACTGAAAAGACTTCTTTCATGCAAAAAGTCTTTATAGTATTTCTCTCTGAAAGAACCAGAAGTTTGTATCAAAATAGAAAGAAATATTCAAGTCTGACTATATTTGTGCTTTTAGGTATCTGAAACTTTTTGAGCTGTTTGGAGACAGGCAGGCTTAAGCTGTATGTTGGCAGTCTTCAGAACCAATTTAACTGTTGCCAATATTGATGCTTCATGTTTACTCTTGCTCCTTTCCTTGACTTTGCAGCTAAGAAAAAGTTTCCTTCATCCTGCACCTACCATTTCAGAAACACGAAAGCCAATTAAGGTCTTGTTTACACAAGAAAGTAAAATATGCTACAGCTTTCAAGTCCAGACCCTTGATTTTTACCTATCAGTTCCCTGTGCAGATAGTCATGATATCATGAGTATCATGAGGTTTATCACCTCACCTCTTTTTAACCTCCACAGAAAGCCATGTTACTTTGCACATGCACACAAATAATAACTGGTGAACCATTCACTGAAACACTCCATATTTATCTTTTGCTGGAAAGAGGTTATCAAGGAAGTAAAGAAGTGTCAGGGCACAGCAAATTCGCACCTCAGTCCCCAAAGAACTAACTTCTACATGCAGAGAAGCACTAAATCCATTTGGCAAGCTACTACAGCAGCAAGCATGTAAGGGATTTACAACTTAAGCGGAGGTCTCTTAGGACTAGCACTGAACTTTGAGCACACAGCTATGTCAGCATAGCTGTTCGAGTCAAGCCTTTCAGGGGAAATTGAGGATACTGCAACAGAAATCTCTTCTGCAAACAACTGAAGTTATCTCTGAAGTTTAAGCTGTCTTGACAGACAAGAAACTGCCATCACAGCTATATGCATAGCAGAAATTCTGCTGGCTTCCTTTTTCACAGCTAGGGGGCATGAATTTTATACCCCTGTTATGCCAGAAAGGGGAAGAGGAAAAAACAATCTGTTTTTCTAGGAGTTTTCATAGTTGTTAAATCTAGTACAGCCAAGCATATGTGAGCTGTGTAAAGTAAATTTTCTCTATTCATGTCAAGTCAAAGACACATAAATTATGAGACCAAGCCATTTGTTTCATCATACATATCTTAATTCTTGGAGCACATGTAGTCTTTCGAGAAAAAAGGAATCAACAGATCACTTCTGGTACTCTTCTATTGTTTGATAGCTGTGGAGAAGGGTAGTGAAGTACTTAGCTCTGAAATACTTATTTAATTCTCATTAAGGGCCATTTAAAATATCTCTGATGTTTGGCACTGAACATTAACAGAAGCTCCATGTGCACCAGTGAGCAGGCACTGATAGCTGGTGGAGTCTTCACTGTGCCTGACAGTAGGCAGCAACACTTACCTGTCACTTGCAAGACAACACATGCATTCAAGAAGGGTGTGTTTTTTCTTAGGTTGCTTACTTTTTAATCTTTTTATGTAGGTCAATTATCACCAGTCTCTAAAGGGGTCACTCCTCACATTCCAAAACCTCTTTCCTTGCACTCGCTCTCCACTGTTAATGTAACAGCACAAGCAGGTATCTTACAGATCAACTAGGGCAATCCATCACAGCTAATCATAAAATGAAAACTGCAGAAGGAGCAATTAAAAGTAAATTAATCCCAGCAGATGCCGTACTATTTTCTCTCATTTTTATCCTTCCTCTTGTTTACACTTATATTTATGGCAAAGAAGGCAAAACTGACCCTTATTATAGTTGCTCAGTTGCCACAATCACACAAAAAATTTAGTTCCTTGACTTCTGATGAGCATAATTTGTTATTTTTGTTATGAAAAATGACAGCATTTGAGTCAAGGTATACCTACCTGTTCACATTTAATCTCTCTCCTACGTGTATGGCTCAAGGTGTTTAAATGCAAACCCAAATGACACAAGTAATTAGAAAAGCATCAATATTGACATAATACTGAATTGTGTCTATCAAAAGCTTCAAGCTGACTGCTGAGTTTTCCATAAGGAAGGAATTGTTTTCCTTCATCTCGTTTTTATGTAGGTTTTCTGTAAAACCTGCTAGAAGGACTTATTATAGTGGCACCATTTTATATAATTTGCCTTAGTCTGTCTAAGGACATTAAATCAATGTCACCACTAACATAATGAAAAGCAATGTGTATTTGCACCTTAATACATTCTCATTTCTTATGTCTAGGTATTCACCAAGTTAAATGTCCATGTAGTAGAAATAGGGAAAATTGTGTTTAAAATCAATTGCACCACCTCTCCTTGTTTCTGAAATTTTCAGCTCCCAAATGCTTCCTTGATTCATTCCAAAATAAAGTTGTCTCAGACAAGAGACCTTTCCTTGGATATAATTTAGCAAGGCAAAATGAAAGAAAAGTATCTACATACAGCACATCAGCCATAGCCATCCATGAACCTCTGCTCTCAGAGCACACCAGAGATGCACAGAGCAGACAGTCTACAAGATCAGCGGGTGACTCAACCGTGCACACACATCAACTCCTTCAGAACTCAACTCCCTTGAGGGCAAAACATGCTTTTGCCATTAAGATTATTAACTTGGGGATATTTACTCCTATTTCCCTTACATATACCTCTTCTCTGGCAGTTACACATGGTTAATGACTTAATTAAAATAATTGGTATAGGCCTAAAGCTAAAATGTTTTTTTAGCATTGCAGGAATCTCCTATGGAATACTAAGTAAACATCTCCCACCACAATTTCAGATTCAGAAGGCAGTTAATTAACTTCTCAACTTTCAGGCCAGTTCAACTTATGTTTTCTAGAAAAATTATTATGAGCTAAATCTTGATACTCGAAGACTGATGGGAATTGAGTGGTAAGGACAACAGAACAAGTGACAGCTTCTAGATGTAGGAAAGGCATTATATGGATACTTAAAAGCTTTATATATTTAAGCTTTTCAGTCCACTTCATTTTGATTCATACAGCTAATTTGGTTGTTTTATCTCGCACTGATGTGGGCAGAGCGTTTTGTGGAGAATTTAAGGCCAGTGGGCTTACTGAGGAGAACAAAGTATCGAAATTGGAAGAAATAAATATTCAGGCTTTCTTGTCAACCTTTTCAATCAATTTCTTGCACTTTTGTTCAAAAGCAAACTGCTCAACTCCCCATTCCTGCATATAAACTTTCATTGATGCCCTCCCCATTCACTAACCTGCTCGACTTTTTGATGGAAGATGGAGGACATGTCCAGTAACGTGCTCCGTTCATCCAAGGCTGCAGCAAATGCCTTCCATTCCTGTTCCAACTGACTGGCAATCTGTTTGATTTGCTGTGAAGCGTAATGGCCAGACTCAATCAGGCGGTTTGCTACTGACATGATGCGGCTTATGTTTACACACACATTCTGTGGAAAAGGGGGAGGGAAAAATTAGTGCCAGTTAGCAGATCAATTTAATACAGAGGTATATTCCTAAAAAATTCTACTTTATTACAGTGCTGATCAATAGTCTGGTTTTATTTGGTAAGTTTATGCATGCCAAACTTTGGAATCTAGGTGTATAATGTAGCAGTCTATCCATGACTTGAAATGATCGGTGTAAAACTCATGTTAACAATCAACTTAAGCCAATTTATATAACACAACACATTATTACAATAAAGAGGAAGAAATAACCAATATTTATAGACATTCAAGTCAACAAGTCATTCAGACACACACAATATAGGAAAATTGAAGTATCATTACTAAGCTCTTGATCTACCCACAGTTTGCATGTACGCAACATCTGTCAAACTTTACATCAACTTCTGAAAGTAACTTTTAAAGAAACAAAATAAAGAACAACGAGCTGCGAGAAGTTTAACAGTTTTACATTTTATTTTCTTGCCGCTATACTGCCTCAGAGCTAGCACTGAAAATTAGATAAATAAAGTCAAAGACCGGAAGTATTCTCTAGCATACTGGCATTAGTCACCGATGGCTCTTAGTCAATCTAATTTTCCATCAAGAGTTTGATTCCTGTGATGCAAAACAAGAACAACTTTGCCACAAAAAGCTTTCTGAACAACTCTTTCAGAGCTACATGCGTATAATATGGAGTTGACACTTTCTTCAAATGGGCAGACTCCTGCACATCTAGAATGAAGTTCTTAGAATCACAGGATTGTTGAGGTTGGAGATTACCTAGTCCAACCATCAGACATTGAGCAAATCAGGTGGAACCATGACCTGCTGGCATGCAGCCATTGCCCAGAGCTTGACACTGACTGGCTGGAGCAAGTGTAGCAGCTCCTCCAGGCTTCACCGTCCAGACTCATTTGAGTGGCAATTAGGACATGTCCCTATTGATTCTAAACTGTATGCATGTATGCAAGCAGGTGCATACCTGACATAGCCTACACCTCAGCTGGTCCACTCACACTGAGCACAGCAGTATCATGATTTTCCTTTCTGCACAATACTACCTCTTACTTTTTTAGGTTATCCCACCCATCTATGTTCTGCCATACAACTGGCAGAGTACAAATCTGCTATTTCCAACAAATTTTAAAAGACTGGAAAGCATTTAGGCCTATTAAAAGTGTATGTAGCATAGATGCAAGACTGTTAAATGAATACAGAAAGCCCTTAGATGGTCTTTATAGTTGTGAGAAGAAACAAGTGCCAAAAGAGAAAAGACTGAAGGCTATAGTAGACTGCCATCTGAACTCTTTCTGAAACAAAATGTCTGAAAGAAAATTTCATGAAATAGCTCCCTGCCAGGACCTGAGCAGCCTCCTTTGGACCTGAGAAGGACCAATCGGTGTCTGATTTTTTATATTGACCCATTGTTACACCAATGAGAAAGTTTAGGTGCCTTTGTGAACCACACGTGCAAAGATGAAAAAAACCCCAGGAGAAGCTCTCTTTCATTTTGGGCCTCTCAGGAGGTAACTAGTCTGGCTGGGGCTGGGCCTGGGGAGGTGAGGAGAGGCCCTTTGGCCACTGAGATCCTGCTGCCTCCCTCTCTCCCCCTGCATGGCAGAAATGCTGCTGCTGAAACACCCCGGCAGCAGCTCCGGGCAGAGGCTGCCCCACTGCTCCCCTCCGGCCCGGTAGGGGTTGAGCCAGGCTTCCCCCCATCCTCAATGGAATGCAGCCAAGCAACACATCACTGTTTCTGGCTGGGCACCTGCTAAGACCCTAGTTTTTTTGTAAAATAGCTCCCAGCCACTGCCTGGAAGAGATCACAAAGGCCATCTGCAGGCCCAGGCAAGGTATGAACTCTTTCACTGCCCAGAATGAAACTTGCAGACATTTTGTTCTCTCTCCTGAGTAAAAGAAAAGGATCAAGATGAAGATAAGCACAGAAACAGCATGAAAACACCAAGGTCAGACAAAAGGAAGAAGTCAAGGTCCCACATGGAAGGGACTGATGGAGATGCCTCACTGTTGGACTGAAATGTCTCTTTTTTAAGCTGTGGAGAAGAGACTCTTGTTTTCCTATAACTCACAGAAATGCATTATGGGGTGGATGAAATGTTCTAACTGTAGATATGAGCAGAGGCATTGGTGTTAAAGTAAGCAGATGTTGAAGTAGATGTGATCCCATGAGAAGTTTGAATAGAAAGGAGAGAAGACCCCTGCTGCCCCCCAGGGAAGAGAAAAAGACCTTTGTTGTCAAAGATGAAAAGAGCTTTTGGTTGAACTCTTATAATCCTAAAAGTGTGCCCTATAAATGGACATACTCCTCAATAATGATAGTAGGAAAACTGTTAGTCAAGGAAGGGATTTTTACACAGTGATCAGATTTCCATTCTCCTGGGTGGCTGATTCACTGTGACATATAGGCTACAAGAAAACTGCTTCATCTCCATAGACTGAAGAGAAGTCTCCTCTCCCAAGAAAATTTGTGAAAGACTATTTTTAGAAATGGTAAACTAACTGATGGATTTCCATACTTTGTCAGTGTGAAAGAAAAGAAGTTGTGGGGAGGAAGAAGAAGTGTTCTGAAAGTTTTATTCTGATTCTTATTACTTATATCTTATAGTTTCTAATAATAAAGTTTTTTCTTCATACCCTTTAAAGTTTGAGCCTGTTTTGCCTTCCTCCTAATCTTATCTCACAGCAGGAAATGATTAAATAATTCTAGTGGGTGCACTGATGCTTTGGCCAACGCTGAACCCGCAACATAAATTGGTGCCTTGGCCAGGAAATCTCAAATTGGTGAACCGAAACCACTACACAAAATTGGTGTTTCTGCCCAGCTGAACCGAAACCGTGATACATAATAAAGCAATTTTGGAAATTCTGTAGCAGCAGTTAAAAACGAAGGACATGGCACTATAAACATCAAGTAAAACAAATTAAAACTGAGCTTTGGTTAACATGTATTCATTTTCCCATAGCAATCAGGCTTCACATGTCTGGAAGAATACAGCCTGTAGCAGTATGAATATGAATTAAAATGCTGATAGTGGAATATTTTCCAAGCTATGTGCACCACATTCCTTTCTTAAAAAAAAACAAAAACAAACCCACCAAACAACCACACCAAAAAACAACATACAATATTCTAAAGCTTTTACCTCACTATGTGCTGTAACTACCAATGTTTTGAGTGTCAGTATTTTAGAATGCAATGACCTAAATGAGATTGATTTTGTTCAGGAGAAAAAGAATCTCTAATAGTAACTCACTACAATTACACTGTCTTTAATTGACTCTTGAAGGTCAACAAATTTTGTTCAATTTCCTACAAGGACAGGCAATTCCAGTGTCATTATTATAAGACAACTGCATATTTTGCATTCTGCTTGAGAGATGAGAAACACTGCTACAAGTGGCTCATTTACCAGAGACTGATATCTTATTCATTGCATGCATTTACAACCTGGTTTTAGTTAAGGAAGCAACGTCTAGGAGATAATAACTGATAAAGTCTTATTTAGTGACCTCATTTACACCACGTGAATCTGCAAAAAACACCTGCAGCTTCTAAATGCGTATCAACTGTCTCAAAGGTGAAAGGGTAATGTGATAGTGCATTTCATTCATTGTGTTACACACATGACTATTGTAACAAGACTTAAAAGGTAACAATTGAAGTCACTGCATTACAGTGTTTAGCAAGGATACTAATGCTAAATGTACTTATTAGCATGATTGTTTTCTCTCAAACAGAAACCAGAAGCTGAAAGGACACCTTATAATATCTCGAAAGCTCCTCACGGCAGATTTTTCCTCTACAAAGAATATACAAGTAAAAAAAGTTATTCCTCAGCAAAGCAATACAGATTAGTAGCCTAACTGTACTGTGTCATTTTTTGGTGTGTGCCTGAAAGGCAAATACACGGGAAAAATACAGGTGACAGCCTACAGAGCTAATCGAACTTCTATCACACTCACACAAAATAAAGCTGGCAGGTGGCCAGAAGGTTCAGTTTTTATTTCCTGATTTTCCCAAATCCATTTAGAAAATGTTTGGTTAGCCCCAAGATTTCCAACAGCAGTTATCTGACACAGAGACTATTAAGCATTTGGTTTTAAATGCCATCAAACTCAGTGACATGGTCCATAAGCATCTTAAGTGGTACCTCTATACAGACTGTAGTGAGTTTGAACTATTTTACTGTGATAGAATCAATTTAGAGATGGAATTTTCAAATCATCTGCCACCTCACACACAAATGACAACCAAAATATAGTGTAGTAATAATGTATGACTTAACACCTCCTTTAATGATTTACACATTCTCTAACATTTCCCCTGGTCTCATTTTTAAAGCAATAGTAAAACTGAAAGTTTGGGAATATAAACTTCAATGATAAGGGCTGCAGGATGACTAAAGGTAAAACCTGATCTATTCCCCTGAAAAGATATCAACTTGGAAACATCCAAGCTGAAATTAACTTCAACTACAAGGACCCTCAAAATATTCTCAGGTAACCATTTAACCACTGCTATCAGCACTGGAACATGTGCAGTATAATTTCACTACAGATTTCTTCAAATATCTGATCTCTTACCTACATTTTTCACAATGGAGACCTGAGGAATCTTACTGCAAGACTGTATAGTCCAACACCAACATTACCTTCTTTCCTCTTTTACTTTTTTCACTCATGTTTACTTAGTCATGCCTTCAAACTCTCCCTGCAGACACATCACTTTCATGTATATGTTTCCCATTACATCACTAAATATCGGGCTCTAAACTGGACCTAGTTCTCTCACAGGACCAACTGAATCAGGGCATTTTCTTTACAAATCTAAAGTTCAACCAATAAGTACCAAGAGTGAAATATGACTTGCTTCTTTTCAGTAACACCACTGTCTGTTTCTTTAGTTTGTGATTCATTGACAGTAACTACTTGTTGCTGTATTAACACCTCGGTAACTGACCGCTTTTTAAAATCTGTTTGCTTCTTCCCTCTTAAGGATTGCACATTTAGCCTGTTCTATTTAGTCTTGCTGACTTTGGAGTGGTCCTCAGAAGCTGAAAATAGCCTGAACTCATTTTACCTTTTCAGTCTATTCTCAGGCTAGTGGCATCCAGACATTGTGTCTAAGCATTAACCGCTCTGGCACCATAAAGATTCTCTTAGGGATGTACACCTGTGGTCTTGCTCTCATTTGCCCAAATCCTGACAACCGAGGGCAGTCTAGAATTCACATGGTGCTTAAGTCTAGCTCAAGAGACAAATCTGTATGGTTACAAAAATATGTATTTAAAGTAAAAAGAATCACAGGGGTTCAAAGGAGGAGGAAAAAAATTACACTAGCTCTAAGCTAAGGTGACTTTTACCTTACCTGACTGTCTTAATGCTTTCATTTGTACAAGCCCCTGTGGGTGGATTTGAACAAGACATCTATTTAACTTCTAACTCCACAAACTTAGGGATATTCAATGGTTGTGCTCATACTTTTATTTTAACATCCCAAAGCTGTCACCAGTGCTCATCTTTGACACTCTCTATTTGGATAGCATTCAGGATTTGATTACTACCTTGATAAAATGGTTTAGTGTATGCAAACAGTCTGTTCTGAGAACATTAATCAACTTAGCAATACGCCTACAATTGAGAATGGGACTTTTTGGATTATAGTTAATAAATGTAACTTCTAATCATGGTCCTATCAACAGTGAGACAAGAAGCAGTCATAGCACATCCTTTAATAGTAGCATGTGTCAGCTTTCTCCAAACAAAGTCTCATTTTGCCTGCATCACTCTTCAAGCATTTTAACCCTCCCCAGTGCAAGGAGAGACACAGTTAAACTGTAATGAAAGCAAGGCCATCTAATCTAGCAAAAAGAGCAGAAAATGTTCAGCAAACAACATCCTCCTCCTCACCCATATTTCACATGACTATTTGTCTTGTGTCTCAGCAGATGTATAGAAAATGGCAGGGAAAAGAGTGGACAGACACATAATCAGTCTTTCTCACTCTTGCATGCAAGAAAAACTAATCGTATAATCATGGGTACTTTATTCCTGCAGTTTAAAAACTGCGTAATTTTTGTACTTGTAACTCCTATGATGCCTTATTTGAAAGTTTCTCCCTTAAAAGGTACTAAAAACTTGTTTTGAGAAGTGAAGCATTGGTTTAGTCACCCAAATTGGAACGTCAAGCTGAAACTGAGTATTGCTTAAATAAATCTCAGGACCTGACAACAGCAATTTACTGTTGCTGAAAGCAGGCCTTTAAAATTGTACTGAAAATCCATCCTCATCTTCAGGAAGCAGAATCACTGAGATTTTGTTTTTCCCTACAGTTATAGAACATGGGATCTATTTGCCCTATAAAGAGACAGTTTTGACTTTTATTTCAGTGGCAGGAAGTCACTGAATTTGGCTGCAACTGTGAACTATCCTTTGGCCAGTAGCTCTTCTAGCCAAATCAACCTGTATGTCAATTCATGGTACTCAAACGTATGTCCCTCTTTAATACACACCACTACACCTATCCAGCTTTTCTCTGGGACAGATTTATTGCAGTGAGAACCACTGTGTATTAAGCTTAAGACTTGCATCAACTTATTCCTGTTACCTTGAAGTGCAACCATAGGAATACACAAGGTTCCTAGATATATCATTTGCTAATGAAACTGGAGAAAGTAAAGTTAAATCTCTTCCCCGGATGTATTCTTTACCTTTTTGTTTTATAACATTTGGTTTACACTTCCAACTATGTTGTGTCCTTACTGAAAACCAACATTCTAAAAATGGCACAATGCCATTACAAGAAAATTTCCAGCAAATCCTCTTTGTCCTTGATGTAACTAACTTCTGCTCATGACAGGAAATAAGTAATTTTCACAATGGTTTACCATCCAGGTGGCTTGCCTCAGACTAGAACACCACATCAAAATTTTGGCATCTCACCCAAAGGCTGTCCCTCTTTCTCAGCCAAATTTGGCATAAGCAGCTGCAGAAGTTGCCTTCCACCTCTTGGAAACAAACTGCTGCTTGGGAAGGAAGGAGACATGAGAGACCCAGCTATTGACAGAGGGTAGCACCTGCTGTGGAGGGGAGCACGTGCCCTGCAACAACCATAATGTGTTGGGAAAAGCAGCTGCAACATCAATTATCAGAGTTAAGCTATGAGCCAAGTGCAAGAGGCTGCATTTAGCTGCTTGGGGAGCATTTATCCTTTGAACAGCTCTTCCCCACCTCAAGTGAGCCTAAAGAAAATTGACTAGAAAGCAAGATCTATTAAGGTCCAATTAGGGCCACAATGAAAAGTCTTCAGAATCTCCTGCAATAAATAAACCTTATACATAGTTGTCTTTCTCCCTTCCCCTATTCTATCCAAACCAATCACTTTACATGGTTGTAGATAGGTTAAAAGTTAAATTTCACTTCTGGTGTTAGAGTATGCACACAAGAGACCTTAAATCCACTTTGATTACTGAAGAGTTACACTGACAGCAAGAGTGAACAAACAGCAGTTTGTTAAGCACAGCATATGTGGAGAGTGGTCAGGGAGAAGCCAAACATACTTGCAGGAGTTAAGACTGCCCAACATTTTTCCAGTTGAAGGCTAATGAAAAATAAGGCCTGCCAAAATTCAATCAGTTCACGTCATTTTTTATGTCACATTCAGTTTAATCTTTGCCCCTAATCTGTATGAACAGCTTTTGTCATCTACCCAAATAAAACCTAGATAATCTGAATGCTGCTTAAATCAAAACCATGGACCAATCATACTGAATTTACATTTTCTTATTCCATGGCAGAGAACCCTTCTGAGGGGGGGGCTATGCTGCAGAAAAAAAATGCTACTTTGTTTTTACCCTTTTGAATGTTTGGATAGCTTAATTTGCCCCAAATTTTAGATGCACTTTGAAAGCTTTAAGAAAACATTTTGCAGGCTGAGAAAAAGTCCCCTGTAATTAATGTATTTGATAACTAAAGGCAAAGGAGAGATTAACAGGAAAAGACTAATAGCAAACACAGAGCAGGAAGGATTATGCTGCATCATTCAAGTGCTTCCTACTGTTGATAGCATTTGAACAGTCTAAAAGAAGGAAAAAAATTAAAAAGTCATTCAGTTTGAAGAAAAGAGTACAACAGTGACTAATATGAGGACAGGGTTACAGAAGAATTTAACATTTAGAATGCAATCCCAAGAACTGCCTGGAAGACCACTCAAAATTACTAAATTCCAAAAGTCATCTCATGTCAATGACACCTACTGTCATACTGTGGCTTTTTCTGCTCTACTTCATATGCATAGCAGTGAAGAACAACAACAAGGTGCTCCATAAGGCAGCAAGTCCCCATGCCATGAACCAAACCTAATGGTCAAAACCATTTATGATGTTACATAACTTAATTATGAAGTTCATCAGCATTTGCTTTATTCTTTTCAGAAAGTTCATATTGATTTTAATTTTTTTAAACTTTTTGAAAGAGTTGAGTTGCAAAAGAAGAAAATGTGCCTGCTCGAATCACATCTTCTATTGTCTTACCTCCAGCTATGCCATACACAAGAGCTGCCTTACTAGTCCTTCCATTACTTCTGCAAGACACATAACCTAGGGAAGTTATTTTGCCACTTGCCCATTCTACAGAAAAACCCTCTTGCAAGAGTTGATTATTTCAACCACACTTTAATTCAATTCCCATCCTTGGACTGCCAAGAATATTAATTTGTAACAAGACTGGTAGTGTTCTTCCTTTATTGATCCAACAAACAGGAACTGGATTTAGGCCCAGACTCCCAAGGTTATTTAAACACCTACAATGTGCTACGGACCTAAAATGTACTTCAGAATTTTGTCCCCATGTTCAAATAGCAATTCATGAAACCGAAAGTAAATAGTTTTCACTCATTGCCAGTTAAAATCCCTTTCTTTTTTTTTACAGCCTACTGATGATATTTGACAAAAAAAATTTGTTTGAGCTCCATTGTGCTGTGCCGAAAATGAGAAGTGTCTTCTTAAAATGACAGAAAATTATTACACCAGGCTCAGTTACTTCTCAGAACTTTTTGTCTGAGATGAAATCTATCCAGAAGATCCTGAGAGTTATTTCTTTCAGAATGAAGAGCTAAAATCTGTATTACACATGATTCTCTGAAATTTTCTACAAGACCCAAGGTAGTATTCAAAGACACATGCTAGGTTCTAGAACTTTAGACACTTATATTTGAGAGGTGCTGAGGTTGTTTTGAACACTGACATTTGTCAAAACAGTTTTGTTGCTTTATCACAGTACCTCTGTACCTGACCACCTTTTATTTTCTTCCATTGTGTTTTATCACTTGACTGCTCAAACACAAATTTGCATTAATTGTCAAGAAGGAATGATCTATGTCTAAGTCCTTACAAATTCTACCTTAACACAGAACAAAGAGCCAGCACATCTGTGCTGTCTGTGCAGGGAGCCCTGTTCTTACCATACAGTTCATGGCAAAGTGATTGTGCTGTGTCTGAAGTTCCATCGCATGGGGGTGACTGGTTCCAATCTCTGTGTAGCTGTTCAGAAACAGACCTTTGTTGTGTGTGATCCAGTCAAACATCTACATGAAAATATTAAGGAAAGAAGAAAGTTCAATAATTTGTTATGGCAGAAATCATGGACAAGTTATGTAAGGTACCTATGAACACAGAATACAGAGTCTAAGGCCATGAATATTAACACTGATACTTTTCTATTTTAAGTTACTGTACATTTTAACCCAAATATTGCTGAAACCTGTCTTTTTGTACCAAACAGCTAAGGCTGTTACTGTTATCTTTACTACAGGTGTTTATCTCAATAAGCTACAGTAATGTCATAATCACTAACTTAATTATTACAAAGGAGTCATAGTAAACAAACAGACTTGGAGCACAGCCCTGAGTTGCCAAACTTATACATTCTCTAGTGTCAGCTCTTGTTGACGTCAGCAGCTTAGCAGCCTAGAATGAAAATGGCAACTCATGGAAATTTAATATAAATTCTTTCACGCTGATCAAGTACTTCAGCAGCAAGTTTAATATTTTTACAGAAGTTTACAGGAGTTTACAGGAGATTTGAAAACAAGTATTCTATTTCTAGATGAATTATTAAAAGTATGTGTGAGCACAGAGTTACCTTCTTCCAGGGAAATGTAAGAATAATCTTTAAATATGCTTGTTTTTAAAAAGAAAAAAAGGACTATTTTAATATTCCAACAAATTTTAGGAAAGACCTCATATGACAACAGGCTATCAATGAAGGCACACAGGTATGTTAACAGTAGCACTGGAAGACAAAGTTTTCAAAGACCAAGCAACACAGCAAAAAGCTGTTTAACACCCCACCTGCTCACAATGGTCTTGAAATCTTTGTTATATCTCAGCATGAGAGACACATCTGCTTTCTGGATAAGCTGAAATAGATTCTCCAGGAAAAAATCGGTACCAGTAAGCACTAAGTATCATTTAAAGATCTTTCAAAATATGCTGGCTAGCAGAACAAGTCAGTTTATCAAGTCCAGTATTTGTCCCAAGTCCATGACAAACTAAATTATAAGCAGATGACAATACGGTAAGAACTGTAAATCAAACTTCTGAAGTTTAGATGACTGAGACAGCTGATCAAATACTCCTAAAATTTTAAACTTTTTATCTAGAACACAGTGAAAATGTGTTAGAACATTATTCAAAACAAACACTGGTACTGCTCATGACCATCCTTCTCTAGGTCACTTGAATTTGCTGCCTTCAGACACTTAAAGGGCAATTCCAATCAGATTCCCTCCCCCTTGTCCCTTTTTTGCCTTCGTCCTGAACCAGTCCAAATTTCTTGCACTGAATTGAGCAAATCCTCCAAAAGGAACACCTCTATTTCTCTCCATATAATACCCTTTTTCTTTCCAACAAAGATCCCACCCTTTCCCACATTTCAGTAAAATACAGATTATACACTGATAAAAAAGTCATGAGCTGTGAAATCTAATCTGACACAAGCAGAAAACCTTTTTAATCTTTTTTTTACTGGCTAATTTGAGAAAAGTCCTAGGTATGGTAGCTGCTGTCAACCTCATTTTGAGGTGTCTAATATTTCCCTTTTGAAAGAAAGACGTGTTAATTTAATATAGACTTATTCCTGGAATCAGAAATACTGACAGGAGCTTATGCAACCACATGGCAGGACAGAGGTCAATCCCACAGGCTCAAGTATTTCACAAGAAGTTTCTTAAAGCCCAAGTTATGTAAGCAATTTGATAAAATATGAGAAAATTAACAAAATATATCTTGATGGTGCCCACATGGTACTGAAAGATATGTTATAATGCAAAATAATTAATGCTGTAATGAAGTGGCTGCAAGGTTGATAAAGTACATTTGGGTCTGAAAGAGCAACACTAGAAGAACAGCTTGCCTTATTTTCTAAATTTTAGAAATAGATAATAATTTTATCTTTTTTCCAACTCTCTACATGTCCCTACTATTTTCAGCTATATCCATCCAGTAAACATTTTCTTTAAATGGTATCTTAAAAAATATTCATTTTTTAAACACAGCAGAAAACATTACAGTAGTGTAAAGAAAGTTCCTGAGCTGAAATTATGAGGGTAAGGGAAAGTATGGGTGAAGAATACAACTGAAGAAGCAGGAAGAAGTTTTATATGTTTGTTCTGCTTTTACTCTTCCCCATGTAACAGCTGCTGGAGAGCAGAATACTGGTTTAACATGGACTGTTGGTCTCATGCAGTTCAGGTCATCTTATGTAAAATACTTTAAGAAATCTGAGTACTTTAGGCTCTGACAAAAAAACATACTTACTACTTGACTGCACAGTCTAGTTACTACTACTCCCAGAGAAAAATTCCGCATCCTTCCTTGAAGTATTTGTTTCATGGTAACAAGTAAATAAAAAGTGATTGCAAAACCATTCTACATGAAAATAGACCTTATTTGAGCTTATCTAAAAGCAATCTGCCTGCCATACTTCCTCTTCAAATTCCATGACAATCCAGGGCTTTCTCATTTGAAGGGACTGGTTAGCCTGAAACATTCTCAAATCACTCAGCTCCCTGTTAATGACATATGCACTGTCAGAAGAGATACATCAGTTTTTTGCCTGGAACCTCAAACCCTGCATCAATGAAGCAGTTCCCCATGTCAGCCTCTTCATACTTTGTTGACTGCCTGCCACTCACTTCCCAAAGATCACTCAAAAGAAGACCAATGTAGTCCATAATCACCTGTATTTATAAAGTATACAGCATTCTTCTTCACCTGATGCATGCAAAAGCATCTGTCTGGAACAAATGCTTAACAAAACAAGCGCTTTGAAGTCTTTAGCAGTTAAAATTTTCTTTGGTAAGAGCTTCCTGTGTTCCTTACAGCTCAGAAATACTAACCCATGCCCTTTACCCCAGAAGACCCTGAGTACCTCTCAATCAAGAAGTCCCTTATTTCTCATTAAAAAGCTAGTGATTAACTTCAAAGACAAAAATTACTGCTTTCAGTTACCCTTGGCACTTCTTCCAAGTCCATCAAGTATGAGGCATTTGTAGTCTCCTCGGTCAGTCCTTACCTTTTCAGCATCCTGCTCAAACAGCCTGAGCTGGAAGCATTGGTCCAATTTCAATTTCCGCACATGCCACATCTGATGCAGATGCTGCCGTGTTGAGTGCAGCCTGTCCAGCATGGTGGACACTTTGGGTAAAAGGTTCTGTAAGTCTGCATTCCCTGACCCAGAGTTCTTTTTGGGAAAGCTATCACTGCTCTGTATCCGCTGGAGCAGCTTTTGTCCTTCCACATCAAGGTCCTCGATAGGGGCCTTAATGACTTTCTTTTTTAACTGTGAATGCTCCTCTATCATATTGCGAGCACCTTCCAGGTCCTGAGGCATTTCCTTTTTTGACAATATATCCTGCAGTTCCTCCAGTCTGGACAGCATATGGGTTGCATTGCTAATGTAGTCCTCAAAGGCAACTCTGATTTCTATCCACTCCTCATGGTTGTACTCCAAACAGCCATCAAATTCTGGGGTTAGCTGAGAAGGATCAACTACTTTGGTAAGGCCTTCCAGAGACACCATATTTGTCTAAAAATTAAAATGGAAAGAAAAAAATGCTATTACTGAAATGAATTTTAATTTCCTTTCAAGTTTTTGTTTTTCTCTTTGTAAGTGTTTATCATTCTGCTCATGAAGTCCACATGACAACTTTTCTCACACATTTCAAATATCAATTCTGATCAGCGAAGACAGGGCAGGTATTTTCCCACATTTCTTTCTTACCTCACTGCATGTAAGAACAAAACAGCAACTACTCTTGATTACTGTTTTGATTAAGTTTTGACTTTGTTTATTGCAAAACTGCAAGAGGATAACAGCAAGGCTCATTCAGCTGATTTCCACTGGATTCTGGAGATATCACAATTACCATAATGCAGACTAAAACAACAAAAAGACAAAACCTAAGTTTTTTGTCATTAGGGAGGAAAACCACAATCCCTTCTAGCACCATTGGCCTAAAGTTCCCCTCCTTTCAGGCAGAATATCATTTATGTGAGAGTTTTCAAGGTGCTGATCATTAGTGAGAACATTTAAAACCACAAAACAAATAAAAATCTGTATACCATAGGGAAAATTACCTCAAACTCAAACTTAGAGCTGCCAAAGTTAGTCCTCTGTTTCTGCCAGAAATTGTCTGGCTTGATTATCAGTGCAACATGAATACAACATGGAAAGGATTCCTGTAAAATCTTCAGCAGAGGCTTTATGGAGTCCCATTTTGACCCACGCATATCGACAATGACAGTGAATCCTCGTTTACATACTTCCTCACTGCAGAAAACAGAAGGAAAGGTTAGCAAGCGTTTCAACAGAGCATTCTACTCACCACACTGCCAAATGAACGTGGTGTCCTCAGGGTCTCACTGCTGACTAGCTGACCATATACAGCAGATCTCACAAACCTCTCAAGACACTTCTGTCACCCCATGCCAAACTCCTTGTGGGGGATAGCTTTGTATCTGTTGCTGATTTGATATTCTGCCATTATCTTTCCTTTGGTTTTCACTGTTTATATTCATGACAATTCATCGTCCAGTTTGTTTCTCCTTCACCTTACACACACAGTAAATCTACCACTTCCTAAAGCACCAATATCTAATTCATTTACAATTACAACTCTTCAGAACACACACACACACTTACTTCACTGATGATAATATTCATGTCTTTCTATGATTGAGGGGATCCTCTAAAAGACAGAAGACGGCAAATTATTCTTACCTACCAATTTGCAACTTTTTCAAACTGCCTCAGATTTAGAAACCTTTTATCTGAGAGTTAGAGTCTGTAGAGGAAAGACACCCATTTATTGACAATTTCTTCTGTAACAGGATCGATTTGTGAATATTTGTAAATAGTTAAACAACACCACAGTATTTTATGATTGTGAAGAAAACCAAATCAATCTGTTTCTGCAAAATTTGAGCTCAATTTTGCTGTCCAAAAGTTGACAGACCTTACACTCAAATTCTCCAGCACCCCCTCTGAGAATGGAAGATTTAATTTCTTTTCATTAATATCTTCTGTACATTTAGTTCTTGCCACTGATCAAAAGTGACAATCACCACCACCACTAGAAACTTTGATTTTCTTCCAGCAGAATTTGCTACATGACCTTGTAGTATGACCGTAGGAAGGAAAATATTTCAAAACCAATGCATCGTAGCCAACAGACTATCAAATAAGACCAAATGTCCATTGTTTGAGTATGAGTCACTTTCAGGGATATGACTAATTCAAATGCCATTCTAGAGTTCATGTGGTGAGGTTTTCAGAGTGTCCAAGAGGCAGGGAAGCTTCACTGGCATATTTTACTCAGCCTTATTGGCCACATTGCAGAAAGATGGATTATGACTAATATAGAGACCTGGTTGAAGTAATAATATGGATTCCTCAGAAGGGGAGGGTTTTTTTAAGTTGGAAAAGTTTAAAGATAGGGAAGAGAAGACAGAAGAAACATTCCTCAACATTTCAATGATTGAGTTTATCATGATAAATGCTGGCTCTCCCACCTGCCCATAGAAATGCCAAAAATGGCAATGGCAGTAGGAAAATATATTAAAAGTAACTACCTTAGCATACATGTAGGCTACAATGCACAATTTTCTGACCATGGTGAAAATGTTTTCTAAAATCCTCACGGGATTCAATGAAAAAAAAAACCAACTACTGTTGTTTTTACTATCTTAAAGATAGATCCATTACTGAAAGGCCAAATGGCAGTAGGAGTGCTGCTCAGCCCATCCCTATTCTACAAAACTGAGGATGGCACAGGGAGTGCTTGCCACTAACTCACAAGGCATCTGCTGGGGTGTCCAAAGTGGACCCTCATCATGTGATAATGTGTGGCTGTGTCATGCATCATGGAGCCACATCATCTCTCACAAGCTGAATCCGTTTTGGCCAAAGCTCACAAGATTTGTTCTAGGGATTGTTCTAAGGTCATGTGTTGGTAAACTACACTAAAACATCTGGCCCACTCTGTGGTGATGACATAAGTTTAGCTGTATTTTAAAATTTAAAAAAAAAAAAGTAAAATCAGTAAAATTGTGAGATTGCGTCAACTTCAGCTTTTAGATCCCTTGCCAAACAACTGATACCTGTGATTCTTCAGCTACATCAAGTAACAGTACTGCAATAAATAACAGATAACCCAAAAGTTTGGGGATAATTGCACCAACTGGGACTTCTAATTAGCTAGAGTTGCATAATCAGAACCTTAAACATGACTTGTATGAAAACAAGTCTTGGTTTTGATAAAGCTCCCTTTATTCTCAAAAGTTTGTCATGCTTAAGGAGTACAAAGCATGCATTAACTTTTTTTTTAATTTTAGATCTATTGATTCTGAATTAACATATACCTTTTGCCAGAGTAAGACTGTTTCTTGCCCTGATGCTCTCTAAAAAAATTCTTGAATATTTTGATGCATATTTATCTATTAACTTCTCCAGCAACTTGAAGTTCTAGATGGCTAGAATACATCTCACCATTCAAATCTGAGAGTAATAATTTCAAGTCTTCTTCCTGTTCTCCTTTCTAAAAGACCCCTGAGTCCCCACTTAACTTTACAAAAACAAGGCCATAAACACTCTCAGACAGATGCCTTGAAGGTACTTTCATGAAACCACCTTTCTCAGTCTGAAACTGGCATTTGATTATATCAAGTGCAAAGACTCTTAGTAAATTAGCACATTACACAAACATGGAAGATATTGCACTCAGGGATGTTGTCCAAGGAATTTTTTTCAACTGTAATGACAACTGCTGCTTGTGGTCACACAACAAACATAGTTAAGCACAGTCAGCATTGCTCCAGCCTGCAACAAATGCTGGCAGGTTCCTACATGGATCTAAAGTCAGAGTCTTAGGATCATTTTTGTCCTCAGCTTGGTTACTACAGAAAGTGAAGTTCCATATGAAGGAACAAAATACAAAATATCTATATGGGAGTATATATATGCACATGCACACACACTAGCACCGGATTTAACTTCTGCCAATTTATTTAAATAGCTCACTGCTATTCAGGTCAAATTGCTGATAATGCAATGCTATCAGTATCTTCACAGGTCACTCTACAGATTTATCTGAGACCTTTACAAGCAATCTCTCATCCCTTCTCCTGGTTATTTCTGTGCTGTATCAGGACACTAGGCCTTACATAACACAAATAACAGTTAGGAGTCCTGTGCTGACCGCACTCCACATAAGGCATATGGTGAATGATGACCAGCCTGTTTCTAATTATTGATGTACTGAAAGCCTTTGAGTTATATTTGCAGTCTTCAACACAACAACATAAATGTGGCACGGCAGTGCCATTTCCAAGACACAAACTACTTCCAGCTAAAGCACACCAACCCTTGTGCCAGCGGCCTTCCTTTTACAAGGCAGAATAATTATTTCTCTTCCAAAAACCATTTGAAAATAGCAAATGACAAAACTTGGTATTGATTTGCTCATGTTAAGTCTGCTGCAGCATAATCCATTTATTTTGTTATACAGCCTTGGAGGTTAACAGATGATCACTTACCTAGGAATACACGCTAGATATGAAATTAGTCTTCTAAGATCTTCTTGCCGTATTCTGTCATGATTACTACGAGCTGGAAATGTTAGAATGGGACCTCCACGCTTATCTCTGCCACCTGAAAAATTAAAAATATTAGAAGACCCCACAGCATAACATAAAATTCTAATCTGCAGACCTAGTCTTCAGTACTACTTTAAAAAAGTGATTTCAATTTAAATGCCAACACTGTCCTTTTGAGACCAACTTAAGATTGGATTTTGGGAGTATTGATCAGCATACTGCTACAGTTCCTACAGTGAGAAAGCAAATACAATAAAAACTGAAACAAAGAATAACCAGAGCCTTAACCTTACATATTACAGTCATCTTCAAGTTTGACTGGTAGGGTGACATCTCCAGCAATGGCACTCTGTTATGTATTTAATTTTTGACACAGCAATGGTACAGAATTATTTATTTATTATTATTTAATTTAAATATAGAATTATGCTACTTTGTAGGCAAGTATTCAGATGATATGGCAGCAGAGTGCACAGCTGTGGGAGGTGTGCCCAAGCAGAGGAGCTCCTCCGCTTAGTGACAGAGCTTGGGGAGGAGGTTAGTAGGTTGAAGATCATTGTCATAGGAAACTCCCTTCTGAAGAGAACAAAGGCCCAATGTGCCAACTTCTTCAGGAAGCCTGGTGCCTCCCTGGGCCCAAAGTTAGAGATGTGATGAGAAAGCTTCCTAGCCTGGTATTGCCCTTGGAAAAACCCATGATTATTAACCCATATTTCAGGCAGATAGCAAGAAATTGCAATAAGAAGCCCAAGGGCAATCAAGAGAGATGTGATTGAAGTCTCTCCCTGAAAGCCTTGGGATGACTGGCTGGGGGATCAGGAGCACAAGTAGTGCTTTCTCTGTGCTTCCTGTTGCAAGGAGTGATAAGGGAAGAAATGGGAAGAGCCATCAGATCAATACCTGGCTCTGAGCCTGGTGTCACTGGGAGATTTTTGGGTTTTCTGATTATGGGTTGGTTGACATGCCATTGAGTCTGCTGGTGACAGACAAGGTACACCTGTCTCAAAAGAGGAAAAGAATCTTTGCACAGGAATTATCAGGGCTCACTGGAAGAGGTTTAAACTAGACTTAATAAAGCCATGTTCACTAGAGATCAGCATGGGGCAGCCCACCAATGTCTGAGGAATGGCGAACTAGCAAGATCTTTCAGTCTGCCATCTCACAGGAGGTAGGGACAGAAACCCAGGCAGCAGTCAAGATGTAAGAGATACTGATGTGTCAGAAAGCATGCAAGCACATGAGATTGGTAATGTAGGAATGAGGGCTTCTGCCCCAAAAAAACTGGTGGGATCAACAGCCCAGCTGAAGTGCCTCCACACCAACGCATGTGGCATGGGCAGCAAACCGGAGGAGCTGGAAGCCACTGGGCATCAGGAAAACTGTGGCATGATGGAAACATGGTGGGATGATTTGCACAACTGGGCTGCTGCAATGGATGGCTGCAAAATCTTCAGAAGGGATAGGTAAGGAAGGAGAGTTGGCAAGGTAGCTCTGAATGTTAGGAGTGTTATGATTGTCTAGAGCTTAATGACAGGGCCAATAGAGTTGAGTGTTTATGGGTAAGAATGAAGGAGAAATTTGCAGGTGATGCTAGGTTGGGCAGGAGTGGATTGAAGGGCTGAGGTCAGTATAGTATGAGGTTGAACAACTATCTGCACTTGGGTCACACAACCCCAGGCAGTGCTACAGGCTGAGGGAAGAGAGGCTGGAAATCTGCCCCATGGAAAAGGACCTGGAGGTGCTTACTGACAGCACCTGAACAAGATCCAGAATTGTGCTCAGGTGGCCAAGAAGGCCAATGGCATCCTGGCCTGTATCAGCAATGATGTGGTCAGCAGGACCAGGGCAGTGATTGTCCCCCTGTATTTGGCACCGGTGAGGGCACACCTTGAATCCTGTGTCCAGTTCTGGGCCCAGTCACTACCAGGAGGACCTTGAGGTGCTGGAGTGTGTTCAGAGGACAGAGAAGCTAGTGAAGGATTTGGAGGACAAGGCTTATGAGGAGCCTCTGAAGGTGCTGGGATTGTTCAGCCCAGAGAAAAGGAGGCTCAGGGGACACCTTGCTGCTCTCTACAACTCCCTGGAAGGAGACTGCAGTAGGGTGAGTTGGTCTCTTCTACCAGCTTACAAGCCACAAGATGAGAGGAAATGACCTTAAGCTGCACCAGGCAATAATCAGATTGAATATTAGGAAAAATTTCTTCACCAGAAGAGTCGTCAAGCATTAGACAACTGGTTGCCTGGGGAAGTGGTTGAGTCACCAGCCTGGTGGCATTTAAAAGTCGTGTAGATGCAGCACCTGGGGACATGGTTAGTGGTGGACTTGGCAGTGCCAGGTTAAGGGCTGGACACAATGATCTTGAAGATCTTTTCCAACCTAAATAATCTTGTAATTCAATGATTAAATTAATTACTAGGAGAATTTAGGTGTATAACATTTCACACTCAATACATAGATTGAGCAGATGGAAACTATTTAAGCATTTAATTTGTATTTTGATCCTGTTCTGATTTGCAGATTCCCAATCGTCAGTTTATAGCTTTTAATTTTGTTAGCAACACAGGAAATTCTGAATCCACTTAATATAGAAGGCAAAAAATCCGATTTAAGTTGTTCCACCTAAATGCACTTATATCAGTCATAAAATTGCACAAACTTGCTGTGGTCAAATAGTAAAACATAATTTTATATCCAAACCCTTGCTAGTGACAACAAAATGTTACTATTGCTAAACACCAAATTCAAACACAGCAGGATGTCTTTATCAACACATCTATAATAGGACAGACAGATTCTTGCTAAGTTTCACATATATGTTTTCAACCATAGATGTGTGGACTGTTTTCTCCTGTCCCATGGAAACGCAGAAAAACACTATCTTCAGCCCAGAATTTCTCATTTCAAATCAGCTTCTCATTGTAATTCCATATTGCTAAACAAAGTTTTTCAAAAATTGCTTAGAAAGGAAGGCCAAGAGAAGATAAAACTAAATATAAAAACAATAAATAAAACTAGTCACTCAAAAATTCATCACTATCCTCTCTAACACAGTCAGTATGTGCTTCCCAGAGACACTAAGCCTGGCTGTCAAAGTTTCTAGAAATTGTCTACACTGGACATGCTTCCTGTGAGACATCAAATGAAATTCAGAAGAGGCAAAAGCATCTTTCAATCTCCATCAAGCTACAATGCCAGAAAGCAAAACTTAAATGGAAATTAATATCCTTATCTTCCATGACCCTCTTAAGTGAGACTTAAGATGAAAAACAGAGTTGCTTTATTCTAATGGAGAAAGGCAAGTCTTGACCATCCTGTCTCTCTTGCCAAGCAGAGAGCTTTGAAGATTTTTACATAGCAAATGAACAGGAAAAAAACAAGACAGAAGCTGTAAGAGAAAGAAATGATAAATGACAAGACAGAGTCTAACAGCCCAGGCCCCCTCTGAGCTCCAGAGCTATCACTGGGCTCCAAGGCTACCAAGCATAGCTGATAGTCTGCTACAGCCCTTAATGCTCTTTCCTTCTTGCACCACAGGCCACTACCTTCAGATCTTAAAAATTTGTTTCAACTGGTAAGTGCTATGCCCTGGTAAGTGCCACAGCCCCCTAGAAAAAGTAACTCAATTGTTTAGGGTGGATATTCTTTAAAAAGCAGCAGATAGCACACGAAAACATAAGCTGAATTTTCTTTAACACTCTCTAAGCATTTTAAGCAAATGCTTTATTACATGCAGTCACCTCAGACCAGTCCTCCAGGCCTTTCCCACACTGCAACTCCTGTCTCATGAAGTTTTCCAACTTTTGTGTCATTCTGGATGCCACTTCAGTTGGCTCCAGCTCCACATATGTCACAGAAGAAGCCATTTTTTAAAATTGTGCTTAAGTTTCTGAAAAATCATATCCTGAAACTTTTGTACATCAGGGACAAACTCTGTTGTACAAACTCCAGGCCCAGATGAGTAATAAATCATTACAGCCTTGATTTTAGATGAAACGAACTTCACTATTGAGTCTTAAACCAGGAAGCAAAATTGCAAATAATTTTTTATAAGTCCCTAAGACTTGGGGTTTTTTTGTCAGCTCTAATGACAGCTTTCTTAGGCCTTTTACAATAACTAACTCTCATTTCCTTTGTTCCTGATGCTCCTGAGTCATACACAAATGGGAAAGTTAAAAGCAACAATGCATGAGGCATCAATGGGAATTTCCTGTCTTGCAATAATCTATCCAACTCAACCCCTTATTAATCTTTGTTTAACAAAAACATATTATGCTGCTACTACTTTTATCAGTAAGACTTCCATTTTAATCCATTTCCTTTGATGCACTGTCCCAGCCCACTATCAAGATATTCTGTTTATGCCAAAGTGTGTCACACAAACATCTATCCAATCAACTCACGTGAGTCACTGAACATGCATCACTTCTGTTCAGTGCACAGAACTAACAGCACTGTTCTCAATGGTGTCCAAATGGCACAAAAATTCAACAGGCTGAGTATTGCAGCTTTTTTAAGAAATCCCTTTTTACCTAGTTACAAAGTACTCTGGTAAAGAAAGCTGAACAGTTGGCTTTTATGGCAAGACAAGTTACCAAGGGCTATTTCCTTCTATGAAACCAAGATAACTGCATCTTGTAAGAAAATGCTCTCCTTGCTTAGGTATGTGCAGAGATATAAGGGTATTTGTTCTTTGACAGGTTTCAGTTTAAACTCAACACAAATGCATCCAAGACTCTATTCATACTTCATAGAAAAGCCTAGAGATGTAACTTTTTCGGGTGGCAAGACATCCAATATTCAAGCAGTTTACTTCTAAGGTGAAAAGCTGTTCAGTAAACCACAGTCTTCCTTTTCTTTGTGTTCTCCGGTATAAAGCTTGACAGTTTTAGTTGCACAGTGGTTAAGTCCTAGTGGTGCTGGTCCTTTTTTGGGGGAAGGAGGAAAACACAATGAAGAGCTTTGTTGTAGGTTGTTGTACTTCAGGGTTTCTCAAGTCCTTTGCACTACTCATTCCATCTGAGCTTCACTTGCAATGGAAATGTGAAACTATGAATTTTGACATAACAGTTCTTATCAGTCTTGCTGCCCACAGTTGTTTGCTCCATTCTTCCATGAGGAGTTGCTACCTTCATGCAGGGAAGTTGGCAACCATTTATTTCTGTGAACACCTCCTCTGTTCTGATTCACAATTTATCATCTCCCCTTACATTTATCTTCATCTTTCATTTGGCCCATTTCACTTTTGCTGAACTAATGCCTTTCAGAATGCCATCTGCTCACAAATTAACATTAGAAAAACCCATCATTTTCAGGTCCCTTCTAAGGGTTCTAAACTAAGTACTGGACAACTTGAAAATTCAGAGGTTTTGGAGTAAAAACTAACTTTATTTTCATTCAATGCCATAAGACAAGATCCAAAAAAGACTAATGAGAGATTGAAATACTGTGCTTAACTCTCTTTTCCCCTCTTCTTTCCCTCTAAAATAAGAGTTTTAAGCAAGCCTTCACTAGCACTACAATTCCCAAGTTACCATGCTACCAGAAAAACTGGTCTTACTCATTACAGTTGCCAGGAACTTTGAAGGAAAAAAAACACCACAAAAAAGAAAAAAAAAAAAACAAACAACTTCACCCATAAATCTTTTTGCTTTGCACCTCTACTTTACTCAGCAGAGTGGACAGGATAAAGTACCATGTACTACATGCTGTACTTGCAAGCGTCAGCATCCATACACAGCAAATCTCTTAAAGGGTACAATTACAGGAAAAATTTTATGTGTTTTAATATTTACAGACAAGAGCTTTACTTTTGGCATTCCTGACAAATTATCCAGAAAATCGCTTTCAAATATGAGACTGTCCTCTAGATCATTTGACACTAAGATTATGGCCAAGAGAATGACAGTGTTAAATCCCAACAGAAAGTCAAACCAAAAGGCAGTTTACAAAAATAAGCATCTCAACCCATCATTCCATCAAGTAAAGTTACTTATGAAGTTATAGACTATGTCATGATACTAACTCATATAAACCCCACTTTTAAATCCTTCTGCTATTCCTTGTTCAGTAACCAACCAAATTCAGTGTATGTGCTGGAACTACCTAAAATTACATGCTAAGTCAGTTCACCAAGAAAATACTAAGTGTGCTTCAAAAGACAGGCAATTGAAGTTCACTTCTGCAACAGACATATTTCTCCAGAATTTGCTGCAGACGGGCCAATAACAAAAGCATCTCTGTAAAATTCCCCATCAGAAGAACCAGAAACAAGGAAAGGAATATGTCTTTGGTACAGCAGGTTCTAAGTTGCTGTAAATAATGATGTTCAGGCAATGCAGGACTTAACACAGCCAAGACAACAACTAGCAATGTTCCACATTCAAGAAAACAAGTATTTCCTCTATTATGCCTTTCAAAATGCTTATGTCATGTTTAGGATATCCAATAGGAAGGAGTGCTGCTCTAGCACTCTATGAATTTTGTAGTGATATTTAAATTATTTAAAATACCATTTTATATGCTACTAACGATATAGTTGGGCATTCTACAAAGAAAATAACTGTACCTGAAAGGTATGCGACTTTTTCCTTTAAAATTGGCAATACTTCCATAGCCTTCATTTCATCATTTTTGCGAAACCCTGAAAAATAGAAAAAGATAAGATGGTTAGTCAAAAATTCAGACAAACCCAGCTTTTACATTTATCAAATGCACTGAAAAACACTGACCTTTGGAATACATTCTCAATGTTACGTTAGAGGAATTAAGACAGCCTTACAATAAAAGTCTGCCAAAAAAATAAACTAAACTTTTATAATATATTAATGAATAAGTCATCACTTTGACCAGCTTTACACAAATAGCATGGCCTGTTAGCAAGCCTCAGTAGAAAACAAGATACCAGAATTAGCCTTTTTCACCAGTTAATAAAAATTATCATATGGATCCCATGGCTTTTATGCATTCCAAATCCCACTCTTTCTTTTTTTTTTTTTTTTTTTTTCCCAGCAGGGACAAAGAGTATCAAGCTATAAGGAGTAGGTATGCTTAGAACAATTACCGGTAAAGAAAAATAAATCCCAGCCCAAAAACCCCACCCAAAACCCCACAACAACAAAGCCAAACAAACAAAAACACCCAAACAAAAAACCCCACCAAAAAAACCCCAACCCACCCAAAAAACACAAAAAAACCCACCAAAAATCCCCAATGCTATTTACATGCAACTTTTCTTAAATCACTTCTGTAAGCAGAATTTTTTCTGCTGCCTAACAGGACCAGCATTTTACAACTGAGAGGATATTTTATCACACTAACTCTGGACATACATGGAGTATGAAACAGTGCCTAAGGTGAGTGATTATTGTCAAGGGTGCAAAGCAACACACCACCAGCTTTTTCCTCTCTCTCTGCTTCCTATTTCTACTACTTTGTTGCCAGATTCTAAATTTCTTCCTTCTTTGCAAAGGAAAATTTAGGAAGCATTTTTTTTATCATATATTTCACCTGTACAATACATTAATTGGTCATGTTTAGGCCGATTTTGTTCATCTTACAAGAAGAACTAGGTGACACATCTTCACCTAACTTACCTGTACAACCCCTCCTGGTCTGTTTGAATACATGTGTTGTTTAAAACAATCCCATATCCGAAAAAAGTACCTCTGCTGGGGTAAGTGGGAAGCGTATTGCTTGTCTATAACTACTGATGCACAAAACTGCTGTAAAGACTCAAAAAAATCCAAATGCTTCATATTCTTTGGCTTCAGGTTCTGAGCTTAAATGAAAAAGCTGTGCATTTCTAAACTAAAACTTCAGGGTATCAAACTAGTGTCATCAAGTAACGCAAGACCTATATTTAAAGGCATCATTTATATTTATATATATTTTTATATATTTATTTATAAATTACATCACAGGTTTTCTACTCCAGACAGTAGTACTGACACTTCTGTGCCACTACAGTATCTAGTTATGGGCACTGCTCTTCAGAACAGAGCCAGAGTGCACCAAGCACAACACCCAAGGGACAAAGACGGTCAGATGCTTGCATGTCATCATCTATGCATCTGTTCTGCCTGAAGAACTGCAGGAAGATGTGGTGGCAGTCCTCAGACCACATAAAGCCTACTGGTGACAAAAGCTTGCTTAGAATTACGCAAGAGGCTTACTAGGTGGCAGGATACTTTGCAAAAGAAAGAACTGTGAACAGCACATAGGATTGCCTGCTGATGCCTATGGTCTATCCATGACTGGGGATTTTTAAAACGTGTTCAAACAAATGTATATCAGCAATGGGTCCCTTAAGTTCACCATAACTGAAATGTTCAACCAGGGCATTGTCTCAGCACTCACAGAATGCAAACAAAAGAAAACAAAACAAATCAACTTCCAGCCAGATGGAAGTTCCCTGGCTAGTTCTTTGTTTTTCCATGAACACCACAGACCTAAAACAAACCCAAAATTCAGTACACATTCTCAGAAAGGCTAGACCAGGAAAACTGGTTCCTTGGGTAACCACATAGCATGGAGGGTTTCTACATGATGGACAGTATTTTGCTATTATACAGTAACTCCAGACTGGCAAAGCAGTGCAGGGTTTACTTACATGTTTGCCTTAGGCTCTCAAGAATCTAAGACACAGCCAAAGGAACCTCGTGCATTATTACACCTCCAGACAACTGACTATGGTTAACTAACTAAGGTTATCAGCCTTTTACTGAAACTGCCTACGGTTTTTGTTCCTACTACATTTCTGTTTGTTATGGACTAAAACTCTAAACAGTTTTAATAAATATTTATTTAAATAAATAAAATTTAAAGGGCTTAAATAAATCACCTAAAAAGACATGGAATACTCTTTTCTACCTTGAAATATTATTTGGGCTTCTGTTGACTGCTAAGGCATACAGGCACACTTCCAGGGTTAAATTTTTTTAATGTGCTTTGAGCTACTCACTGTAAGCTTAATGTCAATTTAGCATGCTCAGCTTTCATATCAACTGTGGCAATTCCTTTTCTTTACAGTAAATTCGGAGGTAGAAAACACTTTCTCCTCACCTAAAAAGCATGCAGAAACTAGTGCCGTACTTTGCTGTCTCTCTCAGCTCAAAATTACCCAAGACACTGATGTTACCGCAATTGCTTGCTCAGATTTCTAAGCCCTTAAACTACTTCACCTCGGATGATGATGCGCAGTAGCCGCACGTTTTACTTTGCCTGTGGCATGTAAGAAGTGAGAAACATTTAGCTAACATTTCTCTGACTATTAAGGGGCCGCTCAAGGTAAACACCCTAGCAAATACATTAGTGCTTGGCTCATGTTCTGCATCTGCATATCCTTAAGGCTGACTGCCTCGGATTATCATATTCCTGCTGCTCTAAACAGTCTATTTTTATTCCAGTTCTGCAGTGTTGAAGCTTAACTGAGGAGACTGTGGGGATTACAACAGATGAAAGAATGCTGGGGAGCAAAGAGGGTGAATACGACAGAAAAGCATCATTTTTATCTCCAATGAAGCAAAAATAAAACAAAAACCAGCAATATAAGCATGTCTTAAGGGCTTGGGGTGGGTCCTCCCTCTCCTTTTTTAAAGCCCCTTCTCCACAAAACATTTGTGGATGTGAGGATTTGAGGATTCAATGAAAAAAAAAAAATAAATTAAAAGGCATTTACCACACTCAAACGAAATGCCATAAATATCTGCACCAATCTCTCTCAGCATCCTCCGCGCCAGGCGGCTGCATCACATGTTCCTGGGGGTGATGTCATCCCTGCCGGGCCGGCCGGCTGCAGCTCCCGCCGCCGCAGTGCCCGCGGCTGCCGCCCCGCCCGCGGCCATCCCCGATCCCCACGGTGATCCCCGATGCCCGCGGCCATCCCCGATCCCCGGGGCAATCCCCTATTCCCAGGGTGATCCCTGCTCCCCGAGGCCATCCCCTATTCCCAGGGTGATCCCTGCTCCCCAAGGGCGATGCCCGGTGCCCGGGGCCATCCCCGCTCCGCACGGCCACCCCCGATCCCCAGGGCGATCTTCGGCCATCCCCGATCCCCAGGGTGATTCCCGCTCCCCTTAGCGGGCACGGGATTCCCACGGCACACGCTTCTTCTTTGAAAGCACAGAATGCACTTACGGCACATATTTATGCCGTTCCGCCTATATAAAAAGGCACTCTGATTTTAAAAGTGTTGCTTTCAATATTAAATCTTACATCTTTTAAAGATCATTTCAGTCTTAAACTGGAAAACCATCCTTCATATTTTCAATACCTATTAAAGGGATACTCGTTTTACAGTTTTGCATTTTTAATAGGTAGGATATGCCCTTGTGTTGTAATATACACTGTATACGTACTTTTCCCTAACTACCAGCAAAGAGGGAAGAAGCTCAAATTATGCTAATTAATATTTAACTTCAGTATATTCAGACTAATAAGTAACACACGATTATGTAGTCCATTTCAATATAGCCCTAAAGAAGAATTCACAATTACACAATCCCTTGAGTTATATACAGTCTCCTACTAAACAAAGCCTTATCAGAAAACAGCTATTTAAATGCCTTATCACACAATGGAAGATCTTTAAATTAAACTTTAAGTCAAGAAACAATCACCTAAACATTTTATACACTGGAAAATTAAGAAGTCTTCCCCACAAGCACACCTTTTCTCTTTGCTCCCACAACTTCAGAGCCTGAAGACACCATCAACTAGCCAAATTTAACAGACTTTTCTATATAAACCCTTTTTCGCATGCTGTATGAAGCTAAGATATTTTGCTGCAATATATAATTTTATCCAAGTTAAAAGACCCATGGAAAGACGTATTTTGGGATAGAGGTATCACTCTACGAGAGAGCCCTTTATTTGCACAGCCAGGACAGCCCGTTTCTCATTTGGACTGCAAGTGTTCCCAAATCCCATGGTGACAACCTGGCTGCAGAGCTGCCCGTCCATCTGCCCTGGAGGACAGAGAGTAACCCTGTGTAACATAGCCCACTTCAGCCTATAAACCACAGCATTCCAGGAACTCTGCTGTTCCCCAGATACCCAGCTTGCTGAAACTTCCCAGAAGTATGGAAATACAGCAAGAAAGTCACCTTTAGAGTGGTGACAGGAAATGGGTACTCAGTGTGGCAATTCACACCAGCCAGACAAATGCTGGATTAGCCTAATGCTGAGGCTTCCTTCACGGGCAGGAAACGAGGTAACTGTGCTAATCATCTTGCCCAGCGAAGATCAGTAACTAGTCAGCAACACAACCTTAAACACATCTTTTAAGGTAACAACTTGATTACACAACTGTGATACAAACAGTGTTGAAAACAGCTTCTCCACCAAGCATTGCTACTCCAAGAACACTGGAGTATTTACTTCAGAGGTAGATTCAGTGATGTGCATTGTTCAGTTATGGCAACAAACACAAAATATGGGAACAGAAATCAGGACAACGAAAAGACTCAGAAACTCAGGCTAAGTCCAGCATCTCTTAGGCAAGATGTTGACTCATCCATTGCTGTCACACACAAGTGACTTGAATTTTTTTTGAAATGTGGCTGAAGAAAAACACAAACGCCAAAAGGGAATGTCCTCATCCTAAAAACTCACACTCTTAGTAACAAAACTGCTTTCCACCTTGCAAATAAAAACAGTATCTTCGAACAGGCACAAACAAACAAAAAACAAACAAACAAACGAAAAAAGCCAGACTCAACCCAGATTACTTGGATGCTTTAGACTCTCTTCGGACTTCAGAATGACTCCCTGTTGTGTCATCAACAGATGCAAGTGCCCCATCTACCAGGCTGCTCACTCTAGCACCAGACTTCAACCTCCATCTCCTCTTTGACAGAAATTCCATGCTGAATTAGGAGACGTCTTTCAGTGAGTTACCTTCCAACAGAGTACTCTGTTCACTTCAACGGACCTAATCCATTGACTTTTGCTCAAAAACCCACATGCTATGCCAAGTTCTACAGGAAGGAAAAAAGAAAACACACAGAAATTGCACTCAGAACTGCTAATTACCTATTACTAGGTAACAACTGGACTGATCTAGGTTAGTCTTACTTGAAAAGAAATATCTGTTAAAAGACGAGAGATAAAACAAGTTCCATGGGTGGGAAAGAGAGTTTCCAGCCAAAGCACCAATGTCCTTCATCCAAACAAAGCAGGTAAACCTGGAAACCTTTCTCCACAACTCCTTGCATCCGCTGGTCAGTCTCTTTGTGTTAAGCCCTGGGAACAGAAAATCTCTGAACTGTAGCTAATAAACATTTAAGCAAAAAGAATCTAAGATGTTGATGTCTTTAGCTTTTTCCCTATTTCACAGCATGACTTCCACCAATGACATGACACTGAAATCTGAGCTACTCTCCCTTTATTTGTACAGCTATCCTAGCTACATGTCAAGACAAATTGCTTCTTAGTTAATCAAGCAAGAAGAAGAGGGGGGAAAAAAGAGGCAATAGAGAAGCTCAAATGTAATTATATTAGTGCATTATAGACTGATTAGGGTTTCATTATTTGCCCTTTTTCATTCTCCATATCATGATGACATCCCAAATCCCAGAATCCTTCAGGTTTATTCAACTTTGTTTATGAGTTAACAACTGCATATGATAAACCTCAGCTGCAAGTTAACTTACCCACTACCTTCCACATTTTTCAAGTGTCCATAAAGAATGCACAAATCAGGTTCCTATTCTCCATTTTAATATGGAGAGGCTTTAAAAATCAATCAGTGAGGAGATTTCTAAATAAGGTATTATTCAATGAAAAATAATTTTAAACAAGATATGAGAAGATTCACAGGCAGCCATTGTGAAAACATTTATATTCTTATTCTGAAGTTCCTACAAAGAAATCAGTATAATTAAGTCAGCAGAACCATTCTTATTTTTTCAATCATATTCCAAAACAATGATTGCTGGCCTCTGTAAGTTTTTGGGTTTATAAATAAAATCAGACTACTGAGGCAAAGGTGAGAAAGAAAACTGAACTTCATAAGCAGCAAATGGCAAAAACCCATCAGTAAGCAAGAAAACCCATCAGTAAGCCACCCCAAAGGAGTGGCAAAGCCAGGCAAAAGGTAACTAAAAGTTATGCATGTATGGGATCACTGATAGCTTTCCTTGATTTTAACTCAAGTATTTGAAATGCCAATTTCAGTTTTATGGTAGGCTTAACTTCTGGATGCAAGTAAAGGATTCATAGAGCAATCAGAGCTGTCAATTCACCAACTGCACTGTTACTGCTTCCCATTATAGACATTGCCTACATTCAGTGCTGCTCAGCAATCTCACACCATCTTTCACATTTCAACAAAGCAAGAGAACTCAGGAAAATTATGGTGAATACTGTAATTTTCCTATCTTTTCTCAAGTTCCATGAGCTTGCAGATGACCAGGTTCAAAATCATCCCAGGAACATCATTTTTAGGTATACCTGTTATTGCATCTTTAAGACTGCAGATCTTTCTTCCTAGAGCTAACAAGGAGCTACCAAGCAGGTTTTTCTCATGGCATACAGATCACTGGGCAACATTAGTAACCTGGGCATTCATCATTTATTCATTCATTTTTCTCAGTCCAGATTCTACAATCACTGGGGGACTTCAACAAGAAGTTTAGTGGCGTGAGGTGGCATGATTTCAGAGTTGCACCAGCAGCCTCTGTCATGAGCTTAAGCAAAGTATTCAATGTAATCATTTAATGTTAAGATCCTAGTCCTGAATTCAAAGAAACTCCAGGAGTACACCTTTGACTCCCTCCAGCTCTGATCAGGCTCAAGACCCACTCATCAAAAACCATTATACCTTCAAACTCTCCCTTTAATCACAACAGCTCACAGAAATGTCCCTTCTATTCCCATTTTGTTTTGCATTCTATGCACTCTCTATACATGCTTGGGGAACTGCACCACATCTGTACCAAGCTGGTATGCAGTGGCAACCAGGACCTCACAGAAGCAGACAGCTGAGAAACTGCATTGAAATAAGAAAACAAGATTCATTATAAGGTTACTAGCTCTAAGTCACTTCCAGGTTTTGGCATATTTGCTAAGTGCTGAGAGGCTCTCTCTTACCATTTTCCACAGCTCTCTGCTTTGTCCTGACAGTAGGACACACCTCCCATCTCTGCAAATTATGGGAGAAGCACAACGTCATGCAGAGAGATGTGGGACAAGAGAAGATTGATAGTGTAGTTGACAGCAAATACTCAGACAAGATCAACTTCACAGACTGAATAACCTCCCTTTTCTTGGAAGCTGGAACACTCAGCTATTCCTCAGTTAGGAGCAATTACCAGGAAATTAGCCACCTCAGGTGTATACTGCAAAACCTGTTGAAGAGCTGCCTTAAGAATCTAAGTTAAAGAAAATTCCTAATGCTAAATCATTGCTAAAAATCTGCAATTTCCTTTTAAGTGTGTAACAGGAACTTGGAGTTATTCATATTTTGTAGCGAGGTCCTTTCCAATCTGAATTACCCTTTGAGCCTATGAAATGTGCAAGACAGAAGTGTGTCCATTTTTCAACTGCAACTTAAGAGGAGATAATCAAAATCTGACCATTTTTCCCCTTTTAAATGAGAGGAGCAGCGCTCCTAAATTTTTCTGTCCCTTAGCAATGTTCAATTTGTTCTTGCTGTCCTGCCGACATTGTTGGAAGTTCATTTGTTTTGGTGCGAACTGCTCATCCATCTCTAAGTGCTGTGATACTTCAATTCACTGCCCTGCTGAGGTAGCAAACCTTTTTGTCAGGGTGTCCATCAGTAGCACACAGCTCTCACTGCAGTCAAACACTTTCCCTGTTCATTGTTGCTACAGTCACTCATGGCTTAGGAGTCTACACTCTCAGGGCCATCAGGAGGGTACCTAGCCTCCCATAAAACACTGGTTTAACACACAGTTGCTTTAACAACAATCTGTAAGCAATCTTACTTATTTTTCTGTTCAAAACACAGATCAAGTGAAAGGCAGTAGCTTCTAAATTCTGTGCAGCAACAGCTGGAACATAATGTTTTAGATCATGTCCTTTGGCTCTTGTTCCAAACCACCATCTGGAGAAATCTCTCTACACAGTGAAATTGATGAAGACTACAGCAAGGGCAGTAAAAATATGCAACTTAAAACAGCTTGAAAATCATCCTGCATTGCTTTATCCTGAACAACAATAGGAAGAAGTATTTTCATCAGCCCTGAAATCAATCAAAACCACCGAAAACCAGATTGCATTTTCTTCAGTAAAAATACCTTTTTATAGCATTAAGTATTAATTTTGGGCTTTCTATCATTCACAGATCCCAAGATTAGGCATTTATTGGCTACAGTATTTTTCCTGGTCTCCACCCTTTTTTCTTCATAAATATGCACTCACTTTTACAACATTTTCATCACCTTATGAAAATACATGCGCAAAAATTAGACTCAGTTAAATTCATACTTTGAGACATGAGTACTTAAACAACGCTTTTGTTGTTGCTGTCGAATATTCCTTCTCCATCCCCTTTCTTTCTTTGCAGGATATTTCATATTCCTTCGGTGGAAAAACTAGCCATTTGCAACAAGATGTATGCCAAATAACCTGATTTGTGCACAGCTCTCATTCCTTCAAATTCCCATTTTATTACTTCACAGCTGTAAGGAGCTTGAGCTCCAAAAGCCCTGAGACACAGGAAATGTAGGATGAATCCCAGCTTCTCTAACACATTACAATGCACATACATGAGATCTATGTGAGTAGGAAGTGGGAGATGCTTTTCTTCATCCTGTATTGCAAAAACAGTCAAGTTCTTGTTCAAATGACAGAGAAAAAGCATTGTCCATAGCTTGCTTTATACCACCCTTAAACTTCAGACATGTGGCTGTTAGAAGCATTTAGAAGGGGACAAATAAACTTGTACAGCACAGCATCTCCTTGTTGTCTCTCTTCACTGAGCTGATTTTACTTAAAAAACTGATTAGCATATGCTACTCGTTAGAATGAACCAATTCCTAAAAAAAAAAAAAAAAAAAGAGTAGCAATGAGGAGTCCGCAGGGGAATCAAAGCTTGGGTAATTCACTTTTAGTATGTGAGCGGTTGCTAACAGCAACCTGTCTCCCTCCCCGCCTGCCTTTAAGGGAGAGCAAGATCAGCACGGAACGCCAAAAAGGATGTCCAACACACGTCTCGTTTGCTCAGGGATTACCTTAGAAATTCTAGCCTGAATTACTCAGAGCAGGTGTGCGTGCTCACCACACATGCCGCGTTAATTATAAAAACAGAATAAAAAGGCGGGGGGCGGGGGCTGCTTTAAGACAATGGGGAAGGCGAAGGAGCGGTGGGCGCCCCGGGAGGGACGCGGGGCTCCCCTGCCCGCCGCAGCGCAGAGCGGAGCAGCGCAGCGCATTACAGCACGCATTACAGCACGCATTACAGCACGCATTACATCACCGCTTTGTGCAGGGCTGAGCCACCGCGCGGCTCGGGGGAGCGCTGCCAGGGCTGCAGCCCCGCATCCATCCCACAAACCGAGCCGCAGGAGTCACGGCAGCCTTCCTCTCCCCGCGCTGCCCAAAATCCTCCCCATCTCATCCCTTTGGGAAATTTCATTACAAAGAAAAAGACCCTTAGCACGTTTAGCCTTGTGAACGGATTTCCGACAAGAATAAACAGAAAGGATTTTGCAGGTTGTCACGACTAAGAATGGGAGATTTCATTCTTCATTTATCGAATTTGTTCTAGCAGATTATCTCCTTCAGATGACAAAGGCAAGCAGCCTGAATCTCATTAGAGCTACATTTAACACAGCTACTGAAGTACGCAAATTTAACCTAAATCAAGGCTGGGTTTTCTTCGTGAACTCCAACTTACTCAGCGCCTACGTTACTGCAATGAGAAAAGATTAACATCTTGCCTTCACTTTCTTCCATTTCTGCTAACAGCTACATGTTACTATAAATGCAGCATGTGCACCTTCACGACTCTGGTCAGAAGCACACTCCCAAACTCAGCACCCAAATCCAGCATTTCTCAGCAGCTCACCTATCCTCAAGTCATGAGTAAATAAGCTTTAATCTCATTTTTATTAAAGGTATGTAGCATATGCAATACCAAGAGAGACAAGACAAAGCAAGCAGCTCCCAGTGCTATTTATGACAGAAATCGGTACATACAATGTTCCAAAGACAGTCAGACAACTTTTCTAAAGCTTTAATATTCATATGCATTGTCAAACAATTGGTATCTATCACAATAATGTTTCATACAATTAATTACATTAATATTTCTTTGAGAACAAGTTATTTGAAAGCAGGGGCACTGTATTGTACTCCCAAGTGCATTAATCAAATTCTCCTTCAACTTAAAAAAAAAAAGACTATGTATGAAATATTGCACATTTTATAGACCAAACTAGTAAAAAAGCTATTTAAACTTGACTGCAGTTTACTACTTCCTACTACTTGCTGGCACAACAAATGCAGCCTAATAGTTGTGAGCATTCACTACTGCATGCTCGAATTTTGAATACCATAACTATGGACACTGATCCAGTTGCTCCCATTGAAATAACAAATATAGTTAGTTTTCTGTTAGCACAGACAACAAGTATTTACCCATCAGCTTTACCCTTCAGTCTTCTAGAGCATGGATAATACAAAAATGCTACATGCCTAAACTATCCAGCCATTCACCTCCATAACCCTACCTGCTAAATACCAACACTAGCAAATGTTTTCCATATTATTTGATTTCAGTAGAGGGCATTCCTCACATGGGCATGTTCAAGCACCTCTGATCCATGCCTTTAAAGAACATGCTGAGACCTACCAGACCTTATGCAGTATCCTATAGATACCATGTGATACCATCTGCAAATCAGAATAACGACAATGATTCAACGACTGGAAGTTACAGTATTTTAATTAAGTTCACATAACTAGCCTAATTTAAGCTCAATTAAAATGGGTTTGTTGGTCTCTTACTACACTGACTCATTCTACAAAAATTCTAAATGCATATGATTTCCCGGAAAAGCTCTTTGAGAAACAATAGGAGCTAACATTTTAATTGCATTAAAAAGCAACAAAGTACTTTGGCATGTATATTAATACATTACTTCAGAAGTCTACAATGTATTTTAAAAGCACTAGGTAAGATTTTAACAATGCCTCTGCCTTCATGTCCTCTGTACTAGGCATCATTATACATTCACAAAGTTGTCTCTCAAGATTTTTAACTCTAAAACCAATTAGCAGACCATAGGTGTACTTCTAGGTGACCCAGCAAGCTTAATTAGAAATATTAACTCTGTAGAGAACAGTAACAAAAGGAGAATTATATTTCTCTTAAGCTGTTTTCATCTTTATCATTTACACACTCAAGTCTTCTCATCCCATTAAAACACAAGTTTATGGCACCATTACAGCAACAGTTGCTATATTGTTTAGTTTGGCAAATATTTTTATTTTTGCACATTATTAAATAAGAAGTATTCTTTACTAAAGTGCTTTTGGTATAAAGCCACTTTTGTTGTACACAAGTCAATCTTGCTTACTTTTGAGCTTTGATACCCTGACGTGCAATTCAAATTGCCAACTCCATATCTACTATTATTTAAAAGAAAAACCTTACAATATTAACTCATGTCAGAGGTTTGCTGAGTCTTTTTTTGCCTGGCAGCTATTGTATGCTTGAACAGGAAGTAGTATCACATCATTTTTCAGCACAAGCCATTTTGGTATAGACAAATAAGGAATGTATTCAGGATTCAACACAGGGGGAAGTGTACTGAGTCCGACATTATGTACAGGAGCATAGTTAGACTGCAAGACCTGGACTGCAACTTCTCCCTAACAGACTCCCCCAAAAGTTTTCATAGCTAATGCATCTAACAGCCTCTTTTCCATGCTTCCCTAACTCAGCACAAGTGTATACAACCAGCATCACATAATACATTTGATATTTAAAAATGTCCTTCCCAAGTCCTTTCCACATGCAGTTCTCCTGATACACTCTATCCTCACTACCACTGCATCAACTTTGCTCATGCTGACGACAGGTCAGTTCATTGGCAGTACCTGACTATAAGGGTAATAAAAGTAGATGGAGCATTTTATCTACTGCCCATCTGCACGTATCAGGAGGACTAGTCCAGAAGTTACTGAACAGAACCTGAAGCATATGTACAGCAGCACAAGATGTCTGGAGACCCTTTCCTGCAGCAGATGCTCAGTATATTTCCATTCTCTCAAGAATCAGAAGACTTAGTCCATTACCACACACAACTCAGTTGTATACAAATTTATCCCAATTATATTGAGTCATTTCCATTCAAGTACATTTCCAGTGTCAACTGAGTTCTGAATTCAGTAACTGAGCATCAAGCACAAACTCCATGGCTTCTGATCCTTGAAAGAAGGAGCAGCAAGCAAGCTAGCAGAATATATTAGTCAGAACACTCATACTGTCAGCAGCAACAAAAATGGTTTCAAAGCAGACTTAAGTGGTACTATCATCTCAACATCTGTGGAAAGCAATTATGAAGTACTTGAGACTTCTAAAAAGCAAAACTTTGAACTAACAGGACTTACTCTGTCACTTATGCTTGAAATAATGATATGCATGATAACATTAAGAACCTAAGTTACAGCACCACAATCCAGTACCTCTACTTACCTTCTTGATAGCTTTGTTTTGTAAAGGAAGTTCACTTAAGATTCAAAATCAACAAAGCTGAAGTTTATTTGGATTTATGAGAAAATACCTTGAATGAGTCCAAAAGAGTTCTGAAACAGGGCCAATACCAGAAGCTTAAGTTGCCTACCAAATGTGAGGATTGCTGGCAGATGTGAGATAATCCCATCCTTACACAAGGCCTGCTTTTGACCTCTCTGGATAATTGACTGCCATTAAAATCACTTTTTAAATGTCTGTTCTTACATCCAGATTTTTTTGAACTGTCATCCTTAAGGCTTTTGACTCAATGACTTTCTGTGAGTATAAGCTCCCTGACCTTATAAGACTTTTTTTTACCTTTCCAATTTAGAGCATACTACTCCACATTAAAAGGCATTGGTATTTAAAAATTTGATTTCTCATAAAGGCTTCCAATTAAATGTGACAGTCAAGTTTATTGTGATTTCCTGGTTTTTGTTGCTGTTCAACTGTTTGAAATGGCTTATGATTCTGAACAATAGCCCATTATCTCCACTGAATATTTGCTTTGCTATATCCAAATAACTGAATCACTCTTAGATTAGAGTTATAGCAAGAAAGAACTGCTACAGAGCCTCTAGATAGGAAGTAAAACTTTGCAGTCTGCTTTGATTTCACCAGTTCACTCCAGTGTTGTTACCTGGTAGTTTATCAGCACCTGCCAATAGATTACAACTGAATTGAAGACTTAATTATACCAGGCATTGTAACTTCTGCTATCAAACATATTCAGGCAATATGATACAGTTAGGGTAGGCAGGAACTAAATACTGGCAGCTGGGGGACAAAAATTTAGAGGAACGTTACCTGTAGTTTGCTAAAAAGGAGGTAATTCATTATTAAGCATTAAGAGTTAACCAAAGTGACAACTCAGAAGTCCACTATGAAACTAAAATATTTTCATTTTTCTGGTACAGACATCTGTGAAAACAGTTGTTGATAGCTCATGAAATGGTTGTGGGGACAAATATATGCACATATGCACTGGCACACACCAAAAGCCAAGGAATGGGCTCTGTTACGAAGCTCCACTATCACAAGCACAGTTCAGCAAACATTCCCTTTTGGTGGTAGTGCCAGCTTAAGCCAGAGTTTGACAGTAATTACCAAAAGCAGGCTGGGGATTCTTAGTTTGATTAATCAGTACCATGTCAGTAGTCTACTATTACCATGTCAAGTCAAGTATCCGTAATACTTTACATATTACATTGTTAAAAAATATAGGCTGAAATACTCATCTTCGTCTTCCTCAAGGGAAGTTACTAGTCAACATCAGGGCACTCCATTCACATGGGTATGTGCACCTCCAATGGGAAAGCACAGCGATATCAGCAAAGTGACTGCCTTTAATTAACACTCAGCACACAGCAAAAGACACGTATAATGTGAACTTTTAAAAAAAAGTCCCTTATGCTTAAACTGATATTAAAAAAACAAACTTACTCAATACATGCCTGGTATCTCTGCACAATGATAAAATACAGTAGGACAGCAGTGTATTAGTGAAGAGCTGGTTCTAGTAACTAACCAGTGAGCTAATCCAGATCATTCTGAAATTCCAGCCCATTAAACACACAGGAAATTAGTTACATAAACCAACTGCACCTATATATTTCTATTCACACGTACCACACATGAGCAGCTCAACTGAGTCTGGATTTGAAGGTACTGCGGCACGCCCAGCATGTTACCTGTAAAGTTAACTGTATGTCATATGCCAGCTAGAGTCTTCTGCTGGGAAAGATCTTTAGGGGCTCTCTTTGTTTCCAAGAAGATCTGCATATTTCTTTTTAAGGGAAGCATAATGGAAACCCTGCATTACAATAATATTAACCTAGAGCAGACAGGAGCACTTGACGGAAAGCCACAGATCAAATTACAAAAGCCAGAATTACTGCATAACACCAGTGAGCTACAATGTCATCCTCTGAATTCTTCACTCTCTAGAATAGCAGCTTTAGAGCAGGAAAACAACTGGCTCAAAGATCATCTTTAAACAAATAGTTGTCAGGTGAGCAATGCTATTTTGACACAGGCAGCCATTTGCTTATCTGTGTACATCCTTTATCTCTAGAGTCTTCTTCCTTTACTTGGAAGTGGTATTCGCCCTGAACACACCACAGGCATTCCTTCTTCATAATGAGTTCAGTATCTGCATTTATGCTCCCTTCAGTGGATGACTAATATTACAAGCACACTATTTTGATTGACACCTAATACCATAGCTGCCATTATCACTTACATCATGCTAAAACATGAAGTGTTACCCACATCTATTTGGAGAGTAAAAGAATACAGAATTGCTTTGACACATTGTCAAGCACTGTCAAGTTTCACCCACCATAGCTATGTTTTCTGTTTCTCCATCTTACAAGGTCATTAACTAAGAAGTAGAGATGATTTTACAACATTATTGCTACATACTCAATTTCATTTTGAATGTTATACAATGATATGCTAGTACAACACAAAGTTCAAGAAATAACCAAGTGACTTACCATTCAGAAGTATCAGTACACCAGTTTTTTGTTGTGCATCCCATTTATAAGAACACATTGTTCATACTCCCCAGACACTGAATACATCTGCGGCCAACAGAATGGATAAGCTAAACAGTGCTTGGGAACAACAGCAATTTAAACCCTTATGCACTACCAGGAAAAATGAATCCCTATTTCAAAAGTCTCAGATTTTAGTTCAAGACCCCAGTAAATTTGATGTAGTTTCCATAAATGCTAGGTTTCTATCTTCTATTTCCAAGACAAAACATTTTTCAATCTTGTTTGAGCAGTCAGATGAAAAAAGGTACAGTACATGTTCCAAATCCAAGTCATCTTTGTCAATGTGTATCTTCTGCCTGTACAGTTTGCTTGACTGTCAGTTTGCTTAACAGTTGCTCTGCCTGGATTTACTACCAAATAGGCTTTGACAATGATTGCTATTTAATCCCATGTAATACCCAGATGCAACTGTTCCCAGATCAGAGGACAGTTTAAAAACACAGTCTCCTTCCTTGTTCCATACAAGCCAGGAGACGTGTGCTGGAAATCCTGCAACTGCAAAACTCAGCAATATGAAAGGATCACTATTGTAAATTAATCTTTTAAAATAAATCTTTTGAGTATTTATCTATGCAAGAAAAAAAAAAAAAAACAGTTTCCTTACTCCTTATCTAAAATTTCAGTTTAATAAACTGAACTTTCTTATGCTTTTACTTTAGGCAATGACACTCCAATAAAACTGAGTAACAGAGTTCACCACCTGAGTGTCTGGACTTAAGCCACCCACCACTAACAGCAAAACATGCCATGTAATTCAAAACAGTCAACCCACTCATCTTACACAAGCCTACTATTTCAGTTGTAGAATCTGTACACTAGCCGGATGTCCACTAACAATTCTCAGTTACTACTGCCACCTTCAGAGCCGCCAACTTCAAGGATCTGAAGGGGTTTTTTTTATTTGGATCAACTGTAAATTTAATCTTATGGTCTGTTTTTATGAATTAGAACATCTGAATTTATTAGTCAAAATACCTCAGTGTACACAAGAAATTGCAAGCAAGAAGATCCTGCGTAAGTATTTAACTAAATCTAAAATTATTTCCCTAATCATTTCATCTCTGCTTATATTTACCTGAAACAGAATCCTTCAATTAGCCCTGAACATCCTTACCCCAGTTTCTGAAATGCTTATCCTCGTGATGAAGATACTGCCATGAGCTAAAGTCAACATACACACTGCCTTAGAAAATGAAAACTGAAGTGATGTATTTTATCCTAATCTCTAAAACACAAGCAAGTCCTTTCCAAAGCAAAATTAAAAAACTGCTACCAACACTCCAGTATTCTGTCTAGTTACCACTTAAGGATATAAACCAATAACCTGCACAATTATTAACTGGCTGATAAATTCATCGTTTCAACTCAAGACATACCTAAGATTTAGATAACACTCTCCATCAACAATTTAATTAAGAACAAACTAAGCATTAGTAGGGTGAGTAATAACTCGTGCCTACAGCACCAGGTGATAAAATGTAAGATAAATTACAGTGAAGAACAAAATATTCTGTCTGACTTCACCTTGAAGATGATGTTTTATTCTTTCAACATCTCTAATCAAAATTCAACATACCTGAATAATATAACCTATGGATTCAAACTTCTTAATGTCATCTAGGAGAATGAGGGATTACTGAACTAAGACAAAAGAAACCGGCTCATTTAGGTGGGTTGAAAAGGACAAAATGTGAAAAACAATGCAAAAATTTCAGTCATTTCCCAAGAATGACACAAGTACTAGCACAAGAAATCCAGGTCATAACTGAAGCATTTCTGGGCAAATTGACTCAATGTCACTACTCCACTTCTCTACTCCAAGACAGATCTTGTAAAGTGCCACATCTTATCAGACTACAGTTTATGACCCATTCACAGGCTGCTGTCTTAATGCTTCAGCAAAAGCAGAATTCTGATTTGATCTCTGCATTACCTAAGTTACCCAGTTTACACCACAGAAACAAAGTAATATGCATATTTGCTTTAAATTAGGCACTGCCACTTCAGTGCTTAAAGAACTCAAAGACATTTTAGATGATGACCTCAAATTAAGACAGTCCTTTCTCTTACACTGTTTTCTGGAATACTACTGCTGTACTGTACAGCAGAAGTATTTTGGCAGACAAAGACTCCAGCCTCCTGTCAGCACTGGTCTTCCACAGACTTGTTTAACAACTTATACAGCAGAATTAGGAACAAGCCAGATAATTCCTGCATACATTTGCCAATACATTGCAAACCCTGCCTTTGGTTTCCAGGACTTCCAAACAAAGCAGCATGATTTTGTTAGAACAGTTCAGAGCAGATTAACTCATTTTAAAAAAATTGATATAACTGAGAAAAGTCTTTTCTAAGCAAATCAAGAAAGACAATCTCCTTCTTTCTACCATTTTCCTGTGCTCATCATGTAGCAGCACGCTTCCTGATGCACGTATCAGAAAGTGTGTCACTGGCAGTCAGCTACACAAAGGGGAAAGCATTTGATCTGTGTCACAGTCAGCATGTCAATCCGCAGCACTGACACCTTTCCCAACTAACCTAGGACACAGCCCGCCCTAGCTAAGGGCCATCACAATTCCATGTCAGTCCACACAAAAAAGAAAATTAATAAATCCCTCATTCTTCTTCAGGAAATGAGTACAAAGGAAACCAACAAGGAATCTCTTTCAGCAGTTTCCAGACAACATGCCTCTGACATGACTCAGGCACTTGAAAGAGTGTTTTACCACGAAACACTGCACCATACATCAGCAATTACTGAAGTAAGACTATGCCAACTATGTAAGCAATTCAACTTAGAACAGGGTGCCAGGGTTTACTGCTGAACATGAATGCAGCTCACTGTGACAGGCCAGTAAGTATCTGTGGAGTACTACAGCTGGCCTTGCCAACATCATGTGGGCAAACTTATCAAAGAAACTATTTTCCCCCAAAGAATTGGACACAAAAAAAAAAAAAAAAAGACAGTCTAACACACGCTACCTAACTCCAAGCTAAACACAGATCACATAGCAGACCCTTTCATTTGCAATGGCAAATGAAATTTGGGCCAGGACTGCAACTATTCACTACTGCCTGGCACAGCCTGGGTGCTCTGCTCATGCCATGGGGACAGGGAGGAAGGAGCTCAGCTGTGTCTGCCTGGAACCCTGAGAGACCACCCCCAGCCACTCACCCACCCCTCAGCACACACTGACAAGTCTCCAAGGCTCAAACCCACATCCTGTTGCAACAGCCTGCACACCTAGTGAAAGCAGCAGCACACATGGTGAAGCTATAAACTGACCACCGTCTTCATTTTCTCTGTCCTTTCATAGAGTCTCATTCCCATGCTAGTCTTCCATTTTTTTCTTGAAGCATCATTGCAGTATTAAATCATCAAGTAAGAATTTACTCAATTTTTCCCAATAAAATTTCTAAATCCTTCCTTTTAGTTTATATGAGCATGTAAGAGAGATTTGGGGTTGGGGGTAACAGGTAACAAGGGCACCCAGAACATTTTTGGACCCTGAAAGCCAAAGCAGTTCCCATTGGCTCTGTATAACGTGGATCCTGGCTCCAAATGGTCAGATTGGAAGGAACCTCCAGAGGCTCACTGCTCAGTCTCCTGCTCAAAGCACGATCAGCTCTGAGGTCAGACTAGGCTGCCCAGGGTTTAATGTAGCTGAGTCTTGGGAATCTACCAGGGCCATATTCCACAGCCTCTCTGGGTGACTTCTTCCAGAGCCCAATTACCCTTACAGTAAAAACCTGCCATGTATCAGCTCATGACTGTTCCTCCCACCACATGTACAAAGAACCTGATGTCTCAGCTCCCTCTTTCTCGGTTAGAAAGTCAAGATTAGGTATCCTGAAGCTGTCTTGTCTCCAGATTGAACTTCAGCCTCTCCTCACATGGTAACGTATCCAACCCAACAGTGTTGGTGGCTCACCAGCTGGGTTTAACACAAAGTTCCAGATAGTGAATACCACGTGAAAACTGATAGTCTCAATCTACTAGTTAATTTCCTGTGGACACAGTCCAGGACACTGTTACCCTTCCACACTGCTGGCTCTTCTTTAGCCTACTGTCCAACAGGACAGCCAGCAATTTCTATAGCGAGTTGCTATCAACCACCCAGTCCCCACGCTGAGGTTGATCCTCTCCTCCCTGAATCCTCTTTGTAGGTACAAACATTTGGTAGATCTTAGTGGTGAAAAAGAAGGCTCTGAGGAACTCAACCTCTGATTCAATGGAAACTAAACCACCCACCCACTCAACAGCAGCACCTTTTCCTTCTTAATTCTCCTTTAGTTAATGTTGCAGCAGCAATGCAGTTGTAGTCCTCAATGTCCACCTCTTATTTCAAGTCTAGCTAGACATGTGCTTTCCTTTGCATTGCTACTTGGCATTTTTTTTGCAGATAAACTGTCAACAAACTTTCTCAGACATCCCCTAATTCACTGTCTCAAGTTTTCCCCTTGAACTGACAGCTCCTAAAGTCTATTTTATCTTTGGACCCAGCAAGGAAAGTACAATATGACCATTTCACTATGCATGAAGACATTACTTGTTACTCTTCAGTTTTCACAAGCTGTTCCAACAGTCCAAGTCAACAGACCAGCTTTCTACAGTTACCACTGAGCACCTAGAAATACATTTCCTAACCATTTTTCTCATTGTTGTATTCTTATTTGCTCATCCACAAACAAGCTTATGCTTAAAACAAGGAACAATTAGAGGAAATGGTGAATCATCTCAGAAAACCCCATGTATTTATCACACTATTAACCTTCCTGTTAAAAATCCAGGTGATCGCAGCAAGTTGTTAAATAGATGTAAACAGATTGGCAATATTGGCAATAGACTGGCATAGTTAAATGCCAACAGTATCACAGGCCTATAAATTGATCCCTGAAAAAAGTGTCAGAGGAAACACTTAGCATTGTAAACATATAAAGAAGATCTAAACATTCTTTTATTGATCATTAAATCATAGCAATGTTTTTAACAATTAAATTTGGAGCTAACCAGTTCATCTAGTTCAAAATGGTAAGGTTGTAGTTAAATATTATAAATTACTCTAGGATTATTCACTCCTGTCAATGGAAACCCAACAGTTTGGCCACTTGCATACACTTCCCTTTAGTAATCTTCTGTCAAAGGTTAACAGAGAGAACGGCAGCTCTCTGTAATTTCCAACATTGTGTCCAAAGAAACTGGCCAATCCTGGAGGTGCGTGTATGAAATGCTGTTTGTGTCCTTTTTATATATTTAAGTATAATAAGCCAAAACCCAACAGATACAGTCACAGCCTGTTAGAGGAACTGTAGTGAATTTTCAGACAAATAAGGCATTCTACTTGGGAGGCTGAGAAATACAATAAGCATAATGGATAGTTAGATGAAAAATGCTGTGCTTGCAAACTACAGCCCACAATAAATCATCTTTCCAGGAACACAACTATCTTCGCTGACTGGAAGCAAAGTAAAACAGCTTCTAAAAGGAATTTTGCCAAATTGATGAAATAGTTTCTTCTTTAAATAAAGACAACTGAAGTCAAGTGATAAACTCAGCATTTGTTTTGGTTTTGACCACAGTGACTTCTAGTACTTTTTTATATAAAACAGCAATAGTAGCCCAAGAGGAATCGTTCTGATACTATCATTCCTAATTAATCACATGGCATTAATCAGTGCAGGTATCACAGAAAACATAACTACACAAAGGTTTCTGCTTATTATAGCATTTTTAGCTACTATGATTGCGATAGGTTTAGCAGCACTTGATTCAAGTGGTTTCAGATTCCTCTTGCCAGCACAGGAGAGAAACTTCAGTCTTCCAAACACTGCAATTCAGTGTTGAGAAAATCTTTCTGTATTGCAGGTGAGCAAATACCCAAACTAATTTACATCTGGCAGGTTTGACTGTCACAGAGAACACGTGGTAGGCAGACTTTAGTTTGTGAAACTCTTCAAAACACCACCCATGAAAAATTACTTAACTCAATTTTTGGAAGTCAGTGAAGTGATCCTATTAAGTTCTGAACATTACAAAAATGTAATGTTTTGCTTTATGTTTTAATGGTTACCTTTCACTACTGAACTTTTTGCACCCTCTCAAGAGATCATCTTAGCTTAAAACTTCTCAGTATAGTCTTTTAAAGGAAGGTTGTTCCATCATGTAGCAATCTCTACAATGCAGCAGCTGTAGGCTCTGGCCCAAAGCAAAGGAAGGGAGCTCATTTCCCTTACTCTGGTGGCTCTGTTGCAGGAGTTTTTACACTGTAAACTGCCATTCAAACAGACGTAATCACCTGTAACTGCATTCTGCTTACCTGATTCGACAAACTGATCCATTCCAAGTCCACAGAAGTGTCATGACAAGCCAACAGATGACATTATCCTCATCTCTAATGCTCAGGTGATGGGGGACTAAGCAGTTTAGTTGCATTCCTTGAGAACTGATAGCTAACTACTGGGTCAGCCCTGCACAACAAACCTGCCTGCAAAAAATAGTATCTTTTTTTAATGACAAATTTCAGGTTAGGCACCGCCAATTTCTGTATACTTGAAACCCTCTATTTCAGCAGAAAAAGTTTCCACTATCTAGCTTTCCTCTTCATCCACTTGCAACTAACCTCATTTCATTGCCTTTCCATTAAAATGACAATGATCCACATTAAGAAGGTCAGTCCACCAAGTCAGTCACAAACATGTATTTGATTTATTTTTTTAAAAAATCAATTTCATCTGCCATTGAAATGCATCTCTCCCTGCAGAAGTTATATAACTGGAAATATGATTTCTGTCCAGCTAAAATCTTTTCAAACATCAATATCGGACCTGACTTAAAAGTGTGTTGATAATAACTCATTTTCTAAAACTCATTTGTCAACTCTAAGAATGCTATAAATGCTGACCTTGTTTCTCACATTAAATGTTTTTAGCATCTTGAAGCTTAAGCTTCGGTTAATTGCATTTAGATATTATATGATTCTGCAAATATACACATTATTTAGCCATCACAAATATTTTGATTGGGCTGAAACAGCCACTTCATTTCTATCCCATTGGGGTAGCATATATCTAACACTGAAAATCAACATCAGCCACTAGAACATGCTTTAAAGTTATGCTGTAGAATTAAAAAATGCCAAAAAAAAAAAAAAGTGATAATGGCAGCACTTTTTGTAACACTGCAGTTGAATCTCTCAATGATCTCTCTGCCTTTAAAGCTTCCTTTGTTTAATATTTGAACTATTTTTATTGTAAATTTCAGATCAAGTTGCAATGACAGATTGTCTCTGGATGTGTTTCAGGGAAATTAGCAAAGTTTGTTTGTTTGTTTTAAACAGATAGTGAGATAAACTAACAGGAATGCTACTTGTGGCAAGAGCAGAGGTGTAGTATAATAACAATTTAGGAGTTCTCCTCTTCCCCATCCTGCACCCAAAAAAAAACCCTCTTGGCAAAAGGTGTGCTTTGTAACAGAGATGAAGCAAAACACAAATTTTTGTGTGAAACTCCTATTCAGAGAAAATTAATTTATGACTAGAGGTAAAAATTACATTATCGAAGTTCTTTAAAGCCTTGAAAAACATAACATGCAGAACACTTAAAATGAACTTTGAGACACTAATTTTGGAGCATGAAATATCAACCACAAAACACAATCTAACATTCAGCTCTGCGTGCCTGTCAGTATGTATCACTAATGCTTAACAATCCTGTGTAGATTTAGAATTGTTACAACTCTTTTCCAGTTTTTCAAAGAAAATGCCTCAAACAGGCAAAATTATCTGCAAACATACCTAGAAATTTTCCATGACACCTAACCAAATCTCAGGTTAAATTAAAAATCTTCTAAGATAAAATGCCTTTGGTATCCTCTAACTTATCAAATGCTAGCTCATGTGCAAGATGCAACATTCACAGAGTAAAGATCTGATCTTGGTTTGGGTTTCTGTTTATTTGTTTGGCTTAAGGGGGGTTGTGAGATTTAAGCAGACAACAAAAATATATAGTATTTTCCTCTGTTTTTATGGCAGTAAAATACTAAACCTTCATGTACTCTTGGAATAATTTCCTAACTTTTACGAAGAGATCCCTATTTTTCTAAGTGTAGACTCTTCTCTGAACTATCTCCTTTAAGGGACTTTTAAAGTCATCCAGAACAGGGTTGACTTGACAACTATGTAGACTCATTCCCCACTCACCAATTAAGCACAAAGTACAGCCTGTAACATAAATGCAGTCGTGGTGGTATCAGGCACATCAAGAGCCAAGAGGTCAGCTCAGCCTCTATGTCCAGCTCAGCTCTCAGCTGTGCCAATTGCACCATTTTATGAAATTATGCATGTACTGTAAGCAAGCCTACAGAGAGCAAATCTTTTTAGACAGGCTAACAGCAATGCAATCAGACTGACATGAGCTGAAAGATGCTTTCATTTCTTTCTGACATGTTAGAGCACCACTCATGCCACTGCATCAATAGAAAAGGTTATCCAGTTAAAAAATGACTTCACGGTTCTCCAAAATAATTGTCACTTGGTTTTTGTTTAGCCCATACCCAGACTTCATGAAATCCAAGACTGCCTAAGTCAAACAGAGGTTTGAAAAAAATATTTTAACTCCTGGAAGGGAGAGATCAACTCCATATCCCAGCTTTCACCAGTCAACTGAGAGGGTCAGACCTGATCAAAAGCAATCCACAAAGCTATTTTAACACAACCAATTCTTACACAAAGATATATCTGACTAAAAACAAACTCCATTTCAAAGGGTTCACATGAGAAGCAGGACACAAGGAGAAACCAAACACCTACCTTTGAGCTTCATCCAAATATATTCCACCCCATGTAGTTTCTATTTGAATTATCAGCAATTTTTTTCCCTTGGCTTACCAACCACTGTATTGCAACTGAAAAACTTCTGAAATTTCACTGAGGAAAAAAATAATCATACTATACTAGACCTACAGGAATATTAATTTATAAAGGCTGGAAGATTTGTAAAACAAGTGCAATAGTGAATCTGCATTTAATTCACCTATAGCCAGAACGCACCTTTCAAGGCACTGCTGGAAGTCATCAAGATAACCTACATAAACTCCCAGATGAACTAAATAACCAACAATTCCTTTTAAGACAATGAACTTCACACAGAATTTTCGGATGTATGCAAAAATGAAAAGGCTTCTGGTTACAGGACACATTAAATCCTGTTTGAAACCTAAATCCATCAAGACTGAATATATGGATTATGAACAGGTGGAAAGCACACTTATAAACTTAGGATCTTGCACCTCTTGCCTGTATCTATCATTCCATCTTATACATTCTTACACTCAATGATAAACAGCATTGGTTTACAAACCTCATTCTAAATTATTCTATTTAAACCCCACTAAGAATTCTGTTTACTAGTAGTTGCACATATAGAGCACAGAGGAAGAGGATGCATACCTTTTTTGTTTGTGTGAGAGACCTTAGAGCCCAGAAACATTGCAGTGAGATAGTCCAGAGAACTCCAGTACAAACCGTAAAATTAAAAATAAACATAAAAACATAAAATACCTGAATTTCTACTAGGGAAAGAGATAGGGTTTGGATATTCATCTTCTCTTTGTTCAAAAATTGTCTATAAGCCAAAAAGCATAGGAAAGGACTTCATTTTTCCAAAACTGGCCACTCACTGACTTGACAATGTTACTACTGAAAACTCCATACCATTCCAACATCCCAGTTACCTTCAGCCCTGAGCTTGACTCAACAGCAGCTTTGTCACACATGCACCTATCAGCCAGCAAGACCAGCAGCAAGCTTAAGGTTAATCATGCAAACACAAACCCACTGGACACAGTGAAGCCAAATCAGAGATTTCAGTCCTTTCCTGCTCTTCTGTTTTTATGTCTTTCACACTTGAATACATTCTGAACTGTTAGCATCTCCCATGGCTTTAGCTTACACAGCAACTGTATAATAACAGCAGATGCTGTTTAGTTCATCCAATTTCAGTTTAAAATATTTTTGTTCAGACTTAAAAGATCATAAGAACTTCTTTATATTGCACCTCTCATGATACAGTCAAACAAGGGCTTGCCAAACTAGGCTACCTAGATGTATAGAGATTTAATCTGCTAAGCCTAGGCTGAAACAAGTAAAACAAGGCCTGCCCTACCAAACTATACATAAGCCCTACTATACTATACATATCAACGAAGCACCCAAACAATTAAGATCTGGTTTCCTTGGAAGCCTTCCTTATTAAATGCCAACCCCCTGTGACAACCGACCCTTAAGGGGATGGGAGCACCCAAGGTTCATAGATCTCCATGGCTGAAAGGAAGGCAAAAGTCAGAAGATCCACAAAAGCTTTAAAAGTTTCATTAGTAACTATACACTTGGCATGGAAATTTTATGTTCCCTGACTTTCTACATAAGCACTTGGCAGTAGGTTTTGGATAAAGAGATAGGACGAAAGTGAAGAGAGATGAATTAGAGGGAGAGAGAAAGAAAGGAAGGAAGGAAGAGAAAAAAAGGGATCACCAATCCTGGCTTCAGTGTTAATCTCACTGGGATATCCAGGCTCCTGAGGAGCACGTGTGCACAAACTTCATTCTTTATAGTTAAGTTTTCCCCACCCTGGAGATAAGTTTCTTGCTTTCTATGCAAATCAGTTATCATCACAGTACATTCCTCTGGATCTTTCCAGAGGGACTGAAGGCCTTTGGGGATGGTTTTGGGTAGTCTTGATCACTCCTTAGTGTCCATGCCCTCTTCTCAACCTCATTCCTGGGCCTGTACTGTACTGTGTTGGGCTTATCTCCTGAAGCTAGAACAAGGACTTTTGTCCAGGAAAAGTGCTGCTCTACCTCCATGTGGCCCCTTCCTCCAACTACACCCTGTTCTTTCTCAACAATCCTTGGTTGGCCCCACAGCTATCTGGCTATTGTGCTAATACGTTATCCTTCTAAGCTTCTACAACTGCCTAGAAGAGACACATTTCTACTATTTGTCTCTGAAGAGACAGATTTCTACTACTGCCAGACAATTTAAATCACTTACAACGTTGGTTCCTGTGGCTTTCACCAAGTTCCCACAGTGCTCCTAGATCATTTAATGTGTTGAAGAAAATTGAGTTACTCTTAACAGAATCAGAGTTCCCTTCACAGTAACAGGCTCAAACCTAATGTTGACATAAGCTCCCGAACACAACCAGAATTCTGGAAAATTTTATTTAGGCTGATACACATATGCCACTTGATAAAGAACACCTGAAATTGCCAACCCAGCATATCTTGATGCAGAAGATAAACACCACAATCCATACATTGGTTCAACTTTTCTTCTTGCTTCCCTACCCACATAATTTGTGCACATGGAGAAAATCTTGATATACAGAATAAGATTTTTTGAGTTCTCCATGTGCAAGAGTTCAAGAAGTTCAAAACCAAAATGTTAACAATTCCATGAAGACTATTCTCATTTTGAGGAACTTAAAGAGGCCATGAACTGGGGGTAAAACAAATAGATAGGGAAAACAAGAAAAACTCCTTAGCCTCTCCTTAACTCTCCCTATTTTCCATTGTCTTGCGTAATACTTACCTAATTATCACAGGAATCATCTTCAGTCTAACCAGTATGATTATTATAAAAAGCTATTACCAATTTTTCTCTGATATACAGCCTAAGAAAGCTTACTCATTTAAAGCGATGTTTAAACTGGTTTTAACATAAAATGAAATGAGGAAGACATGAAAATATCTCATCAGAGGGATTAAGTTTGTCCCAGCTCTCCTTTTTAGTAATAAGAACTAGGGTACAGTTCTGGGTCACGAAGTACAGCACCAAAGTCTTCTCCTTTTCTAATTCTGAATTGAAAATAAGGCTTCACAGCCAAAAGAACTGTCTATGAACCATACACTGGGTAGGTCACAAAGCTAAAACTGTGTATTTCTCTCCCACAGCATTCAACAACATGGGAACTACAAACTGCTTCAGCCCAGAGCTTAGGAGAATGAAGAAGGCCAGTACTTGGAGTGGATGCACATCCAGAACTACACACAGTGGTAGTTATGCTGGAGCAGCTGGCAGTGGTAGCATTAGTTATGCTTCTGCTTTAATACAAAACACAAAAAATTAAACTGTTTTCCACATACACTTCAGCCTGGCGGAAATACAAAGTTTGAGCTAAATTTCAAAATTTAGCTTAACTGATATTGCTTTACTTTTTTGTTCCATGCACTGGCTTGATTAGCTTCCAGCACTGCTAAGGAGTCCAATCTTCTTGTGTGCAGGAAGATCCATTCACATCTTCCTAAGAACAGCTTTCATATTAGTTTTCATCTGAAACTCTTTAGTCTGCTTAGACTGTATTTACAAGTGGGATTTCTCGAGTAAAAGAGAATTCTTTTTTTCTGACTTTTTCATACTGTTTGAGTAACAACCTAATTTCAAAAAATCCTGAAATCTCATTGGGAAAAAAAAAAACCTTCCTAGAAAAAAGCCTTTATTTTCTTCTTTAAGAAGAAATAGAGCTTCAGTCTCAGACAACACTTGTATTGGAGATACATTGCATAGGGAAAATTTCACTATTACCTGTCCCTGTAGACATATTTTCTAACTGATAATATTACTCAGATCTTCCCCTTTGCAGAATGTTGGCAGAATTTCAAAAGTGAGTCAGTCTCTTAAAATACATCTTGCATCACTGTAGGGATACCGTTCAAGAGTCCACTTAAAATTTACATGGAACATTCTTTCTAAAATCTATTTCCAGAAAGTTAATGCCCTTTGAAAGCAAAGCAAGTAGAAGTGTCACAGCTACTGGCTCTCAAGGAGCTCCTAAGCACCAGTTAAAGAGGTGCAACAATCCAGTCATCAACAGACAATTAAACACGCCATTTTGAACATCACAAGTGACTTTTTAGAGACAGTTTTTTGCAAGATGCCTCTTCACTGGATACCTGACCAGCCATGCTCCTGCCAATTGGATGTTACATATTACTTCCACTAGTCCTGATGATACAACTATCAGATGCTCAAGTGTTACTTTCCGCATCGCAGTCTTGTCTTCTTTCACATTACTTTCACCATATTCAGCTCACTGACAAACCCATGTGTCTTGATGTTTGCTTCATCCCTTTAAGTATCTCCACTCACTTACTCAAAAAAGAAAGAATATGCTAACAGAGAAAGTGTAAAACCCCTAATGCCCTACCAGTGTTGAAGGAACAGAATAAGAACACACTTGGACACCAAGCATGCAGAAACAAATTAAAGCCAGTTGTTAAAGTCATTGGAGACATCATTTATCAAGGAATCTTATCTAAATGCATCATCTGATAGAATAATGGATTGTGTATTAAGCTGAACTTATTCAGAAGGATCTCACCTCAACAAGCACAGCTTACAAGGACTTACAAGAAGAAATCAGATACCTGCTGTCTGCCCCACTCAATGGTGCTCCAATCCCACAGTCTCTACCGCCCTCAATGCTCAGACAAGCTAAACTTTCCACACAATTAAACAATTCTGTTTACATTACATAGGCAGAACGAAAGCACCCAAATGAAGCCAATGTTCTATCTTCAGCTTCTCTATCTACAGAGAAACTATGAGCATCTGTGGGTATTTTGCAGCAGTCAGTCAAGATATCAGAAATACATTCTGCATGCCACAGATGATTTTTTTTATTCAAGGGCTGCAGCAATTATTAGAGAGGGCACCTCAACTATTATCAACTCACAGTGAAGTCATCAAACAGTATGGCATTTTTAGATGTCCAGTGGCATTTTCAGATGCCCAGCCTCCTCCACCCAAAAAGAGATTCAACTTAAATACATGGGTATCTTAGAAGCCTGCACAAGGTAAAACCCTTGACTACTCACATAGCCCTCCAGACTTGGAAGTCAAGCTTTCATATAAGCCTTATCTTGAGACTTTTTCTCTGCTTAAACAGAGCAAAGATGCAGACTGTGGCTGGTGGATCCCTAAGCTGATCCAAAGGGCCCATGTTCCCAGTGGCTCATTCCTGCCCCTACACTGCTCCCACTGTTGTGCCAACAGAAGTATTTGTGCAACTGCATGATGAAAAGCAGCAGGGAACTGATCCAGCCAAAGAGTAATCTGCTGAAAAGATGGGGGTGTGGGGGAAGGTCTTACACTGACTCAGTTTTGTTCAAATCCAGCATGCATAGGAACAAGCATGAGTGGCCAGGAAGCTCAATCTGGCACTGTTTCTGAATTGCAAACTGAATTACAGCCTAAGGTGAAGATCCTTTTTATCCTCTTTCTCAGCAGGCTCTTTCTGCTGAGTGCCAAATCAGCTTTAAGACTTCTTGCCACCCTAAATTAGGAGAGCTGGTTTAGTTGAGGCCACACTCTTGTCTCCTATGCTAACCAAATCCTTCTAACAGCTTTCCTGCCAGTGTCACAAAAGAAAGCTTTTGGAACGCTTTTCCCGGCAGGTGACTTCAGCTAGGATGCTTAACAATAGTCCAAAAACAATGCTTAAAATTCACTTACAGCTCTCACTGGCAAATGACTGCAAGTATTCAACTTATGATATTTATATCTTAATTTCTGGAACTATGCATTGTTGGTACAAAGATACAGTAATTACTAGTCAGCAGAAACCTTTACAATTTTTATTTAAGCCATTCTTTTCTCAAGTAGCAATGAAAAATCGCAAAGATTCTTTTTATTCCTGCAAGCATGAAAAAAGTGCTGTGACAGATAAGAGTAGACAACCAGAGGCTAGGGAAACTGATCACAGACACAGTCTCTACGTGCAGCCCACCCAAGAGCAGAGCAGCATACAAATTTAGGACATCAAAATTAATACAAGGAAGTATTGAGAAGATTTGAAAGTAAATTTTCAACATATTGTAAGAAACTTACAACAACCAAGTGTAAAGAAGAATCTTTCAAGACCTAGGAAAGAGCAGAAAAGGCATAAAATCTGGGGCCACATGCTTTCCCTATTTCTTTCCAGAATTACACCAAGCCTGCACATCACCCTGTGCAGTGCCTCAGAGTCCTCACACCAGCTTGCCATTAGCAGATGCTTACAGTCCTGTTACCTACACACAAATCTCCTGTGCCACAGTGTGGCCACCCAGCCCTGAGTGCTTTGTCACACTGAGAGGAAATGGTGCACAGCAGAAGCTGTCCCCCCCAAGACAGAAGGAGAGCCAGGAGTAGGTGATGGGAGAAGAATGCAGCACTGGATGATGGTTCACCTCCTTGACCAGTGCAGCCACCTCCTGTTGCTGCAGTCCTGTGCAGCACCAGGAAGACAACAGCAGCAGCCAGGGCAAGGGCTGCAGGTCCATCCAGGCTCCACCCAGACAACAGAGGAAAGTGCTATGGAAGCAGTGGATGTGCGGGCCAAGGCAGAAGAAGTACCCGAGGAGATGCAGAAGAGGTGAAGCATGAAGGGGGTACGAAGAAACTGAAGGTGTTGGGGTGAGAGCAGATGGCAGATGTTGAGTCAGGCCTTGACAGAACTCTTGCTGCTCAGCAACCCCTTGTGTGATGCCAGAGAAAGCTAGGTGGTAAAGTGGGGACCATTTTGGGTATTTCTGATTGTGGTTTGTTTCTGCCATTTTTCAGCTAGCTTTGGGCTCACAAACTAGTATTTTCAGTATTTGACAGGCACTGCCATGTTTCTCCTGTTTGCCTGTATTTACAAGTTGCTGTGCAAGATAATACTTGATGTCAGACTTGTATTCTTCTGCTTCACATGTACAATTTCTTATTTCAGAAGGGCTGAGTAGAAACATTTCAGAATGCCTTCTTATTTATATCAAAACTAAAATTCCTTACACGCCTTATTGAAAGTCTGCTGGAGGAAAGAACCTATCTAGTGCAACAGAAAAAAATACATTAAAGTGCAATAATCTGAGTTGCATACCAGGTTTCTTCTACTAATAAAACACACCACTTTCTTCTTCAGACTAAAATAATCTTAATGTAGAAAAAGCTGTCAGCTTTTTAGAATCAACCAATTCTAAAAATACTCTTTGTATAACATATTCAGTTTTCCCTTCCATTACAATAAATTATAGTTCTGGTCTTAATTCACAAATTTCCATTTCAGCTGTGTATTCTAAGAACATAATGTAAAGCCAAAAATTTGAGTGACAATGGTTGTTTGTTTGGGGCTTCATCTATGAGAAATATAAAACTTATCTTGTGCTTATTTCTCCTGCTGTTTCACTAATCTACAGGGAATGAGACAATCCTATATTACAATTCAACAACTCTCATTTTGTCCTTGCAAGTGTATCTATTTAAACAAAATCTTTCTTTGTAAGAACTTCAGTGTCCTGCCCTGTACAATGGAAAAAAACAAAACAAAACAAAAAATACCACACCACACAAACAAAAAAAAAAACTCAAACCAAAAAACACCTTCTACTTTGTCACAGTAAAAATCACTATCTTGATTCAATGGTAACACCAAGAAAGTTTAAAACAAATCCAAACAGCAGAGGACGAGGAAGCCCTCCTACAAACATCTTCAGCTAAAACCCTGCAAGTTCCCCTGTAAGAATAGCAATACGAACAGTAATGCATTGAAATGACAAACTAAGACAACTCATTTAAGAAAGTGTGCTTTGAGGAGTCTTTCCTAAGGATACTCAGCAAATAAACCAAGCAAATCACTCTGTTGGATGCTCCAAATACTTAAGTTAATAGCTAAAGTTACCTTATCCTAGCAATGAATAGATATATGATAGATGTATCTATATTGTATCTAGAACTGATACATGGCTTTACTTGTGACAGCTGTCTGTAATCAAATCATTTCAGAGGGGAAGGCCTCTCAAAGCCCTGAAGCATAAAAAGCTCTCACAATCACACTGCCAAATCCTCAGTTCCACTAGAACAAGAAAGGCTGCTAGTCAATCTAAAGCACCTCCAATTAGCCAAGCCATCTAGATCAGGATGACAACCTGCTTGCTACACACCTTTAAAACTAAGAGATGAAACTCTTTACCCTTTCCCAAGGATCTGCCACCCTTTTACAAGAACAAATGCTAAAAATTTAAACCATTTTACCAATTTCCTAGCAGTTTTTCTGCTGTGTTACAATTTCAACTGCAAGATTAGAAAAGCTGACTTACTAGTTGTCACTGAGCCATTGAAAACTACTCCCCACACACTGGTACTGCAGTAGTTTCTAAACCAATACCAGTCCAGCCGCATTTTTCACTCCAAATGCTCCTCTTCAGCTGTTAAAGTGCTGGGTTGGTTTCCAGGTTTAAGGATACAATGCATTAGGAGGCAGGAGATGCTATCTGCAGCCAGAACACCAACAGCAGTGTCTGGACTGTGCCTACTGCTGATGCAGGATTCTAATGTAGATAAGAAATGCATAGCTTCCCCCTGCCCCCAACACCAAAGTTAGGTTTGCATTGTCCTACAAAATTCAGTAAACCTGTTGCTGCTGAATACTGCCTTCTCTTTGGACTCTAGAAAACGTTTCACTCAGTCCTTATATGCTGTTTGCCAGTACCTCAAACCTGATGTGTCTTTATGTACTGCCACCTGACACAAAACCCAAAGTTTGATGCGACAACACTTCCACAACAAGCCATATGCCTCAACTCTACTCAGCCACTTAAGTTTGGTTATTTTTTTCCAAGTAACTTCTGATTTGCACTGCATCTTCACATTACAAATCACAGTAACTTCAAGATATAAGACTAAGATTTAAATTTCCTTCCACAGACTAAGTCACTGACTATTTTTTGGATTTTGCCTCCCAAACTACATGCAATTTCTACTTACAAATGCTTCCCACCTTGGCCAGAGCTCTCCTCAATACCCTTCTAGAAGACCTTCACAGGTTTTGAAGAAAGCAAGAAATCTTAAAGAAAAAGGAAGACAGCTGCCTTACTTATTCTTGCACTAAAACACTTTTTGTGCCAACCAGCAGTTTCTAAATAACAGTAATTTACATCACTGTATATGAGTTACTGGGGATTGTAGATCAACTGTGTCACAGGTAAGAGAACCAGCATGATCAAGCTCTGGTGCAAAATGGATGAAATAAACACATCATCACAGAGATGGTGCTCAGTTATTTCAAGAGTCAGCTTAGACCTAGAAATAGCCTCTTTAAGTTATGAAACACCTATCTGATGACAGCTTACAGACACAGCAGATTCTATTCAAAACCCAGCTTTGCTGTGAACCCTGAGGTCTCAGACCAAGTACCCCGTGTGAAGATATCACATGCATGGAAACAAACCATGCTAATTTGTAAGGCTCAGCCTCAACTCTGCTGAGATCTCAATGAGTTTTCAAGTGCCACAGTACCCCCTAAGTCTGTGGTTGCTGAGAAATTCTATAAACAAGAACAATTAAAATTCTAGATGTAAAACAGACACTGTCTTGTGTAAGCACGATACTACTCCCACCCAAATCTTAATTTTATAGGAGTTACTTCATCCCCTGCCAAGCCCTTGTAGAGGGTTACTCTGGCATACACTTTTGTTTCATGGTCAGACTGCTACAATGGGAAGATGTGGGTGAAAAAAAAAAAAAAAAAAAACAACCCCAAGGTTAGCATACACTGAATATCATTAATCAAAACTGGCTACTTAACATAATTTGAGTCTACAAGCATTTGACTATGTAATATAGTAAACCAATGAGTTGACCATGTATTACACAACACAATCTACACATTTCTCCTCCCTTCCTATGAAGCCACTAGCCATGACTACAGCACTCAGCATCTTCAGCTCCAGTGCGTTTCTATCAGAGAGAACCTGGGTGTACCATCACTACTCCCAGTACCTTGGGCCATAACGCAATTTGCTCATGCTTAACAACACTCCACAAGATAAGAACCCTCCCAGTCACACCAAATCCCCTTGGAAAGCATTCTTAAGTGCCTTGATTATACCACTGACTGCTCTTGAGTGCAGATTACCACCAATACCAGCAATTTGTATTACTTCAAAAGCAGATCTGAACTATGAGCAAGTTCACTACTAGAGAGCTCTAGCTGCTGCCAGCAATAATCTTCAATCTTCTGCTGACACAATCAAAAGCAACAGAATCCAGAGATGGGCAGAAGACTGTCTCACAACAAGAGATGCTAGCTATTTGGCTAAAAATAAAAATATAGCTCCTTACCAAAAATCTCCTACCGTTTTTCCTGGTTCTAAAAAACTAGTTACTTCCTTTCCACTGCTTAACACCTTGATACTTACAGTCAAATTATATTCCTATTGGCACTGACAACTCACAATCCTTGTGTCTGGGTTGCTTCAGTGGCACCAGTCGGTACCCTTGGTAACAATTCCAAAAGCCACTACCATGTCCAGCTTGAATGAGTTACTGTTTGACTCAAGAGACTAAACACTCTGTGTTACTAACACTCAAAATTGTTCCAAAAAGTATCCTTAGCAAAACTCACTCCCTCTAAATGAACCAACCTCATGCATTTTGTACCAAGCATTATGAATTTCTATATAAGGTGAGGAAAAAAGAACGGGATTTAAATTAAATTGCACACACCAAGCTAAATTATGGCCTGTGCTTTTTGGTTGAACAAATTGTCTAAAAAAAAAAAAAATCATTCTAACATCCTGTTATCAGATCTACACTTTCATTACTCTCTGTGCCAAACAGACAATTATTTGTGCTTAGATTTCCCTCCTTTATTTCATATTTAACCAAAGAGACAAGGAAGAGCTTATCAAACAATAAGAACTCATCATTACTTTAAGTCAATTAAAATTTTAATAAAATTATCAGAAACACTTAAAAGCAAGCAAGGTTCCATTTCTTCTTAAACTCCTGAGAATGTGGGTTGTCTCTCTACTGTTCCAGTCAAAACACCTCTCTTCTCCATAGCATTGCTCATGCCTGCACATGGAGAATATTTCTTAACAGTAACATTAACATGATGCTCTTCCTCAAGTGTCTGAGCAACCAGCAGATCACCTACTTATATTACACTGCACAATCTGTACAATCTCAAAATCAGATTTTTAAATCCTAGCAAATTAAGACAGGTGATTTGAACTGGGTCAATCTCATCAATATTTTCATATTCACACTGCCACAAAACTGCACATTTAAGCTACAAACTGAAAAAACAGGCAATATAAGGCAGTATACCTTACACCTACGAGCAGTAAGGAACGCGTTCATTTGTATGTCTAAATTTCTCTTGCAGAATTTAACCCCCTTCCTCTCCCACTTTTCCCTTACACATGTCCTTGCTAGCTCAACACCACCTGACCTTATCATTTTCTGAACAACTGAGCAGCTTCTAGAAATTTCCTAGTTTCCTGGAAATTACTGGACTTTAAAGCAGAAAAAACCCACTACCAAACATCGATCCCACACTCTTACTAGCACAAGACACCAGCACCTGGGCGAGTAATGCCTGGATGTACAGATGTGTACTTTCCCCATCTGATATTGGATGGAAAAGAGCTTGCATGCTTGGAAACACGTTTCCATGTGTCTCACTGAGGACCTCCTCCTTCAACATTTTGTTTTAACTGACCACAGAGTTACTACAGAGAAATAAGAGTTATCAAAATATCCCTTTAAGTACTAGTAACTATTCTGTTTGAAGTACCTCATCATCTACTTTCTATAGCCCATAAAGCAGCAGGCAACTGACTCAGCTCAACTTGAGCAGCCTAGCAACTCTGACATTCCCACTTTCATTTCATAGCTAATACTGTGATCACAGGCCATGACTGAGCAACTGAAAGATATTACTAATGAACTGCAGTAACACAGTTTCTATTTTTTTAGTATATTGTTATTTTTCTGCCTGTGAACCACCAAGGACTGCTACAAATTCGTACTTATTTCCTTATCCTTCCAACAGCTACCCAAAAAGCTGCCAATATTTGACAAGTCAATGACAGGCATTCCTCACTCTAGTATCATGATGTCCAAATGGTTCAGATTGAGAAAAGCTGGGATTTTTTTAAGCATTCATCAAAATGCCTTCATTTTACCTATAAAATCTCATGTACTAATTTCTAACAAAAACCCTTCTAATGTGTTTCTTATTCTTTGCTCAAAGATTGACCAAAAGCTCTCACACACAAGTCGGCTCTTAGTCCCCCATGTCATCTGCAGCTGTTCAAAATGACATTTAACATACCAGAATTCTTCCTTAAATAGTAATCATCACCCTCGCTTTTAGTTACATGCTACTTCAGTATCATGGCTCACTGATCTCAATTCACATGTTTGTGAATCTATATCAACTAAAAAAACAAAAAAAACACAACAACAAAACAACAAAACACCACCTCAAAACAGGAACAAAAGTCACTTCAGAATCTTTGTACTCACCTTCTCTAGTAGTATGGATTATATTCTACAAAAATTCTGCACACTTGTTATTTTTTTCAGAGCTGTTAGATTCAAGCACTTGCAAACATGTTGTAAAACTTTACCCAGCAGAATGTCAGTATTGTTAACATTTAAGTCTGTCAATGAAAAATAGGTAAGACATTAAAAATCTGCAGAATTTTCAGTGATGCAAAGAAACCTTCATTCTGTGCTTTAAAGGAATTACTTATTTTCAGTAAGTATTTCGATTCCTAAACAGAATTTAAATTTTATTTTAACTAAGTAATTTACCATAGAACATCACAAACAGGTATACCTAGTGCAGTAAATAACCTTCAACCTATTTCAAAATACTTAATGTTGTAAGAGAAAAGCACATTGCAGTATCTTCTAAGTGTATTTTGGGTTTTGCCCCAACTTTAAAGTGCTTCAAAGGAACAACTATCTAACAGTAAACATTAATTTTTACCTGCTAACTATTTGTCAGTCAAATCACTCAGTGGTTAAATACCATTTGCTGGGATTTAATGCTTTTCCCATCACATATGGGATCACTGAAGATTAATTAACTCTGCAATCCAAAACATTTAGGTGAACATTTAAGTGATTTTCATTTCTTAACAGAGTCTTTCTTAAAATTGTATATTTGGAAAAGCAATTGAAACTCACACTGATTTATATTCAATTTACTAAAGTTCTTAGTTATGGATAGTTTGCTTTTATTTATGTTAAGCATATATAAGCTTCTTAGTAGAACACATATTTTAGCTAAGTCAACAAGAGGAAATAATTAGCAAATTTCTTTTTTGGACTGGGATGCAATTTCTCTCATGTGCTTCTAAGTAATTTCTGTTTTGGGTCTTCATGCTTAGGACAATAATTTTATTGTTGTACATAAAGATAAAATGATCCTAAAAGTAACAGTAACTATTGGCAATGTTGGAAACATTTAAGTTATCAAATGCTTTAAAAAATTCATTACAAAACCCTTTTTTTTTGTTTTTTAGTTTGAGTTTTTAGTAAGAGCAGTTCTTGTTCCAACTACAACAGCTCTAAGAAACTAACATTTTTGCTACAAATCCAAACCCTAGGGCAAACTTGGGGGATTAAGTCACTTCCATTAAATGAGATCTTATCCACTCAGCAGTGTTATTTGTGTGTTGGCTACAGCAGTGCTATTGCCAGACAGACTGCACTAAGCCACTGTGCAATTAATGCCAACAACTGTTACATCCACTGCTAACATCCTAAGCAGTAAGATCAAGGACAAATACTAAAGATGTCCTAATTTTTTCACATTTGGGAACATGAAAAAAGCTAAGTTCATAATTCCAGGACATACAACACAGCTTTGGGGGCTTTTTTCGGTGTGGAGGGTTTTTTGTTTTAGTTTTTGTTAGTTTCTTTTTATTTTGTTTTGTTTTGTTTTTTTAATGTAATCATGCTACCATGAACTTCTGTCAGAAGATGTAAACTAAAATAAATATGATTAAAAAGTATTAGTGTCTGGCTTTATTTTAAATTATTAAAGCAGAATTAAAACCCATAGAGCAAATTTAGAGGTCTCAATCTGTAACATGGAACACCTAGTAACAGATCATAAAAATAACACTACTTCTTGATTCAGAGAATGTTTAGGCCTTTTTTTGTTAGTAAAAATAAATTCTTATCTAATCATAACTTTTACAACCTTTTTGTATGCCCATGGGATCTTCAAGCTAAAAATCCTGTTACATAACTAAGCAGGACACATCAAACTCCACAGTTCTGCATTTTCATGCTAGTGAGTTTTGCTCCTCTCCCCTTTGGGGATCTACATTTTCAATATGCGTTTGTTCCTTTCAATTCTCAATTTTAAGGCTGACTACACTTAAAAACTGAGCATTTAGTTCACTCCACTAAACCATCCAACCTCTGGACTTGTTCTGAGACCTCTGCTACGTTCCCATTCTCCCCTGCCTGAGCAATTCAAAAGTGATGGTCTTTCCTCCCAGCCATGGAGAAATGTCTGTCATGACACATGGCAGACTCACCTTTAAGACACTCCCCAGTAATAGACTGTGCTTTTAAAAAAGTATAGGCATTATTATAATTAAACAGCATTCAAACTGCTCTGTATATACTGCACTTGATCAATAACAACCTATTAGTTACTTGACTTCTTTTCACCAATTAGAGCTAGCAAATATATCATTACAAAACTGCCTACTGCCTCTGGAGAACACTCAAGCATGTCAACAAATTACTAACTTCATTTGGTATTTGAAATTTAATATTTAATTTAAACAAAGCTGCTTAAATTTTCACGAAGTGCAGTTAGTGGCAACTAAGAAGTTCAACTAACAGCTAAAGGCTGACTGAGAGGATGTCATTCTGCTGTGAAAATGAAGACTTAATCAGTAGTTCTGATACTGAAATAACATCCAAAATAACTGTCTATGTTGAACTACAAAAATACCAAAGTTTTAGTCAACCTTATGCCTGAGTAGTTTACAACACTCTTCCTCTGAGAAGGTACATACTTGTTTCTGTTTTGCTGTAATAATAATTTTTTTAAAAATAACACATACACTCACCCATCACCCTCAGTATTGGAAACTGGGGGCTGAGGATGGTGTGTGGCTCCTCCAAACAAACTAACCTTTATGTATAACTATGACCTTTATGAGCAAGTGCTGTATTGCCTAAAATGTACCTTCACTCTGGAAGCTCTGGGAACAACTCACTTTAAAGGCACTTCAACAGACTGCTTGGTATCATTTATTCTAACTGGCCATTTCCTGCACTATTTTGAGTCATTTGGCATACCTAATTAGCTAAACTCCTTATAAAAGCTTCAGCAAAGTGGATTTGAAATAAAATAACACTATGTTTACCCTTGCTAAATCCAACCCAGGCACAGATATTATTATAAGCTTGAAGTAAATATTTAAGAAAAACACCCACAGTCAATGAACAGAAACAACAGACCCCTTTGTAACTGCACTAGTTAATGACACCTAATCAACTTAAAATTCAGAGTTTAAGGGCTTTTTAATTCAAGTGAAAATCTTCTATTTGGGTAGATACACATTTCAACAGAGGCATATAGAAAGTTCCCTAGGATTTATTACTAGGAGGAAAATGGAAGTCCAACTGGCATTAGCACCAAATACTTCCTAAGGAAAGCAGCCTCAGAACAATTAAGCCACAAACCTGGTAGGTGCTAATCTAAACTATGTCTTGACAACTCTCATTTACAGAACCAGTATCTTTCCTAATATGCACAGAAGCAGAGAGATGGCATTTCCCTTTTTTTAGTTATGTGCATTCACACTCAAGCTCAATCCAAAAATACTCTCTTGCAAACAGAACAGTAGTTTTGGCATTAAGCTTATTTTATGAGGACCATAGTATATTAAGGATAATAACAGAATCTTTTAAAGTTCTTTGTGAAAAAGTATTTAAAAATAGAAATAGTTTATTTGCATCTTCCTCATAAAGCATAAGTCACACTATCCTACACTCAGCACAAAAATATGAATTATGCTTTCACCTGTGCATTCAAATTATTTTACAGTATTACAATTCTGTAATTCCATATAACCAGTATACTTTGTTTACTGTGAAAAAAACTACTCCCCCCTAACAATTTAAATCCACTAGTTTACAAGTGTACTTTCCCTACTGACTAAAGATGCAGAATTTTCTAAAGCTAGTGACATATTTGACTAAAGAGACAGAAAACTCTACTTTGAATTGTAAGTATCTGCAGCTGATCAAGCACTGTCCTTTTATCACAAAATGCAGGTAGTATGGATTTAAAAAAACTTAGATTTGCATGAGAAGAGAGTTCTTGGCTTCTCTTCTATGTAAGAACAATTCATTGGTATTTTAAGTCATCATAAGGCTACACAAATGACTTTGCAGGACTAAACTGAATATAAATTGCACTGCCTAGAAGGCTATAGCAATTGGAGAAGTCTAGAAGATTATAGGTGCCTTTGCTTCTCTTTGTAATTTGTATTTTAAGGGCATTTCTACACTATAAAGCATTATCTACAAGTGGAATTTGTGGGCAACATCAGCTCTTGGTTATTCCAATAAAACATATTGTGAGCTCTCTTAGAACTGGCTCTAGCTACCAAAGAACAGCCAGCACAGCTCCAAGACTGTGTGCTGCTCTCCTCTGCACCATCTCACACACATGAAGCACAATCCTAATACTAACCATTAATGGCTACTGGTTGCATGTGCTTCATCAAAAATGTTTCCCTAATGTAAGCTTAGCATTCAAACTCCAAGGAGTTATCTCAACAGAAGAAAAATTAAATAGAGTGGAAGAATCTTGCAAGTTGAAATGGACTGCACCAAACTACCACTTTCTTCCACGCATAATAATTCCTCCAATATGTCCACATTACATCTATTTACATGCATAAATGCCAGTAGTCACAAAAGCTCCATTCAGTCACAGCAATCAAATGACCTGTGATACCATGAGTACACACAGATTTCACAGTACATCTTTCTGGAGGCTGAGGCCATCCACAACAACTTCAACATTGTGTACTAGTATCAGAGCTTAAATACAGCATCCACTTCCAAGACCTATTTGAATGTCAATATTAATCACACTGTCACATGCATGTGTCACCAGGCACAGGGGCTCACTCAAATACAAAGAGAAAATTATGACAGCACTGGTCAACACCAAATCAAACAGTAGCTGTCTCTGTATGTAAGATTTTGTATTTTCTTTTTGTTGTTATGATGAACAAATAAGCTTTAGAATGAAACAACACCTTATAATCCTTTATTTCTACAATCTCCATCATGATCTTCTTAATTGACTCCACCAACAGATGCAACATCTTGCACCCCATAAAAGGCATGCTAAACAAGACCATCTCTGTTACAGCTATTACGCAAAAGGGATGAGGAGCCACACTACCCCTTTGCAAATGCAATCTCATACTCAACTCCCAAAAGTTTCTCAAAGTCAATAATTAAGAACTGAAGTTAACAACTATGAGAGAGAGGATTTGTAGAGACTAGAAACAAACAGTCTTACTTTTAAAGATCTAAAAAACTAACTTCAAGATGGTCCTAGACCTGAGACTCACTGCCCATGATCAGGCAATTCAAGGTCACTTTCACTTACTTTCATGATAACTGGCCTATCAATACTAAACTTTCTTTACACAGGGATGTTGCTTAACTCTGCATCTAAACTGCATTGGGTCTGATGTTGTGGTGGCATCAGAGTGATTTACAAGTCAACTAAGTATTCTGGTAACCATATATTCAAGGATATGCTCAATAAAGACAGAAACAAAAGCATCCATATAGGGAGAAAAGGATATTAAAGAAACAGATTAAGTTCCACCTTCCAAATAAGGTACAAAAACCTAAGAAAGTTCAACAAAGAGCAACAGGGATACATAAAATGAATCAAAGAGACTGAATGCACCCTCAGCAAATTTGCAGATGACACCAAGCTGACTGGTGCAGTTGACACACCTCAAGGATGGGCTGACAGTCAGAGGGACCTAGATAAGCTCAAGAAGTGGCCCCATGGGAATCTCATGAGGTTTAACAATGCCAAATGCAAGGTGCTGCTCCTGGGTTGGGATAAACTCTGGTATCACAGGCTGGGGATGAACAGATCAGAGATAGATCAGAGCAGCCCTGACCAGAAGGACCTGGGGGTGTTGGTGGAGGAGAGGCTGGACATGACCCAGCCATGGGCACTGACAGCCCAGAAACCAATCCTGTCCTGGGCTACATCCAAAGCAGCGTGGGCAGCAGGGGAGGGAGGGGATCCTGCCCCTCTGCTCTGGTGAGACCCCACTGTAGTGCTGCATCCAGATGTGGGGTCCCAGCAGAGGAACAACAAGGAACTGTTGGAGCGAGTACAGAGGAGGGACAACAGGATGATCAGAAGGACGATTCTAATCCATCTGCATGACAAGCAGCTAACCAGAGCAAGACTCTTCAGCATGCAAAAGTGAAGGAACGAGAGAAAGGTTAATAAAATCATGACTGGCTTGGTCAGGGCAAATTAATTGTTTGCAAACTCTTTCAACACAGGAGATGAAGCTCTCAAAGAAAACTAGAGCGTAGAAGGCTCAAAACAACACAAGGAGGTGGTTCAAGTGATTGTGTATGACCAGGTTTTCAAGATATAAAAGAATACACAATCCCAAGGGAACATTGAACAAGTTGGTAGAAAAGCAAAACTCCACAGGTCATTGAAAATATAGAAATATCATTCAGCTGTGGAAGACGCAGTTGCATGCTGAGGCAAGAGCCTGGAGTACCGAGGTTGTTCAGCCTGGAGAAAAGGAGACTCAGGGTGATCTTATCACTCTTTACAACTCCCTGAAAGGTGTTTGTAGTCAGGGGGTTGGTCTCTTTCACCAGGCAGCAACTGACAGAATGAGAGGGCACAGTCTCAAGCTGCACCAGGGGAGATATAGGGTGGCTCTTAGGAAAAAGTTTTTCACAGAAAGAATAATAAAGTATTGGAATGCTTTGCCTGGGGAGATGTGGAGTCACCATCCCTGGATGTGTTTAAAAAAAGACTGGATGTGGCACTTGGCGCCATGGTCTAGTTGAGGTGTTAGGGCATGGGTTGGACTAGGTGATCTTGGAGATCTCTTCCAACCTAGTTATTCTGTGATTCTGTGAAGATTTCGGAGAAGCTTCACAGATATTTATCCCACCCTTGTGGGGTGTTTCTCGGAGATTTGGTTTGGTCACTGGCAGAGGTAGAATAGCAGGAGAGATCAACGTTTGGTTTGGCCTGAAGGGACAGTAGCTCTTCATGTTTCTGGACCTGAAGACATTTCAAAAATATTTACAGACAGGAATTTGGCTGTTAATAACAAGTCTCATAGTTAGCAGCACCTGTTTGAACATCAGACAAACACTGTACCATGAAAGAACTAGTATTCTGTGATAACTCACGTCCACACACTTAGTTTATCATCAAAGATGAAAGCTGACCAAAAGATTGCTTTAGTAATTTTAATATTACCTGGGAAACAGTACTACAGTATTCTAGTTAGAGGAACAACTGCTCCTCTCATTTGAGTGTTCATAATTAAGACAAAACCAATGAAAGTAATGTGTGGCCCTTTATGCATATGAACTTGCTAGTCAAATACACAACTGGAGATGAGGGGTACTTTTGAAAGAGACAACACTGAATTCTTGAAAATCTCTAACAAGAATTACACCTGGGAGAGGCAGAATTGAGCCGAAGTCACCATTCCCACATGAGCTCTGTATATTCCAGCAAAACCTCTTCTGAGACCTCCTGCTAGATACTGACATACATGTCTGCACAACTCAGTAGCCCTGTCACCAAGGGACTCTGCCCTCATAGAACTGACTGCAAAATGGAGAGGCAATGTGGGAAAGAGGCTGTATTAGGAGAGAGGAAAATTACCCCACAACAACTCCAAATATAGCAATTCTGACTCTGCAGGGAGTGTTTTCAATCACGCCTGACAATTTTGATTTTACAAGTGGTCTATTATCAGAGTCACGCAAATGACTACAACTCCTTACAAGTATCCATTAGAGGAGAAAAAAATGCACCAAAGTTCAGGGCACCAGGAGCCATACAATGAAGCCAGAATATACTGCAGACTAAAGTACCCTTTTCAGGGCACAGATTTCTTCCATTTGGAAGCACACCTTAGAAATAACATTTCACTTTCTCAGAACAAAGAAGTGCAGTAACAGACTGGGTGAGAATCTGTTCTCTTCTGAAGGAGATCCAGGCATGTTTGCCCATACAAGCCACTTGCCTCAAGAGCTCACAGCCTGACTGCCAGCCACAACCTTTCCCTTTCCATGGAAAGGGAAGAGGCAAAGATGAGCCTGGACTTCTCTGTCACCTCAAACTGCTGTCATACACAAAGTCCAGGTTGAATTCTACAAACAGTTTTATGAAAGTGGTGGGTAAACCTATAAATGCAGCTAAGGAAAGCAAAGTAAAATTGAAATCCCTCCTAAAAAAAAAAATATTTGCTCCCTCCCCTCATACATGTCTCTTCACATCTCTGATTCTGAGATAACCAAGTATGCCACTTAGTATTTATTTTATCCACAAAATCATTGGCCATACCGTAATCTTAAACATAATAAAGATTCTTCTCACAAATGTTATTTAGGGGTACATACTTATATAAAATTCTAATTTACTAATACAAGTATTTCTCAAATGCCCACTAAGTCACACCATTACTTTATCCTCCCTCTCAAGAAATTAAGCTGTAAAACCAGATGTCCTTACAGCTGGCAGGCCAGGGTGAAGTCCAGTATGAAACAGATGGCTGCTGGTTGTTGATGCATCAATGTACAGGCACCTGAAGAGTTGCTACAGGACCAAGCAAAAGTATGTCACCATTAAGGCACTGAAGACAGGGTAGCAAGAGACACATTACACACAAATTGGAAAGATGCAAATATATTGCCAAGCAGATATTTAATTCTGACTGGACAGGCAACCTTACTGACAGTAACAGAGACTTTGACAACTTTTCAAATTCAGTGCTAAGTCTTTTTACATCAGAACTAAACATGAAGCCTATACCTGGTGTTTTGAGGGACTGGAGGATTTCTTTAAAGTCATCAATTCAAGCCTTAGATATTCAATAAACTTTTTTAAATGAGTTTTTTATATTTTCATGTGGTAATATCAACTTACAAGCCATGGCAGATTTAAAAATAAAGTGTCCTGCTCATCTGCCAGAGCTCACCATCTCTCCAGACAAGTCTGCAAAAGCAAATGAACTCACTCACAGTAGGTCTTCAGAAATCTAAATTTTCGCCTTGGTCTCCCATCCCTGCTCTTGGGCAATGCAAAATCAGCCATCTAAAGAACAAAAGAATGGAGGGCCTGGGAGGTTTTCTTTAAGTTGGCAGCAGCCCTTAAAGAGGCAGGATCTCAACAAATCCTTACTGCTTCACTAAGCCCCTTCAGCACATCTTCATTAAGTACAAGGGCTACACATCAGCATTTTTAATCAAAATTGATCAATGTTGCCTACAATTTTATATTACCTTCAGATCCCAACATTCTCTCCTGACATAGTCATCCTGACATATTTCTGCTACAGATGCCACTCACAGAGAAGACAAAAGTGAGTGCTGACATCTCCACCAAAGTGAAACCTTTCAAACCCATAAGCCAGTAACATTTGGACCCAACTGCAATGATGCTGCAATCAAGCACTTGGGACTTCAGAAAATATTCTTTCAGATAACTCTACTACAGAGATGAAAATTCTGGCAGATGGGCATATATGAAAGCTCTAGCTATCACAACAACGCTACTTGAACTCTAAGCCTTATACTGATGGGTCTTACAGTAGGCCAATTAACAGCACTCAAAAATTTATCTAAGAATTAAGAGCTTACAATTTATGCTCATCAGAAGAGGCACAGTGAAACGATAACATTACCCACTGGACAGTTATAATTCTCCAACCTGTTGCAAAATACTTTAACTAATGATGAATTCTACAGCAACATCTCAAATTTTTCAAAACATATGAACCAGTGCTCAATTATTGATGATTTAGTTACTCAATTTCTTTCTGAAAAAATAACTTTGGAACAGCTTTTGCACACAAAGGATTTCTCCAGCCTATCTGCATCATAGAGTCAGTTAATGTGTCTGCTTTTTGACTGTCCTCTTCCTACAGCATTTTATTTGTTTCTTGGCTTTATGCAGCTCGACATTGAAATATCTCGCAGTCTCCAACACAAGAGCAGGACTTGTATGGTTATCATCCCATTCACATCTGAACCATGTTTTTTCCCTAGGAGTGAATGTGTGGAGGAAGAAAACACCATCCATTTGGTTGAATGTGGCAGAGAGGAACCTCAAATACGTGTCTCTAGAGCAGGAGTGATGAACTTGTGCTTTTTAAACACACAGAATTCTTCACAAGTAGACACAGGTCCCAATCAAAACTGAGACCAGCATTAGGGTGGTACTGAAAGGTAACCTAAATGCCTTGCCCCAGGAGAAAACACAAATGCAACAGCTGCTGTGCTACATGTAATACCAGCCCTTCATCTCACACCTGTAACTCAAGTAGCCATCTCCTCCATTCCTTCAGCCTCTCCATGGCCTTGCAGTCTTGGGACTATTTGTATCCTGAGAAAGGTTTCTGAAGCACAATCCTCTTCTTTAGATGAAGTGATTTATTTCACACAGTAAATTAACTCTGGCACTATTGGATCTTAGTTACCTCATTAGAGCATTTGCTGAGTTTCAGGACCTAGCTGCTGACCCTCTTTGGTTAAGTCTACACTTGAGCTTGGTGCACAGTGCAACAGAAGAGGGTCAATACAGCAAAATCCTACTGCAGAAACCTCAGTGGCCAAACTATGTATTTTGAATGAAGTTTTACTTTTGACTGGCTGTTGTCTGGTTCTGTGGACTTAATAGCTATTTGTAATTGGTATATGTAATTCCTTTAAATTTCATTTGAAAGGAATTCTATTTGTGTGCCTGAAATGCTTCACATCAAACAAAGAACTGTGAAATGGGACAATCAAGAGATGCACTCCAAAAGAATACTTTGATCTGAACTAAATGGCTGTTTCCATTAGGAGGCTCTAGATAACCAAACAGATTCTGTGCAGTTTTAGGCCTATGGAATGAGAGAGAGAGAGCGCTGCTCTCCCCTACTTTTTGTCCACTGAAGAAATTTGGTTGCCATTAGATCATATCACTGAAATGCAAACAATCTGAACATACTTTAAGGTTTAGGCAGGTACAGGCATTGCATCTATCATTCATTTGAGCTGTGGAGCAATACAGTTTGAAGCTTTGTGTTATAATCCAGCTAATGTTAATTGTGGTACGAAAAAAAACCATTTTCAGTGGCCTAAACTATGGCAGCGAGAGTAGTTTTTCAAAGGATGACAAAGTCAAGCACTGGAACGAAACAAGTCACCCAGTGACAGGGAGCCCCACTGATTTGGAATAGTGTGAACACCTCAAGTCTATCTTGCAGTCCTCCAGTGGACTAAGAAGCCACTGACCTGAATAGCAAACAAAGTATAACAGACAGTTTTAAAAGCTTGCCTTCTCACTACAAAATGCAAATATAAAACAGCAAACAAATCTCATCCATTAAAACAGATTGTTTTGTATTTTCCTTACTCTGCATAGACAGTTTGTACATGTACTACTTAACTGTGGTTATTTTTGACAAAGGTCACATCAAGATGGCAATCTAAATCAGCTAGAGACTTCCTCAAATTGCAGGCACCTGGAAATTGTTTGTATCTTCTGAAACCGGCATCTAGAATATTCTCAACTTTAGAAACAGGCTACACAAATCTGAATTTTCATGCCACAGAAATAGAAAGGAAGCCACAGTTTCTCTCATGAGAAAGCCACAATTGAAGCAGTTCCCAAGGGAAAACGGTAATCATGAAGGTTATTTTTCCTTAATTTTAATTTTCAATTTCAGTTAGCAACTGCAGAACAAAATGGACATGTTAGACAAGACCATTAAAAAGCCAGCTTCTTGTTTATGAAAACTTACCAGGTCAAGCTACATGCAGTGTTTTTCCTCATATTGAGACAACAGAATTATTTTGTTTTCAATAGCCTTCCAACAGTTTACTTATTCTTTTAGTCCTACACAGAGCTCCAGGCATTTCAGCAGCATGGTAAACCAGCAAACACCTTTAACTAAAATAATCAAGTCTTTCTCACTGCATACAAGCTATTGCCATTTCAATGAAAGCCTTGACAAAAGGTCAAAAATGGAATAAGAGGTTTCAGGGAGGCACAGTTGTAGGATGACTTTGTAAAGGAAGGGCCCCTAAGTTATCTATCCCTGTTAATTATCATGTGGGGACAGACATCGATTATCTGTGCAAACACAGAAAAGGACAGTGAAGCTTTTGAAAAGGAGCACTGAGGCAAATAAGCAATTATTGATTCGTGTGTTTGGCAAACATTTTCACCCACTCACGAGAAGGAGAGTTTAAGAGGATTTTCACTACACAGTAATAACAGAGGCAGCCTCTCCAGCTCATAAAAGGGAAGTCAGAATATAAGCCAGATGCAAAACTCCAACAAACACTGATTCACAGCTCCAGTCATACTCAAAGTCATGTATGAAATGAGCAATTCAGCCATCCAATAAGCCAAGAAGGGGAAAGAGAGGGCAATTATGTCTCTGTTTAACAGAGCGCCATTTAAAGTATTCCTTCTGATTCAGCACCAACCCTTGTGATCAGTATTCTTGGCCTACCATCAATGAATTTAATTACACAATTATTGAAAAAAATGCAGCGTTCTCTCTTCCCTGCTTGCCCACAACGAGTCCAATACAATTCACAGGAATTAGTCAGACAGAACATGTAGAATAGCTACCTCCACTTTTGTTTTTGAAGTTCAAGTCACAGAAACATACAGCTCAAGCATTACTGAAAATTACATGTTTCCTTTCATTGAGCAAATGGAGCTTAATCTTCTCTATTAATTGATACAGCGTGAGAGGCCATGAAAGGTGCACCAAGTGACTTAACACCCATTGGTTACTTATTTGAGATTCTGAGATATTTAATTGACAGCTGTATGTTTGGATCCATGTCATATAGCATGGTTCTGCCCAACTGTTGGATCCTCCTCTCCTGTTTAGCATACAAAGGCAAGCTGAGTTTCAAACTCCTCCTTCGTTCTGCCTTCTTCCACCTCCACATGCAGCTAGCATGCCTTAGCAGCTCTGCTAACAAGCACACTTGCTGTCCCACAGCCAATGCCTCCCTAACTCCTTCTGATTTTTCCTACTTGAAACAGCTGCACCAACTAATTAATACAGATACTGCAGCAATAAGCAAAAGTTCCTAGCATTCAAGCTGACATTAGTGTACTTTAAAGACAATGTTCTTAAACAGGAAGGAATTCAATACAAAGGAAAGAACAGGGCCTTAGCCACGTGAAAACAATACTGTTCTACTGTGACGCATTAGTGACTGGTTTGGGAATGAGATGCCCTCCTCCCTTTATGCCAGGCTTGAGCTTTGGCCTCCCACATTTGGCGGCTGGTGGAAGGGAGGGAGAATACAAGAAGGCAGCAAGTAAGGAAGTTATGGCTCTCCTCTTTCAACTTGTGCCATCTTCCACAGACAAAATACTTATTTGCTTTTGTTGTCACAAAGTGAAAATGTTAAGCAGGATTCAAGACCCAAATACCTTCCTTAATATAATAAGGGTGTACCTCATTTTCAAAGCTGACCATTCCAGAAGGCTTTTGAAAGAGACACTGCTCTTTCAGATGCCCACATGGCACTATGCATCCCCAAGAGGCAATTAATTTTGGATCCTGACCGATGTCCTGATGTTCCAAGTATATCAGCTACGCATTAAGAAAAGGACCTCATTAAAGGACAGGAATTTAATTGAGTCTATATTCAGGTATGTCTCTGAAAGCTAGAGGGTAAGGCAGAGCCAATGTTTCAAAGAAACACGTACGACCTCCTTCTCAGGAATTCAAGTTGTATAGCCTACATTTAACTCTCTCCAACACACAGGAGCCAGTCAGACCAGAGATTCCCTGTTCTGAGCACAGTAAACTTCACCATGCAGCCGTTACTTCAGGAAAAAAACTTTCACACCAGCTCTAAAAGGTCAGGGACTAGGAAAATAACTACAGATATCCAGTGACAGAAAAAGTGCAGTACTATCAGACAGCAAGTCTCTGTACAACTTAACTAACTCTGTACATTAACTAACCATTTCTAGCCTTAGAAACAACCACAACTTAGACATGTTGACAGAGAGAAGCACTGGGAACAGCAAGGGTGCAAGAGTATTTATTTCCACGTTTTCTGTCTAAGCCTAAGAGCATAATCTTAAGGACTTCTCTGGTCCTGTTTAAAACTTTGCGTTCTGCAACAAGTTACTGACCTCATTCATCTGTTCCTTCTGTTGCTTCAGCCCAGTCAGTATGGCTGCTCTATTACATGATTTTTAAGTCTATTTTTTTCAGCAGTACATAAACGCAAGCCTCTTTTTACTTGTCTATCCATTCCACTAACCATTTTTTCCACTTCTACCTTTATCAGATGTCATCATAAAGCCTCCCTTTGGCAAGGCCAATTTCGAAGGAAAATATAAAATTACCACATTACTACAGAGATATCTTTATAAACTTATCCCATTAATTCAGAACCATTTTCAAGCTGTTGGCCAGTTACCAGTTTCATACATTTGGCTAACAATTCCCTCCACCAGCTTGAAGTGTGACAGTATCAATTTTTATTTTACCTCTAAGACATGGGCCAAAATACTTCCAATGGACTCAGAACTCTAACCAAACCAATCACAAAAGCAAGGCACCCAGTAGTAACGCTATGCTTAAATTTAAGGCAATGAGCGAAGCGTATGGGTTGTGGTTTGCTTATTTCTTACAGCAATATATTCCTAATTTTAGACACTTGAATGCTGTTAACACTAGATAAACTGCACACATAGCAACTACTGAAGTAGATGTCATTTGAAAAAACACTCAACCATATTCACTTTCTGAGCTAAACTCAAGGCAGCATTTTAAATATCACAGGGAATGACAATTCTAATTGCATACCGCAGAATTAAATCCAAGATTGCTGTCAAAGCAACATTTCAGAATATGTTAACTTTAAAATTACTGTTAGCCAAAGGAGTAAACTCAAGTTAGCTCTTTCTTAACTCTGCTTCAGTTCTTCAGTTATATGAACTGCTCTTTTTGGAAACATATCTTTACAATAATAATGTCAGCTTTTCCTTCAACATACTTTACTAGGAGGCAACAATCAAAATTTAGGTGATTTGGCTGTCTTTTTAAAGGTTTAATATAAAATTTATGCTTCACATCTCTAACTACTTCAACTTTTGACCACAAACAAAAAGTACCTGGGGAAAAGTCAGCCTGAAATCAGTCAATTTGTTTTCCCTCGACAGCATACCTTTGCCACTGCAGGAAGTTTTGATTGAACCTCCTTAAGCAGGGAAAACTATCAACAAAATAACCACCATTTCCAAATAGCTTTATTTTCCTATAGCTGTGACATTTCATTAATTAAAAAGTGTGATTAGTAATCTCATCTGAACACAAGACGATTACTTAGAGATAAAGTTCAGCAAATCTCTTGAGATCAGTACGGCCTAGTACACATATCTTCTGCAGCAGAGCTGGCAGATCAGAGGGAGCAAGGGGACTAACCACAAACGTGTTTATCTGCTGGGGTCCTTGTGGACCTAACACTGTCAGTGACCCTCTGGCACAACTAAGCTGCTCTTTCCACAGAAACTCAAGTAATAGGTTTCTACTGCGAGTGGCAGGAATTTGAGGAAGAGTGTAAGAAAAAAGGCAATTTTAAGGTCAATATTGTTAACAGTGACTTTTTCTTGAGTTGTGTCATCAAGGTTGTACTTTGTATTACAAAATTAAGGAATTCTATTCAAGTTCCTTTCCATTTTCTTGATCTTTTCCTCAGGGAATAAAAAAACATTAGACCTATCTAGGGCAGGGACTATTAACAGCTTGTCTCTGATTTGAGCACATTATCCCTGTAAAGCAAACATCTGAGCAGCGGGGTACATAAAAATGCAACCCACCTTTACGTTCCTTTCAAGGGTCAGCTCTCTTCATGACCTCACTGCACTTCCAATCCCAAGTCTTCTGCATCACATATCCATTATCTCCCATTATTCTGCCTAGGCCTGTCCCTCTGGTTCTGTGCTTTAAAAAAAGAAAGGCTTCCTTTTGGCCCTGAAATTGGTGGTTGCTTCAGGGAAACAGTACATTTCTGTCAAATGGCCTGTGAAAATTCAGGCTCCCTTACATCTATTAATCTGCCTGTGTCCATTAATTGAACTGTTAGTTCTGTTTCAGTATAAGACCTTAACCACATCAGAAAGAGCAGCTTTTGCAGCAGATAGGTAGTGTGGTGATTTCCAGTATTCCTGTAAGCAAACTGACCCTCTGCCTTAATTCTGTCAGTTACTTTCTTCCCTGATTTTCTCTTTCATCCTTCATTGTCTCAGATATATTCCTGTCTGCCCCCAGCCAGCTTTTGCTGCATTCTCAAAGATCACATCTCATATCAGTGCCAAACTTGAATATATCTGGGCAGAACCAAGACAAGAATAGCAGAGCTTATTCTCCAGAACTGTACTTCAACTACTACAAGCTCAGCAATTCACACAGATGTCCCTGCCTCACTTGTTAGATTGCTTGACTGGTCTCCAGAACAAGCAACTGTTTTACTTGCTTCTCCCTCCTGTTCCCCCAATATCAACAGTGCAATATAAACATTGCAATATAAACAGATATTGACTTGAATCCTAGCTTTATTCTCAAATTTTCTGCAAAAAAAAGAATTGATGCCTGGATGAGAAATGCACCACTTAAATATACTTAATTTATTCTTGGTTTAAATGTGGCTGGTAATACTGCCTTTACACTGTGTGCTGCTCAAATCTAACCAACCCCTAACACAGGACTTGGAAACCAATAAATATTGACATTTCAAACATAACTCCAACATTTTCAGATGTTTGTCACCTTTGACATCCAACTCCATTAGGGAGATACAGGGTTATTTTGTTTCTGATAATTAGCTCTCTACCAGTCACCTTTCAATAAGGAATACATTTCATTCCATTATGATATTTAGCTTGACATGGAACAGTTATTTGACATATTCAGTCAATTTCTATTCCACAAAGCAGCAGGAATGCAGCTTGTACGTAGCAACATTATAACTCTCTCACATTATGTGAAGAGGCACCCCTTTATCTCCTTTTGGGTCCTTTCTTGGAGGTTACATGACAGTTCAGTTCAGAAAGTTTCTTATTAAAGCAGCAATTTCAGTCCACATAACAGGCAAAATAAAGAGTGCAATAATTTAGGTCACTTATCACTATGAACTTCCAATTAAGTCATTTAGTGTCATATATTCTTCCACAGGTGTTTTGCATGTAAATCCTAGCCTATTATGCTGTGGAAAGCTTTCCTCACCTGAGAACATATTTTGTCTTTTCAATCTTAATTATCTATTGCTTGTGAAAGGAAAATACATCATTTGCTTCCTTTCTCCTCCTTGGCATTTGATAATTTTTACACCTTGCTTCATTTAACTTTTATTACCATGGCAGAACTAACATGATGCTCAAGTGACAAAAATCAATCCCTAAAAAATTGAACATTAGAATGTATTTGGGTCTATTTAAAAAAAAAAAAAAAAAAAAAGTTTTAAAAAAAGTAGTAAAGTACCTAATTTGTCCTCAATATACCTGTCTAGCAAAGCAGCTTATACATCTGCCTTTTTTAATATGTTACCGTGAATTAATGTATTTTTACTCCCAAAAATACCTCTGAGCTAACATAGTAACCAGTGTCACCTGATAAAACCAATGCCATCTACTATCATCCACTAAGGCACTTAATGAAAACTTTACCTAAACTCTAAACAATGACTCAATACAGATAGGACCGGGTGTGTTTGAAATTGCCACAAAGAGGATTCAAAAACTAGGTAAAGCAGCATTAAAGCTGCCCATGCAACCCTTATTTGTCAGCACAGCACACATGCTGTATTCCTCAAACTCTGCAGGGCTTTTCCACCGGACCCTCTACTTATCCTTGTGCAGATAATGGACCTCCTGTAGAGACGAACACTGATGCCTCATGATTGAGCTTATTGTCTGCTGGACCTCTGTCTTATTTATTGAAGAAAAGGAACAAAAGAAGGGATCACAGAAGCAGAGACAATAATTAAGACAGTGAAAAGCCACTTGGAAAAAGATGCCTATCCCTCCTCTAACATTCACCTCTCTCGTGGTTAAACAAGTCTCATTAAACTAGGAAGAAATCTTCAAACCTGAAGATTTTGTATTCCACTTCTCAAGTCAGAACAGGAGCCAGAGCCCAAAGTATTAGCAAAGGAGACAAGTGGGAGTGAGATTCCTACCCCAAGTAGTAAAAACACTTCACAAAGAAATAAATTAAGGCCTAAGACACTATGTTGGCTGCTCAAGACCACAAAAACCCCTGCTCTCATTTGCTGCTGTATCAACACATAACAAAGCTTCAGCATATGCACAGAGGGAATTGAGCTCTCGCAACCCAGACAATTTAAAGACTGCACTTTTTTCCACCCGAGTATCGAGGTATATCCATCCTTGCTTACCACAATCAAACACAGGGTTCTGCCACTTCTTTTTACTGCCCAGAGACCTATACAGCATTATGGAGAGCAGCACCTTCTTGCTCTCTGAGCACACTCAGGTTGCCTCAGTGGACATGAACTACAAGTCCCATCCCGCTCATGAACTTGCCTACAAGCAGAAACACCACAGGCTGCACAGCCACCTAGTTAACCAAGTGCTCTTGCAAAAGGGTTTTACAGCTTTAACTTCCTAACAGTGGGTTAACACAGCAGAGACCACAACATGGATAAATCCATTCCAAAAGCATATTCTGGAAAAATATGAGATTTTAAACACAGGATTTTTGTTATATAACAAGATCTTCCATTAAGAAAAAGTTTAGATTGCCAAATTTAAATTTAATATTGGTATATAACCATGACAGTAGGTAGTCAGGTCCTTTTGCTACAAACTGTTCATTGCTGTAACAGATAAACTGCTGCTTGGAACAAATACTATTTTTAGTAATCAAAGACTCCAAATTTTTTTTAAAAACAACCTTGTAAAAACAAACAAACATTCTCCATTCCAGGCTCCGCTGGAAAACCAAACAAAAACATAAAGCAAATAAGAGCACAACTATTTATACATCTGCCATGCAAATATTCCACAGCAAATGATACAGTAAAAAAAGGAAAGGTATTGAGTAAAAAAGCTAACCCTCAGTTCTTGTGGGAGTGATGGGATGAAGAGTTACTGCTTGAAATTAATCTAATCAATATCACCATTTCTACCCATAATATCCTATTACATACTATATTTGTAAATGGTAACATTTATTTTTCTTAGTCAATGCATTAATATATGTATTTCACTTCTCCAATGCAAAGTTTTCGAATTAGGTATAGCATTATGAAAGAAACACCCTCCACTGGCAGTTAGCAAATGCTAAACCACAGAGATTTAACTGCACCATCCCTGCTTCAACACAGTGGAAAAGGCCAGTTTTTAGTTAGCAGTATTGCATTGGTTTCCACCAGTTATCTACAAAATGTACACTGTTACTCAAGGAAGAAAGAAAGTTTGCTTATCTCCATTTTCATGGCACTACCACAGTCACCTATCAAGGAGTCACCTAACAACAGTAATCTACAAAACTCGCACATATTAACAGTTTTTCCTATATATTTTCCCATTACACAAATTTTACACACTCAAACAAGTTTACTTTTCTTTACCTCAAAGGAAAGCTGACAGCTTCAAAACTTCGATTTGTGGCAAGGCAGAGAGCAAACCCTTTTAGACAGCCAAACAGCCATTCTTAACTGTCCAGATTATCCTGGTTCATTCCTTTCTATATACAGGTATGACAGAGGCAAATTTACGGCTTCTTGAAAAAGTTGGGAAAAAAAATTACACCCCTTTTTTAACCTCACAGCTACTGGTTCCAATTGCTACTGGTTTTAAGCTTCTGTTCAGTAGAGTCCAGAGATATCATTTCCACTGAGAAGTTCTTCAAAACAAACAAAAAACCACCCACACAACCCACAATCCACTTTTCCAGGGAGTTAAACTATGCTGTAACAATAATCATCAAGAAAGAATCAGACTTCTCAGTGCTGTCTATTTAAAGCACTGCAAAGCAAACTCACAAAGCTTGATATAAGTTTTCCTCTGAAGCTGTCTACTATAAAGTTGCTTGGAAGAAAAAAAGCAGCGTTATCCAAAAGGGGTTATACCACTCAGTTATGTAAGGCACAAAGGTTCAAATTCAGATTTATATTTAGTTTGTCGATTCCAACCCAGAGTTCAGCTCAGTAAACTGATCTATTTTTAGCTTTTGACTCTTTTGGACATTTCCTTCCTTCATCTGTGTAAATGCGTCAGAGCTTCTAAAATGTTTCCCTTTGGCTAGGGTAGGATGCATCTGATTCCAAGCTTAAAAAAAAAAGTTAACACACACACACACACACACGCCGAGTGGTTATTGTTGGCTGAATTACACCCTTGTTCTGAGTTAAGCATAGGCAAATTTGACTCCAATCCCCACGCTGTACTAGAAAAGATATTGCTCCTTCCGCACCAACGGGTTAAAGCATGTCACAGCTAAACCCTACAAGGATCATGAGACAAACCCTATTTTATCACATTCTGTAAGCAGGCTTGACTTGGGTCTCCTGCCTTGGTAATTCAACAGACAAACAGCAGAATCTTCCCAAAATGGGGACAAAAATAAAGTTCAGTTTTGCAACTTTCTGCTCAGCCACCAAGGCAAGAAACTCAGTCAAGTATAATTCCTTGTTATTCTTCCAAAGACAGCCTTCCACTACATGTGGAGAAACCAGTATCTTAGTTTCTATTTCTTTATTCATTTAATGTAGAGCATTAACAAGCCAATGTCCTGGTTCTGGCCTGGAGTGGAGACAATTAGAACCCAGAGTACCAGTTCATGTCACTTTCCAAGAGCAAGGGTACATTCCCGAGATGGGGCAGCGTGGCCAAGGGAGCAGTCAGGGATGTCGGGGGCTTCCACAGGAGGTGAGCAATAATATTTATTTTCTTGTACATTATGTTAATCACTGTCTGTTTTCTTATCTCATTACTGCTCCCAGTAAATTGCTCTTATCTTAACCCATCATCTTTACCTCTTCTGCCTCCAATTCTCCTCTCCATCCTGCCATCGGGAATACAGAGGAGGAGGAGTGAGGAAGCAGAGTGAGAGGAACACCATTTCTAAAACACAACACCAACCAACAAGCCATTAGATAAGTCATTATCATCTTTCCATCTGAAAAGGTGGAAACTGTCCTAATAAATTTTTGTTTGGCTTGCCTCTGTTGTCCTTACAGAAGGCCGGTTCACATGATACCCTGTCAGTAAAGCAATGCCCAGCATTGATTTCTTCTTTGAACTTTGCAAATTATGGCGAATTCAAGCCTAACAACTATCTTCAAGTGCAGAAAACAACTACTTCAGACACAGGAAATGAGACTTCAAGATATGTAAAGACCATAAGCTACTACTGAGCTGTTCCATTTCCATTCTTTTAGGACCAATCCTATGCACAGTGTCAACCAAAATTAAGTTGTTGACTAATATTAATAAAGCAAATAAATTAAGACAAGGATAAAAGTTTTGACAGTAAAGCTTTATATAAAAAAGTAAACAACAGTGGTTATTCAGTTTCTTACGCAGACAAAAGATATGCTACTTTATTACTCTATAAGTGAAGACAGAAAGAGGTCTCTAAAGATAGGGTTTGGCATCTTCTTAAGTCTGATGTTCAACATACTATGTCCTATCGACTTCTGCAAAGAACAGGAAAATCCAAGCAATTTGTATTTCAATTCACCTTAATTTGTTGACAGTTTTCTACATTATTTTTCTGTGCTTTCAGCTGCATACGTCTGGAATTCAAGGAATAGGAAAATTACAAAGGGCAAAGACACTTCAACCTTGGCCTAAAGTTTTTAGAAGAAGGTGGAGTATTTTTATGATCTCAGAAAATGGTATCATCTTTGTACTCAATGCTGCTTAACCCAACATGCCCAGAAGTTAGTGGCATGATAAACACTTGGAAATTGAAGTAGAAAATAATATCCAACACTGTACAGCCAAGACTACACAATGGATACAGTAAAGTTCACTGTGCAGCATAGGAGGTTAGCCATATAATATTTGGTGTTTAAACATTCCATTTAGTCTAATTTACTTCTTGGGATGCCCCTAATTACCTAGGACACACTTTAAGAAGTGTCACCTGATTTCATCCCAACATTAACATCTGTTTGTGCTCTGAAAACAAGCAGTCCCCAAGACTTCTAACACTTCTGCTTTCATGAAATTTCATCAACAACATTTTTTGTTGTTTGATGGCCTCAAAATTATTAACCAGCTATGTGACCATCACAAACCTTAGTGAATAGCCTTTGACCAAATGCCTTGATAAAGTATTTCATAAGGCTGAAGGTTTCCACAAAATTACCACAAAAATGTAGAAATTCTGTATAAAGCCTAAAAGTTTTGGATTTTGAATCACTCTTTTATGCAATAAGTGAGGTACAGAATAAATAAAAACAAGTAGGTATTTACCTGATAGGTCCCCGTGAACCCTATCTTTCTGTAGTATATTTTCCTGTTGATTTTTAGCACTTAGGAAATCTCACTTCACTATAACCCCGGATCCTCAGACTCTAATTGCTAAGCAGTTATGTACAGATCTAACCACAAAAATCACTACTGCTTGTTTACACCATCTACAGACACCTCAGGAATAACTATTACTGCTTATACATACACTAAGACTACAAGAAAACATGAGTAATTAAGCTCCAGGTAGTTTCACAGATTGCTAGAATGCATTGGGATTACTCACAATAGCCCCATTCAGCACCATCTACCCAGAATACTTTCTCCAACTTTTTAACAAAGAGATTTGTCATTCAAACTCAACTTTTTGAAGCTACGTGGAATATTTAGTTTGACAGTGTATACATGCACACATGTATCCTCATGCACATGAGTAAAACAAACCTTGCTGAATCTCAGACTCATGCCAATAACATCATCCTGACTCTTGCACAGATTTGTGGGAATTATCCAAGCACACTATACTACATCTACAGTACAAAACATAAAGTAAACCCCTGACATATTGCTTTCTCTTCCCACCATGATTATAAAACACTAATGCCTATTTCAGTTGTTTGGTAAGGTCCAGATTACAAAATACCATATTCAGAAGTACCAGCAAAAGACATAGTTCAGCACTGTACAGTAGGAAAACTTGTTACATATTTGCAGTTGTTTATATGAAACAGTGCTACTGCCACTTACGCAAGGCAGTAACACGGGAGATTAAACAAATTTGACTAAATGATTTCAGAAGACTCTACTCAACAGTCTTGAAAAACAACCCTATTTTTTAAACAAATGCACAGTTAGGCAGAGAAACCATTGGAATGGGCTTTGTATCTTTTAAGCACAGTCTTGTCACTCAGGCTGTTTTGTGAAACTTTGTGGACACAACTCATTTATGACCCTCCTCTTTGTGTATCCATACAACAGCCCACTCGAGAGGCTGAAAATCAGATGCTTTAATGTACTGTAGTGTCTACTGCTAAAAGCACTTGAGTTGTTCCCTGTCATTTCAATTCCTCCTCCTCACTACTGGGTAAGTGATCTGTTTTCTCAAAACAGCAGTATCCTTCCTGAAGGAATATGACTCAGCTTTGCAGATCATCAGTATTACTTCACCAGTAGTCTACTTTTCAATTTTACTGCGCCGAGAAAAATGTTAAGTTAAACAAAGATCCTTCTCCAAATCAGGCAAATTTCTTCATGAGAACAACAAATAGATGTAACCATCTTAGTCATTAAATTAAAATAGCCTGCTGTGACCTTCGTGGGGTTTTTTTTACCTCATAGCCTTTTTTTTTAAAGATTAAATTTGGTTCTTACCAATATCAAGCAGAAAAAATCGTTTCTCCTGTTCTCTTTAAAATTATCATCCATTTTCCTTCATCCACTGCTGCATTTCCAAAATTGCAATGTGTCTTTACTAGGTTAACACTTTTGCTGACCAGGAATAGCTATTTCAGTGATCTTACCTCCTTCTTCAAGATGCAGACCAAATATCACAAGGCAGTTTCACCCTATTAAAGTGGCCCAGAAACCTGCACCTAAGCATTTTTTGACACTGGAATTAGTTTTTCTTTTCAAATGAAAAGGAGTAGAGAAACAAGAACATTTTCTCTTTATATTGGGGCAAGGAAAGTCTTTCCAGTTTTTCTTCAGATTTTAATTACCTAGATAGTGATTTTACATGCAAAAGCTTTTGGAAGTCATATGATATTTCAGGCTGAAATTCACACCTGTTTGTGTTAGGTTGCTGTAGGACACGTTTAACTGCAGACAAACTACTTTATAAAAAAACATTTGCTACCCATCTTCTACACAGTGACCAAGCTCTGCAACTGATGAAAGCCTCAGCTGTACCAAGTCTCCTCCTACTTCTGTCAGCTCCTTTCTGAGCACATCAGCACTTCATGACAGCTCAAATGTGCTCCTTCCAAGAACGGACCTGGCTTTTCTCTAACTCCCATCTACCTTCCACTCCAAATGTGCATTTAGTTTATCAACTGCCAGCTATCACAGATGTTACAAGTAATTCTCTGTCCTCTCTTAGAAATATTCACGACTTCTGCCTCCAACTGTTTCAAACACACCCTAACCTCTAACTTGATCTATCCTTGCTATCCACAGATTAGCTTGGCTGTTTTACACTAAGCCAAATTCCACAACAGCTGCTGCATTTCACACTGAAGCTCTCTATCCTCATCTTCATTGTTCCAGGGAATGTCAATTCAACAATGCTATTTCCCAGCCTAACTTCGCCATTGTAACTTCATTGTTTCTGCAGTTATTTTTGCTCTGCGTATGCTCATCAGAAATTATCAAGCTGTGACATTTTTCTATGGTGTTTTTCAAAATATCATTTACACACACACACACACCATCCTGCTTCAACCATCCTATTAAAATGGATACTTCTGGAATTGGATCAAACCTTCACAAAAGAGCCCACTTCTTCTTCAGCCCAGGTCAACCGGCACAAATGACAGCAACACTGCTGCAACCTTCTCATTTACTAAGGCAACTCAAAGACCAAAGTAACAGATTCTTGAAATGTTTACACAACACTAAATTTTTGTTGTGGTTATTTTTTAATACCAATGTTGTTATCACTCTAAGTCACATGAAAGATTGGACAACTTGTTTTATACTTTACATCCTCTTCATGCTCATCAATTCTTAAAACACACCTCAGCTCCTGACTGCCACAGGATCAAGAACCAGTTCTTGCAGAGGACAGCAGGGAGCTGTCATGTGAGCTACCATCAGTGCTGCCTGGCAAAACTTCACTTTTGGCTTCACTATTAGATGATTTCTGTTAGACACTTGTAACTGCTCTGTAGCTGCTCCAACTGTCACACCAAGCAACAACCACAGCTCTGACTACCTTCTCTGTTGTAAGGCACCTACTACACATCACCAGGAGAGAGTGCCTTCCTAAGAAGATTCACCTATCTTTATAGACAGTGTGTTCTACTTCATGGTTTTCAGATAGAAATTTGGCTTGTTTTTCACTTGATGCCTACCTTGAAAGCTATTTTGCCCATGATCTAAATGAGAGTGTGTTTTTATTAATAGTATTCTTGAAAAAGCCTGCTGCCTCTTAATAAAATGCTTGCCTTCTCTTTACCATGTAATTTTTCCCAAGCCTCTCTCCCTCTTCCTAGAAGACTTTCTCCACTATGCTAGTATATTTAATGCTGTCTAATACATGCAGTCAGCTATCCCAGTCACTATCACACAGGACACTAATATAAAGCAAGCAAGGCAACAGCGTATAAAGCAATATAATCAGGAAGAAATAAAACATAAGTCCTCCTTGTAAACCTGAAATAATACATTTCTAAATGCTGGCTTTTATCTTTACAGTATTAAGAGATGTTCATAAAAACTAAGGAAACAACAAGATCATTATTAAGAGAAAAAGAAGAAAATAAATCATCTTTTCATGACACTCATTAATACTTCTTCTAAAGTCTCAACTATTCAAGCAACTATCAGTGAGTGTATCGGCAGACTTAGTTGAACCCAGACTGATCCAAGTCTCAGGTTACTAGCACTTGCAGAAGTCTTCAAATGTCCACAACCACAACAAATCTCAGCATTCTGTTTTCCTAAAATAATCACATTTCCATTTTGGTACTTAAAACACACATATCTCAAACAAAAGTTTAAACTGTCTTATCATTAAGCTTACATTAAGAAACACATGCACAAGCAGGATACACTAAGTGTACAACATTAGAACCAGGTGCTATTTAAAGCTATTCTGGCTACCAGCCTGTTCTCTAACTTCACCTTGAGAGAGGTGGCACACTGAACTCCCTGCTTGGAACACCCACCTCCTCCAGACTCACATTCATCTCCTGAGAAAGGACTGCTGCCACCTGTGTAGATTAGGTTTTCCACTTTTTTGTTTTCCCTTATCAAGGGATGAAGTACAATTAACAATCATATTCAATTTAGACCTGGCAAGGCCTGGTCATTATTCACCTTATTGACGAGACTTTTGGAGCTCTTTGTTTTTCAAACACTTTTGCTCCTCCAAAGGGTCCCTTCCCATTGCTCAGTATGTAAATTGTGTTCCTTCTAGGAATGTGCAAGTGTTCACATAAACATCACCAATCTCAACGGCTTTGAAAACGGTATCATTTGTCCATATATGAATGAAGTTACTGCAGTTTGTAGAGGCTACTCATAAAAAAAACGTATCTTACATGAAATAACTACATCCACTTTCATCTCACAACTGTGAAGAGTTATCAGTTGGTTGTTTTTTTCCATGAAGACTTATCAGAGTGGTTTATAAAGGCACCCCCTACACTGTCTAGCCAAGGGTTGACTGAAGTGCTTTTTCTCTGTCACCTTTTGTATTCACAGGTATCTCCACCATCCCTGAAGGGTAACTTTAATTACTAACATTTTAACCAACATGCCTTTTATTTGGATTTTAAAAGTTTTGTTCTTTATGTCTAAATACTAAATTCATGAATTTCAACTAGCAAAAATACTTGGTTTTAGAAAACACTCTTAAAATAACATGATTCAAACTTAACAGAGAGCCCTCATTCTTGCACCCTGAAGATGTCAGTTGAGTCCCCTTCCCAAAGTACTGAGGACTCACAGCTGCAAAGATGAAGATTAAACCAACAACCAAACAAAACTTCTGTATGGTTACTGCCCTGTAAGCCAAGATTTGATGGCACCCCCTCAAATTCAACTTTGCTCATGTCAGCTGCTTCCAGATCTTTCAGGTACACAGAATTTTAGGCTGAAACTTAGACTACATTTTGAAAAGTTTTATCTTAATACCTTTTCATAAAAAAAAGATCTTGTATACTTAACACATGTACTAATGCCATTCTATACAGCCCCTTAGACTTTGCACTACTGGGTTTTCGTACAGTAACAGTCTTTTTTTCATAGCTCTAAGGTACTCACTTTTTTTTAACTTCAAATAATGAGATTTGGATACCAAAAATAAGAAAAACAGAAAATAAGCTACCTCAATTTCTTCCAATTCTAATAAAGAGATTACTCATTTACATTCAAGACATACAGTCTTTATGCATTCCTACTACCACCACCTCACTTCCAGTTCAGCTGCTTTCCTCACATTTCAACTGCAACTTTATTTCCCCAACAACTCAAGAGTGAGTTTACATTTACATAACCCAAGTGAACTGGAAATGTGCACATTTCAAGTGATACAAACCTAGCTGCTGTTCAATATCCTAACAAAATCTTCCAAATAATGAAACGCCATTCTTCAGGCTACTTTAATTCTACTTCAAGCTTAGTCTTACAAAAGGACAGGAGGAAAGCCAATAACCCCACTTGGCAGTTCAACTGACCAATTTAACCAACCCAAGATTAGAACTGATTGTTTGGACAAGCTTTTTGTTGTTGGGGCTTTTTTTCCTCCTGGAAAACATGGCAACATTTTTACTCATTATCTCTTTTAAGTAACAGCTATAGCTTTGCTAATATTCTCTGCAAGTGACAGGAAAAAGGAAGCATTTGTCATCGTAAGTTCTGTAAAGAGAAAAATATTTTGTCTGCTCCTAAGCACACCAAACAAAGTTTCTTCCTTGTTCATTGATCGCTGAGCCCATTGTGTTTCACTGAAAAGAAAATGTGCCTGTTGTTCAAACAAAGGGAAGAACCGGAGATCTCTTAATAGACCCTCTCCTTATAGATGAGTGGATCATGTACAGAGGTGGAATTCAAAGAGCTCTTCTCGATGCCAAACATCCACAAGAGATGCCAGAACATTTTCCAGTGAATGTTAGAGCCCAGGCTGAACCAGATAACCTCCACATGTAAACAGGGAAATGAGAATGCCAGTTGTTAAATATGCTCTAAGAGTTTTTTTATAAGCATGTCCTTCTACTGCTTTAAGATTTTCAGCTGCTGCAAGGCTGAGCTCAGTGCAACTTCCTTGTTATCAGAAGTTATCAGCATCAGAAGTCATCACCGCACCACTTACGAGCTTACCAGCTGTAGCATCCCTCAACCCACACATAAATGTGGAAGTTGATTATTAATACAGCTGGCAGGGTCTTCCAAAACTGCAAGATTACTACACAAGCACCCATCTGTAACTACATTAGGCAGACTACTGTGTGTAAGCCTACTGTTCTAATCTGTCATTTGGCTTTCATCGGGATTTCTCCCTGGGAATGAAAAAGCTCAGTTCCTCTTCCACGATAAAACCCACCAAGGCCAGTATCTTGACAAGGAGCTTCACACTCAATGGCTGCCATGTGAAGCAGGTCGCCTCGGGAGCATGAAGCCCTGTTCGGACCCTCTATCCACGCAACCGCAGCTCCCAGCCCTGCTCCAGGGATGCCTGCTACAAATCACACCTCCTCCTTCCCCCTTCATGAAACCAAACACACTGAGCAGCACCACCGACCGCAAGCAGCACTGATTACGCCGTTTCCCACATCCCTCGCGGACTTTCCTTAAAAACCCAATGAACACAGCTTTTACTACTATTATTACTACTGCCATCGTTATTTTTTTACACACGAAATCGGCCAACCCCCTCATCTTTCCAGCGGTGAGTCTGCATTTTCCTTGCCCACCGCTTCTTTTTAGGCATCCAGAAGGAGCAAGTGCCCAGCCCAGCGCGGCCGCCCCGCCCGGAGCGATGGCCGGGGGGTGCCCTGGGGGGCTCGGAGCCGCCGGCGGAGCGGACGGAGGGGAGGAGCCGCCGCCGCTCGGGGGAAGCCGGCCGGCACCGGGGGAGCTCCGTGCCCGCTGCCGCCCAGGCTGCCGGCAGGGCTCCGTGCGGCCCGGGCAGTCCTGCCTTCCCCGCCGCTATCCCCCGGGGAACAGCGTCTCGGCGGCGGCCGCAGCCGCCCTCCCCGCCCGGTTGCGTGCCGAGAGTAAACACCGAAGGAGAAGGCAGCCTCCATTTTTTTTCATCCCGGCAGCCTGTCAACAGGCTCCCCCCCTTCCCCTCCCGATCCTCCGCGCCGAGCCCGGCTTCCCAGCCCGGCAGCGCCCGAGAGCCGCTGCTGCCCCGCCTCATCCCCTTAACACGGGCTTCGCTTTTTGTCTGCCTCTTTCGCTTCTCCTCAGAACGTCCACTTTCCATGCCGCTTCTCCCATCCCTGCCCTGTGCCGCCACCCAGCAGCACAGCACAGAGGAGCGGTGCCTCTTATAGCGGTGTCATCCTTGCCTGCTCGCCGGCCTCCCCGGGGGGCCCGGCCGGCACAACCGGCTCCCTGCGGCCCCGCTCACCCTTCCCTCCCTCCGACACCCTGGGCTTCCCGGATCGGAGCGGCTCCTCCACCCGCCTCCCGCCCCGCAACCCCCGGCGGGACATTTTCGGGGAACTCGGGTCCGCCCGGCGCTGGGTGGTGCCGCCCGGCCCCGGTAACGCGCCCGCTACCGGGCCGGCATGGGAGGCAGAACCGCACCTGTCACCGGCGACACCGCCCCGGGGCGGCAGCAGCCCCGCACCCTCCCGGCCGGGCCGCGCCGCCGCCGCCCCCGTTTTCACGCCTCGGTTCCGCCGGTGAGGGTGGCGTCCCGCCCGCGAGTTGCTGTGCCCAAGCCCCGCCGTCCCCGGCATGGGACGGGGGCTCGGCTCTCCTCCCCGCCACCTCCCCGAGGAACGGACGGGCAGTGCCGAGGCGGCCCCGGCGGCGAGACTTCCCCGAGGCCACCTGACAAAGCCGGCTGCCCTCGCCTTCTTTCCCGGCTCCAGGGGGAAGACGTCGCTTCCCCAGGGCCACCTTTCGTCTCTACCTCCAGCCGCGGTCTCGCCGCCGGCCTTTCCTCCCCTTTCTCCCAGGACAGGACCGCACTCACCGGATCGGAAGAACGCCGCGATGTCCGCCGAGTCCTTGGCCGCCTCCTCGGCCCCTTCCCCCGCGCCGCTGCCGGCCGTGGTGGCGGCGGAGGTGGCGGTAGCGGCGCTGCTCATGGCTGCTGCTGCTGCTGCTGCGTGTGCCGCCGGCGCTGGCTCCACCGGGCGAGACCCGCCGCCGACCCCGCCGCCCCCTCCGCGGATCCCGGCTTCACCTCCGGGCGGGAGCGGCCGTCAGGGCGGCAGCCGGAGTGGGCGAGCGATGCGGGGCGGCGGCGGGCGGCCGCAGCGAGCGCAGGGACATGAAGGTATGTGCGGAATGGCAGCTCCGGGAGCGCCCACCCCCCGCAGCCACCTAGGAGGCGGCGTGTGCATGCAGGGAGTCCGGGCGGGCGGGCGGGCGGCAGCCGGAGCGCAGACAATCGCAGGAGGAGGAGGAGGAGGAGGGCGACGACGACGACGACGACGGCATGGGAAGGGCCAGCGGTCCGCGCAGCGAGCAGCCGGTGGGCGGAGGAAAAAGGAACGTTTCCAGCCTTTTTTTTTTTTTTTTCCCTTTTCCCTTTTTTTTTTTTTTCTCTTTTTTTTTTTTTTTTTTTTTTTTTTTAGAAGGAGCGAGCGGCGAACCGGAGGAGCAGCAGCTGCCCTAGCCACCGCGGTGCCAGTGGCCGCAGCAAGCACCGTCCTCCATCTTGACGGGGAGGAGGAGGAGAGGGGAGGAGGGTGGGAAGGGGGAGTCGGGAAAGGAAGCGAGTCCCCGCCCGAGGAACAAGGGCGGTGGAGCCGCGAGTGGGGGGAGCTCGGGAGTCTCCGGCTGCGTCCGGCACCGGTCGGGATGGGGCGGGGCCGGGCGGCGCAGGCCCCGCCGAGCCCGCAGCCCCTGGCTGGGCCGGAGCTTCCCGGCGGCTCCCGGAGCCGCGGCCGCCTGTGCGGAGCTGTGTGCTCGGGTTTCTTTTTCCTTGGTTGGGTTGTTGGTTTTTTTTAGGTGCTTCCGGCTGCCCTTCGCCCTACTGCCAGCTCGCCGGTGTGCGGAGGTCGGAGTGGAGGTCCGGAAAACCAAAAAATCCCAAACATAATCCAGCCGGTCCGCCCCGGGAGCGTGGGAAGCGGCGCGTGCCCCGTGCTGCTGCGGCCGCTCCCCGGGCGCCAGGGCCGCTGAGGGGCCGTGCTCGGGAAGAGACCCCTGCCCCAGGTCGGAAAGAGCCTGGCTTACCTCTGCAAGGCACGGGGGAAAAAGGATGCGCAGATTTCTTGAAAAGGTGCCTTTAAAAGGCATCCGGTTACATTGCTGTCTCTATTGTGGGTGTTTTTACTTCTCCCGTCACGGGGACACTTCAAAGGATTTTATGCTATGGACCAGTTCAATTCATATCAAATAAGCTAGCAGCTCACGACGCGTCCACCACCATCCTGTTCCTCATTACTTATACTTCGTTCCTTATACTGCTGAGGCAGTATAAGTTTGCGTCCAGGTAAGGTTGAGGGGAGGGTGTCAGAGCAGGAATCACAGCAGTTGCACAGATGGATGAATCTGAGTAACACATCTCGAATGCTTGTGGTAAATAGTAAATTGTTAGCGCACTTGAAATGCAGAAGTACAACTTCAGGAGTTGAACTGCTGAGCCTTTGCTAAGTGTTAAAAGGAAGGTAAGTTCAAGAGAAATGTGGTTCGTAGAATCATAGAATATCCTGAGTTGGAAATGACTCACAAGTATCGTCGTAGGATGCTGCACAGGACCACCTCTAGAATCCCACATGTGCCTGAGAACATTGTCCAAATACTTCCTCAACTCCAGCCGGCTGTGGGCTACGAACACTTCCCTGGGGAGCCTGTTCCAGTGCCCGGTCAGCTTCTGGGAGAAGAACCTTTTCCCAATGCCCAACCTAAACCTCCCCTGGCACAGCTTCATGTCTTTCTTTCGGGTCCTAAGGGAATCCTAACAGTAGTTTATCAGTCAGATGATGAGGAAGTCATCTGCAAGGTTCCCAAGGTTTGTATTGATCTGAAGACGTATAGCTTGATGAAAAAGCTTTTGTACAACCATGCCTGCTCTAATTTCTCTTACAGAGAAGAGATTTCTGATTTTGACTGAAAAGATTTTTTTAAAATGTTTTTTATTTCAGACAGCAGGGAAAGAAAAGAGTTCCAAATTAGCGTCCCACTGGCAGAAGTGGTTGCAACATGAATTTCTAACTGGCACCATCCACTTAGTAAAAAACATGAATGGGACAAATGCTGCTGTTCCCAAGCAAGCAATGAGTTTACCTAGGGGTGGGAATAGGATATTGTATCATTGGCAAGAAAAAAAACAAAAACAAACTGCATAAGAATATGAGAAAATTGGGTAAGTGTATGGAAAGTATTAATATAATGAGTAAAGAAAATAGGAATACATCATTCCAGCTTTCAGTGTCTAGAGAGCAAGAAGTTCTAGAGATTACTTGTTTTCCAAATTTGAAAAATAGACTTCAATATACTATGCAACTCTGGAAAAAGCTTTAGAAGGCTTTTCATCTGTTGTTGAACACACCTGACTTTCCGTTTCCAGCTAGTTGCTCATCCAGTGCACTGTACAAATTGTAAGTGGGCGCTAAAAAGGCAAGGTTAATCAAAACACTTTTGAAGGCTGTATGACTCAAGTTTGTCCCTTCCTCTGTCCCCTCCATCTGCTGAATTGCAAGAGATGCTGGGTTTGCTTTTTTTCTTAGTACATGGATGCCCTGAGCCACGTCCCCCACTACAGGAGCCTTTTATTACTGTGAAAGTGATTGAGAAGAACTAGTTGTAATTTGAGTTCTTCATCAGCAACAAAGGTGGCCCTTAGAGAAAATCCTTCAAGAGCCAAAAATGTTCATATTCTTTGCACAATTCATAAGGATTATAGCTATACATAGGGTTCATACTAACGTTCAGGGTGCAATATTTACTGGAGGGTAAGTTAAAAGAAAAAGACAAAGATAGGAAAAGGACATTATGACAAAGTTACCCAATACTTTTTAAGAAAACACAGATTTAATTCACAGGTATGCACCTTAGGTATCAAAAACCAGATTTAATATTTTGACATTAGGAAATTAAGTTTCTGGTCATTTTAGGCTTCAAACAAAATCAAGCCAGGTGTGAATTGTCTATTTGGAGAATGTCCCATTTTGGAAAATTGTGTGAATTTGAAAGCCTGTCCTTAGGGAATGGTCATATTCTCCTCAAATCCTACATTGCTTATCTCAGTTTTTGTCAGCCTGCAGGTGTTTTTGCACCAATTGCAATGGTAAATGCGGGAATGGAAAAAATCTTTATGGTGTTAAAGATACTTTAGCGGTAATGTGACCTGTGAAATACCAATAGTGTTAAGGCACAGACTCAAATTAGAGTTTTAGATTGTATACTAGGAGTTTTAAATATTAATGGTGTTCAAGTTCTGCGCTTAATTTCTGTATTTTGTATATGTATATAAAACATTTAATTTTATGTAAGCACGTTGTTCAAAAAGATTTATACCCCAATAAAATAAGTGCCCAAAGAGAAGTGTTGTTTCATTTGAACACCCGTTATTTTTACTTGTGTTGCGTCTAACTGTGGTTGCATGGTCACTCCAAAATCAGTATGCCAAACACAAAAAACTTTATTTCTGTCAAAGAGGTGTCTTGTAAGGGAAGAAGCTTTCCCAGAGCCTAGCCTTGTGTATCCAAGCTGAGAAGTGTCACATGTCACTTAATGTTTCATCCCTAAAGGAATTTGCAGGCTTGATATTTCTTGAATTCTTTTCCCACAGTATTTGCTGCCTGCTTGATCAAGAAAACAAAGAATGTAGATTCCCCCATTTCTATAAGACGTTAATGAAAGGGGCAAGCTTGATTTAAAAATTACTAATATTTACAAGCTTTTAGGAGAAGTAAACTAGAAACTCATTAGTTTGGACAAACTGGAGGCAGGAGATGATATTGACCTGGGTCCATCAATCGGCGTTGTCTTCTTGCTTAGAAAAAGAGTAATGGGAAAAGAGACTTCAATTACAAAAAACAAACAAATAAAAATGCATAACTACATAACAACTAGATTTTTACAATGGAGTTCTCTTCTTGTAGCTGTTTCACAAGCTTCACTGTTCATGTAAACAAAAACAGAACATAAAGGATAGGGTGGGGTTAAGGCTTCCCCATGGAAAACACTAAAGGAAAATGTGTATGGAAAATGTGTAGAGCCCAGCCAGCCTCTAAGAACTGTTTCTTGCAACCCTTATTTTTCTGCAGCAGGCTTTTGGGGGACTTGAATCTATAAAACAAGTTATAAACACAGTAAGTAATAGAGAAGGCCATATCAGGTGCTGTGCTTTTAAGATGATAAGACTTCTTTCAAGTTTGCAACAGTTAAGGAAAGCAATCAAGAGTTATTAATGTGCACCACCTTGGAGTTGCTATCTGGTTTCTGATCTAAATGGTGCTTGTGTTATAGCAACATTCGTCAATTTCAAATTATTCTCCGAGCACATGGTGTATCTCTTCTATCTGTAGACGGGCACTGAGGCATTTTCCAACCATCATCGTTATTATTGCTCTCTTTTCCACAGAAGCATCCAAGTCTTTTATAAAAGTTGTCTTGAACAGTATTAAGCTTAAATTCTCCACTTCCTTATCCTATAAAATTAAGTTCTAATTTCATTGAATGAGTTCTGGTAGCTTTTTTATGTTTATTCATAATGTTTTCTATTTTTCGGCAAAACTATTTTTTTTAGCAGATGATGTACCTATCACCTGTGTAAAGTATTGTCAGTGTAATTGAAAATGTTTTTTCCATATTCATTAATATTTAAAACTCCTAGTATACAATTTAAAACTCTAATTTGAGTCTGTGCCTTAACATTATTGGTATTTCACAGGTCACATTACCGCTGGGGGATGAACAGATCAAAGCAGCCCTTCTGAGAAGGACTTGGGTGTGCTGGAGAGGCTGGACATGACCCAGCCATGTGCACTGACAGCCCAGAAAACCAATCCTGTCCTGGGCTGCATCCAAAGCAGTGTGGCCAGCAGCCTGAGGGAGGGGATTCTGCCCCTCTGCTCTGGTGAGACCCCAATGCAGTGCTGCATCCAGATGTGGGGTCCCAGCACAAGGACATGACCTGTTGGATCAAGTCTAGAGGAGGGACACAAAGAGCACCTCTCCTATGAGAAAAGGCTGAGAGAGTTGTGTTTGTTTAGCCTGAAAAGGAAAAGGCTTCACATAAACTAAATAGGGCCTTCCAATTTCTGAAAGAAGCCTACAAGAAAGATGGGGAGAGACTTTTACAGGAGGATAGAGTGACAAAGAGGACAAAGGACAGTGGTTTCAAACTTCAACAAGATTTAGATTAGACATGAGGAAGGAATTCTTTACTGTAAGGATGGTGAGGCCCTGGAACAGATTGCCCATGTAAGTTGTGGATATCTCATCCATGGACGTGTTTATGGTCATCTTGGTGGAGCTCTGAGCAACATGGTCTAATGGAAGGTGTCCCTGTCCATGGCGGGAGATTGGAACTTGAAGGTCCCTTTCAATTCAAACCATTCTATGATTCTGTGATTCTTATATTTCCTTATAATCTTGAAGCAGCACTGCCAGCCCTTGCTAGGACAATATTTCAAGTACACTCTGAGCACCTATAAGGAGAGGTTTAGTACACCTAAGTCAAAAAAATGTAAAGGGACAGTATTTGATGGTAACTACAAATAACATTTTACTACTTACGTGGTCATGACTGTCAAATCTTAAGCAAAGAATCAAGCAGGTTTTTAATAGACTGCAGACCAAGATGTGTGCTTTTGCATATCACTTACCAAAAATACTAACCATCCTGATTTTATTTATAACCAAACTGTTTTTTTAAATTCTCACCATTTCAGTGATGTGCTATCTCTATAAAAACCCAGCTCCCAGTTCTGCTATGTGGCATGTACTGACTTGTCAATGTCAAGGACACTTACATGTAGAAATTATACCAGACGTCTGATGTTCTATACACTATTGGTGGTCTGTACACCATCTGTTCACTAACTTCACCCTAACAAAGTGTTGGGTTTACTGTTTAGGCTTAGGCACACATAATTCCACATTATTGTGCAATTGATGGTGGATGGATCACTCAACTGAATCTCAGACAGGTCATCCCATTGCCTCTTCTACGCAGATCTCCAGAAATGCTCATTCTCTCCATCAGGAAGTATGCAAACATGTAAGTCTGCACACACATGCACACCCTAATTTCAGATTTTCTATCACTGTCATTAACAGTTGCAATCATACTGGACTTTCAAAGAGTACTTTCCTTTTTGTCCAAAATTTTCCAGGCAGAAATGAGTGTAGTGCTTCAGAGGCTTTCTGAAAGAATTGAACTTAGTGTGCCTGATTGAAAGCAAGGTGCACATGCATTACAAGATAACAGACTAGGAGGAGCAAATCCAGAAATTCAGCAGTAGGACCATGCATGTTAAAGCCTCTATGGGTGATTCTTTCCTGTTTTCTTAACCAGTTATTCACCAAGTGGCATGACCTCTTATTCTGCTTTTTAAAAACTTTCCTTTAGACATTCTGCAGTGTGGTCCTCTCTCCACAACAGATCAAATTATATATTCTTGATCATTTTACTTTGTCATCCCTGAATTTTTGAGGACTAGGTTTTGATAAGGGTATGGTTCCAGGTAACTAAAGAAGATTGATGTGATTTTATTTCCCTAAGTAAGAAGACTGGCAACAAGAGTTGAGTTCATCTTAGTTGATGAACTGATTGAATATATCTTTTCCTTCTTTCTTTAGCTTCAAGCTTTTTAGGAAAAAACTCAAGAGAAAAGTTCAGCATTTTCTTTTTATTGCTGAATTTCACCTTCTACTGTCTCCCATGTTAATCCAGTTTGAAGTCTTTGTCAGTTTAAGTTAAATTGGACTCAAACAATCCAGATAAATTGAAACAATGAAGAGTTGGCATGACTAGTTTCAAAGCAAAAGTTGTAACAAAGTTCTTGCCTACAGTCCAGGAATTGTAAAGAGCTTAATGTTGTACATATTTCCTTCATAGGCTTCCAGATTCTTGGTTCCCTGGTTTCAGCTCTTTAAACTAAGTACCTGAATGGCACAACCTACTCAGTGGCTTGTGCCATGTCACATTATTCCCATTGTTTGGAATGTACCATACTGGTAGAGCCCTTTGCATACAAACCACGTTAATCTCCAAAAGAAAGCTTCTGTATCATACCTGGCATCCTCCATGGATCTGCCCATTTATTGCTCCTGCTCAGGGGATGTAATAGAATCAAAGGTTGCCAACAGCAAGGTGGGCCCCTATCACACTCATGTTTTAACAATTATGCTATCAACAATATGTGTGTGTATGATTACTACAGGAGAGTATTCAAGCTTGAGGATGTTTTATGATTGAAGGCATTGGGGTACTTTATTTGATCATGATATACAGACAGCTTGTGCCAGAACAGTCTCTGCCCTTTATGCCAAAAAAGCATTAGCATGGCCACAGGAAAAAAAAATGTACAGAAAAAATGTACCATATGTATCTTTAAACAAAGACCACTGTTTTATATCATCATGATGGAAACTCAGAAAAATAGGTCACCAATTAAGCTAAGCTATTACACCAGTGATTGCCAATAGATCAGCAGACAGACTTACATTATGTTGCTTAATTTTACCAAACATTTGATTTATGAAAAAACTCTTCACTTAGCATAAAAGCAGTGTTAAGTCCAGTTGACAATCATCCTTCTGCCTTAACAGTAATCATCAGTTAATTGTACTGGCTTGCCTACAATTTTTTGTCTAAATAGTGTTCAAGAATTGGCATAAGGCAGCACAAAGAGCCATATGTAAATTAGAATATTTTAGTTTATGAGCCTAAACAAAGTGCAAAGTCAACTAAAAGTGAAGTATAGAACAAATAGCACCCTGTTTAAAGACTTATCTCCCGGAAGAGGGCATTTAAATAAGTTTCACTGCTTGTGTACTTTTATGCATATAACTTCATCCATATAATGGTTTAGAGTTGCCCAGTTTGGAAAGTATCTTGGATGCCTATGTCAGTATCACTTCTGTCAATCAGTATCTTGTAACAGGGATTGAAGAAATTTGAGTAATTACTTATGCAACAAGCAAACCAGAAATGCATAGTTTCTTTTTGATACACAGAACTGAATGGCAGTTTGAGTAATTTAAAAATGACAATTTAAAAAATATTTACAATACTTTTGCATCCAGTGCTAGGGAGCTAGCTTTATAACAATCTATGAAATTCATAAATTTTTTGGTTTTATATGACTTAAGTCTTCATAGGTTGATGACTCCCCAAGAAGGTGCTCAATCCTTGCCGACTTTTTGCTTTTGTAGCCAGGTGTTATTTACTATTGAACCTTGAGTTTTCCAGGTTCATGTGAGAGCTCACTAAAGAGACACTTCCAAAAGATACAGGATTTTCAGTTAGGGTAATAGTAAAGGCTGTTCTGCTGCAGTAGGTCTAGTCTATGAGTTCCCAAATGGATCCCCCAAATTTTTTTTCACTTGGAAAGAGCAGATTTGCTCAGAAAAAGGCTTTCCAAATTTCCGAGGTGACTTCATGGCATGGCTCCCCATCACCACCTCCTGCTACAAAAGGTGATCTCAGTTATCAAAGCCACATTTTACAAACACATTTATTTATCTCTAGGTATATACATTTATAATGATTTCTCCTTTACCTTGGTTTTATCAAGGCATTGTCTCCAGTTTGGTCTTTTTATTGTATCCTTGACTTTCTGCAGATATATCACTGCTACCTGTAGTCTCTACATAATATGTGATTTATTCTGATCAGTGTGTCAGAGATTCTGCTTAGGGAGGTCAGATTCTAGGTGAGCATTTGTCACTCCTTAGTACTGATTGTCCAACATTGCCATCCTAGTTGATTATACTATTAGCCAGACAGTAGCAGAGGATGTTATGCCTGACATTGCTCAGTCTTAAAATGAATTTTGTGATGGTGCACAATCGTGAATTGCCAGCCTTGCCTTCTTCCAGAAGTTGCTGCAATGGGAAAGAACTGAACAATGTGGAACAAAGTTTCCTAGTGTTTCCTTTGCTCATAATCAGGAAGTTAAATTCCTTGCCACGCCTGGGAAGCCACTTGGCTTTCAGCAGCAAAAGAGCAGCAGCTGCAGCATTGCTCTGTGGATAGAGGGCAGTAAATAAACTGGTTTTATTTTTTTCTATCCTTTTCAATTTTTCAATTGTTGGACAAGTCCTCTTTTATTTCCCTTCATCCTACTTTTCCCATCATACTCGTAAGCTAATTGAGCAAAAAGCAACTGTTGCCTACATTTCACTCCATGTGCTTGTTTTGTCCTCTTTTCTATTTAGCAGCTGATTTCACAGGCAGTCCATTTTCTATTTTTAATTGAATAGAGTACTTGGAGTGGAAGCTTTGGGCACAACAGTGGTAAGTTTTTGATATTGACCCTGGAAGGTATCCTGCACATACTGTTATTGGCATGTTAACCCCAGCTGGAGCCAGCTGCTTCCTCAGATGTTCAGCCATTGGGAGACCATTCAGGACTCACAGAGTCACTTGGTGTTCCACATTCCCTCCAGGGTCTCAGCTGCTGTTTCTAAAGACAGAAATACAGGAGGACTTCAGCTTCCAAGCCTTTCTATCTCGTAGCCCTTTGCCAATACTTGTACACAAGACTGAACACATCATCTGTGCACGCTTTCGTTCTGGAATAAAGGCCTGTTCAGTTTGTATACAAAGCAAGTTTGCACATCACGTGCTCAGCATGGCTTATGTTGTATCCCCACCTCTCAGTCCTCACAGAGGAGCAGATAATGTGGGATAGGAGCTGTATTCAGTTGGCAGGACTCCCAGGAAATGCCTACAAACTTCTGGATCTTAGCATAATTGTAGCACACAAGTTATTTCTGCATTTTTCTAAAATGATTCTGCCACTTTTGTTCCAATTAATAACCCAAAAATAATACTTTTACAGGTAGAATACTATATTCAGACATTCTTGTCACTGTTATTAGTGTATAGACTTGAAGTTTCACCAGTGGTCTCATTCATGCCAATCAGAGGTGGGTAATGATTTTTTGACAGCAAATCTCTAGCAATAGTGCAGTCAGATCAAAAGTATGTGGGATGCCATAGAAACCTATTTGAGATCATTTGCTAAACGAATTTTGAAGGTTTTTTTAAGTACTAAATTTTAAATTATCAATACTTCTTAGTGAAAGATTTCATATAAGGTCTTGGGAAATACTGACTTGAAATTTTGCTTTTTAATGTTATGCCTAATTTTCTTTCCTATTTACTGCTTTCATATAACAGTATTTCTTGCATGTCACCCACCAATTCTATTGTCTCAGGTGTTCCCCTAGACTTAAACTATTGTCCAATAGATTTGGAAATTTGCACAACTTTTAAGAAGGTTTTGGTTTGTAGTTGCTGCAAGGATTTCACAGAAAACCCATAGGATCTTCACAGAAAGTCCATAGGAACTACAGCAGGTAGCACAGCTCATATGATGCCTTGTCTTTGCAGTATACAGTGAAGATTAGGACCAAATTTTGTTCTCTAGCCAAATATGAAATTTTAGTATCTTTATCACAGTCTGGAGATTGTATGACGAACAACCACTTCATTACAAAAACATCTTTCCCTTGCCTGGGTATATTTCAGCTACATGTTGCTTCAAGCTCTCGCTGCTCATTTGCAACATTCTTTATAAGCTTTGGTGGCTGTGCTGAGCCATGAATGAATATCGCTGCTATCCCAACCTGACCTTACGTTTTGTTAGGGAAAAAACATTCCTTTTGGACTTGCTGAAATGCCTACTGCATTTAGTCAGTTTTCTTGCTTTGCATTTGTGTCTGTTCTTGGAATTTGATTACTTTGAATTATTGTCTATTTCTACTGCTGTTTTGCCAGGACTAACTTCTAAGCTTCTGTAATAACTAAATGTTAGGCCTAACAACAATGTGGAATTAAAAGAAGCCAATCCAGTCAGCCATCTTGTTGGTAGAATTAGTTTTATTGAAATTTTAGTTCACAGAGAACTAATAATTTCTGGGTTAACTGCCCTTTTTAGTAGGGTGAATATCAAAAAAGTGCACAGGTCTGAAAAATCTATCATACCATAAAAATGTATTCTTTCTTATGAATGAAGACAATGTTAGGCTGTAAGATTCTAGGATTGCAAGACCTTTACAAGAAGATCTACTGTGATCCTACTTTGACCAGAAAGTGTCACTTGCATACTAACTAGAACCCAGATGAACTTTTATGATAAAATCACAGTGCAGTGTACTTTAGATACATTACTCATTAATTCCTTTATTTATAAGTCAGTGGCTTAACTTTTGTCATATTTCGTAACTTGCAAGGAAATAAGCATGTGGCTTTATCCTCTTGAGGAGAAAAAATGTATGTCAAATCATTTCACTCTATACTAGCATCTCCTATTACGATTTTTCTCATCTCTCAATTTCTGTGCTTCACCATGGGTTGCATTTTTCGCTGTGATGCCTAATGCTGTATTTGATAAAAGTAACTGCTATTAGAGAGCTATTCTGTTTTAGAAGCTATATATTACCATTCAAAGATGGGAGTTCTTATACTGGCACTTTAAAATATCTGTTGGACTTTTTATGGACTTCCCCTAATTATAATATCAAGACTAACAATGAAGCATTCAAAATAATTTCATATCTTTATTAATGAAGATTTGTAGACATGGAGTTTTTTAAAAAGTTTTTTAGTAAAGTAAGACCAATCAAGGCTTTGTTCCCTTGATATCAGTTTTTCAGTACTAGCTTTGAGCCATCAGTTCTCTCCAACTGTGATTGCTTTTGCAGGACTAAAATCTAGTTTTCTCTTTTTTCATATGTGGTGAAATGAATTAACTCTTTCATCATTCATCCATGAGGCATATCTGTTCATTGTAGTACATTTAGAAATGTTATTTTTTGCATTGATTCATCAGCAGTATTTTTGTTTCGAAATGATGTTCAGAAAATAGTTATATCCTAAATATTAATATTTTCATGTATCTAAGGATATTAATATTTCAGTGCATCTGAGACGAGTATCTTCACATATCATAAGCTTTTTACATTGTATTAGACCACATAATAAACTATCTGGGTTAAAATGAATATTGCAAACATCCAAAGAAAGAAATTTTCCTGTTATTAATATTGAGGCTTTGTGAACAAGGCCAATCAGAGCACTGTGAATAGACAAAACAAAACTACTCCCTAAAGTATTGCCAGTGGATGACTGTGGAGGACCATCAGCAAAGATGCAGAGCTGCCTCAGAAGGCTTTTCATAATGCACTTACTGAGACAGTTTAAGAATTGGATGGGAAAAGAAGTATGGAGAGAGGGTAGTTTGCCATGCTGGGATGAATATGCAGCTAACTGATATCCGTGTTTTCTACAGAATGAACAGTTGCAAATGACAGAATTGTCTGCACTTTGTCCATGGCTGATGACTTTCATGTGAAATTGTCAGTGGTGTATTTATAATGGAAGGTTTATTTTCTGTTCACCAAACACAAGACATGTGCCTTAAAAAGAAAATTCTGACCTGAAATGTGGTCCTGAGCACAGGAGAGGCCAAATGTTACACAGAAATAAAATAATAGTTTTACCTATATTGGAAGTTTCATTCTGGCCTTGTACTGCTACCATAAACCCTAAACCACAAATATTGCTATGCTTTAACATGTATATGCATTGTGACAACTGTGTCTGCATGTGATAAAAGTTAATTGAAAAAACTAAATGGAAAAGGTGGTATCTTTGATCAGATGAGCTGGTACAACTGGAAAAGCCAGGCAAGGCTTTAGACACATACATTCCTCAAACCAGCTGAAGTAGTTTTTTTGCTAGCAACAGTGGTTGGCTTAAAAAGATTTTCTTCTCATTAGAACTTGACTTTCTCTTACGTATGTAGAAAATTATGGATACAAAATATTAGTCAGCCCATGAGTTCTTTCTTGTGATCAGTTTGAACATACTGCTTTTAATTAAATCAGTTATTTTTTCCCCTTTTGCATTAGAGAAAATTATAGAGGTGAGAGTCCTTCCTACTCTCCCCATGCCATTTACCAAAATTAACTTTGACCATGGTTGCAGTTATCATTCTCTATATATTAAATGGTCTTAAATTTTTACATGGATTTTACATGTACAGCATTAAACTGTGGTCAAGCACAGTTATTGCCAATTTATAATATCCTTATCTTATAGTTTCACAAAAATGGGGATTTATTACATTAAGCTTGGTGAAGAACTAAGTTTTAAATTTTTGTAAGTTCATTTTTGGGTGATTTTTTTTTTTTTTTTTTTAGTTCTGATATGATAATACCAACAAAGTAAGAAGCCATATAAATAAATAAAACAATAAAAAGAACTAATTTAATTAGAAATATGGACAAAAATCTGTGCTTATATAAACATAAAAAAGTTTTGAAAAATGTTGTACAAGTATGCCTAAGCAATAATACAGATTTAGTTCCCAGGGAGCGTGTCCTAAATTGGATGACTTCTGAAGGTACCTTCCAGGCCTGTAATCTTACAGAATGAAATGCATCATTAAAATGTTTAGACCTCCCTGCACATGCATTAGTCTAAGTAACTTATGAATATTTACAATTCACTAGTCTTTCAAATTGCAAAGAAATTGAGCACATAGCAGTGGTCTTAGTATGGAGCCTCTCCTCCTTCAAATAAAGTATGAGTGCAACAGAAGTAGAACAGTAACTCCCCTTGTTCTTTCTCTTTTCCTCATTTTATCTTTTCTAATTTCTCTTTACTCTGTGACTTGCTTCTTCTCTCCTTTCAAGGTATTTATCTGAGAATTTTTTTTGCATGGAAAATAATACTGCATGTGCTAATATGTCCATTTATAAGTAATTTTTATATCAGCATGATTCCTTTTGTAGAAAATTTTCTTCACTTTATACTACATTGCTTTTAGGGAGTTTTAACTACAGTGAAAGGACTTCTTTTAATCTAGAACAATTATGGTTATGGAAAGATTAATGACATTTTAATGGCTGTATATTGATTTAACAATATCACTATAAAATATACAGTGACATAACTGTTCCTGTAGAAACAGTCAAATACTTCAACAGAGACAGAACTTTTCTCTGTAACAGAACTTTTTGGATCAGCTAGCTTTAGAAAGCTAGTCATACCTTAAAACCAGTATATGACTGAATGTGTTTTCATTAACATTAAATAAATGAATATTTCAGTAGACATTTGTGGGTGTATTTGTCTGCAACAACAACAACAACAACAACAACAACAACAAAAGTATGTAAGTATTTAGATAGCTTATGAGAATCAGTTATACCCTTAGAGGAGATAAAAATGAAGCTTTGAAACATCAAGCTTTGGCTATTGGTAAATTCAGATAGTGTACATTTAGCTGCTGTCAAAGTCCATTTCTAATTTTAATGCTCCTCTAGATCAGTTTCACAGTGAACTGTGCTGTTTATTTTTCTTTCTTAACTGTTGAGTAACTGGGGAGGAGCTGTTTTCTGTCAACTGTACATGTGCTACCAGACCCTCTGCCTAAATCCTAGAAAGGAAGAAACCTTCTAAGCTACATATAAACTTCACAGCCAAAAATCCATCTGTGTGAGTTGTGTGTCCATATCCTCTAGCCCATTGCTCTTTGACCTTTGTGAAGTGAAGGAGCATGTTTTGTTTTGTCTTGTTTTGTTTTCTTTTTTTAATCCACGGACAAGGTTATGAACATACTCTACTGCCTTCACTTACAACCAAATTAAATTAGTTTAAAATTTATGTGTCACTTTAATACTCTACTTTTTATCCCATTTTCTTGTCTGATTGCCTGGGAATCCAGGCATAGTATATTCAGATTTTTAAATTGTTCAACTCTTTTTTTCTCCCAGACTACATTTGATGGTTTGTGATCCTGAGGAATCTGAAAGCCACTTTTGTCATCTACAGAGAAAAGAGGCTGAAGAAGGGTCTGTGGGTTGTCTACTCTTGGGGCACTGAGGGAACAATGGGTTTGATGCCATAGATGCTTTTGTCTTTCTCTAGTAAGCTGCCACATTTGAGAGCAGGCTTCAAAAGGTCTAAAGAGGTCCAAAAATAATGAGTATCAATATATACATAAGGATCTCCCTTTGCTGCCTCTTCTTTAGTTCACAAGAGCACCATATAAAGAGGTCTTGTTCTCTGATTACTATCAATATTGGAACATTGCTGAGTTAGCATCTGTCAGAATATGCTCCTTGCTTAACTTTTAATTAATGATATCTGAATCATTATAGAGGTAGATGACATCTGATAAGGTATAGATCAAATGGACACATAAAAATTTCAGGCAGAGGCAATTTCTACTAGTTAGCTAAAGATGCCAGAGATGGATCTTGCGCTTTTAGTTACCTTTTTATTGACACCATTGAGACCTTGCTGCAGAACACATAAATCAATACTTTCATGGCCACAGGAGAGCCACTATTAACATAGGAATTCAGAAAAAAGGCTTCCTTACATTAATGTTGTGTGGGTGCAATATCACAAAGCAATTAATGGCAACAGGGAAAAACCCAGAGTGTGTCATTTTGAATTGGAAACACTCTGACAAACAGGTCCTTATTCCTCTTGTAGCAAAGAGCTGCTTTCTCAACACAGCTACCTAGAATGCTAACATGAGAAATCCTTCCAGAACTAAAACCTTTCTTTTCACAGTTCCTGTGAAGCACAGCGCTGCCCATATGGAAATAAAATGCAAAACTTGGAAGCTAGTGTCAAACCCTACAGGCACCTTAATTGTGTGGACTTGATCAAGTATTAATTTCCCAGCTAGGTTCCCATTTTTCTGCAGCTGATCTTCTTCAGGTGGTTTACGAGGCATAGGATACTTCCACGATGTGGACTAAGCTCTTCTTTTCTACAAGTTTAGGGTTTGCAGGAAGGCTATGTTATGTGATAGAACTTCTGGACAGCTGGAATTCATGGTAGAGGATGTGGCTGTGTAGATGCTGCCATGCTTGGACATTAACTTAATCTGTTGTTACCTGGCAAGGGTAAAGGAGAAAGAAAAGTAAGCTGCCAGCATCCATTCTTCTTCACAGTCCCAGAAAGAGGCAGTCTTACCATTTCTAAAAGTAGACCCTAGCCTTAAGAAGCTCTCAGTAACTTCTAGCATGAGAGCCAAAATAGGTAATAAGGTAAAGAATTAATAGTAGGGTGCTCCTAATGTTTCCTAAGTTTAATGATGGGACCAGAAGAGGTGATCTGAATTGCAGATGGTAGTGGTTCCTTCCTCTCTGATTTGGCTTTGATAGTTCCTTTGATGTAGAAGAACTGTGAGCTTAATTTGCATAACATTACTCCCACTCTTATAAGTCTGCTGATGAGATATCTTTATTAAATTTTTCACTATTTCAGGATTATTTACATACTTTCTGATTTTATAGTGAGATTCTGCTTTACTACATAGGGAGCCTACTGATGAACATCTGGTACCTTATGAATTTTGATACTTTTAGGGTATTTTAAATTTTGCTCCTGTTACAAATTACTCCACGCCATCAGAAATTGCTACCATTCTTAATTGACATGCAGTGTCTTTTCAGGAAATGGCAACTGGAGATGATTAAATGAGTAGCAGAATAAAAATTATGAACAAGTTCAATTGATGAGTTTGCCTTTTATTAATATGAACATATGGTATATTTACAAAACAAAACATGAAAATAAATGCATCTGTTTTTAGAAATTCTCTTTTAAGGTATAATGTTCACTTTTATTCTGACTCCAGTTTTCTTCTTCTCTTTCTTTTATATAATAGAATATCTTCTAAATTTTTTTCCTTTTACTGCTGGGCAGAGAAGAATAAAAATGTGTTTTGAATGCAAAGTAGAACCATTTTTTGTCCAGAAAATAAATTAAGATTTTTGAAACTCAGTTAAGCATTAAATGCACACAGCTACTATTCTTATTTTCCTTAATTTATGCCATTATACTAGAATATGGCATCAGGAACTCACTCAGTTAATGTGTTTCTGACACTTTTTTTCTCTTCTAGTATTTTGTTCAACTTTGTTTTCAGGAAGTTCAGTGAGAAAGATTTTTTTAAAAATCCAAATTTGCAAACAGATGAAAGATTTCTTTTAAAAAAATATTTGTTTTTTAATCTATTAGAATCAGTTCAGGAGATGAAGTCTACTTCATTGCTCAAGACAAAAAAACAATCCTTGGAGCTGTTGTAATCTGATTTGCTCCCCCAAGCACATCCCTGGGACAGGGGGAAGGTGCTGATGCCCCCATGACCAAGGTCTAATTCTGGTTACATTTTGGAGGCTTCCACTGCAATTCAACGAGGAATGGAAGCATTACTTGTTCAATATGCAGCCTATTAAAAACAGTTCCCATATGAAAGGGCTTATTTGCCTACAGATAAAAACAAGAATTAAAATAAAGGTTCTGGAGAACAGCACCATGGAACTTGCAAGGTTGCTTTTTTAGGAGGAGTGACAAAGACTGCCAATGACAGTATTATAGACCCCTCTACAGCTGCAAATTATTTTTATTCTATCAGGCAAATTTTGTAACTTTTTATTTCACAGGCTGCCAATTTGACTTTAAATCAGAGTATATGGAGGCCTGTGAAAGTCCAGAAATGCACTTTACTAATGAGGTTTTTCTTGATAGCAAGAATGTATTGGATTTGCACTGAACTTTTTAAAAAATCTGAGGTTTTTTTTCTTTTTTAAAGTTCATTATAAAAAGCATTAACTTAAAGTAGAATTTGTTGAATAATACGGTGTATTCTAGGAATTATATATGAAGACTTAAATTTAACATCAAAGAGTTACACCACTGGCTTGTTCTTAACATGTGTGCTTTATAATCTGTAGAACATATTCAGGTAAAGAGAAAAGCAATTTACATGAATCTCTAAAAGGTACAACCATTTAGCTTATGTGATTGATTTTGATTGGAAATATATTCTCATTTCCTTTTCTCAATGTAACAAATAATTTATAATTTGATTGATAATATGTAGCTAAACTTTAGCATTTCAAATAATTTTTACATGTCTGCAATGTCTATATTAGACAGCAGGTTCTCTAACTACCCAGAAGGCACTACACTTAATTTAATATATTTTAAAATGCAACACTTTTTAGATTGTGCTTTTCCTTCTTTTAAAAGAACGCTAAGAATTTGGAAGGGTACATGGACAGGATCACTTTTTATTTGATGAATTGAGTTTATAATAAAATGGCTCCAAAGACCAAATGAAAAATATCTGAGATGGCAGAAGGCAGGATATTAATGTATCGATATCATCTGGATAATAATACAGTATGTTCCTGAGCTTAGAGGTCCTCAGAAACTCTGAGAACGAAAATGACTATGTTTTTCAGGTATCAAAAAGTTATGAAGTACATTTAGATTTTAAAAGGTGTACTCAGAATTAGATGATCTGTGCACACACACTCTTGTGACTGCAGTGCCCTGGTGAAGCTGCAGAATACATCCATGAGGATCAACTCTCTTCTGGCAGAATTTGCTCTTCAAGGAGTGAGTGGTTCGGGAGTACTCCTGTGGTAACTCCATACCTCACAATGCAGGAGGCAACAATGCAAAATATGTGTAAACATCTCAGCTGTCCACAGATGCCAGAACAGCCCTTGAGGCATGGGGTAGCTTGTCTTCGTGGCTACATCAGTATACCAAATAGGGAGGCATAAAGTTTCTCCACATCACCTTTGCCCTTTTCTAACACCTTCAGGCTAAGCACAAGCCCAAATTTGTTGCTGTGACATGTTTGCGTTGTGGCTGAGTTCTTTAATACTGAGTGCATTTCAAAAACACCCCTCTTTTCACTGTTCTCAAGGGTTAATTCAATAAACAAAACACAATAAAAACTACTGAAAAGTCTGGAGCAGGAAGGAAGCTGACTTGCTGTTCCTTGGCATCCCATGATGCCGGTGTAATAAATTGCCATTTTCAACACAGTGGCTGCAGCTGGCTTAGAATTTAACTTCTTTTGTTATTTTTAAAATTCTTACTATTACTAAGTAATTAAGATTTCACACATCAGTTTTAAAAGCCTGAGCACTTGTAGTGGGAGGAGGAGGGGTCCAGAAGAGTTTCATTACTGATGAGGGGGATGCTCCTTTGAAAGTATCATCTTTTTGGGCAATCATTGAGGGTAGAGGAAAACACCCATGATTAAAAAATTGCCTTTAATGTCTGTAAGGACAGGGATCTGACTTTTTAATTTAAAAGAAAACCTAGTGGATATTTTTAAAACTGCCAACAACACCTTATACCAATTTTTTTTGGTGCTTTCCAGTTTCCTTGCTTTACCTGTCACTTACGCTTGTGTATAGGAAGAACTTCTATCACTTTCCTCACATATCTTATTCATCTTAATATGGCTATGCTTTCCCTCTTTTTTTTTTTTTATTCTTTATGCCATTTTTTCTGTACTGTTCATTTGGTTTAGCTAAAAAGCTAAATGTTTTTTAAAATGTGTGTGTTATACTGAAGTATATTTTTTCCATAAGCTTATTTCACTGGTCACTCCACATACTGTGCTAAATCTTTGATTGTTGCCTAAATTTTAATTGAAAAGTAGTTCAAGACAACAGATGAAGTACCACTTTATTGTTTTTAGATGGCAGACTATTTTTATGTAGATTTTTCTGAGTGTGGGTATGAATAAAATGCATGACTATGGAGAAAATGACACTGATTGTGCTTAACTTTTCAGAGCACTGAATAAATGCAGCTTGTATGGTGTTTCTCTTCAGTTCTGTACAAACACACAGAACCTGACCTGAGGATGCAAATTCTGTAAAGGGGATAATTTCAGAAAGCAGTATTTTTACTTACTCATGCAATTGCCGAATTGTTCACAGGGCTTTTTTTTTTTTTTTTTTTTTTCAAGATACAAACTAAATTCGCACCCTTTGTACCAAAAGGACTTGCTCCTTTATTGAGCAGATTTTTATACCATATATAAGAGCAGTGTCTTCTTGTTACTTGAAAGTTAGGCCTTTGCTTTACTGAATATTATGTGCCTCTGGGACAGGAAGAAAGCCTGTGCAACAGGTTTCTGCACCCTTGCCGGCATGTTCGGACAAATTAACTTGTCATGACGAGTTGTGCTTGGTCTTCCCAAGGGGAGCTAGAGGGGTGTGGAGTTCCACAACACCAGCTCACTTTTTCTCAGTGGATGTCTTTGATTTATAGCTGTTTGAATGGATTTTCTTTACACACGTGATGCTCCCTCTCCAATCTCTGCACTTGCATAGACCTCATGTAATGTAAGCCCACACCCTTCTCCTTGCAGTAGGTACAGCCAAAACAGAAAGCTCTTTAAATCTCCCTGGCAAAGGCTCTCCTCAGTCTCACCCACACTGGATGCACATACTTGGTCTCCTGACCGTCAGACCCATCTGTCAGGATGGCGTGGTGCCCATCCTCAGCCTGGTGAGACAGAGCTGCTGCAGCACAGACACAAAGCAAGCACTGGGTTTAGGGCAGACATTCTGTATGGAGTGGCAAATAATGCCTATTATATGGGAAATAACACCTTTGGGCTATTAGCAGCACCATATGTTTATTTAGCCTATGTGTGTTATGTAGATATGTGTCGTGGGATATGTGGATACAAAAGACATGAGTAAAAATATTTGCACCTGAAAGCATAAAATTAGACTCCTATGTATGTATGTCTGTGTAGAGACATATATATATATATATATATATATATATATATATATATATATATATATATACACATATATGTGTGTGTGGTGTTTTTCAAAGAACACCCTGCAGTCAGTCCCAGTATGAAAACTGACATACACTCACACCTCCTAAAAATCAAACTATTTGCAAATATGCACTTGAGAGACATCCAGCATGGTGGGGTTTTTTTTAGCAAGAAGCTCTCCTTTAGCCTCGTGCTTTTGTTGGTTATTTCTGGTACCACTCTGGGTAAGACAATTCCATATGGAAGTGAGAGTTTGAAGAAACAGGCTCAGCCTCCAGAGTGCAGTCAGCAATGCAGCAATGCCTATGGGGAGCGTGGCATTTACTTGCTGTGGAATTGCTTCTGGAGCATCACTTCAGGAGCACACAGGCTGATTCACACTGTGTTTTTCAAATAATGGACTGTGAGGCTCCAGCAAACTTTCTCTTCAGAGTTTTATGCACAGCTGCTCTCTGTGCACTCTCAGTGTGAGGTCTTGTGACTTCTTGCTCTGTGGGAGGGTGGGTTAGTGCTCGCTGGAAATGTGGGCTCGGTGATGGCAGCGTGCTGGCAGCAGAGCAGCAGGAGGTCTTGCATACATCCACGGAGCCAGACAAAGGTCCCCTTGTGGGAGTGCAGCAGCTTCAGAATATACAGTTTGTCATCAGCAGTGATCTGGGTGTCATAACTGAAGATCTGCCACAACACCTACAACCCTGAAACACAGCATGCCTCTGTCATATGGTCAATTTTTTTATTATTCATTATTACTCTAGATTCCTTTTCTAACAACCTGACTAGGTAAAGGGGTCTGTATACCACCACTATCATGGACGCACAGAGTTCCCCAAGAACTATTAAATGTAGGAAAATGCAAAAGAGCAACAGAATAAATGAAAACCCATCCCATATATCTTTCTTGGTATTCATGGTTAGACCTCATAGAATTGTGTGAATTCCTTATTGTTTTAAAGTGTCCTTTTTGAAACACACAGAGGTCCATTTATACCTTCAGGGTTCATTAGGGGCAACTTCTGAATAGAGGAGAATGGCAGTTGATCACTGGTACTATTTTAAAAAATTTCTCTTTCCCAACATTCATTTAAAAGAAGAGTTTTATTCATTGATTCAGTTAAATTCAACTGGGATAGCTACACAGGAGAAGGGACTGAAAGCTCCAATTCACTTTAATTTGTCTATTTGCTTACAATCTGTATTGGAATGCAGTACCAAACAGACAGAAGGTTTTTTTTTTTTTTTTTCTTAATTAATGAACAAACTCTTTGAATTAAGTACATTTGAAAAGAAATATTTAGTTCTGAGACCAGACTGATACAAGTTATGGTTCTAGTAAAAGACAGGCACTGTCCTATGTTATTTAAACACTGCCGAATGAAGTTCTTTGTGGGCCTGGTGTGGCAAAAAGTGGAAATACAAAATTCTGTGATTCACACCACAGGGGCATTGGGTCCTCTTTGACATAGGCAGTGGGCTTCTGCTCACAATTTGCTGTTGGACTGAACTGTTCTGATGGGGCTGACATTAAACAAATGTTAAATCTCTGTGAGTTCAGTCAGGGCTGGTGCTTGAGTGTTTTGCTGATTCATGCCATGAGAGGGCTATCAATCCAAGGAAATGAACACAGACAACTAAAAAAACAGGGAAGAACAAGCATTCAGCCTAAAACTTCAGTAGATACTGCGTTAAACATCAACTGTGCCTATAGCCAAAGGAATGACAAACACTATGGTATCGATTTGGCAGGGTGCAAATTTGACCATGAATTCAACACACAGTCAAAACCCAGGTAGACTCTGGAGTCTAGTTCTCGCCCTTGGGATCACCTTTAGTGATCTAGAGGACACAAGGGTTCTTGCAAGGCCCAGGCTGTCACAACTGCTATATGAAATTTCTCAACTCCAGCTGGATCCTAAGCAATGTATTTGCTGTGTGGTCATCCATTTGCTAAAGGTCTAGGGCAGAAAAAATTCATCCTCAGCTGAGGTGATGCCAAAACATCCTCATCCTGCCTCCCTAACCATGCAGAATGCCTCTAGAACATTCCTTTACTCTCCAGGAGTTAGGAACTAGTGAAGCCCTTATTGGTTGGGTGATCAACTGGGTCCTTAACTGAGAAAAAAAGAGATTGCAAATTGGCCCACTTCTATATTTATTGGCATAAGTCCATGTATGAACCACCAGAATTACATGGGTTCCTCTTTCTTTTTTCCAAATACATGATCTACAAATCAACATTTTAACAAAGCAAGTTAAGTGCATGCCTCTTTTGGAAAGCATCTTTTTGATAGATCTCAAATATTATGTATGCATTTATGTATGTATGTATGTATGTATGTATCTATCTATCTATCTGTCTATCTATCTATCTATCTATCTATCTATCATCTATCTCAGAGTTTTAGTTTTGTATAGTTTCATTTTTGCAAGCAGAGAATGAGAGTGATATTTGCTATATAACATAAAATATATGATCATAATATTTGATGCATGATTCTCTGAATGATAAATGTCATATTAAACTCATTAATTATGGCCTGAAGTATAGTTACAGACTGATGTGCCTGTTTAAATAAATGAGCACTGCTGTACTTAAATTTTTATTTTATTTTCATATTATCCTTTGGCCAAGGTAACCTTTCTGAAATAAAAATGTGTATCAAATGTATAGCCCTTTGTCCAGTTTTCCCTTTTTTTTCAAATTATATTACATGGCATAAGTTATGTGATATGTGTCCATCTAATTTGACAGCTTAAAGAAATAACCAAGATTTCTGAGTTGTGCTTAACCTGGTTTCCAGTATCCCATAGCCTGTGAAATTACTGTCCCACAAGAATTTTTCTCTGGATGTTAAAATAAATGTCTTCTTGTATATAAATGAAATATTTGTAGTTGTACAAAGACATAATAATTACCTAAATATGCAAATTAAATAACTATTTTGGCCTTGCTTAAGGTACAGAAAAGATGGGATAAAAAGTGTCTTTGTGCCTGTGTGTCCCCACTGATGTGTCAGCATCTCAGTAAAGGGTTGTTCCTATTAAAAATTTGCATTTCTCTTCAACCCTTCAAAAGACATAGCCACATAACTGAGTTATGTCCTTCTGAAAACCTCTCACTCTTCTCTTTAAGAGAAATGTCTGTATTTTTGAGCCCTGAATAAATTAATGCCTTTAATTATTCAAAATGGGGGGTTATTTTTAAGTAACACAACTTTTTTTAAAGTTTTCCTATATCAACTGAGTACTGACATTCATCACAATCAGATGTACTTGCTACTGGGCTGAATGTGATATGTTGTTTAAGCCTTTGTAGTGGTAGTATTTGTTTTGGGAGGTTTGTCCCCTTGGCAGTGGTTCAAGTTCCCATTCTATAACCATGGACTTCTCTTCCCTTTTGAGTTTTCTGGGCTGTGCCAGCCATCTGGAGCCACACACTGCACTGGATGGATGGATGGAAGGAAGGAAGGAAGAAAGAAAGAAAGAAAGAAAGAAAGAAAGAAAGAAAGAAAGAGAAAGATCTTTATACTTCACATTGCCTTGTCTACTGTGGTGTGGTCCTCAGGAGTAAGCAAGGAGAACAGTACAGACATAGACTGTGGGCACCCCTTGTAGAAGACAATCTAATAGCATGAATATCAGTGTATCACAAAGTTCAGGGCTTTATTTATTGCCTTATCTCTCAAATAGTAATTTTGTGTTTATGCAAAATGCTTCTAAATGTAAAACGAGTACAAACTTCTAATTCAATATGTTACTGAAAGCTTATATGAGACAAAAAATATAACTCACAACTCATCCATTCAGAACAGAAGTACTCCTAGCCTTTCAGTGCTGTAATCTGCACTGCCTTGATGTCAATTCAGAAGTCATTGTCTTCAAGAAAGCCCAGAAGCATAACCTGAAAATACTGTATTTTCTGAGTGTGTAGTCCCAAGTCTAGCAGCATCATGAAAAGACAAGAATTAGCCAGCTCAGCCATGCAGAGATTGACACACCTGCTGTGTTCTTTGCCACAGGCAAGGCCAAGTTAATTACATCCATGGAAAGGTGAGTTTCTGCTGATATGTGAGGGCAGAACACACATGCCTAAACTATCATTAATGCAGGTGTGAAAGAGGCATTTCTTGCTGGCAGTCTGACCAAATAGACTGAATGCATTCCTCCACAATTAGCTTCCCTACAAATTGTTGACACACTTTGAATTTTAACAAAATAAATGATCAAGAAGAATTTCTATGCAGAGCAACAGGCATGAAGGTTACTGAAAGTCAGCAGAAAAGAGAAAAGGTGGCAGAGAAAATCACCGTCTTCTCATTTTTATCCTAGTTTGATAATTAGATAAGAAATAAGCCTGGCAAAATATCTGTTCCTTTAGACGTTGAGACAACCCTTATGCTGATAAAAAGGGTGATCTAAATTATGACACTGACAGAAATGAATCAAAGAAGTAATGATCAAGTGCAAAAGTTGCAATTTATGACTACTAGTAATCTGCAGTGCTATTAAAAAAGGTAATAGTCTGTAGTAGCAGGCAGGATTAGAAAAGGCAGGGTGAGATTACCACAGTCAGGAAGGGTGGTAACTGCTGTGTAAAAGCAGCTTACCAAGGAAAAATGCAAACTGAGGTGCTTTCCTCATTTTATGATCTTTAGAGAGTCAAATTACAGGAAAAAAAAGCTAAAACATGCAGGTTTCTTTGATACAACAAGGACTGTTTCAACTTTGGAGAAAATGTTATAAAGCTGATATATAAGGTATTTTTATGTGTGGCAGTTTTACTCTTTTTTGTTATTATTTTAAAAGCATTGTTTGAGTAGCTGTCTGTGCAGCATGACAGATGAGGATGCCATCTAGCTCTGAAGATCACAAAGTTTCTTTTCTTCAGGAATGTGGAGTTCCTTGGGATATCCAACTGGAGCTCACGGAGGTCAGACAGCCTCTGACTCTGCAGCAGTCTGAGCTCCTCACCTCTCCTCTCCCTTCAGTCTTCTCTACTCATTTTGAATAGAGCCAAAAAGGACATATTTTGGGGAGGGCTCATCTAGAGACACTTATGAACAATTACTTTGATTTTTGTGCGCGTGGGGTTTTTTTTGCCTTTCATTAAACTCACTGAGCTAAGTATGCTATATACATCTAACATACAATCCTGTTATAGAATGAGGAGCTACTGAGAGATTTCAGCAGCTTCCAGAACTGCTTGATGACATGTGAATACTGTAAGGAAAAGCAAAAGGGAAAAAACATGTGACTTTTTATCATCCTGACAGTTAGTGTAAACAGGCTGTAAATGGTCTGGCTCGGCATGTAAGCTGCCAGAGATTTCTTTCTTCCTCTCAGTGTGTCATTCCTCTCAGGTGCTTCTGCTCTGTCATAAATGCTATTATGAATTGCCAGGCATTTTTTTTCACTGTATCACACCACTGTTTTAAATTACAAACTTGAAATGCATGTATGATCTCCTGCTCTGTGTTCTGTGTATTTCTTTTCAGTGATCAGCTGTGACAAATTACAGATTGTCTGATAGAAAATTTAATTGTTACTATTTCAGACAATTTTCTTTTTCCTCACCTCGTACTTTCTAAGGGAATCAGTCTACTGTCAAGACAGGTATCTGGAATCACAGTGATTGGTGAATCAATTTTTGTGGCAACTTTTGTACTTTAAAACAAGCATTGAAAGTAGTCTGGACTTTTCTGTCATTGTGAAGGAATTTCTTTCTGTTTGTGATTTCCTGCCATAAGAGATTTCATGCAGATAATGGTTTTCAAAGAATGTAATTGCTTGCGCAATTTGAGACGATAACTTACTAGTTTTTGTTTCCTTTCCCAGCCAAGAACAATAAGGAAAGCTTAACAGAAACCTAGCAAATTTTGGACTACTTTATCTTTCTGCTGCTGCAAAACAAAACTGTTAACATAGTATAACTTCTATCGACTCAGTCAAAATAACGTTATTAGTCACTGACCTGCTTTCCTTATCTCGCGTGTTACATATTCTCAGAACACTCTGGATCACAGAGTGGAGCTTCACATAGTGATGGGTTTCTAGAACAATGCTTCTGGTCAGACCACCACTCAGAGCCATTAAGCCAGATATCAGGCTTCAAGACAGGCTTCTGGTGTACACTGTATTTCTGTAAGTCTCAAACACTGGACTTTTAACTGTATAGTCAATTCATGCATTGTTAGCTTAATGAATGTACTATGTATTGTCTTTTCATACAGGTTAACCCTAAGTGTTTTTATATTCAAAGCCTGTGTTGCTGTCAGTCTGAGATATTGCTGCTCAGTGAATACATCTACTCCTGGAAAATTAAAGAGAATTATGGAAAGGAACTGCTCACAGATTTCAGTTCTGCATTAGAGTTTCATGTGAATTGTTTGCCAATCCTTCAATATTTCATTAATATTCAAGAACATTTATGCAATAAATTATGGTCTCTAAACATTTTATATTAAATGTGAATATAATCAAACATCTACACTTTTTCCCCAGGTACTACCCTACAAATATACTGTTATACTTAGTGGAGGGTTTTATTATGATGACAGTAATTTCCTAAAAGTTTGTGGCATTATTAATATGCATTTGTATTCCAGACATATAAAGAAGATCTTAGTTGTTTAATAATAAGGAATTAATATTAAACTCACCAAGACTCAATTTTTATTTTCAAAGCTGTCTTAGTCTAGGGAATAACAAATTATTCAAGTAGAAAAACAAAATGAGGTTAATAGCAGCAACTATAAGACAAATTGAAGGAACAAATTAACAAACAAAATAACAGAGAGAATCACTTATTCATGTAAGCTCTGTTTTGTTATGGTATGTACTTTGTATCAGCAATCCCGAGTGCTAGGGGCTGGTGAAATGTACACATTCATGGTAGGGTATCACACTTACCCAGCTTTCTGGTATAAAATTTTTAGAAATACAAACTGGAAAGAGATTAATACACAATTTTATCTTTTGAGGCAGCCTTTTTATGTTCTTGTTATAGGAAAAAGTCTTATGAGTGTGAGAACTACATATCAGCAAGTGCTTGATTTCCAGTGTGTTTACAGTTTGGTGGTATGGAGCATCTATGATGTTTTCTTCTCAGTGGAAATCATGAAAGATGTGAGAAAGGGAATCTTTCCTTCTCCATTTTTATTTCTGGTTTTGAGTATTTTATTTCCTTCCCAGATTACTTCCTCCTGTTTCTCAGAAAACATTTTCTATAAATATCCTTTCCCACTAGACATGTGGCAGAGAATCATTAGCCCATCAGCTTCTCCTTTCTGCTGGAATTTGCAAACTCCTCTCCCCAGGTCATTCCTGCTGTCTCTACTCACTTACTAAAGGGAGAAGCTGTGAGGGAAAACCAAGATTTTCCTCTCCCTGCATAGTCCTGAAGGAGGAAGAACAACACTTGGAACTGTTGCACAACCAGCCAGTAGGGCTTTCTGTTTGAGCCCCAAAATTTTGTACCCAACGGTAGAAGACTGCAAGAAACTTGAGTCATTTTTTGGGGGACAAAGCCACCTTAGCAGGGGAAAGAACTGCCTTTCCAGAGGGTATAGCAGAAACAGGGAAGGTGTCAACCAGGAGTTTATGCAAGTCCTAAACAGATTTACTGAGGGAATTACGGAAAGTTTGGAATTATGAGATATTCCCAGTGGACCTGGCCTAATTGTAGCCTGGGTTTATACCAATTAGGATACCTGCAACAGAGGCAGGCATGGTGTGCATTCTGAATACTGGCAGCTAACAGCTGCCTGCTTTCATATTAGGGCTCTTCCCTAGAGGATTATCCCATCCTTCTATTCAAAAAGACAGTAATATGATATACTCATTATAGGTGAAAAACTTGCTGGTAAGCATAATACAGTGCATGAATCACTGAATATAAAAGAAGTTTGCAAACAATCTTGTAGAAAAAATTCTACATTAAACCATTTTTTTTTTTAAACCCACAACTTCCTCTTTGAGATCATCCACATTTCCCAAAGAAAACTGCGGGACTGGAGTCTTTTCCCTTGTGTTGACCCTGTTATACTGAGGGAATTCAATGGCTCACATTTAAATGATCTGTATGGAGTGAAGCTTTCAGAAGTGTCTCTTATGCTCACTGCCCTGCCTATGGCATTGTATTCAGTTTGTGTGCCTGGTTTTGGTAGCCAGGGAGGGCTTCAGGAGTGGCTTCTTTGAGAAGTTGCCACGGACTTCCTCCATGTCCTACAGTGCCTAAGCCAGGAAGGACCTGCCACTGGCCAAGGCAGAGCACACCAGTGATGGTGGAAGCACCTCCAGGATAATATAATTAAAAAGGGAGAAAAAGTGCTGTGCTGCAGCAGCTAGAGAGAGAAGTGAGAATATGTGAGAGAAACAGCCCTGCAGACATTCAGATCCGTGCAGAAAGAATGCACTGGTCTGAAGGAGGAGCGCCAGGCACAGGAACAGAGATTCCCCTGCAGCCCCTGGAGGATCCCAGAGTCAGTGGCTGCCCGAGGGAGGGTGTGACCCCATAAGAAGCCCATGCTGGAACTGGCTCCTAGTGGGACCTGTGGAGAAAGGACCCTAGGGAAAGGAGCTCACACTGGAGCTGGTTAGCTGACAGGACTTGTGACTCCATGGGGGACACACACTGGAGCAGCCTCTTCCTGAGGGATTGCACCATATGGAAGGGAACCTATGCTGGAGCAGTTCCTGAAGAACTCCAGCCCATGGGAAGAACTCATATTGGAGAAGCTCATGGAGGACTGTCTCCTGTGCAAGGGACCCATTCCAGAGCAGTGGAGGAGTGTGAAGAGTCCCTGAGGAGAAAGGAACAGCAGAGACAATGTGTAATGAAAGACCTCAGCCTCATTTCCTCTCCCCTTGTGGCAATGATAAAAGGAGGCAGAAAGATGAGGAGCAAAGTAAAGCCTGGGAAGAAGGAGAGAAAGTGCTTTTAATTTGGTTTTATTTTTTATTGTTTTATTGGTAAGAAACTAATTCCCTCTAGTCAAGTTTGTTTTGCCTGTGATGGTAACTTCTGATTTCTCCATGTCCTTATCTTGACCAAGATAAGTTGTTATTTTTCCTCCCCTGTCCAGCTGAGGAGAAGAGTGACTTTGATGGCTCTTGATGTCCAGCCAATACCATCAGCACATCATGGTCTCTGTGGCTGGCACTCTCTGATGGTGGCTACAGCCTCCTGAGGGACCAGAGAGGATGTGGCTTCTGAATCAGGAGCAGAGGAGCATTTCTTAGCAGAAGGGATTTTGTGTCATCGTGGTCAGGAAAAAGGAGCATAGTACAAACTGGCTTGCATTGCACACAAAAAACATTGCAGACACTGGTGCAGATTAGACTCTACTAATCATACAATGTGTTAATCCAAACTGTAATTCCCACTCAGCTGAGACAAGAATTGAATTTCAATTCCATAGCTAGACAAGTGAAGATGGGAACTGTAGGAAAAGTTTATGATCACAAACTACACATCACTATTCAAATTAATGCTGCATACTCTGTAGTTGGTGTCCCAGTTCCCTCAGTATTACAGAACCTCTCTGGGATAGGAATCTTCAGCAACAGCATCTTGCTGACCTCTATCCTGTTGCACAAGACAGAAAGCTGATTCCTCTTGAGTCTTTTGTAGATTTCCTATGTTTGTTGTGACCAAAAGTCATGCTAGCCCCTTTCCCAAAGGCTCTTGGAAGCTGTCTGGGGGAGGCAAGCTGCATACCTTCCAGGGCCGTCAGAGGCAGGGCAGCATTCCTCTGCTCCCAGCCCTCACCCATCTGTCCCCCATCAGCTGGGGGATACTAAAATAAATCGGGAGTGGGCTGATGCACAAGCTGTATTACAGAAGGTATGTCCTCTGTACCAGGAAATGTGTAAACAAATTTTTGAAAGATCTAAAAATATGAACAAAGATGCATCTGTGGCAAACAATGAACCTTCAAAAGTCTGCAGCACATGTTCTACATTCAGTTGTTAGGTAGTGATGTCAAATTGCTGTATAAAATTAGTTTTAAATAGCCAAAGCTATAGAATCTTCAACCTCAATGCAGCATCCTTAATATTAAGTTTTTAGTTTAACATCTTGCTCGGTTTTGGTGTGGCCTCATCTGTGTAATGTATTTACTATATTAAAAATAAATATTATTGCAAAGCATCCACTTACTCATACATAATATTCTCTTTTGGTCTGAAAAAAAAATCAGGCTTACATCTGTAATATTGTTCAAAGAGTTGGAAGTGCTGCTGAAGACGACTGTACCTGCCCCGAGTTCTATCTAGTGCTACATGCTTGAAAACATCCTGCTTCAGCATCAGAAGTTCTCCTCTCTCACTGTACGTGGTCAGTAAAAAGTGAATAAGAAACACAGTGTCAGGGCAGTGCTACATTTTCATTTGTCTGCACTCTAATAACAGTATTTCTCCCAGTTCAAGCACACTAACTCATATCCTGTCGCTCTAGCTCTGTCCAAGGCCTTCTGATGTTTATGACTTTCCCCTTGTGCTGAATCTCTGCCCAGTTATGTGTCATGAGCAGCCTCTGCTCCCTTACAGCCATATTTCCTCACCCTGGCTGGAGATCTGCATATAAGGAATGAAGTCACTCCCAGCCATTACTGGTCTCTGTGGCATACAGCTCTAGCCCAAATTCTTATTTTACACTAGTGCCCTCTGCCTTTGCTATCCAAGCTAGTCCTTTGTGCCATTAATATGCCCTTACAATATTATATTATCTACTTTGTAAACAGAGATCTTTAACAAGCTTTTTAAAGGGATTGTCAGGCAAAAGGCCTCTAAAAGAGCAGGCAAAAAGGGAGTACAGTTGCTCAGCAGCCTGTTTTGTCAAAGATGAAATCCTTTCTGTGACTCTCTGTGAATTATCTCCATCTAAAGTCTAACTTTCTAGGGGTTTCTTGAGTTTCACTCTAACAATTGCTTTGTCCTCTTCTCTTCATATGACCTTCCTTAGCAACAAAGAACTGAGATTTTAATGATAATTCAGGGTATTGTTTGCATGGTCACAGCCGTGCAAATGCTTAAATAATACTTTTCTTCTGTTAAAATTTGATATGTTTCATTTTTTTAAATGTTTCCTTTAGCATCTGTAAAGCAATGGCATGCAAATGCTTGTATTATATAACCCTAGCTATTCCAGCTACCATTTTTCCCAATTAAAAGGGTCTCCACCCCTCATGAAGAATCCTGTTTGATTTTGGGGCTTCCTCTCATCTTTCTCAGTATGGACAATTCTGGACCAGTCCTCCTCTGATGCTCCCCTTACTCTACTGCATCTCCTCTCCTCAGCTGTTTGTACCTTCTTTGCAGAGAGCCCATGAGGAGGGACAGGAGAATGTGTTCTCACAGCACTGCTGCTTCTCTAAATTTTTAGGAATGCTTTGCACTCCTACAACATCACATTTACTCAGCATAGCCCACACCACCACCAAAGGGCTTGGGAAAACCAGACACTTGATCTCCTGCCTTCAGAAAACTGGATGAAGTTTTCATTTGTTGCTTTTTAAAAAGAGTCATATTGATAACAACAACAACAACAACAACAGCTTAGTATCCTTTTCTCTTCTCTAAAGTATATTCCATGAGTTACTTATCTCCCTGTGAGACAAACTTCCTTTGTGGAAAAATTCCTATTTCTGTGGTTGACCATTACACCTTTTATTTCCAGTTGCCAATTCTTGATCTTTTGATCTATATCAAAATTATAATATTTCTTTTTGGTTACTGTTTAGACCTCCTGTCTTGGTGTACAATTTTTCTCAATATTGATTTTTCCTCTTCTGAGAAATGAATGTACACCCAAGGAAATATATTTTTATAATGCACATTTATATCTATGTGTATGTATTATTTAATAATATCTGTAAAGTACTGATTTATAATCAGGTAGAACATAGAGTAGTTTTGGATGCTTACACCACCCAGGCAAAAGTCACAGGAAACCAATTACAACTCAGTTTGTGGTTCTGCCTGACCACTCATTTGGGATGCTAAAAGAAACGAAACATTATTTTATTTCTTCATGTTGGTTATAATTGCTGTTGTGGTGGATAATCAGTCTCTGCAGGCCTGCCCCTCTGCTTCCCCTCTGTGACTGACAGGAGAAGCAAGTGAGATCAGGGAATTCCTGAAGCTGTTACAGGTCTGTGCTGGGACACATCTTCCTTGGTTTTGCTTGACAGATTACCTTTTCAGAACCATAATGACATACTGTCTCACATTAGCCTCATAAATTTATCCAACAAGTCACAATAAAATACAAAGCAATTCCTCCCATAGTCAAGTGTCACTGTGGCTGCCACAGATGAAGATTTTATCATAGCTCTATTGCATTTGACAACGTTTAACAAGGTTTATTACATTGTTAAAGATGTGGGTAATTACTATGTTCCTCTCCTATGGAGAACCAGAGGTCTTGACTGCTTTGTGGTAAAACACAGTCTAATTCTTCCTTACCTTCACTCCATGGGCTCCTAACAGCTATACAGACACTGATCTGAGTGGAGGTAGAGCAGTCAGGACTGTCACTATGACCTTAACCAAACACTGGGAATTTTTTTATGCTCACAATAGATAGTACAGATAGATTTTCTGTTTAGTTAATAAATTGACATTTGTCAATGAAGTGATTTAAGTGTCATAACCTAACTGCCTGTGTATGTAACATATATTTTTATTGTCTCAATAAGGGTACTTGTGCTTGAGCACAACATGCCAGAGTTTTGTGATCTGTTAGAATTAGTGAGGAAAAGATTGCTGAAATTACTACGAATTTAAGGCTCCTTAAAGGAAGATTGCTGAACCCTAGAGTCCCATAATTAAATCACCCTGCCAGAGAAATTGTAATTTTAAAATGATCTGTTAACTACTAAATAAATAGATAGAGCCTTCTAAGGAAAGGCCTTTGCTCTGGCAAGGCACTCCTGATTCATCTGCTGGGCCTAATAAAAAATAATAACCTAACAACAAATAAATCAATATGATTCATTGCAGCTGAAAACTTGTACTGAAAAAAAAATAGATTTTGCGGTCATGGTGAGAGAAAGTAGATTCAAATGTATAAATTCTGCCAGCTAGGATTAGATGCACTGGAGTGTTTGGGATTATCTCCCCCTCTAGTGGCTGTTTTATGTACAAATATGAAAACTGAGATTATCTAGCTATACCTTAATTTTTGGAGGGTTCATAGAAACTTCTAGGTCTGATAAAGGTGACCAAAGGGGACTGTTTATTTTTACTGTGCTGGATTTGAGTGAAAAGGTGTTAGTATAAAACAGAATAAGATTTGAAATTCTCAATTTTCTTAAAACCTTAACACTGATTTGGATAGCACAGAATCACAGAATTGATTAGGTTGACAAATATCTCTGAGATCATTGAGTCCAACCTTTGAATTAAATATATCACAGGTTAACCCTAAGAACTATGAAATTTTGGGTTTGGATGTGTACAATAATGTATTTCTTTTGTCCCATTGTGATATTACACTTTTTTATTTAGTACTGCTCAAAATTTATCTTCAGTGATTTACAATTTCATGGTAGGTGTTGCAGGTTTTATCTGTGCTGGGTGAACAATTATTACTGCTGGTGGTATTGCTAGGGGGAAGCTGAATGGATTTCAATACTGCCAAGTGAGGCAGTATTGTCACTGTACTTTTTGTTATCATGTCAGAAGTCCTATCTGCTCTCCAAGATCAGTTCTTAAAAATACTTTAAACTAAACTGGTTCTAAAACACTATCACTGACCCTGAAGTTGAAATAAAAAGCTGCACAAAAGCCTCCACTTAGTAGTCAGTAGCAGTAAGCAAAACAAAGAACACACTACAAATTTTCAGGAAGGAAACAGCAAAATGGAAAATGTAATTACACCACTATATAAATTGTTTACCCACACCTTGAATATCCTGTGCAGTTACAGTTCTTCCATCTCAAAAAGGAGATGTAAGAACTAGAAAAAGGAAGAGAAGGGCAGCAGGGTGACCAAAGGACTAGAATGCCTTCCATAAGGAAAATAGTTGAATTGGCTGGAGAAAAGGTGCTTCTGCAGGGCAAGATACATCAGACTACAAAAATATGAGTGGCATGAGAAAATGGATAGAGATAGAATTTTCACTGTGTTTTTCAAATGCAAATAGGGGATGATAGTGGGAACCATGTTCAAAGCAAATAGTTGGAAGATACTCTTCATGCAACAGGCAGAAAACCTGCAGATCCCTTTGCTGAACAATGCTGTGGATTCAACAACTTTGCATGGGGTTAGTGGGAGGCTAGAGGAGGATCTGGAAGAGCTTCCACTGTGATTTCCTAACAGACAAAACCTGTTCTTGGCCTATCCCTGTCCCCAGAGAGGTGCCCAGTGCCAGGACTGGGGCTGTCTCAGTGCTCCTTGGCTGCCAAGCTCCTGGCTGAAGCAGCAGGATGGGGTCTGGCTGCCATCACCCACCCACTCACAGGGCCAATGGTGCCCTGGCTGATGTGCCATGGTGGCAACATGACAATAGGCTCTAAAAATTGCCTAAAGATGGTCACAGCCTGGGAAAATATTATGCAAAAATATCATGTAAGCTTGCTCTCTTCTTTTCTCTCCCAAGGTGTCCTGTGACAACTTTAGGAACCAGAATATCAAACTCTGGAAATATTCCCAAGAGCATTCTTCTGAATTTATTTAGACACACAAATAAGAGCATGATATGTGAATAATCCCTTCATTCCACACTGAATTAGTCAAGCAACAGCTGGAATGTTGTTTTCGCTGTAACTTAAGTTGCAAACAGAAAACACTTCTATGCTTAAACCATCATATAGCTATTAGCTGTAAAAATGTATATTAATCTTCAGTTATGGAAACTTGTATTTATCACTGTTTCAGTGAAATGGCTTTTATTTTTTATAAGTATCAATGTTTTTTAACAATTTGAAATTCAAAAGAAGTTTTGTACCAATCACTTTAGACAACTGTTCTGTCACACACTTGGCCATTAGTGGAGCTGAGGGAGATGCTGGGGGCAGTAGGTGACTGCCCAGAAGGCCCACCTGAAGGAGCTGACTAAGTTGGGAGTTGTCAGGAGAGAAGATAAAATGAACTGAGAGGAGCTGAAGGAATGACAGGCAGGCTTGGGTAAGTGACTGAGGTGGGCAGTGTCAAATTAGTGTCAAATAAATAACTGATGTGATTGAAGTCAAAAGTCACACAAGAGAATTGAGGGATCAAGGTGACTGTAGTGACTCAGGTATGAAGCAGACTGAGGCTTTCTGAGACATGTTTGGACATACTTATGTAACCCTCTATGCACCAAATGTAAGCACTGATTGCATTGCTGAGAAAGGATTACCTAATGGCACGACTATCAGCTCTGAAAATCTGAAAATTTTGTTTCTTTGTCATGTTTCAGCATGGATTTAAGAATTAGAAATTGTACTTAACCAGACGGACAGGTTGGACATAAACTGAAACACAGGAAATTCCACTAAAGCAAACAGAAAAATGAACTATATTGACGGTAAAGTAGAAAATTGAAAAAAAATTAAGCGGTGGAAGATTTTAAAACATTCTGTTGAAACCATTGGTAGATAACTTCCTTTTCTGCTCTGTGGCTTCTAAGGCTGCTGGAAGAATTTTATGTCCAGTTTTGCATGTCAAATTTTAGCAACAGTGCTGACAAGCTGGAAAATTACAAAGAACAGAACCTATGAATTCCAAGGGAATGATGAAATAAATAACTTTTATCTGAAACAACTAGCTTATTTCTAGGAGAGAAAAAATTGATGAAGAAAACATTTCCCACTGTGGGGCAGTGAGCAAAAGGCTGTGTGGGCTTTAGCTGTCTACCAGAGCTAATCCACAACATACACATTAAAAACTATTATTATAAAAGTTACTTTTTCTGCCTACTCTCTGAACGATAGATGAGAAAAAAAGTGTGCTTTGAAGTAATAATTGATATTAGTAAAAAAATAGTGAAATGGGAAACTGAGAACTGGACCCTTGGGAGGTTTGGGTATGCTTTGCCTTCCAGAAAGTTTAAAGAATAGGTGGAAAATCCTGTTAGGGGATCATGAGGAATTCTTGGGCTGAGACATGGGGTTTCTGCAGGTTTTTTGCAGCCCTGTGTATGTATGTTTCCATAAAAGATAAGCGGGACTCTCCCTCATCCAGAGTTCAAATTACATCAAAAGAACCAGAAGTGAAATACATTCCAAGGTGAAATATCTATCTCAAGTCTGGGCATTGGGTTTCTTACACTATTCTGTAAAGAATTTCAGGTTTTCTGCTCCTGAATTATCTGTGTTTTACTCCTAGTGTTTAGCTTTCACATTCCCGAGGATGTGTTGCCATAGATTGTGGGTGAAAAAAAGCTGCTGATGTCAGGTTGCTCAGTGTCAGGTTGTACGGATTTAGTCTCTCCTTCATGTATATTTAATCTTAGACAGCTTTCAGTACTTTCATGATGCATTGTGACCATTGCCTACAGTGCAATTACCACTCTGGTTTGTATCTACCTTCTGTCAGAAGTCAAGGAGGAAGAGCTTTTCTTGGGGACAGATTCGTTTATGAACCTTTGAAATTTGATTTATGGATGAATGATCTGCGTGTCTAACAGAGTGACATGAAGCATTTTATTTTCACAGCTCCGCTCTGGGAGCCAGGAGCGCAGGAAACCTGATAACAAAGAGTTTCTCTGGTCATTTAAGAGGGCAGCCCTCACTGCCTTATCCAGTTAGTAGAAAGATGTGCACCTGTAGCATCCGGCTGCATTGAATTTCATCGCTCTTTTGTCATGCAGTTAAATAGAGGCGTTTGAAGCTCTAACCCTCCTGCCTCCCCCGGACGCGCCAGGTGCGAGGACTGCACAAACGCAAACCTTTGGGGGCTCCTGAGAAAAGAGATGCTAAAGGTGAGATGGTGCGGCTGTGTCTGAAGTGTTAATGCTGTACCTGGTACAAGTTTTCAGCTTTTAGGCCAGTAAAAAGGTGTCACCCTGGGCACGGGGAGGGTTTTGCCGGGGGCTCGCCGGGAGCGGGGAATTGTGCGTCGCTGCCGGCTTTGTGCCCGGAATGTCCCAGGCAGCCGCAGCCCGTTTCCATGGGAAGCCGGCACGGGCCTCGGGCTGGAAGGAGAAGTTCAAGGAGCGCCCACCGGCCGGCGGGAGGAGGTGCCATGGAAGCGGCGGCGGGGCAGCCGCAGGGCCCGGCTGCCGCCAGCCCGGGGACACGGGCACGGCCCCCCGAGCCGCAGGCCCCGGCGGAGAGCGGCGAGGACACGCTGCAGGTGCGGGAGAGGGAGCGAGGGAGCCCCGGGCCAGGCCACCCGCGGGGTGCGGCAGGTCCCGCGTCCGCAGGCCCTGGGAAAGGGAGCGATGGAGCTTCTGCTCCGAGGGTGTGAGGGAAGCGCCCAGGGCCCAGCGGGGGGCGGTCACCGCCTCTCCCTCTGCTCCGGGTGGGTGCGCTCACGGCGGGAGATAACCGGCCGGAGCTTGCCTCCGGAGAAGGCGTTTCTGTCTGTGGTGAAATTCAAACTTTTACCGCTTATAACCTATATGCGGTGTCCTGAAGAGAGCAGCTGTTCCCAGTGGCAATTTCTCGTCTTGTGACGAGACTTCGCTATGAAAACATTAAAGGGGCGTTTTCACGAGTACCAGCGGTATAGGATGCTCTTGAGTCCTCCAGTAAAACAGAGGAATCGTGCGAATTCCCGTTTCCTTTGTCACACTGGAAGTCTGTTGCTTTCGGCTCCATTCTGATAGTTACTTTATTACTAGCTTTGAGTCGAAACTGACATCAACATTATTTCAAGGATTATCGCAGTTAATAGAACTGTTTCTTGTAAATTATTTATTTTCCCTTCGTTTTGGCTGAGTCCTCGATGTATCTCCAAGCAGAGAAGTTTCCAGTGTGGTCCTTCATAATTGGAAGGAGCTAACTTGATTGCCTTTTCCTGGAGAGAGTGTGTAGTTCGTGGATGCTAGGGATGGTGGGATTCCATACAGATTCCCATAATGTTAAAGCAATGCAAGTGCCCCTCATGCTTAAATTTTACAGTAGTTACCAGGACATGTTCCAGATGCATTTGAGCTGCTATTTGTGTACAATTGCATACTTAAAAAGTGATTGTGTTTATCTCTTACAAGAGTAACTTGTTTATCATGAGGGCTGTCCTACCAAAACTATTGCTGTGGCAATATAATCTAGAATACACTAAACTTTCATAAAAAGGTATTATTTGGTTTACAAGAGGTTAATTAAAAATGAAATTAATTTTACACCTTCATGTGCTAGAAGATATTTTTTTTTTCTGCAACCTGGGAATGAAATCTATATCAGTAAGCAATATGTGTCTTGCTTTTTTTTTTTTTCCTAGAGTGGGGCTTTCAATAACCAAAAATATCCAAATGCCCTCCTACATTTTAGCAGCCTGTGTTTTGCAGGGAATGGAGAAAGATAGAGATGAAAAAGAATTTGTTCCGTGCTTGAGAAATTCACAGTTCAACCACTAAGGACAAAAAAAGCAGCTGAGAGTACTCTTGTGTAGTGTAACTTGCCTTAATAGTTTTTAATAAACAGACCAATATAATTGTTAACCTTTTAAATGGTAATTTAATTCTTGGGATGTTCAGGTGCAGTAGCTCATGTGGAAAGGACGATTCACTTTCCACCACCTCCCCAGTGGATATATGGTGGATTTTTAAAATAATGGGAAGTATATAACAAACATCTCTCAGGTATTGGCAGTTTTCCAGGAAAACAAAATTAGGACACTAATAATTGCTCAATGCCAGAAGTGTAAACAGGGAAAAACATTTGATTTGTCAGTGAAAATGTTTAAGACTGTGACAGCTGTTTGGCAATAACGTGATTGAAAGAAATAAAATGCTTCTCTTGCCAATAAAAGATAAAATTTCAACCTAATTCTATATACCATGACTTTTGGAATTGTCCTGATGGAAAACAATTCTTTATTTTATTAGTTTCTTTTCTGAAACAATGTGCAGAAGAACCATTTGTTCAGTTTCTGCCAAAGGCAGGTTGTTATAAGTCACTGAATTTTATGTACATGTGCTGCAGTTGCTATAACCCAGCAAGTCATTGCCAAGGAAAATCCTTCACTCAGCAAAATACACAAAAATGAATACGAGCAGAAAGCTACAGGATGTTTATTTTTCAGAGGATGCATGAAAAGTTGCAAGGAGAGATGGTTAAGGTGTGGGAACTGAAAAGAAAAAGTGGATGAAAAGATGGCATCTTCAATGTCCAATGAAGAGATAAATTTTCTCGCTCTTGGGCCTGTAATTTTTTAAGCAATGACTGTCCATATTTAATCAGATTTTAAAGTATCCATTTGCTTGCTGGTGACAGAAGCTGCTGAACACTGGTTCTGAATGTCACAGTGTGCAGCAAATCGCATGAGCCAGGCTGTTACTGTAATGTAAGGTGGCTGAAGTAAGCTTAGCAAAGGATGATGGCTAACCTGCTGGAAGATGGAAAAAGCTGCCTTTTGTTTTCATCACCAGTAGGATACTACCAGAAATTAAAGAATATGCAGTGGAGAGAGGAATTGATGCAGTAGCATGAGAACTATGTGTAGAGTTAATGAATTTTCTAGTAGGCCATTCTAATCAAAAGGAAACAGAAGTCCAATGATGCTGTTATGTTTGGCATGCAGGAATGAATGAGCACTAAATTAATCTGGATCCAATTGCCAAAATATATTTGGATAAAACATGACACCATATGTTTAAATGGGAAATAATGTGCCTAAGAAAAAGCAATCAGTCTGTGACTGGTTAAAAGATTGTCATGTGTCCTTACTAGTTTCAGTTTTCAGCAGCCAAATAATATTTGAAACTGCTTAATAGACACAAGGAATTGTGACTGGTAATGAAGAATTTCATCATTACAATTAATATTCAGAAGATTTACAGATAAGGAAGACCTCTTCACTTAACCTAGATCAGACAATGTGTCATACTCCAAACACATCAATAATAGTAATAATTCATGGCAAATAACAATCATGTGCCACAGATGCAGAAAGAGGTTTAATAGCCAGCAGCTACAGGGCATTGTGTCTAGTCTGAATGTGCAGGGAGACATGGTAAGCTGGGGACACAGCAATAGCACAGCTCTGGTCGCTCAGCAACAATTGCAGCTTTTTACTGTGAGTCTCTTAAGCAGGCAGTAGCAGTTGTGCTTTTTCCAGAAAGCTTTGATTTAGCACCAAGGAGCAAATTCCTCTCTGACATGGTTGGAAGACATAGGCTGTTCATGTAGAGCCAGAAAGCCCAGTAAAACTGTATAACTTTGCATTATTGCCACTTTTGTGGAATTGAATAGGTTTTGGCATTTGTTTATGTAATGTTGGCATTTGCATTCTATACTTTAGCAATAGAGAAAGTTATGTAAAGGGAAGTGCTTGGTTATTGGCAAATAATTGGTTTTGTTTGTAGATTTTTTGAGTAAATATTTCAAATACCTGAAGGGGATGTTGGGGTAGGGATCTGGGGTTGAACCATGGAAAGAGATAGCATTGAACATCTTCTGCCTCTGTGCAGTGGAACTGCACATGATGAAAGGCTGCAGCTGGTCCAGTTCAACTGCACAACTGAAAGGGGCACAACACCAATAGTTCTGGGAAATAACAGCATGCCTCACATGTTGCTGTGTGATGCCCAGTAGACTGCAGGGTGTCATGGTTTGACCCAGCTGGCAAATAAGGCCCACACAACAGTTCACCTACTTCTCTCCTTGCACTGGGATGGGGAGAGAATTGGACTAAAAGTGAAGAAACTCGTGGGCTAAGATGAAAACAGTTTAATAAGGAAAATATAGTCCTACATGCAAGCGAAGCATATTAAAGAATGCATTCACCACTTCCTATAGGATCCATCACATGTAATGTGATGTGGGAAGGCAAACACCATTTCTCTGAATGCCCCCTCTTTCTCCTTCTCCCCCTGTTTTATATACTGAGGATGATGCCATGTAGTCTAGAACACCCCTTATGTCAGCTGTTGTGGCTGTGCTCCCTCCCGCCTTTTTGTGCTTCCCCAGCCTTTTTTTTGGTGGGGTAAGAAAGTCCTGGTGCTGGATAAGCACTGCTCAGTAGTGACTGAAACATCCCTGAATTATCAACCCTGTTTCCTTCACAAATCCAAAACGTGGCCCAGTACCAGTTACCAGGGAGAAATCTACCTCATCCAAACCCAACCCATCCCAGGGTATTAGAGGAACTGGATTAAAAGTGAATAAAAAGGCAGACAGTGGCACTTGACATTCCTTGTATTTTCTAAGATTAAGGAGGGGCAGGCTGAGTTTCAGAAGATTTCTTGGAGGCTATTACAGGACAAAAAACTCAATCCTCTTCTCTTATTATTTTGAGTTCAGTTTGCCTTCAAGTATCTATTCTATCTATACTCAAATCAGATGTCTTTCGTGCTTGGCTGAGGAAACAGAAAGAGGGTGCCCTCTGTGAGGATGTTGGAAGCATTCAGTTCTCCTAGAAAAGCTGAAGACACTGCTAAAGTATCATGACAAAAGAAGAAATATTAGTATGTGGTATGAAAGTATTAGAGACCTCAGTTTCTTTGAGCAATAAATCCTTATGTTGGTGAACTTGGAGTTGTCTTCTGATCTGTGTACCAAATCATATTTTCCTATTCCATTTGTGATTCCCATATTGTTGTGACTAGAACCTATGAATGTAATTGTTGTTACAGCAAGTTGAAGAAGGTCTAAATTGCAAATATTTGAATAACTAATATGACTTTACATCTATTATCAGAATGTAGAAGAAGCTGGGTTATATGGCTCAAGCCTTTGATTTTAGGTAATAGTTTACAAAAGAAAATATGCCAGGTTTTTCCACAGCATGGAACACATAGTGTTCCGTGAACACTGAAAAGTTAAAGAACAATCAGGTTTTTACCATGGAAAAGAAGTGTTTTGTTTAGCAGATAAGAGGTGGAGTATTCAAGCTCCAACTGCTAAGGAATTATGAGATCATAACTTGGATGTGTGACTAGGTGCCAGAAGTTTGAGTGAGTAGTTTCAGTAGTTTCTTTCTTTACCATTTTATTCCTAAAAATCAAAAGCATTTTAAATATCAAAAGCATTTTAAATGTCTAGCATGAAGAAAATAGCATGCATTCTGCCTCTCATGAACTTCATTTGGCATGTTTTAAGGTGTGAAATTGTAAAATGTGGAAATTGGGATTTCTCAAATCTATTTCTAATGAACTTAAATTTAATAAAAAAAAAGAAAACTTTTTTCCTGCTCTGAATTATTTTCTCATTTCAAAGTTTTTGACCTCTTCAAAAAGAATGGTCATTATATGTGGTGAACTCTTTATTAATATAAATTAGGTCAAGAAGCACAGAACTCCTTTGTATGAATAATTTCTTTCACTCTTGATTTTCTATGAAATTTTGTGTGTGCACAAAGGATGTATAAGTAAGAAGATCATTCTACTAGGGTTTATTAGCAGGGTTTATAGCTGATGTCAGTCATTGGCTATAAAGACAGAAGATTTATTTTTTGAGGGAAAAGTAAAAACCAGCAGAATGGTAAGCGTTGCTTATGGTTTTTAAATCTCTTTGCACATACGGTATCCAGTAATAGTTACCAAGCATCTCCAGGACTATTTTCTAATTTGTTATGCATTATGTTTGTTTTTTTCTAATGTAAACTAAAATCTTCAGAGACAAAAAGCAAAGAAAGGAGGAAGTGAGGAAGTGTGATCCTTTTGCCAGTGGGAATGGCTTCCTATGAGCATTATCAACAGCACTTTAGGGGTTTGCAGGTGCAGGCCATAGGGAATAACAGCAGAAGAGTATTAGCACCAGAACAGCAAAGGAAAAAAACCAGCCCACAGAGGCTTTGGAAAACAGCTTGGGTGCAAGACTGCAGAACTATAAGTCTTTGGCCTTATTGAGGTGGAAGCACCTGAAAGTACCATGCCATTCGATGTTTTCAGATTTGCTGGAATTTAAAAGCTGAAGTTCAAATCTACTGAAATACATTAAGGGACTGTAACAGTCTCAACAAAACAGTGAGCTTAACCTTCACCTATGGTGGGATTATTTTATATCCCTCCCAGATGATTTGAACAGGCCTCTGGACAATTATTTAACTGTAGTGAAGAGAGAATTCTTGCTGAAAGCTGAGAAGCAGAGTTTTCAAGAGCACTGGTTTAGCCACATGCAGACAATGCAGTAACACTGGGGAAAAGTTTTTGGGCTCTTGCTCTGTTTTCTCTGTTCACTGTTGAATACAACAGTGTTCAATTACAAGTAATTTTAAATCTTAGGAGAAATGTGAATAAATGTGTTTGAATATTAACTTCCCCCTGTCCCAGCCTGCTATATTGCAGTGATGGGATCATGGTTGGGAAAAAAGGCACTGGAAGTTCTTAAGTAAAAGAGAAGTCTCAATACAATGGTTTGTTAGGGGAGAGCCTCCAGAGGCCCAGTAAAGGTAGTAATCTAAATCTTAGGTTAGTGAGTAAATAAAAGAAGTCCCTAAATGCTTAGAGCACAGAGAAGTGCCTTGTTAGAGGATAACTGGTTTCAGAAAGAATGAAAGACTAAAATTTTATTAAGAAGAGAAGAGAAAAAATAATTACAGTGTGGAAAAGATATAGAAATCTATGGCCTGAGCTTATTACCTTTTTATTTCTCCAGAGAAAAAGAACCAGTATGAAAGCCAACACTACTATATTTGCTGGTTGGCAAGCACTATATTTTTCATGCCATATCTACTACTATTAAAAATTGCCAAGTGGGTGTTTTTTATTATTAGTCAAAGAATTGGGCAGCATGAATTAAATATACTTAGTTGCTGCAGCTCTGTTTAATTAAATTTTTAATATACTTAAGTTTTAAGGAAATCAATAGGTAAAAGTTGCATTAAATGGAATCTTGTTTAGTGGTAAATAAGCCAAATAGACTGAAAAATGAGTAAGGAGTTCTTAAAGACTACTTGGAAGTAAATAGTAATTTAAAATGTCATAATCTTAGAAGATTAAAGCACTTTCCGCCTTGCTTTCTACATTTTGATATCTGTGTGTGGAAGGATTTAATTTCCTTTAGTTGTGGATGTCTTAGTAAATTGGAGGCGGGAGACAAAACAGGAAGACATTTTACTTTCAGTGTTGTCAAACTGAAGACTTCTTGTATGACCTAGTAACACAGCTGAACAAATATCTCTTCCTGAGTTACTGTGGAAGAAGTGCCATGCAAGTTCTATTTTTAGCTGATGCATCTAGCTCTTTTCAAGGATGGTCTGGTAGGCACACCTCAAACTAAGATTGGTAGCAATGGTCTAAAGGGCAGCTGGAGGTTTAAATAACTTCTAAGTGACTGGAAAAAAACAACAAGCTCAGCATAGCTACTGAGCTGTTTTAATGAATATGTTGTGCAGAACAGAGTGATGCAGTACAATGGAAATATCTTTTTTTAAATTAAAATCTGTAATGGCATAGATATGTAGTGCACAACTTATTTACATCCTGTTTGCTATATGGTCAAACTTTCATAATTGGACTGTATTTTAACATTTTTTCCATCCTAAATGAAGGCCTTGTCTGATCTCCATTGATAGCCAGACCAAAATGTGAGCTTTTAATTGAATTTTTTTTTGGCTACTCTACGGAAAACAAATTATCCAAATGTTCATTTTGTTATTGGTGCTAAGCTACCCAGAAACATCCCAGGTAAAACCAAGTTTTAGTTACTGATTTACTGATGTGGTTTGCATATCAAAAAAAAGCAGGCATGTGCCTTTAAGGATTGTGCTGTTGAATCCCCTTCCAGCTAAAATAAATAAGGGGCAGTGGAACAGAAAATACAAACAACTACAAACATCACTGCCTTCACTTGAATGGATAACAAAACTGCTGATAGAAAGTAGTTAATATCTGCAAAAATATTTGTTACCTTAAAAAGTGATAAATGATGTAAATAATCAGTTTGCTCAGCTTCCCATGCTGATCTAGAAGAAGTACAAATAATGTTTTTGACCTTTACAGTGATAATTTCAAAAAAGTTATATTTTTCACAAGTTTCTATTTCATCATCTAATATGCATAAAATAGAAATTTTGTTAAAAATTTGTCTCCATTAATCTTTTACATATTTTAGACTGTGCATTTGTCTCAGGCTTAATGAAAGAGGGAAATTTTAACTAGTAGTGGTCATGACCCCTTAAAATTTGGATGATTACTAATTTCTTATTAATTTCTGTATGTTAGTAATTGCTCAAAAAGGTAGAAACAGGCTTCATGGTAGTAATGATCAATTCAGAGACCTTAATTTTGATGTGAATTTGGGTTTAGTTTTCCTGTTTTCCCATTTGCTTACACTGAATTTTCATTTGCCATTCTAACACATCAGTTTCTCGGTTTTGGAAGTTTCTGTAATGCTTTGTGCTCCTCCTTATTGCCTTGAACAAATAGTTTTGTCTGCAGATGTCACTGTTGCAGCTTTTCCTTTTTCACCTGACTGTGCAGATGCCTGGAGTGCTCCACTTATACCTAAAACTGTTGCTGTAAGATCTATTAATTTTTTTTTTCCTATCCTCTCCATTCCAACATTTAATCAAGTCTCTATCCTTGAAGGTCATTTCCTTTATGCTTTTCCTAAAAGCACTTGACAACTGATCTTTTTGAAAGCTTTATTTGCAAATCCATATAATGTAGCTCAATCTTCTTTATACCAATGCTTATTAACCTCTTTAGTGAACCTCAGCAGTCCATGATGAGTGTTTCTCTCTTTCACAAAAATCTTTGTGAGTTCTCCTATGGAAATTAAATAATTTGAGCTACCTCTTAATTATATGCTTTAATATAATGCCTGTTACTTTACCAAGGCTTCCTCATCAGGTGTTTCTCATTCAACTAGCCCTGAAGGTGTGCATTTATTTTATTAGCCAGTGCCCAGTCCTCTGACACTGACGCAGAGTGCGCATGTCTTTTGTCTTCGAGTTCCTTTGCAATTTTTGGACATCTAGCCATCTGAGGCTTCACTTTCCATTCATTAAAAAATAATTTTTTTTTCTTTTTTAGCTTACAAACTCATAATCTGGCCCTAATTTAATGCCTCCTTAATGGGAGACTTCTGTGCAGAAAATATTGAATTCTGCAGAAAAATGTATACAGATTTAGTACTCTTCTACTGCTGTCTTACAGAATTATGGAATGGTTTGGATTGGAAGGGGTCTTGGAGAACATCTAGTTCCAACCTTCCTGCCATGGGCAGGGACACCATCCAGTAGAATAGCTAGCTCCAAGCTCCATCCTGCCTAGCCTTGAACACCTCCAGGGATGGGGTATCCACAGCCTCTCTGAGCAATCTGTTCTGCTGTCTCACCATCCTCACAGTAGAGTCTGTGAGGATGGATTGTAAGAGAACAGTGACAGTACTGAGGGCAATCTCTCCAGTGAATTGCCCCTGTAATAATTACCAAAGAATGGGAACAGCCTTGCCCTTAATAGGTCACACTATGTCCAATGAGGATGAGCATTATAAGAGTGGGTTAGCTGCCTGAGGAGGAGTTGGAGTCTGCTGGCCATGCCGTGGGGAGGAAGGGTCAGGTGTTTGTGGAAGGGGCAGAAAATATAGGGTGCCCTGTGAATGATGGACAGGGTTAGGCAGTTGTGTAAGGACAGGAATGAGTTAGTTGGGTAGAAGGAAGAGAGGAGGAGTCTATGTTGTGTGGAGCTGCCCATAGGAAACGCCCAGAGAAAAGGTGTGAAGGTTTTTACTATAGGATAACTGACTGCTGGTAGTAATCAGTTTGAGTCCACCATTGACTGACGTCCCATGTGAGGAATTGTTGACAATAGTAAAGATTTTCTTTCTAATATCTAATATGAACCTACCCTCTTTGAGTTTCACTCTATTGTCCTGTCACCACATGCTCTTATAAAAAGTTCTTCTTTGTCCTTCTTGTGAACTCTCTTCAGGTACTGGAAAGCCACAATTAAGTCACCCCAAAGCATTCTCTTTTCCAGGCTGACCAAACACAATTTTCTCAGCCTTTCACCTTAGGACATGTGCTCCATTCCTCTAATAATGTTGTTGGCCCTCCTCTGGACTCACTCCAACAGGTCCATGTCCATCCTGGGCTGGTTGCAGCACTGCAGGTGGAGCCTGAGCAGAGGGGCAGAATCCCCTCCCTCCCCTGCTGCCCACGCTGCTTTGGATGCAGCCCAGTCAACATTTGGCTCACTGGGCTGTGAGTGCACATGGCCTCTCATCCACCAGCACCCCCAAGTCTTGCAATGCTGTGTCTTTTTTTTGAAGACACTGTGGGAAGTTTCCTATTATTCCATGGTGCACCATGGAAGGGACCTCATTATCAGCACTTTGTATTTCTTATTAGCTATTATTCAGTCTGCTTCACCTTGCCTTATTGCATCTTCATCTAAGCTGTCAGATTTTAATTTATCTGGATTTTTTCCATGCCACTGTTGCTCCAGCCTTTTGGAGGATGCCTGCTGGCTTTTGCTCTACTTTTTCACTATGCTGACTGGTTTATGCTTTTTCTCAAGTTTTGCCATGGTAGAAGCTGTGCAATTGCACTCTGTTTTCAGTATGGTGTTCTTAAATAGTTTCCATGTTGTCTGCAAAGATTTAATTCTTTTGGCTGGTTATTTCTATCTTCTGACTTTTAGTGATTCCCCAGTTTGAAGACATATTGGCTTTTATAAATCTTTTGTTAGTGTTGTTGTGGTGACACCCCCTTCAAGAGAAGGAAGCACCTAAGATTTTTAAATGCTCTTTGATCAACAGGAATAAAATCAAGTAAGTGCCTGCAAAAATTTAGAAAGTTTTATTAGTAAATTACACATTTGGCATGGAAATTGGTGTGTAAGTGTCTGACCTACTATATAAAAATCCAGCAGGGGTTTGGATAAAAGAGTGGGGTGAAAAGGAAGGAAGAATTTAAAGAGGGAGAGATTAATTAAATAAAAAAATGAGAAAGTCATGGAAAAGAAAGAGGAAAAGCAAGAGAAATTAAAGGGTTAGAGATGAATTAAAGAAAGGTAGGAACAGAGAAAAAGAGAGAAAATGATCATCACTTCTGGTTCCAGCATTAATCCAACAGATAAGCATTGATCTAGTTGTGTCAGTGCAGCCAGTGAGACATCCAGAGTCCTGGAGGGCACTGCCCAGGCTTGGGAAAGTACCCTTTTTTATGGACAGGTTCCTTTCTCTCTTTCTATGTAAATTAGTTATATGCAGGCCTTTCTGAAAGGCATTGGAGGGCTTCAGGAGTCATTGGTGTCTCAATGCCGTGCTATAGTTCATGCCAACTTCCTTCTACTCATTCCTGCACTTGTGCTGTACTGCATTGTGGTCCCTTCTCAGGGAAAAGTGCTGCTCTATCTCCAGCCTGGCCTTCCTTCTCCAGCAAAGTCTTGTTCTTTCTCATGCAGTTTTAATACCGTGAATGATCACCACTCAGGTTGTTGTGCAGCCTGGGTGCAGTGTGGGGATGCATCACCACAATACATTCCATCACCAGTCATGTTCTCTGAGCCTCTACAGCTATGAAGTTGTTAAATTTTGTGTTTTATTTGAACATAAATATTTTGACCCTGATCCTGTGTCTTAATGTATTTTTGAATTACAAACTTTCTATTATCAATGTCTAAAAAAATTGGTATCAGCATCGCAATTTGAAATGGCATTTCCCAGGTGCAGCTGAAGTTACTTGCTGATTCTGTTCCCTGCCATGGGATCCCCCCTTGTCACTGTCAGCATGTCACAGTCAATACTTCCAGGGTAATTAGTAATTAGGGTAATCACATACTGTGTCTCTCTTGTTTGTGACTGAAACTTTATGCTGCTGGGCTCTGATTGGCTTACTTGTTTGAATGCTGAGCTCTTTTAAACCAGAGTGCACTTTTCCACATGTCCTATGTAGTGAATACCTTGATGTATGACACAAGGTACCAATGGATATTCTCCTTATGCTGATCTGGTAGTTTTTAGTGCTACTGTTACTGCCATTTCCTAGTTTGAAGATAGTATCCCAGATCCCCCAGCTTTGTTCCTAGGACTTTTCCAGCTTAGGTAAAAGCAGTTTGTTTGAGTTTTCTGGTTTCTCCCACCTTCTTCAAAAGGACAACCTTTTACTGTGCAGCCTTTTGCTATGGCTTGCAGTGTGACAGGTGGAACCCTCTGCTTTATCACGTCATTACCTCCCTGTACTTCACATAAGTGGGGTATGTATTTTGAGAACAAATGATCTTTAGGTCCTGATGACATTTCCTCAGGTTTACATTTCCTAGGTTTAAAACCTGCTCTTTAATGTTTAAGACTAAAAGCCACAGTTTACCTAAATTTTTTCATCCAAAACCATTCCTTTAATTTAAGGAGTGTTCTCATCTTCCAGTGAATCTGGACCTTGTTTCTTTCCTGGCCTCCAGTTGCATGCTAAGACTATCATTCTCTTTAGCCTGTGTTTCTAGGGATATTGGAATATTCAAGCAGTACTAGGGATGCTTGAAGATCCTGAGGGAGGGTATTTTTGCCTTTGATCCTTGTTTTGGCTAAGTTGATGTGCACAATGTTCACATTATTTGAAATAGGAAGAGTAGAGAAGATGTGAGGTTTTGTAGTTCCTTAAAATGGAAAATATATCACTTCCACAGTTACCTGAATGGCAATTTTCTGTCCTCACGATAATGTCCCTTCATTTGCTAAGACCCACGCATCCTGTTTGTCCTGGCAAACAGGAGGCTAATTATTTATCTGTCAACTATATATTTAAGTGTTTTATCTTTAAATTTTGTTTTATTAGCAGTGGATGAAATACACAAGCATAGCCTGGAGAACAAATGTTTTGTCTAAAGCAGAACAGAGAATTACTCTAGGACTTCTTACATGGTAGGTTAGTTCTTTTAGCAGTACTATCTTTCACATAAAATTGTTGTTGAATAGAAATATAACATTATTAAAGGTTGAAGTCTTAGTCATATCTGTTACTTCATCAAGCAAGTAAGAAGTGTAATTTTCAGCTATGTTAACTTTTATTTTTCTCTCTTTTTTCTTTCTTTGTTTTTAAATATCTTAGAGCTGAAGATATTAGGTGGATGAAAAATTATACACTTGTTAGACATTTTAAGACAAAATACATTTTTTGGAATAACAAGCAATCCATGTGCCTACTAGAGCAGGAAATCACTAAATATGTTGAATTTTTAATTTTTCTCATCAAAGCAGTTAAAAATCCTTGTCTTCAAGGTATTAAAACCTCAGTGTTATCTGACTTTGAAAGCAGCTCAAGGTAATGATTCTTTGAGCTCTAGTTATTTGCATTGTAGTTGTATCAAGAGAATGCACCAGAGTGGTTTATCCTTAAGTTCCTCTGGTTACATTCAGTATAGATTTTTATTTGTGTTCTGTAAGTGATCACCTCTGTAAAGAATATTTCAATTGCCAAATTCTATATAGACAATTTTGTGAAAAAACATGAGTCATGTACACTTACAGCTTTTAACCACTAGATGGTAGATAACTACTATCTACTACTTCTAATTGCCCACAGTAAAAGAACCCTCATTGCCAAAACTCTGCCACATAACACAAAAAAAATCTTAGACTATACTGAGCTGAAAGGGACCCATCAGGATAATCAAATCCAGCTCCTCGCCCTACTGAGAACACCTCAGGAGTTGTCACACCATGTGCCTGAGAGTGTTGTCCAAACAGTTTTTGAACCCTGTCAAGCTGTGACCATTGCCCTGGGGAGCCTGTTGCAGTGTTTAGTCACCACTGGGTGAAAAAACCTTTTCCTGATATTGAGCCCAATCTTCCTTGTACTCAGCTTCAGGCCATTCCCTTGGGTCCTGCCACTTGTCACCACAGAGAAGAGAGCAACGTCTGCCATTCCTCTTCCCATCACACTGTGGGGATTGGGCCCTGCAGAACCCCACTAGTGACTGGTCTCCAGCCTGATGTTTCCCCATTTAATAATTGTGATACTGGAAAATGTACAAAGTCTTTAGACATTGTGAAATGAACTTTCATAATTCCTAAAATACTACGACAACTCAATATTTTAGTTTTGAAAGTGTTTCTCTGACACAGTTCATTGTGTGCTTCACAGTTTTACTCATCTGCACAGTGGTAATTTACCCCAAAGCTGACTTAATGCTTTGCTGGGTGCTGAGCAGAGCCAAGGCTAGCCAGAGATATGTGACAGACTAAAATTATTCTTAGAATTCTCAGTTATAATGCAAAATTACATATCCTCATTAATGTAGAAATTAAATTATTAAAAATAATTTAACCTCACCATGGATCTTGCATTCCTGAAGCATCTGGGGAGGAAATGTATTCTTCAAATCACAGGTCTGATGGTGGATCACCAGTAAAATAAAGGTAAAAGAGGAGATTTTTAAAAAATTGTTTAAAATCTGCAAGAAAAATTTTCCCCCGAATTATAAAAATGCTTATATCTGGCACTGGGATAGAACAGGGGGTCCTTGTTAAGCTCTGCCTCAGCAAGAACTGGTCTGGTCAAAAATCTTAAAAATCAACCTGGATGATTTGACCCATTTAGATAGCCATTGTACACTATCCAGTAGAATGCTCTAGTGGATGTAAAGCAAATTCCTAAAGCAGTATTTTTATAGCAGTTTAAGCCAAAACAAGCTAAACTGTATTTAAGGCTCAACATTGTTTTTTGTGGCTTACAAGTCAAAGAAGAGGTGGAAGTTATAAAAGTCTGGCATATATATAACTATTGACCAAAAGGCTGTATCTCAGCCTTCTGGATTGGTTGCAGTAATGTTGTGCTAAATTGGCTCTGCTGGAAGTCTGACTTTTGACCCCAAGACAGCAGTGACCTGATGATAGCAGTTAAACACCATGTCAACCACTCCATTATTTTCTGTTTTCTTTTTTATAACTTAAGGGGATGGAAGATCACAGGAAGTTGCATTCCATAAGCATCAATGATCTTTGAATTACTCTAACTAATATCAGTGTATAATCTGTGCTGTAAATGCAGTCTGCCTCTGGGTTCTGAGGATATATTATAGCTGCACAGAGAGTTCCTGTGTAAGCTAATGATTTGTGATTATTTGATATCAACACATATATGGGTTCTCTTCATGGATTAGATTAATCCTTGTCATGATTGACTGTCATTTTAATTCTAAAAATGTCACATTCCAAGTTACTTAAGTGACTTTATGAGATTTCTGGAATTTGAAGACTATTTCTTGTTGCAAATGATAAATGACCTGACAGAGAAGCTCTGTTAGGCTTGCCATTTACAAACAAGAAAACAAATTGCAGTTGGGCAAGTTGAGAGAAGATTTAACTGCAGGGATCATGAGTTTGTGGAGCTTAAAACCCTGAAAGAATGTTAGATTTTGGAATATCAGATTTTTGACTTCTTCAGATTTTTGCCAATCTTCTTGGTGGGAACCCATGAAGGACTTCCCTAGTGGGAAACAGGGCTGAAGAAAACTGTGTCCTCCAAGTATAACATCATTGGAACACGCAGGCCATTCAATGTGCAGGAGGAAGAGGAGACCTTGTAGGAGGTCATCATGGGTGAACACAGAGGGTATGAATTCAAACAGGCAAGCTTCCTTAGAAGCTTGGGATGAAGTAGAATGAAGGGTGGGCCACCCAGGGAGGATATAGACACAATGTCCGAGTTCAAAGAGATACAGTTAAGAAGCTCAGCTGGAGTTCAAATTTATAAGGAGGGCAAAGGGAAATGACAATGTTGTTTTTAAGTACAATGACAGCACAAGAAAATGTAAGCTTACTGCTCAGGAGACCTGGGGACTAAGGAGCAAAGAACATCAGGAGGCTGAAGTTTTCAGTGACTTTTTAATCAGTTTCCTTGAGCTGGCTTTGCCCTCTGGCTCTTTTGGACGTTCAAGCCTCCTTGCATAGTGAACAGAAATGAGGGATTATCTGTGGTAGCCAAAGATATGGTGTTAGGGAGCATTAAAGCCAATTGGTTGCATAGGAGTCCATGGGAGCAGGTAAGATACACCTGAGGGTCCTGAGAGAAGAAATCAATGTCATTTTGAGGCCCATCTCTCTTTGGAAGGCCATGATGATCTGGAGGGGTTCCTGATAACTGTAAAAACAATCAGTTGGGTTGGAAAAGACCTTTGAGATCATCAAGTCCAAGCTATTGAGTGAACACCACTGTGTCAACGAGATCATGCCACTAAGTGCCACGCCCAGTCTTAAACTCCTCCAGGGACAGTGACTCCATCACTTCCCTGGGCAGCCCCTTCCAAGGTCTAGTCACCCTTTCTGTGAAGAAAGTCTTCCTAGTGTCCAACCTAAGCCTCCCCTAGTGCAACTTAAGACTGTCTTTTTGTTCTTGAAGAGGAGAAAAGGGAGGATCTTGGGAATGACACACCAATCAGGAGTTGTGGGGCGAGCTGTTCTGGAAGCTGTTTCAGGGCAGAAGAAGCTGATTTTGAGCAGCCATCATAGATTTACCGGTGTCACATCCTTCATGATCAGCCTGATTGTCCTCTGTGGTGAGATGGGTGGCTGTGCAGAAAAACGGGGAGCAGCAGGGGAGGGTACTGAGAGAACTCTGCTCATTTATCCACAGGAAGAAAAAGCTAAGGGGAGATCTTATTACAGCCTGTAATTGTCTAATGAGAGGGTAGAGAGAGAACAGAGCTGAACCCTTCAATAATGCTTCATTAAGGTGTGTGGTAGTAAGAGCCAACATGCACAGACTGGAATGTGGTACATTTCAGCTAGATGGGAACAGTCGTTATGCTGGATGGTCAAACTATGCTGGGCAGTTATATAGCCCCAGAGGTTGCAGAATTTCCACCCTTAGAGATATTCAATCTGAAAACATCTCTGAACAGTCCACTCTAATTGGACATGCCCTGAGCAAAAGATTGGTCTAGATGACTCTTGGAGATTTTTAAAAATTCTCATAATTTTGTGATTCTATAAGTTATTTGCTATGACTTTATAGCATTTTAGGAAAAAAGATCCATCATGTCTAGCTAGCTTTTCAAGAGATTTAAAGAAGGGGTTTTTTCCTCCTTATTTTTTAAAAAAAGAACTTTTATTGCTGCCTGGCAAAGTCAAGCCTGTTCAGCTGAGTTTTTATGTTAGAAATCACATACATCACATACATATAGAATCATAGAATGGTTTTGGTTGGAAGGAACCTCAAAGATCAACTGGTTCCTGCCATGGGCAGGGACACCTTCCATTAGTCCAGATTGTTCAGAGCCCCAGCCAGCCTTGAACTTTCCATGATTGGGGTATCCACAGCTTCCCTGGACAGCCTGTGCCAGTTCCTCACCACACTTACAGTGAAGAGCCTGCTGTCCTGCAGCTTAAGGCCATTCCCCTTGTCCCATCACCACTATGCCCTTGTGAAAAGTCCCTCCAGCCTTCTTTCAGGTCCCCTTTGGGAAATGGTAGGTGCTGGAAGGTTTCCCCAGTGCCTGCTCTTGTCCAGGCAGAACAGCTCCAACCTTCTCTGTCTTCACAAGAGAGCTGTTCCAGTCCTGTGATCAACTTAGTGGCTCTCCTCTGGACTCCTTCCAACAGAATGTAAATAATTAATTCCTCAGTGGCTTGAATATAACCATAGGAATTAACTTTATATGTAATATTTAATAGCATGTTTAATTTTAAATGATAACTCTGTAAAGGGTTCGGAGAAATCTATGGATGTTTACTTTTACACTAAATGCAGTTTTTCAGTCTTTCTCTTTTGAACATGTATGCACAACTAGATTTGGCTACAGTAGGTGGGGAGAATATAGATAATGCAGAGAAAATGGTTTTTACTCGTGTGATTTTTGCCAGTGCTAAGGTTGTCAAGTGCTTTTAGACATTACTCACACTGATATGAGTGGAAGCAGAAATATTTAGGGACATTTTAAGCCAGAAATAGCTGCAAAATATCTGTTTTCTTGTTACTAATACCGGATAATTAGATTGTTTTTCTTGGCATTTTCAAGAGGACATTGGATTATGTTCAGCCACTGAAGTAGAAAAAAAATTAAGGCTCTTTTAGGAAGAAAAAACCTATAATTTCTTGCTGAAGAGGAACCATTGTACAGCTGAAAAATAAGTATGACTGAATGTACTCCTATAAAAAACATGAATAGAAAACTCAGTAATTTACAAGTGTGTAGGTAAAAGATATTTGAAAGTTGCTTGACTGTTGCTGTATATTTAAACAGTCACCTGTGACAAGGAAACAAAGATGCCTGTTGACACAAGGATTGCTTCAGAAGGCCAAACGCAAATCAGAGAAGCAGTTACAAAATTGACTTCTGCAAATAGTTATGGTGCCCTTGAGTATGATGGATTGTATCCAGCCGTGTTTGTATGTAAACAGTATCACCTTAACAACACTGTGGTTGGTAGCAGTAACTTTCATGGCCTAATCTATAGGCAGTAAATTCTGGTGGTGAGAGACCTCTTGTTTATGTGGTAGTGCAGTTTAATTTTCCAGCAATTTGTATGCACACTAGAACTGAATTTTAAATACAGAGATAAAGTTAATAGGCGTTGGTTTTTTTTAGATCCTTATTCTATTTTCCAGAGTTATTTTGGCATTCCTACTGAAAGGAAAGAAACAAGATCAAACAAAAGGTTGGGGGGAGCACAAAATAATGAATGTAGAAGCTTTCCCCATGGATTAGGGCTTGTTCCTGAAAAACAGTGCTTGATGCTTATATTAAATAGTACAATGTTTAGAGCTGGAAGAAAGCAACTTTGGAAACAGAGCATTGACAGAGTGATAAAGGTAAGGAAAACTGAATTTTGAACTAGGTTTAGACTAATATATAATTTGAATAAAGCTGTGTATTGGGGAGGGGTGCATAGAATAATGTGTGTTTCAAAATAAGTGTAAGTGGGTGATGTTAGTTGCACAGTTTGTTTTGAAAGGCAAATTTGCACTGGGAGGTGTTTATGCACTTGTCTAGTGGTACTTATATCTTGCCCAGATTGTTGCAATGGTCTGGTAATGGTATAATTTCACAAATGTGCACTAAAGAGTTTGATGTTAGATGTGGCAACAAGATGGATTAACTCTGCCATGAAGAAAAATAGAAATGTAGCTTCACTTTCCCCATACTTCTAAGATGGGAATAGAATTTTGAAGGCAACACTTAGCACTGAGAAACCACAAAAGAACATAGGCATCATTAACATACCTAGACTCATTTAAAAAGCCAGTTATTTAAGCAAAATGTTCCTGAGTTAATGCAATGTGATAATGCATGTGCAGGGCTATAACTTTTGACATTAAAGAGATAGATAAGGGAACTGCTCTAATTCTTTAGGGTTTGTATTTTTTTGGAGAGGAAAAATAAAAACATTGAAACTTGAACATTGAAAACTCAGGGTGTTTTAAAATATATAAAATGGTTTGCAGTTTACTTTTGAAGGGAAATTCATGAGCAAGGTTTATTAATATAAAACATCTTAGCAAGTTAAAGGAGAGACAAAGGAATTCCATGCTGGTTAAATAAATTTTGGAAAGACAGTAAATTAGCAATAAAACATTTTTACTTTGACTCTTTCACTATTGAACTTCCCTGTAAAGTCTTGCTCATCCATAAGACTTTGATTTCAGCATGTCTAAATTCAGTGATGCACAGTATTCTGACAACAAAATGCATAATTTGCTGGATAAAGGTATTCAGAACAAGTTTTATCTTGTGTACATATGACTTGCATACTAAACAACATTCTTGCTAAGTCTATTCAGGGTGTCTGCATCAGCAGCTACAGTCTGTAATGGAGAAGCTGGCAATAGTCAATAGCTGGTTTCTAAGAATGTTATTTCAAAAAAAAGAACCCCTGGAATCTCTGACTTGTGCTCTTTTAGTATTGCTGCTTAAATAGGTATACTTTTGTAGCAGCTAGGAAACTTTCAAAAATTTTAATTTAATCTTCAATTATTTCTTCAGACTGATGGTGAGATGTTTATGGGTTTAGGTATATGAAAGATTTAATAATCTCTCCCTTTTCTTATTTCAGAAGAAGATATCTATTGAAATTAGTTTCCTGTGCCAAACTGTTAGTGTTTAGGTATTAGGAATTTTATGGTTTTATGTAACATAAAACAAACTATGTGTTATGATTGGACTAATCATCAGAAAAGGACTTTTCAGTTAATTAGTTTAACTTTGGACCTTCATTTGCTGTGGGACCATGCCATAGGACCTTTCTTGCCTTCATAACCAAGAGTGGCAAAAGAAACCCAAAACTCAAGTTGGCCAGGTTACCTGTGTCTTTCTTTACACGAAAAACTGAGCTGAAGATGTACCACAAATTTGGACAATCCTGCCAGATATTTAAGTGAAACAGTGTTTATCTCTTGTAAATACTGCATCCTTCTACATCATAGGACATTAGGAAGAGGATTTGATCTTGATCAGAGTTGCTGCTGATACTTTTCAGGATTTGCATATTAGTGTTACTGCATATAACAGCAATCTCTCTCTTATCTGTGTAAATGATATCATGTAGGTTTCAGTATCCTTCCATCCTCAAATCTTAGTCCTTCAGTTTTCTATGCAATTCTGAATTATATAGAGCTGCCTATTCTTGGGTAGTTTTTTTGGTAGAAATTCTGTTTGGGCCTATGCACTTCTGCAGTGAATACTGCAGGGTAAAAAATTAGAGAAACTCTTAGGCCATGACCACAATGCTGATTTGAAGTGGGGTGTGAGGGTAGCTAAAGGGGAAAGGGAAGAATGAGAGGTAGAAAGCTAAGCATTTTCTTGTAATTAATTCTCTGAGATTCCTAATCCTAAGTAAAGAAATCTTACAAATTCATTCTTTTAGTAGTATGTAAATGGAAGCTCAGAATCTGGACTGGAAGACCATTTCCAGCATAGCCTCTTAGTGTTTTTAGAAACATAAATTAGTGACTTGGTATTAAAACCACTGAAGTTAGGTTTCCTCTGCTTTTCTGTGTACAACCTAATCCTAAAAGTGTGGCAGAAATCTCTTCTAATGACTGCAACAACTAATGTGCAAGTTTGTGATTGAGCAGTACTTCATTTAGGGAGGAAATTGGTAGAAATAACTCATCAAAATACAGAAGCATAACATCTTGAATTGTACTGAGTGTTCTTAATTGCATTGCAGTAACTATCATGAAAAACTGTATGGAACTTGCATTAATAATAGAAATATCCAACATATCAATGCACATGCAGTGGTGACGTGATAAATACAAGTCCAAGTCTTAATCTTCATAAAACTATAGCTTTACCATTTAGTTAATAGCTTTCTGTTTCTCTAGGTATGGTTCATTAAGTAATTTAAGTTAATTACACTTTTAAAGTTTTGTGATATCTTAATGAATATTCTTATTACTGGACTTGGACATCAAATTACCCATTGCTGTATGAACAGCTATGCACAACAAATTTGTTATAGGGCTTGAGACACAGCAATTAAAAAAAGTTTTAAAAACCAGAAAAAACCATTGAGACATGATTGCTTAGTTTGAGAAAAAGATGCTCATGATTTCAGTCTACACAAACAGCAACTTGTAGAAGAAAATGGAGGCTATGAACATGTCAAGAGCATCTGTATAGGTGGAGCTGGTGACTCAAAAACCATGAAAGATGTAGTCCTGTATAGCAATATATCTGGAGCTCTATGTTGGAAATACAAGCAGAGTATACAAAAGTAGTCTCTCTGTAGTTCAGGTAAAACAAAAGGCTTCTTTCTGTATTAAATAGAAACTAGTATTGGTAGAGTATTGATTGTATTATTATTTTTGTTAAAGAAGCCCTATCAGTTGTGTTCAAATTACTGGAACAATAATTTTGAAGATTCTGTTGTTATTGTCTAGTGTGACTGAAGCTGATTCAGACAAAATGTTTGCTTTTTGCATGTATAATGAGGAGGAAAATTTCTACTTGTGTTTGAAAAAGTGTAGGAAAAGCCAATCTTGTGATGGCACTTCCCTTTTTAGGAAAATGGAGACCATGTTAGGGTGTGAGAGGTAAAATAGCATAAAGTACATATACAAATGAATCTGCTACTGTATTCTTCAGACATATCTGTATAAAGAGTAAGATTTGTATGTTTGTCTTTTATATGGAAAAATATTTCAAATGCATTCAGCATTTATGAAGGCAGGATAGTAGTTACAAGTTTACCAGGTATTTGAAAATTCCTTCAGAAAGTAGGAAAGATATTTACATAAGGGTATAAAGTATATTATGCAGGTTCTTTTGGCTCTGCAAAAGCTTGTGGATAAATCACTTATGCATATTTTATAAAGTTACTGGTTTTCTCCTAATCACCAGGGAAATAAGGATTGAATTTACCACCAATGAAACATAATTCTAAATTTCTTTTGAAAATGAAATTATATTGAATCTTGTAACCCACAAGCACAATAATACCAGTAACTATTCCAGAAGGCTATTTTGTCTATAATGTAATGAGGTGTGTTACATATGGGATTTCAATTTAATTAGAAGAGTAGGCTTACTGCTTGAAGAATGGTATAATAGCTATAGTTAAGCACATTTGTAAACACTTGTGTACCTTGAGGCTTGTGGTTTGTTTTACTTCTCATTATATTAAAGAGATAATGTAGAAAACCCTAGCTTCCTCCAGCAGCATCTGTGTTTATTAGAGAGTGCTTACAATATCTTCCACAAATAACAAAGATCAGTCAGAATCCTGCCTTGACTTGGTGGTCATACGTGACTAGACTGAAAAGCTGAGACGAAGGACTTAAGGCATTGAAGGTAACTTGCAGAATAATGGAGCTATACATATAAAATACTCTTTTTTTTTTTTCTACAAAGCCTTTCAAGAAATTAGCTTTCTGTACAGCGTTATTTATGATAGAAATGTTGTGATAAATCTGAAAATAGAACACCAGAATCAAACTGTAAAATTATAACAGAGGCTGGTTCTAAAATTTTCATTTGAGCACCATAAAAACATAAATCACAAGTGTGGAAGAATGTAATAGCCTTTACTTGTAAAAATAAATTTTAAAGCTTTCTTTATTTTTGTCTTCAAATTAGATAGTGAATTTTTCATTGTCCACTTTGTGTTTTATAACAGCAAAAGCTCAAGGAAGAGAGGGAGGCTAAGCGTGCTCGTCTGGATGGCAGGCATGATTACTTACTGGATATTGTTGCCTCTTGTGTGAATCTGGACAAAGCAGAAGTAGAAGATGCTATTCTTGATGGTAACCAGGTAATCTGATGAATTTGAAAGTGAAGGTCATAGTATACCTTGGAATTACTTTTGCCATTAAACTCTTGGTGAGATAATTTTCAGACTTCACACCTGAGATTGCTAAGTCTTCTCTTTGAAAAAATATTTCAGCATGTTTAATTTGAACAAAAGTGTTCTTAATTCCAGGACCTATTGTAATTATATCGATTTTTAAATTGATTAGAATTTCTCCTTTCCAGTGATTATACATAATATAATAAAACCTGTGATTCATAGTCAAACCACAGTGTGAAGACTTCCAGTTCTTGAGTATACAGCACACAGAGGTTCAAGAGTCCTGCCCTCAGCAGACTGCCTGTTTCTGTAAGGCTGCCAGCAACATTTGTGAGACTACATTGCAGTCTAGTTTAACAAATTAAAAAATTAAAATAGGTAGAAACTACTTGACAAAATGGAATGGCTTATGTGATGTGACTATGACTGCATGAGGGCTAATACAAATTCATATATTGAGACATTGAAAAATATCACTTTTTAAAAAAACATAGGTAGATGAAAATAGATATTTTACTTCCTGACACTAAAGTAGACATGGCTCTGTTTGGGTTTTTATGGTTTTGTTCTCATGTTCTCTTTTCATCTGCATTCCTCCAATTTATGCATTCCCATTTCAGTGCTAATATTGTTGAGAAACAGAAGAAAGTCCAGTGGCAGACCAGTAAGAAAGAGAGGGTCACAGGGGCACATGAAGTATGAGGTGAGGGAGAAGAGGGTGAGTGGCAGTCAAATAGTAGCCTGCAGCTGCTTGAGGAGTGGTTGCAAAGATGACAGAGCTAAACCATTCTCAGTGGGTGCAGATGATAACTCCAAAGATAAAGCCACATCTTGTAAAATGGCCACCAAGAGACCCTTCTTCACCAGGAGGGTAATGTAGCATGGGAATAGGTTACTTCAATTCAGTTGTGTAATTTCTGTCCTTGGGGCTTTTCAGACTCAGCCTTGGACAAGCTCTAGATGATCTGAGCTGTTGTTGGTGACACAGGAAGCTGGCCTCAAGACCTCCTGGAGGTCCCATCCAACATTTCTGTGACTTCATGAGATAGCAAATGAGCAGTGCAGAACACTCATGCACATTGAAAAGCAGAATTTGTTTCAGTCTTTGTGCATTTAGCTCTAAATGGATTTCCTGGCATACTATACTGCCTGAGAATAGCTGTCAGATGAGGAAAATATTGGCAGCTTTTATACTTGGAATGAGGAAAGTGTAATAGCTGTTTTGACCTCATCTTGGAGATTTTCTGGAATAGTGGTTTGCTATCTTCATGTAACTGAGGCTTGTTAATAATGGAAGAAGGATAATTGACTTTCTTCTGGCTTCTGGTAATCTTTTAACCTTTTTTCTGGACTAGAAAGCACAAATGGTACCACCTAATGTTTCTGAAGATGAATTTGAATAAGTCTTTTCTGCTAAAGATAGCTATGTAGTTAAGGACTACATGGAAGGGTCACTCAGTTCTAGAAAAATAATGGATGAGGCCAGACTTTCAAGTGCTGAGACATGGATCAGCATATTAGCATAAAAGAACTCAGTTTCTTCCTCAGCCTATATAGCCTATGCATGGTGATTGGTGAACTGCACTATCAACACATGCTTCAAGTGATGCTTGATGGCAGCCTTGAATTGATGAAGAACAGTGAAGTTGTCCTGATGCTTATAAATAAGTAAATAAGCAAAGGCTGTTGCTGAGATATGAACCAAATCAATGACATGTTGTGATCCCAACATGATTTTGAACAGATAGAGCGCATTAACAGATTCCTGGACCCTGGAGGTCTGCGTCATCTGATGTTCTACTATCAAGATGTGGAGATAATGGATACAGGTAAAGCAACTTATACTCTCCTAATGTGTTGTAGCGGTGCTGAGCAAAAATGCAAGGAAAAAGAAAATAGTCAAATACTTATAAACTGGGCCTTAAGTCAGGTTTGGTCATACCAAGACATTGATCCCTGCTCATAAAAGGAGGATTGATGAAGTTACCAAAGGTTATTAGTGCACTTTTGCATATTGCTACTATGAAGCAGCAAAATACTTCCTTGTGAGCTTAGTAGCTCTTGCCTGTGGGAAGTTGTTTTTGATAATTAAAAGGTGACATTCACACAAAGTGAACAGTGACAGATGACCTTCCTCTTCCCCTTCAGTCACACCACCTGCTGGCCCTAGAAGCCATCCATTTCTTTGCACATGACCATCCATTTAGGACCACTCCTGTTGCATGGCAAATGCCTTCTAGAGGCCCACATTGTGCGTAGAAGGGGTGTTACCCCACAAGCCCCTTCTGCACATACTCCTTTACTGAGTGCTCCCATGTTCCACACTTGTGGGGGAAGCCTCCTTCTCCCATACTCAGGAGGTAACTCAGGACCTGTGTGACAAGGACATCTTCCTTTTGCCCATGGCTTCTTCCCAGAGCCTCCAGTGCTGTTGCTGTGCCGGAACAAAGGACTTCTGAACAACCAACCAATGTGTTTATGCAGAAGCTGATTTACTGTTTATCTTATACCCTACTTATACATTCTAAAACTACTGTCCACATGATCACACATTTTTTGATTGGTGCCTCTATCTTGTCCAGGCACTCTGCATGCACCTTGAAGGAAATATGGCAGGTTACAGTCCAGTGCTTCACTGCCCATCTTTTTCTTGGTTCTTCTAATCTTGGTATTCTGTTTTTCAGCTCCTTCTCTCTCAGTTTAGCACAATCTGTTTCAGTAGCCTTGACGAATCCCAGAGTGTTTGATAAAACATCAGAAAAACAGCTAAAAATGGCTAGGTTTGTGCACCTGGTATAAACCATGGCCTAAACTATTCAAATACGTTGTTACACTGTTGTTGGGACTAGCCGGCTGCTCTGTGACTTCTCAGAGCCTGTGACTGATTGGTGTGAGTTCATCCCACTTGGTTACCCTGGATGTACATGAACAACCCTGTATACATGTCTATGTATAGCTGTATAAAAGTGTTTATAGTTACATAATGATGAATGTAAAAAATATGGATTTATATTTCATGCATTTTCAGTATATATGTATTTTCTTCAGTATATCTGTATATATCTACAAGGGATGAAAAGACTATTTAATGATATAAGCAATTTTAAGAAAAAGAGTTATAATGCACATAGAAATACAGTTAAATGGAAGCACAAACCCAGCTACTTCTTTAGGAATCTGGTTAGCAAGTTTTAACATGCCTGAAACGAAGTGCTGAAAGTATGACAAAGAGTGTGAGGCAAGGGTCAAAGCTTATAAATCTAATGAGACTTGCCCATGCAAGTCCCACCCTCAAAGCAATCAGATCACATTACAGTATAGCATGATTTTGGTAACCTTTTGGGGCATGGTGCTAACTGTAGGCAACATAGAAAGCAGTAGAAAAAACCACACAAGCAAAACCCAAATGACTTCACTGCAAAGTGTGCATTGGGTGAATAAGCAAAAGTCCCTAGAACATCATATACAGGAGGAAAAAAAAGTAAAAAAAAAATAAAAATGTAGTCACTTGTTGTCACATCCTGAGGTGTCTCCTTAGGCCTGAGATCACCTCTGGAGGACATGCAGGTGGTCTGGAACCCAGCTCTTTCCAATGCCCGTCGATGAGAGACTGCAGGAGGCTGTTCTTAGAGGTTTTCATGGTTGTTTATTCTTCCTTATCTCAGGAATGCTTTGTCTAGCGAGTAGCAGTCTGCTTGCCAGATGTCCAGGGCAGAATCTGCCTGGCAGAGCCAGGACTTATCTTTTATAGTCTAAATTATGTACTAGGTATTTACAAATGACCCCCAATACAATACAATCTTGTTACACGGTCCAGATCTGTCCTCATCCAATCTAAAAGTGCCAGCGTGTCACCCAGCATGGATGACACGGAGAAGAAGGAGGAAGAGGTATCCACACCCCCAATTCTCCATGTTGGCCACGTATCCCTTATCACAAACATTCCCAAAAGTCTATTTATCTACGTTCTAACAGTCTAATTTGCACTCTATTTATTTTAGTGGCTTGCATTTCTTCTCTCAATGTTGGTAAATTGTTCCAAGCAGCTAAATCCAGCCCCTGAGACACCTGGGTCTCATTTGAGGGTCTTTGGGGACCCCGCCAGGGGGGTCTTAAACCTTCCAGGGAAGCCAGAGGAATACTCTGCAGTCCCACAACTTGTAATACTATCAGACAGTAAAACTTCTGCTGTACATTTTCCCTTTGTTGGCAGAGCAGAGTAAAAGAATTATCTGTGTTGATTGTTTAGGTCTCACAGGTTATCAAAGCAAAAATCTCAGTTGTGGTGGTGGCTACTAATTGGTAAAGCTAAGTGAATTTTTATGGCATTACATGCCCTTCTTGGCAAGGGTGCTTACTATGGCCACCTCATATACAAGATGGTTTTTTGACCCTGATGTCGATCAACCAACACTTCTGTTAATGAAGGGAGCATACAAGAAATTTTGTGTCTCTGCAGAGGAGACTGTATCTGTGAGTTCAGGATGATCTACTTCCAGAGTATTAAGGTGTCATTTAAAAGTTTGATTTATTGCAGTGTACATATATTTTCTAAAGAGACTTCAAGTTATACTACCTACTTCACCTCCTCAGATTGTGGGAAAACTGATGACTTTTGCTGGTCTTGCCTCTGCAATTACTTGTAGCACTTTGGCCCTGGCCAGATGCCAGGCACTCAAAAAAGCTGCTCACTCACCCTCCCCTGCTGGACAGATGAGAGAAAATTTATTCAAGATTTCATGAATTCAGATAAGGAGTGGGAGAAAACACTCCAAGGGCAAAAGAGGATTGACTTAAAGTTAGTTAGTGAATTTATTACCAACTAAATCAGAGCAGGATAATGAGAAGTAAAATTAGCCCTTAAAGACATATTTTCTTCCCCCAACCCTCCCTCCCACAGACAGGGCAGGAAGTTGGGGTGCTGGTCAGTTCATCACCTGAAGTTTTTTTTTCACTGCCCAGGGAGAGAGAAGTCCTTCCCTTGTGAGGCTGTGGGGTCCTTCCCATGGGGGAGACAGTTCTCTGTGAACTTATCCAATGTGATTCCACTCTCATGAGTAACAGTACTCCCACAGGCACATAGTCCCAAAACTGCTGTGGCGTGGGCCTCTCTTCCATGGGATGCAGTTCTCCAGGGACAGGCTGCTCCAGCCTGGAAGCAGGGACCCCTCTTACCACTGGGTCTCCCACTGGATGCTCCTCCAAGCATCCACCTGCTCCAGCATAGGCTCTTCACCATAGTCTCACCTCCTTCTTTTTCTCTGGATATAAAACTGTACCCTGCACTTTTTGATTTTCCTCTCAAATATGTTACCACAGAAGTGTTAGCACCATCTGTAATTGGCCCAGGGATTGGCTCTGCTGGACATGGTGGAAGCTTCCACAGCTTCTCACAAAAGCCCTCCCTCACTACAAAGAACCATTCAAAAGAGAAACATTACTGCTGTGCAAAGATAGTACAAGTTTATTAGCATGTAATAAATTAAATTAATAACATTATGGAGTCAAATCTTGGTGGTGACAGAGCCCTTGTAGTTCTGAGGTATATGAAAAGGAGACTTCTTCAGAGCTGTGGTGAAAAAGTGGAGACGGAAAGATGATGCAAACAAAAGGGTGGGGAGGGAACTTCTGGTGGCCACCTGATCCAAAACAGGGATTCTTGTGGCAGATAGTCATGTACCTGAAATAAAAAAATGTGCAGAGGGGTCTATTGCTTTTTGGATGTTGTCCTTTAACTGCTGGTATCATAAATTTACTTTTTTGTCATCTTATTGTAGTGACTCACTGAGATGTGTATGCATGCAGTTTTACTCTGAGGTAATACTGAAAAGCTAGTAGCAAAGAGGTATTGTGACCAAAACCATACGAGTATCTGTTACCCCTAAAGACCCTTTACAAGTGCTGCCAGCAGCCTGAACATGGGAGAATTGTATTCATGTCAGGGGAAGAAGAAAGGACAAGGAAGTGCCTTGTAACTCCCTTATTGGGTTTTGGTTTTTTATTTGCTTTTTCCCACAGAATCTGCTGTGGCCTCTTTCTCTTTGTTTTCAGAAGCACTCTATTTTTTCCTTATGTTTACATGTTTTTAGGGAAGAACAGTTGATAATAGCTCCCATAAGGTAAAATACATCACTACATTTTCTGATTTTTCTTCACTTTTTCTTTTTCAAGCAAGTGGGCGTTTTCTACAACTGCATGATAGAACCTATGAAAGGACCTTGAGCCTGCACCGTTATTTAGAAGGAATAGAAAAATAAGTAAATGAATATCAATGAAAAGCTTTCGATACAAGAATGGCATAAATATTTCTTATTGTGCCATGAAGACTCTGAATGCTGCATATTTTCTGTGGATAGTTCATGAGGTGCCAGGAGACTGGGACTCAGAGAGGCACAAATAATGACTGAACTGTTTGTGTAGAAACTTTTCTTTAAATAAATAAGCAATGGGTCTTAACTGCTCAGAGAGGCACAAATAATGACTGAACTGTTTGTGTAGAAACTTTTCTTTAAATAAATAAGCAATGGGTCTTAACTGTTTCTTTCTTTGAATCCATAGAGTACTTTGGCCTTCCAGGAATAGGAACAAACTCTCAATTGATCAAGAAGAAGAAACTTAAAGTGTTTGTGACAGAGGGAAAAGAAGTTGCTTTAACTGGTATATGCGTTTTCTTCATTAGATCTAGTTTTTCTAAACCCATCACAACTGAGAATATCTACCAAGTAAGTCAGTGACTGCTCATCTCTGTACATAATCTTGTCTAAAATTTGTTTTTACCATGGGGTATTTCTCTCAGCATATAACTTGATAGCTCTTGACATGGAGGAATGAGTGAAAGGACACAGATGGATTAAATGAAACATGACAAAAAGGGAGAATGATATACATAAAGTTGTTGCCACAAGAAAATATCTGTATTTCCAGTCATTGATATGAAAAGAGAATGCTAAGGAAGAAAATTTAAGACAATCTGTAATGACAGAGTAATTAGTCAATACTGAAATACTAAGGTGTTAATTTACAAAAGCAAAAATAATTTAACTTTTAAGAGTGTACATGTAAATTGTATATAACTAAGTTATTACTGGCGAAAGACACCTTGTATTGTCTCTTTCACAGGAAGTAAATTTTAATATGATGGATATAGGTCGAGATGGCTTATTAAAAAGTGTTGAGCAGTTGATATCAGAAATATTCATTCCAGCCTTACAGACTATGGACCATGGCTGGGTTGAACCTCAACAAGTTCCCAATATTAAGCAGGATTTCCTTTGTGCCCTTGAAGCATTTGTTAGTGTCCTGTCAGGAACTCAGCAAAGTCTGTTGGAAAAGGTAAGTGTGTTCATGTGGTAAATAGAAAGACAGCTAGTTGTAGAATTTTTTAGCTCTAGACCTTTTGAATTAACTGCTGCTGTAGTTTACTCATAAAAAATACTTTTGTTAAACTGGAGAATAACCCAACACTTCTGTTTATTGCCATCAGTAACTCATTATACTTTGATCTGTGGTTTTTATAGTTCTGTAGGTGCTGCTGTTCTTGTTTTTTCTGGGGCTAGTGCTTTAAAGCTATTAACTTCTTGACTCTCCAATGGCTGTGGTCATTCTTAAATGTTGAGTGATTAATGGATGACAAACTGTTGCTTTAACTGGTTGGTTTCTACTGAGCTTTTGTGAAGGAAAGAGCATGAGAGCACAGCTGCCTGGCTGGTGAACTCTCTAGATTCTACTTCTGGTTCAAACCAGTTTAATTTAGACTGAGCTGGGAATAGGAAGTGAGATACCCCAAGTAGGGCAACGAGTTAGTCTTTAAAGTTCCTAGATTAGTTGTCATGAACATTCAGCATTTCACTTTTTTTAACCTTATGTTTTAGGTCAGCCTGAAGAAATGTGAGACGTATGACCTGCAAACTCTAAGAGGACCTTCAGATTACTCGATGGTTGCTAATACCATAGAGGATCTTGAAAAAATAGAAGTCTGCATGAAAGAATGGACCAAACAAATTGAACAGGTGATAGATGGGACAAATGTGAAATATGATAACATCTGTATCTTGGCAGATGAGTTTAGTCCTGTTTTGGTGTTACAGCTACCTTTCTATAAATTTAGATGAGTTCAATTTCTTTATTTTAAACTACTGTTTTTTGTGCTTTTACTTCTCAATGGGAATATTACTGAAAGCTTTTTCCATCTGCTAGTTAACATAGGATACACAGTTTGGGAAGCTTAGTCCCCTGACTTTGATAATTACCTGTTATTAAAGTACAAAAGAGTTTGTGGCTCTCAGTGGATTTAACGAAAACAAAAAGAACACAGTAATTGAGTGAACACTATTCTCAATTGTCACATTTATACATTGAAACATCCTTTGCAGGTTATTTGCAGAAAATGTAACTGTGTGTAACAGTGTACTTGGAGCAGAAGGAGCAGAATTTCTTCTTTAACTTGAGAAAAAAGGACAAAGCAAAATCAAGTTTCTTATGTGAGGTAGAGGCTAAGTTAGGTAATTTATCGGTGTGGTTAATACTATGTGTTAAATGTAGAATTAATCCATGCTACCTCTGCAGATAAAAAAAAGAGAGCATCACTCACATTACTGTATGATAAAAGGTTCTTGCAGAAAATGACCAGTTGAGAAAAGAAGCAGATGACCTTGGACCACGAGCAGAGCTTGATTATTGGAAAAAGAAATTGTCAAAATTCAACTACCTTGTGGAGCAGCTGAAGAGCACAGATGTGAAGGCAGTGCTTGGAGTACTCACTGCTGCTAAATCCAAACTGCTGAAGGTTTTTATTTTAAATTATGACAGATATAAAGAACTAGAAATTCTCTTTATAACTTAGCTCATTTTGATAATGCGTTTAACCATGCTGGCAGGGAAAATGATGAAACATCTTTGGCTTTTGTTTTCTTTTTCTTTCTCTATTCCTTAGCCTGAGTAGATAAAGTTTAAATCTAGTTCCATTTATTGAAAAAGACTGGGAATCCCCTCAGGCTAAAGACTGATAATGTGCTTCATTCACATGGCTTAACAGAAATAAATAATTAAAAATATTTGAGAAGTTGATTATTAAATCAGAATATTGAATTAATAAACTAGATATTTAATGATAAAAAAATGAATCTTCCCACTTTTAAGCCCCGTTTTTATATGGTTACAGTGCCTGTCAAAATTGTTTGTAGAATCATAACTTCTTACATTGACATAACAAATTTAAAGTCCCATTGCCAACAGAAAATAAGTAAATAAAAATCTTGACTCATCAAAATGGAATGTGGAACAAATAGTCATATATCCATAATTCATATATTTTACAGTAGCTTGACAGCACACTACTGCTGAGTGGTCTAAACCAACTTTATGTTCACAGACAAGTTACTGAAACAAGACAAGGACCTCATCTTGAGTGAACAAGTATAATGCTGAAGTAAAAGATATGTGCTTTCAACTGTGTTTAGAAGCTAATGACAAACCAAAATGATTGAAAAATATTTTTTTTTCCTGAAATGCATTCTTTTATTTGTTTTTTAACTTTCTATTCTTAGAAGTGGCGAGCATTGGATATTCGCATCACAGATGCAGCAAATGAAGCTAAAGATAATGTGAAGTATCTGTACTCTCTGGAAAAATATTATGACCCATTATACAATAGCGATCCTGTAAGCAGAACTTTTAGATTCTCAACATAAATGTCTTGAGACAAGCAACATGAATATATTCTGTAAGATGGGTTTGGAAATGAAACAGGAAAATTTTACATATGCAACTCCAGTTTGAGATTTTGTGCATTTATGGCAAAAGTGGCTTAATGGGAATTTCTGGCTACAAAATAAAATACTTGTTATTTTCTTACCATAGTATCTGTAAAAATTTTCTTCTGATGAAGAGACTGGATTCTGTGCTATGGGAAAAAGTGAATTCCTTAAGATGAAAAAAAAGAAAAGTAAACCTAATGCTATGCTAAAGACAGTTTGATCTTTTGTCTTTGTATTGGTGGCCAGATCATAGTTAGACTAACATTTATAGGGCAATTTTCACCTTCTTGGGTTGGAAAAGATAAATAAGCTCATGCAAATATTAAGATATAATTATAAAACACCTTCTCATACTATAGTATGAGAATACATAAGATGATTCAATATAACATGTAATAAACAAAACCAGCCACCCTAAAGTACAGGATTGGAGGAGTATTTAGTAAAAGGCATTTCTCTTACACACAAAACTTACTGAAGACCACAAGAGATATGAGGAATTAAAATGGGTGTGATTATGTGACCTTGGCTATGCATCACACATTCTCTCATTCAATCCCCATCTTCAATAGGGTGGGATGAGGATATAATATGAAAAGATTCATGTATTTTTCATGACAGGAACATGACTTAATTTTGATAATCATGGGCAAAACAGACTCACCTTAGGGAAAAATGTCTTTATTAATAGCTCAAATACATTTGGGTAGCGACAAGTAAAATCAGAAATTAAAACCACATCTCTGCACCACCAAGCTCACCCCTCTTCTCACTTCCTCTTCTCTCCAAATGGTGAAGGGCTTCTCTTTGCGTGCAAACATACATCAAGTTTAGCAACAGAGCATATAAACAAACTTTTTTTTTTTTTTTTTTTTTTTTTTTTTTTTTTTTATGGTGAAAAAGGGGTTCTTTACTTCTACCAAATTTCACTCATTGATCTGAATTCTTCTAGCCAGGACTCCAGTGAAAATTTTCCCCCAAAATTAAATTGTAGAGCTTGGGAAATGATGTAGGACAAGCAGCTCTGCAGGAGAGGCCCAGGGACAGAACCATTCTGAAGACAATGTTCATAATTCTCCTGCATTCACTAATTAGATGTTGTGCTAATGTGTGGTAACAGAAGTACTGAGCAGAGTTTGGACTGTATATTTCTTTCCAGGTGTCCATGCTGGGTGCTATTCCAGGACTCATGAATGCAATTAAAATGATTCAGAGTATCTCTCAGTATTACAACACTTCTGAAAAGATCTCCTCATTGTTTGTGAAGGTTGGTGCTTAGTGGGAAAAGAAATATTCCCAAATTCTTGTTTTCTGTGTTGTTGATTTGAGTGCAAGAGAAAACACAAAGGAACCAAGCAATTGGAGAGACAGAATTTCAGTCACTTAAATGCTGCTTTTTGAACATGTAAAGAATTGGAAATAGTGATAAACTCCTTCAAATTTAGGACTTATTTTACTGCCTGTAGTTTGGCATTATAGAAACATTTTCAGACTTAAATCTCACCCTCTGATGTAAATAGAGTAACTTTTAGTTACACTTTTTGCCTGTTATGAATGGGGTTTTTTTTTTTTTGGTAGAACCAAATACATTAAATTCATATTACACTTGAACATCCATGTGTTATCATAAATAAGGAAATGGATTTGTACTCTTGTGGACTCTTGATTTTACCTTTGCCTTCAGAAGAGACAAAGTCTTTTTGACTTGGTAGCCCTCTATGCTATTTCCAGGTTGGTACAAGATGTGTAGGTTTAGGATGAGCATAGTTAATCAACAGCATTTTGGTTATGTCACGTTCTGGAGGCTGGGTGCTGCAAGAAGAACAGTCTATTGATGTGGCTGGTATTTGGTATTGCTCTTTGTCAGGCTTTAGGTCAGTGGAGTCAGGGTGAGACTGAAAGAGTGGCAAGACCTGCTTTGTCTTGAAATGCTGTTTTCTTCAAAACTGCTTTTAGGTGACCAACCAGATGATCACAGCATGTAAATCTTACATTGCCAACAACGGCACAGCCACCATCTGGAATCAACCTCAGGAGAGAGTTGTGGAAAAGCTACAAGCAGCTATTAGACTTAAACAGGTAGGCGGGAAGAACATATAGAAAACTGGTTATGAAGTATATTTAGGAGAGCAGGAACAGGAAAATTTTATTCGAGAAAGTACTGTTATGGTGAAGAAAAATGAGTAGACTGAAAAATATCCACTGGAACTGGAATGTTTATGCTAGACATAACAAGGAATTTAGTACGTTTTCTGTTGATCTGGAAACAGAATTTTAGTGCTTAGTCTATCTTAACTATGCTAATAAGAGAATTGCTTGGACTTTCATGCCTGTGTTTCTCAAGGTAGTGTCTTTTCACTTGATGTGGAGAGTTATGAAATAGAAATAAAACAAGGAGATTTACTGAACAGATTATGTTCCCAAGATTTGTGGACAAGCTATACATTTAGAAAGGGTGATTTAGTGAATTGATAAAAATTCAGCTGTTCAGTTGGCCTAGACTTTTCAGGAAGACAGCCTTTATTTTTTTGAGTACACTTCTGTGATAATTTTTAAATTTTATTTTTCTTTGTTCATTTTTTCCCCTTAAAGTATAGTATTATAGGATAATTCAGCTTGGAAAAGTTCTCAGCAGGTATTTAGTTCTACCTTCTGCTCAAAGCCAATGCAGGGGCAGTATAAAATCCAACATGGTTTCCCAATCCTTCATCCAAGTCCTGTCTTGAAGTTCTCCAAGGATGGAGAGGATTGGGCAGCCTCTTTCAGTGTTCAACTGTCCTCGGGATGAAAGATTCTCTTCTTATATCCAGTCAGAACCTTATCCATTTCAATTTATGCCCCTTACTTCTTGGCTTCTATCCACGTGTTACTGTGAAGAGGAGCCTGACTCTCTCTTTGGTAACTTCCCGGTACATACAGGCTTTCTGCATTTTTTTTTTAATTCCTAATATGTGCTTGCAGGACTAAAGCTTTATCCTAATACCTCCTGAAGCAACAAATCTTGCCTAGTTCTAGCATAAATTAGTGTAAATTTGTATGGCATTAAAACTTCGGGAAGTTATTTTTCAACCTTGATTACTCAGTAAAACTGCTCAGCATGCAAACGTTTCCAGTCTCTGGAAACTGGCTTGTCATCTTGGTTATTCAGTAAACACATGAAACCCTGCTATGAAATGGAGGGAACAGAATTTCATGCTAGCTAAGGATACGTACAAATACATATATGTGCAGTTCATTAATGAATGTGTAATTCTATAATGGCATTGATGGGTTAGTTTTCAGAGGCAAATTCTCTTACTCTCTTTATAGTGCTCATGATTGTTTATTGGTGAAACTTCTACTTGCTATCAGGTTAGGATAATACCTGTCGGAGTAAATTTTGTTTTAGCTAAAGACTGTTTTTTGTTATATGTTTGACATTCTTTTAAATTCTTTGTTTTAAGGAGTATCAAAATTGCTTCCACAAGATAAAAGAGAATTTGGAAAAATATCCAGCTGAAAGACAATTTGATTTTAGTGAGATGTATATATTTGGAAAATTTGAAGCCTTTCATCGTCGTCTGGTAAAGATAATAGATGTTTTCAATACTATGAAAACCTACTCAGCTCTACAGGAATCTAAGATAGAGGGATTGGAAGGAATGATCACAAAATATCAGGTACACATTAGATTTTGTGTCATTAGATAATATTTTGTCGCATTAGATTATATTGTGTCCGTCTAACTAGAACCTTTAAAAGAAAATTATGAAAATTAGGGAAGTGTTTATGGAGTGAAAAATTAACTCTTTAATTGTGCTAAAATTATTGGGTAATGGCAATGTAATTATGTGATTACTGGGGAAATTAGCTGAGAGGGTGAAAGAAAAGGTGCAAGTGGACATGTGAAAGAAGTATGCTAAAATCAAAGCTGATTGAAAAAAGCAACAAAGTGGAGTGACTCTGTGACAGGAGTAATAGGAGCATGGTTTTGTGCTATGATCAGCACAAAAAATGAGAAGTGCTACATTTCTGTCTCTACAAATATTGGGCTAGCTGTGAGTGATCCTTTGCTCATTAGTATTACTATGCAGTTTTCTTTCCTGATTTTTTTTAAGAAAAGTGTGACTTGAGCAACAAGGAGATCTTCTAAGAATACAAATGTTATATTCTTTTCCTTTCTTCTTTCTCAGATAGGTTGCTTTTTCTACCAAATGGATTCTCTCCTGCTTTTACTGAGCCTGAGTTAGCTTACTTTTTTGTGTAAGTTTATTAGTGAGGTATCATAATTATGGCACCTGTAAATATTAAAATTAATCAGAAGTATTCAATGTGTGGACTTTGTAGATAGCTTTTTGAGATCACATATGATACAGTGCCTGTACAGGCAAATATGAAATTCTAGTTTGCTTTACTCTGTCCTTTGCCTTTTTGTTATGGTCAGGAGTCAATCAGGCTGCTTGAGTGAAATAATCGTAGTGTAAAATGTGACCATTCCATGGTCCTTCCTGGTTTGATTTACTCCCTCTGTAGTCTGGAGTTTTGATTCCTTGAATGCATCCTTCACAGTAGCCAGTTTCCTCTTTCTTCTGTTCTATAGCTTTCTGAGAGTTAGCCAGGGCACAGCTGTAAGGATAGTCAAAGACTCTTCCATGTGGGCAGGACAGGTGTAGACTGCTCTAAATTTTGTTTCCAAGAGCTGCTCTCCAAAGCTGTGCCACCAGGCTTCTCAGCAACCCAGGTTGCTGAGAATTTTCTGATCATGCAATGATCTGAATGAGTCTACTATTTTGGTAGGCTGGAACACAGGGATCTGATTTGTTTGGGGCATTTGTGTTTGAAAAGCTGCCTATGACCAGACTGTGAGGCAAAATCTACACAGATACCTCATTATCCATTGCAGCATCCAAGTCCTCAAACAAGAGTTTTGTGTGAGACCTAGCTGCTGTAAAGTCAATTGTGCTTTGGGGTGAAGAATGCTTAGGTGAAAAATACTACATGGAAGGTTCTGGATAGGTTGTATAAAGGGCAGAAAAGTGATCACACTTTTTTTTAAAGTGACAAAATTCAGGTACTGACGTATTTGACACAGACCACAGCTATAGTTAGTATGTGACTGATTATACATCTTTAAAATATTTTACAATAGGAGTTTACTATTTTGCTCTTCTTTATGCTTAGCACTTAGTCCCTATCTAGGATTTGCTTGTTGTTAGATGAAAACATGGAATTTTTATTTACAGCAAAGCTATGCAACTGAATTTCAGTTGACTTACCATAAAATGGTGGAAGTCAGCTGAGCTGAAAATATGCTGTGTTTCATAGTTATTCGATGGTAAACTACTGTGATGTTGAACAGTATTTTATCATTAAAAATCCTTTATCTGTGTGTACAGCTCAAGGGAGATGCTGATTAAGATATACTTTCATGTGTGTAGACAAGCAGCTGTGCAAGAGAAGTCAGGAATGCTAAGTTGTGGGCTGGTGATGTGCTGCATCTTACTGTGCTTTTTGAGTAGTCTATTTATGGAATCAATTGTTTAAAGGACATGGACAATAATAATGTGAAAATATTTTTCTCTGTTGAACTATAAGTTTTGAATAGAAATTAACATCTGCATGACAGAATGTTTAATGAGTAACAAATGTCTTTGATGAAAAGCAAGTCTGAATTTTCTGTCTGTTCTAATTGGCTTAAAACAGAAATAAACAATATAAATGAAATTCGAATGAACATCACATCAACTTGATATTGCAACTGCAAATATTTCTTTTAAGGGGTTTGCTTATATTGCTCAGAAGGTACTGGGAACTATTAGCAAAGGTAAAATGTGAATGTGCACAGCCTGTTGTGCTAAATATTTGGTGTGGTAAGTCTTTTTCATAAGACATTTTTTGGTAATAGTTTTCTTTTTCTGTGAAACCATTTAGAGCATTGTTGACAACATGAAGAATAAGCATTATGATTTCTTGGATCAGCGGAAGACTGATTTTGACCAAGACTATGAAGAGTTTTGCAGAGACATAAATGATCTTCATGTAGGTTTTATGATACAATTAAGAACTTAATTTACTGATGAATCTTTATTATTCTCTCTGAGTTACCACCAAAAAACCTATGCAAATCTCAAAATTTGTATTCTAACATTGAAAAATTATTCTTTCAATTTTAAAGCTTCCATTTGTTATCTTTCAGACTAGTTTAATGGAATGGTCCATTGAGGGCCTCCAAAAAAAGGATTTTTCATTACTGTATGCTGGCAAGAATAACAAAAAATGGGTGATTTCATTGAGTGAATAGGAGCATAGTACAAATAAGTCAGATAATTAACTTCCCAGTAGTTCTGAAATTACAAGCTGGTGAAAGGAAAGGGTATCTGCAGAAAAAAAAAAAATTGAAATAAATGCTTGCCTTGCTTTGGCTGCCAAAGAGGTAAGAAAGCCTTCTTTGAGGTCTCTCAGCATGGTGAAACATTGGAGGGTACAGAAGCTTTTGTTGGTTGCACAGCTACAGAGGGAACTTGGAAAGAAAATGCCTTGAAAGTTGGCTGTGTTTTGTTTAATTATTGTGGGAAGAAAGAAAGGGAAAAATACTCACTGAGTTTCGTTTCTCATAAACAAATTATCTTCTAATATATTGCATGTCAAATCTTGTCAAATAATACCTGTCATATTGGATGTGTGTTCCTTATGGACTTCTTTGATGTAGAATTATTTACTCTTCTTCAGGATCAATTAAGGAGCTTCATGGACATCACCTTTGAAAGTATTCTGAACACTGCAAGGGCACTGAGTATGTTGCAGAAATTTGAAAGGTAATATGTCCTATTTAGATTGCTAAAACTCTGCCAGGCAATGGAAATAATAAGACATTGAGGATGGTGGAAAGGGCAGGGGGAGGGAGGGGGGAGCAGAGCAGGAGGCATTTTCTTAAATGCAAACAAAACCAACTCAAAACTAAACCTCTTTACTCTCAGCTGTTCAGCCCTCTTAAGAGTTGTATTAGTAGCTTGGATGAATAAAAGCCATATTTTTTGTATCAGAAAATGCATTTTACAGGTGGAATTTGAACTTCATCTTTCAAAATCAGCTTAAGTACAGGAAAACTTTTTCTGTTAGCATATTTGCCTTAGCTTTGTGCTTGAATAATGACATTAATTTGTTACCACAATGCAGTTAGAAGAGAGTAAAATGCTTTTATTAAGAAACAGTGAAATTTGTCTTTATAAATTAACATTGTTGCAAAACAGCCTCAGTCTATTCTGTCAGTTTTTGTGTTATAATCTGTTTAATAGAATAGACAGCTAGTGGTGAATTGGTTACAGTTTGCTGCATATAATTGCAGCTCTGTTTGAAAACAGTGACAAAACAGAAAATGTGTAGGCTTACTTGGAAACTTTTATCATCTGGTCTAAATCTTTGTTGCTTGGAATCAGGTTGTGACAGCATTTGTTCAAGCTGAAAACACTGCTGCTAAAGTAGTTATTTCCTAAAGCATGCAAAGGAATCTGGAACAACTGTATTTTACAGCAATGCACTAGAAGGATTTCAGAACTGTTGAAGGAATATTTTCATTTTTATTATTTTTCTAAGCAGATTGCAAATCCCGAATCTTGGCATTGATGAAAAGTATCAGAGAACATTTCAAAATTATGGCCAGGACGTAGAAACCGTCTGTAAGATCTACACTAGGCACAAGAGGGACCCTCCACTGGCTCGTAATCTGCCTCCCATAGCTGGCAAGATCCTGTGGGCACGTCACCTATTCCATAGGATCAAGGAGCCCATGGAGACTTTCCAGAGATATCCAGCAGTTCTGCAAACACCAGATGGCAAGAGCATAATCCGCAAGTACAACAGAGTAGCAAAAGTTCTTATGAAATTTGAGGTGATCTACCACAGGGAATGGCTTCAGCAGGTAAGCCAGCTGATTTTGATCAAGGTATTCCTTAAACAAAAAATTAAAAAATGGTGGAATCCCTGGTTAGTAGTCAGGTATACTTAACTATAGGCTTATAATGACCCTCAAGTGAGGGATGGAATAAGAAAAGTTATTTTACAAGAAAGTGTTCCTGTTAAAAAAATAGGGCCTGTAGCACCTGTAGCTGATTTTAGGAACAACTGAAAGACCTTCATGATAACTTAGAAAGAAAACATATAATTAATATCCAGTGGTAGGCTTAGCTGCCCCTCTGTCTCTGCCATATTTGTACAACTGGTGCAAGGTCATCATGTGGTGGGAGGAGTTTAGTCAGCTGGCTGGCTTAAGGTGAAAGCAGATACAGAAGTTTCCTCTGCTCTGGACAATATGAGTTTTATTTTGAGCGATAATCCATGAGTACACCATGTGAATATATATATAAAAAGCATCCATTCTGAACAGATAATAGCATATTCAGTGCACAAGCGGGCTTTGAGCCAGCTGTGGGATAATCCTAAAAGGCAGCTAAGCACCACACAAATGCTCATTCACTTCCCCCCATGCATCCCCAGTGAGACAGGGAAGAGGAAAGGAAAAGCAAAAGCAAGAAAACTTGTGGGTCAAGGTAAGTTGTTTAGTTAGTGAAGAAGTAGAGAAAGAGGAAGAAAGGGAAAAGAAAGTGCTGCAGAGGCAATTTCTCACCATCTCCCATGGGTCAAATAGTGTTTAACCAATTCCAGAGCAGAGGATGGCTAACCCCTTCAACCCCTGCCTTTCCCTTTTCATTGCTAAGCATGATGTCATATGGCAAGGAATACCCCTTTGCTAATTTTGTAACACCCTTTTGTTTCATGACATCTGTCTGGTTTTGTCCCCTCACAGCCTCTTTTGTTCCCCTCATCCCCACTCCCAACCCCCAATCCATTCACTGTGTGGGCAGAGTGAGAACAAGAGAAAGCCTGGATGCTGTGCAAGCACTGTTCACCTGAAACATTATGTGTTATCAGCTTTGTTTTGATAACAAATCTGATGACACCACATAAAGAACAGTCCTATGAAGAAAATTAAATGCCAAGAGAGAAAATCAACACAGTCAGAACCAGTACAAAGTAATTTCATTTCCTGTTGGAAATTTTGGGTTGCAAAATCTGAGTGGGGTGAAGGGGTAGGCTGGGCTTGCCCTAGCGAGGCAGTGTGCTGTCCCACATCCCACCCCTGCCAATCCCTGGCACACCAGAGGAACTTGTCCACACCCACCTCTGGAGCCTCTAACCTGAGTGGCCAAATGACTGGAAGTCCCACCTATTGGAGGGGCCCAGGAGGGCTGAAAGGTATTTAAAGTTGAATGTGAGGCTATCTGATGTTTTGACTCTATCTCCTGTTGGAATTTCTATCTGAACCCTGCTAGAACCAAGGAGTTGATAGCTATGTGTGCTATTTATTCTATGTATTTTCTATCTTTTCTCTATCTTCCTTCTTCTAATTCTCTCCTCAAATTCTTCTAATTCTTCTTGGAATTTTTTGAGTAACTTAAAATCAAGTGGGCTTAGAGTTTGCGAAGTTGGATTGGCCAAGTTAATGCTTTGAAAAGTGTTTTATGGTGACTGAATATTGTACTAAACCTTTTGCCAAAGTTCTATGATTTTTTAAAGTTGCCAGTAAAGTATTTTTTTTTTATTTTGATCTCAGAATATCTAGTGAGTATTTCTCCCATGCATCCAACTCTGAGTTTGCCCTTTTTATGTGTCTTGCTGAACAAGACCTTACGGGCAGAACACTTTGTAGCCTGAATATTCTTCAGAGAACATGGCTTACCTTAAATTCTAAATCTCGTTTGACTCATTTTACCCTCTTGGGTTTTGTACATAGAATCTCTGACCACCTTTGTATTATCCCATGGCTTCTGCAGGGGCTACTTCAAAGCCTTGAAATCTCTGCAAGTTTCTACTATTGCTTTGGCATATTTTTCACTTCCAGTTTCTTTGTTGTCTTTTCAAAGAGCATCTTATAGAAAAATTGGCCTCAGCCTTGCAGAGCAGAAAAAGAAGGATCAGAATCTCCAGATTGCTGTATTGAGGGTGGAGTGACCCCTGTCAATGCATTTGCCTGTTGTTTTTGGAACTCTGGCCCAGATTTTGTGCACTGTGGAAGTCTCTGGTGCTGATAGACATCAGTCTTCTCTAAGATAGTCTTAGACCAGATCTGGAACCAGAGGTACCAGCTGCCTTTTCTCCAGTCTGAGTATATTAGGTTTTCCTGACCCTTTCTTTTTCACACTTGCATTTGACATGTGGTGTGAAACATAATTTAAAGACTCACCAGATTTGATGGTCTGATACTGTAAGTGGGAACTTTTGGCATAAATTTGGTATTGTAAGCCAGGAGAAAGTATTGCAATATTAGGGTATGTAGAATGTACGTTTGTGCTGAATTTGTGCTGAGTATGTATTATTGATGATTAATTTGGAGTTGAGTTCAAGTTAGGAATCAAGGAACCTGAACAGTAGTACTTCAATTGTGTTTCATTATTCATTATATTTCAGGTACATCATATCCAAATTTGGCACCATTAACCTGCATATAGTTGGTCCTGCTTCTAGGCAGTAATGAAAACTGCCATTGTACTTAGGAAGGTCTTTAACTACAATGCTTATTCTGCTAACATAAGAAGTTCATATTTGTTTTCATGTGCTCTTCACAGAGAGCTGGTGCATATCCCTCATACATTATTGAATGAATTGTAATGCTTCAGGAAGCCTTCTGCATTTTTTCAGTGTTTGTATCTCGGACAAAGCTTCTTTTCTGATTCCACTACTGAGCTGGATACCTGCATCATTCAAAGTATACTGATGATAGTTTTCACAGCCTTGTCTCATCTATAAAAACTAAGGAGAATGTATGATTCCTGTGGGGCTACATCTACCCCTTTGGCTAGATGATCTAGTGATCAGTTATTCTGACATGTACCATGCCTTGATGGAGCAGTCACGTACATTTGCCTTTCATCTTTTGTAAAATAACTATAATATCCCAGGCATCTCCCCTGAATAAAAGAAGAGGCCTTCCTTTATGAGGTCCAAAACATCTGCGTTCTGACTCTAATCTGTACTAAAACGACCTGTCTGTTTTTTCCTATAGCAGTAAATCACACTCGGCAGCTATATAAACTTCTGAGCCTGCTCCAACTTCATACTCATCAGGTGGGAACAAAGGGAGGTGGATTTGAACAAAATTTCAAGTTTGAAACATACACGCATGCCTTGAAAATACATGAAAAGTATATTCACTTTAACATACCTGCACTTACCAGGTATGGCAAAAAAATGTGGCTACTGTTCCCTAGCCTGTTCCCTCAAGGCAAGAAGAGTGCACAGGGGTGTGGACATGAGTGTTACAGAACACAAGGTGGAGCTCCTGCTCCACTCCTGAACAAAAGTAAAATGCTGGAGGGGCAAGTGTCCTGTGGAATACAAATGGAGCACAAATGGGGCTGCAGCTCTTACTACTTTTTATTCTTCTGTACAATGCAAATGTTAAGCTTAGTGTCACTTTCTGAGATTTCCGAATATTTTTGCCCCTCTTCTTCCACTTGTTACTGGATGCTTAATGTATTATAAATCCATATTTTTTCTTTTAATAGCAAAAGATTTAATTCAATTTTTTTTTTTTTTTTTTTTTTTTTTTTGCTATAGCAAGTAATGTTCAACTTGGACATAGTAAAATAATAAATTACCTGAAAGTGTAAAAGTTACTGTAATTATTTTGCAATGTAAGATTTGTGCCTTCAATATACTCCTCATTTCGTTTGCTGTTTTCTGTTACCATAACAATGAAAACTGCATGAGAAGAAAATATAAACAGGAGAGGAAGACTTGAGAGTGGAAATAATGAGTATGAAGCTCAGAAATGAATACAGTAAGATTTGCTGTTGAACTTTACAGAAAAACAAAACAGCTTCTCTTTTAGGCAGTCAAACTTTTTTTTTTTTTTTTTTTGAAGACTGATGATAGTGGATAGAAGATGACATCTTCATAGACAAAAAATTGATTAGGTTATTTCTTGAAAAAGGCTGTGTAAAATGTCTTGATAGTACGTGATATCACTGATATTATGTGATAGTACATTATATAGTATACTTCACTATATTTTAGATTGAAAGGTGATGCAAATTTTCTGTGTTCCATAAAAAAAGAAAAAAGTGCACTGAAAGATATCCATGGGTTCTGAAACTGTGGCCTAGAAATACAGTCAATCTCAACATGATGTGATACATGGAATCTGAGGAGTGAATAAAGAACAATAAACTTACGTCAACAAAAGGACATAAGGATTCCATAAGAATAGTGGCATAGTTTTTAAGGAAAGAAAAGTTTGCTCACCTAAGGTGGCATTGCTTTTTGGTGTCAGCCAAATTTTCAGTGTGTGATGGTCTAAGCAATGCTTTCCTTTCTAATCACATAGAAAGCAAATTGTCTTCTAATATTTAAATAAGGCAGTTAAACCAATTGTGTGATTAGGCTTTTTTTTAAGAATTAAAAAAAAATCTGTTATAGACATTAATTTTAGTATTTTTAAAGATTTGGCCAGATGTTGGATGTGATTGTCAGTACCATTAAGATTGGTATATCTGTTAGCTATTGGAAAACAAGTGAAAGGAGAAATGGGGATAAGTTTACTCAAAAGATATGTGAAGAGGTTATCCAAGAATATTTTAATTCATTAGGGAAGTTGTGTGCAGCCTTATTGAAGTATATGCAATGAGTTCTAAGGAGATGAGGGTTAAGATTTAAGATGGTTGAAGCAAGAAAATCTATGGCTGTGATTTGATTTTGGGCTGTGAAATGCAGCTAATAACATACAAGACCCAGCAGAAAAACATCTCTTAGATAAATTTGTCAGCAGTTTGATTATTAAGCATTTGGGTCCATACACATTGTGTTAATAAATTTTTGTTTTGGATTTATATAGCATATCAATATTTGTTAGCTCACCTGATTTTAGTATCTGCCAAAGTGATATTTATATGCAAACCAAAGTATTTGGTTGTAGTGGCTTCTCTGATCAGGAATGATGACTTTATTTCCTGCAGGTTGAATTAACTAGAAGAGGACTTCAAGCAACTCTCTTGGTAAAAGCTCCAGAAACAGGAGAATTATTTGTGAATTTTGACCCTCAAATATTAACTTTAATCAGAGAAACAGATTGCATGGCTCACATGTGCCTTGAAATTCCACCATTTGCAAGTATTATTCAACAGCAGAAAAACTGGTACAAGAAGATTGTCCACAATTTGCATGTGGGTTTGCTTTAGTTATGTTACGTATGTGTACTGTACATTAAGATGCCTGGGTTCTATGCATATGGAAGAGGATAAATGAAGACCAATGATTATACACTAAGAAAACATTTGCAAACCTATTTTCTTATTTGTATGACAGTATTGAGGCACTTTAAAATTTTTTCTTGGCTTTATGTTTTCTGTGAAGTTACTTTGCAGATGCATGGGTTTGTGGAAACTGCAGAATCTGAGGCAGAGATGAGAATGGGGAGGAAAGGAGGCTTCCAAAATGCCTTGTGCTGTTGCTTGCTTTCTAAATGATAAGCAATTTATCTCTCATCCAATAATGAAGTCAACATTGGGCAGTATTTGTTTTGAGAGGATATCTGGGAGGGAGGAACAAGTGGTCAGCTTTTAAAAAGTGTAAAGCATGCAGTAAATAGCAGCTTTTTCCTCAGCACTGATGTTTTACACAGGTGTCTGTGGAGCAGTTTAAAAACAGAAGCTGAATCTTCTCTTTCTGTTGTCATTTAAATCCTTTAGATAATTTTATCTCACTGTGAACAGACAAGATTCTCAATGACTCAAGATGGAGATTCAAAAATAGGTGTCCAGAAACCTATAGCTTTAAAAATGTACTTGATGCTGAAATAAAAAAAAACCCCTTGATTCTGAAATGAAAACAACAAACATAAATCATAAGTCTTTATGACTTTAAGTCATAAGGTTATTGCCAAACATATGAAACTAAATCAGTGGGTTAAAGTGGCATTAGAAAGAAAATAGTATAATAAAGTTCTGGTAAAGCTGATCTTATTAGAATTGCTGGAAAGTTCTCTTAGATGCATTTCTCTCCTTGGATTTTTTGTCTTCTGTAACTCTCATTTACAGACTGAAATCTGCAAGATTTTTCTGTTATATGGTTTAAGCCCAGTAGGCAATCAACATCACACAGTTGATCCCTTACTCCCCTCCTTGTAATGGGGGAGAGAATCTGAAGGTTAAAATATAAAACATATGAGTTGAGATAAAGGCAATTTAATAGGGAAGGTAAAAACTGCCTACACAAGGAAAAAAAAAAAAGTAATCATTCTGGTAAAACTAGGCAGTATCACAGCTACTTGGGAAGACAAACACCACAGCTCTTAGTGTCTCTGTCCCTCCTTCTTCTCACAGCTTTCATTGTTAAGCATGATGTCATAGGTACGAGATCCCATTAATTAGTTGGGATGCTGGCCGAGTTCCTTCCCAGAGTCTTGTGTGTCCCTATTCACCAGCAGAGTAGTGTGAGGAGCAGAAAAGGACTCAGTGCTGTCCTAGCACTGTTCAACACTACCCAAAATATCAGTGTGTTAGTAACACAGTTGTGGTCACAAATCTAAAACATGGCATCATGTGAGCCATTGAGAATGAAAGTAACTCCATCACAGCACCAGTGCAAAGACTGATTTCTGTGTGAAGTAGTATTTCACATAGAGCAAAAAATACATATAGAGATATAAAGAGCAACAAATAGTGACCTTCTGCCAAAAATAATGAAAACCTTTCCTGAGCAATTAATTATAACCTAAGAATTTCAACAATGTATGTACAGATGAATTTTTTTAGTTTAAGTAATCATAAATATGTGTACATGAAGAGGTTCAAGTCAGTGTATATTAACTAATGTTCTCATTCTCTATTTCAGATGATGTTGGCAGAATACAAAAGAATTAAACTGAAAATACAATACCCTTTTGAACAACTGATGGCTCCTCGATTAGTAAATGTAGATGATGCTATCCAGCCAGGTCTCACGTTACTGAACTGGACATCCTTGAATATTGAGAAATATGTTAATACAGTTTTTTCTAAGCTAGGTAGGTTACTTGCATCCTTCCATTAATGTCTGGTTGTTTATTCTATACAAATATCTATTATGAGATTACAGTTCTTTATGTGACTTGTGCTTAATTGATTTATATATAAAAGATATCAGAATTTTCACCTGTCCTGTATTTCATGAAACTTTTTTATAACACCTTCTTTTTGTCTTGTATGCTTTTCAAATTTTTACTAATGTTTATGTTAGGCAGCTGGGATTACACAGAACATAAAGTACAGTGCAAAAGGCCCACTGTATTCTAAATTTAAAGAATGATGGCTACTTTCTAAAAGAGCTCCTAGGTTTCAGACTTTTCCTAGTCCTGCTTTTTTGTTTCTATGATGTACAAAGCAACTTCTCAGGGAATAAAACACTGGCTCAGTTGGCATTGTCATTGCTCAATAGCATTTTATATTATTTTTTTTAACATCAATCTCTTTAAAACTAATGCACACACATCTTGGACGACAGTTTTAAAAAACAGATGAGCTTGTAGTGTTTTCAAGAGATTATCAGAAGATTTCACTGAGATGTGTTTTTTTCTTGAAGATACCAAATTCCTTTTTCTTCAGCTTAATTAATACAGTAAACATATTTTGTTTCTTGAAATTGTATAAGTAGTTATAGTGGAAATTTTCTTCAGTTGAAATGGCAGATTAAAGTACATTTTGGATGCTAGCCTGACATTATGCTTAATTTAATTTTGAATAATGAAATAATTTGAGACTGGATCAGGCACCGTGCTGCTATTTCAGCTTCAGCATTGAGAGCAGATTGCTGTTAAACTGAAAATGGTAGTGATTGTTTTCTGTTAACTATTGTTAGGGCTCTAACATTTTTTGAAGCATAGAGATTTTATTTGAAGAAAGTTTCTGTTGCTAGTATCTTCTCCAAGTTGTGATAGTTCAAGCTATAGAAGATAAAATATTGTTAGCCCTAAAGTAAATGTTAACGTCTTCATGTTTGACTTATGTATCCTTTAAGTTAATCTTATAAATATTTATAATAGGTACTATATTTTATATAAAAAGCTGTATATGTTTTTACAATAACTTATATTTATATAATATTATAGTTATCTTTTAGCATGTAGATAGCATATGCTAGGTAAGTGTCTGTTATGCAAACAGCTAATTATGATTCTTGTGGGGAAGTTTGCCATAAAAGTTTAGATGTTTGAAATAAATTGGTTAAGGTACAGAATTAATATACAATTTAATATGATAGTTTGTAGAGGTAAAAATGTAAATGGGATTCTGCAAAGGCTATTGATTCAAACTTTTCAGCTTGACTTGAATCTTCTGTTTTCTTCAAAAGCTGGGCTGGAGTTATTGCTTGATCGAGTGAACGACTTGGTTGAATTTCGTATTGATGCTGTTCTTCAAGAAATGAATAGAGTGCCACTCTGTATGTTGCCAGAAGATGAACCACAGAGCTGTGAGGAATTTCTTCAAAAGACTAAGGTTAGTAGATAAAAGTCTCAAGAAGAAGAGATTGAGGACTTTGAGTTTAGGTATTTTTCTTTTTTATGCAGAATTAATGAAGCATGCATGGGGATACACATGGAAATCTCCACTTGCTTGTCTGAGACCTTTAAAAGAAATAAAATGCAAACAGATCTGAGCTGAGATGTTCTTTTCTGTTCATTATAAATGTCAAGCCAGATCATGTATGATATTTCTTTTTTGCTTTCATATCACTCAAAAATTTTAACTCTGTGATAGTATCTTTTTTTTTGGTCATTATTCCTGTTTAAATAAGGGAATTTTCCAGCAGTTGCCTGAGGAGAGAAATTCTATGGAAAGCATTGTGTAATGAGTATCTCAAACTCTCCTGAGTTGGTAATGGGATGTGGAAAATATATGCAGAAGTACCTGGGTGAAGGTGTTTGGGGAACACCCTTCCTTCGCCCCATCAAAATACTTCTGTGTTGAGGGTAATTAAATATGAACATGTAAGTTGTTGGTTAGAAGGCTGATTAAGGTTATAATTGAATTGAATGTCAGAATAATTTTGTGAGGTGATAGTAAGATATTGCATTTTGGGTTATAATGTCTAATGTGTTTTCTCCTGAAATAAACTTTGGTCTGATAAAGACTGCAGAAAATCAAGTAGATAATCCTCATTCCATTTGTCTTGTAGCAATAAATATTACAAATGAAAATTTTGATTGTCTTAGTGTATTTAACTCTTTGGCCTTTTCTTTTTTGGCCGTTGTTGTTAAATACAGAGTAAAATTTAAAATAATATTATATGGAACGGGTACTGTAAGCCTCACAATCCATAGTTGTTTTTGTTGGTCCTGCTGCTACCTTCCTGATTGGGTAGGTACTGAAATGTATATTCACTAAGGTAAACATATGTGAGAGTGAGCACAAAAAGTTCTCTGCACACTATGGTAACTTGAAAACTTGAACCACTACATAGCAATTACTCACATAGCAATTACAACGGCCAATTCAGTTGAGTTAGGAGAGTAAGTGGTATAAGAACCCCAGTTATGGGTACTATGAAAATAGTAACAGTTTCTAATCTTATTGTAACTTTTAATTAGAGAGGACTAGAAATAACTTCTGTTGCCTAACAGGAGTCTTTAAGTTACTATAGAAATTGCTTCAACAAAAATAATTACCCTGGAAAAATCCCAGAGTACTTTGCTTAGTGGTTGCTGTCATATTACAAATCACATCTGCCTTCTCTCTCAACTCAACAGAACATTAGGAAGGCCAAAGATTGTCTTAAAATTTTGAAATGGCTGAGTATTTCCAATTATTGATTTTTAATTAAGGCTGGTCATGTTTGTTTAGGCTGAATGAAATATAAGACAATAAAGAAGTAAAAATTATAAGGCCATTCTAGAAAAAAATTATAGTTAACTGAAGCGTACTTGATTGATTTTATTACAATGGTGAAAAAAGATGCACAATACTGTAATAAATTTTCTGATTTTATTTAATCTCATCCTTTGATTTCTTCCCTCTACATAATTTTCATGTTTATTTTAATAATAAATACATCTTCTATAGATTTTATCTTCTATTTTGCTGTAAATGGGAAATATGACTGGCTAATACTCATTATGGCACAGCCAATTAATGTAAACTGGCAGTGATCAACAGAAGTGTTGAATCTCCCATGTCTACATTGGAAAGTTAAGAAAATTAAGAAGCCCTTGCTTTTGAGAGACTTTTAGTGAAACTAGGCATTATAAAAATTGATTCATGATATTAACTAATGAATCATGTGATTTGAGAAAGGAGCCAAAACAATGTCGAAAGACATTTTATGATGTCTTGTTGATACCTATTATTTTGGAACAAATCAATTTAAAACTAGTATTGTATATAGATCCAGTTTTTCAAGAATCTTAAGCTTTGACATTTGCGTAATAAAGGCTGCTATGACTCTGAAATTGACATGAGACTTGTGACAATAAGAGCATATTGTTTTGGTTTGATAACAGGAGCTCTGTATGAAAGGTTCTCAGACTTTACACTTAAAAAGCTCTCTGGTGGAAGCCGCTGCTATTGATCTGATTAATATGTTACTTGACACAGAGGAACAGGTCAGTAAAGAAGATGAGAAGTCAATTGTACCCAGAGGTGAAAAAAGGGATCAAAATACAGGTAAGAAGACTGTATTGTATTTTTTGGTGTTTGCTTCTTTTTCATGCTGATAATTTGTGTTAGGGGGAATTGTAGCTTAGGTGAGTGAAATACTGCATAGTATTTCTAATGTCTATAGACTTTTCTTTGAATTTGCCTGGATAATCTAACAATCATTTATCATCTACAAAATAGGTCAAAATTATTTATCTAGCTAGGACTTTGAATTGTTTGTGCCACAGAACTACTTAATAGCCTTGGTTTATTGCTGGACTTCCTAGAGAAAGAGAAATAATATCTAAGTTTTGATGATAATCATGCCAGTTCATACTGAATGAGAAGGCAGATAGGAATAAAAGGCCTGCTACATTGAAGTGCAGATTACAACTGAGTTAATTCTGTACTTCCTTAAAGTTATTTCAGATATATGTGGAGGTGTTACTTTATGCTATTTTCAGGCCCCTTAAGTAAATTTAATTAACTGGATTTATGATATTCTAGCGACAGAAGAGGAAAGAAGATCAAAAAGCTTGACTTCCTCACAAAATTCCAGTGAGATGTGGCCTGGCCTGTCTCCTACAGCAAAGAGGAAGAGAATGGATGTAGAAAAGTTAGAGGAAGAAGCCAATGAACTGCTTTCTTACTTCAGTAATCGTAACATTGATGCCCTTTTGAAAGTCACTCGAAGCACTCTGGAGACCATCCGCAAGCGCATTCATGCATCTTCCACCATCAACTTCTTAGGTGCCTGCATTGTAGTACATTACTCTTTTAGGCTATGTAAAGATAAATGTAAATGTAATATCCCATAACTGTATAAATGAGAGTTGCAAGTGTGAAAGAGGGGAAACCAAAGGGATTTTGGTTAAGCTACTTTGTTAAGTTAAAATTGTGTATTTTCAAAGGCATTTTTTTATTGTGACAGTAGGAAAGTGTCATTACAATGCTGTTTCTCCTAAGACTGACTCTACTGTTCTGAAGCCAGTATTATATTTGGAGCTAGACTTGATAGATAAGTTTCTGGTAAGACCTTGATAACTGGATAAGTTATCACTGAAGTTAAAGTTATTAGCTTAAGACCTTGATAACTTGACAAGATCCGTTTGACTGTGCCTTTTACAGAAAACTGTATGGAAAAAAATAGAGCTGTCTTTTTTCTCTTGCTAATTGCCTTCAAATATTTCCATACATGGTGATGGAACTATTTTGAAGTGTTTTATTGTTGCATACCTTTAAGAAATGAAAATAAGGGCAATTGTCTTTGGGCTCTTTAGTTTATAAGGCACACAATACTATGAAACTCTAAGGGGGTTCTGTGCCCAGTTTAAAATACCGACTGGGAGTACCAGGCAGATAACAAAATTGTCTGCTAAGCAGAGTTTAGCTGCACAGAACAAGTTGAAGAGGAGCTTCGTGAAGAAAAATAGCTTTGCACCTACTTTTCATTTGTGCTGCTGTAGAATTTAGCAGTACATCTTATGAATTACTCTGGAATTCTTTTTCCCTTCGGAAATTGCACTCAGTACTCTACATTAAGAGATATTTTTATTGGTTTATATCAAGACAATGCCTAATTTAATATCTTGAAAAAAATATGAGCAGCCTTTTTGTGTTTTGTCTTCTGTTTTTGTCTTTTATTTAGAAAATCACAGTATGTCTAAGAAGAAAAAAGGTGCTCATCCCATAATTAGGACAAATATTAACCTATCTATCCCTAATATCATCATGACACCCTCTTTGGATGAGGTACAGCAGACACTTAATAAAGCTGTAGATAGTATTATGAAAGTAATGAAAGGAGTTCGACAGTGGCGTAAGGAGAGAATATCCAAGGTTGGTGTCTTTAAAAGCTTTACTTAGATCTAATGGTGCAAAACTGCTGCAAATAAAAAATAAACATTATTCTCTCTTCAGAGGGAAGTGCTAGAGAGAAAAGTTGTTCTGTTGTGGTGTGGGAGCAGAGACAGCGATTCTGATGATGGAATGAAGGAGACTGGAAAGAAAAACAGCCATGGTAATGATAAACTCTGACAACACTAAATTTGAGTGTTAGGTAAATGTGATTTATACAGAACATATTGGAAGAGAAGATATTAATTACAAAATACATCAAAAACAGTAGACTTCATAGATTTTAAGCAACTTCATAGATGTTAAATTGCCTCTGAGAATCTCATTAGAAATCAGGTTTTCCACTTGTACTTCTGTGGATTTGAATATGGGGATTTTTTTGGTTCTTCTTGAAGTTTTACTGCTTTGGCTTATAGCATATACATTGGTTACAATTATAGTCACTTGCTACAGAATAATCTTTCATGATTTGTCAGTGTGGTTCATAATTTGGCATGTTGAAATGGCATCTTAGAACTTGTGCTTACCCTTTAAGAAGGGTAAATTTAACTTTCACAATATTTTATTGAATAAAAATATCCATGTAAATTGCAGTATTGGTGTAGAGAGGATTGTGTAAGAGATTGAATAGACTAGAATTTCTAAAAGGATTTTCATTATTCTGTTTTGTATCCAGACATCCTTTGATTGGACTTTTCTTCTCTGAAATCAAGCCAAGTGAATTGTTCTACATTGTACCTGAGATACTTAAAAAATACGTTTGGGTCTTTTTAGGTTAGCTCTCTTATGCACCTAAAAAGTAGGACAGTAATACTTGAACTGGTTAAGAAGTTAAATTAGTCTTTCAAAACTAAGAATTTTTCTTGCAAGAGATGAAATAAAAAATGATGATAAAGTCAAACTTGTGTATATTTGCTAACTGATGGACTTTTAAAATCTTTATTCCTTTTTGTGGACTGGTTATGGTCATCTTCTCAGAGTTAATGTTAATTTGTATTTCAAATTGTGAATTGCAGGGTATTTCAGAAAATAAGAACACTTAGTGCTGATATATAAGTAAATGCTGATGTATAAGTAAATCACATAGATGCATCATACAGAATAAACCTTGGGGAGCGGGGAGAGAAGAGGAAAGATTCTGTTTGAAAGATTGGAGTGGAACTCATTTCAAATTTGACAGGATGGAGCAATTTCACTAAAATGGAGATGTTTATGAATTTATGTTGGCTTCCTTGATTTCTAGTTACCCTTAAGAAAACCTAACTTTAAAATGCATGCTTACTGAAAAAATATAATTTGGTTTTGTCTATAGGGGTTTTCTTCTCCTAAGCAGTATGTCTGTCCTAAGCTTTTATATTTGAATCTTCTTTTGTAGATAGTGTATCAGATACAGCATCACTCAGTTCATCTGATCCAGTGCAAAGCCAGAACTACTTCAAGAATGTTTCAGAGAACAAAGAAATTATCAAATTAGCATCTTTACTCAGCAGTGCCATCAATTCTACAAAAGGGGTAAGACAATTGAGATGTTAATTTAATATCACTATCCGAGGGATATTAATGTATTACTTTTAATGTCTTTGGGTAATTAGGGTAGGCATTTAAAGCTGTGATTAAATGTAATAATAAAAGTTTAGGATGGTGGATGGAAAACATGTGGTTGAACATTTGCAAATATGCTTTAATAGTGTAGCATGGATTAAGTGTACTCTGTTCCAAGATTAGAGGTTTTGAATATTGCAAAAATTAAAACATCATAAAAAACTCTAAGTATAGTTGTGCTAATGCAGCCAGCACGATTTCTGCCACATTATGGAGAGGTTATGAAGGTTCATAGAAGAAAACTGGCTTTTTTTAGAAGAAAACTGGCAAAACCAGATTGGCTTTTTTAAAATGCTGAATAGGATTTAGTAGTTTAGATTAGGATTTCTCTTAAAGGATATGCATAACTTCTTTGACTTGTTCTAATTCTGTGCACTCTTTAGGAAACTGTTTTTCTTTAGGGAGCTCCTCATCAGTTTCTTCTGGAGCAGGTCCAGTCTTTTAAGATTCTTGCCATTTGAAAATATTTGACTGAAGGCCTTGTAACTTCAGTGGTACTAAAGCATAACTACCAGGCTGGTGCTGAGTAGTTGCTAATGGTGGATAGTTATCATGGTATTTTGATATTCAGTATTTTGTAATATTGTAAATTTTTATCATTTAATCAGCTTTAAATGCCTGTGTGTGCTATATTTATCATAAGTCATGATGTAGATTCTCTCTCGTAGCAGTCATCTCTCATTTACTTGTTAAATTAGATGCAGTGATGATTTAACTTGAACTTTCTCACATTTTTCTGAACTCCTGACAGCCAAAAAAAGAATTCTCTTGCACACTCATAAAATGATATTCAAATCAAAGAAACCTGAATTGAGAATTGAGTGTAGAAATTTTTGTTAAAAAAGAAAGTCTCATAGCTTCATTATTTCAGAATGAATTTTTTTCATGTTATTTTGGGCCCTGGAGCTCGGGTTTCAGTTTCTAGCCCAAGAAATGGCAGGGAAGGACAAGTGTACTGTATCCTAGTTTTAAACTTTACTTCCCACTTATTCCAACGATTTTATTGACTGAAGATTCACTTAATTGGCAAATGTTTAAACTAATCTGACAAATTGGAGGTGATTAACATAGAGTTTCTGGCACGATGTGTGATCAGTAATGGAACTTGCTGTAGCATAAATTTGCCAGCAACCTTTTGTTTAGTGAAATGATTCAACCTGCTCCACCGTGGAGTTTGTAGTGTACTCTAATGAGCAGCTGCTAAAAAATGATGTGTATGCTATATATGTGACACTGAGAATCTTTCTTTGAACTTGTAAATGTCTTTCAGGAAGTTCTTACAGCTTTGGAGAGTTTTAGTTGTTACCACCATGTATGGCAGAGGGACAAGGAGGAAGCCATTGATAAATTAATGGTGGGAAACCCATTACTCTCTGAATTTGAATCTGAAATTCTGCATTTCCAAGATCTGGACCTGAAAATCAATTCTGAGCCTGAATATATCTGCGTGGGAGCTATTGCACTGTACACTGGTAGAGTTCAGCTTCTCTCTAGAGACACGTACTTCCTGACTCCAGTAGGAAGGAGAGATGTGACAGTTTTGGATAGGTAAACTAGATTAAAATGGAAAGGAGAAAGGGAGTGAGGCTGTTTGCTGTTTTGGCAGTAAATGCAAGCAAACAAAACACTAACACAAGAATATCTGTGAGGCTCAGCTGGAGTTTATTAACTTACCTGGATACTTCTGCTCACTTATGGAGTGGAAAGTAGATGTTTGCCCGTCCTTCTGTCACTGATTCCCAGGGGTGCATATTTTACAGGAGTAAGGTGATAAGTTTGTTACTTTTCTCCTTGCCTGGCTGCATGCAGTGAGACAGCTGGACCCCCTTCTATCTAACACTTCCACCAATGCTATGATCAAACTTTCTTTCTTCAGCTTTCATAATTAGACTCCTAATTTCCTCTCCACATTATTTTTTTTTCAAGATGATTAATTTTTGAAAATAGTTTAGATTTAGATGAGAATATTAGCCAATTCATTAGTGATGTGTAGGACAGAGGTTTGTATAATTGTAAATGAACAAGATGAAGTCCAGCCTCATCTTTCCAGTATGTACATCCTAAAAATATCTGATATCTAGTATCTATTAATTGTTCAGTGTTTTTAGATTATCTTTCCAGTAGAAAAGATGATACAATTCATAGAAGGAGGAAAGCAATTGACAATTGAAAGCAATTTTATGAACAACTTCAAGGTTCCCATGTGATTTCAACATCTCTGTATGTGAACAGTTAGACTGAAAAACCAGAACTGGCACTGAAGAGAACATATATAATAAAAAAGATTAAAAGTGCATCTTAAAAAATATCTGCAATGTCTAATATCTGTTAATTGTTCAATATTTTTAGCTGATCTGAAGCTAGCACTGAGATCAGAAACGAGAGCCTGGATAACTTTGCTGGGGTGTCATTGCAATAAGAAGTACAGAACACAGATGGAAGCAATTTTGACTTTTGTAGAAGAAACAGGCAAGAAGTTAAATCGCACCATCATGGACCTGGATGATATCAGAATAGCCATGTCAGCTTTAAAGGAGATCAGAGAACTACAGAGCTCTATTGACTCTCAAATTGGCCCCATTGAGGTAGCTAGTGGGAATGTTTCATTCATGGGTACCGTTTCAAGTTATTTTCAGTTAATTTCTGGGATAAAGCTTAACAGTGAACTTTGAAAATGTATCATTTAATATGTGTTGAATGTTGAGTGACAGGCCTGTTGTGTTCCTGTAAACCTTTTTCTGTGAAATTCTGATTTGGGCAAATGTAAACTTGCTAAGGTGAGAGGTGGTTTAGTGCAGAACTTGAGCGATGTAGGTAAGAGGAAGATGAGAATACAGGTATTTAATGTAAGAAATCTTTCCATACTTTGTGAAAGAAGTTCGAAAGAAGGAATAGGATTTTTTTTTTGTTTTGCCAGATTTTAATAATGGCTGCGCAAGAAGAACAGAATTTCTTAAGATGTTAGCATACATGTGTTTACAAAGTTATCTGAAGTTACCATTTTCTGTATCTTGATCCAAATTTCTGGCAGGAATCCTATGCTATGTTGAACAAATATGATCTACTTGTTGCCAAGGAAGAGACAGAGAAGGTGGACACATTGCACTACACTTGGGAAAAACTGCTAATCCATGCAAATGAAGTGCAGAATGAGCTCTTTGCTTTGCAGCCAAACTTTAGAGGAGAGCTTATTACTGCTGTGAAGACTTTTACTGAAGACTGTGCACAGTTCTATTCGGATTATGATCAGGCAATATGTTTCTACTTTATTGTATTGAAAAATCTTTTAAGGAGCAGTGGGAACATGGAAAGGTTTTTGGATCTGACTGTTTAATGGGATGGGTGTCTACTGTTGAATAGGTTTATTCTTGTTAAGATGGTGTTTGAGTTTCAGTGCAGGGCGGGTTTGGTTAATATTTTGTATGTGACTGACGTAAGTAATGCTGGTAATCAGTTCTTAAAAATTAAGAATTAAGATATTTAAGGTTTTTGAAAAACCTACTTACCATGAGAAAATGTGAAGACTAGGATTAATGATAAATTATGTTAGAAAGAAGAGTTTTCTGATGCTGGGTATATGTACAAGTGACTTAAGCTCTCATATTCTTTTTCATTAGAATATAAATTAAGAAAGCTGAACTAATCTTGTATCATCTTTTAAGTAATGCTGACTTTGAAGTAAAAGTCAGCTCAAAAAAATGAGCTATGATTTCCTAGTTTTTACAGTGTAAAGAAAAATTTCTTCGTTAAAATACAATTAATTGCCTCCTTTGAATTTTTAAAAATCCATTTAAAAAAAGTGTTTGTCCTGGTAGGTTAACTGTCATCTCTTGGTTCAGTGGTTATCTGATCTGGTCAGGGGATCTGGAGGCTGCAAAAGTGTTTGAGGTTTGCATTTAGAAAATGCTGATTAGACATAAGTTGTGGTTATTCTTACCCTCTAAATTAATCTTTTTTGTTTGTTCTTGCTTGTTTTTGTTTGTTTGTTTGTTTTTTCCTTTTAGAACGGGCCAATGGTGGTTGGTTTAACACCTCAGGAAGCCAGTGACAGGCTTACTATATTCCAGGTACTGTTAATTCTAAGATACAACATAATACTACAAGTGAGCTAACATCTCAAGGCTCTGAGAAGGAGTCTTAGTAGTTGAATGAACTTTGATAGATAGGGTTACTGACTTAGCAAAGTCTGATTTGCCTTAATGAAAACTAAGTTGGAATTTTTCTATGCATTTGCAAGGAATACTGTTTAAATTTTTTAGGAGTTAACAAAGGCTGCATAGATAATGAGTAATGAATACTAGATAAAATATCCTAATGAGAGCTTTCCCACAAGTTTAGTGTATTTGGCTATAGTCTATTCTTGTGTTCATTGTTGTCTATTTTTTTTTGATTGAAGTCTGTATTTGTGTCGTTATTAATATCTATTCCTGCAATAACAACTTCTAATGCCTTTCCTTTTCCCATACTGCTGTTCATTTGACTTCCAACTATGTTCCCTGAGTTATATTGTAATTGACAATTAAATTATGTTTTTCTTGGCTGCTTTAATGGTAGTAATTCTTCCTTCAACAGTCAAAAAAAGATTTGCACAGCGTACTTGGAGAAGTAGAATTTGCTGTATCCACCTTTATTTGCTTTGTGTGTCATGCTTCCCCTCTTTCAAGTGCAATCAGCATTTATTGTTCTGTCACTGTGCCATAGGAACTAAATGGCTTTCCTGTCAGCTTCTAAAAATGTGCCTTCTAGCTAGCTGAAAGTTACTTTTCTTAAGAAAATTGTTGACAAAACTGTTGACAGTGTAAGCTGTTACTACCTCTCTATATCTTTCTATTATTTCCTAGATTTTAGTCTAATTCAGCTCTGATAATTGTTTTGGATCTTAAATACTTAGTTATTTTTATTAACTTTTAAATTTATGTATTCTTATTTAGTTATTTTATTGAACTTTTTTTTTTTTTTTTTTTTTCTTAGAATCGATGTGATAATCTCTTTCAGAAATATATTACTTGTACAGGTGGAGAAGATCTTTTTGGTTTGCCAGTTACTCAGTGTCCTCAGCTGCTTGAAATAAAGAAGCAACTGAATCTGTTGCAGAAACTTTATAATCTATATAACACTGTCATTGACACAATCAGTGGCTACTATGATATTCTTTGGTTGGAATTAGACATTGAAAAAATTAACAGTGAACTTATGGAGTTTCAGAACAGGTGAGAAATTGCTGCTGTTTAAATCTGCCTAAAGTACTTTTTGAATATGGCCATAATTGGTTAGCACCAGTAATCATACATGAGCATATGTTTATTTATTGAGGCATGAAAAATGCAAATTTAAATTGAAAAATATATCCATTACCAATGTCATAAAATAAAAAAGCCCTTAGATTCTAAATATTGAGCACTATTGTTCCTTAGACAGATTCCTGGCTATATATTTTAATAAGCTTGGAGTATATGTTAAAATTGTTATTTATTTTGTCCACGAAGGAATGTTTCAAAGTTTCACCTTTCTGCTGTAGTATTGTTGTTCATGAGAGACAGTTTTATGCTAGATATCAAAGGCAAGTTAGTGAATTGCTGAATAGTTTTTGTATAAAATGGGCTTTACTGTATGCATAAAAGCTGGACTTTTCATCAAACCAGGAATAAAAAAATTTAAAGAATTAAACCCTGAGGAGCAGGGTATTTGTAGAGCTCAGAGCAGTGCATACCATCAGTCTCACCAAAAGATGAACTCAAGATGTAGAACATTTTAACTGGTTTTGATGATTGCTTGCACAGAGTTATTAAAATTATGAAGGTACACTCCTGAAGGGCAGGCTGTAGGTGCCTACCCAGCTATCAGTCATTGAAATAAACTGGAAACAGATTTTCTCACGTGGAGAAGCAGATACACAAGCTCCAAATTAGAGGTAACCTGAATTTGGAAGGTATGTCTTCTGCTGTCAAAACCATATACAGTGGTTTTAAAGAAAGAACATTTGAAACTTTTGGCAAAAGCTTGCTTTATCTCCATGTAGGTGCCGTAAGCTCCCTCGTGCAGTAAAGGAGTGGCAGCCTTTTCTTGACCTAAAGAAGACCATAGAGGACTTCAGTGAATGTTGCCCATTGCTTGAGCACATGTCCAGTACAGCGATGATGCCTCGGCACTGGAAGCAGATTATGGATCTCACTGAACATAGATTTGATGTGGAGAGTGAAACATTCAAACTGAGGAATATAATGGAAGTTCCACTATTAAGATATAAAGAGGAGATTGAGGTATTGTGAAGGAAGAAATATGGGTGCATGAAACCAACAATCTGCTTGTATAGTATATGAGTAACTGGAGCAAGAAGGAAATCAAAACATTTCTGTAGAAAGAGCAGAGAAATGAACTTCAGGTTTTTGTATAAAATAATGACACAAATATATTGTGGTGTCAACTTCTTCTTTTTTTTTTTTTTTTTTAATAATTCCCATTTGGCCCAGGAGTTAATTTATACCTTGGTTTGAGACATTAAACATATGAAAAGTAATCTCTGTGTTATTATTTTATTCCCCCCAGAGTTGATTAAATTGTGGTGTGGTATACAGATTATTAGCTAGTATTTGTATATCTGTAGACCTTTCCACTAAATAGTTCCTCCTGAGCCTAATGTTACCTAGTGTTAAAGGAAATAAGAGCTAGATTTGTGTGCCAGGGAATTGAAGGATTAATAGCTTGTTTTGACATCCTGTTTATTTAAAAGGATATCTGCATAAGTGCTGTGAAGGAAAGAGACATTGAGCAGAAGTTGAAACAAGTGATAGCTGAATGGGATGACAAGATGTTTTTCTTTGCCAACTTTAAAACTCGTGGTGAACTTCTTTTGAGAGGTGACTGTGTGTCAGAAACAATTGCTACCCTGGAGGACAGCTTGATGATCCTTGGTTCTCTCATGAATAACAGGTAACAGAAAAGGGAGGAAGGGAATGAGGGAGAGATAAAAATATTAGCAAAAGGTTTTGTTTTACTGAACAAATCTATTGTAGAAAAGAAGGCAAATAAACATCTAGATAAAATCTAAGAGCTTACTTGTCCTTGAACTGTTCATGGGCTAGTTCTTATTTTATCTAGTGTGTCTCTCCAATAAGTTCTTTTGAAAACATGTAGATGCAGTTCAGATTTCCTGAATAAACAGCTGAAAAGTTTTCATTGGTGAAAGAAAGTGGGGACATAAGAGAGAACACTGCCTGACTATGGCAGGCATACTATGGGCATTACAGCCACTGCTACTCTGCCCTATCTGTGATAGGTCATTGCCTCATGCTAAAGGTGCTGAAATCCCAGTTAAAGTGAGCTTCAGTTTGTCTGGTTTCACATGCCAAAAACACACATAAAATATGGAACACTGAACCTGATCATCAGACAGATGCTCAAAAGCAGGAGTTTAGGACAGTTCAGGAATTCTGTGAATTTACAGCTTTCAAGATGTTGAGTAATCCCTTTACTTTAAAGTGAAATTGAAGCCTTGCTCCCATCCTACTTCTGTTGGATCAGAGCTGTGCTGTGTACACCTTGTGTATGCAGCAGCAAGTTGGAGCTGATTGGATTTAGAGCTGACCACTATCTGAATTAAGTTTTCATGCTTTCACTTGAAAAATTTTAAGCATAAGAGCTAGTCCTCGTTCTGTGACTTATATTCTGCTTTTCAAGTGTCTTGTTTTCTTCTTGAAATAAAGAAATGCCTCTTCTTATTTTTTTTTCTTTTTTGATTGTAGATACAATACACCATTCAAGACACAGATTCAGAAGTGGGTACACTATCTCTCCAGCACAACAGATATAATTGAGAACTGGCTGACTGTTCAGAACTTGTGGATTTATTTAGAAGCTGTTTTTATTGGTGGTGATATAGCAAGGCAGCTTCCAAAGGTTTCTAGACATGCCTTTTTTCAGTTTTCTTATCAACATTTTAGGAATAAAACTTAACTGTGATGTCATAATTGATGCAGTAACATAAACTTAATTTCTTTTAGTATTTAACAAAACTGGTCTTGCTAGGAAATTAGGTAAGTAGTGCCAGTGGAAGGCATGGTGTGAGAAAGAATAATAAAATTGTGTGATCTGTTTGATCTTTTGATTTCTAGATTGTAAAGCTGCTAGCTAATATGTATTTGTCTTGTGTAGTAGTGCCTACTACTAGCATAGTAGTACCAAGGAATCCTTATCTTAAACTTGCCTGCATGACTTTTCAAATTAAAAATGAACTTTAGTTTTAGAAGAAAAATCTCAGATTTGAAGCTTCTGTTCAAGTATAATGAGTTTTCTGTCTTTTCCTCTAGAAATGTAAGAGAAAGTACATAGCAGGCTTGACAGCCAAGTATAAAATAAGCTATATTGTGTAAGCAGAAAGAATTGTGTCTAAGCTGAAAAATTTCTAGAAGACAAGTGATTACTAGTGAGAAGATTGCTGTTGAGATTACTGGGTGCTGGTTCTGGAAGCAGGGGCCTTTTCCCTCTTCTCTCTTTCTTTCTTCCTCCATTTCTTCCTTTCCACATTCACTGCCATGTTTCAACAGGAAGCAAAACGTTTCTCTAACATTGATAAATCCTGGGTGAGGATCATGACCCGAGCTCACGAAACACCCCATGTTATTCAGTGCTGTGTTGGAGATGAAATAATGGGACAGTTATTGCCCCATTTACTGGAACAGCTTGAACTCTGTCAGAAATCACTCACAGGGTAAGATTACTATGAGACCACATTCTTGGCCAGATGGTTGTGCATTGTGTAACTAGGGCAAGAGCAATTGCTCAAGTACTATCCCATGAACTTTGAAAAGATCCAGTTCTTACTCTGCTAAGAATTCAGTTGAACTGAGCAAACAAGTTAGCAGGATAATACAACCAACTCCAAAGAAATTTCTACCAGCTCATGGATAAGTATTTGTTTTGTGGCTAAGCTGGCACTCACTGTCTGTCTCTGTTAAAACTAAAGCTGGTTTCAGCCTAGTTTCAATCCAGAAGGCAGTCTAGATTTGTGTTCCATTCACACTTTGCACACAGGTGGGAAATATTCAACTTGAGAGAAGTGAATAGCAAGTAAAAGAGTTAATGTAAACTATTTTATTTCAGTTTAGTTTCTTTTCTTTTTACTGGTGTTTAGATTATAGCAAATAGAGGTTTTTCATGAAATGATTTCTGATACTAGGAGTAGCTTTAAAGCAGATGCTTAACATGAATGTATGAGGGATAAAAATTGTCATGGTACAGCTAAAAATTGTATAATAAATTGTGAGAAACACCACTTTTAAAGAGGAAAGGATGTACAAATCAACACAAATTGCTTATCATCTACCGCCTCCCTGCTTCTCTAACAATTTTTTAAAAATGCAGGTATCTGGAGAAAAAGCGCCTGCTATTTCCACGATTCTTCTTCGTGTCAGATCCTGCTCTCTTAGAAATTCTTGGCCAGGCATCCAACTCTCACAATATACAGGCACATCTGCTGAATGTGTTTGACAACATTAAAACCGTCAGGTTCCATGAAAGGGTATGTACTGCCCACACCTCAGTGTTACATTCCTTCACCTTAACAATTGTGATACTTGCTAAATTAGAGGGTTGCATAAGTCATTCTACTGTTTTTCTTCATTCACAACTATTTGATGCTGTGTACCTTTCTTCATTTAAGATTTGTTTCATATCCTCATTTATGTAATGGTAAAACTTCATGTAGAATAGCAAAACAAAAATTTGCATCAGTGCTTAAATTTCAGAAAAATCCACTTACGTGCAGAACTATTTTGTCTGTGGCTTCCTCTGAAATAAGCTTTTGAGTCTTTATGAGCTTATTTGTATCTTTGCATCTTTGCATTGTCTGTATTTGTATTTTTCCATTCATTTTTTGATTGTAAGAGAAAGTGTACCTACTGTCTCTCCTGTTTCTGAGCTGCCCTTACTATTCCTTCAGACACAGTGTTTGAAGAAAACATTTATGCCTTTTACAAGAACAGATAACAACATTTTTTCCTCATATATGCATTTTCTTAGAAACTAATTACCTCCCTATGCTTTAGAAATTCCTTTGCTTTTTCATGTTCCTTAACTTTTCTGTTTCCATTATTTTTGATTCCAAGGCTGTAAATTTTGTTAGGCAGTTAACCCACCAGTAATGGTAGAAGGTTTCCTTTATTGTGATTGGAAAGTGGATGTTGTCACAGAATCTCAGAATGGGTCAGGTTGGAAGGGACCACAGTGGGGCATCTGATCCAACATCCCTCCTCAAGCAGGGTCATCCTGGAGCACATGGCACAAGATTGCCATTGAAACTTTAGTGAGATTCAGGAGTTGTCAATATATTGGTGTTTGTCTCCTTGTTCATGACAGTTTTTGTTTAAAGCCTTTCTGCGTAGTAATGATTTAATAGTGTTTAAATTTCATTGGACAAGTTGATATAATTTATTAGTTGTTTAAATGACTGTAATGGAGTGATTGCAGGAAAACACAAATTATTGTAAAGATAAATAATCTATCTATAAACACCAGATATTTTTGCTTTTATTAGATATATGATCGTATATTGTCAATTAGTTCACGAGAGGGTGAGACTGTAGAGCTGACTAGACCTGTAATGGCTGAAGGTAATGTGGAAGTTTGGCTCAGCTCTCTGTTGAAGGAATCCCAGCTATCACTGCATCAAGTTATTCACCAGGCAGCTATGGACATCCAGGAAATGAGTTTCCAGATTACTGAATTTCTTTCTACTTATCCAGCCCAGGTAATATCATTGTTAAATGAATGAAGAATTGTTCACAAATATGTATCAGACTTTTTTTCTTTTTTTGCATTCAAAGTTGCAGTCACTGCTAAATACAAAAATAGTATTTAATTTTATTTGAATCATCTCAATCTTTTAAGTGTTAGCTTCACATAGCTGACATGAAAAGAAGGTAACACCCTAAAGCTCCTGTGTAAAAAGAATGCTGAATGCAATAAATGAATGTAATGAAGTTGACACTATTTCTTATATATAAGCTTGATAATTGACTACTGGAGGAAAATTAGTGAAATTATGTGCTTTGTCATATATTCAGGATAATGCTGTGTGTTGCTAAAGGTTTGGAACTGAAAGTAGTGTTAAGGGAAAATTAATTTTTTAGTAGAAGCTTCATCTGTGATCAGGAATGTTGTTGTAGATAGAATCAAGATTCCATGTATTACTAGAAAATATTCCAAATGGAAGCACTAATTATTCACTGGTTAGTTATTATTTATAAATGCATATTTGTTATATATATTATTTTTATATATACTGTAAATCCTATTGAGCAGTTGTATTAGCAATGCACTGTAGGCAGTATCTACAAGACTGAAGTACAGGCTTAGCTATGCATTTATGAATGCAGTTGGGACACACAAAACATGACCTCTGTATGAATGCATGGAAAGTAATTTTATACATATTGTAGGAGAACTATTTCTTTAGTTTTTCTGTGTCTGTGAATGTACATTTTAGGTGAAAAAGAAAAAATTTTGAAGCATATACTTCTGTGTTTCCTAAGGTTGGGTTATTGGGGATCCAAATGATTTGGACAAGAGACTCAGAAGAAGCTTTGGCTCTTGCCAAGCAGGATAAAAAAGTTATGCGTAAAACGAACCAGTTTTTCCTGGATCTTCTGAACACATTGATAGATATGACAACAAAAGACCTGAGTCCATTTGAGCGAGTTAAATATGAGACATTAATCACTGTTCATGTGCATCAGAGGGACATTTTTGATAGTCTTGTAAGTATTAAAATAATTAACAATGAATTATGAGGTGTTTTCCACATAAAACAATGTGAAATGATAAGAAAATATTATGATACCTTTTAATTCCTGTCTCATAAGGTAAACATTTAATTTAATGACTTTAATGATTATGTGTCCTGGAATGATCTAGAACTGCTGCTGTTGCTTCAATCAAGTCTTAATTTCCTTTTAAGTGATTCAGTGGGTTTTCCTCTCCCCAAGCAGTAGCAGAATTTTGTAATGTTTCATGTTGGTCCACTAAAGTTAATAGTGCCTCTGTTGCATAATCCGTTAGGGACATCTTTTTTCCTCATCCATTTTTTTGCAAGTAATTGTCCTTTTTCTGGACTGTATTATGAATTTCTGCAAGTAAATAAAATGAATATAGAGTTATAGTACAGGAAAAAGTTTGAAGCTGATTGAAACTGGTATCCTCTCTGTTCTAGTTTCAATAGAATACCTAATTATTACTTAGGGATTTAGTTATTCACTTTACACCTCCTCATGCTGATGCAGGAGGCTAAAATAAGGAAAATGAAAGCACTTAGCTTAATCAAACTTAAAGCTAGCATACCATTTACTTATAGGATTCTGAAATTGAGCTGTCCAAGAAAAGAATTATTGAGTTTTGGCCCATTATTGATAGGCAGGCATTTATCATTTCATTGCAGAATCATTTGTTTCTAGTTATAATCATTTTATGTAGATACAAATGGAAAAATGTTTTTTAAAAATCCTGTTTTAATATTCAATAGAGCAACTGTGATTTTTTTCTCAGTTCTGTTGAGTTCCTTAGGTAGTATCAGCACCACGATGCTGACATGAAGTATCCTTTTTCCCAATATGCCTATGGTTTCACACAATTCTCATAGCAGTTTATAAAATCAAGTATCAGATTATGTACTTCTGACTCATGTAAAACTAAGTGGTTGAGAGGACTAAAAGGAATGGCAATTTTAAGGTTAAACTGAAATGACTCTTGTTTGAGGCTTATGAACTGTTTATTTGTATTTAGAATTTTGACACACTTGTCTAAAGCCTGAAGGTCCTCTGTCTAAGTATGCGCTTGAGAATAATGGATGAGCAATTTTTGTAGTAAAAATCCAGATGGATTCTCCACTATTCTTTTGTTACTAGCTGTCCTTTATGCCTTTCACCATGTTTGCAGTGCTGCCTTTGAATCTACTACTTAGATGACATAATATAAATGTGAAAGTAAATGTTAACCATGAATGCCACAGCCTTGTCTTCCCTCTCTTCTTAGTGCTGCATGCATATCAAGAGCCCGACGGACTTTGAGTGGCTGAAACAATGTAGATTTTATTTTAACGAAGACTCTGATAAAATGGTGATTAAGATCACTGATGTGAGCTTCACATACCAGAATGAATTCTTGGGCTGTACTGACAGGCTTGTCATAACACCTCTTACAGACAGGTGAAAAAGACTAATTTTATTCCTTTATTCTTTGCTGCCAAACCTCAGCTTTTACAACAGCAATTTTGTCATTCCTGTTGGATGCAACATTGATCTCTGCAAAGTTTATCCTTCACAGTCTTGTCAAAGTCAGTAATTTTATACAAAATGCTTCAGTATTTTTGTGCCCTATAATGTGAACAGTTTGCAACTTATTTTCTGCCACATACATACTTGTATGCATATGGTATATGTGACCTTCATTCTTACGTATGTGAAGCCAACATACCTAAAGATCTGGTACATCCAACAGATAAAATATGTAGAGATACAGGACAAAAGTAGGTGTTTCCAGACAAGCTAATGAAAAGAGCTAAGGAAGAACAGTCCAAAAAAAAAAAAAAAAAAATTCAGCTGCAGTACTTTGGAGATCTTTGATCTAAAAGGATGTTGAAAGAATTGCAGTCCTTTAACAGAGAGATGTACCTGTCTAACTCAAATAGCACAATGAATGCTTTATAACATATCATTGATATATACTTATTAACTGGTGTTTTGCTGCATTATGCATAGATGTTTAATTTATGAAGATGGGACGCACTGTGTGGTCAAATTTTAAAGATAGATGAGAAAGGAAAGGTTAGATGTCTTTCATTATTGTACTCCACAGTATAATGTATTTCAAAACTACTCCAGATAAAATAACTCACTATCCAAACTAATCAAATTAAGATTAGGCAGCATCTCTGTATTTGCTTTCTTCCCTCCTTGCGATCTTTCACGTTGCTGATAATTGAGAATTATCTGTTCTTTCACTTTATGTATGATGAAATGAACCTTAATATTCCCTGCATCAGAGACTGAATGAAGGGGTTTTGTCCTTACTGATCTAGATTGTAATTAGTGGAATATAATTTCAGCACTTCCCTTTTCTCCTTAAATCAGTCCTTGTGTAAGTTCCTCTGGCGCTATACAGAAATCCATTTGCTACAGCCTGATTGATTGTTGCCTTTTAGATGTTACATCACTTTGGCTCAAGCCTTGGGCATGAACATGGGTGGAGCACCCGTGGGACCTGCAGGAACTGGAAAAAAACTGAAACTGTGAAAGATATGGGACGGTGCCTTGGAAAATACGTAGTGGTCTTCAACTGTTCAGACCAGATGGATTTCCGAGGACTTGGGCGGATCTTCAAAGGTAAGATGTGGACCAAAGGTAAGCTGTTGGCCAAATAGTCAATTGTTTTCTGGGTGCACAAAGCACAGTATAACTAACTGGGCAGAGAAAGTGATTGTTCCGCTGTACTCAGCTTTGGAGTGGCCTCATCTCAAGTACTTTTTGCAATTCTCGAGTCAACAATACAATAGCATATAAAAATACTGGAATGTGTCCAAATGACAACAAAAAAGATGGTGAAAGAGCTAGAGAACACGACTTAAGAGAAACAGCTGTACTGTGTTTATACTTGGTAAAACAAACTATATACTATGTTTTGCTTCGAGAAAGAGAGACTGAGGCGTACCCTCATTGCTGTTTATAACTTCCTCATGAGGGGAAGTAGTGATGAAGGTGTTGATTTCTCTGGTGTCTGATAATAGGACATGGGGAAATGGCTTGAAGCTGCATTGGGAATTCAAGCTAGGTGTTCACTGAGAGTGTGGGCAAGCTCTGGAACAAACTCTTCAAGGAAGTCACTGGTGTCTCAAGCCTGTTAATGTGCCCAAATAGTGGTTAGACAATTATCTTATATATAAATGGTTTAACTTTTAGATATACCTTTGTCATGAGCCTTTTATAAGTCAGTCTTTTGTGTTCTGAGAGTATATGATTTTATGAACTATATAAGTTCAGATGATAAGAGGACATCCGTATGAAACAAGGTTGACACATAACCAGCAGATGGTTTCAGCCTTTTAATAAGTGCTAGTAATTAATACCTTATTATGAGTATAAAGTACAGTTGCAACACTGTCTTAAAGAAATAGAAATGTCTGAAAACATGACACAATTTTTGAAAAGATAGATAAAGTCACTTAAAATTACTTAAAGTCACAAGAGGATCTGTCGCTATGAAGGGAAAATGCTGTGAAATTTACTGCTGAACTGGTAGGACTGGTGCTGAATTTTAACCCCAGTATTTTGTCTCATTCAAACATTGAAGATTCTCTCAATAGAAGGAAATGCATGGATAGTGCTACACATGTTAAAAACAATTGGCAGAGCTCACTAAATTTGGGTGCAGATGACATTTTTTCAGACACCTGAAACTGATACCTGTCAGTCGTGGCAGATGTGAAATTAGAGATCAAATGGAGGTTCTTGAAAACTGTATTGTTGCAAGTGACTGTACCTATGATTTTGTTTTGTTTTCCCAAAAAAATCCAAGGAAAAATGCAGTTCTGGCATAGACTGATGTCCAGCTTCTTTATCAGTGAACACAACTGTGTTGTTCATTTTAATATGTTCAATAAGCTATTAACAACCTGTCACATCTTCACAGAATTACTGCAGGAGTGTTTCTTAGGGGGTAAAGAGGGACAGAAAAACATTCAAGATATAAGAAAAGTAGAAGAAATCAAGGAACATAGTATTTTAGAAAATCTTAAGGACTTTGGGAACTTGTATATACTTACTTGAAAAGAAATTAAAATTCTTCTCTTTGTTCCTTTCCCAACTCTCAAAAATAAACTTTCTTTTCCTCCTTGAGGTAGATTAACCTAATTTTTGGCTTGTGAATTGCACCAAAAATGTGTTAAAAACATAATGGTTATCTGCTTAGTTGCTTTTCTCTTTGAAGGTCTTGCTCAGTCTGGCTCCTGGGGTTGCTTTGATGAATTCAATCGCATTGATTTACCAGTGCTATCAGTAGCTGCGCAGCAAATAGCAATTGTGTTGACATGTAAGAAGAAATGTAAAAAGAGGTTCATTTTTACTGATGGAGACAATGTAGAAATGAACCCAGAATTTGGCATCTTTCTCACTATGGTAAGTATTCAGTAGGTTTCTAATATACCATTGATGACTGTACAATAAATGAGTCTAATTCTATTAAGTGTACTTGCTAACTCTTATGTCATTCATTTGTTAGAACTAACTCACTAATAGTCTGAGAACACTGAGCATTGCTGCAAAGACAGTTTACAGGGTCATGGTTCTATAACATCCAGCACATGCGACTGAAAAATGCAGGTAGCATCATAAATACAAGTTATCTCAATTTCAGATTGCTTCTACATGCCAAGTTCTGGCTCCCAAAGTATGCTTGTTTGCTGCAATTACAGAAAAAATATCCATAGAGCTATAGGTAAGAGAAGACAGTAAAAATAGGACCTATAAGACAAACTCAGATTTGAAATGCTTAGGTGGAATATTTTTCATATCTCATGGATATAAAAGAGGCAAAAATTCTGTAGAGATATGGTGATGAGATAGAGATATGGTGATTGCCATGGAGATAAGTCTTAATGGCAATTAATTTTGACATGTGACTTAAAGCCAGCTAATAATTTTTACCTACCAAGATGGCATACTCCTTTGCTGATTCTTCTGTTTGTGCAAGGTACACTCAGCTTCAACACCTGTCTTTCCTCTCCAGAATCCAGGATACGCTGGACGGCAAGAACTTCCTGAAAATTTGAAGATCAATTTCCGTTCAGTGGCTATGATGGTTCCTGACCGTCAAATCATAATTCGTGTTAAATTGGCTAGTTGTGGTTTCATTGCTAATGTTGTGTTGGCAAGGAAATTCTTTACACTGTACAAGCTGTGTGAAGAACAACTGTCAAAGCAGGTGATTATACTCATATGATGCAACCTGATTGTTTTAGGGGAAAACTATGAAGTCACAAAATATTCATGTTAGGAATAAGGAAAGGTTCATGTTCACTAAGCAAGCTAAGAGACAATTGCAGTTTAGTAATGCAGTCCTCTGCTGTCCTGGAAGATTACCTCCTGCTGCAGGTTGTTGGTGCAAAGATGGGGAACACTGCTTATTATTAAGATTTGGCTTTAATGACTGGTGAAGGCTGAGACAAATAAAGGCTTCATTATAGCCTTTGTTGATCTTACAGAATGGGTTAAGAGGCATTAGGTTTGTGCTGCCTGTGCTTGTACAGATGTTTCTCAGTTGCCAAGGGCCACAGAGAATTCAAAATAATACTGATAAAGTATTTCTCAATAGTCTTTGGGAACCCTGTCTTGATCCAATGATTTTATGATTACATTTTTTTTTTGCTGTCACATCTTAGATTTTAATCGATTGGTAATGGTAGCAGATTTGGAGAGTGATGTTGCCCATAGTTGTACAGTCAAAGAATAGTTGATGGATGTTTGGAGGTATTTGAAGCACATGTAGCACTTCTCCTACATATCCATCCATGTCTTAAATAGTAAATAAGAACTGTTTAATCCCTATTAACTTGGGGAAAATTTTCCCAAACTTGACATATCTTCTAGGTGCATTATGATTTTGGCTTGCGGAATATTTTGTCTGTGCTGCGTACGCTGGGAGCAGCAAAAAGAGCAAATCCTACAGATACTGAGTCTACCATAGTCATGCGTGTTCTGAGAGATATGAACCTGTCTAAACTAGTAAGTTCTGAGGGCCTGATAAATAATTTAAGCTGCGCTTTGGAGCTACGTGATCACTAGAAGATTGTATGTGACCTTTACACTGAAGCTAGCTTGGAAATGTTTCATTCTCTGAGTGGAACATTTTGGCTGGGATATAAATAAATTTCTCATAGTACCCTGTGTGGGGCTGAGGAGGGAGTGATCTGTCTATAGCTTGACTTTCTACATGGGTTTAACCTTGAATTGTTCAGAATTTTTTTTACATATTTTTCCCTGCTACCTTAGAAGTAAGTGACAGAACAGATATCTTGGCAGTAACTTCTTTAGAAACTTAGTGCTTAAGTATTTAGTCACTCTTTTAAAAGTATCTGTTATTCATAGTCATGAGTACCATTTCACCTGTCTAAATAGCTAACAGCCCTCTTTGGTTGCTGTGATACATATTTTTTTTAACACCAAGTAAAATGGACAATTTACTAAATGTTATTGCTAAAATCTACTACAAGAAATTCAGTCTCCATGTTAGTGGTTTGTTTTGACTGATAGAAGCATTATGTGATCTCTTTCTGCTGTGTCCTTCTAATGTTTATTGCCTAGAGGATTATTACAGATGATTCCTTGTGTTCCCAAGCATTTCTTTAGGTCTTCAGGACTTGGGGATTGCTCTTTTTAACACTGATAAAATAAATAGAATAGGTTTTAATCTGTGTGGATTTTTGTTTTCCCTGGTTTTCATTAGATTGATGAAGATGAACCCTTATTTCTGAGTTTAATTGAAGATCTGTTTCCAGATATCCAGCTTGATAAAGCAGGCTATCCTGAACTTGAAGCAGCCATTGACAAACAGGTGATGTTTCTCGTGATCTGTGGTGCTCTGGCTTAACTTTCTGAGATGGCATCTAAGAAAATTCTTGTTGTGCAGTCTATCCAGCTGGCGATACTGTATATTACTATTTTGAGGAAGGTTAGGCTTTTCCATAAATCTTTTACCACTGGCATATTATTATTAAGCTTATTCTTCAGGAGGCCACTGAATTGGGATTATAGTGTTCTGTGTTTTTCTTGAGTCATGGTTACTGATGTCCTGTTTGAAAAATACATGTATATGAGCTTGCCCAACGTTACCCAGCATTTAATATCTGTCTAAAGTCTTAACAACTGGAATATGAACTTGAGAAAAGATTTACCTACAATGAAATTTCTTCTATTTAATTTCCCTTTAGATGTTTGAAGCGTTTCAGTAGGGCCAATTTAAGAATATCATGTGTATATATATAATATAGAAGTACTATAGATATAATGTACCTAGAGTCTGGTTTACCTTATTTTTCTGAATACATGTTTGAATACCAGATATATTTTCTTTTTCTAACAGGTTTTTTTTTATATACACAAAGCTTTACAAAGAGGGTAGCAATCTGCTGATGATCTGTCGGTCTGTCTGTCTATCTATCTATCTCTAAAGGCATCAAAATATATTTTGCACTCTAAAATAACAGCAATTGGTTTTCTGCCACTGTCTCTTAGGTGGAGGAATCTGGCCTTGTTTGTCATCCTCCTTGGAAACTTAAAATTATCCAGCTTTTTGAAACTCAGAGAGTAAGGCATGGATTGATGACACTAGGACCTAGTGGTGCAGGAAAAACCACCTGCATCCACACCTTAATGAAAGCAATGACAGGTAAGTTAGTAATTATATTATAAACTGTTACTGAACAGTTTACTCTGTAAACTTTAAATCCCATTCTTTCTTCTTAGACAACCTCAATTGCTTCACTGTGAGAATATATTACTGGAAGAATTATTTTATGTGTTGAGATACTAATTATTCTAGTAGTATCTTTCAAAAGCTTAAAAATGTCTCTCAATCCAAGCCATATGCTTCATGTCCTTTTTTCCATATTATCATATTTTTATCAGAAGTTCTTACTCGAGATGGATTAAGAAAGAGGAATATAGTCTAGGTAGGGAGCTCAGACAAATGATTAAAGCATCTCCTGGGTTTTGCTCAGGTAGTGCTGAAACCTTTTACTAATCATAAGTATTTAGGTCTTTTTGAACACAGTGCACAAGACAGGGTCTTTGCAATATAAAATAACTGGTTTTATAATCATAAATTCCTGATTTAGGCCATGCAAAGTCTCCAAGGGTATTAATTTTGGATCCTGACTGGGGGCTCTAAGACTGTGTGTGTTTTTTTTTGTTGTCTTTATTTCTAAACAAAAATGTAAAATATTAGTTGAAGAATGTCTGATCTTATTAAAATAAAAGGTCATAGCTCGGGCAGAAAAGCATCTCTTTTGAGATAAGCTTGTGTTACTGCATTTCACAAGTTGCTTATAATGATTTTCAAGAAGTGAATAATTCTGTAAAAAATATTTCAGCAAGTCTCTCATGCATGCAGTACTGTGCTATGCTTAAGAAACACTGTAAACTCTACATTGCAGCGTAAATTAATGTTCCATTGTGGAAAAAATCAGAAAGAACAAGATTGCATTGCCCTCTTTTCCTATATATTTTTTTTTTTTTCAACAATGAGATGTGAACTACTACCAAGAGAAAGCCACCGCATTACTTTTTATAAAGCTGATCTTCTCACACAACCTCATGAAGTGTTAAACTACATGATCTGTCAGGCTTCTGTTTTATATGTTAGTGACATCTGATTAGAATGAAGATATTTTAAAATAAGTAATTTTTTCAGCTCTTTCTTTCAACACCTTGCTAGTGGCTCCTCGTTAAGTTTTAATATTGGGTTTTTAAAAAATGTCTGGCATAGTAGTTTTTAGGCTGTTGCTAATGAGATAAAAACAAAAGTTTAAGATCATGGTATGGCTAGGTAGAATTTATCTGTCTCAGAGAATTCACAGGAATATTCCTATATTGTATACTTTGATTCTAAGATGTATACAAGTGCACAGAAGGGTAAAATAATCAGTCATCTGTCTGGAATTTATTAATTGGGTTTTAAAAATATGCATCCAAAACAAATGTTTTAAAGCTCTATTGTTTGATAAGCCTTTGAAATACTAAACTAAACCTAGAGTAAATTTCATCTTGCTGCTTTTCTTCCTTGTTCTTCTTCTTTGTTCCCGATGAAGCTGTGAAATGTGAATTGACTTTTCAAAAGTTTCAGAACTTCATTCTACTATTTTTTATGCCTTCAAAAATTAATTTTCTGTAGCAAGAGAAGTTTTTCAATTAAATACACACGTTCTTTTAATTATGAATGCATATTAAATCGTACATGTGGGTGTAATGAGTATGAATTTGTCAAAGTTCTCTTACTGCTGAAAAGATATGTAAAAACTAACTGGTGATCTGCTTTCATAGATTGTGGGCAGCCACATCGTGAAATGAGAATGAATCCTAAAGCTATTACTGCTCCACAAATGTTTGGACGCCTTGATGTGGCAACAAATGATTGGACAGATGGAATATTTTCAACGCTCTGGAGAAAAACTTTAAGAGCAAAGAAAGGTATTGTAGTGGGTTGAACTTGTCTGGGCTCCAGGTGCCAGCCAAGTTGCACTGCAACTCCTTTTCCCAGCTGGACAGGGGAGAGAAAATAAATGGAAAACAACTCATAGTTGAGATAAGGCAGTTTACTAAAGTAAAAGTTTGTGTGAGAACAAGCAAAGAGAAAAAAAAGGTTTGTTCTCTACCTTGCATCAGCAAGTGGTGTTCAGCTTCTTCCCAGGAAACACAGAGGTTGCTCTGGAACGTAAACACTGAAAGTAATAGAAATCCCACCTTCCTTCTCCTTTCCTTAGCTTTTATATCTGAGCTGATGTCATGCAGTATGGAACATCCCTTTGGCTAATTTCCACCTAAAATTATGCTGACAGATATTCTTAGACTGCTATATTAACTAAAAGAGTGTTCTTAATAGTTTGATGCTACATGGTTCCTTCCTTTTTATTTCTGAAAATTAGTATGCAATCTTATCATTATGCCTTAAAAGAAAAAATAAAAGAAAATCTTAACACTTGTTCCACTATTTCTATACAAAAATTCTTAGTCTTCAGAAATACAGACACTTAGAAAATGCTTTTCAATTTTATTATGGTAGGCTTGTTTCAAATCTAGAAATGTAACACCCTTGAGAACGTAACATAACATTAACTATTGATTTTTTTATCTTTTCCTTCAAGATTAAAATATATACTAGCATACTCATATGAGTTCCTCAGAATTACTCTGTAAGAGTTCTGTAATATTTCTTTATGAGCCAGACTCCAGACCATCTCAGGCATGAGATGCCTGAACTGTAGCTATAAACCCTTCACATATCAAAAGTTTATCATGTTTCATATCTCCTTGGTTCAATGCTAGCAGAGCTCCCAGCCACCTAAGCCTTCATAATAAGCAAGGATTCTGAAGGCAGCTGGACCATCTTTGGCTGAAGGATTGTCTGGCAATGCACGGTGGCTCTGTCTGCTCCCTAAGGGATGGGCAGCCAGAAGCAAAGGTGGGATGTCTTTCCATCCAGGATCTGTGCTCAGTACCCAAATGGGGCAAGCAGAACAGACCCAGACCCTCCTAGGAAACACAGGCAGGCTTTAAAATACCTTTCTCTGAGTAAATGGAAAACAATGGAAAAACTTCAAAGGAAGCTGGATCAAGTTTAGGGACAGAAAAAAATGACAAGAATCTTCCCCTAATGGACCTCTTTTACTTATGATATGATTTTGAAAGAGTGATTTTGCAATGGTTACATTCATTTAATTCCTCTACATTTATAAAACCCATTGGAAATGAATGATGTTTAAATTTATCTGTAGTCATTATCTTCTTTATGGTGTTTCATGTAACTTGAAATAAACCTAATTTATTACTGTCTTGAAGACTGGGTGCATAAAACTCTTTCAGAGTATTAAAAACTGGTGACTTGCTAATAGTATTTTATGTACTGAAGAATGGATAATTATTATCAATAGGTGACAAAATGAAATGCCCTACTGAAATTGAGTGATGAAAATGGTAATTGTATTAAAAGCTGAGACTGTAGCTGTGTGCATGAATTCAGAATTAGTTAAAAATTTGTTTGCAGAGAAACAAGGTCCAGAGAAACAGTAAGAAACCAGTCCTTGAAAGAAACTAGCACTTCATCCATAGGTCATTCTGTCTGTTGTGTTGGATTATAGGTGACCACATCTGGATAGTTCTTGATGGTCCAGTTGACGCTATTTGGATTGAGAATCTTAATTCTGTCCTGGATGACAACAGAACTCTAACGCTAGCAAACGGTGATCGGATACCTATGGCACCAAATTGCAAAATAGTCTTTGAGCCTCATAATATTGATAATGCTTCTCCAGCAACAGTTTCAAGAAATGGGATGGTGTTCATGAGCTCATCAGTTCTCACCTGGAGTCCTATCCTTGAGGTACAACAGCTGAGTGTCTGTATATGTATGGGAAGTTTTACTGGTTACTTCTTCAACACTTCACTCTTATTTTAGGACTATTTTCATGCCTTTTGCTATGAAATCTCTTTTTCCCTGTATAAACTTCTAGGTCAATACTTAAAATAGCAATGTTTCTGGTAGTTTATACAAGAGTGAGTAATTTTTTTAAGGGACATAGTAAATATATTACAGTTCTAAAATATGTCTATTTTACTTTGAGGCAAATTTGTAATTAAAAGTATTTTATGCAATTGAAGTATAACTCAGTTTTTAAAACACTAACTACCTGGCAGCCTGTAGTACAGCTTCAGACCAAGGAGAAAAAAAGAGTAAAAGTGATTCAGAGAACTTGAAATCCTCAAGACAGTGTCAATTTTTCTTGATATTTCTTGAAAGTTTTTGTGGTTGGGATTTAGAAGAAGAAATAAAGTCAGTGCAGCATCAAAGCATGTAATTTTTAAGTTTATGTTGTTGCTTGGTTCTGTTAACATTCCTAGAATCAAAGTTTCTGAAGAACCAGGCAATAGTTTCTGTCTGTCTGGCGTGGAATGGATAATTCAGAAAAACTACACATTTCAGGTGTGTTTTAGAGGGAGTAACCAGCATATAACATATTGAAATACCATGGTGATTTTTAAAGATTTTTTTTTCCAGGTCATCTTTCATCTTCCAAAAAACAGCAAAAATGAATCCTAATCTAGATAGAATGCTTGTAACAATATAGTGAATGACAGATTCTGAGACTTGAACATACTATTTTTTTCACGTAGCAAAAATCTTGGTAAAGATGAAATATTAGTTCCCAAAAATCTACCTAATGTTCCATAGTAACAGATTTCAAAAAAGCTTTTAGCATTTAATTCCAGTTTTCTTCTCTTCTAAGAAAACAATAGAGACAGTAGCAGTTAAAAAAGTTGGTTTCTGATTTTTTTTTCTTGAGCCCTATATTGCCTTAGAAATTTATCAGTGGACTACTCAGGATTAACATTTTAAAAATAAATAATAATTTGCTCTCTCTGCATTTCTTCTTGTCTAGGCCATCTTGTTGAGAATGTTTGGTTGCCATTACTTTGCTTTGATAAAACATGGACTCTCTCCTGAATATCAAAACTGAAAATTTTCTTTTGTGTGGCAAAGATACTGATTGTTGTGATCATACAGATAATTACTTTCCCCGAAACCCAAGTTATATTTGGTATATTTCAGTATAATCCCAAATTAAAATCCTTTGTATGGGCTTTAAACTTTAATTTTAAGATAGGAATTATTTCCTGTTTATGAAATTGGAATGTCATTCAGGAGTTTATAGTGTATTTGTTCTCTAATTTTTATGACTCCAAAGAACATAAATTTATAGATTACTGTGTGCTAGCTGACTAAATTTTACTGTCCTCCTTTCTAGAATGTATCACTCAAACATGTTTATGAAAATATTTTTTAAGATTAATGTTTCACAGTATCATTCAGCCATTTAATTTTCCAAATCAAATAGGATACCAGTGGAAAATGCAACTAATCCTCACCTAGTGTTTCTTGACTAGTCCTATGAAAATACAGCTGGCCTCACAATAACAAAAACTTCAGTTTTGCCAGTGCAAATACATGCAGTCAACACAAGTGCTTTATGTATGTTACTGCTAAGTTTTATTTTTTAAATTTATTTTTTCAACTAATATGGATACTCAGGAAAGTGTAAGTGTAAATTATGCATCTAGGACAGTGGCTCCCCTGAGATTCCACTTGTGTTGTTCCTTTCTGTGCTTATAACACTGTATAGAGCCTATTGATGTTAGGTTCTCACAGCTCTGCCTCCTTGCATTGCTTAGTTTGCAGACAAGCACTTCTTGGATGTTAAAATTGTGCTAAAGATTCAGCTGCAAAGACAGCAGAAAGAGAAGCATTTTATTTTGCATTATCACTCATGATTTACCTCCTCACTTTAAAGTGAGATACAGCCTAAATTTTGTTGTGTTAAAGTGTTGTATGGAACCAATTTTCCTCAATCCATAAACCTTGTGGTTTTAGTATATTTTGGTGATAGAAACAGGCTAAAGAAAAAAACCGTCTTCTTTTTTTTTTTTTTTTTAAACTTAGGAATGCATAAACAAAATTATGTCAATTTCACCATGAAGTAACCTTTCCAACTTCTCTTCCTTTCCCCCTTATATAATTCATTATAAAACCGCAGCCTATTGTTGTTTATAATTTGATCCAAGAGCATTTTTTTTTTTGTTTGGTCTTACATCATAAATGAAATATCTTGATGTCTTTTTCAGTATACCTCCCTTTAAATCTATTTTGTAATGCAATATATTTCATATTCCATCAGCTCAGGTTAGATATTAACCTTGCTAATTCTCAGATGCTGAATGAAACATAGTATTTATTGATTTTCAGAAGAACTTTAAAACATGATTAAAGACAGATATAGATAACTCAGGAATTTGTATATATTTTTATCTTCGACCCTTACCATTTGTAAACAAATAAATATAGCTTCATACTTAGAGGCATTATTGTGACATATGCAGCTTCCAAGTTCAGTGAAATAGTTCTCAAGCATTTCATGTTGCTGTTCTCATGTAATGTGCTTCTTAAGCAGGTTTTGCAAAGTGATCAAAGCTATTTGATCCATTACTTGTCCACCTACTCGAAAGCAAAAGCATCTTATCTTTTCTGCTTACCCCTAATATTTTTTGAACAATCAGTGAATTTTTGGTTATCTATTTAAAGTACTTCTGTCCTTTTAATTTTTATAACTTTGTTTTCCACCTACCCATTTCTAGAAAGGTTTTTCATATATATCCTCATTTTTAATCAGTCTCAAAGTTTATTTACTTTGGGAAGTAAAAGTAGAATTTCAAAATATTATGAAGGTAGTAGAAAGAATCATAGAAGCACAATGTAGTTTAGTTTGAAAAGGACCCCTAGAGATAATGTAGAATACAACATTATTCAAGTCAACTAGAGGAGACTGCTGAAGGTCCTGTTGTGTTCTGAGATGGAGACTCCAGAAGCTCACTGAGAAGCCTTTTCCACCTTTAACTACTCTCACAAGAGAAAATGCTTAAAGCAAATTTATTTGACTTCAATTTGCTCCTAATTTTGTTTTGAGTTTTTGGAAGAATCTGCAAGTGTTTTTGCTGGTGATTGTACTTTATGTAGGAAATCAATGTATGGGATGTAAATGTGAAGTATTCTGCCCTGCAGATGAGAGAACCTCGAGGTAACTCCAAGAATAATAATATTACTTTGAATTAAAGGCATCAAAGAATGAATCCTATTCTATGATCTTAGAAATGGGTAGTTTTACTCAGGTTTTGTTTATACATCATTACAGATACTGAGATACACAATAAGAGCACTACACACACCAGCAGACCTCTTCCCCAGTAGCTTGATTTTCTTTGGTACATATGCTTCATCTTTCAGGTTATTCTCTATCCCTCTTAGAAATAATGTGACAAATAAATCAAATTCATGTTCAGTATATATTGTATAGTTTCTTTGCAGAGTTTTTAGATGCCTTTCACAGCTGCTGTGATTAAAAAAATATTTGTAAAGGATGATTTTTGTGCTGTTGAAGACAGTTTTTTCTTTTCAGTTCTCTTCATCTTTAACATCCAGTAGGAATTATGCATACATGGGTAAAATTTGACCTTCTGTTTATTAAACCCTGCCCAATGGGCAGGTAAACTTAATTGCCACCCCTCCTTCTCCCATTCTGCTCTCAAGAAATGAACATTCCATGCTTCCTGAACCTTTTGAATTACTGTACTTGAATTTACTGAAACTTGCATTGGGAACTAAATTTGTTTTATTGTCATGCTTTGCAACAGGGATTTTTGAAAAAATGTTCCTTCCAAGAGGCTGAAATTCTACGTCAGCTGTATTCTTCATCATTCCCAGACTTGTACCGCTTCAGCACTCAGTCTCTGCACTGCAAGACTGAGGTGTTGGAAGCCTTTGTGATTATGCAGAGCATTAACATGTTGCAGGGCCTTATCCCACCTAAGGTAGGTGCTGTGAATGTTTTTACATATATTTAACACAATGGAGATAATTTTAAGTAACGAAGATTTGTAGAGAGGGACTCCTTGATGCTTGGAATGTCATCAAAGTGGAGATGCGGGTTAGTAAGGAATACCAATACCATTGGCAGTTTTCCTGTTTTCACTTTTGGGGGATTTGTTATCAGTTTATATTGATTCTGTCTGATCATTGAAGACATCTCTAAATTTATACATGACTGGAGACTTCTAACCTCATGTTAGTAATGAATATCAAGTAGAGTTTTCAGGCTGTTGAAGATGAAAAATCTACCTCAATCCTTCAGGAGCAAAGTGGGGAACTGACTCCGAAATTCTTGGAAAGGCTGTACGTCTTCTCTCTCATGTGGAGTGTAGGAGCATTGCTAGAGCTGGAGGACAGATGCAAAATGGAATACTGGCTTCGAAACCATGCAGCAGTAAAGCTTGAGCTTCCCTGTATCCCAGAAGGCAGTGAAGATACAGTGTTTGATTATTATGTGGCATCTGATGGTTAGTAACCCAGCAGGGTGATATGGGGGTAAAATTTAAAATTAATTTTTAATTATGCTTTTTTTAGATAATTAATTCAGAAGTATTTTGTAGCTTACCTTCTTTTGTGTCCCTTAGCAAGTTTTGTTTTATGGCTATGCTTTGCTGGTAGTGTTGTGTTCAGCTTTTTCCCTTGTTTCCAGTGAGAAGTCAGATTGTGGTTATATTGCTACAAAAGCTGCATGGACTTTGTGGCGATGAATTGTCAAGTGAGCATAAGCAGATAATCCTTGTCTTTGCCATAATTTATGCAGGAAAGAGGAGTAAGCCTCTTAGATACAACTTGGGGGATTCTGTGATTATATGATTCTATAAATTTTAGTCTGAATACACCGTGGGGGATTGCTGTATGCGAGACAGAAGCACTGACAGATGAGGGAACTGAATGGAAAATAAAGGAAGTGATGATTCCTAGTATTTCTAAAACATTAACTTAATTTCTTTCTTATTAGGTACATGGATGCACTGGAATACACGTGTTGAAGAATATATATATCCCAGCAGTGGCACACCAGAGTATGGCTCAATTCTTGTGCCTAATGTTGACAATGTGAGAATGGATTTCCTTATTGAAACCATAGCAAAACAGGGCAAGGTACTTTTTCTATATTTCATATCAAAGCACTGCCAGCAGTACACATGATAAAAGTTTTGGATTAGCAATGGAATATTATGTTATTGAAAAGGAAGGACTTAATTTTTTCTTTAGGTATAAGATGGTGTTTCCAGAAGCTACTTTCATGAAAATATGCTTGAACTCTTGAATAGCCACTGCTTCCAGACTTTTTTTCTTCCCCTTGCCCTTTCATTCTGTAGTGGAAATAACTGTAATTACAGCTGAGATCAGGTTAGAATTGAACCAATGTTTACATGTACTTATGGGAGAGGGAGAAGCACATAGGTCAGGAGGCTCATATCTGACTCTGCCAGAGTGGGGCAGTTACAGAATTTAAGTAGCTTTAAGTAGCTTTTTTTTTTTATGAGACCCTATTCTTCACTGAAACTGTGTCACTTAAGCAATTGAAATTTTACAGATTCTGAGTCTCTAGCTGATTAATCGCTTTTTCAAATAATTAACTCCTTTCCTTGTTAGTTTGATTGTGCTGGCTGACATGACCATTAACTGAAAATATTTTTAACTTGTCAGGCTGGCAAAAATCTATGAGACATTAACTATTTTACTTCTACATGTCTCTTGTAAAGAGTTCAGTTAACACAACTTTTCTAGTTTCTTTTTTGTGTAAAGGATAAATGGGACTGTTGAGCCTTTGCCAAGACACACAGCTCTTGTGTTTCATCTTATTTTGATGATGTCTTTGTCTAGGCTGTCCTACTAATTGGTGAGCAAGGAACTGCAAAGACTGTTATAATCAAAGGTTTTATGTCAAAATATAACCCTGAAAGGCACATGACTAAGAGCTTGAATTTTTCATCTGCAACAACCCCATTAATTTTTCAGGTATAGTAGTGATTAATCTTCTTATACAAGATGGTTGGATTCAGAGAATGTTCTGATAATTTGCCAGGAGGATGCTTCTGAAAGTGATTTTGAACAATAAAAAAGCACCTGTTCAAATGATCCAAGTGTTCTAACGCATGATTTAAGACTTCTGTAAAAAAATTGTTTCTTTCAACTTTTTCAGTAGCTATTCAGCTGTTCTTGGACTTCTACAATACCATGCCTATTATTTTCTTCATCATATTATGTTATTGTGTCAAATATATCAGTTCTCACTAACTGGGAAGAGCTGTTAGATTTTGCCAAACACTGTGGGTAAAAAAAGTGCTACCCACAACAATCTGTCATTAAAAGTGAGCTGTCTGCAATTTAAGTTCCAGTCATTCCAATTACTCGTTAAAAAAGTAATTCATGCAGTTCAGCTGCTCTACATACAATTATGAATGCTTAAATCCCGAATTGTACTGCCTGTCCAAATTTCTACCAAGCTAATTTGAATTATTTCAAGTGTCTTTAACCTCCTATCTGGGGACTACTTTTAATGCATTCTGGTATGCCAGGCCAAAGGACTGTCTGGGCTGCAAGTGCTGTCTATAAGCTTGATGAATCACCTATCATTCGCCTGTATAGCATAATAGAAACTACTAACATTTTATAGGATAAACATGTAATTTTGGTCTAAATTTCCTTAGGACTTTTCCTTCTATTTGTTGGGTTATAAACAAAAAAGTAACATGTTTTTATAAAATAAATGTTGATTTAATTGGTGACAGGTGAGAGTCTGATCAGGACATCTGAAATAGATGTGCAAGACTAAGTCAATTCTCTGTTAACAATCTAGATCAAAACATTCTGTTATGACATGTGCTTTAAAATTACTTTAGCTTCTTAAAATCTTGGTCTAACTGATGCCACTTGTGTAAGAAGGCAGGAGCCTAGGCACAGTGTAAGAACGCAGGTATTTATGTGTATGCTGAAGAATGATTATGCATGGTTAAGTGAACTTTCACTTAGGATAGAGTAAATAAAAACTGGACATTAAGAAGAGCAGAGAAATTGAAAGAAGATGAGCAGATCAGTAGTGGCAAGTCTACCATTAGGAAAAATGATCTCATTGAGTGTATTTATATATGTGAGTTTAATAATCAATGTATGCTTTTATGACGTACATTGATGCCTGCTGGAAAGGTATTCCAGAATTACATCTTCAATTTAATCTTTATTGCTAGCAATCATCAATTTTGCTGATAAATGAGTAAAATGAAAGAAAACTTTGAAACTTATTCAGATTTACGAAACTGTTAAGCATGGTTGTCTACTGTAGACACCATCCTAGTGCTTTATAACTTGGGATTTCAGACATTCTAGTTGAACTAGTGCAATTACCTCCAGCAAATGCCTTGTCTAAAAATCACTTAGTAAAATTCTATGTAAGAGAACCATCAATATGTTTAAGTGATTGAATGATGTATGCAATGCAGTGCTCTTTGTAACTGTGCTGCTAATTGCTTTTTGACAGCGTACGATAGAAAGTTACGTGGATAAGCGCATGGGCACAACTTATGGTCCACCTGCAGGCAAAAAGATGACAGTCTTCATTGATGATGTGAACATGCCCATAATCAATGAATGGGGAGATCAGGTTAGTTTGGGAAAGAAGGCAACAAAAGGTTTTCTTTGTTTTCATGCTACACTGTAAAATTGGCTTCTCAATCATTCAGAATAGGGTGAATTTGATATGTAGTACTTTAATTTTAAACAATCTTTTAAGAACCCATCTACATTAATTTGTCAGCAATTAATTGAAAATATATATGCTGACTGCAAGAAGTAGTTTGAGTGCTCCTTAGAACATGCCTGTATAATTTTAGTAGTGTTCTTTTAACAACACTCATTTTATAATTAAAAATAAGAAGTACTTGGCACACAAATTGTGATAGCACACTGATGTCGTGGGCAATAATTAAAATACCATGAAACCTGAGAGGTAAGAAGTGTCTTCTGTGCTTCAGACAAAATGGAAGTAATCTTTATGTATAATGACAAAGTTGTTCTGAAGTATATTTCTTTGGAAACAAAAGTTAGAATTTCTATAGAAGTATAGCTATAGGATGTACTCTCTGTGGGTCTTTTTTAGCTTATCAAACAGAAATGTAGGATATCCCTTTATGGATAAAGAAAAGAATCTTTCATTCTTTTGTATGAATTTTCTTCTATGATTTCAGCTTGAAAACCATGCTTGTGATTGCTACATAGGCAACTTAATACAGATATTTAGTATCATTTGCAACATACAAAGATGTATTAGTTTGGTTGTGATTAGAGCAAACTGGAAATTTTGTGTTAAAAGGGAGAAGTATTTCCAAGGGCAATGGAAATCCTGCAGCATTCAAGTGAGAATGAATTGTCATATGAATGATTAGTTCTAAACGAGGGTACCCCTCTACTCCCACGATTTTTTATCCATAGATTTTACCAAATGTGTTTATTCCTTGCAGAGCACTTTTATTCTGAAGCAAATAAACAGTGGGTTAGGTGACAAAATAATGTCCTACTCTTTGTTAGGTCTTTCAAACATGTATTTTGTGTTTCATTCAGTTGTTTGTATAATATGGTCTTATATAAAACCTGGTTATTTTACAGGTCACTAATGAAATAGTTAGGCAACTGATGGAGCAGAAAGGACTGTATAACCTGGAAAAACCTGGTGAATTTACCAACATAGTGGACATTCAGTTTTTGGCTGCCATGATCCACCCTGGGGGAGGTCGCAATGATATTCCACAGAGGCTAAAGAGACAATTTTCGGTGTTCAACTGTACTCTGCCTTCTAATTCTTCCATTGACAAAATTTTTGGTAAAGGCAAATTAGCTTTGTATCCATCCCAGTTTTTAAAATAGTAGTTGATTTTCCCTTATCCTTCTATTTAGACACATTATTGTTATAATTGAGGCTTAATTCCCCTCTGATTTGTTTACCAGCACATTTTCCCTCAGTAATCACTCCTTACCTGCCATGTCATCAATCTGTAAGTTTTTCAGGTCCAGTCACATGCCTGAATCTCTTGATATGCTCAGATTTAATAGGAATGACATGAAGGTATTGTTCTAGTGACAGTGCAGGACAGTTGCTCATGTGCCATTGATGCTAAGAACAAGCGACTGAAGACTAGACTTTCACAAAGGATGGCATCACACTGATTTCAGTGGCAGATTAGCTGTTCAAGGCCAGTGGAAGCTATTTTGGGAGTAAAAGAACATTTTAATGTGCAGTTAATTAAAAGCTAAATCACCATTGAGCTGGTGGCAGAATGGTGTTAAAAATGGCTGAATTAAGATTTTAATAAATACTGGAAAGCCATTTCAGCAAATCTGAAAAGATTTTGGGAATTGGAAAAAAAAAAAAAAGAAACAAACTTCAGATAATCATGGCTCTTGGTGTTGCACTAGTGCATCTTTGATTTGGCAATCTTTTTTTCCACAGGTGTAATTGGAGAAGGGCACTACTGTAGCGAGCGGGGATTTTCAGATGATGTGAGGAGAGCAGTAGCCAAATTGGTTCCATTGACACGCAGACTGTGGCAGATTACCAAGCTAAAAATGTTGCCCACACCAGCCAAGTTTCATTATGTCTTTAACCTTCGAGACCTCGCGAGGATTTGGCAAGGAATGCTGAACACAACATCGGAAGTGATCAATGAACCACAGGTAAGTGCAGCACACCAGCGACCTTGTTATAATTAGTGTAGGAAAAAGGATGAAGGTCTATCTCAGCATATGAATATCTCAGCATATGAATTTGTTTTAAAAAAATGCAACTTAGTAGTTTTTCTGAGGCAAAAGTGTTTTAGTCCAGCTTTTATAGTACCAACTGAAATGACAACTTTGTTTCAAAACTATAATAAAACCCACTTCTTTTGTCACAACAGTTTGCTTCTATCTGCTCGTCCTGACAAATGCTAGTTTATTTGAAAGAAGTGAGAAAATAAGTGAGAAGCAATAAACTTACTTTAACCCACTCTAAATGCTCATATACTGATTAATAAATTGAATAGTTCCTCCTCTCCATTATTGTCCTAAGACTTTCAGCCACTACCTAACTTCTGTCTAACAAGTGGTTTCTGGTTTCTGGTTTAAAAGGAAGAAGTAGTAACAAGTATTAGTAATATTTTTTTCCCATAATCCATATTTCTTCCATAAAATATAATTTCTCATCTGATTATTTTAAGGAAAAGTCATTTATAGTTTTAAGCTCTGAAATGTGTAGTGCTGGAAAAGCAATGTTTATGGAAAACATGGAAAATTTGTTAAATATTTGGGTTAACGTACAATATGCATCTGTTTGTTGAATTCTATTGCATCTAAAATTTAAACTTCAAAATGGATTTTAATTTCTGCAGCAAAAATATGGAGGAGCACTTAGATTATTTTATATATATATATATATATATACACACAGATGTACACACACATCAATGTCTTTTGAAGTGTAAAAATAAATTTGTCAAAATACTATTATATAATTTACATATTAGTTCTGAGACTTGACATAGTATGTGTCACTTGCACAAAGTGCTGTAGGCTGAACAAAAGGTCTTCAAGGAGTATCTGGAATTTTTTCTGCTACTATACAATAGTAGAATAGGATCAAAACCAATACTGCTGGTTTTAACAGCCTGACAGATTCTCCTTCTTCATCCAAATTGAGGGACTTGGAAGATGTATTGAATTTGCAGAAGGGATAATATAAACACTTGAACATTTTTCTTTATTGTTATTCTCTAACTACTTTGGCTGTAGCATTGGGAGTAATATCTGTGTTTGGCATGAAATTATTCGTGCCGTGATGCTTATATTTTCAGCCATCATCTACTTAATGAGCAGTTAGAGAAGTGGTTTATCAATACATAAACATGTCAGCTGGTATGGATATGGTTTTAGGGCTCTGGAAATAAAATCTTTATACACCTCACTTTGAAATGCTAGATTAAGACTTCTTACATAGTTAACTGAATATAATATTGAATTGCTATTGGGCAGAATAAGAAGCTCAAGGTATCTCTTCTGAAGAACCCTCGAATATTATTTGTTTTCTAATGTTAGTGCTATTTTTAAAAAAAGAAATAGAGGCAAAGCTTCAAAGTTGGTATGGTTTCTTCGCAAGCCAAATGAGTTCCTCAGTACTACAGAGACATGTCTGGCAAAGAGCAAAAAGACAGTAAAGGAACTGGAGCACCTCTTTTAAGAGGAGAGGCTGATGGAGCTGGGCCTCTCCATCCTCAAAATGAGAAGACTGAGGGGACACCTCATCAATGTCTGCCAGTATCTGAAGGGAGAGCTGAAGGAGGACAGAGCCAGGCTTTGCTCCGTGGTGCCAAACAATGGGACAAGAGGCAGAAACTGATTCACAGGAAGTTCCACCTGAAAATGAGGAAGAACTTCTTTACTGACAGGGTGATGGAGCCCTGGAGCAGATTGCCCAGAGAGGATGAGGAGTCTACCTCACTGGGGATATTCAAGAACCATCTGGATGCAATCCTGTGCCATTTGCTCTAAGATGACCCTGCAAGCAGGGAGTTTGGGCCAGATGACCTGCTACCAACCCTTCCAAACCTGACCCATTCTTCTGTGAAATGCTCTTTTTAAAATTTTTTTCTTTTTTTCGTAATTTTTTTTATTTAGGTGCTGATAAAACTGTGGAAGCATGAATGTAAGTGTGTTATTGCTGATCGTTTCACAACCTCAGAAGATGTTAATTGGTTTCACACAACTGTGGCGAAACTCATTGAGGAGGAATTTGAAGATGCAAAAACTTTGCTGAATCATGAAACAGACACATTCTTTGTTGACTTCTTAAGGGATGCACCTGCAAGAACTGGTAAAGATTGACTATAATAATAATGGAAATTACAAGACTAGGCAAGGGGATATGATAATAACAGACACTAAGAAAAATATGTCGTAAAAATTCATACTAAATTTATGCATCAAAAGTGACTCTTTTGTCCAGTGACTTTGAAGGTAGTCTGTTACCAGGTGTGGCACATTTTTATCTTAATGGGATTTCTAAGTCTATTGATATTCAGCTTGTCTGTATAGAAGAGCCTTACTTTGATTTAAATTGGTGTGGCAGAAAGACAGAACGGTGAAATAGTGAGCATGAGTCTTTATTATTCCAAAATGATGAATGAAGTGTGTTATGAATGACTTGAAATTGTGGGGTTGCAATGTAGGTAACATGTCCTAGAAATCTGATAAAAAAATAAAAATTAGTCTCTTGGCTAATCCAATTCTGTTTAGGAAATAACTGTTACATGATTTTGTAACAAATGACTATTAATTCAAATTTTCCTGAAGGCTAGTTAAACCTCTTTAAAAACCCACATGACCTATAGGAATACCTTTATGCCTTTAAAACTAAAACATTCTAAAACTAAATGACTTGACAATATTTGTTGCAAATATATCAGTTGTTGCAAAAGAACAGAAAATATTTGTTCGCATTTAGGGGAATGTCATTGGATGATTCAATTATCTGTGTTGATAACTGCAGTGATGGAGAGTGGAAGCAATAAGAGACTGGCATGAATGGCCAATTCTATTTGAACCTTTCCTTGAATAATTGAAGTAGACATAAGGCAGTGAAAAAGGAGAATAAAAGATAGGATATATTTCATTGGAAGGAATCAAATAGAAGTAAAAGTAAACTGATGTAAGAAAGAAAATAATTACATCCCTAAATAACTTGTTAAACTTGATCACTGCAAAGAAGACTGAAATGTAAGGCAAATGCATACTGAGAGGATGAAGAGTGATCTTTAAAATTCAAGTCCAAACTAGAAACCATTATGTTGAACTGAAAAATAAATGTAAAATTATAAATGTATTTCCTAAAATTATTTGCCTTCCTGGTAACAGATTAAATGTACCTCTCATGTAATGTGCCTTTTAGCATGGAACTTCATCTAAACACCAAGCAGGAGACTCTCATACAGAAATGCTGTATTTTTCCTCAGTGGATTTGAGGACCTAGCCTAAATCCTGAGCCTTGAGACCCCCCTTTCTGTTTTTTGCTTTAAATGAAAAGAATAACAAGTGTAATTTTGTTTTATTTATCCCTATAATGGCATTTAGTGTTACCCATTATGGTGGAAGTGTAAGAGATGGACTTTGATTTCTGAGATTTTAAATATACAAAAAATGGCATCTGACATTGACTTCAAAGAACCCTATACTCAGATTTGTAATATATTTACTAGCACTACATAATCTTTTTGTCTCTGGGTTGTAAGAGCACATTATGTTCGTCCCTGAGAGAAATACATGATGACTTAAATCTAAGCTTCAAAGGAATTGTTAGTGGTGCTAGGGTTCTCAAGACCCTCCCCCTATTCAAAGGTGTTTCTATCAGTTATTTTTGACATTGTTATTTAGTATTCTTGATTATGAATCTTGAGACTGAACAGACTTTAAAAGAATACATTTTGCTTGCTGCCTCTCTAAATAATGGAAAAGTCTGCCCTTTCTTAGGTTTTGTACTTGATTATACTGTCCTTGGACATTAAGAATAAAACTGTAGGAACAGAATTAAGGTGATATAATTCTTTTAGAAGTTTCAAAACTGTAAAAGTATCACTGCAGTTTAATTCCTTGATGTGTTTCTTATTAGTTTCTTATCACCTGCTAATTTGTTCAAATGTCTTATTCAACTTGTAAGGAATTTATTTCCACCTGGAATACTCCTTTTGTTTAACCAGTGCTTTTAAAGGTTATAGTAAGAAGTCAATTGATTTAATTAGGTCTTAATGTGGAGGAGTGTTCTTATCAAGAAGCCATATGGAGCTAAAAATTCTGAAGGTAAGGTGACTTCAGACAAACAAAAACTGCAATAAAAAGGACAGCTGGAAGGGAAGGGAATTAATAATCTCTATATTTTGAGAGAGTATCTTCTGTGGTGAAATGGGATTTTCCTAAACTATGTTTTTATAAATGTATTTTTGGGTTTTAGTCTTCTTTTTTTTTTCTGTTTTTTGTTTTTCCTTTGAAACTGCATGACTTTTAGATTGGTGCAGTGGAAAGGAAATGGAGAAAAAAATTGAAACAGGAAAAGAGTTACAGACACTATTCTAAATACAGTAGAGTTTGATTGGAGGTTGGAGTTTTTTCCCCCACCCTTCTGTCACTTACCTTCACATTGGCTTCTGTGTTTTACTAAGCCTTAGGGAAATATTTATTTTACTGGGATGACTTCTTTCATTGATTTTAATTCTACCAATTAGAGATAATGTTCTGAATTATATATTTCTTCAGCAAGTTGGAAGAGGCTTAGCAAAACTGATTGATCTAGGAAAACTGGAAAAATGCATCCTGTAACATATATAGATCATGAAATCCTGAAACTATTTGAGCTAAACGTATGTAAATAAGAGCAAAATTGTACTAGTATTGCACTAGTATTATTTTTAAGGAAATCCAAACCACCAACCAAAATCCCCCTGATGTCTGCCTGTTGGCACTGTTTCAATGAGATTTGTCAGATATTTATTAATGAAGTATGATCTGGATGAGAAGTGAGACAGATTGAAAATTGGCTGAATGGTTGAGCCCAGACAGTGTGATCAGTGGCTCAAAGCCTAGTTGGAGAGAGGTAACTAATGGCGTATGCCAGGGGTCAACACAGGGTCCAGTCATCTTCATTGTTGTCATTAGTGTCTGGGTGATGGGGCAGAGTGCACCCTCAAGCCAGTTCCAAGATGGCACAAAACTAGGAGGAGTGGTTGATATCTCAGAGACTGTGCTGCCTCCCAGGTGGACCCTAGCAAGAACTCCTTGTGGTTCAACAAAGGGAAGTGAAAAGTCCTGGTCCCGGGAAGGAAAGGTCCCATGGTCCTTTCACTTTTTTCAGCACTAGTAGGGCCACACCTGGAGTGTGTCCAGATCTGGGCTCCCTAATACAAAAAAGACATAAATATATACTGGATAAAATCTATTGAAGAACTTGAACATCAGTATTTTATTTCTTTTTCTGTGACAGTCTGGTACAGATTGTCCATAGATGTTGTGGAATCTGTGTCCTTGGAGGTATTCATAAGCCACCTGAGCATGGTCTTGGGGAACCAGCTCCAGGTGGCCCATCTTGAGCAAGGGATTGGACCAGATGACCTTCAGAGGTCCCTGCTGATCTCAACTTTTCTGTAATTTTATTTACTGTAAGAATTTTTATGAATGAAGGCATGTACCTTTCAGCACAATTAAGATTATCAATGGCAAGATGAGGCAGCAGCACAGTTACCTCCTTTCTCTGAGAGTTGACCTGTGCCTTTCAGATCACCTAAGAAAACAAATGTATGCTAATTCACAGTGAACATATTTTTTCTTGTGGCAGTTATTAATGTCAAGAGTATTTTTTTTCTGGCGCAATTATTTAATCAATTTACACTGTTTTTCTTTTACAAGAAAAGATTATTTGTAAATTTTAATTCATTCTCTGGTGCTACTTCTTTTTCTAGCACCTAAACAAGTATAATTTTTTATCACTCAGGTTTTGGAGGTAGGGAAAGAAGGCTATTTAGTTTTTTTTCTCATTTTGTCTTTAAAAATTAATTAGCTGAAATTACCATTTCTTGCAGGCAGGGTGCACTCAGCACTATCACATGTACATTTAATATATAATATTATGTATAATAAACTTGTTTCTGGGTGATGAAACTTCTAGTTATCTTTGCTTACTTATCCCCTCATTGAACCTTTGTCAATTATTTAAACTGCTAATGTTTTATTACTTGCTTTTTGTCCTAGATGAAAAACCAGAAGAAGCTAATTTAGATATTCCCAAAATCTATGAACCAATCTCCTCATTTCATCAGCTACGGAATTGTTTAAATAAGTTTTTACAAACATACAATGAGAATATTCGTGGTACTGGAATGGACATGGTTTTCTTTGAGGATGCTATGATTCATTTAGTCAAGGTACAGTCTTGCTGGATTGCCATTTGTTGTTGTTCACTTGCCCACATCTCCTTTGAGTAGAGGTAAATTACTTCTGAAACTGCAGCAACTAATTTATTGCTAACAAATATTTGATCTGTCACTCTGTGACTAGGTATTAAAACATATTTAAAACTTTTCAGAAAATGCACCGTATGGAACTATTCTTTTATACCTATCTTTTATATTTAGTGGGATCATAGTACTAGCTATTCTAATTCTATTTCCTTCCTTCTTAATTCTTCTGGGAGCCTTTTCTGTCTTTGGAATGAGTCAAATGAAATTCAGGTTAAGATATAATTGGTTGCTTTTGAAGGAGTACGCACAGCAGAGAAAGAATTAATGTAGTCCAAAATACTTTTGTAGACCCACAGTATGCTCACTACTTTTAAAGTTCTTTTGAATATGTATTGAAACTGACCATAACTTTTAGAACAGCACAGTTTGATATGATTGTTCACACAGAATAGGCCTCATATAAAGGAGAACCTTTATAATTTTTTTTTCTACATTAGAGCCCCTATTGTCTCAGTTGAATACTGAGATTTTCAGTATTTCTTATAATAAATTATTAGGCACTTGAATATTTTATTGCCTAATTCCCCAAAATATAATATTAAATATCAAATCAATTTAGATTTAATTATAGTTGACAAACACATTGCATCTGCTGTTTTCAAAATTTTGGGTGAAGTCATGTTATTTCACAAAATTAGTCTCTTTCTAAGGTTCACTGCAAAATCAGTTATGTTCTGCTATGGATTTCTTTAGGACAATTATGAATGATCATCGCACTTACCAATAAGTTTCTCATTTATTCCTAGAAAAAAAAACTGTATAAGTTTAGGATGTAGTAAATTTAAATTTTTTCACTGAACAGCCACCTTTCATCAGGAATATATTCTTTGGGTAGCTAGATGGTAAATACTCAAATACTTGTAATATTTGGTTGTTCTTTGTTTGGATAAAATTAATAGGTAGTGTTTCTATGATTCTAAATTCTTGAAAACAGGAACAACTCTGTAGACCTGACACAGCTTCTAAGAGAAATTGAGATACACACAGTTGAGGCAATGACTAATCTGAGCTGACATAATGTGACTTGAATGAGTTAAAGCTGAGGGATATCTTAAACAGAGACCAAGGTTTCCAATTAACAGCTTGTGTGCCTCTGCTTGGAAGAGATCTAATAGCCATCATTGAAATGATCAGTGATATTGCAGGAGTGTTGGGCAAATTAATTTTTCTTTCTCTGGTTAAATAATAAAGAAGCTTAGAGTAAGTCTTCATACTTGATTTGATCTTTCTTATGAAACATTAACCTATGGAAAATAACAAATACATTACGCTCAATACGTAAAATAAATAAAATTAGAGGAAATTGGCATGCTTATTTTTAACTCAGAGGAAGGATAAGTAAATAAGTATCCCAGGTTGCTTACTGACACGATGGAATTCTTGAGTCATCAAAGAACTGTTCAAGATAATAAAGAGAACAGAAGCCAATCCATGCATCATTGCTTGTCCAGAGGAAACCAGCTGCTAACCAGCTGGCTGGTATTATTGTGTCTTTGAGAGGGAATTGGCTCTGTGCTGCTCTGGATAGGAATGCAGGCTCTCCTGGGTACTGTGAGGGTCTGTCCACTTGCAGCTGATGGTCTCTGAAGAAGTTTGTCTCCTGTACTTAAAGACATGTTTTCTCAGCATCAGGTAGCATCTACCTGCACCCATGTTTCATAGCATTGTTTTTTGGCTGTGGGCAATGAGACAAGTGCTGTATGCAGTTCACAGTTACTGCTGAAATTTTTTTTTGTCTGAATTCTAAAGGGTCTGTTTGTTTACATTGCACAGTCCTGAATTGAAGAGAAATATGGAGCAGTAGAAAGCTACAGCCTTTTGATTTAAAAAATAAATAATGAACTGGGAAAGAAATGTAGATCTAATTGGGACATGTTTCACTGTGATCAAATATTCATACTTAATACTGTGCATTTCTACCATCGAGTAAACAGAAGTGTAACAACTTTCATTATTAAGGCAGTATTATTTCCTGCTGCAGAGAATGCTAAAGACTCTCTCCCGAATTTAACATGCCTGGGACATCCTGACTTTTGGGTCACAATGAAAGACCTGGTGAGATGAGTCTTACTGAAGTTATCCAGAGGTCATGGTACTTGGGAAATTATTATTTCCTTCCCAATTTTGATAATCCCTCATGCTGTGATAGCACATCACTAAGAAATCACAGCCGAGGTTTACTTGTACTTTGTGGGAATGTAATTCCACTGATGACTGAACATACACAGTGATGGAATCAAATGGTTGCTATACTATTTGACAGGTCAAGAGTAAATACTGCAAGTACAAATGTCCACAGAATATATTAATAGTAATATAGAATCCCTTAATTAAACCTTAAAATTTTCATTTGTTCTTCCTTTCTAATATAACTTCATTAATGCAGCAGCACAGAATTTTTGGATGTGTTGCTTTTACACATTATAGCAATAAATGACTGGTGTATTACACAGATTTCTCGTGTGATTCGCACTCCTCGTGGAAATGCTCTCTTAGTTGGAGTTGGTGGCTCAGGAAAGCAGAGCTTGACAAGACTGGCATCCTTCATAGCTGGCTATGACACATTCCAGATAATGCTGACAAGGTGAGCGTTACCTGAAATTAAACTAAATAAGTATTTTGTGTTTTATCTCTTCCTATAAATAAAACAGGCTCACATTCTCTGCTTAATGTAGTCTGATCACCATCACATAGAGTGAAAGGACATGAAAACCCTTTGAAACTTACTAGATTTTCTTGATTTTCTGCAATAATTGTGAATTTTTACTGTCTTTGGAGTAGGAAATTATTTTCTGTCTTTCACAGAATGAGAAAGAATATTGGCAATGTCAATATCTTTGAGTCTTTACACAGTACATTAAATGGTACTGAAAATATTTTTAGGTGGTTTTCTATCCACAAGGCCTTTTTGAATTCATGTTGTAATATTTGCAATGCTGTCATCTGAGGAGATTGAATCTTTATCCCTGCCCTCTAATTTGGTAGATCTTATGTATATATTAGTATTTTAACAACCTTTTCCAAGTACATTTTTGCCTTATTTTGTATTGTTCAACCCAATGTGGTTCTTTTGAAATAACTCACAAAGGATAAAAAATAAATTATAAATTCTTCTCTGAATGCTTCAGAATGAATACAGCCCCAACTGTCTATAGGACAGGTTAATTTTGGCACTCAAATAAGATGTCATTTTAAAGAAGTGAAATTATTTAAATCTTTTGCAGTTTTGTTGGCTGCAGAAGAAATTGTAGATTCACATGTGGGAATGTCTCTTGGTGCGGGGTCTCATCAGAGGATCTATCTGAAATAAGCGTCTTTTTGCCTTAAGTTCAAAGACATTGTTTCTAACTTAAATTTGCTTGTTTTTTTTTTTTCTTAAAGACAAGAGTAGTTGTTCAACTGACTTTTTATTTTTTTTTTTTTTTTTTTTTTGTAGATCATACAACACTTCAAATTTGATGGAAGATCTGAAACTCTTATACAGAAGAGCAGGACTGCAAGGCAAAGGCACTTGTTTTATTTTTACAGACAATGAGATCAAAGATGAGTCTTTCTTGGAATACTTGAACAATGTTTTGTCATCTGGAGAAGTAAGATGCCTCCTCATGATCCATTTTCTGCGTATTAAAATTTATAGTTCTGAAGTAAAATAGCAGAATTTATTTGAATATTTTGTTATAAGTCACAGGGTAAACTTTCAAAAACTAGAGCTCAAGTGCTTTTTGCCATTAGAGTATTATTAAAAATGAATGTAGTCCAAAAAATCTACAAAATCCTGGGTTAGAGTGAGAGAAGCCGTCTCAAGGGACATGAGAACAGCTTTTAAAGAGATAAAATTGAGACTTGGGAAATATTACTGTTTTATATTGATGAAATATTGATGTTTTATAAAATTGTCAGTTGAATTAACTATTAGTGTACGGTTAGTTTTTGTATGGTAAATTTATGTCCAGAATGGATGGGATGGATTTAATTGATTTTTATTTACTTATTTATTATTTCAGGATTATGTTTCAGAGTAATTGCTACTAGTTGTTGGAATATAAAGAGAAGGAATCAAGGCCATTGGAGAGTGGGGTGTAAATTTTTACAGCAAGTTAGATTTCAATCTATTTAATGGAATCACTTCATTAAAACTTCTTGTTTAAAGGAGTTGATGAGTGCTAACAACTTCAGTGTCTGAGATGTATATCCCTTCCTACAATGCTGTGCATTAAAAAAACCTTGTGCTGTATCTATTTTTGATCATCTCAAAATCATGAAAAATCTTTCCTCTTCCCAAAGGTGTCAAACTTATTTGCACGTGATGAAGTAGATGACATCATTAGTGACCTCATTCCCTCCTTCAAAAAGGAGCATCCACGAAGACCTCCAACCAGTGAAGCTCTTTATGACTATTTCATGACCAGAGTCCGCCAGAACCTTCACGTAGTTCTTTGCTTTTCACCAGTAGGTGAGAAATTCCGAAACAGGGCCCTGAAGTTCCCTGCTCTCATTTCTGGGTGCACTATAGATTGGTTCAGCCGATGGCCCAAGGATGCTCTGGTGGCAGGTACGTGTAGGTTTTATCTTTGCAGACACATAATATTTTGACCATGTAGCTGTTCCTATTGTGTTTAGCCAGAAGAAACTTAATTGAATCTAAAATTTGATGTAGATATTTTCTCCTTTAGAGTCTGTAATATTAAGTTGTTGAAATATTTCTAACAGAGGAATGGTTTTGAACACAGTTTGAAGAAAACTTCCCTGTGAAGATGCCTTAAAAGCATTTGTAAAAAGACAAAGATGCTACTAAAGAAAGAGATTATTTGTGAATGTGTCTGAGATAGGGCATACAGAGGAAGGCTGTGATTACCCAGTCCCTGGTAGGTAGCAGCTAGGTTCACAGTGAAAAACCAGTTGCATACCTTGGAGATGAAAGAATGCCAGACCCTTGGCTATACTTTTTACTGAAAAGTGTGGAATAATATTATATTATAATAATATACTCTTCTGATGGTGAAAAGTAAAGAATACTGGGTTTTCAGAAGCTGGGTGAAAGCCAAGATAATACATGCTGACTTGTTTTATAGTGACTTGTTTATAAGCTAAGGTGTTTTCATAAATATTTACTTACATTTAGGCTTTCTTTCTTTCCTAAGTATCTGAACACTTCCTGTCTTCATTTGATATGGACTGCACTGCTGAAACAAAGAGGGAAATTGTGCAGTGTATGGGCTCATTCCAGGATGGAGTGGCAGAAAAATGTTCTGATTACTTTCAAAGATACAGACGTTCTACACATGTGACTCCCAAATCCTACCTGACCTTTATTCAGGGATATAAAACCACGTACAAAGAAAAGCATGCTGAAGTGCAAACATTATCAAACAGGTAAACTTCTCAGGTTACTTCTGTTTTTCTGTAGTTTTCTTCCACAGGTAGGTATATTCTGATACGCTTCATTTCAACGCATAGCTTGTCTTCTTGTGCAGCAAAAAAAGGTAATTTTAATTCCTAGAATTATGTGAAGGTGTAGCTTATTCTAATGTTGCAGTTGCTCTTGTAACTATATATATTTGGGGAGGGAAGAGTAGTGGTGCATGGAAAATAGAGGTAGAGGGTAAATGAGGGAAACATATATGGTACCCATTTGTTTTTAAAGTTAAAGACATCTACATGTAATTTCATGATATATTGATAATAGCATTTAATTTGCCAGGCAGCAACTTTTGTTTCTTGCTGAACACTTGTAACCTCCTGTTATGATCATGAAAGGAATATCCTTAGTGGTTTTGTGAACACAGAGCCTCACTTAGACTCCTGAGCTTTTTACTTGTAGATTATTAAAGTTGTTTTGATATACTTATTCCTATTTTTTCAGGTCCTTTATTAAACTACAGTATTATTTGTAGCTATATCTGCATGTTAGGAACACCAAACTATAATGTAAAATTAGCATTTAGTGTATCAGATGGTATCGCCCTTAAAAAAACCTGCCCTCTCAGCTTGGAAAGATTGTCAAAAAGAGCTGGAAACCTTAAAGAAAGGCTTAAACTCTTTTATTTCACTTTGAAAGATTCTTTGTCTTCAAAGTCAAATTGAGTTTGAAACCTGTAGTTACGTTGGGGTGAAGGCTTGTAAAACAGAAGGTTGTTGCCCTGTTTTCTATCCTCACATTTACCAAGCTAGTTCATTAAGTCCAATTTCTTCCTCATAAACTTAGTTGGACTGTCCGAATTGCTTTGTTGGGGGTTACACTTTGTCTGTTCTCCTACATTTGTTCAGCTGTCCAAGTATTGCACAGGCTTTGCAATAGCAGCCTCTGTAGAGGCCCTTTAAACTTGTCTGAAAAGTCCCAAGAGAAGAATTTTTGATAGAAAAAAAGCACCGTTGAAGGGGCATTTTAGTGCTAAATCAGAGAAGTCTTATTCTGAATACTATTTTTCTTTTACTCTCTTTTGTTTGGTCTTGATTTCTTTTCAGTATCCACTTCAAATAAGAAATATTGATTTGCTATAATTTTCAGAACTTTGGTAATCAGAAAATGCTCTCTGCTGTACAGAATTCAGTTCTTTGAGTATTGGCTCAAGACAGTGACATTTAAACAACCAACGTGTAGGATTTTTAAGCAATGAAAAGGACATACTGTTTGATTAGAAATGGATTAAAAATTTCAAGTTGCAAACCTTACTAATGTAATTTATTGTCCACTTTATTGATTCTGAAGATATCAGAAAGGAGAAAGTCCTTTTCCAAGTTTTATTTTTTGGTGTAAAAATATTTTGCAATTGTTCATTTTAATTGGTGTGATTCATTCTGTAGATGGAGAGTGTAAATTGCATAGTGAATGAAATGCTTTTTATTTTGCTTTTTTACTTCAGAATAAATACTGGTCTGGAAAAATTGAAAGAGGCCTCTGACTCAGTGGCTGCTCTAAGCAGAGAACTGGAGGTAAAAGAAAAGGAACTTCAAATTGCCAATGAAAAAGCTGACATGGTATGTACAACCTTCAAGGTGTTTTGCTGTTTGATTTTTTTCTCCTCTTATTCTTTTTATTTTGAAAATATTAATCAGTTAAAGTGAAGTTGAGTGTTGGAAAGAAAAGATCTTGCAGAAAATAATATTTTTTGAGTTTTCTGGAATTGGACAGATATGATTTTACAACAAAATTTCTTTTAATTATGGCATGTGGGTTTTCTCACATTCTAGGTATTGAAAGAAGTTACTGTAAAAGCACAGGCTGCTGAGAATGTGAAGGGTGATGTTCAGAAAGTGAAAGACAAAGCCCAGGCTATTGTAGACAGTATCACAGTTGACAAAGCCATTGCTGAAGAGAAGTTGGAAGCTGCCAAGCCTGCTTTGGAAGAGGCAGAAGCAGCCCTACAGGTTAGTACTTGGGCCGTCTATAACATTACCACTAAGAAGGTGAATATCTTGAAATACTAAGTTGCAGGTGCATTGCATAACTCTTCATTTGTAAAAAATAAATATATGGATTTTGAGGCTTTTTAGGTTCAGTTCTGTTTTTCTTTTTTTGTGTGAATACCAACCCCCAAATAGTCAATTTTCAGAAAAGGACTAGATTTAACTTTCTTTGAAACTGTAATTGATAGAGCATGTGCTGGAGGTTGATGTTAGACTAGTAACTGAATATTGATACTATCATTAAACAGCTTGTGTGCAACGAGTGAAGTGCTGTCTATGTAAAATCAATTGTAATTCCATACAAATACAAACCTTTTATTTTAAGTTTTCACAAAGAAATTATATTTTTAGTAAGTGTTCTGTTCCACTATTTTCTGTTTTCTTTAAAAAAAAATATTTCATTATGAGTTGTGGCATTACCAAAACTTCATTTCCTTCACTGTATGCCCATATATCTAAGATTAAAAAAGATTAATTTTAGTTAACCTTGCAGAATATTTATCTTTATGTCTGCTCACTTGACTTTATAGGAGGATGTGCCTCAAGACATTTTGCTGTGAGCAGTAATAGTGAAATCTGAAATATACCTGCTAGATGCTAGCAGGGAGTTCACATCTCAAGAAACAGAAAAGTATGAAGAAAAAACCTGAAGGATAGACAAGCCTCAAAGGGTTTTATGTAGATTTACTGAGAATTATACCTTTCAATTTGAGAGGCTGCCAGCAGTTGCGATGGTTTAAGACGGATTTGAAGTAATGGCATGATTAGCTTTGAAATCTAGTGTAGAAAAATTTTTATGGATCTTCTGAATTTAAGACTTCAATTTGAGTGAGAGATGTTTAACAGTCTCTGACCACCATGATGCTTAAAGGACAGAGTGCAAAAGTCTGAATGAAGGTTGATGACCTGACAGTTGGGAAGAGTGAAATAAGGGAGAAGGTTTGTATTATAATACCCTGATATATAGCCACAGAAAAAAGGTTACAGAACTAGCAACAGCAAAACAACAAACCCTGTATTGGGAAGCCTTCTGACAAGTGAGAAAGTAAGCAATGTTAATTACTCAGCATCTGCAGTTTAAAGAGGGCAGCATATCCTGCATCTGGACTTGTATCTTATTAAAGCTTACATTCTACTTTTGACTAAAAGAGCTGAAACAAAACACTACTGCTCTTCTTGAAATGTAAGGTGCTAATAAAAATAAAGCCTGATTTCAAGAAAAGACAATGCTGGCATTATTGTAAAACTTCTCAGTGGGAAAATGTATTTGGGCTTAGTCTTGAAATTCTTGAGTTTTCTATAATAAACTGCTTTGCCTATGTCTAAAGGGGAAAGGCAGATATCATAAAAACAGACCTAGTAGAATGTGTATATGTGTTCTCAGCATTCATTCATTCACCCCCTTAAGCAAGAATCATCTCTGTATGGGTATGCATCTTTAAAAAAAATGGATCTCATAATCATTACAGATTTCAAATTTGAGCTAGGGATTCCTATAGTAGAATTCTGCTTGCAGGGTCGATAAATGTCTATTAAAATATTTGATAAATAGAAAGGTATTACCCAGATAAAAAAAAAGTGATTAGTTATTTCACTCAATTTTTAACATCTTTTAAGAATGATAAATGCTACATTAAGAGAAAAGTAGGTACACAATATTTATAAATATTTCTAAATATATAATGAGATTAGTTTTTTAAAGTTTGAGTAAGAATTATCAAAGTTCAGTAAAACTTTGTTGCACTTTACCCTGTAATAAAAATAGAACATTAAATACACAACTATAGACAATTAAATAAACAAATAATGTTTTAATGTAACAATTTTGCCACAATTTATATGTTAGCAAAAAAAGGCTGAGCTGAATTTCCTGATGGTCACTAAGAAACACTGGGTATAGTTTTCACACAGATATCTGGAAAAACCCTGGTGAATTATTTGGTGCACACTGAACCCAACAAGCAGCAAAATACTGAAGGGAAAAAATATCTGGCAGAGGGAAGATGATCTGTATAGTCTGCAGTACTCTGAAGTCCCTTTATTGAAGTATAGACACAAGTAATTAAAATCTGCCTTCATGAGCTCCCAATGAGGCAGGTGCTAGGCTAGAAGCAAGGTGTTATAACACTCACAGTAATCTGTTGCTTACTGTTTGGGCTGTCGTGTACTTGGACTGATTAAATTGCCTGTGAATGGGCAAAGCTTCTGCTCAGGGTTGTGTGTGTTGTAGGAGCAGGTCTGTCTGTCAGCAGTTCCCATTGTTTCAGTGGTTTTGCTGCTCTATATGTGGTGCAGTAAGCACTACTGCTCAAATCAGTTCTTCTCTAAGGAGACATCTTCAGCAGACTTTTCTGATAAGTCTTTTCTGATTCATGATGTAGAGTATTGAGTTACAGTGTTAGACTTCTATCCTAGGCTTATTTAGCCTTACTTGATAGAGTCTAAGTTTTCATAACTTATTATAATTTATTTTTCTCGCAGGCCTGCTCCTATGCCAGGAATATTCCTGGTAAGATGTATTAGAAGGTGCATACATATACATATACATATACATATACATATACATATACATATACATATACATATACATATACATATACATATACATATACCAGGCCTTCTCACTAGTTTCCTTAGTTTACCTTCATTTGATGGATGTCAACAAAAAGTATTTCCTTTGTAGACTCAATTTCTGGTCAATACGTTCACATTTAAAAAAACAAGTAAAATTTCAAGATATTTCTGGTTTGCTCTTTTTTATTGTCAAAATATTTTTTCTGCCATTGGTTAATACCGTTGGTGAGCTTATGCTCCATGTTTGATTACCTAAACAGTAGCAGTAATTGCTTTTCCCTTTGTTTTAAATTCCTAGACAATAAAGCCTAAAGATATTGCCACAGTCCGCACGCTGGGTCGGCCTCCTCACCTCATCATGCGCATCATGGACTGTGTGCTGCTTCTCTTCCAGCGTAAAGTCAACCACGTGAAAATTGACCCAGAAAAACGCTGCACCGTCCCATCCTGGCAAGAATCTCTGAAGCTGATGACAGCAGGGAACTTCTTACAGAGCCTACAGGTGCTTGTGCCACCTTTATTTATTTCTTTCAATAATGCAAGAAAATAAGGGACAGTGTTTTCTCTGGTGTTCATAGGAGAACAAATGTGCAAGGGGAATTACACAATAGATCTGAAATATCAAGGGCTTAAGAATAAATATGCCAGAATGAAATAAGCTTTAATCCTTCTTGCAAAGTCATATTATAAATCAATGATAATTTTTCCTGAGCAAGGCAATGAAATTGTTTTAGGTGACAAATGACTCAAAGCTTTAAGCATTTGGTTTGGATAGCCATTACTTATCTGTTTCATTAAAGCTGATAAAAACCGTCTATTTTTCTGGTATTTAACTTTTCATTAATTTTCAAAATTTCAACTTGTGCACTGGCCTGGAAAAGCATAGATGGTTATTAGGATGAATACAACAGGACTTATTAAAAAGTCCTTTAAAAAGTCTATGTGGGGTTTTTTGGGTTCACAGCATTTGTCTGGGGAAATGGAAAGACTAACTGGTAAACAAATCCCTTTTCATAACTAAAACTAATAATATTATTATTTACCTAGTTGGAATAAATGGTATGTTTTCCTGCTCCACTGAGTGTTATCATCTGCATCTTGAGTTTTTTTAATTTGTCACTGGTCTAGTAGGAGGCTTTACCAGCTTTGTATGGTTGGTAGTGGCAAGGATATATTTATGTAGTATTCACATTCCATCTACTTGTAAAGGTTTTTAACTTTCTAAAGGACTTCAACATGTCATTTTGCTTGTGTTTAATTAAACCTGTGCATCCTTCAGGGAACAGCTATTTTTCAAGTTTTTCTGAGATAGGTTTTCATTATACTTTGCAAATAAATTTGAGGGAGAAAATTTAGAGATTTTCAGGAGGAAAGGGGAAAAATATACTTTTTTGAGAAAAGAATAAAAATAAATTCTTTAAAAATTAAATACATTCCACTAATTAGACAAGGTAATTTAATGATAAGATGGCTGACTTGCCCTTTGAAATTACTGTCTTGTAAAATGTATGTTTTTGAACCAGACTTTAGACCTTCATTTTCTTTTTGAAGATTGTTAAAACTTATTCTGTCTTAAGCAAAATGAAATTTCAAGCAGGACCTGTGAAACTTTGAAACAATGATTAATTGTGTAACAGTAATAGTGAGTGTGAGAAAGCAAAGGTCATAAATGAAGGCAAATTTTTTTCCATTTTGTAAGTAAGTATAACAGTGGAATGACTTTCTAAAAGTCTCAAAGATGCGTGACAAATAACATCATGTTAGTTGTTTGTAAATAATACTTATGATCTTTGCAGTGTTCTATGTGTTCTGAAATACATGTATATATAATTTACACTTACTACATATGTTTTATATCTTGCACTTTTAAAATTTTGTTTTCAGCAATTTCAGAAAGACACAATTAATGAAGAAGTGGTAGAACTTTTGAGCCCGTATTTTGAAATGGTGGACTACAACATTGAGACAGCTAAGAGAGTATGTGGGAATGTTGCTGGCCTTTGCTCATGGACCAAAGCTATGGCAGTATTTTTTTCCATCAACAAAGAAGTATTACCTTTAAAGGTACATCTGTTAGTCAGTCTAAGACACCCTTTGTGCCTTCTCATCCTCAACTGTTTGCTCTTGAGGATTTAATCTGTGGTGAATTTTACCTGCCTAATTTGAACTGATGTTTCCCTCTCCAGAAATTTATTATCTTAAACAGTTCAATTCTACAATAAAATATGTTTCAAATGTATTTCCACTTGAAAGTTGTCAAAATTATGAAAGAGATGATGTGGTTTTATGCTTCTGAAACCTTACTGAATGGGGCTAAAGCATCTGTCGTCTAATTCAATACACTGCTGGATTGCTCTACATTAATTTTGAATTCAGTAGAAAAAAGCCTTGAGATTGGGTTCTTTTAATGTTCCAGGTCTCAATTAATAAGAAGATTGTACAGAGACTCTTCATCATTGTTATATAGAGGAAAAAACCAGGTCTAAGTAGTTAGAATGAATGTCCGGAGAACATGGTCAAGCACATTTAACAAAGAATGTTATAATAGGAATGACTGAGGGGAGCAAGATTTGTGTTTCCACGTAGCATACTTGTTGATATTTGGTTTGGAGAAATCAAGTAGATTTCTAGAGGCATCATTCTCTTCTGCAAGGCATGTCAGACTAATTTATGTGTCACATGAAGAATGACTGGCATTCCCAGAAGTATTTTTAATTATTTTTTTCTAATTGACATTAAACCCACTGCTCAAGTGCAGCTATCTGAAATAAGAATTTAGTTTGTTGTAAAATTCAAACAAGAAGTTTTGCTGAGCAATAAAATCTCTACTGAAGAGCTTGATTTGGAAATGTAATACAAGAAAAATTTTTGAAATATAGCAAATGCTTTGAAATTATCAGTGTATGAATACGCTTTTATGTTTTTGTGGTCTGTAGGCTAATTTAGCAATTCAGGAGAAACGCCTAACCAGTGCCATGCTGGATCTGCAGAAAGCTCAAGAAGAACTGGGAGCCAAGCAAGAAGAACTAGATATTGTGCAGGCAGAGTATGAAAATGCAATGAGAGAAAAACAGGTGAACTGCCCTTCACAGAAAAGAAATTTCTACCCTTGCTTTAAGAAACACTTAATGTGTTCTTTCAATTTCACCATTATTCCTTGAATAGGATGTTGATGTATTGCAGATAAGAGAGAGACAGTGTTTGAATACTGCGTCTTTGCTTTCTACCTCTCTCCTTTGCTTCTGATCCTCTCCCCTCTTCCTTCCCACCCCCTCAAAAACTATTTTATTCGTATTCTTTAAACAGTGCCTACTACTGTAACTTCAAGTTTCATGTATGCTATATATGTATAATGTATTTGAAATTCTCAGTAAATTCCCCAGAATTAGTATCAATAATTTTACATACCATTCAACAACTGCACCAAAATAAAAGTTAAGGACAGAGATATTAAAAAGAAATATTGAATTGTGTTTCTAGGAGATATTGATAGTTTGTCCTGGTACATTTTTTCCATCTCACTTTCCATCCTCTGCATGGTGATAGAGATTTTTGAGAATATATTTCTAACCTATTGTTTTTCTACTGGTTCAATGAGAAGTAGAGATTTTTCTGGCTTATCAGATATATGACTGTAAACAATTTTTGTTGGTGCATGGTTTTCTCTAGACTTTGCTGGAAGATGCTGAGCGCTGCCGACATAAAATGCAAACTGCCTCGAGTCTTATAAGTGGTTTAGCAGGTGAAAAAGAGAGGTGGACAGAACAGAGTAAAGAATTTGCCATGCGAACCAAGAGGTTAGTTGGTAAGTTTTTATCCAAACCTTTGAACTTGGAAGCAAGTTGTTTGAGTTGTAATGGGTAGTGGAACTGAAAACTTTTGAAATATCAAACTTTTCCTTTGTATCTTAGATCCCTGTCTCAAAAAATGAGGGTAATTGTTTTAATCCCCTTGCTAAAGCCTTGTTAGATGAAAAATAAATGTAAGCCTAAAGTTGATATTTAAAAAGAAAATATAATGGAAGCTGTGAATGTGGTGGCACATATTTGGGACACTAAATAATTTTAACTTGACTGATGTTTGTAGGTAATACTCCAAGGAGAGTGATATGTTAGCGAGCGCCAATAGAACGTGTATAACTGAGAATATATTTAGAGGCCGGGAAGACTGATACTCAGGCACTGACATTTATATATAGAAATCAATATTTTTAACTGCAGTTACTAATGTTCATAAAAATTTGCTTCTTAGACGGTCATTATTATTTTTTAAATTTGCACTTGTAAACTAAGGTACTTTGTAATAAATAATTGGTTCATTAGTTAGATCAATAAATGAAATTTATCTCATCATTTACTGTGGGCTGAAGTTTCTTCTCTGCCTTTTACCTTGAAAGGCTGCAGAAAGCAGCCTTGTTGGATAGGTTGTATTATAGCAACTAGATTGTATTTTATTTGCTAGTATAAAATATACATATTTATTTTATAGATAACTTGAAAACGTCCAAAAAGTATTAGGGCTCAGTATAAAAGTATGTTATCTTCTCCAGTCTAAATCTTGCATTCTTATTTCAGAGGTACTAAGCCTGTCAAACTACGATGTAATGAAATTTAGGGGGGAAAATTTTGAAACTGAAGAGAAGATTAAAAGTTGTCACACTTAGTAGGTGCATAATGATGTCTGTGACCATTTTTATTGCCAGTACTCATCATTGTAATTGATTTAGAATAATTTAATTAAATTAGTGTTTTTAAGAGGTTCCAACCCCCTCCATCCCCTCCCCCTCCAAATAAACAAACTACATTGTTTAAGCCTGTTCTTATGAATGCACAAGGAAAAGTTGGAATTAAAAGTTTGAGTTAGTCCTCTCTGCCATGTCCTGCTTGTGCAGGATCTGGTGTTTGGAATAGCCTTACGTGTTGAGTTGAGTTGATCTTAACAAGCTGCCAGATGCTGATCTCTTGATTCCTTCAACTGCATAGAAAGAGCAAAGTAAATGTGGCCTCTGCTGAAATGTGCCATTGTTGTGCCATGCAATGAGCCCTGGAAAAAGATTGATTTGCTTTCTTTTATGGATCCAAGTGTGTTTTTGAGTTACCAGCCATAGTATCTAGCAACTAGTGAAGGAAACATCTTGTTCATTAATAGAATTGGCAAAGTTGTAATGCTTTGGTTCGTTTCTTTTTTTTTTCCCTCCTTTTTCTCTTTGAGGTGATGTACTCTTGGCTACAGCTTTTCTGTCCTATTCTGGTCCTTTTAACCAAGAGTTTCGCAGTCTGCTGTTAAATGACTGGCAAAAGGAAATGAAAAGCCGAAAAATTCCTTTCCGTAATGACTTGAACCTCATAGAGATGCTGACTGATGCTCCAACTATCAGTGAATGGAACCTGCAAGGATTGCCAAATGATGACTTATCCATACAGAATGGAATCATTGTCACTAAAGCATCTCGTTATCCTTTATTAATTGATCCACAAGCACAGGGTAAAATTTGGATTAAAAATAAGGAAGGCAGAAATGACCTTCAGGTAATAGAAATGCTTGTGCTTTCATAATCCCTAAAACTCCTAGCCTACAAAGCACTACAATTCAGTGATTCACCTAATGCTTAGGAAATGTCATTTATAATTAGAAAGTCAGGTTTGAATATAAAGGATATCTGAGATATATTTTAGTGGAGTTGAGATTTGGCTAGAGGTGGAAGTGAATCCTTTAGCACCAGTGACTCTCCTTTGTTTAATGAATTTTTTGTAATGAAACATAAACTTTAGAAAATAAGCTGGATTGACAATGTCTGGTAATAAACATTTTCAGAATAGTATAAGTGTTAGAAAAAATGCACCAACTAGTTGAATAATATGATTTCATGTAAGTGTTTATAAATGAAGATTCACAGAAAGATATTTTTTCATCTTTTAATCAGAAATTATTTTTAATTTCTGTTGTCTTAGTATGGATGTCAGTTGCTAAGTGCTCTGCAAATACACAGGGAAGATGCAGTGCTACAATATACAGTCTGAGGCAAGATACAGCAATTCAATTCAAACAAGAAAATATGAGGGAGAATATCCTTACTGGCTAAAATTATTATTACACTGATAAATCAGCTCTAAAAAATAATCCCTGAAAGCCATAAAAGTAGTTTGAGGTGCAATAATAGAGTGGCTCTGAGAACATTACTACCACTTTCATGCTGATTTTTATCTAGGTGTGGAAACCTTTAATTTTTGCTTAGTTATGGTAAAAATTATTATTAGTTAGTTTATAGCTTTATTAAAGCCTCAGATGAATGTGCTTTTTGAACATGTTGAAAATCCAAGTTATACTGGGGACTATTTAAAGCAAAGATTATTTAAGGTCTCGTTCCATGTAAACGTCTGATTTTCAAGGGTGACAAAAACCCCAGAAGAATACTTATCCTGGAATTGACCCTGCTGCAGCTTGACTTGGAGATGTTTTCCATGATAAAATTAAAGGTGCTAAAAGGTTCCTGTGAATTTTTCCTGTGAAATTCATGAGTAGTTACACACATAGGATACCAAAACTTCAAGTGCTCAGCACTGCCTTGCTTCTACTTTCACAGCTGATAAATAGAACTTTTCATTCCATGAGATCTGGCAATAGGGTATGCTGATGTTACCTTTCCTTGAGCTCACAATCTTTGCCTTAATACTAGCCTCCTCACAGGATAATTGTTTTTGGCAAAACTTTAAAGAAAATGAAATAATTTATAAATTTAAAACTAACAAAAAGCTTGGTAAACAGACATAAGTTATTGCCTCTGTTTTTAGATCACTTCTTTGAATCACAAGTATTTTAGAAATCACTTAGAAGACAGCCTTTCTTTGGGAAGACCTCTTTTAGTAGAAGATGTTGGAGAAGAGCTTGACCCAGCACTTGATAATGTTTTGGAAAGAAATATCATCAAAACAGGTTCAGCCAACAAGGTAAAAAAAAAAACCCAAATGAGCAAACATATGGAAATTCCCCTTTCCTCCCTTCCTCTTCCCACACACTCTCTTTAGCAAAATAGCTCCTAATAAATATAGGGCTATGAAAAATTGAACTCATTTAGACTTGATTAATGCTAATACAGGAAAAAATAAAGTAGGGTTTAAGTTCACAAATGGTTAATATTTTTAATATATAGAGTTCCTTTTTCATTTGCTTATGACAATTTTTAGAAGTTGAAATAATTTTTGAATGGGGCATTTAAATTGGTCCTTGACTGTTCTCAACAAATTGCTTGCATCAGATGTATGATATGAAACTGGATTTTTGTGCCTTTATACAGTAAAATGTAACCTTTTTTCCTATATGCAGAAAAAGTGTGTATTTCTTCTTCATATTTCAAGACTTCTCTTTTAATATTTTTCTTAAGGTGAAAGTTGGTGATAAGGAAGTAGTTGTTATGAATGGCTTCAGACTTTACATTACTACAAAACTATCAAATCCATGTTACTCTCCTGAAATTAGTGCTCAAGCCTCCATCATTGACTTCACAGTAACCATGAAAGGTCTTGAAAATCAACTCTTAGGCAGAGTCATTCTCACAGAGAAACAGGTAAAAGAATTGATCGTATCTATTTTCCTGACTGTACTTCTTACATTTACCTGTAGAATATTTTACTTTAATTTTAATTTATTGCTCTCTATTCCCATATTGCAAGGTAGCTTTCTGGCTCTCTCTATTGTGATTATTCTTAATTTAATTTATTTGTAATGGTTTAAAAAGTGGCATTGAAGCAGTTCAGTCATTCATGTGGAAGTTTCTCTGTCTCTTTATTGTTGCAACTGTGCTGTATTAACCTTATTTTCCCTGCCTCAATGAGTTACAACCTCATGAGAATGGCCTGTGAAAAGCAGAACGGCCTGAAATCAAAACTGATGTTCTTCTGTCTACACACCCTGGACCTCATGGCATCATAACCTAGTGCAAAGAATTCAGACTTAGTTGCTTCTTTACTTCTGTGGAAAATGGGCTGCCTACTTATATTGACATTGCAGATATATTAGTTGAGGAAGTCCAGGTTTGGGATGCCAGCCCCAATCAACATGCCACCTGCAGTTCTGGAGGAAGGCTGGTTGGTGTCTTTTAAACTATGGAACAACTAATCCCTGTAACTATAAGGTCAGGTAATGTTGATGTCATAAGAAACACTGTGCAGCTATGACTGGTGTATATTTGCTGGTGTATTTACTAAGATTTTGGCAATAGCCCCAGTTTACCTTCACTAGCGAAGAATGACAGGAATATCTTTGTTTCCTTATTGTGGTATATGTTGAAGTTCTCCTGTTCTTCCAACACTTTCCTCTGCCCTGCCAATGTAAGATTTTTCTTGTTAATAATCTCAGTCATGTTTACATTGAGTAGCTGCTTTTCATTCCCAAACAGTGCATGGATCTTGTGAGAGAAATCACACTCAATCTGTTAAGGTCTGGTTTTCATCAGACAGCTTCATTGCACCATCAGCTTCTCTTCAACCACTGACAGCTTGTCATCCCACTATGTAATGAAATTATCACTGTCTATCTAAAACATGCAGTGATGTGTATATTCACAGATGCTTGTGCCAAACTTCACTTCTTGGGCCTTGAAATACAGTACATTACTCCAGGAGACAGTCAGTTTATCAAATTCCTCCAGTCCTTGCTGTTGCTCTGTGCTTGCTTGGAGGATACAGAAAAGGGAGGAGTTTGAGTTTTCTCAGAGGAGCCAAGAAATAGATGGAGAAGTAACAGACTCAATTTGGAACTTGGGGAATTCTGATTATATATTAGGGAAAAAATAATTACATCAAGAGTGATCAAACCCAGGAGCAGATTTACTATGCGTTTTATGGAATTTCCGTTCTTGGAAGGGTTCAACTGAGCCATTTAGATCTGAGCAGAGGTTGAACTAGCTAATTTCTGTAGGTACCTTCCAAATTAAAATTATTCTACTATTCAATGGCCTCTTTGTCACTAAGTAGGAATGTCTAATAAGTGGATATATGGTGCTTTCTCAACCAGTTTCTCAGAGTGTTATAGTCACTACTGTTTTGCTCGAAGCCACCTGGGGATATTTCCTCTAGATAAATGAGAAGTGCACCACTTCACAGGCAGAGGAATTTCTACAGAGTATACTTACCATATTGCAGTTTTCTTGGCCACTGTTTATATACCTTGTGGTTCAAGGTTTCCTGAGGAGTCAATTGATCACATCACACACCATCTGAATATTTTCTATGGTGTCTAATGATGCTTCTTTGGGAATCTGGGGATTTCCCTCTTAAGTGTCTGGATACTTACTACCTTTTGGTAGCCTTTGGTAGGAGAGTGGTGGAAATATTTTACTGTGAGACAGTTTTCCAAATTATTTGAGCAGTATGACTGCTTGCTGATACTCAGTGTTACAATATATGTGTGGAACTTCTGTCCCAGAAAGAGAAGAGATCATTTATTTGAAAGCAGGGTTCTTCAAGATTTTTATGCACATTTCTATCCTTCTTCCCATTCTACCATCTCTTATATGGTTCTGGTCTTAGAATGAATGAGGTTTATACCTCCAGCAAGGAAAAGGAGTGTTTACAGTATGTCATTTGAAGTTTCTGCAAAGTCTGACTCTCTGCTGTCTGGTATGCCCATTAGAAGAATCTATATCACATACATCTCAAAGAATTGCTTATTAATAGGAACACTGGTACTGATTTCTTATTTTCCACCAGAATGTTAAACTAATTGCAAGATACAAGTGAAGCATAAGGTCAACGGGCACCTGGTATATCTGTATAAATTTGATTATGCTATATTTCTTGAAATAATAAGATTTGAGATATTTGATATATGTCTGAAGGTAGTATAACTTACAATATTTTAATTATATCATTATTTTGATATATTGGCTGTTATTTAATTTGACAAAAAGCTTGTTTATTTAGTGTCATAGATATATCAGATTAGTAGTGGTGTTATAATATGCAATAACTCTTTATGGCTTTTGAATTTTAATATTCATATATCAAGATTTTTGCTGGAAAAAGGTCCAAGTTTTGTAGGAAACAGTTGATGTAAATTCTTGTACTTGTGAATCATTTTGTGACAGGATGATATAAGCTATGTAGCAGCTTTCATATTTTATGAATATTAACAATAAATAGCATTCTTTGGTACAGTCAGTAAAATGTCATCTGCTTGTGAAAGGAATTCCATAAAACTGGAAATAGCCTCTTTGGTGCAAGTTCCTTGAATTTATGTACATGGTAACTTGGCTCATTTTTTCTGCATCCTTGGTGTTATGACTGGAAATTTTTGAAAATATGGAGAAAGCTTTCTACTTCTACACTTTCTGGTCTGTACAAAGCATTTTAAGAGCTTAATAAATGTTTTTTTTTTTTTCTCTAAGATTTTCATCTAGCTTGGTATTTCATTTAGCTTGGTAACTCTGTTTCCAACTTGTTTGTCAGGTTCTTCTTGCGAGGAGCATAGCTTTCTGTTTTTATGGAGCATTGAATTCTAAAGTGTGTTAAACTTTTTAAACTGAACTCAGCAAAACATGAAGTTTAATTTGGCTCAATATGTTAATTATTATATTTAATTGGATGATAACATTCTTTTAATGCTATTCTTAAAAAAAATACTTGCTAGTTCATCAAACCTGCATGAAAAAAATGCTTTGTGAAACTTACCTGCTTTTCTTCGGTTCCATGAAGGAGCAGTTGATTGAAATGCAAGTAACTGTAGTTTTCTTGTCTATTTTCATCAGGTTTTTTCTGAATCTTTTGAATAAATAAGCACATCTTCTAAGTTATGTTGTATTTGCATTATTCTAAAATGATTGTCCCACTAAATATTTTCTACCTGATGATGATGTTTTAATATACCAAGAAAAAGCTCTAAATCTAATAATAATATGATGATTTTTCTTAATTTCCTTTTTAAGGTAAAAGGGCATTATTTAAAAGAAATAAGTACTTGGATTAGGAATGTACAAGGAGAATGCAGGTTGAGAAGGCCAGAAGTTTAGAATGTGGTAAAATTAAAAGAACAATTTCAAAAGTTGTAATAGTTTTTCAAAGATACATGAAGGCTGCTCAAATGGGGGAGTAAAATCTTTCCTTAAGCTTCACTAAGGGCTCAGGTCAATTGTATCTCCAGTGCTATATAAGAGATCATGTATTTCTTAGTGTTGTCCCTGTTTCTTTGGAATATTAGCAGCTGCTAAGCAACATGGAAATGAACTTGGCAATGATGGAGCATCCAAGTTTGGAGAGAGAATGTTAAATTATTCACGAGACCTTTATAAACTTTGTGAAGTATTAATCTAGACAGCAAATATTTCTACCAACTGGCTCACTTACTGCTCATTCATAAGATTCATATTAACCCTATCTTATGAAAAACTCTTAGCCCATCCTCTCCTTTTTACATCCCTGATTTTTCTCTGAGGGGACTAATTTATATTAAATTTTTAAAGGTTAATTTTAAGAATGAACTGAAAGTACTATTATCGCTGAAAAATATTTTTCTAGAGATTTCAAATAGCTGTTTTTTTGATGTAAAGCTCTTGATTAACAATTATCCAGTTCTATATATGGACACTGGAAAAGAAACTAAGTACATAAAACACCCAGATTGTATTGCTAAACATATAAAAGAAATACTTGCAGTGAAGTATCTGGAGTTCTACATACTTTCTTAATCAATGAAGCATTTTAGTGAGAGGCTGAAATTATCCCTGTTTGATGGAATAGTATTGGCACTTCTTGAAATGTCTGATGCTTGATTTGATGACTAAGAATGGCCATTGGGACTAAATTTTCAATATGGTGATTGTAAAGCAAGGCATAAATGAGGATAAGATTATATGGAAGGGAATAAAATCCTGTGTCTGGAATGGTGTTCACGTTTGTGTTTTCTGAAACAGACAGGACAAACAATTGTGAACTTATTCTTTTAGGGCATGATACGAGTATCTTCATAATATTTGTAGAAATTATTTGTTAATGCCTACATATGTAGCAGGTTCAGATTCTGGCAATAGATCTTGTGTGAGAAATACCAGTGGAATTCTTTCCCCAAATTAATGCAGCTAGTCTTGACCAACACTGTTTTAGTAGGATTAGTATTTTTTAAACGAAATATTTTATTTTCATTTTTATTTTTGATTGCACTTCTGTTTTCCAAATATTACCATGTAATCCAATAGGAATTAGAGAAAGAAAGAACTGATCTTATTGAAGATGTGACTATGAACAAAAGAAGGATTAAAGACCTAGAAGATAACCTTTTATTTCGACTTACAAGCACTAAGGGTTCCCTGGCAGATGATGAGACTCTGCTAATTGTATTGAGTAACACCAAGAAGACTGCTGAAGAAGTAACACAGAAACTGCAAACTTCTGCTGAAACTGAAATACAGATCAATTCAGCCCGTGAAGAGTACAGACCTGGTGAGTGAAGGTAGTGATGGAAGACTAATAGCTAGAACATTTATTTAAAACATCAATACTTAGAGTAGGAGAAATTGTAGGATAAGATCAGGAAGACCAAAATTGGTAGGAGAGGTCTGTGTTTCCTTGAAAGTAAAATTTATCCAGGAGATGTCATTTTGAGTTTTAATGGAGAAAATAGTCAATGTTATGCCTCATGTGGAATTTATAAAATTAAGTGAATTGTTCTCTTTGTAGACTTCACATTGCTCTATAAACAAGCATATCAGTCATTAGATTGTTTGGGTAAGTATATGTTTGAGTTCCACATGTTGACATTCTTTTACAGAGTTTATATAATATTCAGTACTCTTTATATCTGTTCTGATGAATGCTTCATCATTTATTTTTAGGTTATTAGAGTCAATGCATTTCATGAGTCTTTTGTCTTTTAACTGACAAGTAATAATGTGAAAAAACAGGGAAAAAATAGCTCTCTACAATTGCCTGCATTCTAGGAAATGTATAAGATGGCACAGTTAGTGTACTAGAAACATTACAGGTATTGTAAAATCTTTGCATTAAAAGGTGACTTCTGGAAAGAAGTTAAATCAGTGCTGGGTAAGTTAAATCAATATAGTTAATTTGATTTTTATATGACTGTTGTAAAAGTCCGTAAAAATAAATTTGTTTGGATACTTAAACAGTATTTCATACAGCCATAACTTTTATATGTTCTGCTGATGGTCTCAATATTGCAGTGTACTATCAAGCTGCTCTTCAGATATGCTCGTATTTGAAAACTAGGCTTTACATAGTTTGCATTAATTACAGAAAAGATTTTTCCCCTGATGTATAAATGAGTATTAATTGAATGATTTTATTGTTTTTCTGACAGTAAAGAATAGAGAAACTCAAGGATCTTCAGTTATCATTAGTGTTAAAATCGCTGTACATGTTTTGGGGAGTGAAAGTTTTATGCTCTGCATTTCTACTTTGTAAAATGTTTTTTTCTTGTTCTTCAGTTGCAGCTCGAGGCAGCATCTTGTACTTCCTTATCACTGAGATGAGCATGGTCAATGTCATGTATCAGACATCGCTTCGGCAGTTTTTAGGGCTTTTTGACCGCTCCCTAACTAGGTAATTTAGCTAAAAAAAAGTATAATTTGTATTTACTCAGTCCTGGAGGTGCTTGTAGTACAAAAAGATTTATTATAAACTAATATCAGCAAGAAGACAGTAATATCAGTAATAACTAATATCAGTAAGAAGCTTCTTACAATCTTGACCAGGAATTGAGCTTAAATACTCATACAACTTTGTCAGTTAGCAAGGCAAAGAACCTTCTAGTGTACTTACAGTCCTTCAAAATTTGTCATTAGATAATTAAAAACCATTATACTGCCTTGATTTTCAGCTGGGCAAAAAGGCTTAATTAGAAAGGATTTTTTTGTTGTTGTTCCTTCAATCTGAAAGCTGTTGCCAGCTTGCTGTCTGATATTCTGTTTGTGATCTATTATTTTTCATGTTTTGAAAACACTGAACTATGACTCTTTTATTTTTGCATGGTATTCCCTTTTATAAAGCCTAAGCAAATCAACTTTCAACTGCAGGCCTTTCTTTTCATAGGTCTACCAAGAGCCCTATAACCAGCAAGAGGGTTACCAATATTATTGAACATATGACATATGAAGTATTCAAATATACTGCCCGAGGGCTCTATGAGGAGCACAAATTTCTTTTCACATTGCTGCTTACTTTGAAGATTGATATACAAAGAAATAGAGTGAAACACGAGGAATTTCTGACACTTATTAAAGGTTGGAACTATGAATAAATTTTAAGGAGACCACATTATTATTATAGAAAATTTATGCATTTGTATCTCCTAGCTAGTATGCTCTTTCCTTTTGCTCGTGAGAAACCAGTCAATTGTAAGAATACATGTTTATCATTCTGATGACAGACAACATTGTAAGGTACTTCTAATTTATAGCAGCACACTGAATATTGACGCATATATTTCTGTAATCGTGAGAATTTAAAAGTAATATTGTCAAGTATCCTTTGTCTGCTGCTCAAATACCATCAGGCATGTGTTTAACTTAGAAAGATTGTAATTGCACTAAGTGTATTATAGTAATGGGAGCAAATAGGAACAGAAAATGATGCTCACAGTTTAAAAGAGCATTGGAGTGTCAGCTGCATGTGACAAGGGCATGGCTTTGGTCTTGACTACATATGAGCACAGAGTTCACTAGTTCACTTGAAAGTTTGGATCCATTTTGTATTACCTTTCCAAGAGACTAAATTTTCCAGGCAGCATTTATTTATGGATCATATGTATGAATTTTTCCATGTTGAATCTTCAGAATATCTTTTCCCAAAAATCATTTTTATCCAGACACATTGCACAAAACCCCAGTAAAGCCTCAAAATATAAATTAGTTGAGACTTCTGTTTAAGGTACATAATATAAAAAAACCCCCAAAATCTAACCAAATTGCAAACTCAGCTTAATCAAATATGGCATAGTTGTGCGAGGTATAAAACTCCTGTAACACTGTTATTTAAAAACTGGAGTATTTGTATTTGTTTTTCCCCTTTTATTTTCTTTATGTGTCTTTGTCTCTCCAACACTACTAATAACTAATTTTAATTTCTTGCAGGTGGTGCTTCCCTAGACCTTAAAGCTTGTCCTCCTAAGCCAGCTAAATGGATTCTGGATATGACTTGGTTGAACTTGGTGGAGCTCAGTAAGCTTAAAGGGTTTGCAGATATTCTCGATCAAGTACGTAAGAGCTTTTAAAAGTTGATCTCTTGTTTAACAAGTAATTGTCTGTAGTGATTAATCCATATGGTGAAAACTGGTTTATTTTATAGAAGAGAAACAAAACCAACAGCAGATGGTTAAGTTATGGCCCTAACTGCTTAGCAGTCTATGTTGATATAAAACTCAGCCACCCTCAGGAAAATGAGAAGAGTGTAGAGTGTTCACACTTTATATAATTGTAATATTTTCAGATTTGGATTCAACTTGCCATTATCCAACTCATACATTGCAACTTTATTCTTATTCAGATTTTTAGATTATTTTACATCCCTATTGTACTTTCTTGCACTATGTCTTATGATGATTGTTCCAATATTTCTCTGAGTAAAAGTTAAAGAGAAGGTGTTCAGTAAATTCAATACTTGTATGAATAGTCTTATTAGACACTAAGTGTATTGTAGCTAATTGTAAATAGCTTTTGGTATGGGTGAAGAAAGCTTTTCTGTACATTCATGTGGAGAACAATTTTGTCTTTGCTGTTCTCAAAGCTGTGTCTGTGCCTAGCTATCCATCTTCTGTCATAGCTATTGTATCATAATAGAAAGTACTGATTAGTAGCTCCTGTTTTCAGAATATGAATACTCCATGATGTTACATTCTACAATAGCATACTTATAATCTGAAATTTTATCCTATAATTTTTAATAGCCTTATTAAATCTGTGGAAGAATACCTCTAAACAAATGCCTGGTTGTGGATTACATGTCTCTGACTCTCATTAAGAGTTGTTGACCTAGTGGCAGTGCAAGTAAGACTTGTCTGTTTAGTGATATTTGCTTCTTTGATGGTATAATTGCAGATTTCCAGAGAAGAGAAGCAGTGGAAAATCTGGTTTGATAGTAAGAATCCCGAAGAAGAATTGGTTCCAAGTGGCTATGGTCAATCTCTGGACTGCTTCAGACGCCTTCTTCTTATCAGATCTTGGTGCCCTGACAGAACCATAGCTCAGGTATATTTATATACCCTACACTGTCTATTTAGGTACCCCTAGAATAATAGTTTCCAGAATGCAGGTTCGTGCTATCTTATAAAATGATAAACGCTTTTTTGCAATGGACTATTAGGTTTTATTTTCTGAAATTCTTTTCAGATCAATTATGTATTTGTTACAGAGGCAGTGATAACAAAATTATTCCAGTAATTTGAACAAATATCCACTGTGGTGGATATCACTGCGGTGGCTTTTTCTGGAATCATATGTTTTTTTCTATATCTGCTTTGTTGGTTAAGAGATTACTTTTGGCTATCCTTGCTTACTCACTGGGATTTTAGAAGTGTCCCCATGTTAGGCTGAAGTAAAATATTATAATGAACTCAACTGGCTGAGAGAAAATTGAAAATGATTTAATTGAGAAACTATTTCTTACATGGAAAAATTAGACTCACTTTACAAAAATCTTTATGAAGGTCTGCTCAGAGCTCTCAATTTAAAGCATTTATTTTAAAAAAGTATAAAATTGAAGTTTATTAAATAGGCCTTTTCTAAAGAAAAATAATCTTCTAGGAGCCTATTTTTGACCTCTATATTCTTCTCCAGTACAAAAGAACAAAAAATTATAAAATTACTGACAATTCAGAGCAATTAATGACGATTTACTGAAATTGGAATGCATCACTTGAACTGTGGTATTAATTTTATTGATGCATATCTCTGGACAACGTGACTGGATTCAGAGAAAATCTCAGCAATTATTGGTGTAACTGCAGTCAAAAGGTTAAGCAGTACTGTATAAAGAATATCTCTCTGATGTCTATGTGTCTGAAACAGATCATGCAAGATTAGTTCCTCCCTACTGTTAATGGGGCAAGGCAAACCTTCATCTTTCGATGGTTTTATAAAAGCTGATAGTTTATCAAATGTTTAACACTGAATGTCTTTCTGTCTCTGAGAGGTAACCCAGAGGTATTAAGGGGAAGATTTATTGAAGACAAAAGCTGTGTGGTAGGAAAAAGTACTAGCAAATCATCTCTGATTGTTTGAAAGAGCTTTTTCTACTTTGCAAAAAAGAACAATAATCTAGAATTCTTAAAGATAAATAAAGAAGAGATAAGAGATGGCTTTCACCTTTTCCTCTGGATTTTCTACTTAGTGATAGTTATTTAATTATTACTATTGTTAATTCATTGCTTGTTTAATTGTGAGGCCTAAGAGCTTTGAAGCCCATCTAGATTTTGATGCTAGGAGTTACACTATTAAATGAAGATATCCTTAAATAATAAAATTTTTTCTAAAGTTTTGGAGATGTTATTATTTTTATTATACTCTAATTATAGTTATTATATATAACAATGCATACAGATATATGTAATATATATTTATTTTAAAAATTTTAAATGGTCATATAAAGCTATAAGAAATAGCACTTTCAAAGACAGTATGATGTATTGACGTGTAAAAATAAAGTTGTGTATTTATATTTTTGATTCAAATTTTTAGCAGCCTTTGGTCTTCAGTTGACTTATTGGTAGTATTTACACTGGGAAGAAAACAGCATTAAATTATTTGGTCACAAGTTACATTTGCCATTTTTAATATAGGCAAGAAAATATATCACTGACACAATGGGGGAGAAATACGCAGAGGGAGTCGTCTTGGACTTGGAGAAAACATGGGAAGAGTCAGATCCACGCACTCCCCTCATATGCCTTCTTTCCATGGGCTCTGATCCTACGGACTCAATTATTGCTTTGGGAAAAAGACTGAAGACAGAAACATGTTGTGTTTCCATGGGCCAGGGGCAAGGAATCCATGCTCGTAAACTTCTACAGCAGACAATGGCTCATGTAAGCAACAAAATCTGGAACTTTTTTCTCTCTGTATTAAACACTTAGAAATAAAATCCTGCCATGTGATAATATTGTTTGGTGGGTAGTTAATGCTGATGCAAACCCCTACATTTATTTATGTGTCCTAAGCGAGACAACTGTCTTTTCACAGTCCTTCAGTTTGTCATAACAAGCTTCTTGCTCCTTGCAGATGCTTTTCATTGAAAATGGAGTGTTTTTCATATAAAATGGAGTTTTTATAGTTGAGTGCACACTGATGAACATAGCTGAATTGATTTTTTTGTTTATTTGGTTATATCATCAATAAATATTCTTTTGTAGGCATTTCAGATTACATTTCCAGGTTTTTATTTTTAGGATTATGGATGTATTTTGTTAAATGAAGAAAATTAATTCTAAACATGCTATTGATAGTAACATAAACTCGAGAAAAACAAGGTAGTATAGCATTGCTGTATCTATTGCTGTAATCTGAATTTGGACTTGGGAGGAACAATCTGGTAGCACAGGCATTTTACAGGAAGAGGAATTAAAGAACAAAACTGTCTGTATGAGAAAAGTGAGCTGCTCCAATCTGTCATGCTTTGCGCAGCAGGTGATAGTACTACTATGCCTGCTGATGTGAAAATACTGATCTTGCTCTCCTCTGTTATGAGCTTCTTTTTATAACCTGTTTTACTCTGACTTTTGCTTCAGTTTCTTGTTTGATAACTTCTCTCAAGGAACTAATTAGCAGGTCAAATGAGAAGAAACCCATTCAAAAATAGGGGAGAGGAGCACTTTTTGTTAAGAGAAATGCAGTTGCTTTCCCACACTGTCTCATAAGCCCCATTAGTGAAGAGGTATATGAGATGCCTATAATGAAATAGGGTAATTCATATAAAAAAGCTTGACATCTATTGATTGGTGGTAATAGTTTAATTATGTAGGTTAATTTGGTTATTCTCCTGGGATCCTGTGAGGAACAAGATTTAGCAGGTTGCTCTATGCAGCTACTTCTGAGCTCTCTTATATAAGTCAAAATTTATCAGTTTCTATCAGCACTGTAGTCATGAAAAGCTATGTTTTAAATGTATTGAAATGGAAAAGGTAGAGACTACTTGAAAAGACCAGATGAGACAAGTAGGGACCACTTGTTCAGGTGAAAAACCCAAATAAGCTAATACCATCTTCAGAAGAAACAGCCCACATCTTATCTCCCATCAAGGAGTGATTTCAGCTTGTGGGCAATATTGATAACTTTTTATATTCTATTGTTTTAAACTAGGGAGGTTGGGCACTTCTGCAAAACTGCCACCTTGGACTTGACTTTCTGGATGAGTTAATGGACACTGTCATAGAGACAGAGACTGTTCATGAAAGCTTTCGACTGTGGATGACAACTGACATTCACAAACAGTTCCCCATCACCCTTCTTCAAATGTCAATTAAGTTTACCAACGAACCACCACAAGGGCTCAGAGCTGGACTAAAGAGAACATACAGTGGTGAGTGTTAGAATGGCAATGATTTTAAATTAAATTTTGGATTGTGATGCTATTGTGTGGTCACGTTAAACTGCTGGTAGGTGTAAGCTAGTGTGAGGAACTGATCACAATGATACCAAGACACATTCTAGTTTTTGTTTTGAAAATTAAAAAGAGGAGAAGATTTTCTGACATTCTGTTGCCAGAACTAATTGGTTAGCAAAACAGGAAATGCCTTTTCTTTTTTCTACGTGTTGGCTTCTAGTATGTCCGTTCAAAGTGTTTGAATTTTAATTATTTTGTCTTTTGGCAGAAAAAGGGCATGATTGACTATTGATTGCTCTTTACACTACATAAAATAAAGGAAAAAGATTCTGTGCAGAAAACAACTTGACGTGAATTCAACTATAAGTAAATTGTGGGTTTTTTGCCCCTGAAGTTTACTCTTTTAATTTGAGCAACTTAATAACATGCTATAAACTGCCTCCAGCACAGAACACTTGGTGGGACAATAATTTACCCTTGGGAGAGGCAGAGAGCCAAGTGAATATCACTAGAGTGATATTTTAGCACTGATTTAAATTAGTTTTGCAAAAGACGATTACTGTGATTCTCCCATTTGCAATCAATAGGTGTCAGCCAGGATTTATTAGATGCCAGTAAAATGGTGCAGTGGAAACCACTGCTGTATGCTGTAGCCTTTCTGCACTCCACCGTTCAAGAACGTCGCAAGTTTGGGTCTCTGGGTTGGAATATACCCTATGAGTTTAATCAAGCTGATTTCAATGCCACTGTGCAGTTCGTTCAAAACCACTTGAATCGCATGGACACCAAGAAGGTAATTAATGATTTTGTGGGAAAGGTGGATTAACATGATGGATCTTTCTAGTAGTGGAATGTATGTAAATGCTTCCTAATAACTGAACTACAAGAGTGATTTTAATTTATTGTTTTTTCCACAAACATTCAATATTTCAAGTACACCTGTCTACAGCAGCAGACTTAGACATCTAATCCAGTGCATGTTTATTTTCTGTTTTAACTTCTAAGTTACAAAAAAGAAAAAAGGCTTCCCAGCCATCTCAGAAATGTAAACCTTAGAAGTGTAGACCTTCTTTTCAATCCTAATTAAGTCAATTAATTAAAAAGGGATATTTAAAATACTCTTTTAAAAAAATCTATTTCAAGTAAAAATAATAAGATTTTGCCCCCCAACCTATCTTTGCAGCATGAAGAAATCAAAAGTGGTTTTAAATGGTTATACAAGAATGTCTCCTGTGTCTCTCACTTTCATATGGTCAGTTGTCATGGAGAGAGGTCTGTGGCAGTGAAACTCGCAGTTGGCATTTTAAGTGAAAGGAGAATTCATATATATCTGAAACCTTGCTATCTTCAAGATGCTCTTTAATTTGTGAATGAATTATATTTTGAGAAATCCTTGCTGGTGTTCTGAGAATGCAAAACTATAATGAAAAAAGAGTAATAGGAAAGTAACTTTCTACCAAATGGGACAGACATGGTACATCAGCTGTTTTTCCTAAAGCAGATTAAATAAATAAGAAGATGATTAGCCAAAGTCAGTGCTTTCTGCTTGGTTTCAGGGGATCTCCTGGAGTGCTGTTTGTTACATGATAGGTGAGATCCAGTATGGTGGTCGTGTGACAGATGACTTTGACAAAAGACTTATGAATACCTTTGTAAAGGTTTGGTTCAGTGAAAATACATTCAGTCAGGAATTCAGCTTCTACAAAGGATACAACATACCCAAATGTACTATGGTGGATCAATACCTTCAGTACATACAGGTGGGTAAATGAATGCTATTCACTTGTTTCTCATAAGATCCTGATTCCCTATAATTTTTCCTTTTTTTCTGAGTACTTGTATTTTGTCTTTCATTCACAGATTTTAAATCTGATTCCTAGCAGTTGTCATATCTATTAGTAGCAACTAATTATTTTTATCAATGTTATCATCTTCATGACAGCAACATATATTTTGTTTTTAATGCAGTTTGCTTGTGGGACATACCTAAAGGCACAAAGTTACTAAAGAGGGCAAAGAATGGAGTCCACACATTGGGTACAGCCTCTGTGAAATAAAAGGTCTAGATATATGAGAGTAAAAGTTTATTATTAAAATAGTGCAAAGTTGTTAAAACACAATTTGTTTGGTGTGATTTGGGTTGTGGCATGACAAATGGACCACAGCAAGTTATTTGGCTTAAGACTATTTGAAGAAATCTAGCTTCTTACTTAACAGTTATCTAGGGTTATTTTCTGTTTTTTTTATTTGGTTTTGTTGTGTGTTGAGTTTTTTGTTTGGGGATTTTCTGGTGTGGTTTTTAAAATTATTTACTTCTAAATCTGCTCTTGTACTCTTTTTATATTTTACTATGTAGAGCCTTCCTGCTTATGATACACCAGAGGTGTTTGGTTTGCATCCCAATGCGGATATCACCTACCAAAGTAAAGTTTCCAAAAATGTATTGGACACCATCCTCAGTATTCAACCTAAAGATAGCTCTGGTGGAGGAGGTGAAACTCGAGAAGCAGTTGTAGCCAGACTGGCTGATGATATGCTGGAAAAACTTCCTGCTGATTATGTACCCTTTGAAGTGAGTTAATGAAATTCTGGCAAAAACATTTGCTGCATCTTGCCATTTATGGATTACAAAAAAATCACAGAAACAACCAAAAACTTTTCTAAAAGCATGTTTGAATTAATTCATACAGGCAATACTTTACATTTTAAAGAAGTGTGGCCAAACTATTAACGTTTATGAGGAAGTCATTAAACATGTGCTAAAGTGCTTTTGTAAGAACTTTTTCAAAAATATTAAACCCCTTAACGCTTGTCATTTACACTGTGGGGGAGGTAGGATCATAATCATTTAACTGAGGCTGTTGACACTATAAAATTTCTAGTTACATTCTTGCAGCTGTTTATTTGTTAATTTTACACTTTTGATTAAAAAGGTATCAGTGAGTTTGGTTAGAATACAAGACTGCCTGGTATTGTGATGGTCTCCGGGCATTGCTGCTATGTTGAAGCAAAGTAGCTGGGGCAATTATGATTGACTGGTTTGTGCAAAGAGAATCTTGGAACTGCTTGTGGAATTAAAACTGAATTCTTTGAACTAAGGTAAACAGCCTACAAGCTCTTTAAGAAGCATTAGCTCAAAGAATTATATACAGACTAAATCATGACTTAGACTAAGAACATAGCCAGTCTCAGCATCACAGATTTCTCCTGGAACTAATCCTGTGTTTCTCTCTTGCAGGTAATTTGAGGGAGGTGCCAAACTGACCATTTAAGCTCATAAATAAATTGTTGTGTCTCAAAGATCATATTGGGACCTAACATTAACATAAAGCTAACTTTGTTTTATCACTTCTATTGAAGCATCTTTGGTTTTCTGCCAACAGGTAAAAGAAAAACTGAAGAACATGGGACCTTTTCAACCTATGCACATATTTTTACGTCAGGAGATTGAACAAATGCAGAGAGTTATTTCTTTAGTAAGAAACACTCTGACTGATCTAAAACTTGCCATTGACGGAACAATAGTTATGAGTGAAAATCTGAGGGATGCTTTAGACTGCATGTATGATGGAAGGATTCCCACTAGCTGGAAAAAGGTATGTGCACATCACTTGTACTGGAAAGAAATAAAAAAATATATTCCTGAAGAGACCAGATTCAACTGCTAGAATTATAGTAAACATTTTTTTCAAACTATGTTTCAGAACAAGTACTGTTGGAATAGATTTTATTATAAAATAAACATAGTCAAAACAAGCCTTCTTTCATTTATAAAAATTGAAATTAACATGAAGTATGCAGATATTTGCCATTTTAACAACCTGCATATTAGCAGGATACAAAAGCTTGAGAGAGGAGAGTAATTAAAGATGTGATAATGGATTTTTAGCACTGATGTTATTTATTGAGCATATATAATTTATAAATGTTCCTTTTCTGGGTTAAGTAGAGGTGGCCCATCCATCTTGGTCAAAATCAGTGTACTTTGAGCTTGAGTAATAGCCACATAATTACAGAATAGTAGATGCTGGAAAGGACCTGTGGAGACAGTCTAGTCACACTTCTGAAAGCAGGGTCACTTAAAGCAGGTTTCCCAGGAGTCTCCAGAATCAGAGAGGTGCAACCCATTCCAGTGTTTGATCACGTTCACAGTAAAAGTCAATCAATCAACCATCCACCAGCCAAACAAACAAAAAACTCCTTAAGCTGAAACAGAATTTCTGACATTTCATCTTGTTCCCATTGCCTTCTCTTCTGTTGCTGACAAGGATCAGGCTCCATCTTCTTCCATTCTCCACACAACATAAAAACATATTATTTCCTTTGAGCCTCCTCCAGGCTAAACAATCCAGCTCTCAGCCTTTTCCCACAGAAATTGTTTTCAGGGATAATTAGAGCTGTTAATGGCAATTGATGGAAAGAAAAATGGGGAGGTTTTTTTGTTGTTTGCTTTTTTGTTTCTTCTGACAAAGTGTTTTCATGGTACAAAACCTAGGTGTAAACAGATTCTTAACAACACAGCTATATCTTCACATAGTCCAAGTTTAGTTTTCCTTAGGTTTTTTTCAGAAGAATAAAAATGCAGAACAGTTTTACTGAAATTGTGTTGTCTTGATATATTGACCTTGGAATTATAAAGACATGCATGTAATTTTTCTTCTTAGTTTATACAGCTGTCTAATCTTGCAAAAATGGACAATTACCACAGAAATCATTAAAAGTTTAACTGGAACTTGCAATGGAACTTGAATGGAGAAAGAATTTGCTTCAGGTTTCAGTGGGATGCAAAGTTTAAGCATCAGATAAAGGCGAGATACGATAGATGATCTTCAAATATGCTTTGCTAATATTATATTGTTTAATACCATGGGAAGATTCAGCTTTTCTTGACAGCATGCTATTTTTAAACATGTTTACTGTCATTAGGCATCCTGGCCTTCCAGTACACTTGGTTTCTGGTTTACTGAGCTTCTAGAAAGAAACCACCAGTTTTACAAGTGGATTTTTGAAAGTCGACCAAACTGTTTCTGGATGACAGGGTTTTTTAATCCTCAAGGATTTTTAACTGCAGTGAGACAGGTAAATTGTGTTTGAAGTCCTATTCTGCTTATTTTTTTTTTACATGCTTTTAAAAATAAAATGTATTGTCTGATGAAACATGAGTTTATATATTGGCTCCACATATTTGCAGTTATTTTCTTTTTTCCTCTGCTTTCACTCAGAGTCAGGATTGAAGCATGAGAGACAGATTTTCATGTTTGGACTCAGTTGTTTATTAATTCTTGTCTATAGTACAGAGAGCTCTGCAGCACTTCTAGCTAAAGAGCTAAAAGTGAGAAATTTTTGGTGGATCTAGCTAGTTACAAAGTCTTTTAAAGCCTAACTATCCAATTAAAAACTAACATCTATATTATTTATACTTTTGATCCAATGACCAAACACCTGTGACCTCCACTGTGGGATTTTCTATCCAGCCAAAAACCACTACCTAAAATCAAGAAGAAGAAGTAACAAGAAGGGAGAAGAGCCACCACCCAAGAACCACCATCTTGTCCCATACCTATTACCATATTCTAAAACCCCAAATTCCAAACCCTTCACCCTGTGATATTGCACACCTCTATTCAAACTACATACCAGTGCTCCCAACTTCATCACTCAAATCTGGAAGCCTTCTCCAAGGCCTCAAGTCAAAAACAGTGTTCTATTGAGGGTCAGTGCCAGAACGCACACAAAGTTCAAAACTCCCAGGCTTCAGGGTTCCAACATTTATACACATGGGGAGATGTGTGACTGTCTAACATTTCCTGAGCAAACTGCTTTTTCTTCACACATACTTTTTCAGCATATCAACAACTAATGTGTTAAAATATATTTTCTGTGTTGACCAAGGCCCAAATAAGTAGAGGATACCTCACAACTTTATTAAGGTAACCTAGAAAAATATTTAGTCTCATGTTTCCATTGAGATGTCTCTGAGAATGGTCATTAATCCCATGAATATTGCCCCCTCTGTTTTGTTCTGTGTTCAGTACTTACCTGACTGGTGACTGAGCAGAAAAGCTATTCAGAATTTGTCATCTCACTTCTGCTGTTCAGTAGCTGATTAGGTCTCTCTTCAGCAAGTGAGAAAGACTTTCCTTTATTAATGCATATAAATATGATATTTGATGAGCTTGCTAATGTATGTACGTTGACTTGGTGATTGTGTTGGCTGCTCAGCACCTATTTTACTTTAAAAGGAAGCAATAAATGCCTGTGTTGGTCAGCATAAAGGGAGATACTGGAGACAGTAAACATCTGGAACATATAAAACGAAAAAAAAAAAACTCACATGAAAATACAATGGGACCTCAGGAAAAAAAGCCCAGACTTTTGGAGAAGAGTATGAAGATTTGTGATGTAGGAAAAATATCCCCTCTTACTTTGAGGTCTGGGTAGTGTAATCTAAAATTGCAGGCATATAGCCTTGAAATTATGTAATGTATTTCTTTTGAGTGAATAGTCCTAAACTGGGACTATCTTTTGCAACCAAGCTCATGGAAAAGGTTTACTAGGAGGATCCAAAACAGTTGGAAACCAGAATTTTCTCGTTCTGTAAAAAAAGAACTGTGGATATGTAACAACCTAATATCCCAAGTAAATACCAAAGTGAGCTTCTGGGCTTTGTTGTGTGGTAAAACAAATAGAAATGAGAAAGAGGAAGAGCCAGCATGATCACTGAGCAATAAATCCTGAGATTTTTTTAGATCATCAAAGTAAATGCAGTGTGGGGCAAGCATTCATTCCAATTACTTCAAACAAAGATTTCTTGAAGCCATTGAAAGACCAGGATAAAACTTTGGTTTGCCATAACTTATTTGCACAGGATAATAAAAAACTGGGCAACTGAGAACTGAATGTTCTCCAATGCATTAACTAACAGGTTTTTTGCAGTCTCTTTATGTAGCTTTATAGCTGAGTGAGTTCTTACTCATTAGGATACAGTTACTGAAGAATAGAGGTACAGGAAAAGGAAGGTAACCCCAGAAAAATTGTTTAACTTACCACATGAAGGTAACATTTTCTAACCTCATCAAATATGTGAAATTTTTGTGTGCACAAGAGCTGGCCACCATTGGCATTCAGTGCTTGTGTTACATGGTACGGTCTTTAGATATTTTATATAAGAGAAATCAAAATCAAATATAGTGTAAAAAGTACTGAAAGCTTTCTTGTAGTGCCATGCTTTCACTCCCTTAGAAAAAAGTCAGACTTCTGTGAACATGGATATTGTAAAGAATAGATTTCTTTTTTGTTTGTTTTAATTTTTGATTTTTGGTGGGTTTTTTGTTTGGTTTTTTATTTTTATTTTTTGGGGTTTTTTTTTATATTTTTTGTGCTGAAGAGTCATGACCATAAAAATTTATTTCTAATAACTGATGAGAAAAAGAATTTTGTGCTCATGTGCAAATGTAACCACCTAAGTTTTGTCTGGTTTGGGCAGGAAATAACGAGAGCTAACAAAGGATGGGCTCTTGACAGTGTAGTGCTGTGCAATGAAGTCACTAAATGGATGAAGGATGATATCACAAGCCCTCCTTCAGAAGGTGTCTACGTGTATGGGCTGTATTTGGAAGGAGCTGGTTGGGACAGAAGAAACATGAGACTGACAGAATCTAAGCCCAAGGTGCTGTTTGAGCTGATGCCAGTGATAAGGATATATGCAGAAAATAGCAGTAAGTAACAGAATTGTAAAGGATGTTATTTCCCTTGAATTCAATGTATCTTTTTATTTAAGCACATTGAAATTTTTTGGGCTGTAGGGATTTCATGAGGCTGTTGCTAATCATTGTATGCATAGCAAACCTCTTTCAATGGGGGAGCCTTCCCAGTCTTCCATCAAAAATATGTTTTTAGGCTTGCTTCATAATTGATAGTAGGCACTTTTCCTAAAATTTATAGGTCTCTACACATGGTCTTAAGAACTTTGTAAGCCGTTTACAGGTAAACTATACATATTGACAACATATATCCCAGATTGAAAATGCCAGTTTTTACATAAACCCTCTGATCTCTGTAGTCTCCATAACCAAAATCTATATAATCTCTTTCACTCATGCAAAAAATATATGTAATTTATATATATATATATGTATAAAACAAATAAGTATATATACACAATATGTAAGATATACATGGATAATATATATATACACACACACGTATACACATATATATTGTTTTATACATAACATATTTTATATGTTATTTTCTAATGTGTATATTTATAAAAATGTAAATTTTATTTTTTCCTGGACAAGTCTGATTTTGAGCTCATGGAAGCAAGCAAGAGGTGGAATGAGGTGGTGGGAGATGTTTTGTCTTTGAGGCAGTAAAGGAATTTAAGAATGGAAAGGAATCTTATGAGTCTTAAGGACATGCTGTGAAAATGTGTAATTTGTCTTAATGGTGAGTTCTTGCATATAGAATAGGACATGCTATTGAATAGGGATGTAAAACAGAATAATCCACTGCAGAACATAAAATTGGAAAAAATCTGTTGAAAAGCATTCCAGCTCTAAAAGTAAAGCTTGCTAACATGCTATTTTTCATAGCTAGTATTTTATAAAGGGCATGATAGGCAGCCAAGATGCTAAATAATAAATACTGTAGTACTGAGAATAACTAGACTACTGTTCTAATTCTGCAGTGAAGTAGTTGATGACTTGTACTCTAAAATACTAAATGCATTTCAAACCAGGTTGTCCAAAGTAGGGAAATTTTATTTTTGGCATAACACTGAACATAAGAAGCTATGTTCAGTGGGCAGACTGAACAAATAAAAACACTAATTACTCTAGTGTGTCCATTTACATATCTTCAATTGCATCAGTTCCTAGGTGCTCATGTTAAATCTTAAACCTACAGAAATTTCAAAGCATGTATGTCCTTCATCTGGCAATAGCAAATGGAGAGCAGCGTGCAACTGAACTTGAATTCAGTCTTACATTTGCCTTATGATCATTCCCTTAGGACTCAATTTTTTCAAATTATTTTAATTGCTGTTTATGTCTCTTCTGTCTTTTCAGCTGCAAAAGATCCACGTCTGTATTCATGTCCAGTCTACAAGAAGAGCAGCAGAACAGATCTCAATTACATTGCTGCTATGGATCTCAAAACCCGTCAGCCTCCAGAGCACTGGGTACTCCGTGGAGTAGCACTTCTGTGTGATGTCAAGTAATGGTAAAAACAAACAAAAAAGGGTTTCCAGGAGTTCTTTTCTGATTTTAAATGCGAATGTTAATATGTAGTTAGATATACAGTGGAACACTTCCAAAAATATTGTTTCTAAATCATAGACTCCATTATAGTATTTTTATAAAATTGTCTTCAATAAACCTCTACAATAGGCTTATAAATGCTGCATCTTGTAGTCACATTAACTTTGGTGTCTTTGAAAAACCATGACAAATATTTAGTGCTCCTATCACAAATGTGTGCATAAGCACTCCTCCTGTGTGTTTAATTTTACCTTGAATAAAGATTCATTGATTTGAACATTGTTACTTTTTGGTAGTAAAAATTGTTGCATCAGGACTTACCTTCAAGAGGCTAAATGCAAAGCCGGTTTTTTTTTTTTGGTGTGTGTATCTATCGAAAACTAACCCTTATTGCTCATTCATATTAGTTAAAATTCCTCAAGATTATGTTCCAAGATTTATTTCCTAGCTGATAATTTGCTTGCTGTCTAAATAAAGAAGGTAAGGCTGGAAAAATATCACACTTTTTTCATTACTTGGAGAACAAATTCATTATGTTACATAGGAAAGCAAGCATTTGGTGCCAAATAACTCTCAGCGATACAAATGAAATATGTGAAAATCTTTAATAGGAAATACTTTTAATTTAGCCATGGCAATAAATAAATAAAGTTAGAAGGGTTGAAATATTCTTTATTGAACCTTGAAGCACCATGTTCCAACTTCAAGATATCTGGATACTCACTGGAGTTCTAAATTGCCATGGACTCGTGTCTTATACCAAGACCTTCCTCTCAGAAGAAGATGAACATATTTCATCCTTGTGCAAGTCATTAATACAGATAATTTACAAGGCACATGTGCTTCAAATACCGCTTTTCAAATTGGGCATTTTTTCTACTATCATTGCTATAGATACTGTGGACATGTCAAACACAATAGTAATTCTCAGTGAGGGGACTGTGCACATTCTTTTCAGTGTGATTTTCTATGGGAACAGTAGGGAAAAGGATAGTTCCCCAAGCAAGTAATCCCAGTTATTCCAAAGTCTGTTAGGACAGTGAAACAACTCATATTGGCCATCACTGTTTTTTCTGTTTTAGCTTTCTTTTGGTAAAAGGTTTGACTCTTTGGATGTCCACAAAACCACCAGCAGGATGAAAAAATGAGGCAGGGGAAAGTTCAATGAGCCCTTGAAATGTAATATTATGTCAGGGGCCAGAGTGCATACCCTGCTCTCCCAGAGGGAGAACACATGGTGCAGCTTGAATCACACCTGCTTCATTTACTACAGCCTGGCCTTGATCTATGGGGCAGTGTCTGGTTATCCTCATCTCTTCAGGCCTTGCCTTGCTGACACATCTTTCTGGCTTAACCTCATATCTGCCCTGTTATTACAGCCTCATCTGGTAGTCATTGATGTGTTAGCTGGCCCTGGCTGCTCTCTTTTTTTTTGTTCAGGTGACGTGGGACTGTGTCCTTGTCAGAGAGAGCTCTGCCCTGCCCACCCTGCTGTGGCTCTTGGCTTCCAGCTCCACTGTCCTTTCCAAGCAGCCTGCCTTTGCTGTTCCATGACATATGCCTTAAAACAGGGGGAAAAATTAGCTGTTTCTTGTTCATTCTCATAGCAGAAATGAGTAATGAAATCCTTCAATGGTAAGGAATATCAATAAAATAACCAAACCTCATGTGTTGTAGAATTGGATATCTAGATATCTAGATGTAGAATTGGATGTCTCTTTGGCTCTGCTATTGGTACTGAATGGATTAGCCAAGAAAAAACATTCACAGACTTCAATTATGCTGCTATTAAGCACGTAGCACTATAAAGTCAAGGTCTGGAGGAGTTCAGGGTTACAGAAGGTATTCTCTGTATGAATTTCTTGTATTGGACATGATAAATATATGTATTTTGGAGAATATTTAAAAACAAACATTATACAATTTTATGTTGGAAATTAATAGTAAAATAATGTTCTGAACAAGGTGCAGTAATTAGAGTTTCATCATAGTGCTTTGAAATCCCTCATTAATTTTAGAGCATTTAAAATAAGCGACCCAATTTTTCAAATATATACTGTGCTGTGTAGGGTATAATACTGCTATATGAGCTTCTCTTTAGAAAAGCTTTTTTCTTCGAGCTCTGTGCCTACCTCATACCTCTTAGCTCCTTGGTCACTTTTCTCAGAGTTGTGATTTGTTACACTTTTGAGATTATAAGGAGAAAGAAAATTCTAGTTCCAAGCATAGTAGGCAATGCAATTCCAAACTACCAGTAAGTATGGTTGTCATCATAGAAAAGGATTTTTTTAAAATCATAAGTAAATTGCTGTGCTATATGTACAAAAATTTGATTAATAAGAAGCTGCTTCTTATTCTGAAATATCTTTTATTAAATTATTTTAATAATTAAATCAATATTTAAAAAAATTAAGTTTTTCTTTATTACATGGTGTCCCTTTCTTTCATTTCTTGCTTGGACAGTTACCCCATTTTAATTACTCAGATTCGGATGTTCATATTACCACATTTTATTTTTAGCTTTCACATTCACATTACGCAGACCTTATAGGAGTATACAAATATCTGAAGGCTTTTGGAACACATAGACCACTTAAAAAAACAGTGCTGCAGAGGTGGTTGCATGAGAGACAAATTGCTTATCAGTTGTATAGAACTAAAGGTCTATTGAACAGGTGAAATAAAAGAGGATTTCTTGACATGTTTGTGGATCCCAAGATGTACCATTTACTGGAGCTTCTGGCATTTAATTTGCACTATGCAGCTTTTCCAAGGACTATATTACTCTATAACTTTTTTTCTTACACTGGATGTTTTAATTTTATTATAAGTGATCATATATTATGAGTCTGTATATTAATATAGGAAAAGCTTTTAAAACTAAAAAGCAAATATATGTAACCAATCTCACTTTGCCCTTGAAGTCTATACATAAAATTAGAAATTTCTTGGTATTTATTTGCACATTCAGTCTTTTAAACAAATACCCAAAACAGAAAGCTATTGAATCACCACTGGAAAAGTTGGCTGAAGAAAAAGAGGGAAGAGAAGGGCATGGTTAAAATATTTTTTAGTTAGAGCTGTTATTTAAAATGGATACTGGCCTTTAACATTTTAGTAGAGTTTTTATTTGCATTGCAATCACTTGGAGAACCAAAGGAGTTATTTTAGTTTTTTGCTGTCAGAGGGTAAGAGCTATCCTATTTTGGTAAGAAAAACAACAGATGTTTGCTGATGTAAAAACATGATTTTTTTTTCCAAAGGTGCTATCTTAGAACAAGAAAATCTACACACAGAAAAAGGAGAGTTAGGAAACTCTGTGAACCGTCTGTGAAAAGAGGTTAACGTGATTGAACAGAAGGCAGAGTAACTTGTTAAGACACTGTTTTTACATGAGTTGCCAGCAAATAACAAAGTTTTCAGTTTCCCTGTTAAACTGCCACAAGAATGGCAGCCAATATATATAGCTCCTCCTGCAAAGTGTCTCCCCCACCACCTTCCATTTCTTGAGTATAAAAGGTGTAATTTTTGCAGAAAAACGTAACCTGGAAACTCTTGTTAACTGACCTATTTAACTTACTATATTAAACATCACATTATGCTCTTCTCTCTTTAAGCTGAATTAGTTCTCTCTGTTGCTCTGAGTGAGCTGCAATTCCAGCAAAATAATAGTAACTTAGTTTGGGAAGAGCACTGTAAGTGGTTCATCTTATCTTCCAGTGTCTTTTCTAATCTGATTAATATATGCTTAGAAAGGAAATGTTAACTGATGATGAAGCTCATAAGCTCTGTAGAAGATTCTGGCAAGAGCGTGTGCAGAAACAATACCTAGAAATGCTTTGTAAAGTAAGATGTGCTCAATAAAAGTCATTTCTGCCAGACATCAGTCTCACAAATCAATTCCATTGGCTTAAAATGGACTTAAAAGAAAGATGGGGAAAAACACTGGTAGGACTTGTTGTGGTAAGACAAGGAATAATGGTTTTAAACTAGGAGAGAGTAGACTTAGACTAGATACAAGGAAGAATTTTTTTTTATAATGAAATTGGAGAAACACTAAAGCAGGTTGCTCAGGTAGGTTGTAGATCCTCATTGCTTTAAACATTCAAGGCCAGGTTGGATGGGGTTCTGGGCAACCTCATCTAGTTTAAGATTGCAGAAAGATTGAACTAAATGACCTTTAAATGTCCCATTCTATTATTTTATTACTTGCATAAATAAGTATTATTTAATTTAAAATACTTTGTGTAAAATGTGCGGATGAGAGGAAATAATAATCATTGCAGCCAAAGCTCGAAAGACTGTACCTTCCAAGACAAAATGTTTCCTTTTACCCATGCAATAAGTTGCTTTGCACTTCTTCTTGACACTGCATTGTGGAGTAGTAAAGCTCCAAAAAAGCTTGCAGTATGATTTCCTTTTTGCATTTTTGGTCTTTCACACAAAAATAGGAAAATTTTAGGAATACACTATGGTTTCAATTATTGCACCAAAGCTTTCAAAGAATTCAGTTACCATTCCAAATTGTCCTAACATCTTGATTGCGTGGTAGTTTCACATTGCCTATGACTGTGCACTGAAAGCAGCAGTATTTGACAGTTTGTGTTCAGGAATTGGAACTGTCTGGAATTTGGATATTGTCAGTGAATGAAGTCACATCAGGATTTTTCCTTTTTTCTTGTATCAGTGCATTGGATATATGGAAATCAGGTATGTTCCAAGGATTATATTGTTGGTATTTGTAGAAAGTTCTGACAGTTAAAAGCTTCAAAACACTACAAATGTCTTTATTTTTAGCAGCTCAGGGCTTTGTTGCAGCTACTGTGTCTTGTACCTGATGGGTTCACAAGCCAAGATATGGCAATGAGACAGACAACAAAAACCATCTTCCTGCTTTTTCTCAAGAAGAAATTGCTCCCTGCATTAAGTGGAGATAAGAGATCTGAGGAAGGATCAAGACACTTGAAATGAGAACAAAGAAGTTTCTGCCATTCATCTAAACAAGGTTAAGACTAAGAAGTGAAAGCTTTAGAAATGAAAGCAGCTCTGCTCCTGAGCTTGTTGGATAAAATGATCTTGTCTGATTTTTTTTTCTTCTCACTTGCTTTTCTTTTTTTTTTTTCCCTTTTTCTTTTCCAGTGGGAATATATTATTTCCTTGATTATTATTTACACTCCACAATTATTGTTGAAAATTATAAATGCAGAAGTGATAATTTTGGATATATCAATTGCCATTAATACAGGTCTAGTAAAAGACATAGTAAATTATTCACTTTTAAAATTAACTATTAACAATAATCTTTAGCATCTTAGACCAAATCAAATAAGTTATGAAAAATACTAAATGAGTATAGGGTAAAAACATGCTTTTAGTAATAAGAATTTTATTTTCCGAAGATGAAAATTTTAATTTACTTTTTGATGGCAAAGAATTTATTTGAACTTTAGCGGCAAGAAAAAAACCTAACAACTTTAAAGTGAAGTTTTTAAATTGTGTAATACTTATTATTAATGTTATTGTGAGTATTAACATAGAGTTAAAATGTATCAAGTGGCAGTCTCTGACATATATCAAAAAGTTCAGTTAATCACACTTACATGTTGTTATATAATAAAATGTCTCTTACACTTATAGACAGTTAATTGCAGCTATCAGAAAGCTGCTTAAATACTGAGGCTTTGATTAAGGTCTGTGTTTGAATGCTTAATTACACTACTCCTATTAAAGTTGCAAAGCAAAAATATATAAACTCCTGATGTTTCATCTGAACAATTTTATCTTCTCCTGATAGTTGGTAATCTTAAATGCATAAAATAAAAATTATACTCATAAAGGTATTTTGGACATAATCAGCTTTTTAGTCTCAAGAGATCCAGCACCTAGAATGTGAGAGTTAAGATGATAATCCCAGAGCATTCTGATGTGAGATATCCTCTGGTCTATCTGGAAATATAAATTTTGATTATTATGCTGTGGAGAAAGAAAAAAAGTGACTGTACTTCCCATTTAAATGCAGGATTAAGTTCTGACCGACTGAAGTGTCTAAGCCAAGAAAACAGGTTGAAGAGAAAGGAAAGCTGCAGTGACTTTAGATACCACAGTGAAGAGCTTGAGCAGTGTCTGATAGAAGCCCAGTGATTGTCATGAGCAGCATTGTAAGAAAAGCACACCCAAGCAGACACTAAGTAATCTCTTCCACTAATGCAATTCTGTATTCTCTCTTGTTTTGTTTGTGATTTTCAGCTTATGCAACCTTTAGTATCTTGTTCGTGTCTATGATGCAAAGAACTACACAGTGTTTGTTTAAGTGGCTTCCTTTATATTGCTGAAGTGATGTTTAGTTACCCTGAATTTGTTATACTGCAAGCTTGGAGGAGCCTGACTCTCTCTGTGTAGGTTTATTTAAGCATCCAAACAACTGAATTTTGTAAGATTTTAGTTAGGTAAACCATTTCAGAAAGACAGATAGGAAATTCTCTTAGGGAAACTAAAAATTCCTGGTTAGTGGCTCTCAAGAGACCAACTTAAGGACAGTTGGTGGCAGTATGTGTTCTCACATTTTTTATACAAAAGTAATGACTGTGACCTCTTGGAGCCATTTTTCAGGAAAGTAAAATGGGATCTTATTAATCTTTTACAATCATTTTTCCAATTTCCTCTGAAAAGAGGAAGTTTGACTTTTATTTTTAAATTGCTTTTGTATCCATTGTAAGTTGCAGAATTCCTTGACATCAGAAAATGCTATCTCACCTAACTGATGCCTGTTTCCCAGGCAATATTAAGCCACTTTAATGAAGTGTCAGCTTCACTTTAGTGAAGCTGACAATCTCATGTGAAATTGCCCCTCTCCCAAACAAATCCAAGGATAAAATGACATGTTTATACTATTGTAATGGTAGGATTGTACTGCAATTAATTTTAAGACACTAATAAGTATTGCTAGTAGTTTATGTTTTACATTAAAACCAAACAACAAAGTAATCATTAACTTGAAGTTACAGACACTGGGATATTCTAGTTAAATATGTCAAACACAGAAAGCAAAAGATGGAAGTCACAACTAGTGGCAAATTTTATTCATCCTTGTTAAAGATTTTTTCTGTGATGCTGTTCTGTGAGATGTTATTCTTTGACTTAGACTATCACTTCTTTTCTTTATGCTTCTTTTCCCTTTCTCCTCTTTACCATCCTTCTACATTCTCCTCTCATCTGTATAACAGTGTTCTCTGACTTGATGTATGATTCAGCACTCTGCTGAATCACAGACATGGCCATATAAAACATTTTACTGCAAGTAGAATGAAGGAAACAGCTGCTCTGGTAGCACTTTTTTTTCTGAAGTTGTTGGAGCTGAGGCTCGCTAGGTGTCAGCAGAGTAGTCCAGAAAAAGAAGCCTTTTTTCCCCCTGAGAATTAATAAAGGAAGTTGCAGGTAACAGTTAAAAGTTCATGTATGTAGCAGACATCTTTAAGCATATTAGGTGGTTGTTTTAGTTCATGTTAATCTAACCTAGAAAAGCAGTGTCATTGTGCTTCCCATGCCATCAGCTCTGTTTTTATTTCATGGTCAAGCTGCTTTTCATATGTACAAAGTCTCGTTGTGTGTCTAGGGAATAGTGACTGCGTGCTGCATTTCAGGCAGTAGATGAGAAAGACTGTAAGCTAGAAAAATGATGGCTCAGTGAACTTTTCAAAAGCCCCAATCTGCTCAGACATTAGGTCTGCAGACTCTCATGAATAACTTTCTCTTCCATTTCATATGTTACCCTGTTCTCTTGTTTATTCTGAAGACATGCATTCTTTATTCTACTAATTGATAAAAATTTATGTATTTTCTCGTGCTTTCAGCTAGGTCTGTCACAGAAGATAGCATCTGCCTTCACACTCGAGGGAGTTATGCTTGCCAGCCATTCAGATGTCATCTTCCACTGGCACGCTTCATTCTAGCTGATGCTGGGCTCAACAGTAGGTGTTTATTTTACTCCTTTACAAACACTAACTGATAGATCAGCTTCCCTCAGAACCTTGCCTTCCTTTCCCACTGCCTTTTAAACATTCTGGCTTACTCTTACAGTGGTTTGCAAAGGCTTGCCTTGCCTTTCAAACTGTGGAACCAAGCAGCTCAGAAAAGCCTTTTTATAATAAAAATATATCTCTACCTGGAACTTCTGTAACACTATCCATAGCTTACTCCTGGAGAACAAGCAACTTCTACTACATGATATGCAATAAAATGTAACCATACAATCCACACTAGGATACATAACTTTATACACCTCAATTTATACACATTTATATGGATATGAAAAGTATAGCATTATAAGTTTTTAAAATACTTGGTGTATGATGCTCCCTTGACTAGCTTTTATTTCTTTATTTTTCACACTGGATCTTGGTATCCACATAGAAGCAACTGCTAAGTGACTTAGGGAACTGTGTGGAAAGTAAGACTTATTTCTGTATTAATTTATGAAACTGATTCAGCCTCTAAGCAGGAAGGAATAGGTATTGGCTTATTGAGGAGGCTGAGAAGTTCATCCTCTGTGTCTGATGAAATTTGTTGTGTTAGAGATGAGTGATGCTACAAGGCAAGAAATAATGACCTCTGATGCTCAAGGAAAAGTATCAATAAAAATGAGTTGGCCAAATCTAAGGCTATTCAGTATTAAATGTATGGAACTGCTAGTTAATATTTGGCATATTTAGAGGATGAATCCTCTAAAAAATTAAAGTGCTGAACATAATTGTTTTTGCCTTGGTATATTTCCTGGAATTTATGGCTTTAAAGATAGTGCTCAACAAGACCACTGCAGCATTTAACTTCTGTGTTGGGGGAGCAGTCCTATTTAAAAGCCATGCATCACATAGACTGTTTTGTTAGTGGACTAAGGTACATAGGATAGAAAATAAGTGGCTTTTGCCTTTGCCATATCTGGAACATTTGTCCAGAAACAAAATAAACCCAAGACCACAAAATTACTTCAATGGTAATTCAGTAAAGAAGCAGTATGTGTTTTCTCCTTACATAAGTTTATAATGGTTTAAACTTTTTTCATTTTTTTTTTTTAACATGAGAGTAAAAGCTCATTATTTATTTAAACAAAGAATAATATCCATACTAAAAATAACCAACACAGTATGAAAAATTAGTGATGGTAATTTTTCAGAATGTGAAAAATGGTGTGAGCATTACTGTCAATAGTTCAAGAAAGGGAATCTTCTGTGAATAAATCTTGAACTGTGACAGAATAAGTGAATGTGAAAGAACTGTCACAATTCTTATAAAATCATAGCTTTAGATGTGCATAACAATACAGGAGTAATAGTTGTAATAATAATAACAATAATAGTAATCTTCCACCTGTATATTTTTGCAAGAATCTTATTTAAATATCCTGAAAGCCACCATAACTGACAGCATCCTTACTTGCTTGCTCAGAAGCTTGTGCTAAGAAGAGGTACATTTTTATATTATGTTATCTTTTGATAAAGTTAATTATTTTCTCAGATTGGTCATCAGTGTATGGTTGCTCCCTGCTTTAAACATAATGAGTAAGATCAAGTAGCTCCATGTAGAATGTTGCATTCTGCACAGTATATGTAACTCAGTACAATAAATACTATCAGCATCCCTCAAATTATTCTCCATGAGATTTTAAGGAGTTGTACTAGGCATAAAGATTATTACCAGTCTTGTTTGTAAGTGTCTCAAGTGCTGTATATAGGACAGTGTATGTTGTGGCCTACAGTAGGGCTTGGCTGTATGAGTTAGATTTCAAATCATGTTTACACTAGGAACACCAAATGTTTATATGGAACACTATGATATACTCTCTAATATTATAAGAAATGTTCTAGGGCTTATTGTAGAAGTCTGAAATCGATTTTGCTGGCAAAGGGAAGAAACCCCAACAGATTGCAGGTGTATGATGATTGCTATGTGATGTCTACTTGGCTGTCGATGCATAGAAACACTGTGGTGTCAGAGTTAATGCCATTAATTATAGAGAAATGGAGTTCCCAAGCAAGAGAGCAGCTGTCACTGGGATCAGGCAAACTAAGCTAGGGAAGTTTTTGGGGACCCACAGGTTCAGTGCATTGCTGCATGCATTCCGTGCAGCAGTCCATCTTTGGTTTCAGGAATATGATGAACAAGAGGGACATCCCATAGAAAATGTGTTCTGTTTTTTGTTTTTTTTTTTTTGGGATGACAAGATTTCCCTTGAATTTCAGGGATATTGTGCTTCCATAGTTACCCCATTTTGGTTTCATGAACCTTTGTAGCAGGTACGCTTTGAAAGAAGAAGGAAAAATCTCGCAGCAGATAAACTGACTGCAATAAAGAGTCATAAAGCTTTGACTTGTTTTAAATAACTTTGATTTCTTTAATTGGCTCAACTATAATTTTGTATTCAAAATATGTCTTAAATGCTGCATGTTCTGGCTTCCAGAGCTCTTCAAATTGATTTTGCGGCTATAGTCCGTAATAATGGAAAACTTCAATAATAGAATAAAATCTTGGGGTTTGTTCCACGTATACCTCTGCTCATAAAAGTATTTATTGAGGTGATTTAAGAGCATGGCTCATGCCTCTGCTGCTATTTTTTGGATTTTTTTTTTTGTAAGAGTTCTGAAGAAAAAAGAGTGAAAAAGTTTTTAAAAAATAAGCTAGTTAGTAAGGGCAGAAGTGTCTTAATATTGCAGATTGCTTCCTTGGCATAATAAAAGTTATTGACATAATTTTTATAGACACTCTCCTGAGACAAAAATTAAAACAAAAAAAAAAGACGCCAGAAAAATCATGCATACATTTGAACACAGCAGAACTTTCTGGAGAAAACGAAAATCAAAACTCATTTGCACTGATGACACTGGCCTGAAAGGTTTTGTTTTGCAATTACTGTTTTTTAAAACCTGTGGGTCCATTGTTATTTTGCATATAGTTTATGATCCTGAGCTGGAAGTGATCCACAAGGGTCATTGAAGGCCAACCCCTGGCCCTACACAGAACACCCCAAGAGTCACACCATGTGCCTGAGTGTGTTGTCCTAACACTTGAACTCTGTCAAGATTGCTGCTGTGACCACTTCCCTGGGGAGCCTGTTCCAGTGCCCAAACACCCTCTGGGAGAAGAAGCTTTTCCTGATATCCATCCTAAACCACCCCTGACATAACTTCAGGCCATTCCCTCAGGTCTTGTCTCCAGTCAGCACAGAGAAGATATCAGTGCCTGCCCCTTCTCCTCCCCTCACTAAAGTCTCCCTTCGGTCTCCTCCAGGCTGAACAGACCAAGTAACCTCAGCTGCTCCTCAAGCAGCTTCCCCTCAATGCCCTTCACTGTCTTTTTAGCCCTCCTTTTGATGGGCTTTAAAAGCTCAAAATCTTTCTTACATTGTGTCACCCAATCCAGCCCCCAGCACTGGAGGTGAGGCTGCCCCAGCTCAGAGCAGAGCAGGACAATCCCCTCCCTTGCCTGGCTGTGATGCTGTGCCTGATGCCCCCAGGACAGGGCTGGCTTTCCTGCCAGGGCACTGCTGGCTCATGGTCAGCTTGCCATGGATTCACGGGGCTTTTTCTACAGCATTCTCTCCAGCATCATTCCCTGTCTATACACACAATCAGGGTTGCCCTGTTTCAGGTGCAGAATCTGGCCCTTTTCCTTGTTGAACTTTGTACAGCTGGTGGTTGCCCATTTCTAGCTTGTTGAGGTCTCTCTGTGGGGCCTCTCTGCCTCTGAGGAAGTCAATAACTGCCCTGAGCTTACTATCACTGGCAAACTTACTTCACTTTCCTTTGAGAGTGAAATCCAAGTTTTAAACCCAAGTCTCAGAGTTCCATGTTTCTATAATTTTCTTTTCTTTAGTGACAAGACCATGCAAGAGTGTGACAAGAAATATAGTAACAGACACAGAGAAATTCTTAATGTTTTTATGGCACTATGTAAAAAGAAAAAGCACAACCCCCTTGATATAACCTCCCGTGAATGTGTGCTTAAAGGCACATGCTGAAGTGTTTATAAAAATGAAAGTACCTAATTTTGACATGCTTGAAAAGATAATTTTTAAAGTGAGACTGTATGGAAGCCTGCATCTGGGGATACATAAAAACAAGATCAACCTCTGTCTTGGGCAATCTCTAATCAAGTGATATGTACTTGAATAAATAAAAAATATATGATTTTCAAATCAGTCTGCTACACCTTAGCTTCAGTTTATCTTTGAGAGGCATTTAATGCTACTGTACTGTCTGATAGGAAATTTTATAGATGCTGACAATTTAAATATAGAAAACCTTCAAGAGAGAATTATTTTACTACTTTTTAGGAAAATTAAAAACAGAGTTAAGAAATGTAATGCAGTTAATGCAGTACATAAAATTATTATATCTGGAATGGACATGAGCTAGAAGCTTTATGGTTTAAGCTATAGTGTGCTGAACATTATATGCTTAAAATGACGATTAACAGCAGGAAGTTAGTACTTTGTTAAAAGAAGGTGTACTGGTTCCTAGGGGAGTGCAGAAATTGAATGCAGTGGACCACACAAGACAGGAGGATGCTTGAGGAGAAAGTGGTTGAGTGTATGCAAGTTACACAGAATACATTAAGCTTGATTGAAGATCTTGGAACTACCTTGACCAAGAAAGCAAAACAGAAATTAAACCAAATTTCTTTCCATCTAGTTCCACTTATAAGGGGAACATAAGTCATAGTCGATAGTGAAATTTATTTGGTACTTTATGCAGATTACTACTTTTGCAGTTGGGGATATCTTGGCCAAATTTTTACTGTTGATATGCAACTGTGTTTTACATATGTAGTGCAGGGTTGTCAGGGCTATTATTAACATTTACAGATAATTTAGCCTTCAGGTTTCCTCTGAATTCTCCACTATGCTGACTGGAGACTGTTTATCCACAATATAAGGAGTTTCTTGTGACTCCTTGGGGATTGGGGAATAAAGCTAAGATTAGCATATGGAAGAAGTTGGGGACAACATAAGGAAAACCCAGGATATGGTTAAAAGCACGCAAGAGTAGAGGAAGTAGGAAGCGATATAAGCTGATTGTGGAACATAAAAGTTTAAAACCTGAAAACAGGGAGGATAACTAACAGATGAAGCAGGGGGAGAAATGAGGTAACAAATTCCACACAGGAGCCTAGAAAGAACAATAACCTTTGGCAACTGCAGGGTGCTTTTGGAAGGCATGACTTTGCTCCAATGACTCATGTATCTTGATATGAATTTATTGGAAGAAGAATGGAAGTGAAACTTAGCAGTTATATGTGTATTCCCCCATATGTTGGCATTATTATGGAATTCCCTGAAGATAATTTCTGGGCAGTTAATTACCCTGAAGTGTTTGCTGCTGTTCTGTAGTCTCAATTGGGAGCCAGTAATGAGATCTGTGCCTCTTTGTTTCTTTCAGACAACCTATCCCTGGCCACTTTCCCAATCTGTTATCCATGTTAAGCTTTACAGTGTTAAGCTTTCTAAAAAAAGAAATAGTTTTAAACATTTTTATATAAATAATGTGTTTATTCTTTCAGCAGGAACTGAACTGTTTCTTTTTTTTTTTTTTCTAGAATCTCTTTTGCTGAAGTGATAAAGCCCATAGCAGTGAAATGACCAAATGCTGGCATTTAAAATGTTTCTGTGGATTTGCTTTTGTTCCTGTTGTTTCTATGGAGCAGTAGCTGTTGCTATGTATTTTTTCTCTTTGTGTTTGCCAGAACATGACTAGCTGGGTCAACATGCTCATGGTTATAGTGGGGAGTAACATAATTGCTGCTTGGTTAGAGGAGGTATTTTAGAAACAGATTTCTGAGACAGAAAAATCCCCATAATATTTAAATTTCCCTAGCAATGGCATAATCATGAGTAATTAGCTAAACAAGCCATAGTTAATTGTGATCAGGTAACAACCTTTATATTGGCAAAAAAGGCCAATGAAAAATGGATGGAAGTAAATCTAAACAATATTTGATCTGGTGGTATCCTGAACTTTGCTGCTAAGTGTGCACTTATGCATATCAATTTGAAGTCTCTAGTGCAATGGAGCAGTGATCCTTTAATTATTTTAATCAATATTATACAGTCAGACAGGTTAAGTAGCTACCTGCCATAGCTCACTAAACTTGATGAAAAGAACTCCCTTTCAGTCTGTGTTCTCACGGGTGCACTCAGATGGATGCACTTTCACCTAAAAGGCATGCAGATGCCTGACAGCAAGCTTTTGGGAGGTGTTTTGAGTAATGAAAATTTTAGCAGTTAATGGGCTGTTTTTCAAAGATGTGAGAGAAATTGAAATGAAGAATGCACCACCAGCAAAACCTGGCATTTAATATCTTCTTATCCCACTTCCTCTGTTGTATTTGTCTACTGAATGTCAGCCACATTTGTTGCCTTTTATTTTTCTGAGGAATGTTGAATGTAATTTATTAACTAACAAAACAGCAAAATTGTGCTCTTTTTTTATCCACAGGCTGCAGAATTTCCAAGTCAGCCAGATCCCACAGCCTTGCAATTTAGAATGCGCTTCAACATGAAACTGAATTTTGTCATCTCAAATATCATGTTGATGGAGAAAGTTCTTCCAGAAAATTCTTAATGCAACCAAGACAGAATGTAGTATAGAGATGAAGCAGCTCAGAGGTGAGAGGAGTTGATTTGCACAACCAAGTGCCATTGTGGCTGAATTCTGACCCCTGCACAGGCACAGTCAGCCCAATGAAGCCTCTCAGATGACAAAAATTTCCTGCCAGCATAAAAAATTCACACTTCCATTGTTCATTTTAATGAAAGCTTCTGCATATACAGATTTGACTCTGAATTTCTAGAGATCCCCATCTCTGAAGAGAAGACATAAAATAAAAATGTAGTACCTCAGTGCAGGAAATAGAGCTTTAAAATCGTGTCTGAGAAGAGTGCTTGTAGCCCAGATTGTTTTAGTTATACAGCAGGACCAACTCAGCTGTTTTGCACAAAGTCAATTTTTTACAATAGAAATGACTGTGCATGATCAACCAGGAATAACAGGGTTGAGGGGTATCAGCAAAGGAGTTGAAACAAATGCTCACTTCCAGCCTTGCCAGTGTGCCATCCTGTGCCAAATGTATAATGAACTTCTGGCACTACAGTGGCCACATAGTACCAAGATCATGGGCATCTGAGGTTCCTTATTAAACTGTGAATACTCCATATCCACTGTTTATTATATGCCATTTGCTTTAGGCTTAGAAGCTCATTAAAAAGCTACAATGTGACCTTTAGAATTTTGAGAGGTATAATTTGCTACATAACTTCAATATTTTGATAGTTTTTCTCAAATGAATTCTATGCTTGGAAGAAACTGTAATATGGACAAGCTTGTTATGATGCATGTTAAAAAATGCATTGCCAAAAGCAGGTTTAAGAATGTGGTATAGTTTTATAGACCCAGTTAACACACAGTGTTCCTAGCTCCCATTAACCAAGAGATGGCAGATAATTGTTTAGAAAGCTATAAAAATCTGTGAAGATACAGCTTAACTGAAATTCTTTTTGAAGTGAGACCCTCACCATATATTATAACAGGAATAATTGGGCACACTGGGAAAAGAAGTATATACACTAACCATGAAGGCACCTCAGCATTAATCAGAAAAACTGAAACCACTGTCAAGGCTCAATCATTCTTTGATGAAGTGGGCTTCAGAAAATACTTGAAAAGAATAGAAATGCACAAGCCATGAAAGGAATCCTGAACTTACAATACAAAAGCAACTGTTAGGCCAGCAAAAGCCTCCTGCTCTTACCCGTAAAGTTACCTTTTGGAAACAGCAGTGTCCTGGTAAGAGTGAAAATGACAGGTTGATGTAAATTTATTCTGAGTGATGGCAATTAAAACAGAGACTGACATGCTGTTCTTGATGACAAAAATATTATTTGCTTTACACAGTGTCTCTGCTCATGGTTGAGATAGCCAGCCACCATAAGCCTGGTTCATGAGACTGTCTTTGGTAGAATTTACTTCAGTAATACATTTTGCTGGCAATATCACTGTTACTGATTTTGTACTGGAGATGGGTTTTTTGCTCTATTTTACCCCCGAAATGTCACTAGGCATCATAATGCTTGACTTCACTTGCTACATGTTATTTCATACTTACTGTGTCCTTGCTTGTGGATGGGATACTATTCCTACTTCTCCTCTGTGAAGTATGGATAATTCATGTCCACCTAATGCAAACAGATTTCTGAGATCACCTGAACACTGGTAGAAAGTCTTGTCTTCATTAAAATTTCTCTTTTGAATGGAAAGTAGAAGGAGAAATTGGGGAAAGAACCTGGCATGGAGTGACCATTAGAAGCACCTTTTAAGGGAAAGAAAATTAGCATCAAATTTCACTTTCACAGACATTTATTCTTCTTGGTGATGTATCCTTTCATTGTGAATATGATCAAAGACATCACTGATAATGTTTCATGGCAAGATGCTGAATGGTAGAAAGCTGCTGGACAAAGAAAGGTTAAAATTAGGTATTGAGTTGGTTCATTTAGATCAATGTAATTTTGACCTTGGAGCTAAGAGACAGAAAAGGACCTGCTGTGAGTTGGAGATTCAGAACAGTCATACCATCAGTTCAACAACTCCATCTTTAACCTTAAGAAACACAAAGAATTCCTAAACTGTTGGTAGGGACAATGTTTGCAAGCAAATGTTTCTCAAAATAAATGCCACTTGAGTCTGCCTTACCTAGGTTTTACAGATCTAAAGTTAGAGTAGCTGAAGATTAAGCCAGTACGAATTTAAACCTAAAAATACTTAAATGATCTTATTGTTTTACTCTCTGTTTGGGGTCAGAACAAGACAAATAAATGGTCTTGTGAAGCTCTTTGTAATGGAGTTGAAGTCATATTTTGACAAGACTGCTATGGCAGAAGTAGGGTTATGACTAAGAAATGACATCAAGGACAGAAGTTGTGTAATGAATTTAGTTTTTGGGAAGATGTGTGACTAGTACGTCCTCTTATCTGAACTAAGATGCATGCATTCCTAATGACTTGAAAGAGAGCTGACTGCCAAGGCTGCAAGCAAATGAAGTTTTAATTTCAACTGATCCTGCAAGTTTATGAATGTTCCCTTTTTTAACCTGTCTCACTGAAATAGAAAGCAAGAGAGACAGGGCAAAAGTTACATAATGTGAGTCTGCTTCTGAAACTATACAGTCTCATGTAACATAAAATTTTCGTTTATTTACATTAGGAAGCCTTAGCAGACAGAAGCTGTGACTGAGGAATCAGAAGCACACTGTCTGATGTTCCTGAAAACTTTTCTTTGAGATGCTCTTGTGCAAGCAAGAGGTATGCAGTTGCTCTTAGACATAAAGACAATAAAGATATTGTGAGCACATTTTATTCTTTATGCCTTAAAATGTCACAAGGAAAGAAGTGTATGGGGAAAGCTAATTTTGTAATGCTGCACCATAACATTATATAGTGAAACTATCAATGTATAACATTTCTCCCTACCTCTCTTCAATTCTTTTAGGATATTTGAAAAGTACAGCTGGTGGATTTTTCCCCATGGACATGTCTATTTTTTGGAAATGCAAAAGTGTGAAAAAAATATGAATTATTTCTTAAGGCACACCAGATGATTTTTAGTATAATGTTTTTCCCATTCAGAGTACTTAAGGAATATTAACATTTCTTTTCCATTTCAGGCAATGTAGACTTTAGCAAGGACCAGGGATAATATGGGAATTTTTAAGTTTCTGAAACTTCAGCAATAAGCATGAAAGAAAATATCTGTTGGTTCCCTATCCACTTATCCTATCTGTAATATTACTTTGCAGCTGAGAAATACATCCCTCCCCAGCATTCTGCTCATCCCTAGCCATCTGGAAGATTGAGAAAGTGTGATGGTTGCACTGATAGCCAGAGGGGCTACAGGTTTAGTGTTGATGTTCTGTGCAAAGGCTTTCAGCATATCACTGTTGTGTATTGCCTTAGAGAGAGGGAGAAATGTTCTTTTCTATTTTATTTTGCTAACAATTTGTGGAGCCATTTGAAACCTCTGGAGACATATATGTTCCTTTCTTAGAAGATGTCCCACTGTCTTGAATACGGTAGCAGGAATTGAAATGTTAGGAAACTTTCTGCAACATCAACAGAGAACATGTCTGGATCTATTACTCTGATCTGTTACTTGGAATCCCAGTCAGCTTTTATCACATGAAAATGGAACTGCCTCTGGTTGCCCTAATGAATCACTGGTGGGCACAAATGTGAATTACCATGACATATCATTAATAGCTTTGACAGTAGACTACTTTTCCTTATTTTCTGAAGAGGCAGGTGAAAATATTATGGAATTGTCCTGAACTGTGCTGACATCCTGTAAAGCCATAGCAACCATATTTTTCGTAAGGCCATAGGTTTGTTTTCAACAGTTTAAAGATTCACTTATTCTTTAGATATTTCTGTTTTGATGGAAAACAATGCAATGAATATTTATGCACAACATATTGGATGAAGTGGGGTGAGGAAGGGAAAACAATAAGGCCAGCTTCTATTCTACTTGAATGTGTTTTATCTAACAGATCCAAGAGAGACAAATGTTTTTACTGAAGTAATGGATTAAAAATTTATGTAAACTTACTGGTCAACTCAAAAATAATAGAGACTTCATAATAAAATGAAAATAATTCATACCAATACAATTTTCATAAGTATCTTAAAATACTGTTGTAGGATTGAGATTTCTTTTGCCCTTTTCAAAGGTTACTTTTTGGTTTGTTTTGTTCAAAAAGATAAACAATCTGGCCCTGGGAAGTCATGCAGAACAGTCAGTATATCTGAGGCAAATTTTGTTGTTTTTCAGGTAACTTCTGACTGTATAAAGCAAACTATAGATATGAATGTAAGTTTAAAATCAAGCTTGCTTTGACAAAATCTGTGCACAGGGCTTTACTTTGTGGTGAACTGCAATATTTAATCTCTCTACACACTATAGTCTTTGCTAGAAGATACAGTCCTTTATGGTAGGACATTGATGGTTCATGACTTACTGAGGGAAACATTTCTTAGATTATGACATTTTAATATTAGCTGCTGGGTTGGGTTTTCCAGGATTATGGGAAGTGCTGAAGTCTTAGTAATGTGTATATAGTGACAAGTACCTTCACTTTCTAGGTGCCAGGCTGTCAGAAGCTTGTATGTGGATATTTTGTGCTTAGTCTGGGTAAATGCAGTGTCTAAAATAGCAATGTCTAGTCTGACCTGTACAGTGAACCAGCACTGAGCATTGTCCAGGGGAAGGGGATTGAAGATCAGGTCCCAGTGTCTGGTGAAGTTGTGAGCTTTTGTGTGAGGGCTGCAGCAGTATCATCTTGTAGTACTTCTGAATTTGCACTCTTAAAAAGTTAGCTGGTGTCCAAATTCAGTTTGAATTGGGATATGCAGGTTAGTTATCAGAATAAAAAGCTTTGCTTATGGCCTGCAGCCAAGTCTAACACTGGAGTGAAGAAAATTTATTGTGTCACTAGTCATTCAGTCTATTTAAATTTCTAGAGCTTCTATTCCTCCTTCAGTGGACTGTGCATTTAACAGCCTAAAGAAATTCCTTTGTTGATTACCAGATATTAAACATGTCCTCCATCTTCTGAGGAGTTTTCTGGAAAAAGGGTGTTGTACATCTTTTGTGTTCAACTTACCCAGGAGGAGGAGAATGCAACAGTCTCTCACCCCATTTTCTCAGCTTCCTCAGCCGTGTGCTGTTAACTTCAAGCCCTAATCCTCTGCTGAAAGATGCACAGAACCTGTGCCAAAAGAATATAAAATGACATAATGAGGTTGTGGCATAATGTATGAGGACAAGAGCCTGGAAATAGCACTCCTTCATCCTTCTTAGCTGTTGCAGTTCCTTTCTCCTGTAAGCTTCTGATAATGTTATGTCACGTGCATGCACAAATAGTTTGGCAACAGGAAAAGAGTCAATATTTTAGATGTTACTTCCACAGGTCTGTGCCAGCATATATAAAATCATGTTACACATTAAAAGCTTCTTTCTGCCCCATAAATATCTTGGTCACTTTCTTTATCCTTCCAAAGCCTATGAGAGGTAATAAGGCATTAATATGAAATACAGGTAGGCAAAGGAACACTGAAGATGGCACACCTTTGTCTCTGCAGTAAAAGCATGATTAGGATGGTGTATGGCCCAAGATATGAGTTGCCATGAAGTGTACTTAGACTACTGAGCAAAGTCGTGGTGGCTACAGTTTTACAAGGTAAAGTGTTATACTACTGCTTATTTTAAAAAATCATGTTTGTTCTTGTCTGTCATTATATATATATATATGTGTATATATATGACAAATATATACCACTTTCTCTATTGTTGGAGCTCTTTCAAACCATGATGAAAGGTAGAGAAAGAGGATCCCTATTACTATGCAAAACACACCAATTATAGCAATGGAAGTAGAGGGGAAAAGATTTGGATACAAACCCTAAATGTTCTTTGCTGCATATCTTGAGGTAGTTGTGCTACAGGAAGAATCATTCCAAATACTAATCAAGCATAATGATCTAACCAATGAAGTACCCACTGTGAGTGGTCAAGGGGAAACAGGCAGTCTGACAGATTTCAAATCAGAGATATTTGAGGCTCTGGAAGGGGAAGTAGTGAGAAATGACAGGATTTATCCCAATTATTTGGATGTTAGTAACAGCCCTGTTTTATCAAATGGTCTAGCAGAAGTATTTTGTATTATGAGAGAAAATTGTGGTAGACATAGGTGTTTTTAAAGCAAGTTGGAGTACTATGCAAATAAAGAACCATCAGAGACTGTGAAGTAGAAAATTTCAGTGTTTAGGGCTGTTTCTCACCCAAATGATTCCTCCTGCAGTGAGGGACTGTTGAGAGCATGGAGGAAAGGAGAAAATAAAGCAAAGACTTTAAGAAATATTATTTGAAGTTCAAGAATCTTTGAATTCTTTTTAACTAAATTCAAAGACGCAGAAGTAGTCATTCAGAAGGAATTATCCTCAAGAGAAACACACCAGAATGTTAAAAAAAGTTTGTGTACTTCTTCCTTAATATGACTTTCTTCATTTGTTCAAACAAAGTGCTTACTTATCTGGAGAAAAATGTCCTATCATTTAGTTAACACAGATACAATGCTTCATAAATCCATTCAAGCAATGTTTTCTAAGGAAGGGAATTAATTATTATCCTTTTCCTTAGAAAATATTTCCATTATAAAAAAAATGCTAAACATAACTGTGCTTGAAAGAGATATATTTCAACAATAGTAGAGAAGATTAAAATGTGATGAATATGAAAGCAATTTGACAAAAAGTTCTCTAAACTGATAAATTTCAGGCTGATGCTGATTCTTTTTCATTTCCACTTGTCCTTGAAAAACATGAAGTTGCTGTGTTAATTCATCACCTAGTATTTTCAGATTGATTAGGTAATAACAACTTTGGATCCTACTGGTGCATTGTTTAGACTATCTGTAAATAAGTAATTCATCTCACTTGAGACCTTCTCCTTCTGATTTAGTAAATAAATACTGGCTGGAACAGTGCTGTCTTTCAAAGCACAAGGTTTTAATCAGAACTGAGATGCTGATGATATCTAGAAAGGGTTTAATTGGAATGTGTTGTGATGATTGCAAGTTGCTCAACAAAAGCAGTTCCTTATAGAGCCATAATAAGCAGGATGGTTTAGTTCACTCAGTCAAAGGTTTCACAGCTGTAAGCTTGGGGAAAGAAAGCAGGAGGTTGAGCATTGGCTTGTTTCTCCAATAAGGCTGGATTTAAAAGCTTCTCCAGTATAGGCAGTTACTTTTGTCTCTGTATCTTGCTGCTATCAACAACATGCATGATCCAAACTCTTTACAGGGTTCCCCATCTTGACAGTAATCTTTTGGCCATATTTTTTTGACATTTATTGCATAACAGAAACACAAAAACATGTTGCACTTAAAAAAATTATAGAGATAGTAACAATAATTGTAGAATGAGACATTTATGCCTGAAATAATGGGAGAGTTTAGAAATATACTGGCCTGCCATGATAGCAGAGACCTTAAGAAGGGAGCAACAAAGTTCAGTGATGATAAGACATGGGGCTTAGGCTGGAACTGCTTTTGGCTACAACCAAGTGACCCAGTGTTCAGCTAAAACAATGCAGACCTATGGTGGGACAAATCATCTCTGAGGGGTGACAGGGAGAACAAAGAAATAGAACCCAAAAATTGTAAAATGTATTTATTATAAATGTAATATAGAGTTGCAGATCAGTAAAGGAAAAGATGTAAAAAAAGTCTTAATAAATACAAAGAAGTGACTCTAAATGGATCCCAGGTAAGGAAGAAGTAATCATATTTGGTTAAAGAGATCAAAATGATATTACCACATGTGAAGTGTGACAGATGTTGACACCTTGCCATACAGTCCCCAAACACCACCAGATTGAAATGTCCAAATTTAGAGCCCAGAGAAACAGTGGAAGGATGAACATAACACTAGAAAGGGTGGAAACTCTAAGGTGTGTATATGTGTGTGTGTGTGTGTGTGTGTGTGTGTGTGTGTGTGTATGTGTGTGTTTATCTGTCTCAAAGAAGTGATTTCTGAAGTCATGAGAGCTTGCTATAGTATTTCATTGCATGGAACACTGATTACATGAGTCTGATTTGGTACGGCAAACTGCTGGGAGGAAAAACCAGCATGAAGGAAACAAGCAAGTCTATTCCTCAAGAAGGCTTCAGCTTGAGCAGGATTCTACATAGAGGGGTAAAAATTCCTTTTGCTTTAAATTTTGGAGCTACTATCATTTCTACTGTAAATTTTTCAGTGCTGTAGCTGACTGCTCTTCCACCTTTGAATGCCCCCGTGAAGATCACTGCTAAAATTCACTTTCATTGTTCTTGAGGGCTGGGATCCTTTTTCGGCACTGTTAAGTGCTCTTAGGGGAGACAAAATATCTTGAAGCACATGTAAAAGGAAGCAGTTTCTAACTGCTCCTTATTTCCCTGCACTGTGGCAACAGTTCAGTATCTGCACAGTAACAGCAGCCTTACTTTATACTAAGCTTCATAAATTTCAAGCATTTACACTAGTGTTATTATTAAACATAAGGAGGAATGGAATTACAATTTTTAAAATTTTATTTTTAAAAATACATGTATGTTTCAGATTACAGTCATACTATTCTTTTCTTCACTTACCTTGTTCAGCCAGTGAGTTCCAGCAAGTGTCAAACCTCAGTACCAAACAAAAGGCAAGGTGAAAAATCGTAGTCACTGTAATGTTAGCACATATGGGTGACAAATTCTGTTGAAGTCCCATCTGGAAAAGTAAATTATGGCATATTCAACTAAATAAAATTTCTACTGATTTTGGCTGGGGTACAGTCAATTTTCTTCAGAATGGCTAAAGCTGGGTTGTGTTTTTGATTTGTGCTGAACACAGGGATGGCAATAGAGATGTTTTTGTTATTGCTGAGCAGGGCTTGCACAGACCCAGGGCCTTTTAGGCTTTCTGTACCGCCCTGCTGGTGAGGGGGCTGGAGGTGTATGGGAGGAGACACAGCTGGGACAGATGATTACAACTGACCAAAGGGATATTCCAGACCATATGATATCAGTTTGGAGTGATGGCATTTGTTTTCCCAAGTCACCATTAAATCTGACGGACCTCTGCTTTCCTGGAGATGCCTGAGTACCAGACTAGTCATGGGAAGTAGTAGATTAATTCCTTGTTTTGCTTTACTTGTGTGCATGGGTTTTGCTTTTCCCATTAATCTGTCTTTATCTCAACTCCTGGCTTTCCTGTCTTTCACCCTTTCAATTCTCTTCCTGATCCTGCTGGTGGGAGAGTGGGCCAGTGGAGCTGCTTGGGGATTGGCTGCTAGCTGGAGAGAAACCATGACAATGTTTCAGTGATGAAATAGAGCCATCTGTATACTTGTACATACATGAAGTCACTGTAACACAGAGTAAGTCAAATTAGGTGAATTAATTCCAAAAATCATATGGGATAATTAGAAAATTTTATGATGCATAAAAGAGTAGCAAGGGGAAAGCAATGATCATCTCCTTTGGAAAGCATGGAGAGCATTTTAATTAAAACAATAAACTTTATAGTATAGATTGGAGATATCACTTTAACACACTAATACCTAAGTGTGAAGGCTGCACAATAATTTAAAGGTGGCAGTTTCGATTTAGTATAACTCTTTGCACAAAGAGATAGTGAAGAGAGTAATCAATTATCTAGTGCTGGGGGTTAACAAACAAGGCTGAACTGACAGCAAAAGGCAATGAATGCACAGTGGAAAAGGCAAGTTTGCAAATTTCAGGGCTTAGATGCAAGAGCAACAAACTGAGTGAGTAATGGTGCATGCAGTAACAGAAATCAGATGCTGCTGACATAATGCCTCTTGCTGTTTGTGCCACTGAACATTGATACTGATGCTGAGTGCTTATTTGTAATGATGGCCTCAATTGCCACAAGGAGGAAGGTTTGGTATAGTTGTATTGCTCTTTATAACAAGTGTATTACACACTTTTTATAACATGTACATCAAGTTACCATTTACACCACTAATTATTAAATCAGGAGTGAGATTGGGCTTTAAAAAAGATGGTTATGATTGCTGTGATTGAGTGTCAAATACAGTAGTTGACTAGGTGCCATTTATGTGAGGCTAAGAGAGTGGTTATATTTAAAAAAAAAAAAAGGAAATTGTTACAACAAATTCCTTTCTTAGTGCAAGGTGGGTAAAACCATGCAATCTTTCTCATAGACTAATCACAGAAAAACCTTTATTGGAACCACAGCAAAAAGAAAAAGGCTTAAATTTGCTTACGTTTTTCTGGTGCAGAAGAAAGCAAGCACAGTGTGGGAGAAAGACTGAGAAATTGTGTGCACTTTAAATAGAGGCAGAATGTGAGGAAATAGTCCTTGCAAGTTGACTTTACTCCTCAGAGGCCTAATGCTCTTCCTCACATTTGATTTCACCAGGGCTGGCCTCTATTTACTTGTATTTTACAAGATTTCATCTTTTTGCTTTTCAACATCGGTAGATTATGAAGAAACCAGCATGACTGGGTTAAAAACAGATGGTTCATATTTTTTTCTAAGACAGACAGTTGCATGATAGCAATTCTAAAGAAGAGAAGCAAGTGTATTTTGCAAGCTTACTGTATCAAGAAGGAGCAGTTATATATGGAGGGTATATATGGATGCGTGGGTGTCATGAGTGGCTCCTTTTGTACCAAAAAAAAACAACAGGTGACTGAATTTCTGATAGTTTATGCAATGTACATTTAGAGAAAAAGTATGGAGGCTCATGTGGTTCTGAGAGCTGCACCATTTCTTCAGATGGACAGAGATATAGTCACCTAAGTTTGGGAAGAGGAACCAACAATGAAGAATGAACATCTTCTTTTGGTAGTAACAGAACACGCTAAAAAGGAAAAGCAGGCTGTGTAATGAAGGAACTGCTTACATGGCTTTAACAGGCACAGTATTGTCTGCTGAGTCATGTGGAGCCCCATTTCAAGATTCATTAACCTCAGAGCTTACATATATCTAGTTCAACAAGCTAATCTAAGTGGGTGAAATCCCTCTATAAGCATTAAGCTCCTGATTTAACATTTATGCTCGTAGCACAGGTGCATGTTCACACATCCAGAACACCCAGGCTGCTTTAAATAGCCTATCTTTCAATCAGAAGTGAGGAAAATCTGCCTCTGTCATTTGGTTGTATTGTAGAAGCTAAAGAAAAGTACTTCTGTCAGTATTAAGGGTGTCACACTTTTGAATGTGTTGGAGATTATCCTCTTGTATTGCTTCTACACACTGTTCCAGAAGAAAAGCAGCTTTAGCTGAGGCTTAAGCAAAATGCTTTCATTCCCTCAGAGTATATGTTCAGCTAGACCTTTTAAAAAATGACATACTGACTCTTTGTGCTTCTCATGTAACACTGAAAATGAGGCATGCATATTCTAAAATGAAACTCAAACATTAGAGTTAAACAGAAAAGAAATGGGCAGTAGTAAATATTTTAAAATTATGTAGCTAGCAATAAATAGGCAAGGGAAAAGTGTTTTGCACTATTTCTTGCAATTGTATTAGCTCTTATGTCTTACTGTGTTTTGCAAAAGTGTTGTTTTTATTCATACGCAGATATGAGCATCTTAGAACATGTGTAGAACACATAGAATATGTTGACTGGAAAAATATTGTGTTAGAGAGCAAAATCTAGTGAAGCCATTCCAGTTTGTTGTTATCTAAATGACCATTGCTTACACTAATGTAGGTAGTTTCTGAGGATTAAGAACTTGAATTTTTTTTTACCACCACTTATAATGATACCAATAATGAGGCAAATGTTTAAAACAGCAAACAAAGCAAGAGTATAAACTGAAGACAGGCAGATATAGATGGATAATGGCTGTTGCTTAATTTTCTGAGGGTGAAGTTCAAGGAGTTTGACTTATGATTGTTACCAGCAAGAAACTTGACTCTTGCCTGGCCTCAAACAGAAGCTGCCATTCACAGTGTCCAAGTATATGGTTCTGTGCTGAGATAGCATGAATTGGCACTGTGATCCAGTTTTCTAGCTTTTGCATGACTGAAGATCCTGTTTTTAAATCATGCTTATTGGTGGAACATTTAAAGTATTTTCAGTGGCCCTGTGCAGCAAAAAAGTAGCTTGCTACCTTACAATTTTTTTAATTCAACTTTGACAAAGTTTCTCTTTCTGGGAACTTGGAAGAGCATTAATGAATTGCCAACATTTAAAACATCCCAATGGGTTTATAATCCTGGCTGTCAGGCCCTGTCATGACCCACCCTGGCAAATCCCTGTCATTCCTAATCCCAGGGAACCACAGACTCCTTGCCTTGGCACTGGGAAGCATAGGGTAAACCTTTGCTAGCATAGGTGAACCCTTCACTAGGAAGGCAATGCTGTGGAGTTCAGGCTGCTCGCAGGAATGCAGCTTCTGCATCAGGACATCACCTATTCAGTAGATTCAAGAGGTTGTTTAGTAGCTTTAGAAGTGTCAAGCCCTTTGATTTTGAATTTTTACTTTTTTTCCCAACACTGATAATTCAGTAAGGTGGGTCCCAATCTTCTGTTGAGACTCACCACTTACACTTAATCTGATGGTGAGAAATCTCAAAATGTGCTTTTGATTGCATAACCATACCTGAGGACACCACCATAATCACATGCAGATATTGGCTAATCACAGACTCAGGGTAATGAATCATAACTTGCACTGTAGTGTTGTGGGCTGGTTTTGTGTATGTGTGTTTCAGACTTCACATTACCTCATACCAGGAATTTACACCTTTTATTAGCGTTGCTAGATTAACACTATTTAAAAGAAAAAGCCTGCAAGTTATAAGTAAAAAGGCTGAGGAAGACTGAATCCATATTATACTCCTCTGAGACTCTGTATCAAGAGAGATTTTGCTGAATGTGAAAAAAGTAATTTCACATAGTAATTCTGGCACCAAGCCCAGTTTCTTTATGGAGGTAAGATAAATGAAAATCAAGGTAGAGATATATTTATTTGATCATATAGGTTTTTTTTCCTTCCCCCCCCTTCTATATCAGCTTCTAAATAAAGTTATTAAAGATAATTCCAGCCCCTTTACTAAACCAGATTTTATTTGAAGGAAAAGTGGTCTGTGCTTCTGGGAGCAATTTGCTATTCTAAAATGGCTTTCTCTGAAGTGTTTATTGAAATGGAGAAATTATTCCCCATATTCTCTCCATTTGGAATGGAAAGCTACTCTAATACAGTGAATGATCCAAGGAAATTAAGAGTGCAGAGCAAAAGAGTTTTTGATGAAAGTGTGGGAGAGACAGGCTTAGGAAGCAGACAGTAAAATCATTTGAAGAAATGGGAACATGAAGTGCAAGGTGTGAAGAGATGGCAATAACTGCATTTTTCATTGGCAGAGTAATGACAACAATTTGAAACTTATTTGGGCAAGTGCCATGCTATGCTTTAGGACTTTTATGTTGACCTTTTTGTGGATCAACTTATTGGAAAGAGTATCAGGTTCCTCTGCTTCCTGAGAAGCATATAAAGGTAGGGGAGTAAGACTTAAATTCTGCTGGGTGAGTTCAGGAGAATTTATAAACAATATATTATTAATGGCATATTTTGAGATCTCTGACATTTTCAGATATCTTCTCTATTCATTCAGTCCTATGTGCAATTTCATTCCATTAAAGTTTTCCAGCTTTGAGTTTGGGACTATGACTAGGTAAGCAAGGTCATCTGGAACTGCTGTTGTGCAGGATAACAGTGGAGGTTGTACCCTATGACCATGCTCTACTCGGTATCTTTTCTATCCACAGTATTTGTCCTCTTTATTAAAGGATAATTTCCTTCTTGTTGAGTACTACTACTGTAGGGTCAGGAGCATTATAATATTAGGGATTTCTTTGTATTACCTTTCTTCAGGACTTAACTGGGAGCAACAAGAGATAGATACAGATTTTGGAGGTCTCTATTAATAAACACTCCTACTTTGCACTCCTATTCAGAGTCCCGGGAAAGCTGAAATATTGTGAGACACTGGCAAGATAATCCCTCATCTCCACCTCAGAAAGGACAATCAAAAAACTAAATTGACATCTACTTTTTCATTTTTATTTTCTTCCCAATACATTTAGCAGAAAGATAATGAATCAGTGATTATTCTGTTTCCAATTATATCTGAAATTTCTTTCAATGGCTCATCTGCAAGGCAAGCACCCACTCAAACTTTGTGTCTGTCATGCCCCTTGTCCTCTGACTGGCCCTATGTTTTATCCAACTGGCCCTACGTTTTATCCACTTGCACCAAGAGAGAGCTGGTCACTCATGCTCATCTTGCTTCTTGCTTTTTAGGCTCTGTTTGTCACCATCTGGCTGTGGCCAAGCCCAGCTACCTGCTTGGACAGCCTTCACAGCCCTGCTGTTCAGTTATCCTGCTTTATGACACCTGCTGTAATGTACAAGATCAAAATAATATGCCTGTACCAAAAAAAATCCTGCCTGAAAGGAGCCCCAGTTCCTCCAAATTATGTCTCTTAAACAGGCTGCTTTTCAGTTTGATCTTTTGTCTTCCATGTCTGCAACATATAATGTAGATTAGGGCAAATATTAATCTTAGGCATATTTGGGCATACTTAATTGGCTCAGATGTTCATGTAGCTTTACAACTATAAAAGTTAGTGACAATTTCCTTTTAATTTAAGCTGTTAGAACTGAAATTCCCCCAAACTCTGTAAACAAAGGTCTAATTGCATGTTTCAGATCTGCTCATTAGTCTTAGTCCTTTCCCTTTCATGAGATTATGACCACCTCAATTGATTTTCTTCCCTGTGACTCTGTATAGGACTTATTTTTCTCTCCTAGGCCTCTGTTAATAGGCTTATAAATGACATTTTTGAATGTTTTTCAGGAAAACAAATAAAGTTGTTTCTGTCATTTAAGAAGACTAGTGATGTGGCGATGGTTGTTTATAAGATATGATCACTTTTTAGAAAAGGATCATATCCTATTGGTAAAAAATATTTAAAAAGAAAAACAAAAATAAGGAGATAGGCAAGGACTTTCTTTTAGAAGTAGGTTAATGGACATAAAAGATATTTTAGAAGTAAGGCTGAAAAAAATTACATCAGACACTGGCTTTTGTCCTTATGGTAATAAAAGAAATTCTTTGCAATTTTACAGTAAAAGAATGGCTTATCAATTGCTTTGTTTTTTCCTAAATCAAAACTTGAGTATTGCTACCTTAACTGGTTTTTGAGTGGGAAATATTACTGAAATGTAAGGGCTACATTAGCTTTATGTTTTGTCTAATGCAAAGTGTACTGGAAAGAACCTGTAAAACAACTTTAAATATTATGCTATTGTTGGCACAATGTTAATGATATTCAAGAGATAATAGGTCTGGTTTTCTAATGTTGAAGTTCATGGAATTTTTGTATCTGGTTAAGGTTGCTGCTTTCCTGATTATTTCATTGATTTAAGCATTATCTGGACAATAAATTGTGTTAGGAATTTCTTCAGGTGAAGGAAAACAACATTGTTGAACTTGAATGGCAAAGATGTTTCTGCAAAATTAATTTCCTCTTTTTTAGTTAAAAAACAAAAAAGAAACAGCTTTCCAGATGTTTAAGAATAGTAAGGAAAAGAGTGTGGAAAACTTTGTTGATCACAGGAAACAAGCCAGAAGTCATAATAGAAATTGTCATTAAAAACCCCAAGGCCTTGATTTAGGCAGTTTTAATGACATTTGGGCTGCATTGTTATTGTTATGCATGATCACAGCATCAGTAACACGCAGTTGTATATTTTGCCTAAAATACAAATGGTTAATAAAATTATTGAGAAAAATCTGAAAAATTTCACTAACCCCAAGCATGTTTATATGTCTGTATGTCAAGGCTCAGTGAAAGTTGGCTGAAGACAGCTTTGTCCTCGTGCCCTCTCTTTCAGTCAGTATCTTGTTGTTCACTGTCATAGTGACAAATGAAAACATTTCATGGCAGCAACTGTCAAAAGCCCTCCTGTGAGCCCTGCATTTTCTTTCTCTTTCTCAGTTAAGAGCTGCCATGATATATGGCTTCATATCAGTAAGCTACAACTTCTTGATCAAATAGGCTAGCTGTTAGTCACTGGCTGGTAGCCATTTAGGTGGTGAATAATAGGCTTTCCTTACCCATTTTTTACTGGAAGAGGAAATAAGTCTCTCTTTATAGGGTACCTCATATTACAAACATGGAATATTTATCTGTGACATGAGATCCTATTCAAACAGTGCACTGTCAAACTCGCTATAAATGGATGTGCTGGCTGATACATAAAAAGGTGCTTGGCCTGTATCCTGCTGGCTATGAAGGTTCCAGCAACTTTGTCTTTCCTGGCATCCAATGTTACTTAGGAAAGAAATATATGCACATTTATTACTATATATGGTACTGCTATTAATAATTAGCAGGTGCTGGCCATCCAAGAGTTTTTCCTTTATTTCTTTCACCTGATCCACCATCTTTTCTTACCTGGCTATACAGGACTTTCATTTAATGAAGAATAAGTTAATGCATTTCTGGTCATAACTAAACAGTGCTGTTGGGTTGGAAGTAAAAACTTGAAGTGGGGCATAAAATCCTTCAGGGAATGAAAGATGTGTGTCCATTAGTGAAAGCATTAGTACTTAAAAGAAATAATGGATGAAACTTTCTGGGAAGTAAATTGGTAGGCTGTCCAGAACAGGAAATAAGAAATTGGTATATAAAAAACATAAAAGAAAAAAAAAAACACATCTGGAAGCTGTGAATTTTTTTTTTTTTTTTTTGTAATATCACTTTTCTCTCCTAATGAACACCCAGTGAAAATCCCTGTGTTGTATTTTCTTGATGGTCACCAAAGTGAGTATTTTAATGAAAGAAGAGTAATTTGATATCAGCTGGTGTGGTTAGGTCATTATTGATCATCCACTCTCAAGGCTAAACAGTTTTGAGGCAGGATTCACTCTGTCAGATTTCTCTTTGAGGCAGATTCACTTTGCTCTCCCTTGCTAGTTCCTGGTTCCTGGCCTTGCAAAGGTTGAATATTCAGCAGAAGGTGACAAACATTATTAAGGAACTGGAGCATCTCTTGTAGGAAAAGCTGGGAAGGTTTTGCCTGTTCAAACTCAAGAAAAGATGAATGAGAGTCATGTAAGTACTTAAAGGGACGATGTCAAGGAGATACGGCAGGCTCTTCTCAGTGGTGATGAACAATAAGAAAAGAGACAGCAGGCAGAAACTAATGCATGAGAAGTTCCACATGAACATGAGGAAGAACTTCTTTACTATGCAGGTGATGGTGCGCTGGAGCAGGTTGCCCAGAGAGGCTGTGGAGTCTCCCTCGCCGGAGATACTAGAGAACTGTCTGGGTGCAATCCTGTCCTATGTGCTCTAAGATGACCCTGCTCAAGCAGGGAGGCTGCACCATATAGATGACCCACTGTGATCCCTTCCAACCTAACCCATCCTGTGATTCTGTGACTATGACAGCAGTTTTTAGTTTTAGAAATATAATTATAAAAGGGAGAGTGGATCTTTTTATAATAGTGCAAAATAAATCTACTCTTCAAATTAATGTTTGGGGTTTTTATTTTATTTTATTTATTTATTTATTTTTTTATTTATAATTTTTTATTTTATTTCCTTGTAGATTTATTTGCATGATGTCATACTTGCCACAAGCTGATTTCTGGAAAATGGACCTAACACAATATTGTATCTGACTGTTTCAATTTTGACTCAAGTCTAGGGAGTTTCAAATCAGTATTTTTATGGCTTTGATGTTTCCTTTCAACAGCAACATTATGCCCTTATTTGTGCTTGTATCATCCCACAAAGAGGTTCACCATTTGTTTCATATCCCAATCTGCCTTGTCAGTGAAAAGGGAATATTTTAGTCAAACTATCAAACCAAAATTTTATAGCTGGATAATTTTACTCAATTTTCAAAATTTCTCTTCTTGTACCCTGTGTCTAAATTTAACATTATCTCCTTTCTTAATATTTTCTGTTAACCCCAAGTGAAAAGCTGCTCATGAATCTCATACAGTACAGCAAGCTAGCTTTAGCCACTTTGGGGTAAATTCAAAATCTGCAGGTTTCAGACTCTAATTCCTGTGAAAAATAAACACAATATAAAATTAGCTTTGCCCCTGGTCATGCCATAACTTCAACAGGTATAATTTCTACAAACCTTTGCCATTCAGAATATACTAGTCATTGATACTGTGCTAAAGCAACCTGTAACTAACAATACAGACCCCAAACTGATCAGCAAAGGCAGAATGGCAGCAGGCAGGACAGCATCAGCTGGAGCTCTGCTGTACATCCTCAGTCTCTGTGATGGGGGTGGTAACTTCAAACATGACTAAATCATCACACCTCGGCTGTCAAGAGCCTCAGTGCCTTCATGGACACTGACCACAAACCCTAGAGACAAAAAGCCTTGCATATTTATGCAAATTTGTAAGGACAGTGCTTAGTCATGTTGCCAGGTTGAGTCCAGATAAGTGAGAAAAGAAGTCTATGGTGGATAAATCACGGTGATACTGCAGCACATAAAACCCTTCAGTGTTCATTCGGGCTAGGAATGGGATTTCTGGAATGAAAAATACAATGCTGACCTTGGTGTTAGAGTAAAGTTAGAAAAGCTTGAAACAGGCATTGGAGTTGTGTGAACTGCTTCTAAGCCCTTTTTTTTTCATGTGTCAAAGAAGCAGACTGACTTGTAGCACTTGTTTTCCTTCTCAGTGGTCCAAAGAAAGGTATCTTTGCTTCAGTGAAAAAAAAGGCTTGATACCTTCTGCTCACATTTGCAGTGAGGAATGGATATAAAGGAAAAGAAAAAAGGGGGAAGGCATACAAATCAATCTTCACAATTGATAGTCAAAATTATACATTCAGTAACACTCTGACATTTCTTTGTTTCAAGCTGTAGTCCAGTTTGTGTGTCTTAAACACTGAATGTTTAAATTCATATACATGACTGCATATATACAGTTTGCAGAACACATCAAAGTTTTATATGATATTGTTGTCTGGACAGATGTGGCACAGAACTTTCACAAAGAGCTTCCACAAATCTTGGGAAGAAGGGAAGAGTCTCACATCTGTCTTATATATGAAGTTTCTCAGACATTTTGATTATGGTGCCTGTTTTGGTCATGTTCTTAACCACATCATTATTTACTGGATTAATTGCAAGCTACTCATCAAAAGTACAATTGAAACTTTCTTCAGATAAGTGAGTATGAGGCATATTATTAAGGAATTAACCATTACACCATGGTTAAGTTTGTTATGCTTTTAACCTGCCTTGCTGATGTGCCTCATGAAGCATCAATCTCAAACTTTTTATTATTGCTTGTCTTTAGGCCCTATTATCACTGAAGATAGAATGTATGGTATGAATATAGAGATGAAGTCACTTATTTGCATGATCTGGGTGTTTGTAGTACTCAGTGATGCAGATTTAGAAATTTCTGTTCTTATTGGTTTTTGCCAAGTTATTGAGAGTGCATATTGTGCCATGAAGTGCATTAAACAAATTTTGGTCTTCAGGGTAAATACATATGAAGGAGTTTTTCATATTCCCTATGTGCAAAGTTAGGAAATGCATTAATTATGATGCCATTGTAAATCTTTCCAGCATATGTTATTTGCAGCATGGCTTAGTGTTTATTCATAATATTTTTTTTATTAGCTTGGAAAAAAACCAGACAACCTCTTACCTCAAAAATCTTGATATGTTAAATTAATTCCTCTGATTTTTGGTCAAATCCCCAACCTTTAATTTCAAGGATTGAAATGCAATTTCTGAAAGCAAATAATTTTAAAAAAATGCTTTTGCCAACATTCAAATTTTTGTAGAGATGGAGATGAAAGGTATTATTTATATCTGTGGGTAGTCAACTTTTATGCTATAAACAAAATGCAGAGATAGTATGTTAATCTTTTCAGCTACACTTTAGAAATGCAGTTTTACCTGGTAAGAAAATTTCAAAGTTCAGCTTAAAAATTTTGCAGCAGAGTTAATCTCCAGTGGGATACTTGTCATAGTAATTTTGTAATCATTGCAATATTTAACCAAGATGATGATGAATTACAAAAGAATCCTTCTAAGGTTACTAAAAGCAGAAACAAAGTCCAAATACTATTCTGCTGTTTCTGAAATATAGAATGTACTATTGCACAAAGAAGGATAAGGCTACATTTGGCAGAAAGGCTATTGTGCAGACAAATTGAAGAATACACTCTATTTTGAGATATCATGAACATCTTTAGGTACTACTGTTGTAAAACTCTGTATAATTATCAGCTTTTATGTTTTTGATTCTCAGTCAGTCCTGTCACAGCTATAAAGATCTATACAGACTCTATCACTTAGGCAATGATTTATGCTAGCTTTATCTTCAGTCAGTCAACTTCACAACTTTGAACACCAACAGCAAATTCTCATCTTCACCTTCCTTTGATGGAAAGGAGATGGTCAACAGAATGAACTAAGGTAGCCACATTCACAAAGCAGATTTTACAATGTTAAAGGTATGTGACGTTGAAGTTTAGTTTGACTTAAACTAATAAAAGCAGTGGGTGGGTAAATAAAGTGCAGAAAACAATTTTATTTTCCATGGTAACAGCAAAATGCAGCTTCTGAGAATGTAATGCTGAAAGAAGAACAAAACCTAGAAAAGAGAAAAACTGAGCAGTCATGTTGAAGGTAGTGGTATAGTAGTAACTCCTTGACATTTTTATTGGTCTTGCCAGCTTGAATCATGGAATTATAATTGTATAATTCTAAAGTGTTAATTAAAAATGCAAGGTCTTTTTGTTTGAACTTTGGAAAGATTTGTAGGAATGACTGTGTAAACAAAGATAATCACAGTGAGTGTCTGAGTTCATCTATCACTGCTTCACAACATACAGTGGCAGAACATATTTTTTAAGAAATACACAGGATCTTTGTCTAAGAACCCCTCAAATTTTTAAGTCTGATGGTAATCACTCAGAATCTTATATTGGGTAAAGAATCTTATATTGGGTAAAAAATCTAAAGAATCAAAATGTGCTTTTTCTTTTCACTCTTTCTTTTTTTTCCTCAAATACAGCTAAAATATCTTCATGAATGGTTTAATAAACGTAAATAATATTTAAGTTCCCACAGAGCAGGACAAGTGTTAGGTTTCACCAAAGTTTGTTGGCACAAGCAAAGTGCTGCAATTGAAGAGGAGGCTGTGACTCAGGAGGCCCTGGTAAGTTATGCCTCCCCTCTTATCTATTTTCTTGTCCCACTAATTGCAGTTGTATTAAGTCACAATGGAAACACCATTTCTCCTCATTCCCATCCCCTTCAGATTCATGGATATTCCTTCCGTGTTCATCCTCGCCAGCTCCCCTGAACTTTTCACAGAGGTTTAGCACTTTCTCTTTCTTATGGAAGCTGTATGTATTATTGTGGCTTCAGCAGTGCTTTGTTGAGAGGGCCAGGTAACCTAAAATTTATCTGATGCAAATAAAAATTTTGGACTGTGTGTTTTTAAAGTTTATCAGGATGTGCAAATTTGTCAAAACTGCAAGCATCTGAAGACTGACATCTGTCTTGATAATACCATATTTCAGTTGTGACCAAAACATTATGAGTGTCTGCACTGTGTTTCATCTGTAAAATGTACTGTATTTCATATGTAAAAATATAGTCAACTTTATAGCTCAAACTCACCAACTGGCATCTCTAAGTTATTCCCAAGTGCTGCCTTAAATGCATTATTTTACCTGAGAAGTAGACTTTTATTCTTGTGGCTGTGGGAGGGAGGCTTTCCTCAGATAAATCATCTTTATCACCAAAGAGGAGATCAGTGATCCTACATCAGAGATCAAAGAGCAAACACGTGGTTAGGGCATTTCTGTCATATTGAAATGCTGGGTATTGCTACTGGTTTTAGTTTCACTGTCTGCAGCACATTTTTTATTCACCTGTGACACAGTAAATGACCAAGTAGCTATTTATAAATTATTAAATCAATGACCTACAATGAGGTAAACCTAACAGCATGCTTGTTAGGAAAGGTCACCCAGTCTGTTATGAGGAGCTGACTGGAAATAATAACTTCCTTAGTTATAGCCATTATGACCTTTCAATTTTTCTCTCCATAACTATAGTTGCAAACAAATAAAATTTTAGACAAAGAACATTCAGGTGCCAATCCCTCTTATGATGAAGCCAATATTCTTAATAAATGCAACATTGATACTTTTCTGCAGCTGATTTCATTCTAACAGTGCAGGATTTAGGGGTAAAAAAGAAAAAAAAGAGTAGCCTGAGGCTTCCTAGAGGAGAAGCTACTGTCCTTTTCTAAGAATTATTATCATGTTAACCTTAAGACTGCTTTGTAATACTGTGTCCACCAATAACACATTACTTAGAAATTTTTTTTCTGGAGAAGTCTATGAGGCAGGGAGCTACTGGGTGCCTTTGAAAGAGTTGCTTCCTGAATGCCTTAATTCTTTACCCAGTTATCTGAAAACCAGAGGTGGAGGTGTTTTCCACAGTGCTGTGGCCATCTAGAGATGCAGGTTCTGTTAAGATTGAAGGAAACAGGTTCACATTTTCATGCAAAAATTCCTTTAGTTCTGGTCCTACATCTGTATATCTGGTCAGTTTTATCTGGGTTTTGTTTGTTGTTACACTGCTGCTGACTGAAAAAAAAATGATGTTGCTTCCCTATTTCCTAAATGTAAGAGCTCATTAGCTTTTTTCTTTTTATTACTATAATTTGTGTTTAAATAATTCTACAGTGATAGCTGATTTGGTTCTGATGTGTGATATATTTTAATAAAAGTTAAAAGATGAACTGATAAAATGAATTGCAATGGCTAGCAGTAGTTCGAAATTAAAAATTATGAGAAATTGTGACAAATACTTATAGTAATATCTTCTTATAATTGATACATTTATGGATGATGTCTCTGTCATGAGTGCTGAAGTGCATTCTAGGTGAATTTATTATTTTTTCTTGAGAATGCAGTATGAATTTATTGTCTTTTTCTTGAGTATCCCGTACTATAAGTTAATGTAATTTAACAGAAAAAGATTAAAGACATTACAGCTGCTGAAACTAGTTTGATTTTAAACCTTCAAGACCATTTTTAAAAAATTTGTGGTCATTCTTTTTTGGACTCATTCTTTGAAGAAATATTTATCTTTTCTTCTTTTTAATTTCTCCCGCCTCATATATTAACCTCAGTCAGAAATAGAAACTATATGTGGAACATATTTTTCTGGATCAGAAATTACTTTGTCCAGCATGGAAAAAGCTGAATTGCTGATACCTCAGTTGTATTTCTAACAGTATTTGATCTCAGATGATTCTTTAAGTACTTTGTAAATGAGATTCCTAGGGATGGTGTCCTCAACTGCATTTCAAACAGTGGGGTGTGTAGGGGGAGATAGGTAACTGTTTTGCAAAAAAAAGAAATGATGAAGATGACTTTTTACAAGGGCTGACAGTGAAATGGATTTATTAGTGATCATTACTGACTGGGCCCACTGAGATAAAAAGTGTGGAAAACCTTTATTATCTGCCAATTGCCTCGCTTGGTTTTACATTGTAGAAATGTCGTTTTACTTTTAGATTGCATAAGATCAAATTCTAGGCACTGATTTTCAAGATGTCCAGGCACTGTGTACATCAACAGAGCTCTTCAACTTCCAATGGAACAACAGGGCTTTATTAAAATTCTCTTCAATATACAGAAATAGTAGAGAAAAGGAAAAAGAAACTAATTTGCCTGGTCAAAAAGAAGGCAAAACTCCCTGAATCAAGAGCTTTATGGTTCTTCACATTTACTTGATAACAACATTTTATGACTGTTTTAAGACAGGAGAAGGCTTTTCTGAATAATGAGTCTAGATTTGGGTTGGTATTGAATAGGTTAGAGTTATATGAAAAAATAATTAATTACTATCTTGTAAGTTTTAATATTTGAAAGTTCAATAAATGCACAGTCCAGTCTAGCATATGCAAAAAAATTATTTTCTACAGGGTTAAAAACACTGATCATATAAATTCAATTAAAAATAGATCTAATCTGTAAATATGTCTGTATGATGCAATGTACAAAAACCATCATCTGCTCTACTTAAGATGCATATGGTTTCAACTTTTTTTAGGCCTTTGGTGGAAAAAAAGCCCTGTGGGTAAATACTTAGTTGCAGTGAAGAACAATAGGATGTTTTTGCATAACCCAGTGTTTTAATCTTCTTACTTAATTCTTTGTTTCTGTGTGATATCAAAGAGCTAATGAATAGTCAATTTATAATTAGAAAACAAAAAGCATCAATTTAATGTTCTATTTTTAACTAAAATTTATTTTAAAAATTTCCTTTACAATGATGAGGGTACTTCAGTGATGTCCCCTTGGCCTCCAAGGCCTGAGAGATGGGCTTTGTTCCTGTAGTGCTGACTCAGGGTTTTATGATAAAAAATTCAAAAACTTGTAGCTAGCAAGTTTCATAAATTTAATCTGAAATAATAATTGAGTTTTTAAGGATAAATGTTGCTTGTTTTTGCCAGAGGTCATGCTCTGCTTCCTCAGTGAGGCAGTGATGGGGGTCACATTCTGTGCACAGAGGTTTTCCTCTACTGCTCCTTTTCTGACACCTCTTTCCTATGTGCTGGTGTGAATTCTCCACAGGCTGCAGAGCCCATGGGTCTGTGCAGCAGAAAGGAGAGAAGAGCACATACACATTGTGTGTGTGTGGGTGTGTGACTGTGGTGGTCACCAGTGAGCATCAGGCTAGACTAGCTGGTATGTAGGCAACCCAGTGTTAATTTGGCAGTCCTAACAATTTATGGATGTTTTTATGTCTTTTTTTGGAACTATTTTGTGGCTCCTCCAGGTAACATGGATAATAACATCTCAGCCAGTGTTTTCAGCATGTTCAAGTTACAGTAAGAAAGGTATATTTGTAACAGATTCTACATGGCTTAAACACTTAATTTTTAGAGGTAAATTTTTTTTTAAATCAAAGTTTATCTCGCAACTGTATCCTCTAAGATACGTGTGCTTTCCTGAGATGTTTATTTCTTTTTAAAAGGGAAGTTTAATACATGGACAATCCTTTCACAATACTTATTAAACTTTTCCATGGGCATTTACTCATCTCTGCTTCAAACATTAAATGTTAAACTTCTTGCATTTTCATTTCATTAATTTAGAAATGCACTAAACCAATTTTAAGTGTCTGTGCAAGATCTGCCAAAGGTTTAAGCCATCTAATCACTAGGAAAGTGGTTCTCCTCTTAACTGAGAAAGATAAAGGAATTACTTTCCTCTTTTAAGGTTCAGATAAACAGCCAGGGTGTCATGATTTAACCTTAGTTAGCAATTGAGTACCATACAGATACTTGCTCACTCCCCTGCCCCCTGGAGAGTGGTATGTGAAGTAGAATCAAGTCAGAACCAGGTAATACCTATGGGTTAAGTTAAAAAGTTCAATAATTGCAATAAAAGAAATACTACTACTAACAACAGCAATAGCAGCAATGTAATTACAATGAAAAAGGAGATAACAAAAAGAGGGAGTAAAAAAACCCCAAAAAGATAAGTGCTGAGTGAAACTATTGCTCACCACCCACTGACTGCTGCCCAGCCTGTCTCTAAGTAGTGATTGACCCCTCTTGATCAACACCCCAGTGTATATACTGGGAATTATGTTCTATGGTGTGGAATATCCCTTTGGCCAGTTTGGGTCAGCTGTCTTAGCTGTGCTCCCTTCTGGCATCTTGTGCTCACTGGCAGAGCCTGGAAAACTGAAAACCCTTGACTTATGGTGAGCACTGCTCAGCAGCAACTGAAACATCAGCGTGTTATCATCATTATTCTCCTGTCAAATCCAAAACACAGCACTGCACCAGCTGCTTGGAAGAAAATTGACTCTATCCCAGCTGAAATCAGGGCATAAGGAAAGAAGTAACTAGTTTAGAGTGAATTTTTGTGTGTAGTTTTTGGTGAGATAAAATTGTTATGGACATAACCAATGCATGAATGAACTGTACATGCAGAACTGTAACAATTAATATTGGACAAAAGAGTCAGCATGCTTCCTTAACAACACAGATACTTTCCATTTAAATGCTGCTTTTTGCACTCTTTTTTCCTAAGGTTGCTAAATAATCAAGTTGCTAAATCGAGAGTTTACTGTGGAGCAGAAATGTGGTGGCAAAGTGATATCTAGGAGTTATGGCATTATTCTTGAATTACCAGTGACCATGCAAAGTCAGCAGAAGTGAACTCTGCTGATGGTGTGGCTTAATTCTTGTTGCCTCTGAGAAATGATATTGTAATGATCATTACCGGATAGAAAAAAATTATCTGAGTGACTTTAATGGGTTGTCCTGCAGCTACAAACTATTGATCATTTGTGTGCTTGGAGCAAGACTGACAACTGGATCTTACCCTTTATGTTTTGTAGCTGTTTCAGCCTTTCAAATTACAAACAATTTCAGGTTTTTTTGTTTTGTTTTGTTATTGTTAATGTTTTCTTTCCCCCAAGCACCACAGCCTATGAGCTATTGGGATAATCGTACTCTTAATACTCAATTGTGACTGTTGAAAAGAGAACTTAAATGCAATTTCTAGTGAAGAAAAGCAAAGAGTAAGAAATTATATATTAGTCAAAGGGTGGTGGAAATGAAAAATTATTTTTTTTTCTTGCAGGGAATCAGAGAAAATGATATAACTAAATGCATCTTTGAACAAATTTACATAAATCAGAGTGAGATTATAAATTTCTTTTAATTGATTATTTATGCATCTGGAATCCACTCCTGAAGCCTAAATGTGCTGAAAAAAAATCATTAAAGTCTAAATCTTTACCATTAGTTCCTCTGCCTTGACTTTGTGGACAGTTACAGTGTATTGGGTAAGTTATATAGAGGATTTTTCTGCCCATTTTTAAGTTCATTTGCAGTGTAATATTTATAAATTTTGCTTTAAAGACTGAAATTTTAATTGTCTTTTCTATGGCACTAATATTAATCAATGCTTTAGAAATATCAACAAATTTATATTTGAAGAATTTTGTGAGATGATATCTAATTTTTACCCTTCCAATTTACTAGAACATGAAGTTAAAATTATTTCAGTTTCTTGGAATACTCAGGAGAAGCATCTGGAACCTGATTTGGGAAAGTATTTAGTGTTCTGTGACACTTCACATTGAAAGTACATCCCAGATGCCCTTCTGCAGACTACAGCTCTCTAACAAGCACACAGATCAGCTGCCAGTCATCTGTGGAAAACCTAATTAAGGTCTTGATGGCAAAAGTCAGAACAGCCAAATCCTGACTCTGCTGTTTACTGTAAAAAATCTGTTTATTCCTCAAACATACCTCTCTGTCAGGGTGACTGCACAACCCCCTACAGCTGAAGAAATAGGGCTTTTGGTAAGAAACAAGTGCTGTCATTATCACCCTCATGTCACTATCTTGTGACTTGTTTCTCTCTTTTGCACTGAATCCTTTGTCCAAATCAAGTCTAGGAAATCACGGAGTTTATCCTCTGCTTAAGCAATAATATTCCCTATTCAATTTACATGAATTTTTTTTCCACCTGTCTCTTGCCATTTCTGTGGAAAAACCTCTCTGATCTATTTTTAACTTGCTTTTGGATCACACTCAATTCTATTCCCTTTTTCTTCCTCTTAATTTTTCAAGATTATTGTCTGTCTACCTTGTTGCAGGATGCTTTCTTTGTCATATCGTTTTTTTTGTGAATTAAGTTAATCCATTTTTTGAAGTGTAATGAACACATTTGGAATAGAGTTTATGTGCAGGGAGCTGATCAAAGACAAAATTAACTGCCTCTGAAGGACAATCCTAATTAAAGTCCTTAGCCAAATACCAATTTTCAGATTTTTACATCTGTATGTAAAATCTGGCTTTAGTTATTTAATGCCAGCTTCACTTCTGGCATGCTTAAAAGTAGCATTATGGTGAACTGCAATATGCTGTGGACTAAAACTTTAGTTAATAGGTGCTTCCAGTTGGTACATAGGGAAGAAGAAACATGAAAATAAACCTAAACAAACAATTCAATATGGAATTCTCCCCAGAGAGGTTGATTCAGCTGTTCTGATACACAGAGTGAAAAATTCTGTGGTGATATGAGGAAAGGAGGTGAGTGAATACTCTGAGCATGAGCTTGTGGTTTGTAATTTTGCCTTGTTCTTTTGACCAGAAAAGATAGGTGGCAAAGAGTAACACTATGTAGTGGTGAATAAATGAGAAAGGAACAGTATTTAAGATTTGCCAGAGGTTATTTAGCTTATCAGACAGCAGATTTCCTTTAGTCTCTGATACACAAAAAAACTTTGTATGGTAGCTTTTTTTCACACCCCACAGCCCATCTTACTCTCCCAAACCCCAACCAAATGACCAGCTAAAATCTCTATAACATTACTATAGTCCCCAAGAGGTTACTTCCCATGCAACTTACTCAGTAAACCCACTAATGAGCAGGTTAAAATTTTCTATGTGGCTTAAGAGAAATTGAGTAAATGCATTTGTATTTAGCTTGAAAAGAGCAAATTGTCTCTGGAGATGTCACACTCTCCAGGGCTGCTCCTGTATGTCTCATGAAATTACAGAAAAACTGGGAAGGTGTCAGATGAAGACTATTCTTTTTTCAGAATCCTCTTAGGTGATTTTAAACTTCTTTTTGTGTAGAGATTTTTTTAAAAGCCTTTCTCTGATTTCTGGTTTTTGGAGAGCCCTTTCATTTTTACCTTGGTTTGTTTCCCATTTAAGACTGTGGATCATAAGAGTAGCATTAATTGATACTGGAGATTATTAATGCAAAGTGTATGACTGAGCTGTCAAGACTCTAATGGAGCTGTGTATGCTAGGCTGTATTTAATAAAATCAGAGAATTGCTATGGTTGGAAGGCACTTCTGGGAATCATCTTACCCAATTCCCCTGCCAAGGCAAGGTCACCTAGAGCCAGTAACATGGGAATGTATCCAGGTGAGTTTTGAATACCTCCAGAGAGGGAGACTCCACGACCTCCCTGGGCAGCCTCTTCCAGTCTTTTGCCATCCTTAATGCAAAGAAGTCCTTCCTTGTGTTGTGATGGAACTTGTTATAATTTACAGCCATTGTTCCTTATCCTGTACCTGAGCATCACCAAAAAGAGTCTGGAAACATTTTCATGGCACCAGCTTTTGGGATATTCAGATGCATTAATGGGATCCTCTCTCAGTCTTCTCTTCTCCAGACTAAACTGGCCCAGCTCCCTCAGTCCTCACAGGAGAGATGCTCCAGACCTCAACTCGTCTCTGTGGCCCCTGCTGGACCTGCTCCAGTAACTCCTTGTCTCTCTTGTGCTGAGGAGCCCAGAGCTGGGCACAGTATTCCAGATGTGGCCTCACTAGGGCTGAGCAGAGGAACAGGATCACCTCCCTCCACCTGCTGGCCACGCTCTTCCCAAATCACCCCAGGACACACTGGCCACAAGGGCACTGCCAGCTCACAGTCAGCTTGTCATCCACCAGGAGCCCAGGTCCTTCACAGAGCTGCTCTCCAGCAGGTCAGACCCAGCCTGTGCTGGTGCTTGGGTTTATTCCTCCCCAGGTGCAGGACTCTGCACTTTCCTGTTGAACTTCATTGAGTTTCTCTGTGTCTGGTTCACCAGACTATTCTGTCTGTCTCCATCCTATTTCTGTCTGTCCGGTTTGTTCATGGATAGTATCAAACAGCACTCTCCCTGGCTACCAACACAGCTTACAGTTCTGGGCTTTTCCACTTTCTTTCAAACAGCTTCATGCTTTAGATTTGCAGAAATTTACAACCTAAGGGAACAATACTTCAAGGTTAATTCAGTCAGCCTTGACAATCCTCCTCCAGAAAAATTGTACATTACCCTATATAGAAACAGCTGTGATATGGCAGAGACATTGAATATTGCAAGTATTTCAGATGCTGTATGAAACACTTGTATGTTTATTTTCTCTCCAGCTTCCACATTCCTTGGGAGAACTGGTTCCATTTTATTTTATTTTATTTTATTTTATTTTATTTTATTTTATTTTATTTTATTTTATTTTATTTTATTTTATTTTATTTTATTTTATTTTATTTTATTTTATTTTATTTTATTTTATTTTATTTTATTTTATTTTATTTTATTTATTTTTTACCACAGTGAAATTTAGCACATATAGGTAAAGCATGATGGTGAAAATCAAATCATTTAACATACTTGGAATGAAACACATACAAGGAGAAATGAACTTATATGAAATGACACTGACAGAATCTTGTGCTTTTTTGTTTGGATTTTTTTCCCCAAAACTGGAAGAAAAACGTTTATGGCTCTTGGCCATAAAAAAATGAGGATGAGGTTGTATTTGTCTTCCACAGAAGCTGGAAAGTTAACTTTTGTATTTAAAATGTGCTTGAACAGACTTTATTTTTATCTGAGTTAATTGATAACACAAACAGGAAAGAACATTATCAACTCACAATTCGTTTGTCTTCTAGGACAGATGGAGATGCCAGGTACTGGAGCTAACTCCGCTTCTGATTCTGGGACTCACTAAATTAACAGACTTGTAAAGAGTTCCGAGTGCAGTGCCCAAAAATACTTTCTTATGGCAATTTTAAGACAAGAGTGAAAAAAAAATTAAGACAGGTGGATATTTATGCCTATGAGCGTAGAAAGTAGAGACAGAAAAAGGCCTCAGAATACAGCCTCTCAGGCTCAGGATGTAAAGTCTACTTTCCAACAAATCCTTTCTCCAAGTTGTTACATGAAAAAATTGGGTTTTAGGTGTAGGAATTGATTTAGGTATAGGAATTTGCAGCTCTTTGAAATGTGGTAAAAGCAATCTTGTTATTCAGAATAGAAGACACCCACTGAAATGCCAGCAGCATTCAGAAGTAGCATTATATTAATCCTTAAAGTTCTGATTAACATCTCTGTAGCCCTCTGCTTGTACAAATGGTAACTAGTGCAGTAGAGAATAAAATGTCTTTAGTCCTTGAACTAAAATAAAGCAATTTCTCTGTGTAACCAGTGCTTTTAAAGGAAAACTTTTTGCTTTACATTGCTGTTATAAACACTCAAACTATGGCAAGGTAGTAACAATAATTTTTCAAAACACTTAAATTTTTCATGTGTTCCCATCTGATTATATGCTAAAATCATGTATTAGATGAAAGAGACAAACTCTAGCATAAATGTGGAATAGACTCTCCTTGACATCTATTCTTACTTTTTTTGGTCTGGCTATCTACAATGGTATTGTACAATGTAATATATGAATCATTAAAACAGTGTATATTATGACAAAAAAGGGATGCACATTTGTGTGATATTTCTCACCACAGTACTTCAGCCCCTCTTTAGAATATGTTCAGAACCTTGGGAGGAAATATATCAGAGATTGCTACAGCTGATGAAGTTATTATTAGTTAGTTACAATTTCTTTGACTAATTAGCATAGATACTAATATGACTTTCATTTTGTCTTTATTCTGTTCTGTATATGAAGTGGAAAAAAACCTAAGTTTTATATAATAAATATTTTATTTTGGTTATGGATAGGTTTCATGAACCTTATTCTGAATTCAGGATAAATTTAAATGTTATTTATGTAGGTCAGAAACTTTGCTGTGCATGAACATTATCCACTCAGTGAAGACGTTGAGCTGTCAGCCAGATGTGTATTTTGGATTTTGGTTCCAGATTCATTGCTATATTGGAAAACTAAATAAATCCCACAGACATAACTTACGAAAACATATCAGTGAGATACAGAACTACTGACCTGAGTGAGCCTGTAATCAGACATCACAGAGTGCAGTAACCAGGGAATTATGGAAGAGAGTGTTGATTAGGGTGAAATGAAGTTAGACATGGAGATTAAAGCTGGTCAAAAAATTTTTTAGAATCTCAGAGATTGTGTGATAAGATTAAATGCAGTTTCTAAGACATGCACATTTATGCTTCTGAGTTCCTGATTTTCTGTGACAAGGCCTCCCAGACCTGCATTTCCACCACTACTCATTTAAATTTCATATCTCAGTCCCACCTACTGAGAGAGCCAGCCCTACAACTCCATCCAATCCACAGTTTCAAAAGCTCAGGCTGTCAACCCTATCACATCCCCATAGTTTTTCATTCTCCTCCCTTGATACATCAGAAAGTCCATAGCTGGATGCTTCAGCCTCTTGATGTCATACATGTTTTCCACCTTCCATTTTTCTATTTGTACAGCCTGTCAGCTTTTTTCACTATTTCAGTAAAGCACAGTCACTGTTGATACCTTTGGGACTCTCCAGAACACACACAAATTTTGCACTTTTTTGGGTGATTTCTGTCTCTGGATGTTGAAACTAACCTCAAACTAATCTGCTTTGTGTTCTGTTTTACTCAGGCTGTTGGTAGTTTGAATTTCTAGTGAAAACTATTTTGGGAATGTGTGACAGGCTTTGTGCAATTTAAAGCTTAGAAATAGACTCCTACTCATTGAGAGTTCTGTCTGAACTTAAATGTTCATGTGTGCACTTGAAAACTATTAAAATCTGGGGGGAGATTATCCTCTAGCCTGACTCCCTGCTGACTGGGGCTTTGAGCTGGTCCCTCTGTCCTCTTTCCTTCATGTATTTTTCACTTGTTGCATTGGTTGCTCCTGTTGCAGACGAGCTGTGTTTTTAGATATGATGCCCTCTTGATGTTTCATGCTGAGTCTAAGAAACAGCAGCTCCACTAATTGTAATTTCTCTTTTTCCCCTACTGACTCCTCCTGATCATAAAAAAAAATGTTTCTTGGAGGTAGGCCAGTAGTGAAGCTGACAGTCCCAGAAGCCTCTTAGCAATAGTCCTTCAATGAATTTCCAGGCGCAGTGACCGCAATGCAGTAGAGCAGATTCTTTAGACAAGGTCAGACTGGTATTCAGCAGAATGCAAATAGAAATTGTAACTCAGCACAGACATATCTCACTCTGTCACATGTGCTGCCTGCTGACAAATTAATAACTCTTTCAGGACTTAAATGCAGATGTTTTTCAAGGCTGTTCACTACTTTGGTGGCAACTATAATGTTCTTGGATATACCTACCATATACATTTCTTTATCATTATGAGGTGAATCACTGAGCAGGGAACAATTACTGCCTAACTGCTCATATCCCACTGAGTGTTACAGTGGGTTGGTGTTAGTTCACAGTGCTGTCTGCAAGCTGTCCATATATCAGTGGTTTTTATATCTGTGGTTTGAAAGAGAACTCCTGAGCTGCTGCATGATGTGGGCAGAAGCTGTTTTTTCTTTCTATCTGTCTTACAAAGATGAGGTCACCATACCAGTGCCTGGTCCAAAAGAGTGATACTACAGTGCTCCATTCTGCCATCAGTTACCACTTCTGTCAGTTTTAGGAAGTCACGCTGGTGTTACTTTTGTCTCTCTCTGCCTCTGTTCTATGAATCACAGTACCACAATACCCCATCCAGGTATATCATTTATGTTTTTCAGGAGGTGGCATGTGAACGCCTGGAATGCGTCGGGTGCTGACTTAGAAATATTCTTACAATTCTTACTTACTATAAAAAAAAAAAACCTTCAAGAAGATCTGGAAGAGGGCTTACAGGTTCTGACAGTTGGAAAAGAGGAAATTTCCCAGTATTGCTTGTCCCTCACTTTCTCTCTGGCAAATATCTGCCTTTAGGGGCAGAAGCACAGAGGAAAACGCAAAAATGTGTGTATAGAGGGGCTTGTTCAAGACCTGTCAAGTGCAGGCATGTGCTCTGCAGCATTTGCACATTAATCTCCAACTATGTCTTGCAGTAGAAAGGTTTTTGCAGTAAAATCTTGAAGTGGGAGCTAGGGCCTTGTCCAGGACAAGGATTGGAAAGGAGACCTTTCCCCCAGGTAGCTGCAGACAGCTACTCAAGAAGAATAGGGAAACTAAGGAATAAGAAAAGGCCTGAACATGTCTGAAAAACCCTTGCTTTGGTGTTTGGCCCAGTGCTAGATTTCATTTTCCTCAATGTGAGAAGTCTTTCAAGGCTTGCAGAGCAAGATGTGAGCAGTTACTTCGTGGTGTAGTCAACTACATAATTTATCCAGCTGCAAAACAGGGGCCTCTGACTGAGCGCGGTCTGACCTGTACAAGAGCTTATTGCAGTGCTCAGGGACAGGACCAGGCACACTTCCTGCTCCAGAGGAGAAGGGGGAATGAGGAAAGAAAATGTTCAGAAGACAAAGGATGTATGAAAATAAGAGAGAGCAGCAAAAGAAAGAAGAAACACCTAAAGGGAAGAAAGATCTGAAAAGGTAAAAATGACAATTAGCCAATACCATGATAAAAAATGAAATGAAACAGCAGAAAGAGGCACAGGAGGCTTGGGCTTGGAAGCACACCATCAAATCTCATGATTCTTGAGAGTTCTGTTTGTTTCATTTTACACTAGATAAGGATGGGAAGTTTTTTGCCTGGTGCAGTGGTGGGATGGGAAGGCAATGGATTGTTCCAGTCTGCTCTCCTATCTGGGGAAATCTTGGAGTGAAATTTCTTATTTCCCACATGACAGCTTTATCTACAATGGATTTTTATAAATTTTAATTTTACCTGTGTTCCAAGGAGTGATGCAGCATATGTCAAGTGAGGAAATTCTGAAATTCATCACTTCCAGTAAAATACTGCAGGGGTAAACACGTAACTGTTAAATGTGTTCTCCAAGAGACGAGACACAGACATTTACCTGTGTCATAAGTTTCACATGTTTCAAATGTGCACAAAACTACATTCTTGCTTCCAAATGCACTGTACTGATATTTATACTATTGCAGTAGTAATGTTTTAATTGGCTGTTGCATTCTATTTCCAGAGAAAGTAGAAGCATATTTCAGCAACAATAATGTATAATAAATTGAAGATTATAGGATAGACATGACCTGCCTTGCTCATTTTCAAGTCAAAAATCAAGCAGCTATGTATTGAGAATGTTGATTAATTTTTTTATGACTACAGAAGTAATTTTGAATGAATGAGGAGTCTACACGTACATGAGATCCCTATGCAAGCATTTCTCAGAAGAAATCAAAGAATCATAGAATATTTTGCTTTGGAATGTACCTGCAACAATCCTCTAGACCAACCTCCCCTGCAAGGAGCAAGGACATTTTCAGCTGGATCAGGTTGTTCAGAGTCCAGTCCAACCTGACCTTAAATCTTTCCAGGGATGGGACGTCCATCAGTTCCCTGGGCAACATTTTCTGGTACCTCACTGCCCTCAACATAAAAGATTTCTTCCTTATATCTAGTCTGAAATGACACCAATGTTCTTGCTAAAATTTGACATTTTCAAGAAATGATTGTAAAAATTATTTACTTGTGTAAATATAATATATGATGTAAGTTCAATGGGCTAGAGTGCATTTCAGTTTTTTCAGCTGTGAAACAAAAAAAAAAAAACCTCCAAAATTTCTAAAATGTGCTTCTAGTTTTTGAGAAGAATGTTTGTCTGCAAGTCACATTCAGAGTAAATCTCATGTTCAAGGTGAGTATTATTGAAAAATGGGGAGGTAGATTCTTAGTGAAAGAATGCAAAAGTCAGAATGCTCCTCAGTTCTCATATCAATAGCTTTAGTAATTTAATTGAAACAAGCTTAATGGCACTGGTGTATTTTTCTTGAATTGGAATATAAGAGTAAGCAAGGAAAAATAATTTTCTATGTCTCTAGGATACTCTGTTCAGTTTGAAAATGACAATGATAAAATGAAAGCCTACATAAATATCATTTACATAAAAAAGGCACACTATTGACTTTTCTTTAATTGTATGCATTTAAGTGCATTTTTCAGGGAGTAAGTCTTATCTTGCTTTTTCTGCTTTAGACTAGCATTATTATTTAGGCTAACAGTAATAAGTTTTGACAATGAATGTAACTGTTGTCTTCTAAGTTTTGAAGAACTGTGAAATCCTGATTTTTTTATTTTAAGAAACTAGGTCTTTATCAATTAACAGAGAATACCAAAGACATTAACATATTTTTTTTGGGTAGATTTCTACCACTCCTACAAGTTATGGAGATTTAAATGAAGTAACCTTATTTATTCTCCTGAGGCAAACCAGTGTGAAATAATGTCTTTTAAATTTTTTTTCCTCACTCTGTCATGAAGAATGGTAGGAGGAAGGTATAAATAAATAATAAAATAAATAAATGAACAAAACAAAAAACAAAGCCTGGATTACTAATCACTCTTACAGTCATTGTAGAAAGCTGCTATATTAAGAAACAGGGAGCTTGACAGTGTTGATTAACTTTGAGTGCAACTAAACACTATATAATATTTATACTACAAAATTACATTAGGAGTTCACTTTATATAAATTTAACTTTTCTTTCCAGCTAATTATACATGTTATTTTGGCATCTTCATAAGAAAGGAAATGGAATATACGATGCTTCAAAAACTTTCCTACTGAGTAATTTTGTGTCAAAACTAAAATGCAAAACCATTCCTCTGAAAGTAAATTAGATGCACTATAACAAGAGAAAAATTCAGATGGGTCAATAATTATGGCATATTGTCAGAGATTTTGTGAGTTTTCTGGCCTAGAAAAGATATTGAAATTATAGGCTCAGTGGGAGGGGAGGAAGTGGATCCTGCCTTTTCCTTGAACAGCAAAACAGATTCTTTGAAAACTTTAAAATTTATTGCATCCCACATATTTTGGGGATGGGATGCTTAAATGTGAGTGAAGGGAGAGAAAGTAGTGGTGTATAGTCTAGTTTAGTAAAGAATAGGACACATTTTCATTTCTAAATTATATTTAATTGTTTTGGAATTAATTTTGAATTATTTTTTAATTAGCTTAGCTAATATGATGGCAATCAGAAAGATGTATTTTTTATGCAATTTGTTCACTGCGGCTGTAAAGTAAATCATGTTTGGTTACATTTAAGGTTGCTCTCCACAGGCTAAATGAACCCCTTACAACACAATAGGTCAGACAGTATTCCTAATGGAATATGTTTCCATCTCTTTAGATGAGATGCATAGTTTTCAGCATGGGTAGTTAGCCTAAATTGTTCTTACTGTACACTTAAAATTTGTATAGCAATTCACCTGAATTGTTTCCTTTTTATAATAAACAAAAACAGATATTTGAAGGGGACTCTCTGCTATGAATAATGTATATTAGAACAAGATTTTGCTGTGTCATTATATACATCTGGCATTTCTTGACTATTTAATTTCTGTTTCTTAAAATTTATCCAACACTTATGAAAGAATAAAAGCCTTGAACAGATTAGATTTGATTCTTGCTTCCTCCTCTTGAATCCTAACCATCATGTTTAAAACTGAACTTTCATTAGAGTGTCTAATATAAATCAAGGCTTTAAATACATTAAATGTCCTTAGAATTCATGATCCACTCACTACATCATTCAATTTTGGGCAGAAAAGAAGATAAACACCTTTATCCTTTTATTGGCATAATGGCAATAAAATCTTAACTTATTTGGGAGAGTATTAGTCAGGATCTACATGATATGTGAGAACTATATTGGAAATACATCGGAAGCAAAAGATGATTTTATTATGTGATATATGTTTTTGCCTCTTTTCACTTACCAATTGATTTTCATGACCTGCTAAGTAATTATGTTAAAAATTCTTGTTTTTTCATGCATTAATATTTCTTTTAGTTTCAAAGTATTATTATGTGGACTGATGTATTTGCAGAACTCTTTCTTTTAAGGTACTTTTTAACCAAAAAGTATATTTAAAAAAAATACTTGGAAAAATTTATCACATAAGAATCTTGGCATTATTTTTGGCTGACTTCAAAATGTTTTTTCATTGTTTAGCCGTTGTACCAGACAATAGCTGCTTGCTTTATTTGCTTCTACCAATTATTTAAAATATTCATCACTTTCTCTTTGCTTGGAACTAGTGAAGACTAGATAGTCTCTTCCTGGCCAGGAAAATTCTCTTTTCAGGGGGCATATTCAATTGTCCTTGGATTAGATAACATGTTCCAGGCTCAGTTAAACTGTGATAGAAATAAAACTGTAAATGAAGTACTATTGTTTACTCGTGGTTAATACTTATTAGCATTCCAATACTTTTTTCTTTTTTCTTTTAAAGAAATTCACCAGTTTATCATGGTCTGGTTCTGACTTTGAATATTAATGTTATACTCCTGTTGAACCTGTATCTTGTGAGAAAAGCAAAAGTACTTTTTTCACTTAACAGAAAGACATCTTTTTCAAAATTGACAATAGGTAATGTGAATTATTTTTTCCTTAATTCAGGTAATGAGATGTCATTCTCAAAACTACCTGTGAGAATTTGATGTTCAAGAACAATGAAAATTTATGAATCTGTGTTGTGATTCACTATGCAATCTTTTTTTGACTCCTGTGTGGTAAAAAAAAAAAGGGTTTTTCACATTTTCCATAGATCAAAAGTTCTCACTGTTGGATTTGTCTATGCTCTTTTTGGTCTTCTGGATCTGCTAACACTTAAATTCTTGTGGTGCTGTGCTGTCTTCACAAGATAGAACCTTCAGTTTCCCAGTAAATATCTTTCAATGAGTAGTAATGACCTCTATTCTGGAGCTAGGACTCCCATTATTTTTTTTTGTCATGGGTCTAGGTGATTGGCTCAAATGCATGTTCAGTTTTCCAGTTTTGTCTTTCCATTCATGAACTTATCTCTTTGGTCCTGAAATCAATGAAATACTTAATGGCTATTAGATTTTTAAAATTATTATTATTTATTTTGTTTTGTTTTTCCATGTAACATGCACATATGCCCTGTCTCTGGAATGTTTAGCATTCTTTTGCTGGAGAGCCAGCTGGAATCAGAGCATTACCACCCACTACTAGATTGTTTCTCTCTGTTTCTTGCTTAGTTGAAGGTTTTTAATTTTAATACTATATGGTAAATTTTTACCTCAATTACTGGTACCAATCAATGTAGAACTTGATATCCTGATTTCTGCCTTGGAGACAACCAGATTTCCTCTATGTCTCCCTCATCTACCTGTGAAAGTGACATCTGCTCTGGAGATTTTATTCTGGAATATTAATGAGTGGCAGAAAAAGCAAGTCTGTTTATCAGGTGTGATATGCTATTAGAGAGGAAGTGAAGCAGCCTGCTGACCTATCTGATTTATATTCCTCTGAAGAGACTTTTCTCAAAGGTTTGCTTTTCTGGACACATTTCACCTCATTTAAACAACAAAAGTTGATTTATAGTACTTAAAATTTTTATTTTCATTTAGAGTTGGAGTTGACGTGCTTTATAGAGTCATAAAATAAGCAAGGCCAGGACAATTACTGGAAGTAATGGCAGTTATAAATTGACTTATTTGGGACTAGTGTAATAGTGGATTACTTTTATGTCACTGTTTTGCAGTAAGGACACCATGATAGACTTAACTATTTCTTAGCATATGTGGTGAGGCAGAAGGTGAGTACATACAAGGCTTTATGATGCCCATTAGAAGTTATGAGATTTTGCACTTTACATTTGTGACTTCAGTAATTCTCTTTACATTAAACTTGATTGCTGCATTTATTGTTCCACAATATAAAGTCCAGGAAGCCAATGTAGCTATTTTTTTTTTTTTTTTTTTTTTTAATGTGGACAAAAGTAAAAATGTATCTAGACATTTTCTTTTTAAAAGGTTGTATTAAATGAAAGTGGTGGAAGAAAATTTCCTCATCAGAATTTACCAAAATACCAAGTCTAAAAAATTGCAATTGATTTCAACCTCAAATTTGCCTAATGAAGTGGCAGAAACAGGAGTACAACTTTTGAACATCATTCAATTCTAGCCAATATTTTTTATAATTACACACTTTAATTTATAATTTTCCTCTGAGAGTTTTAACATTATTATTTTATATTGTTTTGAAACTATCTGAGAGTGAGAAAATGTAGAATCTCATCCCCCTTGGCACTAGGGTACTGAATAGCATATTTTTCTGAAATATGATTGTACAGTTCAGTTGGTTTTCTAGAAAACCTGAGGAAATTAGTTGCTTAAGCTTCTTTGTGCATATGTGGATATGAACATATTAGTGCACATAAGATAATACTTCAATAAATACAATACTTTATGCTTTATATAAAGTTGAAATAATAAACTGTACTTGTGTCAGACTCAAATAATAATACTAAATTTGAACACCCAGATAAAATATACTGAAGATCACTTACTAGTCACCCATTTGTAGGTTTGAGTTTCCATGAGAGCTTTCTGATGCTAATGAAATAAGTATGATGCCCTCAAGTGAGAGGGCATCCAAGTGAGAGGTGATAAAAGATTCATCTGTACTGCAATGTGAATAGAATTAAACACTGTTACTTCCAAATATTTCTGTATGCATGTTTCTAATCTTCTTTAGGAAAAATATAGCATCTTCTTCAATGCTTTTTACTACTACATCGAGGCAATCCCTCTTCAATTATGTGCAAATATTTGACTACACATTTACATTGAATTTAAAATTAGGCAATGAATAAAAGTTGGTGCTTATCCTTTACAGGCTTAGATGCTTTTCATACCACCTTAAATATTTGAAATATATTTAATTTTATCTATTAGGTGAAAACCATGTAGGATTTAGATAACATTTAATTTTATATTTTTGGTAATTTAAATTTTCCTACCTGCTGAGGGAAGACAGCAGAAATCAAAATAGCATAAATTTACCTTAGGTGTTTGAATGGAACACACTCTATACAGACTTCAAATAGAAGGATCTGTGAAGGTGTGTGTGTTCAGTTGACAGAGGTTTATGAATGAAAAGGAGTAAGCTTTATTCCAAGATCAAAATGTCTTGGAAGTCTAATCTACCATTATGAAATGTAATGCACTACTTAGAAGTTAAGCATGCACAATATAGTACTATGGATTAGAAAAGCTGATTACATGATTCTGTGGCACATATTTTGAGATGACAGGTAATCACTTATTTCACAATAAAGCAGATTGGTTTTTGACAATATAGTGTAGTAAACTTTCTCCATTCCATGTTGTAATGATTCCCTAGGAATGCTGGGTCTTGAGTGGGAAGTTCCTCCTTGGAGAGCTCTTTTCCAAGGTCTTTGAGAAAGAACTAGCAGCTCATTTTCCATTGCAGTAGGTACAGGTGCCAAAGTTTTGGTAGCACTGGGAGCCTGCAGGAGCAATGCATTGTTTCCCTCCATTGAACTTCAAGGGTTCTTTTCTCTGACCATTCGAGGTCCCCTGAATGGCTACAAAACCATTTGACATGCTGGTGACCCCTCTCAGCTCTAAGTCATCTGCAGATGTGCTGTGGATGAACTCTCTTTGTGTCCATGGGTCACTAGTCAGAGGCCAAACCATGCTGGTCCCGTTAAGGACTCCTGAAGCACATCAGTGACTGGCCTCCAGCTGGAACTTGTGCCACTGATCATCACCTGCTGGACCTGGCAGTTCAGCCAGTTTCCAATCCATCTCACTATTCACTAATCTAATTTCATAATTTTTTCAGTGAGCACTTTACAAGAGAGACTGCTGCATGCCTTGCTGAAGTCAGGATAAACAATAGAAACTACTCTTCCCTCTGTCAGCAGGTCAGGCCACCACTTACTATATTGAAGGCTTTGAAATATCCCCTTCAGTTTTATTATTAATCTGTTGTTGCTTCTGGTGCAACTTCCTTCTGTTTCTTTCTACACTTTTTTTTCTTTCAGTGGAGGTAAGAAGCCTTGGCTGAAACGTAAAAAAAAAGTATTGAACAAATGAAAGTTAACATAATTTTACTTTCCTAAAGCTAATGGAAATCAATGAAATGATGTAAATACCACTATACAGAGTAGTAAATACCATCTAGTAGAAGCATGAATTAATAGATTTAATGGAAATAAGTGAATGGATGGCAGCTTTAGTACTCTCTTGATAAAGGAAGCGATGGAGACAGAGATGCTTTGAAATCAAATTTTGTAACTATATTGGTGGAATGTGGAGTTTATAAGACAGTTGCTTTATTTACTCTGTTTTCCAATGCATGGCTTCTTCAAAATAAAGTAAAATTAGTAAAATTGTAAATGAGTGAATGCCAAAATAAGAGATAATGTTGGTTTCCTCAGACTAAGACTTACTTGAACTTTACTTTAACAAGGAAATTGTTCAGAAAACATGAAAAAAATATTATTCTAATCAATCTAGAGATCCGATCATAGATTTAAAATGAAAAAAAAAAATGTTTGGCAAGTAAACGTTGCATTTTGTGTAAATATATAAATGTTTCATGAAACTGAAATATTTGTTATGACAGTCAGCTTTCCGGCCTCAAAATTTCTGCTTCTATCAGAACAAAATGGACAGGAAGTGAATACAACAAATCTTCCTCCTTCATTGTGTGTGGAAAATAACAAAACCAGGTAGGGAATAAAGAATCACTCTTTTAATATTATCATGATACTGGATTTCATGATTGTTTTCTGTCTGATAGAAATATAGAAAAGCAAGCAATTATCATTTCCTGCATTTTCTGTGATGAAGTATAAGGCTTTTTATTTTGAAAGGTTTTATAATAATATATACTACTTAAAATTACTTTGAGTTGTTATTTCTTTCAAAATTGTGATGGGTCATTTGAAATGGTCAAGTGTTAAAAAATGCATAGGTGTACATTTTCTTATTAAGATGACTGTAGACTGGATAAAAAATTTAGGGTTCTCTTTCAATGTTTCATTGTATGAGTGTTATAAAGTCAAAAGGTCCCATACGTAGCTCTGAAACTTTTGGGAATCATTTACTCTCTTGGAAGAAAAAGAGGCTATATTAATAAACTAAGATTTCATAGAAAAGGAAGTAGATTTTATGAAGTACTGGAATAATAGAAGGAATGGAACTGGAAGTAAAGTTTGAGCTCTTAGAGTGCACATTACCAAGTGTGGAAGCTCATAAGTTTTTAATAAGATAAATGAATTGAACTATAGGTGTAATATTAAATCCTGCGGTGGTGTTTGATTAGTTTGTGATGGTGATTCTTTGATTTGCTCACCTGGAACCACAGGGACTAAGATAGAAGTGCTTAGAGTGTTACTTACCTGCCTTTTCAAAAATGAGGGATCATTTGATGATTTTGATGATAGGCTTTCTACTATGTCCTAACACTTTAAATTGGTCACCTTAGGAGCACTGAGCTTTTTTTAATCCAGATAAAATCATTGTGTAGGGTTTTCATTTTTTTTTCTTTTAAAATCTATATATTTTTATATTTAGATGATTTTGGAGTCACAATGTAATCTCTGAGGGGAACTGAGAGATCAATTGACTCTATGAAAGTGAAAACCACATAAAAGAGTTTCTTGTTCTTTCAAGCAGCTTAATAACTCTACCTAGTAGGATATTAAAGACATGTCAGCTACATCAACTCTCATGGCAGAATTATCTATTATGTTCAAAAAGCCATAGCATTTGGAGACATTACTATCTGATTCTCAGGAATATCTTTCAGTGTTTCATATACTTTTGAGTAGTTCGTATATATATATATATAATTTTATGCAAAATCCTGAAGGACTAACATATAATTCTGACTGTCCTTTGTCTTATTGAGTAAAGAAGATACTTAAGTAATTTTTGGCTTTTTCTGATAGTTGAAAAATTGATTTTTTTCTTACATGTCCATCTTTTTCATATAATGCACAGAGCTGAACAGAGTACTTCAGCTGGGAACTTATCAATAGTATGCAGTGTGGAAGATTATGCAAGGATTGAGGTTTTCATACCCCTATCTGTAGATTTTTCTCATTGATGGAAAAGTATCATGCTCTGTCTAAGTGTCAAACATGTTGGTTTAAGGGAAAAACCACCTTTAAATGGTCATGAAATGAAAATGAAAGTGTTATGTTTAAAAATTAGACAGTTCAGTGTTAAAAAGAAAACCATTTTCAAAAGTTCCTTTCTATATGTTTTAAGAGTTGAGGTTTTTTTAGTTTCTGGGAAAAAAATTAAAAGAGTTCTAATTATTGAGTAATAAAAATGTCTTTTGCTGGTCTACCTGGAGACTGTAGTCTTTAAATAAGGGTAGGCATGCAAATTTTGGTAGCTTAAGCAGTAATGTTTTTTCATGATGGCATAGTATAAGAATAGAGGATTAAACCATCCAGATTCTTGTGTCATTCATACTTGTCATGAAATTGAAAGCCTAGAAATCCTTAACCCATGGTTGAAAAGTAATTTTTCCAAATGAATGCACAAGACCTTTGTATGGCAATGAAGTACAAAAAGGTTGGTATGATTAGAGCACACTTTTCTGAGATAGAAACCACGGGCCTGTGCAGGTGCACCTTTCAGTTTGTTCAAAGTATTTATGGAATGGCAATAGTTCTGAACTATCAGGTGAAGGAATTTTTCCTGACAAGTGTACTTGAGTTCCAACCCCACAGCAGGGGATTTGGAACTAGACAATATTTAAGGCTCTTTCCAACTCAAGCCTTTCTTTGAATCATTCTATAAAATGTAGGAATTAGTTCAAAGGTAATTTAAAGGGTGGTGATACAAAGATGTATCTTCTTATGTGTCGTGGTCATGTGTAGATTGTGGTAGAACAAATGTGGTAAAAAAATGGTAATTTGCATGATGGCATCTAGAAAATAAAGCTCATTTCTCTCCCAGAAAACTCATAGCAAGTCCCTTTTTCCAAAGTTTTTTGAAATGGAATCCACTTATCCAATGTCCAAAAGCACACTTTAACTTTGAGTCTGGTTCAGACTAGCTATCCATTTCCTTCTGCATTTGAAAAGTTAAATTAGAAGTATTTATTTGAATAGTGTCATTTTTATATTTGATTGAAAATTTAGCAGACAATTCCTGATGAGTCATGTAAATCGTGGCAATTACATTAAATATGTATGCTAGAATCAGTAAAGCAACTGTAGCAGTATTATTATTGTCTAAATTTGTAAACATTGTTTTCAGAACAATTGAACTTTTAATAGTAATTTCTGTTATCTTTCTGATTTCCCAGTGTAACTTGGAGTCTCCACCAAAGGTAACAAATGTAAATTTTAATGTCTAACACTTGCCAGACTAGCAAGTGATGAAAGGTGTTTTATTCTTGACTGATCACTACTTTAGTGATCAATGATCACTACTTCCATGATCTACATGGTAGAATGTACATAATTTCTGTCCTTCAGAAGGAGCTGCAGTGTACAGGTCTTTGCTGGAGACTTCTCTTTACCAATGAACAATGAAACTTTCCTATTCCCCCTCTACTCTTTCACTTGGACTTTTATTTACTTCCTTGTCTTTAGAAAGAACAAATATTTGAAAGGTCTTTTTCAACTCTGCACCATTTTATCCCCTCTCACCTTTTCATCACATCATATTTGGATTAATTGTCATTCTTCATCCCTCTGCTTCTCTTATACCTGTTTTTTTTTTTTTCTTTCTCTGTCAGTTTGTTCACAGGAACACCTTGTAGCATCACTGTGACTGGAATGCCAAGGATTTGTTCAGTGAAACTATATGTTTAAATACTTAGAGACGGTATTTAGAAAAATGAACTCACTTCTTGATTTCTTAAAAAAAAACTCCACTCCAAACTATCACATTTTGACATGTAGAACTTTCCTCTCAAATGAGTATAAACCTGGAAGATAAAGGTTATGCAGTGATACATTTTAATACATTTTAAAAGGAAAAATGTACAAAATCTTCTGAAATGCAATATTTTCCTGCTTCCTTAAACTTCCAGAATCTATTTTGCAAAGTTTTCTTTCAGTGCTAGGAATTTCTTTGGTCAAAAATGTTCTCAGGATTTCTCTCCTTTGCCAGGCAAGAAAAAAAATCTGTAATTCTTAAAATTATTTTGGAAAAATATTAGCAAAAAAATTCAAGGATCTTGTCTTCACTATCTGAATAGTACAAAATCTCCTTCTGACACCCAGCATGCTGCTGTTCTGCTTCTGTTTCCACTGTTGTGTGTTTTGACCTGTTGGCCCTCCCATATAGTCACTTGAACTCATACTGATTATCCCTGAAGATTTAGAGATTTTAACTCTGCTAAAGGTTGAATGTATGATTATCTTCCACATCTACTCACAGTGTGGTGAATCTCTTGTTATTCTGCAATGAGAAAAATATGTATTTTTTTCAATAGTTTTGTTTTCCTGTAGAAAAAGCAGGTATCAGTTCTATATTAATGTAGTTTTCCTGCACTTCAGTCCTTCTTTCTACTATTTTTCACTTCATGTTTCTGTTCTGAAAGAACAGAACTCTTATTTCAAAGTGATCACCCCAAATTTTGCCCATTCCTACCACTTACCAGGACATAAACTCTTCTTTGAGGTGCCAGAGCACTATACCGGTGGTGTGTAGCAAAGTGTGTACATAACCAGAATAATAGCTAAGTTACTGGTAAAATAACTCATAACTGCTGTTATGAGGAAAATTCCCTTGTTCTCTGATATAATCCTGGCCATGTACAATCTCACTTGTGGAGCACTGCAAAGAAATGAAAATACTTCAGGTGTAATCAGGTGAAACGCTTCACTGTGAAATCAGAGTAAAATTTCTGGAATGGTCTATGGTGCTGCATAAGCAAGCAAGTTTTGTCTTCATAGTCAGCTTAGTAAAGCTGTGCTTGAACACCTGCTTTCTAATTGTTGCTCATTAACTTCACTGCTGTAGGAGAAATGGCAGTCTTACCTGATAGACCACCTAGTTTAAGATGAAAATAGATTTTCATGGAGAAGGATTTGAATGCAATCATATAACACAATTGATTGGCAGCATTTGAAAAAACTTCCTTACATACAGCTGTATGTGTGAAACTAGATTTTAAAAGAGAGTTTTAGGTTGAAAAGAATCATTTGAGCTTATAATTGATGCTAGCAGTAAATGGTTCTGATTCTAAGCTGAGTGATGGAGTTAGCGTGAGTAAGTGCCTGTGTTAGCAAAAGCTCTTCTTTCTTGTAACTGAGCTATGAGTCATTAGAATTATGGTGTGCCATAAAACTTAATTAGCATTAAAGTATTCTCTCAGGTGATATACATTTTAACAATCCTGTATTAATAGTCACATCCCACAAGTCCATTACACATTTCACAATTTAATTATCTCTTCTCAGTGTTTGGAACCTGTCTGGATTTGTCCATTCTTTGATAATGAGTGGCAAATTGGTCCAAGTTTTAGTAAGTTTCTGCATGAAGTATTTTTGCATCCTGTTAATATCTATCTAAATTTTGGCTGTCTGGGCAAACAGATAGTAAGAAATAGCCAGCATGGATTTATGAAGGCTAAATCATGCTTGACTTAATCACTTTCTACATTGAAATGAGGAAGAGGAAGCAGAAAGAGTGGTGTATGCAATATACCTTAATTTTAGTTAAATTTCTTACGCCATCTGCCACAGTATTTTCACTTGGAAGCTCATGAAGTATGTACTGGAAATAAGGATAATTAAGTGGACTGAACATTGGCTGGATTTTTATATATAAAATGTAACCATCGTTGCTTGAACATCTATTTGGTTCCTGGTAAGAAGCAGAGCCCTCTTGGGGTCTGTACTGAAGTCAGGTAATTTAATATCTTTATCACTGGCCTGTGTCATGACACAGAGTGCACTTTTATCAGATCTGTTGATGACAGCAAATGGGGTGAAATGACTGACATACAAAATAAAAAACTCTAAAACTTCATTCAAGAAAGAATCTGGGAAACTGGAGGCTTGGAGGAACAGAAACATTAATTTCAGCACAAACGAAAGGCAGAGGTACCTGCAGTAGAGTAATCCATGCATTAGAGGCTGATGACTGACTGTTGGAGAAACAGGGCTGTTGGAAAGTAGCTGGATATTCTTGTAGGTGTCCAGCTGAGTATCAGCAAGCCTTTCTCATCCTAAAGAAGGCAAACCATGCACTCCAGCTCCTTAGGGTGAGTGTGGCTAGTGCCTTTGAAGGAAGTTATTCTGCTTGATACTGAAGAAAACAAACTGGGACTGCTGTGTCCAGATGCTGCTCCATACTTGAATAACAGTGTTGAGTGGCTGGAGTGGGTCCATTGGAGGGCTACTACTGTAATTTGGGGTGGAAATGTCCCATGAGGAGAGGTGGAAAGTGGGCTTGTTTGTTCTACTGAAGAGGAGCCTACAAGTGTGGCCTATAGCTACTTGGAAGTGTGACAAAGGTGATGGACATAAACCCCCCTCTTCAGTGGCAAATGATAATCAAGGGACAATACTCTTGGATTCCATCTTGGGAGGTTTGTGTTGGACATCAGGAGCAAACATTTGCATAGTAGACTAGTGCTGCACTGGAACAGGTAGTAGTGTCTTGATTCTAGAACTTTTTAAGACTTTGATAGATAAAGCACCAGTTGACTTGAATTGTTGACGGACTAACTGAGCAGAAGAATGGACTAAAGATGCCTTTGAAATTATACTTTTATAATTATGGGAACTTTTATTTCCATTACTACTTATTCATTCAATGACAAAAAATGTTTTAAAATTCTGTGATCAGTGATAAATCTGCCCATGGCATTGCTAGACAAAACTGTATTGCTAGGCAAAGCTGTGGCTATTAATGTGCTGTTGATTCAGAAATGAAAAAGTCTGGAATCATTGGTCATAGTTATGATTTGAGATCTCCTACATCAGTTATATTTTTAAAGACTTTTTCAAAGTTCTGCAGCTGAAATCAGTGGAATAATTTTCCATTTTCCTTTTTTCTCCTCCTTCCACCTCGGTCAGTTTTAGGTCACATTAAATCTGAAACACTCACTAATGCCATAATTTTGGCAGAAGCTCCTCAACATATCATGAAAAAAGAAGTAAAAAGTAAATATTTGAAAGGTTATATATGTTTATTTTTAACTCAAAGTTTGGTGCAGAGAACAAAATATAAAAAAACTGAGATAAAATACAAAGCCATTCCACATGAATGGAGATTGTTTTACCCTATATGTCCAACTAAAAAAAAAAAAAAAAAAAAAAAAGAGAAAAGAAAGCAAAAAAAAGTCGTGCAGAAGGCTTTAGGGAAGTTTTAATGCATGAGGGAGAAAGGTGTAGAGCTAGGTGACAGTGTCAGATTCTAGGGCAATGTAGAAATTTTCACACTGAGTCTACTGATGCTAGTCAGGGTACAGCACATGCTTTGCCCAGCTCCCCAACAGTAGAGTTTACTGAGATAAGACTACAGCTGGACTACATTTGTTTCTTAGGACATTTCTTGAGAGTAGAACGAGGCCTCTGCTTGTCCAAATAAACAGCTGCCAAATTTCATTGCTGCTATTTTCTCAGTATCAAAGTTTTCCAATCAACCTCCTTCTGGTCAGTCAGACTGGAGTGACACCTCTTGAACCTGATATTCACTTTCTTACTCCAATATGCAGAGGATGTGAAAGCAACTGCTATTTGTTCCTGGATAGCTTGGAAAGACTATGTGCTGAAAAAACAACTGCTTTACTATTTGTATCAATCATAACACCTATGAGCATGAGCAAGCTGCTGCATTGATCAGTTCAGACTACTTCCATCAATGCAATCTAAAAATGTATGGCAAGCACTCAATGTAATATTAATGGCAATCAATCATAAACAGGTTTCAGAATGCTTTTGAAAATCTTTCTGAGCTGTAATCACCTCTTTTGTGTGGCCAGCCACTGGAGCATATGGAAGAAATCTTTGGAAGGCCTTAAGGTATCTTTTTGCACATGGAAATTTTCAAGCAATATAAGATGCACATGTTACAACTATTGTATTCTTGCTGTCCAACAGTGATTGCTAATTAATTTCCACTACAAAACACAGTTTTAAAACATATTATAATTTTCCCATATATTATATTTATTTGTAATTTTTGGTTTTCTTCAAGCCCCGGCAGCTTCTACAATTCAGGTGACATCGTTTTCAGCTTCAGAAACCTTAGTTTTGCATTCACAGAGATAGTTCATTCATATCTTAAGCTAATTTCAGAATGAGTCTGGGCAGAACGCAGTAAAAAAATGCATTAAATAGTGGTGGCCAAATATCTCCATTTAACAGTCAATTCCAAAACCAAAATATCCATTTTTTTTTCAGAACAATTATTTCCACTTAAAATAGATTCTCATCATTAAACAGAGATAACTAGAATTAGCTGCTTTGGTGGGAAATAAAATATTCTTTTTGTTCTAGTCATGTTTTGTACACTGCTGTTTAGAGGTGGAGGTGGTGAGAGGTAGGGAATAGGGATAATACATTTCTTCAAAATCTCAGTAATACAAATACTTTGTTTTCTTCAGAATAACTTGTCTTGATTTTTTTTCACTGTTCTTCATGATGTTAATTCCATACAGTTATGCAGTGGTTATTCAGATGAGAAAAAGAGGTGAAAATACAGATTTGCAATAGGAATAGGTGTTTCATAAATACTGTGGTTTATTTTGCTTATTTTTCTGATTGACTTAAATCTGTTGAAACCTTTGAAAAATTATGGTTTGACCTTCCTTCAGCATAAGAGGAAATGAAACCTACAAAGAGAATGTTTGAAATTGGTATATTACTCCTGTGTTCTGATTGACTTTAGCAATGAACTTTATGTATTTGGGTGCTATAAAGCAGAGAAAGCTAATGGTTTTTCCTTCCTTTAATTGCTATTGAGGGCAGGCAGCTTGGTGGATCTTAAGGGCTGGAAACAGTCATGTGAGCTTGAAATGTTGCTTAAAACATATTAAAGATGTTGAATGAGAGCTGTCCCCGTGCTCTGTTATATGGTCACTGGTATTACAGGTGATGACATATTTGACATGACAAACCATATTGACCATAGTGTAATGTGATACACAGTAAATGATAGTGGTGCTAGGACAAAAGTTTTCTGTCAGCCTGAAGCTAAATGTAAACTAAGACTGATTTTTCCAAAGAATTTGGGGTTTTAGAGACATTGTGATACTTCTCACTTAAATTCTCATAATTTTTAGCATTAATTCCAGCATATGGGAGTTTTTATTTCAGTGCCATTCTCTTTCTTTATGTAGTGCACCTCACTTGAAAAGACGATCCCAGTTTTTCTTGACTTTGGATCTATTGGTTGTGCAATGGAATTCTCTCAACCTGTGCCATTAGATTTCTAATGTAAAAATGAATATGATCCAGTGTCATGGCTAGGGGATTGTTTAGGGAAGTGCAAAATTTGGATATCAGTTACCTATTGATTAGACACTCATAGAAAATTAAACCATACCAAAAGGAAAGATGAGATGAACAATTTCCTGAGAGGGAGAAAATGAAGATTCTAATAATTTTTGGCAGTGGAAGAAACCAGTGTGAACCATATGTGGGTTTTATTGACCCTGTGCTATTAAGCTTTTATGTAAATCAAACCTTTCATTACCACCCCCTTTTTTTTAAGTGTTGAAAACTCAAATAAAATACATTAAAAAATCTATCGACTTTTTCTGTAGTTCCAACTATCTACTAGAGAACTAAAATGAAATTAAAATAAATCCAGATCCATCAGGAAAGTTAAGGATGTGCATGCAATAGAGTTCTGCTTAATCCTGATTTGCATGCTTTTTGAATCTAAATCTAACTTTCTGTAAAGTTGATATTTGTTAGTTCATGTAAAATAGGTCAGAGTCCATTCTGCCTCTTTCCTACAAATTCTTATTTTGTGTAAAAATTAACCATGCTTGTACCAAGATAGACTCCTAACTTGTGCAGATATTCAAAATCTGTATCAAGTAGATCTTTTCTGCATGCCCTGTATTCCCACCTGGGTAGTTGCAGCTTCTTTTGCCATGCCTGCAGAGCAGAGGAAAACAACAAACCAAGATCCCTGTCCCATGGAGGGTTGGCTAGTGTTTGTTCTGCTTAATAACTTAGAGCTGTTTCCAGAAACCATTCTATCAAAGAATTGTCAAACAACTCTTCTCAAAAGAGCAATTATCCAGATGTAGTGCTGCAGATTCTCTCTAGGCATCTTCAGGCTTGTTTCCAGTCTAATAATTTGACATCAATATGTCCCACTCTGTCATTTAGTGTAATACTGCCACTAAACTAGTTACCAGCCTGAGGAAACAAATAAACTCTAAGTTACACATGATGTGCTTAAAAGATTTGTGAAAAAATGGAGACCACATAAGAAATCAGCCATTAGGAAATACTGTTGTAAAACATATAAAATATTTATAGAACCATAAAATAGCTCTTAATGTTGTGAAAATACTGTCAGGAAAAAATTAAATTAAAAAAAAAATCTATATTCATACAGATGTAAATATAAGTCTTTAATATCTGGGATGACAAAAACTTTGGTTCATAGTTTAAGACAGAGCAACTGTGAATAAGACAAATGAATAAACGTTTGAACAGCTTTGCTGTATATAGTACTCATGTATTCATTTACTCATTCCTCCAATTCAGTTGAATATTCAGATTGCAGGTTTGCTTACTATATCAGTGATACTAAAAAATAAAATTAGTGCAAAAAATTAATTAAAATTCTTTTGCTTGAAAAAATTAATAGGCAAATCCTTGTAAAACTGACATGGGAGAGAAGGTCTAGTTTATTTGTCATGAGTTAGAGTGGTTGAAGTGTCAGAGTTTATGGCTCCACCCATCTTTTTACTAAACAGAGAGATTTGTTAATGTGGTAAATTATTTAACTCTGGGGTATATGTATATATGTAAGATACCTATTTATAAAATATTTATAGAATACATGGTTTTATTTCTGTACCAGGCTTTTGTATTATGCTATCATTTAAATTATTCTGAGTGAAATATGGGTGAATAAGGAAAACATTTTGGTGTACTAGAATACAATTCAGGCATTAATACCTTTAAAGGCAAAAAAATATTTTGACCAGCTGATATAGATATTTGGATACCTATGCAAATAAATCCCCTAGTTGATTTGGAAAATGGTCAGTATTTTATTTCTGAAACTTTTTAGACCATATTTTATCTAGTCTAGAAAGTGGAAATTCACATATTTATATTAGAACCAGTAAATAGGCAGGTTTAGTATTTCACAAAGGAAAAGAAGGAAAAGCCTCTTTTTTGATGTTTAATTTTGAGAAGAAAGATTAGTTGGGTTTCAGTAGGTGACCAGATACCACTTTCTTAAGTAAACTTCAAAGAATTTTAGATACAACAAGGTTCTTTGAATTGCTCCATTAATTTATTGCTTTTGGTTTATCATGATCTTTGTGTTGGTTCTTACAAGTTATTCTTCATTACTGAACCAGGTTTTAGAATATAAGCATACAGGAACTCACAGTTTTGATCATGAAAGTAGCAAAATACAGCCGTATTTTTTTTTTTTTCATTTTTTCTGTTTTTGTTTCTTTGCATATTTTAATATTTTTATTCTACTTTTATTGTCTCTCTTTTTGGGAAGGATACCTATTGGACTTCTTCAAACGAGGTACCTGAGAGGGTTTTAAGGTTCCAGATGTTATTTTATGTTTTGCTTCTGCCAGTGTAGGTGGTATTCTTGTCCCTTTAGAAATTATCTCTGCAACCATTGAAGCTATTGTACAGATGGAACTTTATTAAAATGATGAGAGAAAGGCATACTCTTGGCTTTCTAATATAGTTCCTGCCTTTTTTCAGAGTTGAGTGCAGCTGGATTGAAGCTTGTAGTCCCTTTCCTCCCTCATCAGATGGCACTTACAGCCCATTGTACTATGAAAATTACTTCTGTTTATTCAATGAAAAAACACAGTGTTTCATTATCTTTGGATCTTGCATTTTTTTAATAAGAATGCACTGAAATCAGCATGCACAGTGATGAATCACAAAATAAATCAGTGTGTCATCTAATTCCCTTCCCTAGGGATGGGATACTACTGAGCCCCGAAAATCACTTAATTAGACAGTGATACACATTGTGTGTTGTCATTTGCAGTATTTGAAGAAAAATAATGGCAGAGGAAAAGAATTTGTCTTTACCGACCCTTGTGTAATTGTACAGTGCAGGTCTTTCTACCTTGATTAATAACCTTGACAGCAACAATTTGGCCAGATAATAAAATCTAGTCATTGTGGAACAAATTTTAAATTTACCATCTGTGCTCTTAAAAAAAGATGACATTTCAGGCTTTATAGGATGGAAGTATGTAGGTTCTTTTGAAATTATATTCAACATCTAAAATGTATGCTCCAATCTGATTTGTCTCTATAAGACTTGGGAAATGCTGATCAACAGAGCAGGTGAATTAATGTGATTCTCTTCTCTGGTGGCAGAATAAGGATATGTGCAGAACAATGCAAACATTAGATTTCATGCAAAGTATGAAATGCAAAGTTGAATGCAATGCCAGAGACTGTATTTTTGTGAATGATGTGGTGAGGTACTAGCTCAGAAATGAGCTGGTATCCATAACCTGGTTATGGATCTTCACTGAACCATGAGCAATGTCATTTTGAGCTAGAAGACCCCAAGAATTTATAGAAGATGGTAGTTACCAGGCATGACTCCATACCTTTTTCTGAAGCTATAAAGCAAAACTCCACCCAGCATGATGAATCTTCCAAAACAAAAAGCCTTGACAAGCTTTTCGTGCAGAGCTCAAAAATAAAAATTTTAAAAGGCAGGCGCAGGAGAAAACTCTACAGGCACTATGGGTGATTGTCTGAGTGCCCAGGAGTATGTTGTAGGCTTCCTTTTAGGTACTCATCAGCTCTGATAGAAATTTCCAGAATTAATCTGGGCCTTTCTCAAGGGCTAGGCATGTTGCTAAGTCAAAGACCTTACATCATTAGATTGGAAAAAAGAAGGAAAAGTCACCTATTCAGTCACTCTAGCATCTTTGGAGTCACTTTCTGTGGAAACTGGAAGGATATTGTTATGCTCTTATACACAAAAGTAATATGGAGGGAAAGTTACAGCAACTGAACAAGTCTGTATAAAATATTTAAAGTATTTGAAGTGCTATGTAGCCTTCCTTACTTAGGCTAACACCATCTGTCCATTCTTCTCTCCCTGCTTCCTCAATCTGTTGTCTCAAAACATCTTGTAATTACCTGTGCTCAGCCATCTCAAGCAAGTTCCCATCTTCTCCTTTTACAGAAGTTTAAACCCAATTCAGAGCACAGTGGCTAGAAGCAAGATATCAGGCAGTTTCCCTCCTGCTGCCGAGCTACAACCCTCTAATATCAGATAAGCAGTGTTACAGTACTCTAAAACAAAGCAAATGTTTGTATAATTCACATTATGACACTAGCAAAATTAAAAATATCTATTAAGGTAAGAATAGGTAGCAGAAATGTATGATGTGTGATCAACCAAATCCTAGGGGTGTTTCTAAAAATAACAAAATATCTAAAATAACCTGATCTGAGAAAACTGGACTATGATGGTAAGGGAGGGTGGAGGGGAAGGCATCTAATAAAGCTGTACTAAAATATCCAACCAAAAAAAGTGTCTATTGTAAGAGTAATTTGGCAGCCTGAGCTGCACTTTTCCAACATGAATAAATAACAGGATATTTCCCCCCTTTTATGCATGTGTGTTTTGAAAAATTGTATGCAGTTAATGTGAATGTTCTAGACTTGATATTTTTGGTGACTAAGACATCAGATACTGTCCCTTTGAGAATTCAAGAACTTATAGATATCTTTAACATCAATATTCTTTGTGGATATATCTTTGGTAAACTTCACTTGCTTTGCCTTCAGTCTTCCTGAGCTCGAAGAACTAGAGTGATTTGCCAAAGTCTCAGACCTTGAAACTTCAGCAAAATGTATATTGAAGGAAGTAAAGATATACTTGAAGAAATTCACCTATTCAGTCTCTCCACAACAATAATAGCTGTTATGACAGCTTGCACAGGATTTTACAGATATGGTTTACGTATGCAGATAATTCTTCTTCTTGTGGCCCAGAGTGACAATAGCAGCTGACTGATACTTCCTGCCATGTTCATTGATGGCTGTTACCAAATTTGTTGAACATGCAAATTTGAACTTCAGTTTGAGGTTTTTGTCCACATGTTGGTATAGAGTGAGGATAGATGATTAAAACAGTGATTAAAAAACAGCTATGAAAATCAAAACTGTAGTTTAACTCTGCTCTCTAAAAAATGAGAAGACTTTCTCAGCTTGCAATAAATGATGTTATTAGCAGTTCAATGAAATGGGTTGAAGAAATCCTAAAGCAGGCAGATTGCAGTCACCAAAACGTTAGAAACCAGCCCTAAATTTAAATCCAAAGACTGCAAAACAGCATTGCTTGTTTGGCATGTTCCATATTCAACATGTTGTGAACAGATCTTAGCATTAGATGGATCTTTGCATTTGGTAGAACTAAAGGAAGTTGTGTTTAAGCAGGAAACTGGAAAGTAGTTTTTTGCAAGAGCAAGTAAAACAAATCTGCTGGAAGACAAACTGTTGTAGGGATGACTATACTGAGGTGTTGAAACTTTTGATATTGCCTGCATAAGGCTACTAATTATCAGAAAAGTCATCAAAAATTAAGCATTTGTCACTAATACTTCATCCATTGCTAACCCTAAAGTCCCAAATTTCAGGGGACACATACAAAGCTTGACTTTATTTGCTTCTAAAATTGAGGAACTTGTTTGAGTTGTGGATTAGGGTTTGTATGCAGATGGCTAACTCTGACCTGTGGCACCACTAGCAAGAAAACAACATGAGGAATTTCAGGTTGCTGTACAATAGAAGGCAGGCTCATGTTTGTGCAGATGACTCACCTTGACCTGTGGCATCACTAACTGTAGACAAAAAGTGTTGGGGAAGCCAGTTATGTAAATAGAATTAATATCCAGCACTAGGGTATAGATTCCTAGGGTATCTGTATCATAAATAGCAAGTCATGCTAGAAAATCAACCCAACTAGTACCACTAGAAAAAGGAGAGATGGGCATATCCTGCATTTGGGAAGGAATGGATGTGATACAGTGGAGAGTTGAGATGAAAATTACTGTAGAGTTAAACAAACCTTTTGATTAAGGTGATTTAGGAGCCCTTTGTTGAAAGTCCTATATCAGATAAATTCTGAAGTTATAGATCTAGGTTTTTTCCAACCACACTCGTGTATGACTTCCAATGCTGGAGGGGCCTGGGTTACTTTCCCCAGTGCTGGCAAGGAAACACCTAGAGAGTATTTCTTGCCATCCTTATTCATTAATACTTGCCATATTCATTTTATAATACTTTGTAGTTTTCCCAAACTTCAGCTTCAACTTCAGTGTTCCCCAGGCAAATGTGTGCCCATCTGTCTAATGTGCCAATAATCTTATATGCTCCCTTACTAGTACACCTCTTGCTCTTTCTTGCTGGTACAAATAATATTTTCTCTCAGCTTTATTAATATAGTCAAATTAAGCTCTGAGCAGGTATTTGCAATATATATATTGATGTATTTATATATATATATGTATATATATGAAAAAACCATTACATTAATATAGAAATAAATGTTGCAATAACATGATTTTGCTTTTTATAATATAAATATATAATAATATATAAATAAAATATACAATATCATATAAATATATGTATTAATATATTCAGTTGGATGTCCCTGGTTTTATTTGAGACTTTCTAAAGGGTCTGTGCATTGAAAAGCAACCTTTAAAATTTTTTTTATTCTTACAAGAGCACCTCTTTTTATGAGTCTTGAGACACATATTCTGATTTAGACATAATATTTGAATTATTCATATGCTCAGCCCAAGCTGATTGAACTTTTAGTTGTTTAAACCCAGCCAGCAAAGATGTGCTGTGCAGTTGCATGGTCACAATTGCTGTCACTAAAATTATATATAGATAGATATAGATATAGATATAGATATAGATATAGATATAGATATAGATATAGATATAGATAGATATAATATATAAGAATATATTTAATAATAATAGTAATAACAACAGCAACAATAACTACAACAACAACAATAATGTAATGCAAAAATATATAACAAAAATAGAGAGTAATGAAACTCCAGAAAGATGTGTGATTCATGAAATCACTGTTCACCACTTCCTGACCAACACCCAGCCTGTCCTGAGCAGTGGCTGAGCCTTCCCAGTTTATGTACTGGGCATGATGTTCTGTGGTGTGGAATATCCCTTTGGCCAGTTCAGGTCAGCTCTCCTGGCCATGCTCCCTCCCAGCTTCTTGTGGACCTCCAGCTTGGCAGAACATGGGAAAGAGAAAAGTCCTTGACTTAAGGTGAGCACTGCTCAGCAACAACTAAAACTTCAGTCTGTTATCAACATTATGATTATACTACAGCCAAGACACAGCACTGTACCAGTTACTAGGAAGAAAATTAACTTTATCCCAGCTGAAATGAGGACAGTGAACTATTTTCTTCCTTTTAAATTGCTTAATATGTTAAGACAACATAACAGTCTTCCTATTCCTTAAGGGGATTCCTAGTAAGAATCTTTTTTTCCTCCTTTCAAGTTTGCCTACACTTTTGAGCAGTATAGTTGAGAACTCAGATTTACATGATAGGAAATAAGGAACAGAGGTGTTAAGTTTTTGCTGTTGATTGAATTTATGTTTTCATAGCTTTTGAAGTTTTATGTAAATGTCATGCAGATAAGAGGGCTCAGTGTGAGAGGCTACAAACTTTTGGGGTCAGTCTTGCCTAGAAATTTTGGATTTAGATGTTTTTCTTCACATGTTGATATGAGTTACACTACTCTATGAAACAAATTCTGGAGATTCAAGTCTTGAGAACGTACAGCAAAGTTTGGTGAATGATGTGAAGTGCTCAAATTTTCAGAATATTTGTTCTGTTGTAAAAAAAGGACATTTTTGTTTGGTTCTATTAGCACTGATGTGTAGTCTGTATAATGGGAAGCTATATTTCTCATTGTAAGTCTTTAATTTGTATATATGGCCACAGAAAGAAAAGCTACTTCGTATTCACCTTCAGGTGGATAAACTTTGGGCTTTGTGTGCAAGGCTCCACTTGTATTTGCTACATGGAAAGAAGCTCAGTATTCAGTTTCAACGTGTTCCATCAAGTGGTAACTTACCTGGTACTGCTGGCTAAAGTTTGAATGCATTTCTTACTCTTAAAAGTCTGAAATTTTCAGTCAGTCTGAGCATGAAAGTAGGTGAAAACTACTTTTGAGCCAAATTCAGGGTGATGTTAAATCTATGAGGCTGTAAATCCATGAGGACTTTTGGGAGGTGGGGTGGGTGATGTTCATCTTTTGGTTTTGATAGAGTGCATAGAAAACTGTGTATGCTGCTGAAATTGCACAAGTGCTATCATGAACATTTTTCAGCCTTAGTTTTCAAAAACTCTTAGTAAAATTGAACTAAAAGAAGTCAAAGAAATAGAAAAGCAAATCTAGATGGTTTTTAGGGATACTAGTCTTCACAATACAATTTCTTTGGATAATTCTGGTTATAAACACAAAAACTTATAGCACATTTCTTATTAGCATTAGAAATCTGCAACCAAAAGGTGATCAGACAGAGGCAGAATACATTTAGTAGGGAAAGGAGTAATACTGAAGTAATTTTTCCATTCATTTTGCCTCATGAAAGAATATGAAATAATCTTGGAAGCAAGCAACCAACACACAACCCCTTCAAAAATTGTTTTCTTCACAAAAGTCATTAATTACAATGAACTTAATTATGATAAAAAAATCCAGTAACTTCAGCTGATAATGAGTGAGTCAATTATGCTGAATACAAGTGTTGAAAATTCACTTACTCCTCAGACATACTGTCACAGCCTAGCTGAGGTAGTTTGTTGGGCTGAACAAAATAACCCTGCTGGTGTGACAGCATCCATAAAAAGTCATTTGCATATAGCAGACTCTGAGTATTTGCAGAGAAGACATTAGGGAATAAAAGCATCCTGCTGAAGTAATTCCTTCCATCTATGCCAGCTGAGTTGTAGCTTTGAAGATGTTGAGAGTTAAATAAAATTTTGCATGAAATGAATTTTTTTTCCTCCTATTTTTCTTGGAAACAGCCAACAGAAGTGCCTGCTCTTTCCTGATCACTACCTAATGTGCAATATTGCCTCCTCTCTCTGGCTTATACACTGTTCTAACAGAAAGGAATGCTTGAAATCTCCTTAACAAAATAGTCCATTAACCCTTGTTAGTACAAAGCTGGAGAACATCTGCACTGATTCTCTTGCAGGTGTTGCTCCTGCCAGGGTAAGCAGGGAAAAGGCTGGATGCTTAATCAGGGTATGAGTACTGGTGTCAGATATTCTGGGTGGTCCATGACAATGAACAACAGAAGACTCATTCTCATCACTGCACAAAATTAGCTATGTAATGTGTATTGTTCTCTAATTTCTCACTCATCACTCTAGAAATGTAATCCCAGGTGTCTCATTCCTATGCAAGCAGATGTGGAATCTCATAATCAGAATTGCAACCTGAAGGAATGGGTTCTCAGATCTTTTGGTTACCAGGGAAACTGCATTCTCAGTCTGTGTATGTTTACAATAGCTTCCTTTCCAAAGCTGTCTAAATTTCATGTTGTGGCACTTGGGAACAGAGTATGATAGAGAAATAGTAATATATGTCTACTAAATGTTATCATTGATTTTTTAAAATAATATTTACAAAAATAGGTCATACATACTGTCTTCAAGTATGATTTTAGGACATATGTGACAAATCTAGGAAATATTTAATATATATTTTGATCCTTCTGGCTATTTTTCTGTGCTCCATGTATAAATCAATCTCCATTATAGTGGAGTTATGTATGGTCTGTGTGTCCAAAAAGGTACTTCTCAACAAAAAGTTTTTTCAGCAGAAAATGTATTTTTTTTCCTTCAACCATAGGTTTGTTTTTTTTTTTTTTCTGATTACTTTGTGGCACAAAAGCAGGATAGAAGCCATTGAACCATGCTACATTAATAGGGACTCTTTAGATCTAGGGAACTGTCTTTTATGTGAGAGAATTTGGAAATTTCTTTATAGTAATCAAAATCCTGGTGGCATTCCTAAATTCACCTAGCATTTAGAGCTTTCTCTAATGTACTTGTCCTAATGTCCTATTTTTCCCTTTGGAATCATAACGTTAGATTTCAGACAGTGAGAAAGTCCAATTTCCAGACAAAAGTATCAGACATAATTTTTTTTATTTTAAATGATCAATGAATTAATCTTTAAAATCTTATCTCTAACATGCACATGGATAGTGGCATTGTATTAAATTTGTGCTTGTTCTCCATGGAGGCAGCTTGTGAGACCCACTGCCTTTCTTCTGCACCATTTGTGAATCAATGCAGTTCTCCAGGTTCAATACAGCAAAAGCACCTGTCCTGTGCTGGTACATGGTGTGCATGCAGCCTGTTTCTAACTAATTTTCTTCACAGCAGCAGCAATCTCACATTATTTCCTCCTGGGCAATGAAATACAGAAACATTTGCTTTTTGATCTGCTGTGAAGGCCTATCATCACTAACATTTATTATTTTTTAGGTTTGATAATTTAAAAAAACATGATAATTGGGCAGTTTATCTATAAAGCCAGCTTCTAGGAAGCTGTCTGGAAGATTCTTTTGTGCAGAGGCTCACAATGACCAGTCAAATCCACACAGCATAGAAGATCCATCAGATTTCTTAGCCATGAATTATTTCTCAACAGAATGTACTATCAATAATAACATAAATGAAGTAAATAGCTTAAGCAAAATAATATAATTTTTTAAGTCCCACAGGAACATTAATTCCCTCTAAATGTGAATCAAAGCTGACGTAGGATTTAAAACCAACAGGTGCCAGTGGGAAGGAAAATAGACATCATGTGAATTAGTGACAACAGCTAGGATTTGGAGCATTTCAGTTTGAATAATGTTCATGTAGCTCAGCAAGAAGAACTATTACTGAACTGAACATAATTGCTATGAGTGTTGCAAAAACATAACGTGCATTCCGTATTTGTAAAATTAATAATAAAAAAAATTATCATATATGTGAAAAAGACTAAAAACTGAAGGGTTTTAACAGCCTGGGTGCCAACTGGAGTTCAAGCTATTTTAACCTCTTGTATAAAATTCTGAGGACATTGAAAAGACTATAATTAATCAGTCACAATAGATGAAATTGCTAATAGCCAGTTCTAATTGTAAAGTAAATCCAAAATGTTTTAATAAAATATTATGAAATGAGAGATTCAGAGCAAAATATGGCAGTTCAGAGTCTGAATAAAAATGTAGTATGTGGAGATGTGTGTGGTGTTTATCATGTTTTATGTTTCCTGCTCTTTGATGGGAAAAAAAAAAAGCAAAATTTAATTATTGCTCAAGAGCTTGTTGAGGTGGGCAGTATTTGTAGTGCATGAGCTGGTATAACTGTGACACTGCTCTGTTAGCACAGAGGAAGACCTTGGGTGGGTAAATCAGTAGACCTGTGCATCAGGGAATGAATGAGTTATAAACTTACTAAGTGATCTGGATCTGCCATTTGTTCATTTGAATTTAGAGCCCAGTATCCAGTAAACTGACTGATTTGAAAACAAAGGCATACTTAGGTGAATAATCATTATGAGATTAATGACTAGATTATAATAATTTTGTTGTTGTTTTTTTTACCTGACAGAACATATAAATAATTCAAAGTTCAAAGAATTCTTTGGTATAGTGTTCTCAGAATTTTCAATATGTGCCCAAGTCAGCGTCCCTGGAGGACTGTTAAACAAGTACATCTTACTGTAATGTCGTGCTAATGCCTTTTGAGACATTTGAGAAGCTGAAACAGTTTATAGAGGAGTTCTGTAGTGTGGGAAGTATGTTAATACATATTTAAAGCTTTACATTACGTGAATATTGACTTGAATGGGTGAAGAGGCTCACACAGGAGCTGAGAACAGCAGCTGGGATGCTGTGCAGGAGCTGCTGACAAACAGACAGATCTGTGCCACTAGACTGGCTCTGTGCTGGCTATGAAGAATCCTGCAGTTAGTCACAGATAATGAAACATTATTATATATTTTAGCTCATATCTTAAGGGAATTAGCAAAGTGATTTGAGAGAAGATGAACACATAGGTCAGCTGATCTATTTAATATATCAATATTATAAACCTGCTCTGTGGCTTGTGCTGATGGACAGGCTATTTATACTTCTGTAATCTGAGTTAATAGTGGGAAAGAAAATCTTCGTGCACCAAATAGTTGATACTGAGCAATATTTAGTGGTTTGACTGTTCAGTAGTTGAGTCCATGTCACTCCCTACTTTTGTGCCCTGTGTTGCAGCCTGTGTGTCCAGATAAGAGACTTAATTTTCTGAATTTCAACTTGACTAACTCCCTGAATATCTGGCCTGTTTAAAAGTAAAAAAGTAAAAAACCGAAATTCCAATATTACATTATATTTATCCATCGTTCAAAGACTCATTTTCAGAATTTAATTTTCACTTCTCAAGTGTCTCCCTACAACACCTCTCAAAATAAAGTGGTGTAGTGCACCAATAAATTTGTTGCCCTTTGTTGAAAGTAATCTTTTCAAATCAATTGGTTGTTTTAAAAAATAAATTTACTTCATCCACTTTCTCACTTTCAAAGTGGCCATGATAAAATTATTTCAGATGAGTAAAACTCTTTACTAAATGTAACATTAATTTCAAGTCCCATCCTGTAAATGATGTGTTAACAGCTTAAAATCTTTCATAGCTTTCTTCAGTTTGTAGTTATGTATTTGCTATGCTGTTTTCAATCACCATGTAAGTTTTCTTGAACTGCTTCATGTATTCTACACAGGAGATGAGTGATGAGGGCTTGAAAGAAGAAAGAGGGGAAAATGCCTTTGGGAATACTCATCTAGAAAAAAAAAATAAATTGAAGATTTCTTGTTTACAGCAATTGAGTGCAGCTAGCTCCTAGCTGAAATACACATTTTTTATTTGGAGAGGAATTGCACAGACCAGCTGTTGCTTTGTCTCAGCATCTCTTCTGCTTAAATGAAGTATATTCCCTATATGCACCATGCTGCTGGCAACATAGATATCAGTGACTCTACCATATTCAATAGTGAAACTCCTTGGGCTTCTTATTTAGCATCTTTGACTGAGGCTAGAGGGATATTTTTGTTGTTTGGGACTTTTAAAAAGTAAATCGTCATTATTTTATAGTGAGCTACCTCCTCGCAGTAAGAAAATTACTGTACACTGGTCTATGCCATTGAGGTCCCTTGAGATAGAACTTCATATGGCTTCTATTATTTGGCAAACAAGTCTTATTTATTTCAGGTTAGTCAACTAATTAGTCATCTTCTCAAGTCATGTTTCATTAGAAGCAATCTGAGTTTGTTGCCAGAGTGAGCTGTTCCCCCATTAATTCAATGTTCACCCACCTGAAATTCAGCAGGATTTTGAGTCTTATTCATTCTTAAATAAAGTCCTGGGTATGAACTTTGGAAAGAAAATATTTTTTCCAGAAAAATTGAGAATGAAAAGGACAATGAACAAAGTTTCTCATAAGCTTTACTTTATTGGAATATTATAAACAAGGTGAGGTATCAATATTGTGTTCTGCCCCTTAGCTATAGTGTGGCACTGTCCTTGTAGATTTTTTTTATCATTCAGTAAATGCAAGGCCATTTGCCTTTCAAACTAATGACAGATAAGCTTCTGCACACTTTCAGCAGGACAAGTGTGCTCCAATGCTAAATCATCACTTAAAGGTTAAAACCATTAACCATCACACCAATCTTTCCCTACAGAACTGCAGTTGGCAATGAGAGTAAAATTATTGAGAAACTAGTCATGTTTCTGAGAACTCCAGCTTCTGGTCTGTTATTTTCTGCTGTTTCAATAGCAGATGTTGCAGTGTTTGCCATTATTAGCAGTCAGTCTTTGATATCTGTTTGCCATTTTTAGCAGAAACAGTCTTAGATATCTTGGTTTTGATTTGATCATACGAATAAAAGGCTTTTCAAGTAGGGCTTTATATCAAAATATTGCTTTAAGTAAATAAGAAGAAAAAAAGGTTTTTAAACTTCTTTAAAAGCATGAGAAGTTACTAGTTGTTCTTAGCACTGCAGAACATTCTTCTGTGGAAAGTCTACAAATATATGTGGGTATTTTAAAACTGATTTCAGCAGGATGCTGGATGATGTTTTACTGTTGAGTCAGAGAGAAAAATGTTAACATAGTGAAAATGCCCTTTACAATACAAGGACTCTTTTTATTAATCCTTCATTCCTTATGGAAACTGCATTACAAGGTCATGGATTGGAAATTAAAATAAAGTAAGATATTGCCTTGTTGCAGTTGTATTGTGATCATAGAGTAAATGTGCACTCTATAGTGATTTTTTTCTGTCTTGCATTGCTTCATTTGAGTGAAAGGTAACTATGGAGATACTGAAATAGAAAGTTTTTGTAGCAATGAAACTCAAAGATATGTGGAGAGCTCCAAAATTTTATTGGTTCAGAGTGATTGTAAAGCTAAACCTAAAATTATGGTGGGAGTTTTTCAGCTTGAGGTGGTATCTTTTGTAAAGTTGTTTTTTGTTGTTTTTCTAATTCTTCTGGCATATGTCAAGTATAAAGAGAATACTTCCAACTTAGTTAACAATTCTACTGGTCAGTTTATGGAAAAAGAATTCAGCCCTAGTGAGACTTGACAGAATGAAATTGGAACCAAGAGCTCACTCCCTGAAATTCTTGTAGGTTAAGATGGCCTAAGTAACCTGACAGTTTCAATCTTCACACTGCATTCAATACAGGAAAAAAAAAAAAAGGAAGTCATGACTATTGCTTCTATGAGATAGAACTGGATTTTTCTCAAATCCCAAATTGGGAGAAAATTAAATTAACAGTTCTTATGTTCAGAATACTGAGTAATGTTTGACTTCTATAACTTTTGTGTAGGTCAGCTTAAATACAGAAAGACATCCAGTGCAAATAGGCCTTTTTTTCCCATGTGTTTGTATATTCCCTGAACCTGCTGGATTAATTAGATGGATGGGTATTAAGTATCCCAGAAGTGATAGAACTAGAACTGCCATCATAAAATGATGTTGGGAATGCATTTGTTTTCTATTATATCTTGTGGCAATAAGATGGAAAAATTGCACTTCTATCTCAGGATGTTTTCTTTTCCAATGTACATTTTAAAGCCCAACATCAGCATTGTCTGGGAGCAGTGGGATTTTGACATAGACCTGGAGTGGGCAGTTTTGAGAGATAGTTTGAATTTTTTTTTTTTTAGCTAAATTTTAAAAATCCTTGATATGTTTAGGTCATAAAAGTCATGGAAAGTAAGGTGCTAGGAGCAAAAGTCTTTGTAGCTGCTGACATAAGCACATTTACATTGAGGACTAATTATTCCAAAATTTATCCTCTTAATTCCAATTTATTCTCTGAATACTAAGAAGTACTGTAGGCAAAATGCAAATAGTCCTTGCATGCTATATCCAAGCTTTATATTTTCAAATACACAGAACATCTGTAGTCAGAAGAAACCATTAAAAAATGTTCTATCCTTAGGTCATCCCTGTTCTGTCATCCTATTCTAAGGTCAGATTAGCAGCTTGTGAACTTGAATTAACTGATTTGAGTTGAGATAACCTGGTTTGAACTGCCTGCATTTGTACTCTCACCATGTATCAGATTTTAACAGATGAAAAAGGATTTTATAAGATGACTTTGCAATACTGAAATTGCTGAAAGATAATTTTTAGTTATTAAATTTGGAAAACTAACAAGCAAACAAAACAACTATGTGAGTGCAAGCCTTTCCCTTAGTATCTCCTCTTTTGTTTGGAAAATGATGTAAGACATAGGAATCACATTTAAGCTTTGAAAATGTAGCTTTGGAAAGAAAAAGATGGAGTCTGATCTCAGTGGAAATGCAAACTATGAGTGTAGATAGCATGTGCTGTTGCAGAGCAACTGGATTTTAAGCCTGAATGCTTGAGAGTTGTCTGTTTTCAGTAGCTCAAAAAGCTGCCAGTTGCCCTGTTATTTTTTTTCCTTAAAATCATCCATGCATTTCTTTCTTTCTCTTTGCCTTTGTGGTTTTTTTTTTAGTGTGGTTTTTTTTCTCTTTTTTCTGCCATGTATCCTAATATGGTATCTTCTTCACCCTTCCCTGTCTTACAGTATTTTCTGTCAGCAAACAATGACATTGCAAACCTTGGGTGGATATTTCTACCACAAATACTTCTTACTTTCTGGTCTAGAAATTAATATCATGCCATGTACATATAGAAGAGTTTCCTAAGTTGATCTTTGTTTACTACTGAGACAAATTGTAGAAACAGACCTCTTTCAGGGTGGTTGATATGCTATGATCTTTCTTTAGCTGTGCTTCATAGCATGTATCCTCTACAAATTAATTTCCCAATGCAAACAGGCAATGTAAATGAGCATAATCTTTTACGTATAGTAACAAAAAAGATGTCTCCTCTATAGGACTGCAGTATTTTTCTGAGGGTGAGGAGAGTGAGTGTTTGCTAACTGTAGCTGTGACCTGGCTTGACAGATCAGAATTTGAGTGAGAATAGTGTTTAATGAGACCTCCTGGTTTAACTCTTTTCCTTTACTACTGAAGATTTATAAAATAGCACCATTATTAAAGTAAATGAAAATAGACTATTGTATTTCTTCTCTTGATTTGTTTTCTAGGCTTTCTGATACTGTTTTTCTTTTCTGGAATATTGGTAAAGATTTTCTTCTGATTGACTGCATAGAAAGGGGTATAAATCCACTGTTTATTAGGTTTTCTTAACCAATGTTTATTAGGTTTTTTTAACTGAAAAGTGTGGTAGTCCCTACCAAATACCCTTTCAGTATTTTCCTAACTATTGGACATGATTGCATTTTCATGGGCATCTATCTAAAAATTTTGGTTCTCTTAGCAAAAATCCACATCCTGGTGTTAAGAGACCATTTTTCCTGGTGTAAGTTTTCATGCTGTATTAAAAAACTGCAAAGACAACACATTTTGACATTCTTTTATTATTGCTACAATGCCTATGAAAATTAATTTTAATTTTAACAACTTATAATAATAATGTAGTGAAATAATTTAATTTCCCATAAAATAGATCCTTCTCTAACCAGTCATTAACTGTGTTCTCCTTCCCCATGTATTTCCTCTGATTAATATTTATGGATAATTTTATACAGAGTGGTGTTCAAGTTCCAGGAAGGAAGGGTAAAAACAGAAGGAGAGAAGGGAATAACTACAATAAAGGCTTTTTGGAATATTTTTTTTTTTTTTTTGTGAAAATAGTGAGGGTACATATGACAAATTTAATGGCCTAGCACTGTAGAAAGAACCACTGAAAACCTTCCATAAGAAAAACACTTTCTGAGTCTGAGGAAATGTTTTGATGGGAAGATATTGATTTTTTTCTCTGCTCTCAGGAGATGCTGGCCAGCCTGCTTGTTTGTCAGTTTTCATGCCATGCTGCTCCTTGTGCTGTCAGGGGAGCAGGAGGGTCCTGCCAATGCTCTCTGTTTCTGTTTGAACCTAACTACACAGTGATCCAGTTCCTAGGCAGCTTTCTCTTCAGCCTGCTCAGTTTCCCAAAGAAATGTCTATTTAATGAGCTGGGGAGTCCTGAGCAGCTCTGTCCATCATTCAGTCACCCCATAAATCACTTGCTCCCCATTATATCTAGTCTCACTATGAAACTAGCAGTTAGCTGAGTTTCATATCACTGATGTGCTTGTATAAGTGTTTCTAGAGTTTTATGACATGAAAAATGTATGTGCTGAGACTCATAAACTCAGAGGTGATTAATGTCTCCTTTTCTCACCAGATTGTCCAGAAGGAATATATCTGCCCATAAGTGCCCTGACAAGCTAACTCATGATAGAGTCCAGTTACTGAGGCAGTGAGCACTTCCAAAACATTTCTGCACGTCACCAGTGCTTTGTCAGGTGGCCTCACACAAGCAGGGGACTCATGAGTCAATATCCTATCACACTGATCAGGAGTGTTCTGGTTTATAGGAAATTTGGAAGAATATATGCACATTAAGTAGAATTCCAGCAAAGATTCTTCAAGTTAGATGTTGCAATCTGGGAAGCAGTTCCAGAGGGATGTGTACTTTCTGATGAATGAGATTTCAGATTTAAGAAACACAAAATCCCTCTTCTTAGCTCATAGCTAAATGAAGCACAGAGAAAATTTTAGAAATGAGCCCCAAAGCAGCTAATGATGTGTGTTCTTTCTTGACTACTTAATGCCCGCTTTTTCAAATTAAGGAAGTTTTTTTAAATTTCATGTTTTACAGAACAAAACACCTTTGTGATTTTATTCTGCATCTTCTCTGATACGACAGCAATTTCTAGAAAATTATAAAATAACACAAAATTCTTCTCCTGAGAAAATGGTGAGAAGCACAGGCCTTCCCTTTGTGCAGAGAAGTTCTCTTGTGCTTTCAAGGTGTAGCTGCAGGAAGACCCTGTGTTCTCTCATGCACTTCCCAGGGTAGCTGAAGAGAGCAGGCAGCTGAGAAAGCCTCCTTGCTCTTTCTTCTCCAGATTGACCTAAACCAGCTCTGTGAGTGTCTCCCCATGGGTTCTGTGCTCCACCTGCCCATGGAGCTGGGCACTCCTTGCAGGTTGGCAATGCCCTTGCTGCAGAGGGGAACCCCAGCAGGGACCTGTGCCAAAGACTCAAGCTGTCTCTGTGCTGTGGTGCTGGGGATTAGGGAGTTCATCTCCACAGGGCTGCTGTGCTGCTCCTGAGCCCTTCATCCTCCCTCTGGTCCACAGCCTGCTCACTTACTTCTGCAGCTTCCTCCTGAGGGTTTTGCTCTGTTGGGCAGGAGCTGCTGGCCTGGCTCTCTCTTCCACTGACCCTCTTTTGTTCTTCTTTACTGGGACTCCCTGCCTCTTCTTCATCCAGTTTTTTCCAGGTGAGAGATGAGCTGTTGACAAACAGCAGCAATTGTCTCTAATCAGGTCATTTTAGATGTTCAACAAGGAGGTTTTAGTGTTTACTGTCGAATTGACTAATGATATATTTTGCATGACATGGAATTTTTTATTTAGCAGAGGCATAGAGCAATGCACACCATACTATAGCAATTGCAATAAATAATTTTATGATGACAGGAATGTGATTCTTATTCTCAATCTCTGTGTTCTGATGCTGAGTATCTCCAGTGACAGGCAAGGAATATCTGGTTGAAGTCAGCACAATTTTGGTTTTTTTTTCAAATATTGTTCTGTTAGTTGTCCAGTTTTATATTTGATGCTGGGCTGAGCCACACACACACTTTCCTGCACACACCAGGCTGGTCACACATCAGAAAAACATTGCTCTCTACTCATTATCTCAGGGGAGGCCATTTATAAAAACTGAGGACTCATTGGAGCAGCCAAATATCCAAAAAAAGAAGTGACCCTTCAGTTCCCCCTTGTTTTGAGACAAGCTCAACCTGCTTTATAATTGGTGGTCATCCTTTACATTCTTCCTTCTGTCCATGAAAAAGATTTTGAGTCTATCACTCAGCAAAAGTAATAAATGCTAGGCAGTAGTGTAAGTATTTAAGTGTTTTGCATGTGTTTAACTTCTGCCCAGTCCCACCCACTAAAGAAAAAAACTAAAAAAGAAGCTTGTTAGCTTGTAGATTTGGCAGATCCTTAATAAATGGCAGTGAAGAATACATTCTTCCTTTCTCTTTCTAGAAGCCTTTTCTTCTTTATGTGTCTTGGACATTTTTTCCATTTTACTTTTGGATTATGTGTGCAATACTCAATGAGTACTTTTTACTGTTGCAGCAGTTATAGTCAGTGAAGTAGTGAAGACTAGCAATGAATTATAGATGACTGTTACATCCAAGAATCTTAGATGAATAACAGTATCATTGGAGAAAATTCAAGTCAGAAATGTGTTCTAATAAATGAATTTAAGTCTTATATCTGCCAAAAATGTGAAATACCATCCAAACACCAGCTAAAATAACCTAACATTAAGTAATTAGTCTACAAGAAAGTTTGCTAAAACGAAGGTGCACTTACTAGAGGGAAGATGTTTTGCAGCTGTTATTTTGTCTATTACTCTTGGCAGTGGTGGCAGTGCAGTTGAAATGACTGTAATTAGTATAGTTACATAATTGTTATTCCTGTGTGTCTCAGCCTGAGATGAGGCTGTTCACTGCCCTAGAAGTGTACAGCACCCATGGCTCCAGTGCAAGGCCTATTCTCACACATATCCTCACATACTAATATCTCTTTGGAGATATATATTACAGAACTCACTGAGATTAGGGCTGTTTGTGTTTGTTTTAGTCAAATTCTAGCCATGAAAAATCAGTAATTAGATGTAGGTTAGTACTGTGATTTTTAGCTGCACATTTTGTGCAGAATTGAAATAATGTTATGGTCTGTTGATTGTGTGGGAGCATGAGAAAGGGGGACTGTTTGAAAGAATCTGTGGCTCAAATGATGAGACATGATAGGTGTGACTTATTAGTGATTTCTGAGTAAAATTGCAAACATTAATATACTAATAGGAAAACGAAGACACAGTTACTAAGTGATTTCTTTCCCACTGGATATTTGTAGGAAAAACTATAATCAAAGCTGGAACATTTTATATTCCTTTCATTTATTAGTCTCTAATAATTTAATTATGATGTTGAAAGGAGCAGAAAAGAACTGAAATATTAAAACCAAAAATACTTGCAGGGAAATCAGAAAAATCTCAACACAATATATATTATACAACTACATGTAGGACAGTTACTAGGGAACTAGGTAGACTGAAATGAATGAATGAATGAAAGCTTTTCTGGATTATGTTACTTCTGGTCTGATCCAATATTTAATGCTTTCATGAATTTTTAATGTTTTCTATGGGAGGACTTGCCTTGAGGCTGGTTCACTCACCAAAGAGGCAACACGGTGTGTAAAATGACCTCTTGCCCACAGCTGGTTGCAGGAACAACAGCACTTTGAAATTGTGCCTCTGGGGAAGTTATAATGGTTTTTCAGAGGATTTGTAGAAGCAACTTGTACTCAGCTTCTTGGCCTGACCATCCTCAGGTGGCATCACCCACTTCATTTTAAACTGTCTTGCTGGAAGCCCACACATGTCATTTGCACAGCTTTTGTTCCACTACCCAGTTTATCTGGGAGCTTTTTGCAGAAGGCTAAACTGGTGAATTTTTGCATGTTATACCCTGTGTTTGTACAGCAGAGAAATGACTCACACCTCTCAGCTGCACCAGCTGTTGGCTGGCTGTAAAAGCTCAAATGTATCTTGCTGCATTGGAATCTTAACATGTGCAAATTCATGACTGCAGCTGCCAACAGAGCTCTGTGCAATAATGGCAGCTCAGACAGCTCGTTCCAAAATTCCCTCTTGACTACAGCTTTCCTTCCAACACAGAGCTGCCTTCTATGCTTCTGCCATTCTTGGGCATCTTTGAAGTTGGTAAAATACCCTATGTGAGCATTTTTGCAGCTTCCTGTTGTATCACCAATTTCCTGGTGAAGGTCCCGAATTCCTGATGCATTTTCATTGTTATTATCATAGAATAACTGGCACACCCTAGATGGAACTATGTATGTATGTATGGTGCTTGAAGCATAACCCTGTGCTGAACAGTCTGGCTGCATGCACATTTTAATGTTATCAGTAATTTTCACATTGTTTTTGGAAGAGAGGCAAGTTACCTTGGTGGAAGATTGAATACCATGAGAATCTGAGTACATGTGAATTTTTGAAATCTCTGCAGTCAGAATTGTTTGATGGACATTTTCAAAAATCACATCTCAGAAGTTTTTCCTTTTTATATTTAAAACATTTTAGTAGTCTAAACATTGAAAAAAGTATAACAAAAACTTTTGGTTGGCTGATTACTTAAATGTTGGATGTAATATTTATTTTGACTGTTAATTTTTAAACTGTGGTACTGCTTCTGTTTTTTATAGGGAGTAATAAAATTCTCTACAGTTTTGTAAGTGTGTCTTCAACAGCATTAGTGAAATCTGTACTGGAAAGCAAGGTATCTCTTTTTTATATACATGCATTTTATTTTTGGTGAGGAAACTGCTACAGATGTACAAGAAAAAAGACCATGTTAAAAAAAAAATTGGAAAAGAGTAAGTACAAAGATTAAATTTTAATTCTTAGTTACATGCAAATTCAAACAACTGTTTTTGAAAAGTGTAGCTGTATATGCCAACTCAAGTATTATTCCCATGCAGAATGACCATTCACACTGTTGTTATTTTAAAGGCAAAATAACTGTGAACAAAAGGTGGTGGCTGGTTTGTTTGGAAAAAGAGGTTTTGAGCTACCTGTATTTATAACTCAGATCTCAATACAAAACTAGACCCTTACATTAGTGTCTTTTAGGGCTTTACTTTTTTCTTTTTCTTTCTTCCCTTCCCCCACCCCCACCCCGGCCAAAATGGCAATTTTTATGTTCTTAAAATTATTATTAAGCTACTATTGTATTTTTTAATATTTTCTGAATGTCTGTACAATGCTATATCAAGTGATCTCAGGGGATTTTACCTGAATGAATCATAAGTTTTATATGTAATTTTTCAATGGTTATTTAATTTTCTTCATTAAGCTAATAAATACTGAAACCCTAATTTATAGTACTTAATCTCATTTTTTTAACACTATTTTTAAAAATTCACCATGAAATAAAACGATGTAAAATAAGTAGTTAATTTGCTTTTGCAGATTCATTTTGATAAACTATTTTCAAGTCAGAATCCCCGTCTGCACTAGATAGATATAGCAGTAATTTATTCCAGTGTGTGTTAATGAAAAGAAATGTAACAGACCTTTTCACAATGTCTTTTTCAACCTTGGAATAAGTTAAATAAAATCCCTTAGTTGATCATAAACCATAAACTTGTGTAGCTTTGGTGATATATGTTCTATCAATGAGTCAGACTCCTCAGCAATGAAATAATTATCCTGATCAATAAAGTCAATTAGGAATAAAAGACAGAGTGTAAGAGGAAGATGCTGGGTATTACAGTGAATGTGGTGTTGGTATTTCACTTGTTTGATCTTGTTTTTGTACAAAACCTCAAAATACTAAAAGCAAAAATGCCAAGATTAGCTTCTGTTGAACAAATTTTATTTCTCATCTTAAATAAATAGTCATGGTCAGTAAAACCAGAAAGGTTGCACTCAGAAGACCTCCTGAAGTTTAATGGTACTTAATGTTCTGATTCTGAAATGCTGCAGCCAGCACTTACAGCCTTTGTAAGCTCCTCCCAAACTTGAAGATAAAGTGCTGTGGTTTGTCAGGCATGTCAGGGGTGAGAAGCCTGTGCAAGAGGAGTCGTATGGATTGGTGTGGGGATTTTTGCTGGTCAATATCTGATCATTAGAAAAGAAAAACCTCTATTGAGTAATTTGCACCCACCGTAACACCAGCACGTGAAGAACGAAGAGCTGCACCTCAGTTCACAGCAAGAAGGTTCACCAGTTGCAAGGTTGACATTATTGTATGTAAAGCTGGTGATTGTGTGGAAAAAGCTGTGCAGTTTAGTGGCAGTAGGATATTTTAAGTGTGAAATCCCCCAGGATGGCATAAGGACAGAAATGCACTCCCTAAAGAACCATTTATATTGACAACTTAGAGACAAATAGGATTTGCTATGGGATGCAATTTGCAAAGAAATTTGCAATGGGTCAGTCATAAATTCAGGGATTTTATGGAAGGGGATTTTGGTGTGTGTAGTGTATTATGGGAGGCTTAGAGGAAAGAGCAAAGGGTTGGAAAAGGAAGGATTCAGGTGGGTTGGGATGAACTGGAATGGGGAAAGAGTGGGACAAGGGTTAAATAGGTCTGGTCATGTTTGAACAGCTTGCTGCTTGGTAAACTTGCATGACAGCTCTTGTGCTTGAACTGTCATTTGTCCTATGTTCTCATTAAATCCTAATTCTATGTTCTGTGATTTTCTCAAGGTGAGCAGTGAAAGAGTCTGCTTTCTGGTGACCAGCATCATGACACAAATAAATGAAAGAAAGTTGTGTCAGGGAAAGTTCAGACTGGATATTAAGAAAAGGTTCTTCACTGAAAGGATGGTTGGTCACTGGAACAGGCTTGCCAGGGAAGTGGTAATAGCACCAAAGTTGCCAGAATTCAAGGAGTGTCTGGATGGTGTTCTTGGTTATATGGTTTATTGTTAGATAGTCCTGCAAGGAGCAGGGACTTGTACCCATTGATCTGTATGTGTCCCTTTCAACTTGTGCTATTCTATGAATTTATGGCTCTAATTAATAACTAATTCAAATTAATTTAAGAAAATAATAAAGACTACCTTGCAAGTTAATGTTAAACCATTATAATAAGGAAGGATTTCAAAACTGGCTCTGATGACTTGTTGTGAAAATGTTTTTGTCATGACCTACCCTTCTAAATTTAGAAATCTTCAGGTTTAGGCTCCCACTCTATCCTGTGGAGATACTTTCACATTTTTAGAGTGATCCATTCCATCCTAAAATTAATCTCCATCTTGAGGTGTGTTTCTCTTTAGCAGTCAGTGGAGTCCTGATGACTGATATTAGGAAATTAATCTCATTTAAATAAAAGTAGATAAAATGAATCCCATCTAAATGACAACTTGAAACTATTATAATTTAGGACAGGACAGGAAATATTATCATTTCAATGGAAAACAGGCTGGCTGTCCACACATTAGAGAAAAAATCTTAATGGAACATTGGCATTAGAGGAAGAATTTCAAAGGCAGATCATGTTTACCTTATAATTTCAGATCAGTTCACCATTGTGCAGCTCAGCCTGAAGGCAGGGGTTGGTCACAAGTTGCAGAGATACAAAAAAGTCCATGTGGCTGCCTTGACTTATATTAATATCAAAAATGACAAGACACAGTAACAGAACAAAAGGAAAATCCATCAAAATATTTTCTTCAGCTGTCTCATACATTACTCATGCCTAAGAAACAAGGCATAGAAATGCTTCCATCTGCTCTTACCTCTTTTTTCTGCTAATATCAACTTTTCTATATGGCAAGAAAACTTTAAGTCATTATGAATGAGCTGTTTTGTTCAAAACAGATTTTAAAGACCTAAAATTTTCACTCTAGAACACTATATTTAAGGCAGTTAATTTACTTCTCACATTGTTAAAATTGTTCAATTGGAAAATCTGTACTCTATACTTAATATTTAATTCCAGTTTGTAATATATTCCTCATCAACATTCAAAAGTTTTGGAAAAAGTATTAATTATTCATATTTCTGAATACAATAGAAAGGATTAGATTAAATGAAACATACACACATTTTAAAGTGACTGTAAAATCCCCATATATTTAGAAACAGAGTGTTTTTCTACATATTTACCCAAGTATTTGAGCACTGATTTTCTACATGTTAATATGTGCCTCAGGATGACTCCTGGTGCACACATCCAGCCCAATCTCTCTCTGACTTCTGCTCCTAACCACATTTCAGAAGCTTTTTCAAGCTGCAAGTTGCCAATATCCTGTAAGGAAAAAGTGGAAGACATTGTTATGCAGCAGTTTTGGGTAAATGAAGATTTTTTTCACTGCCAGTGGTATGCAAGATGAAGCTGCTTGGCTGCAATATGCATTTCCAAATTTTAGCAATGTTGTTATGGAACTGCTCTGGGTGTTCTATGGAATATATTTAATCATGACTCCATTTATGTCTATATTCTGCCTTTTTACTCATGTGTCATATATTCCGTTAGAGGTAACTATGCCCATGGATGTCTGGGCTTGGGGAATTCCTCCTGTATCAACGAGGTTGGTGCAATTCTGTGTCTCCAGGCTGTAGTGAGGCTGAACACATGTTCTCAGCAGGTGCAAACACCCCCTCCCCTGCCTGAACTGCACCTATGACCAGGCACACAGACTGAAACAGGCAGAGAACAGTGCTTGTACCTGCTCCCTCATAAACAGGGCACTCACATAAACATGCATCCCTGTTAGATGACTTTGTTAGAGGAGCTTTTCAATTCCATCTGAGCAAGACTGGAGCTTGCCAGCTGTGACATGCACACACATACACATCATGAGTCTCAGGTAGCTTTCTAAGTAGAGAGGAAAAGAAGGAAGGAAGGAAGGAAGGAAGGAAGGAAGGAAGGAAGGAAGGAAGGAAGGAAGGAAGGAAGGAAGGAAGGAAGGAAGGAAGGAAGGAAGGAAGGAAGGAAGGACAAGCTAGCTATTATTTTAAAACAGCTTCTTGCAGTGATGCTAATGCTTGTTTTGCTGACAATGGCAAATTAAAAAAAAGTTGAAAATGGGAAGATGCTTGTACTATGGAAACCATGACATTACCTTTGTCATTGTTCCTGCCAGATTTTCTAAATAATTATATAGCAGAGTGGAGAAGACAGTTTTTTTTGATTGCAGTTTCAAACAAAAGTTTAGAAAAAAAGCTTCACATGGAAGTTCACTAAGGGCACGTTCATAAAAGTCATCATTTTGTGCCAGAGAAAGAGAAACAGTTATGTACTTCTTTTTGTTCTTTCACTATTGATACTTGTCTCTTGAGAAATAGGAGATATCTCTTTCCTGAATGACTCCTGAGTTTTTACTATATACTGCTTGCACATTGCTTTTACAGACATGGCTGTCTTTCCTAGGGAGCTTAGTCACAGTAGTTGAACCTGAACTGGGGGAATCTACTGACTTGTACAGTTCAGCTACAATTACTGCTGAAATTTATACAGGATGTACCCTTTGTACCTTTTCTGATGCAGAGTGCATGACATTGATTTACTAATGGTGCCAAATCTCTCATTCATAGTAGTTGGACTCTGTGTCATTCATTAATGATACAAGGGCTTTTTACATTAGTCAAAGCAAGGTTAACACTGTGCTTATCTACACACATGTGTTTATGAGTGCATGTGTGTCTGACAAACTCTTTTTCACTCCAAAAGACTCTTAGTCTTTTCCTTGCTTTGTTGGTAGTTCTGCATTTACACTACTCTTGGTAGTTGTTAAGATGATTTCAGGACTGAGATGCACAAATGTGCTTTTTTTTTTTAAAGTGGAGGGGTGGAACACATAATCAGTTTGGGTTCTATTTAATTTTTTCCAGTGGTGTATTTAAGTAACTTCTCTTGTTACATAGTGCAATACAGCAATAACCTGGAATTTTCTCCATGACTGATATGAGGTAGCTATTAAAAGTATAACAGTGATAAAAAACCATTTTTCCCCAGACTTCTTTTTAATCTTTGTACCAGCTAATATTTTTTCACCTTGGCTTGCTGGTGTTCCCAATGTTCCAATCTTCCACAAATGGAACCAGGCATCCCACTGCCACTCAGTTTGATAGGAGAACAAAGTGATCTACTCATGACAGCAGTCATCCCTGGAAAAATGAAGCAAGCAGACATGGCTCCTTGGCTGGTACAACCTTGCAATTTCATCTCTTGTCAAGAGCTTACTGCACTGTGTCAGCTTTAGATTCGGACCTTAATAAGGTACAGAAACAGATATTCTCTCTACAGCTGCTGTCATTTCATTCCTGAAATGGCAGCAAATGTCCTGAATTTCATGTCCTTACTGAGGGGATTGCATGTTAAGAAAGCTACTGAAGTTTCATAAAATAAGCACCTTGGTTTTGTCAGTTGCCCACAATTGTAATTCATGTAGGCTTTTTAATCTTTCTTTCTAAATGTGGAAAGGTCACTGAAATTAACCATTTTGATGTGAAATGTTGCTTTTTAATCTATCAACATCTAGGGAAGGCCGAAGGCCACTTTTTGTATTTCACAAGGCACAACAAAACTGTCATATTTTATGCAGTAACACTCCTTTCCTTACCTTTTACAAAAATGATCAGAATATCTTGGAAGGTGTTTAGTGGTTTTCATTTTGCTTTTCTTTTTCTTGTCTTTTAAAATATCATGTAATTTGACATACCATTGAATCTCTTTTATGCAGAGATTTAGGAACCCATTGTCCTTGAAAAATCCTGCCCTATGAAAGCCATGCATGTGTATTGCTTTGAGTTCAGTGGCTCTGGATGGGAATCAGTGAATCAAAACTTTGACTTCTGTTACATGAATGATTCATCCACTTGAAATGTGGAAGCCTTCTTTCACAAGGCAGGAAGGAGTCAAGGCAAGATGGCAGGCAAAAAAGCTAGAGACAGTACTCTGATCCTCTTAATTCAGAGGGATAAACCTGCACTTTATGAAGGGTTGATGAGGCAGATGATGGAAGTTAGAACTAGATGATGATGCAGACAGCTTTTGAAGAACTTTGAGAAAGAAGAGCTGCACTATTTCCATGCACCTGGAAGTTACAGCAAGAGGCATTTGCTGACTCAAGAAAACTCAATGCTTGCATCTGTGGATGCTCCTTTTAGGATGCTAAAAGGTAACTTTTCAGATATATTCTAATGGGATTTAGTTATCTCTGAAATTAACACTGGCACTATAAATTTTACAAGAGGGTGTTTTTTAGAGGATAGATGAAGACTTGCTGTCTTTTGAGTTGGATGCAGTCAGTGACTTTCTGTAATTGACTTTTAGGAAAGTGATTTTGAATGTGTAGGTAGAAGCCTGTTGTTTTTGTGAGCGAAAGCTTTAAGGTAAATATAATGAAAAGGTATTTCTTAAAGATGCATAGTCATTCTCAATTTTTGTTCCTCTACTGATAAGCAATGATTTATTATTCTCCCAGACTTGTTTTTAACTCTTTTTTTTCCACTTGACTAACAGCCTTGCAGTAATATAAATATTGCAAGACTGCTTCATAACTACCGAGATTTTGAAAGAACAGATTTTGACAAGAGCTCCTTAATTGCCCAGGCCTAAATGGTAGACTGGTAATCTTTAATAATATTTTATTCTAGTGGTTCCCAAGGAAGTTTTTATATGAAAACCTTTGTCTCTCTGCTTAGAGTGAGTAAAAACTGGGCAAAGTGACCTAATACTCCAAAGTGGTGGGATAGCAGAGGTGGCACTCTAACACCAGGGGATTGTGTAGATGCCCTTTGCACATATTTTGACATGAGTAGATGCTTGGGCTAGATGCTTGCTTATTTTTATCTTGGGCTCTTGTGCCATACTATTAACATTTCTAGTCAAGTTTAGGAGATAACTAAATGTTTAATCTTGATTTTCTCACTAAGGACTTCTTTTCTTACTGTTATAAAAGCCATTGGCATGTCAAGATACAGATATAGAGACAGGCATGTTCTTTCCAATGGCAGAAGAAGGATATATTTTCATAGAAAATGGCTTTTCAGTAATAGTGCTGTAGTTCTTTAATAACTCAGACATGAACCATAATCAATAATATTATAATGTTTATATCTCAGTACATTGCAAAAACACTGACATTTAAAAGTAATTTCTTTTAGGAAAATATAAGGAACTATGTATTGCACAGTAGTTTCCCTGAATTGTCAGGAATATGAAGTACAATTTCACAGGCAAGATTTAATTCTTTTGTTACATGGATTATTCTATCTGAGACAGACATGGGTAAAGTATTCTCTTCTTTCTTTTCTTATGTCCTCCTGTTTGTCTCTGCACTACACTGGAGACAATATACTTTCAATATTTTTGGCTTTTCTGTCTTTAACCTTTGTCTACCAGTTCTCAGTTTCATTTCTCTGATAATAAACTGATTTTAAGATATAAACAAACCATAACAGAGCCTTCTGTCAAGAGAATGGTGAAACTGATATGATGGAGCAGCCACCACCAGTGTTGTGGAGACTTAGCCAGGGTGATAATAATTTAACACGGATTTGCTGTAACCACAGTCCAGGCAACCATGCCCTTGGGCAGGATTATCCATTTAGTTTAAAGTGGCTGGAAGGTAGCTTTCCAGAGATACTTCAGCAGCATTACTCTTGCTGTGAGGCCCTTTGCTCCCCAGTGGTGTCATCTGCTTCCTAAATGTCAGTGCAGTGTTTGACTGCTGCCTGGACTTTGATTCTGTGCAGCATTACTCTATAAAAGCTAAAGGTTAGCGTTCCACTGCTGGAAAGTGTGGGAATGATTTGCAAGAGCAAAACTGAAATCATAAAAGAAAGGAGCTCCATAGTTCAGGGCATGCCCTAAGACATGCTGGTATAAAATTAATCAAAAAAGCCATTACAGCTCCTGCTCCCTCTCTCCAGCAACTTAAATGTTGGGAAAAATAGAGGAAACAATAAAGAAACAGTTTCTGTAGGAGACAGATGGCATCTTAATTGTTTTGAAGACACAATTAAACATTCTTATGGCAGGATATCACTTTCTGCAACTCTTCCAAGTATTGTGTTAAATTACTGAATATCAGATTTTTGTTGATAGATAAAGATTTTAGGGTGTTTGTGAGTGTTTGTTTATTAGAATGAATCCTTTAAGTTATTGCACAGGAAATGCTAGTCCTCTGGATCTGGTCAACTAACACTTTATAGAACTGAACAGCAAACTTTATTGCAAAATTTGCTGAGGCACTGAAAACAGTTTTAACAGTAATTTTAGTCTATGCATGTCTGATTAGGGAACAAGCAACCATATGGAATAATAGCTGTAGGGGTCTGCAAGAGAAATGGTGTAACATATCTGAAGTTTTCTTTTAAGCTTTTCAGCTCATTTAAGCTGTAATTCCTTAAGGAGTTGGAAACTAGAGCAGGGATGTCTGGTATGGAACTGAAGTAAAGCTGCTGGAGACCTCAGGGAAGAACAGTTGCTCCTTCTGAAAAGTAGTCAAGTATCAATATTGAATATTCAAATTTCAATATTGGATGAATAGAAAGACATTGGCTTCCTTGCCTTTGGTCATCTGTGTCAGTAGCAGTTAAGATGTTATACTAACTTGTAGTAATATATCCATAAATACAGGCTTAAAATCTTTCCTTAACAGCCATTTTTAACCTCCAAATTATTGAAAGAAGAATAAAAAAAATCCTTAAACTACTTGAGTTTACAGCAATTTAATTGGCAGTTTCAAACCCATGAAATATATTCTGTATATACTCTTGTAATTAAGTACAAAAAGAGCTAAAAGAGCACTATCCTTTGAATTGCTCCATTATCTTCCACTGATTTAATTTGTGCACAAATATTTATAGCATACAAAAGTGCTATATCACCTTTCATTCTGTAAATGTATAAATGAATGGGGACTGTCAAGCATTGGGATCACTAATACAAGAAATTACATATAAGCAACAAGTTTTTATTCCAAGTTCTCTATCCTCTGGAGGATTTAGTTGGCTTTACTTTTCAGGTTCTGTGTGTCTGTCCAACTGAGTTTCCTTCCACCAAGTCCTGCCACATACTTTAATGAATACTTTATAAGGCAAATCATCCCATGTCTGATGGGCTTCGTGTGCTGTGGTAACCCATGCAAGGCAGTTCCATGTTTCTCTTCTTTTGCTCATTTACTGTTCTGTCTCAGTGGCTGAACAGAAACCTCCTCTATCACTGCAGCTTAAATGTAGCCAGTCACTTTGATGATCTGACTAATGCCCAGGTACAACAAACATGAAGACAAACGTCTGGTACCAGGAGTGTCTCCATCAGCAGCTATTGTGCAGGGATGTGTGGGCTAAGCAGTGGCTGATTTCTCTATTGCCCAGCACTCTCCACCAGCAGAATCATGCTTGTGACAGTTAATATGTGCCCTATGACTTCTAATGCCATGTTAAAATCAAAGGCAAGACCATTTAGATTAACCAATATCTGATTATCAGTCTTTCCATATTTTAAGATATTTTGAATTGTAGACTTCCTAGAAACATCTTTGCAGCAAAAACAGTACCAGTACCAGGCTGACAGCTAAAGATGAAATGTAGTGTTTGATTTCTCCGAATATCTGACATTCTGTGCAAATGCCAGTGTGTCTGTTTGAGTTCACTTCAGAATGTACATTCTCTTTCCCCCTTCCCCCACAGAAGACTCAGGATGATATTTAAGAAAGCATAGTTCTGATATTAAATGAAGTACAGGTGATTAAGAGCAAACAGAATGTCAAGAAAAGGTTATGAGTGAAAATGTTCCTCATTGTAATTCCAAATCTTTTCATTGAACTCCTCCACCATACTCTAACAAAAACAGCCTACTGTATAAAACTTGGTTTCTGAAAATCTTTCAGTTCTTTCCTGAAAACAATAAAAGGATTTATTCTTGGTTTATCTGGAGGCTGCTATTAATTTTTAAAAATAAATTAATGGCATTTTGCCCTAGATATTCTTCTTCAACTCTGTCAGGCTTGGTGCCGCTTCCCTGGAGAGCCTGTTCTAGTGCCAAACCACCCTTTGGGAGAAGACTGCTTTCCTAATGCTCATAAGTTTCTCCCAACACAGCTTCATGCTGTTCCCTCAGGTCCTGTCACTGATCACCACAGAGCAGAGATCAGTGCCTGCCCCTCCTCATCATCTCATGAGGAAGCTGTAACTGCAGTGAGGTCTCCCCTCAGCCTCCTCTCCAGGCTGGACAGACCGAGTGACCTCAGCCACTCCTCGTGCAGCTTCCCCTGAAGACCCTTCACCATCTCTGCTGCCCTCCTTTGGTTGCTCTCTAAGAGCTCAATGTCTTTTTTATAGTGTGTTACCCAAACCAGCCCCCAGCACTGGAGGTGAGGCTGCCCCAGCTCAGAGCAGAGCAGGACAATCCCCTCCCTTGCCTGGCTGTGATGCTGTGCCTGATGCCCCCAGGACAGGATTGACCCTCCTGGCTGCCAGGGCACTGCTGGCTCATGGTCAACTTGCCATGGACCAGCACCCCCAGGGTTCTTTCAGCAGCACTGCTTCCCAGCTTCTTCTCCAGTCCATATATCCAGGGCTGCCCCATTCCAGGTATAGAATCTGGCACTTTGTTGAATTTCTTACGATTGTCCATCTCTATTTTTTTGAGGTCTCTCTGCAGGACTTCTCTGCCTGCAACAGAATCAACAAGCATGAATCAACAGCTCCTTCAATTAGTATTGCTGGAAAACTTTGCATTGTAACCAATTATTGTGTTTACCTTCAGGTGTTTTTCAATGATTCCCAGAATAATCTTCTCCACAATTTTACGAGGAACTGAAGTGAGACTGACATAGGCTTGTATTTTCCAAGGTCATCTTTCTTGTTTTTCTTGAAAACTGGGGCATTTGCCAGCTTCCTGTCAACTGGGACCTGTCCATACTTCTAAGCCCATTGAAAAATCATGTGGTCACCTGGAACAATCTTTCCAGTAGTTATATAGACAATATGTGGAATGTAACCATTATTTTCTGAAGAGACTGTTTCTCAGATTTTCTTTTTGTTTTTGTTTATTTGTTTTTTTCTCTTGAGGTTAGTTTTAGCTAACTAACATCATTTAGCTCCCAGGATTGTCTTGCCATACAATCAACTATGCAAGTATGAAGATCTCTTGGTGGGAGTGTGGGACAGTGAGGGGATAAGACCACCACTTCACACAGCAGCTGCCTGCTAGATTGGTTTAATCATCCTGTGAGACACCACCTCTGTGTAGAGCCTTTCCCCTGAACCTTTTTGATGACAATAACTCATCATAAATTTCCTTTGATTAATCCACAAATTATATTTATTTTTTCTCAATGTTTTGCAGTTGCTGTACTCATAAGTTGTTAATTTAATGTGGATCAATCAACACAGTTATCTGGGTTGATACATAAAGATATTTCCTCAACAGTGAAATTTAAGAATTTGTGTCTCCTGAAGTTAATCAGACTACTAAACAGAAGAGTAGCAGCATTTCTATTTCATTTTCTTCTCTAGTTAAATCAATGTAACTTGAGTTTTGTTTTAGAAATGAAAAAAATTTTTTTTAGCAGTGGTACTGTATCTTGTCTGCATCACTTTTAGGAATTCAAACTGATGAGGCTAATATCCCGGCAGAAAAAAAGCAATAAACACATGAAACTACAGAGTAATACTATGGAAAATTTTGAATTTTAATAAATCATATTTGGAGACTAAAAATTTAAAAAGAAAACATTTCCTACTTATTATCAGAAAAGAATAATAGATACAAAGATAGCACTAGAAAAGGAATGTAATTACCTGATGATCCCATATTGAAGCCTGTCATAGAGGGGAATATGAATGAGTATCTCAATAGTTGACATGGAAATAACAGGATGCACAGGCTTAGAGATTGTAATGAACTCCTCTGCCATGTTCATAGACCTAAATTCCCGTGTATTATTCTGCTGACATTAGAGCAACAGTGTATTATTCTGTTTGCTGCTCTAACAATGGTCCTTTTCAGTATATTTGGAAGGGACTGCCCAGGAAAGTGCTTGAGTCACCATCCCTGATAGCATTTAAAAGAGGTATTTAAGGGATTAATTTAAGAGATTAAGTGATTCTCTTCTATATTTGTATAACTTTTGAATTAAAATGCAGAGATTCTTACACATCTAGGAAGTAATTGCTGTTTAAGGGGTTTAGATATGGAATTGGATGCTTGGACTTTCATAGAGTTCTATTGTTGAACATGATAATTCCAGGAACATCATAACAACAAAAACTGTAGGCAATTACCCAGACCTTGATGTCTGCACAGATTATGCAAGTGAACACATTCTAGTTTTATCCAATGGCTTCTACACCAGCTCAGAAAAAGAACTTTCCAGAACCTCAGTAGAGACATAAACATATTTTTTTTCTTTATTAGATACAAAAAGACTTGCCAAAGCTTGACATAAGATACTAGATTTTTGTTTTATTGAAGAATCTCAGCACTTGTTTCAGCTTCCTTATTTTACCAGATAACCAGCTTACTACTTGGCAAACAATAATTACCCAAGGAAAAATACTATGTGCTACTCCAAAGAAAAAAGAAACCCTAAACATCCCTCTCAAATATCAGCTTCTAATGAACTACAAATCACAGGGATTTTTGTCTCTTGTTCTTTGCTTTTAAAATAATTAAAACACGTGTTTGCTTACTTAAATGTTTACTTTAAATTTTCTCAGAATAATGAAGGTAATGAAAGCAAGTCTGCATTTTCTTTTACTTTGATCAAGTGTTAGACTTAATTGCTTGCTGATATGACATTGCAATTTAAAAGGAAGATTATAAATGTGGCTTTGCCTGGTGTCTTCTGGGAAACGTTCTGAAAAAATAAGCCCCATAGTTAGTGTCAAATGTTAACGATTTGTTTTTAATAACAACTTTTGTGAACCCTTGTGATTAAAGTAGGGCTAGATAGAGGCAATGCCACTAAGAGAGAGCAGCTGGGCTTCCTATAAACGTGGCTTTTTTCTTGTGGATTGGTTATAAACTTTGCCCTGTGGCTGGTTCTGCTCCTGTAAATGCAGATACTTCAGTTAGAAATGGAGTTTTCATCTTCTATTTAGATGCCAGCTGAAACCCATATATTCTGATGAGAGAAGGAGCTTGTTCTCTTGCTGTATATTGCATGAAACAGTTGGAGTTTTATGCAAAAGATAATGGTAAATTTTCCCAAGGGAAGAGAAGAAAGAAGAGGTATGGGGAAGGAGAGGAGATGCTCTTTTATGGCCGTCTGGCATTGCATGGTTTGCTCAATGATGTAATTCTTCCATCCTGTACTCTTTTCCAATATTGCAGGTGCACAAGGTCTCAGAATCCTCTGACACGTGTGCTGCAATATAAAATCATGTCCCCACTGCTTTGTTCAGCACTTGTTGGCTCTCAAACTTTTTATGGCAGCATATGGCTGTGTGATGTTTGCATTTCACTGTGGACAACATAATGAAGTTCCTGCAGCCTAATGCTCCCCTAAGCCTTGTGCCAGCTAAGTGGTGGTGAACTTGTCTGGCAGATGTAGTGCTGCTTCAGAAGAGCTTGACAGGAATGTCTGGAATGTGAACAAGGACCCTCTCCACCATCCCATCCCTAATTAAAATTGCAAACTCCTGTGTTTTCCTCCAACTCTACTTGGGTTCTGGCTTCTTTTGATTTTAGAATACTATTAATTTTAGATAGGCTTTGATGGTTTTGCTGTCCCTTCATGATGTCTCCATGGATTTGATTTCTATTAGCTCAGTTGGTGAGGAATAGGATCACAAATGGAAATTTTGAAATTGTGGTCCAAAGGCTTAATAATAAATTATTACCTTTCTATTTCGTTTTAGCCCTATGTTATTGCAATTTTTTTTCTAGCTTTTGTGTGAAAGGTTAAACTGTTCTTACTTTTTTCTCTTCTGCTTTCAGCTTCCAATATTTAGCCTAAATATTTGACAAATAGATAATGTTTAAAATTGTTGACAGATGTAGGCAAACACTAAATATTTCAAAGGTTTAATAAAATACCATGCAACCTGCATAGCTATAAGGGGAAAATACTGCAGTGTTTAAGAGCATAATTTTTGAACATCATATATTCTTGTCAAAAGGAACAGAAATTTCAATGGACAAATGGAGATATATCTAAGTGGAAATGTTCATGTAGGTTTTGTGAAAATCTGTATGCTTATGGAAATAGACTGGAACACACACATAGATTATCCCATTTGAGCAACAGGTGATTTGGAGGAAGGTTGTTACATACAGTCGGGGTTAGGAAACTTGCCTGAAATTTTCATTTTTTCAGAGTTACTGTCATACATTAAAGCCAATGGTGCTATGTTAATGTGTGTTTTGATAGCATTAAAGTCAAGGGTAATTTACAGTTGCTTTCACATTGAGTTGCAACTTTCAGCCATTTGTTTAAAACTACAGAAATTTTAAAATGAGGGTATTAGAAGTATTCTAATGTATTCAAGAGGAAGGGTCAACATTAGCCACTTAGATGAAATATTTAGAGGACAAGACCCCTCACTCCTTGCCTGGAATTTTCTTAGGACTCAGTCTTCCAGTGCATTTGTCAGAAATTTGGAAGAGAGCTTTGTGATATTTTAGTCAGCTAGGACTCAAAAATTTCACCTGACAATTAAGTCCAGTATTTATTATGCAGTCATCATGTTTTATATGTTTGCTTAAATAAATTGATTGATGATCTTCTCAAAAGCAATGGGGTATTTTTGTATTGCCTCTTCCCCTGCAAGTTTGTCCTGAGTGTTCTGATGGTTAGCAGTATGACATGTTCTCTGTTAAATTCGTTCTTGGCTGGTTTTGTTCGTTTGTTTATTGTTTGATGGAGTAGCTTCATTTCTAAGTGCATTTAGAGACAATATTTACGTCCTATTTCAGTTCATTATTGGTAATGCTTATAAAGCTTACATGACATTGAGGTTTCTACTGTAGCAGAAATTTAAACTCAGGAAAAAAACTGGTGTCTATTCAGACCTTAAAGATAGAATTAAATCAAATTCTTGATAGTTAGTTTCAGCTGTAAAAATCTGAATTCATTAAAATCACTAATCACAGTGCCATATGTATGCTGGAGGAAATCTAAGGCTATGTCAAAATTTTTAAGCATAACAGCCTGAGTAGCTGCTATGAAAAAGTTAAAGAGATGCAAGCAATATGAGTGAACAGATTACCTGGACCAATCTGGACAATTTATACTGTGTAGGTATACACTGCTTGTGAGGAGCTTCTTAGGTTGACTGGATCCCTACACAAGGGACAACATTGATATTGCTTCCAGTGGCAGAAGAAAAACCAAATTAAAGGTTTTGTCATTTTGCTGTCTTGTGGTGTGTATGAGCTTAAGAAGTAATTTCTACTGTAATAAAAATTATTTAGTTTTATGTTAATTGCATGCTGATATTGATTATTAGTAGTGCAGGTCTAGGGAACAACTGAGAAACCACAGCTGCTGGTCTTGTTTTCTAGTGTCTTGAAGGGCTGAATAGAACATTTGAATCAACTGAAGCCTGCAGAGCTGTTATGTTTCTTGTTTCTGTTAGGTAAACACTCACTGGAATGACTAGGAAATAATGTGTCCTGCCAAATCTGAGCCAGAAACAGCACGTGTTTCTCAGCAGATCGTCTAGGATTTTTTAAGGAAGACCCAGAAAGATGGGAATGCTTTGTTGTCACCTCTGCCCTATAACAAAAGCAGCTTATAAAAGACAAAAACATTATAAATGGATAATGCACTATAGTTTTTAGACTATTGCCATAGTCTGTTTAGCTTAAAAGAGAGACAGCTGGGAAAATAATGGCACTATGTTACTCTTGACTGTACCTGTCAGGACAGTGAACACCCTTCTTCCATATCCTGTTCTGACTGCCAGATCTACAGAAAAAAAAAGTGATGTGGCATCTCTCTGGCCTTGAGTTAGCTACAAGTCTGAGCAAGAGGTTTCCAAAACTTTGATAGGCATGTGTCCCTTTCATTTGGTGATGCTTTTAAACTCAGGCTGTCCTGACTGAGATCTGTCTGAGCTGCAGCTGTGCCTTTGCCTGCCCTTGTGTCTTGCTGCACCTTGGCTTCCTGGCTGGCCTTAGACTTGCCTCATCACTCTCTAGAGATCACTGGTTTTCTGCTGAACCTTGTCACCATCCTCAGGCTCACTCTGCTCAGCTTCTGTGAGTATCATGTGGTACTATTTTTCTGTGCCAATGCCAGTGAGGGTACTGTCCTTTCAGGCTTGCTGGCACTCTCAGATGCCAGGTCACCTCCCTTTACTGAGCAGCCCACTCCTGCTCCTCCCTTCTGATAGTTGCCAATATATTTTTTAGCATAAATATTCCCAGTTAGTGATCACATTTGAGTGATTTGCAAAATAAAGGATTTTTTTAATAGCATAGCTTTTTTTTCATTGTTTTACAGTTCCATGAAAGAATTTTTATTATAAAATAAATCTCTTCCATCCCTGATATTCAAGGTCAAAGTGTATGGTGTTTGATCCTTTCCCAGTTTTTGAATCAGGGTGTTTGATGGATATAGCACTGTTCTTTTTTTCTTAAATGTTTTGAAGAATATTTCTCTAGTGCAGGAATGCACTCTAGAATATGAATGTGCTTCCAATTATCCTGATGGACTACAGTGCTCCACAGAATCATTAAGGTAATCATGCATGCTGATGACTTTGCCCTTGAAATGGACATAGCAAAACATGCATCTGATTAGCAATAAATTGGAATAACCTGGAGATAGCCAGCACTCAATTTACACACTGGTCTTTGTGAAAGATGTTATATATAGATCCATAATTGCAGCTGGACCACAGAGGGTTAAATGCACCTGCAGATTAGCCCATTTTTTCAACACCTTATTCAGTACTACCCTCTTAAATAAGGCATTGGCAAATCCAGAACAAATGCCCCCTTAGTTAATGGCCAGACAAAATTTGGACTCAGTGTTACCTGAAAATGTGTCCTCTGTTTGGGTGCCAATATTGCCTTTGGTGTTGATGGATATATGTGGCTTCTGGCTTTGTTTGGAAGCACACTGTCTTTTGTGTAATGTGGAAAGGTATGACTTGCAACAATAACATTTTGGAGTGCTGCAGGATTGAAATACTGCTAGTCACAGGGTATTTTTATTGTGCTAGGAATGTATTGGGAATGAAAGACATTAAAGTGCTGAGGCAATTTTTCTCATGCTGAGGCTGAAGTATTGCACTGAGTAGCATGAGACTGAAATCAATAGCCAGGAAACTATAGAAAGCAAAGGAGCACACAATCGTTTTGGTTAGTGGGTTCTGCTGAGGAAGTTGAAGCTGGGTAAGGTCATACTATGGAAATCAGAGTTTTCTGGGTATGGGATTAGGATCGGCGATTTCATGTTTAGTTGCTAAGAGCTCTCCTTTACCTGTTTGCAAATTGGACATGAGATTTGGTTAGTCACATTTCTTCCATGAAGGATAGAGTGTTCTAAGTCAGGTTATTTCTGATTAATGAAATGCTACAGCAACAATCCCTGCACTAAGTGGTACAGAGACAGTAAAACACAGGACTGGCTAAGGCCTGCAGAGAGACTTTGATGGCACTGATAGTAGTACAGCCCTGTAATACATTGCATTTGTCTGAGCCTGTTTTAATTAGACCTAACTCATGGCTTTCTCTAGCATTAACTTGACAACATTTTGGTATACTTACCTCTCTCTGGTTTGGCATGTATAATAGTTACCAGCCCTTGCCTAAGGCAAATGTTATTGCTTTGTACTATCTCCATGTCTTGTTTCACATCCTTGTACAAAATACTGTTCAATTTTATCAAGTATACTCTTCAAGCAGAAGATGTCTGGAGAAAATAATGCTACAGCCTTGTAAGTCAGTATGCCATATCAAATCACAGACTTTGAGTTCACAATGGCCCAGGAAAACTTCATGGCATCTGCCAACAAACCTAGAATGGATATTTAAAGATTATGTGTCAAACTTGAGATGTTACCAGAGTGAGAGCTGTTACCAAAGGTTGCTTAGCGTTGTACATTTTTCAGGTGACACTAGGAAGCTTATGGGTATGCAGAATACAAGGGATATGCAGATACTTGGAATGTGAGGCTGTCTGGTTTATGGGCATGTATGATTAATAGACAGACAAGAATAAAAACAAACAAACAAACAAAAAACCAAAAAACAGGAGTAATAGACCCCACCTGCACAAACATTAGGGCACAGGAGATAAGGGAGACCAAAGAGCATATCTCATATGAGGGATTGAGAAAACACAACTGAGGGAGCAACCCAAAGTCTTGGAGATTAATGTTTTGCAAATGATAAGTGGGGGAAGTTTAGATCCAAGATATTTGAGGAGGCTTGTGGGATTATGTGAAATTTATAGTGGGAGGTTATATAGGGGCAATGTGGGAATGTACAAAATTATTCTATTATGTTATGGGTGGACTTGAAGGCGGGGAAAGGGAGAAATCAAGGTGGGTTGGAGGAGAAACAAGCATGGGAAAATGGAAATAAGCAGGAGAAAATTAGACAGTTCCAATTTAGCTGTCTTGCTTGTTGTCATGTCTGTTTGTCTGAGCTCTGTTCATGATCACTGTAGTCCATGTTCTTAAACTCTATTCCTAGCTCTCTTCTCTGTGGTCTTGCTGTCTGTGTAGTGGTGTCCCACCAGCATGCCTTAAAGTGGGCTAGCTGATAAGTGAGAGAACACCAGAACCCTGAAAGACCCAAGGTTAGACCTGATCAGGGACCAGGTCTGTGGCCCAGTTTAAACTGTGGGCTTGGGCTCAGGCTCTTATTGCTACCCATTTCCCAAACTTCCATTTGTCTTTAGCACAGCAGAATCTTTAAAGGGGAGAAGAAACCTCTGAGGTCCAGAAAGTACTTTAAAAAAACTATAGATAAATGGTGTGAGGTACAAATGGCTCCAAACATTCAGGGTTGATGGTAACACAGAAGAGAGCTATCAAATGCCTTCAAAAATAAGGAAAACTCACTAATACTGCATTTATAACAATCTGTTACAATATTATTAATAGGTAGCACTTGTCATTAGCACTGGTCATTGGCAGTGGTCTTAAACATTGGCAGCCCTCACAAATACAGGCATAGGGAAAAAAACCCCAAATAAACAAAAAAACAAAAAAAAAAACCCCAACCCCCCCCCCCCCAAAAAAAACAAACAAACCAAAAAACCCAAAAACAAAACAAAGACAAAAACAAACAAAAAAAGAATCCCAAAACCACTTCCCTACCCCCCACAATAACCACCAAAATATAATAAATATACTTGAATTTATCTATCCAGTCTCAGCTTTCTCCTCCTTACTGTAGGCACATTCAAGGAATTCAAAAGTTTTGTAAAGCAGTCAAGGCTTCCTGGGGATCAACCAGCTTTTAATGAGCTCCACAAACTTTTGCAGTTATTCTTTTCTTTCTAAAGAACAGGTAATTAATCCATTTTCTTGTACTATCAGTGATACAAGACACTGAAGATTCCAGATTTTCTTTTATACTGTCAAAACATGACTGTGCCATTAGCTGCTGCCATTTTGTGTTTGTTAGTAGATTCTCATGCCATGAACCATCAGCATACCCATGTTAATTACTAAGCCTCTTCTCCTGGTCACTCTCATATATTCATAGCTGCAGTTTAGTTCTGGGAGCAATGTGCTTTCTTTCCATTATTGAAATGGGGAAGAAAACATCTTCTAGATGAATTGTCTAGCAGAAGTAGGGATAAAAATAAAATCACTTGAACTGTCAAGGATCTCTGTACCTCCTGACCCCTAAGTAAGTAAAGCTCTTTTGGTGCCTTGCTGTGTTGAGAATCAAGGTCCTTTTCCTGTCTGCAAATTGAAGTGCTGTAACTTTGTGTTGCTAAATGATCCATGTCAATTACATTTTGTTTGAGTACATATTTTCCCTCAGTTCAGTTGCAGGATACTATAGCTTTTATGGTTCAGCTTTTGTCTGGGCTTTTGTCAGTCAATATTGCCAAGAATTAACAGCTATCTACCTTGCCATACTTGACAGAGTTTTCTCCATTATTTCCCTTTCATGAAATATTGTGGGATTAACTGATGTTAAATGAAGAAGACATAAATATTTTAAGTTGCCTTATACATGCAGACTGAAGTAACAATATGGTCTTCTGGTTTTTTATGCGAGTGTTTTGAAAACAAATTTTACTTTTGCTAGTAATATTATTATTGAAATAATCGAAAAACATTATGGTCACAGTTTCTATGCTAAGGAACTTCACCATGGTTATAATCTACCTATTGACTAATATATTGTATTTATGGTGTAACCACAGATGCAAATGGTAATGTTGGGAAAATTCCTTTTTCCTTTGAGATATTTCTTGCGACTGAAAAGTAGAACTATAGGGTGTTATGACTCAGTTACTTCACCTCTATCCAGATCATGTTTCAGATAAGATTAAAAAATATAACTTGTGAGTGATGCAGCAGTTGGTGAAATTTTGAAGGAAGTAGAAATTCTGCTTAAGGCATGTTGTTCATATTAGTATGAAGTTTAGAGATTTAGGTACAGTATTTTTTTCTGTGGTCATTTCACTAGCAATTTCTGTAACAAAAATTCTAAGGTTTTTTATTTCTTTCAATATTATGTAGAACATACAAAATTCGAGCTCTATATCCCAAGTTATTCCTGGAAAAAAAATTGTTTATGGATCAATATTTTTGTATTCAAAGGCTGGCACTGGGCATTTTAATAATTTTAAATTTAGGGAACTTAGGCAATATAAATATCATAATGTTGCTTTGTTGTTTGTTTGCTTTTAAATAATATGTATATACCCTTATAATAGGAATAGAAAATGAAATAAATAAAAAAATTAAAGCCAGGTTGTTTTTTTTTTTTTTTTATTAGTTTGTTTTGGGTTTTTAGTTTGATTGTTTTTTTTTTTGTTTGTTTGTTTTTGGTTTTTTTTGTAGGTTTGTTTTTTGTTTGTTTTTGTTTTTCTTTGCTTTTTTAAAAATTATTTGTATGTGCCCAGGTGTTGGCCTGATCATCAGTCTAAAAGCAACCAATCTCGCAGAAATGCCAGGTGTTGTATAAATAGCAGAATTATTTGCTTTCTTGAAAACTACAGTAAATGCTTTCTTGTCTCTCTGAATGTGTTTTCTGTGCAAGACAACCTCATAGACTGGCAATGCTTGTCTACCATATTCAAGAATATCTGTTTGAAGAACAGAGCAGATTGCATCTATATATCAGTATCTTTGATTTTTTATCTTTTATTTTATGCCTTCATCAGTTGTTTCTTTAAAAATATTTACTTTTAGGATTTTTTAACCATCATTCTTCCCCATTAATCTGACTCTGTCTCTCTTGTTAGGACTAATGTTCTTCTTTTTTTGCTTTAGGTAACCAGATGCTGCCCAGCTGTTTACCTGTGTTAGCTAGCAATAAAGTAATGCTATTACTTTATATACTATCAATATTGAGCACATAGCAGCAACAGTGTTACTGCAATGGGATGCTACTAGGTAAAAGAAAAGTGAAAAAAATATCCTTCTGGTATTTGCCTCTTTATTGAGACAAAACCAAGTTAGTGGTAGGAGTTTCTTACACTACAAAGTGGCAAAATCAAAATTTTGAAGCCTGTCAGACTGACGGGAAGAGTTTCATGCTTCAGAAAAGTAAGTTGTATAGATGAGACCTCCACGACAACAGAAAATCCAGACTATATGGCTGAAGTTTGAAAAAAGAGCAATTAGAAAAAGAGGTAGTTTCATCATATGTATAAAAACCGATATCAGCATGATATGGTAATTCTTTGTTTTAAACAGCTCTTTGTTGGAATAAATAACGTTATTCTGATTTTCCTGGAGGCTGTCCCTAAGGCAATCATCCTCACAGATGCACAACAAACAACTATTGGTAATACTTTTTTATTGCCATCCAGTTTACTAGTATAAAGTAGCTCTGTTCACTGCTCAAGAGGCAGGTAGATATGTCCAGAGAAAACCTGGATATTAGCACACCTGCTGAACAAAATCTACCTGAACAGTATTGTATTTTCATATGACAATAGTTAAAAAGAGGAGGAATGCCCAAGACACATCAGAATTTAGTCTCTCTCAACAAAGGCACTTGTTATTCGTGCTATGTTATGCATTATATGTGGAGTCAAAAGAGCTGCATGTAGCTTCCTGCAGAATCTGACATTACTGTGGAGATTGACTAGAAGAATTTATATGTAGTTTATAATTTCATAAAAAGTTTGTATAAAACATACAATCATAAGTCTTGAGAAGGACTGTAAACACACAATTTCAGACTTTTGAAATTTTAGAATCTGTATTTAACTTCTTGTGGCAATGAAAACCATTAGGGAAAAAGAAGGAGCATGAAGCATGAAAATTTGAGAAATAGATTGTTTTAGGTGAGGAATTGTCTTCACCTGTGTTTGGACTACAGCTCTGTGCACGTGCTTGTAAAGACAGCTAAGACCAGTGGCCTACCACAGTAAAGTGTAGGACATTTCACATGGATGTGTCCTGAGAGTGCAGGCAGAACTGTGATCTAGAGTAAGCTCCAGGGTATGTTTCAGAGAAAGTGGGCAGACTGTAGAGTCACATTATCTAATTTCCTCCCTGTTAATCTAGCCTAAATGACAACTATTTTAAGGACCTGTTTGCAAAACCTGCCTTGTTATGCTCATTTGTAGTCCTGTGAGAAGGAAAAAAGTGAAGAACTGAAGCAGTGATTTTCAGAATAGGAGGCATCACAAAACATGGTCTGCCCAGCCTCTTCTCTCCTTGCCACTGTGTATTATTTCTCAGTAATTTGAGACTACCATAGTAGTAGCCCAAAGGTAGGCAGTCTTCACTAACTGCAGATCTTGTTGTTATAATATTATAAAGCATGGATATTACATGGACAACCTTACAAATATATAATCAGTGGATTCTGGGCTTGGGGAGTGAACAAGTGAATCTGTGGGACTTAGCTGCTCTCTAAGGTTAAACAATGACTGAGAGTTAGTTAGAATAAACGTATTTCTTTGCTTGGAATAAAATAATTTTATTATTTTATTTCATTAAAGTGTAATTTCATGACAGTCACTGCTTGAATACCATGTGGATCTTTTTGAGTCAAAATGATGAGTTTGGACAGTCAAAGGAATACATGGATAACAAGGTAAATGTTCTCCTCAGAATTCCCTCAGTTGCTGGAATATATTTATGCAGAGTACTTTGCTTGTATAAACCAGGCAGAGTTGGAAATGTGGTATAGCTAAGTTTCAGAAGATGGCTAGGTATCCAAGATGCATCTAACATGTAAAGTTTGTGTCCAATATAATTTGGAAGGCTGACTGCAACATTGCCATACTAGAACTTGAGTACAACTATTTCTATTAAAGACTGTTTGAAATGAATAACAATAAATAATAGCAGTTCCTGTTTTTTAAGGGCTACTTCATAGTTTTTTACTTAATGCACAGAACCAAGTGGTGAAAAATGACAGCTGAAAACAATAACTACAGTTCTTTATATGTTTGCTTCATTTTGTTTTCAGCTCACATCCTGAAAAAGGGGAAAAATGCAGACTTTTTTTCCTCCATGATTAGATTTCAAGCAGAAAATTCATGACTTGCTAAAAAGGCTTTGGTTATACCACCATTTCTCTGAATTCATGTCAACATTTGATCTATGAAATTTATTTGCACAAAGGATGGTGAAAGTAAACTCTGAACTTGCAAAACTGTTACTAGGAAGTGATGATCTTAATTAGATCATCAGATGTCATGTTTTTCTGCTTCACTTATAATGGATAAATTAGATCAGCTTTGAAGATAATAGAAGACTATAATGTGCAAGAAGACTCCTGCTTTCTTTCTTTGCTAAACTTGAAATGTACTATCATGAAAAGCACGAGGTTGTAGAGAGAAAAAGGACCAGTATGTTATTCAAATGGCCATATGCTGTCCAGAGCAGGATTTATTCCTAATTTTTCTGTAGCTAATGGTACTGTTTGGGTCAGATTTATGTTATGAGTAAGATGCAGCTGTACTGGCTGAACTGAATCCCTAAAATTGTAATCCAATATACAGCCAGTGAGAATAAGGCATACAAAAACCAGAGAAAGAGCAAAATATTAAAGCCTAGCTCTTCATCCTGGCAACAACCTAAGGGAGATAGTTGTTCTGCAAACACTAGCCTAAAACATCTATACTTTGTTCCCTGTTTGTGAATTGTTTATGAATTTTTCTTGTTTATACTTTGGAGGCAGAAAAAAAAAAATCCCAAAGAGTAACTCCTTAACACATGCATGCATTACAGGTGTGATAAGAGAAAAAAATACAAACACCCAAACCCCACAAACCCCAAAATAAAACCACTCCCCTTACATTTAGTGTAATATTCAGTACATATAATGAAAGAGGATAATACTGCAAAAGAGCAGAGCACCACCTAATTATTTTCTCAGTGTGGGGATTATCTGAGTAAAAGCAATACATGTTAATTTTACTGCTGGGTTGTGAGGGTGTGTTAAAAGCTCTAATAAAAAGCCATTTATGTAGGAGGCTTATTTTACCTCTGTAATTATAAATCTCATGAAAGAGTTTAATATTCCTATTCCAAATTTTGAAATCATAATCCTTGCAAACTTGCTGATTGGTAGCTATCAACTCAAGTCTTGAGAGGTGTTTAGTCATGAATGTCTTAGGAATGTGCAGGATAATTGATAAAACCTGCAGCTTGTAGTAAAGCCTTAATAAGGTTATATACATTTAAGAAGTGAATGCACTTGACTGGATTTCTTTTTCACATACAGAATAAATTTTTGCTGAAACTATAGGCTAGGGATAAGCATACATAAAAAAATTATTAGATCAACACAGCTGAAACACAGCTATTGCCCTGAGCATGCATCAGATGAATTAAATAACACATACCACACAAAACAAGTTGGCCTAAGTAACTTTTCAGCCTATGTCTCCAGCTAGGTCTGGATAGCCTGGGAAAGCAAGGGGGAAGGTGCTGATGCATACTAAAGAGGATAGGGCTGGACTACACATGTACTTCAAGCAAAGCTAAATGCTACACCTATTGAGAGAGGTGTGTTCTAATATGCAGTTAGAACAAGTGCTGCCTAACTCCCACTGCTTCAAGAACAGGTATGCATCCATACTCTTGCTGACTGATGTTCATATCTCTCTCTTTTTCCATTCTGTTTATTTTCTGTCCTTTTCTTGTCAGACTCTGACATTTGCATCACTTGGTGCTCAATATCCTGGTGAGTTGATGAAGAGAAGCTTGGCACTGCTCTTTCAGCAAATTATCTGATCCTTTTGGAAAAAATATTTGTGAAAAAGAAATCTTTGAGTAATTGAGAAAACAGAAAGTCTGAAGCTGTTTTTTTCTTATATAATTCTTCATTTTCCTCCCACAATTTATTTAAATTTCATATTTTTCCCTGTTTGGCATAGTCCATGGTATTCTTTCTATTATTCCCCACTTCAATGAAATGCAATTGTTTTTAGTCAAGTGTTACCTTTAGACTTAATTCTGTTCACATTTTTATCACATATTAATTCAATTTCCATGTTTTCATCCACAAGCTCAGTTCTATGAAACAGTTTACAATATGTTCATATTCCTCTGTTCACCTATTGCAGAAGTATTTATTCTATATTGAATAGGAATGGATTTCTGAATTCTTGCTGTTTCCTGTTAACTATTTCAACTTTTGCAGCAGTTCATACACTTCTTTTCTGTTTGTAGCTATTCAAACTTCTGTTTCAAACATAGCTGTTATGAAAACAGGCTATTTCCATTGAAAATTAGGAATGAAAATTCCTCCTTTGCTCACACACCTACTTCTCCACATTTCTTCAATTTATTGTTTTGTTTTATTTTAAAATTTGTTCAGTATTTTTACAATAGAAAAAGTAGATCATAGGACTGAAAGTAAGAAAAAAAAGTTGAATGAGATCTCAGCAGGTCATCTTTACCAATCCCCTGCTCAAACCAGGACTAGCTTCACAATAAGATCAATCATGAAAGGTGTCATCCAGCTGAGCTTTGAAAATCCTCCTGGGTAGAGGTTTCAGAGTCTGTCTCAGCAACATATGTCACTGTGAAGAATTATATTCTACTGGAATTCCACTGATGTACTTTTTAATTTTTTTTTTTTTTTTTTTTTTGTTAAAACTAGTTGCTATTCATAGTAGAGATTAGTGAATCATCACTATTTATGATCATTATCTTCTGCACTTCCAGGAACTTCCTTGTGTCTCAGAATCAGTACAGACACAGGAAGTCTTTTGAGCAATTGCATCACTTGCTGCGACACATTGACCTACCAAAAGGTTCAAGGGTTTGCTAGATCAGTAACTGGAATTCATATTAATTTAGTTGAGTTTTTCTTTAGAAAGTCCTTAGCAGTTTTATGTAAGTGAATTTAACATCTGCCAAATTTCTAATGTGGCTTACACAAAGCCTGTGCTTTTATTAGGTTGGTTTTCCTGAACCGTAATGTGCAGATATTAATGTCAGTGAGAAGATGAAAATGTGATACAAATGAATGAATTCTGAATGATAGAAGGCTGTCATTTCCACATGAATCAAGACTTATCAAAGAGACTATAAGTTTTCTCTAGTCTTAAGGGAATCAAAAAAGGAAAAGTGCTGCATATCCCCACCCACTCTCATGCTAAAGTCTCCCAACAGAGTTGTGAAAGGAGAAAACGGTGTAGAACAGTATGAATGAGTTACTGAGGCAGAGTCCTCACTAGGGAAGGTTTAAGAAAGGCTTCCTCTTGTTTGTTGTTTTTTTTAAATTATTCCTCTTTTTATTTCTAATTAACTATTAACTTATTATTGAGTAGCAAACTTGCTACTCAAAGCCAAATTCAGTCAACTTTGCTTTTAAGTTTCTATTGGAAGCGATAGATACTAAATTCAATTGTAGTTATTCACAAGAACATTATTTTTTGAATGTTTGATATTTGATTTTTTACATGCATATCTATTTTTATTTGCTTTTAAAATGTAAATAGCTTATTAGATAATCAAATATATAGTTTAGCAGATAACTCGGATAAGCACAGTTTTCATGAGCTTGTCAATCCTGCTGCAGTTGTTGTGACTAAAATGGAAATTTTCTGTGAATGGACAAAGTAATTGGTTCAATTTTTGCCATCTCCATGATGAACAAATGAGTCTGCCCTTGAAGAGGTCATCACTATTGGGAGGTATTGCACTTTCTTTTCTTTGCAGAATTGTGTCCGAGCAAATGCTACCAATGGGGCTCTGAGTCACAGAATTTTTTTAATGTTTTTATAAACTCTCTAATGATGATGATGGCACAACAAATTTCCAGCTAATGGAGCTTTAATTGCTAGCTCTATTTTGGGCTCATTTCTCCTTTTGTAAATAGCTACCTGTGCCCCATTTCCTGCTGGATCCTTCTCTATGAAAATGCATCTCCAGAAATCCAGACTAATTTGGGGATCAGAATTGAGCTTTGTGACTCCAGCATTGAAGCACACTAACTCCAGAAATGAAAATGAATACATAATTTCTTTCAGACATCTGCAATCCTGAAAATACTATTAAAGGTGAATTCAGAATACTAAAAGTAATTTTACAGGTAATACATCAGTTCTACTAGTCCATGAGATTTATTCTTATATAAAGTTACTGTAATAAGTGTCATCTATTTGTATTAAAGAAATTATATTTTGCTACATGAGATTGTTTTCTGAGAAGATGAAAAAATTAAGTTTGATATAAATGTATATATATGCCTATGAAATACATTTATTGAGTGCTGGTTAATTAGCTTGCTTTTTTAGATTTATGAAAGAAATAAAGAAAATTATTTGTATATAAAATTAAACAATATGAAGAGTTTTAACTCAAATTGTTCGTGTATAAATTTAAAGTAGATTACCTAAACAATTAATTAATGGAATTAAAGAGGTTCAAATTTTGTCCACACTGAGTGACATTGCATGCAAATCAACCTAAACACCTTTTTAACTCTTAGCAGCAGTTCAAACAAGATTTCAATGCAGTTTAAAGATTCAGTGGTATTATTTTTTCATGTAGCTGAAGTGTTTGAGTGTTTGGTTTCTAGTACTTGACTAAATTTCCTGGAGCTTTGGGATTAAATCTTTGAAAAATCTTTTGAAAAATTATAAAATTATTCCAGCCTCAGAATGGAAGAATTTTACACCACAATTTGTTTGTACTGTGAGCACAAACTGTCAGGTACAGTAAAAGGTTTGTCTGTATGGTGCCATGCTAGTAAATCTTGAAGAAAAGAAGTTGAGCTTTGATGGGTGATCATGAACTGCCTGTAAATATGACGTGTTATCCTGAACCAAGAGTCATAGTTCTTCACATTGAATTCAGTCTTAGAATATTTATGCACATTGCAACTTTCTTGTTGTCCTTTAGAAATGGACACCAAAAATTGCTGTGAAAGCACCAGAATGAAACTGAGTTCATTATTTCACAGAACTGCTGTAAAGAAGACAGTAAGAGCTCCCTGTGGCATGGACCTGATAAGCCAGTAGAAGTTTCTGGAGCTTTATGTATGCCAACTGACTTAATAACTGTACTCTCATCATCAGTTGTCAAAGGGGTGACAGCTCCCAGTAGACATCTTGGCTGTAATGAACTCTTGGCTAAAATTTTATTTTTGAAGTGGGAGTATAACTGTGCAGCTTGCTGCTCTGATGCTTGGACACCTTTTCATTTCTTCTCTACATTCATTTTTCCCTCCACAACCATTTACTCACAAGCCAGAAAAGTCTTCTGTCTCAGTTCTTCTTTTCTCTGCTTTATTTTAGATCCACACCCCTTTCAAAATTTGTGCTGTCAGTCAAAGCAAGTTGTGCTGCTTTTGGTCATTCCTCTGCAGTAATGAGAAGCACAGAGTGGTGACATCCAAGCTGGAGCCAAGCAAGGGGCTCTGGCACATCCTTGGCAGGAGGCTACTAGTACCAAATACTAGCAGGTACATCTTTATGCTGCTGTGACTATTTTGCTTCTGCTTTGAGGTTTCATAATTTGGACTTCTCCACGCTGCAAGAAACTGGATTTACAATTCATCTTATTTCCTGCTAAACTTACCCTGACTTTTTCTAACTAACACTGCCTTATAATAATTTACTTTGCTCAGGAAAAAAGAGGGACTCTGTAGTAGGTTACAGTGGCCAAAGTACAGATCTGCAGGGACTATTTGTTCACACTTTCTTACCTATCTAAGCTCTGCTTTCAGTGAGGTCAAACATTCTGGGAAGAACTCAAAACTGATATTGAAAAATTATTAGCTTTTAAATTGTACTCCAAAGCTTTTAAATAATGGATAAACCGGTTTTCTTTTCATGAATTGAGATTACTGATTCATGAAAGTGACAATAGCTGGAGTTAACAAAATTCTGTTAAACTCTTTGTAATATATGGAAAGGATATTATATACCTTCATGCATCTCATCCTTTGAAAGGAAACAATTTTTACTTTCTGAAGTCTCTCCTTTCATTCAGACAGAAATAAATGTGTTCCTTCATTTTCCAAGACTTAATCATTCATTATATTTTTTGTACTTACATGGCAATATTAAACACAGCAACTAATAACTTCTGAGGGTTATTACCGTTTCCTAGATAAAACAGGTTAATTAATTCCCTGAGGAGACTAATGAGGCTGTGCTTTTGGTATAATCGTGTTAATTTTCTGATTGTGAAGGTACAAACAAGTGAACAAATAAAATAATAGGTCTTCTTAAAAAGCTGATTGATTCTGTAAAATGCTATGTCTCTTAATTGCATGGTCATTTTCATGCTGCCATTCTCTGCTCAGAAGGTAGCAGAATTCATTTACCTGGGTAAATTCAGATCAGTACTAGCTCCTGTTCAAAAGAACCTGTTGACATTGCTTAATGACAAAGGAATACTCTATTTTCATGGAAAGTTTGAAGCAATCAATTTTGTTTCCTAATACTGTTAAATTATCTTTTTCTGATGTACTAATGCAAATCATAGCAGAAATTAATTAGTTCACACTGAGAGACCTAAGAAAATATATCCTGACCGGTTTAATCTTCCAGTGCTGTCTTACAAAGTAAACTGAGATTTGGTGGTATTGTATGAACATTCTCTAACATTTAGGTCTTTATGCATCTATGAAAATCATTAAATTTTTCTTCAGAAGAACTAAATCCAATCGAACACCAGTCTTAGGCTTGGGACACATCTCGTAATATTTTTTTTTCAGACTGGCTAGATCTTTAGATACCTTGAGTGTTTTGATGAAGAACTTAATTTCAAGCAGCCTACAGTATTTTAAATATTGACTTGAGAAGCACACTACTACATTAGAAATTATTCTAATTTTGAGTAAGATCATAGTTTTCATTTATTCTCATAGCATAGGATAAAGAAATAAAACTTCTACCTAAAGATTAATGCTGATCAATGAGTAGCACAACTCATTTCCTACAGTCAGCTTCTACTAAAAAACACATAATAAACATTAAAATTAAATATATTCTGACCAAAATTCATGTTCTGTCCAGTAGAGAACAGACATTTACAAATTAATTTTGCTTCTAAGATTTTCCTCAAAAGCAGGAGGATATTTTAGCATTTAAATTAAGAAATAAATGCTGTCTATATAATTGCTTCTGTTTTGTTACCCCTCCAGCCTAAGTTTATTGCTTCTGGTGGCACTTTTCAAACTACAAGTACTCAGTTTAACACTATTGCATTTGTTGCTTCAATTTAAATGAAAACAAGTGGAAATATCATTCTTTAAGAAGTACTCTATTCATTAGAAAAAAGCAGTGTTTTTTATCTGGACAACCGTAATCCTGCTTAAAGCTACTATAAATTTAAATAAGGAAAAAATCTTGAAACACAAACTAAAAGAATATATCAAGTTTTAAACCAAAAGTTTTATAATACAGTTTTTCTTCCCTATTGTTTAAAGAATGAAACATTTTTTGGTTTTCAGGTCCCCTTACTCTGACACATCTCCTTGCAAAGTGCATCACATAGTCTTATAAGGTTTTCCAATAGCTGGTATTTATATGTGCTCTGTTGATATCATAAACACTCTCACATTCTCCTTCTAGATGCTCTTGCAGAATTTAGCACAATTCACAGCCTTACTGTTTTGATTGTGTTTTCTTGGCAGGCAATTACCCAAGACAAGACTTTGCTTCTTCCTTCCATTTTGTGTAGTGAAACACCAGCTTCACTAAAATCTAGTAGGATTAACTAAAAATCTAGTAGGAGTTTTTTGTTTGAAAAGAAATCCGTTGCATTATCTGAATTATAAATAGACATTCAGTGAAATCTCATAGTAAATAGTGGGAAAATCTGATAAAATAGTACCCTCATTTTTAGGGAGGTAGAAAATTAAATGGCTCCTACGTGAATCTCAAGAGGCAGAATCATGCAAGAAGTATTTGTCCATACTTACAAAAGCCCTAGTTAATATACTCAGGAGAAAGTTGGAGAAAAAAAAGGCATTTCCTTCTAAGACAGTTGCTTGCACTTCTACAAGGAAGGACTCTGGAAAAGCTGACTGGATTCCTGCTCAGGGAGGAGACAGAGCTTTACCTCTCTGCTTCCCACCCTCTGGAGGTGACATCTTAAAAGTTCAACCAACTTTGGCACGTCAGGGTAAATACTAAACTGCTCTGTGAAGCTGAAGCCCTTCAAATCCCATCATTTTCTTTTTCTGTGTCTTTTTGTGATCCATGGCTGCCTCTTTCAGATCAGTATGAAATTCACATTTATTAAGCTTTGTTTACTTTGTGTCTTCAAAGAAGAATATTTAATTTTCTTAATATGAGGATGATAGAATAGTCTACAAGTGTGCTCATATTATAACTTTTGGTTCTTACCCATTTAAACTTAGACACGTAATATTTCATATTCTTTAAATTTAACCTACTTTAACCTACTGCTCTAGCAATCTTTTAAATTTCATACTGTTCTTTCAAGTGAAAGATAAGAATCTGAACATCTGTTATCAATGTTGCAAAGTCCTTTTAATATTGTAATATTGTCCACTGCATCAATATTTCCCACAGCAATCAATTTTCATTTCCATATTTATTCCTTTATAACCTTTTGATCTGTGACTCGCATTTCTTTTTATGAATAAGTAACTTCTGTTTGAATATTTCATATTTTATCTATATTCCATGAACTAACTTGATTTCTGAATAAATGTCTGAATTTCAATTATAATACAAGTTTTCTATGCTTTGTTTCAATGTTGTTATAGCTCAATACCCTTACAGCCAGTTAAATCTTCTGTCATTTGAAATGACAGGCAATTCTTGTATTGATCAACTTAATAGGACCTATATGGTGTAAGAAGACTTGTGAAAGTTCTTGCTTTTAGAAAATATTCAGCATATGATTAGATGTTTTTCTTAATTGTGCATATGTTTATCTGGTTACTCTCACAGTAAATTTTAGATTCTCTTGGAAATCCTGAAGCAAATACCTTTATGTCTGACAATAGCAAATTTTTTTGGAATAAATTTGGAGATGTAAGACTGTGATTTCACAAGACTATTTAATGCCATTTCTGCCTTACTTTCTGCCTGTTAATTTCCTAATCAGTAGTAGGCTTCATCTAAAAGGATAGAAAAAAAAGACCAGGAGGGATCTCAGTTTTAACCTGTGTACTTTCCAACATGTCATTCATTCTAATGTTAACCTCTTGGAATATGTCTTTTATAGTTGTATTTCATGATAGAGAACAAAACTTTAGCATAACCTCTTGAATTTTAATGGTAGACAAATAAGTTCCAGAATAAGAAGTCAAATTGGAAATGTCAACACTCTATGTCTTTGAGTTTGATGTTTCCAGCAAAACTTCTTCAATTCCTAAGCAAAGAGAAAAGCTGCATATTTCCACCAAAAAGAAAAAAAAAGTAACAATGATTTCCACCCTCAAGAAGCAATGCAATATTTTGTAGAAAAATTAATTACGTTCTGGGCAATTCTTGTTAAAGTGATACAGGAAAGTTTGGGGATTTTTGAGATATCACAATGGGTTTGAACTTTCCAGGTGATTTATATGTGAAAAATAATATTCCTTTTTGTACATGGATCACTTTATTTAATCACTGTAGTGCTGCGACATAAACAATTCTTTATTGCTTGTATTGATCTTAAATTACTTGTTTGTTTCACTGTAGTAATACACACTATCTGGTAAAACAGGAAATCAGCAAATCCCAGAAAATCATGAAACCTTGAAGCAAAACCCCAACTTACATTTTGTGACAATTTAAGGGTCAAAAATATGAAATTACCCAGAGTGCTGACAAGAGTTTCTCCAAGAACCAGGCAAAATAACAATACCAGATTTGTATCCTTGTTTTATGAGCAAGGGAATTTATGCTTTCCTAAGTTTCTTTTGAAAATTGATTATGTAAGTGTAAACCTAACAGTCTTGATGCTGAAATTTATCAGCTAGAATTATGTGACTGTGTCAATACAAAGCTTCCTAAGAACAATTTGAACTTATGGGCTTTCATTAGTCAGGTGGAAGAATGTTGAGACCTGATGTTCTGTAAATCAATGGCCAATATTTTGCTAAATGCCATAGATTTAATTAAAAATTGCACATTTTTAGTACTACTTCAGATTTTCTGATATTCACAAAAGCCTGTTATTCTTTAATAGTCTGGGGAAAATAGTGATGTTGGTTAATAAAGTGGAAAGATACTTTATTCTTAGGGGGAAACATTTTTTGGCTCAGCAAAGATAATTGCAAGTCGTGCTATCAGGATTTATTGACTTGAAGTCCACAAAAAATACAGGTTTGAATTATCTCTGCTGGGAATTGCTTTAGAGGGAATATTATAGTTATTAAAAGTTGACAGACTTAATCTGAGAACTGTACCCAAACAGAAAATTGTAGAATTACATTGTTCACACCTGCTGAGGGCTATTCAATTGTGACACTGATTATTAGATCTGCCTGTTCCTTTTTCTGTGGTAAACTTCACACACTAAATTATACTGCAGGAAATTTTCAATGTTTTCCAAGATATCCAAATTACTCTTAAAATTATATATAATTTTCTGCATTGAGGTGTTATCTTCCAAGATTACTTGTTTCTACTGCAGAAAGTGTCTTGTTCACTTTTACTCCTGAAATCCCAAGTTTTAAATATTTATTTTTTTAGTATAAAATTACAGGCCTAAATAAATAATGTTTTTTAGGAAAGGTGAGTAGATGCAGTAAGTAGTGGCTATATTTTGTTCTCAGTGTTGAATTCAGTTGAAAGTAATACATTTCTATGAAAAAGATAAAAGTACAAAAAATAAATCCATCAGAATCCATCAGCATGTTGTATTGTGCTACAACAATACTACATCAAATTGCTTTGCAGACAAATGAAAAATAAGTATATTTGAAAAATGCTTCAAAAATGGTTGACCTACAGAACTGCAAATATATGCACTTCATTTATTATTAATGAAAAGTGTGTCTCATTGCAAAGATAATAATTTATCTTAACTCATGATCCATTAAAAAGAAAAAAAAAAAAAAAGAAGAGAATTGAGGATTTAGACTACTTTTTTCATTAATGAAGAGGGATACAGTTATAACTACTATAGTGCTTCAAAAGTATCAGTACTTACAGCCATTTCTCAGTTGATTGTGCTCAGGTAGAGAAAGAGCAGAAATGAAATGGTTCCCAGAAAAAAAAAAATTGTTGTTGCCAAGAAATGATGAAAAACACTGCAACACCCCACAAGATTAAAAATAACAGAAGGGGTCTTACTAAAAGAACTTATATTGTGAAATTAGTCCTAGTTTTTCATATAGATAATCTGATGATAATAGCAAATGAAGTATTGTTTTGTGAGGTTATTTGATAAGTAATTGATGGAATGCATTTTGTAAGAGAGATGTTATCTTTTCCTGCAGCTTAGAAAATGAAATTTTGAATGAAAATGGTTTGTCTGGGGCCTCCAATACCACAGAAGAACCAATAGAACAATATAATGCCTCAGTGTCCAGATGGAGATCAGTCACAGGAGCTGTCCCTCAGAGGTCCATACTGGGACCAGTACTGTTTAATATCCTCATCAGTGACCCAGGCAATGGGAGCAAGTGCACCCTCAGCAAGTTTGGGGGTGACACCAAGCTGAGTGGTATAGCTGACACACCAGAGGGACTGGATGCCATCCAAAGAGACCTTGGCAAGTTCTAGAAATAGGCCTATGTGAAATTCATGGGGTTCAACAACACCAATTCTCACAGTCTTTACTCACAGGAGAAGTGCTCCAGACCTCTGATTATCTTCATGGTCCTCCTCTGGACTTGCTCCAGCAGGTCATATCCTCCTCATATCCTTCTCAGAGCTGGATGCAGCACTGCAGTGGGGTCTCACAGAGCAGAGCAGAGGGGCAGGATCCCCTCCCTCCCCTGCTGCCCACGCTGCTTTGGATGCAGCCCAGGACAGGATTGGTTTCTGGGCGGTGAGTGCATCATGTCCAGCCTCTCATCCACCAGCATTCCCAAGTCCTTCTCAGCAGGGCTGCTCCTCATTTGTTGCTCCCTCAGCTCCTCCTGATACCAGGGGTTTTCCCAGCCCAGGTGTAGCACCTTGCACTTGGTCTGGTTAAACCTCATAAGATTCCCATGGACCCACTCACCAAGCTTGTTGAGACATGGTTAGTGATAGGCAGGAAGAGGAGAACAAAACACGTCTTCTTAAGGGAAACTATTATCTCTGGGAAATACTTAAAATCAAAAATACCACACAGGCCCTTTTTAACATAAATGTTACATATGTTGGGAATGTACCTGAGGCATAGAAGAATCACTAATATATTAAATGAAAACTAAATCCCAGTGTATTTCAACTTAAAAAATCAAGGTCACAGGTAATGCTCATGCTTCTCATTTCTCATGTTACCTATGTCATGGTTTCAGGACAGAAATTGAAGAGATCCTACAATGTTGGAGTCAGTGAGCCAGGGGTCTCTCTCAATTCTTCAGAGAGAATTCAGAGTGCAGGGATTGAAATTAAAGCCTTTGGATGGATTGAAGTATATTAAGCCACTCACACATAAAGTAGAGGTGTAAGTTTAAGTTTTAGGATAAGTAAGTGAGTCAGTAAATAAGTTTTAGAATGAGCTCTAGTGCTTTTAGTAAGTGTAAGGTTCAGATGCCAGAGTAGAAGTAGAAGTTTTAGTGAAGGTCGAAAAACATACTAGTGTTCTCAGTGGAGGCTCCAGGAGAGTAGTTTTAGACATAATAGAGCCATAGTAAGAATATTGCTTGTGTTTTTCAGATAGAACAAGATAGACCGTACGTGCAGTTTATACCTAACCTGGAGTGCTAAGAAACTAGAATTCTGAAAGATTAAGGAGTGGTGGTCTTGGCTTGTTTGTGTCTTAGCTTGTTGGGAACATTCTGTATAAGAGCATGCACTGGGGAGAGCTGGTGCTTTTGCCATTGCTTTTGCCATCACTTTTTGCCATTGCTTTGCTTTGCTCCCTCGCTGTCATCATCATCACCCAAGAAGAAGATAGGAGCTGCTACAGCAACATCAGCTTCCTTGGCAGGAGCAGTTCTATTTGGGACTCTGTACCAAAACTTAGCATGGACTTTAATGTCTTTGACTGTGCTTTCGAGACTGATGTGCCTACTTTGTACTTTGTACAAACTACAACTACAAACTACTTTGTAGCAACTATTAGCTGTTCCGCTCATTCAAGAACATAACCTGACAAAGTTGGTGTCCAGAGCACTGGAGGTCTAACCTCACACTACAAGACCATGCTCTGGCCGTGTGTTCGCTCTCAGTGGTCTATTTATGACTCATTAATATAGTATATTGAAATCACTTAAGAAAGAACCACAAGCACTGGAATATGACATATTTGCCATCATAAAATGGTTTTCTTTTAAATCTTCAGCTTCATTTTAATCTTTTATACCTTGCTAGAAATTTATTTATTGCATTGTATAAATGAAATAGCATCTTCAGGATTTCTCTTCCTCTAACCTTTAAATGTAGCAATAAAGCTAGTTTCTTATAGTGTAGCTAGACATTTGTATGATTACTGCTTAAAATTCTATTGCACTCCCAAAATGTGATGTACACATATTATTCCCTTAGTAGTAATCTACTTTTCTGTTACTACAGTCCTTGTTGCAGTCACTCATCTATAGTACTTTTTTTATTGCCAATACCAAACCACTAAGTAATACGTAATTTGCCATAGCTGCTTTTATTTATGTTTTTCAGCAATTTGATGAGCAATCAGCTACTTTACAGTAAAACTCTAAGCACTTCTACATGCATGTGACAGTTGTCTGATTTAAAATTTTACAGCAGCACCTTAAAATCAATTCTCTGCCTTGCTCAGATTTTAAAGTTTTTTTAGAAGAGCAGATAGACTCAATAGATGTGATATGATGGTATTTAGCAATCACAACAACAGCAAGATGCTGGTGAGCCAAAATATGTTTTTACTTGCTTCAGCTTGTTTATTCCAAATTCTCTAGTTATACCTACGTTAAGGAGGATTTGTAAAAAATGGATCTTTTCCTCTGAATTTTTTTTTTGTCTGGATTCTCATGAATAACTGATAGTCAGCTGTGGCATTTATTAAAATAAATTCTTCTTTTTTCCTCTTAAGAAGAATAATTTCCATTCCTGTAGTTTTGTGCATCTACCTACAGGCTTGGTGATTTTTCTTTTCCTCATGTAGAACCTTTAAAAGGTAAATCAGTTTATAAAATTAAAATAGAATTTGTAACTATTTTTTTCCACAGAAATGGAAAAAACCCCCAAACAAAACCCAGCACCTGCAGGATGTCTAACTTACTAATCCCTTCGCTGTTGTTTATTTTAATTTCCGTATCTGATGCAGAAAATACACATGGTGTGCAACTAAACATTTTCTCTTAATCTAGAGATGGCACTTGCAACATTTTGAATCATCATGGAAGAATAATTGCAGGAAAAGAAGTCCTTTGACTCAAATGAATTCAGAAGACAACTCAGACCTATGTTCATCTAAGTGAAAAACACAGAAATAATACCACTTGTTTTAATGCTGAGTACATATCTGTTATCTTACATGTTTTGTTCATTTCTGTGTTGCTCTAAAAGATTATTGGATATAGGGAAGGAGAGGGACAGAAGACCCACAAAAAGTCATTGTTCACAATGTAACCTATAGTAACAAATAGTACCAAATGCCCTTGCAACTGAGGAACATTAATTTCAGAAGATAAAAGCAAATTTATACAGGTGCATGCCAGTGTAGCAAGTGGTAATCTTGGTATCTCTGGATGTTGTGTACTAATTCTCAGTCCTAAATATTTTGATTTCATGTACCTACTGTGACAAATAAAAATGATTGTTAGTTAGTTTGTTTGTTTGTTTTTTGGTTGTTTTGGGGTTTTTTTGGCGTAGGAAATATTGATGTAATTTAAACCAAAAAAAGTACTCCACAAAAAACGATTACATGATATTTGAAAAAATCTTGGCAAATAATATGACCAAGCTGTCTATCTTCTTGTGTCTAAAGAGAGCATTGAGTCAGTAAAATCTAATCTTAAGAGAATTTAAAAAGGCATAGTATGTATACTGTATGTATACTTTTACCTGTGATTTTCAAGATTTGTATTCTGTGTTTATATATGAGAAGTAATCAGCTGATCTATAATTACTATCCCTTGCAACAATAAAGCAGATTTGAGCATGCTAGCAAATAAACTTAATTGATTTGGTTTTTAGTTTTAAACACAGTGAAAAAGCACTGCAACAATGTTCCTCTATTCAGATTCCTGTGAATGCAATCAGGGAATAATACTAAGTTTTCACACCATGCTTCGTGTCCTTTTAATCAGCCATTTTCACATATTTGAAAAAATGAATAATCATATATCAATTATGCAACAGAAGTATTTGACTTACATTCACAAAATTTAACTAGTCCTGATTTATTGCTGCCAGATGTTTTTAACAAGCAGGCCAAAATTGCAAACATTCAACATTTTTAATGGCATTATTTCCTTTTAAATTTTGTTTTTAGTGCTGTATTGCCCCAGTATATAAATTTTATATATTATTTCCAGCAGATAAGAAGATTATGATCCCAAATGGAATTTAAATATGAATATTTGAAACAGAAAATCTGGTCAAGAGCATTTTGTTTCAAAATAGTCTACACAGGGATAAAAGGAATTTATTTTCCCAGACATATGCAAAATATCTGTATTGGAATCATTGATGTTTGAACATTTATGTTTTGTGCTTCCTTATACAAGTTGAATGTGAGTAAATGAGTTGTAAAATGGGAGTAAATGAGCATATGGAAAATCACTTTTCTTTAGCAACACAAACCTAAAGTCAAATTCAGCTCTTTAAAATTCTTCTTATTCAAATTATCTTAATGACTCAAAAATTAAAACCAAAAATTAAACATTGTTTCCTGTAGCATTTTAATATTAAGTTTAATTAAAAGAAATATTGCTACATTTTCACTACCACTACAAAGATGGATGAGCATTTTCAGAGTAAATTAAAATTAATCACAGAAATATCTGATTAATCTTTTTTGTAAAGCATGAGATTGTGTTTTCTGAAGCAGGGAGGTCCTTAATGAATTATTTTCAACAACCCTTTGAATTGACAGAGTGCTCAGTCATTTTATTTTGGCCATTTTGTGGGTGATTTTAAGGCAAAAATGTTGACCTTTAATTGACATTAACACTTCCAGTTTTTGATAGAGGATCTTGAATTGTTTACTAGAAATATTTCTTCTTCAGCTCATGCAGCTCAAGCCAGAAAATTGCCTGGTTTGCCAATTAGAGATGTTAAGACAACAGAAAAAGATGAGCAGAGTGAAGACACTATAAATGTGATTATAGGTGGTGGATAACAGTGCCTGAAATAAGGCTGTGAAATGCTTTCAAGTGTAGCCAAAATTACTTACTGCTTTAAGACTAAGTATACAAAAAAATGTTCTCCTATTGTGAAAGTGCTGTCTTTTTTTATGTAGTGTTGCAGTGCAAGGAGAAACTTGAAACCCTGCCAGGAGATGGCCTTTGCATCTTTTGCTAACCTTGTTAAAGCACCATCATCATTAATCAAATTTGCAATGATAAACAGATCACCATTCTGAATGCTTTCCTAGACCTTAACAGTTTAAATATTGGGCTGCTGTGTCCATGCTGACCCCATAAATGATTTTTTAGTTCACTGTGCTAAAAACTCCAAAGAGTCTAATGCTCTCTACTCTTCTGTGAGGTGACTGCACGAAAACATTTCCTGAGAGGAAAACCAGCAAGTTCTGAAAATCAACATTCCCAATTAACCAGAAGCCAGATACTTCAGTTGAGTTAGTGTTTCTCAATCTGTGACAATCACTAAAGTGGCAGAAGGTGCTTCCTAAAATGATTGGTACATTCTGGTGCCAAGAAAAAAATAATAAAAAAATCAAAACTATTGCTGTGCTCATTTTCCAAAAATTGAAAGAAAATTAGTGCAAAGGGAAACCTAATTTTGTTTAATTGTAAGTAAAAGCACATCACAGAGGATTGTTCCTGACCCTGATTCAATCCTTGAGAGGTATAGCAAGACCTAAAAAAAAAAAAAAAAAAAAAAAAAAAAAAAAAAAAAAAAAAAAAAAAATTAAAAAAAAATGGAAAGCAACACTCCATTAGGAATTTCCCCCTGATATTCTAGCAACTGGCTCAACCTAATTCAAATATTGCACCAAGTCTAAACCTTAGAGCTGAGTGGGGCCAGGACAGGTCACAGGAAGGAAGGCAGGGGGTTGAGAGGTGCTGCAGTGTCCAGTATGGGTATGAGGTGTTAGACTACTTAAAGAATCATCATCATCATCACAGGTATTACAAAAAAAAAGCAGGTTTTAGGATTAATTTGAAAAAGTGCAAATTTGTGATAGAGCATGATGCCAATGTTCATTCTATTCATTACTACTTTGATGAATCATACTTAGGAAAATCAGATTAGAATAAATCTAGAATGATTTACACAGGCATCAAAGGTACAAAAGAGTAAGGTTGCAGAGGATAAAGATGCAAAAAATTGAGAGTGCAAAAGGATTTGTATAGTAGCACTTAATCATTGAACAATTTATTATTTATAATGTTGTTCAATAAGATTTGCTATAACAGTGACTTAGTTTCATAATTCATGATTACAAAACTCATTAATCACACACAGGAACAGAGATGTTCAAAAAACATGTAGGTGTGGTGTTTAGGTTGCACAGGTTGACACAAATGAGACTTGATGTCTCCCACAGCAGGCATCTGCAAGCAGCAAAACCACAGCCCCAGAAGTGAGGAACTAAACTTCACCTATGAGGGAGAAGTGATTTACCACCACTCTGTATGTGGTGCCTGAGATTAGAATTTTTTGAGAATAATTATGGAAGCATGCTTGGCATATCTGTAGGTATTTTTTAACCCTTTCAAGTCCCTAGGACCATGGTTTTTCTGTTGCCAAACTGACGCTGATCCTATTCCACTGGCTGTAAGTTAGTTATATATCATTAAGAAATCAATATAACACTTTGCTTCTAATTTTGTTTAAGCTGCATGAACCAAACACTTTTCCCATGATCAGAGTTTCTTATGTGCCTTAGCAGTGGTCCAAAAGTCAGGTAACAGCTTAGTTTGCACAGTAGCAAGGATGGATGTTCCTAGAGTATGGTCTTGATGGAAGCTATTTTGATGCTAATCCATGAAATTACTTATTGTCAGGCAGCTTTTCCTAAAATATGGTAAATAACACACAAATAAGGATCTTCAAGGAATATTAATTCAAATTGCAAAGCCAAACACTCAAAAATTACCATTAAAAAGCCTGAGGTAATACATTCTAAATATTACAGTAATGATAAAGACTTAAATAAGTAAAATAACAGAAAGTATTTTCAGCATTTTCTAATATAATGACCATAACTTGGTCCACTTCACTATTCTTCTTATGGGAGGAATTCTATTTCCTTATGGCTATTAGCTAGCATTTTTAAAAATCTATCATAACATGAAATGAAAATTCCCTCTATATAATAGTCACACTCAACCAGAAGAACATTTGATGAAAGCCTAGTCAGCTCAGTGCCTTGAATCTCCACTTGAATGTGATCAGTCTTCACAGTGAGCTAAATTAAGGCAAAGTCAATTAAAATAATTTCCAAAATCACAGCAAAGAGAAAAAAAATATATAAAAGGGAAACATTATGCCTCAAGTTTTCTTCCAGTAATGTTTCCATTATAGTTGCAAAATATCTCCTAAGGAATCTATAGAGATTTGGTAGAACAGTGAAACATGCTGAACATCCTTCAGTTATATTATATATTATTATATATATATTATATATTATATATTATTATATATATAATATATATATTATATATTATATATTATATATTATATATTATATATTATATATTATATATTATATATTATATATTATATATTATATATTATTCCTTTTTCTGATTTTTTCATAGAATCCTCAAATTCTGTTGTTGTGTTTTTTGTCTTTTTTTTTTTTTTTTTTTTTTTTTTGAGCAAGAAGAAAGGGAATAAGAAAAAGTATTTCCTCCTACTGCTCATCTCAACCACACTGGACTTCTTCAAACTTTAGCTGTCATGTCCAAAAGCATGATTTCCAATAATCCTGTTAGCTTTCTTAGCATGCTTTGACCTCTACTCACCTCCGAATTGACTTTGCTCGTGGAGCCTTCAACATAACATTCCTCTTCAGGAGGCAATCTCTGAACCTGCTTCCAAATGAAAATAATTTGAAACAGATAATTTTTGCTAATGTTATCTACAGAATTTAGCTATTTCTACTTCTCTGTCTCTTTCTTCTTTTTTTTTTTTTTTTTTTTTTTTTTTTAACTTCTGTAATTTATGTAGGAATAATACCCTACAGGTTCTTACACTTGTCTAATGAAAATGTGACTTCTTCATCATCTCTCTTTACTCCACACCTTCTTGCAATATGCTGATGAACATGATCAGCATGATTGCGTCCTCAACAGCAGAAGTCATGAAGATGTTCTCAAGAAATTATTCTTATTAAGTCCAAGAATCAGTTGTTTAATAATAAAAGTCTACAGAATATGGAAATGTAACATAGTTTACATAATAAACTAAATCACAGGTTTAAGAGCCCATAAAGTTTGTTCTTGGGAGTAATAAAAGGGAAAAGTGCAGTAATAAACTAAACATATGATGATTTAGCAACTTTGGACTGAACAAGTTTTCTTTCTAATAAGTTACATTATTCACATTTTGCTTTGTAGCATATTTATTTAAATTTTTATGACACTGCATAATCATGCAGAAGAAATTGAATTACCGCATACACTTACATGAAATCTAAGCTCAAGTACAAATATAATTACATAACTGACTGTTGTAATTATATGGTCATTATTGAACGAAGAAAATATTTTACAACCTTAATAACGTTGGTTCTATTTCTCTTTATCCAAGAACATTTAAGTAAACAGGTTATGTGAGATACCCATACAGACATCATTTATACCACAGAAATATTGTTCCCACAATTTGACAGCATGAACAGAAAATTAATCAAATTTGGTCATAATTCTGATTCAAAATATTCATTTTACTTACTGACAGATATTTCAGGTAATGGTACAAAAATAAGTAAATATTTCTAGTATTAATATTTATTTTTCTCCCCTTCATCTTTCTCCTATCCCGTCTCATATCATTACACATTGATAATTCCATTTTATAGTCAGGAAAAGAGCTGAAGGACGTAACTGCTGTTTTACTTCTGAAATAGCTAAATTTAGGATTAAAGAATGAAATTTGGGCAATAAAATTTCTGCTCCTCTTTTTTTTCAGGAAATAACAGGGTATATATGAAACTTCAGTTCTTCCTTTTACTTTGGAAATATAGCCTTAGTTTTATTAATTAACCAAAACATACATGCAATGCTAATATAGAGATGGATTTCTGAAGGCAGGATCTGCTTCTCCTGCCCTTATCCTTACCATGAAAATTTGAAATTTGTAAAATGATCATTGACATTGAGGTCTCGAAGGTGTGATTTAAGGCTCGGATATATGCATAAATTTGATCATCAATTGCTGTCACAAATCACAGAAAATAACTAATTAAAACATAAACATACTGCAAATATGTCACTACAGAGTCGCACAGTAAGTCCACATTTCTTCCTTAGAAGGATATTTTCCCTCTGAGTTCCTGTTAGTTGTATTAAATGTTTTGCATAAAAATCTTCCCCTCCATTCTGTACGATGTAAGTAGAAAAATGGCTTAGGAGAGGTGTCTCTAAAACACATTATATTCACTCAAGGGCTTTGAGTCTTGAAAATAACTCGAGTCCTAAGAGACATTTCTTGTCTGTGTGAGCTCTTCCGTGGCTCTATGGAGGCACTGGTTCATAAAAAGATGAAGAGATGTGACAACACCTCTAAAGGAAGCTTCATGGGCCATATAACTCAGATCCTGCAAGTCTCATTTAGTGTAAGCACAGAGTAATAGGCAAGTGGAAAAATAATGCCTGTAAATATTTCCTAGAATGAAGGATCATTTACCTTTCCCATAATTTTTAGCATTTACATTGTGAAGGACAGTGCTAGAAAATTTCTTTCTACACCTTTGAAGATAATTTTCACAACTTCAACATCTTAGATCACATTATTTGTTTCACCTACACAATATTGCTTTTATATTAATATCTCATTCTTGTCAGACAAGAAAAACTTAAAAACTGTTCTTATAAGTAAAATAAAAATAGAATTTCATAGTGCTAATTGGACATTTGAATAACTTTAGCTGATAAGGACATGAAAAGCTGCTATCTCCCATGATTTCAAGAACTCACTGAATCCTTTCATAGCAGTAGACTTACTCTTTCTAATGGTATTTACATAATCATTTGGTATAACTATCTGCATTCCTTTTGTGAGGTTCTATAAATTAAATAAAACATCTGTTACATTTGAAGTCAAAGAACAAACAAACAAAAAATTATTTCCACTCCTTTTAAACTCTGAAAGTAAAGATAAAAAGCCATTAGGACAAAGTTAACCAATTGCCACAATTTGTAATTGAAAAATGAAGATGCAGATGAGGGAAACAAGATTGTCTTTCCAACTGCTGTGGTCTGGACAGCTTTGTATTTTGCGATATTGATTCTCAATCACAAATATTATCACGAAATATTATTTAAATGCCTCTTGCTCCTAAACTAATTGGCAAAGGAATTTCACCTTTTTTTTAGGCAGTAGCAGTTGAAAAACTAAGTGTTGGTTTACATACCAAATGAAATGTTATATGGCAAGCAAGATGGCACAATGGAAAATACTTTTTGCCATTGCAACTACTACCGATTTTCAAAAAGCATTACAATTGAAAAATGGAGGTCCACTTCTGAGTCCACTTTGAAAACAGTCCTTGATAATAGCTGTGTTATAGAATGGTTTGGGTAGGAAGGGACCTTAAAAAGCATCTAATTGCACCCCCTGCCATGTGCAGGGATACCTTCTGCTAGATCAGAGGCACATCCAACCTGGTTTTGAATTCTTCCAGGGTTGGAGTATCCACAACCTTTCTGGGCAAGCTTTTCCAAGTGCCTCCCCATCATCATAGCGAAGAATTTACTCAGAACATCTAATCTAAACCTACCTTCTTTGTGATACATGACCTTCATTTTTTTCCTGAGAAATTTAAGTATGGATATGTAAATCCTTGGTAAATTATAAAATTGCATGCAACAAATACAGGACTAAAGGAGCAAATAGGGAGTGAGGTTGCTCAGAATAGGTCAGAAGGACACAGGAATTAAAGGATGTTAGGCTCTTCACAGTGTGAAAGGTGCTATTAAAAAGTGATTTTTATTCTTATTCTCAGCTATAATAATGGGTTACAGCTAGGCCAAAACATTTCACACTCAAATTAAGTCAGATCTCTTAAATGAAAGAAATTGACCTTGTAAATTTATGATAGTCAGAAGATACTTATGACAGAAGGTTTGTGACATTTACTGGGCAAATTAATATTCTGATCTTATAGAAGTCGAACTACAGAGCATCATGAGCACAATAATCCCTACATTTAAAATGAAACTAGTCTATTCTCAAGAATTGAAAACAGCTAAAAGTTGTTATCTGATACTAAGTCGGAGAGTTATGAGAAATCAGTTTTCACTGTTGCTTTCTAATTATACATAGAGGTGAAAGAAAAACATTAGGATATGAGTTGTGTCTACGAAGGGGGACATTTTCTTTCAAACATAATTTGTTAAGATACAACTTCCAACTCCCCAAGTTAGAACAAAGCAAATTTCTTTAAAATGAAGAGCAGCTTACTTGTCCTTGCCAAAAAGATAATTGCTTTTGTCCAAAAACTGATATTAAAGAATAATTATCTAATCCAAGATATAATTTTAAGTCCAAGTGACCTGTAGAGTGGGTTAAAAGACCCGTGTATGCGTCCTAATTATCTGTTAGTATCAATTGCACATCACATTTCAAAATTACTATAATGATATATATTAAATGTTTAAATGTTGTTAATAAGTTAATTGCCCTCCTTCTTACTCTTTAAAGAATAAATACCAACTATTTACAAGCAGCATTGAACGATGTATTGGTTGGCATTGGAAGACACTCTACTGGTTTTGCAACTTTGCTTTTAAGTAGATGCTTCATTGAATTAGGACTAAGATCTATTTGAATTCTTGTTTTTAGGAAATTCTCTGCTGTTCTTCTCTGATATCACAGTTCCCCAATGTGTACAGCTTATTTCACTGTTTAAGGCAAAGCAACCAAGGAGTTTCTGGAGTAAGAAAGTTCAGATACAGATAGAAGGGTGGCTGCTGGAACCTTAGCAGTACAGACAGTATCACCATGATTTGCAGCAGGCTCTGCTCTCTTACTGCCCATTTACACAGTAGAAAAGGAGAGTTAATCATTCCTGGGAGCAGTCCTTATCATATACCCAACATTTTCATCCATTACTGATGAGCACAACAGAAGCCTCTGGTTTCTTTGTGTGCGGATTGATGCCCAAGTGACATCTGAGCAGCTGTTTTCTGATGGACCAGCACTGAACAATGACATATGAAATTGAAAATGTTAGAGTGGCTCCAGTGCATCAGCCCACAGCTCAAATAGGTGGTCTGCTGCAGATGGACACGAGCCTCCCTGTCAGCCTGACCTGCCCCATAAAACTGTGAATGTGATACAATGAGAGTGCAGGGTTTCTGCAGCCCTGGGTCAGAAACAGCCTCCACAAAATCCCAGACAATCCAAAGCCTTCTTCACATCTCGGGAACCTGAGGTTAATCCTTTTCCTCCATTCCCCATAGGTCTCACAAGTTCCATGGAGGAGGCCCTCTCAGGGAAAAGCACTAGGCTGGGCACAGCTTTCTCACCTCATTTTGGTTATGTTTACTTGAGGAAGAGAGGAGTTATGAATTGTGCTTTGGGCCGGTGGTCACCCCCTGGCAGCCAGAACAGCTTCAGAAAGCCATAGTTTTGATGGGGAGATGCTTCCAGTGTCATTCCCCTTAGTGAAATATTCTTTCTAAGCATGCAGATTTTGAATTGAACACTCAAAATCTGTTTCCCACTTTCTCTTTTACTAAAACAGCAAATCATTCATGTCAGTGACTTAGAAAGAAAATGCACACGACCATCTCTTCTGCAACTTGTCAAAAATGAGACAATAGCAGTTGTTATTTTCAGGTATTTCTGCAGCTGTAAAGATGTATTTCTTTTCCTTGGAAACTAGTATTTGAGTGTTTTAAAGAAAATAGACTCATAAGCATTTTGATGATTTTTCTTTTATGGATGTATCATCACCCAAAATAACAGAATAATATCATGCTTGAACAGTCTTTTTACATTTTCCCCAAACCATTAGAATGAATTTGTTTTCCACAGCTCCTTACAGATAGCTAACCTAAAATTTTGCTTTTAAACAGAAAACAAATAAATCTTGTTAAAATCCATTGCTAAGCACTGTCAGTTTTATAACTAGGATATGATTATGTAGCTGAGCCATTTACTCCTAATGTGTTTTTTTGTATACGTCATTTTTTCTGGACATGATGTTTTTGTGAAATCAGGTATTCTATACAGTAATCTGAGAATCAGTCACCTCTCCTCCACACGTATGAAGGTTTCTTATATGTCAGAGACAAGAGAATCACTTTGTCAGAATAGAGGGGGCAGAGCTCTGGCACAGCTGAGGAGGTGGGTCTGTAGGGAAAGGGTGGGACCTGCTGCCCCTCTCTGTCCTCCTCCATAGGTTCCAAGCCAAGCCCACTGTCACGGTGTGACTTGGGTTTGCCAACCTTAATATATTTAATTTCTTTTAGAGACAGGACCCAGGAGTAGAGACAAGGCAGGCTTAAAACTTAGAAAGGTACAAGAAGTTTATTAATAACACACAAAAAAAATTCAGAATAAGATTCCTAGATTGTTCCCTCCTCCCCTTCATTCCACATTTCTTACCAACAAACATACAGAGAACACTTTAGTCAGTTATACAGCCAAATAATCAGTTCAGTTTACGTAAGAGAGAAAAGTCCCTCTTTTAGTTATGTGTCTTCACCTTCACAATCCACATCCGCCCAGGAAAATATTGCAGATTATGACTTTCCTCCCATTTCTTCACAGTCCTTCCAGAGCTGTGCTATGGGTTATGTTACACAATTGGGGAACTACTTTTAAAGGCAGGCTGCTGAAAAACAGAATTCTCTTCATCTCCTTCACTATCAAATGTCCCAGGACAGAGAGACCTCCATTTCCCCAAGGCAAAAAGTCTTCTACTCAAGCACCCATCCTCCCCAAGTATATTTCACAGTTTAAAGGAATTTTAGTGAAGTAACAATCCCCTTAGCCCACAAAAAAGGTTTTCAGCTACTTATCAGTTGCATCTTTTCAATCTCTTCCAACCAAGAACTTTATCTTCATCGCGCTGACTTCTGTAGTCTCCATGCTTCATTTCTTCTCATTCAGGAAAGCTGAGGAGATCGTGGATCTTATCCAGGCACAATGAAGTTACAATTGTATCCAGATCATGAAGAAACAACACGGGCAGCTGGAGGCTCTTCTCTCAGAAGGCGGAGGGGAGGGGGAAGGGAGAGCCTTTGGTGGCTCCCCGATCCCCCCTGCTCAGCCACGCCACGTGGAGAGTCGAGCCCGGGCCACACGGAGCCGCCCAGAGCCACGCGGTCGGGGAGGGGGGGTCGGACCATGCAGCCAAACTGGGCCCCCCAACTAAGCCGGGGCCGGGGTCCCAAACCAGGCCCCCCGCAGAGCCAGGGTGCCGAGCCGGGCCCTAGGCCGAGCCCGGAGCCGGGCCCGAGCCCCAGCCAGGGACCCCCACACCTCCAGAGGCCAGAAGCCGAAAGAGAGACCAACCAACTCACTCCACTGTGATTTGTAAAAGCGAAATAACTTTTCATTGGTTTCCCGAGCTGTCCATCACCAAATCAGCTCTCTGATTGGTGCCAGCTGCTCACAGGGGAAGCTCCCGGAGACGGGAGAGCCCCTTCCACTTCCCAGCACGTGAAACCAACACACCCACTGACTAAAATTACCGTACCCTGTATATGCTCATAAACTGGCCAAGAGTCACATGCAGACAAAGAGAGTCTGAATTATTTCAGGAGCAGCTTTAGCCTGATTAACAACCAGTCCCTACTGGCTTGAGATGTGCTGTAAACTGCCTTAGGCTTTGCCTTTTGTGCCATAAGGGTCTTCTATCTGCCCATCCATGGGCTGCTTTCCAGGGCAGCTCCATAACCCTCCACCCAAGCTTTCTCTTCATAAAGTGGACTTTCCCCCCTGCTTTCCCATGCAATTGCTCCTGTGTTGTCACTCCCATGATCTTGCACTGCAGACTCCAACAACGCTGCTGCAATAAATCTCCTGGTCATGACTGTAGCATGCAGAGCCTGCCCTTGATTTGATCATGTTCCAGTCAGCAGTAACAGCATCTCCCTCCTCTCTCTCCCCTTACCTTCTCACACAATTCTTGTTTTTAATCTTCTTTCAACATAACTTCCCTGCTAATAAATCTTCATGTATGTGAACTTGTCTCAAGCCACTTTAACTGAGAGTCAGCATTGTGTCTCTAAATAACGTTAAACTGAAATTTTCTAAATCACCATATCTTAAAGAAGTAAAGAAATTTGAGTAAAACATGGTGAATTGTTTAAGATGTTTTGTGGCATTCCAAATTACAACAGTCAACAATTTATCATATCAACACTTGATATAAAGTTAGAAAATTTATTGTAATTTTTAAATTTTTGAAGGGATGGATTATATCATACAATATAGAAATACAAATAGAATCATACAAAATAGAAATCAAATAATGTTACTGTGCATTTCAAGAATAAGTCTATGCATATTATAATTCAAATAATATTTTATAATACTGTATATAATTATATATAAATATAAATATAAATATAAATATAAATTATATAAATATATATACTTTTACCTCCCAGTACCAATATTTTAGTTACACATACAGGAAGTATAAACGTATTGAGAAGCTTATATAGTTAAATACTTTGCTATTTCAGAACCAGAATAAATTTAAGATACTACTTTAATTATAGAATAAAACAAGTTCTCAGTTAATGTTATAACTCAGTGATAAATCTTATGTTAATTTGTTAAATTACTGTGCAGAGAAGGTAAGAAATATTACTTGACTGTATATTTTTTAGGCATTTATGGGCTTGAGATGTGTTGATATACATTTTCTGATACTTGGAAAGAGTAATTAGTGCCACCTTCATGTCACTAGCTTTAGGTTTGTAAATGTTGTTTAACTCAATAGTAAGAGTTTCAAATATATGGTGTGACAGGTTATACTATTTATTTAAAATATGAGATGAAAACAAATTTCAGTCTGTGTACCCACTTCTTTGAAAAAGAATCTGACATGCCACCTTATTTCTGCCAAAGTAATGAGCTGTGAGTCTGGCATGTACATATGTCATAAGGTAGATGGTATAAAGAATAAACATTTAGCTGGAAAATTTTCACCTAGCAATCAACATTTCAACCACCAGTCACTTTTGCTTTCAGGAAAGCCTGTGCTCACCACGCTCAGTTGATCCAAAGACATTTTCAAGACTAATAATCATATTTAGGAAAGAGAAATTTTACTCCTTCAGGTATTCATTAAGAGCTAATAAATAGTTTTCTACCATCAAATCAAATATTTACCAGTAAATGCAAATAAAAAAAGCCCCGTGCTTTTCTAAAAATGTAAATGATTTTGAAGTTTCTTTTAATTTTATTTAGAGTAGTATTATAGAATTATTAATAATGTGTATATTAGTAATAATTACAGTAACTATTATAATTTGATAATTATTAATAATAATTTTACATTTCCTTTGAAAAAGCATATCAAAGACATTTGTAAAAGGAGAAAGCAATACACCTGCTGTAGAACAATAGAAGGTACATTTTTTAATATCTGCATCACACTATGATTATTTCAACAATGTAGCTAAATAATAAAGACTGATAATGCTTAGTAGAGTAATTTATATTTTGATGCCTATTATAGAGGTATCTATTAAAATAAGTCATCTATTCCAATATTCTTTTCAGCAGAAGTAGCTTTAAGTCTCTTTGTCATTTACTTAATCAGTTCTCATTTATATATTCCCAGTACCATTATTTTATTCACAGCATTATAAATCCTAGAAATAAGTTTATTTCTTTTCTTTTTAAAGGAATGCTAGTAATAAGGTTTTTTTTTTTTTTCTCTCCAAAACTCATTTTCCAGCAGAATTTTCTGTTTTATTTCATACATCATTTATGGCATGCTTCATTTCAACGCCAAAGGCAGTATGTAGGTTCTAAAGAAAAAAAAACACAATTGAAAAGCAAGGTCCTTTTATAATTGTGGTCATGATTTTGTTGAGAATGACATTGGTTACATAATAAAAATAATTACTTTCTGCCTTAAAATCATCTCTAGGATTTTAGTAGGGTGTTTTACAATGGAATTGTTATTCTGTGAACAGCTCACCGACGTAGATCAGAAAAGGAAAGAAATGAACAAGCTGACATCCTAATTTAATGTTGCATACTGGTACACTGAAGTCACACAAAGCTCGCAAGAATGCAGACACAATACCTGTGGAAAAGCCAATTAAGAATCAAAGCAGTGTTTCAGAAACAAGAGAGGATGTTTGCAGTAGTGTGAGAAGGACTCAACTCCTTTAAAGATAAACTCCTGTATCATCTCTGTGACTGACTTTGTTTCTAAAAGTGTGTAATACCTGATGGCGAAAGTTCAAAAGTCAGGAAATACACTGAATTATGTTAGCCCAATGGTATGTCAAAAGATTTCTTTAAGTAATTTCTTATTTATATTTTAGTACATCAGTGTGTACATGTCTGAAGATCAAATTGATATTGCATTCCAAATACCAGGTGTTCCATGACTCCTCAATAGAACTTCTTTGCTTACCAGTTAATATGAACTAATGGTTAAGCACAGTTTTGCCTATTACAGCTCACCATTTCATCTGTTTAGGTTTTCTCATTGTAAGTTGGCACTGTATGTCTTTGTAAATTCAGCCTGTTTACAAGTGCAAGATAGAGATAATTGGCTGTCATTTTGGTTGCAGTCTGCTACAGGGTTTGCTTTTTTACACAGGTACAGTCAGATGTATACAATATCTAGTAGTTCCAATAATTTTAATATAGCACAAAATATATGGTAATAAGTAAATAAATTAAATATGGTAATAAAGCATAAATGGTTAAAAATTCCTTAATTAATGATGGGTACTGACACAGACACACACACACACACACACACACACGCTGATGTTATCAGTTTCCTCCTACTGGATACCATATTGTTAAGTAGGTAATAACCTGCAAAAAGTATTTCAGGATTTTTTTAAACTAAAAGGGATTGGGTGAATTAATGATCTGAAGGCATTGAATAAAATGTCATTCTGTACCTTTAGATATGGTTAGTCTTTGGTTGCTTGTGATCGTGATGAAATATAGATTAGAGATTTTCACTAGGAATCCAGATTTACGGGTCTAGAGTAAACCAACTGTGCTCTTGCTAATATTTACTGGTAGTGTACACTTCAAAAATTCCTGTGCATCATATTGTCAGTCAAGACACAAAATTGCTGGACAGCAATGGCATTGAACAGGGATGCATTATGCTGTTGCATCTGTTTTGTCTTTACTGGGGTAGTAAACCATGTTCTTCTGGAAAAATAACAGTTGAATTTAAATTAGTAGAAGCAGCTGGTAAAATTTCAGTCGTTTTGATGCTACTCTTATTGTAAAGTCAAAATCATCACTTCATGAATTAATTAGGCATTAAAAAAAATAAAAAAACTAAGCTGAATTTTTTTTTTTTTTTTTTTTTTTTTTGTCACCTTATAAATAAATATGGAAGTCTTTGAAAGGAGATCCCAGCAAAAGTGTTAACATTATGCTGGATCATCTAATAATGTTCATATGCAACTTCGAGTAGTCAAACACTTTTCCAGAAGTAATCAGAAATGGAAATTAACCAGGCTCGAGAGAAATGTCTTGTGAAGAGGATGCATGCTAAAAATACCAACAGCCACAGTTAGTTGTGGTAACCTTCATCATATATGAGTGGAAAAAATGTGTAAAATACAAACTATTACCAAAATTCTAGTAGAGGAACAGAGAAGTAAACAGTAAATGTCACAAAGTTAGAGAAAAAAAGTCTTTGTAACCCTAGTTAATAAGTTTATGGTAGAGATATTATTGAACAGTACATTATAACAGCAGCTTTATGAAGTGGAAAAGTCTGCAGATAATCATAGTAATGTGCAACCCGCTCTATAGTTTTAACTTTTTCCTGTGTGATGCTCATTTGCTAATGCATTCATGGCCTACTACCATTTCTATTGTGAAAAATAGCTCTGATGCAATCACCCCTTTGCACCCTGATCCACATTTTTTCTTCTGATGTCTTTTTATATATCTCACCTAAAAGTAAAACTGCTTTCTTTGCTATGAATGAAGCTAATTTCCATTCAAACACTTTTATTTTTCCTTCTTTGATCTATTTCAAATCTCTTGTTCTGATTGAGCTTTTCACTTTCCATTCTTTCTTAAAACACTTCTGTGTTTTAAGGCTGCTCTCACATTGACCTTTGGAATAAAACACTCTTTATTCTCCATTTGCCTTCATTCAAATATCTTATTGGCTCACAATTCCTACCTAAAACAAACTGACTGATGGAGTGTAAACTCATTGATGGCTCCATGATGAAGCACTGACTACTGTTTTTAGTCCATTCAGTATTTCTTATACTGTTTTGTTTTCAAAATATGAAAAGCACCATCCTGAGCAAAATGAAGAAATCTCTAGTAGTGTGGAAAAACATAAAATAAAAAAGAAGATTAGCATAAATTAAATGGTGAAATTCACTCGAAGTAACAATTACTGCATGTTTTGATTTAGGAATGCTACTCTCCAATTCAGTTCTCCCATTTAAGACTTCTCAAACCACACTGCTGCTCAGTTGCTCCCTTTTCCATGTCTTCTGCCCTCTTCCCCCCACCAGAAGGGTGACCACAGAGAATTTTTGGCACAAAAGACAAAGATCACAGATTGAGATAGGAATAATTTACTGGAAACATCAAGGAGATAAGAAAATTAACAGTAAAAACAACATTAATAACACGAATATACAAAAAAAAAGAGAATGTGTTACATGCAAAAATGCTCACGATAGAGCCCAACACAATGAACAATGGTCAACAGATTTGTCACCCCACCATGCTTTTGTTCCACCACAAAGAGACACCTCTCATTCCCAGAGTCCCTTTTCCCTGCCTCTGGCAGTGACATAAGGCAGTATTGAATAACATGATGTCTTCCCATGCTCTCTCCTGATGTGGGCCATAACCAGGACACCACTGCAGTTACTACAGATTTTGAATATCTGGCTTGCAGCCATATAAAATTTAAAATCATTTCATACAGAGTTAACAGTTTGCCTACCACGTTCAAAGAATGATTTCTAAGTGGTTTTCCAGTGCATTTATTTAAAGAGCTGTTTTGCTGAAAACAAGATAGTTGTGTCACTCAATCTCTGTGTTTATATTCCTCATGCAACAGGACTCTTATAAGGGAATTTGTGTTCCTTGTCCTCAAATAAAAAAAATAATAAAAACCAATCTAAATTTTCATCAGTTTAAGTATTCATGATGTAAATTATTCAAGGATTCAAATGTATGCTATGTGATTCTCATTCAAATAATTTAAGTAATTGTTGAAAATCCCCAGCATGTCATTCAAATGAGGATGTTAGTGTAGATAATCTCTCAAAATAACGATTCTCTTTCAAAAGATTTCCCTTCTGAATATACACCAACAGAACAAAATGAACTCATCTGCTCAGAAACAATCACTTTTAGTTCATTAGGGGCTGAGACACTGATACAGAGAAACTTTGCATAAAGGTAAACAACATTCAGTGTTTTGCTGAATTGGTGCACACACAGAAATATTCCAATTAGAAATCTTTATGCTTCTATTTCTTTCCCCAGCCAATTTATGGAAGCTTAATCTTTAGTAAAGTCAATATTAGGTCAATACACAGGAGTCAATGAGTCATTATAATGCTGTATTTGCAATTGCTCCTTGGAGGCATTACCTCATTCTGAATTGTAGATTTCAAATCTTGGTTTTTTGTGTATTCAGTCACTGTGAACAATTCTGCATTCATTATGATCAAAAAAATCTCTTCTTGGTCTACTTCACTCTGTTCTAATATTGCCAGAATATTTTATATGTTGTTGCTGTTTATTTCTCTCTTAGCTCATCTACTATTATGAGTCTACCTAGACAACCCACAAATCATAGTTAACCTAATCTGATATAAAGCATTAACAGTCAGACAACATATATGGGTTTTTTTTCAGAATCTTCACAATTTTGTTGGTCAAAAAACCCAGCAGGAAGTTGCAGCCAGCATGAAGTACAATTGCTTGAAGAGTAACAGATGATGCCTCATACAGTACAGGAAGCTGTGTGGTAAATCATCTGGAAATATGTCATGCCACCCAGCAGGAAAACCACTGAACTAAAACTTTTTAGTCTGCCAAAGGCTGCTGCATAGACAAACGGACACAAATACACCAGAGGGATTCAGTTATGCTGCTCAGAGGAACTCACTTCCATCAAATGAGGAGCAGCATGTTAGAGGTGAAAGTCAACTGCTTGTTTGTATTATTAAACAAGGGGAGTACTGGGAAGAAGTTTATATACAACCTGTTTTATTTTTGCATGGATCATGGCAAGGATGGAGAGGTGATGGGGTATGCCTGTGTGTTAGGGAGTGATTTAATTGTCTAGAGCTTAATGATGGTGATGAGGGGGTTGAGGACTTATGGGTAAGAACCAGGGGGAAGACCAAGAAAGTGAGAGTCTATTACAGATAACACAACCAAAATAAAGTAGATCAAGTGTCCTATAAGCATCTGGGAGAAGTCTTGTGGGAGACTTAGACTATGTTTGCTGTAAATACAACACAACAGAGATGAAACTGCCTAGGAGGCTCCTGGAGTATGTGAGAGATGGCTTCCTGATGCAGCTGTTGAACAAAACAGAGAGGTGCTAGGAGAGGTGGTCCACTGCACCTGCTTTTGGGAATGGAGAAGGACTTGTGGATGATGTGAGGGTCAGAGACAATCATGGGCACAGTGATTGCTAAATCATCTGTGGAGATGTTTCAAAGATGTCTAGATTAACACTAAGGGACATGGTTTAGTGGTGGGTTAATGGTTGATCTTAGAGCTCATTTTCATCCTAAGTGAGTCTGTAATTCTATGGCAAGCCAAAGCATTGCTCTGATCCCTTCAGTGTGCAAACAGAGCACTGTAGTAGATTTTGATGAGTGATTCCATTCTTCATGAGTCCTATGAAAATACGTTTGCAAGTGCACTATTCCTAACATATAAAGTGTTCTGAATAAAATAAAAAGAAGTAAAAAGAACAGTGTACAGAAGGACAATTTATGAACTATTCAATCTCTACACCACTTGCTGGCCAGGCCCACTGGAAAACACAGACTTGTCTGCAGCTGTCATATGCTCCTTCTTTAACTTTGTTAATGATGGTCTATGGAAGCTCTTCATTAGAGTCATAAACAGCTTCACTCTGACTGAACCTTCTCCTGAGGTGAAAGGAGTGATGCTGTCTTGGAGAGACAGGAAAGAAAAACACCTTACAGGTGAGTTCAGAATCACAGTTTCTAAGGGACCAGTGAAAAACAGTAGCTTAAAAACATTTTGTCCAATTGGAAGGTGGTATCTTATCATGGTGGTGGCCCATCAAGATCTTGTAAGATTTTCTTCTTCCACAGAATTACTTTGCACTCCCATTTTCATGCAGTTGCAATTGGGACTATAAAAAGGCTGATTCAATTTGTTTCCTGTTGCCATAGAATCATATAGGATTTCATAATGCTCAGAATTGCCTTTATAAATGTTGTGCACTCACAGAGTTATGATGGATCCATGCCCATCTCCTGACAGGGAGGACTTTGAATTGAAGCCTGCTGCATAGGAATTAAGATGTTGCACAAAGCTGCAATTTCACCTGGCGATAAAATTAAAACCTTGGTAAGAATCAACTTGTCTTGCAAAGACCATGTAATATATATTAAGATCTTCATTTTTGTATGAACTTTCTGCAAATCCTAGATAATGAACAGTTATGAAAATAAAAAATTATTATCTCATCTGTTTGATTTTAAAAACAGCAACCTACCACAATGTTTTTTTTATGCCAGCAGTAGCCCCTAGACTTCAAGTGCTAGTGACTGCTATAGCTGAAGCTGAGTGAAGCTGACCCTTTAATTCTTAGGAAGAGGTAAAAAGTAGCAGCATCAAGCTGTCATGTTAGATATCTCCTTTCAGATGAGAGTTGGAGCTTGCCAGATTCATAAGACAGTAATTTGTTTCAAGAAGTTTTTGAAGAAGAGATGGATCACAGATATCTTCATAATGAACTAAAAATTTCCTACATCACATCTGCTATTGGAGGACCAAAAAGGACCACCATGGACAGGTGTTTCTTTTTAAGTCTAACTTTTAGTAATTTATGCCTTATTTTGTATAAATTTCAGTACTAGCATTAGATACATCTGAGAATTATTTAGGCCATTTCTAAAAGCATTTTAAAATAATTTTCTATTTAGATATCAGACCTAAATGAACTGCACAGATTTATTTTGTCTTGAATTTTAAAATATCTGTTTTAATAAAATTAGCTTCTCAGGGAAGAATGAAGTATTAATTTATTAACAAGAAGAAAAGGGGAGGAGATAGGAACGGAGGAGAGGGAAGGAAAGGAGCAGAGAACATAGGACAGAAAGCTATAGATAAGAATTTTTGGTTCTAGCCAAGCATAGTTTATACTGATTTAGAAGAAGAATTGACAGTCAGTAGCTGCTGCCTTTCCAAAGTCAACCAAATAGTAGAGCCATGAATATAAATGCCAAATGTAATATATAACTCATATAGCTACATAATTATATACATATGCTTATCTAGAATTATTTATATAGATTCTATAGTGTAAGAAATACTAAATCACTATTAGATTTCAAGTAAAAATTCTTTCAGTAAGGTTAAAAATGCACCTACATGGATAAGCTGAGTTTGATTTTCAGAAGATCCATTGCTATCTGTGCCAAAAACCATTAATTTTTGTGAATGTATGGGTCCTACATATTCAGCTCCCACTCCTTTGAGCATTCAAATATGGGCAAAATAGAGTTCATCTATACATGGAAATGGACAAGTCTCTGCTGAAATGTTGCAGACCATTGCTCAATGAGGACAATCTCTTCTCATTTGTGGTATTTCTCACTCTAAATGAATTTACATTACATAGACAGAAGCAGCTATTCTATTCAGGACATATTGTGTCTCCCAATACCCATCCAGAAAACAGTCTTGTCAGAAGTAACAGAAATGAACTAAGCATATAGTAGTGACAGTAGCAGAAAATTAATGAGTTGCTAGTCTTCCTGAAATTATGTTTCACTCAAATGGCTTGAAATTTTTAGTATTTATATTTTATATTGCAAAAATTCAAAACTGTTTTCTGCCATATTTTTGCATAGCACACTTCTGATATTCCAGTCACTTCTACAGTGTGTGTTAATTTTCTTAAAGCCAATTTTATAATTTGCAATTAGCAATAATGGCAAACTTACTTCATAAAAAATGGGGGGAGTAAACCCCAACAGCACCTGGTTAAAGGAAAGAAGAAACTGGAATAGAACAACTAACAATAATTTCCCTGACTAAAAAAAGGTAGAACAACAACATGCAAGGACGTAGTTTCATTCAATAATTACAAAATATAACTTAAATACAATGGTGTTGCAAAACCAGGAAGATAAATACATTTGTATGTCACTTGCAGGCTTTTTACCCACCACAATGTTATTTAAATTCAAAATTCTGTCTAAGAGACTATTTTCACTAATGATGAACTTCAGCCTTTCAAGAATCAATAAAATTATTTAGCAAACACTTAATCCACTGTATCCCATTACTTTCAGTGGGACTGGGATCAAGCTGAAAGCAAAGTAGTACAAAATGTGAGCATCAGAACCTGGTGTGAGTAATGATTTTCCTTGGGATATTAAAATATTGGTTTTTCTGTATTTTAATTTGTAGGTGAATGAAATAGAAATCCTTTTTCATCGTGATTGAAAATGTTTTAACTCATCATATGAGTTAAAACATTTCAATCACGATAAAAGATGACAATCAAGATCATTCTAATTGTATTCTAAAATTACTCTTTCATTTACGTCAAAGAAAGTTTGTTTTAATAGAGAAAAATTGATACACATTATTCAGGAGTAGACTTTCAAATTTTACACACAGGCAGGAAAGGAATTAAGCAGTATCTTTTCATATTTGCAAGGTATTTTTTAATCCTTAATGCATTGCTGTAAGAAATGTTCACAATACAGAGTGGTCCAGTAAATGTTGTTTTGAGGCTGTACAAAAGACTAATTCCTTCACCTGTCACAGCCTTTCCATATATCATTAGAGATTAAGGCATATCTAATATCTCAAGTACCAAAGTCAACAGCTAACCATGGTAATGAACATAGCCCATTAAGTAAATAATTTTACAATGCTAACACTACTCTTCATTATAATTTTCTGCTAGCTGTAAAACAGGCCATGAGGCAATTCAATTTTTCATACTAGAAAGTAACTATATATCTAAAGTTAGAGATTTTTTTCCTTCTTCCCCTAGTGAGGAAAATCAAACTTTTCCATCTTGAGAGACTGCACAAGATCTTCTGGCTATTTGCTGTTGCCATGTCAACTACTTTGCTCTTAGTTTTTGCTATGTCCTTACATTCTTGTGCTGGAAATTTAGTTGGAGACATAAAGATGGTCTGTATTATCAGCAAAAAGAGGGAGAGAGCTTGAGTTCCTGTGCAAATATGCATGATAGCAATAATTAAAGGGGAAAATATTATATAAATTCCTTGCATTTATATTTTGTATTCAGTTATTTCTTTGCTGTTCACTTATTTTTTGTCTTTTGGAGGCAAGTATTTATTTCTTTCCTATAAGGTAAGAACCTAGGGAACAAGTCTTTCTGTACTGGTTTAGCTGTGCTAGAGGTATTTTTTTAATAGTAGATTGTATGGGGAAATATTTTGGATTTGTTTTGAAAACAGCATCATAACCACAGGGATGTTTTAGTCACTGTTAAAAAGCACTTATGCAGAGAAAAGTCCTTTTCTGCCCCTTCCCTTCCCTTCCCTTCCCTTCCCTTCCCTTCCCTTCCCTTCCCTTCCCTTCCCTTCCCTTCCCTTCCCTTCCCTTCCCTTCCCTTCCCTTCCCTTCCCTTCCCTTCCCTTCCCTTCCCTTCCCTTCCCTTCCCTTCCCTTCCCTTCCCTTCCCTTCCCTTCCCTTCCCTTCCCTTCCCTTCCCTTCCCTTCCCTTCCCTTCCCTTCCCTTCCCTTCCCTTCCCTTCCCTTCCCTTCCCTTCCCTTCCCTTCCCTTCCCTTCCCTTCCCTTCCCTTCCCTTCCCTTCCCTTCCCTTCCCTTCCCTTCCCTTCCCTTCCCTTCCCTTCCCTTCCCTTCCCTTCCCTTCCCTTCCCTTCCCTTCCCTTCCCTTCCCTCTTTAATGTCTGTTGCCTGCTGGAAACCTTCCAACTTGGGCAATTTATAATTACCTCATAGCAACTGGTGTAATTACTAGCAGGCATCTGTTCTTACTCGTTTTTAGTCCATAAAAGTTGCTCAGAGACATTAAAGAAAATGTTTCACTCATATTAGAATGCATTCTTGTATTTTGCTATTAATACACATTAATACTATGCATATTAAACACATTCTTATATTTTAGGCTTCAAAGCAGCAGCCTAAGTTGCCAAGCTTAAAAATTTTGTTTGGTCTAGCAATTAGTTCAAGGCTTTGGCTGAGTATTTTCTGAAGATGCAAGTCTAGTGTTCAATGCTTTCTTAGTATCCCAGGAAAAAAGTATAAAATAAAGGGTAAAAATATGAAGAAAATCTGAGCACACATTTTCTCAGTCTTTTACAGTTAAAAACTCTCTGGATGAGAACAGCACAAAGAAGAGCCAGGCTCCTGTGGTGCTGATAACTTTTTAGTCTTGCATAAAAGATGAAACACAGAGGTTTAGTTGTGCAGGTTGATATCTAATGGAAGTTGTAAAACTAGAAACAAAATTATCAAGTCCACAACCAGGGCTCTTCTGATTAGCAAATACCATGAATTTTCTAAGTCTTACAATTATTAGAAACCTCTTCATTCACTAAAAACATTTTAAACTATAAGTAGCACCTTTTCTTTTTTATATCATCATTTTTTTTAAAGACTAGGAACAGTGTGGAAATGAAATTCTAAAGAAGGCAGGAGAAAACCAATTTAATAAAAAAATAACACTTTGATGACAAACTATGGGTTCATTTAATTAATCGAACTTTCAAATCACCTTCTCTCCAGGATATCTAAATCCAATCCACAATAATCAATTCCAGGGTGAACACCTCATGTTTCAGACTATTAAAATGCAGCACAATACCATGTTTCTTATCTTTTGAAGAAATAGAGCTATTATATTCATCAATATGCATCTCGAAGGGCAAAGAGTTTTCATGTTGGTTTAAGCAACAGGTCTTTCATAGCATTTTTGAGATGAAGATGAAAAAGAATGTTTTATAGTCATTGTGGGATATGGTATTAAAACATAAATATCTGTATAAAGTGTTCCATTAGTTCTCTAGATTTATATTTTCCTACTTAAAAAGCGCTTTAAAACATATAAATTTTAAATCTTGCTACTAAAAAAATTCAGCATTCCATAATATCATGGCAATACTAAAGTCTTGAACAATAACTGTGCTAGCAGTTATTCTAGCTCTCAGCTGTTTAGATTGAGTCAAGGAGTCACTAACAAGAAGGGTTTGTGCAATATTGCTCAATGTCCTTTCTCTTAATCTTTCTCTAGATAATAAAAATAGTTTGTGGTTACTAAGAAATATTTCCAGTCAATATGAGTTGATCTATTACAAGCTCTTTGTGAAACACTGGTTAAGCATCTCTCTTTTTGCTAACTGTATACACATAAATAGATGTGGCAAGGAATTTATTTTCTGGCCCTGGCTTTCTCCCTCTGCTGAAACTCCAGAGGAACATCTTCACAGATGCCTCAAGGCTATGCTCAAAGGTGGTGCACTGCAGACAACAAAAATAATTCAGAAGTACTTCAGAGGTACTGCCTTTGTAGACACAGTCAGAAATGACAGAGCTGATGGTGCCTTTCCCCCTTCCCTTACATGTGGATATCAACTAAGTCATTCTGAACACTGACTGCAGAAGTGCCTCAGGAGTTCAGTCCTACAAGAAACTGAAGAATCACTTTCCTCACAAGGCAAAATAACAGTCTAAACTCAAACTGTGGTGTCTACTTCCTTTGGTCACAGACATTTCTTGAAAGGCCAGCCATTTTTCTCATTTATTTCTCAATTATTTGACAATCTGCTTTGCTGCATTTTACACCCTGTGTAGGATTTTCTTTTCCTTTCTCAAAAGTTTACTTTTTCTCTCACTAGGTAGAATCACAAGAAAAGTCTTTGTGTATTCAAAGCAGCTGCCAATGCAGGCCAGTTTTGCAAAAAGCCATCTAACTGCTTAAATAATACATGCTTCATTCTCAGAATGTCTCAGTTTCTGCTCCAAAAGTATTAAAAATGAGTATGGCAGGTACAGGCCATCTTCAATGTAGATTTAGAAAAGGCAGAAATCCCTCCAGTGAGATCTTTTTTCTTCAGGGGACATCAACTGAGCTGTCTCCTGCAACTATGCAGGTCAAAGCAATGCCCTTTCTAGAAAGTAAGAAATTAATGTAGTTTGGAAGACAGAAAAGGCATTATACAAGTGGGAAACTTCTTTTTACTGAAGTTAATGGATACTACAGTGCTTGGAGACCCCTGTTTCTTCAGGTTTAGTACTTAATATTAAAAGGCAACTGTCCCTCCAGAGAATCTGAGCTAGCAGGGGCAGGATACTCCCTTTCTGACAAGAAAAAAGAAAATATAATGGGCTTCCTTTGAAGGTAAGAGCTCCTGAATTTAACTTTTACACTTTCAGCTGTCTGATTGCTGTGATAATGAGAAGGAAGATAGTGTGGTCTGTGAAAATATTAGGAGAACATTTGGAAAAAATTTGGTAATTATTTTGTCCACATATCACATTCTGGATCCACTGAAGTTCAAGTCCTCTCATAGTCTTGTTTTTTTCATTTTTAATCAGTCCCTACCTGCCATAGTTTCATTTTCTCTAGGAACTAGACCTTTTAATACTTCCCAAGTAGAATCACTAGATTTTTCTCATTTTTCAAGAGTCATCACCCTGCACTATACAGCACAGCAAGGAGTCACTCCAAGTGAAAATTCAGCCAACAAAACTTCCATAAAGGTCAGTCACTCAGTGGTGGTGGTTGAAAACGGTTTCCAAGCACTGGATAGGGAAACAGAATGGTAACAAAAGTGCATGACACAAGATATATGATACAAGTAAACTACAATAGCAAAAACTTCTACACTTCTCCTCAGGCTTATTCCTTCTTGTCCTTTTTGTTCGTATTCTGTCTCAAGAGCAGCCTCACTGTACTAAAGATTTTCTGATAAACTACAGTTTATTCTTTTCCCATATTATGCTAACAGTCACAAAACTGGATGCTATTTCAGCAAGGCAGTTTGCTTTATCTGGAGATGCCCAGATAACCTGTTGACAGTGTTAATATCCATCCTTGCCAGCACACTCTGCCTCTACAACCTTTTGGGAGCCATCATAGCCTATGCCCTTAAAGGATTAAAGTGCAACATGTCTTAGTTTAGGTGACTATGAGAGTGCCTTGACTTTTGCTCTGGGATCTCAGAAGAAAGCTGGTTAAAGGAAAAGAAAGAAAAAGGAAAATTAAGACATTTTGCCACAATATTTTTAGAAACCAATGTCCAAATCTCTGTTCCAAATACTGGAGATTTGAGGGAGCAGAAAAGATGTAACTGTTCAGATCAGGAAGTGCATCCAAAGGAATTTTAGTCATTACATCTTTAAGAGAAGCCAGAGATTTCTTTGCTTTTTTTTTTTTTTTTTTTTTTTTTTTCCTTCTCTTCATTGGTATTTCAAGGATTGTCTATAACCCTGATCCTTATGGGGTGTTTTAATCCTCCTGATATCTTCTAAAGGGAAAAAGAAAACTGAGAGTGCCAGGAATGACTCTATCCTAGAAAGGAAGAACTTCTTGGGGATGTGATGGTGGATGACACCCTTGCTGGCAGTGGCCATGAAACAGCAGAGATGAAGAAGGGAGTGAGAAAAGTAAGCAGCAGAGTGCAGTCTTTGTGGGAGCTTGTGGCATCCAATGGGAAGTTGTCTATCTCTGGATAAGGCAGAGTAAGAGTGGGGTCTTCTGGGAATATTACACCAAGTACTGACCAGTGCTTTTTCCACTCTGAAGTCTCTATTCCCTGATACAAATTTTTATACTTTTCCACTGGAGTCTTTTTTTTTTATTAAAATGTTCCTTTGTAATTTCCAAGTTACTGTTGGAATATGATTTCATTGACTGCAACATGATCTATTTAGGGCAAATGCCCTCAGGCAGTCTTGTGCACTGATACATACAAACAGACATGCAAAATTCACATTCACATTCTTGATTTCTGATCTGATATACATTTCTCATCATTTAGAAACATGTCTTCCTTGTTTTTTTTTCTTGACTTTTTTTTTTAAGAATTATCACAATTTTTGTTTGAAATTCAGTTGTTATTTATCAACAAAGGGAAGTGTAAATTCAAGTTATTTTTTAGTAAAGAAATTGCAAGAAGCATAATGCATCAAAATAACCAGAATATTTTCAAAGGACTTCACACTTCAGGTAGACACTGTTTTTGGAACACATAATGACTTATTTTAAAAAACTGTGAGCAAACTTACTGTCTCAATATGGACACCAAAATTTAAAGAATTCTAAAAGTTGAACTCTAAATGATTTCTTCTGGGTCACATCAGTGACCAAATCAGAAAAGAAAAGCAGTGGTTTGAACCAGTGCTTTCTATTTCTCCCCTAGAGCACATTGTTCTTCTTCCTACTCTTATCCTTGTCACTCAAACTTTGTGTTTCAGCTTCCTCTTCTAGAAGAAAGAAAATGGGATGATTTTCTTTTATCTGAGTATATTTCAAATCCATATCCTGATATTGGAGAAAACACACTTCGTGTTGACAGAAAAATAGGTAAGGTTTGCAGTTATCAAGTTTAACACAGACTTTACATATGTATTGCTGCAGAAAAAGCTGTGCTTAACAAATGTAAATAAAAGTACATTTGTGTTCCATCAAGAAGAGTTATTAATTTCTTCTCCAAATTTGGAAGTCTGTGAATAATGTCTGCACAACAGGTTACCGCATAACTTGCATTTAATTAAAAATAATGAAGTTCTTTTTTAATCTGGCAATTCCACAGTTTTAGGGAGACTATTTCAAGAAGCATTCTGTTCAAAATCAATAAAAGTGGCAGAAAAATTAAAAAGCCCTCAGAATATAATTAACCTTTTGGAGAAGATGCTTTAAAATATCAGTAACAATGATATGGATATATCTGTATGCATATCTGTATTATTATCAGATAATCAAGCTACAGTCTATTTTACCAAGAGAAATAACCATAAAGTTAATTAATAACTTCAAAAAGATTTTTAAAAAAACATTATTTTCACTTTGGTTTTGATACCTAAAATATATATTCTGGATATAAAATTGCATTCCCAACTTTCATAGACATTCTAGGAAGATATTTGTCTGCCTCTAGCATACCATCAATTAAAATGAGAGATTTTTTCATGCCAAAAACTTAAAAATATACTTTTTGCAATCTTAGGCCCACTGGTTCTATTGCAAATAGATTGCCACAGAGTCAGTTTAGTGCTATTAAAATATATGAAAGTATCTCCTCAATGGTAGTTAATTTGGTCATCATTTTTTGGGACTGAAAAAGAGTGCCAGGGAAGCTGAAACATTACCAACAGCCTGCAGAGATAGGATACTCTCTGATGTATGCTTAGAAACAAACCTCTTCATTAGAAGCAGTATAATAGATCTAAACTGTCTCTAAGTTGCTTCTGGGGTTAAAAAAATCATGCAAAAATGATTGTTAGTCTTTGAGTATAAATATGTCAAGGAAATTAAGTTACATGCTTCAAATCCCATGGAAGACTTCATTGCAAACCTAGTGAACACGCAGGAAAATATTAATTTTAAACATTTTCTTTTAAAAAGAGTATTTAATTAGTATTTAAATTTTTAAAGCCAAAGCTATTCTAGAAAGTTGTTTTCTATGCTATATGTCAACATTTAATAAAACTAGTTGTTTCTGACATAAACCTTTCTCATGGTTCCAGTGATAATGCTACACATAACTTAATCTATATAAAACTACAAAAGTAGCAATTTTGCAGTACTGGGACCTTAAAAAGGATTTGATAATACAGAATTCTTAAGATGTTAATCTGAATTTGCTTTAAGTGCAGCTACACTGAAACAACAATGAGAGTAAAACATATATAACAATGTTTAGTGATGAATACAAATGTATTCATGTTTTCTTCCGTCTCCCAAAAAAGTGGAATCAAAACCAGAGTTCCTCAAACAAAAAAATCAATGCTTTTATAATGTCAGAGTTTTCTTGTAAGAATTTTCTTAGAGGAATTTTTTTTTAAATTATTTTTCCATTGTCTTTGAGGCATTTAAACAGTTTATCTTGTTTTGAGAAGCTACAGTAATTATCTGCCTTTTAAATGTATTTTTGAGGGCAGCCCTGCATACTTATTGACTTTTATTCATGATTCAAGAAATATTCCTCTTTTTCTTTAAAAACAGCTGATTAGAAACAAATCAGAAAGCACAAAATCATCTCAACTTCAAAATTTTTTGTCATGTAAATTTAGAAGTCATTCTCTTCAACAGTTATACAATAGGCATTTCTTTACTTGTAGTTTAAATCAGCAGGTGATGTGCTGCACAAAGCCTAGCATCAGATGCCAAACTGTTTGAAAAGGCTTTATCTCTATTAAATACAGACTGTAAGCACTAGTATGAAGCTAACAGGCATTATTTATGATTTGTAACAGCACTACTAAAATAGGACAACAATCGTAGGGGGCATAAAGTAAAGAATCACAGAATCACAGAAACAACTAGACTGAAAAGGCTTTTAATGTGGTTGAGTCCAACCTATGGCTGGACACCACCTTGTCAATTAGATCCTGGCACTGAGTGCCACATCCAGTCTTTTCTTAAACACTCCCAGTGACGATGACTCCACCACTCCTAGAAGTGGCATGGCCAGGGTGGGCAAACAGGGTGTTGGGAGTTTTTCCTGTGCATTAGTATTAATGTACTATCTTACATAAAACTTTTATCTATATGATAACATTACACTGAAATTCAGCTGAAACTAGGGAAAACACTTGTATGTATAAATGCATATAAACTTGCAAAGATTAATGAGATACTTTGATTTTAGAATTCTTTCAAGCCTTTCAAATTTTAGAAACGTTTGAGCTACAGTAATCCAGAAAAAGCTTATGTTTGACTTTAAGACCTTTTAGAAACAGAGTCTTTCCAAAATGCCAAGTTTAAAATTGCCACTGTACAAGCTGATGGTGAGCCATCTTTTGTATTTGGAATGGTAGCTTAAAAAATATTGAAATCTGCTATGACAACTTTAGGAAATACTGATTTTAGTTTTTTTGGCCTTAGCTTCTTTGATTGTCATGATTTATTTTTTAACACAGCATTTTATTTGCTAGTGTATGAAATGTTGTCTGTCTCCTTAACACAAAAAAAAAAAAAAGTTTGCATGAAGTAATTTTATTTATGTTACAATAAATCACAGAATACTGTGATGCCAATTTTTAACTAGATAAAATATATTAAGTAACCACAAGAACATTTAATAGTCAATTAGAACAAATACTCAAATTTCAATAAGTCATTTGCCAGCTTGTAAAATCCTGCTGTCATTCCCTAAGTAGACTTCAAAAGTTATTATTTTAACATCATGTCTCACAAAGAAATTAAGTTGAACTAAAAAGACACACACAACAGGGTGAAAATCAACTATATATTCGACAGGTTGTTAAAAACAAATTGTCACTGCTGCCATTTATGTAAGATAATCAATAAGGAAAACAATTTGAATATAACATGGAGGTTTATTGGAATTATTTAAAGAATTATTAGTCTTATTTTGTAGAAAAATAAACTTTTTAAAGTGGCTTTCAAAATAGTCAATAAAAAAATAAGAGGCAAAGCTATGTCAGTAATTCTGCTGCCATTGTTCCACCCATCCCGTCCTTATCTTCAGTAATCCATGTCTTTTTACCCTATGTATTCAGGAGTGTGCTGGCAAAGGGTAAGAAAGAGCAGGAATTGCACAATTAATGTACTAGACATGCTGGTATTTCTCTTTCAGAACAGACAGAGCTAAAGAGGACGCTGTTCCTTTCAGTGTCCATCAAATCAGTTGATGCTAAAGGTGTTAAAATCTATGTGAGTTCTGAACATACCTGTTTAATTTCCTGCTCCTTGCCATGATATTGTTCATGTATAGTTTACAGTATTATGTAATTATGGATCTATATCAGGTATCAGGTCAAAGTTTTTGAAGCTATCAGTACCAGCTGAAAAAGGTATATCCTACTATAAACCAGATTTAAAATTTCCTGCTATTACTATGTCAAGAATTTTTCTGCAAACAGTTCCACAAGAACTCTTGACTTATCTCAAAAAGAAACCCCCAAACAATGATGATTTTCAGATTTAAATATGATTCCAGAAGTATCAATCCATTGCACCTTTATTTTTCCTTCACCTGTGTTATGAGCAGAACTTAATTTGCATTGCAGCTAAAAATAGAGGTAGACTATCTATCTGAGATATCTCAATTTATTTGACTAAAATTGACAATTCCTCTGAAGAAAAGATAAATTTACTGAGATGGTTAGGTCTGATAAATAAACTTTACAGGCAAATCATCATCTCCTCTCTATCTTGAAGGGAAAATACTTCCATCTGGGTTTCTTTGTGATTTGTTATAGATATGTGTGGATCTAAAGAGAGAGGAGGTCAATGTACAGCCTACTTAACAATGGTAAGTTGTTTTTCAGGGAGCCTTTATCTGAAAATGTGATTACTGCCAATGGGCAAAAGCAATTGAAAGCCCTTTCAAGTTCAATATTCACCAACCAAGAAGGTGCAGGGAAAAGCACTCATTTCTTCTTTCCCCCCATCCCCACAAACAGAAGAAAAGAAAGACCATTTATTGGCCAAGCAAATACAGTACACAGAATGGGTATAAATTAAATATCTATAGGAAAATATATTAAAAATTAAGAGAAGAGAAGGGAAGGAATGAATGAGGAAAGGGAAAGAGGGAATGAGAATGGAGAAAAGGGAAGAACGAAAGAAGGAAGGAGAGGAGAAAGGGGAGAGAGTGAGGAAGGGAGGGAAAATGGTTAAAGTTATAAAAAATAATGATACAGTGCAGAATAAGATATAGATACTAGTAGTTAAAATATATCCCCAGTCAGAGCCTTTAAAGTCACTGTAGAAACAAGAAAACATTGTTGACCCATATCTTGATCTTTATAATTAGCTATCCAGAACACAAATAAGATTGTCTGTAATTGTTTTATTTTCAGTAATTAATTTTAGTTCTATAGAGGATGCCTTCTGAGAAAAAGCTATTGATCTTTCTTCCTATTAGACACATAAATATTAATGGAAATTGAAGAACTCAATATTTTCAGATATTGCAACACCTCCATCAACTTAACGTCTATCACCTCAGGAGAAATTCTCTATCAGCCAGCATGACTACCCTCATTGTATGAAAGTTCAATCAAGCATTTATCCTATCCAGATCTAGCTAACAGAACATTTTAATTGTCCAGCCTATTTTTGTGTAGCAAACACGCCCATGCAATATTGCAGAAATAAATTTCAATATCTTTCTAAAAACAAATAAAAAGAAAAAAAGTCACACATCCCCCAGACCACCACTTGCATCCCTTATTTCAGTTAGATTTGAGTAGCTTTCATATACTTCTTTTTAAAATTTTTTTTTTTGGGCTGAAGACAATGGAGATGACAAAGTTGAAGGTGATAGAAGGTGAAGGACTGGGTTATGAACAACTCCAGAAGGAGTTCCAGCAACAGAACAGAACATCAGACCATCGTCAGCTGCCAGAGGCGTGAGGTCAGCACACCTAAAAGTGATTATTGCTGGTGTTTCCACTGGGTCAAACATGCTTCAGACCTAGAGCTCAGTCCTCTACTCTTTCCACTGCATCAAATTCTCAGCACAGTTCTCAGCTTGGGTGATACAGTTCACATACAGCAAAGGCTGAGATCGTGGTTGAGGTCACAAGGAAACAGAAAAGTTTGGCAATGGGGTCGAATGCAGCACAGTATTTAATAGAAGGGAGACATAGGGCTTGTGAAAAAGTAAAAAATCAGAAAATGGATGGTTAAGAAATCCATATGACATATTGTTCTATGTAGATCATAAATGAGCTGTGTATCTTAGTACAAAAGTAAATTTATGCAGGGAAATGTTCTACCAAGCTGTGCATAAATTTTGAATGAAAAAAGGTGTTAACAAGAAGGAAAATTCGGTGACATGAATTGAAAATGAGAGAAATGGTGTGGTATATGTAGAAAGAAGAGATCAACTATGCACATTTCTCTCTTACTCATGAAAAGCAAAGGTAGAAAAACAAAGAGTAACGACTCCTTGGAAAATGTCACATATTCACAACTACAAGAAGTAGCAAATTGCAAGAAAATGTATCCTAGATTTTGCTTGTTTCAACATACGTGTTCTTTGGGGTTTTTTTCTGCTTTCAGGGTCTGGTACTTCAAACTATGTTTATAAGATACTAGAGCCCCAGCATGTATTCCATTTACAAAATCCTCACTTCCAGCACCTCTATTGTCTTTAAAGAACTAAAAATCACCTATTTTACAACTGAGACCTAAAATGTATCCATTTTCTATCTATGTCTAGCCTAATATTAAAATATTCAAAATGAGTTAACTAGAAGAAAAGTTACAAATAATTACATTTTGGAATTTATTTATAGTACTGTACTACCTTGAAAAGTTGAGGGTTCACTATGCTTTGGACACAGAAGATATGCATGAACAGGCATATTTAGCTCATCATCTGTTGGCAAAATAGATGACAGCTCTCAAGCTCTTCTCTTGCCAGATAGGACACCAGTTTTGTAAGAGAGGGAGAATCCATACCTTGGAAGCTTGGGGGTGGAATATTCTTATCCTGATGGACTGTATAATTGAGACATTTCTATTTATGAGAAGTGAATGGCAGCTTTATAGTATAAACATATGTAAAGGAAACCAGAGGGTGGTGGGATGGCAGAAATCAACATTACTGTGATTAACTTCTTTTTTTGTTGTAATATGGTATGAAAGCACTTCACTATACACTTGAGTTTAGATTTTTTTATTTTTGATTTTCTAGAAAAAACAGATCAAAATCTTAATTAATTGTAGCAGGATTTTCTGTACAACACCTGATACAATGCCGTAAGCAAGAAGCCTTTTTAAAGCATTTTAGTTATGATTAATCCAATATTCAATGGCAAAGCTAGCAGAGACAGTTTCAGGCACTGCAAGCACCCATTTTTCTTTTTGCTGCTCTCGTAGCAATTGCAATTTCTCATAGTCAACAGACAGGAACTCGTGTGCCAGCTCCAGGCAACCACATCCCCCTGGTGCAGATGGTTCTGCTGCATCAGGACAGCAGGCTGGGAGCTGCAGAAGCCATGGCTCTAGTCTCAGTTATGTCTTGGCAACTCTGACAGACAGCCAAGTCAACCAGCTAGCAACACTAATGTCTTAGCCCGCTGCATGTAGCCCTCCCATATCACACCAGTAAATTATCTGCAAGGGTGAAAAAATTTGCTCCTTTATACGAGTAGTTGGTGATTATGAGACTGCTACAAAAGTTTATTAAGTTCTACCAGACTAATACCAGTAATATAGATTCATAAAAATAAAGACATCCAAAGAAAAATATGTTTTCCTGATATGCTTTTAAATCAAAAGGGAAGTTTATGGGGGAAAGGCCATTGGTTGAGAATGGCCTTAAGAATGAGCTTCTCATTTTCAAACTATGACATTGAGCTGTACATCTAAGCAAGGCAGCAGTACAGATGCTTGGAAACAGAAAGTTTGAGCAGAATTAGAGACAGAATTATTAATTTATCTAGAGTGCAGTTATATTGCTAAAAAGTGCCTTACTCAAACACAGTTTAATGAGTAATGTAAAATAGCACATTTTAATTGTGATGTCTGTGAAATCCTTTAAGCAATCCATCTCTCTTGTGCATTGCACCCCAGTGTTGCTCTACTGAGTTAGTGTTTGAATATAAGAGTATAATACATTCTTTAATTCTATTTTGTGGCTCCTGTGGAGCACTAGCACAGATCATGTCAAAAAGGGTTTAGTTTCTTTATCATGTTCCATAGCAGGGCATGTACATATACAAGCTCAGGAGTAGCAGACCCCTGTGAGTGTATCCAAACCATGGCAAGCAAGCCCAAGCCTTTGAGAAATCTGAAATTAATAGCAAGATGCAATGAATCTAGAATGAAATATTACTTACAAATAGCTACTGTTAGATTCTACAGACAGTTTATACATTTCTACAGTAGTTCTAGCTGTGTCTTGATCCTTGAGAGAAGAAAAATTTCCCTGTAGATAGAATAGACAAGTGTCATGTGTTCTACTGCTCTGTGAGTGTGTACATGGCTTACATGGACTGTCATTTCTGTCTCCTTCTAAAACAAAAATCAAATATGTAAAGAACCACAAAAGAGAAGGAAGGTGGGGCTGGAAGTCTAATTAGTGTGTAGATTCACTGTCTTTGAGAAAGCATTTCTTTATTCTCTGAATTCCTGTATTCTTTGCAGTTACATTACCAGAAAGGGTCTAGCTGAGGATCTTGAATTCCTGTTTTCATGGACAATGATTATAGCTATACAGTTTTTAAGTGGAACTGAGCCTATTGAAATGTTGGTGGGAAAACAGGTAAACAGTCCACAAGCATTTTCAGGATCCAGATGCTGAGCATGGTAAACATAAAAGCTCCAGTAGGATGCTCCCTGACTTTACAATGGAATTTTGTGGGGCTTTTGCAGTTTCACAGATAACGTGGATACAGCTGAGTACTGTCTTGATGATCACCAAAGGCAGAGAACTGAGTTTCTACTCTTCCTTTAGTGGGAAACATGGCCAAAGTGCTGTCCTAAAATGCTTGCACCTGTAGAAATAAATCAAAATTGTCCTTTTGACTTTGAGTGAGAAGCACTGCTATCTAAAAGAATGAGATGTAGAGAAATAAACAGAAAGATTAATTAATCTCTTAACAGGTCAGGATGAAAGTCTGATAGTGCTTTAGGAATAAATGGGAAGTGACTGTTGAAGCAGTCTGTTGAGTCTGTTGAAAACCCCAAGGACCTATCTCTCCCCTACTTGTCCAAGTGATGGTCCTGACTGGAAGAAATGCCCTCTTCAAAAACCAGAAAGAAACAAGGACAAGAGGAATCCAGGAAATGTTTGTTGAATACCAAAAACTGCTGTCACACTATAGTTGCCCAAGAAAAAGAATAAATATCTGTTTCATAGTATCTATTCCTGACATCATCAGAAGAAGCAGCACCAGAGGCAGTAGCCAGGCATAAAATAATCAGTATAACTGGGCATGGTGATCTGCAGCCATACATATTGACCTGTGCCATGTATAATCAAATAGCTTGGCTCCAGATAGGTTACACTGGTAGACAAGAGAATACTGGATGGCACCAACTAATCTGTATCTGTTAAGCTGTGAGAGCATTCAGTTTTTTTCATACAGGAGGCAGACTAGAGATCCTGACAGGGTTTTGAAAAATGCTATTCATGAAATTGCATTCAGCTTCTTTTTGAGTCCAGAAAGATGCATCATCCGTGGAAAACCTGTCCTTAAAGTCCTTAAGGATGACCCAAAAAACTCAAGCTAAAAGAGCTGTGCTGATTGCTGATCACATAGCCAAAGGCCCTTTAACTTGGCTGCAGGATCCTGATCCCGTACCTGACAGAACCAAAGAGAGGAAGAGGGCAACCAGACTGATGTACCACAGGACCCTTAACAAAAGGCAGATGCTCTCTTGGCCTCTGCATGATGGTGCTGATGTATGGTTACACATCATTATACAAAGCTAGGAAACAAGATGCCCTCTAGCACTGGACAAGTTGTCACCAACTTAGCTACATGATGCAGCATAGAGAAAAAATCAGATATTCTTTGATAAATTAATGCCAAATCCTGGCCTAAGATAATAGATTTATTTACTCCAGCTCCTGTATGGCTGTAAGTTCTGCTGATGATGACTGATGATGATACTGGCATAAGCTTTGCTGGTTAAAGCAACTCAGGCAGGAGGAAAAGAAGTCTTTAAAATCTCACAGCATGATGACCCCTTACTTCAATTCTCAGTGCTTTGTCTTTTACCTGTCTTACATGTAAGAACTGCTCTAGGATATCACATAACTAGGACTTAACTTTATAATGACATACTGTCTTTTATTTTATTGAAAACTTTTATTTTTGAAAACTTTTGAAAATTTGTGGATATTCATATCTCTTATTACACAGAGGAATCTGAAAAATACTAACACAGATTTCTAACAAAGCATCTGTAAAATGTGATGTCTTAACACTTTTTTTCTGGATATAGCAAGCATATTATTATTAATTATTAATTAATATTTTTTAGATTCTAATATCCAGTAAATCCAATAATTACACATTCAAAGTAAAACACATGGCTTTACTAGTAACTTGCATAATATGTGAATAATTACAAACCCACTACTACTTATCACAGTTGTAGAATGAATTAGTATGGGTCAATCTGAATTTATGTTTATATAGATGTTTTATACAAAGTGGCATAATATTGCCCTTAAAAGAGACTTTTGGAACAAACAGAATTTCCTGCATAATCGGTTGCTGAAACAACCCTTACATTTCTGTAAAAAAACATTCAAAATGCTGCCTTGCTGTCAATGCCTTTGGGCTGGATGCAAGAAGAAGAAACAATATCAACATACTGTATAAATGTCAATTTCTAAAGCAAAATAAATGAAAATGAAAATCAATTGAACAGTGACTAAAAATGAAAAATACAATCAGGTAAATTGACAAACCAGTTAAAAATATAAAGCGCTAACTGAAACATTGCCTGCTATAAAACATTTGCTCTAATTCCCTTTGAATATATACCAGTAAGGAAAGGCATTGCTTTTCTCAGAAATACATACATGTCACAAATGTTTTGTGATGCCAGTCTATTTAGCTAAATAGAGTAGGTTGAAAAATACAAATTGTTATTTTTACAATAAAGCTGGTTTTAATTTTGTGTTAGATACTTCCTGATTAACTGTATGGTTTTTTTTGAGGTTAATTCAGTTCGCATTCAGTTCTGTCATTGTTTTCAGCATTTCTTCTCATCAGCTGAGAAAATAATTACACTAGAAATTTTTTAATAATTGTCATGATAACATCACTAGGTAGCTAAACACAACAGAGTTGCTTGCTCATTCCCCCCCAGCAGGATGGGCAGAGAATTGGAAGGGTAAAAGTGAAAAATCTTTTGAGTTGAGACAAGGACATTTTAATGTGGAAAGCAAAAGCTGTGCACAAGTGCAAAGCAGAACAAGGAATTAATTCACACCTTCCCATGGGCAGGCAGGTGTTCAGCCATCCCCAGGAAACCAAGGCATCATTACACATAATGGTGACTTGGAAGACAACACCATCACCCTGAACATCCCCCTTTCCTTTTTCTTCCCCCAGATTTATATGCTGAGCATGATGCCATATGGTATAGGATGCTCCTTTGCTCAGCAGGGGTCATCTGTTCTGGCAGTATCCCCTCCCAGCCCTCTGTGCACCCTTAGCCTCCTTGCTGGTGGAGTGCCGTGAGAAGATAAAAAGGCCTTGGTGTTGGTTAAACACTGCTCAGCAGTGACTTAAACAGCCCTGAGTTTTCAACACTGTTTCCAGCATCAATCCAAAACATTGCCCATACTAGATTCTGTTAAGAAAATTGACTCTATCTGGGCCTAAAGCAGTACAATAATATTCTTCTGTCTCAGCTGACATTCTGCCATGTCGCATGTACCACCCAGGCTTAACATTGGTCAGAAAAGGAGATGTACAGACTGAATAATCTGCAAATTGGTGGATACTTTTTGGACACAAAATTAATTCTGTGCTCGAAGTGTTTGGTGCATGCAGAGCATAATTACTCCTTCCCTTCTGGTGTACTGAGATATAAAATGAGTATACTAAGGACATGCTTCTGGGCAAGGGGTTGAGTACAGTCTCAGTCATTTTGCAAACAGCACCAAGTAGAGCATGAGTGTGGATCTGCTGGAGGATAGGCAGGCTCTCTAGAATGATTTGGATAGGCTGGATGGATGGGCTGAGTCTAGCTGTAGGAAGTTCAACAAGACAATTGCCAGGTCCTTCATTTCAGTCACACCCATGCAGTGCTACAGGTGGAAAGAAGAGGGCTGGAAGGCTGCACAGTGGAAAAGGACCTGGGAGTGCTGGTCAACAGCAGCTGAACATGAGCCAGAGTGTGCCCAGGTGGCCAAGAAGGCCAATGGCAGCCTTAGCCTGTATCAGTATGGCTAGCAGAACCGGGTCACGGGTGAAGCCACACCTCAGATCTTGTCATGAGATGGGGGCAGTGTCTTCTACATGCCTGCAGCAAGAGAACCAGAGGAAATGGCCCTAAGGTGTGACAGGTGAGATCCATAATAGATACCAGAAAAAGAAATTCACTAATAAGGAGCTCAGGCATTGAAAGATGTCATCCAGGCCCATGGCCAGATCACTATCCCTAAAGGTATTTTAGAGACATCTGGATCTGGTTCTGGGTAATATGATTTAATGTTTTAGGGGTTGCAGTGGGAGTGTTGGATGGATGGTTGGACTGAATGATCTTGAAGGTCTCTTCCAACCATGAATATGCTGTGTTCAGTTTTGGGTCCCTCACTACAAGAGATACATTATGGTGCTGAAGCAAAAGTCGATGAAGTGTCTAGAACACAAGTCTGATGAGGAACACCTGAAAGAACTGGGGTTGATTAGCCTAGAAAAAAGGAGGCTTGAAGGAGACCTTTTTGCTCTCTACAACTACCTGGCTATCTGGCTACAAAGGAGGTTGCAGCTAGATTGGTGGGGTTAGTGTCTTCTGCTGGGTCTGAGGTGATAGAAAAACATTAATTTGCCTGAAGTCTAATTGGGAGAGATTTAGTTCAGATATTAGGAACAATTTCTTCGTGGAAAAGTTGTCAAACATTGGAAAGGCTGCCAAGGGAAGTTATGTAATCACTGTCCCTGGAGGAATTTAAAAGAGGTGTAGATGCAACACCTGGGGACATGGTTAGTGGTGAACTTGGCAGTGCTGGGTTAAAGGTTGGACTTCAAGATCTTAAAGGTCTTTTCCAACATAAATGATTCTATGATTCTATCAGAAGAACCAGATGAACCAGAAGAAAAATATGTGGTCCATTATGTGAATACATTATTGCATCCGAGTCTCATCACAATGGAACTAAAATCCAGTGTAGTTGCTTGACATGATGGTTTTCTGTACTAGTGAGCAAGGTCAGTACAGTTTGTTGGGCTAGAGATATCTTTCTCAGCATTGAAAGTACAAAATGCAAAAGGGTTCTTCCAAGGAACTTCTGTCTTGTGCTGTTGGTATCAGACTTAGACAAATAGAGGCAGACAAAGAGGGAGGAAATACAGCAATGAAGAGATGAACAGTCTATTGAAGTTACTGCTATTAGTGCTTGGTCCATGTCATCAGCCATCTGTCCTGCCTCCTTTGTCAGCTTCTTTGGGATACAGCATGCCATCACAAAGTGACAAGTGCTAGTCTCTGTGTTAAAGACTTGAGACAAATCAATGAACTTTGTCACTGTACCACTTCAAGAGCATGGCGACTGACATAAATTACTTTACTTGACTTGGAACAGCTGCTTTACTGCAAAATGCAGGCCACTCCCCAGGATTCCCACCAGTTAATGGAAATCATCAGTTTGTCATCTATTGAGTGAAGAAAAAACAGTAACACCTCCCTTCTGTGGCAGAGAGATGCAACATCACTTTAAGGAGGGCTTGTGAAGGGCAACCAGAATCCCAAATGTGCACGTGTTGAAAGGACTTCCCTGCATCTTCAGGTGGAGGATCGACCTTTACCATTGAATTCCTGACTGGTAGAAATAACCAGGAGTTAGAACCCTGAACATATGAAATTAACCCTTCTACTTGATTAATAGGATATGAGCCTTTTAACTGTGTTAATAAGAAACTGATTTCTTGTTGGAACACAAGAGCCCAGCACTCTCTGACACAAAGCAACTGATGCCACCCAAGGCCTTGACACAAATCAACCAGAGAGAAATAGAGCCTCAAATTACACGAACAATCCATCATCAATTCTGTAGCCTTGATTTTAGGTAAAATGAATCTTCTTTAATGACTCAGGATATTCTTTGGTTTCTGCTAAAGCACTATGAGTTTTCTTCACATTTTACATCTTGATGGAGGCATTTATGCATTCTCCTACCATCTTCTCACCTTCTGAGACAGAGATTTAAGTGCCAGCCTTACTACTACCCTGAAATATGTGCTCTACTCTCAATAGTTGTGCTGAAGATGGCATAACTAGTGACTGGGAAACAAAAATGAGGAAAAATTATAACAACGGCAAAATCTGATAGTGGCAGCATTGCTTTAGCAGCCAAGGAAACCTGTGTTCCTCTATACCAAGAAATATTTTTATTTTGCACAAATATTCCAACCACCAAGCTACTCAATGAAAGCAGATAATGCAAAAAACAGCATTTATGGTTCTAGAAAGGAGTCAGACCTCTCAGGTGAGAATAATTTCTAGTCAGAATTGGGAATTTGTGTTTAGATGTTGAGATACTTTTAACTCAGGCCAGGCATTAGATGAACAGGGTTTCTATCAATACAGCTTTTAGGCTCAACACCTAGACAGATAAATGTATACCTAGACCATTTGAAGGACCCAAAGGACAGGAAAGAAAGGTACTTAAAGAGGTATGTATGAAACAAAATGTGAGATACTGTATTAGTTTTAAGACCTGAAGAAGTCAAAGACCATTGTCAGTGACAAAAAGAGGTAAAGAGGAGGACCAAATAGCAGCAATAAAATGCTTTAATTCACACCATGTTGGAAAAATACAGATTTTCAGGATCCAAACTTCTGCTTCAATCAGTTCCTTGACTTGTAATTTCTTGTTTCCTCCTTCCTTATCTCCAACATATAATATGATATGAAGTAAGAATGACAGGGTATTCCTACTGTTTATTGTAAAGGATCACAGCAAGCTCTAACTCTGCATACAAGACACTTTTTGTAACCTTCCCTCTTGAAATCTCATTCAACTCATGTCATTGAATAGATTTCTCTTTAGAGAGAGAGAAAAAAAAGATTTATGATATTGTGCCAAAATGTTGAACAGTAAGATATTAAAGGGCCACTGTTCTTGCAGTTATTAACTCTCAGATCACATCTGATATTAAAAAAATGTTACTGTATACCATCAAAATAATAATTTGAAGCAGAATTGTCATTTTATGTTGTTAATGGCTATACTAATGATTAAAGATGAGTGACAGGTCATTTGTCATCATGTAAAAATTCATTGCATTTCTTTTTCACTTCATACCCCTGAAAAAGAAATAAGGAAAAAATGCTCTCTGAGAAACTACCTAGGAATCCAAACACTTATCTAACACAATTTCTCTGTAGTTTATTAACATGAGAAAAGTTATGGATAATTCTTAAAAATAAACACAATCTGAAAAATAAAAAATTCATATTGAGCAATATTATCTACATTAACTTATCCTAGAATGACACTATAGAAGTCATTATACAATCAAGTAAGGTGCTTGTGTACAACTGCAATGAATTAACAAAGTAATTGAAGAACTTCACACTGAGAAAAATAATTTGGTCCATTCCCCTGTTTATTTCACACAATGTTCTGAATGAAGCATGGGAATAACATGTAGAACTGATTGGAAGGGATGTATTAGATCATTTTGTGACTTCATGTCTGAAGTCTTTGACATAAAATAGGGGTTTAGGTCACAAAACCTACCCCCTATTCAGTGTACATATCCTTTGGCAGTAATTTGTGTATCAGTTGCTGTGAGATGCAGATCAAGGCCAAATTTTATTTTCACTCACTCGGCAGTCACTAGGATTAGCAAAATGGGAGATAGGTTTCAGTAATGTACTACAGCTGTTGGGGACTCTTGTCATAGGATTGATGAAGCTGGGAATAATTTGAATCTCTTTAAAAAATGATAGAGCAGCTGCTACAAAACTTGACATAATCTTTTTCCCCAGGTCTATTGCCCTGTACTGTCATCCCAGAGGGTTATTCCATAGCCAAATTTCCCAGAAAAGCTCATATCTACTCTCAGGAAAATTGCCATTTATTATTTTAAAATTTTGATTGCAAAAGAATTATTTGATGCATGTATTTGCAAAATCTGTTTTTATTTCCATGTCTAGTTGAAGTACTCCTTCTAGTTTACTGAAAATGTTGAAAAAATTCTGCTTTTGGTTTGTTTCAAATCAAACAACCAAAGATAGAGTCCCTAACTTTCATGTGAATTACTAACTTTGGGTTTTGTCTGCTTCTGGTTGCTAGACACCTCAACTGCAGTGCCGGGAGAAGTGGGAAGCGTCTGATTGCAGAAATGAATTTCAGGCAGTAATAAACCTTCAAAATCAAAATGAACTTTACATATTTGGATGTTTTGTTCTGTGCAAATTCTATGAGTTCTGAGAACGAGTGAAGCATAAAAAGTTTAGTATAGGCCATAATTTTGTATCAAGATTTCATTGTCATTTCACATGTTTTTTGTGGAGTCCTTCAGAACACCTTTAATCTGGGAGAAAAGTTCACATACCATGGTTTTCATACCTTAACACAGGCAGTCTTTTAAACAGAAAATTAATTGTTCTAATTTATTTTTGAGCTAAGAAAGTAGTGTCTTGAGAGTATTGTAGCAAGACTCTTCATAGGTGTTTTTTTAAAGAAAAAGAAGAAAAATACTGATTGAAGAAAAAATACTAATTTTTTTAAAAAATATATATTACTAGGTTAATTCTTGAGCTACTTCAGCAGATATCATTAAAGCTCCACAGGTTTTATCTAAATTCTGTTGTAAATTTATATATATATATATATATATATATATATATATATATATTTCGCTATGAGCTAGAGCTATATCTTCAATTACAGCATGTTTCTATATGACTCAGAGGACATAACTCTTTCTTTTATAATGTCTACCAGGTAAGAAACAACAATAATAGAAATAAGATTCTACAGTATCCTTCATCATTTTACCTCAGTTAGGATTTCTGCAACCTAACCCAGGCAGTCAAAGACATATTGGTAGAAGTGCATCTGGTCAATCATTATCCACAAGTATACTTGGCTCTGATTCATCTTTCACTTTTTTTAATGAATTTTCTTAAGAAGCATTTTCACACTAACTTTGAAACATCCAACTTACCAACCTATTCAGAGGATCCGAGGGGCATAATAATAATAAATGCTTAGGTCTTCTATAAAATTGATACCTCAAAAAAATCCTGCAATATTACTTCTGGTTTCGAGCAATAAGACACTGAAATCTATGGAGGACTTGGGTATGATGAAAATCTGAGTTTGATCTTGTGCTTTGAACTCACGTGTGAAGTATTGCAGTGAGACAATAGGTTTCCTAAACTAACTTCCACAAACTGCTGCTGTATGATCTTTCACCCATTTTCTCGGCAGAAGAAAAGGCACTACCCTAGAGAAGAAAGAGAATCTTCTTTGTTCATTATAGTGTTCTGTTCTGCAGCAACAGAGTGGAGGCAGGCACCACTCAGGTCATTCCAGAAAAAAACCACCAGCGAGGAAGGGAAAGGAGGCTGCCACGATAAATGGCAAAGACCTGGAAACTGGATATGTGCAAAAGCTTTTCACAGGTTTTGGTGGGAGGGGGCATGTGGGGGAAACCCAACAAATAACCATGTGGCAGTTCTTATCCAGAAATCCATACTTATGAAAACAACATCAAGGGAAATGCTTTCTTTGAAACCTAATAATACAGGTCCAGGCTGACTAAACCCTAAGTGGATCAGCCCTTTTTAGGCTAAAACTCTTCTCTGAGTTTCTTTGATCAAAAACTTTACCTTTTACTCTGTTTGAAAAAAAATTATTATTGTATTTCAATGGCACAATGATTCATGATAAAATACTAAGGGATTTATATAAAATGCAGGATGTTATGTTATTATATGCCTAGATGCATGTCAAATATTTTTATGATGATTAGGATAAAAACAGTATCAATTGAATCAGAGACATATGAAAATGTTGTATCTTCCTTTTTCCCCCCCATAGTTTAGTCAATGAATAAGATCAAAAAGCCAAATATATCAACGATTTTTAGACAAATTTACTAGATCTATAATGTTTTTATCAGCACATTATGTTAAGAAATTATTGCCTTATCTTGCCATAAGTAGTGAATCATATAGTTTTTTGGTAGACATTATTATAGTATTAATCAAGCTATTTTGTTAGTCACACAAATACAATGACTTTAGAGGAAAATTATTTTCTAGACAAAATTATTTAAACAGTGAAATACATTAATTCAACTGTACTGTTATATGTATTTCACTGAGTCCTAATCACAAAACCATTATGAGGTAAATTTAGATCAGCATTCCTAGCTGTGGAGCAGAACAGTGACTGTCCTTCAGAACATTCTCAGCCTTAAGGAAGCATAAAAAAGAAAGTACAAATCCCTACTGCTCCCGTGTTTTTCTTCTATGAAGACAATCTGTAGCTAACAACAGACTATAAGTTGTATTTTTTCCAGAAGGAATGCCTTTTTAAATTCCTGTAATATTGGTTGGTGATAATCTAGGAAAGAGATTGTTCTTTCTATTGAAGGACATTGTTTTGCCAAGTTTTACAAGAATAGTTTCATACCTAATAAGAAACCTCCAATTCCAAAAAGTGCAACCATTGAGGGAAGCAGAAGCCATAGGCTACTTTTAAATACTCAGCTGCCAGTGTATCAATAGATAGTAGGAGAAGGAAATCTGGTGTTTCCTCACTAAAAATGTTGCAAGGGTTTGTTCTCTGCTTTTCAAAAACAGTTCTGTCTAAACATTAAAAAAAAAATCTAAATTGTATGTATCTCAATGCTTTCAATCTGTGTAAGAGTGAAACACCAGGTAGTCTGGAACTAGAGGTAGTTTGGTTTCTTAGTATTAAAATATGTTGATGAGGTTCTGTTCAAACATACCTGATGTGAACAGCAATCTTAAATTCTAAAAACCAATAACAGAGTAATATTAGAGGAAGGAAAGATATTGGTGAAAGCTGTGATTTGTCCCCAAAACAAAGCAGAGGTACCAGAGGCATTTTTACCTTCAGAAAATTTTGATTTCTGAGTCTCAAATAATGAGTGGTAGCTCATGAATTAAAAGATAAGATGGACAGTAGGCATGAGGAGAAATACTTTTTCGTAATTATTATTCTTACTATGTATGCATTCCATACCTATGAAGATTAATGTTGCCATTGCTAGGGTGGGAGTATAAATCGTGTATTAAGCAGCTCTCCAGGAAAAATAGGTGTAAGAGAAATCTATGTTTTTCATAGACAAAGCACAGACTCCATTTACAAGAAAAATGACATGCAACAAAATTTTCAGGGTGATCACATTCCTTATTGGGACAACCCCAAATTCCTTATCGTTCAATTATAGGCTCAGTCTCAGGAAAAGGCAGTGTGCCTACCACTCTCTGTTTCCATTAGACCACACATCATCTGTCTCTGTGCTGACAGAGGGCTGTTGCTCTCTGCATGGTGTGCTTGCTGCACTCCTCCCCTCTGAGTGTCTGAAATTACTTGCAAGCATGGTCTCTACTCTGCATCCTTGGAACTGACCCAACAGGAAGAATGGTCCACACTGCTCCAGGTGTGGCAGTCCCCACCTCCCACACTCCATCACTATCCTCACCAGGCTTCACACCTTAAAGCACCCCACAGCACACTTGCATCATGAATGAGGACGTATACAGACCACCCTGTGAAAACTAGACTTGGACAGGCTATGAAACAATGGCCATTAACTTTGAATAGAAAAAGAAAATTCATAAAAATTGCTGTGGTTCTTGTGGGAGTCCAGAGTATTCCTCTGGCTTCCCTGAAAGGTTTAAGACCCCCCCTGGCAGGGTCCCCAAAGACCCTGGAATGAGACCCAGGTGTCTCAGGGGCTGGATTTAGCTCCTTGGAACAATTTACCAACATTGAGAGAAGAAATGCAAGCCACTAAAATAAATAGAGTGTAAATTAGACTGTTAGAATGTAGAATTAGCAGATTTCTAGAATGTTTGTGATACGGGACACGTGGCCAAGATGGAGAATTGGGGGTGTGGATACCTCTTCCTCCTTCTTCTCCGTGTCATCCATGCTGGGTGACATGCTGGCACTTTTAGATTGGATGAGAACAGATCTGGACCATGTAACAAGATTGTATTGTATTGGGGGTCATTTGTAAATACCTAGTACGTAATTTAGACTATAAAAGATAATTCCTGCCTCTGCCAGGCAGATTCTGCCATGGACATCTAGCGAGCAGACCGCTGTTCGCTGGACAAAGCATTCCTGATATAAGAAACAATAAACAACCATGAAAACCTCTAAGAACAGCCTCCTGCAGTCTCTCATCGACAGGCATTGGAAAGAGCTGGGTTCCAAACCACCTGCATGTCCACCAGAGGTGATCTCAGGTCTAAGGAGACACCTCAGGATGTGACAGTTCTAGGGTCACATGAGGATGTGAGTGAGGTTGTGATGCATGTATCAATGCATGCATGTGCTAACAGTGAGGGTGTGCCTCATTCTCTGTGAGGCTGTGCCTGGCTCTCTATGCTCAGTTTGGTCTGTTTGTCACAAATGAAGAAGGCAGTGTCTGTTCTTGGAAGAATCAATAACATGAGATCCATACAGTAAGGGCCTTCTGAGTAACGCCAAATGCTTGTTTCTACTTTTTCTGAAACAAAATACTCATAAAGGGAAATCTAGGAAAGAATGAAAAATTGAGAAATATCTGTGACATTTTTCCCTCATGTACTTTCAAATGTTTTTTGGTTCTGGAATCAGAAACTGTACATGTGCATTCAATAGGTGTCCTTGGACTCCTCTTCCATGAGTTTTCCCATCTCTTCTTCAGTCCATGCTCTTTTTTATGTATTTCCAACATTTTTTTTCAACAGTTCCACTAGCCTACAGCTACTGATGAAGAACTAATTCCCTAAAATTGTTTTGAAGCAGACTCCTACTAAATTGATCTACCCCTCTTTTTATTTTGGAAAACTTTATATTCCCAAAGGACAATCAGTCCAACCTCTCCGAGACACTCTTTTTAAAAGAGGTCTATTGTAATCTAATTTTTCCCCAAGTATTACAGTCTTCTCTTAGCTCATTAAATATACAAAGAAGTGGTGCAGTTTGACACATTTGTTAATTCTTGTTCCCCTTCCCTGAATCTTTTCTAGTTTTCATCAATTCTATTTAAAAGGGAGGAGAAAGGGGTGATTCCAGAGAATTCTACAATGAGATATGATGTGCCCTTTTTTATTCTTCACTTCTTTTTAAAATGATTCTTACCTTTGATTTGCCTGTCTTACCAATATTGAGCTGACATTTTCATAGAGCCTTTTATGGTGACCCAAGATTTCTTTCCTGAGTGATAATGACCAATTCAGGGCCCACTGTGCTGTGTGTGTAGATCTGCTCATTCCCCCATACACAGCTTGACATTTATCTATACTGAATTTCATCTGCCTTTTTACTGGCTGCTCGTTCATCTACTTCAGGTCCTCCTGCAATTCTTCTTCATGGTCTGCCTTCAACTTTACTGCCTTGAATAACTTGTTATCAGCAGTAAACTTTACCACTTCACTAATGGCTTTCAGTTCCAGCTCATCTATTTATATATCTAACTGCACAAGTCCCACCACAAACTTGTGTGGAATTCACCGTTGATTACTGCAGAAAGTATTCATTGCTATGCTCTGTTTCAGCATTTAACCAAATGATGAAATAGAATAATGGACTTTATCTCTTATGCTATAAATGATTTAGCTCTTTAAAGTCTTGGATGACAAATTAAACCAGAAACTTAGTGGGACTCCAAGTGGGATATATCAGGCAGAATACCCTTACTCACATACTTTCAAATACCTACTGTATGTTTATGACACAGGATTTCCCATCAAGGATCTGCATTGTCTCTTCCCCAGTGTATGGTCTGATTTATATTTGTGATTATTAATTTGTGCATTATTATAGGCTATACTAATTTGCCTGGTTGAGATACCAGGTTTATGTAACCTGAATTTCTTGGAATCTCACCTGGGATAAATTTAAAAGGTACCTCCATATCTCCCAAGTACTTCAAGTACCAGGAGAATTTTAAGTAAATTTGGGTGCATATCATTTGATCCTGCCAAATAGTCAGTGTTCTTCTGATATTTTTTGCTAATTTTATTCTACTGAATGATGTTCAGCAGATTGCTGTCTTTCCACCAAGTTTCTGGTATGTTTGCTGTTTTGTTTTTCATGTTCCTTCATTTGACAATTTATACTTAATACTGTTACTCTTCAGGTTTGATTCTCTTCCCAGCATCCTGTTTAAATCACACTCTGTGTTTGACTTATTCCATTATGTGTTCTAGCCTTAACAGAGAGTAAAAATATTTCCATACCATCATCTGTAACAGATATGTTATTTTCACCACTGTGTTGTTATGGACTTGTCAGCTTACTCTTATTCTTTCATTTAAAAGTTGACTCTCAATTTCCTTGATATTAAGTGGTAGCAGCTTGACCCACTTCTCATTCAGAGGATGTGCATCTCTTCTGCATGACCATCCATTGTGCTAGGAGCCTCTGATGCCTCTTAATTCTTCCTACTGGCTTCTCAGCCCAGCATTAAAAGTTTGCCTCTCTTTCTCCATCTCCAGCACCATTGAAATTGCACAGAACAATACAAAGAACACTACTTTAGGGATTTAGGTACTCCTAAAATGTTCTTTGAACTCTGAAATCTACACCATCCCTCTCTTTCACTCTGCTATTTTTATTCCTATGCACACCAGCTACAGACCCCCTCTGTTGTTTCCTAGGAGTTGGTGGAGACGCAGAGACATTCATAAGGTCTGACACATTTGTGCACTTGGCAAGCAAGTCACCACGAAATTCTCTCTGCAGTCACACAAGCCCAGCTTGCTTTTTTTCTGGTATCAATTGCCCACCCCTGCAATCTGGCTCTTTCTTCCAGCAGAGCCTCTGCTTAAAGAGGCATTTCCTTGGAGAAGGATGGCAGATGAGCAACTTCCAGCAAGGCAGACTGGGATCCTTTACCCTTCACCCACCTGATGCCTCCCACCCTCCCACCAGCCCCCATCTGGGGCCCCTTCCTTGGTCTCAGTCCCTCTGTGCCAATTCAAAGTGCAAATGTGATCCTCTCTGTGCATCTGTGCTGTTTCTCAGCAGTACTGGGTTTGCTGCCTTAAAGAAGAGATGATTAAGTACTTGTAAAAGCTCTTGAAGAATCTCTCCAGACTCTGAGGTAATTCAGATCACTCGCTCTAGCCTCAAAAAGTTTTGGGGTTTTTTAATGTTAGAGTTGCAGCCTACCTACATTATAAACATCTGCTATTTGCCCTGAGAATATATGCAGCCATATGATACTTGACACAGTAAAATGATCGCTCCCCTCCAGCTTCATGCTGGAGAACACCACCTCTATTTCTCTCTGAAAGGGTGGTGTTAATTAATTAGAAATTAATTCCTAAATATGTATTCAGGTTTGATTTAACAATTAACTTAAAAACACCCATCTAACTTTTAATTTTCCCCTATGTTTAGATGTTCTTGACAATTTCATCCTAACTGTAACTATTTTTCAATACAAAATCTTCACATAATAGACTAAACCAAAAATGAGTTATTGACCTCTTCACCAGCACAGACATTGTAGAGTACACCCGAGTATTTTCCCAGAAATATTGATCATTTTTTTGCAATATGTAATAAAATTTTAAAATTTTCTTAATACAGCCATATTTTGGTCAAATCCAAATTAAAAAAAAAAAAAAAACCAACTCCAATAAAATGGAAAATAGAGAATTTAAATTTTAAATTCAATGCAGATAGAATAGCCAGTTTACCATGTTTCATGAAACACACAGTATCTAAACTGTGTCTTCTCTGCCTCACATACCAATACTTCTATTCAATGTTAAAGATATTGAGGTTTAAAACAAAAGCATATTCATCTACTGCCAAAAATGAAGCTGCAATTACATGAAGCCAGACAACACACTTTTTAGAGCTGATAAGAAAACAAAAGAGACCCTGTTATTTTCACACAATGCCAAATGCTGCTTTCATTATGTTCATATTTTATTTCTGTACTATTTTGTTCTCAGTAATGTTTATTATTTATTTTTACCTCAATTCATGTACTGTGCAATTTATTGCTTCAGCCATTGAATAAAGAAAATATTTGAAATAACATTTCTCTGCTGGCACCCTAGATGTATCACTTGTTTCCTGTAAATATTAATTTTTTCATATTTTGAATATTTTTACAAGCCTAGTGACAACAAGTCTTTTCAAAATTATTTTCTTTGAGATGGATTACTTTTCCTTCCTGTAGTTCTATATGATTTGTTGGTTAAGAACTGTGGGAAACTCATATAAAGCTTACTATATAAATTAGAATTGTAGGTATTAAGATTTTAGTTTATTATAGATGTTTTTCCATTATTTTTGTAAATCATACATAGTTTCAACGAATATTAATTAAAGGTTCACATTATTTACTGTAAACAGTTACATCAAACAAAGAGAAGCAATTACATTGCATATCATCAGGATTTAAATGCTGATTAGAATGCTGAAAATTTCCAGGGAGAAGACTTTTTTTCTCAGATGTGCACAGAGAATTACACATATTTATAAATTTTCTCTCCATCCTAAGATGATTTTCCCTGAAAGATGATTATATCACATATATCGCCTTTTTAATTGAGCATTTGACATGAAGAACTGCATTGTAAAATATTACTTTTCTCATTTTACAGATTGGGAATGAGGCATTAGGAAAAAAAACAATTTTTGGATCAATGAAAAGGAAGTGATTTGAAGGTAAATTTAAATATAGTGGTATAATCACAGTTCTCTTCTATGGGAAGTAAATCCACTTTCTATGGGTAGGTATAGTAAAAAATAAAGATAATAATCAGTTTCTGACAAACTAAAGCAGCACAATTTTACATGTGAAGTAATGAAATATTTTGTTTTGTTGCAAACTTGTATGGAAATGAGGGGTGATATCAATATTTTCCATGATTGTTATGAATATATTTTTTCACAATTCTCTTAATCCCTTTCCAGTAGTTCAAAGACCAGTATACTTATTATACAAGAACATAACAAAAGCTGGAATAGTTGTTATGCCCTTCTCATTACTATTCTTGCTTGGTAAAAGAACATCAGCATTACAATGAAAACAAGTGAAAAGTAGCCTGTAGAAGAGAAATGGACACAATAATTATCAGCCAGTAAAAAGAAAAAATGCTATAGACAGCAAAGTGATAAGCTTTTAAGCTTGGGCAGGTTCTGTTCTTGCCCAATAATGCACAGTTTGTTTGTCTGTACAATATTGAGGTAGCATGCCTTTGTCACCAGTCAGCTGTAAACAAAGCTCACTTCTGCCATTTGATAACACACAGCCTTTATTACTGATAAGGATCTCAGGTGTGCTTGCTCATCCAGAAGTCTTTACTCAGAACAAAAGGAACAGATGGTTCTGATGTCTTGCTGTGGTCACCTCTTCCTCACATTTCTTTGTCTGACATGCAGACATCACTCTGCTGTTTGTGTTGTTCCTTTGTTTTCTGAAATAGACCTTAAGCAGTACATTCATGAGCATTCCAGCTGCAAAATGAAAGCTTTTCTTCTGTAAGATCATCTATACCAAGACAGGAGATCTAAAGTCTGTCTCAAGCATTAGGAATTATCTGAGGTTTGTATTTTGTGTCTTTTTAAACTGTGATCACACCTTGTGATCTCCCCCTTTTTTGTTGGCATCTTGGCACAGCTGATGGCAGATGCCATTTCAAGATGAGAGCTCAGCATGTCTACAGGGAAACGTAATGAGAAGGGCTGCCTAAGGGAGCACCATCTATGCTAGTTTGATTGCTCTTGAAAAGCAGAGAAAGATGGTGATTGATTATGAAAATACAGATGAATATGGTTTAAAACCAGTCCCCTCAGCAGGGACAAAGGAAAAAAGGAGGCCTGTGGCAACCTGAGAAAGTCACCAATTTCTTCATGCACCACTAGGAATTCATGCTGAGGAGATATAAGCCTAGGCAGTTTGGCATTGCAAGTGTTTATATGCTCCTGTTATTCCAGTCTGCCATTTTTTTCCTAATAAATCTTACATTAAGCTGAAGTAGTGGATTGTTTATAATATATTCTTCTACAACTCATCAAAAATCATATCAACATCTTGACAATGTTTCTGTACCTGCTTTTCAGAAGTTGAGAAAGGAAATTTAGTCTACTCCTTGCTTCCCCCACCTCTCTCATCCTCAAGAGAGCCTTTGGTTTAGCTGAGTTAAAAGATGTTCAAGTTGTATCTGACCCATCCCATGCATGACTGCATTCTGCATGGCATATACAGATTTTTGACAAACCCATGATCATTTCTGGAGTCAGCTAATTATGAAGCTTTTCTGAAACATAACATACAAATCCACATTGGAATACAAATTGGTAGAAATTTCCATTTCATTAAATCATCTGTCAAATCACAGATTGTTCTAGGAGAAATGAAGAAATAGCAGTGAAGAATAAGGAAATATGAAGAGAGAATTTTTATGATAATTTTAAATAAGGAAATATCCAATGCTGAATTCTTTTAAAAAATTAGGCTTCCTTTTTCTCCTTCATATCTTACCCTCTTCTCTGAAGATTTTTCTTAGAGTAGCCTTTTCTTCCACTCAATAACACCCCAATCTGCTTCCAAGTATTCTCTGGTTTCATGTATTTAAATGCGCGTGTTTCCAATAAATGCAGATGGAATTTCTTAGACAACATTGGAGGTAAGATATTCTAACCCTTTCCTCCCCTTTCTCCTTTTTTGTTTTTTTGTTTTTTTTTTTTAAGGTAGTGTAATATTCGGGTATGAACAAAGTTTCTCTTTTTTTCTTGTATAACTGAAATGATTCACACTTTTATGCAATGTGTAGAGCTGGAATATTTTTTGAATTAATTTCATATGCAATGCAAGAGATTTTATGTTCTGTCAAATCCTACAGTTGGATCCTTTTCATCAGGAAAACTTCAAAGAATTTGGACCCTATGTATATGTTCTTCAAAATTTTTTGAGTTCAAAAAAGATCAACTTCACTGTAAGAGGCTGTAAATTGGGAGGACACAAGGTTGGGCCAGTTCACAAGAAAGTTCTTTATTTTTATTAATAATTGAGGATAAAAATATTTGGGGTTATGTGTCAATAGCTCATTCTGTTTCTTTTAGCATTTTGGTATTGGCTATAATCAGCTTCTACAAGACAATAATTATTGACATGTCTGCTTCTAGCACTTCATGATTCTTATAATGCAGTGATATTAAATTTAGTGATTTTAAAATTTAACTTTCACTCTTGATAATTTGAATGTTGTAAAACATATAAAACACTCAATATGGCTCAAATTATATTAGTTCTCAATGCACAAACTGCCTGTCTCAAAAGCCCTGACCAGCCTTGCATGGGAGCCTTCATTCATAACTTTTGCCCGTGGACTCAGGTGCTCCATTTAAACTTGGGTCTGAGCTCCCACTTTTGGCCTGACTTTCTCTGTGGTTGTGCCTTCTCCAGTCCTGTTTCTGGCCCTGCCTCCCTGGTGAATCCTGGTGAACTTGCTGCTCTCTGACATGTATCTATTATGAGCTAGCTGGTGTTTGAATATAGCACTTTTGGATCTGAGCAAGAGATTGGCAATAGGGCAGGTCTCTGGTCAGGTCATGTAGTAATCTTACATGAGCATCTTTTGCTGTGGATCACATACTGTCAAATTGAACCATTTTCTAAAGAAAAAAATGCCTTCTTAATAATTATTAATAAGGTGTTTTTCTTTTCCAATCACACAAGGAAACTATATTTGTCACTTTGTCAATTGGATACCAGCATTTGACTTCCATTAGGTCTTTGCAATATCTCTAATGACCTTAGCTAGCCATTCTTTCTGATTTCTGTCTCAAGCATTTGTTTACAGGTGAATGCACTTCAGTCATATCAGCAACAAAATTTTTCACATTCTTTTTGACAAAATTCAATGGGATGATTGACAGCAAAGGAGGCCATCAGTCAATAAAGGTGGAAAGCAGCATAAATGATGCATTACACTACTTTCCAACCTGTGAGCAAAGTCACACAGGGCACTAGGAAATGGAAACTGTGCTGAATGAAAAATAAGATATTGTGCATATGTGCAGTGCAATTTCAGCTCATGAATTTGTAAAGGTGTCAAGTTGTTATATAAATAAGAGAGGAGAATAGTTCTGGTATTCTCTCATTAACTCTTCAGGAACTGTAAACCATAGTCACTAAGATTTTAAGCTAGATTCATATTAGCTTCCAGTAACAATTGAAACTCTTGGATTGGATGGAGTCTCATAGTAGGATCTTAAATACATTCCATTTTAAAAACCCCAAATACCAAAACCAGACAAATAATATATTTTCTCATGAACAGATGCATGGACAGAAACTACCCCTGCAAACAGACCCATAGAAGAGAGCAAAGAAGTGCATTATCTATGACTGATAGTGAAATGCACACCTATGCAGAACTCACAAGGTGGATTCACAGTTTTGAGCAGGCCTTAATGGGTTTTTGATCATGAAGACTTCTCTAACTCCCATATTATTCTTTATATCCCTCAATTTGATGTATGCACCAAGTTGTGTAGTGCAATCAACATCCTGGAGGGAAGGAAAAGCTATCCAGAGAGACCATGACAGGCTTGAGATGTGGGCCTGGGTGATGTTCATGAGGTTCAAGAAGGCCAAATGCAAGGTTTGGCACCATTCCAGGTCAAGCAGGAATACAGACTGGGCAAAGAATGGGTTGAGACCTGCCCTGAGGAGAAGGGTTCTGGTGGACAAAAAGCTGGCATCACTTGCAATTTGCCCTTGCAGCCATATCTGTCCTGCACTGCATCAGAACCAGCCTGGCCAGCAGGGTAATGGGGAGCATCCTTTCCTTCCACTCTGTTCTTGTGAGTGCTGCATCCACCTCTGGGGTCCCCAGCACAAAAAAGGTGTGGATGTGTAGGAGTGAGTCCAGAGGAGGGCCACAAAAATGGTCAGGGAGCTGAAGTACCTCTCCTGTGAGGAAAGGCCGTTCAGCGTGGAGAAGAGAAAGTTTTGGGAGACCTCATAGCAACTTAAAGGGGGCCTACAAGAGAGATGAGGAGGGATTTTTCACCAGGGCATGTAGTGATAGGATTTAATGGCTTTAACCTGAATGAAGGTAGGTTTAGATTAGATATTAGAAAGAAATTCTTCACTTTGGTGGTGAGATACTGGAAGAGGTTGCCTGGAGAAGCTGTTGACACTCAACCCCTGGAAGCACTCAGGGCACGGCTGGATGGTGCTTTGAGCAATCTGGTCTAGTGCAAGGTGTCACTAAGGGCAGCTGCAACCAGGTGAGCCTCATGGAACAAGATTCTTATTTTGACTTATTGGACACATACTTAGGAAGAAATATTATGGAGAAGCTAAATGAGATATTGAATTTTTTAAAACACTGTCTAGGCCTGAAACAAAAATGTAGTCACCATATTTCTACATATTTCTTGTGTAACAGTGGCATTTGCTAACTGTAGACTTGAATAAATCAGATTTATTATACTATACTGGGAGAAGGAGTGATCTCAGACATATAATTAAAATTCTTTCCTAATGTGTCTGCATTTAGAAAATGTTCCCTTTGAGAGCATGTGGAATTCCTTGCCAGATGAGAACAGACTTAAAAGCTATGATTAGATGAATTTAAGTATAATACCATTTCATTGTGGTAAACATGAAAACAAAATGAGGCTTATTGAAGAATACTATTTAAAAATTGCACTCATGTTCTCAACAGTTTTATGGAGTTTTTTTTCAAATATAAGAATAGAGAAATGTTGTTTATCTACAAATTACTCTATGCCTGCATTTTTCTTAGAATGTCAAAATCAGCCTTGTTTGAAGGCAGTTGGTGATGTGGGAATAATATTTTTTTCCAGAAAACAAAATGTTTCCTCAAAAACTCTCAGATGGATTTTGCAATATATTCCTGAGCTGTAAGTTAAGGTACAAACCTGAAGAGCAATTGTAAGTGTTATTCTATATTACTAAAGACTTAACACTACTGAGTAAAGATTCATAAAAGAATTTAGTTTTAAATGAAGAATTTTCCTTGTTAGAGGAACACTTTTTAATCTATTAATTACTATTTCAGATACCTCAAATATAACAGAATATAAATAAGAGATAAAAAATGCATTTTTACTTAAGAGATGTATTATTTCCTGTTTATATATATGTTTTTAAAATGAAATTTCAGTGCCAATTAAATCCCAAGAGTATTATGAATAATAAAAGATTTTTAGCCTGTCTCTTTTACTTTAGCATTTACAGGTAGATGCAAGTGTAAGTTTCATTAAGGTTTGGTTTGTTTTAGTGATCCACCTGAAAACTGTCCCTGGTTTCTTTCTCTTCTGGTAGAGTTGCCCCTTAGACCAACGTATCTTTCTTTTTAATGTATGTAATTCTCTAAATCAAGAGAAAAGTTGGAAGTTTTATCCAGATTCTTCCTTCCTACCACAAATTAAGAATTTGGAAACTAAAATTACCTGCCTATAAATATTTTAACTTTCTTATGCCTAATCAATGTCTTTTTAGCAACCAGTTTGTGAATCATTACTGAAGGGAAATTTATGTCACAGAGTATCGAAAGTCACTTGTGCAATTTAAGTTAATTCTTACTATCGGACAAAGGAGATCAACTATCAAAAAAGAGTTTATGGCAGCTGAAAGCAAGTTGGAGTTTGATGCATCTAATTTCTTTCCCTTTCTCTGGTCTTTTAAGAGTGCAGAATTATATTGAGATAAGTTTGAAAACCTGGAGAAAGTGAGTGCCTAATCACCATATTAAAGGATGACTTTCTTTTTCTTTTTTTGACTTAAAATCCAAATACTCATGAAAGTTGCAGCAGCTTTACCAGAAAAAAAATAAAAAAAATCACACACTTCCTTCAAGACTATCCCCAGGAATCCAAACAGTATATACTGAATTTTGCTCAGACAGGGAAATAAAAATAGAGTTTGTGTTTCCTGTAGTTCTTCAGTAGCAGCCTTAGCTAACAGAGTGCTTGTTAAAATAGCAATGAAATCAATTGTCTAACCTTACTTGCTTCCAGAGTTCTGTAAAATTTGCTTCCTCTTTTACTTAAAAGTACCTCAAATTGGCAGTAATGTTTTACCTCAGGATGAATATATACTCTAGTCAATGTGAAAATACTTTTGATGCTTCTTATTTGTACAAGGTTATGCCCATTTTGTGTCAGACACCAAAAGGAGTAGGCAGGACATCAGGGGGATCTATCTTTTGAGCCAATCTGCAGACAAAACCATTTATTGCCATCACTCAGTATGAAGATATACATGAGTTGAACTGGTTTCCTGAGGTTAACCTTCACCTGTTGGACATATTTCCAAAGTCTGATTTGACACATTTCACAATATGTCTGTTGTCAATTTTTCAATATTACAAACATGAAGTCAGTTTCACCTCTTCAGTAAGAATGTTCTCTTTGTACATGCAGAGCATACATATGAGAACCCTATAAAAGGGTTTGGGGACCTATAAGATGCCATTGTCACGTTTGTTTCCACTCAAGCAATTTTCTTGAGTCTGCTAGCCCTCTGCTGTCCATTAATATGAATTGTACTGGGTCATGTTCCATGTCAGATCATCTAAATGTTAACAGTTTAAGAAGATACTCCAGTTCCCAACTTAGGAAACATTACAGTTTATTGCCTAATTTTATCTTACAAATCAGAAACAATGGAAAAGCCAAGAGAAGTATGGCTTATTTCATAAATATATACAAGGATATATGTAACATAATATATTAATGCTTTTTTTGAAAATTGTTTATGCCTTATTCCATCTTAATAAGTCCTACAGTCACTCCTGGATAAAGATGCATGTTCATTAAGAAAGTTTATTTGCTTTATTCATAATTTGTCCAACGACAACAGCAACAAATTAGTGCTTTAGAGATCACTTTGAGGTCCTTTACTCACATGTTACAGGTTCATGCATTGTACCAGGTACAGGTTTACCACAGAATTGTAACAGATGCTTGAGTTCCTGTTAAGACTTCTCTTGATGGAAGAATCTTCACCTGGACCAGATGAACAATCTATTAATCCTTGATTTACAATGACTTGAAAGAGGGTTCACAATCCTCATCTTGGATTTATTTTTTTTATAAAATACTGTTTCTGTTTATTGAACTATCCTGTTTACATTCCCCCTTGTCTAAACTTTTTTTTAACAGGTCTTCAAATCCTATTATACTTATTCCTTCATCAATATTATCACTAGGTTTACATCAGATATGTCAAGATTTTGTTTTATTTCCCCAAGGACTTAAAATGATTAACTTCTCAAATGCAGCTTTACCATAAATGGTTTTAAGAATAGAGGATCATTTACTCAGTTAAGATTTTTTTACCAATCTCGACTGAAAAGTATAATGTTATGATTAAATTAGTTTAAATTTCTGAGATAATGCTTGAGATGATATCAAGATATTAAACCTCAGATAAACACTCCCTCCCGGTTATGAGTCTTTTCTGTATTTGTAAGACAGATATTTATTTTGCAAGACTAAGATAGCTCCTTATGCTAGACTGTGAATATACCCAAAATGTACATGAGAACAATTTTAAACATTGTATCCATGAAACCAAAATTCTTTGTCATCCTAATACTTCGTTCATCACAAGAAATATCCATTCTTTCATTCTTTCATTTCTTTTTTGCATAAACATATATCAACCTTCAACAGTCAAAATTTATATTTTGTTAATTTTTATTTATAAAACTTCTTCATATTTATTGCTTATATTATTGCTTGAATGATAAAGTATTAGAGATACATTTGAAGTCTATGTGTGTGTGTCTACAAAACCACTTCTTCCCTATTAACTTAAAAAGACTGCTTTAAAAAATAAGGAATAGTAAGATAGAAATCACAAAGAAGACAAGGGTGTTGGTAACTTCAGAAGCGTGAATGAAACCAAAATTCAGACCTTATCCTGCCCTTTCAGAGAAAGTGGAATAAATATTTCATGGAAAGTTTGCATCACTCAAAATAATCATTGTCACCCTAGAACAAAGAAAATGGTTTCCAGACTTCCACTGTGATGAAGTAAAATATGACTTTATGTTAGGTATATAGTAGTCAACTTCATTAATTTTTAAAGAGTAGATAAGTGCATTCAACATTATCACTGCAGATGTTAATCTTAAAATACACCTTTTTTCCCTACAAGAAACTATTGGTTATTCATGTTCCAGTAGTTAATTTTTTTTCATCTAATACATATAAATGTTAATGAGTTGATACTTGTCCATTGCAAGCTGTCCCTATGGTAAGTGGGCAAAACAGACCACTTTAATTAACTACAGTAAAACAGAGAACTCTGGTGGCCTCAGTAGCCACTCTGTCTTAATTTGATGACCAAGTTTCTTCTCTCTTCTCTCCTGCATGTGTAATCGAAACAGATATGCACAAAAATGAGCATTCTTCTAAAAAAGTTATGCCAAAAAAGCCAAAGCTGCTGCTTGATGAACTAGTGTTGCTGGAGAGCTGAAAGGCTCTGATTTTTCAGATCATCATCCAAAATTTAAGAAAGTATGGTAGCAACAGAAAGGATTTCAGGCTGAGCTTGAGCAACTAAGAAGGCTTGAAGACAGCTGCAGAGTGACAGGAAGTCTTATTATTACTGGTGATATCTGGAGAAGGCAAGAGGAAGATATCTTTTGCCAAGGACCTTGGAGCTGATGTTCCCAAGGATGTTAGAGTTCTTTGGAGGAGTCAAACTGGGTAAAAGGTTTCCATGGATCTCCAGAAGCCAAGTTTTCACTTTTGCTTTCATTCGAGAGGATTTGAGGCAGAGGAAGCTGTTAAACTTTGCAGGCATGTGACCCTCTCTAAGCAACTATGAACCTCAGGAACATGAATTGGAAAATGAAAAGTGACCTTGGTGGTGACATAAGATTGAAGTGAGTGTTCAGAGAAGGCACTGAAATCCAAAGGCACAGAACAAAAATCTCTATGCAGCGAGAATAATCAGCATTGTGCTCTGACTCAGCAGGCTGCCTGGGCAGTACTGAAATGGAAATGGGTGTGCTGCTTCTTTATAGTATAAACACTGAGCAGCAGAAGGCAGGGATTAGAACATAAAGGGAAAACTTACTGCCTCATACAGAAGAACCCAGGCTTGTAGGCTATTGAGTTCCAAAAATATTTCATTATTATATCTAATGAAAGGCTGGATCTTGCAAACTGCTGGAACCAGAGACGACAGGTGCCATGCAAAAAAATATAAGCTGCCAAGGATTTTACTACACCTCTACAAGATTAGAAATAAAGACAAGGCACTTTGGTAAATGTTGGCAAAGCCCTATCAGCTGAATTCAATCTCTACTGAGACATATTTGTTTCAATGATAATCTAAGATCTTCATTACCTTTGAAAATAAGTATCAGTCTTCCAACTAATTCCCCAAACACAGTTGATCAGAGTTTTGGAAACCTTCCCAGTAACATACACAGAAAATGCACAATACTTGTGAAAGAACTAATCCATACAACACTAAATAATAGTTATGTAGGAAGCCTGGTTCCTTGCCTGTGGGTATTCAACATCTGAATTGATATAAACAGACAAGGAAAAAAGAAATGGTGCTCCAGAGAAGCAAACTGGAGAAATTACATTCAAGGTGCATACACTACAAAGAATTCACCTAGAAATATGACATAAAGCATAAACATCATACTGATAAAATTCCAGAAACACCAACAAAACATGCCCAAAGCAGTGTGTCCATCTCATTTGTTTATCCTGATGAAATCATATAGTGATTCACATAGTGTTTAGAGGATTTGAACCTATGCATTTAAATCTTTTTTAGTATTTCAGGAATGAGAACTTTCAATTGTGCATCCAACTGTATCTTACTGTACTAGACAATGAGTATATAGTCTCAAAATGCTTTTTACAGATGAAAGTGAATAGCTAGATTTGCAATGTGTGTGCAAGGATGAAATTCACCCTTAGGCAATAAGCCATACCAGAAAGTTAAAAAAAAAAAAAAAAAAAAAAAAAAAAGTTTTGCTTAAGACTTTGAATTTTTATGCAGTTTATAGGAGTTTTTTTCACTGGACAATTGCCTGGACAAGTTAAAATTAACTCTAACCTATGTTCAGGGGCATAAAATTTCTTTGATTTTGCCCATGTTTTTCTCCTGCACTTTTCCTCCTCTTTTTCTTACAAAATTGTCCTATATTAAAGTAATGACTGGGATGGCTTCAGAGCACAATTCAGAACAGGGCATAATGTCCATTGCTACATATCAAAATGGTGGCATCTCAATTCCCTGACAGCACAATGAATAGAATTTAACCATGCCTTTTTGAGTGGTACAAAGGTTTCTTCTTTAGAGTTCTAAAGTGTCCTGACATTCCATGATCAGGACACCACATAAAAGAGTTCAATGCAATCCCAAATATAGAATTACAAATAGAGTAAACAAAGCCCCTTCAGTTAAGTAACTTGACTTGGGAAGGAGAAATACACCTTTATGTAATATATTAGACAGGAAAAAAAAAATAAAATCAAACATTCCTAGATGGCAGAAAAAAACCCCTAGTTATTTTAAAAGGAATTGAGAATGAGATATGATTTAAAGACAAATATCTTTTCAAGGGTCAGGACTGACTTCACAATAAAGTCTTTTGAAGGGGAAGAAAAACAGAAAAAAAATTTAAGAAAAGAAGAAAATCAAAACCATGAAGTACTTACACTTAGTGCCTTTTGAAAAATGGAACCAGTGAAGAACAGTGGGTATTTCTAGAAGTGTAAAGTAATAGAAAAGGTCCAAAAAAGGCCATCTAGACCTATCTAATAATTGGAGTTGTTTTATTTTCAATGTGTCTTTTAGTTGCAAATGACAAGACAGGCACTTATGATGTTTTTAGTATCAGACTCTTCCTACAAGTCAGTGTTTGGCGTGCCCAGCATTGTCACTGAATAGCAAGTCACTTAATGAAAAAAATTAGCAAGAAAATGTAGAAATCAATATTTTACTATGCAATATTCACTGACTCTCAACATGGGGGATCACAGTCATGGAAAATATAAATTAAATATAAAGCAGTGCACTTTTGTCTATAAAATTTAAAGTGGTTGTCTTTGTGAATCAGAAATAAAAAGATGGAGACCATTTTAAAACATCTTGCTTTGTGTACAGCGAAAGGAAAGTATTTTTGTGTCATCAAGGGCTTTTACATCTATTCTGCTTTTAATTAATGCCCATCACCCTCAAAGTTCAGGCTTGCTCAAATGGGGCAGTAGAACATCATGGGAATGGCAAAAGCCATAGGTGCTAATTTTTTTACTCAGAAAGCTGAGAAAGGCAAAGTTTCTGCTCATTTATACTCTTAAAAACAACTTGAGAGTAGACAGTACCCTATGGTGCTTCAAGAATGACTTAAGCATTAAACTAAATTGTTCCACTACAGAAAAAATACACTTCTGCCCACAGATCCTTTGTGCCACACAAGGGAAGAACTAAGCAACAATTTTTTTATTAAAGCACAAAATTCTACTTAAAACCAAGAACTCAAAAAGTTACGTATTTAAGAACTTGCAAAGCAGGACTCTTATTAAAAGTATGATAGTAAGTCAAAAAAGTGGAAAATTATTGGAGTTGTTTATTAAATAACTGTGAATGACTTACTCTGAAGCATATTGCCTTTTCAGTGGTGTGCTTGCTAAAAGCAAGTTTCATTTAGGCATGTCACTTACTGCATTGCCTTTAAAGAGTTTAAACAATTTGTGTTAGATCTGAGTGGGGAAATAGGCAAACTCATTTGCCATTGTTTATGGACACATAATTCAGTAATATTTCACTGATATCACACAGATTAATCAGTTCATCCAAAGCAGCTAAATCTATCAACAGCTGCTTTTGCTGTAATGGGGCTTTGGGGTTTTTCTCTTCTTTTTAAGTTATCTTCTATGCCTTTTTAAAGAATCTCTAGAAATGGAGCACTGATTACACCTTTGATAAGTTTCATTTTCTTTTTCTAGGCCTGGTTAGAGCTAGAGAACTCCTTTCTACTTTTAACATCTGGTCCTATTAGCTTGTTGCAGTTTAACCCAGTCAACAAATAAATGCCACTCAGCTACTCTTTTACGTTTTCCCTCTGACCTCAGTGGGGATGAGAATCAAAATTAAAAAAAAAAATAAACCTTGAGATAAGAACAGATTAATAATGGAAAAAATAAAACACACTACCACCACCAATGTTAATATAACAACAATAATAGTGAGTGCTAACGGTAATATTTGCAATAATAGTGATTTTAATGAACGTGAGAGATAGAAATAGCACCTGAGACAAACAAGCAATGCACAGTACCATTGATCACCCTGTGCTGACTGATGCCCATCCTGTCTCCAGGCAGCATACAACAGCTCAAGCAAAGAGCCCAATTTGTAGGGGGTGGCATGACATTCTCTGGTATGGGATATCCCTTTGGCCAGTTTGGGTCAGCTGTCCTGGCCATGCTCCCTCCCAGCTTCTTGTGCACCTTCTCACTGGCAGAGCATATCAAAACAGAGGAGTCCTTGACTCAAGGTTAACACTGCTCAGGAACCTCCCAAACATCAGTGGGTTGTCAATATTGTTCTCATAATAAATCGAAAATGCAGCACTGTATTAAGTAGTAAGAAGAAATGTTACAATTTTTGGAGATGAAATCAATACACAGAACTTTAATATGAGATATAATTGTTTTGCTTTCCTGACTCACTGCAGACTACTCAAAAATCAGCACAGAACCCCCTAAACCCCATGCATACATTCAAACAGTTAGAGAAACCTTACCAATGACATCAGCTTCCAGCAACAATGATTCAGATAGAGGGGGGAATGTGATGATATCTACTGAGCTTAGCATTTCTTTGAAGTATAAATTCACCTGGAAATTCCATATTCTATTTGCTTCGCTTATTAGTTCATAGGAAAAAGCCTCAGGTTTAAAATTGCATCTTCCTGCAATTACTGTTACTTTTTTGTTTGATCTAAAAACTTCTGTACCTTTGCTGTGAACTGTAATTCCTGACAGCAAGAATTATAAATTCAGTTCTTTTAAAGAGGACATAATTATTCACCATCAAACGTCCTCTTGAAAACATAACTATTTAATTTCTTTTAATATATATTCTGTTCATATATTTTTAAATGACATAATTTATATTGTAATGGAAAAACATTTTCTCACAGTAAACAAGCAATAACTATAAGGAAGAAGAACTTAACCCCTGAAGATGCAGTAATTTATCTACCAGGACAAGATGAAGGTTCTTACTGGGGCAGTTCAATAATAATGAATTCATTTCTCTCACATAATCCAGATACAGTGAGAAAAGGAATTAGAAGACATGTATGTGTCACAAGCAATAATTCTTAACAGTCCAGAGGTGACTAACCTAAAAAACCCCTATTTTTCTTTTGTTGCTAATAAAGTAAAAAGCTGTGTTTTGAAGAAATGCTACAATTATTTTATACTTGCATATCCCTCCTGCTACAAAACTCAAGTTGGTAATCACGAAGAAGCTAAAAAAAAGTTTGAAAATTAGTTCTTCCAAATATGCTTATACTTACTACTTAACCATACTTAGAGTCACAGAACTCTAAAAGTGTTGGAAGGGACCTTGGAGGTCATTTAATTCAACATCCCTGCCAAGACAGAGTCCCTTAGAGGTGGTTACACAGGACCATGTCGGGTTTTAAATGTCTCCAGAGAGGGAGAGTCCATGACTTCCCTGTCTGCACTGTTCTAGTGCTCTGCCACCCTCAATGTAAAGAAGGTTTTCCTCATGTTGATTTCTTGTGTTTTAGTGTATGGCCATTGCTCCCTATCATGTCACTGGGCACCACTGAAAAGAGCCTGGCACTACCCTCCAGAATGCTGCTTTTGAGATATTTATATGTATTGAAGCGATCCCGTCTCAGTCTTCTCTTCTCTGGACTAAACAGGCCCAGCTCCCACAGCCTCTCCTCACAAGAGAGAGACTCCAGACCCCAAATCATCTTTGTGGCATCCACTGGTTCCTCTCCAGTAGCTCCTTATGTTTCTTGAAATGTGGAGACCAGAACTGAACACAGTACTGCAGATAGGACACCTGAAGGGTCAGGGTCACCTCCCTCCACCTGCTGGCCACACTCTTCCTGATGCACCCCAGGATACTCCTGGCCACAAGGGCACTGCAGGCTCATGTTCATCCACCCAGACTCCAAGCTTCTTCTCCACAGATCTGGTTTCCAGCAGGTCAGCCGCAATTTGTATTTGTGCTTGGGGTTGCTCCTCCCCAGCTGCAGGACTCCAGCCTATCAAGGTCCTAATGAACATCAGCACAGGCTTCAGGCATATCAACCATCCTCCTGAGTTTTGTTATCATCAGCAAACTTGCTCAGGGCGCATTCTATTCCTTTGGCCAGGTTGTTGGCAAACAAGTTGAATAATAATGAACCAGATAAGTGTTGACTCCCAGGGAATGCCATTGACTTCAGGCCTTCTACTGGATCCTTCTCCACTCATCATGACCCTCTAAGTTCTGCCATTGAGCCAGTTCTTTACCCACCTCACTGTTCATTCATCTAACACGTCTCCTGAGTTTACCTCTGAGGATGTTATGAGAGACAATGTCAAAAGCCTTGCTGAAGTCAAGGTAGACTTCTGTGATTTCTGTATTTCTTAGACTGTACATCCCATCTGAGAAGTTTATCAAAGGATCCAACACAATTGCACACAAAATAGTGTATTCTCACTTTGGCAGAATGATATGGAAGATATCAGTCTCAATTCTAAAAAATGTTCAGCAAGTTTTCAGAACTGAAAGGTTAATTTATAAGTGGCCTGTTATTCTTCAGTAATGTCAAGAAAAAACTAGATCTGTTTACAAAAAACTAGATCTGTTTACAAATCTGTTTACAAAGTGAATTTATTTGTGAAACAGCAGGCAAATTTAAATATAATTTTATATATTTTGATTAATGTTTGTTCCATTTTAGACCTTTTTTTTGCAGTATGCCATCCCAAAGGTTTTCCCACAGCTAGGGAGAAAAGAAATACCCATGAGTTCTTTTGATGCATTTCTCCCAAAACCAATACCTGCAATTCATCATTAACAGATTATCCCCATTAAATATTGCTATGCATCTTATACAAAGGTTGAGTTTTTGCAAGTATTTCTTGATTGGTGAAAGCTTGCTATATTTTTGTTATAAAGCTTATATAAATATATAAGCTCTTTTTTTTGTTTCCTCTTTTTCTTCCTCTGTATCTTCCTGTACTGAGAGAAATAGAAGCAAATAGATATAGGAAGGTATGTAGATATAAAAGATATATGTCCTTTTCAATCTGATTCACAGTGAAAATATACTATGTGCATATTGAAATCTCCCCCTGTGGAATAAATCAAAGTGTCTCTGTTTACATCTGTGCTATCCTTTTGTTAAATCATTTGGGAAAAGCACTTGTATACATGAATAGAAGAAGGATTAAATACTATGTTATACTTTTAACTTCAATGGCATCAAAAGATCTTCAAAAAGCCAGTGTCGTCCAAAATAACACGAAATAATTAAGTTCTCCTGGGGAAAACTTATTTTCTTAACAAGGCCAGCAAACTAAGCTGATTTGCAATAAAATCTTAATCAAGCACTGATTGCTTTCTTCTACCACACTGGGAGAGTTATTTTCTGGGCAGTATGGCCTCCTGCAACACTGAGGAAGTTATTCCATGCATGTTATAAAAACCAGGAATCAGGAATGCCTTTCCAATGTGGTCAGATAATCAGTAGCAGAGATGGAGAAATGCTAAAAATAAAAGGGGGTGGGGGAAGGAGGGTTCTCATTTATATTTGCTTTTTATCTATTAAAAATGACAAAAAGTTCTAATGTGCTTTTCCAACAGTGGATAAAAACTAATACCTAAAACCATAGCTCCAAATAATCAAAGGTCTTTCTTCTACCTGCCACATAAAGCTTTTTAAAAAGGAAAAGTTATACCAGCTCCTCCCATCATAACAGTTATGGATCCAGCCCCAAACTTCCTCTCCTTCTTTACCAGGAAAGTGAGTTATAATAGGGCTGCCATTTCAGATGACACCAGGCTCCTCCACTTTCCTACGTGTTCTTTAGAAGAACAAACATCATTTGTATCTGTTACTATTATTGGGCTAATCATCCAAGAAAGAAGGCAAATTCTATGTTCTTTTCTGTGACATCATTGGAAAGCAAAACACTGGGCAACAATCCTGCTACATACACTCTACCTATATATTCTTTAGCAGATAGGATTTACAATTTGAATAAATGCTTTCTGGCAACTATTGCAGTTATTTTTTAACATCAGGCTCATGATGGTTGAAATCTATACAATATGTTACTTGCTCTGAAGAAGGCATTTCTTCAAAAGAGGTGCTACAGCTGGATTTATAGCCAAACAACCCAGCAAAATACTACAGGCTTTTCCACACCCACGACATTAACTTCCACAGTCTATACAGTAAAATCATTATGCTGTGCCAGACAATGTGTGTGCAGTGCTATATTTATATTTCAGTTTTTACCATAAATATGAAGGAGCGAAACATCGGTTTTATTATGAATTATGTATCTGTAATAAATAAAAACATTTCCTCAGTGTTGTCTGTGAATGTTCCATATCTATTAGTGCCTAACCAAAATGTTTCCCTATGCTGTTTCTATATTTTTTCTTATCAAAAATGCATTCCATTGTATAACTTGAATGTGTTTTTACTCCAAACCACGTTAGCCTGATTTATGCCCCTGAGGAAAGCCATAAGAGTGACTTTTCCATCAATTTTAACCATTATTTTTTCCTGTTAGTGGGTTTCTTGACATATATTTAATTTGTGTGTCTTTTCCTGAACATTGTTTGCTGCAGTACTTTTTATATTTCTGTGGGTTGAACAGGCAACAACAGGGAAGACAAAAAAACCCACATAAGTTTCTATAGAAACATTCCAATATCCAAATGAAACCATGGCTTAAAGGAACTCTCTGCCTTCAGAAAGCATGCCAAGAAATAGCCATTGAAGAAATCACTAGAGCACTAAGGCATAGATATAAAATTGTCTCCTGAGCTACAGAATATCAGGAAAGATAAAAGGGAAAGATGACCAGCAATCTATAAGGCCCAAAAAAATATCATTGCATGACACAAAGAGCAGCTCTTCTTGTTCCATGGATTATACACAGTGCTGAGTTGAGTTTCTACTAGCAGTTAGGCAAAGTAAAATGTATGTTACTTAATTACTCTCATGTCTCAGTTAACAAAAAAAATATTTTAAGCATAAAAAGGAATTAGTCTGTTTTTTTTCTAAAATCCTTATTTCTGATGAACAGCTTGTATAGTCCAACAAATTAAATTTAACTGCTTATCTATAGATTTTTCTTCCCTGTTTCCCAGACCACAATCAGAGCACCTAACATGCATAAGAAAATATGTCTACTGAAATGAAACAGAAAAAATCATTTTCATTTTGGGAGAGAAAGTATAAACTAATACAGCAAGAACCTATTGTTTATACAAAGGCCTGAGAGCAACACATAAAGCATTATTACACACCCCACAGATGTATTTGTTTTAATTTGGAGGTCAAAAGTTTTTTTCTTTTTTCATAAGTTTTTTTTGCTCCCCCAAAAGCCTCTCCACTGTTACTGGAATAGTCCCTAATAACAGTCTACATGTAAAAGCTGTGGAAAGTTTGGAAAATGTTTATGATACAGATGTTTGTCTGAGAAAATGATTTTATTTTTTGTATGATCCATCATAAACAAGCAGAAATACTATAAATGCTGTGGTAAGATACAAATGCAGGATAATCTTTCTACAGAATAATCATCAAAGATGGTAGATCAGTTACATTCTCCATAGCTGTGAAATTAAATTGACAGAAATAGTACCACTAAAATTTTCTTTAAAACGGAATTTTGGCATGTCAAGAGATTGCTTCCATACCTGTGATTTCCTTTTATTTGCTTTTTAAGTCTAGATTTTTTTTTTTTTTTTTTTTTTCAGTTTGACCTATAACTCCACATAGACAATTAATTTTTTCCCAGTTTTTTTGTTCCTTCCATTATTGCTTAGTGGGAAGCAGACCATAAGATTTATGTATGATTTTCTGCACGTTAGACTCTGAGCTGACATTGGTATGAGCTCACTATAATGGCCTATTGTAATATTCTACAATAAATTATACACTTTAAAAAGAAACTTAGTTTTAAGTTTGTTTCTTTCTTTCTTGGATAATAGAGAGTCATATCTTTCTGTTTTCCAATAGAAACCTTGACATTATCATTGCAAAATATAGATACAAGTGGGTCTAACAGAGTTGAGACAAAATTAGTCAAAGATATGTGCTATGTAAGGCCGAATTACAGTTTGAACACAACCAAATTTAAGCACTGAGATCTACTCAATTCTTCAAAATTAGAGGGAAGTAAGGGAAATGATACAGGGCAATCTTGTATTCTTGAAAACTGTATTCTTGAAATTTTATTGTAGGTGATTTGGATTTCTTTAAATAATTTTTTTTGAAACAGCTAAAAAACCCCCACATTTATATTTCAGAGGAAGGATTACAACATACAGAAGCTCCTTATGATAGCTACAGAAGATCAACAGCATAGAATAGTATAAGGAATACCAGAAATCATCCCACTTATTACATTTATGAATGTACCAAAGAATTTTCATTTTTACAGATGCTAACTAGGTGTATTACATAATGTTTTGATAGTGTGATATATTAAAATAACAGTTATTATTTAATTTGAATGAAGAAGTTTAGGAGGACTGAAAATATCAAATGAACTTTAATCTGAGACAAATTGATTTTAATGACAGTTAAATAGAACAGAAAATTGAGGCTGACAAAGATCCAACAACAGAACAGTGAAAAACTACTATGAAATAATGCAATGAAATAATTGAAAGGGAAACTCTTGCATTCATTATTTTTCTATATTTGTATTTTATTTTATTTTAGTTAATACAAAAAATTTTAAAGTCTTTTAAGAGATTCCAAGAACCATCATTCTGTCACTAAAGAGAAACTATGCAGAAACATTTTTTTTTCAGTTTAGAAACACTAGGAAAAGAATGTAATCCAAACAATTATTTGTCTTGTCTTGATTAATCCTTATTTTCTTATCAAAGGAGGAGAAAACCTTTTTTTTATATGACCTGAGAAACAGAAAGTTTGAAACTACTTTGAAATACATGAATTCCTGAATTTGAGAGCTTCCAGAAAATGCATATCTGGGATAGAAATCTAGCTCCTGTTTGAAAGTGCAGTTTCTGGGAATATCTGTAGCTGTGTAATACAATGCAAAAAGTGCAGAGAATGGATGTCAAAAACGCAGGGATTCAAGATAAAAGCTGTAAAATGACCATGCCATCCAGTACCACTTTTTTCTGGAAGTGTACGTCTCACAAAACTGAAAAAAATAATTAAAAAAATAAACCCTTCCTCTTATTGGGCAGAAATTTGTATTACTCTATCTTTTATTTTGTCTTTAATCTGAATTTGTAAACAATCAAGGCCTTGATCTGGTGATTTAACTTTCTTATGATAACTTGATTGTATCAAAGTCTTCAATTTATCAAAGTAATTAAACGTATTCAAGTGTGTTCAATCAGTCCTTAAGTTAGTGAAAGTTGTATTTATAAGAAAAAATCTTTGAAAAACTAAAAGTATTTATTTTACTACTTATATTTGTTACCTAATAATCAGAAACATGAAGAAACTAAAATTTAATTAATTTTTACAAAATGGGATCGTTTTAGAGATGCTACTTTAGCAGGTAGTCCATTCCCCTGTAATCACAGGCTTATGTATTTTGCAGTTCATCTGTATAAAATGTGGAACAGATATGGATAAAAGCAAACAGTATTCAGCCTCTCCTGTTTCATCTATGTCAGATTTTCATTCCAAATTAGACCAAAGTGTTTTCTACATAAAAGAACCAAATCATGTTTGCTTTACTGAGGCGAATAATCCAATTTACTTCAACAGACTACCTAAATATAATTTAGTGCACCATTTCTCATTCTATGCATAACTGCTGAGTTTCCTATTTGGATCTATCCATTCTTTAGTTTGTTTTTTTTTTTGACACCCACCTTTCTTTTTAATTTTTTTATTGTCTACATGCTCTACTATTAATATTTTTATATTCGAGAATACATTATCACAAATAAAACATCAAAATATTTTAAATTACAGGTTTAAAAAGCAATATATGCGTGTCAATTATAAGAATAAATCTTGGAAGTGATGCATCTGAAAAATATTATTAAAAACACACATTTAAATATACAAAGGCAGCAGAAGGATTGAAATAAAGCTGTTAGATATCAGTTTCTAGTATTTTTGAAGGAATATTTCAAAGGAAAGAAGTATGGAAGATATGATGCACTTGAGAGACTAGTATACTAATTTCTTTTTGGTAGTAGCTTGACTCTGTGTTTCTAGAAGAATGTGAAAACTCTGAAAGTCCACTTTACTAAAAGCTTACATAGCTTAAAAAACTTTATAAATGGTGAAAAATACAACTTTTCTAGTGGGGTTATAACTCTCAGGCTTTAGTTCATAAGTTATTTGCAGATGCAGAAGATTTACTATACTGCAAAGAATGACCATTAATTGTGAGACAAAAGAAAACCAAAATCCCAATACAAAAGCATTGCACAGAATTAAACCTCTCACCACCCGAACTTGGTATCACTTCAACTGACCTTGAAGCAAGATTGAAATTTGCCTGTGACAGCAAGGGTTCAAATTATTTGTACACAATTTCTCTGTTCCCTTTCTGTCTTGAAATAATTGGATCATGCCATTCTAAGGTCAAAATGTTTAGCAGAACATCTTCAGTAAATTTTGTCCCAGGACTGTACATTTTTCCTGAGTAATGTCTCAGTAAAAAATCCAATTCTGTTATCTAAATGATGTCAGTTTTTAAGCTTGAAATTATGAACCAGAATCCAAACTGAGGATATATTTGATTACCAAGTTTTCTTTTAGGAATACTTGAACTGTATAAAACTTAACCAACAGAGCTTTCATTAACAATATTCAGCCTGTACGTGTTCAGAGCTTTTTATCAACAATTTGGTTAAAAAAAAAAGAGAACAATATTCTGTTTTAGAAGCTAAACACTCTAAGAGTGTTTAGAAAATCTATTATACCAAATTATTTAGTCCCCTGAACTAAGTAGATTTTTTTTTTTTTTTTCAGCAAAAGCACCCACAGATACCATTGCTAGTCTGCAACTCCTGATTTTTTCAGTGTTAAGAAAACATTCTGTATCTATTTGAGCAAATAGGAAAAAATCTACAAAGAGGTTTATGGAAGCAGCCTGTGAAGACTTAAATCTTCATGTAATTAGGAAAGTGAAAACATTTTAAGTCTTGAACAAGGTATTTGATGGGCATATTTTTATGAGGATTTTTTTTTTTTTTCTCTTGGGAACTCAGTAAAAGCAGAGATCCAACTTCATCGACCTCAAAGTTCTGGCAGAATCAACATTTTCTAGAGCTTCAGAGGGGAAGAACACACTGAATGCTCAGGTGAGGCATGTGGGCACATTATGCAGTCAGACATGTGGTCGTTCTACCTTCTTCTGAGCTGGTGGGAGGAAGGCTGGTGCCAGTTCAGAAACCATGGAAGAGAAGGTCCCCATACATCCTCACAGAAGCTGTCTTTCCCAAATTTCAACTCTGTAATATAGCTCTCCAGTTTTATGAGATATTGTAGTACTGTAACAAGATCCCAGACACTCAAAGCATGACTCTTGCTGGTCTGTCTTTCATTTAATTGAAAGTAAGCTGGCAATACTCTTGGGGACCTGAAAATTGTTCAGACACATAAATAATATATTGCTGAATCAGGACATTAACAAGAACACTATGCTGGAAATAGTAAAAGAGACCATGCAGTACCTTTCACTTTGCTGAACCGTTTAGTGAATGATTTAATTCCTGTTTTCATTTTTGGTTCCTTCTACATTAGCTAATTCTGTTTATAGAATAATTAGGCAATTACTTAATTGAAACAGAAACAAAATTTAGTGTATTTCGAAATGTGCAAATTATAATTAGTCTGCTTATTAAATTGCATTTGCACAAATTATATCTCTTTAGATATAAAAGGAAACATGGCTTAACGATTAAGTGTTTTAAAACAGCTGTGAGTAAGTATGTCAGAGACTCTGTGTGCCAGGTACATAATTATCATTCAGGGAAAAAAGAACAAGTTCAAAAAAGTAGTCTTTCAAGAGAACTAAAATTAAGTAGATAGTTAGAGATTTGCCACTTTGAAAATGAACAATTTTCCTATGACCCATGCTCTGAAGACAGACAGACTTTGCTGTGTTTAAACCATTTAAATAAAATAAAACTCAAAGCTGAGGGGTTTTGGATAATAATTCACAGTATATCCTGTCATTATTATTCTTGTATCATGTAGGACAAATTCAAATAATACAGTTGCAAAAGAAAAGCAGTTAGCAATGATCCTTCACAGGTCAAATTTTATGATTCGGTACCATTCATTTTAATTTTAAACATGAATTTTAGTGAACTTAGGATCACACACAGTGATCCCTGGAAATCCTCATGGTACCATGAAACATGAGATTTTCCATCCAGTTTTGACTGAAAGAACTTTACAGTGTGCAAAAACTTAAAGCTTTCCTTTGATTACACATATAAAGAGACCTGCATGTATTGTATTACTGAATACATTTTGTCATTGAGTGTGCTCACGCTATACTTGCTTCCAAAGAGAATATCTGAATAAGTCATACAGAATTTAAAGTCTTGCCCTTTTGGAATATCTATAACCTGTTGATAAAATATTAGACAAACTCAATAGCCACACAAAACTAAGGTGCAGAAATGAGACTTGGGAATTAGGAATTTAAAATCCTCCATAAAGTTAGAGATTTCAGCATATTCCTGAGACTAGCATAGCAATATTTAGTCAAAAATCTAAAGTTTTAGAACATTTCTCTTCTGTTTCAGAGGATTCAGTATGTACAAAGTTCTTATGGGAACTTACCCTCACAATTACAAGGCTGCTAGCTATCACTTATCTGTGGCAGTAATTATGGGATGAGATCAAAGTGTTACTGGAGAACAGGAAGGAATAAGTAGTTCTCATCTTGCAGATCACTGCATAGCTCATTACTTTAAAATATGCTCACCTAAATCAGCTAAGTCATATTAGAACACAGTTAATTTCCCCCTGCCCTTAAGTCCTGTGCCAAAACAAATACTTGTACCATGTCTGAAGGGGGCAGCCACCCCACAGAGGGTTACACAGGAACAGCATTTTCAAAAATTACAGTATTGACAGATTCACACAACACTTGTGAACTAATATTACATTTTTATATCAGTGTGATAATTAAATTATTTTGGGAACTGCCTTTAAGACTAATCTTAATTTAATAATAATGTACAATTTTCTATTATGAAATCTCATGTCAACCACTATGCCTTCACTCATAAGTCAGATGGTGTATTAGACAGACATTAGGACAAAAGGGTGCATCTTTCACCTTTGAGTAACATAAAAGCAAAATAAAACAAATTCTTTTATAAAACAGTAGTTGACCAAACCTCTAGTTGTTTCATGACTTGCTTCTGAGTTAATGTTCTACATGCAAATTGTCAAACTGGTCATCAAACAAATCAGAATTAGTAGACCTCCATGTACAAGAATGAGAAAGTGTCAAAGGGATGTGGTAATGGTGAAATGTTTCATTCTGCATACTTGTTCTTTTAACAAAATGTCACAAGAATCATATCTCCTGATTTTTTTATAAATGCCTAAGTGATTTATTTCATTAGCACTTTGATACAACACCAACACTTGTGAAGGATTGTCACTTATGCAAAAACTGTGCTGACTTTTACATCTAAAATATCTTAGGATGAAATGTTACATTTTTTTTGTTACCAGCTTGAATTCCAAGTCACAAAATGACCTTAAAAATACAACCAGTCATAGCTGGTCTCAGTAATTGCTTAAAAAAAAAAAAGTTTTCTTAAATAAAAGTTTAAAAAAATACAATCACCTAGGTAAAATAATAATTAAAACTATTAATTGAATAACATGTTTTGCAGTAATTTATACATTATCTATTATATTGCCATATAAAGTTTTCAAAGTAATAGATTAATGAGGTTTTGTCTTTCAGATTTTTTAGTAAAAAGAGCTCAGTTCAAGCTGATGTCATTTAAGATTTTAATCTTTTTACATATTGAAGACAGGAAGAATTCTGTCTTCATCTAAATTTAGTTCTAGAGGTTGTGACATTACAGCAAATCTAGTTTAATCATACTGGTAGTTTTACATGTAAATTAATGCATGTACTCATACAGAATTATAGTGTTAGAGAATCATTAACAAAACCAATGATGGGCATTCCCCCCAGAATATAGAATCCCTAATGAGCTATAATTTGGATTTTAAATGAGAATAAATTACCATGCCCACAGTTCTTTGAACACAGGTTGTTTTTTGAATATATCTTCACTAGGCAGAATATAACTGGAAGTAACTTAATCATTTCAATCCAGAAAAAAAATCAAATGCATTGAAATAAAACTTGCATGACTGATTCTTTAAATATTAATTAATTAGGATGCTTTTTTTTTTTGACAGAAATATTAGAATGACAAGTGATTTTAAAACTTTTTGTATGTTTACTTGACAAAGCAGATAAGTTTTACTTGCCCATCAACAAATCAGATATGGATTTACTTGGGAACTTAAGCATACATCATGAGGATAGCTACATTCAAAAGTGTGCAAAACAGCCACTTGATGAGATACCATGAGATACCAATGAGATACCATGTACTATAAAGCAAAAGTGGTAAAAAAGCAGCATGAAATCTGATCTTTCAATTTGGTATTATAGGAGGTTCAAGGAATGTGGCTATATTTTTTTGTGCTTTGTTCATTTATTTTCTTGCTGCATTCTATCATCATAGTAAGTGTAATGATAAAAAATCTGGTTGTTTTTGAAGCTGATTGAATAAAGTGCATGGAGTACTTCGACATATGAAAGCACAATGAAGGTGAAAAATCACTGTTCATGCAATAGTCAAGAGAACCTCCAGTAGAGCCCAGATTCTTGTTAAGAACAAAGTTAATAATTTCCCATGGCAAAAAAAAAACCAAAACAAAAAACCAAAAAAAAAAAAACAAAAAAAAAACCAACAACCTATAAGACTCTATCAAGTATTGGAAGAAATGCAGTGTTGCAGCTAGCAAAGAAAGAGATATTGCAGAAACAATAGCCATAAAGAATAGGATTCAGTGATAATTAACCATGTTCTCTGAAAAACTTCTATTTGTCTTCATGATGTGAAGGTAACCATTTATGCAAAATTTTTGAAACATTTCTATTCTCCTAGGATGAATGTTTGGAACTTTGGGTATAACTACAGACACTAAGGCAAAGTGTTTCTAGTCTTGGCCATCTATGGCTCTCATTATCCATTTAAAAGAAATTAAGACAGACACTTTGTGAAGGCAGACACTATTTATTTACAGTTCTGCACCAAACATCTAGCTCCTCATGTTTCTGTGCACTTCTTGCACAGAAATTAATTGAGATACTTCATATTCTCATGGCAGATCTGCCTTTTAATGCTTCCCCTTGCCCCTTTTCTTCCCAGTTCCATTTTGTTTGGTTGACTCAGTCAAACTCTAAAGCTGAAACAGTGTATATGTACATTAGTGCTGTAAATGTGCATCAGAAATGTGCTCTTCAAGTAAAACTCCTAAATGTTCCCACTTCTCATGCCTTGATTTATGTCACAGAGTAGTTGCAGATTGCACAAACAGGATTAATTCCAGATGAAAACAAATTGAAAGATATGCCCTAGGAGCCCACTTAATGTTCTTCAATCACATATGAACATTCAGTCTGGGTATAAAGCCCACACCTTTCTCCCATTCTTACCAAACATGCACAGTGCAAACACTGAGTCCTCTATTAAATGTTTTAGTACACATGTTTTTTTAACTACAAATGTTTTGCTATGCTGTTCTATTTTTTAATGTACCATTGTCACATTAACCCATATTCCTCGGTGAGAAGTGGTCCTGGATCTAATAAATCAGTCTTGATTTTACCTTTTATTTCAGAAGTAAATATATGATACATCAGGAATTTTAGAACTTCACAGAAACCACTTGAAAAAAAGATACACCTTACTTTATCAGCAGACAACCATGCTTTAGTAGCCTGGTAAAGTCTGTGAAAACACTGCATTGATCTAAGTATTTAAACAAATATACTAGACATGAAAGTAGGTAAAATAAAGAAAACACACTCAAAAAACCTAACACCAATCCCTGTGATGACATAGCAAATTTCTAGCTAAAGCTTCCCTTACAGAGCTTTCTTCTTCATTTAGTTCTTCATAATTGTAGCAAGATATTTTGGCTATTGACTTTTAAACTGCCACTTTGAAAATGTCCAAAAAACCCTTCTCTTAATAAAACTTTTGCCAAATATTTTGGATCTGACTTGGGAATTGATAAATATTACAACAGGAAATATTTTGGTGAAAGGAAATTAGCATCCCAAATTTGTGGAGAGAACATATGGAAACTTTTAAACAAAAAAAAGGGAGAATTCTGTGGGTAATAGCTTTTCAAAACTATTACTTGAAATTACCTCATATCTACAAAGCTTGCCATACCTGTGACTAGACTTCTACATCTTCATTATTTTTAATTCATGACCTAGGCATTTGCTGCCTCCATATGATATATGGTTCTATTATTTTATGTCTCCAGTGCACAGCTTAGAAGTTGTGTTTACTTCTTTACTGGCTTGCACAGACCCTTTTTTATGGTTTACCTGTTGGTAACATGTGGAAAGTGTCAGTATATGATTCCTACTAGCACTCTTTCTACTTGAGTTAGTAAGTAATTTACAACAGAGTGAGATCCAGTCTTAAAATCCAAAGCTGACAGAATAATTAAGATTATTTTTTCCAACAATAAAGGTGACAAACTTTTGTACTTCTTACTGTCCTGAATACAATATGCAATAAATCTCTACTTCTGTCCCTTGAAATTAATTATCTAATAAATTTTAAAGCTTTTTTTGAGCTTGCACAGGTACTCAGAAGTACCAATCTGATTTGATTCAGAACTGCACTAAATCATGATATCTATATGTATATAACTTTCATTTTTAATTCCGTTTACTCTGAGCATCTGAAGGATTGGTTTCCTTGAAAAAAACAACTTATACATAAACTAATAAAATAACCTCTGAGCATTCAGATGCCGACCTGAAATACCAAGGAAAGATGATTGGAGATTTCCATCTATGTTTAAACAAGTTTCTCGTGTCAATATGTGTGGCAGTCTACTCCTATCATTGAGCATTCCAGTTAGCATCAAATCCCAAGAGAAGACACAATGTAATTCTAATATGTTCTTTACAGAGGTGTTATCCACAACATTAGTCAAAAATATTCAGCAATATGGCCTAGAAGAAGTGTCATGTTTAATCACAGTTGTACAGCTGCATTGTCCTAGGGGCAGCAAGAAGCCTGGCTGGGATGAAATGCACCATCATCACTGGCTGGTAACAGTGCTGTCTCTCTGCAGGGGTTGTCTCCACATGACAGATTGTCATCATGCCAGGGGTTCACTGATGGTCTGAAAGAATGCAGCAGTGGAAAGTAGTAATGCCTCCCCAAAAACACTGAGTGTTGTAATGAGATCACATAGCTGTCCCTATATGCAGGAAAAGTTCAGAACGTGATGTGTCATTGAACCCATAGGATAAAACAAAACAGGATAAAAAAATAAAATATTTTTATCAAAAATATATATTAATATATATCTAAATAAAAGTACATTTATGAAATGTGTTATACATTTTATGCCATTACAAGAGATACCTGCATTTTAGTTCATTTTCTGTATACTTCTAAAAGAAAATTCACCAGGCATAATTCTTTCAGAAGTAGATTAAGAAAAAACTTGGACAAGAAAAGTATAATGAGGGAAAGACTGAAAATATTACCTTGAAATAAACCTAGAATAAAAGACACAGATATGAACATCTGAAAATATACCTTGTGGGAAAGCCTGTAATAGTATTTATATATGTTGATTCTGAAGTAGACAAATATGATATTTATGCAGATACTAATAAAGTAACCAAACAAGCTCATAATGAAATTGCTGCTGATTTCTGAATGTGATTAATTTCTAACCCCCATGGAAATCTTTATACAAACATGTCAATAATTAATTTATTATCCACCAATTTTTCTGTGCAGGATTTTGTAATTTTTCCTGACGTTATTTCTAGTTTTAAGAATCTATTCTCTTTGATTTCTGAAGACTGTCTTTTTGGAATAATACCAGATGAGTCATATATGAGTTTTTCAAATCAAGACTTTATCTTGCCTTGAAATGATTTCTAACTTCCCTAAAATATGTGAGCCTCTTTATAGGGACAACGTTTGACCTATAAAGCACTGTTCTTCAGTTCTTAATGCTGAATTTGGCCAAAGATAACAACTTTCCAAATTCTTTTTTTTCACTTTTGGTCTTTTGTAATTGTGTCTATCAGAGATTTGATTTGTGGCCATACAACATATCGTCCTACTTAAATCTCTTATTTCATGTTCACAGTGCACTTGATTTCTTTGATTTTCAAGAAAGAGATGGTTGAAATTTTTCTGGGTTTTATAAATCTCAGGAAGTTTCATTTTCCCTTGAAGTAAACCCTTATACAGAAGTCCTGAAAACTTATGAAGAGATGTATTTTCTTAAAAAGAAATTAAAAGTTTCATAGTACTATCTCTGTAAAAATTCTGCTCTAATGTAAGAATCTATAACTGTGCTAACCACAGCAGAACTTTCAATAGTAAAATTGCTCCCATTTTTCTTTATTACAATTTTTACATTTATATTCTTTTGTCAGTTAAAACTACCTATTGATATGTATTAATCTATTTTACTTGTTTACATTCTTTTCCTGGTAATTAAGTTTTTTGACCAATCATCTTCCTTGTAAGGTATTTATCTCTTTCTTAATTTTACAGAATTTTCTCTGACTTACAAAGTCCTTATTTGAGGCTTTGTTTTCACATATTTTTGCTCTCTCTCTCATAAGCCTCCCCAATTGCTCTAATTTTTTATTGTTTCCAGTATCAAGAATGCCTTATCAGATGCCTAAAAAGTCAGTGCAAATATGGCCCAGCAATATTAAAACTTCTTCCATCATTATGTTTGCTGCCCAAATAATGAAAATAGAGCCATGCAGCTTTACAAAACTTCCACACCTCTGAAGAAAAGCAAGAAATGAGTAATTATGTCAAGGGAACTGTTTTTTGTTTTTGACTTAAAAAGACAGAAGGTTTGAGAAAGGTTCTTGTTTCATAATTGTTTGGACTGCTAATCATGCCTTATTTACCTGTTAGTCAGAAATGCCCTTAATTAAAAAAATATAAAGAATCTGTTCACTTTAATGATTTGATGACTATTTCTGACTTGTTTCAATGAGATAAACATATGTACACTAACCTAAATATCAAGAGAAAAACAATATCACTGCTCTAAATACCACTAAAGAAAATTTCTCAGCTATGGTTATATTCTTCAAAGATGCACCGGCGTGAATGATTACAGAACAGCCATTCTTGCTGCAGGGATGAAAAATAATTTCATCACAATTATGCAAAAATAGATTATAGAAAAAAGGAAGCATTGCTGTTGTCTCAAGAACTACATACTGGAAAGAAGCTGAAAATACTAAACCATAAATTCTCCACAATAGGCAAGTGCACCAAGTGAAAGTCTAATATATAGGAAAGAATCTGCACAGTGCCATCAAGTACCTTTCTTTCCTTTCTTCTTTGTAAATGACTACATCTTCAACAGGAGAAACTTTGAAATGGACTTCTATATCTGATATTATCTTCTTGAGTGGCAGAATGACTGATGTTTATTCAAAAGAGCAAAGCTTATGTCATCTCTAACTCCACTTTAGCTTTTCTCCTCTAGAATTAGCAACTCAACACTCACTATTGCTCCTGCTATCTGATTACATCATATTATTTACTTCTTCCACTATTTAAACTAAGGCCAAAAATGGGTCATATAAAAAGCTGAATTATGAGCTCAGAAATTCCCCCTTCATCAACAAATCCAAGTCTAACGATGTTTTTGTATACTATACTTTTCTATTAGTACAAAAAGCTTGCTAAAAACTGAGTTTATTTTTAAAGTACTCTGTATGTAGATATTATGGTGGTGCACAGAATTCAACAGTATTTGTTACAGATAATTTCTTTAAATTCCAATTAGTAGGGTGTTTTCAAGAAAAAGCAAGCCACGTTTTCGCTGCCTGGTGAAGTGAATTGTTGGACTTTGCTACAAATTAAGTGACATAAAAGCTTACTAGTTTCTGTCTGTCTGTGTGTTTTTAGTGCTCCCCTTGATTGCAGCAATACCATACTTAATTAAAATTTTCACATTGCCAAAAGTAATGAAACAAGCAAATTGTTATCAGCCATTTTTTCTGAAAGAATAAAATAACTTCTAAAAATGGAAGCTTTCAGTAAGCACAGACGTTCATTTTAAAGTTATTTTACACATTAAAAAAAATCCAGCTTGAGTAGTTCATATGGCAATATTAAAAAAATCACACAAATAAAATAAAATTACATGGAAAAGCCTGAGTCACCAGACTTTGTTTTCTTCTTTTAGAGGTCTAACTGCTCAGAATAGTTAAGCAAAACATTTCTTTGTTTCTTTATTATCTTTTAGCTAAGAAAAATGAACTTGAGCCAACATACTGCCATATCTACTTCCTTTCATTTATTTGGGCTATTCATTGTCTCTGTCCTTTTTGCTTCTACTCAGGTGTGTCTCCATAAAATAGCAAATTCTCTGTTGATGCTGCATTCATTTTTTTTATCTGCTGAGAGAGGCTTTCCTTTGGTCTGTTAATTTACTATTTCCAGAAAGTGTAATATATTAAATTTAAGAAAAAATTCAACAAAAAACAAGCAAACAAACAAACAAACAAACAAACAAACAAACAAACAAACAAACAGACAGACAAACAAAAACCAAAAAAAACCAAACCAAAACAAAAAAAAACCCAAACAAACAAAAACAAAAACCAAAAAAACCACCCAAACATCATTTTACGGCTACCTGGCTATTTTAAGAAGGTTTTTGTTCTGATTTGATGAGTGTTTTCCCTATTAATAAAAGTTTGCCTACTTGTATATTTTTATAAGCTTTACAAATAATATTAAGGTTGCTTTAGAGAAGAATATACAATAACTGGTAAATTATGTGCTGCCAGACACAGATTCTGAATATTTTACTCCAGAGATTTTATTTAGGTTCTTTCTTATAGTAGAGCTGCTCACTAAGAGGTAAATGAAGACCACCTAAAACATGGACAGATTAGTTTGTATCCCAAACTAGGTGTTTAACAAGTAGATAATCTCATTGAGGTGTGCTAAAAGCAAGCAAGCCACCAACCAAAAACCAAAAAACCAAAACCTCCAAGTGTTTTTGAAGATGTGATCTCACTCCCCTTTCTGATGTAGGCATTTCTTAATATTCCAAGTGAGTTGCCACAGGATTTAGCATTGCACAGATTGACACCCATGTAATGGCAATAGAACTGATTAGGTTTCTAAACTTTTATTCTTTTATAGTTAAAACCTTATTTCATTAAATGTTCTATTCATTTTGGAATGACTTTATATCTGAAAATAAATGCTGGTACTTCTGGCATGAGGAGGTTTTTGAAAGATCTTTTTGCTTAGCTGCTTTGTTTCTGAAAAAAAAAAAAAATGCAGGAAAGACACACCATAGGTGCTACAGGAAAATCAACAAAAAAGACACAAAAGCCAGGCAGAAGTTAATTGAGGAAAATTTTGCACTGATGGAAAGGATGAATTTTAGATCTGAATATTTTAATAATAAAAGAGAAAAAAGAGCTAAATATGATTACATAAGAGATGCTCCAAGGCAGCATCAGATCCTCTGTAGCTAGAATATGGTTTCCTAAAAAATTAGGTAAGCAGCTAATAATTTGGGAGTTTTTTTGGCCATTCAAATAAAAAAAATAATGAAGAAGCTTGAATAAAAGCATGCTGTCTCCTGACCCACTGTGGAAGACAGAGGGATCAGAATGACAGATCACTCTAAGTGGAGATTTAAAACATTTCTCTCATTATGTAGAAAGTTCCTAAGTTACCTGGCCTTATGATACTCATTTCTTCATTATGCTAGCACAAAATAATTTAGAGTTTGAACTAACATAAATTTTTCAGTAGATCATAGAGATATTTCATTCTATATTGTTAAGATATTGAATTTATAAAATTTTTAAAGCAGCACATTCAATCAGAAATGCAAATACTGGGATAGAATATTTCAGTTTCTGCTTATAATTAATTACTTTCCGTCTCCCCCCAGCTTTTTGTAATTTTGGATTAAAGGAAAACATCATAATGTTTAACAAATTACACTTTTTATTAATATTCAAATATAAAATAACATGTTAGAAATATAGAATCTGTACTTTTAGGCAAAAATGTTGCTTCTAACAAGCCACTCTTCTCTTGAGATATGATGCACAATTACAGAAAACCAGCAGAACAGCTAGCCATCTAAAAAGCTGCAGTTATTGCATTAGAGAAATGTTCTCCATTTGTTTTGGCACACTTTTGCATTTTTGAAAACAACCATTAATTGGCTTATAGTACTTCTCTTTAAGACACAAACTTTGACATAAAGATACAGCTTTACCATAGAGATGCCCTGAGAACATGAACAGCACATTACTGTTTTCTCTTATTGCTTTTAGAGGAAATTGGATGTCAGCTTTTCACTACTGTAAAATAATCCTGGTTCTCAACTTTCTCATCTTATTCACTTGCTCTTATTTTCATGTCGTGTTTGCAGTTATGAACCTATGTGCAGCATACAATTAAGTCTCTCACATGTTTCCAAAGGTTTCAGTTTTGTTGTGGAATGCTTATTCTGCACAGTCCTTCCCAACACAGACTGACTCTTCCATGTAATACACCTTGGAGTTCATTGCTGGTTTTGGGCTATCCAGTCGTGGGTTACATTATGAAATTAATCATAGCACACACTATACATTGTTTGCTTCCTCTCTGTCTCATCATTCTTGGTCAAAGAATAATCCAGAATTTTTTAAAAATTATTTAAAATTCATTCAATCATATAATTGGATTTTTTTTTCAACAGCAGATCTGAATAAATCTTATAAAATTATTTTAAAGACTAATACTTTATTTTATTCTGTGTTCTTATCACTATCTCTCTCCCTTCTTCCTTTCATCATTTGGTAACTTTAATCTGTGTCAATGCTCAAGGACTCAAAAGCAATGTGCAGCTCTTATGTGTCCCAAGTCAGGTCTAAATTGAGTGAAAACAGATGAAACAGGTCCCTTTTCAGAAAGTAATGATCAAATACACTTTGAAGGTAAGTCTTTGTAAAGAAAATCAACTTAGAGCCCAAATAATAACACAATCTGAGTCACTAGTTATCTCCAAAAATCTTATCTATTTATGTTATTTATTATGCAGCATATATTGATTTAAGTACTGCATTGCTAACAGAATTTTAATTTAGATATGTTCATGTGTAAGATGTATTTGCAAAACTGCTCTTGATACTTCTAATAAAAAGATATTTCTTAGAACAATAAGATAAATATTTTTTTAAATTGGAATTATCAAACCCAATTCCAAACAAAAGTTAAATTTCCTAAAATCATTGTTGGACATTCAATATACAACTCCCTTTTGAATTTTTCACTTGTTCATCATCTTAAACAATGATAGTTGTCTATACCAATAATTTTAAAGTAATGCAATAAAAAACATTTTCATGTAGAATTTTCTTCCCAAATAAGTAATTAAAACAAAATTTGGAAGTCATTATGTGATAAGTTTTGCAACAACTTCACACATTGATAACAGTCCAGAATATGTTCTTTTCTCATCATGTTTTAGAATCAAATATGGTTTTCATTATTAATTGGACTGCACTAGCTTTTTTCCTTCTTTCCTTTTTTCAAAATAGCCTATCAGGACAGGTTATCATATACAAAAACTGCTTCAGAACAGAAAAAATACCTTTGCAACTATTTTTGAGGCCAGCTATTCTACATATTCCTGGCTAATGAAGAAGGAATACCTTGTTGATATTTTGACCCCTTTACTGATTTCAAGCTCTAATAGTCAAGACTTTTTTTAATGGATTTTGAAGACTGTTTCATTACATATTCTCCCATTAGCAACTATACTTTTGGTCTGAATTTTGACCAATTTTCGTTTCCAGTTTTCTTAATATACTTGTTGTGGTTTGAGAATGAGCTGATGAGTGGAGGTTAAGTGGGTAGTTCTTCCAGATCTTTACTTTCATTATTACACTTCCTCCTTGAGGTCCTGACAATAGAGTTAATATTATAAATAGAATATACACTCCTTTAGAGAGCCAGATTGCTGAACTTAATGCTGTAGTCTTATGATTGCACCCCTATATGTATCTCCTGAGGCTGTTTGTACTGTGTCTGTCCACCACACTAATAACAAGACTTGGAAGTGTTTGGTGGGTGACTGTACATCTTCTGCACAGATGAGTCTACCTCAATGTTTTCACCTGTGGTTTTCTCCACTCTTTTCTACTCCCACAACAAAAGGACTACTGACCCCTTACTCCTTAAGACAAGACTTCTGCATTCAGATTTGAATTCCAGTGTCCTAGCAGATTTTACTCTGATTCTGGTTGCCAGTCTTTGCTGTCATTAAAGGGCTCTGCAACAAACACCTGATTGTCCTGTCCTGCTCTCCCAGCTAGTGTGAACTCATCTAGCCAAACTGGGCTCTTACCCTTCCCTAACTGTAATCAGGGCTTTTTCTTCTGCAGGGTGAGTGAGTCTTCCTTATCCTTGGAAAAGAGGGTAAACCAGATGTCCCCATCCCTATGCTCCAGGCCCAGATAAGGACATTTGCTACAATGACCTCAGATATTAGGATGGCAGCACTTTTCAGTCAGAAGTGCAGCTGTTTCATTTTTTCCATCAAGCTGGCTCCACTGCTGATCTCTCTGTACTTTTCTGCACTTAGAGTAGTAGGAAGGAAAAGTAGGATAAAAGTCTTACAACTTACTAAATGAAAAAGTAAATATGAGCTTTGCAATAGGCTTCACCTCTTCCTAACAGCTGCAGAAGCATTTCCTCATGAAAATGACACTCATGGAGTTATGTTTTATTTATCAAAATACATTTTTTTTTTTTTGGAAATGTGCATTAGTGAATTAAAACATTGCCTTTTAAATTTCTGGATGACACTAGTATCATAGTCCTGCTCAGCATAAACATACACAGCTTAAGAATTATTATAATAATTAATATAAGTGTTGGAAAAGTGTTCTTTCACAGACAGTCCTTAATCACTCTTATCTGAGACATACAATACATACATTGTGGATCTTTTTCAATCATAAATCATGCCAGCTTTGTCAGGAGAAACTTGCATGAGGCTATCTTAAGGCAGATGCCTCTGGAGTGCTGCTTTGCCTTTTCTCAGCTAGTAGTTGCATAAACTGCTTTGGAAGAAAATGCCTCTGAGTAGAAACATAATACATAATCAGCCCAAATAATTACAACAAAAATGCTAACTTGCTGTTTTCACAACATGGATAATAGACTTGCTTAAGGGCATTGAATGCAAAATCAGTTTTGCATGTCTTCTTGTATTTCAGAGTCATTAAAATATGCTACACTCTGAGCACGGAAATAAATGCCTCTGCTGATAACAGAAGTGACAACTGGCACACTGGGAATTCAGCTGTTTCAAACAGTGGCAGAGCTATCAGCCAGGGAGTAATGTGGATAATTTTCATAGTGTCTATCTCTGTTGAAATATTTCAGTTTTAAATTCAGGAGGCATAACATGACAGCCCAATATTGAAATTTAGAGATTCAGAGAAATGAAACAGGAAAGATATATGCTATCATTGCTTAAATTTATGTTGAACTTTATCATATGAAATCAAGGGGTTTCCATTTCAAAGCACTGTAAGAATATTATCTAACAGAATGGATTCCATCTAAGTGATATTTCACATATTAGAAGACCTTCTACACCTCCAATAGTTTCCAAAGAAGTTATTCACGTCCTGCTTTCTTGAGGATACACCTCTTTCTTGAGGAACACCTGACTGCTGATGGGATCTGTTGAATGAATTTCTCCCTTTGCTTTGATTGCATGAGCTGCTTTTGCTTTCCATATTTAACTGATGTTATTGCAACTCCAAGTGAGCTTTCTCACTTTTAGCCTTCTGATTGTCTCCCTCCTCCCACAAAGAGAGAGAGAATCAGTAGCTGTCTGGGGCTTAGTTGCTGGATGGGGTTAAATCACAAAAAGGTTAGTCTTCTACATCCATAATTAGCAAACTCATGTTCAAAGAATACAGGTATTTTGTACTGAAAAAGTCTTATTAAATAATCACTCTTTAAATACTTATTAAAATAAATAAATATTAAATAATACTCTTTTGTAAGGAAAAAATTCTCATCTCATTTTTTAAAAATAGCAGTAACCATGTCTATTCAGCCAGCAATTTATTAGCTATTGAATGTGTTGAATCTGGATGTTATTAAATATTCAATAGAAACAACTCCAAAATGCCAAATATGTACACATAAAATATTGGTGCATATGCATATGTATCACCATACATATGAGGTTGCTTGCAATATCTATGAGGAAAGGTATTTACAAAATATTTTCAGTGTCATATTCTTATTAAATTTGTCAAAATGCCCCCATATTATTGATGACTAAGCATTAATTAACATACACTGATGCTTGGATTTTTCCAGGCAAAGTTGTAAAAAATAGTCCAGTTTCAGTTTAGTTTTTTCTCAACATATAAATTCCTTCTTCTCTGCCCAAAAGAAACACTCACACTGCCAGACCTGTTTTCTCATCTCACAGATGAAGGTAATTCTTTTACTCTGCTAAAGCAGCTCTCCAGCTCATTCCTCTGCTCCTTTAGTTTTCTTGGAAAAATAAGGAAAACTCACTATGTTCTGTTCTTTCTTTCTTCAGTTATCTCTTTTCATTTCTGGTATATTAAACAGAGCACACTAGTTAAATAAAATATACAGAGTTGTGTGCAACCAGGATATGACTAAGAGGGCTGTGCTGTTATGGGACTCCACTGAAGTGAGGTAACCCAGAAAAGTGCAATTTAGTAAGCAAGTGAGAAAGCTGATGTCCCCTTTCTCTAAGAACAATCTCTTCTTTAGGACTGGTTTCCCCAATACCAGTGCTTGTCATGTCTCTTCATACACTGCAGCTGAGCTTGTTTACAATACACAAGTTCCCAAAATCATTTGTCTGTGAGCTCTTTTTGACCTGACATCCGTAGGTTTCTTCATCAGAATGCAAACTTTTTAACCTATGCAAATTGTCATAGTCCTATTTACTTTGATAGCTTAATCACTCTAAACCACTTGAGGATCTGACCCAAAGCAAGTACCTCAAATACTTCTTTACTTGCTACACGTTGAATAATTTAGTCATAGAACAGGGAGTAGCAACTTGAAAAGGAAGGAGTCTTTAAAAGACTTGTTTCTTAAGAAGAAATTCTTTAATGTATGGGTACTGAGGAATTGGAATAGGCTGTCCAGAGAAGTTATGGACAGCCCATACCTAATAGTGTTCAAGGCCAGGTTGGACGGGACTTGGAACAATCTGGTCTAGTATAGAAGGAAACAATCTGTCCCATGACAGAGGGATTGGCAATAAATTGTCTTTAAGGTCCCTTCCAGTCTAAACCACTCTATCAATCTATAAGTCTTTGAAAGTAGACACTCTCAAAACGTCCTGTAAACTGCTGAAAATCCTCAAGTGAGATTTGCCACTTGTAAAATTCCCCCTACTCAGGATATCAGATGGCATTTCACAGTGTTTGATGTACAGAGGTCATCTTTTTCCTGCTAGGTACTTTAAAATTTCCTCCAGGCTGAATAGGGACTTGTCCACATTATGATAGGAAAGACTGGAGACAAACATGACATAACAATAGCTCACCATGGCCTCACTGTAGTACTAAGCTTTTTGGAAAGTTATTTAGTTACAAGTATGTTTAATTTAATCTAACATCATAGATAAGGTACATTGCAGTGAAGAGTTAGATTTGACTCTGTGCTATGTTTGTGACTAGAACAGAAGATCAAACCTGGCAAATTCAGCAGTCTGAGATTTCTCAGGGTACATTTCACCCAGGCCTGTCAAGACCAATAGAAAGTGCTTACATGAACTGAAGAAAGCTTGATGGCTGAGATTTCCCTGCTGCAATTGGAACCTTGGAAGTATAGAGTAGTCCTCTGTGTATTTCAAGAGTATTTGGGCTGATAATTCCAGTGGAATTGTAGCTGCACTGTAGTACAGCTATAATGGAAATGCAAACAAGCTTAAGGTAGACAAGAACATAAATACATATAAATACATTTACAAATGTAATGCTAAATTCTAGGAAAGCAGCTACATTTTTTTTATTTTTTTTTTTTATTTTTTTTATTTTTTTTTTTTTTTTTGTAGCTGAAATGATTAAAAGGCTGATTAGAATTTTAAATAAAATTGTGGCAAAAATTTGCCAAGGTCCTGAGGGTCAAAAATTCCTCCCAGAAAATCCACAAAGCCAATAGATAAGTTACAAAAGGAGGAGAGAAGGTTACAGGAAAAACCACTTTTCCCACCCCCACATACATATATTTCAGGATGGGTTGGGGAGACTCCCATGGCAGAAACTTGTGTCTAGCTCCTGGTGCACTGAATAATTTTCCATCTTCCATTGTGCATGGGTTGACAAGTCCTGTATAATTTGCCATATCTCAAATATTAATCTCTTTCACCCTGTTTCTCCCCTCAGTAGTCATAACTAGTGATGTATTTCACTTGGATAATTAGTCACTTGATTAAGGCCCTATCTATGAACAGGTATTCTTATTTATTATTTGTTCATAGATGTGAATCTTTTTTTTTTTTTCCCTTGTAATTGGAATTTTTATAATCACATTTGTTTGATGGAAATGCAGTCTATATAATAGGATAAGCATGATATTCTTCTGACTGATCTCTTTACGGTAGCATTTAGATGCAGGAATTTGAAAATACAATTTTTAATGTTATGTAGAAAGATCACACTTCCTTTTTTTAATTAGAAAGTGTTATTTATTTATACAAATCCTCTGTCATTTGCATTTCCTGCTTCTTAATTACCTGATATTTATTCTGTTAGGCTCTGTGTTGAGAAAAGGAGAGATTTTCTCAAACACTTTTTGTTTGATCAGTCTGTCAGCACCCCAGGAAAGCCAAGACCCTTGGCTAAATCAGTCTGTCAGTATGCCATTATAAAAACCCTTTTGTGAACAGTCCCACTGGATTGGAGGGCAGTTCAAACGCCTTGTTCAGGGTCACACACCAAATAGAAAAACCCCTCCTGGGTCTCCACACCTTTACCCACTGCCAGTGACTGCCAGCACCCTTGAAGGACTCACATTATCAATTGACAGAATAAGACTCTTTATTAGTGAAATTGTGAGAACTTAAGGTCCAAGAATTGCCAGTGATAGTATCTGACTGGAAATATATATTCCAAGTAATACTAATTCAAAGCAGTATACTAACAAACTCCCCAGCAAAAGCTGGCTGAAGAGAATCATTCAGCCTGCAAAGAACACAGCCCTTTACCCAAAAAGCATCTCTATAGGGGAGAAGAGAGGTTCAGCCCCTCAACTGATCCCAGAAGTTATGCAGGAATCCTCCCCCACTTCTCCCCATTCTTAACTTACTTTTACACTATTTCTTTACATTTGGGTGGAGCTTGGGTGACTTCAGTCATACATCTGACTAGTGAGTGGTGGTCTTATCTTGGAGGTGGATCCTTTATCTCCCCTGGTTTCAGCTGCTGTGTGGTTTATCAGCTGGCAGTACCACTGAGCTGTCTGCTCTGCAAGGGTTTTGGCAGAGCCTGGCCATGTTGGCTCCACCCTGCTCCATCATCAGTTTAGTCCTGCTTGGATTGTGTTTTGTGGGGAGGTCAGACATGCTGACTGCATTCCATAGCAGCTGCACTCTTCCCAAGAACTTCCTTTCCATTATCTTTCTACCCTCAGTCATGTTCCCACACTGGTTAGGCTTTCCCTTTAAACAAGTAATAGTGTTTTAGAAACAGTTTATTCACTGTGTTCTACAAAATCTCTATATACTCACTGAATTTTAGGACACACAGTAAATACCAGTTAAGGGAAACGTAGGGCAGCCCAGAAAGATGTCTCATTCTTTTTACATGACTTGTTAATCATGATCCATATAATATTATTTTGTCTGTGGTTGTATATAGAACATGAAATTGAAATGCACAAATAAAACAGTATTGCAGTAACAGAGTGGATATATTTGCTCTTATACAGTAAAGAAGGCTCTGGAAGAAACCTTTTCCTTGCTAGTCACAATAGCCAGCATTGATGTGGAATTACATACTGGGCTTGTGATTATATGCAGTTAAACTATACTTCATTATTTTTCTTGGAAACTAAGTAGCATATTTAGGGTTTCCACTGAGGACTTTAAGGAAATTTAGAACTCAGAAATGTTAAAATGTTATTTATTTTTAAAAAAGAAAAACTATGAGCTATATAGAGAATAAAAAGAAGAGAAAACATGCTATATGTCTAATTTGAATAGTCTGGAGTGACATGTTAATTATTTATGAAAAGTAGAACATCAAAAGGAAAATGGCTGTAGTACTCAGAAACACACTTGGTCTCTGAGACTTTCTAATCATAGGAAAACTAGTCCCATTACTGTGTTTGTTTACAAAAAGCTAAAATAAAGTTTACCTAGAAAATTACTATTTTTTTTTCTCTGACTAGTGAAACAGTGAACAGTAAAGTACTGCAATATTTATACATTGCAATTCAAGATTTCTCTACCCCATGTCAATAAAAAATATAAGGAGATTTAATAAACCTCATGCTTCACAATATTTCCCCTGAAAAGCAACATATCAAACCAAAATTTGGTTTGGAGATTTTGACTTAAGCACCAAGTAAGAAGTAAATTAACATGAAAAATCTGAACAGAGTTCATCAAACATAGAAGATGAAATAAAAATTGCTTAAACGTTCTGTCAATGTCCATTGATGCAAAATACACTACTCTGTCTCCAAAGCTTGGCTTTACTTCCAAATCCATTTTTCAATTGGAATACATTTGCTGAATTCCTATTTAAGTGGGTTTTGCTCTGGTATTTGAAGACTCATTCTTTTCTCCTTTGACTTTATATGAATACAGCAAAAAACAACTCCTGGGGAAAAACGTACACAAACACTTCTCACCTTGGTAGGTCAACTGAAATAATTGCTACAAACATTTATGCTGGATTATAACACTGATGCACTTTCTGAAATACCATAAATTTTGAAACCTTGCTTACAGCATGCTTTTTGAAATCAAGTGTACATTCTTGCTTTCCTTGGGCTTTGTGCCAAAAGTTGTTTGATAGAGAAGTGTTAGTTGACCTGACATAGTCCTACATATCCCTTAGTCTATCCAATACCTTTGGGGAAAATAAATATCTAATTCTTTGTCTTCAGGGAGAGGAGAACACTCTGAGACAAGGTGATACCAGCAAGTAACCTAGAGATTATACAGAACAGCTTCAGTAATCAAAGTGCATAGGAAAATTTAATGTACTGTAAAATATTGTAGATCTGAAAAGAAAAAAGGGCAGAAGAAGCTGAGAGAACCTTAAGGGGTCATTTAATCTATCCTTCTGTCCCAAGAGAGAATCAGGCATTGCTACATCACTTCTGTCAGGTACTCACCATCTGTTCTAAAAGGCTTTAATGACAGAGAAATCCACAGCCTCCCCAGGCAATTTATTGCATTTCTTGCTATCCTTAGTGATAGAAAAATTTCTCTAGTGTCTAACCTGACATCCTGGCTGCAATTTATGTTGAGTTTTTCTTGTTCTATACCTCACAGAAAATGGAAAAAAAAAACCCAAAACCTACTCCATTGTGCTTGGCAAAATTTTTCTAAAAACGTGATTAAGTCAGTCCTCCCTTTCTCCTGCTCAAGGATCTCTCCATACCTATCCCAATCTTTCTGAACTTTGTCGCTAACCAATTCTTCTAGAGAAATTTTAGTGATGTTGAGTACATCAGAAGCATAATGTTAGTAAATGTTATTGCCCACTCTTCTATTCATGCCACAAAATATGAGGCATAGTACTATTTTAAACATTACTGTGGTTTTGATTCATGCTTAGCTCTCAGAAGCCTTTCTGCAGAACTCCTACACAGTTGTTCATTTACTTTATAGTCTGAGCACAGTTTAATATTCCTCCATTCATATGGTGTAGCTGTCCTAAGTGAAATAATGGAATTTGTTTGTTTTGTTTGTTTGTTTTAACCTATCTCTGATACTTTTTTGAGATTGTGGATTTCTAACCTTCTATTTCAGCCTGTAAAATCTGTCCAAAGTTTGATATCATCCAAATTTAGTCAAGAGCTTTCTATTCTATTGGCCAGGTTATTTAAGAAACCATCTATTACCAGACTAAGAACCAACCCATAAATCCTTCAGTTTTTCTGAATCTCCAGTAAATCTTCTAATATGGTTCCAAAGACCAGCACTATAGTTTCTCTTCAATGGCTTTCAAACTTATTACCTGAATATCAAAAGTTGTATTCAAGACCAGACTGGACATCTGTCACTTCTCTTTGACAGATGAGGCCAGTTAAAATGTCAACAATTAAATAAACTTATTTGTCAAAAATTGTTCCTGACAGATCTGAGGACTATTATTTTTCTGTTGTCTTCCATTTGCTTTTCAAATACTTTGGGGTTTTTTAATGTTTTTCATTTTCTGTTTTCATTTTTGTCATTTTTCTTCTGGCATATATATAAAATTTTAAATTCACATGAAAATTTAATTAAAGGAAGATACATATATGAATATGTATGTTTACAATAAAGCAAATAGAATACCCATGAAAGCATATGGAAGGTCTAATATTTGTGTATTCTGTAAATGTATCATTTTGCATATTATTTACTGTAAGTTTAGGGGGTTTCTTATAAATTAGCTAGATGTTTGCTTTATTTAGATATTGGAATTATGTCTTGCAAAATCTGAGATAGAAAGTCCAATAAAAGTTCAAGACTTTTTTTTTTAAGCCATTCAAATACCTTGTGAATTAATTTCTAGCAAGTTCAAAGAGAAGCAAATACCTTTTGAAGTCACATGAATTTTCTTTCTAGCTCCTTTTCTGAATTCCTGAGCAACATGCCAATCCATTACATTATAGACATGACTTTCTTCTCCTTATCAAAATGGTGATTTTTTTTTTAACCTCAGTTTTAGACATTTAATCTGATTTGTAGAAGTTCAACTTGAAAATACTTCATCCACTGGCATGTTTTCTGTTCACCATGAAATTTTCATATGTAGGTTAATAAATCATGGCAAAGTACAGTGAGAATATGGTTTTGTATGGACAGGTAACAGGTACACGTATGGGTATTCTGTTCATGGAAAAATAAATCTGTATTTTTTTCCTATCTACTTACAAAGTTAATAGTTTAAATTCATACATTCAGTGTAAAGGAAGAGATATCTGTCCAATTTTTACTATACCTTGAAATAAAATGAATGAAATATGACCCTATATTTTTGTTGTTTCACTGACTGATTTCTTTGACAGAAACCTTTGGCAGAAATACAACATCCTTCGACTATCATTGCATTCTTACCCTGACTTTTATGACATTCTCAGTACAATATTCTCTAAGTCTCAGTTCATGCTGTCTCTGATAGTTCCTAGTAACAGCTTCTTGCCATTATAGGGAGTAGCACCACAGGAAATAGCAAGGAAACAGCCAGTTCTCTGAGAAAGTGGGCAGTGTTTCCTTACAAGGCAAGAAATACAAATATTTTTGAATAGATTTTTCATTGATCTAGGACAGTAGGGCTTAAATATAATCATGCAAATTGGAGTTTGTAAGAAAAGAGTTTGGTAAGTTTTGAATGTTGCTCATGAAAATCAAATTATGCATGAATTTTCTCTAGTTCTTGAGATTCAGATCATATAGAAATGAATCATTGTAAGAAAAGAATGAAAGCTTTGGTGCCATCTTCTTAAATTAAAATGAAGAGAGTATAATTTTTCTGTTGCATTTATAAATAAATATATTGTACAGGAAAAATAATAATAGTAAAACCTGAACACAGTGGATTTGAATAAAAAGAGAGAGAGAAAAAGGAAGATTTTTACATTATTACATTTTCTAGTGGCAGGCTGATCCCTTAAGTGAAAAATGTTTCTTTATTCCTGTTTTTAAAATTTTTTTAAATTATCCCATATTTCCTCTTCTATGCTGCCATATATCTAAAAAAAACACCAAAAAACCCAAACAAAACCAAAAAACACCCCACCCCTAAAACAAAAAAAAAAAAGAAAAACCCAAACCCCCAATATTAAAAAAATAAAACATATAATCTTAACCATAGTGATTATGAATAAATAACATTACTAAATATACATCTCTTGTAGGAACCTGTGAAAAGATACACAAATCAATTCATTATGAAAAGAAAAATGAATCAATCCATATGAAAAAAAAGCAAAATAATTATTTATGCCTAATTATTTTGACACTACCAAAGTACTGTAGATTTTTTATCCAGTGGACTGTTTTTTAGTGAAATCCAGTGAAAGTAAAGCTCAAACTACAAAAGGAAGTCAATGAAGGCAGTAGAACAGTACTTGGCATTATGATTCTGGGTAAGGGATTAGCCCAATATAGTAGTTGGAATTTACACTTAAATTCAATTTCCAGGTGTCCTATCCGGTTTTTAGGTGAAGGAAGTAGGGGAATAATAATTTCATATATGTATAATTTCAGATATGAATAATAATTTCAGATATGTACTGTTTTCAACATTCTTTTGCTCTTATGTGTCTCTGAAATACTGTGGGGCTGTATTTCACATGGAATTTGTTCATAAATCAAAAAGAACTGCAAATATATGACTGTAATGACTAAAAGAAGTCACTAGATGTAGTGTCAAAACTGCTGCTTATCCTAGTAAACAAAAAACCCACAAATAACAAAACCCCCAAAACCTTTTAAAGAACTTTTAATATAATTTCTAATACCAAATATTTTATGTGTTCTCATTGTACTCTCTCATTTTTGATGTATGCATATTTTAGACACTAGAAAGCCAGATATTCTCAGAGCCTGCATGAGCATATTATAAAATTAGTCATCTAACTTCCTCACATACACCATTATTATTGATAATTTGCACACCTAGATAGTAAATGTCTATGTCCCAAGTTAATTTTGCTTATGGAAACGTTGCCATTTCTCCCTTGCCCCATCCTGAGATATGTAATCATGGTGTCTCTTCAGTTATGATGTGCTGTTTAAAGGATTGTTATCCTTGGTGTTTGTAAATTCTCTGTGGTCACTTAGATGCACTTGGTACCTTGGCTTGCACTGCATTGGATCAGGGGTGTCCCAAGTCAGTCAAAATTACAAGATACACCTGTCAATAGGAAATACAGCAGTAATTAAATGCCAGGCTACTTTTACATGGGGAAGAAACAGAGACATTATCTCCTATTTTCATACAAGAGTGGCCCAGGCTCCTGGGTGGAAACAGCTGCCAGTGGTCGTTGACTTGCATATAACAAAATTTACTCCTTTTCAACAACTCAAAGACTTGACTTTGAACATTCCCTCTGCATCGGATGGGCCAACAATACTTTAAATTCAGATCTAAATCTTGCTCAAGGCTCCCAAAAGACTGCTTTTACATCCCTGCCTGCCTCAGTCTACAGTGAAGCTGCTCCAGTATTTGCATGCTTGGTGGCTCACAAAGAAACACTATCTTCCCCTTCAAATTCCTCACCCCAAGTAGAATAAAACAGCAGAAATATTGTTGATTTTGGAGATGCTGTAAATAAAGTTTAAAGAACCAATATTTAATAATTTAAAATTCTTTGCCTAACAAGCTTAAGATAAAAGATCACCATTCTTATAATTATGTCAGCATAGTTATAATTTTGAATCATCATTTAGACTCTCTGATTTAGGAAATGAAGGGTAAAGGTGGTTTTGTGTATCTGTAACCCTCTGCACAGGTATTTTTAATGAATGCAGTATGTTTGAAAATAAGCTAAAATTGTGAAAATGTATCTGGGGATTTTTCTTGGGAGTAGTTAACTGCTGCTATACTCTGTGTCTTTTTCCTAATTACTTAAGATCAGACAAAGTATCGCATCATGGATGGAGAAGGATACAAAAGAGGCTCTTTCAATCTCAGTTTATTTCAGGGCGATGGTGTGGCCGGAAAGAGGGAGAATCTCTCCCAGCACCAGGTATTCAGGAGAGGGGAATGGGAGTGGCTTTGGCTGGCTGCCAATGGGATGAGGACTCACAGGGACTAGGATCAGCATACCCGACCCCGGTGGGTACAAGGACACAGGGGAAGGTCACAGGACTGGAAAAGGGAGACATGAACTGGGGACTAGCAGGAAGGAGGTTTGCAGGGTATTTCATTTCTTATACCTCATATACCGAATTACAACAGTTAACTAATGGGAAAAAGGTACAGTTCAAGCTTTTGCTATGGAAATATTTTAATATTTACAGAACATTTTTCAAAATTGCCATGTAGACAATTACTTCAGTTTATCTTCCATTTCAATTGTTATCTGAAATCATATTTTGACATGTTGGAGCTTCAAGAAAAGTAAACTATCACCTGATGTCCTCCTTTTTCCGTGTTTTAGAAATAGCATTGGACAAAAAAATTTAAGAATATTAGTTACCAAAGAATCAATTCTGTAACAGAATGAAAGACACCACTAATTTTTAATGAAAAGGGAAATGAAAACTTGATGCTGTTAAAATCAATAAGTTAATTTGATTATTTTATACCCAAAAGACTTATTAGAAGCTTAGTTTCATTGTATTTTAGGAAATACTTTATACAGATCTACTTGGAAAACATGAGAAGTCTCTTTCTCAATATTTGGTTGTTTATTTAATGCAATGATAGTTCTGGGTGAATATAGAAGCTTTATGAAACTTATATAATAGTTACTAAATATATCAAAGAAGACACAATCAAATTTCTTACTCTTCAGTATTCTTTCTGAAAAATTGGGGTAAAAATGTACATTAAATTTCTGACATTTTATTGTACATTTAGAAGCTATCCAAGGGATACTGTGAATTGTGCCTTGCATAGAAAATTCATAAAGCAGTCTGTAATGGCAATTTATAAATGGATTTCAATTTTGCAGTAATAAATCTAGGAGCTACAGCTTCACCAGAAGCTACAAATGAGAAGTTTTCTGAAAGTGGATGAGAACATCTAATTTTTCTTTAATTTAAGCACCTTCATATTCACAAATGAGTCATAAAAATAATAAAAAAACCCACACAAAACGAATTGGATTAAAGAATGTAAATTACTTGAGGCATGAGGTGTCAAAATAATCAGTCTGCAGGGTGTTCTCATTATTTTTCTGTGACATTATAACAAGCAAGACTAGAGTAAATTAAGACTTGCTAGGAGATACAATGAGTGAAAATACTGGCCAATGGCAGGGTTTTCCTAGAAGTTTATTTTGTTTTCATGAATGCAGATGTGTCTAAATTAAGTCTTGTGCCTCAGAGAAGTTCAAGTCTCCTGTGCTTTTGCTTGTCTTTCTTCCTTTAAGAAAATCCTATATTTTTCTTCTTTGTCCCACTCTACCCTTTCATCATAACCTTTAAGTTCTTCTCGCATCTACAGTGCAGTTATAAATCTGTCCATATTCATTGCAAGGGAGCCATGAGGATCTCCTGATTAAACCCATCATTAAAAAAATAATTTTAAAAGAGTGAGATCTTATGGTGTTTGGTATTTCTATGCAAGTTTTATAGAAAATAAGGTAGTGGATCTTTTCACATTCCAATCTAAAGCACATTAGCTGAAATGTGTCTCCCATATCCATTTTTAGGGAAATCCATTTTGTGTTTGAGAACTCATGAATAATGAGCCCTTTCTGGTCTTGCCAGAGTGCTAGCTTTAAGTGAGGCGGTTTTGCTGTTGCTATCAATTCAGTTTATGTGCTTCCATAAAAGAAGAAATCCAGGCATGTCAGAGTCTGAATCAAGAGGGACCAGAAATAAGCTGGTACTGGACTGGAAGCTTGCATTCTGGTAAGGTATCCCAGGCAGGGGCTCCAGGTGGAATGGTGAACTGAAAAGGAACTTCTCAGCCCGTGGATATGAGACCCCAGTGGTGTGGTCTCCAGAGGGTGAAGACCCCAGGTGAGGCAGGTCAGGGCCATTAAGGGCTGTTCAAGCACTCAAGACTCTCACAGTTCTAATGGAGATTCACTTTAGTAAAAAGTGCAGAATATTCCACAAGTGTTTTATCATCTACCCAATCTTAAATCCAATCTATTTGGCTCCATACTTTCCTGCAAAATTTATATTTTGCAAAGTATTAGTGGTGCTCATTAATTTTTTGTGCCATTGAATATTCTGCTGCTGTGTTCCAGAAGAGAGAAAAAAACCTTTTAGAATATTCTGTCTGTGTGACACATTTCAATGTGACCTTTCATTTGCTCCAGACACTGCAGTGTTTAGTCTGTTCACCTGTCACATAAAGACCTTGAGATTCACCTAGTTAATTTTTCCAGGACTCCAAACTGCAATTGTTGTAGTTTCCAGAAAATCAAAATCCTGTTATTTTGGCAGGAAACCAGGGCTATGAATTATGCCAGAGAGAGAGAGAGAGAGATTTGTTTGTAAGCTGGAATTTTAAAAGCTAACTAGAGGGAGTGTGTTCTCATTTTCCTTAGATATCACAATAGCTCACAGAAGACCAAACTACACTCAAGCATGCATAAAAATAATATAGTAAGCAGAGAAAAGTCTAATTTGACTAGTTAGAAAACTCTAATAAGATGTGATAAGTATCTCCTCAAAATTCACCTATATGAAGGAACAACCTTGAAGGGACTCAGGTCAAGCCCACTAGAAGATATTTTGTTCCTTCTTCCATATGCTAGTAGTAAAGTAATTAGAAAAACAAGCTGGCACATAGAGGGCCTAGGTTCCTATCCCAAGGGTAATTTGAGATCCTGGGTTGTTACTTCCCAGAAGATTCATCAAAACATTGAGTTTTAGGATATCACATTGAAATTGCTCTTATTGGAGCAATTTAAATTATTTTATGTCGGTAAATAAAGACTCATTATTGAGGTTAAGGGAGATTTACAAGGGGAGAGTCAAGCTATATGCAATGAACATATAAATCTCATAATAGAAGCACACCAGTATTTTAAAAAAATCATCTTTCAAAGGACAGAATATGAACTAGTAAGAACAGAATATTTACCACAGCTACTAAAAGAAGCTGAGTTCTGTGCTTAGAACATGATCATATGTAATTATTTATACTTTCTTGGCAGAAAATTGTATGCAGTATGGAATGGCACAGCAGAGTGCATGAGGTAGTAGTGTAAAGGATAAAGAGCAGAATTACATTTTGAATTCCTGGATTGATGTTTCTAGACTGTCGACTTCACTGTGTAATTATCTGATGAGTGTTAAACAAGTCATGTTTCCTACTGCTTTACAACACAAAAACAAACACCAAAGCTTGAAGATCAAACTTAGCATCAAGCCAACTTTCATGCTGGCAAAAACATAAGTGGGTTTAGCTCTTCAAAAATTCAGGAACTGGAACAAACAGTGGAAGATGCTGAATCCTGTTTGCCAATAGTGAACCAGGAGTCTACAGAGATACAAAAGCACATGAATCATCAAAACCAGGCACTAGCAGGAACAGAGATTAAGAGCAACCAAAATACATAAAAATACTTTATTTTAGGGCTGTAGTGGTCTAAACTCCAACATGATCATCTTGGAAATGATCAGGCTTTTGATGGGTGTCTTTCCCATATGTTTATTTAGAGAACATATCATTCTTCTACTCTCTTTTCAGACTTGTTTTACAGCTTCTGTATCACTGGGGTATGCTTTCTTTTCAGCTTGACAATTTTGAGTATTTTTTAAAAGCAAAAAGAAGTATTAGAGAGACGATTTCTTTATAGTTTTGACAATGCCATTTACAGAAATAAAACCAGCTTTATATCTGTCTTTTCAAAGAATCAAGAAAATATTTTTCTTTTTTTTTTTTTCATCATTATACTCAGAGTTCATGATGAGGGAGCTACCTCTCAGATCCTCACCATTTTTTTATATTTTAGCATGAATGCTAGAAGACTGCTTGAATTCTTGGTTCACATTGTACTACACTGCATATGACTGTGTTGGAAATATGTTGTCTTACTATCTCTTAATTATAGGAAATTCTGCAAGAATATTTTATTTTACTCATAAATTATTGTCTCACCAATCATCAGCAATCACTCCACACCAGCAATTAATTGATATAATTAGATGACTGACAATGATTTCTACTCTTTTGCATGTTCCTGTCAAGAGAAAAAGGAGACCTCTCTCTGCCTCTCCCCTTTCTTTTTATTTTCTCTACCTCACAATTATTGTTAAATAAAATCCATATTATTGACTGTAGCATATGAACTCATTAGAACCTTGATTTGGGCAGAAGCATCCCTAAATAATATGGCCTTAGCAACCTCATAAACAATTCCTTGTTTTATGCTTAAAAGGAAAGCTCCTACTCTTTGTCTATGTTCTACTTCACCACATTAACCAAAGACATTTGCAAATTCTTGCCCATCACAAAGCTGAATCTATCCTCAAGCTACTTTAGAACTGGGTGTTAGCAATACCCATATCCCTTACAGAGAATATGTCACTAGGGCACGTTCTCTAGAGGGGAATTATATACTGGGGTATAATCATGGACTGATTTGATTGGTAACTTGTATTGATATCTGCCTAAAAGCCCTCAGTGGTAAAAACTGGTGGAATATCATTGCTTGGCCATCCAGCACCATGTAGAAGCAAATTGCCTGAGGTGGAGTAACTTCACACTGGTGCCAAGCCACTGTCTTGAGCCTGGCACTGTGACTGACTGCAGCAAGTCTTGCAGTTTCCCTAGATTCAACAATGTCAAATCTTTGGAGAGACCTGTAGAGCAGCTCTCAGTTAAAGATTTCTCCTGATGCAGGTGGTCACTTGGTCCACTTACATGAGTTCAGCTTAATAGTGTCATGTTTGCCTGATGTTCGTGTTTCTCTTTAGTTAGTTTTACCTAATTTGCTTGGGAAAAAATATTTTTTAAAGCCTTTACATGTTCCCTGTGATAGAGTTGGTGTCTTGTAAGGTCCAAGTTGGGGACAAAATTACTATTATTCTTCATGGTTTGCTTGTTTGCTGGTTCAAGGCTTCTTTTTAAAGTTAGGCTACCTTTTCAATATACTGATATTTTATCTCATCATCTTTTCCACTCTCTTCAGAACATCATAAATACTTATGATTTGTGACTCCTGAGGAAGATATACACAAAATACCTGGCATCTAAAAATGGATTTCAATGGAAGCTACACACTCAGGATTCTTTCTATTTAGTCTACTGGGAACTGGGTTGTTATTAAGACATGTAAACATATATCAACAAATAGCTAAATCATCTCTGTGTGTGTTTTTTTTTAATTAATTCAGGTATCAACAAAATTTGGGGGAAGAAAAATTTTCTTTCTAGACAGTCTGCTTGTAATTTTCCCAACTTTAATAAATATTTCAAATTAAATTATCTCTTCTTTAGAATCCTCCCTTGACTGTTGCAAAACAAACAGTTAAATTCTCTATGGAAAATCAGAACTGCATCATAAATCCTGAATGAGTTGGAAGGAACAAAACTCCTTTTTTACTCTAGACATGCTCTCCATCATCACACTGCAAAAGATATTTTAACATCATAAAATTTGTTCCTGAAAGATCTTGTCTCAAAAATTTGTGGAGAACAGTTTTTCAAGTGATAGACAGTTTCATCTTTTCTGAGACTTCTAAATGTGTTTCCCTTGATTTGCAAATTCCTTTACCTCAGAGGAACTTATGTGAGGAAAAGGAAAAAGTATTTGAGATTAAATTAGATAAATTATGGAGGGTAAGGAGAGTTAATTGCTTGTCTCAAATGGAAAACAATAGCTTTATATAATCTTGATCATCTCCCAGACAGTAAAAAATGTGCCAGGACGTTAGCAACTGAATAGGGAAAGGTAGTAGGTACAATTGTACTGTGCTTTCTTGGAAGAATAGCCCAGTTTTGCAATAAATTTTAACTCTCAGATGTAGTTATCTCACATTTTAGAATTTTCTCCACATGCTTCACAGAAAGAAAGCCTGCTCAATCATTTCTGAAACCATCTTAGTAAGGCACATGGTCTGTGATTCTTGGCATTGCCCTGTGCAAGTCTAGGAGCTGGAGTCAACAGTCCTTGTAGGTCTCTTCCAACATAAGATATTCTGTGATTCTGTGTTTGTAAATGCCACTAGGGAGTTCATAAACCTGTTCAATAATCTTAATTTTGTTTTAAATTTTTAGCTTAAAGCCTTTTTAGTTATTCTTCCCAGACATTCTATACATCTGGTGACATTTATCACCCCTCTGCCATTTGCTATTTTACCTGTAGCTTGTTCCTTAATGGGGAAGAGAAAAAATTAATAAACCAAATGATTTCCTGGGAAATATTACATATGCAACATATCACACGAAATAAAAAAAGCACCACAGTAAAAATGAAGACAAAAGTTATAGATATTGAAATTAAGGGGTTGTTTCTCCAAAGAAATAAAATTACTTAGCATTATTTCTTATTTGCAATATGAGCTTATATTCCTAAGTTTAGCATTGGACTCCAGAGTGCACAGGAATCAAAACTACTTTTAGAGCGGAGTATCAAGCCCCTTCCTCAAAGTTACTTTTTATACAATATGAACCTCAAATTACTTTTTTTTCCTGTCACTTCTTAACTCTTACATTGCTAATGCATGTAAGATTATTGAATTGTGTTGGCTCTAAACTAAGATTTGCAGTGGCACAAAAAGAATATTAGCTCTTACTCTAATTTTATTTGTCTTAATTAAATATTTATTAATTATTTGTCAATATTGAATTGCTGCATCTATTATTTTGATTTAGATTTCCTTGTAGAAACTAGCAATTACACAGTACTCTATCTTTTTTTCCTTCTTTCTGGCAGTAGTTTACTGTAGCTTCCTGGATAAAACTGGAAGCTTTATACTTAGTATAATTTGGTTACCTTATGCAAGATTCTCAGATTTTTTTTCCAGATTTTGTTTCATATCTGAAGGTCTAAAATATAGTGGAGACCATCTTCTTAAACAACACACACCCTAATAACGGTAGTTGGACTGGGGAAAGCACCTAAATGCAAGGTTACTGGAAAGAGAGGTCTGTACTAATGAGATAGTTCAGGATCTACTGTTCTGGAAAGGATGGGCTTAGGAAACATGCCCAGATTTTCATATTTTGGAACAATTCTTTCATACTTTGGAACCCATTCTATCCAAGGATATTATGTTAGGCTGCCATATGTTGGATTAAGAGATGTTATTAAATGTGGTCAGTATGGGACTTTGAAAGTTTTTCGGATGTAGAGATTTACACTGTTTAGTAAACTAATAAAACCCAAGTAGCAAGAGATAGCCCAAAGCTTCTATACCAGTGAAAACAATAGATTTGCTCATGTTGTGTTAATGATGTTGATGGTGAAATAGAGGAATTAAGCCATGAAACCATTAAAGATTCATAGATATAGTGGTTGCCAGCAAAGGGCTAAAGTTCCCCCTTGTCTCCATTCATAACTAGTCAAGTAAACAGTGTTTGTTTCTTTCACTTTTGCAGAAGTGTTAAGTATTGATCCCAGCTAGAAGTAGGGCATCAGAAAATATGTGAGGAATGGCATTAGACCATTTAGTCTATATAACTTATGGTAGCAGTAAGTTTTGCCTCTTAGGTTTAAGAATTACACCAGGACTTTGAAGAAATTTCCCTGACATTAGGGAGGCAGCATGGATTATGTGGACTCACCTCATGATTTAATTCCTGCTATTTCAGGAGTTCAAGATGCTGGCAGCTTTTTGCCCTGCACACATTAGGTTTTTTTTTTTTTGTTGTTTTTTTTTTCTATTATTCCTCCTGCATCATCTGAAAATTCCTGATTTTAATATCTGTTTGCTGCCCCCTACCAAACTTGATTTATTGCTCTATTGTACTTAGGTCTGTTGAGTATCTGAGATAATTTTACAGGTAGGATTCAAGTGTCAATCTTCCCTTGAAAAATGTTGTATTAAAGGGCAATGAGAAAAGCTTTTCCAACAAGAAGAGAAATGGCAAATGGTAATAAAAGATGAGGCTTTTAACTACACCAAAACTGAATGGAAAATGAAGAATATAAAAATCTACTTTGCACTATCGCATAGGGGAAATTTGTTGTGAACATGAAAAGACAAAGTGGGTCCTGAACTGGGAAGCAATGCTATACAGCTGGATTCCAAAGGGATGGAGTTTTTAGTGGTAGATTTACCAGAAAACTCAGAAGAATTAGATGGATGCAAACAGGCAACAGTTGTTTCAGGCCTCCTGTTTTATGGCAAAAGCAAAAAGACATAATGGTGACAGTTAAAACATTTGGGTGTTAAATTTCAGAGTTTAAGAGTGCTTTGTGGTGAAGGCATTCAACAAGGGATATCAGAATTACAGAAGGGCCTGAGAGATGCAGCATTTAAAAATTATTTCAGTAAAATTGATGTCCATGGTACAGTGAGGATTTCTTGGACTTCTGAGCATGACATCAGTCATTTAAAGAAGAAACAAGTTTGGAATGGCACTTCATTTATAAAAAGGCTCACACAACTTAGAAAGCTCCATAGAGGTAGGAGAGGGAAGGAATCATGAGACAATATTATCTGTCTCACTGTGTACAAAGAAGAGAGGAGAACATCCATCAAAAAAAATTATGTGTTATTGCTTTGGTGGTTGAAATAGACTGTTTCCCAGGAGTTTTAGGACTCGGTAAGATCTGTTACATATTCTCCTTCAGGAATTCCTTAAGTACAAATTAGCATTTTAGAGATTAAGAGACTTAACTTTTACTTGGAAGCTTGATTTTCTGTTTCAGCAATCATACTCAGATACTTTCTAGGTATTTCTCCTGAAGGGGGGTTGATTAGACTATGCTCACTGATCATGTGGTTCAAGCCTTTCAGAATTATATATGCTGCTCTTTTGACAAATATAAGAATCTATGATATACAATCTAAAGTTAGAAACCCTGAAGCCCTTCCTATTTCCTGCACTGTAGAACACAAAAGAGTTAATGAAAAATGAAAGTGCTGTTGCACTAAACAAAAAAGAGGCAAAGTAGTGACCTCTCAAATTTAGAAATAAAATTGATATGTGAAGAAAAATATCTTTGTGCTCTAGATTTGCATTGGACAGTGTGAGGCTTAAAAGCAATGTTAGTCTAAGGAAAAATGAAGATCAGAAGTTGTGGCCTAAAGATTTTCCTAACCTTCATAAGCAGATCTGCCCTGAATTCAATTACATATTTGCCAAGACAGACCTGAAGCCAGCCTTTCCACACCTACAATGCTGTTACAACAACATCATGCCTCTATTCACAGAAACACTCTAAATATTTGCTGGTTTAGACCATATTGAGACTGTTTTCCAATGAATTTAATTCCTTTCTCCTTCACAAGCCTGATTTCTCTGAAAACACATTAGATTCTACAGAAGTTTTTAAAATCTATCTAAGGCATTTCGACTTCTGTCATTTAAGTAAAGAATTGAAACTACACCATTTTGAGTCAAACTTTTACTGTTTTTAATGATAATTTTTAGTAAAAATATATCTTAGCATCATTATGTTAATTTTATAAGTTTAATATGCTCCAAATTATAGTCTTCTACAAGCAATCATGAACACAAAGCTTTTTTTGTTTTCAAAACACAGCATTTTATTCTAAAGTATCAGGCAGGCTCAACAATTCCTTGGGGAATTATTCTCTGAAGGGAAGGTAGCAGAAATGATGTAAAGAATGTAAAAAGCAAAAGAATGCAAATAGGATGTGTAAGAAAGATGTAAGTTGTTTCAAAAATACCCACATGGAAAAAAAAATACATAATGAAAAACTGTTTTTTTTAAACCTAGCAAAAGATCTTAAAAAATGGTGTAAGACAATAAAATGGGAAATGAGGCTGACAAAGAACTGTTCATGAGAAAAGATTCAAGTAGAATCTTGGCAATTAAGGTTAAGACATTTCAAAAAGAGTGCTGTAAAAGCACAAGCTAAATGCTGAAGGTATAAAAATCCCTACTGTGACTGTAGACTAATGGACTTTGGACTTATTTTGCTGAGAAAATAAATGTTGTGTGCCATATTTGTTACTTAGTCCCACTAAATTAACTATGAACAATCATTAATCAGCTTCCAGACTGTATGTCCATTATAGAATACATGTGCATATACAGATATGTTTTGACTTAGGATTAACAGTTTTCCATTTAATTCCTCTCCATTTCCCTCAAAATAAGTGCTAGAATAATGCACTACTGCATGAAAAAAAGTTATCAAGAAGCAGTGACTCAGTGTTTATGTGTGTAGCCCCCAAGTACATATATATTACGTTTCTAACAGAACAAAGTATTCTAATAGCTTAAAGCCAACTTGGAACTTTTTTTTTATTAAAAAAAAAAAAAAGTTTCAATGCTACTAAAACCCTGATTTCAAACAATTTTTTTTTTGTTTTTCTTTCATGACTATTCCAACATAACCTCAAATGGAAAAAAAAAAAAAATCTGTCTATTTAAACAGAAAGAATAATCAGAATGTGTTTGCCTTAATCAGTGGCAATTCAAATCAGGGTACTATAAGAAAATACTAATTTTCGTCCACATACTGTTTTAGACACAATTTAAGAAGAATGACAAGGAAATAATTTCATGCTACCTATATGACATCATCACACATAAAACAAGACAATCTTAGAGTCAAAGGACAAAATGCTATTTGGCAAATGGCTGTATTATAATGATAAGAAGTGAAAGGTGATCATGACTTCCATGATGACACTTTTAATGTCTGATCACACTTCCTCTCTCGAATGAAGTTTAAAAATCATTTTTTGGCTCATGAAAGTATGGCAGACTACATGGAATACTTAATTTGATGTGTTATCACACACTAGAATATTCTAAGGCAAAACATCTTTTTAATTTAAAAGGAAAATGAGGCCTAGATCTCTATCTTTCATCCCATTCCTGCTGTCAGCCCTGACTGTGTGGTGAAAATTTTGTTTGTTTCCAAAACCCATCCAATATCCGTTGGAAAGAAAGTTGTTTGACAGTGTTATACCTGGGTTCCTACACTACAACTAAAAAGTACAAAGAATTGTGATCATCTATTCTCCACCTCTACAGTTAGGAAAGTGAACATATGTAGTTTGATATTAAATAGAATTCACAGGTCTTCTTCCTCTTAGTGACACCAGTTCTTATTGCTACCAATTTCCTTTTGAAGAAGTAAGTACTTACATGTTGTATAAACAGGTCATAGACTACAAAAATGAGAAGTCATTCAGAACAGAAAAAAATTTATGAACACTTCAAAGATTCTTCTGTTTAATTTTTTCTCCCATTCAAAAGCGTGTCAACTGAACAGAGATGTTGCTTTGAAAAATGTGTAATCTATATCTATTCCTTACATTTTTCTTTTCTAATACTTTTGGAAAAAAAAAATCTCTTTTTGATCATCCCATTTGACTCTTTAAGCACCTATAAATGCCATTTAATGGCAAGTCAAAGATTACTGCTCTGTGTGTGGAATTGATTTTCCTTATTCATCTTGTGGTTTTGTTTGCTTTGAACTTTTTCTTCCCCTTTGCTTATAAGAGGAAATCTAGGGAATTTTTATTTTCCCTTGTTATTACTAAGAAAAGGTTAAGGAAGTATTCTTCTATATATTTGTGTAGATGAGTCTTGGTTGAAGTTTATCTCCAATGTAACCGATTTGAATTAAATGAGTTTTTTTTTCTTTCTGCACCGAAGACCTGACATTTTATCTATGTGCACAGTGGGTTTAATGCACATTCTTTTTTTTTATAACCACTGAGTTCCTCTCAGATCCTCTGTGTTTTCCCAATGATGTAAACTGTCCTTTTGTTTCTTTTTCAGTCTCAGTTATAGGGAAGTAAAACTTTACTATCAGTCACACTCTCAAAGAAAAACGACAGGACAAAACTCTCCCAAAGCAGCAGAAATTCCCACAGAAGAAAGCCCCTCTCAACATGAGCACCTGTAATATCATTTGTCCACTAAAAAGCATAGGGTTCTTACTGATAACCTGGCATCCTCATATTTCTGTGTCCTATGCAGAGCTTCCAGCCCTTGAGAAGTAAATGAGAACTTTTACTATAATATAATGCTATAATGAAATACTACTAATACTAATACTAGCAGTAATGTTAATAATATTATCAATATCAATATAAAGTTCTATTATATAAAATTGGCTTTATGGTAAGTAGCTGTGTCTTAATGGAAAGACATTTCTCATGACTTCAAGAGAAATGGTAAATAAAAATTATCTGCAATTGTCACCCTAAAGAAAAATCTTGATATGAAGCTGCTCACTCATGTTAATGTCCTGCTACTAAAAACCCGAAAAAAGGGAATGAAGTCACCATAGTAATAAACAAACCTGAGCTTTTGCATAGAAAGATAGTGTATGTGAGCTGGATATTTGATTTTAGGCATAACAGTTAAGTGCAGTCCAAGAGGGGTGGATCTAGAAGAGAAATTCTGAAAACTCATTTAAATCAGTGAGGAATGGATTATGATATTTGTTGACATTTGCTTTATTGTTTTCTTCTCATTGGCTGTAGTAAATATTTGAGAGGATTCCTCTAGAAGCTTGTAATTGCTCTTTTTCCTCAGTTTGGCTGAAAAAGCTTGAGAGAAGAAAGTTCAGAGACATGTCAGGAGGGGTCAAATAGAAAAAAAGTAAAGGGGTCAGAAAGTAAAAAAACTAACAACTGGGAACCAGCACTTTGGGTAGCTTTTATAGAGTTTGTTGCAACTCAGTGAGCCACTGAGACCTCTGACAGTCTGAATGCAAGGGCACACTTGAAGAAGTGTTTATAAACTTTGTCTTACTGGTATTTGCCTGGCATAGTTTATTAGAATCTTGAAGTATCCCAGTTTGGATTCCAAGTCATGTTATTTTACTTGGAAAATTTTCTGCCTTGTTTTGAGGTGCTTAGTGTGAGGAAAGTAGTCAGATAAACCTAAACTCTGGGCTGATAGTAATAGTATTAGGTGTTGAAAAAACACCAGCAGAGGCAATAATCTGCCTAGGTGGTGATAAACACTTAAAACACATTAGTAAAAATTTTCCTATATGTGAACTATAAATGATCTATTTTTCTAGTTTCTATAACTGTTCTTTTTTTGGTTTGTGGGATCATCCTAGGAAACCAAAATCCCTAAGGAATTTATGCATAAATAAGCTACAGATAAAATATTTAGCAGCCACTGGTGACAATCAAAGAATATAGCTGCAAAAGATACAGAGTACCAAAATTTGTCTTTATGACTGGTCCAAGCTGTGCTCACTGCAATTAAACCCAATGTCACTACAGTCCTTCAAGAAGATTTAAAAAAGAAAATTAAATTGGTGTTACTAACCATTTGAATATATTGAGATTTCTAGTAACAGTTTAGTAAAACTTACAAGAATGTATGGCTGACCTTTGAGTGTTACATTTCTTCACTGACTATGCTCTGTGGTATTTTACATGCAGGTTTGGTCACTATAATATATAAGTTACTGTAGTTCATATTCTTTATCCAAGTTGTTTTGTTGTTCTTTTTATTAAGTCCAGTAACATTTATTTAAATGTTATTTTATTTTGAAATGGAGTAAACATAGTATCATGTTTAGAAACTAAACTAAAAATCACTAATTTAGCATAATAAATACTTGGTAAAAACTGGAAAATATTTTGGAAGTATTTTTAAACAAACAGGCAACTTCCATATTTGACTTAATTTTTCATGGCTTATTTCAATATAGAATCAGTTTTAGTGTCTGCTAAGTCAGAATAATTGAGCTCTTTTCCTTAGATATTATGCTGAGAGTTCATTGTGAAAAATTCCAATTTTTAAACTTTTTCCCCCATTTCTTGAACTGTGGTTTGGATTCAAACAAAATGCATGTAGGGAAATTTAAATAAAGTTGCTTTCATTATTTTTGCTATATGGTGCAAATCCAAGAAAAGCCTATTCTTGTGTAGGAATCATGCTCATGGAAAAAAAGGAGCAAATTGTTTTATATGAAGGTTCATTGGTGACCAAAGATCACTTAGATTTCATTCTTGCATGCCTAATTTTACTGCTTTCACTGAACCAGACTGTGTTTGGTTTGAAGTGAGAGGGACTATTTGAGAACTTTAATGTGAAGGGGAATTGTTGCATGAAAGCAAAGAAAATCAAATTCACTTGTACAAGAATATTGATTTTACAGGCAACATGAATGCATGTAGTAAATACTTAAATGTGTGCATAATATTTCTTCAATACTTCATAGTTAATTTAATTGTGGTCTATAATGTGATTTCTCTCCAGTTTAAAAAAAAAAAAGGAGAAAAAAGGATAGGGGGGGCAGTTAAAAAAACTTGCTTTAAGGCATTTAAAAAAACATGACAGATCTCAGAGGGAACATTTAGCTGAAGTGTTAAAAGAGAATTATTCTTTTTGGTCACATTAATACAAAAGAAACCTTGGTTTACATTGTGCCCTTCTTAGAGTTCTCTATCAAGTTCAAAGAAGTGTTGTGATTTCTAATAATTGATGAGAAATGCAGCAGCTTCCTGGTGCAAACAAACAGACACAATGCTGAGGATCTAACATTCTTTCTCACTTTTTCCTGGGAAATTATTTCCACCACAGACAAACAACAGGATTTTTAACCTTTTTTAAGATCTGGGAAAAACTCGTTAGTCACCACAGAGTCAGCAAGGATATCTTCATATTACTTTTATAATTTTGGAATTTTACGAGTCCATGAGTATTTCAGATTTGCATAAAAATAAGATATTTTATTTAAAAAATTACTATGAGTCAAGCTGTAAACTACAAAAGTAAAAAAAAAAAATTAACAGATTTTTAATTGTGTATTTTGAACTAGTATACTTACATTTGGAAATATAAAGTAGAAAATATATGGTAAATGTTCTGTAAGTTATCACCAGCATTTCAAAGTAGATAGCCACTTTTAAATGTTTAATATCCATTCCCAGAGGCAGTTTTCTCAAAGGAAACACAGATGAAAAACCGATTTTTACACCCCAGAATTTTAGTAACATTCAAAAGTTCAAAAGTGGATTTTTCTTCATGTGAATTCAAAGTCTGTCAATTTACATAGACAACTTCTTGTTCTTTATTATTTTCTTAATTGACTAAATTGGAAATTCTTGCTTGTCACTGTGTAGACAACAATAAAACACTAATGAAGCAAATTTCTCAAAGATCTTGCACTATTAATATCAGGTTCATAATTCTGAGAAGGAATTTTTTGTGATTTCAGAACAGCTGGAGCGTGAATAAAGTTTAGCTTATCTGAAATCTCAGGATATCTTTCATATTGGTTTTAAATAAAGAATTCCTCAGACCAATTCAAATAATATCTTTTCTCCAAGCCCCACACTTTCTTTTTGCTGTTTTTAGTGATCATTACAGTTGATGTTACTGCAATGACATCCAACACACGAGTTCCCTATCAAGGCTTTCTTGTATTATCTGCATATTATCTGGCCAAAATCAGTTTTCTAGGCAGTTTGCCAACTTGTTCAGTGTCTTGCCAGCACTTGTCAGTAGTGGGCAATATCCAGCACTACAGTTACTGCAAATGCAGCACACTCCAAGAAATGAAAGGTGGTCAGAAACTGTTTTTGAGACTGTTTGGTTTGGCACTATTTCAGTTCTAAGAATTCAAGCAGCAGCTGAATAGAGGCAGTAAACTTGTATCTCAAAACGCGGCATGAGGCAATATTGGAAGTTCTCAAATAAAGATGGAGATAACCTATCAGTTCTCAGGCTCTTTGTTAAGCTAGAGGGATGCTGTGAAGCATTCAAGTATCAGAGCTTTTGTTCTGTATTGCATAAAGTGATTCAGCATTCAAGACAGTGATTGAGATTAGAGAGTTTTCCAGTAGTGAAGATTAAAGGCTGTTTTCTGTAGATTTTAATACTTTAGTAGTACTCCATTTAAGATCTGTCACAGTTTTTAGCTGAGTTTTGTAAGAAACTACAATTTCATTTTCACTGCTGTCTGAAAATGGTTTGGGAGAAAATTGAAAGCAAATATGAGTATTCACATAACAGCTACAAATTATACAAAGAAGTAGCAAGAGCCGATTTAATCTTAGTCTTCAATTTTTGGGATGGAGGAAATATTCACTTTTCATTTTGAAAATTTCCATTGCCTTTCTATTGCTCTTATTTTTGAGACATTTAACAAAATAATCTTGAACCCTTCTATCATCTCATTGAATTTCTTGATTTAACTAACTCATTAACATTATTTTTATTAATCCAGAGTGGATGGCACTATTTTACTGTTGGTAGTTTCCTCTTCATCATTTCTTAATATACTATGTTTCTCTGAGACAAATGTTATATATAATTTTTAAACTGCCAAATAAACTTTAGACAACCTTTTGATATATTTGCCAGAAATCAGTATTTTATTAGATTTTATTTTAAATAAGTCAGGTTCTGAAAACAGTTTCCTACCTTCATGAACTTTGGACTTGAATATTTCACTACCTGCAACTATGAAAGATTTCCTGTAATTTCAAGTATTTTACTGTATCAACAAGAAATTAAAATGACCATTTGTTATCACAAATAAAAAATCCTAAAATTTTCACTTGGTCTTAAAAATGTGTATACTTTAGAAAAAGTACACTATTATTATTAGCACATTCCATCTAATGGAATTTTTTGAAAGGCCGAATGTCTACAGTACTAGGGCTTGCTATTTTGTTACTACTATTATTATTATTTATTATTATTATTATTATTATTATTATTATTATTATCATCATCATCATCATCATCATCATCATCATTATTATCATTATTATCATTATTATCATTATTATCATTATTATCATTATTATCATTATTATTGTTGTTTTGTGATTGTTGTTGTTGTTGCTTTTGTTGTTGATGATGTTGTTGTTGTTGTTATTTCTGAAAAATAAAAATGAAATTCAAGATATGTAATTGTACTTTCACCACTACTGGAAAAAAGGAAGAATAAATCCATTATGGTTGCTTATAATACCTAGAGTAGGAACACATTAATTCAGTTGAAAAAATACCTTTGAAAGAACTGTGAAAAGAGTAGTCTAAAACTGGTGTTGGTAGATTGATAGTTAAAATCACTGTTTACTTCAGCTCACAGATAACATATGTAGATATAGCTAAATTAAAACCATTGAAATATTAGGGTGAAGACCTTCTTATTGAAGGCATGGTTTTGGAACTAGATGATATTCAAGGTCCCCTTCCAACCCAAACAATTCTATAATTCTATTATTCAGTCTATTATTCTATGACCAGAGATTAAATAAGTGGGGTGCAGTTAGACCTCTCTATTCTCATTTTATTAGTTTACATTAAAATCTAGCTTCTCTGCAAGAAAGCAGAAGCCTCAGTGTCCAGCTGCCCACCTGGCCAGCAGTGTGGCCAGGCCCCTGCCTTTGTGCCTTATATTTTGCAAATACAATAATTCTAAATTTAGAACCATTAGTCTTAAATGTCCAGCAAATTCTGCACACAAAAAGCCAAGAAAATTTGTGCAGAGGCCAGAAAAAGAGAATGTTTTGCTTCAGATCTCCTTCCCATGCTATATGGGATTATGAAATCCTTGGGAAGGAATATGCTTCAAGGAGGAAGAAAAACATTTCCTGAGTGTGAGCTTCTTATCTGAAGATATTATTTTAAAAATTATTCCTTTTAGTAATCTGTTTTAAAACATTCACTGGCTTCTCCAGAAATGTAAAACAGATGTTACTGAAGCTGATTTTAAATTGAAGGAAAAAATATCAATGAATTGTCATTTCTAGTTTATTGTTCTCATTTTTGAAAAGAATTCTCTACCCTTACCCAGTTAAGGTAAAAACTCTTTATTTTTTTTGCTTTAGTAGCTGCTTTATAAGATAAATTTCATATTTTTAATAAGCTCAGTAAACATAGTACTCTCTTTTGGCTAATGGCATTGGTCTAAAATTCTTCATGGAAATGCAAGCTTGTTATTTGCATTCTGAAATAATGCAATTTGGCTGAATCTCAGGTTAGGCCTAAAGAAAGAAGGAATTTATATGATGTCTGATGTTGAAAATCTATCACAGATATTAGCAAGGTAAAGATTAAATATATTCTGCATATTTTATTTTCTGATAGACATTCAGCATATTTTTTAATCTTAAATTTCAATTTCAATTGTCATATTTCTCATCAGCAGATAGCTACCATTAATGGAAATGATAAGGTACTCATAATAAAGGAGATTAAATTAAATGGTATTTATAACTTTACTCAATGTTCCAGAACACAGAAACCAAATGATCTTCTGCATCCCCAGTGTGTTTTATATCAGAATTCTAGATTCCAGGATGTGAGAGGAAATGGTATTAGCTTGTTTTTATAATATTAACCCTAATGGTTGTTTATGAATCACAAGGAACCTTGATTACACAGAAACTGAAGGTTTGGTAGGTTTTTGGGAGGTTCTATTCTCTTAGCAGTCCATGCCAATTTCTCTTTAATTACTGAAGAGGTTAAAACAACAAAATCTGACAGGCTGTTAGCTGAACTCAACCCAGACAGATGGCACCATTCTATTCAAGCCAGTTTTGTGAAAGTTCTGCTGCACCATATGCTAGAATCAGTTCTACAACTAATTAATGCTTTTTACAAGACAATCATTGTCCCAAGGAAATTTCTTATGGACAGGTCACAAATACAGAGTGAGAAATTCTGAATTGCATATTGTCTCACTGGCTTGTCTGCTCCAGTCATAAATAAAGGTTAGCATAGCAAGGCATCCTGAATAACCTTTCAGCTCAATCCCAGTAGTACTGACATTCCTGGGCCGTATTTGGAAAATAAATATTGAATGCTGTAGTGACTTTGAGCTTTTTCCTTTCTTTTTCTTAACAGCTGTGTGGTAAAAAATGGAATAAAGTTGATTATGCAACTGAGTTGCCATCTATTAAAATAATCTAATTAAAAGAAAAGAAATTGCAACAGATAATTATAAAAGTTTGGAACTACGAGCTCAAGAGGAAAAGTGGTTATTATAATCATGAAGCACAGCTTACATAGACATTAACTTTAGTTTACCAAAAAAAAATCCAACAACAAACCAGAAACAGAATGCCAATATTTTCCTAGGGCAAAAACAAGAGGAAGGTGAAGAAAGATGAGATGACATGGTAATATTATGCTATCTGCTACCCCCTTTCTCCATATGATTTAATATGATTCTCTGAAGTCAGATTTTTTTAAGACTTATCTATTCAATTAGACTGTTGAGGTTCAGGCTTTACAATTTCACTCTCTGAGGCATGCCTTCTGCACAACTAAAGTGATATGCAAAACACTTCAGTAGTCTTGATGTTCAGAGAAATTGTTAGAATGAGAACTCTGTAATTACACAGTCTGGGAAGAAAAAGAATTTTATGTGCAACAGATGTAGAAGAGACCTATTAGAATAATAGGAAGAAAGAGTTAGTTATTACAGGAACAAGTATCTGTCTGTGGTATTTCATAGGCATTTATGAGCAGGCTCAAAATCTATGCAGATTTTGTGTGATTGGAAACCATGCTGTGATGCTATGTAAATAAAACTGTTTATACTCTAGATCATTCATGCCAAGAAGAAGCAGAGAAAATACTCATCACCCTACAAAACTTTAAAAAAATGCATTCTATGGAATCTCAGCCCTTATTACAATCATTTTCTCACAGAAAAAAACCCAACTTTTTATTAAATACAACAAAGAGGGATGTTTCAAAACAGCTGAACAGCTGTCTGATGGAACATCAGAGCCAGAAAACCTGCAAAATTTTGAGAGAAATTTCATTATATTTTCAAAATAACCCCATGGGAAGGTAAGCAATTTGATTTAATATTTTGTGTGGTTTTTTGGTCTTTATTAAGAATGTGGTTCCCTCAAACATCCTAATACGGCTTTCTGGAAGAAGTCATAGGGTTTTTCTAGTTGATTGTTCTAGACATATTAAGATGATTTTTAAGTACAGTCCATTATGAGCTGGAAAATTTCTTTAGATGCTCAACTGTGACCAGATCAAGCAGAGTTCAAATAACAGGGTCTACACCTGCTTAAGCTGCCTCTGTTCAACCAATAAAAACCCTTAATTTCCGTGAGCAGATGAGAAAAACTCCTGCTCTCTAAACAACTCTTTTGGGCAACATGTTTGAATGCATTGCACCTCTGCAGTAAGTCTCATGGTTCAGAAAACCAAATGAATGTTTACAAACATGCATCTTGAAGAATAAGTACCATGTGATCTCTGCATGTACATTTATGTTCAAGTTATTCTTGGAATATTAGCCACACTTGGGATAACTCCTGCTGGAAAATACCAGTCAAGAGCTGCCTACCATTGGAACAAACAGTATAGCTGTCTTCCATCTTTTTGAACCATTTCCTTATCTTGTGTTGGATGAATTGCTTTGTTGACAAGGAATTTTGTTTTGAGTTGTTGCCATTCCCAAACCCACCCCTTATTTAAATAACTTGAAATGTGTCAGTAAAATGTGGAAGACGAGAGAAGATTTGGCTGCTGTGGGAATGATTCAGTGGTTTATTTAATACTTATAAACGCCCTGAGACCAGATGTCTCAGGTTAATCTATGCATATGCCACCAGAAGAATATGCAACTAGATTTTTAATAAACTTGAATTAGCATTGTTGACCTTGGCTAAGGTTCGAATTCCCATCCAGACACTCTCTCATTCTTCCTCCCCAACAGGACAGAAGGAGAAAGTAGGATGAAAAACCTTCTGGGTTGAGAAAAAGACAAAATCACTTACCAGTTACTGTCTTTGGCAAAACAGGTTTACTAGATTTGGGTAAAAATGATTTAACTTGTTGCAAATAAAAACAGATTTGGGAAGTAAATTCTAGTTGTTGAAGTGCTGGTTTGAAAGTGGGACTTCTGTGAAACCAGAGAGAAATAGGAGCACAGAAGCTATGGAGGGTGACTATATCAGTCTTTTATGAGTGATTATAGAGAGAAAGTATTCTCTTCAGTGATTCTCCTCACTTCACAATCATCACTAGAATCCTCAGCTGGTCTCTCCATTGAAGAAGAAAAATCCAGCTTTTTTTCCAGGTTTTTTTTAACTTTTTTTTTTTTTGAAGGAAGAAAGAGATGGAAGAAATATTCCCCCAGAAAGTATGTTGCATGAGTTTAGATATCTGTAGCTGTGGAGGAAACAGGCATTGCAGTGAAAAGTAAGCCCTTCACCAAATATGCTCTCATGCCTGTTTTGATAGCACAGCCTGGCAATGGGGCTGAAATACTTTTGCATGTCAATTGTTGGCAGCAAATGGCAACAAATCACCACAAAGAAGAGAGATGCAGGTTTCAGTAAGAATGTTTATGACAACTAAGTATGTTTCTGCATGTATATTTGCTTTTCTACATGAAAAAAGGGACATGAACTACTTTCCAAACTCCTGCCATACATAGTCTTGGCAGGAGATGGCTGTGGGTGTGCAACTTTTGCTAGTTGTCCCAGGGCATTGTCACGCACACCAACATAAGGGACACCTGGCAGCACTCTGGAAGTCATGCTATTTTCTCAGTCCTCCAGGGATATGGCCCTCAGAAGAATGAGTTGCCATCCCACCTGCTCAGCAAGCTGTCATCTTGTGATGCCTGTGAAAGAGATGTGTGTGGGAGAAGTGCATTGCATTATGTGTTCACCAGACACTGCACTGTGCAGACTGCCTTGATTCTTTTTCTTTTGCAGCACATCTGAAGGGGGCAGCCTGAGATGCTGCCATCAGCCTTGGGACCATGGTGAGAAGAAATCACAACATTACAAAATAAGCCCAGGAGTGCTACCCAGAGGTCAAGGAACTTAAACTTCAGTACCAGGGGACAGAATCTGTCCTAACCTGCAAGCAGGAGATCTTGCACAGCAGTTGCAGAACAGTCAATTTCTCCATGCCATGTGCATCATATATAAAAGAGCCTATACTAATACTACAGTCTACCTAAGAGCTCCTGAATATCACTGCACAAACTTGGGTAAAGCATGCAAGATGAAGAATGTTAGCTTATTAAATTTTTGAGTAGCTTTAGAATTTCTGTTGCTGTGAAAGCAGGAGTTGAACTAAAAATACAGATAAATATCCATACTTACACTTATTCCCAATAATTATACTCAAAATAACAAATGAAATTATCTTTTTGAGCCAACTGTCATCTCTGGTTCAAAAATCTAGCTATTTTATTCCTGAACATTCATGCTTTTATTTTGCCTTGTCTTTGAGAACTACAATAAAAACTGCAGATCTGATTGCAATTATTTAAATGAATATAAAATTAAGCTTCTAGACTTCCACTTTCAAAAACTGTTTTGTCCTATCAGTGCTAAAATATGATGATGTTGTCATTTAGCAAGTGAATCAAAACAAGCACCATGAGCAGTTTCTAACAATCACTGATTTTTACAAGGTTGTTTTGATAGTTTCAACATTGACAAATTCTGATAATTTTGAAACAATTAAAGCTGATTGTACATACCGCTTTCTAAAGTTTGTCAATTCATCAACTTAATTATAAATCTCTACTCATAGAAAAAGAACACATTACTTCGTATATTCTCTGCTTATGGTTTAAGATGTTTGCAATTGTTATACAGTTAATATTGTTCAGTATAAAATGTCACCCCATTGATAAGTATATATATATATTTGTTTCAAATTTCAACATAATAGCATAACGTGTTTTTACCTCTAGGAAATTTGTATGTGTGTCCCTGAAATTCACATTTAAATAGCTTATTGCATTTTACATGTCTGACTTGATTAAATTACCTTTCTTTATAACGTCTACAATCTCAAGATGAAAATTGTAATGATGTTTTATCTCAAAGATATGTGGGTTTATAAAAGTATAACACACTGTTCTGACCTTGAAAATGGAATTCACTGGAGTTTCAGGTGTCCATAACATTTATATGGCTGATTATCCTCAAAATGCTTTTACTGAATGTTGCCCTGTCCTTATATCTGCTCTACTAGTGGAGTGATCTGAGAACATCTTTTCCATTACAGCTTTTTTCTCTTCTTTGTTTTAATGTCTCAGAAGAGCAGCCATTCAAAGCAGGCTGATATCTCCTTGCTCTCAAAACCATAGAAATCCTTTTCCTAACAGAGAGAGCTACACCAGCTCTGGATGGTCTGAGTGAGAAATCGGATCTTCCCTTGGTTTGATTCTAAGCAAATTTAGGATTGGCATCCTTTTTTATTACAGGGCCACACAAAGATACAGGAAGGGAAATCACAAGTCTGAAAAGTAATCCAAGCCCATCTTCTGCCCATTTTGCATCAATTCTCATTTAGAGTAGACAAATTATCTGTTTAAATTGGTAGAAGAGTAGATTAATCTCATGTGTCATGTCCTACATGCCTTTTTCTCCATAAGTCTGAAATGATGTTTTAATGCATGCATTAGTTTGTGTATGCATGGAGTGGTATTTTTATGCTAAGTCTTATAAAATGTTGAGATTGTCTGAGAACCCTCATGATACATGACTGAACCAAAATCTAAAATATATTTTACAATGGAATACTTGGTCTAGTGTATTGTATTATTTCATCCTGTACAATCTGATTGCTGTATCTAAGTGCAAATCTTTTTAAGGGTGATGATGTCTCCAGGCAGTGGATGTCAAGATGCTTAATGGCTGCAGAAAGCCCTATGCAAACTAATTGTGTAGGAGTTACCATAGTAGAGTATAACTGCAAACATCAGCAAGGCAAAAATATATGCAAATTCTGAGTTGCAGATTTGATTGGGGATTTGTGGAAAGCAACAGAAATAAAACCTGCTAGGTAACTAGGTGAACAACACTCTTTTCCTTAAACATTCCCCAAAAAGTGTCACCACCTGCACTTAAATATGATCAGTAATGCTAGCACAGAAACCTGATGTTTGATTGATGTAATGTACTCTGATAGATTTAAGTCAAACTTTTGTCTTTGGTCTGTAATCCAATTTAATGAAGTGATGCCTTTTTCATAATTTTCCAAACTGGCATCAATGATCCACAAAATCATACTGATTTAAGATCCTGAAACACTGTATATTCATAAAATATCATAATTCAGAGATAATGAAAAGTACCTGAATTACAATAGATTTTAGAAGTGGAGATTGATGAGTCCAGTGAAAGTAAATAAGTATTTTAAACAAAAATCAGAAAAGAAATGCAAAAAAGGACTTGAAAAGAATGTATTTTTGTTTTCAAAATATTATGTTAGTAAGTAACAAGTCACACAATCATAGAACATCCTGAGCAGCAAATGACCCACAAGAATCATCAAAGTCCATCTTCTGGCCCTGCACAGGACAATCCCAAGAGTCACACCATGTGATTTAAAGAGTTGTCCAAAGGCTTTTTGAGCTCTGTCAGGCTTAGTGTTGTGACCACTGCCCTGGGAACTGTTCCAGTGCCCAAACACCCTCTAGGAGAAGAACCTTTCCCAATAGCTAACCTAAATATCCCCTGACATTTCTTTATGCCATTCCTTTGGGTCTGGTCACTTGTCACCAAAGAGAAGACATCACTGTCTGTGTCTCTGCTTCTGCTACAGGAAATTGTAACTGCAGTGAGGTCTCCCCTCAGTCTCTCCAGGCTGAACAGACCAAGTGACCTCAGCCACTCCTCAAACAGCTTTCTCTTGAGGCCCTTCACCTTCCTCATGCCTCTCCTTAGGATGCTCTCTAAGAGCTTAATGTCATTTTTATATCCTAACACCCAAAACTGTTCACAGGACTCAAGGTGAGGCCACACAAGAGCAGACAATCCTCTCCATTGGCTATCTTGTGATGCTGTTCCTGATATACCCCAGGACATGGCTCTCACAAAAGTAAAAGTAGTCTTCTATCAGACATCTTGGTGGTAAAGAGAAGTAAAGAGAAACATTAAATATTCATGCAAGAACCTGTCCCCAGAGGCATATGATGTGCAAACTGTGAACTGCAGACACAAATCTAAAGACAGTCATTGTCAGCGAAACCCACCTTGTATAGGAAAAAAACCAGGATATAAAAAAGGCCAAATTTTTTTTGTTTTGAATGTTAGTACTTATCTCTGTATGTATCTGTAATCTGGCTATTCTAACCTATAAAAGTTGAAAAAACAGTAACAGGATCTTACTAAAGAAAAGTATGTTTCTCAAATCACATTATTTATTATAGAGAGCAGGTAGGAATTTCTGGCTGAATTAATCTGCAACAGAAATTACCATCAGGTTTATTGCTTTCTCTGTTTAGTGGACTGCCAGCAGTGCATTGTTTGTAGGGATAATTTGGCATTTATATGCTTTTACATTATCTTTGTCTGCAGTCTTTTCCTTATGAAATTCTGCTTTGAGTTTTTTTACTGAGGCTCTGCTCTATAATGGAATTAATTTTGCTCTTACACACTGTGCTATCACTTTGAATCCAAGACTGCTGCTCCTCAAAATTCTCATCCCACAACCTTTCTATAAATATAATGCTCACTTACAGAGAGAAAGAAGTTTTGGAGTATTTTCTGTCTTACATGCCACATATTGTGCAATAAAGGATAAGTTCCTTGAGTGACCAAAAATACAATTCTCATCTATGTAAGCTACATAGCAAGAAAATTAGTTATGCAGATTATAATTTTTATTTTTACATTGAGTCAGGCATGATGTGGATGAAGTTTCGGAAGAATTCTACAACATTTTAGGAATTAAAATTGTTCCTGACCATCTTATCCATCCTTATGCAGATTTGTGCATGTTATCTCAGCAGGTTATGGCTGGGATACAGTAAGATTTCCCCATAGTACCTGGTAGAGTTCTGTGTTTTAGATTTAGTATGATTCTCATTGGCCAACTTCTTGAGCTTGTCATAGAATCACAGAATTGATTCTTAGAATCATCAAGGTTGGAAGAAGTCTTCAAGACCATCAAGACCTGTAAACCCTAAACCACTAAACCAGATCACTCAGTGCCAGGTTCAGATGCCTCTTGAACTTCTCAAGGGATGGTGGCTCCACTACCTTCCCAGACAAACTATTTTAGTCCCTGACCACCCCAACAGTGAAATTTTTTTTCCTAATATCTAGTGTTAATATCCCCTGCACAGTTTAGGGCCATTTCCCTCTGGTCACTGGAGGCATGGAGGAAGAATCCAGTCTCCACCTCACTTTTTTATTACTATAATTTGTAGTTGTATTACTGTATATACTTGTTTTCAATTATTAAACTGTTTTTTTTTTTTTCTCAACTTCTGAGTTTTAAGGGTTTTTTTTCCTTATTCTTTTCCCAATCCTGCTGTATTCAGTGTCTCCTAACAGTTCATTACTCAATGAGAATGGAGACAATTTGGTGCATTTCAAAGAAGTAACAGAAAAAAAAAGGCCTTTAGTTTTAAAAGAGCCTTAAGTAAAACACCTTGGGGAAAGTAAACACATTGTAGAATCTGCACAGTGAAAGTTTACCACACAAAGACAGAGAATTATTAGGTGAAAAAAAAAAGAAATATATTTTGTATATTCTTTCTGAACTTGTATTAAGGACATGATAAGATCACAGTAACTGACTTGTAAACCAGCAGAAGACAGCACATTGTGATAAGCAGAGCATGGCAGTTACCTGCTTAACCCAAACAGTGATATTATGTGTGTATCTGTGCTCAAAGAACCAAAATGAAACAAAATGCAGGCTTGCCTTAGTCATCACAACCCTGAGAGAAGCAAAAGTCAGAGAAGGTCGTTTCTGAGTGCAAACATATTAAACCATCTTCTTCCCACCAAAGCTCCTGGGGTTTTCCTTCTTCACCGAAGGATAAAATGCAACAAAAGCTTTGGACTGGCTCATAATTAGGTGAAAGAAAAGTCCCTATCCAACATACTCGACACAACACACTTGGTTCAACTGCAGATTTTAATATCACAAAAAAATGCAAAATAATATGTTTAGCTGAATTGTCTTCTGCTACACAATGAAAGCTTATTCTTTTGTAGAACTGGCAGCCAAAATAGCTTTTCATGAGTCACAATTACCTCAGACACAATAACTGGCTCTGAAGACCCTGTGTCACAACCAGTGCCTGAGTGCACAGGCAGCCTGATATCCAGAACTTATCACTTACCTAGAAAACCTGTTTTCTATTTTGTCATTCTCTCAAATGATGTCACATTTGGGAAGAAAAGATAATTTGCCTGTTTTGAACGTTTATTTTGCAGAAACCCATTCATGACAACAGCTGTATCAAAGCATTCTACTTCTTTGGAGTATAAGGGGAGCAGCTTTACCACCAGTCTGACCCATCAGCCCTCTTCTCCTTCCTCCACAGTCTGTGCCTTTAATGGGAAGGGGTATTAACACTCTACCTGTGACAGCAGCTCAGCAGACTGTCATGTTCAGAAGGAGATTTTGAAAGAAGTTCATGCAAATTACATGCCAGCTTGTCGTCTTCAGTAGAAGAGAAAATTAAGAGTATAAAAGTCTTCAGCAATGACAGTTAAAAGAGTAAATATGAAAAGTTCCCTGTCAAGACAGAAAAGAGAAGCAAGGTGACAAAAAGAAGAAGAAAGTAGTTTAATGCTCAGGAACAAGGTACAGCTAGCAGCAATGGTTAATAAGTCAAAATTTCAGAATATCTTAGATGAAACTATGCAAAGATAAAGACCAGAGTAAATCTTAGAAAGTAGTAATACTAATGAGACTACAGAAACTGAAAGAAGTATGATGCCATATTAAGAAAAGAAATAGACAAATGAAATTTGATGGTGGGCAAAAATTAAATCCTCTTGTTAAAATCTAAAGTGATTGCATTTAGCATAGGGGAAGCAAATACTGAACACTTACTGATATTTTCTGAGATTTTTTTTTTATGCATTTTGCATGAAGCAAAGTGTCATTACCCTGGTAAACTACATAGGTTGATCATGATTAGATACTGTATGAACTTGTTAAATGAGGGACCACAGAAAAACCTCTCAAACATTTTCCAAACCTCTGAGAGGCAAAGAGAAAGCACCAAGGTGCAGCCTTTCCATCATTTGGGAGAAGAACACATTCTGTCTACAAGTGCACAATGTGGTTTTCTTTAAGAAAACTGCCTCTGGAAATAGGCTGTGATGCTCAATGTATAACAGCTAAGACTAAGAGATCATTTTTATAAAGATGACAAAAACTTCTTGCTCCATTTAGATGATAGAATAATAGATAGCCAAGTAATTTCATGCAATAGCCTTTTTCCTTAGAAATACTATCTCAAGTAAAACTGTGTGTCTAGATAAAAAAAGGACTGTGAAGAAGACTCCTTTGGTTTAAAACTTTTCTTCTCTCTTACAATTTTGATTAATTTCTTTGTTTCATGTGGTGAGTTAATAAAAACCCTTCTGCTATCGGTCTTTACCTATCCTCCTACAGAAGAAGAAGAAGAAATCAGCACACTTATTTTTTTTACTAAATACAAGTAAATTTCTCAAACCTCTGAGGTAACTCAAATTTGTGAGGCACTTATCATTAAATGTTCCTCTCCTCTCCTCTCCTCTCCTCTCCTCTCCTCTCCTCTCCTCTCCTCTCCTCTCCTCTCCTCTCCTCTCCTCTCCTCTCCTCTCCTCTCCTCTCCTCTCCTCTCCTCTCCTCTCCTCTCCTCTCCTCTCCTCTCCTCTCCTCTCCTCTCCTCTCCTCTCCTCTCCTCTCCTCCTTTTCTTCTCTCCTCCCCTTCTTCCTGCTTCAGTATAATTTTCTATTTTATCATTATTTAATTCCTCCTTATTGCAAATAAGAGAATGGAAGGATATCTGCAGTTCATTTTCAGTACTAAAAATTGCTGAAAGTAAAATTCTATGGAAAACATTAGCAAACTGAATGTTTTACGTATTATGCAGAGTGCTTAATTTATTTCAGTAGTTAATTTTCCCACTAAGCATTTTGCAACACTTCAACACAAACATAATATTTAATACCTACAAAATCTTTACAGGCTGATATCCATCAGACTTCAAATTATTACTCTTTCCTCTGTTTAAATATGCTATAAACCTTATTACTTTATTAAAGAAAAAGCTCAAGCTATGATAAAGGGAATGGATTTAAAATTTGTATATGTGTATGTGTGTGTGCATGCAAATTAATTATGGCAGAATTTTTTAAACATTACAATCTCTAATGTATCTTTTAGAAATGTTGCAGCTGGAAAATGTTCATATGAAGTAAACACATAAATTTAAGTTGAAGTTGTTATTATTTAAAATAGCTCAATTTAAGAGTCAAAAAAATTAATCAAAAGTTAATTAAACCTCACAATATAAGAACAATGTTTTTGCCTCCACAGTAGATAATTTCATGCTCTATCAGCTGAAATATCTTAGTCTCCAAACATTAGAGAGTTTTCACTTTACAGAGATCAGAATTTCTTATTCACTTGCCTGTTATAGGTGGTTTGGTATCATCTGTATTATCACCCAGCAGGATAATCTTGTCAATCCAGCACTGACTGCTTTTAGTACATTTCCATCCTCTTTTTAAAAGAGATCCTGAATTGAAGATATAAATGCCTGAGAAAATGATGCATGCTCTCAACCTAGCAGTGCATTCTTCATGATTTCATTGGTTTGCAACATACACATGAGTGGTTGGAGGTAGGCAGTTTGAAGCAACCTTTACTTCTACAGAAGTTGCCTTAGAATTCAGGGAGAAGAAATGTGCTTAAATGCAAAAACAGACCTTTTTTCAAGTTCAGCAAATGATAAAAGGAGGATTAAAAACTGAGTTTGCAAACTACTCAAGATCAGAGAAAGATGATTTTTATTCTGAAATGGCTTCTTGCAATCTCTACCACTGTGTTAGATGACTCTGAAAAAACAGAGATTCAAAACCTTTTTCTTACATAAGATAATGTCACAACAGTTCCTTGGTAGATTGAAGGTTTTTCCCTAAATGAACTAGAAACAGATAATTTAAAATAAACAATCCACATTCTGTTTCTGAAATATATGTTGTTATTTGCAGACAACAAATTTACCTACAGAAAGTTTTCAAGGTCATAATACAATTTTTAAAATTGTAGCATTCACTTCATGATAGTTAGAAATAGTTGCTCTACATGAGTGAATACATCTGTGTCTTAGAAATAATGATTAGTATTAGATCAAATTCTTTTAATCTGCTTGTACGTAGATTAAAACGCAGTGAGAGGAGAGGAGAGGAGAGGAGAGGAGAGGAGAGGAGAGGAGAGGAGAGGAGAGGAGAGGAGAGGAGAGGAGAGGAGAGGAGAGGAGAGGAGAGGAGAGGAGAGGAGAGGAGAGGAGAGGAGAGGAGAGGAGAGGAGAGGAGAGGAGAGGAGAGGAGAGGAGAGGAGAGGAGAGGTGAGGAGAGGAGAGGAGAGGTGAGGAGAGCATAAGATTACCAAATGGGACAAGGTCTTGAAATTGACTGCAGGATTTTTACCTTTGAGTCTTCCAAATCCTTTGACCTTTACAGTTATGAGTACTCAGTCATAAAAAAAGAGAGTGTTCTGAATGGTTTTGCTTCACTGGGAATAACTGGAATGAACCTCCTTTTCTGTTTTGTTTTTGTTGCAGTTGTTTTTGTTTTGTTTTGTTTTTAACTTATAATTTACAACTAACACAAGTAAGTTAAAATCAGCAGAATCAGACAATGAAAATAAGAGCTGCCATCTCTCACAAAATCAGACTTTTATAGGTAGCACTGTGACTTTCATTCAAAAGCTATAACAATTCAAATATAATGAAATGCTTTTGCAGCATGATGGCATTTTCAGTCTCCAATCTGACAAAACTACTGTCCAGGATGTTCCAAGGTTTCAATATTACTGAAAGCACTTCACAATTCAAAATGATTTCAAAAGCTTTCTGCAGAGACTTTGGCTAGATGTGAAGCAGTAAACTGTTAAAGAACTGGGAAAAGAAATATGCAAAATAATTTGGCAGATAATTTTCTTCTCTGAGTGTACCCAAGGCTTTTTAAGAACAGCACAGATATTAGCTGCTGCCTACTCATTCTTCCACCATGGAATTCTACTGCTGCAAACAGTGTTTGTCTACTGTGTTACAGCATAGGGGAGGATGGCTGTCCCTTGGAAAAGTAAAAATTTTTAAGAAGTAACAAAATGCAATTTGTTTATAACACCCGAAATTTTGCAGTTTTAATTTACTGTATGTGGATGATAATCAGAAGATGCAAGTGTAAAATAGACAGGAAATGTAAGCAGTACATTATGAAATTATACATAGCAGTGGGGAACCTTTCAGCTCTGTTCACACTCACTCAAAGTCTGTTTCCAAATTAATGTCATGTTCTCTCTCCTTTTTTTACTGTCAAAAATATTGAATTTCAGTTAAACACATGAATAAAATGTATTTCTAACCCTTTATATGTTGTTGAATAATATAAAATAAAGGCAAATTGAGCTACAATTAATGCGGGTGGATTCTCTTCACAGTACCACAGTCATCTCATGGCCATATCAGTAAATGCACTGTGAGCAATCTCATCTTTCTGGTGTTAGCTAGTGGGTTTAAAAACCTGAAAATACCTTTTGTTTCCAGTAGTTAAAAGTTTTAAATACACTACTTCAAAATAGAATAGAATTAAAAGATGTCACCAGCTAACTCAGTATTGACTGTCTCAGGGAATAAATAGAAAATTATTGCCATTTCTGAGTGCAAAGAGCACAATGACTGGATCAAATGATCTTTTAAAATGATGGGCAATCCATAATGCTGTAAAGCAACAGGACAAAATCATATAACTATTGGACCTTCAACATAAGGTGAAAATCTGTTTTCAGCAAGGGTAGGCACTGCTTCCATCTATCTGTCTTGCACTTCAGGAGTATGTAGCAGAAGGATAAATGTGTTTCAAGACCAGCCATATAATACTCAAGGCTCATTTGAGCATTTAATTAGCTTTTTGAGTCAGTTTATAGGAGTCATATGAATGACAGATTTTTGGTGTTCCACAACAGTGGATTGTCAAAAGCTATTTCTTTTCACTTTAGAGCACCCTGCCTTTTTATTTCCTCAGTCAGATGAGCAGCTGATGACCCAGTGCTGATAATCCAGAGACTGCCTGCCTTTCTGCTCACTGCACAGAACAGAAACCTCTGCAGATGTACAGAGCCTGTAATAAAGAATTGCACAGCAGAGCCTTGCTGCTTTACAGCCAGTTTTTAGAAAACAGCACACGATAGTCTTGTAAACCACCACCAATTTATCTGCCATTCATGGCACATGCCACTGGCCAGCAGTTTTATTAGGAATGCCATGTTGTAAATTTACACATGCAGGGAGAAATCACTTGCTTGAGCACTTAGCATATCTGATTTGCACTGCAGGAGATGCATTGGCAGGTGGTACTGGTGAGACTAACTGTACAAAACCATTTATTTCTATTAGCTAATTCAAGTATGCAACAACTGTACTTCACTAACAAATCAAGCAGCATGCAGCAAGTATAAATTGATTTTTATGCTTCAAAACTTGGGTATTATAAACCAAATACAAGGATACTTGAAAAATCAAATTTATGCTGGAAATAAAATACATGAATCTGGAGTATGTATCGTATTCTGTTCCTATTCAGTATTAATAGAGGAGAGGACACAGAAAAATTAAATGAGTATAACCTCATTTAGCTCTGGTGGAAGCACAAAATTTTAAGAGATGATGCAACTTCCTGATTGTAAAGCTGGCCAACCTCTCTCTAAGGAACAACATGATGTGGAAATAGGTACAAAGTCAGAATCACAAGAGATGTAAAATTTCCACGTTAATAATTTTATTTTTGATGACCTATGACCCTGATGCAAACTCCCAACTCAAGTGATTTGGCAGTCCACTAAAACCTTTGGATTATCAGTGCTGGACAGTAAGGTGCTCTCTCTTTTACCTCTCTGTCCACAGATTTTCCTTAAATTAGTCTTGTCAGCAAAAGAGCACAATTGCTGTTTGTAGGTTACAGCCAGGAGGTCGATATGCATGCCTGGCTGTGCCTGCCACGGGTTGAAAAAAGACAGTACCTCTTTCTTTTGACTACAGAACCAAAAGAACCAAAAAGCTGGCTTGCCTAGGCTGTAGGAGCTGTCACGCCTTACACTAATGCCTCTCAGTACTGTAGCTGTTCTTCCTAGTACCAAAGTCAAATTTACTTTAAGTGAGTTTATTATATAAGATTCTTGTCAGGAGGAGTGTAATTTCTCTCATGTTCCAGATTTTGTGTGTGTATGTGTGTGTAAGCATGAGATCAACTATTAAACAAGTCAATGTGATGCTAAGGAAAAAAACATTTGTCAAAAGCACAGAATTTTTGACATAAATGTAAAAAAATTATGTAATGATGAGAGGAGCAGCTGTGCTGAATACACTTCTGTAGTACTGTAAACACTTGGAGAAGTACCTTACACAAAAATAAACTATTTTGTTCTGCTTGCTTTTCTCAAAATGATCTATACACTGCTAGAGAAGACTGTGAACCCAGCTGTTTGTTCCAAGTCTGATGAAAATTTTACCTCTGCATTTCTAATTTTACAAGCTGAGGCATATGAATTTCCAGGTTTTCCAAAGTATACTTCAATTGCCAGAGATCAAATAATCTATTAACAAGATAAATCTTCCATATCATCCAGAAGAAAATAGATAAAACCCCCACTATGAAACCTTCTTGAGCTTTTTCCACCCTGTTATTTTGGCAGTGGATTTCAGAGAAATCTGTTCCATTGTATTAGTCCTGAAGATTCTACCAATTTTTTTTTACCTGAAGGACAAAATTCTTTTTATTCCAGAGATACACATTTAAAGTAATTAAACTACAATTGGAAATTTAATTTTATACTAATACTAATTCAGATAAATATTCTGCAATTATTTTTTAAAATCCCTGAAATAGCTTAAGCTAGAGCATTCTTAATCATTACTAATTTTATTAGCTAGAAACAGAATTCATTTAATGAAAAGATGAAGGGGAAATAATGTTTGGAGAATTTTTCATTGCATTCTAGATGCAATGCAATCAGCTTCATAAGTTCCCCATTTTCTTGCCTGCTATAAAGTGGTCTTTTTTTTCTGAGCTTAGGATTCATAAAGGCTACATTTTTAAGTAGAGCCAACTTCTGGTTTTCCCAGAAGAGATTTTTCAAAAAAATTCTCATTAAGGTCAGAATGTTTTAATAATTTATCCTATTTCACTAAATACTTTCCCCCCTCTTCTTTATTACCATATTAAGAACTAAACATTATCCAAATGTAAAGGAGAAAGAAAAATTTTAATTTGCTCTCTTAGACAGAAAAATTTGATTTTGATCATGTGAAAAAGAGAGTTTTAAAATTTATGGTAATTTGCAGTCAAAAGCTGAGTATGAATTCACAGGAATTTATTTAATAAAACTGTTTGTAATAACTAAACACTATTTTAAACAAAAGATCCCGATAAAAGACCCGAAGACTCTGGAATTTATTGTCCAGAGAATGGCCCCATCAAATTAACAGAATTACCTGAAATTATATTGCTTTTGAATCATAGTGAATTTTTGTCTAAAGGTTTCACATTACATTTGCAGTTCTTTTCCAGTTCAGACATATTTAACACACTCCAGTGACTTTACCTGAAATTTTTGACCTTTAATATTACTCATGAAGTGTAACACCACGAAAACATAAACAAAAAATATAATAAATCTGCTTCCAAATCCTAATTGATGTTGTGATGCAATTCTTATGAACCAACACATTCAACCCCTCTTACAGGCACAGAGATTTCAATAATATTGCAACTACTTTTAACAGGAAGAGATTGAACATGTGATGTCCCCTCTGAATTGCTATTAACATACTCCCTAACATTACTCAAGTAGTTTCCACAGTGACTGATTTAATACTGGAATGCAAAACATCCTTTGCCTTTGCCTTATTTCTGCTTTAGAGTTTAATATTTATGAGCACTAAGAAAAATGTGAAGAGCACTGAAATGGTAGCACAGGTATACACTTATTGCCACTGAGGATAACATTCATTTAAATTTCTTTTTTAGATATCCTCAATATCAAATATTATCTAAACTGAGTTACCTTCCAAGAAGTGAACTTTGCAGTTACCTGTAGTTGTGCTCCATAGGGATAATCTTTTTGCTCCACAGGGATGGTCAAGCATTATTTTTTCTGGCCAAGCTATAATGTTGTACCAATGTGTCTGTTCCTGAAACATCACTGAAAACTATTTTTGTTTTGTCTCATTACCCACACAGTACAGATGTGCAGTTCTGTGCTTAGCTCTCCACCTTCTTCCTCAGGTGTCTTTTGGATAGGTCTTCTTGCATCATTGCACTTGCATGGTTCTTCCTTCCCCTCTTAAATTTACATATGTGGCAAATTCAAGGCACATCCTTCTAGATGTTCTTTTTAAGCATATAGCTCTCAAAACACTTCACTGCACATGATTGGCTTTGCTATCAACACCTTACTTTCTGACATTTTTGATATCCTATAAGCCAGACTTTGAATGATTTAGTAAATGTTTGATCTCTTGTGGTGCTAGATATGAAACTGTGGTATCAGAGGGAGGACTAACTGGGTACAAGGGACTCTTCTGCTCAAAAAGCTTCCTGTACTCTGGCTCACCCCAGAAAAAGCTGTCTGTTTTCTGCTCTGCTAGTTCATAATTCCTCAAGTTGAACTAATGGCTGTATAATGTATAATACTGTGACTAAATCTGAATTCCTCAAATATGTTTGATGAGTTTGATGTGTTCTATTCCCTTCTGCAATTAAGCAAAAGTTAATAGCATCTATATTCTCTGTTCCAAAGCTCTCCAAGTAGGAAAGATAACACCTTTTCAGGATCATTTACATTTGTGAAGTACACATTTTTTTTTCTTTAACTCTACAATATCCTTTGAAACAGTGTGCTGTCCCTAACCTCAAAGAATTTTGATGGATTGGAACCTCCTGTCATGACAAGTAGTTAGATATTTATGGTTCTGTGCTCTAGCTCAAAAAAGGTTTCAGAAAATAAACTCTCAAATCAACTCAAATTCATAATCTTATGGGTGTAATTTTTTCTTGGAGGTACTTCTGACCCATTATGACTGGAGTTATAGCACTCATGCCAGAGATATTTCTATACTAGCAATGCTTTGTCCATCATTAAAATAATTTCTTTTCAATAGAGAATTTTCTCTTATGATATAACTATTATGAACTCAGAAGAGAGCCTTTTTATAAGGTCATGTAGTGGTAGTAGAAAGGGGAATAGTTTTAAACTGAATAGAGTACATTGGGATGGGATATGAGGAAAAAATTCCTTACTGTGAGGCTGGCGATGCAATGAGGCAGGTTACCCAGAGAAGTTGTGGATAGCCTCTCTTTGGAAGTGTTCAAGGCCAGGCTGGATGGGACTTGCAACAGCCTGGTCTAGTGGTGGGTGTCCCTGCCCATGGCAGAGGGGGTGGAACCAAACAATCTGTGAAGACCCTTTCAACCCAGACCTTTCTATGATTCTATGATTAAACCTTTTGTCTAAAAGTTACCAAAGGGCACACTATTCCTGATATTGAATGTACTGATTAAAGTGATATGGTTACCAAAACTAACAAGAAAGTAGATTCTCTGAAGCTATACTTTTAGTATCAGTGAACAGGCATTCTTATCATGGCTCTGGATGTATGGGGAATAGCTCCATCTTTTGAACCTCTTATGTACAGAAGAAGCTCCTGTTTATATGCTGTATTTTACACACATATTCATGGTTTCCCCAGAAGAAACATAAATAGATAATAATTTCCCCCAAGCCTTTTACATATATTCCCTCTCCTTGGTGCATGCATTCTTCTGTCCTGGGTGTCTCTTTGGTGGCAACCCCACAGTCATGAGTGACTCTCCAAGGATCTGGTGCTACTTTCCAAAGGAGGAGAAAAGTTGGCATAATTGCCCTGCTTCATTAATTTATGAGTCCTTGGAGCAATGAAGAGTTGTTTCTTATTCCTTTCCTTCGATACTGTTTATAGCCTAATGGTTTTGCAAAATGATAATTGTATTAATCCTCTGGTATGAACAATTCTTCATCTGGCAGCAATGTCAGCAGAGCTCTATGACCTGGGGTGGCCACTCATGCTGTTTAGTGGATGGAACAGAGCACTAGTGTTGTCTTACAAGTTCAGAGGTGCAGGGCTACCTGAGGCTATCTGGTTGCATGCCTAAATACTGTTAGAATGTTTTTAAGGAGAAACATGGGAACAGATCATAAAGATGAGAGCTGATGATGATATGTTGCTTAGTCACTTCTCTGTAGAATCTCATCTTTGCAGCTAGTGCCAGGTCAGAAGCAATTTCTGCCTTTGGATTTTCATTGCTTAGTCTCCTCTATGTGGGTTAATGTTCATAATTTTACCCAAGTTGCCTCTAAGTGCAACTTAGAAAGACAATTGCTTGATTTTCCAAAGTGTTATGATGTTTTCTTTCTCTCTTTTGAGTGAAAAATTCTTATGGTAGCATCTGGTGAGCAAGAATTATGATCTTTGCTACACCCTTGAAAATATATCGGTATGTTGCAAGAAATACTTATATCCTGGAAAATGAAATAAATTTCTAGGTAGGCTGCTTCATTTATAATACCCATTTCAACATTCTTTAAAGTCAACAAAAGATTTTATGCTGAGCTCCATTGCTCCAGGATAGAGTAAGAATGATAATTAAATACAGGAGTAGATCTAAAGGAGGACTGAAAATTACCATTGTATTCCTCTAATATGTCCTAAAAAATTAATGAAATTGAACAGAGATAGTAGTACAACCAATTTAAATGTGTAAAATCTTAAAATCATTAAATATGTAAAGTGTAACAGAGTAAGTTTTCATAATTTAATATTTTGTTTGTCAGTCAGGAATAGAGGTATAAAAATGGTGAAACCCAAAGCCAATTACTCTTTACCTGTTAAGCAAGTTCAATACTTAAGGACAGCCAGTTCTGGAAACGTTAGTTACAGCTGTTTTTACAAAAGCGCTTTTGTTACAGTTTCATCTACTACTTATCTCACTATTTTTAATGTATTCTTAAAAAAATCTGATTGAAGTTATTAATGGCTTCTGTTCTTCGAAATAAAAACAAGACTACAAACTTCAAGTAGAGAGAACAATTACTCATTTCATCACTAAATTTTAGAAAATGATGTATCAAAAAGAGATTTGCATAAGTTTTGTTTGTAAGAAGAATCACTTTTAAGATCTAAAACTAATACAAATTAAACTTCATATATAATTTTTCAAAGAAATTTTGAATTTAGTTTTTCAGTCTGTTGTTTGTTCAGTCTGCTCAGTATTTTGTGCTGCTTCTCAATGTAGAGAATAACTCCAACTAACAGTTTACTAATGTTTAAATTTGTGTCTGCTTTGGGTCACAAATGCTGCAAATGAGAAAAATGCCTTTATCAGAAAAAAAAAAAAAGCCTTGATTTCAAGAGTTCATCTATGTATCCTAGCTTATCTCCGTGTTCTTTAGTTTTCTTTATTGTTTTTTTTTCCTGGCACCCTTCTTCTATTTGACTTTTTCATGTTTTTTCATGGTCATTGTGCTTAATCTTTTTTGTATAACACATATGGCCTGTGCTTCATGTTTAATAGAAAATTTCTTAACTATTCATATTTTATTAGACAGAAGAGACAAACTCTATTGCAAATATGATATCACTATGGTTAAAACAAGAACTTATAATTCAGGCACTAGGAAAAAAAATGTGAAAGAACTGAGCTGAGTGAATAAGTAACATTTTTGTAGCTGTACTCATTTATTGCATAAATATTAAATCCAAACCTAATCTGTATAGAACCCTAGTTTATATCATCATCTAGTTTACTTCCCCAGAAGTAAGCAAGTATGGTCATGTGCAATTAAAAAACATATCACAAGTTTGTTTTATGGGTACTTGCCTCTCTTCTAGAGTGTTGATATTGGCAGTAGATTAAACATCTACAATTTTAGCTAATTTCAGTATCTTTAGTAATAACCTTGGTATATCTCTGTACCAGATTACTTCTAGTGCTGGCCCAGCACTGTGGTGCAGACTAACAGCTGACCTAGTTCCAAAGCAAAACCCTGGTGATTGGGAGAGGGCATATACTAGCCCATCCTCAGGAGCCTTTGACTGACATATTCCCCCTAAGAAATGAGCAGCCATTACTCAAAAATATCAGTGAGCACCCCTTTCTTGGCAACCTGCAGTAAGTCAATAAAATAATAGAAAATAATAATAAATTAATAAATAATAGAAAAAAATAACCTATTTCTTGTATTGGGGCATAAATCTTTCATAGTGATTTAACAGTGAAGAGACTTCTTGGTGTTTTCTGGAGAAGTGATGATCATATTTTGCTGAAGTACCATCAGCCAGCTAGCCAATACTTTGAGGAAAATCCAAGAGGAGCAGAAAACTCTCAGGTGCACAGGGGTTGCAGTGCTCACTCTTTAACAGACCTGGAAAATACATTACTTCCAATATATTGATATTTTCAAAGTATCCAGTAGACTTACCCTGTATAAATTCTGGTTAGTTACTTACGCAAGATTTTCACTTAAAAGTGTTACTTTGTCCCTGGGGTATCTCTCTCCAAGGGTATTTGTGACAACTGTTAGTTTTTTGCCAGAAAAGCATGCAATGGAATTTGGCAGGTTGTCCTCGCAGAAACTGAATTTCTGTTTCCTTTGTGTGCAGTGTGTTACTAGTTGAATATGTGACAGTTACTTTTCAGTGTCTATATTTACTTTAGTGCAAGCTTTTCACTACTGCAGCTAAAAAAAGTAAAATAAAAAGCACCCTATTAAAGATTTTCAAGTGGGTAGGAACATTGCCAAGTGTCTGCTTGTTTAAAGAAAACCTATACCCATTGCTGCAGTAATACAAACTTGCCCATTTATTTCGGTTATTAGGAAGGAGTTTAGCAAGAGTAAGACATTAAAATAAATTTTAAAAAGCTGGCAAAACAAATAAGAATTTTTTGAATATGAAATTTCAGTCCACTAAAGATTTTTCAAGTCTTGCAGAAGCTGACACTTTGAATTGCATTAAAAAATTCTAACTGGATAGAACACATTGTTTGTCTTCAAGAAGTGTGACAATTGCAGAGAGATAATGGCAATTAAACAAGAAAGACCATTCAAGGAGCACCTCTAAGGGCAACATAAAAGATAAAAGTAGATGTCAGAAATCACCTTTTCAGAGTAAAATTCTTCCTTGATTAAAATATAGAAATTAATGTCCTGTCAGTGGGACATAGAAGAGACCAGTGCAGTGCATTAAAACATTTGAAAAGGCACCCTATAAATATTTGCCAAAGTATTTATGAAGGAGTAACCAATTAGCAGTTTGTGTAGAACCTATGTGGTGAGTGAAAAGTTATTTTTCATCTCTTGGCTTTGCTGTAAATAATGTTTTCATTAAGTATTTTGTCATAAAAGTAGGAGCTTGCTGATTACATCTGATAAAAATGCTAGGAGGCATCATCACGGTGACAGGCAATGGATTATCATGCAGGAACAACTTGATAACTAGAAAAAAGGAAGTGAAATTGGACACACTCATGCTTCTGATATTAAGTAATTGGAGTGTGACATGCAAAGTAAAAGGAAAGGGACTAATGAGTCCATGTTTTCATCACAGAATCTGCATGATAAGGCAATGTCACCACAAAACCCAAAAGTATAAGCCCCTTGTTACACCAGGAATTTGTTTCTGTGCAAAATCAGATTACACATGGAAGGGGAAAAAATGAAATTAAATGCACACAAGTATAGAGAAAGGCAAATAAATTAGACAGATTCCCTAATGGCTCTCAGCAGGTCAGAAGACTCTCTTGTCTAACTAGTGTGTCTAAAACCAAACAAAGAAAATGTATATTTGAATTGAAATACACTGCAACCAGACCAATATAATCAAGACAGCTATGGATATGTTCAAACTGAAAATTAGAAAACAGATTCCAGCTGGCAGTAGAAGGAAATCATTAAAAGAAATAGAAGGAACCCAGGACTAACTCATATTATATGCTGTAGTCAGCAAAGAACAAACATAAAAAAGCATTAAAAAAAAAATCAGGATTTCTCTATATAAAAGTATTGCTTCAGCCTTTTAATATCAGCCTTTTAACGTCAGGTAAGGGCAAAAATTGCAACAAAATGATAGCTGCTGTGAGGGCATATTTTCCATGATCATTCTAGTAAACCCTGGAGGCAGTATGACAAAAGTTCTTCCATTGCTGGTTTTAGAAAAGGAAGATGGATGTTTATGGTCTTTTTTCACGCAGCAACTTTGGCCTTTATAGATAGAATAGAGTGCCAGATTTTATCTGGTAACAATAAAAAAAAAAAAAGTAAAGAGATCATATTTGGAAGTCACATGCACTTCATATAGCAGTCTGTCAGTCATATATTTGAATATGCACATCTGTATGCTGAACAGCTATAAACTACCTTTTAGTAGTGTTTCAGCAGAAATTTCATCAAAAAAGAGTAAAAAGTCCTACCTCTCCCAGCAATTTCTTAAAAAAAACCTGGCAGCAGTATTTATGTTTTTAACTTCTATCTGAATCTTATTTACAGAACTGATTTATGATTCTAGAAACTGTCTACAATCAATATTAATGCAGAATAAGTTAACTAAATACTAAATAAGTTAACTAAATACTAAATACCATTTTGTAAAAGTAGCTTTCTTTTATCAAGTATTATCAGAAGGGCTATCTTGCCTTATATTTCAGAACAGTAATATATACCTTGTTTTCTCTTTAAACTACAACTTTTCCTGCAGTCCAGGAAAAGAATTTAGTTCAGCAAGATCATTCTTCCTTGTGTTTCTAATGGGGAAGCATGAGCAGCAATCACAGAGTATGCCAATGAATAAACTTTAAACATTCTGAGCAGGATGGTAGACTAAACTTGAAATATTCAGAAGGGAGCCTGACTCTGGCATTGCTGAATTGCTAAATTTTCTATTTATCAGGATGATGGACTTAAATACTGGTGTCAATGTTGTATATTTATATTAACTGGGTTTTATGAAGAAACACCATTACATGATACTGTAAAAATTTATCTGATTTACTGAATATTGAAGATAAAAAATATTAAAGTTCATTAGTCAAAGATTAACTAATTACTGTTTTAATGAGAATTGGCCTCAATTTTGTTTCTTTTTCCACAAGAAAATCATGGGATCATATTTAATTAGAGGATGATCTATGGAGAGATTTTAATTTATATTAATATTCTTATCCTTTGATGTAGTTTTCTAAGCCTGTATCATTGGCCAGACTTTCTAATGGAAATCTAGGCAACTGCAAGCAAAACTTCAGTATGTTTTACAGTCCACACAGTATGGAAATTACTCAGAAAGAACCTGCATTAAGGGAATGTGAAGAATGAAAAGTGAAAATGCCTCTGAGCTGCCTTAAATCATCATCTGAGATTTATGCAGTACAACAAAGAATTGAATTATATTCTTGCACATATTGCCAGAGCATTAGTGTGTTGATTAATGCCAAGATTTTTCCAGAAAGGGAAAAGGATTTCACAAAGAAGAAGGTTTTCCTACTTTAGACAGTGATCTTACATGAGATTTCAAAATGGATTATAAGGGAAAATGAGCATTATTATTTCCTATTTCACACCTATAAACTATATAATAAAGGAAGTTTCTTGCCTAATTTTATCCCATCAGAATGACTCAGTAATCTTCAGTGCCAGATTGAATATTTTATTGTGGTGATATGCCATATATATGTGATTTTTTTTTTTTTTTTAAGGAAAGCTTTTAAAGATATAATAATAATTTTTGTGGTTAAGAAGATCATCTCAGGGAACCAAGTCTTATCCCTCATGAGTATAGGGTATGTATGCTGGCAATTCACTCAGCAAGATGGTGCCCCATATATGAACAATTTATGTGTTCATAGAATGACTTCCACAGCTAATTTCATGAATTTACCTGTACAAGGACTTTCTGGCAGCCTTTAATTTGTAAATTTGCAGTTGTTTCACTACCAGTGTTGTAAAATTTGTCTCTCTTCTCTCAGGCACTCTCAATTTTGAGATACATAACAGTCCCTGTCATGAAGCAAAATGCAGACACTTCAGAAACACTAAGGTCAATAAACAAACAAACAAAAAAGCAAACAAACAAACAAACAAATAAATAAGCCACTCTTCTTAATTTGATACTGGCCTACACTTACTTGCAAAGTAATTCCCTTCAAATTCTGTCTTCACCTTTTATTATTTCAACTGTTCAACATTATTGGATACACATGGATTTGTTTAGAATTCTGTTTAGAGTTCTGTGAAGAAATTCCAGAAGGGATATCAGCAAAGTAAATGGTTTGCCCACAGTCAGCAGCCTTTGAAAGAAGCTGACCCTTGATTTCCATGCATGCCTTAATCACTACTCATGCACAGGCCCTTCTTGTTTCAGTACCTTGTTTATGACACTCATATCTACTTTCTCTTTATTAAAACAGCTGTGCTGCTTCAACTTCTACCACAAAAAACATTCCTGGCATTGTCCAATGCCTTTGCAAGATGAATAGCAACAATTGGCCAGTTGCTCTTGTATGACCAGGTGCCACTTTCTTGTAATAATCATAATGCTAAGGAGGTTTTCCTTGGCCCTAAGGGATTATATTTGATGCACAGGTGGAAGTCTTGGTTCCCAATTCTACAATCAGACTACAGAAGATAGCAGTTAAGAGAAATCAGAAGTTTTTAACAGCAATACTAAAAAACAACCCCCAGCCATACTGGCCTCAGCCTCCCATTCCTTTTCAGTATCAATAATAGTTCAGCTGAAGTTGGAATCTATGTTCCAAACACCTACAATAATCTTTTTGCTATGAAAAAGATATAAATGTTTCTATCACTTAACATTGTGCATCTCTTCATAAAAACAGCTGTAAATACTGCTTGTAACAAAGGAGCATTTGAATTGTCAGCATCAGTGAAAAATCAGAGGAAAGTTACTGCAGAAGTCTGTGCATGAAAATTAAGCTGAGTAACTTTTAATGACCTACACAAAGTTTTTTTTCCATTTTAAACTTTCCTTAACTATAAAAAGGGCTGAAATAATACAGCAAAATCCACTTAGTCTTTTATTTTTTATTATTTATTTATTTACAAGTTGTTGTGGCAAACACAATTACTTTTCTTTAAAGGAATAGTTTAACTTCATATAATGTTTTGCATATATTTGGCAAAATGACTACTCTGAAATTCATATACATTTTTTTCTTGAGAATATCTTTTGCATGATTGAAAAGTGAAGATTCAGAAAGAAGTTCTGGTTGTTGATAAGGATGAGGAAAATATTCTGGAGTGAAATCTAATCTATCAGTATTTAAAAACATAAAAATAGAGGTTTGGTTGTTGAGGATTTTTTAAAATTCTTTTTTAGTCCCTTAGAGAAATGAAAACACGACAACCACTTTAAAGCAAAACCATTTTATAATAATCAAGGCCACTGAATCATCAATTATTATTCAGGTTAAATGTATTCATTTACAAGCTTAAGCATATGTATAAAGATTTTATAATATACACCTTTTAAAAATTACAAATACATTTTTACAAATCCAAACAGATATGAAATTTTGCATTTCCGTATCAGAATTGCTCATTAAAAAAAAAAAAAAAACTTTTTATACTCTGCAAGGTCACAGAAAATGCCCTCCATCATATGAAAGGAGATGCCAAATTCTCAAATGGTAAAGAGGTGAACAGAATGAAATTTATTGGGGCAGCATTTCTGCAGCATTCATTTTGTAGTCCTTTCTTCACTTAAAACACAAGCACTTCACATAGCATTTTGCCTACAGCCACTTTTAGTCCTCCAGTCTGCTTTCAGGTTTTTACAAGGAATTATTTTTCTTTCTCATTTACAAACCTAGCAGCACAAACAGTTCTGCTGAAAGTACTAATCTCAGGATAAAACCAGCTCATCCTGCATATGATGAGTTAGGACATGGAAAGTAAAAGAAGGGTGAATAGAAAATGTACCAAATGCCAGTGAGCATAATTTTCTACCATCCAATTCCAAACCACTTACATTAACAAGAAGATGACTTCTCATTAATTTCTGGCTAGTTCTTTAAAGTTGAAGAGAATTAATTCTTTCTGAATGTGAAAGCCCTTGAAAAAAAATTCTAGCAATTAAAATAATTTAAGAATCTGGATTTTTGCTCACTTTCTTCTTCACATATATTTAGCTCTCAGGAACAAAATTTATGGTAGACTTAGGAAAATAAGTTTTAGTTCAAGAACTTTGGGAAACAAATACAAGAAATAAAACCTAGGTCTTCCAAAGGCAATTTCCAGAAATCCTCAACTGAACACACGTTGCTGTTTCTTACACTTTATGTTACTAGTTACCTTTTCTGAGATTTTGAACATCCAGTCTTCGTTCACTTCAGTTTGTCACAAAAAGTTTTGTACAGATGTAAATGTGACCCCCTCATTGTGAAGGGCACAGTCAAGTCTCTAATATCTTCTTTCAATAATCTGCTTGAGGCTATAGGGAGCACTGTATCATGTCTATGACAGTGTCAAAATAATTAAGCATTGAATTAATTTTAGCAGTCTGCCATAATTATAGCCATATACAACTGAATATCTCAAAGAGTTAAAACAAAAAAAGACATGTAAAAATATATTCAGACCTTGTGCTACCTCTGGTGTATCTCCTAGGAAACATATGTCCTAAAGTGGGGTATAATTGAGGCCCTCATATCTTTAAATATTTTCCTGTTCCACGTAAGATTTACGGTCTCAAGAAAAGGTCTCTAAGAAGATCCAAAGACATGCTCCCCTCCCTATCCAGAGGTGGGGTCTGGAGAGTGCACTGCACACTGTAATGAACTGAATATATGTAAGGGAGATGTTGATTCTGGGATATTTTATATTATTTTATCATATTATTTTCTATTTCCCACACTAGAGTCATTTCAGAAGTGCAAAGACAGAGGAGTGAGTGGCCAGGAAGCAGTGAGCTTGCAGCACAGATGAAACCCCAAAAATGCAGTACAAGGTAGGCACAGTCAGGGCCTTATGCATTAGAGTGGGAAGAGACTCTGCTTGGAGGTACAGAGGAGACTGCAGAGTTTGAGGAAGATGGAAAGTCTTGGCAACTTAGTGTAAACTCAAAAGAAAAAATCTATCCCACAAAAACAGAGGTAGGGAAAATTTTATTTATAAAAAAAGTATCTCTTAGGTACTTCTAGTAATTCCTTTTGAGTTCAGTTTATAAGAGGTTGCCTATTTGTGTTTGAGTTCAAAAACAAAAAAAAACAAACCCCTACCAACTGCAAATCCCACAAAAATCCCCAAGCACACACACAAAAAAAGCAACTTGGCTTTTTTCTTTAAAATTTTTACAGTTTTTTTGAGAGTATTATCTTTACAAAACTACCTTTGGCAGACCAAATGGAAAGTTCAGGCCATGCTGTAAGAGCTTTGTTATGAGACTTGTGAATTGCTTCCTTTCCCTGAAAATATCTTCGCTTCTGAAAAATGCCCTTCCTTTCCTGGGAGCTGCCCAGCTCCATCCATCCATCCATCCATCCATCCATCCATCCATCCATCCATTCATCCATCCATCCATCCACTTCTGACCATCAGGTTTGTAGAGAAACAGACCATGGAACAGATAAAGAGCAAGGAAAAACATGATACTTAACATGCTATCAGAGCTTTCATATAGTAAAGGGAAAAGGACTGAGCCATATTTTGTGAAAAGAAATTTCAGCGTTTATTATTTAAGAACTGTACTACTGAAGGGGAGGGTGGGAAGGAAATGAAGGGAAGAAACAGTTTTCTTGGAAAAAATTGAATTTTTGTCTGACATGGTATATTTAATGCTTTTACATCTTCCCAGCTTCTCTCAGTGCTGCAAGATATTGAGACCAGAATTATATTCTCTAAATCTACCATTCACTTTAATAAGTAAGTAATCATACCTTTTGGTTAGGGAGGGAGATGCATTTGCAGGAGAAACAAACAGATGTGACATGTGCTTGTAGTTTCCTTTGGACCAAAAATGTGTGCTAACAGAGTAACTTTTCTCCTCCAATGGGTTACCAGTAGCAACTCTCACTTTCTGAAGGGGAATGTTTAGCAGTAATTAAAATGAATTTATATTATTTTTTCAGATTGCAGAGGAAGCAAGTGATAAAAATGTTAGCTTAAAAAATAGTTAGAACAAAAGTTAAGAAGTCACTAGTAAATTCAGTGTTTTCAGCTGTCTGATCATTCAGAATATGAACTTTTTGATGTCTGCAGTAAAATTTAGTCCTGGTCCCTGAAATTCTCTTTGTGTTGCTCAAGGACCAAATGGACACAATTTACTGTATTCAGCAAAGGAGTTACCCATGGAGATCTGTTGGTGCTGTGCTGGGCTCTAGCCTTTCTCAGTATTGCTGCTTATATTAGAAAACCCCCCATCCATCTTTCTCATATTTCTCTCTCTACAGTCCTGTGATAGGAATACTGCTGTAGCTCTGTGTGCTTTTTCTCTCTTTCTTGATCTCTCTAGGGAAGATCAGTGAGGAAGGAACAGATGTTAGCTTACACTGTGCCTGTAAAAGTATTTCAATATTCCAGGAATCCAGTTCCTGCAGACTTCCACTTTAGCCAAGTAGGACCAAAGGACCTAAACAGAATGCATGTCCAAACAGAACTAGCATTAATTTGGATATGTGAAAATTTATAGTTAAAAATCTATGAATACTGTTATCTGGCTGAAGGAGGGAATAAGGTTCTCATCAAGTGAGAGCAGTGGTTTTGTAAGGAGCATCTAGCTCAGAATTCTTATATTTAGACAAGAAGTGTCAGAGGGCCAGAGAGGTGGTCAGAGGCTGGAGCACCTCTCCTATGAAGACAGGCTGAGACAGTTGGGGGTTGTTCAGCCTGGAGAATAGCAGGCTCCAGGGAGCCCTTAGAACACCTTCCAGTGCCTTGTGGGGGCCTACCAGAAAGCTGGAGAGGGACATCACAAGGGCAAGTAGTGATAGGATGGGAGGGAATGGCCTTAAGCTGAGGGAGAGTAGGTTTAGAAACAGATATTAGGAAGAAATTCTTTACACTGAGAGTGGTAAGGGACTGAAGGCTTTGTGCACAGAAGCTGGGGATGCTCTCTACCTGTGAGTGTTTAAGGCCAGGCTGGGTGCGGCTCTGAGAAACATGGTCTAGTGACAGCTGCTCCTCCCACGGCAGAAGGGTTGGAGCTAAATGCAATTTAATGTCTCTTCCAATTCAAGACATTCTTTGGTTCTATGATTCTGTGACATGATCTGCTTGGGACCAGTAAACAGTAGCCACAGTAGCCACAGGGAACTGACCATTGAATTTGAGCAGGTCATGGGATGACCCTGTAGGTATATTGAGGATATTGTTTTCCAGGACTCAATATTCACAGGGCTCCTCTAGGCTAACAAACCCCCTTGTCCCACTACCTCAACATGTTCATGCAATAAATCAGGGTTTGCTCTGAATAATTTTGTGGAAACACTAGATGTTTCTTGACAAAAAAAAAAGCACCTCTACATCCTGCCAAATTTCGTAGGTGACCTGGTTCAGTCACTGCAACTATATAAAGTTTGCAATTATATAGAGTTAGAAATGTATTAAAGAAAGATCAATTAAACACCTGGTATCAATACATAACCATTTAGGGAAAGTGCTGGAACCAATCATCAGTTTGCAAATAAAGTTTAGCACTAATCTCTTGAAATGAGCATATATCTAAGAGACTCTGCACATAATGGGTCTTCTCATGTCAGTCTCTCCCCTACACATACAAAAGAACAAGCTAAATACCTTTTTAGTTTACTGGAAATTACATGTTTTCCTCACAAACACCTTAATGAAGTTTGTCTTCTTTGGAAGCTGATGGTAACTGAGGTTGCTTTACTTCCTTAGAGCTATAATTTTGAATCTTGAACTCCAAGAAAACTGAGACTGTGCAGGCCATTGTTATTGCAAAGCACAGCTTTGCCAAGTCTGTTCACACTGTATTCCTTGTGAACCAGCTGCTAACAAGCAGCAGTTAGCACCGTGTACTGTCTCTTGAAGGCTCAAAAATGATGGCAAACAAATGAGTGTTTGGCAGATACACAGGTTTGCAATTTGTGGCCAACAGAGCATTCACATCTGCGTCTAATTATAGCATGGGATAGACAAATTCTCACTTTTATCAGTGTATGATTAGCAGGGCAGCACACTTGCTCCAGCATTACTTATATTAAATATAAGCCACAGAATCAAAGATAAATGTACTATGTTTCTCCTAATATATTCTTTATGTAGCTATCACTGCCATCAGTGGCTTGTAAGGATATGTGGAAAATGAAGGAAAGATTGAGGCAGGTTTTTCCCTTGTAATGTAATTAATTGAAAGAGCAAACACACAAGATTGATTATTTCAGCCAATTGATTTCTTATTTTGTCACCAGAGGCACTTGACTGGATGAAATTTTTGTTTGGTTTTGTTAGATGAGGTTTTGTTTTCTGCATCCTTCATTTGGACACATGATTCAAAACAACACAATTTAATTCTAAAAAGGCAAAAATTTAGAAGGCAAAATATGGAATCAATGCCCTATTAACAGGATTTACAGATGCAGGAAATTAATTTAGTGGCTGTTCATAAGAATAGGCTTATGCATCTCTGTGTTTAGATATTGTGTATTTATGTTTAGATATTTCTTCTAATTTTGTACAAAGCTTTATTCCCTCCTGTTCTCTCCCTCTGCTGTCTGTTCTGCATTCAGTTTTACACCCTTTGGCTTATCTTTCCCTTCTGCACCTCATCTCATTGTCCTCATCCTGGTTGAGGCTTATTTGTTTTTATTTTGTTGTGGTTTTTTTCTGAGCCTGTCCTAGCCTGTCTTCTTTTTCCTGCCTTTTTCAACTCCTTGAACTCTTTCTTCAGGGCAACTGAGCCACCATAGGGAAGAAGCAGCAAAAATCCACAGGTCGCTACAGATTCATGGGCAATAGTGTGGACACTGCTGAAGTCTCATGGAAAAATCCAAATTGGATTTATTCCTGGCTGTTGGCTTTCTCAGCTCCAGCTTGGATCTTTCCCAGGCTGGGGACTTTTCTCAGAGACAAACGAGAAGGAAGAATGAATAACACAGATTAACAAACACCTGGTGTTGACCACCTAGCCGTGTGAGTGTCTCGTGATGTTTTACAGAAAGTATGTTTTCAAAGAGGTGTTGCCTTCTTAAACCAATGAGCCTTTTCTACTTTGTTTTGCACGATCTATCTTATATAAATGCCATGAGTTTTCAATAAATCACTTCTTGCTGCTTTGAAGAAGTCGTGTGTGTTGCTGCATTATTTGCCACTCCTAATCAGACAATGGTCTGATGCTAGTATGCCATTACTGCAGCCTGCTTTATTTGCTGTCAAGGGTAAATAACTTTATGGAAATCAATGAAAGACATTTTTAAAAAGGCAAGTAGCCAACTTACTGTGTTATTTAAACCTGATATGAAGCCTGCTGCTTCACACAACTAAGTGGCTCCTCAAATGCAAGCTGATGATAACTGGCTTTACAGGATTGTAAGAACATGTCAGTTTCCTTTCTGTATACCTAGGAAATGGGTGGGTTCTGGATTCTGCCAGGGCTGTTATCCTTGGAGATCTTAGCACCTCCAAGCACCACCATCATCGACAGAGGCAAAGTCCTATGATTTTAGCTTTGTCTGAGTGAGGTGACAGCATTCCTCCCCTATCCCACTTCACACTGGACATAATTAACATGTCAAAAAATTATGTGAAACTAAATCAAGGTTTGGCAGGAAACATGCAGGTATTGCTGTATAACAGATGTTAAGAGCAATCTTCCTACACTTTCTAATCCCCATGTCATATATCAAATTCCCCATTCATTACTGTCCAAGATGATGAAGGGAATTAGTGTTCCCTGATTAGTTTTGAGCTGTGAAGATGTGGGCTTCATTTTGCCTTAAAGCTGGATAATTCATTAGTCACACTGTTGAAAGTTCCAAGTCTATTATATCCCATAAGGTATTTTCCCAGAGAAATTTCTATCCTCCTAATTTGCAATGCTTGTAGTCAAAATGATTAATATTCTCTAGTGTACAGCATGTTGAGTCTATTTGTTTCTTTATTTGTTTACTTTGTAAATGTCCCGTTTTCAGCTGGAATGGAGTTAATTTTCTCCATAGTAGTTGGTACAGTGTTGTGTTCTGGATTTAGGATGATAATAATGCTGATAAAACATTGGTGTTTTAGTTGATATTGAACAGTGCTTACCCTTAATCAGGGACTTTTTGGTTTCCCATGCTCTTCCAGTGAGCAGGTACATGAGAAGCCACAAGGGAGCAGCTGATCCAAATGGCCCAAAAGGATATTCCACACCACAGTACATCATACCCAGTATATAAACTGGGGAGAATTGCCCAGGAAAGGTGGATCACTTCTCAGCATCACAGTGAGGGGGTGGTGAGCATTTATATTCTGCATCATTCATTTCTCTTGAGTTTTACTCCTCTATCTCATATGTTTGTCTCCTTTGTGGTCGTTGTTATGATTTGTTATTATTATAATATTTGCATTTTTTTTGGTTTATTTCAAATATTAAACTCTTATCATATGGATTTTTACCTTTTCCTGATTCTCTTTCCCATCCCAGGTGGATGGGTTTGGGTGGGAGTGAGAAGCTGCCTGGTCTTTAGTTGCTGGCTGTGTTTAAAATGCAATAATAAGGCATTTTTTATAAAAAGCTTACAGTTTTTGAATTTTTAGAATGATAAACATTTCTTCTAAGAAATTTTTTAGCCTACATTCATGAAATAAATATTGTGGTAAAGTTCTCAAACACCATACAGGGTCAAAGTGTAACCTTTAGACCTCTCAGATAGGAAATAGGTAGAATTAGTCTCAAGTTTCAGTTCTAATTTCTCAATTTTTATTCTAAGTTGTCTACCTTCTTTATCTTAATCCCTTGGAGACAAGTCAGACATTAAGGATCACTGTGTATTTTAGAGTTTATATATAATGATTCTCATGTGTTCACCTAACTACAAGAAAAAAAACCCAACAAACTCCCCTATTTGTAGTTTCAATTGATTTATAAAGCAATGCCAGATTCCTGATGTATTCAGAATTACTTGCTTTTTGGATTTAAAGAATTACAACAATACTATGACTTCTACTGTAATGTAATATAAACCACAGAAATAATTAATTTAGTGAAGATGCATTCTTCCTATTATAAATGCTATTAATGGTATTGTAGTTATTATAATTGCTGTTATTGTGTTATAAGACCTAAAATAAAAAATGACACTGCTCTGTTGACATGTTTGATGGGAACATTTATACATTTGCTATCCCTGCATGGCTCCTCTGCATGGTACCAGAAGAGAGGATGGGACTAGAACAGGAGATCCAACCTTCCCCAGCCTGAGACACATGCCAGAAAAGCCACCCCTTGTATGCACCATGACTAAACTGCAGCACAATTCATCCTAAGAAAGTGACTATTAGGAACACAGTATCTAGAAATAAAAAGTAAACCATAGAACTCAAGGGCCAAAGAGCTTCTAAAGGTTTCCCTGATTCTACTAAAAGCTTCTTCACACATACAGAATACGTGCTGTGGGAATCAAGATATGCAGGGAAATTGACTGAGATATGTCAGAATAAAACTGATATTTATGACTTAGGATATCTCTGAGCCACAAATTTTGGAGTCTGGGAGAGGGTTTATAAGAAAAATCATTATTTTTCCATATTCTTCCTTAAGCATCTGCTGGTGACAACTGCTGCTGATCACATAGAACATTGGTCTCAACTGATGTCACCATTCTTATACTTTTGTAAGCCAACATAAAGCAGGGCTTTATGTGATGACATTGATAATAGAGCATATAACTAAAGAATTATATTAAGAGCTCATGGCAGGGGTAGCAAAATTCTGGCAGGTGTGCCTGAACTAGGACACAGGGCTATTATCAGTGACAAAAATGTCACAAAAGATTAACTTGCATAGTCCCAGCTCTGTGCTAAGTGTCCTGGATAGCAGCAGTTGGAAGGACAGGAACATGTGTTCCAAGTGTATTGTTGAGTGGACCATCCAAAGCTACCCAGAAGGGCATTTTCCAAACCTAGTGACACTAAAAAAGAAGAAACCCACCAATATTAAAACAAATTAAATGGTAAAAAGGGGAGTGTTGAAAACTTTTGGAAATAAATAAAGAGTCAACTTGAGAAGCACAAAATGAGCATAATAATTTGCAGTGGTGGAGGCAAAGGAGAGGATAACAGAACAGCACTGAAAACCTAATTTGACATTGTTAGAAATCACCCTGCTGGCACTTGTCTATGGACTCTGATGGAATTGTTTCCTGTTGGAGGCATGAAGGTGCCAGAATGCAGCAGGGAGGGATCCACACCTCAGTATGTATGATCCATGCCTCTGTACATATATCACCTCGTGAGCTGTGCTCAGACTGTCTGTGTGCCTTGGAGGGCTGCGGGAGACAGGGTGGAGAGCTGGACTGTATGCCAGAGCTTCTGCAAGCATCCTCTGACATAGGGTGGGCATGTGTGTGACATCACAGAACTCATAAAGATTAGTTAGACAAGGTTGCTCCAAAATTAGTAAGCATGTGCAGACATTTTATAAGTGTCTATGACAATGGTGTATCTGTTGCAATTATGATACTGACCCTCAATATACAGTTCACTGATTACCAATTAACTATGTGGCAATAAATATCTTCACTGCTGATTCAACTTAAACTATGAGAGTTGAACAAATTTCTGCTGTGAAGTCACCTGCTCCAGCTGCTGCACTCCTCAACAATAAAGGATTACAGACCATAAAGAGTGATAGTGGAGCAATACTGTGACATGAAATGAGTTCCCTTTCTGATATAGAAGCAAGTTATAAGCATTTTGGGATTCTACTTTTGAAATAATGTAAAAAAAGCACATGTATGATCTGTCTTTCTCATGTGCAGAGATGACAACCCTCGGGAGGATTTTAGGAAGATATTGATGCAGGGACAGCATCAGTGTTCTCAGTGCTGAGTGTGAGGATAAACATCCCTTCCACTGCAGATGGCTGCATCAAAGGAAGTATCTACTGCATTTAAAATATAATGCAGTGAATACTGCTGACAATATTATTCCTCTCCTTGAAGGTTTCACAGGAATCACAGGATTCAGCTTCTGGAAGGCACATGGTCAAACTGCAGTCTTACCTTAAGCAAATATGCTTTAATATTGAGATCAGCCTAAGAAAACCTAATAAATAAGAAATTGCTTTAAACTCACTTTCAGAATTCATCCAGGACAGTACCAATTTCACTTCCTCTATAGAGACAGGTACTGCTTTACTGATGAGGAGGAGGGGGATGAAAAAGCTCATGTCCTCACCTAGTAAAAGCCAATACCACATGCAACCTGTCACACAGGAGGGAGAGACTGCACCACCATCTTCATGACTACATCCACAGGACTACACACCTCAATAAATCCAACGGAAAAAATAGTATTTTCTTTTTTATTTTAGGGGTCTTTTATGCTGTTATGCTTTAGTTATAGCATAATTCTTAATATCAGACATTATAAATTACCTGAGTATTTCTAAACAACCTTCTGAATATTTCTAATGTGATGGGATCAATAAGGCTAGTTTTGTAAGAGTGTGATCTTTTCCTTCTAAGCAGTTTCAGATTGAATTTAGATTTTTAGACTCTGTGGATTTTACAATATAAATCAACTGTATTTCAAACGAAATATTTTGTGCAATCAACACTTCTAAAAACCTCCCACAGGATTTCTCTATACATTCAATGCATTTCATTGTAATATAGACCTTACAAAAAAGCTGTTTATTGTGAATTGTGAAAACTAAACAAAGCACCTGAAATCCTTACCCTTAGTAAAACAGAAGTGGAAAAGCCAGAAGAATCACCCAACACTGGACAGATTTTATCTTTCCCCTTGAACACTTATTTGTTGTAGCAGACATTAATTTTCACTTGCAAATTCTTTACACAATTCCTTATCAGTTTGTTAAGTTATTAGTTGGGACCCTTATTTAATTCATTCATACAATCCATCAGTAAGACTCATTATGCAACAGCATATTGCAGTTTGCATGTCAAATATTAATCAGTAAAATTGTACACTGGTGAACATGTATTGCAAGTTAAATTATGACACACATTAATGTGGGAGAGTTTCCTGGTGAATTGTATAGGTCTGTACAATGGCATCAGCATAATTTAATTTTATTAAACATATAATCATGTATGATATATATAATCATCTAATCCTCTAATCATATAGAACTTGTTGCATAAGAATTGGTATAACTGGCATCATAATTGCTTTTTAGATATTGTTCAGTTTAGCTGTACTTCTGTGCTACAGATCAGATTCTAAATAATGAAAAAAACACTAGAATCAACATTGTTTTTTTCCTGTCAAATATTATTATTTACATAATATTTGGCATTATTTACATACAAATTTAACATTAGAAAATTAGTTTGCTTTGTTAAGATGCATTGTTGTCATTTAACTCACAACTGAAGAGGAAGTGATAAGCCTGTCAAGGCTTAGCTAATACTGGCAATTTAGACCTGCCATTTTTTCTCACTGATTATTTTTTTTTCTGACAGTTACCATACTAATTTCAGTGGAAGCTCTCAGAACACTTACAAGTAGTCAGCATGAGCAACTGGAGCAGAATCATCAGCTTCTGTTTGAGAAGTGACATTTGTAACAGAACTTCCTGGCTGCCATTGCTTCTCACATCTCGAAATATTCTAGGGATATAGAACATTCAATGCTTTGCAAGAGACTTTGAATTTTCCTGGGATATTTCTAGATAGAAGGTATCTCAAAAAGGCTTTAGTTCAACATCTTACTGAAAGAAGGTCGGGTTTGAGTAGGTAACAGAGGTCTTAAATCAATCAGGGTTTGAAAAACTTCAGAACAAGAGACTGTACAGCCCTGCTGGGCATCTTATCTCTGGTCAATATTTGACTGTACCAGTGGTGAAAAGTTTTTCCACATATTCAGTCAGAAGTCACTGTGTCATGTATCTGTCATCCTCCTGTGACACAGTGCTGTGAAGTGCCTGGCTCTCTTTTCTTGAGAGCACTTTGTAGATCCTGGCACGCTGCTCTTAGCTGCCATTAAAGTAATATCTTCTCCAGGCCAACCAAAAGTCTCCAGGCCTCTCTTCACAGGGCACATGCCCCAGTCCCTGACCATCCTAGAAACCCAGGGTGATTAGGAACTGCTGATATCAGGGACCTGTTGATAACTTTCCTGTTAACTGAATCCCAGTATGGGATGCTAGATGTGAAGAGCAAAGTCCCTCCTCTCCACGTGCAGGCTGTGCCCCAGTGAGTACCTCCCATGGCACTGCTGGCTGTCTCTGCAAGCAGGGCACACTGCTACATTCAGTGTGCATCTACCAAGGTCCCCATGTCCCTCCCTGCAGAGCTGCCCTAGCCAGGCAGGCACTATCCTGTACAGCTGCACAAGTTCTTCCTGCCTGTGGCAGGACTTGCCCTTTTCCTATCCCTGTTGAACTTGAACTGTTCCTTTTGGCCCACTCCTCCAGCTTATACACATCTCCAAGAATGGCAGCACAATGTCATTCCTCTATTAGTTATAATATTCAAGCAATGACTTAAACAGCTGCTTACTCTTTCCTCATATCTATAGAAAAAATTCTCCATCTTGAATGCACAGTAAGACAACAAATGTTATTAAGTCGTTTGGGAACTACTGTGAACCAGTTTAAGCAGCAAAGGTTTTGCTGTATCCAGTAGCATTTTTGCTCTCTGTCTTGCATACTCTTAGCTTAGTTATGAGCAGTTAGCAGAAAGCCAGAAGCAACCTCAGCTCCCTCCTGGGTTTCATAGTAGTCTGAAAAAGTGAGAGTTACTTAGCATAGAGCTCACACCAGCTGTTGTCTGGAGCATTTTCTAGAACATAGCACTTCCACATGGAGTGTTAAATACATCTAATGCACTGGCTTTGTGAAAGCTGGACAGTGCACCTAACAGAACTGGATGGAACTAAGGGTATTTAGTTTTTGTCATTGTGAAAAAACACTGTGCATAAGTTACTTCCTTGCTACAGTTGAGAACATTTAGGATCTTCCACACATTCTGTTTTTAATTTTTGAAAGTATTAGACAAGAAATCACTAAAAGGAGAGACAGAAAGAGAAGAGAAATCTTTTATCCTAGCTAGCGAAAAACTATTTAAAAGTATTTTACTTGAAGCATGTTTTAGGCAAAAATTAAAAATGCAATATTATAATTCTGAGATTGTATGAAGAAGTTTTAGCACATATATATGTGTGCATTCCTTGACATAAAAGCAATAAAACTGTTTTTATCGTTATTTTAAAATAGATTAGAATACTAATACATTAACTTTTGAAACTTATTTTTGTGAATTACTAGTGAGTGGACTTCTCTACTGATATTTATGGGAGTTTAAAGAGTTAAAAAAACCACAGTCATCATCTTGACATTATTTTTGATTTAACAAATGCCTTCAGAGGTATTCATACTATTGCAAAAGATGTGACACTTTGATTCATGCTTTTGAGAAAAACTTTTTATTCAGCATGCCAATCAAAATTATGGATACAGAGAAATACAGAGAATATGACAGTCAGCTAAAATAGTATGAGTTGCAATTCTTTCCATTAATAATTTAAGAGAATTAAAGTAAACAGCCTCTCAGTATCAGGCAGTAAATTTAACACTTGATGAATGACAGATGTTCCTGAGTCCAAAAAAGAAGGCCAAAATTAAAAAGCAGCTTTCAGACACTGAATGAAAAAGAACATCTTTCTCATGCACTGTAGCAGCACTAGATTTTGGATGACCAGCTGGACTCTGGGTAGGATTCCCTAATGGTTTTGCCTTGAGGACTTTTCTTAACAATTAAAACATTTGCTTTTATTATTTTTGACAGGAACAACAGTCTGGTAACAGGTGTGAGAATCTGCTTAGAAGAATAAAAAAAGGGAATAAAGATGCCAAATAATCTGGCAGACTGGTCAGTATAATTTTCTTCATAATTTTTCTGACATTTCTGTATGTGCCAAATATAATATGAGAGTGGAGACATACTTTTTATGTAACAATAATGCCTGCTTTGTGATTTCAGGCAAGGTGATCAGTTACCAAATGTTGCTTGGATTTATAACCATCTGCCATGCAACCATGAAGAAATGGTCACAATTAAAAACACTTTAAGAAAACAAATCTATTTAGTTTTTTGGGTTTATACCTTTCAACTGCCAATGCAACACACCACTTAGCATTGAGATATTAGCACAAACTTAAAAAAAAAAACAACAACTAAACCAATAACTAGCCAAGACAGATTAAAGTCCTGGCAGTCTATATCAGAAATTATTATGTCAAGATTTTATATTTACAAGGATTGATCTGTATTATTCTATGCAAATAACTTGTGAGTTTTCAGTTACATGATAAAATGAAATTTAATCCTTCCAATCATAAAGTATGGTGCCTTTTCATACAGGCCAAGTGACCAGCTTGGCAATACTCATCTTAGGATGTGTCAGGTCAAATTTTATTTTCACTTTGAAAAAGTGCATTTTTTTCTCTGAAATCCTTCAACTTTGCACACAATCATATTTACATAATTGAATGCCTTTTGCTTCACATTTTTAACAGGCGTAATTTTAACTGACTGCTGTATGATTTATATTTTACTAATGCTGCATTATTCACGTATTCTGCAGCTGCAGTGAAGAAAATAAACAGTGGCTTTCTAGGTAAATATTCATTTCAAAAATCAGAGGTGATTCTGATTTCAGCAATTTCACTAGCAATTTGAGAAGGAATAGGAGACTTTTAGGGAAATCAGCAAATCAAGCTAACTCTCACTGAGTTTCACTGTGTTCTCAACGTCATCTTAATCTTCCCATTATTGGGTAGGCTCAGGAGGTGAATTCAGATTACTGCTGTTTTCAGGGAATTATTTTCCAGTAGTGCTATTAGCATATATGTCTTTAAGAAGTGTCATTCTGAATAATTCACCTTTCAAAGACATGTCAGTCTTTTGTCCCTAAGAAATTAACAGACACTGCGTGTAATAGCATAAGATTCACCTTCCAGAGAATTCAGAACTTTAGTGCACTTTCTAATGGCATTCCTTGGCTTCAGAAATTTACTCTTCTCTCATAAAAACTCTTCTCTTCCTCCTCTGTGAATGCTGATGTTAGCAACAGCAGAAACTAAAATGCAACACTGCTTTTGCTGATGAAGGCAAGAACAGAGACATCTGGCTCTCAGAAGCAATTTGAGTGGATTTGTCAGAAAGTACTTTTACTGGGATATGGAAAGGCCCTTGAGGTACACTTACTGAAGAATGGGAGAAGTTAGTATATATGAAAAAGTGCCCAGAATCCACGTTGGATTTTAATGACCTCTTTAAGCCTTCAAAGCAATAAATGAACCAAACTGGATTAGATTTTTCAAGGTTTTCCAGTGTTCTTGTTGAATTTCTAATGTGACAAAATAAATGCTGGAAACTATCACATTAGCCTTAACCCTCCAAGTATATATTTTTTAAAAGGAAAAGTACTATTTGATGTAAGCTCTAGACTTCATTTAATAAAAACACATCAGATTGCAGGCTTAAACCTACTTGCACCCTGAAAATTCTCAACACCTACCTTATTATTATGAATAATAATATTTTCAAAGCTTCCCAGTCTCAGAGTAAAGGCATGAATCAAAAAGTTGTTGAAAGGCAATTCAAGAAAGAGTTGACATTTTTACATTTTAAAAAAAGGGAGAGAGTTTCAATCCCATCTATAATCAAAATAGCTGCAATAAATAAAAAAGTAAATTTTTCATTCGGTAGATATCAAGAAAGGTTGTACTATCCTGTTATAATGAATAAATTAAAAGAAAAAGTATATCACCTAAAATGAAAAGGATTTTTAGCTTGGTGCAGGTCAGAAAATATCCAGAAAAATTTAGAATCACCTAGGTAATTGTTATAGAGAAAAGAGGTGGAATTTCTAGCACTGTTTAATTCCACACCACCCACACCATGGCAGGAGGAATCTGGTGACTGGAAGCAGAAGGGTTTCCATCTTTGGATGGGCTTGCAAGAGGGTGAGTGCTGGACTGGGGTTGGGACCAGAGCCACTGCCACTGCTGCAGCTCCTGTCCCTGCAGAGGGAGACAGCTCCTCTTTGGGAAGAATTTTGTCTGTTGGGTGGTGAATAATACCCTTTTTGTAGGTAAAACAGTCTCTCTTCTGTACACTCTCTGGTGAAAATGGTCTTAATATTGTTGTGGTTAGTGCAATTTTTCAGTAAATTGTGACCCCGTCTTATAATTTCTCCTTCCACTGTTGAAAGGGAGAAGTTTGAATGAGTTTAATTTTCCTGTTGGGTTTAAAACCGGCACAGTCTTGGTCTACAAAGTCAGGCTAGGTGCCCAACAGGAACAGACTTGAATGATTGCAATAAATGCTGAATTAGCTGCAAGAGAAGGAAGATGCTCCATATGGGTTTTCTGCAATAATTTTGTTAGTTTTTTTATTGAATCATAGAACTATAGATCAAGCAGACATTATGTATGAGTAAAAAAATTATTGACATCTTCATATATTGCAGATACACATCAATTCCTACACCTTGTACATGGGCAATTGTACTGGATATTTTTTTGTGGCCTGGTACATACAAGAAATCATTGGTGCTCAGAACACAAATCATATAATTATAGGATGTTTTGGCTTAGAAGGGACTGTGAAGATCATCCAGTTCCAACTCCCTTGCCATGGTCAGGAAGATCTTCCACTAGACCAGGTTTTGCCAAGTCCCATCCAACCTGGCCTTGAACACTTCCAGGGATGGGGCATCCATACCTCCTCTGGACAACATATTCCAGTGCCTTGCCAGCCTCACAGTAAATAATTTCTTCCTAGTGTATAATATTATCCTCAAGAAAAAAAAAATAGTCCTTCAAATACACATAAAAATGAGATAAAACAGATTTATGCTCTTGCAACACTGGACTTTTGCAAGTGAATCAGTTTCAAAGAAGTGTGATGGAGAGGAAAAAATATAGAAAACAGACACATGCAACAAAGGTAATTGGTAAACAGTGGTTCTTGAGTGACATTTTATAAGGATGAAATCAAGATTTAGCCACTGTTATCACAAATTTAGCCAGCAGAAGATAAGATATCTGAATCTTTCATGATGAGAGCTACATCTCAAACCCCAAAACAGGAAAAATATACATTGCATGTATTGGCTAGTAAGAAAATTTTTGATGAAGAAGAAATGTACAGTCATCCTCAGTGAACTCTATTTTTTTCAAATTTATAGTTTGGCTTTCAAACATTGACCTGGAAAATAAGAGCTAAAAGAGCAATATGTAGCTCTGTGATTTTTAACTCTGTCTGATACTAACTACATCCTGTACTGCTAAATCTTTAAGGTAAAGGAAGTAACACTTGTGTTGGACTAAGAAGTAGTTACTGCCAATATCCTAGTCATGGTTCAGGTGATATAGACAGACCTAGGTAGTACTGATCCCATCTAGTGAAATGAAGGTATGTTGAAACCTCTGTGAAAATATGTACCTTAAAGCCTAGGAGTTGTGAACCAGGACTGTGATCAGGGGATGAAAGGAAGCACGTTGCTAGAATAGCTTGCAATGAGCATCACACATACAAATCATCATCATTTCCTCCATAATTACTGTGTGCTGGGAATCCCACAGCAATATGGATAACTCATAAACATTAGTTTATTGCTTGAATAGTGTTAGATCATGAAGAGTAGATGGGTTTCAGTTGTAATGTAATCATGTAGAAAATATGCAGAAGAAAGTGAGGGAACTCTTGAAATTGTATATTCTTGACCCGTCGGAATTTCTTCTTCATAATTATGGTTAACAGCAAAAATTTTACTGCTTGTAAGTGAATATTTTATTTTCATGGAGAGAAATATTGATGTATGGACTCCCTTTTTCCCTACATGATTATATCATAGAATAATAGAATGACAGAATAAAAATGTCTGTGTTTCAGTTACACTCTGCAATGAAAATTAGCTATTTCAAAATCTGCACTGAAAACACTTATCCATATCCCTATCTAATTTGTATTTCCATATTGCATATTTCATACAAAAATATATTTTTATTTTAAATTTTTTAATTTTAATTTTTGGGGGTGACCTTCTTTTCTGTTTTTGTTTTTTTGTTTTCAGTTTTTTGTTTTAGTTTTGTTGGTTTGGTTTGTAGATTTTTTTTGGCAATTTTGGGGTTTCTTTAATGCCTAAATCAGAAATTTGGCATCTTAACTAGTGATGATTTTTATTTTCATTTATTTCCTTTTACAGTTGTTCTTTTCCAGTTTCTGAACACTTCTGATAATGCTCCAAGGATTATGAGGTGAAAATAATGAAATAAAATTTTTAGAAAGGGCAATATAATTTTTTAAATCATTTTTACACAGTGTTTTCAGAGACGTGGATTTTTCCTCTGTAGATTGGTAACAAATCTGATTGGTTGATTAGGACAAACACATATATTCCAGAAAGTGTAAAAATCTTGCAACATGGAACAACAAAATCATTTAAAAACAAGTCTGTTTGAAAGATAGAGTGAACAGAACTAATCCTATACAAAACATGGCAGAGCATAGCTGTAATCTGCTTAAATACAACAACAGAAGTAAGAGACATGTCAGTTTTTCACACAGAAGGCAATATCAAAGCACATATGAGTAAAGGCACTTGTGCTTTTTTTTTTGACCTGTGTCAAATCTGTGGAGACAAAAGACATAGTTAAAGCCCATCCCAAACTCTAAATAAATTGTATTTCAATAAAATTAAATCCTAATAAACCTCCTTTCTAACTCATGTTATTTTCCTCCTAATTTATATTCTTGCCTGAAAACCAAATAAACATCACACTGTAGGTCTACAGCACCTATCTATAGGTGATAGAAATGAATCCATGTTCCAAGGTTCAGGCAATACAAATAGAATTTTTCTTCATTTGGGCTTTTGAGATATTTTTGAAAGTTGAGAAGCAAGCATGTGAAATTGGTAAAGAAATTGCTAAGGTAGAGCTCCTTACTGTCAGGAATAACACACGTAAAAGCTTTTGTGTCAGTAAGGAACACTGTAAACATAGATACAATATACTTACACATAGTTTGCTCCAGAGTTACTTTTAAAAAAACAAAATGACAAGCAAGAAAATTTCAACCTTATGGCATAGGGAGTATAGGGCAGTGGGAGCAGTGGAAATGCAAGTTTTATCTCCACTGAATGAATCTTCTAAACTCACCTTGGCAATTTTGCAAGCAACAGCCCTTTGTTCAACCCAATATGATGTTACAAGTTCAACACATAAAAAAGTGAGGATCTACTCTGAATAAATTCCTGTTGTTTGAAGACAGCCCATAGATATTCAAAGAGCCTCACTAGGGCCTCAAGACTTACAGGAAATATTTCAAACTAATAGATAAACTGACCCAAGTGGTAAGTAATGCTCATTATGCAGGAATAAAGCAACATGAAACATACTAATTTTAAAAGTTTACTTAAAATTTGATTATACAAAAAATGATGCTTGTATGTACCTTTTGAGATTTCCTTTTCCTAATACCATCACATGGTTATCTTCAGTGAATTAATTGGTAAAATTATTTTTAAATATTGTTTATATTTCAATTAAATTTTCTATATTTTCATTGAATTTTCTTGACAACAAACAACCAGAAAAATATTTCTGCAAAATCCAAATGATGCTGATTTATCTTTTGTACTGGGGAAAATGTGTAATTTGTTTTCATGGAATGGAAATCACTACTCTTTTGCTGAGGTTACCTTCTATTTTTCTATTAGGTTTTCATCCACAGAACTTACTCCATAATCTAGTTCACAGTGTATAACTGTTGTGTACAAAAATCTTTATTCATTGTCATTTTTAGGGTGAAGTTGGTTCCAATCATGCTTGATTCCCTAGAAAGATGCAAGCAGTTTCAGGATTGCTTACACACCTTGCTCATAGCACTTGTCAATAAATTGTTCAGGAAATTGCAATTAGACTTGGTCTAAGTTGCCTTCATGAATTCATTAAACCAATCTTCTCCAATATTCTAGACCTGCTGAAAATATTAGCAACAGAGCAATCTTGAGGCAATCTAAACAGTATTGAAGTACACTCTCCTGTTTCAAGACCAGTTTAAATATCTATTTCCAGACTAATTATTTGACAAATACATAGAGTATGAATTCATTTTTCCCAAAAAGAGACAAGGAACAATAAGTTAAATTTTGAAGTTATCACTTCAAAGAAAGATGGCAATTGGAAGCAGAGGTGTTCTGATTACAGAGCAATCTTCATTTCTATGATTCCCCAATTTCAGCAGCTGGTAACAAAAGCAGATATTGAGGTACTGCATAATACAGAGCATGCCACAGAAGAAAGTTAACATAAAGACACACACACACAAATTTCAGGAATCACAATCCAAGAAAGACTTTGTTACCATGTTGTCGTTTCTACGTAATTTTTTGTATTTTTTTCTAAGTACCTTGCATTCTTAAAGGCAACCTGAAGCATTGCAGGCTCTTGTTTGGTAGGGTGTGCAAGAGTGAAAGCCCTTGAAAGACACACTCCTGTGTCTTTTCCATTTGGAATTTAGTTGGAAATAAGTGAATTATCAGAATAGGAAGAAACTTTCTTCTTCACAGTGATTTCCATGAAGAATGTTTCTAGAATTTTTGAATTTCATTGGCCTGAGCTACACGTAAAATATCTGTTGCTTGCTTGCCTACAATCCAAGACTGATACACATATATAAATGGAACAGGTTGCTTAGAGAACTCTTATTACTTTGCCTATACTTTTCTCCACAGTAGGCTCATAAAACCATCCCATATGTACAAACATTCATCTCAGAAAAAGATATTAACGGGTGTTTACTTAACAAGACTCCGGATATAATCTTTATCAAGAGATGGAGTTTGCAGATTTTCAGCTCTTCTGACATATGGGAAGGCACAATCCATAGGTACACTCAGTGCTCATGGATTTTGTATCCAAATTATTGCTCCTTTTCCGGGCAATTTCCAGCTCAGCTATTAAGACAACTGTTAAGCCTTTCAAGCTGAGACTGAGAAAATGTTCATGAACTGGGATGCTCTACTGAAAGTAAGCAGGAATGGATTCACTGTCCATCAGATCTGCCTGTGTTGCTGTACACAGAACCACTCTCTAAATCAACCAGCAGAAGTTTATATCCCTGAAGATGTGGATTCAGTGCATGAATTAAATGTAATCACTTTCTGCTCTATGCCTCATGGATTTATCTCGAAAGCCACTATTTACCATTTTAATCTCCTGAAAATTTGTTAGATTTGAGGTCTAGCAGGGTTTGTGCCACAGTGATGTCTACACTGACAAAGCAATACTCAATTTTGCAGTTTATTTGAGTTGGATATTTAAGATCTGAGCATATAGTAATCAGATAATTTGTTTAAAAACACACTGGATGAAAGAAAAGTGGTTCATACCTTCTGTTTTTCACATCGTATCATTTTATAACAACTAAAGACAGCTCCTTTCTGCACATATCTAATTCAGTGGAAATAGGCAGTTCTAAGTATGTATTGTTTTGAAGTAAAAATAGCAAAAGTCTGATAAAGACTGAAGGTTTATATTGGAGAATCAATGGCAACAAAAAGATTGTTCAAAACGTAATGAATACATTTTAATCAAGAGTTATTTCTAGTTTATGGAAGGACAACAAATATTTCTGAGTCCTTTACCATGAGTCTGTATTTAATTAGTGGGCTGTAATTTTTGCAGATTCTCCTTTTGCTGGATCCTGTCCAGTCTCCTACAACAACACTACTCTGTGACTTTTGCTTTTGATTCAATATTTTTATTCTTTATCATGTTGGAAAAATCTCACCTGTTGAGGTGTGTTATAAAACTATACCAAAACATCCTCCATTTCTCCCTAAGACAAAATCACATAATTCTAGTAATTTAATAAAGGTAGAAAAGATCAGAAGAAAATAATACACCAGCTTTTAGCTTATATCTAACCATTTAAAGTCAAGTAATGAATATGCAGACTTTGTAACTCAATCACCATTTCATGATTAAGCAAAATCAATTTAAAGATAAACTTATTGAACAAAAAGAAATGAAACACGGAGATACCCTGCACTCCAAAATATGTAGGGATCCATATACCCACACTGTAAAAAGAAAAAAAAATCAACTAACAAAAACACAACAAGAAAAGCCAACCCCACCAGGACTGAAACTGTGTTTTAGCAAAAAAGTCAAAATGAGAATATGTGTAAAACAAAAATCACTAATAGATACAATTTTAACCAGTTGCACCGAATCCCACCGTAAAGTGACTTGCCTTTTCACAAATGTGGTTTGAAAGACTAAAACAGGTTTGAGTGAAGAAAGAGCTCCTTTAATGAGTTTCAGCTAGTTAGCCTGTGATTATCAACAAGGATGGCAAATGATTTTTCTAAATCACAGAATCACAGGATAGGTCAGGCTGGAAGGGACCACAGTGGCTCATCTGCGCTGCTCAAGCAGAGCCATCTGAGAGCACATTGCACAGAATTTTGTCCAGATGGTTCCTGAATATCTCCAGTGAGGGAGACTCCACATCCTCTCTGGGCAATCTGTTTCAATGCTTTCTCAACCTTACAGTAAATAAGTTCTTCCTCATGTTTAGGTGAAACTTCCTGTCCATGAGTTTCTGTTACCTCCTGTCCTATTGCTTGGCATCAACAAGAAGAGCCTGGCTCCATCCTCTGGCCCCTTCCCTTCAGATACTGACAGACACTGATGAGGTCCCTCTCTCATCTCCCCTTGAGGCTGAACAGACCCAGTTCTCTCAGCTTGTCTTCTTAAGAGAGATGTTCCAGTCCCCTCATCATCTTTATTGACCTCCACTGGAGCTGCTCCGTGTCTCTCTTGTTCTGGGGAGCCCAGAACTGGACACTGCAGTGCTCCTGTGCCTCACCAGGGCTGAGCAGAGGGGCAGGATCACCTCCCTGGACCTGCTGGCAGCACTTCTCCTACTGCACCTTAGGATACCATACCTTCTGGGCCACGAAGGCACTGCTGGTTCATGGACAGCTTGTTGTCCACCAGGATCCCCAGGTCACCCTGGTTTTGAGAATTGCTTCATTTTTGTTCTCAGCATATATTCCAAATTCTTTCATTGTATGAGTTTAATGGTGAGGTTTTCTTCCCTGGTTATTCTTATTCTTAAAAACTCTGTTTTTCATTAAGGTAACCAACACAAAGGCAAAGAATTGAAAGAAAATGTATGAGCCCAATCAATAAATAAAGCAGAAGCACCAGCTTATTCTGCACTTCTTCCAAATTTGTACGTTAGGTAAATACTCTTTTCCCATTTCAAAACTTTTTGCCTATCTTTCCAATTCTTATTTTATATTGGGTTCTTTCTTTTCTCATAATTTAATTTGAACACGAAGAAAGGATAATTTTTTTTGTTTTATTCATGAGAGGCAGAGTTTTCTTGAATTTCAAACTTTCATCGGGAAACTTTAAACTACATACTACTGTTGCAACTTCAGTCACTGAAAAAATAGTTTTTAGTAACTTTCATGTGTATAAGTTCTCATACAAATATATTAGATATAATTACCTTTATCAGTGCTTAATATGTTTACCAAGGAGTAAGAATGTCTTTTTTTTTCAGAAGCTGACTGGTCTTACATAAATTAAGAGTATGGAAGTCCATCCTTGCAGGTATGCAGGGATGTTGTAATTCTCAGGGTTCAAGGCTGAACAGAAAAAAATCTACAAGTTTATTTTTCATACATGATTTGGGTGGTGATCATAGCTAAAGCTGGGTCATGAGAGTAGAGAGTAAATGAATACATTTCATAGTATGAACTGAGTCACTTACCTGTGGTGAAATTCCTACCACTTGCAGAAAGGTAGGGAAAAATACATCAGTGCACAGATATCCATACCTTATCTCCCTTTAGTATCCCATTCCTTTATGTCTACTTTTGTTTCAAGGAATCTACAGTAATATGTCATGTTTTTCAAGCTTGAGGGCTGCTGCCTGTGAGATGTCAATAAGGACACATTCTTAATAGACATCTCAGAGTTCATTGATTTGAGCATTTCAGTTCAGATCAAATGTGATGTGCATGTCCAGATTATCCCCTCTTACTGTACTAGGCTTCACATCAAAGAGCATGATCTTCAAGAACATGACCTAGATTCTTCTTAAATAAAATTAAATCTAAAGATGTGCTTCAGAAGTGCATGAGAAGTACATTTGAATTGCTAATAGAATCAACCTGGGATAGGACTAGAGAAAGTCCTTCATACCCCTGTGAAACATAGAATTTAGCAACAGGTATTTTTCTTGTAATTAAATATATTAAGCAAGCAGACTTCCAAGAAAGCCCTGGAAGATCCTTCAAGAGCACACCAATTGGAGGTGAGAGAGGAGCCCCAAACTCATCAGCTCATACAGCACCGATCAGTGGCAGCTCTGTGAGATACAGCTGATCTTCAGGGAGGAGTTGGAGGTATGAACACAGTATATTTAGGGCTTTCTGTTTGTTCATCACAGGCTACATCAGGACAATAAACCAAACCAATCATACTCTGAGATTCACACCTACTACTAAGAGCAGGAAACTGAGGTGCCTTTTCTCCAATTACCATGCTGTTCCAGGTCTACTCTATCCAGCCACAGATTTAAGCAAGCAGTACATAGAATTCCCATGCTGGTAGCACCACATGCTTTAAACTCTTAGCAAGACATCCTCTCATCCAGACAGATTATTAAGGGTTTGTTCTTACAGTGCAATTTTTGCTTTTGTTATTCATGTTTTTCTTTCTTTCTTTCTTCCCTTCTTAAATAGAGTCCATCATTGAATTCCAATATTATTACTTTCTACAATTATGATACCATTGTACTTTCTTCTGCAAAAACTAGGAATTTACATCAACTTGAGATTTTTCGCTTGATTGTATGTGTTTGCCTCCTACATTGATTATTTAATTTCTGTAAAGAAATGTTATGGTATGAACTTATCTTCTAAATAATTTAGTTTCATATCTGGTATGGAAAAACAAAAAGAAAAAAAAAAGGAGGGAAAAAGAAAGGAGATTGAAGGAACTAACTAGACTTTAATTAAAAAACCCTACAACACTTTTGAAAGCCATGTGAGTAGTGATATACAACCAATATTCAGGAATTTAGCAGTTTTTTCCAGTGAACTGTCCTTTAGAAGACACAGGTATTCTATTACAATAGGTGGTAACTGTTGTCTGACATGAAGAAACTTGTAGGGGAAATATTTTAGAGTGACATCACTAACAATGAGAAAATATTTGGTATCATCATAATTGCATTAATTTTAAAGCACCCATAAGGAAAAGTAACTGCCTAAATTTCACACAATCTTTCTTATGCAAAATAACGTTTGATATCACTCAACAGAAATTAATAATTCTTTTTAAAAAGTACATGAACATTTCATGGGTTCATATGCTATAGAATCTTTGCTTCCTAGGTTGTTTCTTATGCAGTACAATGTCTTTTCTTGTCTGTGACACTTTCAATTATGTCTACTAGTTTATTTCTAAGATTCCCTGATGCATGGATGCATGTTTTCTATTGTTATTAATTAACACAAATAAACAAAAAGATTTTACTAGAAATTTTTGTATGTTAACCTTATGGTGGATTTCTGCATATATTAAAAACCAGAATTGTTAAAAAAATTGTATTTTATGGCATGTGATTTTCATCTAAGCACCCTAATTCAACATGTTTTATTTATCTCTAATGTCAATACTTTTCTATTACAAGTCTATTTTAAATATTTAAACTAAGAATATTTGTGTATTTACTTGTTCTCTGAAAAATTTCCATAAGTAGACCATTTCCTAGACACAATTATCTAACATCAGCAAATTAATTGCAAAGACATAAAAAAAGCATATTACTATGCATAATAGTACATTAATTTTCAGCTTAATAATAACTATGTACTAAAGACATTGCTAAAAGGAAACACAGGAATATTCAAGATAAGTGATCTGCTTGAAATATTAAAAAAAGTTTTGAAACAGCTTCTTCAATCTTAAACCTGTGAGTTAAAGTAAAACTTGCTGTACTTCAAGCAATTTCTGATTAATTTCTACCCATACTAAACAGCTGACACAGTTCGATTAGATTATTATGTGGGTAGTTTGTCTCTTTCCTTTTTTTTTTCTTTTTATAATGATAATACGTACGTTAAAGAAAAATAATAAATAAGTATTGAAAAAATAATACATTAGCCCTTAAAATCAGATTGCATCACTCCTGTGAGCCTCCAACATACCTATACTTAAAAGTTACTAAACAGAGATTTTTAGGCTTTTTTATGAGAAGAAGTGTTAGAAAAGGGCCAAAATTATGGATTTCCACAATATCTTTATTGACTTTTAAGACCTTATTTACATTAAAAACTATTTTATTTTCTTTTATCCTGTGAAAAAAAAGATTTGAAATTTTTTCTGTTGATAACAAAGTTTTAATTTGCCTTGATGAAAACACTTCATGGATGTTGAACAGTAAATTAAAGAAAAGGATTTTTAATATTTGATAAGAAAGCTGAAGAAATCTGACTTTAAAACTTGCTCACTATTGCTTCTGATGTTTCCATGAGAAGAAGAAAAGAACTAAATGTATTTGCTTGGTAAATATGTAAAGGATGAGAATGAAAACAAGTTCAGAAAATTTTTCTTGACATATTTCACCCTGGGAAGAGGACAAAGATAGTTGATTCATAGAAAAGCTGTAATTACTTGGGCATAAAGGAAAGTACATTTTTCAGAAAAGTTGTCATAGCAAAATGTTCCCACATGCAATTTTCTAAGGAAAGCTAACTGTTTTTCTAGGCTTTAGACTGGAAAATCAAGTATTTTGATAGGAAGCATATTTAAGGTAGGGCTCAGAAAACTTGATTCAACTTTGAAATGCATTCTGTCCACTCAAGTGAAACATTTAAGACATTATAGCTTTGATAATTGTTCTTAGAAACTTTGTGCTAGAGTTTCTTATCAATTTTTTAGTAACCTCTTGAAAAAGAAGGTGTGGCATGATGCAACATGACACATCTTATATATTGCCATCCACACACTTGTTTTGCCTTGTTTCTACTCAGACTCTACTATTTCTTTGAATTGTTTATTTGTAAACACACAGTGAAAATTCTGGAGCTGTTACAGAAGAAATTCCAGTACTAGAATCAACATTCATGTATGCCCCAAAGTGAGGCAATATATTATCTGCTAGAATAGGCACCTTCTGCTAATGGATATTGGCAGTTTAACCAAAGCTACAGAAAAGCAGCTTCTGCACGAACACTTCTGCATGAGACAGTTTGGAAACTCTGTTTAACAAAAACTGTAAACAATATAGCAGATGTGTGGGGGGAGGGGAGCTGCTGGCATAAACTACTGGCTGGAATATTTCTCTTGTCAAGAGTAGGGACTGTAGAAGCCTACACAGGTGATTTTACAATCAGATAATAAGGGGTGTTCCAAGGCAAATCAATGCTTCTTTCAAAGAAGACATGATTACATGTCAGGGGCTTCTCAGAAGAGAACTTGACCCTACAGAGCTGATAGAAACACCTTGACATTTCATTTTCCCAAAGAGAACAAAGGAACCACTCTGAAGCCTAATAGCTGGCTGTAAGTTCTGCTTGAAGTTCTCTTCTTCATGTTTGGGATTTTATTAACCTCTTGAAGCCAGGAATATGTCAATGGAAGAAGGCAGCTATGAGAGTGGAATATGAAACAGTGTCTTCTGCACTGAGAGTGGTTTACAGTGCTAACCAAGAATTTGTCACTTCTGTGACTGGCTGTGAAAGTTTTGTGATTTCAAGTGGGAAGAACTGAAAATTTAAAATATGATTCTAAAATATGATTCCCTTGAGAAGGGAACTGGTCCTTGCAAATATAAAATGCTAAACAAAAGTAAATACCCATGGTTGATTACAAGAGCTAAAAAAACCCACTGGTGCTCTTTAAAATCTCAAGCTGCAAATTTGGATATGACATTGGAAAACAATTTTATACTGTTCTATCAGGCACTGAAATACAATTTTCTTTAAAGAGATAACTTTCTTTAGAGATTGATCTAGTTTATTCTTCAGGAAAAAAAATCCCTTCTCTTAATTACTTATAAATAATTGAGCTGATACATGCTTGTAATGCATTTCAGAAAGTCAATTTCAATATTTATGTATAAGACTCTCACAAGAAAACAAAGGACTACAACTACAATTTTAACCCTTCCATTTTGAGGATACATCAGGTGTTAATCTTAGGGATATTCTAATAGTGTGTGCTTCCATAATTCAATCAGATAGTAAATGTTAAGGCAGCAGGAGGTTCACCATTAGATGAAACTGATTCAGTAATTATTTATAGACACATATAATATATGCTGTAATCTTGTCCTCTTAAACACTGCAGAAAACAGCTTCTAGAATTTCACTAGGTATGAATTTAACACTAAATATGTACACTCTCCTCTATTTCTCCATTTTTTGCTAATCTTTTTTTCCTGAGGGCCTCCCATTCAATCTCTTTGATTCTCCTTCACACAAGAGTGTTCCACAACATTAAAAGCTAGCAGAAAGTCTGTTCTTCAAAAGTGCTTCAGTATTGGAATAGAATACTTGCTTATGTCTGAAGAGGAGCCTCTCATTATAACCCAAATCTATCTTCTGAACCTAAGAAATGTCATACTGCTTTAAACTAGAGGTCAGCATGACCTGAATCCCATTTGCAACTTCACCAGAAGCAGATACTTGTGAAAGGGTAAAAGAACAAAGGAAGCAAACAAATATTGCCTGTGAAATATATTTGCCATTTTTAACAATCTGCAATTCAGTCTGAAGTACTTGTCACCATGAATTTTTAGGTAAAAGAGTCTGTGGATTCCTTTCTCATAAATTTTTTTGTCTAGTCATTTCAGATCTATATAAATAAATTTGATATCCACAACAGTGGTGGCAAGTAATTCAACTACTTAATTAGAGGTCAACTTATTTTGCTTGCTTTGCATCTGTCACTTGACAGATTTGTTTGATTTTACCTATTTATTTTACTGGAATGGAGAGTGGATAGCTAACACCTTTTCTTTTTCACTGTCCCATTTATCTCCCTTTAATGATTTTCAAGTTAAATTAAAACCAAGTTTATTTAGAAATTCATTCATATAGGTAAAGAATTTCATACATTTAAGCAGTCTTGCTGACTTTCTGACAACCTTTATGAATTTAAGGTTCAGCCAGACTGCACATATCATTATAAGTGTGAAGTCAACAATAGTGTGATAGTTCTCCCAGTTTCATTCTCTTTCTTTCTAGCACCTCCTAACATTAAATGGGGAAACAGTGATTTCCCATTCATCTATGATAAATGGAGAATTAACACATTCAAAAGATCCCTGTTTTCTAATAAGTAATCTTGCCCAGCATGGGAGTCCATAAATTATTCAATGGAATCATCATCAGGGGAACATCTTAAGTTCTTTTTTTGTCAACCAAGAGTATTAAGCTATTCTACTGTACTCAGACAACTTACACTTCAGACTTAGGGCACAGGAAGATATATTGAGGATTGATATCTTAGTGTCTCTGTCATGATCCAGTTAGCAGCATAAAAGTTTTCCAGCATAAAAAGTTTTCCAGGAAGAGAAGCACCTCCAGATTTGTGCTGCTAATTTACAGAAGATGTGAATGACTCACGGGAAAAAGTTAAACTTCTCTTAACTCTGTTTGCTGCAGCCATGTTTGGAAGATACTCAATATCACTGGTCCAGTTTCCCCTGGTCCAGCCCTTAAAGAGGTACAGAGAGAGCTCTATCTCTGCACCCCAGAGTTAGTGAGCCACCTAAAGAAAAATACAGGGTGATTAAAGATAGTGATAGAAGCATCAGCCTGATGTGTCTATCCCACATTTAATCCCAGTTTGCAGCTCTCAACCTGAAATACTTCCTGGGCTTGGGTGTAGAGCCACCCCCCCTTGAACATCTAAGCATGGAACTATTAACTGTTGTGCAATAATGAGCTGGCAGTTTTTGTTGTGAAATATAATGGAAAGCTTTTACTGTTTCATAATAATTCTGCATACAGAACTATCAAAATAAGCAGAACTGATTTTTTTTATTGAGGAATAAAAATTAATCCATGAGCCATCTCTGTTGTAACATATATTTTTTAATTATCAAATTTAATAACAGTTGCTAAACATGGCATCTGGTATTTTCCTCTGTTAATTAGTACATTAGCATTTCATCTGGTTTTAATCTCATTAATTCAAAGAACATCCTTACACTTAAAACCATGTTCTTATGAGCATGTTGTATTCAACACCTTTTACCACATCTCTTCCAATCTGTGTTATCACAGTAGAAGTTCATAAGAGAGCTGATGGTTTCATACCCTTCTATAGCCTACTCGTCGAGACTATGGTGAGAAATATAAACTACTGGCTCACTGAGAAAATCAAAATTTGCTATCATGTAACTTTGTGACAAATGTGGTTTGTCCTCCAAGAATTCCTCTCTCAATAGAAACAGTTTACTTCTTTTGAGATAGGTATCTATTTTAGCAAAAGTCTTGGGAATTGCATCAGTAGGTTCAGCTCATGGGCAAGCATTTACAAATAGGTTGAAATTCTCCTCCCAGTGTTTTGTCACATGAGGCTTGATAAAAAATTTGCTGAGAATACAAGGATTGCCTGAACTGAGACATAATGCAGGATTTTGTGCAGGAAAAACATTCAGTTCCTTCAGCCTTTCAAACCATAAACAAAGTGAACAAAAGATGATGAAACAGGACCTTACACTCTGTTGCTATGAGCTAATACTCTCAACCCTTGTCAAGCCTCTTGCACAATCAAATAATAAAATAATTGCAACAATAATTATTCTTTCACCATAAACTGCTGTTTCAACACAGCAGTAGGAAAGATAGGAGAGAAAAATTTTGTTCTTGGACATCTCACTGCTGAATATCTCGAGCTATCTTAGGTGGTAAGGATTTTGTCTACTCTTTGTTCTCTTCCTTTGGGGTTTCTTCTGTCTTGCAGATTAGCTTTCCACCTCATATGAGTTACTAAGTGAGATTTACCAGCTTCTTTTCTTGTACAGGAAAATGTGCTAGTTCAGGGATTCAGGAGTTACTTGTACAGCCAATATAGAGGCTTTTTATATTCATAAATTCAAAATGTACAAAGCAGATTGTAACCAATATTTGCTTTTTTTTTAAAAGACCTAAAATAGCATACTAAAATAGTTAAACAGTGACAATGTACAGTATTTTCTAACAAAGTTAAGCAGAAGTTTATGCACAAAAAATAACAGCAAAGGGTTAAATAGAGGTTTGCAGTACAATTTCATAAGCAGGGTACAAAAAGCATGTGAGCGTATCAAAATTTGCAAGAGCAAGAATGTAGAATAGACATGAGACCTACCTTGAGAAATAGAACTCATCCTCTAGAAGTGGTTGGAAAGATATCTGATAAACCCAAAATAAGCCTTTGTCTTAAAATGAAGGTTGTCTCTATGGGGACCTGATGAGATCACACCCTTACTTTTGTGAAAGGGGACAGGACTACAGAAAAGTCAACAATAAATGAGAAGGGATGGGGAAGAAAGATGATGCTTACTCTGCTTCACATTTCCCTCCAACCTGACCAAGGACCACCACCATCAATGCTAAACTGCACAGCATGAGCTCCAAGATACTGTAGATTCACAGCTGTTAAATCTCTGTATTCTCTCTGGCTTTCCAGACCTGTTTTGACTCAGAGAAATAAAATTATCCACTGTAGTTAAGGTGCATTCAAAATTTGAATTTGCATAGTAGTGTAACGATATCCTTTAGGTTTATCCTATCTTCATTTCCCCATAACTTCAAACATAAACTTGGAATTTTCAATTGCTGCTGATTATTATCCTTGTGTAACAGGTCTTTCTATAATAGTCCTAGATCTCACTCTTGAGTGAGAATTCTGAACTCAGAGAAAAAAAATTTATAAATTAATTAGGAATGTTACTCTTTCATGTGCATGACTTGACATTTATCTATACAAAATATCACTTGCCATTTTACTGTCCAATCACACAGTCTCTTAATGACCTTTTGGGATCCTTAACCATTAACCCCTTTTCACCAACTTAATTAGCATAATGTTTTTTATCAAAAGCACCTCAGTAGTCTCTCCCTTTCCTAATAATACTTAATATGATGAACATTGTATCTCCCGGACAAAGTTCCTGTGCACTGCTTAGGATGACCTTTTATTTTAAAGACACTTGATCCTGTTCTCTGCTCTAAACTATTTTCAGTTGTCCCAAGATTTTCACTCTGAAAGAATAATTGCCTTGACAGAGAAATCTGAAAAATGTGGTCTGGGGAAATTCAGGTAAATATATCATATCATTGTTAAGGTTGGAAAAGACCTGTCAAATCAAGTCTAACCATAAACCTAGCCTGACCTCTGTGTTCACCACTAAACCATGTCCTCAAGTGTCATGTCCACATGTTTTTTCTATACTTCCATGGATGGTGACTCCATCACTTCTCTTTGGGTAATCTGCTACAATAACCCTTTCCATTAAGAAATTTTTCCTAATATCTAATCTAAGCATCCTTTGATGCAATTTGATGCCATGTCCTCTTCTCCTGTCACTTGGGAGAAGAGGCTGACACCCCCCTGACTACAGCCTTCTTTGAGGTAGTTGTAGAGAACAATAGGGTTTAGTGGTGGGCTTGGTAGTGCTGGGTTAATTCCATCTGTGAGTCATTATCACAGAGGTTTAAAGAGGCAGAAATTATTAAGCTGGATTGCTGGAACCTTACCAAAAAAAAGGAAATCTTGTTGTAAAAAAGAAAAAAATGTTGTGACAGTAATATCTGCTACTATGCAAGGGCTGCACTCCAACCTGGTTTCCAGTGGTTTTCCACCTTCTCTTTTGCTCATATTTCTCCCCACTTTGCTTTAAAGTCAGAGTTTATAAGGATCTGTCAGGAACAAAAGTCCTATTTATACAAAGCTTGGAAAGAGGATAACAGAACAGATGACCATGTTGAAATAAGCATAAAGAGAAAGAGGGGAAGTGCAGTGTTCTTCAAAATGGCAAGAGAGATAAACAATGGTGACCTTCATACAAACTGTCTCCAAAGTCAGTGCAGTTACACCAGAATGTTTATTTTTAATTTTGTTCTCTAATAAAGCAGCAGCATTTTCCAATTTCAAAAAAGTCATCTCTATTTACTCAGCTGTATTATTGCTTTTAATCATTGATAGATTCATACAATGTTTTACAACTAGAGGCATATTCTTTACCTAAAAGAGTTCAGGTACATAAGACAAATTATATACTAATAAAGCAACACTTGGCAGAATCAGGAGATATTACAATAGAAGAAAAAAAATATATTTCCAATGAAGTATTTCCAAGAGTGATTAAAAGAGAAGGATGTTTGTCAGTAGAGCAAGGATTGACTTGGTAATAACTATCTATCTATTTCTGTAGTTGACTGAAAAAAGTTTTCTCAGGTCAAATAAAAGTGCTGATAATTATACGTCCAACAAAATCATTATGCTGAATTAACACGAAAGGAAAACAAATTCCCATTTAGTCTTATTTCTCTGTTTTGTTCTCTTTCCCTATTTGTCTCTTAAATACCAGAGAATACTACTCTGACAGTCTCAATGGCATATTAAGAAATTAATTATTTCTATTTCAAGTTATGTCTTTTTCATTTCACCATGAAAAATTATCACCACAAAAATGCTCATCTGTCTAGCAATTTCATAAGTTTTTGTTTGTTTATTTCCTTGGATTCATCAATGTCTTCATCATTTTATACTTCACCAAGTCTTTCGTAACATCATTCTAATTGTATTATTTAGGAAAAAATAATAAAAAGAGATAATTAGTTTGGTTGAGTTTTTTTCTTCTTCTTGTTAATTAGCCAAGATGTGAAGCAGACTCAGAGGTAAAGTGCAAAGGACTTATTAATTAGGAATTTCTGTGACATAAACAAAATTCAGAACAAGAAGTACAGAAAATTAAGTGTTTCTATCTAAAATGAAGAAATATGAGAAGCTTGTAATACCATCAAGATCTGAACTGTAGTAGAGAAAAAAAAGTTTATAGGCAGAAGTACATTTGCTGATTTTTTACCCAGACCTTTCATGCATGTTAAAAAATCCAGCCATTTCTTGGATACAGGAAGTCATCACTCTTTCCTAATGCAGAAAATTCATTTTTTAGTCCTTTCCTTTTCCCTCACAGTGTGAGTCACCTGTTATTAGCAGAACACTAAGCTTCTGAAAGTTTGTAGTCTCTACACATTTTGAACATAAGCTCTTACAGAACCTTCCTTGCTCCAATAGACTACCCTAAAAATAAATCAACACAAAGCAGAGGTGATATATATCTCTGAATAAAAACAGAGATACAAGCATAGATTTTAGAGACATACAGAAAATAGTTCCCTTAAGGAATCCATCATTCAGTACAGGAAAAAACTATAATCAGATACAGTAGGTTATGGATTGATTCCTTCACTTGTGATTTTGCAACAAATGGTGCAAAATGTGTGAAAAAGAGAGTTTCTTATAAAGCACACTTCATTTTCAAAGGAGAGTTATACTTTCCACTAATGTAAGCATAGATCTTTTGTGGAAAACATCTGAATATCACAGTAAGACAATATTTTTTTTATTTGATAAGCTCAATACTACACTCTGAACACTGAGTACTGAAACCTCCCCTCAGAATTATTTTCATTAGTGTAATTTGAGAATATCTTCATTGCAGCATACATACTTATAAGAATATTTAATTTTGCAATCAGAAGGCAATGGTTGTAAGATTGAAGGAAATTACACTATCATAAGAGAAGACAAGAATATGGTTAGCCATCCCTCCTCTTTGTTGTTGCTAAGAGTAAAGAAGATAAAAATAAAACACATCCTGTGTCTATTCAGCTAACATAGAATTTAATAAGTATCCCCGGGAAAATAAAATAGCTAAAATGATTTTTTGTGAGTATTTTTGTGAGGTTTTTTTTGCATATTAATGTACTTGGAAAATCCCTTCTTTTTTTCCAGAAAAGATTTAGCTGGCTTTAGCTGTAATTGACCTTTGGCCTTTTTTGTCTTCTGTCTGCATACATGAAGCACAGCTCTGTGCTCTTCCTGCAAAGTCTGACCTCACTTCAAGAGATCATACAGTGTCTTTTGATCTCCACATTCGGGCAAGCTGGTCCTCTTTCCTACTTCCTGAGGACACAGCTGGCTCGTGTGCTTCTCAAATTGGGTTGTTCTGTGATATTGACCAACATCTGTGGGCTCCTAACCCCTCAAATGCAGATTCTCAGGGACTCTTCTACGCAGTTCTCTGAATAGCTTAAGATTTGCTCTCATGAAGTCCAGGATAGCAATTCTTTTTGTCCCTTTTGCCTACAAAATAACTCATCAGTGCTTACATCCTGGCTGGGTGATTGGTATTAAACATCCCTTACTACATCTCCTTTGTTCTCCATCCCACTAGTACTTACCCAGAGGCTCTCAACACATCAGGACTAACTGTAACAACTCTACAATCAAACTTTTCCTTTACATATGCCTTCTCCCTTCTGACACCTCTAACTCACCTGCCCTGCCTACCCCTCCATCCCAGTACTCCTGCTGTGGGACTCATGCCACGAAATTTCACTGGTATCAATATCATAACTCTTTTATATCTATATATGTAGACACCAAGGCCAAGACAACAGCTGAGATGAAATATGCTTGAGACAAGTAATACCATGTACTCACAGAGCTTTGAAGAAAGCCCCAAGAGGAAGAGCAAAACATATCCAAATACGCATTCTATAAAAATAATTGAGACTTAAGTTCTTTGTCATCATTGGGTTTTTTTTTCCCTCCTGCCTATAATAATCCCATAATTGCAGTTCTCTGAGTATTCCTTTTCTAGCACCAATCAACTCTAACTTTTCTAACTGAAAACTCAGTTTTCTAACTGAAAACTTCTGTGCTTATTCTTAAAATATTACTTTACACAATATCCTGTGCAGTTGTGTGTTGGGGCAGAAATGTCATATGTATATGTCATATGATATATATATATATGTTAAATGTATATTACTAACTAGTTTAGCACTTTCATTTGGTCAAAATGAAACAAAAGCTTTTTTTCTTTTTTGTTTTTGCTTCTTCTTTTGTTTATTTTGCCTGATATTTGAACTTAAAAATAATTAGATTTTAAAAGTTTACATGCCCAAAGTATTTGAATGGAAAACTTAGTTATTCAGCTTTCACTTGCACAGATGTGAATTATATATTCCTTGATTAAGTTTCTTCTCATTTTTTTGTTCATAAGAACATGAGACCTTTCTATAATTTTAAAATTCATATAGGATTAAAATTACTCTATTCAACTGTTTCTATACCAAGAAAGGTTTTTTTTTAATCTTATCTATACTATTTTTGCTCTATTTACTTTCCTCAAATTTATTCAGCTTGCAATAACTGAATTTAGACTGTGAATGTTGAGCAACTTCCAATTGCATTAAGCAGGAAAATTAAAAAAATTCTCAAAACCATCACAATGCAGATAATGGTCTTGACAGATACACTAAACTTCTCCAGCAAAAGTAGTAGAAGTCTATCAATATATTAAAACATTCTTGATTGAATGAATGACAGTTAGTACCTACTGTACAACTAAAAATAATACCAGCAAGGTAAGGGAAAAAAAAAAAGAAATGAGTTCTACCCTGAGAGAGTTCCTTGGGTGCTGTCATTCATTTTGTGAATCTGCCTCTGACCTTCAGGACAAAAGAAGGCTTGGAATAAAACTCCCAGCAGATGTTTTGAGATAGTTGATGCTACCCCTCCACCAAACACAGAAGAATTATCACCCAGTTTTCTAATAAACTATGAGTATCTTGTCACCAAATTATAATGTTGGAGGAGAGCCACATCACAGCCACACCCATACATTGTGTAAAGAGTGGGGTTGAAAGTTTAACTATCCTGGAGATTGAAAGGGTGACTATCTTCTTATTTATTAAATCTAATTGCACAACAGGTAAGTCCTTTCCTTTGGATGAAAGTTCAGATGGAATACTATATATTTTGTTTCTTACAAAAAGACTTCAAAAAAACCTGTGCATAATCACTAAAACCCAGAGGTACAACTTTCACTATTTTATCATCCCTAATAAAATCCCTTTGTACTGACCTGATGGTGCAAAGCTGCTGGACATGATGAGGTCTATGTTGTCCAGAGCTAGTTTTAAGGTGCTTTAATGGTGGTAACAATCAAGGGACTTTGATCTTGTCTGCTTCAGCTTAGGTTTGTAAATACCTCATGAGGTAAGGTCTGCTTTAGGTTGCATAGCAAAGGGTGAGAAGTTGTATTAGTCAGGGCACACTATCACACAGAGGTATTGAACTTTACCTGGAAGTCAAAGAGAAAGAACCAGAATATATTAGATAACATAAGAAATAAATAAAAAAATATGCAAAACTGAAGGGGAGGAAAGTCTCATTATGAATATCAGGTATCTTCAGGTAAAGGACTTGGGACAATGATGACTTGTTGTAGCCCTGCTATCACTCATTCTTCTTGGGAAAGACAGATGTTGTCCAACTTAGGACCCAGAGGGACAATGGAAAGACAGGCACAAAACTGGGGAAGAGGGGCAGATAACAGCAGCTGTACATAAAGCAATTGTGCATTTATAATTTGTGAGGCTGCTCTGTACAAACCTGGACTGTGTTCACACTACTGTACTGTGATTTGTATCAACTGTTGTGTTATGATAAGGCTCTTGAAATTTTAATTTAACTAAGAGGAAATTTTTTGTTTGATTTACAAGGCGTGTGGTTTCTTTGGTCTTTTCAGGATTTTGGGAAAATTTTTGTAGAAATTGAAATAATCAATTCATGTGCAAATGAAATGCTAAAAATGTCATGTAGTTCATCTGATATTATTTATGTGGCAAGTGAGGGTCATATGCCATTGTATAAAGGATCATGGAAAACCAAATATGTAAGATAGTTGCCCTATATGCTGTATACCAGTCAATAGTAATACTGAGGCTGCAGGAGTATTGAATTTTTAAAATAAAGTTATCTAAGGATGGGAATGGGAAAACTTGTTATAATGTGGAGGGGGAAAAAAAAATTAAAACCCAAAATCATACAATCAAATTTTATAGTAGCATCATAGATTAAAATAGAATAAGAATCTTTCCTAGGTCTTGCACAATACAGATTGCAACATCATCTGGGAAACATGTAATGCTTCATTTAGCTGTGGGAAAATTATATAAAAGGCAAAAATATCTATAATGGAACATTGTTTATAATCTTAATTTGACATGGCAGAAAAATATTTTGCTAAATCATAAGAACCCTTACAGAATAACAACATTTTTATAATTTAGCATTGTCATCAGTCTTACCATCAAACCCAAGAGTTTGCATAGATAATTTTCCAGGCTTTTCAAGTCTAGTCATGAGTCTTATGTGCCTACAGTTCTAACATCTTATACCTGGAGAAACGGTGAAGACTGCATTGCTACTTTGACCTTTTCAACATTCTGTGATTTGGACAACCACCTCTGTTCTTTACAACTGCATGACCCTGTGAGTAGCAGCAAAAATCCCAAAAAGGTCAAGCCAGTGTAGCTAAGTTCAGTTTGACATAGGGCAGACATTCAAACCTAGATAGAATCTCTACCATAAAAACATTTAAAATAACCTCTGACTATTGCAAGCAGCATCACAGTACATCCACTGGAGTGTTAAAATAGTTTTGGTTGAAAACAAAAAAAAAAATTCAAGCCCTAGAAAATGATTTGCATTCCCAAAGAGAGCCTGTGGTGCTGACCCAGGTAGTGGAATTGTACCTTGGTTTACACCTTTATAAACAGCTCTTCACCCTGCAGAAGCCTCCTTAATAATAAATGGGGAGAGTAAGTTATAAAAAAATTGACAGCATAATGTAATAACTTTTAGGATGAATTTATGTTATGCTGAGATCTAAGCATGGATATTGTAGAACTCTTCTTTCTTAGAGTATTAAGCCCATTCTTAGACACTGAATTTCTCAGTTTCTCTTTTCTTTCTTTCTTTTTTTTTTTTTTTAATGGATCTGCCCCTGAACTCTAAATGAGACCATATACATCATTATTCTTCAGTATAATGCATTACAAATATATTTTTAGTCCAGAAGTAAAGCTACAGCTACTCCGGCTAGTGAAATGTGAGAGCTTGGTAAATTATACAAAACCATCTTTCTTTAATATTCACTCAAAATTTGAATATCAGTGTTAGAAACTAAGGCTGAAGAAGACTTATGAACACATTTATCATTCTTGCTATCAATGTCTGTGTGGGCCTTGTTGGTCCTAAAGGCGAATCAGCTGCTGTACAAATTTATTTTTATTTAGCAATTGGAGACAGGAGAGATACAGCTGGTATCAGAGTTGAAGAATGAGCCTGAACACTGCCTAGGAATGATTTTCCATGAGAGGAGTCTCTCAAACTACCTTGAAGTTTTTCTGTGGGACAAAAACATTGATAAGAATGTGAAATGCAGAAGTAGAATGTGTATTTCTTCCTGGTTCCATCTTAACACAAATATGAGGCAATCTTATCTGTATCAAATCCCTTAAAACTTTGGACAAGATTTCATTGGGCAGTGCTTGTACATTGGAACTCTGTGCCCTGGCAGAAGTTTTCAAGAACTTTTTTCCCATTCTGTGCTACTAGTGGGACCAGGTAAAAAAAAAAAAAAAGTAGTGTTTTAATGTTTTCTCTTTCTTTTGTCAATGTGGAGCATAGCTATCATAGTAATGATGCAAAAGAATTAATTTAAGAATATTTATTTAAGAATAAAAATTGTTGCAGCTATACTTCCCATATTCTGAAGTTTGGCAGGAGCGTAGCTCAGGCAATGGGAGATTTCTCAGGGTGCCTACCTTGGAAGAAATTTTGCCTCAATTACAGCTAAAAGTGCATGGGCTCAGATCCTAAGGAACAGCCCAATCAAATCTTGATAATTGCACATTGAACCTAGAGATATGGGCTGAAAGCAGAATTCAGAGATTTCTTTTTCTTAGTCAAATATAAACAGGCTTTTATGCTGGCTGTTGCAAGTTGCAGCTAACAAAGTTGAGTGGCCTTCTTTCTAGCATGCAAGCTTTTTCTCTTTAGGCATTCTCTTACTTCTTAAAGGCATCCTTATGAGATATTAATGCTGATGCACGTTTGTTGGTCTGTTTTCACTTACAGTACATCTATTATATGTTCTGTTTTGTTAAAAATGTATGGCTAACCAACAGAGAAAAGAGCTGTCTATTTTGATTTCTTGGATCATACAGATTTCTCTGCAGGGAAGGGACAGTAATTTATATATGAGGCATCAAGAAAGTGCATTGGGAGAAGTTTCTAGAAAGCAGTGAATAGAAAAAGAAAAAGAGGGGGAGAGAGAAAAAGCTCCCACGGCAACAGAAGAATAGAGCAAGAACAAGAAGCAGACACAAAGAAAAAGCTGTGAGGCTAACAGATGTGCAAGACCAGGCTTTTAAAAACCCTCCAGGGGCAAGTATTTGAAAGTTTATTTCTAATATATCCAAGATGGATAGCAGTGTTCCATCAGTTATGGCATTAAAAAGAAGAAACTTCTGCTCAGCAGATGTTTCTGCCCTTGATACTTGAAGAAAATAAAATCAATGTTTCACTTTACTGCAGACTAATTAAGTGTAAAATTAGAACACAGTTAGGTTTAAGATTAAACTAGGGAGTAGCTAATCTAGAAGACAACTGAGGCATTTAATGATCTTCAAACTGAAAACTTCTCTTCCATGTCCTGGAAAAGACACCATGTTGAACTGTTGGCCTGTCCAACTGAGTTCATGGTAACACATCCTTGAAAAAACTCCAACAGCAGCATTTGTCTCAGTTGGTGCTTTCATAGTTTCTGTAAATGGTCCCTTTAGAGACTAATATATCCTATCAGGTTCTTGGAGATGTAATGTATTACTTAAAACATTTAGTGAGACACTTTAACCAGTTTTCCTTTACAAGAACTTACATGCTTATAATTGCTTTTAATTGAAAATAAAGACAACCATCTTCTAAGAGGATATGTAATGCTGGTCACTTAAAGCCTATTGAGAAATTAGAGCATGTTCCAGGATGACAGAAATCAAGCTTAAGTAGATATATCAAGATGGGATTTCATCTGTTAAGATTTAGATATTTAAAGGTTTTTATTTTATACATAAAAATCTTCATCTATCATTAAAAAAATTGACTGATGATTTATGGGAGAAAAATCTGTCTTTGAAGGGTTAATTTACAAATATGCTACTTATTAATAACTGGTAAGATGATTATAATAAGAATCACAATTTTTTACTGCTGAGTAGAAAACTCACTATGAAATAAAATATCTTCAGCATTTTGAAGAATTTTTTTTTTATTTTTAGCAAAAGATCTCAAGAACGCTTTGTCAAGTTAGTAATTTCCAACAAAACAAAATATATGGGTTCAATGAATTCCTGTAGGTCCACTGCTTTTCCCCACATATGAACACCCAAATCTAAGATTGTATGTCAGAGAAACAGTAGATATATTTTGTTTACAAGCTGTCTAAATAATCCCTCATAGTCACTGCTTGTGGGAGTAAACTTCTACACTCAATGGAAACATACACCTAACAATGCAGTGTAAGCACTCTGTAAAATTCATAGAGCAAAACCCCCAAATCCATAGTGAGAAGTAAACCTCTGAGTCTGGCAGGTAATAAAACAGTTTTTATATAATACTTGATATGATAGAAGTGGAATGTGGGCAGAGCTTAAAATATATGCATAGTTATAGAGGTTCACAACACATACAGTTTAGAGGACAATAAAGCAAAGCCAGAATATTCTGGTTTGCCAACCAGAGGATATGTTGACCTTTCTGAAGCAGATTTCTATTTTTAAAAAATTCAGCTTATAAGCAAAGACGATCTGGTTGGAGATGTGAAAGTTGAAAGCAGCCTCAAATGCAGTGACCTTGAGTAAGTAGATTTCAGAATCCTGGTAAGAGAGGGGAGGGCAAAAAGCAAGATCACAACACTGGACTTAAAGAGAGCAGATTCTGGCCTCTTTAAGGATGCAATGGAAAGTGTCACATGAGATAAAGCCCTGGAGGGAAGAAATGGATGCAAGGAAACTGGGTAAAATTCAAGGATCAACTCTTACAAGTTCGTGAGCAGTCCACCCCAATGAGCAAAAGTAAAAAGTGCCAGAAGACCTGCATGAATAAGCAAGGACCTCCCAGCAAAACTCAAACATAGCAAAGAATAATACAGAAGACAGAAGCAGGAACAAACACAGACACACTCTGTGAGCATAGAGAGACACAGTTAGGAAAGCCAACACTCACCTGGAGTTGAATCTGGTAGGGGATGGCAAAGGCAGCAAGAAAGAATTCTATATATAGAAAAGTAACAAAAGGAAGACTAGGCAAAGCATGAACAAGTTGCTAAATGGATCAGGAACCCTCTTGACCTGGGATGCAGGAAAAGCTGAGGTATCAAAGATCTTCCTCACCTCAGTTTTTAGTAGCAGAGTTAGCCTTCAGAAATCCAAGGACCTGGGGAAAATAAATGACTAACTTATGACTCTATAATTATTAGCTTGGTAGATGAGGCATTTCCGACACAGAGAAGCTAATGGAGAATGGGCTGGATGAGCAGATGGTGAGATTAAAAATCTGCCTGGACACAGTCTTGGCCAGCCTGCATTAGGACACTGTTTGACCAGGATTTTTATCGAATTATCTCCAATTGTCCCTGCAAAACTTAATCATTCTTCATGCTGTGAGCTACATGAAATGAAAGCTGAAGACTTCACCTATGTCTTCTGCTGTGAGAAATGCTGTTGCTCTCTTTCTTTATCATCATCATCATCATCATCATCATCATCATCATCATCATCATCATCTTTTTCAGATGAATCCAAGCTATCAAGAATTTCAAATAAAAACCACAAAAAAAACAGGTCAATATCTGTTTGGACTCCTAGGTACAGAATAAAGAATCTGAGGTTTTTCAGCATAGTATAGGTTCCCAAAAGCTGCCCTGTAAAAAACAGTTGCTTTTTCCTTGAGTTTTTTGTGTCTTTTTTACATTATTCTTTAGAATACTTTTCTAATTCCTGTTGTCAGCTACATTCTTCACTCACATGTAAATGTGTCTTTTAACTAAAATATGAAACTGTCTCTCGCCATTCCGTGACTTCTTGATGGAACTATATTAAGAACTCACGCTGTGTGTGTTTGCAATTAAATATTTATTCTGGTTTAATAGCTCTTATAGAAGAAAAATTGCTATGATAGCAGAATGATCTGATGGAGTTAAGGAGTTTAAAACAAAAATCTGCCATAACAAATCTGTATCAAGAAGCTAGGAAACAGTTAGGTCAGTTCAGGTAAGGAGTTTTACAGTGTTGAATCCACAGGTAACATGGCTTTTATTAATGCTGGGATAATTATAGCAGCTACTAGAATAAAACAAAGATTTTCTAATTAAATAGATATATAATATGTATCATATATACACAGTCTGTGTATTTTTATATATGGTATAGATAGAAGTATAGCTAGAAGACAGATACAGATATGGATACAGATATATAGTAAAGAGATGAGTCAATGTTGCTAAAGCTTTCCTACCAAGATGTGTTAAAAATAGGAAAATTAGTGTGATTCCTTATGCTTCCATTTTCCCATGTGTAGCAAAATCCTACTGAATGATATCACCATCAAAGATCTTCTACCAAAGGAGAACCAGCAGAGCATTGTGAGGACCCCAGCCATTGATGATATTCTACTCAAAGGGCATTACACAAGGATGTAACCCTTCAAAACAAAAAAAAAACCCAAAAAAAAAAAAAAAAAAACAAAAAACAAACCAAAAAAAACCCCAAAGAAAACCAAGCCAAAACCAAAAAATAATTAAAGAATTTTTCATTTGGAAATAGAAATGAAGACTTACTGAATTCCTCACTGTATCCCACCTCTCTGGTGAGACACACCCAAACAAAGGCCTCTGCTCAGTGTACAGTCTGGTGGGTAATTTCTCTGCAGAATATGCCAGTCTGTATCACTTCTCCCTGCAAGAACAGTTAATTTGGCCTGAAACTGGATGATGGAATGGGCCATTCTTTCTCCCCCATTTTCCTTGTTCGATGCTTCAGGAAAATTCTGTGTAGCCTGTAAGGAAACTTACTGGTTCAGAGTCCTCAGACTATTGGGTCCAGAAATTAATGTGATCTCCACTGTGTTCTTTTTTTTCTACTTGGACTTCACAACAGGCAGGAAACCAGATTTTGTTTTCTGCTTTCCAAGTAAAAGAACTAGCTGCAAGAAAAAGCTTTAAGAAAATGTCATTATCAGTATTCTAATTAAACATTCTTAATATTTCTTCATAGCTTAACGAATTTGCAATAGAATGCAAACAAGCATATATCTTTTAATAGTCAGTACTAAGCCTTTGTAAAACACCATGTTGCTTACTGAAAAAAAATCTACTTAATTTTTTATTAACTTGAGCAGTGATGACATTCAGTGTGTAAAAGCTAGTTGAGTTATACTTCCCATTTTGCCTGGAGGAGCCTGGAGAGACGTCTCTTACATGCTTAGACATCTTTTAAAGGGAGATACAAGAAAAGGTATTTCTGTAGTGTTAAGTTGAAAGAAAGCTCAAAGTGTGAAAAAAAAAAAAAAAAAAAAAAAGGTGTACATTTTAAATATCTAGCTCTGTCTTCATTTTGATGTTATTCATTAAGCTGGGAAAACCTCATGTAATCCAAGAGTCTCCAACAATTGTTCCTGCACTAAGGAGACAGACACTATTAATCCTGTATTCTTTCCTGTAATGGTCTCCAAGAAGCCCTTTCATTTGCCAGCAGCAGAGTTTTTGCCCATAGCAGAGAGCAGCCTCTCACTACTGTGTGGTTTGGATCCTCTGTTTCTATGTGGCAGCATCTTCAGTTCATGGTCAAGTGACTGCTTACCTTGTAAATTAAATTTCCACAGTTTATGTGGTTCACATTATAGCTTATTAGTCAAGAAACAATTATATCATTGTGTGCACCACTGAGCTGGCACAAACAGAGACACTTATACCCATGGGCTCAGAGCCAGCTCATGAAAAGCAATTGTGTGAATAACACAACTGCATTGTAGATTCAGTGCTTTGTGAAGAGCTGGACACCTACCACTGGCACCAAAGTGATGGAACAACATGTACTGTAAGGAAGGCTCACTTTTAAAAAGTATGCACTACTTGAATTGATTGAAAAATATGGGCTGAAGGAGGGATAGAAAGAAGTAACCATATTTTTCTTTGTGTGTAGGAAATATTCTTATCCTAAACTACTTCTTGTAGAGATTCTTAAATTAAATTCAATAAGATCTTTATGAGTAAGGAATTATGGATATATTTAGAAATGCTTTGAAACTGGGTAGTTCTGTCCTGCACTTCCTTTTTTTTTTTTTTTCTGTAGTATCTACTTTTTCAGCATCACAAGCTCAACAAGTCTATACATATATGTGTATGTGTCTAGACACAGACATATATATATGAGTACTTTTATGTACACACATGTATAAATACACACCCCCCACCTTTTCAAACCCTCCAGGCACAGCTGCATTTGCTTTTTCTTTCTGCTAATCTTACTGACATTCAGGACACTGTACATATACAATATATATATATCATGTGTCTATACATATATATATTCCTTCGTGTGTATTCACCCAGAATACATATGAAAATGGATAGCTAAACCATGGTAGAGTGAGAAAATGCTGTTTCCTTGTTACAAATAGGGCTTAAAACTTTCAGAAAGAACAGTAAAATCCTCCAATAGCAACAAACAACTTCAACAGATCTTGAAAATTTACAAGGGGATCCCTAAGCTTGACAGAGGAGACATACAGCCAAGCAAAATTAGCTCCTAAATCAGACCAAAGACCTCTTCCTGGGCTTCCCATAGCAGAAAAACAATTTTACAAACTGTGAGATTATTAAGATATCTCTGGGCCTGGTAGAAGAACTCTTAAGTTATCCCCTTAGTTAAGAATCAACCCCAGTTGCAACTGAATGATTTTAAAGAACTGGCTTTGAAAAAATGCTCGTTTTAATAATTTCTGACACTACTGGTGCCATCTTATCTGAGCACCAGAATACCCCTGACAGATTTGGCATATCTAGCCAGGTCAGCAGCCATTAATGTAAGAAAGTTTTATATATCTGTGCTGGCACCTTGGGCTTGCTTGTATATGTTTTATATATACAGTTTGCCAGCACCAAAAGACTTCAGAAAGTGCCAAAATATCAATAGTTTCTTTGGCAGAGTCATACTTTCATAGTTACTTAAATAATTTCCCAATGAAATAAAGCATTTTAACGTTTCCAGATATCATTTGATTGCTAAGCTTAATTTGAAACCTTATTTTGCAACCTTTTTAATTTTTCAGATTTTCTATAGAATTGTTGTGGAAAAGGAAAGAAAAATCCCAAATCAACCAAATGTAAGCAAAACCCAAGCAAACAACTAAAAATCCCATGACTTCTTTTTGTGCAGCTTTAACTGTACTGATCTGCTAAATTTTAAATCTGTATTGCATTACTAACATATTAAACTCAGCTCTTCCAGGAAGACTTTTGCTATTATAATGAAAAGGTTTCTAAGAAATTATAAAAGGTTTGACCACTTCTCAATGAACTTTGAGCAGAAAAATATCACAAAGTATTGTTTCAGAATCCTGAGTTTATCTTTTTTTCTTCAACATAAAGTAACTGTACTGCTAGCTTTACCCCTTCTAGGAGCATGCTGAAATCTGAACACAGGAGCCCTATAATTATGCACAGGAAGCCTCACTAACAAAAGGAACAGAGAAGGTTTGATTTTTTGCATAATAAACAAATGAATTTCTCATACTATCTTTTTCAACCAAATATTTGGTAGAGGCAGAAAGTATTTATCTATATGTCAAAGAATTATGAATACCCAGAAGCACAACACATGCTTTCTTTAGTGAGATCATTATACTTTTTTTTCCAGCAAATAGCCATTCACTCTGAAGAATTAATTAGATCTGCATAAAACTTGTCACAGCAAGTGTGTTTTCTCTGCTTCATGAACTGAGCTATCAAATTCTAAACTGAAAATGCTCAAAAGGCTTTTCAAGTGTTTTACAATCCCCACTGGTTTTTTGTTGTTGATGTTTGTTGTTTTGGTTGGGTTTTTTTGTTTTTTAAATTACTTATACACATTCAGTATGAGATGGATTTAAGCACAATGGCCATCACACTTCCAAATAACCTATCCATGGCAGATTCTGGAGTAATCCCAGTTATTTTAATGGAGCTTTAGGAAGAGACACCTCAGTGCTGGGTGATATACTTCTGACTTTCAACACAACAGCTATTTGAATGTTAGGGTAAAGTTTCCTCACTCACAGTGCATGAGAGGACAAGCCTTAGCTTCTGGAAAATGCTGTCAAGAGACTCCCAGTTACTAGATTTCAACAAAAATACTTAATTTTACTGCACAGCCAGCAGCTGTGATTCTTGTACAAAAGGTTTTCTACAATATTTCTCCATAGACTTAAAGGAAACAAAAATTATTTTGTCTTAAATTAGTGTTACTGAAACATGAAGCAGTAAAGTAAATACTTTTAAAGTGAAAATTTCTAAAATTTTAGTGCAACTAGTTAACAGCCCTGTTATAGTTTAGAGCTACTGATTACTTCACTACTTTGTAAGGAAAGTTAAGGTTTTGAAGCATCACGAATCTGATTTTTCAAAGTTCAGCTTCTTATTTTTCTCTTTAAACACAGAGTTAAGTGTTAGGAAGGCAGAGTTTTTACTTTCTCTTTTTGGTCTCTAAAATATAGCTGCTTTTGATTCCAAACAATTTGAAGCAATAGAAAAAAAATAGTAATGTATCATAAAAGTTCAGTGAGCATTGCACTGTTTTTCCTGGGCTGCTCTGTCACTGTGCTTAAACATCTCAGCCAGAGAGGTCTGAATTTTAAAAGTGTCACTGTTTAAAATTTTTTTTTCTTAATGTAATGTTAGACTACTTGATACATTTCATGATTTTACAAAGTAGGTCAGAGTGCTAGATGAAGATAAACAAGTCTTTAAGCCTGTAAGGTGTGGAATCAGAGTTAGCAGGCTACTGGCAGGGCTTGCCTTCTGTTCAAGGACAGGCAGGGAATAGAAGACAAAACAACTAATGTGGTTATATTTAAGAAAATGATGGTGCCACATGATACTTTCTGACTGAAGTGTTTTTTGTTTGTTTCTTCCAAGTTATTTTTCTTCCCCACATCTGTTCATTTAACACTTTTGGATTTATTACTGATGACACTTCCAGAAGACAGATTTCTTGATGAGTATATGACCAGTAGTATTGCAGCTTATCTCAAAACACATTTGTCAAGATTGTGACATGATGCTTGACAGTAGCAGGGAACTAGACTCACTGACTCCAACAACACATTTGGTTCAAATAGATCCCAGGATGATGTAATTAAAAAAAAAAAAAAAAATCTTAAAACTCTTTCAGTTTGGATGGGAAAAAAAACAGTGAAAATGATGCCTGCAGCAAATTCTGATAGAAACATCTTTGCTGTAGCTTCTCAAGGTACTAACATACATTGGCACTTCTTGTAAAACTCTTCTAATGCCAAGTGAAAATCACTTCAAACATTCTACCACAGCAAAATAGTTTCATACATCTCTAAACCAGACTTAAGCATAGACAGTGTACACTATAGCCACCTAGGTTTATTCAAAGCATACATCTATACAGATGTAAATATTTCCACATTGATATAAGTAAACTGAATTTAAGCTTTAAAAGAAAGACAAGCCATACATAGTACATAGAAGAAACTTTTCCTCACACAAAGAAATAATAAGCAAACTGTTAATTTACATATTTAGATGATCACTGTCAGGTACTCCTTACACTCTGAGAAGGTGGGGATTATACCTGGGCATGCTCAAAAGGTATAAGCATTTTTAACAGTAGGAAGAGAAGATAACATTTAAAGAAGAAAGGAAAACCAACTAGTCAATCAAACCAAAAACACCCATGCATTTAATATCCTATCTGAAAACTCCTGTTGCTAGATTTTCATTTTGAATGGAAATGCAGGTAATATGAAAAAAAAAGATGAGCCTCCTGTGACCAGCTTTCACAAGGTGTCTGGCATGTGTGAAATTTTGAGGTGTCTCAGTAGCTTTAACACTTCAAAGCCCTGTTCAGTTTTCTTCAAACAAAAACCAAACCAAACTTAAACTAAACAAATACAGGTGTATTTACCAAGCAGCTGAGCTGTGTTGTTCAGCTTATTTCTATAGTCTGACACTGATACCTTCCCTATCTCAGTTATCTTGGCTGGATCTGTACAGTCTGCATAATTCAACATCTTAGTAAGTCTTCAGGCAGCTTTGCAAGTTATCAAGCCTCTCCTTCCAACAAACTATATCAAGTAGAATGAAAGCAGTATTGCTGCATGAAGGTTTAATTTACTAGCAAATGAACAAAAAAAAAAACTACTGAGATATCTGTTTGTTTACAGAAAGAGTGTCAGGTTTTGCCTGTAATGTTATGAACACCATGTTAAAACATTGCAATACAAAGATATATTTAGATATGTAGGAGCACACAAAATCTGTATTAACTGGAAGCCTCCAGAAAAGCTATTTTTAGCTTTTGGAAATTATTTCAGAGAGCTTCTCTATGACTTTCAGTTTGGGTTCACTCTCTGACTACAATTCACTTTTCTAAGCAAGCAAACAAGAGAATTCTTCCTATCTCTACCTAAAATTAGAAACTGTTTTTCTTTACAATAACGTTTGGAAAGCATCGAGGAACTGTAAATTAGTGTCTTAAATAGTTACATATTACTTGTCATCTCTCATGGAAATTTGAAGTATAAAAGGCCTTATTTTGAGCTCCATCACCTTTAACTTCTGCACTGGCATTAATGATATGCTTAGGTTAGGTTTTCTTTTTCCTCATTTGTATACTTTCATGTGCAGAAATGTAAATTTAGATTCTATATTACATAGTATTAAACATGAGATATTCAACTGCACTACATCCACTTTCATGGCTAGAGCTGTATGTGTATAGCAAACATCTAGGTGCTGTTTTCATCTTCATAGGTTCCTGGACAATATTACTTTTGTATTAAATATCTACTGGTAATGGAATGATGAAAAACTATGATCAAGCACTTACACATCCTGTCTTTCCTGAACAAATTGTGCATGCTGATGTATTGAATGAATCCTTTAAAATCCCAGGCATATGAGAAACAACTCTGGAAAACTAGATATGTTAATGATTCTTAATCAGCCATACACAACCCTTGTGGGCTAAAACATGAATGAACAAGAAAAGAAAGGGGGAAAAGGCAACAGTAAGATATTTGAAACATAATTTTTTGCTCAGTATTTCCTAAGTGTTGTTTAAAGGGAATTAATACATCAGCAAAATCCCTACAGAACGATTTCATCTTTGCATACAAACAGAGTGTATTCTCCAGTGCCATTTGAAGGACCCATAGACTTAGAACCAATAATTTCTTTTGTTTTCTCTGAGAAGCAAGCTAAGCTTTTGCTTGAAAATTTATTTTATTTCTAGTTCCGTTCTGAAAACCTTCCCAGCACAAACATGTGTGTGCTAAAGCACAGGTGCTCACACACACAGATCCACACATTTACTGCTCTATTAAGCAGCTTTATCACTGCTGAGAAAACAAGATCATTCACATCTCTGAGCACTAGGATTGTGATTAATGCAGAGTGTATTAAGTTAGAGGGCACTGTCTGGAGATAGTCATCCAGTGAAATAAAGATCTTGGACTGTACCATTTTTCTGGGCTTCAGAACATTTTTTAGTGTTGCAAACAGTGCTCAATAGATTTCCTTTGTAGATGCAATATGTGCCTGTAAAGTCTGGGGAAAAAGAAACCTCTATAGCTATACAGTAGTGGCTGTACAAATGTGGAACCATATCCAAATTATAGATTTTTTTTTTCTAAAGTTCAGTAACTTTATCAATTTAAAAATTTAGCAAAATTTTGGTAACATTATTGAAGTTCGTATGCTAATGTAAACTTATAAATCATTAACCATACGTAGAGATCCTGAAGCTTTATGGAGTTTCAGAAAAAACTCATTAGTCTTTTTTCCTTTAGAAAAATCATTACAAAAAGTAGAGAGCACATATTTGTAATTATATCTTATAACAGACAGTCATATATCTGATGGCTCTGCTCTCAAAATACACTGGAGCAACAAAGCAAAAGTTCAGAAGTGGGTTATTTTTGTTGAGTAATTGGTTGGTCTCAATTTAAATTGTTATTAGGAAGTAAAATCCACATAGACTATAGAGCAGTTAATATTGACATTCATAAAATCTTCATCTTTGTAAATATTTTGAGGACTTTTATAGTTCAAAAGATCAAATGGAGTAATGTGTAATTAGGGAGAAAAGAAAGGGCATAATTTTAACTGGTTGAAAAGACAAAGAATACAGATGATTCCCAAGCGCAATAAGTATCAGTTTAAATGTAAAAAACCCTTTATTTATTTTAGAACTGGTGTGAGATGTTGTCACGAATGCAATCATATTTTTTTGTCAACCCTACAAACTCTAAGCTAGCTCATTCTATTCATGTCTGCAATTGTGTGTGCCATCCATAATATTGCCTCAAAAATATTTTCCAGAAGTTGTTCATACCTCTTCCAAGAAGTTTAAAGATTTGAAACTAAATTCCCTGATTGGTAGACAGGTCAGCATGAGGCTCTTCAAAGTAAAGACTTTAAGGGTTCAAATAACAAATGATAAATTTATTTTGCATATGAAAATATAGTGTGTTTGTCTCTCCTTTCATTTGTTTTCTTGTTTTGTTTTGTTTTGTTTTGTTCTGGATTGGGTTGTTTTCTTTTGGTATTGAGCTCAAAGGCTTGTAGGGATGAGAAATTAAAAATGATTAGTGTAATTTTACATACGGTATCTCACCTAAAACCTTCAGTCTTTTGAAGGCAAATGTTATGTCAAACATTCTTGATTAAATAGAGGGTGAGGGGGAAGAGGGTAAGATCTAAAGGAACTCACAATAGAATGAGACTACTGTCAAATTCTTTAAATACATTTAAATATTAAGTTATAATCAATAAGTCCTAGCATAAAATAAACCATCTGCATGAGAGGCTATTTGAGGAATATAACAAATTTCCTGATGAGAATGACACAAATAAACACAACAACTTCACTGCTGATATTTCAAGTTTCAGCTATCCATGCAAATGCATCTTTCCCTTTAAGTTATTGCACTAGGATTTTGCATTACCATTATTGTGATTTTTCCAATCAGGTAGAATTATAACTTCCTATCAGCCTCAATCAGAGTTTTTCACTCCCATTGTGCTTACAGGTGGGATACAATAACTACTTTTGGCCCCTATGTCCAGGATTATCAACAAACTGCAGATTTCAGAGAAGATCATGGAATGGGTAGGTAACTTGAACAAATGATATAACAGGAGAAACTGAGGGAACTGGATTTATTTAGGCTTTTAGAAGAGAAAGCTGAGGAAAGATCTGATTGCAATCCTCTTCTACCTAAGAGAAGCTATAAGGAAGGCACATCTGGGCTCTGCTCCAAAGTGCATCTTAATAACACACAAAAAAAGAAAATCAAAAAGCTGCAACAGGCAGATTTCAAAGTGAATGTAAGCCAAAAATTCTACATTAAAGATCACATGACTGTTGGAAAACGTTGCCTTGGAAAGTTGTGAAAGCTCCATTGCTGCAGGGTCTCAAATCTCACCTGAAGAACATCGTGAGCAATGAGATGTTGTTGAAGCTAGTCCTGGTTTAAGCAGAGGGTGGATCAGACCTGTGGAGGTCCCTCCATTTTTTCTTTTTGACTAGCTTTTTTTAGATCTTACTTGAAAGCAAGAAAAGCAGTCCATCTGATTGATGAGATGGCTGAAATAAAAACATTTTTCTGACAGAAATTCAGAGGAGTGAAGTAGTTGAGACACCAAACATATATCACAGTGCCCCACAACACAGCCCCACATAAGAGGAGGTGCACATGGACATTTCAAGTAGTTTGAGCCATTCTTCTGCTTTAATTTTTCAATTCAACTGCATGCTACAAATGCACTTGCAAAGATATACTAGGTACAGGCTGCCAGTGGGAATGCAAGTGTTATGAGGGTCAAAGGAAATGTTATACTATAAACATGAACAGGGTAAAAGCCGAAAGACTGAAAAGGTCTTACTGAAAAGGCTTCAACACTTCAAGCACAATCTCTCCCTTCTCTCTCATGTTTGGATAATTCAAACATCTACTACTGCTGAGGAATATAACTAGATTGGACATCTTTTATTTATTTAGAAGTTGTTTGGTACAATTATTCTTTTGATTTAAAGACAGCACAAGAATTGGTGTAATTATAATTATCTCCATGGCTAAGGTGGTTTAAAAATGGAGTAGAAATTAATTTAAAGAAGTTCTAAGTGGTTAGAGAATAACTTCATAGCACTTTGAAACATATTTTGTTGTTAGAAACACTGATCTTATGACAAGATATTCCAAGAACAGGAAGAAGGGATGTGTGGTAGGAAGCCACCTCCTAATGCCACACTAAACTGTTGGGGGTCTTAAGAGTCGATAAAATAATGAAGGAATTCATTTAATATTGCCTTTGTTTTTCCATGGACAGTCCTGATGATGAACTTCCATTGTTCTCTGCAGTGTGCTGAGTGATATTTGAAACTTTATGCTACAAAAGCCATTTTATTCTTAGTGAACAACAATTCACTAATATTCTTAGTGAATAAGTTTATTAAATGATTTTTTGCTAGCACAGGATAATATTTTATTAAATAAATATTAACAGCCAGCTTTTGATGGATAGCAAGAGTAGAAGAAAAAAAACTTGTCTCTAAAAAATTCTGACTGATTTGATTATTCTTAAATCAAAACATTGCTCATTAGCCACTTTCAGCACATTTTAAATCACTTGGAAACCATTAAAAATTAGTATTAATATTTTGGGAAGCTTTGAGAAAATCAATTATTTATCATTTCAAAGGGACTTTGGAAGTTTTGTATAAAAATCCCACATATTATTCAACTTCACCAACAACTCCATGGTTATTGCAGCTATCCTAATTCACAACACTAATACATGGAATGAGTTAAATGAAAAAGACGTTTAAGAGAGGTGCCCAAGGGAGAATTTCTCACCTTAGACCTGATTATCTTAACTTTCCTATTCCTTGTGAGTCTTTAAGAATTGATAACCACCTGTTATTCCCTTTTGCACTACAAAATAGTTAAATATGCAAAAGCTTGTATGAGCCATGTTAAAGATAGAAAATGATTGATGTTTTCTGAAATAATGGTTGTCTTGTTAACATCTTCCTCATACTTAAATCAATATTTTTATTAAAAATTCTAAGTCTTGATTTAATGGATTAAATTACTGAAGAGAATAATTATTCATTCTTTCAAGTTTGTTCTAAAGCTGAATGCTGAGGAGAAACCTCTTTACTGCAAAAAAAGTTAAAAAGTAATACATCTAGGAAGCTGTCAGATAATTTAATCTCTGAAATATATTTGTATATTAATAGGTTTATATCCACTAAGAGTATTACAATATACAGAAAAAATATTTCACATGTGCAGGAAACATATTCCCCAAACTTAAAAGAAGAAAAAGCTCTTTTGTATCCAGGATTTTTTTTTTAATGGTAGTTATTTAAAATTATTAATATTTAGAATCAGAATGCCCAATAGTAAAATATGAGACAAGCCTGGCAAAAAAATTTTCATGTTGGCATTTATTTCTCTACATGTTTCACTTTCAGTCTATATACTATCACAATTAATCTGTCTGGAATAAAGTTAATTCTCGCCATAGCAGTAGGAATGGTGCCGTGTTTTGGATTTGCAACAAAAACAGTGTTGATAAAACAGTAGCATTTTGGCAATTTCTGAACAGCCTTTGGACAATATCAAAGCTTTCTCTAACACCCACCCACCCAAGAAAACATAACGGGAAAGCACAAAAAGGTTGGAGGGAACTGCTGACCAGAGTTGATCAAAGGAATATTCAACACCTTATTAAATGTTGTGCTCAGTAATACAAGCTGAAACAAAATGGAAGAGGAAGGAGGAATATCTTTATTTGCCTCCTGGTGGGAAGTAGCAAATAAATTGTTTATTTTGCTTTCTTGCCCATCCAGCCTTTCTTCACTTATTAGACATTTTCTATCTCAACTCACAAGTTTTCTCACCTTTTCTTTTGTGACTTTCTTCCCCGTTCCTCCTGCAGTGTGGAGAGAAAAGTGACAAGAGGGGTATTTATCAGGGTCAAGGGGGGGGAAAATATATACATATATATATATACACACATGTACACATTCACACCTCTCTGTATACTTTCATGAGACAAGACTGGATGTGGTTCTTATTGTTGGTACTTATTGCCATGGTCTAATTTACATGGCAGTGTTTGCTCACAGGGTGGACTTGATGATCTCAGAAGTCTCTTCCAACTCTGATGATTTTGTGATCCTCTGATGAGCTTTACACTTTCATATTTATACTTTGCTCTCAGAGCCAACAGAGTGAAGACAGTTCTCTAAACTTATTTTCCTAATGCTCCACATTCTAGGAAATATTAATGTTCATGGTTGGATATTCCACTCGTTTGTTTTGTTTTAGCTGCCATTAAGGTTTCTCAGCAATGGTTATTTGAGGAGCTTTAAGGATGGCATGGGAATCATAACTGGAGTTCCAGTATAAAAACACTCCAGCAGAGTTTCCAGCAAATGACATAACTAGAGGAGAAGTAAAATGAAGTTATGCTGACCTCTTCAATGGCTGAATCACTTCCCTGTTGTAATTAATGGCAGCTTCAATTAACATTGCCTAAATACCTGAAGAGTTTCAAGTTTTTCAGTTAACAGTTTTTCAAGAAGATACCCACATTTTCAACATGCAAAAACTGTTTGTGAAGACAATTGAATTTTCAACACAGTGTCTGTATTTCTTTTAACTACATTCTCACAGTTCTGTTCCTCTTTTAACTATTCCTGGTTCTGATGTAACTGTGAAAAGGAGCAGGCACAGCTGGTCCCACTAGAATTGTATGGGTAAGTATATAAAATTTTGTTCTGACATCCCAACTAAATAAAGGTGAAACAACATCTGGTTTTCAAATTCCCAGAGAAGCCACACTAATGCTTGAAAGAAACCTGAATTAAGTTAGTTTGAGTGAGAATTGGAAACAAATCTATTATCTGGATAAGATGTATTTTGCAGTGGATTATTATATTTTACTTCAAATTTACCATATACTAATATTTCAGAGTTAAATATTTGCTGCCAAATATTTAAGACCTACAATATGTCACATATCACTATGTTGAATCTCAATGTTGTCATTGATATTGAAAAAACATACATTTTAATATTTTTAAAAAATTATTACTATAGAACCCCCTACCCCCCTTTTTTTAAAAAAACAAAGTTAAGATGCTAACACTAATTTGCATCCATTTTCCTGGTGCAAGATTTTGTTGTCATGTTTCCTTTATGTATTTTCAGCTTGATATCACATCTTTTGATAAAAACCTTATATATTCTGTGAAAATAATTTATACAACATTGCTAAGTTTTGCCTTTATTATATTAGATTTTATTTGAAATTGTGTTGCTGCAGTACTGTTGTAACTCTTGAATGTATCTGATGAATATCTCATAATTTTTAGAAACCCTTCCTTTAAAACCATCTCTCAATTTCTGCCCTCTTAAGATGGTGTGCCATAAATACTAAAAGTAACACTGTGAACTATGCTGCATGTCCCAAAATGACACTGATGTTTTCTGTATAACTCCTTATTATAATTTATTTTCTTTTTGAATCAGCACTCAGTGTACTTTGGAAGAATGGGATGTTACATTAGCAACAAAAATTCAAGGTCTTGAATTCTTCTTTCATCTAGCTTTATTCTCAGTGTATTTCATTGCACAGAGTGGTGGAGCACATCTGGAGTTAGTGATGTGCAATCCCAGTACCTTAGGGTGCATGAAGCATGAAATATTCAGCAAGCCATTGCCTCCATTCCCCACCTGACAAACAAACACTTAAATGTTTAAATCCTGGATACCAGAAGGAAATCTCTATACTATACTGAAGAAAAGTTATTTTTAGATTCTTACTGAGATGAAGAATATGTCTGCCCTGTTTTATGTTGTTGCCTTCAGAAAAGCAAATAGAATAAATTGCAAGAGATTATAGACTAGGAAGCAGAGAAAGGAAAAGAAATAAAAGCAGTTCTAAAAGTGCTATTAACGTTCAGAAAAACATAGACTGGCAACACCTTTAAAAGGTACTCCTGGGACTGTTTTTGCTTACAATCTGAGAAGAGCTTTGTTAAAATATCTTGTCCATCAAATATCTTGTCTGAGCTGAGCTCAGAATTACCCTCTCAACAGGAATCACAGTGCTTGCAGTATCACTGAAGCTCTGCCAGGTCAAGATCTGGTGCTTGTGGGAAGACTGGTGCTTTATCCTGAAACAGGTTTGACACCCTTCATTCTGATATGTCACTGATAGGTGTCTGAAAACCCATGGATGTAGATCAGAAACCATGACTAGGTGGAACCAGGACCCTAAAGAAAGTAGAATATGCTGACCTGGGCTCTCTCCTTTACCCCGCCCCTGTGACTCTCTGTAATAAGTCACATGCAAATATTTGGGAAAATTTTCTCCATTCCTCCCACCTAGACACACACAATTACCTTTCTCAACTGCTTTATCATCTTTTGTGAGACACAGCCTTGAGTGCAAGTCCAATTGCTAAGGTAAATAAAAGGCACCTAAATTTCTTTCCAGTACATTGAGAGGGGAAATTTCTATTTTTGTAAGCATTATCTAATATAATATAAACAAGCCTAGAAATATTTTTTCTACATAAAATTTAGTATTTCAATAAATTAGAAACATTCAATTCTATTGGGGTATTGTTCTATCATTCCTTAGGCCTTTTAGGCCAGGTCTGTAGGGAGCTAGACCTGTAATCCCAACAGCCTGTGGAATAGTTAATTTGTGTGCACTGACTTCACCTAAGACAGCAGGACACACTAGCACAAGTAGCAAACTTCAGGTCTGAGAGTTACATACTCCAGAACTGAAGTTGCAAATCACACAGGTAAGCAGAACATAACAGGGAAAACTAACTCCTGGCTTATGCACTGGTGAGGGAGCCCTTGTCTTCTGCAGCCGATCAACCACAATCCTAAAGCACAAAGTGGCTGCAGTAAAACTGCAGTGCAAATAAGCTACAGGAAAGAGTAAAAAAATTTCTTGCTACACTTTTGAGAGTACTCTTCCCCCAGATTTAATATTCCACCTTTGAGAGGATTCCTATCCTACTGTTCAATTCCTTCCTGAATAGGAAAACAGTATCTTCAAAACTTTAAGCTTTTTTTTTTTTTATTATTTCATTCAGATGATCATTCTAGCATTCAGTTTACTCACATGTTAAAAATTTTTGTTCTTATTTTCTGTTGAAATCTGTTACCAATAAACCCACTGCTACACTCTACTAAGTGTGATTTGGGCTCATGTTGTGATTTAAGTATACTAGTGTATCATTTTGCTCAATCAAAACCCCATGCAATATCAGATAATTTCAAATAAGTAAATTTGGTATTAAACATTGTACTCTTCATGTGTGGAATATCTAAAAGAACCCAGACAGTAAGTATTGGACTCTTGACAATCTGTTTCTAATAATTTCCACTAAACCCTTCAAGTGCATCCTTTCACATTTGGTTTGGTGTGTGATTCCTGTGTCCCGTTCTTTTTATTACTCACAAATACACCTATAGACCCTCAATATCTTCCTCAGTCATTTTTGTGCTGAAGTAGATGAGGTGTTCAAGGACAGGTTGGATGGGGCTCTGAGCAACCTGCCCTAGTGGAAGGTGTCCCTGCCCATGGCAAGGGGTTGGAACTAGATGATCTTTAAGGTCTCCTCCATTCCATTCTATAATGCTATGATTTTGTTTTTAATAGGGGCTCCTTCTCTGATCACCCTAGTATCCAATTACTATTCTTGTTTCAAATAAACCTGGTTTCGAACATAGATATTTGGAATCATACAGAATATACTAATAAAGATCTTCTCTGTGTTTTCTGTAGTTATAATTTTATGCCTTCCTATACTAGATTTTTTTTTTCTGAAGATATTAGCATTGTTTTTTTTCTAAGTTGTTGCTTATAATGTTTCTATAACTAAACAATATATTCAGATCTCTCTCATATTCCATCAGCTTTAACTAATTATATATTTCTTTATAGTAGAACTTCTCTCATTATTATTCCATTAGTACATACTGAAATTTTGTACTAAGAATTTTATTTCCTTTCCTAATAGGAGGCAGGATCAAATTATTCTTGTAGTATTATCTCATGCTTTGCAGCACCACCAGTACTTACACACTGTAAGCATCTGCACCCTTCAGGATATTACTGAGTTCAACTGTACCTATTTCAAAAATTTTGTTGAGTATAAACTCATTAAGAAAATAAATCAGAAAAAAGTGAATTTATTGTAAACTGGGACCTTCCATGATTCACTTTGGCATAGAGTTTTGCAAGAGACAGTGGCTTCAGTTCCAAACTTTTAGATGGGTTTACATTAGCCAATAAATGCACCCTGGCTTTTATCAGGGTTGATGTTATTTTCATTACTATGACTGTTATGAATAATTACAGGACTGAATTGTCTTCCATGAGAATTTGTATTGCTACTCATAGTTCACTGGTTCATTGTTAGTTTGGAAGTTTGAAAAATTCTGGAAAATATTTTATGTGAATAGTACATGCATATGGCCTGGTTGACTGATAGTCTCATTTTTCAGTAATTGCTAGATACAGGATTTTTAGATACTTACTTAATTATATTACAAGACATCTTTCATAGTAAGTCTGTGAGTTTTTTTATTTTTCAAATCCACATCATTTTTAATCATGTTTTGTCTGTCAACAGTCAAGAGCTATCAATAGGAACAGAACTGCATTACTAAGAAAGCTCTGGTTCTTAGAAAGTTGCAGTATTTCCTAATACTCAGAAGTGACTAATGATTGTGTCAGTTTGTGTCAGGCTTAAAGAGACTTTTTCTGGAATGGATCACCACATTTATTTAGATATTATACTCTCAGATGAGAACGCAGAAAGGAAATTCAAAACTCAGTAGTTTCTGAAAATATCCCATTTCATATCTAGAAAAAATGGCTTAAGCCTCAAGTCTGTCTACAAGATTTAAAATGACAATGTTAGTTTAATATCCAATCAGTTCAACTTCAAATTCTTGCAGTACTTCTATTATTTTTATTTCACAGTGTGCTTCTCAACCCAAGCATTACTTAAAACATAGCTTTTTCCCTACTTTGTAAACTACAAAACCATTGTTTCAAACCCTTTGAAAAGCAGGTTTTAAACCTCATAATCTAGCAGTCATAGAGAGAACTGAGATTGTTGCTTTACTCTGTAATACTGTGAGCTTGCTTTCTTTATTTCTCCTTTGAATTTATTTTAAATGGAACATTAGCTCAACCACTGAGAGTCAGGAAAGTTAATAAAATTTTCTTATTCTTTTGACTTCAAAATCTTATTGTTTAGTGCAGAGAAAATGAAAATAACGTTTTAGTAATGGGCAGCATCTTAGTTTATAATTACCATGCCTTGTAAACAGCGCAATGCGAGGTTCAGGATCATTTGGACATCTCTACTGCTGTATAATGAAATTTAGACACTGTCAAAGCACTCTTAATGGTGATAAATAACAACACAAAAACTAGGAACTCTGAAGAAGACAGAGTTCATAATTTGTAAACTGCCCTAGAACTCGAGTGGCTTTTGACAAATTATAAACACTGGCAAAACCCACAGGGCTAAAATTCTCAAACCGTAGTCTGAGGATTCACTCCTCATCAAGATTTAAATTGTTGTTTATATGCTAAATTAAGTTAAGACTGAAAAATATCTTTAAGCTGACACAGAACTATTTCAAACCAAGACACATAAAGCATGAGAATGCTATTTAAACAAAAGCATCTCTTGAAATTTTTTAAATCTTTTGGAATTTATGAGGTTTTGAAAAACTAGTCTGGCCATTATTATGCTAGAGTAATACAGCCTTTATTTTCACATGAATTCAGCATTTATTTATGAGCAAAATTGTTTATGTTTCTTACAAATCAATACGTTTAAGAACAACATCCTTTTTGTGAGAAATCTAGGGAGAAAATTGACACTAGTTGACAGTTAAGCCTGTAGTGAACTCCTCTTCTGAGCTGGCCCATTAAACTTTTTATATTAGTGTGCTTCTACCATCCCTCCAAGTGACATTACTATGTGACCACAACAGCACTGGTTCTGCCAGAAGGAAAAAAGAAAATCTTATTCTGCACTTCTTACACCTTCCCTTTCTTATAGCAGTTTGAAAAATGGTACAGTTTAAAGTAGTAATAGTGTTGTAGCACTATAAGGATATAAAAGTTCACAATACAGTTTCTCCTCACAAACCTTGCTACAGTTTTTTATTGAAACAATTTTTTTTCTGCTGATTGTTTTTCCTGGTAGATTTCTCAATCCTTTTCTCACAATGTAGTGTATGCTGGTTAGATTTTCTGGTGGAAGCTGCAAAGTGGGTAGAAAATCCACTTCTGCAGAGGTGCACTGGTCAGATAATTCTATTTTGGTCCATATATTTCACTCTACCTAGAAATCCCACGTCACCCAATCTGTCTTGTTCTTGAAACAATGAACAGGAAAGTTAGCAAAAAGTTATATCTGTGCATTTTGGACTGGTTTTGACACAAGTTAAGTCAACACAACAGAAGATCAGTCATTGTTGCTTAAATCACCAGATATTTGCCTTTTTACTTTACACAGTTTCACTATGTCCAGCTGTGGATTTGTAGTTCAGTTTGCATGACCATTCTAGGCTGAAATCTCCAAAAACGTTGAGCAGTGATATGTATGAAATGGCAAAGTAGTACATACAAGAAATAGATAGGTATAGAGGTAAATCCATACACATAACTGTATATAAGTATTTACTCACAGTTATATAGGGTTTATAGTTACATATGAGTATATAGATACAGACTTATGTGTGTTGAAGAAATATTGTATAGCGAGAAAAATAGTAGTTTTAGATTGTGATAGAGAACATGCTCCACATAAAGAAATTACAGGTGAATTTCCACATTAAAAATAAATTAGTACAGCCATACTTCTATATACAAATATTTATGGATTTTCATGAGGATGGGAGAGTTTGGAAAGGAGGAATTTTCAGATTAAACAGACATAACAAAATATTTAGCAGGTAAATTTAAAGTATTCAAATTGATTCTTGAAAGTGATGGCACAAAGAGAATAGCAAAAGCTGCCGCTTGACACTAGAGACAGAGGAGAAGATTTAGGGGTTTATCTTTCTAACAGGATTTTGCTTTTAGGTCTAATATAGAAGCAGGTTTTCGTACATAGCGATTTGAAAACAAACTTTATTTGATCTCTGTGAGGAGCTTAAAGAAGACTCTAGGACAAAGTAGTGGAGAACTACCATTTAGAGAATAAGAAATATTTTAAGTGTCACCCTAATCACTGGCCAGGAGCTCTCTGTAAATTTTTGTCCATTCAATCACATTAACCCTCCTGGTTTTGTTTGATTTTCTTCTTGTAATTCCAGTATTGCTTCAGAATGTTAGAAAAAGCATTTTGAATCCAGTACTGAGACTGACAGCATGGTCAGTCCCACAGTATGGAGTAGCCACAAACAGCATCAGGGCACCTGTGATTCCCTGGGACAGGGGGCCCTGCATCCATGGATTCATCATTCTGAGTGCTCCAGGCTGAGGTTCTGGCCACGTTGTGCATCCCACTGAAAATGATATCCATATGTCCATGCTACCACAATGATACTCTCTGATGCACAGGGGAAAAAACTTCCAGCTTTGCAAAGCTGAGCCCAGAAGCTAGTGGTCATTTCTTGTATAGGATGAGAAAAGTGGGTAAATTCCTATTCTCTCCTGTTTTCCTCTCTGAAAGCAAAATCACAGTAAATAAACAAACTGAATTCTCTCCATCTCTCAATATTATTAGTCTAGCATTTACATCTCTTTTCAAATAAACCCGTTTCTTAAAAGAATAATGTAATTTTTTTATCAGTTTTTCTCTATCCAACACTGAATTATTGTAATGTTAACTTTAATCTTTTATCAGTATAATAGATCTTATATTTTATTTTCTCAAAGTTAAATGAGATTAAATAACCACTGATAGCTTTTTCTATCAGAGGGATGCTATTAAGAATTTTTTCTTGAAATTAAGTTTTGGTTTAACAAAAAGTTACATACTTTGCAGCACAGGAATGTGTATGATAGCACACAAATTCTGTTTCAATGATTTAGCTAGGATAGTTATCCTCTTAATTTTAACTAAAAATGTGTGGTTTAATATTCTGTGTGTTTCTCTGTAACCAGGGTCATACAGTGACAGGGTAAAGCAAGCTCCCAAATACCTTTCTCTGTTTAGCCAACAGCATTTTAGCCCACAGTATTTTGTTTGAAAATAATACAGCATTCAAAAGAAGAGCCTAACAGGACTATTAGTGTGAGGGAATAACACAGTCTGAATGTAATCTTTAATGCAATCAGCATCTTTCCTCTTTCTCTGAACAAGATGTAAATGTCTAAAATGTAGGCTGCATTGACAGAACTCAGACAGCTGTATCGACCTATCAATTATATGTTGTGATTTTCCAGTTAGTATAATGCAATTCAATAATATTCTTCATTTTTATTTGCTAGTAGCTTCATGATGAAGCTAGAGACATGATTAAACTTATAATCAGGTATTTTGTTTGATGAGTTTATTTCTAAAATAATGGTTATAGGAAAAAGCATTTGCTATGCAATAATAATCAGGCTATTTTTTAAAAGACTTGCCATCTGAACCTGATTGCAAGTCAGGACAAAAACATTTAGGAATTAGCCTAATGTTGTCATTATTAAATAATTTGAAAGCACATGCTCAGGATTAAAATAGATATGAATCTGTGGTCATATACAAGAGTACAGCTTCACTGATGAATTTGCAATTTTTTCTGCTCAGTATCTCTCATTTCTACTCTGATTTTCTAAAAGGTGCATACTGCTACTGGAGATAAAGGGACAATAGAAACCAGTGAAATAAATAGGCTTCTAAAGAAAGAAAGTTTCAAGCAGGCATTTCTCAGAGTATTTCAGGTATTTCTGCTCATAGTCCTAGATGTGCCCTTCTGAACTTTTGGGTCCAGGATCTCCCACAGCAGTGACATCCCATCACAGTGGTAGCTCTGTGGCCTGGAGGTGATAGCCTTTCCCAGAAATCTTTCACAGGAGCCAGAGTCAGTTCATGCAGTTCATTCCCATTAGGTCATGCAAGTATGAAACAAACTTCTGAGGCAGATTGCACAAGTGAATCCTTCAGAAAATTCCACCTTTGGAATATATAGAAGTACAATATATACAGGTACAAATTCACTGATTTTTGTTTGTGCTAAATGTGATGTGGGTTAAATCTACTGCCAAAACTTTGTAAACATGCTGCAGATAATTCTATTGCATATATTCCTATCATTATTTTGAAATTCAGAATGATTTTATGGACTTTATTGCCTTTCTGATGCTAATTTTTAAATCAATAATAGTTTGGAAGATTGTAGTTTTGTATGTGTGCTATATTTACTCTAAGCAAATCCTTCTGTCCTTTGGACTGATATTTCCACTATCTTCATTACATTTTCATGTTTTCTTTTGTGAGTGTTTATTTTTTTAAACATTTCAAAAACAGTTGCAGGACAAGTTCTTTGCAAGGAATCATAGGTCTGAGCTGCTGAATATGCAGCTGGGTATAGCAAATAATTTGTGGACCTTATCATGTTTCTGTAAGCCATCTGGTTCTTCCTTTTGCAAGCAGTTTAAAACTAATTACAAAAAGATATCTTGATAAAAGAGGAGATAAAAAAGCCCTGCCTGGCATCTTGACTTTAAATACATCACAGTAGTGTCACTTCTTTCTTGCCCATGTATATAAAAACCTTGAGTAACTGAAGATCTTCACTGCACTTATGGATTAGTACACACCTGTGATCACAGATGCACTTATTTATGCAGAAGTGAAAAATATTGTTTTTTATTATAGACTTGATTCTGATGCATGCCTCAATATTATGAAAATTAATCAAACTGTTGTACATTGCTCCTTTAGATACAGTGTATTCATGACTGAAATGTTCTGAAATTTTATAACAGAAAACAAGAGCTATTGTGGTTTCAAGAAAAAAGAATAAATTTGTCCCTTGGGCTAGGTTAGCTGTGCTAAGGCAAATTAAGTAAAGTTTTTTCTTTACATGTAATTAATCTGAAATAAGGATAAAGTTAGTATTTTGAAACATGGAGACCTTTTACTTCCTGAAACATGTTCAGAAAGGAATTAATAGAAATGCACCATTCATACAAGATAAGGACACAGAGATGCTCTGTGACCACATCTCTAGAGTTTTCTAGCTTTCCCATTAGCATTTTAAGCAATTAAAATGTGAAATTATTGTTCTGCGTGTGGTGCTCAGAGTCCCTCATTCCATAAATGATAAAGTCATCCCCAGTGAAGTAACCCTGATGACTTCACAATGAATGATTTCATCCTGGCATTACCATGTGAGACAAGGCCATTATTTTTAGACATAGTTTATCCACTTTAGACCAAGGAAACATGAGAAGCACAATGATGTGCTTAAGATTAAGCATGAAACAGGAATAAGCAAAAATTGAGTTTTCTAAGTGACTTCCAAAAGTTTTAGGCTTAGATGCATTTGAAAAATCTCACAAGGCATCCTATTTTCAAGCTTAGCTGTTTGAATGCATTTGCAATCTGCTCCTTATCACTGTGGAAAAAAGTTGTTTCTGTAGCTCAATGATAGCTCATGCCACTCAAGATTTTCAAAATTGTGCTGCAAAGTAGAAGATGTCCCATTCCATACAATTTCAACTGCTTGCAGAAAATAACAATACTGGTGAGAAAGAAAATAAACTGAAAGCTAAGAACCTGAGGGCTGTCTGGGAAAATGGACAGGTATATTTAAAAATAGCAAGTACCATACATAGCTGGGCATTTATGTTTACGAAAAGAAAAACAAAACAAAAAAAAAAAAAAAAAAACAGAATAGCAAAAATACTGAATGGTTACTGCAAATAAAGAGTGGATGCAACTCTCATATGCTTTAAAATGAATTTGCATGATGTTAAAATATAAGTGGAAAAGAGAGATAAGAAATCTTTAGTGTATGTCTTTTCTATTGTGCATTTGTTGGCCTTTGATCTCAGATTTAGAATTTTCTCCTCAGTGCACAGAAGCAGTCTTATGTGATTTACAATCAAAAGTGCTTAATGAAAAAAAAAAATAGACAAAATTTGATGAAAACTGTTCTGAAATTATCCACCACATGATTACCATTGGTCCAAGGTCTTCAGTAAAATCATTTTAGTAATATATGTGTTTTCAAAACCCAGTGTGTCTTTTCTTTTGGTTAGTTAGCAACTGAATAAAGGCCAAACTTTAATAACTTGCTAACTCAAGGACCAGTATTAGTTTGATCAATTTTAAGAATTCATTCCAGCAATATGCAGTTTTCTACTGTTCAGTAAAGAAGAAACATTTAATAAAATAAACAAAGCACATATTTTAATATATCCCAAGACAAAAAAGCAATACTATCTAAATCAGCTATATATATATCTTTCATCTCTATATGCAAGAACATGCATTTTAGATGTACACATTTGCATACATAGTTACGAAACAATATATCTATTAAACAAAAAGAAATGGGCTGTATTTCATTCATGCCATTTTTAATGTTCACATCAGAGTTTTTGTTCTTGTGTTCCCTGCTCAGTTTATTGTGTTGTGGCCATCACATGCTCAAATACATATAATTGGATTTTGCTTTTCATGTCTTTGCTATTTCTGTGAGATGAGAAGCATCAAAGGAAGCAGTTCCCATTTTGTTCTCCCTTATCTTCACTTTTTTTCCCCTTCTCTGGAACAATGAAATGTGAACCTCTTCAGAGCCTTTGGGCCAGAACAGAAGGTAATAGTTGGGTCTCCCACTGTTTTTGCTATTAGCTGTCTTCCTGCTGGAGGTCTTTTAAGCTTTTGAAGGCCTGCTCTCAGAGCTCATGAAACTGAGTCCTGAGTATTAATGCCAGCACTGTCCCTGAAATGCTTTTGTTTTTCAAGTCAGCCTCACTGGGAAGTGTGCTGACAGAGCTGCTGTAAATACCTCTGATAATCATCCCTGTCACCTGTCTGGCTTTAGGCCAGAACAATAAAACAAATATTCATAAGTGCTAACAGCAAATAGGAAGCAGGATTTTTGACTACTGGATGTAAGAGTGAATTTTATTTTATTTATTTTTTTTTTAAATGCAGACTACTGCATGGGAAGCCTCTTAACCTCTTCTGAACATAGTAAATTTAGGCAATGTAAATGGTATATTTCAAGCCTAGACAATTATGAATCCTCAATACCAGAAAACATTCTGAATAACACTGTTAGAATTTTAAATAAAAAGAATGCCAAAAGTACCCAAGTAAAAATGGATCCATTGCATAAAATGGATTTTAACCTAACTCTAACTAATAATAATTGTAGCCTAATTGATTAAGATCGAGGTGATCCTGATAGGAAAATGTGAGGTAGCACACAAAATAGAATGCCTGGATGGAAGTGGGGGCAATCAGGCTTCAGCTGAGGAAGGAGCTGCACATGCTTAGATATGAAAGGTTGAATCACTTGATGCTCTGAAGTATTTTCACCTGACAGATCCTTGTGAGTCCCTTCAAACTCAGAGTTTTCTGTGTTTCTGTGGATGAAGAGTAAAACCTTTTAATAATGGGGAAAAGAACCTTCTATTTTAGTCTTTGGCATGTTCTAATAATTTAGGTATTTTCTTATGAAGAACTTGCCAATAACAAGCATTGCAGTAAATAGAGAGCTTTCTAAAGGATCTGCCTTTACTAAACTGGGTTTTTAATTTCCTGTCCAATGTCAATTTATGTTTTAAAAGTTTAGGAACTTCCATGGTAAGGTACCATTGTGATGAATATTTTTCTCTCTTTAAAACATGAGGTTATGGAGGAGAGGAACATAAAAAGATGACAAGAGATCAGGAAGGGTTATGGTGAGGGCAATCCAGATATCTTTCTGAAAAGACAATGTGCCAAGTTATGTGTAGCAGGGAGATTTCCATGGCATGTGATTAATGTTGCTGCTGTGACCACTGCCTGCTTCTTCAGCTTTCTCATTTACATTGTATTGCTGGGAAATCAAAACTGTCTCTGAGAAAAGTAAACTCCCTCATCAAATAGGGAAGAAGATAAAATTTAAACCTTTATTATTAATAAAATAGTATTCCTAGAAATATCAGATGCTTTGGTCAGAGACTCAGCTGCAATAAACAAGATAATAAAATAAATAAAATAAATAAATTGGGTTAATTAAAACACAAAATGGTGAAGTACATTCTTTAATCCTCAGAGACCCATTATGCATATTCAGATATGAATGAGCTAATAAGTAGGTAGGAGTAATTTCTTATGTAGCTTTTTTTTCATTCCAACAAGGTACTAAAATTTCTGCAGAAGGTGTAAAGTAGTCACAAGTACACAATAGAAGAAACTGAAGGGTATCTGATTTCCACTGTTGAAACCAAGATCAATATTCAGTGGATTTTGAAGATAGTGTCTAATGCTGGGGTCAAAATTGTGAAAGTCACAGCCACAGAGTTTTATAAATAGCAATAATTTCACTCCTGTCTCAAGAGTTCAGATTTTTTTAACTTTTAAAATTATATTTTTTAATCTGATGATGTAGGAAATAGAAGTCACTTTAACAGAATGGTGGTTTTTAATATATTCAGAAATCTGCTACTGTGGACACAATTCTTTTAAAATTACTTTGGTCTGTATGTGTTTTCAGTTCTTTAAGGTTTTACTCATTTAACTTGAAATGATTCTGCAATTAATTTTTATGGCATCTATGTCTGAAAAATAATAATTTTCTTTGTCATCTTAACATCTAAATATTTCCTTTAAAGAAATGCAGAAATGTTGAGATGTTCAAAGTTAAGATTTTATGTGTGTGTGTATGCATTTAATTTTTATTAACAACTTTGTAAGATAATGGTCATTGTGCAACAGTTTAGTTTAGGTCCAGGTCAAGGTAATTAGTTTGCTGATGATTAAACAGAACCTTCAGTGTGTCTGCACGAAAGACGAAGTTTCTCAGAGAAGAAGTTTTATCACTCTTATAATTTACTTAAATCTATATTTTTGCAAAAGAAGATGGTGACAAGGAAATCCCATGAACACTTGCTAAATACACAAGTATGAGGGAAATGTCAGGTGAATACAGGACATGACAGACCTGAGGAAGGAATCCCTAGTGTTGCTAGTTTGTTTTCTTCTGGAAAGAATTTTCTAAATTACTTGGTAATTAAGAAAGAATAAAGAAAGAGATAAATTGTGAAGTGTTACTATTGCTGTGTCCTGGCATAATTTAGTTTAAAAGGTTTTGTGGTGTACATTGGAGAGGACTATTAAGATGATACTTAGACTGGCCAGTTGCAAGACACAGTCACAGTGTACTTTGGTGATAGGTACAATTTATTGCAAGTGACCCAAACAAAATTTCTTCTTTCAGTTCTCTATTTTAACCTTCTTTCTGTGAATAAAAATGTTTAGGAATACTTGTTCTTAAACTGACATATCAATTTTCAGCTTCTAAATACTTTATATGGTGGCATATGGTTTTTATATAGTCCTGATAAGAATTGACCTTTTGTCATTTTAGGACTGCTTCTTTTTCTTACAGATACTTTGTCAATATCTCCACGTCCTCAAAGAAAATTACCATGAGAAAGAAGCTTCCAGTAGTCAGGAAGTTTGTTTCTATTCAAACATTTTGTATCTTTTGAAGCCATCTTTTTCCTTTCAAAAATAAACCAGCTGAAGTAAACACACAGAGTGACAGATGCAAATGTTCATGTATCTATTCCTTTGAGAGAGGTTTTGCAGAATTAGTTTGGCAATAATATTGAAAAAGTGCAGCTTAGCTGCTAGAGATATAGAGTAGTGTTCTTGAGCTCATTGAGAAGTGATCATTTTCTATCTTTGAATCCACTCAACCTGGAACAAAAAAATCAGCCTTGTGGCTGTTGGGGAATGCAAAGCCAGGCAGAATGCAAGCACTGACCCACAGGCAAAGTCCTTATTTTCACTCCTGCCCTTAACCAAGTTTCAAAGCTTGTTTGATGCTCTGGCAAGAGATGTTTTTTTTTTTTTTAAATCACAGCACTTTTTATTGTTTGATACCTATCTTTGTGAATTCAAAAGCTCTCCACTGAAGTGCTGTCACACACAGCTGGCTGTTTTCATGGACATAGTGGAATTTTGTGGCTTGTGCAAAGACAAGGGTAGAAATAATTCATTATAATATTCACAGGTTGATTTTGAAATGTTAAGGGTAGCTAGCAAGCAGTGTTTGAAGCAATCTGCAAATCCTCTCTCGAGCTTCTGAATTAACTAATCAAAAGTTTGACACATTGACAAAAATAAATCCCTTTTTACCTGTTGTCTACCTTGCTCTAAAGACTTCATAACTTTAATTTATGTGTTAGAGCAGTATTTGAGAGATGACTGGCTTTCAAAGGGTAACTGCTAACCACAGCAGTAAATATCCAAAATACCTTGTTTATCTTGAAGATGGGGAGAAGAAGACTGCCTTCAGGAATGGAATTACTTTAGGCTGTCTTATGGAAGAGAGTGCTAATGATCTTACATGTTCACAGCAAAAATAAGTTTTAAAAGCCTCATGAACTTCAACATAGAAAATGAAAAATCCATCCTGGTGGGAGGAACTGCTCTTTGCAACAGTATAGGCTGAGAACTAAATGGCTCTGGAGAAATTCTATTGGAAAGGACCTTGGTGCCTTGGCAGAGAGAGGGAAAATGAACCAGAAGTGTGCCCTGGCAGCATTAGTGTCAAAGGTATACTGGGCTAAATTAAAGGGCAACAGCTACTAAGTGGAGAAAACAATTATTCCCCTCTACTTGGCACTCAATAGACTCCATCCAGAACAGTGTCCAGGTTTGGTGCTGCATCAAAACAATTATATTATGAAAGAATAAGGAGGAGGACCATGACACTTCTGGTGATATTCCTCAGCCCTGGAAACTTTTATGGCTTAATTTATTAGTTAAGGCAAGAGGTTCTTAAACTTAGTTTAAGAAAATAAATAATAAATATTAAAGGAAAACTGTTTCCATTTATTTTGAAATGTTTGGATAGTTCTTAAATATCTTTTATATCCCATTTGCTAATGATAAATTACATGTAAAAGGTGGAGAGGGACATAATAGAGATGTTTTTCCTGTAAAATTAATCTATAAAAATGCTCTGACTAGAATGACATTGGTGAAGGAATAGAACTTCGAAAGTTGTGAAATATTCTTAGTAACTTTGAACCATGTAAGTTTGCTTGTCAGGCTTTTCAAATCCAACAGTTTATTCTGAGTGCATTCTTCTGAAGTTGATATATCTGGAGCATTCCTTTTAGATACAAAAATGCACACTTCAAAAGTGTATCAGGAGGTATTTCAGCATGCAATGAGTTAAACAAAATCATTCTAAATAATTTCAGATAAGAGTTTAAGATTTCTTTCTCACCTTGCCATGTGAAAGCTCAGAAATACTGAATTCTAGTACAAGATCCTGTGCAAGGGATTAATGTCTTCTATAGATATGCCTCAGTTACTTTTTGAAAGAAACAATTTTCTTATTCTGTAAGCAAAAGTTAATGTGCGAATTCAGTGTAGACAATGTTTGCAATGTCTGTTTTAACAAAAAACAAAAAACAAACAAACAAAAAAAAAAGAAAAAAACAACCAAACCAAAACAAAAAAAAAAACCTGCCTTGCTTGTTTTCCAGGGAATCATAGTCGTCCTAGCTGATGATCTTTCCTCTGTGGTTAAATCAAATAAAAATGGGAACTTATATGTGTGTAACACTTGATCAGTGAATAACACTGCTTGAAATTAATTCATGGCACATGTTGGAACTGCTTTCTGTGGGGAAAATCAGTGCTGGAAGTCATGGTTAATAATCCTTTCAGTTCTTGGAAAGGAGAGCAAAGGATATTTTACTTCTAATCAGTGCCCACTATCTTGTACTGCTGTTGTGAGAGTGAAAGCATGACAAGCTTGTCTCCACATGCAGGACAGTCTGCAGGAACTGACAGATGGAACTTTCCCTTTCTTAAAACAGAGAAGTGCAAAGCACAGAAAATATTAAGAAGCAAATTACTATACTCCTATATTTAGGTGCAGGTCATATACATATATAAGACTTCAAATTTTGCTGCTTCTCTAAATGTTTTCTTTTAATATCAAAACCTCCTCCGTGAAATCCTAGAAGTATGGGAAAAGACTGAATTATTCTGAAGTGTTTCACCAATCTTATGATATTGTCCTCTAATATTTTTAATATGTAATATATCTTGAAAGCTATCACTGCTCTGTTCTCCTTTTTAGCCATTTATAGCTTGGATTTTGCAGAAAGGAGATGCAAAGTCCTATTTCCCTAATAAGAGAATAAATGCAAGGGGAGTCACAGACCCTAAACAATATTTCTTTGAATGAGTTTAAATAACCTCAGCTAATAATTATTATATCCTTACAAAAAAATTCACCATATAATACACTTTTTATATTCAAAGATGTCTTTTGTCTATTTGATTCAGCTAGATCCCTACAGTGTTTGAAATTTGCATCTGAAAGGAAAATCATGTACATATGGCAAGTCATTAACTGTCAGAATGATTTATAATTTTACATCTGAGAGAAGATGTACTTACTTCCCCCTAACTGTAAGAAGATTTCTGGGTACCACTTTTATGCTTTTTGTCAAACATTTAATTCTGTTTTGTTTCCATAGAAGATTAAGGGCAATTTCCAGGCTGTTAGTTTCAGGAAATTGGATGAAAAGATAACACACAGTCATTTGTTGCTCCAGATGTTTGTTTTCTTCCCTGTACAGATGTTTGATATTAACTTATGCTATAGCTTATTTTTGGACTTGGACTCTTCAGCAGTTACTTAAACTTGGCTCAGTTCAGTCTATGTAATCTAACGAGTAAGTATGAAAACCAATTTTCATTAACATTTTACAAACTTTTCCAAAAATTGCTGATTTCCCTGGAATTGTTTAATTCCTTTATTAAAATACACCAATTTAGGCTCCTATTTAAGAAAACAGAGCTGCTTTTCAGATGTTAAAATTACAGCTGTTACCTAAGTAATCTATTTCATAATTTAAGAACTCTATACAGATTTTAATAGTACCACAGAACTTGTATAGTGGAATATCATAAAAAAAAAAAAAAAAAAAAAAAATTAAAAGCTTTGAGGCTTTAATTAGATTTTAACTGTTCTTTCTAACAACTGTAAGTTCTCCAGATTTTTTATTTTTCATGTGTTTATTTTGGAATGTCCCTGCATTGCTATCATTATCTTACCAGTCATTTGTTCAACTTTGTGACTAAATTTTATGACACTTGTCCCATTGTTGGATTTTGGTGACTATACATTCCAGCAGTGAAATATATAGAATGCAAATATGAATCTGTTTCGAGAATAAATGCTTTTCTACCTTGAGTCCAAACCTGGATGAATAGCTAGTACTTGCAGGGAATCAGATCCCTTGAGTACTTTCTACAATAAATGGATTGCATAACTTAGGCCAAAGTAAATTGGCACACTAACAAAGTAGTTCACTTTGTTGTGCTGTTGACTGCCAAACATATACACACACCTAAAGATATATATACATATATTCCAAAAAAGTTTAGGTTTCTTTCCTGAAGTCTTGTTCACCTCATTAGCAGATTGCAGCAGAGTTTTGGAATGTGGATTTTAAATCTTAAAGCCAAAAAGGCATTAATACACTCCTAGAATCAGGACTGTTACAATTGCCAGAATAATTTCCTGGATAGCAAAGTCGCTTGCCCAGGAAAAGAAAATATTCTGTGACACATCTCTCTCTCACTTGGAAGAAGTTAATTTTTGAGATGGTGCAGTTTAAAATGTTAGAAGTGTAGAGCAAGTAATTCTGATATGATAAAGTAGCATAAAACTGCTCTGTTTGTAATAGGTATTTTAGAAATATTATGAATGTGCAAAAAATATATGTTTTTAAAATTCAGAATTTGGAGCAAAGGAAACAATGTTTTTACTAGAAGCAGTAGTTCCAGTTCATCTGTCATAATCCTGAAGAATCTTATGGCTACCTAAGTATTATGTTTGCTGTACAAAGGAGAGAGAGATAAAGAGAAAATAAGAAAAATAATTTAAAATTGGTTTTCCAGATTATTCTGTCAAGAAATGGAGTTTTCAAATTTTTCCTCCTGCTTCCTATTCCTATGTGTGTGCTAAACATAGAATAAAAACCCTCATTATCATCTTCTGGAATAGAAGCACAATTCACTATTTGTTAGTAATAACTGAATGACTTCCAAATTTTGCTAGAAAATGTCCAGCTCTTGGAAGGATTTTTCCACAGCTTCCCACTGTTCAGTGTGTGCACATACACAAAAAATTACATTTAATGTTTTCCATTAGAACAAGCCAAGCATATATTTGTGACACAAGCAGAAGATAAACAGTGGTCTGTGAGGTACTTGTCTGACAAAAGGTTAGTCATTTCAATGGAGCAGGTGACAGTCCTTCAAATATATCCTGTCATTGCTGCAGGAGCCACATCAGAGGATCTGAACACAAACAGCAGGAGTAATGATGTGAGACTTTAACTTGTTGACATGGAAAAGCATGTGTCTCTATTGGAGCAATTCACCTGATTTTAAAATTTAATTTAATTGTAATATTTTCTCTTCTCTTTATTTTAACATTTTGGGTTACTCTGTGAACTAAGTAATTTAAGATGTTATATAAATTGATAGAAATTGAAATCCATAAGGTTGTTAGGGTTTTCCTTAGTACATCTTCAAAAGTGATTCAGAGAGTTATTTTTATCTTGCTTCCCGAAATTAGTGGTGGCAAGATTTATCAGGGCTCCTTAATCAAGGACCAGTCAAGGAAGAAGATTCCTGAAAATCAAAAAGCCCCAAGGTCCACTAACAGGATGTTACTGTTACTTCATTCCTGGCTTTGTTAGTATGAGATATTCATTTGTGTTTTTCATAATACAAGGTAATGCAAGCTGTTTAAAAACTTTAGCCATTTAATACAAATAGTCCAATCAAAATTGAATGCAACTGGATTCTGAACATGCTGTCAAGTGTAAATACAGATCATAGTTCCTACCTTAAGGTCTAAGCAAGACTATTAGGCATCTACTGGGAGAAGTATAATTTTTCTTCAAAAATTTTGATTTCTATTTGTTGGGGTTTTTTAGGGTGTTTTTTGTTTGTTTGTTTGTTTGTTTGTTTTATTTTGAGGTTTTTGTGTTTTGGGGGGTTTATTTGTTGTTTTGTTTTTTTTTGGGGGGGGTTTGTTTTGGTATGATTTGGTTTGGTTTGGTTTGGTTTGGTTTGGTTTGGTTTGGTTTGGTTTTGGTTGGTTGTTTTTTTGGTTTTTGGTCAGTGCTTGGTTACCTGCACAGTGAGGAATTTCTTCTCCAAATTCAGGTGGAACTTCCTGTGCATCTGTTTCTGCCCATTGCCTCTTGCTCTTGGGTTGGTACTACTTAGAAGAGCCTCCTGCCATGAGTTATTTCAGATACTGACAGACACTGATTAGTCCCCTCTCAGCCACCTCCCCTTGAGGCTGAACAGACCCAGCTGTCCCATCCTCTGCTTGTAAGAGAGATGTTCCAATCCCCTCATCATCTTTGTTGCTCTCCACTGGACTCATTAGAGGAACTCCATCTCTCTTGTGCTGAGGAGCCCAGAACTGGAGCAGCATTCCAGATGTGGCCTCAGCACAGCTGGGTAGAGGAGCAGGATCATCTCCCTTGACCTGCTGGCCACACTCTTCCCAATGAGCCCCAGGATACCACTGCCCTTCTGGGCCACAAGGATACAGTGCAGGCTCAAGGAAAGCTTACTGTCCACCAGGAACCCCAAGTCCTTTTCTGCGGTGTGCTTTCCACCAGGTCAAAATTATATATATGGGATTTGGTATTTTAACTGGGTGATAGACAGAAATACACATACAGGCATAAATCTTTTCTTTGTTAGTGATTTTTGTTCAGTTTTGGTTTTAGTATTTCCCTCAGCTTGGAGAAATTAATCCAAACAGTCTTGCAGTTTTTAGGACACTGTTGAGATAAATATATAGTCTAAAAAAGGAAAGAATATATGCAGATACTAGTGTATTTTATTTCTAAAATATGAACTTCGTACTCAACTCAAAAGTATTTTAGCTAGCAATTTCACGAGCATGAGCCTAAAACAATTTATGCTTCTTTTGTCTCATGCACAGCTCACTACATGATTGTGTGCTGCTGTGTTGCATATAAGCTTGTTAATGCTTGTTTTGAATAGACTTGCTCAGAGTAGCTCTGGTCCCTTTGATATTCTGCCATTTACTGCTCCTCTGGCTACTTGTCCAACATAAAGCCTTGCAGTTTTGTGTACATGTCATCTATGATTCAGAGAAAGAACACTGACACAATCCAGGGCAAAAGAAAATTGTTTGTCATCCAGCTAAATTTTGGTGCTTCTCTATACTTTAAGATATTTGTCTATAATTCAAGATATTGAATTAATGGTACTCATTTTCAGTTGTACTCTTAGTCTGTTTTCACTGAGAAAGAAAAGCTATGTAGGTGCTGCATTTTCTGAGCTTATTTGCATTTCATAATACTTCTTCAACTATGAGAAAGCAAAAGAAGACAGAAGTGCTTGTATTTTACCTTTAGATACCTTCCTCTGATATATTTCAAGCTGTTTGTGGTGACCTATTTCAAGATTTTTGTTTTTCTGGAGACTGTTGTGAGCAGATCTGCATTTGTAGCTTTGAGACAGAGATTCTAAGTCCCTGCATTTATAAGAAACATATGAACAGCCATACAAATTACAAATCTAAATGATACTTTATCAGCTTTCTTTGAGGTATTTAAAAAAAAACCAAAACAACCAAACCAAAAAACTCCAAGGGAAAACACACTCAAACAAAACTGGCTGATTTTTTTTTTTGTTTATTCAATTGGCAGATCCACAGTAAAAATCTGATTTTATGTAATGCTTCAAACATTCCTTTAAAAGCAATTTTCATGCCTTATAACATGAGACATCATCTTGGTATTTTCAGTATTCTAACTCAAACACATTTCTTTCTCTACTAGCCTTGATTACAGACAGCTACTTAAGGCTTTGCTTGAATAAAAATGGGATATATTGCATACATGACTAAAAGTAGACTTGAGCAGGACTTCAAAGGATGTCTTGTGGGAGGTGGGAAAGATAAAATGACATCAAAGTACAATTGTATGAATGATGGCTGACAGCAAACCTTATTGAAGTTGTTGCTGTCCCCAATTGCTTGTTGCTGTTGGAAGTTAGGTTTTCAATGATGTAAATGAGGAACTGCTTTGGTTTTCTTTCTGGCTGTCTTGGACAGTTAATATAGGGTTATGAAACAACTGGTACAAAAGTGTCTTGAGGAATGGAATTTTGCAAGCTCTAGAGCTTCCAAGAGAATTAACAAAGCTTAGCCCATCAGGCAGTACAGAAAACATTGTCATGCAAAAACTGAAAAGTTGGCCAGAGCTCAGTTCCAGCAGCCATAACAAGACAGTCCTCTCTCTTCTGAAAGAGTTTACAATGGGCACTATCAAGCTTTCTCTGAGAAGACTGAGCCACTGAGGCACTGTAGAAAAAATTATAGCTACTCTAAGAAAACTCACCTCCTTTGTTCTGCACCTGTTATAACAGTATGATTAAAGTCTTGTTTGACAACATTTTTGAAAATTAAGTTGTATAATACTGCATCCCAATTTTCATGCAACGCAATATCTTGAAAAATTTATTAAAAGAAAAAGAAGAGCAAGGAAGAGACATCTTTAATACTATATATTTTTAACTTATTTATCTGGGTGAAGTCTGGTTATTCTGTCAGGCAGCTTCTTTGTAAGTTAAATTACCTGATAATTTTATGTCAATTTGTTGGGCTAATCTTTCAGACTAGTATAGATACAGCCATGAAAGACATTGCTTATTGATCATTTTTAGGAAAGATCTGAGTGAAAATATTCAATTTTTCAAAGTCATGTAACAAGCTGTGCAAGGTTACTCTGGTAAATAGACTCACATTATCTGTAGAATTGTAAAATAAATTTCTGCTGTTCTTAATATTTGATTCTCTGGGTGTTTTTTTTAAAGAAAAAGCTGCTGCAGAGATCTGGATTCTTCCCTTCATTTTGTACAGCCCCTGATGCAGATATTTTTGAAGGATGTTGCCTCCATTCAATCTCTTTGGCAGCAAGTTAAGCAATGGAGCTGCAAATGAAGTCAACAGAAATTTTGTCAAGGAAATGTCTAGTTTGATAACAGTCACTTATTATTCTGGTATTACAAAGCACACTAGTCTCAGTTTGGGCACCCAAAATGGAATAAATTTGCTTTTTCTGTCCCAATGACACAATTTAATGTTTGGTTGGTGATTTACTGAATGGAAATATTGATAAACCAAACAATTTATTAAATTTGAACTCACAGATAGTATAGGAAGCTATATATCCTACAATAAACAATGGAAAATTAAATATTGAAATTAAATGAGCGCTGACACTTCTAAGACTAGTTATGTGTAAGTACAGTGGGAATCAGAACATTGTAACAGATGGGGGCTGGAAAGCATGCCAACTTAACCTAATCTTAATTCTGATACTTCCTAAGTGATGAATAAATCTAGAGAAAGCAATCTGAGCATACATCTAATCAGAAAATTTTATATAATTTGCTTGGACTGGTGCATTTCTCTCACCACAATTTTATGCTCTACAACATTTTAGGTTAAATTAGTTCCTCTATTTTTTGTTTATCCATTCTAAGATAAAAGGCCAGTATGCAGGACTTTAAATTTTCATATCATTTCCCATATGGCAAATGTCTTTAACTCCCCAGATAAAGCACTTGTACCTATACTGACATAATTTTCTGTGTTGTTTGAAAAACTCCTTATTTCTCTGAATACTTCTGGATGTTGATACATTTTTCAGTTGCATGTTTCTTCTAATTTCCTGAAGATTTTTGCAATTTCATTCCAAAGAATTGCTTTTGTATGTATAGCAGGCTGTATTTTATTATAGACCTGGTTATTATAGCTATATTATATTTACAAGATTAACATAAAATTGTAATTAATTTTCCTCTTTGACCTGACAATGCTGTGTTTTGATAAATGCTAAACTCTCTTGCAAGGTTAGCAGAGCTACAAATAAAGGAAGGAATGGAATTGCTGGCCAATTAAATACAGAACATAAAGAAACAAAGTAGAATAATTCAGGATTTTTTTAATAAAAGAGTCAAAGATGTAATATCTCATTCTCTTGAAAAATATTCTAATGTGAAGAGAAGATGGCTCAATATTAATCCTTTCTAATGACAGATAGTAAGAAATGGGAGAAGGATTTTAAATTAATCTTTTTATTATAGGTTTAATATAAGTCTTTAAAACAAGTCTTTCCATTCTTACTGCCTTGTATTCTCAGCCCTGTAAATTTAGAGAGACTTTGTTCATGTCCATTTAGCTTGTATGAGGAAGAGACTTGGTATTTTTAGTGTGCCCATACCTCTGCTTTTCCTCTTAGTAAGGTCCTTTACTGGGAGTTAAAATTAAACTATCCTTCAGATATATACTACTGCATAATACTTTAATCCCCAGGGTTCACAAGTCTCTTTTCCCTTAAATTTAGAATATAATAGATTGCAGCAGGAAAGGATTGTCAGCAAAATTTGCATCTGTCCTTCCAGATTATTTCCCAGGAAGGTTGAACCACTCCTCACAAACTGGTGGGTGTCACAATTCTCAAAGTAGAAACAACTTGTATCTGCATCTACAGATTTTTGGCTTATTTAGTGGCACCAAATGCAGCCACAGATGTATGAGTTTCTTGGATTAAAATAATGTGTTATTCTTTGAACTATCCTGGTGCTTCCAAGAATCAGACAGATTCAACAGTAGAACAGTAATCTAGAAAAGGACAGTCAGTCACTGGCACACAGGTGTCACATTTTCTGATCATATCAGATACTTGCCATGAATATTAAAATACGTGGAATAGGTTATTACCAAGAGCACTTTTCTGTAGTGAATTATTAAATTATCTTCTGTACAGCATAGAATAGCTTTACATCTCCCCTGAACTCTCAGCTGCTTCCCTAGAGAAACAAGTTTCTTCAAGGGTCTCTTTAACTGTCAAAACTCTTGGGCCATTTCTGCCAAATCACAAAGAAAAATAGCAGACTCTAAATGTTGAACTTACATAAAAATTGAAGTTTCACTGACAGTTGCAGCCAGGGAGGTAGGAGAAATAATTTATTACAATAAAACAATATCATGGTCAAACTTAAGTAAACATCCACAGAAAAAAGTAATTGGTAATCCCAGAGTTTACAGAATTACAGTTTCTGTACATCCAGGAAGAAGGTGCTGAGGTTATATGATGACTTGATCAGACTGTCTCCAACAGATCACTGCCATAACTTCAAAGCTGCTGTTCTAAGGAATTGCCTTGATGAGGATTTCTCTTGTAAATGGTGTTAGCTGGGAATACTCTCTTCACTTTTTCCTCTCCAAAGAGATGCCTTTGAAGTTGCTGTATCTCACAAATTATCTCCCATTCAGGAATCTTGTCACTCATAAAGCAGGCTTAACTGCTCTTAAGTCCTCTATCCGCTGATGTCCTTCAAAAAAAAAAAAAAAAAAAAAAGATATAAAAGATATTCTCATATCACTAAGGCTGTTTTTAATGTGCTTATATAAAGATTTTCTCCTTGATATCAGGGAAGGATAACACAGTTGATGAAGCCAGATCCAGGTTGTTTTGAAGGGCTCTTGGGAACACTTGCCTGTCACCCTGGAGCTATGAAGGTACAGCTAAAGTTTCCAAATTTGTCCTTCATTTAATTTATGAGAAATACCTGTATGTCTCTACCCTTTGATGAGCAGTCATTTTTTGGAGTTCTCTGCTGAGTGCAAGTACAGCTGCCTTGGGAACTATCAAGCATTAAGGCTAACCTGTTTATTTCTAGAAACTGCATAATACGCTCCATCAATCTACCTATGCTTGCTTCCCCTACAAGTAGTTTACAACTGGTTCAAAGAGGACAAGCAGAAATTACCTGTCTCAGTGGATTCTTCAAGAGCTTGAAATTACACCTATGCTTCTTTTAGAATTTCCAGATCCTCCTGATTAGGAGTAAGAAAATGTTTTTTCATTTAGATTAACTGTAAAGGATGAAGGTGTGTGGGATCTGTTCCATCTTGTCTCACTCAACTACATGGGGATTTTTTTAACTGCCTCATATTTCTTACCTAGTCTTTTAGTAGGGTCAGTTTCAGTGGATGTATAAATTTGGATTTAACTAATATAAAATAAATTCTACATGGAAGCCCTCTTTAAATAACTTTGGCATCACTGTCCAAATAATTTTTAGCCCTCTTAATCTTTTCTCATCATATTGTTGGGTTTTTTAGTGGTGTTGTTTGGGGGTTTTTTTTGTTGTTTTTCTTGGTTGGTTGTGGGTTTGGGTTTGTTGGGTTTGTTTTGGGGAGGAGTTGTTTGTTGGGGCTTGTTTGCTTTGTTTTGTGTTTTGTTGATGGTGATGTGTGTTTCACTGAAGAGCAATAAAACTGATCCAGAAGAGACATTCTTCTCTGCGTGGTGGAGAAACACCTTCTAGATATGTTTGCTCTCATTTTTAAAAAGTTGACAACTCCAAAAACATTTTCTTAAACAAATAAAAGAACAAATTAAAATTGACTAACAGAGAAGTAAGTTTCCTGGGGGGGTGGGGAGTAGTGGGATGTGTTGCTTTCAACCCTTCCAAATAAGGGTGCCTGGGAGATAATTGTAGTGAATGCATGTGTATTTATTACAATAATACAAATACTATAATATTCCATTCCCTTCTGTTTCATTGTGTAATGGTGGCATGCCAAATAAAAATCTTGAAAAGTTACATTTTCTTCCAGAAATTGGATTATCCATGCTTATTTGGTATAGGAATACATAGGCTGAAATACAAGTTTTAATTAATGACTCAACTTTTTTTTTTTCTCTGGGATATGGTATTCAGGATCAGCTCTACTTTCCTGACTACTGCTCTCAGGCCTACCCAGAAATACAAGGCAATACTGAAAAAAATGAGGTAAAATACTCCATGGATACTTAATTTTAAATAATTTACTTAGCAAATTAGTATTTTTTTCTTGCAGATGTTTGTTTTCTTTGCAATTATGTAGACTATTTGATCATGTAGATGATCATACTGAGTGCATATGCTTGATCCAGTACACAGAACTAAGTGATTTTTTTTTTATTAATTTTATTAATTAATTGACAATAGTAATTCATAGAAAACACACCTTGATATTCTAGTGGTCAGTATTAGCTTTTAGCCTGAGTCAGATATTTCAAATCGGTGGCCCTGGAAACCTGTCTAGAAACACAAATGGATTGGACAGACAGGATTGGGGCCATAGTATAGAAAAATAATTCTCTGTACAGCAAAGATATAGAAGAAACCTGAACCCCAGTGGAAAGATGCAGAGACTTAAACAAAGGCAGACAAAGGAAAATGAGAAAATATTATGATCTAAAAAAATTCCTACTAAAAAAAGAAGCCTAATTTCTATTGACACTTGTGTGATTCAAACTTTCTCAAAAGAAAGTAAAATGGTAGTGACACTGGGTGTCAAATGCTGAGGCAACTCAGAAATAAAACATTTTTTTTAAGAGGTTCAAATTTTAAGGCAATCAGACAGACTATATTCACAGAGACACAAGGTGAGCAAAAACATCCCTTGCTAAGATCCCTTCTGTGTTGGTGCCAGACAGCAACCTTGGCTCACTGGCCATGTCTTGGAACAGTTTCATTTTTTTTACCATCTGCCCATTTTACATCATCCCTTCCCTATCACAGCATTGTGGATGCTGAAAGAGCACAAAAGGATTTTAGAGGATACCTGTTTTTCTCTTCTCTTTAGTATCTGTTCCTAGAGATATTGTTTACAGATTCTTTTTGAAGTTGCTGGCAACATCTGCCTCTACAGCTTCCTGCAGCAACACTTTCCAGAATTTCACTACTTAATATGTAAAGAAACACTTCTTATGCCTTTTAGATTAATTCCTTCATAGCTTTCTAAAAATGTACTGGTCTTAAAAAAAAATAAAATTCTGCAATGAGTTTTAAATTCATCTAACTTTTGCAAAACTTGAAAAAAACAAATATTAAGTAGCTCATTATGTTAAAAATAAAATTATTAGTTACAATTGTTATTGATTTAATTAATATTATTTGGTTTGTAAATCAGCATTCTGATTTTCTGTGAGGATACTACAAAAACAACTCATAATTTCCAGTATGTTCCCATTTGAAGGATATTTATTGGAATATAACAAAATAATTTCTGAGTGATAAGTTATTAAATCCTGGCATATGTGTTAGAATGCTGTCCATGGCTACTTTATCTTGGCACAGTAATGCCATAGCCTCTCTTCCAGTGAAGTGTTTCAGTAGCATGTTTTCTATGTGAGGTAATTAATTAAAAATTACTGTAATAACAGCAGGTAATACATAAAATGTTCATGCTACAAATTGTGCTTCAATAATTAGATAGAATTTCCAGTGTCTAGGATGCAAACATACAGTACAAGGGCTTGGATTTTTAAATATCTGAAATATGAACTTTGTTTTTACCTTTTAAGCCAGGGCAAACATGCAGCCAACATTGACAAATAAGAGGCAGATAAATTATTTCCAACACATGAATCATTTAATGCAATATGGTGCTTTATAATTTTAGAAAGCATCTTGACAAATATCACTCACAGGTTTGACCCCTCACACACTCTACTGACTCAATAACCAAGCCAATACATCCTTATCAGTACAATGGCCAAAATATTAATTTATATTATTGTATTTTAGGATGTTCTGGTTCATTTGGTCCTATAACTGTATGTTGAAGGAGTTATACTGACTCACAAAAGAATGCTACTAATCACAGAGCAGTTAATCTGCCTCATAGTAGAAACTGCTGACTTTTTCTTCCCCCTCTGTGACCAGAGAGCCACATTTTCAAAGAAATAGCAAGCTATCCTTCTAAAATGTTTTTCTGCAAACTGCAGCAATGTAAGATTGTGTATTTTGCCGTTAGGCTCTTAAGAAATTTGGATTGTTGGGATTTTTTCATTTTTTTAAAAAAAAATTTAGTTGGGGGAGGCTGGGGTTGTTCACAAAAAACCCCAACATGGCTGAATATGTGTATGGTGAAAGAATGAGGATGGTCAATTACTTTTGGTGGAGCAAAGAGTTTAGTTCAACTCTCAATCCAGTGTTTTGATACATTTCAAGAGCAAGGTGGAAATTAGCAAGAAGCAGTGAAAAAAATAAAAAGAAAAGAAAGCATTCCCTTTACAGAAACCATGGCTACCAGTTTTTAAATTCAATAGAGGTTATACTAACCTCTTACTGTGAATAAAAAATGCCTGTTAAAGAAACATGAAAATTAAGTAACCACAGACAAGCAGAAGCAGACCATTAAAGAACTCCACAGAGCAAATAATGGAAGGGAAATTCTGAATCACTGCTGGTGAACTATTGATATTCCTGTAATGGAGTGAAAATACTGATGGACAAAAGTTCTAACACCCAATTCAAATTACACTTTCCTGAATTCAGGAGCTTTTTAGCATAGAATAAATAATCTGTTGTCTGTCATACTTGGTCATGTCATATACACAAATCAAATGAAACTATCTAATTACTTTCTACAGGGTTTCAAAACTTTCTGTAAAAATAACATGAGCAATTAATGTCAGAGACCATTTAACTACCTAAGAAATAAAAAAATTTACTCTCATGCTGACTAATGACGCTGTAATGCTTGAACAGAAATCAGCTGCTTGCAGCAAGCACCAAGTGAAAATAGTTAATTTAGGTATCACACAGCCTTAGAGTCACCTGCTAAGGCAAGCACGAGGCTTTAAATTTCTGCAGTCTTTTACAGCTGATGACTTTTTTTTTTTTATTTTTATCCTTTAAAGTGTTGGAATTGAGAGATTACATCAAGTTAAACTACACATAAAAAAAAGGAAACGTAGAGAGAAAAAAAAGAGAAGATGAAAATGTTAAAATGTTGACACGGTTGTGCATTGACATTTTAAGAAATCAGTCTTTCTGTTCTGTTCTGTAGCAGTTCCTTGAAATATGACATAAAACTGAATAGTTCTAAGAACTATCTCTACTGTTATTATGAGGACATCACACTTTTTAATATCGTAGATAAGCATAATTTCCTGACCTGCTGAATTCAGATCTAGTAGGTTTTTGAGTCAGTAAAAGGATGTTAACAAGGAATTGTGTTGTCCAAATGTCATTTTAAAAGTGTTTTGTCAAGACTATATGCTATACCTGTTCTGCTGTTCATGTGGATTTCGTCAAACTTTGGTTAAAAAAAGACTGGGAGTTGCCTTTAGGAGTTCCTAAACAAAACCAAAACAAAGTGAAATAGGGCTACTAGATTGTGATAACCTCAAAGTTGCCACAGTTCTACCTTCATTCCTACAAAAGTTCTTTGGCTGAAAATGTGTTTAAGAGGGAAAGAAGACATAAAAACCCAACCAGAAAGTGTGAAAAACAGATTTAAAGTATCCTGCTCATCTGCCATTTTGTGTCCCCATGGCAGTATGAGATCTGTTATCATCCCGTGAGGAACCCCATTCCTGATCAGCCACCAGTGTGACTTTGAGCCATCAACCACCTCCCCCTGAGCTTGACAATACAGCCAGATACCCACCCATCTCTGGTCCATCTGTCCAGGCCTTACCAGCTTGTCTGTGAGAAGGCTGCATTGGGAGACTGTGTCAAGGAAAATCACAACCTCTTTTCCTAGAAAATTTCTTCACAGACAGCAACCAGATTGGTCAAACAGGACTCACCCTCGACAAATTGATGTTGGGTTTTTCCATGGACTTTCTTGTCCTTCACATCCTTCCACAAATACCTGTTTTTATTCTTTGTTTTATAGTTCAGGGTGTAAATTGCTTTCCTAGATGTTGAGCTCTAAGGGCTTTGTAATATTATGGTATTTTTATGCACATATGAAAGGGATTAATAAGACTATTGCTGAATTCTCTAACATCATCACAAAATCAATTTACAGTTTAAAATTAAGAGATTATGTTAATGATTTTAACTGTAATAAAATATATTAACTCTTTTATGAGAATTTTATTTAATACATGAATATTTTACATCCTTATGGCTAAATTTGAAGATAGGTTTTGGCCATTTTTCTTTTTAAAACATGAAAAATATAAAAAAAAATTCTTATGAAGATAATTCATTCACTATAACATACTTCCAGATACTTATAGCAAGCCAAGTTTCAAAGAAATATTGCTAGCTGCTTGCAAGAATTATGCATTTCTAGTTCTTAATCAGTATTTAAAATTTTCCCTTATCCTTTTTTGAGTTCTTCAGATGTGGCTTTAAGTAGTTTGAGCATAGGATGTATTTTGACAATCCCTTAAAATTTTTGTACTTGCTTGGGAGCAGGGAAAGCTGAATGTCACTGCTCTGCCAAATGTAGGTGAGTGATGTCACATTACGGTCAGTGGCTGTTTTGAGCCAGTGGGAGCAATTCTCTGGTGAGATATATGTATTTCCAAGGCATAGAAAAGGAAAATAAAATAAAGAATGAAATTGCTATTAAAATTATGGAAGCATCACTGCAAGTCAAAATGATGACATTAACTCTTTATTTCATCTCCGTCTGCCCCAGGGCCCTTTTCTATCTTTTTTTATAGCTCTAGAAACTATAACAAACCTTCACAGAGCCAGGCTTTGAAATTTGTGCATGTGAGTTTCGAATCTGAAATGTGTGGCTTGACAGGAGAGAGCTTATGAAGTTCTACATTGGGCTTTTTTATTGCTGTTGTTGTGCCAGCAAAAGACTGATTTGGGGCACTTTCTATGTGTATAATTTTACATAAATAAGGTATGGTGAGGGGGAAGGAAATCACTCCTTTCAGGCAGTAATAGTGATAAGGTCACCCCTGAGCCTTCTTTCCTCCAGGCTAAACAACTCCAGTTCCATCAGCTGCTCCTCATAAGACTTGTGCTCCAGACCCTTTATCAGGTTTATTGCTCTTCTAATGAATAGCACTATATTTAAATTTTCACTATTCAGTTAAAATTATGAAAGAATTTCTCTCAGTATCGTTCCCTTCATTTAAAATTCTAGAATACTGCCATGTAAAAAGGTAAGTTGTTTTTTAATAGCCCAAATTAATTGAAACAAAGCTAAATACCTTTCATTTTGAAATTAAAGTCTTAGATTCAGTGAGTTTGCCCCATTAGCATTTTCTAAACTCAGATAAAATTTAAAAAAAATGCTACAATAATGTTATTTTTGAAGAGTCAAATGTAAAAAATTCAAAGTTGATACAGAAATACTTCAGTTTAGAGGTACCTGATTTTAGAGACAAGAAGTTCCTAATGATTGACAACAAAATTCTAAGTGTACTTATGTTCAAGACTCTGGTGGTCCTTTTCAAAGGCCATCTCGAATATTTGCATCCTGGTGCTCAGCTGTGGTTTAATATAAAGCACTGCTTTGTTGTGGATGATGGAAACAGCAGGAATGATTCTGCCAGGAGATGACAAGGCTTTTCATTGTGAGGTTTTCTGTTTAAACATTAGTTCTTGTAGGTGTTCTTCCCTGTATGGAAAGTCTCATGTTGATTTCTATTAATCCATTGCTTGTAGAAGCATAAAAAAGTTGAAAGGTGTTTTCAAAGTCCTTCAGTGTGCAGGGTACTCTGTCTAATAAGTTCTTGGGCACTGTCTGAGTGAAAAATCTATCAACCCTTTTACACACTTTTTAGCTTCCTGTTTGAGACTGTATTTGACAGATATATGATTTTATAACATTCTTTTGTTGTGACAATAGGCACATACCTGCCTGTCCAAATAAAATTAACACAGGAAAAGGAGTTTATTTTCAGTGAGTGACTGTGATCTAGGATGTGGCATGAAATAACTGTGTTCTGGGAAATAAAGCAATGCACATGGAAGAGCTAAAGGACAAAGAGATTATCTGTTAGACTGAACCAAGAGCTGCAAGCAAGGGAACTGCCAGCTAAACAGAAGTCCATGAATATACATCACAGCCGTGCTGAGCTGAACCATGTCCCCAGTCCTTCTGCCCACATACTCAAACGAGAGAAGCAAGCATGAGGGCAGAGCAATTTTCACTTTGCTGTTCCTCTGAATGCCTCTGAATGCTGTATCAGACAGGCTCTCCTCTTTACTCTTAAAGCGATCTAAAATAATTTGAGACATTACACTGTCGTCCTTGGATGGAGCATTAAAAGACAGAACAGAAAAGGAACACCTGCTGTGAGTGACTGGAGTCCTAGTTCAAAGTTTGTGTCTACATTAATGACATTTTTGCTCCACCTACTGGTAGGAAGGCTTGGAGCCTTCCGAATTGCCATCGGGCACTGGCATCTTCTGCAATTTATCCTCTTGTTGAGGCTAAAAGAATCAATTTCTGTGTGCAGGAAAAAAGAAATAAGAAAATGTTGATACCTCTTTCTAAAAATTTAGGAGTAGGAGAGAAATTTTAATTTTGAGGGAGAAATAAACATCATGGCTCAAAATGTACAAACAGAGAAGCGTTCTCTGTGGTGAAGATTAATGGTGCTCATAATTTTGGAGGGTAAAACAATGAACAAAACAACCCCCACAAAAATAAGCAAATTCCCCCTCCAAAACATTCTAAAATTTTATACCTTAATGTTGTAGGTCTAAAATCCATCTTGCTATGTATGGTAAAGCACAAAACTGCCCTTCTCTTCTTTTCTTGCCTTATTGGAATAAGGGAGCTGACAGTCATTCTGAAATGCTGGTTTGATAGCAGACAGCATGTCTCAATTCTGATTGCTCATTTTGCTACATTTCTTTATTACTATGGGATGTCAAGGAAAATAGGACTTCTGAGTTTATTTGCACAGCTGTTGTGATTAGTTGTGTTTGGGTTTATGCCAGGACATTCTCAAAGGTTTACTCTGTTGTTTCTGAAGTTGTCAGCTTACTGCCTCTGTCTTTTTAGAATGATATCCAAAGATATTTGTTGGATGTATTGTTACATTCTTACTCACTGGACTGAAGTCAATGAATAAGCTTCTTGGAGAATTAGTGGTTCAACAGCTGTAGATTTCTCTTCTAATTGCAAGCTGAGGTCTTCATGAGGACACTGCTGTAATAGAATGGCAATTCTTTAACAAGGCTTATGTCGGGAAGTTGATAACAGGATACAATTCAGATTGTAGTTTTCCAAATGGGAAAAAAATCCCTCAAGCCCACTGGTAGCTGAGGTTTCATTAACATTTGGTAGATGCTTCTAGTTGCAGTAGGTACAACACCTGCTCTGTTTGGACCAGTGTATCAATTCATCAAGTTGGGCCTTGCTAATCACACACAAAATGGGTAAGGTTAGTAGGGATGCTTTGAGATTATGTGGACCAATACCTTTATTGAAGTAGAATGTGCTAGATCAGGCTGCTCAAGGATGTGTCCAGTTGGGTTTTGAGTATCACCAAAGATGGAGACTTCACATCCTCCATTTGCATTTGCAACATTTGCAATGTTTTATCCCTCTCACCATAAAGAAGCTTTTTAGACAAAACATTTTAGGCCCACAGATTTATGTTAGTACTTCATCACATGGATATCATAATGATGTATAAAGTGAAGTACTTGTGCATCCTCTGCAGGATTGGGTCATTGTGACTAAAACCATAAGAAGAATTGGGCTGCATAGCATGGGACTGGAGATAGAAGTTGTACCCATGAGTCTGCAAATGGAATCAGAAAACACCACTATGCTTTTGTCCCACTCTTATTCAGAAAAGAAACTCTCCTTACACTCAAGCTCCTAACTGTAGCTGCCTGTCTCTTTGATTCTGCAGGCTCCCTCAGCTGTGTTTCTGATCTATCTGTGGTTCCACAGGTGTAACAGCAGCGTTTCTGAACTATTCAGAGGCTAAACAAAGAATCAGCCAGACTATTATCCTCTGGATATAATGCAGAAGAAAATAATAAGTACTTTTCAGCAATTTTAACAGGAATAGATACCTGCTTTTACAGTCATCAATGCTCCCTAAATGATTTCCGGCAACCTGAAAATGTGCAAATTCCAGAAATCATATGAAATTCTGATGCTGCTGAAAAAGAATTCCTGTCAAATATTTATAGTTATTAAGCTTCTGGGTATTAAATCCTTATCAGCTACCTTTGGAGATTGGAGGAGAATATATTGACAGTAGCCCAGGGGGAGAAATTCGGATGTGTTTGCAGATGAAAAACTCAACATGACTTGGTAATGTGCACCCACAGCCCAGAAACCAATCCTGTCCTGGGCTGCATCCAAAGCAGGGGAGGGAGGGGATTCTGCCCCTCTGCTCTGCTTGGGTGAGACCCCACTGCAGTGCTGTGTCCAGCTGTGGGGTCCCAGCACAGGGAGGACAGGGAACTGTTGGAGTGAGTACAGAGGAGGGACACAAAGGTGATCAGAGGGCTGGAGCACCTCTCCTATGAAGACAGACTGAGATTGGTGGGGGTGTTAGAGCACCTTCCAGCAGGCAAATGGGGATTACAAGGGTGGAGAGGGTGATGTTGCCTTGAGAGGAAGGGGGAATGGCCCTGAGTTGAAGCAGGGTAGGTTTAGATTAGATGTGAAGAGAATGTTTTTGCTGTGAGGGTGATGAAGCACTGGGAGAGGTGCCCAGAGAGGTTGTAGACTCCCCATTGCTGGAGGTGCCCAAGGCCAGGCTCAATGGGGGCATGAGCAGCCTGGTCTAGTGGATGGTGTTCCTGCCCATGGCAACGAGTTTGGAAATGGATGATCTCTAAGGTCCCCTGCAATCCACACCATTCTATAATTCCATAGTTCTATGAGTCTATGATTCTATGAGTTTATGCTTCTATAAATTGACTGCAATCTGATTAGTGCTGTCTGTTTTTGACTTTCTATTTACAGTCTCCTTTAAGACATTACCTGCATATATCTGAAAACAGATGTTGTGTTCTTTCAGTAAAAATGGGCTCAAATGAATAATTACATGCCAAATCTGAGAGATCTGGTGAATTTTTAGGGGTATTCATCAGAGAAAATGGCTTTTTATGTATAAACTAACCATTCCAACAAATAGCTGTATTAGGCACTTTGTGGTGCTGTGATAGGGCAGGAAATACACATGCACAGATATGTGTAGACATGATCTTTTATATCTTCTCAATGGTAGGCTCTAATTCCTATAAGCTGATGGAGATCTCATAGAGTAAGAATTGGTAATGTCTGGTTCTGTTGTACACTTTCTGTTCTGGTGTTTTGGCTTAACGCCAGCAATTCTGCCATGCAAACCTAGCACAAGAAAGAAAAAAAAGTAAAATATCTCAACAAACAGTAAAAATGCTTGCTGGGTATAGGCATAATTTTCCTTGTGTTCCTAATTACATGTATTTTGTATTTTCATTCTATGTTTATGCATGCCAGATACATGGGTTTTATTCTTTTCTCATTGAAGAAAAACTGATTGCCCCAGCTCTAAAGACTATATTCAATAAAAAGTAATACTACTTCTTTTTGGTTGATGTTTATAGCCTTGGGGATCTCTGTTATCATCTGTATTCTCAAACCCTTTCTATCTTCTTGTGTTTGTTTGTCAGAGGCCACAGTTACCTAACAAGGGTGACTATTCTGTGTGATTATTCTTTCAGCCACTGGTTAGAAAAGGAAGGGCTTGTAAGAAAAAGGCTGATGCCTTATTTTTTCTCTGAAAAAGCATCTGTTATGATTACAAGGTTTTTGTGCACACGCATTGAAGTACATTCATAAAACTACCAGCCTTTTCAGAACATCAGAATCTTACCACTGCAGTTAAGACAATTGAGATCTGACAAGAACATCAGTAGCATTAGCAGAGCTCAGGAGATTCAACAAAACTAATTAGAATTGCAATAATAGATATCTGCTCTTTTGACTATTATGATATTACTGGAATGAATTTGAACATGCATCTCAATGTTATTATATCTGTTCTGTTAAGATGAATAAGTTTTCTTAGTTGAACAATCCAACATACTATGGAAAAATACCTCAGTGAAAACTTGGATAGTCTTAAGGGTATAAGATTTTTGCTCTTTTGTGCAGAAAAATGGAAAATTTTGACACCTAAAAATAGTATATATTTGAAAATGAAGCATAAACATAAAAAAAAATAATTAAAGGCTTATTTAATTTTCACTAATTGGGATATTTGAGGTCATGTGAAAGGCTTCAGGAATATAGATTTTTTTTCCGCCAAGAATTTTAGCAAGATAACATCAAAAGTGCCAAGTCTGAATATCCTGGGCTGGCATTAGATAGAAGAGGGGTTCTGATGAAATAATGTACATACCTAACATTTTGGTTTTCTGAAGACTGATCAGAATAAGAAGATATTTTTAAATTGTAAGAACAGCAGTAGTTACAGAACCTGAAGAAATAGGGCTCTGGAATGTAGAGAAGAGTGAAAGAAGAGTGAAAAGAACAAAGCAGTGACCCAGACAGAACCTTAGAAGAGTTTAAAACTGTTAATACAGGAGTAGAACAGAATTTATATATGAGCATGCAGAATTTTTAAACTCTTTTAAACTATGGTAAGAGGTATGGATAGAGCAGGCAGGAGATTTAGTGAGTGTATGCATGGGTTTGGATCCAGAAATGGAATGAGGGATGCCAGTGCTCCTACAAGGTAATTGATACTCAGATTCATAGTCTCAGCTTGAAATGCTTTAACCCTATTTTCCATGTTTCAGTGGAGTCAATCCAGCGTAAGAAAACATGTTTTTTAAAATCTATATTTACCGACAATAATTTTTATATTAATTATGTCAAAAGTTTACGATCTTAGAAGAATTGTAAATTTTGTGGTTAAGAGTATTTTAATTACCTAGAATTCATTCTATCAGTTCCTAAGATCTGTAATAGTTTTGAAAAGTTATTGGAAAATCCCTGTTCATAACTGCTGTTCCTTACTCTTAAAGAATAAGGCTACTAGCCACTCTGTGTTTTGTTCCTCTCTGAAAAAAAAACAATAAAAAAACCATAAAACAAACCAAAACAAAACACCAAAACCACCTTACTCTTGTTTTTCTTCATTTTAGCAGAACCTAGAAATACAGCTTTGACATAATTTTTTAGATTCTCTTTCAAGTTACAATCAGTTAATGTTCCATTTCTCCATTTTCCTGTTGAACTGAGCTTTTTTTTAGAGGTTTACCAAAGTAACAAATCTTTTTCTCATAAATTGCTGTAGAGTAGTCTTAAATGCCTTACCCTCATGTAAAATTCTACTGAACTTAAAGGAACTGTTCTGGCAGAAATAAGTAAGGCATCTTATTCACACTGTGCTCTCTTGGCCAAGAATTTTATCTCTTCAAGCAACTCTCAGGGAGGAGGAAGGCAGGTTCAAACCTTGTGAAGTAGCATGTGTTAATCTTCTCCAGTTAAAAACTGTATTACATTTTGATTGGCATGTACCTCAGAGCTTACAACTTCTTTTTTTCTGCAGATGCTCTATTAAAAACCAATTAACTTTCAGTGTAATCAGGTATTTAACTTATCAGTTATGCAGTGAAAAATGTTGGGGTGATAGCAATGACAAACAGGCTTACCAACTAATCAGCTGTCTAATTAACTTGAAAGTATTTCATGTTTGATAAAAATTATGTATAATATGATCTGCTTAAATCCTGGGGATAAATATACCTGTGTGAAGGTTTGCCTTGAGATATATTCAGAAGGCAGCTGAGAGATGCAAAGATGTTGTGGTACAAAATGTTTTGGTTTCTTCTTTTTTATGTTACCTTCTTCAGATATTAATAGAAAAAAAAATCTAGAAAGAGAAAATTATTTAACTAAGGTTAATTAATAAACAATCTTTTCAGTGATGTCAAAACTGATGTTCCAGGGCAGAACTGCATCTGTAATCAGGGACCATTTAATTTCCTGAAAATTTCAGGGCAGATTACTTCAGCTATTTATAAACATGATGGCCTTTTCATCCCAAACAGGCAATTATTGACAGGGTTGGGGTATTGAGCACTGCAGAATGCCATGTGTGGGAAGAAGTCAGGAGCTACCCTGTGACAGTCAAGCCAGATGACAACAGATAGGAACAATTCAGAATTGAATTTCAGGATGAGGAGCACATGGCAACACTGCTAAAACATCATTAAGAAATAACAGTAGCTGTGAGGCGTAGGAGAAATGAAAAGAAAGTTGAGGCAGAAGGATGAGGAGGAGGCACAGGAGACAAAATGGAGATACACAAGGAGATTTGAAGAGCACATTTTGCAGAAACCAGTGAAGTAAATGCAGGAGGCATAGGGGAAAAGACATTGCTGGGAATACTGCTAGAAAAAAAATCTCTTTTTAGGAGATGATCCATGCTAGAGAAGGTCTGAGGACTGCAAGATCCCTGAAGGACTGCACAGCATGGAGACCCCTGAGGAATTTCAGGCTATGGTGGAGCCAGCTGCTGAAAACTGTGGGAATGGTAATGAAAAAAGGGCAAGGAGAGGTGTTGAACTGAAGTTGAGCCTATGAGGCCAGGAGCAAAGCTGTTACCCTATGTGTCTGTATAATTGCATGAGTTTTGTTCCTCAATATCTGAACCAATAATCAAAAATAGTGTTAATCTTCAATAATTCAAACAAAGTTAAAAATCCCATTGTCAAGATTATTATACCTATGAAGATAGTGGAAATAGAAATATAACCTAACTTCAGATATTTTTTTAATTAAGTTTAATTTTTTTTCTCTTTGTATACTAGCTAAAATAAATTCAATTAGCAAAATTTTGTCAGACACACCCCTTTATTGTGGCAGTATTGTCTAAGCAGTTTGAACTCATTATGGCTTCTGATGATTTATTTATTAATTATTTTTTCTCTCTTTGGATGGTGCAAGAATTTTGGGTAGATACCTGTATATAAATAGTTATATCTATAGGAAGAGTTGAGCATACATTGCTCAACTTGAATGTTTCTTGCATACCTCAGGGACCAGAACTACAGTCTGGGCGAGCTGACTGTCTAAAAAGTGCACTAAGAATGCAATACTTTGAGTATAAAAATGCAAGTCAAACAACAGAAGCAGGAAACATTATCCTGATCTACCAGTCCAGCTTTTCTTTAGGTGGCCTCTTTCAGAGGTTGACTAGATAACTAATCTGCATAATATTCACTACTTTCAATTTTGCTTTACTTCCATGGCTATTAAAAGGATCTGCAGGAGATTTTTAGAACACCTTAGCAGATATGGGGAATACTGGTAATTTAGCTACAGGCTCAGTTTACCAGAAAGTGTGGATATGGCTCATAAATTGCTGCTGTAATGGCAGCAAGTTCATGGAGCAGGAAGGATGGTTTAAAGATTGATTGGGAGTACAGCAGTTTTCCCCATGTCTTAAACTTACCTGTGAGTCATTCTTTATTTCAGAAAAGGATCTGAACCCAACACTAGACTACAGAGGAAGGTGCCTACAGCTAGCTACTGGGAAATGTAATTATGGATCACTGAAAATTTTCCAGGTGGTCTAGTTATAAAGAATAATTTCAGATAGCTACAGTAAAAAAAAAGAAAAAAAGTGCTGCTGTCAGACTAGAGACAAATTAAATGACATGGGTATCTCTGTTCTGGAGGATTTTAACATGCAGCTTTTGTTTTCAAACACCCGTTTTTCAAGGGACTCTTTCTCAGTTTGTACTTTATAAAAAATTCAAAACTCACTAATAAGGACAGGAGCATAACTTTGTTGATATATACTCAGATGGGAAAGAAGTTATTGCTTTCCTTTTTGTTTCTAGGAATTTATACACTTCTGTATAACATTAGGCAAATAAAAGAAAAACGGTTTCTCCCTGAGCATCCCTCCAGCCTGCAGAAGTATATCAGAATTAAAAAAATCCTTCAAAGATAGCTTACATTAAAAACACAACCATTCTTTGGACCATGATATACATGATTTTATGCCTAAACCTCTCTTCACAGAAGCACATACTTCTCTCCAGGGGCAGTTTTCTCTTGTACTGCTGGTGGTGATTTGATTCAGCAGGCTCCTCATGGAGCTGTGCTCTCTGTCCTCTAGGGAGGTCTGCAATCCTGACACTCTCAGTGCAGCTTTTGATCTTCCCTGCTGGGATCCTCTCTGCACCACTGCTTTGCTTTATTTCTGGGCCTTTCCAAAGACAAATATGAACCATTTGGATTACAAGCATGTTTCTAGCTGGATGCTTCTATGCAATTTTTGGCTATTTCTTGGTGATGTCTCCCCATCTTAGTTTAAACAGTCAATCCCACATCATTCAACCTCATTGCTCTGTTTAACACCTCATTTCCATGTGAAAGCATGAGAACATCCCCACTTCTATCATCAAGAAAATTCTGTCTTTGATTTTGCACCAATCTGGACATCACAACCCACGGGAAGTATACAATAAAAAGCAAGCCTCCAAATGTTTCTAGGTTTACATACCACTTGGAAAAGGATTTTCAGGAAGCCCTTTGGCATCTGAGGACCTCAACTAATTTGAAGTCTTACAGTGGCTGTCTCTCTGTAGGTCATCTAGTTCTTAATGTTTTCTATAAACTGGTGACTTGTGAAATTCTTACCAGGCCCCATTTGCTGTAACATACATAATAAAATGGTTCAGAGTATTTTAGTCTGAATAAACATGACAGATTAAGTGTAACAACTTGTTTGAAACCTCTAATGAATTGCTAAAGGTAGAGAATTATATCTTCTAATGTACTCCCATGCTGCTGGAGCAATGTGCTTCTGTTCATTTCAGTGAATAAAAAAACATCTTTTACTTTAATATTCATGACAGTCTGTTTAATATTCATTGGAGATTTTAGGGACCTAGCAAAAATGTGATGTAATCCTTTTTTAGCTATACATAATGAGTCTATTTGGATGGATGTACACAACAAGTTTTTGTACCTGAATTTGACTGGAAATTATGCTGTCCAGCCAAATCTCACTTGAAGGAGAATCTAAACCTAGCAGGTTTAGAAAAGGCACAGAACTAACAGGATTTTCAGTTTCATCCCAGGGGAAGCAGATCATATATACAGGAAAAAGTTGCATAAGAGTTCTGGCAGAACCTCTATTTACATTGTATGAGAACATTTTAAAACCTTCAGGAGAAGATAATCAAGCAACACCAAATTAGTTGTCTTGTTTAAAAAGCATTGAATTTAACAAGAGAAAAGTAAAATAATAATTTAATGCTTCTCAAACCGTTTCAGTTTTAGGTCATGTGCTGCACCAAATCCTCTCCAAGTCTGACAATACAAAGTTGAAATAAGCATATTTTACTGCAAATAGTTTTGAAATGCTTCAGGCAATTCTTCACTAGTCATTAGCTTAAATACTTAAAGAAAATCTTATTAACAATATAATCTTTATTTTTATTCAAGAGAAAAATTTAAATTTGTGTTTGGTTACTGTACAGTGAGTATAATTGCCCTTTTCTACTAAAATTTATCTTTATAGCTATATTAAGGAGGAGCAACAAAATCCATTTGCAATGTAATTTTCAGATGTACTTATTTTCTTTCCTTTTCTTCTTTAGGTTTTTTGTCACAAATAAAAAAAGCATTTGTTGAGTACAAGGTTTAACCCTTTTCTCTTACTGACAAAATGGGCTGGCCTGAATCCTTCAGCTATGCCAAAAAAAGTGCTATTTTTCTACGTGGCTGCCCTAACTGATCTCTTTTCTGAGGAGTTGCTTCCAGTTCACCAGACCTGCATAATACAGGTCAAAACTTCACTTAATGACATAAACAGTGTGACTGAGTGCAAACTCAGCAAGCCTGCAGATTACACCAATTTGAATGCACAGCTGATATGCTGGAGGGGTGGGAATCCATCCAGAGAGACCCTGACACACTCAAGGAGTGAGTGCTTGGGAACCTCGGGCAGTTCAACAACGTGGTCAGGGAAATCATCAGCAAGAAGAGTCTGTGGGAGGAAGGGATTGAGAGCAGCCCTGCAGGGGACTTGGGGGTGAAAAATTGAACATGAGCCAGCAATGTGCCCTGGCAGCCTAGAAAGCCAGTTGTATCCTGAGCTACATATAAGGAAGCATCAACAGCAGTTTTGGGAGGTGGTTCTCCCACCTCTATTCTGCCCTTATGACACTTCACCTGCAGTACTGCGTTCACTTCTGCAGTCCAGCTCTGGGTACAAGAAAGACATGGACCTGTTAGAGCTGATCCTGAGGAGGGTCATGGAAACTGATGCTGGAACACCTCTCCTCCTAAGACAGGCTGAGATACTCCATGGAAGCTCTGGGGAGAGTTTATTGTGGCCCCTTATATTTAAAATGGGGCTTATAAAAAAAGATAGAGTGACATTTACAGATGTCTGTAGAGACAGGATAAGGGACACATTTTAAACTCAGAGGGCAGATTTAGATTTGATGTAATCAACAAATTCTTTACTGTGAGGATGTGAGGCACTGGAACAGATTGTCCTGAGAAGCTGTGGAAAACCCATCCCTAGAAGTGTTCAAGGCAAGGCTGGATGGGGCTTTGAGCAACCCCAGGTTGTTGAGGTCTAGTGGAAGATGTTTCTACCCATGGCAACAAGGTCAAAATTAGATGATGTGTAAAGTTCTTTCCAACTCAAAACATTCAATGATTCCATGATTTTAAAATTCATTCTAGGATTTTTAGTTCAGCTTTTAAAAATTTAAATAGTTGTGCATTTACATTCTTAATTTCTAATAGATCAAGACAGCAGTTGTTATAGTAACTAAACTGAAATTGCTTCTGCAGATCAACTTTATTCTAATTTTGTTCTCCACTGTATTACAACTTGCCAAAGTAGATGTAGGGAAATAGAGAAATTGAAATAAATGTGTGATGTCAAGCATGTTTTACACATAAATCTTATATAATGAAATTCAAACTTGCATTTCTGCCCGTTGGTTGTACATAAGTACAATTCAGTACTGGAACTGAGCAATGTTTAAACTACTCTTATCAGGTTACTCATGTTTCTAACCTAGAAACATCTTGAAATTTCCTGCAAAAAATGTATATTTGTTCTGCTTATTCTGACATATGCTAAAGTATTAAGAGGAAGGCTGCCTTATCCCTTCACTGTATTTCGTAAAATTTGTTACTCAGATCAGTAATTAGTTCCCAGATCTGTTGATTTGACTGAAGTCAGCAGAGAGATGGAGGAGCAGTGACTATAATCAATAATCTATTTCTCTACAGGTTCTTTAACAGAATGAACACATAAATATGCTCAGTCACATTAAATGAAATACAAACTACATTTCTATGCTATAAGCTGGGAGCCCTAAAACAATACAGTTGCTTAGACCCAAAGATTCAAGGATAGTACTATCACTATAGCTGGGATTAAGAAATAAAAATATTAAAATAATCCTTTACATCTTCAATATGCTTAGGCTATGCTTTTCTGAAATAAAGTTCTGTATTTAAGCTTTGTATATATTTTATGAAAATTTGCACTGAATAATAGTGTACTATAGCAGCAGAATTTCTTTTCCTCAGACACTAGTAAGAAGGATGCAGTCAGAGCAAATGCTACTCCATGTGAGTATGTTTTCAAAATACCTGTCACCACTAATTGGCAATTCTGCTGCTTGCTCAGGAAAAACTATATGAGCGTCTCAACCTGTTGATTAAGAAATCTTCTGGGTGTCTTGATTTAGATGGGTACAGGAATTGATGTGGAGGGGGATGGAATGAATGGTCTGCCACACAGCTTGCCAAATTTAACTGAGTTCTGATTATCTTCAAGAATAAAAATGTACATATTTTATCTAATACTTATTTAAAATACATGCTCTTATTTAGGTGTAGACCTTCCTGCCCAGCATCCGGCACTTCCAAGTACCAGACATGGTAAAATTATCATTAAAGGGCCATTTAAAAACCCCAAATATCTGGAAAATTTAGAATATTTAACTTAAATTTATCTATCAGAAGAGGTTTAAAGGTTGTTTCAGCTGGTGTTCCTGAAGATTAAGTGTTTGGTTAATTTTCATAGATTCATCTCTATGGATGTTCCAGTTATCAGTATATTCAGGCCCTGCAGAAGTGGCACAGGATGAATGCAAATTGTTAATGCTGCGTGTAGTGGAAAAAAGACATTTGCTATGCTGCAGCATCTTTAAGCAGTATGTGGAAGAGAAAGTAATAGAATAGCTCACTTTAAAACAATGCTTCCTTCACAGCCCAGTGGAAAAGGCATTTCTGCCATTAAGTGGTGGTAGCTCTTGCCATACCTCTGGCATGTGAGCAAGAACAGGGATGAAGCAATTGAAGACTTTGTACATTTGGGTTGCTGGAAAATTCATTTTTCTGAGAGGGGTTAGGTTCTCAGATCAGCACTGACAGTGGCTTCAAAGACTATAATTTATCAGCTTCAGGAAGGTCCAGAGAGGGTGAGGAGGGAAGACAGGGTACTTGTACTGCTTTATAGAGCAGCAACCTCTGGCATCATGTCCTTTCAGACTTTAGCTCTAAGCTGCCTCATTTTTGAGCCTATTATAAGACATTGTTCAATTTATTATGAAAAGTAACTTGAAAGAAAACAGTCAAATTCATGTCAAATTCATTCATTGTTTCTTAGAAAGTATTCATGAGTCAGAATGTTCACTGTAGCATAGTCATTCTTTTTTCTGTGAGGTTTAGCTGCAGTCTGAAGAAAATCAAAGATTGGGGTAGGTTCAGATATTGGAAGAGAAAAGGAAAAGCACTGGGGGAAGAAGTGGAAAAACAGTAGAATTACAGAGTGACTGAGTTTGGAAAGGACCTCTTGAGGTCATCTGGACCAGCTTCCCTTCTCAAGTAGGGGCAACTTGAGCAGATTGCTCAATTCTGTGCTTAGTTTGGCTTAGAATATCCTCCAGTATCCCTACCACTTCTCTGGGAAGCTCCTGACTGTCTCTCACCACTCTGAAAGAATGACTATTGTCTTATGCTCAATGAAATTTCCAGTATTTCATTTTGTGCCCAGTGACTCTTGCCCTGCCACTGCACAGAGCAGTCTGTCTCACCTTCATTCCCTCAAAAGCAGGTATTTGTATAGACTTCTAAGACCACCCCCTTGAGCCTCCTCTTTTCAGACTAAAGTGTGACAGCTCTCTTAGTCCTTCCTCCTATGACAAATGCTCCAATCTCTCATCTTTGTGCATCTTTGTCAGGTTCCCTCCAGAAAGTTCTTATCTTTCTTGTGTGAAAAGATAAAAAAAGATAAATCAGTAAATGGCTGAGGGAGAAAGATATTTTAAGTTGACTGGAGGTTATACTGGTGAAATTTTGTACATAGACACCTTTAGAATATATGACATGAACATGGAATTCAGTTTTCCAGCATTTAATGTATATTTTACATAGAATTTATAGATACTTTTGAAAGTGGGAATTTCAAGGTCACAACTTCTTTTTTTGTTCTGTAAAATAAGAAAAAAAAAAATAGGAAAGTTATCTAGTATTAAAGACTTAGTAGTTGTTGTTGATTCCAAGAGCTTTTGCATATTACGTGAAATTGTCTAATACCTTTAGGCTTTTTCTCACAAGAGATAATGAATGACGTGTTTCTCTCCTGAACAGATAAGGTTAAATGAAAATCCAGCACAGCCTTAAACCATGTGTATGTTCAGGTTTATATATGGAGATTCTACTAGCAAAGGGGTTTTTGCTGTTGTGTTTTTGGGGATTTTTTTTTTGTGTGTGTTTGTAGTCTAGGGAAAGAAACAACTTTCATCAGCAAAGGTTGGGATCAAAACCATAAAGTGAGAAAGTTCTATAAAATTGTTTTATTAGCTGCACAGCATGCTTCAGAAAAGCTGTCTGGTTTTGGAGTAATAACTTTAAGAAATAGTGAGATAGCATCGATGGAGCTGTTTTTTTAAGGTCAGGACATTTCTCTATTTTTACCATCTACATAAGTATGTAAGTGACCTTTGTTCTGTGACCTTTTTTACCTACTGATCACATCACACTCATGGTTTTTGATTACTAGTGTATTCTGAGGAGGAGTGAAATATAAACTGGAAGTTTCAATGTATTAGAAGATAGAACAAACTTATTTAAACTGATTAAATTCTTAATGATAACTAGTACAACTTCTTGCGTGAATAGATTAATAAGTAACTGGTGATTTGATTTCACTGAACCTTAAGAATGAACCCCACATGGACAGAAACTAAGATAAACTTTTCACTACTGAGTTACCTTTTTGAATACTCAGATTGTAGCAATTCAAACATTAATTATGCCGTGGCAAGGCTTTCATATCTGGACCTGGCTTGGATGGAGTCAGTCCATATAGTGATGAGTTTTGCATCTGTGGCTAAAACAATGCTGATAAAAAATCAATGTTTTCAGTATTAATATATTAGTAAGAGAGATAATTGCTTGACTAGAGCAAGAATCATTAAAAAATATTATTCATATGAACACTTGAGGGAATAAAGAAGTTGTAGTACAGACACCAAACTTCAGATATCTTAAGGTCTGTTGGTGTGTTTATTCTCTCCAACATAGAACTTCAGTGGGACCTAAACTTGTCCTGTGTTTCCATAACTCCTTTCTTCAAAGAAGTGGAAAATAGGTGGGGGAATATTTTCCAAATCTCAGAAAAGTGGCAGAAAGTTTCTAGGTATTTAGGGCATATGCATTCATATACATACAGAGAGTTAAACATAAATATGCACATGTTTATAATTAACAAATATATACATATACTATGTAATAATAGATATATAAATTCGACAGTATAACTGCTATTTATACTATATGACAGTATAACCTTTCTCTTCCCATTTAGCAGAGTAAAAGAATTGAAGGTATGCCATATTTGAGTAGTAATGTTTTTTAAAGTGTTTCTCAAAGTGACGTTTTTCAATAAAGACCTTTCTTTTCTGTGTGGGTAAGCTCCACTAAAAAAAAGAAAAAAAATATTCCTATACCTTTTTCATTTTATCTATTCCTAATCAGTGAATAATGTGATAAGTCAAAATTTGGAATACACTCTCCTAAGCCACATATTTTTTTCCTGACTTTTCTTTTTTTCTGCTTCATAACACTGTGTCTTCAATATGGGAAAATCTATGAAAGGTTTTATTTTGAGCATTAGAAGCAGAGGAAAAAAATTGAAATTAGCTCCAGCATAGTGGCCAGTAAGTGTGGAACACAGTATTGTCTAAAATCCAAAAACTTACAGCTATTTGAAACTCAAAGCAAAACTCCCTTATCTTATATGCTGAATCCTATTTTCTAGATCTACTCTTAGCTCATATATTTTAACCAACCCAACTTTGGACACTTTTTTGCCTCCAGACATTTTTTTGCCATTTGAATTACACAAAGATTGGCATTTTTTTCCTTCACTAAAATTGCTGAATAAGTAGCTGTTTCAGAGACAATAAGTAAGGAATACTACGGATGTATAAGTTATAGACAGCCTTAAATTTTTAATATAAAAATATAATTTTTTATAGTTTGAAGACTAAAATTACTTTGAAAATATTCTGTATTGCTTGAAGTCCATTAGAAAACGCTGAGTATTAGTTGTTTTCAACAACTTGCTTAGAAGGCTATTTGTTTCCCTTTGGAAATAAAAACTTGGGCCATTGACGGGAAATCTAAAGGGAATAATAACTATAACAGGACTATTTCATGTCAGTGGCTGATAGTGGTAATACCTTAAGGAGTATTTTCTAGCCTACTCCACTCACTGCAGTCTGAAAATGCCATCTTAGAAATCCTCCAACTTTTCAAAACTTTATAATACATTTCAGAGCACTTTTTCCATTCCATATCCCATTTTAATGACATGTTCAATAGTGAAATATCATGATATAAAACAAAAGAGAAGTGGATTCAAATGGAAAGACTCCATCAAATAATGGAATTTAGAAATGACATGGTTTTTTCAATGAAACTCTGTGTGTTTTAGGGTTGCCAGATATAGAAAAAGTTTTGCTTTTCTTTCCTTTTTTTCTGTTTTATTATAATTAGATTCAAAATGCCATTGTATTTGGTATTGAAATACCAAGGTTCGTATTGAAAAATATATGGTTACATTTAGTACCTCTTGGGTACTCTGACTTCAGGTAAAAATTATGTGATCTTAAGATGACTTCAGATTGAGTTTAGAGTAAATGAATTTCCACTTTGTAAAGTTCAGTTTAACAGAAATTTGCTTTTCCTTGCACAATCAATGTTCTTTTCTTTCCAAGTGCATTGGCCTCCTAGTACAAGGTGAAAAATTGACCACAGTAAATTTCTATGATGCCTAGGAAAAGGCAGATACCTCTCTTATGTCCTCGGTTCTCAGTTTTCAAAGCTGAATGAATACAGCCAATTTTGTCAATTTTAAAACAGAAGCCATTTCCTATACTTGATATTTCTCACAGGCATTTTTCTAATTTCTGCTAGCTCTACTGCACTTTTTCTGCAATGTCAACCTGAACTGGGAACAAACACTAACATTGCATGGGTTAGTGCAATAAAATTACGAAGTTTCCCTTTGTCCTTATGTTTTCCCCTCTTAATTACTGTGTTTTTCCTGGATGTTTTGGGATTTTGGACAAAATTTTATTTTGGACAACTGACCATGTAACTTCAAGTCTGTTTGACTAGCTATGGTCAGCTCACCATTCCCCTGTGGCACATATAATAATTTTCTGCTGTTTTGCTGTCTGGCTACTGAATACAACTGGCATATCCCAAGGGCTGAGCAAGTACCCATTTGTCTTTATCAGTATTTGGAAAAAGCCTTTAGGTTTCAATTTTCATGACCTAGGTGATGGATTGGTATTCTTTAATAGAATTGACTTAGCCCTTACCTTATTGGAAGACTACAATATTACTATAAGTCATTATAGATTTATAAGTCTACTTATTATCTACTATATATTTAGTGCATCCAATTTAATGTTTTCTTGCTCCATTTCTTATCATTTTTCTGAGTTAGGGAAATAGCCATACCTAGCATTTTTTAGATCCTTATTTAAATGGTCAAATGAAATATATTTAGAATAGCTAAATTACAAATCATGGCTGCAAAGGAAAATTAATCAGACAGAAAAAAAATAAAAAGATACTAAATTTTGAATGTCAAAAACTGGAAAACAAAAGCTTCTGAGGGATAGAAAGATTCTTGGAATCTTTTTTTGGCCCGATGAACTTTTTTTTTCTACTCAAAATGGGCATTTTCTTTTTGGACATCTGTGATGCAGTTCTAGGAAAAGAAGAGCTTAAGCTACAAAATTGTTAGCAATGATGCTGAAATCACAACTTGGTAAGATACATTTACAGCAGAACAGAACTCCACAGTTCAAATCCTACATCTGCTTATTTAGAGAGAGAGAGAGCTTCAGTCACATTATAGGTACTGAGCACCTTTTTTCACAGAAATCTTCAGGCTGGCATGAATGTTTTCTAGAATGGGTTATTTGTATTGTATCAAAACCTTACTTTTAGATAGTCACTGCTTATGACTGGGAACCTTAAGTAATTTAAGAACATATAATAATTTTTATCTTACATATTGATGTCTCAATTCAAAGAACTAAATCTAGATATAGGGAAATATAGCAGAAATTATATTCCAGCAAACTGTAACCTTTGTGAAATACTCCATGCTCCTGACAAAACTTTGTATTTGTTTAGGTCTGCAATTCTGGCCTTTTTTGTTGAAGTTCTCAATACTTCCAGGTTTCAAACATTGCAGTGTACACTCTCATTGTCCTTGAAATTCAGTCTGGAATCCAATTTACTGGGATCATTTTATTTCCCACCCAGAAAAATCCAGAGTGTACTTTCCTATTAGGGCTTTTTTCAGTAGTATATCCAGTGTTTTTGAAAACCTTCTCGTTGGAGACACAATTTTCCTGAATACAGAACCTCTGTGGATACCCAAAACCAGAGAAATAAGTCTAAGCAAGATTATTCAGTATTTGTCTCATTAGTATTTTATCCCTTTACCATTATTATAATTTCCACAATTATACCCCAAGCATCAAACAGAAGTATTTATCTGCTTTAATCTAGAAAAGAAAAATGAAGTGATGATTTCAGCATCATTGTTGCAGCCACTGCTACATATGCATAACTTTATAATCTTGCAGGTAAGCATTTATACTAAGGACATATAAATACTTACAAACTGTACCTAATGAACATTTGTATTCTAAAACTACATTTTAAAAGCAAAGGGAGTTTCCATAGAGAGCAATCTCAATTATTATTCTAAAAGAGCCCCAAAAGGTAACAATTTACAGTAAGAATCTCAAATCTTCCTCCTACTTTTAAGCATATAATTTTAATGAAGCAAATTATTCCCGAGAATAATTTGTTTTATGAGCATTATAGGATGCAATTATATATAGAGGGAACAGAGAAATATACAAAGGAAGGGATTAAGGTAGTTTGGACAGTAAAACATTTGGGAAAATAGAAAGATAAGGAGAGAAAAAGGGATAGTAATATAAAAATGACAAATTTTAGAAAAGAAGCTCTATCTCAAATAAACATTGTTTATAGACTAAAAGACTGCATCTGTTATCTGTGTTTGTAGACCAAAAAAAGAAGGAAAAAAATTAAAAAAACTAGTAAACATGAATAAAACCTCAATTATATGCCTCATATTTTACATTGGTAAGATAGCAATATTTCTTTATTGAAAAAGTATTTTACTCTTCTAAACTATAGCTTTTCTTTCCATTTCCTTGCCAAATTTTTTGGATTTTTAGTCCCATTGTAAACAACTTTTGACCTGAAAATTATAGATGACACAGAGGGAGTTCCATAAATTCCATATATTATGACATCTATTTGAAAACTCTCTTTTCCCATTTTTATTTTGCATTTCACTATGTAAAAGGAAAGTGCATTCTAAGCACATATTATGTCTTGTTCTTTCAGTTGTGTTTAATTTTTTTAAATTAAAATGTTATTTCATCCCAATAAGAATAGTTCTACTTATATGACAAAAAAATTCTCTGAAGGGTTATCTCCTAAAAGCCTGATGAGCAATTTTGAAAACAAAATAATATTTTTCTATCTGGGAATAAAGGGCTTGGAGATATACTTTCCTAGTTACACAGATAACTTCCACAGACTTTTTATAATTTAATATATATTATTTAATCATTACTAATGGAAATGAATGACTCTCTCACCTGTCACCTTCTATGCTCTATTATATGTCTTTCAGAGCACAGATTTTTTTCCTCAGTACTCAGTTTTTTCCAAGAACTTAAAAATGTAGACAAAATAGCTAATTTGTCAAGGAATTTATGGTATCTGATCAAGTATCAGACTATCTTATACAGACAGAGGTTTTATTTTTCAAAAGCAGCTGTGCCTCTCTTAACTAATACAAACTGTTAGAGCTAAATGCTCTTGATTCCAATATCCACAGTATTCCAGTGATTTTACCTTGTACATGTTTTTAAGGTGTTATAAGACTCATGTCTTGCACCACTACTATACATAATTTTCTGTGGTACCAACACCTCAGAATTGCAGATTTTCTCTTAATAAATTTTCAGATTTTTATTTTGGGATACAGCACAGGTATTTTTAAAATAAAAACTAAAGCAAAAAAGTGTCAGTTCCTGAAGGTAGCTCCCTGAATAGGCAAATTAGGTTTTAAGTTTGCAATTTTAAATAAAAAGTTCTCATTAAATAATCTGTCACTGACTTGCCAACTTAATGGAAAACAGTCTAACAAAGTAGCACATATGTGAGCTACTAGAAAATAAAATAGTTGCATTTCTAAGTGTCTCTTTAAACAATAAAAGTCTCTTTAATGCAATCATCTTTCTTTGTATTTCCCAAATGAATAAGTTTATTTGGCTTTTGACTTTAATCGATCAAGGCAACACTCTTCAGAGAGACTTGAAGTGCAGCCTTTTGTTGGCTTTTCATTATCAGAGACAAATGGGAGATGACAATAATACATTTTTGCTTTTTTTACCTTAAAATTATCCTTTTTTGTCCAACACTGTCACTTGTACATGATTATAATTTAGTAAAGCTGATCTGAATTAATCTAATATTAGTATCATTTTACTCCTGCTCAGCCAACTAAAGAATCTTGTACCTAGTCCTTTGTCTAAAACCAGAGGAAATAGGAATATATTTTATTTACTTCTTCCCTTCTTCGTGAGCAAATTTCAATTTCTGCCCAATTCTTCAAACCTAATTATTTCATCTATTACTATCTCACAACAAATTTTGAGTCTTTATACTACTAAAATAATTGGGTCTACTTAAAACAGTGCTGCAGTCTATAGAGTCTGCCAGTGTAATCAGAGCACAGCGACATGTCATGGCACCTCTTGCCATGATGGGAAGTTAAATAATTCTAAATGACATATTCTTACTGAATCCACTTTGGTTTAAGAGGCCTAAATTGCCTGGAAGGACTTATATGTTAATTTGGTTTGGCCTCTTTTTTTCTGCTCATGTAATGAATTGACTTTATTCATACAATTTAAACTATAAAACTCCGCCATATATTAATATATGCTATGTAGTGCCATACTGTATTTTAAAAGGAGTCAGAAATATCTAATCACCTATAGGTGTCGAACTTCTTTTAAACATTTGTTTTTAAACATTTGTATTTAAAATAGTAAAAAAATATTAAAATTCTGTGTTGCCTCTGTCTTTCATAACATAAAATTTCAGCACTGACATACGAAATTGTGGACAGCCTTGACTTCACATGCAAACTCTTGTTTGGAGTGGTAGTCTTGCAGGCAGCCATCACATATTTCCAGGTTTACATTATGAATTTTAAAAACCCTCTTCTGATAATTATCAGTTAAATTATACAGATTCTCTCTGTAAATAAACACATTGCTTTTTTAAAAAACAAAATCAGCACCAGGTCCATGTGAAGTATCCATTTTCCTAGACTGTTCTTTTGTGTCATTTAAACTGGAATGTGAAGTTTTAAAAGCCCTGAATCTGGCAAAATATACAAATCTGAAAAGAAATCTCCTTCTGTAACATTTCTAAATACTGTGCTAAACCACTTAGCACAGACCAAGCCAATGGAGATCACAATGAGCTGTTCACTGCAATGAATGGCTTTTCTATTCCTGGCACTTCCTTTATTGAGTGATTTTACTCAGGAGGCAAATCCATTAGGTACTGAAATAAAAATATTTTCTCCTGATACAGTCATGGTGTCTCTATGGAGACAGTGAGCTGTAGTTTTGTCTTCTTCATATATTTTGAAAGACTGAGAGACCAAGAAAGAAAAGAAAATGTAATTAGACAACATACATAAACACGAATTTTTATGCCTTTTAATCATGTCATACCATATCATAAAACAAAAGGTCTTTTGCTTTTAAACTAAACACTAAAATTGTAAAATGGATAATTAACTAAAGAGAGAGGTCAGATCAGAAAAATGTCTCTGCTACATAGTTTTAGACTTTCACCTGGAAGGACTGAATGATAATATCAGGAAAACTTAGATTTTAACTTGCATGATAGAGATAATTGGAAAAAAAATTAAGTACAGTGTTAATTTAATGACACTCTGAACACTGTTTCAAATAGTAACTTGTGATCAGTACATTTGTGAATGTTTAGAGAACAAAAATCAGATCAAAGGGCTAACGACTCTTTTCATGAAGAGCAGGAGGCTTTGTTCAAGTAAATAAATAAATGTGGAAATGTAAATTCTGATGGTTGATGTCAAATATCTTTATTGTAAGTTTATTCCTATCACAGCTGTATCTTCTGATAAGCATTAATGTCACAAAATAATGCTCATATTCTCTTTTAAGTGCAACGAACTTTCATTCACAACTTTTATTTATAGAAGATGAAAACATGGAAGGAGTTCTCTGTTTAATTCCAACCTGACATTTTATTGAAATGTAGCAATTGCTAGATTTTCAATACTTGAACTACCGATAGATGTTTCCATAATTTCTTCTCATAAAGAAATTTTCTCAGCTTTTTCTCTTTAATTTCTTAATCTTTCACTCCTTAAGCATTAGATTGTTGGATTTTACAATCTCTTTTTATTGTATCAAGTGTATTTTTTCCCAAAAAACTTCAGGCAATTTTTCAGTTTCCTCTAAAAGTGATATGGGGAAAATTACTGTGGGAGAAAATTTTTCTGTACACTGTTGATTACCCAAAGCAAAAAGAAACAACAGACTGTTCAATAATATGGTGCAGTACTTGATTGGATACAATAAGTTCAAATTGAACACAATAAGTCCAATTTAATACCAGGTATTTACTGACTGTCAGAGAGGAAAGATCAACCTGGAAAAACAATCAGCTAAATGAAAAGTAACAAACACAGGTACCAATCACCTGATTGGTGTTTTGAAACTTATCCTTTAATTCACATTAATTATTTGATTTTATGTTACATAGCCTGTCAGGTGGGGAAGCCAAAATTGTGTCCACACTTTAGAAAAAATAAACCTAAACCCTGAAAATGTTATGAGGAGATCAGAGCTCTTTGACAAAGGTCCATCTCAGAAGTTGATCAAATTATTTACGAGCCATTCCACTTTCAAATCTATTAATGTCATCAACAATTGTCAAGATGTAACACTTGTCTGTTTTGCCCTTATTGTCAGGCTAGAGTGGTAACAGACCTCTAGATTAAGTGCTTTTTCATCTGGCAAATTCACAGTAGAAAAATGATTGAAACTGAGCCCACTAGTGTAAAACACACAATGTGCACAAATTTTGTACAGTGAGAGACACAGAGAACAGAATAGGAAATTGTCTAAATTTAGTGGGAAAAAAAAATCAGTTCTGTTTTCTTTGTGACAAAGCACAATGAAGTGCTAGCTAAGACTGTGCAATGAAACTGAGACTTCATGTGTGTGTCTTCATGTATAGACACATGCATGAATATATATTGCATGTTCAGACTAAAAGACTAGCTAAAATTTGGTTCTTTGAGGAAGTATTCTCACTGTTAAAGATAATTTATTTATAAAAGTAAATATGTAACAGAATAGAAGCATGGTGAAACAATGGACCCAGCCGTGTATAAGAAAGGACAGACTGAGTGCATTGCTTAGGATTCATTAAGATCTGACTGCATACCTATCACTTCAGATTTTTTTCCCTTTATACAGTAATGTCCCTTGATATGACAGTGACTTCTATTAATGCAGAGGTTGCACTTTTTTCCTTCCTCAAGGAAGGAAAAGGTAGAGTTGTGGAAGGAAAAAAAGACTTTTTTATATTCCTGGTCCTGTGAAAGTCTTTTTGGTTCCCAAGGCCATTTGGGTGCATTTGGGTGTCACACATTCATGAGGCAATTTGTCATTGATAAAACAGATTCCATCTGCCATCTTGCTATGAGAACACTATCTTGACAAAAACTTTACTTGACAGAGAACACACTTCTAGAAAGTGTAGACAGGTAATATAACATTCCACTGCTGCTTAACGAGGTGTTTCAGTCAGTCTTTCTCCACCAACAGTTACCTTTTGTCAGCTCCTTCACATCTTAGATCCGTTCATGGCTACTTCAAGTACTGTTATGTAGGGGGAAATTGACTGTTTCCTGTCAAGATAATGTTAGAGAAGCTTACAAAAGGACAGAAATGTGCAGAATATAGTTCAAGATCAGAAGGAAGATGAAGAAATGTGAGGAAGCTTTCCTCACTAGAACAACTCTGAGTTATTAGTCCACCTTTACTTCCTATAAAAAAAAAAATAAACAATTCTCATCATGCTGCAGTATTAGCAATCTGAGCTGTGTATAATATCCCACTCATTCTAGATGCTTGAAAGCTTCTATAGCTGAAGTAATACTTATCTTTGTGATGAAAGTCCCAAAGGTGCTACAGAAAAATAGCTTAGTACCCATGAGAAAGATCATAGGTGAAAATGGATTGCCCTTCAAACCTTTTGTCAACTAATACAGATAATAAAGCACAACAGAAGCCAAAGCATTAATGCCTATTAATAAAAAAGTATAAGGTTAACAAGGGAGAATTGAATCTGTTTATGAGGAGAATACTGTAAGTTTAAACACTAGCTATTTCAGGGCATGGATGCAATTATGACTCCTGAAAGAGGCAGCACTGAACATGGAATTAGACAGAATGACTGACTAGAAAGAAGGTGATAAAACATCTGCCAAAAGCCAAACCCAGGTATACTGCCCGGAGTCACAGTTTTAGCTACTGTAAACTGAGTTGCATTCTATGGAGGGGAAAGCCCTGCATAAATAACAAATGAATCAAAAAGAAATAAAACATATAGCAGCCCCATTTTCTGTATCTGTAAAAAGAAAAAGAAGGAAAGCCACAATAAAACTGATTTTTTTTTTACTTAAGGTGCCTCAGTTGGTCGTAGCTAAATGTAGAAAACTATAAAAGGGATCAGTGAGAGCTACTGGGAAATCTGCTCAAGTAAGACCAAGTTTGTCCATTACCTTATATAATATAGGCTGGTATGATTGAGAGACTTTCATGTGAACAGGGACTGAAGAAATCATTGCATGAGTCAAACATTTCACACATGCACAGAGGAAATTCTTTTAAGTTTGAACCTGCTACCCAGAGCAGATGGCTGTTTTGCTACCACAACTGTGAAAGTTTCTTTGCTGTAGAAATAGCAGTCATACTAGAATATTTAGCCCTGTGTTTACATGAGAGCTCTACTGGTCTTTCATCCTATTTTTTTTTTTTTCTAAATTTTTTAATATTTGTCTAATATATTTGTTTCAGGTAAATTTTAAACTCAAAGAGTATATCAATTTGTAAGACATCCATAAGAATATTGAATCCGCCTTCCTGATGCTTGTAAAATTACCTAAAACTAAAAAAAAACCCTAAAATTTGTGAATAAAATTATCTAGATATTCTGGAATTCTGGCAGGCTTCTCACAATGACCTGCTCTCTGGAGACCCTGTTCCAATGACTGATCACCCTCTCAGTGAAGAACTGTTCAAGTTGACATGATACAGCTTCATTTCTTTGTGACCTATCACTAGTCATCAGAGACCAGCACCTTCCCCTCTGCTGCTTCCCTTGAGGAAGTTGTAGACTGTGACAAGGCTGCCCTCAGCCTTCTCCACTGAATGAACCAAGTGATCCCAGCTTCTACTCATAAGTTTAGTCCTTGAGACTTTTCACCACCTCTGTAGTCCTCCTTTGGATGCTTTCTAAAAGCTTCATATCTTTCACTTTTTGTCGTGCCCAAAACTGCGCACAGGACTTGAGGTGAGGCTGCAGGGCAGCAGAGTAGGACAATCACCTCCCTCATCAAGTACTAGATCAGTGTTACCTCTGATCTTCCTTTTGCTGTTATTTCAAAAAGCCTTTTTTTGGCCTTAACAGTACTATCCAGGTTGAGCTCCACTCAAGCTATGGCCTATCAAGGTTCTTCCTGCACTGCAAACAGCATCTCTGTGGTCCTCCTGTGTCACCTGTCCTGGTTTCCAGTGTCCATAGACTTTACTTTTCAACCAAAGTTTTGGTCAGCAGCCTGAACCTCTTTAAAGCAAGTAGAAGGTAGTGTGCTATAGAAAGATGGGAATGGATATCTAAGTTTGCAAGGGGAAGGATTGCAAGCAGAGGAAAATCTCTAAGTACTGGATTAAAGTATCACCATGAAGTCATATTCTGCCATGTTCCCTCATGACTTTTTTTCTTTGTTTCATGAGTGGTCTCATTAGAATAATTTAATCTTCATGCATAGCAGCTCACTGACTGCTATGGATAAAAATAATGAAATCTAATCCTTGGGGAATGAGCAGCATAAACTGGCACTGTCTATGGAATTAAAACCATCTAGGTTTACAGAAAATGAATCATGTCAGTGTATTACTCACTTATTTTCATAAGGCAATACAATTAATGAAACTAGACTTGTTCTTCAAATTTAACTGTAAGCACATTGTCTTATTTAACAATTCACCCCTCTCTTTGGACTATGTTTTCTTCATCTACTCTTTATCCAGGCCACAAATAGGAAATATCTCAGATAGTTTTCCAAGCCCATGTGGCGCTTTCCAACCCATCTAAAAGAAGTCAAACCAGGAGAAAAGGCTTATGTTATATGCAGTAATACTATCTTCTATCTAAATTTTCTTTATAGTTTTAAAATAGTAAGATTGATAGTCTAACCTCATAATACATAAGAAAAAATTACCCAGGGAAGTTCCAAGTGACAATATTCTATTTTCCCAGGCCAGAAAAAAATTAGAATGGGATTTTTCAAGTGTCCCCTTCGAGCTAAGAGAAGAGAGATGCCTGATCTTATTCCAATGTGACTATATGTTCTTTTCGAGGACAATATCCATGGTGTACATAGTGTTTTTCCTGAATTTCGATAGGTCTGGGAGAAACTTTGCTCTAGAACAGTTGCCATAAAAATAAATACATTCATTAAGCCCAACTTTTCTTTCTTTTCTCAGATATGATCATGCATTTACCACTTTTATTTCCCTCCTATTCCCCCAACTATGTATCACACTTTCTGTGACCTTCAGAATGCATCATGCAGCCCAGAACACATATCAGAATGTGAGGGAAACTGATCCTCTTCTGGTAAACTCTCTGGGCTATACAGCTCAAACAAGGGCCCATTGTGTCTTTTGACATAATAGGTGATGTATTAGGTACCCAAAACACATTGTGCATATTAGTGTTTCAGTTGTTTGATTGCCTGTGTCATGGACTTTGTTGTTAGCAGGTCGGTGCCTCATTTTGCCTTGAGAAAGGGTGAAGTAAAATGCAATGAAATATTTGTTTATAACATCCTAAGTAGTCTTTGCACCTACTGGTATTTAAAATAGACATTGCTAAAGGCAAAAAATATTGCTTTACTTCTTTAAAGATATTTATGTATCTTTCCTAGAGTAAGGATCATCCTTGTATATGAACAGCTGGTAGACATCTGGTCTCACTGAAGTTAAAATTCCCTTATTCTTTTTAACTCAATAGGATGTTACAGTTCAAAATATGGTCTTACATTCTACAACCTATATATCACAAATATACAGAATATCATAAGGAAGACAAATACACATACCTATTTTCTAGTATTTGGCTGTCATTAGACACCATAGTCATTAGTTGATTTCAGATACTGATCCACAACTTCTTTCTCATTTATGCCCTAATATAAATAAACCTCCTCTCTAACCCAGATACTTCATTTGATTAATAATGTACTGCTAGTACATTAACTTACTTCAATATTTTACTTCAAATATATAAATAGGAAATGATGTAGCAATTTCTAGTGAAAACAAATTCTTAATGATAACTGTAATTTAAGAGTGGACTAGATAATCTTAAAGGTCCTTTCCAACTTAAACAATTATATTATTCCAGTTGAAAACATAAAATTCTAGTAGTTAAATTCTTCAATAACTTTTTAAAATATGCAACTTTTTAGGCTTTGGCTTATATGGACCACAGTTCTCAGAGAGAAAATTTGTCCATATTTCACAGCACATTTTTAGTATGCCTGTTGATGAGCAATTTCCAGTCTTGCTGTTGCTGCTCAACTTATTTAATTTTCTGTGGTGTCTCCCAGTATGACAACTATGTGTAACTCTCAGTCAGATTGATTCTGAGAAAGAGAGAAATGGTTGGCTTCCAGTCACTGAAGTTATTTTCTTCTTCTACCTTTCCCAGCCAACTGTTCTGTTCGCGGAATTCTCTCTCAGCAGGCAGCTGCCAGTGCTGCTGCTTAAGTGTTTTTGCTGGTGTGTGCTCTCATTGAGCCATTGCCAATAAATTTCATGATACTTCCTGTTAGGATATTTTGGCTTTTCCAATGCACTGCACAGCAAAATAGCTAAAAGCCAACCTTTCTTTTTTACAGAGGTTGCAGTATTTTTTTGCAGTATCCCAGACTTGTGTACAGAAATTGCAGAAACTCTACATGAGTTTCCCATTGTTTATCATTTTTTTACTCCGTACAGTTTGTAGTGTTTGTTGATTCTGGATTTAATGTAGCAGTTCTGTCTGCCACTTCATCATCAGGCATACAGACTTGCATATTTCTCCTCTCTTTTAAAGAAACAACCTTTCCTTCTTCTGAAGTCTCAAATTTGGAAATTAACATGGAAGAAGTAGTAAACTTTTCAGTAGAAAGAAAATTAGAAGAATAATTAGAATAATAATTAGAATAATAATTAGAATAACTGTGACTGATATATATACACGTATATTAGATGACTAAAAGCTCTTCAATGCTTTTAAATGGCATTCTGACCTTGGGCTGAGCTCCCCCAATTTCTCCAATTTACACAAAGTAAAATCTCAGCCCTTTTTCAAGTTCCTGGTGTACTGATTCTCTCAGTTGCATTTACTTTTACTTAATAAAGATTCTTTTGTGTTTATTTCTGCTAAATGGAAAGAAATTTCAATGCGTGTCTGCCATAATATTTTTTTATAAATATGGTTTGCCATTTTCTAGAAGTTATAATCATAAAACCTGCTCTTTAACTTGGAGGGGGAAAACCCAAAAAAACTAACTGAATGCAAAAATCCAAAAAGAGTTTAGATAGTTTTTTTGCTTTTTCATTTGAGAAGTTCACACTCTCAAAATTTCAGTAAGTAGAAATTCACAGTTTTGGTCCTTTTCCAGGGTTCAAAATCTACTGAGATTTGAAATGTTAAGACCTTTTGAAAAGTCTGAGTTGGAGCTAGATTCTCCACCTTATAAAGTCAAAAGTGACTTTTTCGCCCCTGAAACTTAGTTGTATTTTATAGAATCTACTGTAAACCAAGTAATGTGATAATATCAATACAGCTGGTTATTCATTGTACTTTTTTGTTTCATATTTAGAAATACTAAAGGGTTATTTTTAAATAAAGTTTGTCTGTTTCTCTTATAATGAGAATATCGATTCAATGATTCAAGTTGTCTCATGCAAATGTAACAGTGTTGCTTTTATAGCTCTGACTAGAGACACCCAAATGTTGATGAAATGTTGGTGGCAATCATTCTAAAGTATTTTTTGGAAGTTATTAAGACTTTTTACAGGGCACAATGATATTTTCATCATTTAAAATAATCCTTGGTCAGTTGCTCATCTAGACATTTCCTAAACCATCCCTTTCTCCTAATCACTAAGGCATTAGATTCAGTGTTACTAATTTCTTAGTCTGGGCTCCACTATTTTTACCACACTAAATGTTTAAATCAAAGTTCCTCTTTTATGAACTCTGACCAACTATTCTATAGCAACTTTATAGTCTTTCTGGAACATCATTACAGTGAATTAAAAGACCTACAAGGATTGTTCTAAAATTTTGTGTCTATCTTGGCAAAATTCCCCAGTACAATGCTTGCCTGCACAAACCCAACTTTTTCAGTTATCCCAGAAAAGCATTTGGCAATTATTTTATTGAATAATTCTGAAAAATTAGCTTTGCCAGGGTAAGAGTAAGGGTCACCTGCTATCCTCTGAGAGTTCCTGCATTCCTGAGCATATGGCATATGTCAAACTCACTTCTGTTAGCTCCAGAGGATGCTGAAACTGATATTATGGTGTTACTGTCAGTGCAATTTCCTTCAGTATTTGTTAGTGTGCAGCTCATCACAGGTTTTTCTGCAACCTCCTGATGAAACCCACCAAAGACATACAGAGGAACAGTGTTTAACTAGAGTGGCCCTGCATTAATTAGTGATAATAAATAAATAATAAATAAATAAATGATATAAAGAGTTTTGTAAATTTCATGTATTAATTTGAATGTATTTCTTTTGTGTATCTTGTTTGCATCAATTTTGATGAATGTCCAGCATCATACTGTAGAGAGGGTCCCTGGCAACCAGTTTTTGTTTTTTAGTGTTACAACTTCAGCCTGAGCATTCTGACATTGATATGGAGATAAGATGCAAAGGCCTTATGGGCAATTATGATTGATAAGCTCTCCATAGCAGTGTTACAGAAACTTGGAGGTTTTTCCAACTATTATTCAGTGTCAAGTGTTGCAAATTATTTTTCCCCTGTGCCACTATCAATGGAATATGCAACATCATTTGTGATAGGATACATATGAAATGTTGTAAACTACTTATGTAATAGACCTTACAGACAGACAAATCTGAATTTGTTTTAAAATATGAGGGACTGGGAAAATAAAGGATTTTATTCTTAATTTTACAAATAATACACTAATTGCAAATATTTCGCCCACCTTCACTATTCTTTTTCTGATGGAAGAAGAATTATTTTTTACCAGGAACAGTGCAGATTACTGTTGTGGTGCCACAAGAAGGATATATCTCAAAAAAAAAGGCAAGTATAGTAAAAATATTTTTTCCCCAATATTGACAGAATAAAGATAAAGGGATATCTAGCTTAAGACTAACTTTTAGATACTTAAGAATTTACAGGACAATGTATATATCATAAATCTTCATTTTATTGCATCTTCTCTGAATACCTAATTTGTAAAAGAAATTTTAAGCTTCTTCATTGAAGAATGTTAGAAAAGTTGACATTCTTTTTCCTAACTACAAGACAGCATTAGACTTCAAGTAACTTCTTCCTAGCAAGAAGCTGTCATGTCGATGTGTGCTGTATGTGAGAGGTGAAGATAGGACTCAATAGGGAAAATTTAGTAATCAATGACAAGTCAAATACAGAACAAAAATAATCTAATTCCTCATGACATAAATTTATTTCCTGCCAACTCACATCTGGATTCATCCTGGATCAACTTCATTCAGCTCTAACAGAGCTATCCCAATTCAGAAATAAAATAAAAATTGCATAAATGATGTGCCTAGTGAAATATGGAGGCTACAGGATTAGTCATTTAGTGACAGTTTTGAAATATATATTCTGTTGAATACCATGTTTTTAACTGCTTTTAGTTGAACTACATTTATGAAGTTTTTCTGGTAAAATCACTGAAGTGTGTGTAAAATATCCATGGAAATCAAAATTTGATATTAACTTTAACTTTCAGGTATTCATTGTGAGAAAGACTCTGTAGAAATTAGTCATTTTCCATACACTCACTTAGTAATAATCACTATAAATGGAACAGTTACAGGACAAGGCTACTTTTGTAGTTACCAGGACAACAAAGCTGAAGTTACAGATTCAGACAATGAAGTTAGTTTAATTCACAATAGCAAGATTTTTATTCTTTATAATTGAGGTCACAAGAGTAGAAGCAACTTTTTATAAATTGTGACACGTTATGCTGAAGGATGTGGGATCCATGATCAGTTCTTGCTCTTGAATTTTGCTGAGGCTCTTCACATACCAAAACTTATACTAATTGACACAAAGATGTTTTCTATTGTTTATAAAAAGTCCATAACATGAAATATTATTTATAAAGATCCCTATTTTTAAATTAGATTGAAACTCTTGTGCCTATTCATGCTAGGAAATGTGTGTTTAATGTTTAAATTCTGTCATAAACCATGTGCTTTAATTTGAGCTTAAGTTGCTTTCAGTAAAGTCTATCATCTTCCATAATCCTGAAGTTGCAGATATTTGTTTGTGACTGTCCAGTTTCTAAACATTCACTTTACAAGAAACCCATATTTAATCCAAAAGAAACAGTAATGTAAATTTAACCTGAACTAAGTAATAAAAAAAAACCCTTCAATTTTAAATCAGTTTGATAAGAGACTATTCAAAGTACTGGGTCTCAAGTGATATTTTTGGTATTACAATATATTCATATAAATATCTAAACCTCTATCAACAAAGAATATACATATTTTACAAGAAAATTTTATGGCTTTTCTTGTGAACTTGCTGATGGAAAAATCTGACCTGAAATACTGATGTGAGAAGTGCCCTTTCATACTTTTTCACTTTGATAATTAAGAGAAGGTATTGTTCCATGTAAAATAGCATAAATATTATTTTCATGTGGATAAAAGGACATGAATGTCTGTATGTCCCAAGAAAAAAATGTCCATGCTTCTCCCAATTAATTCTTAAATTTCATGTGGATTCAAGGCCTTTTAAAATCTTATTTCAAAGACTTCTCCAATTTTACTATGAAGACATTCAAGTAGAAAACTGTTTGGGTTTTTTTTTTTTTTTTAGGGGGGGACTTTCTAGTTTTGTACAGATTTCCTCCTTTTAATTTTTTAAGTGTGACTAACATTGAACTCTGGTTCACAAAATCTTATATGGGTACTGGTTTCTCTGGCCAGTGTTTGCCATACACTGACATTTTCTTCCTTCCTCCATTATTTTTCAGTTCTTTCCCACTTTGCATTATCCATATGAAATAAGCTAGGATCAAAGGAAATAATGAAAATGAAAAACTCTTTTGACTGCCAGTGGTAGCTGCTGAGATAATTTTTTTTCTCTGTATTTTCTCGTATTTAAGGCCATAGAAACTTCAGGAAATATTATCTATTGTCACCCTGCTCCCTATTCAGCTCTCTACTCTCTGTCTGCAAGTGGAACCATAGCATGGCCTAGATATATATTATAAAGAATTTTAATGATGGATCATCCCTGCTCTCCATAGTTTTCATCCTGTTTCTTCCAACAGTATGAAGCTTCAGATTGCTCAGACTGAGGGGTGATTTTTACATATAAAGTGCTCATATAGCACCCAAATATGAAAAGTAACACGTGTAGTTGTAGCTTTCCACTGTGGCAGTGTAACTATTATCCAATACCAATAAGTATTTTATCCAATACCAGAAACTATTTTTTTCTTTTTTTCTTTTTTATTTTTTCAGGTTTTTTTTTCATTTTCTTTTCCTCTTATCTTTCAAGATAACAGACCATGGTCATGGACTGATTTATAATTGCTTCTTATGAAGAGGTGATTCCTATGGTTCTTGCTCTCTTTAAAGTCATTGGCTAGACAAAAAGATTTGAAACTTTACACAAAAACAAAAGTGTCCTTTCTTGCAGATTCTCTATTACTATATTTACCTTTCTTCTTAATTTTCCAGTTTCATGCTCAGCTTTTTTTTCTTAATAGATTTTGGAATAAAATGAGATAGAATGAGAACATGATATTAGATGGAAAAAACACTTTCCTATTTTTCTTAAGTCAGCAAACCTGAGTGTGACAGTGGTCAAGCATAACACGAATAAACTTGGATAAAATTGAGCTCTTTAAAAGTAATCCTTCTTTATTTTCTTATGTGATAAGCTCAAACTCAAACTCCTAAGTAGAAGGCAGTGAGCAAATAGGAAGTGGACAGATAAAGATGTCCTTCTATCTCAGCAGAAACCTGCTGATGAGGCATGCCTTGTATCTTGTAGCTACTGAATTTTTATGTATATTTATACTTTTGCACCATCTTATTTCTACAGCATGCTGTCAACTTTGTCACATGAAATGAAAAGGAGGTTAGCACAGACATTGTTTAGTCCTGTACAAAATAGTTTGTCATAGTTACCCTCATGCTGAAGAATTCTGAGAAACTGCAGAAAATATATATTGGTTATTAAATTTTTGATGACAGGAACTATCTTTCAGAGTATGTAGATACTATATACTGGAAGCCTCAGGGTTGATATGCAACACGTAGGAAAAAAACCCAAAACAACCCACACAAGGAACATGTGTACCTTTATGCTGAATGTGTATATATGTGTATATATTTATATTAATTTATCTCTTGCTTGTGGCAGTGTGGCTTGCTTCAAGACTGTAAACTCCTCAGAGGCTGGATTATATTTTATATGGCTTGTATATTATAACATCTATAATCCTGGTAAATAATGAAAAGTGATGTAACTAGTAGAACATTTTTTGCATTCTGGTTATATAGTTTTTCAACAGTTTATGTGGAAATGTTATGTACTCCACTCCAGAAATGCTTGCAATTATGCTGATCACTTAAAAATAGCTTTAATTTAAAGTGTTTATCTGGTTTTCTCTGAAAATAACCAAGCAATCCTTTTCAAACTGTACCTGTTTTAAATCAAACCCCCTAGCACTGAAGTTTTATGAAGACACATTTGAAGACACCACATCTTTGACTCCTTCCTTTAAACAGCAGAATAAAGCCTTTGATAGACATTTTGTCCCTAGAAATTTTGCTTACCAGATTAAATTCCAAAAATTCAATATTTGTATTCCTACAAAGGTTCTAATATGAGATTTATTTTCAAAGCCTAAAAACTTTGAGTTTGCTTACTTTGTGTTCTCCATATAAGATAAAAAGCTGTATTTGAATTATTTTCTGTTTCTTCACTATTAGGGTAAAAGGTATTCCCTTGCTTCAGCATTTGACAAAAATTTCTGAGTGAGTCACCTAAAGTTTTTTTAAAGAAATCTTTGTTTCCTTATCTACTTTTACTTAATGTCTCCACCTTAAATTCAAGAATAGATTCTAAATTTAGTTTTTTTTGTCAGAGAACACTCTGCAAGACTCTAAGATGTGTTCATCTGATTTTTTCAAACTGAATTTTTGATTTTTCTAGATTTTTTGCTGTTTCTATTGCTTATGCTAATTCTGTTGCTTTTTGGAATAAAACAAATCTCCCCTGTTTGTTTTAAGAATGATTCACTTTAAACATATTGTTGATTTCACAAAAAGGTCTTTAGAGTTTGTTTTGTAGCACTTTCCAAGGGCATGGTATACCCTAGCTCTTTTCAATCCTGTAGCATTTGATATGTATTGCAGAAAATGCCACTCATTCTTTTATGAAAGTAGCATTGGACAGCAGTGTTTGACATCAGTTTTTAGAGGTCTCCAAATACGTTGTGCATGTCTTGAAAACTTTTGTGCCACCTTTTTCTAGTTAGCCAAAGGTGTCTTACTCTTCTGACCTTCAAAATGGAAATAAAATGGAGGTAAAATGGAAAAGGCCATTTGTTTCCTCGTGTTGTCAGAGATGGCCTTTAAATACATAACATTTAAACTTCCAAAATATTCTGTGGGTTGTTTGTTGATTTGTTTTTTATTTTTTCTTTAATTAGAAGTGTCCCACTGTAATGTGGTTTATGCATAAAAGGACACTTTTGAGAAAGTAAAGTCCATTAGTATTGTAATGAAATCTAACCAGTTTCTTTCTAGGATTCAATTTGAATGTTGAAAAGTGTGGGTTTTTTCAGACACTTGTTTTCCTTGCCTGATCCTCGTTTGCATCCAGATGCAAACAAGGAAAATAGAGAAATTAAAAATTTAGAAATCTCCAGGTTTTCGGTTCTGAAAATCTCTGTGTTTAATTTTTAAATAAAAAATATTCTATTATAGTTAATTATTGTTTTGGACACATTTCACTCTTTCACAAGAAGATGAAGAACCACCATGGTTTTAGTATATATATACAAATTTAAAAATATATTTATTCATTAATACATTTTGGAAAAGAAGGGAAATCTGTAAGGGTATTTTGTTTTGAAGGACTTATTACTGATCTGAGAAAAAATCTGGGACATTGTAGACATCAATATGAAGGTTTTTGCATCCTAATAAAGACTACTGAGAGAAGCTAGATTTAAGAGCACTGGAACAAAGCATTTCCATGTTTATTTCAAGGTATTGAGTAAGATCACTTTCAGCTGGGCTAATATGTTTTTCATAAATATTTGCATTCTTTCTAAAACATAATTATTATCTATATTTTGAAAAAAAAATTGCATTGCTTTCTGAAAAATGAGGCCTTTGCCTCTTTCAGGATATCTAGATGGGACATTCCTCTTAGTCAAATGTATAATGACTCTTCTCACAGTATGTTACCATTGACATACTCTGGTACTTCATACCTAAGTAATTTTAATTTAGTAGCTAAAATAATAAAATACAAGGTATTTATCCATTGCATACAGGTGTTAATGTCAGCAGGATGCTAGATATCTGGAGCATTGTTTTATCTTGTGATTTTATGATTTACTATTAAGTGTAAAAAATAAATCAGCATATTTAAATAGCAAAAATTATGCCCAAAATAGAATAAAGAGATTAATCTAAAAGACCATTAACAGAGGAAAGAACATTTTTTGAGTGGTATGAAGTCTTGCAAAATGGAAAACTGTTGTTTCCAATAGGTAATCTGTGAAATTCAACCATAAGAAAATTGATATGTACATTTTTGCATATAAGGTGTCTTCAGAAATAAATCTCTATTTATTAATCTCATGATGTATGGAATTCTTGCATGAGTGTAAAAAGACTGAATGGAAAGTTTTGAAGTCTCTCACACTATCCAATATAAAGCATTTCTATTTTGAGCACCTGAATTTCTTTTCCAGCACAAAATGCTCTTGCAAATTCTCATACAAACATGTAGTTTCACTATATATGCCACCTTGTGTTTAGCCTTTAACTTAAACAATTACTTTAAAATGTCCATCACATAACTATAGTTCCCCATGGTGATGCTTCTCCCAGCTGCTTGTGGAATATTTCATCTGAATATTTCATATTTCTTATCTATGGTTGAGTGGTCTATAAGAGACTCCCACCAGGACATCCATCTCATTGTCCATCCCCTGATTCTTACCCATCCATAAATTTTCCACTCTGTGCACAAGTTATCCTTCTATATTTCTGTGATGGCAGCTATGTCATAGCCTTCCTGTTGCACAAGGATTTCCAGTTCCTCCTGTCTGTTGCCCATGTATCAGTTTAGATGCATTTCCACTGGGCTGTTTATCCTGCCACCTTCTTTGTGGGGGAACCCCCTAATTCCTGGATGGAATTTCCTAATGATGGATAATCATTATTATATTCTTTTACTACAGAATAACTGTTTGCTCCTAAGGTTTAATTTAAATGGCACAGTGCACAGATTTTATACTTACCCCAGCTATGTGTCTCTACTTCAAAGGAAAATAGCTCCCAGCAGTTGAAACCTGACAATCTGAAAACATATTGAGAGAGATCTGTAGATGAGTAATCTAGCAGGCAGCAGCTGGGCTTATTCAATCAGCACTGTCATCTCTGATCTCATACCTCACAAACCACTTTCATCTCACAAAATTTCAGTTCTTTTCCTGTTGTGATTTCCTGTGAATGCTGTTATTTTTGTGAAATAGTTGTACAGTGCTTAGATATCTTGATCTTAGTGCAAGAAAGCCTTGTTCCTTGTACTTGATCACCTGAAGCTTTGAGTTTAGTTCCTTGTGATCACTTGTAGGCACTTTGAATTTGTGTATTCTCCTCTGTACCTAAATGAACCCTTTTCTCTCTGAGTAATTTATAGGATTATGGTCTGCTGAAAATATGGAAGTAATTCTTTGCTCTACTATTAATCAATGTAGAGTAACATAAATCTTCAAAATAAATCACTTGGAACATTTATTTGCTTTAGAATCTTAAATTTTTTCTTCCAAATGTCATTTGTCTTGTACCTAGAGAGGATATGAATTGAGGCTCTCTTTGACTGCTTACCTTTGAAAACAGTATCAGCAGGAGTGGCAGAATGAGGACCATCATTATCTAGATTTCTCTCCATAGCCTGCTGTCTGATTATAGATAACAGAAGCAAGCATCCACTTAATTACCAAGTATATTGCAGTTAAAGCTGTCTGGTAACTATAGTTATAAATAGATTCTACCATATAATTTCATTCCTATTCATGATCCCTTTTGTTTGCTTATTGATAAACATATGGTTGTACAAATTTATTTGCAAGCATGTTTGTGATAAGTACAAATGTTGCACATGGGAACCTAAACAAATATTTGCAAGATATGAGGCTTTGGAAAAGAGCTTTCATGACCACTTAAGATTCACCTCTTTCTCCTCAATCAAATTGTATTTTTTTAATGCTCTAAAATTCTGGAGCTGAGGTAACTTAATTGTTACTAGTCACAGGTTTTTAAGTCAAAAATGTGGCTTTAAAACTGTCACCATTCTCCCACTCCTATTCTAATTCTTCTTTCTTTATTTCCCTCATTTGCTTCAAACAACCTTAAAAGATGTTACTATAAGTCAGAAAACAAAGATCTCATTTTAACAAAGCATGTGGTTGTCTTTTGTTTTTTAATCCACAATCTAAAAATTAGGGTCATGCTGCATAAAAAATGTCTGAGAAAATAATGTGTTATGGATTGATAAACTAAATTGTATAACCAAATTAAACAAGCCTACAGTGTGCTTACACCCATCACCTCAGATGTGATTTTTCAAGAATTCAAGGTCATAAGAATATTGCAACTGTTACATATTTCTCATTCAATATGAACTCTTTAGAGTCTGTCTGCATGAAAAATTTACTGCCATAGTTTTTACTGCTTTTACTGCTATAGTTATATTGATCTAATTCTTCCTGCAAATGCTTATTTTAGAATAGGTACCATGAGAGGGAGCTATAAATACAGTGGTATGGTTACAATAGTATTGCTCCCCATAGATCTTCTTTCTGAGTTAATCCTTGATGCAGAACATAATTTCTACAACCATTCCACAAAGACACAGAGATTGTGGCTTACCAGAATAAAACTAGCACAGCTGGGAAACAGAACCAAAGTGCTAGTTTAATCATCACTGCATTTACCTAAGGACTACAGCTATATCATTAAATTATGTTGGCTGAGAGAATTCCTCAAATGTAGAATAACTTTGTCTATGGAAGTAAGTTGTTAGAGATGCTACTTGCATCAGCTTGGCCCATGCTAGCTACCAATCTTCCCAAATATTTCCCAGCTATATTTCAGCAGTTAAAATGTCTCTTGGGACCTGTTTCTGCCCTTCAACAACATCCAAACATGCACTGTGGCTCCACAAAATTATAACTCCATGCACTCCTCCATGCTGTTATGTTGTTCTACAGATGCACTAGAGGAGCACTTAGAGGATCATTCCACATATTTCCACCCTTGGGGGTGCAGAGCAGGCTTTTGTTCTCACAGCCAAGTGGACTGACAGGAGAAGGGATCCTCAGATCCAAGGAAAGCACACTGCAATTGCAGTCTGTGGGACTTGCCATGGGCACACTGTCTGCAGGTCTGGATGGGCAGCTCATGCTTGAGTCTTTGCATTCTCTGCATCCCCCATGGATCCCCATGGGCTGTGGGTGGATCTCTGCATCCCCATGGTTCCACATGGGCTGTGGGTGGATCTCTGCATTCCCCATGGGCTGTGGGTGGATCTCTGCATCCCTCCTGAATCCCCATGGCTGCAGGGTCACAGTTGCTTCACCATGTTCTCACCACAGCCTGCAGAGGAATCTCAGCTCTGGCACCTGAAGCAGCTCCTGTCCCTCCTTCTCCACTGACCTTGGTGTCTCCAAGTTGTTTCTCTCATATGTTCTCACATTCTCCTCTGTGCCCCACTTTTTTTAAAATTTTCTTCTTAAATATGTTATCACAGAGGTGTTGCCACCATCTCTTATTGGCCCAGCCCTGGCCAGCAGCATGTCCATCCTCAGAGCCATCAGAGATTGGCTCTGCTGGACACTGTGGAAGGTTCTAACATCTTCTCACAGAAGCCACCTCTGTGGCCCCCCGCAACCAAAAATCAGGTTGTGCAAAGCCAACACATCCTTGTATCACAACAATAGGAAAGCAAACACTGCATAAGAATGCCCATCTATCCATCTATAGACAGAGGAGAACAGCACCTAAGATTCCTAATATAGAGATGCAAGCAAAGTCTAACTCAACTCCTACAAGCTGAAGGGTATAGTACAGAGAGGTTGAAACAGTGGAATCTAGAAACTGTTTAGGTGAGTGTGGGTGGTGGGTGCCCAGGGCTCATCCAGAAAATCTGAGTGAGAATACAGCAAAAGTAGGTGGAGAACATACTAGAACAGCTGAGAAGGGGCTGTGGTTTAGCAGAGTGAATGTTACACCTCATCAGATGATCTCTGCTCCAGGCAGATGGTGTGGCAGTGGAGAGTGGGGTGGTTGAAATTAAATGGCCAGTGTTATACGGTTGGATCAAGAGGGAGTACCCATTATAGATTCTTGGGTTGATTAGTTTGTCTCTTTCTTCTGGCATTTGATTTTGTTGTGGGATTTTTTTCTCCCTTTTTTTAAGTCAAAGGAAATTATGTACAGCAAGAAAATATGTTAGTGCCATATAGAGCGTGGGAGAGAACCCAGATCTATTTTTAAAACCTGCTTTGTGATATGTGGCTGATGGAATACTGCTGCAATCCTCATGAATATTTTGATGTAAAGCCCTTAACTTGATGGGGGCAGTGAAGTCGGGCAAGATTTACATGAGCTAAAGGACCCAATCCTGCAGTGAATCCTCCTTTTGGAATAGTTTGCCTGCATTCTCAGTCAGATAGAGCATGCTGAAGGCCAGCCTGTCCTTGTAGTTTTAAAATCAACAAGTCAAAACTGAGGTGGGATTCTACAGGACCACAGGTCCTAATCCAAGCACAGGTGTTGTAGTTACTGTTGGAATGGCTCCACATTTTGGGGAGAAACAACCAGAGTATGCGTAATTCTTCCCTGATAGTCTAACAACAGCCTTCAGGATTTGTGACTGGAAGACCTTTCAGTTGCTGTAGGAATCTGCAGGGCCTATGGCTGCAAAGCAGGAGAAAAAGGGCAAGTCTTTTCAGTGAGCATAGCAGTGTGCTCATTTAATCCTTGTGCAGGTGGGATTGTACAATGCCTTCACACTAGGTTTTCTCAGCCTTGCTGATACTGTGAATATCCACCAGCCATGGGTAGATGATCTGTGTGATGGTCTCTGTGCCATCCTACCTGCTATGGACTTTCTGACCCCAAACTCTTTGCACGTTGACTGGGACAAACAATAGGAATTTATTTCATTTTTGTAACAGAGATGCAGGATATTTGAAGAGACAAAACATGGTAGATACAGTAGTCTCTTCCCATTTAAGTCTTGTCATTTGCAAGGGCAAAATAAAAATTTTTTAAATGAATTCAAATGGCAAGGTATTGAAGAAGAGAAGAAAGGTGATGACTTTTGAGATAGAGTAAGAATAGTTAGTATAGAGTTTTAGGTAATTAACAAGGTTATATACTAGAGAAACACTGCCCTCAAAATTCATGAGCAGTCCAAATGCTGGTGGATATATTTCCACACAAGGTCATGATGAAGAAGAAACCATGGTTCATGAGTCCATGTTTTTGTCTACTTTGTGTGCAGCTTCAGGAATACCTGGTTTGTCACTAATAAGAACTTAAACTCTATGCACATCCTTTGAAAACATTGTCTGGCCACCTACTGAGGTAGTACTTTATTTCTATCAAAGTACAGCCTGATGTTAGAGCTGTAGGCCTTTCCCACTCACCAATGACTATAGATTTGGGTTAGAATTTTTAATCAGAATGTCCTTCTGCCCAACCCTGAATGCATGTTTTATGTTCAATGTCTGCCTGCACCATATATCAGGTGACAATTTAAATTGTTAAATAAGATTACAAGGGAAACATTGTAAATCAAAACTAGAAAGTATTAGGTTTTGGGTTTTTTTAATAAATTATTTTGATATCTGGTCTACTGAAAGATTTAAAAATTGTTTTCTAGATGCAGATTATTCCTGGAAATCAATCGTAGATATCAGATATATGTGCACTTTGTTAATGTGACTCCTTTTTTTGGAGAAAAAAGAATGATTGATGATTGCTTCTGAAAAAGAAATTAACTTAGGTTGTTGCCTGGTAGCTTCCTCTGTTCCATCTGAGATGTCATTATTGAAATGTTATTATTCAGAACTGAGAAATATTGTGGAGACCTACTGCCTAAGGCAGTGAGGAAGTAGAATGAAGTCTGTTTAATTGAACCAGCTAACAATAACATTGACTATTCATGTGAAACAGAGGTGCATAATCAGAGGAACTGGAAGAGAGGGAATATATTAATTCTTAGTCCTGGTATGAAGAAGAAGCTTCAGATACAGTCACTGGTTGGCATTTTTTTCTCCAATGGCACATAATTTTTCACTGTATGGAAAAATTTGACTACTAGATGTTCACAGTGAAGCAATTTCTGCTTGAGATTTCTGCAGGAAAAAAAAAAAGTGATTGTTTTTCTTTGAAAAGCCTAAAGTAACAGGTCTCAGGGATGTACAGTGTCTTCCATCCATCCATCCATCCATCCATCCATCCATCCATCCATCCATCCATCCATCCTCTAGCCAGGCTGGGTGCTCAATACCCCTGTAGGTGATACTGTGCAGGAATCCTGCAAGTGTAGACAGGGTCCATCCAGCATCCAACCATGTCTAAAGGTTGTCTTTTTAGAGGATGTGGGAGTGGTCACATCCATGAGTGTAGTGTAATGTAAGTAAACTTAGCCCAACAATGCACACTCTCACACTTGTATTTGCAAAGCAAGAAAGTTGAAGCAGAATCTCAACTCCTGCAAACTAAAAAAACATTAAGGAAAGCTGAGACTCTTACAGGAGGTATAAAAGCCCCTGAATTCTGACTGATACTTCTCTTTGGTGGCACACAGGAGTTTCACAGACAGCTGCCTTGCTTTTCATTCCAAAAGCTAATAGTTCATCATGGCTGATTCTCAGTTTTTTCAACCCTAGTAATTTAATGGGAAGGAAGGAAGTGTTATCTGAGGACTGTGCCCCAGTGTGATGTGATAGTCACTGTACAGACACGCCTATCTTCTTAAGTTTTACCCGACTAAATTAGCCCCTTATAACAGTCTGGAGACACTGTCTTGCAAAAAGAAGGGTAGTCAGTAGTCAGCCATGTTGATGCACATACTGGACACTAATATTGTGGTTGTCACGGTAACAACACAGTATTTGAAACAAAAATATGTCTGCAGAAGATCCAAGGATAATACATTTCAAAATTAAAAGTAATTAATAGAATTGTCAGTAAGAAAATGTTAATTTAGTCAACTCTGATTAGTTCGGTATTTTGCACAAATTATGTAACCACACATGAACTAGACAAATTTTAGATACCACTGAAAATTAAATAGTTCTGCATTATGATGGCATGTAGTGTAAAATGGGGTAGCAGTTTGTGAGTGCTCCATAGCTTTCCTCTGAAATATTCCAGTGGTATTGAAAAGTAGACAATTTGTACATGGTTAAATATCTAAAGCTGATATTCACTGACATGGTAGGTGTATAAACACAATTCACTGAATCCAAATTAATGTCTCAACGGCAGTCAGGGAATTACAGCCCAGTTTTATTTTCAGGAAGTTGAAATTTTCAGTTAAGGAGAGAATATCTAAGAGATGAATACTTAATTCTTTACTAGTAAGCTTGGGAGTTTCCAACCAAATCCTTTTGGAAGTGATTAGTCTTTACTAATCCATATTATTAAATATAAGAGAGTTTTGCTTTCCCTGGTGAAACCTGACCTCCCCAAATTAAAGCAATGAGATGTAGCACATCCCACATAACAATTTAAGTGCTCCAGTGTGTAGCTCACTGTGGTGCAGCTATCAGGGCCCAGCTGGCTGATTCTTGTATTTCTTCATCTTTATAAAATTGGACATACATTTGTTTTCTAATAAAATATTGCATACCAGGAAAGAAACTCTTCTAGTAATATCAACTCATTACTGAGGCTTGACCTTTTTACATTAAGAATCTTAAAACAGCGGAGGGAAAAACATGACTGTAAGTCTTTGGGGTTTGTGAGAACTACAGAACAACAGAAAAAAAAAAATAGAGGAAATATTCACAGCCTAATAGAGCAAACTTCAGGGAACCTCTTGTTTGTACTGATAAAAGCATAAGGAGAGGTTTAGAAAGCTTTCTGTTGTTTAAATATAATGAAGGAGAATATGCCATGATATAATAAATCTTATATTATTCAAGTGGCAGTCCTTAGCTGTCCTTTTTATGAGTGGGGACAGTGCTGGCTCTGAATAAGATTAATTTACTGGTATTAAAAATGTAAAGGAAAAAAAACCCAGCTAACCTCAAAGCCAAACTGAAATAATACCAGCTGGATACTTTTATGTATTTTACTGCCAAGCATGGTAAAATGAAGACCATATTGATCTAATTCAGAAGAAAGAAAAATGACTATTTCTTAAAAAATATTTATCTCAAAAATATTTGTTCAAACTGTGGCTGTACATATATTTTGACTCAACTCCATTTAACTGTTGAAGCTTTTGATGTCCTATAGGATAATTGTATATTTAATCATATAAGCTGCACATAGTACATGGTATACAGACATTAAAATCTCATTAGATCACAAAAATGTATTCGAAAACAGATGAAGCTATTGAAAATATAGATATATTCTATTCAATCATGAAAGAAATGTGTGTATACAAATGTGAAGGACCTAAGACTTAAGATTTAAAATATCGTCTAGTGAACTCTTTCCAAAAGGATATCAGATAAAATGAGACCTTGGCTGCACTATCCAATTCTATGTCATCAGGTGATGTTGATATGTGCTGGGAAAACAAGGGAAACACAGATAATTGTTAAAGGCAGATGTGTCACATTCCTTTGGATAGCATCTCCCCTTCTGTCATGGTTTAAGCCTAGCCAGTAATCAAGCCCCACACTTGCCCACTCCCTCACCAGTGGGTAGGGGAAAGAATAAAAATGTAAAAAAAAAAAAAAAAAAAAAGTGCTCAGCTATCTCCAGGACAGCAGGGCCCCATCAGGCTTTACAGTGACTCAGAAAGATGAAAGTTAGCACTCCAATTGTTCTCCCTCTTCCTTCTTCTTTCTGCCACTCCATGTACTGACTATGATATCATATGGTCTGGAATATCCCTTTGGTCAGTTGGGATCACCTGTCCCAGCTTTGTCTCCTCCTCCCAACCTCCCAAACAGCCCCTGTTTCCTTGCCAGCATTGCAGTGCAAAAAGCAGAAAAGGTCCTGGCTCTGTGCAAATACTGTTCAACAACAAAAACATCTCTACATTTTCAAGTGGGTTCATCACAAATCCAAATCATAGTCCCACAGCCACTGTGAAGAAAATCAACTATTGCAGCCAGAATCACCACACCTGTTCTGATATTTTAATATGAGTGGGAAAGAAACTAAACATCACTGTTTCACATCCCTGTAACAGAAGTGACCCAGAAAACTGTGTTAAATGGCTCTAGATACAGTGAAATTCAGAAATTAGCCCAGGTAATTTAATCAGCAAGGCCACTAGTTACTTCTGGGATTATCTAAGTCATAAAATAAAAACCAAAAACAACTAAACTCTTGGTAGAGGATATGTTATCCAAGTATGCATATGTTATTCATATATAAAGATGGTAAAGCCATTGTACATCAGAGAATCATGAGAGTATGCTGTCCTGCTTAAGAATGCAATTTGAGTTTTCCCATAGTCAAGTAAAAGAAAGAAGTGTTTTATATAGAATTGCATATAAATTAGGCAGAAATCAATGAGGAAGAGTTGCTATTTTTACAAGGTTGCTCAGAATTTTTCATCCTTGAGTCTCGGGGTTTTATTTTATGTATTTATGTTTTCAACAATTTTTTTTTTTTCAACTTTTTTTTTTCAGTTGATCCTAGATAAATTTGGTTGAGGAAAAAAGATTGCGAAATGGATTTTGTTGATGTGATCTGAAGCCCATATGCCAGGATGAATCTTTCTCTACAGATATCTCATTTATTACATACTAATATTCTATCTGTTGACTTAAAACATTTTCAAGACAGACACTGAAAGAAGAGAGAACATTTGCTTTACAATGTTTTAATTAGTTTCATGAGTTTTATTGGATTGTCTAAAGCCATAAACCCTTCATTACTTCTACCTTCAGTGTCGCTAATAACATTATGAACCTAAACCTTCTTATCCTGCTTTCTGTTTGCTGAAATGTTCCATAATTACTGTTGGTTTTGTTAATAATAGCATACCCTAACTACTAAGAGAAAAGAAATTGAGAATGGCAGTGTATTTAATCTATATGAAACAAAAGATACAAAAGAAAGAACAGAAAAGTAGACAAATTCTCTCACCTATGTAATATTTTCAATGAGAAAAAGAACTCTAGATTAAAATACATGAGGGCAAGCAACAGAGCAGTAAGCATCAAATATGACCCATAGGATCTCTCAATATCTATGAGAATTAATAGCATAATCACAGCTGCAATTCTGGCCCATCCTACAGTGCACATGTTTCTAGCTTTCTCCTGTCACAAATTTTGAACCAGTAGGAATAGGTAAGGGAGATCTTTCTAGACTATGAAAAATCCCAAACAAGCAATCAAAAACCTGAAAAGTGCTCTCTACTGGAACTTTCATAGTCTGCTGGGAGCTTTTTATCTATAAACAATACTTCATGCTTGAAGATTTCCCTTTCAAAAACAAATGGATAATTGGTTTTTGTGTGTGTTTTTTCTTGAGCCATTTATTGTTTCCCATACTTTAATTCCCTGTTTGTATACCTCATTTTTATCTGTGTTGTTTTTATAACATTAGGGATATGTTAAGGTCTAAACTATTTGCAAATTTGCTGAACTGTTTATTTTCTAATAATCTGGGAAATAAACAGAGATATGTGGGATGTTTGTTAATTTGTTTTATTTCTCTTTGATAGTGCTGTGCTGCATTAAAAAGTATTTAACTTCATATTCAGAAAGGCTTTGGAAAAATATCTAGTATCACATCAGTAATGAAAAACTTCATGAAATGTTAGAAATTAAATGCATGTCTAGAGAAGTCCTTGGATGTCAATAAAAGAGAGAACTAGAAATTCAGGTAATGAAATTATTACTTTTGTACATAGAAATGGGTTTGTGTAAATCCAAAGAGTTATATGATGTGTACATGATGTATACATAAAACAATAGTAAAATGCTGTGAGGAAATGTTTGCTCTTAAAGCATTTATGATGGGTCTTGGTTCCTCAATAATACTATCAGTTGCATTTCGGAGTTCACTGTTATAACAAGGTCATGTAGAACCAAAGTTTTTGTCTTTTTATCGTCAGGACATGACTAAAGATATCAACTTGAAGTGATGTCGAAAATCTTATACTGGAAGATATTACATTAGTGATCAGTAGCATCCTGGGACTGGGATCTGCAGGGACAACAGTGCTGGAAATACAATAAGGGGTATAAGAAGATGGCTTTAAGCAACTTTTAGCATTTTTAACACAGGCTTAATAGTTTTGTTTATTGTTTTGTCTCAGGAGGTGCTGATTCTTTGTGGATCCCAGCAAGAAAGCCACATATTTATAGTCCAGGAAAGGTCATAGTACGTACATGCCTGATGATGTAAACCTGGAGTGACCACACAGGCTAAGGAAAGGTTAGGGAATGGCATTCTGCACAGAATTCCTGTTTATGGTGAGGTTTGCTGTTGTCTTTAAAGTTTTTTAGTATTTTCTTTAGGAGGATGTACTTATGGAAACATGTTGGGAACTGAAGTTATTCTTCATCAAAGTATGTGTGTAGAACAGCACAGTCCTTGAGGCTAAGTAAAATGTGTGGTACAACCCAGCCCAGCCAGCACCCACTCAGAACAGCTGTTGGTGGAGCACTAACTCCTCAATATACAGTAGTCTCCCAGTCAGGGCCACACAGTTCCTAGGAGTACTTGAGCAATATTTCGTGGCTATTTTACCTTTGTCTCACCTGAGCTGCAAGCAGGAGCTCTGCTAGCAACCTGGTAGCCCCAAAAGCACCACTGAAATGGGATCAGACCTTGGCCTGCATTCTGTGAAAGGTGTTCTAGAGAAAGGACTTTCAGCTATTTTGCCTGAGACACTGCAGTTGTGTACATAAACAGCCTAATAGTCACATGTAACAAATAGGGATATTACCGGTGAGTCTTGAAAGCTTTATTACATTATTAATTGCCAAAAGTAATACTCTGCTGCCTGCTGCATGGTGGCATGAATGTATCTGAAATTTGATGTAGTGGATTGACCCTGGCTGGCATCCAGGTGTCCACTAAAGCTGCTCTATCACTCCCCTCTTCAGCTTGCACAAGAGAGAGAAAATACAGCAAAATTATTCTGGGGTGAGATATGGGCAGGAAGAGATCACTCACCAATTACCATCACAGGCTAAACAGACTCGACTTGGGGAAATTAATTCAATTTATTACTGGACAAATCAGAGTAATAATTTCTCAGGGTAATGACAAATCAAATTAAATCTTAAAACACCTTCTACCCCTCCCTTCTTCCTGGACTCAGCTTCACTCCCCATTTTTTCTACCTTCTGGTCCCCACAGCAATGCAGGGATACAGGGAATGGGGCCTGTGCTCAGTTTGCCACATGTTTTTCATGTTTCATCAGCACTAGGGCTCCTCTCACTCTTCCCCCACTCAGACATGGAGTGGCTCCCACAGGAGACATCTCCAACATGAGTCCTTTGCACAGTCTGTGCTTCTTCACAAGCTGCTCCTGGGCTCTCTATGGGGTCACAGGTTCTGTCAGGACCCTGCTCCAGATTCCCACAGGGTCACAGACTCCTTTGGGCATCCACCTGCTCCAGCCTTAGCTGCAGGTGGGTCTGTGCTCCACCTTGGGCTGCAGGAGGACAGATTGCCTCATCAGGTTCTTCCTCACTGGCTGCAGGGGCATCTCTGTTCCCACATCTGCAGCACCACACCCCTCCTTCCTCACTGCCCTTGGTGGCTGCAGATTTCTTTCTCCCACATATTCCCTCTCCTCTCTCTGGTTTCAATCGATCATGGGCTGCTTTTTCCCCGTGCTAAATACGTTATGTCAGTTTATGCTACCACCATTGCTGATGGGCTCAGCCTTGGCCAGCCACAGATCCCTCTTGGAGCCAGCTGGCATTGGCTCTGTCTGACGTGAGGGGACCTTCTAGCAGCTTCTCATAGAAGCCACTACTGCAACCCCTTGCTACCAAAAGCCTTGTCATACAAAGCCAGTGCACTTGGAAAAGAACATTTTGAAATATATCTTTCACAATTTTTTTTCTTAACCTTTTTAGAGAAAACACACATCAAAATTGTGAGAGTTAATTCCAAAATGTTAAGAGGTTCACTATGTTTGTCCTTTTTTTTGAAGCTTAATTTTTAAGATTGGCAGTCTCCAAAATATTTTTGATTTTGCTGATTGTGATTTGATGGAAAATTAGTATCTCTTTTTATGATCTCTAAGCCTAACTTTCATCTACCCTGCACACAAATTTTCATCTTTGAAAGTTCGACTTGACCCTTAAAATCATTCTTAAATACAGTGACCTGGTTTTTGAATATTACTTACAGAAAAGTACAAAAAAGCCTTTTCTGGGGGGTAGTGAATAGGGATATGCTGAACCTAAGGATCAGTTGTGTAGCCCCAATTGGATGCAGCTGCTCAGAGTTATTCCTGTCCACAGGCAAGACTTGTCATTTCCCTGCACTGAACTTCATGAGATTCCTCCCTGCCTGATTCTACAATCTGTCAAGGTCCTTTTGAATGACAGTAACTTTCTGCTGTATCTGTCATCTGTCTGTCAGTTGGGTAAAACTTGCAAACTTGCTGAGTGTACACTCTGCCCAGACTCTAGAAGATTAACTAGGATTTTCAAAGGTCATCCCCTGGAACACATCGCTAGTGACTGGCCTCCAGCTGGAGCCCAGCAGTTCAGTCAGTTTTCAGTCCATTCTTGTTCATTCATCTGTCTCAGATGATGAAGCAGGAGACAGTGTTGAAAGCCTTACTCTAATTTAGAACAACTACCACCCTCCCCTCAACAGCCATGTCAGTCACATCAGGTGGATTAAGAAAAATTTCTTTCTAGTAAATCCACATTTCTGATTCCTGATGATGTTCTTGTCCTTCATTTGGAAAGAGTCTCCAGAAAGATTTGATCTATCACATTCCCAAAGATCAAGGTGAGGGCTGACAATGGTATAATTCACCACACCCTCCTTCTTACACATCCTGATGACAGGATTGATGTTTCCTTCCTTCCTTCCTTCCTTCCTTCCTTCCTTCCTTCCTTCCTTCCTTCCTTCCTTCCTTCCTTCCTTCCTTCCTTCCTTCCTTCCTTCCTTCCTTCCTTCCTTCCTTCCTTCCTTCCTTCCTTCCTTCCTTCCTTCTTCATTTTGGAGCCTCTCCCTGCAAGATGGAGCTGCTCCAATCCACCACAAATTATAAGTGATACAAGCAACCTTAATTGTTTTTCATCTTCAGTCTAATTTTTTTAGTTCCAGCTTCTGCTTTTCATCTCAATTTTCGTGTTGGCTGCAAAGGTAGCTCAGTAACACTGATTAAATTTCTCTCATATTGCTTACTGCCTTTTGCTTCCTTTTGGTTCCACCTCTTCCAACCCATTTCTATGCACCAGCATCTCCCATTTGCAAAGCAAGTACCCAGTGATTTCTATTTTCCAGTCACCATCTGGCAGACACTATTTGTACCTATTGTACCTATACCTAGGTAGCCATCCTATAACAAGTACATGTAGCATAAAGGGTTTCATAGTGGTAAAGAGGTTCCAGCTCCACACTCCAGGCATCAAAAGGGCCCTCCTACAGAGAAAACACTTCCCTGTAGCAGCATGACTTCTCCACTGTGATGCAACTCGGTCTGCTTTTTATTTACCTCATAGAAACCTCAGTGAGTGACTTGATAGACAGTCTCATGCTTCTACTTTCAACAAAACCAGTAACTTCTCACTGAGAAGTCTGTGTCCTGATATTCAGTGTATATCTGTACATATGCCTCTGGCCTTAATATACTTACTTAAATATTAATTATATGTAACTCTGATTTTAATATTCTAGAATGTAAGGAAAAGTACTAGGAGTTTTAAATTCAGTGTTAGTTTATTAGTGTTAGTTTTTTCAGTGTTAGTATATGTGGATACATAGACATTGCAAATATTTAGACGTGGATACATAGACATTGCAAATAATTAGACGTGGATACATAGACATTGCAAATATTTAGATATAAGAATGGATTATATGCTTTCCAGGCCTTTGAAAAAGCTCTTACTGCAGAGGTGTCAAGCAATATCCCAGGCAATATTCCCAGGAACAGAGCCAGAGCATCAAGAGAAGAGATTAAGCCCATCTGCCTGACATTTGAGATACCACATCTAGGACTGTGGCCTCACTTCTTCCACCTCCAGTCGTATTGCAGGGAGGGCACACAGCAGAGATCATGGTTGTTGCAGCACACAACCTTTGAGGAGAGGCTGAGGAACCAGATCTGGAGCAGAATTCAGGGAAATTTAATGGAAGCCTGCAAAACCTACAAATGATAATCTAGTGGGAGTGTAAGTGACAAGAAATGGGAGTTGAAACAAGAGAAGAGTTTCACACTGGATAGAAGGAAAACCTTTTTCATTCTGAGAATAGCCAAGCAAAGGAGAAGGATGTAAATTGTTCCCAAAGCAGGAATTGCATTGCTTTAAGTGATAAAACCAGTTTGCAACCAAAGTTCTGCAGCTTCACCAAAAAATCTATCCTATTGTCTAGTTCTGTTTTTATTTTTATTTTTAAACTGTTACAGAATGGTCACTATTTACTTTTTTTGTCAGTGGATAATTTGAGGATAATTTTCTCTTATTTTTAAAATCTATTTTAAAAAAGATTTTTTCAAAATTAAAAGTATTTTTTCCAGATCATATTTCATTAGGTTCTAAGCAGGGGACTGATTTTTGTACCTCCTTTAATATTTCAAATTTTTTTTTTGTCCTGAGTGACTCTGAAGTTTGTGGTTTCTAACTAAATGCAGAACCTTACATTTGTCCCTATGTAGTTTCAGCTGCTTTTTCAGATCAGTTCTCCACCTCTTTCTGTCCTGCCTTTTTGAACTCAGCTTCTGTCCTTGCTGAAGGTGATGATATATTGAGCTGTAGCAGCAAGGCTTCTTTTTTTAGGCAAAAAACCAATTTCCTGCTAATAGATTTAATGAAACAGATCTATTGTAAATCTAACCTCTTTCAAGATTTGTAGCCTGAAAGACAAAACATTCAATAATTTAAACACCAGTAAATGAGTCAATAGCTATGAACTCATTCACAGAGTAGTCCTAGTTTAATTCCAATATTTTTTTTCCTTTCTGAATATCTTATAGGTAATGCAAACAACTGTTTTGTATTTTGGAAATTTTCAGAATTTGAAAAATCAGATTCAGATTTTTTTCAGTATCTAAAAGATAACATATGTTTCTTGCCAAGCTATATTTAAGTAACATAAAAAATTACACAGGAATATAAGTAATCAGTAATCTGATTGGTAATGGATCTTGGTCTGGGTCATAGGCTGATCACTCTCCTGTGTAGCAAGCAGTGTGTGTGTGAGACAGTGCTCACACACAAAACTGACTCCTAGGTTTTACTGGCTTTGCTTTATGTGGTGGTATACTCCATAAACACTTAATATATTATAGTTTGATGGACTGTTACCTTCTTCTTTATATAACTTTAGTATATTAAGTTATTAAAAGGATTTGTTCTCTGTAGCATGAAATATTTCTCAGCTCTTCATTAAAGAAACATTAAAGGAAATTGAACTGTTGACCTCTTTTGCTTTGCCTAGGGATGTTTTTGAAATGCTGATGTCTAAATTGTACTATTTACCTTTCTTGAAGAGCTATGATGAATACTGGGTCTGCAAACCCTGAGAACTTCCTAAAGCAACAGTATTTCTATTATCATTGAACTTCTGTCATATCCTACTGAGAAGGTTAACTTTGATTACTACTTTTCAGGGAAATTACACTGGTGAGAATTTGCTTCATTCATTGTGCTGTTTTCTTGTTCATATTTGTGAATTTGTGTGCTGAAGTGAGTACAGCTGCACCAAAGCTAGAGTGAAGTAAATGGATCTCTGGAAAATATAGTTTCACAGAGTTAAGTGGTGATTTTTTAACTAAAGAAAATAGACCAAATGTGAAATATTTGCTTGGTATCTTTAAAAGATCCATATAACCAAAGGATATTTACAATAAACATAAATAATTCAGTGTTTGAAGCTAAGGAAAGAAAATTACTGGGAGCCTTTGTATTATTTATTTTAAGTAAGGTGATTTTTTACATAGACTTGTAACAACATCTTCATTCCTTTATTGTGAGACTAAACATAAGAAATACACTATAATCACTTGGAGCAACAGCATCTTTAAATATATGACCTGGTTATTTTGATAATGTGGCTCTGCACTGCAAAAGCATGGCAGAGAAATTAGAGATGTAAAATTCAGTAAAACTCAGGATATTTATTTACAAATTCCTCAAGCAAGGCATTTTACACATTTGCACTCCCTTGCTCACATACTTGTATGCAATATGAAAAGCATTATTTCTGAACAGGAGGTGACAAAAAGATTTCTGGACAATTCTCTTGCATCCCTTAGGAGTCACAAGATGCCACATCTCAGAATCTTGCTGATTTATGCTTCCATAAATCTTTGAATGTGTTGATCCCTATTGTATGATTTTAATCACTTGTGGGTACAAAGCCTTTTCTTTTGAGAAAGGAGAAAAACAGGATGGTGTGTGCTACATGCAGCAACCTTGTTTCCTTCTTCCTTGTGTGAGGGTAGTGGTCATCAGCTAGGAAGTCATCTGTGCTGTGACCTTTTCAGAATGCAGCCTTTTCATCTTGTCATATGCAACGTCTTCCTCAGTTCTTCCCAAGAGAACAGTGCCTGGGGAAGGGTGCCCTTTCCTTCCCAGTGCAAGCTACCTTTTAAAACTTTTTTGTGCTTTTTCTTCTCATGCTTGAACACATGTATTTCGTTCATTCTGCATCCATACAAGCAGTGCTCTTTCTGTTATAAATTTGTGGAAACTAAGGGTGTAAATATTCACCTTATCTCAAGACTTTCTGCCATAAGCTGTCAGAAAGAATTATAATTCTGCTTATGATTTTATTGGTATTTGATGGTTCATACTAGTCCATGCTAAGGACTCATCAAATTCTATGTTTGAATAATTGTATGCAGAAGAACATCATGAAGAGTGGGAATATTTGTGAAGAGCAGATGTCTTCAGCTTGAGATTTCAGTTACAGCTTCCTTGAGGCTTCTCAGTGCTTAGGAGTGCTCTGTGCCAATGAAGTAGATTAGCAGTGCTTAGAAGATTAACAAATGCTCCAAACACTCAGACAGCAACTTATTTGGGGACTTTATTAACCAAGGTTCAATATTATATGGCACAAGGGAAGTGTAAGAAGTTTTTTGAAGTGCTGCAATCAGAATTATTCTCCGTATTTTTTATTTAGCAGAGTGTAATGGAATGTATGTCAATACAAAATCCATTGTTAATCGTTTCCAGTGGTGTCTGACCTGACTCATAGGCAACCAACAATACAAATTAACTTCAAATTTTACATCAAATGAAACACAGAGGAACTCTGTTTTGACTGTGAATTTTGATCAAAATGATACTTTATTCAACAAGCAATGGTTATGCCAGCCTTGAGAATCCTTTCAAAACTCTATGTTTACAGCATCACATTGATGTGACTATTCACAACTGCATTCAACTAATGAAAATTTAACATATGTTGACGTTGGGCTTCTGTTACTATTAATGGTGTTTCTCTTTAGGGCAAGAAAATGATGTGTTCTTGGCTTCTGGAAAGACTAAATTGTGGCCATATTTCCAGTTTCCATGCAAAAGTATTCTATTGTTCAGGATTGTTAAAAATTCCCCATGTTTGGCTGAGGTTATAAGAAGTTTTAGTTTTGGGGCTTTTTTGTTTGTGGGGGACAGTTTTGTTTTGGTTTTTTTTATTTTAAAATTATTACAATGTAAGCAGCAGTAAGAGGATTTTAATCTATCATTGTGATAGGCTAAATGGCAGCATTATCAAATTTGAAATGTGATTAAATTTTGAAATCTCATTTAAAAATATCTAGCAGCTTGTTATGGATATTTGCTGACTTACAAATAAATAGCACATAAATCTACCCTGAGCTGATTAATATTGTTTTCTTTAATACAGCTACTACAGAACTCTGCTAAGATTTAGAATCTGCAGCTTTTCATTAACTATTTTTCAGAAGCTTCTTTCTTCTCCATGGGCATAATTAATTAAGATAACCTAAAGAAAACAAGTATTAAATACTTTGAGTTTGCCAAGCCAGATGAATGTGACTTGAAATCTGCCTTATCTGAAATATTTGTGCTAGAAAAAAACTGTGCAAATTTTAAAAAATCTACTAAAAGTTTTCAAATTATATATACCTAAGAGTTACCAATGAATTCTACCACTGCAGAGCTCCTAAATTAACTACCTTTAAAAGAAAATGAAATAAGATTTGTTTATTTGCAAAACCTAAAACCGCAAAACCTTTTATTTCCAACTTTCTTTGTCATTTACAGTAGTTTCAAAGCTTCCTTGAAATGGATGAGCAGCACTTAAAAAATACAGCTTTTAACATTTTAATAGATTTAGTTTCTCATAACCATTAAATAAAGTAGGTATCCACCCAAATTTGATCTGGAACTAACCTTGTGATTCTCTTATTTTGTATATTGTAGACTGTGATGGTGCAGTCATCAGCATGATCTTTCAGAATTGATTTACTAGACTGGAATCACTTAAAGATATTATGTTAGCTTTTCCTGACAAATAAGTTCCTGTTATCTTATGTTTATCTCTTAAGTCTGCCCTTACTGATGTAAAATGCAAGTTGCTATGGTGGACATGGGTGCTTACCAAGAGTACACCATCACAGCCAACACCCACAATTTTGTGAACTGCCTTCCACTGAGATATGCCTAACTGATAAGATGAAATTTCTGGCTGCTCAAAAAAATGCCTAATACGATTAGGTATTGAAGTGTAATGCAGAAGTGTAATGCAAACTATTTCCCAATTTAGAGCAATTTCAAAATATACTTATTTTGGTTTTAAATGAGATTTTTTTTTTTTTAATCTTGTAATTTTTCAACATTATTAAATAAGGCATTTGCAAGGGTTTATTTTCAAAATGGTTGGAATATTATTGATCTCATATTAGAGTAATAATAGCAAGAGAAGAGATTGGAACTGAAACCTAGGATTTCAAAAGGGTGAGGCTAGGAATATATGGGATTTTTTAGCAGCATTTTTTATCCATATAATTTTTTTCTATTTTTTTTATACTTTTTATGTTTGCTATTTCTTATACTTTGTTTTACTATCTTTTATAACATTGAGGTCTTCTCTGTTTTTCACTCTGCTCCTCCAGACAAGTAGGCTGGGGCTTGGCAAGTGGAGACATGAGAGGAGGCACAGCCACGACAGCTGATCACAAATGAGCAAAGGAATATCCAATACCATGTGCATCATGCTCAGCAGCAGAAGTTTGGGAAAGAAAGATTAAGCAGAAAGAGGAGTGCTGGTGTTTGTCTTCCAGCATTTTATTCCATCACCATTACAAATGATGCAGCCCTGTTTTCCTGGGGATGGCTGAACACTGTCCTGCCCATGGAAAATGGGCAATGAATTCCCCATTTTGCTTTGATTGTATGTGCAGATTTAGCTTCACCTATTACACTTTCTGTATTGGAACCTATGAGTTTTCTCACTCTTGCCCTTCCAATGAGTGAGTGGCTGGGTGGGGCTGGTTGGCTGCAAGAGCTACATCACAACCATGGTCCAATTCAACTAGAGAAAAAGAAAAAAGAAGTGCTTCAGGTGTTTACAAATGTGTTTGGCAAAGTTATTTACACTACAGTTCTACCTATTCCTGTAGAGCTGGCTATTTCTCACTAGTTATCAGATAATTTGTGTTTTTTTAATGTTCTAGTATTTAGGTGTTTAGGTGGTATTTTATGTAATTTCATATTTATGGGTGGTTGTTAGGAAATATATAATTAGCAGGATCAAAAAAAAAAATTAAAGAAATTTTAGAGAAATGTGAACTATAAGGACAAAATATTGCAGCAAATATGTATAAATATATGTGGGCAGCTGTGGGCACAAACCCCGGTAGCTTGGGATGTGGTTAAAAACTATTTGTTCTATTTACCTACTATTTAAATTTTTAGAATAGCTTTCTGGAAATTGTTTAATTCTTCCTGTATCAGCTATTTAAAAAGCAAAAAAAAAAGCATTATTGGTTTCTCAAAACATTTCAAAAACTGCTACAGATACGGACATTTCAAATAAAAATTAAAAAAAACAAAAAATAAAAAAAAAGATAGCATGACCTCATTAACTATACCATGGCCATTTACAAATCTAGAACCTGGGGGAAAAAAATGAAGTAATTTAAAAGGTGCATGTGATTGCTCTACCAACTCAACCTTAAACCAACTTCCATATTCTCATGAGTTGGTCTTCTTCGGGATTTATTCTAATCGCTTTTTATCAATACATTTTTCTTTTATTTAATTATTCCTTTTACAATTCACAAAGGATATCCTACTCATTAATGAGAATTAGTAGTCATTATTAGGATCAAGTGACCTTTTTCTTTTTTACCCTTTTGCCCAAAGACAACTACTACAGATCCTTCTGATATCCTGGATAGGAGAGAAAGTAATTTAGTTCACACCAAGTTATTCTTCAATGCCAGAGTTCCAATGTCACATGGGGCACCCAGTAACAATCCCGCTCACAATATTATCAAGAGCATTTAACAGCACTCCTTTAGTGAAAGATTTCTCTCCTGAAGGTTGAAATGTTTCATTGCTGGAAGCAGCATTAGAGCTGTCTATGAGATGAAAGAGATAACCCTGCTCTCTGTCCTAAAGTCAGCTCAAGACAGCCCCGAAGGGCACAGCTAACTGAAGTGGGTTTCTATTTTCTATGTACAATTTCTGCAAAAACCAACAGGTTTCTATATTACCAAGGGCAGTACTTGGAATGTAGTATAGTGTGTTAAATCTACTACTGCTTTCAAGGAACAGATTTCACAGTTTTTTTATGACCCTTGCTAGACACTACTTTCATTTGCTCACACTACAAAAAAAGTATTCAGGACTAAAAATAGAAAGAGTATTTGCTTTAGGCATGAATTAAAATTGAAAGAAACTGTTTGGATCTACAAATTCAATCATTGTTTCTAGATATTGATTTGGTTGATACTAAGAAGTGATAAGATACCACTCAAGCCAATAAGTTTTGTCTTAACAGCTTCCCATGAAATTTAACCATGGAGCTTCCCTGTTTTGAGCTTTGTTTGTTGAGGAGTTAATACTTTTAGTCCATCTAGCCACTTTCCCAGCAGTTGTCTGATACCAGCCCATAGTACCTTTCTAAGGGGCTGAACTCACCTGGCTTTCTGCTGAGTGAACATCTGGAATCTGCATACAAGCCCAGTAGGTTTGTTCCAGTGCAACTTAAATGCCACTCTTTCAAGCAGGTTAGGATACCCACTTCTTCTGCACACTGACCATCTCCACAACACATTAATTAAGAGCACAACATATTCTGAAGATGTCTTTCATGTGCTTTAATTTTCCTCTAATCAAATGTAAGGAAGGAATCACACATTTATTTTTCTGTCTGACAGCACCTCACTCAGAGTCAGCTCTGTTTGAATTTTTCTTTTCTGTGGTTCATTGAATTCCATCTGCCATTAAGTTGTCATCACTCCACATGTTGGAATTTCAATTAAAAAGGACTTGATAATATGACTTAATTATTAATATGCACAGTGAATTTTCATTAATTATAGACTAGCCTTACTGGTGAGAATCTAGGTATGCAGAACTAAAGTGGCCAGATGAGTCAGTCAAAAACAAGAACATGGGAATTTCTGTTTACATTTTTTACATGCCCACACAACTGGCTCTTAAAAAGACCTTCTTATCTGAAAGTTGGAAATAATTGGAAAGAGTGAAATTGTGAGTTTCATGCAAATGGCAGAGGAGTCAAAGGAAGTGATATGGATAAATTATCTGTAGGCTATAAAAGATTTTGTTGGTTTCTCCAATTATGCCTTATCTCCCACCACATCACAGTTAAAACAGCAAAAAAGATACCAGAGAGTTAATGCAGATGCGATACTGCTCCCTCAGAACTTCAGGATTTTTTTCATTCTAGGACATCTGAAAAAAGGCAAAGAGGAACTGTAAACTACTGTCACAAGAAAAGAAAATTTTACTTGTTGGTAATAAATATTTTGGATTATGCTGAAAGACACAGAAAGAAAGCAGTATATCAAACATGAGGAATATTAGCTTTTTGAAACAATACAGTTGTTCTGTCTTCTGTCTTGTTTCTGAGGGGAATCAAAATATGATTAGCAGCCAAAAACTGAAGTTTATTATATGTTTGTTGTCCTTTTGTATCACTAATTTCCAGGAGTTTTTTATTGTTTTATTTAGAAACCTTCAGTTAATTAAATACATTTCTAGAACACAGCATTCCAACAGATGACTGAAAAGTCTGGACAATCTCATCTAATTCCTGCTGCTCTTTTGCAGACTTGTATCTAATGTCATCAAATGCTTTCCCTTTTTCAACAAATGCAGTATCCACTGAGGCTGTCCATTTTCTCCACTACTAAAAAATATTGCTTCCGTCTCAAAATGAATATCCCATTGGACAGAACAGAGGGTCCTTGTCACCCACAACAGATTTTTGGTGTCCAGAGATGCAACTTGTTATTTTAAGATATTAAATGTTTTTGAGGAAACTCAAATGGTGATAATGTTACAATCAGGTAAAACAAAAATATGGGGTTACAATATCCAAAAGTTCTTATGGACATATTTTAGTGCAATAGGCAATAGCAATCAATAAATCACCTGATGAGGATCCTGCTGTGTTCCTACTGCTGAATTAGGTTTCCACTTGCATCCTTTGTCACCTCAAAGTGTTGAGTTGTTTTACAGGCAAGATATTGCCCTACTCATTTCTTGGAATCACCAAATTTGTTGCACTTAGACTTGCAGCTACACTTCAATATTTATATCAAAATATTTGAACTAAGGCTTGGTTTGGTTTCAAAAGGAAGGAAAAATTGGAACCTACATTGAAACTTCTGTCAATGTGCCCTAAATTTTATTTGCTGTTAAACTCTGCCTGCTAGAAATGATCACCATTTCACACTAAAAAAAAAAAAAAAAAAAGTTTATTTCTTATAAATGAGATGTGTGTTCATTAAAAATGGACAATATTTAATTCTCTGGCTGTAACCTGTAAGAGCAAATGCAGGCATTTCTGTCATGGGAGACTACAAAAAGTATTGTATTATGTGGGGCAATGTCCAGTGTAAAATTCAAATTTTAAAGTTGAATGCTTCTTTGACCAATCTAACTGTATCCTCTGACATTAAAGAAAAAAAAAATAAAAAGAGACAAAAAATTCTTTCATATCCTTAAGACAAAGTATTTCACTGTACACAGACTTTAGAAATCATGCTACTTATGATACAGGGATTTTAAAGGATCTACAAAAAGTAAAGTAATTTCTCTGTAGGACTATCCAGTATGTTTTCTGATCCAATAAACAGAGAGCACCAAATTAGAATAGCAGGTTTGAAGTTAGAAGTGGCTTTTCTGAAAATGGGACACTTAAAGAGCAGAATTGTGTCTACTGGATATTTGAGATACTAAAATCAACAGATTCAAGGAAGAGGAATATATCAATCACTAATTATAAAAAAAAAAAAACAGCTTTGGCTGATCAGTCATCATCGTTCTTAAATTCTTATTCTCCTTTCAAATAAACACTCTCATTAATATATATTAATGGTTTGGAGACTACTGTTTCTGTCTTGGCCATTTAATTGTCAGAAGGGATGATTTCAAATACATGTCTTTCTGTTATCAGGGGGTGCTGTGGAAACCTTATAGCACTTTCCAACACTCACTCAGTGTGCCTGTCAACAATAAAAAATCATGCACTAGCAGGGACTTTGGAACTGTACTACTACTGAGTCAAAGTTTTAAGATATTCTTGACCTGATTAAAAATTACTCTAGGGTAGCCTAGAGTAACACATGTTTATACTACTTCAATCATGTATCAGATTCAGCTGGATTATTAAATTATTAAACATATCTGGACTATTAAGTTCCTCTCTTAAAGCCAATTCAGACTTCCTTTAGTAGAACCACTAATAAAGAAGAACCACAGAAAGGTCTTTTGACTTTGTCAGCTGGAAAATAATGATAATTCTGCATAATTTTCACTATTTCCAATAAGAAAATGTAGTTTCAGTTCTCAAGTTAGGTTAGTGAGCATCTGTCAGGGTTTGAGAATACCAGTTGTCACAGAGCAATGAGTCATATGGTTCACAAGACAGTGTGTTGATGTGCTGTGAAGAGCATCCTCTTGGGCACAGGAATTAATGTGTCTCATCCTCACTTAGTGCTGCTGTTAATTGCAGTCATGGGTGGGAAACAAGGTCACTGGCAGATACCTCTGTTTAGATGTTTATGTGGCTCTCACTGTGGTTCCTTGGGACAATACAGAAATTGCCAAAAAATGGAATAGTCCTGCAATAAAATCATACATAGTACATTGGGTTCATATTGGTGTTAAAGCTATAGAAATTTCATTTGATAAACATTTCCTGATAATATGAAACAAGCTGATGACCTTTAGATATCAGTATGAAAGGCATGAGAAAACAGACTGATAAAAAAGACACAAGAAAAATAAATTTGCAGAAACTATCAAACTGTGGGTTATGCAGTCGCTTTGTTTCCATATCAAAGGTTAGCTGGTAAAATGGATATCTAACATCCTTCTGAATGTGTAGGAAGTTTACATATGCTAAATCTCTGACCAAGCATATCATTTTTTATAGCCATAGACACCCTTTTCTCTGGGTGTTAATCTTTGTGGATCAGTACTTTCTAATGTACTGACACTGAAGCATAAGGTTAATTGCAAATGAACCCCACACAACCTGGCATCTTTCCAGCCAAGTCACCAAAGGTATCAAAGGAGATAAGATATGCAGCAACAGAAAAGTTTTGGTAAGATTTGTCTAGGTGTATCACACATATTTATTTAAAAAATACACAAAAGTTAATGAATATAGAAAATGGCAACTATTTATTTGTTTATCTAGTCTGTAGCATTTCTCCCACATAAAGTGTTCAACTGCATATTTGCATTTATGCTGCTCTGATCTCCACATAACATTTTAGCATAGCTCAGTTCCAAATATCTGACTAAATTGAATTTGTAAAGGAAGGATTTAGATAACTGTGGACATTCCTCCTCTGATGATACATGGTACATGCAGGAAAAGAAGAGATTGCCTGCTCTCTAGACATGGACTAATTTATTTTTTTCTTTTCCAGCTTGACAGAGTGTATAGGTTTTCCTTATTTTATCTGGTGCTGAAATCTCTTCTGTGGTTGTGGTCCTCTCTGATATCTTATAATGGGTTCTGTCAAAGTTATTTAGTCGTCAAATTGAGTAATTAATTGAATATAAATAAGAAATTAATCAAATTATTCTTCTTGCATATGTAGACTCTATTAAACTTGTGTTTTATAATAGCATTATATTTCTGTTGAGGTGTTATAATCTTTATTCTTACTAGATACTATTTCATAACTCTTTCATTTTAACAAATGTATTAGCATTTTTAGTTTCACATAACTTTCTGAATGTTATTATATATTGAAATTCTCTTTCTCAAAGAGTGCTTTTGCTTGTTTTAGGTGTCAGAACCTTGCTTGAACAATTTTAAGACACTACAACTAGGTCTGTTGTTCCAGCTACTCGGGAATTCCATTTCCTCTCCCTGCCCTTCTGGGGCAGTAAGATAAAAAAATATTTTCCATTCTGTAATCGTGCTTTCTTGTATTATTAGTGAGTGGTATGGAGTTCTTGAAGAAAGAACTCTACTAAATGCAAATGTTGAAATTCCTGCAAAAGCTGAAATTTCATTGCAGACAGGCTGCTTGTAGGTGCTCAGTGGATTAGTCTTCACAATTTGATGTGCAGTGTAAGGGAATAAGTGTAATGCAATCTCCCCATTATTTTACTGTTATGCAATTTGTGGCCATATTCTTTAGCATATTCTTTAGTCTTGACCTCCACAGTCAGTGGAAAGTTGGCTGGAATGTATTTGTCCAGTTGGTGTATGCACAAACACCAAACTGAAAAGTAATGTTTGCTGCACTGAGGCAAGGGTTTCATTTCTTGTAGGCAAATATGATTCTGCAGCACACCAAAGTCTTCCAGTATGCTGGATACTGCTGGACTTCAGCAGTTGTACTGATTGTGACAGCACACAGTTTATCCAGAGGAAAGTTAAGGTTAAAACCACATTTGATTTTTCCCACAGCAAGGAGATTAACACAACATAGTGCATAAACATGGCACTGAAAAAGATATTAATAATCTAATTATTATAAGTCACAGCAAAAAATGCAGTTTGCATTTTGTACATTTATTTTTCAGCAGCATCATTAAATAGCTTCTTTGTTTCCCACAGAGAAGTTTGAAGCTTAGCAGTTTTTGGAAACAAGTGTGAACCCTTTCAGTATATTATCTGTCTGTCAATATCTGCAATTTTTGTCTCAAGTGAGTATAGACTGTCTTCACAGAGTCTTACAGCTCCTGAATAGAATGAATTTACTTTTTGAGCACCACTTAAAATATCTAGCTTCCCCTTTTCACTGTTTGGTTGTTTTCCAGTGCTGCTTATACAGAGTTGTTGTTTCTGTCAGATGAAATATTCAGGCACATTACCTTGTCTGACAGAAACAGTAAGCATCAAGGATTTCCTGGGAAGAAACATCAATATGCAGCATGTTAGGTTTAATATTTCACAACACTACTAATTACATTATCACCTCAACATCAGCTTCTAATAATAGCTATAACTAAAATGTGTGCAGCTGTTTATCTTCTTTAAAGAGAATGCATCTGACAGACTGCACAGCTCTTTTATCTAGCCCATTGCCTTAAAGTGACTCAGTACCTATTCCAGATGAATCAATGGCAATAATCCAGTTTAATTCAACAGTGGGAGGCTAGAACCACAGTGACAGGAAGAATGTCTTCCTCAGGCATAGAGTATGATGTGAGGAGATATTTGTATTTTTAAACTGTGATCTTGGATTGTTGGAGTTTTTAGGGTTGAGTCATTTTTTATTTCTTTTTTCTTTTTTCTGTTTATTTTTTTGGTTGGCTTGGGGGGGTTTTGTGTTTGTTTTTGTCTGTTTGTTTTGGTGTCTTCTTTATTTTTTTTTCCTTTTTTCGTTTCTTTTCAGTTTTAAATTATGACATGCAACTTGACTATAAGGATAAGTAAGGCAGATGTCAGGAGAAGTGAAATTTATTGCACTGAAAAGATTTCATGTTCAACCTAATCTTACCTATCTATTCAGGTATTTTTTTAAAATTGTGGCTGATATATATGTTGTTTTTTCCTTAGAAGGAAAAGTAGTACATAATCAGAGAGCAGAAATATATGGCAAACAAAAAAGTGAAAAGATTTGGATGTGAAAGATAACTTGTTTTGCTTACAAATGCATGATGTATATATGTGACTGCTATACACATGTATGTTCTTCAAAATATATAATTAATTCAGGAAATCACTAAAGAAACAAATGCAACCACGTGTAGCACAATGTTTCTAGGATACTTGGAAGGTAACCAAATGTTTGAGAGGTATGTATACACAGCAGTTCATAACAAGTGGCATGAGTGTTCCACAAACATCCTGAATGAAGTAATCAGTGCTGAAAAGTCTATATGAGGTACAAAAATATTGTCAGTAGGAATAAATACAAAATGATGGATGCTGAGCACATTGAGGAAGAACAACTAATACTAACTTGCCTATAAGCATAATTTGAAAAATTCCTTTTCACAGCAAGAAAAGGGTGAGGGTTACACTGGAAACTGACCTTAGTCATTGAAGGCATGGCAGCACAGAAGCCTCTGCACAAATGAGGCAGAAAGAAGTAAACATAATAAAATTCTGGGGTCTTGCTGGAAGGATATGACAAGAGCTACTGAAGTAAAGCTGAGGTAGCAGGAAAATCACTGGAGCACAAAACCCTGAAAGCTCAAGGAAGTAATAGATAAACCATAAATAATTTTCAGTGTTTGAAAACACTCCAGTGATCAAAGGGGGAGCAGAGCAGAGAGAATATCTTCAAGTATAGCCAGCTGCAGTTTATTAACAAACTTTTAAAAGACTAGTTCAGAAGAATTTGAGAGGGTGAAAACAACAGACTGCTTATTTTCTCTGCCATTATTGAGAATTTAAAGGAAGAATATGAATTTAGAGCTTGGATGACAACTGTCAAGTTTATACAAATCAGAACTGTAATAAAGCTTCTGAATTCAGTTAGCAGTCAATCACGTTTGGAAAGCCCTTAAACCTTGAAATTCTGCACTAGACAGAATAAAAGATTGTAATTTCTCATTCAATTGTTCACCTTTGACTCTCTTCCTTAAGTACCAACAGAATTTACACCAAACTCTCAACGCCTCTCAATGATCACTTCATATCACAGCTCTTCCTACTTCACCTATAGAAATGTTTTTAAATAACCAGCTGTGACCCAGTAAGTTCTTTGTGTTAAGCAATAATTATTTATTATGTTCTAATGCTTCACAGTGTGTAGTTTGCAAACTCCATAAGGCTGTAAACACAAGTTAAAATGAAGGCAAAGGTATGCAGCAGTCATATTTCCTACCTCTTCCTGAATGAATATTTATCGTGTTGAACAGGTCAATGTCTTTCAGCATAACAATAATTTTTAAGCTGCTGCTGCCCCCAGTTTCTTCCATATTTGCTTTAATTGCCTAAAAACAGGGATTACACATCCTGTAATACATAATATGTATTTTCTTATCAAAATTAATATAAAATATATTTAAGTAGTCACGCCAGCTATCAGTGTAACACACAAAACTAAGGGAAGGATTAGAAATGTAGCAAAATTTCAGGGATACTCTTGAGAGGGAAAGAAACTGAAATTACCATATTGTAATGCAGAAGTCTACTGCCATAGGGATTTTTGTAGCTTCCTTATAAAAAGGGCAGAGCTTGAGTCTATCAAACATGACTAAGACTTAGAAGCATCTTGAGCTTGTCCACACTTGTAATACTGCTCTTAATAACAATTATATAGTAAATGTTACAATGATTAGACTGAACTAGGTCTTAAGAGATGTTATTAAAATTTATTACTACTGTTGGAATATAAACAAACAGAAACAGTAGCTTGAAATTATTGAACCATCTGTTTTAGCTTTCTTTCCACAGCCGGCTTGTTGTTGCTGTGGCTTTCATGATAATTAAGGGTAGCATGAATATACTAATATACTATACATATATACATATATACATATATACATATATATACATATACATATATACATATACTCTGTTTCTACCTGTTGTTCAGCAAATTAACTAACTAGATGTAGTTGGAAGTATTGGCATTAATTCAGTTTCTCAAAACAGCCAAAAACCTGCATGATATTTAAGGCTATCAAAACATTTGGAAAAAAAGCAGGAATTTCTTTAGTGGCAGTTTTTTTTGGTTTTGGAGTATGTTCTCTTTTGTGTGTGTGACTTTTTAGATTCTGTTGTCTTTTTTTTTTTTTTTCTCCTCTGAAACAAACTTTTCCATCTAGAAAGAAATGAAACAGGTTTGACTGATCAGAAGCCCTAATAGCAATTGCACAGAATTACTATTTTAGATGCATGAGCAGAATGATGAAGGTAAGGCTCTTGAAATATTCCATAGGAACAAAATGGAAAAAAATAATCTTGTACCCATTACAATAAAAAATTTCATTGAAGAGAATTGACTTTAGATGACTTCCATTTTCAGGGGAATGCAAAGCAAGATTTATATCTTTTGGTTTGGCGGAACACCAAGCTGCTTAAAATATCAAAGGAAATAAATGGAGTATATGAATTTTTCTATATTACCCTTAAGACTTATTTCTATATTGCCTGTTATATTCCAATGATTTTAGTGAAGATTAAGTAAAGGCTTTCAGTTTTGGTCACTAAAAATAGATTTTGTAAATTGTATCTTCAGTTTTATGCTCTATTATGCTCTATTATCAGTTAACACTTCCCTCCTACTCCCCAAGTATTGTAGACCAGAGCTATCTGTTACAAGGGGAGAGGAAAGGGGACAGATCAAGCTGGGAGTACCACACAAGGACTCCTGTTTTAGGAAAGCCAAGATCTATTTTATGGAGAGTTACCCAAATGCAGGCTCATAGACTCACCTCCTGTCTCGTCTTTATTTGTCTATTTAAGATATGAGGAGAAGAAGCAGTCTCCCACAGGATAAATCAGGAATATATTTAAAAGACTTTCATTGCTTTAGATTGCTGGAATTTGGATGAGATGGTATTAAAAGTTCTGGTCAGCTTCAGCCCGTGCCTTGTCTCAATCTTCAATGCTTAAAATAGCCCTTAGGTTTCCAAAGGAAATCTACTGAGCAAAATCAACAGGGTTGAATGGCATATATTTATAACCTGTGGCTGAATGACAATAGTAAAGTTCTTGTCTAGCTGTGGCTAGTACAACCTTCACTAAACTACATAATGTTAGTTGCAGTCACTGTGTAGAATATGTTCTGCTCACAGGTTGTACAACGATATTGCAAACATTAATGGGTCACCTAAATGAAATGACAGGGAAGGTTACAGATGAACTCCCATTTGGCCAATGTTTCAAGCATAAAACGTAATAAAAATTGTCACTTCCTCCTCTGCTGCCATTACTTGGAGAATGGTGGCCTTGTCACATCAAGGTTAAACTACGCAGGTAAGCAGAAAAAATAATTAGTGGTGACTTAAAGACACCCACCATAATTATCATTGCTACTTGTGGTCTCACAGTTTCTGGTTACAGCACTGCAGTACTTTTTCATAGCATTAAAATTCAGTCTACACTGTACTCTGAATAAACTTACATCAAATGCATCAGTAGTATCTGCTACACAGGAAAAATTTTTAAGGTATTCCCACAGACTTAGTGGAAATATTAGTGTTGCATTTCTTAATTTCCTGTGGAGAAATTAAAAACTTGAAGTGCAAAACAAAGAGGGTAAAGAAGAAACTAAAATACTCAGCATCAAATCCAATAAAAGACAATTTTTTGAAAGCTATCTTAAAATTATGGTAAAATTTTACACTTTTAAGCAATTAGGATTTTCATTTATACAACTTAATGGCATTTGAATTTTCCTTGTTGATAAAATTAAATTGCTGAAATTTGCACATATATTTATGTAAATATACTGAAAAACACCAAAGTCCTGTCAGTTTCTAAAATGATATACAGAAAGTTAAAAGTCTTGATGTGAAAATTTTCTGATGTTGCTCTTTTCATTTTTCACATATTGCCATCAAGGTTTGCTTAGGACAGACCTTGCTGAAGATAACTTCTTACCCCATGGCATGATGCAAACTGTGTAAACGGTACGTGAAACTAATTTTTCTCTACTGGTCATATATTGCAGCTATTTACCATAAATGCAATGCCTCTGGAGACTGGTGACTTCACCTAATGCCAAACATTGTTTTGGTGTCATGACAGCAACAAAAACACATTTAACACCTTGAATGGATTATAACAGTGCAACTTTTTGGTTACAGAGATAAGGAAAATTTAAAACATCTTTAAAAATTAAAAGAAATGTAGTTTTCAGTAGCTGACTATTGCACACTTTGTCTTGTCCAGAATATAATTTAGGTGAAAGACTGTACTATTCTGTTTCTGATAAAAAGCAAAACCCAAGAGCCTACACAGTTCCATCTAGCATGAGCTATATAGTCAAGGTGCATTACATACTAAAGAGTAATCAAAGATGTTGTTTACCTCTTCAGCACATAACAACCAGATGACTTATCATCATTTAGTCTTTTGCAAATAGACTCATAGTTTGAAAAACAATGAGTTTTAAGTCTGCAAATACTCCTGCAACCTACTTTCATTTGGAAAAACAAGACTTTATTTATGGATGGTCTTTAAAAGAAATCAAGTTTTCACGTTAAATAAGATGAAGATAAGATTTTTTTCCACCTCTTTCACATCCTTCATGCCTAGAGGTTATGCTTTCTCCACGTTGCTTGAAAAGGCCTTTCTAATTTTTTCCATGTTTTCATCTCACAATTTCAGTAGATTTGCAGTCACTTCTCAGAAATCTGAAGATCAACAGGGGCAAACCAGAAGAAATGAGAAGAAAATAGACTCAATTTTATGGGGTCTAAGCCCTCACAAAGAGAAGTAAATTGCACAATATTAGTAGTGACAATAACAATACTTTTATTTTGATATAAAAATTGGAAGCATAAATTATTAAAAAACAATAATGCTCACACCAGGTACAACTGTTGCCTTATTCTTTCCTTCTAATTTTTGCTGTTCCAGTCACAAAGAAATGTTAAAGGGGAGATTGATGATAAGAGTAGGAAAGTACTGTTAAAACTTCAGTTTTAATAGAACTTACATACTCTGTATTGGCTTTTTTGTGGGCTTTTGTTGTTTGTATTTTTGTTTTGTTTTGTTTTGTTTGTGTTTTTGTTGGGGTATTTTTTGTAACATGGTTTGCATTTCCACTATTTGCATTTCCAGATATTGTAAGGTTCTGAGTCTTAACAAGACAGCTTTCTCATAAGGAAAATTTCTCATATAAAGTGCCAAAATATTTTATTTGATATGCAACGATTTTGAGAGTGTTGGTCAGCCAAATAATAACTAATTGCCTCTTCCTTTTTGTTCTTCATTTAAATGTCAATGCAGATGTCCTGTGTGAAAAAAAAGTTATCTCAGGAGAGAAAGGAAAAACTTCTGAAAATATTTCTTTTACTTCTTCCAAGTTCCTAATTGCATGAGACTCCATGAAGAAAAGACATTAGCCAAACAAAGATGGAGAACTTCATGGCTTTGGGCACCATGTAGAGTAATGAAGGCTTTGTAAAAATATTTAAGAATTTCAAACAATGCATCTCAGAGGTTGGGGAGTTTTCCTAATTACTGTGAAGAGAGGGAAGCTGTTAGTAAGTCTATCACTGACATTTACTGCTGCAAGTTTATTCATTCTATATGATTCAAGTGGCTCTTGCAGTTAACTCCATTATGCTGCATAACAGAGTAACAGGGGAACATGCAAGTCTAATTTTTTTTTTTTTTTTTTTTGTTCTAAGTAATTAGAAAAACTATTGCAACCAAAATATTCCATACAAATGACAGGAAATGCATAATTATGTGAAAACTGTGATACTGTGATCATCCTTTCAGAATGGTGTCAGAAACTTCTTAGCATCAGAAAAAAATTATTTTCTCGATGCTAATTTGGAAGTCTAACTTATGTAGATTCAAGTAACAGATAAAGTTTTTCTTGGTGGCTAATCCACTGGTTTCAAGTACTGATTTTCTTACCCATGAACGTTGCTGGACATTGCTGGGTATTTAGGTAAAACATTGCCCTGAAAACTCTCCTAAACTGGATTTTTTTGTCCTGCTTGAAGTCAGGGATGTTTTTTGTTTGTTTTTTTAGTTAAGTTATCTCTTGATATTTAATAGGAAGTGTAATATTATAAGAAAGAGGACAGTTTATTAAATCAGAGACATTATACCCTTTAATCTAGCAAAACCAACAAAGCAAGCACCTTATGATATTCCATCTAAAACCTTCATGTAAGAATAATTCAAAGTTATTTGGTGATCTCTTGTTGTCACAAACTTTTAAAAATTATAAAGCAAATTCTTCCTTTCTACACATGGAATTTATACTCAGGAAGGATGAGTTAAGGAACCTGACCAACCTTGGCATTTTCTGATCCTCCAGAATGATAGACTAAGAATCCTCCTGTGGTCTATGAAATATCACAGTAAATCCCTTGAAAGCAAGGCAAAGCCCAAGGATATTTTTTCTGAAGACTGAACAGTAACTAGAAGGATAAAGGAAGAAATGTTGTAGCCTTCTGTTTTGCAGCCCTGAAGACACTCTTGTCATGAATCTCCAGCCATGCGATTCTTTTCCCACCAGCTGTCAGCCTGACCTTTGGTTTCCCAAAGGCTGTGTTCGTGATGGCACCATTGGGAATGTACTGCTTTAACTATTAAAAATTCTGAGTTGATTTATTTTTTTCTCCACACTTCTTTCTCACAAAATACAGGATAGAGATTAGGACAAAGCTCAATAAACTTAAAGCAAGATTGGAGATTTTTACAATAGGTTCTGACTGAAATACTTCTCATATCATTAACTTATGCTGTAAAGTTATTGCTTGCAGGACTTGTTTATGTTGAATTTGTAATTCTGTTGTTAGTCAAAAAGTCTAGATTAATTTTTCTCTGTGTGCTTGATATCTTAGATGAACCATGTGCTCATCTGCTGGTTTCTCATGGTGTTCTGTTAAAGATCTGATATGAGGTCTATGTGTTATAATATTCAACATATCCATAGTTCTTTGCCACAGACTTTTAATAGGATCATCTGGCAGAAGTGGTTTTTACTGCACTCCTCCTTCACTATTTTGGTGAGAGATATAAGAGGGAACTGAAATGAAAATGCTGAGAAAGAGATGAAAAGCACACAGTTGCCATTACAAATATTTTTCTGAAGTAATTTTAACTTTTTTGTAGATTTTACTAAAAGACACAAGTAGTGTTCCTAATTAAATGGAAATTTTATCAAGGTAGGTTTTTTTGCCTCATAATAAGGAAGACAGAATGTCCATTGTAGAAATTCTATCAATAGTAATAAGACATTGGTTTATAGTTTGTGACCATACTTAACTAATGCAACATTTGGTTTACTTGTATGTATTATAAAAGTTCCAAATTAATATAGAAGTTTAATAACTATTTCTTCATGAAGCTTGTGCCTGTTAAAAATTGTTATATGCCTCACTAAAAGATTGGTATCATATAAGGACACAAGGAAACAATGATTTTTGCTTTATATCTATAATTTTTTAGACTTTAAAGTTTTTGTGGAATTCAGTATTCTAAAAGACTTTTCCTCTTTTCGGTGATTATGTTTGAATTTCTTGCCACCAGAATTTTTCAGAGGAAAATAAGCACATTACTATTTGTGGCTCATTCAAGTGATTACTCTATAAACAAATATTTCTCATAATACCTTGAATTTGCTTTGAAGATTCCTATGCCCTATTTCATCCCCTAACATAACACTAGCACATGTATGTTTCTCATATTACTGTCTATAATAACATAACTTTTTAAATGTTTGTGACATTACTAATTTATTTTAATTTATTCTGTATCTTATTAAATACTTTCAAGAAACAAAATGCTAGTGCATAGTGATTTTGTTCTGCTTACAGAATAACAGAATGGTACAGTTTGAAAGACTTTTAAAGATCATCTGGGACAGTAAAGAATTTTTTTTTAATTGCTATTTTCTCTCAAGATTTTTCAGTGCTAGTGATTGCCTTAGAAAAGGATCCTGAAATCTCTTCATTTCTTCAGAGATTCTGCTATACCTTTTCAATTACAAAATAATGCAGTAGTGAGGAAAGTCATTCTTTTAAGGTCTTGATTTGCTTTACATCTTAGCAAGAGTGAATCCAACAGTACAGTGCCAAAACATTTGAAGTTAATTTTCTGCAGTCATCAGCTGTTCTTGTTTTGCAGAGGGTGTGATTCCATCCAATAGATGGACCTTTACAGTAGCTTACACTCCTCAGGGTCCTGATTTATCAGAGTAACTCAATGAAACTGCTGAAGTTAAACAGGCATAACTTTGTGGTGACATAGCGATTAATTAGGTTTTCACTGTAGTTGTGCAGAGCAGGCCAGAAAACTACAGAAATAATAAAGTATCTTGTTCTCAGAATTTAGGAATCAGTCTAAAGTCTTGCTCTTCAAGCTGCAAAATTATCAGCTTGGTTGGGCAATTATATTGATTTTTTTTTTTTTTATGTCACAAAATAATTCATCCTGAACAGTTTAAACAAAACCTTTCTACCTTTCCCTCTCTCTCTTTTTTAGTTGCTTTATTTATTAATTATATGTTTCTATAGAATCCTACCACAATTGTGCACTTGCATACAAGCCAGAACACTGGGGAAAAATACCCAGAAAAATGAGGTTGGGGAGAGAGAGAAAGAATGAGCTATGTTCCCATTTCTTACCTGTGGTAAGTTTCTAACTTTGCCAAAAATGAAAGAATACAAACTTCCTAAGAACACTGAGGGGCAGAGTTGTTAATCTTACACAAAATACTTAACATCAGGTCGAATCTAACATATCTGGCATTTTTGGCAAAGGACAAACTGCACAAATTGCTTTAGTGTGCCAGACAGTATGACTTGTCATCTGATAAATCTATATAGATTTGTGATAAATTGATATTCATGTCATTAATACTAAGAGGAGTAAAAGTTTAAATATTTTTGATGGATCTATGATAGCTTTATAAATATGTGCCTCAGTTTGTAAAGACTAAGTGGATATGGAAACCTATCTTATAAATTTACACAGATGAAATGAAAGTGTTTTGTAACAGCATAAGAATAAGGTAAATATAACTTTACTCTGTACCTATGTGAAATAAAAATGCAAAGAAAATAATGATGTTATAGTAGAACTTGACATGCCTGTTCTGGTATAATCAAGCCAGCACAGATAAAGCAGGAGTGTTGTTTTACTGAGAAGACTCAGATGGGTGTTATTATGTCCAAAAGTCTAGGCCTCCTACTTTGCTCCATCATGTGACCTGATGCTGCTGCAGAATTCAAACCATATGCTGACATTCCCACCAGAACTTCATGAATCTCTGAATTATAAGATTCCTTTTTACTTAATACATTGTATTGATGCCAAGATGATTTTTTGCCTTTTCTTTTATATACCTTTTATACACCTTTTATACACCTTTTATGTACCTTTTATACACCTTTTATGTATCCTCAGTACTCTTAGCCTGCATTCTTGTAATTCCTTAAGTCTGCTTACTTAGCACAGTCCTGGCATTCTGTTAAGCCAAGAGACCAAATACCCTGGAGGCCTTGCATGATGGAGGGAATACCAAATTTTCAGTTTTCATAAAGTAGGGTATAACACTTAGTTATGTCTCTTAGAGCTCCTAAAGACGTTCTATATTCACAAATGTGAAGAAAGCTTAGTTTTTAAGGCTCATTGTAACGAGGATGGAAAACGAACAAGACGCCAGTCTTCAAATGCAGGAAAACTGAAGGCACAAAACTTTGCTCACTCATAGGGATACTTCAAAATGTTTAAAAATGAGAGATTTTCATTGGATATTAGGAAGAAATTATTTACTCACTGGGTAGTGAGCACTAGAATGAGTTACCCAGAGAAACTGTAAATGGCCCATCCCTGGAACTGTTCAAGGCCTGGCTGGATGAGGTCCTGGGCAACCTGATCTAGTGGGCAGCAGCCCTGACTGTGGCATGGGGCTGGAACTAGATGGTATTTAAGGTCCTTTCCAACCCAAGCTTTTATATTTTATATGATTCTATGATAATTCTTATCATACTGCTAATCAAAGTATGAAATATATTCTGCCAACGATCATTTTACGTCTTTGCACTGAAAGAGCATTTTGTACAATTGGAGAAGGAAACTGGAGGTATAGGTCTGTGGTTCTGCTGCATCTCTCAGCTTAGATTGCCCTTAAAGTACTTAATGATTCAGTAAAAAGCACAGTCTATCATGTATGTGATAAAATGTAAAACAAAGAGGTACTCATGTAGGTGATTTTTCTACATCTGGAGCAATTATATTTTATGTGAACAAGATGAAAAAATGAGCAAGCTGCTGTACATGACTCACCAACAAACCAAAACCAAAATAATAAACTAAACCTTCATAGCAGTATGTTAGTTAACTGTTTATTGTCCATCTGGGTTAAGATACTCTGAATTGTCAGTCATGAAGGGAAAGAATTCCACTTCCTTAGGATACTTGAGCCTCGAGTGATTTTTGTTTAAGGTCATGAGAATTCAACACTCAAGAAAATTAGTTAATTGTGCTTCTCAAAAAGATGTTTGCATTAAGTGGAGGAGATTTGAAAGACATTGTGTGACTTGTCTTGGGTTTCAATTTCTCACCTAACATAAATTTAAAAAACAGTAAATGTGAGAGGCCCTCACAGGTTCTCAGTATGTGAGAGGCCCTCCTCAAGAGCTCATTGTAATGCAGGAATAAGGAGGATGTTTCTAGCAGCCCAAAGCTGGAATAAAAGGTTTTTCTGAGCCCTCAACCACTACAATCGTCTTTCTACTTCTTTTATGCACCAGATTAGTGACTATTTTTGGACAGCTAGTGTCTGCCTGAGCTTGTCTCCTACTGCTTCTTTATTCCCTAAATTTCAGGGGACTTGTATTCACCAAGATGTGGAATAAGAGAGATTTTGTTCAGAATTTCTTATATGGTTCTCTTTTAAACAAAAATCTCATAAAAATTCTATTATAGAGCTCTGTTTCCATTTCTGTTACTTATCCTCTTATCTGTTTTGCTGTCATTCCAGGTTTGATTTTGAATTTTGTTCAGTTTTGTTTAAAGCAAGGCTTATGCAATGATATGGTGGCTGTCTGTCTGCATGAGCTGTAGTAAAGGACTGATGAGTAATGTCTAGTGATTTTCTCTTTTTAGAGCACAAAAATTTAGCCTTCTGACCTCTGGATCTGTGTAATTTCCATGTGCAATTTCCATGGCACAGGTTTCTTCAGGAAAATGCAACAGTTGCTGGCACATGTGCTGTCCCACAGTTGATAATGTAAATAGGAGTGATTAATATTCTTGAAATCTTTAACAGCAAATGAAAAAGCTTTTTTTTCTCCAACAGAGAAGCACTATTGCTGTACCATTCTTTTAACTGTGCTGTTAACAGCAAGAATTACAGGTCTCATTGCGGAGTAGGTGTGCAAATACATCAGTGTAAAAAGGGGGAAAAGCTGAGCTCAGACTATAACAGCTTTCCTGCCCTTTACAGGATGCTAGAGACATTTTTCATCCTTTATTTTAAAAATTAATTTTGAAAATAAGAATATGTACTTTGATTCTGAATGATTTTCAATTCTAGCTGCTCTCCACACCCTGCTATCAGCAATAACCAGAAGAGAACTCTATCCTCCCTGGTAAGTCATCAATTGTTCTTATATTTACTGACCCTGTCAATTTATTAATATTGAAATACTGTATCCCTGAACAGGAAAGATGATATTTTTGTGAAACTTCATGTTACCTTATCATTGTTCCTCTGAAATCTCTCTTTGGTTACCCTCTGAATTATATACTGTTATCTTCCTATGGAGCATTTAGTTTCTATTAAACTTGCAGGAAGAACTTCTTATACAGGGAATTAATTTTTAAAAAATCCTATTTTTTCTAATAACTTATTGTATTCTAAACTTGATGGATCACAGCATTAAATTGTGCAACATGACACTTTTTTTAAAATTTTTGTTTTTTCATTAGCGGTTGGGGCTAAAGAAAACAGAGAAAAGAAAAGAATTAGCTGAAAAGTGATGGTTAGAAAGAACAATCGAACACATGACTGAAGAAATACACAAGCAAAAGTGTTTTTTTCCCCACCAAGGTGGTATTGCAGGACTGGCTTTGTTTTTTATTTCCCCAAGGCAAGAATCAGATGTATGAGAAAAACAGCAATAACCTTAGCAAAATTTTTACTTTGTTGGTCAAAAATTACTGTAAAATGTGTTTTGCAGTAACTATGTTGTAAAATCAGAGGAAGTGGGTTAAATATCAAGACAAAGCAAAAAGGAATACAATAAATTCATAAACAGTTCAGTGAAATATAAAAATGTCAATATGTTTTACTGATATCTATTGGGTTTTTAGTATCTCAGTTTATAAGTGCTTGGCTAAGTCACTTTTTGTTTTCAAGAGTGTTAGTGAGGAAAAATAAAATTATTACCTGCAAATTCATGAGATTTCTCCTGGTTTTAGATATATTTCTAGGAAATCTTATTATCTAAGTGGTATAATAAAATTATGAGTATGAGAGTTCATTTAAAGAACAAATTTATATGAAATTAAAGTAATCAATGAAATAGCACATCATTAATAGCAATTTAAAATAGAAAATAGTGAATATATTATAGTGAAAATTTTCATACTGAAAACTGAACCAATATTTAAAACTTGCTGTAACATTCCATTAAAATTGCAAAGGGAAAGAATGTCTATCTGCAAATAATTTATAAGCAGAGGAAAAGATTTAGTTTTGAAACTGTTCACATCTATGTATATTTGAATAGTGATGCTCATGTAAGGTTTATGAATACCTCTGCTCTGTAAGAATTTCAAACCAACCATGATAGTATGAATGCCTCATTGGGACTTTCACTGAAACCAGATAGCATGCCCTGGGATAAACTCTTCTCAGCATTTTTTTTTTTTTTTCTTTTAGTTCAGTGAAATGTGTTTGTATGTCTGTGGGTAATAAAGCTGGTGAAGGATTTAAAGAACAAGTCCTATGAGGAGCAGCTGAGCCAGCTGGGGTTTTTTAGCCTTGAGAAAAGGAGGCTCAGGGGTCTCCTTATCTCTTTTCACAACTACCAGGCAGGAGTTTGTATCCAGGTGGGGATTGGTCTCTTCTCCTGGGTAATGAGATAGGATAAGTAGAAATGGCCTCAAATTGTGCCAGGGGAGTTTTATTGGAAAAACAGTTTTCACCACAAGGGCGTTAAGCACTGGAACAGGCTGCTCAGGGAAGTGCTGGAGTCACCATCCCTGGAGCTATGTAAAAAGCTTGTAGGTGTGTGCTTAGAGATGTGGTTTATTGATGGACATGGACATGCTGGGATAATGGTTGGACTTGATGATCTTTAAGGTTTTTTCCAACCTAAATGATTCTCTGTTTTCCAACCTCAACAATTCATTGATTCTATGATGATCCTAATGATCTTTCTACAAACAATTCTACAATTCTATGTATAATGCCACAAATGAACCTGACTTTTTATTGATAGTATAACACATGCCAGTCATGTCCCTGTTTTCTTTTAAAGTTGATAGAAAACTTAATTATCTAGAAATTTTTAAAGGTAAAACAGCTTTCAGATATTTTGTTTAATATTTTAAAACAATGTATTGCAAGAATATATAAATATGGAATGTTTATTTTTTGTGGATTTTTATACAAAAGATATTTCTTGTTCTGTAAGAAAGAGTCTTACAAAATGGAATTCTTAATCCTGATGTGCAATATCTATATCTACATATAAAGTGAAAATTCCATAAACACACTGAAGGCACAAGATAAAAGCTGAAGCTTTCAGAAGGAATGGGAATTACACACACTACTGAGCACAGTAAATCAACAATATGAAAATTGTCCAGTATAAAAATAAACTCTTTTCCTAAAGCCCTCAATGCAAGAAAAGTATATAATCTATAACAGTGAGATAATTGGATTTCACTGCAATATAATTTATAAAAAAGTCTTTTAAATTCTTTAGATTTATGTTATCAGTTCGCCATAAGTCTTGGGAATGAGGGCACACCTGGATTTCCAAATATCAGCTGGAAAGAAAGAACAGAAATTTGAACAACATAGTGTGAAAGAAAGTTGCCTTCTATTTTCTATTTTAACTAATCTTCTTCTTGAAGGCAATCAGGAGACTGTAATAGCCAGTAGAGAAGGGAGGAATTAGGGTGTAAGGACACATACTACATAAAAGCAAGAAATTTGCCTAGCCCATATTTTGTGAACAGGTATAGAAACATGATGACAAAAAGAGTGTACAGATAAAGTAATGCATCTCCAGGATATACTAAGCTGAAAACAGAAAATATTTAGAGATTCCATATGTAAGAAATTACATCTTTGGTGTTACTTGTATGAAATTATTGGGTTGTACAGTGCACTCTTGTTTCATCAATTTATCTAATTGACTAGTAGACTCATAGCATCTTGCAGAAAAGAATTCCTCAGCTTAATTACAGTATTCTTGATAAAGACCAGGACATCTTGGCCACCTGGGCATTTGCTGGCTCATGTTCAGCCAGTTGCCAAACAGCACCCCCAGGCCCCTTTCTGCTGAGCAGTTTTCTAACCACTGCTCTCCAATCCTGACTACACTGGATTGCTGCAACCCACCCGGGTGTATTCCTGTGTCACCTGCTCTAGGTGACCCTGCCTTGGCAGGGTGGTTGGACTAAATGATATCCAGATTGATATCCAGAGGTCACTTCAAATAAGAATTCTGTGGTTCTGTCACCCAAGCACAGGAGCCAGGGGCCTTGCCTTGTTGAACTTCATGCCATTGTCCTTACTCCATTAATCAAGTCTGTCAAGATCTCTCTGTAGACCCTTTCTACCCTTGAGCAGATTAACACTCCTACCCAATTTGATGTCATCTTCAAATTTACTGAGGATGCACTTGATCACCACATCCAGATCATCAATAAAGATACTAAACAGGACCAGCCCCAAAACTGAACCCCTGGAGAACACCACTAGTGAGTGGCTGTCAACAGAATTTAACTCCATTTACCACAATTCCCTGGGACTGGGCCATCCAGCCAGATTTCCACCCACCACAGTCACCCATCCAAGCCTAGAGCAGACATTTTCTTAGGACCATGCTGTGGGTGATGGCATCAAATGCTTTACTGAAGTCTAGACAGACAACATTCACAGCTTTTCTCTCATCTACTAAGTAAGTAGATCATCTTGAACTTGAAGAAGATCGGGTTGGTTGGGAAGGACTTTGATAAATCCATGTGGACAGGTCTCATGTCTTGCATGTACCATGTAATGTCACTCAGGCTGATCTCTTTCCTAACCTTGCCCTGAACTAAGCCTTCTTTTTTTCCTAGAAACACATCATTGCTACTCCTATACTATATTTTTTTAAGTTTGTGGTGGTTGTTTTTTCCAGTGACAGAAAATAAACAGGCTTCACTTAGCACTTATCAAATTACATATTCTTTTATTTTCTACTAGATTTTTTTCCTCATTTTTTGGATTACCAGGTTTATTTGTATTTAATCAATTTGTATTTAAATCCTTTAAGCCTGCTGCATCAATTAGAATTAATCTTTGTGCTCTGTCTCATAAAAACACATCCAAAGATGAACTGTTCTTAGGAGAATCTTATGGAGTGGTTCCATGGACAGTTATTTACTACATCCACCATTCATATCTGAATCATTGTAGGTATCTCAAGGTGCCCTGACTGATGCACTGAGGCCTATGTCACCAGCTTCACAGTTTTAAAGTCTGTGCATGTTGTCCTTGCTGTTCATGACATTCTACAGTATGGACCAGTCTTGTTCTCATTCACATCTCAATAGAGTTGGTTTCTGATGGTACTTTAAACTGTAAAAGTGATTATTTTTTTCTTACAGAGAATCTTTCTGTAGATCTCCTAACTTGACCTGAAGGCAACCATATCTTCTGTACCAACACATTGTTCGTGATCTAATTATGTTGTTTTTGCACAAACTAATAGAGGGTGTGGCCTCTCTCATCTAAAATTTAACATTTACTTAGGCTTGTTTTCAACAGAGTTTTTTACTTTATTGCTGCAAAAAAAAGGACATTTTTGATTTTTTTTAGACCTGAAAAAAATTGAGCCTCCTTTCAAGAGACTCAGAAATTAACTTGAGCATAAGGAGGGATCATGCTCTAAGGAACAAGTTCTAGAGTAGAGTGACTTTTCACTTTGTTAGGTGACACTAGATGTAAGAATTCAGCACTAATAGAAAATACTGACTTAAGAAAAAAACGAAAAAAATTAGCAATGCTTTATGGACAAATTAGAAATTGCTTTTGTTGCTGGTGTTTTTTTTTAATACCCTAGAAAGTAATGGATTATTTTTATTTTTATTTTTAAATAATGATTCTTCTATTGACTACTATTCAGGTGGTAATAAATCTGCATGTTCCATCAGACAGAGATCAAGAGAATGTTTTAAGTCATAATATTGAGACAGTTAAGAACAAAACCTTGATTGTAACAGCCAATGATGGCTCAAAGTGAAACTAGAAAAATATACAAGTTAAACTAATATTTAATATATTAACATATCATATTTGATATATTCATTTGAAAAAAAAATATTCACAAAGAATAGTATTTAATTTGGGATGCCTTTTTGGAGTTTTCTGTCAGTCAGAGTTGGTTCTGCTTCCAATCTTAAGTAACATATGTCAAAAATTTTTACCATCATGAGTTTCCAACTTTTAGCAGGTTTGCACTTTGCTTAAAATTAGCTGTGGTGAAAAGAGGAAGAACAAGACAGGATACAAGAAAAGATTGCAATTTTCTTCCTCCTACAGTTTAGTGCTTTGCCCGGTGAACTCTGCACTTCATACAGCCTGGACTGCATAAGAGTGATACTAGTCTTTCTAAAGAGAGGTTTGTTTGCAGTTATTTGTCCTCTGCTTTCTTTTTCCATCTGTTTAAGTGTGAAGGCATCAATCTACAAGACTACTAATAATATTATTCCATTTTAATACAAGTTTAAGTGTATCAGTTTAAATTGAAAATGTATGTAGAAATTAATTCATTATCCCAAAAGGGCTGCTGATAGCTGCTTGTACCCAAAAGCAGATGAAAATAAAAAATTGTTTCTCTCCTAACTTGTTATTCCTGCTTTTCATGTAAGGCTTTGATTACCAGTGTCCTTCTCCTAAACATGACTTTTACTCACAAAAAAACCAGGGGACACAAAACTAATAAAGCACATTTTGTCCTTCTTGGTATTATTGAGATTAAGGTTAAACTCTCTTAAATTTTGAGAGAGTCAGATTAAAACTTTAAAGATCCCAAGCATAATATTTCTAATTTGCTATTCCTTTAGCCTTCCAATACATCATTTGCCCACCCATGCAAATAAGATAAGGTAAAAAAATTGAGCCTTCTATTTCTGTAAGCTATTATGGACCAGAAAACATTTGTTTTGTAATGTCAGTTCTATAATACAATGGTTACCTTGAGAGCTGGCTTTTCTTGCAAATTCAGTGTTTAGATTTCTGTGTTTTCAATGTTCTCCTGTCTCAGTGTTTTTCTATTTCATTTTTTAGATTGTGATGATGATTTAAAAAACTCATAAATATTATGGTGTCTACAAAATTTTAAGCCTTTGAACAGCATCTACCTTTTGAAAGGCAATCAATTTTTTGCATCTTTTCCTCTTAAAAATATATTTTATGTTGCATCAAGGTTCTTCATGTCTTTCAAATTAATATATTTTAATCTTGTAAATCAAAAGTTACACAGAATTCATAGTGCTTTTTCTAGAACAATAATAGCCTAAAATAGCAATTAGTATGCAAAATAAAGCCAGCCAAGAAATCCTGGTACATAAACAGTCAATGGGAAGGATTTAACTAAATATTTGCAAAGAAATCATAGCAGATTGACTTGAAAACTTTCAAATGGAAGGTTTTCAGCTATAAATATTTACTTATAGAATCTGTCATTCCTGACTTCCTAATATGTTATCCTTTTTGCATAATTTATTTTATTTGTGGTCTTATTAAGACATAATTATCTATTACATACATTACACATAGTTAAAATTAACTTAATATTTCTGTTTCTTTCTCTTCGGTGTCAAAAAGATGATCTAGGAATATGTTTGTACAGATAATGAATGACAAATAATCTTGAATTTTTCTCTGTTGTCATGGGTAAGCAGATCTCCACTCTAAAATGAAAAGAAATATAATCTAATAACTAAGATATAGAAGGTAGAAATAGGTATTGACAATCAGCTTTAATTGTCAGCACCTTCCTGGTGCTATCTGGACAATGAATGTCTCAATAAAGCCAATGTATTTACTGAGGATATCAGTAAAAATGAAAATAAACTGTAGAGCTGGAGGATTGACACAAATATCCCTAAGATTATGACAGGCTGTAGAATATGAATATAGAAAAACTGTTCACTTTTTGTTTCAAGAAAAGAAATTGATTTTACTAATACAGAGTTAAACTGTAGAAAACTTTACCACAGCTCACTAGGGTTACCAGAGGTGCACATGGCAGATAGAAGCCCAGTGTGGGTGTCTGTTTGTGTAGAAGTGATTTAATGAAAAGGAATCAAGAGAGAGAAAGAATGTTCTAAGGGTTACAGCCTTTCTTGTACATCCACAGAGTCTTTTGGGCTAGTAACAGGAGAAGCAAAAATCTTTTAATTATTTCATTATTGATAATTTTGCCACTGTTTATACTGCTAATGATCAATTTGGGTAAAATAATGTGGCTGTATGGTGTCAGCACCTAAATAACTCCCAGTAAATGCCTTTTAAACTTCTCTAGATTTTAAGTGTTGCATTCATACATTTCTAAATCTATGAGGTCTTGTGGCATTGCACCTTTGGTGGCTTATTAACTACTGTTAATGGAAAATGATCTGCTACACAAATGCTGGAGGATGTTTCATCTCTGCTACACTGCAATACTTCAATTTCTACAGTGTATTAGTACTTGATGCTTGCTATAACTTATTATCTCTAGACTCCTAACCTAAAGGAAGGAGTTAGGTTTGGGGTACCCTAAATTTTGCCTATTTTCCTCTTTCATAGGAAATAACAGTTAAGAATTTGCTTGTTTAAAAACTTGAAAGATTTGGTGTTATTCTTCTAGATAAAGTGTATCAGATCAGATAACTATCAGACGATTCATTGATACAGCTGCTGAGTAATTTCTCTACTCCAAATACAAATCTATAGAAAGCTCTTTATATATATAATGATTGATTCTTGTATATAAGTACTTAATTTAGGTTAATTTATGCTTTTAAATTTGTAACATCCACAAAGCAAATTCCTGCAGTCCTAGAATATTAATGATTCAGAAGATGAAGTTTTGAAAAACAGCTGTATCGTTACTGACTTTGATGTGTACAGTCATTATGTAAATCGTTTCCCTTAGCAAATAAATGTTTAGGAAATGACACAATTGTGATATATCTGCAGTTATGGGTCGGTGACTGTACACCACCTTGTCAGTGTGATGGGATGAAACCAGTGTGCTTGGGTATAACCTGGAACAAATTTGCTTCTATCCAACTCGTCATTGTCCTTTTCAATATTCTACTCAAAACTACTGATAAAAATTTTTGAGGATGAGAAGAAGGAATAAATAGACAAGTATTTCTGTTGATCCAGGACATATCTCGTCTGTACTGTTTGATATAACTAACCTTTTTGATAGGCTTTGGACAGTCAGTTGACCTTTTTCTCCTAATACCTCCCAGCATTTATATACTTCAGAAATGATGGCTTCTTGCTTGCTTTAGCCACGTTTTTTCTTATGAACACAGTGTTCATTATCCTTCTCACTATAATGTCAGATTGAAAGGCAAACATTTACCGTGCTATTGCCTTCTTCTTTCAATATATCAATGGCTTAAGCTATGAACCCTGTATATACTTAAGGCTCCTAAGCCCATCAAGGGAAACTGGATATCACTGTCCTTTATCAAGGTAATGCCAGCCAGAAAGTTGTCAACAAGTCACTTCAGGTTAGATCAGTATCAATTGATGTCTCTTTATTGCTTTGGGGTTACTCAATGAGGCCACTAAGGGAAAGAAACGGAGCTGACCAGGGGCTGTTATAACTTGTAAAACATGAAAAGTGTTGTGGATCATGAGTAAAGCAATAACAGTTCTGCCTAGAGATTGAAATTTGATTCTCAGCTTACAGTTAATGAGACCATTACCTTGTTCTTCATAGTTCTAAACACTTAGAGGCTGTTGTTATGAAATCCAACAGATTTGTATCATTATGTTCTGTAAATGATGGAAATTAGCATAAATCGCCCAAAATGTGCCATTTGAAATGCAGTGCAGAGTGATGCTGAGGATATTGTCTTTCCACTTTGTAAAGCATTAGTTTATAATGACTTTGTATCCCTTGTGCTAATATTCCATGTATGTAAATGTTAAACGCTGCCAACAACAATTATAAAGTAGAAAAGTTTGTTTGCTTTATTCCATATTCATCCTGATAATGAGGGATGAATTGTGCTGGGCATCCAGAAACACTGCTGGTGAAATAAGCAAAAACTTAACAAATACAAAGTATAATTCATATAGCTCCATATCCCTCTGTGTAGGGAATTTAATGGTAACATATTTTCCTAAGAAGTGATGCTTGTGATGATGAGGAATTTATTTTCCCCTTTGGGATTGAGACAAGGAACCATAAGTTTACACACTGTTCTTTAAGGCTAACTTCTTGCTGCAAAAGTTTTCTTTGGAAATACCTTGAAAAATACCTTCAGAAAAGAAAGAAAAGAGGTATTACACTTTTGCTACATATTCAGCTGTATTGTGTCCTTTCAATGGAATTGGGGAAGTATTTTGAAGTTTAGGCTTAAACAATTTCTCTCAAGTATTTTTTATCTTTTGTTAGGCAGTATTAAGTGTCAGGTGTTGCTATTACTTTTGAGGTCCTGTCCAGTTGAAGTGGAAGGGACCTTCAAAGGGGACAAACCTATGTACTACTTCTCAACCTAGGTAGTGTATCACACTGCTCAAGAATGACTGAGAATTTACACAGGGTGGGGGAAATATTCTGCCTACCATGGCTGTTAACAACATGAAGGAGGAGAGAGATTGTTTTTTTAGATATGTAACAAAAAATCCACACAGAAAGTAAGCAAAAAGTCAAGAATGAGATTGTAAGAGCAGGGTAATCAGCTAATAGTACCTGTGGCTCCATATTAATTGGCAAAATGTTGCTAATTGCGAGTAAAGATGGTGTTCTTGCTGACAGCTTCCTACTGTGTTCATAGAAGTAGAACTTGTTACATCCTTAATCCATAAACAGGATTGCCTTGAAACCACTTCCCATTTATCGTTTCCTAATGCTTGGCTGCCTCCAAATTTGCAATTGACTCATGGGTTAATAACTTAACTTGTTGATTAATAACCCAATGAAAGTGTTCTGTGAAATAAACTTTATAGTTTTCTCAGACTCTTCTTTTTGATTCTCTTCTTTTTAGTGTCCAAGTGGAGGGGCTTTTGGTTCTATATTTTGCAGTGATTTTGAACATCATTACTAAAATAAGGAATTTATTTTCCTGATGGTGCTTATTAAGCCATGCCTTTAAACCTTTAGGAATGGTTGCTGAATGGCAGTGGAAGCTGTAAGAATTTAGATCTATAGTTTCTTCTAGTATTTTATAGGATCACGTTGTACTTATGGTTCTCAAAATATGTGTTTACATTGAGAGCTCAGCATTCTATGAGACAAGGATACATATCAAAATCAAGCTCAAAATTAAGGATGTGCAAGTTCTCATCATACTATCTACTAACATTCATTAAAGATCAGGACAGTCCAGTTGTCTTAAAGGTACTCAGTTCTTTGTAGATCAGTGCTGTATTTTAGTACCAGTTTTACAGATTTTACGTGTTTGGATCCACTGCACACCTTCCCAGAGGACATTAATCCAAAATTATTTCTTTCTTCTCCAGATTTTCCAAACCATTGACAAATTCCCCATTTTTCAAAGGAAGACTAAAAAACTACAGAGGAAGTACATTTTCCTAGTGTAATGGAAATGTTTTTATATTGATTTGCTTTTTTTTTTTTTATTTTGGATTTTTTCTTATAGTCACTGATTATCTTAAGAAGTATCTGCTGGACTAGTTAAGATTTGCTCCCAGTATGCAACTATGACATCAAAATAGACTATTTATTCCAGAGGCTATACGTTTTTATCTTAGAAGAATAAGAGTAATCTTATAAAATGACTCATTAATAACTCCAAAATTATGCGTTTGAAAATTCAGTTGCCCCTTTAACCACTTGGCTTTATTAATTTTACTGACATACAACAAGTTGCCACCCCCCCAAAAAAAAACCAATACTCAAACCAAACAAAAGAACAAAACAACAGCATCAACAACAAACCCTAAACCACATACCTATGGACACCTACACGGAATTGAATGTGAGCCTCAATTGTTCTTTGAATTTCTTTTTTCTTTAAAAAATATATAGGGCATTATAAAATACATAGGAAAAAATAGGGTTGGTTTGCTTGCTGGTTTGGATTTTTGTTTGTTTAAGGGAAAAAAAACCTCATCATAACATTTTCTTATTGTTACATTTGTACACCCCAAAAGCATGAATGATTTCAGATGTTTATCTCGAAGGACTACTCCAGGTCATCTGGGATAAAAGTATCCAAGGATTGTGAGATAAAATACCAGCATTTCAGCTGCACCTCTATGTATATATACATATGGTAACAGCCAAGACTACTTGAAAAGGGAGGATAGATCAAAGAAATATCCTCTTAAAGATCTGAAAATATTGACTGAAGACCAAGAATCTTTCCATACAGAATTTTTTAGGAAACTATCTTGGAAAAATCTGACGTGCACTGTCTCCATTAACAATGAAAGGTGAAACATTTACACTTTGGGAACTTTAACACAAAAAAACCCATTAAGCTATTAGAGAGCATCCTTGGTAAAAGGTTTGGAGAGAGAGCTTTATGAGGACTGGCTGAGGGCACTTGGCCTGTTCAGGGATGAGGGACTGAGGGGAGACCTCACAGTGCTCTTCAACAACCTTACGAGGGGAGGACGAGGGCAGGCACTGATCTCTTCACTGTCATGATAAGTGACAGGACTCGAGGAAACAAAATGAAGCTGAGTCAGGGGAGGTCTAGGCTGGATATCAGGAAAGGTTCTTCCCCCACAGTGTGGTTGGGCACTGGAACAGGCTCCTCAGGAAAGTGGTCACAGCACCAACCTGACAGAGCTCAAGAGTGTTTGGACAATGCTCTCAGGTCCATGGTGCCACTCTTGGAGTGTCCTGCACAGGTTCAGGCATGGGGCTCGATGACCCTTGTGGAACCCTTCCAATTCAGCGTATTTTACAATTTTATTATCAATTGAGCCTGAAGTTTGCTTTGTGGGGTGAGTGAGGCCTTATCCACTTCAGCAATATATCCAATGAGTGCAATATATCCAAAATCTCAGCCCCAATGACTGCAGTCAGGCACATTAGAAGATGGTCAATGTCACCTTTCCTGGCTGGTCATCTGTCTCATTTACAGAAGGCCTTGACCTCATTTACCTACACTGAAGAAAAAATTTAAAGCTGTGAAAGAGAGCCACATGTCTTTTTAAGAACTAAAATGATGACACAAACAGAGAAAATGCAGGTAGTAGTAGGGCAGACATATTAGACTGTTCAATTTCTGGTTTCAAACACTAAATCAGACTGGGTCTGGTGAGAATACAGCTGAGAATCATCATGAGGATAGAACGCTCCTTTTCACATAGTGTGAGTCTCCTTCTATCCACTCACTGCAAGGCATTTGTAGCAAGAAGAAAGTGTTTTAAAGGCAGAATGCTTAAGCTTCAGCACTTCCCTCAACATGTTTGGGAAGCTGCTATTTCTTCATTGTGGCTACACTGCTCCACAACTGGACAGCCCTACATAGTCCCTTGATACACAGTTCCAGCCTTGGCTTTCTGTGACCTGAGTGATTCAGAAACAAGAAAAATAAATCTCTCTTTTATTTTGTAGATTCAGAGAATAATTTGGATGGCAAGGGAGCTTAAAGATCATCTAGTTCCAACGTGCCTGCCATGGACCAGGATACCATCTTTTCAACCAGATTACTCAATACCCCATCCAACCTGGCTCTGATCACCTGTTTTATAAGAAGAAATGTTGCTACAAATATATTATTTTATAAGAAATGAATGTATGTTTTAAAGTGAGATTAAATAAATACATTTGGACAATCAAATCTATATGCTTAGATATTTTTATTATAAATTAATATTATTTTTTCTATCAGTCTGTGTCCACACTCAGATATAGAATGAGTTTAGTTTGACCATTTCCCAGAAATTGCGCACAATAATACAATTTTTATGTAGTTTCTTACTTCTTACTTAGTTATGTCTTTTTTACAAGGTTTTGAACTGAAGTCAAAATAACAGTAGCAAGGCATAGACAAAAATTGCATTGAACCATAGTTCAAGTTGTTGTCAAGAATATTTATTAATTTATATTCTGTAAACAAAAGGGGTTTTTTATGTTGAGTATGGAATAGATTATATTCTTGTATATTTGTTTACTTTGTTTTATGCTTCTAGTGCTTTCATTTCAAAGCCAATATGATAAACAAAGACTGTTGCTTAGCAACTTCAAGTATTTCCTTTTTAAACTCAATGCTAATATTTTGCATTGTAATGCAGGTTCAGTTTATACTGTGTGATGAGCTATTGGAAAATAATTGACTTCTTTCTTGGAGTAATTTCTCAAAAAATTATTTTATCTATTATTTGTCTAAGGAATTTTTCAAAATCATATTAATGTATAAAGTTTTTGTTAAAAAGGCAATTTATTATTCTACATACTGAAGAATTATTTTTCAAGTAATTACCATTTAAGTAAAATTTATTTTCCTTGGTCTAAATAGAGCAATCTTAAATCAGTAGATTTCTACAATTTAGATGTACCCCAAGCAGAGTAATTCTAGTTTTTGTCTCTCTATTGAGTACCCAGTAATGCACCCTCTTCATGCTGTTACACTTCGAAATTTTGCATTTTGTGTGTGAAACAACAGGTTAGACCTTTATTTATTCATCAGTTCGGTGATATAAAAGTAAGAAGCCATTCATTTTCTTCTAGTAGAAGAAGGTGCCACAGCAGTGTTTGACTTCTGATAAAATCACCCTGTTATTAGTGATTAGTAGGATTATGTGTCCATTAATATAAGTAGGGTTATATGATTATTATTTTGACCATCTATCTCATTTGAAAGCATGTATTTTCATATTCAATATGTTGTGAAATTGTTTCTTGTAAAAGACTACATGTATTTTTTTGTCTCAGGAATTGGAAACCATGGATTAGTAGACACAATATTTCCCTCCTCACTATTGAGTCGCATTTACAGTTTGGAGGTTTTTGGGTTTTGTTGTGTTGGCGTTTTTAAAGTGTTTTGCATTCCATGTTTAGGGACAACAATGTTTCTGAATTTTGGTGGATTAGTTATTGTGGGTAGAACTGAGACTTTTAGAAGAAGAAGAAATTAATGGAAGATCGCTGCATTGTGACAAAAAGGGTTTCAATATAGCAAAGTGAGAATGAATGAAAGAAACATGCTTATTTGGGGCTCATGTTAAATTTGGGTGCTGATATAACATGGTATTTATACTGAAGAAAGGGAAAGGACAGGAGTTCCTTATTATATAATAGTATGCATCTGATGTTTAAATGCTAATTGCCTTATTTGAGGCATTTAAAACAAGCACAGGATTTCCCAATAGCAAGAAGCTGGCAGAAATTTAACAAGATTAATACATTTTCTTACAATATGTTAAGTAACTTAGGTAATTTAGGTAGGCTGAGTTGCTGGTTTGTTTTTTTCCCTGAACTTTTCTTTGAGTTAACTCTCTGGTAGAAGTGCAGCATTCATTAGATTATACTTGCTCAACACCAGCATTCTAATCTGTGTATGATGGCACAGATCAGTCTGGAATTTCATATATGCTGGGAGAGAATCAGTGAATGTGTTTTCCTAAATAGCTTGCTTTTTTATTTTTTTTTTTTTTGTGAAGAGGGAGATAACTGTTAATTTTGAATAAGAATTGCTAATATGTTGTTGCTTTAATTACCTTCTGACTTCAAAGGGTAGACACATTTCTAAATAAATTAAGATATAAGCAAAAAGTTCTTAGTACTTTCTTTAATCAGAAACTGCAGCTGTCAATTGCTTTCTCTTTTGGTCATAAACTGGCATTTGAAATTTGGTGACAAATAATGCCTGTTTTACGATTTAGTGTAGTCATCGACTCCTTATTGAAGGTAGAATCTGTTAAGGGAATAAACTCGTGGAAGCTGGCATTCTTGATTTAGAAAATGGACTATCAAATTGCAGAAAGATGAGTTGCAATATTCTCCATGTCATATTAAGTTGTCAATTATAAAAAATGTTAAACAGGAGACCATTTAGGGAAAAAAAATACTATTATCAGTGGTAGTAACTGGGATCATAATTCCCAGAGTTTAAAACAAACTCTATAAACATTTTGTAGTTCAGGATATTCTTACTTGGCTAGTCCTTTAGCAACTTCTTCAAAACCAGTTTTTCTGTTTTTTCTTTAATTTTCTTTTTTTTTTTTTTGATGGTAGGGGCAGGGGGTGTTGGTTTGTTGGTTGGTTGGTTTGGGTGTTGATTGTTTGTGTTGTTTGTTTTTGTTTGGGTTTTGTTTTGTTTTGTTTTCTCCTTTGGTTTCTTTTTTCTTTCTCAAAAGCCAGTATAAAATTAATAGATTATCTTCTATGTTTTTTTCATACCAAACTCTACAGTCTGATTGCAATATAAATTTTTATGGCTTGTTATTAACTCTGTAGGTATTTTGCATATTACAAGAAAAAGCACTTGTCTAAGAAACAAAGGTAACTTGTGATTCAGGATAAGCTCTAAAAACTGCCTAAAGCTATAATAAGACTTAATCTTGCAGTTTCTCTTAAGTCATATATATAATAAATATCATAATTAACTATTTAGCTCAGATTTCTTAGCAGCAGCCCATGAAATTCCTGTGGTTCTGCTTCCTACTTTTCATGAGTTTGGACAGGTTGCTGATTGCACACCTGCATGCACCTTTCTCTGCCTAGATGCATTTTTCTCATGTCAGGTGTTGTCCACAGAGAACTTTTACAGCATTCCTAGAGCATATGCATTCTTAGTCTTTGGCTTAGCTGCATTATTTTTTTTTGTCTTCCACTTGAAAGAAAAAAGAAACAAACAAGAGAATACAAAAATACTTTTCTGTATAGGTTATTATTCTCACAATGAGAGAACATGAAATAACTTGGTTATATTGTTTCTTGAGAAATGCAGAATGAGATATAAATTTGGTATTAAAAATATATGTGGGAAAGAAAGGATGGCTCATACAGCTTTTGCTGATGGAGAAGACATGAAGGATGACTCCACATATTCATACCAAAACTTACTGATTTAGGGACTCCTATGAGTAAAAGTTATTAAAACTTAAATTTATATTATGATTCTCTGAAATTTAGTAACATTATTAGTGTGTTTAATGTTGTGGAGAAGGTGAATTCTGGTTTTAGAGGTTCTCAGTCTATATCTCAGTCTATATCTCTACTTTCTTCTTGCAAGCTTTTACTTGTATCAGTCTCGCAAAGTCCAAGTTTTGGTTTTTATTTTTTTTCTCTTCCCTCACTTGCTCCCTTCATAATGTTGTTAATATTTCCCCTATGGAACACTTTACATTACTTTGTATTCCAAAAAGATAAATATGTAATGATTGTATTTCCATTTTAGATTTGATTTTTTTTCAATTGGTACTATAATATGTAGAATATTATGTGTTAAAATAGATAAACTGGGTTGAAAATTGAATTTTTTCTTATCCATATTTATATTCTTAACATTTCCTTTTTTTTATTGGGCCTGTAGAAACATGCATTTAATTCTTTCCATTCATTCATCAGTATTAGTTCATCATTCAGATGAAACAGAAGGCTGCTTCTAGAAAGAATATGTGCATGTCCTATATTTTATGAAAAAGTAAGCTCTTTGAGTTTTCATCCTTTTTATTGCAATTGAAGAGAAAGATGTTTGTTCTGAATCAAAAGGGAAAATAATGACTAAGTCTTTAAGAGAAAATGAAACACCTACTGGGAATTAAATGTAAGTCAGTCAAAAGGCTGCTTCTGTGAAGCTGCTGTATCTCCTCCCAAGAGGTTGAAATCATCTTATTTGGCTTCCAGGAGGTACCACACAGAATTATTTCTGCCCTAAGAGAAAAATTCCCATTAATTCAAAATGATATAATGTTGAATTTTTCATACCCTCAATGATAAAAGCTATAACGATTTTCCCTGCAGGCTAGAAAAATATGCAAGTATCATTTCTACACGGTTTCCAAATGTATGCCTGTGTGTGTGCTTGTGTGTGTGTGTGTTTCTGTGTGTTTGCATAGTATATACACAGAAAAAAAAGCTACAATAAACTGCAGATTCAGATTTTTAAATGCTTTTGCTCATAATCATCTATAATCGGTGGAGAACCCAAACTGGCGTTTTAAGATAGTATCACCTACATTAACTAGAAAAAATCAGGAAAAATTATACTTATGATAACTATGAAAAATAGTTTTTCCTGAATGGGTTGTTTTTAAAGCAATACAGTGAAAGCAACTGAGAGCCCTGGATGCTCTGCTCATATGTCATCTAGCAATTATGAGGCTTTCACCTCCTCCAAGATATGAAAAGGCCACTTGCCTTTCAAACAAAATCATATAGAGGGATTTGATATTCTACAGACCCTTCCTCTGAATGTCTTTTTGATGATACTCTGAACAGTGTGGATTATGACTCTAGACATCTGATCCTACATGTCTTTGTAGTTTAGACAGATAATGGCTGAGTAATATTCATGAGTTAGGAACAAAAAAAAAAAAGGACAAAGATGCATTGTAAGTAATTCATATGCATCACAGTAACAGGACAGAATTTAATTTCTCAGATAAAATTAATCACTATTAGTAAAGCTATGACAAGAAATAGTGTAATTTGTATGTCAGACTTAGCAAGCTTACAAGCTGTTTGGCTAGTTTGATGTTTATCTCCAATTTGTCATCAGTGATGCTTGTACTCTTCAACATAAGTGAAACTTGCTGCAATTGTCATTTTCAGCAGTTGCCAGTTTGGTTTCATTAAATTGACAACTATGCACAATTTCTAATAATCAAAGAAAAAGCTAATGGTGTTTGCTGCAGACTGCAGCTTGTCCCATCTATGGTTAAAAAGCTAAAAACTCAAGAAGACTAAATGCAATCCTTTTTCTCTCCTCATATGAAGAGGGGAGATTTCCTTGACTCTTAGTATTTTGTTTGTCTGTCAGTGTCCCAGGAAAGCTGAGACACTTGTGCTCAACCAGTCTGTCAGCATCCTATTATGGGGCCTCTTCACTCAGCAATTCACTGGGATGGAGTGTTTGGCTGACTTGTTCAGGGACAGCATAAAGAAGACCCCTCAACAGGTCTTCCCCCTTAAGTGAGGATGTTCTCTGATCTTTCCACATCCCTTCTCAGATAGTTTTAAGAACACACTGTATTGCCATTTGCAGGTCTAAACAATATTCCAAAGCAATTAGCTGGATTTGTACTCAGAATTATTTGATTCTTACTGTGGTGACATAAATCACATGGATTTTTTCATGCTTACCTGATTGGATGAAAGTAACTTAGATTCTTTAAAATGTTGTATTCATGTGCAGAATTACTTTTTCTTCCTTCTTTTTAAAATTTGCAGATTTAGGAACATTTTTCTTAGTAATATCATTTCCAAGGGTAATTCCAGAAAATAAAAATAAAAAAATAAAAAAAAAAATGGAAACAAGAAAACTACTGGAAATTTATGTTTGAAGTAACGTGAAAGAAAGGCATTTTAGACAAAATTTTCCAAGAATAAAATGCAAGCTGTGTATCAAATATTAAGGAAATTATGTAATCAATTTATTCTCCAAAAATCTGCATGTGTATATATGTGCATATTTACATATTTGCAAAATAGTTGAAAAATATTTGAAGAACAGACAGAGAATACATAGTAATTATTCTTTGTGTATCACTGTAGACATGTGTGTGATTAATTAATGTGCTTTTGTTGTTTTTCTAGAAGAGACAATCTGTCCTTAACTGGAGATTAAGAAATGATTTCATACATGTTAATACTCAACTATTAAGTATTTTATTTGGAATTACACTCAGATTTATGATCTGTTCTACAAAGTCTTTACTTATTTAACTACTTTGTGTATCACAGCATAAATCCCTGTCAATAAGGATTTGAGAGATTTTTACTTAGAAACACACAATAATTTGTGTTGTAAAGGACCTCCAGTGGTCATCTACTCATCTTCCAGGATGGTCATCTATATCCATCTTGTTTTATTTTAAATTGTATGGAAATAGAGTTCAGTGGTAACTAAATAATATTGTGGAAATTTTAATATGGGGATGTTTGTAGAAAGCACAAATGAATGAAAAAAATTATATAGTCATAAATTTTTATTTAAAATATTTACATTTTTAACAGAAGTAATGCAGTGTAAGGGGAAGAAATTGGGGTTGAATTTACTTATCTAAGTATCCTTAAGGGACCCTCTCCATGAATCAATACTGATGAATACTCTATAACCATATACAACAAATTCCTTCCTACTCCCATGGATTTTTAAGCTGCTCAAAAGAGACAAAGGTACACAGTAATACACAGAATTTTATTAATCAACATAACCAGTCCTTTCACACATCATCAAACTAATGATTATCACTGTTTTTATAAAAACCCACAGCAAAGTGGTGTATGAAAAAACAATTAGTAAGACAGATGGTGGAGAAGTTTGCAAATATTTACATGGAACTTCAGTGATGGATTGACCTTTTCCAGCTGCCAGATCCCACCCAGTTGTTCTGCCTCTGCCCCTCCTCAACAGGACAGGGGAGAAAATAAAAAAGTTCCCAGCTTGAGGTAAGACAGGGAGATCACTGTGCACTTGAGGACAACATATCTTAAGTACCATCGGTAGAACAGACACAACCTGAGGAAAAATCACATAATTTAACCAGTATAGAGTTGGACCAGAAGGAACAAAGACAAAATACTTAAAGACTTTCCTTCAACCAAGCTCCCTTTCTTCACAGGCTCACCTTCCTCCATCATTCCTAACTCCTCTGCTTCCTCTCCACCAGCAGCACAGGGGGATGGAAAATGGGGATGCAATCACTCACCAACAGCTACATTCTCCCCTTCTTTCTCCTCACACTTTCCCTGCTCCAGTATGGGGTCTTCCCATGGGCTGCATCTTCTATCAGGCCATTTTCACCTGCTGTGATGTGGGGTACTTCACAGCCTGCAGAGTGGATATCTAAGACACATTCTCCACAGATTCCTCCATCCTGAGCCTGCAGAGGCATCCCTACCAGGAACTTTCTTCCTCTCTTCTCCCCTTGGGGCTGCAGGGCTGTTTCTCACATGGTTCCCCTCAGGCCCAGCTGCCTGGCAGTATTTTCCCTTCTCTTACTCATCCCTGCCCTGCAGTGAGACTGTTGGATCTGGCTGGAACTAACAGTGTCTGTCTCCACACAGGCACCACCTCTGCTCCCCTCCCACTTTCACCATCAAAACCTTGCAACTTAAACTTAAACCAAATACAATTTTTCCGAGATGCAAGAATATAACAGCAAAGGCATGAATATTTAAAAGAAAAAAAAAAAAAAAAAGAAAACAAAACAAAACATAAAAAATCAAACTAACTAACTAACAAACAAACAAAACAAAAACCAAAGAAATAAATGACCCCCACCAAAACCCAAAATTTAACCTAATCAGTAGTTGAAAATTGGATTCCTGGAATAATTAGAGTTCAAGATCAGGTTTTTAATACAAAAATAGAGATGATACACATCAGATAGCCAAAGTAAAAATCATCAGTTTATTTGGGTGTCATGGAGAACAGCAAGTGGAAGAAGACAGAAAGACAAAAAATCTAAAGGTGAATGGGAAAACAGTATTTGTTTCAATGTACCAAATAAACTAGGAGAGAAGCTTGAAATTGTCAAGGAAATGGTATGCCAAATGAGATTCTGAACAAGCTCTACCTGTGTATTTGAAGAGAAAAGGTCATGGCTTATGCATTGTGCAGAAAAAACTCGCCAAACAATAACCTAACCTTCATCTCTAAGAGTCCAGAGTCTAAGAATGGGCTCTATCTGAAAAGAAGTCTGGTGAAAATGTCATTAGTGACTGGAGGCAGAAGGACAGCTGTGTAAAGTAGCAGCTAGGCAGCTAGGTAGGCAGTAGAGAGAGCACAAAGACACACTAAGGCAGAGGGGATCAGGGCTGGAGTAGCTAGGCTAACATCTAAGCTGATCTTATGAGGCAGGTAGATAACAGAAGGGAGAAGAGACTAATACCAGGGAAATTCATTCATCTAATACTCCAAAAAAGGACTTTATGGAATAGAGTTAGCAGTGATAAGACAGCAGCAGGGTTATGAAAGTCATTTGAGGACATATATTTGAGAACTTTGCCTCTTTATTGTATGGACAATGTAAACATAAGTAGGAAGGAATTAGTGTAGCTGTCAGCATTTACTTGTTAGTTTAAAAAGAAAGTTCAAACTCTGATTTAAGAGCCAAGATTTTGAAAAAAAACCTAGTGTGTGCCTTTTTGTTCAGGATATAGAAACAAACTGGTAAATAAACCACTACCAATCATGACTGTGTTATCTTCTGTCTGAATCACTTTATTCCCTGAAAATTTTTCCCTCCTTTCAAATTTGAACTTAGTTGATGATTTTCATATCTTTTACTAATTCTTTAGTAAAATAACATTTTGTTGTGTTTTGTTGCCCTAGCACTCTTACCTTACTAGATATTTTAATTGCTCCTATGGCATTTATTTGCCACTTCCAGTGATTCTTTTTACCATAAAGCTTACCACAGTCTCTAACCATGATGTTTAGTTGTGCACATATACTTTTTGCTTCCAACGTGATCCACAAGTAACTTCCATGCTGCCTGAGAAGACTTCTATCTCCTATCTTTTTCTTTTCTTTCAAGAAATTTTTTCATTTCTATGTTGGTCACCTTTTTAAATTGACTGCAGCTTTAGTGAATGTCTGCTTTTGTTGCTACAGAATAGGGCTACAGAAAGGCTGAAGGGCCCAGAGGAAGCCATTTGAAGCTGAGGTCACTTGGCTTGTCCAGCCAGGAGAAGAGGACACTGAGAGGAGATCTCATGGTGGTCCACAACTTACTCACATGGGAAAGCAGAAGGGCAAGCAGTGATCTCTTCTCTCTGGTGATCAGTGGCAGGACTGAGGGAATGGCCTGAGTCTGTGTCAGGAGAGGCTTGGTTTAGATATTATGAAAACTTCTTCACTCCCACAGTGGCTGGGCACCAGAAGAGTCTCCCCAGGGAAGTGGTCATGGCACAACTGCCAGAGTTCAAGAAGCACTTGGACAATGGTATCAGGCACAGTGGGACTATTGGGGATGCCCAGGGAAGGGCCAGGAGTTGGCCTTAGGTGATTTTTGTCCCCTCCAAATAGGGACACTATGATTCTGTAAATACTGAATTACAAAAATCAATCACTGTGACTGAATTGGCCTCAAGCGTCAGCATTTAGAATCACATCCTTTTGCAGACGACCAAATAAAAATTAAATTACCCTGCCTCTTATGAGAACTTCTGTGATCCCTCTCTGATTTAAATAAGGTAAGTAAAGAAGGCCATTTCTCTTGTATGCCCTAATCTCAAAGCATACCTGACCTCTTTTGCATATTGTTATCATTGTTCCTATGTGGTCAAGGAGATAGTAATATCTCAAAATTTCTTTTTTTCTCATCAGGTCTGGGTATTCCCTTGAAGATGGTAACTTCTTTTAAGATTAAAGCAGAATCTTAAAGGGATGATTGTAAGGTGATCTCTGCAAACTTTTGGTTCCTGAAAATTTAAATTTCCCCAAACTCCTTCAAGTAGGAAACTTGATCTTAAGGGATATTCAGATGTTTACCTCAAAGGAACATAAGGAGCCTACATAATTTACAAGTCTGTAGCATTTGCCTTACCCCACCAATACTACATCTGACACTTAATTTAGTTAACTTGGAAATCCATCCTCTTGTACAATTTCTAAGTGCTCCTTTTACCTATTTCAAATGAATAGGTATTACTCTAGGTAGCCTAAGATATCCAGTTGACATGGCTGACCTTCCTTACTAAATTTCTGTCCCGGGTTAGAGATGGTCTTTTAGGCTTCATTCTCCTGTTGTTCCTCTATTTACTCCACATTAAAAATCCCTTTACAGTTTATTTAGTTACAGATTTTGTTTATTGTTGATCTTCATGTGACAAAGTTGATTTTGTTGTACTTCAAAGGTATCCATATTTATGCCATAAATATTTATGGTACTAAATGTGGCTAAGGTGTGGTTGGGTCTACACATCAGCCAGATTCTTTCTTTACTGCCTTGCCTGCCTCTACAATATTGTGGATTTGTAAAATCTTAGAAATTCTTCAGTGTTCCTTAGCAACAGGATCAAGTCCTTAGGTTCAGTGGTGATTATAATTCTCAAGGTTTACAACTTGCTTCTTCATATTCTCTGTACAAGGCAGAGCATTCTATGTGCAAACTCTCCTCAACAAAGTATATATTAAAATTTTTTGTTAGAGCTTTAATCTAGGATCTTATATCATTATAGAGTGGTTTTGCTTGAAAGTCAGAGAATGTAACTTGCTAGCTCAACACTTTTCAGACTAGATTAGATTTTTTTTTGATAAAGGAAAGCTTGAAGAAATTAATGAGAATGTGAACTAGCTTTTTGTCCCTACCATCACTTTGCAAGGAAAGACAATTTCTAAAATGAACCATAAAGTGTTCTAGAGAAAATATTAGGACATCCCTTTGGAGAAAAAGCCCTATATTCCCACAGTTGCAGTTAGATAATAGAATGAGATGAACTATATTTGTTTAGAACAACCATGGACTATCAACAATAAAGCAGAATCATTTGTCTGATCTCTGCCTTCCCTTATCTGCCTCAGAAACTCTGATTTCTGTCCTGCTGTCATCCCAGAGGTACTGAACTGAAGCACTTTCACAAGGATTCTGTCAAGTCAGTCTAGCCATCTCCATGAACTCAGTCATTTGTCTTGGGGATTCTGCTTTCACAAGGTGAAAAATAAGTAAATATTCTCATTGGATGAAGTGATGCCAGGAGAATTCCTCATTTTTAATATTCCAAATGTGTTAACACGTGCCGTATGTTCTGCCACAGTCAGCCACAAGCAGTCAAAGAGCAATTCACCTGAATATATAAATATACAAGAAAAAGTTATTAAAGCCTCTAACCAAAGCAAATCTTCAACACCACAAATCCATCTTCTAACTGCAAAAATTTGACATACATAAATATCCAGTTTAAGGCACATATTACCCCTGCCTCGTGATAGCAAGATCACATGGTTGTACTCCTGACAATGTATTTTCTTTTTCTTACACATTATTTTCTGTGTTACCTTCTTCCTTACAATTTTAATAATTTTATTTTTAATGCTATAATAAGTATGTTGAATAACATGGTAGTTTTAAAACTTTTTATTCAAAGAGAAAAGCAGGCACATTCAGTGTTCTCGAGACCCACCAAAAAGGACAGATCTGATATTTCTGTGGCACTTGGCGGGCAATAGAAAATTACTAGGACTTTTAATTTCCCTCAAAGTCACATAGAATCACAGAACCATTGAAGAGTTTGGGTTGGAAAGTACCCTAAACATCATTTAATTTCAAGCCCCACTTGGGTTGGTAGGGATATTTTCCAAGAGACCAGGTTGCTGGTCCAACCCCATCCAATCTGGTCTTGAACTTTTCCAGGAATGGGATTTCCACAGCTTCTCTCAGCAGTCTGAGTTTACTTGAATTTACAGAATCAGGACTGGTGAATTTGGAATGGACCAATGAGCTTGATCATCATTACTGTTTAACTGCTAAACACTAAATAAGTCAAGGCCCTGAAAAAAAAATTATCTGCTTATTTATTAAATACTTCTAGAAACTTTGTGTCAAGTTTGCTTTTATTGGACAAATTAAGTAGAATGTTGATGTGACATAAAAATGTTATATTCCTCTAGACCTTAGTGCTTTCATAGTATTTTATTTTTTTATAAAACAATCTTTTGCAAAATAAACCACATTTATTGTTGCAAGTGAGAATTCAGATTGATTCTAGAAAAACTGCTACAAACCCAGTTTATTTTTATATTTTCATTGGCAGCAATTTCTGGTCAACCAAAAATTTTAACCTTTTCATATTAAGATTAAGAAAATACATATTTTTTAATAATTTAGTGTTAGAAAGAATTTTGGCTTTCAGGATAACTGCTAAAAGAAAAGAAACCTTAAATCTTCAATGATAGAGGCAGTCTCCAACTAAAAGAGAGGAGTCTGTTTCTTGATCAAGTACTGTTTCAGATTTTCAGAGCCTGCAGACTAAATCACTAATCATATCAAGGGAACATATTTTGCCTATTTGCATGCAAAAATTTCCAGATAATTGAAAAAACCCTTTTGAACTGTAGAAGTGTATGACCTCAAATATTTTTTTTTAGTTTCTATCTCTAAATCTTCTCTCTCTCTCTGGATTGTTTATATTCATACTCTGAATACATTATCTTGGAAAAGTATTGACCCCACATTTGTCTCAGTTATTCACATTCTAGATTCAGATGTTATAATGATGCTTACTATGTACATTTTATGAATACAAATGTTTTTATATAAAGTTCTGTCATACTTTCATTCCAACAGTTTTATGATTAGAGTTTTTATTAATCAAGTTCAACCACATTATATTTTCAAACTGGAGTGTTTGTGAAATTGAGCTTCATTTTAAAGTATGAATTTACTAAAAGTTACATAGTCACACATAACTTTCTTTATAGATTTAGTATCACTTACAAGATACCAAGTCTAATATCAAACACCACTACCTCACAATCATAAAATAGACTGGGTTGAAAAGGACCTTTAAAGATCCTATAGATCCAAGCACCTCCCTTGGGCAGGAACAGCTTTCACTAGACCTGTTTGCTTAGAATTTCATCCAACCTGACCCTGAGCACTTCTAGGAATGGGGCAGCCTCACCACCCTTTCAGTGAAAAAATATAAAGAAAGTAGGTTTAGATTAGATATTAGGAAGAAAATCTTTACACTTGTTCCGTCCTTTGTCCCACCACTACTTCCCATCACAAAAAGTCCTTTTCCATGTTTCTTGCAGTGTCCCTTCAGTGACTGGAAGGCCAGAATTACGTCACCCCTAAAGGTCACAGCCTTTTCTAGTCCAGACTGAAGAATCTCAGTTCTCTGATTTTTCTCATAGGAGAAGTGCTTCGTCTCTCTGATCAACTTGTTGGACCAACTTGTTGGGCCTTTCTGGACTTGATCCAACGGGTCATGTCCCTCCTGTGCTGGGATCTCAGATCTGGATGCAGCACTGCATTGGGGTCTCACCAGAGCAGAGGGGCAGAATCCCCTCCCCCAGGCTGCTGGCCACACTGCTTTGGATGCAGCCCAGGACAGGATTGGTTTCTGGGCTGCCAGTGCCCATGGCTGGGTCATGTCCAGCCTCTCCAGCACCCCAAGTGCTCCTGGGCAGAGCTGCTCTGATCTGTTCATCCCCCAGCCTGTGCTGATACCAGGGTTTACCCAACCAGGAGAAACACTTTGCACTTGGTCTTGTTAAACCTCATGAGGTTCTCATGGGCCCACTTCTAGAGCTTGTCTAACTCCCTCTGGGTGTCCTCCCATCCTTCAGGTGTATCTAGAACACCACTCAGCTTAGTTGTCTGCAAATTTGCTGAGGGTACAGCCACCAGCCACTTTCCCACCTTCTAGAGTACAGCTTTTTTTACGAATCAGGAAATTTTGCAATGAAAGGAAAGGAACAGAGAAGCTGGGGAATGGAAATAGCTGTCCTCAGTTTAGTGCAGCAATATCTTCATTAAAAGGAAGTACTATCAGCCCTAGAGCTAAACCTCCTTAATAATCAAAGGCTGAAATGCGATTCGCTTTTTAGCAAAAACTTTGAAACAAGGAATGACAATTCTGAGCTAAAAAAATTAAGAGTCTATTGACCTGAGTAATGAAGTACCAATTTTAACATAGAGATCAATCCCTGATCATGTAATATAAAATTAATTATAAAACTACAAGTAGTACTAGAGCAGGACAAAGAAAGTTTGCGAGAAGATGTAGTAGACAACATCCCTGAATCATGAAACAGAGGAAATCTAGCACCACTGAAACCTTCTTTCTTGGTCTCTGCTAAAATAAATGCAGTAAGATGTCTCAACATTTAAAGCATTTATTCATAAGCATCTAATCTGAAGAAAAACACTCACAGAAATGTACCTTGTACTTTTAGGTAAGAACTGGTCTTTAAAAGACCTTTAGAACTGGCCTTGTGAAATACTCATGCCTTGTCATACTTTAACAGGGAATGCCTTTGACAGTAATAGACTATGGTAGTAGAGCTTTCTAGAACTACAAGTAAACTGCTGAACAAGTTTTTCTTTAGGTCTGTTTAGAGAAGTCCTCATTGATCAGCATTACTGAAGAAGCTTCATGGAACTCACTTTTATCTTCAGAATTAAGAAAGGGATTTGTGCTTCTGTCTTTTGGGATAGATCATTAAAGAACCACTGAAAAGAAATGGCAAAACCTTTACATCCACAGCCATAAATGAAAATACTGAGGCACAACAGAGACAGCTCTGAGATGAGAAGATGATCTTGTTAAAAATGAAAAAAATTAGAGTCTAAGGGGCAAGAACTGGCAGAAGAATATATTGTGAGGAATAATCAAAGTTTAAAAAGTTCTTCAGTTTAGTTAGCAGGAAATCTCTTTTCACCGAGAGAGTAATTCAGTACCAAGAGAGGCTATCCAGAGAGGCTGCAGATTTTCTGTCCAGGGTGATTTTTAAGACTCAGTTAAATAAAGCCATATCTGATTTGATGCAGTGTTGGTGTAGTACTTGCTTCAGTTGGAGAATGGATTAATGAACTCCAAAATTTGCTTTAAGCTACTAGTTCTGTAACTTCAGGAAAAAAAAAACAGTAGGTGGATTACTTGAAAAGAGAGCAGCTATTAGAAGCTGGAGAATTGTGAATGATAAAATATTATGGTGGGGGTTATGTGGAGTTGCAAGATCAGTAAGGTACACCAGAGATTTAATACTTGCCTTCTCACTTCTTAAGCATTCACCTTATACCATGTGGGGCTAAAATCCTTTTGTTCTTTTTAAAAGTAGATGAAGTAGCTTGTAAAAATCATTTAACAAATGGACTAAGAAAAATAAAAACATTCAAGGAAAAAAATTCTAAAGACCTTAAAATATTATTGGATAAGAATGGTAGAAGTATGCTCCAATTTCTGCATATTCCTGTATATGCACACACATTAAGACACTACAGAAAGCTTGAGAAAAAGAAAATATCACAATGAGTTGCCTCTGGAGTGTTTTTTAGAACAGATCAGATGAATATCTGTTAAGTGCATCCCAGCTCATCACATAATTTTGATTTGGATACCCTTGAAGATTAAATAAAAGTGAGATTTTTTAAATGAGCCAAACATGAATTATTTCTAAGCATTATCACTACTATCCAGATATTTAGATTTGTCACAATTTTTGTTTGTTTGTTTTTTAATGTGGTTACTCTATGTGCCTTCAATACACTGAAGCCTCAAGGGCTAATAGTTGAAAGAAATTTGCATCTAGACTTTTGAAAAGACTTCATAAAACACTAATTAAAAATATAATGATGAAAAAGAACTGACCTCTATAGCTGCTCAACACTCTCCTGAAAGCTGAGAAGGGGAGGGTGCAGGAGTGTGTGTGACTGAGATTTCATCACTGTGTGCCCATACTTCTAACTGAGGAAATCGTGACCAAAACAATTGGCAGACTTTGTGCTTGGCCTTTTTTGTGCTATGGACTTTTTCTTAAATATTGTGAAAATGGCACTTCTCAGTGTGATTGTTCACATTTTTCTTCTCATTTTATGCATCCAAAGAATGCTAGTCATTAAGCTCAGTTCTCAAGTGGCATACTTGAAATTGTGACTTCCACAAATTAGATGGGGATGTTGGATGTGAAATGAATAAAGTGAAAGTGTGAAAGCTATTCATTTTAATGAAGAATGTTTAAAGTCCCATGGATGACTTACCTTATTAATATCCTACTCAGAAAAACTTTTACTAAAATATGTTTTTAATATTGATGCTAGTAGTAGTCAGCATTAAAATGAGTAGAAAACACTTTCTCTTCACTGTACCACTCATTTTACAAGTGCCTAATTTATACTCTACTAATCACTTCTCCACTTATTAAATGGCACTGTGACTTCAAATTACAAACCAGAGTAAAACAATGCTAATCTCACTATGGTATTTGGCTCTTCTGGCATTGAATCCCCATGGGAGAATTATGTTTTTGGATGCATATGATTAATTATACTATTACAGAGAATTAAGACTTATAGCTGAACATAAAAAGGTATTAACACATTCAATCATGAATGAAGTGTGCACAAACACACTTAAAAAAAAAGATGTATTTTTAGTCTAGTTATGGTAAAACTGCAAATTCCCTTTTCTTAATTGCAGAATTCACATTTTTTAAGTGGCATTGGAATATGACAAAAAGAACCTAAATCTTCAAATACTTGTAAACTCCATAATGCAATGTATACATTACACTCAAACTAGCACTTTCATTTTTCTTTGATATATGAAACCTCACTTAGGAAATCAAGGGCTGCTTCAAAATATTTACAGTACAAAGCAAAGAAATCAACCCATTTTTTTTACATCATTGTAGAGTGAAGTTTGAAATTCAAATTAAAAGGATGCACCAGTTTAACAGTCATGACAGTCATACCTGGCCTGAAAAAAAAAAAAAAAGGAAAAAAAAAAAGCAGCTGCAGAATTTGCTCTGGTTTATTTGTAGCACATAAAACAGAAGCAGCTGCCTTTTACAGAAAAATATTCCTAGGATAGACTCCAACATATGCTGGATTTGGTACTATGTCTAGAAAACTAAATGTAACTTTTTAAAATATTAAACCATCATCTTATTAAAGTGATTTATAATTTTTATATCAGGTATTTACTTCAAATTGAATCATCCTTATATAAGAATAAAAATAAGAATACTTCAAGGTGAATTGTATGATAAATCAAGTGTGTAGATCTGTAGAATCTGTCTTCCTCTTTAACAAGGACTAGATACTAGATAAACGCTATATAACCCTGAGTAGAAATGAATTAATTTCTTACCTAAATGAGATACTCAGTCTTCTGAAGAATTTTTTCTCTTAATATCTGGTTTATTTAGAAAGAACATATCCAGCCCATTTTGGGAAAAATATTTTTGTTATCAGAAAGCAAATCTTTCTCAAACCTTATGAAGTTCAGCATTGTGTCAGATTAGTGCAACTTTGCAAAAAACCTCAGTAATTTCCAGCTATTTTTTAATAGAAACAGAACAAGATACAAAGATCCTGACAAAATGATCTTAGCCATGTTGTTCACATAGAATTATAAGAACACAAGTAATCAAACCATGTATTTTTCACAACCTTAAGAACTGGAGAATGTAGAAGTAGAATCTACCTCTTGCAGCAGCTACATATAAACTTCACATAAAAAATGAGAAGAGTGAATGCATCTGATGAAAGCATACTTAAAAGAGATTTCTGTAAATTTCAGGTACTAGACTATCATAATCATAACAGTTGGGGCATGGCTTGCTCATTTTCTGAAACAAAGGAAAAGTGCTTAGATATTTTGGGATATGCATTGTGGGATATGGAAAGGAGTAAATAATTTGTTAAAAAGAAAATAAAAAAAAATTAAAGGAGACTATACTCTTTCAAGTAATTATACCTACACTAAGCATATATTCTCATTGGTTAACATTGAATTCCATTCTGCCATCACAGTTCATTTCTTTCTGTTGCTGATGTGCATAGTTTTTATACAGAATCAAGGGACAATTCTGTTCTGCAGAATGGAATTTTTAATTTATATAAAGTTAGTGACATTTTTCAAAAATAATTGAATTAATTTTCTTACCCAATGGAGAATTTTAAATTATTAAAGATATATTTGTCTATAGGTAGCTTAGGCTCCCGTTCTGTTACACTGTGTGAATTAATACTTATTGACTATATCACTAATTAAACTAAGCTGGAAGTTACATTCCTGATTTTGAACTGATATCCAATAACTATATAACCAGTTGCTAGTACGGATTCCTGTGATCAGAAATGCTCCCATGGTTTTAAACTCAATTTTATTTCCATAAAGGTGAGTTTCCAAAAGCAGATACAAGCAGAAACAAGCAAAGTGTGCAAGATCTACTACTATAAAACATGCTCAAAATTTGAGAAGAGAAATACCTTGACTACTTGACAAGTACTGTCTGCAAATAGAGCAAGAGAATAGCAATATAGTAAGCAATATAGTAGCAATATAGTAAGAATGACTGGTTAGAGGTGTGTGCAGCTCAGTAGGTTTGAGAGTAACCTCATAGCAATGCTACATGATCAGCAGCAGAACAGTCCTTGTCCAAGGGTTATGGGGTGAACTGCTATTAGTGGATCAACCTGAAAACCAGTTGCACCCCTGGAGAAGCATGTTTTCATCCCCAGTTTCCTTGTGAAGCTTCTAGCCAGCTGCTAGTCCCTGACAGTGTATAAAATTGTGGTCTCTGCATTAGAGCCTTATATGACATTTTTCTAGTTTAAATTGAGTCAAGATTACCATGCCTGCTATATTTCTTGCCTCTAATCTCTATAAGCAGATCACAGCTATCAGAAAAATACATCAGAAAATATACCCTTCCTATCTGAGACCAGAAATTTCAATCTGTTTGGATTCTGTTACCTTCTGAGGCAAGCAATGATTCATATATATTTCAGCATTAGTCCTGTACATTTTGTAACCCAGTTACGGTCTCCCACTGATTAGATAAATATTCAGCATTCTATTCCATGTCTTCATTTAGTGCTAGACTAAGACCATCCACACAATTTCTTAAGCTTCCAACTTTGATATAGGAGCATAAATACTGCTGCTTTTGTTCTTATCTTTTCATCTGTCCTGTCTCTGGTCAGGACAAGGTTAATATTTTCAGTAACCAGGGGTTACTGAATGTTGTTGTTCTATACCACATCACATCATGTGCAGGGGTCCAGGGAAAAGGGTCCCTCCAGTTGGGTACATGGTAGAGCAGCTGGCTATTCATGATTTCCATGTGGTGAGCCTCATGTGAATCATTCACCTCTTGCACACATTGTTACTATCATTGTAGCTGTTACTGTTCATTTCTAATGTCGTTGCTTCTAGAAAAATGTTCTTATCTCCCCCCATGATCTTCCCTTTTATTCCCCCACTTCTCCTCTCCAGCCTGCTGCGAGAAGAGGTGAGGGGAAGTGATTAAGTGGCAAGAGCTTTGGAGTATTTCACCCTATTGTGGACTGCCACTCCTAAACCATAACAGCATCCTGTAGGAAGGGCACCCAACCATCCCTAATTCCTCTGCTTGAGTGTGCATGTCTTCTTCCATAACTTAACTACTGTTATTTATTTCATGCATGAGAAACCTAGTTATATCACTGAATTAAAATTGATTCCTTAGTAATAGATTCTCTTTAATGTTCCAACTGGGTTTCTCATGAAATCCAAGTTCTTACTTCTTGTGCTTTCTGAGCCAGACACTCAGATTCTTCAGCTTAGGAACTTTTCACTGACATAGCTGTCCCTACTGTCTTCTTTCTTCTAAATTACCTGACTTTGCTTTCATATTCTTTCTCTTGCTCTTCTCTGTTAGCAGTGTCCATGCAAACTGTGATTTCTGGCTTTATTCCAGATCTTTATAGGGCAGATCCAGACTCCCTAGGAGATTGTACTCTTCTATAATCAACAGAAAAATCACTAGACAGTATTCTCTGGAAGGAGAGGTTTTTGATTGCATTGAAATATCATCTTCTGCCACTGAAGTACTGCTTTAGAGCTTGGGTTTCTGATTCCAAAAAGATTTGCTCCATGCAAGAGGTTAAATGGCCATCTTTTAATCAGAAAAGAAGCACTGATGTCTCCCCTTTCTTTCAATTTATTATCCTCCCAGAAAACAACACTGCTGTTAAGACTTTCATTCTGCTGTGTGATGTTCCTAAAGATCTCTATGAAGCTCTGCTGCCTTTCTCAGCAGAGAGGACTGTTTGCTTTTTAAGAATAATCTGCTCAAGGATGTTCTTAAATTTAGTGAGTGAACCTCTTCAGTACAGCTACTCTGCTCTCAGGAGATAAAATGTTCTCTGATGCTATAAGTGGTCCATATTGTGCATAGATGTATACTATCTTTTCAGAAAGGTGCTAGCTATAAAATTCACCCCCACTTTATTCTGCTGGAGCTCCTTCTACATTTCTTCTTTCAGAGTAGAGAAAAAAGAAGGGTTTTGAAGTTGATTTTGTGTCTAGATGAGTTTGCATATTGCAATACTCTGAATCAAGATCTACAAGCTAGGCACTATTTAGCTGTAGCACAAAATGTACACTAATATACTATATTATATATACATATTAATTATTTTCTAATTGAAATTAGAAATTTAATTACATAGATGGTTTGTGTGCTTTTATTTGTAGCACATTCATTTGTACTGATTAATATATATATACTATTCATTGGTCAAATTATCTATTGTTTGTGCACATCAGATATGACTTGCTAATAATATTCACAATTAGAGTGGGATTTTTTACTATCTAGAAGTCCAGTTAGTTTTGTTTGAATTGCAAATATTGTTTTCAATTTTTCTTAATTGACACCACTATTAGCTTTTTTCAGCATTAATTTGCTTTTATGCCAATGAGTTAGAACTATGGATTTGAAAACTTCATTTTTAATTATGATAACTCTTATTATTTTAACTCATAGCTTGGTAAATCTGCATACATGTATTGTCATAAGACATAAAGGAATTCTTAGATTTTCTCATGGGCCAAATGAAGTTCCCAGACAAGGCAAGATATTTTTTCCCTTTCTATCTCATCTCTCCATGCTTTGTTTTTCATTTGTTGAAGGTCCTAAATGTTATCTATCATTATCCAATGGATATATTTAGTTATAGCTTGTTCACAGCAGTCAGTAGAGCACTCACAATATTGTAGCATCTCACTCACCCTGGAGAGGAATGATGGGTTGCCTGGCAGCAATTCTCATTCAAGATGATATCAGGCCCATCCAAGCCTCCTTGTCAAGGTCAGTTCTCAATAAATAACAAAGGGTAGAATCAGTCTGCAGAAAAATATTCTCCTGCACAAAATTCAAATCAATGCTAAAGCAGTTTTGCGTTAAATCATATAAATGTTAACATAGACATGTAAATAAAATGTATTGAAAAGAATTTGCAGAAGGCAAACAAACTGAAAAACTATACTGATTATGATGAGTTCACTTCTTAACATGATTTATTAGCTCTGGAGGAAGACTGTCTTGCAACTAGACAAAATAATTTCTGTCTACAGTAAAAAGCCTCCAATAAGACCACATTAAAACACTAATCTGTCTATTGCCTCCCAAAAACATTTACTTGGAGTAAAATAAAGGTATTTGTAGATTCTAGACTCCCTTAGAATGATTTAATGAAGCCTTGCAGTGTGAAGTAATAAAAAGACAGATAAATCTGGTATCTTGCTCTACTGTGAAATTTCTGATGAAAGAAGAAACAAAATAAACTTAGAAAAAGTATATTGTTCTTCTCACATGAAAAGTCTCTTAAGAAATAACCTCTGAATATTTCCTTTTACTAGTAGAGTAGTCTCCATTAAAATTTGACAGTATATATGAATGCAACCAGAGGCCTGGCTAAAGCTTTATACTCCAGTGCTGGAAATAACTTCACTAGATGTTGCTGTTCTTCCTAAATTTCCACCACTGTGTCCACAGAGCTGATTCATCTTGCCACCACTGAAATCTAGTTTGAGAGTCAAACAAACTGCTGATTTTCCTGGGAGTATCTCTACTATATATTCTAATCAACTCTGGAATGTCCCCCAGAAGTCAAACTAAAACTTTTTTCCTAAATGCCATATAGATTTCTGCATTATAACACTCATGAATCAAACCAAAATATCACCTATCAATCTCAATTTACTGGCTGAGAGGTGATGAGGAACAAATGAAATTCCTCTTGACTGTAAGTGATCCTATCAGACTACTGCTTCCCTTCTAGTACAAAATCAAACAGAATATTGACGAAACAAAGTATAGGTGAACTCATTTGAGTTTGTGATGAAAAGAGTAAGAGTACACACACTACTAGCTAGAGATGACAGAGACTGATGCAAAGTGTAACCATTCAATTTCAATGCAAAGTCCAGTAGTCAGTCATTTTTCTTTTATTGGTAATATTAATAGAAAAACCTCTGCTTTCCTGCAGGACATGAATAATTTAGCTACATATGAAATTTTTTTTGTTTTGAGGTACACCTGAATTCAAACAAGATTAACCCAGGGAAGGTAGTGCTAGTTATCTGAAAATAAATACAGAATTAGAGGGGTTTGGGACCCCAGGTTTAGCTAATATTCAAAGATATTCCCCACAGAGATAAAGCAATGATAAACATCAACCCATGAGAAATGAATGGATAACCTCCAAAAAAAATTTTTATTAAATTTCATTTCTCTTTTGTGCAATTTCAGATTTACAGGCATGAATACATGGCTGACTTGTAGATAATGCACAAGCTCACTCCTAAATAAAGATGAAAATCATTGATCGTCTAATTTTTTGCCCTTTCAGAAGGAGAAAGACAGCTTGTCATGAAAAATAAAAGAGTTGCCGTTCTTGCTCTGACAGTGGAGAAAAGCATACAATGATTATTTTATTATAATTTTAATCAAGCTAGCAGCTGTTCACCGCTGAAGTGAAATGAGAGGAAACTTGCATTAAAAAAAAACAACATTGGTCAAGCCTGGTAGCACAAGTTCTTAGTATTTTTACCTTTTGTAACATAGCTGTGATTGTATAATATTTAATTTCTTGCCATTTTACCCATTAAAGCTCAACTGAGTGCATCTGGTGGTGTTGCTTTGTTCTGGATTTTTTGTTGGTTTGTTTGTTTGGGGGATTTCTGGGTTTATTTTGTTTGTTAGTTATGTATTTCCATGAATAGCCATTACTCAGAGCTGCTCAGACCATGTTTCTGATAGAGGTAAGTGCACAACCAAGCACTGCACAACCACAAAACAGTCAGAACACTGTTTTAAATAATATCACAAGAAATTTCCATGTTAATTTTAATTGGAGACACATTTTCTTGTGAAGAGAAATTCAAGGCTCATTCCAGATAAGTTGTTGTTTTTTTTGTAATGGTAGGAGACAGCAGAGGATTGTTCACCTGATTGCAGTACACATTTGTGGTACATTTACTTATCTATGGCTTGTTTTTCAAATTTTTCTAAAGCAACACAACCACCCTGATTTTTTCAGGGTAATACATGTTCATGTAAGCACCTGAAAAGATGTGTGAATTCCTTTATGGTCTTTGTAACCTGAGAATCTCAGGTAACAAATCAGGTTTGGCCATTTAGCCTGAGAGAGTATATCAGACAGATGATTCCATAGCTTAGCTGCTAATGATTATATCCCATGATCTTAGGCTACATTCTGTTCTTTGACATTGATGTCATCTGGTTATTACTAGACACTTTTTTTACTGATATATACAAAAACTATACAATATCAGTATTCATCTTCTATGAGTAACTCATCTGCAGGTGGCAGAAACTGAAGATCACCTTTTAAAGTAACTTAAAAATTTGATACTACTCAAGAAAGGAACCTAGAATGCCTTGACAGAACCTTTTTTATCAGAATACTTGTTTAGAGACATCATCCTGCAGGTTAGAAAACACTTTCTAGAATTAGTAAGGCTTCTAGGTTCTAACAACTTCCAACACCACACGTTTTCACCAGATGCATATATAAATAACAGAGTTTTCATGATCTCTTATGGAAGAAAATAGAAAGTAGCACAATAAAAATAGTGAAATTTCTCTGAATTTGCAATTATAAGAATACAGAATTTAACATCACACATTTTGAAATGTACATAAAGATATTTTCTTGGTTTATGGAAAATAACCAAGTTCCATTATTTTGAATTAGAATGCCAGATTACAGAAGCTAACCAGAAAGGAGGAATTTCTGTCCTCCCTCCCAGAGGAGGCTGGATTTTTTTTATATTTTATTTAAATAGAAGAAAAAGAAAGCTGGAAGCTTACCTTTATCTTTAGCAGCAGCAGGAGGTTTTGGAACAAGGACAAAAATGCTGGGAATTATGGAAATTATAATAACACATACTTCTGAAGAAAAATAGTTTCTCATCCTCTTGACAAAGCCAGAGGTATCTGTTCACAATACATTCACATACACATACCCCGTGTTTTTGTACCTTGAATCAATCTTTCAGGTAATTGTTTATAAATATGCAAGTGACTACAGCCTGTGTTCAAACATACAATATATTTCAAAAACTGAAGGTTTAGTGGTTTTGTTCTAAATGCTTTTTGCAGTTCTTGAACCATTTGGTGTGGGAAATGCAGAGATTTCCCGCCTGTGTTTGCTGCTTTTGTAACTCATTTGTTTTTTGAAAATTAGTTTTGCTATCCTATATAACAAAACTCCTTTTTTTTTTTTTTCTGCAAATAATTCTCCATAAAGATAAACAGCAACTATTTTTCTGTTAAGGAAGAGTTCTTAAGGTTATCAAGAGTCTATTAATTATTGTTCCTTTTCCAATTTAATCTTTTCTGAAACTTTTTTGAAGAGATAGCGCTTTCTTATTTACAGCTAGTAATTTTACATAAAACATGTAATTTTTTCTTTGGAGATGATACTTTTTGGAAAAAGTGTATTTTTCTTGGATAATTTTTCAATGAAAGTTGAAATATTGTCACTATGATAAACTCATAGATAATATGAGTTTACTGTCAACACTTCTAATACTTTGCTAATACCACAGGAATGCTTTTTTTTTTTTTTTTTTTTTTTTGCCTGAAGGTTCTGGTGGATGTGTTTTTCTTTAATTATTTTTGAGTTGAATCTTTCTATCTTATATATATATGTGTGTGTGTGTATATATTATATATATGCACATTTATTTATTTGTATGTATTTACATATTTACATAGGTATATATATTTAGTATCTGAAAATATCCATGCCCCAGTTCTTTCTCAATTTTCTCATTGTAATAATTACAGTTATAAATTTGTAGGTCAGGACTTACTTTGAATTATAATAACATGGTGACCACCTAAAACTTTCATCAATGTTGTGGCCTAACCTTGTAGGCAGCTAAGCCCCACAGAACTGCTCAAAATCCAAAACACAGCATCTTGAGGTTCTATAAGGAAAATTAACAACATCACATTCAGACATATTAAAAGCTGTTTTTGGTGTTTTTATAACACAGGAGCAAAGCTATCAGAGAAGTTAGCTAGAGCACCTGCTCCAAAGATCAACAGCGTTGTGAAAAGAGTGTTGGGACAGGTTCAAACGAGCAAAAATTTAATACAGCAGTCTGCAGCTGATGACAAACAGCCATTCTATTGGTGACAGATGCTGCTTTGGGGCATGAAGAAAAAATAACAAAGAAGGGAGAAACAGGGGAGAGAGAGAGAGAGCAGTAAGAGAGGAAAGGGAAAACTCTTCCTTTCTTCTTAAAGAAAGCACAGGAATTCCCAGGCACACACCTGCCTGCATGTTTTCTCTGATGCAGATGGCTGTTTTCCCTGTAATACTTTACCTGTAGCAGCTACAGTTCCCATCAGGAGCTGCTCGAGCTCCCAGCTGGTTGCTCCTGGCTGTGATGCCTCAGTTGCTGGTGACATCAGGGCAGGTGCTGCTCACTGCCTGGCTGCTGACCTTTCTGGGCACATATTATTGTCCCCACTAGCATAACCAGGGCTTGCCTTGGGCAGCAGGTACCATGGTAAAGAAGAGTCTTTCCTACACTAATGGCAAAAGTAGCTAAAGTCACAACATCACTGAGCTTGTGGGAGCAAGGCCGTGGGAATAATAACAACAAAACAGCATGAGAAAAATTTGGGGAAAACATTGTCACAGCAGATCACATGAAGAGGTACATAGCTTGCAGGCTGTAGAGTGGGAAAATTGAAGGTCCTTAGCAATATATAAAATGTTAAAACACCTAAGGAACTGTGAAAAACCAGGCAGGAACCACCTGAAGAATGAAACTCTCTTTCTTAGGTGGAAGGAAGGGTTAGAAAGAGACGAGAGGTGAGATCTCATGCTGATTTACAGTGTAAATTGCTTTGAGATTTTTTACCCTTACCTAGAATAAAAATATGGGGTTTTTTATGAACACTGTCTATTTTAAATACAAAATAAAAAAAATAATAGAATTATAAATGTCTACCTAGTTTGTACAAAGGCTGGTGATCATTTTGTGGAACAAAATATGAAATACTTATTTTGAAATGTGGAGACATTTTTTGACATCAAATTGCATCTGCTTAGAGTGCTGCAGGCAATTATGATTCATTCAGCTAATATTATCTTTCTTCTTTGAGGACAATATCTTCCATAATCTTCCAAGCAGAAAGTAAAACAATGTGTTATAATAATCTACGCAGTTAAAAGGGAAAATAAGATCCAAACTATATGAACTGATGAAAACTGGAATAAATGCAGTTTATATTTACTCTTTGTATTTAATTTTATACAATAAATATTCTATTTTTGGTACATGATGAAAAATTTTCTTATTGTAAAACAAATAATACATTTTCTGTTGAAAAATCATTTTTTCCTGTCCTGTTTATTGATAAGACTAATCTTAGAAAATATTATTACTCTAATATAGAAAACATATTCTAGGCTTTACAGAGAAAGTTCCTCAGACCTCAAGAGATTTTCTGGAATAAAGAATTCTTGTTTCATTTTGGTTTCTTGATTAATTAAAATATTACATTCTCTAGTTGGTACCAATGAGATGTATTTACTGAGAAGTTATGTTATTTGCTCTTGCTTAGGTTGTCAGACTGCAAAATCTTTAACCTGATTGACAGCCCTTCTGAAGATACATGCATGACATCCTGAGCCTCTCAGTCATCAAAAATAGAACATTTATGTCTAAGTAAATGAAGATGCTTACCTCACAAAACTGTTGCTCTTTGAAATACATTGTCTGTATGCATGACGGAAGGGAATCTTTGATTTTACACTGTAAACCAAAAATCCTTTGGATTTTTGAGTGGCAGCTGGGAGAGCACTCAGAAGGTTGTCACAATCTGAGTTGGAACAAATATATAAGCAAAGTTCCTTTATAGTATGAGGAGTCAAAATTCAAATCAAAGTTACACTGAGTATGGGTTTTTGAGGCATGTATTTAATTTGGAAAGGAGTAGGACTCTAGTGAGTTTCAGCAGTCAGTACCTGAGGACACAGTTGCTATGCTCTTACTGGTTTAACTGGGATTTAACTCCTAGTTCTAGCAGGTGATGCTCTCTTCCATGTCCTTTATAATGACAAAAAAAAGTTCTTGCTACCTTTTCTTCTGTGATCCAACATGAAGCAGAAGCAGCCTGGATATGAGAAGGACAAGGACATTCCTTTTACAACTCCTTTAGACAGTAAATAAGACTAACAATTGTCAGCTGCCACAGATAGCAAAGCACTTCATGGTAGAGGTTCAGACACATCCCAAGACCTGTACAATCACAGAGTAGCTCAAGCTTGGAAGGAATCTCAGGAGGTCATCCTGTCTTAGCTCTTACTCAAAACAGGGTCAGGCCTAGCTGCTCAGAGATTTATCCAGTCATGTCTTTAAACCTCCTGGAGACTGCATCACTGCCCTGTGCATCCAGGTTTGAGTGCTTACCTGTCATCAGAGAAATGACAACAAGTCTCTCACCATTTCAGATATAGAAGTAAATTGAAAGCAGTGCCATGAGCTTATGCCAAAAACACTAACATGGTCTACATTTTCTTCTGAGTCATAACAAAATACACTGTTTTTTACTAGATTACTTTTAAGAAGTTTTTGCTTTCTTGAAATGAAAAAAATAAAATAAGACATCCCCAAGCCTGCAAAAAAAACCAAACAAAACTCTTGTATAAATTAATTCATCATTTTTAGTGAAAGATGCATTCATCTTATTTTTCAGTTTGAAAAGTTAAGTTTTTTCTTGCTTTCTAATTTGCCAGAAACAGACAATTACATATAACTACAACCATCCCATTTGCTTTTAGTATTATGTGTCATGTCTTTCAAGCTATATTCTTAGCAGCACTCATTAATACTCAACTGATAACCATTTTTGGCTACTAGAATATTGCAACTAGGAAAAGAAATCACTACTCTCTTTTAAACATGCTTATTTTAATCATAATTTGCAACATGTTATAGGTAATAGTGGCTTGCAGCTCTGTCTTGTAGGTATCATAAATTTCTCATGGCTAAACCATGAGAAATAGTTCTTTTGACTTCTGTAATTTAAGGAAACGAGAAAAATGAAATTTTAATCTACACATTTTATCTATCTCTACTTTCTTTTTCTCAAGAAACCCTGCAACATTTGTTATCTCAGGTGATGCACATAATACCTAATTCACATTAATAAATTTGCACTGCAGATTTAGTAAGGTTGTATAGGCCAAACTACACAATGAAATTGGTTACCACCTTTAGATGGATACAAGGAGTCACAGATTTAATATCCTATTACTATTAATTAGATTTGCTTCACTTGCTTCATTTTCTTTTGAATCCTTGTCCTATAACCTGTCTTGTCCTTGATAGATGTAGGTGTCTAGAGACAAAACATGGTCATTGCCAGACATAATGCTGCTTTCAGTTCTTTAAATGTTCTACAGCTCGTTCTTCCCCTCCTCTGCTGTACTGCAGGCTGCCATATCAAATGATACAGAAAGGGCAATACCTGTTTGGCTGTACCATGTAATACATCAGTTTAGGAACTCCTTTGCCATCAAATAGTGCTTATCTATAGAGATAGACGTTTTATTTTCATTTGCAAGTCTATGACCTCTCCACCAATTATCCCGGGCTCAAGATCAGCCATGCAGGAAGAGGAACAGCGTGAGACAATGTCTCAGTGCTAAAGAGAAGCCTAAACATTTCCCAAAAAACAACGAGCGTCATCTTTACCAGGCGGGGGGCAGTATCATCAGTAAAGGATGAATGCTTGCAGGATAAACAGGGTTTCAGAAGCATCCAAAGCTTTTCTGTTGCTCCAAGATCTTACCACTGTTTAACATCTGTCAAAAGAACGCTAATGACTGCAGGGAATGTGTCACAGATCCCATCTCTGAGACAGCAATGTACCGTACAATATTGTATCTCACATTCTATATATAGACTGAAAGAGATGCAAATTCACTTGTGGTGTTTTTGCACTGCTATTATTCACTGATGTCAGTATTAAAAATAGGAAAAGAGGAGACACAGCTTCAATGAGTGTGATTTGAGAGATAAGATACACAAGGTTAATGAATTACAGAGTTTAAAAACCTAAATAAAATTTGACATGTAAAATAGATTGAATGTTCCATGAAGAAGACAACATAAAAATAATGGGGTTTACTTAAGTCACTGAAAATCAGAGTATAAATACAATTATATTGTACTAGTGTAAATTATTAAACAAATTTGTGTTATAATTTTTGTTACTGATACTCATAAACCTTGTGCAAGTCTACTGAGGATAAACACAAGAGGTAAATCAAGTAACAATGTGGTTCAAACTGAAAATATTTCAGATCAACTTTCTTACACTTCTACTACATAGATATAGAAAGAGGAAAAGTCAGTCTTAAGAAAGATACTTTCCAATCTGCTCTTGCAGCATTTAAATAAGGTTGTAGATGGTGCCCTTTTTACAAATGGTTAGAAAATTAGAAAAAGCTGGGAGCTTACTGGTGAACAGGAGCTTTTATTTCTGAGATTGGGTGGGAGTTAATTCAGGGTGTTTCTTAGTATTCATCTTGGGCTTCTAAAGTTTGTTTGGAGCATGGGATACTTCAGCAACATCTTCTATATTTATGAAAATGAGGCTGTGCTTTCTGGGTTGCCTTTTGCCTGTAGTTGTTCATACCTTACTGTTGTGGTTTTGGCTGCCATAGAGTTATTTTTTTTCATAGAACCACAGAATGGCTTTCGTTGAAAGGGATGGTAAAGATCACCTAGTTTCAATCCCTTTGCCATGGGCAGGGACACCTTTCACTAGACCTTTCACTTTGCTCAAGGCCACAACCAACTTTTCCTTGAACATTGCTAGGGATAGGACATCTACAGTTTCTTTGGGACACATGGTCCAGCACCTCACCTCTTAAAAATATTTAAACGATGTGTGTCATTAAATTCTTCCCATTTTATGTAAAGTTTCAAAAGACTTTAAAATTTTCACATTATGGACTCTTGTAGATCTTTTAATTGTTTTACTGTTTTGATTTTCCCTTTTAAATTATTATTATGTGTTCATGGTAGCTGTTTGTCTGAATTCAAACTAAATATTTTAAAACTTCTCTCACATTCTATTGACTTTCCATGATAAAATGAGTAGTTAATACATGACAGAAGTTGAAAAGAAAGGCAAAGGTGAATAACTTGCTAGCTTCTTTAGCATATTCTTTTCTTTTCTTTAGGAAAATGTCTTGCTACTGTTATGATTAAATGAGGGCATGTTTGAACAAAGAAATGGTATTTTTTGCTTGCAGCTGAGGGGATAAAAAAGACATTACATCTTTAAGCAGAGCTTAGTAAAATTTTTCACTAATTTGGCTGCTTCTTGACCACCATGGAGCAGGCAGTGGCCATTGCAGGAAGCGATGGGATTTAAAGTAGCTCCTTGCTTTCTCATGGTGAAAATGAAATTATCTGTGTACAGATGGGGCAGTGAAGGATTGTGATGATACCCTTTAGCAGAGTAATCACTAGTTCAAGTTTAAGGTTTGGGGACAGTCATAACTGAGTTTGTTACTGAGAAAAAGAAGATTACCACACACCAAGGACTTGATCCAAATAACTTGATGTGCATTTGATGTCTTACAATTTTCTCAAATAAGGTTTTGATCAAACTCAAAGTGCTCTGGTTGGAATTTTCAAAATAGTTAAAAGAAAATAATAGGTAATCCAGGTTATTCTCTGTAAGGACAAGGGAGATTAATTTAGTTACCTTCACTTCACACCCTGTGCATAGACTAAATACTGAAATATTGGAAATTTAAATACTTGGTCCAAAAACAATGGAGAACCTGCTGGAATTGAGAATGAAAGGTGGAAGTTAATGGAGGAATAGGAGGAGGAATCCTGCATGCCAGTAGTCATGCTTGTATGATGAATGATGACTAGTCACACAAAGAGAAGTTAATAGAACTACTCTTTAATCATTAAGAGTCATGTAAATCTCTCTTTAGGGGAAAAGAGGTGCTGAAATTTAGATCAAAATTTAACTGCAGCTTCATTATTTTAAAAAAGGGCAAAAAGGCATATTTTGCTGCATAACTGGAGTTACTAAACCACTGCAGATTGCGACTATGTGTATCCATTAATATAAAATAACCTATGCCCTATAAACCCTTGAACTTGGGTGTAGGTCAAGCATATTTGTTATATTAAAGATGTTTAATCTGGTAATTTTGAGTTTGAACAGAATATTATTACTTGTTTAATTCACCTTCATGTTTAGAGTGAAAATAACTGCAAGGAATAAAATATTGCTTAAAATATTCAGGGCAGCAACATATGCCTCAAGAGATAAGAGTTTCACTGTTAGTTTAATTAAGAGAAAAAAAGCACAAGCTTCAAGTGTTATTTACAGGTTCTTGACATATTCACTAATGAATCATAGGATGCTGTAAAGGTTATTCTGCCTATTACAAAAGAAGAGCACAATAATTATTTCTTAACCAACTTATTTTCTTTGCACTTTTAGTCTCTTCACAGTAGATCAATGTGTTTGAAATTGGAAACAAAGATTCTTTGTTTTCACTGTGTCAGCAAGCTGGCAAGATACTGTCATATGTGAGAAAGTACAGTGGGACATTTTTGTGCACATTGTTTTACATGAAGGAATTGAACATAATACAGGCAGAATTTTCAGTAATCTGTATTTTCTAGGGCACTTAATTTGTTTTTAGAAATAGCAGAAATGTTTGGTTACATCATCAACATACAAGAAAACAATGGATTTTCAAAATACAATACATTATTTTCTGTATTACAATCAATCTTTATTCTTTCTGCTTGCACACATCAACTGAATTGTTAATTTTTGTTCTATTTGTTTTTAAATTCTTTCTAATGCAGATACAGTCACTTCTTGAGAAACTACTTGTTGCATTAGACAATCCCTCAGCTAAAACAAATCAAGGAATAGCTCTTCCGTGTGAGTGATTTTATGGCTGATGGAGATGATAGTGCATCATATCTGAGATATAAGGACTGCTAGACAATGTGTAGCAGCATCCATATTAGCATTATGTCAGATTTTTCAGTAACAGCTCTAAGTACAGCATGTCTTACATGTTAATGTGTTGCTCATCTTCTGTCTTCTAAAGAACAGGCATCAGCTTGTTTCAGCTGTAGCCAACTACAGAAAGACAGATTATGAAATATAGTATTTACAGTTCTTGGGTTTGGGTGCTATCTAGATTAGAGAGCCAGTATTGGAAAATTACTGAGTAAAAAACCTATGAAAGAACACCAGAAGGTCAAAGAATCTATATTTTTATTGTTTGAAACACCTATGTTATTTCTTCTTTATAAAATGGAAGAGCTAATTTTATAATAAAATATTGTTGAAATAATGTTTTTATTATTCATGGAAAAAATTTAAAAGTGAAATCTTACCTCTCTTCATATCACCAGGATTCGGAGGTTATGATTTTGTCAGAAAAAAACCTGAGTTTCCATACTTGGCATTGAAGGAAGAAATAGAAATATGTAATAGCTATAATAGCTAATCTGAACAACACACACCTAGGAAAGGAAGAAAACCTAAAATCCCAAACCTTCTTCAAGGGTCATGGTGAGTAGCAAATTAGATACAGCTAGTGGCAATACATGGCTGCAAGAAGGCCATAACTTGCTCTGCTGAGGAATTAGATACGTTTCCATGTCTGCTTTAGTTTCCTGCATTTTGTGCGTAAATCTGGATTTATCAGCCTCCAGCAGTCAGCAGGGTTGTAGAAAAAAACTGGAGGAAATTACATTTCCCCCAAGAGCAGGTGGTTTCCCTCTAATGAGATATTCTGAGGACCTTAAATGGGCTCATTTATTTTCTGGTTATGTTCTACAAGCTCTTTTGGAGGCGACTGTCTTTAACTCAGACACTGATTTCCACGTATTTGTGCAGGTTATGCCCTGAATGATTCAGTAACAAAATGGATGGATTTTGTGTTCTCCACCTGTCACACAGCCTCTTCCACCAGCTGTAAACTTGTCCACATTAAGAACTTTACCACATCTATGAGTTTCTTTCTTCCTTTCAGTGGACACAGAGCACTGAGGAACTTCCACAAGCCAGAAAGAGAAACAGGAGGAGAAAAAAAACCAAACCAAAACAAAAAACCATTAATTTGATTTCTCTGCTATTCCATTCCCACTGAGAGTTGTTTATAAATAATTGTGATCACATCTGAGATACTTGACTTCCGTACTAAATTTTGCTCCTCACTGAAATAAGGTAGAAATAACTTTTTTAAGATTTAAAAGCAAAACCTATGACTATCTAAATTGAAAATGGGGGTGGAGGGTGGGGTGGGTGTTTGAAACAAACCAAAATCTCCAAGATTTTTCTCATACATCCTATTATTTCACACAGATGTATTTTTCGACCTCTTTGCATAGTTCTGTTGATGGTTTTCACATCTTTCTCTCTCTTCTTTTGACAAAGAATTAGAAGAAAATGCACTCTTGACTCCCACAGTAAATGGACAGAAAAGTAAAATAAGTCAAATGGAGGATGTATAATTTCTTTCCTATGCAACATATTTTTTATATTTTTTTAGTGGTTTTCTTCATCATACAAAAAAGAGATGGGAAAAGGGAGTTTGAATACTGCATAGGACTTTCTCCAAATTACAGAATTGGAGGTTTCTTTAGCCATTCACATTAACGTGACAATCTCCCACCAGGATTAAAAATGCAAACCGAAGTGGAGTAATTATTGTCTTCTGAGCCCCAAAAGAGCAAATAAGCTTACTTTTTGAACTATTATGCAGTCTGAAATTTAAATACCTTGTCAGATGGGTGAAACATGCTTTGAATTGCTCCAGAGTGCTGTTATTACAGGTATTTAAATTGAAGTCTAGGAAAAAAATCCTAAATATCAATACCAGAATTCACAAAATAGTAAGGGAGATGTAGTATACTAAAAGTTTACTTATTATGTTGGTAGTTAACACAGGCCTTGGAAATGTAGATATAATCAGGAGAATCTATTTGAAGGAAAGATAATCTTTTATTTATCTGCTCTTTTGTGCTTCTAATATTAGCAGATATTTCTCATAATTGAAAGCTTAGAAAGAATTTCTCTGTCAAGAGAGAACAATAGAAAAATTGAAGATTTCTGACAGTATTAACATAGAAATTGACCAGGAAAGCCTTTGCATTTTAAATCAATGTTTCAGCAACTAATTTTAAGTGACATTGTCGTTTCTTCTGGAAGAGGTCTTCTCCATATTTCAGAGTCCAAACAAAGACAGAGAAACAATACAGAGAAAGAGCAATAAAGAAGATGGCTGTAACAATATAATTTTTCAGTACTGTTCTAAAGGTTCACATATAAATATGAGCATTCTGTTTTTACTCCAAATGCCAAGAACCCCCTAGCAAGGTACTAGTCAACAATATATGGTACAAAACCCAGGAAACTATAACAGCATCTAGCTGTGAATATTTTTTAATTGAATAGTGAAATCTACGTACCTCACCAGCATGGACAAGATATCAGATGACCCAGGAGAAAGAGAAAGAGTTCAAAGTCTCATGGTCTCCTGTCAAATGACACTATTCTCTGTTGTAGCAAGTAATAGCTTCTCTCTGCCTCAGGATTAATATAACCTGTTATTTTGTAAAAGTTGATTTTATTTTGTATAAGTAGTATGTAGAGGGATCCTATATGAAGAAAACATGCCCATGTTGCCAAAGGCTGACAGATCTTTTTACCCTGAGGTGCAAACAGACTTAGATATCCAGTTGGATGAGAGATATGGAATTCATCTTCATAAAAAATATTTTTTCAACTTTTTGTGGCATGGATATTTTTTTCACAATAACTATTCACTGTAACATGGACAGTCAAAATAATACCCTTTAAAAAGAAACAATACTGCAGTATGAGGTACAGCCTTAGACAGTGGGTAATGAATAATTTCAACAGTTTTAGAGAAACAGAGGAAAATGCTTTAAACTGAAATGCTACTACAGACAAAACTGTTGTTTCCAAAACACTTTTAAATTTTATTGCAATTTCCTTCAGTGACAACCCCACTGCCATACTCTTATAAGATTTGATTGTATTTGAATTTGATGAGAATATACAATCTTGCTTTTCTTCTGGAGTCTTCAATATTTGATGAAACTTTTTAGACATTTTCTTTTCTGCGCTTCTGTTTCCCTATCAGGGAGGTCCATACTCTTCAACACCAGACACATGCAAAAGTTAAGCATGCTGATGGTGGGAAAGAAATTAGGAGGGAATTAGCCCGGGCACTTGGCCCAAGCTGACCAAAGGGTTAGTCTACACCTGATGAGGTCATGTTCAGCAATAAAAGCTAAGGGAAAGAAGGCAGAGGTGGCAAATTCCTTATTAAGCTGTTTGTCCTCCAAAGCAAACATTAATCATTGTGATGCTCTGCATTCTATAAAGTGGCTGGGCATCATGTGCTGATGGGAAGGAGAGAATTAAGCATATCTCCTGATCTGTTTTAGAAGTAGTAGGATAACTACATTGCTAAGTTGTGAATGCATCAGAAGGGCCTTGCATTCTGAAGACTTACAAGTTTGTTTTGGAAAACGTTCAGCATATCATGCAGCTAAGATACCTGCCAGCTCCATCAACAGAAACCATTCAGACATATCAGCCTGAGGCTTCACAAACCTTCTAGGTTCTCATAATTTTGAAGACAGCACAGTACATTAAAAAGAATGGCTGCATTTATTCTGGGCTCCCATTTGACAATGAAGAAAAAAAGAAAAAGTAATTTCATTTGTGACTTTAATTTGTCCAGGTTCATGGAAAATGCACAGATGCCATACCTAATGATCTACCCTGGATTGCAAAGACCTGAAGTCTGAGAGTACATTTTACAAAAGCGTGTGATACATCCCTTTCCTCTTTCAAATATTGTCATTTGTCTTCATGACTCAAGAGAGATCCATCACTTTGACTTAGAAAATGGAACTTACCTTTAGAACTAATATTCCTATTATACTTCACTAAAATTCTGCCACTCAGTGGCATGGGAATAGAACTAATACTTCTAGCTTGTATATTTGCCTAACTTCATTCAGAGGCATGATTCAGTCTCCCTTAGACTGGAAATATAATCAATTAAACAAAATTACACACATTCTGGTCTTAAATTGCTGCTTCTATTTAAGGTTTTGTCATTGTTTAAGTCATCTTAAACCAAGTAATTTTTTTTCACTGTCTTTGCATAGGTAAGGCTTAAAAAATTATTTTTGGCAAACATGTCATTGCAGGATAAACTCATGTTGTGATTAGGGTGGATGTAAGCATTTATTTTATGCTGACAGCTTCAGACAAAAGGAAGATAAGTGATGCTATTGCAATTGTAAAGTGACCTCTCTGCTATGAGGATATTGACAGCCATCCTCTACTTCTGTGCAGTATGTTTTCCATCATGAAAATGAGGTTTCTGATAGTCTAATGCTGGTTTTTATACTTACATTGCTTTCTCTCAAAGTATTTGTGGATGTTTTTTCTGATTTCCTCAAGATAACATTTACTATGTACTTGACAAAATGTCAGCAAATAGTAGTACATGTTTTCTTAAAAGGACTCTTGCTTTATTTCATGTTGATATCAAACCATAATTTTGCTGAACAGAAAAATAAAAAGCTCTTTCTTTTTCAGTTTCAAGAAACATTTTTTTCATGTATATCCCTTTGGGATCCCCCTGGTTAGAATGCAGAAGAGTAATCCAACTGCAAAGATTCGTGTGTCAAATAAGAAGGCATAAAATTAACTTTTGAATACAAAAAAAATGAAGCTAGATTTGCAACACGGTTTTCACAAAATGCTTAAAAATTCAGGCAGCTGTAGGGTGGAAACATTTATTCAGTGATTCTTAAAACAAAGCTGATGCTAGTGCAAGTAAGATAACAGGGTACTGTCATTCATTTTGGCAGTGACAAAGTGACCAAAAGGGCTAGAAGGTGAGGAGTCGACTTGAATTTGATTCAGTCAGGTAACTACTAAAGCCCTATAACATTTTAATTGTTCAAGTACACATGAATAAGTTTGGATTTCTGCCTGGTACTCACACTTAAGATTGGATCTCTGGCAAGGTCCTGGGCATAGTTATGGCTTAACTTTCCATCTTCTTAGTAAATACCACTGATTAAAGGCAAGGATTATCCTGATTTATAGAAGTTGTACATTACCCGAAATTTACCATGCTTCTTCTCTCAGGAACAGGAGGAATTTTGACTTAAGTTTGACTTAAGTCATAAACTAGATGTTAAGGAATGCTTCTTTGACAATGCCACCCTATGGTAGTCAAGTGGATTCACTGCTCCCCAGAAACAGAGCTCAGCAAATAATTCACACTGCTTTTCCTTCAGCTTTCAAAATAAATGTGACTAATCTGCTGTTTCCCAGCATTAGTACATTATTTGTGTGTTTGACAACTATCTTTTAAGTCACTGTTATTTAGGTAGTTCATGTAGATTTTTGTGATCATGGCATGTGAATAGATATTCCATGCAAGAGAAGAAATGATGTAGTCAATGGGATGATGATTTGCCCATAAATTTTGCCTTAGTTTTATTATTAGAGCACCACTACCTGAATGCTACAATTCTAATTTATTAATGTATATTTATCATTTCACATTAGGCCTTTCCAATCCTTTTTATTCCTTCCTATTCTCTTGTGCGTGAAGTTAATATAACAGCAAAGGTTTTCACAGGCACAGGTACCTCACTCCAAATCCACTCAACTTCAGATAAGGGACTTAGAGTCAAGGCAAGCTCTTCTACTTTTGTACTTCAACTTCTATCTTTTGATACTATTTTTTTAACAGGATTCATGTTAGATTCTAATTTTAAAAAATAGTTTTAAGGAAGCACTCCAAAATGCATCTTCAGAAAAATATTCCTGAAGTTACTCCAACAGTTTCTGGCCTTCCAAGTCAGCTACAGATGTGGAAAAATAACTGTCTCTTTAGAACAATATATCATATAAAATGGCTTAGATTCTGCAGTTCATGATGAAAAAATATCCTATGTGCAAAAATGACACTGACAGAAAAATTCAATTAGAAACACTTCTTCCTAATTCTTCATAAAATATCCTTATTTAGGTCTGATGTGTCAAAGAAAAACTATTGTTTACAACAATCTCTCTTTTATAAATCCCAGCAATGGGACATTTATCATCTTAATAATTAGTAAAAATTAATAAAAACTTTGTATCAAATGTGTAGTCTTTATTTTTGTACATTGTAGACTTCAATTTTTTTTATTTCTTCAATAATTTTATTACTCTTTATGTATGTTCAGTATTTTTGATGTGTTCTGTTCTTAAAAGACCATCAGTAATATTTCACAGTAGGCTCTGGAGGAGATAAAGAGGGGAAGACCAGTTTGTATTAATATGATGATACTGTGTGCCAACAATGATGGGCCTAATAAGGACCCTAAGCCATTATACCCTCTATGAAAAGCATCCTTCTGTTCCTGGGGAAGAAACCTCTCAGAATCACTGCAAGACCCCAGATTGTGTGAATCATACATTGCCAGCTGCTGTTACATAATTTGCCTTAAGAAGGAGCTGTCTTCTGTCAATGAGAGTGCTTGCCAAGGAAAGGAAGGAGAGATATAAAGAAAATTAATTCCTTGACTTTCAGATCCCTAAAGGGATATCTGTAATTGGAATTCTGACTGTAAGTCTCTACCTGTGGAGAGTCACATAGGTGCTTACATATCATTTTTATGGTGATGTTCAGGTTTTTATCCACATTAATAATTTTTTATTCTTTGAATCACCTACATGGATTTAGTTTGCTGTTATTTGAGGCAGGCAGACAAAAAATATAGCTAGATATAAAATCTTTATGGACAGCACAGATCATATGAGAAAAATATATTAAATAATATATTCCTTACTTGGAAATATTGATGATCAATCCAATTATTTTTAAAATGTAGGAAAGGAAACTGGGTTAATTTAACCTTGCACTGTCAATATACACCTCTAACTGCTGCCTGCAGTTAAAAGTGAAGCAGTTTATGTATAATATTATAAAAGATTGTGGCACATGTTGTGATGTTTGTGTTTGTTACATGCATTTGTTCTAAGAGCTTGCCATTACTTAGGGTTATTTCTCCATTCTTTTGATCTTAAAAGGTGAGTGAGGAATGAAAAGAGAAGTATATAGGTTGTATTAGGGTCTTACCCAACTTCCTTTTAATCTGTATTTTTGAGCTGTCAGTGCCAAAAGCTATGATATAATGTATAATAGGAATGCAAAATTATCCATGCAGAAAACGTTAAAAAAAATGAGTCTAAAGGTGAACTTCAGAGTAGTTACTTATTCTAGAGAGCAGTTTCTATAAAATGCTTTTTTTCCCCTGATGCCAGTAATTTTAACAATAAAAGTGAAAGGATAACAAACTTGTCTTTAAAGGTGACAATGCAGTGATTGAAATGAACAATGTTCCTACACATATAAAGCAGCTAGAGCCTTTCCTCTGTTTTTAGTGGTACATAAATCAATCAGTCTTGCAGAACCAGATACAGAATTCTTTTTTCATTAATAGATGTTTTATACCTAAACAGTATCCTGTAAAAATGAAAGACTTTTGACTGACTAATATTTTAGCACAGCCACAACTGCAGTCTCTGTTATATTTAGATGATGAAATAAAAATTGGTCATTCCTTGTTATTAAAAATACTCCTTCAAAATGTAAAAATGAAAACAATGCATAAACTTTTCAATTACTCTCTGAAGACTTCACAATTTTGGGAGGTGTTCAACAAAATGCTCCTAATAATTTTTTTTTTTTCTTGTAGAGGAATCAGATTTGATGATATCCATGCATTCTACAAGATCTCTATGGATTTTTCTGATGCAGTGAAATAGTTGCTAATAGCATTCTACATTAATAAATTGAATCTATAAGGAAATAGTCTGGATTTTTTGCTCTCAGCAGTCATCATTCCAAAATGATATTGTTAAAATGGAAGCTGTGCTTTATTGATAAAATTTCTTCTGGTGCATTTTTAAAAAATTACATTAAAAGAAAAATTCAGATATTTTTTAGCCCCAGAGCAGAATTAGATTTTATGGTCCATTCACCACAAGAATTATTTCCCAGAAGAATTTAATTCCAGGAAAATTTATTCTGTTTTGATGGGAAAGTTGATAAGAAAAAGAGGGAAATAATTTCACTGATCTATCAGTATAAGTATGCAACCTGTCATTTTAAAAATAAATTTTAGAAATGTAACAAGATAACTACATCCCACCAAAGACACATAAGCCATACTCGCTGAAGCTTTTAGAAAAATATCTGCTGGAACTAAAAGCATATATATTCAGAATTATAAAGACATTTTAGAAGAAAAAGGAGGAAATTTCAAGGATGAAATCTGAAAAGTAAATCCTTTTGAGGCAGGAAAAACAAAGGTTAGCTCAAACCAATTTTCAGCAGGAAACAGTTCTTGAATTTTTCACATATCTTGCTTTGGAGTTTCATTCTTTTTTTTCAGATGCAAATGACAAGCTAACAACCATTTGGACTTTAATACTTGTGAGCTATGATATAAAAACAGATTATCCAGTTTATTTTGCATGACTTTTATTACATTCTGATTTCACTGACATTGCAAAGCATTGCTGAGAATCCTGAAGGAAATATTAAACAGTTGTCCAGAGTTTTCTCCTTATTTTGGCTTATCAGTCTACTTCATGTTCTTTGCTTTCCAGTGATACTGGCCAGTTTGTCCAGAACTCTCAGTGAGTTAAGGGTGTGGGAGTTAATGCTGTACAGACCCATAGTTTGGCTCTCCATACTTAATATATATTCCCACAGTCCCCAGTGCAAAACTTTTTTTTTTCTTCCAGTGCATACAATTTCTTAAATACTAGATCTTGTTAGATTATCTCCTTTACTGCTGTTCTAGCTGATAAAATGTACCAGTGACACTAAAATAATAATCATGTTTCTGCTTCAGTCAATCTTCTCTTTTTCAGTGATTTGTTCACTTAGAGTCTTCCCATCTTTTCAATGGGGATTAGCTGTAACTCTGAGCATTTACTTACATGGTGCTGTAAGACAACAAAAGGCCAAAGAGAAGAAAAAGTTCACAAGAAAGGTAGAAAAACTAGATATAAGGGCTTGTGGAGACCCTGACTGTGTAAAGATGTGTTCCCCTTATACTGAACAGGGCAATTTCTTTCCTAAATGTTTGTTTCATTTTACTTTTGTGCCTTTATCCTGACCCAAACTTTCATCTCTATTTTCCAAAAAGTCCATTACTTAATCTTCCGTTTCTCCATTAATCTTTTGGCTCCAGCAATATCCAGTACTGCCAAGAATTTAAACCTTTTCTTGTGTTGGCTATGATTCCTGGCTCTGTTGACAGGTCTAAAACATAGCCTCCTGCAGTCTATATAAAGATGAGAAGTGTAATGATGTTTGAAAAGCCATGTGATGTGGAGACTGAGCTTTGTGAATTCAGATTTTAACACAACACTTCTCTTTTTCCCATATTAAGATAAATGAGCAGAGCAGTGGTTATGCAAGACTGAGCATCTTCAGCTCAAGAATATATCTGATATATCTGCTCTTACAACCAAAAGACATGTATATACTCATGAGACGGTGAGAGCATAATCTCAATTTGACTTTATGCTAAAGGCTGGATTGTGTCTTAAAAACATGGAGGAGAAACACAGCAGCAAGGTTCCTTGAGGAATAATGGTGGGCTTGTTTCTAAGAATTTTTAAGAAAGGGCAGAATGCTGTGAGGCTGCAGCTCTGCCATTGTTTCCTTGTGCCTGTGCAGTTAGTCCAAAATAGATAGAAGATTGTCCAATTTAAGCAAACTGGGTTAAATAACCAGAAAGATTTGAGAGGTCAGATTGTTCCCCATATTTGACACTTGCAGCTGACTTGTGCTCACTAAAACAAAAAGGCAGAAAACAAACAAACTCATTAAAAAAACCAAAAACCCAAACTCACAACACAGTACTGTACTCCTAAGTGTATACAGGATCTAGATCCATAAAATCTGGTACCCTTGAAATGTGGATGTTAGTACTAGGGCATAATGCTAGGTGCATGTAGCAAGTAACTACCTACTTTCATACTGCTGAGTTCAATCACACAGAGAAATGTTTCTGGACATTAATTTGGCCTGTGCTAACTACTGCCTTACCAAAGAAATCCCAAGCACATTTTGACAATTAAAATATTATCACAGAATAAAATCATTCATGTTGGAAGGTGTCACAGACACAGACTATTCATTTTTTATACCAAGAGCAAGTCTGAAATGGTTTATTAGTTTACTAATGACACGTAATTAACTAGCAATCAATCAGCTACACATGCAGGTTGAATATTGCTAATATCGCAGATAAAGCAAAAATGTTATTAAATCCGTACAAAATTCAAAATATGTCTCTATAACTAATCCCAAGTAGTTTTAATCACACACACACAGTGGTGCAAACACTTCCTGCCCTCTAACAGCACTTGAGCATTACAAGCAGCCCTAGCCTTGTCTGGGGCTACAGACTCCCCTACTTGTACCCTCATCCTTCAAGAGCTGTGGTTGTTCTCACCTTGTGGGACCCCCTGATGCTCCCTGCATCCCATGAGGTGGCACCCATGATCTCACATGATCCTGCCAGGTGTGGGGCTCTGCTGTAATCTGTTCTGGTACCTCTGATCAGAGAGAACCAGCTTATGGCATCTCACCAGACTGCTCTATCTGGCCACAGAAGAAGTGTGATGCCGGTGCAATGACTTCTAGCAGTGTCAAAACGGGTTTTTACTATTTCTTGTCTACTCACAAGTTGCAACTTGTCATGATCCTTTCATACTTTTTCTTCTGCTGCCTCCCACTTCAATTCAAAATGTCCTTGTGCAATTCTTTGGTTACTCATTTCCAGATGATTTATATCTTTCCCTTTTACCTGATCATTTAAGGACTAATAGTTGTCTTTCAATTTAGTACAATGTGTTGTGGGCAAATGTTTTCCAGTTTGGCCTACTCAGCCCAATACATGCATGAAATAGTTTCATGTTCTTACCCACAGCAGGTGCTGTTATCCCGACCATTTACCAAGAGTAGACTGTGAAAATACCCCACAAAAGAGATCCTGTGAAGTCACTGAGTCCAACCTCCTGCTCAAAACAGGTTCAACATACAACTCTGATGAGAGTGTTTAGGATTTTTTGTCCAGTTGGGTTTTGGAAGCCTCCAGAGCTGGAGATTGTACAGTCTCTTGTGGCAATTGGCTCCAGTTCTTAATTATATTTGGGATACTTTTTCCTTATATTTGATTGGAAGAGGGAGGGTGGGGGCAGGCTGTTTCCTAAAAAGAAGATGTGATAACAGCAGATAATGGCAGAACATGGCAGGCATGTTGTACTAGCCAACTGTACTTCCAAACACCCTCTAAAGCCTTTGGAATAAGTTCTGTGTCAGGATCTGTGTCAGCTAGTTTTCAATCTGATCAAGGCTGATTTGTTTTATGAAGCAGGAAGATGTAATATCATAGAAAATGCTGGTGGCACCATTCTTTACTGAAAGTGCTGAGACACTGGAACAGGTTGCCCACAGAAGCTGTGGATGCCTCATTCCTGGAAATGTTCAAGGCCAGGTTGGATGGGGCTTTGAGCAGTCTGGTCTAGTGGAAGGTAATCCTGCTCATGGCAGGGGACTGGAACCAGATGATCTTTAAGATCCTTTCCAAACCAAATGACTCCATAATTTGGTGATTATTCCCTATACAGTGTAGATAATATAGCAATGAGACTGCTTATTTCCTAAAAATACTTTCTTTATGCATTATTAGTAACAGTTCAACAAAGAAAAAATGCAGTCTTCTTTCAAAGACTGACAGTTCCATAAAGTCTGGTGATCAGAAATTCCTGAGGCAAAAGGGTTTTTATTCCCTTTGTGAGTAAAAATGAGAAAATGCCTAAGACATACATCACCCACTCACACCTCCTCTGGGGATATTTGGAGAGACATTCTAGCAATCACAGCTGATGAGCAGTGGACTTTTCACTTCATAGAAGCAGCCAAAGTTTTACATTTTATTATGTTTTGATATGAAAACTAGAAGTGCAGCCATATTTTCCATTTGAAAATTTCCAGGCAGTTCTAATAACTGCATATGAACTTAGACACCAGGGGGATAATGGATGCCCAAAAAGGCTCAGTGAAGGAAACATCTCTTACTCAAAAGCTCATATTTGGCAGCCAGGCTTCTATTTAAAAGGACTAGATGCTTGTTACTGCTCTCCCATGAGCCATGTGTTGTGGCACATTGCACATATGATAGGAAATAGTGCTGACTGAGACCACTTTTTTAGGAGTCATGACATAGAGAACACAACATAAAATTATCAAAAAAACCCCAACCCAAACAAACTACACAACTAATCAATTTACTGCGAATTTAACTGGCTGATCTTGCAACAAAAATGAGGAGTTTCAATTACAGGACCAGAACCAGAGGTAAGCACTCTCTGGTTAGCCTTTCTATATCCCTCAGTGCATCTTTAAAGTGTATTTTATGGTCATTCCTTGTGGCAGAACCAGAGAATCAGGATGGCTCCCATTCAGACTGTGCCACTACGTGCCTGTAAGGCTCTTAATCAACACTGGGGTCTTGCTTGCTTGATTGTCCTTATTTTGTATAGTTTCTCCTCTGCTAACTGGAATGACTGATATTGTGAAGAGAAGGTAAAAGAAGAAACTGTGATTTCCAGTAACCGTGTCTACTACTCAGAAAATATTTTGCCACTGCTCAGAAGGCTTGACTATATTAGGATGAAATATGCTAGTACATGTGCCTTTGTGTAGAGGGAATAGTCTAGATGCATGTAATGTCTTGTTATTTTATGTTAGTGGAAACTTAGTAAGAATAGGACATTAATAAGGCACAGACATAGCTGACACATTATAAGATGGCACCAAGAAATTTTAGTTATTGTAGTTATTTCCAGAGAAGACATGCTCATGCCTGCAATCTTCTTTCCAGAACATTCTGCCGTGCATTAAAATCCCTTACCTGCTTCAGCTGGAGCCTCTGACTTTTTCTGTCAAGGTCTTTGTAATATAAATATAAGGCCACCACAGTTTGGTAAATTAGATAATGCAATATGTTGACTGCTTTGGAGGGATAAATGTACTTTCATTCCTTTGCAGACTGATAGAAGGAACTAGTGCCTGGAACAGAAAAGAGGATGCTGAAAAAGGCAATTGATTTTATGCTTTCCTCCACATTATGTTTATGAGTGTCATTGTGCACATGTTAATCCAGAGCAGGTGATGCCTCTCTCAAGCCAGTGAGCCTCGTCATCGAAGGTCAAATAAAAAGTTGAGGCTGGGAAGGGTCAAGCTACTGAATGAGAAGGAAAAGCTTGCTGAGACCATAATCCCTTCACTCATGTCAAAACAGATTTGAGCTATTGTTCAGCTTGTGGAACCTCTATTACCTTTAGAAGTCATTCTCTTTGAAAGCATTCAGGAGCCTGTGGATAGGAAACTTGAAATGAGCACAGTTTAAAGGAATTCACCTTTGTCACTTCAAGGAGAGAACAGCCTGTGCCCTACAGATATGAACATAAAACACTGGCACAGTGAAAGTCCACTGGTTTATAAGTTTTGGTGTTAGAATGATTGCAGTCATACGGTTTTGAATGATTTTTCTAATTGTTATAATTTAAGATCTAAACAAAGGTAATTGCATTAATCTTGGTCTGAAGGGTAAAGTTCCTTTAGATTTTAATGGAAGCAGTTACTTGTAAAAGATATAAGCTATCAAGCACAGCTATAATGTACAACTGAAATACTCTGCCAAGACAAGAAACTCAGAAGAAAATCTGAGTCATTTGCAGAGTGAATAAAAGCTATATAATGCATTTTTTAAAATAAAAATGTTTGCAAAGTATCATTAAAGTCTGAGTAGAGCTCAAAATTTATGTGGAAGTAAGAAGCTATGGAACTGGGGAAATAGATACCAAGGCAGATCATGCACAAGCTCATGGCTTCTGGGAAGCTAAATATTAACTTTGTAAATAGAGATAAAGAAGAAGAGTATTGGACATGGATGTTTGAGGACCAATCCATCTTCTTTAAACTGAAGGCCAGTAACACCTAAGCAGGCTTTTCATATTCTTTGAAATCTTTTTATAAAATTATCAATTTTAGTAGTCAATATAAAATACTAGCAAGAACATGAAAATCAAACAACATATGGAAAGTAAAAACTGATGATGTGCTTTGATAGAAAACACTAAATAACTAGGTGTATTGGTGATACAATAAAGGGGTATATGGGACCTTTCAGAGACTCCAAAGTTTGTTTGAGTTTACAAGAAAATCATCCACATACTATGGGTCTCAGATCAGAGCCGTAAATTCTCAACTGCCTGATTTAAACAAGCCTCTCTGCAGAAGAAGAGTGCATAAGTGATTTTATTCTTTTGTGGGAAGGATCCTAGGAGACCTGATCTGATAAAAGTTGATAGAGAAACAGAAGAGAACAGGACAGATTATTCCTTTTGTTCTTAAGTGTGATGAATTGCCACTATTTTCAGCTTGTTAGTGGAAGAAACAGAAAAGGAGGAAAAAAAGTGAATTTATCAAGAGATTTTGACTGTAACACTGACTGTTTGGCTGGAAATTCTTTTATACACTCTGTCTTTGTCTTCCCCTTCCCAAAAGACCCTATAACACCTTACAGAAAGAACAAGGCTAAAATCTAATTCCAATGCCAAAATGATCTTTAAAAGAAATTTATTAGATCTGAACAACCACAGAAATTCCTAAACTCTGAAAGACCTTCAAGTAGGATTGTCAGGTTGCAAAAAAAAGATTGTAGAAAGTGGTACAAATGCAACCAGAAAACCAAAAATAGAAGAAGGATCCACTAAGGAAAAAAAAGCAAAATTTACATTTTCAGTATACCAGCGGTAAACCAAGGTTCATCTTCCTCATCATTTCACTGCCATTACCACATTTTTCCATGCATGCATTACGAAAATTTTGATACATATATATATTTTTAGACTAATCAGACCACATGCTAATATGTACAGATCAATTTTGGTAGATTTGGACTTAAAAGTGGAAGCCACTTACAAGTCACTGAAGTCTGCAGAGGGTCTTGATCAACATAGGAACTACTTGTGTTAGCTTTTACAAGAGCTACTTAGAAACTGCTATTGTCAGAGGTAATCCTCAGTTTGGGAAAACTGACACAGAGCTCAACACAAATTCCTTCTTCTACCATGATCCTGAAGGGCTGATTTAAGGGTTGTATTGTGTAAGTCAACACACTGTCGCTCATGTTTCCCACAGTGCTACTATCAGAGTCTAATATCGAAAAAAGTGTCTTCCTTTATGTATGAAATATTTCCTATGAAAGGAGGATGTATGTTTAAATCTGACCTTCACTGAATCAGCAGAGATTTAATGGAGGGGCTAATAGAATTGGATGCACATGGCATAAAACCACTTGTCTGATGATAATATTTTCCTGGTGATGACTTACATTTTGACAGCTGATCTATCTTATGCAATTAAAGGATGAAGAAGAATTAGAGAAAACCCCCAAATGCTGCATGGAAAAAAATCATGGGATCTTCCATAGACTACATTGATTACACAAGTTGTGAAGGAAAGAGAGAGGCAGAAGGAGAGAAATTGTAACCTGAAATAAAACCATTTCAATTGTTCTACTTGGTGTGGACATACTGGTAATACCTCTCAGTGTGTTGCAAAATCTAAAGACAAGCAGAATCAAAGGTACCTTTTGAAACTTCAAATTTCAAACACACCTTAGCCTTATGACTGAGTTCAGTTTAAACTGGATAGCTGCTTACCAGATCTAAAAGAAGTTAACTTCTACCAGTAGCAGTCTCAAGTTTCATAAAATGATTTGAGACATACATTGAGAAAACTGACAGTCATAAATCCTGTCAAATAAATGTCCACAGCATACCAATAAAAATACCTTATACTTGCTGACACATATATATTTCAAGAATAAGATAAAGGATTAATTTTCAAACTAGATGAATGCAATTGAGCTGTAAATTTTATGAAAATAAAATAGTAATTCTGAATATTTAACCTATCACTGTTAGGGAGGTGTAAGTTCAGGCAGGTATTTAAAAAAAAAAAAAAAATTAGTCCATGTTATGACATAGATGGAGAACAACTATGAATTCCTGTGAATGCCAAAGAGGCTGTAATGGATCAACCGAAGACACATTTTTTATTTTAATGGAAAAGTGAAATTTCTGTAATCAGATACCTTAGTTTGGTGAAGAAAGGCAATCAGCAATATCAATGATAATTTTATAAAAGGATCAGCTTTTTAAACTAAGCAAAGGCGCAACTCAGAGTTTGATTATGAGAATAGATATTATTAATAAAACAAATCCCTGGTAAGGGACTAAATTTGAAGAGAGAACCCAAGGCATGGTAAAAATATTAAAGAAAAAAAAAACATTCTTTCTTCCATCATGCAGAAAGACCCTATGTTGTGATAGACATTTGGCTGTCTTCTAACAAGAGCATATGTCCACTTGAGAAATATAATACAGTTGGAGAAATAGACCCCTTAATGTCAAAACTTCTTCTTTAGAACCACATGAAAATGTGGGTTTTCTACTTTTCTTGTCTGTTTTGGGTTACAGAAGCCTTCCTTTCCATCCTGTGCTTCCAGGCATAGAATTCAATATGATTTGCTACCCACAACAGTGCTGGGAGGGAGATGGCATTTATTTATTCAAAGTCCCACAAGTTCACAACACTGAATTAATAAGCTGAAATTAATTTTTCTATTTATTGGTCAAGATTTCTTGGAAAAATAAATCCTACTCGACTAAAGGATTTTTTATTTTAAAGTAGTGCTTTGTTTTAAAGAAAGACCAAATATTCTCTAGAATACTCAAAGGTTTGATTTTCCTGCTGAAACAGTCTCAGTCCTGCATCTTCATGTAAACTTTATGGGTTTATTCTGTAACCCAGTTGCAGTACAATCTATAGTAAAATGGTTCATTGCTGGTCAGTATTTAGAACTCATCAAAACTATTTTTTCCTTGAAATTGTGAAGATTTACATAAAGGAGTAGCAATGTTTTGCACCAGACACAAAAGATAGAACCTTTGTGGCAGAAAGGAACGATCTGATCTTACATGTCAGATTATTTCTTTCAGTACATGTAATGACTTTATTTATATGCTTCGAACTGTTAAAGATACAATTCCTCTGTTAACATCATAAATAATCATATTACAGACTTTAGTGGTTGTATTTCCCTGGATGCTGGGCTGAAATACATTCCTGGATTCCCTTGGTTTTACCCATTAAAAGCTTTGTTTCTGTCTCCCAGTGCTGCATTTAGTGCAGAATAGGAGCTAAACCTGCAATAGAATCAAACTTCATTCATCCTGAAAAAGAAGAAGATTGTGTGGTGCTTTTATACTACATAATGCAATGTATAGTGAGCCACAAATTCATAAATATCTACAGAGTGATGTTGTTTATGAAAGAATAAATCTATAATGCTGTTTTCTTACTCCTTGGTCAAAGATATTTATTTTTAATGTCTAGTATTAGTATTTTCATTACGGGCACTGATTTAATACATGGCTATATCACTCTAAAACAGCATTTCTTGTCATTTTATCTCATTGCTGTTAACTCTAAAACCCATTTGCTTAGATAAGAAAGATCTTAAGAGAATTTTTGACAAATCAACATTGTCCAGACACCAGCTATTTTACTACATATATTTTCCTCTGAACCTCATGATGATAGACTGTCATCCATTAGATGAAGTGTAGAAAAAAAATGAGAGACTTTTTATTTATCTGATAAAGATACATTACTCTGATAACATCACTTTTATTCTAGAAGAATATTATCTCAGCCTGGAAGACTGGCAGTATGCTTCTAGTTTCATTCAGAAGGCCAAGGATTTTTCATGGCCTTGGCCTCTGTCTTCTCGTGATAGAAAACTTCAAATCTAATAGGAAAACAGATGTGCAACTTAATTGTTTCAATAAACTCCCAGAAGAGTAAGAAAGACTTAGCATCAGTGTTTTAAGCACATTGTTTTTAAGAGTGAAGGGATGGAAAGGAAGTCTCTGAAGCTTGATTGTAAGAAGTGTACATCTGTTTTTAACTCATAGCAATGAGTTAAAAATCACATAAGCTAGAAGGGCTGTGAGTATGTGCAACCCTGAGTTCTGCTACAAGAGTGGAGACCAGAAAAATCTGTTATAAAAAATAAAAAATATCAACAGAGAGAAAAGACTCACATTCTGTGATGGCTGAAATTACCTGATGGCTGAGGCCTTTTTTTCCTAGAACATGTGTGGTTAAGAAAGCACAGAAGAATGCCTGAAATTCTCATGTGAACACTTCTACCCATCTGTCATGTTGGTAGCCATGTTTTTAACCTGTGTGATAGAAAGATGTTGAAATCAAGATGCAACTTCAATGAGGAAAACTGTTTGCAAACACTGAACTACAGCTTGCAGGCACTTCAGGTAATTAAAGCAAACTTAGTTTCCTGGAAGTTCACACAATCTGGCTACAACAGCACCAAAATATTACAAAAAGAAGTGAACAAAAGACCAAATACAAAAGCATTTCTGCGCCTGTTTCTTTAGGGAAACTGAAGAGCATCACTGTGCTCTCAAAGCCTGGAGCCAATCTTATATAAATTCGAGTGATGTGTGTTGGAGATTCATTGCTGCTACCATTCAGAGACTTTTAAAACTTATTGCTGAAGTTGAAAAATTAGTTTTTCAAGCATGCTGAAGTTACAGAGGTATTCAAGCTGTTACATACAAGCATAAGTCTCTTTTCAATTTTCAGTGGCATCTTCTTCATCATTAAATAAAAAAAAAAAAAAAGAAAATCAAAGTGCCTCTTATGCTGTTTGCACAATATCTGTGACATAATGCTTGAGATTTTGCTCTCTATGGTGTTTAGAAATAAGCTTACAAAAGTCTTCATTTTTATCCAGAGTTCATTTTTGCAGCCGAGTTTGTATCCTTAGCTTAATTTTTACCATTCACAAACCACCTAAACCTCAAAACAGTGGTCAAATATTTAACCTTAAGGCTATACCCAAGGTTACATGTAAGGCAGGAGGAACCTCTCTTTCCCACTTTATGGTAAAGGTTGGAAGTTCAGGGATATTTTTTTGTATATTGCTCCAGTTGTGTTATATCAGCTGATAAAGACACAGCTTGATAAAAGGCAAGATCCTTGGTTTCTACCTGCCAGTCTGCTTCCACCTATCTGAAATATCATGCAATAATCAAAATGTTAGAAATGGCTGCAATAGATGCAACAGAAAGTGCTTTACTGAGCTACTAGAAGTGTGTGGACTCTCAGCAGCACTTGCAGCAGAATTTTAATTGCTTCAGCAGCCTTCTAGTTTTTCTGTCTGATTCAGTGACAAGTCAGTAGCCATATATTTTGTTCTGTGCTGGAGCTGCAGCTGAAATATGTTCATTTACTTCAAACAAGATTCATGATGTTGCAAGATTGCCTGATCTGGAAGTCAGGAAAACGAAATGAGAGGAGGCTGGGCAGAGAAACAAGGTAGGAAAGAAAACATAGTTAATCAGAAAACTTTTAAAGCATCTCAGATTGAAGGCAGAGCAAATTTGTGATGTTTCTGAGAGAAGATAGCGGCCAGTTCCCAATTTCAACATGACTGAAATTGTTTCAGCAAGGAACACTGTGAGTCATTCACTGCCAGCTCTGCTGTGCCCAGCTGGTCACTTAGGTAAGCTAAAATAAATTTCAGACAGAATTTGGTTCTTGACTTCTTTTATGTAACTTTTCACTCACTTCTGCCCACACAGTGTGCTATTTAAACAACTGCATGATCCATATAGAGACTATTCCCAAATATCAGTGAAATGTGAGGGTCCCTGTAACAATTCTTAGCAACACTAAGTATTAGCATAATGTAAAGGCTTAGAATTGGATTCTGCTTAACCACCATGCAAATTTTCCTGCAGAGGCAAGGAAAATGTTCTTCTCCTGTAGAGAAGGCATACATAGGACATATACACTAAAAAAAAAACAAAGAGAGCAGAGAACCTAGCTTTGTGCCAGGCCTGTCTTCACCTAAAGATCTTCCTGTTAGACAAGCAGTGGCATGCAAGACATAATACAGCAGTGTTAGCACAAGCATTCAGAAATCATTCTGGCTGCTCCACATGTCAAGCCATAGCATCAACTAAAATAAGCAAAAAAAAAAAAAATTATGTAATAATGTTGGATTCAAAAAATTTTATTCATTTTGGACCTTCAGAATTCATACACTTTCATAACTCTTTTCCGACCCTGAAAGTTGCTAGGCTTTTAGTTTAGAACAATTCATCATTAAAAAGTAAAATCATGTCATTGGTCTTAAAGTGCAAATTTACAGTGTAAATGTTGTTTTACAGATCACAAGAGAATTTGAGGTTGGTGACTCAAAAAGAGAATATAACTTCAGCTTGCTCTTGGTCTCCTTTGTGAATAGTTAGTATTCAGTATTACTTTTATGTTTTTCCAAGTTTGTTCAGGTTAAAGAGCAAAAACAGTATAAAAGGATTCATCCTATACTTGAATCCAGATTGTAATAAAATGCTCCAAATGTTGACTGCCACACAAAATATATCTTTTGTCAGGAGTTGAGAAGAATGCCTTCACAGGGCCTGGGGTCAGAGCATAGGTAGAGAGAAACAAACTTCTGCCTGTATATGCATAAAGAAAATCCCTGGGGAATGCAAGTCACTGTTGCTATGTCAAGTGTGGACCTCCCTGAACCACACAACATACTCCTTTCCTTGTCTTTGTGACAGCATAGTTCTTTTCTTGTGCACCTCCAAAATTCAATGGATGAGTGTCTTGCTCCTCCAGAGACAATGCAAGAGCAGGAGAAATAATACACAAAGTCAGTCTGAAACTTCTTTATATGTAAAAGTAAGCAAAGGAAATCCTAGTGTTTATTTCTTCTTTATATGTAAAAGTAAGCAAAGGAAAGCCTAGTGTTTATTTTTTATTCAGCAACCATGGATTTACATTTCATTTACACTATGAGGTGTAAATCCTTTGAACTTCACAGAACTATATAGCAACTCTCTAAATTTATACTAAGTATTACCAAAAAGTATGCAGATTATAACTATCTTCAAAGGAAAATTCATATGGCTGTTTCTGTCAGGACTTTATACCTGGCTATAGGAACTCTGAGACTAGTGTCATAAATCAGTGTTCCTGAGTAAATCTTCCTCATAGTAAATATGTCCAAAGAGTACTTTCATGAGCTATGTGAGAAAAGTCGTTCATACTCTCAACAGCAGTGAACACAATGGATACTGTTCAAATCCTGTTATGGGGAGGTATTTTCTGTTTTAGTGATATTGTATGTGCAAAATATAAAGAGAAGCTCTACAGCTATGAACCAAGGTTTTTTGGTGCTTTGGTGTCTTTTTTTTTTAATTATTATTATTATTTTTTATTATTTCCCTGCATCCCTGTGCTTTCTCATGTTTCAAAACTTCAGGCTTAGTCTTATTCTTTTAGAGGATATGTCTCCACTTCTTTAGTCTTGGGAAATTAATTTTTCCTTTTCAATTCTTAGGGAGTTCTGCTTCCTTTTTATTTCCCCCCACCTTAGCCTTCTTATTCTTCTGTTCTTGATTTCTTTTTCTTCAGTGTCTCCTGTATGAAAATTTACAATCAATTTTATTTATAATTATTTTATTGAAATCTATCATCAATTATTTATGTTACTCTAGGTTTCAGTTTTGTTTTTAACAATTATTTTATTGTGAGATTATTTTTCTTGTCTCAGGTATCTCTGCCCTCAATGATAAGGCAAATTCCTTTGACATCTTTCTATTTGTATGCAGAAGTCAGGGATCATAGTTTAAAATTTTGTCCAAAAACTTATTTTTTAAATTAACCTTTCTTTTTTAAACCTTCACTGTGATGTGGCAACATACTATTTTCCTAGTTTTTTTTCTTAAAAATGTACCCTCACATTTTAGAATTAGCAAGGGAAAGTAGGCAAGAAGGGTCTTAATATAAAAGTTGTATGGAAGAAAAGAATGGGGTATGAATTTTATATTTGTTGTGAGAAATACTGTTAATTTTTAAAAACAAAGAATGCTTCTGTGATCCTTTATCATTGCCATGTATTATTTTTTTTATTATTATTTGTTTCAGAATAATTTGATGAGGTGGAACTTTGGAAAAAATAATCAGTATTGTCAGATAATTCACAGTTCAGTAATTAAGGTACCTCCTCTGGCCCTTTATGTTTGTTTGCTTTTTCATTTGTTGTTTCCTTGTGAGTCAGCACAAAGAAGTTCTTTCTCAGTTTTGAGTTTTCCCTTGTTTTCTACATTTCTCATCTAGCCTTCCTTCTTCCAAATGGGAGTTAGAAAGAAAAATAATTTTGAAAGTATAAGAGGGAAGGAAATGCACAAGCAACAAAACTTTTTTTTTTCATCTTTTTCATCTGAACTAATATAAAGTCAGCATGTTTGAATATGGAACGAAACTTTGAAAATATTGAACAATTACTTTTTGAACCAAGAAGGATAATTTCATAAATAATTGGCTTCTTCATTGAGATACGGAATCACCTTTAGCAGGAAAATTTTCTCCATGAAAAAAAAAACTTGTAATTTTTAAACTATTCATGTAAAGTTTTATATCTAGCAAAAGTCAATATAAAAAATAATATTGTTAGTGGTACTATTTTCTATATTAGTGCAGCTATTTCACAGGCCCAGGAAACAAAGATATTTTCATAGAAACATAAAGTTTTGACTGTTTATTGTCACTCCTGATCTTGCACACTACTTACTGATGGAAATTTATAACATCTAATATTCAGAGAGCTCAATATACATTGCCTGTATTCTAACTTTTCCTGTGCTATAAATGTTACATGTTGAATTATATAATCTAAAAAGAATCAAATGGTTTCTCAAAGTAATAATAGATCAGAAATAATTTTATCAGAAATAGTTTTATTTTAAAGGTAGCAAAGTAGTTATGTAAGTTTTAAAGCATTAGGTTTCTTTTTATTTCAGCTCTGTTTGGTTGAGATACTTGTCACTGTGCACTGCAAGTAGTTACTAGCACCACAAAGATCCAATCAGGCTGTAAGTGTTTGATGATTGCACTTAACATTGATCGACCAAAAATATATTAAGTTTCATCTTAAGCAGACTATTTGGAGGTAATGGGCCAAATAGTACATTGTTGCTCTAGATAAGATTATGGCATGATGTGAAAAATTAATTTTTGAAGCCTTTAAATCAGTGTAAGATTAGACTGCAAGCTACCATTTCCTGCTAGTGCATCCCACACCAATCCCATGAACCTGACTTCAATTATACAGGAAATACTATTTTTTAAAGGATGCTAACAAAGCTCTGAACATGTAAAAACTTACACTACAATCTTATAAAATTGTTTAATTTTACTACCTTTTATGATTCTATTAACATTTGAATGATGCTACTGAATAATTTTTCCAGCATTTCTGTTGGAGCATCATACTGATGACTATTAAGATAACCTCCTGAGTTAAAAAAAAAACAGAATACAGATAAATGTTCAAGAGTCAATAGACAAAATAAACATTTTGGCAGTGATCCAAGTAATCTTCTAGTGACTACACAGAGCAAGATAAGTGTCTATCAATAAAATTAATATTAATTAATGTTTTCAAGAGGTAGTAATGTCATCAGCCATGTGCCATTTTGAGTTTCTATTGCAGTTTTAAAAGTACCTTTGGATAACAATCTGATGATAAAATGGCAAGTTGAATGGGGAGGAAAGTTTTAAAGGACTTTTCAATATCTCTGTTTGCATCTGACCTATACTTACCCTCTTTTCCACCTCTCTTCTATTGCTTTCACTTTTAACTTTTTAGTCTCATCCAAAAAAGTGAATTATATGCTTAGTTGGTTCAAATCACTATAGCCATTAAAGAAACATTCAACACCAGGGAACAAATAGTATTTCATTACAATTAGGATTTGTCAATACTGCAAACATGAACTGGATAGAATTTGATTAAAGTGCAGCTGTGTTTTGACCTGGTTGTGAGGTGATTCTAATTTGCAGTGTAGACAGTTGGCCGTCTTTTATCATTTTCCCTTTATAACCTTCTCCACTCCCTTAATGATAATAGGATCTGATTATTTCTGCTTTATTTTGGTGAGAAGGTTGGAGGTGAGCACCATGGAGAGCTGCTGAATTTCTGTCACATGACTAAAATAAGCCAGCAAGAGCATAGTACAGCCAATTTTATTTTCAACATTCAATTTTAATTCATAATGTTACACTGTATGGCCAGATAAATAGCTTTTTTAATATCAGCTTTATTCTCTCATAAAGGTTTCTTACCCTATTTGATCTGTGTGCTAGGAAATTCAGTTGCTTCAGTTGTTTCTTAGTGATTTCTGTGAGGCCCTTTACAGATTTGCTTATCTTTATTCTTTCCTTTTCATCATCTTACAGTACTCTGTTTCTAAATAACATTTTGCCTTATTTTTTATAGGAAAAAATAGAAACAGAAACAGAATAGAAAAAATAGAAACAGAAAAAAAAAAAGCTGAAGAAAACATGGAAGTGTTTTATGTCCCAGAACACACATACACACACACAAAAGCCATCTATAAATTAAAAACAAACAAATAAACTGCAAAAAAAAAATCCCAAAACAAAAACCCAACCAACCAACCATGAAAAACAACAACAAACCCTTAAAAAACCCCTAAAAACAGGGTCAGTTCCTGGCCTGATGGGACTACCCATAAAGATAGGGAGCAGTTAATGTAAATCACTGTCTCTTTTTATCTCAGTAATTATGGGTAGTCAGTTCACAAATCTTGAGCACACCTGTTTTTGCATCTGCTTACATAACAGCATATGACGTCAAGACCATCTAGAAAATGTGAGAATAATATGGAATATCTTTTAAACCCTTTATTTTGAGCTTTCACTGTTCAGAATGAAAGTCTCTTCTGAGTGGTGCCCCTCAAGGGTGGGTAGAGGACCAGTCATAAGTTATGCAGACTTGAAAGTTTGAGTGCAACCTCAGCAACTTTGCATGTGATGTAAAACTGATATTCCTGAAGGAAGGATCCATGAAAACCTCATGAAATTCAACAAGTCCAAGTGCAAGGCCCTGGACCTGGGACAGAATAATCCCCAACACTGATATAGTCTGAGGGATGAAGGAATTCTGAAGACCTTTGGAAAATGGCTTGAGGTTGCTGGTGGATGAAAAACTGGACATGAGCCAACAATAGGAGCTCACAGCTCAGAAAGCCAACTGTATCCTTAACAGCATAAACAGAAACGTGTCCTGCAGGTCAAGGGAGCTGGTCTGAAGTCCCTGGACCAAGAAAGACATAGATCTCTTAGAACAGGCTGCAAAAATGATCAGAGGACTGGAAGATTTTGCCATCTTTGGAAGACTAAGAGAGTTGGGGTTTTCAGACCCAGAGTAGAGAAGGCTCTGGGGATACCTTATAGCACCTGTCTGTATCTAAAGGAAGCTTATAAGAAAGGTGGAGAAAAACTTTTGACCAAGGCTGATGGGACAATGGTTTCAAACAAATAAACAAACAAACAAACAGACAGGCAGGCAAACAGACAAACAGAAAGAAGGTAGATTTATACCAAATTTTAATCAGAAAAGGAGTACTTTTATATAAGAGAGAAGGAAGAAAGGTGAGTGAATCACTGGAAGAGGTTGCCCAGAGAAGTTGTGGATGCTGGAACTATTCAAAGTAATGTTGGAGGAGCTTTAAGTGACCTGATCTGGTGGAAGCTTGCCCTGCCAATACAAGCCATTCTATTATTCTATGAAAGAACTGAAAATGCATAAGAGGCAAATTCTAGAGCAATTCTGGGAATAAATGGCTAAACAATAAATAAAAATCAAAAGTAAAGATGTAGACAATAATGATAGAAAAACACCATGAAAAGATATTTAGCTTTTGGTAAAAAATGTGCCAGGTTTTACCTGAATTAAAACTAGAGACACAATGAGAGTCATCTTAAGAAGTTCATTTAGATGTAGTCCCATGAAATTTGAAGTTTAGCTGGATTAAATGAAAATTCTTGATCATACTGTGACATTTTTAGTGGCATAATTAAAGACAATTCTCAGTCCTATTAAAAAACTCCAATATTTGACACTTATGTATATCTGAATATAATGCAAGACAGAAAGGCAACGAGCAAATGAAATCCAAAATGTGTTTCTTGCAAAATCTAAAATTCTACACCTTACCAGTTTTTACTTGCAACCAAAGCAGTCCATAATCTATTTCTTCTGGAGACTTCAAACCTGTTTTCATATGTCTGTAACTAAAACAAATCCATATTTCAAAACAGAAAGAGATTTTAAAAACGAATATTGAAAGAACTTACAAAATTGAACAAATATGAAATCAACAAAACACAAAGTTCTGTAATTATAAAATTACAGTGTTATAAAATGATACTAACATACAGAATGGCTTTCTTATTTCCATAAAGAAATTGGAATGTGGCAAAGCACAGGAAGATACAAAACTTGCTATTTTAATCCAGACTGCAGAAATTATGAAATCTTTGTGTTTACGCAGTTATGGTTTAACCTCAGTCTGCAACTAAGCCCTGTAGAGCTGTTTGCTGACTGTCCCCTTGTGGGATGGAGGAAAAAGCCAGAAAAGTAAAAACAAACTCATGGATTGAGATAAAGTTTAATACAGTTTAATAGGGAAAGTGAAAGCTGTGCACACAAAAAAGCAGAACAAGGAATCCATTCATCACTTCCCATGGGCAGGCAGAGGTTCAGCCATCCTCAGGAAAACAAGAGTGACTTGGGAAGACAAATGCCATCACCATGAATGTTGTGCTCCCCTTCCTTCTTCTTCCCCCAGCTTTATATACTGAGCATGACATGTAATTTCCCTTTGTTCAGATGAGGTCAGCTGTCCCAGCTTTGTCCCCTTTCAACTATTTCTACACCCCCAGTACCATCACTGGTGTGGTGGGGTGAGGAGCAGAAAAGGCCTTGGCTGTGTGTAAGTGCCAATCAGCAACAACAAAAAAATCTCTGAGATATCAATGCTGTCTTCAGCACAAACCCAGAGCATGGCCCATCCCAACTATTCTGAAGAAATCTAACTCTACCCCAGCCAAAACCAGCACATTGATAAGAATGTACATGCTACATTCTTTATCCCATCAAGTAAAAGAAGGTGAAAAATATATTGTATTATAAAGGACATACTTTAGAAGCAAGCACAGTTTTCAAATCAAATTGGAAGCCTCAGGTAAATAGGTTGTAATTTTTATCCTTGTTTTTGCTGCAAGTATAGACTGAAGTCATAATATAAGTAAAAAAAGACACTGCAAGCCTATTAACTCTCATGAGAACTCCTTCAACACATATAAGAGGAACTTTAGGATCCTTTTGTGATCTTTGAAAACTCATTTGAATTCTGTGGATGAAATACTGGCCTCATTCATTGAGGTCAAATTACTGTTGAGTTTAGGATTTCTTTTTCAGAGACCAACTTCATCTGCATGCTGGAGATAAAACTAATTCTATACATTATTAATTCCTTCAGTTTATGAGAGCTAGTAATAACTGTTCACACCAGGTACAGCATGCAGTTGCAAAAATTAACATTTCTAATTATGTGTCAGAGTCCTGAATTTTCTTCTGCTTCCCTTTTGGGGTTTGACTGTGCTCAAGGCCCGCTCTGATCTGCTGCAGCTCTGGAAATGAGAGTTGGAGTGCTGGGAAACTAGCTTGGATGGAAAAGGCTGTGAGAAGCCTTTTTAGCATCCCACTCCTCTTTGCACAAGAAATGTTTTTAGGCCAAGATGCTTAGCCTTGTTTTTGCCAGAGCTATATTACAACTTTTCCTATACCTGTGCTCATCTGTGTATCTTGGTATTCCTGACCTGTGGATTTGATTTCCTTGACTTTCCAGCTTGGTCTTGGAGCTGCCTTCTGGCTATAAGTTTGCCTGGTGGTCTGAACTGTCCACTGAACCAAATCACTGAAACACTGAACAAATCCCCTTTGTCTTTGGGGGTGCTGTCCCACTGTCCCTCCTGCTCTGCTGTCTCTCCACAACTGGCTTTCCCTTTCCCCTGGACAATGTGGTTCCCGCTGCCTTCCAACTTTGCCTGCAAAAAAGTCACAGCACATACTTTGGACTACTCATCCTCACCTCTGAAAATAAGCACATATTCATCAGTGTGGTCACAAATGAAGAAAAGAATAAACCATTTATTAAATAAATGATGAATGCTTGTGTAGTGGGTTTGGTACTAAATGTCTGTGCCTTAACTAAAAACCAAGCTATGTCAAACCACGACACCCTAATACTGATACCTTAGTGTGTTTTGCTTTGAATGCTCTGAAACATAAAGCTTAAACCAACTCCCTTAAATGCAGGGAGACATGAACATAGTGAACACTTTTGACTCAACCTTGCTTGTTTTTAGAAAGCATAATTAGTTTCATAGCTACAGTGTGCAAGAGGTACATCCACTTAACTTCAATAAAGTAAACTGTTGGTTTTCTAAAGATATTTTGCTTGCCTACAATGCACCAAAGAATTTTGTGATTGTAAGGAATCCTTATTTTGTGCAATTTGTTTAGTCAATACAATGGAGAGAAAGACTAAAAAAGCTAAAGAGAATTGAACACCCTGAAATATCAGCCAAATTATCTATCAAGAAGTTTTCTATACATGGAGATGAAAACAAAAAATTTCCCAGATGGATCAGAACAGAAATGAAAAGATAAACTACTTTGCTAGCACTTTTTATGAATTTTCAGAAATTTCTTCATTTGGACTCCATTCACTTGGAATTCTACAACTTTGTAATTCAAACAAGAGTTGCAGTGTCAGTCTAACATAATATAATAATATATAATATAACAATATAAAAATATAATATATATAACATATCCATGATATTAAGAGGACCAGATCTTATAACATCCATCCAAGGTTTTCTAATATGTTGTTTTCTTTGGGGACTGAACAGCTGAAAACCTATTTTCCAGAAATATTAAATACATATACAATTCCGCAGTTACTGATCTGGAAATAGATGGTCTTTAAGAAATAATGAATTTCAGGAGCAATATAGCATACAGGTGGAACCCAAACTGTTACCAGAAGAGAGTAAGACAGTTGAAAACAAATTCACCCATTCATCATGTACTCCCCATGAGCAGATGATACTTTTCTTCCTCATAATAACAAAGTCCTTTGTGTATGAACAGGGACAGACATCTCCCTGTGAAATTCACCAGGACAAAAGAAGACTAAGACATCAAATTTTTTCATTACAGATTTATCACCAATTTATATGTCTGTTTTGTTTCAGGTGTCCAAGTGTACTGCAGCCCAAAGAAAGAATGCTTTGAAGATCCTTCAATTAGCAATACAAGCAAGTAGGCATTAAAAGGTATTAAGTAATTTATTCATTTCTCCAGTGACAGGAATCTTACCAGATTAAGCCAGATTATTGAAATTCTGCATATCTCATGAAGTAGTGACTACAGCACAAAATACAGCCAACATTCATGCTTGCCAGCTCTTATGTGAACATGTTACCTGTGGCATAACTTGATCTCAACTACAATACATGATTCGTGTTTCATATTTTCTAGAATGTTTATAACAGAGTGAATTTCAACCACTAAAACATTACAGATATTAAGATAATTTTTTTATCACAATCCTTACCAGTTAAGCTGCATGAAGGATAATGTTGTGCATCTCTTAAGGTAGAGTCTTTGTCCCTCACTCCGTCACTGTCCTGAAGACTCAGCAGCAGCTGCCAACCACAAGCTACCTGCAGAATATGTCAAAGAATCTATTTAATAAATCCATTATCTCACTGCAAAGGCATAGGACTTTAATGGCATAATTAGAGGGTTCCATGTGTATTCAAAGTACATTGAATTTGTATCTCACTTAATAAATGGTCAAAGCACAAGAAACTAAAGGTGCTTTAATTTAACAGAAAAAAATAGATTGTAGTGATAATTTAAACAGAAAGCCTGAAGGGAAATTCCTTTTTTTGTTTGCTTGCTTTTAATTATCATTTTTTTTACAGGTTTTGGCAGGAATCATTGCAAGTGAAAATTGCCATAATTTTAACATACACTAGATTTCAGCTGAGCTATTCATGCTCTAATGTCACACATTCAACTAATTTAAGGTATTTTGCATTTAGCTACCATGGCTTTTTCTTCTGACCCCACCAACCATAACCATTTTTGATACTGAGCCCCTTCTGAAGATTTCCTTGGTAATTTTGGCTTTAGATCTCAGATTTTCTAGGAGAACATGTCATTTTACAAATATCAGTCCTGTTTTTATAGTTACATGCAATAGCCAGCCCGGTTTTGTACCTAAAATACAGAAGTGTGGAACATTTATTTCTTGCTTTGCCAAAACTTTCAATTCTCAGTTAGGTTTTTACTTTGTAACCTGGAAATTACTTTTGTCTCTGTATATCTTAGGTGAACCACTTTCCCAAGTATTACAACAAATCATATAAAATGGGAGTGTTTAGGAAGAGAAACACTTAGTAGCCAGAGGAGCTGCAATGACTGAGCTTCTTACCGGAAGCAAGCTTATAGAGTTTTGGTTTTGTGTATTTGCAACAGGTTACACAGGAAATGAGCTGATGAACAAAGTAATTTTTTTTGTTATTTTTTGTTCTTCAATCCCATTTATTCAAGTAATGTTACAACATCAGTCCTAAAATAGCTCACTGTGCCACGTTCAAGTGTTTCTCTCTGCTGAAATGTCAGTCAAACTTATAAACCTTTTTCACTGAAACTGTCATCTCATGGCTTAAACACAGGAGATGCCAGTCCTGCAAATGATAATGAGCTTTTTCTTTTAATTTCAGTGAAAAGAGTAGGACTTCTAAAAATCATAGTGTTTTATACACTTTACAGAATTTCCATGCCTCATATTTAGTTTAGCTGATGGTTCCTCTATTGACAATTCATACAGACAAGCTGGGTGGATGATGAGGGATTTTTCTGAGTTAAACATGTAATGAGTAAATATTCTGGCAAAAAATGAAGTGCTTCATAATCCATTAGAGAAAATAGAAAAAAATTTCAGTTAGTTTCACATGCTGTGCACATACATATCACACAGGTTTCAACATTATTATTTCTCATTCCGAAATTTGAAAATCAAGGTACAGAGCACACCCTTCCCATTCCCCAGTTAGTCAAAATTTTATTCTGTAAAATTATTTAAATGGCATATCATGTTGCGGAGAAAAAATTGTTCCAATTAAGTAATTGTCAGAGTGTCATGAAGTTCTGTCTACAGGCATCAATTTATTAAATTATTTTCCAGAATAATACTGTATCATACAAACTATTTGAATGTTAAAAGAATGTTCTTCTATTAAAATGACTATATAGAAGCTTTAATATAAATAAGCAAATACTAAGTAAGCCTTGCAGAAAATTTTGTCATTCACTTCATTCCATATGTATAGCAGTAAGCTTCATTCTCATAGGTAATATATAAATTTTATCAAACTAGGTGTGTCATGCTAATAAAAAGGACCAATACTTGTATAAAAGAACAATGTTGTTGTTTGTATTACATTAAAACAGTGATCCACTATAAGCAAATCATCCATATGAGAAACACTCTCACAGGAGGGAGTAACTTCTCAAACTGCAGATATTGCCAGCGCTGACATCATAGCTGATTCCTGTTGCAGCAATTGAATCTTAGCAAGCAGATGGGGGGTTTGTATAGTAGTGGACAGATCTTCTCCCCCTCTCTCAGGTTTTGTGGTTTCTAACCTGAAGATATGAAGTGGATTTCAACCAGGGATCACAACTAAATATATATGAAAAATATAAGATTGCATAATAAATTTAATATAAAACACACATAGACTTTATTTTAATTGCTGAATCAAAATTATTTTTCTTGGAAAGCATAGCCACTAAAACCTACCAATAAAGATTAAACCCTACTATGAATCCCATACATATATGTATAAAATTGGTAATCAAGCACAAAAAGAGCCATCTTGCCCTTTTTAATTTTTTACTTTTCATTTATGACACAACCTTGTGTCATACATGCTATGCCATTTAAAAAAATGTCCCTTTTATAAGAGATTATACTTTGTTGTTTGCCCAAAACCTTTTGTTAACATATCCTGTACATTATTAAAGGGATTTATGGAAGACTCTTTGTACTTCAGAAAGAAGTTGTTTTGCTGGAAATGAAATCCATGACTTTAAGAGTTCTACCAATACTGTAAAATTTCATAACGTTTAAATCTGTCACAACAAATTTTTATAAAAGGTTGGATTTTTTGATATGCACTGAAATTTTTATTATAAATTGAGTGATGGGTACATGAAAATGATGATAACAGTCTACAGTTCTTTCCAATGCCTGACAAAAAATTAAAGCAAAATGAAATGCACAGATAGCATACATGACTAATGGATAATATAAATCTTTGAAGATCTGCAGTGCTATAGTTGTTCCTAAATTTTGCTGGATTTTGTTGGTTTGTTTGTTTCTTTAAACTAACATTTGTGATTTGAAGACATGGTCTATGGAGAATAAGAATACTCTTATTCAGGGTCTCAAAACTCTAGTCCAGAAATAGTATTTCATAAATGGGTTTTCCATTAACCTTTGCAAAACCCACATAACATGACTTTTAAGGTCTGGGACTTCATGCATGCTGACCTCATGCTGCCTGTGAACACATGGTTCAGTCGAGATGCATTTCATCAGTGGCTACTATTTTCTGCCTTGGAAGCAGCTTGAAATTAGAATATTTCTCAACAAGAGCAAATAATTCTCTGTTCTATCAAGAATCTTCTCTAAAAAGTGTAAGAACCAGGGTCATATTATTGCCTCTCTTCCTGCCTTCTTCACTAGAGGGAAAGTAGGTGTTACATCTGTGTTTTTTCCCAAAATGCCAGTATTTGCTAACAGGTGAATACATTGCTAGCAGGGAAAATAGTACTAGCTGACTCTAAAGGAGGCATGTTTTCATTTTTTTCTGTGGATTTTTTTGTTTGTATCTTTTTTTTCTAGAACAACTTGTTAACCTCCAGTCGAGGCATTTGTCAGCTAAAGGAACAACAAGATTGTGATTTTCTTGGTTTTAATGCAGAGAAAAGCCAGAATTTAATTAATTTGGTGTGAGAAAGAGAAGAGGAGGTGTTATTCAGATATGAGCCTAAGCCCCATGTCAAATTAGTATTTAACCTCTGCTGCTGGTCAGATGAGGTGGAGTATCCAGGCAAACAAGGTGGGTTCATGTGGCCTGTGTGCTTGCTACAGAGAGAGAATAATGTATGTAAATAGGCCAGAAAAGGCATCAGGAAAAAGAAGGAGAATGCATGGTGGGAGTGCTAAGTCTAGACTACATCCAGACTGCCCAATCACAGTTCCCTTAACATATAACATGGACCTCATTTATGCTCACTTATTGCATCTTACTGACAAAACAAATGGTGGTAGCAAGTATGCAGCTGGAACAAGCTACAGACGTGCTGGAACTAAATAAGCAAAATGTATGGGAGGGGACAAAGAAAGAAGAGAAGTCAATGCCCAAATAATTGAAATCACAACATCTCAGCTACAGTATGCAAAGTAGAATTTTGAAGTAACCAATTCTCTGGAAAGTGAAAATCTGGAGTGTTTTGAAATACATAGTTGTAAATGTTTCTTCAGGAAGAATTGAATGGAGTAGCAAGGCCTCTGGACCTGTGCACAGAATCTTACTAACTAAATTGGTTTAATCAAATTTATGTAAAAAGCTTTTATTTTGGTGTTTAGGATTGATTTGCTTGGTAGTAGTTCCAATGGTGTTGGCCTCTTTGCCTGAGATTCTCTCGAGCAGCAGCTATTTCATTTCAAAACAGTGAGAAAGCCACATTCTGCTGTCACTTGTAAAATTATCAAGAATTGAGTCATATATATACATTTTCCCCTGTACTTGGCACTGGTCAGGCTGCACCTTGAGTGCTGTGTTCAGTTCTGGGCCTCTCAATTTAGGAAAGATGCGTCCAGAGGAGGCAACAAGGCTGGTGAGGGCCTTGGAGCACAAACCCTATGAGGAATGGCTGAGGGAGCTGGGGTTGTTCAGCCTGGAGAAAAGGAGGCTCAGGGGTGATTTTATCACTTTCTACAACTTGCTGAAAGGTGGCTGTAACCACATGGGGTCAGTCTCTTCTCCCAGGGAACCACTGACAGAAAGAGAGGACAGTCTTGAGCTGCACCAGGGGTAGTTTAGGCTGGAAATTATCAAAAAGCTCTTCACTGAAAGAGTGATTAGGCACTGGAATGGACTGCCCTGGGAGGTGCTGGAGTCACCATCCCTGGAGGTGTTAAAAAAACACCCTGGGTATGGTTTATTTAGTAAGGTGGTGTTAGGTCATAGGTTGACATGATGACCTCAAAAGTATTTTCCAACCTAGCTAGTTCTGTGATTCTGTGATCCTGATACCATCATTTCATTGTTACGATGTTCTGTCATTGTGAAGATCAGCAGAAGAGTCTGAAAAGAAACAAGTGACTGTTGATGTGGGAAGGAGCAATAATGGATCAGACAGTCTGATAGAAGAAACTCAATTGGAAATACCTTTTCAGTTTTGAAGATTTGGGTAGGGAAAAGATAAGCTGTTATAATCATTGTTAGGGAAGAGGAGAAATGAAACTGCATGCAAAGATCAAACTTGAAGAAATACATTGTGGAAAAGGAAGATGTAGAAACAGTTCTGAGAAGCTAGGTTGAAGAAAGCTATAGAAGAGTAAAAATACAATAAATATTGTCAGAAAAAGAAACATGTCTTGGAAGAAGAGGGAAAGGAACATGGCTAGCATCACTCATGGTGTTTTGCGCTGGTTTTTTTCTCAGCTTGTGAGTTTCTGTAATGCTGGCTCAGACAGGTACTGTACCAGCATCCTTGGAACTGAGTTTGCTCATTGGGAGGAAAATGTATAGGGCCTTCAGCACGGAAAGAAGAGAATAAAATCCTCCTCAGAGGAGCATGGAGTACCTTCAGAGATTAGAGGGCCAATCTGGAACATGCTGAGTTTGTTACAGTTTGCAAAGTTGCCTAAACCACACCTGGAAGCAAAGGCATAGAGGTCAGGATTAGCTGTAAACTCTTCTTTATTTCTGTTCAATCTGAGCTAATCTGATCTATTTTGAATTTTCCTAGTTAAAAAATCAATTACTTTTCTATAAACAAAGCTGATTTTTCTGAGTTTAACCTTTCTAGTCTTCATTGGGGGCTGACTACAGGGTATGTACATCAAAGTTTTGGTGACTCAGGTTATACTCTCTTTTTTAAAAACACTGAATTTACAGGAATGGAAGACAAATCTCTGTGCAAAAAGAGGAGATAAGTTGGAATAGTAAAGAAAAAATAGATATTTTTTTTTGCTGAGCTATTATCTCACCTAGATACTCTGCTTTAGAATGTACATTGAATTTAAATAGCATGGATCCTTACACACAATGACTTTGATTAAGACCTCAGTTTAATTCTTCTGGATTTAAAATATTTAAGCTTATTCTCACCTGTTAGTATTCAGAATTGATGGGAACACACTTTTCTTTTAGTGGGATCTATGAAATCTCTTTGTTTAAGAGAAAGCTGCTCACTGTACATTGGGGTTTGATCCCCTGGGTCATTGGTCAGCAATGTGCATTACTGGCACAGCAGTAGATAGTTATATATCACAGCGCCATCTCAGCTTTTTACCTCACCTTATTGTCATGGTTATTGTTGTAACACTTCAGATAATTCTTTATGTGGTGGTTTGCTTTCAAAAAATGATGGCTATTAGAACAGAGAAACATTTATCCTAACATGTTTCCTCTGTTCTCATACATTTTCTATCCAATGTAGCACAGGGTAAAATAATGTTTTTCTAACTATGGACTTATGAGCAAAATCTTTACAATACATATTGAAAGCACGAGCATAAATTTCTTTGTGAACTGGTGGCACTATATTTCCCAGAACGTATGTGATTGTAAGTCTTTGATGCCTGGCTTTGCAAGAATCCTCCCAGCCATTTCTTCAAACCTCTTAAATGCAAGCCATTAAGGTGCCATTACATGCACAGACATTTCCGAAAAACTTTCACATAGTTACTGTTGCTAGGTAAATCACTCCCTTGACATCCATGTATTTAGATATGTTTTTTACTTTCTTTGTCTTAGATCTGACAAAGTGACATGAATTTGGGCGTGGGGGTAGGGAGAGATGTATGCACTCAAAGCAACTGCTGAACTGTGGGAATAAAAGAAATAAAGTTAATATCTTTAAGGTATTTAAAATGTGTTTTAAGTATATCTGGATAGAACTCATAAATGTGATGGATATTTATCAAGCTGAGGGTAAAGAATAGCAGGAAGACATTTAAGCATAGGCCAGCTTTGACAATACCCAACTGTTAGTAAATTAAACTCCCCAGACTAAACTTCTCTTTAGGATTTTCACTGCTATTGTATTTTTATCAGTATTTACATCTGTTTTATTCACCTATACTCCTGCACATCTGTATTTAGACCAGTTTTGGATGATGTAAACAATTCAAATTACTTGCCCATGTCCTGAACTGGAATTTCTAGTTTCAAAAGTGAGACATGATCATTGCTTGCTGATCTTTAGGACTTTAGGATTTGTCTGATGAATGCATAAGCTATGCAAAAGGGGAAAAAAAAAAAAAAAAAAAAAAAGAGCCTTGAACATTAGAAAGGAAAACTCTTCTTTTTCATAAAAGGAATACTAGACTGGTTTGAGCTTTAATATTCTGCAACAGTGTTCTAGACATTATCCTCAGAGTCTTGCAATTGAACAGGCTTGCAGCAGGACAGTGGTTCTAATACTTCAAATATCCTTCTGCAAAAGGACAAAATCTACCAGTTGCAAATGTTCAATAGACTGCCAATAGTACTGATGATGTTTCTAATGGACGTTACCATTCACTGGATGCAAGATGTGTCTCACAGCTTTTACAGAAATTTCTTTACCAACTATTTATAAAAAGTACATGTAAACCTTAAGATTTGGCTCTTAGTAACACAATTGTCATGTAAACAGTAGTGGAAAAATTATTTTATGGAACTATCAGAAAAAATAAAGGTAAAGTTCTAGACCAGCTTATCATTTAAATATAATTTTGTGAATGTGTGACAAGGCAGTTCATGTGAAGTAGATCTTTCGTCAAAGTCCTTCTAGTTTTTACCTTTAATTATTTGGTCAACTTCTTCATCTCATGTAAGCCAAAAATATTTAATTTAGAAGCCAGAATATGTGTTGAGATACTTGAGGTGTTTGATTTGCAGAGTGGTAAAGGTTACTAGTAAATAATATCGTTTATATCACTGAGTCACTGACCGATAAGAGTCTACAATGGAAGAAGGTTCAGAGGTTGGTAAGAAGGCCCAGGAAGCTCAGGGGGTACTGCAGGGTGTGACTGATCACAGCTGATGTCTGTATCTCAACACAGTGGGGAACCGTGGAAGCTATAGATAAACAGCTGTTAACAGTTCAGTGCATCAACCTCTGGTATAAATGTTTGTCCCCAAAGTTCCTCAAATAACCATGAATGTGTTAGTCAGACCATGATGAGGAAAGTGAATGTGTGGCCCAGTCCAACTCAGAGCAATGACCATGAGTGTTCTCCTTCCAGGCAACTGTGGATGCCCAGAATCATGATGGTGAATGAGCTGCAGAACCTGATAATTGGGGCTTCCTTGGTGTTGTGATTGAACCCTATAGTGGAATTGTTGTTGTTGTTTTTTTTTTTTTTTGTAAGGGCAACTTTCATTTGGTTATTTTTTCAGTATATTTTGTATCACTCTGCTAAATGAGAAATTCTATTTGACATCAGCTATCTCCAGGCAAGAAAATGAGATGTTAGACATTGCATGTTCTTCCATTCAGACAACATCAAAAAGAACCTGGCCAAAAATTCTGGTCCACTGATTTCCTTAGTAAGCACTTTATTTCTCTCTGTTAATGTTCCATTTGTAAAAATTTCACTTAACTATATCAGTAAACCATAATTAGTAATGTCATAACTATTTTTATGTGCACACACATATATGTGCTAAATGGCTAAACTGTGAATTAAAAATTAAAAATTAAAAAACCCTTATACCTTAGTATTTTTCTTAGTGATTTCTCAAGACTTCTTTTTTAGGAAGTGAAAGCACTACTGTCAGAATCATTTTTTCTGCTTTCTCAGTGTCTACATTTGACTTTGTAAGCTTCCCATTTACAACAACAACAAAAAAAAAAGATTTCAATATTCAGTGTTACCTGAATCGTTATTTTTCCTTCTTCAGGTTTAATTTCTCTGATAGAGTAATATCTCAGCTTGGGGGATACCAATTTTTCTTCAAGCCTTACTTATTAAAGACATTATATCCTATCCAATCTGAATTTTTTAATTCAGAGGACTTATTCCTTGCCAAAAAAAGAAAAAAAAAGGAAAGTTAAATTAAACTCAAGAAAAATCAACTGAATAACTTACATGCCCATTAATTTATAAGTGTTTGAAAAGCATTACTGAGTAAGTTACATGGGAAATAAAATATTTATTGATATTTAAAAATAATTAGAGGGGAAGAAGATTATTTACATTAACCCTTCAGCATTTTCTGAAACACATATTGTATTACAAACAAAAAAATACTTTTCTGGATAAAAATAGAAAAGCAGAAAAATTAATTTGTTCTTATGGTACCACCTAAGGCTTGTACCCAATCTCTATTATATTCTAAATTGATTCTAACCCAATTTTGTTATGTATGTTTTATTTGTGTAATAAGTGGTTGAGTGAACATTGGCATCAAACTCTGTTAAAGTCTTACAAGTTCTTAATAAAACCCGATTTATGTCAATACATTTGAAGGTGATTCTTTAATTAGATCAAACCATTCCATGATGGTGATTTAAGGCAATTTAAGAACAATATGATACTTCTCTTGGGTGTGGCAACCCTGTAAAGCAATGAACGTTACAACTTATTCCAATGAGCAATAAGAAGTCAGTCTTCACCCTGGGTAAAGTAGGATCTTCGAAAGATAGCTCTCTAGTATCTGAATGTCCTGTATTATTATTTATACACAAGGTTGATAATCTTTACAACAGAACTTAGTTTAGAAGACAGGACCCTAGAGTATTTAATTCCTTTGCTGAGCACTTTCAGGTTTATTTAATGTACAGGCCAGACAAAGAAATAGAGTGGTATCATACAAATTATCCCCTTAGTATTTGTGGCTACGTAACTGACTTCACTAGGAGTACGAAGAATTTCTTCCAATTGCAGCAAGAGCAGTTCAGTTTGCACAAGAACTAGAAAAAGAAATAAAATTGAATAGAAAATATAGTCATGTTTGCAGAGAGAGAATTCTCCATCATTCAAGACCTTTAAGACAAGGTTTTAAAGTGGTATCTGTAGGTACAGCTGACCCTGCTTTAGAGTAACAAAATGAAATACGAGACCTCATTTACACAACAAACAGCTCTCAGGACTGTAATACAGATTCTTCAGCAGATCAGATGCCAAATGAAAGCCAAAAGCTGGGTTAATTTAAATGACATATGCCAAGTGACAAGAAGTATGTGCATTTGGCTTTTAAAAAGTAGTGTGGTATCAGGAACAATGATTCATAATGCTTTTTAATTTGCATAGCACCTTTCGTCTCAGATAATTTTGCATATTATTCAATTTAGGAAAAAAAGTTTCTTCTGAATTGGTCTGTAGTGAGGATAGCAAAATAAAGTATATTCAAGTGAAACTCTGAGCATTTTCTTTTAATTATTACTGTTTTAGAACCTTCCAACATGTGCAAACCTTGGAAGCAAAAAAATCTGATTTACAGACACAAAATAAATCAACTCTGCTTGCATATTGATATTTGGATTCAAGGATGGTATTTAATATTTTTTTCTGATGTAGAAGTCCTCATCATAAATTGTTTGCAGCAATGCTAGACATAAAAAAGAAGGGTTTTTTTTTTACTTTACTTTAAACAATATTATAAACAATATGCCATAAAAACAGAAAACAAAAAGAAACAAAGACATTCATGAATGCTCCAAGTACGAACAATCACTAGACACCAGCTGTTTACCTCTGTGGAGAATTTCTACAGCAAAACTGAGTTATCAGAAGGGTTTTCAGTGGGGTTTCCAAATTGGTTGCCCATTTATTTATGATTTTGGAAAAAGCTTGCCACAAACCCAGGAAGAGAATATCAGCAAAAGCAATGTTACCTCTTAGAAAGAAAATTGTTAAATTGGCGGTAAAGTTTCTGCAATGCTGAAGTGAAAGAAAGAATCAACATCCCAGTAGAGTGCAAGAAATACTGGGTAGCTTATGCTGTGAGAAGAAATGTTGTTAAGTTTCACACATTTGACAATACCAGTCCTTATGATTTCCCTTTGAACAAGATAATTTTTATTGCATTTAAAATGGAATTTCTTGACAACAGAAAAAAAGATAGCAGCATATAAACCATGAAAATGCTCTCCACAAAACCAATTTGGGAATAAAGAAAGAAGTTTGAATTTTAAATTCATTTTAATGGAAGGAACATACTCCATCAGAAGTCTCATTCTTAGGGTGCACAGTTCCACTTTAGCATTTTGAGTTACCTTGGACTTTAGATCCATTTCAGAAAGTGTTACTTTGGGATGTTGGTTTTTTCCTGTGAGATACTATGCACATGATCATTTCTATAGTCTGCTCTTGTGTAAGATCCATCTTACACATTTTCTTCTCCTTCTTTCAGTTTATGCCTCCCAGAAATTTTCTTAAAAATTTTCCACCTGTAGGATCTCAGTCTTGATTGTGTTCAGAGCAACGTGAAACTTGACAGAAAAGAATAACAATTCTTACTCTGTAAAACCTCTCAGTCATTAACCATGCAGAAAAATAAAAGGATAATATTAGGGAATGCTTTATTTTCTTAACATCCAAAAATTCCTCAAATTCTTACTTTCCCTTCAGTGCCACATTTTCTTAGAAGATGCTGAATGTGTATTTGACTGCCTAGTGGAAAAGCTGTATTCTTTTTTGTGGCTTGGAGTTTTCCAGGGGAAAGATGTAATTCCACAGGCAATGGACTAAAATCACCTGTTTCTTTCACCATTTATTTGCCTATTTTTACATTTTCAAAGAACTGTAGAGCTCAACTGATAGGTATCCTCACTTTGATGGAAAACCTATTATCTGTTATTCCAGCCTTACAGAATCAAAAATAAATGGTGACTAATCAGTTAGATTTACTCCATTGAAGGTGTCTTTCTGTGCCTAATTACAGGAACTGAGTGTGATTCTCTTCCAGAGAGCCATTTTAGTTAAAATAAGACAAACCTAGGACAAATGAAAGAACTCTTGCTTACCTCAGTTGATTTTGTCGTCTGACTGAGCTAATTAAATAAAATCTAGTACATTTCCATATTGATGCCCTTAACCTTCTGACTAAAATGGCAACACAGGTAGGAGATAATTTCCATGTATCTGGAAATAAAGACCACAGTAATTTACACTGTCTGTTATTTTTGGCAGCAGTTTCTGAGGATATTTCTTCAGTTTTCTCCAGCCTTGTATTTGACATGTTTGTGATGATGTTTCAGGCTAATTTGTTTTTCTTAGATGTCTCAGATTGTGGGTTTGTTTTTGTTTTGTTTTTTTTTTTTTTCCCACCAAGATTACATTCATCCCTAAGTCTGCATCTATACTTATCTTTTATAAGTCCTCATTAAAAAATGTCGTACTAAGTAAAAATTTTCCCTACAGTTAAATTTCCACAGCATATATGCAATTTTTCTTATAAAGTCAGCTATGTTCCTTGAGAGATTATTTTTGTGCTCTTGTCATTACTCACTAAGTTTTTTTACTATTCTTTTTTGATATTTTTCTGATTAAGACCATTCCAAGATGACGTAGAAAGCACTTAGAAATCTTGGTAAACTTATCCTCAGTGTCTGTGATGCACTGACTTAAAAGTTATCAAAGCAATCATCCTTTGCATATTTAGTACAAATAGTCATGAGAACTGTTACCTTTTCACTAACTGTTTGGGTTTGTATCTGATTGCCTTGCAATGTATAAAATGTATATTCTAGACATCTCTTGGTAAAGCTGAGGAATTTCTAACACAGACTATTAAAATAGTATCGGGCATATCACATCATCTTCCCTACCCTGAGAAATAAAAAATAGACCATAGTGAAGCCCTTAAAATTTATCAGATATTGCTTTTTTCCATGTCAGGTTCAAGTGAGCTGGATATTCTTCAAGGGTGTTTGAAAAGGGCAGAGCTGTGAACAGATTTCACTACTGTACCACCCCATATTCTAGTCACTATTTTGATTAAAGCTATGGGAGTTTTGAGTGAACAAGGATTTTATGGTCAAGCCTGCAGTACTAATAAAACATTGAAGAGAAAAGAATGAACGTACTTAATGGCACAAACACTTCTCAGAAGCTCTGCCATCATTGGGCTCTTGAGTGAAAAATATTCTCAACCAGCTCTCAGGCTTTTTGTAAGTGTGCATGAGCTGGCAAAGGCCAAAGTCTGCCCTTGATTTGTGTACTTTCAGGTAGAAGCTGGCCTAAGTCAGGCCAGAGTGTCTCCTTTAGCAATGTGCTAGACTTAGAACTGTTTAGGTTGGGAAAGAGCTTTAAGATCATCAAGTCCAACCATTAACTCAGCACTGCCAAGTCTGCCACTAAACTCTGTCCCCAGGTGTCACATCTACACTTGTTTTAAATACCTCCAGAGATGGTGACTTGGGTGGTTGGCTCCAATGCTTGATGACTTTAAGTCAATAAGTTTTTCCTGATATCTAAGTTAAACCTCCCCTGGAACAACTGGAAGCCATATCCTCTTGTTGTGTCACTTATTACCTGGGAGAATAGTCCAACCTCTACCTGGCTGTGGCCTCCTTTCAGGTATTTGCATTGATGAGATTCCTCCTCAGCCTCATTTTTTCCAGGTTAAACAATCCCAGCTCCCTCAGTTGCCCCTCATCAGACTTGTGCTCCAGATCATTTCCCAGTTTTGTTGCTCTTCTCCAGACTCACTTCAGCACCTCATTGTTCTTGCAATGAGGGGCCCAAAATTGAGCACAAGGTTCCAGGTGTGGCCTCACCACTGCTGAGTACTGGGGCACAATCTCTGCCCTGGTCCTGCTGGACCTGCTGGACCTGCTGATTAATCAGCTGTCTGTCTAACCTGGAGATGGAGAAGCTCAGTTATTAATAACCTCATGCTTACCTTTCAAAATTTTCAGTTAACCAAAGAGGGAAGTTAATGAATGTTTTCTGAAGTCTACAATTTAAGTCAAATCTGGCTAATCATTAATTAAATCCAGGCAAAATTCCTAAAATTATTTTTCCTTCCTGACTATTGGTAACTTATCTGAGTATGAAGATTGCAATCCTAATCTGGAGAAACATGAATGAGCTACTGTACTATACTCAACAAAAGACCAGAACAATTCACAGACATGGGTTTTCTTTTGAGAAAGAAAAACAAAAATAGAGTCTGAAGGCTGGGATAAAATAGGTGCTGCGACTCTAAACATCCTTGTCATAGCTGGGGAAACTCAGCTTCCAGAAAACAGATAAAGTTTTGTCAGTTTTAATAATGTTCATGCTATTGAAGTTATTCCCTCTGAAATGTTTTACTATTGAAGTTATTCCCTCTGAAATGGTTTACTGTGCTGTGGATCAGTTGTATTGAACACAGTAGTTTCTGTCTATCTAAATTAATCTACCTCCTTTAGCATTTGAAGTGGAATAGTTTAAGCATGCTCATAACAGGTTTGCTATTGAGGCAGTTATTGCTGTCTCATAAATTTTCCTTTAACTGGCTGTACTTTCTGAAATGTATTGTCTGCAATGATCTTGTTACTGCCAGAATATAATTTTGGTTTTAAGTTGATGCATATTTTAAAAATTGCACTATTATGTCTCATGATATTGACAAAACTTATTCCCCAGCATTCTGCCATGCCTGCCTTAAAGCAAAGCCAGGAGTAGGCACACTCTGTTCAGTTTTGTTCATTTAATGAAAGACCATTAAATAGATTCACTGTGAAGAGCAGGATCCCCACATCATGCACAAAGGCTGAATTTCTTACCAGGATTTCTAGGGACACTGAACATATTTCCTGGCTGTATCCTGATCTACATATCTAAAGCAATTATGTGAGCTACTTGTAAGATAAACAGCTTAGCTCATTATATATTTCATTTGATTTAAGTCAAAGTCTCAGTGGTGTGGGCTTTTTATGAACTTTTGTGCTTCAAGAGATTCATAGCATATTCCAATAACTTTTTAAGTTGTTTTGGTTTCTGTGTTTCTGTGATTTTCAAGATCTACTTATTTAATATTTTAGCAATGGGGAAGAAAACCATCAAAGCCAAAGTATTAAATGTAAATAAACTTTAAAAAAAAGGTTCACTTCTTGTATTGGAAGAAATTACTTCAAATTTTAAGATTTCATAAGGATGAAGTACTCTTCCTAGTATTGGAAAAAAAAATCCTGAGTTTAGCATTTCAGGAATTTGTGTTCTCTCATCTCTTTGTGATACTTGAAAACTTTAAAAATTAGTGATACTGTTTCAAATATTCATAGGGTAAAATGTTTTGCAGTTAATTTATTATATAAGTTTTTGAGTTACATCAGAGGAACTTGTATTGATGCTTTTAATATTAGGACTGAATTACTGCCTGATGAGAAACCCTTCCTCTAGCAGAAACCTCAGTGGAGCTTCAATAGACAGTTTTTCTTTATTTCATATGGAACTAGCTGCAACAAAGACCTTTCCAAGGGTGATGTAATGTGGCTGCAGCACTTTGTTCTTCGATCATAACCCTTTGATAATTATTTGGGTCTTTCCACAATTTTCCTGTGGAGCTGTATTGCATAAAAATAGACATTCAGTGTTATAAATTCTTAGAAGCATTTTCCTACTCTCTCCTCAAAATTTCAATATTTTGGCAAGCATGTTTTTGATAGTTGTGACAGTTTTGAGAGTGGCATCTGTTGAAGAGGTGTACTACTGAGTACAAAACAATTACTCCAATAACACCAACAATATGTAAAATCCATAGATTTAAGAAGTTTGTATTTGCTTATTTTGGCCTAATCAGTGCATGTACTTGGAATATTTGCTAGTCTGTCACTTAAAACAAATTGTTGAAGTCTTTGAGAATTTCTTAGTACATAGCAATGTCTGTATTGTGGCTAAAAATTGCAATTGCTTCTTGTTATTTTCTCTCATTGAACAGTTAGAGATCTCTCAAAAAAAACAACAACAATAAAACCCCAAAATCATTATTTGAAAGGAATTTTTCACTGTTGGGTTCTTTTGATCAGAAAATTTCTGAAGAATTATGAGAGGCCTGGAAGATTTCAGTTTTTCAAATATCCTTATCCTTTTAGGAAGTTGAACAATAAAACACTGCTAGGCATAATAATAAAATAAAAACTTTACAAAATAAAAATACTCTCATGAAGTTTAGAAAGCAAACAAATCCTGAGCTGTAATATTATATCTATGGTAGGTTAGTTCTAGTTGGTAGGTTCTTTTATATTATTTAAAAGTGCTGGGCCTTTGCACAAGAAGCTGACATTTAAAATTATTCCTGCTATACTTGTTGCTAAGTATAGTAAACCTGCTCTGGATGAGTCTGGTGGGCTAGTTAATAAAGCTCAGCATTTGACTCATTTGAAAGATACTTAAAGAATTATCAGTAATATGTTACATAATCTATAAAGCATTCTCTACTTAATCCTAATCTTTTTACATTTTATATATTTAAGGAAATATGAAGGCATTCAATCAATATGGATTTATTTTCAGCTTAGTAAGTGTCCCTATTCTAGACAGCAGGGATAAAAGATTTCTTTCTTTTAGAAGTTTATTATTTTAGACCAATATCCTATATAAATATGCATGTATTTTTACCTTGGGAAAAAGGCTTTTATAGAAGACCTTTGAAATAATCCCACTGAGATCAAAAATGGTAGGCAGCCTAAAAGGTAAAGAGCTACTCAGATATACATAATTTTTGTTTACACTTAAAACCTATCGTATTAGCTAACTGTGTGTTTGCCATTTCTTACTTTTCTCAGACAAATAAGCATATTTTTTTAGCTCAGTACTTCTTGTGAATCAAAATGTAAATTTATGCATAGCAATTTCTTATCACATACACTGGACATGAACTTCAAAGTTAAGTACAGTGTTTTGTTCAGAGACTTTAAGCTTATTAATTTCTATGTATTTATTATATACAGCCCATCTCACAAGTGTGAACTCTTACAGCTTCGAACTAGCCCCTTACTTCTATTAATGAAGCAAACTGATTTACTGGGAAAGCTACTATTGCCATAATTTTGTCAGAATCCCGTAAAGAGTGATTCACACTAAGGCATCATTCCAAATTCATCAGGCAGTCACTCAGGTTTGTGCAATAATGATTGTCTGAACATGCCTTATCTTGTAATAGTAGACAAAAGTGGAAAATGGTCCAGATAGGTGGAGGTGAGAAAGGCAGTCTGAGGATGGATAGTATTCCTGAGCCCTATTTTGCTTATTGCTGGCTGCTAAAAGATTGTGTTGCAGGAGATAAAGCATTTGTTTTTAATGGTAGTGACAGTACAGTCAAAACAAGCATAGCTATCAGCATATACATTTTCTATCAACTGAAAAAATGGAAGGAGTGTAATGAGTACACAAAATCTTGATTGATTTTATAATTTGTGAGCATTTTGGGAAAAAATACTTCGTGTCAGACAAAAATCTGTTCATTAGACTATGTCCATAAAGAGACATGAGAAGCAAGTTGAAAGGATAACTACTCAAACAGTCTTCTTCCCTGCCTCTAAATTCCCTAGAAAATGAAGACCATGCTTTTATTGTACAGCATGATCTAGATAAAAGATCCTGAGGCAAGCAGCAAAAAGGTTATCTCTGGGGTTGGAAGCGGCACAGCTTCATAAGCTTGGACTGAGCTGATTTAACTATTTTACTTATGGACCTCAACTCCTTTCTATATGCAGCCCTGCTCTGTGTAAGTAAATAGGGATCTGTTTTATGATCCTGGGCTGCACTGCAGAAACATGAAGCATCCTCAGAAAAGCTCCTTTAGAGGTGCTATGCATTTGTATAACTGGACACACTCGAACCTCGATGACACCAAAAAGCTGTCACTTCATCTCTGGCAGGTTCTTCACCTTCTGAGCCATGCTACCTCCCCTGCCCAGCACCAGGGTATTTTACCTGAGCACTCCCTGGGAAGTTATGCAACTGTAACCATGTCATCACTTCTGGTCTAAGCATCTCTGAGGTCTGTCTTAAGAAACATACATTGTTTTGTGCACTGGAAAGGATGATGGACTATCTGCCCAATTTTCTGTCCCTCCACTTAAGTTTGAATGTGTTCAGCTCCAACATGGGTAGACACCAAGGCAGTTTTTTTTATATTTCCATTTCTCTATAACCCTCTTGTACTGAAAACATCATTGCAACTCAACTCAGACTTTCACCTTGGAGTCATGTCATTTCAAATTATTTTCTTGACAGCCTAAGTGAAATTTCCTTTTAGTAAGTCTACAGCTTTGTATTGTTTGACCTAATTGAGACACAGAAGTACATGAAATTACTTTCATTTGAATTATCTTTTTTTTAAAATTATTCCAATTATCTGTTTGAATCAGTTTCAGTTATCTCAATTTACCACTTGAACCTGTATCTTTTTTCTCTCCTTCTCCATCCTTCTCCTGCTGCAGGTCTGGAAATGCAGCCATCTGTTATTTGCTATTATAGCATTGCAATTTGCAATTGTACCTAAACCTGGTTGATTTGTTGATTGGTTTGTTTCTCCCTGATGCCAGCATTTAACATTTAACACTTGGGGCCATGAAAGAGGGGGAATTCAATCATTGCTACTTGCACTGTTTAATGTTTGAATATTTCAGCTAATCTAACAAGAAAAGTACCCACTCTAATTTGTGTGATTAATTACAGAATGAATAGAATTTTAATTACTGTAACCAGAAATATCATTCTTATTTTAAGATTATGAGGTAACATTAACTCATATCCCATGTAATGCTGGACATATTGCCCCACTGCAGTCTTAAAGCAGCCCTAACATCATTAACTATTGGGCATTTTTCAGGCAAGAGATATAATGAATTCCCTAGGCATCAGTTAACATTCAAGGGTTGCATCATTTCCCTATGCTACTTAATCACTGCATACCCACATCATCTCCCTTGATTTACAGAGTTTTGACTCTGTCCAGTTCACTTTTATATTCTCTGCGAAATTTAGGGGAGAGTAGCTATCACCTCTAACCCCAGCCTAAATAAGATCTCAAAGAGTTCAATCAGCAGGCAAAGACATTAAGATAATTTACCTTAAATCAGATTTTATTACTTCCAGTCTTCTATTCTCACATTATTTTTAATTATTGTGGCAGGAAACTAACTTAAATAATAGTATAAAAACTACTTATTGAATCAGAAAAGCAAATTGATCATGAGAGCAGGTGGCTAGAGTTCAGCCTGAGATGTCCCCTTCTACCACATATATTTTCTCTCTTGAAGGACAAATCACATTTTTTTTATTGTGTCTATTAGGCAAGTTGAAAGTCTCTTGGTACATTATTTCAGGACTTATTTTGTTCTAAAAAACTGGTAACATGACTTAACAGAGGAGTAAGAAGTTAAATTATTTTCTCACATACTAAATAATATTACATTTGCCCCAAACAGAAACATTTTGTAAATTTAGTCTTTCCCATATGCATCATGAACTACTAAATTTTTTATTGTGATAAAAATAAGCGCATTAACATAATTGATAAGCAGGTATACAATAACAGTCAATAATTTAGTACTGTTTGAGATAAAAATACAGATTTTCTGTTTCAATCATGTAATTATCTTACATATTCCAATGTTAACCACTTTAAATATGTTGCTTTGTGTTTCAGCTTTAGTAATCTTTTTATTGACAGCTATAAGACAGAATTAGTAATGTAAGAGAAGCATAAAGAGTAATATTTTCCTATTTATTTTCTAATATTATGATTAAACAAAAAATTTATAACTGAATAAAATGCTCAAAATCCAGATTCCTTGTTCTTCAGTTTGTTACCCATCTGTCCTTTGTCAATGCTTTATATGAGATGTATTTATGTAATTGTATTGTGCTGGAGTAATTTATTCATATTCACGGAAATGCAAATATCTTTACTTTATGTTTTGTCTTGTCATTGTTTGATTACTTCAGGGTCTTAGTTCAGGTCGTTTTTCTCAAGCCTTTCGACCAGAGATGTTTAAGGGTAGCTAGGTTCTTAATTGCTGGGGAAGATCTCATGCTCATCTAAGATATGTTAAATGCTCATGCAAGATATATTAAATACAGTCTTTTTGAGTCTGGGATTTTTCAGCATTGACTTCTTCTGCAGAGAAAGGTGAGCAGTCTGGGTCAGATTACTAGATATGTTTAAAAACAAGACATCAAGAAAAGTGTTTCCTAGAGACACAGGAATTATGTACTCCTCTCCTCTATCATACTCAGGATCACAGGAAAACTTAGGAAATTTTCTTTTCTTCCTCCTTAGAAAAGCAGCTGTTTGATTTTCTTTGCCATTTAATGGCTAAGCAAGACTTGTGATCATACATTTTCAGGAAAGAAAAGAACATTTTGGTTTTATAGCCTGTCTTTTACACTTGGAAATGGTGAGTTGTCCCTTACTGACATCTGCCTTTGATTATCACTCGTCCCAATGCACAGACAAACTGTTGGAATTGTGCATTAATAGTACAGCATGTAAAAAGAGATGTCACCAGGGTTTTCACAGATAATAAGTTTTTTTAAAATATGCCTGATTTTTAATATAAAACTGTAAAGATATTAATGACTTTGCTCTCAGTAAAGTGAGACATTCATTTGCTGCAAATTGGTATAACTTCTTTGACTGTTTGGCACCAACCTGATTTACACATAAAAAGAGTCTAGCCCAATGATGGTAAATGTATTTCCTGTACATTTTTAGCTGTTTGTTCTTGTTTCATCCCTAATCCTGAGTTTGGATGACATGAATAAGAAATTCAGAAATATTTGTACACATGACTTGGAGAAGATTTGTTTACCTCAGCTTAAAGACTCCCTCCTCTCCCATGGGGGAATTATAGGTCCCACTGAATTTTAACTCCCACTAAAGTCTTTGAAAAGAAAGGCAGGATATCTTTCAGAATTTAGCTTGCAATTTAATGACAGGGTTGGTTTCTGGCAAAGGAATAATAACATAGCTAATTCTCAAGACATGCATTCTTGATGCAAATACTGCTCTGTGTACCCACATACCAAGAAATTTTCAACAGCTTCTTGCTCACCATACATGCAGGCAGGCACTCTGAAGCCTGTGTAATGGGCAAATACCAAGTATCTTGCTCCAGGCAGGGAGGATCTGTGTGCCTGTACTATAAAGGCAATTTAATTAATTATAGTAACAATATTACTCTCCATTTGAAACCACAAAAAGAGCTGATTCCTGTTCCTTTAAATATTTCCCTATATTTACAAGGCACACCTGACTAACACAACAGTGAGCCCATACTAGTAAGGGCAGTGGCCAGGCCAGCAGTTGGTGTTGCTGTGAGAATGGCCCATAGACTCATATCAGTACTGGGAAAGTCATTGAGAAAATGGTTTTGGGAGGTATTGAAAATCACCTGAAAGGCAGTGCAGTCGTTGGTCACAGCCAGCAAAACTGCATGGGAAGAAATTCCTGTTTATCCAATCTGATTTCCTTTTGTGACAAGGTAACTCGCCTACTTGATCAAGGGAAGCCAGTTAATGTAATCTTTTGGGATTTCAGGAAAGCTTCCAATACTGTCTCTCAATAGATCCTTCTGGGCAAAATTCCCTGCATTCAGTTGGATAAACACATCGTGTGGTGGGTGAGCAGCTGGCTCATGGATTGGGCACAAAGGGTGACAGTGAATGGGGTGACTGACGTCAGACTGGTCAGTTAGTGGGGTCTGCAGGGCTCCATCCTTGGCCTTGTGCTCTTCAACATCTTCATAAATTACTTAGATACGGGACTGGGAGGGATATTAAGCAAGTTCAGAGATTATACAAAACTGGGAAGAGCTGTTGAGTCCCTCAATGGCAGAGGGGCCCTGCAGAGAGACCTCAACAAATTAGGGGCTGGGCAGTCACCTGTACGAAGTTCACCAACAGAAGGTGTCAGATCCTGCACCGGGGATGGGGTGCCCCTGGATATATGGACAGACTGGGGAATGAGATGCTGGAAAGCAGTGCCACAGAAAGGTCTCTGGGGGTGCTGGTCCATGGCAAGTTGACCATGAGCCAGCAGTGCCCTGGCAGCCAATCCTGCCCTGGGGTCAATCCTGTCCTGGGGACATCAGCCAGGCCATGGCCAGCCGGGCAAGGGAAGGGATTGTCCTACTCTGTTCTCCTCTGCACTGGAGTGGCCTCACCTCCAGGGCTGGGGGCTGCTTTGGGTTCCACTGATGCCTTGGACTTAGAATAGAGATAAGACAAAGTTAGAAAATAAAGTAGGTATTTATTAAAGTCCTTCAACAGATACACCTTGGGCAGTGCAGAAGCTTCACAGAGGCTACAACCAACATCAACAATGGTCAGGAGTTTTTCAGACTTATATAAATTTGGTCTATCTGCATATCAGGGGCCAATTGTCCAATTACAGTCATATATATATTGAAGTCAGAGGTTTGCTTCCTCTCCCCATTTCACTTTTGTTTATACTTTTTGGGGCCTGAAGCCAAGAATGTCCTTGGTTCCCAGGCCTGGAAGGATTATTTTGTCCAACCGAAATGTGAAGAGAACTTACTAACACTCTATATGGAGATCAGAGTTATACACTAATGCACTACAGGATCTGAAAAAATATAAAAGCTAAAAACTTAAGGCATCACGACAATATGAGAAAGTTATTGAGTTATTAGAAAGCATCCAAAGGATGGCAGCAAAGATGGTGAAGGGCTTGGAGGGGAATGCTGTATGAGGAGTAGCTGAGGTCACTTGGTGTGTTCAGTCTGAGGAGACTGAGGACAGACCTCACTGCAGTTACAGCTTCCTCATGAGGGGAAGAGGAGGGGCAGGCACTGATGTCTGCTCCATGGTCACCACTGACAGGACCCGAGGGAAGGGCCTGAAGTTGTGTCAGTGAAGGTTTAGGTTGGATATTAGAAAAAGCTTCTTCACCCAGAAACATTTGGGCAATACCCTTGGGTACATGGTGTGATTCTTGGAGTGCTCTGTGCCCAGGAGTTGGACTGGATGATCCCTGTGGGTCCTTTCCAACTCAGCATATTGTGTAGTTCTACCATGACCTGGAACCTCCATGTTATTTGTGGTCTCCAGATGGAAGACTTTTCTGCTTGCTGAAGTTCACTTAATTCTAAATTGTAAAGTGTGACAGGGAAAGAGATGAAATGGGGGTTAACTGACTCAGCAATGTAGTAGTTGTTTCACTGCTTTCAGTCAAAGTATTTTACTAAAATATTTGTTGGAACTAAATTAGGGTGCAGGAGGAGATTAAATTAATTTGGATCATTTTGGGTGTTAAAGGTTGTCAATAAAATTGAAAATTAATAGCACATATTGTCATGCTAGCAATTAGAAAGATGACAAAGTTTTGTTGCATCTCCAGAATGTCTGGCAAATCGCATTTATAGGTCAGAGAATATCATTTGTCATGCTTACTGGATGCCAAAACAGATTTCAGCAAGAATACTGATTCTGTGTTTTGACATTTGTTTTGGAAAAGGGAAAGGGAAGAGGTCACTTGTTTGATGTTATTTATTTGCAGGCACCCAAACAGACTGATCGAACTTGGCTCCATTGCAGAGTAACTTTCACTGCTGTCTATGTGTGACAAGACCCAGAGCTGACCTGAGTTTTAGATGGGTATGAATAGACTTTTATAGTTAGACCTAAACCTCTAAAATCAGTTTGTATTTCAACATGAGGTTTTGCAAATAGACAAACCAGAATGAATTGGAACATGAATAAGGCAAATTCTTTTCTTTCAAGCTTGCTCTTGTCAAGAACATCTACAATTTTTCAATTTTTGGGGTTTTTTTCAGGTTGCAGCAAATTCTTTAAAGCCTTCTTTAAATCTTCAGACAAAGCTTCTTTTTTTTTTTTTTTCCCTATGATTTGGGTTTGCTTCTGCTGTCTGCTTCTCTCAGTTATACCTGTTGCCCTCCAGATGCAGTGCTGGATGAACACTTTTGTGTGAACATGCTCATTTGCAGTAGTAGGTGCAGTCTCTCAGGATGATCAGCAGATTTCCCACACTTTTAGCTGTCACTTTGCTCCTGCCTCTGGTTAAATACCCCTTGACTTTTACTGTGATTTAGGAACCAGCATTCCCTCTATCATAAATTAAATTTGCAGATAACGGATCCCACTGGCCAAAAATTAGATTCCTAAAACAAACTTAGGCTTTCAAAATAAGACATAGCGTTATTTAAGGTTTATTTTCTCATAAATGTCAGTAAATATTAGTCATAATTTTTGTTTCCCTATGTAAATTGCATGTCCTGATATTACTTTTCATATAATCATTGGATTAAAATTCCAATTTCAATAAGATAAAAATAAAATCATAAAGTGTATTTCTCAATTTATAAAGAAATAACAGGGTACTTTTTGGACAAGTGAATTTTTAGTACTCAGATAATTCACATTCTACCTTTCATTATGTATTTTTGAATTATTTTTTTTCCCAAACTCGCACATTCAAGATTAAGGAAAAAAACAAAAAAGGCAGCCAGAATTATTAAATATTATTTTGTTATTATAATCCTTGAAAAACTCTGTAAAGTGTGTAACACCTGGTGCTCTGGAAAAATATGACTGTATTCTGTAACCGAAGCAAAAGACGATTTCACCCATGAAGTAGAAGCACAGTCTAAGCCAAGCAAATAGATTTAGACATAACCACAATGTTGTGGTTTAGGAATGGTGTTCCCTAACTTAGTGCTCCCACCAAAATACCATAACTGCCTTGCTCACTCTCCTGTCCCTCCATCCCTCTTCCCTGCAGCAGGATGGAGAGGGGAATTGGAGGCACAAGAGGTAAAGAATACTGGTTGACATAAGAACATGTTACTGGAAACAGCAATGAATGCATGATAAGGAGGAGTAACAGCAACCATATTAATCCACACTACCTGGAAGGGATCACTTCCTCTGTGTGCACAAAGAGAGGTGAGGTGGTAGAGAATAACCTCTGGGTCCTGGCCATGCTCCTTTTGGATACTGCAAAAATTAACCCTGTCCTGGCTGGAACCAGGACATACCCCAAGATACTGTAGCCCATAGTGGTACATTATCACAAAAGCCTGAACACTGACCTCTGGAAGGACTTCATTGTCATTTTGCCTATAGCAAAAACTACATTATATAGATGAGTGAAAATTATAAAGTCTAGTCCTAGACCCATATTTCTTGTGTTCCTTAGCTCCACTTTCCTGATGTGATATTCTGTGGTTTCCAGGCAGAAGGAGAGGAAACAAAAAGCTCATAATTTCATAAAACAGCATGTCAAGCAGTGTCGTCTTGTTGGATGGTTTTGTTACCTTTAAATAGCTAATCTGTGTTTGTATGTATGAACTATAAATTTGTGAAGCATGTTGCTATCTTTGCCTAGTTGTGCTTAATTAGTCCTTCCAGTGAAACACTCCTTCAGAAGTAGCTTATTGTCACCAAATATAAAACAACTCACACTATTGGACCCAGGAAGGTATTTTTATGACTGCTTTGTATTGGATTCTATGAAATATATGGCTCTTAAATAAGGCAGGAAAAGTCAGAGAAGGATTAACAGCTTGTTCATCTACTTGTTTTTACAAAGAAATCAATGTGCATTTCAATTAATTTATGTTTGGGCAGGCAGATGAGGAAATATTAAGTTAAAAATCAGTAGGGAAGCCATTAATACAAAATGGTAAAAATTGATTCAGTTTTCTGTGTAATAACTCATCAAACAGGATTTGGAAGTTAGCAGTAGAACACTTGGTACTGATTTTGATCAGGCAAGTTTGAGAACAGTTTTCTTTCCTATTCTAAATCAGTTTTTGAAAGATTTCATAAGCCTGAAAAGCCATTCTTTGTCTAGTGAAACACATCAATCTTCTACATACTGTTAAGTTTTCTTATAGTCTTACACTGCAACAAAAATGAAGGCAGCTTGCACCTGCAGATGGGAATGTGGACACTCCATTAGATAAACTAATGGCCCCATTCACCAAGCACATTTCATTTCAATTAAAATACACTTCCAACAGAATGGGGGTTAAATTAGTCATGAGCTGGTATGAGACACAGGGTGGGTTAAAACACAATACATATAGGAAGCTAATTTCTAGCTCTCCAGTGGATTTTTGCTATTTGAAGTGCAAACCTTTGGCCATAATGACACAGCTCCTAGCTGTTTGTTGCTACACAGGAACAGCTCTTTCAGTTTGTTACATGTGCCTAATCCCATGGCCAGTGCTTAACCTTGACTGTGAGTGAGCATCCAGTGGTGTCATGTCATGGTGATTCACCCAGGCAAGAGACATTCTTGCTGGTACTGTTGTCCTCCTGCTTCCCCCATTTCCTTCTATGGAAAGGGATGAAGGAGAAAAGTCTCACCATCATATGGACCTACACAAGAATCCAAGCCCTCTGGAGTACTTTAAAACAGTAGTACCCTCTCTGAAGTTGGCTTATGAAACTAAAATCATCTCTCAGAGTGTCCTCTGCAAGAATATCTCTATCTGTGGCATAATATTAAATGTACAGAACCTGCAAAACTTTGTTATGCCATGCCAAAAGCTTTGATGTGGCTATTATGCATCTCTTACTTGGCACTTCCAATAAGGAAATTAGCATTTAGGACTGTTTTTAGTGCCTCTAATAAATCAATCAAATAAACCTGTACTTTGAGATTAATGGGCATTATTATTTATAACTTGCACAGGGATTGTATCCACAGGTACCTGTCAGAATCTCATTTTTTTGGCCATTGTACAGACCTACCATAGGAGACAACCTCTTCTAGAATGAGTGAGTACAAAATGTGAAAACACAGCATGGGTTGGCAAGCATGAGGCAGCAGCAAAAGAAAGCAAATTGCTGTGCCATTACTGAAGGCTCCACTTACTTTGCTTAGATGTTGTCAGTCTGCAGCACACTGTGTCCTTGCTGTGTGCTATTACACAGAAAAAATTTGTAAGTACAAATATCACTCCTGTTCTTAGTGGGCACAAGATTTTGAAACCCTTTTGAAAAGGATTAAACCTTTAGGTTTAGTATAAGCATAACAGGAAAATAAGTTTACTTCTGTGGGGCAGGGAGAGTATTTTTTGTTTGCTTCTATATGGAGTTTTTAGTGATTTGAAATAATAAGAATTCTACATTAGATACAGATATGGCTCTTTAATGTCTTTAAAAGGTCTGAATTTATCTAAGAAATAATTGCATCCACACCACCAAGGAAACCCTGTCAGAGGCACCAGAGCCACTACACCTATACATATTCTTCAAAAGCAATCAGCCCACTTCTAAAAACTACTTCAAAGATCTCCCTATGACCAAAATACTGGTTTCTGGTGGTTTTTTTGGGTTTTTTTTGTGGGGTTTTTTTGGGGTTTTTTGGGGGGGTTTTTTTGGGGTTTGTTTTTTTTTTTTGGTTGGTTGGTTGATTGTTTTTTTTTTTCCCCTGGGAGCCCCTTATGGGAAGGTTTTCTTCTTTTAAGTACAGCTTCAAGTTTATAAATATTAAGTTTCACTATATTGATAACAAGCAAAGGTCTTTTAACCAAGTTTTGATTGATCAAGTTCAGGCATGATCACTTCTTAGTCTCTTGTGTGTGTAGTGTGACTGAATACATTTGTGATCTCAGCTCAGTTACCAATGAAATATATACTTTTTACATGAAGAAAACCAAACAATAGTATAATCACCTCTCCAAGTAACTGCCTTAGAGAAGTAAAGCTCTGAATGAAATTGTTAGGTAGAACTTTGTCCTTCTAAGTGTTTTGATACCTGTGATCTGTCTTGTACTCCACAAAGCCTTATTAAAGCATTTCAGTCAAAAACATAATTAAATGTCAGCTCCCAGTATTTTCTGTCTATAAAAATCTTGTTATATAAGAATGTTGTTACTGCTGATTTAAACAGATGAAATATTTTTTCTCTATGCCTTGTAATATAGATAAAAACATTAACATATATGCTTGAGCCCTGGCAAAAATTGCAACACAAGAAGATTTACAATGTCATCCCACAAACATCTGACTGATGTCAAATGGTTGCAGGTTTTAGTCTTAAATCATTAAAAAGACAGAGTTGTAATACAATTAGTACATAATTTTATCTTTACAAGTATATTAAATTGTAGTCTATTGGGTAATCTCGATTCTTTGGGGTAATTCACCTTACTCCTAAAACTAGCTTCTGCAGATTTATGATAAAACTATGCTTTCCATTCTGAGAAATCAGCAAATACATATTTTCTGCTTCTTTTCTGTTCAGGCTGAATTTCTTTTTATAAATAAATCCATGCCTTTTTCGAAATCTTTTTATAAAACTTGAAGAGCACATTTGAAGATAAGTCTTCTAGGAGTCTCCTCTGGTTACTTACTAGTCTAATCTTATGATTAAAGATCTGTTTTCAAAATCCTGCTAGGATTCAGTACACCATGGGTTTAATGATGTTTAAATTTGTTTCAGTTCTTCTGAATTAGGAGAATCACTGTTTTGACTTTAAGATTAATTCCACTCAAATATGATTACTATAATTAATAGGAAATGAACTAAAGCAAATAAACAAATAAGTTTTCTCCTTTTCTTCTATAAAATGTTTCCCAAAAAATTTTTATATTTCTCATTGCTTATTTGATATCCTCACATATTTTCATACTAAAAAAATGCACATTTGATTGTCTGGTTTATCTCAGTTTGGACCACAAAAAGCAATTTTATAACCCTTCAGGACATATGGGACATTTGAAAAAGAATTTTAAAAACAGCAGGAAACCAATAGTGGGGATCAAAATATTTTACAACAGAGGAACCTAGATGCCTTTTGCCTTCTAATTGATAAACATCTCTTAGGTGAAGGTATGAAACCAGTCACCTGAATAGGGGTTGGAATTCTGTCATGTACTCGGGATTTTATTAATTATATTTTTGTGACAGCCAAACAGAATCAACTGACTTTATGCAGACTCTTTTTCTTCCTGAAACACTGTTGTGTGAGAAATCTCAAAGGAAAAAATATGGCATTCAAGTTGCATTGGTTAAAACTTAGTACTTTTCTTTTTTTCAGTTTTATAAAAAGGGCACAATTTTTAATTGCTCCAATCAATACATTAGGATATTTTTAAAATCCATTGATTAAAAAAAAAAAGATTTAAAAAGTAAGACTGACAACTAGGCCCCACAGAGACACTTGCTCACTCCCCACCAGCACGATGGGGGAGAGAATTGGAAGAGTAAATGTAAGAAAACTTGTCAGATGAGGTAAAGACAGTTCAACATAGAAAGCAAAAGTCATGCACACAAGCAAAGCAAAACAAGGATTTCATTCACCACTTCCCATGGGCAGGCAGTTACTCAGAACTGGTTCTCTTTACAGGTAATTTCCTTGTAGGGTTCTTCCAAAATAAATGGATTTTTAGCTACTTACTTTAATAATTGCAACTTTGTTCTTTATGGAAACACAACTGTTTAGAAAAAGAAAACAAATTAAATGAAATTTCATTATACTTGAATGGACTTATTTCAATTCATTTTTATTTTTCTTTAGGAATCAGAGCACGCAAAGACTACAGCAGAATGATACTGCAACCTGATAAGCACTTTGTTTGCATTTATTTCAGTGAAGTCCAGCCCTGTGCAGGCATCACTGCAAGCACTGTGGGGCACTGAATGCTCAGGAGCTGCCCTCACGAGGTTTCCTGGAGCTGGGATGAATTCCTTCTGACTAAGCGCTACCCATGTGAGTGAGCTGTGACATTATTCAGGGGCTATTTGTGGCAAGATTAGAATGTGCACAGCACTTTGGGGGAGCTTCTGTGCTGTTCTAGGGTCTACCAACACAGCAGTAAAAGAGTAACCTCCTCTCTCCTGTAGTATTAATAATTTCTTCTCAATAAGAAGCTTGCTTCTGCTGACGCACTAATTAAAGTCCATTTTTATGGATTTTGCTAATGTCTACTTGGTACTTTGGCATTTGTACATAACTAATCATTTGAGTTTCCTTTTTAAGGTTTCTTAGAATTGTTACCTACAGCTTACTAACACATGCATAGAGACAGAAACTGCTCTAAAGAGCAACAAAATCCTTCCTGCTGGCATACTGTAATGGAATAATCAGAACTAAAGCCAAGGAAATAAATTATTTTACTCTGGAGCAGACTTGACATAGGTTTTTTTCTCCCTTTAAAAAAAGAAAATAAGACTCCATGAGCATCTGTTGTGATGATGGTATTTGAGACAGTTTTGGAATAAAATTTGTAACATATTTTTGTACTTTCGTCTTTATTGTTCCTTCAATCTGTAAAGAACTTGTCTCTAAAATTAAGGGGGGGACACATGGAGAAGAGTTTGCACATGTCAATTGAATTACAAAGGCTTTGTCAGCTCCATAAAAAAAGTCTGATACACGAACTAAACTGTATTGAATTCATTAATTTTGAGAGTGTCTTGAAATGAAAGCACTATATCAGTCTTAAATTAAAGCACTATTAAAAGAGATGAAATCTCTATTTTATGATTTGTTACTATTTATAATATGTAAATATTTTCAAGCTTGATTCATGTTCATAAGAAAATTTATATCCTAACTATTCTAAGCATAACTGGAACTTCTCTTTTATTTTGTGAGAGGAGACCAAGTTACTTCATCTCTAATGCCTTAGTTTAATTTCTTCTAAATTTATCAAACTTCAGTTTTCTATGCAAAGAAGAATGTCATCGTATTAGCATGTCATTGCATTCTTATATTGTCAGTCTGATACAAACCCACTCCCTCGGTAATGTTAATCCTGGTTTCCTATAGAAGCCTAATTTAAAAGATTGACCATTAATTCTGCATTTTTACACCTTGGAAATAGTATATTCTCTAATTTTTATGCCTGATTAGTACTCTTTATGCAACAGTGATTAAATAAAAAGGTAAGTTTGGATCATATATATCTTAGTAGGTGTTAAAAAAAAAAAGCTTATGAACCTGAGTAACTATTGAAAAAAATTCTTCACTGTCACAAATGACATATTTTGAAATTTTTGTATACCCACAACTAACGAATAAATTTTGATATTCATATAAGTATCCAGGCAATTTTTAAAACCTCTTGTTCACCTGTTTTCTTTTATGTTTCTTTTTATTACGCTAAATTCTGCCATGGCTTAGTTGCACTCCTGTATTTTGCATTATGGAAGACATAGAAGCAGTCATGCATGACATGGAAAATAATATATAGCTAATTTCAAGTAAATTTCTATGAAGCAGTATTCACCTTTATGTACTAATACTACTTCATCCTCCAGAGAATTCTTGCTACTGAAGGTAGTGCTTTTTTACTTGTCATTTTTTTTTGTTTCATGGACTTACTCTTTTCCTTTTGATTCATCTTTTAGACAATTTGTGTAAGACTGTTCAAAAATATAACATCACACAGCAATGTAAGATTCTAACAGTAAATGAAAAAAGCTATCGAGAAGTAGTCTGCAACAAAATATCTGGTTTGGAAAACGAATTTTAAAATAAGAATTTACTTAAATTTTTATATAGGCTTACTCTCTTAATTTATCCCTACAGAACAGCAGAAAAATGTGGGAAATCTGAGGTTTGGATCAGTTAATAAGTTGGGCTTTTTTGCATATCTTGAAGGTCAAAGTAGTCAATTTTTTTAGGAAAGAACAAAACAATTAGAAAGCAATGAAAATACTTAGACTTCAATGATGCTAAGTTCTGTAAGAGTATTGTTCTCTGGATTGCAGCAAGCTGTCATGCCAGCTGACTCTCACAGTCTCATTAGCAGGGTTTTGGTTCCAATTCCCCACAACATTTATTTTCTTGTTCTTTATTCACCAAAGATATGTCTCCTCCTGTAGGAGTGTTGCTCATACCTCTTTTTTTTCTCATCCTTAATGTAAAACAAATATAAAAGTGTTTGCTCTTTTCTTAACTTCCCTGGAGAGCTTGTTTTACAGACTGTCCCACATCACATTACTGAAAAAAATCAGAGAAGACTAAAGATGTTCAACACAAAAGCAATTTCCATGGTAAAATTGTAAGGTTACAATGAAGCCTGTTCATTCTCTGGAAATTTCAGTGTGTGCATCTTGTGCTCTTTTTTCTTGCTTTTTACCCTTTGGTTTGTGTCACACTGTAGGTAGCTCAGTGCACACACTCAAATTTTTCCCTTCCAGAAGCTGTTTGGTGCCTGTCTGCCCTTGTTGCTTGTCCCCCCTTGATTTCAGTGGCATCACGAAACACCATCTGTTGCCGCGGCAACGATCGGCGCGTGGCGTGATCCGCGATGATTACAGGTCTGCGCTGCCGCTGCTTTTCCACTCACTTCACAGAGACAGCTTTTGTTTTGCAGTAAATTTCAAGTAGTGTTATTAACATGCTTAAACAATTTCGTGCCTATGTAAGTGCCTGTCGCTGTAGAAAATACATTTCCTGAAGGGCTTCCAGTGCACCCTTTTGTGTACGTGCAGCCACACTTCTTCAGCTGGCATTTATCCCTTTGAGTGGCACTACCTCACCTGTGAGGAGAAGAGTATATGAAAGGGCTAATTTCTGGTGTGCAATAGCACTTAATTCTTCCTAGACCTAGAGGAAACCTAGGCCCAGAATGGGGCAAGTTGTGAGTAATTATTAAATGAGGAGCAGGTTCCTGTGCAGTCTTTAACAATACTGTCACAGAAATCTTCCTCTTTTTCATTCCATTTCTTTTTAGGAACAAAGACTGAGATGTGGTTTATCACCCAGATCCATGTTTTCTGAAAAGGGAGAATTTCCTGATGACATGCCTGGCTATGGAAGAACTTTGATTCAGCTGTTAGAGACACAGCTCAGCCATTCACATATGGCATGCAGCAAATGTTTCTTTTTAAGTTTATTTAATTGCAGTTTGCAACTGGAGGAAAGGTGGACAGAAAATCTCATTCTGCTTAATTTTGGGGCCATCAATGTCTCATACTAAGATATAACTGTGAGCTTCCCAGGAACAGTTCATTAAAGTGAAGAGCTCAGCTAACATCTTTCTGCACTGTTGCACTGGGCTATGAAATTCTTTCTTCAAATTTTTCCCAAACGCTTGTCAAGCACATTAAAAATGCATAACATGTTCTGCTTGAGAAGTATTTACCTAAATCTCCCTCTTCAAACTTTATGATTGTTTTACCATATGTAATATCTTTAGGGAAGTTAGAGGGGAAAATATTACAAATATTCTATCCATTCCTTATCATCCATTAAGTCCATAACTGAATTTTCCTTTCCATCCTCAAAGCACAAAAAATGAAAACTGTTCAAAAAAACCTGCAGTGAAAAACAGTGAGAAATAAGACGAGTGCTACACAGTGCAGATGAGCCACAGTCCTGTGACTGGGAAACACTGTCATGGCAAGGACTGCTCATGACTTTTTATGGTTTTCAGAATCATGGGACTCTCAAATTATGTTTACTTTCACAAATCATGTGGTGCAAAAGAATAGGTGCTTACAGCAAAAGAGTTGATGTGCTCCTGGAGCATGCTCCTATTTTTGTTGCAAGATAAATACTGCAAAAAGTGAGAGTTTGCTCACTGAAAACCAAAGTAGAGCAAACAGGAACAACAAGATTTACTTCAGCAGTGTTTTTCACATCTGAATTGAAACCTGACCCTGAGCTGAAAGCTGTCCAGGGATGTTACAGCACTCGTAGCAGGTACCCTTCTCTAAAGGAAAGAGTTTGTTCGTTGTTTCAAAAAAGTAAAAAAGCTCTGAACTGTGCCCCATTATATGTTGTTCTTCCATATTTAGATCACAGGCTATCTAGGAAAGTATTTCAGGGATTTTCTTTGTTTCCAAAAATAAGTTTTAAATATATTTTTAAAAATGTATTTAAATAATATATTTAATGTTGTATAAACATTTTTAGCATAGTATCTTGAAATACTGACTGAAGAAAATGTTTTGCATTTTATTTCTTTGCTCTCAAAATGAAAGCCTCAGGGAAGGAAACCTTCCTTTTTTAAAAAGCAACTTAGCCAAACAATTCCTCTATATGTTCTTTCTCTTTCAATGAAACAAAAGAACAAAATGCAAAGAAGTGGTGAAATCTGTAAATTAATTTGGACAAGTTTGTATTCCTATTTTAAAAATCAGTGGCAAAAGGAAGGAATCTTTTCTCCTTTACTGGAATCAAAAATACTCTCTGGTAATCAGGAATGGTTTTTTATACCTTTATATTTTTGAGAAAACTGTTTACTTTGAGATCACTGTATATTTTAGATTCTGTAATGGAGGGGCATTTATATACATATGCATATACATACACATACACATATACATATACATATACATATACATATACATCTATATCTACACTTAATTCCTAAATTAACCACTGGCTTTCATTTTCTTCTCCTGTCTTTTTTTCCTTGACTGCAAAGAGATGAACTGCTACAAAAACTAGAAATTTGCAAATAATTTTGTAATATAGAAAGTGCAAACATTTTTCAAGCACAGGTTATATTCTTCTTTTTCAAGCACATGTTTTACTCCTCTTTGATAGGGAAGGTGGTCTGGCTTGCTTATTTCCACTAATTCCTTATACTTCAGGTCATGGACAAATGTTATCTGCTGCTGGACTGCAGGTAAAGACTTATAGCCAGTCACTTCCATCTTCTATGTCTGTTGCTTTTTTAAGGCTAGAAATTAGAAAGGAAGACTGAGGAACATCCTTACATATTCTATGGTGAACTGTCCTCCTTCTTCTAAACTTCTCTTTCTCCTGACTCTTGACAGTATATCAATGTGAATCATATGCTTGCATATAGAAAGAACAACAGTTTTGGTGGATGACTGCTAGTTATGAATTTATTTGGGATTTTGACATAAAATTGTAACTAGTCATGTATCTAAGAACATTGATGCCCTAATATGACAATTAATTATACAATAGAATGAAATCATAGAACCATCACTGATTATTTTCCTGTCTGGCATTTATTCAAATAAATATACCAAAGAGACTATACCAAACCCATATATAGATGTGAATTAACCTGGTTGCTTTCACTGAAAGCACATTGGGTTGTGCTTCTCCTTGTAATTTCTAGCACATATCCAGTGGATTCAAAGCTGTTAGTATCAATCAATCAGTTATCAGTTAGCTAGCTTGTATGTTAGACCTTTGCAGGCCTCACTAACCAAAAAACACATCTAACCAGTGGTCTGTCAGTCAGCACAATCTATCAAAGAAGTAAATTATTTGTAAAAGAATGTCCTGTATGGAGCCTAAGTATCTGACAGACTTTGATGTCTGTTGTTATTTACCACATCCTGTGTATCTGACCCAGTTTTGAAGAAGAATGTGTTGTGTAACCTAAAGGTGTGCAAGCTCTGTCACTGCTCCATGCAGGCAGAGCTGGCCCTGGCAGAGCCTGGACCAGTTGTCCTGGGCTCTCTCCCTCAGCTACAAGAACAAACTGCTTTTTTGATCTTACTGCATGTCAGAATCCAGTTATTTCTTCAACAGACCCTTACACTTAGGAGCCAAGAGTATCTGTTCAAAATACTAGTTGTGTGAGCATGGGCTGATAGTAAGTCAAGTGTAAGTCAAGGATGGGGTAACATCTCTTTACTCAGACCACTGATGTGAGGAGAGGGTAATAGTGCACAAAGGGTACAGAAATTTGGAAGAAAATAAGCCTCTTTGCTTTCCAGATGGCCCTCAGGGTTTAAAGGGGCTGGGTGTGTCTAATTAGAACCAACTCAACACCGTAAGTCTGGTCACCCATGTTCAATAATAATTTTCACAAGCACAGACTCACAAACAGCACAGTTTGCCAATCCAATACTATGAGTCTAGCTGAGTTCTAGAAGAACTTTCACAATCCAAATTCACTAATAATATGCTTTATTGAAACAACTGGGCAACAGGTTCAGAATTGCCAGTGATAAATTCACTAATTAGTGACTGTTGATATGTGCTACTACAGAAGGGATAGTGACAGAGATGTGTTAGTACTGTATACATTTATGTACACAGTCTGTCTACTGATTCCAAACAGAGTTGATTCCTCTTTGTGTTTTTTTTTTTTTGGTTTTTTTTTTTTTTGTTTTGTTTTTTTGTTTTTTTTTTTTTTTTTTTTTTTTTTTTTTTTTTGGTGTTTTTTTTTTGTTTTTTTTGTTTTTTTGTTTTTTTTGTTTTTTTTCCCCCTGGAACTCATTTGCCTTTATCCTGTAACTTTTGGCCCTTCCCAAAGCAGTGGAGCAATTTTGTGTCTTACAGGTGGGGCTTTGGTAACTGTGGTCATGCATGTTCTCTTTCTCTCCATTTCCATTCTTATGGGTAAGAAAGTTAATAAAGAAATGGGGATCATGAGGGCCTTGGTTACTTTCAGTCAGACTTTACAATTGATTCAAAAGATAAAATAAAGACTTAGTTCCACCTCCACTTGCTTTGGTGGCAGTAAAGACTGTCTGACCCCAGAGGGTCTTTTAGCCTATCCTTATCTCCTTAATGGACAAGATTTACAGCAAGGCTTGGTATACACAGTAAAGGGGGACTGAGACTAATGGCTTTTTTCTCTTCTGAAACAACATCAGGCTGTGAATCCTCTGCTTTGTTGTAAACATTATTCAGTCATTAAGTCCTGCTTGAGCCAGGTGCAGGATAAACGAGCAACCCAGTTCATGTTTTTCTCAACCAGCCTCATCAATTCTTCTCTGATTTAAACTTTAAACTTTAAACTGATTTAAGACTCTGACTGTAGCAGGTCTGACAATTTGCCACAGATAAATACCTGATGATGATCATGCACCTGTGCTGGTGCAAGTGTGCACAGGGGAGCACAGAAGGCATTAATCCCATGCTCTTTTTCTTCATTCTGTTTGATATCTTTTCAATAAATTAATTCTGCACTGGGAAAGGAGCATCTAGGAAATTTTCCATGTGTGATGTTGTGGTGATTAGCTGGAGCTCTTAGTGAGGATCAAATTTCTGTTCCTTATTAGCATAGTTAATAAGCAAACAATAACAAATACTTTGCAGTTTAGCAGAAGTCTTCTCAAATAGGATAAATATATAGCTATTGTTAAAATTGAGGCTGTCTCAGTAATACTTGTGAGAAGACAGTTTAGCTCTTTGTACTCTGGTTAAGGGAGAGCACTGCTCTCTCTTGGCATGGAGCATTTTATTATGTAAACATTGCAGAGCTCCTAGTCCCTGTTAAATTTAACTACAGACTTGCTGATGGTCTGCTGGCTTATATTATAGCATCATTAAAGTTTCTAAGCATTATTAACATACCAGCTACTTGCTTTTGGGAGAGAAAGATATTATGCTGAAGATTTTAAAGTATTTTCTTTCCGTGTCAGAGCTAGCTGAATCCACAGGAGAGAAACACTTGAAATGTATCATCTGTTCCTCTTGTAATGGTTCTTTATCACTTTCAAATGAGGAAAATGTTTAATGCAAATGGCTGTCTTCATGGAACATACTATTATATGGCACACTTGGGATTTCCTCAGACACATGTATAGTGCAACTGGGTGCCTCAGATGGTATTAAATTTTTGACAAAAGTATTGAAATTTTCTCTTAAAGAACAAGGAGTACCATTTCAACATGTTTTTATATTTTACTGAGGAGGTTGGGGTTATTTAATTTGTTGAGTTCATCCTTATATCCAGAATTTTTTGCATTAATTTTTTTGGTTTTTTTATTTTGCATTTTCTTCATTCTAGTTTTTTGTTTAGTCTAAAACACCTGTCTGCCTTTCCTATAACTCAAATAACTAATGGCAGTGAATAAAAATTCCTCTTAAAAAGGTTATGAAATTACCTCTAATCTTGGCTAAAATGACAGAGGGTAAAATATATAAAAATATTATTTATTTCTATTTTCAGATATTTTAGCATTTTTCCCTAGGACTTCTTTAATATACTCCAGAGTTTTAGACATAGTACATCCTGAAGACACACAATAAACATATCTCATGAAAAATGGCAATTACAATGCTTCAAAGATAAATTTGATTACTGTAGAAGGATTTTCTATCTGTACTTGGACTTCAGTATCGCTTTCAACCTTCTGTTTCTCACATTTCCCTAAGAAATTCCAGTGACTCTATCAAAAAAATAGAACTTTACTACAAGTTAGGAAAACATCCAGATAACAAGCAGTTCTAGGTCTCCTTGTTTTGAAATCTGTTCAGTAGTTTCCTCTCTGCTGTAAAAGTGTCAGGAAAAAAGGGGTTTTTCCTCTTTATTATTATCTAATTCAGGAAGGAACTGTATAGTTTTTATCTGTAGAATGCATATGATTATTTTAATACTCTATGTAGTTACTCCAATATCAGGTATTAAGCAGCTTTAGATCCTAATGCAAACATAATTTCAGATGCATGTTAGAAATTCGACTGTTATTTTCACTAAAAAAATTTCAAAAAGTAATCTATTAAAAATCATATTGACTGAAAATTTTGTTCTGGAATGATTTTGCATAGATAATTGAAAATTTGGTAATATAAAGCCTTTTTAAAGCAAAATAATTTTTTTAAAAGTCAAAATAAATAGTTAAATAGTCTGATTTGAGTGGAAAGCACATGAAATAAAACATTTCATTGAGCAATCCAGTTAATTCATGAAAGCTATGGGCACTGAGATGACTTCTGTGCTTGGGTCCTCATGCCTTGCTAATATGTGGTCTAGGTTAGGAACATTGGGCTTCAGAAATCCAAACCATGACTGAAAAATGAAGTCAAAACAAAAGCATTTAATTTCTCTGCTATTTCTTTCAAGTCCACACTCCTGTTACAATAGTTACAAAATGCAATGTTACAAAATTTCTCTTTAGTGAATATCACTTTGAAACAAAAAGCAAAGGAAAACAAAACTGCTCCAGGCTCCTTATTTGGCTTAAGCTCTCCCACTAACAAATAGAAAAAAAAAAAAAAAAAAAAAAAAAAGCAGTCTGAGACATAAAGGAAATATGATCAAGTAATGGTCCAGAGATCTTGGTGTGTGATAATTTTCACTAGCTGATTTTTTCAGATGGACTATAAAATTGAAAATACTTCTAAACAGATTAAAGAGTGAGTTTAGAGACCTAGCTACAATAATTTAGGACAGGAAGAGGAATAATAGAAAATTCTACAATTAAGCAAAAGTAAACAGATAAAAATCTGGGCTGTAAGGATGTCCAGGTACTTATATTCTAACATTCTGTAAGTTTGGAATCATAAAATTACATCAGTTGTTTTTAAAGTCTTTTAGAAAGAAATTTGAAAATTTAAGGGTCGTTTACAAAGAGAGTGATGAAACAGTGGAACAGGTTGTAGGCATCACCTCTGGAAGTGTTCAAGGTCACATTGGGTCGGGCTTTGAGCAACCTGATCTTAGAGAAGATGTCCCTAACCATGACAGAAAAGCTGTACAAGATGATCTTTAAAGGTCCTTTCCAACTCAAACCATTTTATGATTCTATGATATTATGACATTGATTTTTTTTCCAGTAAAGCTTGAGAACAAGAGACAGAGAAATTACAATACATGCAAGCTTTCTTGTAAACATTCCAGCCATTATAGATAAAAAATGTGTTCCCTAAAATGCACAATGAATGATCACTGGAAGACACAGGATTTATTGTTTTCAACTTTTTCATTGCTTGGTTGAGGCTTTTTAAAGGAACCTCCATTTAGCCTCCTGTACCTTCCATTTATTTGCATGCACAGGCTTCTATAAAATTGCATTATTCTACAGTCTAAGTAAATACAAGTTTTCTGGTTTTCTGAGAAAGAAAAGTAAATTAAGAGTGAATGGCTGGTGTCTGAAATAGCTGCATGTCACTCAGACTAAAATAAATATACTAGAACTAGATTTTGCATTTGATTTATATTGAAAGGCTTCAGTGTGGGGTAGAGATGTGCAGGTTTTTATCAGAAGAGACTGGGAGCTGACTCCTTGTCAGAAACAGCCAATTCCAGCTGGTTCCAAACCAGACCCACCACTGACCAAAATCTGAGCTCATCAGCGACTCCAGTATACCCTCTGTGATAACATAGTTAGGAAAGGGTAAAAAATGCTGTGAAGATGCTGTGACAGAGAGAGGAATAAGGAATAATGAGCAGCCTGGCAGACATCAAGGTGAGAGAAGAAAGAGGGACAGGAAGTGCTCCAGGCACCTGAGCAGATATTTCCCTACAACTCCTGAAGTTGTGGAGGAGATGTTTTCCAGAAGTTCAGGAGAGACCATACTTAAGAAAACACCACACTGCATACAGGGGAGAGACCATGCTGGAGCAGGTGGGTATACCCTGAAGGAAACTGCAGCCCATGGAGATCCCATGCAGGAGCAAACTTCTGGCAGGAACTGCAGTCAGTGGAGCAGAGCCCACACAGCTTTTCTGGCACCATCTGCAGCCTGCGGGGGACCAGTGCTGCAGCAAGCCATTCTTGGAGGACTTCATCACTTAGAAAGAGCTCTATTTTTAATTAGAAAGAAATTAATCTTCCCCAAGTTCAACATGTTTTGCCCAAGAGAGTAATTGTTGAATGATTTCTCTGTCCTTATCTTAAAATATGATCTTCTTCATTTATTTTCTCTCACTTTTCTGCTGAGGCAGGAGGTGAGGCAACAGCTTGGTGGGCGTCTGGCAGACAGCCAAGGTTAACTGATCACAGGTCTATATGGGAGAAGAAAAGGGAACAATTATTTCATACCTAAAATGCATGTTGGATTTGCATTTTGCATTTGCTGTGTTCGTGTTAGCACTTCTTTCTGAAGATCTAGTTCTGCTGTAAATGGATAATGTTGCATCTTTACTGTTTCTTACATGAGTCTTTTTATATTTATTTTAGTATTGATTTGTTTCATTCACAAATCCTTACTCTTTTCATTAAAACTTCATAAATTATTTTCATTAATCACACATTTGTAAGCTTCAATAAAGCAGTATGTATGACAGAAGAAGTCCCTTCTTAACAGATGAAAAATTAATCAATCTCTTGATCACTCACTAGATTGAAATATTGCAAATTCTTTGGCCGATTATGTTCTGGGATTCAGCCTTCCTCATTTTTCTTTCAGTACTCTCCATTCTCACCCAGACATAATGGGTTTCATAATAATTTTTATTTCCATTTTGCCTAAGGAGCTGAAACATCAGTTCTACAACAGCTCACTCCCACAACAATCTATTCTCTGATGAAGAATTGCTTCTGTTGCCTCATCCCCACCCCCTGTGTTCCATTCCACATCTGCTCCACAATCCTGGCTTGATACTTGCTGCCTCTCCTGCCTTTTTTTCCTCTTGTAGTATTCTCCACACACTTCTGGAGGGACCAGAAGGACTCCCCTTCCCCCAAGACTGTGCACTGCAGGGGAAACATCTCAGAGTGAAAGTGAATTGATAGATCAGGAGAGCTGCTGGACTCATCTCAGCCCCATTTCTTCAGGCTACTAAGCTTAAATTTATTCTGCTTGCCAAAAAGCCTAATCAGATGCCTCCACCTCAAGAGGCAGTCAATTGGGATGGAAAGGTGACCTAAGAAATTGCCTTTCTCCTTCCCAGAAGCTATTAAAGATTTATTCAAAGTTTCCACAGAAATGCAGATTCACTTTTCAAAATTTGTTCACATTAACAGAAGGTAACTTATATTAGACACTAGTGAAAACTGCACTGTTTTTCCAGATGAGAAATCCTCTTTTGGGAATGTTTTATCCAAAGAGTGTGGTGTTTAAAGTAAATACCAGTTGCCTATTAAGATACAAAATCGCAGCAAATAAGTACAACTTTGGATTTAGTGTTTGGTGCTGGCTGTACCACTCTTCTAAATCTGTTTAAATATTCAGTCACATTACATGAGAAGTGATCCCTAGGGCAGATAGGGAAATGTCTGCTAAACTACAGGACTGTCAGCTGTTTATCTCAATGTTTTTCACTCATGACTAGTGCCCACCACAACTGAACAGATTGTAAAAGAGTAGGGGTATAGACCAGTTCTTCTACAGTCATTTCTAATTCTGCTTACCTCCTGCCATTTTGCTATCAGAAGCTAGAAGTTGCAAATGCATTATCTTAAGGTCAGATTTTTGGGAAATGTGTTTGAAATTTAATAGCAGTCATGAAGTTGATATACTGAAAGGGGACTTTGGGATGCTTGGAAGCAATAATAAAGGGCAAGTAAGTTCTGAAAGCTAACTATTAAAATGTGTTCATGAGGAAAAGAAATTCAGTTGGAGGAGCCATTTTTAATAAAAATATTGCTTGCAGGAAAGAGAATTGTATGAATTAATGGAAGATCAGTATGAACTTAACCCTTAACTGAAAGGATGATAATTATAAGAACAGATAGCTTGTCATATTAGAAGAGACAGTTAATGTGGCCATTGTGGAGGCATATCCACGTTACACTAATTGTTGGCTGTTTGTCAGAAGAGACTAACACTTGCTTCTTATAAAAAGGTGTTGCACTATCTCTAAGGATTTCAAGGTTATTGTGAGAAAACCCAAACTCCCAGAAATTAAAGTATTAAAACTAGCAAAGCTGATTGAGGATTTTGGAAAAAAGCACACAAGTCATAAAATTAATTTAAAAATTAATAAATATTCCAACCACAGGCATTGACTTGTCTTTTGAGATTAGATATGGGTTATTTCTCTCTCTTGATGCTTTTCTTTATTTTGCATTTTTGTCTCATGATTGAAGGTGCTAGAAATGTGGTATACATTGGGCGGTTAGATGATAGCCTAAGACCTTAGATGAATATCTCTCAAGTATTTTTAATGTCTCTTGATAAAACTGTTGGGGTTCCATCAGCTCTGCATGTTACCTTCCTGCATGGGAGGTTGATGGTCACCAGAAGATACATCTGATTTCTACTATATCAAATCATCCTAGACTATAGTTTTTCTTCACATTCATGGAAATTCATGCTGGGATTAGAGCATTTCTAAGAATGGCCAAATAACCCATGTTTATTTAACATATCAATCTGTGACAAATAGCTGGATATTAACCAGAAAATCCTCTTTAATGCAAATGAAATAAGGTAAAATATAAGTATTCATTTACCACCTCCAAAATAATAATCAATATTAGAAATCTACACTAAGAAAAAAGTAAGGTAATTAAAAAAAACAAAAAACAAATAACAAAATACCTTGCTATTCACTTTAAGACAAAATTATGCTTAGGATGTCTGTGTTTTGATTCACAAAGGTTTTCACAAATGCCTGGCACTGCAGGCTGTGCATCTCAGAAAACAGCATTCATTGCTGAAGCATGCTTATTTTACAAACTGCTTTTGGTTTCTTTTCAAGGTCATCCAGTGGGTCTACTCAAATTTGGTGTTTCACCATCAAAACATATTCCAACCACCAGCAAAACCCATCATCTTCTGCTGACAGAGACTAATTTCATATAATCTTTCAGCAGCACACTAACTCCTATAATCCAGCTCCTCATGGCAGCATCTCTGATTTTTCCTTCATCATGATGGTTGAGGCTTCATGTGAACTAAACTTCTGCACCATTGTTGCTTGCAAAAGTTGAGAGTGGATTAAGCAATCCAGGAGTTTCCTTCCATTCCTATAATTAAATGGCTGTGACTGAGGTTTCTAAGTGATATTCTTCCTAGGACAGATAGACAGCAGCTGCATTCATGCTGGGAGTTTGTTTATGTCTGGAGGACAAAGTATCATTCTTGTTGATGGGTAATATTTACCTGGGCATTATAGATGAAGGTATATTTTGTGTACAATATTCAACTTGAAAGGTCACATTTGGAAATAGAGTTTGAGAAGTCTGATGAGTATGAAGTAGATACAAATAAAAGAGGAGAAGAAAACATTCAGATTGCTTTATTTTGGAGTGTGCATTTGTTTTGGAAAAATGGGAGAGGGGTGTGTAATAAATTGTTTTATTTTGCACATCACATCTTGCAGTTATTGAGGGTAGTATATTCACAGCTATTACATGAACTCAAAGAGATTATATGAAAGTCTCTGAAGAAGAGCATTAAAAAAGGAAGAAAACTGCAGTATGACCTATCACTATAATATTGCAATATAATATTGCAGTGATAAATATTAACTCATAGCTGCAAAATTATGAATTGTTCTGATTAATTTCAGCTCAAGGCGTTTGCAAATATTTAAACATTTACATCCATGCACATTGGTTGGAACAACAAATTACAACATATTAGTTCTCCTTTATATTGAATTTATAGCTTCACAACATCTGCAATAAAGCTGGGAAGAAAAGGAGAATAAGAGGAACCATGTGTGGGGAAGGGTGTGGTACAGGAAAAGGGGTGGGTGCTGATGCAGGGGACTAGGCAGGATAAGGAGAGAGGAAGGGAAAGCTTATATTGTCTGTATAGGGAGAGAAGACAGAAGAATCTGGCATATTTTCTGTTTAGTAATGAGTCCACATGTGAAAATGTAAGTTTATTTAAGAAACAACATGAAGCATATGCAAAAAGTTGCAGCTGAGCTGAGCAGATTATTCTGTTTCTTGATTTTTCAATTCTATCATTTTCTACCTCAGACATACCCAAAAATCAGAGAAAAGGAATGTGTGACATTTCTTTCTATCCTGGTGGCAGTGCCAATAACACACTGAGAAAGTCAAAGAGGCAAATGGAAACAGGAAGCACATTATCAGTTGAAGATTTAACTTGCCTCATTACAAATTGTGGAGCGTGAGGCTGAAGCGTGATGATAAGGCTGAAGTTGTAGATACACATCACAATTTCTTCATTGAGCTAACAAAAGGAGAAATACAGCATAGCTGTACACAGTTTTTCAAAGGGGATCTACAAGAAACACAGAAAGCTACAGGAGCAGATGAAAGGCAGCAGAGGAATCATATTGGAGCCACAGAGAAAAGGCATGGCACATACCAGTAAAGTCTTGAGAAGTGCTAAAAAGAAATAAGTAAACAGCAATGTAGAGGAAGCTAAGAAATTAAGAAGGAATTTTAAAATCATATATATATATTTTGTACACAACAGAAAGCAGAAGATTTCCAGAGAATCTTAGGAGGTAACAGAAAAACTGAAATTCAGAAAGAATACCCTAAGTAAGCAATGGTTATAAGGTTTAAGTTTTTTTTCCCATCGGTGATAACTATGGAGGAGTTTGAAGTGTAGAAACAGGGACCCTTCTTTACAGAATGTGTGTCAGAGGTTTTGTTTAAAATTGAAGTATTGTCAGAAAAGGTGAATGGATCAAGGAGACAATGTGAGCAATAAGAAATCAGGAGCTTCTGCCCCAGACCTCTAAAGGAATTCAAGTGTGAAGCAGCCAAACTACAAAATGTGGTGTGTAAAAAACCAAGTCCTTGTTTAAGGACAGGAAAGTGGCTTAAACAATGCCAGTTTTTGAAAAGGATTCCAGTAGAACTATAGATGGATAAAAACTGGAATTAAGGAACGTATGGATGCATGTGAGAACTTACAAAACTAGTGGGGTTCTTTGAAAACATTAACAGGCATTTAGATAAAGGAGGTCTAACTACCATTTCTTTGAATTTGCAGGGTGCTTTCATTTATGTACCTCATCAGAGGTTTTTCAGAAAACTGGACAAAAGTATTTTTAAATGTAAGGGCTAATAAAAACTTATGAAATACAGGACAGGAATAAATTTAAAACCACACTTGCAGTGAAAGACAATTCACTGCAGAAAGTCCACAGATATCTATGCTGTGCTTCTTGGTGCTCATTATACTCACATGCATTCTGGAAAAGGGAAATGATAGAAATTGCTGATTCTGTTAAGCTATTCAGGATTGTAAAGATGATTTCCAGCTGTGAAAAACTGCAAAAAAAATTACTGGGAGCTGAAGTGAAGCTGAAAGCCGGTGTAGACAACTGCAAGTTAAAATCCCTGCCTGAACCACTTTCCTTCAAATATCTAAATCCTATCCTGTAGCAGGAATAATGCAGCACAAGTTAGAAAATCACCTCCCTCATAATCCACCTTCCATATTCTCAAATTTTGAACCCCATACCTGTGCTGTAGCTGTCTTGAAATGGCTGTAAAATCAATTTACTTAGGATCAGAGGGCTGGAGTGCTTCTACTGTGAAGAAAGGCTAAGTGGTGGGTCTGTTCAGCCTGGAGAAGAGAAAGCTCTTAAGGGACCTAACAGACCTTTCAATACCTAAAGGGGACCTGGAGAAAGGTGTGATGGGACAAGTGGGAATGGCTTTAAGCTGAAAGGTAGTCAGTTTAGATTAAATATTAGGAAGAAATACTTTAGCATTGGGAGGCACTGGAACAGATTTACCAGACAAACTTTGGATGCCCTGTTCCTGGAAGCATTCACAGCCAGTCTGAATGGGGCTTTTGATGTATCTGTGTTCCTTGCATTGGAAGTGAAACTAGGTGGTATTAAGGGCCACTTCAAGCCCAAACCATTGCATAAATTTATGACCTGGTCTGTATTCATGTAGTAGAAAATGCATAAACCTTAGAGGAACAAGCACTTTACACCAAAGCTCTCTTATGAAAGCATGAAGATGATTTGATTTTTTCCTCCATCCTACACTCATATCAGTTGCAAATGTAACTCATTTAATTGTAACCGTGCTAGTAACTAACAATGATCAGAGTAATTTTATGATGGCAAAAATGCAAATCTCTGAGAGATTATTTTTCCTTTTTTTTTTTTTTTTTTTCTTCTGTAAAGTAGAGAGAATGCACTGGCAAATTACTTCAGTTTATTGATTGGAACCCAAACTCTGTGAAAAGACTGTAAAATCAAAATGCCATGAGAGAGACAGAGACAGGAATGACCATCATGTATAATATTACAGTGGAAAAGTTATATATTGACCATAATATTTTTGAAATAAATTACTTTCTGGATAATTTTCTATACCTATTTTTACAGCAACATGGAAACTGATGATGTAAGATATTGATGCCAAATGGACTGCTCAGGTGAAAAAACCATCCTGAGAATTTTATTGTAGTTGACATGCATTTATTAAAAAGCATTAGAGTGTGAAATATTCACTTGTGTTCTGACATGATCTTCTGCCTGATTAAATTTAAAGTAAGAAAAAATCCCTTTGATACAAGTGTGTAGGTAAAGGGAGTTAAAAATAAAGTCCTTGCTCAGAATTGCTTTCATCTATGTTTTCCTTCTATGCTATTCTTAAGCTCCATGCTCTCCACATTTAAGTGTCTGTTCTAAAATTGGAAGAGTTTTTGTTGGCTGTTGGCAGAAGACAACATGAATATCAGTCAAAGCAGAATATTATGTATGCGTGCATAAAGACATGTGGGTGTGATAAATAGTAAAGAAAGAATTTAATACATGCCAAGCACATCCTAATTTCCACTCCTGACTCCATTTTATGTGAATTAATAGATCATTTAATATAAGAAATTTTGGTGGCTCTTATAAAACAGTTTACAAGTATGAATAAACCTTATTCCTTAAACTCAGATTTCAGCCAGGTTCTCTGGTCAGCTGCTTGGTTCAATGTGCAGTTAAAGTCCTTTTGTTGAGCTATGGAAAGAGTGATGGAACTGCCAGTTGTGTTAGGTTTCCCAATTTTCATAGTCTTTTAGAAGCAGTTTTATGGAAACTAAAGGTACAACTAAATCTCCTAATGCTCTTACTTCTTATGGTATTAGAGCAAACTTAAACTCAGTTGAATTTTGAGGATCTATTAATTGTGGAGAAAATATTCTGAATATTCTGAGTTTTCTATTTCTCCAAATTCTTATTTGTACAGCTTATTAGCTGTAGGACTCAAAAGACCTTCTACTTCAACAGGTACATCTGCATTGCTGCAGTGTGAGAAGGTTGATAAAGGTCTATGCAAATTATGAGTGTAATCAAGCCAGGACATCAAGTGCCCTATACAGTGAACACACATCTCAGAATGATTCAGTCATACATTGTGGTTTAGTCCTGTGGCAAGAACTTAAGTTGGAAAGTAGTTTTAAGGATGAAATTAAAATTTATCTCTCAGCTCTAACTATGTCATTGCTGCGTCAGTGTTGTGCTGATCTCCACCTGTAGTGCACTAAAGTCATTAACTCCTTCAGTTAGTAACTTCCTAATTATTCATATGCATAAATTATACAATGGAGTTATTTGCACAATGGACCAAAATCAGACCATGTGACTGAACCCCTATCCACCCCCATAATTATAAACCTGAGCAACAGCCAAATAAACTTCAGCAAACTTTAAACTGGCTACAACCTCTCTGACTGCCCTGGAGATCCATCTCATTCAACGCCTGCTGTACCTAAATCAATGGGCACACTTCAGTGTGTAAAATAACATCCTAGGTGGAGAATCTGGCCATCCCAGGGACACAGATCCCACCCAGAGATTCACAGTCTCTGATGCGGCTATTGGCACCATACATAGGTCAGAGACTGTTTAAGAGTCAGAAATAATTGCTTTAGAAGTGCCAATAAGTAGTCTCTGTGCTGCTAAGTAGTTAGGAGATGTTTTGTACATTGTTTTAGTAACTTATTAGCAATAGATAATGCATGTTGAGAAGTCTCATGAATTGTGGGCCGTAGTGGATATGAGTTAAGCAGTTCAAGGAATCTCACCTGATCCAGCTAAAGCACCATGAATTTTCTCACACTGCTGTTCCGACAATATGTTCATGACCTGACTTTTTTCTAGACAGAAAATGGTTGTAAAAAACCAATGTCTATTGTTGTTGTTTCTTAAACAAAAAAGATTTTATTTATTTAATGGCAATTACTTACATTCTGTATTTTGAAGTGCATTTTAAACAGTAATACTGCAGCTTTCACAATAACCAAATCTAGTTATCACAAATTTTAAAAGGAGGTTCTGTAACAAATTTAAATAAAAATATCATTACTATTATAATTGAATAGTTTCAATGTTTTAAAGTGCCGGTAATATATTTCAATAGAGAAGTAGCACACGCTTTCTTTTGCTGATCAAGGTAACAAAATCTCTTTCAATGACATTAACCTGAAAGTGTATAATAGATGAGCATTGTACAAGTAAATGTGCAAGACAAAAAAAGAAGTGCACCAATCCATATCACTCCTGCTGATAACTGGTCTAGAAATAATGTTGAACAAATATAGCTTTTCCTTGATTTATTATTTGTATTGATGATTAGCTCTAAATTGGCTTTTCTTTTATGTCAGTCTAGCCCCATGAAACAGAGGTGTAACCAGGCAATATAATATATTACTCAAAACTGAAATGCTGTTCCTTGAAAAGGAAGAATCAAGTTCAGGAGATAAGTCAAGACATTGTTATGATTATTAAACTGATGCAAACTAAAACTTATCTTGCTGGGAAAGAAGGCTGTGACATAGATTTCACTTTTAAAGAGGAGCTGAAAGTAATGGCATAAGGAGGCTTTATGCTGTTGCTATACTTTCAAATCCAATTAATAAAGCTATTAGGAGTCAAGTCAAAACAAGCAGGGAGGTGAGTCTTCATGCAGTATTTAGCAACATTTCCAAAGGTTGTTGTGAAAATAAGAAGATTACATTACTCTAAAGAGTCATTCTCAGGAAGAAAAATACTATCAGGGCACTGAGTTCATGACACTTGTGAGGGTGGAAGGTACTATGAGGAAATATCTTGTACTCTTGCCCAGTTTTTATTCTTTCTGAATCATTAGCACATACCTATTCTGCTTATAAGTTTTCTTTTGCAGGTTGAAAAAACCTAAATCTCTAACATGTACTTTGAGGTCTCCCTGAGAATGAGGTTAAAAGATATTGGAGGGTGGGGGGAAGGAAACATTCAAGACAAGAAATTTGATGAGAAAGGGTACCAATAGATGCAGAACAAACTGAAAGTCAAAGACTCAGAAGTGGAGGAATTAAGAACCCAGAAGATAACCTGAAAAACAGGGACAGTCCCAGCAGCACCCCTACTCCCTGGAAACAGTCAGAGAAGCTGACTGATGGGCATGGCTGGAAGGAAGATTCTGAGGTGGAGGAATCCTTGATCTGAGCCATTCCTTTGTAGCTTGCTGAAGTGTCTTATGAGTTTATATTGTTGAGCACTGCCTGTTTTCTGCGTACAACTCAGAGCAGCTCCCAGTGGGAGAGCACTTACATTGACAAAAGTGTGTGTGTGTTGACTGATTTGACAGTGGGCCTGAAGGCTGAATGGACTGTGATGAGAAAGGTGATTTTAGTTTTCTGCACCAAAACAGGATCTAGTGTCTTAGAAAAGAGAATAAGGTGCAGAACTCTGAAGCTAAGGTAGATGTGTAAATGTTTTCCCTGGTTAGGCAGGTACCTGTTACAAGTGGTTGATATGCCTAGCCACATATCTTCAGGTCTTTTTGATTCATTGGGTTTTTTACAGACTAGTAAGTAAAACTTGTTCAGTGACTCAGTTCATTTTAACATTCTTCTGGAAAATGTGTGAAATAGCCAAGACAGTAAAAAAGATGTACCTAAGTATTCCACTGGTGTTAATAAACCTCACTTTAATTTAAAACATTGATATTCTTGATCCTAGAATATCATTAGGTCACTACAAACTGCCTTTTTTTTAAAGATGACACTTTTTTATCCTATAGCATTCAGACATTAAAAATACTCCCATGGGTTTTCTTCCTTGCTGAACAGACAAGCAACAGGAAAGTTTGCCATGAATGAGATGCATTCCACCTAGCATTACTTTTCCTGGTGTCTCGTTTTCATTCTTTTTTTTTTTTTTTCTTGGTTCATACCAGAAAGATTAATAATTGCAATAGACTCTAATAATGACAAACTTAGGATTGAAAGCATTGAAAGCTTAGTTGTTATACTAGTAGGGTAGGGAGGCTTTGTAGTACAAGATCTTCAAACTTAATTTATTTTCATTAATCATTTTATTAATTTTCTTCATTTCTGTTTTTTGTATTGTCAGTCACAAAAACCTCAATCATCCTCACAGTAACACAAGAGAGTGCTGTTGCTTATATGGAGGTGTGAATGATAGGATATCATATCTAGTTCAGGAGTAGGGTCCAAACACCATTCTTCTGTGATTAAGTGAAATAGGACATCAAGTTAGTTAAAAGCAAGTAATTAAGATTGTCGTTGTCACTGTTGTTGTTTATATTGATCTTCACATTCTTTTGACATTGGGATCAAATGAGCATGGAATTGTAGAATTAAAAGGTTTTCTAAAGAGCTAACTGAAACATATTCTTGAGGAATAATAATGTGTGCAGAATAACAACTCAACATACATGTTCTTCAAAAAATCAGAGTCAATAACGATACCAAAATTTTTGTCTCGAAGTTTTCAACAAAATTTATGGAAAAATTTTATTTAAACAATCTTGTAAAACTCTGCTGTTGGCCCTGTTTTATGCATATATAGCAGGAATAATTTGCTTTGGTGAGGTTATTTTGTTTTGTTGGGGTTTTTGGCAGATTCAGCACTCATTTATGGAATATTGGACATTGTGTGAAAACTGTTCATGAAAACAGCACTGCAAACACTTTGTCACCGACTCCCTGCAACCTGGTTTTCATTCAGCAATACTTTTATCTTGTCCTTTTTCTCCATTGCAGGATTGCACAAAACAATATTTTCCAATGTATAAGCCTTGCATGAGTATCTCCAAGTAATGAGCTTCCCATCATCCTACTGTCTGAGAGAAAAAGCTGTGATAAAGATTTTACTAGTCTCAAAATCTATTTTATAATAGTTAGCATTTGGATTAGACAATTCAGGAATTATATAATTCACAATACCTTTTTAAGTAACAACAATACTTTAAAATGTGGTACTCCATACTATTTTATTTTGATTAGATTCTGTCTTGAAGGGAACTGCAGATAAGGTAAAGTCAACCCACCTGAAGAAGTTCATAAGCAATGTTGAGAATAGCAATCACAGATGAGAGACCTGGGCACCTGATTCTATACTATTGGAACCACTGGGCATTCAGCTTTGGACCAAGCACCAGATTTATATTTGCTGTCAAGAAGCACAATGCAGAGAGAGTTGCTGGAAGAACTTAAAATAGAATTCAAAAATAGAATTAAATTATACTTAATGTACTAAACCTAAAACACTGAATACATGATCACACTTTGTGCAACAATCAGTGTGGATTTCTTCTTCTTACTATGTATAGGAAGAATGAACATCCTTCTGTTGCAGATTTTAATCCAGCTTTCATGGTGATAGAGATTTTGCATCAGTTACTGTGCATTTAATTGTCCCAGACTAAACATACATAAACAACAATTTGAATATTAGATGTTGATTTCCATTTTCTCTTTTTTTCCATTTTCTGCATCCCTCTTGTTATTCACAGTAAATTGCTGACAGATTTCAGTTTAAATATATGTTGTTGCTTCCCTCTTGGTGTTTTTTTTTTTTTTGTCTATTTTATTGAGTCATTTCAGTACTGTTTCTCTTGCACATTAGTGAAATTTCACTGGACTTTAATGGATACGTATGTACTTTAAAATGTTAATAGAATTCAATAAGTATTTTAATATTTTAATAGATTTTAAAAGTTTATATAGGGTATTTATTTATGTACTTTCAAAGGAGATACTTTCTATTCTTATGGTTTCTTGTAATAAAATTGATCAACTGAAACCTCTTTTGGTTTTTCAATATATTCTTATAAGCCTAAAGCAATTTGCAGTAAATTTCTGAAAACTGTACTTTACAAGGAGGCAACGTATCCAACATAATGTTTTGGAACAGACTGAATTGGCTCCATAAAAATTCATTCTATGCTTTCTAAACGTTTTTGTTTAAACCATATTTGAATGTCACATATGGAGGATCATCATGTTAGATCTATTGGGGAAAATAAAACTGTTAAACTGGAAAGCCTGGGTTTATGGCAAAAAGATGGAATCTGATATATAATGAGGGAAAGATGTCTGCAAGAAATGTACTTTGTTTACTGAGTTGATACAGCAACAGGGTGAGAATGAGCTTATTTCAATGTCATTTTAATTTAATTGTTCTTTTCAGTGGAATCAAATGCCTGAAATAATGTGATGCATCTGTGAAGAAGGCAAATCCAATTCTAAGGTGCTCCAGGGCAAACATTTCCAAGAGAAGTAAGGAAGTTTCTGTGCCACTGTACAAGGTCCCACAACAAACTCATCTGGAAAACTGTTCTAGTCAGCCATATACATATACAAGAAAAAAAATTGAAATTAGAAGAGCTACATATAAGAGCAACAAGGGACATCAGGAGAATGGGGAGTTCATACTTGGAGAGGACTTTAGTAGAACATCACATACAAACTGTTTCTATGAGCAAAATGAAGATTGGTAAGGCCTATGATTACTGTCTTGGAATACATTATAATGGAAGCTCCTAGAAAACAGAGAAGCTGTTAAAGCTAAATATCTGTGTTGGCAAAACCACAAATGTGAATGGACTGGCTATAATTAAACTGAGCACAGATATTGCAAAATGCCTGACTATCAAAATAAAAAACTTCTGAAAAATCTCTCAGATCAGAAAAACATGGTCAAAAATTTTTGCCAAATATGCTTCCAGATTCACCTCGCTATCACACAAAAAACTAAAATGCCAGAGTAATGCTCAGTTTCGTTGTTATATTTTGAGTGATTCTTTTTGAGCTGGTCAGATTTTTAATAGTTTTTTATTTGCAACTCATATATTTTGTGCTGCTTTGATGCTGAAGAAATGTAAGAGTACCTTTAACTTGCTTTCAATGGCCAACATTTTTTTAATTTTCATTCCACTTGCTCTTTATGATACATGCTAGTTTGCCACCACTTTTTCCTGAAGGCTCTTGTTCTCTTCTGCCCACCTCCTGAACTAAGGAGTTCAGAAAAGGTGTGGAAGTTTCTCAAGTGGACACAAAGATCACCATTTTTGAAAAACAATGTTATGATCTCTTTTAATCCCAAATTCATTACAAAGGGAAATCTAGAAGATGCATAACCAAATAGCAACCAAAGGGCAGGATTATGAAAAATTAATACATTTCTGATAGTGACAAGTACCCATTATTTTACACTGAAATAATTACAGTCTGTAGTGAGTGGCTGATGGCTTAATTCTACATGGTAAGGGACAAAGCATGTGCAGCTTGGTATGAACTTGCACAGTTTCCTCTACTGCCAATAATTTTTAATTGCATGATCAAATTTTCAGCAAAGTGGCAAGTAAATGAGTAGGAAAGATTCACACATTCAGCAAATAACATTCATATTTTTGGTTTTTATTAATTTCCAGTGCTCTTTGTTCATCAACTAATCAAAACCACTTTTGGAAAAGAAACACAGGTAAGTCCACTCAGGTTTGAAGTGACTATAATAATCCACACTGTGATTATGTTCTAAATTAGAGGCTCTGTTTAGAGGCTTGGATTAGAAAATACACTGAATGTATACTGTTTAAATTAAGTATCCCAGATCTTTCACATAAACGTCACCAGAACAGGAGGACAGCCTCCAGGTGTGTCTTTCTTCCTGTTCAGCATGCTGAAAAATACCAAGGAAACAAAGATTCCAGAGGCCAAACATCCTGTTGATGTACATATCAGACATGAAGATGAAATCTGTCAGATATATTTTCAGCTCTTCCACAGAGCTCTGTGCCTCAAGTCAGTCAAATGTCATAGGAACATTTCATCCCTCAAGATCTTGCTTCTGTAAAATAGTTGAGGCAAACTCTGAAACTTCAATAGAGGAAATAAAGAAAACTGACTGAAATACAACACCATAAACATCTTCTGAGAAGTGCAAAGGCACAGGATAGAAAGACCTCTTTGAAAGTTCCCCAACCAAAAGTATACAATATAAATACTTCCAAGAAACTGCCTTTTTTATGGTACCAGTTAAGTGGACAGAAGACATAGTGAACACACATTACACTAGAGGAATCTGCTGCTCTGAACTACTACAGCTGCCATTAGATCCTGCAGCACTACTTAATTTCTTTAAATTTTATTTTAATTCAAAATAATATCTCTAATGCATTGCTACCTCTGAGCTACTCTGAATTTCTGAACCATCAATAGTGGCATGGCAAGTGTCACTTGACAGTGTTGGCTGATTCATTGCAGCCTGAACTCTTAGGCTTCTGTCAGGCAGTTTATTTCTCACAACAGAATGATTCCTGTCTGTCCTATTTAAATGCTTCCAATTTATGCCTATAAAGAACCATGCCTTGAAACTAGTTCATTAACTTTGTGTGCAGCAGTCACACAGATGTGAAAGCAACGCTTGTGATGAATGCCCAAAACATGACTGAAAAAATTAATTTTTAGTTTGTTATTCCTATTAAAAAAAATAGATTATCAAATAGTTAGTGCCTCTCTCTCATATATCAGCTGAGATTTGTTTGCAATCAAAACTTACACCTTTGTAACAATTATCAAGCATGCTAACTGAAAATACAACAATATGCAGACATGTATATATCTACCTATATATATTCATAATATATCCATATAAAATGTTAGTTTCAAACAGCAGTTTTAAAATGATATCATTTAAGTTCTTTAGAAACAGTGACACTGTCTTTCTGTTTTTAATTTTTTGGCTTTTTTTTTTTTGGCTTTTTTTTTTTTTTTTTTTTTTTTTTTTTTTTTGCTTTTCAGGAATCTATTGAAAGCAAATGCCAGGGATTCAGTATTTTTTTGAAAATTTTAAGGATAAATATTAGCTCAGAATACTCTCTGGAGATACTAATTTCTGAAAATGCTGACTATGGCTGATAAAGCAGAGTAGCACTCAGAGCAGTAATACATTCTAGCATAGTGTAGCCTTTCATAAAAATGTGGGTGGACGTTCATGAACTATTTGAGAAGAGAACAAAATAGATTTAACATTAAATAAAAACTTTACTTTGTCAGCTATTTATAAACAGACACGGTTGGAATATTTTGTCAAATGTGTTTGAATGTTTGTACATAAAATATGAAAATGAAATCAGCTTTCCACGGGCAGAGTAGATTTGTAGAATTCAGGAATAAATGACAGCATGCTAGAATCACTCCTTTCTTATCCATCTCTGTTTCAGGTAAAATTCTTACAGGTCCTTTTTCCTACCTAATTTTTAACTTGATATTTCTACTATACACATCTTGCCATTCAGTGCTGATACTCTTGCTTCATTCACCCACACCACCCTACCACAGATCACACTTCTATCTGTGACACTCCATTTCTCTTTTACAGATTCCCATTATATCAAGCCAGTTGCTTTCCCAGCCTCTTCATCCTGCTAGTAACCTTTCTTTTCCTCTCGAAGATATCATCTTTTTAATTCTTCTCTCTAGAATTTCTTCCTATGTCTCCTGTATTTATGTTTCTGGACAAAAAAGAAATTCATTATTTTAGGTCAAAGTTTTTTAAATCAAAGAACTTTAATGTGTATCTAAATGCATATTTTAAAAACTGTATTTGTACACTAGACAGGTTTAAGAGAGCTATAAATCTGTACATGTTCCTGTGAAATCACTCTATTTTTTCATTTAATCTCTCTTTAGTAGTCTCAGAAGCAATAATGTTTCAAAATAAAACTCCATATATGTATCATAGCTTAATTGGAGTGGAGAATTTTACCTATTAAGTGGGGTGTACTTTTTAGATTAATCAAAATGCTTGTAAGACTGATGCATCAGAGATGAAAAGAGAGCACAATTACAGATATAATGTAAATCCACACCTAAAAAGATCATGTAAGATCAGACTTCAGGATATTTCACATACTCTGAAGACAGTTAAAATTAATTTACAAATTATGTTGCCGTAAAATCACTCCAATTTTAATTTTTCAAAACCTTCCTTGCATCACCCCCACTCAAAAGATGTTTGCCACAGATCTTAGAGGCACCTCCTTTTTCTGTGCAACATGAAAAATGAATGGGGGGGATGGTGTAATGCTGTGGGTTTGATCCTGACCTTTTCCTAAGGAAGTTTGCTGTTTGCTTACAGCTGTATGGGGGTGAGTCTAAATGTTACCAGGCAGCTGTCCAGCCCAGCACCTACATCACTGCTTCAGAGAACATGTAGAAACTTCACTAACAATTATTATGCAATAAAATAGGAAAGAAAATTATTAGTGGTCTACTGCTCTTTAATTCTGCTAAAGACATAAGGAAAATAATACTTGAAAGTTTTCTGTGGTTTATTGCATTGAGTTGTATCACACAGATTATTTCTCTACACAATGGCTGTTCAGCAATGCCAACTGATGTTAAACACTTTTTTTTAAATATCATCTGATGTCTCAGATGACAAATTATTCTTAATGTGTGAACTTTTAGAAAGCTGGACTGGTTGAAATACGAATAGTTTTCCTTTAAGCTACATGAAAATGTCATTTCCCTCCTCTCAGCATGCTGGGCACCTGCAATGTAAAGTGGAAATTAGATTTGGGCCTTGAAAACAATTCTATATCTATAAGATTCTCAAGAGCTGAAAGACATGGTAAGTACCTTGATGACAGGTAACATGAAAGAGAGGAAGTCTTTGAAAGAAAATAATATTTGTAAAAGGTAAAACTCTAAAAAAGGCAGCCCACATCTATGCAGGTGAGATGCAATAGGTTGTTTTCCTAATAAATAAGAGGGGTCTTTTTTAAACAGTCTACTAGAAAATGACAAACTTTTTTTCTCATTAGTTTTTTAAATGAGATTCCTGAACAATCTTTGTGACTGTCTCTGGGAAAAAAAATAGCACATATGAAGGTCAATGGCAGAGTTCAACTCACTTTAATAGGTTAAGAATTAAGTTCAATCAGAGCTGACATTTCTCTGACAGTATACTTTGTCTTGAAATATTTCAATGAAGAAAGGCTAAGGGATAATTATAAAATTTTAATATATGAAAAAGCACAAATCTTAATACATCCTCAAAATCTTTAACATCCTGATCACTCAGTTGTGATCAATTCAATCCTGATCACTGACACAATTTCATTACAATTGCTAAACCTGAAAATTATTTGCATTGTCTGTTATCACCTAAAGAAAAACATCTTCCACTTAACTTTCCAGGTCTTCAATCTGTCTCCAAGAAATTGCACAGCACTGCAGCCTAAGAATGCATTGCATCATGATCAATTAAAAATAAGCCCTTCTGCAATGGTACACAAAAATTTTATGTGTGGTTTATTGCAATAAAAAAGTTCTATTTTAGCTATTACTGAATGCAAATAGTTTTTACAACTTTCCAGTGCTCACTTAATAGTAATTGTGCTATGTGAGAATAGCAGTACATTAAATTATTTACTGAAAACTTTTGGAAGCACCAGCTGGTCAATCAGAGAAAAATGGTATCAATCTTTCAGCACAAAAAAATTGTTTAAGTTAAAACCAGAATCTCTAAATTAGAACACGCTAAGAAGCCATCCAGAATGTACCTGAATAAAAATAAAATTAATTTTTTAAATGGTATTATCTCTATGATTTTTTTTCCTAGGCATGTTTTCAGAGATTTCTTTTTCCTCTGGATATTCCCAAGAGAAGCAAATCCCTTCCTGTCACTATGAAACTGATTGAACCATAAATCCAGAAACCAATTCCTTTGAAATTTTTTCTTTTTATTTTTTTCTCCCATAGAAAATGGAAATCTGATACCCCATTTGGTACCTGGATATTCCTTTCTATGTAGTGATCAAGCCTTGCCATGATCAAGATGAGCAATGTCCATACTAAAAAAATCACAACTGACCTCTCAGCCACACTGTCAAAGACCAAAGATGGAATTTCAAGTGGCATTCATCTGCTTTGTTTTTGCACTCCAGATGATGCAGGTATCATGACAGATGCATTTTTTCAGCTCTGACTTACATTTCAGTTCAGCTCTGAAGTACACAACTGCCCTAATTTAAAAGCATACATCAATTTTTCCTTACAAGCTGAAAAATGTGAAAGGGTGGATAAGAGCATCAGACTGACATCTGTTTTTACTGAAATTTAAGTATTGAAGTTCACCACTCACTGACTCACTAGTGAAACATTAATCCATTCGTCTCCTCACCCTATATTTTTTTTAACCTATATAGGAGGAATTTAAAGAGTGAGCTGTCGCTAAGATCATGAAACATGTTACCATGATCAAATATAATAAGAGAATACTCTTTGTCATGTCATTTTCTAACTGCAATCTCTGTTTAGCTCCTGTTGGGATGACAAGGTGCTGCTGCTTTACTGGTTCTGCAATTGAGAATTGCCATTACCATCTGAGTTGAGTTTCTGGGAACTACATTTAATCCAAGTCAATTTTCCCCTGGTTGGAAAACTTTACTCCACAGAGTATCCATCCCTTGGAACAGGCTAGGGAAGTAGTTGAGTCATCATCCTTGTAGTTATTTAAAACACATGAAGATGTGGCACTTGGGGACCTGGTTTAGTGTTGGGCTTGGAAGTGCTGGGTTAGGGATTGGACTCAGTGATCTTAGAAGCCTTTTTCAACCTAGAAGACTATGATTCTGGGATTCTCTAAGGATGAATATACAGAAGAAATAAATATGTGCTTCACTTTCTGTAGCTGGGGTTTGGTGGCATCCTTTCTCTTCTCACTTAAAGGATGGTCATGATTGCACTAAGCCAGATGGCTACAAGATGGAGAAGCCACAGGACTTGTCACATGCCAGCATACTTAAAAAGAGTTGCATCCTTTAAGAACTTGTGCAAGGTGCTGCTTCAGTTTTCTCTGCAGGAGTCGGTTCTCTGGCAGTGCTGAGCCCAGCCAGGCTCCACTCTCACATCCACCCAGAGCTCACAGCATGCACCATGTCCAGCTCAGCACAGACATCTCAATCAGTGTAATAACTGAGCTGTTTGGTCAGAAAAAGCAACAAAAAAATCCAATAAACAAAAAACAAACCCCAAACATCAACAACAAAAAACACAGTCAACAAACAAATCTGCTTTAGTTCCAACTTTTCTCTCCTTGCTTGGAAAGCACATTACCCTACTACTTTGTTTCTTCCCTTCAGGCTTCTGACAGACCACATGCCTTTGTTTTCACACCTACTGTTTACCTTTTAAAAGCACTCATCCCACTGTCATGCTGTTTTCTGAATTTTGTCCTTTATCTCCGGATGCGTCCTCTGCAGAGGCTGGGAGCTTGGAAAAAGCCATGAATTCTTTTCTAACTGGAAGTGTCGAAGCTGCTGTACATATATCTTTTCACACATAATTTTATAGTTGGGATTCAGCCCTGACTGCCTTCTCAACTCAAAATATTAGCACTGGAACTGATGAACTGCCCAAACATATGCTGAGTTTGTTGGAATATTCACACATTTTAGATTCCACTTGCTAAAATAAAAGGCTCAGGGATATGACAACAGCCTTTTCTTAAAAAAATATTCAAAACATTAAAAAAATATTTATCAACAACAAAGGTAAAACCACCAATTTTCCAGACCCTGGCCACATTTCTGATCTTGGTCAAAGTGACTGTAGCACTGTAGCACTGAGGTGAGATCAGTACAGCCTTGCCAATGTGAAGAGCCCCAGGATAGCAACCTTTATCACCAGTCATGCAGAAGGAGGTTTTTGATGATTGTGAGTACATTACCACCACGACTGTAGCAAATGCAGAAAGTTCTGCAAAAGATCATGGGACAAACACCTTCCACAGAAGATGTCAATCCCAAATTCCTTCTTGTTTCAAGAACAGCTAGACTAGAAAAATCCTACCCTTCCACTCAGCTCCTGCATAGGCTCCTGGCAATATGAACATCCCAGCAGATGAACTCCACTCTCCTGCAAAAATTTCTCCTCCTTCCTCCTTTCCAGAACACAGTTCAGATTTTCTAGTCTGAAAGTGAATGACGCTGGTGGCTTTTCTTGGGGTATATTTGGGGTGAGACAGAAAAGGGGTTTGTTCTTCCTGAGCAATAGCTGGAAACACTAGAGTGTATATAGAGTGCAGAGGAGTACTTCCTTACCTGCCTTTACCTCAATTCCTTGCATTGCAAAGCCAAAGCTCACAGTCTGTGTATGAGGAGGTTTGAATTGCACTCTTTATCTTGAATTTTTGTGTCCCAGGGAATAATAAAATAATTTAGGCTGGGGAAAAAGTTCAGGTCATTAAGTTCAACCAATAACCCAGCAATTCCAAGTACACCACTAAATATTTGTTTTTAGTATGTATATATAATGTGAGTGTGTGATGGCTTCCTGTTCAGAAAAAAAATGATTGTGTGAGAGTCTGATGCTATGTCAAATACTAAAGGCAAAAGAGTTGATGTTGTGTTATTTCTACATAGCAGTCATTTATTGGGAGTACATCTATTTGTTGAAGAGAAGCCACTTGCATTTGCCAGTGCAGCACTGAAGATGTTGCTTCCTTTCTGAAGACTTGTCTCTTACCATTCTGATAGTTTATATCAATAATTGTAAAGATTTTCTGTATTTGCAGGGTTTTTATCAGTCTCCAGATCAGCAGCTAATTCTGGTGCCTCTCCAGAGATCCATAGAATAGAGTCCTGGGTGAGCTTGGATTGCCTGGGACATCTGGGCATCATCTGGTCCCTCTCATCACTCAGAGGACAGCTTAGGTCGAGTGCCCAAGGGCATTGGAGGGCTGTGACATGGCTAGTTTGGCATTCTCCTGAAATGAAGGGTCCAGCACTCAGATTCAATGATGGATGAGCAAGTCTCATCACAAATAGTAGGTCAGAACTTTTCTGTAATAGCTTTTGCTGAAAGTGTTCTGTGCAGGAAATGTGAATAATTAGTGGGGTTACATCCCTTTAGACAACTACTCACTTATTCTACATATGAGGAGAGGAAATATATATACATATCAGATACTTTATATGTACTCATATATATATTATATTTATTGGCATGTAAAATTGCTTAGAATTGCCCTTTGATTTACATTGTTTTAAATTGCAATTCTTTTAAATTAGCTATTAGAAATGGTCAGTGAGAATAAATACTAAGAGAACAAGCTACCAGAGAGCACAGCAATGAACACAAATTCACAATTTTAGCTTTCAATTAATGTTTAAATTTCTTATGATATGTGTTTTTCTGATTACCAAAACAAGTACCAGTTCTGGTAATGAATAATTGTACATAAACTGGTATGGATATATTTTAGGGAAAAAAAATCAAGCATAGAACAATTTTATGAATAACTAGGGGAAAGAAACAAGATTGGAAAACACATAAAATATATTCATGTGGTTAAATGTACGTATTTTTAATTGTATAAAGATCTTGAAATTCTGATTCTTTTAAATTAATAGCAAAAGTATTTTTACAAATAGTACTTTGTGTGTACTGCATTTATTATGTGTAATATATGTTCAAAATGATTTGCTTATGTGGTACATATGTGCAAAGGATAGTATACATCTTATATATATATGCTATGGATATGATCTAACATATCTCTTAACACAAATATAAATATTTTCTGTGCTTAGGTTTAAATATGAGAGTCCTATAAAGTACAAATCTTTAACCTTAAAAAATTTTTAAAATAGTCATAAGATTAGCAAAATTCAAGAGATTATCATGCATTTTTGTTGATAAACTCCTGAAAGAATTTTATTTCTGGTTAATTGGTATTACCTGTACAATTGAAATTAAAATGTCTTCCCAGTCTATCAAATAATTATTATTACAACAATTTCTAGAGTAATCTCATATCCACATATGACCAGAGACTCAGATATTGTGTTGAATATCAAATACATTTATATTTTTAAATCATCATTTAGGTTATTATGTGATATGTTCTCATAATGGTCTTGGTGCCTCAAACTATTTAGGGCATGTAGTTGAATCTCATCAAATTCTCAGTTCACATTAGTCAATTAAAGAAATTATTAATAGAGGAACTCTGAGGAGATTTAATTTTTTCCTAGAATATAACCATTCAGAATGTGGCAGCAAAAACAGTCAACAAACAATTTTTAGGTCAGAACACCTGCAATGCAAAAAAAAAAAAAATTAGTTAAACTTCACAGTGTAGTTTTCTTTCACTTTGTTTCTGGCTTGGATTACACAATTCACAAAAAAAAAAAAAAAAAAAAAAAAATAAATTAAATTCCAAAAGCTTAATCTCTTACCTGCATGAGATCAGGGAAAAGATACAAGGCTTTCCAAAAATAAAGTAAAAGATTCATTTAACAGGAGTTACATATAGTCATAAAACATTTAACCAACTCAGGATTGCAAGATAACAGACAGGGAGAGAAAACATGAACTACACAGAAGTTTTACAATGTGTGCCATTTTACTGAGCCATTAATAATATTTACCTCCTCTATTTTTTCCTCTTCAGCCACACTTTTTATCATTGCCATCACTTCTTCACTTTACAGAGACAATATGGATGCTACAGGTGAGCATCAGTGGAACAGAAAGGTTTTTAATGCTAATTGGTCAAAAATTAAATATGTAAATCACCATGACTTCTCTTACTTCAAGGATAAAGCAGAACATAAGTTACCTGTTTTCCAATTTTGTATGCCAGTAAGCTACCATTTTGCTTCAGTTAATTTATGATTTGTTCCTTGATTATGAACCTTTGAGAAAGGCTATGAATTGGTGTGAAACAAATGGATTAGCCTGGAAAGAAAGATGCATTCTGCTTTGAAGAAGAAAAAGCCAGAAAGTAAAAAACAAAAGAAGTTATGTTCAGCAAGCTCTACAATAATTTGACATTCCAGGATAGGCATCTGGGTACCATGTGTGGAATAAACCCACTGCTCAAATATATCATGCCCAACACTTCCCACTCTCCCTTGCCTGCTGTTTGGCTTTGACATAGATGATAAAATCTACTACACTCGTGACTGTGCCACTGATGCAGGTTTAGTTGTGGGATTTCCCCTCAGCCCCTCATTTATAACCATTTTCCATATTGCATTCTTAGACTTACCCAAGTCTAAGGAAGTTAACTCATAAGGTTTATTAGACAGCTTTCTCTCTTCCTACTCTCCTCCCTTTATTTCACCACCCTCTTCCCCATACACACTCCCACACCTGAGTAGGAATGATCCCTTCATAATGGGATGAATTTCTAGCTCCCCTGTGTGAAATTGGTGGCTTTTTATTTCCTTGCTAGGTGGTCATGGATGCACAACTCTCTTCCATTTTCTTCAGTTTCTTCACCCTTTTACTACCTTTTAGCTGAGGCTAATGAGCATCCTGTGGTGTCCTTCTCCAGACATTTCTGTTGTTGAGAGCAGAACTTACAGTTCTTCCCAATGAGCCTGCAAGTGGCTAATGCCCATTGCAGTGCTGTTACCAGAGCACTGTGTAAGTGCCATTCAGCTCTGACATTTCTGGTCACCTTCAGCTGGGAACTGCAAAGGGAGTTCTGCTAGAAAACTCTTAAATCCTGCCAAAATTTTGAAGCTTTTACTGGAAATGTTCAGTTTCTGGAGCCTGCCTGTACAGCAACAGTGTATTCTAAATAAGGCCATTTAATAGAACACCAAACAATTTAAGACAAAGAAGTTACCTTGAATAAGATTCCCTCTTATTTTGTGGTACTTCAGGGTTTAATCAACAAAATTTTCAGACTAAGTAAAATTAGCAGAAAATAAACCCATCATGGATAGCTGCTGTAGAAAAATCTATTAACCTATGCTTAAATGCACACATCTAGGTCTCAAAGTGGTACACAGGAGTTACAAGTGATTCCTATGGGTAATAAAGAGTGGAAGTTTAGCAGACTTTCTCTGTATTTAGAACAAATATTTTCTGTTTTAATTTAATCAGCAGTTAGAGAAGCAGACTCTGAGGGTTTAGTGACTTTGAAATGATTGAAACTATGAAACCTACATTTCTTTTATTTATAAGCCAGAAAGAAAATGTTAAGGGACTGAATTATTACCTTTCAAAAAAAATTTATTTTCTTTTGGACATGTCAGTTTTGGGGACTGTAATTTTTTTGCCAGTATTTGTGATTAAATTATCCCAGACCTTAGAGATATTAACATCTAAAATATATTTTTTGGAACATGTCACACATAAGCAATCCATGCCAACATTGGTGCTGTAAACCAACGTGTTCAGTGCTTCTCTTTTACTTTTTGCTTGGGTCTTTTGTTTGGTTTTTTGTTTGTGTTTGTTTATTTGTTCATTTGTTTTTAATGAATCTGTGTCAGCAGTTCTGGTCTATGGTGTCCTATCATTGCTGTTTTCAGCTTGTGTTTTCACCAGTATTAGGAAAACAAAAATCAAGTATTTCCTTATCTACAGGCTCTTACCACCCCAATTATCTAAGATGATAAATTAAGTGTTAAATAAACTTACACCATAAATTCTTGGGATAAGCAAATCTCGTAAATGGTATTGGTTGCATTTGGAGGGCCTGTATGGAAAGCCATTGAACATCTTGGAAAGAGCAAGCCTTGGAAAAAGTAAGTCATTCCAGTGGAAAAAAAGAAGTGCTAATAGGAAATTGTTAACCTGTACAGACAAAGAGGTCTGACAAGACTTTAGAAAACTAGTGCTTTGCTCAACAGTACAAACATCAGAGCATTTTTTTGACAAAGTTTGTCTGGGAGTGTCTAAACCAGAGCTATGAATTGCTTCACTAGAAATCATAGGCACTAAGAAATCCTTACATACTCTGTGTAGTAATTTATTAAGCATTTATTAATGACCTTGGCTGAAGAAATGCAGAATTCTTTGGATGAAAGTTTAAATTTACTGAAAGCAGATCATCAAAACTAGAGTGATTATCCAAATTGCATGCTATCATTCCCCAAATTTACTGTTTGTGAAGGCACCTAATGATGTAGGTTATATTTTATCACCAGCAGTTTTCAATTATTACCTTCAGGGCCCCATGTACAGAAGTCATATAATATCATTGTTTCTTCTTTTTGCATTGAAATAGCATGGTTCTTTCTTCCAGGCAGATTTTGATGAACTGTGAAGAACTTTTATCCAAAAGAGATTAAATTAAAGGACTGATGCTTCTGAGGTGATTGTGATGCATACAGAACTCAGAATTCTGTTTACAGGAAAGAAAAACAAAATTTCTTCTTGGAGAAAAGTTTAAGAAACAAGAAGATTAAATGTGTCACTGGGCATTATTGCAGTGAGAAGAAAAATCAGAAAACACTCAGATTTTTTTGAAGCAATTAGCCTTTCAAATGATTAAACTTTTCTAAGAAATTTCAAATGTCTATTAAGTCTAAGGGGGATAGAAATAACAGAAGATTTACAGGCAATGTTTTCAGTTTATGTTTAAAAAAAAAATTATTCATTTTTCATGAACTAAAATCCACTCCAGTTTAAGAGTCTGAACATTTCCCCCCTTACTCTAGTAGTATACAGATGAACATATCTGTCAATTTTTTCTCATTAGTGACAATTAGAACTCAGAGTCATTTGCATGATGGTCATATTTTCTTGCAGGCCAAAAGGGCAGATTGACTAATTTAATCATCATGTCAATATGACAGTGCTACAGTACCTGAGATCCTATGAGTGACTGTCTGTCCAGAATGCAGACAACCAAAAGGAATGGTTTCACCTCCCTACTGAATTTTAGGGCATGATTACCTCAGGTGAATTATCTATTGTAAATGTCGCAGTGGATTTTTTGTTTCATTTGATCCCTAAATTTGTTACTGACAAGGTGGGGTTTTTTTTTAATGTACCTGGATAGATCCATTTAGTATTTTTCTGTTATTTTTTGTATAATATAAAGTATTTATTCTGTTATTCTTCTGTTGTTCTTTTTTTATTTTGTTATTTATTACAATTCTAAAGCATGTCTTTAGAAATTCTCTTTTAAATACTTGTTCTCTAAAATTACTGAAATCTACTTGTTTTGATTAACAACTCAAATCCATGGATTCTCACCAGGAACCAAATTTTCATGACTGCATTATCCCCTGCATGAGTCACCAAAGCATGTTCCATTCATGTGGAGTGAAAATTATTCTGTCAAGAATTCAAATTTGAAATAATTCAAATTCTTCCTAGGTGTTCCCTCAGTCTTTTATTTTTTTTAGTTATTGAGTAAAAATATATAAATTATTACTACAGTAATTTTTCTACAGAAATCAAGAAAAAGGGCATACCAGGGAAGATAAAAAGAGTATCTGGCTTTAGGATGGCAATGACAATGAAAATCCTCTCCTTGCATAAAACACTGATTGAAATTATGTGCAACAGAGTCAGGTAAATGTCATGATCCAGAATCACCCAGGATGTGAAAAATTCCTTAATCTTTGGAAAGACTCATTTTCTTCAAAGTAATTCTGCCTTACTGTAGGACAAACATTTCATTTTGTGGTCAAATTTATCTCTAGGATGAAGCAGAGTAAGGAAAAAAAAGAGTGAAATATTTTTTTGTGTCCTTCACTGAATGCTACTTCATTGAATCTAGGGATAGAGCACAGCATTATTTGGAAAGGTGTGATGCATTAATAAGCTTATTAAATAGCTCAGATTATGCCATTATTAATATTTATGGTTTTTAAATTCATGTGGAGCTTTTCAGCTGTATAAAGAGATACTGTGGTATAAACAGATTCTTCTTGCAACTCTTTGGTTCTGCCTGGAAAAGAAATGTAGCAATCTCCTGGGGTTTTCTTTGGATTTAAAGAAAGCCCTAAGGTTTCCTTTGAAGGGGGATTCCTGGAGATTGGCTGGTATTTAATGAATTTCAGAGTGCAGAGTTTAAACTGACAATCTTGTAAGAAGGGGAGCTGTTAAATCTCATCCTTTCCCTGCATAGATCATAGTCTAATAGATGTGTAATTGAATATTTTTACTGTAGATATTTCACATATTGCAACAGCATTTAGCTGGAAGGTAAATTTTTCAGTGTTGTCTGTAAAACATTTCCTTTGTTACCACATGTGTTTAAGCTCTGTATTTTGATTCTATTAGCTTTTATTCTGGTGGTACTTGACTAAAGGATCCCTCTAAGATATGAGTGAAATTCTGTTGTATTTCTCTTGACAGTTATCTGCATCACCACTGTATTCAAACAAAAGTAAAATACTATCTGTGCCTTTCTGAGAGTGAATAAAGAAGAGATTCTGACAATGTTTAATTGTTTCATAAAAATGTTATATCTTGCATGTTTGGAATATTGATGTGTGCAGAACTTCTCACAGTCCTGAAGGAGTACAGGACAAATCCATAGTCTTTTCACTGTCTGTGAAATATCTGCAGATATTTCACTGTCTTATCAGAATGCGTCCGAGCAAGTAATTCACATTTTTCAGAAATAAACCAATGTGCCCTCCACAGAGCAGTAAATATTTACCCTTGTCTTTAGGCCCTATGTTGCACTGGTTAAGCTGGAAAGGTTGACTCATGGAGGAGCAAAGACAGTGAGGGAACAGAAGGACTTTGTGCAGTCAATATATTCACAAGTGCCTGAAAAAGAGGGTAGGTAACAAATTCATGAAGTCTGAAGTGAAGAAAAATCAACCTTTAGTAACAGTCCAAACTAAAACTCTCTGGAAAACTGCATCAGGATCTTTTAATGCTGAATAAAAATTGCAAATAGAATTTCATATCCGCATGAGAAAAAAAAAACAACATAGGAGCATAAACAACACCATAAACACACTATTATGGTTCAGAAGTAGCTACCACTGCTTAAGAAGAAGATTGTAATCATTGTAGTTATCATCTCACTCTTCACAGAATGCTCAAATAATTACAGAGAAAAGAACAGACATAATGGCATCCCACTAAGTAAATTCATTGCTACCACAACTTGTGTACTGCTTGCACTTCTCTTTACCTATTTTCCCCTTTGACCAGGGCTACAGAGAAGATAACAACAGGGTTCAGAAGTGCTTTCTGCAGAAGACAAGAAACCAACTGCAGTACTTCTCTATAAAAAGCTGAAAACAGATGACTGTAATAAAATAATGAATATAGAGAAAGTGTGTAAGGAATGATTTTTCATTTTCTGCTTAAAGCTACTGCAGTCATACCAAAAGGATGGCTAAGTTATATTCTTCCTTTCTTAAGCACTGCTAAGACCATGATGTGCTATTTAGACCTTTGATGTAAAAATCAAGATACTTTTTATCAGCTGCAATCTTTAAGGATAAACCTGCTCCAGCATGGACTCCATGAGCCATGTTCTTCAGGGAATATCCACCCACACAGAGGGGTTCTCCAGGCGATGCAGTGTGGATACCCAGTCTCCAGGAGCTACAGGGCACCATATCCTCCACCAGAGACTCTGCAGGGGCACAGGGACATCTCTGCTGAGGTACCCAGAGCTCCTCCTACACCCCTACTGCTTTCCCCTCAGGTCTCAAAGGGCCATTTATCACACTTTTTCTCTCACCTCTCACTGTCTCCCACCACTGATACTACCCTTGCAGCCCCCCTCTGCTACCAAAATCTTGACACCTGTAATCAGTAAAATTATATGTTTTCCAAGTACCTGAGGTCAGAACTGTTTAAAAACATAGATTACATCCTTTGCATCAAATTATGTGACTGAAAAGTTCAGATCTCACAAGTTTCAAATAATATATGTCAATATAGAAATCTCATAGTTTGCTTTTTACAAGCTGTAATTAATTCATGCCTCCTAAAAAATACTAGATATTTTTTTACTGTTCTCCCTTTTGTTGTACTCACCTTCTGTGACTGTGTTTTTTGTTTTGTTTTTTTGTAATTTTGTTGGCACAAAACTTTCAGCCTTTTGGCAAAATGGAACATTATTTTTCAAATATTCCCTCCCATCAGTATGATGAAGTCAAATCTCAAGTTTTATTTAATTAGGTCATGGATAATAATGGTGCTGAATTAAGTAGCTAAAAGATATTCAGATATTATTTTCAACCTTTCTCCTCAGTATTGATGACATTATATTCTTTACCTGACACAGTAAAATGCATTAAATCTCTACAATTTTTAAATTTTTAAAATGTCAGAGTGCTGGCTTATGCTGAATTCATGATGCTTTTTCTACAGGCACCTCTTAAGCCACAATTTTCATCTGTGAAAATGGCACTCAATTTTTTCTGAACTTAAAAAAACTATAAAAAGGTCCTCTTCACACAGAAGATTTCATTGGCCCTTCTTTTCAATGTTTCCTCCATTCTTTCAGAGCAGATACGTCTGAAGACTGTCTAAATACTCAAGGACTAGTCACAAGTCAGAAGAAAATCTAAGCCCTTTCACTAATTATAAATGTTAGTGATATGAAGATCACAGTGGCCTATAATTCATATAAAGTCTCTGATTATTTCAAAGTTATAAGCCAATTGATACACTCAGATTAGTAATGAATAATGTATTAGGAGAAAAAGAGAAAACATTGCTGTCTTTGAAGAGCTTGCTTGCTGCAGTCAGAGATATATTTGAACGATCACTCAGTGTACATCAATAATCTTTTAGATCAAATACCCCCATCAGATACATAAAGCTCTCCAGTAACAACCACAGCCAGTAAATTACAATAGTAACAGCCTGATCCAGATCTTTTTGATGGAAAGTCAACATCTTGATGTTGGGCAACACTGAATCAAAGAAAAACTCTAGATGAATATATAAATTTGGACTCCAATACTGATGTCAATTTTTGTTTTCAAATTGTGCCCTTTGTGTTTTCCTTCTCAGAGTCTTCAGTGGCTGATCAGGACCAGCCTAGTGCAGTTTTTCTTGCATCTTGCCAGGATTAAGTAAATCTCTTATTTACCCTATCCCAGAAAAGAGCAACATGAAAAATACATGCTGTGATTTCTTGTTTTAACACAATGTGTAGCACGTCTTCTTTGTTTTTTCAAGTTTCCTTTCCTTTAGCACATTTACTGCTCAAATTAAAACAATTTTATATTCACTATGTGCTAGAACTGAGACAATTTAGAGGTGCAAAAGAAACATCAGGTAAATACAGAGAAGATAAATTTAGGAACTTGCATTACCCCTATGTGGCAAGAAAGTAACATGCACAGAAGTTATCTAGTAAGGACACAGATTTTTTATCTGAAAAGAATATATATCATCAAAGTAACAGCTTTTATCCATCTTACAGATGCCAGCATTTGTTACATAGGAAGGACTGACTTTTTCCTATGCAACCAGGGTTCATTTCTCCAACTTTTCATTGGAGAGATAAAAATGGATAGTTGTCTCTTTTCCACTGCTCTAACTTTTGTGTCTCAAATAATTTCGGGCAGAAAATGTTTTGAGATTCCTATGCATGTTTCATACTGCATCTCAAGTTCAGGGGAAGTTCTGCTATTTTCTGTTACTTTCACAAAAGTTTAACAAAGATGCTGCTATGAACTGTGTAACTTCAAGCACCAATCCTCTCTAGCTTTTATTTTAAATCAGACAGAGTTTCTGTATCATAAAAATCCCCAATGCTTTGGTTTTTTCTAAGATTTTTTGTTGATCCAGTTAAATCAGAGTTATGTGTTTATTCATTTAGCATATGGGGTCTCCCACTGGAGCTGGAACATCCAAACTTTTCTGAATCAGCATCTTCTTATCAAAGGTGAAGACTGGAAACAGAATAATGCAGTCTGGAAAGGACTTCAGGTCATGTATGCTTCAACCCACTGCTCATTAAATCATAGAGTAAGACTGAAAATTAAATATTTGTGGGGAAGCCATACAAAGAATGGCTGAGGTCACCTGACTTGTCCAGCCTGGAGATGAGACTGATGGAATATGCCATAGCAGTCTACAGCTTCCTCACTAGAGGAATTGAAAGGGCAAGTATTTATCTTCCCTTTCTAGTGATCAGTGACAGAATGTGAGCTTGAGGTTCTGCCAGGGGAGGATTAGGTTGGAAATTAAAGGGTGTTTGGGCACTGGAACAGGCTCTCCAGGGAAGGGGTCACAAGCCTGACACAGTTCTAGAAGCATTTGGACAATGCTGTCAGGGACATGGTGTGACTCTGGGGTGTCCTGTGCAGGCGAGGAGTTGGAGACTCAGTGATCCTTGTCTATGATTCTATAGCTAAACTTCCTGTTTTCTGAGGACTGTCTGAGCTAAATCCTGTGCTTTGGTTTTTAGTGTCACTCTTCAGATTTTGCAAGTTCTATACCCATTCCAGGAGAAATCAAAAGTTGAAATTATTTAACTTATTTTTTTCAATATCGTCTAAACTGGCTACTGTGTTTAGTGGCAATCTTTTTAAGCGTAGAATCAGCTGTTTATTTCTTGCAAGAGAAAACCAAAGGGTGTTCAGAAATTGCTGTATTCTGGGAAGTATCTCAGGTACCTAGGCTTTTGTTGGCTGAAGCCCGATGTTTATTCTTTAGATGGAAAATTATAATGTTACTATACACCTCTGTTTATATGTTCACTGTTCTAATTTCTGCTCTGCAATGAAAATTCTTCTACCTGGTAAATTTTAATTTTTTTTTCCTTTGGATAAAGGAAGCACTTGGTTTGAACTACAGAATTCTTTTTAATTCCTAGAAGTAGTATAAACAATGCAGTTAACAAAAACCCCTGAAATGACACACATTAAAATAAATGAGATTAGAGTAACACAGGAAATAATTTCTGTCTCTACTGTGCACATATCTGCACAAATACTTTCCTAAAACAGAGTCAAACATTTCAGAGCCTAATGAAAATCAAAATTAACTTAGGTGTATATATATTGTTATGGAAACCAAATCATTATTTTTAAAAAATATTCATATCATAATCTATCATACTAAAGAGGTTCTCATTTACTAATATATTGCATAGTCTTCAAATGTGTGATGGAGAGCTGCTGACTAATTTCCAGAGCTTCTATGACTTTTTTCACAGGTGCTTGATGCTTGATGATTTCAGACAGACTGTAGAATAAACCTGGCCTTATTTTGAACTTTTTTCTCTCTCTTCCCTCTTCGTTCATCCTCAAGTCCAACAGGATCACTAGGAGCTTCTGAGGGGGGAAAAAAAAGGAAATAATAAAAGCTAAATTTCATCATAATGCCTAGACTACAAAAGAAGTTAAAAGACCTCAAACTCTCATGAGAAAGGATATATTGTCAAGTTAAATACTGGAAAGCTTCCAGAGTGAGACAGTGGGAACAGTGCAAGAACTTACTTAAAGTGAGGATTGAAAGCATAGAAGATTGAAAGCATAGAAGAAAAGATAATTAAAAATCTCAGATCTAACCTATTTCCATAACTCTTCTATTGTGTTCTCTGTGGAGCTTCTCTGTAAAGGCTGAGATAAGCACTTGATGGATCTGTGGGTTTGACAGCAGAATGACAGCAAGAAAAAAAAGATTGATGAACTATGGGAAGTTCTTTTCTTTTGTATTAAATTGCAGGATAGGTAAAGAGGGATTGTGGAAATTGAGCTATGAGGATATTAGCAACCAAACAGTGGACATGCACATCATTAGGCTCCCTATGAGTTTAGTCACACTGAAGCTCCCTGCAAAACACATTGTTTTGCAGCAAGGATATCTGGCAGCAGAACACTTCTCAGAGCTCAGTGATGCACCTGACAGAGAGTAATGTTGAAACCAGTAAAACTTTGCACTGATGCTCTTCTTTTGGGAAGACAAAAGCATTTCAACTTCTAATTCAGTAGAGAGTGAGCATGTTTATTCCACTGAACTTTAACATCTCTAGGTGTGTTATAGAGAAGCAGTGATTTAGAAGTCAACTTAAAGATCAACTGGTTCTTCCATGACAGTTGTTTTTGACTCTACCAGGCAACTTATAGTGTCATAAAATAAAGGTTATATTCTCCTATTTATTACTGTCCAGCAGAATCCAGTAGTGCTCCGGTGAATGGCAGAGTCTAAGCTTTTTTAAAGTGTTCTGCTCTTTCAAGGATTTTTATTGAACCACAGGGAACAGCTGTATGTCTCTATACCCATTCCAAATCTGTAATGTTCTCACTCCCCAAGGACTCCTTGCTTCTGTTCCAGTGATATGTTTAGACCCATGGAAAGTCAGAGATGGAGAAAAGTTGACACAAGGACAAGTCCAAGCAGGTCCTGGGCAAGGCAAGGCCCAGAGAGATTAAGCATGTGGTGTAGTAGTGATTAGCAAAATAATATTCCTACCACAATGCAATAACTAGTAAGAAATATTTTGGCTTGAAGTATTTCTCCCCACTCCACCGTGAACTGTTCTGAAGTACCAGCTAGGACTCCAATGGTACATAGAATAGGAGTATGCTCCTATAGAAGCAAGTGAAAATCCCTTTTTGGAATTCCAAATGTGAATATATTTGAGAGATTAAGTGTATCCTGCGTGATTTCTTTATTTATTCATTTATTTTTTGAAAAATTGTAAAAGAGGAATATATCGTGTGAATTGTGTGAAATGTGTTTTTATAGGTAGTATTTCAATAAGTGCACAAAACTGAGAACCTAACAACTGAAATTCTAAACATATTTTTCCTGACTTTTGCTTTGGAGAAAAAGATGCATATAAGGCCTTTTAAAGCTGTTGAGTGTTGCTGGAAATTAGAATGAGAAATAGACTGTGCTGTTTATAGCTCATTTTTCTTCATGTTTAAGCAACTCAGTGGACTGAATTGGTGGATTGGATGTGTGGCCATGGTTTAATAGAAGAGGGACTACCCAGGTGGCTTCTGTAAGAAGCTGCCAGAAGTTTCCCCATGCTCGGAAGAGCCATTGCCAGCTGTTTTCAGGATGGACCCACTGCTGGTAAAGGCTGAGTCAATCAGGAATGATAGTATTGCCTTTCTGATAAAATACTGAAAAAGGAAAAAAAAATATTGTGGAAATCTGATTTCAGCCAGAGAACAGAGGAGTGAGAATGTGTCAGAGAAACTACTGTGCAGGCACCAAGGTCAGTGCAGAAGGAGGAGGAGGAGGTGCTCCAGATGCTGGAGCCGAGATCTCCCTGCAGACTCTGGTGCAGCCCATGGTGAATAAGCTGTGCTCCTGCAGCCCATGGAAGCCCATGGGAACACAGAGATCCACCTGCAGTTCATGGAGGAGCCCCAAACCACAGCAGGTGGATGCCTAAGTGACTCTGTGACCCCATGGGAGGCCTGTGCTGGAGCACTGTCCTGGCAGGGTTCTGCCATGGAGAGAGGAGCCCACACTGGAGAAGATTTCCTGGTAGGATTGTGGCCCTGTGTGGTACCCACTCTGAGGGAGATTGTTCTTGAAGTACTGACCCCATGGAAGAGTGACCTGCATTACAACAGTTCATGGAGAGCTGCTGTCCGTGGATGGGCTCACATTGGAGAAGCTCATGGCAGGCTGTCTCCCATGGGAGGGACCCTGTGCTGGAGCAGGGAAAGGACTCCTCTCCCTGGGGAGTGTCAGGAACTACAGTTCATGTACTGACCATAAACCCCATTTCCCATCTCCCTTTGCCACTGAAGTGGAGGAGATAGAAAAAAGAGGAACGGAGGGGAAGGTATTTGTAAGATTTCTTTTACTTGTCACTTTCTTGCTCTGGTCTTGTTAGGAATAAATTCAGTTAATATCCTCAGGTTGAGTCTGTTATGCCTGTTGGTGTCTGGTGAATGATCTCTCTCAGCCCTTATCTCAGCCCATGAATCTTTTGCAATTTTTTCTCCTGCTTGTCTTGCTAAGAAGGAGAGTGATAGAGGAGCTCTGGTGAGTGCCTGGCATCTAGCCAGTGTAAACTCCCTACAATTGATCATTGCTAAATTGTGAACATTTCCAAACATGTTAATTATATTGGCACAGCAATCACATAATGGAAGTCTCTTTACACTGTTCTACAATTGCCAGTTACATCTCTGTAATGTCATTGCAGAAATAAAATTAATACTCTGGAAATTTAATCTTAGTCCTGCTGCAATATCATCTGAGATAATTTACTCTATTGCATCTGATGCCATTGCTTCTGTTCTTGCTGTGTAAACTGTAAGGGTTTCCTATGAGAAAACACAAGGCAAGCCTGGGAATGAACATCCTACTGCTATCATGGCTGTCAGTCTGATGTTTGCTGGCCTACAGGTTGTTATCTGGGTGGGCAGCTGGTATGCCCTACACAGATGTAGATCCATTGTGGCTGAGACATAAACTGCATGTTGAAATGGAATTCCTACACCTGAGAGATTAGTTTTGACAATATCATTGCTCTTTGTAAAGTGGGATCTCTTATTTTGGCATGTTACTCCCTCACTCTCTGCAGCAACACCTTTCCCTTTACATGTGGCAAGGATAAGAGTGCTGTATGTGTGCATCCACATACAGACTGGGCACATATTTCTTTTAAGGGCCACTTCCTGTTCATTTTCTTCAGAAGCAGTCATAGACTATTTCTTCCAGGTTTCCTCTGAGCAGCTAAAAACAAGTTGTGTTACTTTGCTTTAACAAACACTGTCAAGAAGGCAGAGAAGGGAGGTGCAAAAAATCAAAACACTGTCACTGGAATAGGGTCCCCTCTCCATTCATTGTATTCAGACCCTGATTTTGATGTTGACCCACAGTGCAGACTGTCTTCATTTGCTTCACAGCACCCAGTGTATTTGTAAACATTGCTGTACATTGATGTCTTTCAGATGAAGTTTTGGGTAATGACATTACAATGTGACAAGTATTTCCTGGCCAGTGGTTTTTGTCCTTGACCTTCATTCCACCAGCTTTCCTTTCCCTGAAACAGCACTAATCTATGTTTCTGTCAGAAGTCATTCAACCATGTTTCTCCAGGTGTTCCTACTGGGAAATTCTCCAGGCAGCAACTCTTCATTCAGCATAATCAGACCAAAAATTCAGTTTATTCCAGTCCCCAGGTTGTCCTTCTGTGCTCCTAGGATTGGGATTACAACATCTTTTTTTTTTCTGTAGCAACTGTAAGAAGTAACAAAATGCTCTGCAGGAGACTGTTGCTTTCCAGCATGATTGACCTGTGTTTTTATAGCTTTTTTTAATCGTGGAATCACTAGGTTGTAGGGAGTTTTGGAAGAAAATGTTGTAGGGCTCAGGCAGGAAAGCAAGACTGATAAACCTGGTTTTCCTCTCCTATATGATTTTTGGGGTTGTGACTAGAAATGTGACTAGAAACTTTTTTCCCTAGCATGTGACTCATGCAATACAGGAAATAGGTAATATACTCTTAGTAGCTCAAGTACCTTTGTTCAGTATATTGCCTAATGTCCCAATTGTAAGTTGAAGTTGTAAAAATGTTAATCCATATAACTGAGATTTTAAAATCACACAAAGGACACAGAGAAATCAAATATATGAAATAAATATATCAAAAATGGAACCCAAGAAACTCTGAAGCAGATAATTCTAATAAATGAAGATAGAATTTCTTGGATGTGAATAGATTTCAAAGTAGGAACCATTAGGATTTTTCAAAAATTTTAAAGAATTATTGCAATAAAACCTGAAACTTTACTGGTGGAGAACGAGCCATCTGGTCCTGCAATTTATGGTGAATTAAAGTTTTTCTTGTACCATGACATATAGAAATAATATTGGGGGTTTTATAAAATAGTAAAATGAGGATGCACAATTAGCTGAAAGGACTACATAAACAAAATTGTATATAGTGAAGGAAAGCATTCACTGAGATCTACACTTAAAAGTTTTGGGCACAATTCCTGTTATTAAACTGTCTATTTCAAAGAATGACTCATTCAAAGAATGTCTGTGGAGACAGTATGGTAGGGTGTGGTTTTTCTGCAACTTTTTAATGAGATAGGTAATTGGACAACACAGTGGAGACACTGATGTGTGGCTGACAGTGAGTTTAAGTGACTGGGTGATGTATGATGTCTCCCTGAAATCAAACTATCAGCAAATGTCTAATTCACACAGAACTATGCCCCTCAAAAGAACTGTAAGCTGGGAATGTTCTTGAGGCTTACACAATATATAAGAGTGATAGGGCTGAAATGGCTTAAAAATAAAATAAAATAAATAAAAAATTGTCTCAGTGGTGTTTGTTGCGCTATCTTTATTTAGCTGAACAGAGCCCTTGGTACCCACAGTTGTTATAAGGGGCCAGATACTGCAATAAACTCTAGAAGCTGTTTGAAGCTATCCCATCCTGTAAGCTGAGGTGTTTCAAAACTGTCCAGAGAAAGGGAATATTGTAGCTGTTTTCAAACCGTGTTCTAAACAGGTCAGAGCACAGAGACCTACTGAAAATGCTAGTGCTGGCAGGAGGCTCTGGCAGTGGCATCAAGCAGTTTTGGCACTACCTGCTTTGAGCATATTCAGCTTTCTGCAGGCTTACAGTCCATATCAATGAGTGAAGAAGTGCCTCTCCAAGGAGTCATGACTCCCCTGAGTCTCCCACACTCCCTGAGTGCTCCCATCTGAACCACTTCATATACATAAGGCAAAGAAGCTTTCTTTCAGATAAGACAGCAAATGTGTTTGAAATCCTGGAAAGGGGGCTGTATCAACCTGGTTCAGATGCCATCCCAGCTGTCAAGCCCAGACAATGACAAAACAATGCACGATTTCAGAGTTTTGATGCTCATCCAGGAGCCATGGCAGCTGGGTTATCAGTAAAACACAGGGACAAAATTACCTATTGTGCTACTCAGCTGTTCTTGATGTAAGGCCATGAATACTTGTTATGAGACAAACCCAGGATGTTGCCAGTAGCAAATACCCTCTTTGAGGTTTCTCGAAAAATAAAGACTTAGTTTGACAATGGTTTGCAAGTGGGTGTCTTATCTCACAGTACCTGCAGTTTAGGCTGAGGATGGTAGTTTTGGTGGCATAGCAGAAGTTTTTGTATCAGAAGCATGACAGTAGATTCCGAAAACTCTTCTAACATAAATAACAGTGGAAATGCTGTAAGATAAAAAATAACACCTAAGTGAAACTGTTTGGGACAAATTTATGTAAAATCTATGTTTCCTTCATATCACAAAGTAGACACTCACAGGATAAGAGCGAGGAGATTTACGACATAAACCTATGAAAAAAAAATTAAAATGCTTTCTGTTGTCTAAATTTTTTTCTTTTATAAACTTTGAAGCAAGATAGATTCATTAAGTGCCAGAAATTCTGAATTTTTCTCAGACCTTATTTGCTTTACCCAAAATTATTACTTCTGAGCAAATGAGTCTTTGTCAGAAGAACAGCCATAAGATCTTCTATTGAATAAAGAATGTTTTATAGCTCTGAAACCCCATAAAGCCTCCCACAACACTTCAGGCCATTGTCTGGACACCCCTCAGGTTTCTCCCTATAGTTGATGCTGCAGTAGATGGTTTTGTTTATTTCCATCCTTTTATTAATGTGGTTTGTTGCAAGAAGTAGGAGTCATTATAAGTAAATAACCAGTTATTCAGAGAAAAAAAATAACATATACCACTGCCCAAACTTATATGCAATATAGAAACTGCAGTGGTTAAAATCCATGGTTTGAGTGTATTTACCATTTTGGTGAAATTCTTCACCCTGTCTTACTGTATAACTGAATCTTTGCATTTCAAATTTGTTTCAATGAATGGTTATAAGAAGTTTTTCTAGTGGGCAGTAATATTAATCACACTTGCAAAAAGTGAAAGGCAGTTGGAATGAAACTGTGCCATTAATGAAGATGATTTTAAATTTAGTGCACCTTTAAAAACATTAATTGCATCAATTTCCATAATACTGCAGACCTCAGATTGTGGTTGTTTAGGAGCCTGATCATTTCTGTTTCATTTTAAGTACAGTAATCAGAAGAGTGTCATAAATACATATACCTATGTTTTAAAATAAGAACATTAAATGTGAGTGTTTCTTCTTCTGCAGCTGTGTGGTTTTCTTCATTATAGTTGAACACAATAAAATTTGTGGAGAAAAGTTATGTCTTTTATTAGCTCAGCTGATGTAACTGGGAAAGATAGACCTTACTATATTATTAGACATACTCATCTGAGACACCAGACATACCACTAGCTTTTAGAGGAGGGAGGAAACCATTAGGCAAATTACAGTAACAAAAAACAAAATACAAAAAACAAAAAACAAAAAACAAAAAACAAAAACAAAAAAAACAAAACAAAAAAAAAAAAAAAAACCAAAAAAAAAACAAACAAAAAAAAAAAAAAAAAACCAAAAAAAATCCAAACAAAAAACAAAAAAAAAAAGCCAAAACCACCCAGAGACTGGTTTCCTGGACGCACTTTCTATATCAGAGTCTCTATTTAATTAATTTCACCTCTTGGATATGAAATTCACAAATTAACTACAGATTAAAGAAGATGAGCATCATCTTGTCTCTTGGCTGTGCATGGTCCTGTTTATTCTGATACAAAAGAATTGGAAAAATGCCATAAAGACAAAAGCATGGAAAACATTCTAAATTTGTCAAGCAGAAAGGTTAGCCAAGAATTTACTTGTTACTTTACATGAGGAGTTCAGGAAAAGGTGAGTAATCCACCTGAACTGTTCCAAAATAAATACAAAAAATGGGTGAAGATGATACTTTGATAAAGGCCTGTCAGATACTGCTCAATCTATTCTACACCTTTCCTTCAGATTAAATTTCCTGAATTTCAAAAGAAGAATGAGGAACAAGTTCCAACAGTGATGAAATATAATTTAATATCATCATTATTCAGGTTTTTAGCTGTTTTGTACTTATTAATGACATATAGAAGTTGTATGGTTTTCTAATTGATTTTATTATTTAATGAAAAAATTTGAGTGTTAAATCCAACAACAAAATAAAACAACATTGTCCCTATGTTTATTTTTACTAGATAATAAGGAAGCTATTTTCAGATTCTCATTTCATAGAATTTTTTTATCTGTGGGTGGATACTTTACAAGTATTATCTAGGTAGTCCTGTTATAAGAAATCATTAAAGCAAAACACAATAAGAAATAGCTAAGAAAAATATTCTTGTGTTTTGCTGTGTAAAGTAATCCATAAGAAAGAGGTTTGTAATTATTTTTGATGGTTCAAGTTTTAAAAGCAACAAATCTATATGCCCTACTCCCTTCATTTAAAAAGGAGGGGGGAATCAAACAAAAAAACCTCTTACAAAAAACACGATATCATTTGTAGCTAGCACATAAGAAGTTAATTTAAATTTTCTAGACAAGACAGAAAAATAAATTTTCTTTTGGTCAAAAAACTGTCAATGAAAAATAAAGGTTCAAGTCAGCCAAACTTCTCACATGTTCTTTTTGAAAGGATTTGGTGGGAAAGCAAATTAAAAAAAATAAATGCCCTTTCCGAAGTCATTTAAAATTTTAAAATTTTGTCTGTTTATTATGCCATCCTAATTAACCAAGGTGTTTAGAACAGTTTCTAACCATTCACTCTATGTTAACATATAATTATGTATTAACTTATGTCTTTATTCAGAGCTATCATAGCTATTCAGAAGTTTGAAAAAACTGGTAGAAAAGCCCAATCATTTTCAGAATCCTTCCTTAGCAGAAAAATAATTTTTTAAAATAAATTAGTTTACCCCAATAAAATATTTGTTCTCCTCCTTATTTTTCTTGATTTCTAAAATTTGTTTAATTGCACTGCTTTCTGTAACAAATGTCTTTGGCAGTAGATTATTATCATTCTTGTCTTTGGCAGTAGATTATTATCATTCACAAAAAGCATTCTAACAACAGGATATTTTTCTTAAACTGTCTAATTAAAATATTTTGAGAGTCACTGAGGAATTAGAATTCATCTCAATACAGTAAGTCTTTTATATATAGACGAAGAAATTTAATTTTAGAGAAAATATTCTGTGATGGAATTCCAAGATGAAGTGCAAAAGTCAGTTTTGACCACAGAACCAGCAATAATATCTTTTTAGGACATATTGATTATGTGTGGCCCTTTGCAACACCTATTAGGAAAAATGAATTTTCTTAAAGCTGCCTTTTACCTTTAGCTGTATTTTAAGTCACAGCAATCTGTATTAAAGTGTTCAGAGTTATGTGTTTTAAGGATGCTTAGAGTTATATATTTTAAGGATGATTTTCAACCAAAGGACTTCTTTTAACCATACTACAATAGCCTTTCTGAAAGCTTAGTTTTGAACACTTACAACAAAGAGCTGGAAAAGCCTCTCTGTCTGGCTTTTGCTCAGGAGATTGTGCATGCATTTCAGATGATTTTGCAGTCTAACAGAGGATGCTGTAGCAGCCCCTGGTCACATGAAATTGTTTTCTAGTTCTTTAGAAGTACAAGCATCTGCCCCACCTGCCATCATTGCTCCCTTCCTAAGGTTCCTGTATAGATCCTTAAAGAGCAAATGCACAATTAAATACCAAAAACCAAAATCAAAACAAAACAACAAAAAAGCCAACAAACAAACAAAATAAAACACCAAAAAAGTAAACTAAGAAAAGCAATTTCTTAGTCCCAGATATATTAGTTCTTAAGAAGATACAAGGCTTCATCAGACTGCTTCTGTAAGAGGCACATTTGCTGCATATCCATAGAGAAAGTAAATTCACTGGCTTAGCTGAAAAAAATTTTTTTTTTTTGAGAGATCTAATTTTTCTTTGATCCCTAATATTCCCATTCCATAAAACAAAGGACTGTCCTTATTCTAAGCTGCAGATCATGTCAATATAAAGGTGTTATGAAAATTAGAGCTGGGTGTAAAATATATCACTCTGACCATCCAGTACATCTTGTTTTACTATTCAGTGTAGCACAGTCTGCCTTCTTTTCTCTTCCACAGGTTCAGAGATTGTAGATTTGCACCATATTTTCTATATGATTAAAAAATATTGTGGCATGCACAGAGATTCTGTGCATATAAAATTATATCATAGTAAATATTTTCCAGGTGAAAAATGCAGACTCTAGGTAACTAAGAATGAGAAATATGTTCAAAGAAATTGTTCCCTCATTATATAAACTATATTCTACAATTTCCAATACACATGTAAGCAATAGGACTGTAAAGATATTTCAATATTTTTGCTGATGAAAATTCCATCTTTGCAGGCTATATATATTAGATTAGATTTAAGCATCATAGTGTTTATTCAAATATTATTAAATCCTTTAGTGAAAAGTATGTTACAATGCCAGCACTGGCTTCACTGTGTTCTTTAAATAGCCTAATATTAAAATGCTAAAATTGAGATTATCATAGGAATTGTTATCTTTTAAGTTACTGATATATTTCTGTTAATGTTAAATGTCATGTATCGAATTTTTCATTTAAAATTGCAGGTGATACAGAAACACTAAATAGAAAGATTACAGATCTTCCTGTCTTCATTAATTGATGGCCTGTGCTCTATCTTTGGTAGATCATAAATACCCTTATTTTCCTGTCTGTATGATTATTATAGGCATGCAATGCAATTTATTAATTTTAAATATTCTTGCAAAGTTCACAATCAAAAACTCCAAAATCCAAGTTCAGAAATAAAAAATATTTGGTTTTGATCTTGAATGAAAGCTTAAAAATCTTCACTGAGAGAAAACTTGTTTGTCTGGATGTCAGTGGTCATTATGCTTTATAAAGATTTAATCTGTAAGATTGCTGTGTATCACCACTGATCTTTGCTTTCACTTAGAGAAATTCTGGGTCAGCTGAAACTGTAATTTTTTATACTTTCTTGATGCCAGTCCATATTCCAACTTGAAACATGACCTGAATACAAATTCAACTTACACCACATAGATATAGAGATATAGAGATATAGAGAAGCAATGACAGAATTGAAGACACTTGCTAGTAGGAAAAGAATGAAATTTTGAGAAGCTCTCTTGCCTTAGGATACTCTATTAGTCTCAAATGTATTTTTCTAGATGATAAACTAATTGATTTCTAGGGCATTAAAGCTACCCTCATTGTTTATCTCTGAATTTGAAAGATATAACAGTGGGTAAAGGGAGATACATTGCCTACTAGGTCAAATTTGTTAAATATACTGTTTTTTACATGAAATAATAAATGATTTACTAGTGCATTGGAAGTTAAAAAGAAACATATTAAAAATATGTCAAAACTGAAAAGCAAGCAAAAAAAAAAAAAAAAAAAAACCAGAAAAAAACCAGGTCACTTGGGGGAAAAAGAAAAAACAACAAGGAATATGTGTTACTTGGAAAACTGTATTTTGACTAGGGTAGAAATGTCAAAACCTTAGCTGACCTGATGACAAAGACTCAAACCTTTAAATCCGTGTTGACATACTGCACAACTGTTCTGTGCACTTGAAGTCAGCATGTCAGTGCTGAGCTAACAGAAGTGAGTTCACTGTCATCCCTCCTCACTTCTTTTCATGTCAACAGCGTGCCTTGCCCCTCTCTTTTGGTGGTGGAGGGAGTGTCTGAGCAGCAACATGTGCCAGGGAATCCCTCTGCTTCTGCTCCAGTTCTGCTCTTCCAAAGAATTCTTGTGAAGAATCTCACTCATCAGGTCAGACAGGGACACAAAGTTTGTGCTCATGAAATCTAAAACCCTAAATTACTGTATTTGCTTGTTAAACTCCTAGCTTGGAGGATGTAGGGTTTTAGATTTCATGTCCTTCTAGCCTTGCTCCCTAGATCCAAACACATTTGATAATTGATCCAGTGAGTGATTTAGATTAGTGCTTGCCATGGGCCTTCCTGTGATATTACTTGGCCTAAGAGATTTATTTTCATAAACTCTTTTGCTATAGAAGAAGAATAGCAGTGGTCAGTTGGTTTTATCATCACCTGAGCCTTTGGAACTTTTGCTTCAAGTATAAATCCAAACTTTTAGGTTCAGGACATTTGTTGTGCAGTGAGCTAGACTAAGAATGATGTGAACTGTGCAGGGCTCAGACTTTGACCTGCAACGTGACATTTCAAGAAAAAAAACCACAAACTACATTTTCTTCTGTTTTCTTCTGAGATTTCATTAATGTTTTATTCCATATATATTATTTTTTATTTTAAAATAAATTTCACTTTTATGTTAAACAAATTTTATTTATCTCTGTCTGTGAGATCAATGTATTACCCTTTGTTATTGATTGAAGAAATAGAAAATAAACATAATTTTAAAATGTGCAAGATGTACAAGCTCCCAATTTAGCTGCAGCAGATCCTGAGATAAATACATTTGTGTATTTGTAACTCAAAATCTTTTTTGGTAAACGAATGAATGAATTGTTTATGAGCTGTCCATCTGCCTCAAATAAGATTATTTATACTACATATGCTTAAATTAACTACAGAAGAAGGTTAATTCTGGTAGCATCCCTGAGTGATTACTTCCTTTTTTTAATTGCAATTAGAGAGTGAGGTATTCAATTTAGTCATTTATTCATTAGTAGAGTATAATAGATAAATGAAAGACACAAATTGTCTTCAATGTTATGTAAATAATGAAAAGTCTCTTTCCCTACTGTAGTTATACTTTTGGTGAGTAGACTAAGATAGTTTTCATCACATGAATATTACACTGTACTGCTTGACAGAAAGAATTAATCACATTTTTATGAAAGAAGGCATTATGTTTATTTCAATAAGATTGCAAAAGGTGATATGAAGATCTAGTTTGGTTTCACCTCAGCAGTACCTTTGCAGAGACAAATGCAGTGCTGAAAGCAAAGCTGGCTACTGTGACAGATTTGCAAACACTGCAGAAAAATTTGTTGTCCTGTTCCATCAGTTTTCGCTCTGTGCACAATTATTTTTGCCATTCACTACACATTGTAGTTGAGTAGGAAAAAGGCTGTTAGAGAGGAAAGTTTAAAGTGATTTGCTTGCTTTGTTGTAGAACTGCAGCAAGCATGTGGAGCATAGTAGTCTCACTGAAATGAGTGTGCAATTAAGCAGATTAGTGGAGAAAGTGTCCTGGATCTGCTCCACCATTTCCCTTTGGGGTGTTCTGAAAAGGGATCACAGCACGAGGAAAGGAAAAGGCACTTTCTTTACAGAACGCTTCTCACATCTCAATCTTGTATTTTACCTACTACAGTAAGATATGGCACAACCCATCTAAAAAGAAATTCTGATCTTTTGCTAAATCTCACAGTTTTTAATTGTTTCTTACCCTTGATAAAACAGGGATAGGTACTCTGAGCACTGTAGGAGGAAGTCCCCACAGTTCACATGGCTGCAGGAGGTGAACCTGGGTTTCTTTCCACTCTTGGTATATTCCAAACAGGTATGACTACTATTTCTGGGCCCTCATATAGCACAGCCATCCTTTCATTCTACCCACTCTGTGACTGCCTCCACACTTGAGCTCTGTGGTGTGTAACTGTGGAGCATCTTGTTATTGAGGATTTTATGGATGTTTCTCCTTGTTGACTCACTTTTCCCCCTGAAATAACTGGAGAATGTTCTGTTTTTTGGAAAAAAGTCAAAGTGTGTTCTCCTCGTCCCATCTTTTCTTGCCAACCCAGCATGAGATATGAGATTTGTAATGCAATAGGGTACCTGTCAACTTCAACCCAACCTCATCTGTATGAAGCTCACTTATCTGAAATACTCATTTCAATAAACTTTTTGCTGGAGACTAATAGAAATTAAACTGTCCAAATCTTGTTTTACCGATGAATGCTAAGGATATTTTCGATCCAAATATTCATTTTTAAAGCATTATCACTACTAATCATTCTGATTTTTCAGTACTTTGGTGTTAATGCTGGCAAGGTGCTGACCCCTGCTAAATGATATGTGTTCTACACAAATAAAATGACTGATGTATCCTTCCCATGCCATTTCCATAAATTTTCCTGTACAGAGAGAAGTAAAAGCTAAATACCCTGAAACTAAAAGAGAAAAACCCTGAGGTAACTCTGCAATGCCTGACTAACACCCTGATATCAAATTATCAATTTATATTATTTGCTTACAGTAAGTGAAAGCAGGAATAGCATTTATTTCATTCAGATTAATGTTAATTTAGTTTGGATTTGCCATTATTTTCTTCTGGCTGTCCTTACATACAGACAGACAAAACAGGAAAAAGAGCAATACCAAAATGAAGAATGGGTTTATTGCAGCAAGGCACCTGGAAGGTTTTGTAGACAACAGGTTCTCTATTTTAGTCTAAATGCTGAAAGTAATGAGGAGCAGAGGGAGATGAGAGGAGAGGATGGATGAATAGTCACCTGTAGTCTCACTCTGCAGGCATCAATGGGCAGATTTCCAACCCAGTTTTTAACTATTTAGGATTTAAAAGTGTGCCTACAACAGCCTCAGTGAAGGCTAATTCTCTTTTCTGGGGCACACATATTCACTTTCCCACCTTAACACAGAAAGTGAGTTAGGGAAGAATTTGATGGTGGATTGAACCCAGACCAACTACTTTGTTGGCATTCCCTTGGTTTGCTTCGTTAAAAATGTCACTTGGGACTGTTTTAAAAGGAGCCTCCTCAGGGACATTCATTTTCTCCCAAGGTAAAATTTCTGTTGAGGTAAACTGGGAAAAGTCCAAACAAATGCTTTTGGGTTATCATAAAATGCTCACACGTGATCAATGGCTCCACAAATTTTATTCTTTGGGCAGTCTGTGTGTCAGTATCAAGGGGTGGGGGTGCAGTGAGAAAGCTGCACTTGAATAAATGAGTACTATTTACAGAGGGGATTTGTTTCCTTGTTCTTTCTGGGCAACCATTTATAAAACTGAACCAAACTTTCATTTACTTTGCAGGTTCTTCTGAGTCCTTGCTTAGGATAGCCTTCATTATTCATTTCAATTTAACAGCTCAGAACAGGTCAGGCGGAAATACATCTGGACTGAGAAATTACTGACTGCATTTCTTCTTCTCTGGTAAGAAAAACACATACTTTGAGAACTAGCAAAACACTGTTACTCTGGAACCACAGTTAAGAGAAATATAACTGAAGTAGATCCAGAGGACATTTGCCAAAAAAATTCACATCCTTCCTGCTTTGTAAATTTTGAGCACCTTAAGTACTTGGCAAAATGTCTTTAAGTTACAGCAGGCAAAATTCCAGCTGCAAAATTAGAACTTTAAAGAGGTTTGATTAATTTGCCATTCAGGCTTGTATTATTATAATTGTGTTTTCTCTTGGCTGTTTGATTAAAGAAATAAGTAAACCACTTCAGCATTAGAGGCATTAATATTGAACATGCTGATCCTGGTGGGAACTTAATACTTCCTTCTATACAGACAATGATACAATCACTTAGTAGATGGGAAATGGCATCTTTGTCTTGAGTTGTCACACTGTAATGACAGGAAAAGCAAAGCTGTTCTGCCATGGCAAGCTCACCATGTAAAGGAGGCTGAGTCATCTCTGCAGACAGTCAGAAAGTAGATGGCTTTTTCCATAAGAGCTCTCTTCTTCTGAGAGTTGTGTGCCACATATTTTTCACAGTAGAATGAAAACTATATGGCACATGCTCCTTGGAATTATATACTGACAGCTAATTTAGAGTAGGACTCTCAAAAAATTAAGAGTTCTGTGTATGATGAATACACGGAATGATACACGAATGATGACAAATATTAAAATCTGACCATTAAAAAAATCTGCTATTAATGAGCAAACTCTAAAGCTGACTTGATTTGCCACTCTTCTAAATAGTTGCATCATGATGGTTCTCTAGCTGATATGTGAATATATATACTTATACAAATACTTATATATATAATACTGGCATAGGTGTGTTCAGTTGGAATAAGGTATCGTGTCATTTTTCCATAATAAGATAATTTACACATAATATATAGAACTGTGGGGTAGCATTTGGTACAGACATAGTGACATTGGCAGAGAAGGGCTTCCACATCCTTTCAAGCTAAGAGTCAAAATACTTTATTCTTAAATCCTAGGGAAATATTTAAACTACAATCATGTTACAACTTCTAACCTCTATAATATATCTGAATGGTATTAACAATTTTTCTTCTTAAAGAGCATCAAAAAAGACCTAATTACCTCTGCCTATCCTTTGTACCATGTTGGAAACAACCTCTCTTCTCACCAAGAATTCACAGCAGATGTAACTTAGGAGCATTCTCTAATATAATTTCATTTTTATTCAGGAACTACTTAATGCAAATTGCAATAGCAAGTTGCTTCATTACTAGATTAGAGATGCAGGCTCTCATGGCCATTATTCTGTCTGATGAATCTTGAAAACTCCCTACTCCCAGTAGTAACACAGCTGCTGCTGTGAAGCAGCCTGAACATTCTGAGCTCTCCAGAAGCAGAGGAATTTGTCTTCAGAAGTGTGAGCTCAAACTTGTTCCAACTCAGGTGGGCGTGAACCCAGGTGGGCAAATGCTACAGTCACAATGTTTGGTTGCTGTTTGCATTTTCCAGCAATTGAAAGAGTTGTTATATTGACATTTAGTGGAAAATCTGCTTGTGGGTTTGTGCAAAATCTACTTTGGCTCTACTGGTGGTCGAGAACTTTGGTGGATCTCTGTCTGCTTTCCTGTGTGGCTGAGAAAAGAAAAGGATGTGGCAAACAATTTTAAGTAGGCAGCTTGTAGAATGAAAGACAACAAAGAGCAAAATATCAATGCAAGAAGCACACCTCTGAAGTGGAAGTACAAACTGTGGATTATACCTGGACTTCTTAGCTCAATCTAGGATTATTTTTAATTGCTCATGTTGTAGAGAAAAAGAAATGCATGTCTGTGCCACAGGCTAGGATTTACATACAGTTTTATCAATTCTTGATCTTACAGACTGTTACACAAAATCTTAAGTGCCATTTACATGGAAAGAAAGTGGCACCTGAAAAGAATCAGCTTGAAGTTAATGAGACCATTTATAGAGATAAATTCATCTTATAAGGTTTCGTTTTTAAAAAATGTGTAAGCTAGAAAAGCAGAATGATATGAAAACAACTCATTAGTCAGAGAGCTATCATAAAACTGAACCTCTGCATTCCCTGACTACTGTTTTCTATCATACACATAGATTTTATATGTGTTTTGGTATAAATATTTAAACAACGTGATGGATATATCCATCTGTTTGAGGCATGCTAGGTTTTCTGTTTCTATTCTGGCACCAAAGATTACCACTGAAATGTTTTTAAGCTGCATTGCATTTAGGCCTAAAAAAATTATATCACTTCATTTAGATTTAAGGCATGAAATATGTTACAAAAATTTAAGAGGTCAAAATAGATTTTAAAATTGCTCTGTACAGTACAGAGAATTCCAAATTAGGATCCAGGTTTACATAATGATGGCACAACACCCTGATCTATAACAAACTTGAACAAAGTGTAACACTAACATCATAGTTGCAGGTTTGGGCATTTAAAACCAAAGCTTCACCTGTGACAGTTGAAATTCTGGTGCTAAATCTTCAGAAGTCAGGGAGTTATAAATCATATTTTGAGTTTCCATCGAGTTGTTACCACAGATCTGTATCTCAAGCCTTCACATTCAATCCTACATCAAAGTCCCAGAATGGTTTGGGTTGGAAGGCATCTTAAGGAGCATCTAGTTCTAAACCCTGCCATGGGCAGGGATACCTGGACCAAGCTGCTCAGGGACACATCCAGCCTGGCCTTGATCACTTCAAAGTGCAGCTCCTTCCCCTGCTGCCCACGCTGCTTTGGATGAAGCCCAGGGTACTTTTGGTTTCTGGGCTGTCAGTGCACATGGCTGGGTCATGTCCAGCCTCTCACCCACCAGCACCCCCAGGTCCTTCTGCTCAGGGCTGCTCTGATCTCTGATCTGTTCATCCCCAGCCTGTGCTGATGCTGATCTGCAGCACCTTGCACTTGTTCTTGTAGCACCTCATGAGATTCCCATGGGGACACTTCTAGAGCTTGTCCAGGTGGCTCTGGATGCCATCCTTCCTTCAGGTGTGTCAACTGCACTATTCAGTTTGGTGTCATCTGCAGATATGCTGAGAGTGCACTTAATCCCTCTTTAAGGAATTAAGGAATATATTAAATATCACATGTATGTGATGGTATATATAAATATCACAGGTATGGTGTCCTGAGGGACACCACTTTTCTCTGATATCTATCAGGACTCTTAGCCATTGACCACTATCCTACTAAATAAAATATACAAAAAACTCCTTTTATAAAGTTAGAAGATGTCATAAAACCTCTCACAGAAATCATTGCCTTTGAAATAAACAAAATAAAGGATTAAAGATCTGATATATTAAAATGTTTAGCATCCTTACCACTTGTCATTTTAGTGACAGGCTTAAGGGCAGTCACTACTTCATGATATTTCCATGGACTTGCCATAGGTGTGTATTTCATTTGTGTCTTTAAGGTGTGGCTTTGGCATACAGGTACTGACAGTAGACTGGGATCTATCATTATAAACAGCTATAGTCAATGAAAGCTTCCAAACTATTTTCACTACAGAACATTTCACATGCAGCATTTATTTTGAAGCATAGTCCTCCCTGATGTGCTGGCCTAGGAGTTATATGTATAACTATCAGCTGAAACTCAAAACAGCAGAATAATTGTAGAGAAAAGATCTGAAATATTGCTTTATAACAAAAAAAAATTGGTTAATCAACATCACAGAAAGCTGGTAAAACAAATTAGTAGAATTGGAAGTCTAGTAGAACAGAAACAGTTTATTCAGGAAGCATGAAGAGGAGAAAAGGAGACCAATATTATACTGTAGATCAAGAATGCTTTGAAGTCACTCTCTGAAGCTGAGAATAAGGTGAGAGGCAAATTTGTTGCATTTCTCTAGGTGAAGATAAAAGGAGAAAGAACCAAATAAAAGGTCTTATCAAAAAGAAGCTGCAGATAAAATTTTTGATCAGGCAACAACAGCAACCAAAGCGATGTGGGACTAAGTGCTTAATTATTTATTGAAAAGAATATGTAGGGCACAGTCCCACAAAATGTGTGGAAGGGTATGTTAGAGAAGTTCAAATGTTTAGAGAATGATAAAATTCTTTTTGGAGTACCTCATAAGTAATTGAGACAATATCACAGTTATTCTTGAAGAAATAGGGTTGCTACATCAGGAGATTTACCCTCCAAAGGAAACTGTATCAATGGGAAAAAGGTATAATTGATCAATTCTACATTTTGTGCTTCAACTTGCCCTCTCAATTCATTGAATAATCAATTTATAAGCAACTGAATGACAACAGCAAAAAACATGCACTGTTTCTGATTGTTGCTATTACTTTTTGACAATATAACTGGCTTAGAAGATAAGGATGATGTAATACTTATGATATATTCTTACCTCAGTAATCTTTATGGCACTAGTCACATGACATTTTGAAAACAATGAATATACTATGGGCATAAACCAAATTCCCAAGTCAGTGTTTGCTCTTAGAGTGGATAGTGATGGTTCACTGATGAGCTGAGATTTTTCAGATGGATACCTGTAGGGATCTGGCTTGGGCCAAATTCTAAATGATATTTTCATTAATGGCTTTAAAGAAAGAAATAATTAAGATTAGGTTTGTAAGACTTGCACAAAATGCCAGTCTAAGAAGAATTTCTAGTCCAAAGAATAAAACGATAATTCTAAATTCATCTGATATTCAAAAGATCAAAATAAGTTAAAAACAACCAGTACTTTGCTAAAAAAGGAGGCATCAGACAATCTCTCTGAGACAAGAGCCTTATCTCCAGCAGGCAGTGAGCTCTGTGGATTTCTGCTGATGGAGATCCCCATGAATGCAAACAGCAGGAACATTTTCCTGTCAACGAGAGGGACAACCCTTCAATGACCCTGGTGCCAGCCCCAAGTGCTGTGAGGGTGACTTGCTTAGGAAAATCACAGAGGAAGTCTAAATGAAAATCTTCTCTTATTCTTGTTAATAAAGTGTTAGAAGCTCATCTCTCCACTACAGGACACTAAGTCCATTGTTTCCTACTATGCCTTTCTGAGTTACAAAAGCTCACTCTCCTTTTCCAGGGTTGGATCTAGCAAGAAGAAATCCGTCTTAGATTTTGTTAGATTTTATCCTCCTCTGAAAAAGTAAGGTTTATTTGTTCTTACTTTTTGAAACTTTGAAGAAGGTAGGTTTCAAGGCAAAACAGCATTCAGCTGAGTGTCAAAAAATAATCTTACACTGTCACAACAGAAGCTAAGTTTGGGCTCTGGCCTCTAACTCCAACTGCTGAATGGAAACTAGAAACACATGGACACTACTTGTTAAGTTTTCAGCTTTTATATATTTTCCCCAGAAACGAACTGCTTGTTTTCCTTATACCACAACAGGTTGCTCAGGGTTGCAAATTCAGTACCTCTTGTCTGGAAAAAAAACCTTCTAAGTTTTGAAAAATTACTTCAAGACATCTCCAACCTTGTAATAAAGAGTAAGTTACAAAGCCAACCCACTCACACGGCTATCCTTCAGTGTTTTACTGCATATAAAACAATCCTTTCTCTTAGTTAACAAAGTGGTTAAGAATCTAGCACATCCAGACTCCTGGAACAGCAGGAAGAACAAGAAGAAAGCTTTACTCTTTTTGCAGGCACTATCTATGTTTCTCTTTATGCCTGACCTTTACCACTTTCATAATGGTGTGGGTGAATGAAATATCCACAAGGCAGTAAGAGTTTGGAAAAGGCCCCAGAAGGCAAAGTTTTCTGAATATGCAACCAATCTCTTCTTAACCACTGCAAAGTTAGGTCCAAATTAATGGTTATAAATACTGCAGTGAGAGAATTGCACACATGCTCCTATTTGATTTTAATATCTGATCTTGCTGAAGAAAGAACATGGTAAGGTAACCATGAGTTGTCTGTGTCTCTCTGAAAAGATGTCAGGGATTTTTTCAGTGTGAGAATCTTGGTTGCTAGAGAAAAGGGTTGATTTAGCTCAGGAATAGGGTGCTGTAATTGCAGATTTGATTCAGTTCCTCCCTTTGTTATCAATAACACACCAAGACTATTTCCAGAGATTCTGCCTGTGGTACCACAAAAGGGGCCACAATACCAATTTAGATCTAAATACCAAGCACAATAGCTATCCCCTGGACCAGCTAGGGAGAAGATTATCACCACTGATTTTATTAATACCTGGTAGCTGGTAAAGCCTTCTAATTGGTGCAGACATCTTCCTTCAAGTGCTAAAATTGAGTTCAGGGTAGAAGTATAAATTCTGTGTCAGCCTTTTCCTTTTCCTTTCTTTCCTCATTTTATTCCAATATTATTCTCACTGTATTCTTAGAGATTTGTGAATCTAATTCTGCTAACCAGAAACCTTATTTCTGCACAGAATTAAACTTGATACTTACACTGTTGCAAATTGCTCTTTATTCTTTCTGTCTGTGAGGACAGTTTTTCTTGAGGATATTTCTTCTGCCAAGAAGTAGGAGGTCCGTGTGGTGGTAATCCCTCTTACATTATTTCTTTGATGAATGAGACCTCTGTCACAGCTTACCTAAGGTGAAAAAGGGACTTGGTACTAATCTGATTTAATCCAGGGTTTTTTTTTTTTCTAGTTTTATATTTATGAACTCAAGGAGGTTTTTTTCCTGCATAGATTCGGTCTTCTGTGTCATTGCAACAAATTGCCTCCCTTTATCTTGAGTGGCTGATAGTGAAAAAGGTTGTACCAAAATTGTACTTGTGAGAAGTAGAAATCAACAAGAGACACTGTTTTTTTTCTAAACTGAAACAAGACACTGAGATTCTTTTCATGCTGTTTGGACTGAGTGAATAGAGTACATCTAATGTCCAATAGTATATTTCATGAATTTAGAAGTAGAGGTCAATTGGGCAGACCATATCCTGCTAAGAAGGATCGATGTATTTACCTGCCAGGTAAAAAGTTTTCTAATTAAGAAGCACAACAAAAAGATTCGCCTGAAATGCAGCAAGAAGAGGCTGTAAGAAAGAAATCCCATAAATGCCAACTATCCAAATATGGGTTAGCTATCTGATGTAGGCATCAGCTGATCGATGAGCTATGGCCTGTAGACTGCACAGGGTTCCTGTATTATTTTTTAAATAAAACCTTTGCAATTTTGTAATCTACTTTTCCATTGCCAACAAAAACATGTCTACCCAATTACAGGTATTAAAAGCAGGAATTATCTCCTATTGCAAAGGTGCTGACTGTTCTGAAAAACCTGTTTGATCAATAGTTAGAGATCTCTGCACAACAAGAATCTGGATCAGGGTCTTTGTTAAAATATCTAATATCCAAGTGGATCTGCCTTCTTTGATCAAAGTATATTCTGACAGAGCCAATATTATTGCAGGTGCCTTGATGAGTGATGTCTCTATTAGCATTTTTCCATAGAATAAAAAACAAATGAAATTAAAATAAAAACCACTACAGTGTGAATCAGTACACAGACAATCATACAAAGCAGACAAGTAACTGGGAATTTTAAACATATTTTATCTACACACACATTATTTATTCTTGTCCATGTCTTCAAGTTCTTAGACACTTGGGACTCTGCAGGTTGAAATTAGTGAATGTGCATACTGCAATGCCCCGTATACTCAAGTGTTAGATTAATGAGAAGATGGGGGGAAATACACCGGGACTTCCAAAAGTCTTAACAGAATCATTGTTACAACATGGAAAAATTTGTTTCCTCTACTTGTCAATGCTGACACCTTGCCAAAATGCTGTGTCTGTGTTGGTAAGAATATAGAGTGACAGCAAAGAGAATAAAAAAAGAGCATAACAAGCAGTAAAACATTTGCTACACTGTCTTGTAAAGACTGAGTCAAAAGATCAAGTTCTACTACACTCACAGAGAAAAAAAAAAAATACACTAAAAAAAGACACTAAAAAAGAGACACAGTTTTCTCTAGAAGATTACTGAAAATGATCAGTCAGTTTTTCTTTGTTGTTAGTTAGCTCATTTGTTTAGAGAGAGGGCTGACAATAGATATTTATCAAAGGTGATTGGTGATCTCCCACTAGACCAGCTTGCTCAAGGCCTTGTCCAACAGGTCCTTGAGCACTTCCAGGGATGAAACATCCACAAGCTCCCTGAGCAGCCCATGTATATCCTGCAAGACTAGTCATAAACAGGAAAAGGGGTTGTCTTGGTGAGTTTATGAAATCCTTTTCACTAAAAATTTTTGTGAGAGGGAGGTTGCCAACACCTTTCAAGACTGGGTTTCAAGTATTATTTTCCTTCATATAGGACGGACTGAGTGGACCATTTAAAGGTCCCTTTGAGGCAAAAGTGTTTGAAATTCTCTTAGATTTTTCTCTTTTTTTCCTGAGCCTGTGTGAAAATTCCATGTTGTGCTACACTCAGATCATCATTAAATAACTTATTTTAAAGTTAAATCTTAGGACTCTCTTGTACTGCAGGAGCATTTAGCTTGCAACATTTATAATCCAGATTCAGAGATATTTTAAGATTGTTTTCAAGGCCAAAAAAATATACTCAAATGACAGTTCTTAATAGTTTCTCAGAGTTGTTCCCTGATTTTATTACTCTCAAATCAACAGTAGCATAGATTTTGTCTTTTTTTTTTAATATGTGGAAACTGGATTCTTTTCATTTCCCTTTATTTAAGATTGGTCTTGTTCATTTCAAAGATGGTCAATTTTTGTTGCTGCTATATCTTGCCAATCTTTCTATTTAAATGGGGAGTCAATAGCAAAGACAGTGATTTCTTTCCTTTTTATTATTCTAGGAGTCTCCTAAAACATCAAATATATCTAAACAATTCTATTGCTGAGATTAAAATATTTCTTTATACGGGATCAGAACTGATGATAATTTCTAGGAGCAAAAAGCTAAGTTCAAACCTCAAAAATAGTAAATAACTTGATCCACTAATGAATAGGCCATTCCTTTTCATTTTCTAGGGATTGCAACCATTAACTTTTTATTTTTTGCACACAGACAATTTTTGTACACTTTTGTTGCTGTTGCTGAACTGAAAATTTTAAATTAGATTTGTGTTTTCCTGAAAGGTCAGCACCTTCACCCAGAGGAAGTAACTGAATTGGGCTAAAGATTTGGATATTTCAGTCTTAATATTGCTTCCAGCAATGAAAGACTTTGCTGTTGATGACTTTTCCCCCCCACACACACATTGTTTCAAACTTCATTGAAAAAATTTACAAAAAGCTTGTACCATTTAATATATTGCATCATAAACTTCAATACGAAAATGTGTTGGATAGGATTTTAAAACTAGAATGTGAAAAACCATGAGAAATTTGAAGAGATAGCCATATTTTCACTTCCTAATCTTTTTCTCATAACCTACACAGTATACAACATGTAGAACATGGGGTTGGGTTTGTTACAGTTTATTACATAGAACTAGCTTCAGGAAGTTGGAAACTATTTCAAAGACCTTTTAATGTCAGTGTATTGAGATAACACCTCTGTAGGGGATGTGCTTCAAGATGCCATTGTGGTCAGGCAGATTAAGGCAGGGTCTCCAGAATTTTTGAAAATACATTTAGAGTTTGGTGGAAGAAAAGAAATAACAGAAAAACTCTCAACTTCCAATTCCTTGATCATTGCAAGAATCTCTGAATGTTACCTTGTCTGAAGTTTATTTACCTATTTTGCACCAAAAAAAAAATATAGTTGGAAATAAACTGTTCATTTCCCTTTACAGTTATTCATTAGAGACTCCTCTGAAAGATAACTTCAAACTATTAGCAGATAAAGACAGTGTCAAGCTTCAAATAACTTGAATCTATCTTTGTTGCATATATTTTTGCTGCTGTTGCTGCTGTTAAAAATTTTTAATGGAATTTAATTTCTGTCCATAAAAAATCAAATGGGAAATAATTTCTTTTTCAAGAAGTTTAATAGTAAGCAAACATCACAAATGCAAAAATATATCTGCGGATTTTGAAAACAGTTGCCATGGAGAAAAACATGCCATTTTATTTTAAACCTTTGTTCCTCTCAAATAAAAGGGAAGTTAACATATATTACTACCAAGATGTCATAGTTTAGCTTTAGGTAAATCTCCAATTATAATTTAATTTAGTATTTTATTATCATATTTTGATTGGCTTGATCAACATTTATTGCTTCTCTCACTCAGTTCTAATGTGTGCAAGTGGTGGAAGAGCTGGGGAGTACAATAATTGGGGAAAACAACATCCCCAGAGTTGTCAGAAGTAGTTCTGTAGCTTGCTTCATGATACATTTTGCTGGCATTTTGACAATTAACCATGAGCAAAGGAGAAACCTTCTCTGTCTAAATGACAAACTTTCTGTAACCATTACCTCTGAAATATCATGAAAACAGCTCAGTACACCCTTACATGATCAATTATTCTCTCTGCTCACCATCACTTGTATTTTGAGATATGGCACCCTACACACCTGCAAATGCCAATATTTACTCCACCCAGCAGGAAATGAAGAATGTCTAAATAAAAACAGCATTGAATATATACAATCATTATTTTGAAGAACAGACCTAGTCTTGAAATAAATATTCATTTCAGTTGAGGCAGAAGGACTTCATGCTGAGTTATACAAAGCTTGAAGGGTCCAGTCATGTCTTCTGAGCTATAACCAGGTTTCTTATCTTCAGTGTGCTTATAATCACTTCCAGATACTTAAGGAAGTGGATCTTTTTTTAATAATACACAGAATAGCTTTTTTTTGTTGTTCCGTTCAAAGAATTATTGAGTTTATTATTTGTTAGTGTTCACTATATGTTAAATGAAAGACTAGAAGAAGACTTAACTTTTAGCCATCAATTCCTAAATGTTGAAGTCAAGCTGCAGTTAGAGGTCTAATCATAATTATGGAGTGTCATAGCTTTGAACTTCTCAAGATTTACTGTGACAGATACGATTTAATTTGGTAATGAACTTCTACCAAAATGAACTTGATGAAAATGAGAGGTGGTGACAGCGTGAAGTGTTCTTTGGTCTTTTAAATATAATTACATTTCTAAAAACCTGAATATTTTATACAGATGCATATGAAGACAATATTAGATTTTTTTTTAGTAGAGTTAAAATGGGTGTATAATTGGTAACTTGTTCTGTTGGCCTAAGATAAAAGCTGAAGTCTAAATTCCCTTCTGAACATGCACCTTAAAGATCTGAATATCACAGCTGCTGAAAACATATTTATTTCAGTATAGCTTAGCTACTACATGTTTTACATAACATGTGCAAGTTAGACCCTATTTACAATATATGCCTCTCTGAATTCATTATTTTTCTGGAAATCTATTTGATGTCATAGTAAAGAACAGTTTTCTCACTACTGAAGATACCATGCATCAAGATAATGACAGGTACAAGCAGAAGTCATCACATTCTCTCAGTACATAATACATCCATCAGAATGTCATTTTTATCATGTGATTTTACAGTTCTTCATTCCTTTTGGTATAAGACACAAACTACTTTCAGCAAGCACTAATGAAGAAGTCAAAGTGTGGGAGAAGCAGGTTTTGACATTAAATAGTCTTGTTGTTTTATTTTTGCATTTAAATAATTAAATCTGATTTCATACTTGTTTGTTTGTTTTTATTGAAATTTGCTATAGCTTAACTGTAGGGATATTAAGTTTTTTGCTGCTTTTCTGTCTGCTTTTATTTATTCAGTGAGTTAATTACTTCTCCATTACTTGGAAAATCTTTCTTTTTTTTTTTTTTTCTTCCTTGCTTTATTTTCCATCTCTCTAAAGAATACATTTCATATTCTCTTATTATTTTTTATTTGCAAGAAAGTTTAAAAATAATAGCAGCAGATAAAAATACTTCTACAAGCAGTCAACCTAATAATGAAACAGAGCTACTTCAACTTATTTCATTTGGAGTGAAATCAATCATTCTGATACCATGAAAATCCTCAGTGTCTCACTTTTTTTCTTTCTTAAAGTAGAGAGGACATTCTTCAGTTTTCCCAGCTGCTGTAAATGCATTATTACTTTCCATCAAATTTCATTTTACAAGAGTGCACATTTACATTTTTCCTGTATTTATACATTAGATTTTTATTGCTCCATACTAAAATTTACTGCTCATAGACTTGGTATTCATCTCTACATTATCCTCTTTGATTTAATAGGTCATTATCCTGGCTTCTTTAACTATCTATGGTCAAAAAAAAATGTGCATCCATTATGTTAGTGTATATGATGATTTTTAAGGACAAAAATTGGTATTTGCTCAGGACATATTCATCTATTTCATTAGGATTCTAAACATTCATGGGTGCCAGAATCCCCTCTGCTTCCATATTTTATATACATTTTTTTCATAGCATAAAGCCATTCAACAAGTTTATTATTCTTTGGGAGAAAATTTCAAAGGAAAAATGTCCTATGCCTTATAGATATTTGGATTATTCAAATCAGTCTTTAATTATGTCTTATGAGGAAAATGGGCTTCAGACCCACATCTGAGGAAAAAAAAGGACAGGACAACACCTCCTCTCAGTTATGAAAGACCTTTAAAATGCATGCATTTAACACATAAAAATACAGTATAACCCCAGAAGTTAAATTAAATAAGGCCTGTTTGGTCTGCCAGTAGTTAAAACTCCCCAGATAACAAATCTTCCTTGGCTGTTTAACCTGTGCAGCCACTAGCTCAAAACTTACCCAGGACTGCAGGAAGCAGTCCAGCCCTGAAGTGTGAATTGTCTCCCTCGATCTCCCAGCACATTCATTTCATAAAGCATCAGCCATAGGAGAGCTGCCACAGAGCAGTGCTTTGCTGTTTAAAATGAGGATGTGGCACATTTGGAGAAAAGAGCCATTCTGAATGACATTAGCACTGGTCTGTAATTCTGCATGAGCCTTTGAAAACAGAACTGACAAACTAGGAAGGCAAACTTTGCACTTAGATTTCCATGACTTAATTTGTTGTGCAATGTTGAGGCAAATGTTTGTCCCAGAAAAGGCAAAGTAGGCATATCAGAATATATTTTCAATTTCTTTTTTTTTTTTTAATTTGAAATATATTTTATAGAGGCAGAAAAGGTACACAGTACAGAATAATGGCCAGTTTACAATCTGTATCTCCCTGTTATTGCAATGACTGGCATTTCCTACACCAATTAAGTGTTTTGCAAAGCAAAATGAAAAGAAAATCAAGTGTGGAGTATAACTTTCCTTCTTTTCCTGCTTGAAAAACTGATAATTATTTATAACTGAGAGTTACCAAGGGCTCTTAATAGCTGAACGCCAGTGCTTACTAAAGCAAACCTGTAAGAATACTGAAACAAAACGTTTTTTTCAACAGTGCTATCTGAACTTTTTTTATACCATGCAGCAAAACACAGGCATTAACCCTTCCAGTAATAAATCAAGGAGCCTGTTAAGATTATTGAAGACAGAATCTTTTTGATAGCATAGGGGTGGAGAGCTGATGGGTGAAAACGGCAGTGAGTACCTCTGCCCTCCTGCCCTGCAAGGTCTCACCTGTGCTCAGCACCAAGGGAAGCAGGGCCACGTCCTACACGGGAGGACCAGCCAGGTTTGTTTTGCTGTAGACAGATGTTGGAGCCAGCTGTTCAGTGCACCACAGCACCATCCTGTGTGCTCTGCCTGTCCTTTGCCTCCCAACATCCAATAGCCCAGCAGCACTGAGAAGCTCAGGGACTGCAAGGAAATGTTTCTGTTGGGAAATAGGGCCAGCAGCCATCCACTGGGCTGGCATTCTGTCATTTAGGCAGGGAGCAGGGTAAGGTTGTGCAGAGTCTGCCTTGCACCTTCAATTTAATTCAGAAAAATCATTGGCACAGATGTACTTGTCAAAGCATTGTCCTTCATGGAGTCCCTAAAAAGAAGATAGATTAATCTAGATGCAAGAAATAAAACACTTCGTCATAATAAGTGTCCCATAATTCAGTGACTGGGATGAGAAAGAGCATATTGTTAAACATTTTAAAATACCAGATGGGAACTTTAACTTACTCATTTCTGTCTCAGAGTCTACCTAACACTCTCACTCTTTTGCCAAATGCACATATTAATATTTCTCCTTAAACCATCAGAGACTGAGAATATGTTACATAAAAAATTAACAGAATTAAGTAGAATGATTTTGATAGATGAATTGTGTGAAAGCTGGGTGCCATGAAAGCTGCTGGGAGTTTCAGTATTTATTCTGCAAGTATAAAAGCTGTCCTTTCTGAGAATGGTGAATTTAACCTGATTGATGGTCAAACACCCACCCACCAAGTTGCTTGTTCACCTGCAGGGGACAAGGAAAGAAAACAGGAAAAACAGGCATGAGAAAGATCACAGGTCAAGCTTGAGACTTTAAAAATGCTTGCCAAATGCCAATGTGGGCAAAAAACACTCAACTCAGGGAAAACTAACTTAACTTGTTGCCAACTAAACTAAATATTATTAAACTGACAGTGAGAATCAGAAAGACTTCACTCCTTCACTCTCGATTCCTCTATTCCACCCTAGTTAGTGCCACAAGCTCAGCCACTTTGGCAAGGATATGGGCAGAGTAAAAGTTAGGACAGGGAGCTAGGGTCAGCACATGGTGGTTTTTCTCCTTCAAGTGCTCAGCTGTGACAGTTTCTGAGTCTTTATGCAATGGTCTTTGGAAGTCAAGTCTGTGTGAGATTTGTTTGTTCATATATATATATGTGTGTGTATTTACCCTTGCATATGCTTGAAAGTTTGATAATTTAAAATTATTAAATGACAAGTACTTGTCTTGTCTTCCAGAAGCTTAATTCTTCCCATCCAGGGTCTCAATGTTCAGTCCTTACAGCTGGCCTGTAGTGGTGTGTTATCTCTTCACAGATATGGGTTTTAGGCCAGACAGCATGAGCCAAACATTCATAATACTTGTAAGGTCCAAGTTTTGAGTTCAAATTGTAACCCTGCCAAATTTTTCCTTACTTGGAGACTGAGATATCGCAATCCCAAAAGGAAAATAATTACTTCAGTGCTTAGTTCATAAAAATCAAGATATTTTATGAAGTACATACATTTCCTACCGACACAGGATCTGCTCAGGATGCTATTTCAGAAGGTTATTAGTGAAATAGTTAAATAAATACTTAAACAAATTTATATATCTGCCCTACACATCAGCTCCCAAATTAAGCATCTGCTATCCCCTTAGACAAGTCAGGTGAAGTCAACTCACCTTTCTCTCAGCTATCATGCTTAGATTCTCTAAAAACTGAACTCAACAATGAAGGAAGAGGTTCATTTAATTGGCACAACAAGAGCTTAGGCGAAACTGACACAGATTCTGTGCTTATGCCAAGAAAAAGGAGACTCAGGTTATGTGCAAATCCTATTCTGGATCTTGCAGATGAAATTAAAACTTTTTCTCAGCCTTGATTTTCTATCTAGATGAGTGGTCTATACACTAGCAAAAGCTTTGGAAATTACCTCTTGCACCCCACAAATTCAAATATTTTAAAAGAGGTTTAACAGCAATCAGCATTGCTTGCTAACTTCCTGGAAGTTAGTTAGAGGAGTATTTATAGTATTTTGTATATTTTTCCTAATATATTTACTTGCCACTCGTTCTCTCTTAGCAATCTCTTCTTCAAACCTCTTTTAGTTTTCCTGCATCGGTGACCTTTCCCTATCTGGCACTTTCTCTTCATGGCCTGGCATGCAGTACTCTTCACATCTGTATTTTTTTCCTCAAACCCCTACCACCATCAAATTTTTAATTTCCTCTAAATGTTAAAATCAGTTACTAAACAGCATGTAGGAATCACTTCTGAATGTGTGTGTGGTATTTTAGGAGACCCTTTAGGAGGTAAAATGTCACCAGCAAAGCCATTTGGTTAGAATGAAGAAAATAGTAATAAATTATTTATGCCTGGTATTTTGTAAGAACAGCTTCATTTGATAGTATTGTATTTCATTTGGACCTAACCTAGGTAAACTTACTTGTAGAGTCAGTCAGTATGATAAAAATTAATATAGCATATTATTGTAGCAGGGGAGGCAATTTTTTTGAAATATATATATACTACAAGTCCCTAGTGCCCACAGGTTCTGCACACTTGAAATATAAGCACATTGAAAAAAAATCTGAAAACTCAAAGGGTAACAAGCATGGTTATTGCAATACTGCAAAGTATTGCCATTGCTATGACTAAGCCACAAGTTATGCAAGGAAAATTTTACATGTTCTGGGCAATTGGTTGGAGAAAAGTAAAAGGAATTGTTCAGAGGAAGCAATTCACTGATGTGGATTTAGGACATATTAGAGCTTAATGCTCCATTATTCAGCCAGTAGATAGATAGGCAGTGCTGAGACCAGACTTGCATTCCATCAAGCCTCAGGATCAAAGGCAGGCATCATCAGTACTATAATATAGTCTACAATACAGCAAAAACAAGAGCAATACTAAAACATACAGCATAACACAGTGATTAATATTTCTTGGATGAGGTCTCTTCTAAGCTTAGGCTCTCTGTGACTGCATAAGTTGGGCCTGCTCAGACATAGAGACCTTAACTGGCTGCAGGACCTTTGCCACGACAGGAATATCTGATTGCTTTTGTAATTAGACAAATGCTTTCAGAGTTTTAAGCAGCAGTCAAGGTGCATGAATCCAAAGCCTCCTCTCAGAAAAAAAAAAAAAAAAAAAAAAAAAAAAAAAAAAAAAAAAAAAAGGAAACAAGCAAACAAACAAAGACCTGCACTTGTTTCATCTCTTCAAACCAAGCTCCACATACTAAAACACAGGCTTTGGGGTGCAGATGCAAAGCAGGGATGCCCTGCATGGTTCTATGGAATCTGACAGCCAGAAAGGCTGAGGACTGCATATGCTACACTCATCAGAGGGCAGAAAGGCCCAGAGCATTGCAATGCAACATCACAGATACAGGAAAAAAGAAGTTTTTAATGAGTTTCATGATTCTGAGATAGAGTTGTATTTTGCAGTATAGCAGGGGTCAGCCTTTGGCAGAGTAAAAGGGGAATTGAATGATTTAATTTTCTTTTGCAATATGCTATAATCATCTCAACAAATCTAAATTCAGATGGGTACTTGCACTTTGCCTTTGTGAGAACACTGACAAGTTCAATTAACGATCAGCGAGCTCTCCCCAAGAAAAGCACTGTTTGCTCAGGACAGCTGATTACAATGAAAATGAAAATGAGATGTAGGTGCCTGTCTTGCTTAGGAGTGGTCCATTAATATCCCTAAAGAAATATAAATCTAAATCTGTTCCCTCTGACTGTTCACACAGCTCCTGCCCAGGTTGGCCCAGAACACAGCTCCCAGTAAGACCTGATGTGTGCTGGGAGCAGCACCACTAGGTCAGCAAGAGAGCCACATGTAGGCAGGACAGGATAGGCAGGACAGCACTAAGGTCATCATGCAGCTGTCATCACCTGCTGCTTGCTGTCTCCTCCAGCCATTGTCTCTTCCATCCTTGCATATTAATTACCTGAAGTTTCTTCTGTATCCATTAATTTATGGAAATCACATAGACCAAATTTCCAAGCCAGAGGTTAAAAATACACCATCTTACCTAAGGAGATTTTGAAGCAGGTCCCATAGCAGCTAGACTGCTGAGGCTTTCATTCTTTCCTGTGTGACACAGGGGACACCTGTGCTATGAGGGAGGAGAAAGAATGAGTATTCCCACCTTTTACAAGGTAAGCGGTTTGGTCATTGGCATGTGAGTTAAAGAACCTGAGGGTCATGAATTACTGAAGTGAATTCCTGTTAGACTAGTCTGTACAAGTAAGATTTAATGTTTGTTTTCCTTTCGTCAAAAATCAGAGTTTAATTCACAGAGTATATTTTCCTGTAAATTTAAAAGGTCAAAATGTACCATGACACCACTCCTAGTGCTTGTTATACCTACAGTCCCAAGTCATTAATCTACAAACAGTATCTATATTTTCAATCAGGACAGCCAGTTTTCTAAGTTTATAGTCTGATTTCATTTTCTGCCTCTCTGATTAGGACAATTGTTTTAACTATTCCTTGGTGAGAGAAGAAAATTTGGACAGTGACATATTAAAAGGCTTTTCACTTGCATGGTTTCACCATAACAATTTGGTCTTACAGGCTCCTAACATTTTCTAGAGTCTTAGGACCATCCTTTAGTTCACCTTCTTCTTTTTGGTCTTACTGCTGACTGAATTCATGGCTTCCCATATATAATTTATAGTCCTAAGATGGTAGCCTTCTGCTGTTCTGTGGCATTACAAGTTTTTTCACATGGGATATTGATCACTCAGAACTAGGAATATTGGAAAAAACAAGAATTTATTGTTTGCTGTAAACTGTAACTGTTCAATTATGCTGCATTTAAGTAATTCAGGAGTAAATAGGGCTTCTGTATTACAGAATGCCATCCACTCCATCTTACAAATTTCATTTTGATAACTTTTTCCTAATGTCAACTTTCTAAATTTCTCTATTTATAACTGGCATCATCCCATGCAATTCAACAGAGAAAAACAGCACTTCTTGTAACAGTAATGTCTGAACAGGCATTTCCTTTCTGTTCTGTGTATGGAGATTGGAGTTTTATTTAGGCAATGAGTGTAAATCTCAGCTAAAACTATAAAATGTTGCTGTCAAATGCTTATTCAATGCTATTTCAGTACTGGGATAAAAAATTAAAAATTATATTATCACATATTGCATCTTACTGAGGACACCTAAGAGATCTAAAAATTACTATGGATTCAGCCACAAGAATCCCGTAGGTATTGCACACTTTAGCAGGACAGAAAATCCACAGTGCCATATGGCAAACTGAAATCAAACTCAAATTGAATAATTGTTCTGTGGTGAAGGAATAAGTTTTCTCTCATTGTATAAAGTAGATTTTTACCTAATTTTCACCCAATTGTGCTTTCATAATTTAAGATAAGACTTTTTTTTTCTGGTACTACTGCAGTAAATAGTGTTAAGACAAACAGGATCACATACTTATTTGGACCTCAACAGATGATCAGTCAATAAATTTCTTCTTACAAACTCTACAACTACAATTTCATGTCCATTTAACTAGGTAATACCTTTTTTTTTTTTTTTCCCCAGGCTATTACCTGTAGAGGAATAGTGGAGATAGTGAGGTAGCAAAACCTTATCAACTTCCCAGATTTCATTACTTCAGTTTGCAGAAACATTGCATATTGTGGAATCTGAAAGAAAGATGTCTCAAATTACCCCTTCATATTTGTCCAGGAAATACCAGATACAATGTATTTTTGTGAATTGTTCTTAACAGGAAATAGTCACACATTTACATTTTTAAATTATGAATAAATTTGTTTTGTATTTTGGGTTCAGTTTTATCTGGATTAAGGAAGAAAATATCGTGGTGTAAGGAAGTTATGACTAGGGCATGTGAGATACTTACAATAGTATCCTCTGATATCAGACATTTATTGAACTCTAGCTGAAAAAACGTCTAGCAAATAATCCTTGTGAATGTATATTTCCAGGTGTTTTTTTTGTTTTGTTTTGTTTTGTTTTTCTTTGTTTTGGTTTTTTTTTTTTAACATAATATAGTGGGAGTGATCTTACATAGTTTTTTTTTTTCTTCCCTCACACCTGGAATCTCAATGGACAGTCCTCATAGCTGGTCTTACCAAGCCTGCAGAGAATTTTTAGCTTTGTGCAGCTATGGGTTGTAGCCCAGATAGTGAGATGAACATTCATACTGCTCCTAGGGTTCAAATTTTGAGTCCAGACCAGTTGTCAGGTTGCTAATTTTTACCTTGGTTGGAGACTGACATTTCTCAAGTTGCTGAAAAAGCACCAAAGAGAGCACTGATATAATTTATCCAAACTAAATTCAACAGACATAAGTCAACACAGTTGACAGACTGAACTAAATAAAGTAATAACAGTCCAATGAATTATTAGTGAAAAAGTTACATGATATAGACATAAAGAAATTGAGGGAATTTTGTTTATTTAATAGGGATGAGAAAAGATGGGGGGATGTAATTGCAGCCATCCATTGCATTGAGGTTGGGTTAAGCAAAAGAGGGACACAAAATAATCTCTGAGCTGCACAATGGAAAGATGAGCCAAATACATAGGCTGCAGCAAAGAAATTCTAGATAGATACAAGGAAAATATCTTAACAAACAAATACAGTGGTCAGATGGACTGTGAAGACTGAAATCTTTATCCTCAGAGGTTTTTGAAATGAGATTGTCCTGAGCAAACGAGTCTATCTTTGAAGCTTGTCCTACATTACAAACTTGAATGATTCTTCCCAAATTATTTTTTTCTATCATTTGTATGAAGTATACTTGAACAACAAGTATACTTCATATACTTGTTATACATGTTATGTATGGCCAGTTCTGGGCTCCCCAGTACAAAAGAGATAAGGAGTCACTGGGGAGAGATCAGTGAATGGCCACAAAGATGGTGAAGAGACTTCAGCCTCTCTCCTGCCAGAAAAGGCTGTGAGAACAGGAACTGCTCAGACTGGAGAAGAGAAGGCTTCAGGTGATCTCATCAGTGTATGTATTATCTGAAGAAAGATGCAAAGATGATAGAACCAAGTTCTTTCTAGTGATATCCAGTGCTAGGACCTGAGGTAATGGACACAAACTGGAACATGAGAGGCTCCCTCAAAACTTTGGGACATGCTTTTTAACTGGTTCAGACTGTCCAAAGAGACTGTGACATCACCATCCTTGGAGACACTAAAAGGTGTCACAGTGCTGGGCAATGAGCTCTAGGTAGCCCTCCTTGAGCAAGGGCATTGGACCATGTGATGTCCAGAGGTCACTTCCAACCTCAATCCTCCTGTGATTCTGCAGTACATGCTATGTTAAAAAACTGTTTTGGGGCTATGCTGACAGTACAGATCAATCCTGTGAGTTTTGCTTTTATTTCCCATGGTTACAGCTCTAAATGGCCTAAATGTCAGTGATATCCAATATTCAGTGATAGGTTTTGTCCAATAATAAAAAATGGATGTTTTATTATATAAATATTGCTAATTACTGAAAACTAATTGTCTAAATTCCAATGAAAGCGGTTTACAAGTATTCATAACCTTCATAGGTTTTAATAGGACTAATTTTTTAAATGACACTTGTTTTAGTTATAATAAGGCATTATCCAAGATGATGGTTGAAATATCTTCCTACGTCCCTGAAAATATTATATAGCCAAAATCCCAAAGTAAATTAAAAAGCCACTCCTTCCCTCTCTCCATCAAAGCTACCTTTTCCCCTGTAATCACAGAAAGTCCAAGGAAAAACAAAGATCTGAGCTTCAGACTGAGATTCAAATTGAATATACTTGGCAATCAAAATTTATTCCCAGTTTGAACTCTAAAACACAGAGTTCTTTCAAGGTTAGGCAATAATTTTATGAAAGAAAAAATTATGATATCTACTGGTGCCTGCACCTGTATCAGCAATTCAATTAAATAATTGAACTGTTCTACCTTTTTCTGGAAACAACATTTTCCCTGGAGTCATTAATGTTAAAATGGAAGAAAAACCAGATGAAAACCAAGCAGATCTATGTGACGTTATTAAGATGGACTGAGGTTTATTTCTCTAACCATTTTGGCTGTATAAAGCAAAAGCTCATGTGAACATCTGGGTCTCTTATCTATCAAGTCTCTAAACTGCAGCAGCTGTCTGGCGTCTTTGCTGTTTGAAAAAAATCAAAACTTTTTGTAAGTTCTCTCTTTGTTTCCAGGGTGTTTGTTCACCTCTTTTAAGAATTCTAGTGGGTTAAGCCAGAAGAATAAACAAAGCTTTTCTGAGGAATCCATAAATAATTTGCCAAGGTACACAATCTAACAAATTAAGGAAACAGGTTGGCTGATGAGGATTTTTTTAAGCTCATTAGAAATTTTTACAAGGCTTTCTTTAGAATTTTTGAATCATATTCACTCAAGTCTAAATTGTTTCTTAGAAGTGTTTTGCCACAAATGGAATTGAAGGATAAAGTACTTTTTCATGCATCTTTTTGATTACTATAGGGGCATACCACAGCCCAGAGCATTACACAGATTTCTGTTTTGTCCCTATCCTTGCCAGCAGAAGCAGGGACAGGAATGAACCTTTGTTTGGGTTCCCTTTGTTGGAGTTTTCTTGTGACAAATAAAAAAACTTATCTGTATTATTTATGAAATAGAAGGAATTAGGCAATGGAAGTTCAACAAGACCTGGGTAAGTACACAAGGAGCATCAACTTCTGAAAACATTAGCACAGAGTAAAACTCTCTAGACTTATTTGGATTAAAAAAAAAAAAAAAAATTAGATATTCAAAATGTTAAAATGCAAGTACAAAATCTGGAGTTTTTCAAGCCCCTCTTGAATAGTTGCAAACACTGGAACAAGAAATTCCTTCACGGGTGTCCACCTGAATTCACAACTACCAGGCGAAATTTTTGAAAGTTCTGGAATCTCTTCTCACAGTTAAGCTTCATCTTTTATGAACTTTACTTCATGTGTAGTGAAACACCTCAGGAGAGCATGGCTGGAAAACTCAACATTATTCATTTAAGTATGAATGAATAATGAAGTGCAAAAGGGTAAAAGATGCATTTTCTGAATCAGAAAAGAATACCAATAGTTCCCTTATCTAAAACATTTGGTTTAATTTTTCATTTGTGATTGGTCTTTGGCCAAATAGACCTTAGATTATCTACACAAATGTCAAATCACCCATAAGACTGTTGGAAAATATGTCCAGAACTTGACAACCAGAATCTGATTTATTTTGAGCATTCTTGTAGAAAATTTGATGTGTAGACTTGTATTCTTTTATTTAAGGAAAAGAGCCAATTAATTGATCTGCAGTTGCATGAGTAACATCAGGAGAACTAGAGGGTATTAATAACCAGTAGTGTCACACAGACCTGCTTTGCTCTTTGAAATAATGGACATGTCGTGAGTCAACCCTGACAAGAAGTCCTTGCTATCCACAGATGGGACAACACTAGATCTTTCAAAATCCCACTTCTCCATCTATATTTATACCAGAAGCTCCCAGGAGAATACACCAGAATGCCAGGGGGAAAATGAAAGAATGGCGCGAAATAATCTTTACTTTTTGATTTCTAGCACATTTCTTGACACAGTTTTGGCCTATGCCAGCTAGCATTGTCTATGTCAATGCCCAGTTCTTGGCAAGGTATGAACCAAGAACTCTTTCCAGTTTACATTTTGTGTAAGGTTTCCAAGAAAGTGCACCAGTGTGGACTTCCCTCTTGACTCCAGAGCCCAAGAACTGTCCCTGGACAGTTTTAAAGCCTTTGTCTTGGTTCCAGACCTCAAAATTTGTAAATGACTGTGTTTCTTCCACTCATGAACTCTGTATCTCAGTTCTTGGTGCTGGATATTCCTAGAGTTAACATCCATTGACAGAAGTGAGAAGAAAGGTTCCAGATGTGTTATTCCCATGAGGTACAAGGCATAATACCAGCCCACCAGAATATGCCTCCTATTTTAGAGTAAGCAGCAGCCTGAGTAGAAACTGTTTTCCACAGTTTTGACACCCACTACTGCAGTTTAGCCACAATTCAAATTAAACAACTCTTTCATAAATTTGAACACAGAAATGCTGCAGGCAGGTAAAGTAAAAGCTGAGGTTTCAGATTTCAGAAATTTGAAATACTTTCTATAATAGTCATAGGAAAGGGCCATCTCTGGATAGGTACATGAAGATAATCAGGACATGACCCAAGAATGTTTCCACTCACAAGGAGAAAAACTTATGCTTAGGGAGTTAGGCTGCTTCATGTCTTGCTGCCAGCTCAGCAGTAAGAATGGAAGCAGATGTAATCTTTCCCTAATTTTTTGTTGGTTTATACTTCTCAAGTAATTCAAACCCTAATTTCTTGGCTAGAGCTAGGATTTTTAACTGCCTAAATAGGAAGATTTGTACATGATGTCCAGCATAACTGTGGGTGTGATAGTGATAATTCTTATTTATCTATATTTTCCCATTGTTTAGGAAACTATTTGGTTTCCTGAGAAAAAGAGCTGAATTTAGTGTTCATTTTCTAGTTACTTCTATTACTCTTTTATTCATTTGTGACTGGGGCATAAAAGTACTGAATGGATTCTTCATTTTATTTTTATATGAGAACATAAATACACACTACAATTGTGTCCCATGGATTCACAGTTGAATGAAATGCTAAAGTGCTATCTTTTTTATGTGACACTCAATTTTGTAAGCTAAGCAGCAGTGTAAAGTAGTCTGAAGATCCGCTTGATTTAAAAGATAATTGCAAGTACTTATGAGAATTTTAATAATTGTGATTTATTACCACACTGCTTATATTCATATGCATTAGTAACATTCTGAAGTAATGCAAACTCTTGACTGTGACAAAAGGATTCATAAAGACAGTGTTTCATGACATGATGAAACGACAGCTTTCACTTCAGTGTATGTAATTTGCTAAAAATATGACACCTTTGCTTTGCTGTCAAAGGTTTTGCATTTGCTTATATGCCTAGTCTTCCCTGCTGCTCAATAAGACAAGTAGAATATTTGGTTTCTGAGGAAAACAATAAGGAGCTACCATCTCAGTTTGCCACTTTAAACACTTTTCTTTTGCTCCACTGACACAGTACACATGGAAAACCAGCCAGCAGTCAAGGTGGAGAATACAAAATGCCAAAGGGTTTGCAGAGGGTATCCAGAGTAGGAAACATAATAGTGGTTAGACTGCTCTAGAAGTGAGCAGGGTGGAATCTCATTTAGGAATGGCTTGAGATTAATTAGATACAAAATGACTGAGCAGATAGAGGGGCTAATTGAGCTGAAAATGGCTGGGGAAATGTGGAGTCCATATGGTTCACAGTGCACTTTCCCTTTCTTTGTACAAGTTTCAGAAAGAGACTGTTAAAAAGAGTGTGGGAGAAGCCAAATGTCTCGGGAACACCATGGCCTCATTCCAAGTTTCAGGGAAGATTTCAGTGCTTTGTCTCTAGTTGTGTTAAGCCTCTCTCCAGGTGCATGGATCTCAATCTAGTTTCTTCCACATTTCTGATCAATCATCCCAGGAAAGTAGAATAGCATTTGCAAGTGGATTTTTTATACAAAGATCTGAATTTTTTCCTGTAAATAGATGCTAAGCAGTTTATTGATTATGAGGATGTCTGCATATACATTTAATTGAGGGGCACACATTTAATATAAATGAGAACAAAAGAAGAAAATTCCTTCACACACACCAGTCACTGGTATTAAGACATAACCTTTGTTTACTTTTCATTTATGCTTTAACCTCTCTCCCCTTCAAATTGTGCAGTATTTTTCTCCAAGCACAGGTCATGAAATAGTTCTACACCAAAACAGGAGCATGTGGGAAGAGTCTCATGGCCATGGTGAGGGAAGGGTGGAGGGCACCACAGGCAGCTCTGGCTCCATGTACCAGGTCCCTCTCTGGGGACACGCCAGGAGCATGTGGGAAGTTAAATGGGATTGGAAATGCCCTCCCCAGTGAGTTAACCAGGAAGGGAGCAGGCCTCACCTGCATTACCTCTGAGATGTCCCTGAGCTTCAGCAGCCAAACCCTCAGGAGGGAGGATGAATCCAGGGCTCTTACATTCACTTAACAGCTTCTCTTTGTTTTGCTAGTCTTTACAACCAATTCTTGACCTTCTGTATATAAGTTGTATATTCTAATTAATGTCTCTCATTTCCTTGGAATGTTTTCAACTATTATTTTTATATTCCTTAATGTTGAGCTTACTTCTGTTACTCTAGTAAATCAGAAATAAAAGAACGTCTGAGATGGTTGATTTATTTTTACAGTTCCTAGAATATTTAAATCATGAGTTTGTATAAAAGAATGATATTGACAGGCAGAACATGGAGAAAGATGGCTAGAATTCTAATTGTGTTGCAAAAATCCTCTTTTTATCTTTCAGAGGTACTTTTTTCCTGTAACAGATTGGGGTTTTTACATATTATCTTTTATCTTAGTGAGGTGTATTTCTGTCCTCTGTCAAAGCAGCTACAAAATCATTAGAATTTGAGGAATTAGACTCTCTGGTCTCACCATTAGTATTACAGATTGAATTGAAAGAATTTTCAAAATTATAAAGGTCAGTACAGGACAGGGATGTAATAAACTATAATTTGTGGTTATAGTAACAGCAATTTCATTATAAAATTGAGCTGGACTAATTACCGCGACTTTGGTGGTTTTTATGGACAGAGGTTTTTTCTTGATTAGGTTGGGATGATTTCAGCACGGGCCAATGCAGTATAATAAATAAGATAATTCACTAGATTCAAATTAATTACGTTTTTCATAATTCAATTAAGTTTTCACTTTTAAGTGTAATGGCGCTCAAAAAATCAGATAAACAACAGACAAAAATTTCAGACACAATGATGAAGGTCTCATCTTTTTTTAGGTCAGAATTGGGTTTTTAGGACTTTCTGCTTGGAAGTCTGTTAAACAAAACTATAGAAAACTATAGGAAAAAGAGAAAAAAGTATGGGATAATCCTTGCTGTTAGTCTGAAACTATAATTATACTGTGATAGTAATATTATTCCTTATCTATGACCAAGATGTTGAGGCAGCTTTCAGTGTAAAATAATCTGTTTCATATAAGTAATTAATTATTTAATACTTAAGTATTTGCATATTACACTTCTATCTAAACATTCTCTTAAACTGTTCCTTGGCTTTGTCATGATAATTAAACTATAAAATTATTTCCTCTTCATTCTGTGTAAAAAGACAAAAAAGTTCTTTTCTTTGAACCTATTGGCCTGATAAACTTTCTTTATAGAAAATACAGGCTTCTTTCCTGAACTGAAATTCTAGTCAAGATTTTAAACTTAGTTCCTGACTTCTCTTTTAGCTTCTTACATTGTTAAAAAAACCAAAACCAAACCAAAACCAAAACCAAAACCAAAACCAAAACCAAAACAAAAACAAAAACAAAAACAAAAACTAAAACAAAAATATTTTAATGGATTTAATCTTAGGTTTGAAGCACTGAATTAACTTCTTATTCACTTTTTTGGACATGGTGTTGCCACCCCCTTTGCAGAGAAAGCTGGTTATCCACTAAAACTTCTCTCCATCCCTATTTATATGTCGAAAAGAGACTGACTGACTGACAAAGAAAGCCCCTGTCACAAGTGTGCTTGAAGACGGCTTAGTAAGAAGAGGAATAGAAGGTGTAAAAGGGGATACAAATGTGTAGCTGTATAATTGAGAAGTCACATAGGAGATTAGAAAGTGACTGGAAAAGGCAAGGGATAACACAGAGAAGTACAGTTTGGGTAAAACATAATGTCTAGCTGTTCCTCTCCTCATTTGTATTCAAGAAAGAAAGACACAGAGAAAATACAATGTCCCTGATGAGCTGTTAACACTGGCCTGTATTACCAATGAAGAGATAATAACTTTCCTCCAACACCTGGGGAGAATTAAGTTTCAGTGTGTGATAGCATGTATATGTATGCATGAGTATATATATACTCATATAGGTTCATATATAGGGTGAGTAAACTACGTGTCAGTAAAGCAAAACACAAGCTGTACTACTAACATAGTATTCTGAATTGAAAATTATCCCTCCTTCAAAAAAAGCTGAAAAGTAGAACTTTCACATTTCTCAAAGTCTTTCATTTCTGCTAGGAAAGTCCTTTACCTACTAAGCACATTTTCTCCTGCCTGCTAGCGACTACCCTGTATCCTTGAGCTCCTTGAACTGCTTCTCGGAACTCAGGAATAAAGGCAAGAAAACCCTGCAGAGGAATACAAAGGGATACACTGTGCAGGATAGGCTATAGGACTTGGAAAAGGAAAAAGTGGAATTGCACACCGCTCCCTGCAGTCAGGCAGTGATACCACATGGAGCTGGTCACAAAGAAATGAACGTGAGATTTGGACATGAAATGGGTAGGGTACTGGTTGACTTTTGAGGGGAATAAGGGCTAAGGGAAATTTAAAGTGCTTAGTAACTATGCACTTGTAAAGAAAGGGGTAATGGACAACCCTTCTTCTGGGGAGAAATTTTTTAGCAAACTATAGTGATTGTATTGGCTGGAGGGAACTTGAGAGAACCAGTGAATGGCTAAATTTTCCCCACTCCCCACATGATAGACTGAAAGGCTCAAACACAACCTTGACTGCAAAAAAAAAATAACAAAGGTCTCTGCCACTTAGTACATATATAAATAAACAAACCAAAATTTCACAGAAAGTTGTTTATTTCATTCCGTTTGGAGTTGTCCAGGTCTTTGGATGGGTACTGGGGGATTGACAGGTGTACAATATATGTGGACATATGTGGACCTGAAGAACACAGGAAAGTAATTTGGATAATACGTTTGAGACTTTCAGAAACATGAACATCTTCCCTGTTTCGAGTGTTGAATGTATGGCAGAAGTAGGACACTCTTCCTCTTGAGTTTATAAATGATGTAAGGTTTAACTGCCTGTAAAAGCAGAATTGCTGGTAGAGAAGATGTTAAGTTTTAGAGGAATAACACTCTTGGGCAATATTAGAAAGAAATCTGGAATGTCCTAGGACAATCAACATCATGATGGAGCATGATGCAGGTGCTCATTGTCAGAAGAAAATGCTTTCAACCAAATTTCCATATCCACCTCCTTATGCATCCTGCAGGCTCTCTTTGGTCTCTGGTTTGATCCACATTCTCCAGTACAGCTCAGGCTGGGAGGGCTTGAAGCTGGTGTCATTACAGCAAGGTGGTTAAGCCAATTAAGCACATGAAGATTTACACCATTTGTCTTGTTTAAATAAAACTTAATTTCATTAAAGGAGCAGATGACCAGGAATTACAGGGGAAGATGGGAAGACTGAGAAGAAAGATAGATAATAGATTTAGTTGTAACTGTCAAGCTTTGAAGACCTCATTTGCAAGTCATCTGCTGGATCCATACCTCCAATGAAAAGAAAGGCTTTACAAATCTACTCATTTTAATTTAGGAATTATTGGGATTATTTGTAAATTAATCATAGGAATTGCATATAGCAAGTAGGATTTAAAACTTAGGGGAGGATTATAAAGTGTGATGTAGGATTAATAAATCTATTGTATGTATAGAAATATATTTCCAGATAGCTAAAGCTATTACATAAAATAGTTACATCATATTTTTAAATTAATGATGTGTAAAACAAAAGTGAGTAAGACACTTTTATTTAACTAGTGGCGACATAAGACAAGTTGGTACAAAATCTAAGAAAGGCACATAAGAACCTACAATTTGTAGAATAAAGCCAGTGCAGAGTACATATTATTGATGTAAATGTCTGTTAAGAAGAAGGGGATATACTGTAATAGTGACTTTCCCTAACTAGATTTAATTTGTTGAAACCTGTCCAGTTGGAACAAAACAGCAGCCTAAAACAATCCTTTCAGTGATCATGTACAAAATGGTGAGAGGAAGTCAAGAAAGTGGAACTGAATAGAACCATGGAAGCGTGCTTGCATCATGTTGATCATGTTGATTAAAGCAGACAAATCCAGTGGCAGTGCAGTGATTAGAAACAAGAGGGAAGTTACACTACAAGTAAAAAAAAAACCACAAATTTTTCTTCCACAATAGCTCTGGGATTTCTTCCCTTTTTATTCCTTCTCCTCAAGTGCCAGATCAAGGGAAGACTGGCTTGGTGAGCCACTGGCAGAGGCCATGTAAGTCTAACAGAATGAATCCACCTTTCAGATGGGCAAAATAAACTGTAATGACAGAATGAGTAATTTTAGATTTTCAGTAGTACAGCTTTCCAGAACAAAAACTTTACATAACAACAAAAAAATTAAAACCTTCTGGTAACCTGTAATCATAGAGTAGAAGGCACCACAGAGTAGCAGACTTAAAATGCAAGAGAAAAACAACTGGCAGAGTTATCAGAACAATCTGAGGAATTTGACTCATGCTGTGAACATGTTTGAAATTTTTCTTGGCTGGCACTCAGGTTGCATTTGCCAGCTTGTAGCAAGTTGCTCAGATTTGCTCTGTGTTTGTAAACATCCTACAGAAATCATTTTTATTCTATCAAAGAATCTATTTTTATTCTATTTCTAGATAACCATAGTATATAAGAAAGGAAGGAAAGTCAAAGCAAAACTGAGACAAAGATCTTCAAAGGAAGAAGGCAAAAGAGAAACAGACCATTATATAGAAAGCTTATTGGTATTAAAATTATTATTACTAAAAGACAGAGATTGTCTATATGGGCTTCTACACGCAAGTAAGTTTCATCAAATTTTTAGCGCTGAAAATTCTATTCAGGTGTTTTTCTTCTTTCATATTCCATTAATAATTCAACAAAAACATCTAAGGAATAAAGAATAAGTTTTGTTTTTATTAATGATGACTTTTACACTGGTTCTAATTTTTCTTAATTACTTAATCACTTCTTCTACAAATGGTCACAGAGTAAACAAAGAGCTTCTCCTTTAAATCACTGAGAGTTTAATATTCAAGCAAAGTTAGGGCTTGATTTGGAGGTTCAAAAATGAACTTTCAGAGTGGAAGTCAAGGGGAAAATGTAATTCCTTACTAAGGAAAAAAGTTCTGACTCCAGATAATTGAAATGGAAGACTGACAATGCCAATTTGCTCCTTTAAAAAACAAATGCATGAGGAAAAAATGTTAGTGAAGCAAAAAGAATGAAGAAACAAAAATTGCTTGTAGCTGAAAGCCAAGTCAGGATAGCATTTAAACATAAACACAGATGAAAATTTAGAGTTTTGACAACTGACAGGTATTTACCTTCCCTCATTTTACCTCAAAGCTCATTCTGCAATGAAGTTTCATTTGAGAAACGCCATTTTATTACCTCCCAGTCATCTGCAATGTTAAATCCTGCTTCATGTTGCCTTTTGGAGAAAAAAAGTGGCCTAAACATTTACTTGTAACATCAAGTACTTTAATTATTGCCATCACATGAGTATATGGGAACTGCAAAGTACAGGAGCACCATTAGATGACTTGCCACTGGTACCAACATACCTGCCTCTTTCTCCTGGTTTGTCCCATTCTCATCTTTTTATGCATGATGCTTCATCCTCTACAAAAGTCAACTGAAGAATGTTTCTTGCTTACATCTACTTTTAATAGGACTGTAGAATTGTGGAATCATGCAATTAACTAGATTGGAAGGAAGCCCCAGAGGGCATCTCATTCAATTCACTGCTCAAAGTCTCATTAGATCATGTTGCTTAGGGCTGTATCTAGTCAAGTCTTGAACAATTCCAAGGACAGTTTCTGGACAACCTGTTCTTTCATTTTACCTCACCTTGTGGGAAACAAAAAATAATCCTTGTATCTAATCTGAATTTTCCATGTTCCAACGTGTTCCTTGTTCATTCTGACTTGTCACTCTCTGAGAAGAGTCAGGCTTAATTTTCTCTGTGTCATCACAAGTAACTTTGGACAGCAATAAGGTCTCCCTTAAGCCTTCTCTTCTGCAGTCTGAAGTAACAATATTGTCTCAGTCTGTCTTAGTGCATCATGTGCCCCAAGGCCCAAACAGTCTTGGTGGGCCCCACCAGTGGGGCCTTTTATGATGTCAGTGTCTTCCTTGTGCTGGTGAGCCCAAAACTGGACGCAGATCTCCAAATATAATTTGGTAAGTGATGAATAAGTTGGAAGGATCACTTCCTTGAAACTTCTGGCTACACTCTTACTAATACAGTCCAGGATGCAGCTGGTCTTTTTGCTGAAAGGGTTCACTGCTGACTCATGCTTAACTTGCCCTCCAACACGGGTCCTTTTCTTCAGAGCTCCTTGCTATTCAGCTCCCACCTTGTATTGTTTCATGGGATTATCCCACTCCAGATGTAAGACTGCATTTTCTTCCACTGAACTTAATGAATGACATTTCTATCAGGCTGTTCCTCCAATCTGTTCAGGTGCCCATGTCCTCCAACATACTGATCACTTACCACATTTGGCATCATTCACAAATTCACTGAGTGCACTCTGTCCCATCCTTCAGGCTTTAACAGAGACATTAAACAATGCTGGTTCCAGCATTGATCCCTGATGGCCACTAGTTACTGACCTTCAGATGGGCTAGGCAATGACCACAACTCTTTGAGACTTGCAGTCCAGCTGATTTTCCATCCACCTTAGGAGCCAGCCCATGTTTTACCAATGTGATGACAAGGAAACTATGGGAGACGGTGTCAGAAGCTTTGTTAAATAAAGTCAAAGTATAAAACATTCACTACCATCCTTTTGTGAGTCACACTAGGCATCTTATAATTAAAAGAATGAGATTGTTCAAGCATAGCTTGCCCTTTGTAAATCTTGGCGTGCCGTTGCTAGTCACTGTCCTGTCCTTCACATATTTGGGAGTGGCTTCTAAGAGGACTTCCTCCAAAATCTTTCATGGGACTGAAGTGTGGCTGATCAGCTTGCTAACCGAATCTCCCTTCTGGCCCATCTTTAAGATGGGTGTGACACTTGCCCTTTTCCAATCATTAAGGACTTTACCCAGCTGTCATGGTCATTAGGAGATGACAGAGAGCACCCCTGAAGTGCCATCAGCCATCTCCATCAGCACTGGAGGAGGCATTCCCTCTGGTTCCAAGGGCTGTTGAATTTCCAACTGGCTTAAGTGATTCCAGACTCTCCCTCTACTGTGAGTAGAGCTCCACTTTTATAGACTCTGCTAGTGGGCTCAGGGACCTGGGATGCCTGAGTAAATATGATAAATATTTCACCAGTAAATATTTCCAGTGAAAGCTGAGGCAAAGAAAATGTATTCCATATCCCTAGTCCCTAAGTCCCCTGCTCCACTAAGCAGCAGACCCATTTTCTAGCCTTACTTTAAACTGACAACATATTTACAAAATCCTTTCTTGTTTTCTGTCACGTCCATCACTTTATTCAACTGCAGCTGACCTTTGGCTTTCTTAGCTAAATTACTATACACAGAGGCAATACCTTTTTATTCCTTTTGAGCAGACTGCTTCCACCTTCTGTGTATTTCTTTTTTGTATCAGACAGAATTTTCAAGTTCATCCACATAGGCCTGCTGTGATTGCTCAACTTTCTGTGTGTTGGAATGGACCATTCTTTCCCTTTAAGTAAGCTGTCACTGAAACCTCCCCAGAGGAGCCTGTTGTAGCCTTCTGGAGCTCTTTGAACTCCAGGCAAGATTCCTGGGGAATCTTGCCAAGCAGGTCCATGAAGTAGTGAACATCTGCTCTTTCAAGTCCAAGGCTGAAATTCAGATATAAGTGTTGCTTGCTTCTCTCAGGATTTTAAACTTCATAATCTCAGGGTCACTGCAGCCAAGGTTGTGCTTAACCTTATTACCTTAAAGCAGTTTTTACTCCCTTGGGAATAAATAACTGGTTCAAGAAAGCATTTGAATTGGTTCACTGATTACTTACATAAAAAAAAAATCTTCTGTACATTTTAGAAATCTCTTAAGTCTCTTGTATCTCACTTTATTGCTCTTCTAGAAAATATACAAGCAGTTAAAGTAACACATGAACATTGTGACCCATGACTCTGGAATTTTGTCCACCAGCTTTAAAAAGTCTTCTTAAGTTGCAGATCTGTAAGCAAAGCAGGAAGCAGAACTCATAAACTTTCATCTGTCTCCATCTCAAGAGTGAGTGAACCTCCACTTCTTGTTTGACTGTGGCCTCAGATTGTTTCTCCTTTGCTGCTTTGTATGACTCCTGCTGTTGTCTCTGCCCATTTTCAGTGAAGACTCACTCAACCTCCTTTTCACTTTCCCTGATGACACACAACCTGTACACCTCTTCCTTCAGCTCCCCCACTGAATGACTCAGTGCCTCAAGCTAAGCACATCTCACACATGAGAGGTCCCCAGGAGCAGGCATTCCCCAGAGCTCTGCACCTGAACATGGATATAATTCCCAGGGAGCTCCATCAGGAAAAAGGTCTCCAAGGCATCAATGGCACTTGTACTAGTTGATACTAAAGAATGTACCCTGGGCATGCTGAAACCATTATCAAACAGTTTTCAAGCAGCCTCACAGAGCTTGGAGTCATTTTTCTGTGTCCTTCTGTGCCCCTGCTGTGCCGTAATATCTGCTATCTCTCTGGTGTGCTCAAAAGTCTGGAAGAATAGCAATTGTTTCCTCCTCTCTGCTGCTCTGTATTCTGTTTTGCCTTTGCTTCTCAGATAGCTGAACCTGGCAGCAAAAAGAAAACATATGCCAAGGGCATATGTATTAGAAGAAGAGGATTTTAGCACAGAAGAGAAATTAGAAAGGTGATAAATAATAATCCATTACTACTAGTCAGTAATTCCAGCTAAGATTTTGAACCTTGTACCTAAAAAGCATACCATATATACTGCATTAAGCATTACAGATAATGTCACTATTTTAGCAGTTTCTGTTTTGATATAAAATGCCTTATGAACTTTTGTAGAACTGACCAATTTGCCTAGCAATGTCATGGGTATGCTCAACTTTACATCTGTCAGCACAGCACTAAAAAGCAGACTAAGGAAACAAGGTCCCAGACCTTAATTACTCACAATTGTATTTGTATTGATTTATTGAACACCTTGTTCATGAGCTCTCATTGCAAGGATCACACTGTTTGTGATCTTTTTTACCTTTTCCTGCCACATGCAAATCAAACATGCATTTGAAAGTCAAGAAAGCACGTTTACTTTACTGCTGCAATTGATAAAGCACACCTGTTATCCTCTCAATGGATAAACTGAACTTATGATAGACCTTGGAAATAAAGCATGAAAGGGAAATGACAGTTATTTGAAGAAACATGGAACATGAAATGTAGGAATGAAAGCCTGAAAGCAAATGGCATGAAATACAGTGTATGAACATGTGTCAAACTTATGCAGCTTTGTGCTTGCATGAGTTATTTTACGTTTTAAGTAGATACTTCAAAGATAGTGAAAAGCTTTTTTTTGTGTTGTATGTCTTGGTTTTTACCTCCTCACAATGACAGTTCTTTTATCTGAATTATAGGGAAAAACAGTCCTGCAGAGCATCAGTAGTAAACTCATGAACAATAACAAAAGTGAAATTAAGAGGGTGGAGGAAAGAGCAAACGACCCCGGATGAGCACAGACATACCCATCTCTTCTTAACACATGCTTATCAAGGTTTCTTAAAAATCCCCAGTAATAGTAATTCCGCCATTCTTTATGTCTAGAGAAATTCCCCTTTTATCCTACAATTAAATGTCCAACTATTTTCTGTATTTTCTTTATGGTGAGATTGGGGAACAGTTTATTTCCTTCTTCTCTGTGGCAACAAACATTCAAAAACAATCAGGGTGTGCAGAACCAGAAAACAAATAGACTAGAATATCATTCTTAGGTCACTCTTTCCTTCCAAATTGCAACACATAGCAGTTTATTCAAAGGTACTTTTCTCACTCCATTCATTTTTTTGAGTTCTTAAGGGAGAAAACTTACCTGGTTGATTGATTTTGCCTCTTTATACTATGTTTAGCAAAAGTATCTTTTAAGAATAGGCTCCTGCTTACTATTCATGGTTTTATACTCCCTGTTTTTACTGGCTTTACTGAGTCTTGTTGGGACAGAGTTGATTTCATTCATTCACAGCCTATATGGTTCTCTGTTTTGGATTTGTAATTAAACCAGTGTTGAAAACACAACAGTGTTTTGTCTATTGCTGAATAATATTTACACAGCAACAAGGCTTTGTGTTTTTCCCATTCTGTCCCCTTCATGAGTGGGATGAGGGTGTGCAAAAAACTGGGAGAAAACATGGCTGGGACAGCTGACCCAAACATACCAGAGGGATACTCCATAGCACATGATATTGTGATCAGCCACAACATCTGAGAGAAGGGGACTTACAACGAGAAGTAATGATAAAGTTCCTCACTTTTCTTTGCTTCCTTGTGAGCTTTGTTTTATCTGTTAAAGTCTTTTTATCTTGATCCTCAAATTTTCTTGGTTTTGTTCTTCTGATTTTCTTTCCCATCCCACTGAGTAGGAAGTAAACCAACAACTGACTTGCTCAGCTGCTATCCAGGGTCAACACAACACACTGGCTGTAAATATGAGAAGAGATACTGCCAATCTCAAGAATTTCTGTCTATGCTTTTATCCCATAGGAACTTTAGTAACTTTCAACGGCATTTTATTATTTGCTTTTGTTCTTTATTCTTGTCTTCCTACTTGAAGTAATATTATTTGGTACTTCAGGACCAAAATAAGTTACCTAATTTACTTCATCTGGTATGTTAAGTACTTTCATAGTAGCTTGAGAAATTGGGCAAATAACATGCACCTGACTGAAGCCACAGAATTATTGATAAAGATATTCATTGGGGAGACACTTCCCCCAAAGCCATCACTCCAGACTCCTCAGCCTGGCTGTTCTGGCCAAGTCTAGGAGTCCATCTCCTTGGAGGCAGACTCTCCAAAGTCATTCACCAGGGCTCTTAGTGCTAAAACTTCACTGAGGATATGCCTCTGCCCTGGGAGGGAGGTGCATGGCCATTCAGAGAGCTATCGGCATAAGCCCAGCATTTCAATTTCCCAGTTACACTTTCATACCACCTTCCTCATGTGCTTTCCTTTATATGCATTCACACTGAGAGGCAGCTGACATTCTATTGCCTTTCAATTTCCCTCCTGCAATTTTATAAGCAACCCTTACTTTTCATGTTCTGAGTAACCTGATATATTAGCAGAATTTTGTATTTCAGAGCTTAATCTCTTCATGGGTATCTGGAATTAAACAAACTAGCACAGTTCCCTGCAGAACCCCACTGCAGACCAGCCCCCATTCTGAGGGCTGAATACTACATCTCATTTCCTGGGTTTTACCCTACTAATAATTTTTGGACATGCTTGTACTTCTTCCTTCTACTTGCTTTTTTTTTTTTTTTTTTTTGGTGGTTTATGAAAAATGTTGTCAATGCCTTTTTCTGAAAGCCCTTTGAATTAAGTGAATTAAAAGCACCTAACATGGAATGTCCTACAATTAGTACTTACACTGCAGAAAGGGAAAGTTGTCCAGGGTTTAAGAGCAGCATCAACAACTAATCAAAAAATATCAATAATTAGGAGCATATATATTTGGAAGGCTCCTGCTGTAAAAACTTTTTGCTTAAGTACCAGGATTCACAGCTTAAATCTAGACACCACAAAGTCCATAAACTGCTTTCTCTCTCCTTGCTTTAGGAGATTGGTACTTTCTCAGGTCTCAGAAATTGATCTTTTGAGCATTAAAATTCACTGATCCCATCCCAAATATTTTTCAGTTTCTTAGGTAGCAGCTGCACTATCTTTCAGAGACAGTATAACTGACACATATCTAATTAAATTCCCATTGGTTCTTCCAAATTTGTTTTCAGATTTTTTCCTTCTGTTCATTGATCTGAGGAAGGATTTGTTTGCCTGAAACCTTTTCTGTTTTGTTTTTTTTTTCTTTCTATGGCAGTGGATATAACAATAGAAGTGTTATTGCCACTTGTAAACTTTGTCTTGCCTGTATCCTTACACTGTCATTGCAGCAGAAATAATACCATTAAAATGTCAGAAGCAAATGGGGCTACCTTGTTTCTCCTTTAACTCAGAGATTACCCAAGGGATTATGCATTTTAAAATTTTCCTCTTAACCTCATTAATTCTGGAAAATACTTTGTGAAGAAATTTGCTGTTTTATCTTTAATTTCTAGACAGAGTTTTAGTCACACAAATAGGGTTATGTTGCTGTTTTGCATAATAAAAGAATAATGAGCTAATAAATATTTTTAGAAGTCATGGTTTTTATGCATATTTAATTAAAAACTTATTTTCTAATACATTTTAATAATAAATATCAATATTTGACCATATCTTGCCTTTGATACATTAGCAGAATAAAAATGAAATAACATTAAAATTTGGATAAAGACTGATTCGTTTTTCAAACCTAAAATTCTCTGTGAAACCAGGATGAGGTTTGGGTAGACAAGAACTATACCAATGATCAGAATTCAGCTTCCAGAGATTCTAGGTTCTCTTAGTGTTTGGTGATACTAATAATTGAATTACCTTGAGTTATGACCATTATTTTCAATACCCTAAACTTTCACTTCATTTAAAGAATAAAGCAAAGTCACTCATACCTTACACTGCATTTCTCACATCTTTCACATATTTAAAAGAGAGTAGAATTCTTTTTCATTCCTATACATAACACTAAGTTATGAGGCGGACTCTGAATTAAACATAAGTTTGTAGGATTTTAAAATGTTTAATTTTCCTATTTATTTTCCATTTATTTGTATTTCACTCTTATTTTGCAGTGAGATATTTTCTTTAGAAATTTTTATTTTCTCTGTGGAAGCTGCTAAACAAACTTAGATCCTCATTTGTATTTTAAAACATTCTTTAAAGAGGTATAAATAATTTATTTTTTGCCAGAAAAAAATTACCAGCTACATACAATCCAGTACTTTATCTAGTTTCCCATTAACATGGTGTTCATCAGAAATCAGCAGGAGAAATCCATCTCCAGAAGCTGCAGCAAAAGTATTGAATTTAATTACTACATATAGCACACTGCATGTCAACCTCTAGACAGCACACTCAGCTGACTCTCAGAGTAAAAGAGGCATGGCATAAAAAAAGGATAGCTCATATCTTTGGTGCTTCACTCTATGTATACAAGTTTTTCATAGGAAGAAGTGGGTGTGAACAGCATATGCTTTTGGGCACACATTTGTTGTATTTTTAATTCTGTGACAAAGTGCAGTATGAATCAAGCAGTACTTTGTTTCCAGAGTGCTGAAGACTCACAGCTGAAGTAGATTTTCAAAAAAGCATAGCAAATCTTTCAGACTATTACATACAATCATTTTTTCTCATACTTGGTACCCACTAAGACCATAATGGCAGATTTTTGTAAATAACCTAGGATGTGATGCATTATTCTATTAAAAATATTAACATTTATTTGGCTATGTAAATAAAACCACAACCATCGAAAAACTCCACTCCTTCACATAAGCAAATCCTTTCTCTTTGGATTCAGAAATAACCTAGACCTGACTTTTAATTTTACTATAGTGGAATAGAACCTAAGTTTGTTCTGAATTATAGGAATTCAGCTCCAGCACTTGAGAGTTAAATCAGATTTTCCTTCTATTCACAGAGACAGGACTAATCTTTTCCAGTTTCCCTGTTCTCTGAGCCATCAAGAGACACTAATTTTAGCTGACATTGGATTCCTATTCATTTCTCTCATTCTAGGAGAGTGTTAAGACATCAGTGACAATGAAGAATTACTTGTCTGCATAGCATGCTGTGTATTGCAGCAATCACTACATGCAAGAAGCTTTGAGGAGTGACAATGATGGCTTTATGTGCACAGGACTTCAAAATTATTGATGTCACACAAAGAATATCAGGTTTTACATCAAGTTTTAATTGTCATTCATCTTGTTACCAAATTTTTCATGTTCTTGAACAGAATTCAAAACAGTGTATTTGTTATATTAACTCATACTTCTATTGATACTTCCAAAATTATTTCACAAACATAAAACCATTCAAGCAAGGTTGATAATTTTTAAATGCCACCTACATATTGCTAATGCTTGCACTAAATCTCCAGTAACAGATTTTACATTTTGTCTTCTATACTTAAATACACATAGAACCATAAAACCATAACTATGCCTCCATCTAAAATAGAATACAAAAAGATATGATCAGAAAGCCATAAATGGAATTTAACATTTTCAATCTTCTTTATGATTGCCATATGTTTTTCTTACATTTCTACTTGTTTGAAGGTTTTGTAAGGTAGGAAGCCTTGAAATATTAATATAGTTATAATTGCAAACTTTTAATAATCTAACAGGGTGTAAGATAAAAGCCACTTGAAGCTCTTTATAGCCTGAGGGACTATGTTGATTCCTTTCTGCACTCATTTCTTAAAGTATTAAAAATGCATTATTGGAAGTGCTCTGATAACTGCCCACATGTCTATTTATTCAACTCTGCAATTGTTTATGTTAGAATTATGGACTTGGTTTTCTATTCAGACAGTTACTTAGTTTGCTTGCTTGCTGAGTCTTGAAGCTATTTTAGTTAAAATTATATTAGAGCATCACATACAAAAGAATTCTTTGTTCACAGCCTATCCAACAAAATAGAGAGGGCTTCAGAGGCATCTATAGCTCCAGGGCCCAGTAAATTAGGTCTTGACTAGAAAAATAAAAGGAATAAAAATTGCCATATGTAAGAGGATGGATTGGATGTGCTGTCTTCCACTAAGAAAAAGGAAACTGCATTCTCTTATAAATTGAAAGTGTGTTTATTTTACAAACGTTTTCTCAAAAAGTCACATATTCTTAGATAACAGCATCAACTTGAAGACAAAGAAACATTGTGTTTTATATTCTTTCTGTGGCCCAGATGACATTTCTCTATGATAAAAAAGAGAAGGAAGTCAGATAAGAAATCTCTATGGAATTTATATTATCTTGGCAACTACCCATTTTTACACCAGCCAGGAAAGCTGGGGGGTGCATGGCTCCAGAGAATTTGATTTTTGCCACACCCTTATAGTTGCACAACATCACAGTCTGAAAGTGGGAAGCATTTGCAGAAGCTGTTTCAAAATAGAATGTTTTTCTTTTCTTCTTTCTCTCCTACTGCCCTTTTTCAAAAGGTTGAAAATCAATTTACAATGTATTCTTCTACTGAAGCAGCCACTGAAAGATATCTTGGGAAAGCTAAGACGAAAACTCTGGTATCATCAAAACATTCCTTTTTTTTCTTTTAATAATCATAGTCTGAAGCAGAGATCCTTTTAGATACGATTCACAGAGAAGAACCCATTTGCTTTGTTTCCTGTAGATGTCTTATTAGCTATGTCATTTTCCCTCACATTTTTATTTACATAGCTGAAGCATGGAATTAGGTGGAAAGGGATAAAATCAGCTTTATGTACAATTTTGATAGTTATTTTTGGATTGAACATTATTCTGTACTAATATAAGCTGTAGAAGGAGGGTTATTGTCATTTTGATTAATTCTTAATATAATACTGAGAAAGAATGTGGGTTTAGTCATTTCTAGGTGAGGCCATTTGCAAAGTCTTCCACATTGATTTAGAAAAATCTGCTGTATTGCATTTCCCATTTCTTCAGTATTAACTCACATGAAGATTTTACATATGATATCCTTTAGTCTTAGTTAATAATATTTCAATTTTTACTTTCTTCCTTCACACTTCACAAGGATGAGGATCCGAATTTAGTTTTATTTCAGAGTTTATTGTGATCTTTTTGAAGTTCTTTAAAATATCAGGTCTCTGCATACCATTTGTATGTTTTGGGAAAAAAAAATAACAAGATTGAAGATAACAACATAACAACAAGCAAAAAGCAGAAGGAATTCTGTCTTACTGAAAACACTGAAAAATTAATAGTGAATTTTACATATGGCAGGTACTATTTTGATTTACTATTTTGATTCATCTGTATTATAACCATGCATCTTTAAACCAGTATATGTTGTTTAATTAAAATTTGATATGCCTGTTGAATTCATTAATGTAGTAAGCTAAAATCTCAATCTTTAGTGTTTCATGTGGTGTTACTTTGGACCAGGAGGGAATTGTTTCTAATTCAAGAACCTTTGTCAGAAGCTATCAATCAGAATTATAGATAGCTTTTCATTATAGCAATGAGATATTGATTTTTTTTCCTATAATGACATGGGCCAATGCCTTCTTTCTTAAGTAGTGTAATGTCTCTTTTTGTTGTTGTTTCAATGTTCAGCTAAAGAAGAATATTCACAACCCAATCTTTTAAACTATTAGTGGTTACAATTATATGAAACAGTGACAGAATAGGGAAAGAATAGATTGATAGGGTGATTGATAAATCAGTCACATTTCAGGATTTACAATAAGGTGTTTGAGAGTCAACCAAAGAAATGTTTATGCTGTTTAACTTTGGGGGTTACAGGATGATGGCCTTCATCTTGGAGGTGTGGGGGCTGTAGCACAACAACTATATTTCAAACAGGAGAAATAAAAATGAAAATATGAGGCTATTTAGCCTATTTCAATCTTTGAAAGATTTTGATACTAATTAAGTAATTGAGGTGTGCATACGTAAAGACAAGAGTGTAACAAATGTCAGATATGAATTTACTGAGACTCAATGTCCTTCATCACCAGAATAGAGGCTTACTGAATGGAAGAAATAGAAAATATGATACAACTTAATTTCAGCAATATTTTGATGGCACCATATGGCTTGAAATTCTTACAATCAACTAGAAAAATTTTAGAACACTTCTATGCACTATTAGCAACAAAAATTGCAAATTTTTAAGTAGTGGGAGTTCTGAATAGTCAGAAGATCAAAATTGGATAGGAGAGTGAAATCCAGACAGAATAATTAGTTCAGGGTCTGATCTACTGGGTAAGGTCAAGAAAAGCGAGTTCTTCATTGGATCCAATGAATGGTGTCCATCTCCTTCCAAATGAAAGAATTAGCTTAATCTCTGCCACTTATGGCTTGGCACATTTCTTGCAAATTTATAAACCTCAGAGGAAAGATAGAAAAAAACTGAAGTCATTGCAGATCAACAACTTGAGCAAATTTAGAACATTATCCATGCCTTTTAATCAAGTCCTTTGCAAACGAAAAATTGAAATTAGTACAGATTAATAGGTTACTTACTAATGTTAGTGAATTTTATGAAGTAAAATAACCTAGCTTTTTACTTTTCTATCCATGGGCAACCTGCAATTCCTCTTCTGAGATGACCAGAAAAAATATATATAAAGACCTCTTAAAACAACTGCTTTTGTGCAGAAGTTTTGTTTGTACATGTGAATAATGGCTTCTCAGGCTTGAGAAGGCAATTTCAAAGCGAGTGCAGATGACAAGGAAACAGAAAATGTCTTTTGGTCTTTTAGCCAAGATACAGCATGAATGCATCACAGATCTTTTTTTGGCAAGGTAGCGTTTTCTGCTTCTGAGAGTCAGGCACTTTACAGTGGTGCATGGCAGGAGAACACAAGACCACAGACAAAGCCAGGAACTACAGACAAAGCCAGGAACTAGACAGTGTCCAGCTTGATATATGAAAAAAAAATCAAGGACTGGAACAGGTTGCCCAGAGACTGTATGCAACCTCTGCTGCTGAATACCTTCAAAAGCATCCAAAAAATGGTGAGTATTCTGGTCTGATATCACAGGGATTAGGACCAGAAAATTTCTAAGATTCTTTCCAAGCTGAGTTATCCTATAAACTTTCAACTAGCAGCTTTTCATATCATTTTCATAGCTAGGAGGGTTTTCCTCATGCCTCTGTCTGATCTGTTTTTCAGGGTACTTAACCAAGTGTGGGTTACAGCCTCAAATTTGTAGTGAACTTCAAGTTTCCAAATTTACAGATTGTGAGGGGGAAAATTCTAAGCACACATACTATTTTGGACTTAAACCAGAGTCACTAAGTGAGACAACACTCATCTCACTTTGTATTCTAAATGGCACCTTTTTGTGTCCAATTTAGTGCCTGTTGATGCCTGAATTGTATCTGGTTTTTTCTGGCTCTCAAGGCACTGTGTACTTGTGTAACATTCCACCATTGAGAGAATATCTTTTATTAAAAAAACCAGAGAAGTAAATAGGGTCTTTTCTGCTTGGCCTTTGTCATTCCTAGCCACATTTACTTTACTACCCTCTCATCCTTTCCTTTTACTCACTGCTGCTAAGAAACAACTTTCTACATCAGCAGAGAAAATAGACAATCTTTTTATATGTCTTCTTACTTTCCCAAAGCTTCTTCTGACCTAAAAGGAATTCTTTTGCAGGAGGGTGTGGAAATGTATATATATATATATATATGTATACATATATGTATATATGTATACATATGTATATATATGTATACATATATATATATATGACATGTTTCCTGTCTGGGCAGAGGGAAAAATAGGTTTGATGGGAGAGAAAATAATACATGTTTCTTACTTTGCAGTGAGACAGATCTTGCTAATATGATGTCATAGACAATTATCAGGATTAAATTAAATAATATCAAACTTAACTGATACTAATACCTTAAATATTAGGAAATGCTCTGTAGATTATTATGAATGGGGTTCCACAGTTTCAGAGGTCTGTAGAGTCATCCTTAAAGCACCCAGAACAGAGAGCATACAGTAATATGGATTATAGACAGTGACTGTAATGAGTTAATTTCTTATTTGTTTTTCTAAAGGACAGTTCTGAAATCTATGGGATCTCTTGTTTCTCCAGGTCTGCTTCTTCACAATGTCAGTGATTTGAATGAAAAGGATTTAGAAAGAACAAGTTACACTATATTCATATTCTTTCTATTTCTGTTGAAAGTTTGATCAAGCCTGCCAAAAAAATTAATCTTGTCATGGAGATGTCTGGGTTGTTTATGTCCTAAACATAAACATTCAGAGCTGGCCAATTCTATTTCTGAAATGAAACTGCCTCATCTGAACAGAGAGAAGAGATACTTTAGCAAGGTACAATTTCCCAGTTTTTCTTTTTACTGTGATATCTTATGCTTAAATTTTGTTAGTAAACTATTAATTAAAAGTAAATATTGTTAGTAAAAAAAAAAGGTAAATGAAATTTTAAATTTATCTCTGTTTAGTCTTCATAATTCACAAAGACTAAGCCTCATTTTTAGAAAAATCATATATTTACTGACCAAATCTTTCCTTGAATCTTTTGAGGTTTTGGACTTTTTAGTTTTCTTTTTTTTCCCCCTTCATAAATCTCATTTCTCAAAAGAAATAAATAACGTCTCATTATCTATGTCAACTGTATTTGCATAAGCATTCCTTACATATAGCAGTAGATATTCCCAAAACATAAAAGATGTAATGTTCTTGAAAAGTGTATGTCAAAAGATGGGTAAAGCTAAATAGTCCTCTGGAATCAAAATGTTTGTACTGCATGTGCTGAGGGTCAAAATCTAATATTTGATACAGTCATAATGTGCAGGAAATCTTCACTGTCCAATTTCTGGTGAAAATTTCTCGCTGCTTTCTACAATTGCCAGTCAGCACTACCAATTTCCAGTATGACTATGAATAAAAAACCTCTTATCTGCGTTCTGTCCTCAGAGCATCATGCTTAAAGCATGACTCTTTATCCATTTGTAGAAACTTGTTCATGGCTGCAAGGTAAGTATTATGATATAGAGAGTACAGACACTTCTGAATCTAAGGTTTGGTTACTTTTCCATGCTTTTACTATTAAATATCTGGAAGAAACTGATTGTACAAGGTGGGTTGCTTTGGCATGTTTCTAAAGCTACATCAGAAGCAATGACTGTGACCTTCAGATTCATAATTAAGACTTTTTTAGCATATTCTTCAGGTTTTTCTTTGGAAATTTCACCATTGCTACTGCAGTTATTTCAACCCCTTTTGGGCAGAGAGGAAACCTGTACAATGGAATGCTCCTTATTTCACTTCCAAAAATATTTTGGAAAAAAACCCTGTCATTGGAGACCTGGATATATCTTAGGAACTCACAGAATCCAAGCATGTAATTTTTCCCTTCCTAAAGTCAATTGATAGAGCTCAATTTCAAGTTAATAGGATGACAACTAAGTAACCCTGCAAGTAATTCTGTGAAATATACTATTTTCCATTTTAGATTCTGTCATTCTTAAATGAGTTATTGAAAAACTTTTCAACTTAAAAAGCAAATGAAACATTGGAAGCTTATTATGAAACGCAAAAAAACTGCAGTACTAGCTCAAATTACAGATACTCTTCAGCTGATCCCATACCAAGGTAAATATTTGTGAAATAAAAATAAACATTGGTGACAGAAATTACAGATTATTTATATGACAAAAGTGGGAGCTGAATAATTTTCCATGCAAAAGATATTTTACTGAAAACTCTTCAGAGTAATTGAATGTATAATTAAAGTGAGATATGGCAAGATAGTATTTGAAATGCCCAGATAAAGATCTTGTTGAACAAAACTTAAAGAATATACAGCAGAGAATACCATTATACATTAATATACCATGATCGTGTTCCTTATGGTAAAGATTCATTATCTATGTATTGTAAAAAGATTAAGAAGCTGGACTGCTTTTAAGTGTTGAAAAGTTCCTAATAATCCCCCAGAGGAATCATATTTCTCTCGATAAGAGAAATATCTGCTATATATAAATGTTTGCAAAGATTTTTCATTATTTCAAAAAACATTATATTAACCAACAAGGTATATATAATTACTTATAGCAATTTATTTATTAACAATTAATTGATTAGTTTTGCATTTAAATTATAAAGCCTAAAACAAAGCAACTGTTTTTTAAATCTGAATTGACATGTGCATGAAAGCATCATTGAAATTAAATTCAAAGAGAAAATATTTCTTAAAAAGTTATATCCTTCTCTTGTTCTTCATTTGATGCTACCATTTACTGTTCTCCCCTACATGCTTGACATACTGAAGCAACATAATTGTTACATTAAAAATTGTCTTAAGAAGAGGTGGGAAAAAATTAGGAAAAAGTAATATATATTATTTGTATAGTTTCACTAGTGTCTATATTGCATATCTGCTGTGAAAGTATTGCAAATAACAAAGTGTTGAATTTCTCTTGAAAATACAAATATATTGTCAAAACCACTTGCAATATTTAAAGCTTCCCTACAAAAAATAGAATTTCTAAAATAATGTTTACCTTTATAAATATACCCTTACAGAGACCTTATCAATCTAATATCTTTCTACAGCTCAAATTTCTTAAGATTTAAGAAAAATTAAAGGCTAAAAGAAACAATAAATTTAAATTTAAAAGGAAAGAAATTGCAAGTTAAAAATCCTCACATATTTTTATTTCTGCTCTTTCAGGTACATACTATAGTTTTTCATGGTATTATTGAACCACCTCTATGTACTCAACTGCATGGATACAAAATTGATGGGAAAACTCATCATTCTTGTGAGGTGGTATTTTTTGCTGCTGTGTTACCCAAGTTATTTTTACCTTCCTCTGCATGTGTCCTCTGTTTCATAGGTTCATCAGAGCATATTCACCTAAAAAAGTAATCTGCCACTCCGTTGACATGGGTATTGCTGATACACTTGATTGTTCCTGCCCTCCTTCTATTTTTGTGATCTTTTACACCAAAGATCTTAATTTCGAAGGTACTGAAGCGCTTTGTGATTCAGGGTATGTCAGCATGGCCCCTTCTAGATTAGATATTTATTAAATGCATGGCTGTAATTCACAGCTGGGTATATTTGATGGGTCAGAAGGTCTTCTCAAGCACTCTAGTCCTAAAGCTAAATGTGATTACATAAGGTGGGAAGTAGTAGAGATATTTAATTACTAAATCACATAGGCTATTATTTGTGAAGGCAGTGATGCATCGTGAATAAGGCAAATGGAGCACAGTGCTTTTATCCTCTCCCTTCAGTAAGCAAGGACACCTGCATCATTCCTCTGTCTGCAGTTTATTCTGTCAGTGGGGAATGTTCTAGTGAGCATGGTACAAATTAGATTCTTCCTTCTAAACAAGACAGGGTCTAAAATGCATTGTCATGCTTATTAAAGCAGATATTACCATCCTCCTTAAGCAATTTTTTGGAAACTGATATTCTGTGTGTGTTTATTGAACAGATATTGTCTTCTGCTGATTATTTTTGTCATTCAGGCTATCCCCACTTTCCTGGAATGGCAAGGCGATGGTTGCCTGTGTCTTGACCTACCTACTTGAATGGACATGGTAAACTACTGGACAACAGAAACTCCTGGATGTGATGAGATGGATTTATGGGAATCTAACAACAGTTACAGAAGTGCCATGTTTGGATTTTAGTGATGGCTTAGGAGTAGGTATGCAAGAAACAGGCAAACTTTACAGGAGGTGAGAAGGACCTTTGGGAAAGGAAATCTTGCAAGGCCCAAGATACTATGAAAATCATAGCAGCAGCAGCACAGGGCTGAGAACACCTTGATAACAACGGTAGAAATAACTGATAAGAGTACAGACAGATGTAGCAGAACATGATACCTTGCATTTTCAGCTACAGGTGAGCGGCAAAAAGGATAATGCAACATAGCTTCTCGTGCAATGGAGAAGCCAAAGAGAGAGCTTTATTCAAAGAAAGATTACACTTTATAGGGTAGTACGTGCAAAACAAAATAGGAAAAACTCATTGGTCCAAGAAGACAACACCTCTCTGAAAACATACCTTGTGCAAAATATCACGAGACTCTCACACGGCTCTCATGGCCCCTGCAGGTGCATAACCATTGTTATAACTTCTTATCCTTGTGAAGGCTGAGAAAGGGAAGACTTCAAGGCTGTTTTTTCCCAGCAGCTTCCAACAACAATGATATGAAAAGTAATTAGGGACGTATTGTTTATTTGGGAAGGAACAGCAGTAAAACAAAAGAAAAAAAACAGAGAGAGAAAAAAAGGAAAAGAAAGCAGCAGTCGAGGATGAGTTGGGGCTATATAGGTGGAGCAGATAGTGGTCTTGGTGCTTGATTACCATGCCTGGGCAGCACAGGAAAACAGAACCTGACCATAAATAATGTGGTGAATCTGCTTCTACTCATAGATGGACCAAGGTCATCCAAGATGCTTTCTTTTGCTTAGTGGAAAATGTCCAGGCAGTCCTGCTACTGTCACCTTCTCAGTACCCTTCTGGGTCTCATGGCACCTTAACCTCCCATGCAGTCTCCTCCTCTTCTGCCTAAAAAAAGAATTAAGAATAAACATTTTGAAGCATTTCTCCCTTGATAGACTGCTAAATGTTCTCCCAAAGGTCTGCATGACTAGAGAAGACATGATAAAACCAAAAAAAGACATTTCAAACAGGAAAAAGGCATTAAAATAGCTAAACCAGAAGTCTAAAGATGAAGTTAAAACAAATAATAACTGGTCTTATGAAAGTATGTTGAAAATACAAGCTGACAAATTCTAAAATATATAAAAGCTTCAGTCCTCAAAAGTACAAGCTAAGCAAACCACTTATAAAAAATTTATTCTTACTTGCCCATAAATGAAAGAAAATATCAAGGTAAATTAGATTTTTGTGTGTGTGTTTTTCCAGCACAATGGCCAAGTGCAACCTGGCTTTCAATCTGACTACTTTGAAAGCACTGTAAATAGCACAGTTAGACATAAGCAGGACTAATGTAGCCAATGTCTAGCCTGAGGTCAGTGGAGCATGGCTGTCCTTCTCCAGGGCCAGATGTTAAAACAACAAAACGTTTTGTGAACAGGTGAAGGTAAAATGTGATAATCTGTTCTCGGGGTTGAAACATCAGGGGCAGGGATATGACATGATTTCTGAAACGAGAAATATTTTTACTTCAAAATAATACCATAGCTTTCAGTGCTGACACTAAGTACCTTTTCACAGAGCCCTTTATGATTGTCTGCATAGGGAATAAATACATTCAACTTTCAGCAGCATCATCCAGTCTCATGGTGATCTGGATAACACACTAGCAATTAATTAAGTTCACAAATCAGGTGTAATTAATTCTCTGAGCAATTATTTAATTTCAGTCCAAGCAAACTGATTCTAGCTACAAATGTGCATGTTTTTCTGTGGTTAGCTGTTTCAAAGAAAAACTATTCAAATAAAACCTGCATGTTTTTTTCTTCTCCTATCCCCCATGCACTAAGAGTTTAAATATAACTGGATTTATCGTCACAGAACACATCCAGTAGAATGCACACGAATAAACATAAACAATGCACATAACATACAGACAATTCTGCCAAATATTGATTGATGCCTCTGCAGCATATGCTGGAGAGGGCTATTATAGAGATTCAGCTAATGCGTGAAAATATTTATTTGCACTTATTCTTTTACTTTTACTTTTTCACCACTGAACATTTACTTAAGATTTACCAAGAAAAGCTTAGAAAATAGTTGATGTCCCTATGTAACTGGTATATTTTAAAAGGGTTTCACTGGAACTGCATCAAATAAAAAAGCAAAACTTACTGAAACCAATTGTTCTGCTCCCACCATATCCAAAAGTTAAAACATTTACAAATGTTTTCCTAACTCATGATCAAGTGCAATGTATATATTTTAAGTGTTGTTGCCTGAACCAGAATGCAATAATTCCTAGTAGTGATCAATCTGCTTCAACATTTCTGTATGTTTCTAGGCTTTTATAAAAAGAACTCATATAGGAAAGTAAAATGCAAATTCTGTATCTTCCTTTATAAATATTTTCTTTGCTTGGAATACATTTGCAGAATACCCACATATCGGTCCTTAGAGCTATATAAAATCTTCAATTGTACTTATCATGTTTTGGTTGGTTTCATTTGACTTTTAATGGAGGAATGGATTGCCTTTTTAATTTTTTTGCTTAGCTTTATTTTTAAGGAACATATTTATGTCATCTTTTCAAAGGAAGAAATTATGTCAGACACTCTTCCAGGACTGATGTGCCAATTCTTCTAGTTCTGATGGAAAACTAAATGTATATGTGTGTAAATCTCTTTTTCAAGTTTCTTTGGCTGTCTCAAAGAACAAACTGTAAAATTCAGTTTTATCTTCTTCCTCCACATCCATTCCTAAATGTTATCTTATTTACCAGTCATAAAAAAAAAAAAAAAAAAAAAAAAAGAAAAATTACAAGGAGAAGACATTCTATCAGCAGAATTTACAAGGACTACTACAAAAACATTCCCCTGCATGGAAGTGTATAATGTAAACCAGCATGATAAAAGTTTAGAGAGTGTATTAGTTTCTTTTCACTAAAGTGAACATAATATTGCATTCTACTGCATAATTTTCACTGGGTTTTTTTGCAGAAGAAGTAGAATTTCAGGATATTTTGTTTTATTGCTGATTTTTTTATTTTCGGCACTCTCCAATAAGTAAATAATGTCCAGATGTTAACATTTCCCAAAAGGATGTTTTAGAATTGTCTAAATCAACTATGTGTCTTGTTGGAGTCAAGCCTTGCTGCTTTTCCAATTAGCATTTCTATTCTTTTCCACTATTGTCAGTAGATTTTTCAAAATATTGTCATTGTATTGTCATTTTCAAAAGTATTAGACAACAAGAATAGAAATTTCTCCAAAATTTTCATAATTCATTCTGTTCTAATCCCCTTCATTATTTTGTCATATCTTTTCAATTCTCCATTTTTTAATATCAAGTTTTGTGATGAACTATGTCAATCTTTTAGTTTCCACATTTTACTTTCCTCTCTTTGGTAAATAATGTAAGTTCTGAGCATATATGTCTATGAACCATAATATCCGAACTGGGGACACTAGCTAACATCTCAGAGCAGGTTTTTTCTAATGAATCCTGAAGCATCCTTGGTTTTGACATCAGAAACAATGTTCAAATGAAGCAATCCTGAAAAAAAAATTAAAAAGGAAAGAACAGCCAAGGAAAATAATAGTTTCTTTGAGAAATTAAGTGCTAAACACTTTTAGCAAAGCCCTTCTCATTTTTCAAAGTTGAGAAAATTCAGAATTTTTATTGATTATAGATACAACTAATGCAGAAAATACAGAGAAAGTTGTAATTTTATCATTAGTTGCATCTTTATTCACAAGTTTTCAACTTGAACATCCACAGGCATTTTGAGGAAAGTGTTCGGTGCTCTTTAAAGATGTTTCTGTTTGAAACAAATAAAAGCTTCTAAAGTGTACAGTACAAGAGAATAGAAAATCTAGGAGTGAACAAAATTTTTTGTTGACAAATAGTCATAAATTCAGGAATATGTATAAAGAGTGCATTGAGAGAGGAGAGCAATATGGGAGGAATCTCAATTGACTCAAAAAGATGAGGACTTGTACATAAAACCATGAATGTAATTTCTTTGGCTGTATTTATGCTAAAATTAACTGTAAATGTAGTTCTGCTTTAACTGAATTGAAAAGGGCAACTAAGAAAATGGCTTGCATCCTGATAATAAATAAAGGCACTGTAGCTTTGACAAATTCCTCCAGTCTAAGTCACTAGCATGGAAAACTGAGTGGCAAGAGCTAATGAATATCTAATGTAAATTTTAATATTTATATAAGCTATGTTAATATAATCACTTAACATTTGGGATGATTATTCTCATATAGGATCCTACTGGGATCCTATGTTCCTTTGCCCTCAAATTTAGCAATTACCCTCCTTTTTCCTTTGTAGCACTTTAACAGATGGGAAAACCGAGTATTTGTTTGCATGTTATTATCTGTGGATCATAGAACAGAAGTCCAATTTCAAGGAGGTAAATGTCTGGTAGCATTATCATTTAGAAGTCAAAGGATGCAGCAGTGTGAAAAATGAGGATATTTATCAATGAGATGAATTTTTGAGGCTGGATGTTGCTTAACTTCATATATCAGATGTAAGCTACTTTAGAGGGAAATGAATCATTCTTTGAAAGGTCCTGTCTCTTCCCATGAGATGTAAAGGTAGGCTAAAGTTCCACAAATACTTGGTGCTGTAAAGGTCAGCAAGACACATCCAATTCTAAATCAGTGAATGTAAGCCACTGATTCTATGCTCTTTACTTGGCTTCATCTCATTTTAAGTTTCCAAAACAAACAGTGTTTGTATACCACATTACAATGCTCTGATCATTATGGTTGCTATGGAAACTTAGCTCAAGTTTTATCAATATAAACTCAAATAATTGAATTGTGATTAAGCACAGTAGGAGAAAGAAGAGCTCACACCACATCCTTGTACTTCAAAGCAAATTACAAGGTCATGAGTCCAGGCATGCAGGAGCAGGATCTTCAGGGCAATTCCACTGCTCCCATCAAAGTGCATCTGAACAGGAGTAAAGGCTACAGAGACAAGAGCTATGAATCCAAGTTGGTACGTGCTGTGAGTAAAGTACTGGGATAACTTCTGCCTCATTACAGGATAGAAATGAAACTTCTGGAGCCTTGCAACAGCAGTGAAAGCAAAACTCAAAGCCAAGTGCAAGGTCCTACACCTGGGTCAAGACAATCCCAGGAATATCTGCAGGCTGGAAGGAGAAATGATGGAGTGCAGCCCTGTGGAGAAGGCCTTAGGGATGATAGTTGATGAAAAACTCAACCTGAGCCAGTAGTGTGCACTCACAAAAAAACAATGAATTCCTGGGCTGCATCCAAAGGGGCTTGGGCTGCAGGTCAAGGGAGGTGATTCTTCCTCTCTACTCCACTCTGTGAGACCCCACCTCTGGTACTGCATCCAGCTCTCCAACATAAGAAGGACATGGAACTGTTGTACCATGTCCAGAGGAGGGCCATGAAGTCAATAAGAGGATTAGAGCATCTTCCCTAGGTTGAGAGAGTTGTGGCTGTTCAGCCTGGAGGAGATTTTGTGGAGATCTTATAGCACACTTCCAGTGTCAGAAGAGAGTCTCCAGGGAAGCTGGAGAGGGACTCTTCTTCAGGAACTTTAGTGATAGGACAAGGGAGAATAGGTACAGACTGAAAGGGGAAATTTGGGTTAGATACTCGGGAGAAATTCTTTACTGTGAGGGTGGTGAGATGCTGGAACATTCCAGGAAGATGTGGATGCCCCAACCCTGGCAGTGTTCAAAGCCAGGCTGGAAAGGAGCTCAAACCACCTGATCTAGTGGGATGTGTCCCTTCCCATGTCAGGAGGGTTGGAACTTGATGATCTTTAAGGTCCATTCCAATGCCTTAACTTTCTCTGTTTCTGTGAAAGCCTGGGTACAGCTGCAGAGTAATCCATTGTTCCACCTCACAGCTATCAACCTTGCTCTTAAGTGTAAAGTTGATTTAATGTCATTTTCTTATAATTAATTTACACAATTGGCACTAATCATCAAATAACTATGTGCACAAATTCCAGTGTGAAAAAAAAAAAAAGGAAATGTTAAACATTTGTAGTATCTACTGTCTGTGGAAAGGCACAAACTTTCAAGCCAGAACTAGAAGAACTCAGAGCAGTAATTAATGATGTGGAGCAGAGGATAGTCAGAAGAAAAAAGTAAGTTTTCACATGATTAAAAAGGTTTTGGGCCTGCAGCAGCAGAATACATTTTAAAGGTTTTTAGGACAGCTATGTAAATACAAGATATTATACAATATTGTCCATGTGAAAATAGAGTCAGCAAGCACAAAGCAATGTAAGAGTTAAGATGAACTGCTTGTGAACACTGTGGGGTGCATACAATTGCACAGGCACAGCTATTTAGGGAAAGGAACTGGGTACCAGTTATACAACTCAGCTGCAATACAATGTGCAGTTCTGGTCATCTTAATTAGTAAGGGAACAGCACATAAGGACCAGTCTTTGTAAGAATCAATGTGAATCAGCAGAAGCAAAATAGTGAAAAAGCCAAAAAAGAAGTTTATCTGAAATATCTAAGTTTATCTTGGAGAAGAATAAAAATGTCTTTTGATATAAAAAACCCCCAATGAATTCCAGAGAGAAAAAATGGCAGAACACAGTAAATCCCTTTGCCATTTTTTTAAGAGACACAAAAGAGGTAGCTAATCTGGTACTACTGTGTGCCATTCACTGAAAGTACTCATTGCCAAAAAATAGCACCAGGAGAGTGTTTTAAGTTGAAAGGGAAAGGGAATTTGATGCTTACATGCATGCTGAGTACTTCTGTAGTTAAATCCTAGAGAGAATTTTAGAGCAGCAATGTTTTTAAACTGACACTTCAGAACAAAATTTTAAAGGTGCTTGTAGCATGCCAGTTTTTCTAGATCTTTCTTTCTGGATTATTTCACACAGTCAAATATCAAACAGAATTACCAGACTGTGGTGTCTCACAACCATTTCTCTGGTTTCTTAAATCCTCTATTTCTGTGATGATGGCAGATCACAGCTGCCCCTATTGTATCATAATTACATTGAAATTAATCTGCAGCAAACGAAAAGATAATCCCATGAGTTATAGCTGTTGATCAGGTTTCAGCATGGGGAAAAAAATAAAGCAAATTTATTTCAAAACAGGGAAAATGCTAATATAAATGATATTCTAGAACTATTAACTTACAGAAATTATTTGTTAGAATCAAGAAAAAGGATAAAAGCAGAGAAGCAGATTTTTATTTTTTTCTTTTTTTTAGAAAGGGGGAGTTTTTGTGGCTTGATATGGCTCTGTATTCTCTTTACCTTCATAAGTTCATATGGCCAGCAAATACAGTACAGAAAATCTGAATGAAGATGTTTTCTTTTCATGAAGCTTGTGGTAACTTAAAAGCTTTGAGTCCTCAGCTGTGCTTTCAAATTTGGTTGAAATTGGATAGTTTGTTCGAAAGTTGTTGGGTAGTCTGACAGACTGAGAGACAGATAAATGGGCATGGGCAACATGATTGCATAAAAGTTTTTTTTTAGGAAGCCAGGATAAAAATAAACTCCCTTTATTAAAACACTCAGTAGACTTCTGGAATTGCTAAGAAAGCTTCCTAAATTACAGTACTATACTTCTAAGGCTGTTTGAAGGTTTGTAATGGTTATAATGGTTATTCTTGTCTGACTATCTAAAATTGCTGCATGTCACTCATTCCCAATGGCTGTTTAACAATTTTTGTTTTTGCATACGTGTTACCAACTGACTGCAGCTGGAAGAAACAAAAAGCAAGACAAAACAAAATCTCAATATTCATTTAGAGTTGTCTCTACCGAGGTCTGTAAACAGAACCCATTAATTCAGCTGGAAGCATGATGAGGGGTATACAAGCTGGGCAGTTCAACCCAAGAGAGCTGAACTCCTTAGGTTGGAAAAGACCTTTACAGGCCTTGAGTACAACTGTTAACCCAGCACTGCCAAGACCACAATTAACAGTTTCCACCACATCTACATATGTTTTAAACTCCTCCAGGGATAGTGACCCCACCACTTCTGTGGGCAGCCTGTTGCAATGCTTGACAGCTGTATCAGTGGAGAATTTTTTCCTAATATCCAGATTAAACTTTCTCTGACATAATCTAAAATTGTTTTCTTTTGTATGGTCAGTTGTTAAGTGGGAAAGGAGACTGATGTCCACCTTTCAAGTAATTATAGAGAGCAAAAAGGTCCCCTCTGAGCCTTCTTTTCTCCAGGCTAAACAGCCCCAGTTCCCTCTGCCCCTCTCATAGGACTTGCTCTCTAGACACTTCACCAGCCTTGTTTCTCTTCACTCACAGGTCACTTGCAATTATTTTATGATGCCAGTTTTGAGAATCAAGTAAATACCTGATTCTGAAGTACATCATAAAAAGCTGAGGCCCTTTTGGTCATTTAATGGAACACAAAAAGCCATTAAAGTAAACTGTGCTCCTCAAAAGAGTATTTATTCAGATCATGATGTGGTTTACTTCAACCACTTCAAATTTTAAAATCCATCTTTGCTACAGTCCAATTGTTATTTTCAGTAAACAGATAGGCATTTATCTAGAGGCAGAAGAATATTTGGTCTGATTAGATTATTTACTGTTTTAAAAGAAAGGCCTGTGAGAACTCATGCAAATATGGATTTGCCTTATGTTTGTTTTTTTCAGGGAGATAAAGACCCTGTTGGAAGTTTGAAGCAAAGCTGAAGTGATGAAGAGTCCATTGCTGGCATTGAAATTACAATCAGGGTACAATTTGGGTACAATCACCACATGTTTACATTAAAATAATGTTTTTATTATATACTGAACAATGATTTTCTAGTTCTGTATCTCATATTTTTTAGTCAGCCAAAAGTTAGAAAAGGGGTCCACTCTTGTTCTTTTAAGTCTTATGGTAAGATATCTATTCTCATCAAGAGAAGTCATATATGCTTGATTTTTTGACCTGCTTTCTCTTCTCTTGTAATTACAAAGCACAGAACAGCTGAGCTAAGAAGACAGTGGTGGTGAGAAAAAGGAAATAAATTTCTTAATCAAGCTCTTCATTTAGTTAAAAATGGTGTTGGCCATTCTTGCTTATTATAACTTATTATTCTTATTTTTTTTGTAGTTTGTTTTTCACCTCTTTATTACTGATGCATGTTCATTAGCTCAAAAGATTTATTTTTTTTTATTTGCTGATTAATAGCCCCGTATAATGGCATGGCAACAGGCCCTAGAATAATGTGGGATTCAAATGTTCTGCCCTTGTCACCTTGTGCTGCTCAAGACTCTCTCATAACACAGGGAAAGTTGGAATACTGAGCAAAGAGGTTTTCAAATCACTGGAGAAGGCTTATTGTACCATAATGATCCTTTCTGGGCAAAATCTAAAAGTAATGCTCTGTAGGTGAGCTGACCTTATATGTAAAGCCAGTCCTTAATATTCATCATTACACTGGCTTTCTTGATTATAGAGTTATAATATGCATTCCTGCATCTAATGCTGTTCATCTAGAGTTTCTAGAGTTAGAGGATTTGCTACTAAGTGCAAATAAGAGGCAAGATGCCAAACCTGAGGTAGAGACAGTTTTCACTACTGGATTAGGTAAAAGAGTTATGTTTATTTTTAAAATATCTATTTCATCTCTTACTTGTATGCATCCATTTGCTCCAATGGTGCCTCAGTGTTTTGTTTCCCTTAAAAGACCTTGGATGTGAGATTTTCTTTTTGATGAAGGGCTATTCAGAGCTTAGTGTTTTTATATCTTGAACCATTCCATGATGAAAATATATACCCTTTCCATCACATACCAGAAAGAAGACAATAAAACTGCCATAGCAGAATAGACTGCAAGGTAAGTAACTGTTTTCTAGTTCTTAAAGACAACTTGTAAAAAGAAAATGGGCTGTTTTTTAAAACCATATTTGAAAGAATTGATGTATTTATCTTGAAACCTGGAAGAATTTTTATATCATCAGTAAGTTCTGACCTATTGATCTGCCTTCCATCTGGTGACACCATTTATACTCATGCAGAGCACAATCAATAGTATAGGAAAACCATATTTTTCCTGTATTACAGTGATATTTTAAGTGACAGTATGGTCAAGGGAGAAGGTTTCAATAATAATAAAAAAAAAATTAAAATAAGAAATATAGTTTGGGGTTTAATAGCTCGACCATATTGATTTTTACCAGGGTTATTTGCCATATTTTACCATAAGGAAGAGTTGTCATCTCTTAAAAACCCATTTATTTTCCAATTAATTATTTCAACTTGGGTAAGCAAATAAGAGCACCAAGGCATTATTATGTTTTTCAAAAAAAAAAGCCAAACTTTCCTGCCCCAGAGTTCTATCAACTTTCTGCACCCTTTCCTCTGGCTCTTTGGGATCCTTTAACGTTAATATTTTTCAAAAACGTGAAAGGATCCCGGTTCTTCCCCTAGTCTCAACAGTGCAGACTATCATGCCACAAACAAAAGAGGTTTCCAGAGGCTCTGTTAGGAGGAGGAAAAGCAAAAGCACACCCTTGGCTTTTGCTCCAGCAGAAATCATTTAGAGAAACAGGCTTTCATTGACAGGCTTAGGCAACAGCCAGTACTCAATACCACAGAGAAACATAAATAAAAGCCCAAAGTCTCAGTCAGTCTGACTGGGAAGAAAAGTCCTTCCTCACTTCAAAGCCAGCCAGTATTGTTTCACTTTTATGGGGTGAAGCTTACCTGAAAGCACTGAGATCTTGTTTATATCTTCACAGCCACGACTGACTGTATTAATACACTATAGGCACTAGAAAATAAAAACAGCCAGATAAACTTTAAATTGCTGCTGCCAGATTCACACCCTTTTAACATTTCGGGGGGCAAGAGACCCGAGTGTGATAGATAGAAATTAAGACAGAAAATGTTAAAAGACTTTCAATATAAGGAAACTCAGGGAAAATTGGTTTGGGCTAAATGATTAGCAACCTATCAAATCTGTTTTAGAAAGCACTAAATGGTGAAGACAATTCTGGGGAGACAAGGGCAACTCTAACACAGACACTGAAGACTGAGTCCAAGGTGAAAGCACTGTGTTAGGGGTCAGGCCACCTGCCACGTGTTGGGAAATTAGACTGGTGTCATGCTGCCCCAGATCTGTGGTGCTTGTCAGACCTGCACTGCAGGGCCTCAATTATGTGAGAAGTAGTTGAGTGCTGTGGAACAGAATTCTTAGAATAGAACTTATTACTCACCTTTTTTACCTTATTACGTAAATTTAACTGTGTGTCACTGAGTGGTGTGGTTCTGTTCTCATATCCATCTGATTCACATTCCCTCCAGGACAGCACAAGAACAAGAATAGCACAGCTGACATTTTGGGTCACTGGTTTTACTGAATGCCATCTGAACACTGATGCCATCTTCTCTGGGGTTTCCTGCCTTCACAGGTGGCCAGTACCAATGTTTCAAAAGAATAAGGAGGGGAAAATTAAATATAATTCAAAGGAAAAAAAAAATCTTTCTTTACTCTTCAGTAAATTTCTACTTTTATAGCCACTCCCATCAAAATCTTGGTATTGTTCCCCTACAAAAGTAGCTGGCTTTGTGAAGAAATACAAATAATAATAATAAGCATTGTCTGCATGAAATGCCTGTGGAGATGACATGAATCTATCATTCTCCTAATCATAGCCCAGAGTATACATATGTGGTTTTAACCATTTCTTTAATCAGAGTTTGCATCTCTCTGGTGGAGCTCTGTGGCTTCATGCAACCCCAGAGAGGCTGTGCCTGTCAGAGCAGCACCCTGTCTTAGTTCATCATTTTCTCTAAGAGTGAAGAAACTGCCAAGGAGTTCATCTAATACAAAGTAGCTTGGCTCTCTCTGGGCCCTGAAGCAATCAGCAACAAGTAATGAAGTCTGCATGCATCAAAAAAAAACCAAAAAAATCCAAACCAAAAACTAAAAAAAAAATCCCAATGAAACAAAAAAATAACCACCAAAAAACTCAAACCAAACAAAAAAAAAAAAAATACAAAAAACAACCAAACAAAAAACCCACAAAAACAAACTAACAGAAAAACACTACCTTTAAAATTAGTGAGAAACTAATTGCAATAGTGTAGCTGATATTGTTCTTGCAGTCATCCTTTGTGAATTGTAAATTCCCTGGAAATTTCACAGAAACTTCAGCTGAAAGATTATTCATCTGAAACCAGTGAATGAAGAAAAAAACAGATGGAAGGGTAAAAAAGAGAAGTGTTTGCTCTGCAGCAGCAATTAATTTGTTAACTCTTCAAGGGAAATACAAGAGATGCTGCCAATTATATTTCTGTACTTGTGCACTGTATAGCAAAGGTTAGGGAAGTGTGGCAGCTGAAAGTTTTGCAGGGACTAAATTAGTAACCACAAATAATTTTGTTAAAATGGAAATCTAAGGTTTAAGACATTGGGAATATTTCCTGTAAAATTCCCCCTTCATTTTAAGATTATTTGTTTCTGTTTTGTTCTACTAGGCTTTAGTAGAATTTTTGTTATTAAAGAGGACATGAATCACAGAATCACAGAATCACAGAATCACAGAATCACTACGTTGGAAGGGACCTTCAAGATCATTTAGTCCAGCCCGTGCCCTAACACTTCAACTAAACCATGGCATCAAGTGCCACTTCCAGACTTTTTTTAAACACATCCAAGGATGGTGACTCTACCCCCTTCCTGGGCAGACCATTCCAGTACTTTATCATTCTTTCTGTTAAAAACTTTTTCCTAATATTCAATCTATATTTCCCTTGGCACAGCTTAAGACTGTGTCCTCTACTTCTGTCAGTGGGTTCCTGGAGAGAGGGACCAACCCCCACCTGACTGCAAACACCTTTCAGGGAGTTGTAGAGAGTGATAAGGTCACCCCTGAGTCTCCTTTTCTCCAGGCTGAACAGCCCCAGCTCCCTCAGCTGTTCCTCACAGGGTTTGTGTTCCAGCCCCTCCCCAGCCTCGTTCCCTCCTCTGCATGTGCTCAAGTGTCTCAATGTCCTTCCCAAACTGAGGGGACAGAACTGGACACAGCACCCAAGGTGTGACCTCACCAGTGCTGAGTACAGGGAGGAATGACCTCCCTGCTCCTGCTGGCCACACCATTCCTGATCCAGGCCAGGGCCATTGGCCTTCTTGGCCACCAGGGCTCACTGCTGGCTCATGTTCAGTCAGTGCACCAGCACCCCCAGGTCCATTCCTGCCTGGGCACTGTCCAGACACACCATCCCCAGCCTGTAACACTGCAGGGGTTATTGTGGCCAAAATGCAGGACTCAGCACTTGGACTGATTAAACTTCATCCTGTTGGACTCTGCCCATCTATTGAACTGTTCCAGGTCTCTCTGCAGAGAGCTCCTACCTTCCAACAGATCAACACACTCCCAGCTTAGTGTTGTCTGCAAATTTACTGAGGAAAGACTCAATGCCCTCATCTATGTCATCAATAAAAATATAGAACAGAACAGGCCCAGCACAGAGCCCTGAGGGACACCACTGGTGCTGATCCCAGCTGGATGCAGCTCCATTCCCACTCTCTGGGCCCAGCCAGTTCCTAACCCAGCACAGAGTGCTCCTGTCCCAGCCACGGGCTGCAGCTTTTCCAGGAGTGTGCTGTGGGAGACAGTGCCAAAGGACTTGCTGAAGTCCAGGTACACAACATCACAGCCTTTCCTGCATCCACCAGGAGGGTCACTTGGTCATAAAAGGAGATCAGGTTGGTCAAACATGACCTGCCCCTCCTAAGCCCACACTGGCTGGGTCTGATACCCTGGGCACCCTGTGAGTGCTGTGTGATGGCACTCAGTACAAACTGTTCCATTACCTTACTGGGTACTGAGGTCAGGATAACTGGCCTATAGTTACCAGGATCCTATTTCCCACTTTTTTTAGTGAATGGGTGTCACAGTGGCCAGCTTCCAGTCATCTGGAACCTCCCCAGTGAGCCAGGACTGTTGGTAAATGATGGAGAGCAGCTTTGCAAGCTCATCTGCCTGGGATGAGCTCCCTCAATACCCTGGGATGGATCCCATCTGGGCCCACAGATTTATGAACATCCAAGGGGCTCAGCAGTTCTCTGACTGCCTCCTCCTGGATAACAGAGGGACCATTCTGCTCCTGACACCATCTGCCAACCCAGGAGGACAGCAGTCCTGAGGACAAGCCATCTTCCCACTAAAGAATGATCCAAAGAAGGCGTTAGGCACTTCTGCCTTCTCCCTATCTGCAGTTACTAAGTTCCCTCCTGCATTGAGTAGATAACAAAGTGGTCTCACCCTTCCTTTTGCCATTAATGTACAAACATTTCTTATTATCCTATACAAACGTTGCCAAATTAAGTTTGAACTGAGCTTTGGCCTCCTTAATATTTTTCCTACGTGGATCCTATCAAGGTGGATAACTGCAAAAAAACCCAACCAAACAAAACACCCCCAAACCAACAACAACCATAGCCTCCCCCCAGCCCCCCACCAAAAAAAAAAAAAAAAAAAGCCAAACCAGCTCTGTCTCAACAAAAGGAAACCTCAAGTTTAAGGGTAATTTTATGTGAAAAATGGGGGAAGGGGAAGATTTCTAGGGAATCTGTAGCAAACAGAAATGAATCAAAACATGAAAATTGCAGGCAAAGGAAAGGAGACCACAACAGAGGAAAAAAATTACTTGTTTATATCCCTGCTTAACTTGGATGAGTTCAGGGAGATTTCTGAGCTGAACCATGTTTTTTAGCTACAGACTCATTAAAGGATACTCTCAACTGTCAGCAGAAGTTATTGAAGTAATAGAATTAAGACTAAAAAATCTGCAAGTCTGACTGATATTTCTTTTTAGGCTTTAGGGAGACCTAAAGATGAAACAAAAATCTCAAACCTCTGTCTCAAATACAGTGTGGAGGCAGAGGACTGACACATGTGACATCAATTATTTCAGAAGGCTGTAGGGGAACCCGAGGACTGACCAGTAGCACAATGCAACCAGCATGTTAAGTAGTTGAAACTGCCTGAAAAATGAAATTAATGTGCATCTGAATAAATATGAACAATTATGATTCATAAATATGAATAATTAGGTAATTGCAATGTAGTTTTTTCAAATGAATAATGTTTTTCACAAATATGCAGTCTCTGAAGTAATCAGCACACCTCCAGATTGGTGCAAGAAAGCTGATAAAGTGCACCTTGACCTTGAAAAGGTGTTGAACAAGATCTTCTAACAAAGACTCTTAAAGAGATGAAGATGATTGTGAAGAAGGAACTAAAATGAATAGATAAATTCCTTATTAAGAGATAGAAAACAAGGGGCAAAAATAGTTAGATTTCACAGGGGAAGAAGATTATCAGAAGTATTCCTTAGTGATTTGCACTTGACTCCATAATTCTTAATTTAGTCTTTAATGATCTTGAAAAGATGCTGAGCAGTGAGGTGGAAAAGTCTGTCAAAGTTAATAAGTTATTTGGTACAATATATATGACCAGTGACTGTGAAAAATGCAAAAGCACTTCCCAGTAGTGACTGACTAGGTGACAGAATGGTGGATAAATGTAAAGGAGACAGCAGAAGCCCACTTTATTACTTTTAGTGTGTTTTAATTAATGCTTGATAAATGAAATTTACAGAAGGTAAATATAAAATTAAATTCATCAATTCATTTCAGAAAAAAATATAGTTGCCTTTGAAAGCTTTCCAAAATACTGTTTCAGTTCAAAATCAGTATTTACAAATTACATCTTTGGTCTGTGGATATTGTTCCTTTGATTTTCATGTTTTAGACAGAATGGAAAAGAATGAAATATCTGATTTATGTTCTATTAAATAAAATCCATCTATGAAAACTTCTGATGGAATATTCTGATTTAATTATATTTTACAAGCAGATAAACATTTTGATAACTGTTTTCAATGTAAAGATCCAGAAATAATGTGTCAATTACCATTAAGATGCTGCAAATTTTAATGATCTTTTAAAATAAATATGTTACAACTGTTTTTTAAGGCAAGGGCAAGAGTTAGAGAACCAAACACATATCATGAAGTAATGAATACAACCTAAAACTAAAGTCTTCCCCAGGGCACTTTGGTCAATATGACTTCATAGGAACTATTGTTCATGTATATTTTTATGTCTGCTGTTTTGTTTGGCTAGGACTGATATAAGAAGAAGATTCCTTTCTTATACTGAGAAATTTTGCATTTTCTACTTTTTATATCCTTTCAATTTTGTCTGCATTATTCACATGATTGGTTGTAGGTGTTTTTCTGTTTCAGGTAACAAAGTAGCTGCAGTAAAATGATGTTTTGGTGCTCTCTAGTTTCTTTTCTAGACTTACATCTCTCTTTTCAGAGATGCAGATGAAATTCAGTCAATTTTTAATTTACTCCTCATTCAGGTTTTTTAAGTGTAAAAATACACTGGTTCCCCATCTGTAGCAGAGATACACAGTACTTTCACTTAGTTCAGAATTATAAGCTCTAAAATCAGCAAGATTTGAAGAATCATAGAGTTATTTAGATTGGAAAAGACCTTTAGGGTCATTGAGTATAACCATATGTGAAGGAATCATTTCTGTAGCCCTTGAGAAAAAAAAAATTAAACAGATCAAAAAGATGAATCATCCATTAAAAAAATAAGTAATTAAAAATAATTTTAAGAAAAGTTAGCAGGGCCACTGAATTCAGTCTTGAGTTTTTGACAATCTCACTATAATTGATGATACAATTAATTGCATCTCTTGAAGGTTTTCAGGACCCTAAGTGTCTGACCATCATGTAAGTACTCCAGGTACCTTATCAAGCTTCTATCATAGAGGTTTGAGGTATTACAACCTTAAAAAATGGCTGGTTGACTTTCAATTAATATGATAAAATGTTAGCACTTTAACTTTTCATCGGTCTCATTAGTTTGCATAATTTTGTTTGCAGCCTTTATAAAATTTATAATTATTAAAGGTGACACAAGAGAAGTTGATTTAAGATGACAAAATAAATATATGCTATAAATAAAATGAAAATAATTTTATCAGTTATCTCTTCATCTGTCTCTTTCTTCATTTCTCTTTTTCTTCACTGAAAAATACATCAAATATAGTTTTGCAAAACTTGAATTAAACTATCAGTATCTAATTTAGAGAATTCTGTAACATAATGCAAAAATAGTAGAGGCCATCATCCCAAAATAATCAGCTTACTTTTAAAATGTCTCCCAGTTTGATGAGTTTGTCAATGTCATGAACGATAGTTCTTCTACTCAGACTATCTGTCAAATCCAGTAGATATCATGAAAAAATACCTGATCTAGGGAAAATACTGGAAATTTTAAAAGAAGAGTTTAAACTGTAGAACCACAATATTGATCATTTTGAGTCATCTAATTTTGTTTTCTCCAAATAAATTAGTAAATGTTGGAAAACATTTTGATGGGCCTCAGATATGAAAGGAAATATCAAGCTGCTCAATGATTTTAAAAATAAGAGGGTGCAATATTACTTTTGCTAATTTAAAATTTGAATGGTAAATATTCATTCTAACATGTATATACTGCTAGTTTAGTTGACTACTGTTATTGGCAAAATCTTCTGAGTACATGGTGCTATTTAAGATGTTCATAGCTTCTAGAAGCATATTTTCTTGTAATGCCTCATGATTGTTCTAGGTATTGTGAGTAACAAAAAATATCTGCATATAGCTGAACTAATTAGAGAGGTTAAGAGTGGTGTCAGCAAACTTTCAGCTGTTTAAGGACTTAGTGGATGTGGCCCCTGGAAACTGCCCTAAGGGATAAAGGGTTGAACAGGACTTAGAGAATATTTTTCTCTCAGAACAAGAACTTTCAATTTCCCTTTTTAAGAAATCAGGCATAGAAGGCAGGAGATAAGTGTGGCTAAGCAAGGACCTCCTGATCAAATTGAGTATAAGAAGGAAATGCACAAGCACTGGAACCAAGGACAGGTTTCCTGATTATAATATACTAAGCTGTCTAGATATGTAGGGATGGGGTTAGGAAAGATATGTTTCAATTAAAGCTGAATTAAGCAAGGAATGCAAAGAATAATAAGGGTATCTGTATGTATGTTGACAAGAAAAAGAAGATTAAAGGAAAAGTAGCTGTCCTAATAAGTAAGACGGGAGAACTGATGGCAACAAACATGGAGAAGACTTGAGGTACTTAAAATATTTTCTGCTTCAATTTTCAGTTTTAATCTCTCTTCCCACATCTCTCAAATCCCTAAACCTCAAGACAGGCACCAAGGGATCAGTCTCTCTGGCTCTTGAAAATCAGTTTCAAGACCACCTGAGAAACCTAAATGTACAGAAGTCAATGTGACCTGATGAGATGCATCTCAGGATCTTAAGACAATAGATAGTGGCCTCTTATGATGGAGTGACTGCATCAGTGGACAAGGGAATAACTCTGGGCATCATCAGTCTGGATTTCTGTAAGGTCTTTGACATGTCCCCCCCACCCAATATTCTTCTTAACAAATTGGAGAGATATGGGTTGGATGAATGCACTTTTATATGGATAAGGACTATGCTGGATGACTACATCTGAAGTTCAGTCACAGTTATCAGCTCAATAGACAAATGGAAACTAGTAATGAGTGGTGTCCTTCAGAGGTCCATACTGTAATCAATACTAGTTAATATCTTCATCAATTGTATAGACAGTGGGTTTGAGTACACTCCCAGCAAGTTTGCTGACATCACCAAACTCAGAGGTGAAGAGCTCAATGTTTTCTGCTGATGTTCTTTGGGGAAGTGATGCCAACCAGAGCACCTTGATGGGCCTGAGAAATGAGCCTGTGTGAACCTTGTGAAGTCCTACCAGCCCAAGTGCAAGATCCTGCACCTGTGTCAGGGCAATCCCAAGCATGAATACAGGCTGGGTGGAGAATGGATAAAGAGCAGCCCTGCACTGAAGGACTTCAGAATACTGATCAGTGTATGGACCAGCAATGTGCATTTCCAGCCCAGAAAGCCAGCTGTAATCAGGGCTGCATCCAAAGCAGCCAGGACAGCAGGGTGAGGGGCAGGACTGCTCCTCTGCTCTGGTGAGATCCCATTTGGAATGCTGAGTCCAGGCCTGGGGTTCAGCAAAGACACAGACATGTTAGAGCTGATCCAGAGGAGGGTCACACAGATGACCAGAGGGCTGGAGCACCTCTCCTGTAGAGAAAGGCTGAGAGACTTGTTGAAGCTGGAGTTGTTCAGCGTGGAGAAGGGAAGACCCATGGAAGATCTTATTGCAGCCTCTTAGTATGTGAAATGGGGCCTACAAGAAAGATGGAGGGACACTTTTTATGAAGATCTGTAGTAATTTGACAGGGGTTATGGTTTTAAGTTGATAGAGGACATAAAGAAGATGTTCTTTACAATGTGGTGAAAGACTGAAGAGTTGTGTATGTTCCATTTTTGGAAGTGTTCAAAGTAAGGTTGCATGGAGCTTTGAGAAATCTCATCTGAAAAAAGATGTTCTGGCCCATGGCAGTGTGTCTGGACTAGATGATCCATAGAGATCCTTTTCAAAAACAGTCCATGGTTCTATTATTTCATGATCCATAAAGTGACAAATACAGTGAAGCAAGAACTCTTTTGTTTTCTAGGATGAAATACACAGTAGCTTTGGAAAAACTGAGATTTCCCAAGATGCTCACTTTTGTACAACCTCTTTCAAATTTACCAGTTACTAAGCTAGATTGAGCATTTTTAGAAATCTGTATGTCATATTTTATTGCGGCCAAAAATGAAGAAAAATAAGATAGTTAAATGCAGAGTAAACAAGAAGAGGACAATTAGATTAAGTGAAAAAAAGCACTAGCTATAAAATTATGCTTTGAAAAAATAGGACTGTTCAAAATACTTTTTAATAGTAAAGATGAATAACAGTATCTAACAACTGTGGATAGTATTGGCACATTCTAATCTTGAGCCTGTATATTCTACCATGGAAATAACATACATGTTTATTCTTTCTTAAGTTGATGCTCTCTTAGCAAAAAAAAAAAAAAAAAAAAAAAAAGAAAAAAAATTGCTTATAAGTGGTTGAAAAGTAGACCAATTTACAGAAATCAACTGCAGAATGTAATTGCCATCAAGCATTCCAGGCAGTTGTGCCCATAAATGGAGGAGAAAGTAATAGATAAAGGGGAAATATAAAAGACAAACAATGAGAAAGAAGTGGAATTATAGACTGCTGAGAAGAGAAACTACAGCTATCGGTCCTGCCAGTTCATGAGAAACTGATCTGCAATTCATGAACGTGACAAAACACATTTTCCCTTACAAAACAATAAAACAAAAAGAAGGGAGATAAATAGACAGGACAAAATGTGCCCTACCCTGCTGCAGAATGGTGAATAGTATTTCCACTGAGGTAGACCCTTTGTGTATTTACAAAGCAAGAGCTTGAAGAATGCAGAAATTAGAAAACAAAAATTACATTTTTACAGCTAAAAAAAATTAGGTCCACAAAAATGAAAAGGTCAATGGTAAATTTTGAACATGTATATAATCTTCTGATAACTCAGGAATCCTCAAAGCCTTACATTTGAGAAGCTGTTGGGAAAAACTGCTTACTTTGTTCCTCTAATTTAGATTTCTTTCTAGCTAATAGAAGCTGAGATCCTTTTATGTGTTCTTACTGTTGTTTTGCTTCTTTTCATGAGTAGAGCTCCTGCAATCCTTTGTCTATGACTTTTTTGTCTGTTTACTCCAAAGTAACCACATGCTTCTTTTTCTTTCCTGTATTCCTGTGTCTTTAAATGCACTGTATGGGAAATTGCTTTTTCTTCTCTCTGTTGGAAAAGCAGGAGTGTTGTTTGGCTTCTGGAAGCAAAGAAAAGAGACTTTATGGATCAGACACTTTAGATTTTTTAAAAATCAAATCAATTAATACATGCTATTGATTACTCATTCAGATGCAAATGTAGGGTTGTTAAATACTACTTCTAACATTATCAGTTTTGGTCTTAAAGCATTTTATTTTTTTTACATGCCTATTCTTCCATGAGATTCTTGATTCATTTTAAAATTCACTTGTAGGATTTCTAATCCTAGAAACATTGTGGACTTTCAGATTGACAAAAGCAAGTAGGAGAATATGATGGAAGAAATCTCAAATCAGATGGCCACCACACAAGACATTGCAGAAAACCTTATTTTAAAAATGTATCTATGCAATAAAATAAAAGCATGACAGCACCACTGTTCCAGGGCAAAGCGTCTGTGCTCTTGAGCATTAGCACTTCCATCACAAATCCCTTTCATCTTCATTTTTTCTCAACTAACAAATTCCTTCTCCTTCTCATATCTGTATGCAGAACAAAGAAGGGTAATATCTCAAAAGAATTACACTAACAGATTAAAAGTAATGTGCAAGATCACAATTACATTGTACATGTCCAAAATGAATAAAATATAATTAATTTCATATTTATAATCACAAGAAATGAAGTTAATGAACAGCACTAATTACATCCCTATAACATGATAAGCATTAAATAATTAAGTATGGATAATGTACTATATGATTTTAACAGAGATCAGGAGCATAGGTTTTCAGAAAAGTTCTAGGCAATGGAGAAGATTCTAAGCCTTTAAAATAAGCAAAGATCTCTGGAATATGAGATTTTCCTTTAGGTCTCTGGAATAACATATTTTAAACCTTTATTTTAGATAACTTAATGTAAACTGCTAAACTGCAGCTTTTATTTAAGGCCAGGAAGACATAACTGTCTATGTCCATTGTTGACTGTTACTTGGAGCATCTTTATTGTGATTACTTTGATGCCTTTTATATCACACTGTGCTCATTCTTTATGAGCTTTTAGTAAATTATTATTTTCTTAGGGATATGTCCAGATACTGATTTATTTGTATATTAACTTTCTCTGGAAAAGTAGATTTTCATTTATACAAGTAGCATTAAAATAAAAAAAATAAGTTTCTTTAAATTAGGTGTCCACACTGGAAATAGAAACACAAAATTAGACAAAGGTATAGAAAACTAGTCCACCTTAAAATTATAATACTGAGTGTTTAAATAGCAAAGAAAAGCATTCAAAGAAATATTGGGGATATTATGCAAATCACAATCTAAATGATTAGCAAATGGAAGAGGAAAATTGGTTTGTTCTTTGACTATTATTTCTGAAATGGAATTTCAGAATGCTACCATGTTAAGGGGTTTTCCTCTTTCAATGTTTGATTTCTACATCAATAGTGCTGGAGCTTCTTACAAAAATATTTCTGAAATCAAACACTAATTTCAGGAAACGCATGCTATCCTTTTATGTGCAGTATTCTTACGAACTAGCAGATGCAAAGATGAGCAGGAGGGTTTTCAGTCACACGCTGTGGACAGCTTATCTTTACATGCTCCATGAAAAGTATATTCTAAATGGCAGGCATGTCACCCAACGGAAGGACAGGTCTTTTTAAAACTAAAACTAAAACTTTTTTTAAAACTAAAACTTTTCAAGTTGCTTTGCCAAATTAACTTTATTTTACAATCAAAGGGTGAAGTTCTTCCTTTTTTTTTTTTTTTTTTTTTCTTTTGGTCATTGTTTTTTTTTTGTTTTGGTTTGGGTTTTTTGTGTGTGTTTGCTTGTTTGTTTGTTTGTTTGTTTGTTTGTTTGTTTGTTTGTTTGTTTGTGGCAAAGTAAAACTAGATATGGTAGAACTTGGAGGGGGGTATGTGGAAGGGAAGCACCAGCACTTCTGTATATGTGTTTATGTTTCACCCTTTATAAAACCACAGTGTATCACAACCAACTTGCAGCTGTGTCAGGCTCTGACCAGTCTGTGGAATATGATGGGATAGGAAAAGTCTGAAGCTGAAAGATGAGCTGCTGTAGAGTACATCTCGGCTTAAAACTTCCCAGCATGCAAATAACACCTCTGAGCAGGATTAACATTTTTAAACTTCTGTTGAGCACTGAGCAGAAACCATGTTTGTGTAGCTCCCAAAGGAAAAACAGCTTTGCTAGGTGACCAGAAATGGAGACCAGCTAAATGTATTTGGTCTGTCATGCAGCAAACCACAGAAGCATGGCCTTACTCTCCACACAGCCCTACCACACAGGCAAAACACCATGTTCCTTGGGTCTGATCAGAATGAATCCTTGCACTGGAGTGATTTGTTGAACTGATGCTTCTGGGTTCATTGAAAACTCACTAAGCAAATGAAAAATGTTGCATTAGCATTAATAAGCTTCAGAAACTAAAATCCTATGATCTGCAGAGCATGAGGCTGATTTCACACTAAATCGCCTCATTGCAGTTTTTGAGCTGAACAAATGTAATGAGATTAGAAGGAGCCTCTCATGGATATTTCTCATTTCACAATATAAATGAGTATGTATTGCCTATAGATATGTTTTTGTCTGTTACTTATCACCAACTAGTAATTCCATGAAATGTGTATTTTTCTTCTCTGATAATGCCTTGAAACTTCTTGTACTCAACTAAGCATTATGATTTGGAATAGGTGACTACTTTGAGTCAGAACATCCAAGAATAAAGTTTAAAAATGGACATTTTATTACTTCCACACAGCAAACACCCAGATTAGAATGTGCGTTTCTGAATGAAGAAATTACGAAATCTTTGTAAGGAAGTGTTGACATGGCAAAGTTCTGTGGAATTATTTCATTGATCAATGTCTTGAAAGACAAATTTGGCAGCTTTTTTTGCATAAAGAAGCATACAGATTCATAAAATACACTAGAAGGGGAAAGTTTCCATCTGTGACCAGGAAAATACATGAATGAGAAAGTAAATCACACTCGTCATCAAATAAAAACCTCGCTAAGAACTGAAAACTGTGCATAAAAGAAAATTGTAAGCCAAGTTTTTCATCTCATCCACGTTGTGTCTTTAGCTGGATCAGAGCATGCCTTAAACAGTCAAAAATCTGTGGATATGTGCTCTGTATCACTTTGGACTCACCCAGCAGAGGAAGGAAGCCAAGGCTGACAGATGTCCACTTCCAGCCTCACACTGTACCATATGGCAGAGACATACAGACAGTGCCCAGAGAAGACAGACAAAAGGTTTGTTCCATTCCAAAAACTCTAAAGTGTTATGAATGAATATTATAACAAAAAAGTGGGAAAAGCAGCCTGCAGTTGCTGGTACTGGGCAGGCTGTGCATCTCCCATTCCATCTTATCTGCTGATAAACCAGTTGTAGCAGGTTATTTTGCACCAGCAGAGCAAGCAGAGGTCTCCCACTGGAGCAGTAAATCTAACCCAGCATACTTCATAATGGAGGGAACTGCTGAGCCTGACATTTACATGACCTGTAAACGATCTTGGACTCCTTTATTTCACAGCAGACTGACCACTGGATGTCACTTCAGGGTGAAATGGGTGTGCCTCTATATATATATGTGTGTATATATACATATACATATATATATGTATGTATATACCAGTTTGTGAAGGAACTGCAGTACTACATATTTTGGTTTGCTCATAGTAACTCTGATGCTTGGAAAAGTAAAATTAACATTCAATAAATCCACAATTTTCTTGAAAAGGGGTTTGACAAATGATCTTGGCCTATCCTGGAGACAGGATAGGTAGCGAGGAGCTATTTTGGTGATGGAGATTTATCCCCTTTAATATGGCATGGGGTATCTGAGAAATGTAGATGAGACACACAGGAATAAGCACAGGGCCTGTTTTTCTTCTGGAGTGTCAGCTGGAATCTAAACAGCATACCCTGTACTAGAATGGCACAGGAACTCACCTTCACGTACCTGAAAAACCAACACCCTTATTTTTGGGGGGAGAAAACAAGAGCAAAAAACTCAGTTTAAAAAACCCAAATACATAAACTACGAGTTATAAAGTTTTTGGCTGTGAGCACTAGCACCAATCACACATCAAATTGTTATTCTGAATCTTTAAAAATAAAGTCACTAAAGATTTAAGTGTGAGCAGTGCTGACATTATAAAACATATGTAGCCCTCCTTGTTTCACACCAAAGCCACCTACTGTTATTTGAAATGTACCTTCCTTTGGCCAGGGGTGTCTGTGGGTGTGAGGGACTGGGGAAGGAGTGTGTGTTGCCCAAATGCTCCAGGGAGAAGTGGGCTGCCAGCAATTTTCCTTCCATCTCTCTAGCCTGTCCATCTGGTTGTCAGCCTCAGCTCCTTCCTGCCCCACTCCCTTCCATCCTCCTCACTGTGGTGGTACAGTAGAGCAAGAATTGTGGTTTCAAGGTCCAACAAAAATCTTCCACGGAAAAGATAGAGACTAGCTTGTCAATTGCAATTTTTTCTGAAGGAATGCTCCATATTTCAGCAGGCTAGCCTCTCCTGTCATATGAGATGGTTGGATATCACCTGCATAAAATAACAGATTCTTTCTAAGCTGCTCATGGGTTATTTACAATCAATGGTGAACAACCATTAACCACACTTTTCCTACTTTTAATCACCCAGACTTTTTAAATCTAATTTTTCACCTATTTTTATTTGGCCTCCTCATTTTTCCTTCTGCCTTTATCTTACTCCAGGCTCTCTTTTCCCTCTCTTTGAAAAAAGGAGAACAAAATAATATGTGGTTTCATTCTTTAAATGGGCTCTATCCCTCAGGGTTCTGAGGAAGATTATTGTGGAAAGCAAAAACTAGAGGTTGCAGACACAGCAGGCAAGCAGGAGGCACAAGTCTCAGTACAGAGCAGCTTTTCCTTTTTTATACTTTTGTTTGTTTGAATGTATTCAACAAGGACTATGCAAATATATATTGAATTAAAGGCTTCATATTGCTAGGTTCAATGGCAAGGTTGGTATTTTAATTTATAGAGTTGTCCTATGCAAGCTGGTAATTGAGCATCTATGGTAACATATACGTGATTTATGGCAATCCCAGATGAATGGTGGCGGAATTCATGCCAAAAATTACTTTTTAAAAAGAAAAGAAAAAGCAAGCTTACTGCATTGCCAAATGTGAAGTCTATTTTTAATTCATACTACTTTTCAAATACTGGAACTATCCAGGAATAACTATGGAGTTATTGACAAATGATTTCAAATATATGTATATATGATGCTTATTATCAATGACTATGCAGATATACATACATATGATACCACATTTTAAGGAGGTAAATATGGTTTATCATGTTAGCTCCATTAAGCTTAAGTATATGAAAATATCTTTGACAAACTCAAATGATTTGAACACCATGTTTTAAAAATTGATAAGCAACTGAAAACTGAAAAAGATGAAAAACAAAAACTTTTGCCTCTGGATCATACAATCAAACAGGTAAAAAAATTATTACCCACCTCATCTCTTCATTTAATCATATGATCAGTTTCTGTCCCTGTTTCATATTAGCATTATGTAAAATTATAAAATTATTATATTAGACCCTTATTTTCACTCTATGGATTAGATGTTCTTTGGATTTCATGTGCATTTTGCTTAAAATATTAAAATACACAGCAGATTAAAATCTTCTGTATTGTACTGTATCTTCCCTTAGTCATACACATATGGAATATCTACAAATTACTGTGAGGTGGTAGACTTTTGTTAGTTGAATTTTCACTGACTCCCCATTAGAGGTAAGATCTTGCTTGTTAAAAAAAAAAGCTGCAATGAATTACACAAAAATTCCTCTTATATTCTGCTAAGAATATTGTTTAGTTTGCTGGACACTTAGCTTTTACCCCTCCTTAGGTACAGGCCTGAATTCTCAAGGATCCACAAGACAAATGTATCATGTATTAAATGTATCATAGAACATCCTTTGCATCCTAAAGAAAAATTACATCAGCACTCAGCCCCTCCTACTTCAGACAAGTCAATTATAAAATTTCAGTGACAACAACAGTGCCAGTTTTTTTTACTTAGGGGTAAAATAGCAAAATGTTCCTTCCTTCTTAATGTTTTCAGAGAAAGAAATTTAAAGAACAAAGGTCTAGCAAAGGAAATTAAAATTAAAGGGAGAAAGAGACCTGAGTACAGCATCAGATTTGACTGACTGCGTACGTTAATGAGATCATACTGAGTTTAATTAATCTTTATTTCAGTAGCTAAAATCAAGGATCTCTGACCATTGCAAAAACAGGATTTTGTGAGTATTTGAAATGAAGTTTTAATAAATGTAGAGGTTGTGTCCTTAACTAAGTAGCAAAAAAAGAAAGAAAATTAAAATAGGGAAATAAAAATGCAATTTGCAATATTTTGTTTAAACCTCATTTTTAGCCCAAGCTCTCAATATATACCGAGCAGTCTATTTCATGCTCTTGTACACCACAGTACAATGCACTTAAATGTCTTAAATGCATGCAAAATGTCCTAAATAAATTACCCTGGCATATAAAAATAGTTCTTTGCTAGCCAAGACAGGAAGCAGATCTGTGATCCACATAACACAAACCTATGTCTGTACCATCTTCGTGGAAAGACATAAATGAAAATAGAATCAAAGAGATATTTTGTGTAAATGATTGATTGCTTTGAATTTAAGGCTTGTACAAAATTACTATTTTCTGATGAGAAATTGTAAAAATCACCCAAAAGTTGATGTTTGCTATACAGAACCAAGTCTTGGGTTAGAAATGTTTATAAAATTAGAAGGCAAACAGTAAAAAATAGTAGGTTATTAAGTAATTTTAATTTCCTAAACCAATTTTTAGAAAATTAATGCAAGGGTATCAGCAGATATCAGATTCCTTGGTATAATAAAAAAAAACCAAAAACTAATTTGTTTGTTGAATCATGAAGAAATAGCAACAAAATATGATACTAGTTTTATTTTTAGTGAGATAAATCTTACCAGAATAATAGGAAACTTTAGTTTATTATTTGAGTCAGTAAATTCAGTTAAAATTTCAGAAAAACAAAATTTGAGAAATACTGGAAATTTTCTAGCAAGTTTGCCTAGAATGATGAGTTCAGGAACCTGATTCTGAAAAGGATGCAGAAACCTGTTGTGTCCAATATATTAGGTGGGTGCCTGAAGTTCAGGGGGAAAAATCCATTACAAACCAGAACTTGAGAGTGTTACAGACTTCCTGGGATGACTAAGCAGTTCCTACAGAGATGGAGAGTAAAAATAGAGAATGCAAATATGGAAATTGGAATGTAGCACTTTTCTACATCTTGGGAATTTAAAGATTTAAAAAAGACCAACAGCCTACTGTGGACCTAGATCTTGCAAAGAAAATGAAAACATGACACTATGTTCTCCTTAGCCATAAAGCAAGAAGTAAACAGAAACTGTAAAACCAGTGTACCGAAGACTTAAAACACAAGACTAAAGCAAAAAATAATGAAGAACACTCAAATATTAAAACATTATACTACAGTCAAGGAAGAAAATAGAGGGTGGAATAATGGAAAAACAACCTGTAAAATGGAAAAAATATCCAGATTGCTCAGGATAACAAAAGGAAGGGCTGAATGATCAACATGTGAAACCACAGCCACAAATACTTAAACACTACAGAATAGGGGAAAGAATTTTAAATGTCACCACCATGTTTTTTTGTGAAAGTATGGGTTTATTCTAGATACTGTTGCTCACATTTTTCACTTTTTGACTTGGTTATTTTTCTCTATTGATGTACTTTGCACTAGAGAAATGGTCCACATTGTATAATAAAGGCAGTTCATATGTATTCATATGATACCTGGAGCCTAACGTTCCTTACAAAATATTGAGAAGCCAAATAAAAGAAATATTTCTGCAATTTCTGGTGAGTCGCCACTGCTCTCAATGAAATATTTACAAGAGCCTCAGTTCTTTTGCTGTTATAAAATAAAGCAATACAATTTTATGAGTGTGACTCATGAACTACAACAAATTTGTGACATGCCTAAAACTTTGGTCCCTACCTAGACCCTGCCTGAGATTTTAAGCAGAACTGGGGAGAATCACTTCTGCAGTCAGTTCCACTCTAATACCATAACAGTTAACAATGAAATTATTAATTTCAGAAAGTACCACAGGAAAAAATTAATCCACAGAAATCAGCAAAGAATCTATAGATCAATCTCAATAATCAACAGCCATAACTATAATGACTACAGAAAACTATGACAATGATAATGATAACAATGATGATGATGACAATGACAATGACAATGTTAATGATGGAGTTTAAATTTATTTTTGGATTTCTGTGGCTTTTTTCCTGCCCTGAAATTTACTTGTTTATTTTAATTAGTGGTCAACAACCCCCTCAGACTCTGTTCCGCTCAGCAAAACAAGTCAACTACTTTTAACTCTGCTTCTTAAAGATAGTCTTCTCCTTTCATTAATACCTAGTAAACCACGGGCTGCTTTCAGATAAAAATTTTGTTACTTGAAAAAGGCTAATCTAAGCATTATATGTTATTTCAGAGGAAGTCCTGCCTTTGTCTCCAATATCCTATATCCTCATCAGATGACCATTTTCTCTCACACTCACTGCTACCCTGTTTTGCCAAACTTATTTTGAAACAGCAGCACTTCTCACACACAGCTCACAGGGATGACTCAGATGGCTTCTCCTGATGACCGTGCACACAGATTCCCCTTGTCATGTATTGTCTCCTTTTGGGTAAGTGATCAAACTACAGCAGCTGTTTATGGCTCCCTCTGTGCCTGTGTTTTCATTGTTCAATATCATTCTATTCCTATGTCTCCACAATAGTGACAATCCTCTCCAGCTTTCTTGTTTCCCTGATTAAATGAGCCCATGCTAGCCCTTACCTGGTGGCCACTACTGCATCTATTAAACAGGATTCCATTCCCAACAGTGTTACCAAAAAATGATCCCTCTCCTCTCTGACAACTGCTAAACTGTCCCTTTTCCTACAGCATTTTTATCTACCTCACAATTCACTAACCTCCCTTTTTTAATGTGCAGAAGTCAGGTACAGATGCTAAATCTACACATGGTCTGGGTTAGATCCCTTCTCCAAGAAACTAGAAATATTAAAAAAAACCTCAAAAGGTGGAATTGCATTTTTCTCTTGACCCTTTTCACACTTTTCTTCATGATCTTTTGCAAAACAATGTCTAGTACTTAAGTATATTGTCAAGAAATTTGTTGGTGGGTAATTTTCACTTCAAGAACAAGTTCTGAAATAGATTTTCCTCCAAAAAAAAAAAAAACAAAAAAAACACACCAACTAACCAACCAAGATTGGTTTTGCTATTCTTTAATCCACTTGATTAAAAGAGCTCAAGAAAACCCAGTCATACACTGGGTTTACATAAACAGTATTTGTTATAGAACAGAGATACAGTCTGCATGTTCAAACATGAAAAGTTTTATTACTTCTTGGTTCCTGTATATTTTTTGATTATCCAATTTTAAGACTAACTTTCATATAAATATTTTTGGGAAATGTTTGAGTATTCAGCTAGGATAGTTTTGACTGTATGGACTACTACTAAATACAAAGAGTACACCTGAATATAAAATAAAGCTAGGCTTCTCAAAAGATCTTTTCTTAAAAAGAAACAAAAGTTTGATAAAAATTCTGCTGCATTGTCAAGAATATTCAAGGGTGTGTAAGGAACCAAGAGCAACTAAAAAACTCAGAGAAAAATAACCTTACTTTTTCAGCAAAATTCACATTCAAAAAAAGGCATAGTGAAAATAAAATTCAATTGTATTTTCACAAGCCATCATTAGTTGGCTGCAGATATTTTTATCTACTAAAAGTAGTGGCTAAATGCCTGATTATTTTAACAGAAACAGAATTTCAAAGCCCTTTGGAAAAAAATCTCACTGCATATTTAAGACAACTATAAGTCTAGACAAAAAAAAAAAGAATCTCCCAAGAACCCCAGCTTTGATCTCCTTGGTTGCTCCTACCAAACGTCACACTCCAGGATATCATGAAATACCGACACAGATACCAAAATTACTGGAGTTAACTGGAATTAACACAGAAAAATCAGAACAGGACTGTCCCTGAGATAATTTGCACTTCATTCCAGTACTAACACTCAGTACCTGAGAGATTGAGATGCCACCAGAGTGCTTTTACTTTTCTTTCTGAAGTTCTCTACATCATCCTCATAAAACTACATATGATATCTTAGTCATTACAGGGAATCTTGATTCTCAACTACTGTTTGCCTTGGAAGATCTCCCTTTATGAAACATCTGCTAAAACAGATGCCTTCCAGCTTAGACTGAGAGATCAGAAATACAATAATAGCTTGAAATTCACAGTATCCTCATGAAACCTGGCAAAGCAGACAGCAATAGGAGACTGGATACAGGGTGAGAACTCAGCCAACTATCTGATTTCCAAGCAGATAGTCTGTTATATGCTGCATAGAGCAGGTACAAGGCTGAAAAATGCATTCGTGTTAACAGAAACCATGTAGTAGATATGCTGAAAGTTTTCTAAGCATTACAAATGTCCATGCCATGTGATATCAAGGATCAGCTGCAGATAAAGTAGTGTACATTTTTGAAGATATCAGTGTTTTCCTTTTTTTATTTTTTTTAGCAAAACACATTGCTACCTAATGATAAATCAAAAAGTGCCAAAAAGATCAAAAAGAATAGGAATGACTCAACAATACAAAGCCCAGACTTTTAAAGCCACAGGTTTTTTTCAAAGTAGTGCATGTTTCTGAACTGCATTGTATGAAGATGCTTTGGGTGTTGAATGTGTCTAACATTTATCACACATGCAACAGAAACAATAAAGATTGCCCCAGGTTGCCTGAAACTTAAGACAGATCCTTTAGTATTTAAGAGTTTGGCAAGTCTACCCTGATTCCATGACTCTCAATGAAATCTTAACCCACTAAACACTTCATTACCTCTAAAAGATTCATATAGATCTGGCATGAGCTAGATTCTTCTCCTGCAACAAACTTAGACAAGACCGCAAATATTAGAATTAAATTACTGTGACAAGCATTTAACTCAGTGATTACACACACAGAGAAAATAGAGCCCATGATCCCTCAGTTCAGGCTTGGACACTTTGAGCTTCTGCATGAAAGCTAGAAGTGGATCTTGGACATGCACCTTAATTACTACACTGCAGAACACAAATATAAAGACAATTATATTCTTAGAGAGAAATTTATTTCTAAGTAATAGAATATCTCAATTTCATATATTAGGGTTAATGACAGAATTCATGAATTACCATGTGATTGTCTAAAATAAAAGATAAAGTTTCATAAGCAGAATAATATTGAATAAGAATAATACTTTCTGTAATTTACTCAGTAATATGATGACTTACAAAATACAAAATGGTCTCTAAAGGTAACAATAAATCAAAAGTGTGATGTTAGAAGTGTGATTTATTTTTTCCTTAACTTACATTCATCCTACTCCTTTCAATTCTAATATATAAGCTAGTTTCAATCAAAATCTGCCCTAGGACCTGAAGGACTGCAAAAATATTTTATGCTTCATAATTCTCTGCCTATGAATGATGGTCTACACCTGAAATCCCAAAATTCAAAGAAGCAAAGATCAGTAAAAAAACTCATCTGAATGCACTCGTCTTCTTGACTATCTAACCTTGAAATTTATGGAAACAAGGGAGTATACTAACTTCTCAATGTAAGTGTGATGAACAATATGAGCCTCTGTCCTGAATTATAAGAATTTTATTTTGGACAAGGTCCATTTACACTGTTTTTCCTCATGAGTGACCATGTCAATTTTATATATATACTGTCAGTATAAAACAATCGTTACATACATAATTTTACTGCAGTTGGAATTTTAAAATGCTTCTGAGTTTGTAACATCAAAGTTGGAACACTTTCAGGACTATCATCATTCAGAATATTGTGCTGTCTACTCTCAATTTACATCAAAACTGAAATTCCAATTATTCTTACCTCTGGTTTCTACTTTGTTATGTGTTATTTCCCATTACATGCAGTACTTAATAAATATAAATGGTGAGCTTGGAATTGGACAATCTTTTAGTTCTTAATATCATGCTGTTTTCAGGCAATAGGCACTTGGTAACTGTGCTAAGTAGGGAGGGTTCATAATCTGTATGAATCTGGACCAGACACAGTGTAATTGTCTAGGGAAAAGAGAGGATATTAAAGATTGTGTATGGACAGCTGATCATGACTAGATTGAATATCTGTTCTTAGCAGCAGGAAAAATATTTTGGAGGACCTATAAAAATCCCAGCAAAGCAGTAAAATTTCAGATTTTTTATATATATGAGCCTCTTTTAATTATTTTTTTTTTTTTCAGTAGAAAGTACAAATTCATTTAAAGTTGCTTACAAAAAAAAAAAAAAAAAAAGTTGAATTCCTAAGTACTTTCCCTAGAAGTAAGTTCCACAAGGAGTAAAATATATATTACAACATGAATATTTTAAGGACTATAGAAATAGAGAGTACCACTTGAGGATGAAAAATAGACAAAACCTTATTTCCTGCTGAACGGTGGATGCCTTGCTTTGGTGAAGAGCTGGAATCAGTCATGGTTCTTGACAATTTGCCAGGCTACAAAATGTGAAGCAGAATTAAAGAAAACCTAGTTATTTATGATTTAATTATTTCAGGTTGATAAAATGCAGCGCTGATTTAGCAAACCACATTTGAAGTGCTTTGCAAACATTATCTAAGATGTTTATAAATATGTCTCTCTGTTTTGGGTTTTTATTTATGCCACTCCTTGTTTTGGATAAATGTGTTAAATTAAAATTAACCACCCCAATAAGAGATATGGTAGAGAAAGAGATGCAGTAAAATGTAAGAGGATTCAATGTAGCACAGAGCATATTCTAATATTAACAACTATTATGTCAAAATTCAGGTTTTGAAGGCTGCAGCACTGCAGGGCAGACTATATCATTAAGGCACATCTGTGGAGGTGGCAGAGAGAGACTACTGAAAGCACTGAAAAATAGCTTTTTCCCTAAAAGAGGTGTAATACACATATCTTAGCCAGCCACTGAAGTCAGGTAGGGATACAGCCACAAAAAAATACACATACACACAAAAAATCTGGGGCCTGAGCAAGGGAAAAGCTACTGTACTTTATCATTGCTACGAGTGCTTCTATCTAATTAGAGCAGAGCATTTTTGCCTGCCTCTCTACACTAAATACCAGGAGGTTTCTAATCTGTCATCTTGAAAGACTTGAAAGTTTTCATGACTTTTCCATGAATTCATATGACAGAACAACTACAGATATGAAAGTCAACATAACCCATGTTAAAAACATAGTGTAAGTCTAGCTGACTTCAATTATTTCAGACTTTAAAATATATCTACCCTTGAGACCAGTTTTGTTTCACTAAACACTTGTGATATAACTTACTAAGTATATTAAAAAAATAGTATTATATGAGGAAAATGATATAAAAATTATTCAAAGAACAGTACATTTAGTTTTCAGAAGTTTATTTTTAATTTCTGCTAGCTTTCAATTACTTTTGCCTTATTTTTCTTTAAAGATTGTTTCACTAACCAGGAAGAGAAATAAAATTTCTGTAATAAATCCCTCATGATGCATGTAAATTAATTACAAATTTTAAAAAGGGGGCAGAAAGGTATATATCGGCACTAATTTTTTTGCAGCATTCTTTTTCATAATGCAGTTCAGATTTTAATTTATACTTGTAAGTTTCTGCAACCAGGGTAAGCTGATTTTGGCACCCATGTGACCCAATAGCTTTTGGGGTGCGTAAAGCTTGCTGGAGCTTTCTTTCTGTTTGTTTTTAACTTGAAAGTTCCCTCTCTCTCTCTCTCTATATATATATATACACACCTAATCCTGTCTGGCTAAACATTTGAGTTATGACTCAGGTCTTGATCTGAGCAAACAAGAGCTCAGAAAAGAAAAAGTGACTTATAAGGCTTCTGCAGGCGTGCTTAAAAAGTAGCCAGTGCTTCCCATTGCATTTAGATGCCTAAGATACTGCTGCAAGGGAAGAGTTGGCTGCTTCAGACCCTGGGTGACAGCAATACAGTCTGAAAGGACTTTTTCAGAGAGTATTTTGGTGGTTTGGATCACCTTTACACAATTCTCCACCTCTGGCTGTGGTGTATCTATGTGTGTAAGTACATGCTGGTGTACTGTCTGTATATATGTGGGCATACATAAATCCTGTGTGTGCATGTCTGTGCTCCCCACTGAGCCATGGGTACTGCTCCAGAGCCTTCTTGCTTAGCACACAGTCACTGACCTGTTAGTGCTGGGGTCTTTACAGACCTGGCCAGCTCCTCCTGATGAGCTGTGAGGGCCAAGGCAGAAGCCCAGTCATAGATGCAGAGCCCCGAATTCTTGGTTGTCAAAAGAAAAAACAAAAGACAGACTGCATCTAAAATGCTTCTCTCCATGTATACATGGTACAATAAGAAGTGCATTATGTCAAGCTTGGCTTGTGAACTCATTTTCACTATTTGATAGCAAGTAGTATCACTGGGATTTGTTGGAATGCCTGAAAGTGCCTTCTGGGGAATGGAAGATGTTAAGCACAGCTATAACACACTTCATTTCATTTTTTGAGCAAGGAATGCATCTTTCTCATGCTCACCACTGACACAACAGTCAGCCTTTATTCCTACTTAGGAAAAAGGCTTCATAAGAATCTCATTGCCACCTGGCCACTTCTTTCTATGACTGTCAGGATAAACATGTGACTCCTGATAGCAAGGTACAGCAAAAGAATTTTCCTAGATGCATATATTAATCACTATATCTCTATCTAAGCAGATAGTAGTCAGTTTAATAAGCATATATTGCTGGATATGTTTTGCTATTTATTACTTTTCATTAATTGAATACCTATGAGAATTCAATTTTTTCTATACTTTCTCAGTTAATAAATATAGCACACCAATTACTTGTTTGTACAATCAAAAGCAGGTCATAAAAACACCACAAGGAAAATATCATGCATCTTCAACTATGCCAAGGAGCTGGGTTGAATTGTGTCATAAAACAAGCAATTCTACCATACAACAGTTTCATTTTCTCACCCCACTTCTTACTGGAAAGATGGTTCAAACTCTCATTTTGTTAAAGAACATATTTTTAGTTCTAATCTTAACTTACTTGTGCACAGCATAGAGCTTTTTTCTTTTTCCTGTATCAATATTTTCTTCTGGCTTAATAAACTCCTCCACGGTTTTTGGTCTAGAAAGTAGAGAGGGAAGTGAAGGTCTCTCACAGAGGGATCAAGTGTGTGTCATTTAGCCTTTGTACAGTGAGATTATTAAACCAAATTCTGTTAGTCACTGTTTGCAGGAAGTTTTGCCCTTTCTCTAAGCAGTCTCTGTACTCCTTTTAATACAAATTTCATTTTCCTGAATGTGGATGATCACAATATATGTAGGGCTCTTCATGATAATTTTCTTCTAGGATTTTTTATTAATATTTCTTAGTCTCCTGCCAATTCTTCTGATACATTTAATTATATTTCCTTTCTCTGGACCACATCACACTGATAACTTATGACTCATCTTGATGAACTCAAACTTTCCCACTGTCATTTCCTTTTCATGAACCTTCCATTTATAGAAGAAAACTCTTTTATCAATCCATAATAGCAAGGCCTTCTTGTTCTTGCATTTTATACCAATTCCTATTTGCCTTTCTAGTCATAATTGCTTTTTCTTTGACAATATATTCCAAGTCTTACACACTGTAGAGGTCAAAGTCATCTATTTGCAGCTGCCTAGATAACTTATTCCTTTTGTAAAGTTACTGATTCAAGAGCTATTTTTGATGCCTTAAAACATTGTGGTTTTAGTAACAATCGTTGCTACTAGACTCACTTGCACACTTTATTATGTTTCTGTACTTGGAAATCTAAAAACTGGAGGTAAATCATCCTACCAGGAAGTCCACTCTATACACTGAGGACATACCCATGAGGAGGATCTGACCTCCTTAATTTCTCCTGGCATTTCCTATGCCCCAGTTTCCACATCCATACAATCCTTCTCATAGCCATCATACTCCTGATATACATTCAACAATGATGTCCCATTTTCTGCAAAGAGAAGAAGAATGCTGCTTTAACTTAGCCACTCCTGCAGTTATTTTGACACTTCCGGATGAGCTCGGCTTTGTTTAATCATCTTCTTTCTTAACTTTCTGACCTTCCAATAAGATTCTTTGGTGATCAATATTTTCTCAGGGTTTTTTTTTCATCCATGTTCCCAGTTTTTTATCAGCATCCTGGTCAGCAGCCTAGGTATTCAACTAAATCTAGATCTCTCCCCTACAGAATCTCCTTTGTGCTTGGCAACAAACTCCAAGTACTGTAAATGTTTTCTTCACGTCCTTTCAGAGCCTTGGGAGCATGAATCCTCCCAGTTTGACCTCTAAATTCCTTTAGAAAACTCAAATCCATAATTTTGAACTAGAAAGCATTATGCAGTATCCTGCATATTTAAACTTCCTTTTGATTTAAGCTGAACAACTCCAAGATACTGGTTTGTGTACTTAGCATTTATAATCCTTCCAGATAACTTTATTTCTTGACATTGTATCACTCTTGAATGACAAAATATTTTGGCTTTTGCAAACAGAAATGACATTGCTATTCTTTGCAATAATTTTTTGTGCAATCCATATCTAGGAAATTAAAAATCTGATAAGCACAGAAACATAAATACTTGCAGTATTTATAATATATAGACCCACAGATATAAGTTCTTGGGATCTATAGAATATTTTTATGTTGTTGCAGTGATACTAATTTGTTGCAATCCTTTCCCAAAATTGACAAATATATTATTTCAGTCTCTGCTCCTTCTCTCCTTCATATTTTATGATTGGGCCATTTCAGTGGGAATATTTGACCTCAACAATAGCAATTTGTATATTTTTCTTTGTTTCTATCAGAATTTCTTTTTTTCACCTTATATCCACCTTTCTTCTCCTGTATGGCAGGCAAATAATTTTTCCATTCTATGGTTCTGCTTCAATTTAGGACTGGAAGTTCTATAACAGCAGTCCCCACTAGAAACACTCAAACAGACTCGTGATCTTTGTAGCAGGCCCTTGTATTTCCCAAGTATTTCACTTCTAGTTTTCTCTTACAGTCTCTTTGGCATCATTCACCTTTTGGGGGCACTACTGCCCCTCTCCACTCCCATTTTCTTCTTTGTCTGCTCTGATGGAAAGGGTTTTCTTTCTCCTTGTCCTTGTCACCTTGTCTCCTACCTGATTCCCTTCTTACTTCTCCAGCACAGCTAAACTTGGTTCTCAGGGAATTAGCCAAGCCAGACAGGGTACAACTGTGAACTATTGGTTTGAGCCTGCATTCAGTAGAGAAGAGAGTGAAATATGGGAAGTGGCTTCTGAAGTGGGATGAAGACTACATGTGGCAGAATCCCAAAAAGCAGCTGCTCTTTATTTCTGCTTAGCTCCTGTCAGTCAATTCTCATTAGTTGTTTTATTTAATTAACATTTATGCAATTACAGGCCTAAGAGTTCAGGCTTTAGTCAGACAAGCCTCCTGCTGAGTTTTCAAAGTGACTTTTCTACAAGTTTTTCCTTTCTAGAGTTCAAGATCAAGTACAAGAGAAGAAAAGCTGACTTTCCTCTCTTTTATATCTGGACTGATTCCCACACCATCTGCAATAAGCATTCTTAAACAACTTTTTAATTCTCTAGGGTTGCTTACAGAAGCAACACGATGACTATGTTACTGGATCAGTTCTGTTTCAAAAAGAGATGAGGGCATTGCCTTGTTAAGCCACAGTAAAGTTCCAGTGTCAGGCACAATTCCAGAGTTTCACCAAAGTCTTATTTCTAACTCAAGAGTTTAGTCATCAGCAAACACAGCTTGCATTCATGAGCTATAATATAAAGTTTTATATTTATGCAATACCACAGAGATAACCATCAATATTTACTTTTTATTAGAAGTTTCTTTTGGTCCAGGTTTGACCCTTATTCACTCCATGTATTCTCCTGCAAAATGGTGTAATTTCATGAAAAACTTCCCAGAGCGACAGTGGAAATGAAAAGGGAAACACTAAGATTATTTGGAAATTTCAAGCCCAGTGATGTAGCAGCGAGTACTTTCATTTTTTTCAATTTTGTTAGCTGTAGTTTGAATCAGCTTTACACTGAGAAAATAATGGATCTGTTTCTGCCGACTGTAATAACAGTGGTTCATGAGGTCTACTCCGGCTGTGAGCTGAAGGGTTGCAAAGTCAATGAAAGTTTATAAAATGTTTTGATAGCTGTTAATAACATAAACTAAGGGGTAAAAGTTACCAAAAAGAGAGAGAGTAGAGAAAAAAATTATAAAACAAATTACAAATTGTATTTGTCTGTGGATATGAAAAAAGGATGCACTGAAACAAACCATCTTTAGCCAGAAAAAAAAGCAGCGTAGATATGAATGAACCCAAACTGGTGTGCTGGAAACACAGTCTGTTCAACATCTGCCCTTAATCACTGCCTTTTTAATGGTTTTTAAAGAGGCACTTTGAAAGGAACAGGTGGACACAAAATTCAACCATCAAGAAGGCAAATAACTGTTTTTTTCACTCCAGAGACTTCAGCCTTTGATTTTGATCTCTGAACTCATCTCCCTAAGGGTATTTCCAGATTAGCTCATTATAAAGTTAACAAAATCTCCTTTCTGATTAATGTGAAGCCTTCCTTCCCTGTTATCTGCCCAGGACTCAGGGGAATGAATTTGGTGATAGAACTTACAGTGATTGAGCTCCAGCCTCGGACAGTAACAAGCACTAAAAAATGGGGGGGTGGGGTGGGGGGTGAAATAAGATTAGAGCTCTCCTCTGTTACCAGATATCACTTGCCCTATTTTGTATTTGTTTCCTTTAAAATATAATAAGAAAAATACTGTTTTCAAAGAACTAAAAGACAGAAATAGCCTTGTTTTCCCTATGAAATATGTCCCTAAAGCAACAAATTACTTTTACTGCTAGATCCTGACATTTAAAAAAGGCTCTTTGTGGATCTTTCACCATAGTTTTAGTTTTGTAATCAGGTGTGATTTTTTTCTTTTTTTCTTTTAAATAATTATTTCTCATTTTTACATGTGTTTTCTAGATTCTGTTAAACAGTAAATAAGTTTAAGTACCTCTACTTAAAACCTATTTACCATTTGACACACGTTACAATGGAGTTGCCATATGAATATGGGTAATTTCACTATGCTTATTTATCCTTTTTGAACAAAGGCAGTTGTGCTGAAACTCAAGTATAACTGAGAAATCCCCTGTGACTCCAGATCTGCCCAATCATACCAACAAACAAACTGCCTTACATGGGCTGTGGCAGAAGGTCTGAGGAGCTGAGACTCAGCTGAAAAATAAGAGGACATCAGACCACAAAAACGAGGAACAGTGTTCACACTGCAGCAGCTGCTGTCCAATCCACATTCATCCATTCCTGGAAAAGTTTTTGTGCTTTCTTTCCTTGCCAGAATACAGCTGCTGCTGACTAATGAATGCTGCTCAGAATAACCAAATTTTGCTGTGAGTGAACTGCAGACACTAAGCTTCGCCCATGACTACTGATGAAGAATGTTTTTGAAATACAAGTTCTTTTTAAATAGCCCTATGATAGCTTAAAATAGAGTTTAATTTGATAAATAGGTGGGGAGGTTTATGGAGAACTATGTGTTGTACATATGCTATTATATGAAGAGTGCAAAGCACTAAGTGCCTTCCTGATCATGTCTGAACAATAATTTCTATGAATAAAGGAGATGTCCAATTTTGCATTGTGAAATGTTATCATAGAATATGAATAATGCCTCTTTTTTTCATATATAGTGGGACTGCATTACCAGCACAACCTAAAATGAAATTATTCTGAAATCATATGATCTTCTTAGGTAATTTTCCCATGAATTATTTACAACTTGCTCTTACATAGACTTGTTCTCTACTGCCTACATTATTCAGGTTGTTTCACCTTCTTTTTGCACTATCATGCACTTCCCACGGTCTTGCCACAGTTCTTATTTCTTGCCTCATTCAAACATTTGTTATGTTTCATTTTAGACAGAATTAATTCCTGGGCATATGACTCAACTCAAGACTTTAATTATATTTCAGCAGGTAAAGTTTGAGAGTTTTGAGTCAGACGCATCACTTGGTAATTTTTACATCACCTGGTATTAATATAAACATACTGATTTATATTAATACAGGTTTCTCTTTATTAAAGGAATATATGCCTTGTCTCCTCCTTCAATGACACAACTATTTAAATCCTGAGTTAACAAGTATTTAAATAAAGATATCTGCTTTGTGATAGCTTGCTGTATGGTTGAAGGGAGTTCCATCGGCTGGTTGTTCATCACAGTGAAATAATGTTGATATTTATTGATTATAGAACCTTCCCTAAGCTGGATATAAATTATTTTCTTACCAACTGGAACTATAATATATTTAGTTACTAGTATATTTTTATTTTGAAACTGAGGTAATTTGGTTTCATATTTCTGAGGGTATGTAGTACTGTAAAATGCAAGCATTAGACAGCTGTGCATTGTTCATTTCTTAATGTTTTTAAATAATTGTGAAAGTTTTTGCACTGAAATTATTCCGTATTCCTTTTTACCCTCTAATGCTCAAAATGCATTACATTCTTTAAAGAATTAAACTCCTTACTAAATGCTTTATATTGGTTCTGAATTTTTTATTTAAAACTTATTTTTCTTCTGTACACTACACTTGCAAGTTATGGTGGAGTCAAATGAATTCAGTAGGGTGAAAATAAGGAAAAATTATTCTTTGCAGAATGACGAGACACACTCATACCTGGAGTTTATTGACAATATTTTCTCCTATATTTAAAATTCTACAGATTTTTGTTCCCAACAGTGTTGCCAATTTGAATTAATTTTTCATTATATTCTGAAAAAAATGTTGTGCAAAGTAATCTCTGGAGGCCTTTGAGGTTTACATAAATGGACGCTAAGGTGGTATCTCAGATCAAAGGAAACAACATATTGATTCTCCTTAAGAATTCTGATCATTGATTCAGAAGTGCACTCACATGATGGTGCTGTAGGTAAACATTCATGGATAGGGATCCTCAGGTTTACATCCATCTGGCTGAAATAGATATTATAATGGACAGAACATCATGTGTAAGAAAAAAGGAGAAGCAGCAACCAGCTGCTTAAACACAGAGGGCATTTATGAAGTTTTTTGTCTGAACAAAATTCAGACTGTGCTACAGGCTGTCTGAATCTGGAAAAAAAACACAGAGGAAGAGAAAGAAACCATTCACATACAAAACTCTCCTGTGATAGTTACTGGTTTTATTCTTAGTCTGTTTTAGTTTTAAAAATGAGAAAGAGATTAGCAATTAGCAGGAGATTATTATCTTTTATAGAAAGGGATTCTACACAAAAAGTAGCATTCATTAAAAAAAGGGGGACCTTTTTATTTTTGCTCAGGAAAATTGTTGATATTTCTATTTTCTCCATTTTCAATAATTTTGAAGTGTTGTTGATCACATGAGAATGGGAGCTCCCCCTTCTTTATATCTCTAACACAGAGACATACATATGCATGCACAAACACTCACACATCTGTTCATGGAGTCCATTTACAAATAATTCCAGACAGATTCCAGGTAAGTCAGGAGTACTCATTCTAAGCACTCATGGAAGAGGTAGTACAAAGGAGACCCTCTGACAAATCCTGAAATTAGTTATTACAAGAAAATGGGAGGGACAGACTGGAGAGGCTCTTTGCTTAGTCTGAAGAAGGCTAGAGAAAATAAGCAGTGTTATTCTGTACCATCTGTTGGGAAAGGATTGGGAGGAGGAATATGGGCATGAATTCTTTCCTAGGAGTCGTGGAATATGAGGTACAAAGAGGCAAGAATAAAATAAATAATAATGAGTGGGTTGGAGAGCAAAGTCAAATTGTGGGCCCTTGTGATGGTAAAAGTGACAAGGATTATAGGAATAGGGACCCTTTGGTGTGCTGTCACATGCATTTACTCTCACTGAAGAGCCTGTCCAGACAACTCAAGAAAGTCTTTCTCTACTTTTTTTTTTTTTTATTTTATTTGAGAGGACTATTCAGGTGGATGATGGATGAAATGCATATGAAGTTTCATTGTGGAGAAATGATCTTGCTACCATGAGAATTCCTTGTGGCTTTATAAAAGTGCTAGCACACACCAGTTACTCCACAACAACAACCAGCACCAGTCTATGTATGGAAAGAGGATGAGATCTCCAGCAGCAGAATACTTTCTGAGGCTGTAGAGCATTACCTCATTAAATATCCCATAATTTTAAGTTCCCTCTTTCTCCACCCTGCTCCCCATAACTTACTTTTTTTACATTACAATCAAAATTGTTCATGAAAAGAAGAAAAATCTGAATTTGAACAATATTTTAATCTATATTATGAGAACATATGGTTCCACATTTTTTTCAACCATCATTTTACTGTAAAATTTTTGTCCTAGCAGATATAGAAGATATGCAGATCTAGAATTTAAAGGAAATTTAATGCAATGCATTTTCTAAGGTAGAATGACAATAACCCAATTTCTTTACAGTCATTTAGAAATTAAAGATTTTCAAGGATCATAATCAAGAAGACCATGAAAATGAAAATTGACCTAGCAGAATATATGGAAACATCACTTGAGAACAAAAGACCTTCAAGTACATAATATATAAAAACAAACAAACAAAACAACCAAGAGGCATTTTGCTATACAGAGGAAGGATAGATCAAATACATATGGAAGCATTTGATATTTTGGTATCCTAAAACTAATTTTGATTCATAAGTAATGGAAGACTTTAGCTTAGGTGGTTTTTTCATAAATAGATATTTCAAAAACCATACTGATATCACTGATAAGTTTATGCATTTATGAAAGGACCTTAAGAGATTGCTTATTCCCAACTCCCTTATTAAAGCACAATCAATGTTCAATACAGACCAGGCTGTTTTGTCAAACCAGTTATTGAAAACCTCCTAAAAGCTATTTGAGACATCTGTAATACAGTAAAAGTCCTGTGAGAACTCCTTGGCCATTTCCTTCTGGATTGATTCAGAAAAAGACTTCCTCAGAGATACCTCACCAAGGAAGTTCCTCAGGAATTTTCCAAAGAATATAATTGTAACAGAACTACAATGACATTGTTCCAGTCTAGGAAATGAGAATAGGTTAACTGGTTCTACTGCCTGTATTTGATTTTGAATCAGTGTTAAACAACTGGTGTGGTGGGAGAAAAATTCATTTAGACACCTGCCTTTTTTTTGTTCTCTAAAGTCTTCAGTGGGGCTCCTTTTTGAAATTACAGAAATACTCACAACTTCACATTTCAGCAAAACGTGATTCCTGCACTGACATCAACTCATAGTCAGCTGATAAGTATTTTTGTAAGTTGTTTTGTTGATACAACCATGGGCTAAAATTTTAGTGAAGCAATTCTTCCTTAAGGAAATGAACACATTTATGATTGCTTGATTTTTATTCATAAGTAGCAGGCAGATGTTTGTTTTGTTCCTACTTGGTTTTGATCCTCTTAAGAAGTACTGTGCTACATTGTGAAAAATGGGAAATAATTTGATTACATGAAAAGGAACTCATAATACTATTATCATCCAATATTTCTTCTTCAAACACATTTCCTCTTGCTTGCAGATGTTAGAATTAAGACCTGCAAAAAATTAAAATTGGTACAAATATTTTCTTTGTGACATGTATGGTATCAGCTATGAAAGCACAGCAAATCATTCAAGTGATTTTTCATCCCTATGATACTTGAGAATGCATCTTCATAGAGAATAAATTTTGAATTAGGCTAAGGCTATTATAATGTCACTAAATAGTTTCTCATAGCATGATATGTACAAGTTTTGATTATCATATTTTCATTTTTTATCATCTTTCAAAATAGAATAATTACTTGTATTAAACAAAACATACAAGGCAAGGGTTGAATTTTTTCAAGGACTTCACTGTTTTGTATGAAAACTCTTGAGATGTGTTTAATTGTAATTCCCCAAATTGTAATTGTATTTCCTCATCCATCAAAAAACATAGATTTAATTTTTTTTCTCTTGTATGAATCTTAAATCTAGTTCACCTACATTAAATTCACTGAGAGAATGAAACTGTTGCCTAATGTTTGTGCTTTTGGGAAAGCAGCAAGTAGTATGTGGAAGACAAGCAAGAGCCAGCTCATTTTCAGCCTATGGATTCAAACTTCCTGGTTTGGGGGGAATGTTTGTTGGTATTGGCAGGATATTTTTAAGCCTGGGAAATTTTTATTTTAGCTTGAGCTCCTGGACAGCATTATAAAATATAGTTGCAGTCACAGAGGGTCTAACTGGTGATAAGAGAATTCTTGCAATAAGACAATTCTTGTGATCAAGATCTGCACTTCCCATGCTTTAGCTACTGACACAGACATTTGACAAACTGCATCAAGAAAACCTATCCTGATATTTTATGTTTGAAACAAGGAAATGGTAATACTTTTTTCAGCTCAAGTGTAGCTGTATAACTAGATAAAACTCTGTTCAAGAATTTCTCGATCTTTTTTCTCCTACATCTCGGTACATGTAGTCACACTTTCCATGACCCCACAGTCAACGCTTTGCAGCAACTCATCCTCAGATTCAGAAGTGCTCCAAGATATTTTCTGTGTGTTTTCCAGAGACACAAAAGTAAGACCTATGACCCCAACAAAAACACTGTTCTCTGATTTGGTCATAGGACTAAGCAACTGAGAAGTTGCTGCAAAAAATTGGCAGACTAGATGAGTTAAAGGAAATGCTGAAATACTTCAAGGCTTTATCTCTTAAAAAAGCAGAGGGGGAAGTGTGAAGATCAAACAGATGGAGGTTGTCAAAAGCCTTTATTAATGTTTGATTTTATGTATCACACTATATGAGACACTTTACACTCAATCTTTTTACTGCTTCAGATATACATTAGATAGGATCTGTGTTGTCTGGAATGGCTGATAAAAATAAAACACCTTTTGTAATTGCAAGAAAAGAAGTAGTAAGAGTTATTACACAGGAAGAAGATTTATAATGCTGCCACAGGGCACATTACAAACAACCAGAAAACAAATGAACATTAAAGGCCAGAGGATGATGACTTTATTGTTCTTCTAGATCTGCCCTCACCATATGGTCTACAATCTCTGATTGTTTTTACCTTTCCCAATGTTTTATTGTCCCTTCATGTTGCACACATAAAATGTTAGGAAAATTAACCACTGGAACATTCTGATAAGATGGTTTTCAAACATAAAATGGAAAAGCTTTCAGCATCTTTTGCCTTTTAAAATAATGCTAGCTTCATTTTTGTGTCTAGGTTGAAAACCCTTATTTGTTTTCTAAGACCTGCCAAATGGTATCCAAAATTATACCTGAGTGTATTTTGCAACACAAAAATGTGCTCTAATGCAATCAGAGCCAAGTCTTTCTTCTATATCAAAAATTAGGCAGACAAGAGGGGGAAAGGCCTTACAGAATGGGTGAGAGCAGCTCTTGTGTATGCTGCATTCTCCTCACCATCTATATCCAGAGCGTGTGCTGCCAATATTTCCCTTCTGGAGCCCCCTCATAGCTCATTTACCTTCTCCCAGTTACAGCCAGAGCATCCATGTGGCATATGAGGTCCAGGTCTACCAGAGGTGGGGTTTGTGTGAGGTACCAGGCATTCCCCAGTTTTCCTGGAGTGCTCAGTGTTGCCTGTATGAGCCCTTCTCATGGCTTCCTTCACCACCAGTAGGACAGAAGAGGTCAACTGATGGACATTTCCAGCCTTCCTTGGCTCACCCTTTTCCTCTGACTTGTGATAGCAATAGCTTCTGACAGTAGCAGCCAACCTAGGTGCTACAAGCAGCATCCTGGAGCATCACCTCTGTTGTGACTACCAAAAGGAAAGCAGGGACTAGCTAGTGACTAGCTCATCCTGCATATTCTGTGAGTGTGTAAATAAGAAAGACTAGAAGTTAGGCCTGGCTCCTTTTCCTCTCAGTCAATGCCTGTGGGACTATTACATTTCATAAACTAAGCTCTGTGAATTTGAAACACGTATTCAACATTCAGTATTGTAATGGTTCTTTATGTTCTTCTCAGCATGGGAAAAGCCTCATGAAGTAGGAGCTGGAGCATGGTAGAGAGCTGTTTAGTGCAATGGCAAGTTGTCCCGAAATGGTAAAGAATTTCTCTATACAAGAGCAACTAAACCTCTTGAATCAAGCACATCAGAGGTGAATCCAATAGAAAAAGAAAGATATCAAAGGTCTTGAGCCTAAAAATTTCTGAAAAGAAATTGTTGGCTACAAGCTGTTTCACTGTGGATCTCGGGATGTAGAGGTTTGGTGAGTTCTCTCTTCTGATGACACCACAAAAAGAAGAATGGGAGATGAAATGGACCCTAAAATCCCTTCTAAAAAAAAAAAAGTGGCAATATTTCACAACCAGAGGTGTGTAATGCAGACATTCCTTTGTTCGTCACTGATTGCATGTGCAGCAGCACAAATGTAAGATCTTTTGTTTCTTGTCATATTATTTGTTAGACTATTTCTTTCTTTACAGTGAGATGTAATATTTTCAGAATTCCAGAATGAATAGAAAATATTGTTAATATCATATAATATACTACATATTATAAATATATATATATTTATATGTAGTATTTTTACTTACAAAGGACCAAGATACTGTGCCTTGTCAGATGTCATTTATTATGTAAACTGTAACACTATTTAATACTTTCAGTATAAGGGGATCCACCCTTGTCCAGAAATACTGAATTTTGCAAAGTGAATTATAATAATGATTATCACAGGCTGTAGTGACAGATTTTAACAAAGGAACAGCTGATCTGCTGTAGATGCATCAGCTGCCAGATTGAGTCAACTGTGAGGCTGCAATGAGCTGATGAGCCCTGCTTATGTGCATGTGTGTGTAAGTAATCAAAACAAAAACAGTCAGAAACACCTATAAATAGAAATAGTACCATTGTTCATAGCTGTAAATTCCTGCTCGTGTAGTGACTCAGTTGGTAATTTGTTAGGTGTTTGTAGGTCTTGTCAAATGCCAGCTAGTATAATTGACTGGTATTAGCACTGTTGGCAAAACAGGATTGTAGGGTTATAAAACAGGCTTTATAAAAACAGATGAGAAACAAAAAGGTGTTAATGCTTTCCTAGAAAAGGTCTTTATATTAATCTTAAAATATTTAGTTGATAAACTACAACAATTCCAATGCCTCTGCATGCTATGTAAATCAAATGTATATCTGATTTAGAAAAAGCTAATTTGCTCTGTATTAGCTGTATATCTCCCTCTGATAAGTTTTTTTTCATCACATTCACTTCTGTGTAGGCATCACCTCCTCTGAAGAACGTTATGTTGCACATGATTTTTAAGCCACAGTCATATTTTCACACAATCTTGTAGTGCAGTGAAGGGGAAGGATAAGAAGCGATTGGAGTGACTAATGACTTCTTCACTTACTTCAAGAAAAAGAAGAATCCAGCAAGTGAAGACAAAATCAGGTTGCTAAAGGCTAACACAAAACAACATAGGTGAGCATGTGGCAACAAAAGACCAAAGTATAAACCCCATGAAACTGACAAGACATATCCCCATGCACAGCTTGCTAGCAGAGGAGTTGGAAAAAATCCCCACTCATTACCCAACAGTGAAAACCCAGACATTTTGTGCCATTTTTGAAACTTGTCTTTCCAAAATTCCTCATCGATTATCCTGGCTTTCACAATTGGTTACTTCACACCAGTGGGATAAGGTCTTAGCCTAGAACAAGGGGAAAAGAATGTGAATATATTTAAGTGAGATTACTGTTTGGAAATCTGATGATCCTGATATATTTGATTTTAAAACATTTATTGAAATGGCTGAAATGAACACATCCATTAACAATTATTTTTGAAAATGTGTAGGGACAAGATGTGGCCTAAATGCAGACTAACACTAAGAATGGTAAAAAGGATTGAGCTAGACAGCTTAGTGGGGATTTTGCAGATTTTTCAGCTTCATTGTGGACCCTGAGAAACTTTGATACGAGTAACTAAACCAGTTCCAAATAGACAGACTGAAAGACTACAGGATTAATAGCAATTAATGTGGATTCAAAAAACATTAAATGTGTCAAATCAATATAATTTTATCTTACAGTGGGATGATGAAACTTGTGGATAAAATGGAAATACGGGAACACAGAAATATGTCTCACGTCACAAGAATAGTAAAAACTTTTAATGCTGTCCTACATTATACTCTAAAAGCAGGTAAGGGAGACATGATGCAGACAAAATTTATTACAGATGATCTGGGCAAATCTGCTACAGTGTCGTTGTAAATCTTGTTGGAAACCTGTAATCAGAAAGGTATCTGTCAATGAATTCTGCCCACAGTAGAAGAGATATGTTCAGAATCTGTTTTCACTTAAATTTTGTCATTAATGAATTTGATACTAAAGTAAAAACAAGCTTATTAAACCCACAGATGATGGAAAATCAGGTGAGACTGCAAGCTTGCTGAAACATAAAATTAGAATTTTAAATTATTTTGATAAATTGCAGAAATGATCCCATAATTCAAAAAAAGTAAATGGTGAGAAATGCAGTGTGCAACTATGCAAGTAAAAGGTGAAAAGCAATCTGTTAGAAGTCAGTCCTATGGGAAGAAATAAACTATGTAAGCATGAAAAGGTAACTCTCAGAGGACTATTTTTGAAAGACCAAGAGTTTTAAGCCATCCATGTGTCCATATTGTGCACCGGTTACCTAATACTGCTCTCCATATACAAAGAAAAAAGAATAAAATACAATATCAGCAATGTACACTGAATATTTTAGGTAAGACGTAATTTGGAGAATTTAATGATATTAAATATACTTCAGAAAAGGATGATATCCACTCCATAGGTAAACCATGCCGGAAAACTACGGTTACCTAGACAATAATTCTTCTTTATTATTGCCTCCAGAAGCAACCATTCCTTACCTGAGTTTTTCAAAATGTATCTGCAGTAGACCTGGTGGATATTTGATCTCTAGATTAGCTGGCTGGCTCAGCATGCGAGGATTGAATTTAAAAGGAAATTACTTCAATCTGTGGATACTTAGGAATCTGCAATAAATAAAATCATCACCAATTTCTAGGAAGTTATTATTTTTTGTATTATGCTATGCAATATGCAATATCAATCCTTTTCACAGGAGTTTTAAAGGTTTGTAGGTTTGTATGCCATGTCATTCAGAATCCATTTTTATTCATACATTTATTTTCCTATATCTAGGATATAGGATGCTTTCCTGACATAATTCTTGGAAAGGCCAAAATGGGTTAAACTCCCACCTCCCCACTCTTTTACTGCCTAGAGCTCTAGATGAAAGAAGTTATCAAATTTGTGGATCATTCAAAAGTCTGAACACCTTAAGGTGAGTACAGGTCTGGTTTGGGTCACTTGGAAACACAAAAAGAAAGGGTAAACTGCCTCTGGGAAGGGGTTGAAGTGCATGGAGTATCTTGACAGGCTGTCTATAACAGGTCAATCAAAATTGAAACGAATTTGTCTAGTTCCTTAGTAATTTTTCCTTCACATAATGGTTTGAGTTCATCAAGTATTCTCTTTCTGCAGGAAAAACCAATTTTTGAAAACTGAGGTTTTTTTCAACGATTTCTGATTCACAGCTAAAAAACATTATGTGAAATGAAGTCATATGATCAAGTTCTCACATAAGGCACTAGAGCAGGTAAATTACCTGGAAAGAGCTCAAGAAGATACTCTGGGAAAAGCAGAGAGTTGCAGCTAGAGTATTTTGGCTTATCGGTTTTTGCTGAACACTGGGAGTTCTGTGCAGAATATGCAGACCATTTCCTCTGCTGTTGTAAAAAAGCTGTCAAAGCAGCACTAAAAGATCTGAGGATTATTGGGTATTTTAAAAGCCTGCAGGACTGGAGTTGTTTTGAGTCTTCATGTTAAATTATTATATAATCCAAGTGGCTGGTTATTTGTTGCTATCAGGGGTGGTTTTCTTTTAGTATCAGTGCACTTCTTCTATCAGTAAAATACTTTGTAAAAATCAAAGTAATTTTCTGTAGCTGTTGCTCTCTTCAGTCTGCAAGAAGTGCATTGTGTTGCTTGAAAGAGCACCAGGTGATGTTACCTTCAGAATCCTCTTAATAAATGACTCAAACAAAAAGAACTGGCTTAGGTTTTTCATCTAGATCAGTTCCCTTACGAACATGAGCTCCAGTTGCTCAAACATTGTGTTATTATTGATAGTACTGTAACAATAGGTGGAAGGTAAAAGCTGTGTGAAATATGAAGGACATGTGACATTTGTAATGTAAGGGCATTTTTAAAAAATATTATTGAAAAAAAACAAACAGAAGACACAGAAAAAGTAATAAACCCCGCCTTGATATACAGACCCTCAGGAAAAAGAGATAACAGAGACAATATCTATGACCAGATCTCCCAGCTCACAGATTGAGGGACACAACTGAACAAATCACTCAAAACCTTGGAGAGGTTCCATCAGCTTTTTGTAACTGATAAGAAGGGGTGCAGAGTAGGAGAGTGTCACAGGTCTCTCAGAAAAGAGCAAACATTTTCATAATCTTTAAGGGGCTTTAAGGCAATGGATAAAACTGACTATAGGATATTAGGGGATTAAAAGCAAAGGTTGACAGAGTTGGCTGAGGTAGACAATAACATTAAAGTGAAATCAGGTGATCGTAGATCTATAGAGACAATAAACCAAGGGTAAAGGAAACACATTTGATGTATAAGTGGAAGAGCCTTCCCCCTTGCTCTGGAAGGCTGATGAACACCTACTGACAGTCTGAGGTGAAACAGTAGTCAAGACTTCTACTAAAATGGTCAGGACTACCTAGTTTGTGTCATTCTTCATTTAAAAATATATTAATCTGCAACATCTGGTGGGAAACTTCACCTCTTCCAGTAACATCATATTTATTTGCTAGTTACTCATAAGAGGGAAAATTGAGACCACCTGACAAAGCAGTGGGAGAAGAGAAGGCTGTGCAAGCAAGTTTTATACCCCCATTCAGTAAGTGAAACAGTAGAAATGTGTTGTATGGAAGCTACAGACATATCCTGTCTCAGTGAGGATCTGAAACAGAGTATCCCGACCCTCAACCCTCTGTTTTAACGACCACCTCATATAGATGTCAAACACACAAATTGTCTGCTGTCCTTATGACTGTAACGAACTTGAGAATGTTATTAGGTCTCTAAAAATTCCATATCACATTTTTTATAATAGACTAATGCAATATTATATCTGAAGAACAAGTCGTTAAACAATCACTGATTGAATATCTTTTACAGATGAAAGTATTTTTCTTCACTGTAATACACTGACTTCTATACATGAAACTGAAGTGAAAGATAAAATTTAAAAATTGTCAAAATTAATGCTTGTCATTATAAGCACACAACACATTCTATACAGAGGCAAGGAGTAATGAGCACAGAATGAAAGGGGAAATTTAAACTATATATTAGGAAGAAATTTTTCACTGTGAGGGTGTGAGGTACTGGAGCAGGTTGCCCAGAGAAACTTTGGACAAATCCTCACTGTAAGTGTTCAAGGCAAGGCTGGATGAGGCATTGAGCAACCTGGTCTTGATGATTCTTCTCTATGATTCTTCTTTTTTTGAGCTCTGTGCATGAAAACAAAAACTGTAGCTTTTGAAAAGTGAGGGAGGTTATCCACTACATACTACAAAAATAACAGCATATTGACATCTCTTACATTTTGTTTTGTGATTTAATCTTTTTTTTTCAAGAAACAGCTACCTCGACAAAGTGAAATTATAGTCTAGCCATAAAATTCATACTAAGTGTATGAAGATCAAAGACTGCTTTGTGTCAAACAATTGCTTGATCCATCATTAGGTTAAATTGGCAACTACATTGTCAATCACTCATTAGAATAAGCAACAGGAAAAAATCCAAGATGGATAGCTGTTCGCCTATATTTTTCTACAGAATATGTTCAAACTTCCAAAACCACAGTACCATTCTCAGCTGCTTTATAACAGCTGAAAAATCTCACAGGCATCACAAATAACATAAATATAACCAAAGGTCACTGAATCTAATACAAATTGCTAAATTGATATCCTAGAGTGTAAAAGGAGATTTGCCATCTGAACTCTGTATGTGACAATAGTAACTTACTTTAGGGACAGAGTTGACATGAAAAATGTCAAAGATTTTCTGTAACTCAGTTAAAAGGCTTTACCCCTTTAAAAGGATTCTGACTGTTGAGTTCATCAGAGCTGTCACAGCATACTTTTAGTGTCTCTCCAAAAGGACTGATGCTGGGACTGACTATGTTACTTTTGAACAGCTACAATTGTTTTCATAGTGCATACCCACACTAGAAGTTACAGAAATTTCAGAATTTAGCAAAAATGACTGACTACCTAAATTTACATAAATGCATTTTTAATAAATACTTGATAAATAATAATAGTGACAATAAATTTTTTTACATTAGGGTCATAAAACATCTTATTTCTCTCTTAGAATTGGTACTACTTTACAGCTTATTACTTTCATTTATTTCTTCTTTCATAAAAGGTAAGAAAATACTAAACACAGTTCTCTTTTCCTTTGTAATTTTAGCAGGTGGTGTTGATAAAACATATCTTTCTGTTTTCCACAAAGTTAAAAATATCTCAAGGGAGGTCAGGTGTGCAGTAATACAGAGATTTACATAACAGGATTACATGAAAATAAGCAGTTAGTTTTTCTGCTGAAAAAGCATAGGGTAAGAAACTCAAGTTTTCCTTCAAAATCAGTTACCTTGAAATTGAAAGACCAGGAGTAGAAGAGGAAATGAGGAAAAACATATCCTGCCCCTTGTGCACCACATCTTTTCTTGATGCACTTAAAAGATGTGCTGAAAACTATCACAAAGAACATGAGACAGCAACAGACTTCAAGAATGGCACCAAGCTGAACAATTCATAACTGTTTAAATGTTGTGTCACAGATTTTTTCACTATTTCCATTTTTAAAACATCACTGTAAAAATCTAATTTCCCAGATAGAAAACCATGATGTTGTAAACTTTCATAGGAAAGGTTAAGTATTGTACTCATCCATTGCACAGTCAGCCTTTCAACTCTTATGTGCATGGCCATTTAAACTGCAGCAACTGGTCCTCCTTCATCACTGACAATTATTCTTTCTAAGCAACTTAGTTTGTAAAAGTAAACTTGCTACTGAAAGCTCTGGGATGATGACAAACACACCTCTTTACAAATCATGTGTAGGACCAGAGACAGCGAATTATGCAAGATACCTATAGCAAAAAGTGGTAAAAATGGGTAGTAGGCATGAGTCAGATGATCTGACACAGTCCAACCCTTTTGAGATGGACTGCTGGATGGAGAGAATTATCAGGTCAAAGTGTAAGGCAATCTGCTTTACAACTGTGAAGTGCAGAACAGTTCAGATGAGAAATTAAAGGAAATGAAGTATTTTAGGCCTTGCAATGGATATGCTGGGGCCTTGTGTCCACACTGCCATCAGTGCTCTCCAGACAGCCTTGACCTGTGACTTCAGCCTTGGTGCCACTGGTGGGCCAAACATTTTGAATGCACCAGTGGCATACCCAAGAAATTTCAGGTATGGGGAACATTACCATGTGTTTTATTGACCACTAAAACACTCATGTGCATGCCACATAAGAAGACAATTCTTGAAGGTTGTCCTTGCTAACAGTTGTATACCCATGGAGCTTCAGAGGTGTGGGTTTTCACATGAGTTGTTAGTGAAACTACCAAATTAAATTTAGAGTAAGGTTCTGAAAAAGTGTCAGATGAGAAGCTCTCCTGAGCTCTGGTAAAACACTCCAAGACTCCAGAGAATTAAAATCACACTGGTTGGAAAAGGTAAGTGTGTGTCACTTTTGGAGCATGATGATCATGGAGTATAACAGTGAGGTAAAACTAGCTTCATCTTTCGTGATACTGACTAAATATAATAGAGCACAGATTAGAAAATGACCCAGCATTCCGTAATTCCAAAATGCCAAGTCATTAATTTTGCCTTCAGGGTAGGTAATATCCCAGTCTTATGCAATATGAGGCCTAGCTAGATAATCAATCTGATGGTTCCTTGAATTCTGACAGTCTTTTACACTGTGGAATGATATAAAGTAAAACTCAGACACAAATGGATTAAATAAAAGGATAATCATTGTAACAAGATTTCACTAAATTTTCTTCAAGCAGCATCATTTTCTGAATCCGTGTCAAGATTTCTGCTTGACTTTTTGGAGGATGGTCTTTTTTGTTGAGATGGACTTATTCAATATACAAGTATAGAGAAGAGAAAAAAGAATACAAAAGTAAAATAGAGTTTTGTGTTCTACCTTAATCGTAAATTCTTTTATAGCTGTAAATGTATTAAAGGATGCATCCTGAGAATGGCTTGGCACTTCAGTTGACAGTAATAGGGATAAACATGTTTTGAATGTCCATAGATATCCAATCCATAGATTATAATTTGCAGCTGAGTTGACAATGTACTGCTAGTAATACTGAGTGGCGAGAAGACAGAATGAAATTACTTTCTTTCATGGGATTAGGATTTACAAATTATTTCAGAGCATTCAGATCTTTGTCTAGCCTATTCATGCACAGGGTATATGAATTTATAACAACAAACTTTGTTTTACTGGATGCTGAAAAGAACAATTTTTACACTACATTAATTTTCAAATTCCTGCCTTCCATCTTCCAAATGACAATATACCAAAAGACAAAATAACCCCCACAAACTAAACACCCAATCCTTCTTTAAATCACATCTTTGATAGGAAAATGATAGGAAAAAGCAGCTACATTGTCTGTTACCCTCTTAATATTTTCTCTATGTTTTTCTTTGAAGTAAAACTTCAACTAGCTCATTAATCAGGAATACATAGACAAAGTTATATTATTAAAAATGCATATACATAAAAATGCATATATATAAAAAAATCCCCTACTATACCTTCAATAGGAGCTCTGATTGATCATGACCAACACACATTCAATTGAATTCAATTGAATTTTTAACCTTTTGTGTCATTTCATGTGAAAATCTGACATGCTCAAAATGCCAAATTGTTTAGGAAACTAATGGCAGCTATTCACTAAACAATAATTTTTGTAATGATTTTTTCAGTAAAGTAAGTCCAAAAATATTTTAATATAGGTGTTTTGGGTAGATTTTGTACATTACTGCCTATCTGGTCATCAGGGGATGAAGCTGGGAATAAGAAAATCTCAGTCAGGTTCCAGGGATGTGTGCTGTCTTCAGTACATAAAAACCAACTCTCCCAATGCAAATACAGATTCATTTACAAAATCTGCAGGTACTACAAATTCAATTGTATCTTCCCATTGCCAGTCAAGCTTAGCACTTCAACAATAATTTACTCATAATCAGACTGAGTCAAAGCCAGCTGTGCCTCAGAATTGAAAATACCTTCTATTTCTTTAGGAGACTTCTGTTTAAAAATATTTTCATGAGATCAGAATGTAAGCTTAAGCAAATACAGTCATGCAAACCTTCTCTTGTCATGTCATCTCTGTGGCATAGAAAATCATCCTCATCCCAGGATTTATGGTACTTTGTTGTTATACAATATCGTGCAACAATTTAGTAGAAATGGAAAATACATATAGTATTACTATAATTCAATGATGATTTGACTTTTTTAAGATAACATCAAAGTCAAATAAAAGAGAAGAAATTTGGACCAATTACTTGAATTCACTACCAGCTTATTTTCATTAAGACACCATACTGTGTGACTCAAGAAACTTGCTCTTTCTCATCTGTATTTCGATGGATGTTGTCAACTTCTTTTAATAATTTTACCATTAAATAATTCTTAGAAAGGGATAAGACAGTAATTGCAAGAACTTCTTTGAAATACAGCTCTTACTTATGAAAAACTATTCATGCTTGATTGATTTTTCATTTTATTAAAACGGGCAAAAACAAGTTTTCCCAGTTTTATTCCAGATTTGCTAAGAATTATCTAAAACAGTAAACTATTACATATACCTAGTTTCACTTCAGTTACATTTTAAGTATGGCAAGTTACCATTGACTTCAGCATGACAAAGGTATTGGACTTGGACCATGACAGAGGATCTCAACAATATTCATATGAAGTATACATTTAAATTTAAACATTAAGTTAAAGTCCAAACATCAAAGAAATGTTTTCTTTTCTGTCTAAAATTTCAAGCTTCCAAACTCTGTTCCAAGAAGGATTTATCTTGAGACAGAACATGCAGACACAACTAGTGTCTAGGTATCCCATATTTTAGATGACTCATCTGTCTCTTGACTAATGCACTTTTCTTGGGTTCCTCCACTGCTAGTTTCATCCTTTACCTCGTGATGAAATTTTTCACAAAGAAAAAGATATATTTTTAGTTAGCTGATGGGAAAATTATCACTGGCAACCAGCTATTCCAAGATGGAACCCTTGAGCCTAGACTTGAAAAAATTTTTACTGCTATTGTTTTTTATAATACAGTGATTTGGAGGACTAATTATCTGAAAAGTCTATTGCTGCATTTAACTCTATTCAATTTACTAATTCTTTTTTTCAGTTTTCTAAAGTTTTTACTTTCCATTACTTCGACCAAATAGAAATTGGAGGCGTCAAGAACCTTGGTAAATCTCACAAGCAAATATAAATGGCAAAGATGCTTCTACAGTTCCCGTGCTAGAAAATGTCTGCCTTGATATGATAATTCCCTTTTCTTTTTCCATCTTTTTCAAGGAAAAAATAAAAACTCCAACTCAAACAAACCCTCAGGGAAGTTAATCAAAGATAACGATAGATGCACCACTTCTAGGTACAGACCTGAGAAGCCTGAGAAAACAGACTGTCTATATCTGAGAAGTCTGGGACTTACCAAAAAAGTGAACAGCTTCCACCTACATATGCTTTTGGCTTGTCAGAAGAAGAGGTTTAGTCACTGAGAATGAAGTTGGCAGACAGCACCTACTGTAGATGGGGCAACCTCTTCCAGAAGTTGATCCCACTGCTTTTCACTTTCTTATCCCTCACTGATGTCCTTCGCTCTTCCTCTGTGACATCAGCAATAGCAGTAAAAAGTCATATTGAAACTCTGATTTAATTCCCTTGTTACGTTTCTCCATATCCATAAGCAGGCCTTGGTCCTGGCCCCTTCTCTGACCTCACCTGGTATCAGGGAACATTGAAAATGTGATGCAGGGAGAATCAGGGGAGGAAATTGACAGGAAAAGGAGAAGCTTTTTGAGTCTTGTAGCATCTTAAGATGAAATCCCTCTCATGACTTACTGTGATGTGAAAGGAGGAAACCTTGTGAGAAGGTTCCAGACACCTCCCAGATTTTTCCAAAACACTCCTGCCTCCAGGCCTCACCTTCCCTACAGAGAGTCTACATTATTATATATCTTTATTGCTACTATATTTAACTTCCAGGCTAACACCTTCCATACTAACTACTCAGATGAGTGTAGCCAGCTGGGTAACCTTTGCAGGGTGCGGAGAATCAAATGTCTTAGGTTCACTCTTCACTAGCATACACTGCTTATCCTATAATTAGGTCAGATGTGTACAGTCCCCAGGGCCATGAAATGTCCCTATTTCGTGGGAATATTTGAGGGGGAATGGAAGGAGGACACAGCCTGCTTCTGGTCTTTCAATCTCCTTTACCTTTATTGAAAGAAGGCTCTGAAAAAGAGGCTGGGCTGCAGAAGGTGGATCACACGATGCTACGGCATATCTACAATACTGCTACACCCAGTAATTTTATTATCAGATACATCTTGAAGTTAAACTATAAGACAGTGACTCTAGGTATCTAATGAGTGATCCACTACTTTCAGTTTAGAATTAGATGTCTATCTCAGGCTGGGAATCACAAACCAGATGAAATGAACTTTTGGTCCAACCAAAAGTTTGGAGAATGGACTAGTTGGTCACTTCTCTACTCGACCCAAGACTGGATTGGTCACTGTGTTCTGCCACCAGCAAGCTCCCCTCTATAGCTGCAACTCAGTAGACATCAAGACATGCCAGACCAGAACCTGACAATGAGGCTTACTCTAGATTTGAGCCCAGAGGTCCTCTTCTCACAAGTCCTAGTTGGGCAAAGTCTAGATTGGCATTGAGGAGTGCTGCCAGGCTGAATCACCCTCAGCCGTAACTTTGCGATTTTGTCACCCGTGGATGGGCCACCTTCACCTAAGCCAGGGAAAGAGCACAGCTAGTCATCTATACGGTCCAATAAATATGGAAATAAACTCCCCTGTCCCCCAGAAAAGTGACCTCAGGCCTAAAGCAAGGCATTCTGGCACTGGGGAGATGCAGCCTCCGGCCTTCCCTTAGGGGAGGGGTATCCGCCGCAACCGTCCGTGGGTGAGGAGTGGGATCTTCAGGCGGGTGCCTCTCCTGTGGCAGCAGTTTGGGGAAGCTGCGAGAAGGCCCAGCGAGAGGTGGCAGCAGCGAGTCGCCGTGCAGCCGCGGCGGCGGCCGGCCCGTAGCGCTGCGCCTCGCTCAGCCCGGCCGCGGCCCCCGGGGCTGCGGGCCCCGCTCCGCTCACCGGGCTGGCGGGGCGCGGGAGGATGGGAGGCAGCGCCGTGTCCCTGGGATGGGCCCGCCTGGCCGCCCCTGGGCCCGGGGACACGCGGGACCCTCCCTCCCTCCTGGGGGCAGGTGTGGGACCCGCGGTCGGGCAGCAGGTGAGCGGCTGTAGGCGCTGCCCGGCCGGCCGGCGGCTGAGCCCAGCGCCGCGCTGATGCTCGGCCCGCCGCGAGCGTGAGCTACGGAGTTACCCCGGGCAACAACCCCAAAAATTGGGTGGTTTTGTTCAGGTACCAAAACTCCGAGCGGCGAGGTGAAAGGAGCCGTGGAGCGGCAACTTTCAGGTGAGTGCTGCAAATGCATTCCACACAAGTTTCTCAACGAAGGGTTAAGCGTGAGCCGGAGTAAAACATGACTTCCATATTCCTTCCCCTATTTGCTCTCAAGAAGACTTCTGAAAACATGGTGGGATGTCCACCTAGGTTTCCAAAGCATGGGAAGAGAGACCCGAGGTAGACACGAGCCGGGGAACGAGCTCTGGCTTCCCTGTTGCTGTCACCGTTCTGGCTGGCAGACCTCGAGTTCCCAACCCATGACAGCGGGAGCCGCGGTCGCTGCCGAGGGGCTGCTCCCCGCCGCCGACCCCCGCCCCAGGGTGCGCTCCCACACCCGCGCCCTCCGCCCTGCCTGCCCCTTCCCCAGTAAATCGGAGCCCCCCGGCCGCGGGGGTCTGGGGGAGCACGGGGACGCGCCCCTCTGCGGCGAGGCGGGGGGACCCGGCCCGGCCCTACCTCAGCCCCGCCCGGCTCAGGCGGCCGCGCCTCATCGGTAGCGGGGCCGCCCGCCCCCTGTCCCCCCCCAGCGCCGGCTGCTCGGCCGCGGCGGGCGCGCTCCTGCCGGGGAGGGGACGGCCAGGAGGGGCGGAGGCAGGCAGGCGGGAGGGAGGGAGGGAGGCAGGGCGGGAGCGCGGCGGCGGCAGATGCTGCGGCGGCGGCTGTGTCTCCTTCGGCCACATCCCGCGGCCGGTGCGCCCGCCCGGCGCGCTGCGCTACGGCGCCGCCGCGCAGCCTGCCCCAGCCGCCGCCGCCGCAGCGGCCCCGCGCCTCGCCCCAGCGGCGGGGCCGAGGGTGCCGAGCCCTCCTCGCCCCGGCAGCCAGCGGGCAGCTGTCCTGCGGCCGAGCCCTCGCTGCCGGATCGGCGCGCTCGCACGGACGCCGGGACACACGGGCGCACACGGGCGCACACGCACGCCCGGGGGGGGGCAAGCCGAAGATGCTGCAGCTGGGCAAGGTCAGGACCTTGCGGTGAAGCCCGGAGCCGTCGCTCGCCCCCCCCCCGCTCCCCCCCTCCGTTGTCGCTTAGCGGACTGAGGATTTGCCGTTGGGTTTTGGTATATGTTTGGGAGCAAGCAGACTGAATCGGCGCCGATCGGTGAGTACGACAGGCACCGTAATGGTGCCAGGTCCGTCCCCCTCCCCCCCACACACCCTTCCCGCCTGCGTGATATTTCTTCTTGGTGCGGGGTCCTGCGCTGCTCCCCGGCCAGGCAGCCGGGCTGGGCTGGGCTGTAGGGAGCGGTGCTTGTGCCCTCAGCCGAAAGGTAACAAAGTGCGTTATTTCCTCCTGCTTCTTTCTCCCGGGCCTCCCCCTCCATCGCTTTCCTCCCTTTCTTTCTACGTTAGTCGTCGCTTATGTAGGGCATCCGCGGCACCGTGTCTCCCGACGCCCTGCACTAATGTGCTCGTTACGGCGGTGAAGTCATGGGCCGGGGAGAAGGAGGAGAAGGAGGAGGAAGATGAAGATGAAGGGGCCCGGGGACCCGCGGGCGGGGGCAGCGCCCGGCCCTGCGCGGAGCCCGCGCCCTGGGCGGCTCCGAGCGGCGGCTGCTGCGTGTTTCCGTGTGTCTGTGCTGCCTGTGTATGTCTGTCTGTGTGTCTGTGTGTGCGGGGTGTGTGCTCTTCCTTTGAAGCCCCCGTCTGCGAAATCCTGCGCTCGAGGAGCGGGCGGAGGGGGTGGGGAGGGGAGCCGCGGTGTGCGCTGTGATGTTTCGTTGATCTATATTTAATGGCTGAAAGGAGAGATGCTTTTCTTTCCTTTACCCTTACCTTACTCTTATTCTGGTGTGTAATGTGCTTGCATCGATCGGTCAAATCGTAGCTTCAGCTGAATCAAGTCACCACAGAGGAAGGAGGTGCAGCGGCACAGGCAGTACATGTAATACACAAATTCATCTGGCCGGGGATCTTGGAGAAGAATGAAAAAACCAGAAAGAGGGATAATTTTAGAAACCATGTTAAATTTCCCCTGGAGGGACTGGAAGGACGAATACGCGGAAGAATGTAATACAGTATCTTGTGCAGTTACATTTTCTTATACTTTGTTACGGTGTGCTTTGTTTGGATTTAAGGTGTCACGGTTAACCCTATGCATTACAGAAAAAAAAATATCCAAAACTTGGAAGTAATATTTAGAAATTAATAGGCTCCTTTATTGAACACCCAGCTCTTAACTTTAGTGGCTGTAGTAACTGATATCTGTGCCCCTTAAAACATATATGCATTTTTATTGGCAATAACAAGGTACAGTATAAACTTCACATTGCAGTTTCATTTTCAAAGTCTTTATAGGTAGCCTATATGTAAAATGAAAACAGTGAGTCAGCCTGAGCTCTGCTTTGTAGCAAACCTCTCCATAGGGTACGTCAAGACTTACGTACCTCAAGACAGAGGACAACCCAGAATTATATGGAGTTTATGTAAGTCTGTTGTGTCTCTTGCAAAATCAAAAGAGGGAAAAAAAATCTTCATCATCCTATACTTCAGGATACATTCATTCTATCTTAAAAAATAAACCAATTATGTAACTCATGTAGGCTGGGTTTATCTTTTTCAGATAGCCTAGTTAGTTGGCCAGTGTATAAATGATACGGCACAAAGGGGTTAAGGGCAGGTCTCCAGAGACAGCTGCTGTATATCCTACTCCTGGGCCTCTGAGACTCAAGTGGCTTTAGGGCTTTTGTTGCCCTTACACAGGTTATCTGGGGAGGAGCTCCAACACTAAACCCAAACCACCTAGGAAGACTGTGATATTTAAGCAAAACGTTATACCATGATCAAAAACCCTTGTAAGACTAATTTCTGAGCCAAGTTGGTGAAGCTGTCTGATTTCAGTCTGTGAATGACATGATCCTTTGGGAGCCTTGACTGACTATCAGCCGCAAAACTGCAGAGAACTTGCGATCGATCACCGTCATTAGTAAGGAGTTGATTAATAGCTTGGGACTGGGCTGAATGTGATTATGTTGAATGTTGTAGTTCCAAAAGAGGAGATCACATCTTGATCACGTTGTTCAGAGATGGTTTTTGCAGTCTGTTATATAAGAGAGGCTTGAAAAAAAAAAACCGAGTAGCGGGCTGTGCTATGTATATGTATGGAGGAAAATACCCCCAAAGCTGCTAGTAGGAAGCAAAGTGCCTATTTCCAAATGCCAGTTACATGACTTTTTGTGGATTGTAAGAAAGATGCTTTTGGGAGAGGGCTCCAGCTACAGTGCTCGATTTCTGTTTGTCAGGTGCCTTAATAGATGTTAAAAGCAATCAATAGCTCATTGGTGACACAAGCCTCTGACTTTTGCTGTGGGTTTTTTTTTTTATAACAATACCAAGATAATTTCATCCTCACATAATGAACTCTAGGGGACAGCTGCAGAAAATAGAAAGTAGCAACTAAAAAAAAAGGTTTTTGCATAATTCTGATTTGCATAGTTTACCTTTGCTGATGGATGTTATCAATTTAATGACTATGATGTTGAGTGTTTGTTGCTCAAGACACGTGTAAAATCAACTCATGCTACAAATGAAGTGCTGGAGTAGTTTATTTTAAGGGTTTTAAGAAAAGCCTTTTTAGGTAGGGGTGTAGATTGGCATGTAAATGGAGCAGATAAGAGAATCAGCGGAACTCATGAGTGTTAAATTTTGCACTAAATTTCAGATACATTTTCTATTTCATGGTTCAGTGTGATATGATTTTTAGAGCAGATCACTTGTGGAAATTCCAGCATATCATTGTTAAGATTTCAAGCATATGTTTCTATCCTAGAAGCAACTGTTTTCAGGAGTATTAGCAAGCTAAGGAAAATGCATTATTACATAATTACTCCTCACTTAAATAAGGACCTGTGGTTTTGATGCTTATTGATTGTGCTTGCAAGTCATGAAGAGTTTGATATTTGAAGTTACAGCCAAGGTTTGACAAAAATGAGAGTGATCATGTTTTCTCTTTGAAGTTCTCAGTAAGATCTTATTAGAGGATGAATTTTAGATGCTTATTTAACTGCACAATATTAGTGTAGTAGTAGAATTATTAATAATATACAAGTAAACAACAGACCTTAATAGAGGCAGCAGTTTTAAATATGGAAAATTTATTTCTTAAGTGACAGAATGAATCTCAAATAGGACTAAGCCACATTTGCTCTTAAAGAAGAAATTGCTTTTGTCACGACAGAAAATATTATACCAAGAAAAACATTGTGTTTCTGACCTTTTTTAACGGGGGCATGGTGGGAAATGTATTTTATATTCTATTGTATACTCAATAGAAAGTCTCCATGCAGGACAAATAAGTAGTCCTCTGCCCACACACTGCAGAACCACACAACCTTTTGGCTAAATGGCTCCTTGGTAGTTAGGCTCACCTGGAAAGAAATCTGAAAGCAGCATGAAAGACTGAAACAATTTCCTCTATCCCCTTGGGATACGCTAACTTTGTGTAGTGAATGGGTTGTAAAAGCAGATTGCCTGACCAGATTGTCTGGCATTATGCTGGACAAAATTTAAATTCAATAGTATCAAAAAGGAAATATGGTATCTGTTTGTATGTAAACCAGTTGCCACGTTAATAGATATTTTTCTTATATAAACTGCCAGTTTAGTCTTGAACTAAGAAACAGAGAAACATTTCATTATCTATGAGACCAAGCATTTTATATTTGTTTAAATTGCTCTTGGCATGGTAACTTCTAGTGCATCCTACTGGCTCTTAATCTGCCTATTGTATTTTACAAAATTCCATTATAGCAATAAGCAATAACTTCAAGACACATAAAGCATGGAACAGAATGTATAATCTTGTCCTTTTGGTTGCTGCCTATTTTATTGAAGCTTTTGGGGAAAAAAAAAACAAAAAACAAAACTAAAAAAGAAACACCCAGCCTAAACTCCCCCAAGAAAACACCCAGGTTTCTAATGAAACTTTAAAACTTCTCAGAGCTGCCAAAATGGTGTTAACTTTCTAAAATTCATATATAAAATAACCATGTTGCATGTCATGTTTTGTTTTGGTTTATTGTGCTAATCATAATAATTCTACTATATAATAAGCTATTCCACTTGTTTTAATTCATTTTAAGAAGCCACAAATATGTAGCACCCAAAATCAAAAACATCTGAGACACAAAGGGGCTTTACATATAACATTCTGTAGGGAAGAATTTTGCATTTTCCCTTCCTATGTTTTCAATATTTTTGTCTTCCACTCTTTTTTCCTTGCCAAATTTACAATTGATTTCTTCATCTCGCAAAAATATTCAGAGTATAGCAATTTCCGTTTGGTCAAGATAATTGCTTTTGGAAACTGACAGTGTAACTGAAATTTGCCTGCTTAATGTAACAAAAACATCTTTTTTCAGCCATGGGTACATTCTCCTGTTCAAATACTACCAGTTGTTACTCAATTAAGTAACCAAGCTATTCCTTTAAGGCTGAATTTTTGAAGAGAGACAAATGAAATAAACAGGTAATGTAAATATATATTCTGATGGGATTCTTGATTGTTTTAAACCCACTGAATAAGACTTAACTCTTACACATTCATTTATATTAGATTTATATGAGATTGTTTCATTCAAATTGCTGAGGTGCTTGGGAAAGTGATTAGAAATAAGTTTGAGTCTGGTGGTAGAAAATTGCTGTACCTTTTAGCTCCACTAGGATGATTATAGGTGGTAATCTTCATCCTGTAAAAGTATATGCTTTCCATCAGAACCAGCAAGCAGTTTGGAAGGATGACTAGCAAGGATGGTCTGAGAGGTTAACTCAAGGCTCCAGACGATGAGTTTCAAGGTATTTTAATTCCTGCTTCCCAAGAGAGTTCTATAGTTTTTGAATCTGGGTATCTGAAAGGCAAGAAAACATGGATGTTATAAGCAGGACATGTAAACTTTTTAGTTCTTCTGTACAGTTTTCCCCCAAAATGCTGAAATTCATGAATTTGTGTGTTTCTAGCTAGCTGATCTGAGGGTAGCTTTGGGGTGTTTTGTTTGTTTTGTTTTTGTTTTTTTTTTTAAATATATACATAATTTTAGATTTATGTGAGCAACGAATGTAACTTTTCTGAAGATGGCATAAATGAATCAAATCCTGGCATGTTGGCTGGGTAACAATCAGTTTTCTTTGAAAGCAGGTTGTTGTCCCAGTGAAATTTGCTTGTTCAAAAATAATAGCTATTCTTGACAAGAGGTTGACTGTTGCTTTACCTGTTTGGCATATGGGAAGGCAAAAGCTTTTTCATGCTCTTTTTTTGCATGAAAAATGTCATGACATTAGATATGGATGTTCATATTCAGTGAGAAGGCAGAAGGCTAGGTTAGAGAATGGTTACCTAAGGAAACAATAACTTAAAGGCTTTCAGCAATGGAAATGCCTCAGGATTAAACACGTCAATCTTGCATGAACAAATCTTGTTGTGGTCTTGTACGCCAGAATTTGTAGAGTCAGTTATTTAAATAAGCAGATACTTGGAGACATTCATCACTCACCATCACTTTCTCAGGTTTCTTATGCCAACCAAGATTCAGGACAACTTTTGAACATGCCTAATGAACCATCTAATTTGTGCATGGCGTGATACCATAGTAGGTGAGATTCTGTGTGATCAAGAAATTGAAGTCTCATGGAAAGCTGGAGTTGAGGCTGCTAAAAAGTGTAGGTACTAAATACAGTGTGGCATATCTAGTGAATTCTTACAAATCAAAACCTAGGTTAATCTGTGAGTATTTTGAAAAATTTTAGCAAAATGATTAGTCATATTTGATACTTTCTGAGTACTTCTGATGAAACACCTGTACCCTTGATCACCACATGATGGTAACCTGAACCTTCAGTTCAGTGCCTAACCTTTTCTGACCTAGTGTGCTTAGAAATGCAGTGACTAGAACAAAAAGAGTTCTGGATATTTTTAAAAAATTTGTATTTTAATGAAGGAGTTTGCCAGTAATTGATGAGTTGTGTAATTCTTGCTGCAAATGGTTTTGAAGCCTAAGTTACGAGAATAATGTGATTTTATATGTGGATTTCCACTGCAATGCTGATGTATGGCATCTAACAGTACAGGGCAAAACTTGGAAGTGTGATAGTGCATCTCTTTTTTTTAAGTGTCAAACTACAGAATGTATTCTCAAAATTTTCATTACAATTAAAGAAACAGGAGACTGTTGGCTTCTGGTTTTTTAACTTCTGACATTTAACTGTGTTAACCTTCCCAACAGAAGGATTTTGAGTAACAGGCTTGAAAGTACTGTCCTGCTTGCAAGTCACCAGATTAATTCCAGATGCTTCTCAACTCTGTGTAAGTTTCAGACCATAAAGTTTGGCCTATTCTGGTGGGAAAAAAGGGGCTTTAAGCTGCCACAGACCTCGAGGATTAACAACTGCACATACATTCATTTTATTGATAGCTTGCAGCATCCTATAGTTGAACACGGAGGAGATAGGCAACACCAATTTCTCTTTTTCTGCCATAATAAACATGATAGCTCCTTACAGATTTTATAGATTTACTAGTATGTATTTTTGGTTGAAAGTGTTTCTGACAAGCTTGGCAGTTTATTGCACTTATTTTTCACTTCTGACTTCTATTGCCTTTACCAAGAACAAGTAAATTATTGCACAGAGCCTCAGGAGTCTTGGGGGACTCTGACTTTAATCTCTTCAAAGAAGAATGGACAGGTTGAGCTTAATTACAAACATGCATGTCTAATCAAAGGGTAAATTTAGAATCAGAAGTTTTCAGAACTGCCATTAAAAGCAGACTCATGATACCAAAACATCTTTAGTATCATGAAGCCATAGTATATTTGTGAAGCATAATGCACTATTCTGGTAAGCAATTATATCATACTCTCAGGTATATAGGCCTTCCTAATATGTGTCATTACATAGATTTTTCAATAAAATAAATTCCAAAGCATGCAACTCTGGTCAAATTATGAAAGTTCGTTAGTCCATGAGTGTTTCCACTGGGACCCTGTGCACTTAATTCTCAATGCAGACTCTCATAATGAGCACCCAAAGGATGGCAGATAATCCTCATTTCAGAAAGGCACAAACATTTTCTTATATTCTTTGTATCTTATGTAGCTCAAGTCTGTTCAGCAAGTACTGTATGTGGATGAAGTGGAGAGCTATGGTGTAAAATGTAACCTTTGGATTTCTTCTTTGCCTTTCTTGAGGTTGAATTTTGATTAGTTGGCTTACATGTTCCCTCTCTATAAATACCTTAAAAGCAAAAGTAGCCAAGAGTAATCTGCTTATGATTTTTTTCTTTTCTATCCCTAAGTCTTGGAGATACGTGCATGTATAGGTCTTGTTGTTTTGTTTTGCTTTGTTTTGTGGGGTTTTTTGCCAGTCAGTCAGAAGAGATGTGATTTTTTGTAGTGAGTAATAAATATTTCTTCTATTTCATATGTATTAGAATAACAGTATTTGAACTCGGCAGAAGAGACATCTGTTTTTGTGTGGTAAAAACAAAATTCCAGGTTTTGATCATGTTTTATGCCTTCAATTTAGTTTAGAGTGGATAAAACTTTACACAGATATGTAAAGTAATTTAGTTTGGATAAATTTTGTACTTAATATACTCTGCAGAATAAAATTTATGTACTTAATAATTTTATCTTTTTTGTGAGCAAGTGTAACACTAATATTTGAGGAATATTTTATACCTGACAGTGACAATTAAGTGCAACATAAACTTGACCTACTCTTAGGATTTTGGAACATCTTGGATTTTTGAGACCTGGCACCTCTCACCTCCTGAACATGCTGGTGTCATTTCATTGGAAAGCCACTTCAAAGAACCTGATTTTCCTGTTTGTGTGTGAAGTCTCTACTTACTCAGAGGAGAGCTGGCCAGTGAGGGGGAGCAGGGTTTCCTTCACTGCTGTGTTCTGCCCACTGGAGTCCTCAGGCTGACATTGCTGATGGATTGCTCTGCCTGAGACTCTCTCAGCAAAGTCTCCCCTCTAAAAATATCCGGGGAGGAACTACTTGGCTTTTGATCACTGCTGATAAAATTATTTCAGGTCCCCAAATGACAGATTGTTGCTGATCTATTGACAGAACAGACTTGGAGCAATGGTGTTTGTCAAGGAGCCAAAGAGTCTGCAATATAAATTGCTTTTACATTTTGGGGTTTGTTTTGTTTTGTTTTGTTTGGGGTTTTTTGTTTGTTTTTCCTGTACATAGTGTCCAAAGCTAAGAAGGAGATCTGAGATACTGATTATAGCAGGCCAAAAAAAGGCTGGATGAGAATTTGGGGGCAGGGAGACAGTCTGGAAGGCATAACTTCTGTGTTGTCATGTTGTCAATGAATAGGAAAATGCTAATTCAATCTCTTAGCACAGGTAGTTGGTTCAGTCTGATGATTCTAGCAAATACTTCTAGGAATATGTTTTTGGGAGTATTTTATTTACTAAAGTGCATCAGTTCTGACAGAACACCTTGCACAGATAAGCAAAATAGTTTGGACATGTCTAGGAAATGCATGCATGCATATATTCTGCTTTTGAGCTATAAACACATATGGAATTAGTTGCACCTCTGTCAAATGTAAAAATTCCTCTCTTGCATGCACATTACATAACTTGTATAATAATTTCAAAAGGAATGTAATGTTGTAATCACCCCTGGGCAAAACCCAGTTATACTCTTGTGAAATTGGTAACAGAAATCCAACTGATTCCATGGGACCCCTGTGTTTTACTAGATGTTCTCTAGTAAAAATATTTTTTTCTATTTATTAAGCCTTCTTTCACTTGGCTCTTTAGCAATTCAACAAAATATTTGCAATTAAATTGTTGGGGTGAGCTTTTCCAGTGGTTTTTGTTTTGTTTTGTGATTTTTGGTTTTGGTTTTTTGGCTGGTTGATTTGTTGGTTGAGCCTTTTTTTGTTTGTTTGTTTGGTGGAGGTTTTTGTTGGGGTTATTTTTTAAAAAGAAAATTACAGTTATTACACTTATCATAAAAGAGGCAGGACGTGAACTCAGTAGTAATTAATAATCTTTGGTCAATATATTAGTTGCAGAGAGAGGTAAAAATGGTGGAGAAATGGGAAAGAGAAGGGAAATATCATAATACTATCTTGTTTAGCTAACTTATCTTACTGAAAGATTCTTCCTGACCTGTAGAATAGTATTGTTCTGGAAGTATAGGGTTTGTTTACCTGATAGTGTAGTATGTTTGTCATCAAATGGAATTTCTCCCTGGGAAGTTATACAGACCTGAAACAAGTAAGTGACAGAGTTTATGGAAATATGCATTCTTGGGAATAAAGCAATTTATCTTTCGCCTTCTGCTGTTTTAGAATTCACTTTTTCATAAGGTTTTCAGCATGCCTCCAGTAAAATACGTAATAAAGAAGCAAGGACTCCTGATTTAAGAAGGGCTTAATATTCTCATCATAACATTCAAGTATCCATGGTTTTAAAATACTTTTCTAATAAATCTTTACTTAAATGTGGTCTTTTGGTTCCACTTTGGATTTAATAACTAAATAATATTGGCAGGTGGCCAAAAATAAGTTGGGGATTTTTTGTCACATGGTTTTGCTTAGGAGTGTCTCATTTGTATGTGCTGTGCAATTCATTCATGGTTTTGCTAAACAAAAGAGAATGAGTGGTGGGTATTAAAAAGATGACACAGTCTTGAAATGCAGATGTATTGCTGCGCTTCAGAAATAAATATTTTATCAAAAACCTAGTTTTGTGAATCACATTACAAGTCTCTAACTCTTTCATATCAACTACAGTAAGTTGCACATTTAAGGGAGCAGGATGCAAAAATAAAATCTCTACCCCACTTCCTAACAACATAACAGGATATTTACAGAGTTCAAATTCTCTCTCATTTTTATTTTAAAACTTTTATTTGAATAACAATATCCCACAAATAAATATATGTGCATTCAAGAAGCATGGAGAAGAATGATTATTTCTGATTGTGTTATCAGTATCCAAAGCTTGCACTTCTGTCCATAGCCTGTGGAAGGGAAGGTTTAGAGACTTGCCATTGATTTCACAGTACCAGGTTTTAGATACAAAGTGTATTTCAGAGGCACAGCTCTACATCTGCATTTCACAGGAATAGCTGAAGAAAGGAAGGCCAGCACAAAGCTTTTTTCCTTTGCACATGAATTATTCTAGAGCTCCTTCAAAAAGATGACTTACCTTGCTGAATGAATTTATAGAATATTGTGCAATATTTCTTATGTTCTAATCTTCACATTTTTCATACGTATGTAGAAGAGAAGAACAAAAGGGACTTGCCATTTAGAATCTGAGCATTTCTACATACGAAACTTCTGAAGTTTGAAGATATGTGCAGAGCTTTTATAAGTACCTAAATATGACATTCAAATATTGCCCAAAACAGACATATAAAGCAATATTTTCTATCTCTTTATTATTTATTTCAGCCAGGCAGGCTTCCTCTTTGAACAGACTTTATTTGGTTGTCTTTAAACAGTCATTAATTTGTTAAATAGAATATTATGGAAATTGCTATGGCTTTGTGAATTCTGTTCTTGCCTTTCAAAATTTTTTTAACTATTTTAATAAGCTCTACAGCTTATGGTACTACTTTACCCCTGAAATAATTTTATGGTGTAAAAAGATATTGTGAAGGGCCCGAAGTTGCTACTTCTAGATGCAGGCTAACTCACAGTGGAAGCCTCAGGAGACTCCTGCCTGTTTGCAGCTGTTGTTTCAAACTTTCTTACTATTTTGCCTACAAGACACCAAACTTCTCAATGTGTGAGTGGAAGTGTATTTGCTTCTTATTGATACTGAATTTCAGTAGGCTTATTTTGTTAGCCCTAAACAGGACCTTGAAGCTAGTTGTAAATACACCAGTGTTTCCCACATTGAAATACAGAGTTAGCACAACACTCCTGAGTCTATCTGTGACTCTACAGTAACAAACAGAACCACAGACTGGACGGTGCTCCAGCACTCTGCCTCTGCATGTTTAGAAAATTGTCTGCTGTAGCTTCACTAACTGCACCATGGATGGGAGACCATATGCAAGAATGCAGATGGAGGAACAGACTGGAATCATCTAAGCAATCAAACATAGTGGTGGCTCTTTATTTTGTATTACATTAGTGTTTTGACAACCGTACTTAGATCTGAGCCCTGTTGAACCTGTGCTGTCCAAAACATACCCACAGATGGTCCTTGTGCTGAAAAGTTAAAAAAACCTATCTAACAAGACTGCTGAAGGGAAAACAAGTCAAGAGGGGCTGAAAATAGGTCAGGAACAAGCATGAAAATAGGATCCTAGTTGGTTATGTGCTCTGTCTCCTAGAGCATGAAGCCCTTTCCTTGTTGCTGAAGCAAAAAGCTCTCGCTACACTGCTCTCTGTGCATGGGTGGCATTAAAGTTAACTTTTGCTTGACTTCACCTGTTTTTTTTTCCCAAAACAAATAATAACATATCTTATGTGATGCAAGAGGATTTTTCCAAAACAGAAAATGTCATTAGTGAGCTTTTTTATGTCTTTAAGAAAATGAAAATAAGTAAAAAGAGAGTAATTTGGAGGGGTGTAAACAAGGTGTGTGGGGGGAGTAAACTGCTAGATCCCTTCTCTGTGAGAATTTTAACAAACAAAGCTAGAACTTGCTTTTGCAAGAATAATGAAGCGCTAGAAAGCATCAGCAAATACTCTGCTGCTGATCCCTTACTGCACTCTTACTTCTATTGTATTAGTATAGAGTGTGTAAGGAATGGCATTATACTTATTTATAGGCAGGAGTTGGTATTGTTTCATTATGTACTAAGAGTGAAGTGGGCAGACAACTTCTGCTCAGGCCTTGCTGTGGTACCAATAGTAATCTTCTCAGTCCTGTGTTGTTTCAAGTTAAAAGGAGCATTTTCAGAGCAAGAAGGTGAGGGATAAGTGCTTGAATTCCTTATATCTATAGGTTTTCTTCTTTTAATAAGGGTCAAGTTGATGTTGGAGTAATTAGAGATTGATTCGGAAAAATAACTAGCATAGGTAAGCCCTAGAATATTTGAACAACCTTTCAGCATTTTTTTCACTTTCATAAAACTCTAAAACTATTCTAATATTTGTCTGAAAATATCTCAGAGCTTTTAAGATGGTTTTTCTCAAGTGGTCTTTTCTGATACAGTATTTCTTGGCATTCATTGTGTAAGGAGAAATAAACAAACAAAATAAAAAAGAAACAAAGAGGAAAGAGAAGGGAAAAGGGCCCTTTAGGGCACTCTAGGCTTTGGCTTAGTGAATCAGAAGGTAACCACAGATTTTTCTTTGTAGTTCGTTTATTAGGTAAAAGTTGCCTTTATCACTTCATGAATTTTAAATAAAGTAAAATATCTCAACCAATATAGGTAATGACTTTGATGGAAAGAATATGTAATGGTATTGGACATACTATAGGTTGTGTTTATTGTTCTGGAATAATTTACAGGTAGCAATATAATACATTCTCAAAAACCATAATTAATGCAATATTAATTTGAAAAAGAAAATGTGTTAAACCAAACAAATTCCATGAAACTTTAGTTATAGCTTTTGTAGCTGCTGTTGTTCCAGTCAAAGTAATAATTAAAGAGGGTTCGCTGAGTAAAATTAATTTAATTTATTGGAGAAATCTAATTTACTCTACTCTGATCCATTTATATACTTGTAGTCAGCCTTGATAGCGTGGTCTATTGAAATTCACAGTGAATTTTAGAACATCTGCCTTCTAATTATTCTAAATATCACTATCCTAAAAGCATGTACATAAGGCAATTACTCCTTATGGTTTTATACATTTCTATTCTATGATCTGCTCAAAGCATGTCTTTGTGTTTCTTATCCATTGTTCCTCTAGGTTGTCAGATTACAATCAGCAAGGCTTGTGGAGTTAACAAACCACTTACACCTCAAAAGGGTAACTACAGCAGGAATGACAACCGTGTTTCTACAGATTTAATCTGAAGAGAGAAAATTCAGTTTAAAACCCATGGTTTCTAGGAGATAAGTTTGTTTACCCATGTGTATGAATATAGCAGAGTACATTACCTCCTTTATCCATGGTTATAGGTATTTTTTATGTACTCAGAGGATGGTTAGACTTCAAATTTTTTTTTTCTACTTCCAGTAGACGGTTCCATAGTTCAGCATCTTTCCCTGGCATCACTTAGTCTCCTCTCAAAAGCTTTTCTCTAGGCTTTATTTCTTGTGTTTTCAGCTAATATCTAGTTTGTTTTGGATACTGCCTTTTCCTAAGTTAGGGCACAGGTTGCTGTTAGTGACAGAAAACCTGAGCTCACATCATGACTGTGGTAGCATGAAATTCTTTGGCATTTTATTATTTGTCTGTGACTATCAAGCTGTCTCAGGATGTTTCCAGGGGCCTTTCCTTTTATTCTGGTGTGGACTGTGTTACAGATGCAAGAACATATCTGATCAAATGCTAATAAATGCTGATTTGGTCTTCAGAATTATCTTCTAGACAATAGTTTTTCCAACAGCAGAAAGTGATATCTCTCTCTTTCTCATGCATTCCTCCCATATTTGCTTAGTGAAGAGTGGAGGAGTTTATACTAATCCTCTTTATCATGGCATCTGCCCATCATCTACTTTAAAAGTTCTACTTATGTACTAATTGTATGAGATTTAAAATCTCTAATAATTATCTTTGAAAGGTCATGGCTATCATGGGAGGTTCCTGAGGACTGGAGGAAAGCAAACATCATCCCTGCTGTCAAAAAGGATGATCTGGAGAACTACAGGCAAGTCAGCCTCACCTCAGTCCTTGGGAGGGTGATGGAGAAAATCCTCCCAGAAACACTTTCCAAACATATGAAGGACAAGAAGGTGATTAGGAGTGGCCATAACTGATTTATGAAGGAGATGAAAAAATTTGCCAGCCTGTTGGTAGCCTTCTGTGGTGAAATATGATGACCATGGGGGATGAAGGAAGAGCAGCAAGGGTCAGTTATTTTGGCTTTATGGGAGACTTTTGACAGTATCCCATAATCTCTTCGTACTCAATCTTTTAAAGTATGGAAGAATTAAATGAACAGTGACATGGGCTGAAAACTGTGAGATCTGCTGGGCCCATGGATTGTGGTCAGAAATATGACATCCAGCTGGAGGCCAGGCACTAACAGTATACACCAAGAGTTTCTGTTGCATCCTGGTGTATTGAACATCTTTGTTCCTGATCTCAATGATGGGACACTGAGCTGCACTCAGCAAGTTTGCATCTGATACAAAACTCAGAGGAGTGGCTGATGCACCAGAGGTTTGTGCTGCTGTTCAGAAACATGTTACCTATTTGGAGAGAAGAGAAGAAGGAAACCTTGTGAAATTCAATGAAGGCACAATGCCAAGTTTTGTACCTGAGTTGGAATAACCTCTTGTGCCAGTTATATGCTGGGGCCAGCTGGCTGGAAAGCAGCTTTGCAGAGAAGAGTCTGAAGTTCCCGGTGGATGGCATCAGTGTGCTCTCATAACAGAAAAAGATCCAACAACTTCCTGGGCTTCAGAGAGAAGTGACTTTTTCATTTTATGCATTACTGATGAAGCCATGTCTGGACAACTGTGCACGGTTCTGCTGTTTTTCATAATTCACATTCTTTGACTTAAGCGCTGAAATGTCCGTTGTCTCAAAGAAATTCATGTATTAATGAACTGTAGTATCAGTTTAACTGTTACTTAATACTGAACAAAGAACAAGGCTTTAAACCAGGAACAGAAGCTGTTTAGGACCACGGAAGAATATTGGGTGTGGGCCTGATGTGTTTCCACTGATGCTTGCTTTTAACACAGCAGACAACTGGTTTCTCTGCAAATGGGAATCTGTGTGTGATCTTCAGATTCGTTCAATGTGTTGGTCATCCCTAGGATGTCACTTGCATTAGTTACCATGGCTTGTTTCTTGACAGGCAGATGGAAAGGAAATATCCTAATACTGCCTGAAGACTTGGACATTTGAGGATGTAAAGGAGCTTTGCATGATTTCCAGCACAGCCCAAAAGACTGCAGAAAGTGTGCCTGTGCGGCACCATTCAGCCTTGTCTGAGACTGCATTTTCTACATTCAAGATCTAGTCTCCTGAAATTCAGGATTCACAGTAGCTAGAGCTGTGTCCCTTAGGAGCCATCAGCAGGATATTTCAAGAGTCTCATTACAGTTTTTGCCAAAGCAGATGCTGTATGATTTTTGTTAACATTGGTCTTCATTTCATTTTACCAGTCACTGATAACAGCAATCTAATTCAAATAAAGTGATGGGTATGTTTGAGATTAGTCTGATTCTGGAACTGGAGAAGTATATGTATAGAATCATAGAAGATGCATGTGCTACATTGGAAGGGACCTACGAGGACCACCAAATCCAACTCCTGGCCCTGTACAGGGCACCACAAGGATCACACCATATTCCTGAGAGCATTTCCCTTATGCTTCTTGAACTCTGCCTTGGTGCTGTGACCACTTCCCTGGGGAGCCTTTTCCAGTGCCCATCTGGGTGAAAAAACTTTCTCCTGATATCCGACCTAAATCTCCCCTGACTCAGTTTAATGTTGTTTCCTCGAATCCTATCACTGGTCACAAGAGTGAAGATGTTGGTCCCTCTTCCTTCCGCTTCTTCCCCTTATGAGGAAGCTGTAGCTGCAATGAGGCCTCTCTTCAATCTCCTCTTCTCCAGGCTGAAAAGACCAAGTGGCTTCAGCTGCTCCTCATATGGCTTCCCCTCCAGACCCTTCACCATCCTTGTGGCTGTCTTTTGGACACTCTATAAGAGTTTAATGTCTTTTTTATATTGTGGTTCCCAAACCAGCCCCCAGCACTGGAGGTGAGGCTGCCCCAGCTCAGAGCAGAGCAGGACAATCCCCTCCCTTGCCTGGCTGTGATGCTGTGCCTGATGCCCCCAGGACAGGATTGACCCTCCTGGCTGCCAGGGCACTGCTGGCTCATGGTCAACTTGCCATGGACCAGCACCCCCAGCTCCCTTTCCACAGACTGCTCTCCAGCCTCTTGTTTCCATTCTGTATGTCTGTACATCCAGGGTTGTCCCATCCCAAGTGCAGAACCCAGCACATTTCCTTGTTGAACTTCATCTGGTTGGTGATTGCCCAGTCCCCTGCTTTGTTGAGCAGTCTCTGTAGGGCTTAAAGAACATGCTGAGAGGAACTGGACCAAGCATGCCTCCTTTTTTCTTTTACTCCTAGAATACCCTGGACACTGTGCATTCTGGAATTTTTTTTTTTTGTTTTTAGCCTTCTTAAGAAAATCATGGCGAGATGTTTGCAGCAAAAGACCAGCGGTTGAAAACCTCTGGATTAATGGCCTTCAATTTCAAACTATTCTAAAAATAAACATTTCACAGTCAGAATTTCTGTGGTATAATTGATGATGGGAAATGCTTCTTCAGTATTTGGATTGCAGAATGTTTTGTTGGGATTTTTTCTTTAATAATAAAGCATCTAAAATGAGCTAATGCTTCCTGCTTTGTTTTGAGGAAGTTGTGTAAATCTGCTTGAAATGTCCTTTATTTTTAGATATAGAGTGATGATAGCAGAAAATTTATGCTTTGTTCCTGATCATATTTGTGTTGGACCTGAAAAGCATGATCTACTGAGTTCCTCATTATATAGCATAGGAAATCCTAACACCAACTTGGTCAAAAAGTGAGAAGGCAGTTTTGCAATAGAAAGTTCTTTTCCCTTCATATTCTGTATGAACAGGATTTTGTGGGAAGGTGTCTGGAAAAATGATGGCAAAATGGATTATTAATTCTGCTTTTATTCAGAGAAAAATGAGCAAAATTTAACTTCCACTTTATAAAAATATATCCATGTGACTATAGAGGCTTGGAATATTATTTTACAGTGTTGCATAAATGGGTGTTCTATTATTTTGCAGGCAGTCTTCTGGGTTGGTTAATTTTCTCGTAAACTAAGTGAAATTAATTTTTATAAAGACACAGTTATGGGGTGATTCCCTATGTTTTAACAGAGGAATATTAATTGTCATCTGTTTTTCTAGTTGTTCTTACAAATCCAGAAGTCCTGGGCTGATGGAAGAGATGAGCAATTTGATTACAAAGAATGAAACCCGAATTGATTTTCTAATGTATTTGCTTTGCATTCTTGCATAAACCTTTCTCTAAAAAGCTTCACTGGTTCAAGGCTTGAGTTCTGGGTCATAAGTTCTAAATTTTATGAAAAGTGTCTACCTTCTGAATTGTTCCTCTGTGGGAGCAAAACCTCTAGAGGGTGCCAAAAACTGGTTTTCCTTAAAGAAACTGGGTACTGCACTACTAATACCTGAAGTGGAGAAGTGCGGGTCACAGACTGGGCCCTGAAAGCTCTTCCTGTTCCCAGTAATTCAGGTACCATTAAAATTCCTGCTCCATTAAATTTGATTCTGAAGTCTTTCTACTCTGCTATAATAATCTTTTCATAGACTTTTTTTTTCCTTTTTTTTTCATACTAGCCACTAAATGTATATTTGACAGGACTGGCATTGAAATTTTTTAGAAAAACTTGGTTAATCTTTGTTTTTAATTTTTCCAAATGGGAATAATCCATCATGTTTCTAATGTCACACAGGGCGTACACTAAGTTAAGTACTGTTTATTTGACCAAGCAGGCTCTAGATGCCTACAAATTGTAGATTTTCCCATTCCATTGCAACTCTTAATCTTGCCCTTCACTATTGCCAGGTTTTAAAAAGGCCCAGCTAGCATTAAGGACACACTGCATTTTAAAGGAAAGCAAAACAAAATCCAAACTAACCTAATCTTCCCCCACCCCAAAACCCCAAAACAGAACAGGGAGGAAGGGGAGTTCATCAGTGCAGGAAGAAGCTCCAGGAGCAGATTCTCTCAGTAGTTACTTCTAATTGGCTTCTTGTCATGTAGCTACAATTTAAGAGTAACTAGATCAGTTTTGTTGTGGCTTTTTTTTCTAAGAAGCACTGTTTTCTAGCAGTCAAACATGTGGATGACAAAGTATTGCCAGCTGAACAATGTACAAGCTGCATCACTGCCAATCATCTGCAGCCAGGGGCGATGAGGGCACTATCAGAAGCAATTGGCTGGTAATTGCTCCTGCTGCACCTTGTAAGAGACGTGAAATGTGCTTTGTTTCTTGTTTCTCTCTGTATAGGAGTGCCAAAAATACCTGGGTGTGCTCACGTATTTTAGGTTAAAATATTCCTCGGATTTCTCGACATCCAGCCTTGCACACAACCTCAAGAGCTGTAGAGGTTATAGAGAGTAATGATGTGCCTTCAAACATAAAGAGGTATATCAAAGCTGCAACCATCAGATTAAAAGTTGGGGAAGAATGTTCTCAGGAGTTTTGTAGAGATTTGGAAGCTTCTGCTATAAGATATGGTTGTTTTGGGGATTTGTATATGAACTAGGACCATTGCCCCCACACTTCAAGGTGTGAGAGATCTTTGTATTTTGGTCAACACAATCAAACCTTGTTCATAATTACTCTCAAAATTCTATTGACATCAGTGGAACTCTTTACATGAGCAAAACCAGTGAGATTTTCCCTAAATTACAAAATCTCCAAAGGAAATTAATAATTTGTATGTATTAACAACATTTACAGTTCATGATCAAGATCAATATTTAGTCTACAGAAATTGTGCTGCATGTAAATCAATTACATGAGATGCCTAAGGAGGACCTTAGGAACATTGCAGACTTAGGAGCCTGAAATAAACTTCTCTTAAAGAAAAGGGTAACATATATTCTTAACTGGAGATGCTCATTTTGAATAGAGTGCTGAGAAAATATGGTGAAAAGACTAGCTAAATATAAAGATTGTCCCAGTAAAATGTTGATTTGTTAGCATGGCTAACATGGCAGGGCTAATGGGCACAATTGACAAAATAAACTGGTTTTACCAAAAAGTTTTATTTATGAACCTAGTCATGCACGTGCAGAGAAATTCTAATGTCATTTCTAGGAAAGAGCAAAACTTGGGGATTAAGAAAAAGGAAGGAGGGATGAGTCTGTCCCAAACAAAATCACATGCTGTTTATTGGATTTAAAATTAGTTGAACAGCCTCAGAAAAGAAAAAGATTTAAGGGTTCTTGTCCTGCAGTGCAGTCAGCTGAGACACTGCAGGTGTATTGAAAGGGTCTTTCTGGAGTGAATCATGATCTAGAAAGCACACCTGCAGAAAATTATAAAGAAGCTCAAGCTGTTTTCCTTTGCTAGATGAATTAAATTATTGCAGCCTGTTAGTACCTCCCGGGAAAGTGGTTACTGTTGGATGGCTTTTTGATTTTGTAGCAAATAAAACAATGAGATTTGGAGTTGGTGCCTAATATGAGCAAATTGATTTTAGAAATGAATTTAGACTTTTAATACTTGTTGTAGTTCATCATGGAAATAAAAACGTCAAATTACAGTTGTCTGGATATATTTCTTGAATTCTATATATATATTTAAAATACATAAATAGTCTGGTAAACTATTCTATTGTGGATATCAAATGATAGTGTATTCTAGCCTTACACTGAATTCATTACTGAGCTAATGCACTTCAGAAGTTATTCTTTAAATTGTTCTCAGTTTCTCACTAGCGTTCGGTATACTGGTTGCATATTCTGTCCTTCCTTTTGAAATAACACTTGAAGCTCACTTATTTATACTTTATTCACCAAAGGTAATAATACTGGTAACATTTTTGATATTGTTGCTTCTATTTCCATTGGTTCAGGGATGATTCGAAGAGAACCATATATTTATATGTAGAGTAAACCCTGGTTTAATTTGTTTTCATTCCATGATGGTGGAATGTAAGAATCTTATCAAATGAAAAATCATGAACAAAATCTCATGTGCAGCTCTAAGGACCTGCTTCTTTCTCCATCTGAAATTCAAAAACTATCGGGTTTCCATCTTACTTTTCCACAAAACTGGCACCAGAAGGCTAGCATATTATTGCCTTTTCTCACTGTTTTTAGGTTTTTACTTCTATCTGCTTCTCAAAAGCACAACGGAGACTTTGGTCTCATTAGAATCCTTGTTAATATACAGTAAAAGATGCTGAGTGATTCTCTGTGTTGGTCTTTTGTTTGTCTGTGCTTGGTTTGAACTTTGTCTTAGAATAGTAAGGGTCATAAATGTCTGTCCCAAATCTTGGCTAATTGAATTACTGCATAATAAAAGTGAGTTTTTCAGAAAACAAACTAAAAAATTGTTAACTGGTAAAAAAATGTGCAGAAGATGGAGCTGGTTTTGTCTATGCTGCAGTTGTTTGCTGAGCTAGAGGTGTTCTTCCTAGGAGTATGATGTCACCAAATACGACGGAGGAACACAGGAAGACTGAGCCAAAGTCTGCGGGTTTCTTTTTTTAATAGATGTTTATGATAACTTTCTGAAACAAACTGCTTGGGTGATGCTGAAACAAACTGCTTTTACAATGATGACATTCTGTTCAGAAAGAAATGAAAGCACCTCTGCATTTTTGCATAAGGATTGCTCTGTATAGTGCATTTCTGTTACAGAATCATAGAAACATTCAGGCTGGATAAGACCTTTAAGATCATCGAGTCCAACTGTCAGCCCAGCACTGTCAGCCCACCACTGACACATGTCCCCATTGGACAGCAGCACATCTATACATCTAAATACCTCTGGGGATGGTGACTCCACCACTTCCCTGCACAGCCCGTTCTGATGCTTGACAAGTCTTTCTGTGAAGACTTTTTTCCTAATATCCTGTCTAAACATCCCCTAGTGCAACTTGAGGCCATTTGCTCTTGTCCTGTTGCTAGTTACTTGGGACAAGAGGCCAACCTCCACCTGGTGACATCCTTCTTTCAGGTGGTTGTAGAGAGTGACAAGGTGTTCCTTGAGTCTCCTTTTCTCCAGGCTAAACAACCCCAGCTCTCTCAGCTGCTCCCCATCAGACTTGTGCTCCAGACCCTTCACCAGCCTGATTGCCAATCTTCTGATTGAGAGGGACCCAAAACTGACCACAGGATTGGAGGTCTGCTCTCACCAGGGCTGAGTACAGAGAGTCACACCCTGCCCTGGTCCTGATGTCCTTTTGGGCACCTTATCTGTTATTACTCCAGAACTTGTCCCTAAACCTGACTCTACAATCAAGACAGGCTTACTGGGTATTTTGGTTCTTGGCAATATCTGAATATCCAAATACTTAAAAAGGTATGTGCCACTTAGATTCTCAATAATATTATAAAGAACCAGAGTTATGAGTCTTACACTCTTCCATGGGTGTAGAAAACAACTTTCCAGCACCCTTGAAATGTGGTTGTGCTTGGGTTTGCAATTTGAGGCTAAGCATGTTTCTCCTGCAGCTGTGATTTCTTATCTGACTGGCACTTGTGAAATTTAATTTAGGTTTCTCACGTGTGCTAATTGAACTTTATTAATTTTAAATGCCTTAACCGCATTATGAAGAATAAGAGAGAATTTGTTTATATTTTAAAGAGAGAGGGGGGGAAAAAATGGATTGATGTTTCTCGCTTGTCCTTCTCCTAATCTGTTACAGAAAAAATAAAGATCTCTTCCTAAGATTGCAGTAAAAACTACAGATAACCTTTATAAAATCCTGACTACTGAGTAGCTTTTTGTTTTACCAATGTAGACACCTACAAGTTCAGCTTTTTATCTCAAGCTTTAGGGTTTCACTTTTCCAAACCTTGATGCATTACGTAGTATACCACAGCTTATTTGTTCTTAATGATAGATAATTAAGGGTAATTTGTACCAATTTTTACTCATAGAGCTAGATTTATTAGCAACAGAAAGTGATAGCTTTCTCTTTCTCATGCATTTCTGCCATATCAGTCTGCTGTTAAAGCCATATATCCTGGCACTCATCCTGGTGTATATCCCAGCCTTCTCCTCTTGGTACTTCTGATTAATACTTAATATTTTGTATCTACATTCTTGTCCATTTCTTAGTATTTTTATCCATCACAGATTATTTTGTTGCCTGCTGAGTGTGACACTTGTTACTTTTCTGGGCATTTACTAAAATAGTGGTTAGGAAAGTTTATTGGGAAATCATAGTAGCTGTTATGAAAAATGGGGAGTTTGTCAAACAACATAATTTTGTAACATGTTGCATTTTTCTGCTTCATAAATAAACAGGTGAGCTCTTTGAGTGCCTGTGTCAGGCTCATTCCAAGACAATATGCATTAGTCTTTTAAATCTCGACATGTAATGGCAATTTGTGATGTTTTCTCTGAAGAGTGATGACCAGTGTAACCTAGGCATCTTCAGATGGTTTAGAAATTTTTCCTTATGTGATGATAATAGTTCAGAACAAGGTAATTCTTGTAAGAGTTTAATGACGAAAACTGTCACTTTTTAAAAAAATCATTTCCACTTATGAATTGAAATGGATGATAATGAAGCTTCATTCTGTTTTCCCTCAATTATAGTAGTAACAGATCTTTAGTGGACTTAGGAGTTCAGAAATAGAGCATCTCAGAACTAATTGAGAGAGAAATGCACGTGCAAGTAGAAAATTATTCTTGTGCATATTTTTATCCTCAGTGTTTTAACAGCTGCATATTTCAATTATGTGTGGCTAATTAGAAGCCTGGCTTAAAGGCACTACTGCTCTTGGGGTTTTAAAGGATACATTGGGCTATTTATCACAAGAATAAAATTCTGAGACTGTTCTCACTCTGGACTACTTCTTCCATGTTTCAAACCATGTTTCAGTGCATGACTGCTTCTTATTTGCCTGGAGAGATGAGGCATTGCCTTCAGCTGTATTAAGTTACTCAAGCTTGTTACTCAAGTGGTCTTAGTTCATAGGATCGTTTTTTCCAGAGGAAGCTAACACTGCCCACTGCCCTGTAATCACTTTATTTGAATTGTTGGACTGTTGGCCTCTTGAAATCCAGAGATAATAATTTTGGTTTTTTCTGGTATTAGTATTTGTTTCAGATAATTTGGAGGAAATTATGATAATGGTCTCCTAGTGCCTCGAGGCAGAAGTGCAGTCTCAAAGTCTTACATAAATACCACTGTTTACTGGTGGACCTTGAGCAGCTACCTGCTAGTCTGAAAGTCAAGCTCTTGTTCTCTCTGTTGCCTCTTACAGTGTTCCTGAGGGCTTTGGCTAAAGCATCAAAGCTCCTCTCTTAAGCTGTGGATCAATCATGAAGTCACTCAAACGGTGTGTAGCTTTCCTTGAGCTTTCCTTTGGGCTTTGTCAAGAGAGACATGGGCTTTATGCTGCTGTTGGGCTGTGTGCTCTGAAAGAATTGAGTCTTTGGACGGCTGCAAGAACCAGCTTTGCACCATGATCTGGGCCCAGAACTGTCACTGTGAAGCAGGGGGTGGAACTGCTGTGTTGAAGATAAGGCTTCCAGAAAGGAGAACTGAAGATGCTTTCTCAATTTATATAAATCATGCTTCAAAGAGCAATTGCGATGTCAGGTGAAATAAAAGAGCATTATGTAATGGGTCTTGAAACATCCCCAAGCTGAAGTAATCAGGCCAAGATTCAGTCCAGTTTGCTGACAGTTTGCTTTCTGCACCCTTCCTTATGTTAAATCAATTAAATTTCACTCAGTTTTTAACAGAAGAGGTAGCGGACTTAGTGATTAGCAGCTATTGTGGTAGTACCAGCTTTACTTCAGAGTGAAATGGTGTATGTAACAATGTGAGAGTATGAATTTTTTTTGTTTCTCAAACTGGTGAAATATATTGACTTATAGAACACATTAAGCACAATTTTGTCAGCATTTGGAGATGCAGTTGAAAATTCAGCACGAAGGACATTATCTTATTAAAAAAAAATTGAATTCTTTTCAAGGCTGTTTAAAGAACCCAATTGATAGTTCTAAATAAACACCCTAAATAAACATGTAAATATAATGTATTTAACTATTAGTGGAGTTCAGACTAGTTCAGAAAGGCATTTTAACTTTATTAGGATGGGAGTGTTGAAGTGTTTTTTGTGTGGGCTTGTTTGGTTACTTTAAGAAAAACTGGCTATGTCCTCAGAACACTTACTGTTTATGTTCTTTATGCTGAAACGTGGTTAATTCCACATTGGCACTTGCTCTGTGCATTTGGAAATTGTCATTGGATCTTGTGGTTTTTTATTTTTTAAGATATTTGAAGACCATCTCTTTTTTGAATGGATTAAAACCAGGCAAGTAACTCACAAAAAGTGTACAGAAATGCTCAAGCGAAAAACAAAAGAACAAAGCCAGATTCAAACATGATTTAAAATGACATTGGTAGAACTTTATTTTCACTTTTAGAATGCTGCTTTAAAAAAGTGCTCTCTCCTGTGCACAGATAGCCATTGACTTCAAGAGGGAAACTTGATAAACATGGACAGAATCAGGTCTACAAGCACCAACATCCTTTTTTACTAAGTATAAAATACATATGTAAGCATTTTACAGATGTTTCAAATGTTTTCATTGCCATCTTCTGAACCTGGATTTGATGTGGATAATTACAAGAGTCATTGCTTACACAGCAAATAGAGAGGAATAAATGTTTTACAGTGTGTTTATTGTGCATGACCAGATGTCATGTTATCACGCTGCATTATTTTTCTTTGAGATTAATAGTGCTTTGTCTGTCTCCCAGATGTATGCGACACCTGCTAGTTTAATATCTGTCTAGGTCATTGTTACAGAAAGTCTCTCCACTCTGTGCCTGCTTTAAGGATATATCCTGTATAATGACTTTGCTCCAGTTCTTGCTGCTTGTTTTTCATCATGTAGAGGATACATGCATTGATCTGTGTAGCTGCAGGAAAAGTCCTCAGCTTCCTTCTCTCTCTTCTGGCACTGAGAGTGTTTCCAAGCCCAGTTTTAGAGTGGATGTGAGAGCCGAAGCTGTTTCCTGGTTTGGCTAAAATCTCCGTGCCAATGCAGACATCAGGATAGAGAGAAACAGATCTGTCTCTTCCACCTACTGGTTCTGCCAGACGAAAAGAGAGGTGCAAATTTCTTTTGCGATCCCTTTATCTTCTTTGTGGTGTTTCTGGCATCCATTTAGCTCGTGAATAACTGCACCGCTTGTTTCAGATGCTCTTCACAGGGTCTTGCCAACAGCAGCGCTGTGAAATAAGCGTGGTTCATGTGAGGTGTCGTGGCTCCCCACTGGGCTCTCAGTGGCAGTGCTGAGTGATAATAACATGGGCTTTTTGTTTTCACTCTGCTGTGGTTTAACAAGCCCATGTGTAACGGCGGAGATTAATTCAGCTTTTCGTCTGCTGGCTTGGGACAGCGTTACAGCGCTTTGCATTACAAAGTTTAGGTTTACTATTATATCATGTAATAGGACTTCTTTTTCTTACTATTAATAATAATAATAATAATAATAGTATGGAATAATTTGAAACAGGAAAGCTTCCAGCCCACTTGGCTTGCTTTGGGAGGCTTTACCCCTTGATAATTAGCAAAGTAAAATATTAATTTAAGAACCTTTTTGCGCTGTGTAGACTGATTTATATAAGTGTTTTATTTGGTTCCTACCATGATAATAGGGTTTAGGGTGGTGGTGCTAGTGGTAATCCCAGAGTAGGGCTTCAGTCAAGAAAAGGCTCCTCTTGCATCTAAGCCACATTAGTTTAATTTAAACATTCCTAAGGATATTTCTTTTTTTTAAGCAGTGTATATGTGCTATTGCTGGTCCATGGGAAAGGAAAACTAGTTGTGGTCCTTCTCAAGTCCACTCTGAGAATGGGGCCTGCCTTTGTTCTCTTTTTGTAGCAGCATTGGCTTCTCTGCTATTCTCTGTATGGGATCCTCAGAACTGCTGCTGCTGGTTTAGAAAAGGTCTTCTTTTTCCAGATTATGGCACTCTAAGGTTTCAGGACTTGTTGCATTCATGTCTTGACCTCTTGGCTTTTTCTTGCAGTATATTTCCCTTCTTAAAAGAAAAAGTCAGAGCAAGATTTTCGAGAGTGTCTCACTGTACAGTGGCTGCCTCATTTTTAACATGCTTTTGAAGCACTCTGTGCTGATTGACCAAAAATCATTGTTTTTTCGTATTTCAAGATGTAATCATTTTCAGACCTACTAGACAAGATTTTAATTTTTTATTCCCCATGAACCAGGATCTGTTCAACCCTGTTCTTCTCAAGTCCCTCCACTACCAAGGCAATCAAGTCACATGAAAAGGATTTGTTTTGCACTGTGGCCTGCATTGTACTGCTAATGCTGCTGTTGCAGCACTTCACTCTTCTGCTCCTGTTGTGGGGTCTCGGTCACAGTGCGCTCTCTTGTAATGAACACAGAAAATTCTCCTGCCTAGCATGAAGGTTGGAAGAAAATGCATAAATCTCCCTTGTGCAGCACTGCACAAAGATGGAATCTTATTTTCAGTATTGTGACATCTGCTGAATTGTAATGCTCCTGCAATAATTAATTCTGTTTTATTTTAATGCTGATGAACACAGTGCAGATTACCTGCCTGTGCGAGGAGTTGAAAAAGATGTAGTGAGAGATGTGGTGTGAAGATCTGAGATGGACAGGCCTGCTAACCTCTGCCATAAAATTCCTTCAAAATTGCTGTGGAAATGCAGTGTAAGAGTTAGATATTTGCTCTTGCTGATGAAACTGGCATCTGTGTTTGCTATGGTGTAGTTTAGTGGGTTTGTTAATTAGTTTTAATATGTGATTGAGGCAGCTTCTGCTATCTACAAGTAGATGGGGACTAAAGTTGCCAAAAATGAGTTGTCATTGCAGCTGCTTCCACTCTGTGAAGAGATGGAGTGTGTTTTTTCAGGCTCAGATGAGTATATCTATGATGTAGGAACAACACTCACAGATAAACGCCAACTATTTGTCATTTGCATCCAGTTCAGACACTGTTCAGAAGTCAGTTAAAATTAGTAAAAATTAGTTCCTAAATGTTACATTAAAATGTGTCCTTTCATTTAATGTCATATTTATCTTGAAGTTTGAGGAAGAACATGAAGTTATACATTTACTACAGTGCTTTAATAAGCTTCTGCAGCTTCTGCAGCTAATTTTGGGAAAATAGAAATTACTCCATCTGCTTGCTGTTATTTAGAAGTGTGTGATTTCTCAGGTGTCTAGGTAAAAGAGCCAAGCTATTTTGGTGTGCACAGAATAAACTCGCGTTCAAATGTCAGTGTCAATTTTCAAGTATACCTTTAAATAAATTCACTCATTCGCAACCTTCAACCTTTTGTAAATTGAAATGATCTTTGCTAGATATTAATTTGTTATATTTTAGGAAGCTTAAGTATCACAAGTGCTGAAAAGGGATGAAATTTGCATTAGGGGCAAACTTTTGAGATGTGGAGTTCCTGAAATTTTGATAAAATAGAAAATTTAGGTTAAATGAAACATTTTGTTTCAAATGCAGAGGCATTGCATTTCATATATTGGATGAGTTTTAGTGTGGTGAAAAAAATCCTGTTGAAACATTGTTCTGTTCTGTACTTTTCTCTTCAATGTGATATTTCACCAATATCTAGATTTTCCCCCACTGAAAAAATTATATTCAGCTTTAGTGTTTTAGAAAACTTTGGCCAAGAAGAGGCACTGTGCTGCAAATAAGTTCCTATGGTATTTTTGGAAACTGTCTGAGAAGGTGAAGAAAAGGTCTGTAAGGATGAATATTCATCAAAGCATCAAGGCTATTACATGGTCCATCAATGCAACCAGGCATCTTTGCTTGCTGACTCCAGCTAAGGCCAGCTCTGCCTTTCCGTGTTTTGCTGGCTTTTTTGCTGATGTGAGGAGCTTGGGTTTCTGCTGTAGCTGTGAAATATGCCCTTTTCATAGCTTCAGCAGAAAGTGTATGGATCGTATGGATCCTAACTTGCTAATATTTTTAAGGCTTTACAAGGGCTGATGTGAAGAACCAGCTCTCTGCTGAGCCTGCTGGCTGAGGTGTATTTCACTTTGAGGGTGAAAGGTATCTTCATATTACTGATGTCATTTTTTAGGTCATGCTGGAGGATGTGTATAGTTGGTTTAAACAAGATCCTTTGTATTTTTTAAGTATTGCAAATTACAAACACCTGGGTCAAGGCAATCCCAAGCACAAATGTGGGCTGGGTGGAGAATGGTTTGAGAGCAGCCCTGTAAAGAAGGACTTGGGGGTGACAAAACCTGACATGACCCAGCCATGGGCACTCACAGTCCAGAAGGCTAATTGTGTCCTGGGCTGCATCCAAAGCAGTGTGGCCAGCAGAGGAGGGAGGGGATTCTGCCCCTCTGCTCTGCTCTGGTGAGACCCCACTGCAGTGCTGTGTCCAGCTCTGGGGTCCCAGCACAGGAAGGACATGACCTGTTGGAACAAGTCCAAAGGAGGACCATAAAGATGATCAGAGGTGTGCAGTACCTCTCCTTTGAAAGAGTCTGAGAGAATTGGGATTGTTCTGCCCAGAGAAGGCTCCAGGCAGATACTATCACAGCATTCCATAACAATGGGGCCTACAAGAAAGCTGGAGGAGGACTTTTTTAAGGTTGTGTAGTGACAAGGGATTAAGTCTTTAAATTGAAAAGGGTTAGGGTTAAGGTTAGATATTAGGAAGAAATTCTTTACAATGACTATGGTGAGGCACTGGAACAGATTGCTGTAATAAACTGGATCTTCCATCCCTGGAAGCCTTCAGGGCCAGGTTAGATGGAGCTCTGAGTGACCTGAGCTATTAGAAGGTATCTCTGCCCATAGAGGGGAGGCTGGAACTAGATGGTCTTTAACATTCCTTCCAATCTAAACCATTCTATGGAAATAATACTGTGTTGTAGCTGAAAAGAATGTGCCAGTTGCAATATTCAGGAGCTGATGAAATGAATTTTTCTCTGAGCTAGTGGTCTTATCTATGAATTACCCATCTGTAGTACTAGATTACTGCCAGGTTTTGGAAGTACTCTGGCTTCTGTGTCCAGCTTTCCACTTGCATGTCCTATTCTACTGCAGGCAGTGCTCAGGTATGAGAGAGAAGCCTTTTGTTTGCTGGGGGATCCCAGGTTCGTTTTGCTTGCTGGGGGATCCTAGGTTGTTGCTGATGGTGGAAGTGGTTTCTGCATGTATCCTTGCAACTCTGGCACCCCCAAGTTAGGCATGACCTGCTTTGGGCATGCTTCTACCTGTGGTGAATCCAGGAGCATTTGCATAGCTCTTTGTGCACGTGGGATGAAAGCAGTGAGGAAAACACGTGGACTTGAATGAAAGTGCCTGCTCTGACCATGTAGCTCTGAGTGACAAGAGGTTTTGACATACAGCCCCCAGGACCTTCCTCTCTCAGGAGGTCCCCAGAGAAGCCTGAATGATTTTTACATTTACAAAGCATCAGGTTTTACCAGGGGGAAAGAGACTTCCTTGGTTAAAAAAGGCTGAGTGATGGGTGGGAGACAGGAATGTAAGAGGGGGACTGTGAGGAACTCTTGTCCCTGGCAGGGAGAGCACTTGTGGCTGAGCACGGCTGTCATGGCAGCAAACTGCATAGACCCATTTGATTTGGAGGAGATTTTTCCAATTTACAATGCTGAGAGAAATACCATTTGTCATAAGGATCTTCTGGATAGGATGGTAATGCCTGGTGGGCCATTACTAAATGTCTGAGCACTGGGTTAGCTCAGACAAGATGTTATGAGGCTAAGTAAGAAACAAGAATTTTAATCCATGGTAAAATTACACATTTAATTGTGTTTTAGTAGTGTGGTATGGGTTATTTTTGTTTGTTGGATGTTAGGTTTATTGTTGTGTAGGGTTTTTTAAATGATTTTTTTCTTTATTGCATTCTTTCCAGTTTCTTTAATGTTTTGCCTGTCTTTCTTCTGCTTGCAATTGTACATTTATTTTTTTGGCGTCACTTTTTAGTAAGTAAAGAGTTTCTGCTGATGATTTTTAGCATCTGTAAATAATTTCCATTGTTGTTTACTAAAAGAGAGAGCTAATGAAGGAGTGACTGTATATATCCTGCCTAATGATCTCAGGCAATTCAGTTTAATCGTGGGTGTTGCTATTTACTCTGCAAATATTTTTTTAAAAATCAAAAAAACTACATAATACATTATGGAGGAAAAAACTGCATATTGAGAAGATTATACAATGAATGTTCAGATGTTTAAAAACTAGCATAAAAATGCTAAAATATTGTTTGAAACGGCTGGTTCAATAACTGGCTTCATCACCTATCATGTGCATTGATTTTATTCTGTTCCCATTGTGAACTTCAGAAAAATATAACCCTCATTTGCCAGTGATTTCAGTGTCCAGTGGGAACCTGTGAAACACTGTGGTATGGGGGTCATCAAGATTCTTAAGTTTCCTTGCTATGTACTTAACCTTTCTGTGCACTTCTTAAATTGAACTTTACACAGTGTTAACTAAAGGAACACCACAATATAAATAGCAAAAATCATGGCATAATATTTACTTAAGGGTAATTTTACAATGAACTTCAGTCCCTAGGCAAATAGGAAATCCTGTGAGTTATTTGGTATATTACATGATCTGTGTAAAACATGTTTTCTTTCTCTTTATTAATTAAAAAAAGGGAAAGAACCCTCTACATTTCTTTATAGCTTTACAGAACCTTTAATATTTGGTTTTAGCATTTAGTAAAGGATTGTGTTAATTTTATTAAGACATTAGTCTTTATATTAAATATGTCTTTATTTTTATTGAGCCATTATTGGGAAGATGAAACAGCCTGGCAGCTTTTTTTTTCTTCCTTAAATTATAGTTAAATGGAGCACACTAGAAAGCTCTCCTCTCACCCAAAGCCCCTGTTGCCCCTAAACTCACCAAATTCATACTGCTGCAATGACCATACAGCTTGAATTTTGCTAAAAACTGTTAGATAAACTGTTCTGTATGAGGCAAAGGAGGGGGTAGAGAAGGTCTTATAGATGAGAATTCTTTTTAATTAGTATGGAGGACGAGCCCCACTATGCATATGAAAGATATTTGGCTGAAAGTTTTAGAGGTGTTTCAGTTTGATAAGAATACTTGTTACTGCTTATGTTGTATTGGAGGATTAAATTAAAAGTTTATAGGACTAATGAATTCAGAGTATTGCTTCCAATTATATTTTGACAAGTTTTGTGTGACCTCCTTTCCTCTGTATAAGTTATGAGCAAAATTATTGGAGATCACAGAGAATTAATAAACTTTAGAGCCAATATGCAAGTAGCTTATTTCTCCAAATGTAAGCTAATAGAAGTCTATGCAGTTTTATGGGAGGGCTTGAATAGAACATGCCATACGTATTTCAGCTCATTTATAAGGAAAAAATAAGGAACTTGCTTATCCTCCCCATCAAGATTGTAGATTGTACATTTTTCTTTAAAAGATGAAGGGGGGAGGCAACCCATTTCCCCATTCCCATTTTATTTGCTTTCCCTAATAAACTATGGTATTTCTTGAGCATGTTGGGCTTTTCTCTGTATTATTCTGTATTATTCATGCTGTCACTGTGCCTAGGGCTTTACCAAAGCTAATGAATAAATGCATCAGTTATAGCTGCACAAGAAACCAGTTCAGCTGGAAGGCTGATTCTGAATTATATCAAGGACTGCTTGGAAAAGAATCAAGCAAGCCAAAATACAAACATAGCTAGGAATTTTAAATTTGCAGATGGTGATAAAACTTTTAATATAAAGCTGCTGCTTCGTCCAGTGTAGTGCACTGTCCTGCATTTGGGCCCCTACTCCCCTAATGTAGTAGGCTGCAAGCAGTGAATGCAGTGGGAGTCAGATTTGTGTGCACAGGATTGTGGAAGTCTCTATGCTCTTATGCCTGGTTGACATCTTTCTGGAAAAAAAAAAATAATGGAACTTAACAATGTTAAGACCTATCTCATAAAAGAAAAGGCTGATTAACTTATTTGTATGAGGATTAAGTAACGGGCTATAAACTTCTATTAAAAAAAAATTAGATTTGGAGAGTAAAAAGATTACCAGCCTGAAACAACTGTTAAGTACAAAAAAATGTTCCTTATATGGGATTAAGACAGAAAATATGACATTATACTTTTGGGTGTCTGCTAAAAAGGGATTAGGAAGAGAATTCTGTGATAGGCTATTTGTTGCCTGCTCACCCAGAATGGATTTTGTTTTTCTGAAGATATCCTCCCATAGTCTCCTGTACTAGCTATGGACTGAGATGTAGCTGGAAAAATCAGCTGGGGTCTGATCCCTCCTATTGCATGTGCAGAGGATTCCAGCAGCATTGATAAAGATGATCTGCTTAGGAATGTGTGGGTATGGAAGCACCAGGAGGAATAAGCTGCTGGAAAAGGGTTTTAGGAAGGAACAAGTCTAAATGCAGCTTCCCCTGAGCCCTGGGTTAAGGGGCAGTGATTAGGCCCTGGTGGCTCTCAGGATGGAAAGGTTGATCACTGGCAGCTTCTGAAGGATGGAAGAAGCCACACATCACTGCCTATGGCTGCCATCCCGACAGGAAAAGGATTCGTCCTGTGACCACCTTGGCTCCCAAATCATCCTGGGAGGCCATGGATGGATGCCAGTGACACCCTGACCCTGCAGCCTCACCTCTGGGCAGGCTGCTCAGACCAGTGAGTTTTGGTGTTGGTGAATATTGGGTTAGAAAGCAAGAGCGTGAGTGAGTGAAGGCAGCTCTGTTTAAAAACAAACCTGTAAGGTTTGCTGCAGGAACAGTGTGATAATGGAGCAACATTCCCTACATAGCAACTGGCATCTGCTCACCAGTGAACCATTGCATGCATTTCTCCTGACGTAACTAAAGATTATGGCAGCCTTATAGGGTCTCGGTGGGGTGTTGCATATGTTTTTCTCAAATATCCCATCTGTGAGCAGTTAAGTACTGGAAAAACACTTAGAAACCCAAATGAAAGCAGAAAAACACACAGAGAAACTCAATCACCAAGATGTTGTTATGCTTCTTCAGTGCACTGGTCCTGGAGTGCTGCTTGTGTCTGTGGTGCTGCCTGGTGGGCATGAGTAGGGTGTGAGGAGGGAGGGGGTTTATTGGTTTCTGTCTTCCTGCAGGAGACCTTCATACCATGGGTATCAGGTCAAAACAAAAGCCATTCCTGGTTTTACTTTTGATGGAAAGAAAGGTGGAAGTTTTCCTTCATCTTCCTCAAATGTATGGGGAAAAAGCTGTGGTTTGCTTGTGGGGTTTTCAGGACTCCATTGTTTTTGTTTGAATAGGTATATGGTACTTGAAAAGTTAAGTCTGGAAAATAATAATAAACACTCCTGTATTTTAGAGCCATCACTGGTCTAATCAGTGTGTAACTGTTTATTTCTTGCTTTGTTTTTTTCACCCCTTGCCATGAGTCTGGTGAATTAATAGGAAAAATAAATCAGTGGTTTGACTTGTACCTCCATCCCATAACATCTCTGTAAAACAAGATACACTTCATGCATGGAGAATCATTTTCTATGCCATTGCTGTTAGGCTCTGGGAAGTCTTTCTAAATTTGGGGGCTTTTCAGTTATTCTTTAACTTGGGCTGCATGAGGTTCTCTCATTGGTGTGAAGATGCTTTGTTCTGCCAAAACAAGATGTAGTTTGTTGTTTAGAATATGGATGCACAGTAGCAGAAGTTTCCTAGGTCTGTGCAGGGGTTGTGATAAGGCCATGGTTTTATTTGAGCCAGCAAGCTAATTACTCATTTACCTTGTAATCTTTACATCTTCATAATAAATGCAGTTGTGAGGTAAAAGGTGTGGTGTACTGTTCCCCCAAAGCTGCTGAGGTGTGTACTGTAGATCTACTTGTTGGTGCAGGGAAGAAGTCTGAGAGACTGGAGACTGTAACACAGCAATAGCATTAGAAAAGCTCATTCAGTGGGATGCCAGTGTAAACCATACTGTACCTAGGCAGAAAAATGTTTGGCATCATACATCAGTCTGGAGGAGTAGGCTTTACTGAAGCAAATAGACAGTGGGAAAAAATGTGTGTTGTTTACATGAATTGATTTTGATTTGCTGTAACGAAATTAACTTGAAATTCGATTCCTAAAAGTGCTAAATGTATTTTCACCAGCAGTAAACTGATCATTTATTAGTCTGAGTCTAGTCATCTGTTCTTTTAGCTGCAGGGACGTGGGCTGAAAATTTTCTTAAGTAGGAGAGATTTTTAAGTGATTCTATTGGAAGTACATCCTACTCATGATGAACAAATTCAGTTTTCTGAAAGATGCTACGGATAATTCATCCAATACTGCATTTATTTTGAAGATGTAAAGATTACAAGGTAAATGAATAATTAGCATGCTGGCAACCTTATGAAATCTCAGGTTTATTTACTTTCATAATTTTTCAGGTATTTCTAATTTTTTGCCACAAATTAGCATATTTTATTTAAATTCCTTTAAAATATTATTTCCTGCAACATCAAAGAAATTTTATCCATTGGGATTGCTATTTATTATTCACCAGGATTCTGAAAGAAGCACTGTATTATTTTGTTTAGATCCTGGAGGAAGGTGAGGAGAGATGAAGAAGAACCAGTATTAAGTCAAGGTGTCATTTCTTATTTGAATTGAAAAGTTTACTGTTCAGCTGGCTTCCTGCCAGTTCCTATGCTGAGAGGACTCTCACCATAGAGTTAAGATTACTTGAATTTAATAATGAAGATCCAAACCAGTGACTAGGATATTAGTAAAAGAATAAGGCAGTCCTGTGTTGCTTTGTGAGCACAGTTTTCCTGAAATGCTTACATAGCAGATGTAGGATGTAAAATGCTTACATGTTTTGCAGGCTAGTCTTGCAGTAAGTAGAAAAATAACTATAAAACATGGCCATCAAATAATTATAAAATATGGTTGTCAATAGAAAAAACATTTAACATGCATATGGCATTGAAACAATTTTGATTTATTCTTTATAACTCACAGTTCTAAGGATATAATGTTATATTTCCCCACATTTTAACAGTGGCAAAGGCTTGCTTTCTTGCAGGGTTAGAAAAAATTTTAAGTTTTTACTCAAAAAGTAAAATTAAATGCTTTTTAATTTCCAGTAGTTGAGAAACTTCGTAGTTTAGGTTAAAACAAAATGTTGTCCAAGTAAGTGCTTATGTAAGTACTTTATTTCTTTATTTTCCTTCAGAAAACCACAATGTGTTACAGAGCATAGTTTAGAAAGTTACTAACTCCAGGCTTTGACAATTGTGCTTGCACCCATTGATAGAGTGTGAGCCTCTGGACTGGTTAATTTTTTGCAACTAGACTTGACTAACTTCAGGGTCCCAGTCTGTAGGGACAGTGTAGCATTATTTTACCTGAGGGAGAGGTGTGGTGGACACCAATGGAACATATGGAGTTGTTTTTAATACATAATGGGGAAACTTCTCCTTAAGCAAATGTCTGCCTCTCTGCACTGAGTGATACTGAGCAAAAACTGAAGGTGAGAAAAATGTCCTGCTCTGTGGTGATGCTTATCAAATGATGTGCAAAATTAGTTCCAAATATGGTGGAAAACATCCTGTGCAGCCAGAATTTTGATATGCTTGACTCTGTTCACTTTTGAATTTAATTAATATTGTTTAAATAAACTGATTTCTTTATTGTGTTTATTTCTGCTGAAAGTGTAAAATGTAAGCCTAGATACATCATAGTGATGAGAAATATAAAAGAACTTTGGATTTTAGAGAAGATTTCTCCACAAAGAGGAACAAATGTGATTCTTGACCTTGCTTTGTCCAGAAAAGAACATTTTTTGCCTTATTAATTGGGAAAGCATTGTGTGTGAAGCACTACTTAAAATAAATCCTGTCTTTTTGATTTTTAGGATGTATAAATCCTATCTCTTTATGACAATTACTTGTTTATGGACATAAGTATTAACATCCTTGATTCTTACTCTTGCTTGTGATTCTTCCATGCTTTATATTCTTTACTTTGCGTGATCTAGGGAATTACTGTTGAATCCTGAACAGTGACTGTATATTGCACAGATACTGCCTTGCTATTGCAGTCTTCAGGATCTGGAGATTTAATTTATGTGATGGACTCTTGACTGCTGAGCTTGGATGTACCAGGTGGCTGTGGGAGTTGAACTGTTCTCACAGTTTATGTGAAACTCATCAGTATTTCTTTGTTAGCTTTTTGCCTCTCTAATGGACTACCTGTTTTCTAAGTAGTGTTATAAAGCTCTGAATATATGATGTGTTTTCAGAATTAGAAAACTGTAATAGTGTCTTTGTTACTGTGTGGTATCATTTTTTTCCCATTTGTTCTTTAATTCCCTGTTGCAAAACATTGAGCTGTGTTTGGATTCTTTTAATGCTATGACTGTTACAGGCTTTAATAATAATCTCTCAAACCTTTTTTGCACATAATTGTTTTTACTGGCAGTGGAAATCTGGCAAATGTTAGGTCATTTCATTTTAAAACAATCCTAATGTTTGTAAATTGCCTGAAAAACAGTTGGTATTCAAAAAAAAAAAAAAAAAGCAATTATATTTGCCTTTTGCTATCCAAAATAAACAACAAATTCTAAGAATCCTCTTATTCCAATTTCTCCATTTGGCTGTTTTGAAATAATTGATGAAATGTAATTTATACCTCTACAAAACCCTTAAATTAGAAAATGGTGTGATACCTTTGAATGGAAAGGCATGGCAGTTTCTGTGAATGATGTGTGTTACCTAAAGCAGTTTAGCTTTCATGCTATTCAGCAGTGCTGACTTATTTCATGCAGATTAATTAGAGCCATTGAGCCTGGCTTCAGTGGGACTTTGAACTGGTTCTTACCTGGGCAGAGTATCTCACTTACAAAAATGCTGAATGTGTGATACATCAATATGGTTTATTAAATAATGTACTTACCTAGTGTTGAATAAACTTTAGAGGCCCATCAAAAGCATATCCTATACAGAGTCCCATTACAGTAATATTTCTTGTGAGGTAGTTGTTTGAAACTTATTTTGCTCTTGAATTCCCCTCTGATCAATTATGGAGCCTGTATACAAGACAGAGGATCTGGGAGATCGGGGCACAAGGGATTTATGCAGACAAGCCCATATGGTAAATAACAGGATCTAAATCCATGGATCAGTCAGCCCTACTCAAGCAAAGTGGTTGAAACAGTTCTGTTAGATCCCTACTTGAATAACTTAGAAGTTCAAAAACAAAACAAAACAATCCAAACACTGTCCTCCCCCAAAAAACTCCCAAAACTACAAAACTCAAAAAGCCCCCACCAACACCCCAAAACAACAACAAAAAAAGCTACATTCAAAACCAATTCTAGGCAAAGCATCTATTTGCCCTACTCAAGGGACATGCTATCAACTGTTCTGCCTCAGACATCAAATATCTCCTTGAGCTTAATGGGAGGGAGTCTGCTGTTTCCATACCCAGACTGCTAAAAAACTGTTGCTCCTTTTTTGGGATGGAGTAAAAAGATGTATTATGCATGGTAACAATTTCAGACAGCATTTTACTGGTGTTCTGTTGCTTCAAGTACAGACTTTTTAGAAGGGTGGATACAGCACTGACATGTAAATCATGCCTGTCCCCATGTGGCAGTCAACCCTAATCGTGGAGAGCAGCACTGACTAACTGCACGTGCAATAAACACTTCTCTTAGTGAAAAACAAGGCTGACAGAAATTGCCTAGCCTTGGCAGACTAGACTATCTGGCTGAGAAAAAGCATATCTGGACTGAATCTTGGATAGAAACATTGCCTTCATATTTCTACTGTGGAAGCCTATAAATACTATGAGGATTCTTGTACTGGGGGAATGGGAAGGTCTCAAAAATTTAAATATGGTATTTCTAATTTCTTTGAAAATAAGTGACCACAAAAAATTGGCATTAAAAAAAAGAAAAAGAAAAAAAGACAAAGCTACATTTAACTGAGAGTGTAAAATCTTTGGTTTGTAAAATTTTATTTGTCAATACTAAAGTATTTGGTTTGTATTTCTCCTAGTTTAGGAGATTTCAGGGAAATTTAGTTATTAGAAATAACTGGATTTCACCTGCTGAAAAATTTGGTTTTACAATATTTTCAATGAATATTTCTTTAAAATGGACATAGCTGATGTCTTTAGGGTGCTGGTTGTATTAATCATTATTTTGTTGGGTTTCTTACAGCAGTCTCAAATACGGTGCTGTATTTCTTACAATGTCTTCTTAAAAGGCTCTGAAAGATATTGGGTCACTTTGCTAAAAGGCAGAGGGAGAGTGATTTTCTCTTGGTTTGTAGTCTCAGTGTATAGGAAATGAAACCATTGCTGCCCACCTGCCCTTCCAGAGGCTGACTAGTTTCAGGCTTGCTCCTCTCTAGTTCAGAGGTTCTTTCATGCTGGTGACAGAACTAGATTTTCATAGTTTGCATGTAAACCAGAGCATTAAGAATGTCATGGGTAATAGGCTGAATTCCCAGCCTGATCAGAGGGACCTGTCTGAAGGAGCTGTCTCCACTCTAGAAATGCTGCTCTCTGGTTTTGTAGCATGGTTTTGTAAAATATTTGCAAGCTTGGCAACACATGGGCCAGCCCAGTTGTTCAACCTCATGTGTAGGGGCACAGAGTTAAATGTTGTCACAATATATTATGTGTGTATGTCCTCAAGTATGAGAGACTTGCTAATCATTTTACAAGCTTCTGTAGCAACTGTATAGCAACTGCATCCAAAGAAGGGAAAATAATGGAACAGATCTCTGCGTTTTCCAGTCTCTCTTATGAAAAAAACATAAGCAGAATAGACTCTGTTTGCATCTCCACTAAAAGATTTGTTGGTCTTGATACTGTTATCTGGAAATACTCTTCTGAAGATAATGTACAGCTAAATAACCATTATATTCAATAATTGTATCTCACAGGTAAGCTTGCTTAACTTTTCAGACCAATTTCTGAAATGATTGGTAGTGGAGATTTTTTTATTGACGAGCATGTTGGTTGAGCAAGCTGGTATTTTCTTGATTTGGCTGAGGGATTTAGTTCCCTGTACAATGGAAGATGCCTTTTCTGAGGACATGGTTCTGGAAGGAAAGGTCAGGTGTGTCTCTGCTGCTGTGTTGAGGGGCAGGGGGAATTAATAGCATTGATGGATTTGCAGTAGTTCATAATGGCTCATTAGTTGCAGTCTCATAAAGTAATCTGTATTTAAAACTTTTTTTTTTTCTATAATGAAGATGATCCTCTTAGATCATGCTTAGATACATTTCATTATAATGACAAGTAGTAATGCTTAATTGGTACTATATAAAGAATAAATTACAGAAATATGACCTGTGCCAGGCTTTAGAAAGCCATCACTACAATTTCTTAAATATTTTTTTTTAAATACAGGTGGCATGATGTTAGTGGTTTTGTGTAAAATTCTTTAATTGCCTTTTTTTAAAACTTAAGTTTAAATTTAATGGTTTAAAAATTACAGTGATTTTCGAAATGGGAATAACTTCAGAGAATAAAATATTACTAACTTTTTAATGATAAATTTTAGCTTTCAAAGAAATGTAGGATTTGTATGCACAGATAATTCAGCAAGTTTTTACTATAAGCTACTTGTATTAGAAGATGTATTGTTTAAAAAAAAAATTAATATATGGAAGAATTTCCTTGGGTTTTTTAGTGGGTCCTCAATTGTTCTTAAGAGAAGTAAAGCCTTTCACTTCTGTTTGCATTCTCTGCTGTTACAAAATTCTTGTTCCTTTTCTGTTATCTCTCTGTTTCCTTTATCTGCTAAACATTGGGTTGCCTTTGAGCCTTTGTGTTTGGATAAATAGCTGGGGTTTCTTTGCAAATGGTAGAGAGACTGATAGTCTGTGTAGCCTATTTGTTCTTCTGAAAGAGAAGGATGGTATTTTGCAGTTGGTTATGTCTGTGTTTCACTGCTCCTGAACTTGGCATAAATGAGATTTTCTCTCTCTTTTTGGCCAGACCCCTCTTTATGTTTATATATTGATTACTCATTGGAGAAATAAATTTAGTTTAGCTGTTACTCAAAAGTGTTACACAAAGACTTTCATTCTCCTCCCTCCTTTCTCCATTTTGGGCACCTCTTATGCTTATGGAACTATTTTACCCATTCATTTTGGAGGAAAAGTGCATTCTTGCTGGCTTTTAGCAGCAAGTGGAGGCTATGCAGAACTAAAATTCTGTTAGACAAAGAATAGACAGCAGACTTCATGTGCTCCTGTGTCCTTAGTGGATCTGGGAAGCAGGTCTCCATCCAGACAGAGAAATCTTCTTGGCTAACCTCCATGTCTCTGCAGCTTTACTCAGTTGTTTTTTCAACTTTTCATCAGTTTGTGAGACTGTTAAGCAGACAAGCACACATTCTGTTAATGGAAATGAACCAGAACTGGGCATCCAGACTACTTTGTGATTCAAAGTACCCCCCTCCAATTCATGCTGGGATGCTAAGTCTGTCTGTTGAGTGTAAGACGTGTTTGTCTTGTGTGAGAAGGGGCTCTCCTGGAGTTGCAGACCTGTTGGTTGAACATGCCCTGAGAAGTCTGAGATTCCACTTGCTTCACAACCAACACAAGATGTGTTGCATGCCAGTGCAATTGAAAGGTCCCTTCCTTTGGAAAGAGTGGCCTGGTTTGATGATTGTATTGAGGTACAATCACATTGCTAGATCCCAAAATAAAAGTGGGTAGTCTGTAGTTAGCTGTTCTAGCTTAGTGTTTGCAGCTGTGGCATGGGGAATGAGCAGGTGGGATGAGTGCTTTGAGTTAGTATGTGGGATGACACAACCTTTGTTTCCTTCTCTCTGAGGGACATTTCACAATTCAATTTCCATTACTTTAACCTTCTTGAGTATTTTTGTTTTGCTAGCCATAAATGAGAATTTGTGTACAGAAAAGATCCTGCTGACTGCAACTGCTTTGTAATTTTGCTGAGAACTTTCTGGAGTTTATAGTCAGCATTTTTACTATAGTGAAATTAATGTTTTATTGCTGCTTAATGTACAGGATGTAAATCTAGTGGCACAGTTGTTTGTTACTTGCCACTTCTAAAATTAATTTTTTCTTTGTCTCGCTCTGTCATTCTCTGTAGAGAATGGTGCTTGTTCTCTGCAGTTGTAAGTGAATTGTGAGGCTCTGCACCCTGAGCCATATTTCCTTCACATTTGTTTTGCAGCAAATGTTTTAGATTCCCTGGCATCTTACCCGAACCAATTAACATTAAAATCTGTCAAGAACAGTTCAAGCAAAAGAACTTAGCCTCTAATGTGTCAGACTACAGCGAGCAATTACATTTTTGACAAAAACTTAAGACAAGCATCTCTACTATTTAAATTATTATTTTATTTAGCTGTGATTTTCTTCTTCTGTAGTGTTTAGTGTCTGTCGAATGTATTCCCCTAAACATAAGCAATGCTGAAGTACAATCTCTATTCCAAACATTTTAGAGCCTATAATCTCCTCAATCAAATAGCTGCCAGAGTCAGAATCAAATTTCTACAATCTCATTTTCCTCAGCCTCATGAACAGTAGAATTACTTCTCCATCACTATAGGGAAAACAAGTAGGATCACTCTTGTGGTGAGGGAGGGTTTTTTTTAATGACTGCAATTTCTAACTCTCTTCTTAATGCTCAAGTTGAGCCAACACTTCAGATATGGTTGTGGAAGTTGAACTGAGAAAATGTCTTACATGTTTGCATGCTGAATTTAAATGTTGTTAACCCATAAAGTAAGGGAAAAATTTAATTTATTTTTTCTAATAGCAATTGGTTTTGTGCTGGTATCTGGGAAGTCAAGTTCAGAACAGTGTTACAAACACATAAGAAAGAGAGAAGCTTCTCCATGGAGCTGTGCCAGACGTGTCATCAGAGGTGGGCAAGGGATGAGCAAATTTGTTTAAAGTTCAATAGACAAACGTAGGGTCTTGCAGTGTCCCCTGGCAGCAGTGAAAGCTGACAGTATCCTGGGCTGTGTGAGACAGTGCACTGATGGAAGTGTTCCATTCCCCTTTTTGTCAGCACTTGTCAGAACCCACCTGGAATATTGTGTTGAGGTTTTGGCACCACCTCCCCTCTTTCTGCCAGCCCAGCTCAAGACAGACATGGAATGACTGGAATATATTCAATGGAGGGTGATCAAACCAGCTGGAAACTGAAGCTTATTACATCCTTTGCAAAGATGAGGGGATGGAGCTTGCTCAGCCTGGAGAAGACGCTTCAAGGGGGGATAACCTAATGGCAGCCTTCCATGACAGATAAGGAGGCAATCAAGTGAATAGAGCTGGGCTCTTCACTGAGGTGCTTGGTCAGAAGATGAGACACCATGTCCATAAATCAAGACATAAGAGGCTCAGTCTTAAGGAGAAATATCCATTCCCTGTGAGGATAATTAAGCATTGAGAGAGGCTGCCTAGCAAGGCTGTGGAATTTCTGTCCTTGAGATTTTTCAAGTCCTGCCTGACAAAGCCCTGAGCAACCTGATCTGAATTCATAATTGACTCTGCTTTCTCTAGATTGGAGTAAAAGACCACCTAATTCCTTTGCAACATGACTTATAATTTCATTCTGTGAACCAAGGAAGATCACCAGGGAAGATCCTGAGAAGAATATTTGCTGTCAAAGATTGTGGTTTATAGAAAATAGGCTTTATTTCCTTGTAGCTAACCAAGAAAAGGATTTCAAATATTTTCAAGAGGCCAAGTTTCAGGTTTTTTGAGAGACTCATCCCTCTGACCCACAGAATTATGCAGTGTTCCAAAAGTACAGCGGTAATCAAGAAACTACAGAAAACTGAAATAATTATCAGGGTAGGGCACAGCTTCCCTGAGAGGGATGGTGTATGTTTGGGATCTACAGGCTAGAGGGTGGATAACAGAACAAGTGTAAGGTAAATCACAGGAAACATGCAGGAGATGAACTTAGAGCTCTTATCTCTCTTCCACTAGCAGGCAAACATGGTCATCAAATGCAGTAAACAAGAAACAGGTTGAAAATACAAGCCAGTGGTTCTTCCCTAATAAAGGCAGTTGGGTGGGACTGCTTGTTGCAGCTGTTAATTTAAAAATAAGTCAGTAAATAAATAACCTTCAATATATTTTTTTAAAAATTGGAAAAAAAATAATGGAAGATAAAAAAATCAGTTACAGGTGGTCTACCATAGACTTGACAACAGTCTTTGAGAGAAAAAAACCTAGTTTTGTCTAACACTGGAGACAGGAGAGAATTCTGTACCTGACTATCACTACTGCTGTGCTCTGATTAAAAGAATAGTTTATTACCTAAGTGTGAATTTTATCAGCTCAGAATTTCCCATATTTACAAATCTTAAAATGACATGATGTCACAATCTGACAACTGATCAATTGATTATTACCAATGATCTGAGAGCCTGGAATGATCATAAAGGCATGAAATCAAAAGGATGTTTTTCATTGGAAGAGGACACAGAGACATTTTCCTCCTTGCTGTTGGTTTTGTTCACATTCAAGAGCTATTCAGCATTCAGTCTGGGAAAAAGCGTTTTGTCACTGGATCTTTTCCACAGAGGTTTCATCCTCTTGTAAGCTGATTTTCCTCTGGTTAAGAAAAAAAAAGTCCTTTGAAAATGTCAATAGGCATATCATAAATGTAGAGGTATTTAGAGCAGTAACTTTTTGATACTTTGATGTAATAAAGTCAGAAAGAAACTATTTCAGACAGCAAAAAATTATACTTTGACTACTTTACCCTTTGGGCAACACATCGAGCAGGAGTGGAATGTGTGCATACACATACAAAGTATCCAGTGTTTAATCACATTCAATAATATTCCAAATCCAGACTTCACTGGACAACCCATGAAGGCAACTGAAGTCCAAACACCATGAAAGTGAGCTTTTTAAATTAGCAAACTTTTGACCAGTGTAGCTGGTGGCAGGATATAATAGTCTATAGAAAACACCCAGTACGGAGTCAAGAGTGTGTAATTTAACACAGTGTGCTTTGAGTGCTTCAAATGAGCATAGGGTATGAGGCTATTGCAACAAATTTATGCACTGCAAATTTTGCTCAATGCGTGTGGGATTTTTAATCATCACAACATGTTTCAAGAACTGCAGATAGAGAATTGCTGTAACAGCTTCTTCATATTTGAATAACTTTATGTTAATAGCAAATATGTGATGACTGCTTCAGATGTAGGAACAGAACTCCAGAAATACTAATGAACTTCCAGAGCTTTATGCACTTTTTCTGCACTCTTTTCCACTTCAGATTTGATGTATATTGAATCTGCTTTGTGGGTACAGCATCCAGCTTTGGAGAAGTGTGTGGGTGGGATGCAGAGGACAGCGAAAGGGAACTACAGCCCTGACTACATCTGCCAGGAACATGTTTTATAAAACAAAAACTTGAAACAGGGCTGTATTTCACACGAAGTTTTCCAAGTGAGGATAGGCTGTGTCTTGGCATGCTCTTTGTTGGTGTTTGACACACGGTTCTCATCTTCCCTTCAGTGCAGAAACAAGTGCTAGCAGTCACCACAGTGTGCCTGTAGTTGGAAGATGGTTGTTTCCCACGTGCTGCATCCTTTGCACTGAGGAGCCAGGAAGAATTTCTGTATCTGCAAGTTTTAAACTATCCTCAAAGCTACAGTTTGTACAGTCTTTACACAACATGGCAAGAAAACAATATCAAATTGTATTTTAAGCAAAAGAGACAACACTTGGAAGAAACAACCACCTATGTGTGTGGACTGGAAAAGCAAAAATGTGATACTGTTAAGCAAATGCACTCCTTTGTTCACCTGATTCTAGTGTTACATACTTAATCATCATTTAAAAGACCAGAGACCTAGTCAGCAACAAGAGATTATGAGTATTACTTGATCACAGAAGTTCAAAATTAAAATAGTTTTATTTATATATAGACTTAAGAGCACCTAAACACAGTTATTCCATTTTGTTTACTTAACACTATTTGAAAACAATTGCAATAAAGCAAAAGATTCAATGTGCAGTGAACCATCTTTTATTTATAACAACAAAAACATGTATCAAAATTTTATTTCCTAAAGCTGTAAGCTCAGATGCTTGTGTTCAGCTGTGAATAATCAATTGGCAAACACTCTACTCATTTCTAATTTTGGCATCCTTTATGCAGCTGTATTATAAAATAATGTGTTAAAGATTTTGGATTACTTTTATCTGTCTCTGTATTGGTGGTCCCTAACCTCCACATGTAATGATAAGTGTTTCAACCCAGATGGTCCTATTTTATTCATTTCCATCAATTAAAATTGCTTTTATTAAAGAGACTAAGCAACAGAAAACCCCCAGCAAACACAAAACACATACACACACACACACACACACAAACCCAAACAGCAAAAATAAGAATTTAATAAATAGCCTGAATGATGTAATGGGAATTTTTGGGAGTACTCTGAAACCATTTAGAGAAAGACAATTAAGTATTCTGAACAATGTAATGTTTCACATATGCAGTCTGTTAATGTTGAATGATCAAATGCTTGTTTTGAAACGTTTCTTGGGATAATGAAATAATCTCAGAATGGAGTTGATGAGATGATTGTGACAGACAGGTAATGTCAGATGTGCTTAGTGACTACTTCTGAACCAGCTCATATTTTCCACATGTGCTAAATGGCAAAATAGCTACCAAACTCCTGAGTGTTGCTGGTACATAGACAACAGGAGACATTTGAATGTATCTATCTGCCACAAAAATATCTTTATTATAATTCATTAGTGAGGATCAAAAATGACATCACTGTGCGCAAGAAGATGACTTCTAACTGAAGCAAATGTAGTTTGTTGTCAGGGCCTATTACTTTACATTAAAGTAATTCTAAATAATGCAAATGCTGCTCTAGAATGCAGGGGAAGGCACAGTGAAGCAATTGCTTAACGATGATGTTGATAAGTCAGTGCAATAATCCTGTACTTACTGATCGTCAGAAACATGACAAGTTTCAATAACATAGCCAAAGTCATTGTTATTCTGGAAGAAAACTGCCATTCTGGATGCCCATGGCAGTTGTTTGGGGGTTTTTAACACCCAGTTCTGGAAAGGAGTCAATGAGAGAAGATAAATAGTAGGTACTGGGGCACTCATCCAATATGTTTTGGTTTGCATTTAGAAATTAGTTGCTAGAGGACTCTGAGAAATTCTATTTGTGTTCCAAGCTACTTTACTAATTGCAAAATGATCATAGTACTTGCAGCTGACCAGCTGTGTCCATTTTACAGTAGTCTATGATCATAATTGTGAGAACTGAGAACTGGCTCTCTGAGACCATTCAGGTCAAAGCAAAGCAGACATGGCTTGAAGTGCTTTGGTGGCGTGGGTTGAATTTTTGTGTTACAGTGAATATTTCAGTCACAAGGAGAGGAGGACCATGTGTGGTACTTGTATGCCTCAGTCAGAACTTCTGGCAGCTGCTGGGTTTGTTTAGAGGTGTTTTAGAATAGGAATCCAAAAAGGTTTGGAATTGAAGATGGTGTAGGTAGAACATCCTTCCTAGATCAGATTCTTCCACTTTTTTTGTTATTTCAAAAGCTGTTTAGGATATGTACAACCATCAGCTGGAAAAAATGGATTAAAAATACATTCACTGTTAAATATAGTCATAACTCATTTTGTAATTTTATGAAACCTCAAAGCCATGCACATGAGAATATTTGTAGTTGACCTCATACAGAAGCTGCTGTTGTATCAGGGCTTCTGCTTCTTTTCAGCTTCCTCCTTGATGTCAAATATGACTGTGAAAACAGTGGCTTGTTGAAGAAATGTGGTTAAAGGAATACTTCAACATTTTTATGCAAGATCCTCAACATGTAATGAGGACTGGAAATTAATCTCTTTTTTTGTAACTCCTTATTCAAACTTGACAGCAACTTTTTTGTTCTAGTGGTAAGATACATTCTGATGGCATCAACATAGCTATACCACACAAGAATCTTTTGTTTCTCATATCAAGGAATAATATATTTCTTAGTTCCATTCACTTACCTGTAGTTTGCATACCATGAGTTTCCCTTTTCCTATCTCTGTTTCTCCTTGAGTTTTCTTTTTCTTGATGTTTCTTTGCTTCCTACTTTGTTAAACCAAGTTTGAGGAATTAGTTTCATTAACTGAGACACAGAGAAACAGTGAAATTGCTGACATGAGAAAGACCTGCAGGAACAGACCTTCAAATAATCCAATAGAGAAAAATCTTGGAAATTCATTCAGAACCTACTTCACTTTGCTCTTTTGCCTACTTTCTCTCACTAAAGATTTGACAAAATTCTTGCTCTTTTGTCAGCAATCACTTCTTTAAGTTATTTTTGGTCCCTCATCATTAGATAATCATGTCTTGCATTTGCATATATGTAGCACATACTGCTGTAGGACTTCTGTCTTAACCAGAAATGTCTTAAGTTGCCAGTTGCTGCACAGGTATGACAAAAACTGTCCTGTTGTTTAGTGGAATTTTTTACTCTTTTTAATAGATGGCACAGTGAGACAAAGGGCAGGTGAAGAGATTGTACAGTTTCTGAACAAACACCTAGTTTCAGAATTGCTTCAGTAATTAGTATTTTGTTCTGTCTGTTTGAGCTGACTCAGACTTCCCAAGGAAAAATGCACAAGGACTCTGAAACTTGCTTTTCTTTTTAAAGAACATTAGAGAGGCATTTAGTCTACTACTTCCAGTTTGTAAAATAGTTTAAAGATGTTTTATCCACCTGAAGAAGGAGCATTTTTCTGTGAAAGAATGGAAGAGCTTAAATTTCATAGTTGCAGTGAGAATATATAATTAATATTTCCTCGTTGCTATTATAATAGAAATTAAATGGTAAAAGAAAGCATTTGCTCTGTGAAATGCAATTGTAGAGAAAAAACACTGCTGCATAATTGGCAGGTTGAGCACCTATGAGAAATTTTCATTTAATTTAGTAACCTAATTGGTGAACAAGGAGAAATTGCAAATAAGGACACAGATGAAAAAAAAAAATCACAAACTATTAATTATCAAATATTTTAGCCTAATAAAATTGAGTTTCTTGAATTTTTTGCTTTTTCCTCAGCCTGAAGTAGATCACATTTTTTAGAAAATGCAAATATGCATATCTTCTCTGTCTTTCTAAGTGGTGGAGAAATTCACTAGGAGCATCCCATTTTTCTGTGCTCCTTGGTTCTGGAAAATATTCCTCTTCAGAAGAGACTGCTTCTGCTTTTTTAATGAGATGAACAATTGGAGTGGTGCTTGGAGTGTTTCTTCTGACTGGCAATATGAGCTGGAGGTGGGGGTAGGAGTTGTCACAAGGCATTGGGCAGAAGTGGAAAGCTGAAGGAGTGACCATTTGGTTTGAGAATGTTTGGTAGTTAGTTTTATGCATGGAGGCATATCAAAGCTAAAAAACACTAGGCTGATCTGACATGAAGAGTAAACAGATTGTACTTCTCTAGTTATATCTATTCTGAAAACAGATACACAATGCTGAAATTGCTCAGCTTTGTGTGAAGACTCTGAATGTGAACTGCAGAGTTTTAGATAAATGTATTTACTCTCTCTGCAGGAAAATTGAAGGGTTGTCTTCTATACAAGCAAAAAAAAAAACAAAAAAAAAACCAAACCAAACCAAAACAAAACAAAAAAAAAAACCAACAACAACAACAAAAAAATCCTAGTATGCCATACCATGGAATTGTTCTAGATGGCAGGGATGATCATCTGGTCCAACTACCTGACCACTGTATGGCTCACCAAAGTTCAGTGACTGAACCCTGGAACAGGCTTCCTAGAGAGGTGTCCAATGCCCCATGTCTGTCAATGCCTAAAAAAGAGAAACATTTGGCATTTGGTTATGTCCTTCATAATGAGATTCACTTCTTGGTCAGCCTTAATGTAGTCAGGCAGTTGGACTAGATGATCACTTTGGGTCCCTACAAATTGAACTATATCCTCCTCTCTCCTCCCTTCCTCTCTCTTTCCCTGTCCCCTCCTTTCCTCTCTTTTTAGTGAAGAAGGTGCTGCAGTCATTACTCAATGTACTTTGTACTCCAGCTCTTTCTGCTGCCACTTTCTCTTCTGGGAATTGTCTTGAATATTTGGACTTGGTTGTAGGGGTGTTTGTGGTCTTTATTTTCTAATGCTTCAGGATTTTATTCAGTCTTTCATAAGCTTGTACTTGTAATATTTTGTGGGCATAAAAATTATCTTGGAAAGGTGAAATTTCATGTAGTGCACTTTCAGACATTGACATGTTTGCATGAACAGGTTTAGTAAGCAGAAGGAAATTTAACTTAATCCAGTGGTATTGTTTGGTAATGGATACATGCACTGTGTATAAAACACCACTTTTATATATTAGGTAGTCAAAAAGGAAATGAAATTATTAGTTCATACAGAGAAGAGTCAATTTGCATTCATGCAAATTCAATCTGTGATATAAAGCTCAAAAATGTTAATTATTTCTGCAGGTGGGAGATTTGGTGGAGATTAAAAACTACTTCTGTCTCAGGCTAATAGACTAATGTTACTGATCTCCTATAATACATGAAGAATGGTATTCCTATGCTAACACATTTTACTTGATCTCTCAGATTTATAATTCTGAAAAGGAAGCTCTAAAGAATGCAGCATCCTGCATAAAGTTCCCAATATTGATGTGAAGATGATTCCTGAAAGTTAATTTTCTATGCCCTGTTAGTATTCTGTGTTCACTTCAGCATTCATTTATTCACTTACTCATTCATTCAGAATTATGAAAACTCAGGTTATGGAGTTAGTGTGTTTATCCAGAGCAGGCAAGCACATACATTTTCCATGCAGTGAAGCATGAGTAAAGCATCTCTACTGTTAATACACACTGCACCCCTGTGTTACATCTGACTGCATTCATGCAGTATGCACACATCCCTTCTTCCCCTGGTAAAGGATAGCACCTTGGGAATGGTGGTTGTGCTACCTATGGATGGAAAAAATGCATGGTGGTGGAGGAGGTGTGTGTTCTTTGTTTTGGTTGGTTTGTTTTTCTGGCCAACAGATAGAGGGGAGGCTGTTACTACTGTGCCAGTTATTCTGCTGCCTTGGAGCAGCTACCTAGAACAGAGTTAAGAGAATATTGTGAGTATTTATTAGAGGCCTTCAGTAGATACACCTTGGGCATTCAAAAGCCTAGCAGAGGCTGCACCCAATATAGACAATGGTCATGAGTTTTTCAGACAGATATAATTCTGGTTTATTTGCATATCAGGTGTAATTTCTCCAATTACAGCTTCAGTTAATGAAGTCTTATACCCCCAGTTTTCTCCTCCCAATTCACCTTTATCGATACCTTTTGGGCCTGAGACTGTGATGTGTCCTTGGATCACAGGCCCAGAGGGACTGTTTTGTCTAACCAAAATGTGAAGACAGTTAACTACACTTTATATGGATTTGGAGCTATGCAGTAATGAAGCACAGGATTTGAAAAATGTAAAAACTAAAATCTTAAGGCATTAATTTTATCACTATGAAGGGAAAGCAGGGAAGAGGAGCACTGTTGGGAGAGAACAGGGCTTTGTGCTCTTCATGAATACAGAAAGCAGAAGCTAAGCAATCATAAGTGTTCAGTGTTGCACTACACCTGCTATATTTTTGTAGGTCAAAGAAGCACACCTTATACACATAGACAAGAATTTATTGTTACTCTAATTGAAATTGTAGCAGACTAATCAAGAAGTGTCATTTTAATTGGACGAATAATACCAGGTTATCTTGGACTCAAAAAAAACTCATTATGTTTAACGTTGTTCATTACTGTCCTTGAATTGACTCCTTTTGTGTCATGCTCATGTAACATCGCCTGGCTCCTAGGGTCAGTGGCACTGGGGACAGGGCAGCACTGATGTCCTTGGCCCTTTTCTGGGAGTGGTGAGATACTGTCAGCATGAGGGGCAAGCTTCCCCCTTGGTCTCAGGTCTGTTTAGGTCTGGCTTTATACATTTGCAGTCTGTTCAGCCATTCTTTCTTTTCTAAATGACTTGAAGGCTGGTTGCACAAGGACTCACTCAAACCATTATCACAAGGTTAAAGCACGTCATGACAGTTGGCATGAAGAAGTAGCAACAGAATCTCCTGTCAGGCTCTAGAAAATAGGTCATTGTAGAGTCACAGAATCATGGAATGGTTTGGGAAGATTCCTTAAAAATCAGAGAGTTCCAGCCTCCCTGATGTGGGCAGGGTCACCTTCCAATAGACCAGGTTGCTCAGAGCCCCATCCAACCTGGTCTTGAACACTGACAGGGATTGGGCATTTATAGCCTTCTTTGAGAAACCAGATCCAGTGTCTCAACAACCCCATTATAAAGGATTTCATCCTAATATCTAATCTAAAGTTACCTTCCTTCAGCTTAGGGCCATTACACCATGTCCTATCTCTACATGCCCTTGTGTAAAACATCCCTATCCAGCTTCCTCACAGGCCTCCACTAGGTAGTGGAATGCTGCTCTAAGTTTGCCCTGGAACCTTCTCCAGGCTGAACAACCCTAACACCCTTCAGCCTGCCTTCAAAGGAGAAGTTCTCCATCCCTCTGATCATCTTTGTTGTCCTCCTCTGGACTTGCTTCAGCAGTTCCACATCGTTCTTATGCTGGGGCCCCAGATCTGGATGCAGTGTTCCAGGTGGGGTCTCACCAGAGCAGAGCAGAGGGGCAGGATCCCCTCCCTCCCATGCTGCCCACTCTGCTTTGGATGCAGCCCAGCATACTATTGGCCTTCTGGGCTGGGAGTGCACATTGCTGGCTCACATCAATCTTCTTGCCCACCAAGACCTCCGAGACTTTTCCCTCAGGACTGCTCTAGATATACAGAGCCACTGTCCAGCTCTAGGAATCTTCCCATCCTTTTCTGACCCTTACCAATATTGGCACTTACAGCTAAAGCAGAGCCATAACCATTTAAAGCATTGTCTGGTTAAGCCCCAGGGTCAGCAGTGTGAGGCTGCTGCTGGGCTCTGATGTCCCTTGCTGCTGCTGCAGGTGTAGGGAAGAAGAGCACAGTGGCTGGGGTATGAACACCATGTGGGAACACCAAGGAGAGGAGGTGCCCAGGGAGAGCATTCTGAGAGTGGGTGCAAACAAAATACAGCTTCACATCAGCCATGGACAGTCCACCAGAGGATGTTACCAGCACTGCACACGTGGGTCTATGGTGACCTTTCTTTACCCTATGTCAGGTAATGGCAGTTCAAAAAGTCACTTTTTTTGCCTTAAGCTTAGAACTGACCAAGCCAATTTGGGCACATAAGAAGAAATAAGAGTTTAAGCACATGTTTCCATTTTGGGCATTCAAAATCTTTGATTGCTCTTTAAGCCTTTAACTTGAAAATGCCATTGATTTTCATTAGAAGGCTTTGTAATCTATTTCAGAACTGCTCTCTAAAAAAAAAAAATCTATGTTGTTAGGGAGTTACACTGATTTTCTATGTTGGCCTCCTTCCACTTTTATAAATTGAGTCTTAATCAGGGCTACTGAACTGAAATTGATTTTATAGAAAGTAACAACCAGTTAATAAGATCTTTTGCTTTAAGTAAGTAAGTCTTTAATTGCAGCTCTGTGCAAATGTGATAAAGGAAAAATATTTGTTAGTGCCATGACTTAATATTGACTAATATTTGTTCTCTGAGAAATATATTTTTCCTTCTCTGTTTTTTAGAGAGTTCAACCAAATCTGGAACTAAGCTTTATTTCCCTAACCAAATGCATTTGAGGCACTAGCGGATTTTATTTTCAAATGTCTGTCAACTTAATCTTGTGTAGCAATCTTGATTCAGCAGTTTAGAGCTCTAAATTGTTACAATAGTCTACTTTAATGAATCTCCAAACCTTGGAAAACCCTGTTAAATCTTTCTGTCCCCGCCTCCCCCTCAGATCCACTACTGGGGGAAAAAAAGTCTACTGATCTGAAGTATGAAAATGAGATGGTGTCCCTAAAGAAATGTGTCTTAAATAAAGGTTAATTGTGAGTAGGCTATATTGATCACTCCCTCCCTAATCTTCTTTCTTTCAATCTCCATATCTCATTGAATTACCTGATACCATTTTTTCCCTGATAATTTTTAAATAAGATGTCTTTTAAAAGCCTGCATAAGTCTCTGTATCAGCTGTATTCTGTTCATTTTCAGATTTTATTTGAAAAGGGCCCAGTTGAAAACATTTGCCCTCTCCCTTTCAACAGACCTATGAAAATGAGACTGAGAAGTGTAATGGCATGTTGCTGCAGAGCAGCCTGATACAGTGGTCTACCTCTGGCTGAATAATATAAACACTACTCATTGGTGTATAATCTCTAATCCTTGTGTAATGAGATGGTTGGGTTGCTATTGCTCTTATTCTCTGTCTTCCCTGCAAAACTATCCTGTTTCTTAATTTTAGAGTTTTCAAGGAAATGACCTTGTTGTCTCATTGGAACAGGAGTTTTCTCTCTCAGGGGGAGACCCAGAGCCCTTTTGGGGAGGAGGAGGAGGAGGAGAGGGCTCTTACAAGTTGTTATCAGACTACTACTGGTTCCAGGTGTGAGACATGTAAAGTGGTATATGCCACTTTTAACCCATTTCAGCTGCCTTTACAAGTGCTTTTAATGGATAAGCTCAGTTCTGTCACGGGCACACAGCTGATGTGGTGTTTCTCGAGGAAATGCTTCATTTTATTGATAACAAGCTGTTTTTTCTCTTGATGTGTCACTTGGTCAGGGTTGCAGTGACATGGCTTTCAGTGGCAGTTTTTTGTCTGTGAGGTCAGATACATCTCAGGACATCTCAGTCAGTGTGTGTTGACACTTAGAGGGAGAAATTAGAGATCACTTAAGCCTCTGTCAATAACAGCAAGATTTCTAGCCAGCAGCAGGGTCTCCTGAGGCTTGTGGGTCTGACCAAGTGGTGCTCCAGGCACGTATTGCAGCAGTTATGGACTTGTTAGTCCTGAAGGACCAGTGCAAACTCTTCTACATTTTGGAAAGCTTTAAATCCTGTTGAGGGTTAAATACAGAAATCCCTGCATGGAGTTTGTATTGCTTCAGCTGTTTATTTTGACTAGGCAGCATGTTTATGGGTATCTTTGCCCATGCAAATGTACCATAATTAAAATATAAGAAAGCTCAAAGATGTGACTGCAGACATTTAATACATATGGCCTATAGGTATCTGCCTGATTTTCTGACCGGGAAGACAGCTGGAATTTTTCCTTCAGAAGTCACTTAAGCATTATTAAGATGCTGAACCTCATTAGCTCCCATCCCAGATTGCTTTAACATTCTGACGTGGAAGTACTGCTCTTTGAAAAGAGAGTCTAGGATCTTTATTTAATTGGTTCATCATTTAACCACAAATTAGCCAGTAAATTTGTAAATGAGTAACTTTCAAGTTTATGCTTTAAATTAGACTTATCTAAGGAGTATTTGTATTATTTTATGCATGTGGAATAATTACCTTAGCTTGCTAGCACTCAACAGATTTTCATCTTAGATTCAGTTTAGATTCTATTTGTTTAAACAAACAGAATAAGCAGATATTCTTTAAATATCAAAATTTCAAGGTCTTAACTGAAGTCCTCAAAATTCTTTATGTCTGCTCCCCACTCCCAAGGTCTCCAAAAATAGCCTTATGTGGTAGGCAGACAGAAACAAATCCATTTCCCACTTTTTTGTCAAGAGCCCGGGAAGACTGACATTAACTCTTTGAAGTGAATCTGTATCCTCCCAATCCATTTGCTCTAATACTGTACCTTTGCAAAACTTGTAAATATCGAATTTTTAAAAAGGAGTTATTTTGCTATGTCTTCAGGATATTTTGGTGATGTATGTATGATGAATGTAGGTGTGGAACGTAAATTTGCAACCAGTCACTTGGTCAAAGGAAAGAAAAATTAAGGGACAGTAATAGAAGGCTCAAAATTATAACTATTTTTCTGAAGTTGAAGCCCAGAACTGATTAAGATAATAGAAAATACTTGGAGTGGGCAGTGATTGAGGCTTAAATGCTTCAATTAAAAGACTAGAACCACATCCAAACATCTGAAACTTCAGAATTAAGTGTTAATTGTGAGGGTAAATGGACATCTCTAAATAAGCTGGCAAATCATTTCATACCCAGAACCTTACACTTGTTACCAGAATGATTTTTTAAATGCCTTTGAAGTATGATACTAAGGAATTCTGAGTCTTTGCCGACTTTGCATGTGCCTTTACTATGCATAAACCATATTCTTGACAAGTGAGTCTGAACATGAATAATTTTTTTTAGGTTGTTTCAGGAGGGTATCACACTTCCCAGAATTCCAGAATCATAACTGAATATAAGGGTTATCATGTTTTGATAAAGATATGTTTATTCCTCAATTATTGGCATTTCATGTTCAGTCTACTTTCAGTCTTCTTCCTTTCCTTCCTCCTCTGCACTCTCTACCACATCACAAGCAAGAGGCTGGGACAGCATCAAGTGAAACATTTTTGCTAAGTGACAACTTATTTTTTTGATTGTTTTTCTTGTTTCCAAAATTATTTTAAATGAGACACAAGTAACATCAAAAAAACCTCAAATAATCACTCCCCAACAAACCTACCTACAAAAAAAAACCTCCCCCAAACATCTGAGTTTCAGAAGTCAGCGTCCTTATCCTGGGATGAAGAAAAGAGAAAATTTCTAAGGGGCTTGGGTATAACTACCATCTATATTATGATTTTTGAGCTAAAAAAGTCTCTTAAGGATTTTTCTAAGGTGAAGGAGCTTTGTGATGTACTCTAGCAGTGGGACACAGCTGGAAAGTCTACTGTAGGCTAAAGTTTTGTTTCATATTCCTTTGTGGAATAAGTAACCCTGTCCAACCCAGAACTCTGCCTGGGTAACAGCTGCTGCAGTGGCAGCAGTTTGTTGTTTCTGTTCTGTCAGCTAGTGGAAAAAACCTGCATTGGCAAGAGATGTTAGTGTGGACATGGCTCTGATTTGACTTAGGAACTGTCCACATATGTCATGGCAGTGAAAAAGGAATTAATTCGGGCTGAAGGACTTACTGAACATGGTCTGCTACAATGACATGTTCAACTGAGGTTAATGTGGTAGCTGGTGGCAGGACATTAACCTATTCATGCATGCCTCCATGGAGACTTGAGCTATTTGAGTTTTATTTACCCAAAAAGAATAAATTAAATATTATTTATCCCAAAATGTTAAATTTTTCCCCATTACAGTTTGGCTACTGGACTCTATTCCATGGATAGCAGCATTGATGTCAAATTTCAAATTTTGATGCTATCAGTTCTGATGTGGGGACCACCTCTAAAAAATTATGTAAGACAGTGCACATAAAACAAAGAAAAAGGATTCTCTTCTGCTACCACCCAGAGGAGAACAGGTTATCTATAGCAAGTTCATCAAAGAGATCAAGAAAGCTTATGAGTGTGGAATTCAATGATGACATTTTTTCGAAGTGTTGACAATCTGAAATCATAAATTACTTGGCACTGATACTGCCTTTAAATAGGAAGTGTTACGTAACACTTGTCAGAAGAGGTATTTAATCCTAAATTAGCTTTTTAAGGAGCTGTTGAATTGCTGAATAACCATGATATGGAAAACTACAAATCTTTCTATAATAGGAAAAGATGCAAGAGGAATAAAACAGGGTGGGAACTTGAAAGTGAAAGGTGAAGGTCAAGTGTGACAGTTTGAACTATGTGCAGCAGAATTAAGAATCTATTGTCTGAGAAGCTGCCTGTGCATGGTGTGCAATCCTGTTCACTCAAAACATATCCCATAGTTACTTTTGCAGCCCAATGGGAGGAGAGGAAGACTGGGTCTCACTTATCCTGAACATGAGTGCCTCCAAGCCTGGGAACTCCAGGAAGGTGATGAAGAACAATAGGGAAAGTACTGCATGGTTTTGTTACTCATCTGTATCACAGAGCTCTTCAGTCCTTGGCTCAATTTAGAGTGGCCTTGCAGTTCCTGCTGCTTGTTCATGGTGACAGTTCTTTGATAGCTGTGCAGCTGCAGAGGTGCTCAAGTATGGCATGTTCATCTCTTCTACTGGCAGGAGCAGTTAGGATGGATACCATTTCAGGGTGGTTTTAGATCCCTGTCAGTATACATGTCAGTATTCATATATGAATAAACGAATATGACTAGATATGTAACTAGAAAGCAAAAAAACCTTCCTGAATGCTGTGTAGGAGTCTGTACAATATTAGTTATGTAGTACAATAGAAAGGAGGAAACAGCAGATACATAATGAAGGTTTATCTTGTCATCATCTTTTGTATAACCACGATCAGATTTTTCTTTGTCCTTTGCCTGTCTCCGGGTTAAGAAATGCAATGGGGATTTTTCACTGGACTTCATGTTTCTGTATTTTTCTTGTAATATGTCACAATGAATTACACTTTACTGCACAATGTAGTGCTATGTTTTTGTGCTATAGCCTTAACATAAATAGCATATTCCCACTGGAACTAGTGCAGGCTTGTTGTGTAAAAGAGGAGTCAGTCTTGGACCAGCCACCTGGCTGCTGGAGTCAAGCCTGTAAACAACACAGTGTTTGATGCTCTCCATCCCCTGCCCCTCTAAAATGTTAATTAGCATCAGTCTTTAAGTAACTCTTTAATATGAAAAGAGAACATATTTTTAAAAGTGCTGTACTTTGGTAGCTTTCAACTGTAGAGGCACAATAGATGTGGCTTCCCATCTGGTTAGCAGTGCTGATCCTACTTAAGATTAAGTTGTGCCACAAAACTGTGATCTCCTCACACTTCCAAACAAGGATTGCTTGAAGTTTGAGACACTGCAGCTCCAGAAGCAATTTTTGAATGTTTTCCTTCAGGATTCTGTTTCCTAAAAGATAAGTGTAATGCAGTCCTTTTCTTGCAGTGTCCCATCGTGTAACATTGTATTTTTCACCCTTCTTGAACGCACCCATTTCTAGGATATCTGACACCATCAGTGCTGACAGCCAAACTGACAACATCACTTTAAGATGATGGGCTTGGCCACAAAGGAAAATAGAAGAACAATGATGGTGGGGAATGGTGTTTGCTGGAAATATCGAAATGTGGCTGTCTTTCCTTTTGCAGGTCAGAAGGAATGTAGGAGAAGGGGAAATTCAGCAGTGTAAACCTGTAATTTGCCCAATCCTGCTGAAGACAGACTGAGCCATGGTTAGCACTGTATTGAACTACCACTATTTTGGAATGTTTGTCACTGTAACTACTACGGTGTGTTACAGACTCCTGGCAGATAAAGTCTGTGCATTTCTACCTGATGGCACAAGACTGTGCCAGGCTTGTGGATTATAGACAGGCATAAGAATTTGTCTATTCATATCACCTTTTAATATCTGAGCTCTCTCAGGGGAGAGTCAGGTCTGACATCAGGAAAGGGTGGTCAGCTCCTGGAGAAGGCTTCCCAGGGAAGAAGTTAAAGCACCAAGCCTGACAGAGTTCATTGAGATTCTGGACACCATGATCCTTATGGATTCCTTCCAACTTGAGCTGTTCTATAATTCTATGGTTTTCATCACCCAAAAAAAATAAGTATTGCTGACGTGAATAGACATTTAGACATAAGGCTATACTACTGAGTTTCTAGTCCTGTACATATAGACATGTTTAAGTTATGTTGGGTGGGCACCAGCTTAGAAAGGCTAGTTGGTGATTTTGGCTTGTACAGAATTGCTACTCACCAATTCATTAAGGTGAAGAGTACAGACTATGATTTCTGCAAACGTCTGTGAAGATGTGAGGATTAGCATTTATCAATTTCTTTGTGACTTCTTAGTTTGGTTTAATTTTTATGTGTAACTCATTTCACTACACGTAGTGAACATGAAATTTTGAAATTCTTTACTTTAAAGCTGAAAAAGCCCGGAGCCAAAGTTGTTTCAGGTTATTCAGAATGTTCTGATTTGTCTAAGTACCATATCCTCCTTTCAAATTCCCCATATTGGAGAGGATGAATGAGAGGTTCCTGGAAATTTCTTCAGTTTTCCTCTGTGTATTCAAGTATCTTGTTGTCTCTTAGTACAACATTTCATAGATAAAAGCAGTTACAAAGGAGAGCTTTTGTATATAAAATAGGTAGCTCTTGTTTCTGTAATAGCTGAATATAAAGTCCTTTGTTGATTGTAAACATCTAAAAGGGTTGGACAATGTGTGATTGCTACATAATTAATACAATAAAAAAATAAATGGCTTTTTCAGAAACATGATGGAAGAAAAAACAAGCAGTTTGACAACTAAGACAATGTTACCAGCAATGAGAATAAACCCACCAATGATAAATAGTAATCCCTTTTTATTTGGACACTTACTCTCTGCCACTTCCTTGCTGGGGAAAAATCTTAGTGTGCCCTAAGCTAGCAGGCATTTCAGTCTTTTCCATGCCAGTAGGCTCTTCTGATGCCAATATCAGAAAGCTAAAGACAGTCCATAGAATTTATAAAACTTGGAATTTTGCTTTCCTAGTCTAAGGATCTCAGCTGAAGTGGTCTACTTCAAGTGGGATTTGTAACAGTAAAGGGCGAATTTTAAGAGGAAACACGTAGTGGGATTGACCTGAAAAAAATAAGTTAAATTTTATTTGTTTTCCTTTGGCTTCAAATTCATTTATTGTCCATTTAAAACTTACCAAAGGTAGTCCTATAAAAAGAAACTAAAACAGCCTTTCAAGACCAATACCACGTCTGTACAAAAGTGTTTGAAAGACTTGAGAAAAAAAGGCTAAAGTCCATCTTGTTTATCTCAAATGGTGAGAAAACCAATTGCACTGTACCCTACTCTGCCAACAAAAGTAGTTTGACTAAATTGAAGAGTCATAAAATGTGAGGAATGGGACAGATTGATGAGTAGGTTGAAAATGTTTATCCTGTAGAATATGGAGGCTTAGGGATGAAGACCATCATCAATCTGTAAAGCAAATGAGATAACTTGAGAAAAATGTGAGTTGAATGTGGCATAATTTAGTCATAAGAAGTAATTTATGACGGGTTCTCATTTTTTTCCATGAAATCATTTTGTTGGTGTTGGGTTGAATAAATGACTTTCATATCGTGTTGTCAAAGATAGTTGTTGTAACCATTCACTACAAAAATGTGGCTCCTCAGTCCTCATTGTTTCTTATCACTGCCTGAGTATTATTTCAGGATACAATGAGTGATATTTTCCGTGGAAATTTATCTGTTTAGAGTTTTCTCAGGTAGGGCCAGAAACAGAAGATAAGAAGGGCTGGGGGCAAGGTGGGGATGGAGGGAGAAGGGAGGGCAACAATAAACAGGTGAGATAAATTTTGCACCACCAGATGTGATAACCCTTAATGATTTTTTGTTATGGTTGTTATTTTCTCCAGTCCTATTCATGGGAATATTTTATTGAGTTCTAGAATAAGTCTAACCTCCTTACTATTGAGGTCAGTAATTTTATACTAGCCCAGATCACAATTTTAGCAGTCCTGAGTGCCTGTGGAATGCACCCTTCCTTTTGTCTGTGATGAAAAGAAATATGAAACAAATTCCTGGGTGTTGCCTATTCATGTAGTGACTAGAAATATCACATTAGTGAGTTAGCTTTTATGAGAGACAGGGCTATATCATTTGTAGCTACTTGAACATTTATCTAAATTGGCTCTATCAAATGCAAGAAGCTAATTCTAATTGACTGCATTTAATGCAGTGTCACCTGAAAGTGTCTATATTGCTAAATTTAAACATGAGCAAAATGACTTACATAGCCCAAGAGGAAGTTCAGGGCACTTTTTTTTTTTTCTGCTCTGCTTAGCAATTAAAGAGTAAATCTCTCAAGATTAGCCAGGTGCAATATGCTGCTACTCACTTTTCTGTGTAGCATCAGGTATTGGCCAGGGCTGGAGGCAGCACGCTGGATTTTACAGAGCAGCAATGTGATCTGCTATGACAAATCTTGTGAGTTCTTCTGGGGAAGTGGAAAGCTGCTCAGCTTTGAACACTGATGCATTTTCCACAGATTGTGTTTGGGGGTTTAGTGGCATGTCTATTTTTCTACTTGCTGCTTCATAGTAGCAACATTTCCCTCTCCAACGGAAAAGTTACTCCAGGGGAGGACAAGGTGTTTACATCACATTACATGCCACCATAAATGCAGCCGAAAAGGTGGAAGTATTTAGAAGGAAAGCATCAAGTAGGAAGAGAGATACAAACCAAGGAGAAATGCATAGCCAGGGCTACCTGTTGCACGGCTGGAGGCGCCCTATTTATTAGGTAAAAATGAAGTAGGACTTGCTAAACTATAACAGAAGATGAGATGTTAAGCAAGAACAATGCACTTAAACTCTGGTTCACCACTCTGTTAGTTTGTGTTATGTTTTGATCAGGCTGTTGTGTGTCTTCACAAATGTCTCCTGGCTAAGTAACTCACAGGAAAGGCAACCATAAGCACCAGTACATGCCGACGGGCACCCAGCTGAAAAACAGCTTTTCAGGAAAGGATACTAAGTTGGCCATATAAATCAAGAGCAAAGGGGACAAGATGTTGCAGTATGAGTCAAATTGATAGTGAATTACCAAAGGGGAAAGAAGAGGATGTCAGACAATGCAGTACCAAAGGCTTCCTAGCTCTAAAAAAAAGTTATAGGGATTCCATTTTTAAAAGGATGACTTTGCAAATCTTTCCCTATCACTGTTTTCAGGACAATGCTTCAATGTTTTCAGAACTGTTATTGGAGGAGGGAGCAAAGGATGTCAAAAGAATTGGGCATGTGGCTGATGGGGATAATTTCATTCTTTATTCCTATCTAATGTCAGTTCAAGGAACTTGGATGCATAAAAGCAGCTCAAAGGCTAATTACAAGATGACAGGAATGAGTCTGTATTAAAGATAAAACTTTCCAGACTTTGCTTTTATGTGAGGAAGATTCAAATTCAAAGTGAAGGTTGCTGATATAGTGAACACCAACTTGTCCTTCTCTTCTTATTTCTTCTCCTGTTGCAGCATGGGCTTAGTTTCAAAACTTTACTCTCCATACCTGTTGCTGATAAGTTTCAAAAAAATGATTACCAAATACCTTTTTATGAGGAAACAACACTGTACTCCATGTCTTGAATCAGAGTTTTCATCAATCTTGTGTGATAGTGGGCTGAATAGTATTCATGCTCAGTTTAGTTTTAATTTCAGGATGACATTCTTAAACATTACTATAGAAAGAGGTGGATTTTTTTTTCCCTTTTACCTCTGATTTAACCCCAAATGAAAACAATTCTGTTTTCTACTCTAAAAACACAGAAAAATTTTAAGTTAGAAAAATTATTCATTCTTAATTGTTATGTACACAATTGTTATGTATTCTAAGGTGTATCTGTGGTTTCAGTGTTTCAGCAGCCTTATGGCTTATAAAAAAACATAGTTGTTATTCCAAATTTCCAAATTGTGTTTGTGTGGGCTTTTTGGTTTTTTTCCAAGACTGGATGCACTGAATGTGAAAAATCAAAGATAGCAGTGAGAGGATTGTCCAGGATGTATCAAGCATCAGAACAAAGCATCTGGAATGATGCTATCCTTCCCTGACACTGAACACAATATGAAAACGTCACAATTGTATTAGCTGGCTTTTACAGGGAAAGAAAAAAACAAAACAGTATGAAGAAATCCTTGGAAAGTGGAGTGATAGGGATTCTGGTTTGTGTTTTTGCATATTAAGCAGTTTATGAAAGATCTCAGTTGTCTTATATGATGGCTTCAGCCATATACCCTTGCTCTGAGAGAAATATGGAACTTAAATGTTCATGACAGTGACCTAGCATTTTTATAATTATTGGTTAAATGAAGGAACAGACTAGAGCAAAAGCCCATATACCCTGAGCAGGATGTGATCTGTTCTAAATGTTCAGAATGGCCCATGACTCAAAGCCACAAGAAAGGTACAATGATCTGTACTTCAGAGGATTCCTTGGAAGGTTGCCTGGCACCTTGCAGATGGTTTCACTTAGAATTTATGGTTGAAAGGAACATAAATGTTACTAGGCATCCCTTTTTTCCTTAAACCAACCAACCAACAAACCAATTTTTTCTCTAGTTTCTCTGAGATAAACGTCTTGTTTGTTGTTGCACTAGGTGAACTTGAATCCAGCTAAAGAGAGTAAATCACTGTAATTTCTCAGAAAAAAAAAATTAAATGTAAATTATATAATTCAAAGAGTGAATTCAAATGGATAAATATCTGAAACACCTGCACTGAATCAGTGGTGTCTGAGTGATAAAGACCCAATACAAGTTGCACAAATTTCTTTCTGCTAAATGGTAGAATATAATGGTTTTCCATAATCTGTTTTCACTGGTACAAAAATTATTTTAATGCATGTTTGCATTGGTAATAATCCTAAAATACTTGTCTTTGGGGTAATGGATTGTTCTGTTCATTCAGGTGGTAGGTAAAGATGAAACAAGTGCAGGTGATGATGCATAACAAATAAGCTCAATAGCAGGAATGAGAAAACCCTGCAACCACACCTCAGAAAAACCTATTTTAGCCTGCTGTTTATCCTTGATCTCTTCTAATAAAATGCCTTCATGGGATTGCACACTATATTAGAAATGCAGTGAAAGAATGAAATAGACTTAAATGTAATAATTAACTCTCTTGGCTCTTGTTCAGTTTTTTAAGGCTGTGTGAATGATATTTTAACTTTTATTGGTAAGGGCTACCTAAAATCAGCTGAAATATTATAATTACAAAAGAGGTAACTTTGTTTGCTATGCTTTTTATTTAAAAAAAACTATTTTATATACCTTGAGGGGGAAATATTTTGAGTTTAAATAATATTTTAATCCTTCATTAAAATACAGATTTTTTTGCCCAGGAGTTGAGTGTCCTGCTCACAAACACTTTGATACTTACATTCTAATTCCTCCAAGGGCACTGGACACACCAAATTTTTGTAGCTTTGGGCATACTCTCACTTGGCTCTCAAATTTTTTTTTTTTGTGTTAGTTTTGTTTTGTCTGCTTGTTTTGTTTTGTGTCTTTTTTTTTTTTTTTTTTTTTTTTTAATTTCTTGACAGAATATAAACTCTTCTAAAATTCTTTAATTAAAGAAAAGGTCTGGGACATTCTGCAGTCTAGATTTTTTCCCCTTAATTTATTCTTACTTATTTATTTTAACTCCTTATTTTGAAGTGCAGCACTAGAGTAAGAAAACAGGAAAAATCTTTTTGCAATTCAGGAACACAAAAGTTTCAGGAAATAAATTCAATCCAAGGAGGGAAAACTAATTTCACTTCATTATCTTTCTCTGAAACTTTCATTTTCCCTGAAAAAAAATCTGAAAATTTTCATTTTCAGAAAACTTCTTATTTAGACAGTATTCTACATATAAAACAAGATGTCCACTGTGAATAAATATCCTCACTAAACCTCTGCTGTGGATGATTAGCCTTTTCATTAAAAGCTTGAAATCCATTCAGAATATCAATCTAGCTGTCCCTCAGGTCCACCTCTTGTTCTAGCACATAAAAGTAATATTTCCTTCTTGTTTATATCTTCCCATATATTTATGGAGATCAAGATTTTCTATAACCTACTAATTGATTTTAAACATAAGGGGTTTTTTTCAGTGTAGAAGTGTTTTTTCTCTCTGTAAGGGCACCTTTTCTGTACTACAGGTATCAGAACTTAACACATTTACCATGTGTTTGCCATTGGATTTATTAACTGTCTTCCCACTGTAACTTCAGTTCATGGGTGTCATGTGTACTCTTTCCCACTGAACAGAAAATTTCACATCTGTACATACCTGTATATATCAATTCATGGGGATCCATTTTTGGAATATTTAAATGTACATAAAGACATGCCCTAAGAGAAGAACACCAACATTACTACTACTTCCAGCAGAGGAAAATTGTCCTTCTGTATTTTGTTCCTTATTTAATATAAAATGTTATCTTGATAGACACACAATTACTTTAATTGTTTTATCAATGGGGCATTTACAGGGGGTATTCTTTTTACTTCAGCCTACTTAATATTTTAAGAACAGTTCTTGGTAATTTCACTTGCAAAGTAAAATTAAATCTGCTATTGGGGAGGAATTCTAAGTGACATTTTAACTTGTGCATATCAATTTACACAGCTATTCTTGTTTTTTTTATTGATTGATCTATTACATGGAACAGGTATGCTGCACTGAGACTGCTCTGAATTGCAATTGCAGGTGGGGATTTGGGTCTGTGTTCAGGGTTTTACCTCAGGGCAGACAGGAGAATTCACTAGGAGAATGTGAGAGGTGATCTGTCCTGGCTTTGGGAGGGAGGGTTGAAGTTGTTCATAACTCTTCCCATGCCAGTAATTAAGGTATGGAAGTGCTTTTGTAAATCTGGCATGCTTCCCTTTGCCTTTAATGTACCTCAGTCCTGCACATATTTGAGTGCTTACATCTGTAATGGTTAAATCAATACAGTTTGTAGTAAAAGTAATAACATGCAAGTTTTTTACAGTGTTTCATTTTTAAACTGAGACTGCTAATTATGGTTATTATTATTCACATTGCTAGTCACATTTTTTAAGTATGAATAGTAATCCCCTCTTTGTAAGGGATTGAGGTCTAAGTATAATAATATTGTTTTTAAAGGTCCATGTATCCATATTCTGGAGGACATTCAAATGAAAAAACACTGAAATCAAATTGTCAGTGTAAACCTTATTCCAGTAATTTAAACTGACAGTTCCAAATCCATATCCTAAATTGAACCCAATCTATGCCCTAAATGGTGATGGGAAAAAAAAAGAAAAGGGAAAAAAAAAAAAAGAGAAGGAAAAAAAAAGTAAAAAAGTGTGCCCTTTAAGGCTATATTTCTCATTTTACTTAGTTATAAATGAGACAGATAATACAGCCATTATATAATTCAAAAGAAAAATCTGTTTTCACAGATCAGGACATAGACCTATTCATAACTGTATCCATAATGTGATTTAAAATATTTTTTTCTTCAGAGCATTTGTAGATTCTTAGATATGCATGTTCTCATTCCAGATTATGAATTTTGAATAATTTTTCTGGATGTAACTTAGCTTTCCTGAACCACCTTTTTAAATCAAATGAATCCACATTTTCACAAATATTCCTAGCACAAAGAGATGGTCTTAAAGTCTCTGAGAATTTTACTGTATATTTTGTTTAAATGGCTAGCCAAAGCACAGCTGAGCATATATTTTGAGCATATATTTTCCTACCCACTTTATGGATAGAGGGGAAGGGGGTATGTATTGTGACAGTATGTATTCCTCTGACCTAAGTCACTTAAATTTTGTGATTGAAATCAGAGATGATTTTTAGTCATGCTGTGCCTGATTTGTTAATCTACAGTGAAATCTCCAAATCCTCCAAACAACACAGAAGTGCCCTTTTTCATTCACTTTTTTCTTCCTAATAATGTGTGTTTTTGTTTTTTTTTTTCAGGTTTTGGTCATTCACTGACCATTTTGTTATGACAGTAGAAACCTTCTCAGCAATTATTTAGGGTGAAGAGATCACTCCCAGAACCTGGTAGTGACATTTGACCTTGCCTCAAATAAATGAGGGTAGAGAGTAATAACTGCAGCAGTGAACATTTTCACAGTGATGGGATTTAAACAATTTTTAAAATTCTAATCTTTTTTGCAAACAGGTGTTTTGTCTGTCCTTGTGAATAAATTACCCAAAATAAATAACCTAATATTTTCTGATTTTTTTATTTTTTATTAGTTATAATAGATAACCTAATGAGAACATTTTTTTAAATACGAGGATTTTCTCTTCAAGTGTCTTCTTATATTTTATTTACTGCATTTTTTATTCAGGGACACAGTCTAGTACTTATCATTGAAGGTATATATTTTTTGCAAGGTAGATGAGACATTATATTTTGAATTATTCAGATTCAGTTTGACTTTAGTTTTGCATGTGGCTGGCAGCAATGAAGAATTCAGATAAACTTATGTAATGACAGGCCTTGTTTTTGTACATAATTTTTGCAGTGTTCCCTTTGTCCTGTGGGAGATTTCTGCTCTTGGATGTTATCAGTCCAGATGGTTACAAGCATTAGACACAACCTTTAAAACTGATATTTTCCAAGTGTTTCCCCTGCCTTCACAGCTGTAGAAACTTCATTTTTTACTGATTCCTTTCCAGCCCTTGGTTGGTTTAGGATGCTCTGGAAGGTTCTTCATGAGCTGTACATTGAACACTGTTTTCAAGCTCATTTCTATGATGGTAGCTGGCACAGAGGAATCCATGTGCTAAAGCATTATTAAGCTATATCTCTGTCTTCCAGCTTACCTTACATTTGGTATTTTTAGAACTTTTCATAAAATCATCCTGTGATATTGACAGGTGAGTTTTCTCAACAACAGCTTCTAAACATGGCATTATTTTTGGTCACCTAAAGATAAGTAGCTTAAATAACTAAGTTTAAAATTAATACTCTTTGAAATCAGATTAAACAAATTATTCCAATGAACTATTATTTAAAAACCTTACAGATTTCACATAGAAAAATTTTTATCATTATAGACTGTCACCACAAATATTAAATCCAGCATTATTTACACAGTTTAGGAAAGTTTTGTTTCTAGTGAAAAAGAAATTGACCATGAGAAAAGCCAGGTGGTGGATCAGGTTGCCCAGAGAGGTTAGGCAGCCTCCATCCCTGGGGATATTCCAGACACAGATGGATGAAGCCATGAGTGACTTGGTCAGATTTCATGGCTGACACTGCTTTGAGGAGAAGGTTGGCTTGGATGATTTTCTGAGACAGTCTCCAACCTCATTTAGCCTTTGAGTCTATGAAAATCAGTTGAAGTCACCTGCTGCTACTGAAAGTGAAATAGTGCTGTAGCACTTAAAGGTCTCTGTCATATCTTGTATAAAGGAAGTGAAAGAAACAAGATTTAATGCATAGTGCAGGAAAACAGTCATCCCTGAATGTTTAGATTTTTCCAGTTGCCTTTTGATACCAAGAAAGTTTGATAGCCCCAGAATGTTGCAGTATATCATGCAAATATAATGAGTTTATTGCTTCCCAGTTTCTGAAAGATAGCTGGTCACACAGGTGGTCATGGTTTGTCTTTGCAGATCTCTGGTGGAAAAATGTTTTCTGTACTTGAAACAAATAGGAATTGAGATATAGCTGGAGGAAGGTGGTGGATTTCTAGGTATAAAGAAGAGGTGTACTGAATTCAATGAGCCTGCTGCAGAATGATGTCCAGAAAAGGCCTGGAAAATCAGTAAACTATTTGGTATGAGTAGTTACTTTCTGAGATCTTTAAATACTGTTTTTAGCAATTCTTGTTTAGTTTTTCTTGTGTGCAGTGTTTGCAGATTACTTTTACTGGCCCTGCAGTCTAGCACCAAACCTTTCTCTTATAAACAGGAGAGCAGTTGGATCTTAGGCTATGGGAATATTTATAATAGTGTAAAACTTTACTTAATTTTCCTTGGCAAGGACGGCAATATACATAATAGGTCTTTAAAACAAATGAATTTACATTCTTTTCTTTAAATGTCTAAGGCCATCTGCAGAGGCAATGGAGAGTTTCATTGAGAGAGGGGTTTGGTTGCGTGTTTTTGCTTTTTGTTTTTGTTGATCGCGATTGCCTTGTTTTTAGTACAGTCATTACAACTCTTAGTGTAGTGTTAGTGGTAGCCTTGGTCTGGTAGGGTATAGAGTGACAGGAGGAAAACAGGACATGCTGGGGTTTTTTTATCTCTCCACTGTCTTCCCTTCAACCTGCCCCTTGATAGCTCTTGGGACACTGGAAGAATTTTGTGAGTAGGAAGGGTGATAAGAAATCCCCATAACCCAAAGGATGTCCTGTTTTCTTTTCCTTCAGACTGGGAGATGCCAGCTGCTGCTGTGCACAGAGTGGTACACAGCCCTAGTCTTGCTCCATCCCATAACTCTGGTGCAGGTACTCCTGTGTTTGCCAGCAGACTGCTATGTATTTCTGAGCAAATTATCATAAAAGTTCTAAGTTGTCAGAGGATAAATCTTGATGTCAAATCTCAGTTTTTGCTCAGGCTTCACTTTTGACACTTCCTATCAGTCTGTGTGTATACTTCCTAAGGGTCTTTATATTTAATGCACAATATAGAACCACCAGGGGATTCTCAGAATATTTTTCTACCTGAAGCAGTGAGATCAATCAAGTAGGGTAAGATAATCTAGCAACTGTGTACTTCATTTAGCTTCTCAAGGTAATGAGCTGTCTAGCCTCTTTTCTAGAATTGCCTTGTGTGATCATAACATGCTGTCCTTTAACAGAGAAGAGAAAATAGTGTCTTCAAATCTACAATTTGCATAAAGTGTTTTCATTGCTCAGATGAGAAAATATTTGATAGATTTTTGTTACATATTAAAAAGAGTAAAATGCCACTTGTTAGAAAAAAGGGGTTTTTACTTTTGTTCTAAAACCTTATTATTTCTATATAGTACCATGCTTCTCAGAAGCCCTAGCTGGATTTCCCTAGCAGTTGTGCAAAAGGACTCTCAAGCTTCTTGTAAAACAATACAATGATTTTTAAATTTTTGTTTTTAATTTAGAGCACATTAATAAGAGACATTAATGCCTTTCAGTTGGTGGAATTCTATGTCACATAATAAGGGTTATCTTTGGTGGATTGAGAAGAACTTTAACTTTTTTTAACACTTCAGTGTTTAAAACTGAATGGCCAGATACTTGATTACAAGTACTAGGGGAGGGGAAGTCTGTGTATGGAAATTAATTGTTTGCTTCTGTGGCTAAGTGTTGGTTAGTGACATAAAAATTCTTGGAGTATTCTTGGAGTATTCTTCATTCTATTACAATTCCTTGTGGGAAGTGAATTCAGCCCTGACATGAAAATGTGGGAGGCTACAACTCAGCAGGCATCTTATGTTTATCTCCATTCCCATTTGTCATTGAAAATATTACAGACCTACACTTTAGAGTCCCAGAAAAAATGAGCAAATAAAGGTTCTGCTGGAGTAACACATCTCTGGGCACTGAGCTTTGCTTCCCATACCTAAACAAAATGAAACAAACAAATCAAACAAAAAATATAGATAAAAACCAAGAACATGAGAGCAGCCAATATCTCAGTCTGAAATGTGGTGGAGTGAGAACTGATGTAGAGGGGAAGAAGTACCTTTGATTCCTAGCAAATCTGAACTTGGAAACCATAAAACTGCATTTTCTTCGGTAGACTGACTTGCTAGAAAAACAATGAATTAGGTATTCATAAACCTTTAAATGCAGAATAAAGTGCAGCTGTGTTTCTTACCTCACACTTGGTTCTAGATGTTGAATACTTCATACACGTAAAGATATACAAGAATTGTTATTACACCCTTCACTTTTTCATATGCATTCTTGCAGTTCTTTATCTGAAGACTCTCTTCTAAAATAGTAAGTTATATAAGAAAATACACATCTTCACATGTGTGAGGGAAGAGAAGTGTGATGGCAGGTGGGAAACCCTATTATTTCAGCTCAATGTCTTAGGGTTGACACACATTTCTGTGAGCACCCATTGCAGGGTGTGTGCAGTCACTGCCCGAGGGTATGGGGCAAATCATGGATTGCAATAGAAGGGCATTTCAAGATGACTCCAGCTGGTGAGGAGTTGAGGGCTTTGGGAGGCAGATGTGCTGAGCATCAGGAGTTGGCTGCTGGGGTGACCTCAGGGCCCAGGGGAGCTCCCAGAGAGACAGTGGTGGGGGGTGGCAGTGTCTGTGCATGAGGCCACTGGAGACGAGATACAGGGCAGACTGAGGATCTCAGGTCAGTTACTGGAGAGTTGCCCAGCATGGTATTCCCACCAGTGGACCTTCATCCTGGTCTACTGGTGGTGGACAGGGTGAAGCTGCTGGCAGTGTTCATGTTTCCAGCTGACAGGTTACAGCCCTGAGAAGCAAGTGAGGTAGCTGGGCTGCTGGCTGTACACATCAGCATTGTGCATTCACAACCATATGAATGAATTTCATAGAATCATTTATGTTGCCAAGTTCACCACTAAATCGTGTTTCAGTGCCACATTGACACTGTTCAATACCTCCAAGGATGGTGATCCCACCACTTCACTGAGTAGCCTGTGCCAATTCTTGACAACCTTTTCAGTGAAGGAATTTTTCCAAATATCCAAACTAAACTTCTCCTGGCGCAACTTAAGGCCATTTCCTCTTGCCCTATTGCTTGTGACATGGGAGAAGAGACTGTCACCTGAATAGAGCACAGGTTCTCCTGGTAGCTACTTGACTTTTCTTTGCAGGGCTGATTTCTCTTCTACTTTTTCGTTCTCATTTTTGTGTAATTAGTTTTCTAGCTGGGGTCTGACAGTTGTCTGTATGGGATCTGGTCACATCCCATTTTTTTTTCCCTATTCCATACTTGATGCTAACTCCATTTTTGTTGTGAGGGGAGAGTAAAGTGCTTGTTCGGTTTGCCCTATCTTCTCTGCTGTACAATATTGCTGCTTGAGGTCTCTAGCTCATTGAGTGTGCTCAAAATACATGGTTGTGTCTCTTGTCCTGTCCTTCAGAAGTGCTGAGCAGAATTTACAGCAAAGCTATCAATTCATATGAAAATTAGTTCATCCAAACTGTCTATAAATAAAAGATCTTTCTTTTTCTTTTTCTCTTTTTTATAATGCAACAGTGTCACAAATACATTTGTTGCTTGCCTGTTATGTGGAACATTAGAATAAAAGTTTCTGGTTATCACATTGAAGATATCCAAGACAGAAAAGCTGATAGTAATTGAAAGCATATTTATATTAAGCAGCAAATATCCTCATTTTTATTATACAGAAAAGCAATCATTAGAAAAAAATAGTTAATTTCTTTTGAATTGAATGAAATGTAAGTTTAATTTTCAGAACATTGTTTGGGGCAATGGTTTGACATTTTCTTGAAACCAATCTGATTAATTCTCAGAATTATGCTAAGAAATGTCACTTATTGTGGAAAATACCTTTCTAAGCAGTGAAGCTCAGAAAAGAGAAGAAAAAATAATTTTTTCTTTTTCTTTACTAATTACTTTGTGCATTTTAGTTGCAAGGGCAATAGTTAGATCTACTTGTGTATTGAGCTTGTTTTTATACGATTATGGAATCAATTCTGAATCTTAATGGGAAAATGATATGGATTGAACCAAACCCATTGTGCTATTTTTGTGAAGGTGACCTCAAAGAGAAAGTGTAAAGACTTTCCAGTTTGAAGTTTCAATACTCTTCTGCTATAATTTTTACAGCATGAAGTTAAGAGTTGCCTGTGTAAAATCTGCCTTAAATGAAACAGAGTTCTTCATCTGAACTAGTGGCAAAGATACATTGCATTTCTCAGACAAGGCTTTGGAACAAGTGACTAAATATAACAAGGTTGCACATCATCTTTTACAGGACATGCTAATAGAAGTGTTTGGCTTATGGTGTCATGCAGGACTATGAAAATTTCAGCAGACTTACTGGATCCTACTGAACAGTTAAATGATATTTTAAATTGGATATTGAAACTAGTTTGATTAAACACCTGGTAGGATTTCCATAGCCATAAGCCAGACTTTGATGATCAGATTTCATCTAGTGCAAAGTTTAAAGTTCCTGCCAAAGGTACCATTTTCACATCTGAATCAAGATTGTGGTTGTTGCAAGGCCAGCAGAATGCATTGTCTGGGGAAAAGATCTTTTTCAGCACTGTAGTAGGTTTTGATAACTAGGTTTCTTCATTAATTATATATATATAAAAGACTGTACATATTTTACAAACTTGATATTGTTTATGATGCTTATTATTTAAATTCTACTCTGTATATTTTTTTTATTAAAAAAACAGTGGGGATTTGGACCTCCTCACTAGTTGACTCAGTACTATAGTTTACTGTCTATTTTAATACAACTTTCTTTTTAATATGAGAACTTTTTACAATGACAATGAAGTTGATCTATCTGCATTTTTGTGCAGTGTTTAAAGTCATTGTAAACAAATGCTATTTTCAGGGCACTCCATTCTACCCATTAAAAAGAGCATAAAGTCAGTTGTTTCTATTCCTCAAGTTCTGGAAAATCCAAATTTTAGCTCCAATTAAAAAAAGTAACTCGTATTGAAGACAGAGGAAGAAGATGGATTAGTGTGGTATGCATTATGCAGTTTACACCCTAGAACATGAACATAAGGGAGGGCCCTTCAAAATCATTAGAATGTCTTTAGGCTTACATTGAAGGGAACTCAAGCTTGCACTATGCTTGTTGATAACATTGATTTAAATATTCATATGCTAATACATAAGTAATTGGATATACAAGTTGATATATCTAAAATCCATTCTGACCCCTATAACCTGAAATGTTCATGTCTTTACTATTTAAAAGAAAAAAAAAATTTTTATTATTCAGACACTTTGTGAAAGAGGTCAGTACCATTTCTTTCTTCCTTCTCTTTAATTCCCAGGTATACAGATAGGGAAAGGGGTAAGAGAAACGAAAATATTATTCACTCAAGGTGAATTAAGAAGGTCAGTGACAAGACCCAGGTGTCTGTTGTCCCAGCCATAAGACCTTCTTTATTCTTAATCAAATTCTCTTTCAAGCAGTGGTAGTTTTAATTAAATAGAACTTGTCCTATCTCTAAGCTTCATTAAAATATCATTAAGAAACCAGGGAGATGAGAAAAGGATGCCAGAGTTCCTTCAGCAGAACCTTAAATTCTGTTTCTAAACCATAATGCAATTTCATATTCCAGTTTATTTAATCATTAAGGACACTGGTTTCTATTGAACCCTTCTGAAATACGAAAATTCTGTTCGTATTCTAAAGCAGCCTTACAAATGATAAAAAAAATTGTCCATGCATTCATCTCACCTTAAACATTTTTGGGGTCTGGAGACAACAAAACAGCCTTAATTGTGGGGGGGAAGGGGGGGGAAATTTGCTTATGTTTAATACTTGATGCTTGGGAAAAACCACACAAGTTGTGATTGATGTGTCTCTACTTGGAGGTTGGCATCACAGGAATCTCATTAATTCCAACAAGACCAAGTGCAAGGTGCTGCAACTGGGTCAGGGCAGCCCCTGGTATCAGCCCAGGCTGGGGGATGAACAGATCAGAGCAGCCCTGCCCAGAAGGACCTGGGGGTGCTGGTAGATGAGAGGCTGGACATGACCCAGCCATGGGCACTGACAGCCCAGAAACCAATCCTGTCCTGGGCTGCATCCAAAGCAGCGTGGGCAGCAGGGGAGGGAGGGGATCCTGCCCCTCTGCTCTGCTCTGGTGGGGCCTCACTGCAGTGCTGGGCATCCAGATCTGGAGACCCAGAAGTGTTGAAGCGAGTCCAGAGGAGGCTACTGAGATAGTCAGAGAGATGGAGCACCTCTCATGTGAGGAAAGGCTGAGAATTAGGGTTGTTTACTCTGGAGGAGGAGGCTCTGGGGAAACCTTGTAGAAGACTTCCAGTACCTTAGGGAGGGCTAGAAGAAAGCCAATGAAGGACAAGGATTGATTTTTACAAGGACATGTAGTGATGGTACAAGGGGGAATGGCATCAAACTGGAGGAGTATAGGTTTAGATTAGATACTAGGGAGAAATTATTTGTGAGAAGGGTGGTGAAACACTGGAATGGGATGTTAAGAGAAGCTTTGAATTTTCCATCCCTCACATGGCCAAATTAGATGGGACTTTGAGCAAACTGGTCTAATAGGTGATGTCCCAGCCCACTGCAGAAGGGTTGGAATTAAATGATTTTTAATGTCCCTTCCAATTGGAACCATTCTGTGATGCAATGATTTGTGGCAACTAGAAAATTTTTCAGATGCTCTCTCTGGAGGCTAAAATATCATTACTGTCATGCTGAAATCAAGTTTGTCTTTATGTGATTTTTTTTGTGTATGGAGATTTTTGTTTAAGCATAATAAAGCTCAGAGTTTTCAGGCTTTCATCCACAATTAGGGATCTGTAGACAGGTCAGAGAATTACATGACTGTGGAGACATGTCTCTTCAGGGAGTAAGAGGAGAAAACATAATGTGATAATGTTTAAAACCAAGAGGCTGAAAACTGTTGACTTTTCCTTAGAGGTGAACTGCAGCACCATATGTGAGCAATTTAAAGTAGTCTCTTTAATTACACAGTGTTTTGAAATTTGTAGCATATGCTTGTGTGTTGGGATGACTAATTGATGTCCACTCAGTTTTTACAACACTCTCAAGAGCAGGAACTGCATTCCAACATAGTGACTTCTTTTTTTTTAAAGTAATGGTAACAGAAGGTTACAGGTGCTAGAAGAAACAGCAAGGTGGGCGTTGAGCAGGCATTTTGCCCTGAAGTTCGTATATTTAAAATTACTTGCCGTCCCTCTGAAATTTATGAAGTTAAAGCTGTCTCCTTAATTTCTTCTTAATTTGTTTATCCAGCTGACTTTAATCATCTGAGAGGTAGAGGACAGAGGATGTGTCCTGGAAGAACATTGGTTTGTTTATTTGGTTTGCATTGTTTTTCTCTGGAGACAGAGCACAGCCAGCGTTATCTTTGTTCGGCAGTCTCACTGCTATGCCTTACTCCTGGCCAGTTCCTTGCCTCTCCCTAGTGGGGATCAAACAGCTTTCATCCTCTTCAGCTCACTGCTTGCACTATCTGCAGAGCTCTTGTTTTGAGCCATTTCTTTTATGTCTTTGGTAATCTGGGGCCTAAGGAATTGGCCTTCTTGGTTTCCAGCACCAATGAATCGAGCCAGGGACTAAGGAAGGACTTGCAATTCAAATCGAAGAATAGTTGTGGTAAACGGTACATTGATTTAAAAAAAAAAAAAAAAAAAAAAAAAACCAACAAATTTTATTTAACATTTCCCTCAGCACTATGCTTTAGGAAGAAATGACTCAATGAACTGTATCCTCTTTTCTTCCCCTTTGCTTTTCTTCGTTGTCCTTTCCTTTCTTCTTTCTGAATCTGCAAGTTAGCTGCATTTAAGCAATATTTCCCCCTCTATTTTGTTACTCACTGTAAAGGTAGGATATGCATTTGTTACATTACAGGAAAATCCTATTGAAGTGACATGGACCGATTTAACTCTCACCAAGAGTGACACTTGCACACAACATGTGCTCTATTTGCCTTGCAAGCACAAACTGTGTTCTGAGTGGTTCTTCAGCTGTGTTTAAAGTACACACTGCACTGTGATTTCTGGGTGCAGCCACACGTTCTATTTTTCTAGTCAGGAAATGTGCAAAAATTGGAAATCTCTGTGCTTTGAAAAGTGCAAATTTGTTTTGGACTCTCTCCATGTGTTTCAGAATTTAGGTTCATCAGATTCACATCAACAGATTCCCTATAGCCTGACTATAGGGAGCCACTGATGCAGGCGGAGAGTGAGCTCTTACTTAGGCTTCTATTTAGTTTCACTTGATCTGATCCCTTTAGGAAGAGATTTCATCAGCTTCATTGCTCTCTAGGTAGAAACATGAAGTACTTAGTGGTAGGCTGAAAACTGGGCTACAGTATGATTAGAAAATGAGGTGGAAACTTACAGTGACCCAATCTACCATAGGATATTCATAATATGAAAGCCTGCAATGTCAGCTCTTTTATTTCTGGAAAGTTTCTTCGAAAGAACATGTAATTCACTCATCCAGGTGAATTTAGCACCTGGCATGACACAGGAGAAAGCCTTAATAGGCATGGGTCATACCTCTTAAATTCACTAATATTTTGCTACTGAAAGTAATTTGCTTTCCATTACTGTACTGAGAAAAACACACTTGCAGTGTTCTCACCATCTTTCTGGTTCTAGCAGAGAACATGTGCCCCAATGCCTTTTGAAAACTTGCACAGCTATTTTAAGACCAGTATCGCTAAGGTTTTCATAGTATTTTGTTCCTGAAAGTAGATGTAGGAGGAAAGAAAATCTGCCATCATGTTGATTAAAGGAGCAGTGTAGCCTCTGATAACCATTCCCTCACAGTTGTTTTCCCAGTGACCTGCTTTTCTTACTGAGGAATCCATGTGTGGTCCTACAGATTCTGAAGAGCAAAGTGCTGCCTGTCAACACATCTGTGAGATTTGGGACACCAATACTGCAGTTTTCCAAACCACTCTCTTCTTAACCCGTGGTTCCCCAGATGAGATGGCCCCCTGATTTGTAAATGAGTGAGACTCCTTTCTCACAGTAGTCCTTTCTCACAGTGTCCTTCTTTCTATGGAACAGTGAAATTCAAAGATCTTTGTACATATTAATACAAAACTATTTGAGCTTGTGTGTTACACAGAAGGAAGCAGTCTGCAATGATGGGCTCCCATGAATCTATGTCACATAAGGGTCACAGGATGTGGATTACTATGTAATGAGTGCTTTAAAGTAAATATGCATGCATGTATGCATATGGACACACACATAAAAATGGCTGTAATATGTAGGGTGTATTTACAGATTTGCAGGTTTTTTAAACTTAAAAACCTCTTACATGATGAATACACAATCTTCCCCTTCCTTGGACATCTTTTTTGTCTCTTAGTTACTGTATTTTTGCACTTGCTAGTGTTTCCAGAAACAAGCTATATATCTGCTCAGCACCCACACCTGCATACTGTGTTCAGTTTTGATTTCTGCTATACAAAAAAAGTGTGGACAAGCTGGAGAGGATCCATGGAAGGTCCACAAATATGATCAAAGGACTGGGAAGAGTGCCATATGAGGAAAGGCTGAGAGAACTGGGTTTGTTCAGCCGAGAGAAAAGAAAGCTTATCACTATGTTCCAGTATTTAAAGGCTGGCTAAAAAGAACATGGAGACTCCATTTTTACAGGGAATCACATGGAAAATATGAGGGGTGATGCATCCAAGTTTCTCCTGGGGAGATTCCAGTTGAACATCAGAGGAAACTTTTTCACAATGAAAACAGTTGCCCATTGGAATAGTCTCCCTAGGGAAGTGGTGGATTCCCCAGTGTCAAGCACTTATAAGAGCCAGATGGACAGGATTCTGGGCCATCTTGTCTAGACTGTGCTTTTGCCAGAAAGGTTGTGCCAGATAATCCTTACCGTCTCTTCCAACCTAGTATTTTAGTGTTCCAGCTACAAAGCTGAAGCAATGAAAAAGAAGGAATATTTCCCATTGTGTTGTTCCATCTCCTTACAGATAAAAGTGATGCTTTCATAGTTTTCTTCTAAAGCATTAGCTGTACATTTCCCTTAGGATTTTCTACGATCAGAAATTCAAAGGTAACACTGACAGGCGAGACAGCAAGACTGAGGTGTTGATCTGCAGATGTATGGAATCCTTTTTTTTTCCCCCCCACTGATTTCTCTTGTAGTTATTTTCAGTCTAACTCTTAAAAAAAACTTAGACAAAATAGTACTGGACATATATGTTTACAAAATAGTTATGAAAAATTATTCTTCACCTCTGGTTAAGATTTTTTTTTCTGTCTTAAAGTATTTCCATTTCTGGTGGGAAACTTTGTAAAAGATAAGCAACTTAGGGGAAGTTTCAAGATTTCTTAATTCTTCAGCAGTGAACAAAGTCTTGTTATCAAATGAGATAGTGTTGAGAAAAAAATTAATATTTAATGTATTTCTTAAAATATTTAATGTTCTTAGTTGGTGTTTGACCTTATGCAAAAGTATAAAAAATTATAATGAATGGCCTGCTTTAGCAAAGTGATTATGCTACTCTCATTCATGCAGCATGGAGTTTGATTGACTTCAGTAGTGTTTCTCATCAAAGTCTTCTTGAATTTTAGCCAAACAGTACCAAACTGATAGTATTATTCATTTAAAATAATTTCCCTATGTGTGTTATTTAAAAAAAAATAATAATAAAAAAGACAACCAAACAACCCAAATTCCACTTATTTTTGCTGTACCTTTAAATAAAGTTTTCATATTTTCACTGAAGTAATCATGGTTCCTGAAAAGCATAAACAGAAAAAGAAAGTAATATAGAAGCATTGCATCAATGCAGTGTTAGCTGTTCAAGATAAATGTGAAAGCTTCTCGCTTGAGATCTATGCAAGAATCCACTCCTATGTTATGTATACCATATTTTCATTGTGTATTTCTGTATAATTAAATTTAAAAAGGGGAATATAATTTTGTTTCAGATGTAATTTTTCATAATAAATTGATCGTGCTTGGCTAGTGACTAGAAGTATCCCATCTTATTTAATCATCTAAATGTGTGTATTTGTTGTAGGTGAAGTACAATTACTATTACTCTTCTATGCATGCACTATGCAATCAAAAAGGCATGTGTTACCATTTGCTGTTGGTATGAACCGGAAAAAAAGAGATGTCCTTAGATTTCCAAAACCTGACTTATGAGTGTAGTGATCATCTCAAGGAATTCTATATGAAATTGCTTGGTCTTTTTGTCATGCATTTTCCATTTAAGTCAGGGGAAGTTGTATAGCTAAAATCACACTGAATTCATTGCAAATCTAGGGCATGCTTAAAAGGCACTTCATCTGAGCAAAGAAATCATTGCTTTGACTGTGGCTATGTTAAGTCAGGGATGGAAGTGAATAGCTTTTAGTTTATTGCTCATTTGAAAGCCAGAGGGTAAAATGGCCTTTGTCTACCTGCCAAGCTCTTCCCTGCCCAGACTTCCTAAAAATGTTTATTTGAAATCTGGCAGCAGTTACCTTTCATTTTTTTCAGGAGCTTTTTCTATATTTTTAATAGCATTTTTGTTTCTTTCTTTCTTTCCTTTAATAAATTTTATCTATTTTTAATATGTGATGAGTAAAAAGCTAATGGGGCTTGAAAACAGGCTTGAAAGAAAACGTCACTTATTGATAATTTGATACTTAATTCAAAGTCTGATCACTAATATGTACTCTTCAGTTGCTCAGTTTTTCTCTATACAGTGATAAATGAACATGTTATGTTTCCTTAGGTAAATTTTAAGTGTTCTACCTCTGTGTATATAATCCAATCATTGTGTTGAAATCCAATAATTGCAGCTTGTAGCAAATTTGTCATCTGCATATATGTGGATATGACACCTTATTGTTATGTAATTTTAAAAGGAAAATGAAATTATGAAGTCTTTTGTTACCATAAACAATAGTGCATTTAATGCATTGATTAGGCTGTGTTTGCTCTGAGACCAGCAAAAGAACAGAAACTATCTGTTGTTTTCATGGCAGGTGATTAAATAACACAAGCTTATCTTAATAGAAATAATCAAAGACTTACTGTGATACTGCATTTATTCTACTTTTTTATCCTCTCATTTATTTGGGAATTTTTCAGCTCCTGGCAACACCATGGATGTCAAGTATACAATTCTTGGAGGTTTTCTTGAGAGGTTTGTTTTTGTGGAGGAGGAAAAAAAAAAAAAAAAAAACAAAAAAACCAAAGTTTGAGTTTTTTTCCCTCAAAGCTGTGCTATGATAATGCACTTATGCACATATTCAGGGGTTCCAATTAAGGGTATAGGTAACTAAACCTGAAATCTTGCAAAGTCCTGCAACTCATTGCAAGAACAGATGAAAACATTTCCTGAACAGTGTCTTGGTGGGTGATGTTGTGAACATGTCCATTTATACATTGCCCTTGTAAGACAGTGTTACTTCCTTAGAGTTTTAAATAGCTTTTATGTTTGCTCTAGAGTGACTGCTGATACCAGGAAGGAAGGCAAGGAACAGTTTCCCAAGAAGAGAAAAAGAAGTCAGTTTAGAAAAATTCAATCTCTGTTCAAATTGGATTCAGATTTTATTAGTGGGTGTGAAACTGAAAATGAAGTACTCAAAATGATATTAATAAGCACAAGCCTAAGTGAATAGACTCCACAGAAATTAAACTTTGGGGTGGGTGTAGTAATGAGTTCCCAAGCTATGTTTGCTCTTTGCTTCACTGTGCTTGCTGGATTATGAGAAAAATCAAGTAATTAAGTAATTAAGTATTTCTGATACTTGAAGCCCTTTCCTCAGTTAAATATGTCCTTATTATTGAAGTGGTCTTATGAAATTAGAAAAGCCTTGGTTTGGCTAACATGATACCTCTTCTCTCAATATTTTTACTTTTGAGAGTCCTCTCACCTAAGCTCTGATGTCATTTTAGCTATTGTGATCTTTTATCCTTCTCCATCCAAAGTAAAACAACCCCTCAATAAACACTTAAATTCCAAGGATATAAAATGAACATGTACTCCTTGTGATGGCTATCACAAACAATGCTGACCAGCAGAAAAGAATGTTGTAGCAGCACAATGATTCCTGCTTGATAACGATGCTACTGTAGATAATGATGCTGCCAGATAAATGTCATTAGAATATGAAACATTTATCAAAAACAAATATCAGGCCTCAGCTGATGTGCATATTGATAAAAAAAATATTTCATTAGGAGCATTGAAGGTGTTTATTTTTGCATCGAGGTTAAGCATGTTAGGATGGTGATTCCTTAAGCACAGTAAGAGGATGTTTAGGAGAGCTACTTTCTCTTCTTGCCTTTATGATTAAAGAGGCTGAAATTCTTGGCTAAAGTTGTGTGGTTGCCAGACCCAGAAGAGGCCATTGGTTTCTTGGCCAGTGCAGCCTGGTGTTGCCAGTACAAACATGATGGGAGAATTTTGATATGTGTGTAGACTCTGAATCATGCTTAAAGTGCAGTGTACTATATCAAAAGACTTGCCTATCATAGCAGTATGGGTCTTCCACCAGAAATTGCATCCTCTGCTGGCAGCCAAACTGGAAGAAAATGAGGTGATGGTGCAGGGTTGGCAGTTTTCATGCAAATGAAAGGTGGCTTATAAAGCTTGAGGCTTATAAAGCACTGTGACAATATTTCATCATTAATATGCATTACAAAGTACAGTTGAAGTAATAATGATATTCTTGGTTAAAAATAAATTATTGGATTATTCCTGGTAATTTCATAATCTGATCAATTGATTTAAGGGGGAAAGAGCTTTACTCATAATGTGACTTAAATACCTTTTACAACTTGTGTGTTATAGAAAAGACATTTTTAGGGAAGGACTGTCGTTGTAAAACAACTTTGTTTCCTATTAGTTTAGTTAAGTATTTTCAGAGAAATCCTTCCTGCAGTTCAACTTTAAAAAACAGAATGTTAAGTTTTACAGGCCATTATGTAAGAATACTGTCTGTACTGATTACTTCACAGGATCCAGTTTGCAGCATCATTTCTCTCTGTTTCAAAAGAACTATAATTGACAATTACAGTATATGTTTGATTTCCATGAAGTTTTCTTGAACAATACTGCCATGTAAAATTAAGTTTTGAAGTTCATTTTTTGAGTCTTTTTATCTCTTTTTAAACAGAAGTCAGAAATAACTACTTTAATTGTCTTGGCTTATACAAAACAGGAAAAAGTAAAACTTGTTTAGCATGCAGTTTAGTTATTTTAATCTTTGCTGTGTTTTATGGAGGATGGAGGTATTTGGTTTTGATTTTTTTGTTTGTGTTTTGTTCAGGATTTTTTTGTATGTTTTGTTTTTGGTGTTTGATTTTGTGCTGGTTTTGTTTGGGGTTGTTTTTTCCAAATAGCGAAATTGTAGATTTACAAAGTGTTTATGTTTTTCCTTGGAGGCAGCATTTAATTTAGACAAAGTACCTTTCTGTAAGTAACCATGCTTCTCCCCTATTTCAATCTGTGATGTAAAATGTAGGTAGATAATTGGATCTTTGGGAGACATTTCATAAGAGTTAATATCTCATAAGGTGATGTGTGCTGGATATGTTTAGAAAATTACAGACACCACACTATTAGTGTAAACCTCTCAGTGTTACATATTTGAGGTGTTAAATACTTCCTGTAAAAATAAAAAAAAATTAAGATACTGCCCACATTGCCCACAACTTGAAATATGGGGATGTGAGTAGCATCTGTTCAGTGAACATAGCTTCAGGATGTCATGGCCTGTAGTCAGAAGGAAGCCCAGGGAAGAGAAGTCTTGTGATTAATTCCAATTATAGCCAAGTTTGCTCTTGATTTAATTTCTGCCAGTAGCAAACCCCAGAGATAGCTATCATCTGCCAAGAATTCTCTCCTTCTGGGTGCATAAATCCAGAATTCCTGGAACCCATCAAATTTTGTGTGGTTGGGCTAGAGAAGGGTAGACAGTGAGTCTTCACAAGGGCATTGCATCCAGAGAATTGCCAGTTATACTGACTGCCCAGCACTGGGCATTTCACACAGAATAGTGCCAGCTGCCACAAAACAGCAACACAGCCTAAAACACATATTGTGCTTTCACCTCCCACACAACTACCAAATTATGAAAAGCATGATACAGGTTTCTACCACAAAGTCCTAGTCTAGAACGTTGGAACATTTCATTGACTTCTGTGTGTACCAAAAATTCAAACATGCAAAAGAAAAAAATTCACAATTTACTGGTATTATGCAGTTTTTAAATATTTTGCTACATAAAAATTAAAAATAAAAACAGTATGGCTAGGCTGGACAAATTCTGTTTTCTATCAACATTTTCACACTCCAAGCAACAAATGCCTGTTAGACACTCTTCTCAAATGTATGCTTTGAAATTCCAAAGGATTCCACTCACCAAGGATGGAGTGATGCTTGATTTTTCATCTACTGCCTTCCTTCCCAAGGTGGAGGAGCCAGATTTGGCTTTAGTGAGCAGAGAAAAAAATGTCAGTTATAAAAGCAGCATGTGGAGTCTTTCAGGACCACTGAATCAATATCCCGATATTTCCTAAATTTTTTTTTAATATTTGGGCAATTATTTTTGTTGTAAATTTGGCTGTATTTTGTTAGTATTCAAAGTGCCTTATAAAACATTTCTAAATGTAAAACTTTAGACATTATTGTAATATGTGGATATGAGTTCAGACCACTTGCCCTTCCCTCTGTAGTAACAAAACTAGTAGTCTATTTGGCAGTGATAATTGCTTTACTAAGTTGACATTAAATAGTATTGCTATTTCTTCATTTGCCATAGAAATGTTATCTTCCCAAATAGCACCTGAAATATTTCTAAAATGGCAGATACCATTTAGTTTAAAAGCCAGGCCATGAGTAGTGCATGATAAGAAGAACTTAAATTCCTTGACATTTAAGATTAAAAAAATGGAAATATCATTATCAGTGTTGTGCTCTTTCAGTAAATAGGACACATTGGAATTTGGTATCTAAACTTTATCCTATGATCATCTTAGACAGATTTATAAATTTTTTTGGTTGTTGTTACAAAGTGCCCCATCTTTCTTTTGGGAAACCTTTCAAACTTCTCCCTCTATTGATTAGTGCTTTCTGTGGGAAGCTGGGTGGGTCCTCAGCATAGTTAGTGCAGTTGAAAGAAGAAAAGCTTTTCCTTCTGCAGAGCCTAGGAGATTTGGTCCCACAGAATATGGGAAGCTGCCCTGCAGCAAGTTGGTGAGCTCATAAGAAGAAAAGAGCCCTCCCTAAGCCTCATAAAAACAACCAGGTTCAATGTGAGTTTTCTTGCTTTGAGATTTGGCTCAGACAAGCGACACTAAGTTGCTTTCTTTTGTCTTGTCTGCTTGTTTTCTTTGATCCTCAAGATTGCCTGGCAGAACATCCCTCACCAAGGGACTTGTGGCAGCTCCTGGCCTGTTTTCCAAAACTCCATGCCTTGCTTTTACTCCTCTTCCTTGTGCCTTCAAAACCTTCATTCACCATGCTCCCATTGCTCTAAGTCATGGTCTAGTGCATAACCTCAGTGTGTGCTTTGGCAGGGCTGCTGCAATATCGACTGCTGTTCTCCTGCAGAGGAAGATACCAAAATGAAAAGTCATTAAGTTATGCAAGCAAGATTTTGAATAAATGAATGTATGCAAAGTGGGTTGAATGACTGTTGATTTAGTGTTACGATGTGGATTTTTTATGATGTGGTCCAGGTCTCGACTTCCTTTTATTGATCATTCACTTTTGGGACAAGGGTAGTCACTAAACAAAGAATATATTTGAACAGCCTTTGCATGTGATTAATGTATGCTTGAAATAATTTGTAATGAAGTGCTTTAGTATGTCTCCATACCAAGCATTATTTTTAGACCCTGTGCTAAAATGGACTTCAGCTGCTGATATATATAAATTATGAGGACATAGTGAAAAAGAAGACATAATGAAAATTAGCTGATCTTGAGTAAGTACCATAAAATATGCAGTTCACTTGTGCTGAATATTGTTTTCAGAATCATCATGGAAGTTTGAATGACATAGATGCTAGAATTAGAATATCTGTAACATCATGGTCAGCCCAGCTTCCTCCCATACTATCACCTATTGAAAGAATTAGTGTCAAATAAACCAGCAGTCAGGATGACTTGTGGGAGTTGGACTCGGTGATCTCTGTGGGTCTCTTCCAAGTCAGCTCATTCTGTGATAAGTAAAGGACTTCTGAGTATAGGAGTAGCAAGTGTAGAAAGGCATCTGGAATAGTGAATATTTGCAGTATGCCTCAAACCTAGGGAAAAGCTTTTCCTTAAACAGAGGAAATCTTTGAAGCTTTGGTGGAGCCAAAAGTTTGAGCTTTAGACAGAAACAGAAGTGAGACTTCTCATTCTATTTTTGGAGTTAGGTTCAAATTTGTGTAATATTGTGTTACAAGAACGTCTGTTTACACATTTTTAATCAGAAAAATATGTGTTTTTAGAGAGACTCCCATCTGCTGTTACCCTTACATGGAAGCGATCAATAACTTTAATTCTGAGTTTACTTTTAAGAGCACCACTGATAAAACTACTTGTAACAACTTTCTTCCTCATAAGATATTAAAAAATTATTGAGCATGATCAACTGGCATCCTATATTTTAGCAGTTCATTCAATGTTTATATGTAAGAATATATATAATGTGCATCTAAAGCACACTGTGGTGTCATTTATTGAAAGCATTTGTTTCCACAAGGAAAAAAAATTATGTTTTTCCTAACAGGGAAAAATCCTTCTCTCTTAATTGATTGTCTTGAAAAGGTCTGGCAAAATTTTGTGTTCTTCTGCATGTATTTCACCTCTGAGTGTCTTCCCTTTCCTCCCATATAAGCTGAACAGATATGCTACAGTACATTTTAAAGCATAATTCTGTTGTGATTTGCTTGCTGGTGAACTACTGCTAACACTCCTACCTGTTTCTCTTCTGTGTCTGTGTTTTCTTCACTGTCATAGAAAGCAACTCAGGAGGAAAATCATTCTTTCTGTCAGATATTTCTTGTGGTGATACTGTATACTCCTTTTTGTGTTCTTATTCTCTATATTTTTTCTGACTGTCCAGAGAGTTCTTTGAAGTATCTTATTTAATGTGTGTCTTGCTGTTATGAATTGATTACATTTTATTTTTTTTCCTTATCTTTTTCATCAACAGTGTCTCTAGTGTCTTTAGTTCTTGTGCTAAAACTGGTAGTGTTCTTCCTGTGGCAGAATGTAAAATGTTGTGCTGGGCTGGTGAAGAGAATTTCTTCAGTCCTTTGTCAGTGTTTTTTGTCTCCTACCTTTAGTAATTGTCTCATACTTGAGAGTTACTTCATCACTGCCACTGTATTCCCTGTGATGCCGGGAGGTTTGAAGTGCTGCTGTTGCCATCATCCATACATCTTTCATGGGGTGTGGCAAGGTGGGCTGTCCTGGAGAATCCCGTATCACTAGGCTGCCTGTGTTTTAGACTATCCATGGGACAAGCACTAGACCTTGTGGGGAATCTGCTTCCTGAAAAATACACAGAAATAAAACTCATAAATCTGCAATCTCAAATACTTGAAGCAGGCTTCCTCACTTGCCCCCGGCCTTAAGAAAGAGCATTGTAAGAAATCCTCAGATCCCAGGCAGTCCCTCTAGATATACCTCCTCCTTTTGTCCCCTTTGTCTTTTGGAAAGCAAGGCATTTTCACCTTCTGTTTCCTTTTCTTTTGTTAACTTTTTTTTTTCCCCCTTGGTAATTCAAGAGCTTGGTTATACAAATAAGAAAAATCTGGTTTTCTTTTGTGGGTTTCTTAGTACTGCTCTGTGACCATGAAGCTTGGTATGGCATTCATTTTGTATTTGGTTTAAAATGTAGCTAGTCCTAAAAGATTCAGCATTTTTGGCATATAAAGTACTTCCATTGGAGTATTGGAATGACCACTGAAGGTGGCAGAGAGCCATCAGTAGCAATGATTAGCTTTGAATGGTGGTGAAATTCTTACATTCCAAGACGAGTGGGAACAGTTGACTTCTTTACATACCTTTTATCAACTAAAACACAGGAGCAGGAATGAGAGAGCTAGTTCCTAAAACTCAAGCATGGGCTGTTCAATTTTCAATTTTAAGAAGGAAATTACTAGCGAGGGCAAAGGTTGGAGTGCTTGTCTGCTGCCTGGAGATATGAATATAATTCAAATATTGTTGTGCTCCGAGAGGTGTATGTTCAGGATAAATACTAGAACAAACACTTGTCCTTGTGGAAAGCTGCAAGTCCATAATTCAGGTTTCTAGTAAGGCAGAGAAGGAACAGGGTCATGTTGACATAGAATCACCGGATGCTTTGGGTTGAAAGGGACCTCAAAGGTCATCCTTTCTCATCCCCTGCCAGGGGCAGGGACACCTTGCTCAGAGCTTCATCCAACCTGGCCTTGAACACTTAGAAGGAAGAGGCATCCACAGCTTCTCTGGACAACCCATTCCAGTGCCTCACCACCCTTACAGTAAAGAGTTTCTTCATAATGTCTAATCTAAATCTGCCTTCTTTGCTTTTAAAATTGTTGCCTTTTTTCAATCACTACAGACTTTGCTGAAAGGCCTACCTCCCTCTTTATTATAAGCCTCCTTTCAATAATGGATGGCTGCAGTAAGGTTCTCCTTGAGCCTTCTTCTCTCTGGGCTGAAACACACCACTTCTTTCAGCACTTCACAGGGAAGTTGTTCATTACCACAGTATTTGATAAATTTTAGATGCTAATGATCTTGGTAAATGCTTTTTACCCCTCTCAAATAGTGAATAAAATAGGCTGATCGACCGTACTAATTTTAATTTCCTTTTTACAATTATTATAGCAACAATATCTATAATCACACACAACTTAAATGTACATTTATTTAAATTAAAGCATTTTTGGTATATTTTAAAAATAAAATTACATTTGCCAAGCAATAAATTCAAGTACTATCAATGGGAGATTTTATTTTAGAAAACTAATTATGTAGAGTACATATTTGTAAAGAACTGCAGAGCTAATTTTACTTTTAAATTTATATTGTTAAAAGAAAAACGTGGAAGGAGAAAACAAAGGCTTAACAGCATACTGTAAATGTATATATTTTTTTAAGTGTAAAAGTCTGTGACTTTTAATTTATTCATTATATTAAGCATTGTAGCTGTGGCCATGATCAGAATAAAATCTGATTATGTGAAACAGGGTCTGAACATTCTGCTCATACTAAAATCTCTTCCACTTAGCAAGCCATCTTTGTGGTATTGCTGAATGTTGCCATGGAGGTTGGTAGTTGAAGAATCAGACAAAGTAATGTAAGAAAAGAACAGACAGCTAAATGAAACCCGAACATTAAGTGAAGCCTGTTGCACACTGTGGATGGGGGCCATGCTGGGCTTCCCAATAGAGTCCTGCTGTACCAGCATTTATATGGCTGAGAAATTCTCCCTCTGGTCAAAGCAGGAGAAAAAAGGTCTGAGTTTTTCTCCCCCAGCAGTCTTTTACTGTAAGAACCCTGACTTTCAAAATATTTTTTTCTCAAAGTCACTCAAATTCTGTGGAAGTAATTGAAAAGAGGGGCATCTGTTTCTTGACAGACTGATGTGGTTGGTTGAAATACTGCAAATTTACTGCATAACTGAAGTAGAACTGGCAGGGGGGAGTGGGGGGCGGTGGGAATCCCTGCCAAATTGTAATCAGGCTGGAACCATAAAGTGCTTTGAAACAATTTCCCTCCCTTTTACGCGTCTCTTTTTTTTTCAGCGATGGTTTTATGAATTAATGGTGCATGTGTGATTCTTTTATCCTATTAGTACTGACTGCAAGTGTCAGTTTAGGTGGCAAGGCCTGGGGAACAGTACACTTTAGTTCACTGTTTTTGCCATAATATCCTGTCTAAAAGGGGGCAAAAGAATCTACATCTGCCCATTTTGTTTCTGTTTTTATATTCTGTAAATATATGCCAGATGAGAAGCTTAAATTGTGGTTCTCATTCAAAATAATTGCCTTTGAGAAGCAGTTTTATTTTGTGCTAAAATGTGCATCCTACAGGTATTCTTTTTGTGGAAGCTTCCAAATAACATGGTGACATTTAAATTGATAGAATATATGAAATTGGAAGAATGTTATTCTTAATATTCCTTTCTTTACTTCCCCCTCCCTCCCTCCCTCTTTGAAATGAATGAATGTGACTGTGCTCTTCTGTACACACATCTGGTTCAGGATCGAGCTTATGAATTCAAAATTTGGATTTTAAATGCTATTCTTCTGCCTTCAGCAGTGCTGTTGTAAATCTGAAGCTTCTTCATTAGGATTTAAAATTTTAAATCAGCATTATCTGTCAGAGTACTGCTTTTTCTTACTATCAGTCAGGAATTGACGCAAAGTAACCATATCCATTTGTGTTCTTACTGAGTCACCAACACAATTTAAAAAGTACTACTAGCAAAATCTTCCATTTATCACTTTATCTAGATAATAGTTGTGTTTTCCCACATCACTTTTTCTTCTTTATGTCATCATGGATATTAGTTTCTTCGTCTATTTTGAGCCTCTCAACTGAAAGAAAATTCAAAATTAATTCAAAATTTTTCAAAAATGAGCTGGAGGTAAACTTGCCATATATCCACTGTCATTTCAATGTTATGGGAATGAAATGCCTTCATAACACTGTCCATCTGTCCAGTTACCATTTGGCACACTGGTACAGAGCCTTTGTAGTATGGGGAACTTAATTGCTGGGGAATTTTTCATTTTGCTTCTGAAATTTCCTTTGATACTAGTTTCTATTCTTGCTAAATTTCCTGTGAGAGAATTTGGCTATCTCTTGTATGTTTGTGTAGTAATCCAAGTAAGAGGCTGTCACGGTGTGACTTGGGTTCGCCAATTTTAATATATTTAGCTGCCTTTAGAGATAGGATTTAGGAGCAGAGACAAGGCAGGCTTAAAACTTAAAAAGGTATAAGAAGAAATTTATTAATAACACAAAAATAATTCAGAATAAGATTTCTAGATTATTTCCTCCTCCCCCCCACTTCATTCCACATTTCTTAACAACATACAGAAAACACTTCAGTCAGTTATCTACTTAAATAATCATTTCAGTTCACTCTAGAGAGAAAAGTCTTTTTTTTGGCTTTAGGCTTAGGGGATGTTTCCACTCTCACAATTTGCATCCTCCCGGACCTGCAAACTATGATTTCCTCCCATTCCCACAGTCCTTCCAGAGCCGTGTTATGGGTTATGATGCACACATGCGGTGCTACTTTTAAAGGCTGGCTGCTGAAAAACAAAATTCACTTCATGTCCTTCTCTATCAAATGTCTCTATTCATATTCCAGTCCCAAAACAGAGAGAGCTCCATTTCCCTGAGGCAAAAAGTCTTCTTCTCAAGCACCCATCTCCCCAAGTATATTTCACAGTTTAAAGGAATTTTAGTGTAGTCACAGTTCCATTATAGCCCCACAAAAAGGGTTTTCAGCTACTCATCAGTTGCATCTTTTCAATCTCATCCCATCAGGAACTTTATCTTCATTCTGCTGACTTCTGTGGACTCCATGCTTCATTTCTTCTCATTCAGGGGAGCTCAGGAGATCGAGAATCTTACCCAGGCATTAAAAGAGTTAAAATTGCATCCAGAACATGAAGAAGCCCTGTGGTCATTTGGAGGCCTCTTCTCTCAGAATGGAGAAGGGGGAAGGGAGAACCTTTGGTGGCTCCCTGATCCCCCCGCTCGGCCACGCCACGTGGAGAGGGGAGCCGAGCCGAGCCAGGAGCTGCGCAGGGCTGGGGCCACGTGGAGCCGGGGGCCACCAGGCCAGGGCCGAGGCCAGAAGTCATCACACCTCCAGCGGCCGGAAGCCGAAAGAGAGCTAGTTAACTTTATCCAATGTGATTTATTAAAGAAATATGAAAAGAAATTTTAAATAACTTTTAATTGGTTTCCCGAGCTGTTCACTACTAAATCAGCTCTCTGACTGGTGCCAGCAGCTCACAGGGGAAGGCCCCAGAGATGGGACAGCCCTCCTGTTCCCTGGCCTCGTGGTGCTTTCCCTGAGGCAAATCCACCCCTCCTCCCTTCCATGTGAAACCAGCACAGAGGCAGATAAAAGATCCCAGTTTGGCTACTCTTGTGGTAGGAATGATTTTGTCCAGCATTTGTAGCTACATCTCTCCTCCCACTGGTGCAGAAATATACATAAAGCAAATTATTCTTAAGATATGCTCAAAATTGCTTTTTGTTGTTAGAATTCTGTGCCAGACTTTAAGGTGTATTTTTGATTTGCAGAAAAGAGACTTGTGCTCATTCATGAATAATTGTGTGTTCATCATTTACCTGGATGCAATACATATGAACAATCTTTCGAAGTTCCAGGTTTTTTTTGCTTTGTCTGTGGCCTGTCCATGTTTTGTGTCAATCCCCATCCCCCACCAATTTTCACTTGAGATGTATTCTTTTTGGGCACTGAGTTTCCAGTGCCTTATTTTGAACTTAGGGCAGGAGTATTCAACAATATTTTTCATCACTTGTGTCTCAAAGCGTAAATTTAAGCGCTCTTCTTTTTACGTTATTTTTACATCTACCTGGAGCTATTGCCGGAAAGCTGTGGTAAAGTTTATTCTGCATGTGAACAGTGAAAATCAGTGCCTCGTGTAAGTGCTGTTTTCACTGCAGGTAAAGAAAATTATTACTTTATCTGCCTGAAGTGTCATAACCTCCTGTTGTTTAGAGGTGATTCTCACCATGGCCTTGTAGACGTAAAAGCTTAACCAGCGCTCAAGTAATTCTCTTGATGTCAACATACTTCAGCTTGTCATCTGCCTGCCTCGCTGTGCTTTGAGTTACAGCATTGTAATCATTACTGCATTAAATCAGAGCTCTGAGCCACCCTTGCAAATGGAGGTTGATAGGTACCTTCTCTGTTGTGAGTGAGAACGTGTGCCTTCAGCACCAGGCAGCAAGAGAGCAGCGAAATTAAAGCTGGGAGAAGGAGACGCAAAAGGAAAACAGAAGAGAAGGTTGTTTAGCCTTCAGCAGTGATTAGCGATTTATTATTTTAATTTGTAAAAAAATTAAACCACAAGAATTTGAGCACTGCGGACCTGCAGTTCAAATTGCTTTGTCAGAGTCTTAAATTCAGCATTATTAAGAAAGCAACTTTGTGTGCAACATTATCATGTGCTCACATTTTTATTTTTACCTGTAATTTCATAAGATTTTTATTCCCTGGCAGAAACAGTGTAGGATGATAGGCACTAAGCAGAGGAGTTCTAATCTCATGGAATAAATTCATAGACAGTTTTGAAAAAAGCTGAAATACAAATTTATTCAAATTAGCTTAGTGAAGCAAATTTTAGGGGTATGCTGGAAAGAGAACATCATGTACATCAGAGAAGCAAATTATGTATCTGATTATTTGGGAATTTGCATAGAAATAGGAAATTATGCAGAAATCAAAACTTAATGTTCATTGGAGTTTGGACAAGGGCAGTAAAGAGACTTGGAGTTACACAAAGTAGAAAATGAAGGCAAAATCTCTGACATACTCTACTTCAATTGAGATTATATCCAAAGAAAGGTTTTTTTTTCTTTCCCTCTCTCCTTTTGCATATGCCTCTGGAAGGGATCATTGCTATCCATTGTAAGTGAGACACTGGCCTTTAAATATGCTTGATAATACTGGGTATATTAAGATCCATAACACTGATTGATTTTGAAGTTAGTTTTTTAATGCAATGCCTTCCTGAAATATTTATTTATGCTTGCACCAATAAGCAACACTCAATAAGATTTTAACATAAGTAGGACATCATGTCTGTTTTTCTTGAACCACAGCTCATGGATAAAATTTATGCTAAGGATAATAAAGTTGTTAGCCTACAAAAAGTGTCAATAGTTATATAAGACATGGATATCATGTATTCTCTTACCCACTTGTAGTCAGAAAACAAGAGAATAGTGCCAAAGTAATTTTAAGCCACCCACCAGAAAAGAACCATCATACTACTGCGTATTATACCATTGAAATGTTTTGGAAAAAGAATACTAAAGTCAAACCAGAAATTATTTTGTAATTTGCTTATGCCATTCCAAATGAAATGAACAGCATAGTTATTGCCTTTGAGTTTCTCAGGAGAAAAATTAAGCAGGCTCTGAACAAATTTTAATCAGACTGAAATTTATTTCTTGGGATAAGTACAAATTATATTAATACTTCTCTTTTTTTAGAAATCATTTCATGTCTTGTCACTGGATGTGACTTTACTTAAAGATGTGGGGTGATGTTACAGATGTTAGATGAGCTTATGCATAAAGAGAAACGATGTAGATGAATGTGCAGAAGTGAAGGGAAAGGGATTAATTGCTCAAGTTTAAATGTTGAGGAGAATTCTGTGGAAAGGTCTATAGGAAAGGCAAATGCACATGGGCCTTTGAATAAGGTAAACAAAATCTTTGAATTAGAGAGAGGCATAATGAAGTAACGAGGCATTTAGAAAAGCAATGCATGTTCTCAATGCTTCAAAATTATTCTGAAATAAATATAGGAGGATTACAAAGGTAAACATCACATCTGAAAAAAAAGAAAAGAAGAAGATATGATAGGCAGGTCTATGTTTAAGCAATCTTCTTGAAATGAAAAGCAAATGACATTATAGTGATGCTGTGAAGCAGATCTAAAATCAGCCCCGAATCTCCACACTGCAGGGACTTGGGACATTGTAGATCAGCTTGTTGTGGTGAAGATATAAATAGGCTTGGGCATCTCCACTGGTGAAAACCTTAAAAGGAAATTTTATCTGAAAGCCTTTGAGGATCTTTCTTATCTCTGTGAAGCACCTGACAAATTACTAATTAGAACAAATCAAATTAACCCTTTGTGTCAAGGATAACTTTAAAATGTTTGTGTAATCTTAGGAGAGAAGGAAAATTTATCAGATTTGAGGGTAAGGCACAAATCACAAACTGAGAACTAGGGCAAGAGAGATAGTAAAAGGGCATTGTGCAACTGATAAGGGACTATTAGCCAAGGTGCTAATGGACTTCTTCATGAAGCAAATTGTTGACATTGATGCAGCTAAATAATGAAAAAGTAAAAATACGGCTGCAGTTCACAAACATGGGTTTGTAGCAGGACATGGGATAGCCATGAAATAAGGAATTGTCAATTGAAGATCAAAAGCAGAAAGGGTTGCATTTTTGCTCAGGAAAGAAGGAAAGGGAAATAAAACAAAGCTAACAAATCCAAACAAGCTGTATAAATGCAATGAAGTAATAATAAAGAAATATTTCTAAAAACAGAAAATTATTTCTTGTAAAGTGTAAAATAAATAGTGAATTTCATTTCATTCCATCTATAGGACAGAAGTATAATTTTGTGGTAATTAAAACCTCAAAAAGAAGAAAATATTTCTTTCCCAGCCAAGCTTCTTTCCTTGTAAGGAATGTACTAGGTGCCTTGGAAAATGGATTTTTCTGCAAATTACATGACTCATCTATATCCCCATGGAGTGAAAGAAGGTGGAGAAAGAAAATTATTTCTTTTTATCAGTCTTAGTGATAGAGGAAAAGGAAGTACTAGCATTGCACTAAGCAAGCTGGAAAAGTGATTCCATGTAGCCAGCTGAAATAGCATTAATGTACACTGCATTTTACCAGATCTGCCTTATAACTGTGTGCTAAGTGTTTCAAAAAGGTTAAATCAAAGCACTAGACTTTGCAGTTGTTAATTATTTCCATTGAGAAGATACTTAGAGATTAAATACTCCTTGAAGATGAATACATGAAAACTAGCATGCTTTTAGTAAATGTAAATGGGGTTCTCACTGCATAGTGTATGGAAATGGGGCCTGTCTACCCAACATACCACGGCTCGGCATTTCCTTAAGTAAATATTCGTCATAGTGAACACTTTGCAATCAAAATATGTCTCAAAGCTTTTGTGAAAGTGTATTTTAATCACTGTTGGAGGCACAGAGACAAATCCCATTCTTCAGTGATTTTCTTCAACTTCAGTGTCTGTGGATCCTTTGCAGTGAAAGGATGTGAGCCAATGTGACAAGGTTATCTTCTGTGGCTTTATTCCTTCTCTGATTTATCTCTCAATCTCTGGCTAACAGGCTATGAGTTGACTTCAGATGCTGCATTTCTCAACAGCATCCTATTTCAGCTCTGCCCTCAGTCAGGAGGCACTTTTCTGTGCCTCTCTGTGTCAGCTCTGGTGGAAATCTTGCCTTGTTTATTGACTTAATCAGTCCTGCTTCCTGCCTGGTCTTGTTAGCAATGTTCAAAAAGACTGGCTGCTGTCACTAGTGATTTCATTACTTCTCTCTGTCATGTGACAATCTGTTGACCACACTAAGCACAAGTCAGCTCACAGCAGTAATAAGTACTACATTACTCCAGGAAATGGTTTATTTGGCATATGGTTTCCAACTGGATATGACAAACTCCCCAGGTGGACTCCTTTACAGTTCTGCAATCTCTGGACTGACTGATTTTCACCAAAAATTTACTCAGTGACCACTTCCTTTAAATTATTGAAGTACAATTTCAGATACAGAAGGATAGGGATTTCTGTCCAGTAATGCTTTTATCTTCGTGATTTTTGAAGAAATTGAGATTATAAGTCTTGAAATCCTAGACTTCATTCATATTCTCCTGATCTTTGCCAATGCATATTAGTTAGTTGTTCTCAAGCTATGTATTATATTTCTTGAGCTCTAATAACATTGATTTTCATGAGATCCAGTTGCTGTTATTCATGTTGGACGTAAGCTTTACTCTTCCAGCCATGTACAACAATGGTTTTGTGATCATTATGTGCTGTAAATATTATGCACAGTTTAGAATGAGTGCAGAAATATGAGGATGAAGTTCAGATAATATTTGTATGGATTTTAACTCTGCACATAACTGGACCTTTCTCTGTTGGAAAAAAACTGGAAATGGTCTGGGAAAACTGCTGCTCCCCACAGGTGCACATTTTTCAGACAAATGTATATTTAAAAAAATATACATTATATGAATGATTTCTAAACTTGTGTGGTACTTTGTTAGTTCACAGAATCACAGAATTCACTATTTAAAATAAAATATATAGTAAATTTTACAGTAAAATCTGACATCTGGGGAAGAATTTCTTCGGAAGGCTTTTGCACAATTTGTGGTATTTATATTTTTGTAAAATAGCTGTTTGTGTTGCTTTTGAAGGTCAGTGTTAAAGAAGACATTTAAAAATCACTCATCGTTTTTCCAGGATACCAATTTTTGTATGTATTTTGCTGAAATTCTCTTTTCTATTCAAGGTAGTCTGCCTATCCAGCTGATCTCAAGGCTTGTGGTTGTAAAGGATAAGGAAGCACTGTTAATGCCAATAAGCAAACAATGAGCATGGTAAAATACCTGTGTTTTGTTTTATCTTCTTCTTAACCAAGTCACAATAAAAAAAAGAAAGTGTCTTGAAGCAGAACGCTGTGGTGTTGCATGGCAAATTGTGTTTGGTTAAGAAAAATAATAATACTGCAAATCTGTAAATGCTTTGCAAAACATGTACACAGACATTTGTAAAGCCTAGATTTATGATAAAGTTTTATTGCATTTACTCATCTTTGTTGCACATCGTCTTGGGTATGTGTCTTTTGATGTACCTGATTTCATACTTTAAACTGTTCATAGGGAAAATTTTAGTTCCAGAAGAGATAATTCGTACAGTACAAATTCCATAGCTGTGAAAATCATTGTAGTATCACTTCCATAAATGATTTATTTTTATTTATACTGGGATATCTGCTGTGGGCAAAAAGAGACTTCCATCGTAAACAGAATAATTCGAAATGCTGATAATGAAATGGAGTTTTATTTTCAGTCCAGCAGTTTAGATCTAGCTGTCTCTTGTTTATCAGTTGGCAGATGTTGATGAATGCATGTGTAAGACAGTACTGAGCAGGCAGCAGATTGTACACCACTGTTGATCCTGATGCACCTCTCTTACAATCTTGTTCAAGAGGCCACAGGTTCACTGACAGTAGACAGCACAGTTTTCATGCTCAGTGAGTGCTGTGCCTTCCTTTGTACTCGACGTGGGCTATCTCAGATAGCCAGAAGCTTTGTAATACAGCTGGACTTTTAAAGAGAAACAAAGAGTCTGTTTTTCTACAATTTGTGAGGTAATTTATGTGGGCCTCATTGCTTTCCTGATCAGAGAATTATTTTTAGTAAAAAATTCTTCACACAATAGTCAAGCAAAACCTCACTTCTGAGGAAACCTTTGGCATTACAACTACCAATTTAGATCTTTATTCTCAATAGCAAGGTGTAATCAGTTTGTTATTTGGACTCTCAATACGTATAACTTATCCTAAATGTGCAATGTAAAAATAGAATTTTAAGTATTATGAGTATTATATACATTTGTTTTCCTGCATATTTCTTGGTTTGGACCTTAGTCTCTAGGTATACACTCCTAATCTCAAATGTTATCCTGATTTTGAGGTTTTAAAAATTATATACATCATCCTGCAATATTTGACTCGAAAGAAGGTATACCTGAACACAAAACTAAAACATTGAATGCAAAGTTGTGTCAAGGATTTTTTGTACAGAAAGAGTTCAGTTCACATCCACCACTCAAACAGAGCTTAATATTGTGTGATTGTTGCAGTCAGAGAGCTTGTCTAATGTGACAGACTGATGGTGCTTTGCCTTGTCACTCCTGAACACCAGCCCATCTGAAGGAGGCAACTTCAGTTCACTCAGGGAGTGCTCTGGACATATTCCACTGCTACCTGACAGTAATTCTGAGTAATTTGCTGGCCACTTCTGAGATTCTTGGCTCATAGAGTGTTTGGGAATATTTTTTGCTTCCTTTTGGTGTACTTGCAACAACAAGCATTTGTTAGTAGGTCGTGGATCTTGTATGCTGGTTATTATTGCATGCCTAAATAGAAAAGAGAAAAATAATTTGTTTTAACAGATAGACCTTTTGATCTTTAAAAGTAGATATTTTTAAGTTACAGAGGTTTAGTAAAATGACTTAGGAAGCAAAGGAAATAGTATTTTTCAAAGTATTCTTGAACTTACAGAGATTCTTATTCTGTTTAAGTAACATGTTTTATATAAAAAGTAATTCTAAATAAATAATATAGCAAACTGTATCACTGTGTGGGATCTTTCCAAAACTATATTCAAATTCCCTGACAGATCCTTTAAAAAAGGAGGGATAGAAGTCTGAATTTTATTTCATAGAAATTTCTTTTTCTCCTTTATTATAATAGACTAATTTATCACTGGTGTAGTGTTGATGTTAAAATAACTTGTTTGCCAGTACCAAGGTAACTTCTTCTATTTTACCATATCCATATTGCTCAATTTGACTTCTGTTTCATTTGAGCTCATGTGGCTTTTTTGTCCCATTTGGTTAATAAGGTTTTATTGTGAGCCTTTGCAGCTTTTCATAATTCAATGATTAAATTTCTTGTAACTTGCAGCTGCTGAGAGGTTGCAGTCCTGCTTTGGTTATACATTAAACCTGTTCCATAGCCCCACAGCATGGAGTAAAAATAAGTGTCTTGTTTCAATAGCAAGCTCTGGTTTCTTCAATTCATGTGTGCACTGCAAAAACCATGGCTTTCCATGAAAAATACATAAACTTTCCCTGCATTAAGCTCTTTATGTGGTGTTTTTCTCTTGTTTCACTGTGTTCTAGGAATGGAGGGCTCAATTCAGTTGCCTCAACACAGATGCTTTATGCCATTTCAGACAGCCCAAGTTTTTGCAGTTCCAGTACAGCACATATGATACAGGATTCACAAGAGATCCCTCCTGAGTGCCACCTGGACTCCAGGCAGGATTACTCAAAGGCCTCTCAAGCAGCAGTAGACATCTGTTGTTGGTTACATTTAATGTAGTTGTTTTTGTTTTTGTTTTTGTTTTTGTTTTTGTTTTTGTTTTTGTTTTTGTTTTTGTTTTTGTTTTTTTGAGTATTGTGATGAGAACAGCTTTATGGGATCTGTCTTACCCCAAAAATTGCCAAATCATCAGAAAAAAAAAGCTTGAACATGGTAAATGTGCATTACCTATTTTTTCAGCACAGTGCCAGCCTCTGGCACTTTCCAGAAAAAGTGCGTGTTTGTTTAGTAATCTTGGTGCATTTTTCTCGCCTGAAACCATGTATGTGTTTAGCAACTACAGAAGCATTTCTCGAGTACTTCAACAGCTCAGCAATGTACAAAGACCTTCTACCTTTGTGGAACTTATCACTCTCTCACTTCATCAACTGTCCCTGTCTGTTCTTAATCCACCCTTCCTGGGCCACCCAGGCTGTAAGAGTTTTCTCATTCATCCTCTCAACTTTGTCTTCTCTGAACCAAAGAGTTCTGGCATGCATCCTTATTCTCCACATGGGGACCATTCCTTGCCTCTGATTGTCTCTGTTGCCCTTCTTTGGCTTTCCAGTTCTGCTGCATCCTTTTAACAAAGGGGAGCCAAATCTGCTCACACTATTCAAGATGCAGGTTGCTGTTTATTGACCACTCATTTAGTCTTGCAAGGGCTTCTGCTCTTCTCCCTAACTGACCATTTTCTGTAAGATTTCAATTTCATATCGTTAGTAACTTTCATTGCCACCTGTAATCCAAAAAAAGGAATGAGCAGCATGAATATGTTTAACACCCTAGCTTACAAGCAGATATTTCCTGGAATTTGCCTGTGGTGTCTGATGGAAGAGCTTACTCTCTCTGCTTTTGTTTGTCCTCACGTAGCTAGTCACTCGTGAAGGAACCTTCTATCCTGTGTAATATCTCTACAGTTTGCCCAAAAACTTTCAGTGAAGGACTTCTTAAGCAAGGCTTTGGCACAGGCTGACACAGCATCGTTTTATCCATCTTGGGACAGTACATCCCAGATGAGCAGTTTTACTAGATGGATGAAAAACTGTGTGGAACATCAGACCTGAGGTGTACCTTGACTTTTCAGTACTTCATCAGTGACATGGATGCGGAGATGAGAGGTATTGCTGACAGGTTTGTGGATCACAAGAAATGGTGAGGTGCACTCAAAGCACTCGGAGGCCTGGCTGCCATTCAGATGAGCTTGATGAGAGAGCTGGCAGAGACCTTGTGAAATGAGGCAGATAACTTAGTCCTGAGCCTTGGATGGACAAACTCTGGCCATTGGTGCATCCTGGGCAGGCACTGGCAGGCAGCTGCTGGAACAGACCTGTAGGCCATTGTAGCCAGCAGGCTGAGCGTGAGCTGGCAGGATGCCTTGGCAGCCAACTGTGTCCTGGGCTTTGTTAATAGCAGCACAGCCAGGAGACTGAGGGAGGAGTTTATTTGCTGTTCTCAGCACTCATTAGACTGTGCCCACACTGCCATGCACAGGTGTGGGGGACAGCCCGGTACAGGAAAGACACTGATAAACTGGGACAAGTTCAGCAGAGGCCTCCATGATGACCAGTGGCAGGAGTACTTGCTCTGTGAGAAGAGGCTCAGAAATGTGACTTGTTAAGCCTGGGAAAGAGATGGCTTAGGGGGAACCTAGCAGCCACTTTCTTGTATCTGTGAGGACGTTAAGGAGAAGATTGAGGCAGGCTCTTTTGTTGAGATGTATGGCAGGAGGTCAGATAATTAATTGAGTGGAGATATTTTGGCTTGACTTAAAGGGAAGTTCACCTTAAGTGTAATTAAGCAGTTGAAGAGATTGCCTGGAGAAGCTATAGGATCTTCATTCCTGGATGTTTCAAGAGACAGCTAGTCTTGAATGTTGATCACCCGGCTAAAGCAGATTTTCCTGATCTGTTGGAATCAAAATGTTGGATCAGAAAGCCTGCTGAGGTCTCTTCTGACATGAATAATTAATTTTGCAGGATCAGTGCTCATTTTATACTTGCTTCTTTATTAGCATTCACCTTCTTACCTGCGTCCTTATTAATATCCAGCTTCTTAGCTAAAAGGAAAGTAATGTTTTTAAGAAATAGTTATATTGTGGAAAACAGATTTGTTCATATTGTCATTCATCACTCGTGATTGAGTTATTACATTTCAATATACAGACATAACTAAAAACGGGCAAAAATAATACAATTTTTGTAAGGGATTCTTGTTTGAAATAAATCCTCCTCCCCTGCACTGGTGGAGTATTATATAATCTCCTTTTCCAAAGGAAAAAAACCCCAACAATTAACTCTATCATAAATGCAGCATACTTAACATAATTATTTTTGTACTGAATCTGCATGTGCACATATTCCTGCTGAAAATATTGTACAGAAAAATCTTAGATGATGCCTAATCCTATTTGTGGAAAAATAGGTAAATAAAGATACAGGCAAGCTTGGGCTTGGATGTTTTTGTGTCAGGGACAATTTCTAAGTCCTGGATAATTATGCTCATCTTTCCAGAAGAAGTTTTGAATAACCTTTTGATTATATAGCATTTCCCTGATGAGCTTGTTTGTTGCTATATTTATTATGCATCTCAGATGCAATTCATCTACCTAATTTTAGCTACCTGAAAAGGTAGTCACTGAGTTTAAAATAGTTGCCTAGGCTCCCGCTACAGGTAATAGAGATGATTCTTCCTATCCCCAAACATGAGTCATGCTGTCTGCCTTAGAGGCTTGACTTGTGATAGAATCAATCATTTGCAAAGCACCTGTTTTATCCTATTAACTAGGAGGGGACTTTAGGCATCTAATTCTTCCAGGAGAACTGGTTTAATATGCTTATTTTGTAAATTTCTGCATTCAGACTCATCCTTTGTCATTTTTGTTTTTGGTCAAATATCATATAAATACCTGGAAGAAACAGAAGTGAGCCAAACTAAAAAAAAAAAAAAAAAATTGCTTTATTCTATCCTTAGACTTTGCAGCTGATGCAGGTATCTATTTTGGCATAGAATTGTGTAATATAACTCAGCTGCAGCCCATATTTGGAGCAGATGCATACCTGGTGTGATGATTCATTGGAAACATGAAGTCAGCACCTTCTGTACCAGAGTGGATTGTTTGCAGGACATGGTGGAGTGGCAATACTTGGTTTGGGGGTTACTTGTTTGGGGGTTTTGGATTTAGTTTAGGTTGGAGTTTTTTTGTTGTAGGGTCTTGTGCTTATGTGTGTGTGTGTGTGTGCGCGCGCATGTTTTTTTCATTTTCCCCATCTCTGGATATCTCACAGGAGACATTGGTAGCTGGAAAGGCGTTGATAACACACCAGAGTTTTGGGTACTGCTGAGCAGCACTGACACAGCACCAGTGCTGTCTCTCAGCATTGCCCACATGAAGGGGCTGGGGGTGAGCAAGATCCTGGGAGGGGACACAACCAGGCCAGCTGACCCAAAGGGATGTTCCATACAATACATCATCAGGTCAGATATAAAAGCTAAGGAAAGGAGGAAGGTGCAGCATTTATTTGCAATGTTTGTCTTCTGGAGCAACTACTTTGTGTGCTGAAGCCCTGCTTCCTGGGAAGAGGCTGAACGTTTCATGCTAAAGGGAATAAATATTTATTTTTTCTCTTTGCTTGTGCTCATGAAAACTTTTGTTTTACTTTAGTAACCTGCCTTATCTAAACCTATGAGGTGTTTTCTATTTATTTTCTCTCCCCTGCCCATCTGGGAAAGGGAGTGGTAGAGCAGGTTGGTGGCCACATGGCATCCAGCCAAGGTCAACCCACCACAGTATCACTGGGAGACTGGAAACTCTAGAAGTGATGTGTGTGAAATAAGACTCCAAACCTATCCTGGAATTTCCTATTCTTATGCTTCTTTCTCTTGATTGCTAGCTAGACTTAAAAGCAGATTAATGTTGGATACATACCTCTTTTCTTCTCCCTTGGCGATATATGAATCCTCTTCAGGACAAGTCAAACATGAATTTGTATCTACTTCAGATTAAACCAGAAGAAATCTGAAGTATTACTTTCGTTTCTTTAGGAAAGTAATTGAAAGCAAGTTTGTTCTTCTAGCAGCAGAACTGTGTGTACTTCATAGAAAACTCATGCAATTGATAAGCACTTCTAACAGCCCAACTCGAACTCCTGGGCTAAAGGTGAGAGCAATAATGCTTAGCATTCAAAGACAGCCTTCAGCTGAACAATGAAAGCAATACCAGATCAGCTCAAAATATAGAATGTATCTGAGGGTTTAAAGTGTAGGACAGGAAACAGCTGTCTGTTGTTAAGATTTCTTTTTTGTGGGCAACATTGTATTGAGTAATAACTCTACTGGATTAATTAGAATGACTGTTCTTTTGGGGCTATACATCTCTGACAAATTCTGACACCCCTATTAAAAGAAATGGGTGATCATAAATACAGCCAGTGAAGAGCTATTTCTAACCTTGTACTGTCACTATGTTTAGTATTTTGATTCAGTAAATCTTGCATATGTTTGCTGATCATAAATTAATAATTTTCTACTTACTTAAAATGTTTTAGAATGCTTCTTTAATTATTTTAGAGAGATAATGAAGTTCCAACTATCTCAGCTTTTAGTCACTTTTAGTTTCTTGGCTTTACTGCAGACAAGTAAACTTCCAGTGTTTTGGGTTTTTTTGTTTTGTTTTCTTGTGTTTTGCTTTTTTCCTGTGCAAGCCCCAAGTATCTTATCAAATAACAGCATCAAATAACTTATGAATAATCCTTGTGAATAATTTATTCTGTAGTCAGAAAATATCTGCATATGTTAAATTCTGTGCTTGATTGACAATATCAAATTCAGTAGAGATCTGCATATTATGCTTTTACGATTCTTTCTAGTCTTTTTAAAATTTGTACAGTCCTTAGACCAGTGGATCTTCATTTGCAATTGAAGGCTCTAGATACTTCTATAGTACAAATAATTGTTTTGCTGTTGTGCCTTGTAGAAAAGAAGCACTTCCAGAGATTCCTCTATCTTAAGAGATTTTTTTATAATGCAAATAGAAAACTATACTCTCCAGAAATACAAGTCTTGGAAATGCCCAAACAGTTAAAGATAGGGGAGGGTGTGTGTGTGTGTGTGCTTGATTATGAGACAGCTGCTTGGATAGAGTATTTCAGCCCAAACAGTGAGTTTGTGAAAAGTGTAAGTGGCTCAAAATAGGATCTTAAAATGTGAAGTGCTAAACACTGCTAGCTCTGCCTGCAACCAAAGAGAAAATTGTGAAACTTCCTCACTAGCTTTATATTATAGAATCCCACCAGAACTGCTTTTAAAAATTGCTTCCAGCAAATTTGACTTCCTGCTGTTGTTGACTGCTTTCCTAGAAGCTGTGATGTCTCAGGTCTGCATTGCTCACCTTCCCCCATTTCACCAGCTTCATTTCAGGAAGCAGCTCTTCTCATCTTAGTCAAGGGAGGGGAAAGGAAGAAGAGGAACAGGGAGGAGTGGCACCTTCTTTCTTGGCTTCCTGCCCACATCCTTGGCCTCCTCCCCAGTATCAGGGAATGTATCTCTGGCAGTATATTCCGGAACACTACGTTTGTTTAACTTGTGCAAACGTTTATATGGTAAAGAAATTTAATTTTCTGATGTGTAATTTGACAGGATGAAGGTGTAATCAGAATCACAAATAGAGATTCTGTGGATATAAGTAGATTAAAGATTACTGTATATACATTCACAGTATATATGTAGGAAGTTAAAACTAGGTAATATAAACAGCCAAAATGAACACTGGAAAATGTGTATAACTTAAAACAATAGTGTGTATGCCTATGCACGTGCACTGAAATGCATCTGTTTTGAGTGGATGTAGCTGCCATTCCAGCCATTGCAATGGGATTCAGTGCTGTCTTAACGCCGCAATGAAAATGGGAGACTATCATTACACAGCTCCAATTTAACTCAGAAAAAAAAGTTTAAGGACTTACATATTGAAGCAATTTAGCTTTAATTCTTTTGAAAACTTGGACAATAATGTGTGTTTGAAAATATTATTCTGAAAAGAAAGAATGATTAAAAGAAGTTGATCTGCATGAAGACTGGGGTACATTCTCAATCCAGGAGAGTGTTTAAGGAAAAAAAGAGTAGTGTATCTTTGTAGGGCTATACAAATGGAAGACGTAGATGCTGGAGGATGTGTACTGAATTGAATATATTGATTCCTTTTCTGTTACAGCTAATAACTTTGATTTAGGAAAACAGAGTTACACAGTGTATAATAAAATTCAAGTACATGTAAGTCACAGGTGATTTTCAGTTCTGTGCAACTAGCTGATTTAAACCCAAGTGAGATGAGAGTTGACTTCCTTCCTATGCTTAACTGCCACTGCAACTTTATTATTGTTTCTTATATTTTAGCATAGCCTTTAATAAAATGGGCCCATTATTTAGGAACTAAATTTTGCACTGTTTTATGTTCTTGACAAGTCCTGTGAAAGTAAACAGGCCCTTAATAAAAGACAGTGATATGATAATATTGTAAAATAAGGCCCTAGTTTTAGGCTTTTAAAGAAAATTATTGCTAGTTCACCTGCCCAGAATACTTGTAGGTGCAATAAAAATGTAATCATACTTAAGGGCCAGTTTGTGTTGCTATCTTAGCTCAGCTGTTTATCCTCACTGAAAAAGGGTCCAATATCTCTGTTCTGGAGTGTTTGTTCTTCAGGTGACACATCCCTAGCACTGAAACAAAAAATTTGATTAATGTTCTTATAGTGCTGTGGGACCATTCCTTTGGGTGAGTTATGGCGACACTTTACTGTTTTATGAATCACTTGATTAGTCTGTTGATGTCATGTGAGGTTGCTTTTCACATGTGGTCTTGTAGGCAAAATGGCCACGGATAAGCAAGATATGATGTATATTCTTCACAAGTACAGTTCAAACAGTCTGAGCCTCCTTCCTGCTTAAGTTTGGTCAGCCTCTGTTTGGAGAAAATTTCTTTATAAGCAACAGCTGAATCCTTATCTGCTTCCCATCTTTTATCACTTAGCAACAAAAATATTTGAATGAACAATTTCTGCACTTACAATCATAGAATATTACGGGTTGGAATGAACCTTAAAGGTCATCTATTCCCAATGCCCCTGCCATGGGTAATGTCATCTCCCACTCCTAAGATGCTCCAGGCCTTATCCAGCCTGACTTTGAACACTGCAGGGTTGAGGCATCCAGAACCTCCCTGGACAACATGTTCCAATGTTTCATCACCCTCACAGTAAAGAATTTCTTCCCAATGTCTAATCTTGACTTCCCCTCTTTCAGTTTGAACCCATTACCCCTTGTCCTACTACAGGTGAAGTCAGCAGAGTAGAGAGGCAGAATCACCTCCGTCAATTGACCTGCTGGCCAAGTTCCTTTTTATACAACCCAGGATTCCATTGGCTTTTTGGGCTGTGAGTGCACGCTACTGGATCATGTTGAGTTTTTCATGAACCATCACCCCCCACTCCTTCTCCACAGGGCTGTTCTCAACCACTTCTCCACCCAGCCTGTTGATGTGCCTAGGATTGCCATGACCCAGGTGTAGGAACTGGCACTTGACTTGATCATCATGAGGTTTGCATTGGCCCATCTTCCCAGCCTGTCAAGGTTCCTCTGGATGGCATTCCTTCTCTCCCTGTGTCTAACATAACACTCAACCTAGTGTTGTACTTGCTGAGGGTACACTCTGTCCTACTGTCCATGTCACTAACAAAGGTGCTGAACAGTACCAGGACCAGTACCAACCCCTGAGGGACACCATTGGTCACTGGTCTCCACTGTTACAATGAGACAGACCACAACCCTTTGCCATCCAGACAGTTTCTTGTCTACCTTGTGGTTCATCCATCAGATCCATGTCTTTCCAATTTTGGGACAAGAAAGTCATGCAGGACAGTGTCAAGCACTTTGAGTAAGTCCAGGGAGACCATGTTGGTTCCTCTGCCCTGTAAAACAATTGTGAAACAATTGGCTCTGAGAGAGTTATGCAAAGGTTTAGGTTTGTTCATACTTTTCCTCCAGCAATTTTTACTGCTATTTAACAGATTATCTGACTCGATGTATAGAAAACAGGAAGAAGACAGACTTAATATAGTCAGTCTATTATAAGCCTTGTAAGTGATGTATTCTTAACTGATATATTTTAAGAACGTGTTCAACATATGTGTATGATGATAACACTGTAAATTGATACCCTTTTAGTGTGACAGGGTGAAGGCTGAAACTGTTAGACTAATTACAGTCTTACACAACTTAAACATACATATTTTTATTCTTTTCTGTCAATAAGCTATTTCCTGGATAGTAAAATTTTTGGCTAGAAGGAAAGTCAAACAGAAGATACATACTGTGAAGAGTTCAGTTTAACTGTGAGGGGGTTAGTTATTTCCAAACTTTCAGGCAAACTGTGAAGAAAATGCAGTTGTCATCACATTCTTATAAAGATTGTCATTGTTGATTTAAGTATATTTCAGTTAAATCCAAACTTTCAAACTTGATTTGGGTATGTAAAGTATACTTAGTAGAAAATGTCCATTAACACAAGGACTTCTGCCTCTGCTTTCTGGCAGGCAGAGATCCAGAAACAGTTTTCTACTCTATGGAATTTCTTTTATTACTCTTTCTAATGGACTTTATTAGTTGATGTTTCAGCAGAAATTTCTTTCAGTATTTACTTCTATGAAAATCCGGATTTCATGCTTGGGAGCACATAAAATATTCCTCTGTATAGAGTTTAGAAAAATGGCTAGGATTGTACTGATAGAATATCTGGTTTGTTTTATCCATAAAATTGTACATACTGCCATATAGATCAAAGATGTTTGACTCCTGGAAGAGCTAAATTCAACTCTGATGTCCTTTAGATTTCTGCTGGTGAGATAATTTGCCTTTTTGTTACTCTATGGTCTTTTATGCAGTTGTAAGTGTCACATGATTTTGGAGAAAATCTGGGCAAGTTAGTGCAATGGTTGCTTCACACATCTTCTCTTTTCTGCAGGGATGACAGTGAAGTCAAGGAAGGATGCAGATGGGTCAGCACAGTGTTTCAAGCAGGACGGCGTGGAATCATGGGGTCCCCCAGAGCACTCTCTGGTGTTCTTGGGTCCTCTGCATGTTGGTGGGGTGGTCCCTAATCTTGCTAGAGTCATGAGGTTATCACCTCTCACTTTTGTACTCTGGTTTCCTGCAATATTAAATATCCTTAGTTATAGGACTAGGCAGGGAGTATCATGTTGTTAATGAGTCTTTTCAGATCTTGATCTTTTCTGATTTGCATTTGCCACTCTTGCTGCTCACAATCTATTCCAGATACAGAGTCTTTGCACTTTTTGATCATGATCAGGCAGTTTTCATAGTTTGACTATCTGTTTTCTTCAGCACAAAAAACCAATTTTCTTTTTCAGGACAGGTGGCTAACTATATTTCATCTGCTTTTGCCACGGTAAAGAGCTTTTTACAATTTACTGGCTTACGCTAACAGCTATCCTGTCTGGACATAAATCATGTTAATTGCTACAAAGAGTGAAGAAAAAAACCTCAAGTTCTAAATTATTTGGTTTTTTTTTTTTGGTCCCAACTTTCTTGGTTATAAAGTCTGTTCAGGGAGCTTCCCATTCTGCAGTGTTATTTGTGGGGATGACCTAGAATCTCAAAATATTGTAAAGAGTTTATGAAGACAAAAAATCATAATAGTGGATGACAAAAATTCAAGTGGATAAACTTAAAATTATGCATATATGGAGACCAAGAGTAATATGACATCCCAGCTTCACAAAGAAATTTGATTTGCTACTTTTTCTGGGGCTTGGGATTTGTGCATTAGGCCATAGCAAAAGAAGTGAGAAAACAAGAACCTACAGTTCCCGTTAGGAGTACAGCACTCTTCAGGAAAGCACTCAGGAAATGTTTGATTGTCATGCTCATCTTTGGCTTGGAGTAGGGGTGCATCCAAGCGTTTAATAAAGCAGATGTTTTTACCACAGAAGATCTCTACTTCAGCATGCAAGTGAGGGCATGCTGTGCTCATCTGCCAACTCCTTATTTAAGAGGTACAGCCTTGCGAAGAATCCCCAGTTTTTGTTGTCTTGGTTCCCTAGTGCAGCCCTACCTGCCAGACTTCATGTCTCTGAAAGTCAGTCTGGAGGTGCATTGCAGAGTGTTGTATGGGGCTTGGAAGAATGCATTCTGCTGTCTGGCTCTAATAAAAGAGGCAAATGGGAGGCAAAGAGGATCTGTGCAATTCAGTATGATATATATAAGTAAGCTCCTTAACTGCAGGAATTAATGATGAAGTAGATTAGTCCTGAGATTACACCAATACCAGAACTGTCTATCCTCCTTCAGGTTCAGAGCCATGGGAGACATGAAGAGTAGTCAGCATGAATCAGCCTGCAATTTAAATTTAAAGTAGTAGTAATAAAGAGTCTGTTTTGGCAAGAACCTAAGTGGATCATTTGCCATAGATTCATAGGGCTGTGCTTTTGCCTTGCTATTTCTGTTCTTTGTAATGAACATGTGTCCTCAGGTGCTTCTGCCATTGACCCCATTTCTTTCATTACAAACTTCCTTTTCCTCTGATTAGTTGTTGGGAGGAATTACTCAGTTATGATGTGGTTGGGGTTAGACTCTGGCCGGCAGCTAAGCCTCCACCCACTTGCTTGGTAACCCACTCCAGCAGGATGGGAGAGAGAACTGGACAGGCACAAGTGAGGAAAAAAACATTAGTAAGTCAAGATAAAGACAACTTAATAAGTAAAAGGGAAAAGAAAGTAACAAATGATGCAAAAGCATACATCACCATCAGACTGATGCCCTGTCCGTCCCCAGGCAACAGCTATTTTGGAGAAGCTGCCCCTAGTTTATATGTTAATCATGACATTGTATGGTATGGAGTATGCTTTGGTCTGTTGGGGTCAGCTGTCCTGGCTGTGTCCCCTTCCTGCCTGGCTGAGGGGCAGAGTGAGAAACAGAGAAGGTTCAATTCTGTGCAAGCACTATTCAGCACTGTTTTTTTAATCACAGTATTACCATATGAGCTTCTATAAAGAAAATTAACTCCATTCCACCAGGAACAAAATGTAATGCCACTTAATTTTTCAATTCACCCCAAGGCAATAAATGACCAATTGATGAAAAAAAACAGCAAAGGGACCTTTCATATTATGTCAGTATCATCTACTCCTACAGTGTCTACATAATACAAGATTTTTAGAATTCATTGTAAGGACTGTTTCTGGCTTTTGTTTGTAGATGTGCATTTTGCTCTTTGTGCTTGAGGATATTCACATTGCCACTGAAGTAAGAATTCCTGTTCCCTCGGTAACAGCAGCAAACAATATTTCCTCATTGGATTCCATGAATGAAACAAATTTGCTTGATTTATGAATAGATTTTTCAGCAAAACTGAAATCAATTTTTGTAAATCCTCATGCTGAGGTCACTAAAATACTGAGAGGGGGACGAATTTTTATGCTGGTTTCTCTATGTGATTGCATTACTAACTCCAAATGAAATATTTTCCTAAGATTTTGAAGAGGTTGCTCAGTTCTCAGATAGTCATGCTAGCTGGTTAGGGTAAATCCTTACAGATTAGGATGGTGGTTTCAGGACCAATGAAGCAGCAAGAAGCAGCATGTGGTTTATCTGTTCTGATTAATCACTTATTCAGTTGCTATAATGTATTGACATGGAAGGGGGATGGGAGTAGTGAACTGACACAGCTCTGGCTTTGTGGTTGGGGTCTGATCTTTAAATCTTCATGCACTGAAGATGCAGTGGTTTGGGCTCTGGTTTGAGAGAAGCAAAACAACAAGGGATGTACAATTAGATTATCTTTGCCTTTTTTTTCAAGGTCCTTTGGGCCAAATGCTGTACCTTTTTTCTCAGAAGCACTTCTGAGTTATCCTGCTAAAATAATTTGGAATGGTTTGGATTTTTGTTCAATTTTAAGGAGGCAGGCTGTGTAAGTAATTCAAATTACTTGAAATCGTAAACATGATAGTAAAAAGTAAAACTGTGTTGCTTTATGACATATTACTTGAGCAAAAAAATACTTAGCAGGATCATACTGAAATAAAAAGTTTGGAATCCTTGCAGATGGCTAGGTAGTTAAGCACTAGTCAAGACTTCGGGCTTCATATGGCTTCCAGTGTTCTTATACTGGTTGATATAGATAGTGGCAGGAAAATACTTGATACAGCCTGTGGAGACCTCAAGCTATTGTGCATCTAAGACCCTTCATTTTGCTTCTTCTTTGCAGAGCAGGAAAATGGAGATATTTTAATTAAGACTCAGGACAGAAGTAGAGAGTTCCTGAGGAAGAAACTTTTTTGTCTGGAGCTATGGTCTTTGGAATGTTTCAGGAAATGCCTTTTTGAGTCAGGAATCTGTGGCAGAGAAGGAATTTTTAGGTATTTCATATTTATCTATCAGATTTTAGAATATGCTAGGCCAAGGAAAATATTGGAGGAAGTTTTCCAGTATAGCTTCTCTTCTGTCAGGTTTTAGAATAGAGTTGTCTTTATCTTTCACTGTGACAGTGGGAATCTTTTATATCTTCTACCACACTTCTGCAAAGAATAGGCAGGAAAAAGAAGAAATTTTATGATTTAATGGAGCTGAGCCTCAACTTTGCCTAAATTTTAAAATTTTAAAAGAGAATTCTTTTTCACACCCTTAGAGGTTCTAAATACTTATACAATATGGTTGAAATTACTGAGTGCAACAAGCTGAAGTCACAAAAAAAGGCAAAAGCCAAGCTCATCTGTCTTAGTGATCAGGAAGATGGATGAGTCTGTGAACAAAGAACAATCCCAGAAAGAAAACAGAGCCCTTGCTCTTTGGAAAGCCCTCGTGATGGGTTAGAATAAGAGGAGTGCTGACTGATCCCACGTATCCCTGATCTCTAATTGAGCCTAAGCCTTTCCAAAGGTCTTTAAGATATCGTGTCTCCTTTAATTAATCTGTTTTCCTGCCTTAGTAATTTCAGAATAGGAGATACATGCTTTAGGATGTTGTGATAACTACTTAAGCAATCAGAAGACATTTTTGCCTTCAAGGTATTTGGCATGTTCTGGCAGCTTTTCTTATCTTACTGTTGACTCAAGAGATTATCAACCTATTTTTAAGAACACTTACCCAGACACAAATTGAACCAGGCTTGTCACCTAAGATAGGACAGTAACAGAAATCTACAATTTCAAAGGTTTTTTTGTGCAGGAGGAGGGAGGGCCCATGTTTACAGGCTCTCTACTCTGTTTCACTGTCACACAGCTGAAGGATTCAGATTCATTGCAGAAAAATTCAATGCAGCAGTAGTAAGAATGTGTCCTGCTGTCTAGAGCCAATGTTATCTTAGCCTTCAGTGATCTCCATAGTTTGAGATTACTGAAGGAATAATGGGTCATCTTTCAAGGAAGTGATTCCTTGCATATCTAAATTTTCAAGCAGCACCAATTTCTACTTCTTCCAGTTGGAATCTTATTCCAAAGGCCTAATGTAAACATATTTCTTAGTCTCCCAGTCGTATGTGATAATATTTGAATTGACTTTACAATATGTAATAGTGAGAATTACTATTTTGGCTGTTTTTTCCCATCCATATCTGCACCTAATATGACTTGTGATATATATAATAATTTGCAAGAATGGCCAGGCCTATTTAATTCTGTGTTCTTCTCACTCATCATTTATACCAATTGGATTCTTAGTTATCAGAATGACTTGGTGAACAAGTAGAAACAGGATCAACATTAGCCCTTCTGACATCATGATATTAGTTTAGATATTGTAAACACTAAATTTAAGTGAAGGAATAGTTCTAGGTAAAAAAAAGAAAGGAAAAATTACATTATTTTAATTTTACAGTAAGTCCTTCTATTTTTGAAATAATGAAAAAAAGGTAAGAGCAATTCTAATAGGAAGAAATAGAAATGCCTATTATTTAATGCTAGTCATACAGTAATCTCTACACAGCATGTCTAAGGTAAGAGAAAAGGAAGAAAAAAGTTTTTCTTGATGCATAATTGCATATTGGATTATTTTAAGTGGCTGATTCTTATCCAAGGCTACTTCAGAATTATTTGTGGCTTTACAGATGAGCTCAGTAACATGCCAGATTTGATTACTGTGCAGGAAGACAGCATGACTTACACTTTTATAATGAATGCACTCACTGATTAATGCTTCATTGTACAGGAAAAACTCACTGCCGAATATATGTCTTCCTTACTGCAATATCTTTTTATTAAAGAAAGATATTTGGAATTTCTGATTTCCATTATTTGATGGAGTTGCTAGTGTAGTGGCTGACTTGGCTTTTGCCATAAATTCTCAGACATTGTGGAGCTGGTTGGTTTGTTTTTGAGTTTTTTTTACCTATATGCACTTTCTACCCATGAAAGGGTGATAAAACATTAGCCTATGTAAACATCATTAACAAAGTTCCTTTTAAAGGAACTTCAACCTAAATTTAAAGTCTGCTTCTTTGAAACTTAAAGGCTACTTCCCTCCTTCTTCAAGCATTGATGCTGCAGCTTCTTCAGTTCTAGATTTTTTTTTTTCTGTGAGTGAAGCTTGTTTTGTCCTCTATCTTCTGGAGGAGGAGAATAAGATCAGTGACAGGCAGATGCAACTACCCCATCTGAGAACAAGCAGAAAGAGTGGCAACAAGTAATTAGAGAACTATGCCACCAAACTTCTTTTACCAATGACATCTTCATGGCTATACTTCTTTAGTTCCCTGTTTATTAAATCTCTGCCCATAACCTATGCAAAGTGTGTGTGCAAAATCAAACTTTTAAGTGAAAACTCAACATCTGACGTTGCCATTTTCATATGCATTTTTAAATCCTATAAATATATTGTTTTATCTAGGGATTTATTTACGGTGTAGGTTGGATCTCTGTGCCTGAGTTTAGCCTGAACAGACTTTTGCAATTTGACCTTGGAACTAGCTGTGTTGGTTAAGTTACCTCAGACAAAGTATGAAACCCTCCTACAAGAAAGGGGGTCTGCAATCCAGTATCCACTGCCATCCCATAGGTCACAGAAGGAATGTGGTCTTGCCATCTCTTATTTTCCAGTTTTGAATGTCAGACTATTACTGTTGCCAGATATTTCTGTGATCTAGTCATAACAATTTGGATCACAGAGCTACAAAATTATGGTACTCTGCAATCATCGAGTCCAACCATTAACCTAGCACTGTGAGTCCACCACTAAACCAAGTCCTTAAGCACCACATCTATATGTGTTTTAAACACTTCCAGGAATGATGATTCCCTGGACAACCTGTTCTAATGATTAACAGCCCTTTTGGTGGATATTTTTTTTCTAATATCCAGTTTAAACCTCTCCTGGCACAGCTTAGGGCTGTTTCCTCTTGTTGTATCATATGGTATTTGGAAGAGGAGACCAACCTGACCTCCTTTCAGGTTGCTGTAGACAATGATAAGGTCTTGCCTGAGCCTCCTTTTCTCCAGGCTAAACAACCCCAGCTCCCTCAGCTGCAGCACCTCAGTGTCCTTCTTGCTGTGAGGGGCCCAGAACTGGACACAGGATTTGTGGTGCCCCCATTAGTGCTGAGTACAGGGGACAATCACTTCCCAGGCCCTGCTGGCCACACTATTGCTGGTACAGGCCAGGATGCCACCAGACTTCTTGGACACCTGGGCACACGTGGATCACGTTCGGATGGCTTTCAGGTCTATTTCTGCCAGGCAGCTGGGCTTCCTCCTCACATTATCGCTGTACCAACGTGGAACATTCCCGGTGTCCTCAGGGAAGCCGTGTCCCCTGGGGTGTCTCCGTGTCTCAGCCCATCCCTGCCGGGTCTCTCCTGCCCCGTCCCTGCTCCCGCTGTCCCCTCGGGCTCGCTGCGCTGTTTCTCGCTCGGTTCCCTGGCTCAGCCCTGGCTGCCGGGCAGGTTTTGCCCTCCCTTGCCCAGGCTTTTCCCGGGGCTGAGGGGCTCAGCCCTGCCCTGCGCTGGGGCCGCCGCAGCCGCTGGCACCGCCCGGGGCCGGGCCGGCAGCCCCGAGCTCCTGCGCACGGCTGGGGAGAGGACGGTCTCGCTTGGATTTACAGGATTGTTGGGTTTTTTCATTAAATTGAGGTAAAGCTTTTAAGATGCTCTTAGAAGAACAGGGGGGAAAAAATTAAAGGGTCAAACTCTAGACAGAATTCTGCCAGCGCTCTGGAATACAGGAACCATGAATTATTTATGTCTGGCTTCCCAGTATGTTCCCCAAAGGCTGGTAGTATTTTCCCTGTTCATCTGTCTATGATCATCTAAGATTTTAATTCAGCTCACTCAGGAGTGTGTATATGCTCTGATTTACAGAATTTCGTCTGTGTTTTTATGGCATAGATAGGAAATAGTGTTGCTGTTGTGGAACTTAAATGTAGCCAATTTACTTCAAGTAGTTTCTCAGCTGTGGTGTACTCTTAAGCTGCTTAGCTTTTATTTTTCTTCTTGTATTCCCGCTAATTTTCACTTTGTTTTTGCTCCTAAGTTCCCAGGAGTGTGGATTAAAAGGCTATCAGCTGACTTACTTTATGTTGAAAAATGAAAATAATTGGGGTGCCTTTTTTAGGGAAGGGAAGCCAGAGAAGAAAGAAAGGTATCATGGTCATTATCATTATGTGGAAAAATGCTTTTCTGAAGAGCACTGATAGAATTATTAGGGTTTTTGTGCCCATGCTGAACACTGGAAGAAACAGGGAGATTAAATGTACTATATTAAACAGCAAAGCAAGTTTTCTACTGATAAGGCCAGTGGAGCCTGGAGCAGAAACAAGTGGCTAAAAGAGGCTGCAGTGAGAGAGGCTTGTGCAGGACTGGTTCTGTGTGTTAATTACGTGGAATGACAGGGAAAAAATCTTCCTTGTCTAGAGGTTTGGTAGTGGGATAGAGGTGCAGAGGCTCATTTCAACCATATTTTTTGTAATTCTACCGTACTAGCAGTCTTAAGTCCCACTAAAACCCAAGAATGTCCAATTTCTTATGTTGAAGACTGAGCTAAGTTTAAATTTCAGATGTGCACATGTGAGCGCTTGCTATGTTGGTGTTTGCTGTTGAAACTCTGTTTCATGTTGCTGAATCATGGGGGGGTTTTTGGGTGTTTTGTTTGTTTGTTTTTTTTATCTAATTGCCTTCGGTACAATAGTGTCTCTGTTGATTGTGAAAATGTATTGTGTTTCCTTTCTGTATGGTATTTCTCATACAAATTTATGCAATGAAAAATTAACTGTTACAGTCTATAATGTTAACAGTTCAGCTGGATATCACAGAACTGTAAATCCAGGGATACTGGCCTACTAAGTGCTATTGGCTGCAATCTTTCCCCTTTAAGAACTGTAGTAATAAACTGAACTTATGTGATAGATGTTTGAAATTACATTATCTGTCCAGAAGAAATATTTTAATAAGGGCACAAAACATTCCTTTTAATGTCAGATACATTTATTCTGATTTCTCTGTTTCTAGATAAAGAGAACACATGCAGCATGCATTTTTTATCTTTTTCTTCCCCATCTTTTAATATCTGTATTTTTAAAAAATAACAAACAAAAATTATGGAAACATGCAGTGGTTGCAGAATGTTAGCTACTGTCCAGATACTGAGCCTATTTGAAGCAAGTACAATTTATGACAGTGGTTGGTTGTGTAATCAGACTTTTTTTCCACTTAAACTGATGCTTGCAAATGTAGATTACTAAAGCAGTTATTGAAGTAATTTTTTGGTGAAAACAAAGTTAAAAATCTTATGGCCTAAAAATTAAAATGTACTGAAATTTACTGAAAGAACTTAACAATAGCAGCAGGCAGTTGTTGCCTGTCTCTCATGGATGTAATTGTTTTGAACTCACATAAACTGTCGTTGTACCAGTAGCATCTTTTTGGTCACAGAGCAGCTTCCCTGTTGGCCATGCAGCCCTGCAGTCCCTCTCAAATACACTTTAAATATTCTGGAGCATTTGTGCTAGGGCAAGCATTTTCTGTAGTTCTGGACTGCCGTTCTCGTTTGCTTTGCTGGTTTTTACCTCCTGGGGCAAGTGTTTCTGAAACAGCCGATTCAGCAGAGCCTCCCTGCCGGGGGGAGGTCAGGCAGCCCTGGGGGAGCGTGGGGATGAGCTGAGCAGACACAGAGGCTTTTCCCAGAGAGCTTCCTCCCTGCTGCAGGGAGAGCAGGACGCCAGCCAGTGCCCCTGAAAACATTTCATCAGGAGCCTCATCCGCAGCTCTGGTGCTACTTCCCAGCCCAGTGCAGTTCTTTGAGCCTCATGCTGTTGTAGTTCCACATCTCCCATGCAAAAAAGCCAATTATTTGGCCATTTGTAATTTTTTTTCCCAAGCAAAAAGCCTTACCAAAAAGAAAGCTACTTTTGTTTCTATTATGATAATGTAATTATTAATTTACTAAGAAAATAAAATAACTAGATCGTTTGAAAGCAAGGTAACAGAACAAGGATTTATATGTGTGTGCCTACATGTTTTTTCTGTGGTACTTTACTAGACAGCAGCAAATTTAATTGTATGTCACTAACTAGTTAAATTCTTATAATAGAAGCTGGTTCTTTGGTTTAAAAAAAAAAAAACAAACAAGAAAATTTAATTCAAGAAGTCCTTTTAGATTGAGATATTGGCATTGTATAGAAGCTTTGTTTGGTCTGCTTGTAGTTATGATAGAAAAAGGCAGGTATGTCCCCCAAGGTTTTCTAGTTTAACTTCAAATAGTGTTTGTGTTTGGAGCAAGGACATTACCAAAGATTTGGTATTTACCACTGTGAGTAAGATTTGCTTACAAAAAGTAAGTTGTATGAAAATATGTAGCATCTTTAATTAAAATGGTATATAATCACATTCTTCAAGATATAAACTAATCTAGCCTGAAATTCAGGGATATTTTTCTTCTAAAAAATAACTGGCTTTTTTATGAATAACCCGTGTTTTTATATTTTTGTCTTGCATATGTATGCCAGTGTCTTGAGCTTCAGGAAGCTTTGGAAAAATGCTACCCAGCTGGGCTAACTGTTTCTTCTTGGGCAGCACTGTGGCTTCAGAGACAAAGCTTTATAGAATGTCATTTTCCCTCTTTAAGAACTCTAATTTCCATGGCAGAGTGATGCAGAGATGCTTGGTTTGGGTATTGAATTTTATATTTGCTTTTGCCAGCTACCCTTTCCTACTGTTTTCAGTCTTCTCACTTCTTCCAGAAACAGCTCTATTATTGTATATTTTAGCAGAATAGAGCCAAGGCAGGAGTTTTGCTTCTGATGCAAGTGAATATCCCCACTGCTCTTTGGGAGGCCCATCCAGCTGGCAGCCTGTGGGCCACTTCTCTTGTACAGAATAATTCTGGCCAGCTCCCACACGAACATGATTTTGTCCTATCATGCTGTGCATAACCATGCAACCTGCATCTCTGCTCCTTTACTTCTGGAATGTGGCACAACACATCTGCCTCTGGAAATGTGCCTATAGTGACATTTAAACAGAGATACTGCACTGTGGCTTAGCCTTTGGAAAGATAAATCATTCCACAGTCACACCACTGCTTTGCCCTCTGAAAAGAAATGTGACAAATGCCTTCAAATGCTAAGATTCTTCTTTTTCTTCTGGTTTTTTTTCCTTTTTTTTTTTTTTTGTAAGAGGCCTCAAAAATGGCTTAACAAATGTTGTGCTGTTTTTTATGAAAGTACTCAGATAAAATGTCAAAATCACCTTCTAGAGTAGAAGATAGGGTATGAATGTTATGTAAGCTTAAAATATATACATGTTAAATGTGTGTTAGCAAGTAAACACTAGTTAATTTATATTTCTCTCATGTATCATTTGTTGGTTTTCTGTTTGCAAAGCATTTCATGATTCATTACTTTCATGATACTATAATTTTATGCTGCATGCTGCCACTGAAATACTATACAAAAGTCACAGCAATAAATTTTTTGAATCTTTCAAAATGTACTGATGGTAACTACTTCAGAGTAAGACTGGGAGAAAAATTAATGGGATTTTTATTAATTCGGAAGTTGTTTGTTTTAAAAAAGAGATATATTTTACAGTATAGAACAGAAGTATATTCTATAATTTTTACCTAAATGAGTGTTATTATTCTTATATGTATATGGATCTGATATTCATCAAGTTTATGATCACAAATCTATTGTTTTATTTTTCCATGAACTGCAGAAACTATGCCTGTTCCAGACCAGCCCTCGTCTTCTGACAAGACAAGTTCCCTTAGTCCTGTGCTGAACACATCCAATGGCGATGGCTCTGAAACTGAGACAACCTCTGCAATTCTAGCTTCAGTCAAAGAACAGGTAGGCAAGTGGTGCATCTGCAAGCTGGAAATAATAGTATGATTTACTGTTTGTTTTTTTTTTACAAATGTTTCATAGCTGGTGTCTGAAAAATTTAGTTCACAAATGCATATTGCAAAGAATGTTAACCATTTCTTCATGTCTTAGTATAGTTCTGTAAGCCTTCCTACAGTAAATTTAATATAATTTAATTTAATTGCTCATTTTATTCTCCATTTTCACTCGTTACTGTGAGTGGATGGTGGTTTTCCAGTGTCTCTCCTTTCATTGTTATCAATCTGCATGTGGAGTTACAGTATACAGGCATGGTATGTAAGAGTTATAGACAAATGAATTGTGAAGAAGATGTGTTATTGTAGAATTTTTAAAGGATTGGTAAGAACCCTAGGATTTTAAAATTTATATACCTGTTTTTGAGGGTCGTGTAAAACCTGATGTGAAATTATTTCAGGGCAAAACTGGGTATAAATAGGGGCACTCAGTTTTGGATGATTAATACCGAAATATTAGAAATTTTCACAGAAAATATCTTCAGTGTGATTAGCTTTGTAATTGGATGCTATTAAGACAGGTTTGGACATTTTAATGTAAACTTTTATGGGCTGAGTGTCAGAGATTTTAATGCCTTTTTGTACATTAGGAGATGGTTAATATTTCAGTTAATGCTAGCAGCTGGTCTCTGTCACTACCTCCTTTGGTTCAACAGCATCAACAGGAATTCCAAAGAGAGACATTAAAATCATCTGCTTTTGGGCAGGTTTCTCCTTGCAGAAGGTGTCTAAATTGGTTCTTCCTTTATCACGTACTGATCTTTCCCTGCCAAAGACATTCACTGCTTCTTGATTTAAATTAATGCATGAATTCAGCTTATTATATCTCTCAGCACTGGAGTAATAGCTCTTGAGTCGTGGAGATTTTATAAAAATTATAACATAACTCTTCACTGGTTTTTCTCTATATGCAGGCTCTCTCTTTTGGGTGTTAGAGGTTAGTCATATTTTCTGTTCTGGAAAGAGGAGTGCAAAATAGAAATGATATAATGTGGAGTTTTGTCTTGAGATTTATGGCATATCATTGGAATTGAATATTGCCCATGGTTTAGATGTTCATATTCTCTTCCATGTCAATAATAATTCTTGGGCATGTACAAGTGTTTCAGTCTGTGTCACTTAATTATTCTGTAGAAAAATACCTGGCATATTTTTTGACTCTCTGATAGTGAAAAAGTGTACAGGGAGGTTACATAGATAGAAGATATATTGGTGTGTTGGAATGTGACTCACAGTATGGAGTAGTGACAAGAACTTCTCTGTTGTTTGATATTGTGACGTTCACTGGTTTATACCTGGTTATGTGTTTTACAAATGAACCTCCCACCCCCAAGTCAATTAACTGAATACCAAAGGGAATTGCTGCTGAATCCACTAGATGAAAAGGATTTGAAGTGGTAATATATTGGCAAAGTTATTTCTGATTCCAGTGAACCACAGCGGAAAGGAGCCTGTAATAAAGTAGTTCTGCATCCACTTATCACCAAGAACAGCCTAGACAGTTAACCTAAGGTAGTGCTGACTAAAAAGGTGTCTTGAACTATTGTGATACAAGGTACCAAAATTTAACAAGCATTCTCTTAAGGAAACTTGTTTCTTGACAGGTATCTCTAGTCAGACCTATCTTGAAGATGGAACACTGTACTAAGCTCAAAAAACAAGCAATAATAATAGTAATAATAAAACACAAAGAAAATCCTAAACCTTCTTTCAGGCTTGTTCTTTTCCCCACAGGACTACGTGTTTTGACATTTCCATTATTTAATCTTCTGTTGGAAAAATGCTAAGTAATGCTACAATGAAATACATTGCACTGATTCTCCATTATGGGAGTAAATGAAGTTAAGTTTCTAACTGATTGTTCAAATGGGCAGCTACCTGCTTTTTAGAAGGAAAAAGTTACTTTACTGTCTGGTATGTGATTTTGCTGTATATGCTCTTTGACTGTAGCCAAAAATATAACTAGAGTTAAACAGATACCGTTATTCAAAAGTACTGTTAATATAGAGAAATTAAGTTGTTTTTCAACATATTAATCATATTTAACATGGTTTTTCAACAAATCAAGTATGTTTTATTTTCTTTTTCTGTGATGATGCTTAGCTTTAAAAGGCTTCCTTGCATTTTTTCACTTGGAACATTTGGGGTAACTTCATGTGTTCCTTCTCATAAAATAAATAAAATATTTTCACTGAATAATGACAACAGAGTGAACTGTGGTGTCTGTGACACTGAAAAAAATAAAAGCTGTTTGCAATCTTTGAAGAGGGCAGGATACATAAAAGGCACAGAGAAGTAGTAATAAATGTATTTATTTGCTCTACTTAAATCTCCTATGTGAAACTTAAATGATATATAAAGAAAATTTAAAGTTTTGCTGTGATTAGTTTGAAAACAGCATATCCCTGTGCTGTCACGTTTTGAGGAACTGATTTATTTGGTCTGAAAGGTTTATTGGGGCAAAAAACTGTGCTTGATATGTCAGGTGTAAAGTGACACACAGATTGGCATGACTCCATCAGAAAATTTAGCCACATGCTTTTAAAGCTGAGGGTATCTGTCAAAAGAGAAATAGAAACCTGTATTTTGCTGTTGAATTAGGTTGATTTTGAGAATTACAAATACAGAACTCCTTGCTTTAAATATAGGCTATTTCATTTGAGCTTTACCTCTGGACAAGCACACTGATTCGCTTTTGGGTTTCAGACTTCAGAGATGGTGTTGAGAACTGATAGATATGGAACATGAATCCATTCTTTATCCCTTGCTGCTTACTTTCTTAAGGTTAGACAGCACTGCTGGAGGCAAGGTCAGAATCATTCACCACATGTCTAAGAGACCATAAGATGCCAGGCAGTGACCTTTGGCTTAGCTGTTTTTGAGCAGTCCTTATAAAGAGAAACAGTAAATAACTTCTGTGAAAATGAAAACTGTTGTTTTGGGGGGTTTGTGTTGCTTTTGTTTGTTTGTCCTGTTTTAGACAGTATCATTTCTTTAAAGAGAAATCAACCAATAAAGACATAATTACAGTTTTCCATGCTGTATAAAATGTATGAAGGAGGTTTTTTCTTTCTTATATATATACTGGCAAACACTTTTGGCCCAATTCTTCATATGTTTTAGAAAACATAAGGCCATTTCTCTTTGCACTATGTCTTCTGGTTTTGTATCTTTAAATAAGAGAAAAATTTATCAACAAAAAAGTGAGATATCAAGACTCTTGATTTATGAGAATACATGTACTAGATGCAACTACTTCTGCAAAAAGTATGATGTGCTTATGATTGGGAATTTCCACCTGCAAAAGAGACTTCTGAGCCCACTTGTTAAAAACATCCTGGGAAGAAAGCTATTGATGATGCTCTTTTGAAGGTGTAAATAGCTGCTGGGGAGCCTTTTGAGTAAATATGTAATGAAGCTGACACTTTTCCTGGAAGTCTCCAGGCATATGTGTTTCACAGTATTTTGGTTTTTGGCATACAGAAAACTGCTCCCTTGGAAGCTGAAGAGGATTGTAGTGACCTAGCAGAGGCTTGTTTTGGCAGATTTTATTTTTATAGAAACACTTGGAAAAGATGAGATAAATTGATTTCCTAGGAGTAAGATCCATCTTGAAGTACGGACAGCTATTTTACACTCAGAAATGGTATCATATATCTCTTTTATTTTCTGTGTGGTTCTAGATTCCTTTAGCATCTTAGTAGTAGGCAGTTCCAGAGAATAGCTTCCACTTTCAGAAAACTTATGCAAAAAACAAGTTGTGCCAATGTTTAATATTTCTTTTAAATCTTTTTTATACATATCTCTTTTGAAGAAAGATTGTTGTTTCTAGTTGCCTGTCTCAATATCACCTTTTCAAGAAAAACATTTAGACTAATCTGTTTCAAATATTTCCCATGCTGTTGAAATAAATATTGATTGACGTGTTCTTTAAATCATATTGCTGATTGCAGAGAATACAGAATTCTGGCTTTTATGATTGCTGGTGGCTTTTGGTTTTGGTTTGGGTTTTTTTGATTGGGTTGTTTGAGGGTTTTTTGGCTTTCTAAGAGGTGCTTTTTTTCTAAAATTGCTTATGTTGCTTTTAATATTTACCAGTTTTCCACTAGAAAGCTACTTGCTTGTCAAGAAATGATTTTAAACTATATTAAAAGTCACATGCAGAGCAATAATTACTAAGTGTCATTCATGTCAATAGTAAATAACTGCAGTATATCTGACTGAAGTAAATTTTTACATTAGTTGTTAGTACCCTTTGTGTACAGTAGTGTAAGCCATGCACATCTTGTATAGGTATGTATAAGTAAAACTGCAGATAGGAATGGCTGTAGAAGTTTGAAGATTTTTTCTTTATATAATTATTGAAGTTTTAGGGGAAAAAAATCACATATCTAGATGGACGTTTCAATGCAGACTATTTTTTTTAAATACCTTAAGTCCAGAAGAAATGTGAAATCTTCTAGTCTGACGAGCAGGTCATGAAATTTCATAGAGTCACCCAAGTTTTGGGCCCCCAAATCTAATTATCAAAGGACTAAGCACTGTTTTCCTTAATGTGATACATACCATATTGTAATATGTAATATTCTCCAAAATAAAATCCCCTTCTTGCCTTATGGGTACCAGTAATTACTCTAGTAGTATCAAGTGTTCAGCAGGTTTTCTAAATAGATTCAATTTTGGTATATTCATGTCTTTCTTGCCTTTAAACAGCTGTCTGTGTTTCTGCCTTAAAAAGTTCTAGCAGCTCTATTTCAAACCCATGCTAATTATATTCAATCAATAGATATTTCTTTCATTATCTCTCTTAAGTAGCACGTCAATATATTCACTTCCTTAGTTATAGAAGTCCCTTGCTTCCAGTTGGGTTTTAAAATATTCCAGAGAGATACTCCTTTTCTATTTTCATTAGTATATTGATTTAAGACAAGAACTGGATTCAGCTGTATGATATGCTCTAGAGTAGCACAAGTCTGTACAGTGGATATCATGCTTTTAAGTTGCTGAATGGACCAACACATTATTGAAATATGAGACTTTGGAGTACAGCTGGTGTTTCCCAGGTACATCTTCAGGCTGATGGGAATTGATTTTGAGACATACAACTCTGCTAGTGGAAATGGCAAGGTGAGTGGAGAAGTTTTGAAGAACACCATCACATTGCCTGTTGAAGAAGGAAATAATTTAATATAGTTGCTATCCACCCTGCTCAGGTTCCTAATTTAGTCTGTGACTGCTTTCACACAGTTCTTTGGACAAAGGGAGTGTATTGTTTCTCAGGAAACAGAAGTTAACAAGACCGGAGGCTTAGATAAGCAATAATTGTTCCTGCTAGAAGCCTCTAGCTCTTATGTCATGCCATAGTAGATGCAGTATGAAGAAACTAAAAATTACTTCAGTAATAAAAGGTTGCAATGATAATTCAAAATATTTTTGGGATAGTTTTAAATGAGTTGGAAGTAGAAAGCTTTCTGTGTAGGGTTGCTGTGATTGAAGAGTATTGAGGCAGTATATTCTCCCAGCAAAACCATCTTTGAAGAGAGGGAAGAAAATGCTAATTATCAGAATAAAATTAGAGTTAAATATGATACTATTTTGACTTGAAATAATGTCAAAAAATTAGTATTTCAAAGCCAGGAATTTCAGAGCAGCTGGATAGAATGCCACTTAGCCACAGCTCAGTCTAATGCTAATTTAAAGCATTAATAAAGGCCATCACAAAGAAAGGCAAAGTATCCTTTCATATCAGGCAGCCAGCATATGAACATACTTTTGGTAATCCAAAACCACTTCTGCCTTAGATTATTTTTTGTGGAATAATTTCAAACTTTGAATAAAGATACCCTATGCAAGTAATAATATTGATCTCAATGACAGCATAATTTAAACTTTATTATATTACATTTCTAATATTTTAATGCATTGCATTTATAACTTTTTAAGATAATGGATTACTTGCTCTCTGTTATCATTCATTAAGGCATTTTTAAACATAAATTATATTCACTCCTAGACCTGACTTTTTGAACCAGCATTGTGGAAGAGATTCTGTATTTCACCTCAAAGTCATTTCAGAGGGTGATCTGAGTTTAAAATACTTACAAGAAGCAAGTCAAGTGGTGCCTTTTCCTGTTCTGACACATCTCCCTCTGTTGTGCTGGCAAACATGTGCTTTTGCAGCCATGTGGGAAATGCTGCTGGAGAGCTGATTGGGTCGGAAATATGAAAAGATGAGATGGCAGCTTTGGTTGTTGGAGGTTGAGTATGTTGCTTTCCCTTTTGGTAAAGAGCAGTTTGGTCAATGTGTTGACTTGTTTGCAAGTATTGGGCTTTTTAGCATGGCTGTTGTAAACATATGCTTGAGGCCATGAGTTTAATCAACTTTCCTGTAACATTTGGAATTATTTAGAAATGCTGACATAATAGGCCTATATAATTGTAGAGAGGGTGGAAGTTTTGGGTGTGTCTCCCACAACTCTACCCCACTTCCTTCTCTAAAAGCAAGTTACAATCTTTATGAGACTTAGCTATCTAATCTGTTTTCAAGATTTTTCTCTTTCTGCACTTGAATTAGGCAACATCCATCAACAATAATTTGCATTTGCATGGAGAATATTTGAGGCTTGAGTTCCATGGCTTTTAAAACCACCACATCTCTTCTACAGAGAAAATTAGGTGCTTTTGAAAGGCAAACCTCTGAAGACTTCAGTTAGTGATTGCTTCTATTTCTTCTGTCCTCTTGGGAAATGAAAAAAACACTAAAGAGCACTTTCCAGATTGCACAGTGACCTGTTTCCTTTAAATTGTCTTGCCAGTATTTTTCATGCAGCTTGCTCTTAAAACTTACATTTTAAAAGGGATTTTTGAAGGAGATTTGATTTTTGTAATTATTTTAGCAATTTTTGTTCCTTTTATGTAATTTTGAAAACCCTACTATTTCTATTGTGTTTCCCCATCTGTTTCTGTGTGTTTTCTCATATTATATTATTTTCTACTCCTGATGCATTTACCACTAAATGAAACTATATCTTCATGTGGATAGTTTAAATCTTTTGTATTTCAAGTAAAACTGCTTTAGGGGTAGGCTATATTCTATGCATGTTGTGTTTTGATAAAATAAGTTGCAATTTAGTTTATGCCCATAAATGAAAACTAGAACCCAGCAAATGCTCAACAAGTTTAAACTTAAGTCTACCCCAGAGTTAAGGTACATTGCTACCAAAATAACCTTAACCTGGGCTGTGAGTTACAGAGTTATAAGTAAGAATAAATCAGTTTAGAATAGCATAATCAATTGATTTCAGCACTTGGAGCATGTACTTCTCTTTTTTTCCTCCTCTGAGGTGAAAATGTGTTTATCCCTGAAATTTCTGGTGAATGCTAGTGCCTTCAGATGAGGATCTTTCCAGTGTAAAGGGGTAAAAGGCCAGCAAAGGACATTATTTGTTAAAAAACAATACTTTGAAGATTCATAGTGAAGTTCTAGACAAATTAATTGCTTAATTCATAATTTTTTTCCTCAGCATTAACATTGCATTTTAGGTAAAATATCGCTCGCTTTTTTTTTTTTTTGAGGAAGGCTTTAGATGTGCAAGCTATAGTATGCTTAATAGTGAGCCAGACTTTTTTTGGGAGGGGATGTGGTTCCTTGTTACTCTTTATGAATGAGTTTTCTTTTTCTATGCAAAGAGCAAATCCAAGTCCTGAGGCTCAAAGTGGTTTTTCTCAGTTTTATTTTCTAAGAGGTTTCCTAGTAAGTTTTTTTAAGGAGTAGATATGAGATGATAGCAGCTTAAACTTTTTTTCTTGTTGAGACCTTGTCATAGTGAAATGCTTTTTGACCATGTTCTTTTAGATACATGTAGAGGACTGCTTGAAATATAGTAAAAAGTTTAATTAATTTCATGTTACTTGCAGTTACAGGGGATTTTGATTTGCAAGGGATAAAACAATTCACTCAAATCACAATTGAGTTAGTGAAGTGCAGCAATTGCACCATACAATTAATACAATATAAATGGAATTTAATTATTTAGAACAACCTCAGCATCATGGTGCTGAGCATCTCCCAGTCCCCAGAAAGGAATGTTTGTTGAAGTCAGCTGAAGGCAGTGACTCTCTTCAGAAAAGAGTTACTTGGTTCAGTAAGGGTTCCATATAATTCACATAAAGCTATCCAGCAAGCTCCCCAGAGGGGAGCATATTCCTTCCTCCATCACCCTCTGAGTCCAACAGCATGAGCAGTCCTGCATGCCTGGAGCTCAAGACAAGCAGCCACAGGGGAGGGAGTGAGGCAGGTCTCCCAGGAGCTGCATCCCAGCTCAGCCCACTTTCCTGGGTCTGTTGCTGCTCTGGGGCTTCATCAGTCACTCACTGTAGGAGCAATCACAGCAGGCAAAGTCACTTGCTAAGGGCATGACTGGGCTCTGCAGAAAAGCTTAAAACAATAATCTAATCACCTACCACTGTTATATGAGTAAAAGATACCTTTGATTAGAGTTACAGGATGATAATTTATAGCAGATCCAGTGCATCCAGAAGTTACATTATTTTAACCAGAAGCTAACTTAAAACTAACTTAACCCCTGAAAGTAGTTTTGTTTTGCTCTGGGTCTACATTCCTTTCATTCAGGCTCTTGGGCGAACAGAAGAAATGCTTTGCTGATACAGTCAGTTTGTCTGAAACAAAGACACCCTTGGGTTTCCCTTGGCAGGGAGATGTGTCTGGCTTCCTTTTCAACGTTCATGATCAATCATGCCATTATTCTCCCCTGAGCCTTCAGGTCATGTAGCCTCTATTTATCTCTTCAGAGCATTTTTTCATTGTGGGTGTCTAAGCAAGTGTGTAGGGGGCTGTGTGGGGAGGGGGTGTCTTTGATCTGTTAAAGCTCCTTGGCCCCTTATTTTACAACACTTGATTGGAAAATCTTGTTTTCTCCTGCGCAGAAATTTCCCTTTTACGGTAATAATCACTTGGGACACCAACTTTTGTAAGCAAAAACCTACCACTGGTTATCTACTCAACAGCATACAGAGTAAAGCTTCTGTTTCTGTTAGTATTCCCTCAGTTTCCTCAGTCTGGATTGTAACACAACAGATAGCTGTTGGTAGTCTATTTCCTTAGTTGCTTCAAAATGTGAGCGGTACTTCTCAAATTTCATCTCTGTTCCTTTAGTTGCTACATTTGTTTTTTTCTGGATTTCTCAAAAAGCATTGTTCTTTACATTTTCAGACAGTCCCATGAGTTATGCATTACTAGCTCCTATCTGTGTCAAGCTTTTCTTACTTGGATTTCTATTGCCCTCCAACATAAGGATCTGAGTAATCTGGAATGACATTCTGCTGCTTAGTGTGGTATTCCATCACTCTAACCTGCAATTCATGTTACAATGTTATCCCATGGTCATCATTATCCATCTACCCCAACAGTAACACGGTGCAATTATGTGCCTGACTGTGTAAATAAGATTTAAATTGAGCTGTTTGTATACCATTACCAGCCTATTCATCCAGGAAAAATTGTAGTTCATGTTCAGAAAACTAGGCAATTTTCAACAGACTTTTTTTTTCTGTGAAAAATGAAAAAAAAAAAAAAAAAAAAGCACAGAATGGGAAAATTTTCCAACTTTAACTGTTCACTTCTATGTATTTCATAATCATCAGAGTATTGATGTAAATAATGTAAATAGGTAGGCTTAAGAATTGTGCTGTATATTGCCCTGAGAGTAGTAAATATTTTGTTCACCTTCTGTCTGATTCCAGCACAGTAACACATCTTGGTAAAATCTTGTTTATATTTTTAGTATATGGTTATTTTCTGAAGTACCTCAGTGCTTTAGGTTTTACAGCTGGTACTCCTGGAAAATATTGTTTTCATGTTTCAAAGTAGTTGCAGATTTTTTCCTCCTATTTTATTTTTCCTGTACATAGTTAGATCTGTCTGTGTTCAGCTCATTGTCAATCTAGGTCATTATTTGAAGCTTTTATTGACAGACCTCTTGAGGGTAAGTACATCTGATGCTATAAATAGGGCTGATTCTTCATAATAAGTCAGCAGATTCACTTGGAAATTCTCAGCTTTTTAGTAGGTTTGATGAAATGGAAGATTGACTATTCTTCTGTCACACAGTAGCATTATCATGTTTAATAAATTAATATCTTCAAAATGGAGACATTCTAGAATTTAGTAATTTTGAATTAATACAGGATTACTAATTTTGTTTAGAAGGGTGAAATGGACTCTTTAAATGATCGCTTTTCAAATTTTGTTTTTATATTTTATATTTTATTTTTATATTATTTTAATATCTATTTTTATTTCACAAAGCAGTGCTTGCACAAGAAAACTTATCCCAACACATTTTGTGCTGTTCTGTTTGTTCTAGATCTTAGAAAATAGAGGATAATATTTCTCTTACTATATGTTTTTAGTAGTGAAAATACATGATTCTATGGGTTTAGTTTTTTGTTTGTTAGTTTAGCACAATGTGTCAATGATCAACCAAACAGTACTCATTCTTGCCACAAAGTAAGGTAGCTGCTTGGTACCACTCCAAGATGCTGTTCTACTGGCTAAAAAATTTCAAGTATGGAAAAACCTGGGATAGGTTGTTCTTTCTGTATGGCTACAGCTAAAGAAATGGAGTAAGGAGCAGCTCTGTCTGCAACATGTGCATGGGCACCATTCTGAAACCTTTGACCACTATATGTGGTGCTGGAGCTTGAAAGTCCAAAAATTACGTCGATTTCACATTTTGTACTAGTCCTTAAAGACTTATATAAACAGTGAATAAATTCTTGAGATTAAATTAGCAATGTGTTTTCATCCTGTGTGCACAACAAGTGTGTTATGGAACCAGGGACACTAAGTAAGCAGCTCAGCCTCTGAAAGTGGGACTGGGTGTCCCACTGTGTGCATATTGGGGTGAGAGGTGTTGTGGGGGGGGTACCCAGGACCACAGGCTGTAAGGATTTGCCAAAATGCCCCCACAGCTGAAAGGCAGCACCAGCATCTACCCTAGAGACTTGTCACGATGAGGCTGCATGAGGGACTGAACAGTTGGAACCTGAACAATTGTCCATGATAAATCTGATAGCCACTAAAACTGAGGCTTGAACCAATGCCTGTTGGCTGATTCTGAATTAGCATTACTGCTGGTGCTGTGCTTTACCTGCCAAATTCACTGTCAGACGCAGAAATATAAATTAATGGATATCATATGCCACAGTGATGCCTATTCAAATGCAGAAGAGCTAAGTTAATAACTTAGATAAATTACTTATTTATTTAGTAATACATGAATATTTAAAGGGTGATGAGAAGTCCACTAAGTGCTTTCCATTAATTTCAGAAAGTGAACTAGTTTATTCCACAATGTTTTAAGATAAAAACAAGTAAAAAAGTACTTTCTGCACCAGTGGTGTGTGAGTGATATGCACCTATATTTCCTTATTTAGCATGAGAAATTGTCCAATACTTAAAGTCTTTGCTAGATTATTTGTGTATGGGAGAGAGAGAACCTTTATACTGTCACTAATTTTAGTGCACTTTGGTTTGCAAAAGTCATACTTAATTGTGTTTCCTTTATACATTGGGAATGAAAGGAATTAAGAAATCTGTCTGGCTGTCCTCAGTTTAGTCAAGACAGAAACAGGTGCATTCCCTCCTCTTTTCATCTTTTTTGTCTATGGTTAGATTAATATGAAGTTTATTCTTCTCAGTTTTCCCCACCACATACAGTTTTGCTTCTGATTTTCTTGTGTTGACAACTTTGTCTGCTCCCTCTCAATTAGTCTGTGGTCATGCAAAGAGCTACCTTGTGGCTCCCTACACGAAATTTGAATGGTATATAGAGTCCCTTGATTTTTTTCGTCATCGTTGTTGCCTTTTATTTAATTAGATAGGCTGTTAATCTATAACCATAATGCAAGATTTATAGGTATAATTAACAACTTTTATTAGGCCAACTACACCCTTTACTGTGGTCTAACTTATACACCTCAATGTTTCCCTTTTTTTTAAAATACAGTCAATGGTTCCTTTTAATGTAGCAGTCCACAGGTATGCTTACAGTGAAGTAAAATCTCTTTAAAAAAGAATATTATTTTCTGTCTGTTCTGTATTCTAGATATTTGTGAAGATTTTCATGTTGTGAAAATTAAGTTCGATTTTTTTTAGTTGACTTCTTTGATCTCTAATCTGCACTATTAATCTTCATTACTTGAAAATGGAGAAATAGGCAGAGAGGTTGTTCAATTTCTCATCAGTGATTGTGGTAAGGTGTGAATGGACAGACTAAATAAAAGTGAAAATCTTCAGGTTAACATTGAAAAGGATTGTATTAACATTGACAAAGATGCATAAGCTACTTAAATAATTCTGATTTTAATCTGAATATTTTTGACAAAGGCCTTCCTAGTTGGGTATGTTTATTTTTAGGATTTATTTTCTATGTATGAGCTTGAAAGAGTCATCAAATGGTGGCATCAGTGTGTCCTTGCAGTTGTGGTCTAATATTGCCTTTTTTCCCTGGAGTTTTGATAAAAAATTGTCATGCAAATTTTAAAATGTTCCTATTCATTACTAAAAAGTTTAGTATAGGAAAGATTACTTCAATTCCATTCCCTTTAATAGGTGAATTAAAAAGTTTATCATCAGCTGTATGCTTTTTTCCCCCTAATGTCAGACTAGTTACATTTTAGCAGGAAAAACCTCATCTGTTTTCATTCCTTTTTCTGCAAGGTTCCCTGAGACTTTTAAGAAATTTTTCACATTAATTACATATTGGATAAAATTTCTACATATGATGCCTTATGTCAGTGAAGAAAAAGCCTACATCATCCCGTCAAAGAAAACAGAATTTGTTTCCTAACCTTAGGCTTATTATAATCTTTAAGTTGAATTGAAGTTTGCTGTAGTGCTTCATATAGTGCCTTTAATTTCTTCTTCATTATTTTTGAAGGAAGCAAATTGAAATCAGGAAGGCTAAAGCCTGCTTGGAGCTGAATACAAAAGCATAAAATAACAGGAAAGGATTCTTCAAGAATTTTACAGAGGGAACTTAGAAATTTGCAGGTCTGTGGTTGAATGTTGGAGGCAATCTAATGGTGGACATAGAAACATAGAAGAAGAAGAAAAATTCTTTGTTTTTTCAGCAGTTCTCAGACAAAAGACAGATAGTCCTTACCATGGCAGAGACACAGGTTCAGGACTGTTTAGCAGAAAATGGATCTATTTAGCTTCTTGGGGATCTATGCCAAGACTGCAAGGCAGCTGCCATCCAAGAGGAAACATGGTAAGTGAGGAAAGTCCTGAGAATTAGAAGACTAATCTTTCAGTAGCCTTTGCAAAAGTAAGGAGAATGGTCCAGGGATACACAGGTCAGTGTCAGTCTCCAGAAGGATCAGGGAACACATCTTCTTGTTTCTAGACATGAGAAGGGCAAGTGTGCCTAGAAAGAGTCTGAACAGATTTCTTCAGTGCAGTCAATGTTTTATTTGACTGTAAATAAGGGGAGCACATGTGGTATGGTGTAAGCTGTAACTTTATTAAGACTTCTGATTCGTTCTCCCACGCTGTTGTCAGCACTAAGCTGAGGAAGCATGGGCTGGGTGTTGAGTGGGCTGAAAATTGGCTGGACTACTGTACTGAAAGAGTAGTAATCAATATTATCAACTAACCAATTGACCAACTCTCAGACAGTAAGAAGTGAAAATACCTCAAGGGTTGATTCTGGCACTCCTGCTACTCTATTCTGCAGTGACTTAGATGGCAAAACCGAACAGAATGCACCCTCAGCAAATTTATGAATGATACTAAATTAGGGTGATGCTTAGAAAGCCAGATTGAGCTTCAGCCTTAAATCATTCTGAGACCTTGAATGAACTGAGGACCTAGCCAATAGGAAACTCATGTATTTAAAAAAGAACAGATTGAATTTCTGCATCTGAGGTGGAACAACACCATGACTGGGAAGCACCTGTCTGAGTCACAGCCCTGCTGAAAAGATCTGTGATCATTAGGAATGCCAAGCAGAATAGGAGCCAGTAGTGTGCTTTTACTGCAGACAAAACTCTCTGTGTACTGAGCTGCATTAGAAGGAAGGAGGAACATGACTGGCAGACTGAAGGAAATTGTTACCATCCCTACTTGGAGCTGCTTCTCACACAGCAGTATGTCATTTTGGTAACCCCCAATACAGAGAGGATGTTGAGAAATGAGAAACAGTCCAAGATACTAAGCTGATTGGAGGCATAGACAACATGATGTAATGGGAGAGATTAAGGAGCTGTGATTTGAAAGGGAGTTGTGCCAGATGAAGCAGAGGCTCTAAGGGTGTGAGCTTAGGTTAGTGTCATCAAAAGGAGGGACAAAGATGATGGCATCAAACTTTTCTCAGTAGTGGCATACAGGACATACCATAAATTATACCATGTGGATTTCAGATTGGATACAGGAGAATTTTCTTCATGAAGAGATTACTGTGGTAATGGAAGCAGTGACTGGAAAGGCTGTGAGTTTGATCTTTTCCAGTCAACTACATAAATCCTGATCTTGTGTTGGAAATGATCATATTTTTAGTGGGAGGTGAGACTAAGTGACTTCCAGCCAAAATTTTTGTGATTCTATATTGATTCTTTGATAACAATTTTGCTGAAAATTAAGATATAATTATTTTTTATGTAGACCATGGAAAATTAAATGCAAGGGAGGACAGTATAGCTTAACATTTCCCCTATTGTGTTTACTTAGCTTTTAATATTTTAAAAATGGGATAGAAACTGAGGATAGCTGACTATTGAAGTATAATCTCAATACTTTTCACTGTTTATATAAAGTGGCAAGCAATGAAATAGATCAACCAACAGAACTGGTGAATAAAGGGAGAAATTAGCTAACACAGAGTGGAATACTAGAAGATTTTTATAAGATTTATGTTTTTTACACCCCTGGATATATCATCTATCTTTTTAAATACGTTTTAGACACCAAGTTATTAATTCTCAAACTCTAACAGATCTTAGTATTTTCAAGAGATAAAAATGTGGAAATAAATAGTGTTTTATTGATGTTATAATACAAAAATGTAAAGCTAACCTCACATTTAGATTTGATATCCTTTCTCTCAAACTTTGCATGACGGATCCCATCTTTTCACAATGCCTTAGCTTTTAATTTTTTTTTTTAATTTTTTTTTTTTTTTTTTTTTTTAGTTTGGAAAAGTAGCATTTACCTTTATTTCAGACAGCATGTGTGTATATGGACAAGAAGAGAGACAGCACAGGTCCCTTAAGGGAGATAGGGCACTTTTCTGTCAGTTGCTTATGTCAGGTTGAATATCTGGAGAAGAGCAAAATAGGTATGAAAACGATGTTACACACTTTAATATGGCAAAGATTCCTATCTCATGAGGGCTGAACCCTCCCTTCAGAGGATTCAGAGCTAATTCATAGAGACTTTGCATCTCCCCATAAGACTTGGACCTCAGGTCACAGAAGATAAGTCCAGGCAAGCCAGTTAGGCCTTCAGCAGGAAAATTAATCACCTCACAGGCTGAGTCTAACATATAAATAATTAGGCTGGAGACCAGAGCAAGATATTGCCAATAAAGGAAACTGAGTGACTTCATGTTGCTGCAATAAGCTGGCTGTCTGGGACTGCTTGATCTCAGTGCCACAGAGTACAGCCAACACTTTTTGAATGCATGATCAGTTCTACAGCAGGCTATTTTTTTGAGTTAATCCTCAGAATCAGCAAGGTGTTTCCTGGTGTTTGTTCAGCTCTCCCTGATGCTGAGGGACAAGTACAATGTAATTGTTGCAATGATGGATTTTAGGATATAGTATGTTGATTGTTATCTTTTTAATACTGAAGGTGTTGCCATGAAAATATATCATGGTTTCAAATCAGATATAGTTCTTGTTCTTTTAGCAGTTGTTTTGAAGAAGTTCCAGTGTCAGCATGCTAGGTGTGGATTTCAGGCAACAGAAGTGTGATTGTAGTCTACTTCTGCCTACTTTATCAGACTATTTATACACTAGACATATACCAATTACTGTTCCTGCCCTCATTCCTTAAATCCTAAGAAATGTTTGGTGCTTTAAAGAAAATTTGTACTTTAAGGGCTTTTGTGAACATCTTGTAGTTTACTGAGATGCTATTTAATAGTGCTGTTTTACCTTTTGTGTTACTCTTAATGAGTATTGTTCAATTCTGGGCTGTAATCTATAATCCAATGTATTTGAGCAAAGCCCAGAAGGGGGATGTAATAATAATAAAATTTTCTGCAGAATCTGCTGCAGCTAATGTACATTGTCTAATGTGCAAACATTTTCTACAGCAGTCTGTTCACAGTTAAAGTTTACTTTCTCCCAGTTCCTTCTGTTGCATCACTATCAGTAAAACTGATGTTCTTCATTTTCATATGCTTGTGAAGCCTTATTGTCTTCAGCAAGTTTCTGTGGTTTTGTCTATTTAAAGTAATTTTGCTATAGTGTTCTTGGTTGTTACATGAATGAAGATGCTTTCTGACTAAGATACTGACTAGCTTTGGATTACAGATATCATCTCGGGTTACGTTATTTTTTTCAGTAAGTTTTGCATTTCTGCTAGTTAATTTGGGGCCCTAATGAAGTTGTTTTTCTGCAGCACAAGAATACCTATGCAGTTATCATGTTTGTATATAAGTTTTTTTCTGTAGTGTGATGTGTTTTTTTGCAGAAGGGACTTGCATAGTGCATAGAAAGCTTACTTTTCTCCATTAGCATTTTATATTCCCAACACAGTAAAATTCTTTCCTATTGCTAGGACCTATGGATGCTGTCATGCGATTTTTGAATTAGAATAACTTAATTTTCAGTATCTTTGACACTTTCATAATAAGTTAGCACAATCTCCACAAGCATGTTTTTTGTAATCGAGATTTTTTTATCTGCATACTTGTGTAATGGAACATCAATAATACAGGTGTAGCTCTCTCTCAGTGGCTTGACAGGCAGTCACTATTTGGGAGCGCTAGTACTGAGTTTTTTAATATGCTGAGGAAGACCTGAGGTGGCTTCATGTGATCAGAATTCCCCATGGTTTTGAGCACTTGTAGTCTCGAAATAAATGAATTGCTTCTAGATCCCAGCACGTGTTGAATGGCTTACAGAGGCTTGGTGCTCTACTTGTCTCTTCTTGACCTCTCATCCCTCATTCCCTAAATGCAAGACTTTGTCTTGTTATGTTGCCATCTTCTGGGATTCAATTCCCCGAACTTCATTTCCTCCGTGCTACAAAGTTCCTTCTGTTAGACCAAGCTGTGTTCAGTCTTAGGGGCTATGAAAGGTACTAAAAGTATCCTGCTACAGGGATGCTAGAAACCAAAATAGTACAAAAAGAAAATATACAAAAAAAAAGATCATAAAGCTCATCTGTTTGTCTGGATATGGTAAATATGAAATAATCTTACTTCTTGGGCAGGAAAGAGTTATTCAGTTCTCCATCTGACCTCCCTGTCATACTCTTGCTGTACTTGGGCATCTGGGAAGTCCTTTCTTATGTGGTGTTGTTTTTTACAGAGGATGTGGAGAACAGACAGACTATGTAGCTGTATTCATCTGAATAGTTAGAAGTTAAATTTTCAAGCAATTTCTGTATAAATATTATAGTGAAAGGGGAATAATTCCGCAGATCCTTGAGTATAACTGTGCTCACCTGAACATCATAATACAGCTGGTGAAGTTACTTGTATGAATTGTTTGCCAGTCAGAGGGCTTAGAGATTTGAGTAGACTCCTGACTAATTTTGTAAACTTGGATTCAAATGTTGTTTAAGTTTATTCTAGAAAATAAATCTTTACATGGAAGTACAAAAGCCTATATATTTTAGCCTATACATTTCCAGATGTAAATGATGTATTATCCAAATCCAATGACTTTTTACATCAACTTTTTTTTTTTTGTTTGTTTTTACTGTTGGAACTTGCTTTCCTGTTTTAAGAGGAGCAGGATATATTAGCATAATTTTACACAAATTTTAAATACAGCAAATAACCTGCATGTGAATATTTTATACTAACAACTTACAGTATCTACCTTAAAGCATGTAATACGTTATTTGGTTTTCAGAAGGGTTTTGTCTAGTTTTTCATAAATTTCAAACTTGAGATGGGTTCCAAATTTGAGACATCTGTATGTGAGATATGCATTTGTACAAGAATTCGGAAATTTTCTTTATATTTTAAAGTACTAGAAAGCCAATAGAATGTTAAAAGTCTAGTCTGGTGCTGAAAAAGTCTGAATCGAGAAATTAAGTTAATGCTTCGTTAGAGTTTTGAGAAGGAACACTTATTATTTCTTTCTTGGTAAAAAAGACCATTTGCTTTTATGTCTTTCAAGGCATTTTGGTTGGTTGGTTGGTTGATTGGTTGGTTGATTATTTGGTGGGGGTGGTGGGTTTGTTTAATTGGCAGTTTTTTCGATGACTAGAAAGAAGTAGCTTTAACTGGCAAGAAATATTTGAAAGCAAATGATTAGTTCATATCCAGATTAAGGACAACTTTAGGAGGTTATTAATAAAAATAACTCTGTATCAATAGAAAGGTAGATGATGTACAATTGACTTGGAGACTGGGATGTGATATGTAGATGTGGCTAATATTTTGAGGATTACTTATTAACTGAGTTAACAAGGTTCGTTTTCCTGTCTTATTTTGTAGTTAAATAGAGCTACAACTCTGCACTTTCTTGTTCTCCCTCTTGCAAGATCCCAAAAAAGAATTATCCAAAAACATATTTGTTTTGTTGGGTTGGTTTTTTTTCTGAATAAAAGGTACTTTTTTTTTCCAAACATGCTCAGGATGAAACATTTCACACTTGTTGAAATATTCCACCTTTCTTCCTTTCCCCCTTCTTCCTGTCTCTTCACTTCCAAGGTAACATCTTCCTCCTGCCTAATCATCATTTTGCAACAAAGAAATATTTCAGCAGAATGTTTTAAAGGGAATCTAATGGAAAATACAGCTAAAATTTTAGTAGAGCCTAATTGGTGTGCAAAGCAATCCTGGACCACTTGCACAACTCAATTTCAATGTGACAAGCAATAAAGATTATAAATATTACCAACCTACTGATACAAATTAATTTAACATTTGTTTATTTAACATGAAGAGGAAACTATTTTTAATGATCTTACTCATTAAATGCACAAAACTGATGCATTTAGTGAAAACTGCAAGGCTATTTTATTCCTGTTGGTATAGTAGTGTTGTGAAAGAGTAAAAAAAATCCATTTTATTTTCATGCATCTACTGTCTTTTTTTCTCTGAGATCAGAATGTTTGCATTCTGTCTTCATTTACTCCTTTGCAAGCTCATTGAATTTTATTAGTTATCACTGCAAGCTAAATGAAATACAAGTACTTGCACAGCTGCAGTGATATGAGTCTGAACTGCCTCATCATCCTTACTTGCAGTTATATGAAAACAGGAAAAAATGAACTTGATTATAGAACTCAGGAACTTTGCCAGAACCAATATACAAGTGATTCTCTCAAAATGGAATCATTTTGCACTGAGAATCTTAAAAAAATAAAATAAAATAAAATAAAATAAAATAAAATAAAATAAAATAAAATAAAATAAAATAAAATAAAATAAAATAAAATAAAATAAAATCAGCAAAACCTGGGGGAAAAAAAGAAAAAAGGCAACCAAAAAACCCCCAAAGAAATAAAGCAAGAAAAGATAGTCTGTTTAATTCTCAGATGCTTAGCATGTTTTGTCTTCTCAAGTCAGTGAGAAGTGTGGGCTCCCACTGTCTTCTAAAAGTTGTACCAATACTCAAAAAGTTTTGTTTGTATTTAAGTTATCTTACTGTGACAGAAGTGTATCCTAGTGCACTCCAGTTGAGTTTGTGTAAGTATGGCAGAAACAGATGTGCCTGAATATTGATCTTGGCTATCACAATAAAAGCATTTATTTTGTGTACATAGAAATATGTATTTTAATCTTCTAGAATGAGCACTTTTGTACTCTGCAGTTAGGCAATTTCACAGTATTACAGCAGGCATAAAGACTGGAGTGAAGGAGCATCTCTAGTGGGGTTGTACCTGTTAAACTGCTGCTTGTAATTCATATTTAGTGCAGTGTGTGTTTGTTTTGTAAATACTGTTTTCTGCTGTTCCTACTCTGTAGGTTCACAAAAACTATGCCTTGAAGATTTCAAGCTGATTTGCCCTGAGATTTTTCCCAGTGGTGCAGGTTGGCCTAAGAAGCTCAGACCAAGGCAGTGTTGTAAACAGGGAGCAGCAGCCTGTCCCCTGAGGCTGGAGTTGGGGAGCTCTGTCAGAACTCCAGAGGCAGTGTGTGCTTTCACTTGTGCTGTGTGTCTGTCCTGCCTCTGCACCAGCCTTGGTACTCCAAGAGTCACAAAGCCACAGTGCAGGCCAGGCTTTGCAAGGAGCTGATGTGAACACAAAATGGCAAGTGCAAAGGGAAGTCTTGGGGCTGGGTGTCTGTCATTAGCAGAGTTACTGTCAGCTTATGTAGGCAGGAAGGACTGGATGGTCTGCATAGACACAAGAGGATATAAGATGCTTTTAGTGTAAAGCCAGCCTCACCTGAACGTAATGAAAAGCTGCTGAAGGGGAGTGCTGTTCAGAACCATACATCACACCATGCCTTCATTCCAAAAAAGTTTTAACATCTTATAATCAGCTTTTTTCCATCAGATACAGCGTGGAGTATTTAAAAGATAGCTCTAAAATTAGTTTTTTAAACATGTATTCTGGATTTCTGCATTAAACTCCCCAGAATGCTATTAAGGATCAAATCTGACAGATCATTCATGAATTTACTTGTAAAGAAAGAATCTATAGCAGTTTCTTACTTGCTTTTTTGTTTTCGTTTCCAAGGTAAATAAATTACTAATAAATTAATATTTTATTTCTTAATGCTTTAAGAAACAAACACCTAGTTGAGCAGCTGTTTATTCTTCCCTCCTTGCACTACTGTTAGTGGCAGGTTTTGAAACTGAAAAAGTGAATTGAAGGAACAAATCTGCCATCCAAATATTTTCAGCATCTTGTTATGAGTGTTTTTGGTTTTGTATTTATACTTCCTCTGCTTAGTGTCAGTTTCAGTGAAACAAATAAATATTATAATAATAAAAACAGACATTTTGCAATAACATCTAAATATTTTATCTTTGCTCTTAGTAAAACATGAAAGTTCAAATTATATTTCCTGATCTGATTGCAGTTTTTTCTGTTCTTGCCTGAGGTGCCTGGGTACCTCCAAGAATATCTGTCAACAGTTTTTAAAAATTCTTTCCTTTTACCTGTCAGATTTTAAAGAGGTAAAAGCTCTCAGTTGCTAAAATAAACCTTTGTCTAGAATAAGAAATTTTTCTACTGTTGGAAAAAAAGTTATTATATTCCCTTGCTTAGAGAGTGGAGAAAATTTCTTCATACATGAGTATAAAAGTAAAAATTGAAGTTTACACAGATGATGTACTTTAGTCTCAAGAGGGGAAAAATATTGTTGTGCCTTTTTTTTTTTTTTAATTTGGAACTTTATTCTTTGTTAAGAGTCTTTGAGTAAGGCATGGTTGATGCTTCAAGTCCTGTGGGAATATGGGCTGCAGTGCTCAACTCTGCTTGCTAAATCCATCACCTCTGACTGCAGCTGACACACTGTAAGACAGTAAATGGTTTCACACTGAGAAGAAGCAAGGCAGTGGAATGTGCTGGTGACTTGGCGTTGCACTGTTGTTTTTCCAACATAACCTATGGCACTGTCTCTTCTTTGGCCAACCTGTAAGAAAAAATCCTTATATATCCAGAGAGACTAATATGCTGCTGGCTGTCTGCAGGATAAGGAGCATCAAAATGTTTTGTCTTGAACTTACTAGCTTACTAACTAGTAAGTTTTAAAATATGCCTAAGGAATCGGCATGGTTCGGTTCATTGTTCACACGTAGTAGTTTTTTTGCATATGCTGAAACAAGTATATTTTCCATCATGGTTCACATCTTTTGTTGCAAGAAATACTTTTATATCTCTCTTCTATTACATCAAGCAGAATGCTGTGGAGACAATGCAAATAATTGAATTTCAAAGTACTTCTTTAAATTTATGAAAAAGTGGCTATGTTTTCTTTGGCACTGTTAAGTTACTATTATACCTTGTAATGAGAGAAACTTCCACTTGTGACTCCTACAAGGCTATTCATTGTAGGGAAGGGAAGCAGGATGGACTTCTGTCTTGTGCCACTGTGGTGGTACCTGCAAATACAAGACTGTAAAGATTTCTTTTTCTCTATCGTGGTGGAGAGCATCAGCTTCCCCAGGCATGATTTTTAGTACAAAGCATGTGATTATTCCTAGACAGGCCAAGAAAAGCAGTTTTATTTTATTTTGGTTTGCTTTTCTTTAATCTTTCAGATTTTGGACATAGGAATTCACTTACTTGTGCTTTCACATAAATATAGGCTCTTTTTTGGATGAAAAAATAGATTTTCTTGCTGACTACCAGAGAGCAAAGAAGGCAGAAGTTTCAGGAAATATAACAACAAATGATTGAAAGCTTCCTTTATTAGCTAGCTTTTATTGTAGGTAGGGAAAAAGTATGAGAAAACTTTACTGCATCCCTTCAGAAACAATAGCAGTAGGATTTCTTATTATTCTTGAGAGTTTTTCAGAGAGAATTCTTAATTGTAGGGGCAATAACTCTTCCTCACAGGATCTTAAGCTAAGAAATAGCCTGAAAAGTTATCTGAACTTAGCTACTGTTTCTCTAGTATTGGAATCCCTAGAATAACTGTCTCCATTTATGATGATTGACATAGTAAATAAGCAGGTACTATATAGTCACTCTGTTAATGTGTGTGTTTATTAAAATTATTTCTTTGAAGTAGAAGTTGAGTGTTGTTGAGATATAAGTAAACCACTTGGGTTCATTTGAGAGTCACAATACTAGTAGATTGTACAAATGTAAACAGGCAGAAAAGTTTCATTTCTCTATATTAAACACAAGGGATAAAATTAACATTTACTTCAGTTTAAAGTATGAAGAGTAAATGACAGAACATTACTAAATCTTTGTCAGAAGTAATACTTATTTTTTCGTAGTTTCACAATAAAATAATTAAGCTCATAATAAGAAGTAATTCCTAGTTTGGTTTCAAACAACTCTACCCAAACCCTTAGCTCAGTTAAAGTATTTTTCTTGGATACTGCATATTTTTTGAATTACAATCATTTCAATGGAAAAATAATATAAGGCAAAATTACTGTGATTGCTTGTCAAAGTTTCTCAGAATGTTGAGGGCAAAAAAGATAAAACAGCCACTGGTATTTTAAGCTGTTTTCAAGTCTCTCCATTACTTTTTGGTGCTTTTTATAAACATGCTTTCAGTGCAGTAGGTGAAAGAATACTTTTCCCAGCCCCTCTCCCCATACTTTATCACAGATCTAAATATTTGTATCAGCAGAACACTGGCAATTACACCATTGCTTTAAAAACACAGTAAATAACTCTTTGGATGCCACATAGTCAAAGTGATATCACATTCTTGTAAATTCCTGCAGTGCAGAATCCATGATGTAGAAACTTGGACCTAGAAGCAGCAAGCAATGGTCTGTACTTGAAATATGGTTTTGGTTTCTGGGGAGCGTAAGAATGAGGCCTTATTGCTTCCATTCCTTTATTACAGAGTCTTTTGGGTCAAGTTGTATAGCTGTGTGTTATTGTTTTGATTTTGGTTTTGGTTTTAGTCTTGATGTTGTTCTACCAAATCCACAATTGTGTGTGTAAATAAATAACCTAATATTCAGTGGTGGGACATACTGAAACCAGCTGTTTTGTGCATCGAGCAATCACTAGAAGTCAATAATTCATGTCTGAATATTTTGGTGACTCCAGTCTTTTTTTATAGTAGTAATAGTAGCATCATGGAGCAACAGTGCCTGAAAATGTTGAGGAATTTTTTTTTTTTTTGCAGTTTCCAGGGAGCCATATGAAATAAAATATAAAGACAATCCCTCAAATGTTTCCAATCAATCACTTCCTCTCCCCTAATGGCTTAAATAATTCAAGAGATAATTCTGGTCCTCACACTTCATGGCCTATGAGTCTCTAGAAGATTTTGACTTGTTTTTATAATGCCCAAAATTCCTATAGCTACGAAATCGGGGTTTTTTTTTCCATTCACCCCGTTCCACTTTTTAGTTACAATTACGAGAGAAGTCTTTTAAGCTCCTGTTAGAAATAAATTAAACCATCACTCAGAAGCAAACATTCAGTGCCCCTATCAGAAGACTTGATTTACATTGTAATTTCAAATTAAACTAATATTTAATTTGCTGTCATAGTTACATTTAAATAACAGCCTTATTAGAATTGCCAGCACAGGTACAGATTTTAATCTACTTTTCTGGATACTGTTGTACTTGTGCAGAAATCTCAAAACCTGAGTAAAAGGACAGAAAATCAGAATATGTGACACCTGTTCAATATAGACTAGAAAATAGTTAAACAAGCTGAAAATGGGTACAGGTATTTGTGGCCAATGCCATTTTGCTAATGTTTTATAGGGAAGGATAGACCTCAACCTGTCCAACTTTTAGAATAACAATTAGGAGCGGGGCACCTAAAATGTCACCAAAATGAGAGTATTTAACTTCTTGTTAAAGTCAAAGTCCGCTTAATTCAGCTTAAAAGTAATTTGTGTTGCATTAGGTGGTGTAGTAGCAGGAAGTTGTAAGATTCTTACTGACTCAGGGGAGTGTTCAAGTGGTACTGGATACTCCAGTTGTTTTTGAACATATCCGAGGTCTAGACCCTAGTCCTGCACTAAGTTATATTGATATCTGAGTGGATATCCCCTTTCCTCTGAACTTGTACATATGAAAATGTATGTAAACATCAAGGAGCCTTCATGGTGCAGTAGAATAGCCCAGGACTTGATTTGTCATGTCATCACAGGCAGTAAGACTTATACTGAGGTATAAAGACTTCCCTTGTTTAAAGAAATGATTACAAAAATAGCAGACTGCAGAATTTCTGGGTGAAAGAGAAGAAACAAATTACTGAAGACGTGGAGCAAAATGCAGTGTTTCTTATTGTAAAAAATGTCATAGTAAATTATTTTGATGTGGGGTAAATGCACCAATTTGCATAGAAGTGTCTCAAATTTCTTTCAGCAAGAGAATGAACAGTGTAATACTATGGTTTTCCACATAGTATTTTTGATGACAGGATAAGGAGTAAAGTGAAAACTACTTCCAGCTGAAGTCTATGACCATGTCATAGAAGTGATTATTAAAGAGTGATTTTGTTGAAATACAATGCAAATTATACAAGCAGGCTGATATTTTATTTTGATAAATGATTCAGTTTGCAATTTTTGTTTGTCCAGTCACAGCCAGCTCTGCAGGTAGCTGAGAGTAAGAGGATGTGAAATTCCGTCACCTTATTCTTAATTGGTGCATTGATCCCGTGTGATCCCTGTAAACACTGAGATTTCACAACTGTTTTTCACTTAATTCATTCCTGCCTGTAGATCTATATCATCTGATATCTCAAACAAAATGTGTAAGTTAGACTTTCACTTAATATATGGGCAGGCTTCATATCTTTCACATGTTCTTATTCACTAGAACTTTTTTCAAAGGACTGTATTAACTCAAGAAAATAGTAAATACGAAAACCAGATCAGTATCTGCTTGAACAATCTCTGGTTGTTCCCTGTTACTGTAACCCATAAAAAAATCCCAGCCCTTTACTCTGGCAGTAAAGACTTACATATTTAAACCTAGGTACATGCTCTACATTTTCTGCTTTATAGCATTCTTCAGTAAATGTTTTGAAACATGCAGTTTTCTGTAATACAGTCAGCTTCCTGTTACCTGTGATGCAGTGGGAATACTGTGTGTCACAGTACCCTTGGAAATGTAGCAGGAGCACGTTTAGAAATAGATATCAGGAAATCTTGAGCACACACACATCCTGGTGGCTGCCCAGGTGTAGGGTCATGCATATGCAGAATGGTGTGTGTTAAACAAGGCACAAAAATGGGTTGGCTAATTTTGAGGTAACGCCTACATTTGTGTGTAAAGCGCTACATACAAGTGGTCTATGAACCAGAAAAGTCTATTTTCTCACATGTGGCTTTTCAACTTAAATGGCTCTCTGTATATGCAACAAGACTGTTCTGGTAAATCTCTGTGGACATGAGCTTTGGGTTCATCATTCAAGTACCTAACTTGTTAATTAAGACTCAGCTTGGGTATGTCACCTTGTTGGCTCAGTTTCAGTGTTGGCCACTCTGGAGCAGAGCTAATCTTTGTAGAGAGGCCCTAAAGAAAGACAACACCTCGTTCTTGGTTCTCATGGATCTCTACTAAGACCTGCTTATCTTAGTGCTGTATGCCAATGGACACAGTTAAACCTGCCATGGAAACCTGGGATTACTCAGTAAGGTGTTTCCTATCTTTGCAGTTTTAAAAATCTAAACATATGCATGTCTCCATAAAGAATACAGCTGCATATCTCACCTGTATGTCTAGTTGCTCATGATGCATTGCTGGGAATCAGAAGATTTGCATTTCTGTAGCTTACAGCTACAAAGCTCAGACACTGCTTAAACAGTTTTTGAAAGTCTGGAAGACAGTGCTAATAAGGAAATGTCATGTTGAAATGCGGTTTTCATTACCTAACCCATAGATTTTTGAGTGCTTGTAACTTCAGGTGCTTTTCAGGGACTGAAATTATTCCAGACATTGTATCAACTTGAGGTCATTAATTTTTAAATATTTTTAAAATTTTTTAAATTATTTTTTAAAGGAAAAAGCAAAAGGAAAGGAACACCAAATTTCTCTATTTGTAATTAAGATTTTTTTTTCAACAACAGTAATAAAAACCCAAACCTTTTGTTTAAACATTCCTTCTTTCATAGACTCTGTAAATCTTTAAACACTAATCCTCTCATAAAGAAAACTGGTGCAACAACTCTGTGCCTTTCCCTGTAAAGCACTGTACTTTATGAGATATTAAGTCTATAGCTATTACATTGATTTGTAAGTAAAGGGAACATTGCTGAAATATTTTTTATGAAAAGTAGTTGAATCTAAAATACCAGTACAAAATTGAACTATGAGTGGTAGCTCCATAAAATTAGGAATGTTTCATTTAAAACTATTTTTTTGTAAAAGAAGTTAGACATAAATAGTTGAACTGGTAATGGATACAAGTTTAATTTAATCATTGAGACTCAGTTTTCTAGGAAGGAGTGGTAGCAAGGCAAAGGCCATGATTATTAGTAAAATTATATTCATTGAATATTTACAAAGATGTTACTTCTAGACTGTCAAAAATTGGCTATGTAAAATTGTCACATCATAATTATATATATCCTACATATCAGAAGGTCTTCTGAATGAAATAAAGTCATCTAAGCATTTATCTCTTTCAACGATTTAAAATACAACCCATAGACTCACATTTTGAGTTAAATCTAGAAGAGTTGGACTCTTTTGCTTACTGAGGTTTACTTCACTTTAAACAATATTTCAATACTTTTCAGCTTTGTTTTGCTTGCCAGGAGAATACCATGTGGATATACCTCTATTTGTGCTGGTCAGAATAAAGCAAAAACAAAACAAGAAAATGTACATGGAAGTTTTCTCTCAAATTATATTTTACAATTCAAACATAGGTTTCCTTTTCCTTAGAGGTCCTTAGAGATGAAAGTTAAGTGAGGTCCTTAAGTGAAATGCTATCCAAGTACAGATTCTGTGGTGGTGAATGGCATCATGTGTATGATGGGAGAGATTGCGTAGGCTGAAAACAGTGTAAGCATAAGTAGATTATTTTCTTTATATAGAGTAAGCTGGGCATTTCAGTCATTATTTCAGTGCAGCTTTCTAGTAAAACTGTGTAAGCCTGGAAGCAGTCTCTGGAGGAGGAGAACAGTGCTAGCTATCAGACATGTATCTTGAATGCCAGATTTCAAGTAATTGAATTTGGTTTGCAAAGGCAAAAGATAGCACTGACGAATTCAAGTGTGCTCTAACCATGTATATTTTTGTTTGTAAATAATCAAAGTGTAGTGCAAGAATTTCTTCCAGGAGGCTGTGAGCACACAGGGCAGATGTGAGGATTGCAGCCAGCAGTTGTGGCACTGCTTTCACCATGACTTACAAGGATAATACATAATCACAAAGGGCTTCTCCCCACTGTTCTGCACTGCTGTGGGAGTGGCTGAAGCTGGATTTTTTCAGCTTAACTGCTTAATAAGACTGCTGAATGAAATCACAGTTTTCATTTCAGTCTTAACAGCTTAAGGCATCTGTGGGGCAAAGTAATTTTAAGCATCTAACTCTCAAGTTTAAGCTGATTAACTATGCTGCTCCACTCCCTAATCGCTCATCCCTTACAACCTATAGGCTATCACTTTTACCTTCTCCTTACCCACAACCTTTTAAAGTCATTTTAGAAGTGGATACTACTCAAACATTGCCATTTTTCTCTTCTTTAGTGCTTCTTTAGTCCTCTGTGTGTATCTCGAACAGTGGGCAACAAAAAGTTTGTCATTTAGCTCAACTCATACATTAAATTGTGCTCTCCTATTTAACCTGTCTTCAGCTGTTCATTCACAACCAAAATTTAGGATTTGTTTATCTCTCTGACAATTTCTTTCACTTTGGTAAATCTACAGAGGATTATGATTGGCATATGGCAACAGAGTAAAGAAAAGCAAAGGGAGACACTAAAGTCTTAGAGAGGAAAACAGGGAGTAGAGCTTAAGTGCAAATCTGCATATTGGTTTGTGGGCCATATTTCTTTGTTGGATGCTCATTCCATTTAGTATCTATATCATATTAGTGTCTGAAATATGTATCTAGTAATTAGAATGTGATGAGAGCCTTCAAATAAAATAATACAGACATCCGAATCCAATAAACAAGTTAAAAAACGAAACTCAAAGAAAATGGAGTTTTTTAAAATCTCTCTTCCTCTTTTCCCTCCTTTTGCCTCCTTCCTTTCCTTCCTTCACTATCCATCCCCATCCCATATTTGGATCACTGACAAAAAACACTGACAAAATTCAATTTGAATTTTAGTAAGCATGCAGTTTTTAGGCTTATAAATCCTCCTTAAATGTAATCTTGATTCTACTAAAGATAGAGGCACAAAGGGTTCTCAGATGGATGAGAGTGTGTTATTAGATATCTAGAAAATAAAAAGTCTTGTTTAGCTCTGTGGTTATACATCACCTGTCCCAATGGTGGGGGCACCTGTCTCAGGTACCAGTCATGCTTGTTTTCCATGTTTCATCCCAGTCTCCAACCATAGTGCCCCTCATCAGGCACCTCATGCTCTGCTCAGAGGAGCAGGGCTGGATCTCAGAAATGATCACATCTGCAGCGCAACAGGTCTGTGCTTCATCAAATATGGAAGGACAAGGAGGACCTCACCTTTCCAGTACACTAACAAGGAACTTGTGGCTTTGGAAGATAGGAGTGTCAGACCCAAGTCCCTTGAAGCAGAAATGAAAAGGCTTCAAACATAGGTCTGAGAGACTCCTTTCTCCCACCCTCTGATGAGCACAAAGACAAGAATTCCATCCGCATCCACTGTCTAGCTGTCCTTCTGGATCTGAACATCAGACAGGTCTCAGCAGGCTTGGTTGAAGCCAGTCATGTCCAACCTGTGGGTCAAGATCTCTCAGGTAATTATTGACTGGATCCTCCTTCATGGTTAGTAATTCCTCTCCTTTCCTAACTTTTCCTATGGAAATAGAGAACTGGGAGACCTTGTTGTTTCACCTTTGGAAGGAGACAGAGAAGGCATCAGTTATCTCCATGTGTGTCTGTGTCTGCTGTCATTAAATCATCCACCCTATTCAACCATAGTCCGACATTTTCCTCGTTTCACTTTTACCAGTAATTTATTGGTCTCTTTATTGTAATCAATTTCTTTTGCAAATCATATCTTTAGTTCAGCTTTGGCCTTTCCTAATACCATCCCCTGCATGCCCAGGCAATGTTTTCAAGCTCCTCATTTATAGCTTGTCTCTGCTTCCACCTCCTGACAGAGGAAGGCGTTTTATTTCATATATATTTAGTTGTAGTTGTGTGAATGCTCACTGCATGTGTGTGAAAACTAGGAAACTGCATATAAATAGAAGCAGTTGCAGCTTGCACTTTCAGCTGTACACAGGAGACTTCTACGTGGGCTTTCTCTCATCAGTTTGTACATAACAGTTACTTGGTGAAAAAACATTATTAAATGCTTCTGCAGGAATGATGTGATATACACAATGTGAAATCTTTGCTTCCTATTATCATTTCTCCTCAGCATCACTGGAGAGACTGTAATTTGGCCCAGTTTATTTATAGATGCAGTACAAAACAGTTGCATTTGACTAGTGCTTTTAGCAGTAATAAAAATATTGTGAATCATAGTTCTATTCCTTTTGGAACTCACTACTGATAACTATCTTGGAGAAAAAGATGTCTTTCTCCGGGTTCTGTTTTCAAAACTTCTATATGTGTGTTTTGTATTAATGGGCAGGGAAATTGAGGACTTGAGATCAAATTAATTTTTTTTTAATATGATTTATCCAGTTAATGCTTTAGATATTGACATTTATTTCAAAATTTTACATAAAATAAAGAGATTTCAGAAGGAGAGATAATTTAGAAAGCTTGCATGAAAAAGATTATTTTTTAACCATTTTTAATTGAGCCTCAAGTCTTTTATAAATTGTATGATCACTAAATCTTAAATATAGACTAAACTAAAATGTGCATCTCTAGTTGTTTTTTGTAGTTACTTATCTAATGTGTCTCTGCCTACCACTGTAGTAATACATTTATCGGAAAGAATCACCAGTTATTCTGTTCCAAATATTTATTTTAATAATCTAAACAATTCAATTACTATCTTGTGATATTTAATATATTACAGTTATAATCCACATGATGATCACACATTTTCTTTTGATAGTGTCTTGTTACTACCCACTTACAACACAGTATGTTATTTATTTGTTATGAGATAGGACAATAAATGTTACTGAATATTCCAGAATTCATAGTTTAAGGAGAGTTATGTAGTAATGTAGCAATTTGCAAGTTATTCTGTGAATCAGATCAAGCCCATTGCATATAGCAAGGTATAAACCTTATTTAGATACATGAAGTTTCAGCTATTTATGTTTTTTCTAAAATTATGTCAGCCATACTGTGATATGGAAATCTTAGGGCATTCATGTAACTTTAACAGCCCTATCATCAATGCCCACACAACCTTAAGTGCTTTATCACAGCTGCTTTCCAAAGGCATACTTCAGTTTCACTGAAATCTTCAGGGCAGAATATATTTGAACACAGTAACAATTTTATTTTTGCACAGCAAGGCTTATGTCAGAAGTTGCTTGTTACGTAACTGAAAACATTTTGGTAAGTCATCGACATCCATACTACTTAAAAGGTATTCTGCTTTTGTGCTTTTAAATACAGATTTGGAAGCCTGACTGCAGTTTTAATCTGCAGCTATCAGAGCTGGGTGTTGCACAGTTTGGGGCAGGTGACCAGAGTACTGCAGTAATGGAGTAGACATTGTAAAAGAAAGTGCAAAGAGCTTGTTGAGGTGTGCCTCTCAAATGTCACACAGGTGTTAATTTGAGGAAAGGACAACCTGAGGAGTGGCAGCATGGCACCAAATGGTTCCAGGATCCTGAGCGTTCCTGCTGATAGCTTTGAGCAGCTACACTGCTGAGGAGACAAGTGGAAGTCACAGCCTATTTTTACAAATATTAATTGCAGAAGTGGGCATAAAAGCAAGGAAGTGTGTAGGTAGATCCTTGCTATTCCCTTTGGATTTACTTGCAGTAATTTTAGAGCTGCACTGCATATGCCAATATTCTTGAAGTGTATCTGTACATGTCAGCTGTAGAATACCTTAAATCCAGTCAATAATTGATTCACCTGAACTCTGTCATGTAGTGGAGAAGCAAGACCTCTTCATTTCTGTACCAGTAAAAAGCCTGAGGAAACAGTTCTTATTTTTAAAAGAAGCCAGATTTATTGTCCTGATGTTTTTAAAATTTATTCATTACTATTTGTAATTGTAATATTGTGAAAATGTATAATTCAGGTCTGGCCTCACAAAAGATCCCCTTTTAAAATCCCAATACATGAAGTATACTGTTAGCTTGTAAAATGGTAATTTCTCTCTTAACACACTCAAATTCATATTTTATATATGTTTTTACATATTTCTGCTAAAACTTGCTGTCTAGTCTACATACAGGTGAAGCTTGCATGAGGGATGAGGAAACACAACTGTTATCCATAATAGTCAGAGTAGCCTGGATATTCAAAGTAATGTAATTGCATGAATAAAAGCAAAATGAAATATTAATATAACTGAGAACATAGAGTTTTGCAAAAACTGAAGGAAAACAGGGAATTTCAAAACTTGGTTTCTAAAGCCCTGAACCAATGTGTAGACATTTTAATATTTGCAACAAGAAAGGGATATATTGGTTTTGGTTAGTGAACACTCTAAAGTTATTGATGTTAGTAGATACAGCAAGTGGTCCACATTTTGGAAGCAACTATGTACTTGGTGAATGAATAAAGACCTACAAGCCTAAATTCAGACATAAAGCTCTGAAAATTCTAGATGAAGATGCTTTTCATATCTTGTGGTCTTTGTGTATCTAGAGGCATGTTCTGATAAAACATACTCTTCAAATCCCACACTGACGCCCGCTCCTTTCAAATTCACCAGACAAACAAATACATCTTGTAGGGGTATTTCCAGGCTTTTCTTCCAGTTTCTGAATCCCTGCCCTGTCACTGAGTCTTCTGATAGGGGAAATCAGCTGTTATTGAAAAAGGCTACATTTGTACTTTATATGCTGATTTTGTAGTTAACTTACTAAAGTATGGTAAAAACCAAAGAAAAACATGTGTTTTAAAAAAAGACATACCCATACAATTTGTTATTTTGACACAGGTTCCTGTTTACAACAGACATTTCTGAAAGTATTCACAGATGAATTAGGCTTGTTATTAAGAAGATGTAGCATAAAATTTTGTATAGAAGGTTTTCATTTCATATCTTGACCCATGTCATTTAAATCTGACAAAGAACACTCTTTTCAGCCATCTGTGAAAGATGGAGTCCAGTTATTCTGGAGGATGCTAAGTTAATGCTTCTGCAGCCTTATTGTGGATAGCAGCTTGGGCTTGGATCTCAGCAAGTATGTTTCATCCCTCTGTGAGAGAAGAGAGGATATGAAATATGTGCCCCAGAGTGGCATTGAGTAATTGTTTGGAGTAAAATGGGATTAAAGAGTAAATCCTACCTCTATAGCACTGACTGACAGATTTCATAGTGTGAGGAAACAAGATAAGCGGCAATAAAGAGGAAGTGTTAATCTGGTGCATTGTGTTGTCTACTTAGTGGTCATGATTTTTGATTTTTTATTTTAATATGGTTCAATTTACCTCATCACTTAACTCCTTCCACTAAGGGGCATTTTGTTTTGGGACCAAAAAGGGACACCAACATTCTCAGCTGGAAAATTTAAGTGGTCATTTCTTCTGTGTTGCACCTAAAACATATTATCTTTAAAGGCAGAGTCATCAGTTCTGAGGATGCTGAGAGGCAGAATGCTTATTCTCTTCCTTTGTTTAAATGTGATAAATTTCCTTCAAATTTATAGTTTAAAAATGAGGTTATTAGAGGCAAACAGTGGATAAAATATATGTGCTGCTATAATAGTATGTCCCGGGATGATGATACTGCATGTTTCTGTGGAGATACTTTTAAGAGTTTTGTCTTACTTGTCATTGTGTTAAAGATTTAAAATAGTTTCATATTATCTGGTTTGTGGTAGTTTTTGTATTCATCTTGGCAGTAATGAAAACATGAGGGTTATTTAGGGTTTTTTGTTTATGAAAGACATGTGTTTAACTGAAATAGGAAATGGAATCATATATCTATATTGTCCTCTTTATATTTTGGTTAGGCATGTAATCTTTCTTTGTTAATAAATTTGTTTAGAAATCTCACTGAATACTCAGTATTATTTAGATTTCATTTTATGAACTAACACTAGTAATGCTGTACTTAAGACCACGTTGAAGTTGATATTACATCAAGTTTTTGCATCACAGTATCCAGCTATATAAAGTTTATTGTAGCTGAACTGTGTTTTATTCTGTTGCATAAGAATGATTTTTAACTATTTGGACACCTTATGCTAATCTGAAATTATTTTGGTCAGTTGTCCCCAGATAAATTAATAGTCTTAGTATTTTTTTAAAGATTCAGAATTTCTGCCAGTAAGATGTAATAAAATTAGTTTTGAAACTTGACTGAAAAAGTGATTTCCATTGCTTTGTTCACTTATCTTAGAAACGGTTTCTTGGGGTCCTAGGTGTGAAAAGATGCAACTGTTTCAACTTTGAAAATTTGCATAGGAATGTCTTTCTTAATTTTTCTGGTTTTATATGTTGTAACTTTTAGTTGCTGTCACTGTTTGCCTGTAATGATATAATCATGGTGAATACTACTCTCCTGAGAGGCTTTCTAATTTAGAGAATAATGCCAGACACTTCAACTTTTTGGCTTCTTAAACAGAAGACACCTCAATAACTTCAGAAATTTCTTGCCTCTTTATTTTGATAGCTTTTGATGGTTAAGATTATGACATATTTATATCTAGGTATAAGGTAACATGATTTTCTAAATAATGACTGGGGGTTTGAGGTCCAAGAGCATGGCATGTCAGGTGTGAGGCTGACAGGTTTACCACAAGAGCTACAGTGCCTTAGCCTTTTGTCAGCACTGTTTGGTACAGCAGATGCTCTTGCATCACGAGGTAGATCCCCATCTCTGTGCAACTATCCCATCGTATAAAGTGAAGCTGCATCTTTCCATGCTCATTGGGAATGAAGATGTTTTTCAGTTCCTTTAATATATATTTTGAATCCCATGCAGCAGAGTTTATTTAGCTGTCAGTGGTTTATCTTTCATCTCCTTCTGCTCAAGATTCTTACAAAGTACAACTCCATGTCTGAAATAGCATGAGGCCAATCTTAGCTGTGTAAACTATGCACATTACAAAGTATTCCAATAATCTGGTAAAATTTTTTCTTTCTGCTTTTGGTGTGGGCATCCTAATAGTTTGTGTATGGTCTGAATCTTCTCTTAAATAAAACACAGTAAAGGACAGTGGGAAGAAAGAATGGTTTTGTCCCAAAAGCTTTCTGAATGTTCTTTGTTACAGGCCCCCTTTCTTGTGTACCTGCAAGAGGTGTGCACACTAGAAGCAAGTGTTTCAGCATATGTAGGAGAGTGATCAAATTGTTACACTAATTTGCACACTGGAATATGAGTCATGTTTACTTCTGCCACTACACAATTCAAATATTTGTCCAGAGTAGTTAATCATAAAAGAGCTCAAAGTTAGGGGAGAATGTAACAAGATTAGGTTGGTTACTTACTAGCCAAAAAAAATCAATAAAAGAGAATCTAATTATCACTTGAACTCTGCCCTTGTCAAATCGGATGTGAATTAAAAAGGCCAGTATCCTAAGCATAATATATAAAATAAGCTTTGAAACTAGTTTTAGGAAGGAAATACAATTTTCTTTCCACTTGAATAAAAAAAAGACATGATGTACATCTCTGTACTTTGTGTCTTCACTAATGAACCAATGTAAGCTAAGTGTTAATTCTCATTGTCAAAGTTTATGCCTAATATACCAACTTTTTTAATTCTCACTTGATATTAAATTAATGAAGAAAAATTGATTAGGAAAAAACAAACCATGTACACAAACTGTAGGACTCCTGTCAGGTTTTGATTAACTTTAAGGGATTCCTTATGTGTGGTACAGATATCTGGATAGTCTGAAGTACTCTTTATTTACAAGGTTGTACAGAAGAGTGTGCATTTCTAAAAAATAAATCCCTCCCTCCCCAGCCCATCTTCAGTTACAGAGTTTAAGCTTGTCACAAGAATAGGTCAAAGTCATTGGAACGGACAATTTTTTAAAGTTACAAATGCTGTGCATAAGCATCTTGCTCATGACTGATTTCAATGAGATTTCTTCACGATCTCTCTATTTGTTGTCACTTCTATAGTAATACTCCAAATAGCTTCGATTTTTCACTTGTACTATTTTTGGTTCCAGAACTAGTTAAAAAGGAGGATCCCATTCTCACTGCATAGTTGCTTCCCAGAGAAAAATTTCCCTTTTTTTGACCATGCTGTAAGGCAGCTGGCAAGCTTCAAATAGAAGTTCAGAGGGAGCTTCTGAAGAGGGGGACACTTTGTTGAGATGCCACGTGCAGTGGAGGCACATCATATTTCTCCACCTTTCAGGAAGGGATTGCTCTTGCCTTAAAAAAGGCCATGCAGCAAACAAAAATTGCTTAACAAGCTATGGAGAGAACCCTTGATTGTGTAAGGCTCTGTATTTTGGCAGTATTTTGCCCAGGAGCAGTCCAGTGAAACACTTTGTGAGTGTAAGAGATACATTTAACCCTTATAACAAAAAAAGATTTAAAAAAAAAAGGTCTGTTGAGCATACCTGAAGTCTTCCAACAGAAATGGATTGCTGCAGTCCTATTTTGTTCTATTTTGTAGCCCAGGTAGATGCCATTGTACTGGGGAATTATGGAACATTGATTTTTTTTGTAACAGAAGGTAAAGGAGAATAGAAACCTAAGTGCCAGCAATTACCCAGAGAATTTGGAGTTAACAAAATACCAAATAATGATAAAGAAAAATACAAAATTTGTATCTGCCTTAAGCTTATCTTGTAATAGGTACAGAATTTACATAACTGTAGCTCTGTTGCCTGGAAAGACGTGGAAAAAACAGCATTGAAAAGTCTACTTCATCTGTTCCATTTAAATTAAAATGCTTAGTGTGAAGAAACAGTGAAGGAGTTTTTTAGGGACAGTTAGGGTTTTTTGCCTCTTTTCTTTTGAAATATGTGGTTGAATTTTAACACTAATGATCTAATGCACATCAACATCTTTTATTTCAGAGAGATCATAGCATTTTGTTCTCAGAAATGCAAAGCACTGTGTTTTTAGGTCTGTGATTTATTTTTTCTCCCTCAAGCCTCATGTAGGTAGAATTTGCTGATATTTGTTTTTTGATTTTTTTAAAATCTTTTATTTTGCCAAAGGTTTTCCTTATTTTGCCTCTTCATTAAGAAGCTTTCTGTTGCCTTCTTGTTTTTTTTTTTTTTTTTTGTTCTGCTTTTCATAACCTTTGATTCTCTCCTGGTCTTTTTATATACCAGATAAGGTATTGGAGATGTTTGATAGACTGTGTTGTCCCACCTAGGTCTGCTGGTCATAATTTTCTTCCATTTTTTGACTTCTGATCTTTATACTCTTAATACTTAATACTCTTTGACCTTGGTTTACATACCTCATATTGTACATATTTGTCTTCCACATTTTGTCTGGATCAGCCTCAGCATATCTTCCAAAATCTTTCTCCATCAAACTTCCTTGTTAAATATTACCCTCAAATTTTCAGAGCGTGAATTGACACAGATGTTCAAGGCATAGTGATGCCTGTTCTTGGATTAGGCTTACATCACTTGCCTGAAGCAATTGTCCTAGGTACTAATTATATTCCTAAATACTTAGTATTTAATATATAGTTGCCCCTTGCAAGTATAAGTGCTTCAGATGAAATACAGATTATAAACACCGAAGTCAACCTTTGACCTATAAAGGACAATGGGAATCATAAATAGGGACATTGTGAGAAGTTGCCAAAGCCTTTTATGTATGAAAGTTATTGGAAAAATCTGACATAGTAGCAAGGTGAAAAATAGGGTGTGTTGATTTTAATAATGATACAAGGAACATGTGTCATGGAAGAATTTTAACACATTCAGGAGAGAGCTGAATACAATTGCAAATGATAAAGTAGACTGATAGAACAAGGTAATAAAAAGGCTTCACAATAGAGAGAATCATACCTTTTCAGATCATCTCTAAGCAAAATGTCAAATCAAAGTGGGAGGCAAAATATCTCAGAACCACAGATTTATTAAAATCTACTTATATTATGCAATCTTGAAAATCTTAATTCTCTAAAGATGCAAATACAAAGATTTTGTGAGTGACTTTATAGGGGGCTTAAATTTTGGCTTTAGAAGAGAAGGGCTTGATAAAATGACTTCAAAAAAGAAAAAAATCAGGGCTTGAGCTATATATGTGTAATCATAAAGTAGGTTAGATGTGGTAAAATTTATTAAACCTTTCAGAAATTCTGCATTAGATTAACTGCAATTTTTTTGGTGTCAGCATGGCTTTGACAAATTGCTATTGTTTGAGAACCATAGTTAAGAAAAGAGTTGGCATAAGCCAGGAGTAGCTGGTTTGTATATTCACTCTGCCAAATTAAAAGCAAAATATGTCAGGTTGCACCCTGCACATTGTTGAGTAGTAAATCCTGTTGGAAGGTCTTTTTATTTAAAAAAAACCCCAAACTTTTTAAAACTTTCAAAATTTATGGAAACTCCTTTTCCTCTCACAATCCAATCCAATAAGTAAGTAGGGATAAGAATAATATTTTAATTCCTCATTTCATAATGAGAAGAAGCAGTAAATTCAAGAGCCTGTGTCTTAATTCTGTGGCCAAATTGCATAAGAAAATTGCTTTATTTCTATATTGATGCAAAGTTCTTTTAATCTGCTGGAAAAGACCTTTGATTTTTACGTCTCAAGTAATGTGGCTCAATACCAATTTCAAAAAAATTTAAATGCCATTTAAAAAGTATGAAGATTAGAATGGATGGGTAAGCTAACTCAAGTATGCCTACAGCTGCTCTTACTGCCCGGTTTGCTGTTCTGTGCATTCAAGTGCCTGATCTGAACTCAGCCTAAGTATGACTCCAGGGAAAGTATGTGCTGCAGAAGCTTGAGACAGAGAAGGTACTCATTTGTCATCTGATTCTGTGGCAGGGAGGTTCAGTCCTGGTACTGAGGGTGATGCTGAGCTGCATCACTCAAGAGGGAAATCTGGCCTTGGTGGAATGCCAGGTGACTGCTACTCCAGGGAGATTCACTTTTTTCCCTTTTTGATGGGTCTGAGCTCTGTCCCTGGGAGTCTGTCACCAATGTCCTTCTGCTGACCTCCTCTGGCATGCAGTGCCTGAATGGGAAAGCTGCTGGAGCTGAAGGTGAATCTGAAGAGCTTTTGTCTACTATTGACTTCCACCAACTGAAGATTGTTTTGAGTCTGGGCAGCTGCTGAACACACTTTCTACTCACAGAAGCTTCAGTACAGCTTCTACAAGAATGTTTGAAGTCACATTATTTCCTGGTATCACATGGACTTCTCCAGATCCTGGTGTCCTTTTGGTTACTACTTCTGTTTCAGGAGTTTCTCTGCAGTGTTATTACCCCTGTGCAGCCTTCCCCTCCCCCTTGGTCATTTGCTGTTACCTATTATCACCTCTAAAATTTACAAAAAACTGATATTTACTGGAGGAGAAGGCACTAACTCTGTTGCCTTCTCCATGCATGTTCTCCAGGGTTTTACACTTGCATCTGTTCCTTAGCCAGTGAATCCTCCGAAGTTTTACGTTACTTGTTAGAGGTTTCCAGTGGATGTCAGGAGGCCCTTTGTTCTTGGAAGTGAAGAAAAACAGCTGAGGCAAACTAAAGTGCTTTCTCATGCTGATCCCTACAGCAAATGAAACAGAATAGGAAGCAGAAGAGATACGTGGAATACAAGACTGAGTTTTCAGGGTAATTCACAGAATCCAGACATGTTTTGGGATTGCTAAATCACACAGGAATTGTGATCCTGGAAGAGCCAGGATGTTATAGCAAAAGTTAAGGAAAGAGGAGGTGTGTGCCGTGTGTGAATACAAAGTTACTCCCTGAGTTTGTCAAGGTTGAGTAAGATACACATTGAGTATTTTCAGTTCTAGCAAAATAGTCCTTTCTTTTACTCTCCTTCTAGGTTATATTCCACAGACATTGTTTTCCAAAGTACAACGAGTACATTGGACTTTGGTGCTTCCTTAGTAGAACAATATGTATTAACATTAGGGGGGAAAGGATTTATGTTCTTATTATTCTGCAGCTTTTAATGTATTTATGAGGACTATTGAAAAAGAAGAGCAACCAATCTCTCCAAATAACCTAAAGAAAAAAAAAAATCCCAAAAAAATAAAAATCTCAAAACATATTTAAGATATGCATATAAGATACACCTGAAAGCTTATCTTCATAGATTAAAAACAGGGAGGAAATTAAATACTCCAACCTTAGCCTTATTAGTTTCTTGTTGACAGACATTTCTGAGGTTAAACTTTGGGGTTTTTTCTCAGCATTGCCAAGGAATGTGTTTATATACATACATGTATGTGTGTGTGTGTGTGTGTGTTGTGTGTGTATTTCAACTATTGGCTGGCTGTTCCCTCAACTCAAACAATTCTCTAAAGGAAAAAAATGCCTAAAAGGAAAGAACAGAGGACAAGATTATAATTTTACACAAATGCATACTGTGGCAGGGAGGTAGCTGATTTGAGTGGAAAATATGACTACAAAACTTGGATTAAATAAGTCTAGAGATCAAAATCCCAAGCAGAATTTGAAAACAAGCTGTAGGCCTGAAAAATTCAGCTTTTTGTAGTACATTTACATTTTCTTAAGGATGTTACCAAGATTTGGAAAAAGACTTTTAAAAACCTTGTTTCTAATGGCTTATGTTTGTGAAAGGAACTTTTATATTCTGTATTTTATTTGTTGTTGTGGGACCTTTTTTCCTCTCATTTTCCTTTCACTTTTTGTCCCAGAGATAGTACCTTAAGAAAAAATACACTGTTCTGGTGCTTTTTACTGCATGGTTTGATATTGGCATCTGATATAGATACTGGGATAAGGGCTGCTTTGAGAACTTAACTGGCTGTCTGCTTGCTGTTTTATATTTCCCTTGGAAGGACATCTCTGAAGTTCTTGATGATGTAGGGGAAGTGCAATATCATCTCATTGCCATCAGTTTTATTAATAGCAAGTGGTACATATGGCTATGTAGAAGCATTCTCTCTTGAACCATATACTTCTACTAAATGGATTGGCTTAGATTATTTTATAAATCCTCCTTTAGGAGCATAAGGAGCAGCTACTCAGATACCCAGCCTGCTTTCTTAAATATTTTACATATGATGTTTGCATCATGTCTACCAAGCAGTATGAAGATAATTCAAACAATGTATTAAGATGCAAGATGATTCATGAGCAGAGAGCTACAGATGGTCTATTATTGAATTACTAAGTAACAGTGGGAAGTCTGGGACAATAATTATGGCATTTACCTGCACAGGGGCCAGCAAGCTGTTCAGACCTAGTTGTCTGAGAGGCAGACTTGTTGTTTTGCACACTAAACTTTTTTTTTTTTTTTTTTTTTTGCTCACTTACTCATTATCAGAAGGGGAAAAGAAACAAGAAACCCTTTCCACACTGGATTCCAGACAGTGCATAGTTACAGTCAAAATTACCATTATGCATGGGAGATCATAGCCATGTATGTAGCATCTCACCACAAGGATGTGAACAGCTTCTTGTGGGAAAAAAATTTGAGAAACATGCTTTGTTATAATTTAGCTCAAGTGTCTAACAGACTAAGTGCATTTTTGTCCTTTTTATCATCTTTGATGCATTCTCATGTAGTGTGCTTTTCTATTTATAATCTAAGTGCCATATAGATAAGCACTTCACATATAAATTCATCAGAAGAAGGATCAAATGAGTATGAAGCAATCTACAGTTACTATAACAGAGAGATTAATTATCCAGACCCAATTTATAATTGAGTAAGAAAGGAATGGATTTTTTTTAATAAAAAATAACACCTAGGCAATTATCTGGGAAGATTGCATCATTTAAAATGTATTTTGATGACTGTGTTTTATAATTTTAATCCTTTTTATCTCCACATTTAGGTAGAAATGAATTCCATAAAATCATTTTCTTTTTAACAGTTTGACTGCCTGTTTGTAAAATGTCTGTGGGAGAAAAAACTCCCCAAGGTGCATTTCAGGATGTTTTATGTGCTAGAAAACAACAGAAAGCCTGATCACTCAGTAGTTTTTATTGACTTTCTGTTCTGTGTGCAGTTCTGTTTCTCTTGGTGAATGACTTTTGTCTCAGATTCCCTTGAGTTCATTCAAGTAGCAGAATTACACAGTCCTGTTCAATGTCAACAGGTGCATCCAAATTTTATCTCTTTAAATAATTAATTGTTGTTTGAAACTCTTTGTAAACAACATCTGACAGTAGAAGACTACTCATACTCCTTTTATTCTATACCGAGAAATGTCATTCACACATTTGATTACATAGTTTAAGTATGAATTTATTATTAAGCACATGTCCTGAATTCCTCATTCTGCATAATATATTGAGCCAAACAGATGCATACAGTAAGTGTTCACGCATTTTATTTTATTGGAATAAAAGTAACTAATGTTTTAATGTAGATTAAAGCCTTTTATTTTACTTTATTGTCTCCAAAATCACAATTTAAGGCATAAAGACTGAGAGAGGATGATCAATTGGATGCTTTTGTAGCTGTGGCTAATGACTTTAAATGGAAGAAGCTTTTTGAAATGGTGGAAAATTATTGATTTAAAATAAAGCTTATTCTTCTCACTCTTTTCCCCCCATCGTCAAAATACTTCCCCCAAGCTGCTGCAGATGGTCACAGTCTTTTTTCAAACTTTTTTTGACTTGCATTTCCACAGCATTAGGCTTGATTATTTCTGTTGGATTGCTTTAGGGAACCCAACATCAACACTCATTTGCAATATCCAAGTAAGATGATGCAGTATGATAGCTTGCTCTCAAAAGAAGGTCATTATTTTTCCTTTAACCCTTCCTACAGATATGCTAGAGCCAGACATTTTATCAGAAATCCCAATAGCTCCTTTTCATAAGGGAGGCAGCTGTTGGCAAAGCTTTAATATTATAAGCTTTCACAGTGTATTTAGTTTGTATGTCTTTTTCTACGTTAACTTAATTTCATACAGTATTGGATAGAGTTTATATTGTTCACTGAAGGATTAGCATAATCTCTCATTTCACATCGTTTCATTTGGTTTGTTTCAGGGAATCATTAAAAAATTAAGATAGAGGAGACCTATGAGGTCATCTCATTCATCCCTAGAGTTCAAAGGTGGGAGTAACTCTACAACTAAATTATCATTGCCATTAAGTAAAATGTAATTTTTCAGTTCAAACTTTCTCTGCTTCAAATGTTTGATTAACTTAATCATAAGCAGTTTGCATGTTCTTTCTCATATGTAAAAGTATCAGCAGTACTGCAGTTTTAGATTATTCTGCCTTGATTGTGTTTTCATCTAGTACACTGAATGATATAATCTCACTTTCTATCTTCCAAAAAATTATTAGGGAACACCGAATTCATGTAAGCATTCATATTTTAAGGCTTGGCCAAACCTAAGCTCTTCTGTTCTGCTCTTTTAATAATAACAATAATAATGCTAATACTACTAAAATCATTATAATTAAGTAGTCAGGGCTTCTTATAACTACCGTTGTTTTAGTGGCACTCTTCATAAAATACTAAGAAACCCCATACCTTGATGTCTCCCCATATGTTGTAAATTTACTCAAGGCAAACAGAACAATTCTGAATTTAGCAACTGAAGAAAGGAGAAAAAGGAAAGGAAAAAAAGCTCCTTGTTGTTGCCAAGGAGAAAAAGGTAGTATTTTTAACATAAGGTATTAAAGAAAAACCCAACCCAGTGCTTTCAGAGAGAGAGATTGAGAGCCAGGATAATACATACAAGAAAACCCAAAACCAAACAAAAAAATCAAACCTCCCAAAACCCAATGAGAGCCCCAAGAACTCAAGAGGGGAAATATGTTTTTATACATGGAAAAATATAATACATGAGAGACTGTCAAGTGAGAAATTTAGAAGCAAGCTTATTTTGACATGTTGAAGATTTTATATTTTCAAAAGAGTTGTTGTTTGTATAAGAAGCTCTTGAATGGGGCTGCTCAATGAAGCATATGTGCTGCTGAAGAAGAGGAATTTGTGTGTTGATTCAAGGAGGAATCTCTCTGAAAAGTAGAACAGTTTTTGTCTTGTCTTAAGTCATGGTATCACAGGGAACATAAAAGGTGAAGTAGCACTGTTGGTGAAAGGACAAGGAGAAAGCTGAAAATTTAATTTTCAGTTTTATCTTCATGTAATTCCACTTCAAGTGTTTGAAAATGGTAATGAGAAGCCTACTAACATGTAGGACATTATTGTCTTGGATATCATTAAAAGGGGTTTGACATTTACTGGATTTGTCCCCCCCCTTCCTATTTCTCCTTCCTTCATTATTTTTGTTTCACATTTTGTTTCAAACATTCAGAGTCAGTGGTGCAAATTGTGGTACTAGAGACTGCTGTCACTGTTCTCCAGCTGCCTGTACACACATTAGGAGTGGCATTCTGTCATATCACAATCTCCAGGAGCCTTAAGGCATCTTGTTATTAGCTTTATACAAATGCTCAGTGTTCTTTTGCTACTGTCATCTGGTCTCACCTATGCAGAATTTTCAGTGCTTATAATTTCTATTAATGAAAATTTCAACTCAAAAAGGTTTATTTATGCTTAGAGGAACCATATCTGATACTTGTAAGATAAGAATAAAAATCTATAACTCTTGGGGGTCTTTTTAAATTTTAATCTTTTACATTACTTGGCAGTACATACATTACCTGCCAACATTATACATGCAGATGTGCTCTTTCTAGTTGTGATTTAGTTTATGCACATTGCTAATAAGATTTCAGGAAATGAGCTTATACTTGGAATATTTTTTATTAGTTATAGTCATCAGTACACTCCATGCATCTTGTTTATTTAAGTCTTTTCTATAATGTTAGGTCATGCTTCCATTCTCTGGATACTTGCTCCAGTGCCTTTTATTTTTCCATATAGGAAACACTGTCAGGGGCATAAATCTCTGTAAATTTTCCAGATGATATTCAGGCTGATAGGCACCTCAGTAGGAAATTATGCCAACCTCCTACTGAAATAGATCTTTGTCCTTCACGTCCCAGAAACTTGCTCCAAGAGAACTTGCTCCATGATTTTCCCTTAGGCTAAAGTGGGGCTGACTGGCTTTGTTATGACTTCAGCCAGCTCTTCAGCAGCCCTGGATGATGTGGTGCAGCAGATCCTACAGACTTGGTGAGTTTTCACAAGTAATCCCTTTCCTGATGGCAGTTCCTTCCCTCCTTGAACCCACTTCTTAGTGCAGAGCTCCTGAAGCCACAGCAGCATCCACTGGCACAGTCCCACAGTTTCTGTGTTTAAACTTTCCGTGTATCAGTAGAGGATTTAGGAAGTTGATTGCTAGCTCAGAGCTCTGCAAGTCACTGCCCAAGGAAAGGAGGTGGGAGTGCAAAGTGAGCAAAAGAACTGTGGGAGTAGCTGTCCCCATTCAGGAGCAAGGGGGAGAGGCTTGACTTGTCAGCAGAGTTGCTGTATGTAGGTGCTGCGAGACAGAATGGAAGGGGGACTTGAAAAGGGTGTGAATGTAGTGTCCATGGCATGGGAGAGAGGGCAGCTTCTTGGTGAGAGTTAAACCAAGGGCAGAACTAGTTAATTATGCCTGTGGAAGAGAACCCTCTCAATAAGGAAGTCTTTTTGTCTCTTTCTGCCCAGAGAGAGAAGAGCTTCCATCTTATTTTCCTCACTATATACAACTCTCAGGAGATATCACCTCTCTCTGCTATTAGTGGATATGGGTCTCCTACCTTAGGATGGATAATCACCATGCAAAAGGTTATACTTCTGGTCTGAGGAGTCCTCACACAGAAACCTTTTCTGTTCTCCAAAGTCTGTTCTCCACATGGAGCAGTTGCTGACCAAGTGTACAAGGCCAAAGGAAGCAATTAATTGAGTGTCCATGCAATTCCCAACTCATGATGATCCATTGACACATCTGGGTCTGTGCTTCCCATGTCACCCACATTGTCCCCACAACCCCAAGGATAAACATGTAAAGAATGCATGTAGCAGTAATACTTCAGTGATGAATGGTGTGGTCTTTTCAGGTTCTGCCTCACGGCAAGCCTGAAAGTTTTGGTTCAAACAACCTGCAGTTCTCAGCTAAGCTGGAGGGTTCAGTGATGTTGTCCTGCCTGAAACCCCTTTTTAATTAATGTCCTACTTAAAGTATTTTTACTTGGATTATGATTGTTATTTCTTGTTTTCAAGAAACTTTGCATCACTTCTTGGTTTAATGAAACATTCCTCTCATACTAGGCTGCAGTCTTAAGTTACAAACCTGCTGATGATGTCATCAAGCTGAACCAGTGCCCAAGGCACTTGCAATCCTCTTTTAAGGTTAAGAAACATAAGGTAATATCATATTCATGAAGTCACTTCTCTTTTTCCAAGAGTGGCAAAAAGTAGCCATTGACTGATAAGACAGAAGATAGTTGAATGTAGAAAATGATAATAAGTAATAGTAGCAAAAATTAGTTTAACTAGGGGTGATTGCAGTAGAAGAAAGTGCAGGTAAAGAAAAGAAAGGCTTTCCGAGGAGAGGATATGTGTGAGTGAAGAAGGAACAGCAGAATTGAAGAATGGGTTGAGAACTTTCAGTCACTTGGTGTGGTGGAGGAGCCTCCTCATGTTTGCTGTGCATTAAAAACTTTTAGCAGTGCTGAAAGTTGCATGTGGCAGTGTCAGCTCTGTAGGAGTTTGGACTTAATTATCTCCATCAAAGTTGCAGAGCACTTCGGTGCAGTACTTCTAGTTTATTTTTCTAAAATCTAATTTGTTCTCAAAACTGCTCTGAGAACTGAGCAAGCACATAGGAAATGCAGTGAAGCGAAACAGAGAATATGGTTTGAGAGCGCACTGTTTATCTAAATGGGATTGCTAATGTACTCACAGTCTTTCTGAGAAAAGGGGAAAAACCTGGCAAAAAACCACATTTTGCTTGTATGCTTATTCTACCAAAAGAATGGAGAAATTACCATTTCCTGTAAATTAAAAAAAAACGAAACAAAACAGACCAAAAAACAAATGCCCAATAGAAAAACCCAAACACCCAACAAGCACAAAACATCTCCACTTAATTAAGTTTTCTAGACATCATTTTTCTGAAGTACCTTTTCAAGCACTGGGCTTCCAACACCCTTGCTTTTACTTCCTTTACACTTGCATTCAATGTATTTTGTCCAGGAATCTAAGGTATTTAATGGATTTACCCAGCTTCACATTACATTTGAATCACAGGCTCAGATCATAATATGCTTGACTAAAAATCTGCATTTACATAAATGTCTTTTTTTTTTTTCTAAACAGTTTACTGTACAAACATGAAATATTTCTCTGCAAGCTTGAAAGGTTACTTCATTTATAGGTGACATCTTTGTTCTGACACTTGAATTTCTCCATTAGTTTAATAAAACAGTGTCAGCTGTGTGTAAGTAGTAATCAAGAGTCAAAAAGAGTGTTTTAAAACGAGATAGGAGTTCAAACCTGTTGAGCCATAGTCAATTCTCCTTGTCTTCTTAACTCCCTATTCTAAGGTAATTTGTTTTGTAATATAATAGAATGAATTCTCCTCAAAACAAAGACAAAAGAAAGCATGGAATTAAATTAGCTTTCTGGCCTTCTTAACCTTGTTCTCCCCCAGTCAATGTAATTTGTTCCCGGTATAGACTTATTGTTTGCAAAGCACTTCTCTGATAAGTGTTAAATAAATGCTCAATATTAATATTACAAGTATATTTCTTTGCAATTCGCTCATTTAATTGACCTCTATTTTACTACAGTTTATAATGACAACAAATTAAATCCTTTTTCAGCCTTCATTGATCTTCTTTCATCCCACATTGTGTTTTCTAAACCGTTTTTCATCTGAAATCCCTTTTAGAAGATAGGAATAAATGTAAAATTGCTTAAACTTATTTTAGCTTACCCGCTCCTTTTCTCAATCTACCCACAGATTTGGAAGATTTTTTTACAGTATTTCAGCTACAGAAATTCAAACTAAGCATACTTATTAAACCATATGGCTTAAATAGTGATGATCAATGGAAGTGAAAAACAACAGTTGCAATAGTTTACCAGTGTATTTGAGAGGAGTGCAAAAAACACCTCAGGTGTTTTGTTCTTTCCAGTGGTAAAAGGGAAGTGAAACAGTCCTAATCCTTTTTATTTGTCACATGGAGAATAAATGGTCAGTTATATATTTTGGATGCAACACTCTACAGCCGAAATGAATTTCTAATAAATATTTCCATGTCTTTTGTCATAATTTATTATTTATTTTTCTTATTGCAGTACTCCTTTAAATGTTGGCTTAATAATATCCACCATAGTGTACTTAGCAAGACTCTTTGCTTATTTATAACTTTTTTTTAAATAAAAGTTTTAACTCAGTTTCATGAGGTTCTTTTTCATAGAGTTATAAAGTGATTTGCCATTGACTGTGACTCCTATTAAAATCTCTTCTCTGTGATACATCTTCCCTATTTATGCTTCAGACAAATCTGTTTCCAAGATGCGTTCTACATTTGGTTTTTCTAATTTGGCATATTCCTTGTCAAAGTAATTTACTAGAAGCTGTGTTTGTTTTAATGGCAGATTCCCCTGGAATGGGGAAGCATTTTATATCAACCATGTGTACTAGAATGGAAATTCCCAGTTATACCATTCTGATTCTTAGTCTTGTGAACAATTTGTAACCTGGTCACATGAAAACCTCCTTGTCTATGGGATGGGATACATCAGAATTCCACAGCACAAAATAAGATCTGCATTTTGTGAAACTGGCTAATAACAAAAATGAGAAAGGCAAATAAAGAACACAGAAGAAATGCAAAGACTTGGAATATCAGTAAGTGAGATAGGTTTTAAGATTTCTTTCATCTCTGATCTTATTCCAGAGCTAGAAGTAGCTCAGAAAATCACAACTGAAAAAACCCATCCTGCCACAGAAAATCGTGACTGGCAAAAAGAAGAGAGAGTATTCTTAGAGTTCTCAGATCATATACGTGTGGAGAGGTTACTTTTTAAGCTTAAGTAAACAATTTAAAGATCCTTTTTGCATCTGACCTGTTTAATAAAGGTTAATGAAATGACCTCTATAAAATATCAGGTTTATTTATTGCATTGAAATGGATTAAAATCTTAGTTAATAGAAATCATAGGTGCTGTTTCTAAATAGCTAATTTCATAACAGTGAACCATTATAAGGCATATTATCTGGAAGGAGGTATTTAAGAAAGAAGAAGAAATAATAATTGGAAAGCAATTAATTTTCAAGATAGCTAAAACATAATGCCAGTTAGAAATAAACTGAGATTGAAAAGAGTAGCATGAAAAAAATGCAATCTAAAGCCAGTTTAAAAATATGTATATATTTGTATGTGTATACACACAAATAGATTAAAAGTACAAGCAATTGGATGTAAATAAAATCTGATGGAATGGGAAACATTTCAAAAATAGCTGGTGAGAATAATAAACAGATGTGTAATAAAGAAAGTTGAGGCAACAAAAGAGTGGTTTTTGAAGTATAATAGCAGTTGCTATTGCACAGTGTATTAGCAGTCAAAAAATTACTTCAATTATTGTTGTTATTAGTATTACTTCTACAGTGTTCAAAGAGGAAACAGAATTATTGCTGTTTAATTAAGAACCGAAGAAGCAAGACGATTATACTTTTTTTAAAAATTAAATTCAAATTGCATTAATAAACATGTCAGAAATAGTAGAATAGGATTTCCTAATACATTTTATTTAATATTACCTCTGTGCTAAGAAATAAAAATAGCATGAATTAAATAATTTAAAAATCAGAGTTTTAATTAATTTCAGATATATCAGGGAAAAGCCTTCAAACACATCTATGTGTAGTCAACAGCAAAAAACTTTCTCTTTTCTGTACTTTTTTTTTGTTGTGTCCCAGATGACAAAATAAGATTGTTGCATACCTGCTAGATATTGCATGTACCTTAAGGATGAATGCTACAATTAGAAAAGGCTTACTGTTTGTAAAGGAGCTACAGGTCATGTAAAGGTCATGGCTAGCAAATTTACAGACAGGTTAATCAGTATTGTCTCAGAAGGGTCAAAGAAGACGTCATGCAAGATAGATAGGTGGATATTATTATGTAGATATACCTTTGTATCTTGTAGACACAAAGATTTCAGAACATACTTAAAAGTAGTCGACTTTGTTGGGCAAATAAATGGAAACCAGGATGGGACTGGCTTCCAGTCATTCCACAGTACCGAGTGTGACTTTAAAGCTAAGCACTTTATTTTGTTGGAGTGGAGTGATTATTTTAAGAGTGTCTTTGCTTTTAATTCAAGTCCTACAGGAGTTTACTAACTAGTTCTTATTTGTCAATAGTTCAAAAAAGATGCTGATAAACTCAAAGAGCATTTACAGAATGAGAATGACCAAAGATCAAGAAAACTTCCTCTGTGATAAAAGATTCACAGAACTTGATCTGATTAGTTTATCAAAGGGATGATAAAAGGTACTGCCTAGAAAAAAGATATCTGATAACAGGGTTAATCTGTAGCTCACCTGAAGTAAATAATCCAAATTCTGGAAATTGAAGCTGTGAAAATTCAGACTCAGGTAACAAATTGTTAATAATAGAAGTAAATGAGATATGATAAACTGTTACAAGAATTATCATGTATATGCTATCAATATTATTGCATGTAATGTGTTTTAAAATGAATGCTAGTTCAGTGAAACCTTGTAAGTTCTTTTTGTTTTGGAAGCAAAAGTGGATATAGTTACTTACTAGAAAATATTTTCACCAACCCTTGAGAAGTAATATATTTATAACAACTCAAATATCACTGTTCAAAACAGATTTATTACTCAGTAATCCTTCATAATACAAAGGGATTAGGTTCACTGATTTATAGCAGTTCAATTTGTACTTGATACAATTAGTATTACACCAAGCTAGTGCAAAGATCAGCACACCTCAGTGTCCTGTCTTCAAACAGTCAGAAGCATGTGTGCAGAGAATGGAAGACAAGAGAGTACCTATGTACTGATGCAGAGATCTGTGGCTTATGAGCCACATATTGACTCTAACAGTGAATCACTTTTGGGGGAAACGGAAAAAGGAGAGGAACGAGAGAGAAAGGACAAACTCCCCCCCTAGGCAGGAGAAGTGCTAGGGGGACCCCATGCTGTTAAGCTCTCTGCAAGCATATATTGATTGCCCAAATGTAAACTAAGAGCTACGAGAAGAGGGAAAGGAAGGAATAACCAGCGATAGCTCCTTCCTTTGACACCCACCTCAAGAACATTGTTGGGGTCTGCAGCAGGTAAAAGGCTGTGGGAATTACAGCACAAGAGCAGTGGCATAAGAGCAGCAGAGAAAATGCTGCCACTGAGGCTCTAGAGAGCACTCCCCTCACAGCTTCAGCAAAGGGATCCAGACCCACAGCTGAAGGCTCTTAGGCCATTCAAAAAGCAAGGTGCTGAAAGCACAAAATACTTCTTGGTCTGCACCATGAGTACAAGTGTTTTAATGTATCTCTAGTCATATATAAGATGTCTTTCCAATTCTGTAACTCAGTTATGACATTTTACAGTCACTTAATGCTCTGGCTGCTATTCATCATCGAGTAACATTACATTAGCTGCATGAGAATTCAGTCATTTAATTTCACCATGTCTTGGTTTGAACATGATAAGCTCTATGATTTTTTTCTTCAATACTGTTTTCCAATTTGAATACTGCTATTTGTTTCCGTTCCATTTGTCATTCTCCTTTAATCCTTCTTAAACAGTTTTTCCTTTCTAAAAATGGAGTGAATTGTTCATTTACCTCTTGAGCCATATATTGGTGCATTTAATTTTGTCCCCAGCCTCACTAAGACCTTCCTTGTTCATTTCTCTAGTTAGCAGTTATATCCATATTCAGCCATTTAAAAGTGAAATCTGTCTTAATGATTATTGACTAAAGGAAGTAAATTTTTTTGAAGTATAGAAAAAAATAGAAAAATACTTTTAAAACTTAGTGACTTAATTTCATTTTGATTTAAATCAAAGAACCACGAACAAGAACAAAAAGCATCTTTATATACTACAATCAATATTTATGCAAGAAGGTGTTTGAAAGATGTGGGATGCCTTAGAGGGAACATTAAAAGGGCAGTTTAAATAATTCTTTAGAACTTCAAATAAACATGAGTTTGTTTTTAGATTTTATAAACTGAATTGGTAATCTTGGCTGAGACAGAAGTGAACATTTTATCTTTTTATTCCACAGCAAATGGTAGAGAAGCGATAAGCCTGGTGGTAAGGCATTTTAGTTTATTGGGGGGGGGTTGTGTGTGTGTGCATTCTCACTCAGTACAGGGATTTTTTGCTTTTTAGATGTGTGATTCAGAAACTGCTGCAGGTATTCACTGAAATCCAAACAAGCCTGTACAAGAAAAATAAATAAATAACCACTGTTGGGTTTTGAGCCAGTGAGTACATTAGGAATTTTACATTTGAATGTCATAACTTCTGAGAGAAACAATAAATCTTACCAAAAATGGCATTTCAACTCTTACTTTCACACAGAGTTATCTGACTGCCAGATTGTTTCTCTCCATACAAAGAGATTGTAAATCTTTAGAAAGGAGGAAAATCCTTTTTAAAAAGATTCGCTATCTTCTGCTTTATCTTTTTTACCTCTCATATGATTATCAAAAAAAAAAAAGTTGTGTTAGACTCTGCACAAGATTTGTTCAGGGTTAGGGGTCTTTTTTTGGTTGGTTGTTTTATATTTGTTTGTTTGATTGTTTGTTTGGGGTTTTTTTTGGGTTTTTTTTGTTTTTTTGTTGTTTTTTTTTTTTTTTTTGTTGGTTGCCTCGTTGGATGGTTTTTGTTTTCTGTTTAGTGATTTATTGTTTTTCCTAAATTGGGAGTTTGGATATCTCAATATTATCACTATTATCTCAATATATATCTATAAAATTTCTCAATAAAAGCAAAAATATGACAAGGAAAGAAATATAATCTACATTTATAATAGAGAGTTTGCTTTTTAACACTTCTGACTTCTATGGAACTGAGGACTGATGCTTGCTGTTGAAATCAGAGTATGAGATTGTTCCTTTAATCAGGCTGTCCCCAATTTTGGGTTTTGCCCTAGAACATAAATTCAGTTAGTTTAGCTGTTTATTTGCACCATACCAACCCAGAAATATAAACCAAAAAGAACTGATTAAAGAAAACACCATGCTGGTTATCATAATAAATGGATAACAAAGGTATATTTAGGGGGATGGGGAGAGGGTAGGAAGGTGTCACCAGCTAAAAGTATATGCGAGCCTGTGGCTGAAAAAGGGAAGAAATAAAAGAATGCATTACTATTATAGTTTTTTGCTCAAACAAGGAGATAGAGAATAATACCAAAAGGCCTATTTTACCTGCAAGTGTCACACTTCATTTTATTCAGGTTAGTTGCCCAGATTCGTTTGATTTAGGTAAAGTTGTTTGGAAAATAGTATAATACTTCCATTCTTCAGGATTAGATACTATTATGACTTTCTTATAGGTATTTTTTTCATGTTATGAAACATGAGTATAATCATCAACAAATGTAACTACTGGTATTATGAAATCTAGCTTTAATCCATATCTTTGGATTGTTTAATGACTTACTCATTTAAATCAGCCCATTTTACACTGGTAGTAAAAAAAAATCATTCAACTAGGTAATTATAAGGGTAATAGAAAAATCTGGCAGGAAGCAAAAGCAGAAAAAAAGAATAATTGTTTCAAACACTGAACAGTTGGCACAAAAGATTATTGGTGACAGCTAAATACAGAATAGGGACGAAGACAAGGAACTCTTGTTCACTGTGTTCCCACAAATGATCTCATAAGAACAACAGCTTAGCAGGAGCTTCTCAGTACACACAGCAAGGTCTAGCTGGTACCAAGAACACGCTGCCCAAGGGTTGTGCGAGGGCACTGTCAGCCTCCTCCACTTCCCTGCCGGATGTCCTGAGTGAACCCCAAGGTGGGACACTGAGTTAAAGCTTAGGGCAGTGTTGGATGCTGGATAGCACCCTCTTCCAATGGAATAAAAGGGCTGGAAAGAGTGTTTCCTTGGTTTTAAACAGATGAAAAGGAAGTAGGAAGTTGAGAGACGGGAGTGTGCGAAAAGAGCAGTGCAATGAAAAGAAAGTGAGAGGATTGAGAGAGATGGGAGGGGAGAATAAACATGCTTTGCCATTTGGTCTGGAACTCAGCTCCAGTTATGCCAATGAATGTCCTTTCCTGACTCTGTGCTAATCAAAGCTGGCAGAATTCTCTGGCAGTCAGATACTGGGGAGCACAACAGGCCAGAAGCACTTCCTGTTATGTAGGGAAATTTCCTCTCAGAAATGGGAACCAGATATCTTGACAGTATAACCTAAGCTGTAAATGTAATTTCACTCTCAAATGCAGAACGCTGAACGATCAATACAGTCAAAAGCTACACTGGACATGGAAAATTACTGGCTATGAGTCAAGTATGATAAATGCATTCATCTGGGAGAGTACCTAGAATTTGCTATACCAAAAATGGGTTCCGTAAGCAGTAACAGGAAAATACTTGACTTCTGAAAAACAGACTCTGAGGGGAAATGGAACAATTTGAGGAAAAATCTGTAGCATCTTTCTGTATGGGATTCAATAAATAGATATGTAAGTGTTGAGTAAACCATACCTGAAAGTCATATTGAAAACCAAAAATATGTGAGAAAGGAACAAAAATAATTGTAGCTTATCATAATTAACAACACACTCAGAATATTAAAATGCAAAGAAGTAAAGAAAATGACTGAACACTATTATTTAGTATTAATGGTGTAGAATTAGCATGATGAATGAAACAGAGAGAACTAGTAAACTGGTGACAGCAACCATGAAAAGTAGAATTTCTAATTGGAAGGAGAGTCAAAGTAAAACAGAAGCTAATCACCACAAAAAAAGGCCTAAATGTGTAGTATTATGGCTGAAAATGTGGTGTGATAAGATAGAAGATAAATATGGATATATTGCAAGTGAGAGGGGTTTTGAGAGGTAAGAGGATAAAATTATGTAAGAAAAAGTCAATTAAAGAGAAAATTAGAACTATTGTTGTTTATAATACCAACCAGATCTGTTGCTTTGGTTTGGCTTTCCACAGCAACTCTCTCCTCTGTAAGATCAGAGGTCTGAGGAGAAATTCTGTACATAGCCTTTATTAAATATATGCATTATCTGCAAAGTATCTAATGTTAAAAAAAACCCTGAGCTCAACTCTCACTTGCTGTTATGAAGATTAATTAAATATTCAATACAATGCTTGAGATTTCTTAGATGGCACAATAGTTTTCTGAAGGGAGAGTAAAATGAAGAAACAATATCCCAAAGCCCCTATTTTGAGAAAGATGTGGCAGAATAACACCTAGTAAAACAGTTTGATAAAGGATATCCAGCATGAATTCAGGCAGAGGAGGTCATGCTGAGCTAATCTGTTTAAGTTCTTTGAAGATACTAGTGGTGAGAAAGATAAGGAAAATTTAGAGGATGTAGCATCCTTACATTTCAAAAAGAATTTGACAGGCTTTCACATCTGAGATAAATGCCTACAGAAAAAAACTCTGGAGGAGGAAATAAATGAAGATGTTGGTAAAAAATTATTTGAAAGTGAGAAAATGCTTTGTGAATTTCAGAGAAGTTGAATGACATTCTCCCGGTCATTCTGTTTTATGAAACTTAGACAATAGGACCAAATATGACATTATTAATTTTTAAAATAGTTGCAGAAAGAGACCAGAAATTATTAGGTTTATTAAATCAGTTGCTCAAAACTTGAGTCATTGGGATTAGGATTTGTCAGTAAACTATTTATGTTCACACCCAGAAAATCTTCTGTTACATGATCACAACACAATTTTCCACAGCATTTGCCTTCTTTACTGTATAAAGGGTTTAATATTCACTTGGCTATTCAGTAATTTGTTTTACCTTCTTTCAGCCTCAGGTCCTATTAATTATTACCACTTGTCTTGTGATTTCAGATAGATTTTTAAAATTCCTCATTGGCTTTCCCATGATAGTTTCTAATAGCACAGGCTGTACTACAATGGAAGAATATAGATGCCATCTTTCTGTGATGGGGAAGTGAGGCACTGAGCAATTACAGACAAAGGTGTCTCCTTATTTTGCATTGTCATTACGAGGTTCCTGCACCATGACCTTTTATTGTACTCAATTTATACAGCATTCTGTTTCAAAGGATAATGTGGTACAGTTTTGAAGTGCATAGTATTAAAATTCTAAAGTTAGAAAAAGCCATAAAATCACTGTTGATAGCAAGCTTTTTTGCATGTCGAAGAGAGAGGAGATGGTAATGTTGGGTTTTATAAAGTCAATGACACATTTTCTGATTACTGTTTCTCCTGTTATTCCTGAACACTTTGCATAAGTGGTCCCATGGTAATGTGATGTAATCACTTTCAGTTTCTATAATAAGGATGTGCTACTGTTTCTTATTTCCGAAGAAAAACTTATTGGATATTACACCATCATCTTCCTTTCTGAAGTTCAGGCCTGCCAGGAAGAGGGCAGTATTTTTAGTATTATCATGTTGGTTAAAATCTTTTTGCTTAACCCTTGAAATCTTGTATCTTTCTTGTGATTGTCATTCTTGTGATTAGTCTGTAGGCTTTGATTGGTGTGCCACATCTGGAAGAAAAAGAACCTTGTGTCTTTTAAGTGAATCTGATAAACTCAAACTGTGCTTTTAATTGAAGCCCCTTGGAACTCATAGAATAAAAGTGTTATATCACATTGCATCACATCCTATTATGTCAGCACAGGATGAGCAGGAAATACAAACATGTAAGCCAAAGTGGGGTTTTTTCTTTAGAAGCTTCATTTCATATCATTGTAGCTTGTGGTTAACGTTGGGTTTGGCAGTATAAATTGAGAACACTTCTCCTTCAAGCTTCAGAGATTAAGTCACGAATACTTATTCCTTGACTGTCGCTTAATTTATGTCTTTCGTTGTAAAATCTTTATCTGTCCAATTTAAATTGTGTTTTTGTCTTTGTATTGAGTTCTGTCATGAGAGAGATTGTTTCCTGCCAAATATCATTTTACTGCAATATATAATAGGCTAAACAAGGTATGACTTTTTTCATTTAGTTGTCATATATATCACCTGATTTATTTAATGCAGGAACTGAATTAAAAATCAACAAAGGAATCAAAAGCCATAAACCATTATTTTCTGGAAAAAAAGAATCTGCAGGAAACATACAACTACTCAGATATATGTTAGAATTATGACTGCTTATATTTACTGTATTCCCTTGCTTTGAGACACATTTGCTCTGGATTTTTCCCTAGGGCAACCAAGCAGTCTTAAAATTACAAATTGGCAACAATGAACAGACAGAAAAATAATGTGTATTTCTGAAATAGACATGTATCAGAGGTGTCAATTGAAGGTCTTTGAAAAAAAAGAAAAACAGATGTAGGGTCATATTGTGAGGAAGAAATAACAACTTGAAAGCTTTGAACATGCTGTAGTTACTGAATCTACAAAATGTACTCATTTTACTTCTTTATATGAATCTCAAAACTTTAAGGTGACAATCATGCTTGGGTTCTTGAAGCTGAGTCATCAAGAGATCACCTTGGGGGCTTGGACAGTTTGGCTGTTTCTATGTTTCTTTACTTGTCTGCTATCAGATAAGTTATGCTAGTATTTTAGAGTGATAAAACTCCATGAATGAAAATTGTCAGTCAGATCATAATTTTGATGATCAGGCTTGACTGAAGCTTTTTTCAATCAAAAGATGGTGCTGTTAAATAAGCATTTGTGTTGTAATCATCCAGCTTGAGTCATTACAAGTCTATTTCAAGAATTAGCTGAGTAACAAGTTTTACATATGGGTTTTAGGATTTGATTTAGCTTTGTTGGTTTTGTTTATTACAAAATGGACAAGGAAGTAAAAGGGAGGGAAGGAGGCAGGGAGGAAAGAATGAAAAGGGGTAAAGAGGTAACAGAACAAACTAAGAGAAAGAGAAAAGAAGAAGGGGAGAGACAGAGAGAGAGAGAGAGAGAAGGGAACAGGAATAATCTGAAACCTTGAGTCAGTCACTGGTCCTCAGTTTCAATTTTGGAGTGCTTTCATTCAGATGGTACTTTATTTACTCTTTCACACTTTTTTCACAGCTTTAAAAATTATTTTTCCTTACCAAAAAAGATGTATATAAAAAACAATAATTTCCTTTCATTGTCATTTTTCCTCTGTAAAAACAAGAGGATATTTTTGCGGATTTCAAACTGAACCTCTGTGCACTGACTCATGTGAAATGACTGTTATATCCTATACTCATTCTGGTTTGTACTTCACAATTTATTCAGGTTGTTAAAGTCCTGGAATTCATTGCTAGGCTTCTGGGTCTTCATATTATCACAGGACAAAAGGAATGACCTCTATGCGTGAATTGGTTTTATTGTTGTTTTCTACATGGGTTGATGATGGCAGCCGATGGGGATGAGACACTAAAGCTTAAACAGTAAAGCTCTCTTCAAGGATGAAGCAGTAAAAAGTGAGGGTATTTTTCCTTTCCTTATAAATAAGAAAAATGCTTATACTTGATGAGTTCTTCAAGTGAAATTGGTGAGCTGGAAAACTTCAGTCAGGTGAGAGGGCCTCTTCTTCAGTCAATTTTTGGAGACTGCTTGAAGGAATATGTCTATTTGAATAGAAACTCAGTGTAGAAGGAAGATTTTATTGAGTATGTCATCTTTGTGTTATAAAAGAAACTCTTGAAATTTAGAAGACAATTTGCCTTTAGGGAGCCTTTGGAAAATAAGAGGATTTTTTACTTTTTAATAGAGAAAGTCTTTAGGAATATTAGACAGGAAGATGACTTTTTCCATCAGTACCAATTTTGATTTTAGAAAATTATTAGCTCTTGCCTGAGGCAAGAAACCAAATTATTTTGCTGTATTTCAGAAAAATGTAATTACAGTATTTATTTCCAAATATGTTTTTAGGAAGGAGTTTGATTGAACTTTATTTCTAATACAGCCAAGGGAGAACCAAAACGAAGATTGGTATGAATAGGTGTAGCTGATACTGACCCAATGCTTAGAGAACCTGAAGGAATAAAAAGGCTGGATGAGTAGACAACACCCCATTGGCTCTTCAGCACCATTCCAGAGTACACACAGAAATGGGTCTGACCAGACCTAAAAGACAGTTAAAACCTACCACAACACTAATTAATTGGAAAAATGCCCATTTTTTTCCCTTAATTGAAAATAAAACATTCTGAAGCCAAAAATTCTATCCTTCTTCAGCTAATAAATGTGTTGTCAAAAACCTTCATCTGTGAAGGACCTACAGTCATGTATACCTTGGAGACAGAAATGAAATTGTAGAATCATAGTTCATTTCAGTTGGAAGAGACCTCTAAAGATCCTGGAGTTCAACCACCCTGTCATGGGCAGGACATGTTTCAATGAATCAACTTGCTCAAAGCCCCATCCAACCTGGCCTTGAACTTCCAGGGACAGGATATCTAAAGCCTCTCTGGACAATCTGTTCCACAAACCATATTTTATGTTCTCATCATTAAAAAATTTTTTTCCTTTAATCTGACCCAAATTTACCCTCTTTCAATTTAAAATATTTGACCCTTAGACTTTTGTCTAAGCATTCAACCCTTATCCTGTCACGACAGGTCTAGGTAAAAAGCTTCTCTATCTTGTTTATAAGCCTCTTTTATATAGTGAAGGGAAGTGCACCTCTGGATTAAGAAGGAGGCAGTAGGATGACAATGGCTCAGAAAAATGGAGCCATCTTGGACATGAGTGGTTGCTAAAATTAGCAGACATTGGTGCATAACTCAAATGTGCCAGAAGTCATTCAGAAGTGACAAGCAGAACCAGTATTGCAAGCCTGCAAGCCCATGGTGGCCAACTGAATAGAAGTTGCAAATGTGTGTTGCTGCAGCTGAGCTGAAGACTCTGGATTGTAATCACACACACCAGTGATGTAGCAGAGGCTTTAGCAGAGGCCCTAGTCAGCTTCCCCAACAGATCAGCTCTATTTAGTTCCATGTCATTGCAACCCATTGTCATCTGAGGATATTCAATAAAATTTTATCCATGAAACCTTCTTTTCAAACCTTCTACACTCTGTTGAAAATGTGTTGTGCAAGAATATTGCCAGCATTTAAATAAGGAAAGCTTTCTGTTTACTTCAGCCTGTGTAGATACTTAGATAACTGATTTTTATTTACATGGAAAAGCTTTGGCAGCTGCTGAATATCAAGATGACTGGAACCAGTGATTTTTTTTCAGTAGTGAGGAAGAAATAGCTTGTTGCAGTAATTTTCCATGCACAGAGTGGTTCTTGCAACCAAGGCCAGTATTTCAAAAGTTTGTCAAAATTTACCTGACTGCATGTCTTGTCATAGGGCTTGTGTGATGGGAGTCAGTTTAGTGCATTTTATTTTAGAAATGTTGATCTATTTTTATCTGCTTTTTCAAATGTTTGGAGTTTATTGGCAAAAAGTGAGAAATGTACCAGCAATCCAGGGAACTTGAGAGTTTTCCTGCTGAGCTTAATATAAGAGCAGTTCTCACTCCACAGGGGCACTCTATTTTCTGCTAGCTAATGTCCACATGGTGGGGGTTTTTTTGTTTGGTTTTTTTTTTTTTTTCATTTAGTAAAGAAGATGTTTTTGAAATCTGCTCCAGAGCCCATTAACAATTGCAGGAAAGCTTTGGAGTTCGAACCAGATGTAAAACATTTACTTAAGTGCTTTCTTGAATCTGAGCCTTCCATGCTATCCCTGAAAATCTGGTTTCTAAATTTACACCTGCAGGTGTTACAAGTGGAGATTGAAATAGTATCTAAAAATAGGTTAGTGTTATAAACAAATCACACCTGTTACAGGAGCAAGGAGCAGAGACAGGGCTGCTTTGTACCATCCACTGCAATACTGGGTAATCTTACATGAAGAGTCACAGAAAAATTTAGCAGTCAGGCTATAATATAGCGTTCCTGTGACATGTCTCAGGTTAATGAACAGCCTGACTATTTCAGTAAGACATCAGTTACCTGTCGGTCACAAGGACATTTATTTTCTGGGCAGTAAGAAATAATTTTAAATATTATGCAACAGTATGTATATTCCTGGGGAATTTGTTTAATTGGAGTAACTTGTGAAAATTAAACAAGAAATTTCCTTCTTAAATGCTTTTCTTAAACACCTTTAGTGTTACTCAGTAGTGATTTTAGGTTTCATACTGTTAGTTGGCCTTGAGCTGTAGATTTTACTAGTCCTTACCTGAAACAGTATTCCCTCATGGTTATATTTTGATTTCTTTAAATTAAAAAAGAAAAAAAAAGTTAATCTCTATATTCCTTTTTCTGTTTCCATAAAAAGGCTTCACTGTATATTGTGAGGGCTCACCTTCCTGGTGGGAAAAAGCTGTAAGATGTAAAGCCACTAGATATCTTCATGTAAATAGTCTTTCCTAAATCCCTTTCAGTTGGAATTATCTCAGCTGTTGCTCATAATTATAAAATACATATTTTTCAAATACAAATCTAGTGATTTTTCTCTTATACAAGATCACATAAATTGCAGGAGCATGACAGTAATTAACACGGAGGGGGATAAAATTAGTGAATTGCATTTTCAACAACATATTTTCTAATTTGATTTAAAAAGTAATTGTATCATAAAAGGTGTTTCAAAAGCCTGTGGAACTAGTGCTGTGTTTGTTGCTTTCTTGGTACATGTGATCCCTTCTAAAGTGATGGAATTAAAAATACCATACTTAAAATGTCTTCCAGGGTGTTGAGAAGCAGTTTCTCACCTCGTGACAGGCCACTCTATTGTCTAAAACTCATCTGGGTTCCCAGTAATGGAAACAGACAATATTCTTAGTGTGTTAATTGTTGAGATGCCAAGTCAGAATACAATTAGAAATAGTTTAACATACCCTTAAATCCCAATAAAGCCAATTGAAACTAACTGTGTTCAAATGTTTTCCTACAATCAAGATTAAAGGAATAGAGGCAGACTGGACACTTGCCAAGTTTTTCTGATCTGAATGAAACATCATATAGCAGTTCAGCTATGAGGTTCAGCAATACAAACCCAAGTCTAAAAGTAACCAGCATTTATTTACCTTTATTTCCCTAGGAGTGTAGAACATGGAGAGTGGCTTCCAGGCTAGCAATTTATGGTTTTGCTCTAGTAATTATATGCTGTATGTCTTGCCATCTTATAGCAAGGATAACTGATAACTTTACTCGTGTAAGAAGTGCCCAAGGTGTTGCTGGTCTAAGAAAGTAATTTTAAGAAAGTTAATGCTTCTGTATGGTCTGTTGTTTTTCTCAGTTTTTCTGAGGCTGCTCAGATGCATTTGCTAAGCAAACTGACACAGCAAGGTGGAATAAATCTACGTATGGGGATTATAATTTCAGATTTTCAGAAACTGCAGTACTTCAGCTGTGACAACTGACATGTTGAACTCATGTTTGTACAGGTGTAATATACATGTCCATGCGTGAATAATACAGGAGCTACTAAGTAATCTGGAAAGCTCATACACCAGGCTAGGATTAGTCATTTCCTGAGTTATCTAGGGCTTGTTACCTAGCAAGAGAATAGCAAAAATAATACTCTCTCACCTAATATTTGGTGAAGTATTTCCATTATTTAAGAGTTTCAATATCCAAAGGTGCAACCTAACACTGAATGATAAGTCTTTCAAACAGATCCTCTTATAAATTGACTGTACATTAGAAGTAGTGAATACCAACCATCTTTTCTAAAGGAGAATGAAGCAAATACTTGACTGAAAAATACTCAACAAGTTCTGAAACTTAAATTATTCCTTCTTTTCCCTCTCAGCTTTGATGATAATTCTTAAAGAACAGTACTTATTTGTGATTATGCCTTTTTGGTTGCCCCTTAAGTTGCAGTCTGTATCTTGCCCTCCAGTTGGAAGTCACCAGTCCAGCAGCCTCCCACATCTATAAGCTAGGGATGCCAGTTCCTGAGTGGCTGACAGGGGATAATTTGAGCTAATGTATTTTATGCATTTTAAAAATATCTGATCCGTTTGAAATGTGGCACAAGTGAAACTTCTTTCCTTCCTGATCACTTGCTAATTGAGTGTCCTTGCAGTTCTCTACCTGAGTACTTCAAATATAATGAATAAATATTAATGAAAACCTCTAATGAATTTAGATTATGGAATGTATTTGATCATTAGATTATATCTTTGAAAAACTTCAGTTAGAAGAATGAGAAAGAATTCCATGCTGAAACTTGATTCTAAATTTATGCATATTAGGTTTGCTTCTTATTCTGCTAGGTCATTAGGTTTCACAGAACATGTATTCTGCAATAAAACTGTGTTTTTGTAAAGGTTTTACTCAAAAGTGTCAATGAAGTTCTTTTCTACTTAAAATTAGTTTTATTGCAGTTGTTACTATTCAGCTGCAATTGATTTTTAAAGGAAAAAATAACCGATGAATTTCTAACCATATTTAAAAGGTGAGTGATAATTTATATGGTAAACGAACTGGGTCCTCACAAAAGGAAATGAAAATGCTGACTTTGTGCCAATTCCTACCATCTTTATTCACAGTGTCTTATACTTTATTCCACATGAAAGCCCTAGCTGAGAGATTTGGACTACTTGCCTAGAAAAGCAATTACCTCGATAAATGAAGATGACAGAGTCTTTTCTTAAATAAACATGAATAATCCTTCCAGCCATTCAGAAAGCTGAACGTACAGGTGCCATCTTATCCTGGCATAACAGTTTGTTAAAAAAGCCCAACTTTTCATTCAATATTTCAAAGGGCTGGATTAAGCTACAGTTATTTTCATATTCCTTGCTTTTATTCCTGGTTTTGATTCATAGGTAAGTAATAGTTATTACAACAATTCAGGATGAACTTTCTAATTTCTGCATAAATGGATCAGTAAAATAGTCTTTTCAAATAAGATAAGCCTTTGCAAATACTGTTCCAATTAAAGTTTCATGCAATCAGCAGGACTTTTTTTGGATAATCTCACTGCAGACATTTTGTTCCAAAAAAAAATAATACTCATATTTGATACAGTGAAAGAAACTAAGTAAAAAAAATAAGTTACATTCTAGGTAAAGGGGTACTTTATGTGTATCCTGTTTCTGGTTTTTCAAAATCTGTCAGACTTCAATATTCTATTAATCAGGTTATTGCTACTGTCTTTCATTGATTCATCTCTGGATTTAATTTTTAATGAAGGTTTTCCTATTTCAGAGAAGAGCAGCCAAAGCACTTATTCTTCCATCTCTAGGTATTTTTTACTTCCAGTTTTCTCCTAGAGGAAGGAGAAAGATTAAAGGGCTAGATTTAACCCATCATATATTTGTATAAACAAAAGAAATAATACAGGTTTTCCAGAGTTTCCAGATTATTTTTCTTTTCTTCATATTGTAATGTACTGTCCTTGGATAACATGATTGCCTTGCCAGAATTCCCTTGGCCAAATCATTCTGGAGCAATTAAATTTAAAAAACAACCAATCAAACAAACAAAACCCAAAAAATCCCTCCCAACAATCCTGAAAATTTGTTCTTAACTGAAACTGACTGACCCATACAGATCACAAAAATGCAGAATGGGTGTCCATTTTCTGTCACTGTTGGTCAGCCTTTGTGCAGTCTGGCATGACAGAGTATGTTCTTTGTGACTCTTGTCATCTGCCAGGGCCCAGGTGGCCTCTACGTGCTGAAGCCTCCCCTGTAGCAGCTACAGTCTCCATCTAAGCATGTGTTGTTCACTCCAGTGAGAAGAAATGATGACAGAGATGCCATGGAAGAGCTGTCCATGCAGAAATGAGCCTTGTACTCTCATCCCTCTGGCCAGGAAAAACCCCAACCCAGTGCCTACCCTATGATTTGCACTCAGTTCTGGATTGTTCCAAGTCCCATTAATCAGTCTTCCTAGGAAGCCCTTTAAGTGTATCCTCCAGGAAAAAATATTCCCCTTCAGAGGTTGTAGTCAGCTGTCATAGTCTTTGTCCCCATTAAGAACTTGGCTCAACAGCCAAGGTGATGTGAGAGCAGACTGACAGTCATTCTCTTCAAATTAAAACCACTAATCAGACTAATGTTTTTCTGTTTTGTTCAAGATTTCAAGTCTTGTTTTGGCTAAATAGACCAATAGCAGATGTTACAGGAGCTGGTGGTGAATTCTCCATCATCCCTCCCAATCTGAAATCCAGTAAATACAATTTTGGCTTTGACAATAGGAGGTCACAGGCTTGGTGCTGACCTGATAGTGTCTCAGAACATGTCTGGCCTTGCCTTGATGAGAGCTGGGTTTAGCAGGGGCAGCAGTTGTCTGGTGGCCACATGCCTGTGGTTTTCCTGCCTTGGCCTCTTTAGACTTTTAAACCACTAAATATGCTAACAACATTTTATGTGTAACTCTCACACTGTAGCATGACCAGCTGCAGCAGCTAGAGACATGGATGGTGGCATCCAGCTGAGATAAAGAAGGGTTGGTACTAGAGCAGATTCCTAGTGCAACCTGAGTTGCCTGGCAGGACCCCTCTCAACTGGAAAGTGATAAACTTGCAGCCTGTTCAATATCTGCTTGTCCTCCCAGTTGTATTGAATCAAATACTGCAACCTGCCTTTCAGGTTTTTTCCTTGGCACTGTAGTCTGTCCTTTTTTGGATACCCGAAGGGATTCAAAACTCTCTGCAATATTCTGAAAGGCAGCATCCAAGCTGTATTTAGATGGTAACAAAAAATGCCACTACAGATTTTAAACAATACGGCAATCTGTGATCTGTAACAAAATAGATTTTAAATGTACCACAAAATGGATCAAAAAATTCTATTTTTTCTCAGAGAGCTAATGTGATCTGCCATGTGTCTCTTCTCCTGGGCTTTACCCTACACAACAGTCCCAAATTCTTGCTGTTTAAAGTTTCTCTGAGCATTTACTTAGACGATCATTTGGAACCAGTTAGTGAAGTAGTTTCCTCACAGCTGTCATGATATACCATGATTAAAACAGTGTCCTCTTCCTTCCTCTTACTTCTATGTCCATTATTGTCTTGAGGCTACATTTCAGTGATGAGTAGCTACAGTTTTTTCTAAATTAAAGCAGTTCTAGCAGAAATGTGATCTGTGATTCCTGTAGTTGTTTTCTTTTCTCAAAATACAATTTCAAGTGACCTGCACATAAGTTGGTTAGGGTGATGTTGTGGTTTGACACTGGCCAAATGCCAGGCACCCAGGAAAGTCATTCACTCACCCTCCCCTGCCACAGCTGGGCAGTGGAGAGAAAAAAAATTAACAAAGAGTTCATGAGTTGAGATAAGGATTGGGAGAAAACATTTCAAGGGCAAAACAGGCTCAACTTAAAGGTACCAAGTGAATTCATTACTAACAATATCAGTTCTCCATAAACTGCCTTGGCGTGGGTCCACTCTCACGAGCAGCAGTCCTCCCAAAACTGCTGCAACATGAGACCCTTCTATGGGCATATAGTCCTCCCAAAACTGCTGTGGCGTGGGTCACTCTTCCAGGGGTGCAGTCCTCCAAGGAAGGCTGCTCCAGCCTGGAAACAGGGCCCCAGTTCCCACTGGGACTCCCACTGGATCACACCCTCCTGCAGGTATCCACCTGCTCCACCATGGGCACCTTCCCCATGGGCTGTGGGTGGATCTCTGCATCCCCCTGGATCCCCACGGGCTGTGGGTGGATCTCTGCATCCCCCATGGATCCCCATGGGCTGTGGCTGGATCTCTGCATTTCTGTGGATCCCCAGGGGCTGTGGGTGGATCTCTGCATCCCCCATGGATCCCCATGGGCTGTGGGTGGATCTCTGCATCCCCATGGATACCCACGGGCTGTGGGTGGATCTCTGCATCCCCCTGTATCCCCATGGGCTGTGGGTGGATCTCTGCATTCCCCTGGATCCTCACGGGCTGTGGGTGGATCTCTGCATTCCTGTGGATCCCCATGGCTGCAGGGTCACAGTTGCTTCACCATGGTCTCACCACAGCCTGCAGAGGAATCTCAGCTCCAGTTCCTAAAGCAGCTCCTGCCCCTCCTTCTCCACTGACCTTGGTGTCTCGATGTTGTTTTTCTCACACGTTCTCACCTTCTCCTCTTCTCTGACTAGGGGCAAAAACCCTGTGACTTTGTTTTGATTTTCTTCTTAAATATGTTATCATAGAAGTGTTGCCACCATCTCTAATCGGCCCAGGTTTGGCCAGCAGCATTCCATCTTCAGAGCCAGGAGGGATTGGCTCTGCTGGACACAGTGGAAGCTTCCAGCAGCTTCTCACAGCACCCACCTGTGGCCCCTTGCTACCAAAGACCAGGCTGAGCAAAACCACACCAACCAAATCAGGTGACATTACTTGCCATCTATTCAGGAGGAAACTGTGCTTCATTAAGTGAGCATCTTTGTTGATTATGAGCTCCATGTACTGTTTTTGTAATTATTTTCCAAGAGCTACTTTACTGTTGCTTGGAATTTTTCCTGAATTAATTTGCCGGAAAAAGTTGTTCTAATTGCTTTAACATTTCAATGATCTATGCAATAAATCCACTTTAGCAGTTCATTCAAATTTATAATTACTACCACTTCAACCAATATTCTCTATTTTGTGCATTTACAATGAGGAAACACCATAGGTACTTCTAATAGTGTTAACCCTTACAGGATGTTTGAACTGTAATCAACTATAGATGAAAAGTTATTTGTTAGCATATTTTAACTAGGGTCATCCACTAGGATGCAACATTTTTCCTTAGTAGCTGTTAAATAGGACAAAAATAATCCATAGTGCTTCCAAAGTAACTTTTCTTGTAAAAAAAAATTAATTTACTTCAATGGATTTAATTTCTTTTTGAAGTAGGATGAGAACTTGGATAAGAGCAGTCTTTCCTACTAATTGCTGATGCATTTGTCTAAGTCCCATATAACCTTGTGTGGTTTCCACCTTAACAAAATAGATGAGAGAATAGGGAGTTCCAGGATTTAGAGGTTTTCTGTGTTTGTTTTCTTGTTTGTTTTGTTAATCTTCTCTACACTCATGCAAGACTCCTGTCTAAAAATCAGTCGTAGAGTTTAGCTTTATACCAGATATTATTTCTCCTGCAGTAACCCACTACTGAGAAGTAAGAAACACATTACCCTTTATAGTGATGTAGAAAGGGAGTTTCTTATGTGTAAGACCCTTGAAAAACAAAGGTAGATTAATGTATGCATCAATAACAAGTATTTCAGCTAAGGAATAAAAAATAATAAGAAAAATGTAAACCTTAATGCTGGTAGCATGACCACATAATACAGGGATATGATTTTGAACATAATGTTTTCTGTCAAGTTTGATGATTTATTTCCATATGAAATAGATTGTTCTGTTAATAATTGTATACAAGTTTACTCTCAGCTTCTGTCCACGTAGCACTGAATTTCTGAAATTCTGCCTGTTAGAAGACAAGCAAATAAACAATTGGTCCTTACCAGGAGAAAAATAAGAGAAAGTGCATTAACCTTCCATCCTTCCATTTCCTTGCAACCATGTCTTCCAATTCTATTTTGTCCATAAAAAAGCAAGTAAACTAAGCTTCACTCTTGTCCTAGTCTAATTCCGTTCCTTCCTTCCTTCCTTGCTTCCTTCCTTCCTTCCTTCCTGCCTCCCTGCCGTTTGACAACTTCAGCAGATATCATTATGGAGCTCTGTCCTGATGACTTTAAAAGATTTAGAGCAAGTTTTATGAGAGAAAGATAATCATGCTATTTTAAATATGTTGGATCATATATTTCCTCCTAATTTTTACTTTAACAGTGAAATGCTAGTGTCACTGTCCACCCAGAGGGATGCCAAATGTCACTGCCCGAGGTGTCTCCTTAGACCTGAGATCACCTCTGGAGGACATGCAGGTGGTCTGGAACCCAGCTCTTTCCAATGCCCGTCGATGAGAGACTGCAGGAGGCTGTTCTTAGAGGTTTTCATGGTTGTTTATTGCTTCTTATCTCAGGAATGCTTTGTCCAGCAAACAGCAGTCTGCTCGCCAGACGTCCAGGGCAGAATCTGCCTGGCAGAGGCAGGAATTATCTTTTATACTCTAAATTACATACTAGGTATTTACAATTATTTTCCAATACAATACAACTTCGTTAAACAGTCCAACTTTGTCCCCATCCGATCTGAAAGTGCCAGCATGTCACCCAGTATGGATGACATGGAGAAGAAGGAGGAAGAGGCTTCCACACTCCTAAATTCTTCATGTTGGCCATGTGTCCCTTATCACAAACATCCCCAAAAGTCTATTTATCTACGTTCTAACATTCTAATTTACACTTTACTAATTTTTGTGACTTGTAATTCTTCCTGCAACATTGGCAAATTTCTCCAGGGACCCAAGTCCAGCCCCCAGGACCCCTGGGCACCATGCAAGGGTCTCTGACTCCCCTGCCAGGGGGGTTTAGAAGCACCCAGGGAAGCCAGGGGGAACACCCTGGACTCCAACATGCTAGGAGTTTTGAAGAGAATTTCAACCCCATCTTTACTGTACAATGCAGCTTAGCCTTTGTTTCTCACTATTTTTTTTATATCATTACTGCAAACACTTCACAGATCAAAAATTTGATCATCTCCAACACTTTGTAATGTACTGAATTCCTGTAAGGATAAAAGTCTATTCACTTAAGATAGTTTAGTATGAGAAAAAAATACTATTTTTCACTATTTTGCTCTAAAGAAATGGAAGGAAACTAAATAGTAGTATGTTTATAGGAGATCTTTGTAGAAAGAGAGTAAGATATAAGGAGGAGATGTAGAGTAAGTTCTAAGTCTAAAAGGCAAGCTGGCTTGCTCTACACCATTCTTTTTAAAAGGTCTTGGTTGCAAGAGGGATCAGCTATACTTAGAGGCATTTCATCTTGTGCATAATTGCTGGGTAGGCAGCTGTGCTTTATAAGGAGAATGCCTATAACAAAAATGTGTTGAACTGATAGACATACTGATAGAGGGAGGAGAGAGACCCTGAAAATACAAAGCACTTTGGTCTAAAATGTGCCTTAAGTTTTTGGTATGAATTATTTTAAACATTGGCTTTCACACCCTTTTGAAGTGTAAGGACAAAATATTTATTTTCTAAGATTTCATACAAAAATCGTCTAAATATTCTTGAAAGGTTTTATTAACAGATAGCAAAAAAAAATTTGGTGCAATTGATCTTCAAAGTAGTGCCTCATGGGCCTGGCTGCTGGATGTATTGTTTAACACAGGAAAGACTTAGCATTGTATTCTTGCTGTCAAATTAAAAATAAAACTACTGAATCAGATAGCAAATTATTGCTTTACAGTTATAAAGATAAGAGAAGAAACCTTTTTTTTTTTTTTTGAAATTCAAAATCTGCTATGGACGAGGCTTTTAAGCTTAAAGAAAAAGTGTTACTGCTTGATATATATGCATGCATCAACCTCTGTTCATGCTGCATTCACTCTGAAGGGATATACTTGAAACCTCTACTTTTGTTTACTGATGCTTGCTGAAGTATTACATGATGAAGGGTGGAGCTCAGAGGGAATCTCATCCATGTATATAAATACCTGAAGGGAGAATGCAACCAAGAGGGAGCTGGGCTCTTTTCATTGATGCCCAGTCCCAGGATCAGAGACAAGGGGCACAAGCTGAAACATTGAAGGTTCCCTGTTACCACCAGGAAACACTTTTTCACTATGTGGGTGATTAAGCGCTGGTACAAGGTGCCCAGAGAGGCAGCTGAGTCTCCCTCTGTGGAGGTATTCAAAAGCCATCTGGACACAGTCCTGAACAACCTGGTTTATTTATGTGTCCCAGCTTGAGCAGGTGAGTTAGAGCAGATGAGCTCCAGAGGCCCCTGCCAATCTCAAGCATTCTGCCATCCAGTGGAGATGCCTGCTGTACATGGTTAGAGCCAGTGTATCTAGGCAGCTTAACTTCTTGCACTGGCATAATATTTACTCCTTTTTTTATGATCAACACAATTTAGGCAGCCAGCATTGTAGGCACATGAGCAAAATCCTAAAGCATACTGTGAACTAACACTCATGATCTGTCATGAAATCCCAACAGGAGAAAAAGGCTGACTGATGAAATTATTTGAAGCCAGCCCTTTCACTGGCCCATCTGTTCTGGTAGTATCCCATCACTGGAGGGAGAGAGTAATTTCTTGTTACAAAGGGAATTACTACGAGACCTCAAAAGGTGTGCTGCAAGATAGCATGCTGTCTCAAGACAGCTATTTTAGTCACTTGACAGAGTGGTGTAATCAAAAGATTATGCAGTAACAGCAAGACTGTTGATGCATGTGCACTGCCACCACTTACTTTGTGCTCTTGATAAATTATTGAGCTGGACAGCCCATGGGGTCAGTGTGCACAGTACAGCAGGTTGCCCAGATCTAGTAATGGGGATTGAGGACAGAATTTTGTGCTTTCCTACCTGCTGTTACACACTTCTTTTGGCAGGTGTGGCTCTTGCATCTCTTCTCCCAGTTGTAAAATGCAGCATTTTCTTCCCACTGTGTTGTAAGGATTAATTAGTTGGCATTTAGAGAGAGTTTCAAAGAGGAGTTAATAGGACAGTGTTAAATCTAAGACACAAGAGAGTAGAATCTATTTGGTTTTTATCTGAGCAATCTCACTGATGTCAGAGAGCCAAGTTCCTTTTCTAGTCTAGGAAGACAAATCCTGGGGAGGTGATAAACCTCTGCAGCTTGCATCTGAAAATTTGTTTTAAAATCTTTCTGACCATAATTTCTGAACTGTGGCATGATGAATTAAATCAAAGTAAAGAAGCTGAATATGTAACTTTATTTTCAGTTCTGAGCACTCAGCGTGTCTCAGTAATTTTAAGAGGAAATGTGCAAAGTTTTGGGGTTTTTTTCTCTTTTTTTTAATGAGGTCACTTAAACAGCTGCTTCAAGTATGGAATTAAGAAGCTAACTTTGGTTATCTTGTCTTCTCAGAATATTAAAAAATTTAAGAAGGGCTTTCATTATATAGGGAAATCATAATGTGCCTTCTCTGAAGACTTCATCCATAAATAAATTCTTGTAAGCAGGGCTTAATATCAAATGAATAGAGTCTGCAGCTACAGCAGGTGTTTGAAAGTCAAAGAGTGGCACCAATAGGCATAATTTAAAGTTCATTAGCATCAGTAGAAGAAAAAAGTATATTTTTTGTTAAGTTCTGTATTTTAGCTAGAGCTTTACAAGGGCGTATATGCATTGGTAATTTTAAAATTATATCTTTAACAGCAGTATTAAAGTGCTTCTTAGTCATTACAACATTGTCTTGAAAATTCAGGTTTAAAAATAAAGTATAGATGAAAAGAGGACTTTATTAAAACAATTAAATAGCCCTTAATGCAGGGCTTGGCTATAGTATCTCTGGAGGGCTTGTGAAAATAACAAGAATCCCAGGAGTGGACTCTTAACACCATGAGAGACATTTTCTCTTCAAAGCCCATCAGTAGAAACCCTTGGATGCAGAAGCTGCCTATTCAATGCCCAGGTCTCCTGTGACTACACAAGTAACACAAGCTGGGGGTGCATATCCTGTTGGGATTGCACAGAAAGTGCAGCCTTATGTGCCACTTCCCCAGCCCTTGGGGAGGAAGTGGGGAGAGAAGCCTGTCCTTCTGACTGCCAGTCCCCCCCATTAATCTCCAGACTATTTTGTTGCAGCTGTGCTGAAATGTATTCCATACACCAGCTGTCAGCCTAATGTGACTTGAAATGGGCTGCTGTAATAAACCATTATCAGAGCACTTGAGGAGAATGTGAGCCTTGACCTTATCTGGATAATTATCTAATAGAGTGCACAGAGTGATCCCTTTAATTGCTGTTGTCATCCTTTGCAGCCATGGTAGAATATGCTGGCTTGGACAGTAACTGATTCCTAGGGTGTCTTTACACTTTTAATATCAACATCCCCCTTACAGTTCTGTCAACTTTGCTATAGATGAGAATCACACACAACTGAGAAATGAATTTTATTGGGAACATTTTAAAATTCTGTTATTTAAATTGCTTGCTAAATTGACTCCAGCCAGTTCTTGACAATTACTAATGTTTTAGACTATGAAATCCCTGAAAAATATTAGCAAACTTAGGTTATGGTCAGCAGCATTATAGTCAAAATGGAGGTCTGCTAGGTCAGGACAAGTTTTTCACCCCTTCTTGATCCACTGTCAAGAAGGCAAGATGCTCAGCTCTCCTTGAACAAAAATTTACACTGTTTGCTTATCACACAATAGCAATTCATTTTGGGAAAGGATCATTGAGTAGGACTCAGGAGTACATCCTTAACAGCTTGTTTCCTCTGGTGGTGAATGGGGATAAAGCAGAGGACCCAAACAAGTTCTATTTGTGTTACTTTATTTAGGAGCTTTCAAAAACTTTGATTTTTCGATGTGGAAATAAGGCATTTTGTGAGAATCTGTGTGTAGGTGGGAGGGTAGTTTTTAAGTCATCTTGTGTCTCTCATCTGCTTTCTGTTGCAAGTTCATCTAGTGGTAAAAACGCTGTCATTTCTCTTTAAGTAGCAAAACACACTATCAGTTCCAATTACAGATCCATTTTTTATACCCTGAAAAATTTATGCCAGTGTACATGTGTTAGTCATATAAATACACTTAATTGTGACTTGGGTATGATGTAACTGACATGTAATCCCAAATCCAGTTTATCATCTTTGAAAGAAATCTCTCATAATCTGTATTGCTGTCATGTTTCTAGTCCATATTATATCCTGAAAGGTCAGATTCTGGAAAGCAAGATCCATTACTTTTTAAAAATACATTGGGCAATTCTTTATTGAATAGTTATGGAATTGGAATTCTATTTCATTTTTTACCTTACCAAGAAGTCCTGCTCTGGTTCATACTCTTGGACTTTTGGCCTTGTATCTCTCAGAATCAGATGGCCAGCAGAAAACAGATAAGTGTTCTCATTAGAGATGTCTGCGCTTTATATTTTCATGCTTTAGGCATCTTTTCCTTTATATGTTATAAAAAAACTCTAAACATCTTTTTATGTTGGCAAGTTTATGTCATTACTTTTGCTTGATTTCTGTGTTTTCTTAATGAATTGTAGATTAATACACTATAATATTATTGATTTTTCACTTACACCCAATAAGAGATTTCAGATGTAAAAAGCAACTCATATTTCAGACTCTGGAAACTGAATGCACTGAAAGATTTTTAAATGTTTGTAGATAAGAAGGGCGATTTTTTTTTTTTTTTTTGCATGCATATATAAATGAAAATACAATGTAAAGATGGTTATTTAACAAAACAAAGATTTAAAATATAGCAAACAAACCCTTTGTTCCAATGCTGTGAAAATAAAGTATCTGTGTGAGTGAGTAGTGATGTAGGTCAATTCAGCTGCTCCTCATATTCGTTGTGACAGTTATTGGAATAGCTGGAGGCGGAGTGGTGACTGATACACTATCCTGTATTTAGAGTTTTAGATGCTATGGCATCAACAGCAAGACCAATGGCAGCACTTAAAAGGATATTGGTGATACAGAGGTTGAATTTCATCCTGAGAGGAGGTAATGATTCACACGGATTTTGGTGTTGACACAATTGACAAGGCAATAGGTACCAGATGCTTACATTTTTTTTCTCTTGTTACTTCTTTTATGACACTGAATTTCTTTGTTCCCCAGTTCTCCACATTTCCCTATTTAAAGGTGTACATAAGGAAAAAAAAATTAAAATGGGTTAGGTGTCAGATATTACTGTAACAGATATCATTTAACTCCATATAAATCATAATCCCTGACTTCCTACTTACATTGACTAAGCAATCAAGGCTGAATGTGGTCATTCCTAGGGACTGGGCAAACAGAAAATTATAGTTTTCATTTTATGCTGAAGAGTTTAGTGGACACATATTGCATACATAGCATGAGGGGTACACCAAGCATGAGTAATAGAAGAAATATTGTGGAAATTCTGTGATGATATTTTATTTGAATGAGAAAGGCAGTGGGATGAAGGCAAACACTGAGAGGGAGAGATAATGGTAGACAGGAAAAGACATAGGGTCATAAAAGTCTGGGATACAATGAAGGAACAGGGATTCAGGAGAGATCTGATTTTGCAAGTACTGTATGTACCAGTTTTTAATACAGCACTAACACAAGAACAAATTCATGTGAGAAGTGGACTATTTTTTTTAGCACAGGCCACAATTTCCAGAGTATTAAGTAGTATATGACATTACCAGCAGAATTAGCATATTCTGAGAACTATTTATTGTGTGGAAATAAATATTGTTAACTTAGAAACATATATATAGACACCTAAAACGAGTGCAGATCTTCTCACTTCACATTGCTCTGATGCCTAGGCAGCCAAATGTCTCATCACTGCAGATCTGTATCTCCTTGATAAGTAATTCAGTAGGATTGGAAGGTTGCTTTGGAATATTGTAAAGAAAGGGCACATAGCAAGATCTTTCAGCTGATGTTCACAGCTAAAGGTGAGAAAAGGGTAGGTTTCATGATGACTGATAAAGTTTGGAGTTGCACTATGCCTGCAACTTAATAGCAGTGATCAGTAGTCAAGAGAGATTGTGAACAGTCTTTTCTATTAATATTACTTTGTAATGCTGTGCTCTTGACTGTAACCCTTTCTTTACAACTGTTTATCTGAGATTTGCCTTCATTTTTGTACAAGTGAGGAGAATCATTTCATCTGTACTGTTACAAATATGGGTTAACACTCAACTGAGATCTGTACTTCACAATCATGGCTCTCACCCCAGCACATGCTAATATAAACTTGAAATTTTAGGGCAAGGTGCAAGAACAATTCCATGCTGCCCACAGAGTGCTGTACTCCAAAGTAAAATCAAGTGAGTTATCTTAGCTTTCAGTTATTAGTTATGCTGCCTTAATCTTCCAGCTCTTTGGATCTTCATGAGCCTTCTTTTGCAGGATAAAAGCAAAATTTAATTTGACATTGACTTGACTTTCAGATAATTCAGTTTTTAGCAGCAAGTAGGTAAGATTTTTAAATGCACTTGAATAAAATTGGTACTATGTGCTGATTCTCATTAAAGGATTAGGCTATAAGTATTTTATGAAGTTATTCTTTATAAAGTTATTTTATCAAGTTATTTTTAATTGACAGAAGAAAAAAATTAGAAGAACTCAAAGTAGAGGGAAGTGACATTATTCAGAAGCTTCCAACCAGGAAATTATTTGTCTACTTTGAATATAAAAAACCCCAAGTACTCTCTATTATATAGAGATCATGCTGGGCAAACTTTATTCAATTTCTTTTTTTTCCTGGGCCCTCTAATAAAAAATTCACCTAGAACATACTTCAATTTCTTGGGTCATTATTCCCTCTACGAGGACTTGGAGTGTGAAGAATAAAGGAGTTACACTTTCTTCCTCTTTTTCTTTACCACTTCATCTGTGAAAACTGACAGAATTCACAGTGTTGATCTGGGTTTATTCCATAAGAGGGTGAAAATCTACAGATGTGCAACAGGGCAGTGAAGGGGCTGTTGAAGAATAAGCCAGCAAAAGCTATTTAAAGATAACTTTTCCCCTGAAAAAGGCAGTGGTTTTTCACATGTATCCTCGACAAATGTTACCAGATATTTCGTCGTGGTTTTCTCTCTGTTGCATGGAGTTGGGTAAGCTGCTTTTATCTTACCTTTTGCCCTGCTATGATAAAAATCACCTCCCTTCCAGCTCTCATTTAGTCTAGTCCAAGTGGTCCTAGTACTGTCCTGGGAGGATGAAAAAGAAATAACTTCCTCTCTGAAAGAGCAGGATGACCTGAGTAGCCTCAGATGGCTAAGGATAAGGGAAAGGAATAGTTCAGGAAAGAGGATTGCAGGACAAGGGTGAAGCTAGAAAGCTCTCTGAGTCTTGTCAGGATGTGAAAGGAAGCCATGCTGGAGCTCAAAAAACAGATGGTGATACTGGGAAAAGCCTCAGAAAGAAACTGGTTTACCAGGTCAGGGAAACATCTTCAAATCCTTAAATGTTGAATTGGAATGATTTTGTGCTTATTTATCATCTGCTAAAGAAAACCTGAATTGTTATATTCTAATAATAGTAGATGGCAGCGCCAGTCAAATATTCTATTTAGAGAGCAGCAATCACCTCATGGAAAGCACACAGTATATGTACAGGTGTTTAAAAGTGGCCCCAGTGAGCGAGATAATTGTGAGCTAGTTTAAATGTGGTACAAAATAATAAAAGCTGTAATAAATAATAACTGTTTCTTGCTAGATAGTTATTTCCCATTTGAAGCATATGGTATATGCCTTTTTTTCACTTCAGTCACAGGGCTTCTTTTGTATTCAAGCTTCATATGCTGTTAACAGGTCACATAAATCCATCGAATTAAAAGATATCGTGTACAACAATTTGTTTTAATTACGAAATATCATGTGTTCTATTTAACTGTGAGTTTAATGAATGGCTATTTAATTAAGGGTTTTAACTCATAATCAGTTTGCATCACTGGGCAACAAATAATCAGTTTATAACATGCAGTTGAACAGTCAAAAAAAGCACCAGGCAAACCTTTTCCTGATAGCACTTATTGGCAAATTAAATGATCTGGACTCCAGGGTAAGTATAAAACAGGAAATAGATGGTAGGTGGAAAGGATGTCAGAGGAGGGTACTTGACAGAGCTTGTTGAAGCCAGGTAAATGTTGGTAGGGGCTTGTCATTCATTTTGTAAATACAACAATTCACTACAGGCGTTGTATTGTGTAGAAAAATAATGTGTTATACTTTTGCCTATCTTTTGCAAGTACATTGTAACCCTAATAATGAAACATTGAATATATTTCTTGCTAGCTGTGGTATGAAGGAACACATCAGTTCAGATTTTTTTGGGATGGTAATAGTAAAATCTTTTATTTTCCCTTTTTTTAGGTTTGTTGTCTCTTTCCATTTCTATCACACCTTAAATTATTTATATTTGAATGAAATTGATTGTGAATTTAAATGAAAAAGCTCCTGTTTACATCAATACCTTTCAAAGCACATGCAACAATTGGCTATATTCATATTCTAAGCCTGATATAACTAATGTGAGGTTAAAAAGATTTCTATGAATAAGTATGACTTGTATGACTTGATTATGAATAATGTCTTCATTTGATATCTCTGCTGACATCCACTCAGATTTTTGTTTCATACATTGTAAGGATAAAGGAGGACATTCTGATAGTCCATGATATTATTTTGTAGGCCATAGGATTTCAGCCAACAATCCTAGTATCTGTTTCAAACGCTGTGGCTGATCTATTGAATCATTTTAGAAAGACAGTCTAAAATAAGGAAGTGATGCATAATCCAGTAAAGTGCTGTCCAACATTTTATTTCCTTTATTGTTTAAGTTTTCCATCTTATTTCTCAATTTCTTTTATTTTCTTTCACCTGAGCCTACTTGAACTGTTAATTAAAGAGATTTTCTTTCTCATGCAGACCCTTTTCATAAGCCTTAGCTAAAGCTTTTCAGATTGTTTCTTCCCAGTAATAATTTAAATTAGGCAATTCCTAAACAATTCAAAATAATTGTTTGGGTGATGCTCATGGTTTTTATAAAGTATTCCAGTTCAGCTGAGAGACCAAAACGAAGCATGATCCTGAACTGAAAAAGGGGGAAGTGCCATGGATTTAGTTATTAATTTTACCATTAAGTGTTTTAGATTTAAAAATTGAAGTCTGCTACACGCACCATATGCATTTGAACCATTTTCTTTTGTTTGTTTTAGGTTATGGCAAATATAGGTTTTGGATTTAGACTACAAGAATAGATTTCTACTCTCCTGCATCATAAAAGAACTAAGTCATCATGATAGTACATGTGTGCAAGACAAGGAAAACATACTACATCTTGAATAAATGCAATAATATTGCATATATTAAAGTCCTTTTCCTAGGTTCTTTTCTTCATGGCCTATTAATAAAGCATTTGTTCTCCTTTTAGTTTTCCTGAGTCAGAGGAGGATGAGGTTTTTTTCTGTGTAAGAGTTTTGGAAGGGGGTATTAGAAGGTTTTCTTTTCCTATTCAAGGTACAACTCCAAAATAGTTATGTCTTCATATCAGCATAATAATGCTTGTGCAAAATCCTACATCTGTATGGTATGCTGACTGAAGAAATTGTTTTTCAACTTTTACAGCTGTTTTAGACTGAGATTTCTGTCTTGACTTTCTGCTCCTTATCACATGAAAATTTCAATTTTCAGACATTCAGTGGCTATTTGAGTAAATTCAAAAAATGCAAAGAAGTGAAGATGAGTTGGAGTCTTGAGTTTAGATTAATCATGTTTAGATGTAACTTTAAAACAAGCAAAATTTTAATTATTCTTACTAAGAGCCAAACAGCTTCTGTAGTAGGGGAAAAAAGTATCAGTGACCATAACACATTTCACTGTCTTAGTGGACTAATGTTTTACAGTGAGGGCTACCTATAGATGGCACCAAGAGTAAATACTAGAGGGGCTATACAGAAAAAATCTCTTGAATTCAGTGTAATTGTGCTTCTGAAGAAGCAGTACTCAATGCCTGTCTTATTACTTTCACAGTATTACTGTAGTTTTACTAATTTTTATGGAAAATAATTGAAATCCTTCATCTGACCTAAGCTGAATATAGAAATTGGGGGCTGGATTCAGAAGATATTAGCTTAAATGGCCTTTGCCTTAAATTCTATCTTTCTAGCCTTTTCTAGATGTTGTGATAGTTCTGAAAATTGTAACATCTCGCAGCACTGAGCAGCAGCATCACAAGGCTCTCTAACTCCTGTGTATGCTGCTGAAGAAGATGGAGGGCTAAAACATTGTCTCAGATGTATTTTCTTTCCCTCAGCTGCATCCTGGGTCTCCTAAAGCACAAACAAAACCTTTCTGGGGGAAAACAAAGGGGTGCTGAATTATATCAGGGATGGTCCCAGTGCTGTACTATTTCTTTATGTGACCCCATGCAGTGAAATGTTCTAAGACATACTGGGAAGCAAAATTAGTCTTTGAGGCAGGGCAGCCCTTGGTTTCTGGGACTAGCACATGCATCACTATCATTTTGCTGTCAATCTCTGTCTGAAGTGGCTCAGCATCCCCAGTCATAAAGCTTGCAATGCCAGTTGGAAGCATCATGAACATTAATGTTTTACTCTTCATCTTCGACTGCAAATATAATAACCAAGCAAAAGAAGTCAGCAGAAACTGCACAGAGTCTGTCCCAGTGTTATTCACCTCTGTAAGTCAAAGCAACACTACATTAAAGTACAGAGAAGTCAGGCTGACACTAGAGCAGGACTCTGGAGATTAGTACAGAGATGAAAAGTCTTACAGTATTACAGTTTTTCCTGTTCTGTCTTAGGGCAGAGAACAATAGTATTAAGCCAAAATAATGTATGAGATACAAAGAAATAAAATTTTGCAAGGTAACTAGTAGCTATTTAAATTTTGAAATTTATCTTTAAATCTGAAATTAGATTGTTAATAATGATTTTCTTGTTATGTAAGTTGATAAAGGCCAGAGGCCTTAATTCAGCATAGGAGTTGTCACCACTTCCCTCATCCTCATGAAAAAGCTTTTTAGTTATGAAATTAACAGAACTTAGATTTTTCTAGTTTCCTTAGTCTTTGCTAGGATATCTAGCAGTCTTTCATTCATAACTTGAACGATTATCATCTTGAATGCCATCACATGGCACCTACAGGATGGTTGGGGTGGTCTGATCCAGCCAGCACAGATTTAGGAGGGGCAGGTCCTGCCTGACCAACCTGATCTCCCTTTATGACCAGGTGACCCACATGGTGGGTGAGGCAAAGGCTGTGGCTGTTGTCTGCCTTGACTTAAGCAAAGCCTTTGACAGCACATCCCACAGCACACTCCTGGAAAAGCTGGTAGCCCAGGGCTTGGACAGGAGCCCTCCTGGCTGGATGGCTAGGTCCAGAGAGTGGTGGTGAAGGGTGCTGCATCCAGCTGGTGGCCAGTCACCAGTGGTGTCCTCCAGGGATCTGGGCTGGGCCTGGCCCTTCCAGTCCTGTTTAATACTTTTATTGATGATCTGGATGAGGGGATTGAGTCTACAATTAGCAAATTTGCAGATGACAGCAAGTAGGGGGGAGTATCTATCTGTTGGAGGCCAGGAGGGCTCTGCAGAAGGACCTGAACAGGCTGAATCAATGGGCTAAATCCAACAGTATGAGGGCCAACAGGACCATATGCCAGGTCCAGCACTTTGGCCACAACAACCCCCTGCAGTGCTACAGGCTGGATGCAGATTGGCTGGAAAACTGCCCAGTGAAAAAGGACCTAGGGTTGCTGATTGTCAGCCAGCTGAACATGAGCCAATGTGTGCCCAGGTGGCCAAGAAAGTCAAGGGCATCCTGGCCTGTGTCAGCAGCAGTGTGGCCAGCAGGAGCAGGGCAGAGATTGTACCCCTGTACTCTGCACTGCTGAGGTTGCACCTTGAGTACTGTGTTCAGTTCTGGCCCCCCAGCTTAGGAATGATGTTGAGATGGCTGAATGTGTCCAAAGATGGGCAACAAGGCTGGTGAAGGGTCTGGAACACAAGTCCTGTAGTGGCTGAGGGACCTGGAGCTGTTTAGCCTGGGGAAAAGGAGGCTCAGGGGAGACCTTACCACTCTCTACAACTCTCTGAAATTAGGATGTAGCCAGGTGAAGGACAGTCTCTCCTCCCAGGCAACTAGCAGTAGGATAATAGAACAGAGTCCTAATCTGTGCTAAGGGAGATTTAGGTAGGAAAAAGTTCTTCACAGAAAGAGTGATTTGATACTGGAATGGGTTGCCCAGGGAAGTGGTGGAGTCCCTGGACAGGGGGCCTGGACAGCTTTTCCTTAAATACCACTGTCCCTGGAGGTGTTTAAGGAAAGACTGGATATGGCACTCTGTACCATGGTCTAGTTGACACAGTGGGTTGGACTCAATGATTTCAAAGATCTTTTCCAACATTGTTGATTCTGTGAGTCTGTGATTCTGTAAAACATTGTGCAAATGTAGTGGCCATGTGTTACCACACTTCTGGAGTTCACCTCAGACAGATTTGTGTGTATAGATTTCACACCGGAGGTTCTAAGACCCTCAGGAAAAAAAAAAAAATCAAAAAGAAAAAAGAAAAAAAAAAAAAGACAACATTGAGGTGCAAATATTTTAATGTATCTCATGCAGGACAAATTTTTGACATTGCTCATCAATTGCAGTTTTTCCAAACACTTCATCTCTTACAGCAGCATTGATCCTGTAAATATGAAGAAAGAGTGTTAGAGTGTTTGTTTTTGAGATAGTGAGAATGTTCATGGCTGTTGAAGTCAGTCCATGAGAAGAAAAGAAGGGAAGAAAGGAAAGATTCAATTTTTAGGAAATAATTGCCTTGGAGTACATTTTTCTTTTGATGTTGATTTGAATACTGTTTCCATCATACAAATAAATTTTCCTTTCTTTCTATTTATTTCATATCATTGGACTTCAGGCAACAAATTTTCTATGCAAGAGATACATACAAAAGGGTGTTTTAATTCTTTGCTATCCTTCTTTCCAAGAACAAGTCTCAAATACCTACTGTTTGGGGGGTGGGTTTAATATTCTAGTAAAGCTTTATTCCTTTATCAAACAGCAGATTTTCTGGTTTGTCAGTTTCAAAAACCTTCCACAAAATAGGTTTCAAATACAGTGCATGGCAATGCCATTTTGGTTCAGTGCTGATGCAAAACGTACAGTCTTATAAGGCTATTACACTGCTAAAGCCACATAACTTTCTTTTAGAAATTAAAACATTTTGTTTCCTAGAAGACAAAGCCTGACATGGCATGTGTCATATTCTGATAGTACTATGGTACTCTATCTCAGCAATTTTTAAAATACTATGTGTACTGTGCTGTAGTTATTTTGAACATGTTTAACAAAGTTGAAAACGTGTGCTATTTAAGGGTATCATTGCCCTTATTCTTCTTAACTGTCATTTTATAATTTCATTCCAAATTCCTTCTCACTGAACGAATTAAAGCTTTAATTGTTTTAATGTAACAGCAAGGAGATACATAACTTCCTAGCCATGATATCTAACTTTTGGACTGTATAAATAATGTGAGTAGCACTATTCATATCAACTGGAACCATGAAATTATGTTAGTACCTCCTAGTGCCTATAGTGACACCAAGCAACCATGGGCATTTTGTGTTTGAGGATAACAGAAGTGAATTCTCCTTATCTTCTAGACAGCTGTTTAGTCCTAACTTCTCTCTTGTTCACATAGTTTAACATAAAGTATTACACACTGTGTGTCTATTTTTCACATATTTCGTTATAAATAACGTTATGGTGGAATGGAAAGGAAGTGTTATTGTTTGTACTTTAAAATTTCTTATGTAAATTCCATGAATACCTTTTTTATTATGCTCCAAGCTGATACAGAGTTCTTGTTATTGTTACCTTTATCTTAATAAAATTTTATTTTTGTATATTCCAATATTCTCTTATACCATAGAGGTGACTCTGACTTGTTTCAATAACAAAGTATTCAATAACAAAGTATTAATTCTTAATGTATAGGGATGCTCTGGACTTATGAACTTATTCCCATTTCTAAAATGAGTTTTTCCAGAAGAGTCAGTGCATTTTTATTTGATAAATAATACTCATACATTTTCTCTAAGTCTAGAAGTCATGCATACTATAAAGCCATGTAATAATGTCAACATTTAAACAATTCATTAGTGACCTTTAATAACTTGACATGGCCAGCATTTACCTTATGAGTTTGATTATGGTAAGTCTATCAAATTAAAAATATCTTCACATTGAGAAAGATATTATATATTTGGTACACAGTACCTTCTATGATTTTTTTTTTGTCTTGGATATTTCACTTACCTAGATCAAAGCATCTTTGTTATAGAAGAAATTATAAATGGATTTGATGCATGTATGTCCTGATAGAACAGCAGATGACAAAATGTCTGGCCACAGCTAATTTTTTCGTGTATTCTAGCCATAGCAATTTTTCCTTAATTAAACACTCAGTAGGAGGCTTGCAGTTTCTGTTTTATACAAATCCTGAATTAAAAAATTTCCTGTCATTTTTAAGTGAAATAGAATTTAGTAGGTTTGGGAAGTAGTTATCTTAATTAAAAGGAAAAAAATTCTGCATGGTAACTCAGTTATTTTCCATGTGAACTTCATACAACTTTAAATTTAAGGGAAGGAAAAGCATAGTTGCCCTTACTTTAGCATGGAGGAAAATAATTACAGAGACACTCCAATAAAAACAGCAAAAGCTGTGAGGGATGGAGAAAAGAAACTGGAAAAGGCAGAATAAGAAAAATAGCTTCAAAATGTTAGGTTGCAGAGAGTCAGGAAAAAACCAAGCAAGCAAACACTTTCTGCAACCAGCCTTGTGTTCAGTGCTAAATGCTTCCTACCTCTTCACTGCCTCTTGGCTTCATTAAGTGTACCAGCTGTCAACAAGAGACAAACACCCCACAAAAGGCCTTGCCCTTCTGAATGACTGAGATTTACTTGCACATGTTTTTCTCCAGGATGCTCCACAGTCTTTATTATCAAGGTCCCAGAATGTTTCAAAACCCATGACATACCCCAAAAATACAATGTTTCGTGTGTATAGGTGAATGGTATAAGGAATACAGCTGACTTCTAAAATGGTGTTTCCATACCATCGTCCTGCTCACTGGAAGACTACCCATGAGCACACTGCCACAGGCTCTTGTTCATGATTTCCTGCCATAATGCTCAAAGTGAATCTCCCCCCAGGCTGTGAGAGCAGGGGAAATTGCTTCACTGGGCTCTATGCTCTCCTTACTCACTGCTTTCAATTGCCTTCCCACAGTCTAAATAATTTGGTTTAGGCTTATGAAGTAGTTTGAATTAATCTCCAGACTGACTTTATTTCACTACTTTGTGCTAAACAGTTGGCAAAACAATTGTTTTCTTTTCTGAAGCATTCCTCATTTTCTCATTGTCTTCAGTAAAATGAAGGAGCAGAAAGGTTGACATGATTATCAATTATGATTATCACTTACTTACATCTGCTTGAAATTCTAGATATTTGATAAGTCTACTTGTTTTACTGGGTATGAGAAAAAACCTTTTCATTAAAAAACCACAAGTTTTTGATTATTATTATTTTAGTATATCTTGGTGTATTAATGCAGTCTCTAAGAACATGGTGGTTGACACAAATTGCCTGCTAGAAGGCTGTAGTACCTACACCTATAAGTAATATAATATTCTTTAAGTTCTAAGCAAATTAATCTCTAGGTATCCTTTGCATAAATATTTCAAGTATGGAAAAGCTTATTTAAATGGTTGCAACACTTTCTGTTCATATATTTACTCCTGGGATGCGTATGGCAACTATGTGTGCATTCCAGTGTTGCAAACATTTATCTGTTTCAGACCTTTCAACATAAGCAAGTGTAACTTCCTTCCATGATTCTGCATTTATTTGCAATTATTTTTGTTGTTAGAATAAGTAAAGGCCAAACTGGATGCTGTCTAAGCCATGCAGGTCTATCTGAATCAGTTGTTTTATTCTCCAAAACAGCTCCAGCTGATATGTATGGGATTTGTCTGCATGTAAGTGAACAGAACTGCTCTCCCTGGGTCACAAACCAGTCTGTAAGTGGAAGAAACCCAGCATATGCCTGTGCAGTTAGGTGCTTTTAGTCTAGAAATGTGCAGTAGGCATCACCTTCCTCATCATGGAGGAAATTTCAAGTGTAATCTACACAAATGACTGCTGAATAGGTCTCAAGATTCTTTTAGGCAGATACAATTATTTGTATTCATGCAGAAAACCCCTGTTCTCTGTCATGCCCTTGATTTTAATCTCCATAACATCCTAGCTGGGAGAAATTCTGTCTGTAACTAGCAAAGCATAAAGGCAACTTCATTTACAGAAACTAGGCCCTATCCACCAGTTTATGAACACACCCAAAAGACAACCCCTTTTCTCTGGAGGCCAAGGGAAGGAGACAGTCTTGCCTGAAACACGGTGTTGTCAGCTATTTCAAAGTTGTTTCAGGAGGCATGAGTTAGGGAAGACTTCAGACATTCTTCTTATAAATGTAGAGAGTGTGAAAAGGTTCTCATTAGGAGGGTTAAATTCCTTACTCTGCTAAGACATCCTGAGAAATGTGTTGCCACCTTTCTGTGGCCACTCCCCGCAAATATTTTGAATGTAGAGAGTTTGAGCTCTTATGTGGATCAGCACAATGTAACTTTTCACTTTCCAGTTTATAGAGGTAATGTCATCTCATAAATATAATTTCTTAGACCAAACAGTCACTCAGTAGTTTCCACTAATGTTTTCTACCCAGTGTATCAGCTTGGTTTACTGATAGCTTTTATATCACACCAGGGCAGCTACTCAAAAAGCTTAGAAACAGATTTTGAATTTAACACTTGTGGGCAAGGTGTAAAGGCTGACAGACAGCTCAGCATGGGCCAAGACACAAGCAGAAATTCTTGCACAATGTGCTACCATGAAAAGAAAGGAGACAATAAATTTGCATCACAGCATGGGAAGAGGCAATGACCAAAACCTCTTGACATCTCTGAAGAGGGAGAAGAAAGTATTGTGGTGGAGCACTCTGTGCACAGAAAAATAATGACTCACTAGATCAAAGTTACTTGTGGTTTACTGGGCACATAAAGATGGGGTGAAGGATATTGTAGGTATTTATTGTATTGTCACCCTTAAAGAATAAAAGAGGTGCTGTAGGACAGCACCCTGCTCGGGGAGGATGCTGCCCTGCCCATGGCATGGCTCTCCCTTCTCTGGTGCAGCTCAGCCCTGCTGCTGATGGTCACTGGAGCCAGCACCTGGTGCTCAAAGCAGAGCTGGAGTTCAGCCCCTGCAACCATGGGCAGGGGTGTGTGCCCTTGGTGGGCAATGAAGGTCTGGCACTGCAGCCTGCCAGTGTTTCACAGCAGATGGTGGGCCTGGCTTCCAGGCTGAATTGAAGTAGTAGGGTATTTTGAGGTCACTGGGGTTTTTGGGGTGCTAATAACCTCCTCCATATTTTGAAGTGGAAAGAGGCAATTAGAAGGCAAGCTGGATTGAAAAAAATACACTACTGTGGTTCATGCTTACTGCACTTCAAGTAGCAACATAGTCTTCAACAGAGTGTGTAGAAATGGCAGTAAGTGTTATTTCTTCACAAAATATTGTTTCATTTGTTTGAAGACACAGGCAGAGAGATAATATGCCAACAAAGGAGAGGAATAATATGCTTGAGTATTGCTGGGATTTTTTGTTTTTCCTTAAGGGAACTGGACTTACTGTAAGGAGAACAAAGTGGCAGGAAAGAATAAGGGAGTGATTGAGAAGAGAGGAAGAAAAAGACAGAGCTGCAGAGTGAAGAGAAAGTGTGAATAGGATGCTATTCAAATGTAGCATTGTTAAGTTATTAGAATGAATGCCTTATTGACTGGAGAATGTTAGAAGAAGTTTAAATAACTTAATTGGTCTGTTAATCATTGTCCAAGTTGCTTTCTCTTGGGCGTACATAACATTGTTTCTTGGCTTTTGCAGCAAATATTCTACAGGTACATGTGAGGCCTTTTGCTATGGTAATATGTGACTATACTTTATAATTTCCTGTTCTATAAAATCATTGTATCTGCAATAAAAATTATGGAACAGATGCTTTTAGGAGGAAAAAAATCTAAACACCAAAACCACACCAAACCAAAAACAAAACTATGCCTCTGTCCTTATCTGATTAAAACCCTAAACTGAAACTCCAGTATCCAAGCAGTCATGATTGTCCAAAAGAATTCCCTGAAATAGATTTAATTTGTACCTGATATGACTGCTGTAGCAAGGGAAGATTAATATGCCTGTCACCTTGAAAGGAATGCTGGGTGCACTCATTAACAGGTGCCTCTCTCTCTTTCCTGGTCATATCAGTGCCTCATACGCCTTTCTAAACATCAGATTCATTCCCAGCTTTTTCTCTGTTCTCCTTTTATCACTCAGCTTCCACAACTCCCTTCTGATCAGGTAACTTGTTTTCATTTTTGGCAATCATTCATCAGTTTATTCTGAGTACTTCTACAGCCAAAACAGAAATCCATTAAATCTGTATAGCAGTTAAATCTCAACCAATAATTTCTCATTCATCTTGCTGGAAATACACATTTTCTTCAGCCCATTGCCAAGGCAGAAGCTTGAGGAAAAAAAAAGTGAAGTATTTTATCAGTTTTTTAAAGTTTGACAAATGACAAATTCTGGCTGATAGATTAAAAAATTAGGTCCACTGCATTGGGGTGCTTTCAGTTTTTAAAAAGTGATTAACTATATGCCAAGCTGTCAAAGAAATTTTGCATGAAAAAAGAGGAGTTGTTAATATTTTTATGTCTCTGTCCAATGATTTTATAATGTCCATTTTAAATATACATGGAAAAAAGTAAGTCAGCACCACACAGTAATTTTCACAAAGTGGAGTTTTGTAACTATCAAAAGAGAAGCCTGAAACACCTTTTATGCTCATTCATACCCTCCCCCAGTTTTTTCTACTATAGATTTGACTTTAAAAACATTTCTGTCTTTCCCTCTAAAATTTAGTTACATCTGCTAGCTAATTGAATTGAACACAGATTTTGGCTTTTCTGTCCTGAAGAATTTCTCCTTGTTCTTGCTCTCCCATCAAACCATGGCTGCATCCTGGGAGACTCAGTTTTCCAGTGCATCTGGATTTGCTGACACAGGTAGGTCACAGCCTAGCTTCATTCAGAAGTCCCATACTTGCTAAATAATTCAACCTATTTTATGGCTACTTGCTTAATACTCAGTTTCTGTGGAGTTCGTAAAGTGTCTGACAAAAGGTCAAATTGATTGCACTACTTCTCTCTGTTGAACTTCTGCGGCTTCCTCATGTTGCTGTCAGTATATCTTCACTTCTGATCGATTTTCTTAATTCAAAAATTGATGCAAAATAGTATTTTCTAATGAAAAGCATGTTTGTCAATATTCTCCACTCCCTTTATGGATTTCTGTTGCATTGTTACTTTGATTACCAGCTCCTGACCTGTTTATATTCTGGTTTGCTTGAAAACCTAAATTTTCATTCTCCAAATGTGTAGTAGTTTCATTTTAAAGATCTTTCTGAGAGCAGAAAGCAGCCTCATGCTACCTGACCTGTACCATATTTTTATATTCAGAAAAAGAAGAAACACAACATGTTGTGAGCAGCAAGTCTTTATTTCTGGTCAGAGATGAATTCCCAGATAAAAGGGTATATTTCTTCTTCGCCTTGTGACACAAAGTTAGACTTCAAAAGCCTTCTACTTGTTCAAAGTGACTTGGAGGCTGAAGAAGTGACACTGTGTAAGACTGTATATGACACACACTGCTGCTGTGCACTTGTTCTGTGCAAAGTATGGAGTCTTGAACTCTTTTTAGTTTGGTAGAAAACCCATCATAATGTTTGACTATTACAAAGCTTCAGCACCACAGATGTTGAACTTTTCTTGACGCTTGTATACATCATACAAGATGAAGCAAGTGAAGCTGTGTTACAGACATTGTTTCGTGTTGTGGTGATGAATTGTTTCTGCCACAGATCACCACAGCAGCAATGGAGTACACGGCTGTAATAACACATTTTCACATTCCATTTGTTAGTTCCAATATTGATTAATCTTTTTCCAATGCACACTTAGACTTTCTTTGCAGTTAAATGCAGCAACTTTTGAGGATTCCTCTATTCAAACAGCAATTACTAACTAAAAAAGATCCTGTCATTGATGTGAAAATAGCCTACATTACCCAGACCTCAAATATTTTACACAGTTGAGCACATCTCCCATTAATTTGGTTTTCCAGGATTCTGTATTGTCAAAGTGAAGTTTAATAAGAGCGCACATGTGACAGAAGCACCTTTCCTCCCTACATTTGTTAAGGTTGTCCTAGAAGGATATGAGCTCGAACTCTGAACTGGCACCAAATTTGAAAGATCAAATTTTCATCAGGAAACCTTTACTAACAACTTGGTGTGAGGGAAATGAATTGGTAGTCCAAGTAGAAACTGGTGACAAGTGGTGTTCCTCAGTGACTGGTATCGGGACTGGTGTCGTTCAGGATCTTTGTTGGCAACATGGACACAGGGACAGCTCCTGACCCTTATCAGGTTTTCTGATGACACCAAGCTGAGTGATAAACACAACAGAAGGAAGGGATGGATACCTTCCAGCAGGACCTTTGCAAACCTCATGAAGTTTAGCAAGGCCAAGTGCAAGGTGCTGCACATGGGTCAGGGCAATCCCAAGCACAAATACAGGCTGTGTGGAGAATGGATTGAGAGCAGCCTTGTGGAGAAGGACTTGGGGGTATCCTGAGATGCATCAAAGGAAGCAGAACCAGCAGATCAAGGGAGGTGATTCTGCCCATCTGGTCTGCTCTTGTGAGACCCCAACTGGAGTGCTGCATCCAGCTGTGGAGTTCCAAACAAAAGAAAGACATGGACCTGTTGGACGGAGAGGAAGGCCCCAAAGATGCTCGGAGGGCTGGAGCACCTCTCCTATGAAGACAGGCTGAGAGACTGGGGCTGTTCATCCTGCAGAAGTGAAAGCTCCGAGGAGACCTTCTATCTCCTTCCAGTGCCTAAAGGGGGTCTACAGGAAAGCAAGAGAGAGATTTGTTACAAGGGTGTGTAGGGACAGGACAAGGGGGAATAGCACTAAGCTGAAGGATGGCAGGTTTAGATTAGCTATTAGGAAGAAATTCATTACAATGTGGGTGGTAAGGCATTGGAACAGGTTGCTGAGAGAGATTGTGGATGCCCCATCTCTGGAAGTGCTCAAAGTTCAATATGGATGGGACACTGAGCAACCTGGTCTAGTGGAAGGCATCCCTGCCCATGGAGGGGAGGGTTGACACTACATGATCTTTAAGGTTCCTTCCAACAAAAACTATTCAACAAATCTATGATTCTTTCTTCTTAGCATAATGCACTGTATTCTGCATTTCTGGGTATCTACTAGATTTTTCTCATGCTGTAAACAGGCAATGAAGCTATACTGGATGACTTACCTAGCAGTAATGCACCAATTTTCTTCTGTTTTAACTACAGATGTTCAAGATGAAATATTATAAACAAATTGCAGACTACAAACTAGTCTTATTTGTGCTCATTGCAGTATAGCCATAAATGCACATAGATGGTAGAAACAGAATATTCTTTTGAGGGAGAATTTCCTCAATTTCTCCTATATTCTCTGTATAAGACAGCAACCAAGAATAGAAAATAGGGGGAAAAAATCTCCAGCTTCTGTGTCCTGTTTTTATGCTTGCATTAAATAGTAAAGAGTAATAAGGAGTACAGAATAGTATCGACCACTGAGCACTGCCTATGAGAGGTGGGTGGTGTGAGTTTCTTGAAAATAAAGTTATCCATCAGATACCATGATTCTGATGGTGATTAAATCATCAACGAAAAAAACATGTAGATTACACTGTGGAATAACCTACTTGTTTTTTGCCTTTTTTTGTCCCATCCCACTTCTTTAATACAGTGCTCAGAGCAGCTTTCTGTAACAAGGCTCTGCATAACCCAGGTGGTCTTGCAGACATTAATTTTCTCTCCAAGAAACTGGGAGTATGCCTCTGAAATTGTTTTGCTTTCTACTCTCTGACTTAAAAGTGGCTCACATTCTGTGAAGTTCTTGCTGAGTTAAAAACATTTAACAGCACTGTTTTCCTCAAAGCTTCTACAAAGTAGTAGGAAATGTCTTAGTTCTTTTAACAAAGCTGGTTAGCAAATAGGCATGTTCTCTTCTTGCTTTCTGTTACTGAATAGGTTATTCACCCAAAAAGGAAAACAGAGTAAGTCTTAAAGATTCTGTGGCCTGCAATATTATTTAAAAATAATTTTGCTATTCATTGGTGTTACAGAACATAAAGAGCAAAAGTTGGTGGAAATAAGTACTATCTACTACTGTCTATTAGACCCTGAAAAAGGCTTTCTTCATTTATTATGCAACAAAAAACTTCCCTGTTTATTCAATTTGCCTGAGCTTAGTATGTCAAGGAAGAAAAATTGTAGGGATCTGCAGGACCACCATGCCCAGTATCACACAAACCCTTTGCTTATTCTTAGAGTGGTCATCCCCACAGGATTATCAAATCAAGAGAGAAACATGAGTAAAATATAGTAAGAGATTTTAACAGACTCCTGAGGTTCTGAAAAATATCTGAAGTTTTGCAGTACCTGCAGGACTATTTCACAGTACCTTAGCGTCCCAGACCAAAAAATGTTAGTGGAGAAAAAAAGAAAGATTCTGGAGTAATCTCTGTCTGCATATGCATAGATTGTCAAGCACAAGAAGAGCAAAGTGTCCCCTAGAAAGGGTTTAGGAGAAAAAAACTCTACCACAACTCAGTACAGAAACCACCTCAGTAAATATCTTTATTTAATTTATTTCATTTAAATGAAATAGTCTTATTTCTAGCTGGTACAGCAGTTTATCCTGTGCATGAGTGTTGGCTCACTACACACATAAAGGATAACACAAGCTGCCACTTAACTCTGGCCTTAGTACAACTGCCTTGAAATGTTTACAGATGTATCTTTTCAGAAAACATAGATTTTGGTATTGATGTTTTTCATTCAAATTACAATAAATCCATGTAGGCACTACACTCTTGATGTTTGGAGATGCTTTAAACGATTATTGATGAGTCAACATGAAAAGAAGGGGAATGTGCATTTGTGTAGATTAAAGGGAGGTGGGGATATTAGCATAAAAGCACTGAATTGTGGTTCAGAGATAACTGTTCATGTGTTGCACAAACGAAAGAAAAATCATAAACCTGATCTCCTTTCTCAGCATTCCAACTAAAACACAGTTTCCCCTTTATTTCTGTCGTTCAGGAATAAATGATAGGGTTCCTTTCTGTTTCTCTCTGTTCAAACTCTCAAAGCTTGCACAGCTTCAGCATACAATGAGTCAAATATCAACAGAGAACTTAAGGAGTTATCAATTTTAAGTGTGTAGGAATTTCTATGATTCAGAAACAGTATGTTTTCTGCCCATATACAGGAAAAGTATATGGGTTTGAAATGGAAATAGTTTTCCTCCACTTTCATCAATCAGTTTATCAGATAGGATCCCTTTATATAGAGATAACAATCTGCACAAATGTCAAATGATTGAACAACTCTATCATGAATATGTGGCAATCCATTTTAATACTAATCATTGATTTTGGCAATGAGAGTGAAATCCCTTTGAATTGTATTGATAGGTTAAATTTCTCTATTAAATATACTGCAAAATGGTTTGTGTGTTGTGCACTGCTGCAATAGATACAATAACTTTACAGTACCTGTTTTCTTATTTTTTAACAGAGCTTTCCTGAGGTGGTGATGCATATTAGCTCATTGAAATGAAACAGGATGGCCCTTCACAATATTTTAATAATGGGAACATGCTCAGGTTGCTACATAATTAACTATGCCTTTGAGATATTCTTGCACATGGAGTAAATTTTTTCCTATTAAATTGCCATTTATTTGTGACCTTTAATGTATCATGAACGGTTTTCTTTCTACATCCTAAGCAGCACTGGAGAACAACAATAAACTGTTGTATTGCTCTCCTTAAATGACACTTACAGCTTGGCAGAGTTACAAGGAAGCTGGTAGGTTTACCATTCAGGAACTAAAATAAAGGACTTATCCGTTGCTCCCAGCAACATTTTACTTCCTTGAAATTTTAGAAATACAATTAACTGTTGCATTTTCCCCTTCCAAAAGTTTCTGGGATAAGTAGCTGATTGTGTCCATTATTATTATTATTATTGTTATTACTATTATTATTTTATTTTATTTTATTTTATTTTATTTTATTTTATTTTATTTTTGTTATTATTGTTGTTATTATTATAATTATCATTGTAGTTGTTATTACTATTATTATTTCATTGGCCTCAGCAGGTGTATAAAAACTAATGCTAAACCTCTGAATCTGCTTTGGTGCTGTTTCTTCCCTTCCTTTTGGGAGGGAGCTGAGGGCAACCTCTGCACCTATGTCAGTCCCAGGCCCTGCACACAAACCCAGGCAAGATTAGTAGAAGCCAAGTCAGCTACTTTTTTGTCCTTTCAGACCCTGAATTGCTGCTTTTCCTTCCTCTATGCGTATACTGTGTCCTGTTGAATCAAGCAAAATGACCTCAACTTCATTGTGACATTTTGAGAGAAGGCTACTGAAGTGTGCAGTGAGATGTTATGATTCTCAATCAGAAATGGTGAATATTAATGATAGGGGATGTTAAGTACATGGTCACTGTGGTTCAGAGAAAGAGGTGGCTCAATGTAAGTAGAAAGGAGCAGGTTTCTTAAGATCTGCATTGAATATGGAATTTTAAGAAAAGGCTAAAATGCAAGCCTTTTGTCCAGTCCTGCAGCCTTTTACCTAAACATTGGCAGCAAATAACAAAGGCTGTGTGCAAGGAATTATTTTAAAATTAAAATGGGTATAAAAATTACAGTAAAAACCTTGGGAAGGGCTCATTTTGGAGTCTAAGCTGACAGTTTATTCACATGAAGTATTTGAGTATGAAGCTTAATATTTATGTGAAAGGGAAGGCTATTTTGCCTGACAGGATCTTTGTATACAAAATAATGGAACATTTGTTTTCCACCAGCATTCAGATCACAGAGGTGTTGACCAATGGAAATGTGTGTACAGAATAAGGCAGTTTAGCAAGAAATTCTCAGGAGCAAGTTAAATCTTTTCAGCAGACTAATTGAACCACTTTAACATTTGCACCATGCCAAAAAAACACGACCAATCTTTTATGGGCATAATTACACCTATGGGGGTCTTTCCTGGGGTTGTACAAATTTGTCATGAATATTGATTGAGTTTCATTTCCACCTTTGGCGTCTTGATCCTTGACCCAAGAGCTCTCAGACTTCAGGGTGCACACAAAGTCCTGTTGCATTCAGCAGCAGGAATGATGTACATAGATTTGCTCCTAGCAAAGTGTTTTGGAGCCTCAGAGTTGTCCCCACTGGAGGTGGGGCCAGGCACTTGTTCCTTAGCTTGTGACCTTGTCACCTATTGCTTTGCACAAGTCTAAAAATTCGAGTGTAAGTTTTATTTCCTAGATGACTGTATATTTTAAAGTTTGACAGCTTCAGGTCATACAGTCTGCAAAGCAGAAATTTAAAAGAAAAGTTAAAAAAAGAATATATGCCCCAAGATGTAATGTTTTGTATTGTTAGAAACTGATAAGAGCTGTAAGACTCTGATGTGGAGTTAGATTCATTCAGTGCGAAGTCCTTCTATACACAGAATCATAGAGTATCTGAGTTGGGTAGGATTTCCAAGGAACATCAACTCCTGGCCCTGTGCCCAGCCCCAAGACATCACACCATGTTCCTGAGAGCATTGTCCAAATGCTTCTTGAACTCTGTCAGGCTCAGTGCTGTGACCACTTCCCTGGGGAGCCTGTTCCAGTGCCCAAACACCCTCTGGGTGAAGAACCTTATTCTAATATCCAACCTTAACCTCTGACACAACTTCATGTCATTCCTTTGGGTCCTGTCACTGGTCACTACAGAGAAGAAATCAGTGTCTGTCTCTCTGCTCCCCTTGCGAGAAAATTGTGACTGCATTGAGGTCTCCCCTCAGTCTCCTCCAGGCTGGACAGAACAAATGAGCTCACACTCCTCATGGAGCTTCCCCTCCAGACCCTTCACCATCCTTGTGGCTCTCTTTTGGATATATATATATACCAGCTTAATGCCTTTCTTATATTGTGGCATCCAATCCAGCCCCCAGCACTGGAGGTGAGGCTGCCCCAGCTCAGAGCAGAGCAGGACAATCCCCTCCCTTGCCTGGCTGTGATGCTGTGCCTGATGCCCCCAGGACAGAGTTGGCTCTCCTGGCTGCCGGGGCACTGCTGGCACTGCTGGCACTGCCATGGACCTCCAGGGCCCTTTCCGTGGCGCTGATTTCCAGCCTCTGGTTCCTCAGTCTGTCCATATAACCAGGGTTGCCCAGTCCCAGCTGCAGAATCCGGCACTTTCCCCAGCTAAACTTAGCAGGGCTGTTGATTGCCCAGCCTTCCAATTCGGTCACTAGTAGCTTATCGACTCCCCTCAATTAGATAACCTAAATGGCTATACCTATGTGCGAAGACTGAGCTGCACTCTGGAGGAAAAAAAAAAATAAAAATAGCTAAGGACGTGTGTCTGGGGCAGCGGCAGGGCCAGGGGCTGCACCTCCGCGCGGCTGCGGGCCCCGCGTCGCCAGCGCAGCTTCCCCGAGGCGCTGCCGCGGTGGCTGCGGCGGGGGGCGGCGGGGGCGGGTCCGGCCGTGCCGGGGCCGCGGGGGGCTCGTCCCGCCGTTGCCATGGAGCCCTTTGTGCCCGCGGAGCGCCTCCCCCGGCCCGCCCGCCCGCGCTGCCCCGGGCCCGGCAGCTGCCGCCGCTGCCCGGCCCGGCCCGGCCCCGCCCGCCTCAGCGCACGGCGGCGCGGGCTCCGGCTGCTGCTCCTGCTGCTGCTGCTGCTGCTGCTCCTGCTCCTGCTGCTGCTCCTGCTCCTGCTGCTGCTGCTGCTGCTGCCGGCCCGCGCTCTGCCCGCCCTGAGAGCCGCCGGCCGCCGCTGCCCCCAAGTTTCTTCTTGTAAGTGTTCAAAGGAGAAAGGGGGCATTAAAAAAGCTTGAGCCGCCGCTCCGGAGTGGAGGGAAAGTCGGCGCGGCGGTGAGGAGGCTTCCCAGGGCGCAGCTGAGCTGATTCAGGAGGTTAATTTACATGCGGGCGACAAAAGGTAAAGCCTTAAAGATGGATCGCTTGTGTGAGATGGAATGGGAGCTTTCGTGGAAAGGCTTATGGCTTGTCTTAAAACGTCACTTTTGAATGTCTTACGGGTATGTTTCGACTTCAACATGCTGTAAGTGTCTTACCCAAGAGCAAGTAGTAGCATAATTAGCCGCATTTTAGAGTTCACAGTAAAGGCAAGAAAGTAAATGTTACGCTTCAGTGTCCTTCCCCCAAATGCCTCGTGTTCTCATTCAGCAACACTTGATATGACCGCGGTTATTTGTTGGCGCGACCCGTCCAAAGCAAAGCTTTAAGTAATTCCGAGTTAAAATAATTCCTTTGCAAAAAAGTATTTCTGTAGATGCATGCTTTAGAGTTTGCAGACCTGTTGCTTTGTTTTTTCACCCTAGAAAATGTTCTCACTAAAATACCATACACTCAACTCTAGTGATATCTCTCTTTTCAAATTATAGTCTTAAGTAGGTGAGAATGGGATTTGCATTTTTTATAATTATATTTAGCCTTTCAGACTCTGCTGAGCTTTTCAGGTGGATTTTTTTTTAAATGCATCAGCTAATTTGAAATTCATTACAGATAGTAAAAATAATGCATGGTTATGACCTGCTAGTTTCATCTGGTGCTGCCCAAGTCCCAGGAAAATGTGATTGACTGTTCAAGTCAATTTCATGTGGAAGTCAGTTGTGTGGAAAAAGTCCCGACAGCCTTCTTTGACACAGATCTGTGTGCTTGTTAAGGTAGTAGTTCAATAGTTTGATCTTTTGGCTGAATAAGTGAAATACATAAAATGTAAGAACAAACCACCCTTCCTTATGTCTAGTATTTCTACCAACAATAAAAAAGAGACTTTTTAGGTCATATCGTTTTTATGTATTTTTCCTGGTTGAAAACACTCCAGGAATGTCTTAGAGTAATACGGTTTACTAGGTGACTGCATAAGATTAAAGGAGTAAACATGTATCCTCCCAAAGTCCATAAGGACTGAAATACATGACTTTGAGGGATTTTTTTTTTTCTGCTACAGTTAGTTCTTATCAATTAAAGTAGGAAACAAAATTTTTTCTAGATCAAAATGCTGTAACTACTCAATGTTAAGCCAAGTGCTGAGGTCTTTTGTGGTGTGGGTTTGGTTTGTTTGTCTTTCCCTTTTTTTGTCTTCTGGTAATCTAGAGTATTCCATCTTTACAAAAATCTTTCTTCAGATATTCCCATCTTTATTAGACCAATAGAACTACTGTAATTACTTCAAGATCAAATTTTATTTCAAAAAAAGGTTAGTAAAACAAATTTAACATTTGACTAGTGCTCAGTAGTTTAAGTGATGTGCAATTGATCCGAGCTTTTTCCCTCGTGATCCAACTAGTCATTTTAACCAGTTTGTACCACTAGACTGATTTTAGTAGGGCTGCTTAACTTGTTCTGTGGTATTTTTCAGTTGATTGTGGTGTCTTAAAGCATGCTCATTTGCTGTGGACTCTTTCAGTAGCATTCTAATTGCACACAGTTTAATTTTAGTGGCTTCTGAAGTCGTGTGCAAAAACTGAGTACCTTCTTCCTCTCCCTCCTAAGATGTGCTGCATAAAGGCCCCAGTTGGTCTCAACGGTGGAAAGAACATTAAAGTGACTTAAAAACACTCATGAAGTGCTCATGAAGCCTGTGGTGTCAGAGCAGTACCTGAAGTTGTTACAGCAGTTAATTCCAGTCTCCTTTTCTAAAGTCCTCTGAGTCAGGTGTAGAAATAAAAATTCAGTGAAGTTCCTAATAGAGTGTGCTCTCAGTGGAACCTCCTGTGGTTGATAAATATTTCAAGAAGCTGAAAGTTAGTGATACATTTTAAATGCACTGCTAAGCTGAGATACTTCATGGTCCTTTGCATACACATTTGCATTATTCATTTGTGCTGTGCAGGTAGATAATGGGCCAAATCTATCTTTGGTATTACTTCACTGATTTCTGAGTAACTGAGCCGATTCAACCATATGTGTATATCTTGCTTTTTGGATGTCCAAGGCAAAGTAGGAATTACTTTGGTGATTTTATTATACAGGTAAGAGTTGTTTGTATACTAACTATTCATATTCAGTAGCTTAAGCATTTATTCATTAAGATAATTGTAAGCAGAAGGTATAATTTAATTTTTCTTCTTTTTCTGAAAAAACCCTGTGGTTAGTATTTTAGTTGCTGAAGTGACTCAGAGATGTGATAAATCAGCTTTCTGTCACTGGTAAAATTTCGTCCTAATAACCTGCTAACTTAGAAGTTCTTGACACACTTCTTTGTACCATGATCCACTCTCTCTGCCTGTTTTAAGCAGCCTTCCATGCCTGGGTCCATGATACTGATGTGCTGCATTTGTGTGTATGCATGTATACAAACTGTGCATGTATCTCTATTTTAAATAACTAGGTACTTGCTTTAACTTACAATGAGAAAATGGAAAGCCTTGATCTATCAGCATGGACTAGGTTTAAAATGCTGACTGAGCAGGTGATTGAGATGGCAGAGCATATAATACATTTGATAGAAGCTACTATCCCTACATTTAAATTTGTATATGAAAGAGGTTATTGTTTGTGGGAGAGCTTTCTTTCATTATTTCTTGTAGTAGATAATGAAGTTGTAGAAATTTTAATGTTAAATTTAACTATTTAATTTTAAGATCTAGAGAGATCCTTTCAGAAGATCCTTAGCATAGGGTTCATGCTATTATGAATACTTTCTGCCAGAGATCAAGGCCTTTGTATGGCCTTCTCAGAATGCTCATTCCAATAATTGGCTTTTGAAAAAGCTAACCTGAAAATTAAAGCAGGAACTTTGTCCTGCCAATTGTGAACACATTAAAAACAACTCTGTCAGTGTTGAGTGCTACAAAATGTGGGGTTCTAGGGATCTGGAAGAAAAAGTAGGTAGAAACACAACAGCATGTCAGTCAGTTGAAGTAAGGCTTTACTTAATACACCCTGTGTCTAACATTTTCTAGTAACAGTGTGCACAGCCAAGTTATTCAGCAAAAGTCCTTCCTTTTATCACAGCACAGTGGAGCAAATCGGAACTTGGGAGTCAATAAGAATAACACTTATACATTTAGGATGTTGGCAAGGAATTATCACATTGTATGTAATTCCTGTTAAGACCAGATCTAAAAGTTTTATTCTCAGTGGAATGAAACACGTTGAAGGCAAATAACTTTTGCAGCTTTAGCAGTTGTCAGAGAAGCTAAGACTTGGGACACCTCTCTCCTCTGTGCCAAGGAATTCTGTAAATGTCTATTGAAACAGCAATAAACATTTATTGACAGTTTCTTCAAAAACTATAGGCAGAGAAATATTGTCTTTTTGAATTGTTGAGCAATTACAGTAAATTGTTTGGTGATCAGCAGATCAGATGTCATCATGTTTTTGGAATTTTTTTCCTAGTTTTGGCAACAGTTTTCCTGGTAGTGATGAATACCGATTTTTTTATTATTATTTCAAGAAAACTTGAGTTCTTTTAAATAGTATTACCACTGAGTGGGTCTGCACCGTGTGTTTAAGATATTTTGATTGTGTAATAAATAAATTAGTAATTGTTATTACTGCCATTCTCTTAGCTTTGTACAAGTGTTATGTGAGGATGTCTACATGTGGAGTGGTACCAAGCAGTCAGTTTGGAAACTGAGGGCAGAAGATGCCTTTGCTTTCTAGTAGGTGCAGGCTCTCATTCTGGCATGTGCTCAGGGCTGTTTCACCTGGAACAGATGCCCATTCCTTGTGATGTTTGCATGCACGGTGGCTCAAAGATGATATTGGTTACCATGGTGGGAAAAGGGCAGCCTGCTTGTTCAGCCTACTGGATGGCCCAGCAGACTATAAAGAAGTAACAGCATCTCTTTTATAGCCTTGGCTGTGCAGTTTCTTATTTCAATTTTGTGAACACAATGTACAGTTGTAATTTGTAGTAAATCTGAAGTCTAATAAGTTTGAGTTTGCTTTTCTGTGTTTCCAACTCTTTCAACTTTTCTTAACTGACAGAGTTCATGAATGTGCAAAATGGACATGCCAAAGCCTGATACAAATCTCTTGCACAGAAGATTAAAATGACTGCATCATCAATAATATCAGGGGGGTGTTGGGGACTAAAATGTAGAAAACAGTATAAAAGGGAAGAGGTAGTATTACACACTTGTAGTGTTCTTGCAGTTAATTTAATGGCCATCTTCAGAAGGATCAGTATTTTATTGCTGAGCCCAGTCTAGCATTAACCTTCTAATCTAGTGTTTATCTTTTAGTGTTGGAAACCGTTAGTTGTCACGAGATGGCCTTTATGCAATGGAAAAGTCAGCCTGTTGCTAAAAACTAACTTAGAAAACCTAAAACCTTCTTTTAATACAAGAGATAGTTAATTGACAATAAAGACAAAGAATTAAAATAGAAGGATAGCAGAGATTTTAAACAAACAAAACCCTCCAAATCTCAACAAAGTTTTGCAATTTTCTTCATGCTACATGTCTGCTCTGCTCTGATTTCAAGTTAAATTTCTTTTGGCTCCCCAGTTGACTCAATTGTCTTTTTATGTGATAAAAATTGAACAGTCAAATTTCAAATTGAGAGTCAAGTGTGCAAATGCCTCCATGACAGGTTTCTGTGAGGAGTGAGTTCTCATCTTTGTCCTTGGTCTGTGCTTCATTTCTCCATCTCAGTCTGCACAGTGGCTCTGTTGTTTTTTATTGTCTGTCTTTCTGTGGCATTCAAAGCCATTAAGTGTTCACAGCTCTATACTGCTGAGCTATGACTCTTTTTAAATAATTCCCACCTAATTGATACTCAGTCACATGGGCAAAGTCCTTCAAAAAAGCTCCTGTCAGCCCAGTCCCTGCCATTAGCTGGGGAGAGAGATGCTCCTCAGTTCTCATGTGAAATTCTGAGCTATTACAGAGGGAAGTTTGTGGCTGCTGAGTCAGAGGAAGTATTTTTAGTGATCTGTCTCTAGTACTTTTCTTTTTCTAATGGACTTGATGATATTCAGTCAAAGCCAGAAATTCTCAGATGGTTTAAAATGAGGTATCAGGATCTGCTGAAATTAGTGGAATTTGGCTTACTTATCAAGAGGTGGGTCTGTGTAAGTTGCCTTATGGTACCCTTGTAGTTGTGGAAGACTTGCCTGAGCTGATAGGATCCATAGATTTTGTTGTGCTCTTACACAACTGCTTTAAGTAACTTCAGCCGTAGTAAACTACACCACATCTTGGCATATCCTATGGAGGAGGTAAAGTGTCACCAGCTTTATCTATGTAAACTGTATTTGAAATCATGAAGATGAAGGATGTAATTAGGAGAGGAAAGAAAGTAATATATAAACTTGTATATAAATATATAAATAATATATAAAAAAGCTCTTGGGCTTTCCTAAATAATTTTACAGCATCCTCACCATATTTGTTCCCCTCTAAACAGTCATAAGGGTAGATGTTGCACTGGAAGGGTGTGTGCTTGACATTCCAACACTGATGTATTTTGGGTTTAATTTTAACCAAGCACAGATGCCTAAAAAGTAATTTCCAGTAAATGATTTGCTGGTGCTAGGATCTGATGAATAACTTGCATTCCCTAATCTATTAATTGAGCAAACATATAGAAAAGAATTTAGAGCAATTTTATTTTAATATAATTGTTCCTGTATGAGATTAATACTACATATAAGTATTGAGTAACCCCAGCATTAATCATATTCCCTTTTTTATAATTCTTTTTCTGCCTCAGTTCACTGTAAGGCTATATATGCTCTGATCCAGCAGTGATTTGTGATTTTCATCATACTGTGTATTCAATATCAAAATATTAAAAGTATTGAAATTGTAGTTACAGAGATGGAGAATTTTCCTTTAGCACTAGCATAATAGGTTGAATAGATTTCTCAGTAATTTCTGTCATGAGAGTTACTTGCATCCACTTTTGAGGAGGTCATGTTATACCTCCATTCTCCATTACTGCTCTTGTGATGTGCTGGCAATCTATGGTTTTGATTTGATTTGGTTTTTTTTGGTGGATTTTTTGTTTGCTGTTGTTTTGTAGTGGGATTTTTGTTGAGTTTTTATGACTATTGCCTAAATTTTGTTTCATAGATGAAATAAGTATTTTGTTCAGTTTTCAACTGTAATGTTGTTACTGCTCTGGGTACCCTATGTACTTTGTTTCTAATAAGCATTTACCACAAAAAAAAATATTTAACTGTTTTCTTAGTATACCTATAAGTGGGGTTTTTCAAGCGCCATTGCCCCTCTTAAACTTATTTTAAAGCCCATGTACATATACATACAGTGCTGAATTATATGAAGAATGATATCAAAATTAGTCATGTCCAAATCAGCTCTGCATTTAATTAGAAACTTTACCTGGAATATGGATCTATATATTCTCTCAGTGCTCTTTGCACAAGTTGCCTGCCTTTGAAGAGTGGCATTTCACACAGCATTAGTCCTAACAAACTGTTATTTTCACAGTATCTTTTAGTTTGACAATCTGTTATTTTCACTGTGTTTAATGGTAGTTTTAAGTATATTTTTAAATTAGTGTTAAATTATCATAATGAACCTGTGCAGCACATCATAAATAAGTTATTTCTAATATCATATGATCTGTCTGGCTTATGCTGTAAATTTTGTACAATGAGAACTTGCTGCAAATCAGACACAAGCTCCTTGGTTCAGTTGATGGAGTGGGCCAGAACTTCATTTGCTTGGTAGCTGTAGTTCTGTGCTGAAGAGCTAACACTAGGTCACAGCTTCAGGGAGGCAGGTAAGGGGAAGAGGGAAGCAAAAAAGAAAGTCTTAAAAGGTGGTGGTGATATTTTTTGTTTGGACATCTAGCTGACATATTGGTCCTTCCAGCTGAAGAGAAATGACTGTTTTTATTTTAACAGAGCAATGAAAATGTATAGACATTTTCAAGGAAAGATTAAATCAGAAGTGTTTATGGATCCATCACGTGTTGAATGAGACCCAAAGCACCTTTGCAGTGTCTCTGTAGGCATCTCAGGACTGGGTTACACTCAAATGGAATGGGCAAAGTTCATCTTTTCCCTGCAGACTATGGCAATACACTGTGTGTGGGATTACCTGAAAACATTCCTTAAAAGTTACAGGATTTCCTTTAATGGATAAACTCTTATGATAACAGCTTCTTGATACTTGTATCTTTAGGCTCTCTTCTTTAGTCTATCATGACAGAATTTTTTTTAAACGTTGCCAGTTTATTCAGGTGTAGTGATGACTCACACAGATACAACAGCATTGCTTCAGAGCAGGTGCATTACACATGTGAATTTATCTCTTTGCAGAAAATGATACCTGAACTAATATTCTGGAAACACCAGGAGTCTACTTGAAGTATATGAAATTATATTTATATCCTTGCCATCTGGAAAGACACACGGCGTCCCAGCCTTGTGACCATGTTTGGTGTCATTTGAAGAAAAATAGAGGGAATAAATTTGGCTGTGTCTCGTTTGTCATCCATGTTCCTGCACTGCTAACATGAAGACAGAAGTGGAGGTGTTTTGTTGGATAAGATGTTTGCTGTTTTAAATAACAACAAAGTTCTACGTACTTTGGAGTGTAAGCCTTTGCTATGATGTGTAGACAAGTAAGTTATAAAGCAGGTGCCCATCATTTTCAAGTGCTGACACGTGGAGAACAACCCCTTACATTGCAGCTTGAGGCCATTTCTGTTACTACCTGGATGGTCATGTTCCAGGCTAGCAAGCTGGCAGCATCTGAGCTGAAAAATCTTGACGTCCCTGATGTGAGTTTGCAATTCTGTGCTTTTCTGGAGCACAGGTGATGTTAAAATCAGATTGGGGGTAAGTGTTTATGTGCTTAAAAGTGTTTCCATGGTTGATCTCAGACCATTCAGGAAGTCTCAGGCAGTTGGGGGAGTGTCTGTTCTGGCAGGCTGCAGGATGTCCGTGCTTCCATTGGGTCTCCTGGTTCTGAGTTGTCTCCTGTGGCTTGCACAATAGGACATTTTCTTTGTCATTACTTTCTCTTTGCTTTTTTCCCCCAGAAATAATTGGTGCATTGGGAGCGAACTAGTACAGCAGTGATTCCAGCAGCGCTGCACCACATTCTTTCTTCTTCCAAACTTTTGTTTTGTGTTCACTCCTGCCATTCTGTACTGATGTGTTATGCATGGATGTTGCTACATTCTTGAAGAGCTCTCTGAGTTACGGATGTAATTTTCTTGTCTGATATTATATATTGAACATTTGTTATGTTTTTCATTAGAAATTGTGTGCCTGAAATTATTTTATAATGAAATTCAGAGTCTTTTTTGAGTTATTGAAATGGTTAGAAATTGCATATATGGCTGTGGTAAATGCACCACTAGATGTAAGTGGACTCATTTACTCCTAAACAGGAATGCATGTACAAAAAGCACCTGCATCCATCTGAATAAGGCTTCATTTTGTCTATATATGCATGAAGATTAAAGTGGGTTTTGCATATTTCTGATTTTCTTTTTCCAAACAAAATGTGATTTATTTGCTATTTTGTTTATTTTAAGATTTTGGGTATTATTGAATCCTGCTATTAGTTAGTGCCCTGCTATTAGTCATTGTTTTGCATACTTAAAATCTATGGCATTATTTGACTGTCAGTATCTCATTACGCTTCTTCCTTCTGTAATGTGTTCAGGGGCTTCAACTCAGAAAGTCTGGCAGCAATAATCTCAACTGTCTTCCTATTCTTATTTTTAGTTCTTTGGCATCAGTGTTATAATGCCCTAAAATGAAAATAAGCTTGGATAAATGTAAAGGCAGTGTCTGGACACTTGTTTCTGGAACCAACTGCCTTGGATAAGAAGCTATACAATAGGGGTGGCTGTGGCATAGCTGCAGGGTAGAGCAGACAAAGAAACTGCCTGGTTGGCTGTGACCTGCAGATAGACTCTGGGTATCTGTTTAAACAAACTCTAAAATGCCTTATGATTACGCTTTTATTGCACATGGGCCTCCTAATGTCATCTTTTAACTTTTTTAAGACAGGAAAGAGACAGAAGCTAAGTTTTAATTTGTGCTGGCTCTTGTAAAGCAGCTGTCCATAAAATCAGTGAAACTCCTATTTGAACAAAGGTGCATTTTCCAAGCTCTTACACAACCTCCTTGTGTGCGTTGCCATTTTTCCTTCCTTTAAACTTTTTTTTTAATATTCATGGAATGCTTTAAAAGAGCAATTTGCCATTTTGTTATTTGGATGGAGAAGTTAGATGCAGATTTGAGACAGTCAGCATTGAGACTTGGCATTTTATTATTAATTTTTCTGAATGGCAGAGTAGGTTTATTAAAAAACTCCAACACACTCTTCCATCTAAAAATCAGTATATTTAAAGGGAATTTGGAAAAAAAATTAAATACAAGCATTTTGAAGGAATTGAAAGCTTTTTTGGGAATGGGAGGCCCAGTCATTACTGTTTGGCACCACCGCCCTATTTCAGAATATCTTTGTGCATGACATAATATTTTTTTTGTATATAAGGGAATTAAATTTTTTTATGATTTTTGTCATCCACCTCATACCAATTTTCATTGATATTTTGAAGCATGCACCAGTAAGGATCAATATAACTTTGGAAAATAGTATTTTAAAAAACAATAGTTTGAAAACTAATTTTAAAAAAATCAGTTTGCTAACAAAATTAATTTGGCTCATTTTAGCAAAACATGAGCAGGATTCAGAAGCAGCTTGTTGGCTGAGCTCAACAGCAGGAGAAGCTGTAGTCGATCAGTTCTGCCCTCTTCAGCAGGTGTAATATCATTTGATGGAAATTGCAATACATGGTTTCAGGGGACATGTGGATAATGTGTCCAGATGATAACAACATCAACAAAGTATAGAAAAAAACATGGGCAGATGTTTGGCTTATTCTGTCTACATGGTTACATGTACTTAAATTCACTGTAATGGAGTTTATCTATTGTCGTGTTGTGGTTTGCTTTTTTACAAAGAAGGATTTTATGGCAGACTGCTAATCTTGCAAAACAGTTCACCTGTTGCAGCAGTTGTATTTTGCAGCTTTAGCTGCAGGACTGTTTACCTTTTTTTTAAACCTGTTTTTTTTTCTTTTCCCCCCTACTCTTTCTTTCCAAACATATTGAAGTGCTAGGTTTGACTACAGTGGGATGAATTGCTCTATGGTTTTGACATACAACAGGGTATTCTTGCAGTGTGACTGGATGCTTCAGACCTTCACAGACAGAAGAAGATAAATTGTACACTTTTCAAATGTCACCCTTAGGAAAAAAAACCCACTCTCTAGGTTTATCTAACTGAATAACTTTTGATTTTTTGTTTGCTGCTCTGTGTGCTCCAGAAATTACTGAAATAGAATGTTGACTAAATTTGATCTATGGAATACTAAAATGTATTAGTAATTACTGAAAATATTTAGACAGATGTTTAATGTATGAGTCATTGTTCTTCAGATCCATTTATGTAGAATTAAAAGTGGTAGTTTATCCAGCTTTCTGTCATTAGGAAGTCCTGTTGGCACAGGTAGGGCATCCTATGTCTATTATCTGCTACTGTCTCTCTTCATTCCCAATACTAGAACTCCTTAACATTCTAGATCAACACAGCCTGCGAATTTAAATTCATTGTTTTGTAAGATTAATTCAAAAAATGTATCAAACTATAATTTTGAAGCTGATGTGAGCATTTAAAGAAAAGGGGGTTTATCTGCTATTCATTTAATGCAGCATGAAATTAACATCTGAATCAAACAGCAAAATTTTAGTAAATAAGATGCAGCATTTATTATGAGGCCTTATTATTCCATATGCATAGTAATATTTTCAAAGTATAATTTTTTCTTCTTCCTAAGCTGCTCAAAATGTTTCCCCCTGTTTTTCAACAAGGCATTGTGTGTTGATGTTTGTAATTAGATCATTTGCATACAGTCATTGTCATTAGAAAGTTAGCATTTTCAGTGGTTGCAGTCGTCTGAGTTATCCAAAGCTTTCTGATTTAGAAATATTTGAAATTATAATTTAGGTCATGTAGTCTTTATGCTAACCATTATTTTCAGTGTTATTTCTCACATGACTGCTTCTCAAGCTTAAGCTTGTTTCACTGTAAATAATTTTATAGTTTCCGTTTTAGCGGAATTCCAGCTGTAGAGTATTTTCTTTTAGGGAGTAACTTGCAAATTATTTACGTGAGGTACTGTATCCAGGGCCATGTGCACTCAGTTGCTATGGAAACACCTGTCATCCTGTCTTCCTAGGAAAGTGATAGTCCAGCTATCCATAGATAGTCCACCAAACATGCTCAGAGCAGTGGTGTGCAGAAAATTCACTACCAGGTACAAAACCTGTCACTGGCTTGAGTGATGTGTTCTGTGAATTCAGGAAAGGGAAGTAAAATCCTTAAAAAACCAAACCCTATGCACTTTGGCTTACCTCCAGGAGGTTATGTTCCCCTCTGTCCAGTCCTAACAACAATCCAGTTGCCAAACTTCATAAGGCAGTTAGGATTGTCTGTAGAGACTGTACCCTATGCAAGTACTGGATCCAAAAGGGCTCCTTGCACCTCTCCTGTATCAAACATGAGCTGAAAGAACAAAAGGTAGAAACTATTTACAGTGTTTGTGAAGCTGCTTAAAGGGAAGGAAACTGATTTATAAGGCTCTAATTTTCAAAATCCTCCTCTTTACATTATTGGAAGACTTTGCTCTTCCAAAAAAAGACATGAAAAGGGGTTAGAGACACTTTATATTCCGATGATGCTGTCAAAGACATCCCAAACATTGTTGCAAGGTCTCTCTGCCCACTTTTCATGAATGTATTCAAGGGAGGGTGTGCTGTAGTTCTCTCTCTCTCTCTGTCTCTCTTTCTGGCTTTTCTCTGCAATGGACATGAGCCAGAGAAATGTCTTTCCTGGTCAATGCAGTCTCTTGTTTGAGGAAATGAAGTAGAGTGCATCCCATTAAATTATTTCTTTCATTCTAATTTCAGTGACTTTGCTTTTGGAAAGGATATACCCTTTGCCAGCCATGTAATAAGAAAAACCAATCTGTACTAAATAGAAATCGAGCTTTAGTGATGGGAAAGTAACACAATAATAACAAAGCTTCAGTAGAGGTGAAATTTGGCTGAAAATCCTGATTTTGGTACACTAAATATATACTTTCCCTTTTTAATCCAGACGGGAACTTGCTCTGTAAATTTTCAGCACTTGCTAAATCATTTTGGTGTCATGTTTTGCTTGTCACATGATTGGATAATGTAAAATAAATACATAAGGAATAAACAACCAGTTTAAATAATAAAGAACCAATAAAGAACCAGTCCAGAAAATTAAGTAGCTCTTGTATTCGTACAGTTTAGCATTTCAAATGTTTCTAGTACTTGTGTATTCTAGTCTGGTGAGACTCTCCTCGAAAGGGTCTGAATCCAAGGAGCCAGATTTACTGAGCAAAGAGGCTTCTCAGGACTATATCCAATGCAGCTCTCAGGCTAGGGAACTAGTTAGTTTTGCATGGCATAGGCTATTGTTTAAATTAAAGTGTCTGCGAGGTAGGAAGAATAAACTTTGTAAGGTAAGACAAGTTGGACCATCTACAATCATTTCAGAAAATAAAACTATATTCTCCCATATTGATATAATTGGATATCCTATCCGTTCCTAGCCCTCAGGTGTACTAAGGAAGAAGCTACACCTCTCACTGATTGGACTGAGAAAAATTCTAGAAAATCTCTCTTTTACTACAGAAGTGTTCTGAAAGGGAGAGTAATTTTAATGACATAAAAAAAATTACCTAGTACAGTGTGCCTGACAAACTTGTCAAATTTTGCTGCTTCTGGGATGATGTCTTTGCCTCAGTAACCTTGATAAGGTTAGTTTCAGACAGGGCTGTGCCCAGTAACTCTATGCACCTGTACACACTGGGAGCCACCCAGCTGAGAAGCAGCTTTGCCAAAAAATGCACTGAGGGATCCTAGTGGACCCCAAGTTGAACATGAGCCAGAAATGTGCCTTGTGGTAACCAGTTTCCTTGGCTGCACTGCCTTAGGAGGATGGGTGTTGCCAGCAGGTCAAGGTAGGTGATGTTTCTCCTCTGCTCAGCACTGGTAAGGCCACACCTCAAGCACTGGGTCCAGTTCTGGGCCTCTTAGCTCAAGACAGATACAGTCGTATTGGGGGAGGTTCAGCAAAGAGCCACTAAGATGATGAAGGGACTGGAACATCTCGCCCTTGAGCAAAGGCTGAAAGTTGAGACTGCTCAGCCTGGGGTGAAGAAGCTTGGGGAAGGAAGTCATCAATATGTAAAAACACCTGAACAGAGGATGCAAAGAAGAGGGAGTCAGATTCTTTCCAGTGGTACCCAGGGACAGGACCAATGGACAATGGACACAAACTGAAACACAGAAGGTGCTGTATGAACACCAGGAGACACACTGTTACTGGGAGAGTGACTCAACACTGGAACAGGTTGTCCAGAGAGGTTGTATGTTTGTCTTCCTTAGAGATACTCAAAAGCTACCTGAGCATGGTCCTGGATAGCTTACTCAGAGTGGCCCTCTGTGAGTTGGACAGGGTGACCTCCAGAGGCCCCTGCCCACCTCCACGCTTCTGAGATCCTTTAAAGGTGCCTGCCATGCATGGTTAGGGTGTATGTCTAGTGCTGATGCATTGCATCCTGGTTTGTGAGCAGGCTGGGGATTGGAAACAGGCACAGTAATCTTGCATCTTAGTTATGATGTGCAAGCAGAGATTGCAATTCCAAATTCTCATTATTTCAGGCTAGCAAAGATCATTCAGAAGTGTCACATTGCATCTCATTTCTGTCTTTGAGACATTTGGCTGTGCAAATCATATGGCTTTGACAGATAATCCCAAAACATGCACTCTGAACTCTGAGAACTCTGAGATGCTGAAATATCCAGCTAAAACTTTGGTACTAGGGGTTTGGTATTTCTGGTTTGTGAAGTAAAAACAAGGTTCCCCTTGTGCTGCTTCAGTTCATGGCGAGTAAATATCTCTACTTCCCCTCTGACATGGAATGGCCATAAATTAATCTGCTGTACAGTCAATGTGCTCCTGGAGGGCAGGAGAGCCAAATGCTTTCTGGCCATCACAGGCCTGCTCCCATTTACCAGCAAAACTGAGCACTGCATGCACCCCATCATATGGGCTTGAACCACAGCAACTTTTACCATACATGAAGGGAGATTTTCAGGCTGCATTGTGCTGCTGGGCCCTCAGTCTCTCCCAGGCTGTGCATCAGCTACACTCTTGTCTCTACCTTCTCAGAATGCCTTGTCAAGGGAGGTGAGAGGGAGCTGTGCTGGAGGGGTGATTCTCATTCCCTCCCCCCCAGACCAGTCTGGAATGGCGTTCCTGTTGCTGTCATGGAAACAGTGCCCGGAGTCACAGAAGAGGGAATTTGTGTGGCATTCAGCTGCTGCCAGATGTGGGGAGGAGAGAGCTCTCATTTTACTCAGCCCAAGTTCCCAGTGGGGGAAGAGATGTCAGATTTAAGATGGGGAGGCAAGAGGAAGAATAGTATGGCTCTAAACTACATCCTAGAAACCATGTCTGGAAATTAATTTGAATTCCCTCTCTGCCATTAAATTCACTTAAAACACCGAGTTTAAAATTCTGCACACGTGGTTTGCTTTCATTTACTTTGACTTTCCTTTTCAATACTGTGACATCATGAATCTCTTTTTTTTTTTTTTTTTTTTTTTTTTTTTTTTTCCCCTGAAAGGGGAGCTGCTACTCCTCCCTGCTTGTTCTGCATTTGGGATCAGAGGCTTTAGTAATATACATTGTATGAGACAGGTCTTGGACCTGTTATCAACACTGCTAGAAGGCTCCTAGCAGGAACCCAGTTCCACAGGGATAGATGCAGTTTTGATGACTGTTTTTTTATAATAAAGACTTGAATTTCAGATGGCTTTCACAATACTGTCAATGAAATATTCTGTTTGAAATCATAGAACAAATTTATTCATTAACTATTTTTTCTATTCACTCTCTCTTCCCTCTTGTTTCTTTCCACTGAATCAATGAAAGTTACTGATTCTTATTTTGTTCTCTTATTTTGTAATTTTATCATAGCAGTGATTTAGATATCCTTTCTGTAAGGAGCATCCCTGTAGAGATGCTTCTCTCCGTTTAATCCTACTGACAGTTTCCTTGACATAATTTTGGTGGCAACTGACTAGGCTTTGAACTGAAATCTGTGCTGTAATTGTGGAAGCAGCACAATTGTCTTAGTGAGGCATGGTAATTCTGGAATGCAGCAAGCGTTGCTTGTGTGTTTGATCTCCCAGAGGTATAACCACAAATCCAGTCCACTATATTTAATTATTCTGTTCTATTCATTTCTTTGTTTACAATGAGTAGTACAAATCTGGAATCTTTCTGTTTGTTTGTTTGAGAACTCAATAGCAAAATCTATTTAGTGTTTTATTGAAAGAATAGCCTGGATTCCCAATCTGGATGTTTTAAGGATGAAAATCTATTTTTCTGTAGAAAAACCTGATACACTATGTTTTCTGCTATGTGTTTGGTGGCAATAAATGTATGTTTCACTAGTAAGAACAGCCATTGCTAGTAGGATGAACTGTCTTCACTGATGACCTCAAGTATATGCTGACTGAAGAGTAAGAACTGGGCCATAATATGTGATACTGTCTTCTAATACTCAAAAGCCACCTGTTTTCAGGTTTCCATGACCCAGTGAAGTCATGATATACTTAGTAACCATCAAGCATGCCTTTTGCATAAAGAAGCATCTTCTTTCATCTGTTTTCAAAACAGTAGAGTGTTTCCGGGTCAAAAATCAGAGCTATTGAGAGAAACCTCATGGTGTCTGCTATGGACCTAGGTGAGGAACAGCATGTGGATCAAGCCTTCACTTCCAAGAGGCCCCAGGCTCTGGTTCTCAAGAGGAAATTTAACAATTTTGGTACTGGGAAAACAGCATGGTGGTGCATAGCAATCTGGGGCATTTCCAGGATGTATTTGGAACAGCTTCTTCATGTGAGTGTGGATGGACCAGCTAGGAGCAGTGCTCTCCTAGACTGAATGTTTACCAATAAGGACTTGTTGGAAGATAAAAATGTCAACAGCAGCTGCAGAGACTAAGAGCATAGAGGCCAAGGACTTGAGGAGGACAAGTGATCAAATAAAGACCTGAACTTCAGAAAAGCAAATTTCAACTCAGTCAGAGAACTTCTACGAAGGATCCAATGGGAAGCTGTCTTGGAGGGCAAAGAAGCTTAGGAATGTTGGGAGATTTCCCAGTGCAGCTGCTTCTTGAAGTACAAAAGAGCAGTCTATCCCCCTTAGCAGGAAAAGGACCAGACATAAAAAGAAATCAGTTGGAAAGGCACCAAGCTACCAAGAGAGCTCAAATGAGAAAAGGAGCACTGGAGCAGTGCAGAAGGAAAACTTCCACAGATGAATATAGAGGTACTGCTTCAGTGTACAGAGATGCAATTAGGAAGGCAAAAGCTCAGCTGGAACTCAAAGTAGCAAGAATATGAATAACGTAAGAGTTTCTGAAAGTATGTTAGCAAGTAGAAGTACAAGAAATATGCAGCTCTGCTGCTGATAAGGGCCAGCAAGTTAATAAAAAATGGCACAGAAAAGGCTGAGGCACTCAGTATCTCTTCATGGGTGATGTCAGGCCCCAAAACTCTGGGTCAAGAAGCAACAACAAAGCAAATGACAAACCACTGATAGTACAAAAGGGTTAAGTGTTGTTGCCCTTCAGCCCTACTGTCCTCCATAATATTTTATTGATGCCTAACTTTGTTGACTGTTGCTCATTCCTTGTTTCAAGTTATTCTATATGTATTAAACAGTATGGAACACGGCACCAGAATTTCACTGGTAGACACCTTCAGCTGGGACAATTTGCCATATTTTCCTGATTTGACCTCCTATTTAAGAAACAACCTATCCTTGCAGAAACCTTCTGGTGTTAGAGGCCACAAATTCTGTTCTGTCTTACAGACTTTTATAATTTGTCCTGTAAGACTATCTTGCTTGCTGGTCTATAGTCTTCTAGATCTCCCTGAAACTGGCATTGCAGTCAATGTCTTATAGTTCTAAGCTGTGTATTTCTTAATTGCTTAGAACTATTGAGCAAATACTGTCAGATCTTCAATTTGCTACAGGTTGTTTTGTCAGTTTGTTTTGCGACCTATTCACTTCAACTTCAGGCAGATCCTCTGACAAGACTCCCTCAGTGATTATACAGCATGAGAATTTCCCATTAACTAGTTAAAATTTCCATGAGGGATTAATTTGGTTTCTCTTCATTGAACCCTTTTATATCCTCACTGGTGATTTTACAGACTCTCCAGGCAGATTCTTGCTCCTGATGTATTTGGAGAAATATTTGTTGATTGCTTTGATGCCTTTAGCTATTTGTCCCTTAAAATCATATTGTTCTGTCTTATCTTCTTATATTTAACCTGTCAGCATTTATGATCCTGTATTTTCTTTACTTGGAGATGATTTCAACTTTCAGAAAAAGTGTTTTTGATTAGTAACAGATTCCTTTGCCCTCACTAACTTTTATGTCTTGACCTTTTCTTGAGACACTGCCTTGACTCTCTACATTCATCATACACTTCCAACAATTAGTTTCCCTACTGTCTATAAATACTTTACTTGTAGCTTTAAGCAAACTTTTTGATATTTTTTCTTACATATTTTTTTCTTTAATGTGGCTCCTAACTGGCAGATGCTCTGCTTTCTGTGGGGATTTTGGATCTAAGAACAGAATAATCACTAAGAGTGGCTTCTCAACTGCAAGATGTGAAACTATCTTGCTTGACCAAGTCAAGAATTTGATCTTTTCCTATGGGCATCCCAAGCATCTCTGTATGATATTATCCAAAATTCAGCTTGTGCCACATTGTCGTGTTACTGTATTTCTTTTTTTGTACCAAGTGCTGGGGTTATTAAGTCTCCTAGAACTATTGTATTTTGTACCCATCTTTCAAAATACATCCCTGCCAACTCCATATTGCATCAATCCATATGTCAACCCATAAAAGATATTTTTATTCAGTGACATTGTTTGTTTTACTGATTCTAAGCTCTTTCCCTGCCTATCCTTGCCCATACTACAAATGTTATCCTGAAATATACGTGTCTTACCTATTTGTTTTCAAACAGGTGATTTTTAGGCTATAATTTCATTATGAAAACCTTTTCACTTTGTTCAAAAGATGAGCTATTCATACCAGAAATTAGGAGAATAAGATCATAATGATACTTCTTAAAACTAACATTTTCATTACTAATTGCTTTTCTCTTTCATAAGGAACAATATGAATCTGTTGGGAATTTCCTGAAACTATGGTATTTCTGTAGGGTAGCTAGAAAAGGAATGAATTGCCTAATTATTTTACTAGTTCTCTTCTTTGTAATAAAAGATGTAATAAAAGAGGAAATATTCAAAAGCTATTAAAGTTAACTGCTACTGCCACAGAATCATCTATGAGAGAAAATGGGCAAATCTCAAGGGTTTGCAGTCCTTGAGTTCAAGTTTTTTTTAGCCCATGGTGGGAATTTTTTTCTTTAATACTTAATAGTACTTAGTAGCAAAAATAAATGAATTATATGACTTATCAGTGTACTGTCAGCTAGAATACTAGAATTTTTGTTTATGAACATTCCTGTATTTGAGCTGAATTTACAATTTTGATTTAATCCTTTATTTATTTGAAATTCCCTCCATATTCAGTTAGTGTAGCAAACTGCGTGTCTCAAGTGTGCAGAAAATCAAGCTTCTAATTTCTTAGTTTCAAAACAAGAAAAAAAATCCCATTGGTATTCGTTTGCATGTGTTAGGTTGTCTTAAAAAAAACAGCCCATCTTCCTTTGTTAGGTGGCTTTTGAATCTCTTAGTAACTTGCTAATGACCAGCATTTTAATAGCTACTCATGGCAATATTCAGATCTAGTATCCAAATTAATTCAGAAATTCAGGGATAATTCCAAATTATGGAGTCTGTTCTTGGATATGCTGTACTGACAATCTCTGTCTGTATTGAGAAATAAGTCTTTCTTATAAGGTGAGGAAAATCAAAAGAAAAAATAGTTCACCATAATAATTTCCTCAATTCAAGTAGGAGACGAGAAAGGAAATATCTGGCTATTCTTTTAGACCATTTTGGACAAGTGTAAAGCTAATGATTTATCATGCTGGCTCTCCATCTGTTCCCAGTGCCTAGGTGATGTGTATTCACCCAGCTCTGGGAGTTCAGAGGCATATAGATAAGGAACTGGAGAGCTCCATGAATAGAATGCTGGAGAAGACTTCAGATCTCTAAGCATGTAGATAGAATACTCCAGAAGTTGTGTGTGTCACTGGTGTGCACATATGTTGGTGTGTGCTGTAACAGCTCTGCAGCTCTTGCTGGCATCTTGGCACATTGCCCAACACACCACAGATAGAATCAGATAAGAAAGGGAAAACCTGAGGATTTCTTGGTGCTTCAGTCTAGAACATTTTTAGAAATTGCACATTTTGTGACCATGTTGTTCAACTTCCTTTGGTTTTCACATGTCTTTAAACTATACAAATATATGGCTAATAAAGCATCTTCCATCTGTAACAAGACTGTTGCTCTTTTCAGAGCAAAATTACTCTGCAGATATGTACTGAAAAGTCAAGGTAAAAAACATCAGTCCACGGTTCTGTCTGGTATATTAGATTTGCTGAAAATGTAAAGTCAGGCTTCAAGAGCTGCTACTCTAAATGGAATTACCCTTTTCCACTTAGACAGCTGAGAAGTAAATGAGAATTACAAGCTTGGGCCAGTGTAAGACTGAAGAGTCAGGATCTGTTGCTAAACTCCAGTAAATTCTCGTGCTCTTCTTGGAGAAGGCCTACCACTTTGAGGATTTGTTTTGCTGTCACATTGAGCTTTATAAATAATAACAGTAAGCCCTAAAGCAGGTCAAAGTTAGTAAAGCAGAAAGTCAATTTAATCTTATATCCTCCTTAAATTGCTGCTGCAGAGGGTGGAGGAGCAAAACACTTACATTAGAAAGCTCATAGTAGTTCTAATCCTGTCCTAGCACTCCAGAGTTTTTACTTACAGTTTATTGCTTTGTGGACAGAAGTAGTTTGCATGGGAGGAAGTGTAATAGCACAGCAATCATGGTGGGTGATGAACCATTAGGAGTGTTGGCAAGGGATGCAAAAACTAGTGAGAAGAAGAGTTAGCTTAAAGACTGAAGCTGGCATAAAACAGAGAGAATAAAAAATGGGATAAAAAAGGACCAGACCATTTGAAATAGAAAAATGGAGATAAATTTTAAAACTTTGGTGGTTATGCTGGAAGGTAAATAATGCAGTTTCCCTAGAAACAGAAGTTCAGGCAGTTGTGCCTTCAAGGAGCAAGGCTTGCCTGCAACACACAGAGGAGCAGGGCAGTATGCCTAGAGAGCTAAAACATGCAGTGGAATACAATTGTCACCATATTTGTATCAGGATCCTAAACATAGAAAATGAAATAGGGTCTTATTTCTATAAAAGCTGTTGAAGGCATAAAAGGGACTTCTTTGAAGTAGTCTTACATGAAAAAGAAGGAATAGTTTATTTATAAACATTGTAATCAGCCAAACTAGTTTTTTATCCCATAAATAATCTATATGCATAATAGCCTAGATGCCATGCTAATCTCCTGTAAAGAAGCATGGTATTGCTAAAACAGTCAAATCAGGTGAAGGAATGAGCTAGAGAAATAGCTCATTATGGTAAAATATAAGCATTTATATCAGGTGAAATGTCTTCATGTAATTATCATGTATAGAGAGTTTGGTAACCTCCAATCTAATCAATAACCTTGGTATAAAGACTTGAAAAAATATTCAGAGCTCTTCAGTCCTAGGATCATGGAGAAAATAGGTTGAAAGGTAGGTAGGTCTCCTCCAAGCAAGTCTAGCTTGAATCTCCAAGAGTGGAGATTTAACATGTACAACCTGTACCAGTGTTTCACTAGCCTTGATGTATTGTTTGGTTCTGGATTTTTTTTATTTACTATTTTTTTGTTGTTTGTGTTTGTTCTTTTGCCTTTTGTTCAGTTAGAATTTACTTCATTGCAGCTTGTAACTGTTGCCTCTGCTTGCTTCCTATGCCTGGCAAGAGCCTGGTGATGTGTTCACTATAATCCCCTTAAACAAGTGAAAGTTTGCGACAGGCATGCTACAGGCTGGGGGCAGAGTGTCTGGAAAGCTGCCCAGCAGAAAAGGACATGGGGGTGTTGACTTACAGCAGCTGAACATGAACCAGCTGTGCCTAGGTGACCAAGAAGGCCAAGGGCATCCTGGCCTGTATCAGTAACAGTGTGGCCAGCAGGAGCAGGGCAGAGATTGTCCCCCTGTACTCTGCACTTGTGAGGCCACACCTCAAATCCTGTGTTCAGTTCTGGGCTACTTCCTGCAAAAATGACATGGAGGGGCTGGAGCATGTCTGGAGGAGGGCAGCAGAGCTGGTGGAGGATCTGGAGGGTCAGTCGTGCCAGGAGTGGCTGAGGGAGCTGGGGCTGTTTAGCCTGGAGAAAAGGAGACTCGGTGACCTTGTTGCTCTCTATGACAGACAGGAGGCAGGAGAGTATTGCAAGGTGAGGATCAGTCTCTTGGTCCAGGCAGCCAGTAAGAGGGACAAGGGCACAAGAGTCTCAAACTGCCAGGGCAGGTTTAGGTTGGGTATCAGAAAGAATTTTTTCCACTGGCAGGATTGTTAAGCATTGGAACAGAGTCATCCCTGGAAGTGTTCAAGAAACAACTGGATGTGGCACTTAGTTCTATGGTCTAGTTGGCAAGGTAATATTTGGTAAAAGTTGGACTTTTAATCTTGGAAGTCTTTTCCAGCCTTAGTAATTCTATAAAATACATCCTCCCTACATGGTCTCTTCTCCATGCTAAACAAACCAAATTCCTTCACCTTCTACTTGTATAATGTGTGCTTTAATCTTCTGACCTTTTTTGTGGCCCTCTGGTGATCTTGCTTCAAAATCTTGTCATGTCTTGTCCTGGTGGCCCAAAGCCAACCACTGTACTCAAGATGCAGCTTAAGGAGTAGCAAATAAAAGGGAATAATTTGTTCAATTGGTTCCTTGTTCTGGCTCTCTTGTTAGTGCAGTGAAATGAGTGGTTGGCCATTGTCACCACAGGAATGCACTGCTAAGTCATAACTTTGTGTCTGCCACACCCCCAGATCCTTTCTGGGGAGATGCTGTATTGTGACGTGGGATTCCATCCTTTGTGCAGGACTGTTTTTCTTTCATGAGCTTCATGACACTTGTTGGCCTATTGTTCCAGCTTGTCAAAGTTCCTCTGAATGGTAGTCCTGCCCTCCTGTCTATGAATTGCTTCCTTCAGGTTGTTTACCTGGAAACCTGTACTTGCTTATAGGTGCAGTCATCTCTCCATTAATATTCTGCAAGGACATACATACCCACCACTGAGTTTCCAAATTTGCCGGCTCTCTGCTTATCTGTTTACCTTTCTGTGAGCTTTTTCCATCACCCCCATATTATTCAGTATAATGGAAGACTAAGACAATCCAGTGAGAAGGATAAGAACAGAACAGATGAAAACACAGTCCAACAATGGAGAATGTAGAGAATGTGAAAGGTATTGATTGGTGCATTCTAAAGCCCAGTTTTGAAGCTTTTGAATAACATTTACTGTCTGATGTTTAGAGGCATTGCTAGTGGTGTTTTTTTTTCCTGTTTTGAATGCATTAAGAAACTCTGTTTTCCTTCTGTTTACAGGATGGGATGTCAGGTCTGGTTTACATCTGATGATATCTATCCCTAGATTTCTGCCAAGTTATACTTTCCTAGGTTTTGCTGTTTTCCTTAGGAAGTATGTGCTCCAGTTTTTGCTATGAATGTGTGTTCAGTACAATAGGTTAAAAATAGTTTGCTACCAACATCACTCTGAGTAGTGGCATTCAGTGGAGTGTACAGATGTGGAGTATATGGAATTGTGCATGATGCCATAGGATGTGCCTAGGAATATGCACATACTTGTGATGTTAATTGAGGTAAAGTTTTTCTTGTTTGACGGGTTACAAAAAGGTAGAGCCAACACTGTACACTTCTACAGCCTGTGTACTTTCTGAAGTTCTGTGCTTTCTAACATACTCCTTTGAAAGACTTCAATCCCAGAGATGATTTATTTGTTTGTATAGCTGTAATCAGGTATCTTGTATTCATCTCACCAGAGATTCCCACTCTGGATTATCAGTGCTGTTATTTGTCTGTGTGTAAAGGTTCAATTTCCCAATTAGGTTTTGTATAGCATTTTTGCAATCAAAAGCTAAACTCTTATCCTTTCTTAATGTCATGACCTAAAGATTCTTAGTAACCCAATAATTTAGATTTTTTTTTTTTTTTTTTTTTTTTTTTTTTTTTGTTGTTGTTGTTGTTTTTGGGTTTTTTTTAGCTAATTTTTACTGTCACTGCCATTTTTGCTGTCTTTGCTTAGCATTGATACACATTTCTTTGTGAAAGGATTGAAGGATTACTGGGTCAATACAGATGACCCAGCAGATGTGAAGCATAAAAAATAATGAAATACCCTCTGGTTTGGTATGCCCTGAGCCCAGGAGTTCCTAACTTGCCCAAAGGCTGTGAAGATTTCCATCATGCTTGATCAGTGTCTGGACCACTGTGAAATGTTATGACCTGACTCAAGTCTTATATTGTACTTGAAGCTTTGGTGGCTGCAACAGATAAACAAATACAAAACTCATGCTGATAAAGTACATTGAATTGCCATCTATGGAATAATGAATATTTTTACAAAATAAACCTCACCATGCTTGCAGACAAATACCATTTTTTAAACATAAATTACTTCAGTCCCTAGCAGATAAATGCTTTGTATCATTTCAAAACAATTTGATAAGGTTATAATGAAGTTCCTTCCTTTCCAAGTTTCTCTCTGGAATGATTTCTCTGGATTGCTCTCATCATTATCTCTGATCTCTGGTGGCTTCCCACTCCCACACCCCCTCCTGATGCTGAGTGCTCAGGACTGCTGTGCTGCTCATGGCACTTTGTAGTGCCTTTGCGTGGGCACTTGCTTTAGCATTACTGCCCTTTGCAGCACAGTCCTTGAGGTGGCTCTTGACATGTTATTATGTAAATTAATTTTGATGTTGCATTGTAGTTTCTGCTGTTCTTCATTCTGCAATTGTCTTGACAACAGATTTGCATAATCAGTGAGTAGGAATTTGTTTTTAATTTTGATGTTCTGATTAGCTTGATTCAGATAAATAATAGAAAGTTGTGAAGATAACGCAATGTGGCATGAACTGGTGAAAATAATTGTAAACACAACAAATAAGACAAATAATGGAGTCAGGTTCAGTGATTTTTTTTTTTTAATAAAATGTAAACAAATGCTATTTTTGGTTTCTGTCTTGCAGTCTGACAGCTGCTTGAAATCTAAACATATGGATTTATTCAAATATTAGTCACTCTCACTGCTTCCCAAACAAAGAGAAGTAAGCTTATTAATTTGTTTTCTGCCAGGATTTATTGGTATGGAGAGAAAACATTCACAAATCTTACTTGAATTCTTCTTTCCTTTTTTCAGTCCAAAGGCAATCCTGTGGACCTGCAGCTTTTTCATGGCATGAATTCCAAAGACAGTTGCTTATTAAATTTAATGTTGAGGATATTCCTTAAAGTTTTAATTGTTTGGCTCTGCACATATCCCACCTCCCCACCTTTTGTCTCCTTCCTTTAATTTCTAACTTCTGGTGGCACCTGGCAGAAAATTAAGTAAGAAATAGTAGCAATTAAAGAGCTAGGAGGGAAGTTCCTGTTTATGTTTTCTGGCCATTTTCATGTATTGGAAACCCAAGATTATTTCTTTCTTAAGTGATCAAGTACATCTCTGCTTCCTGCCTGAGGAGTAACGTAGATACAAATGCCCTTTTCTAGTAATCTCTGCAGGGCAGGACTTAAATAATGTGGGCAGCGAAACCGAAAAATATTAATTTGTACATCTTAAGAACAGAAGAGTTTCCTCAATAAGGAACCAGGGAGAGAGAGAAACCAATCAGTTTGGGGCATTTGCTGGAGCAGCACTTACTGTAATTGGACTGAAAGAGATTTAGTGGAGGATGAGTCATGAAATGCGCTAGGAAATTAAGGATGGAAGGCAGAAGAAAACAGAAAGCAGTAAGTAGGAAAGAAAAATAAATGACAGAGTGAAGAGTAGAAAAGTGTATTTTGGAGACTACAGTCATGAGCAAAAAAAACATTCTGGGAACAAAGTAATCATAGCAAAAGGGTATTAGTTGAGGAAATGCAGAAGTTTCTGGAAAAGTTGTCAATCAGAGTGATTAACTGAAGGAATACAAAGAAAAGATACTAGAAATATACAATCCAGACAATTGAAGGGAAAAAAAAGGCAAAATAACACTTACTTTTGAAGTATTTAAGTAAAATAGGTTTGGGGCCTTTCTGTATTTAGTTGGCTTGGGGATAGCATGGACAAAAAAGGAGAAACTAGACAACTGTTAATTGCACCCCTACTAGACATAAAGGACACAATGAGATGCACATTTTTGTCTAGCAAAAAGCAAGTGGACAAAAAGCAAGAGTGAGGAGCATTTGTTCCTGAGTTCTTGGTGCTTAACCCTCTCTTAGCAGCAGTGTGGGGTCAGCTGCCCCTTCTTACCAGGCAGGTAAGACAAGTTCCCGTGCTAGATCACAGCAAAGAGCGCTTCTGCCTGCTCACGTGGGATGGTGAGAGCTGAACTGACTGGGTGAAAATCTATGCTAAGCACCAAAATTTGCATCGTGGTGATAGAATCAAGTGGCTAAAAAATTGCAGTGAGACAGAATAGCTGTTAAAAGTTCTGCTTGTATTTCGGAAGTAAACATAATGCTCAGTTAGATTTTCTTGGGTATTTTATACTATCAAAGTTTCTCCAGGCTTGCATGCTTTGATTTAAGCATGCTGGCATGGAAAATACTGTACCACTTTGATTTTTCATTCTTCAACAATTTAGTAATATTTCTGTTACAATCCTTTCTGCATTAAGGGTTTTATTTTATGCAAACAAGACCCTGACTTGAATAATAACTCTTGGAAAGCCGATAAACTGTCTCTTCAGCTTTTCAGGCAATTGATTCTTCTAGATGAGAGAAATGCTCTCTGTGAAGGAGGCATATATGAAATAGGTGATTATTGTCAGGTAATTTTTGTTAATCATATCTTCAAACAACAGTGAAAAAGATATTTCTGTACAAAATGCAAAAATGCGCAGAGAATATTGTAAACTATTGATTTTTACAGCACTGTTGACATTTAATGAGCAGCGATGTTTTGGTCTTTACATCAATCTGACTTTCAGTGGTATTCTTGTACTCTGTATGGATTTGTTTGGAAGAATAAATTCACAGTTAAGCAGGCTTTGTCAAATAGTCAGTGGCTATTTAAGTATTCACTGTTTTTAACTGTATTTCAGTTATGATTTGCCTCATTTCAGAGATTTGAAAAGTTTAATGCCTTCATTTACTCTTGATTACTTGATCAGATGTTTTAGGTAGGACTTAGAATGAACACTTCCAGTGCTGTTCTTCCCAGCAGGACCTTGCTGGGGAGTTATTCAAGGGACTCCCTCCCATACCTCTGCATTACAGGGAGGTTGTTCTGGGGAGAAAAAAAAAAACAAAAACAAAAACAAAAACAAAAAAAAACCAAAGAAGGAGAAAGAGATAATGGATTAATTTGTGTGATCATTTGGGATCTACATTTGGAAAATTCTTTATATTCTAACATATATTAACAGTTCTCTGAACTTTTTATCTGGAACACTAAAATAATTTCTCCTTAATAAAGATTCTAAATAATCATATATATACATCTCCTCAAATACACTTTCACCCATCTCTATAGACTCACCACAACACTTAGATTACTTTAAATATCTCATTATAAATTCCGTATCCTTTCCCATTTCTGCTCTTTAAATATATTTTCCCCCTTCTCTCTGGATTTACCGAAACACTCAGCTCATCTTAAATACATCATTATAAGTTCTAGATGTTTTTTCTCATTTCTGCTCTTTTGGCATAATATTTCCCATGCTCCTGGATTACCCCAAAGTTGCTCACCTCAATATAAGATAGGTGACGAGAAGTCCCAGTCTCTTCCCTAGTTGTGCTTGTTTCTCCCAGCAGTCAGCAGGGGCTTTCTTCTGCCCTTCTCCTTACCACACTTATTTGAGGCCTTTGAGGAGCCCCGACAGTATTTTGAAGTCTCTAGTAAAGCAAGCAAAGCAACGTCCTCACACGGGGCACCAGATGTGAGGTTCTCGACCTCCGGAGCTCTAAGGCTCCTACTTCGAGCTCTGGGCTCCTACCTTGTCAGGTTATCTTAAATAAGCAAAGCAGCTAATAGTTAAAAAGGTTATTTATTACAAAGCACATCTTATGACAAAGCACATCAGTCTCAAAAGTCAGTAGCAAGAAAGCAGAAGCAGTAGCAAAGCAAAAGCCTGGCCAAGAGTAGATGGCTAAAAGCCCTGGCAAAAGCCAATGGCTAAAAGCACCAACTCTCCCCAATACATACTCTTATATAGGATTTTTCCAACAGGCTAAGACACAAACTCGGACCATCACTCCTTAACCTATTATAATTCTAGTTTCTTAGCACTCTTGGTTACGTATACAACCTATCTTGTTCTATCTGAAAAATGTAAGCAATATTTTACTATAGCTCTATTATGTCTGAGTCCTGTCTACCACTGTGGTCCTGGAGCCTCTTACTGAAAACAACAGTATGTTTCTCAACCTTCACTAGAACTCACACTGCTACTGTGGAAGCTAAACCTTTTACTTACTAAAAGCATTAGAGCTCACCCTAAAACTTACTAACTTACTTCTACTTATATGTCTACTTTATGTGTGAGTGGCTTAATATACTTCAATCCAACCAAAGGCTTTAATTCAGTCCCTGCACCTTGATTCCTCCCTGAAGGGTTCAGAGAATCCCCTAACTCATTGACTCCAATAGATAAGGAAATTATTTAAGAAATGGATTCTCAAAATATTTATCCTTGAGCCTTCAACAAACCTAAATAAAAGGGGTAGGAAAGATGTTTTTGTTTACCTTTGAAAATGATGCAGTGTTACTGATCAAAATGAAAGGGCAGCAACACTCAACAAATTTACAATAACCATAACTCCCTAAAGGTATTTAATTTTTTTATTTGATAAAACTAGTGCCACAATATGTGAGGAATGTAGTCCTTTGAGAAATTGTGGAGTTTTTAATTATATTGGTTTTCCTTTTTTTTTTAAATAAAAAAATAATCTTTTGTATATAAAAATAAAAATGTTTTATAAGTACTGTAATAAGCTCTGTGGATAAATCTTATCTGGTAGACCTGGTTGGGTTTCCTTGGCAGAATAAAAGAAAATAAATTAAATTAGTGGTAGGAATTTTTGCACAGCTGTTGTCCAAAACTACTTGAGTTTCCTTTCTGCTCATCATTAACTGCAGAAATTAGGCTGTGCTCAGGCCATATCAACACCCCTTCTATTTAGTTTATTTCACTGGTGTGATGATGGTTGTCTTTTTAAGTGCAGAAACTTTTGTCACCAAAGCATTATCCACACAACTTAGCCTCTTTTCTTTCAGGAACACAAATTGTACTTATTTGTGATCACACTTGGGTGAGTTTGCTACGATCTCTATGCTACTGAGAGATCTGCATGAACTCTGTAGGCTAAATTATTTAATATATTTAAAAATTCCATTCCTGATAAACAGTCTCATTCTATGGCATACATTATTAGAATAAATGAAGGAACAAGTAGGTGTCACCATGAAAATGTGAACTTTGAATGTGTTAAAAAATCCAAAAAATGAAAGCTCTGTTATAAGGTATTATGTTAACAATTCTTGCACAAATTTCATTTTTATATGCTGAAACTCCTTCTTAATCTCAAGAGAAATCAAAGCAAATGGTTTAACTTACTTTTTCAGGAACTGCAGTTTGAGAGACTGACTCGAGAACTTGAGGCTGAACGTCAGATTGTAGCAAGCCAGCTGGAGAGATGTAAGCTTGGATCAGAAACTGGAAGCATGAGCAGCATTAGGTAATGTGCAAATTATTGATGTCTTTATAATAAATAAATTTTGTTGCTGTTATGAATTATCACCAAGAACAAGTTTGATAACCTTTTTATAAAAATAATATCCACTAAGCAGTGTGAAATTTTAGTGGAGTTTGAAAACTTGCATTGTCACCTGCTTTTTTAAAAGAAAAATTCTTGCAATTCTGTATCTTCTTTGTCCAGTAACAAAATAGTAGTCACATTTGGAATTCATTGATTTGCTGGAGTTTGAATGGATTATCAGCAACTTGTTTCCACCACCAATACAGCTGTAATTTTCAGCTGAAAATTTTTAGCTTCCTAATTGTAGAGATGTATTGATAAGTTTTGTGACCCTGTTTAATCATAATTTTATCATTCAGAGTATTAAAATGTTTAGTATTATTTATGTAAAGCTGCTGACCTGTCATCAAGATGTCAGATATATATTTATGAGAAGATATAAGTCACTCTGTTCAAATGTTGGTTTATTTTAAAAAATTGTTCTGATGCATTGTTTGGAGGATAACATGTGTATTTAAAAATTGTAATAAAAGGAAACTGGTCTCTTGGTGAATTTAGTGGAAGTAAAGGCTTCACATTTTTTAGCTTCTTGATATGTGTGTTTGTTTTCTCAGTGAACTTAATAAATGGAAGATGATGGTACTTGAATTTCAAGAACTGAGAAAAAATAAGTTGTATAGGAGTGTGTTCTGTTTTTTATCAGTGGAAATATGAATAGATAATCTTACGTATAACATGCCAAGCTTAGTGCAAAGTTTTGTGTAATAATAGTAGCAAAAATACAAAAAGCATTGGTCACTTCCTCAGTTTGAGCAATTCAAACTATGGTTCAATCAAGTGAATGATTTTTCCACAAGAATAATTATTCAGTAGAATGGAAAGATGTAACAAAAATGTAGAATGCAAATTCAATTAAAATAGCAGGCATCAAAAAAATCAGCAGAAACTGTAAGTGAAGTTGACTTAAATGTAGCATTCTTAATAAATCAGAGAATTACCTCCTTAAGATAAACTCTTATTTTATAGAAAGTTTGTCATCATGTAGACTTGTTAACATTAGAGGAAGTGTGTTACTTAAAATCATTTAATCATGGCCTATATTGGCACGTCAGGTATGCTTCTCTAGCATGTTAAATTTTATGGATGGCATGACTGTATTTCAAGAAAGTTATCTGAAATATGTTTGAGTAATACTGAGGTATGTTTAAATAATGCTGTTATTTTAGGATTATTCCAGTCAGTGTTATGAAGGCTGGGAAATTTCTTGTTGTGCAGAAAATGTTTCCTTGGTGAAATTTCCTCTTATTGATAAAGTTATAATTTTGTGTTATCAGTGATATCAAAGGTAGATGACTTGGCATGAGTTTTGAGACTCCAGTTATTCAAGAAGTTTAACAATTGGACTGCTAATCTGTCTGTGAATAACAGAATAACAGAAGAGATTTTATGCAAATTTTTGATATCTGTAATCTTCCCCTGAAATGTTTTACATATGATCAGACAGTTTCTAGCATTTCAACTAAAATATTTTAAGAAATACCTGATATAAGGTTTTGCAGAAGATGCTATCAAAAGCTTACAGTTAGGTAGCTATCCTTAGAGTTGGCAAGTGATGTAAAGAGAAAATGAATAATAATCTAATATTGTTTGTGTTGGGTTGTTTTTTATCCCATATGTATTAAATGAGTAATCTTCTGTCCAAAGAATTCTACATCCTCATTGGAGAGGCTTAGAACTAACTCAAATACAAAATGAAGTCAAGTATCTTCCTGGCTGCTGTGCTGACTTTCCTGTGCCCATCCAGATTTGAGGAAGTCTCTTTGGCATTGTATTCTTTGACATACCTTTGATCTGTAGTCATTTTTGGGACTGTATTTTGTAGGAATTTTGATAGAAAGGACTTGAGAGCATTCTTTTCAGGAATAGGTACTTGGCTGTGAACCAAAGGCAGAATCAGTTGCTTCTGATAAAACTGAATAAAATGCTTAGACCATGAGTTAGGACAAAACTTGTGAATTCTTCCCTTCCCCAGTTCCCCTGTTGCAGACTCTGAACAGTTCGTTAACTCAGCCTGCTGAGTATTAAAATTTCATGATACATTCCATAAGGAGACAAGTCATGTTCTATGCTGCTCAATTCCTCTGGCTGAAGTGCTTATTCCTTCTGGGCCAGATCTATCAGTCTGTCACTCTCTTTGGTAAGGGGGCTCAATTAGTTGGCAGCATATCTTCAGAGTTCTTCAATCTCTGATATTTTGAAGCACATATTAAAGAAATGTACTGTTAGCAAATCCTTAAAGCTTCAAGTTTCTGTTTCATATTCTTTATCACTGTTTTGAGCAGTTTCTTTGGGTTTTTCTGTTGTTTTGGAGTTTTTTGGAAGGAGCCGTAGTGTTTGAACTGAGCACAGCTCAAGCCTAGCCTACTCTTCTTTGAACACAGTGTTTGCAAATTGGTCAGGAAATAGACTTTTTCTTGACTGAATTTCTACTTGCTACTGAAATTGGTAGAGGATGTGCCATTTGGCATTGAAAGTCTCTTGAATTGACTGGCATTTGTGCCTCAGTGCCAGAAGAAATTCGCTGAAGTTTCTTTATCTTACTAGTTGCAAAAATACAGTCTAATAAATTGAATAAAATTGAAAACATACCTGCTTTGTATATGGCTTTTTCAGTAGACTTCTCTCCCTTAGAAATGCCTGTTATTCACACTTTATTACCAGGAAACTTACATTCTTATGTTTTCCTTAGGTAGATACACTTTTTGCAAATTCACTGAAAATAAAAGTACAGCAAGTCTAATTGATGAACTCATAAGATCCTTCATTTCAAGAACACTGAAGAAATAGCTGGGATGCATTGTGACATAGGTAGACAACTGCTGCTGTGTTGGTTGAGTAAATAAAATTGCAATTAGAGTTTCATATACAGCTGCCAGTATTAGATCTTATTGTGAAATAATATATAGTAGTCTTTGTAGATATTTAATATTAAGGATTGAAAAATCCAGTAGCCTCATAAGAGGTGAGGCTGCTGCAACCTAGACTTGAACAGACTGAAGAAATGGGCTGAATGGAACCTTTTCAAGTTGAAATTCATAAATGATTTGTAAATGCATCTGGGATGGAGTATCCCCTTGTTACAACACAGCCAGGGATAGAAAACAGCCTTGCAGACAAAGATCTTCAGCACCTTGGAAGTCTTTAACAGCCTAAGTGGTCCTCTGAGTCAGCAGCGTGTCCTTGCAGCAAAGGCCAGCTGCACCTTGGGCAGCAGCAGCAAAAGTGTAGCCAGCAGATCAGGGCAAGTGATTCATCCCTTCTGTTTGAAGCTCTTGGGGATACACCTTGAGTGCCCTATCCAGTTTTGAGTATCCCACTACAAGAAAGGCATCAGCATGCTGGAGCAGGTTCTGTGCAGGGCTGCTAGGAAGGCAGGAGGCTAAAGAGCACCTGGGATGTGAAAAGATGCAGAGGAAAAAAAGAGGTTTTAACTACAAGAGAAGGGTCAGGAGGGGTCAGTCTTCTGATTGCAACCAGGTAAAGGAAGGACGTACAGAAGACAGGGCAAGAGTGTTCTCAGAGGTGCTTTGGGGTATAATGATAGATGACAGATGGAAATTGGAACACACAACATTTTAATTACGTGTAAGGTGCTTTTCACCATTAATTTGGTTAAATATTGGTCACAGGTTGCACTGATAGGTTGTAGAGTTTCCATCTGTGGAGATAATAAGGACTTTCTGTTCCCACCTAAAATGAAGTTTTCCTGTGTTTTTAATTACTATTTCTTCATGAATCTTGGGAATAGAGTTTTATTAGTATTCTTTATTTTTCATCAAATTACAGGCTCCCCAGAGAAGTGGTCATAGCATCAAGGCTCCCAGAACGCAAGAAACATTTAGAGAAGTCAGGCACCTGTTTGGATTGTTGGGGCTGTCCTGTGCAGAGCCAGGAGTTGATTCCCTTTTGACTCAGAGTATTCTATGATTCTATTCAAGTATTTCAGAAAAAAACCCCTCTGTTGTCTGAACTGGTGAATGTGTTTGCTTTTCCCTGTGAATGTGGTATTAAAATAAGAATATAGGCATTAAAACAAAGTTGAAAAATACATGGTTTGGATGGATTCTGGAGCAAAATGTGAGCCAAAAGACAAATATATGTTTGTCATATTATGGGGACAGAACAGGGCTTTTTAAGTGCAAAGAGTTTAATCAACAGTCCTGTGTAAAAAACACTGCAAATTTCAACTAAAATTTATACACCATCATACATATAGAACATACATTTCAATACAGATTAGAAAATAGTTTAGCCTGCATTGTGGTTCTTTGTCAATTCAAGATTTATCACTTAAATCTGTTAAACTTTTTCACATTGTTATGCTTACCAATGTGATATCTCCAAATGCTACTGGGAAGCTTCTAACTTGAAAAAAAATATTAGTGTTTTATCATTACCTATGAAAATGCCAATTATCATTTTCATATTATTTTTTTTTAGAAGCAAGTCAATAGCATGGGTATTTTTAACAGTTTTTCAAAGTGATCTTCTTTAAAGAGATAGGCATTTCACAGTGGGAAGAGAAGATTTTACTAAACTTGTCAGCAAATGCTGTAGCTCAAAATTCATCTCATTCTACAATGTGTGTTTGCTTAGTAGTTCAGAAGCTGAATAAGCTTTAAGTTTTTTCACACACTGTTGCTCATCATTGTGGATTGTGTAAAGCTTAACAATTCATGCTTGGATGAGCTTTTGTCAACTGAATTAATAAAAAAGTTTATCTGAAATAAAATTAGAAATAATAATAAAAGCATGCAGGTTTTTGAAAATGTAAGATTCTGAAAGTGTTTATCGCAAATCCTACAAGTCAGAATTAATTAGCTGTGATAAGAAAACATTTTGTAGGGTTTTTTTTGTTGTGTCTTTCCCCCCCCCCCCCACCCCTTTATTTCACAATGATTTTGTGTTGCTATAAGTCACCAGTTCAAGCAGTAGCTTTCAAAAAGGTGCAGATTGCTCTACTCCTGAAAAGAATTTTGTCAATGTCAACCATGGTACTATCAGATGTATTTCTAGATCTTGTGTAAAGCTTACCATGTGTGGGCTTGTGATAAAGCAGAACATCCTTCTAAAAATATGTTGTGGGTTTCAAGGTAGAAGAGGTTAAAAACATCCTACCATTCTTTGCTAGGAAACCTAGTTTTGGTTATAATGCTGTTAAGCCAGAATGAAAATGAAATTAGCTGGAAGGAAGCATTCAATTAGAGCAAAACAATGGGAAAATGTGCAAGAGTTCATTATACTAGAAGGTTTTCATTGAAGTGTTTGCATTATTTGAGTTCTTTGCTATCTCTGGAAGACATGCATCCAAAAAATACCTTTAAAAAACATCACCGCTGGAAAAAAAAAAACCAAAATAACAAAAACCCCCCAACAAAACACAGAGATTTTCTTAGAAAAAGTTGAAAAGATGGTATTTTTCTCACATTCAGAATCTCTAAGGAGTTCATTTGTATTCTCTCAGAAGAAAAGAAGCTGAAGCAGCCTTTGTCAGACCATAATTACGAATGAACAATGTGAATGCTTGGCTACTTTTTAAAAGGTTGTTTTAATTTGTTTTGTTTTTTGATATTTGTTTGGTTTTTTTTTTGTTTTTTTTTTTTTTTGTTTTTTTTTTTTTTTCCTTGTCAGTTTTCATCCTATAGCTTAACTAAAGCATTGAGGGATTATTCCCCATACCATTCATATTTTCCTATAATTGACTGAGCTCCCATGAGAAATGCTGGTGACTTTGTTGGGTTGCTAGATTGCAAGCTGATGGTTGATAGTCACTGTGCTCATGTGTGCCCAGCTGGATAATAGGTGAAATCCTTCTGAAAACAGCTGGAAGCTATTCTGAAAATCGGGCTACTGATTTCCATGCCCAAACACAGCATTTAGGCATGATGGGAGGGTAGAGGGGCAGGTGCTGATCTCCTCACTCTTGTGAGCAGTGACAGGACTCAAAATAACTTGGAGCTGAGCCAGGGGAGCTTTAAGTCGAATATCCAGAAAAGGTTTTTCACCTGGAGTGTGTTTGGGCACTGGAACAGGCTCCCCAGGGAAGTGGTCACAGAACCAAGCCTTGAGAGTTCAGGAAGCATTTAGAAAATGCTTTCAGGCACATGGTGTGACTCCTGGGGTGTCATGTGATGGGCCAGGAATTGGGAGACTTGATGATCCTTGTGGTTTCCTTCTAACTCAGCATATTCTATGTTTCTCTGATTCTGAAATCTTGGAAATCAGAACTTTGTGGAATACAATATGCTGTCCAGAAGTAGAATGGCCAGATTCTGCTTATTGTCACAAATGTTACAGAGTGCCAGGCCTAATTTTCTACACAGTTTGACATAAATAGTTGATGTTTCTGGTACTGTGTGTACCTCCACATGTAAGAGTGTTCAAGTCAGAGAAAAGGTTTTAGAACTCAGGGAAATACTGAAGATAATATTTTTAATACTTCGGTATCATCTTGATCTTTCAATTGTGAGACCTAGAAATCTGAAATGTGATGAACTCTGTATACTATTAGACTTGGTCAATAAATTAATTTTAATCCATCAAAAGAAGATGATTTGAAGAAAATGTCACTCTAGGAAATAAATTATTGCTGGAACAGTTGGCACAATTAATATTAGTAATGTGCCTACTTAATTATATTCTGAAGAATGACATTTTACTGGATTAAAGTATTAGACTTGTGATCTGATCATTCCAAACAATCAGATCTCAGATTAAGTTTGAGCTTGTCTGTACTCAGTTTACTATATGTCCAGTATTGAAGGAAATGAATTTAAGGAATAAGAAATTGGAGATAAGAAATTGGTACAAAAGCTAAAAAATGAGATTAAATCAAAAGTTGTACAATTTTCTTTTTATTTCCATCACTAGAGTATTTGTAGCTTCTTTGTGCTGGTTCTCCACAATGGGACATATAAAGAAAATAGATTAGTCCTGTTATCCTCTGCCGAAAACTGGTTTCATAGTTTTGGAGCAGATAAGCTTTTGTTGCTGAAAGGCAAGTTTCCAGCATAAGTCCAAACAATCAGGTTTGGTGTAATTTTGTTTATTACAGTACATCCATATTTTTTACAGTGGTAGTATGGATCATATCATTCCCAGATAGATATGTCTCTGAAGGCACAAACTACAACAGGGCTTTTAAAATACCCCTTCCCTTTTTATTCTTGCTTATTACTCTCCAGAGATACTGTCTCCATGAGAGGAGTAATACAGTAATATTCAGCATTGCTAAACTCATTACACTGGGATGTTAATGAAATCAAGTGTCAGATTTTCATTTAGTCTCAATAAAGAGAAGCTATGTCAATAAGGATATGGACATTGCTCTGCCCTAAGAAAGGATCTTATGGTCTGAAAGCCCTGTACGGGACTGCCAATTGTCACTTATATACTCTCTCAAGTTTTTAATTATGTCTTCTGTTTTATCGATACGGAACATATAAGAATAATACAGGGAAAAGTACATAAGCAAAACCCGAATAACAGAAAAAGCTGATACTTTACTTACCAACTGTTACTGGTATGTCAGCCAATGAAGACTGTACTTAACAGTAAATTCTCTACCTTAGTGCTCTTGTGGTATACAACTAAGTTATTTGAAAACTGTTTCGAAATTTTGAAAGCCTAACACTTGAATATGGCTAATTTGAAATACACGTGGAAATGCTGATCTTAGGAAATATATTGTTAATGTAAAACTTGGTTATGTGTCTTACAAGGTAAGGTTCTGTGTTCAGCCTACTGTTCACAAGCTGTTTGTTGAAAAATCCAGACAATTCAATTTATCATAAAGGGTGGATAAGCAGTAGTAGTTTGCCCAAGGACATGATGATAAAAACTATCATTTGAAACTTAAGGATATGTAGAATATCTGTCAAGAATGGGACACAAGTGACAAGTCTATTTCTCTGCAGCCCTTTTAGCTCCACTTGCTGGGCACTGCTTTAATAATTTGACAACATTCTTTTTATCCCCATCTTTCCTTATTGTATGTCGAAATGTTTTTTGATAGGTTAGGAGGAAGACAAAATAGAGGATATACTGAGGGAAAATGCCTTATTTTTAAAAAGTTCATTTTTAGTGCTTACTGTTTGTGAGTCAGAGGTACTAGATAGTGTTTTCGTGATACCATAGATGTAGATTATAGCTGAGAATATAAAAATACTGTAACACAGTGCCACTAAAAAATGGCCATGGGCAATTGACATCAAACACTGAAACAGAATAAGGAATCCAAGGTGCTTCAAGGAGTCAGTTCTGGAAACTGGACAGAGACCAGAGTGCTGTCTGTCATTAAAGTTGCCTGCTGCTTTGTATAAAACCAGGATTTCAGTTGTTCCTTATTTTGATAAACTGCACCTTCCAGGTTGAGTATTTCCTTTTCAAAATGCACATACTGAGGTTTTGAAGGGAATTTCAGCTAAGCAACTTTCTTGCTGTTTTTATAAATTTGCACCAAAAGACATTGCTGTTATCAGAGGAATTAAACATGCTTTTGCACAGGGTTATGGAGATAATTTCCTATTTTTCTACAGTGCTTTTTGCCTTCCACTTAACATTGTATATGATGGGGCAGAATACTGGAGCTTGGGGGGAAGTCTCTTCAGTGTTATTCCATCCTTCCATGTGTCAGGGTAAGGAGGCATCCTTTGAGCCCAGTGGCAAGAGGTCAAGAATCAGATTCCCAGTTGCATTTAACATTCCAGTTAATGCACGTATGGGGGAAAGTTAGAGGGGAGGAATCTTTGTTCAAAATGTGGGTAGGGTGTCTGGTAAAATGCAGATTTAATCTATAAAGTATACATTGGTTAAAATTGGAGACTTGAGAAGTGAAGAGTGGGTTGAAGAAGGGGATAAGGAAAAAACAGAAAAAACAGAGTCTAGAGAAGAGCAGAAGAGGTAGATAAGGCAGAGAAGTCAGGGAGCTTTGTTCTTTCCTTACAGCTGGAGGATCAAAGACTAAAGTTGAAAATACCCATTTATCCTGGCTACTCAGTCTGAGAAATCTCGGAGTAATTACTGAAGAGATTTTCCTGGCTTCATTTGCTGCTATAAGCAGTGATCACATCTGTGTGTCGGTTCCTGATCTCGTTACTAAGATCCCTGCATGTCTAGAAGGCTATGCAATAAGAGAAATAAGAAGCAAATACCTGACAGGGCTTCAGATGAGTCTGCAGCAGCAGTGTTAGGCAGCAGAAGTAGGTACAATTCCACTAGTAATTTCTGCAGTCAGAGCAAAAGAGGATCCTGTATTTTGCCATGATCTGTCTTGATAAGAAAATATGAATTTTGTTGTATTTACCTGTAGTGTTTGATACAGCAAATTTAAAACTTACCAATTCACTTAAAAAACAGTTTTGGGGTGGGGTTTTTCTGTTCTTTTTTCCTAACTTTAGATATCGACTGTTCTATTGCTCTTTATTATTAGATAATCTCTCCTTGCTCATATGTGATAATTGGTCCTGATTATCCTTTGTGTTGTCTGTATACCTTTCTGTTGGATTGAAGTGAACGTCTTAATGGTGCTGCTACAACTGTGATTGTTCTGTAGTGGAAACTGAGCTATGCATTCTTTGATACTCAAGTATTTTGGCTCCCAGAAGTGCTCAGGAAGTATTACTAGTATATATAGTTGAATTCTACAAATGGCATGAATGGACACAGTTCTATTCCACTGGCATCTCAGCACTGGATAGCAATGTACTTTGAATGGCTAATTTTAGATGCTTTCTAGGCATGTTGCCACTTCAGCAGTTAAGGAATATTTTATAGACTTTATTATGTTAAACTTAAAGGGGCTTTTAAATCCCTCATGCTTTCAGCTCATAGATGTACTCTCAGCTATTGCTAATTGTCAATAAATACTGTGCCTCCTGCTGGCCTTCCTTTACCCCTTCAATTTTTACTTTGTTCTCTACCCTGTTTGTTTGTACAAACAAATTATGTTAAACCCCCACACCAAAAAAAAAAAAAAAAAAAAGCAAACCCAACTAAAAAAACCCCCAACAAAATAACAAAACCAAAAAAACCCCAAAACTTTTGACACATTAAGTCACTGCTTTTTCACTATCTATAGATCAATATACCCCAACTCCCTAGGTACAGAGAAGGAAAAATTAGTACAAATATTGCATTTATATCTGTTCTGTTATGTTTTCTAGATCAAGATTAAATAGTTGTATTTTCATTTAAATCTGCTTTCTGCATTTTTTTCTTGGAAGTCTTCAACATAAATGTTATCACAAAGATGGCTGTGAGTACAGCTGCAATAGAATTCATATCGAACTGAGTACAGTGTGAAGTTTGTCTAATTTCAAATATCCTATGAAGGTTACTTTAAATGTTCCCAATATAGCTACTGACTTTTTGTACTGTATTCATGAATGGCTAGCAGGAGCCAGTGGCTAGCCTGAAAGGAATTTCTTTAGCTTAGATAAGAATGCTTTCTTCAAAGCTTATCAGAAAACATTAAAAAATTATAGTAATTGGTAGAAAAGTTTCAGGGGGACTTCAATGAGCTTCACAGCAATGGCATTCCTCACCCCACCAGTGAATCCACAGTTTCAAGAGGATTAACTTGGTAGTAGGTTCTATGGATTCTGGCCAGTATTTCCAGCCTCCGTTCTGCGTTTGAGCAGTGCACTCCAAACTTTTTTATTCATTAACCCCTATCAGTAAAACATTTTTGAGTATGCACCTAAAATATATGGTTATTTATTTATTAACTACATTTTTACACTACTGTATTAATATATTATTAACTTTATAAGCCATAATAACCCCAGAAATTAAAAAAGTATAAGATAAAAATGAAGTAAACATCATTAAAAAATTATGTTTCTTTTATGTGTTAATGCTACAAAAGGAATTTTTTCTTGCACTCCAGTGACCTGTCTTGTGCAATGCTTGGTGTATCTGCACCCTACTTTAGAGAGTGGTGGGGTGGAGGACTAATAATCTCAGTGGTAATAACTTTTCTGCTCTGGAGTCTAATTGAAACCTTTTAGAAGCTGTCCTGCTTTAGGTCAGGCCCTGCAAGAAAGGAGTCCAAGACAGCAGTGTTGGCAAGATGCTTTTGCAGGCTGAAGGTAAGGGAGCTGTAGATGGGCAGATGGGAGGTTCCCCCTCACCTAAACCATCTGAGGTCTATAGTCCTCCTTTTGCAGTAGCAGGCAGCATGTAGGGAATGCAGCAGCAGCAGTCACATCAAAGTTGTAGTTTTCTTCTTTTCCCGCTTCTTTCACTGCCTTTTTTTCTCCCATTTTCACAGTGTGAAAGAGAGACATCATTAATATTTTAAATTTTGGCTTGGATTTATGTGTTTACTGAATAACATATGCACAGTTATCTTTACAGTAGATTCATGCCACTTTGTATGTAGGTCCTAGTCCTTAAGGGATCTTGCCCTTAAAAGCAAGTATTGTCTGTGTTGGGATAAGTTCCCTTCTGTAACCTGAGGCATGTATAGTTGGGATGCTGTTATGCCATTCCTTTTCACTTCTACATCACTTGTGAAGAAATTTGTTTATTCTAAAAACCAGTTGTAAGTAGCATTTAAATCTAAACCCATTTCAACCACTTAAAAGCTAACACAATAACAGCATTTCAGCAACATCAATCTGGCAGTGTTAGTCTATATGGAGCCACTTCTAGTCAGAACACCAGCCTAGTAGATAGAGAACACTGCAAGAATTTTCCTTATTACACTCATAGCTCCCATCCAGTTGTAATCAGTGCTTTGTAGGTCAGTTGTCCAATTTTCTCCTTCTTGTTGATTCGCTGAAAGCTCTGGCAGATATTTGGAAGCTCATGGCCATTTGTCAGTGAAATGTATTGTATGCAAATTGATAAATGTAGCTGTTAGGAGGAAATAATCATTGCAAATGAGAACAGAAGACCCTATTTGGAATTTGATGTAATCATCACCTCCATTTTTTTTCTTAGTCTGCTAAATATATTGCATCACAATATATTGCATGTTGCTTCCTAGGGATATGTAAACATAAGGGCATAAGCAAATCTGTATATTTATGGAAACCCTTTCCAAAAAGTTGTCTGATTTCCTCCATCCAGTCCATGTTAACCCCATTGAAGAAATGAGCCAGAGATGTAGCTTACCCATATGCAATGGTATTTATAAATCTGAAAATGGAAGTGTACCTTGTGCAGTACTTTCCAGAAGTCAATCTGAAACAGCTTCTGTAGCAACATTTATGTTTCCCAGCTTTTGTTTACAATTTAGAAAATACCTCAGTGTAGATATTGGAAGAGTAATATTTGATTTTTGGGTATTTTCTCATCCATCTCTTCTCCATGCCTTTCCTCTCAACTTATATCCTCATAATGTTCTCAATTAGTGCTGTAATTAAGAAGACAATGTATTTACATTTGAAGAGAAAGACTTTAAGACTTTAACCTTCCTTGAGTCTTTATTTTTAGCTCTAATCTGAAGTTTTTGAAATAAAAGGATGTTGTGCATTACCCTCCTTATAGCTATAAGGATCTGATTGTACTACAAGTCACTTTTGTTCTGATTTTGAACTGTTTTTTAAATCCATGTAAAGCTTGCTATAGCCAACTCTACTAATAAAACCTAAAAATGGATTTATTTTAGTGGCTTTGGAATAAGCAACTATTTCAAGATTAATCTCGCTTTCTGCAGTAAGGTACTGGTACTGTGTTGATTTATTCCTTTGCAGTGAATTTAGATGACAGTTTATATTCAGCTTAGAAAAAAGACCCCAAAAACAAAAAGGGATATTGATATAATTACAGTAAATGCCCTTTTTTATGCTATTAAAATAATCTGTGACAGGAACAGCCTAACATAAACGGTATTTCAATAAGCATGATTTTTATCCCTTGATGAATGAAAGTTAAAGAAGGCCCTGTTACCATGCATAATATAACCCTTGTCAGGTTTTGATTATTTAAAGCATTTTTGATTATTTAAAGCATTTACTGAAAATGTAGGTTATGAATTACTTTTATTTTGTTCAAAATAATGCAGGATACACAGTGAAGAGATACAATTGTGGCTAGTCATTTAGAAAGATATTAAGGTTAATGTACAGCTTTGTGCATTAATGCTGACTTTAGTGAAAAACAGTGCTACATTTACTGAATGTTTTGAGAGTAGCACATCATTAGTTGAGTGCAGCCAGCCTGGGGTAAAATTTTTTTGGATCTTACTTTCTTTTTTTTTTTTTACTCTATCCTGTTATGATTTAAAGCTATATTAAGTGATGCTAAGCAGTAGTAATGCTAAATATTCTTAATCTAATCCGATTATTAAAATAGGATTTTAAAGGTTTATTTTTCTTTTTTAATTCAAATTATACACAGGAATAAGTTGTTTTGACGTTACTATTGCTGTTCAGAGTTCAAGTGGTTTGAATTTAGCTTGTGAGACAGCAGATCCAATGAAAGAAACTACAAGAATATTTTTAATGTAATTTTTGTACTTTTTGAAATCTCATGTTTTCAATTGCTTCAGTATTTTTCTTAACATTTCAGTTCTGGTTTAGCTTTTTGTCATATTTATAGCAGTTTCTTCTCTTTCTTCTCTTTTTATTTTATTGATCTTATAAATGTGTAGGCCTTTTGATGAGCAGTGATCTGTTCTGTATGATTCAATGGTTTTGCCACCCTGGAATGTCTGATGAGGTAAATAATTTATTTTACTGGAGTGATGTCATGCTCATGAGTTTCAAGACCCAAGGGCCGTGAAATCTTAATTACTACAAATCCTTATGAATTAACCCACTCTGAAAAACAAGGTGTGTCTAAAAGGATGGAGATTTTTCTTCTCTGTGGATCATCTCTGGTTCTCAACTATTCTGGGAGGAGAAACAGATTTTCCAATCTACTTTCTTTAGAATCTCCATACCACTTTCTCTTGTGGCTTTGGAGGTATCTTATAATTTGCTTCTGCAAGAGCAATCAATTGCTTTGTGTACTTAAGCTTTTTCATCACTTCATGATGGTGACAGGCCCCTCTATGTTCTGCTAACATATTCCATTCAATGATGGTTCCCAGGTCAGAATCAGGGGATGCAAGACAAGAGGTAGTGTAGTCTGGAAAAAATGGTGATACTTTCTAGACACTGGCAGTCTGACTGAATAAAATACTTCCTTGAAGGTTTGTCAGAAATACTGCATGCTACATTTCTTGATAGTCACTATAAATATAATATTATATGCAAACACATGCACTTATTGCAGCTAAAATGTTATGACTTTCAATGAAATGTGCTTGCCTTCCTGCCTTGGGTTCCTTTCCACTGCTCAGTCTGAAAGTCTTTCACTAATGTTGCTGAAGTTTGCAAGTAATCTATTAAAAATTAATCCATTAAATCCATTTTGACTGATGTTTAATTTTACTGACAAATCTCTAAGAGGAGCACCATGCACTGTGACTTATAAGCAGGCAAGCCTTTTAGTGGAAGATGCAAATCTTGCAGCCAGTCTTCAATTCATTGACTGCTCTTTAATTTCAATGGTATTACTTGGGTAAAGAAGTTAGAAAATTACCTTTGTTTTTGTCTGTTTAAATGTTGCACCATTCTTATGGAAAAGAACTATGGAAATAGAACAAAAGTGTGTAAATGCATCGTTGAAAGTACATTCTGTAGATCTGCTTCTGTATTTACTGAGGCTTACTATGTTGTGGTAAGCAGTTAATCTCAAAGAAAAATAAAAACTGGAAAAAAACAAACAAAACTCTCGCCTTACAGCACTGAGTGACACTGGTCCTTCTTGTAAGATGGAATTGCAAGAGAATGTAGAGGCTTCAAAACGGCCTGACCCTTACAGTCACAGTAAAACAATATGTATTAAACTGCAAGTTCTCTTTTGTAGAACTTGAGACTCCTGAATATCTGTAGGAATTAGATTATAAAAAGTGTCAGGGCAGAAATTCAAGGTCATTTTCTGACAGACCATTTTTATGGTCCAAGGTGAAATCTTAATTGCTTTTTATAACACAGTTTGTACAGAAATCAATATTGAAGTTTTACTTTGAACTGTCATGCTTCGTTTTAAAAGGAAGGGACCTAGGTGCTGTATCCTGTGAAGACAATTTGATTTCCTTCTTTCAGTTCTTTTGTTCCCATGTGCAGGGGAATGGGGGAAAAAGAGAAATAAATTTTAAAAAATAATAAAATAAAAAGGGAAAAAGTGCTTTATTTGCATGGAGGAAGGGCAGGGCTTGAATGAAGCATTCAGTTCTGCCTAGGCAGCCATTCTCTTCTGTGACATCAGTACTCTGCCAAGATTGTCACACTGTGATACCTCCTTTGTTTTGAAGTTGGAGACTTTCTAAAACTAGGATCTTTTATGTCTATGGTTTTACAGTGTGATAGCATGAAGCCTGACGGGAAAAGATTCACCACGCACTACTGCCTGGAAAATCTTGTCCACTTGTCTTTGAGCAGAAAGCTTCCAGTGAAAGAAATGGCCACAGAGAGAAGAAGCAATGAATGTGGCATAAAATTACTTTACTTATTTGATAGGATACTATGCACAGTTAGTGTGACTTTTCTTATCTTTTCCACTGTCATCTTGATGGCCTTCTGGTAGCATCAGGGAGTAAAGCTATTAACATTAAGAAAAAAAGATTCAAATACAAGAGGACTAGCATTTTCTTATGGGAAATATAGCATCTAAAATGGCATTGCTTACTTTCTGAATGCAGTTCAAAATGCCTCCAAATGCCAGTTTTGACCGCATTGAGTATTTCAAATAGTGTGATTACTTTCCCAAAATATATATTTTTAAATAAATTTAAACAAGCTTATTAGAAGCTAGAGCAACCATAGGGATTTCCAACTATTACTATAAGAAAATAAATGCCTTACTGCTCAGATTAATATTTTTCAATGTTGCAGCATATGGTTATTTTCATATTTAAATTCATGAGCTATAGAATAATTACTACAGGAAATCTATTTTACATAAATAGCTGGGGTTTTTTCCCACAGAATCAAAATTATGTTTTCAATGAATGAAAATAATACCAGGCAATTCTTTCAAAGTGTATTGTGAGTCCTTCACTGGTTTCCAGATTTTCTCTGAGATTTTAAACATGTTGTAAGTAAAAGAACCTAAAAGCTCAAGTGTTCCAAATAGTTCATAAGTATTAAAGATAGGGCTCAATTACATTCAAAATTGTGGTATTTTGGGTTTTTACACTGGTATTTAGGGAATAGAGACGACTTTACGGTTTCTGTAGTAATGGGCTCTATGTGCCTTACAATCTCTTTGTGCTTGGCCATATGTTGTCCAGACATAGAGTTCTGGGTGTCTGGTTCTAGCTCCATCACTGTCTTTTTAACCAAGTTCTTTTCAAGTGGAAGCCAACTGTGCCTTTTGGTTCTTATTTCACTTAGGAATTTTTCATTGTTTTTATCTGTTTTGCACTTGAAACTTTTAATTTATGCTTGCTCTCGTGTCATGGTAGTGACATACCAGAGACAGTTGATGTACCACAGCAATGCATCTGTCATTGCTCCCTTGTACATAGGATAACTGTGTAATAAAATGTAAGTGGTGTTAAGGAATGATCCCATTTCAATGAAAGGTATAAAATAAATACATACATAAGATTTTCACAGACATTTTTAGAAAGTATCTGTAAAGGAAAAAAAGCTGTATCAAATGAAAAGACAGGAATTATTTAATGGGGACTATTTATGCATTCTCTGAAATAATTATAACTGAAAATACTTTCTGAATGTATTCCAGTGCTTCACCTGCAGAAAATGTATACTGCTTCTCTGATAGATAGTGTTGTCAGTTTTACCAAGTGTTGCAGCCAAGTGGCAATATATTTGTTCTCACTGAGATACGTACAAGATGACTGCACTTGGAGACTGGCTGTGAGAGTGACAGTGACACAGAACTTGCTTTTCAGTTTGCTTATGTTACTCTATAAATGTATAGGCAAGTCATGCTTGAAATGAATGTGTCACCATTACTTTTCTATACACTGGTATCTTTAATGTCATTTCCATTTCATTACCCTACCCAGAGCAATTTAAGTTACCTGTAATAGCATTCTTTGTCTGCTGTCAACATAGTATTGGTAAGGCATTCAGGGGCCAATGGAAAATAAATGAACAGTGTGGGTATCCTTGCCCCCCCACAAGATAAATTTACAGAGTGGTTCACTAATAATACTCAAGTTTCTAGAAAGCTTTCCATGTCTATCCTGTGGACTAGCTTTCAGCCAGAAAATGTATGACACTGAGACTAAATGTCATTGTCCAAAGGGCACAGAACCAGCTTGTATGTGTACCTTTTCCAGTCCTGTTTCCTTGATGAGCACTGAATGTCTATTGTAGGTAGCAGTGTCTTCAGCCTTGAGCATTGCTGTGTCGCCCAGGTGGACCTTGAATATATATTATGGGTAACTTCTCTCCTGGATGGACCTCTTAGATGTGCACAACAACTTGTATTCAGGTCTGTTCCCAGCCCTGTCTCTGGATGCTCATGAGGCAAGCCCCTGGATGGATTCTAGACCTGATCAGTTACTTCATTGTTTTGGGAAGTGTAGGTAGACCGATACCAACCTGTCTGCTCAATTCCTTGGCAGGTGTGAGGAACTTATCCACAGCACAGTGTGGGGCACTGTGCAGACCAAAGATATGTCCCTGGATGTTTCTTCACAAGTATCTTCTGTTTTGAGGGCTTGAAGATTTCTATCCTGGAGGATTCTCCCATGTGATGATCCTGGTTCTGTGGATTTGGGTATCCAAGTGAGTGCAAAGCTCAAATATTGTGTTTCCATGTAAAAATGAGCTTGGGATTTCTGCAAGAGAGACATGTCTGTTTTGCAATCTCCCTAAGTCTGGTGATGGTTTAGGGTCTTCAAAGACTAAGGCTTTCACCTTCATGAAGACAATGCAGCACCTGGTCTGCTCACGCTTGCAGTGTAGTATAAGAAGCACTAGAGAAGTAGCTCTGAGCTCTTAAGCCTTTCAAGAGCCTTTTGGATGGCATATGAATGTTTAGTGAGTATTTGGTGTACCTCTGGAACAATGTTTTCGGCTAAGTTTCCTCCTAAAAGGATCTAGTTAGCATGGACTGTACCTATTCTGCAAACTGAACTGACATTCCAAAGGGTCTTTACTTCATGGATTTGCTTCAAAATGATACTACTGCTTAAGACTGATAAGAGTAGATGCAGCCCTGGGACATGGGTTCATCTTACGATGACTGACTGCCACTGAAAGGAGCAATAGTTGTCTTGTGCTCGCATCACTTTTTGTGTGCTCCTTCTGCTTCCTCTTCTGCATTCTACTTGTCACTCTAAACATTCCCTGCTTGGAGGGAAAGCTAACTCATGATAGCCTCTGAGTTTTTCCTCAGATCAGCAGGCTGAGGAGAGCCACTAGAGAGTTGCACAATTATTAAATTTAACTCAAGGGAAGAGTCAGAAAAGCAGGGAGAAAGCGGGTCTACCCCCTCTGGCCTTCGCCTGCTGTTAGATTGAATTAAGTCTAATATGAAAATATACCCTGAAGGAGAAGCATGTGAATTTATTTAGAGAAGATTATCACTGTTGCTGCTGGTTGAGAATTCATACAGCTGAAGAATCGCTGTTTAAAAGATGTGATGGAATTCCCCAAATCCCTGAGATTTTTTTTTCAGCAGATAACAAATACTGTCAGATGTCTTGTGGAGGTCTTTCTTGACAAACAGAAAAACAATGGATATGTGTTTGGTTTTCTTCCATTATTCCAACCTTCTCAGAAGAATGAAAAAAATTCAGAAAGTAATAGCAAACTGTTATAATCAGTATGATATTCATAGGCAGATACAGTAACTAATGTGCCACTAAGATCATGCTTTTTTCATTCATCTTTCCAAAATCAGTTTTAGTATGAGGTCACTATTTTTTCCAAATTTTAATTTGGTTTTGTGTATCTTTACTTGGATGATGATAAAGGTAAAAAAATTATATTGTATTTTTCTACCTGCAATTTGGAAAACTTATCTACTTTCTTTCCAATATATTTATCTTTTTCTAAGAAAGAAAAAAAAACAAAGCACCAACAACAACCTTTCTTTAAATGCCATATTAAAACACGATTCAGTCTAGGATTGAATTTTCAGCTTCCTGCTGGAACTATTCTCAGCTCACTTTGAACTGAAGTGAATGGAAATAACAGGAGAATATTCTATTCCCTAAATATACATTTTGTTAGAAATAAGGTTATCTAATTAGAGCATGTTAGTTGTGGAAATTAGGAAGTCTCAGTGCTGGTGTATAGGCAGGTAAGGTGGAAGTTCTAAAATCAAATCTGACTTTTGTATTCTTGTACTGTAAGTTGTTTCTTGCTGCTTGTACACTAGCAGCTTTCATAGATTTTTCCAGATTGAACAGGTACCATACATTTCCTCCTAGGCTCTTAAGGGTCTGGGCTTTTTTCCCCAGAGATTGCTCTGCTCTGTGGCTGAGGTCTGCTTTCTGCTCTGAGCAGAGCTTCTCCCTTCTGGGCATTTCTCCCTTTCAGCCTCATCCTGGAAGCCCTTCCTCTTCCCTCTGGATAATTGTTCTGAGTGCAGCAGCCAGGAAAGCTAGCTGACCATACACACTTTTAGCAACAATAGCAGATAATGTTTGTGCATCACATCCAATAGCACAGCGCGCCCAACCCACGAGTAAAATATCAAGACAGAAGCAGATACCGAGGAAGATCCTTTGGCCTTAGTTATATCCTTCAGTGTTGTGAGCCTATAGCTAGGGCTGTCCAGGTTTAGCACTAGGTGTGTGACAAATGACTGTAACTGAATGGTTGAACAGTTTATGATATCTGATGTTTATTATATCCATTACATTAAGTATGCTTTGGGAAAGTGAAGTGTGATAAACAAATCTAGGTTTAGAGACCTTGGCTGAACTGACAATTCCATGGTTACCATTTATGGAACTCAAATGATTTTTCTGCTGGGAATATGACCAGCAAGGTTGTGACAGGATATATTGAAGTATGTAAGTTTGTATGTTAGAGCTTTAGAGAGAAATTACCAAGGCATTTCTTCTGAAGAGTGCTTAAAGACTGTGCTAGAACAAGCCTTAGAGTCATCATTTACAGAGAATTTGCATACATGGCATTTTATCACAAATTTTGCTGACCTCAAGGAGGTCATCTTTTTGTCACAGGTACCTCTTGCTCCTGACCCCTGGTGCCTTCATTTGGCCTAGGATCCCCAAGGAGCCTGTCTGTTCCCATAATGTTGAGTGAAACTATTCTCTCTTCTGGTTGCACATCTGAGTTTCATCCAACTGAAAAAGCAATATGAAGAAATCAAGAATAGTCCAAGACAAAAACTAATCCAAGGCATAACCATATAAAGTTTAATAAGGGCAAGTGCTGGATTCTGCACCTGGGATGGGACAACCCTAGATGTTCAGACAGACTGGGGAATGAGATGCTGGAAAGCAGTGCCATGGAAAGGGACCTGGGGGTCCTGGTCAGTGGCAAGTTAACCATGATCCAGCAGTGCCCTGGTAGCCAGGAGGGCCAACCCTGTCCTGGGGGCATCAGGCACAGCATCACAGCCAGGCAAGGGAGGGGATTGTCCTGCTCTGCTCTGAGCTGCGGTAGCTTCACCTACAGTGCTGGGGGCTGGTTTGGGTGCCACAATATAATAAAGGTATTAAGCTCTTAGAGAACAGCTGAAGGAGAGCCTCAGAGATGGTGAAAGGCCTTGAGGGGAAGCTGCATGAAGAGTGTATGAGGTCACTTGGTCTGTGAGATAAACAGGAGGAACAAACACTGATCTCTGTGGTGACCAGTGACAGGACCTAGGGAATGGCCTGAAGTTGTGTTATGGGAGGTTTAGGTTGGATATTAGAATAAAGTTCTTCACTCAGAGGGTCCTGGGCACTGGAACAGATTCCCCAGGGAAATGGTCACAGCACCAAAACCACAAGAGTTCAAGAGACATTTTGGATAATGCTCTCAGGCACATAGTGTGATTCTGGGGAGTTAGTAAGGGCTAAGAATTGACTCAGTTATCCTTGTGAGTCCCTTCCAACTCAGAATATTCTACGATTCTGTAAATTCCATCTTTTAAAAACTTATGAGACAAAGTTGGTAAGTTCCTTGTTCCAAAGTCCTTTGTACATCTCATCTAAACAAACAAGTCAGTCTTTGTTTTCCCTCAGCTCTTGAACCTCCACATGAATAGCTATGGCTTATTGAAAGAAGCTGGCAAATGTGCCTTCTTCTGCATGCCCTTGATGAATGTGAGGAGGGTAGATACAGCCCCTAACTCTTCTGGCCTTCAGAAGGGTCCACTCTGTGCAAAGAATGTAAGCCTCCAGACCTCTCCTGTGTTTTGCTACTATTTTATGGGAAAAAGGGAAGGTAGGAACAGAACAGAACAAAACCTGAAAAAAAATGAGGAGGTGGCAGAGAAATTTAAATGAATGTTTAATGGTGAGAGTCTCAGGAATTTAGTAGCAAGGAAAGGAGAGTAATTTAGGAGCAGGAGAGGGTGAGTGGTAAGCTGGAACTCGTTGAGCAAACATGGGAAGGCAATGGTGTACCACAACCTGAGAAAAGAGTAACATGAGAACATAAAAGGAACTAGGCTGGGTCGATGGAAGCTGAAGGAAGTGGGTAGACAGTTTATAGATAAGTAGAAACTATTTCAGCACAAAATGCTGATTATTAGATTCAGAATCTTATTATCAACAAAAGAGTACACACCATATTTATATGTTAAGAGGAACTCTTCAATGCAGGTAAGTACTTAAATTGTCTAAAATTTAAAATAATTTAAAAAAGGAAAACCTCATTGGAAATAACTTTTAAATTTTAAATACAAGAGACACTTTCACATAGCTGCATCTTCACCCCACTGCTGTGTGTATACTTTCAGTGTTCCTCTGGATCCTGAAGCTGAAAGTGTCAGTTTTTTTGAAGAGGAAAAAGGGCAATTAGAACGAGTTTTCAGCAGTGTGAGGGCTTTGCTGAGCAAGGTTCATGGTGGAGGTCGCTTTCTCCTCAGTCTTGGCTCTCTTTTGGGGATATTTTTATGTAATGTCTTACCACAGTCTGTCTTTCTGCTTTCCGAGTTGGGGAGCTGCACACTGCCTCCCCAAGTCCCATTAAGCTGGATGAGCTGTTTGTCTCACAGTGATTATGTAGGAGTGCCAGCCCCCTGCTCTGGGTGCTCCCAAAATGAAGCCATTGAAGGGAAGCACAGGCATGTGGCCATCAGACACAACTGCTGCCACAGGTACAAGCAGCTTTCACCTGGGCAGAGCCAGACACATCCAGAGATCCTGTTCTGCTGACTGAACAACAAGCCTCCAACCTTGTGCTAGTGATAGCCAGAATTTTATTTACATTGCTAAAGGAGAAAAGCTGATGGAAAAGACAAAGGTGCTGGAGTTGTAATCAAGCTGGAAAAAGTGAACCTACATGTTGCTGTATAGGGAGATAGAGTCTGACTCCCTGCAACCTAAGAAAGGCATGCCAGAGTTACGTTTATGGAGTACTTGTGGACACAGGACTTGGAAAAACAACTTGGCACTCTAAAGCAGAGGAGGTCAGACTTGGAGAAAAGGTGGCCTTGTAGAGCAGGAACAAATGTCCTCCAGGAAAGTGGGTTTGAGTCCAGGACTGATCCTGCATATTCCCATTCTTTGCTACCAACAAGCGTCTCTTGGGGAGTATGTCAAGTCTTGTTATAGGCAAAGTGTACCAGCCTTCAAATCTGTCAACTACTCTATTAATACAGAAGATTGCAAAACCTGTTCAGAAAGTTTCGTCAAACTATTGATCTGCATAGATCTCAGCATGACGCTGTATTTATAGAGAAAACTGTGCAATAGGTTATATCTGTGTTGAAGATTTTCAAGGTTAATAGTATTTTATACTTTTTAAGTCACAATCCTTAAGAGGGTGATCAGTCGTGTTTTTCTACAACCATTTGTTTCATTCTGCAAATAGGATGGATCAGTTCTAAGAATGGTTCCTCATTATTATGCAGTTTGAGGTATTAAAAAATTAAAGCTAAAAATAGTTAAATAGGTTGTATTTTGCTTAATATTCTCAAAAGTAAGTTCCTAAACATGTTTATATTTATGTGTGTGTGTGTGTATAGATATATATATATTTTTTTATTTTATTTTTTTTTTTTTTTTTTACACACACACATTATATATATCTCTGAAAGCATTCAGACTTTTCCACTCCCATTCACTTGTAGTAATAGTTTTATTGTATCATGCTAAGGTGCTGGTTACAATCTAATGGAAAAACATATTTAATTTGTGCTTTTATTATATTTTGGATATACGTAAGAGAAAACAGTTGAATTGGAAATTCAGTCTTTGACAATAGCCTATTTTTTCCCTTTTATGAATAGAAGAATTTATGAACAAAAATAATAGATGAGGATGAAGCCAAAACATATTTATAATGAGACTATGTAGTTGTGTGTTGAAGCTATGGTGCAGGGATTTTTGTTCCACTGTATTAAATGGCAGGCCAAAGCAATAACAATTTTGTTTGATATCAGTACTGTAAAGTAATTTCTCAGCTTAGATGCATTTTGATTGTCTTTCAGAAACGATTCATTTTTCAACCTAGCCATCAATCTAATTTATTGGTAAATTATGGTATGACTCATTACCCACATATATTTTAGGTTTTCTCAAACATTCCAAGAAATGTGTCACTGATGGGGAGGCTTTGTTAATTTTTTATTTTTATTTTTTTGGAAAAAGGTCAGTGCTGTGCCTTTTGGGAAAAAAGCCTAGTGTATACACAGCTTTCTTTCAATGGTTTGATTAATCTCAAGGATTCTTATTGTGGCAGAGTAAGTGATTCAGGGATCACTGCTCAAACTCAATACTTAACTCTCCAAAGAGGGCACATACCTTGCACATACTGGCTCATCCCCTGTCTAGCTCTTTTTGCTCTGGGCATGGAAAGTACAGACAGACTAATTCAGATCTGGAATTGCAGAAAATAAATGTTCTTATTGAGCTGCAATTGAAATGCCAGGATTGGGGGAAGGAGAAAGTTTAAATTGTAACTCAAAATCTATTGTGGCAGTGTTTACAGATATTCTTTTTTGCTGACCTGCTGCCTAGAACTTGAACTGCTTATGTTCTGGGGTCCAAGGGGCTACCTTACCCAAAGGCCAACTGTGCCTTTGGTGTGAGCTAGCTGGGCTTTCCTGACTGTATAGACACTCAGGGAGGTTGGGTTTCTCTGTGCTGTGTTTTGCTGTACTTGCACTTGTGTGCAGGGCTAGAGGAGAAGACACAGACTGTTCTGAGAGGGCAGTGCTAGGAGCAGTTTACAATATCACTTCAGTAACAACTGTCTCAGGGCTCTGCACCCTTGGCTCTGGCTGGTTTCATGTAGCCAGAGTGGTTTAAGCAATGTATTTAATAAGCTTAAATGTGTTGCAGTGAAAAAGTATGAAGGACAGTTGGCCTCTACTTTCTTCAAATTTACCCTTGTTTTGCCATGGTTCTAAGAACTTGGTGCATCATTGTGGGAAATGCAAGTTTTGATGGCTGGGTCAAGTATCAGGATTTGATGGATGGTATTATTTTATGTTGTGAACTAACAGGAGGAAAAAAATAATATATTCTATTATTTTGTATGGGATGACTTTAAAATTGGCAAATCAGGATCAGACAATGCAAATTTATAAAGTTGCTCACTTGTTCAAATATCAGTGTCAAGATATAGGTTATAATCTACAATAAACGTTAGATACAGCACGATGCTCACTCAGGATCACACTGCCTCTAGATGACTCTGAAAAAATTGTTAACAACTTACAGTGCTCTGAATATGTTGATTGAATGGAACATTTGAGCATTTTGGAGATTGTCTTCATCTCTGCATATGTATTACAGCCTACCACTTGTTTCCTTGTCAAAATTAGAGTATTTACTCATTAAAGTTAAATTTCAGTCACAGTGCCAGAAATCTTGTACAGCTTTCTTGTGTATTCGACTTTGCTTTTAATATCACTAGAGGGTGATACTGTAATTTACTGGTTATGTTCAATTGTTGTTTAACTGGCCCAGCACAAAAATTTGATGGCCAGAAGACTTCCTTTGCCATCAAGCTAGTTAGCAAATTGGCAGTCTGTTCCTGTCGTGTGGGATCATCCCACACCACAAACTGTTGCGGGGAGCTGAGGTTCTCTTTTGCCCAATGTCAGGCTGAAGGAGTATAAATTCTGCTTTTGAAATGACTGTTCGAGAGGTTTTACTTTGCTGCTGTGCCAGCATCCCTCACAAAGGCTACAGTGTTCAAGTACAAAATAGTATTTCTTACCACTTAACAGGATGCTCTTGGATTCTTTTTCCAGCTCAGCAGGGCTCTAACACGGTGCCAGGCCTTTATTTTGCGGGTATCCGGTCTGTTCTCCCAGTTCCAGTGTGCCTGTCAGCCCCAGCAAGGGACGGCTGGCCATCAGCGCTGGGCAGCCAGGGCAGAGCATGCTAACAAGCCTGGCAGCGTGGGGCCGCACCAGGCAGGGCCCATCCCTCAGCATCCGAGCAGGGTGGGTCTGCAGGCGGGAGCAGGGTTCAGACAAGAATGGAGTTCAGTGCAGGTTCAGTGCAGAGCTCAGACATGTTCCCGGTGGCGAGGCAGGCTGAGGTGAAGCCCGGAGCACAGGCCAGTGACTGCTGCTCAAGGCAGGCCCAGCGGCAGTAGCTGGGTCAGCCAGAGTGCAGAGGTGACCAGGCGAGACCACAGGGACGAGGCAGTTCCTGTGTCACACTGGGAAGTCATCTGGGTCTGGGTCAATGGGATATGTGGCTGGGCACAGGCACCTGCAGTGCAGTGGCAGCATAGCTGAGGTGAGCTGTGGTCGAGTGTGGCAGCCTCAGCTCTGCAGCCATTCACACACAAAGGGTAGGGCAGCCACCAAAACTGCTTCCAGCTTCCTCCTGAAAAGCTCTTTGAGGCTTGCCAGGGCATCTCAGTGCTGGCTTTTGCCACACAAAGCTGGGCTGGAGCGTGTTGCAGTCTAGACAATCACTGGGAAGTCTCATCTCTGTCTCCCATATAACACTGATTTGAAAATACTCTCTTTCGATCAATGTTTAACAAAGAGCATTTTTGATACAAGGACAGCCTACTGGGATATCTTCCTTAGCACATGAAATGGTCAAGAACTATCAAAAAATTTAAAACAACAATATAAGGCTACTTGTCTGCACTGTTTATCCACAGATCTGTGACATTTAATCTCTGCTCTGTATGATGTTGGAGGCAGACATGAATGTCTGCTTTCAGAGGCTGCCATTTTCTCTCAAGTACCTGCAGGCAGAGTTGCTTACCCCTACCACAGAGCAAATCTAAGGGAAACAATTTGAAGATCTTCAGGTCCCTGGATATGCTTTTATCAGCAAAAGAATATCTAATTTTCTTCCATAAGGTCACATCCATAGAGCACCCCCTCCTCTTCTGCCATGAGGAGGGTAGTGGGTGGGGAATGATAGAAGGCAAGCTAGGTGGCCTCTGTGAGAGCCTCTGTTCATCACTTCTGTGACTCATGGAGGTCATGTCAACCCAGGAAAGCTCAGCTTAGGGAGCGACTCCTCTCCTTACTTACATTCCACATACTTCTGACAAAAAAGTATCAGTAATCATTAACAGGAGCTCAAATACTGAATTTACTTTACCTGGCACAGATGCTAACCTTATGGTCAGCATAAGTGACAGCATCATTCACGTGGTCTTAAACAAAATACTAAAAGGATAAGTGAAAGGTCCCTCCATTTTCTTTCTTTTCAGACTAGCCCCTCAAGCCCAACATTGTAGTATCGAATGTTGTGAAGCAGCAAAAACTGCAGGAAGTGTTTTTCAGCAAGTGCCTCATGGCTATTTAGAGCAAGGCAAGGTTGCTGTGATGCCTTGCATTTTTGTGAGCAAGCTGTGCCTTCTGTGCAATTTCTTCTGCTCGCTACCATTGGGAAGGGCTTCCCCTTCCCATAATGTGAAGCATGGGGTATTTTTCCCTGCTGGAGCAGGTTCACCTGTTCCTATGAGCTTATGCTCTTGGCTCTCCTGGCTGAAGATTTATGGGGTCCAGGACACAATTTAGTGGGCAGACTCTAGGAAGTGGAACACTATCTCTTCTGGCACTTGCTGACAACTGTGACCTGCCTGCAGAATATACCAGGATAGATATTTAGTGTCATGTTTTCGTGGACCTCATTACTTGAATCAAGGCAGTGTTTCATGTAAAGCCTATGCAAAGCTTTCTGTGCATAATGGGGACATTCGGCAGGGAGTCTGCAGGGAACTGCTGAGGGGTTTTTTGTGCTTCCAAGTTTCTTTGGCATTCACCCCAGCTAAAGACAGCAGCTGCTATTAAGGCTTGTTGTTTTTTCTTACCTTCTCTGCTTTTTTTCCTCTGCAATTAAATAATTAACTTAATGAGATATTTCAGGTTGTTCTGATAATCTTCTGGGACATTGTTGAACTTCTGTGATCAATGGGAACTCTGACAGGTGTCAGGATCTATTTACTGTCATGTAGAAAGGTAGTGAGAAATGGCCAAAAGCAGCATAGAGCAATGACACAGCACAAAGCAATTCAGGAAAAACACAAAGTCCTTTAAATCAAAACTGTCTACATTTGGTGGCTCAGAAATTTTTGTTTACTCATTTTTATCTGTTTATTTTTCTGACTAGATTAATGGCAAGGAGTGAGTAGGAGAACTAGAGGTTTTGTAGTAAAGAAAATAATTTCAAGATATTTATAAAGTAAAATTTACTTTGGAACTTAAGTTAATAAGTACTTGTCAGGAATAAAAGTTGGAAGTCTTTTTTTTTTTTTTTTTTCCCAAGAGACAAAGAAAGGCATGAGGAAAACTTACTTGTGGCTCTAAAATTGTTGTGTAGGTTTTTGTTCTGAATGGTACATGGTTTATATGCAAAATTAAAATATTTTTGCTCTGTGTGTTTTTTTTAACTCTTCAACTTAAGTACACTTGGAAAGTTTTATTTGTAAATGGCGAGTGCATTCAAGCAATGCTGCCAAATTCCTGGATTAGTTCAGTTAATAAAGAACATTGTGTTGAATTTAATTTGTGAAAAAGGATATACAGCCTCAATTATCTTTGGAAAAAAATGCTACAAAATCTGAAAGTGTTAGAACACCCAAATGATTTACAGACGTAGTAGTTGACTGTCAAGGATAATTGATCTGAAATACATACGCAGAATATAGTCTTTAAGTGCTTCTGACAATGAGGTTATACCACTCCAGCACTCCACCTTCTGTTTCAGAAGAGCCCATCACCCTGTCTTTATATTTGTGGCTTCTTAGAGTAAAAGACACTAAGACAAAAATTATGTGGTAGCTGGTTTGAAAACCATTCCTCAGACCAGAACCTTACAGAAGTTACCTTGCTGGTAGAAGATATGGGAGGTTGTGACAGGATCTCAAGTGAGATGAGCAAGCCTAGTCTTCCTCCTAAAAATAAACTCCCCAGAGAAGATGAAAAGGGTTCTTAAGTGTAGAAGGGGCAGAGGAGATTAAAAAAAAAAAAAAAAAAAAAAAAAAAAAAAAAAAAAAAAAAAAGAGAAGATGTACAGAAAAATTCCAAATTATTAAGAAAACAGCACAGAGGTGAAAGTGGTTCCTACTGTGTCATGGTACAGTGATTCAGTCCTTCTGGGCTTGTTTTGTGCCAGCTAGTGACCTTGAGTTGTAAACTGTGAACATTTTCTCCCCCTCCTCCTGCCACTGCCATGGTTTGCTGCATTTCCTCTCTGCTTACCCCTGGCTTCTCTTCTTCCCCCCACCCCTCATATCCTACCATGGCCACCTGCCCCACCAGGAAATCTGCTTTTTAGTGGCCTCTCTGGGCATCCCAGTGGGGGAGGCACAACTTGCAGCCTGTCCCTTCAGGGAGCAGAACTACCTCTGAGAGCCCAGCCTCGATGAGGTGTATGATGAGAGCTTTCCCAACAGACACTGAATTACTCAGTGTGCAGCTGCTTGTTGCTTTCCAGCAATTGCTAAATCACAGCTCGGGCAGAGGCAAAACAAAGCTGCCCTTGACTTAAGGAATAACAGGCTGCAGCCTTAATTATTCTGGAATTTAAAGGCTTACTGTTAGCACCAGACAATCAAAGGGAAGAATGCTTTAATACTACCAGAGATACGGGCTCTCTGGTAATCAGGACTTAATAAAGCTGATATTTCTTCATTTGAGCAGCCTTCCCTAGTTTTTGTGTAATGTCATACTGCTTCTCTGCAGACAATATATGAGTGAGGAAAATTCCTAATTCCAAGCACAGGACTGGAGGAGGTTTTTCTCAGCATCTCAGAGTAATTCTGGCATATTTTCTCAGTGGTAGTCTTTGTGGTGTTGTACCACACCTGTTAATAAGGGTTTGTGTGGTATGAAAATGGGCCAGTGCAAGGAAACAAGAAAAGGTGCCCTTTACTAAATGGCTGCTCGAGTGGCTTTTCCGAGTGTCACACCGAGGGCAGGCAGAAACATGTTGAATGGCTGTCGGGACTGCAGCTTGGTGGGTTTTTCACTAAAAAGCTGACACTGACATTATGCTTTGAATCTTTTATACTTCTTCACAGGTTGAGTAAGATGAATTTGTCAAATACCTATCCAATAAATAATGTGTAGAAATCCCCCAAGTGACATGTCTTTTTAGCTTGTCTGGTTTTTTCCCTTCTAGTAGTTGACAGTTGCCTGTGAACAAAGAGACTGTTAGTAGCCCCATTTTGTCTGCACATTTTCAAATTGTTAGTTTGACAATGTTTTTTAACTTTAGAAATCTTACCTATTGCTAAAAACGTTCATATTGAATATGATTTTTAAAAATAAAATATAAGCCTACATTTTTAGCACTATCTGGTTCCTTGCCTATGCCCTCCACCCCCAAAATGTTTGGAAAACAGAACATTAAACAAGTGCTGAAAAGATCTTTTTAAATTGTGACACATAACATTATTGAATGATACTGTATATCCACAGAATTTAGCATTGATAAACTGTTGAAGTAAAAATATAGTTATTTGCTACAATATTAATTTTAGGTATCTCTCTATAAAGCTTCACCGTACACCTGATCTCTCTGCTTTTTTTTTCACTCTGTTCTCGCTTACAGGCTGTGTGTTCAATTCTGAGGGTAACTGAGCCATATGATTGGTTTAGTATATATTCTGAAGAAGAAATTAGTTGTTCAAACTAGTATGTGATTCCGTGCCTTATTTTAGATTGATTTTTCCTAACTCTTGGCAAAATATTTTGGGATTCCCATTGCTAAGGTTTAAGGTAAAAAATTATAAAAACGTGCTTCAGCTGAACTCTCTAAGTACAGAAGAATGGGCAAAGAAAGGGGAACAAAACTAAGTAGAAAACTGTAAGAAAAATATGTCTAAAATTTTTTTGTTGAAATTACTGTAACTGCTTTTCTTTCCTGTGCTAAAATTTAATTTTTACATAGATAAAATTTTGAGCAAAAGAGAGGACTACAAAAACAGATTAAAAACAATAGCCTCTTTTTACATTTAGTTTTCAATGCCTTGCTGAAGAGCAGGTAATTTCAGCTTATTTAAAAACAAGATATAAAAGAAGAAATCGTATATAGCTACATAATTGAAACAAGTGATGGATTGAAAGATTTTTCTTTTTTGTTTTTGTTTTTTAGCAGCTATTTGATATTGTTTTTAAATAGAAATTTTAAGAAGTATCCTGGTATTTGTAAGTGGCCAAATGGAAACTAAGATACCTGCTCTTTGAATGCAGTAGTTGTATTTTAAAACATTAGAGTTCAGATTTTCTGAAATTATTTCTGAAACTAGACCAGGAAAAAATGGGATGTAAAATTTACAGAAGAAATTAACCTTTCCTCACTGTACAGATCAGCTTTGAGCCCTTGGGCTCTGTACTTAATAGCATGGGTTTCTAGGCCACTTCTACCCAGTTTTTTTCCCCTTGTCCTGCTTTATTACCAGAGCAGTCTTTGCTTTTTCCAAAACTTTGCTTTCTGAAGTGACAGCATCCTCTGGAAGAGGTTAAAGTCCTTTGGCAAATAGTTGTTGATTGGCATGTTTGCACTTTAGTCACCAGATTTGGAAAGGTGAAACAAGATTATTTGGTGCCACTTTTATTTGAACAAATGGTTATCCATGGTATAAACAAATAAAACATTTATATATTTATATATTTAATAATTAAATACTCACTGTAATCTGTACTAGTAGGTTCAGGACATGTTTAAGATTCAAAGATATTAAAATCCCATATGTAAATTAAAGCAAACATGAAGACATAGTGCAATTTGAAGGGCAGAAGTTTTACCAAGTATTTCAATGATAGGCTTGAAGCATTTAAATTTGCTGCTTTTTGCATCTTTTTAATCTTTATTCTTTTTGCAATCTCTCTTTAACTTCACGAATAAAAAGAGTTCTGCATTCATCTGGAAAAGATAATGTTGTTGCTTACAGAATGCACATTTCATGGTTTTTTGTGCTTCAGTGACTGAGCCTGTGTTTAGCTAGCATTATTGTCTTTTTGTCAAGAGGAGGTCACACACAGTATCTATCCCCAATACATGAAGTCTAGTCTGCACTCTACACTTGTATAGTGGGGCCCATTCTTTTCAAAAGAACCCTGAACAGGTTAAGCTCTTTGGATTTTCAAGCAAATGGCTACTGTAAACATCCAGGAGATCAAATTCGTCATCTTAAACTGGGGTTCTGAACCTTCTTTCAGAGGAAAAACATCAGTACTTACAGACATGTAGAAAAAAAAATCCTGTTAGAAATAACTAATATATGTCACCCATGACAGTAGTTCAGAAAGTATGACTTGCCATTTTAATTCCAGTGCTGATGTTTTCTTCTGTGCCCGTAGAGGTTCAGGGAGGCTTTCGTGATTAATCTGCAGCATTTCACCTTTATGAAGAGTGGTGGTTTTTTTAAAATCAGGTTGGCTTCTGTTTGACTCTATCTGCTCACTTCACCTGGTCATGTATGTCAATAAACCTCATTATTTAACAGGATCAGAACTTACATATGCAGAAGAAAAAAACAATCAAGAAGACAAAATCTACAATAGAGAAGGAGAAATATGTAGATAAAGAGATGAGCAAGCAAACTTGAAAGGAAAATTTGATAAAGGAAGGCCATTTTTAAAAGAAATATTATTTTGGAAATGTTTTTAATTTTATTTTTTTTATTTTTATTTTAAATCTCTGCAAATATCCAGGTATGTAATTTTGACAATAGTAGTTGTCATCAATTTGGACATCTAGTTCATCTCATTGTCACGTAATTGAAACTGTAAGATTTTTAAACGTGCCTTCCAACTCAAATGATTCTATGACATGAGGAAGGTGTCTTTGACTGAAAACCATCTTGACAAGTGACAAGGGTTGCAATTACCTACTTTGTAGATGATCCTTTTTCTTTTTAGTACTTTTTTCTGACTTGAGAGAAAAGAGTTAATTAAAAATATCTAATTCAAAAGAACAAATGTTGGGATAGTAGTGCATGCCTCTATTTCATGTTCAAACAAATAGCTCTAGTATCTCTTGGTGACTACTCCAATTATATGTTAGGAGGAGAAAGAACTGAAAATGACTACAGTAGTATAACAACAGATAAAACCCCAAAATTATGCTTCCTATATATGTCTGTTTTTTCAGTGTGTGACATTGATACTATAAAATGGCTTTGAATAACTTTGTAAGTCACAAAACTTGAGGTGCTTCCACAAAGAAAGAAGAGGAGAAATGAGTATTTATGGAGAGTGCCTTTACTTCTTGACAAATTTTTCTTTCTTTAAAGTTTAACTGCTGCTTGTTTTTCTTTTGCAACTAGTAACTGAAACATGTCAGAACTGTAGATGCAGCAAAAAGAATTGAATTCCTTCTAATTCAGGAGTAAAACAGTAAGGCCTCGATTCAAGATAAGAACTAATAACATTTGTTTCAAGTAAAGTATATTTTTCACTGCTATTTCTGCACTGGAACTTTCTTGATTTAACCCTGCAATTAAAATCAAACAAAAGTTGAAACTCTTTAAATAACAAGTCCTGAGTCACAATTGTCATCTTCAGCCCATGTGCCTTGAGTGGAAAAGACAATTTATTTGTTAGCAGTGACTTCTAGAGCTGTCAAGGATTTCAGAATAAGGATTTTTTATGGTTCTTTTTTTTTCCTCCTTTTTTAAAAAAATATCTATGAACTAATTCAAGACGTTTTCTGACTGGCTTCTCAAGAGAGGGCAACAATGAGGTGTAAGCATGGACTGTAATGGAAGGCAATGAGTTTGTGCGAGAAGAAAGAGGAAACCCTTCAATTTCTGAGAAATTAGTGATAGTAAAATTTCATACATGACTTTCTGACTTCAATTTGTCACTCTTCTTTGTACAAAGAGGTTCTCCTACCGTGAGCAATATTTAGGTTTTGTGCTGTTATATACTGTGTAATCCCACTTTGTGATTTTGCTGGCACATAAATGCCATTAATGATGGACAGTACAAAACTCAGTCATGTTTCAACAGTCACTTCCTCTTTTCAGCTAGCAGATTAACCACTGAAAGCTGAATGGAAGTCTGAGGATTTCACTGAAGCTGCATTTGACAACAGTGAATTTGGGAACCTGTTCCAAAACATTGAAATATTGATGTTAAATGTGTTGACAATCATTGAGTCTATAGCCTTCAAGTGAATTCATCAGATAGGGAGTTATTTTGTCCTGCTTAGGACCCCTTTTCTGGATCAGTTAATCAAAACTTCAGCACTGATATGTGTGTGCTCAACATGAATTCCCAGACTGCCAGGATTTTTATTTGAAAATCATAGCTTTGCAGGTAATAAACATGTTCCTTTTGAGAACCTGAAGGATTGACATAGAAAACTGGTTATCCACTGTGGACTCTGAAGCTATCTGAAATTTCTAAATGCTGTAAAGAGCAGAGGAGAAAGTAACACTCTTTATTATCCTGTTACTTCATTATTTCTCCTTTTTGTTGCTTTGTCATATCTGCATCTACTTTAAAATTTTCTCTTCTTCTGCAGGATGTACATGAGTAAAACATTAACTGTACATATCTATTTTGCATCTCAGTTGAAATCAGTTGTATCAGGGAGTACAGGAAGACAAGGCAAGAAAAACTACGAATTTTTTTTCAAGGAGTTTTAAATTCTTGGAGACTTAAGTTAATATTCATGATTCCTGTTTATCTGATATAATGTTGTCTTGCATACATCTGCTATTGAGTGTGACACATTGAAAATGTCTTAATCAAACAACTGCTAAGAACTATGAGGGACACTTCATTTCTACCACATTTTTAATCGCTTCAGTATGTGTATATTTCCTTTCTCTGTAAGTGATTTTCATATTCCTAACTATTTGTGTTTACTGAGAATTCTAGTAAAGCTGTTTTTTTTTTTTTCAGATGCTGTGCTGCAGGGCACACAAAGATCAGAATATGCGCTGGTTGATTGATTCCTTCTAATAAAATAAGAATTTTATGCCACTCTAAAAATTTGATTTAGTAGCATTTCTTACATTCCAAAATGTCAAATTTTATCCCATTCCATCAATATATTTTGTTAGTGTTTGAGTACAGTATTTGTATTTGAATGCAGAAAGGTGAGTTACTATAGTCTTAAGGTTGCCTATCTAAAATTGCTTAATAAATAGAAAAGGTTAGTGAACAATACTAATGTGTTACCTTACCACCTACAGACTTACTAATGCTCCATCATAGAGGTCAAAGGGAGGAAATTGAATTAATTCAAAGAGCTCCTGGAGTGAGGGACTAATCCTATTTAAGCCTATGAGTTAACAAAGTGGTAGGTGTGGAGTCTTCAAAAGAAGAAGCCAACCTTTTTCTCATAAAGGGGTGCTGGAACACCAGAGCTATGTGTAATTTTGTTGCCTGTCAGGTCAGATAAATAGCAATGGATGACTATGTCTGTGTTTTGCTAAAAGCCCAGGCTTTTGACAGCATACATGGAGAATTCTTTGATTGAATTTTTGAAATAGTTCAAATGTTGCATGGAAATATTTCAACAAAATAAGGAGCTATTATTGTTTCATTGACTCTGATTTAGTTTACATGGTCTGTAGTGTATTGTGAATAGTTTACATTACAGATAAAATTTTCTGATACATAAAGTAGCATGTACTATACTGTGGATATTGCCTGTCATCTTTATTTAACATCAGGCTGAAACGATTCTAAAATTACCAACAGAAAAAATCTCTGACTTCACTAAATTAGTAAAATTAAGTGCATTGGTGATAAAAAGCAACCAAGAATAGAAGAACTGCCAGGATAGATGTCTAAAGTTGGTGAGGGGACTGAGTGTGGGACTGAAGAAAATGCCTAAAGCGTCTGGATTTGCTTCACTAGTTTCACAAGGTGGAATTAACTTTGCAATTTGACGTGAGTTTAGCAATGCCAAGTCTGTAACTCACTGTGGGCCTGGGTTAGTGCCTGCCTTTTTTTTGGTTCTTTCTTTTCTTTGCAGGGTGTCTGCAGATGAAACATTTTTCATTACAGCAATAAGTTATCTATCCAATCATTGCTTGCAAGAGGTAGAAGGGTAGAGGCTTAGATTGTGATTTCATTTTGTGTGGAGCTGAGAGCACTGAGCCAAAGAATGCTTTTCTCAGTTATCCTAAAAGGCATGAGCATATTCTGTGCCTCACACAGGCACACACATGTGCTGCATACACAATGGTATCTACACTTGCCCTTATGTCTTGGACCTAAGTGAAACATGAACATAGTAAATATATGAAGGCACAAAGAGAAAATTATGTAAAATAGAAACAAAGAGTTGCAAAAATAGAGGAAAAAAGGCTATACCTAATGGGAAAAATAACTTAAAATTGTATATACAAGCTACATTAGGTAAATTAAGAACAAAATTAAAAATTAGTAAGTTGATCTTATAAGTAAGATTTTCAAAGAAGTCTTGATAAAGTTTATTAATTCCTGTTGGTTTTAAGGAAGAGTTGCAGGCCTAAGTACTTTAAACCTCTTTCAAAGCTGAATAATTTGATTTATCATTTTAGATGCAAATGATTCTCTTGTGAAAAAAAATAAAAATGTTTTTTACAAATATTGAGTTCTTAATGTAAAATATGAATGTCTGAGAGTGCAAATAAAATTATAAATAAAATTACATTGTAGGATGAAACAGTATAAAATAGAAGTCAGGTATTTAACTTCTGAGGAAAAGTCTAGTAGTTAAGAAATAGAAGTCTGAGAAAACAAGTATGTTGCTTGCTAACAAAATTGTTAGCAAATAGTAAGTATATAGTCCAACAAATGCGTGCTTGTTTTTATCCTCTCTTGATGGACACACACTAATTAGCCTAACAGGATATTGCCAAGTTTTACATTTGGGTATGGGCTTGTGAAATAGCACTGTTGCTGCTTATTGTGTTTAGTAACAGAGTTGGTAATACCGAGAAAAAGTTTCATACTGTAAAAAAATAGTGATTTTTGGCTGTATTTTCAGAAACATCTTGTGAAAATTTCTTAAATTTCATGAGTCACATCCAGCTGTTAGTTTTCATTGTTATGGAATTGTAGCATAGTTTGTGGTGGAAGAGACATTTTAAAGATCATCTAGTCCAAACTCCATGCAAAGAGCCGGGACATGTCCAGCTAGCTCAGAGGCCCACCCAGCCTGACCATGAATATTTCCAGGGATGGGGCATCTACCAGCTCTCTGTGCAAATCTCTCTAATGTTTCACCAGCGTCATAATTAAAAATGTCATCCTTACATCTGTTCTAAGTCTGCTCTCTTTCACTTTGGAACATTTACCCCCTGTCCTATCACAGCAGGCTCCACTAAAGAGTCTGTCCTCATCTTTCTTAGAAGCACCCTGTGAGTACTGATAGGATACAACAAGGTCTCCTTGGACCTTTTCCTCTCCAGTCTTGATAAACCCAACTCTCTCACCTTGTCCTATAATCATCTTTGTGACTGTCTTGTGAACCCATTTCATGTCTTTCCTGTGCTGAGGATCCCAGAGCTGGATGGAGAACTCCAAGTAGGGTCTCACTGGCACAGAGCAGAGTGACAGAACCTTCTGCCCATATTTCTTTGGATTCAGCCCAGGAATCTTCTGGGCTACAAGTACACATTGTTGACTCAGGTCCAGCTTTTCATTCACCAGCAGCCCCAAGTCCTTCTTGGCACGGCTGCTCATCTGCCAGCCTCTCTTGATGCCAGAGGCTAACCTGACTCAGGCATACAACCTTGTATTTGACATTGTTGAACCTCATGAGATTCCCCACATCCCAGGTTTGTGCAGATCCTTCTGCATGGCAGCCTGTTCCTCAGGCATGTCAGCTGCACCATGCAACTTGGTGTCACCTGCAGGCTTGCTGGGCGTGCCCTCAATCCCTCTGTCTGTGTCACTGACGGAGACATTAAACAGTTCTGATCCTGGTATGGCCCCTGAGGGACACCACTTGTCACTGATCTCTGTTCAGATATTGAGTCATTGACCATTGCTCTCTGGATATGACCATCTGAGCAATTCCTTATCCACTGAACAGTCCATCCATCGCTGTTACATATTTGAGTCTCCTACAGTGTATTCACTGTCAACAGTGATTTACTTACACTTTTTGTATCTTTTGTATATAACCAAAGCATTAGTGTGAGAGAAAATTGCATATAATTGTCACTACAGTGGAAAATGCTACAGTGTATGATGGAATTGTAAATAAGTGAACCCCATGGAAGAACCACTCTGCAGCTTCCCTCTTCTGTTGCTATTTGCCGTAAAAGCTCCTCCAGGAAGTTGCTGTTGCATTTTTTAAGTAGCTGCTATAAAACATGTGATGATGATACAAGATGCTTCAGCTGATTTAAATATAAATCCCTTAGTGAAGTTGCATATTATGTGTCTCAGCCTGAAGTTTATCTAAATGTCTTTATGTACCATGCCTTACCAAATCTCTCAAAAGATGTGCTGCTGCCTTATTAATCAATTAAATTTGAGCAAGGATGGTTAATGTTCTAATGTTAATGTCACACAGTATAAGGAGTTAACATCTTGAAAGTGAATGATTAGTGTTTAATCTAGAGTATACGGAATTATGGGTACAGACTTAAGAAATCATATAAACTCAGTGTACATTCCTAGAAATATATCTGAACTAAATGTTTAATTAAAGGACTTGCAAGGTGGTTTATGTTATGTTTGTTAATTCTTCTTCATCTCATCTAATCTTCTCAGGAGATCTATGCCACTTTTTTAAAACGTTTATAGTAAGAAGGTCATATGCTGATCATAAATTCAAAGAAGTGGTGGATAGCTCTAAGTATCTTAGACTGTCTTTTTGTGAATGTTTTACTATCAGGATATCATACATTCATTTTATTATACTTTCTTGTGGAATGACATTGGTGAAACAAAGGGTATCTGTTAAAACTAAACAAAGAAGAAAACTCTAACAGAGTCTGCCCGATACCTATCATTAATAACTAGGAATATAGCAAATTAATGTGGATTATTCAATCTTCCATGCATATTCTCCTGATGAGAGAAGAACAGGGATGGAAATAAGGGATGAAAAAAATTCTGTTGTGTATATCAATTGGCAACCCTTTTTAGTGATTTCTCTCAGGAAGGGTGGACTTGGAATGCAAATAAGGCTTATGATCCTCTGATCCAGGAGGTTGTAGGTTATATTAAAATACTTCATCAAAGAATTAATATAGCTTTAAATACTGCATAATTACTCACCTGTGTTGGTTGGTGCCATACAAGTACTTGATCTTTATTGAAAATATATGTAGTAAACCTAGAGGAAGTGAATTTTTACAGCTATAATTTATATTTGTCAGTGTAGCATCTGCAAAGAAGTCAAGACATTGAACCATCATTAAAAATGTAAATGAATTCTTATCTTTTCCAAACACTTGATAGTGGATGAGCTGTGATAAGGCTGGCTCTTTGCTACACAGTGCATAAATCTGCAAGCTGTGCCAATGTGAAATGGCTGTTGTAGGATCATTTAGGCTGATGCAAGTGGTAATGCAATTCCCAAAGCCTGGACCTCTATTAAGCAGTATACTCTGTCATCAGAACTGTCTAGGTCTTTCACATATAGCTAAACATAATTTCATTCACTGAATTTTTTTCTGAGGTGGGTGTTATGCCAAGGTCAATTGATGTCTAATAAACAGTAAAAGCATCTCACATGATCCAGGATGATGGGTAAGTAGTAACGCATGAAAGAAAAATGGTTTATTAGAAATTGAAATGGAAGTGTTTTTTAAAGAATGTTGTTTCATTATAGGTTCACTATACATAATTATATACATGCCCTTTAGAATTATAGAAATAAAATGAAGTCTTCTATGATTACAATACCTATTAAAGACGTGCAAGATATAATAGCCCCTGGCACAGTGGAGGATGATACAAATGAGGACCTCTTAGGCACTAACTTACACAAAGGTTGATAAAGCTACAAACATAACTTAAGCTGCCTGTAGGAAAGTGTACCAGTCCAGGGATTCTTTTAACCTCTTCTCGTTAATGGTTATGTCATTATTTTATTTCTCCACTGATTATGTGACCATTTTGGTGGCAGATATGACTTGTCAAACAGCCTTAGTTCAACTCCTTCTGCACAAAATGTGTAAAAATAATATTTGCTGTGACTTGGAAAACATATTGGTTTAGGTCTTGTCTTTCACCTAGTATTGCTTTGACTGAGCAATCTCTTATAAAGAAATGATAGGCTAAGACTCCTCAAGTAGATCTTTAGCTTCTGTCTGGACAGCTGCTTGCTATGGGTTTCTTGTATCTGAAGTGTACCCGAAGAGATCAGTTCACATTCCAGGTCCTCAGTGAAGAATCCTTTTGATTAATGAAAAAGTCCCCACCCATGTGACGCTTTGAACTTCTCCCTGGATTGTCAGAGAGCTCTCTCAGCAGTACTCTGGGCAGTCTTTTCATCTGAGAAATATTTCTTTTAGTACAGGGCATAAGCAGTAAGGGACAAACCATTGGTTGAACATAGTAATGCATCTTTGTTAATTAATCTAAATCTCATTCCGCTCTTCAGGAAACATGGGCTAGGGGCAGGGAAAATAGCCTTTATCAATTTTCACCCTAACTGAGAAACATTCCTCCTTGATTCCAAAGTGTCTGATCAGCTGGATATATTTGTTGCACAGATCATGTGCTCACTGACAAGTTGATTGTTGAAAAACAGCCAGCGTGAAAATCACTTAGTCCAGTGGCTCAGATTGGTCCAGGGTGTCACTTGTGTCCACCCAGGGAATGATGGCTGACACCCTGGATGTCCACACAGATAAATCCAGGATACCCACACATGACTGATTTATAATTTCATCCTTGGTTCACGTTACAATTTAAGCTTCATAGATCTGGACACTTAGACCTTCCTGAAAATGCACATCCTATATTAGCATTGTAGGGAAGTAGGATAGGACAGATGTAGAAGAAAAACATTGAAAATACATTGATACGTTACAATCACTGCCAGATCCATGGCAAACACTTCTCTCTGTCCTGGAGGATGAAGGAGGCACATGTTGCCATAAAATGGGCCTCATTCACCCTCCTGAAATGTTTTTATTTCCCTCCTTGTAGGTTTTCTTCTTTGGCTTCCAGGTAACAACTGTCTGAGACAGGCTCAGATCTTTTTTCAAATAAGGCCCTAGGAGAAAATCTGCCATTGGTCCACTATCAAAGACTGGTACCTGGCTGTTAGAAAGTTTGCTTTTATCCTTATCACAGCTGTGGATAACATGAGCTATTAAGCTTACAGCTCATCCTTAAAGGTGGTGAGCCTGTGGAAACTTGTCTGTAAAAGGTTTCTAACTGTGGAAGGTGCTTCACAGATATTCTAGGAAAGTGAATTGACCTCACAGAGTACATTTCAATGGCTTAACATTGGAAACTGAAGAAAGTTTCATAACAAACTCCTTAGTCTTCAAATTTCTAGGAGTACCTCTCATGTTTTTTTTTCTTCATTATAGCTAGGGAGCTCTCTTGTGAGAAGTTCATAGAAGGGGATAGAGATAAATAGTACAGAATGTATCACTGTCTATTATCTTTATAATGGCAATGGAAGAGACAAATTTGGAATGGATTTTCCCTTTCTATAGCTGTCTCCACACCAACTGATTTCTTTTCAAGGCAAGTCTTATGGTTAACAGAAAGTTAGGAAGAGCTCATAGTGCCTGGATTCCTTTGAGACATGACTCTGGAGGATGCAGAGATTTCAGAGGTTGGATGTACGGTTTACAGAATAGCCAAAAGCTGTGCTGAATGCTCGAAGTCATGCTGGTTTTCTAAAATAGGACATTTTGAGAATTTAAGGTGAGAAAGGGGCTGCTCTAAGAATTTATTTTCATGAAGATAACATTCTGTCTCTTCTCTCATATGTGTTAATCACTTCAGTAACTAAGCCACTATTATTGGCCCCTTTGTGAATGATTAAACTGCTGCTGTCTTTAAGCCTTTAAACTGACTGCGATTGACATATTTATTTAGGAAAAGCAATAGTCTCTTGGAGCTTATATAAGACAAAACCATCATTAATTGAACTTTATACATTGTGGAAGGCAGTCTGAGTTCAAGTAGAAAACCATGAATGTATATTAGCAAAGAACACTGAGGTAGTACCTATTGTGAACAAAACAGCAGTAAAAGAGATATTTCAATTCATTCTCAACAGTTAAGCCCCCAACCTGTATTATTTGTCTTATATAAGTAAATCTGCTTATTTAGTTTCTGAAAATGCCCCTTGAGTTGCCGTCTGTCCTAATTTTTCTAATTTTTCTAAATTAAAGTAGATATCAGTAAGATTCCTGAGAAAATACCTAACAAGAAATGAGATTCAGTGAAAATAGTAATTAATACTAACTAACAAGCATTCTTATATTGCAGCCTGGAAAATCCGTAGGAATGGTACTGAAAAAAAGCATTTACAGGTGGTTATGCCATTCACCTCTGTCCCACTGTCCAACCCATAAAATTCCATACAATGCCCATCAGTCACAGTAACGACAGTACATTGCTGCACTGATGAGAGTAGATGTGTTTCATGGAAAGGTAGAAAAGTTGCTTCCAGGTTATTGTTGGATCCATTAGATAAAGTACCAGGGTTTGATACTGTAACTAAAGAAGTGATAAATAAAAGCCTTGTCAGAGACTGATACTGTTATAAAAATTCATAGTTGTGTAGATTATATACTTGTGTGGAAGGTCAATTGTACATAAAATACTGTAGTAATTACCATTCTTGTTAATATAGTGTGTGTCTGCAGAAAAGTGGTTAATTTATGACCCAAATGCTATTGAAAGTAATAAACATAATGCCCTGGAAAACTACATGAGCAACTGTCATACAGAAATGATACTTTAGACCTTGGAGAATGTCTTCAAATATTTTTATAGCTATATATGATCATTAGCTCCTACAGCTGGTACAGGATGATTCCTCTTGGTACTGTGACACTGGTTCCATGTTATGTGCCAGTTATTCTCATGCCTACTTGGTATCATGGAAGTGCTGGTGTTGGAAGGGACCTCTCAAGCAGAACCACCTACATCTACTTGTCCATAACCATGTCCAGGCAGCTCTTTAATATCTCCAGGGATGGAGATGCTACAACCTCCCTGGGCAAGCTGTGTCACTACTTGGCCAGTACAAAAGTGTCTCCTGATGTTCATGCAGTACTTTCTGTGTTTCACCTTGTGTCCATTGGGTCTTGTTCTGTCCCTGATCACCACTTGCAAATAGTCTGGCTCCATCTTGTTTGCACCCTCCCTTCAGGCATTTATAGCCATTGATAAGATCCCTTCTGACCTTCCTCTTCCTCAGCTGAGTAGTCCCAGCTCTTACATCTGATGACTTCCATACTACAAGGTGCCCTTTGGATGCCCCTAGTTAATTTGAAGCACTGTTTGCAAGGCAAATGATGCTTGAATTATATGGTAAAATACTGCAACAGGCATATAATATCTTAAAATGCATTATTTGTGGGTTTTTTTAAGAAATTATTTTAAGCAATTCTAGTATTATTGGAGTACAAAATGTGATTCTTTATTCTTGATGTCACTGAGAAGTAAAATTTGTTTGTAGCATAATATTGCATCTCCCATAGCCCGTCTGTTTCTCATGTAATGTTTATGACTAGTCAATATAATCTGATGAAGGACCATTTATCATTTTTATTGTTGAACATTTGGTTCAGTAGTATAAGGAAAGAAGATTCAGAATGGTATATCCTAGTGGTTCTTGATTTTATTGCAACTTTTCCAATTTTAAATAATTAAACACACTTTGGACTTCAGGATTCTTTTTTATTTCGGACCCATCAGGTCAAAACCTCAGCTAAGTAGGTGGAGATATCCATTCAGCCTTAAGTATAAGTTTCTTCGTGTAAAGGCTATTTTTGCTTATATCCTGTTAGACAAAAAAGCTGGGATGTTGGAAGAAAAAAATATAAATGTCTGAGTGCATCATTTGAATTGCTGGACTGTATCAATATTGATATATAATACAGGATGTCCTGATACTGAGATAATTTTAATTAGTTAAGTTTGTACAGTATAGTGAAGCTTTTTGTTTTGTTTCCATGCAGCTTAGTACCAGATCATTTCTCTTCTTCTCTTACCTGACATATTAATTACTAGCATACTTTTGCAGCTGTAGGCAGAATGTCTTAGTTTGATCTATGGCAGACTTTAAATTCTGTTTATCATGGTTAGGTTTTTTTTCATTTCTGTGTTTTGGCTTCTCATTTTTCTTCTTTTTCTTCCCATGGTACTTACAGAGGGGCCCCAATACCACAGAGTGCTTACCTGCATCCAAATCTAAAGGCAGCTGAGTTGTCATGAGTTATCCATGTGGAAGCAAAGTAGCAGGAAGCTGTGCGTGACAGAGTTATATTATAAATTGCAATTTGCTACTTGACTGTCGTGCTACATCAGATAATTGATAATCTGATGCCTTTCCCATCCTGCACCTGTAGCCTGATGACAAAGAAATTAGCTGCCAAATAGCTGCTGTAAAACAAAACAAAACAAACACAAAACAAGCAAAAAACCCCAAAACAAAACTAACCCTGGAGGTGGGTACTCATTGAAAAGAATATTTTTCATTGTTATCTTTCCACTCTCTACTTCATTTAATCACTCATGACAATTGTCTCATATCCTCCAGTTCTTTCTGTTTTACACACAATTGAAGTTCTGCATCTGAAATGGAATAACCCCATCCAACAGCAGGGCTGGGGCTGCCTGGATGGAAAGCAGCTCAGGGGCCCTGGTGTACAGTAAACATGAACCAGCACTGGCAGAATGAAAGGCAAGAGTCACAAATGCAGCATGGCCAATTCTGATTAAATATTGTAGTTTCTTTTATTTTCACCATGAGAACAGTTGGGTTTGGGAACAGGAGCACACTTTGCTTGTGGAATTTCATCCTCATAAATATTGAATCCTCAGATAAACACAACCTTGCAAACCTGATCTACTTGGACCTGCTCTGGGCAGAGAGCTGGGCTGAATAGTCTTCAGAGGTCCTTTGTGACCTTAATTTCACTATAGTTTCATGATAAGCAAGGGTGAGCCCTGCAAGGGTAACAGGAAATACCTAATGAAGCAATTTTGTTGTTGAATTTGGAGTAATAAATTATGTATTTTTCCTTCATGTATGTAATTTTCAATCTAAAAGAAGAAATCAAACTTAAATGAGATACATTTTTCAGAATGTGCTTTTGAATTTTGTGACTTTCACTATGTCTAATGAATTTACTCTGGACAAAATTTTAACCTGCTTTTTAGGACAGAGTGAGTGACTCAAGTTTTAGATTTTCAGCTGGGGACTTATGAGAGGCTGGATTTATAGGAGAAAGTACTCCACACAAGTATTATATATACACAAATTCTGTTTCATTGGAGTGTCTTAAAAAGTAAGTTAGACAGGACTATTTTCAGGGTTTCAAAAATTTATGTTTAAGCAAAAGCTTAGGTGAATAGAGCCACAGCAATAAGCATCTGTTTTAAGAATATTAGGTATGTTAACTTGTGAGAGATACAGGATGTAGATTTCTCTTGCACTATGATTTATTGTATTTTTCCTATGGAAGGAAATAGGAAATAGGAAATTTGTTTACAAATCAAGGGAGTTTAAGTGTAGAAAGAAAGAGAAGACAGGGCTTCTCTACTGATGTTTCATTGGGAATTTTTGCCTTTTGGGTTCTGCCAGAAGGGCAAAGCCAAACATCTGTGCAGTATTGATAAATGGATTTTTATTCCTCCAAGGTAACAGAGCAACTGTATTGCTTACACATTCTTGTATATATGTAAAAACTTATATGCATACATATAAAAAAAAAGAAACGTAGAACATGTATTCTCTTGAGTAAAAAAATTAAACCATTAAATCTTCCATGCAGGACTCATACACTTTTAGGCTCAAGATTTAACAGATAATTTTCTAAATATTCCCTGAGATATTTTGTTTCTGTCTAATCCAAATATGATCTTTTCTCAGGAAGTAAAATTACTGCAAAGGCAAAAAGAGAAAAGGGGAAAGCATCCACCACTGTATGTATGTCTCCTGTATGGCAAATAGGGAAGCACAAACTTAAACTGTAGAGGTAGCCCTGTTTACTGAAATATTGCAATATCACCATTTCATGTCCTGTTTTTCAGACATTGCTTAACAGTGTTGCCTTGTGGCATTCATTTCTGCAGTTTCATTGTTTGTTTTGTTTGTATGTGGCAAATACAGTGAATATTTACTACAGCCAAAAGCAACCAAGAGATGGCAGCACTGCTTTTAATATTCTGTGTGCACAATCTGCCCTAAGTGGTACATCTGTCAGTAATACTTTTGTACTTTTCCCTTCTACCTGGCACATGCTTTCAGCAGTCAGTGAGTAGGTCTTTCTTTACAGAGGGCCTGTTAAAATCAGTGGCCCTTACTGCTAATGGAAATTGTCTTTTCCCATTGCAAATTTGCATAATGCTGTCTCATCTCTTCAGCAGGAAAAGCCTAACAGACACAGGAACTCCAGGGAATATTTAAGTGCCACAGGGCAGCTTTGGTCAGTGTAACTGAGCAATTTTGCTTCATCTTTTTTTTTTTTTTTTCTTTTTTTTTTTGCCTTGCAATGATTTCTGTTTCATTTTTTATTTCAGAAAACAATTGTTTTTATCAGATAAGGTGTTTTGGAATATAGGATACCGAACTAACTGCCCATGTTTAGTGGTTTGTTTTTACCAGTGTGCCTAAATACCTTCTACCCTTCTGAAGTGAACATCAATCACTTCAGTTTAATCCAAAGAAAGACCCAAGGGGACATAGCCATCAAAGAATTATTAACACTGTCAGGAGATTATTAGCATTTCAGTAATTGTTTGTAGGCTGTATAGTCACTTTGTTTCTTGCACTGTAATGGTCATATTATGTCACTATGTATATACAAAGATTAAAAAAAATTAATTTTCTTGCTGTATTGTAAAAGATTTTATTAGCAACTAGACACTTGCAAAAGGTGACACAATATAAACGTGGTGATTGAAACTACAAATTAAGTATTTGAATATTAAGTGAAATAGGTTGAGATACAGTGTAAGGTTTGATACAGTGCATATAAATGTGATCATTTTTCATTTTTTCTTTAAAGAAGTCAATAACATGTATACAGCTGCAGTGTCAAAATGATTTGATCATGTTGAAAAGCAAGAAAATTTTGCTTGATCCTCCTAGAATCAACATCCGTTTCTAGCAAACTGACTTTCAGATCATTTCGTACTGTGACTTGGTAATCTGCTGCTTGATTTTTGAGTTGTGTGCATTATGATTAGCATTTTAAAACCTTCAGTCTTGACAAGAAAGACTCCATAACATTTAGACTACATACATGTCCCAGCCCAAAACCATTTGATGGTTCAGAGTGATATAGAATTGCTTATCCATGTGTGCATAAACATTCAGAAAAAAAAAGACAAAAGCTGATAGGCTTGAACTTTGGGGTTTTTTGCAAAATTAACAAAATAGCTTTCCATGTTTCTGCAAATAAATCAGTGTTGTCATGAAAAAATGGGCTTGTTTCTGGCATTACTGATCTTCCAGTACTCACCTGGGTTGGTCTTACATCAGTGCTGCTGAATGGAATAGACCATCATTATTTTAAAATAAGCACACTGTTTTTTTTCTTATACAGAAAGTATATAATCCAAATTATTATCCATATTCAGAATTAGAACTGTGTTATTTCAACATTTCTCTTTGCAACTGCTCTGGAAGTGACCACCACCAGGAGGCTTCAACCATCAAATTTGCCAAACCGCACGTGGATAATTTTAAATGATCCATGTAATCCATTTCTTTGGATACAGAAATGGTGATGGCAGGGCATATGAGAGCTAGGAGACATGGTGTCCATGTGATGGTGCAGGGACAGACAGGTGCTGGGAATCCAGCAGAAAACAGTCTGGAGATCTGGAGATGCGGGGATCTCACCCAAGTTGAGCGACTGCATGCAGGGCGCATGCAGGGGCTGCTGCTTCCACTCAGACAGCAACTGGCCATGCTCTGTGTGAAATCTGTGTATGTCTGGGAGTGTTACCCAAGGCAAAGCATATAAATTAGCAAGTTTTGGGTTGTTTTTTAAGTAATCGTTTGCTAGTGTCTGTGCCTTGCGCATTACTGCTGTTCCCATTGGCACAAACTGCGAGGAGGGGCACAGTGCCAATGAGCCCCTTGTGGCAGGCTTGGTCTTGTGCTGATGGCAGCAAAAAGGACAACAGTTTAGGGCTGGTGTTGAACTTAGAAGTTCTCAAATGAAGCAGGGCAGCTGAGGGGGGCACAGGGGCAGCTCCAGCCCTGGAATTGGGCACCTCCCTGGGCTTGGGGTAAGGGTCAGGCTGGGACTTGGGTGCATCACTGGGCTGGGCAGGGCTGTGGGGAGCTGGAGATCAGCCCTTCTGCAACATCAGTGGTGTGAGGCTGACAGCCTTGGGGGACTGACATGGGGTTCTGGGTTGTGGCTGGGTTTGGGGAGCACCAAGGAAGACTGGGCAGGGACTGCAAGGTCTCTTGGGTTCCAGACATGTCTGGCCAGCTCGTGAATTGACCACTCATAATAACAGCAGTCTTTATTGGCAGCATATTGTAGGGAAAAAACAACAACAAACAAACAAATGCAGACAGCTGCAAGTAGATATTACAGGCATTACAATAAAATGTTTGTACACCTTAGACATATCTTCAAAAGGTACAGGAGTAAATGAGGCAAAAACTTTGTTATGCGATTGGTTAAGTGGCAGCACTAAACTGAGGTCACGGTGGCTTAGCATTTCTCTGGGTATGTGTAGAGTCCAGTGGAGTAAATCACAGGGGTGGCATTAGGGCAGCCAGCTGAAGTGAGCAACTCTGGTTTCCTTGTTGATCTTTTTTAAAAATGGCCTCTTAATTTTCAAAAAGGAATTGTTTGCAATTGTGCTGGAGAGATGCTGTCTTTTCCTTCACGTTGTTCTTGAAGTCTCCCTTTCCTCTTCTGTGACTGGGAGGGTGCTGTCATTAATGAAGTAGAAGCCTTGGCAGAATTCAAACCTTTTGAAGGCTTCACAGTCCAGCAGACTTTGGCAAATGAAGGCGAGTGGGAGAGCACTGGAGGGTGTTTATCTGAATGATGGTTAACAGGCCTGTCTATAGCCTGGGCCAGGGACAGAGACATTTGTTCTCTTGGTGTCTCTGAAATGTATCCAGACCATACAGTGGAAGAGCTTTGTGATAGTAGTACTGAATTTTAAATTCCTCATGAGACCTAGAAGCTTTCAGAACTTCACTAACTTGAAAACATCATCTCAGTTTCTTCATCACCTTCAAAGGATAACACTGTGAATAATATGAATGTTGATATAATCCCAATCAGAGAAAGTTATAGTAATAGTTAAAATCTCAGTTATTGTTTTAATTAATTAAGTATTCATAATAGGTTCATCCACTTTTGCTAACTAAGCAGAATATACAGCCAGTTTTAATAAATAAGGTATTTGAGCGACTTTACTGGCAAGTGACTTGAAAAAAACCCTGAAAGCATAAAGTTGATCAAATCAAGATTGGTGAAAGGTGCAACAAAATAGTTTGTGTTCACTGGTGGGAAAATAACTAGTGAAACAAAATCCTGAGTAATCTTTAATAGGACTTGAAGTATGTCCAGCAAACCAATAAAGTTCTTCATAACAGAGATATGCAGTCATGCAGTAAAAGAATTTAAATAGCATTGCAAAAAGTATTCCAAGTGTAATAATAAAAGTTAACTCAAGAATTTAACTCAGATTTGGATTAACAGGAAAGCATTCTTTTAACAGAAAATCTGAAAACTTAGTTAAGACAAAGAAATTATAATAATGAAATTCACATTGTGTATTTTAACGTGTAAATTTTTTAGTATTTTAGGCTTTATAACTACTAAGGTTCAGTTCCAATATTTATACTTCTTTCCTCCAGAAAATTATAAACCCCTACAAAATTAATTTGAGCAAAATATTTGCCTTTTTAATTTTCCTCTGATCCGAACTGATGAAGGAATGTCAAATACAGCATATGAAAGCAGTTACTCAGAGAAATTTAAAGTGAAAACTCTCCAGCCATGAAAACCAAGTGTTTTGTTTTTCCTAAGTATTCAGAGAAGTACTTTGCAAATAAATTACAAAATATTAGTACAGTTGTGAAAAAAGCTCACTACCTTTCCACATGTAAACAACAAGCTGAGCATAGAAGAAAATACTGGATATAGTTGGTAGTCATACAGTCTTGAAACAGTTGGAAACACACACTATAGAGAACCTCTATATGGAACATGTTTTCAAGGAAGGAAGCAATAGGTTCAAGAGGTTTTGACTAAAAAAGCATTTGAGACAGCAAAATCTTTTATGAGCATGGTTAAGGAAATGTCATGTGTGAGAGAATGGGTCTCACTTTAGTTGCAGAATTAAAACAGGCTGGGTCACCAGCAATTGCTGCAACACTGATTGAAAAAGCCCTGTCTCTGTAATGCTATTAGTGTCTGGAGGTGTTTTAGCTGATGCCAGAGAATTTTTTGCTAAAGACACCTATGCAGGGGAGACAGAATGAAGGAGGGTTGAGAAACCTCATCAGCGTCCCACTGTGTGAACTTCCCAAATAGGATACAACTGAATTTTGGATGCCAAGTACTCGCAGTTCACTGGCAGGCTGCACAGCTACATCAAGCAGTAGACTTCAGGCCAGGTAAAATACCTTAAAGGATTAAGCATTGTCAGCTGTGTGTTTGATATGTATTTACTGATCTATATTTGAATTTGATTTTTCAAAGTAGGTGGGAATATTGTAGGGTAGGAGTTGAGAAAGGAATCTTAGAAGGGATTAAGAGCAAGTAATATAGAAGCAGAGCTAAGCAATGCGCTGTTTAGTTGCCTTACATTAAGAGAAAAGTCCAGGTCTTTGACTTGCAGATAGCCCTTCAAAATTTGTCCAGTTTTGATGACATAGAAATCAAGTTAAGGTGCATTTCACAATCAAAAGTAAAACCCAGATGCAGACTTCAACAAGGTCTGCTTTATTAAATGGAAAATGAAACCCTTTCTAAGAAGTATGCCTTCATCTGAGCAAGCATAATAAAACTTCAGCAAAATTGGTAAGGCAAACCTTTCATGTACAAGTAAAATAAATTGAATTCTAAATTAATGACTCCTTCTCAGTGGTGTGAATCATAGCATGATGTTAATGCACAAGAAAAGCTTCTATATTCAAATATTAGACCACACAACAAATCCATGTTGTTTGGTTTCCATCGTAGAAAGCATATTTACCCAGATTATGTGGGCTGCATGCAGAAAGTAGTTTTGCTGTGGGGAACAAAGATCCTCCTTCAGGCTTTTGTATGCCAGTAACTATAACCTCAGGGTTGTAGTTGTCTAAATGACTACATTAGTAATTTTTTATTTAGATTCTTTGGTTTTCTGTAGCTGGCTTAGCAGATGACCTCAGATTTAAATTCCCTGGAGCAGGGACCATACATTTATATGAGCATGAACAGTGAGGGTTTGATCTTGGCTGGAGCTGCAGGCTGTGGCTGCGATGTAAATGTCAAGTCATAATAGAGTAAGCTCAGGCAATTTCTCTCAGAAATAAAACTTGCTGCTTTCAAATGTCACTAGGCTAAAGAAATTTCGGCATAAACTAATACCGAAGTCAGTGGGAAATAGATTTATCCACAATGTAGCTTCAATATAAGTTATTTAATTGTAAGATATATTAAAATTTTATTAATCCAGTTATGCTGTATTGTTCACTCTAGCAGAACTATGCCATTTGAGAGCAAAAAGCTTATTGGATGCCTTTGGAATTGCCACACTTCCTTCTGTCTCTCAGGCACTCCTTGCAATTTTTGGCTAGACAGTTTAAAAATAAATAATTAAAACAAAATATAGTAAAACCTCTAAACATAATTGTATGTGTTAAATCAGCCATAATGCAAACTCTTTTTAGAAAAGTGAAGTTCTCAAGTGTCTCTTTACCAACAGTGTGATTTCCGGTTCATATTTTCTCATTGCAAGTCCAGAGTGTTGTATGTCACCTTTATGAGGAACAGTAATAATTTGGAATGATCTCCTCAGTTTTTTTAGCTTTTTATGGCTACTTATCCAGAATCTCTAATAGGATTTATTTTCAAAGCTTAAGTCTTAGTAGTGAATCTCTCAGTGAATGGAAAGAACTCTGTATGTATGTATGTATGTAAGATCTTGGACTTTTTTTGCAAGCAGCCTTTTGTTCCTGATGTGCACTTTTTGTTTTCAGGACTTTTTTATAGTTGGAAGAAGTCACCATCCACTCTCTTGCAGCTCTAGGGCTTCTTTGCAGAACATAGTTAAAAGTTCAAATATGGATTATACCTGGACTGTGAAGAGAAAAAATTCTGTGATGCGAGGTAGAGAATATTTGAGTTGATATATGTGAATTTTTTATTTCTGAAATACATATACAGTCACTCTTCTCAGTGGTGCCACAAAAATAGTTAATGTTTGAATTTCATGGCAGATAACTGCATGAAAATTAGATACTGCTGATTTTGAATCACAAAGTCCATTTATCTTAAGTTAAATAGCTGTCATGATTGAAGAGAAATAATTGTGAGAAATATATGATAAGTTGTGAAATCTTATAGAACACAAAGATGTGCTGTGATTTCCTTATCTTTAGGCACACTGTTGCACATTTTGAAAAGTTTTGTTACTGACTCCAGTAAACAAAACTGAGGCATCTTACATTGAGCTGATGCATGTTGGATTCGGGAGTGATGTCTCTCACCATGGAAGATGTCTTTATGGTCCTGGTCTTACACCTATTTTACCATGATCATAAAGTAGGTAAAGTTGGTTGGGTGCACATTATTTTGGACTGCCTAGTAGCAATCTTCAGTAGGCATTGCTGTTGTTCACTACAGCTGTAAGTTTGTAAGCCCTGACCTTTTCAGGGACAAGATGGATCCAAAGGCAGGACTCACAGGTGGGGGTGTCCTCCGCCTCGGTTCATTGCCTACACCTTTGTGAGGAATGGGAAAAGCTAACAGCAGGAAGCATGACTCCACCAAATTAAGGCTTTTATATATAGGTCTGTCTGTCTACTTCTTCCTGGCTTACAAAAGTCTTTGTTTAAGTAGCTTTGAATTAGATCTGTGTGATGTCTTACATCTACTGTAACTCAGCTGTGAAGCTTTAGCAAAGAGTGAAATTAACTGAATGTAGGTTCTTGGTGTTTTATGGAGCAGTGTTTGCTTAGCATATTTTTCACTGTAGAATCAGGACAGGCTTTGAAAACACACAGTTACACACTCACATGTATTGCTGAGATGGAGCAGTCAGCATCAGGTTATGTAGATATTAACTGTATAACATAAAGGAGATGTTAATGTATATGTACACACACATAGATATAACAATCACATATAATTAATCTCCTTGTAAAAATAATTAAAAATGTATAGACACCAGTAAGAAATTCATACATAGCCAACTAATTCTTAAAAAAAAAATAAAAATTGCATTACTTCATTACTTTTTAACCTGAAATTCCTAAGCTATTTTTTCTCCTCACCTGGCTTTCAAGTTGACATAGCAACTGTCATGGGTTCTGCTGCATTGCATTCATCTTCCAGTTTCAGTGAGGGATGCAGGAAATGCTGACCTGCATCAGGTTGTGTTGATACAATAAGTTATCCTTGTGTTTTGGTATAACAGGAAGGTTCTGAGGAGACAGCCTATTATGGGGGTGCAAGCCAAGGTAGAAATTCAGAGTCTTACAGGAGAAACTGATAAGCTGCAGATTTATTTGTAACACAGTATGTCCACGAAGAGATGTAAGGCATGTGTAGGGCAGTCAGAAGATAAATACTGAAATGCTACCATCCATCCAGGGAAAGAGCTGGTCAAATATTTGAAGCGTTAGGCTAATGTGAAGGTCTCTGCACATTTTCCTAAAGCTTTGAAGCAATCTCTAACACTTTCCTCAGAGAGCATCCTGGAGCCATCTGAACAAAGGAAATGTCTTGCTGGTGCAGGTAGGAGTTTGTCTTGCTACACAGTTTCCATTCTGTAGCTGCTCCGAAAAAAAATAGAAAGCAGAAAAACTAACAGCCAAACAAACCTCACATAGCTTTAGTCTCTCAAAAGGATATTTATTGAATCCTGTATTGCTTTAGGTGACAAATTGTCTGATGTTGTAATTTCCACTTTTAATTTGGCGTAATTGAACTGGAGGAATGGGGCTCAGGCAAGCATTGCTGATCTGTTCACTATGGAAATAAAATGGGCTAGTCCCAAAGGAGATTAGATAATCCATAATCCAATTTACCTTTCCTAAGGAAAGTTCATCATTGACTGTCTAAAGGACAGTGTCCTTAACTAAGGACACTGACTTTAAATCCTGTAACAGGCCACAGATGTGGATGCTACCTGAGAGACTAATGAACCCAAGGGTCAGTAAATTGGTAAAATAATAAAAAAAAAATCATTTGAGAACAAGGAATTTATGAAAAATGAAGATTGAGGAAACACTACGTTTGCATAGAAATGCTTTAAAATCAATGAAAAAACTGTAAGAAGCAAGTAATTAAGTAGACTTCAGAAAATCAGTAACGTTGTATCTGCAAAAAACTATCAGGATATTCTACAAGTTTTAATATCCAGAAATTGTTACAGAGTGAGAAAGTCCATTCTTTCTTTCCTGTAATTTATATGCACACAGTGAAAGAAGGACTTATGAGTAGTTAGTTTAATGGGCTGGGAGATCCCACTGACTGTGATAGTTGCTGGTACAACTAATACAACAGGTCAATGTGAGTGAAGTAATTATTGACCTTAATCAATTTAGTAGTAGTAAAGTTGTTTACTACATGATCTGATACTGTTATGACTACTCATCACTTTCTCAGGGTATTGAATTCCAGTGTCTCAGATTTATTAATAAACTGAGCAGCAAATCCTCCTTTTCTTTTTATTGAGCTGTAGGTAAAAACATCAGCTTCCTATTCAAATACTTATTTCTCTTTTAGCAGATATATCACCATTTTTAATAGTTGCAGTCATGATCAGTCACAGATGATCAGTAGTTGTAATCATGGTTAGCGGTATACTCAGTAACCAAAGTGAAATGTATTGTGTTAAAAATTAGATAAGTATTCTTATTTCAATAAACAACTGGAATGCATTTACCCCTCACCAGCTTCCCTCAAGATTACTGCACTTCATCCTTACACTACTTAAAAATTGTTCTGAAATTTGAACAGTGATGAGCAGTATGCAAGTTATTGGGTTTTTCATTTGCTTTTACTTATCAAAGTGTGATTTAGTCTTAAGTCTTGATTTGCTGACTAACATTAGTACGCTTTCAAAGTTGATTAGCATGGAAATTCAAGCATTCCTAATCTTTATTTACTTTAAAACAATTTTCTATGCAGTCCAAAAAAAGCTGATGGTAGACTTGGGACTTTCCCAAAATTATTTTCCTTAGAATTTTACTGTTTAAATCCAATTTTAAAGGCTGAAATGTGAAATAGTGTGAATACCATCTAAGATCTCCTGTATACTTCTGATCTGAAAGTTCTGTCAGTGAAGCCACCCAGTCCACAACTGAAGTTCTGTTGGCAATTTTAGCACTTATTAACTGGTAGTACTACCAGAAACATGAAAAGTTCTTTGAAAAAAAAAAAAAAAAAATGGTTGTGGTAGTATAGGATTTGAAGAAGGGGCTTGTATGCCGTGTACAATGGCTGTCCTGATAAATTGCCTCTCCTCTTAAAGCATGCCTTGCTTCAATGCAGAAAACAAGGCATTGCAGGATCTGAATGGTTTCGAGGATGAATCAGCAAAAGCTGATGTTCTTATGTCTTCCATTGGAGTCTTCTCATCTCTTAGACACCTAAAAGATGATTGCATACTCACTCACTTTGGATATGGTTTCTGAAGATTCCTGAAGTACTACTGCTTTCATACTTTCCATTCATACATTTTACTTAGGCAGGTACATCACTTGGTACATAATTGTGAGATATCCCATGAATCACTTCCTTCTTCAAGCTTAGCCAAACAGTTGTCAGGGTTGTTAAATCTCAGCACACAGTGTTTGTCGGAGGAATGACTTCTAAAGGCTGTAGAACCTCAATACTGCGTTTTCTCTCCCTCAGCAATTATGAACATGCATTTCAAATTGATGCCACTTTTTTGGGGGCTTAAACATGATCTGAATTTCACTAATTTTCTGACCTTTGTGACCTCATATTTCATACATGTACTTGCAAATTCTCCAGGCCACACTTCTTGTGGCTTTTTTGCATTGTCAGCATTTGTTCTTTCTGTTACTTTTTTTCCCCAAGCTGTGTTAATACTGTGATGGCAGTGTCAGGCTGATTGCATGTGAGATCAGGTCATAGTTTTAAAAAGGGGAGGGGAAAACAGTTGCACCACAAGTTGCTGTAAGGTTTGCCAGCTCTACTTTTCTGCAGTGTATGTCACTTTTTCACTTTCTGAGGCAAACACTGTGTCAGGAAAATGCATGAAGGAAAGAAGTTATGGTTTCTAGTTTTCCATCTACGGACAGTAGTTTGTTTACAACTGGGATAGGAATCTCCATTTCATAAACTATAAAAATGGTTGAGATTGAACACTGCATATTCATGGCCATATCTGTAGATGTCCCTTGTGTTAATAGAAGAGACCATATTGTAGCAAGCAGTAGAAAATCTGTGCTGCCAAATGCTTTTTGGTTGGAAATTACTTTACTTCTCTAGTGAAAAATGTTGCACTGGGTTTAAGGTGCAGTAATCGCCCATTCTTGTTCTTTGAATAAGCCAAGAAATGAGAAACTGTGATCTGCTGTGTCTGAATGCTGTCCCTTTAAACCCAAATGAGATGTGCCCTTGGATCTGATTTCCTATTTCTTAAATCCAAGGAACAGCAGTTGATGAGTGAGTAAATGCTTAAAATAATTTGGGAAGAATAGAGGCTTTCCAGGAGAAGATGTAAGAATGCTAGGCCACTGTGCTATTAGAAAGGACAAAAAAAACCCCTTGCTGGTACATATCAATCAAGCTTTCTATCTGTGGTGTTTTTATCTGTGAGAAATATTAGCTATAAACACTTTTTTAAACCTTACTCTTTTACAGTGGGGCAAGATGATAACTTATTTAGGGAGATGAATCAAGTTGGCATTATTTGACTTCTATTACAAGCCAATTTCAACTCCACAGTCCTATAAATACAGCTAAGAAACAAAAACTACTGCATGAAAAAAAAAAAGCTTAATTATCTATTCAATATACTTAATTTTTATTCAAAATACCTTGTTTTTAATTTTAAATATTTTCTAATTAATTTATTGGATAGAAAGGTGCCTTTTTCTCATGTTGAAAATGATGGCAATCCTATCTTCTATATACTTTACCATATGGGATGATGCTCTTACATTATTCTGTGTTGTAAATTGGTGAGAAGCAGGAAGATACTCCATTACAATTAAAATCTTTACATATAAAGAAAAGTAGTAAAATGGCTATATTGGCATTTCTGTCTTAATCTTCAAAAGATTTGGTGCAAGAGTTCTAAATTAATTCTAAATAAATAAAAGGAGAATATGGGATCTAAGACTTGCAAGATGGGGAAGGATGCAAGAAAGTTTGTTGGAAATGAACTCTCAAGTACAGCTAAAGTATAGAGGGCAATATGCTTATGGGTATTTTTTGCTCTTTATATTAAAGGTCCAGTGTTTTTCCTTTAAAACTTACATGCAAAGAGACAAAAAATGGATTTTTTGAGGTGAGATTTGTTGTTGTTTGCAGTAGCCAAAGTACAGCCAAAGTGAGTGACTTTTTGCATTACCAAAGCAGGTTAAAAAAACAAACAAATAATCCTCTGGAAGTTACAAGTTCAAATCCATTTTTTTCTTCTCCCTTGAAAAAAAAATCATCTTTAACCTGAGCAAAGTCTTAGTTATAAGTTCATTTTAATACTTACTAGGTAAGCATTAATTCCTAATATTAACTTTCCTACCTGTTTATCTAAGAGAACAGATATATATCAACTTTTAATTTTTATAGCAAACACAGAAGTGACAGTAGCATTAATAATTGCTTTAAGTTCTGTATTATTTCAGTTTGGGCTAATATTATGAGGCATCATTTTGGCAGAAATAAAATAACTGAGCATCCGGTGAATGCCTAGTATATAGCATTAAATTGAAATCAAATATTCGTTATCTACATTCAACCATCTGTAATCAACAGGAGATTTGAAATTCAGAGCACTTTTTAACACCATTTCAAGTGCAGGACCTTTGGATATTTGTGTGCTAAAGACTAAAATCACAGTGTGTCATATTTATGTACTTATGTTTCAGAAAGAAAAAAGTCCTTTAGTCTAGACTGCCAAAGCCGCTACAGATTTAAATCTAAATAGTGTTGCTACCACACTTGAAAATCAAGTAAAAGTGGTAGAGGGTCCACCTGTGAAGGAATTTTAGATAGAAAAGGAAGGTGTTATCCAAAATACATATAATAATACCAAAATACTGGTTTGGAATAATGAAATCAAAGGCACTGACTCTTCCCTGAGTCAGTGTTTCCTTTGACATAAATTGAATGACCAATCTGGTGTCTAAATACTGCTTTGACACAGAACATTAAAAAGAATAAGCAGCAGATGCAAGAGCTGTCACACCGATAGAGCACACATGTTTGAGACAAAATGTAAGGTTCCTGATTGTATAGTTCTAATAAAGTTAAGTGTGATATTTAATAACTTGTAGGGTTTTGTTCTTTCTTTTTCCACTTTGATTCTTGAAATACTTTTAAGGGATGATGTGTTTATTTGGTCCTGCCTAGCTGTCATGGACAGCTTTTCCTGTGTTGAAAATTTGTGCACATATCCCTTCTGACATCTTTTAATCTCACTGTCAAATCCTACAGCTTTGATAAAAACTTTGGGGATGACTGGAATTTTAGCTCCATAGAAATGGAGTTTGGGCTTCAAGATTTATCATTAAATGCTTGAAGCATATTAAAACAGATTCCTTGTGAGTCTCAGTGTCCAGAAAAATAGTGTAATTCAAAATAAGGATGAGTTGTTATTATGGGGCCTGTAGCCAAATATTTTGAAGGTCAACATAACCTATCTTTTGGATAATCCTGGAATGATGCATAGCTTTTAGTGTGGTTACTTTTGATTGTAGCTCATGTTTACATTGTTACCTTCAATTTCATGTGTGTAAGGCTCTGTGAGCTCATCTCTGGCATTTGTGATTTGGACAGTTGGATGCATAGAGCAGTGAAGTTACTGCTCTCTCAGACATTTGCTGAGTGTCCTTTGGTATGCCTAGAGTTTTTCTCAAGTGCACCAAAGATTTTAAATGCTGGCTACTGTGGACATAACTTGTCCTTAATTTACTGTTACTGTGAGCTAAACCACATGAGGTTAAGAGCTTGTCAGTGTGATGTGAAACAGCAAGCATACTGAATGTGGCACCACCTGAATCCACAGCGTATTAGAACACAGCTGTACACATCTAGTCACATTTTCAGTCCATCACTGCAAGCTTCAGGAGGTCAGCTCTGTCCACCTAAGGCATACTGGCCAAAATCTTTTCTGGTATATAAAAAAATGTACCAGGTATCTTCCACTCATGTCCAAAAGGCCACCAGAAAAGGTGTTTGCTGCTCTAGGTAGAAAATGTATGAAAACTAAGTTCAGTTCTTTTCCCCAACCAGCAAGAAGAATTTTCTAATGACAAGAAATATAAATTATTTTGGCTGAGATTTATTTTTATACTTCCTGTGATGTCTGTTCTACTATGCACAGAGCTGAAGATTCATTAGAGTGGAAAGAGGTCAAGGAACATTATTCTGACAGCTGGGGAGGTACCTGCATTTCCATCTGTGCTTTCAGGACTGTTCCTGTACTGTGGTTTCAAGGACTGAAATATTAGCCTTTAAAATGTAAAGCTTTTTTTATTTTTTTGCCTTTATCACCACCACATGCTACATTTGCTAAGAGTGATTTTTTTTTTTTTTAGGTAAACAAATGCAATAACATAAATGGAAAGATGTAATTTCTATGTTCATTGGTGTTAAAAAATGCAGTGGGACTTTTGTAACAAGAAGGTGAGAGTATGATTGGTGTAACTGAAATTGTTGAAGATTGTTCAATAAGAATGGCACAGGGAGGTGAAAGTATCTATCAAATATGGTGGACTTTTTTTAAAATTACAAGCTTTCTGTTCTGTTGTTTTTTGTTTTTTTTAATCAGCATCCATGGAGCTGTGTATATAGTCTTTCTCACACATCACTGCTACTGTGCTGGTGGCAACACACACAAATGTCATACTTGAGTACTTCTCTTTTGAGAATATCCTAGTGGTATTGTGAACCTTATGGGGGGTGGGGGGGGAGAAGGAACTGTAACTTAGACAACCACATCTTCTGCTGAAATCCAGGCCAACAAGAGCTGTTCCCATTACCTGCAAGTATACCTAGCTTTGCGTGGGTTGTAAGAATACATTAACTAAGAAAATATTTTAGTTGTTTAAGAGACCAGAAGGCTGATGAGAAGGAATGGTAATTTCCTTCTCTCACCAGCTTTTTCTACATTGAGAAGAGGTATAACCACAAAGTTAGTAGTAGCTCTCACAGAAGGAACATCAGAGGGAAGAATGCTCATGTGACAGCACACAAATCTCTAGCATTAACAAAGAGAAACAAAGCTTGTAAAATATTAAGCCTTAGCATTTGAGCCAGATGTCATAAGATTAATTATCCTTATGGATCCTTTTTCTAAGGTTGTACAAGCTAAGTGTACAGTTTTTTGTGCAGTTAACAGTTTGAGTTCAGTGCATACAGTTCAGTGGTTACATAGGGTTAGTCTGATCCTGCTGAATACAATCACACATTCCAAAAAAAAGATCAAATGCCTTGAAGTAGATCACTTGGAGATAAACAGTATTAAAATGGAAGCACATCTGCCAAGTATCAGCTGTCAAAGCCCTGCAGCTATCTGAAACCAATCAAGTGTTAGAATAATCTGTTGTAGTGCACTTCATCTTTATGTCTTTGTAATCATCCAGCCAATTTCATGAGCTACATGGTAAAGCATACGTGTATGTTTGTGATTATAATAATGCTTTAGGTGAAATCAGAATTAAAGAATGAACACTTAATCTTCAGCTATGAATTTCAGCACCTCATTTGTTCATTGGTTCCTGATTTCCCGTCAATTCATGATTGCCTATAGCAGTTGAAAACATTTATTCATTCTGTATCTGGCTGAGAATTAAGAAAACTTGATGAAAATAGTCTGAACCTCTTAAGCAAGTACATACAAGACCTAGATGATTCCAACATATGCATTGTTTCACGTTTGTCCTTTAAAAATGTTTGTGTGAGACTCTTTGCAGAAGAGTTGGACAAACTTCTTGCTAAGGTCCAAAGTCAATTTTCAGCTCATCTAGTTGTTGGATCTGCTGTGTTTGTGAGGGGGCTGCATTAGTTAGATATATCCTCTGTCGTGGTCACTGAATAAAACTGAAAGCATTCTCTAATGGCTACAGAGCAGATTGATAATGAGAACTGGAAGGCTGTCAGAACTGAAGACAGCCCATGTGACATCAGAAAGGCCACTTCATGGCACCCATTTTTCTTCTACTTCTTGCCTTCTTCACCCATCATCATATTATTTGGATACTTCATAGAGCAGAATACAGAAAAATAGCTTTTCATTAAACTAGGTCTAACTTGTTTAGGCATTCGTAGAGCACTCAAGATCTATGCTGTACACACTAATTGCCTTTCATATGCAGTTGGTTCTAAAGACAGAGTTTCATGCTGTTGGTTTTTCAAGTGGAGCAGAATTCTGATAGGGTAGAGGAGATGCTGGAGGAGATTTGAATATGAAGTCTAGTCCATGGCCATCAGGACATTATCGATATCACTGGAGTTCAAGAATCTACTTACTAAATATCAATAGTTAAAACTCTGTCTAACTTTTGGCCTTGGTTTTCTGGTTTTCAACATAATCACTAACTTCTCTGTATGGATTTGACTACTTTACCTGTTATGGAGAGAAAAAATTGGGTGGAGTCTTTAAAAGTATCATGGACAGAAATAACCCTGTGAGTGTTCAGATATGGCTTCTCATTTACCTTAAACCATTTAATTTCAGCCAGCTTATGTGTACTTGAATAACATGTGTTTACCTCACATAATTTTCAGAGAAATGTAAACTTTTGGTTTATAGGCGTTAAAGGATGGAGAGTCCATAAGTGCTCTTGGTAGTTTGCAGCTCTAGTGGCTACATTGCTTCATTAATATTTATATCAGATTATTCAGAGGAAGAGTTTGCTATTGTAATGCTCTCCTGTTGTGCTTTCTGTATCAGGAGAAAACCCTAATGCCTTGACTGGGAGAAAGTTTCATGTATTGTAATCAGAAACTCTCTCAATCTTCTTGATTAACTGATCAAAAGTAGCCTTTTAATCATATAGGTCATACAGAAGCATTTTCATCAGTTTAATTTGTATTATTCTTCACTTTTTTCCCCAGTCCTTTCAATGACCCCTTTTGAATTTGATCTGTCTAAGCAGTATTTGAATATCAATAATATTTCTGGAAGCCTTTAACCAAAAATAGAATTTTCTCCACTATTTTTATGCTCTTTTTACATTCAAGATTTTAAAATTTGCTCTTCCTGCCACAGCATATAGATTAACTAGATAGATATTTAACCATGACAACAAAAATTTTCTTTAACTGTTTTTCCAAGATACATTCTCCATTCTTCAGGAAAAAAAACTGAATTCCTTATTGTTTAATGAATTACTCTTCTATTGACTGTAATAAAACACATTTATACATAGGAAAGTAATCACAATTTGTCTTACCACTTGTTTCCTTCACATCTAATAATCTAGCCAATTCCAGTCATCGTCAAGCTTTATAAAGTCATTGTAATACGTTCTTCCAGCTCATCTGTGAAAATAGTGTTAGCTGTCCTACATGCTGCCCCCATTTGCTACAGAAGATGTCAGCCATTTCTCTACATGTGCTTTGATTCTGCCCAGTCCTATTTTCTATCTGAAAATATTATGCAGAATGGTATTGTGTAAACTGTATCTACCATTAATTTTACAAAGTGAACCTTTAGATCCAGGATGGCAATCAAATTGGTTTGATAATAACTACTCTTGGTAAATTGTTTTTGACTGACAGTTGGGACCAGCTCTTGGACACTGCAAAGAGAAAATGCCTTAATTGTCCCACCAATTGATTCAGCAAGTGGAAGAATAATAAGGTAGACTAAAGCAAAAATTTTAAAAATACTTTCATAAAGTTGTTTTTCCTGACACTTGTTCTAGAACCCCTCTAGAAAATTTCAGCTTCTGTGGTTGTTACTCAGGCATGAGTATTTACAAATTTATGCTTAGAATAATATACTTCTTTTTTCTTGACCAAAGTTCTCTAAAGCGATTTACAGTTTGAACCAAGATATAGTCTGATAGCTGGACTAAAGCTGGACTACAGCTGTGTGATGTGAACAAAGTAGCTACATCATCTACTATTCACTGGATTCTTGAAAATAAGCAGGACTATCTAATAGTACCTAAATATTCATGCATAGTCCAGCAGTCAGTATGTTTACAATTTTGCCTTACTAGAACACAGGCTTGAATATAAGTTACTAAGTAGACTGTGTGACTTAAATTTCATAGTGAATCTCATCATTTTTTAAGTATAAATTGTGCAAGAGATTAACCTTGACCTTTTTAAAATTCATTGAGACAGAAGGGTTTTGGAATCAGCATTTGAGATCATGGCAAATGAACTGGTATTAGAATTTTTGTAATTGCCCTCCACATGCTTTGTAAGGAGTTGCATTTGCTATCTGTTGTAAATAACTCACCATTCTTTTTATAAGATCCTGGAATAAATTAACCTATTAACTGAAAGGAGGGTTTTCTGTATTAAATTTTTGTTTCCATTAAAAACTCACAATATTCTCTTTTCCATTATTGAAATTGTTAAGTTGTTTGGACTGTATAATATATTAGATTCTCACATATGAATCACAGCAGTGTTAAGATTACTTTTCAGTTGAGACAAATCTGTTTCTGTAGCTTTTAATATGCTTGCAGGTGTGCAGGATGTTCAAAATGTTTGTGGCAGTATCCAGTTCTGAAGGGAAAGGGGAACATCTTGCACTTTGCCTTTTATTCTCTTTTATTTAACCGTCAGACATAGTATCAGGAGACCATACTTTCTTCACCAGGCTGGACAGAGAGACAGCAGTGAGTTCAGCAGTTCCTACCACCTGTAGTAGTGTTCACTGGTGGCTGAGTTACACTTGAGAATCACTTGTGAAGGGCTCACAAACCTAAGCAGGCTCTCCTTACTTGACTGCCCCGTTCAGGGGTTCAGCTGAGGAGATGTGGGTAGGAGCCATATGGCCTGGATTACCACACAGTGTAAGATCTAGAGATGAAAGGGTGCAGGGACTCCTCTGGCAGCCTGCTGATGGGTGGATGATCCCTCAAACAGTGAATACAAAGATTTGCTTGTCTTTGCCAAGTCTGGTGAGCGATGCTGTATTGGACATTAACAGTTGTTACATCCATTTATAATAAAACTAAGACCTTTTTGTTTTCCTTTTTCAATTACATTCTTTTGTCCAGTATAAAAAAAATAGCATCACAATTCTGTCAATTTTACAGGATGAGGTGCCATTCTTATTTTTCTGTGAAATTGTTCAAAACACTTATGGAACTAGAAGCACGTAGATAATGCATGTATAAATGTTATAGTTCTAGCAGAAATACAATATGAAAATTAAAGTATTTATGCTTGCATATAGTTCACATTGCTGGAGCTCTACATGTAATCACTTTCATTTTTCCTGGCAAATGTGCTCATAAGGGAAGAACAATACAGCATCACAGCACTTTGCAACACTTGGTGGTGATTAGGCTGATTAAGTTATATGGTACTCACAATGAGTAATTTAAAACTATGTAATATTCAGAGACAGGAGCAGGAGAAAACAGCTCCCTTCCTTTCATATGTGCTTACTGTTAACTGTCCAGTGAATGGCCTTTTGCCTTTGTCAAACAGCATGCTTCTTTTATGTGCCGATTTTGTGACTTTTGTGAATGTGCTGTACAGTGAGAATGTATCTCACTGTTCCGTAGCTTTAAGGAAACACTTCTGAACACTGGCAGAGTTTGTCTCCTTTGCTTCAAAATTTTGATCTACTTCAGGCATCTTCTAGGAGTTTGTTCTCTCTAGCTGATTAGGAAGTACAAGATTCATACTCTGTTCACAGTTGCCTGTTGAAACATTTATTTCCAATACAAATTTTTTAGCTTAATCTTTTACTCCAGGAAATGACAACCAAGGAGAGACATGAGTTCTGTAGAGCAAGTAAAATGCAATAGCTTCAGCTATTAAATAAAAATGTTACAGATTTTTGCAGCTGGAGCTTAAGAAATATTGGGTAGTAATGTTATCCAAATTATATTCCCATGATGTTTCCATTTAGAAACATTTCTTCAATCTATGTATATTATTCTCAACTTGATTATGCATTTCCCATTTTTTAGCCAAAATTCTCTTTGGCCTTCTCATAATGATTGCACTATAAAATGCCTTCAGATATTTTAAAAATAAAATATCTTTCAATAGCCAGTTATATTATTTACTATCTATAGAATTCTGCAGAAGAAGCTTTCTCTTCTCTCAAGTTAACTCTGGAGCTACTTATTCTATCCTTATTCTTTCATTTCTTTCAAGGGTACCATCATCATTACTAAACATTTATGTACAGCTGTGCATGCACTGTCATAATGATTTGACAATATTGTGCAAGTGAGAGAAAGTCAGCATTTGCATCTTCAGTAGCTTTATCCAGACTTCTTAGAGATGCCTTTCTAGCATCAGTACTTACTGTGTACTGCTCAGATTTTGCCTTTTGTTATTTGATACACCTACAAACTCAGAATTTTGCATTTTTACTTGCTGTAAGTGCCTCTGATTTCTCTTAATGCATTACAGATATTCAGAAATAAATGAAATATATTCACTTCATAGGAAAGACTAAAATGCCCTGAATATTCAGGTACTAATATTTAGGCCTATTTTCAAGAATACATGTTAGGATATCATATTATGTAGATAGTGATCATCTCCAGGCTTGCCTTGTACTGCACTAAGACTGATAACCAAGCTGTCTTTCTTTAGCTATTATTGTTTTTGTCTGTGGAAAGATTGAACTCAAACTACCCACTCAATTTTAATCCACAGACCACCAGCTAGCTGGGGATGCAGGCGTTCCAATTTGGATTCCAATTTAGACAATAAAAAAAGATCCTTATCCTATCATCTGCCTGTGCCCTGCTGAGTGCACTAGAAGAACATAGCTATGAAAAATCTGGCAGTTCAGAGGTGTAGTCATGGTAGATGTTTATTCAGTTCTGAGATTTAGAACCCAATAATGCAATATTTTGATTCTTTTGAATAATAAGCTAGTTTGCCTCAGAGTTGTAATTTTTTTTTTTCTATACTGATATAACTCATATGTAAAAGAGACTATTTAGTAGCAACCCCTGTTCTAATTAGAAGGAGTACTGGTGTCACACTTCTCATGGAAGAAAAGATTTCTAATAGTTCAAGTGTCAGGTAATGATAATTTTAACTGAAACCAACATTGGCAGAAAATCTGGACAAGGTTTTCATTTTCCACGTCTATCTGATTTGAACAGATTATTTCTTAATACATCACAAAAATCTGGAATTTAAAAATAGTTTGCTGTACAGGGATTAGAATGATGATAATTTTTTTTTAAACTTTTCAGAGTGGAGACCATCTGTCTATTAATTTTTTTCCCCAAGTTCTAAATGTAATTATTTTGTAGTATCACATACCTTCATATTTAATCATTCCACTTTTATGGAAAGTTTTATTTTTAACTCATCTTAAGGTTATACAAACACATCTTTTCCCAACTCAGTCTGGATTGAATGTTAACCTGTAGCTCATGACTTAAATGTTTTTCTTGCTTGGCCAAGGTGCATCCTCAGCTCAAAAAACATACCTGTTTTTTTGTACACATCTCAATTTAAATATTTGCAGAATGCAGTTAGCACAAAATTGACATTTATCATGAGACTGTTCTTGAAATATAAGATTTACTGAGCAATTTAGATGTGGGAGGAACCCAGCTTTCATCCTGGATGCATGATGTTCTGAAAATAGAAGTGGTATTTCCGATGCTTGCTTATGATCCAGCTAAGTTGATATGTGCTGGCAAGGGGTTTTGGGAGCTGCAAACATTTCTTATATTCAGGATGTCTTTTCAGTTTTAAAACAAATCTCAGTTTCTTCCCATTAGATGATGGGACAATAATCCATTTGAGTTCTGAAACTTCAAAGAGCCTGAGTTCCAGGACAGTGGGGTTCTGCTAAGATTATTTTTAAAAAGTTGTTTGTGGTTGTACTTTCTTTTACAAATACGAACATTACTTTCTGTCTTCTGAAAAATGTGTCTATGTTGTATTCAAAATACTTTTAATTTGAAAAATAATGATACAGAGTCCTCTTAATTAGGTCTCTGATTGTGACAGCAAGCAGCAGGGGAGAGGCTTACAAGGATAACTTGCATGACATCTTTTCCCATGTATGCAATGTCAAGACTAGATCAAAATGAAGCCATGTGTTGTTAAGCAGAGAGTGCTGTACCTGATGGTACCATGCTTCTATACCACAAGCAAGTGCTTTTTTTTTTTTTTTTTTTTTTTTTTTTTTCTTCAGATAACTCCGTGTGATGTACAGCCAGGTACATGTTGGGTTGGACAGAGAGTACTTCATCTTCAGCCAGGGGAACCACTGTGGTTAAGGGCTGAGAGCTGCACTTCAAGTTCACACTTTACTTTCTCAACAGAGGAAGTTCATACTTTCTCTGTGGGGCACATGGCCACAAAGTTGCATGGAAAGGTTAAAGACAATATTTTAGAATTTTTGTTAGTTTATTTATTTTGCATTTTTCAGCATGCCTGGGTTTAAATTCTGATTTATAATTTATCTGATCTTGGTGACATCATTTTAGGGTAATCTCAAACCTGTTTTGTTTTCTCCCTGTTCCTTTAGAAAACACAAGTATTTTTAAAATCACCGTGAGATCCCAATATGCTCCATCTTTTTGACAGTCAAGAGTGCAAGACACCTGTGGAAATGTCTGGTGCCAGCTCAAAGCAGGGTCAACTAAAGCAGGTTGCATCCACAACCTCTCTGACCAACCTGTTTTAGTTACTAACTGTAATCAATTTTCCTCATGTTTAAATGGATTTTCTTCTTAATTTGGGCTCATTGCCACTTGTCCTCTCACTCACTACCCCTGAGAGGCCTGGCTCTTCTTTGCTCCCTTCCATCAGGTTCTTACACAGATTGCTAAGATCCCTCCAAGCCTTTCCTTCTTGAAGCTTTTGCAGCTCTCTCAGCCTTCCTTGCACGGCAGAGACCCAAGTGCAGTTGTCATCTTTGTGCTCCCTCACTGGGCTGACCCCATGTCTCTGTATCTTATGTCCCCAGGAGCCAGAACTGCCCACTGTGACAATGTGGGGTCTCACCCATGCTGAGCAGAAGGGAAGGATCACCTCCCTCAGCTCACTGGCAGTGATTTTCTTAATACAGCTTTGGGTCCTGTTGGCCACCTTTTACTGCAAGGTCACACTGTTGGCTTATGTGCTGCTTATTACCCGAAAGGACTTCTCTGCAGAGGTTCTGACTAGATGGTTAGACCCCAGCCTACACTGGTGAGACTGTCCCTCCTTGATCCCTTGTTGAACTTTGTGGGGTTTCTGTCAGCCCGTTTCTTCAGTCTGTTGAGATCTCTCTGAATGGCAACTCGATCCCCTGGTCTCTACACTTCTCACAATTTTGCATCATCTCTAAACTTTCTGAGGCTGCACTCTGTCTTATTATCTACACAGTTAAATTATGATGCTCGAAATGCTTATCTCCACATTGATATAATTCATGTGGTGTTTTCACCCAGCTGCCTTTCCCTTGAATTGATGAAGAGAGGCAATATCTGTTAGGGAATACATGTGCTGTACACGAACAACAAAAAAACACTTCTTAATTTCCTGTAGCCTCACAAGGGGCTACAAAACAACAGTTCAGATGTAAAGGATATTTGAATTGGAAAATTGGGTGAGTCTAGTTATAAATACTATAGAAATGCAGGATTTTCAGATGCAAGGCCTCATTTTGTCTTTATTTTGAGGACCAAATGTATTAATTTTGGGACTGGCTCCCTGAAAGGGAAATAACCTCTAGCACATGTTTCTGATTTTCATTATATACCTGTTCTACCTCTCACATATAGTGTCTCCTAAATTTACTGTTATCTATATTTGAACCTGAAGTACGTACCTCATTCTGTTTAAATGTCTTTTTACCTATTGCTTTATCAAATTTTTAGGACATAATAACATCATAAAATTACTGCTGCAGTATTTAATCTGTATTCTACATATATCTATACACTGTAGTTGACAATTTCAAAGTTCATACTTAATAGACAATAAAAACATATTTAATAACTGTCTCCCTGGAAATATGTTATTTTTACCAGGAGTATTGGTTTATTGGTTATTCATTTAAGTAGACTCTATTTAAATGTTTCTGTAGTTTTGTTCAGGCTACAAAGTTCTTGGCCATAATTGTACTGACAGCTGTGAATCCAGTAATCCATTTGTATAAAAATCAAAGTATTACTCACAACCTTAAAGCTGAAAATTTATAAAATGGTGGAATAGAATTTAAACATGGAAGTGAGAGAAGGATAGAAAAAACGTTTATGACTGGAATATTTATAAGGTTAAATTAATTTTAAATGTGATTCACACAGTGATGTGAGGAGTGAGGGTAGCTTCATTAATTAAAAAAATTAATTAATTAAACAAAAATAAACCTCTTAACTACTGATTGGGCCATATTCTAGTCTTACAGAATTATTTAAATGTTTTTGCTGCTGTAAGTATGTCTAGAACTTGCTACATAGACGTGGCCAATTTGTAGAGGAAATAGTCTGACAGGTCTAGTAGCCTGTGACTTCCATTGCCACAGAGTGTGGCTGTTAGGTGGATCACCTGCTGCTGCATGTCATGAGTGGGACCAACAAAGTGTGCTGACCCTGGCTAGTCTGTTTGCTTGAGAAGTTCAGAGGAGTTTGTACTCCTAAGGAAGGCAGTGTTATTTGGCTAATGCCATGCAGAGCATATTATCCACATTCAGTTTGTCACTTAGCCCGAAGGAAATGGAAATGCACTTGAAGTCAGTGTGATAGCCTCAGAAAAGTATAGTGGCAATAGTGGAGTATCTGAGCTCTGGTCACCCTTGGCTGGTGGCTGTGATACAGTAAGGCACAGGTAACATACACTGCAGTGGAGCTATAAGGAATCTGACAGCTGGAGATTCCTGCTGGGGGCAGGAATTTAAAATGTAAAATAGGATTGGGGCAATGGGGAGTATGGAGAAACAAGGCTGAATTCAGGGCAGGTGTAATCCACATCATCATAGGGCCCAGCTTTTTATGGATTTATTCTGGTGGTTAGGGCTTTCATAAAATAATGAGCCAGATGTCACAAATTTATTTGGGTTAACAGAAAAGCTTGAGCATTGTGGAAGAAAGTGAAAACTACAGAATGACTGTGTGGTCAGCTGCTCCCATAAAGCTGAATTTGCCACACATGGTAATTGTGTCAAGTGTCCTGAGCTAGTTATATACTAACAAGGAATAATTTTTTATTTTTTTTTCCAGAATAAAGAGTTGATTCTTTGCTCAAATACACGCTTACAAAGGGCTTGAAGGAGAAAGGGGAAGGTGTCCATCTTATGTCAGATAGCCCTTCACTTCAGCTGATGCCACACTTTTTCTTAGCAGGTTGTTCTTCTGCAGCTGTGAGAAAGGTTGCCCTATCTGTCACATGCATATCTTGTGTCAGAGCTCTAAAGAGCGAATTGCCATGAAGGTAGGCTTCCAACAACGAGTTTCAGTTTGTTTTCAGGTGTTTTCATACGTCTCATTGCTCTTGGCTGAAGAAATTGTTGAAAGAATCTTTTCTTTTCAAATATATTTCTGAAAATGTAACTCAGCCCTGAGAAGGTGTTATCATGTCCTGCTGTTTCTGCTGTCCCAGTGATTCCAGGTTATACTTTCACAGTTTCAAAGCAAACATGGGGATTACATTCATCTTCTCTTTTTCCTGGCTGCAGTGCAATTTGAGACTGGATTTTATATGCAGCCAGACCTTCTTGCATATGATGTCCTGGTTAGGAGAACACCGACAGTAATGCCAAGCACACTGTACAAGCCAGAATAAACCACCTGCTTTTTCTATGCAGTATTGGCTCTGGGTTTACAGGAGTTAAATCTGTGTGCCAAATCTCAGTACTGACATGTGCAAAATATACCTGCTTCATATACTTGGAATCAAGTTGCTTAGTATACCAACATTTTTAATCAAGTGTTTTATGGACAGCCTCACTTGCATACTAATCTACCTTCTTCAACTCCTACTGATCTGAGTAAAATCTGAACCTAAAATCTGCTTAGGAAGAAATAAAAGGATCCAGTAATTGTTTGCAATAAATATATTTATTCACTGGATAAATAGTACTTGATATTTCAATGCGCTTGGTCTTGTCACAAGGTTTCATTAATGCATATTGTAATAGGCAGGAGATGGGAGAAGGAGAAAATAATTCTGAAGAAAAGGAAACAGAAAAAATCTAAAAATCTTTCCAAGTATCTCATGTTAAAGGTTTTCAGAAATGCAGCCCTTTGAGTACAGGCGCTGGGTAGCAGCAATGTCGAAGTTTTATGCTGAAGTGGAAAGGAATTACCTGGGCAGCCAGGCCACCCATCATGTGTACAAACACCATGTGGTGTAGGAGAGTTCTCCTCATGTAGCTATACCAGGGCATCCTTGATCCTTTTCTCCCACTACTGATGATATGCTCACTCATGCACTTCGGATTTTTTGGATTCTGCCCGGCACCAGGTCAGCTCACCCTGTGAAGTGGCAGGTGAGGGTGCTGACTGTCACACTAAAGTCACCTCTTGTCAGTGTCTCCAGCTCTGTGCCCTGCAGCTGCCTGGAGCTGACCTGGCACACAGGGGAGCCACTTGCTGATGGAGTGCAACCTGGATTCTTGTGCAGATCATTTTAATTATGTATTACTTCTTGAAAGCACTTCTGCTTTTGTAAAGAGGAATTCATAGAATGTGTCAATCTTCAGAAGGAAGTCTTTACATGTAATATGGAAATTTTAAAGGTATTATGGGCTCACAGTGCTGCAAATTTTTCTTCAGTGGTGAAAACAATGACTTTAGGAAAATAGGACAGAAAACTTTTGGCCACTATTAGTGTGTATCACCGATATTTCACATGCAATTTTGAGTAGTATTTAGTTTTAGACAGAGGTCAAGAAGTCCAGTCTTACCTGATACCAAAGGACTGCTTTAATACATTTCAGGTTAGGATCTTGCCTCATTTTCAAACTGCCTGAGTTTGTCTTGCATACTTCTGTGGAAAACTGTATTCCCCCAAGACTGACTTTTGGGCGATGCTGGGCTGTGTCTATCTTGCACAACTTCAGTTTAACACTGCCAATTGTCTCTTGTCTGGCTCTTTTTGTGTGCAATGTTCAAATCTTATACTGTTTCCCACTTGATTTTTGAAGCTATTAACTTGGTAATGTCATGTGATAATGGGTTAAATGCCCAATGGAATTCCAGATGTATTATATCTATTTTTCCTTTTTTTTTTTTTACTCTGTGAAAGAAATTGTTCTCTGTGAAACCTTAATAAAATGAAGTGTCTTTACTTCTTTTCCTTTTTAATTATTAGCAATTAAAAAAAAAAAAAAAAAAAACCCCACAATAGGATATGGATACAATTTTTTAACAATTGAAGGCTAGGAATACCTCCTAGCCAACACTCATTGACCTGGCTTTGAGCAGAGGTTTTGCTTCATGACGAGGAGTAAAAATCTGTCTCTTCTCTTGACACTGGCAGCCCTGAAGCTAACTTGCAAATACTGTTTTTCCTCAAAATGGCCCCATTGCTTTCTTAAGGAAAATTACTGTTTTAAACTCTGAGCTTTAACATTTCTGTACTTTGAAAAATTAATTTTGTGAAGTCTAGAACAGATTTTATGTGATTCATATTCAGGGAGAAAAATAAAATAAATCAGTTCCCTTGCTTTTCATATTAGCTCTGTTTGCAGTGAGAACAGATTTAGCTTTTTGATTGGACTATTTCCAAGATGCACTGAACAAGCATTATAAAATATCAATTTTACAATCAGCTTTTAAGCCTAGATTAAGATATTCAAAGAGATAGAAGTTAAGAGAGTTAGCAAATGATGACATAACTCAGTTAAGAGCCCCTCGAAATTTCATTTAGTGTAATTAGAGAAAAGAAAGCTAAAATAAATGCAAAACTGGTAACTTTTATGTATATGTAATATTTATGAACATGGACCATGGTAATTTAGATGGGAACAAGGAGAAAAGTATTACTTAGTGGCATGAACTTTAGTGAAAACTAACTGGGCTCTGGATCTACTAGGAATGGGAAAGAAAGAATTTTAATTAATTGTCTTAAACAAGTGATGTTGAGGCATCCTAGAGAGGGATTTGCATAGCAGCCAAGAACTCAATTTTCTTATAGTTTAGTAACCTTTTGGCCAAAACAAAGGACTTTCAAAGAATTGAATCTGCCAGTGTAAAGCTCAGCTAGTTACTTGAGATCTGCGTTTCATTTCCCTTGTCTGCTGCTTCAGCAGAGTCAGCAGAGAAAATTAGTGCTTTTATTTAACCAGATACAGTTTAACATTTGTCTGCATAATTGTGCAGACTTTTTGGAAAGTACTGGATGATCCCATGCACAGGATGAGGATCACTGCCTATCTTAATACTTTAAAGAGCTACAACTTTCAAATTTGAAGTGCTTTGAGGACTGCAGTAGGTAGAATTTCGTTTTATAAAAAAAAACCATCTCAGCAGTTGAATTCTTTTATTACAAGGTTCTTAGATATGAACTCAGTGCTATCATAAGTGACAGACTAATTGGTCTCTAAAATATTTACAGGTGATAAAAGCATATAGCTAAGCCTCCTGCATCTTTTTTCAATGCAAAATAAGAACCTGTAGTATTTGTGAAGTCACTTCTCTAGTATTTGCCACATTTGCATTAGAAAAAATTGCAATAAATAAGTAACAGACGACTTTCCTACTTGTTCAATTTACTCTTTAATTTGGTCTCCCCATTTTGTGAAAGGATGGTCTTCTTGGCAGCTTAAAGGAACAATAATATGGAATTCAGGGGTATGCTTTTCTTGCTCATGAGTATTGGTAAGATTACCAAAAACAGGCCACAAGCATTAGGAAAAAGTCTGCAATTTAGCTGTAGTGATATCAACTGCATGGCAGTAGGTGCAGACTGGGAATTTTGGTACTTGCTTCAATATGCAGAGTGAGCAATAGAGGGGTTATAGAAAAGCCAAAAAGAGCAAAGAAGTTGTGTGTGGAATTTCCAAAGCTGACTGAGCACTTGTTTTTGGATCTGATTAGAGTTTTAGTCTAACTCTGGCTATTAGTATATCCTCTCATGGTTTAGCTGGTTGGCAGACCTTGAGGACTGGACCAGGAGATAAAGTTCTGTTGCAAAGTACTTGCAACAGAGGTAATTCAGTATTAAAATGTGTAGGCTATATATGAAATGAAAAGATTCAACATTTAACTGTCTCGTGAGTTTTCATGTTCTGGATGTAAAGAATATATAAGTAGAAAGGTGATTTCACCATTTTGTAAACAAAACAAAATTTCAAAGCCTTGGTGTTGTTGTTTAGTAACTTTCACAATGTTTATAGTTTAATATTCTGCTAAGAATAAATATGATTCAAAATATTATTTGTGTCAGCATCAGTGGTATGAGATCTGTAAAAAAATATCCTTTTACTCTTTAGGAATATTCTTTTTAATACCTGCATATGATTTTTAAAAATACAGCATATTCCTTACATCTGTCTTTGCTAAATGTCTGACCTATGAACCTGGTTTTACTTGTATCATGTCTCCTGTGTTGTATTTCTCCTGGTAGGCAATGAATAATGGAAGAAATATTATTTTCATAGGGAACTGATTCTGGTTTTCCCCTCTGCTCCTAAGTGGTGGAAAAAGCCAGAATAAAAAGACTGTGCTTACAGCAGTACTCCCAGTCTGTCTAAAGGTTACATTTACTTTTTGTCAGTTTGCATAAATATAATTTTAGTCATTCTCAGTAATAAATGTGTGATTAAAGGTTATCCATATAGCTAAATAGCTGTTATTACCATGTGCCATTTTAGTTACTTGGATAATTTGTCAACTCTGTTTACTGACAGTTTACAAATAGGAACTTTCACTCCTATAGTTAAAATCATAAATCAATAGCAGTTTTTCATGAGTTGATCCAGCTGCTTATCACCTGCCTAACAGACCCAATTACCTTTACATTCATCTAACATTTTAGGTTAGAAAGTAGTTTTCTGTTGCCTTTATGTTCATCCACTGAAATGTAACACTCCTCAGTTCTTACAAACATTATTCTTGGTACTGGCTGCTTCTAGAAAACTCTGTTGCCTGGTATTTCTAGTAGTATCAGTTACGATTTTATGCAGTTTTGTGGATACTGCTCTGTAACAATCATCAATTTGCCAGCATCACAGATTAAGGTTATTTCAAATACAGAACTGGAGGCACCATCCTGGGCTGTTCTCCAGTTCCTTGAAGCTGGTACTAATATCAGCTCTTTCTAATAAACTTACCAACCAACCTTCTAAGAGCAGAGTGAGTATAGTTTTGACAACTCAAATTGCACGGGATTGGCTGCTACTGTGATCTTTTAATACCTTTTTTTTAAGTTCCAGCAAAAATTTCAGTGACCAGCTTCAACTTGTTTGTTATTATCCCTCGTGTGCTTCCTCTATGTTTTTTCTCCTGTTCTTCAGCCTTGTTAAATTATAAAAACCAGTTGTGCTCCCTTCTCAGACTTGAATTCTTTCATCTAAATTCACTAAACTCTTCTAGTTTCACCTTTTATCTGTCTTTATTTCTCTATTAACAAAGATAATTAACTGAACAAATTCTGAACAGCAGAATACCGAAGGAGTCTCTCACGTGCCTTGCTACATTATATCCAGAACAGTACTTTGAAAGTAGTCCAGCTTTAAGTGGGGACTGAGCCAAATGTTGCCAAATTCTCCCGTAAAAAAATCAACAAAATGTTTCCTGCATCCTGCAGAATCTGCTTCTGTTTGATGGGAGTGTTTCATGTTCACACATCTGGTGGAGAATATGGAAACAAAAGACAACCTATATGGTATAGATGAGCACCATGCAGTCTCTTCAGTGCCAAATTCAGACAATATATTGACATTGAGACTATTCTTTGTTAGTTACAGGGGCCTTCCAACCACCGTGGAGCCACAGTAGGTGTTTGCTTCTTGGCTCCAACAGACAGAAGCTGCAGGAAAGGAAGTAGCCCAATAAACAGAAGAAACATCCTGGTTCTGTATTTTCTTCTGTAGAGGGGAAAAGGAATGCAAAGAAAAGGAAAGAATTGTTTACAGAGAAAGAGGTGAAGGTGAGGAGCCCTATGAAGGGAGGTTTCTTGGAAGCAGCTGAGTGACGCTAATGTGAAGAGGCTGTAAGGGAGAAGAACTGGGAGGGGCTGTGATGTGTGATTTCACACAGTGAGAGGCTTTTTCTGTGTGCACTGGGAATTTCCTGCATGGAATACACTTTCTTCAAGGTAGAGGCCGTCTGGCTTCTGTCTGCAGTATTTCCCTAAGGAAGTGCTGAATTTAAAATGAATCATCCTCTCAAAACATAAGAGAAAATCCCTTTCTATTATTTACCAAGGACAACACAGAACAAATATTGTAGCTGAAATAGTAATATTAAGTGTGATCATGCTTTACACAATTTACCTAAAACAATGGTCAGCATGAGGCTCTTGGCTTGATCTTCATGTTAAGGATTAACTCTTCTGCAGAAGGGATATCCTTGTCAATTTGTTGGTATTGAGAAGGTGAGGAGCTTTATGTTACTAGTCCTGGGTTTGTTTTACCTGCTCTAGTGGTTAGCTGTCCCTAGGAAAAAAATACTGCAATATATTCATTTACAGAAGTGGGTTTCCTTAAAGGAATTTCATTTATATTATACCATATTTCTTTGGAAATGAATGTTATGGTACCAAAGACCAGAACAAAAACATACTGAAAAAATACATTGTAATTCTTATTTTTAGGTGACTGTCTCCATGCATCCATGGATTGAGTTCACACCCAACTACAGTGTTTATACAATGAATAGGGAACTATGTGCCTCAGAAAATAATGAATCTCATATTCACTGAATGTTTCTTACCTAGCATCAAAATACAGGTTGTTTAAGGCAAGAAATTCACTCCCACTCCTTGTTCTTCACTACCTTTTTCTGCTCCACTGGGAAAATACCTTTCTTCAGTGCTACTGTCTGCACACTTTCCCTGAAGGCATCTTTCAAAACATGGTGCAAAGAAAATGTAGCTGTGATGGTATCTTTTATAATAGTGTTTCTTAACTAAAATAATGTATTGTTTTCTATACAGAATAGAGGTTTCAATGGGAGAGGGAATAGCCTGATGGTTACATTCAACTTAGTCACTGCTTTGATTTCTTACAAAATATTATAACTAGTTCCATCACATTGTGCACAAGTGCTTTAATAGCTATACTTTTGGAATAAGTGGGAAAAGGGAATGAAGAAATTAGACCTCACTTTATCTTTTAGAGCACTGTACTGTTTTCTTAAAAGGGTGGCAACCAGTATCTTACTTTTTGTGCAATGTTGTCAATAAGGCATGCTTGAAGAACACAGTTTTGTGGGTACTGATAGGCTGTGGTGTGATTTAGGCACCAGACTGCTCTCTTGCCTTAGGCCAGGGATGATTCTATCTCTCTGCTATTGATTTCTCTAATTTGCCATTTCTGATTCTGTTTTAGATGCTTGTTTGGATCAGATCCAAATGCCACTACTGGGACTAAAGGAATATCACAGTACACTGCTATCTAAAATGCTCTGCTGTGTAGAAGCGGCAAAATTTAAAATTTAGGATGGCTGAGCAGTGAGCTCATTGTCTGCAGCTTCCTCAAGGGGCAAAGGAGAGAGGAAAGAGCTGGGTTCTTCTCCCTGGGATCCAGAGACAGGGCACATCTGGGAACAGTATAAAGCTGTGTCAGGAGACATTCAGACTGGGCATGAAAAAGTATTTCTTTACCAAGAGGGTTTTCAAACACTGGAGCAAGTTCCTAGAGAGGTGGTTGAGGCTCCAAACCTGTCAGTGTTTAAGAGCCAGTTGGACAATGACCTTAATAACCTGCTATATAACCTTCAGTTAGCCCTAGAGTGGTCAGGTATTTGGACTAATGGTCATTGTAGGTCCCTTGCAATTGAAATATTCTAATTCTATTCTCGTCTAAATGTGCTCCTGTGTAGCTATGTTCAGTTTGGGAAGTGAGCTCTTTTCTCAAATAAAAATAGGTTTGAAGCAAACCAGAAGAACTAACAGTATTAGCAGAAATTCAGCCTTGAGCTAATTCCTTCTTTTTGTGAACCATCTTCCTTTTCCTTAATTAATTAATAATGGGAAATTACAAAATTGAGTAATTTGGTTTGATTTTGGCTTCTCTAAATAAGAACAAAAGAGTGGTTGTATCGATTCAGAACTGGAGTCTGTCTAGCCCAGTATCCCATCTGGAATGCAGAAGGGCATGAAACAGACATCAGGGAAAGAGTGAGAATGGGGTAATCACATGGTACTTGTTTCCCTAATGTTGTTATTGTGTCCAAGTTTAAGTTAAATAAATACACAAAGTACTTATTGCTCTGCAAATTATCCTTGGAACAGCAGAGCTTCGAAGGCTTCCAGTCTTTGAAAGAATTCTCTGTCTTCACTGCAGCCAGTAACTGCAGAACTGAAGCTAAAGGAAACTGGCTGGTTGCAAGTGTTCTCTCCCTAGGTGACCAAGTTCATTCAAAACTGAACTAAATGGGTTTTGGGGGTTTGGTATGTGTGAAATTAATTCAGTAACAAAATAAAATTTACTATAATTGATGCTCTTGTAGGCCATTTCAGGAGTGATGGTCAAAAACTACAGGAAATCAAGTTGTGTTATGCTGTGTCCATTAAATAACAGCCTCTGGCACCTGCTTTGCAAGCCCTTAAGCAGTGCAGTGTGTGGAATGCAAGGCTGCTGGTGCCTTTCCATGCATGTGTGTACTTGAACAGTGTTCTTAGTGGTGTAGTACCTGAACTTTAAATCACATTTAAATAATTTAAAATAGTTTTAATAAGCACAATCAGCATAGGGAAATTGAACATAAGTAGGACTGGAGCAGTTTAAAACTTGTTTTTGAAGGAAAATCATGTTTGCCAATTTTTGCAAATATTAAATGCAGAGGAAAGCATTGATTTTTGAGACTTGTTTGGAAATTTGACTGCAACTATTTCCCTGCATCATTGGAAAGAAGTACAAAACTTTCACAGCACATCCACAAAGTTCTGCTATTGATTTTGTAAAACCTAGGGAATAACAATAATTTTTCTGAGAAAAAAAATTAGACAGTTTTTCTTTCCCTACAGGAACTTGAAGCGAGGCTGTTCTAATAAAAGTGGGAATTATCCACCTGAATGGTTTTCTGGCATCTACAGCTAAGAACTTTGTCATCATTTTAAAAGTCAGTTTGAAATTTCCAAGGTACAAGAGAGCAGCCATCAGTAAAATATGTGTGGGTTTGTGGGGGTATTGTTTATTTATTTTGGTTTGTTGGATTTTTTTATATTTTCTGGGATCATTGTTGGGGATTGGATAAGGTTTCTTGGAACATCAAAAAAAAAGGACTTCTTGATAGGGTAGCCAGGCTGATACCACAGCTGACTAATAGAGTGCAATTAAATATTGGAGAGAGTCTACAGTGTCACATTTATAGAGGTGAAGGGAGTGACTACCAATGTCATAGATTTTGATGTAATTTTAAATTGGCCACTAAACCCAAAAGTTGCTCTTGAGGACTGTTTTTTACTATGGTAATTTATTGAGAGGTTGGTACTTTTTCACAGGATTATTTAATGTAAAATTTATTCTTAGGTTGTTTGGTTTTTTCCCCCACCAGATAGTTGATACTAAAAGTTGTTTACTATTTTGCAGATAACCTGAAATGTAGTGCTGATTTAAAATCTGCTTCTCCTTTGCTTTAGATGGAATATTAATTTTTCAGCCTCCTTGCTTCTATGTGAAATGCTGCTGAATCTTTTTTCTTCCACCTTCCACAAGAAAAAAACAATTTAAAAATCAATGAGACAGTATCTGCCTGTAATTATATGCAGCAATGTTTGTGTAGCTCCATTGTAGAAATAATTTAAAAGATCATGTGCTGATACAACTCCTTGTAAAATCCTTTAATAGCTTTTGTACAGTAGTGTTATATTTAATTTTATGAATTGTTTTAGATGTAATTTCATTAATTGTTTTAGAAAACAATAAAAATATTTTGGTGTAGCAGATAGCTATAGTACTTTCACAAAAAATGAGTGACAACTGTAAACTGAATGATGTCTTTTGGTGCATGGGATAAAAAAAATGAATTTCTGCAGGCTGCATAATAAATACTATTGCTGGAGAAGTGTGTACAGGGCAGTGGTGCTCCTTACGGCTCTGAACCTATCAAGGCATTCCTCTGAAGTGTGCTGGGTCTCACATTAGGCCATGTAATGTCTAAAACTAAACCCAAGTGATGTCTAAAACTAAACCCAAGTGATGTCTAAAACTAAACCCAAGTGATGCTGCAAGGACAGCTGTGTCCAGGTAGTGTGCTAAATGTGTCCTGGGCTGGGGTTTGGTGTAACTTACCTTTGCCTACCATTGTGTCTGCTGCCAGTGCGTGCACAGGCACACATCCACCTTTTAGGAGTTCAACTGAGTCCAAGGTGCCCTTGCTGCTTCCCAGGAGCTGCTTTGGAAGTGAATTTTTGGGTGTTTGTACAGGCCCTAATAGCAACACAATCTGAGGATATCTCAGGCAGCTTTTCTTCTGCCAAAGTACTCAATAACATTCCCCACCTCTGAGGACTTCCTCCCTCCCTTGAGGACTTTGGTTGCTTTCATAGAAATCTGGCTGGTGAATGTTGTCCAGGGCAGCATTATTTTGGTGTCATATGAAGCATTCACTTCTGTACCACCAAGACTGCTTTTGTCTTCTGTAAATTGCTGGGAGAGGTGTTTATTAGTCTTGTGTAACCCACCTTGTCATGCAGATGCTGGCTGTCTACACAGAGTCCATCTTACCATGGTGGATTCCTATCAACTCCATCATGAAAAGGCACCCACTTCTTGTTTAACTTGACTTGAGGTACAGGAAGAAATGAAGGCATGGTTTGTTGCTTGTTTATAGAGAAACTGTAGGTCGGTCTGGGATTTTTCTCTTTGTGCCTGAAAAGGGATCAACTTGATGTACAGAGCTGCTGGTAATAGTCAGACATCCTCAGCTGGCTGTAGAAAATCTGCATTTCTGCAATGCTCTGTGCTTCTGCTGTGTCCTTGCTGTGCAGAGGCAGGTAGAGCTCCCCAGGTGATGCTCCCCACAAGGAGCTCCCTGCAGCCTGCTGTGCTCATCTGCCTTTTGCCCTCCCCACATGCAAGGCCACGCACGGAGGGTTCTCACTGCGGTGCTTTTATGGCATGCGTGCAGAAATGGGAACATGTGAGTTCAGCTGGAACCAACATGACCGTTCTGTGGATATTTACTTTGCTCATTCTTGCCTAGGGAGGTAAAACTATTTTTCCTGGAATATCTCCTTTCTTAGGTAGTTATTAAAGGTAAAGCTTTAAGCACAGTGTAGTGCATCCTCACAGAAGACAGGTTCATTAGCACAAACAATATCAAGAACTAAAAACATAACGATATTCTTCTTTTTTGTTTAGTCAAGTGCTTTGTTCATTTTTTTGGGTTTTAGCATTATCTTCTCATTATTAAGTTATTCAGCTTCCTTGCAATTTTCCTTCAATACACTGAATTTTAAAAATATAAGCATAGAAGGTTCAAGTTTTGCATAGTTGAATATTGATGGAGGATTCTTTCTATAAGTCAGGTATAATTAAGTAGAACAGTAGTCTTATTGTACCTAGAACATTTGAAGTACATACAGGCTGAAATTACTACTAAAATAAAAGAAGAATAAATAAATCACAATTATTCTTCTGAGTTTGGGTTAAGGGAGGTAGTAATTCTACCTGGTTGAGTTCTCAGCTCAGTCATATTTTATGCTATGATTTTCTAATGCTGTACTAATATAGTTCTGGTCAAAATCCCTTCTCAAACTCTTAAGGTAGACTCAGGTCACCGTACTTCAGAACAACTTGATAAAGAATTTCATTGCTCATCTTCCTCAGTCAAAGATACTAACGTTTGCAAACTTATATAATGAGGCATAGAAATATGCAGAAAAGGGATTGCTAATGCCTTTTTCTTTAGAAAAAAAAGATGAAGCTAAAATATGTTTTGCTGGACATGCTGAAAAAATTATTAGGACAGTACTTCTGTTAATTACTGGATTTGTATCTTTTCATGTATTTGATGTATCTATACAGTCAATTGTACTGATCTTTTGTGAAGCTGGGAAACAAACACCTTAAGGAAAAGGACAAAAAAGCATGTCCTTTTATTCACTCAAGCAGTTTTGGCACATTTATGTGACAGCCTAAAGGCTTCCTGCACAAACAGGTCAGGTTGTTTCAGTCAGGAATCTTTTTCAGGTCAAAAACAGGGAAGCTCAGTTAAAAAAAAGGAAAAATAAAGAGTACCTAAATTAATACTATGGCAAATTCTAATAAAGTTTTCTAGGGAAACCCTTTATATGTTGGTTTGCAAGGCTCTGGCATTGGTTTGCAACCAAGATATGGCAGCTTCAATATCCAACCATTCTGGATTGTTATAAAGCTAAAGAGCATGAATTTAACTAAGAAAAGCAGCACTCTTTCCATCCCAGAATATACTGATATATTTGTAGGAGCAAATACAGCTTTAATAGAGAATCATAGAATCTTTTAGGTTGAAAAATGCCTTTGTGACCATCAAGCTCCAGCATTAACCCAGCACTGCCAAGTCCACCACTAAACCACGTCCCCAGGTGTTACATCCACATGTTTTAAATACCTCCAGGGATGGGGATCACCACTACCCTGCACAGCCTGGTTCATGTTCCACATGTTGAATAAGAAGGTAGCATTAGGATAAAAATTCTGATGGTGGACCTGCTAACATGACTCTAAGAGCTACATTATTTATTGAAAGACCATTACAGTAGTGTTGAGGAGAAATGTGACTTAAATTGGAGAAGTCAAAATGTAGTGGAAATTCATTATGATCCTAAGATTAACATGGATGCAGTACAGTTTTTCTGTGGAAGTCAAACAAGTGATATTGGGGATTACTATGAATCAACCAGAAGTGATTCATTGAACATAATGAACTTTGTTACATTTTGTACAAGTTTGCTACTTAAAAAGGACTAAGCTGGAATTCCTGGAAGTGGTAATTCACTCTTTATGCACGACTTGATTTTCTTTTCTATTTTATTTGGATGAGGTGGCATACATAGGCTTTTACATCATCGTGTTCTTGCCAGCAACATCTAGTAATTCATTCTGCCAGCAAGAATGCCACCTGAGTTATTACATTTTTTTCTGTCTGGTGAGGTGATACCTATCACAAGAAATCTGGATACTGAAAGAGGGACTCTAGAGTCTAAAGGAGTACATTACTTATTATGGATTGTGTTAATTACACAAAGGAAGATTGCTCCCAAGTAAGTCCCAGTGTGTCAGATGAAGCTGCAGTTATTTGGTAAATCTGAAAATTAGACAAAAGGAATGTAGAATTGGAAAAAGTGTTATTTCAAAAAGAGTCACTGTCCCTAGTCACCACTAGAAATTCATTTCAAAAGGTAATTTAAATTAATTTCATCCAGTTCAACACTTTGCAGTTATTATTGTTAGCCCAAGGACTCTGGCAACATTGGTCTTCAATATTGTTCATTTCAGTGGACTTGAATGCAAAAATTTTCATTATCTCATCAAAGAACTGGCTTCTTAATCTATAACATCACTACAGTGAGTCAATACCAACCTCAGATTGGATATATTAGGAAATGTATGATGATGGATAGATTTGAACTTGCCAGGTTAACATTTGTGATCTCAGGTAGAAATTAAAAGTTATTTTAGAACTATTTTTATCTAAAATAGACAATTATTATATATATTTTTAACACTATCAAATCTGGTAAATAATTGACACAAGTTCTTTCCTGTAAAAATAGACCGCTCCAAGGAAGCATTTAATTTCATTTACATTACTATTGTTCAGAACATAGACAGTAGGAGGTATACTGACATATTCATAAGTGATCCAGTATCTTCTGGTAAAAGGGAAAACAATCAGAGATTTAAATCCATTTACTCATCCAAAAGACCATTTAGTCTCAATCTCAGAAAATAAATAAAGAAATAAATATAATTGTTTAAAAAGTTAAAAGAATTTCAGTCTTTGTTTTTTTAAACTTATGAATGCAGCAGATAATGTTGTTCTCCCCTATAAGTATCTTATAAAAAGGTACAGAACAATCTTTCAGTCATGAGTGTAATAATCAGTTCACTGTTATCAAAAGAATGGTTAGTACTGAGTAACTTCAATCCTTTTTGTATTCTTGTCATGTGAGAAAGACCTATATTGAGGCAGAAACAGAACATGCCTTGGAGGAAAATGTAGTCATTGCCTAATTGAATACCCAATTCATTTTATCATTCATTTGAATGTATCATTTTATTGAAAAGAAAAATACCCTACCTAACCCATCCTCTGGTGTGCTCATTATTTTAAAATTAAGACCTTCTGTTGCTTAACTGCTTGTACATAGAAGCACAAACACATCTAAATTTACTTTCCTGTGTAGGCCAATTGAATTAACTTAGCTGCACATTTGAATAATATAAAAATGCACATAATGTTCGGTAGGACCAGGAATCATACTCGTAATTTCTTTCAGAAATCACGTCACTATTCACTTGAGAAAGCAATTTATAATTTTCTCGATAAATGTGACGAATCAGACAAATGGAAGGATCCAGAAAATTTTAAGAATGCTAATGTTTTTGCTTTGAACTAATGTAGTTTGTATATCAAGACCAAGAGGCCAATTTCTATATGCATGATTCAAATTATTTTTTAAAGAAGTAATGATGCTTCCCTCCTGCTGAGTGAATGCTGTACAAGTCATTAATTAGAAATAGATATAAAATTATGTATTCTAAATATGCTTTTTATTCTTAAGAGTGTTCTTCTCTTAAATCAGTTCCTTCAGAATAGATTTATATCTGAATATTCATGCCACACTACAGAACAATTTAATTTAAAATGATCACTTTTTTCTTTCTCTTTCCAGTTCAACAGAAGAGCAATTTCACTGGCAAACACAAGGTAATGTACTTGTCCACATATATGTATTACTTATATTACTTATATTGTCTCCCAGAAGGATCGTTTTTACCTAAAGAAGATGGAGGGGAAAAGCACATTGATATATGTGGATGTTTTTACTGAGGTTTTTGTGTGTTTTTTCTCATTGCTAGCATGTGAAAACTCTACTTAAAAAGTGACAAGATTTGGCAAAAGTTGTTAGGGCTGGCAAAAAGTACACTGAAGTGAATGCAGAGTTTCGAGAGGGGGCATTGCTAAATGTGTCTCTGGCTTTTTTTACTACTAGACCTAAATATTCTCATTTTGCTTTTATTAATCTAAAGTCACACTTTCAAAGGATGGCACAATTTTCAGTATGGCCAGCATCCTGGGAATGTGTGGCCTCCATTCCTGAATCAGCTGTGAATGCTTATAACAGGTTTTAGCTTTCGTCTTGCATATGTGTGGCTTTACCTTTTTGCCCTCCTTTTACATTTTTATGTTGTTAATTTCATTATAGATGGTCAGAAGGATATAGAAGATGAACTCACCACTGGTCTGGAGCTGGTGGACTCCTGTATTAGATCACTGCAGGAATCAGGGATACTCGATCCACAGGACTATTCAGCCAGTGAAAGTAAGTTGCTAGAAATATGTTTTCTAGAACCCAGAAATTTTGTGCTTTAAAACTGAATGCATATTTTTAAGTGCTGCTAGTTTTTTGGGGAAAAAACAAGCACATAAATATACTTTTAGGAAAATATTTTCTAATTGCAGTGTTGCTGTACTATACTCTAAGGTCATGTTACAAAACTTCAGCATCACCACCATAAAAACAGCATTCAAACAGCAATTTTTCACTATGCAAAGGTAATAAAATGAAACATACTGGATGGCTTTGAGGAAGTCTGATGTCTGATTGTAACCACTTGGCCAGTTGTAACTCCTTACAACTAAAATTTTCTTGTGGATACACAGACAGAAATAAGTGAACTTAAAGATGATGCACAGAATGGCAGCTGTAACAAGAAAGGTAAAGTCTTTTCTCCAAGGTTGGCTCACTGGTCACTTACCAGCCACTCTGTTTGCGGAATTGTGCAGTGAGTGGATGGATTGTTGGCTAGAACCAACCACTGGTGAAGTGAATCAACAGTAAAAGTGAACAAGGGACATGCCACTCAGTGTGCTTGTCAGATGTCTACCAACAGTTGTGCCCACGAGTCACACTGAAACACTTTTCCAGCATGTTAAATAGTCTGTTGTCATATGTTACACTAGATGATGAAAAAGCAGGCTAATTCCCTAGTTTTGTTTCTTTTTCCTCAGGCTTCTATCTCATATTCTGTCCCCATCTTCCACAGTATTCCACATTCACTTCCCTACCACTGTAGCTCCTGACACTGGCTTTTTTTTTTTTTTTAGTATTCCTCTACAATTCCTTCCCTCTTGCTCAATTGATCCCTGCTACCCAGTATCTTCTGACTTTGGAGGTGGTTGCTCAAATTCAGCTTTCTTGATACCAAAGGGGATAATCTCCCCTTCATCTAAAAAGGCTGATAAACTGTGACAGCCACCTTCTGCAAAGCATCTCCAGCAATGACAAGTCGTCACCTGCAGTGTGGTCATCAGGTGACAAAAGGAAGACATTGTATATTGGATGCAGAATCTTAATTTGTCAGAACATTTTTCATAATTTTAAAACAAGATTTGCTGTCAAATTCAAGCTGAAAATCCTGGGACAATAGAAAATTTTTCATTTTTCATACGCACAAGATTTCTGGGCCAACAGTGTCGCTAACAGTTCTGTTATGGTTTTGCTTAATCTGAACAGTCTGTAGGACTGGCATCTTGATCAGAACAAAATGGGGAAAACATGATGAAACAATGTAAGCCCTTGTGTTTTTTCTTAATTTGGGGGTGAAGAGAAACAAAACAGACTAGCATGATAAGAATTGCCTTTAAAATGTGATTCTGTGATGGAAAAATGAAACTGTGTAGATGGCAATAGAGGAGACTGAGAGCAGAGCAGGACCAGCTTGTTTTGAAAAGTGCCAGAAACTGGCTTAAGAGATGGAAACTAAGAAAAAAAAGATAAAGATGAAGATAGTAGATGGAATGAAGTCTGTGTACATAAAGAAAACTAATACTAAAGAAATTTCTGGGGAGTATCACAATGAGCTAAAACAAATCAGAATGCAGGTAGATAGAAAGAAGAATAAAGAACATGGGCAAATGGAAAACAGTGATGGAGAAGAGGAGCAATAGAGATGGATTTGTAGAGCACCATCAGGACAGGAACCAAGGTTTTTTGAAGCAGGAGGTCCATACAGAATGTTGAAAGCTGAGTTTGCTTGGCTGGATGATTTGTTCATGGGAGCAAGAGTTAGGTGTAAAGAGAGGGAACAACGGGGTGACAAGCCAAGAAAAGGAAAAGTGGTATCATTATGGACAGAAGAGTAGCTGTCCCTAAGAAACACAGGATGGGAGAGAACAGGCAGGTGCATGTGCTCACAAGGGAGCAGGCTTTCCAACAGGGCTGCAAGCTTGATCTGCATTGTCAGAAATATTTGTAAAGCCTTCTGTCACAGTTCCCTTATTCCTTTGCTCTGGGCTCAGCTTGTAATAAAACTAGATTGCTATTTGCCATTTGTGGGTTTAATTAAGAATCAGATCTATATGCCAAAGCTAACAGTTGCAGCTCTGCTAATCACTCATAAATACAATTAGGATGTCACATACTGGATTTTTTTTTCTGGTGGTGGGGTGGGGGGGGTCTTTTTTAATTTCGAGTAAAATGTTACAAACACATCAGACAGGTAAAATGTGTTTTAAAAGTCAAAAGTACAAAAGTCAAGACTGTGTGTACAGCATAATTTGAATTTCTTATGAATGCATTACAAAACAATTATTATCATGCCCTATTTTGTACATTTTCTGTCCATGCCTCATTTACCCCAAGTCGAGGCTCAAATTGCAACAGTGCACTAGAGGGGAGAGTGCTTCTGACTTCTGTAGGCAACGAGTAGAACATGCATACACAATGAAAACAGAAGTCTCATATTTACTTAAAGTTTTATTGTGTCCCTCCTTTGTGTCTTAAAGTCTTCATGTTATAGTTGTGAAATCATATAAAGTATTTTTTATTGATACATAGTTATAGGTGTTCCCAGTTAGGTGTGTTGAGAACAGTTGTAACGGAATACTGTGGGAGCATGGTCTCAAATATTTGAAGCATGATACAGAAAGGAAGTTTAAAGCCCACTATGAAATGTCTCAAACACAGTATTTGTGTTTCCTAGACACTTAAGTTCTTAATCCTTTCAATTTTGAAATAGGAAATGAGATGTATTTATGATCACTTTGTGAGAAATGAGATAACTTTACAGGTATTCCAAAAATCACCATTTGTGATGTATCTGAAGTAAACTTTGAGTGCTGTAGAATTATCCACCAGGATGCTATTGTTTTTTTTTTTTACTTTGTATTGAACATTTTTCAATGGAGACCTGATGTGATAGAGTAAAAAACACTGAACAATTCTGCGTTGTGTGCACTGGCCATAAGGCAAGGAAGGAGGGGAAGACTCAGAAAAGGAAACTTTGGCATTTTTTAACTTTTGAGCTCCTAATTTGACAATTTTAGTTATGTTTACTTCTCTGCAGTTTGACTGCAAAGCTGTATTTTAAGTAACAGGACTTATTCTGAGGAGAGCATTTCCCCCCTGCCATGCATTTGAAGCAGATTTTTAAAAGTCATCACATGATAGCCTGCCCAGTGATATGACCACAGCTTCCTTTTCTGAACTGTGTGCATCTAGTCTAATGACTTAATCTATCGGTAGCCCTGCCTTTGCAGAGGATTAGTGTGTCTCAGAAACTTTTCAATTTGGTTTCATGCACTCTGATTTTCTCAGACTTAGTTTTAAAAAATAGTCACATAGCAGTCATTATATTACTCTATAATATATTATAATACTCTAAATCCCAAACATCACTTCACATGTGCTATTTCTTTAGTAGCAAATAAAAGCCATGAAAAAAAGGCTAATGGGACAAGTCACATGAAAGGGGCTTACACAGGAGGGGCCTCTATATTGCTAATAGAGATGCTCGCTAATTATCTTTATTGAGTGTGAATCAGCAGATGTAAAAAAACTGAAGTATATAAAACTTATTAATTTGGTGAAATGAAAGCAGAGTGATCACTGGTTTTAAAGTAATTATTATCAGACAGGCAGATTCATAACTGTTGCAAGCTCTCATAAAAGCTTCCTGTGGTAGAGCTGACCCTGGGACAAGGCTATATGCAACAAAGAAGAACTCCTGCACTGTTGCCTACCTCTTTTTCTGTCCCAACTTAATCTAAGTTTGCTTCCTCAAACCATGTGGTTCCAGTTACAATGGACAGACAAAAAGTCAGGAAACTTGCAGAATGCAAGAAAATGCATCTGACTGGATACCTGAGCCTGCATCTCCATGGTCCAGTTCCCTCTACTGCAGTGATTTCTTGTTATCTCTATGTAGCTCTAGAGACTATGTCACTCCAGTTTACATCAAACAAGTCATAGTTTTGTGGCCTCAGAGGGACGTTCAGCCTGTCCTGAGTGTTCCTGGGGATCATCAGCAGAACAAGTGGTCCACACATCCCCTCAGTCCCCAAGGGAAGGCACATACAGGCTGCTGCTAGTGTCAGTAGCCATTAGCTACAGTGGGTCCAGGGGCCAACCTGGACCCTCAGGGCCACCCTGAGGGTGCTCAATCCATCCTCTTCCCTGCTCTACATTGCTGGAGCACCCAGCTTGCCTGGCTGCTCCTCTCTGAAAATATTTTTTTTCTTCGGCCATTACCTTTTTCTAATGGGAACTCAAAAATACTGCTTTTGCACAAATGAAGATAAGTAACTGGTCACCTTAAATAGGGTCAGGGGAAGGACCAGACATGTGAGAGCCAATGTAATCACGTATAAGATGCTGGAAATGAGTCATGGAAGAGGGATGGGAATGCACAGTAAGTGCAGGACCTGAAATCACTGGGTAAGGAAACATGCTGGGGAGTGAAATTTAGTTCAGGACAGGGATAACATTATGGATGTTTCAGGAGACACAGCAGTACTGAACAGTGAATGTAGCTCAGGAGAGGTATTTTCATGGCAGAATGGTTTAGTTTAGTGAGGAAAGGCATTTGAAAATAAATTTTGTGAGGAGTGAGTATGCACTGTGGAGATGAAAAAATAATATTTCTGACTAGAAATCTTGGAAAAATGAGGGATAAAAGAAGGACATTATTTCTTCCCCTTCCTATCACTGCACCACTGTCTCAAAATCACACAACTACTTCAGATCCATTCCTTTTAGTACCTTGTAAGTGCACCTCCTTTTTTGTTTTTGGTTGGTTTTTTTTTCCTTTTTTCCACGCAGCTTACACATAAGAACAATTGAAAAGGTGGAAAGCTGCATGGAAGGAAGGAGAGTAAACACAGATATACAGCTATCTGAGTTAAGAAGATTGGTTGCTCAGGACATTTGTCATTAAGATTTGATAATGTTGAAGTCTGGCCTGCAGATAAGTGGGACAGGTGCTGATGAACTGCCTGAGGCCCCCAGATGTCCATCCTCTGTGACAGAGAAACTGGACTCCTCTCAGCAGTTGTTAAGAACAAACTACCTTTTCCTGATGATGTTTGTAAATTTGCAGTTTACAGATGGGTAGTGTAAGATAAAAGTGGAGCAAGAAGAAAAGTTGGTTCTATATTTCTTTCCCTTCTATTAGTTTCTCTGTCCCCTATTCCTGTGTGTCATTAGCATGCCACATTAGAGGATGGGCATGACACTATCATCAAAACACATGACACTATCATCAAAACAATCCAAACTAATTTCTGAGATAATTAGCTGAAGTTCACTGAGTCTTTACATAATATGCTGCATCCTTACAGTCTACAGCAGTGGAGACAGGCAGTGATTTTTCCTTCTATCGTGGCATTCGCAAAAGGAGGGTTAGAAGAGTTCTAAGATTACTGAGCAAATCCATTGGCACTTCTTCCTAACTTAAACCACAGGCTCAAATGTCTGCTAATACAGAAGTCTCTAATTTTAATTCAAGGTATCCTTAAATCTTCCATGCTTTTTCCTTTGCTTCAGCTTCCACAAAATGATCATAAGACCAATCTTTAAAAGGTTACAGGGCAGATTTATGGAGCTTTTAGTGCTTTTGTTTCTAACTGAAACAGAATAATTTCATTATTTTTCACTTGCTTCATCACTTCATGTTTCAAACTTCCTTGCTTGCTCTCTAAATCGACAGTACAGACTGTAGGAACAGAGCTCTCATTGACATGGATCAGAAAACTTTCTGGATAGTTCTCCCAATTGTCTTGACAATTTTTAAATGTACATTTTTAATTTCAGTTTCTAAAATTTTTTTAGAACAAGCGGTTTCTATTAGGATTGCAGTTTTTCCCATACAACACTGCCAGTACTCCAGATGAATTTTTTCCCCCACATTTTTCTGGATATATATTTTTATTTATGTCTGTGACTTTGTTGTCCTGGTGCTCAGGATTAATTGCAGAATCCAGAGCACTGATAAGGGAATAAAAACAATGTAGATTTAATAATACCATCTTTTTGGCTAAGGCCATTTCATAATGCACTGCACAGATGCTACATATTGACAGAAATGCAGGCAATTAAGGATGTCCAAGTTCTTCTGGGGAAGAAAAAGCATGGCTTACCACTCTGGTCTCAATCCCAAAATATATTAACTCTTTTAGTAATTTGAAACTATTTGCCCCAAATGCAGCACAAATAGGCAGCAGTACCATTTAGATGCTGGGGTTTTTTCCCTCTGAAAAATGAATTATATTACAAGAACATTTTGCCACATGAAATTATATACAGATGTTGCATTAGACAGATGTGGGTTTCACTTAAATCCCCTGTCTAATTATGAGGCTGAAAAGGTAGGCTAAACTCTTACTTTATCCTCTTAATTCACTTTTGTTTCAGTAATTTTTCGTAATAAGAGAGATCCTCCTTACTCTGTGGGAAAGCAGATGTCCTAGCTTGAAAAAAGCACTCCTTGTTCAACCTGTATGATTTTCAGCCTTTATAAGCTGCTTTTATCATAGATACTGAAAATGGATTGAAACAAAAAGGCACTATTTACACAATTAATGTGTAAAAGGATGTGTGTTTATGTGTTTTCCATCCCATAGCTCTTGCTTTGTGAAAATGCCATTTGTCAGATGGCTGGACATGCTCAATGAGATGAAATTTGGCAACAGTGGATCTCAGTTTTTTGATAGATGAAGTTATTTCCATTTCTTTATCTGCTCTGAGAGCCAGGGTGTTCCATCTCAGTTATTCTTGTGCACACAGAGGAGGTGTTGTGGGATCTCCTGGTAAACATACACATGCCCCTCCATTCCAGGATCAGAGTCTTTAGAGTAGAAGTGGCATAAGTGCCTAACACAAGGTACACAATCTTTCTGTCCTGGTGCATTAATGCAAACCTGGATGTCTCTGACTCAACACTTCATAGCTCCAGATAAATCTCTCAGAGTATGAAGTCTGAGGAAATTTTGATTTTTTGCAGAAACTTCTCTCAGTACTGTAATATATTTAGAGTAAATATTTATGGATGTCTCTCTTTACTCCATTCATGTCTTCTAAAACAAGCCTTTGGCCAATCTTTGCTTCAAAACTTTGGGGTTTTAAAGTCATCTTTGCCCAATTTGCAATGGAGTAAATCTCCAAAAGGGGAACACTGCTTTCCAAAGGGTGGTTTCACAGTTGTTCATTTTATGTTCTCACAGAGAAAGTTGTAAAGGAATCGTCTCAACTGTGAATCAAATTGTCTTTTGAAGTAGTCATTAATTATGTAGATTTCCTAGAAATGTTGTTTCCTTAGATGTTGTTTCCTTTACCCATCTCTCCTTTCTGGCCCTAGTCACCCTAAGTGTGAGCATGAAATAACTATTAAGTCATTTGACATTGTAATAGCCACTAGCTGATCGCAAACAGAGACCTGCTTTCCAGGGGCAATCCTCAGCAGCAGATGAATGTCTTTACAAAACAGCTGACCATGAAAGCTTCTGTAGATTCAGTGCTACATCCCAGTGAGACATTAGGATTTGATGAAATGAAGCCAGCTCTAGTGCTGCTGAGAGCCAGCTCTTACATCTCAGCATCAGTGTTTACAGCCAGTGCTGCCTCAGGAAATGCTCCATCAGCACTAAGCACCCTAAGCTTGGACTCTCTTGTTTTCATTCTCTGTCACAGGCAGAGCTCTAAGGCATTGATAATAGCACCAGAAGAAGAGATGTAGCTCAAACACTGTCATGCAGTACTCCATCACCTCTGCCCTTCTGGGTATCAGGATTGTATCACAGGCACATCTTCATTGCTGACATATCACATCCTGGTAAATTCATGTCAGTGTTCTTACCTTAAGAGCATAAGCGAAGTTTTCCTTTTTGGCCACTTCCCTTATGCAGGCAGGAGGAGACCAAACTTAGGAGCAGAGTCACATTATGGGCTTTCACCACCACCATTCCTGACAGACTTTGGTATCAGGTCCAGCTGATCTTGTTACTCTTTGGTTTGCTGCCTGTCTTCAAGTTCGTGTGTGGCTGTTGCAAGCAGGAAACCTGGTGAAGGAACCATCAGTGCTCAGGGAAGCAGTTCATGCTTTCCCTGCTTTCCTCAGCACAGAAGTTGCTGTGGGCGCCCTCCCGTGCAGGGCTTCAATCTTTTCATTTCTGCTGCATCTCCTCTGTAGATTGGTAGGTGCCTGGGTGAGTTTATAGGCTTCTAGGGGGAAAGCACTAGAAGCCACTGGCAGAAATGCTGTTTAAAACTGATGGCCCAGTACAAGCCCTTATTGTTGGACCTAAACTTCTGCAGGCTGCCCCTTGCAATTTCTTCTCCTCAGGAAGTTTTCCACCTGGAGACACTCACACCATCCAGCCTTCTCCCTTCCTGTGCTCTCTTGCCTTTTCTTACTGCCCCATATTTCCCTAAATCATTTATTTCTATCTTACCACATCCTCTTCTTTTGCGTCTTCTCTTGTTTCAAATCCCATATTTTCTTCTATCTTCTTCCTTTCTGTTTTATTTTTTCCCATGACATGCAACAAAGCCTCAGTGCTTGTCCCCAAAACAGGTGATCATTCATCCTCAGACAAAAGAACAATCCATCCAACTCCCCGCCCCCAAACCCACACACATTTTCTGCATGTAAGTGACCTTGCTATCCAGACTTTTCACATGATTTCCTGATAACTAGAAGCAAACCCAGATTGTGCACTGTTGTGTCATGTTGGGAGTCTACAGGTAACACTATGATAACATTGCAACTAAGGAATTTAAAATTTCCCTCTATTTCTGCACAGTAGCCTACAGGCTGAATTTTTGTTTCAATGTGTTGTGACTTGTACCATGGATTTTCTTGGAGTTTACTTATATCTGCAAGATGAAACATGTTTTTGTATATAAATTCCATACTGAATCACAGCATTAATTTTTATTGCTGTATTAATTTGTATTTTCCTGTGATGAATCTGATTTTGGTATTTGTTGTCATTTAATGCTGTGCAACTGACTTAAAATCCATGCCTAAGAAAAACAACCCCTCACAATCTAGCTTTAGTACTGTAGTGCAAAGCAGTTTAAAAAAAAAAAAAAGAGAGCAGTAACAGCAGGTAAAACATACATGGAGGGGGGAAATGGAAAGATGAGATTTGAGACCAGGATGGCAGGAACAATTAGTAGCAACATCAAAGATGGATAGGAGGTAATGATCAGCTTGTAATGCTTAGTCTGTGTCAAACACAAATCCTTTACAGGCAACCAGGTGTTCCCTCACCCACTGCAGGAAGCAGCTACTGAAACTCGTTAGGAAATGACAGTGACTTATAGTAGCATCTGTAGGAGCAGAACAAAGAAAGGCTTTTGGCACCTGAACGTACAGTGCAAAAGAACATCAGTAAATATTGTGCCTGTAGTACGGGCCAGGAAACAAATGCACCCACATCCCCACGACAGACTGATAAACCACTCACCCTACTCCTGCCTCAGTGGCAATGCCAGTGCCTGCACACTTGGCACAGTCACAGTGCCAAGAGCCACATCATTCTGGGATCTGCAGATGCCAGCTTGTGAGCATAAGCATTGTGGAGATGCAGCCCTGGAAAAAGAGGTAGTTGGCTCGTTAGCCTATGTAAAATGATGCATGTGGAAGAGAAAAAATTGGCAGGTATGGATTTGGGTTTGATTTCTGTTGTGCTACATGCAGTTTACACAGCTCCCAATCAAATAGGGGTTTTGTGACTTCTGTGGCAACGCAGATTAGGGAGCTGCTTCCATTTTTTCCATTCTGGTCTTATAAATGGACAAATGCATTTTCTGAGGACAGTACGAGAGCAGAGAGTGGTGCACATTTGTGAGGACACAGAACATAGAAGGGTATACTTTCTGGTTTATGGCAGAGGAGGTTTTGGCAGATGAAAAAGATTGTAATAAAATTTTGACCTTTTTGACTTACTTTTTAATTGACTTCTGAGACAGAGCTAAACACATTCTGAACTCACTCACCTCAGAGACCAAACAGTCATTTTCTTTTGTGGACAGAAAAGATTCAGATTTTAAGCCTGTCAAAGGTCGGGAAAAAATTGAGTTCTACTTTGCACGACAAGAGGAAATCTGTTTTGTGCTAGTAGTTAAGTTCACAGAACAGCATAATAGCGTAATAGTTCTGCTGATATCTTTTGTATTAGATCCATATATCTGTGAGGGGTTTTATAGGCTTTTATAATCAGAAGCTGTTGGGCACTCCCCCGCTCCCTCCCCCCAGCAGTCTAATTTAGGTCTATCAGAGGAGATTTGTCTGTTTGGGTTTTTTCTGATAATGCATTCAGCTTGCATGTGAATCATGTTTGTGCGATGTCTATAAACATCTGATTTTATTTCCTAGCAATAAAAAGGGAACACATGAGTTTAGTACTATTGATAGCAATTTTAGGCTGTGCTAGGCACAGATTGACTAGAAACACTTGATGTTCGCAGCTGGTTTTCACAGGTATAAAACACTTCAAAAAATTAGGGTTTAATAATGCAAAATATATTCTTAACTTAGTTGGCCTTTTTTTTTCTATAAACAAAGCCCACACACGATTTTAAATGTAGTTATCCCTTTAAAAATGGGAGACTGATAATGAAAACACAAATTAAAAAATAACAATTTTTAATGCCAAAATCAGTGTTTCTCAAATGGAAACATGGCAGTTCCTTCTGACTTGGAGCTTCCTGTCTATGTTGCAACTTGTAGTGCCTCCTCCTGTATGCAAATTTATTCTTCTGGTCACATTCACAAATGTATCTAATCTCATTAAGGAGCCCCAGGCAGGTACTGTTCTTCTTTGATTCCACAGTGATATTTTAATAGAAAACAACCTTCTGTTACAGTGAAGTGTTCTACCACTCCTAGTCTTGCAAAGTTTCACAGAAGCAGCATCAGAAAGGCTTGAGGATACTATTTTTCCTCTTTCTGTCTTCTGTAATTCAGAAATGTAATATCCTCCTTGCTGCCCATCTTTTTCGTGTGTTGTGTCTATTTCTTGCTCCAATAAAGCTCATTGTCCTAATGGCCAGTGATAAATTATCTCATTCAGAGACTATCTGATTTCAATATCTGCTGGGTTTAGCAAATAATTTCATAAAATATGATTAATCTTCTACCAAAAAATATTGTTTTAATCTTGGGGTCAATTAAAAACTCACATTAGTGGGGATATCCTTGGTTTTAAACTCAGTTGAGGATAGATTTTCTATTTAAAAAAAAAACAAACCAAACCAAACCAAAAAACCAGAAGAAAAACAAAGACAAGGCCAGCTTCTGTATTCTGATCTTACATATGTATAGATCTATTCATGCTCAGTGCATGTATTTCAGTCCTGGTCTCCCGCATCTTCTGTAATTTCTCTCACTAGCAATGGAGCTCCAGATTTTTCCTGCTGCCAGACATTACTCAGTATTGCTTATGAAAGAAGATATGGCTGGTTTTACATTTCATACAAATATCTGGAGTAATGCTGTGCATGATATGGTAAGCAAAATACACACTATCTGAGTAGTTTTAACACTGAAGTTACACTATTATATCAGGATTACTTAAACTTTGCTATGTTACCTTATTCCATGAGGTTTAAAAAAAAAAGTCTTCCAGGAATCAAAAAATAAATAATTACCCATGCAGAGGAATTCAAACTTATTTTTTTTTCTATGACCTTCAAGTCTTATGTTTTTCTACTACTTCTTGTGGACATTTATGGTGCTTTGCTATCCCTCAGAGTAGAGATTTATTATTTTAAATCCTAGAAGATGCCTCTGTTTCCTTCATACTGGCAGAAGTGTAAAAAGCATAAGGTAATCAGCAGCTAATGAAACTAGTTTCTATTTCCAGTTCACTTACTCTTGAAATAAAGTGTTCTTCATCTTTCTTTCCAGTAGAAATTAGGTCAGAAGGAGAGTTAGAAGGGATATACTTGTATTGTTCACTTATATAATGTTATCAGCCTAGTTTTTGCATAATTTCTCCAGATATATATCATTTATAGAATTCTTGGATGAAAATGAATGTATTCCACGCTTGTGAATGCATTCCACAAAATCCTATTTTCCAGTACCTAAGAATAAGTTCTATAGCAGTACTAAAGCCCTTTTCTGTATTTGTAGGTAGAACATAGCCCTCTTAATGCTGGTAGAGCATGGCATTGCATATAAATTACTATCCTTTTTTGTAAAACAAGTTTGTTTTCAGTGTATTCATTTTAGAATTGCTGTCTCTCATCTAAAGAGATGTGTTTGGTTCATAACAAGGGAGCTGCTTGTGATTAAGCATTTAAAGTATTACCATTTATTTCTTCATTTTAAGTGTGCAGATGATGTCCCCCCCGCCTCCCTCCCCATGTCTTTTTTTGCCCTTCAATTTTCTTCATTTCTAGGGTATGGAATTCCTTTGCTATATTGCAGCCTTGGCATTTTTTCTTTGTACTATAAAGCTACAGATATATTTAATATCTCCTAGAAGGTAGATGTTGAAATATTTTCCTAGACCTATTCTAGTTCTAGTCTAAGATTTGGAAGGAGAATGGGTGCCATGCTTATTACTGTTGTTATAGGAGAGCTGCTTGTTATCTTCTACTTGAGGTCAGGCTAACAGGTGCCTTGAAAACCCTTTTTTTTCTAGAGTCTGTTTGACCAGTTGCAGCTGACAAGTTGCATTTTCAACTGCAGATCATCAATTTTGCCTTGGTTTAATCTCTTCCTCTTCTGTCTGTAATTGAGAAAATGTCTTCTTTTTATGATTGCCACAAAGTTCTGCCATACAGTTCCCAAGGACTTTCCTCATTGCTCCATGCCTCTGCTAGTTTTGCTTTGTATTTCTCACAACTTCTGGAGACTAGAAAATGGAGAAGGCCTGTACCTATGTGGCATTGTCGCTGCTGCTTGCCTCCCTCTGTGGTACTTGCAGGGCCTACCCTCTGCTTACTTAATTCCTCTGCTTTCCAAAAGCATCCTAAATCATCTTGGCAAGAGGGAGTTTCTTCAAAGAATGTTTCAGATGACCTTAAAAATAGGACATAGTGCAACAGAGGGGGTTAAAAACAGACAAATTAGTGTTCCTTACACTTCTGATTTGGAAGGAGAGTTTACTCCTCTATCCAGATGGAGCAGCTTAATTCTGGTAGCAGGACTTAGGAAACAGGATGCCAAAGAATTTAGTATCACCAGGAATAGGTCTGTCCACCTTGTCATTAACTATCATCACCTCTTCTCTAATGTCAGATACTGTGGATAGACACCAGCAGGTTACCATCAAAAGCTCTCTCTTGTTATGCTGTTCTTTTTAAATTATCCATTCCTTTGCAAAACCGGGCAACAAATACAACTCAGCTTTAGGAGGGGTTGGCAACTGCTTACTCGAAGTACAGACGCTTTAATGAACTAACAAAAAAGTAGGTTGTAGGGTAGGAATCGATATTTTGCACTCAAACTAAATGACCTGGGAGGTGAAGAAGTAAGTAAGTGATGAGTTTTTGGTATTTGAGATCCTTAATTAGGCATATACTAACAGTTAGGAGGTGGTTCCTCTCGATGGGATGTGATGCACCTCAACCTATTAACTCTGTAAATGAATGTTTAAAGGACATTAAAGGAGCTTTGCCAGTGTTTTTCTTTCAACTGTTATCCAAATGAGCAAAGCAGGTTGAAGAATGTGTGAAGTGATTAATTACACTAATTAAAAACACTTTATTTACACTTACTCTATAATTTATCATTACTACTTTTGTCAGTTGATCGAAGGTGAGTGAAGTGTTGTTTATAATTGGTATGGGAGCTAATTAAATGGTCGTTCGAGCACGTTTTGGTCTATTTCCTTTGTCAATTAGAACTGGCATCGTAATAGATGACTGACCAAATGGAGATGTATAGCACAATAGTACTGCTACACTTTACTACTTACTTGGAGAAGCAAATGCGAAGTCAAGTAACTTTAAATCTCAAGAAGAAGAAAAAACCCTTCTCCTTTCACTTGCTTGCTATTGTTGTTTGCAACTTCATATGAAAAACTCAGGTAACAAACATGCAATTACCTCATGAAGGGTAACTAGGTAGATGTTTCTGTTGTTTGTGCTGTAATTATTTTAGCCAACTCAGAGGTAATTATTGCACAGATTTGGAATACTGAATTAATCATACCCTTGTCTTGCAATAATATAGCACTGTATGTAACTTGTCATTATCTGATATTTATTTTATAATGGAACAACTACCAAATAATGTACTATTGAATACTTGTTCTATGATAAATTCCGCTCTGCTCTAGGGTAATACATTAATCCTGTTTTGTAATTCAGCCTGTTTGTTTGTTTGTTTGTTTGTTTGCTTGTTTGTTTTGGAGATTCACCATACTGTTGCCATAGTATTATCTTGAATTGTCAGATACTGTGAAGCCCAAATGTTTGAAGTATTCCCTAAGATACTGTGGTCTAAGGATTAGGAAACGGGAGCAACTTTTCAGATGTTTGACAGGCAGACACTAGGGATAGATTGTCAGTGATATCCCCAAGAGAGCAATTTGTGTTGTTTCTTTTTGGGAGTTCCTCCTTTACAAGAAAGGACTATTTAGCTTTGTGACATAGCAGTGGTGCTACAATGTGAGGCAGAAAAAATATAAAGATCTCGAAGTATGTAATGGAATTGATCCACATTCCTGCAAACTTAACTTGCTCTCCTGTAGTTTAAATATGTATCACAAATACTGATTGTACTTAAATCTCATCAGACTTTCCCGTGGGAAACTGTCCTTAAGAAAAGAGGGGTCCAGCAAGGCTGGACACACTTTAAGAATGGTGCAGGACTAAGCCTTCCCTATATGCCAAAAGATGAGCTGATGGGGAAGAAGACCTGCCTGGCTGAAGAGGGAGCTTTTGCTGGAACTCAGGGGGAAAAGGAGACTTTATGACCTTTGGAAGAAGAGGTAGGCAAACTCAGGAAGACTGTAAGATGTCATTTGGTCATGCAGAGAGAAAATGAGAAAGGCAAAAGCTCAGGTAGAACTCAATCTGTTAACTGCTGTGAAAGATAATAAAATGCGTTTTTATAAACACATTAACAAGAGGAGGGCCAAGGAAAATTGACGCGGTTATACTGTGTCTTTTTTATAATTATTTAAGATTAGACACAGTATCGCATCATGGATGGAGAAGGATACAAAAGACGCTCTTGCAGTCACAGTTTATTCCTGGGCGATGGTGTGGCCGGGAAAGAGTCCGAGTTTCTCTGGGAACCAGGTATTCAGGAGAGGGGAATGGGAGTGGCCTTGGCTAGCTGCCAATGGGATGAGGACGCAGAGGGGACAGGGACCGGAATATCCGACCCCCAGTGGGTACAAGGACACAGGGGAAGGTCACAGGACCGGAAAGGAAGACAGGAACTGGGGTTTGCAGGAAGGAGGTTACAGGATACCTTGATATAATTTCTTACACCTCAAATACTGAATTAGAACAGAAAATCTCCATCCATTATTGGATTTGGGCAGGAGGGGGAACATTATGACTAAGAATGAGGAAAAGGCTGAGGTATTTAATGCCTTCTTTGCCTCAATTTTTATCAGAAAGACCAGTTGTTCTCAGGACAACCAGACCCCTGAGCTGGTAGACAGGTACAGGGAGCAGAACAGACTTCCTGCAATGCAGGAGGAAATTGTGAGTGACCTATTGTGCCACTCAAGACACTCACAAAGGCTATATGGGGCAGGATGGGATTCACCAGAGGGTGCTGAGGGAGCTGGCAGAAGAGCTCACCAAGCCACTCTCCATCATTTATCATCAATTACCATGATGGTTGACTGGGAAGGTCAAGACAACAGAAGGTTGGCAGATGTGATACCTGTCTACAAAAAATGTTGGAAGGAGGAACTACAGGGCTGTCAGCCCAGCCTTGGTGCTGGGGAAGATTATGGAACAGATTATTCTGAGTGTGATCACATGGCACATACCAGACAATCAGGAGATCAGGCCCAGCCACCACAGGTATAGGAAAGGCAAGTCCCATTCACCAACTTGATCTCCTTCTATGACCAGTCAACCTGCCTCGAGGATAAGGGAAAGACTGTGGATTTAATCCACCTGGACTTCAGTAAAGGTTTTGATACTCTCTCCCATCGCATTCTTCTGGAAAAACTGTCAACCTGTGGCTTGGACTGGTGCACTCTTTTCACTGAAAGGGTGGTTAAGCATTGGAATAAGCTTCCCAGACAGGTGGTGGAGTCACCATCCCTGGAAGTATTCAAAAAATGACTGGAAGTGGCACTTAGTGCTGTGGTTTAGTTGACAAAGTGGTGTTCAGTCAAAGGTTGGCCTCAATGATCCTGGAAGTCTTTTTCAACCTTAACAGTTCTATGATTCCATCATGTGTTTGCTTTTAAAACCGCACTTGTGATCTGGTAATGTTACAAATATTGGAAATTTAATAGGATGAGTTCATTGCCCCCCATCTCTAATCAGTGTCAGTGTACTGAAGGAGTCTTTCAGCACTTTGAAAATTGCTTAACTTCTGACACTGGTAAGCTCCTTGGAGCTCAAGTTCCATGTTCCTACTGGCTTTCTTTTATGAAATACTCTTCTGCTTATGACTACCATGGGCTATGATTCAGGTGAGCTCTGCTACTTGTGTGGTCACTAGACAAGTTCTTACCCTCAGGTGGAAGGGAAGAAAATATTTGATGACTCACCAGCTCTGATTCCTAAACGAGATTCCTGTCCTTTCAACTACTGTTGGTGCTGATGCCTATTTTTTGTAATCTCTCATTGAAGCCTCAGTCAGCATTAATTACTGTTCATTGAATCAAAATTCAGTACTGTGTTGATGCACTTTGGTCTTTGCTGGTTTTGTTTTGATTTGTTTTTTTTTTAGCTAGAACAGTATAAGCAGGTACTGAGAAGTATCTTAGTATTTTGCTGTTCTGCCATTTGAAATATTTTTGCTTGCAAGTACTTGCCATTCAAGAATAATTTATTTAAAAAAAATTAAAAATTATTTTTTTTAGGTTGTGATTTGCTTCCTTAGTTCAGTTTTTGATTTTTATCCTGAATGACATAAGAAGGAAGAGGACATAGTCTGAAGAGAGCAAAAATTAGGCAAAATATTTTACTTTCAAAGAAAATATTGCCCTTGAAAATTAAGAAGACAAATGTTTTCATAATTTAATTTTTTTCCTCACTTTTGACCCAGCCATGAATGATAATAGTAGCCTGGATTCTTTGTGCCACTTTGTTTCCCATAATAAACTCTTAATGTGATGTCCTTGAATTATTGATAGTCTCATCATTTAAGACCCACTCACTTCCTTAGTTTGGTTTTTAAACAGCAACATTGCACCTTATAGCACCATTGTGTGTAGTATATTCGAAGGAAAAGCAGTGGTCCCTGAAGGAATCCTGCCAGTGCAGATCCCTGTCCCTCACAGGCCAAAGGGCACAGCACAGCCCCAGCTGTGCCATGGGGCTCACCCTGCAACCCAGTTCCCCCTTGGCAGAAGAGGCAGATGCTGTGGAAGCTCTCCTCTTCCATGGTTTGTCTGGAGCCTGGAGCTCACCAGCTTACACTGATGGCCACATGCAGCATTCTCAGTGCCAAGAATCAGGCTGGTCAGTGCAATGTCAGACTTTGCTTTGTCAAATGCAGTGTGGCAGGAAGATACCAAGTGTGGGCTTCAGTGCCACTCTCTCTGGTAAGAGAGCACTGCCTCTGCTCCTTTTCTCCATTTGGACTGAAGTCAGTGTGCAAGGCACTCTCAGGTCCTCCACATCTCTTAAACGAGTAAGTTTTGAAATACGAAACATAACAGCTGTGTAATAACTAGCATAACTGCCAACAAGAGGGGTGGGTAATATAAATTAAGGGAAAGTGCTTCACACTGCCTGAATGGGGGAGTGATTTTCCTCTAAGCCTGTCATGCCAACCAGCACCTGGGCCTCCAAATCACAAAAGAAATTCCTCTTTCCCGTCTCTGATTCCCAGAAAAGTTCTCTGCTCTCCATCACTTCTGAAGTTTCTGTGTGAGTTGACTCCATAATGTAAGCATATCATCCATCTACATCTGTTCTCTTCTTGCCTGGTCTCTGTGCTCCAGCAGCTTTCCCCCACTCAGGTGCAGTTTGTGTCTCAAACAAGACATCACCCTCTCCCTCGCCTTCCAGCTCCTTTCCAAGCTGGATTACAGAGGCCAAGGTGAGCAATACAGGGAGGCTTGCACACTGCTCTGCTCAGGGTTAAAAGGAAGAGGAAGGTGTTGTCTGCAGTACCTGTCCTTCAAACTGGAGACAAGTTAAAGAGTTGTTTGCTATAACCCACTCCATCATTTGATGTCAGTCCACAGTGGTGTCTGTTGAGTATGATGGCTCTGACTTAGTTTCGTGAATTTTCACTCTTACCTCTACTATTTTTATAAAGGAGGAGAGATGAGAGTGGCACAAACTGAATCGGTGAAAAATTGGTACTATCAGCCTGAATAATCCAACATCAATATTCTTTAACAAAGAAAATATTTTTTTTATGTGGTGTTGAAAACATAAGGGAGAACAGGTATTTATATCTTCCCCATACCCTCAAATAGAAACCAAACATAGTACAAAATTTGAAAGCGATACTTACTACAGATCATCGATATCTGCTACACTAAATGTTATGAAGCCTGAAGTGGTTGTTTTAAATTGAACAATTGCAGTAATTATGTCTCACTAAGGGAACCACTAAGACTGAATTGTGCTAGCAGTTAACTAGTGATTTCCAGTGCATAGCTGAAAATAGAGGATTTCCAGCTGCCTTAACTCTTCTGAAAGCAAATGAAACAACAGTTGGATGAATCTTTTCTTATACTAACATAACAGTTTAAATTCTAGCCTGAAGAAATGGTAGATTATTGCCAAGAGCCATCAGTGTACAGGACACAAACTTCTCTTCTGAGTGAGCTGCAGGCTCTTCAGAAGGTTTGGTTTTACCTTCAGATTGAAATCTCAAGAATGTTAATGAGATAAGCAATCCATCTTTTCCCTATCAGACAAGGTGGGACTGCTTGTAGTCCCTGAAAAATAAACTCGTGTTTTTTTCATGGTCACATTGATTGAGCTCAAATGTATCTTCTAGTTTGTATGCTTTATTCAGCCACTACTCTATTCTACAGTTCCTTGGGCTTATTTAAAATTCTAGGCTTATTTAAAATATGTCTCTCTCAAATTACTTTGTAATTATTTAAATGTATGTGTGTTTTAATTGTTCATTACTGGTTGTTAAGGTACAAAATAAAAACTGCTAAATAAAACAAATATTTTAGTGAACTTCAAACTACAATGTGCAAAACTTTTGACATTCTTTTTTTCAAGGGGTTGGATAAGTTAAGTGCATGGCAGTGTTTAAACTAAATGGTGCAGGGAACCCATGTATGTGTTTCTAGCTGGCAATGTAAATCCCCTAGTGAGCCACAGTAATATGAAAGCAGCACTTGAAAGCCAGATGCAATGAAAATTTAAACATATTGCGTTCATAGCATGTGATAGTTTAATCATTATTTAAGCTTTAGAAATGTCACAGCATAATTACTTTCAGAATGAGTACAAACACTTTCATGCACAAAAAATGCTTTCTTCTTGCAACTTTTGCTTCTCGTGGGGAAGTTATGCTTTTGTGAAATTTCTAAACTTGATCTTGTTCATCACTCGACCACAGAAAAATACTCAGTGAAAATTCAAAATCCAAAAGATTGAAATAAACCTTACAGATCTTTTTAGAACTAAGCATGTATTTTCTTTATGCTCTTAAAATAAGAAATAAATCTGTGAAAGTATTTCTTTCATTAAAGAAGAAATTTTGCAACAAAACCAGTTAAATGGAAAATGCTAAATAAACCCTATTTGCAGAGCCAGGGAATGGAAAGTAGAAAAGGCTGGATTTAAAAGCACCCATAGAGGATGAAATTCATCTCTCCTGTGCATGTGATACATTTTTACTGGCCTCACAGCATACATGGATCTCTACCTCCTTCTGTACTTGTAAGGAAAATACGAAGTCCATAACTTACTTGATTTTGCAGTATAAATTGTGTTGATACGTAAAATAGTGTCAAAATCCCAGTCTACATTTAGATGCCAACACCTCCTCTTTACATAGCCTACTATGATTTGTTTATAATATGAGTGGTTCAGGTTGGATTTGGAAAATAGCAGTTATAATGGTTCTGCCATTTCTGAGAAATAGGCTATACTCTCTATAATTCTCTGTAATTCGGGGGTGGGGTTGTTTGCACATTTTCTAAGTGGAAATATTTTTGGAACAGCTTTATATCCTCATAGCAAAGACTTAAAGATCATAAAAACTGCCTTTGTATCAGGAATGTACTGGAAGTTATTTCTGGTTAAATTCATTGGAATTTTTTTGTTGCGAGTCTGTTTAAAACTGAACTTGCCACATGTTTTGTAGGAGCAAAATCACTGTAATCATTTCACATGTTTTAAGGCTTGTGTCACCTTTTGTGCTCTTGGGAGCTTGTTAGGGGTAACCAGAAAATGAACCTGTCATCCCTGCAGAGCCACTGAGTGTGCTATAGATAGCAGCTGTTGGGTTGAAGGTAACCTATGCAATGGCCAAGGTATAACCCTTTTTCCTCCTCTTTTATTTTACTTCCTGGGCCCAGACACTGAAAGAAACTAGTATCAGTGAAGACACAGAGTGTGTATTCTTTGATGTAGCTCTCTGTGAATCACAGAATGGCAGAATGGTTTGGGTCAGATCATCTAGTTCCAATCCCCCAGCCATGGATGGGACATCTTCAACTAGACCGAGTTCCCCAGGGCTCCATCCCACCTGGCCTTGAACACTTTCAGGGATGGGTTATCCACAGCTTCTTTGGACAACCTGTGCCATTGCCTCACCACCACAGGAAAAAATTTCTTCCTAACTGCTAATCTAAATCTTCTCTATCAATGTGAAGCCATTGAGCTGTCACTTCATGCCCTTATGAAAGTGTGTCTGTAGGTTCCCTTCAGGTGCTGTAAGGTCACAATTAGGTCACCCTGAAGCCTTTACTTTCCCAGACTGAATAATCCCAATTCTTTTAGCCTTCCATCATAGGAGAGGTGCTCCATCTAACTTAGCAGCCCTCCTCTGAGCTTGCTCCAACAGATGTTCTTCCTGTGCTGGGCCCTGCTGGATGCAGCACTGCAGTGGAATCTCACCAGAGCCAAGCAGAGGGGGCAGAATCCCCTCCCTTCCCTGCTGCCCACACTGGATGCAGCCCAGGACAGGATTGGTTTCTGGGCTGTCAGTGCCCATGGCTGGGTCACGTCCAGCCCCTCATCCACCGGCACATCCAAATCCTTCTCAGCAGGGCTGCTCTGATCTGTTCAGCCCCCAGCCTGATACCAGGGGTTGCCCCAACCCAGGAGCAGCACCTTGCACTTGGGTCTTTTTAAACTTCATGAGATTCACATGCACTCACTTCTCAAGGTTGTCCAGGTCCCTCTGGATGGTAGCCCATCCTTCAGGTGTGGCAACTGCACCACTCTGTTTGGTGTCATCTGAAAATTTGCTGCAGGTGCACTTGATTCCCATGTGGAAAAATTGGGAGATTTGCTATGCGCATGTGGTAAACTAAATCACTTGTACGTGAACCTAATGAAGATTAGAACATGTTTTAGTTTCACAGAACTACTAAATAACTGTGGAAAGTGCCAGTGTTCATGGTCCTGACATGCCCTTCAGTCTGGCAGCCCCAGTTTAGGCTCGCTGCCTGTACTTGGCTCTCCTGCTATGCAGTACTGTGGTAGGGAAGATAAGATAGCTGAAAAATAGTTGTCAAAGATTCATTGAGATCAGGGTGTGTCCTGCATGATGAGAAGAGCAATTAATATTTTAAAGGCTGCCATCCATCCCTACAGGCACCAAAGTATTACATCACTCTTTGTACAGGACAGTGGCAGTAATCAATAGATCTAATGTGCTGGAGGCTCAGGGAGGGACCAGTTAGCATTTCCCAGGCAGAAAGACTGGATATAATTAAGAGAAATAAACAAGGCTTATCCTTAGGGAAAAAAAAAAACCCTCATCAACTATTCTGAGTTGAAAAACAGGAGTTCTTTATCAAATAGTAAGGTTGGATTTGTTCAAGCATAGAATTTCTTGACCAGTCAAAACCATACATTTCTTGCAAAGAAAGCAATGTGGTCTGTTGCTTGAACATGATGACTGAGTGGTAAGAAAACAAAGTAATGCATGTATTTTTATTAATGAAAAGTCAAATTCTAAAAATCTGAAGCCAGATCGACCTGATAATTTCTAGACTCACTTGACAGATAATACAGGTATGTTCTTTCATTGAGGCTTTCTGACTGTTCTCAAATCTTCTCCCCACAGGGCCCAGCCTCCTCTCCCAGAGTGCACTCCAGCTCAATTCCAAACCTGAAGGATCCTTCCAGTACTCAGCCAGCTACCACAGCAACCAGACCCTGGCCCTGGGTGAAACAGCGTCCGCCCAGCTCCCGTCCCGCAGCAGTCAGGCCAGAGGTGCCATCCAGAGCTACAGCCAGGTATGTGTCCTAAGCAGTCATGGTCTCTCATACCTGAAATTGTGTGGAGCAGCTCCCAGGAAAGAGCTGTTTGGCACTTCCCACATCTGAAATTCTGCCCTTACGTTCTGTCTAATTCAACACACCTGCAGCAGGGTGGAGTTACCATCCTGATTTTTGTAAATCTCCGGTGAGTTGACTTGCATAGTAATAAAGTAATCCTGATTAACAAGGAGATCTGAATGCCAGATTTACTTACTTGCTTGCATATATATTTTGGTAATAGCATGTTCAAGCATTTAATTTTCAAAGTAAATTTCTGTGACTGTGCTGATTAGGAGTCCATCCTAAAGTCTAGGACCTGGCCAGCATTGGTCTGAGCACATTACTGAAAGTAAGTGCTAAGAAACAGAAACAAAGCCAGGCTGACACCAGATGTGAAACCTGCCTGGGGTACCATGCGTCACATTGGTGCTATGGCCTCATCTCAAGTGTAGGAAACATTTTTATCATCATATATTGTAGGAAAGTCGCCTCTCCATTTGAAGCATTTTCAAAGATTGTCTCAGATACTCATGAAATCTTTGTAAATCCCTCTGCTTGTCCAAACCATCCCTCCTGGCTCTGACATGCAATCCTCTCACCTTCTGTGTTTTTTGCTGTGACATCAAAGCCTCTCAGTAGAAAGTTAAGCTTCAGTTTAGATAAAAATTCAAGAAGCATTCATGCCTCTGTACATAAACCAAGTCTAGCTGGGTTGTGTTGGTCAGCACAGGTTATTCTCTCTGTTTAGATGCTAACCATCCTAGCAAAGCAGATCATCTCAGTATGATACCAGGACATCGTGCAGTTCAGGAATCCGTAAAAGAGAGTAGTTATTTGAATTTCAAAGCCTTAAATTGCTAAGAGATTTCAAGTATTAGAGTCATTGCAGAGTTTGTTGGATACTGAGAGACATACAATATTCTATTCTCTCAATTTGCTCAGAAAAGCTCCCTATTCTCTAAGACTGAAAAATGAAATAAAGCACAGTTAAATTAAATTTCAAATTGGGTGGTACTTTTTTTTTTTTAATCTATAGACTCTTTTACACTGAAAAAGACCTCAAGACCAGAGTCCAAATATTAACCCAGCACTGGCCATGAGTGAATCATGTCCCCAACTGCCACATTTGCATGTCTTCTAAATACCCTCAGGGATGATTACTTAACAACCCCTTCAGTGAAAAAAATTCTTCTTGGTGTCCAACCTGAACCTCACCTGGTGCACCTTGAGGACATTTCCTCTTGTCCTGTTGTTAGTTGCCTGGGAGAACAACCTCCACCTGAGTACAGCCTCCCTTCTGGCAGTTGTGAGACCAATAAAGTCTCCCCTGAGCCTCCAGGCTGAACAACTCCAGCTCCCTCAGCTGCTTCTCATAGCACCTGTGCTCTTTCAGACTCTTCACCAGCTCTGCTGTCCTTCCCTGGACATGCTCCAGCACCTCAATGTCTTTCTTGCACTGACAGATCCAAAACTGGACACATGATTTGAGGTGTGGCCTCACTAGTGCTGAGTACAGGATAATGATCACTGCCCTGGTCCTGTTGGTCACACTGTTGCTGGTCCAGGCCAAGATGCCACTGGCTACCTGGACACACTCCTGGATCATGTTCAGCCAGCTGTCAACCTGCACCCCAGGCCCTTTTCCACTGGGCAGCTTCCCCCAACCTGCAGAGCTGCACGAGGCTGTTGTGGCCAAAGTGCAGGACCTGGCACTTTACTTTGTTGAACCTCATGTAGCTGGCCTCAGCACATCCATCCAGCATGTCCAGATCCTCTGCAGAACCTGCCCACCCTCCAGCAGGTTAACACTTCCAGCCAGATTGGTTTTTTTCTGCAAACTGATTGAGGGTGCACTCCATCCCCTTGTCCAGGTCACTGATAAAGACATTAAACAACACAGATTCCTAGGGAATTCCACTTGTGGCAGGCCACCAACTTGATGCAACCTTTCACCACCATTCCCTAGGCCCGGTCACCCTGCCAGTTTTTTTACCTAGTAAAGAGTGCCCCCAGCCATGCCATGGGCTGCCAGTTTCTCCAGGTGAATCTTGAAGAAAAGAGTGTGATCTGGAGTTGTGCTTTTTAAAAAGCATCATACCCTGGGGGTTAGCCTGGAAGACTGTGATGCAGTCTTTAAGGAGGCTGGAAAAATGAGAAGATGGAAATGGAGCAGGTTATGAGAGTGACAGAAACAAAAACAAAGTAAAATGAGAAGAGAAGGAGAAAAAAATCTTTTTTATTTTTTAAAAAGGCAGGAAAGAAAATTGTGCAGTTTTGCAGAGGTTAGATATATTATTAATATAAATTTTATTATACTTATTGATAGAAAAATATGTATTTATGGAGGGGGAAAAATAATGATCTAGGTTTTTTCATTGAAATTACACTGATCAGACACTGCTTAGATCTGAGAAGATATCATGAACCATCAACTTCAGAGAACTGATTTCCTTCAGAAAGGTAATTAGTAAGCTAGAAAGGCAAAATTTCTAATCCTTTGTTTTTCTTAGTGTGACAGGACAGAAAATAGATTTTCTTTTTACTTTCCTCCACATTGTAGGGTAGATATTCCTGCAGGAAAATAGTTCAGAAAACTTAATAATTTTTCACACCATGATGCTGCAAAGGATGCCTGACAACTTCAGATAAATTAAAATATATTTTGAAAATACTAACAAACTGCCATATAAACTATGAATTAATACCATTATAAGTATATTAATACCATTAATATGAATTACTAACATTAAAAGAGGTTTTAAAAGAGGTAAACGGGATGAGGAAAATTCAAAGGTCAAAATTAAAAAATTCTGAATATGACCATTGCTGATCCTACAATCACAGGGAAAAAAATGTCAATCCTAAGAATTGTTTTGCTATACTTATTATAATTAAAATAAGCCTCAGGAGCTGAAGATTCTCAGATTGGGATAATTTCCTTTGGTATTTGTGTGCAAGAAATATAGCTATCTCTCAACATGAATGATAGTCCAAGTGCTTGCAAAATAAATGTAAATAGTCCCAAGGCCAGCTGTGACAGCAAGAACAATTTGTGAAAATGCAATTGTATAAAAAAGAGAAACTAATTAGTCTTGGGACTTTCTGTATAGTGTTGCAAAGTGCAATCTAACATTTTTGTCAATTTGGTGGAGCTCATTATAGATTATAGAGTTTTTCCAGTGCTTTGCCTACTTTAGAACACAAAACTTTTATCTTCTAAATACTACTGGGATAGGATTTCTTAGAAAAATCTGCTCCTCTGACAGGGAATTACTCTGCTTCCCTACTGATAACTGCTTTTCAAACTCTGTGTCCAACCAGGTTTAGTGCAACCTTGAGAATGATCATCTTATGTTGCAGAGATATTAAAGGAGTATAAAAATCAGCATGTACTAAAAAGAGTTGTTTTCCACATGCTCTGCCATGTGTTTGCAAGGGGATAGGAAAGAAAGTTTACGTTCTGGATGAGGACTGGTTTAGCTATTGGTAATGTGGCAGTCTTTTCAGAGGCTGGGGCAGCAACACAGGTAAATCCCTACTGCGTGCTATCATGTGTACCTGATGCTTTTGGACTGAATAAACTGGCACAGAACTGGAAAACCTTAAAAACAAAAAAGTAGATGGAAATTAAAGGTGATTAAAAAGTCTTGAAAACCCGTTTTACAGTTAGTGTTCTAACTTGTCTCCTTTTTCCTATAAACAAATCAAAAGTTTGTCATTCATTAGACCACCACACCCCACTGGCAAATTAGTGCTAGAATGCATTAAGTTTTAAAGCAGAAACTGTATGCTGGCCATAAGGTAACAGGCTGCTTGATAACCTACCCAGACAAAAGCTAAAATAAAAATTTCCCTTCTGGCAGGTATGGCCAATGACAATATATTTAAATCCAATTCCAAATATAAACATAATAATTTTTCTGTCATCAAGGAAACAAGGTGAAATCTTAAAATAGATTACTCTTATTACAGCACTTGGAAAACAATTCACTAGTAGAGATTGTGGCAGTGGAAATCTGCAATGCTGTTTTGATTCTACCATAGGTAATGACTGTAGCTTCCACTGCTGCTTTAAAAACAGAGATGGACCATCTCTGGACACTCTGAAAAGATCTCACACAATTCTGTTTGTGGCTGTAGAAGACTACAATTACCTACTTTCAACTATATGTATGATCTTTGAGAGGAGGTACAGGTAGGCTGACAAATTTTCCTAATAGTGCTGGAATTTTGGAATGGAACAATGGAACAAAGTCAGGAGAAAAAGGTGGAATAGGCCATATTTGAGGGATTCAGAGGAATAGTCTGGCATCTGTTATTGTATAAGAGCATTTGAATATAGGTAGCATCCTCCTAGACAGGTCAGGAACTTACAACATTAAAGCAGTCCTGCAGAAGAAAGGCCTTTCTATAGGTCCTGCACTAAGCCTGAAGGGTGTCTCCCAAGACTAGAGAATGTTATGCAATTTCTGTGCCCCCTTCTACCCTTTGTTAGAGTGTTGATAGAGGCATTGGACCACAGCAGAGTGAAGCCTTACAGAAGGGCTGACAGGAAAAAAAGTAGCCATCAACAGGCTGGCAAGTCTAGCTATCTTTGAAAAAGGTTGGAGCATTACTGAGACTGTGAAACTGAGCTTGCACCTGTGGAATGCTCCAGAAAACCCTAGTAAGGATGAACAAGTTTTCTGCCTAAAGCTACCAACACACACCAATATTTAAAAGCCACAGGGGCCTGGAGGGAGGTTTTCCACACAACTTGGAAAATCTTCCCTAAAATCAAGAAAAAAGGTCTCCTCATGAACCACAGTGTACTGTATATAACTATGTTAATATTTAGCAGTGACCTTTTTTGATATTTTAAGGGCAAAAAGATCCAGAGAGCAAAACGGGCTGAAAACTGGTGCTGGCATTTACTACTAAACTAAAGTTCATCCAGACCTAAGATGGGCATGCAGACATATTCAAACCTCTGGGAGCAATCTCCAAGAATCAATATACTGATTCATAATTAGCAGCTGACCCCAAAGTTTCACTTAAAGTTGTCTAGTCATTTTGTAATTCCTTATCCTTGAAAAACTTTCTGCAAAATAAGTAAGTCAACACAGTTATTTGCCCCTCTCAATTCTACTCTACAGAGCAGAAATCTTATGTTGCAGTCTTTTATTTATTTTTCTTGGTTAAAGTTCCAATTTAAATTAACAATTGGATTGTAAAAAACAAACAAACAAACAAACAAACAAACAAAAACAATAACAACAAAAAATTCCCGTAAAAGAACAACCAAACAACAACAACAACAACAACAAAAATCAAATAAATCCCAACTCCAAAAATCTTAATTTCCTGGAATTCAGAGCATTAAATGCTTGAATGAACAGGCAAACAACAGTTAGACTGTTCTCTAGTCTCCTATAACTGGATATCTCAAATAATTGTCTGTATGAAGCTCTGGATACTGTTTTGTATCAGTAGAAAATGATCTTAGTAACATTAAATGGAAAATATTTTTATAGCTGTGTTAATTTCTCATGGTTTTTTTCACACTTTCCACCTTCTAAAAAGGATATACCAGAATCCATATATTGAATCCAAATAAGCAAGGCTGCTTTTTTGTAATGCCAGGGAAATTAAACCCCTGTGTCTTGGAACAGATATTCATAGGGCTGAAGTAAGGAAGTCCTTGATTTTTATTCACATCTATGAAATAGGCTGATAGTAGAGAATATAATTACTGAGAAGCAAATATGCTCTTAGTTTATTAGCTTAAACACAGTTTTGTTATCAGGTTGACAAAAATAATGAATAAATGGAAAAAAAATAAGGGAAAAATAACATTGTAATTCATTCTTCCACATAAAGTATGTCACATTGCAGGGTGAACAATGATGTGTCTTTATGTCTGTCTTAAGCCACAGACAGGGAGAAACACAATGAAAAACTAAACCACATTTTGTCTCTGAAAACGTGTGGAGAATGTTACTGCACACTTGGCCCTTTGAAAAAACCTAAGAACCTCATGGTACATTTAAGACAGGTCTGAGATTAGTCACATCCTAGAAAATACTGCATGCTAATGTTTTCATTGCAATCTGTTCATCCATAAGTTCTCTCCTTCACACAGAGCAAATGCTTAGCTTTTTAGGAAGTGCTATACACTGCATTTATAATTAAGCATTTAATTATTGTGTCCCACCACTGCACCTTGTTTCCTATAACAAATCATCATGAAATAGGATTTTTTGGGTTTTTTTGAATTAGTGCTTGCAGAGTGCCCAAAGCTTTATAGAGATTTATTAGGAATATGGGATAATACTGCTTTACTTGAAATTAATTAGTCTAAATCCTTGACACATGAAGCAGTGTAGAAGTAGATTAGGAAAAGAAATTTTGTATATATGATGACAGTGCTTGCCTAAAAGCCTTAGGATCAACAGCAAACTGTTAAAGTTACCAATGTGTTGAAGAAGTAACTGGTGCGTTGGTAATATTGCAGAAGACAGTGTTTAGTACAATATTATTATTGTTATTATTATTATTATGCCACCTAACAGTCCAAAAAATAAAATTTATTAACAAATATCAATTGATAGTTTGATAGCTAGTTTGAATGACATTTTGTTATGTGCAAAATTTGCTCTGCCCATGTTGTCTTAAACCATGCCAGACTGTTTTTGTTTAATGGAAGTTGTTACCATATAGTCTAAACCTGGAAAATGAAAACTGTACTCCTGTCAAATACATTATTGGACAGTCAGCTGAAGATTAGTCCTTCTTTCCAGTTTAAAGAATATATGGTAAGTAGCTCAGCATGAAAGTATCTTTTAAAAGTTCACTGATGTTCCCACAGTTTTTCTTCCTGGTTTTTGTTAGGAGCCTTTCAAATGAGCAACTTGAGCTTGTTGACCATTTATGAAAATGTCAAGGTTTGTACTTGAAGCTGTGGTGTTTGTTACTCGCTGCTGCAATCTGAACAGTCCAGCTCAAAAGAGAGCAGCTACTTCCATCTGTGAGCCCCTTGCTCATCTGACAGTCACCATCCAGAGCACCTGGAGGGGAACAGTTTACACTCCTTTTATGTGCAAAGCCATTGCTCTGTGAGGTGAAAAACCTCTTAAAGCCAGGGAGGTTTGTGTCTGGCAGTGCTCTCTTGAGAGGCTTGAACAATGTCAGTGCTGGTAGCTTCTTCCATGCTACTAACAGCTGGGAGCAAAGCTCCAGGAGGAGCTTCTCCAAAGCCTTGTTTCTGGTCTCTGTCTAGGAAAATACATATTCTTAACCCAGATACAAAGCATTTAAGATGAGGGGGCAGGCTTAAAAAAAAAAAAAAAAAAAAAAAAAAAAAAAAAAAAAAAAAAAAAGGCACACACATTTTCAGTGGGCATACACAGGAAGAAGTACAGATTTCTAGCATTTTGAATCTTGTTTATTTTTTGCTCTGATTAGTTAGGTTGTCCTCAGTTCCTGACCAAATCCTTTATTGAATATCCTAGTGCAAATAAATTTCTTACTAGGAATATGGTGCTTTTGCCCATTTGTTTTTTGTTTTTTTGTAGGATGCTTCTGAAAAACCACATTGCTATTCAATGTTTAACAATGCTGCTGTTGGCATTCACACCACCTCTTCGAATTGAGTCACAAAATTCATTATTCACATTTTAAAGCTTCTTCTGGCTAAAGGAAATCAGTAGCTGAGAGGTGTGTCTGTGTGTTTGGGCAAAGCACCGGTCAGACTGTGCTGTCAACTCCGAGTTCCAGAGCACTCTCTGAGTTTTCAAGTAAATCCCCTGCATAACCAGAAAAAAAATAGTATCTGAATCCAACAGTGCATCTTGCAAGAGAGCGCTGAGCTCTCACTCACTGCGGAGTGCAGTTATGAGAGGATTTTAATTTTACCAGACTCACACAGCCTAAGATCCCCGATTTAAAAAAAAAAAAAAAAAAAAAAAGAAAAAAAAAGAAAGGGGGAGCCGCTTGTGTGTGAGGGCGTGCTCCATCCTCTGTGGCTTGAGAAGCGGCTCAGGCACAGAACCGAAATTTCTCATAGGCATCATCTCCCGAGGATTTTCTCTCGCTCCCTCATCCCACCCCGCCTCAATGACTGGTCTTAGAAGGGACCAGCGCTGCCTTGCCCACGGCCAGCGGGCCGGTGCACGGAGCCCTCTCCCCATCGCTCTGCAGATTCCCCGCTGGATGCGGCCCAGGGAAGCGCCGGCCCGGCAGCTCCTCCCGCACCCCGCGCCCCCTTCGCGCCGCGTAACCGAGTGCGGGGCGGCCGCTCTCCGCGCTGCCGGGGGCTCGGCTGCACCGGCCCGGGCCTCCCAACTCCCGCTGCCGTGCCGCTCCTCCTGGGCACACAGACTGCTGGCAAACGAGGAAAGTTACTCCATTAAAGGCTTTTCCGGGGCTTCGGCCGCCCTTCTCTAATGTATGCAGAATAAAGGGGCGCGGGTGTATATATTTGGGTATATGTAGGTAGGTAAGTATTTGAACCGGGGCTAAACCCTGCCTGGTTTAGAGGTGGGCAGGCGAGCGCGTTCCGGAACCGGAGCGCTGTGCCCCATAGCCGGGTGCCGGCTCCAGCCGTCGGGAGGAGTTTCGACGCCTCTCGGCCCGAGCCGGCGGCCGCTTTTTTCCAGAAAATGCTTTAGCAGATTACGGACTCCCGTAATCCCGCGGGTGCCGGCCTGGTTGGAGGTCAGCGAGGGGCCGCGTGCGGCCGGGGGGCTGATGCGGCCGGCGGGCCCGCACCGCCCCGCGCAGGGCCGGGGGAGCCGGGCGCCCGCCGCCGCTGACGCCTCTGCCTTTCCTTCCCGCAGCAGGGCCCGGGGGGCCGCGGCGCCCACCCGGGCGGCCCGGAGCCGCCGCCGCCGCCCGCCGCCCCGCAGCCGCGGGAGCCCTTCGCGCCCAGCCACGGCAGCGCCTTCCACCTGCCCGAGCCCCAGCACGCCGCCGCGCTCTACTACGCCAGCTCCACGCTGCCGGCGCAGCGGGTGAGCTCCCCGCTGCCCGCCCAGCCCGGCGGCTCCCCCACCAAGCTGCCGCGGGCCGGCTCCGCCGCCGAGGGCGCCGCCTACGCCACCGCGCAGCGCCTCTCCTCCCCGAAGCAGTCCCCCAGCCGCCTGGCAAAGTCCTACAGCACCAGCTCGCCCATCAACATCGTCGTCTCCTCGGCGGGACTGTCGCCGTCCCCCATCCGAGTGACCTCCCCGCCCACCGTCCAGTCTAACATTTCCTCCTCTCCTATCCACCAGTTAAGCTCCACCATCGGCACTTACGCCACCCTGTCGCCTACCAAGCGGCTGGTTCACGCTGCCGATCAGTACAGCAAGCACTCCCAGGAGCTGTACGCCACCGCCACCCTGCAGAGACCCGGCTCCCTCGCAGGTAAAAGCGCGGCCGGCAGCGCCTCGGGTCCGCGGCGGGGGCCGGGGCTGCGCGGGGCCGCCGCGCCCGCGGAGGGAGGCGGCGAGGGGCGAGAGGCGGGGGCAGGGCCGCGGCCGGGGACGGCGGGGAGGGAGAGAGGAGCGGGGGGCGTTTGACGGAAGAACGGTGCTTGGGGGAATGCGGGTGCGTTTCCTCCCGGGTCGTGCCCGGAGAGGTTGCCTGCCGCCGCTTGAGCAAAGTACCTGAGTTCTCCCGGCTCGTCCCGCCTTCCCGGCGCCGGGCAGGTGTGCGTGCTGCCGGGGTGCGGGGCTCGCCGCGCTCCCTGCTGCGACCCGCCGTGCGGGTGGGGGCTTCGTTACTATGGCGAATCTCTTCTCTGCCGCGACCAGAGCCTCGGAGCCTTTTGCAGGGAAGCTCTCTCCCCCGGATTTACAGGCGGCTCGGGCGTACCTGACAAGTTTGGGGTTAGTTAGCAGGAACTCGCGGTGTACCGAGTCGTGCCGTGTAAGAGGTAGCGGTGCTCTTAGGGGAACAGGCTGTTACAGCTGATTTAATGGCTCTGTAAGGCAGACTTTGAGCAGATCCTAGAAGTGAGATACTGGTGCGCTGTTCTCTAAACCATCTCTTTGCTAAACTGAGCATCCTTCAAGGGTGGGTTTTTTTGTGTTCTCAAAATTTCCAGTTTCATTGCTATAGTAACAGCTGCTATGCTCTTATGTTCTCTTGTGTGACATAAATAGATTTGAAGATAAATAGGATACATATAGAAGTTTGGTTGAGTTTATCAGTCAGGTACACAAGTTTCTTACTGGAGTGAAGACCTCACCCCCCTTTCTTCTCTCACCCACCTCCCCTCCCCCACTCCAGCTGTTGTCGGCATCCTATATAATTCCAGTGTGTCTAAACACACAGATGGAATTAACTAATAATAAAATACAGTTTTGATCTATCTCCTGTTAAGAACTATTTGCCGAATTTTTTTTCCTATTTAAAGGGCAGGGATTTTAAAGCTTCATATCTTCATTTATATATGTATCACAGCACATTTTAATTTTAAAATAAATAAAGTGACAATGTCATTAAAGTAAAATTCAAGATCTCCGGGTGCTTATATCAGGCCTGTTGTCAAATACTGATTCTCAGAATACTAAGTGGTTTATTTAGCAATTATATTAATACAATTTCTTCCTGCTGTAGTCCAACATACTGTTGGCCACAAATATTAAATACTGCCATTGTATAGTGTAAATTTGGGATTGCAACAGGCTTTGTATTTTAGGAAGTTTTCTAACTTCATCCTGTAGCAGGAGTTTGAGTCTAAAAAGGCATGAGTGGAACTGTCAATGGGAAGAAATCGATTTAAAACTTACATGTCTGTGGCTGTGAGCTATTAGTATTTGCCCGAACCTTTTTTCTAGGATAGAAGTCTTTGCCTTGGGAAGTTTCTAACAGGCACACTTTTTCCTATTTATGGACTGCTAGCATTGGAACTTGTGTTGTACTGGGGGTTTGGTTTTGGTTATTTTTAAGAAGGCACTCTATAGCATTGCAGCATCAGATCTGTGATGGTAGCTTAGTCCAAAACTTTATGTAGGGGTTAAGGTCCACCATAATGACTCTGAAGGACACAGAAGCTGTTAGTCCTGAGCTAGATCCAAGTTGAAATGTGAATTTGGGCGCCTTCTTGGCCAATAATGCTTCTACAGAAATTCCTAATAGAATTTTCTACTTTGTTTTGAATAAAAGTTAAGGAACTGTCATTCATTTTCTTGGATTGCTTTTAAATGAAAGCTTTTGATAAGACTTCTGCATCTTGCATAACCTGCATCTTTTTAAAGCCTACTGTAGGGCGTTGCCTGATTTAGTGATTTATGGCTTTGGTGAAAGAAAAAGTCTATAGATGATACATACATTTAGGGAATAGCTGGTGTATTTTTGTGTGGATTTTCCTATGGGAGGGAAGTAGTGACTGACCATTTGAGTTTACTGTTGAGTTTGTAAGAATTGATAAAGCAACACTAACTTTGTCAAATGTTGGGTTGATCAGAGCAAACATAACAACCTACTGGGTCATTCATCTTTAGGGGTTTGATTTTAAGATATTGTTGTTTTATTTTAGAAAAATCATGTAGCTTCAATAAGTATTATGTGGCAGACCTGGAGAGAGAGAGTATTGCTACTTGAAAGACTCAGTGTAAGCAACAGTCTGTTAGTAAATACCTTTTCTTTTTTTTCCCCCACAGTGGTGACATGCCTTTCACGTAGTCCTTGAAAGGAGCTCTATCACATGATCCATTCTTTTGCAAAGGTCTCCTATTGTGTACTACCCCTTATTTTCCACTGCCATTCTTATGCATGTTCTTTCTGGTCTCCCTGCCATCCCCCGAGTTACACATTTGCTAGCAGTGTTAAGTGCCTGACTAATCTTCTAGACTTTCACTGGATTCACTGAAGCCAATGGAACTACTCACAGGCTTAAAATTAGCATATGCTTTAGAGTTAGCCAGGATCAGATGATACAGATACTACTAAGGCAATCTTAATTTCTTCTTTTTTTTGTAGGTATTTTTGCTCAGAATAGGTTTGGAATTTGAGCTCTAAGTATATTATATTTTTGCAGGAGTTTTTCAATCATTGTGTCAGAAATCAAACCCACTGAGGAGAGCAAGCAATTTTATTTTGAAAAGCTAATGTTCAATAAATAGTGGTTTTGCTTCTTGTTCAAAACATCCAAAGATGAGTTGAAGTTTTTTTGGGGATTTTGAGAGAGAGAGGAGGAGGAAGAATGGAGAACAGTTGTCACATTGCACTGATTGATGGTTTGCCTGCTGTGATTAATGTGAAGTTGCATTGGTATGTATGTGTCATCAGAGGAATGATGTTATACTAAGTAATCTTTTTTTATATCTGGCAATAAAAAAATAAGTATTTGTAGTAATTACTAGAAACAAAAATAATACATTTGTTTTAATTATTTTTGCATGATACTAGAAATTTGTCCTGGAGCTATCTGGTTCATGAATACTACTGGGTTTCAGTGTGCTAAACAAGCCAAACTGTATCAGTGCCAGACTTAGATATTTAAAAGAGAAGACATTCAGATAAGATTAATTAAAAAAAAAAAAATCAAATAAAAAGTTGCATAGATGGCCAAAAACAAAGTCTGTGTGAGACTTAAATGGGGAGATGGCATTATTTATATTAACTTCCTGCAAATTCGATTATGAAACGACTTGAAATTATAAAAATGGCAATTCTTAGACTTCATCCTGAATTTCAAATGAGACATACAACAGCGTGCAATGACTCAGTTTTAACCGAGTAACCTTAGAAACGTCTTCAGAAATGGCTTTTAGTCTAGTTATATTTGAGCTGCTGCCACTGCCAAGTGTGTGTGTGTATGGGTGTGTGTGTACATGTGTATATAGTGGCTCTGGTGAGTGTACATTTGCTGTGTTTATTCTTAGTCTGGCTGCTTCATTGCTATGATCTGCACTTACAGTTTTAGAAGTAGTTTTCTGTTCTGCCCTGCTCCAAAGCATATTCAACCGTCTGTTCAAGCAGCGATCCAAATCCAGAAAGCACAGTTTGTAAATACCTTCTTGCAGCTTCCACACCTGGACTGAGCTCTGGAGTGCTGCTGGGAGCCCAGCTCACCACAGCAGCCCATTTTGCCTGGAAGGAGGAGTGTGTAGGACAGCAGGCAGCAGAAACGTGGGAAAACTCTTTCAGGAGGCAGGTCATGGCACAGGTGCCCACTCCTCATGCTCTTCTGAAGCATCACCTGCTGGGCAGAATCAGACAGACAGTACCAGAGGAGTGCTGAGTTTATTTAGGAGCAAAGGGAAAAGGAGGCAGTTCAGGTGATTTGTGCCTCTGGTTATGTGGCTGGGAGCAGCCCCAATGTTACAAAGCCACTCCTGCCTCTTCATCCAGGTTTAGGGAAGACTAGTTACACGTGAAGCAATTGAAAGTAGTTTTATGTATTGCATTATTACAAGAAACTAACAGGATAATCATCCTGCTTCAAGACTGCACCATGTTTCATAAGCTGTACTAAAAGATTAAGTTTAAGAAATGAGTGTTGGTGTGAATCACTTGATATATTGTTAGATGGAAAGACTATTACACAGCTATCGTTCATATAGTGATGACACATTCCACTGAAACAAGAGCTGCAGCATCTCTCTGGACAGCCCTGCTACCAGTGTTGAAAACTTCAGTGCTTAGCCCTGTGTTTACAATCTTCTTTTGAGTCCCTGTAAATCAAAATGGAAAACAATTTTTCTTTTCTGAGTAGGATTGTTGGTATGCAAGTGTAGTACTAACATTAGAATAACACCAGTTTATAAAAGTGTGGCATGGGTTAATACATGAAATATGCTTTGTACTCTTTAATGAGCAAAGAGTTCTAAGTTTATCGGGGTCTTAATTGGTTCCTTCTGCTTCTTCATATGTTTTGCCTCAGTCATCTCTCTTTGCTTAGGACCTTCCTTTACCCTTTCTCCTTCTGTAAGCTTTTCACTGCATATGACGTGTTGAACCCTGGTTTCCTGTTGGGGTTCGTGGCAGGACTTCTATTTGCTTGTCAGTGTTGACATGTTAGAGCATGTCAATGTGCAGTCATAAGAGCACAAAACAGCTTAAGCAATTTTGTATGAGATAATTGATGTACATTACCACTAGCATGGATTGATGATTCCCTTCGATTGCATGAAGATATTGGATCATCTGTATATAACTAGTTCATTGCCATCTTTAAAAAAATCACCTTGTTAAGTGTTAGAGATCTCCAGTAAACCACACTGTACTTGTGTTTTTGCTAGAAGAGCTGCATTACAGTTAATTTACAGCCAAAGTGAGTCTAAATCACCCCAGAATTAAATCCCCACCTGAGACACAGGGCTGAGCTAATTAAGTAGTCTGGTGTGATATGCCATTGTACTTTTTTGGACAGGCAGGGAAGAAAAATATTTTTTTTTTTTTTTTAGGCTTTAATATAAGCTCTAGGACCATCTATATGATTGGTCAGAACAGAAAGGACACTTAGTTGTTTCCTGTAACTATTCTGTATTTTTACAGAATCCCGTGAGTATCTTTTTTATAGGGAGACCCAAATTGCTTCATTAATTTTAACCAAAGTAGTTTTCCGTGGATTTTTTCTAAGTTTTTTTTTTTTTTTTTTTTCCTTTGTTTTTATTAGCTGGAAAATTCCTTTATCTGCTGCCAGAGCCTTTACACATGAGAACACTGTTAATGCTCTTTGTTCTGGGACACCACAATCTTAGGTTTGTTTTTTTCTCCTTCAGAAGCTCTTGTTTGTTTCGAGACTCTTTCAGATAAGAAAACAATGTGGTAGTTTTGAGTAATATCCAGCAATATTTCAGATATTAATCAAAACATAGACTTTGGTGTCTTTCTGATTCAAAATTACATGTTTCCAGCTTGCAACCTGGAGTTTAGATATGCTGGTGTTAGTTTGGAGTTGATACAAATACACAATGCAATGTTCACTTTGTTTTTCTTTGTCACCTTTTCTGTCTATTTCTTTAGCAGTAGTTATGTTTCTAATTGTTACAACTGGAACCTTTACAACGGTGCTCAATTCCAGCTTGGGAAGAAAGGTATCAACAACGGACAGTGTGCAGCAAGAGAACAGAAGGAATAAGGTGGATGACTTTGAAATATGTTACTATTACCGTGATTTTTGCTCCTGTATCTTTCAGATTACATGAAATTAATTTTCTCACAGGAGAGGAATAACTAACAAGAGCCAAATACAGAAGCTTCATGTACCTCTTCCAGCTAATAAACTTGGTGTTGGCTCCCAGTGTGAGCAAATACAAAAAATAAGTCTAAACTTGGGTCCTATTCTTTCACTGATCACCACCTTTCCCTTTGCTTCCCTTTCTTGGTAAAGGACATTGTTTGATTGATCTTCCTAATGATCTTTCAGAGGGGTGTTAAATCAAGTAATACTGCAGTCTAACAAGCTTTTGGGCAAAGAGCACCAGTGTGCAGCACTGCTGAAAACGGGTTCAACTTACATAAAGCTGCAAGTGTCTTAACCAAATGACAGCAGTGGCTGTTTCTGGGATTTTAGGTGATAGATATAACATCAGATATGTTTCTGGGGACTGCTGAGGCCTGTGCTGTTGCTTGGTGACCACACATGTGGTTTCTGGCCTCTGGTCCTGAACTTTAGCAGCGTACCTAGGAAGGCCAGGATGCAATTTTAAGCATGCAAGTCACTAAAAGAAATTTCTTAAGCATCAGAGCAAATTTTGAAATGTCCCTGCTTATATACCTGCTGACCAGGAGCACAAGAAGGAGGTAAAGTTAAAAAAGGTAACAGAGAAACAGTTAACAAAAAAGTTAACGAAAAGTTGACAGATAAGAGTCTATGTCCCCAGCAGAAGGATGGTTAAACCAAGCAGTTGGAATTTGCCAGTTTTTCTTGGCTACTGAAGTCCAATGGAATGTATGAAGTCAAAGAGCAGTGTTTTGAGAACCGGACTTTATGGAACTTACATTAGAGCAGTGGAAATACATTAACCAGTGTTGGTACTGCAGTTCCTATCCTTGTCTTGCTTATGTTGATCTGCATTCTGTTTAGTATGGGATTTCGGGAAAAGAGTAGGGCCTCATAAATAATTATACATCCGAACTTCTGGGTCTTAAGGGTGTGCTAGTGAGGTTAAGTCTATCCTTGCCTCTTACAACCCATTTTTGCCTTCACATCTCAGTGATGTCCTCATGTACCTCTTGTCTTCTTCCGTTGCCAGGAGTGTGATTCTGTGCTGTAGGTCTCTGACCTCAAACTCACTTCTCAAGAAGAGAGTGTTGTTGTATGGGATAGGGAGTATAAGCAAAGGCAAGGTTCCCTGCTATCAAATTTCTGACACTCAGGCTTCTGGCATCAGTGAAAATATTTATTTGTGCTGTACAGTCTAAAATGGGACAACTGTGTTTGTCTTGCTCGTGTACTGGGCAAAGAAGGCACATGTGAAAGCTGCAGCTTCCTCAGTCTCAAACCCTGTTGCAAGGCTTTATCCAGTAGCCTGGAAATGTTTGTTGCAAAAGTATTGATAAAAAATGACAGAAATCTTATGTTCATCATGATCTTCGGGTATTTGAGGGAAGTGAGAACAAGCCCTTCATTTTTGCTGTAGTGGAAAACATCATCCTTTCCAGTTGCTGTGGCACAGAAACTGTAAGGAGTAGATGGAGTAGCTGAGATTTAGAAAGTCAGCTTGCAGCTCATCATTAACATAAGCATTAATTTGTTGGCATATCTAATGGCTTTTTGGCTGTCGTGTGCACACTTTTTGAAGCAGTGCAGCTGTCTCTGATCAAAAGTGATTAATTATGGCAGAAGATGGCAAAATGGGAAGTTGAGGAAGGCCCCGTTTGTTTAAGGTCAAAGCTTGGGTGGAGAGGTTGCCTATGTCTGCCCATGCAACATGCAGAGTGCTCATACTGAAACACATTACAGTAGCAGCTGCCAGAAGCTACACAGGGCCAAATTTGCTCTACAAGCAGTTATGGGGGACAAATGAGGCAACTTTTCAGTAATCATAGGGTCAGTTTTGGAGATCACATAGATGTGGACCCAGAAAAGAATACCTTTTGGTATAAAAGTGGTATTGGAGAGGACAGAGAGAGATTGTCTATTGATAATGAATTCATGGAACTATACGTTATTATAAGTGGTTAGTAGCAAAAGTCACAATTTAATATGTTGAAATGAGAAGGACCAAGTAATGACTAATCTTACAATTATAAGGCATGGCATATGAAACTGCCAGTTGGATCACATAGATTTTGAATAAGTACATCAAGTTTCAACTTACAGTGTGTTAGTGAAGATGTTTCAACTCCGTATCAGGGGGTTTAAACTAGCCTTTAAGTCCCTTCCAACCCAAACCATTCTATTATGTTATTACAGAAAAGTACTATATTAGTTTGAATACAAGTGGTTTGAAATTTCATGCAATCCTTGCTTTAGTGAGGAAATTTTTGCATATGCTTTTCTATATTTACTTCCTCTATAGTGTATGTCTATGTCTTACCTTATGGCCCCTTATTCTCTCTGTCCAGTTCAGGTGCAAAGCATCCCTTTTATCAGCTAGCCAGCTGTGCTGCTCTCAGGCAGTAAAAGCTTTTGATCATAGGGCTAAAGCTGTCCCTGGGTTTAAAGGGTGTTGCCTGAGAGGAAGCCAAGGGTGGAGAAGAAGCTGTGACCCTCTGATACTAGGGCAGATTTCCTGTCACTGGAGAGCAAAATGACACCTCTCCATGGGGTCTTTCCCCCAGCCCCACAACTTTCCTGAGCACCCTGGTTCAGTGAGAATGCAGTCATGTTTACATTTTATCACCAAAAGGTATCATGAGCTCTCCAAAGTCCTGGGAGCATGGTCTGTAAAGGAGGGTGAGTTGGACTCTTTCAGATATTTGTGGGGGAAAAGAGGGTGGAGGGGGACAAGATGACAGCCATTTGCGTGTTTGGGGCTAATATACCTTGGAGAAAGGGAGGACTGAGTGAAAGAAAGATTACAGACCTGCTAATCGCTGTGCTCTTTGGACATTGCAACAAAAACTGGTAGAAAGGATAATACAAGACATGAAGGTAGTAAATGGTTAATGGGATAATTTGCAACATGAGTTCTCCAAAAACAGATTGTGCTGGAATGGCCTGCTTACTGACCTTTTCTTAGATGATATTTGATGTCTTTCTATTTCCTGTCAGGGCTCTGAACTTGGATTTTCTGTAGTGCCACTTGGGAAATATTTAGTTAAGGTAGAGAAAATGGATATTCTTTCAGGAGTGTAGTTGGACAGGGACTTGGGTAAAGGAACATTTTTAGTTTGTCATTTTGAAGATTGAAGTAATGGAAAGGAAGGGTACTCCTAACAAAGTTCCACAAGAACTCTTCTGGCTACTTGAAAAATACTTTTTCATTTTATTATCTTGGCACAAAACCATGAAATAACCAAGGAAACTTCTTGATAGTGGAATATGAGGAGGCATTTTTTGAAGAGAGGAAGATCCTGTGTAGAAAGGATTTTGCACATGGGAGAAAAAGAACAGAACTGAAGCTGAGGTAGTAATACACTTAGTAGCTAGTTACATGTTCAGCATCTTTGGCTGAAGAGTAGGAGAACACCTGTGTGATCTGGTTGATTACAGCATATCTCAGCCATCTATACTGGGAACATAATAGAATATTTAATGGACTAACGTGGCCTCACACAGCAGGCAAAACTTGGAGTGTTACACACATTTAGGACTTCATCTGGAGAACTGTACACAGCTGTGACCCCCTGTAGGCAAGAGACACTTTCTAGCCTTCATCTCTTCTGAACTGTCCTGCATGGACTATCAAGAAACAAAGAAGCCTGTTGTACACAGACCTGACATAGTGTATTTGCTCCATTTCTTAACTGAGGAGAGGCTTCTAGATTACATAGCTTCATGTAGTAAATAGAGGTGTTTTGTTAAGTGTGCTGAATCCTAGTAAGAATAATTAATTTGATGAAGGATTTACTTTCTTTGAAAAAAGACAGGATTACTTGAGTCCCTGGCATCTTTTAGGATAGTTCATCCCTGCCCATGGTGACAAGTGTTGGGAACTTGATGATTTTTAAGGTTCCTTCCAGCCCAAGGTTTCTTTCTGTATTTCTTCCAAGGAGGGAGTGAGAGCTAAGGATACCTTCTGAGTGCCTTTTCACTATCAGCCTTTGATTTTAGGGCTTTGGCTAACCAACCACGATATGTTTGACTGGAGCATGTTTGTCAGCTAGGGCTCCTACATTCTCCATCAAGAGATTTGAACCTGACAGCCCTAGCAAATACAGTGACTCCCCAGCCATGATTGCACTTTTTCTGGTCTCTGACCAAACTTCAAAGTTTTCAAGGTTTATTCATAGAAATGTTGTGTCTCTTTCTGACTGAAGTTGTAGTTCCTGTGTAGCTCATGTCATCCTTGTCTCTGTTGCATCTTGAGGTGCCTTTGGCAAGAATCAGCTCATGCTGAACATAGCTGAGCATCTCCTCCAAAGTGTTCTGCCGTGCTTAAGAATCCTATCTTGTGAATCCAGGAATTCAAGAGTTAACTGTCTTATCTGAAAAACATTTTTTCTGAAGTGTATCAAGGTTGTGATTGCATGTCACTGCTTTTTTCAGTCTGCAGTAGATTTTGGACCTCTTTTGTAAAATCAGGCAAAACTTGATGCACATGTCTTCAGCCAACCATATGGCCATGGAAGTATTGGTTTCACAGGCAGGGCAGCCATTTGATATGCATATAGTTTCAATTTGCATTTGTGAATAACCAGGAACTAATTGTGTGACACTTCAGAGTGCCTCAAGTGCTTGTCACCTTTGGACTACATGAATCTCATTCTTCTAATTGAAATTACTGTTGAAACTGTTAAAGCCATTCTTGAAGTTGAAGATATCCAGTAGTTTATTGCAAACTGCTGTGAACACATTTTTTATGTTCCTTATCTTAGATCTGTTTTCCTTTTGCCAGCGACCTTCTTTCACCATTTGTCTCCTGCAGCATTTGTCATGGCCATTTCATTTTAGTATGGACTCTGCTGGAGTGACAGCACTCTTTCAGCCTAAGGTCCATTTCTGGCCATGCTTTTCAGAAATAATCTGAATTTGTGAGGTTAATTGCAAAGTCTGTTTTGCTGTGTTCGTTTCTTTTCTTCTCTCTCTTTTTTTTTTCTTTTTTTCCTTACAATAAGTTTCTGCTAAAAAGAATCTGTAGCCATCCATTTCCTCCTTCGCTCATTTCTTGAAGGTTTTACATAAGGTATTCTTCTCAGTTTTTAAATTGGATACTAAATGCATGCTATTGAGTGACTGCTATATTAGTAAGAAAAATGAATTAAAAGAGAACTTTATTTTATGGGATACAATTATTATTTTAGCAAAAATTTTAAATCCTTGAGTTACTCATGTCATAGTGTTAACAATATTCATTTTCTTTGTCTCTACATTCAGCATTTCTTTTATTTAGAGCATCCCTGTTAGAATTGCTTTAGATTATAATGATTTTAGTAATAGGAGATTATTTTTAAGTTTTCTAGCAGACGTCTCAATAGGTACATAATGGAAACTACCTAAAATCAGCTTAAATAATGGTACAAGAATCTTTTGGGCATAATTGTAAAAGTGGGTAATTCTTTAGTAAGTCTGTATTCAAATTTATTATGTATACATTTTTTAAAAGGTCTGTGTTTTAACTCCCATATTTTAAATGCAATGAGTCTCAAATGGATAGTGAAAACTCGAGGAGTAATAGAGTGTGTCACAGAATATCCAGAGATATCGTCCCTTTCTTGAATTTGGCATTGAGAAAAAGGCAAAGATAATGAACTCCATTTTTTTTGTCCTAGAATGTCACATACTTACACCTCATGTGTTGGTGAAGTCTAGAAGCCAGGGACTGCAAGTAAATGTTCACTGAGGAGGAGAAAGCCTCTGTGAGGAGAAAGTGTTTAACATTCTATCAAAGATGGCCTTTGAAAGAACAAATACACCAATGCTTTTCTCTATTCTCTTAATGAAAGGCAAGTTCAAGTACCAAGAGTTACAAATAAAAAATTTCAAAAATTAGTATTGTTCACACCTCTAATAATGTGCAATCTTCTTGTAAAAGGAATTACAAAAGATAAGTTGCCAACACTTTTCTGTGAGCAAACCCCAGATGCAGTGTCTTGAGATTTCAGCTGCGTCTGTCAGAAACTGGCACACAGGTTTTCAAAACAAGAATATTCATAAGTTAATCCTTTTTAAAAGGCGTATTGTGATCCAGATTCATTAGAAATATGTTTGCCTTTTCCCTATTCACAGGAAAACCACCTCTTGAAACTGTGAACTTAGAGGAGCGCCAGTACAACTAGATGAAGAATTCAGGTTGCCCAGCAAAAATCCAGCTGAGGAATAATGTAGTTGGGCAGAATTGACACTTCATTACCCAACTGAGTTTTGTTTTCTGGTGTTACCTTTCCCACAGTGTTGCACAGTGGCTGTTTTTTTCATTTGGAAACCACTGGTCCACAAAGCACCTTCCTTAACAAATTCTCTGAGAAAATCTTGAGATTTTCACTTCTAGTTGGATTTCTGTCCTCTGTGCAGGGAGGAGTTGGTGTGGAAAGGTTTTCCCCTTCCCTCTGCACCAGAGTTGCTGTGAGGACTTGCTCCATTTAAGGTTGACTGAGCTGATGCTCGGTTTGGGGGAAGGATTCAGAGCTGCTGGGTTTTTTAGCTCCTGTGCTTTTCCACAGTGTTAAACACGATCAGAAAGTTAAATTTTCACCAGCAGGCATTAGTGCAATACTGCCTGATTTGTTTTGCTGGAGGCAGCAGTGCTTTTTAGCAAATCACTCATGCTGCTGGAAGTGCTCTCTAGCACTACAAAGACCTTCAGGGTTTTGTATGTTTAGCCTGTACTGCTGCTTAACCAGCAGAAGTTTGGCTTCCAAGTTTGCTTAGGTACAGCCTTGTGAAAGAAGGAAGACACAGTCTTGGAATTAAGGATGTGCTGTTACTTCTCTTTGGTTTGCGGTGCTTGTCAGTGAAGCATTCATTGTGAGACTATGGGATCATAGAGGGGTTTTTTTCTGCATATTTGATTTTGGGGCATGTCTCATCAAGTACACCAGTATTTGATTCTTTTACTTTCTGGGTTGAATGCATTGCCACAGCCTCTGCATCAGCATAGATTCCATGGTGCATCACAAACTATTAGCATTTAAAATTGGAAATAAATTTTTTTTATCTTTTCTAAGATCAAAATAAGCAAAATTTCAAAGTTCTCTGCTGCTAGAAAGGCCTAGTGTTGTTTTCAGTTGTTGTGTAGTTGTGGTGAGCTATCCAAACAGCTTGTGCAGAGCTGCTTGGCTGTGTTGCTTAGTAACATCATCCTGTTGCTGAGGCACTCGGCCCTCGCTCAAAGTGGGTAGCGAGCAGCAAAGTTAGGAACAGTGATTTGTATAAACAGATAGCAGCATCTCTTCCCTTTTCTGCAAGGGACTTCTTTTCCCTGCTCTTGGAAAATTGGCAGGGTTGAAGGGCATGGAGGAGGCAGAGCTTAAGAGAGAGAAGTGGAAAAAAACCAAATAAACACAAAATAACACCCAGTATGATGATTTGCTAAATGGTTTAAAAAAAAAATCTTTAACTTTCTTCCCTGCCAACAGCAAGTTGTTGATGTATGGTAGTGGTTGCTTTGGGGCAGTTTGTTTTGAGTTTTTTCTTCATTGACAGATGAGAAATGTAATAGGAATTATCTCCCTGAACTTGTCTGTCACATTTAATCTGCTATTTCTTGCTGGCTATGTTTGCCTCTTATATCTTTGCTCCCAGTCAAACTTTTCTTTTCCACTAGCAATTTATTTTTGATAAAATGTTTTAAGCAGGTGAATGCTTTTCAACAGAACAAGGGCAGTAGCAGGAAGAGGAAAATGATTGGGATGAGGTAGAAATTTATAGTGTGGTTTTTCTGTTTTCCCTAGATTCTTAGATTAGTAATAACTGATATTTTGCAGTAAAGTCAGATTGCAAGACCAAAATCATAGACCATTTAAAAATATTTTTTACCCTTATATATTCTTTTAAATATGCTGAGAAATGTAATGGATGCCAATAGTTGGTTAAAAGCTAGTTCAAATGGGATAAAAGTTATATGGGTACTTCTTATAAGACATAATAAGCTTTATTGAATGATTTTTAAAGTTTATTTGGGGCCTGCTAATTGCACTTACAAAAGTGTAATCCCTTTTTTTCCCACTTCTTTCTCTGTTTTTAGCATTGATGTGAAAACTGCTGGCCCTGGTTCAGATACTGGTTTTGCAGTGTTCCTTAAGCAGCCAAAGCCAATCTGTTTTGAGGAGACTTTCCTAAGATACTTAATCTGGTTAATGGACAAATTATGTCTGGGAAATTCCACAGTGTGAGCTGAGTGTGGCAGTAACCTGACGGTGACACTGCTAATAGGTTTGACAGTGCAGTGAGAGTTTGCAAGAAACACTCCAGACATGCATCTTATTGCACTGCAATCTTTTAAGTAGAAAACCTGAGGAAAAGCAATCTAAGGTACTAAGAGGTGAGGCAAGGCTGTTTTTTCTGTTCTGGGTACTTGAATGTTGGGGCACAAACTTTCTGTTTGGTGTAGTGTAGCCTGAGAAGGCCAAAGTAGCAAAGTATCCATAGGGTTTTTATCAGATCCAGAATTTTATATCAGTTGAAAGATGTCATGTGTAATTAGTCAATTCACTGAGGGCATTATTTCTTTCTGTATCCGTACAAATAGTCCCGAGTCATAGACACAGTGATGTAGTGAGAATGGGAAAAGCGTAAAGGTAGAAATGAGTTTTAATTCTGAGCTTTCATTAGTTAATCTTTCATTCTAGTATTTCAGGAAAGAAAAAAACTATACATTTGTGTTTGTAAAATCTAAACAAGTGATAATCCTGTGTTTAAAAAAAGCCTACACCCAGTTAAAAAGAGTTCACAGTGGACTGTGTCCTGATTCTAGTGACTACAGATCTTGGGTGTGCTAGGGGCCCAAGCTGATGTACCAAGGTGTGCATTAGCTGATACTGCCATATGGCCTGTCATGTCTTACTGGTTAATTTAACCATCTGTCATGTCTTAACAATTTATATTCACTTTCAGTAGTCAGGTTAGAAGTGTTTTCTTCTCTTTGGTACAGTAATTTTCATCACACGGTGTTGTTACCTTCCCCTTATCTGAGTTTTATTAGTTTTATTTGTAACCATATTACTTGTGGATCATACTTTCCTTTTCTGATGAAGATAAATACATTCAGGCAGGCATTTTGAAGATATTTCTGCATAAATTCTGGCACAAAACAAAGTCAGTATCAAAACTTGAGCTGTGAATGCTTGACTCTACTTCTCCTCCTGTTCGCTTCTAATTCTGCACTTGTTTTTGCATCAATTTCTTTAAATTTCTGTAAATTAAAACAGGTTAGTAACTGTAAAACAGGTTTCATTACATATGAGTTCAGAGTAAAAATCCCACTATTCATATGCTCTTTCTCTTACGTCTCTTTTTCACAATTGCAGTGAAGCTATGACCTGCATGTATATATTTATTTAATAAGTAGCATTATTATTATGCTGCTATTTATTTAATGGTAGCATTTCAGGACAAGCATCTAAGAGAAACTTATGTCAAAAAGGGTTTTCAGCCACAATATGCTGTTTAAATCAAAAAGTTCTTTCAGTCCTCTGAAAAGCATGCAACAAATCAAAGCCACAAAATTCCTATGATCGTCTTTCAGATTCTGTGCCTGCAGCTCTTATCTCAATGATGGGCTTATTGTTATTTTACCACAGTCTGGGGTTTGTTGTTGTTTGTTTTTTTTAAAAAAACCTTGTAGTCTAAGCAACTTTTTCATTATGTTTAAAATTAAGAATGATGTAGCCAGCTGTGGATCTTTAATCTTCCTTGCCAGAAAGATGCATGGTCTAGGTGTGAAGTGTTGCAGGGTGTTCAGTCTGTTTTGATACTTAGAGCCTCAAGCAGCCAGAGGTCTGCAGTGTGTTGAAAGGTGGGGAGTTGCAACAAAGTTAAATTATTTTAATTTAATTTGTTAACATGTAACTGACAAGGGGTAATACAATGGTTGTTGATCTTAGGGTCTTGTCTCACTTATGTTCCTCCATCATATATATAAGGAAATTGTTTAACAGGACTCTTGATCAATGTATTTAATGATCAGGGATTTCTGAGTGGGGGCTGCATGATTTATCTGTTCACATCTGAATGGATTTTTTAACATTTAGATTATCACTTGCATAGGAGCTCCTAAATCCTGGACAGGAGGACCATATTCTCTTGCTATTAGAGATGTTTAGAGTATCATGAGTTTGTAAGGCTTCTTAAAGCTGCAGCAAGACAGGGTGACAGGTTATAAAGGCTGCCAAAAGGGGCACAAATAAAAACTGCCCAAGATTTATTAAAGCATATGCAAATGCCCATGATCCATTAATTTCAGTAATTTTAATGTCCTTAGTTTTGTGCAATGACAAATCCCAATATATTGGTTTACTTTATTGACCTAAACTGTCAGATCAGGAGTGTCATTCAAACGTGTCTGTTGTATTTATTTTCTTGACAGCCTGCACCAGCTCTGAAGAGCAATTAGGGATTATTTTGTGTGTTTCTCTCATTTTACACTTGTCTGATTACAGTATTTATCTTCCTGTGGGAAGTGAGACTGTCAAAAAAGAACATTTTCCTAGGAAACAACTATTTCCCTATACTACTTAGGAAAGTATCAACTAATGTGGAAAAAATTAGCTAATAGGGTACACATTTTGCAAGTATAAAGGTTGGAGATCGACTTTTTGATCCAATTTGGTAGGACTGCACTTTTCATATGTTCTTTCTATTGCCCCCCTTGTATGGAAAGAGAGAAAGTACCACACGCAGGAATGTGTATTTTCATCTGGCCAGTTCTGTGTTATCACTGTTACCCTAATCCAGTTCCCCTGGCTGGGGGCTCATGTGATACCCCGGTGGAACCAGGCCATAGATGACTTGTAAAAGCACCACAGTGATGCAGAAGAAGGGGCATTCCACTTGCTTTCAGGTTTCAGCCTTGGAGGCTTCAGAAGAAAGAGAAGACTCCTTACCATATAAACTTACACTGTATAAACTATATATACTTACTCTGTGTAAAACTATATGCTGTTGTTCATATATTTAATCAGTTTCTCTTATAAAAAAATTAATTGAACTTTTTTTTTTTTTATGCCTCTCACAGCTATTTTAGAGCTGTATAGTCTTCTATATATCTTCTGCTGTGATGTATCTCTGGCATTGCAATAAAATAATTTCTCAGTCTTTTGTCAAACAAGATTGGACTCTTGGAATAATTAATTAATAGATATTTTTTTTTGAACCCCTAAATAATAGTTTAGTTCTTCTCAGTGGTTTGAGTTTTTGAAATTATTCTACTACCCCACTTCTTCACTACCATGATCCTGAGAATTATGCTCTAGTGCTGGATACATAATCTGTAAACAACGACTAGCTGGATTGAAAGTTTAATAATGGGTTTTCTTTGAACTTGAGCATAGACCTGTCTGTGAACAGGCTTTGATCCCTGGTTACACCTCTGAAGGAAAAACAGCATTGCTGTCAGGGTGGGGTGGCCAGGGAGAAGGACTAAGTCAGTTTTCAGAATATGTAGGAAAAAGGTGTGGCCTTGGTGCACATCTCTGTTTTGATTTCAGGCAACCCAGAGAAGTGCAGTGCTATTAGCAGGGTGAAGGGGATGGCAGCTGGTTAAGAACAGGGTTTGGCAAGTGCAGTTTGGTGTCAGCCATGCATTTGTGATGCCTCTGGCTTTAGGGAAACCACTTCTGAGGGCACTGAGCCTCCTTAATGTGAGACTGCTTGTGGACCTTGGTGCTCTTATGTTCTGTTGCTTCCTAGTAGTGTATTAGTTGCTGCTTTTCCATTCTGACCTGATTGCTTTTCCAGCCTCTGTGAGCTTCAAACTGCATTAATGCAAGTGTTTTTGAAGGCAGCAATACAGATCAGCTTGCAGCTTTGAGTAGGAAAGGATGCAGCTGCTGGCTGCTAACCTGGGATACAGGCAGCAGACCTGTTGCACCTCTTCTCAGTGACATCAGTTCTTTGAGTTCATGGTCTTTGTTCTCGTCAGTTATCTCAGCTGTCTCCTCCAGTGCCTTCCAAAGCAGCAGAGTATGGTGGAGGTTGAGTGTGCAGATGAGGTGGGATTCAGTTCTCTGAAATCCCAAAGTTATCTGTGTGACCCTTCCCGGATGTAACTCTTGGTATAACAGCTACAGGTTGATTTTAATATTTCAATAAAATATTCAACAAAAAACTGTTGCTCCTCAGTTGAGACTTGAATAAAATAATACATATAAAAACCTCCAAGAGCAACCGAAAAGAAATTTAAACTTAAATCAACTTGCTGTTGTAGTTTTTTAAATATCAATTGAATAGAAACATTAAAAAATATTACATTAGATATTACATATTTTATAAATCTTCTGATTTTTTTGTTGTTTTAACTATATTTAAAAACCTTAAAGGGTGGTAGTATTTTGTGTATAAATATTGATATCTGATAATTTGGAAATAGTGTAGTAAAATTGCATATAGAAAAGTATAATTTTTGCTTGAAGCTAAAACATGCTTTTAAAATGGCCTAAATTTCTGGGAGTGGTTTAGTTTCTAAAATGAAAATATTTTAGTTACCTGTTGAAATCATAATTTTCTTGAAATGTTAGGGGGATAGTGGCAGTTACTCCCTGATAGGGTTTTAACTCTTGAACTTCCTGGGGGGTGATGTTCAGTCATAATGTTGTTACTCAGATGCCTTGAAGTTGTTTTTGATTGCCACTTAACTGTCTTCAGTTAAGGTTGGTTGTGGTTCAAATCATTTTGGTTAAATGTTTTGGTCAAAAAGTTTCTCTGCTTATACATGTGTTTACTGTTTAGTACAGTAGTGTTAAAGTCTGAATTACATGTGTAATTTGCAAATAAATCTCTGTTCAGTATTAACATAATAAACTAATATTAAGCTTCTATTTAGACTAGTATCAGGACTTGCAAATGCAGAACTATTGGTAGAGTATGAAGGAGGTTGAATTAAGCCCACCTCACCAGAAGATTACCATAACAGTTTGGGAACATGCTGATATCTGGATTATACTGCTGCTGAGTTCAGTGGGTAAAATCTTTTGGTTTATAGGAAGCTCGATTAGGAAGAAAATCTATTGTTCAAGAAGCACTGTTAACTTGTATGCAGGCAAAAGAATTGTAGTGCTTCTAGAAAGGGTTGTAATTCTTTATTCTGTAGCAAGTCTGGTTTATTGATACGCTCTTAAATGTCTGAAATGTTCTCCTCAAATTTTTTCCTCTGAGTACATATTGAACCAAATATGCATTGAAAATTGGACATAACCAAAACAGGCTGTTTTTCAGGGCACTCTGAAGGATACTAGACCTTGGTGGGAGCAGTTCAGCTGTTCTGAAAATCAGTCTCAAGGGTGCAGGGCTAAAGAGCACTTTGAAAACATAGACCATGAAGAACTTAATTCTGTAAATAGAAATATCAACTTTCTGGATAATTGCTGTAGTTAGAGATAAAATATGTCTTTGGGATTCTTGGCAGACTTTCTAGTAAGGGGAACAACAGAATAACTTTTAGCAGTGTGCTAATGGCAAGTCAGACTGACAAATGTATGAAGGGAAAAATATTCAATAGGGCATTCCACTAAAAACATGGATGAATGTTGAAAAGTTCAGAAGAAAACACGTATATGGCACAAGCTGATTAGAAGAAGGAAAGAGAATAAATTCTTCTTTTCTCCAGACAATTTGTATTAAAGTTTAAGTAATGTTGTGTCAGTGTATATTTCTCATTTCTCTCCTGTGTTGCTATCTCACCTTACTTTATATCTGTGCTTTGCATTTTAAAAGTATTTGGTGTCTGTTTATGCAACAAAAGCACTGCCAGCACAATGATTGTGGCAGAGGCTTTCAGCAGGAATAACTACACCTATGGTCTGAGGCAGTGCAAGCTCAGCCAGTGGAACATCATTTACATCCAGGACTTCAGCCCCACAGAACTAGCAGCAAGGGCATGATAGTTGTATCTTTGATTGCTTTTCTAAACACTTAAGTAGCATGTTACCACTTTATAGTGGTATAAACCTGACATTTGCCAAGTGTTACTTGCATACTTATTGCCTACTTTGCTTCATTCTTACCTTAAATGTGTAATGTTTGTATGGCATCCCCATGACTCTCCTTGCCAATCTTGATAACAGACCACAGAGCTGAAGTACCTGAGTGGCAAAAGGACTGAAGTGACAGCTTCAATCACAACTGGAAATATATGTCTGTTTTTTAAATGTTCTAATATAATCTATTTTCTCATAGTAGAATAAGAAAATGTTTTAATAAAATCACATTTGATCTTGTTATTTGCCAAAAAAAAAAAAAAGGAAATAAGCTGTATTCTTAAAATAATTTTTTCAGGAGGCGTGTTTAATTTATTCATTCTCCGAGGATATTTAAGTCATAGAAAGTCTTAGCAACTTGATTCTTTTTCAAAGTGTTGAAGACAAAATGTTGATAAGGGACAACCATTCTATTGCACTTTTGTGAAGCATTTGAAAGATCAGCCTCCGTGTAAGATGACATCTCTTCATCAACTGCAGCTTATTTCATTTGTAGATCTTCAGATACAGGCGTAACATGTGAAACTCATTCTGACTGCTGCTGCTTTTTTTCCCAACTCTTGTACCTCCCTCAGTCCTGGACCCGTTTAGTTGAGGGCATTCCTGGATTGCACAGCTTTTGCCTGTTCTTGTTTGTTTGTTTTTGTTTGTTTGGGGTTTTTTTTTGGTTTTGGATTTTTTGGGGGGGAGTGAGGGGACTTGTTTGAGTTTAGTTTGGTTTTGAGACTTTTTTGTTTTTTGAAGGGGAGAGTTGGGTATTTTTTTCTTTTTTTTTTTTTTGACCGGATGTGGTAGGTTCTTTGGTCTTTGCTTAAGAAGAGATAATAATCATGATATCTATCTCTTCAAAATATGTAGTTTCCTTGGAAGAAGTGGGATTTTGGTGTAGATGCAGGCAGCTGGATGATGCAGCTGAAGTGGTTAATTGGAGCCATAGCTGCCCTTGTTTGCTGTTTTGATTTGCATGTTGAAAACACTTACTACTTAGTTTTGTTTGGGGAATTATTTTTTGTGTGTCAATGCTACTTTCAAGTAAAATGTTAATAATCAGATCCTGTATTTGTCTCTTGTTTTCTCCCTCTTAAACATCTCTTATACATCTGTTTGCAGCTGGGTCTCGGGCATCTTACAGCAGCCAGCACAGCCACCTTGGCTCCGAGTTAAGGGCACTGCAGTCTCCAGAACACCACATAGATCCTATTTACGAAGACAGAGTTTATCAGAAGCCCCCTATGAGGAGTCTCAGCCAGAGTCAGGGGGACCCTCTGCAACCAGCACACACAGGCACATATCGCACTAGTACAGGTAGGTGGATGTAACCTGCATGATTGTCTTTCTATGAGATATGTAACTTACTCTCTGCCACTAACTCTTCTTCTCTTCCTGATGTGCTTAACCAAATGTGTTCTGTGCATGCCAGTCAAATAAAATAGCTTTTGCAGATGGCAGCTGAACCCCAAAGACATAGACAAAAGGGAGAAATACTTAATGTTATGCTGCATGTACAGTAGGTTAAGCTAATTGGGGAAGGGAGCATCCTCATAAGGGGAGAGAAAATACTTCTGTTGATCTAGTGTATTGCCTTGGAGAAAGATCTGTTGTCTCTGAAGAAATTGCTAGGATTTTTTTTGCTTACAAAGGTATTTTTTTGTGTTGCAAATGGACTGCAAAGTTCCTGCCACATGAAGCTAAGTGATTGTACACTTGCTTTCAAAGTAAATCATAAGTAAATGTTCTTCCTCTGTTCCACAGAGGTATGCTTTGGTATAGATACACAGACATAAAATTGAACTATAACATAGGGAAAAGCTGTTAGCATCACTGGTTTATCCATAAATAATAATGATTGTCCCTGAAATGCATTGGTGTACAAGTCCTACTTGCAGAATGTCCTCTCAACGAAATGAAATACAGCTGTATGTTGGAACCCACAAATAGATCAAAAATCAACAGGGATATTTATGGTATTTAATGCACATAATAATTGGAGTATATAAATGCTACAGCCAAAATAGCCTAAAGCAGATGTTGAAGAAACTTGCCTTAGGAATTGTAAGTATTTCTGGTGTTTCATCTTTGCTGTGTTATCAAAGAGGGAAGATTGTGTCCATTTTCACATCACTCCTATTTTCATCAAGGAAAAGTTAAATGCACTTTTCAGAGCAATATACTTTGCTTTCTTTTAAAACTATTTTTTGAAACTTGTTTAAGAAACCCATTTCTCCAAGGGAAAAGCTGGCAGTTTTTTCATTACCTACTGCCTTATTCAAGCTTGGGTGTTCAGAATACAAGAGGAAATCTTAAAAAGGAAATTTAGCTGCAGAATTATCTAGCAAAATACCTGTAACAACTTTATGCTTTTTGAAGAGCACTATTGCACCATTTCCCTCCTGTTAAAGAAACTAGCATAGTCTTATGTTTTGTATAGTCACACATTTATATGAGGAAAAATTTCTGTTCTTTGCGTGAAGGGGACAAAACCTCTGCCTACATCAGTGAGCAGTGGAGGCAGTGGTAGTGATTGAAGCTACTGCTTCTATTGAACTTAGCCTCCTGTTCCACATGTGGCTGCCTCATATTGCCTATATCATGCTCTCTTTCCCACACATGCCCTGAAGAGAGTTTCTTGTTTTGCTTGCAAAATATCCCTTGGTTGTCTGTGCTGAAGTAGCAGGCTGTCTTGTGAGTGTACTGCGAACGACACCTCTGTAAGGAAGGAAACCTGGTCAACATAGATAGTAATTACAGTGAATTAAACTGGGACATGGGATGTTAGTTGGTTACACATGAAGATGGGTTTAGAAGGAGAGAGAGAAAAAGCTAAAAAAGCCCACAGTTATGCATAGCAGAAACATGCCCTGTGCAGGTGAGTTTTGTTTTGCCACTTGGGATGCTGATTTGAATGTTGCTGCAGGCTCACTCTGAAGCAAGACCCCATCAGTCCAGTTTTGTGTTGGGTTGATCCTCCCTTGCCTTCCCCTCTGCACCCCTATCATCAGGGTCAGGGGAAATGAAAGCAGATGGATGTGTGCCAGGCCAATCACTCTGTTGCTCTGTTGGTAGCTGTCAGCTGCAGATGCTGTCAGCCCTTCACACAGCCAGGCTGAAGAGCTGTCAGTTCTCAGAGGGAATTTTGAGCTGGATTGGATCAACTCTGACTCCTGCCTCTAGCACAAATACCAGTAGGAACATATCCTTTCCAATGGAAACCATAAAATTTTTTTCAAATTAACAGAAAGGATGGAAAGGAGTTCAAGTTTGTGCAAGTATTTTTTCCTTTATTGGGTTTTCTTAAATGTTTAATTGTTAGATTTTTTTTCTAAATAATTTTAGGACTAGATTGCTGTTTGGTGTAAGATATGAGGAATGTAGATTACTGTGTACTGCATGAAGATAACGTGCCAAGGCCTCATGACCAGTATATTCTGTGTGCATGAGTCATGGCAAAGTGGGGAGCTTTAAGACTTCAGTGCTCCTTCATACACCATAGTTCACACTCTGTCTATCACAAAAATAGCTTTAATTGTGAGGATGATACGTGCTTTTCCACATCTGACAGGAAGAAAAGGGAGGCAAACTTAGTCTAAAGATGCTGCCCAAAGCCTGGATTTTTTTTCTCTGCAGCTAACAGTGCCCTTTAGAAATAAAAATTAAGTTAGTTATACTTGCAAAAACCATTTAATTTTTTTGGTGTGTTTTTTTTGTTGGTTGGGGTTTTTGTTTGTTTTGTTGTAGTTTGTGGATTTGAGGGGATTTTTATGAGGTTTTTGTTTGTTTTGTTTGTTTGATTTTAAAGCACATTATTCCTGAATTTGAAAATTTCACTTATTTTGAAAAAGTAAACCAAGAATGGTTACTTTCTCTAGACATCATCTCTTTATCTTTTGGGAGCCCTTAAATACATACTGCATTCGAGAATGTTTCCACAACTGAGGATAAAGTCCCCTCAAGAGTTTTTCATCTTCTAGGTGAATGAACCTTCTGTAAGCAAAATTCAATAAGCTAAAATGTCTCTATGGGGTGAAATAAATTGTTTTTTCTGTATACTCACTGTTTTTTGGGTGATGTTTTGGTTTTTAACTTCAGTATTTTCTTTGTATTTCACTTGAGAATTAAATGCATGATGATAGTTCTGCACTACATACTGCAGAAGGTAGAAAACATCTCTGAGCATCTCCCCTAATAGCTTTAGGTAGGATGAATTCTTCATAGAATCACAGAATGGTTTGTGTAGGAAGAGCCCTTAAAGATCATCACATTCCATCTCCCCTGTCACTGGCAGGAAACTTTTCACTAGACCAGGTTGCTCAGAGTCCCATCCAGCCTCATCTTGAACACTTCCAGGGATGGGATGTCCACGGCTTCTCTGGGCAACCTGTTCCAGTGCCTTACCAACCTCACAGTAAAGAATTTCTTCCTGATGTCTTACCTAAACCTATCCTCCTTAAGTTTAAGTCCATTCCCCCTTGTCCTATCACTTAGTGCTCTTGGAAAAAGTTACTCTCTAGCTCTTGTAGCCCCTCTTCAGGTACTGAAGGGGGCTCTAACTTCTCCCTGGATCCTTCTCTTTTTGAGGCTGAACAGCCCCAACTCTCTCAGCCTGTCCTCGCAGGAGAGGTGCTCCAGCCCTCTGGTCATCTTGGTGGATTCCTCTGGACTTTCTCAAGCAGTTCCCTGTCCTTCCTATGCAGAGGACCTCAGAGCTGGATGCAGCACTGCAGGTGGGGTCTCACCAGAGCATAGAGGCAGAATCCCCTCCCTGGCCACACTGCTTTGGATGCAGCCCAGGACATGGTTGGATTTCTGAACTGTAAGCACATATTGCCAGGTCATATTGAGCTTTTAATCTACGAATGCTTCCAAATCTGTCTCCCCAGTTCTAGTCTTGTTCCATTCTCCAGCCAGCCTGTACCTGTGGTATAAATTATAACTGGGTGTGTTATCCTGTCTAAGCTAAAAATAATGTTTCAAATTTGACAGCAGTAGCTTTAAAAACTCTTTTGGTTGTTAAGCTTTTACCTTAACAATCCCTTTTGGTCTTCAAAGGGTAATGCTTTCTCTCATATAAAAAGTACCAGCCCAAAGTTTTGCAACTAAAAGCAGTAAGTGTGAAATTTTCCTTTTGAAATGGGAGCCCTCAAAGGATGTGCTTGGAGGAGTACTCAGACACAATACAAAAAGCAAATTAATTAATTTACTGAATAGCAACTTATAGCTTGTATTTGTAATCCAGCTAAACAACACTAATAATTTTTGTTCAGGCAGGTTTGCTGCTGATTTTCCTCATAAACCTAAAGGTTTTGAATTATTCATATAGTAGAGATAAGCTTATTTGATGGGATATTTACATGAATACTGATGGGATTTGAAAAGGGCTGTTAATTAAGAGAGAGAAAGGGTTGCATTTCAGCCAGAGTGGCACATGGAATCAATGATTGTTTGCTTATTTGCAGAATTAGAATTTTGAACTAGAGGTTTAGTCTATAGTTACTGATATTTAATCCACGTCAAACACAAAAACAGGCAAAATCACACTATTTTGCAAGCCTGGGATTTTTGTGGCTGCCTTGAGCACAGAGCATCCTTGCTGCTCTGGTTGTGGGCTGTCAGTGCTGACCTGCAGCTCAGGAGCACAGCTTTGGCAGCTGTGGGGTCTGTGTGAACAGTTGTCATCACCCCCCGGAGGCTGGCATCACCGTCTGGAGGCTCATGCTTCTGTTGTGGTCCCTCAGAGAAAAAGATGAGACCTCTTCTGTAAAAAGGATGGAATTTCCAGATATGGTTTGTAAAAGCCTTGAAAGAGTAGTGTCCTCAGTGGTCTGGGAGGGAGAGACGAGAAATGGGAGATCTGTGCCTGTTCTGAACTCTCTACAAAGAGGGATTTTATCAGATAAAGTAAGTGTTTCTGTGTAAGAGCACTGGTTCTGCTGGCGAACTGTGAGCATTTACATCTTAAAACCTGCAGAGTACTTGTGCTTTAAGAGCACTCACTGGTTTCAGGGGCTGCAGGTGAGTACTTTTGACTCCAGCCTTACAAAAGTGGCAAGGGTGCACTGGAGGAGTGAACCTGTCCTCAGCTCTGTGAAGGATACGTGCATCTCACGGGCATCAGGGATCCCTGGCAGCCTGGCTGAGAGCTTAGGGATGGCCTGGGATGCACGGCCTGGGAATGGTCTCTCTCAGTCACCCAAAGATCACCATGTGGAAGGCGTTGTGACACAGTTCTGTCATAGTTGAAGGGACTTCAAAGTCCAGCAGCTTTGTGTGGTTACATGACCACTTGGTGCTCCTTGAAGTGCTGGGTGCACAGAGCTCCTCCTCGATGAAGATAGGGCATGCAAGGTACTGCAAAGACCTTTCTAAGAGCATTAGGAGAATGAGGAGTAGTGTGTGTGATTGATAGTGCTGAAATTAAAGAGAACCCTGAAAGGAAGGATTTGTTGACAGGAGGTTGGATAGTAGAAGGGTAAGCAGTAAAAGTTTGTATTGTCTCTGAAGAGTTGCTTAGGGTGGGATTTGAAGGGCTTATCAGGCATACTCTTGCAATGAGTTACCTGTTGGGGAACATGTCTGTGGCAGGTGCACTCCTGCAGCACTTCTTGTGCTACTTTCAGAGCTGCCCAATGTCCTGTGTATGCAGGCAGTTGCCAGGCTGCCCTCAGGCTTCTCTGATGGCCTCCATTCCTTCAGGCCAGGTCCATCTCCCTGGGATTCCTCCCACTGATGCTTGAGTGCTTCCACCAGTGCACCAGCACCTCTGAAGATGTCTGTTACCAAAAGCTGTGCTGTCACAGGCTGCACCACTTCCTGGGCACCGTGGCACAGAGTACTGATCCAGGAGAAGAGGCCCATGGAATTTGTGATGGACGGTGCAAAGCAGAAATATGTCTATTTGCAAGCTGGCTTTCTGTGTGGAGCAAGAATGCCAACTGGAGAGCTGTGAACAGCCTAGGCAGCTGCTTTTCAAAGGAAAGTTATCTGTTGCTCCTGGCCATTTTCCAGTGGCAATATTTCATTGTCCTGTGATGCAGCTCAGGAAAAACTGCCAAAGGTGAGAATTGCCATTGTGTATCTGGACAGATGCTCTTGTCACCTTCTCTGCCTTCCATCCCACTCCTGCCTTGTACTTCATTTGCTGAAGGAAGAGTCTGCACCAAGGGATGCCTTATCTCAAGTGCTGCTTGTAGTAATGTTGCCTTGCTCCTATAGAAGTGTGTCTTGCTTTAGTAGGATAGAAGCAGTGCTTGTTTCTGGAGTCCAGTCTTTCTTCATGGACTAGATACTGCTGGAGGGATGGGAAGAGGAGCCAGGTGGCAGTGGCAGCATTTGCTGCTTCATGCCTGCTGCATTAGGCCTGGGCTTCTGCTGTCCTGGAGTTTAAGCAGTGTCCAAGGAGAAGGTGTACAAGAAAACCTGGTCCTCCTTTTGTCACTGGGCTGGTGGTTTTCTCACAATGTGACTGAGCTGCCTCCTTGTTCTGTCTGATGAGTTGTCTGTGGTGAGAATCATGTCTCTATTCATGACCTAAAGGAGAAGAAGAGAAGGAGAAGCCAAATCCCCATTTGTCTTCTGCCCCGGGCAGGAACAGCCCATACAAAACTAATTGTACTCTTAGTTTGTTTTTGGTTTTTTTGCAGGGAGGGGAGGTTGCTAGTTTTGGTTCTTGAGGTGCTCCAATGGCTCTGACCTCCTCCTCTTCTCATTTGCTTTGCACAAATGAAGCAGAGTATCCAGGTTCTCAGAAACAGGCTCATATGTCATGTGCCCCTTCTCCCTGGGGACTGCCTCCCTGTAGGAAAGGCCTGACCTCTGGAAACTTCCATCTCACTGACCTGGTAGACTGGCATTGTGGAGTGGCTTCTGGAAAGCTGCAGTGGCCACCATCTCCTTGTGTCTGCCCTGCCTTCCCTCTGCAGCTGGCATGGTGGGGCAGAGACCTTGCCTTGTCCTGGGAGCGAGTGCTGCTCTCTGCCCCATGACCCTGCCTTGGCCACCAAGGGAGCCAGAGATCTGTGGGAACAGCGACTGCTGAGTAGCTCCAAGAAATGTTTTTAACAGATTTTTACAGCAAGGAGGGAGGAGGATGGACTTCTTAATGCTGCTTTGAAATACCCAAGGGCTTGATTTGCTGTATGTTTTTATGCTGGTCAGCTTAGCCTTTCTTTGGTTCTCAACATTTTGTCATGCCTCTTACCTCCTTTGTTGTCCTGTACAAAAGTAGAATGAGGCTACAAAGGATGCATGAATTGAGCCAAAGTACATCATCTTCACAAGACTGTAAATATTTGTCTTGGTATATAGTAAAGTAGTGAATATCTTTGAAATTTTTAAAAGTCATTATTTCAATGTGTGTTTTTTACATATTGTGAAGCTATTTTCCAATACTCAGAAATTTGATATACTTAAAATTTAGATGTCTGAATCCTTTAGAGTGATTTACTCTTCTTTCAAGAACAATTAAGCTACTTTATTGTAATAGTGTTTTATCACAAACTGTGTTTATGTGTCTGCCTTTACAGATAAACTGTTCTTATACCATTTTTAAGGTTTTAAACCTTAATCTTTTGACCTTTGAAATTTTTTGGGGTTTTTTAATGGTTATGAAATAGTTTAAAACAGAATGATAGAGTCATAGAATAGATTGGGTTGCAAGGGACCTCCAAAGATCCAGTAGTCTAAACTCTCTGCAGTAGGTAGGGACAACTTCAACCAGACCAGTTTGCTCAGAGCCCTGTCCAACCTGACTTTGAATGTATCCAGGGATGGGGCATCTGCCACCTCTCTCGGCAGCCTGTTGCAGTTGCTCCTTACCACCTTCATTGTAAAAAAAAAAAAAAAAAAAAAAAACCTTCCATCTTTCTAGACTCTCTGTTTAAGCCATTGCCTCCTGTCCTGTTGCAACAATCCTGCTAAAAGATCCCTCTCCAGCTTGTTTCAGGCCCCCTTCAGGTACCCTTTAAAGTCTCCCTGAAGCTTTCTCTTTTCCAGGCTGAACAACCCTAACTCTCTCAGTGTTCCATCATAGGAGAGGTGCTCCAGCCCTCTCACTGTCTCTGTGGCCCTCCTCTGGACCAGCTCTAACATGTCTGTCGTTCTTGTGCTGAGCTGGATGCAGCACTGCAGTGGGGTCTCACCAGAGCAGAGCAGAGGGGCAGGATCCCCTCCCTCCCCTGCTGCCCACGCTGCTTTGGATGCAGCCCAGGACAGGATTGGTTTCTGGGCTGTTAGTGCTCATGGCTGGGTCAAGTCCAGCCTCTCATCCACCAGGCACCCCCAGGTCCTTCTGGTCAGGGCTGCTTGTAATTTGTCCATCCCCCAACCTGTATTGATACCACGGGTTTCTGCGCCTTGCATTTGATACTTAATATTTAGATGATATTTGAAACAAATAGTAGTGTGGTTTTTTTTAAACTTTACTTGGAGATACATACCTTTGATGGTCCCTTGGTAACTTGTTTGTTATTAGCTGTTTCAAATCACTGAAGCCATCTTATGATTTAAGCATGCTGAAGAAAATTTAGAAAATTAACATAGCATGAAATAAAATGAGGCTATGTAAAATGACATTGAGGGACTGCAATTTTAATGTCATGATGAATCACATACAAAGGGCTTGGTTCAGTTTTCTGCACCTGAAAGGTATGCAAACATGACTTCAGCTTTGGGAATCAGAAGTCTGATCCTTGCATATCACCAGTGGCAGTTTCCAAAGAGCAGTTTATATCCCAGTTAATGGACAGTTATCCTTTCACGGGTTAAGTATTGCTTTTCAGCAGGGAACTGGAATTTAGTTAACCAGATATATCCCTTTCAATTCCACAGATTTAAAATTAATGAGTCAAAGGAATCTGAAGGGGCTTAGAGGAGAAAAAAAATCGTACATGCAGTTAGATATTGTCAGGTTCTAACAGGGAGTACCAATGGCATAGTAATTAACTTCAGAATGGCATCTAGCTGTTAATGAAGTTACCTGTTACATGCTCTTTTGTGTATTACAAATATTTGATTTAAAAGAAAAAGGGAATGTTGGTTTCAAATATATTTTTTTCTTTATTTGTCTCTAAAATTATTAGTTCAGGGGAAAAGGAGGAGCAGCAGATGTATCAGCTTTCACTTGCCCCATTTAGATTAAACCGTTTGTCCTTTATGCTGTTTCTTAAATGTGTATTTAATTTTTCATTCTTTGTGATCTAAAAGAGTTAGATTATAAATACTAAATATTGCTTCTTTCTGCTTAGGTGGTGGCTTTTTATCTGGCTGGGAGACAGATTGTTTTGTTGTGTCACCAGCTGATGTGCTGTACATGGATGTTCTGTGATGGCACAGCTGCAGATTAATTGAGGATCATGCTGATAAATCACACAGCATGGAGTTCTGGCTATAGGACATAATGTTTTCAGAGAAATTAAAAAGAAAAATTATTCCTGCGACTGCATCTCTTTCAGTTTGGTAATGTTGTGATAATAGACCTGTACTCCTAACTGACATCCACTTGATAACATTGTTTTGGGAGAGAGAATTATAGGAAGCAAGCAGGGAACAAATCTTCAGTACAAAGTAAATTGAGCAGAAAATACCTTAGTAATCTGCATAAAGAATAACAAATCACATCTAAGCAATACAAAGTCATAATCCCATTTCATTTGTCAGATCCAGGTTCTCTCATATAGTCTTTGCTGTGTTATAGTCTTTCATATATGTTTTTAGGTGGTTTTTTCTCTTTCTGTGAGAAAGAATTTTCTATTTTATTTCCTTCCTAATAAAAATTTGGCAGAAGAATAAGAAAACACACTATTTTCAACTTCAGCAGTATCCTATGGACAGAAATGGAGAGGGATGTGGCCAGAGGTTAAAACCCTGAAGAATCACCTTTATAATCTGAAAGCAATGTTCCCCTTATAGTGCAGAAGCATTTCTCCAAATAAGATAGTTGTAATTTCAAAGTACTGGGCCCATGATTGGGTGACATAAAGGAATTACACCCATATGAAGACAGACAAGATTTTATCAGTCAGAATGTAAACCTTTTAGAATGGTTAGTATCCATGACCCCTTTCCTGTGTCCCATGAGCAGGATACCTCCAGAGGCTTGTATTTTGTTCTGTGTATTTTCTAATTTTTCTCTTCTTCTTTGTTTATAGAAGAATGACTTGTAACATGTCTGAGCATTTCTCAGGTGCCCCCTGACTTTTGCCACCTGTTGAGGGAGAGCTGTGATTATAAAATCTTGCTCAGGGGAGTACATACCCTGTAAATCTCATCTGCCGCTACTGAGGAAATATAGTGTTTGTGCCAGAAACTGTAGGTGTATTTGTCATCTATTTACTGTACAGGTGTAGTTTCTGTTTAAAGATTCATCACATTAGATTTTGGTGATGCAGGACATACATTCTCATTTATCTACTTCAGTATTGCATAGAAATGCAAGGTTGTCATTCATGAAATAAAAATGCAATTCAAACACCTTTCATAAATCTCATTCTTGTAAATCTTTGCTGAAAAAAAACACTGCTATGCCTGAGGTAACTACCCAGTAATGTCTTTAAGATGACTAAATCTTTTGTTAGGGGGTCATTCCTTCTGCAGTATTGCATTTAAAGGCACTCTTAAAAATCACCAGCCCATTTTTTTTTAACTCAAGCTGTACTCATTCTTTTTTTTTTTTTTTTTTTTCTTACAAGACTGGCTACTCTTAGAGCTATCCCTTTGTCATAATTTCAGCAGTTTACATGTAGTTTTTATGAGTACAAATATACAAATACAGTAGTTTTTTACTTAAATGAGTACTTAATAGAGAAACAACTTTTAAACTATCATTTGCAGAAGTTAGGTTAATGTTTAAGGTGAACATATCCCATGGTCTGGCACTGTAGCACAAATGTGATTACCTTAATAACAAAACAACTGTCTATTCCAGAGTGGGAACTACTAATTAAAATAGCTGAAGTTGAGTAAGGTGTTCTAAGAAATACCATTTAGTAGCCACTTTACTATTTAGGATTACACTGCCCTAAATGAAGAAAAGTCTAAATCTGAAGAAGATGATGTCCATGTGCTTGATGGCTGCAGCATGATTCAGTGTAGTTTGTTAATCTGTTATTGTATCATGCTATTTATATATCTTTCTGTATATTAACTGTGACTTTTGTCCATGTGTTCAGCTTTATGCTGGCCAGATGGACAGGAAACTTGAGAAATTTCGAGAAGGTTGTTTTAGGTGTGAAAGCAGAGATTTAGTTTCAGTAGGCTCATCTCTGTGTAGCAGTGTGGTCTGTGTGGATTTGCTGGGATTGGGTCGTTTTGTCCCACACACAGAATGTACTGCAAAGAGAAGGAAAATGATGTATACATCTCCTAATGTGCCATTGCTCAGGGTTCAATTTTATCTCTAGTGAGGAAATTCCCGTGATGAATTTTAGTATGTCAAGTTCTGAAAGGGCAGTTGTTGATTTTTCTGTTTCAATGCTCATGAAACAAATGAATTAAACTGCATGTTCTCCCTAAACTGAGGGATGCAGCTCAGAGAGAGAAGACACAATCTGAGAAAAGATCTTGGCAATAACTTCTTCAGCAGCCAGAGCTGGCATCTGATTTTCGCATTATGTGTACGCAGCATTTTTTACGTGCAGAGCAGCATCACTGAAACATGGTAGAAGCTGAGCCTGAGAATGAAAGTTGCATATATTAGTGAGATTAAAATCTGGCAGATTTAAAATGCAGTCTGTTACTATGGATGGAAAGGAGTATTATATTTCTTAATACTGATAACTTGAAAAATGAGGCTTCTTCTAGTTGAAATTCTAATATCTTCATAAAACTCTGGTGTCCACTTGAAACTATGTGGATTTTTAAATGATGCTTTATATATGTATATGTGCTTTTGAGATACAGCCTTTGAGATGTAGGCTGTGTTACTGTGTTGGACACCCCATAACTCTGGAATCTCATGATGGAGGGAAGGATGTAGAATTGGAGAAGATTATGGGTGAGGGGGTTGTGAGATGGTGCACAGCAGTGAAGTCTCTGACACACCTGTCTGTGAAAGAGGCTGCATTCAGGTTTGGACTTCAGGCTTCACTGAAGGCTCATTAAGCATTGTTGCAAAATAAGCTTGGGCAGGAACTCACTCATCTCAGCTACTATATCTATTAAACTGAAATACAAGTTTCTGTGATGCAAATTCTGTCACCATTGCTGCTCACTGAATTACTTCATCTACCTGTTTCTGCATTAACATTTGCTTAGAGGTACAAAAATCTTTATAGATTACTTCATTCATAAAGTCATTTTCTTCCATTGCCAACCCTGGTGGCACCAGGTGATTTCAGATTGACTCCAGCTAATCACCTAATGACCTAATGAACCCATAAGTAAAATAATTTGTAGTAAGGAAATGCCAAGTCTACATTGACGATGAAGAAAATCATTCCATATGCTGAGAGTTAGCCAGTAGCAGTTATAAAACTTCCCCCAATAGAAAAAAAAAAAAATAAAAAAGAAAAAGGGGGAAACTGAGATGCAATGTGAGAGTGGGAAAACCAAAGTGGAACAAGATAGACAAAAAGCCTTCAAAGTGACCAGGTAACAGCTGTAATGTAAATAGAGGAATAGCTCAGAAACCAAGGAAGCAGTATTCTCTTTGACTGACTCTTTATGCATCATAGAAAAAATATCAGTTTCTAAGCAAAGGAATGTTCAGCCTTATTGTTGCAATTAGTGTTAGATCTAAAGAACACTCTTAGAAAAAGGAACTGAAAGGATACCTCAGTTCTTCAGTCTTCAAAGATTGTCAGTTTTTGTATTGTAAGACTTATTGAACACAATATACAGAGCACAGGTGATGTTTCTGTGGTTTCTCTGGAGCAAGGAATTCTGCAGAAGTATGGCATGTAGATATTGCAATGGTCAGATGATTTTAAGAGTTTTCAAAGAATCAAGTAGCAAATGGTTGGAGTGTACACTAACTTTGAATATGTTTCTGACCTTCATTAGGATTAGTACTTTACAGCTGGCAGCAGTGGCAATGAGCCTATTAAATAATTGAGAGAGGCCTTGAGTATTTTCTATAGCCATAGGAGTGTGGCAGCTAAACAGCTACCTATGGTTTTGAAGATGGGATGGAAAAGTGAGAAAAATATAAATCTCCTGTGATAGCATCTGGTAGACACAGGGATTTTGCCTTGATAAAAAGGCTTCTTCCTCACCAAGTCATGAAAACATCTGATGATTAAAATATTACTGAATACCTACTTGCACCAGCTTGTAGACATGCTAATTACAAGTAGGTGTGACAGTAGGTATAACCAGTACTTGAGGAAATTATGACTAAGATGTTCGTGGGTGGAAAAGAGGCCGTTTTTGCTATGCACCATCCTGTTCTGTATCAATTTCTTTTGTTTGCTTGCATTTCCCCTGTATGTTGTGCTAAGTTCCCTTAAAAGATACACCTTGTGCAGCAGGGAGACCTGTTTGCCATGACCAGCTGTTTAAAGCATGGAGCTGAGCATGGGGAAGCTCGGGATTGGAGGAAGAGGTGGTATTTCCCCTGATTTACACAAAATAGGAGCATCTGGAGGAAGCTGGAGTCTGCAGAAAGAATTAGGTGGAACAGTCCAGGAAACCCTAAAGGGCTGATGTGTTTGAAAACAAAGGCTGGCTGGCTGGTGAAGAGCTCACCTCATGAGGAAGCAAAGAAGGATTTGCTAAAAAAGTCATTTTCATTTGTCTCTGGCTGAGAATTGGGAGGCCGGAATTTTGATTGCAAGAAAAACTGAATAGGATAAAATAGTGTAGAAAAGTGAGGGAGGAGCAAATGGAAAACAAGAGAAACAGAAAGTTGTAATAGCTTTGACAGTGTTTTTTCTGGTTTGAGTGTGAGAAGTCACATAGCAAAGTTGTCAACCTCCACAGAACTCCTGTGGTATTGGTATTTGCAGAAGGTCCTAAATATTTGAAATTGAAATTGAGGCCTTGTATCTTGAAGTCCTGTAGTATTTTCCCTTTTTTTTTTTTTTTTAATTGTTTTGTTCTCTCTTTGCATGTCTGAAGTACAAATTTCCTTGTGCATGTGTACTTTGAGCAGAGGATATGATAGTGCCTTTATCAAATATTAACAGCATTAGAGGTAGTTGCTAATATCAATTACTAGGGAGGGTTTTTTCTTCTCTTTCAGTAAATATTTTCGGTTACCCTCAACCATGTATTTCTCTAAAATTTTGTATTTCCCATGTGGAAAAGTTCTCCTAAAAGTAACTGCTAAGCAAATTATTGCTACTATTATTATTATTATGATTATTATTATTATTTTATTATTATTATATTATTATTATTATTGTTATTATTATTGTTATTATTCTTATTAGTTACATGTAATTCCATGTATCTTGAACAGTGTTAAAATTGACTATTTGTGCTTATTCCTTTGGATTGCCAATTCCCTGCTAGCTTAACATCTATTTTCTTAAACTTCTGTTGCAAAAAGACAGGTACATGCTTTAAAACACTCATTTCAGCATTTTGAGTTAAAGTGTTTATACACCAAGCTTGATGAGTTTTTTCCTAATTGACAGAGAATGCACTGTGTTATTTTTATAGTATATTAGGTGGGAAAAGCATCTGCTTTATAAATCTTCCTATAAATTTGATACCAACAGAATGCACTGCATTTATATCATTTATGAACTCATGGAGGGATGGTGGGCATACTTTGCACTGAAAAGATGTCTCACTGGGATCCAATTTTCAACTTTCATGAGAGAGTATAAATCAACTGCAAGTGCAAATCAGCGAAGAAAAAAATAAAGGGAGAAAACAAAATAATTTTGAAATCTCCATGAAAGAAACAGGAACTGATTGTCATAATATCAAATGGTAAGAGGAAAATTTTAGAAGGTAATACCTGCAAGTCAAACAGCAGCATCAGTGAGGTAATTTTCAGCAAGCAGGTGTAGCAAGATAATTCTCATTAATGAGTTTATAATTTTTGAAGATCTGATCTTTCCTATGTTAACAGGGCAAAATGTCCTTTGGCTTCTAGAAAGTCTGAACTTTTTAGCAGTTCATATGCAAACTTGATCTCCCTAAGATGCTCAGGTATGGTGCAATAGTATCCATGCCTAGATCAAGGTGTTCTTGCTTTTTACATTTTGTTAGTATTTCCTAACATCTGCCACAGATGTGAAAAAAGCATTGACAAGCTGGAAGTCAGCTTCTGAGTATCACATTATGAGCACAGTTAGTGATACACCTAAATTATCAACATTAATATAAAACTTGTGATATATTTATTAATGCTGTGTAGAAGCCAAATAAAATTATAAGTACTGGTTTTTCTATATGTTATTTCTGCAATCAGAGAACTATAATCAGGGCATATATCAGGTTATCAGAGGGTTTTCATTATATTTATTATACTTTTCTTTCTCTTTGACAAATATTTCTAAGAACGTACTAAATGTCTGTGTGGTAGCCCGGATACTCTATTTGCTGGGTATGTGATTTTGGTTGGAGTAGTGATGGGCTGAGATGATACAGTATCTTTTAAGTATTAATGACATGACAAATTAAAGCAAGATCTTAAATGTTTAGAGGACAAACTGGGATCACTGAGACCCTAGTTCTTGATTTGCACAATGTGAAATGCACACTTGCAAAATTCTCATTTCAGAAATTCTCAGTGAAACCCTTCTCTCAACCCAAAATTAAAATTCTCCTTTTCAAGGAGAGGTCTTACACTGAATTTTAAAATACTGATAATATATAGAGGTTTATTGGCCTTCACCTGAGCATGGCATTTTTGTACTGGGTTTTTGCTGGCTGCAGCAGAGTGTGTGCCGTGACTCTCCGTCCAGCATGAGCTGGTCATGGACCATGCAAGCCCCTCTTGCATGTCTGGAGTGGGGCACTTGGGAGGGGTGGTCAGGTGCCTTTCACCCTCTACTTGTGTCTCTGCAAGGCCACTGTGCTGAGCAGTCCCAGGGAGGAGCCGTGGGGAGGCTGACCAGTGCAAAAGGATCAAACAGAGCTTCAGAACTTACCTGACATTCAGAATCCACTGAATTTCCATGTAAGTTCTTAAAAAGTGAGGGAAGGAGTCACTATTGAAACCAGTGGTTTTGTGGGTGGTCACTTAGGTAAGACACAATAGGTAAGATAAATAAGGTTTTGAGTCCTTCAGCTTATTTGGTTTTAATCTTGATCTCATTGTGAGTTTTGGACACCTTTACCTTCAAGCTTCACAAAACTAAACCTGCTTCTTCAGGGTGCTTACGACTTTTTGTTTTACCTTTGTTTGGAGGTAGAATAGAGTTAGTGGTAGACCCAGGGTAACAATGTGACTTGACTGTGATTCTGCTTCAAAAAGGCCTGATCTCAAGCTAGTGGGAGGGGGAAGGACAGCCTATTTCTCCATAAACAGTCCTGCTACAATTCCTTCTTGTCCCTCTCTTCCCTTGCTGGGGCAAACTCCCTATCCTTGTCATTTCACCTAAACTGACCTGGTTCTAGTCCAAGTGTAGCTGGCTTGGATTTGAAAGGACAGTCAAATGCAAAAGTTAGAGAGAGGTCTAAGTATCTTCAACTGCAAAACAGGTTAAAAGGTTTCATGAACATCTGCAAATGTACTGGTATATGAATGCTTTCTGGTTCTGTCCAGGTGTGTGCCTTCTGGATGCCCTGTGCTCAGAGAAGATTTACTGTGGGTGAGGAAAGAGACTTCTGAATGTGTTTCATTAGACATAATCACTCTGGCTTTGCTGTTTGAATAGCTAAATAGAAAGGAGATCTCAATAGTTTGCCATAGCCTAAAAGAGCCACAGTTCAGTCAGCAGGTTTGGTTGCCAAAGGGATTTGTTTAAGCAAGGGAAATGTATTGGCAGAAGATGACTTTGCTTCAGTTTTACATACACTTATTTTTGTAAAAATGTCTGCTGAAGCATAACCCTTTTACAGTAAATGACAGCGGATGTAGTGAAGTTAGATGTAGACATTTTTCTAAAGTGTTAGTTGTTTGGGTTTTTTGTTTTTCTTTTAATTTATCTTGGTAACACTGTCCAAATAAACACTATTGTGAATGTTTTAGTCATAGATTTGTTTCATTCTCATATTCGGAATATGGCATTTCTATGTTCATTGTGATAAAATTCAAAAGGAAGTAACAGTCTGCTGGAAAGGTAATTTGAGAAATGAATCAGAGTGACTTGAGAAGCTTGTAGGTGTTAGGATGACAGCCAGTTTCAGTGCATATAAATATCTATTTTGATAATAAGACAAAGAAGAAAATAGAAAACTTTTCAAATAATTTAAAAACAAACACTATTTCCATTGAACTGTCTTGCAAAGAAGATGAAGGAAATACACTGGAATATTTTGCAAAGCAATCAACGTTAGGATGAAGTTCTTGTTTTCAGCAATATTGGTGTTGTAGAGTTTTTTCACAGTTCCCCTTATAATTTGTCAAAAGGTAGTAGTGTATTCTATGGAATGACAGTGCTTAAGAGCATGCTATGTCAGTATACAATTATATTTTCTCTTTTTCACTTGAAAATATTACTAGTGTTTTCTCTAACTTGTTTTATTACTCTTTTTCTCACAAGGCACCCGATTTTGGTTTTGAACTCTGTATTTTCTGTTAAAATGTGATGTTTGTCTTTCTAACACTGAATTTAGCATGATTTCTGCATGGGATGTATAAATATGCTAATATGCTAATACTGTTAATGTATTTGAACTGATGCAGTTTTATGAAAATGTCCGTGTGTCTTAATTACTAATTTCTTAAGGAGGTGTGTGTATATAGATATACATATATATATATATGTATGTATGTATGTATGTATATATATATACACGCACACACTAGTAATTGAACTGAAACACTACATGCAAAATGTTGCTATATATATATGAGTAAATGTGAATCATAGACTGGTTTAGGTTGGAAGGGACCTTTAGGGGCATCCAGTTTCAGCCCCATGCAGTGAGCAGGGACCCTTTCAACTAGATCAGGCTTCTCAAACTCCATCCAACCTGACCTTGAGAACTTCGAGGGATGGGATGATAGATGAGTGGGTGATCCCATTTCTTATGTTTGCAGTAAAGTTACAATACTTGCTATTATAAAATTAAATACTTCAGAACCGTAAGAAAAAAAATGAAAATAAGTCAAAATTCAATATAAATTTAAAATTTTCATGTGTTGTAATTTTGACAAGTACAAGGTCACAGAAAACCATACTAATTTTATTTAAAGCCCACTGTATTTTATTTGCTGACACTTTGAGATAAAATGCTTAAAAACCCTTTTATGGACCTATAATGCGTTAAATATTTATTTTTAAATGTGCATGCCAATGAAAAATGATTGGGAAATCTGTTACGAAAACCAATGTCTTCAGTATGTGGTTTTGTCTGGAGTTTAGCATATGAATTCGACCCAGCTAAAAATAGCCCTGGACTCTGGCCACTCCTTTTGGCAAAAGTATTCTTGTTGTCTTGGGACACGAGGAAATGGCAGCCACCATGAGTTCATGTGCTGCTTCAAACTGTCCAAATTTTCTTCTGAGCAGAGCCAGCATTTAATTTGTGTCTGTCTCCAGGCCAAAGATCGTGTGGGTATTGGTCCTCTTGCCCTTACAGTGATAATCCATTTGCCATTAACTGGACTTTGCTTCAAAAATACTGCATGTTTAATCCAGTGGACTGGATCTCTACTACCCAGTGCTGTAACACAAAGATAATGGGCTACAAGAGAGATTAATAAGATTTTTGAGTCGCAAAAGCATTAAGTCAGTTTAAAGCTATTGGTTAAGCTGCTCAGAACTGGTAATGCATTAATCTTGAGCTGTGGTGTATGAGTGCAGCCACTGCTGGTGTACATTAAAACATCTACATGGTCACCTTGTGCTTAGCTCTTTTTCAGACTGAGTTAGCAATAACGCTCTCCTAAGTCTTAAGGTGAATTTGCAGGAGATGAGTTAACAAAGCATATGCAGTGATTCTCGGTTGCAGATGTCTGGTTTTATCTGCTTTATGGATACCAGGGCTAGAAATCTGGGATGGCTGGATATTTCTTCTGCTGTAGAGCCATCTATTCCAGTTTGGACTCTTGAGCCTGCTTTGATCCTCCTTCTGTTGGTGGATCTGACTGACTTCCACCCCTATAAGGACTGCAAAAGCCTCATTGGCTTATGGTGGTGGTGGTGAGCCTTAGCTTGAATATTCCCATGCTGCTTCTGCACTTCATTTCGTGTTAGTGCAGTTAGAACCCCAGGTGAAAATATCTCTCCAGTCTGTTTAATTGGTGTTAAGGTCTTCTAGTCCAGAACTGGCATGTCATTTAGAAATTTGTTTGATGGTTATTTCCTTCTAAGGTTGTGAAAATGACAGTGTTGCTTGTTTCTTTTTGTTTGTTTTTTTTCTCATTCTTTTTGAACCCTTTTATATGTGTGTTTTTGTTTTTTTTTTTTCCTCTGCCTAGACCTGGTTAACCATTTCTGTGAACAGGTCCTCAATTTTTTACTTTGTCCCTACTTTCCTGTCGTAGCCCCATCTTCCCCTGGTGTCGACTCCGTACCCTTACAGCGCACAGGCAGTCAACACGGCACACAGAACGCAACCGCGACCTTCCAGAGGGCCAGCTATGCGGCCGGCCCCGCCTCCAATTACGCAGACCCCTACCGACAGCTGCAGTATTGTCCTTCTGTTGAATCTCCATACAGCAAATCTGGGCCAGCCATCCCACCCGAAGGGACCTTGGCTAGGTCACCTTCCATTGATAGCATTCAGAAAGATCCCAGGTGGGTGAAACCTTCTTCATTGTCTTTTATTTCTTGCTCGCGCTGAGGTTTGTAATTGCGGTTTGCTTTGCGTGTTTCTGCTGTTGGATTAAAAAAAAAAAAAAAAAAAAAAAAAACTAGCTGTGGTGGTATACGAAAGATTTTGTTTGCATGACAGCATTGTCCTAATGCATCACCTTGGAAAGCTCTCATGAGCTGTTCTGTTCAATGAAATGATAGGTGTGGTCTTCAATGTGTGTGTGTTTAGCCTGCTTTCAGTGGTGCCACCCGTCAAAAGCTTAAGAAGAGTAATTTTCTCTGGAAATGGGAGGAGTGGAGTGACTGTTGACTCTGTAGCCATTGTGGATTGAATTTTCAAGTTGCTTCTTGGGCAGAAGTTGTTTCAGTTCTTGGTTTGTCTACATGTAATGTTGATAAATGCTGCAGAAAAGGGTATTTCAGTGTTGTGCAATGAGACCAAGCAGTGTGATAGTGACACGTAACCGGGGTTATGTTTCATCCCATGTGTTGTACAGGCTTCCAGTGCCAGAGTGTGGTAAAAGAATGTATGATTACAGCTTTGCAGAAATGATTATCGTTGTGCATGCTTTTCAAATATTTAGCACAATTTTTAATGTTTCTAGTGGTCATCCTCGTCTAGTTAGGGAAGGTGCAAGGAGGAAACTTTGCAGCCCAATCAGGCACATGTACTAGAGAGAGAATTCTCTGGGAAATTATTTGACTTCCATGATAACCACAAGAAAAATGCTAGCTGGAATCCTCAATGCACTTTGTGATTTTGTTCAGTTTTCTGAGGGAAAAGAAAGCAATTCTCTTTGGTAACTTGAGTTTAAACTTGTTGAAAGTGTTAGTTTATACCAAGGTTTTTCTTTGGCAGATGGTGTGATTTATTTATTTATTTGTTTGTTTGTTGTAATGTGTAATTTAATGATAGGAGAGTCCAAAAATTCGCCTGCAACCATAATGCTGGAGGTTTTTAAGTAACAATTTGAAAAGACTTCTTTCCCAAAATTGGGAAAAAAAAATAAATCATAAACTGGTTCTTTACTTGTTTAGCATTGTAGCAGTTCTCTCTCTCTCTCCACCCAGGAACAGAACAGCAGAGATAACATTTTAGAGCACATCAGAAACATCACTGCTTGCAGGGTTTTACTTGTTGAGAACATTTATTTTCAACTTTTTTTTTTCCCTCTTAGCTTTAACTGTAGAACTTTGAAAACATATAAATTTAATTGCTCCCCTTCTTCCCCCTGCCCCAAAGCAAACATTAGTAACGAGGGAAAAAGTCTTTTTCTGAAACGGTGGTATTGTATTTCTATTCCAGTATGCAAGAGCCTATGAAAAAAAAATTGCTTTGTAATTGTGTTACATTGAAAGTTAAAGAAACTCACATTAGGATGCACTAGGCCAGAGGAGAAATGATTGTAATCTTATATGAAATGTTCTTAGGGAGAAGTATGATGGTGTTGAAAATGCTATTCCTTATAAACAGGAAAGACATATTTACAGTATCTCTACAGGTCTTAGACATAATGTCTTTTTAAGAAGAGGTTACTTCTGTTCAATTCCTTTGCTATCACTTTGCAACTGTTAGCCAGTTAATGTATAGGATATGTGCTAGTATTTTCAATTTGCTTCTTTTTTGGTTTTTCCTTGTCTTGTGGTGCCTTTTGTACATTCACAAGTATTGGTTTCTGTGGGTAAAATAGGAGTGAGGAGGCATCTAGGTATAAAATGAAGTTCATAAACCCTTTAGAGGGGATCATTAAATATTATTATAATGTTAGATGGTTGGAAATTTGTACAAAACTTCTGTAAATAAGTTTGCATTACTCTTGATTTCATTTATTTGATCCATAGGCTGTGTGTGGTATATATTAGTATTTCTGCCCTTGCATGTTGGTTTGAATAATTCTGATAAAGAAATGTCAGAAACACATTCGATTATGTTATGCCTTAATCCCCAGAAGCCATACTCCACTGGGACAGACTGACTAGTGAAACTGTCTGTGGCCTATAGCAGTTGCTGATAATTCAGCTATTGGAAAGACATTGGACATTTGAAAGGAGTTTGGAGAAAAGTAATGAAAGCAATCAGAATGCTTTTAACGTGTTGATTTATATGAATAGATTACAAAAATGCCAGTATATTGCAAGTGCAGAACTGATAAAATGAAAGACTTTCCAGATACTTCAAGAAAAATATGGAAGAATAGAAGTTCCTACAACCAGGAAAAAGAAAACCACCCAAATGCAATACAAACTTTCAGTGGCTGTGTTAAGTTGTGCTGTTATGCCCAAAGGGTTACCAGTTACATCTTACACAACAAGAAAAAAGTACACAGGTTGGTCAGCAGCTGCACTTTGTCAATTGAGAAGTCCCAAGTGTCCTTACAGCCGTGTTGATGCTTTTGTTGGTTGGAGTGTTTTGTGACTGCCACAGATTTGTAGAGGGCAGTAGTAGGCATCATTTTCAGACACCAAACCTACCTGTCCAACCAGAGGTCAAAAAAAATACTCAGTGGCAGAGGAATATTTGCAAGACAAAAGCACACTATTTGCAGGCTTTTGATTAGCATTTCCTATCTGTCATCCAGCTCAAGATGAAAAAGTAGATATTCAGGAGAGATTGTACTCACCCTAATAAGCAATTAGCATTCCTAAAATTGAACATAATTTTCTGGAATCTTCCGTTCAGACAGAAATTCTGTCTGGAGGCCCAGAAAAATGGTTGGCAGGCACTGATGTAATTGACAATTTTTTCCATTGTTTTCACCATGTAGTTTGTCTTACTGATACTCCTAATTTTAAATACGTGTTCTGAGCTGACATTTGGCAAATGAAATTTTAGCTCAACATCTGTTCTCCATCATCCAGTTGTCATAAAATGCAGTTCAATGTTCATTAACTTAAAGTTTAGGACAAAAACTTTAAAAAAATGGGGATTGAGATGTTTACAATAGAGTTTGTGGTAGTGTATAATTTTTAGTTTATTCAGGTAGACTGTTAGCTCATAGGAGCTCATAAACAGGTAGTAAAACCTTTACACATCTATACAGTTGGAGAGTGAGTCTTTGTTGTTTAAAGAGGATGTAAGTCCCATATCACTGTCAGAAACAATACTTAAGTTATGCATATGGGAAATGAAAAAGTTCATAGCGTTACAGACTGATTTTTCAGAGCATTCTTTTATGTTTACTTCATATAAAAGGAAAAGAAATATGCAGTAGGGCTGTGGTATCAACTGTTTCATGCTGTAATCTCTTATATGAAGATGTGGTATAAGAAGGGAAAGAACACAGAATTTATTTTATAGTTATTTGGTTTCTTCTGAACTGTGAATGACAAGTCCTGAGTATTTTAAAGTATCAGAAATACATGTTAATGTGACATGTTAATACATGTTACATTAATATACATATTTTCCAGCCTACTTTCATGAAGGAAGATTAATCTGTCTTGGCAGCAACAAATTATTTGTGGTTTGTGTATATACTTACTGTTTTATTATTATTTTATTCTTCAGTTTTATTTTGTCTGTTTCTGAATTTTAGGAGAACTGGAGAATCCTAGAAATAGAAATGTTCGGATCCAGTTGTCAGTATGGGTGCTTTTCAGATTTTATTCCAAAATCCAAACTTGCCAGATGTGTATAAATTCCTTAATTGTTGAAGTTTTAAAGTCGTAAGAAACTGTGTACATGTACCACTGTGGCTGTTACTCTTGCTACACAACAGATAAAAAACAGAACATTTTCATTTCCTCCATTTAAATACATACCAATGAGGTTTTGTGGTGCAGTGTTTTTGCTGGTTTATGAACTCAAGCTGTGTGGTTTAATGTGTCCAGTCAGCAGGTGTCCTTCATTGTTGTGTGACTTCCCACCTGTTTTTGTTTACACACGTATATACAGGTCATCCCCTGCAAAGAAGCTGGCTAAAAGCTGAGGTAACAGCAAGAATTATGTGGAATATACCCCACCATGGCTGCCAAAGATTTTCAGAGCTCACTGTCCATTTTCATATTGCCTTGAATTATATTGATCTGCACTTAAAACTTTTCATTATGGCTTCACTTTTCATGTGTTTCAGAACCTTTAGAACTGTTTATTCAGAAAAAGTGGGATAATTTGGTGACTTAAACTGTAAAAGGTCAATTATTCATTACAGAACAGACTGCAGTAATGATTGGGCTCTTGTTTAAAAAGGCATTAGACAATCATGTTGCAACTTCTCAAGAAAAAGAGAAATTAAACCCAGTTATCTTGTAGTAGTTCTCACCTTTAGAACTGTCAGGATGTAAGTCAGCACAGAGAAATTTTCTAGGTATTGCATGATTTAACTGTAATACCCTGAAATGTTTCTGTTCAGTTTTGCTTTTTGAGGGTCAACTTCTCATTTCATTTCCTCTGCTGACCTTAGTTTCATTCTAAGCAGAAAACAGTGCTCTCTATCTTCTAAACTTGTAAACTGGCTTTTTTTTCACTTAGGAAAGGATATAAATTAGATCAGCATATTTTGTGTGAACTGTAACAACTCATCTTTTTTCTCTTTTTTTTTTTTTCCCCCCCCAGAAATATATTTCATTTCCAAAATACAAGCTGGAGAGCATCCTTTTTCTGTACGAAAAATGGTAGAAGTGGAATAAACTCCTGGCTAATTTCTATGCTCTCATAAAACTGCTTATAAGATTAGCACAGAGTTTGGAGCATGGCCTTTTAAATGTTGCTGCAGGAGCCTTCTCCAAATATTTAATCTCACTTTGTTACAAGGACTGTCTCAGTATTAACAGTGTAAGTCTGAATAGCAGCCAGGAACTCTGAGAGTATAAAGAGGTAAGAAAATAACAGTAGAATCCTGAACAGGTGGGATGTTGGCAGTCTTGGCAGAAACTTTTGTGGTAGGTTCTTTGGGTAGGGTTGTCACCTTCAGAAAGAAACGTCTGGTGAGATAGAAAGGCTTGCTGTGACTGTGGTACAGCTGGTGGCAGCACTATGCAGTAGTGCTGTTTTCAGGCCTGAGACATGGGCTGGGGTTTACAGAATGCCAAGGGATTGGTGGTGGCATCGGTGAGTTTCTGGCCTAACTATTTCTTTCATACAGGAGGGAAATACTAGGTTTACTTTCCCTACACAGAAATCGTAGTCTCTCAGAATTTAATCTATACTCCTGTTAGTATGAAAAACTGTCCACAGAAGAAAAAATTTGAACAGTCTAAACAGCACAAAAATACCCCCAATTCAAGAACGGCAAGTCTGGAGCACATTGCAATTCTTCATACAGATCTCTTCTACTTGGAAGGTAGGAATTTTTACTCAGTGCACAAGTTAGTTTTTAAAAAGCATAGCTGCTCTGATAAAATAAACAGCAATCTGTTTCCCTTTCCTGATGAAGATAATTAAGGATGAATCTTACTTCATTAAAATAGGTGAGGATGAAACCCATAGACTGTCCTGCAGTCTGTTAATTTGGGATTCTGGGACCTAGCTGGAAACCTTGTCTAGAAAAGATTTTCCCAGAGAGTATTTATTTAGTTCCAGCTTGAGCATGGCAAAATAAACAAATATCTAACTGGTCCTTGCAAGTGTCAGCTTATGGCAAGATAAAGTATTGATATGCAGTACTTGTAAAACTTATTTTTGTGTGTGTTTGAGCACATTGCAGTATGTGCCAACAGTTCCTGTCTTTCCGCTATTTACATTGAGGTGGTTTATAAATGGCTGGGGAGGCGTTGGGCACAGGTGGAGCCACACAGCACAGCAAATGCAATTCAGTATGTACAGAATTATCCACCTGTATTTGCTATTTTTTCTCACTGGAATTTGCCCTATATTGTTTAGCAACCTTCTTTCTCTAGGATAAATGCTTGGTAGTTAAAAAAAAATAAAAAATACCAGCCAAGCTAAACGAAAGAAAGAGAAAATTAAAAAAAAAGAAATTAGAACTGTAGTCTACAGGAATGAAGTGACTCTGCTTTTAGCTCATGAAGTAGTTACTACCCTTTCTCTCCTTTTTGACTGGTACCATTTTACTGACAGTGTGAAAGGCCACTCAGTAATGTTGCCATTCTGTCTTTCAATAAATCCAATCCTATCATTAGAAAATCTGCTCTGTTGTGATCACAGAACATCACACTTTCAGGATATTACAGTAACATGGATGGTGCTGGTCCATGTAGTTTGAGTAATGAGTATGTCCAGGAGAGCTTACATTTTCTAACCTATGAGCAGAGTAGAAGAGGTTATGTGTAGCAATTTATTTGTCACGTTATTTAGTAGTATGCAGAGTATAATTTTGAGAGAGATGATACCTTGTCTCTTGTTTTGATCTACAAGTTTAGCTCCTCCAATCCTCTCCCTCCAGCAGAAAATAATTCCTTTCCATTGTGCTGGAGGGAGGAAAGCCAAAGGCTCCTTAGGTACTTGTGACTGAGGCAGGGCATTCATGAGGATGCTGGCAGGAGAGCTACGTAGTGTGGTAAGTGCACTTCTAATAGCTCAGGGGAGATGGGACTGATGTTTCCTTTTTGAAGTTTTATATTTATGTTAACCTTCCTTCCTCCCCTGTGCTGGGGGAGGCAACAAAGCCCTTTCCTCTCTTTCTTTCTTCATCTGTTGTGTCTTTTAATGGCCTTATTCATCCAAAAAGAAGCAAGTGGACGGTGTACTTCATACTGTTCATAGCTCATTTCTGGTTCTTGCATGGAATTACTGAGCTTCTAATGGCAAATACATGTTTCAGTGTAGTTTTTGCCTTTGTTTGCTACACGTTTTGCTCAGCATCCTATGGCTCATTTGCAAACTTTGACAGATGCAACATCTATGTGGTGCCTTTCTATGATGACTGTTAGAGCCAGGAAATGTTATATTTCTTAACCAGACGTTAAAAACAAGGAGGAGATTCATACTCTCAGGCTTTACTTGGCTTGTGTAAGCTGTTACGATTTTCTGGCAAAATAAACCACGTAAGAAGCTTCTCAGTAGTAACTCTTGGACATCTCATCAGCCAAATGGGTAATAATGATCTTACTGTTTACAGGGACATTGAGAATAAGTTAAACTTTTAAGGTGCTTTGAAGTTCAAAGGATAATTTTGCATTTACTTTCATGGGAAATGCGACGGGAGCAGGAAGAGGGAAATAGATGGAAAAGATGAATGGGGGAAAATTTAAAGGAGTGATAGAAGATCAGGATGCATAGTCTCAATTTTTTTCATTAAAAGAAGCAACTGAAAGTCATCCTTGATCATGAGATAAATTGCCATGCAGAGATTGTTAGTTTCAGAAGCTGGCAGTGTCATATACCATAGCTATTTTATAAGCAGGAAACAAGAACTAGCATTGAGAGTGCAAGAGAATAACATCAAGCGTTTGCTGAAAAAATATCTCTACTGTAGAGCAGAGCTAAAATGTTTGAAAGGAAAGAATGGTCAACAACTTTTATTAGTTCTAGCAGAACTTTATAGCTTTTATAAGTTGAGAGCTTGACTTTAAAAATTTCAGCTCTATGTAGATTTAAAATTTTATTATATGGTAATAGACCAGCTCACTCAAGATCAAAAAAATCTCAGACTATTCTGAGTCAGAAGGGGCCCATAAGGATTATCAAAGTAGAATGGTCCCCGCACAGGACACACCAGGAGTCACACCATGTCCCTGACAGCACTGTCCAAATGCTTCTCGAACTCTGTCAGCCTTGGTGCTGTGACCTGTAGAGGTCCCTGGCCCAGTGCCCAACCTCTGGTGAAGAACCTTCTCCTGATACGCAATCTAAACCTTGCTTGACACGACTCAGGCCATTCCCTTGTGCCCTGTCACTGGTCAGCACAGAGCAGAGATCAGTGCCTGCCCCTCCTCTTCCCCTCATGAGGAAGCTGTAACTGCAGTGAGGTCTCCCCTCAGTCTCCTCCAGGCTGAATAGACCAAGTGACCTCAGCCACTCCTTGTATACAGCTTCCCTTCAAGGCCCTTCACCATCTTCATTGCCTTCTTTTGGCATCAGAGCCTGATGTGAGGTCCAGCCTCCAGCCTTTATTTCTCTGGCTCATCACCAGATCTTCACCACCTTCACTTGGCTTGTTCTTTCTCAGCCTGCTCCACTGCCCCACTCCAGGAGCTCAGTGAACAAGTGAGCACCTCACTTGAGCACAGATGCACCTCAGTTCTTAGCATTAAGCAAGTGGTTTCCTAGGTAGCAAAAGATGCCACTGCTCCCATAGAAAACTGCAGCCATTGTTGCCAGGGAAACTCCTAGTCTCTAGACTTACTGTGAAATATTTGGGGTTTTTACTCATTTGATTTTGGTTGGTTAGTTTCTTTAAGCCACTGCAGCACCAGTGGGACCACTTGCTGCTTAGCTTGCCATTTACCATTAATAATTTGGGGGTCATGTTTGTCTTCGCTGTTTAATGAAGTGGAAGGATCTGGATAGCTGAAGACCTGGAATGAAATGGAGAGGCTTTCTTAGCCCAATGGAGGGCTAAGAGTGAGATATCTAGGTTTCCTGAACATACCAAAGGTAAAAATGCAGGGAAGGAAGGGACATGTGTAGAAAGGAAAAGCTATGTAAACTGTCCCAAGATAAAACAATTTATGTCAGAAAATGACCAAAAGTTTCACAGGGTTAGGGAAATATTTTAATAAAGTTTTTTACTCTTTAGAAATAATTTGAAGTTAGCTTGATAATCTTTTCGTTTCATGTGAAGACATTACAAATTTATTTCATGGATTTCTTTTTGAAGAGGAGGACTGATTTTTGGTTTTATTCTGTTTGATGCTATGTTTTTCTTTCTACCTACCTGAATTTGAGCATCTTGACTGTCGAAACTTGGTTTGAAAGTTTGGGCCTAATAAGCAGCTTAAGAACAGTGGTCCTCTGTGTGTGTGTGTATGTGTGTTGGTGAGAGGAATGAGTACAGGCAACACAGGTGTAACAGGGTTTCTTAGTAAAAGCAGCTTCATTACTTTCCTGTCAGCCAGGGGTGCATAACATTTCCTTGTGACTCTCTCAGAATCTGTGCTGATCCATCAGTCTCACTTACTCCAGCTCTTGTTGCTAGTGTGAAAAGTGGTCCCTTTTCTTGACCAGGAGATGGCTGCTAGAAGTCTAGGCAAAGGGTGAGCCTGGAGCAACCTACAGGTGTTTGTTTTTCAGAGGTATTGGTACTTTGCTGTTAGCTGAGTGATATTGCTGCTGTGCATGTTCTGGTTGAGAACTTGGAGCTGCAGATCTTAAGCAGGAGTGTGCAGGGAGTTCCCTGCTTGTAGAGAGCCAGGGTGTCCATGCCCACTCACAACAGGGGGTTTGCTGCCAGTGAAATTTACTGCAGCTGAAGGAGGACACAAGATGTTTGAATATTTGATATTTCATAGCTGTAGTTCATGTCCACCGATTCACAGAGAGAAGTGCCCTTTGTTGTTCAGTGAAATGATCCTGTAATTACATACATAGTATGTATTACATTACACCATAGCTAGATTTATGGCCTTAAAATAAAAGGAATTTGTTTTCCCCTTCAAGAAACTGGCCTTTAAGGGCTTACCCTTTTTACGCCTTTTTAGGTTTCTGTATAGTTCTGTGATTCCTTCCAATACCTTTTAATGGGGAAGGCTTGACATTTTTCTGCATGAGAATAGCTGTCTAACATCTTGTAAAGCTCTGGCTGCACACAAATGGGCACATGGGGATCTTTTAGATGTTTTGCTGTTAGCTTTTTCAGGAAAAAATGGGAGAAAGGGATTTGACTTCTCCTGTGCCTTTACCTGAGTTCACCATGGTTGGCCAAATTGCAGAACCTCTTTTTCAGCAAGGCATTTCATCTCTCATGGATTTAGAAATTCTTTTAAATGCATGAAATCATCTCTGCAGAATGAAATCTTCTTTGCATAGTCTTCTCCAGTGGATTTTTTTCATTTGTCTGCAGCTACATTTTTTTAAATGAAATTTTATCCTAAACTGCCAAGGTTTTATCTGCAGCTGTGAAGGGATAACAGATCCTGTCAGCCGCTGCTTTTTCTGTGGCATGGCTCCAGCAACCATCTGTTACCTTTCTGCTTCTGCATGATTTACACACCGGAATCTCCCCTCCTGAAAAAAAAACGAAACACCACAAAAACAAAATAGTAGAGAAGTGCTGCACAAAAGCTGGAGGACCAGTTCTTGGGTCTGATAAGAGAGACTTCAGAGCAATTTGGTTGTTTTGTAGGAGGAAGGGGCTGCCTTTACACAGGGGGAAATGGCCTGCATGGAATTTTCTTATTCAAAAGTGTTTGTGCATGACTTTCACAGAGAAATTCAGGAGAAATGCAAACTGAACACCTCTCCACTTTTCCTTTTCAGTTAGGAGTTTGAGCTGATCAATTTTCAAGTCAGCTAGGTGGAAATATTTTCATTGAGAAGCCCATTTATCACCTCCTATATGCCTGTAATCATATCAGTTGTACACATGGGTGCAGTGAAACTGAGCCTAATAGTTCCTAATCCACACTAGGTTTATTACTAAGCCAGATTTGCTTCATAATAATAATGCAGACAGCTTCTCAGAATCACTTGCAATGTGAATGCAGAAGTCTTATTCCTGTTTCATTTCATATTCATCAACATAAAGCTCTCTGATACTGAACTTACATGCTCTTTGCTTTTGTTGTTCTATAATAAAATCAGATTTCAGTTTAGATTTTATTATTTATTAATATTAAACATAACTACATTTCATTCTGTTCTGGTGTTTGTATTGAGGATTTTTTTGTTGATTTTTTTTTTGTAATTAGCACTGAGAATGGTGTAGGAGTCATTAGCTTCTCAACTGTTTTCCAAGAACACATGATGAGAAGAAGCCTGCATTTCATTGCTGAAAGGAAAAACAAAAAGGTGTTTAGAAGGGTGAAGGGAAGAACTGATGGAACTGTTTTCCTTCAAAAGAGAGTTTCTTGGGAAAAAAAATCAGGAAAATTGTGTATCAATCTCACTAGAATTTATTTAACATTTAGAGCATTATTTTTTTATTTTGCATCTCTACAATTAAGAATAGAATGGATGGCAGAGAAATTGTAGAGCTGGTAGGTGACAATTGAGACATGCAAAATAGTGAATGTAGCCTGTAACACTTGTATTGAGAATTTTAGCATAGCCTGAAGGATAATTAAATGCACAAAGTACTTTTCAGAAACATTTTAAAGAAAAACTATTTATGAGCTCATGTCTCTAACATTTTCAACTTCTTTGGAAAATGCAGTTCTCTGCATGTGGTGTTGATTTACTTCCCTGCTGTTGCAGGCTTCTTGGGAAAGCCTAACTTACAGTGCTCCCAGTTGTGCTGAATATAAGCAATATAAACTAAATTTTTAAAGAGGAAATTCCATTTACTTTGTAACATGACTTTGCATGGAGTAAGTGCAACAATTCAAAGAGACTTCTATTCTATTGGAATGTTAATCATGGGTTTTGATCCTAAGTGGTTAAGAGGCAAATTTTTAGTTTTGGATTAAAAAAAATAAGGTAAGAAGAGAATAAAACTGTCATGTGACATTTTATTAGCTTACAGTGAAAACTAGTGAGGTTCAGGTATTTAGTGATAATAGTTTGAAGTTCAGCATTTGTTCACAGTGCAAGTAAAGTCTGGATTTCTCCACTTTATGAATCTTGTCTGTGGGGGAGAAAGTGTTTAAAAGGCACTGTTATCAAGTTGACAAAATACATGCTGTGAGAAATACGTGGAGAAAACCTTTTCCGCCTGTTTCCTCTAAAATGGTCTTGTAGTTTCCCTGTACCTCTCTTACCTGGAACAACTGAGTCTCTCAGCAGTTCACAACAGCTAGAAGCAGTTCAGAGATGGGCTTTTTTCGTACTTCCAGACGAATAAAGCTGCTCGATTCAAACAAGAAAAAAACATTTCTTGGATAACAACTGTCTAATAACTTACCACTCAAATGGTAAGATGTCAGTGTAACAAGAGAAGTATTTTTTACTGTCAACATCTCTCTAGAGTAAGAATTTTGTTTCAGTTGGAATGTCATGCATCCTGCTTTAAAACTTTAATTAAACTTCTGGAGAGACATGTTTTACATTTTTCTTGTAAGACCTAAAGTTTGAGCTCTTGGTGGTAAAAAAGTAAAGCAAAGAAACTTTTAATAGAGCAAATAGGATTTTATTATGCTGGTGTTTGGTTTTGTTTAGAAAAGTCAGGAAAAAAATGTTATTTTCAAATAAAAGCCAGGAAAAATAATAAAAACTAAACCAAGTAAATGTAGCTTTTATGTTTTTTGGGAATTTAAAGAGTGCTTAGAAAGTTCAGAGGGAAGAAAGACGGCTGCTTTTACATGAGTGTTGTAATACTGTAAAAAATATGAACTCTGCCTTTGTTTCTTTTACCTTAGGGAAAGAACATTTTGGCAAAGAACATTTGCTTCTTCATTCTCCCCACACCCATGTAAATTTTAGGCTTTGCAATACTGAATTCTCTTAGGGTCCCATTGAAAAGGACACTGGTGTAAAGATTTATGTAGCTCTCTCAATGTGATAGTGATAGTGATGCAACTCCCTTGAGAAGATGCAAGAAGGAATGGAGGCTGTGAAAAGTGCCTGGAGAATTACTGGCCAGCATCCCATTTTAATATGTGAACCAAAAGTAAAAGTATGTATTGATGCCACTGTTTCTGCACATCTTGCTAGCATTTAAATGGTCCAGTGGTTTCATTTTACTGTACATGTTCAGTTCCAAAAAGCTCATGTTCAATTTGAAATGAGATGTGGAAAGCTGGACTGATGAAGAGCAAGAGAAAGAAAGGCAGAATTAAAAACAAAAGCAGTTGAATTGTTTAGTTATGCCAAGGATTAAGAATGGATAGTTTCTTTCTGGATGGGTCTGTTGTGAAAGCCTATAGGAAGGACGCCATGTGAAAACTATAGAAATCTTTTTGGAAAATATGTGCTCAGTGTTGTTGTTAAAGGAGCTTTTTAAAGAGTACAGCAAAGGGCAGAACTGTGAAGGACCTTGGACATCTATGAAAACCATGTGGAAAATGTACCTGACTATATTCAACAGTCTCATATCATCTTGTAAAAATCCAGATTGCTTTGAAAGCTTGATTGCTGAAATGAAAAACCCACATCTTTGAAATAGGCTAGCAATTTAACTGCACAGCTATTAAGTCTGGTTAACTAACTTGGAAAAATTCCATCTGTTTTCTTTACTACTCCACATGTGGCATTTGCTAATCTTAGCTTATTATATATACATATATTTTTGTGTATATATCTATGTATGTAGTATTAAGTAGGGCTCATGCTGGCCATGGAATGTCTTGAACAGAGAAAGTGCAGAGCACAGGATTTTTAACAAAGGAAGGACAGTGGAAGACCTGGGAAAACTTCAGTCTTTCTGTATATAGAATAAGTACAACTATATATGTCGTACGTATTCATATGTAGAAACCATAATCCATGTTTGCCTGACTTGAATTTATACGCTGTATGTCTAAGTGAAGATATGGAGCTCAGGAGCAGGGTGTGGTTTTTATTTAAAGACATGTGATGGCTTATAAGAAACAGTAGGATCAGTGCAGCATGAGTGGATTCTTCTTGGCTGCGCTGAAATTCCTTGTGTAAATCAAACTGAAAGAGAGCACATTTAGCCTAGATGCTGGGAAGAAAATATTCATTGTGAGAGTGGTAAGGCACTGGAACAGATTGCCAGGATAATATGGGGATACCCCATCCCTGAAAGCGTTCAGGGCTGGATGGGATGGGGCTTTGAGCAGTGTGGTCTAGTGAAAGGTAGCCTGTCATCTTGGGGGAGTGGAACTGGAAGATCTAAAGTCCCTTTCCAACCCAAACCATTCAGTGATGCTGTGATTCTGTAAAATGCTGCTAATCACTGATATGGACCCCAGCATCTCCAGCACTTTTCACATAGAAAACTCATGTTCAAAGGAGATACTCTGTTCTTTGTCACCTTCAGAAAAGATACATGTTAGTTGTGTCCTCTACTTAAGGTAGAGTCATTGTCCATATCCTTTGTGGTATTTGTGCTGGTCCGTCCAAAGTATCTTCTCTGTATCTGTTCTCTGAAATAAAAAGATCAGGACGTGCAAATTTTACATATACAAATTCAATTGCAGCAGCTAGTTTTATTTATGCCATTGGGATTTCTTTGATTATAAAGTGGAAACTGCAGTTTCATTTTATTTCAGGTATTTGTGATGGTTTTCACTGACAGCTCAAGGAGCAGTCATGGTCATTTTCAGTGTTTAAGTTACAGAGAATCTCTTTTATTTCCATGGTTTCAAATACTGAGTAAATATGGATATTTTGTCAAAAACAAATACAAATAATCTGACTATTAAAAAAAAAAAATACTGCCTGGGTTTCACATTATTGAGATGTTGTAGCTTAATACTTTACCTTGGATAGTAACACAAATCTAGTTCAGTGAGTAACCAGACTGACACATACTGCACCAAATTACCTCAGCAGGCATATTATATGAAGATTGAAAATATGTGACAGGGTAGTGTAATCCTGAAGTGAAAAGAGTTCTGACTTGGTTTATATCAGCTGGTATGTCTAGGAAAGGCTGGTGTCTTACTAGGGGTGTGATATTTGGAAGTTTTCCCCTAGTAGAGCTGATCTGTGAGACTGAAGTTCTCTATCTTAATTTCATGATTAATTTTATGATGGAAAGAAGCTTTCCAGTTCAAAAGAATAAGTAGCTAATTTGCTTGCTAGGAGATGTTGCTCATCCTGGAAGATGTATGACTGAGACCTGAATTTGCCTAAACTTTAAAGAGTATTAATACTTTTAAAGGGTATTAGTTATTATGGAGTAATAATAATCTTCATATGAAATAAGTACACATATTTATTGCATATTTCACATATATGTGACCAAATTCTATGCTGTAAAAAGATAAGTTTGCCATATAGGACAACAAAGTTGTTTGTTTTCAAATGACATTTAGTTATTGGTTGATATGTTTACTTCTTTGTTTTTTTGTTTTTACTAAAATTTTTATAAGAAAATTTATCCCTGAATAGTGTTTTAATTTTAATTTTTAGACTCAAAATTGCATTTGCTGAGGACCTGTAAAATAATTTAAACGATTTGTATGTTGCATTAAATAAGATGATGCTTCCTTTTTTTGGATAGGAAGCAGATTCTCTATGCTTTTAATAGAGATTTATGTTTTGTAACCTGTTACATAATACTGCTCTCCATGGGAGCTCAAGAAATTAGGGAAAGTAGTACATTTTCTGGTTTTTTGGGGGCTTTTTTTGTATCACTGGGGAATCTCGGAACTGCAAAAACACAAACCTTGTAAGAGTCAAGTGAAAATCCCCCTCATGTGTTACCTCACTTCCAAACCAAGGACTTGAGTCTCTGAAGTCCTTAGAATAGATACTTTCTTCTTTTCCTGTTCTCTTAGTTGACACTTTAACTAGACAGAGCTGAGTGATTTTTCAACAAGTAGCTAAAAATATGTAGGAGAGTGACAGATATAAAACTAGTATGAATTAAAATGGTCAGAAGATTGACATGGATGTGTTTCTTCTAAATTTATCAAAGGGTGAAGCAGAAAAACTTTCAAGACCTACAGTAAAGACCAATAATCCTAGTTGCAAATTTACTTCCTGCTTATTTTCATCCTGGGAGGTATTTCTGGCTCCTAGGCTTCTGAACTTTCAAATTTGAAGTACGAATTAAGACCTCATTCTGGATTTCCTCTCTCAGTGTTTTTGGGAACTGTACTGTGGATGTATCCTGTCAAATAACACTTCCTTGGAATGGCAATTGATCTCTTCCTTTATTTATCCTTTTTAAAAAATAATTTTTAGGACCTCTAGTGATGTGCTGTGTACCCATGTGTGCTGCCTTCTCATCTCATGTATGTTTTGACTCTAAAGTGGTTCCTGATGCAAGTGGGAATTCTGTCCCTTTGTTTCATGCACACACCTTTCTTCTCACAGAGCAGGATGCTGGCCAAATTTTTATTGGGGTAACTACTAACTTCTCTGGTGAAAGAGGAAGAATTTGGAGCAGAATTTTAATATGGTTACAGAAAGTGTTGTGAGTAGCTGGGAGAGTGAAACTGAGCTCTTAGTTGTTTACATGCAAGGAAGGCTAGAAGAGGCAGTGTGGTGATACTTGAGCTGTGAAGTGTAAGGCAATGCCTCATCATTCAGAATAGTTCATAGGGCATATTTGGTGGTGGAGGAGACACATACTTGCTGAGGGCTTATTCTTTGCTGTACTATGCACAGTATAGCTAGGCTATATCAATTTTGGTCTATGACTTATTAATGTTTAGTATTTGAATATTTTTGACAGTTTTCTAGCTGGCAATGTCTGAGTTTTTTTAAAAGCAGGTCCAATAAACATAATCGTGTTGGTTGGAGTTAGTAGAAGAAGCTCTAATTGATGGAAAGCTGCTGCTGAGAAATTATATATTAATTACTTAATGGTAGGAGTCTTTTGTGTATATCGGACTTCCAGAAACAGCACTGAAAACCAGGTCTGGATTTCATTTTTTAAAGTTACTGGATATGTATTGTATAATTGAAAACTTATCATCTTGATTTTCAGGCTAGTGGGGGCACTTAGACGAGGGTGCCTTTTTTGCCTTCCTCCATGCACCTCTCTCCTCCACAAGTTGTAGTCAGACTGGAGCAGTGCAATTTATGGTGTGCCATATGGAATGCCATATGAGGGGGGAAGCAAGGAGCAAGAATCTTCTGTCATGGATAGCTAATGAATATTTTCAGAATGAAGGCTGACCTGAAAGCTGTGACTGGATGTTGCAGTTACTTGCAGATTATATCAATGGCCTCAGTAACTCTGCAGCAAGAAAACAAGAGTAAGTGAAGTCTGCCTTTCCCCACAGAAAAAGCTCAGAGGTCTGAGGGTACTCATTCCAACAGATTAGTAAAATAGAAGTATAATACAAACCTATTGAATACTATGGCATTACTGAATGTTTGCTGGTTTAAAGTTTTTTTTTAATGTGTTTTTATGTAAATTGTCTTTGTGTCTTCATTCTGAATTTACAAAACAGTTTCAATATTCTAAATTATTTCAAACAAATTTCAATTTTTTCTGCATTTTGCCTTGTTTTTTTGTGGTTGAAGAAGCACATAGATGCCTTCAGAAAGTGCCGTTCTCAAGCTTTTTATCAAAAAGGAGATGTAAAATTACCTAACATTTCAGTCTTCGCTTTCTAAGATACAAAGTTATGTTTTCAAATATTAAGGTTTTTTTATAGAATTTGAGTGTAGGGAGTATCAGAGGAGTATCTGGAGTATAAAATACCAAGGAGGAAATTTTTCAATGCCATCATATAAAACGGCCTTCTTCATTTTATTTACCAAATTTACCTTTTTTGATTGGACACTTGGTCCTAGCTAGTCACTAACAGAAGGTGTAATATCTGATTCACAATAAATGTTCTAAAACATACTGTTTGCAACCTCTCTTTAAGTTCTTAGTGTTGAAGGTGATAGCTTGTCTCTAAAGGTCCATGTACAGTACTGTTATTTTTACACAGGCAGCATAAATAATATATTACGAACCTGAGCCAGGGAGCCTGGGCAGTGAGAACAATGTGCAGAGTCAAGATTGTTCTGTGAAAAATGAGGCTATCAGTTGCTATCTCAACTGAGGGTAGGTGAGGCAGCTATAACTGAAAGCTAGTTTGAATTGTCAGCATAAACTCTGTCTGGCTTGTGTATACACTGAAATTACTGAATTCTCTCACAAAAATTGTCACAGTTGTCAAGAAAATCTGATGTGAAAGAAAGGTACCTGTCTCTGGGAGTCCAGAGGATAGTGTTTGAATGTATGACAGCATTTAGAGAGTACATTATTTCTAGCTTGGGTTGGTTCTGATTCTGCAGCTTTTATCCACATTGCTGTCCACTGTCATCTTCAGCAGAAGGCAGATTGTCCTAAGGGAGGTGATACACGTATAGGTGTGTGTGTATCAGAGAAATAGGCTTAATCTCTTGAAGTTCAATAAAAGGTGATGGATAGTAGTTACAGAGAAGGAAAAATGGGAATCAAAAAAGCATATGACACCCCTTATCTTTCATTTACACTGTCTAGTACAGAACTCAGCCTGTGTCATGTCACAGGATGGCTGTCACAGTGACTGTGCAACTCCAGCATGTGTTGGTCCAGTTTGACTTGGTGGAAACAGTCATGATTTAATATATAATAATGTTGTTCAGGTTTTCCTGTTTCAGTCTTACCCATGAAGCAAAATGCTGCTTTTCTCATTGTAATAAACACTAATTTTGAACACAGATTGTAGTTTTGTTTTCCACTACTCTGAGAGAAGTTGGGTTTTTTACATGATCCTTTTCTCGTGTCCTCAGTATTTGTTCTATAGTCACACATGTAAAGCTGTAATCCACATTTATTATACTGCCACCAGTTGCTTCAGGCCCAGAGATATTTACCTACTCTCCTTAATCCCCTTATCTACTAATTGAAAAAATCCTTGGAAATTTCTTGAGGTACTAATATCCTAATTAATTCTAGCAGGTAGTATGTCATATTATTTCACACTTCTGGTTCACGTACAGAACTTTATAACTAGAGAGTAAAGGATGAATTCATCCTGTAGTTGTGTAGATAGTATTTAGATAAGTGAAATAAGGGGTTGACCTGGAGTATTTTCTTTGGGGTTTATTTTCATTGGCTGAACATGACTACCTAAAGGTTTTTTCTTAGGGTTTTTTTGTGTTTGGTGGGTTTTTGAAGTTTTCTTGATTACTTGACAGAGTTTGATTATCACCTGTGTCTGCTTGGCTTTATGGTCACTAAATACCTGCTTTATGTCTCCACAAGAGTTTGGGGTAAGAATACCATCTTTTTTATAAATGAGGTGTGAGTAGCCTTCCAAATTGTAGTTCCATTGTTCAGCCATGTGTGATTCAGGATCATTTGATAAAAAAAACATCTGTAATGCATATGAATGCATATCTTGTTGCCCAGCTTCTACAAAAACCCTCTTGGGTTCATACTACTATATACCTCTCATTTTGGTTAAAATGTAGACATGCAGGTGTAGTGTATTACTACTAAAAAAAAATTCTAAACATAAAAAGGCTGGACACTGTGATTTGAATTTAAAAAGGAATAAAAACAAACCTAAACTAGCAGTTTTAGTTGTTTTCCTGTTACATGCTTGAGAACATTTTCTGTATAGCAGAAGAATATCATGTCTTTTGAAAAGCAGACATCACGACACTTACAGATTTGTCATATAGCACATTGGAAATTATCCATGGGAGCTGTAGTCTGCTGATTTTTACTGCTGCCCATATCTCTCCATACATTAAGAAAGGTGAAATAGACTTGAGATGAAAAAAAGTGTTGCCATACTTTTTCAGCTGCATAATTGACTTGATATTATTAAAGTGGAAATCCTGTGGGATGCTAGAGCTTATCTTGAATAACAGCTCCTTGGTGGCCATCTGGGCTTTTAGATGATAAAACAATGTACTCATTTTTCTTAACACTCTGATATGCTAGAGTATAGTGCAAGATCTGTATTAAAATCAGCTTCCCTGGGGGGGCTTCCCCATCATCTTTTTACACCCTCCTACCACAATATTTTTTTGTGCTCTGCTTACAGACTTGATTTACATAAAATCCAAAAGGGAGACAGCTTGTGTCGATTGTGAGCATTTTTTACCTTATATAGGTTAAAGTAGTTTATAAACTTCCCAAACATCAGTTATTTTTATCACACTGTACAACCTGGAAAGTGTTTTTTTTTAGATTGATACTGCTTATGAAGCTTGTTAGCTATGTGACCTCTGTTTTTATTAAAAGGTGTTGCTCGAAAATCTTTTTTGAAGTTACTTCAGTTTTTATTATTATGTCATTTATTTCTAGACTTCGTATTTTGATTTCATCATTCAATAGCTGTGAAAAAACATATTCTTTAGGCTCAGAATTCTTGAGGGTGTTCTTATCTCTTAAATTGTAGCTGTCCTTTAGTTAGATTTAGCCAGGTGAAATACAAGAGTAGAATAGTGGCATAACATACTTTGTTCAAAGTCCAAAACACTCCTTGTCCTAGCGAGTTCAGCTGCAGACAGAAATGCCACTGCCATTAAAGAAAAAAGTCTGGTCAGGAAATGCTGGATGGTGCAACTTGTTTGTTAAATGCTATTAAAAATGAAGAAAAATTAAAGAAGTTAGTGCTTCAAAGCATTTGCTTTGTGTCTGTTTTTCCAGTCATAGTGTCTGTTGTTTCTTTCAGTTCAGGGGAATAGAGATAGTTGAACTAGATACAGTTTTTATACAAAGACAGGTGCTCCTGTACTTTTGTGGCTGAGTGAAGAAGGATATTACTGATTAAAAAGAATATTAGATAGCAATACATGAGATGTGCCTGTCCTTGCAGACTGATTGTCTGAAACGTGGTCACATCATCAGCTATCTTAAGGTGGCTAAATGTCCCCTTAACTTCAGGGGTAACACTTTTTCAAAGGAGACTCCTCAGTGGAGATGTGTCAGCTGATTTTTGCTCTGAAGTCACCATGCTTTTTTATTTATTAATACCACTGTTAATCATGCAAGTGATGCATGCTTTTCCCCTCCTCTCAAATTCCTGTTGGCTTTGATTTGAGATTTTAAATGAGGTATGTACTCTTGTAGCATTTTGGAAGAGAAAACAATGAAACTTCAGAATTGTGATTCTAAGTTAGCTCAAAGGACTGTTGAGTCCTGTGTCCCCTCTGAAAGAGGCCAGCACCCAGGGAAGAGGACAGAACAAGCTTGCTGTTATTAATGCAAAACGTTTTTGTGTTCATATTGTGTTCAAGGAGCTTTTCAACTTATATGCACCTTCTTTGAAGATCTCTTGGGAAACTTCCACTTGATATTTTAATTAGGTGTCTATCAGTTCTTATACTGAACACAGTAAAAAATAGATCCATATTCCTCTTTTCCATGGCAATCATAATTGTGTAGATCTCTACCACCCATCCTGTAACTCATTTCTTTTATAGGTTGAAGCATTCACTGTATATTTAGAATTATATATTACGGAAGCTGCTCCTTGACTATTAGTGTTCCTTACAGCCTTCTCTATTTTCATTAAGGTTTACTTAATAATATTTGCAAGAGGGAGTTTAGGACCAGGCATTCAAGATAGAGGTGTGTACCATATATATGCAAGTAAAGATAATGATAGTGGTGCCTTTGTCTTACATTGTTTTTCTAATCACATAATGATTTCACAGATGTTTCAAAGTATGAAGCTGACACTTTCCTAGAGCTGTTATAATCCAAGTTTTTTGGTTTTATTTTCATTTTTTGAAGAACAGTGCACTCCTTGGCTTCTCCACAAGTTTCCAGTGGCTCATGTGGTTGTATGTGCTCATTAATTCAGTTTTTAAAAATGGTTTTTAAAAATTCGGTCAGGTTTTTACAGGCCTGTTGCCTAAATAGTCGCTGCAACGTTGTTCTTTTTTAATTAGCATTCCTCTATATGACCCCCCCCCATGACTTAATACACATATAATTTTAAGCAGGAGGTTGCACAGTCTAGCTAGAGATTCTCTTATTTCACTCTTGCATTTCTTTCATTGTGCATGCATCATAGAATAGTTTGAGTTGGAAGGGACCTTTAAACGCCATCTAGTCCACCTTCCCTGCAATGAGCAGGCATCTTCGTCTAGACCAGATTGTTCATTGTCCCATCCAGCCTGACCTTGAATGTTTCCAGGGGTGGGGCCATCTACCTGGGCAGCCTGTTCCAGTGTTTCACCATGCTCATGATAAAAAATGTCTTCCTTTGATCGTGTCACAGACTACCATCCTTCGGTAAAGTTTAAAACAATTCCCCTTGTTCTGTTTCCACAGAAGCTGCTAAAACTTTGTCTCCAACTTTCTAAGATAGTCCCTTTAAGTACTGAAAGGCTACAATAAGAGGTCCCTAGCTCCAGCTCTCAACCTTTCCTCATAGAAGTGATCCAGTCCTCTAATAATTTCTGTGCCCATTTCTGGACTCACTCCAACAGTTCCCTGTCCTTTCTCTGCTGGGACCCCAGATCTGGATGCACTGAGGTGGGATCTCACCAGAGTAGAGCAGAGGGGCAGAATCCCCTCCCTAGCCCTGCTGGCCATGCTGCTTTGGGTGCAGCCCAGGGTAAAATTGGCTTTCTGGGCTGGGAGTGCCCATGGCTGGGTCATGTCCAACCTTTTATCCAGCAGGATCCCCAAGTCCATCTTGGCAGGGCTGCTCTCAATCTGTTCGTCCTCTGGTCAGTATCAATACTGGGGGTTGCACCAACTAGGGTCAGCACCTCTTGCACCTGGCATTGTTAAACCTCATGAGGTTCCCGTGGGAGCACTGATCAAGGCTCTCTAGGTCCCTCTGGATGGCATCCCATCCTTCAGGTATGTCAGATGTACCACTGAGCTTGGTGTCATCTGCAAACTTGCTGAAGGTGCTGTTGATACCACTGTCTGTGTCATTCATGAAGATATTAATCAATACTGGTCTCAGTATGGACCCCTGAAGGACACCACTCATCACCCATCTCCATTTGGACATCTGACTCTTGACTGCTACCACCTGGAGGCAATGATCCAACCAATTCTTCATCCACTAAACAGTCCTTTGATCAAATCCATCTCTCTCTAACTTGGAGAAAAAGGTGTTGTGGTGGACCATGTCAAAGGCCTTAATGCAGTCCAGATAAATGATACATGGAACCCTTCCCTTGTCCATTAACGTAGTCACTCCATCATAAAAGGCCTGTAGATTGGTCAGGTAAGTTTTGCTCTTGGCAAGGCCAAGCTGGTTTTCTCAAATCACTCTCTGTCTTCAATTTGCCTTAGCATAGCTTCTAGGAGGTTCTGTTCCATGATTTTTCCAGGTAAAGAAGTGCAACTGACAGTTCAGTAGTTCCCAAGGGCCTCCTTTATACCCTTTTTTTTTTGAATGAGTGTAATGTTTCCCTTTTTCCAGGCAGCTGGGACTTCATCTGACTGCCAAGACTCTTCAAACATCATGGAGACAGGCTTGGCAACTATATCAGCCAATTCCTTCACATACTTCTCAGGGGTGTTTTCAAATCATGATACATGCATGAAAAAAACATTTATCATTGGCTTTTATACATGTGAAGGTACTTCTTCAACTACTGATTTGGCCATTCCTTTCACCTACCTAATTTTCAACATTTCACCTGTCATGTGTCATGTGCAAGGGGAGAATCTTCTCACACCCTTTGTTTCTCATCAGTCTGCCAGCATCCCAGGAAAGCCAAGACCCTTGTGCCTGACCTGTCTGCCAGTATGCCATTATGGGGACATTTCACTGAACTATCTCACTGGGTTGGAGGGTGATTCAAATGTCTTGTTCAGGGACACACATCAACAGCAGAAAAGAAACCCTCTCTCAGGTCTCCACAGTTGAGTATCTTATCTGTTATGGCCACTGCTGGCACCCTTGAAGGTCTCACACCAACAGTTTACGGAATACCACTCTATATAATAGAAAATTGCAACAGCTTAACGTTTGAAGATTGATGGTGAAAATACCAGGCTGCAAAAACTTACTAAAAGTAATATACAGATAAGCTTTAATTCTTAACAAAAACAATCTCAAGATAATCAATCAGTGCACATAAACTACTGGCTCTTATCCAGATGTTTCTATGGAAAAGAGGAGAGGCTCAGCCCAGAATTTGGGATGAAGTCTTCCATAACTTTTCCCCACTCTCAAGTTACTTTTCTACTATTTGTGTTTTAGGTGGAGCTTGAGTGACTCCAGTCATACATAACTTTGTCATTGATTGGGGTAAATTCTAAGGCATAGTCAATGAAATATAGAACATTTTCTCTGTGAGGAGTGGTGGTACTTTTGAGGCACATAGTTTTGGGATGGCGATATTACATTTGGGATCAGGCCATGGTTGCTGTTTCAACAGTAATGCATCTTTTTTTCTCCCATACTTGACAGCTGCTATGTGAATTACCAGTTGCAAGGTACCACCACCTACATTGCAAGGATTTCCACAGAGCCTGGCCATGGTGTCTCTGCTCCACTCCACCCTTCATTTCATTCCCTGTGTGCTGGAAGTCAGGCATGCTGACTGTATCCCATCCAGGGGTTAGAGACTGCATTTCACCCTATAATGTCTGTATTGTAACTGCTGTTAGAATGTGAATATAACTTCCCAGCTTTTTGTAATTTACCCAGAGTCATTTTCCCATATCACGATACTTTAGTTTCTTCATTTAAGCACAATCCCAAGTTTTCTGAAAATGTTTTTCTTAATCTCCAATTTTGCCCCTTTTGCTGTTCTTTAGCCATGGTAAACTTCTTTTTAGGGTTTATTAATTTTTCTCAAATTTAAGTACAGTGTACTAAATATGCTAAGTCTTGACCGATGGTAGAGAGACCATTTAGCTGCTCCTACTTTCTTTTATCAAGCTTCTTCATTTTAATGTGATTTCTCTCCTTGAAATCAAAGACAACTGTAGGGCTTTCTTTGCACCAACAAACATGTTTTATCTGCATATTCTTTATGATTTCTTGAAGATGATTTATTGACTGCAATGTTGGGAACTAGGCCTTTGCACAAGTGAGGACCAGCCGCAGGCATTTCATTCCTTTCATGGATTAGCAAAGATTAGAGCCCTTGCATGCAATAACTGTGCCAATGTCAAAAAACTAATTAGTAACAGTGGATTTATTTGAGGTGAGTGTTCACCACACAGAATATCCATTGACATTAGAAATATTGATTTCTTTTTATTTTTAAGATTATAAATTTTTTAAATTAATGTACCCATGGAGTTAATTAAAAGGAACTGTAAAGTGAACATACGGTGTAGTGAGATTTTCTGGTATAAATTAATGGGATGTAAAAGAAAAGATGATTGGAAACAATCACCATAGATTTACTGAGGTTGAATTATGCCTGACCAGCCCAGTTAGCTTCTCTGATAAACTGACTAGATTTCAGGATGGGAGAACAGCAGCTCATGTAATTGACTTTACCAAGGCTTTACTCCCACAGTATTCTTTTGTCCACATTAGAACATGATGGTTTTGATGGGACAAGAGGTCAGTGTGTAGAAGAGTGGGTTTATGATCACACTTTGAGGCTGATTGAAGGACATCCTATACCTGAAGGCCAGAAGCAGGTGGAATATCCTGGGGCCTGTCCTGCTTAATTTCTTTATCAATAACCTTCTTGAAATAATAGAGAACACTGTATTCAAATTTGTAGATGACACCAGATTAGGGTGACCAGTTGATACCCTTGAGGGTGAGGCCACCATCCAGAGAGACCTGGAGAGGCTGTGGAAATGGGTCAGCAGAGGAACCTTAGGAAATTTCAAGTGCACAGATGCCAAGTCCTGCATCTGGCAAGGAATAAGGCCATGCAGTGACTCAGGCTGGTCCTCGCTGATTGGGAGCATCTCTGCAGCAAGGAATATGGGACCTTGGCAGGCACAAGCTGGGGAGGAGCCACCACGGTGTCCTGACTTCAGGGACAGCCAGCTGCACCCTGGGCTGTGTCAGCAGGGGCACAGCCAGGACAGCAGGGGAAGTAATGATCTGTCTCTGGCCAGTCCTCGTTTAGTCACATGTACATCTCTGTGCACATCTCCCCCACCTGGCACAGGAGAGACATCAATAAAGCAAAGCAGCTTGAGTGAAGGGCACCCCAAAGATGGGCAGGGAGCTAATGCAAGTCCCATGAGGAGAGCCTGAGAGAATGGAGCTTATGGAGAAGACTGGTCTTTTCTGCTGCCTAGGTAGAAGGATGTTACTGAGAAGCATTTTCTCAGTGTTGCATGGTAGAAGGATGGGAGGAAGGCAAAGGCTGAAACAGGAGAGGTGTAGACCTCATGTAGAAAAAGATGGAGACTTCAGCTGGGAAGACGTTGCTCTCAGAGGTGCTGTGGTTTCTATCCTTGAGATTTTCAAGACATGAAACATGACAAGTTTAAATCCTGGGCAATCTAGTCTGAAGCTTACCTTGCTCTGAACAGGAGGTAGGAGGAGGTGGTCTTCAGTTGCTGCTTCCAACCTAAACTTTCTGAGTTCGCTTACGAACTCATCCAAGGATGACCATTCATTCTTGCCAGCTTTTTGACTGTAATTTTTTTTCAGAAAAAATTACAAGTTTGTCTCTGTGTGTGTGTATACATATACATACATACATACATACATGAAGAATTTGAGATGAATTAATGCTTTTTTAGAATTTAGGAGTGAAAGTGGTGTGGATGATGTGAAATAGACCAGTTTGTTGTGGGTATTGCAATCTCTTGCTAAAGAGCAGTTACTAACTCACTGATCCATAACCAAAGGTGACTTTGCTGTATTCTGTATTCTTACCTGGAGTACTCAAAGGCAGGGTAGATTTTCTTAAAAAGGAGAATAAGATGGAAAGCTTAGGAGTAACAGAGTATCAAGCAGTGGGCAAAGGTACCCAGAGCTAAATTTGAACATCAGTAGCTGTCATTTGGTCCCTACACAGTTACTGGTTCTGTCATTATGCTTTGTGAAAGCACTCTGTTCCTCACTGGGTCATTATTTTTCAGTACTCTTAAAATATGCTGTCTGAATGCCCTATTTATATCCATTGGGTTTTTTTGTTTTTTAATTACCTGGAGGTTAAACCAGTTTGAATTTTAGGTGACTTTGAATGCACCTTGCTGCAATCTGAACCCAACTTGTTGTTAGGAAGGCTAGCACAGGAAGACAAATAGTCCCTGAGGTGGAGTCAGATCTGATACTTTACAATGCTTCCCCTGGAAGAAAATGTTGCCCAAAGCTACTGAGGGTTTGATGGAATTTGTTATGATTTACTAGGTTTAAAACTCAATTCAGGTATATAGAATTCCTAATATGCCTGCTAAGAAATCAAGTAAGCCTAACACAAGTGCTGGTGTATACGAATGGCACTTTTTTGTTCTGCTTGCCTTAAGGTTTTTGAGCACTTTTTCCCTAATGTGTCTGTTTCATTTAGGCTGGGCTGCTTGTGTTTCTCCCAAGGAGTCAGTGTTGAATACATCCATCAGCGTAACATCTCAGTTTAAAAATATTGCTAGAACACAGCACTGAAAATTAAATTACAGATATTAGAGCTACAACTTGGACTTAAAGGAAACAAAGTCTTACTTAATGAAACATTTCAGAATTAAAAGTATGATTTAAATTGTGTACACTTTCGCAATGATAGGAAAAATTAAACCTTCCATTGTTAAACTCAACAGAAGATTATTAACCAAACTGAGCTGCAGTCCCCTTATAGGTATGACATTGAATGAGCTCTGCATAATCTTGTTTCAGGACACCATTTGGACCTTGGGTGTATGTGTTCTTTCTCTTTTTTGAATGTAACTGGTTCTCTGTGTCCGTCAGGTACATACAAAAGAAGAGGTGCAAAGAAGAGGTGTAGGTAGTAGCTCACTTTGGGGACAGAAAGGACCATATTTGCAGCCTCCATCCATGTGTGTTTTCTGTTAACATGCATGTTCATTTTATCTTGGAAGGAGCATAAATCCTGGGATTATAACAGCAATATATGAGGCAGTTGCTAAACATTCAGTTTTCTAAAAGCTAAGAAAAGACTCAAGCTCTTAAAATAGAGCGGTGCTTTTCAGCACTTTCCTCATGGTGACCACCTAGAAATGCCCCTTGTAGGTAACAAAAGATCCATTTTTTTCCCCTACAATATAGTAATTAGCTTTAGATATTCCTTTGTAAAGAGAAGCAGTGAAAATAATGAGAGCTTAAATAGTTTATCTTAACTAACCAGAAATTGTCCATTAAAATGGGGCATCAGGAGGGTGGGAAGAAGTGATATCCAAAGGAGGAGACTGGGAGACAGGTGTCCTTCTGCCACCCTTATCCATGGCAACAGACTTGTCTCAGTGACCTGAGGCTGAGTTCCTTGGCCCTATGAGAGACTGGGCAAGACTCTACCAGATACTATTGCACAAGGAGACAATATTAAGGCAAGACCTCAGAGAAACCTTGCGTTACCCATACTGTGAATTTTACTTGAGCTGCTGTTTTGTCCAGTCTTTTCCTAGTTCAGGCAGTAACTAAGGGAAAACCCTTTTCCATACTTTCCATACCTTTTCTGTTTCTTACTGGAGGAATAAAGGGAGCAAGGAAAAACTCCAGTTGACAGAGAAAGCGTTGAACTAGAAGCGGGGAGTCAGTAGTTACTTTTATGGAGAGGTTAAGGGGGCTACACACTACAAATTAAGAAGGAGCGACAGAAGATCTCAAAACTGATATATTTAGGAGCAGTTAAGTTATCTGTAAAATTTGTTTACAGTTGCCATCTGAACCATCTGTTGCATTTCCTTGCGCTATAGTCACTTGGGGTAGATGATATTCTGTAATAGATGAAAGGTTTTTTAAAAGTATGGTTTATGTCTCTACATATACATTTATAGAGTACATTTTCTAACGAGGCCTAGATCCCATTGGTGTTATTTGAGGATGCCACTGTAGTAACAATGATATATTACATGCTGTTAATGCTGTGTTTGCAAAGCATTTCCAATTAAAGTCGTTATGCAAATGAAAGTTGCCTCCTTTCTCCATCTGGTTGTTTGCATACAGGCTGTGGCATGCTTTTCAGTGAAGTATTTTTTGGTGTTAAATTTCTAAAAGTTTGTCTTTAATGTTGGCTGGGGTAGGGGAGGACTTCCCTGATATGAAGTCATAGTGTCCCATGACAGGAATTGCCACCAGTGCTTGGAGTTGTTGGATGCACAGCTCTATGCTTGAGCATTTCAGCTGATGAGGAATTGGCTGCAGCACTGTTATGTTCTACCCTCTCTTGCTGGTGAGGGATGGAGGCCACAGCACAATGTCAGGAATCACAGCTGCTTCCTAAGGGGTCAGGTAGTATTAGGAGCCTAGAATAGGTGCTAATTTCCAGACACAATGTGTTCTCCAGGATAATGACAGAAAAAAATACAAGGGGTGACTAGGTCTGGTTTCTGAGCTGCCCACTGAGCTGTAGATTTGTTTCCTCTAGGTCATGTTTAGAGGACCAGGGACAGCTTTTTCCCCTGCATCTTAGTGAGAATGTCACCATGCAGGCTTGCCATTCAGACACTTGTCACAGGGACTACAGGATGACCAAAAGAGGTGGGAATCATTTTTGAGAATGAAAGGTAAATTCCACTCTGTGCTGGCATTAACATCAGTTGAAAAAGCAAAGTCTCCATTAGGACCCCATAGAATTAAGATTAACTGATATTTAACACCATTTACAGATGTCTTTATTCCACTGCAGTTTTTGTCAGGATTTGTCAGTCTCATTTATAGTCATGACCAATCTATTTGGTACATACCTTAAGTATGTATCTAATAGTTTGTATGGTAGTTACTTCACAACCTAGTATTCGCTTCAGAGAAATTGCACCTTCTAGTTTAACAAAGTACTAAGAGTTTAACATCTGTGAAAGAATGTGTGGATATGTGGATCACAGTTTTCGTTCAATAGAAAAATATGAGTATGAATGAAATAATGCTGAATCGGAGATTAGGTGATCCCCTCTGAAAAAAAATAGCAAACAAAACATTTCTGCCAGCATTAATAACTATTTGCTGCAGCATTTATCTTGTCGAAGATAACCCAGTTTTTGTTGTCCAACCTAAATGACTCTTGTGTGTTTGATGCTAGACAAGTCTCAGCAGCTGTGACCAGCACTTCAAAGAAATAAACAATAAACCTTTCTGCTGTTTCAGCTAGAGGTGTATTACCTTACTCTAGGATCACAAAATGTGGTTTTCCTTAGAAATGGGGCTTTTAATTCAATGCAAGCTTAATCTGATTGTGGGGCCAAGTCACAGTGATTTTCAAAATCTGGTGTATGTTCTCTACTCAGTATCAAAATGCATTTATTTCTCATAGAGGGTTTGGGTTTTCCCCCCCTCTACTTGTGGACTGTGGTAGATAATGACCATCTGTTAAAAATCTTGTATTTATAAAAGCTCCACAAAATTAATATAGTGTATGAATCCTAATGGCATGTGAAAGGAAAGGAATCAAGTCGAGCAATCCAGTTTTTGCATGTTAAAGGAGTAAACAGATGCATAAATACCACAGGCTGTGATGAAGTACTGCAAGAAGTCATATGTATTTATGTATGTGTATACATATATGCATGTATTAGCATGTAGTTGAATATATAAATTTAAATATACATACAGTTATGTATTTATATACACATACGTAATTATAGGTAGGATATATGTTTTTTCTAGAGAAGCTGATGCTATTAAGGTAGTATTCACATTTGGCAAAGAACTCAAGGAACGGGTACTGCTATCCTTTCACTGATATTTGCTTTACCATTTCTAATTGTTTATTCTGAAACACTGATTGTTTTTAGGGATTAAAGGAATGAAGAGGCAAATTCCTTTAAGGCAAACTTTGAGCAACTAAATGCAGTGCTACTGAAAGGGTCCAGGCAAGTGGCAAGTTGACCATGAGCCAGAAGTGCCCTGGCAGCCAGGAGAGCCAGCCCTGTCCTGAGAGACATCAGGCACAGCATCACAGCCAGGCAAGGGAGGGGATTGTCCTGCTCTGCTCTGAGCTGGGGCAGCCTCACCTCCAGTGCTGGGGGCAGCTTTGTGTGCCACAATATTAAAAAACCATTAAACTACTGGAGAGTGTCCAAAGGAAGGTCACTAGGATGGTGAAGCTGTATGAGGAGCAGCTGAGGTCACTTGGTCTGTTCAGCCTGGAGGAGACTGAAGGGAGACGTCATTGTAGTCTGCAGCTTCCTCTCGAGGGGAAGAGGAGGCACAGACGCTGATCTTTTCACTCTTATGACCAGTGACAGGACTTGAGAAAATGACATGAAGTTGAGTCAGGGCAGGTTTAGATTGGATATCAGGAGAAAGTTTTTCACCCAGAGGGTGTTTGGGCACTGGAACAGGCTCCCCAGAGAAATGGTCACAGCACCAGCCTGACAGGGTTCAAGAAGCACTTGGGCAACCCTCCCATGCACATGTTGTGACTCCTGGGGTGTCCTGCATGGCGCCAGGAGTTGGCCTCAATGATCCTACAAGGATCCAACTCAGCACATTCTGTGATTCTGTAAATCTACAGGACTGCAAATCCTCAATAATCTTTTTATCTCTAAGGAGCAAACTATGGAAAACATGTGCCTATGTGAGGCACATAGTAAAATAGTAGTTGTTTCTGTAGCTAGCTGACAGCCCCAGACCTGTTTGTCAGATGGTAGCATTTCATAATTCACATCCTATTCCTTCATCATCCATAAATGATGAAGTTGGTCACAGAGTTTTGAAATAAAAATATGTACACTGTTTAGAAAACTATATTGGGTTCTTTCTTATTGCAACAATGTTTGACAGAGGCTAGAGAGAAAATAAGTCAAAATTAAGTTGAAGAGTATTCTTGTAGTATTTCATCATGGTTTACATGTTCAAAGCATTTTGGTAACTTTTGTCATTGTATAAACATCTAACATAAAGCTACTTAGTATTTCATAAGGGATTTAGTAGTTAAATGGTAAATATAAAAAGAATAAATGGTTCACCATTTAAAAATAATTTTAAGGATGAACACTACTAAATATAAATTTTAAATTGGAGTATTGTGTATATCTCTATCTCTACAACCCATGTTTTAGCCTCAGGAGCTGAAAGCCTGTAGCTATGTCATGTGAAACCTCTGAGTAACCTTCTGGTTGCTTAAAAAAAAAAGATAAATAGTAATCAGTTTGCATTGTTTATTTAAGTTAATATTTAATGTGCATTATGAATTTCTAAAATAAACTGCTTGCAATAATTCATTATGGAAAGATAATTGGCTTATAATTTTATTGAATCTTGTGTGTTCATGCTGGCACTAATCAAAGAAAAGATTATAATAGGAATTTTGCCCTAATTTGAAATAAAATTTTCATGTTGTTATTTTTTTCCCTCAAACATCATAAACACAGGTTGTTTTATGAATACTTCAGAACTTAAATATTCCTAATGAAAGACTTAATCGTCTTATACATCTTGTTTTCCTTCCTATTTATATGAGAATAGGGAAGTATTAATCACTGCTGACATTTTTTTAGGAGGTCAGAGAATCGTTAAGAGAATAGTACTTGTTATGGCACAAAGATTTTAAAAAAACTTTATGTTTTCATTTGCCCCTCTAATCTCTTTGAACAGGTCACTTAAGAGGTGTGAGAAGTTGCCTTTACACAGTTTCTGAGTAGCTTTATAGTTTAAGTTGGTTAGAGAGTTAAAATAATTTTTAGTATGAGGAAACAGTTTGCATTCCTTAGCCTGTAGCTTAACTATAAAAGAGAAATTCAAATTAACTATTTCCTGTTCAGTCATCATATAACGACACAATAAAAATACTTTTTAAGGTATAATATTTGAGATGGGAAGTATTTGATGTTCATCTCTCATGTGAATTGTTCTTTCTTACACAACTAGTCATTATCAGTTCAAGAGATTTTCTTCTGCTAAGGCTTGTTAATAATGACTTTGGAATTGGTGCGCTTATTTCACTGAAATTAACGGTAAATGAAACACATTTGATGAGTTTTATTCCTGTACCAGTGCTGGCCAAGAAACTAGAAGTATACATATGGTTACATTGTGATATGGTTGCACAGACCATCTACAGTAAGAAATTTTTCCGTTATCGCGCACAAAGAAAACAAAACATTGTTTTGAATCTGTCTTATTGAGCAGAAAAAATGGCATTATTCCCACTGTGTTTACATCTAAAAAGCTGAAGAGCTGAATTTGCTGCTTGCATGTTGCTGTAGAAATTATGCACCATCATAGAAAGAAGTAAATGTTTTCTATCTCATGAAGTAAACATTATTAAATTCTTGAATCATTAAAGTGGAAACAACTTAGTACTGTTTTGAAAAAAATCCAATGTATGAACACTATGACTGTTTGTAAATCCAGTGTTAATTCTAACTAAGTAGGAAAACATTCTATGAGCCAAATAGAGATGGCTATGCCACTGGTGGTGATTTTTATTGGTTTGGTTTGGTTTGGTTTGGTTTGGTTTGGTTTGGTTTGGTTTGGTTTGTGGGGGGAATGGGATGTTTTTTCTTTGTTTTTATTTGCTGGGTTAATGCTTTCCTGAAAAGAGCTTGCTAGAATTGTAGAATCTCTCAGCCTGGAACCTCTTGGAAAGTTCTGATCCAGTGATATCAGTACTACTGAATTTAGACCAGATTATTGAAGGCTTTGTCTAAGTGTGCCTTGAGAATCCCCAAGAACAGAGATTATGCTGCCTCCCTAGGCAATGTTTCATAGTGCTTAATTCTCCTGACTTTGAACATTCCTTTCTTTATGCCAAGTCAGAGCCTCCCTCATTTTAATTTTTGACCATGGTCTTTTATGCTTCAACCACAGATCTCAGTAAAGAGCTTAGGTCAACCTTCAGTATAATCTCCTCCTTTGTAAAGGAAGGTTGCTGCTAGGTCCTGCTCTCCAGACAGTTATTTCCCACCTTGTACCATTGCTTGTGTTTATTCCTAGAAGCATTTGCATTTGTCCATTTGGTACATCATGAGGTTCCTGCTAGTCTGTTCTTCCAGTCTGACCTCAAGTTTGCCCACACATCTCTCAAAGTTGCCCCCAGATAGTATAAGAGGCAGCAGACACTAGTTGGAGCAGAGGAATTTCAGATTAAGTGCAAAGATTTATGTCTCTGATCCATGTGCCTAGAAGTGGCTTCCAAGACAACTTCATCCATGTTTTTGCCAAAGAAAGCCTTACTATCCTATCACCTTATCATTTTTGACTACCAGTGTAGTTGTTCTTTCTCCTCTCTTACTGAGAACCTTAGCCAATCTCCATGCCATGCCAAATGTCAGACTTTCAGTGTCACCAGCAGGCTCTCGGCACCATCACGTGCATCAGATTTGTCAGGTCTTTCACTATTTGCAAACTGTTAGCTGCCAGTGTCTCTCCTCCTTGAACTCTTCAGACATAAAACCCTAGAAGATTTTTCTGGGGAACACTAACACAGAAGGTATCAGGTACTGTGATCTTGTCCATGCCTGTGATTAGTGATTTAGCAACGAATGTGTGGTTTCATTGTTCGTCTTCTGTTGTTAATGTAGCAGTAGAAGCTGTTTTCGTTGCCTTTGACATCAATTCAAGCTCATTTTTAGCTTTCTTAACAGCACCCATGCATGTTCAGACAGTATTTCTGCTTTCCTTTTTCCACATTCTGTCCTCACTTCCATCCTATGTACCTGTCCTTGTATGTACCATATGTAACTTGCTACAGTGGAGATCACTGGTTTTCCTCAAACTTTTTACTTGGTACACTAAATAATACACATAAATAATCTTAGCTTGTGGTCTGTTCAGTATTAAAACTTGAGGATTTTTTTCTGATTGATGCAACCTTTGTCCTGTGACAAAAGATGAGGATAAAATGCTAAAAATAAATCAGTTAATTAGCCTTAATTTTCTTCATTTGAAGTAGTTTTACAAATAAATTAGTATTTAGAACATATGTCTGGAATTTTCTGGGAAGCTTCAGCTAGGTTTCCAGTGATAACTGAAACTCATCCATGTTTTGTGTAAAGTTCATACAAGTAGCATCCATTTACTGTAAAATTGAAGACTTTATGTGTAGTCTTTAATCCTGAGAAAAATTAGAAAAATATTACCTATCTGGAAGAAATTAGATAGAGGAGATGTAGCCTTTGTGTGTCTGTGTAACAGTTGATACTGCCTGTCATGAATTCAGAACAGCTGAAATAAAAGCTGGATCTCATAAGGAAAAATTAGCTAAACACTATTTAGAAGATAAGACAGCAATGTACAGATAGACAGCAAAGCATATGGTGCCAGGAGCTTGATGCTGGGAACAGTCCCACTCTGTATCTTCATTATTAATTTGGAAAGAAAGCAAACATATGTTAAGTTTTATTTTATGTTTTTCTTTGCATAAATGGAACCTTATGAATTGAAGAATCTTGTACTTCACCAGTCAGGGCAGAGCACAATGTGATTTGGCACAATTTTTTTATTTTAATTGAAAAAAAAATAGTATTTTGACTTAAAAATGACAAACTAATGTAATTAAGGGGAAATGAGGCCAATTTATTTAAAGACAGAGACACTCATGTAGGAAATAATGGTACTGGAAGAGACCCGTGGGATTCCTTCTCCCTGGCAGCAGAATGGGAATGCAGAGAGCTGTATTCCAAAGGCCTCCACTCATGGATGAGGGGAGAAGGAGCTGCCCTTTCCTGCAAAGATGTGTTCCTTTGTGTGGCAGAGAGGGGAACAGCAGGTCACATTGGGATTTAAGGAAAACTGCTAGACTCTGTGACAGTATTGAGCAAGTGTAGACTTCTTTTACTAATTTGTAATCAGTAAATTGAGTAATCAGTTCTGCATGTAAACAAATCACAGGTTGAGGGTTGAGTTAAAACTTCACAGGGAAAAAAGGAAACTGGCATATGGCTTAATCTGTCCCTAGGATGTTCTGGAAACCTTGGGAGCATGGTTAAAGCATTATGGATTCTTAGGCAAAACAGAGGCTCCAGGCAGCCATTGAATTATTTTGCAGTGTGAAAAAATGCCATCTGAATGCTTCCAAAAACATGGACAGTTATCAGGAAAACAGAAAGATCTGTCATGCAGCAGTTCATCAGCACAAGCACAGGAGCAGCATAAGTGAAGTTGTTTTACAGCAGCTTAGAATGCCAAGTGTGTTTCTTGCACTGATACTCCTTCAGGCAGCAAGTGCTCGCCTGCCAACGTTGTGGGGAGTGAATCTGGGGGATAGAGAAGAAACCAGCATGTCCACTGTCTGGGAAGGGCTGTATTTCAGCAACAGGTATCTTTATGCCTAACAGTATGACTTGTTTCCTTATTGCTTTCATTCTGTGTGGAACAGTGGTTAGGGTTTTATCCTTAAATAATAATTTTAAAAAAGTAGAATAATTTCTGATCTGAAACACTGAGATTTACTTTCTTCGCTAGTGTTTTCATGTATTTCTTTTAAAATTTCTGTTCAAACAGTCTCAAAAAAGTAGAGAATATTTAAATAATGTCCTCTGCTGCATATGGGATTATGTTTGACATTTGCTTGATATTTGCTAATATATCTTGCTGGTTTTAGTCTCTACAGCATCTTGAAACTTTGCTTCTACAATACATATTGAAAAAGTACTTCTCAGCATTTAGCAAGTAATGCTAGCTTTAAATTTATAAATATGAATTCACTAAATGTTAAATTAATGGTAATAAATACAATTTCAGAAATGAAGATACAATGCCGTTGTTTATACCAAATTGTTTTTATTCTTTCTAGTGAATCCTGCAGGAAAATTCCACAGTCATTACAGTGTTCCTGTTACAGTTTCTTCTGAAGATTTTTTTTTCAAGAGACAGTGACTACATAGTAAGCTGGACAGATGTTTACATAGTATGTGTAACATAGCATATTTGTGAGTCACTTCTTAGGGGGATCACTCTGGAGTAATAACCATTCACTTAAGAAATTCACAATATATGCAGCTACATGTTCAGGAGTGTATATCTAGGAAAAGCATATTCAAATTAGGGATTTCATTATAAATTTCTGATGTGATTTCATTTTCAATACATACAATCTTGCATTGTTTGAGATCATGAAGCTGCTCTTTGAGGAGCTGTTGCTTGGCATCTTAAAATATCTTGCTGTGTTTGTATCTAAGTGGGGGTAATACATGAAAAGTTGGAAAATGTACTAAAAAACTAGCACTATAGTAAATAAGTGAAAGAAATTGATCAGCTGCAGTAACAATAGACAAATAATTATTGCAAAGACAAGCTTCATATGCATAGATTAATGACGATAATCATATTTCTTTAAAAGAAATCCAGGTATCCAGGTAATCTTGAGATTTCTCTTAGTTAGTTTTACAGTTTTTGAGGTTAGGTTTAAAAAATTCTTTTTCTCCAGTCAGATTAAGAAACTTGTTGATACAATGCTTGTTTTCAGTCTCTTGTTTTGACTTTTTCTGTAGTCCCTTCACTTGTCTCTCAAAATGCCTCAAGCCACTACTGCTCAGTCACTAAGAAAATGTTAAAATATCTGTAAGATTTTTACCCTTCAGGATGAGATTATCCAGTTCAGAGAATGCCAGGGACCCAGTGTTCTCTCTAGTATTCTTACGGGTGAATTTTTATTTCTCGATATTTTCTCTGGAGTTTCCAAGAGTCTCCTCTCCACATTTTACATGGTTGGACATGAGATCACACCAGCTTGATTCAACAGGAAAGGAATAATAACAGTCCAAACAGTGACCCAGGTTAGAATTAGTTCTCTGATTTCTGTGTGTTGGATTTACCTGGGGTAAAAATAAAAATGTATTCCAGCTGTGGTTTCACCAGGCTGGCAGCCAAGTATCATGCAGCCTTGGTGCTTCTGTGCAATAGAAAGTAATGAAAATTTAGCTTGCATTTAGTGGTTTACATATGTGTATGTACTTCAGTAAAGTAGACTAAAATACCAAAGATCAAGTGCCATATCAAAAAGGTCAAAGTCTTTTGAATCAATAATGCTTTTGTACTCCAGAAACGTGTGCCAGCTCTGTACTGAGGATTCCAGGTATTGCATGATTTAACTCAGCTGCAGTACAAGAGATGGCACTCATGTTTCAAGATCACACATCATGATCTTGATGTCTTTTGTCTCACTGTGAATTGATGTTGGTGAACATCAGCTTGGTAGAGGTGTCGTCAGTCCTGGAAATCCACAAAAATGGCTCAGTAATTTGCCTGGAAGCATATGTTTGAGTTTCACAAAGTATATGGCAATGATTTCAATAGAAGTTAGTTACTAGAGGGTTGAAAAAGTAGCTAAAATGCTATTGCTACTAGTCATTGATGATGTTCAGTAGACATTGGTTTCAGCCTGTCTTTTTCTAAGTTATATTCAGTAAATCACATATGCCACTGATCTCGTTTTACTAAACGCAGTCAATAGTTATAATAAACTCAATCAAAGTTTTTATGTTTCAAGCTGTTTTTTAACAGATTTATATGAATTTAGATACTGGTTCTTGGCCATGAGACTCTTGAGTAACAAGAAACATTTTGACTAATGAACTCTTTATTTAGTTCAATAGTCTAATGAGCATGCAGGTCATACAAAATCTCTAAAGGGAAGGCATTCTCTAACTGACTTACTACTTCAGAGTTTCTTGTTATTCTTTTAACTTCACATATTTGTCCCTTTCCCCTTGTTTTTCTTCACAGCAGTACTTTTTTTGAAAGATTTCATCATATTCAGCTGTTGTAAATAATCTGTTTGTAAAGATTTGACAATTGCTGCTTTGGTAGCAAATAGCAAATATTCATTAATCACTGTCCATAGAGTTGTTCTCTATATATCCTTATTCAAAAAAAGATTAAAAGATAATGATTAGTTCAGCAAAGAGTTCTTAATGTGCCTCTCACCTTAACTTGTAGTGTTACTTCCTCCTCCTCCCAGCTTGTGCATCCACCTCTTCAGATTTTATCACTTTTGCAGGTGTGTGCCAGAAGCACATTCAGACACAGCCTTAGAATGATGCTGGGAAGGCAGCAGGTGAGGGTAGCTTTGCTTTTTGGGTCAGCTTCCGAGCCCAGAGTGATGCTAGGGGGAGTGCCAGCAAACAGAGAGAATGTCCAAAGGCCTGACTCTTTCCTCATTGGCAGAGTCTAGTTTTATTTGCTCCTTCAGTGACATGGTTAGCTAGCTTGTGTTCTAGCCTTACATTGAAATAATGCTATGCTCTTTCTGAGCATTTGGAAACTGTGTTAGGTAACTGTTAAGTCCCAGTTCAGATATGACTTCATTCTTAAACCAGACATTTGATCCATGTCAGTAAGTTGATTTTTATTTTCCACTCTTGGGATGAAATGAGAACAGCACAAAAATTGTTCAGGTTCTCTATTCTAAACACTACATTGCTGTTATCCTTGACCTCTCTGGAAATGCTTCTTCCGTTACTGACACATCTCATGGATGTGATGCAATCAGTGTAAATAGAACAACATCATTTCACAATGCCTGTAGTGAGCTGAAGAGCTAAGCCTGCTTTTGATTCATATTCATTCTTCGACATCACTGGCTTGTGTTTTCAAAGATCTCAGAAGCACATCTTAAAAATGAACTTTCCTCATCATTTTCACTAGTTTTTCCCTTTTGTCAGGCTCCTTTTGATAGGTGATTCATGTTACTGTCGTCATTTCCTTAGGGTCTTATAAGGGAGCATTGATACTGCACTAAGTATCTTCATTACCCCTGTTATAAAGACAGTCTTTTCTTTCTTCTGCAGTTCCCTTCTCTGAAGTTCAGTGAGACTGGAGGATATTGTGACCTTCATGTTTCTCATTGGGATGTTGTACCAAAGAACATTCTAGTCACTTGTAGAATGTGTCTTCAATTGCAAGAGCTCAAACAAGAGCTTGCACATCATCAGAGGCAAGAGTTGCACTTCTTACTGCCACACTCAGTGCATTGCTGAGTAAATAACTGTTCTTGAACTTACTCTCAAAAATTTGATTGATTTCTTATTAATGCAAGAGGGACAAAGCAAAAGCATGTAAATATATTTGCACAAAGCAATATATTCACAGAACATATTTTAAATTACTGGAGATAAACCTAGATTCTCTCTTTGAAAAATAGGAAGAGCATTAAACAATATGCCATGGTCAAAGCAGAATTTATGACAGTTTTTATTTCAATTTAAACAAGCAGTTTTCTGGGGGGAATTGTATTAGGGACTTACTTTTGAGCATGAATTATAAAATACACAAACAGTAAAATACGGAAAATTTTCCATAGATCATCTATTTCCTATAGGAAAATAGATCATGACTTTCCTAGTTTAGGGAAATTAGACCAAAACTAGCTACATCCTCTGATCAGAAATCAATCACTCTCAAGGGCAAGTCACAACATGGGGTTACCTTGCCACCCTTATCCATAATGTGTGTATTGCTACATGTTCACCCCATTTTTGAGGACTTTCTTGGAGTTGGCAAGGCTTGGGCATGTCCACCTTCTTTGAGATATCTCCAGATTGGATCCCTAGCCATTTCCCATGATTTTATCTGAACTGAAACCAGGATTCTTAAATAAGTTGTTAGCAAGAGCATCATGTTGGTGGCTGGACCAATTCCAACAAAAATCCAAACAAAATTTCCCTGTATTAGCTCTGTGTGTGGACAGTGAATTGATCCCAAAAATGGTGAGCTGTCTCACTGCGCTCAATATCTTTAACCACTTAGGACAGCTGGTTCTGAAGCAGAAGTTCATAATCCTCAATGAAAATAAGCAAAGTGAACACACAATCCCTTATTCCAAGACATTTCCAGTTTAACTAAGGGCAGTTCTCTGAGTCATTCTGCAATTGGCTTGAAGCATCCTAATCTGTGAGTTGCTGTTGTGGTCCTTCAGGTATTTCACAGAAACTCTTCCTGATCTTATATCGTCATGTTTTGTTTCCCATTACTGTGGCTACACATCTGTGTTTGGTAGCAATATAAAAATACATTTTTCTGTTTTCATGTGTGCAGGATAGATGACTTGTGTTTTCAGAGATACTTTGTGTCAGAATGAGTTTTGCATAAGGGAGGATACGTAGCTGCTGAGGGCTGAATGATTCAGCAGTGTTCAAGGGAACAGACTTTGACATATAGATATGTAAATGACATGAGCTTTTCCAGTGTACAAAACTTACAGCACTGATTCATTTACTTATCCCTATTTTCTCTTTCTATATTTATTCTTTTGTAGCCTGGATATTTCCCTAAAGGACTGTTTCAGGCTTCAATTATACATTTCCAGCAATTTTCTATAAAACTTCTATGACTATTGTTTCATTACGGTTGTCCTGTTGTTTGTTTGTACTACAGAAAACCAAATAGACATCTGTAATTTTGGTGTTTCTTATTTTAGTTTTTTGGGGAGTTTATATGAAATCTATGAGCATTTAGGTTTGCATTTTATACTGTGTCACATGAAATATATGTCAATTCACATATTTTCAGTTTGAATCTTGTCATCTATTCCAAGAACTTTTTAAAGGTGTTAGATTAGTCATGATTATTAAACTTCTGGCTTAGGTTGTGGAAACACGTATGGTTTTTGAAATAATATGTGTGTGATCATTCTAAATGAGAAGTGTATGTAAAAAAAAGCCAAAGAGGGAGTGAGGAAACATAACAATAAAAGCCATAAGCAGTTTTTCTATGGAAGCCTGCCTTACAGTACCTCAGAAGAACGGGGAAACATGAAAGACCTAGAAAAGTCAGTAAGTAAAATCCTTGTATTTACATTCAAGCTGATATTTGGATATTTAGAAAAGATTGTGAAGAAAAAATTATGAAGAATGGCAGTGGATGGCAAATCAGATATTTTATAGGTATGATGTTTGAGATACAGTAGTTTACAAGACTCTTCTATGGTTAAGTGCAAAAAATGTTATGACTTGAAAGTTAACTAGGATAACATGCAAGAAGGTGTTCTTCAGGATTAGTCAGAAGATGAACAGGCACCTGTGTTAAATTTAACACAGGAAAGCAAAAGCTAATTAAAATTTCCTGTATGGGTTGCTGTTTGCAAGATTTTTACTTTGGGTATGTAGAGTGTAATTGTTTTCTAGTTCATCTGAGAAGCATTTGGTGAAAAAATGTAAATAATTGTGTTTATCTAAATCAAATTTTTACTCTTCATTGAAGAAGCAAATTGCAAAATCTGAAAATAATGAAGAAGCAGATCACATAACATTTATTGCTGTGAAAAATAAATTTATGAAGTTTCTCATTAACTTAAAATTAATATTAAAATATGTAATTGGAATTACTTTTGTAATTTGCCTTGTCACAATCCAGTTTATGACATCTTTTCAATGAAACAACAAAAGCAGGAAAAACAAAGCCAAAGTGCAATGTTTTAAAGTGAACTACTACTGAATAGAGATGATCAATACATTTGAAGGGAATTGCATTCCAGAAGTGCCATATGCTTGCACAGCTCAATACTGGGGCTGTAGCTCCTCTGAAAATCAGAGAATTTTTATTTTTCTTTTAATATGTTGTTCCATAATATTTAGTCTTGTTTTCTTTTAGCTAGTGTTTTTTTTTTCTTTTTTTTCATCCTGTGGTTAATCCAAAGTATACCTGCTGTCAGGAAAGAATCTGCATCTTATTAATACAGCAAAGTTTGCCAAGACTTACATGCTGAATTTGATCTGTGTCTACACAATTCCTTGAGGAGACAGAAGAACGTGGAAAACTGAGAGTGCCTCAACCCAATTTGCACGTTTTTTCCTCCTCCCTGTAATTATTACAAATTTTACATGGAGAGGCACAAGAAGTAAGACAGTTAGTATGGAGTTCTGGCTTAGTAAAAAGTTCTGATTCATAGTGTTTAGAATTTAAAGTTTCACTATCTAGCCATTATCCTTAAATTTTCTTCTAATTTTTTTGTTTAAAATTTTGATAAATTTAATTTTTGAGATGCTGCATTAAATTTGACCTTTTTTCCTCTCATATGCACTGTGCCATGAATGAAATTGCTGCCTTCAAATCAGGGACTGTCCAGAACATAATGTGCTAAACCTCCTGGATTCAGTGAGTCTGGTGTGGGGTTCTACAGCCTACCATCCATAATGCAGTATAAAAGTTTCCAAACCTATTCACAGCATCTGCCAGTCTCTTGTTTTACTCCTTTTCTTGTGACAGCAGGGTAAGAAAACTGACAGGGGAATCTTGGTCTGTAAGACTTCCAGGTGTCCCCTTCTCTCATACGCTGTGATTTGCCAAGAAAATTTCCAGATTTCTTCTGCTGCATAAGAGGTGATGAGACATTTGGTCATGTAGCTTTGAGACACTCCTTTAAGTGCTACCTGTTGACCTGCTCGCTCCCCTGGCCCGCACTGCCTCGGATTTGATTCTGTAATTCTTAAGGGTGTGGATGGATACACCCATTCCTACACCCATTCCCAAACAGTGGCCAGCTTTTAAGCTGGAAAACTACCCCTAGTCATCACGTAAAATGATGTTCTGTTCTGGAGATAGACATTCTGAAGTCAAGGTAGGCAAAGCATGGAAATGACAGGAGCTTGCGAGGGGTCAAAAAGAACATAATGAAACAGTTGAGTGAAAATGCCCTCGGTGTCAGATTGCTTGTGCAGACTTTGCCAGCAGTTAGTTCAGCCTGTGAATCACAGTGTTTGTTACACTAGAGGAACATTTATTTCTTCCTGAATTTCCCTGCCAGCACTTGCTCACTGAAGAGCAAGTGAAAAGCTTTTGCTTTCTCTCCTTCTGAGACACATTTCTGAGAGAAGAGAAAAAGAACTTATCATAGCGAGTATCTCAAAATGTATCAGTTGCAAAATTGGGGCACAAATACTAAATTATGAATAACAGATTGCCAGGGCTAGATAATGTTCATCCAAGAGCAGCAAGAACACTCAGAAACAAAAGCGCCAAACTGAAGGCTATAGTTTTTCTCTTTTAGCCCCCACAAAATGTCTCATAGGACGCCTGTGTTCCAGATGGGTTTCCAAGTAGGTCTAGGCAGCTTGGATCTGTATCACATTTGCATCAGACTGATAGAAAAGGCAATCAAGAACAGAACTCATTAGCTCACATATTAATACAGCGTGGTGCGAGAGAAAAAACATGGAGTTCATAAGAAGGAAATTGTGATGCCACACTGAAATCAGTTAAAATTGATTTTGGGTATGGAGTGATATATATGAAAGAGTCATGATTTCACATAGTCATGTGATGCATTGTAAGCTAATATGAGTCATGAAGAGGGTCTCGTGGTGATAACAGGATCTTTCCATGAAAATGGTTGTTTAGTGGTCAGTAGCAAGATAATGATAAGAAGTGCCTGAGGTGACCTGGTAGCCCAGCCCAGAATGAGTTTTCCTACTTTGTAACATGTAACTCAGAGTGGCATTTTTGACAACTTTGCTTTAGCTTTGCAAGTTCGTTACCATTTGAGATAGTCAGTTCTGAATTGCTTCCCAAATTTTCCAGTAGAATCTGCCTGTTTTAGATCTGTTTATCTTCACCAGAACTTCCTACTGAAAACTTCCAAAGAATAAGCAGTCAGAGATCTTGGTTTTGATGAAATAACAAAGTTCTTCAGGCCAAAAACCCAGATGACAATCATTTAATCATTCAAAACATAATGTGGGTTGATAGATTCAAGTGAAAAATTATGGTTTCTCATTATGCATTGAGAATCAAGGGAGCCCATTCTTCTGCTACAGTTGCTAGAACTGCTATAAACCATAATTTCTGGTGGAGTAGAAGATTTTAGTCTATATGCAATTCTTCACAGTCTTCTTAAAATCTACCCCACCAGTGAGATACATTTTTTTTTTTACTCAAGTATCTTTCCTTCAACTCATCAAATTAGACCTTTTTTTTAAAGCATAATTATCCAGATTTACCACATGCTGTCCTTTCTTCTGTAGAAGTGCTAGCCCTGCATCTGTCATCTTTTGCTTTGTGAGTCATAACTGATGTTGAAAAGTGTGTCCCAAATAGACTTTTAGATCATGTCTGTTGGTCTACACAACCTACTGCCACTTTCCATACTGTCCCAACAGTGCCAGTCTAATTTAAAACATACAATTTATTAACAAATACAGTGACTCAACTACATGCTCCAAAGCACTGTTCGAAAATTAAAACTCTGAATAAAACTGAAGATTTCGGAAAAAAAAAAATTCTTAGAAAAAAATGTCTATTTGTACACTACTCCATGCCCCCCAAACAGCAAAAAAAAAAAAAAAAAAAAAAAAAAAAAAAAAAAGAAAAAGAAAAAAACAAAAAAACCAAACCAGAAAAAAAAACCCAAAAAAACCCAAAAAAAACCAGAAAAAAAAATCCACCCCCAAAAAAAACCAAAAAACCTACTAGAAAATCTAAATACTCATTCATGCTGTTTGTGGTAGAGATATATTTTAATGTCTTCACACTACAGAGCAGCAAAAAAATCCATTAGCACACAGATTCTCACAGTCATTGACTGTGTGGGAAGATACAGATGGGTTTTTTTTCCTCATTGCAACAATATCACTAACAGCAGGAGCTGAAACATACTATGTCATGTCAACCTGAAACAAATTAGGATTTAAGAATCTAATAAGGTTGGGATTGCTTAGTGGTGCAGTTTGCTGACAGAATGTCATTGTGCACGAATGGCATGTGCTCAGAGTTGAGTCACTCTGGCAGTTAAAATACCCATGTTTCCCTATTAAGCCAGAATGCCAGCAGCTTCCCCACTGGGGGCTTCATTGTAATATAATACACTCATCCCAAATTTTCTGTGGCACTGGGTGGTCAAGAGAGCTGTATGGCCAAACAGCTGAACAGAAGAAAATGAAGAAAAATACCTGGTAACCTGTCTGAAGCTTAAAATCTGCCAGGTTTGGTGGTTGCCTCACTGTGGCTAATTGAAGCTATCTCACAGGTTCAAATAAGTATGTTGACGTATTCTGTACTATGCTTAATGAGAGTGTTTTTTATAACCCTAAAAGGTTGGGTTTTTTTTTCCTAAAGAACTAGTGTATTAATTTTATCAGTTTTCTGTATTCTTTCTGTTACAGTGAGAAGGAAAGCAAAAGTTTCATAGGTGGACTTTCCATTTTGTTACCAAGAGCTGCAAGTGTTTGCAGGCTTTTGCTTCATATATAGCCAGGGCTAAGAAACATTTTAGAGCTAAACAGCTCTTTGTGCAAGTTTCTTAAACCTGATTTGAATTCATGGTCACAGCAATGTATGTACAGTCTAAGAAGAGTTTGCACATAGAGATATTAATTGTATACATTGTCTATCTTGTTATACCCGTCATAAAAAAAGTCACATAAGCATGTGTTGTATCAACAACAGGCAGTTGATATATTCCAAATTCAGAATGCTCTCTAATACATAGTGCAAATACAAGGCTGTGCTATCCTTCTAAAAATTGGCTGTTCTTAGCTCACTTGTTTTGTGAAGCAGGACACAGCTCACTTGTTCCCAAGTGTCAACAGCCCATGTTAGAAGGCTTTGTATGGGCACAGCTCATCAGTGCAGTGGTAGTGTCAGCTTGACCTCCTTCCTGTTGCAAAGATATTTTTCAAACAGGGCCATTTAAAAATGTTAAGATTGTTGTATGTATTAGCTGCCAGTTTTTCAACCACTTCAGAGAATTCTCTGTTCTTGAATTAGCTTAAAAATATGCAAAGTATTTGAATATCAGTATCATATGATCACAAAATTAAATGTTTCAATTATTTTTCCTCTAAAATAGAAAAGGCATGTTAAATATATGCTAGAAAAACTTATGATTTTCAGGGTCCAGCTGAATGGTGCACAAGACATCTTCTGGTTTTGTACTTCTTTTGCTTAACCCCCAGTGTATATATTTGTGCTTTTTTTGAAGCTAATTGATGGTAAAACTTGTGATCCTTTATTTTTTCCCCTATTTCTGTGTCTTACTAGACAGCTGGGCCTAATTATCTTCTAGTGCATTCCACAAAATTTAGCACTATTGATTGTCAGTTTCAATGTGCATGGGGAAATTTTAAAAAGGGAAAAGTGTCTGTAACTTGTAAGCATTACCTAGGATCAATCACTATTTAAAGGAGGAGAAAACTCATCCCTGCTACTTTCACATGTTTTGCTGAAATAGTAGCAGATCTGGTATATGGAAAGTGAATGTTCTGTTTAAAGACTAAAAGCTAGAATAGAAGGTCATAGGGAAATGCAGAAATCCTAGTGATTAACTGAACAAGCCTTTGAGCAGGACACATTTTCAAGCCTGACTGCACATTTCAGTGCTCCTTGCGGGTGTTTTTATGGCACCACTTTCTTGTGTCTTAGGAGCTGCTGGTACAGCCTTGGCATCCTCTGCCTGTGTGGCTCAGAAAGCTGTCCCCCGACTGCAGTGTTCCACATCTAATTGCTGGTTCTCTCACTGGATCTTGCTGAGTTTAAATCTGGTAACTCCCTGCTCTGCACTGATGGATTGTTATCTTTTCTATGTCCTTTCATCTACCCGTGGTAGGACAACATTCTTAGAGCAGATAGTTATATAAGGGTTTTGCTTTCTCTTAAGGAAGAGAGAATAGCTGGGGGTTCTTTTATCTACTTACCATGTCTGTGCACACCTTTGAAATGGAAATTAAGATATCAGCAGATACTTGAAGGCCAGTGTGCTCTGAATATACCTTAAATCAAGACTTTACAGAAAGCAAGTCATTATTTAGTTTTTCTGTCTATTCCTTTGGCTAGTGCTTAACTTCCAGCACTGTCAAATGATTCTCACAGAGAACCATAAGGGTTTTTTTAACTGTATCACTGTCCTTGTCACTGAGATGTGTGCTGGATGATCTTACTCACTTCTGAGGAGGCCCCATCTGAATTTCAGCAATAGTGAGCCTTAGAACATCATTATGCATTCTTGTTCAAAATGGATCACATGAAAATATTGATAATTATTACTTTTTACTTCCATTACAGCTCTAGGAAATGTTTGAATTATCACGGACTTTTAATTTCTGGGATTTCATTACAAAAATTAAAATGCATTGCTTTTTAAAAAATCTATGAGCTATTGCCTCTACAAAGTGGGATTTGCTGAAACAGTTCTGGTCATTTCAGCAGCTGCTTCAGTCAGTGCATCTCCAAGGGCTGGACACCCTGATCCAGTCACAATCCAGGTGGACAGATACAGGTGTCCTTCCAAAGGAATGCTGAGCAGCTTGGGCAGGCTCCTGGCTGAGTAGTCCTCTTCTCTGGGCTCATATGATGTGTGGTTGTCATGGAGGATAATTTATCTTTCTGTTGCCTGCATGAGTTTAAACAAGACTTTGTAGTTTTTTGATTATGCTGAGTCATCACAATGAAGTGCAGTATAGTTCTTTGATTTTACACTTGGATGTGTGAGAAACTGCCTGTCAGTTAATCCAGTCATACCTGGAGATCATGGGCAGTTGTCTGCCTACCAAAGAAACAGCCAGTGGGAATGTTTTCCCTGGGCAAGGCTCTTGACTTCACCTCAAAACAGGCATTTTAGAGCAGTTTTTTCTTAAAAGTCCTTTTTTTCAAATGTGTAGTAGTCAGGAAGAAAGTAGGTCTGCAGTATGTCAATAAACTCTTAAAGGCAGAGAAACATTTGGCTCATGAGTTTTACCGTACACTAAAGATAGTCTTGGAAACACATAGAAGGTTTAATGTGGTAGTAAATGTGTTCTTAACGATTTCTCAACACAACTGTGAATAAAAGGTTGGAAATGGCTTGATTAGTTTGCTTACCTATTTCCTGGGTGAGTGTTACCTCTCAATTGATACCCCTTGGCACTTTTTATAAAACTTTTGTCCTCCTTGCAGGATCAATTAATTACTCATGAAATAGTCACACAGCTTATTTGATCTCCACTCTCAAAAGTCTTCTCCAGGATAATGGAAGATTGCTTGTCAGGTTCCTGGTTCTCTCTCATTCACGTTTGACTTTCCTCGTGAAGCAGCCCCTGAGAGTCTGATACTGTGCTTTGTACAGTTGTAGATGCCATTTATGAGGAAAAGAATATTGGATAAAATGCAATGTCAAACTATTAACACAATAATTGCCATTAATAAAATACAGGAGTGAATTTAAACTAACAAAAAAACCTATTTGATACTTTAATTTTGCTATCACTTAAAATGGAATAAAATATGCCATCTAAGGATGTGGCTACAATATAAAAATCAAAATGTCTGAAAAGAAAATCTAGTGCTGAGCAATTATGTTGAGAAGTAAAATTTTGACTCTTCAAAATGTTATCCCTTATTGATGCAGAAGGAAATCAGTTCCAAGGCCAGCAGCATTCTCTAGAAATGTAAGCTTATCAGGTTAGAGTGGATGATGAAAGTATTTTTAAGGAAGATGGTGGGAGTAGTAGTTAGATATTTCCCAGTTGGTAAACGATTGAGACTGTTGAACAGATGGCAGTAAAGGCTGATAGATATTGGTGAGTCTGGTGGTTGGTATCACATAAATACTCAGCTATACTGTGTGTACATCTCAGGTCTGTTCAAGATTTGTCATTAAATTGCTCTTGAGTGTATGTAAAGCAAAAATCCAAGTTTTCAGCCAGTTGAGTCTTCCTTTTGACATCTCAGTATTGCTGAGTAATTCCATTATCACAGGAAAAATCCAGAGCAGGTCTAACTTGCTAAGACAGTCATGAAACCATCCAATTTCAATTGTTCAGCTATGAGTCATTCATGTGTTTTGTCAACAGTGTGGTAACTGATCAGGTAAAATGCTGACCTAAGGTGTCATTTTATTAAGGACTGTCCATGGTGAGTATTTGTAATTGACCATTTTGCAGCTGCATCCAATGGGATTATTTTTAATTAGGTGAGGAATTTTTTCTTGAGTCTTTCTTTAGATACATGTTGTGGCTATATTCTCCATTCAACATCAGTTCTATGAACTGGGATGTGAGGAATATATTCCAAGGAAATTTGATGTTTAGGGCAAAACACCTGAAAGCGTAAATGAGAAACAGAACCTCTTTAGACATGTGAAACAAATTGCCTTTTACTAAGCCTCTCTCATTTTCTTTTTTCACAGTGCTTACTTAACAAATAGTAGTTAATAATCTGTGTCGTGATGGGTTTTTTTTTTTTGTCTTAGATCTTCACCCTTTTTAAAACCATTATGGTCTGGTTACTATTCTGCATTTCTGTGGCAGCTTTGATAATAACATTTTGCCCTGGAGTCAGTGATTTTTACAGCAAGGTCTCAAAAGTCTTTCAGAAGGGCCTTTCAGAGGGGCTTTTTTTAACACGTAGCAAACTAAAGGTATAGAGATATGAAATGACATGGAAAAAATAACAATATATTTATGCCTCCCATTTCCTTGTCCCTTGCTGTGCTTACTCTGCATGATCTCTGCCTGACCTACAGGGGCTTTTTTCTTAGTTTAATTCATGGAGTTTGTGGCTGTGAGTATATTGCTTTGCTTTTATCTCATGTCTTCAAGCCATAACTCTTTATCTCGTAACTCAAAGCTGCAGGACTGAAGGCGAAGCTGATTTGCTTTCTTCTTTTCTCAGTGCTCTGATGTTCCGCAAGAAAAATTTGGCAGAGGTAAATAACTGTCAAAGAGAAAGAACAAGACAAACCTAGCAGATCAAGGTTTTCAAAACTGGCTAGCAATTTTAGGTGCATTCATTTTGGATGTGCAGTTGACAAACAAAGACTCACAGCCAGGCCCTTGTAGTTTGCAGCCGAAATTTTTAGCATCTTTCAATAAACTTGGCTACCATGCTATCTTTATAGATCAGTTGATTTTAAACACCTGGCTAAAGTAAAATTTTATTAGCAAAGGTAATTCAGTCTGTTGAAAAATATGACTATTTTTATTGTTAATGTATTCTAATCTTAATTATAACAAGAAAAGTTTACTTTCAAAAAAAGTTTAATACTTGTCTTCTGACAAGACAGCTTTTAATTTCTGCTGTGTGGAGCTCCAGTTCAAAGGGAATGGAACAGAAGTCTCATCTCTTGTTAGCTTTGCCTTGCAGACTGATGGGACCTGCACAGCTGCAGCTGTAAGCAAACCTGGCTGGTGCTGGGTTAGACCCATGCTGCCTGTCCCCCAGGAGCATCCTCCAAAGCAGTCCTGGGCTTGAAGGTCAAGCAGATTTTGCAGGTGCAGAACTAGTTAGCCACAGTCTCACTCCCCCCCTCCCTGCTGCCGAAGCAGGGGCTCCCTCAATATTGGATTTCATCACTTCTGAGATGGGGCAGCGCAGCAGCTGTGTGGGGCATCTTTTTTTTCCTTGTGCTTTGGAAACCTGTTGAACAGGCTGTGTTTATTTAGTGTCGAGACAGTAGCTGATGCATCATTTATATGTCTGAGTAAATATTCTTTTAGAACCTAATTTAGGATGTATTTCCTTATCTTAAATTCTAATCAGGCAGAACTTGCCTATTGTGCGTATTCCTAAAAAAGTAGTTAGTTGAAATAGGTATTGCCAATTTGTTTTTTTCCAAAATATGTTTTATCAGTTGCTCTGAATTTTTGTTGAATTTCTAGGACATCTCCTCCTGTTACGTTGCAGCAGCAGCAGCCCATGACTGATTAGTATGCAGAGCTCATTTTTGTCCTTTGGTCCTAATAGTACTAACCTCAAAATGAAAAGTTAATTAGAGCAAGTAAAGTTATTAAAAGTGCCTGTGTGATTTAAAAACTGAAGTCTACATTTTCAAGGGAGTCTTAGACATTCTGGAAACCTGATTAAATTAAAATCCTCTATGAGGTTACATGAAAATAGAACTTCAGCTTTAAATCATCTTGCTGATTTTGATAATCTTAGTGTCTTTCATCATCTCACACAATAAATGGTAGTCCTTCACAGGGGAAATTCACCACTCGTAGCTATGGAGAAGTACAAGGACATCCTCACAAACAGCATATATTTAGTCAAAATCTTTCACAGAACCTATGAGCACTTCAGATAGCATTTCATTTTAAATGAACGTTAATTTAGAAACAGTTAGGTGAAGACACGAGAAAGTTTCTTTGTTTGGGGTTTTGTTTAGTTTTTGTTCTTTACTGTCAGGAGAGACTCAGTGACTGTATAATGGTTGAGATTACATTTTGTAGCCCAGATATGTAAATCTGATACACTCTAGAGCCCAGCACATTGTGGGCTTTGGCAGGAGAAGAACAAGTTGAATCAGAGGGCTGCTGAGGGAGGCAGAGCCTCTTCTCCAAACTCAGTGTTAATATCAAGCACAACAGCACTCAGGTGCCATTGTCCACATACCCCTTGTCCACACTGGCCATAGAAAACTAGTTTGGTATGGTAGTACCAGGGAAATAGGTGTTCATGAGAGTCCCAGTTGCTAAATTCTCACTAGGAAAGCAAAAACTGAATGAGCCTGGAGACTGGTTTGTGTTTTCACCTACAGTGACTCTCTTCAGTGGAAATTAACTGCCTGTGCTTAAATTAGTGTAAGAAATGTGAGACTGTATGTGTTTTGTTTCTGAAGGAAACTAATACACGGAGTGGGAGAATGAATAATCTGCTGGCTGCCCTTGGTGAGGGGGATGAGATGCAGTGATGGGGAGGGAGGAGCTGTGAAGGATGTGGAGCCACTTCTAGTGAGGTGGACAAGAGACATCTCAAATCCTTCAAGTATTTTGCTTATCTTTAGCAAAAGCATCCTGAGACGCTTGTGATGGTACAGATAGTATTGAATTCATACTCTTGTTTTATGTGTACTATCTTAGGAACATAATAGGTGTTTAATGCGGCTCTGCCTGTCTCCCTTTTTTACTTGTCTAGAATATCCTTGGTGTTTAAGAACAACCCTTATGTCAGCTTCTTTATTAAAGAATGTGCTGCGGAAATTATGTTAATTGAGCTGGAGTGTAATTATGGGCTAGGAAGATTATTTCACAGTCAGAATCGAATTGTTGTAGATAAATGTGCATTAACTTAATAGTGTGCAGCTAATTAGTTTTGCTATTTACTCATAAATATTAAAAAAAAAAGATATAATCAGTTATACAAAAGCTTGAGAAATGGATATATTACAAGGCCAATGGGGAACATATTCCGAATCTCTAATTATTGTTTTGCTGGAATTTTTTCTTAGCTTTCCTATTCTGAACTTGCAGTGGACAAAAGTAGCTAATTAACAAACTTTATTTCTACGAAAATGTATATTATGCAAGTAAAACATGCAGTTGCCAGTTGGACAGTTTGTAATTCATACTAAAGCAGTTACAGCATCAAAGTCTCTTTGCACTCTCCACAAAAGTTAAGTTGCTTTGGATCTCATTGTATAGCAAATCAAGATAGAGATTTTATTTATATGTATCTGACTTTAATTTTTGTGTTTATCAGCCAGCTGGCATTAGTCTTTGGCATGGCTTAAGGAAGGAAAGTACTTTCATGCTCAGATACTAAATACCTCTTAGAGTACTGCAGTACATAGTCATGTACAGTCATAAAAAACCAAAGAACGTAGAATTACTTGGCCCCCAGCTAAAATACTGAAAGCCTTGAGGTGTTTGCCAACAAACATGTAATTTTATATGTTCCAAAAATACCCGTTATAGCTCTATGTCTCAGGTCATGTCACAAGTGTGAAAGGAAGGCTGCAGAACATTCTCCTTAATATACATTAGTATCAGCTTCTGGGAGAATCTAATACAGTCATTTGATTTGTGCATATAAGTTCATTTATAGAAATTTTTCTAAGCCACCTCTGAGCATAATAGGCCTTCCATTGACTTCAGAGTGAAAGAGACTCCAGTATAAATTACAGTAGTGATTAAAAAGTACAGTCTCAAACTGAAGTCTGGTGTGCTCTGAACTTCACATGCAGTGTTGCCGACAGGGCTTTACTGCATGATCATCTTTTTTTATGCTGAAATGAAAAACCATAGAAGAGGGACATATTTTTATGAAACAGAGAAAAATAATTTCAATAGCCTATATAGTGATTTCTCCCCTAATAAATAAATAGCACCAGGTATAATATCCTCTATTGCAGAATAGTTCCATGGCTTTTCCACAGTGAGTTTTAATGAAATTGGATATCAGTTTCATTTTTATCAAGTTATATCAAGAGCACTGTCTCCTATGTGAATTTGTATTTGCCATTAGAAGAAAACTTACGAACAGCAAGTATTGACACAAACCTAAAAAATCTCAGACCTTTCCCATTTCCAGCCTCCCTTGTGTAAATAACACAGCTGAAAATCTGTGAACTTTGTCATGTTTGAAATGGTCTTTGGAATTTGCAATAAGAATTTGGAATATGAATTTCAAAATCATACATATTTGTCCTAACATGACAAAAAGTGAAAAATTAAAGATGTGTAAAAATTTTTTTCTCTTTGGAGGATTTTATAGCTGCAGTTGATGCTATCAGTTGAACACAGAGAGGAGAGTTTTAAAGTTTGAGGGAGTGGTGTTGTCCTTTCAGTTCCAATAAGGAAATATGGAGGGAAAGATTACCAAAGTCTGAAAAGAAATTAGCTCTGAGGTGAAAAGGGGAAGGTACAATTCACAGTCTATACTTCCTGCTGCTGGAAAAATATATTGCAGTGTGTCACTCACCAACTAAATTCTTGGATCAGTGAAAGACATTGGCACTGGAATTTAGTATATCAGATGAAAAATTCACCCAGAATATGTTGCATGGAAATAAGTACCATACAAGTAACAACTAAGTAAAACATGAGTAATTCATTCTTTTTCTGTCAATAGCTGAACTTCCACTGGCTGAGGAAAGATTTTTGATAGATTGAGGCACATATTTTCCTTTAATATATTCAAGTTTCAAAGGCCTCTTTAAGATATTGATTCTGATTTCCAAATGACAGATCCTTGGCAGTGTATCTGTCATTCATTAATATGGGCAATTGCCCTGAGTCAGTACCATGATTATTGTCTCCAGTGGATTTATTAGATACATGCAGTGTTTCACAGTTCAGCTGGAAACGTTTCTGTAGAAGTGCTGTACAGCACATTCTGCAGCCTCATTGTTTTACTCAAGAATAGAAAAGTAACGTCCCCATTGTATCCTGACAGGATGGCAATTAAGGGAGGAGCTAGTTTTCCCCATTCTAAGGATATTTTACTGTGAGCTGGATTTTACTTGGGTAAAACTATCAAATATACATGTGAGATGTTTAATTTAGGTTCATTTAAAAGATACAACCTACTTCTGCCCTAAACTCTGAATATCTTCCATGTAATTTTTTTTTTTCTGATTCAGCTTTTGCATAATTTTAGTAAGACACTTCCTGGTTTCAGCTGGGATTCACTGTTCTTGATCTGCTTTTTTTTGTTGATGCTTCAGTTCAGGGTTGTGGTGTTGACAAGCACTTGGTAGTACTTTAACCACTGACAAACTCATCATTCTTCTGGCTTTTGAAGCACTGTGAAGACTCTTGGTTATACTGTGGCCCAGAGATGAGAGGCATTACCATGCTAGATAGCCAGCTAGAAATCATCCTTTCTCCATTTACTTCCCCCTTTAAGTGCTGAAGTACAGCTGTATTTTCTTAGTATTCAGAAAAGGGGGACATGTATTATGTTATTTGATGTATTGAGTAGAATAGGATGAAATCAAAATACCCAGTTCAAAACAGAATACCAGTAACAAAAAAGCACTTATTCTGAAAGAATGTATGACAAATATTTTTAAATTATTGTTATTAATTATAAACTATTATTGAAATTGTTGTTAGTTTATATCAATAGAATCTGAGATTGATTTAAATTCAAGCCAATTGATGGCTACAAGAAACCATCTTTAGCTTAAGCAATAGATATGGCAGCATCCATGCCAAATAGCAGGAGGGTCAGAGCAGTCGAAGGTTGGCTTTGGTAGCCCAGAAGGTCTCTCCTTACCCTGTACTCCCCTGAAGTGCTGTCCAGATTTTCTGCATTTTTTATATACTTGAAAACCTTCTGCAGTCAGCTAACAGTGAATCAGTCTCTCTGGGTTCTGGGAGTTCAAAACCAGGACTGAGGATTTAACAGCAGCCCTTTTAACTTCTGGCAGTTTTTTTTTTCCCTCTATCAGAGAGTCGTGTAAGCACAGTCTCTCTTTACCCATGCCTGGCATAAAGATGATGGTATCTATGTACTGCATTAGGAGAGCTTCCTAGAATTTCTACAAAGCTTAGAAGAAGATGAAAAGCATGTGATGGGAAGTAGCAATAGTATTTGAATATCACTACTCATTGCTGTTGGATATTTTTCTTCAATCCAACAGCTTTTATTTGAGCAATTTTTTAACAATTTAACTGTCCTGTTACTGACTCTGTGAACTTTCTGGTTCATGAATGTCAAGTGTGTCCTGCATTATTGCATTGTTTTGATGGTTGTACATTGAGGTACATCAAGCCAGCATGCAGGAGATCAGTTTTTCCATGCTTAATGAAAACTGAAATAAAGGCAGCACAGGAAAACCATTACCCTGTATTTGCCTTTGACAAGAAGATCAATTTCAATTGCATATTTAGTATTGTACAGCTTGCAACTTTAGTGAACAGAATTAGTTCCTCAATTTTTCCAAAAGACTGAATAGGAGTCTAGTTGTAAGAAAAGAAAATGAATACTCTTTGTTGTTCCTCTTTTTTAAAATTCATTATGAGAAATTTATGTAAGCTTTTTTTCTTGGCTTTCCAGAGTTGGTGTTTCAGGACAAATTCTGGACTTGCCAATTTGTATTTTTTTAATCAATATCTTGAGTCACTGTTAAGTTTTACTGTTTAATGTTCATTATTAAACATTAAATGAATGCTTCTTATGAAGAGTTTGCTGTGTTCAGGAAGACAGAGTGCTGGAAAGTGTTGCATAGATAAGAATGATGCCTGGTATGGATGTGTGGGGATGAGAATGGTATGGATTTTCACTGTCCATCAAGAAAAGAAGGCAGTAGTGCACTCAGTGGAGTAATCACTAAGGACTGAGATAACACAAGATATTTAGGATCGAGACTTTCTGTTAGTTTAGGTTAACACCTTTTCCTGGCATCCCACCTCAACTGTAAAAAGTATTTCTGCAGCTTGTGCTTTGTTGGACTTTCCTATTTTCTGCTATTTGCACAGATAGAAAACACCTGATTTGTGGTGTTGGTGGTCGCTGCTTTCCTGTGGCAGTCCCCAGGTTACCCAGGCAGTGATAAGTCCAAGCTTTACGTTTGAGAACATGAGTGAAACATCCAGTTTCATTGTTTCTTGATTTGCCTAAACCTTAAAAAGCTTGACTTTGTCACCCCTGCTGGGAAAGGGTAGAAGCAGTTTTCCTGTCACTGCTGTTGAACTTGAAATCTGGAGGCAGAAGCTTGATCAGGCATAGAGAGCAGCAGGGAGAGACAAACCATGTGTTGTCATGTCCCTTATTGTGAAACTTGTTCTGCTTAATAGCACAACATTGGAAAGCTTTGACTGGAGAGAGGTGGAATGCCTCAAAACCTTTTGGGAACTTTTTGTGGTTCTGGTCATTTCAAAAAGCAATGTGGATGCTTTGAGCCTTTCAGGGAATATTGCTTGTACCAGCTTCCTCTCCTGCAGATGAGCGTGGTTTAAATCATTATATTGGTGCTGTTAGGCTAATGTTTAAGTGCTCCTGCTGCTTTTTTTTTTTTTTAATTTTTTTTATAGCTTTGATGTTTAGGTGTTATCATACATGTAGGGAAATAAAATGTCTTCCTCTCTAAAATGCTTCTTCCATTTTCCTGGGGAAATCAGGGGCTTGTGGAGTAATATTTGTTCTATAGAAAGGATACTTTTCCATATGGCTATATAGGAGCAGAGTCTCAAAAGCCTTTTTTTTTCTCCTGTTGTTGAAATACAGAAAGGTTTAGGTGCCTCTGAGTGGGAAGAGCAGTTCTAGAAAAGGAGACAACTTTGATTTACGGGTCTCTGGAGGTGGAAAACCTCTCAAACCTCTGAGAAAGGCATTAAAGTAAATAATTCTGTCTGACAATATAAGTCAATGACAGAGTCAAGGCTGGAATCCCTTAGGTCTGTGTACTGTTCTAATCTCCTGCCTATGTTTCCACCTTTCTGATCTATGAGGAAAATATCTGCATCTGTAACAGCAGTGCTGCCATGGAATAACATTTCACAATCTCCTGAAATCTGCCCTGTGACGTGTGAACCTGTGTAGATGGAAGGAGGCCAAGTGTAAGCTGGTCTCTCAGGGAAGGGTTAACTTGACATATTTTCACAGCTGCAATGTATTAAGCTACTGTAAGACACTTTTGTAGTAGGAGGTCGGAAAAATGTTATGCATCACAGGGAAAAAGAAGATAAATTAGGCAGTTTAAAGACATCTTGGTAGCTTTCACTAATTTGCCTCTTGTTTTTGTGGTGGCAGTCCCTGTATATGCAAATACCTGCAGAGGAACAGTTCAGCTCAACAGCCCCAGAAGACAAATATCACTTTCTAACTAAAACAAACTAAACAAAGCAAGAAATATGAATGGCAAAGTAAGAGGTAGTCTAAAGTACTGAAGTCCCTGCTCCAAACACACTGTCTAGAGGAAAGATAATATTGTACCAGGTACTGAGGGGTGTGGTTACCTCACAGGCAGCTGTGTTTTTTGTTTTGTTTTGTTTCTTGTTTTGTTTTGTTTTGTTTTTTTAACAGGCAACCTTTTTCATAAGAATAAGAAATGCAAACTCACTCACAGGGTGTGAGAGAATTAATATATAGAGCAGTACCAATATAGAGTGAATAATTATTTCATAAAGGTTCTTAAAAACACTTTCATTGAAAATACATTTGTAAATTAAATAAGGGTAACTTTAAGTAGATAATACTTATACCTCTGAATATAATCATGTTGTGTTGAAGACAGTAACCTGGAGCTGTAAATAGTAACATATGGTCCAGTGTTATTTGTTAATCTTTACGCAGCTGAATCATCTTTTAAATCTTTTCCTCTTAAATTAAATGTTCACAAAAGCTAAATCAGCTCCAGGCCATTTTTGTTACAGTGAAGTAGTTTTCATCTTGCCTCTTCACATGCTCACCTCTTAGGGCTTTTTTATATTGTAAAATCTAAATAACAGAAGAGCAATGCCTTATCAGAGAAAATGTAAAGGATACAAAGGCAGAACTGTGGGTAGGTATATTTGCCATTGTACAAGTCAGTTTTAGCCCTTTGCTGTATTCAGGATGTAGTTTTTTGAAGTACTGGATTAACCCTGAGACCCCAGGTTTATGGTTGTGTTAAAGACCTGGGACATGCTGAGCACCTCCATCGCTGCTTGGCAGAACTGGACAAGAATCCTGTGCATCTGGTAAATCACATCCTTGTCTGCAGCTCATTAGCAGGCACAAATACATTGTGAAAACTACATTGTGCTGAATCTGTGCTAGCACTACCGCATGGCTGATTTAGTTCAGGCCACATGAAAACATAAACCAAAGAAAATGTCATAACCCAAGAGCAACATCCAAGTTTTTGGCTGGAGTGCCAGCTGTTTTACATACAGTCATATTAAATTTGAAAAGCTCTAACAAGAGCAGCGCTTCATAAAGTGTATAGAACTCTCTTAGAGGAAGAAAAAAATGGTGAAGGTTTGCAAGATTCCTGAGTCACAGGTTTGGTGAGATATTCACATTCAGTCTGTATGATGATGGATTACCTGTGATCAGCCTTAGTGAGCACCCCACACAGGCTACAGTTTTCAGGTTGGAATAAACAATAACATATTTCTTTGTTTCATAAGAACTTAACATATTTATTCATAGAAGATACATCTTCAGTGCCTTTTCTCTGTCCTTCTGGTGCTTCCAAATTTAGACTAAACTATGTCAGATTATTTTGTCCATTACTTTTCCAGTAATGTTTGGCTTATCTAATTTGAAAGGACAAAAAGAGAAGTGCAGGGAGCTGTCTGCTGATAAGGGTTCATTTCTGTCCTAAGGGGTTTGCATTGGGCCTAACCAGGCTATTACTACATCTTGTGGTTAGTTATGTGTTGTTTGTGTCACCGTGGATCTGAGGATGATGATCAGTTGCTTTTTACTGTACACTCCTTTAGCCAAGTTTGACTGGAGAAGAGAGTATGCTGAAGGGTTTTGAGGGTTTTCCAAGGTGAGAGGAACAGAGATTGATATATCCATTTTATCTCCTAAAATTGTGTGCTGAAGTTACCAAGTATTCAAATGTTCCATTTTCAAAGCAAATAGAGTAGTTCTGCCTCCTCTGAAACTGTAGCAGATCATTCAGAGGGGCTCACAATCTCTGCATACATGTGTATGCATATACATGGAGAAGTGTGCTTGAAAAAGAGAAAGTACTTCAAGGAAGCATTTCAAATTTAACTCACAATAAATTAAGTGTTATAAATCTGTGTTCTCTTGTGTTTGACCAACTGTCAGAGAACCACAGAAATACAATAAGGAAATGAGCTGTTAGATGGCTCCTTCCTTTTTATATCACATTCATTTTCTTTGGATTATGTTTAAGTAGTCTTGATTTCTTTTTCTAGCTGAATTTAACATCTTATCTTTGCTTTTTTTAAATGTACCAAGAAAAGTCCTTAGAGAAAGATTCTTGTAGTATTGGTATATTGCCTTCCAAATATTTTAATATGATTTAATTTTTCCCTTTAAACATAGGAGCTAGTTCTTTGATCTTCTCTTGGCTTTTGATTAGTTCTCTTTGTGTTTGATCCTGAGCTACATGTAGTTTGTTTTGTTTTAGTGCTACCAGAAAACCATTTTCACAGCTCTCCTTTCTGAAACGAGGGAAAAGAGATTTTCAGACCTTATTTATTGAATTGAGAGAAGAAGCAAACAGAAGGGTCTATGTCTGTAGGCATAAATTCAGCAGAAAGTCTTTTAGAGTGGAATTAGCAATGCCACAATGTATATGAGGTAAAAACTGAGGAAATACCCTTGGCTTGGGTTGAATTGCCTTTGCCTTTGTGTACCACTTCATATATGAAAACCTTCCCTTCACCCATTTAAGGTTGTTTCACATGCATATTAAGACAGCCAGGAACACACAGACGAGTTTGGTTTAAACAGTCTTGTAATAAAAAATTGTGCATTCTCTTTCTTTGATAAATGCTTGGTGGTAGTTCAGTCTTTGTCAAGCATATGGTTCTTTATAGCGGGCGTCTTCACAGCACTGCCTTTGGGGAATGCTGCGGAGACAGGAATAGCTCTGGGTGTCAGTGCTTGCCTGTGCCAACTGCCTGATCAGATGTGAATGTTCTGCTCTAATAATGTAAATCAGAAATAAGAACCCAAACTCTCGTGAGATTCACTGTGACCAATGGCTGGAGAGTAGACAGAGCCATCACACCTGCTCTTCTAATGCTTTGTAGAAGCAATCAATATCCTTAGTTACCAGCTGGAGACCTGTTTTTTTAAAAAAATCTCATTTAGTAGCCTTTTTAAAATCAGTGCAGATATATATGTAAAGGATTTTTAGTTTTGCTTTTCTGTGTACCATTAGCATTTTCAGTAGCTGCAGTAGAAAATTGTGGCATAATTAAAGCAAATATTCAGATATACTACATCCTCTGTGTTCAGCAGCTTCTCTAAGTGAACCCACAGAGCCAATACTGTATTACAAACAGTCTCTTTTAAGTTTGCACCTCTTTTACACTCTGGCACATGTATGTGATATGGTAGCAGGAGCAGGACCTGTTTTCAGTGCATTATTGCCAAGACAGCCTGGATTTGTAGGTGCTGCCGCTTCTATGTCAGAGTTGTTGTGTCTCGTGTAGAGCTCCTTGTTGATTCTCTTCAGTTGTTCCTAATAAGATGTAGCCTTTTGTGATTACTATAGGCATTTATATTGCCAGTTTACATAGAGCTTAGTGTTCCCCTTTGGGTCCTCTTCCACTCCTGGAGCAGTAGTCTGGTGTAATCCATGGAACATCAGCCTTAGTCACCACTTCAAGCTAAAAACTTCTACAGGATTCAAAATTATATCAACCCTGCAATCCTAGAGCAGTTTCTATCAAAGAAAGAAGGTTGGAACACCTTGGTATGTTCCCATCAGTCTCCTCAGATGAGGACGCTTCCTGGAAAAGAATGCACTTTTACAACCTGCCAAAATATTTGGAGTTCATGGCAAATGCTGCTTTCCAGACAGACTGTGAAATTCTTGCACAGCTGGGATTCTCTTGTGGGAAAACTCACACTGTCAGCAGAAGCCTTTGTCTGACCTAGATGGATTAGTGTTCTTTATTCCAAGGAAATCATAGGCGAGTGGCAGATTAGCGAAAAATCTTGCATGTACAGCTACTACCTTACTTTTCATTTTTGGATCAGCCACACAGATACTTTGTTAGCAAAGTGCCACACACCTCCTCAGATTTACTCCAGCCTTCCAGCTTGTTTCACCATCTGTGTGGATTGCCTCACTCAGATTTTGTAAGCATGGTGATGTTTTAATAAGGGACACAAGCTTAGATAGTGTTTGTTTTGATTGTTCACTGTGATTTCAAATTCTGTTTACTTCTTCTTTATAATTTTAGTAAATGTGAGTTTTGTCAATTTGCATGTGGCACAATATAAGATGTTTCACAGAAGTCAAGGTAGATTGGATTTTCATTAACCTTCTACTTTCCTTTAATCTTATCTCTGTTGAATACCGACCCTACTGCTTTTTGTTGGTAGAGAGTAAAAGATCACTTAATTCCAGTTTTCTCGTACTAGTTGTTACTTTTTGTTTGACTGTCTATTTAAATACATATTTTTTGTCATTTAGGCAGGTATTCTTGGAGGCATGGCCTGGATATTCCCCCACACCTGTGCAAATTGTTCCATATACATTTTGTGCCTTTGTCTTTAAGGAATACCAGTCCTCCTTCCTTCTCCAGGCCTCTGCCGCCAGATGACTTTATTAAGTAGCCTTTCTAACTTTTCATAATTGAGCTAAATTTAAAAAAAATCCATATTTAAATTGTTAAAATAAATGGTTATAGAGCTGCAGACTTGCTATTCTCAAAACAAAAAATCCTTTCTCATTCTCACTTTTTTCTACCTATAAAACAATTATATAAAACTAATGAAAAATTTAAACCTCTAGAAACTACTCTTTCTTGCCCTGAAGGCTTCTAAAATTATCACAATTATTCAGGCAGCCCTAACTGTTGACAGAAGTTTTTGTTTGTTTTATGTAGATACTGTATTTCATTTAGAAACTACTAAAAATACAGTCATCTTAGAGACCATCTGCTTAAAATGATGGTGCATACTAGGGCTAAATTTTTAAACTTTTTTCCCTGCTTTGTTCGTTATCTCTCAAAAAACTGGTTACATAACAAACTCAGTATTCAGTGCTAAAGGTTTCTTTTCTGAATTGATTTTCTACTTACATGCAATGTGCACACCTCTATTTGCAACAAGTATTCATACCTCACCTGTATGCTTTTTTGGGAGATCAGAGGGTAAAAGTAGGGAGAGCCTTGTTTTTGTACTTAATTACCATGTAAAGACTGCAGGTTCCTCAGAACAATTAACTGTTACTTTGATGAAGGGACCTTTTTCCTTTTGCCTCCTCATTGCCTGTTCTGTTCTGGATTCCAGAACATGAGGAAGAAAAACCTGAGCTGATGGTTAGAGCCCATAATACACTACTGCACATAATAGGCCTTTTGTTTAGTTGGGGTTTAGTTGATTTGTTTCTTGATTGGATTAAGTAATATACGTGTTGGGAAAGAGGAAATTTCCTTTTGGAGAGAAATTGTCAGTAGAAGTTCCCACACTTCAACAAGTAGTTATTTGCTGTAAAACAACTAATGCCAAATGTTCCCCGTTGTTCTCTTGTCATCTGAACTGTTTTCTTCTGGTATGTTGTATGAACTCCAAAATACCCACACCTGCACTTGGCATCTAGGATAGAAAATGAGAATAAATTAGAAGCAGAAGTATGATAATTAATTTGTTGTCAGTAAGGTTATTGGATTTTGCTTTCATTTCTTATTTTTATGTAAACAAAAATTCTGGAAGATGTCTTTGGTTTGTTTAGGGCTGTTTCTATAAAATGGAGGACTAATAGTTTTGAAGAACCTTTTAGGAAGTGTTAACGTTGTTAATTGAAAGAGAGCAGATGTAAGAGGAAGCTACCCTATCAGATAACATTGTTTTTATGATCTCTAGAAATTTAATCATAAAAAAGGTGCACTTAACCAGTGAATCTTTTCCTTTTCACCTGTTCACAGGGTCATGGTAAGCTGGAAATGTGATGTTCACAATCTTCGGCTACTGAAGTTTGTAGCCTTCCCTGATACCTTTTGTAAAGTATTCTGACTTTTCAAAATATCAATTAAATGTTAGAATCTTTTTGAACCTATGCAGATGTCTCTTGCAGAGATTTATGAAAGTCTGTAACATCCAAAAAGTCATTGGAATAGTCCATATGTGATTTATTGCTACATCTTTATGGTTTCTTTGTATTAAATGTTTAATGTGAATTTTAGTATTCATAAGTTAACTTACGTTTTGTCAGAAGAGAAATAACCAAATGAAATTCTGAGTGGTTTTTTAACATTTCATATTCATATTCTGAATCCCCATGAAGATGCAACTGTAATGACAACTCTCAATCTGGTAAACGTCATATATGAGAAGAAAACAGACAATCTCTCTGTTCTGTAGCAATTCATTTTTACTGTAAATTGAGTCTTCCTTCTCTGAAATGTCATGGAGAATTGTTGTATTTAAAGTGTGTTTGGGACAGATTGGAGAGTCACTGTGAATTCCCCTAGTGACGTATACTTGGTCTCAATGCAGAAAAATCCCTGTATCTTAGGAAGGAGACTGGTGATCAGGATTATTTTATCCAAATATTATAGCTGGACTCTGCAACAGGTCTACTAGGGTTGCTTTTTTTTTTGTCAGTGAGGTCCCAGATGATCAATATCATGGTAACTGCAACAGAGAACTCTTTTGCAAGTTACCTCTTTTTCCCAAGTTACCTCTTTTTCCTCATTTTCCTCTTTTAGCTTAAACATGTGCCAGTAGATGGAAGATGATCAAAATATTTATATGGCACAAAAAATAAGCTCTTGGGGAAGAGGCCTGTGATAGCTAATTATATCATGCAGAGAGGTGCATGTATCTCTGGTTTTAGGGACACAAAGTCCAAAGCCATTTCCATGAATGATTTTACCCATAAACCCAGAGTGGAAAAATTCACCTGAAGTGACAGATTGATTTTAAGTTCAGGTCTGGAAGCTGAATAATATGTACTGGGACTTGTTCAGCTTGCTTAGATTAGGTCCTTTTATATGATGCTGATGATGTTTCATATTTTGTAGGATTAAAGTAAAGTGCAAAGATTTGAGTGCTCAAGTAGGGTCAGAAATGTGTAAGAGTTTTATATTGACTGTATCTGGAAAAAAACCCAAACAAAAGGCAAAATTGGTTATTGCTTTCTATATAAGATAGCGATTGGTATTGCATAGAGATAGCAATAAGTAAAAAGGACTATTTTACACATTAGCATTTCATAGCTAACCATTTATGGTGATATGAGCATGTATTTTCTTTCTTATATTAAGATTTCGTATAGCCTTTTCATTTAAGAAACTTTATCAGTCAGAGAGCTGATTCCACAAAGTTACTTCTTTTAGTTATACTTTGTATAAGTCTTTTTCCAGAGAAGTACAGTTTGAAATGAAAAATTACTTTATATCGAATTGTAATGTTTGCTTTGATAATAATGGAGGAAAAATATTTTATTTAGACATTTCTGTCTTCTTTGATGACCTAACTGTTGGCACATTTATCCACTAATAGCAGAATTTTTGATGAATCTTTTGTATTTGCTTTCGGACAGAGAGTTTGGATGGCGGGATCCAGAGCTTCCAGAAGTTATACAGATGTTACAGCATCAATTTCCCTCAGTACAGTCAAATGCTGCAGCCTACTTACAACACCTCTGTTTTGGAGACAATAAAATAAAAGCAGAGGTAAGATTTATAAACCCTTTTTCCAGCAGTACTGTTGTCTGCTATTTATCATCAACAATTATTTATGTGTGCTTTAAAAAACTTGAAAGAGACATCATGGATATATACCTGGACCCATTTTTCTAAAGCTGTCACTTAAGTAATTTGTTACTGTTACAAAATGTAAAAACTGCATAAAATACTGTTGTAATTCATCATTTCATTTTCTTTGGAATAGTTTGATTGATTGCATACCATTTAAACACTGTATCACAGTTGTTCAGTAATCAGCTAGTGGTGTAGTCTTGATCTCACTGAAACATATGGGCATTTCCTTAGGGTTCTCCAAGAGGCATTTAGACACTAAATACAAACATAGATTATGAAAATTAAGCATAAAAGTTCTAAATCAAAGCATCCTTTAATGCATAACTGTGTAAATAGGTTTAATTTCGCTGGGTTTGCAGCTTGAATGATGCTCATTGGTCTATGATCTTCAAATTCAGTGCAGATTGTATCTAAAATGTAATTCAGACATCAATATAGAGCTTGCTCTGTACCTGTAGCTGACAGGTACTTTTTTCTTGTTTGTTCCCAGTGGTTAATGGGACCAGCACAGCTTTTGGCACAAGTTAAACAGAAGGAAGGCGGCTCTGAGGGATCTGACAAACACACACAGCAGTCAATTAAAATTGAATGAGTGAAGCTGTTACCAGCCCCAGCTGCTTCCCCTGGCCCTTTCAGAGACACTGCTAATCAGGGGCATGTGGTGTGCACATAAATCTGTGCCTGTACTGGCACCTTTTAGCCTGGCATGTAAAGGTAAACTGAGATCACGATCTGCTATTGCCTATTTGTCAGAACTGTGCAGTGATGCTGGCTTGCCACTGCTTCATCTTCTTCACCCTCAGCACAAACCACTCTTTGGATCTATCCCGCTACTACCCACTACTACCTTCCCTTCCAGGCTTCTTGATGCTCAGGAAATTCCTTAGTGAGCAAGCATGCTGTAGTCTGCTGGCGTTGGCAGAGCTGCACTGATTGCATACATCACCTCAAACATCTTAGAAATAGTAATTAAAATAGATGCTTACATGAATGTTAAAGAAGGAATGTTTGTGCACTGGAGAACTCTGGTACAGGTATCACTGAAAATTTCAACTGGGTGCTCTCTCTGTACTCGACTCTCATCCTTATTCAGAAATTAGTTTTTCATTAAAAGAATTGATAAATCTCTAAGAAAGGCACTTAAATTATTAGAGCAATTTACTCATTGCACAGTCTCTGCTGCCTCCTGATAGCCATAGATTGAGACCCCTCAAGTAGCTCTCCCATTTGAGGGAGGAAGTAGGTTTCATTTCTGTTGCTAACTATTTAGGAAAAAAGGTGTCTTCTCATTGTTGATCTCACCCATCCCAGCAGCCTTTGGACATCACCCTTTGTAAGCTTTAGACTCATGAGCTGGAAGGGTGAAGGTAGGTAAATAAAACAGTGTCAGGCAGTGTTCTGAACTTCTTCTGTGAGAAAGGATAACAGATAAAATAAGGAATCCCGCACTACATTTGATATTTGATATTCAGGAGTTTTATATACCCCTCACTGTGTAATACATAAAGTGCTATGGAAACAAACCCAAATACCTTTTTTAAAACAGTTCATCTAAGAATATGCTTTCAAACTTCTGGTACTTTGGATTTTTGTAAGACAACAAAATAACGGGACATGTTGTGTACTTTCCTAATGCTCTGTGGAGCTTTTCAGCCTAAAGCACTCAACATTATCAAACTATCTTATCTCTGTATCTATCTATGTACCAACCTCTATTATTTAATAAGACCTGTTGTGTTTCAGTCATGCCTCAGCAGAGCACTTGAAACAGTTCCTCTGTTTGCTTGTTGGGATGAGGGTCTACCCAAATGGCTCAGTAGTGTTCCTAGGGACTGCTCAACCTTCCACTGACTCAGTTTCTCAAGGAACCTTTTGTGTGAGAGTTCAAAATCCTGTAGGAGATATCCTGAAGGAGACATCACAACAGATATGTCAGATTCTTCCTAGGTATATACCTAGCCAGAGGAACTTGAGCAGTCCTGTTAAACCTGCCTGGGACAACGCCCATGGTAACTGTTATGGATGTGTCTGAATTATGAGTTGAACTAACAGCTGACATCAAAGTTGTCTTTTCTGCAAAGTATTTGTGTTGTTGTTGTTGTGTGTTGTGGCCAGTTCTCTCTTTGAGAATGACCACATTTAATATCTAATTCCTTCTTCATGATAGCAGCATTCCAGTCCTGCTGTACATGGTTGCAGGGAATCCTGCAAGCTCTGACACAAGGAAAAAACACCAGGATACATTTTCCTTACAATCTCTTGTTGAGATTACTGAGCAAAAAAAATTCCAAAAAATTCTTTTTAAACAGAGAAAACTGTTCTTTGATGAAATACCTAGCTTTAATATAGCAAAGGACTTGGGCTAAATATAAGAAACTGTCTTGGTGGTCTTTCAAATCCTAGAGAAAGGACAAACAGATATGTGTAAGTAAAGAATACTGCCGCTATTTTGTGTGCATAACAGGCACTGAGGAAAAGGCAAATTGAATTCATACTTTAATGTACACTTGAACATGCATGCACAGAAAGAATAATATTATACAACAATTTATTTTATTTACCTGGTTGTATTGAATTTGAAATGTAATGCAGTTGTTAAAGTTTCAAATCTGGAGTTACCTGACTGGGAAAAAAATTCTCTTACCTTTGTCACTATTGAGCATGGAATTCTCGCGCTGCAATTAATGGCTATTTTATCCAGAGTTTCTGAAAATAACTGTTCTGAAATGCTTTTTAAATTATTCTTTTAAGTATGATTTATACTGTATCACCTACCCAAAAAATGATTAATGATCTGTTCTTTGAACTTGACCATTCTTTCAGTCTTCCAGTTTTGGTTTTGTATAGTGACAGACTTGTCCTACTCTCATAAGTTAGTGGGATATGTATGAAATTTCTCCTCATGTACTTGGCAGGACAAAGGTTTACCTTATATTTCTTCTGTGGAAGAGTGTCATCTAAAATTTAGACAGAAATAGAAAATAGCAGCTGTGACTATATGCATTTCTGAGATTCTTAGCATCTTTTATGGTTTTACCATTATGTTTTTATCTTTTAAAATATTTCAATTTCTGTGGCTGAAGTCTGGAACACTACCCCTTGCTTCCTCTGAAACCCCCCCTCAAGAAAAGCAAGTTGAAATGCTTTCCAGATAACAAGTGAGAAAAAGATGCTCATTCAAATATGTTGGATGCATGGCTAGAGATACTAGAGCTATTTTTCCCTTCGTGACCATGTTATGTTAGATGTTGTTTCTAGAGCACATTGATCACAGGTGTACTTATGAATTTGATGATGTCACTGGAAATGTGCTTTTATTGCCGCATCAGTGTAAATGTCCTGCTCAGTCTTATGTAGTAATGAGGTCTGCAAATCCCCTTCTCTGTCTTAAATTACTTCAAACAAAGTTGGTAACTGTTTATATGAAGATGTCCCAGGCTAGATGCTAAGGTTATGAGAAGTCATTTTCTTTCTCTCAGAACAAACCCAGCTTCTGTAGTGAATTAGGTTTTATATTTCTGGAAGAATTTGTATTTTTCCCCTTCAAGCCCTGATCACAGCAGAACATCAGTAGGTAAATGCAATAATAAACACTGGCCATTGAAAAAGATGGTGGTGTTAATTCTTGCAGGTGCTGCCACTTCTGTGCTGCTCAAAACCATTCAGTGCAAGTTTTTATTTCATAGTACAATTGGAACTGCTGCTCTAATCTGGAAGTTCTTCACACATGCTAGTCCTGAGTCTCTTTGAGTCTTGCTGACTGTAATGCAGGTGCTGTACATGCTCTCAGTAGTTCTTCTTATTCTCTACCTTTATTCCCTGTGCTGGGTGCTTATATGGTACAGAAGACTTTAGATTGGAGTTGAAGAAATTGAATTATATTTGTTAATTTTTGATAGTTAGATTTTTCATCTCCTTTTGAATAGTGACGAATCATTACTGGAGGTGTCACATATGTAGAAGGGGACATAGGGAGACAGAAGTCTAAAGATTGTAAAAATTACCATCAGCCCATTACAGTCGGGCAAAATAATTCCAAAATTCAGATTCTCAGAATACTTTAGTAAGTTCTTATATAAATTATTCTTTCATGGGTGACAGTGAAGAATGTAACTAAAAGGCAAAAGGGAAGGAGGGAAAAAGTTTTGATCAAATATTTGAAGGCAAATGAAAAGCCTATCAGGCAGAAGAGCACAAGAAGACCCTTTCAGATTTTTCTCCTCAGGAGAGGCTCTTACACCAACAATGGTGAGACTGTGAACAGAACCAGAGTAGCTGTTCCTGTATGCCAAGAAGGAACAGACAGGGGATACAGGAAAGGAGAAGCATTTTAAAATACTCTGCAGAGAACATTGCTTCAAAAGAGCACATTCTATTAAACACAGGATTCATTCTTCCACAGCATTTTTTTCTTCCTATAATGACATTTTCCTCCTTTGTATGAGGTCACCATATAAAAGGATTGAATTGTGCAGTTTCACACGCCAACACCATTTTGCTCTCATGGAAAATGGCAGCCTGCCATCAGCTGCAAAGGTGTAACAGGTCACTCAGGGGTTTTGGCACCAATGATTCCCTTCCTCAAGCTAAGAAATTAATTTTTGCCAGCAGAGTCACAACACTTGAGATTCTCATCACAGGAAAATAATTCAAAGATGCCAAATAAAAGAACTGCAACTGCTGAACTGTCCTGCCTGAAGCCTTCCCTTGCATCCTTAATAAATACTGCTGAATTGGACAGTGTCCTCTTTATCTTGGAGGGCATTTCCATAGACTCTCTTCAGAAGAAAAATATCAGTCCAGACACTATTACATGGAGTTCTAAAAACAGAGTGACTGCACACTGAAAGCATCTTTTTTCCCAACTCACTAAAGCCCATCATTCACATTCATTTTGTCACTTAACTAAAGGTGTTTCTACATCTTGTGTGAGTTCTTTAGACTGTGCCTAGCACTCTTTCAACATGGTACCCTGCTTGTTCACATGTCAGGCAATGGACATAAACTTCATTAGCCTCTTGTTTATCTTCTTTATGATACATATAGTTGTGGTGTTGAGGTAACTTTGATGTCATCCATTGCATTGCTATATTCCTGATGGTCAAGGATATGTTACATACCTGTTTCTAGCATGGTTTTCTCCCAGGGAATACTTGCACTTAGTATGGGGTGATGGAGAAACAGTCCATAATGTTGCTTTTAGACATGCTGACTGACAGAAATCTTCATAATATTTGAAGGATCTAGAAGAGTGATTGGAATTGTTCACATCATCCTCAGAGGGTATCTTGGTTTGATTTTACAGTGTTCTGGAAGATTCCCCTCTGTTTCCATAAGAATAGTCAGAGAAAACAGAATATCTTACCATGTTGCAGGCTGGTGGAAGAGAGTTACTGGAAAAGCTGAAATGCTGCCCAGCAGGAAAGGACCTAGTGCTGGTCGACAGCCAGCTGAATATGAGCCAGAGTGTGCCCAGGTGGCCAAGAAGGTCAATGGCATCCTGACCTGTACCAGCAATAGTGTGGCCAGCAGGACCAGGGCAGGGATTGTTCCCTCTATTTGGCACTGGTGAGAGCACACCTCGAGAGCTGTGTGCAGTTCTGGGCCCCTCACTACAAGGAGGGCATCAGAGTGCTGGAGCCTGTCCAGAGAAGGGTGGCAGAGCTGGTGAAGAGGTACTCATGTAGATGTGGCACTTAGGGGTCATAGTTTGGTGGTGGACTTTGCAGTGCTCTTCTCCTTTTACTTCTAAAATCCCTTCAGTTAAAGACTGAAGTGTAGCTTGTACACTGGTGATACTATCAGTCTTCCATTAAAGACATTATGAGAGCTCCTTTAATCTCTGCATGCAAGAAGATATAGACATAGTATTTAATTTAAATGAAAGAAGTATCTCATAGGTGATGCTGAAAAATAATGTAGTAATTGCAGAGAGACTCTATAGCATTTGTTGAGAGTGCATTTTAGTGCAGACAGCACCTGTTTACCTTAGGAGAAATCTTACTTCCCTGTTTGGTTATAAACATTTTATTAGTACTTTGATAACCATAATTTTCATATGTTAAAATAACTCTGTGGGTAAAATCTCACAATTTGAGAAATTACTTCCCTCAATGGCTTCACAAGGAATTTCCTCTTGCAATGATGATGTTGTATATTAAAAGGTGCTTGCCTGCACCTGATTCCTAAAACAAACACTAAGATGTTCATGCTTTTGCTTACCTGTGTTTAGATTGCTGCAGTACAGTTTGTGTCTATGCCCCACAGCATCCCCCTGTGCAGCTGTATTCATCTCTGCAGGCAGATGTCAAGCAGTCCATTTTCAACACACTTCCTGTGTAGTTTTTATTGGTAGAAATTACTCAAATGAAGTAAAGCAGCACTCTGGGCATACCCAGAAACAGTCTTTATGTAAGGTATTTTTTTCTTTATTTTCTAAAGCCTCATTGATGATTTTACAAGACTTACCTTTCAGGTTCTTACTGATCTCTAGTTTGTTTTCTAAGAAGTCAATCAACAGGTGGTATATCATTTTGCAGTAAAGGTTGGGAGCTTTTATTGATGGGTTATTTACTGCCAACTATTCAAAGATAAAATGCTGCTTCTTTGGAAATTTTTATGCTTTACTCTCAAAGTATTTTTGGAAATGACCCTTTGATTTGTCTTTTGTAAATTGTCTTAGTTTGCATTCTTGAAGTAGTTTCTGCAACAAGGTTTTCTTAGCATTTTGTTATTCAAGGATATGATTTTACACTGAGGGAGTTAGGTGTAACTTCTACTCAGAACCATCAAGAACACCAGGGAGTCTCACTCTGCACAGGAAGACAGGGCATACAAATAAATACATGATCACTTCTTATGCCACTACGTTAAAGGTTTTGTTCTTTAGCATGGGGAATGCCATTTTTCATTTTACCTCAAAATTTATTTATGTTTTAATGTTAGTTTTCCAAAAAGCTTTTGAACTACTTAAAGAATGTATTTCAGCTAAGAGAGGCTACACTGTTACAGTATTTCTGGTGTACTGCATATACCTTACATGAGAAGTAACTTGGAGTGTAAAATAACTGACCTGTAAGTACTAAATGACATTTGGTCAGCTGGGTGGTTGATAATTACAAAACTAAACTGTGACAGGAACAATTAATTTGATCAATTTGAGTGTCCGTTGTAGCTTTCTCTAGCATACCTATGACCCAAATCATGCTATGACAGTTTTATGTTTCATTATCATTAGACAGAGAAGAGAAAGGAGTAAATATGTGAGGGTGTCACAAATAACGAACCTGTTAAGTAAAAGCTAACACAGTAATGTACTTGAAAAAAAAGGGTTTATACTGAAAGCATTTGACTAAGTTTTAAAGTGGTGGCCCATTTTTAGCCCTGCATGACGATGGACACTGCTGTAAATGGGGATGTTAAGTTTTTTTAGTAGTAGTATTATTATTTCCTTTTATTCTTCTTATGGGTGATAACTTGGCAACAGCCTGTCAGTATTAACTCCTATGTGGCTTCAGGTTGACAACATTTGTGAGGACTGTTCCTCTCTCATGGTTTGACCCCAACCAGCAGCTAAACCCCACGCAGCCGCTCAGTCAGTTCCCCACAGTGGGATGGAGGAGAAAAATGGAAGACTAAAAGTGAAAAAACTCAAGAGATTAGATAAAGACAGTTTAATAAGGACAGCAAAAGCCACACACACAAGGAAAGCAAACCAAGAAATTAATTTGCCACAGCAAACCAAGGAATTTCATATTCCACCATTTTGTATGGCAGGTAGTTTTCTTGGCATCATGCACCTTGTGGCATTCTTGCAGTGCCACTAATTTGAAGTGGTATATGGGGGCTGAAGATTTCTTTTCCTCTGTCCTATTGGAAGATCTCTGAAACACCTGGAATGGCTGGAAGATGAGTCTTCTTTTGGTTTGAAATAGAAATAATGCCCTTGTTTTTTTCCCATGATCAAAATCCCATCACTTGAATACTCTAACTATGGCTTGTCCCACCTTCTTTCCACAGAACATTTTTAGAAAATTTAGTAGTAGACTAACCCTTGTTTTCTACTATTGCTGCTTGGTTTTGATTTTCTTCTTTTTTTTCTTCACTGCGTAACCACTCGTGATCACTCTGCTCCCTTCCATTTTATTCATTCCAGCAGCCAGTAGCTTGAATTCTCTTTCTCTGTTGAGGCAGGCAGATATAAATGGTTTGTTTCTCCTGAGAAAAGCATTAATATCTGTGCTTCAAGCTCTTCTCTATTGACAGGTGTGCAAGAGAGTTTGTATGACAGCATTTCAGTAACTGCAGTGCCAGTTTGAAGTGTCTCATATGTCTGCTCTGGATGTCCCTTTATGCCATCTCCATGACACCCTCTCTCCTCTTCCAGTTTTGTATATAGTACAAGCTTGTGGCTGAATGTTTTTCCTCTTTAACTAAACTAAATTTACTAAATTAACTAAAACAGGTGAGACAGAAATGACTACATTGGTCTTGACACAATAGCTTATGTTAACACTGTTATGACCACCTAAATGAGTGGTCTTAATTGCAATGCTAATAAAAACTCAGTTTCATTCACTTAATGTATTGTACTTATGTTTCTCAGACTGGAGACCAGCACTGAGTTACTAAATAATTTTTTTCTTGCTAACATATTGTCTTTATTTTGCTAGTAACGTCCAGCAAAAATGATAAGGCAGTAGGCCTTTTCACTTTTTAACAGGAAAAAAGTATAAAAGTGTACCTTTTATCTAGTGATTAAATCTTATACTGACAGTCTTGCTTTCAAAAGTATTTCTGTTTGCATTTCTGTGTTTAGTTTTGCCATCTTACTTATACAAAACCATTTTATGATACTTCTCTTTTTCTGATGAGAGAGTGCATATCTGTTTTGTGCACAGTCTTTACACTGATTAAGATTGAGTATTAATGAGTGTCACTGAGTGCTGTGTCCCCACAATATGTACTTCCTGTAGCACTAAAGTGGCATTTTACACTCTGGGATCCCTCTGGGATCATTAAACTATGGTTATTCTTGATTTCATCATCAAGATACTGTGCTTGAATTATAATAATGATTTACTGTGTACCTGGCATAAATTTCACTTGATTTAAGATTAGGAAAAAGTTCCAGTTGTTCAATAAATGAATTAATGACAAGCAGGAGTAGCATTTGCTTTTTCTGGGGAAAGGCAGATTTTGGATATTAAGTTGGGATGTTAATTCAAAATTGCACAACAAAGTAGTGGCAGATTGCTCGGGCCAGTTCTTTTAATCCTCTGCTCTGCTAAGGGTCCTTGATGAGTACTTTGGGTTTATGGCATTCACATTTCAAAATCATTTCTGTTGGAATAAAGCTTCAGTCATGTAAAGTGGCATGATTTTAAAAATAAATAACTAAGAGTGTATTATTTCATAAATGTAATAGATCATCTGGTTATGGTTGGGTTTTTTTCAGTTAATGCTAGATAAAAAAAAATTAGACATTTTTCTTGCCTTCCTGTTTTCACTTGTTTTGTAGCATACCATTCTTTCTCTTCTTGAAAAGAGGCTGAATCAAACAAATTTACAAGGTGACTTAAAACATTATTTTACAAAATTGTGTGCTTAATATTGAGAATGTATGTTGGATTTTCATCTCAACACTGCTTTACACTTCTTTTGTATTTCTCCCCTCCCACTGACAAGTTATTCCCTCTCCAGGGAATAACCAAAAGGACAGTATTTTTCCCACTCTTCCAAGTTTCTCTCTAAGGTTTTTTAGGATAGTAATAGTCAGTAACAATTATTTAGAGTGAAAGTGAGCCAAAATTTTATATATATTCATCTAGTAGTAGTAGTAATTAACAAATGTCCATGTTTCATTTGGATAGCTGCAACTTTGCTCTTTGGACTCCGCTGTTTATTCACCACAGTGAATCACAAACATCTTTGGGATGCAGAATTTGACTTCTGTTCTGCTGTGTTTTAGGGTCCTGGTTCTGCTCTTCTTGCAGGCAGAAGGGAGTGAGTGAGGCCTTGAACAAGAACCTGTCTAGACTCCCTGTTTGTCTGGGTTTAGCACTCCTACCCTGTCTGCCTCACTGGAGATGGGAGTACTGGCTAAAAGTTTCTATCTTTTCAGCTCTAGGCAGTCAGAATAAGCACCTAGAAGAAAATTTCAGGCAATAAATTTGATAAGCAAAGAAATTCAGATGTGAATATCTGGTGAAAATGCTTTTCATGCAGTTAGGAGAAGAGGGGAAAAAAAGCAGTATTTATTATGTGTGCAAGATGAATGCCTTTGTGCTACTTTCTGGGGTATGCAGCAGACACAGAAAAAACATTTCACTGTACTGCTCCTCTCTCCACTGGTCTGAGGAAAGCATGTTGTAGTTGTATCAAAACATTTGCAAAAGCTTTATCTTTTGTATTTGAAAATATTCAGTGGTAAGGAATGATTCAGTGGAAAGGATAATACACTGAAAGACAGTGTCATTTGACATAGGTAGTCAAATACATAGGTAGTATGACATTTTGAATGCATAATAAATACATTTGCAGCTTTTTCAAGCAGTATAGTGCTCTAATGTCTATGCCATGGATTTCTTTTTATTCATAACTTTCCTGCCAATTGCTTCTCTGATTTATTAGACTGATGTGTGAGTGCAGAGGATCACTTTCTTATTGTAGAGCATATTTTTTTATTACTGTTCTCATCATCCAGCAAGCCATGGTAAGACTTTGCACACTATATGTAGAAATAAAATAGCCTAGATTGATATCAATATCTGTAATTTGATGCTTTCTCAACATATCTCCACTAAAAAGGTTGGCAGACAAATGATTTCAATAAGGAAAATCATAGTCCTGATAAAAAGGACCTGCCAAATGAAACTTTCAAAGACCATCAGTTGATCTTCAAAATGTGTTTAAAAATGCAAAGAGATGGCTGTTACTAAGCTACTGAGAATGGTGGCAGCAGAAGGCACAGATTTGTAGAGACGTAAGAACTAAGACAGAAATGTTCTCTAAAACAGAAATGTCCCCCTTGAAACCAGTACATGTGTATGTGTGTGTGTATATATATATATATATATATATATACACACATTCATTTATTATATAATGCATACATTTATAAATATATAAAATTTTGCATATTGTTCTGTGGATATTACAAAGTGTATTAGCTATGAGGCAGGTGTTTACTTGTGTTGACTTTTTAAATGGGGAGATTGAGGAAAGATTCTATAGTGCAGCTTTCTGCTTCACTGAAACTCTTAAACTGCAGGTCATGGCCTGCATTTGTGAACTTAGACAAAAATGTAAGTTTTATGTGCCTGGGATTCTCTTGGCAAAACATCCTGCCAGAGAGGGATGTTGTTAGAATGTGTTCCTTAGCTCTTGAGGGAGTAGCTTGCTCCCAAAATACTTCAGGACAAAAAATTCTCATTCTCAAAAGAGTGAAAGATTCTTTGAAGGGTAATTTCAGACATAATTTCTGAGAATAGAACACCTCACATTTAAATCACAGTAGAGAATCTCCTGTCAGCAGAGGTCATCAGGTATGATGCTCAACGTAATAAATTGTAAATGTATTTTCAATCTAAGAAGAAGCCTTTTGTTTATTCTGTGAGGCAAACTGAGGTAACTACAGCAGGCATCAAAAAAGGAACTTCTTGAATTTCCAATTAGAGCTGAAATGTCAGAGTTGTTTTGTTGTTTGGGCTTAAATGACTGAAAAATATTTTTTTTGGTCTTATTGGACCATCTTGTTCCTAGATGGTATTGTGTTCACATTGACTAAATCCAGTTTATGATATCCTTAACCAAACAGAGTGAACTACAGCTTCAGAAATTTTCATATAACACTGAGGTGATGTCCTCTGTTGCTGTTAAAATATTTGAAGAAGTGATGTACTACTTTCTCTAAAAAACTTACTTTTGCTTTATATTAAAAAAAAATAAAATTGAATTTTCTTTGTCTTGTTAAACTTCAGTAGGTATCTGGTTGTAGGAATACCAGAATGCTTTTAGTTGAAATATATATGTCATTTCTTTTCACCAGTAATAAATGTAAACCTTCTAAAATAGATATTTAATTATTTTTAAATACCAGAAAGTAAATGATCCAAACAAACCCTTGGTGTTAATCATAATTTTTCACTTAATGTCAGACAGTAGTAAGTCAGTTGATTAGTTGAGTAATGCCAGTGTCTTTGCATCCTAAATTAATACTGCTATTGCACTGTCTATGAAGTGCACACTGCTGAACCTTCTTTAACATTGTGCATTTTTTGAAAAACAAAGACCCTGAGTCAATATCAAGTAGTTACAACAGAGATATTGCTTTTAACAGTGGGATTGAAAATTGCTTTTCCGATGCCTTCGCAGTCAGACAAGCATGTAAGGTCAGCTCTGTTCTTGCAGTTAGAAGCATTATTTGGAAGATCCCACTAGTCCTTCATGATTAGAGTAGGATATTTGTGTTGTCCTTCAAATGTAATGTTTTTTGAAAGTATTAGTGTAAAGTGCTTTACAATTACAGGTAACTCCTGCCTACCCAGGGATTTTTTTTTTTTTTTTTTTTTTTTGTAAATTCTAAAATCACACAAAAACTTTGATTTATAATAGATATAGCCTTCCTGCCAAGCATGAAAAACAAGATGTGTCACAGAGCAGAATACATTAAGGCTTACTGACTGAGAAAGCAGCACATTTATTCATACCTTCTCAGGGCAATTTTAGAACATGATTTTGAGTCTCCTCCTGTTCAGAAAATGGTTTTGACCCTCTGTCAACCCCACACATAGATTCATAGATCTAAGGAGGTCACTTAAGAGACACAGAGAAAAACAAATCTGTACTCAGTAACAGAAATAAGATACCCAGTACCATAAAAAAGCTCCTGAGTATTAACCCCATGCTTTGCATCCTCACGTCACACAAACTTTCCACCAAACACCCACCTGGTTTCTATAGACACTGAAAAAAATCCCCGTCCTTCTCTACTCAGTTTAGCACAGAGGGAACAATTTCTATTTAACTTTAAGCAGAACTTTGTATATATACCGGTGGTTGAATTTATTTACATTATGCCTATCCACAGCTTTATGTTACCTTTGTATCTGATCTAAAAAGCTCTAATGAGAAAGCCATTCTTAAATAGGACCTACATCCAAACCCTGATTTAGATTCTTCAAACAAATTAGGCTTTATAGTTAATGCAACAATTTGCATAACATTCTGCTCTATTTTCAGCTAAAATTGCTCAGCACTTTTTAAAACCTGTAGCAAATTACTTCACTAATGAGGCTTAATTACCCTATGATGTTACAGGTAAATTTGTCTGTAATACATTTCATGTGCTTTTGCAGTGTACAGATTTTGCATTGTCTACCTGCTCTTCCATAGGCACATCAGAAGAACTAATGGAGAGGACTTAAAGTTTGAACCAGTATATATGTCTTAAGAGAGGTGCTGCATTAAAGATTATTTCCATATTCTGTTCTGATGAGTTATTTTCTCCACATCCATTTCAAGTTCTAGGAATCAGCCGTCTGAAACTAACTAGCAGTGGCGCTGCTCATCTTCCAAACTCTTCTCTAAAAATGGTGTAGTTCTTTCCCTCTTAGATGAAAGTCATTTTAGTGATGTGAACAAGGCAAAGAAAAATAACTGAGAGAATTTGTAACTGCAGTAAAAGCATGAAGAAATATAATAATTTAATGGATACTGTGTATAAACAGTCAGTGTAGTCAAGATGCTGTGCAGCTATCTTGGCTGTCGCTGCAGTGCCTTGGTCAGTGTGGGCACACAGCAGTGAGCCTGAGAAGAACAGGGTGGCTGTAGCCAGAGTGTCTCACAAACACTACACAGCCTGCCACTATTTAAAAATTATTGGGAATTTGGTTTGGCTCACTTGTAGCTTCTTCTTCCAGCACTGGTGTTACAGAGTTCCTCAAAATCCATTCACATGTGAAGTAGTTAGCATTTGCCCTGCTGGCTGGAACACCAGCATCTGAGAACATTAAAACCAATTCTTACTATTTCCAGAAGCAGACTTAAACTGCATTGTCCTTTTAATTTGGTGTTTATTGGATACGTAACATCACTTGTGCTAGCAGCCAGTTATTTTTTAGTTCTTTTCTATGTGTAACAGTGGCATTAAAAAAATTGCATGTGTTTAAATATGTGTATTTTAATATAGTAAAACATTATTTCTTAATAGCAGAAATGTCATAGAGTAAGTAGCAGATGATGCAGTGTGTTACATCAATTAAACTGGCAATTAATATCTATGATGTGTAGAAAGGATTGATTGTTGTTAGATTTCCTTTACCTCCTTTGGATGAAGAGTTACTCAATAATGATTATTAAGAAAAACGTGGAAAGTAAGCATCTAACCATGAATTAATCTTTGAATTAGGAATGTGGAGCTGTTAGTAGTGGAACACTTAATGTCTTACTTGGAAGAGGAGATTGTGTTATTTTAGCATCACACTTTATCACTGTCAGTCTAACAGGTTTTTACCCATTCCTGCTTCTCTTTTGTTTCCCTTATATTTTACTTTGTAAGGCAGGGTATTCAGAATTAAATGCAGACTAGGATGTTTCAGTTATACCTACTGGCAAAATTTGAACAATATCTCAGATACCCACTTGCTGAGTATAAATAGAAGAGGAAGGGTGTTTTGGTTTCTGTCACAGAAGTATTTTTAGGCTGTTTTGGAATACTTCATTATCTAACAGTCTTTAGCTAAACTGTTTTAAACCTGAAGCTTTACTTTTCTTTCTTTTTGTACCTCTAGCTAATTTCTGTAGCTTTCCAAGGGATGTAAGAAGCAATTTCCATTATGCAGTGATTGAAAGAAAGGGTTTTGCTGCTTTTCTTCGCTGCTGACAGGAATAGAATAATTTTCACTCCACAGGGTTCAAAGAATATATTTCAAAATAGGGTTCAAAACCTTAGTAAGAGTCAAAACAGATAATATCTATTCACTTTAACATTACTTCTGCTGTTGCAAAGCCATAAACAATAGCCAAGTTCCAGGGCCAGATTTCTCATAGCTTGATATGAAGAGAGGTCACTCACCTGTATTTTGTTCACTCTGGTTTTACCAGTATCTATCCCTGAGATCCACAGTGTATTTGATAGCTCATTCCTATATCTCCTGTTCTTCTCATCAGCTATTCCAGCTAAAGGTTCCCTAGTGTTATGCCATTATTTGCAGTTAGGAATAATAACCAGATAAAACAGGATGCAGGGATCAAATGAGGGGCGTGGCCAGACAAGCTGAAGCACTACTTATTTACTTATTTACAGATGACCAATCCCTTTCATCATGCCCTTCTCTATTTCCTCATGTTGTTCCTCCCCCATGCATTTGGAATGTCTCTCTTTTCCTATCTTTGCTCTTCTGCTAAACACCCTGTGAGTCTGGCACACTGCCACAACCCCATCAGCATCCTCTACCATAGGACCTTTCCCTTCGTTCCTCCCTGGGTGCCCTCTTAGTTAGCCAAGCTCAGGCTGAACCTCTCCAGGCCTTGGAGTGGTTCCTCCAGCAGCCCATCGAGCAGTGACCTCCTAGACCTGGTCTTTGGTATTGTCTCTTGCTCTACAGAGTCTGTGTACTTCAGTGAGGTTTATTACTTTTCCTGTCTCTCTGTTCATATGCTGGACAGCCTTTGAGCAGATGTCCTCATAAAGCAGGTGTCTATATTCTAAGGATCTACATACCTTTCACATTCTACATTCCACTTTCTTCCACACATCCAGCCAATCTGTTGTATTGAGTTAGGAAAGCAGCTTTCAAGGATTCATACACTAAAATCTTAAAATAATCAAGGATGGATGGATGGATGGATGGATGAATAGATAGATAGATAGATAGATAGATAGATAGATAGATAGATAGATAGATAGATAGATAGATGATAGTAGAATTTCAGACATATTAGGATGTCATATTGACTTGTTTTACAATCACATATGCTTCAGGCTGGTCATGTGTAACTCCTGGTAGATTAAGTGTCTAACAGGCCACTGCTGTGGTAAACACCACTGTGTCAAAGATAAACCTTGAAACAGATAAATTAATTTTTCATAGCCTCTTGGCATGAGGTATAGAAGCTGTCCTTATTAGGAAAATAATTGACATCTTTACTGCCTCCAGCAGTGGTCTGAACCCCTTATTGAGTTTAAAATTTATTTTCATAGTGTAGATACAAATACATATTCTCAGATGTAATGCAAAAACCTTCGTACTATGCCAGAGGAGAAAACTCTGTCATCAAGCTAACATGAGGGAGTCTGGCACCTTTTCCTGTCCTGTCTGCCTGTGTTGTGGCATCAATGGGGTCAAGTGCTTCTGGCCAGCAGTTAGACAGTGACATACATTAATGGCAGAGAGCCAGCTTGAAAGAAAAGTTTGAAAATATCCTGGTAAAAGAAAAGATGAAAGCAGCTCTGGGCATTCTTCCATGGAAATAATTTTTTTTCCAAAATTTATGCAATCTCTCTTCTTTCAGTTTTCACTTTGATTGGCATAGATTCCTAATTACAGCTCTGTATTTAACAGCTCTCTTACAGTGTCTTCCAAAGACATACACAAAATATTTCCAGTGAGAAAAGGGAAGGAAAATTACTTGAAGAAACTAACAGCATCCATGGATTAAGAAAGTCATGAGAAACAGCACAACACAGATTCATCCAGCATTGTTAATATTGTTGCTCCTTCTCCTCGGATCGTCTTTTTTTATTTCTGAGAAAAGATGGTGTAAAAAGGGGACAATGCTTTTGAGACACGGGAAGATGCAGCTGGGCATGCTCAGTTGTGCTGGAGAGTTGAAGGTCATTCTTGAGTTCTGAAGTGGCTACTTTGGGGCTGGTCTCTGTGAGAATAGAGTAGTTCCTCTGTATCTCCAGACAAACTGGTACTCCACTGTTTGTTTTTAGTAGGCAAACAGACTCTGACATATTCTATTTTCTTTTCCTCATAGTTGTAACAAGGCAACAGGCACTGATATGTCAATAGATATTGTATTAAAAAATGTTTTCTTCCTCTTGGGTTAGAAAAGAGACAGAAGTATCAAATTGGGATTTGGGATTTGATGCCCCATTGGTGCAAATTGCTGCTTAGCCATCCATCCCAGATTCTTGGCAGACATTCATAGTAGCACTACTGAATTCACTAGAGCTGTGACTAACTCAGCTCAGATCTGCCCCAGGAGACTAAGTCAGAATTGTCCTTCAGGCTGTGGCTCTTACCTCCCTAAAGGACTTGAACAAATAATTTAATTTCCTTTGCCTCTATTTCCATACATTTAAATAGATCCTGATAACATCCACCACAGTCTGACAAGTTGTTAGGCATAGTTAAACCTGCTGGAGAGTATAGTTTTAAACATCGATGTAGATATTTGATAGAAGCACAAAGATGGGGTGAGACTTTGTGGTGAATAAAGGAATGTTTTTAAAAAAAAAACCAAAGCCAGCAAAGCAAGAGAGTAGGCCAGATAAAAAACACCATCAGAATCTGAGCTCCTAGTTGTGAACAATCAGCTCCATCTCTCCCTGCATGACACAGTTACTCTGCCAAATATCTGAGCCTGGAAATTCAAAGAAAGTTTGTAAAATAAATCTTGTATTTCCCAGGTTATTTCTTCAGTAAAATTTAAGAAATTTTGTCAGGTTATGTAAAGTGTTATGTAACACCTGTTTCATTTCTGCTGTATTACCCTTTTTTTTCTGACAGAAATGCATTTTAAATTAATATTTAATGCCTTTGCTTTTAAGAAACTATCTTTGAATCACTTCAGTTTGCTGCTGGCTTCAGGTTCCTGGGAGAGGAGGAGCTGCATGAGCTGAGCACTGGTGTGCTGTCAGCTACCATGACTGGAAAGGGAAGGTGCAGCTCAAGAATACTGTCTCAATGTAGCAGAACCACACATTTCCCTTTAGAAATGAGCAGAAGATAGCAAAACCTATCGCCTGAGAGCATTCACAGGATAAATTGTTGAGGAGCATGAGATGCCACTTGGTTGTGTGCAAGGGGAAGAGTGGGAAAAACAGCATAGACACAGAGTATCTGAATGGAGACAGAGCCCTCTGAGTCTTTAGCTGAATTGTAGCACACAATGATTTTTTCTTCAAAGTAATACTTTTTCTCATTCTTACTCTTTCTTACTCTTTTTTTTTAGCAGCAAAGCAATTAAAATATTCATTCAACATATTGTGCTTTAAAAATATAATTCACAAAGATCAGCAGGCATGTTTTCATTCTGTCGTTCCTGATATTACTCATCACACCAGGCAACTCATGTATTTTTTAGCTGTATTCTTGCTTCTATCAGATCTTGTTTCTTTTCCGAGGTAGAAGCTCAGGGGCTGATTCACCTTTTGTAGAACTGATGCATAAATTTTTTTTCCTAGTCTGTTTAGTAAATGTCATCTGTTTTGTCATGTAGGTGGCTCTTCATGTAGCATGCTTGGTTTTGAAAATCTGGTTAGTAGGGGAAGCAAATGTATTTTTATATGAAGGTTAAATGGATTGTAAACCCAAGCAAACAAAACAAGCAAGCTTCACCCCCCACTTCTCCCAGATAAACTTGGTATTTTTTTTACCTGGCTCAGAAATGAGCTAATTATTTAATTGCAAGTCGTCCTGTTCACATGGAAAAGATTTGACCAGTGAGATATTTTGCAGCATGTTTTCTCTTTTACCTGTTTTTCTCATTTCTAAACTGAAAGATGTCGTGGTTTCTCTGAGTAGCAGAAGCATAAACTCTCAAAAAGACAGGTGAACTTTTCTGCCTGAAATTGATATCTTTTACCAATGTCAATTCATATTTCTTCATGCATCATGTAGTGCCAGCTGCTGTAGTCTTCGAGGTGACCTGCATATTTCTCAGAAAGCTGCACATGAGTACTGATATAATCCCTATTTAAGGAAAAATATCCTAGTTTATCTTTAAACATGATCACTTTGAAATTTAGACCAAAGCTTTGTGGTAACTGTTTAGACATTAAAACATCTTAATTTAACATTGTAACATCTAGGTATATATGCCTTTTGATAACACAGCTGTTCTATTTTTTAGTTTTTTATGTTATTAAAAACATAAGAATATGCCAGATAAAGAAGAAAGGGAGAACTTCTTGTTTAGCAATGAGTAATTTCATGTAGTTCAATTTTGGAACCCTAAAGCGTGAATCACTTTTCAGTCTTTATTTGAAGTGAATCATTTAAGTTGGAAGGAATCAAGATCATCTAGTCCAACTATTAACTCAGCACTGCAAATTCCACCACTAAGTGCCACATCTGCACGCCTTTTAAATACCTTCAGGGATGGCAACTCCACCAGTTCCCTGGGCAAGCTGTTCCAGTGCTTGATAACCTTTTCACTGAAGAACTTTTTCACAATATCCAACCTAAACATAGACATGTTATGTCCCCTGACGTAACATGAAGCCATTTCCTCTTGTCCTTCCCCTTGTTACTTGGGAGAAGAGACCAACCCCACCTGGCTACAGCCTCCTTTCAGGCAGTTGGAGAGAGTGATGAGGTCCCCCCTGAGCCTCCTTTTCTCCAGGCTAAACAACTCCAGTTCCCTCAGCTGCTCCTCATGGGACTTGTGCTCCAGACCCTTCGCCAGTTCCATTGCCCTTCTCTGGATATGCTCCAGCCCCTAATGTCTTTGCTGCAGTGAGGGGCCCAGAGCTGCACGCAGGATTTGAGGTGTGCCCTCAGCAGTGCTGAGTACAGAGGGACAATCTCTGCCCTGCTCCTGCTGGCCACACTGTTTCTGGTACAGGCCAGGATGCCATTGGCCTTCTTGGCCACCTGGGCACCTGCTAGCTCCTGTTCAGCTGGCTGCAGTTCCTCTTCTCTTAGCCATCTTTCCAGCCACCCTTCCCTAAGCCTGTAGCACTGCATGGACTTGTTGGGACAGTAACACATGACCCAGCACTTCACCTTGTTTAAGCTTGTGTTAGAGCCATAAAATGCCAGAAATTGGTTCTATATAAAGATTTTAAGTTAGTAAATGAAGCTGGAATTCCTAATAGATTTTACTGTTCTTTAACTGTTTCTGTCTTCCAAGATTTTTTCCTGCAGAGCTCCAAGAACTGTGCAAAAACAGCTTCAAAAATATTTCAAATATTTTTCTTTTTCTTTGGTCTAAAATGTAAAATGGCCAGCTGAAGTGCCTGGCTTGTTTTGGGCCTCAGCCAGCTACAACCATGGGGAAACTTCTTGACTTTTTCAGAGATGTCTGTATAACTTGCTTAAAGCTAAAGCATTGTACTCTTTGGATGTTAGTTATGAATCTATGTGATTTCTTAAAATTAGATCCAAGACTGATTACTCTTTGAGGAACAAGTAGTGCCACAGAACCATAAAGATGTATTTGTTTGAAATGGATTTACTAGTACATTGTGCTGGACCTTCTTGATAGTTTGTCTCAAGTATTTTTGTGCTTTTTTTAGGATGTTTTTGTATATGAGATATCACATTAGAAATTTATTTTGTTGGCCTCCTTGGGTACACATAAGACTTTTGTTCCTGCATCAGCTAAGGGTCTCCCTCAACAAGCTTACCACAATTTATTTCTCATCGTTGTCTTTATATTTCTGGTGACTTCCTCCTTTTCCTTTCATCTTTGCTCATCCCAGTTTAGTTGATATAACATCCTTATTGAGACTTCAGTAGCTATTTCCATTCCCAGTCCTAAAAACTTTATGACGTTAAGTGCATTTTTTGGTTTGCTGTAGCCTTGTGGGTTTTTCTTGTGATGTGTTACACTTGGAAGGAGATGATGAAACCCTTGCCAAGGCAAACCTTGACAAACCATGAGAAACCCTGATGAGGCAACACTCTTGACTAACTTTGGCTGCTTTCACAGAGGTTCTGGTTTGTTATTGTGCAGTTATGTTGCCACTGAAAGAATAATACCAGGAATCAAAGCAGTGAAACGTAGCAGCTCTGTGGTGTTACCAGCACACCTTTGCTGGACTTCAGTCCATATAAAACACAGCGTAATTACATTGGACAGCATTTATTAGTACTGTGTTCATTCCCTAACTGTATGATTATCACCTTGGGCTGTTTCAGATAAGAAGACAAGGCGGAATACAATTACTGGTGGACCTGTTGGACCATCGGATGACAGAAGTCCACCGTAGTGCCTGTGGAGCCTTGAGGAACTTGGTGTATGGGAAGGCAAACGATGACAACAAAATAGCTCTGAAAAACTGTGGTGGTATCCCAGCATTAGTACGGTTACTCCGCAAGACTACAGATTTGGAAATCAGAGAACTGGTCACAGGTTTGAATTTTTCAATATTTTTTGTTCAAACTCTCTGTCAGTCTCACAAGCATAGTCCTGTGCCACATGCCACTTGTTCCATCAGTAACTATTTCATGACCATCTTATTTGCCATAACAAAAAGCTTTCAAGCCCGTTGGATTTATGTAATGGATGAATGGCTTTCAATATCACGCAGTTTACAGATGAAGGTGTGGTTTATGCCTGTTGTTGCTGGCTCACTTTTTTCTTGGTTAGCCATGAGTACTCTTGGGGGAGATGTGCTCCACACATGGATATGTTGAGATGAGAATCCTCTGCTCTCCCTCCTGTCTGGTATAGGGCTGGCTAGGCAGGAGCCATACTTTACTGAAATTACTTAGAAACTATTACTCATTGCTTTTATATCCTATGTAGTGATGTTGTGAGAGAGAGGATTTGTTTGGAGTTTTCTGCCTTTCTTGGGGTTCTGATAGGAAAATTAAATACTGTGTTGGACAGATGGACGTCATCTTCTGAAACCTTTTGTCTGCAATTTGACAGCATGCTATGTGATGTGTTTTACACAGATCATGCAGGTAGTGGTAGTTTATTTCTTTTCCTGGTATAGTAGGATCTGGTCTTTTTAAGATTGTGTGGATTTTTTCCTTTCTAAAATTCAAGAGAGAGGGAAGGGGTGGTGGTGTTCAGGAATACAGGAATGCTGTCAAACAGGACTGCTATGAAATGTTTGGAGGATTTTTTTTCACCTTGCCCTTGAGCTAGAATATTTAATATGTAAAACAGAAGCAAGGTAGAGGTTTTTTTTTAATTTTCACTTTGTGATTTCATTCTATTTGGTGATTATTTAACACTGTAAATCAAAAAAACTTTTATTATCTTGTTTTCAATGCTGGTATTTTCATTATGATTTTCCTACTAAAATATTTAAGAAAATATATAATTTCTGTCACAGAATCATCAGAGTACATGTTATCGTCTATATTTCTGCAGAAATCACTTGCCTTTGTACATCAGGCCTCATTTAGGATACAATTGATATCATCCTTTAGTTGGGTCCAGGTTCTTTCCTTGAGGGTGTTTGAATAAACTGCATGGTGCTTATTAAATGTAGATTTTTTTTTATATTTAATTTTGTTTCTTAGTTAGAACAGTTATCACCTCCTACTTGTTAGTCAGGATTAATGGGGCAGAGATACAGGTTACATGAGCTCAGATTGTGCCTCCTGTAGAGTGACAGAATTACTGACAGATCTAATAAAGTGTAACCACTGCTTCAGATTCAACATACTTGTTTGTCTCTTGGTTATGTTGTCAGTATCCTGGCTTCAGGGAACATTCTGCCTATTTATTCTGAGTAGTAAGTGGCAAACTGCTAATAAACCTCAGCAGTCTCTGTGACACTTCCCATGCCATCTGTAGATGAACATGTAATGTTATTAGGTCATTTAAAGAAAATATACTGGGCTGCAGTTTGTGTTGGTTCCATTGCACAGCATGCTGTTAAATATTCCCAAATACCCACAGAAAGAAAGGATGTTTTTTTTCTAGTATGGCCTCAAAGTCTTATTACCAAGAGGAGTAGGTACTGACCCTCAGGGGTAGGGAGTAACCTGCGTTTGTGCAGCTACAAAGTACCTGTACAGGTGGATGCAGCTCCCAGGCATGGTGAGCATCACAGGTGCTGGATGTGTATGAAAGGGGAGAAGACCAAGATGGTGACCCTGAGAAATGGAATCAAAGTCAGTGGTATTTCAAGATTTTATTCCTGAGCCTGCTTTTGTATCAGAGTTTTTTGTTTGTTTTCAATAACCAGCACATCCCAGAAGGCCACTGCTTGCCCTGGCCATGTTTTGTGCCTTTCAGAATGCAGATCACTGGCCCTTGCTTTCAAAATGCAGACATATTTGTGGTAGTGTTCTGCAAAGCTTCCTTCCGCAGCAAGGCTCATAGCTGCAGCTCTCATCTTGCATCTCTTAGGAAACAGGCTAAAGTCGTGCATCTGAATCAGTTCTCCTTCGCTTTTTTTTTTTTTCGCTTTTTTTTTTTTTTTTTTTTTTTTTTTTTTGTAAAGTCTTGTACTGTGACAGCTATCGCAGCTGAATTCCTTCTTTCTGTGAATTGAAATACCTTTCTGGGAAATGAAAGGTAGCTCCTGCAGCAGCTCCCATGGTAATGAAAACATTTGACTTGGTGGCAGGCACAAGGAAAAATAAAAAGTTCCTCATGCTCTCCATCAGCCTTCCTGAGCTGAAGTAGCAGGAAAGTAATTATTTCAGTAGGGGCTCCACAGCCTGGAGGAGATGCAGAAAAAATAATGACAAATGTCTGTTTTGGGACTAAACACAATACTTTGAGCCTTTCCATCTCATGTTCATTGTGCTTCCTGTCAATATAAAAGCTGCTCTTGTTTGTTACTTTTAGAGAGGACACAAAGTTCATGCCTTATGAATTCATACAGGCTCTGACACAGCTGCCCCTAAATAGTCATCCACATTTGTCCTCAGAGCACTTCTCTTAGGTGGGGAAGTATCATTATCTCTGTCGTACAGATGGGGAACTGAGCCTATCAAGTGTAAATGACCTGTCCAGAAATCTGGCAAGATGAAGGTGTGAATCACTCTTGAGTAGGCATCCAGCTGCAAGGGAAGAAATATGGCCTGGAGAGATTTTTTAGCAGCTCAATTTGTCTGGCAGTAGTGAAGCATTCATTGCCTGCCCCAAGTACCGTGAAGCACTTGCCCAGCAGAGCAGAGTTCTGATATTAGTTTCTTCCTCAAACATGCACATTCTCTTCCTTCTAGTTGCTTTTCTCTAAGTAGATTATAACTTCAATTTCTGGCAATCTCAACACTGGTTTTGGAAGGGTATTTAAACCTGCAGACCAGCTTCTCAACCCAGTAGCTTCTTGATTGTCAGGATTGCCTTAGGCACCATTTGTGGCTTGTCCTGTTTCCCAGAAATTTTCTTCTGCCATAATCTCTCCAAAACAGAGTTTTTTCACTTTTTTCTTTATCTCGTCTTTGTCCTCCTTGGACAGAGGTCTTGGGCTAATGCTGGAAAACTTACCATGCTCAAATTTTTGGATTGCACAACCTTATAGCAAAGTGTTAGAGCTTCAAGGCTCTCTTATGTCAAGGCAATGGTTTCAGTGCAAGCTCCCTTGAAGAAGCTCTGAGGGAAATGTGCTGCCTGGGTGTTATGAAATTAAATGGTGTTAATGCCCAGGAAATATTTCCTAAGATATGGGAAGATTTTTCTTACAGAAACACTTCCACAGTGACAGGTTTTTACTAGAAGAACATGGATAAAATTAGGTATATCCATGAATATATGCATTTGTGCAAAAGCTAAATATTCTGATAGAAATAGAGATGTTGGCATGGCCTACAGCCTCTGGTAATTTCCAGAGACTCAAGGAGAACCTGAATCACAATGTAACTCTGTAAGTCTGTTCATATAAGTCTGTAAATAAAAAGAAATAGGTGTAAGCTGAATGCACCACACTTAATTTAGCCTTCTTTTTACCCCAGTACTGTGCAGCCAGTTTTCACAGTAGCACCTGTTAATGGGAAAAAATAAAAGCCTTCTATTTTAAAATAATTAAATGTTAACACTTTTCTAATAAATATAAATAGAGAGGAACACAGTACAAAATTAGCACAGATCCTGCAGATGGTAGAAAGAAATGTTTTTACTTGGTAATAATGGTAATGAGTAACTGATTTCTGACTCTCTTGCCTTTACCAAGTTAATTATGAACTCTTCCACAAAATTATATTTTATTTTTTTTTCTATTTGTTTTACTGTCAGGGCTAAAAGCATAAATGGAAAAATCTGACATTTTAGCAAGGATAACAGAGGAATTCCATGGATGCCTTGTGCAGAAGGTGAGGTCAAGCATCTGTTGCTAGATCCTTTCCAACTCAGGCCATTCTATGATTCTGTGATTCAACCTATGCTAGCTCCTTCTTCCATCAGCTTGATTGGTTAACTGGGAACCTGTCTCAGATAAAATGATTTAAACTGCTGTTCTCAGTTTTGACAAACATGATCTATCACAGCTAGAAACAGTTTCTGCTTATGAACAATGAGATAGCTGGATTAGAAAAAACACCTTTTAAAGAGGCTCCTTGTATGACTCCATCACCTGTTTAAAATCTGTAAATACCATTTCTGATTGAAAGGTAAAAGTAGATAATCCACTTTTAGAAAGTACATGATGATAAAGAGCTGCAGCTATAAATAATGTCAGGAGAAATTGTTTTTTTCTGTGCTAGCAGCCAGTCTCCTGCTTACTTTGGTTGACAGTAACATGTCAGAGATTTAACTATTGTCTGTAGAAAAATATATAAATTTTTAAAAATACCACACAAAAAAAATGTAAAAAATAGAAACTAACACTATACATATATACTAAATATAGATAGGGAGATAGATACATAGATATCAACTCTATGTATCTCATTCACATTTTTATTCACTGAATCAAAAGGCATATATTCCATTCCTGCAAAACATTACAAGATAATGTATACAAAATATTTCTTTCAAAGGAGCACTAGTTCTCCAAGTGACTTTAGCCCACAGTGAAGCTGGACAGGGAAAAATTTCATTTACTTCCCAGACTTTGGATTCCAGTATTCATTAGTGTTGGCTTTAATTTCAGCTGTGGCCAGTTTGTGTTTTGGCTTGGTTGGTCCCCTGCTGTCACCCCATGTTATGCAATATTATTACATAGTCCTGTTTCAGTTTTAGTAGCTGCCATATGTTTATAAGGAGGGGTTTATAACCTCATGGATAATCTCTCAGTGTCATCTGGTATGAGTTAAATACTGCAGGTGAAGCTTCGTTTTGACTGCATCCTGCTTTTTTGCATGTGCATAAATTATTGGCAGAAGACCCCTTTGAGCCCTGTATCTGCTTTTGCTAATCTGTGTAGTTGCTAGTTAGTGAGCCTGCAGTGTTATGTAAAGCATGTTTAAGGGAGTATTCTATTGAAATGGACCTTTTAGCTCACTTTAATTGGATTTTTTTTTTTTAAAGTAATTCTGGACATTTATTTAGAATTTTTAATTTCCTAGTACAATGGCAGTTCTTCTGTTGGGGGTTCCCAAAGTCAGAATCACATGCCTGCAATTGTTTCCTATTTGTAATGTTATTTTCTAATTGGACTTTGGAAGGTATTACACTAGGGAATTTTTTTGTTTTGTGTGTGTGTGTTGTGAATCTTATTAGTAATATTATGGCAAAGGGTTGACTGTTTAGTACTTAGGATCTTGAAGCAGTTTAATTTAATAATTTAGTAGTTTTCTGCGAAAGTGCCCTTGACATTACCTTAGTTACTGGAGTGTGTAAACACAGATCTGAAATTTTATTGTGATATAAACACTCATTTGGAGGTGACACCTATTTGTAACCTTATTGCTCTCTGGAAATTTGATTTGAAAATGAATAAAGGCTCTTTTATGCTATTCTGAGATGAATTTCTGACAGCCTTAAGTAAAGAAGAACCAAATTCTTCTATGAGTTCTTTATACTTACAGTATTTCACCTTTATGTAATGCCTAAAATCTCTATAATATCCCTTTTCCTTTACAAGTTTATAGGTGTTGCTCTAGTATTGCTCATATTAAGTATCCTATTTCTTAACTGTATTTGAGTTTTGTAATGGAGCAATGCAAGTATAAGGAAGCCTGACCACTGAAAGGCTAATTAATTAGCAGCTTTTTATATGTAATGTAAAAAGATAGGTAGGAAGGTAAACATACAAAGTGGCTTGCTCTTGGAACCAAAGAGACAATTTCAGCAGACACAAAAAGCTGTATATGGGTATTTAAATTGCCATGATGGCATTACCATGCTAAGACATAGCTCTGGTTCAATATATGCTTAGCTAAGAGAATAAGACTGCCAGATATCCTTTGGGGCCCATAACTCTACATAGTAAAACAAAACTGATGTGTGGGATAAATGCAGAAAGTACACAAGTGCCTCTTAAGCAGCATATCCGGCTCCAGCATCTGATCACTGTGTCCTGTCAAGTCAAGGAAATTAGATAGGTTAAGCATAGAGTTAGATAAACTGCTAGCACAGAACACTACTTTCAGAAGTAATGATTTTGATTTTGGCAGGGAAATATGTTCATTCACTTCTTGCTTAGTGTCTGCTCTGCACATAAGCTAATTCTCTTTAATAACTTCAAACAAGTGTTTTGAGGAACTCTGCCAAGAGCAGAGGCAGGTGACTTACAGACTTTATTATTTTTCCACTACAGATTTAGGATAAGATTAACAAATTTCAAATCTACTTGCCTGGGCATTTAAGTTTGCTGGCATTTTAAATGCTTTTTATTCAAAATGGAGATTTAAAGGGTATTAGCTCTAATAAACCTTTCCTACTCCTTTGTTAAATGGATGTAATTGCAAGTACAATATCCTACCACAATCAATTTTAAAAGTTGATTAAAGCTTATGAAGTCATTTACTTCTAATTAGGTGTTTTAAAGGAAAGTTGTTTTCAACATTAACAAGATTATTTGTGTAATGAAAATTCCTATCTATTTACTCTGGATCAAAGCCAGAGGCTGAATAAGGAATTACATATTGTAGGTTCTTCAGTATTTCTTTCTGCAAGTACAAGAGCCTTTTCAGTTCCCAGAGGTTACCTAGTAATTTGACTTCCTGCTTTTCCTTGAGATACTTTTAAGCAAGCTCCTTACTTCAACCTCCACCCTGAGTTCTGTGAACCACTGAGAATTAAAAAAAAAAAAAGACAAACTCTGTCAAATCCCCTGCAAGTCTCAGATTGCTTTTAAAACAATGCATTTCAGCTCACAGCCAAAACTTTGCACAGGCTAGTTTATCATTTATACTATTACATCTAAAATTTTTGTGGGGGGAAAAACAAAAGCCAAGGGTTTCTTTAACTCAGAAAAACTATTTGTTACTGCTACCTTGATAAAATTTGGTTTAATCCAGACCATTATCAAAGCTAAGCAAAAGCAAAATAAATGAAGGCGTCTGATCTGCAGAAGCAGCTACTTGAGTTAATCCCACTGAAGGTCTAAGTTTCCCAATACAATTTCAAACAACTCCACCAAGATAATACAAACCCTGTGGCAGAGTTAGTGGTCTGCCAGGCAGCTGTTTTTCATCAGTTACTTTAAGGTTTTACAGAGTCTCCAAAAATCACTATCACATCATCATAATTTTCATAAAATACTTAAAATTTGTATTTTGTACTATTTTTACTTCTCCAGACTAATAGGCTGATATTTCATAGTCAGTGGATGTGCTATGGCCAGGCACAGCTGTGTGTTGTGCTTTACAGTATGATTCTACAGTGTGGCAGAGTTTAAATTTTAGATTTTAGCATTACCTACAGAAAATACTACCATCATTTCTGGAAATGTGGAAGTGATTTTCAAACAAATTCAGAGCAGGAATTATTTCGAATTGTATAAAATCTTCATATGAACCCAGTGGGGAACCACTCACCAAAATACCAAATCTTTGTAGTCATTTTCCTTGCAAAACAGGAAGGTAAAAGGTTCTACAGCTTACTCTCATATGATGTTGAGAAACTGATTTCCAACCTATAGGCTGTGACATCTTCAAGAAATTCCAGAGTCATTCAAAACACATCCTATTTATAGTTCATATGTACCAGCAAATCTACACGTATTTAATAAACTGTGTAATTTTTCTTCAGAAATTATGCTGTCTTATCAAATAAAACTTAGGCAAACAGTGTTGACAATTCAACTTTATACCATATCTATTACAATTTTACTGTCTAATTATAAAACAGTCTTTGCCCCCTTTCTCAATATGCTGTCACTATTTTAGCTCTGAAAATGGGAAAACCCACTGATAGAATCTGTTGTCTTTATGAAGAGTTATTCTCAACTTTTTCTGAATCATCAGATTAACTTCTTCACCCCCTGCTGCTTCCAGTTAAATAAGGAGATGTGTTAAAATAGACACTTCCTCAAATCTTATGCTCTGCTTTCATAGCAACAGGCTGGGGTACTGATTTATCGTGTAAGGTGTTACATCCAAAGAATTTTTATAGGTAGAAGGGAATGTACTGTTACACAGCAATACCAAACCTTCCTCAGGCTTGCAGTGCCTGTTTCTCTGGAGGTGAATGTGGGAGAGGAAAACAAGTCACTGGTGCTGAGGGCTCTGCTGGGAATGGTGCAATGCTTCTGGCAGGGGAGTCCCTCTCCTCTCTCTTAGGGGTCTGCTTGTGGGTGCTTTCATCCATTTTCCCATCAGCCTGCTTCCTTCTCCCTATTTCCCAGGCAAATTCATGTTCACTTGTCCTGCTGCATTACCACCCTCAGTACCAACACCAAACCCAAGGTGCTCCCTTGTTGCTCTGCTTTCCTCTCTAAGTGGGAAGTGTTTTTCTCTTGTACAGTGAGATGCATCCTCTATGGAAAATTCATTCAAGTTTTGACCATATTTCAGTTCATGGAGCAGTGAAACTGATTTCATAATTTGCTTGTTAATATACTACATAAATAAATTTCTTTATTTATTTTTTTACTTCAGTCCAATTTGAAGTTTAAGGGGAAATATCAAACAAGGTAATCTGGAGTGATAAACAGCAGGCATCTGTTGCAGCATATGGCTTGACATAAGAGCTGCATTGAACTTCTTCAGCAAGTAGTAATCCTTTGGAAAAATTCAGCTGGGCATACAATTTTGATGAGCCTGCCTGAGTGATGGAGTATTAAAATGCCTGCAGTTTAAAACCACTTTGTAGTTTGAAATGTTTGAGATTTGCCACACAAAATACTTAAATTTTATTTTGAAAATAGTTTTTTGTTTAGAAAACATATTAGAATATTTCACTGTTTGTTTACAAAATGAAAGTTTGAGGTTATGGTGAAGCATATTCATTCTGTGGTCAAATTACTGTTTTTACTATGCCCAGTAATTTTATTCTTTTTTATTTACTATTTTTAGGTTCAAAGGCCAGCTTCCCTTCTTCCCTCCCATATAATGTTATTTACAGTGCTCTCTTTTTCTTAGGTAACAATTTGGCTAGTAAATGCTTCCTTCTTTTTTCTTTTTTAGCAACTGTACGTTTAACCTTTCATTTTGCAGGTAGATGCAATTTTATAGATAGAACTAACTTTCTAACTGGTTCTTTTTAGAAAGGAGTTTTGTCATTAGAGCTGTAACTTAATGTTCAGCTTTAATTATAACATTTTTATTCTCTGTATTAGGGTCTGTTATCAAACATATGTTTTGATTTAGGGTGCTAGAAAAGATTATTCAATATAATACAGGTGTAAGCACTGAAAAAAATCTTGCCATTCATATGTATCCATCCTTTTTAGATTCCCATGTTTTCTAATAAAGTACTTAATTTGGAATGGCATTGCTGTTAGTCATGTGTTAGGATAAAACTTTTTCTGAAAGCAGTTGATATATTTTTTCTGTGTTTCTGTCACTTAGAATTAATTGCTTTTGGTTTGGCTTCAGTGTTTTACAGGACTCATTTAATTTCATCAGCTAGAAAGGCAAGTTAAGCAGGAACCACTGATCTTTTTACAATAACCTTGGTCAACTCTTCTAGTATTTCCTCTACTGTTTAGCATGAAGGCTAATAACTCTCTAACATTCTTGGCTGACACTTCTTCCCTTCCACAGTTGGGTGTTAATTTGCAGGATACAGCAGAAAAACAGGAGCAACCTTAGGTCAAAATTCAGTCCCATGAGAGAAATGCAGACTCTTTTGTTAATGCAGTAGCATTTGAGTGCTATAGCAATAGTTAATGCAAAAAGCATTGGGTGCAACTTGGTCTTAATCAATACTAAAATTGACCCCTCCTTTTTGTTTTAATAAAATCCAAGATGTAATTTTGGAATGAAAAGAGCTGCAATTAAGAATGAAAGGGCTAGTTTTTCAGAGAAAATGTTTATATTTATATATATATGTAGTCGTGTACTTTTATGTAGTCAAGATCAGTTGCAACTTTGCATAGCATTCCTTAAGCTCCTGCCTGCTTATGGCTTTTATTGAAACTCAGTATTTCTCAATGTGGACTTTTCCTACATCAGCTTATACATAGATAGCAAACCACCTCTATGAGCGTCACTCCATGGATTACAGCAAGGTGTGCATAGGTATCCATTCATGGACCAGATAAATAGTTCAATAAAATTGGTGAAAGTTTCCTGTCTGTTATGCCAATTTTAAACTTAATTTTACAGTGTGCTTTTAAGGAGATTCCTTCTGAGCTGTGTGTTGTTCAGGTGCCAGAACATTTCAAATCAGGCACTTTTTCTTTCCTACAGCAAGTCTGTTACCGAGCCACTTTCTCACCTTGACGGTTGAGCTGGTTGTGAAGTCTTGCTGCACTTTGTATTAAGAAATGTTGTGGTTGCTGTTCTCTGCAGCAGAACTGCTGTAATCTATCAGGAGCCCACATCTGCTGCCAGGGAGCAGATCCAGCTCTGCAGAGCAGCCTTGCAATTACAGCGGGGGCTCCGAGCAAATGGCTTTCTGCACTTGGGAGCTTGGGGTAGAAGATGCTTTTCCTAAGGACTCCAGCAAAAGATCCCTTGTGCTTGGCTTCCATGCAGGGTATTTAGCACTCAGATTTCAATCTTAATTGTCATGTTCATGAGGGAAACTCCCAGCAGTATTTCTGTGCCTTGAGCACATAAACAAAAATGCCTGCCGATGCTTTGGTCTCTCTTTGTGGGATGCAGTCTCTCAGCTGCATCACTCCATGGCCAAACTATTGAATTATGATGGAAAAGGAAAACCTGGATGCATTCGACTACTTTGGGTTTTGTTTTTTTTACAGTGATTATGAAATAAGCAAAATCTTAATATAAGTGAAAGTTGACTTAGACATCCCATATTAAGAAGAATCAAAGTCTTGTTTCTCCAAATAGTATTTGTTTTCTTACAGTCTTTTTACCATATAATTTATTTGGGAAAGTACATCTTTTGCACCACAAAAAAACCCCAAAAAACAATAGCAAGTGTGACAGGGGCAATGCTTTTTGGAAAAAATGACTTTTCCAGTTTCTTGGTTTCCATTTATATTTGTATTTGTTGTAAAAGGTTTGTTTATATTGATGACTTTATATATATATGGGGGGTGTTTGTGTGTGTGTATATAAAAGTCACATTTTGAGGCAGCAATAAATCATGAACTAAATAGCTGTTGTGTTGTTGGGTAGATCCCACTTTCTGTCTTTGGCCACTGGTGAGTCTGTCCCTGACCTTCCTGTGGGCTGCTGATAACAATACAAATTCTCCAGGGGTTAGTCAAGGCACCTCTGAGGCTATTGCAGACTTGCTTCTTGTGCTCAGAAAACCAGTTCAGGCAGGGCTTTCAGAGTGAGGTGTCACATGGCCTCAGCAATCAGATTCTTACAGTAGCCCTAAAGGGCATGTCATGAATACACACTTGGAAAATGTGTTCAGAATCATGTGGTTAAAATGTAATGAAGGTGTATAGGGAAAGGATTTATTTTATTGTCATTCTCCCTTGCAAAGGCAAGGCAATGGATCATCTTCTCAGACCCCACATAAATCTAGCTCCAGGTTATCCTCAGCAAAAACAATGAGAAGTGAATTGCTAGTGCCCTTTCATAATTGCAAATTCTTAATTAAGAAGGTTACAAGGAGGCATGTAAAATGCCAACCTCAGCATGTAGCAGACTGCACTGCTCAGTAGAAAATTGCCAGTAGAAAATTTTTGGTTCTTGTGGTTGGTGGTATTCAGTCTCACAATTACATAAAACTCATTGTTCTGGGGTGAAAGAAGATTATCTCACTCTTAAAAACTGTGAGGAGCAAAAACTCGGAAGAAAGCATCACACTTAGTGGGCAGTGCTTCTGCCTTGACTTAAAATCATTTTAGGAGAATGTAATAGCCATTTCAGCCCAGTGATCCCATCATCCCCTTACTCTGAGGGTTTAATTTTCCAGTTAGAGAAATCAGAGAGAAAGAGGGCCTAAAGAATATTTCTAGATCCAACTATTGCTGAATACCACAATGTTTATGTGAATTTACTTTCAATTAGCAAGAACCTTAAGTGAATAAAAAATAGTTTTGACATGCATGTTTTTATGAATTTTGCTAGACAGGGCTCTTATGTTTGCTTCTTTTCTATTCTTCTCTGCTTTTCTAGTTCATGACTACTTCTTGAAGCCCAAAGTATTGTTTTGTTGCCATCAAAACACTCTGTTCTGCTTCACTTTTAAAATAGGACTTCTTCACAAAGTTACAGCTCATTGTCTTGCATAAGAACTAAATTGAATCTTAAAGGGGGGAAAGATTTGCATTCTGATTTCCTGCTTTTATACCATGCACAGCATTTGCACCTGTCTAGATAAATGTAAAAAAAAAAAAAAGCAACCACATTGTTTTGTATATACTGACAAAACCCAGAAAAATGCCAGGTATTTCAAGAATAGTAGATGTGCCATTAAAGCTTGCCAGGAACAAGAATACATAGAAAAGCAGATATTAATATCTTTATGAAGGTCTTTATTCCCTTAAATATGGAATTCATTTTTGTAAAGACATTCATAATTCAAACAAAGAATCTTTTCCCTTTTAAGTAGCAATTCTTAAATGAAAAAAAATTTTAAAATTATTAAAATTAACATTTTTCTTATTTCTGGTTTGGATTTTTTTTGTCTGTAGCTAAAGTTAGTCCCTTATGCAGATTATGTTAATGGGTTTTTTTTACTAGTATGCTGATCAAAATTTTATATTAAACTGTGTAACTGCCTTTGCAGACAGTTGCATATAAAATAATTTAAACATGAAACTGTATAACTGTCTCCCCACAGAGGTAATTAATTTTAAGGGGAAACCCAAAAATTTAAGTTAATTCATGTTAATTATACTGCTCTGTCAAAACACAGAATGCTAAGGAGAGCCTTGAGCAAGTAGTTCTTGCTGCTTATATTTATAAATGTCTGAGTGTTTCTCAGCCTTCCTTCAGCATTTTCCTCCCTCAACACTCACTTGGATATTTTGTAGTGTTTATATTTGTAACTTATATATAATGATGGTGATGGTAATAATTTTTCTCTTTTGGTTGAAAACTTTGATAGATGTAAAATCAAAACTCAGTTTTGCCACTCAAAGTCAGATGTGGGGCCATACTCCTGTCATTTGGGAAGGAGAGTAGGGAGAAGTAGGGTTGGGCTCTACAGAAGCAGACTCATGTTGGCAAGGGGAGGGGCATAATGAGGCAGGCTTCCCCTTCCAGCTGCTCCTGGGAGGGTACTGAGCTCCAAAAAAGACCACTGGTTCTGCAGAGCAGCAGGTTGTCCTCCAGCTTCCCCCAGCAATAAGAGCTGCCCAGCAGCAGCAGGCTCTTGGCACAGCACAAGTCACACGGGCTTTTTCCATCAGATACACAAATACATAAATATGGGAATGGAAAGCAGGGTGGCTTTTGCTCCTAACAATTTCTCACCTGATTTCTGTATGGCACAGTTGCAGCGACCTTTTTCTTTGCAGATGTGCTTAGAAAACTTTCCCTCGATTTCTTTTTCTTTTGCACATTACAAATTGCAACGGAAGGGATTTAAGTTTTTTTAAAACTCCAGTAAATCTCCTTGTTAGTTGTACCATTAAGCTTGCTGTTTTCATGTAAAATTACAGTATTCTGTAACTTTGTATAGTTAAATATTTACAAAATATGATCTTACTTGGTGAAGTCTGGTGAAGTACTGCTCTATCAGATTGTGGAAGACGTGCTAGACAGTTACTTCCATTACAGTGAAGATCACAGGACAGATATTTTGGTCTCTCAATGTGTATGCATCAACAGTAAAAGTTTTAGTGCAAATCAGAACTTTTTTTCTGTACTGGCTTTTATTAATTTTACTTGGCAGATATCTGAAGACTGAGCCCTAAAAATTCCTTGTAATACTCCCTCATTCCATGTGTGCTTCACAGCCTGCATAGGCCTAGATCATAACCAGCTGTTCAGTTTTTAGGCAGAGCTCTGAGAAATTTCCATTGCTGTTGTAAATACATGTTTCATGTTTAATGCTGCATTCCCTCTGCAAAAGTTTGCAGGTGTCATTCAGCCCATCTACTATGTAGTTTGTTTTATTTTTGACAGAAACAGCTAAATTAAACCAATGCTGTAAATATATTGGTTTGGATTGCATTTTTTAAACAAAAAAAAAATTCAAACTTATTTTGGAAAAGTGTTAATTATTCGTCATTTTACTTTTTGTAGGAGTTCTCTGGAATCTATCCTCCTGTGATGCACTGAAAATGCCAATCATCCAGGATGCCCTTGCAGTGTTGACCAATGCAGTGATCATCCCTCACTCTGGATGGGAAAACTCTCCACTCCAGGATGATCATAAAATACAACTCCATTCATCACAGGTGCTGCGCAATGCCACTGGGTGCCTAAGGTGAGTTCTTCTCAACCTTTGCTCTACCTTAATCATATTGCTTTTGTTTGAGTTGGTATTTCTTATTCTTAGTCATCTATAAATTAAATTATTGGTTTGTCTGTCAGCAAAGATGATGGCTTTCAGTGATGTAAGCTTAAAGTTGGTAATTAATTAGAATACAAGGTGCAGGTCATTAAAAAACAATCTTTAGAATGGCTGTTGGAGGTTTTCTGTTTTTCTTTTCTTAGTTGCTTTCATCCAAGCTTGTATATTACATATTTACATATTACATATTTTCTCCCTTGTAGATTTGTCCTGTTTCCCCAATTGCTTAAATAAAGTCAGTATGTCCTTACTATTGCATCCAATTTAATATGTACAAAAAATAATGAATATGTTCACAAAAAGTAACGTCTTAAAGGTTCCAGATGCCATTGCTGGAGTTGTGATAAATATATAAAGTAGATTTTTTTATGCTCTGGGAAGATAGGAATTTCAGTAAGAGACCAACCAATTCAGCGTTTTTCAACCAAAAGACTTAAACAGATATTTAACAAGTATGATAACTATTTATGTTTTTGTTTCTATGCCAAACTAGTATATGCAATGCAAAGGTGCATATATATAAATATGTGCAATTTGATCTGTCCATTCCTAAAAGTCACTTGTAGATGTGAGAATGAAAGTAGAGTGAGAGTTTCAGTTCTGAAAAAATCTTACTAAAGGATTGGGTTATAGAAATTTCTGAATTCCAATGCAAATCATTTTCATGCAAAGTTTTAAGATAATAGGCAGGTTCTTTAAGTTCTTTTTAAGGTTCTTTTCTCCAGGTATATGAGAGAAAATAATCTGTAATCTATCCCAGAGACGTGAAAATAGATTCATTAATATTACATCACAGAAAATAATGTAGTGAATAGTATGTGTCAGTAAGGCAGTCTATGTTGTATGCTGCATCCAAAGCAGATATACGTTAAAGAGCTAAATAAAAAAGAAAAAGTGATAGGAGGCAAAGTAAAATAGCAGTATTTTTTACGTGTCTGTAACAAGCACCTTTTTGTCTTAGTGCTCTTTCATCCAATGAAATGTCTCCCTTTCCAAAGTTATATTTGAAAAGTTTAAGGGAAAAACCAATAAATATTATTAACAGTTTATATGCAATCAGAAGAGAATGAAAGATAGAATATAGTAACTTCCATATTGCAAATATGGAATTAAATGCAGTATTGCAGTATTGGACTTCAACACAGGTGTGATTATGTGAATACCAGCTATCTTGGATTATGTGACTGAAGCCAGGTATTTGTATCTGAGTTGTTCTGACTCTTTTGGAAAAGTGTTTATGGTATAATTGCGTTGCATTGCATTCAAACCACTACCAAAAAGAAAGTTGCTGTAATTGCTAGGAGGCAACAGAAGGTGTTACAGGAAGACCTTTGCTAAAAGTCTCACATTTCCAGTATTTAATGTGTCTCAGTTAAAGAGCTGCCTCTGAAAGAAACGTCTGGTATAAATTTGGGGCTTCCCAGTGTCCCCTCTCTGAGTGAGCATGTCTGGTGTTATCTCCCCTCACCATAAACTCCATCTTCCTGTTAATTTTTCTCAACTGCTTCTCAGGGCCCAATGCTCATCCCTGATCCTGCAAACTTCAGTTTTTCCTACCTCTTAGTTGATGAATTCATTGCACTCTGGTCTTGAAATCTTTCTTCTTCTTTTTTTTTTTTTTCTTGTGAGTGTATGTGCACGCCCATTTGCAAACTGATGTGAGCTTACAGTAGCCTGCATTCTGGGTCAGCCTGAGGACTGGGGCCACGTGAGAAGGGTACGTTGCCTGATCTAATACACACTGCTTTGCAGCAAGGCTTACTACCGAGCGCTTGATGGGATGCTGTCACAGCAGAATGGCTTCTGATCAGCTCGTGCAAAATAAGCTCATATCTGCCTGCAAAAGACTGTGCATATTATAACTCATGAATCCTTCCCAGGCAGCTGTAGCAGCAGCTCAAACTGCTGTCCTGAGCAGCTTGGTCTTCCTTCTAAGGCCAGGCCCTTCAATCATAGTACAGCTTTTTAATATCTTTGTGATATCAAATCCTCACTATTTCCCAAATGCATCTTTCTATCCTCTCTAATGGCTTCAGATATTTTTTTTGGCCTCTATCCATCTTCTTTAGATAGTTCCATCCCACTGAGGCTGTGTGGATGCTCTTTGGCAGAGCGAGAACATTTGGAGAGGGTTGAAACTTACTTCTACTTCACACCAGCAGTAACTTTTCTTGCTTACTTTTCCCCAGTCACTGTTGAAAATATTTTTATGCAAAATACCAAATCTGAGATTGTGCAAGAGAGAAAAGTGAAAGCTCACCCCTGGGATGTTAACTGGTTTCTTCTGTTGAATTCATGTAATATACTGGGATTGTAGGCTGGAGGAAAAAGCAAGTGTCAGAATGAAAAGATGAGGAAATTCTGTGAAGATGATTGGAGTTTTGCTCTGTTCAGATGAAATACCCACCACCTTCAATAAACTGAACAGCTTTCACACTTTCCACTTGGGTCTAGTTACAAGACCTGTATTTCCGTTTCAAGATCTCACTGGACAAGGGAGGTAAATCAAGAAAGTGTAATGTGATTGCTGGCTGAGGTTGTGCTGTGCTTATCTGCTAAAAAGAAAGTCCATTTTCATCTTCCATGGGAGAATTTCTTCTAAGACTCTGGTTTTGTTGTCCTCTGCTGTTTACTTTTTTCTGTTTTTGCTAGAGCTCATTTTGAGGGGATGCAGTTAAAATTCACTCGCATTGGGATTATCAGTGACAGTGCTCAGTATCAGAGGAGGATAAATTGATAAATTCTGAATATCTAATGGTGGCAAATTTTGGAGGCATCAGATTGTATTACGTAGGTTTAATGCTAACAAATATGCCAGGAGGATTTGGGTTTGGGGTTTTTTTCAGTCTTCTGTGACTTTAGTTGTCTGGTGTATTCACTGCTGAAAACTTTAAATAATATCTGAGAGGTGATGTAATATAATCCATCCCATATACAATGCTACTAAGTAGTTTGCAATGGCCATTATACAGGAATAATCAGATCTTTGGTTTATGTTTTTATCAAAACAGTATATGAATTATTCTTTCTGCTGATTTTTGCTGTTCTCAGTTTCTTCATGAAAATTTCTTATGATTTTTCAATTAAAAAGTTGGCTATTACCTGCAATTTTTAGTACTCATGCTTCCTCATTATCTTTCTTAACCACATTCTTAGGTCTATAACTCCAGTCACCCAGTAAGGCAGCTGAAATCACATTAAAAAGCAGCAGCAATATCAAACCTTCTTCTCCTGTTATTTTCTCTTTTCCTTAAAGATGTTATTTACAAACCATATTTTGCATACTTTTCTGATTTGAAAAAAGAAAGTAGTTTTAATACAATATTGTACAAATTAATTTTACATAACTGGAACACTTTGAAATTGTATAGATAATTCAAAGATGTAAATATAGCATTATGGCTATCACTTACAAATTTAATCTAAATATTCAACTTTCATAATTTGCCAGACCTCAGTGTGACATCTGGCAGTAATTACCCAATTTAGTTGCCTCCCCACTGAGATGCCAGTACCTTACCTCATTAAGCTCTGGTAAAGTTAGACTTCTTTTTTTCTTTTTGTATTTTAGCTGTGGCTCTTCTACTTGTGTTAGGGAAATACTGTGTCTTTGATTTATAGTTTCTGATTCACTTAAACTTATTAAGGATAGTCAGGTGAAAAGTGAATTTGTAATCCCAGTTGTTTATGGGAAGGGGTTTGCAATCCCCAGTCTGAAATTTAAAAATTAACAGGGGAGACATTGGATAATGTTGTCTTAACCTGAAACTTCAAGCTTACTTATTACAAAACTCTAAATCCCTGTCCAGACATTTATTTGAAAAAAATTGTAGACAAAAAGCTCTTCAGGAATTTCTGCCTCATGTATAATCTGGAACCCCATTTTTCTATTAATTTAAAATTCACTTAAGTTAGTAGAATATCATCTGAGGACTTTAAAGAATTTTAAGACTTGACTGTTTTAAAATTCTATTGTGAATTTAGACACAAAAATTACAAAATGCTTTTTATTTCTTCCATGTTGTATTTAATCTTTATTCATACACTGAAAGTACAGGGGTAATTGTGAAAATCCAAGACCTATTAAAATATTTATTTTCACCCTGTTAGTTGATTAGAAGTGGGAGTGTCATTCAAGTACTTATTTATTTAGAAAGCCCCATATTTTCCAATTTTCCATACTTTGTTACTTATAAAATTTTAACAAAATACCTTTAATTATTTTTCAACTGGATAAATATGTAACAAGCTCTCAAAATAAAAGAGCAAAGAGAAAAAGTGCTTTTAAAACATGACTTGAATAACTGACCCAGTAGTATTTTCTGGATAGACCATCTTTTGGAAGGAGCAAATTGCCTTGTTGAAACAATTTGTATTAGCTGTCAAACCTGAATGTCAAATGTTTTCAACTGCTTTGCAGGTGAGTGATGTATTTCACAGACATTTACATCTAATGCATTTGTCCCACTATCTTATTTCTCCTCCAGTTCTCTTCTAAACATTCAAAGTCTATTGACTCCTCTTCTTAGGAACTTCTATACTCTCTTTTCAATAGAACATTGTGCGGCATACTGACAAAATAAAACATGGGAACAGCAGCAGATAAGTGTATTTAGACTGTATTATTACCAGTTTTGTTTCTAGAGAAACATCTGTGTAGACATATGTATGTGAAACATGTTTGAGGCTAAACTGATACATGTGTGTATGTGCATATGTGTAGGTGTGTTTATGTTCTCTACATTCAGATATAGAAGGGATGATTTTGGAAGCCATAATACCTTTCTGGCTTTCTGACTGGTGCAAGCTCTGAATATCTGCTGTTGAGTATGAATAGAGCTGGCTTCTTACAGTAGCAGCATGACTGTTGCTGCTGATTTTGTGGTTCTCCTGTTAACAGAGCAGTCATGTTTTGTCCATCTCTGTTGATGCTGTGATGAATATAGAGATTTTGGACTTAGCAACCCACCTCACTACTTTCTGTGCTTTTCTAGAACCTAGGAGCTCGTCTCAGGCTCTGACCATGCAGTTTTGTCCTTTAGAAAGCCCACGTTTGCTGTCAGAAATAAACCTGTCAGAATGCAAAGTTAGGACAAAACTCATATGAATTGTGTATTTCCACAGACAACCTGCTCAAGGGAGGGACTGTAACTACAAGCAGTTCCCACAAGCCAAAATGGGAAAAAGCAACAGAAATAAGTGTCAGTCTGCAGGAATGTGTATTTCACCTTTTCAAAAATCTAGATTCCAGTCTAGAAAAGAGTCACAAACCAATTGAGAGGCCTCAAGGATTGCATCATAGTTAAGCCTAAAGTTTTGAAGGTGAATTTCTGCAAGTTATTGAAGAGATTGTTCCTTCCTGAATGCTGCAATTGTTCATAAATGTAGCGGAAATAAAAATCTAATGTTCAGGCTCAGGGGGAGAGAGAGATTTTGGTAGGAATAGATCAGTGTCCTCTGATTACTGCTGTAATACTTTTATTCAGAAGATACTCAAGGGAAAAGTACCAACAGAATTAAATGTGTAGTTGTGTCAGATATTTAAGCACCCCACTTTTTCTTCACAGTGTAGTTATTCCTAATTTGCATATTCATGAACTAATTTATAAGGTTTATACGAGGTCATACTGTATTAATTATAGCAGTGGCATTCAAATAGCACTCTGAAGTGTAGTGCTTTTAATGCTTCTTCAGCATTCCTGGTAAAAGCATTATTTCAACATACCATATTGATGCTTCAAATTCTATATAGCTCTGGAAGTTTATTTTGGGTTCAAGCTGATGAAAATTTTAAACAGAAATTTTGATTTTAAACTGATGTTATGGAATGTCCTTTGTATTCTTCTTTGGTCGGAAAAATAATGCAGTATAAATCCAGCCACTTTTTACTTTCCTGTACTTAAAAACATAGAAGTTTTGGTGGCATATCTCCTTTCTTCATAATTTTATGTGATAAGAGAGGTGGTGAGCAGCTCTGCAAAAATCAGCCTTCAAATGCAGAACAAACTCTCAGTGTATTGATTTTGCACAGAGTGATCTGTCAACATATATCTTCAAAATACTATGTAAGTGGTTCTTGGGCAAACAAGGAAACTCACTCATGGGTCAGTGGGGCTTCGTGTTTAGACACCAAATAGAAATACTGGACCTATATGTTGAGAGTCTGCTAAGTGAGGACCTAGCTGAAATTTACTTCCTGTTCTTCAATTAACATATTTTATTCTCTTTAACATGAGTGTATGTGGATGTTTTCAGGAAAAAAAAGTCTACAACTTACCTGGGTGTCAGACATTTAAAAGTATTTACTTATTGCTGTGGCAGGGGTGTGTTCTTCCTGTTTTTAAGTAATTTACTGTTTCTAGAAATTATAGGCCTACATGTGAAAAGAATGAGTATGCCTTTTGCATCTTATGATATTCTTAGGCTCAGCAACAATGACAAAATTATAAAGTGTTGCTTCTAAGGCTGAATGGCTTATGGTGTATCCTATCCTTGAATGTGGGGGATGTTGAATATCTCAAGTATATTTTGAACGACTGACTATTTTTCCGACTTTTGATGATTTTAATTCCTTTCAGGTTGAATGCCTACTGTTAACTAGTGCCTAACATAAATTACAATGTCCACTTTTATTTGCATAGTTAGGTAGTGTTAATTTACATTTCCTTCTGCCAGAGGTTTAAGCCTTGTGGTTGTGAATGCTTTGAAGAAAGTAAATAGTTTGTTTTGTGAAATGGCTTCAACTTTGTTGTTTGGATTTTTTGATTCTAGCTGACTCTTAAACACAGCTGACAATAACAGGTCTCCTTCTCACTGGCCAGCTGCAGAACTGAGTATCACAGTGCCACTAATGTTTTCTTTTTGGGAAAAGCCCCCTAAGTCTGTGTGGTACCACACATATTTTAGAGTGCATCCATGCAGTCACTCTGTGGGTAGATAAAGAGATGGAGCCAATTTTTTCTTAGCTGTCTGGGCCCATTGAGAAGAATAAACACAAGTGTCAGTGGGAATCAAGGTGTATCTTTGTTGTGGCTTTGCTGACTATCAAAACCCTGAATAGTCCTTCTTGAATGGGTACTTTGAAAAACTCATATAGTCTGGCTCCACAGAAAATATTATTTGTCTCAGCATGAGAGAAAAGCTGATTGTGACAATTCTGTGGCACCACTCATGGTCACGGTGATTGATGATAGAGATGATGTTATATTTACCCAAGAAAGATGAGAAACACAGTCATTCAGAGTTTGTGTACCCACTCAATTTCACCAGAGATAACAAAATAATACTCGGTTAGTTTGAGTTCTTTGGTGCTCATCACGTGATTTCTGTACTGACTAGGTTTTCTCTTCTTAAAACTATTTGCATTACTAGGCAATATGAAAAAGGTGAAAACACATGGCTGTGCCTAGTGAAGGAAAAGCAGGGTGTACTTCTGCAACTTTCCCTCTTTGTCTCATGATAAATGGCTTCAAATCTGAAGAAACTGCCTAGGAATGGGAGGTTCATTTGGTCTCTGCTCCATCTCAGGATTTGCAGTATGCATTTGCAGTATGCTGAGCTTGCTTCAGCCTTCTGGATAAGCCAGCCAAGATCACAGACTATAAACATTTTATCACCTCCTTTCAGAATGTTGTGGGCATGTGAACTGTTGGACTTGAGGCACAGGAGTAATTAATACCAGCAACTCAAGTTGAGCCAGTGCTCAAATCTTTTCCTGAGAGAAGGCTTTGATGGCATTCCACATGTCTGCAAGCTGGTGAGCTGCTGAGAGCTGGTGAGAAATGCTCTCCAGGAGTACGTGTAGCTCTGAAACCCCAAGAGCTGCAGTCCCTACTAATCACATTCACAAACTTTGCAACTTTTATCTGTTTGGGAAATATTTTCCCAAGACCTCTCCTGATGAAGTAAATAAATAAAAACGCAGCTCCTAGGGAGTGTGATAAAACAGGCTGCAGACTGGCAAGCCTGCTTACTCTCGCTCAGAATGTCTGAGCTGAACACTGAAAAGCAGAAATTAATTTCCGAATACCATATTTTGTTAAACTTTGCCCAGTCAATGTTGAGATTGTGTTCTTACTATCATCACTACAAATCTCCACAGAGGAGTTTTAGCACTTTGGAAGACTTTTTGTTGATGTCTTTTGATGAAGAGAGGGCAGTCTAGTAAGAGCACATTGAGAAATGGAGATGAAGACCTCTACTTGCAATAAAATGCATTCCCCTCTTCCTGAGAGGATTAGTAAAGTGGACAGTTAATTTGAGGGTAAATTGAAGGTTCTGTAAAGATTGGAGTAAAAAAAAAGTGATGCTTTCCACTAAATCAATTCAATTTCGTTGATTTTATCCAATTTGAATATTTCCATGGTCATAATACAAACTAACACTCACGCAAGTGAGCTTGGGCAAGGTGGTGCTGATTTCCAGCTGCAATTACTGATACACCCACAGCCTTGCAAACACTGCCTCAGAAAGGCAACAGCAGCACAAATGCAGAGGATTTGTGTATGTTCTGCCAGCAAAGTCTGTGCAAAGTTTCTATTTTCCATACAGGGTGGCAGGCTACCTCTTCAAAAAATCAGTTAGAAATACTGGGGGGTTTGTACTTCAGGTATTTTTATTTCCTGCTGTCTTCCTTAAATTAGTTTCATATACAGTATTTTCAAGGTCTTTATTACTGGTGGGGAGGTTTTCTTGGGAAAGAAAGAATACATTCAATAAAAAAAAATTAAGAATCCATATACAATGGAAGCATGTACTTATGCATAAGTATGTACTGTGAGAACATTTAACATCTGCCTGATAGATGCCCTTTTACAAGAGCACAAAATGACAAGGGGGAATGGTTTCAAACTGAAAGAGAGTAGGTTTAAATCAGATGTTAGAAGGAAATTATTTACTCTGAGGGTGTTAAGGCACTGGAACTGGTTGTCTAGAGAAGTTATGGGTGGCACATGCCTGGAAGTGTTCAAGGCCAGGCTAGAGGGGATTTTGAGCAACCTGGAATAGTTGAAAGTGTCCCTGCCCATGGTAGGGAGGCTGCAGCCAGATAGTCTTTAGGGCCCCTTCCAACCTAGACCATTTTATGATTCTATAATATATACATATATACATATATATATATATATATATATATATATCTAGGATTGCACACTCCATGCAGACAATTTCTATGACAAAATACTTTTGAAGTATTTGTCCTAGCTGTTTTATATTCACAGTTAGTTGGTTACAGCTTCAGTGTTTTCTCTTGAAGGACAGCAGTATTGTGAAACGCCTCCTCCTCTCCTTCTGCTGTCATTCATCCATCTTTGTACTGGATTTACTGTGTACAGAAGAACAATATTTGGAAAGTGTTTCAGAAATGATGGTCATGAGAGGGCACAATGTAAGTACTGTGCCTATACAAATGTGAGTTTAGGAGTTTTTTAAATCCCCTAATGAAGTAAAAATGCCCCCTAGAATGATAAAAATATTTATTTACAAAAAAAAAGTTAGTCAGCTAGTCATATTGATTGACTTTGGTTGATTTTGATACCTGCTGTGTTTGGTTGACAGATTTCATGTTAAGAAGGAGTGTCTTCTAATCAATTCAAATATGAGAAAATGCACAATATTGTTTGCACTTCTGGTAGTTAGTTAGGTGTTAGAGTCAGCTCCTGTGCTTGTGGTCTACTTGCAGTCTGCTTGCTCATGGGCATTTGCAGTCAATTAAGAGAGAGACCTACAGCTGCCTGGCCTTGGGCATAGCTTGAGACCTCAGAGGTATTTAAGTTTCATAAACCCAAAAAATAAGACAGTGGGAGGTCATTCTTTTTATAGCCTATGTGATAAAGGGAGCAGAGCAGAGACTAGGGTTGTTGTTTGCATTCATTGACAGCATGATCAGAAACAAATATTTGTGAGTTAGTATGAATATTTGCTGTGCATAAGAGAAGGATCAAGTGGGACAAGTGCAAGAGAAGAATCAACCAAGACAAGTTCAAGAAAGAGGGTGCAGCTTTATTAATGGTGGTATCTTCTGTGCTGGATGCCAGTTTGTTTTGGAAATAGTGTAGTCATCCTTAGCCCACTCTTAGATGGAATCATGTCACCCTTCCTTGTCTTTAGTTTGCAGAGGTTACTGAGGACACCTGGTCCACAGACAAGGCATCGGATCCACTAACAAAATCAACAGGAGTGGCAGCCACTGGAATCACCAGCACTGAAATAGGGAAGAGGGAAATTCACATGAATTATACCATTTTCTGAATTGAAATTTTATACTATTTACAGAAATGACATGAGGGTTTTTAATTGTTTTTACAAGAACAATGTGTTTGCTTTTCTTGTTTCCTTTACCTTTTACAGAGCTGGTAGTTTTGTTTTTGCTTTCACCTAGATTATACATGAGTCAGCTAAAAGAGTTCTTGGGTACTGAATTACTCAAAGATTTCCAAGATTTTTTTTTTTTTTTTTTAATAATTTTATTGTTTGGGCTTTAATCGAAAAAACTAGAGTAACTAAACTTGAATAGGCAGCATTTGCATCTTGAAGGATTTCAGGAAAAAATCACCTTCCTTTGATTATAAAAGCAATTCATGACTTGTTTTAGGTATCTTATTTAACTAGACACCTGAATTAGGTACTGGTTGTTTAGAGGCATACTGTTGCTGTATATATGTCACATTTGTGTATACAAAGATGATCTGTAAATAATTGGTTTGTTTTACCATTTTTCCCCTGAGTTGAGTATGTAGGCACTTTAGGTGCTTGTTAGTATTATTGTTTATAGTGAAAATGCATAATTTCTTGCTCATAAAACAGGAAGATGTGTGTACATCTCTAGAGGGGATTATATGTATTTATATATTTTTCTTTTTTTTTTTTTACTCTTTGGTCTGAATGATGGGGTTGGTAGAATTTATTTTAAGGCAGTGGGAAGTGATTGCATTAGCACAAATATTTTATTCTAGAATCGTGGCTCCACATATCATGAAACACATGGAAAGCATTAACTGATTAATTATCCCCTGTAATTCTCCAACATATCTCTGTCTAGATTATAATGCTTACAGTATCACTTCTGCCAGGGTTACAGTTTGCCTGACCTTACAGCAGACATACAGTGTAATTACTAAATAGGGGCTAATTTATATAAACAAATGTTAGTTTTTCATAGCATGAGCCCTATCATTATATTTTATTGCTAGTGGATGTATTATGTAGTCAGCCATTCTTCAACAGTTTGGTTGACCATTATAGTAATTTATACTATAAACTAAAAAGATTAGGGTTTACAAAGTGAAAGTAGCATAATCCTTAGATACTATTTATATTTCCTCCCCTACAAATATATGAGAGCTTCAACTGATCATAGTTTAACAAAGTAAATATATTTTATTTTGTTTATGAGGGTACTTCAGGTATTTTCCAGTTAGTACTGCTTATATGAGATGTAACACATAAAAATAAATATGCAGGAACTGGAGTTTATTTAATACTGTGGTAACTGTCAGGTACTGACCTTCATCTATCAAAAACTTCTGAGGTAGCTGCCATACAGTAAAAGTAATTTATTTCCATTGTTTGTTTAAATTGACCTATTAGCTCCCATTCTTAAATCAAGTGCAGGAATGTGTTATGAGGATAACAGTGAAACTATCCAGCAGATTTCTTCTTGGTTTTGAATAGTACTAATAATAACATTTCTTTCTTTCTTTCTTTTCTTATTTCTTATTCTTAGATGAGGAAAGAAAGGAGGTTGATCATGTTTACTGTGACATCAGAATACCTGGAGTTTTTACTACTGCAGACATGCAGCAGTATTGGGAATGAGACTCTTGGCAGGCATCTAAGCTTATTCATACCCTTCCTGTTTAATAATTTCACATTTGCTCCTCTCTGCTGGAGGTCTGTCCTTGTGCTGTTCATTTTTTCAAGTTCATGTATTCAGTAAGAAACAAATTATTAATCTATTTTATCAATAATAAATATTTGTTCATGTTAAAAATCTGCAATGAGAAACAGAATGGTTTCCAGCAGATGCCATTTGGGAGTTTGCTGTGCTTTTTTCCAGTCAGTGTGAAATTAAGTTACTGGCCTCAGCACAGCTCCTGCTGCTGTCTCACTTGAAGCAGTACTGCTGTGCAGTCCTTGGTAGCCAGGCAGGAAATAGGAAAGATGTTGGCAGTGGAAGTGGAAGGTACCTTGCTGCACTGGGTGCATGTGCCCCGCAGCAGGTTCACATCAGCACTGTCAGCCAGCAGTACAGACTATTGCATTTGATATTTGATACCAACCTCTTGTGGGCCGTGACTGTACATTTAGGTTGTTAGTCTCTACTCTAGCAGCATACTTTCAAGTTTAACTTGGGTTGTTAACCATACCTGCCTACTATTTGATCATTCCGCCTGACCACAGCATCAAGACATCCATGGCAGTCACACACTCATATGCTGAATCCTTTGTGAATCCATTTCAGAGGAGAAATGTGTGCACAAATCAAAAACAAACAAACAAAAACAAAAATCCCCAAAACCAACCAAACCACCAAACAAAAAGCTATCAGCTTGCTGGGAACTTGGGGCAAATCATGCTGCTGTACACGAAGACTGGAGATAATGGCAGAGCTGCTCATTTGGGTAAACAGAAAGTCTCCTGAAGCACAAGAAGAAACCAGAGTGGAAACCAGAACAACAAAGGACTATGAAAAGCTGCATTTGGAGATCAAATGAGGAAGATCAAAGACCAGCAGGTGGTAACTTGGGTTATAAAGGATCACAGCAGGGGATTTTACAGGCACATGTATCCTAAAAGGAGAAAGAAGTTGAGAAGAATTTAAGTTTATTAGTGTGCGGGGAAGACAAATTAGTGGTGGATGAAAGGGAAAAGACTGAAGAACTCAACACCTGTTGTGCCACAGTTTTATCAGGCAAATCCTGCTCCTAGACTTCGGTACATTTCAGGGTGTTTTAAGAAGAGCAAGTAGAAGCAGTATAAGGGCTCCTTGGAGAACATTTATGTATATATGTGACACTGGATGGAATTTACCCAAGAGTACTGCAAAAAAAAGCTGATGCAGTTGTGAGGCATCTATCTGGTGTTCTGGGGAAATGACTGAGAACTAGAGAAAGACTAAAAATTAATCTAGCTTTGAGGAGAACAAATACAGTCTGAGAATCACCTTTATCCTAGACTTCAGAAAAAATGCAGACTATGACTTTTTAGAATTTATTTCAAAGCATATGATGGAGGAACAGCCAGCATGGATTTACTACTGGCAGATCATGTTTAGTGAGCATGATTGCCATCTGTGATAAAGTGTTTGTCCACATGGATGAAGGGGGAGTACTGATGGAATATGCTATTCCTTTATTGTTTTATTAGTACAGGCTATAAATCTTGACTAAGCAGCATGTTTTTGAAGAGGAACTGAGGTTTGTAGGGGACACCAATCCAAATATGAGCCAACAATGTGTTCTCATCCTGTATATGGCAGACTGAGATACCTCTGTGACCAGCAGGTGCATGGAAGATTATCGCCTTTTTCTTGGTAACTCCTGTGGACACCTGAGCAACACTGTTTCCAGCTTTGGGCCCACTCCTTTCAAAGAGAATTCTCAGAAACTGGAGAAGGGTGCAGGGAAGAAGTCACAAGTTTCAGCTTGGGAAATTCAGATTGGAGTTCAAGTCAAGCCTCTGGAAAACTGGGAATACAGAAAGTACAAGCTCTGAGACAAAATCCGGAACAGAACAAAATTCCCTTACCTCATTTCTCATGTCAGGGCCATTATTGCTCTTGCCTTGCATTGGTCATGGAACATTTGCTGAAAGAGGTGAGCAGGCTAATGGAAAACAACCCAAACAAACCCTTCTAAGCAAAACTGTCATTCACATCAAATAAGTCCATTGTGTCTGGTGGATTCCTGCACACACAGTGAGTCCTACAGGGGTAAAAAGTGACAGCATAGACAACATATCACAACCATTCTGTAAAAGGGGGTTGAGTTACAGTGGCCAGCTTAATTGCCAACTTAGCAGAGTTGGCAGAGGCCAACTTAATTTAGGTATTATGTGAGTTTTCAGTGCTTGACTTTCTAACTGTACTGTTCTGTAAAGCATGTTACAACAATGAGCTGCTTAGCAATTGCAAGTAGGCTTACTTTCAAGTGTCAGCCAAACAGCTTGAAAAAGATTTGTATTTGAAAATCTTGTTTCAATTATGGTCATGTAGGCTAATAAGTATTAAATTGGGTTCTCTTAATAAATAAGTAAATAAGTGGTATTTTGATGGTACTTTAAATTGATAGGTGTAGTTACAATATTGGACATTTGTAATTAGATGTTTATTTAAATAGACAATTTCAGAATTGCAGTTGCAAGCTGCTGTTTTTATTCTTTACATCAAGAAGAAATTGCAGAGAAAAAGTATTGACCTTTACATGCACAGTGTCTTGCCATTTGTAATTCTCTAAATTCAATTAAATCCACTTGAAATTGCAATCAAACTTTAAAATTCTATGCAAGATACTAATACTACAATTTTTGAAGGACTGGATGTAGAGGAAACACAGTAGATTCTTTTGTTAATCAGTTTGCCTAAAAGAACTTTAGGATCTTTCAGTCTTATTTTCCAATCTCGTTGATACTTGCATATTTTTCTGGAGCTCTCTGAACTCATATACTGAAATATTTCCAGAACTCTCTGCTGTTTGTTCAGGGTGACTTCACCATTGGTCTAAATAAATAAAGATAGTTGCACTTAATCTTTAAAGTACTTCAAGAGTTTATGGTTGTTACTGCTGTTCTTTCTGGCATTATAATAGTGATCAGGTTCTCTGGCATTGCTATTTTTTTTGGCTGTCATGTTTTGTTCAGTTAAGAGGGCAGATTTGTAAATCAAGTTTACAGCCTAGTAGACTTCCTGATTCTTCTGAGGCAGGTTATAGTACCAGTTTTCAAGTGGACTTTGGGTTATAAATGTATAAATTGAAGACCTAAGTGGTGTAACTTTTATTTGGGGAGAGAAGGCAGGAGGTATATTGATAGTCATGACATGATAAGAGGCTGTAACAGATAGCAAGGACAGATGTATGAGGTTTTGCTGCCTGAATCAGTTTAATTAGGCATGTTTTGAGAAAAGAATTCATGGTGTGGATTGAATTTCAGGTATTCACCTACTACATGCGAGTGGCTTTGGCTGCAGCCATCACAGCAGTACCACTTCTCAGCAGACTTAGTATTTGGAGAAGCCCAGCACATCCCCAGAAGTGTGGGAAAACACTAAAGCTTGTGTTTGCCATCTACCAGGGTGCTGCTTTCCATGGAGATTCTCAAGAGAACAGGTTACATGGGTCACAGTGGTGTTGCATGGCTTAATACCATGATTCTGAAGGCAACATTTTAGGTTAAATGCTGTGACAAGAGTGATATGTTTAGTGAAAAGCAGGCAGATTAAGCAGACTAAATTGAAGCTGGGTATGGATTGCTACTTGTCTGTTGTAACCAAGAGTTTTGTCTTGGAGACTTGACTACATTGTGGAATAGCAGAAAGCAAAGAGCTGCAGAGTAGTTGTTTTTAAGTAATTTTCCCAGTAAATGCGCTCAGTAAATTCCCTGTGTCTTCAGAGGAAGTTAGTGCAGGATAAATACTGCATATGACATACAGATAACTTCTCCAAAGCTTCCTCCAGTAGAAGAGTCCATACAGTGCCTGAATGTTCTAAGTGTTCAGTGGCAGCCATTGGTGCCAGTGGGTGTTTGTGGAGTGCAGGTGTGCAGTTCTTCCCTTCTTCTAATCACTTCTGAGGTGTGGTTTTATACAGCTAAGAAGTTCCCTGAGCTGTGATCAGACACACTCAGCTGCTGCCAGAGCCCAAGGGTACAGGGAGTGGGTGTCCAGCAAAGCCCAATCATTGTCTGATTCTGACTGCAGTACGGAAGAGAGAGGGAGCCCCAGCTGAGGCCTCTCCAATACCTCTGCCTCATGTGGTGGATAAGTAATTGGCTGGATGGACTCAGACAGAGAGTTGTGATCAATGGCTCTGTCTTTAGGGGGAGACTGGTGATGAGTGGTGCCCCTCAAGGCTCCATCTTGGGGTCGGTGCTCTTTAACATCAGCAATCAAGCACAGCCCCAGTAAATTTTCAGGTGACATGAAGCTGAGCAGTGCAGTTGACAAAGAAGGAAGGGGTGTCATTCAGGAGGATCCAGACAAACTTGAGAAGTGGGCCCATGAGAACCTCATGAAGTTCAACAAGCCAAACAGCAAGGTGCCACACCTGGGTCAGTGCAGTCACAGATGTGAGTGCAGACTGGGAGAAGCCACTGAGAGCAGCCCTGCCAAGAGTCACTTGGCAGTGCTGGTGGATGAAAAGCTGGACATGAGCCAAGAGCGTGTGCTTCCAGCCCAGAAGGTCAGTGGTATCCTGGGCTGCATCAAAAGCAGCATGGCCAGGAGGTCGAGGGAGGTGACTCCCCCACACTGCTCTACTCTCCTGAGACAGCAGCTGGAGTGCTGCATCCAGCTTGGGGCACCCCAACATCAGAGGTCATGGACCTGTTGGAGCAGGTGCAGAGGAGGGACGTGGAGACAATCCGCTCTGGGCAGAAAGATAACTCAAGGATAAGGAACTGCAACGTTGCAATACTCGATTCACACACTTACTCTTGATGGAGTGTCATTTTACCAGAGCCACCTGCTAAGAAAGGAGGAAAAATTCCTCTCATATTTGGAACTAACGTATTTATTTCAGCAAGGTTTTGGCAATGGAAATCTCTGAACTGGGAAATAAGTACTAATCTTCCTAAAGTTCTATTAAATAATTTGTAATCTTTATGCCTAATACAGGAAATTTTACTGTAATTCAGGGAATTGTGTTTGCACTGTTTGAGAGGAAGCTATGTTTTCAAGTAACTGACAATTAACTGAGAATGGTAAAATAATAATTACAAAATTAGAATGAGTGTTTATTCATAAAAGAACAGGCACCTTTATAAGCTGTAATTATCCTTTTGCTAATTTGGTCTGACTGGCAAATGAAGCATACAGAGGATGATTCTTTTCCCGGGCATAGTACCTCTGCAGTCAAAGCACTGTTAGAGGTGAGGTTTGTTGTAAAAGCAGGTCACATGGCAGCAAGCACTGATGGTGCTGAGTATCTCTTGCTCAGGGAATTCTTCTTATGTGTCAACTGAAGAGTAAAAACAACTGCAAAAATTTCTCAGCATAGAAATAATTAACCAGAGACCGAGGCTGAAGTTTGCCATGGCACCAGTAACTTGGTACTTTAAACCAGCTCTCAGCTTTTTCTGGTTATTCAGTTTGCATCATATTTTTTCCCCCACTCTTTTTTACTGTCAGTGAATTGTGAGTTTCCAGAACACAATACACTCTGTCTCTTGACCCAAGAAACATGTACCTGTGTGTATGTCCCCCTATATAAGGGGAAACTTGATGGAAATAGGATGCACAAAGGTGTACCATGAGAGAAGGAGGACAGTGATTCTGCAGAAAACTTTACTCAATCAGATACACACAGCTCCTGCAAACTATATTTTTGGGGGAGAGGAAGGGTTGAGAGTGGGGTGTCCTTTTCTTTCACAGCATACAAGTGTTTTGGTGCAATTTATAGGAAGAATCAGGATGAGGCAAATGCAGTAATGTGTTAAATGCATATCTTCCTGCACTTGGGAGGGTGAAATATCTGAAGGATAATAGTGTATTTCATGGCCAAGCAAGTAACAAAGTAGAGAGTGTGATACACATGCAAGAGTTTCGTGAGCACCTTAAGCCACCAGTGGAGAGTTTGAATTTGGCATTTAGTTTAACAGGAATGAGCTAATTGATTCAAAGGGTATGTGTTAAAATGAAAAGGGAAAAATTAAATTTCTGACAATAAGTAATATCTGCTTCCTGAGCAGTTCCTGTGACATATGAGAGAGCCAGGCATCAGGGCAGTGTAGGGTCTTGTAAGGAGTTTGTTCTGGAAGAAGGTCCAGGTTGTCAGATGCCATCCCTGTGGTATCAGACTGAGGGGTAGAGCATTGACAGTAACGCTCATAGCAGAGTTTGTTCATCATTCTGTATGGCATGGACTAGGGGGGGTAAGTAGGGTTGTGGTAGAGAGATCCCCTGCCTTTTTTACAGGTTATTTCAAGCAGCAGTGATGCACAGCGACTCATTAGGCCAAAGGGCACACTAGAGGGGTCAGTTCTTTCACCGTCCCTCAATGTACACATAAAGCTGTTCGGAGATAGGATGATGTGACATAATCTGAGGTAGGATGCTCACTGGCAATTTCAGCTTAACTGCCATGAAAATAGGACACAAACACACATATTTATTTCTTATGCTGAAGGCACATTTGGACAAAGCATAAGAATTGTAATTTATTATGCATCACAGTATATATTTTTTACAATTTAGGCAATTTATGCTAATGAGATTTTTTTACAGGTGTTTAGCTCAAAACATCATAACACCCTGAGATGGTACTACTGGGAAACAGCATAGATACCTTGATGTTTTTAATGGAATTAAAACATTAAGAAAAGAAAATTGAGGGTAGAGATTGTTCTAGAAATAAGAAAATGCAATTTTGCAGGAACAGTATCATTTAATGAATTATGTGACTAGAAAGAAATAATATGAGCAAATAATAAATTAATTTTTAGATGCCTAACTGAAAATTTAGAAGGAGCAGCTGATAACAGAGAGTGTGGATTATGACAGTAGAAGAACTTACATACTGGTAACTAGTTTAGACAAAGAACAGGGAGAAATGGCAAATAAGCAGCATTTCTAAAGATTTTTAGTTTGGTAGGGGAGAAAGATCCCTCTCAGGTTTGTAGAGAGAGTCCAGCTGGAGAAATGCCCATCGCAGTCAATTCTCTGAGAGCATGGACAATCACAGAGCTAAAAAGCATTTGTCTTCTACTTTGCTGTGCTGTGCTGTAACTTAATTTGTTTCAGAGCAGTGTTTCCTACTTCTGATACTCTAATGAGTGTTCTGCTTTGTGACTTCTTATCCTCTGTATTAAAATTTCTAAGTAGCTGATCAAAAAGAGATGAAGCTAATAATCTAATGAACTGATTGGTGTTGTAATTAATTGTGCTCATCTGATTAGTCAACAACCAAAGCTGATTTACTCCCCTTTCTTCTCAAGGCACTGCACTGATAATGGTTTTTCAGGACTGCAAAATAGGTGCAGGAAGGCACTTGAAACTCAGATGTGACAGAAGATTGCTTTGTAGGTTAAAGGAGTCATCTCACTTGAGCAGTCACAATCCTACTTGTTTGTTCCTCCAGGTTGATAGGATTGCCTATTGCTTGTGGATTTTCTGGAGCCTAATCTTTATTCATAAGATTTTTAGAGTGGTAACTTTTTCACTGAGTTCTAAAACCAAGGCAATACTTTGATTCATAAGACCTGAGAAGAAGTGCATTACTGATAATGCTTTTAAATGTTTCAAACGTAAGGGCATAGACAAGCAGACTTCCTGAGCTTAAGTGTCTACCAAAGTATATGCAATATGTTGCAATGCCTCATCCAAAACTTTTAGGATTGGTTTAGTAACAACAGTGTCAACTTAAAAATCAGCATAGAAAAGTGAAAATCAGAGCATAAAAAGTAGAATCTTATGTCAAAGTGGAATTCAAAATTCATTTCTAATGCCATTGTTTATTCTCATATTTATGCAACTAGAAAGCCACATCTGAACTGTCACCTAGCCCAAGTAGAATGCTTGTTCTAACAACAGTAAGAAAGAGTAAGAAAACAAAATGACAGTGTCATGGTGTCCCATCCCAGGGTTTAAAGTACTTTTTCCTCATACAGATCTCTCCTGAGTTACTATGTCTAAAACAAGCTCTATTTCTTTTTTTTTTTTTTTTTTTTTTTGTTTTGTTTTGTTTTAGGGTTTTTTTTGTTTTTTTCAAGATGTGGCTTTTCTGTATGCCTAGAAACGCTTTCACATCCCTTTACCATCAAACTAGGACAACCCATTTCAGCTTCCATCCTTTCAAAGGGTTTATTTGGACATGTAAAATTACTGGGTTTATACCTCAATCACAGACTTGTCTTCTTGTATCATGTTGTAGGAGTTTGACAGTTGTGGCACTTGGCTTTTTACTACATGTGTTTGGTTGCTCTTAAACTGAATTTGTGTGGCCATTGGGTCTATTTGGCATATAGACTGTTTTCCATGTAACAGGCTCTTCACTGGATATTTAAATGGGCTGTTTTTTCTGGGAGACTAGCTGACTTCTTACTGTTCCATTTGTGTGTATGACCCACAGAGGAGACCAAGACAGGGACCTACAATTTATGAGTTAAAGCACTTTTTTCTTTTATAATTGTCAGTTAAGAGAATTTATGGACAACAGGACTCAGTGGAATGCAAGACACTCAAATGATAGAGAAAGTTTTAATGCAGATATTGGGCTTCAAATCACTTCCTTCTTTGCTTCTGTGAGGTAGTGCAATGACATTCTTTGCACAAAGACTTCTGAGCATGCTGGGGACCCTGTTCTAAGTGCCTTGTTAGAATGGAGCAGAGGATGCTCCAGAGGGTGCCAAATGTCAGGTACTGAGTTCATCATTACTTGAGAGAGGGGAGAAAGGATACACAAATTAGTCCTTTAAGAAGCTAAGATATTTAACAAGTAAACTTTAATAAAGTATAACCCAAAGTCTGTTTTTCATAGGTTTTGCTCTTATATTTTGGGGTGGTTTTTTTTCTGATTACAGAAATTATGCTTGTGAAACTTTTTCATAGATTTTGTTGTTGTTGTTGTTGTTTAGGAGTTTCATTAAATAAGCAAACTGGTCTGTTAGAAAAAGCATCATGCTTATATTTTTAATTAACTGTTAATTTTATGTGGTGGTCTGGTCCTTTTCTCTTGCTAGTCCCTAGTGCTGAGCTATTTCAGGTAAAACCTGGCAGCAGGTCAGGAATGTATTTTGGCCCCATGTTGGATTCTGAAGTTGCACTTTTATCATAACCAACTCAGGCATTGAAATATTTCTGAGTGTATAGAAAAGAGGCTTGTGTGTATTCCTGAAAAGCACAAGAGCTACACTGGGATTAAGACAAGGGGAAAGAACTGTCAAAACTAAGACTTTTTGTTTTCGTTTGTTAGTACTAGTTGTTCTTAAGATAAAAAAAAAGGTCAAATACTTCAAATGATGGCAAGAAATTTCACACACTATGAGAAGTTGGCTAAATTCTTTTTCCAAGTTTCAGGTATGAATGAAAATCCTTTTCCCCAGCTGTGACTGAAGGAGAGTGATTTTTTTTTTACCACTAAAATTATATTAGAGGAATAACATTCAAACAATTTTATAAAGAGATCTCAGCAGTGTAAGGCATGCTGGTACACTCAGAATAATATTTTAGACACAGTAAATTACTGCCTTTTACAAACAGTATATTCCTTTGATGCTTACTATAAACTCCAAAGCATTTTGTTACTTCTTTTCAATTGTTCTTAAGAATGCAGTTGTAATGAGAAGTTTTTTCCTGAGACTATAGCCTATAAAAAATAAAACGGAATATTTTTAGTCTTGTGGAAGTATTTTTGCTGGGGCAGTTCATGCAAATCGAAAACTTTCCCACAGATCTAAATGGGACAAATAGAGATTTCATCTTTTAGTGGAGAAGAAAAGTAGAAATTATGTAAAATAATCTGAATTATAATACTTTAGAGATTTCTTGAATGATTAATGTAGAGAAGGGCAATTAAGAACATCAAAACAGAACAATATATAATCATTTGAAGAAAAGAACCTGATAAACAATAGGTAGAATGCGGTTAATTGAAAACTGTTTATGTGTGATCAGTTTTGTTCTGAGTAAGATAACAAGCTGAACAGAAAAATGAAAATTGACTACTTTCCAACGCTGAAGCATCTGACACAGTAATTTTGAGTTTTCACAGTGACTAGAGTAGGTAGCCAGGAAATAAATGTGGAATGAGACCAGTAATACTTCCTCAGGGCATACTCCCACTGGCCACAGAGGTGTTTCACTGAGTGCTGGTGGGGAGAGTGATCCCAGCATTTGGCAGCCTCAGTGCCATCCTTCTCCTCAGATTTGTCCTGTTACTCTTTGGTCCATGCAAGGAATAAGAGCTGTAGAGTCCTCTGGACAGTGGTTCTGTAGGACAGAAGTGCCTGAGCTGATGCTGATATTCAATGCTGGATCTTCAAAAGCTAAAGCTGTTGTATTTACATTCTTGCAGTCTTAAACACATATAGAGCTCCATTTAGCAAAATTACAATTGTAAATGGAGAAAAGTGTTTTGACCTTGACATATTTAAACTATTCCTGTTATGACCTTCAAAGTCTTCAAAGCAGCTCTTCCCAAGGGCAGTGATACGTATTTCAGCTGTATCTGAATGAACAGGTAGTGTATTAGGAGCTGTATAAAGAGATGAGCATTAATGAGTGCCGTGATTTTTATGAAGCCAAATACTAAATGTCAGAAAAATTAAATATCAAAACAGAAATTTGATGCAGGTAGGATTTTTTTATACCCTAATTTAAAACATTCCCTCAATACACTATGTGTACATTCTGTGTATTGTAGTTAAATAGAATTGCTCATCAGATGAAAACACAGCAAAAGAGGAGAGGGGTAGTGTTGCATTTTAGGCCATTGGAGAGTGGCAAACAGGATAACGCAACATAGTTCCTTGTGCAATGGAGAAACAAAAGAGAGAGAGAGCTTTATTTAAAGAAACACTACATATACATATAGGGTAGTACGTGCAAAACAAAATAGAAAAGACTTATTGGCCCAAGAAGGCAACACCTTTTTGAAAACATACTTTCTGCAAAATATCATGAGACATACAGCTCTCACATACCTTGCAGGTGTATAATCATTGTTATAATTTCTTGTTCTTGTGGAGCCTGAGAAACTCAAGGCTTCAAGGCTGCTTTTTCCATGGTTCCTAGCAGTATCCAGGGTAGTTAGAAATTTTTCTTTTTTTCTTTCAGATGAGGCTATGGCTGATTATACCATGAACTCTTACCAAAATTGTTTATGACAGAAAATTTGGGGTGGTTTTGGGTTTGGTTTTATGGAGACAGTTTCTTTGAGGATGTTTCTTGCAGTTCATGTGCTTTCCAATTATGTGTCTTTCAAGACTATCAAAATAGCAAAAAATGATGTTACAAATCAACTAGCACAGAGTTAGGAGTTCACAAATCACACAGAGCTGGCATTAAAAACAGTGCATTTAGCCTTAGGATTGGACATGCAGAAGCACAGCAGTAAAAGACACCTGTTGAGTGCTTGACTTGGTAGGCTAATTGCTCTGTTTGAAAACAACAGGTACTGCTGAACAATCAAAGCTAAATCACATTGTCATAGCATATGACAGAAAGGTTAATAACCAAGACTGTATCCACATTAGGCTGTCAGATGTTTGTCTAATTACAAAGTATTCTTTTAAAGTGAAAGTTTTAGCTAAGAGAGAAAGATCTCTTTTAGGCCAAATTCCTTGTTGACATAGAATGTTTTTTTTTAACTACAGTTGAGCAATTCTAATTAATGCAAGACAGTTTTTCAAATTGATGTTATACTTAATCCACATGCAGGATTGCCAAACTCTGACAACCAGTTTATAGATTAAGAAGGCTCTAAATGGTGCTAAGAATACTTAGCAAGAAGAAATCTTGCTGATTTTGGTGATACTGCACTGAACTGTCATTCAGACCAGGAAAAGTTAAAGGGAGATCTGCGGCAATGACTGAAAAATCTATTTTAATTTATTTTTACTTCCAAATTAGAAGCTGATTTTATAGTCACTGAAAAGCTAACACTTAGAAACTCCTAATAATGAATAAGCCATCTTGTGTTTTTGTAGGTTTTGTCTCAGTGCCTTGTTTAAATGTCTGTTTTGTCTGAGAAATAGCTAATCTTATCAGCTAGTTTCATTTTCAGTAGTAAGAGATAATTTTTAAAAGTCTTAGTGTACAATTAATGATAAAAAATCAGAATTTGTCTAAAAGTTACAGTAGTAACAAAAAATACAATGGCTAACCTATTTATTCTGTGTCCAAAGGCTGCACTGAGTACTTACAAATAAGCCAATGTGGCTCGAGGTCTGCTCCAATTGTACAGTCACAGGATCTGCTGGCAACTCTGAGCACACACACTTGATGGACACATGCATGGTGTTGATTGCTTCATTTTGTGTCTGTGTCACTGTATTACAGTGTATTAGTATTAGTATTAGTATTGGTATTAGTATTAGTATTAGTATTACAGCAAAGAGCCCAAATGCTGACAGAAACACTGGGAATGTACAGAAAAAGCAATAGTTCTTAGGGGATCATGTGTTACATTGCAGACCAGCTCAGAGTATCATCACCACTGCACCCTCTGATGGGACTGGGGATGCCAGTTAGCCCCTGAGACAAGGCTTGGTCCCTGAAGGAGAAATGCTCAGTCAATCAGACAGAAATAGAAACAGGCAGAGTATAAAAGAGCACATGTAGAGGAGGGCAGTTTCAGGCTGGGGTTTTGTTTGTTTGGGTTTTTAGTTAAAATTAAAGTATTTAGTGTGCCAGTTGTAGCTCAGTTGCTCAGTGTTCTGAGGGCTTTTCCCTTGCTAGGTATCCTGGGGCAAATGTAATCACAGTTGCTATAATATTAATGGGGTTGATGTAATTCTTGATTTATGTAAACCTTTCCCCCTTGCTGTGAAAAATCTCTTTTTGGTGACTATTAAAACATGTAGAAAGATGAAAAAGATTGAGGCTTTTATGATTAGTCCCTCTTACACAAAACTTCTTGGAATAATTATATACTTGGAAGGCCCCTGAAATTTCATGCCAAAGGTAACTTGTGCTCTCCACCTAATTTAGGATATTATCCTTCCTGTGTCTCTTCTCTCTTATATCAGGCAAAAATATTACATATACTACATATTAAACATACTTTCTCTTTTTATCATGGGGCTTTGAGGAATTTCACCTTTGCCAAATGCAGAGTATTTGTTTTCAATCACTATTTTGCATGGCTGCAGTGAGATCTACAATCTGCAAACTGGTAGCTGCTATAGGAAAGAACCGACTTGACATGACCTGAGCGTGCTTAGGGAGAGCAGGTGTAGATGCTTTAATTCTGTCTTTGAGATGGATAAAACTGCCACTGGGAGTAGTGTCAACAGCTTGCTAAATATTCCCATATCCAGAGGTCAAGTCTCAGCACACTGGCTTTTGCCTTCTGGATGATCTTTCCATAGAAATCAATGTTCCTTCCCTGTATAAGGCAGGTGATTTTAGTTATCCTAGGTTCATAAGAATATTGCTCTGAACATCCCACACTTTGTATGAGTGTATGGACGATGACCCCTGAAGCTGAAAGAAATAGCTTGGCACCACCCATCTTCCCCTTCCTCAAAACCTGGCAACTGCATTGAACAACTAATGCAAGTTCCAAGGTTGACAGGAGTGAGGTGCGTGTTGCACAGTGCACTCCTTTATACCACACCCTTCATATCCCTAGAACATTGGGTTGACATGCCCTAGGCATGGAGGATCATGCCTGCTGATATTTTTCAGGTGATGATATGATAGTTGGCACATTTTCTCATGAAACTGAATTATTTTTAGTTCTCTTCCCATTCCTAAGTAATTAGCAAAGTCAATTCATTTGTTCAGAAAAGCAGCTTGATGAGCTATGGGTCTGAGCTCTTGCTCTATCTGTTCCTAATGTTCCTCTCTTGAGAAAAAGCTGTTCACATTAGCTGGGTTTTAGAGGTCTAACTGGGACCTTCTGACTAAACTGAGAGATATTCTTCAGCCCTCTGTATTCTTGGTATTCCTGTGTGACTGGATTCTATTTGAAGTTAATTTTACTGGTTTATGGCTCGCTGAAGGAATCCTTAACCTGTTAGATTTAAAATGACAGCCTATAGCTCACATATACCATGAGCAGAGTTTACACAAAGAATCAAAGTATACAGAGTGATCAAGCTGGGCTGCATTTAGAATGGAAAAGTATTCTTTCCCTGAAAACTTGTGCATTGTGTCTCCACATCCTTTAAGAAATCCTGAAAACATAGTTTCACCTGTTTGGAAAATGACACTGGAAAAATATGCACTCACTTAGTGGGACTAAATAATTACCACTAATGTTCGAATTTAAATCTGCACAGTGACCTGCAAATTCAGAAATGACAAATTGTGTCTTTTTCCTTGTAACACTGACAGCTACAGCATGTCCAAGTTACGAATGAGAAATGAGATGGCAGCATGAGATGGCAACTCATGTAATCTGAACTTGTTTATCATTGCAGAATTATGTAGCCTGAACATGGTGATATTAGAGACCCTCTGTGAATTATCTCAGTTAGCAGTTATTACTTCAGTAGAGGTGACATGAGACTAGCTAGATATTGGGATGTTTTTCTTTTGAAATCTGCCAAAATGCTGATGCAAGGTTTGGATTTGTCATATTTTTTAGCTATTTCCTACATAAATAAGTGCACCACATCTTGGAGAGGCCTGTAATAGCTCCAGGTCAGTGCAGAAAGTTAACAGTGACTTTTGTCATGGGAATTCTGAATATCTACCTCTTGATTACAGGAGCAGCTGGAGCATAATGGGGAAGGATGATTAACAGAAGAAGCCAACTCGACAGCTCCTTGATATAGAGCGAGGAAATGCATTGTGCAAGATGTGCCCCTGGTGTGTCTGTATTGCTTTGTGTACAGGCCTCATATTCTTTGTTTGCTGGAAATGAATGAGGCAGATAGCTTGCAGCCCAGGGACTATAAGGTTGTCTACATTGCTGTCTTGGTGAGGAGGAGTTTCTGGTGAACTTGGAGAGGAACTGAGAGGCTGACAGTCTCTGCAGGCTCTGGACAGTCAAAGTGACATGCAATTGGTTGTGATGGAGAGAAGGAAAAATCACCTCAATGAGAATATATGGGAGACTGTATCTTTCTCTTTCTACTGGTGTCTAAACCAGTCTATTTTGAAAGTTTGCACTCAGTATATGTAAGTGCAGAAAATAAAGAAGCATGGGCACATTATTCTAGTACAGACTTGAAGATCTATCTCTGTTTAAAAGATTCAGGAATATTTCAGCTTTTCTTTTCATAGTGGTGCAAAAAAAAGGTGCAAAGCTGTGCTGAGACCTCTTCCTCATCATCCTCCTATTTGTGCAGTTGCTCTTGTAGGGCTGGATACAACTTTCTTTCTTCATCATAGAGTCATAGGATCATAAAATTATTTGGGTTGGAAGGCATCTTAAGGACTTCTGAATTTAAACACCTTGCCACAGCAATATCTTCCACTAGACCAGATTGCTCAAAGCCCCATACAGCCTGGCCTTGAACACTAGCAGGGAATGGGACATCCACAACGTCTTTGGGTAACCTGCACCAGTGCCTCAATGCCCTCTCTCCATCTATATTTATCTACCTACCTCTGTCTTTATCTGCCTTGAGGGTAAGAAAATGAAATTTCAGATAGAAGTCAAATAATCCTTCTTGTCCTCACTATATACACACAATGCACTTTTCTAGTCCACGATACTGCTTTTCCTACATATTCTGCCCTTTTGAAATATCAGTGGAACTCTTGCCTTTAGAAGGGGGAGTCCCCAGCCCTTCAAATAAAAGGCACAGGCACTGTTTGGGGAAAACCACGTTCTGTATTTTTACCTTCTTATTTCTGCCACACAAAAATAGGTCAGAAGTTTCCATAATTTCAAAAGGAGAGAGGTTTCCAGTTGAAAGAAGAAAATTTCCCCGTGAACTGGAGGAAAACCCCTCACCTGCTTGCTGATCTCACAGCAGCAGAGATGGAGGAAGAGGTGTTGGAGTTCAGGGACCAGAGGAACCAGACAACAGAAAACTTGCAAGCTGTTATGAAGGCCCGGCTTCTGATGTGTAATGTGGCAAAATATGAGGGGTTTCAAGGAGAGTGAATTTATTTCTAGAGAGATACAATAATTCATTCCAGCACTCTAGGTCTATGTGATTTCTGTCAAGCTGTCTGCTGAGGTGAAGGGAACAGTATTAAATTAATTGGGCCAGTTTGTGTGTGGGGGAGCAGCACTAATTAGGACTGTGTGGGGATGCAAGTATAGATGGTAAATCATGTATGTTTAGGGGGCAGAGTCAATTAGGAACCATTGGAGGGACTGGGGGATTGTCCAGTTATAAAACTCTTTGTTTTGGAGGAATGGAAATGCTTTTGTTTTTAGAATAACAAGGAAACAGAACAGGATGAAGTAGATAGAGCAGAAAAAGAATTGCAAGGAAACCTAGCCCTAAGTCCTCTCATCTTCCTCCATCTGAAATTCTTTCCTCTTTTACAGGATTCCTCTGCTTTTCCCATCTTTAATGCAAAGGTCTTTGAAAATGGTATAAAATATAGAAAGCGCCTTGCCTTCTTCTCAGATTCAAGGGGCCAGTGTTCTCCCTTCCATTTCCACACATTAGCATTAAATATATAGGTCTGGTGTGTGTGCTTTTTATGTTCTTTCTTTGTATAAACTTTAGTAATGGGGAGAGAAGAGCTACAGATGAGCCACCTCAGCAAAGGGTTGGCTTCCCCTATTGAAGGAGACTGTGAAAAGTTTTATCCCATTCTTGGGATTGCTAATTCACCCATTTCCAAATCAAACCTGCTATGCAAATTTGCATGCAGTTTTTCTCTGGGAGACGATGTTAGCAAATAGAGATTCTGTTTGTATGTGCTCATTCATACATATTTGTTTCTCTGTGTATCAATACTTTGAACTTTGTGGCACAATATGTTACACAGTGAATTTTGTTTTAATTGGATTTTTATAAATGTGTTCAGAAGGCCCTCTGGCCCATCTAAGGAACACAAGAATCACAATATTATTATAATAATCCAAGGCCTTAAGTTTTGCAATGTAAAAATAAATAACGTAAAGAGAAGATTGAGGCATTAATGTTCTCTCAAAATGAAAGAGAAAAGGAAACACTCATGTGAAATGAGAAGCAAGCAGCAGCAGGTGTTTTATATTATGCTCTGATAATATTTTTCTCTCAGGTTAAGAGCTCTGACTACTGGGCTCTTCAGTTCCTAGATGTATTTGGCAAAACCTCTAGATTTTTAAAATCCTGATTTATATGTACATATGCACATTTTAAAAATGCTTTCAGGAAGGAAGGGAGCAAGGAAGGAAGGAAATTATCAGCCCTTCTCCAAATTTGATTGGGCCATGAGTCTCCCCATGCAGGTGGGCGCATGCTGCTTGGCCACTCAGCCCCATCCTGTGGAGGAGCTGATGTCTCCCATTTGTTCCCCTCCGCGTTACATTTCCTGAGCTCATCCGCAGCTGTCTCCATTACTCACAGCTCTGAGGTGATGAGAGGAGAAGGCAGACGTGTGTTTATCTGGCTGTGAGCAGGTTTCAGCGGGGCAGGGAGCTGTGGAGATCGTGACCCTTGCTGTTGCCTTGCAGGAATGTCAGCTCTGCTGGAGAGGAGGCCCGCAGGAGGATGAGGGAGTGTGATGGCCTGACAGATGCATTGCTGTACGTGATCCAGTCTGCTCTGGGGAGCAGTGAAATTGATAGTAAGGTTTGTCGTCTTTGTCTTTTCAGCAGCACATCCAGGTATTCAGGGTACATGGGGACTCTAAAGAGACAATCTTTTCATTATGCTCTTTTTGTGAGCAATGTCTTAGCAAAACACAATTTAGCCCATCTTTTCCTTTTTTTTTTTTTCTGCTGAGCTGTTTATTTCAATGTGCTAAGTATTGTATTTGTGTCTACCTGTGTAGTGTGCACAGGTAAGCATGTCATCCTCTCAACTGAATTATTGAAGTAGAAAATATGATACTGGTTTAAGAAGAGCAAATATATCATATTCTGTGTAAAGCTCCTTACATTGCTCTGCCATTTTTACTTTAAAATTGATTTTCAGTACCCAGTGTGAGAGCTAATGAGAGTGAGGTAGGCTTAGAAGGCAAACAAGCAAAAAAAAAAGGGGCAATTAATAGGCAGTTTTGCAGTAAAAACAACATTATTTCTTCTTTGAAGAGGATCAATGAATGCTTTCAATAACAACTGTGTTAAGATGCCTCATTATGTCAACTTTACTTCTCTTAAAATGCTAGGATATGAACAAGCTTCTCCAGAGGTGAAAGGCACTCCCTAATTAAAAAGACTCCAAGCATTTACAAATTGAAGATTTGTAATGCATTAAAGTATTCCAGAGAAGAAGAAAAAGGCCAGTTTCTTTTGCTTTCAGTACACTGTGCTAAATTAATTACAGTTGCTGCTCTCGGGCAACCTTGGTCCATTTGCAAACCCCTAGGAATCACAGGAGAGCAGCCTTTTATGTAGCAAGGTTTTAAAGCCCACTGGGTTTGCATTTCCAAATAATACTTCACAGAGTTGTCTGTGGACCCCCATGGGTTTATAGATTAGAGAGGAATAATGTCCAGGCATCTCTGGTCACTACCTGAATCAAATAGGTGAAATTTGCCTGTGAATTCAGAGGACGGAGAGAGGAATTAAGAGAGCTTCATAGCATGAGGTGCTGGGTTAACAGCATGGCTTTGGTTTGTTGGTTTTTAAAGATACCAAAAAAGAAAACAAAAAAACCCTCAAAACACACAAAAAATCCCACAACCCATTAGCCTGTGATCAGTTTTCCATTAATAGAAGTTTAGTAGAGGCATGCTTGGAGGACACTCACCCACAAGGCACAATACCTGGCAGGGTGTTTGCCTGACCAGGGTTGGGGGCAAACTTGGCTGTCACCAGCCCCCAGTATCCCACCCAGACACTTCCTGCATAGCAGCCCCCAAACACAGGGGTGTTTTTTCAGAGGAGCTTAAATGTAGCTAGAGTAGAAAAACTAGTGAACTTGTACTTAGCCCCCTTATGATGGAACTGAAAACAGAGTAAGGAATACAAGAATCCTTAAAAGTCAGGGAAGAGTGAAGTCAGTCCAGCTGTGTAGTAAGAACCAGATTTCTTGGCTTCTAGGAGGTTACCTTAATAGAGAAGGTGTTGGTTGCATTTGAGCCTTGGAAGTTTGCTTATCAGTTTTTAGATTTAAGGTAACATTGTCCGTGTGAGGAACGCAGCTTACGTTTTCCACAATATTAGAATTTTAAATGCAAAAATTATGATTTGTGAAAAGGAAAAAAATTTTAGTATTCTAATCAACAAATGCAAAGATTCAACTTCAGCATGCTATAACAAAATTGAATAAAATTCATGTTAAAAAAATGAGAGGCAGCAAACTTTAAAAAATAAATGGGGTGTTTGCAAAGCTTTCAGCTATAAAAGGTGCACTAAGAACACTTTCTAGACACAGACACACACATACATATTTCTACATGTGTTTATATATTTGGCAGAAATTTCAAATTAGTACAAGTGTATTGAAAAATTGTGATATTTCATCTATGTTAAAAATTAGAAATATAAATATTCCTGTATATATTGAATTCGATATCACCTCTGGAACTTCGTGTCATCACTAAAAGCATGTGCTGAATGCATACCTGGCAGAAGTTCATGCTGTACATGAAATAAAACAAAGCCCCATCTCTTTGCCTCACTAGTGAATATGGCAGAATACTTCAGAGCTGAAGGCCTCACAGTCACTCCATTCTGGGTTAATGGAGCAAAAGAGCTGGGATGTAGTGGCTATTGCATTTTATCTCCATGGAGCATTAGGAACAGTTGAAATAAATATAAATAGATAGAGAGTGGCTTTTTTAACCATGCTTTCCTTGTGTGCAGAAAATTAAGCTCATATCCTCCTTATTTAGGGATAATCAAATGAAATTGAACCAACTCTATGAGTAGGTTTCACGTCTAAACTGAGCTTCTTTTAGACTTGGAGAAATTAGGTTGAATTACAAGATAATTTTCCTCCACTGAGTCTCATCCATTTATGGATTCCTGCTTGCATCTTCTACAGAAGGCACAAGCTATTAGGGGGATAAATGGATGAAAGGGAAAGGCTTCATACAAGGTATCTGTCTGCAGCCTGGCTAGAAGCAGTAAAAGCAGCAAGACAAATTTCTAGTCCTAAGTCTGGGACTGGAGAAACATCATATGTTTATGCTAGAAGTACTTGTGAAATGGAACTCAGATCCCAATTTTATGGCAATTTACATAGAATTTTTGCCAGAAAATAGGTTATTTCTGGTTTTAAAAGGACAAAACCCAGAATCTATTGCCATTTTCGATTTGTAGCATTTTCTATTCACTGAGGTGGGAGTTTTTGGGCATTTGGAGTGTTCAGATTCTCTTGATCACGTTTTGCTTCGACATCTGTTTCGCATGGTGCTTCAGTGTAAAATTTAGAGCAACAATTAAAAAACTCCCAGAAAAGTATTTTCCAGACTACTAATTTGTTACCATGAAAATTTCTGAATCTCTTAACCTATTTTTACCTGGGGAACACTCTGAAATGTGCACATAAGAATTGTCCTGGGGAAATGCACATGCAAAGACAGATGAAATTCCTCTGCTTCATATTCAGAGTGAGCAAGGGCAGGATTTTAATCCTTTTCTGGTTTTGTTTTCTGTATTTTTCTTTTTGTCATACTTTTCAGACCGTTGAAAACTGTGTGTGCATTTTGAGGAACCTCTCATACAGGCTAGCTGCAGAAACATCTCAGGGACAGCAGATGGGAACAGATGAACTTGATGGATTACTCTGTGGTGATGCCAATGGAAAAGACGCAGAGAGTTCAGGGTGCTGGGGGAAGAAGAAGAAGAAAAAGAAATCACAAGATCAGGTAATGAAAGTTATTTGCAGCTGTGTTGTGAGTAGTTGAAGTGCCCATCATTTAAAATGTAAATAATTAATGCACTGTATTAGAAATTAAATGCATGATGCATAATATACAAAACTCTTGCCCTTGTTAATTAGCTGAGAGCTTAAAGCAGAATATAGCTCTGGAGTAATGAACTGTGTTTGCTTGAGATATTGTACATTATGTGGTGTGCACCTGGAAACTGTAATCATGGGTACACTCTGAATGCCATAAATCCATAAAATGCTCTTTAAAAGGAAGCCATTTCTCATGAAAAGTGTAATCTGCATATACTTTACACTGTACTTCCACAGAGCCACGTGTCTGTAGAAAGGCTTTGATGCAAACAAACATCAGGCTTATATTTATGCACTCACTTGTTTCAAAGTTAGTCTTGTACCATATCTCTACACATTGGGAGAAAACTGTACAGGACTGAATCAAGGAATATGAGTGAATGTTATAAAAGCATTCATATTTTGATATATTTAATATTGTTACCTAAGTAAAATTGAAAAGCAGAGTCTTGATTGCTTCCTCAAGTTATTTGACAGGTTATAATTTTAGGTGGGTTCATTTTTAAAGTGTATTTATCTCCATTTTTGTCCTATAAAGAACTTAAAATTTGGGGAATACTGACAGTTTTGTTGCAGAGAAAGACACTGTTGTATCAGTACACACAGCAAATGGCAGTAAGAATGGCTACTGATTTTTGGGCTTTTTCAGACAGCCTGTGCTGGCAGCAGTAAGTTTTCCAGCTCTTCGTACACTAAGTCACTTTTTTGCATTGTAGTTTGTTTCTGTTTCAGATTGCTCAAAGAAAATATTTATTTGAGTAAGCAATTAAGTGCACGGGGTATTTGAGTAAATGATGTAAACCAGTACTAAAAATGTTCCCGAGTTCCTCAAGCCAAATTATGTCAATGTGGATAAGTTATAGCAACATTACTAAGCTAAAACTTGGATACTGAAAAATGCAGCATTCATGACTAGTAAGACTAATTTCACCTACTCTTGTGGTTAAACGCCCCATCATCAGATAACTTGAATTTATTATGGTCTTTTGTTGGTATTCCTGTATTAGGCTACTGTGAGACTAAAAATGTCAAAGCAAACTAATTTTACCCTGTATAAAGTAGTCATCATCCCTGTTGCTGAATTGACATTTCACACGCTGTGCTTGCAGTTATTCAGAGTGCAGAAGCAAAAAATTGCGTGTTTGGATATGAATGTGTCACACTGCAACTTGGCTTGCTCTTTGGTGCTCTGTTTACTAACACATGCACACACTCACTATCTAAAGTCTTTTTTATGTCTTCCTTGTCTATTTCTTCTGTGACTTTTGGATCTCAGATTCATAGTTTTAACTCTGTACTGTTGACTCTTTCAGTATTCCCATAGGGCTTCTCTGTACTTTAATGGTTCCCTTAAAAACATGTTTTTGCTCCTCCAGGCCAAAGAACTGAGTTCTTTTGGCCGACTATATTTACATTGTACATGCTTTTCCCTGCTCTTAGATATTTTTTGTCTGTTTCTGTGAGTGCTCATTTTCAGCATGTTGTATGTGAAAGGTCTCCTCAGAGCTGTTAGTGTTGGCTTCATGGAAGAGTTTAATTTTTTTAAATCCAAAGAGTAATAAAGCTACACACATATTTTCAGGTTTATGATCACTAGGCTTTTCTATGGCAATGACATAAATTTACTCTTTCCAGAAATGATTCTGTTGTGCATAGGACTGCTTTGTATTACAAGTATTAGAAACATTTTTCTAATGGTATTTTCTTCTTTAATCTAGTTTCCTTTAAATCCAGACATCCTACTTCATCTTGCCATATTCAAATGCTCACATGTGGATATTATTCAGTTCAGGAATTTTAAGGGGGCCTTGTGAGCCTTCTTCGGGTTATTTTCACCCCATAATCCTCAACTGTTGTGGAACATTCCAAATGATTTGAAGTATATTATCAAATTAATGTATTATCAAGTTAACTAGAGTGCCACTAAAAGCAATAGCAGCAAGATCACTGTGCCAGAAACAGGTCTCCCAACTTACCCTCAAAAATGGAAAAGCAATATTTTTCATGTAACCACATTTATATCAATAGCCTAAAATAACTCCAGCTGTGATAAGGGTAAATGTATTTTTTTTTCCCATTTATATTGCAAAAATAAGTACAGAAGTATATTCAGAGGCACTTGTCCAGTGTGGACACAATTGTCCAGTTGTGTAAAGAGATTTGTTCTTTCTGCTTCTTTGTCTTCATGGTTCCTTTAATACTTGAGAGTTTTATCTTTTTGGGCAAAGCACAGGGCACAGGCACATCTCTGATACCTCAGTACTGGGGAGTTGTATCCACTCTATGGTTGCTTCATTTTGCATCCCCAGAAAATATGTGTTCAGGGTATAGGTACTTTTTTCTTTTTTTGGCAATGCGTGGGGTTTTTTGAATTACAACATTCCTGTTTCAGTCTTTCTCAGAAAATAAGATGTACAAAAAGTGTGGAGAAAAAAAATGTTCAGATTTCAGTGAATGCAAATTTGAATTTTTCCTATTACACTATGGCTGTAACTTCATTTCGTCATTATTATGTGTATTTTCTTGAACTCCATTTGTGCATTTATGAGGTAGTTTTTACTTTTTGGATAAAAGTATTAGTAAAAAAAAAAGTAGAAAAACTATTGTAGTTTCAAAAGAAAAATAGATGTATCATTTTAGACAAAAGATGTGGATGAAGATGCAGTTTTCTGTACTTAAGAAAAAATATCTCACAGAGCAGGAGGTTTGTTTCATAAAACAGTAGAAACTTGATATTAAAGTCACTTTCTCATGGGTTTTCTCTATAATGAAAGTACAAGTTAATTTCTTCTTTTTGTAACTTAGGGAGCAAGTATCTCAAATTTTTCTAAGTCATGTTTCAGTTGTAATCACGTGTAAATTGCTTGAAGGAAAGAACAGAATTGAGTGGTAGTATAAGATGTGTCTTCTTTCAAAGGCCTTTCAAGAACAAACTGGAAATTATTTTTTATTAATGACATCAGTTGTCTATCAGTTGTTATAATGGCAACTTCTGTACATCTTGGAATCAAGTAAGATGTGTCTTTGTTCAGATCATAGGTCTAATGACACCTTTTAAATTACTTTATTTAGAGAGTTCCCTTAGGATCACAGGAAACAAGTGTTCTCCACATCTCAGAATACAGGTGGGTGGTGTTAAAATAGCCTGCAATCATTTCACCAGAGCTGAGAGAGGTTCCTGAGGCATCTGCTTTGTCACACAAATTGAATGTTAGAGGAGGCCCAAACCTTCTGAGGGTTTGTGATAAAATCTAAGCATAGCACTGGTTTTATCTATGAAAACACAGCCAAACTTCTCTTTGGGCCTCAGAAAAAATAAGTGAAACTAACCTGACTTCAGTCTCAAGCCTCTAGGGCTGTAATTCTGTGCTGTTTTGTTAGTTGTTCTCTGCTGCTTACCTGTGATCAGCTGGTACTGAACCCTCACCCCAATAAGCTCTCCAACCACAGACCCTTCATCTCTGACTAGGACCTTGTAGACATCAACCTCTCTTGTATTGTGTCATTCTTCAAATGGAAACTGATTCTTCAGCTGCTGAAAATGTTCGTGCTGCTGGCATGCTCACTGCTGCCAACGGGTTTATTCTTTGAGCTGTATGAGAAACAAGGATTATGACAAAAAGCAGTTAGGGCAAATCAGGTGTATGGTCCCACTTCAAAAAAAGCCTGTCAGGGAGTTGTCATTAATCCTTATTTTATTTCTTGTTATGCAGCCCATTATGTATGCATGTGGTGCAGTTTCATTTATTTTCCTTTCTTCCCTAAGACAAACTGGTTGTCTTCTTGGCTTCATGCTCTTCTTGAGTTCCCCATCTGTGATCATTCTTGTCAAACCAGAATCTAGCCCAAAGTCTGTTTTTTGATTGGAAGTGACACTCCTGAAATGAGCCTGACCTTCTTTTTCACCTTCTGTCAGGAGCCTTAAGGTATAACAGCAACATTTCAAGTTATATATCATTAAGAATTGACTGGCACACCTCTTTAGCATGCTTGCTAAATGGCCTATAAATTCTTCATTCTAGATGAAATAGCAGGTTTAAGGCAATAATATTTCAAAAAGCATAAAAAATAAACCTGCCAGATATCTCTTTTCATGTTGTGAGACCAGTATTTTTCCAAGTATTCTTCGTACTCTGCCAAGCTATACCCAGCTAAGGCACAGAAACAGAGAAATGGTGGCAGCTCCTGGGTTTAACCAAGGATTTGAACTGTGATTAGGGATGAAAGGCTGTGTTGCCAATACAATATGTTGTCCTTGCTCTGAAAGAATATTATTTCCACTTGTTGCTTCCTCATCTTGCACGAGGTGGTTATGTCAAATGTTGAGTAGCAAGAATCAGCTGTCTTGAGCAATTCCTTACAGAGCTTTTTGAAAACCATTTCTACTTTCTTGCTTGCCTACACAGCATCTTCCATATACTCTGTGAGCCTCTCAGTGTCACGTACGGCCAATTTGTTTTCAAAGTCAAAACTGCAGGGTTATTAAATATAATTTGTATTTGTCAGTTTGTGAAATGTACTGCAAAGCCAGTTAGCTTCAGCTTCCTGTGGAGAAAAGAAGAGCATGCAGTGACATGCCAAGGACTGTTTTCCCAGCTTTAACTCCATTCTCTTTCGTTTGCAAAGGGTCTGTTTTTAAGCAAAGAGAAAATGCACAGATTGGATTCATATTTTTTTCTTAGCTAAGCATAATATTAAAAAAGTTTAATAAAGGCACTGGCAATTATTTTAAGAGCGTAATGTATAATGTAAAGTACAATTTATTAATATCTGAGATTAATTATAATGATTCAATACATTGAAATTCTTTGAAAGCATTTCAAACACCTTTTCTATAATAGTAAAAGTTGTTGCATCAAACTGGGGAGGGTACCATTATTTATGCAATGAGTTCTGCTCTCTCCCACTATGCTCCTGTAAGTCTCTGTATCAGTTTAACACCTGCATTTATATTCACCACCTTTATTTAGGCCTGGATATCTAAACTGAAGTTTGACTTGATGTAAACAGTGGTATTCTTGCCTGCTTAGGGTCAGCTGCATGGATTCTGAATCAAGCTCTGTGACTTGGATGTATTTTTGTTGCTGAATTTCTGATTTCTGCTCTTGACAGCATTAGCCAATTCACCTCTTGAACCAAAGTGTCCAAAAGAGGTTGTTGGACTGACATGTCTAGAGAGAGCTGGCAGAGACTGTCACAGCCACTAAGACATGCAGGATGAGATACCAGTGTCTTCTTAGGTGGCCTGTTAATTTAAAAGTCTTTGGCATTTCAGAAATGGTTTTAATAAGCACTGTGTAATTGCTCATATGAATTTTGTCACTGCTGCTTCAAGGAGCATAACTACAGTGTTATCAGACTATGCCAAATGTCTAGGATCATTGGAGAGAGATCTAGATGGTTTTAGACATTCCTGGGGTTTGTTTTAATTTTTCCCTAGATTTTTTTAGTAGTGGTATTTTATATATTTAGTAGTAGGTATTTTGTACAGATTGGGGGAAAGGAGGTATTCATATGTAATAAATTAAAATAAAACACTGTTGTTTTGTTATCACAGGAAAACCTATTGTCATGTGATACCTATTTAAAAGCAAACCCCACCAATTTAAGGTTGTTACTACAAACCTCGAAATCTGCAGAGTGTACTTCTCTTGCTAAGTTGAAGCCTTCCCACATATTTAGTACAATTGCACTACAAATATGGATTTACTTTCATTAAAATTAGAAAGGTGGTAGTGGATAATCTGTTGTGCGGCACAGGAGAGCATCTCGATTAGTGATCTTCTCCTCTCCTTACAATTATGAAAATTTGGAAATTTTATTAAAGTACTCTTACTATCAAAAGTCTGTTGTTCTTAAAAGATCTTGGTATTGGGCTTTTTATTTTTCTTGCCTTTCATCCTTTTTCTGCACCAGTCTTGGGAAATGAGAGATTTGTATCTCACCCACGTAACAAGCAGTTTGTCAGCGTCAACCACAATATATGTGGGTAATTTCAGCTGAAGGAGGGAAGCCTGGAAGGAATATTTGTTTATGACTTCTTTTTTTTCTCCTTAGTATAAGCTAGGAAGAGTAATTGCATGTTGGTCTCTTTTTCAGAAACTCCTACTGCAGCCTCAGTCTATTTTAAATAGACCTTCCTGATCATTCCTGATGGGCTGTAACAGTACAGTAACTCTTCCAGTAATTTACTGGGTGGAGGTGTTTACTGGGTGAGGATGCTGCCTCAACTCATTACAGCTCATTAATATTTAGCAATGCAAACTGCAAAGCAACTTCTGCCACCATGCCTTAATCCCTATTTTAGATATGGACTCTAATACCACTTGGGGAAGTTTTTTTTTTTTTTTTTTTTTTTTTGCTAAGGTGATTGATATTATGAAATACAAAATAAATGAATGAAGATCAAGCAAATCTCCTTTGCAATGGTTTCTCTGCTTACTTTTGTCAGTTCTGCATGCCCTGCAGCAGTTGGGCAGTACAGATTCAGGTACTGGTCTGAGCTACACAAAAGACACCAGAAGCCACTCAGCCCTACAGTGAAGAGGCTGCCCTAGGCACAACAGGTGTTGTGGTTTAACCCCAGTCAGCAGCCAAACCCACACAGGCACTCACTCAGTGGGGTGGGGACGAAGAGGAAAGAGAGGGAGAAAACACTTGGGTTGAAGTAAAAGCTCTTTAGTGGGGAAAGCAAAAGCCACACCTGCAAGCAAAGCAAAGGAAGGAATTCATTCATGCTCCCCATGGGCAGGCATGAACACTTCCCATCTTCAGCCATCCCCTGGAAACAGGGCTCCATCATGCATAATGATTTGGCTAAACAAACCCCATCCCTCCGAATGTCCTCCCTTTCTTCTTGTTCCCCATAGCTTTGTATTCTGAGCATGACACCATGTGGTATGGAATGTCTCCTTGGTCAGTTGGGGTCAGCTGTCCTGGCTGTATTCCCTCCCAACTCTGTGCATCCCCATTCTCCTTGCTGATGGGGTGGGATGAGGAGCAGAAAAGGCTTGTGTCAGTGTTACTCCGCGGTGACTAAAACATCCCTGAGTTATCAACACTGTTTCCAGCACAAATCCAAAACATGACCCCACACCAACTACTGTAAAGGTGTAATTACCCCAGCCAAAATCAGCAGTGTGGTGAACAGTCACACTCACCCTGTGCAGCCACAGCTGGGCACACACACTGAAGAGCAGTGCAGGACATTTTCCAGGGTCACTGAATTTCCTGTGCTTTCACTGCACATGCATGTGTGCTACCAGTGATTTTCATCATTACTACAGGGACTCAGGCATCACAGCATCTTGGGAAGAAGGTCTCCCCTCACAGTTGGTGATAAATTAGTGCAATCATGCTGAAAGTGAGTTGCAAGAAGGGCAGGGAAATGCAGTAATTTGTCTCCTTTCTTTTTTTTAATGTTTTCTCATTACTGGGCAGAATGGCAAAACAACATTAAATATTAATTTATCTGCTAGATCATTTCTAGTGCTTTATATGTACCAGCACAGCATGAACATGTATATAGGGCTCTGTTTATGTCAGCTGATTTTCAGTAGTCCTTGGAATTGTAAGAGTGGAAATAGCTGAGCAGAAAAATAAAATTATACCCCCACATAGGCATAAACCCCCTCACATGGGCAGATCAGATATATTTGATGCATTTCATGTGCTTTGTCCTTGAAATAATATACCCTGTGCAAACACTCTTCAGTTGCATAATGCATAATTTGTGCAAGTTGGAATGAGACAAGTGAAGACTTGAGTTGGTGCCCTTGGACATCTCAAGTCATTCATTAGTGGACTTACAAAACCTAAACCTGCTGTGAGGTCAGATTTGACCTGTAAGATATGTCTCTCATTTGTTTTCCAAAAAAATTCTGACAGTGTGAATGATTGAATTCTGAGAGTTAAAATAAGAAGCAGGCTTTAATGTATTTTTTATGAGCTGGAAAGAACTCATTTCTGGCAAGGCTTGTGATTTATAAGGAGGAGACAGAAGAACTGAGTCACATGCACTGAAAACAATCTATTGGTTTAAAGGCAGGAATTTATTAAAAATTTCAAAGACACAGTCCCATAACAGTGTAATGTGAAGGCATTGTTTCTCCAGAAGGCATTTGTCCTCTACTTTCTCAACCATCACTGGGTATTGCTGTGCCAATCCTTTTAAACTATGATAACATTTGTCCAGCATAGTGAGTTTCACATCTGAGCTGCTTTCTGGTTTTTGGTAACTGCTCCTGTGTGTGAAATGGTTCCTCTAGCTTTCCACTTTGGTGTTTGTTCTGCTTCAATTTAGAAAAAAATAGCGTGTTTCATTCCTAAAGGTATTAATCAAACAAAACTTTGTTGAAATTGAGTTAGATGTTATTGGGGAAGATTTGATTGATTGTCCCTTAAAATATATGTATTTTATTTTTAAAGTTAGTGTAAATAAAATTATGGTTAATGCATCCTGAAAACAAAAGGTTCTAGGTCTTTCCCAGTGCAAGTATTATTGTACATTCATAACTAGTTAAATTAACTGTTGCAGATTTAAACCAGGAGTTAATTTGATTTATGCTATAATTGTATGTTTAATAGATGTTTAATGTTATAGTATAGATTTATTTTTTTTTATATAGACACAATAATCTCTAACCCAAGGTACTAAAAGATTTACTTTTTATTGTAGTATGCAATGTGGACATGTCAGAGGTGTTAGAAAAGATATTTTGTTAAAAAGTTAAGGCTTGTTCCTAACATGGCACTAGGGCCATGAATTATTAAAATTTCCTTATATGTAAAAAAAAAAAAAAAAAAACACAACAAAGAAAACCCAATAAATACAATAAATATAGAAGTAGATTTTAATTTAAAATTTTATTGAAAGTGCGTTTCACATCTTACTTTTGTTTAAAAGGCAAAAGGAAAGTCTGTGTATTTTCCTTTGAAATGTTTCATACATAGGTGCAAGTGTTGTGTGTTCCACTGGGGGGAGAATCCCTGTCCTCCTGGAATAAAGCATTTATTTCTGGTAAGAGTGGGTTTTCTGCAGTAGCCTACCCACTGTTCAGGTTTAAATATTACACGTTTTGAATCTCAGACTTGGGTTGTTTTTCATGGCAAAACGCTGTGTGTGGTGAGAGGAACAGTGTGTTTCATGACAGCTGGTTCTACCAATTCTCAGACCACACAGCTGGCTAGCTGAATAGCTCCTGCACTCTCCTTGTGACAAGCCAGAAGTTTTGTCATTGAGGAAGACTGGTCACACCTGTGCCTTTTATGGGATGGAGGGCTCATGGCTGTGAATGATACCATTTTCCATAGTAGAATTTTGTGTTGTTTTTCCTCTCATGGGATGAGAGAGAATGAGGAGAAATGAAAAGGATGTGAAAAGAAAATCTCCCCATGCAAGTTCTAGATTTGCCTCTTAGGATAACGTTCATTGGTTTGTTCCCACACAAAGAAATACATGCAGTGTAAAGTGTTTTTGTTATGTCAGCTAGCTAAAACATTGGGATTTCTGCCAATCTTACAGCTTGTCTGTAAGGAATGTTGACTAGGAAATTTGCTTCATCCATGAAGAATCACATGATATGCAAAAATTGAGAACATCTGGTTATGGGCAGATGCCTTCACAGATGTTCCAGTTTCAACTGAGGCAATTCTCAAATGTATTTCACTGTTCCTTGCTGACAATCTGATTTGTGCTTTCCAACAGTGGGATGGCGTAGGACCTCTCCCAGACTGTGCAGAACCACCCAAAGGAATCCAGATGCTGTGGCACCCTTCAATAGTCAAACCCTACCTCACACTTCTTTCTGAGTGCTCAAATCCAGACACGCTGGAGGGGGCAGCAGGGGCACTGCAGAACTTGGCTGCTGGGAGTTGGAAGGTAGGAATATTAACCCAATACATATTTCCTCTTCAGTCCTGAAACCACCCTTCAGCTGACGGCAGGTTGGTGATATAAATGTATCTAATTGCTTCTGGAAGTGGAATAACCTTCTGTTCTCATAGAACTCTCTGAAGTCAAGTTTGAGATAGTATTTCAAGTCCTAGGTAGTCATATCATAGCAAATGTCAGCATACAGCAGCAAAGATCACATCAGTCAAGTCAAGTATGAAAAATTGCCACTGAAAACCAATATCCAAGTGTGGAGAATGAGGAGAAGCAGTTCTTTGTGAACCTGGGTGTCAGAGCCATGAAAAATGAGCCAAAAATGCCACCAGTGGCAATCAAATGAAACCAAGTTGTTTTGTCACTGCTGAAACTGATTGACATTCTGTCCCTTAGGAGAAGCCAGAGCAAGATATAAATGATGTGATGCCAAAACAAGTAATCTTAGCACCTACTTTTCTTGAAAATAAGGCATTATTAAAGCACATTCATAATATGATTAATTATATACGATCGAGGAAAGATGCAATCAAGGCTCTGTACTCTGGCTAATCCTATTTTTCTATAGGAAAAAACTACATTAAAAAACACCATTTTTCTTCTATGTATTATTTCCAGTATGTCAAGTAAAAAATTAAAGAAAATACTTGCAAATTTAGAACAGATCAGTAATATTCAAGTTAACATTGAACTTTGTTTACTTTTTAGGGCAACTTCGTGATGGTAAAGTAGTTTAATTGGGTGAAAGTACTCTTTAATCCTATGGTGTAACTAGATTGCATTGATTTTAAATCAAATTCTCAGCGGGAATTTTTCTCTTTACAATGAAAACAGTCATGTTAGGGAAAATGCACTGATCAAAGTTATGTCTCAGAAGGTATCCTATTGGGTTTTAAGCAGTTGGGCATTCATATGTGATATGTAAATACCAATTTAATTAGGCATTCATTTTGAAATGTTAGCGCTGACACTAAGAAATTTTCTTTTTCCCATAAAGTTTTATTGGAAGTTGGGTTGGCACACTCACTAGCTCTTCCAAAGCATGTGATGGTTTGTTTTTTTACAGTTGGGTTCCACCAGACTTATGTCTTCAGCTGTTGCAATCAGTGGCATGTAAAATGATTTAACAAAATATCTGTTAGGTGTTTTTTTTTGTCCTGTGTAAGCACTGTGCCTGAAAATCATTATGGTTTTATTATTCTCATGTTATAGACTGCTTCAGATGGTGTAATCCTGGCAGAGAAAAGCAATAAATGTGTTCTATCCATCTGGGAATGGGTGTAGCCCTGGTCCAAATGAGAAAATAGTGCATACATGTTTGCCAGGACTAATAGAAGTGCTAAAATGCAAGTGGTGTCCCTCCTCTCATTTCTAATAAATCTATATACCTGTCATCCTTTAGTTGGCAGAAGTGTATAGGAAGAGGAAGGGAGGCCCTGCAGAGCTCTTTGGCGAGTGCTGGCTTAGAAAAACTGTTTTTGGACTTTAATACTATCTGTGCTGATACCATGGGAAAAGCTGAGCTGTTCTCATATTGCTCTATTTTTCTAAAGATTCACCAATTCTATTACAAGGGATGTGCAGACACAGAATGAATATCCTTAATTTCACATGTCATACTAGCCATTTTTGTGAGGAGAGTAATCCTCTTTGGGGATTACATAAGCATTGATGTTTCCACCTTTTGACCTCTCCTTTCCACTGCTGCAGTTCAGATATAAAATGACTGAAATAAAAGATAGAAAACTCTTAAAAGAAGAGGTTATTCCTAAGAGAGATTTAATTTTTTTTAGTTCCTCCAACAAATGGTAATTGTATAAAGAATATAAATTATTTTTTTACTTGAATTCTTTCAAGAAGAACTTTATGATGGAATAAAAGAAGAGCAAACTGTATGAAGATAAACAATGTTGCTATTAATATTAATAGCAATAGCAGTTGTGAGGTTTTTTCCAATTAGCATTATTTTAATGCCAGAAGAATCACAGACTATTTGAAGCACCCAGCCTACCGGGTATGCTCGCACACTACAGAAGATACAGTCTCTTCTGGAAAAAAATGAAATGCAGTTGCATAATTCTTTCCTAGCTGTTTCACCCTTTTGGTTCCTCTGGTACAAAGCTGTCTAATCCTCTTGGGTGGCCAAGAGGTAATATTTTAACACAGGCAGTGCTTAGCCAGTGTTACTACATAGGGAAAGTGAGCAGATAAAAGGAAGACTGAGTAATTTTAAAAAAATAAAAAGTTGTGTAGGGGATTTAGATAAATGTCTACCACTAGAATTAACAGACGATATGTGTCTAAATCCCCTAGACTGCTTTGGAGAATTTCAGGCACAAAAAGAAAGCAGCAATATGTAGCTTTAAGGATTAATAACTCAGAAGGGCTGGAAGTTTTCATTATTTCAGGGAATATAGTTTCTCAGGGATACATACACATAAAATCAACACATGCACATGGTGAAACATAATCTGTAGGACATTTTTAGCAATGCTTCAGTTGCAGGAATTCCTTCTAAAGCCTAATGCTAACAGAAAAAAGTGTGACATACTTATATTTATGTACAATTTTTCTATGTCAAAATGAAACACTTTGGACTAAGGTCTTGACATATATTACCCATCTGTGAAGTAAAACTTGGGAGTTTTTTATAATGACTAATAAGATATGTGGTCAGTGAAATTACTATTTGACCAAGCACAGTCTGCAACAAATAAAAAAGGGTCATCTTGGTGGCAAATACATTAAGAGATCCAAATGAAGATTTGTCAATAAAACAGGATACTGATTCTGAGGTATGAGGAAGAATATTTTCAATGTGAAAATTTCACCTGGCATAATATATGACTGTGTATCTTGACTTTAGTGTATATTCTGGTTTTGAAAAAGACTTAACAGCTTGTATACAAAGCAGAACTCATTTTGGAAGATGCTGTTTCAGATAAACACAGACATTTGTTCATTTCACTGTTCTGCATCAATATGTCATCACATAAGGAGGACACTGGTATTGGAATCTGAAGGAGAAGAACCTTCTCTGTCATGGAAAATTACATGCATATCCTCACAGAGATACATTTTTGTTCATGTGCTTTCTTGATGCATCTATGAAAAATAGGCTTAGCCCTTCTGGAATGATATTTCTGGAGACAGCCAATTTGTAAGTCTTTTGGGAAAACTGGACAAATTAACATTTTCCACATGGCTGCCAGGGTATCACATTGCCTAAGGTCTAACTGCTGCCCTGCACAGTGACCTGTGGCACCAGCAGGGGGGTCACTGCATGTCCCCCTCCTGACAGGGCTGGTGGCTGCCACAACTGCACACTCCAAGCACAGTGCTGCTACCTGACAGCAGTGGGGCAATTTGTCAGCCCTGGATCTGCACCCACCTACCACCTTCTGCAGAGCTCCACTGCTACATGTAAGGGTTGCTGTTTTAGAGAAGTCATCACTTCCCAAAACATTTTATCCCATCAAATCATGACCATGGTAATTTCATGGTATCCTGAACATCCTGCAGACAGAAGGAACAACACATGAAAAGCATGACCATTGGTTTTGACTTTGCTTCCTCTCATTGCCACTCTAAGTTGTTGTTTTTTTTTTTTTTCAAAGAATAAGCTTTTTGTAATTATGCTTAATATGAACTTGAATATTAAAGCTGCTTAGAAATATGAAATAATAAAACTAGGGAAACACTTTCCTCATCAATCTTAGCTGGAGTTTTCCCTGAACAAATAAGGTTTGAGACATGCCATTGGAAGCAGTGCAAACTCTTTATTTCCCATTAGGTATTAACTTTCACTGGGAGTTCTGTTATTTTTCTTCACCACTTAATTTGTGTTTAACCAAATTTGTGCAAAAATGTAGAATAAGAAAAAAGGAGACTTTCTGACTCCCTCAGCTCTATTCTGAAGACAGTTGCCTGCTTCTTAAGAAATCTCTCCCACTATAACTCTTCAAACCAGAAGTTCTTTCTGCAACCTCATATAATTTTTTTAATGCCTTGGATAGAAAAAATTTCATGGTTTAAAATTACAAGAGTGATCCTGTAAAAGATTATCTTTTTATATGTAGTCTGGCATTAGTACTTCTTCTCAGATGGTGAAAATAAAAGTGCTGAGTTCTTTTTAGTTTTCACCTTGGTCAATTGGCTATTAACACATTAAATCTCCTGAGCCTGTAAAAAGTTATATGCAAAATGTCCTCGAGTTAACAATGTCAAGCATCCAAGGTTATGTCCCTTCTGAATAAAATTTCCCTCTCAGGAAGAAAGGAAATATTAGGATATCTGCTTATTACTGCATCTGTGTATATGTATCTGACAGCTGAATTTAGGCTGATGTCAGTTTATCTGCCAGATATATTTCAAGACCTATGGCTCTGAACTCACAGAATCACGAAGGAGCTAAGGTTGGCAGGGACCTCTGGAGGTCATCTGGTCCAACCCCTGCTTAAGCAAGGCTACCTAGAGCCATGGTGCCATGCTTGGGACCACGTCCAGATGGTTTTCTGAATGTGTCCAAGGCTGGAGACTCTACAACCTCTCTGGGCAACCTGTGCCAGTGCTCAATCCCACTCACAAGTGAAAAAGCAATTCCTGTTGTTCTGCAAAAGTCCTGTGTTTCAGTTATTGGCCATTGTCTCTGGTCCTGTATTACCTTTTCTATTACATGTAGTTGGTAACGCAGTGTTATCACCACAAGTGGCATTTCCTTCATTTTATCAAACTCTTAAAAATAATTTCTTCTTTCATATGATCCTTTAGAAAATACTATCATGACTTACATAGGCAATGCCTGTCTTTCAAAACCAGGAAACAAGATTTACTCTTTATTCTAGCAACACAATGGCTTACATTCGAACAGATAGCACACCTGCTCTGGGCCTTGGTTAGTCCCTTCTGTGCACTCAGTCTTCTGTCTCAGTTAGTTTACAGGCTCTCTGAATTCCTTCATCTGCTTTAATGACAGGATGGCCAACTTCCTTTTGCACACTATTGCTGATACAAGCCAAGATGCCCTTGGCCTGCTGGGCCACTTTCTGACCAGTCTGGCCCAGCCTGTAGCACTGTATGGGGTTGTGATCCAAGAGCAAGAGGATTAGGTACCTCAGCCTTTTCCTCATCCCCTGCAACAATACAGGAATGAGATTCTCCTTAGCCTTCTTTTTATTGGTGCTGTATTTATAGAAACAACTTTGTTGTCTTTTACAGCAGTAGCCAGATTAAATTCTAGCTTAGGACTTTGGCTCTTCTGATTTTCTCCCTGAACCCTGAGAACATGCATGTAGTTCTCTTGAGCTCTCTTCTTCCAAAGGGGAGGGAAAAATTCTGCTCATTTTTCCCTGAGCTCCAGCAAAGCTCTTTGTTCAACCAAGCAGCTGCTCTTCCCACTGGCTCATCTGGGATGAGCATACAGGGATGACATGTTCCTGTCAGCAACAGGAACAAGCTTTTAAGATTTCCTACTTGACAATTGTCTAGCCTTCCTGGACTTCTTTGCTCTTCAGTACTGTCTCCCAAGGTACTCTGTGAACCAGTCTCCAACATAGCCCAAAGTTTGTTTTCTGCAAGTCCAAGGTGTCAGTTCTGCTGACCCTCCTCCTTTCTTATCCTTTGACAGTAATGTGAGGAGCAAGTGTTGGTTTGTTGAGGTCAGTATCAGTCTCATGAAATTATAGCGTTCCTTGGCTGGTTCTTTCTAGCTCCTCTCCTTTCTGTTCCATGTTTGATCAGACTCAGAAGGAAATTAGGCTTTTTGGTTAGACTACTGAATGTCCCTGCCTTTGATCCCTAGTACACAGGTACAATACCCATGTGAATGGGGTTTATGTGTCATTGGCTTGATCTCTTGAGATAGATTAGATGCTATCTTGGTCTTTGTTCCTTAGACAAGCAACTGCATTTATTTTGTTAATTCCACACTAGGGAAATCTGACTCTCATAGGAGCAAGAGCTCCATTAAGTAAATTATTAGATAAGGAAACTGGAAACATAAAAGGGACCAATTTAGACACAAGGTCAGTGCAGCTGCTTCAAAGAGTAGTATGAGAAAGAGTTTCAAGCTCCTTACTATCCAGACACTTGAAGATAATGAGTAATTATTTTCTAAAGCAACAGACATCTAGGTTATCAATCTTCTCTTATCAGGCAAGGACATATTGTGGGTTCCTTGTCAGACTTTTCTGATGACTCTAGTTATTTCTGTATTAACCCTCTGAAGTTTCATCAGACTGTTCCAGGAGAAAGTTGTTTTTTTTTATTGCAGTGAAAAGACTTACTTTCATTTTCTCAAAAATAGTAGTATTATTAATCTTTATGTGATAGAACGCAGAAGACCTCTTATAACATCCTATGTTATCAACAAAGCCAATTTTTTAAATAACCAGTGCTTCATTCTGCAAGATTTCCAGTGCTTTATTCTGTCAGGAATTCCTACCTGGGTAGAAACACCTCATAAATGAGGCAGCATCAATTGTCAAAGGGAGATGTATTGGCTCTAGGGGACAGAAGACAAAATTGAAGGGACAGGACGGTATTTAAAAAGCAGGACCTGCTGCTGCAAACACTTGTATCACAGACATCATGAGGAAATCACCATGGACATCTGTATGTGGAACAGGAGCACAGTAGTTCATAGTGGCTTCATGTTCAAAGTAATCCCTTACTATACGTGGTTTTCTTCCCATGAGATGTGTCACTTTTGTCTCAAATCTTTTCTTCTTTAATTATGTTAGTTGCAATGTTTGGAAAACTGATTGTAGAAGTTCTCAGATAATTTTGGAAACACAATACCTATTTGTACTGCAGAATCAAGAATGATGAGGTACAGGGGCAGTTTCTCCCTGTTTTACCTCCCTGTTTAAGATAACTTCTGTTAATACACTTTTATTTTTCTCTAGTTTATTTATTTAACTTTGTATCTTTATCCACTGGATTTTTTTCTTTCCTCTTTAAGCTTGACTATGTTTGTAGAGCAAGAGAAGAGTAACCAGTTAATACTTTTCTCTTGTCCCAACACAAAGATATAGAGAACTTACTGGTAGTATACCAGAAGGGATCATTTCTGACAACAGTACACTGCAGTCAGGGGGTAGAAAGTCCTTGGGAAGTCTCTTTCTGCTCTCTCCAGAAACTGCAGAAAGTTAACAAAGATTTCAGAGCTTTGCTCTCTGTCAGGTCGTGTGACTTCTTAGGGATCCAAACAGAGTTGAGTAAAGTAGATCTGTAACTTTCAAAATTAAAAATATTTCCTCTTTTTTTCCTCATAGGTATATTATATTGAGTCTGATCAGACATAGACAAATATTAATCTTTAATTACTCATTGATCTTTGATTATTCAACATGCAGTTCTCTTTCATGGTCTGCTATTTTACTGCTATTAGCATGGACTCTTCCTAATCCTTTCTTAGCAGACCTAAAGTATTTCTAATCTTCCTGGTACTCTAGTTTGCTGGGTAATTTAGTTTGCTTTGTCATGCCTGCTGCCCTGATTTAGCTCCCATGTTGTAGTTTATGTGGCAGTAGTTCCCTTTAATATTCAGTAATTCAATATTCTTTGGTCACAGTGTTGATCTGTACCAATACAATCCAAATTCTAGTCAAAGCTGAAGTATGTGATGAAATACTCTGAAGATACTTCGGAAACACTGATGTCAACGGCAGAAAAGTGAATCCATTCAAAGTGTCAAGTGTATACAGTTGTTGGTATTTCTTGCATTTTAGAGGGAAATTTATTTTGGTAGTTTTTTTCTCTTTCATATTATGATGGAAGTTTCTTCATTGTTCAGTTTGGTCTCCTGTGTTGCTGCTTCATAGGGAAATAAAGAAAACCATATGAAACACCAAAAGGAGTTAACTGAATAAATGCTTTTCGGTTTTTCTGAAAAATAGAAATGAGTTTTATCTAGAGTAATTACTCTTTTCTTGAGTTTCAGCGTAATATAATCTTAAATCCCTAAAGGCATTCACTTCTGCAAATAGTAACTGACAAACAAAAAAATAATTTGCAGGTTTACTCTATTTTTCTACCTAATTACTGTGATGAAAATAAAAAGGAAACTGCTAATGAAAGTGGACATAGAGCTCTACTATGTACCTTCAAAGTGATGTGTAGTAGTTATGCCCCCTGAATTCTATTATTGGTAAAGTGTATTCATGCACAGACTGTGGCTCCTTTGCTTGTCTCTGATAATTTAGCCTCAATCTGATGCAACAACAATGACTTTATTTTATTTTCTAGCTGCTTGTTCCTGCTAAAGTGTTTGCTGTTCCCACAGGAATGCTTTAGCTTTGCAAACTGAACAGCTATTTGATCGTTCACACTGCCACTATTTTGTGCAGTAACAGGATGATTAAGCATATTAGCAGAGTGCCTCATTTACTTACTGATAGGCAACAAACCCTTTGTCTCTTTTCTTTTTTATGATTTTTCATCTCTTCGCTTTTATACTTCACTGAGCTCGTATTAGCAATTGACCCAGAGTGTGGAAATGCAGGCACTCCACAATGGCTTGAGGCAAACAGAAGGATCATCAGTATACACAAGGCTGAATCAATTTCTCCATTCTCTGCAAGAATGAAATAGCCTTCTGAGGCATCTCAATTTGAGCTGTCCTGAAATCCACACAGCACAGCGTAATTGCTTGCAGAGACTTGTCCTAATTGGCAGCTTAAGGAAAGATAACCAGACAGTTCATACCACTTTCCACATGGAAGGTTCTCAAGAGACCATTGGAACAATTAAAAGCGTTTCTCTCTTTCTGCCTAAGGTTCATGATTTGAAACAGCAGATGAAATTATAACAAATCTCATATTGAGGAGTCTGTGAGCTTTTCCCAAAGTGGATGACATCCTCTGGATAAAGACAGCTTGGGAGGGAGAGTAGTACACAGGGGAGAGGAGAGGTTTTGTACATAACTTTTTTGTAGTCCTCCTCCCATTGTTTTATATGTATGTGTGCATGTGTGCAACTGTAAAACATTATATCTGGATCTTTCCCCTGTGAAAGCTTGGAGCTCTGTTTTTTTTACTGTTGTAATCAAATTAATTGGTTCATTACAGATCCTGAAGGCTTACATGTCATCTATTTAGTAAGGAGGTTTATATTTTCTCTTTTTCTGTCATACTGAGTTATTTCAGTGTTTCTCCTACAATATCTCCTACTCTCCCTAGGTTTAAAAGCAAAACATTCCCTAATTTGTTCCTCTTAAACTTTTGGGTTGGAATGGGTGATGAAAATACTACATCCTAAGAAATCTGTTGTAAACCTGGCTTTATGAAACAAGTGCTTATGTTTTCTCTTGGTAGGTGACTAAAAAAAAATCAAAGGAAAGTTGTTTACTGAGGTTTTAGTATGGAGGTTTTTAAATTGTAGTGAATAATCTACAGGATCATTTTTGATTCTGCTTGGTATTGAATAGACACAGATAAGCTTTTTTGTCTCAAAACAAACACCCCCACTGGTTCCCATGTAGCCCATTTTAGAGATGCTACATCTATGATGTACTTCTGCAATGAACAACAGCATCTTTCAGAATATTCTCAGCTAGCTTGAACTCTCACCTCAACCAGACAGGCTCACTTCTTTCTCAAAATATTCTCACTGCTACCTTGAACTCTCATGCTGGTGGTCACCTTGTAATCACAGCAGACTCAACAGATGCTTCCCCTGGGAGAGATGTACAAAATACAGCATTTTTTAAGTGCAAGGAGGTATTGCTCGTTTCTCAGCTGCAGGTGAGAATGCATCTAACTGGCAGGTAAATACATATTTATTAAACCAGGAAGGTTAGAAATATCCATTTGTTGTTTCCATAGCATCCTTTATATTGAAGATCTCATTAAAATCAAGGTATAGGAAAGAAACTATTTTTCAGAAAATACTTCCTGTTAAACCCATTTATCCTTAAGATCTGTTTTAGTTTTATATCCGATGGTCTTCCTATACTCTGGTGCTAGAGAAGAGACTGGAGAAGAGAGCATAGAATAAGATCAATCAGGAGTCCTGCTATCACTTATGTCCCCTAAGCTGTTTGCTTTGCTGCACAAAATGACAGCACATTTATGTTTTAGACAGATTATTGTGCTCAAGAATTCTGAGAACTCCTTGTCCAACTTAAATGACTAGAAAGCTTATCATAACCATTATCACTTTCATCTACGGCAAAATCCAGCCAACTGGCTTTTGTATGCACAGTTACTACAGAGGAGAATTAATAAAAAAATACTCTTTAAATACTTGTTATTTACTTTTTTCCCAATTTCCCCTGAATTATATCACCTGGAATGAATTTGCACTTTATACATTGCAGCACTGTAGTTCTTGTCTATCTCCATATCTACTGTTTTTATCATAAGTATATATTCTGGTTTTTGCTGTTCAGGGCATGTATCCTATACAAACAGATGCTTTTAAAATGAGCTCCTCAGCTGGGGTAAGCAGAGGCCATATGCAGGGGTTAAGCATGGTCTGCTGACAGCGAATGTGCTAACCTTTTTTGGTTTTGCTCTGCCTGGCTATGGAGTAATGCTATTGCAATGTAGTTATTCTTTACAGTGAGATGTCTTTGCCAAAAGAGAAGGGCCATCTAGATAATCCTAAGGCTTATCATCCTAGTTTCTGAAATAGTTGGAATATTTCAAAAGCAAAGACCTTCCAGAACTTGTCTTCACCTTCCAGGTACAATGGCAAGATAAGTGTCCATGCCATAGCACTGAAAGGGAGGAGACGTTCTGCATCAATAATTTCTTTTCAACTGTCAGTACAAGAAGCATGAATGTGAACTTTATGTAAATTCCAGAGAAGAGACCATGAAGTGAAAGGAATGTATGTGTGCCTGTGGATGGCTTGTTTTGAAGAGGGCTATTCTGAAGAGACCTGTACATCCCCAAGTGTTCAAACATCCTAACTTTGGCAGTACCATTATACTTTAAACCCACAAGATCACAGCTGCTGTCTTGTTTACATGTTTTGCAACTGCTGGAGATAACAGTGGAATGGAAAACAGGGTGGTATAACTGATCTTTCACCCCTTCATGTGCTGGGAACCCCAAGTTTTGCAGCTCTGTATGGACCTTCAGCACGCCGCACAGATCCCTTGCTCACTGACATGGTGAGCTCCTAAAGGGTTTCTTAAAAGTAAACAACTCTATTCATCATTTCTGTTGTCAAATAAAAAGGATGTTTACATGAGAACATACTGCTCGCTTTGCTACAAAGACAAGGCTGTGCCGAGGATGTCATGACCAGCTGCCGAGTGGGAGATGCCTACAGGCTTCTGTGGTAGAATCAACCTGTAGGTTTATCCTGCAGCCACATGGTACCTGCAGCCAGGCACAGCACAGGCACACACCACCTTCCAGTCAGCTCTTGAGAGAATCACTAACACTTCAATGTACAATAGTGTTCCAGTTAGGATCGCTACAGCTGCCAAAGCCAGGCATGTAGTTACTTCTGAACAAGTTAACGATCACAAGAGAAATGATAATGGTTTGTAGACTGAATAATTCTTATGGTAACAACAAAGAATACTCAGACCTCTTGAACTTGCTTTGTAATGCATATTTTGTACAATAAATGTTGTTGGTTTAGCAGTAAACAAGCATCATTAGATGTTGCATACAAAACACTGGTGAAAAGTGAGTCATCTGCAGGCTTGGGATGTGTAAATGTAACCAGGTGTGCTGGGAGTGAAGTCAATTCACTTAATCGCTTAATTTCTCTGTCACCATTAAAAAAAATTTGGATTGCCAAATCAAGTGTTGCCTAGCATCATCAATGCAATTATTTCCACTCTTTGGAGTCTTGCATCCAGATGCTTCTGTTAGCCCTTACTCTGCTGTGAGCTCAGATGCCTCACTGTCTGTGGTGGATTCCTCATGTTCCCTCTCTCTCCCCGTGTTTTGCAGTGGTCAGTGTACATCCGTGCTGCTGTCCGCAAGGAGAAAGGATTGCCAATACTGGTGGAGCTGCTGCGGATAGACAATGACCGGGTGGTGTGTGCAGTTGCTACAGCTTTACGAAACATGGCCTTAGATGTCAGAAATAAAGAGTTAATAGGTATGTTCTTTCTAAACAATCTATATATATTGTGGGTTTGGGGATTTTTTTTTTTTCCCAGTTTGCAGCAGAATGAGCACAATGGAAATTTCTGTAATTCTTTCTCTGGTGTGTCATATTCAAATTTTATGTGACACCTTGCTAGTATATATAAGTAATCGTTAAATTAATTAAACATCATGCAATGTTTCTTGATCTCTCATGCTGTAATCTCTGTAAGAAAAGCAATGGCTTTGTTCTGCTTTAGCATTTCATTCTTAGGCTGGCAGTAGCACTTGCATCTTCCAGAGCAAGGATGATCCAAGCAGAGCACCCTCTCCTGATCCTCAGATTACCTATTGCAAGTAACTTTGGAGTCATGAAGTAACAAGTCATAGGAATTTTAAGAAGCTTACAGTAATTTACTGGGCAGATTAGTAGCTCCAGCAAGAGAACTGGGAGACTCTTGCTTTACTAACAAATATGCTGTTAAGGAAAAGAACAATAATTTATGTAAATTGTTGTCCCTGAATTCTGATTGTATGGTAAGCACACATCTGGGGGTTTGAACATGTTTTATTTTGTTCAGGCATTTGGTGGGCTTTTTTTAACTGAAATTCATCCAAACACTGTGGGTCATTCGGCTTTTATTTTCATATTGAAAAATAATAATTTCCTTGATTTTTAATTATTTCAACGATCATAATCAATTTATTTCTATTTCTGTACATGAAGAGCATATTTTCTGTTAATTTTTCCTAACTTGTTGATCTGTTATAATTACAGCATATTTCTTCCTTGCTTTTAATTACAGAATTATATAAATAGATAATATGATCATAATGTTTATTATATGCATCTAGTGCTATCTTAGGGTTAATGCTTCATTACAGCAGTTCTCTGGAAATTGTTAAAACAAGGCAATCACTCCTCTCATATTGGGAGGAGTGTCTCATTGTACTAATGTTCCCAGATCTGCAAATTTCATTTAGGAATGTAACAATATACATTTAAAATTGAGCTGTGTTAATCTGATGTGCCATTCAAAATACTGGTCAAATTATGGATAGTAAATTTGCACAACCTCAACATTTTAATATTTTATTAAATTCTTAAAGAACACATCATAAAAGCAAAGATAAATTATAAAAATGTGGGACCATTTGGTTGAATATAATAGCCTAATATATTTATTTACGTAGCCAGCTAATAATAGCTGTAGAGTGCTGCTCTGATTTATGTTATTTGTAGAGTTATTCTGAGAAACTGTACTTCATAATTGCAATAATAATTTGCTGCAGCTTAAAAACAGTCCAGACATGCCAATATGACAGGGGAGTTATGATTGTAATTCTTGAACCATTTCAGCTGTGATCTTTGTATGTTCATTTCTTTGGCTTTCATCATTGAACTTCAAAGAAACAGTAATAGCGGTCATTACTGCTCTTGTTCTCCAGTATTTTTTAGTAAATAGGGCCTATTAGAGAGCTGATTTTTAGAAATGCTAAACATCAGCAGTGGTCAAGGATTTCAACTCTTGTAGTCCATCCATTTTTGTGATATTGTACTTCCATGTATTGTGTATGTATTGCAGGATGCCTTAGCAGTTGTTTTGCAAAGGAAGCCTCAAAAGGAGCTTGTGCTTTATCATGGTAGTTCCTCAAGCATCCTTCTGCCTAGGCAAAATCAACATGCTATTTATCTTTTCTCTTTCTGATTTTTGTTAGTGCATCAGGTTCTTGTGGTGACACACTCTGCCTCACAAGCTGGAATTTTCCCCTAAGATAACCTTTTCTAAAAGAGAAATTTCCAACTGTATGTATAGTAAAGTAACATAGCTAGAATTGAGCTGTTTGAGGGAGGGGTTAATTCCTTTTATTAAGTTTTCTTTTTAGTGGTGCTGTTGTTCCATTCCCGGCTGACATTTTTTTACTGAAATGTGCCAGAGAATGATATATTTAATTCTGCTGCTGCCAGGCAGCCCATAAATCAGTATTGAGACACCTGGAAAATATATTAGAAAGCTTGCTAAATCCAGATTCACCTGTACTGAGCTACAAAATAAACAAAAAGTCCCTTTTCTCAATGGCCCGAAGTTTCATATGAGATTTCATTGAATTGACCAATCTGTTTTGTTTTTCACATAGATCTATCAACTGTGTTGTTATATTGCAATTTATCTGAGCCATCCCCATAGCAACATTTTTGTTGTTTATACTGAAGTCTTCTTCCTGGGTTTCATTTCAGGCATGTTTCATGTCGTTAAAAGTACTTTCTTTTTTCTCCTTCTTTGTTGCTTTTGCAATGTGCCACATGTCCCTTGGCCAAGACAGCAGACATCCCTCTCCTTCCCAGAATTAAACTGCACTCAAAACCATGGTAAATCTGGCCTACTTAGTGCTGGAATACATAATGCAATACTCAATTTTCTCTCCTTGAGCACACTGCCCAGGTGTGTTCCTGGTCACAGGTTAGACTTCACTTCCAGGACCTTTGTCTGCGTAAAATAGTACACAGTCTTTGTTGCTTCCCAAGAGTGCACCCAAGGGAAAGGTTTCTCAGATTTCTCTCTCCCAGCTGAGGAAAAGATCCATTACTGATATTGCCTGTTTTGTTCTTCCTTAGTTTCAGTGATCTAGGCTCACAACACCTTTGTGTCCCTCTAGTAACACATTTTTCCACTTCTGTTCATCTGCTCAGCATTTCAGAAGGCTTCTTTTCCTTCCTTGAAGCAGGCAATTTTTAGCAGTCTGCTAAACTTCTCCATGGGTCCACTAGTTTCTGCCCCCAGCACCAGTAGATGCCACTGAGTTGACAAAAATAATTTTTATTAGCTCTTGACTGTTCAGTTAGGCAGAAGAAAATCACTTTTATCCCACAGGTCCTCTAAAAGCTATGTTGATGACCTCTTTTCAGTTATGTCATGCTCATGTTCTTTCCCTCTTCTTCATCTGTCCCTTTCTCTCAAAAGAAAAGGTGAGGAAGGGAAAGTAGAATAACAAACCCACCCTTATGTGTTGCTCAAGGCTATACTGGTGGCTTAGTTTGAGGATATGGCATTTTTCTCTTTCTGCTGGGAATGCAGTTTGTAACTTGAGGATTACCTGCAGACCTCTTGATTCTGGCAGTGCCGGTCAGGCCAGCGCCTCACTCCAAAGCTGTCCCACTGTCTTCCCTTCAGTGAGTACACCTACAGACTTCCATTCTATAAACCCACCTTTTGTTGGAATGGTATCAGAAATTGCTAACTTAATACAGTTTCTTTAGTTAGAGGAAACTTGGGTCAGCTGTATGGGGCAGAAAAGTTTGAAAGTAAATGTCCTGGTTTGAAGGACAAGTGTCTGCTGAGAAAGGCAGAAGACTCTATTTGAAATGGATAATGTAAACGCCCTCTCTCTTAATTATTATAATTTTGAAATTAAGGGGCTCTCAGGCAAAGATATGGGAATTAGGAGTAACAGTTCTTTACTAGGAAAATTAAAGTAGAAATACAGTATTACAAAGAACAATCCCAAAACACTGACACAGTCAGAATCCAACCTGACACCCTCAGTCAGTCAGGGTGTTGGTAGCAGTCCCATTAAATGGTGGCTGCATCCTCCTGCAGTGGCAGATGTGAAGCAGTGCTCTTGTGGCAGGTGCAGTTTTCCTCTGAAGGTCCAGGGAAGATGTGGATAGGTCCAGTGTTCCTCTGGAATCCAGTGGAAAGAAGGTACCTTGGTGTTCAAAATCTCAGTTTTTATCTAGGTTAGAAAGGCTTGGCTTCTCCTGCCTGGAGTATCTCCCAGTGGGATTATGTAATTTTATCAGTCATACAAGGGGGCTTAATGGCCCAGCAGCAGATGATATCTTCCTGGAGGGAGGATGGGTTGTGGAAAAGATAAGGATGATTGCCCCACCTGGTTTTAAAGATGGCCCATTAGCAGATAATATGTGCCATGGAGATAAGGAATCCCTGCCTGACCCGGCCCCAACAGATGGTGATAGAATACACATTTCTGGCCACATCCTGTATTGCAACCCAAGACAGTAAACCTGTCTCCCCATAAAGAGCATCTTTGCAAGATGAATTGTTGCAGTTTGCCCCAGCAACCTTCAGTGATTTCTGCTTCAAACACCTTCCACACAGTCCTCTGGACTTCTAGGAAGCTTTCTGTGGGTTGCTTGAGCCTGCACTATAGACTTGTGTCCTTAGGAGTCTCCCAGCCAGCACTGGTGCAGCAGCCTCCCTTCTTGCTATTCCCTCTACCCACTCTGCAAGTGAGAAGGCTTTCCAAATCAGGATTCCCCATTCAGTCCTGGGAAACAAGCCAGCTTCCTATTTCTTTTATCTGAAAGACAGACAGCATTTTTCTTCTCTGCTGCTATCCATGACCTCTTTAACAAAAGAGATTTATGCATTGTACAGTTAATTGAAAATTATGTGACTTGTTATTCTACATAAATGAGCAGGTACAGACTATCCCTGTCTGAAATTTTTAAAGGATGACTATTCCCAGAATTGCATTTTCCTTGTTCTTGTGTGTGCACAGCATTTACCTTTTATTTTAAGTGGCAATTACTGTGGTATTTTAAAGTGCAATAGGTGGTCTTTCAAACAGGTTAGGCTGATTTTTCAAGCTGCCCCAAATGAGAAATTTGTCACTATTCATGTACTGCAGAATATGTACAATATAGAATCTATCCTCTTGAAGAAAAATTTGGAATTTGTATTAGTACTGTTCAGTGGTAAGTCCACAGGGCTTTGGAAAGAAAGCAGAGCTGGAGGTAAAATGTATAAAACTTCAATGCATGGTTTTGTGCTTCAAGTCTTTCTGTCACTTTCATTTTATCCTGACAGTGGTTTCTAATGCCATTCTGGGTCAGTGTTGATTAAGAGGAGCATTGTACTTGTAATTGAAGAGCACCATTCTTTCTCTTGGCCTCTTGGTCTGTATTTTTTCAGTTAAATAAAAGATTTTTTTTTCTTTTTTTAGAGACTGGTAGTATTTTAATCACTCGGCCTTGGAAGAAAGTGGGACAGTTCCACCTAAAGGTTGTTGTTGACCTCTTGTACTGTTTAGAAAACAAGTCCTTGCATATTTATGCCCTTAAAATGTTTAGAGAATGCAGGTGTCTATTCAAGGCTCTAGTTTCTATGGAGTTTGATTGCATAAATTGAAGTGCTGGAATAATTAAAACATCCTTGTTGTGGCTACAATTGTAGAAGCTTGATTCAGATAAGTAAAGATAGTGGTATGATTTCTTCTGTCTTCACAAGGTTTTGAATTATGTCTCAAAACAGGGCCTGTAGCAGAGGTAATTTTAAAATAATTCTTCCTTACTTGGGGACTATGTGTCAGTACTGAATTATTCTCTTTTCACTATTTGTCTGTCAGTAAGGCAGTTATACATACAAAATTCAACAATAGCATATCAATTAAATTATTACTTAATGGGTGCTGGAAACTGCTTACTCTTGCTAGGTGTCTAAAAGTTCATTGTCTGAGATGAGATACCTGTATTGGTGACTGAGAGATTCAAAGAAAGTGACTTATTTTGTCTAAAATGTGATAATATGGAAGTCACCTTGTATTACCATGTCACCATTGTTTAGTGATGAAAACATCTAAGTGTGTAAATTGTCAGTGTATGTCTTGTGATCTCATAGCAATGTGAGTCAGTCTGGGTGCCTGGTGTTTGTTTCAAAATTTCATTGCTAAACTTGAGAAAGTTTGACTGAATGATATATCAGGAGTTCACAACTATAATGAATTGTTAGATTTGCAGTATAATTCATGTTGGAAAGAACCTCACAAGGTCACCTTGTCCAGCTTTGTACTCAAAGAAAGGTCAGGTATGTTATTTCCAAGTGTGATATCAACATTTGGAAATACTGCTTTTCAGCTGTGAGGCTGAAAATGCATCAGAAGCAAGTATTTGCATTCTCAGAGCAGAACATGGCTCTTCTGGTGTATAAACAGCTATATGGGGTCCTCCTGTCTTAGAATATGGTCACATTTTGTTTCAGGATTAGTAATAAATCCAAGTGAAATGAGTTCCCAGTTTTGTAGTTACAGGAACAGCTAAGTCCTAGTAATGTACATTGATAGGGAATATGGGGATGTGTTGGGAGATGATTAATGCAAATATGCAGCTTTCATTCCACTTAAGAGTGTCTACTCGCAGTTTTCTCTTATTTTTGGATGTGAGCATTTCTGAATTTCTCACACAGGCATGTGCTGACAGTGAGAGACACTGAATTTTTTTATTGAATTTTTAATTGGCATATAAAGTATCTTAGTCACTGGAATGTTAAATTGATATAAATTCGCAATGCAGAAGATGCCAGAAAGCAGTAATCAGCCATTTGTTCAGAAGGTGAAGACATAATATATCCTGCAATTTGTTTAATTTGTGTCAGTTTTTATTGCACTTCATTTTTTTCTTTTTGATAGTTGAGCTGTGCAAAACAATAAATAGATACCTGAATGAGAACAGGCTGTCACCAAGAGGTTGAGGAAGTTGATCTACAAAATTACATGTATTGTCATGTATTAATAACTGGTGCTCCTTACTGTGTATCAATGAAGAGAAAGATGCTAGTTAAGTTAGTAAAGGAGTAATTAAATTATGATGTTTTATACCACCTGTGTGGCAACATCTGGACTCCCTGATTTATAGTGTTGTATAAATAAGTTAGCTGAGAATTTAACCCGATATATATTTAAATGTCAAGTACTTTTTCCATTGCAGTGTAAAAGCCTTGTGTCAAGGAGATGTTGACCTTTCATTTGCCTTAGCCACTTGCATGTTGCTTTTTGCTCTGTGTTTCTTCAGATATATTTCTGACAAGCAGACCTGATAGTTACATAGGTTAGAAATGGTTTTCAACCTCAGTCTTATTAAATAAAACTCTCATGTGAAGGGATTTAGGAGGAAAATTAGCATTAGTAAAACTGCATTCTTATTTTTAGTATCAAAGTCAAGATCAAGCACTTTCAAAATTAGTTTAACTCTTCTACATCTGAACTTTCCTATTGCCTAAATACACTTGTCTAGGTTTGGAGGGATTTTTCTCTTCCATGGACCACCTGAAAAAAAATGGTATTTCAAGTAGACAGCTTGGCTTCTGAGCAGTAGAGAGAAAATGGCATCTCTAGGTGTTCATGCCACTTATCTCTATCACATAAAGTGTTTGATCTTACAGTCTAATGGGTCTAATGGGTGTGAGAACCTAGAGAAGTAGCCAGAGACTCAGTGGCCAACTTTTCTGTAGCTGATGATAGGGAAGTAGTATTCCATCAGAAGCTGTTCTGGTAATACAGACTAAACTCTGTCCTGCTCCCCTTTAATTAGGTCAGTAGACTTGGCAAGGGCAATTAGTGAAAAAGCACTACCATTTTCATTGTTACCCAAAACAGCAGAAATAACTGCATGCAGGTTCAAATCTAGGATAATGAGGGATACTACTTTCACAGATCTGTTTTTCCTTGTGATGCTGAGTCAAAGACTCATTTCATCTCTGTCATAGTAAGGTCAAGATGCTTCACAGATTGTAACCACAACCCAGCCACAGGTCACCTGTTCCTTCTAGTAGAATAAACTGTGGGGAAATGCCTGTAGAACGCCTGTATTTCTATTTTAAGTGCTGTAATCAAGATAATAATCTTCAGTATTGCACCAGGACAGCTTCTCTAGATGATGATGGTAATGTTAAATGATGCCATATAGTGCTTTAGGTTTATAAACCTTGAAATCTTTATTATAGGATTTATCATTTTATGTTCACATTCAGTATTTCTTAAGATTGAATTCTGAGTGCAAGTCATAAAAGTTGCAAAATCTGGTAGAGGTAGCCCAGGAGAGCCTAGATTAATTGAGACTGCCAAAAACACCACCACCTCCAAAACCAGCTGAGGGATGTGCCACTTCACTTCACTTCACTTCACTTCACTTCACTTCACTTCACTTCACTTCACTTCACTTCACTTCACTTCACTTCACTTCACTTGTGTGCTTTTTACACATAAGAAAGTGCCCTGACCTGCACCTTACATTTTGTTTGAGATAAACAATTTCTTTTCCTTTCTGTTCTCCTGTACAAGGTAGCAAGCTATTAAACTGTAACTGTATCAGATTTTCTCACTCAGAAGATTGACATTTCAAACAATTTAATATTAATTTTCATCTCTGTTTCTCAGTATGTTCATGCTGAGAAGTGCCACTTACTTTTTGAAAATTTGGAGTTCTGATCTAAAAAGTGCATATAAATTAGTCACATATTCCATAAAATATACAAAGGTAGAAATGCAGATTTCAGAAACTGACAAAGTAATTTTATAAGCACTTTTAAATCCATGAGAATGGATTTTTTAAAAGTTTTGAAAATCCAAGTTTTGTGACAGCCTTCCAGTAACAGGTAAGTGTATCAAAACATGTTTCTAGCCTTTTCTGTATCAACTTCTATTGATAAAATAGTGAGCTAGTTTTATTCTCTGTGAGATTCAAAGCAATGTTTTCCCCTGAAATACATATCACCTTAAGTGATTTTTAAATGATAGAAGTGACATATATGGCATTTTTACTAAAAGGACATTTCTTTGAAGAAACTTGAATTCCCATTCATGACATGTCAGTGCAAGAGAGTAGAACATGGCAGGTGAATTAGCATTTGATAAAGGGAAGTAATGCTGTTTCCTTCTCACATGTAAAGACCCTGAGAATGGGTCAGGGGCACTGTAGTTTTAAAAGACGTTGAAGGTGGATCTGAGAAATGGAAAAAAAAATTTAAACCAGTAAGAAAAGAAAGGATGAGTGTTGATTAAATTTAGACTACCTATAGATGGTTTTCAGTTAATATGACTGAAATTTACTCTGTAAATTAGTGCAGTTGTTGCTGCAAAACCTCATTCAATCCTAGTTCCCAAGTTAGATGTTGACAGGTGAAGTGGGCAGTACACAATGCCCCTTTCACCTTGTGTGGTTTTTCAGAGATACTTCCTCTTCTATTTTAGTGTCCCCAAAGTTGTTTTCTTTATGTTTTAGAGTGCTTAAAAAGGGAAAAATGCTGAGGACAAAATCCAAACACCATTCACAAAGGTGACAGTGGTAGAAAATTCTGATTGCAGGGACCTAAGCCATGTCCTTGCACAGGAAGACTAATTGTAGACTAACACAGAAGTAAAATACCTGCAAATATGCAACACATGTGTTTGTCATCATCTATTAGATTTAAAATTGCACCATGGAATGTCTCATTTTCCCTGGATAAAAAATGTGATTGTCAGGGTTTAGAAATGGTGTTCCTTAATTTAGTGCTTCCACTAAAGTGAAAAACCACAAGCTGCTTCTCTGTCCCATCCCCTCCAGTGAGAGACAAATGGCAGACATACCAAACTGAGATAAGAACAATTTACTGGAAACCACAAGGAGATAAGAAGGGGGACAGTAACAGCAACAAAGTTGATAACAAAAAGATAAAAAATTGATACAAAAAGAGGATGTCTTACAGGCAGAAATTGCTCTCCAACCAGGACAGTGAACAAAACAGTGGACAGACTTTCCATGTCCATGCTTTTTCCCCTCAAACCCAAGATGGTGGTGGTATCTAATAGCACCATATCTTGGACACACCCACACAGCTCCAGGCTCTGCCCCACCACAGATACTGGAAAAAATTAACTCTGTCCTTGACTGAAAGTAGGACAACAACACAGATAGAAGATACCAGAGAGTTCAAAGAATGCAGAATTAGGAAAAACTGTGGATGTCTGGATTCTTACAACTGGTATTTTAACTGAATCTCAGTGCAGTTAAATTGAATTTAGTGTTTCTTTCTATTCCTGTACATTAGGTGCTTATACAATATTCGTGGTTCTTAGCACTTGCCCAGTATGGTACTTCTTTATTGAGTTACATGCACTCTGTGCCAAAATACCAATCTGTACATGTGTTGGTTTAGTCTTTGGTGGATTTAAGGAAGGCAGTCAGTCACATACTTGTTGGTTTCTGTATGCCATCCTCAGAGGCTTCTGTTTTCTTACAGTATTATTGGTCTTCATTAAGTACTTCCATGTAGGATTTTTTTTTTTCTAAGAACCAGGTCATACCCTGGGTGTTTCCATCATTTATTATGGGTTTTAGTGTTAAAGGCCCTTGTTTCAGGTAACACTAGTAAAATGTCAAATATCCTCTTAATTACAGAAAGCAGAATAATGGTCTTTTGCTGCAGACTTTGCAAATGAATGCTTGTGTTTCCTGATGGATATTGTTCCTTTATGTGCATGTAGTACCTCTCAAGAGGCACTGTCTGGCACTGTCACTGTGTCTTAGCTTTCTGGTCATTTTTGGGCTCTTGTTTAAATAAGTCTCAGAAAATATCCACTTTCACCCCTACTTAACAAGCAGTATTTTAAAAAAAACCAAGATCTGCTGTTTCATGCTTATAACTGATGGGATCAAACAGCAGTTGTTTTGTAATACACAGTTACAAAATATTAAAAGGGTAACAAATTCTCATCATCTGAGATAAGTGAGGGAATAATCAATTTGCTGAGGGGCCTTATTATCATAATTCCATAAGGTAAGACTGTGATTCTGCTACTTAATATCTCGGTGGGCTCAATTAAACAAAAGTAAAGAAATGTATTTTTTCCTCCCAAGGAAAGCCTAGAGAACCCTTAGACTTAGCTTCAAAGCTCCATTGATCTCTCCGTGGCATCTCTATGAAATTACTTGAAATCTGGTATTACTGATACTATCTTCAGTGTTATTATGTTTTTCCTTTTCCTTTTGCTTTCTCTTGTGGCTGTGTTATGCAAGAAGTTGTGTGAAATGAAAAAGATTCAATGACTACCCCCTAGAGTTAGCAATTTTATATATATAATGTATGATGTTTTATAATGATAGATTGGACTTAAGGAATTGACCTAAGAATTGAGATGCCTTAGTGCTTAAATCCATACTTTTTGTATAGATATGTAATATGAGTAGTGTAATTTGAAAGACCAGGTTAAGACAAAAGAAGACAGCATGTTGTTGGCACTTATAATTGAAGGACTTTATTTTTTTCAAAAAGGAACTAGATAATTGAATATTTTAGATACAATCGCTCCAGTATTCCAGAATTAAGATTTTAAGCAAACACAATCAGAGAAACACCTTCAAAGAGACAGTTTTGAGAATTTTCAGTAGATTGTCGAGCCCTACCTTACAAAAAGCAATGGAAATTGTTGCTGATGGTTTATGAACATTGATCAATGTGCAGGGAAGTAATCAACAATTAATGAAATTCAAAATTGCTTGCCCTTGTGATCTCAGCTGTTAAGTAATTGCTAACAGTCTGGGATACATATAGTGTGAAATTCCTTTGGTCACTAGATGATAATGGTGCCAGTTTACTTCCTTTTAGTCCATGTAAGCTTAGCAAATGAAATTAACTGGGTAACTTTAGAAAATACACTTTAAAAATAAAGTAGCTTTTTCAGGTTGTAGGGAAGGCTTCAGTCTGCAAGTGCAATAAAGACAAAATTTTGTATTACTGGATCTATTTGGCTTGGAAGGGATCTCCAAGTTGCTCCAGTAACAGAAGGTGGCTTAGGACTTTATCCAGCTTATGAGATGGAGATTCCTCAACCTCCTTGGGCAACCTGTTCTGTTGTTTGACCACCACCATAGCAAAATTAGTCTTCCTTTTATCAGTTGGAATTTCCTGTGTTCCAGCACATCTTTTGCTTCTTTTTCTTAGACTGTGGAGCTCTTAAGACAATCCTGCCCCCATCTTCTCCACACCATTCCAATAAATAGTTGTGAGCAATAGCAAGATCTCTCAATAACCTTCCTCTGAGGCCCAGATGATGCAGTTTTTGTATGAGTGTGTTCCAGTTCCCCAGCTGTCTTTGTGGTGCTCCACTGAACTTGTTCCAGTATTTTGGAATGCCTTTTTGCACTGGGCAGCAGAAAACTGCATGTGACACTCTAAGTGTAGTGTAAATGCAGAATTGTTTGAGTGAGAGGAAGAATCATATCTCTGTTGGGTCGGCTAGACTGCATGTTATAAAGCCCAGGATATCATTGGCCTTTTGCTCTGCAAGGGCACATTCTGGACTTTTGCTCAGCTTGTCTAGCAGCCCTTCTATGTTTCAGATTTTTTTTCTTTTTTTTTTTTTTTTGAAACTTGCTTTCTAACCAGCTGACAACCATCTGTGTGCTGGAATGGGGGCTTATTTAATCTTGGGTACATTTGCCTGTGTTGAACTTTTTTGCTGTTCAGCTGTCCATCTGAACAGCAGTCCTGCCCTTCAGTGTATTAACTACTCCTCCCAACATCACACTGTCCATGGTCTTTCTGTCCTGTCCTGTCCTTCAAGCTGTTGATGAAGATGTGAAACAGTCTTGCCCCCCAGTATCACCACCTGTGAGGCACCTCTAAGCAATTATCTGCCCATAGGATTTCATACTGGCAATGAAGCCCTTTCATCCAGCCAGTTTTCTGCCCACCATATCATCTACTTACCTGGTCAAAATCTCAGTAAAGGCACTAAATGGGGTAAGGGTAAACTGGCATGTTTGTTATTTCAAGCGATGTAAATTCTGTAATTCCTAAATTAGAAGTGGATAAACACAATTTAAATGTCTTTAACCTCAGTGACATCATTGCAGATACTTAAGTTACTTCAGGACCAGATTCACCAAATTTTAAACAACAGTTTCAGTGTGACAGTGTATAAGCTTCAGGGAATAACCATCGTCTTGTGGAATCAGGGCCATAATAGGATAATTGTAACTAAATGCACTTAAACACAGAAGTTTGCGAGAGGGAATTGTAATAGTAGCTCAATTTGTGGCATTTTTAGTAAGGCACCGTACTTGCAGATTTTAAAAGGGAAATACTCTGGAATGCCATAGAATACCCTGAGTTACAAGAGACCTACAAAGATAATCAAATCAAACTCCTGGCCCTGCACAGGACCGTGCCCATGAGTCACACCATGTGCCTGAGAGCATTGTCCAAACACTTCTTGAACTCTCTCAGGCTGGTGCTGTGACTGCTTCCTTGGGGAACCTGTTCCAGTGCCCAAACACCCTCTGGGTGAAGAAGCTTTTCCTAACATTTGTCTTTGGAATTGATTACTTTCGATCAGTGGAAATAAATGTAATTTCTCTAGTGTTCAACAGTGATGCCTATTATTAAACTAATCACATATAGACTAAGAGATTTTGATCTGATTCATAATTGTATAGCAATAACACAAATTTTAAATTATTTCAGACACATGGAAAAAAATGGTTGTAAGAAATGTAATCAGAACACTCTCATGTACAAAGGCATTTTGATTCTGTCCTTTAAAATAGCTTACTTTAGATTCACCTTTGAATATCATCTGCAAAAGTATCTGCATATTAAATTGATGTAGAGTGTCTTTAACCTAATCTTTATTTATATAAATATATACACACTACAACACTCTGTATGTATGTGATCCTGTGTATGTGTGTGTTTATATGTATTTAGGTAGGTTTTATTTCAGCCTTTAACCCACACCAAAGAGGAAGAGAAGCTGTGCTAAGGAGTGCATGTGCACTCCTTAGAAAATTACTCCCTTCATGTAAAACACACATTGTATTATGGTGTACAATTGCAAGAACTAGAAAAAAATCTTGTTGCTGTCAGCTTAATCATCTCATGGGAGCTAGAAGGAATTTTTCCATCAAGTTCCTGAGAAACAGGATTCAACTCAGAGTAACAAAGCAGCATTTTTAAGATAGAGTGAGTAGGCTGTATAAGTACTAATCACCATACAATGCCAAACAATGGTAAGGTCTACTTTAAATCAGTTAATTAAATAGGAGAGTGAAGTGCAAGTACAAGTGGTTCTTACCATGTTAATAACATCTAGGTAAAATTCTTAGGTGCCTGATGGTAAATTAAGAACTGAATTTCTGTTTTCAGTCATGACATAGGCATTAAATGGACTGTTCTAAAGGACTAATAGTTTATTATGAAAAACAGAGTTGGATGCCAATTAATTCACTTTGATCCTTTGAAAATTTTGTACTTATCCCATTAAGTGTATTTAATAGAAATAAATTCATTTTAAATATATTATATAATACAGTTCTTTTTTTAATAGTGGAATTTCTATTTTCACTCTGAAAATTATAGGTTCTCAGCTAATTGAGTTAGTATATTTAGGAAACTACAGTTCCCTAACCTAACACATGGTAATTCACCATGAGGCAGTCAGAGCCAAAATACCCTCCTGCTTTTAGGTTCTATTCAGCCCCTCATTAACACATCACATCGACAGTGAAACAACACTCCCTCACTAATATGCCAAAATGAGCTGGGGGAGCAAAAAGATTACTGTTTCCTTTTACAGACATATTTCATTAAACAGAACAAACTCAAATGAGTCAGGTGAGCAGCTGACCTGAGAGGTGAAAAACTGTGACTTGCCCCAGCTCGAAATGATAAATTTTCACACTTGCATACTGGAGGTCTGCCCACAGCCTTTTAATTTTGTTTAAGCCTGTTTAATTTTGTTAGAATCCAGCCACCAAGAATCCTGTCTTAGTATTATTGCATCTCTGTAAACTGTTGCTTTACTAAAAACCCTCCCTGCCCCTTCCCTCCCTCCCAAAACAAAACAACCAGTTTTGGGAATTCCTTCATGTCTTACTGGAAAATTACAATACCAAAACATATAAGCTATGTTCCTTGGACAGACTAAAGCAGGGTCCTTTAGAATATAATGGTATCAGGCTGGCAAGCTGGCATGTATAATTTCTCTATATTGGTATTAAATCTGCAGCAGCTAGAGGTTTTATCTTCTGCTGTACAATGCTGTACCACTATGTCTAAATCAAGCCCCAAAGAAAAGGCCATGTCTCCTGCCACTAACAATCTGAAATACCAAGTACATCACAAGCAAAGCCTTTGAGACAGGGGGTTCTCAGGATGGATTTTTGTGCATTATCCACTGTAGTTAAATCCATTCTTCTGCCTTGGGATTGAATATGTATATGCCTTACAGTGAAAAGCTCAGCTTCTTCCTGGGGAGACTGAAATTCATCTTGTTCAGTTATAGCCCTGTTCAAGCATCTTTCATTCACTAGGACTTTTCTGATAAGCTGTGCTCAGCTTACAGAAACTTCAAAGCTGAGGCAAAGTTATTAGGAGAGAGAAAAGGACTGCACCTCTAGTTCAGTCTTCAAACAATACAGATTAAGAGTCAGAGATTAGCTTCATTGTAACCCTTCCCACATCCTCATGAAAATCAAATGTTGTCTCTTTCCTTCCCCATTTTATTCTAAAATCTACTTAAAACTTAAGACATCAGTAACTATTAGTCTGGCAGCATTAATAGCAAGCTGCATTTTGGAGCCCTGTGGCTAGAGATTAGTTGTAGAGTTGCCACCAAAGTAAACAAAGTAAGAGAATAAAATTATTTACAAAGCAAATACTAAAAAGCCTCATCTTGAAGCTGGAAGAGTTAATTTGCTTCAATCATTCCTGAGGAGAAAAACACTAAGTCTTAGGTGGCTTGAGTAGGACATTGGCCTATCTTGCCTTGGTTTCTGTAACTTCATTCAGTGAATGAATAATCACAAGTGGCTTTGTCATTGTGAGAGACAATTACTGTGCAGAAAATGTCTGGACATCACCCATCAGGAATTCTAAAAAGCTTATCATTATTATAAAACTGATGGACGTACTTTCAGAGGCAGTGGTACTAATTTGGAAGTTAGGCATGGGCTTTTTAACCAGTCCTGGGGCACAGCCTAGACTGGATTGCAGCAGGAGCCCAGGAGAAAAGCATCCAAGGTGAGCTTGGATGCAGCACTAATCTTCCTGGAAAGAGCAGCAGCTGACCCAGGAGCCAAGTCACCTGAAGGCTGTGAACAAAAAAAAAAAATATTCCCTGGATTATGAAGAGGAGTGGAGGAAGATGTCTCAGCTTTCTGCTTCACCTGATTCTGAAAGAAAGAGAGCATACAACAAGAAGCAGAGTAAGAAAAGGGTGGTGGTCAAATATACTCAAGGAATTGTGCAATTAGAAAATATAAGGAAAATATTCAGAGACCTGGATCTGGAGACTCATATTGTGAATCTGCCACTTTTCATCTAGGTTGTTTCCTTGCATCTCTTTTCCTCCCTTTCTTCCCAATACCAGGAAGTTAAGCGGTTCATTCCTTTTGCAAGGTAATATTATCATTTAACAAGTATGGCACTCATTCACAAGCTGAAAGGGTACTTCACCTAAGGAGTGTATTTACAGGGCCCTGAACCACAGAGACTTCAAGCAGAGGTCTCAAGCCATTATGATCCTGAAGAAGATGCAGAGTGTTATCAAAAGCAGCTATTGTATTTTGACTGAAGGAGTTTTGAAAATAAGCTCCATTTGCAGGTTTCTGCCAGCCATCATTCTGAGCCCACTAAACCAATTTGCAGAATCAGCTGAAATTCACCAGTTATTCTATAGTGAAACCAACTGGTGCTGAATCAATTGATAGACCTGTTGGTAAAAAGCTCTGTGAGCCAATCCATCAAGTTACAGCTCCACCTCCACCTCCTACTCCTTCAAAATACAGCATCCACAATCTCCGTCAATTGATAGTCCTGTCCTGTCTCTCCCAGCATGTCACAAGCCTCCACTTTCTGAAGTTAACTCTCTGCCTGACCCTCCTCCACCTCAGAATAAGCCAGCAATTTTCAGATCTCTAGAGAAGATGTGGTGCAGTTCACTTTTTATCCTCAGAAAAGCTTCCCCGACAAAGGCCCTGTTAAAGGAACTAACAGATTCAGAAAACACTCACTCCTTCTTACAACTGCTTTATAATAAAACCTTACCTAGTGCTGCAAGGCCCTTTGAGTACAAGTTTGGAAGTCCTAAACCCAAACACAATCTCTTTGACAAATGAAGTTCGACATAAATCACAGTCACCATCAAAATCTCCCAATTCTCACCAACTAGTTTCAAAAGCACACAGCTTCTTGCAGCTTCCCAAGTTTGACAGTGGAATGGATACAATACCTTCAGTGAACAGGTTCAGCTATCCTAAGTATCAGCCCAATAATGTTAATGCTGTTCCTAAAGCCATTCCTATAAGCCCTTCAGCACTCAAGGAAGAGAAGGAACCACAGACACCCTGTTGGCGGCCACAGCAGGAGGTGTATTTAACAGCTATGGTGGTGTATTCAGCTCCATAAGGACTGGAGTTAGTATATTTATACCCCAGAGTATATTCCAGATGGACTAGAGCAAGAAATCTGTTTCAAAGTCTGCAGAGACAACACTTCCACTTTTGGTCAAAAAGAAAAGTGAAATGCTTCTTAGCCCTTCAGTAATGTCAGGGCCTCATGGATTAACATTCCTGAAATCAGTGGAACTGTGCCTGATATATTGTGACCCCAAAACCTGTCAAGGACAAGTCCCTTCCTGGGGATCCAGACTATCTCATTGAAAGAAACTGTTTCGCAGTCCTAATTGACCATAAAGTTAGCTCAGTGAATAAAAAACGGGAAACTGAGGTGGACCTCACATATACGGTGAACCACTGTATTCCAGGGCCAGTAAGAGCAGCTTGAAGGCTGAATTCAGAATTCAGAAACAACAGAATTTACCATACGAACCAGTTCTTTCTTCCCATTTTAGACACTTGACTTGCAATTTTGTTTGTTCCAGTTCTTTAAGAAGATCATATGAAGACCTCATCCTAAACATGCAATGGGGCCATACATCCAGGGACTTTGCTTTTTCTGCCATCTCTTGGTGACCTGCAGTCTCCAGTAGCAGCCTCCTCTGCCATGTGTGTTGTGCATGAAAACATTGAGTAAGAATGGTGCCACTGCAGTACATTACCATAAAGAACACAGCACTGTTCCTTGTTTGCAAGTTGAAGAGGCAGAGTTAGAGTAGCTGAATATGTAATTAAAGCTGAGATGGCAGTCACTTCAGTCTGTCTTCCTGGCTACTCTTGTTGCTTTCATTTGGTCTCATTCTGGTTGGTCCCTGTCTTTCCTGAAGTCTGCCATTCAGACTAGTTGTATTTCTCCATAAGCTCTGCACAGAGGAACACATCATCTGTATGCTCTGCCAGGTGTAGTTGTTCATATACACCTGAATAGCTGTCTTTGTCACAGCAACCCATCTTGTAACACATGCCTATCTTATGATCTTCTCTGGCTTCCTGATCCTTTCCTCCAGAATTGCTACTCAGAAAATTGTTCTTCATTCTATATTTATGCAAATAATCATCTCCTGCCTCTCTGTAATAATATTATCCTTTTGACTTTAATGAATTCCTTCTTCTAAAATCAAGATAACTGAAGTCTAAAGCAGTCATCAAACGTTTTTCAGCCTCTGTCCTTGTCTCTGTCACCATCCATACAACTGACTGACACAGCATGGATATAGACCCAAAATAGAAAATTGTCTACAGAAATTAATTCATACTTTTTCTACAGAATTGTTTTGATAAATGCTTATATTTCAACAATGAACCATTAGCATCTGTTTGGAATAGCACCATCCAAACATTTTTTCATCCTATCTTCACAAGTTCCATATTAGTTTCCATTCCTGTTCTGTCAATAAATACATATTTTCTCCTCTATACTAGTTATTCTTTCCTCTTGTATACTCTTGCTGCCTTCATATCCCAGAATATATTCATATCAAAAAGAAGGATGTCCATTTTGGTCTTTTTGTAGTTAAAATTGTGGTTAAAATTTGTACTGGGAGAAGAGACTAAACAAATGTGCACACATGAAGACACACATTCATCATATTTAAATATTTCTTCCATTAAGAATAATAATCTTTTTGACAGGAGAGCAGCAGAGGGACTTTATGTGCCATCTGTTGTATTATGTCAACTATATGAGATATAATGCATATATTTTTTAACAGTTTTCTATTGATCTGCAGTTGCCTCATGATGGTTTTGCATTGCATTTTTACATTTGTTTTGGGCAGGGAGGTAAGGTTAGATAAACTCCTGATGTCCTTTCCAACCTCAGTTATTCTGGTTCTACATGAAATTTTGATATTTACTTGATATTAATAAAGACATTTTTTCATTTGTATCTACATAAAGTCAAATACTTTTGTGAATTATAAGGACAGCATTATCAGACTCGGTCTCTGAAAGGAGAAATAATTCCAGGACAAAGAGAACTTGAACATAAATGACAGATTTATCTACTTTCATTTGCTTTCAGAAGAGGATTTCACAACTCAGAAGTGGGCCAGGTTCCAAGATATTCTTCATTATATTTACTTCTAATGTTTGAAATAAATACATACTAAGGATGTATTTCAGACATTTTCAAAGATAAGAATATGTGTCGATAAATCTGGAAGCTAAGAGCTACCCAGTAGAATATCTCATAATTGGTAAGAGAGTGCTTTATATTAATGATCTTTAAAGAATCTTTTCAGCATGGTTTTTCTGCTATAAATTTGATACAACATGGTTGCAAATGTGCTTTGTATGGCTGTTTATATTAGAAAAGGAGCTCGTGTTTAAATGAACGGTGGCTGCACAATATTGCTGTTAACTGTGTCTCACTCAAAAGCGGATATGCAAATACTAATAGCCTCCTTCCCTCGTGTTTTCTCACAAAAAGTTTCATTTATTGAGTGGATTTTTTTTGGGAGTAGTACTATGATATTTAAGATCCATTTAGTTTAATGGTGCCATTTAAATGGAGTATTTAGCATAATTGTTAAAGGGAAGACCACTTGCTAGTGCATTACATCATATTTGATTCATAGGCAGGAATTTTAATTGGGTGTTTCTGCTAAATCAAGCTAGGAACCAGCTTGAGCTGCAGGAATAGCAGGACTAACAGAAGTAAAATCTTTAATTTTCTCACATAGTGAAGACTAATGTTTGCCTGAGTGATAAATGAAGCCTTACGTCACTGCTCCTGCTCAGCTTTATGAGAGCAAGATCATGCAAAAAAACTGGTTTCTTTTTTGACCATTATAAACATTTGTGTCAGCTTATTTTCAACTTTTACCAGCTTCTTTGATGTTGTGTTTTGTTATTGGCTGAGAAGTTGTGTTTGTGCTGTTGGGGGCAAGGATTAGAGTTTGGGATTGGTTTAGGAGGTGGGGGAGAGGTAGGGGCTGGGAGTCAGGCTTGGGGTCAGTGGTCAGAGTTGGTGTAAAGGCTTAACAAGCATGTTTAACACCCAAAGCTCACTTACAGCCACAAAATCAACCCTTTGTGTGAGTTTCACATGCCAGCCTCCAGGTCCTGCCTATTCCAGTGCTGAGGCATGCGGACCCCCAGGGACCCTGCTGAAGCATTCTGTGCTCCTGGAGCTCTGCCCATCTCCCACCTCCCGGGCACAAGTACCCTAGAGCTGGGGTCAGAAGAGGGGCTGAATGTGCAGGGTCAAGAAGGGGGGCTTAGGCTTTGGGAATCTGCCTAGGGCTAGGGCTAGGGGGTTGAGCATGCCTTTGGGGAGAGGGGCTCACCTTTAGAGTTACAGAAGGCTTTGGCTCGGGGTGTAGGTTGAAGGTGGAAGTCACAGTGAGGGCTGTGGTTAGTGTTAGGGACAGCAGGTTAGGGCTGCCATCAGAATAAGGATGTGGGGTAGGTATAAGATAAAGGGTTTTAGATTTGGGTTTTGGCCTTTGTGATAGAGCTTGGGGTTAGAGTTTAGTGAAGGGTGCTGGGGTAAAGTGCAGGGGTCAGGTTACACAGGCTTTGTGTAAGTGGCCAGAGTTGGGTAAGGGCTTAAAACAGTGTGGTCTTGCATTTGCTGTACCCACTGCATTGCCATCACTTTCATTGTCAAGACAAATCTAAAGCAGTCCTAGAGTCAGCAGCATGCTCCAGCAGCAAAGTGAGCCAGCAGCCCCCTGGGCTGACAGGAGTGTTAGCAGCAGGTCGGTGGAGGTGATCATGCCCCTCTGCTCAGCACTGGTGAGGCCACACATGGACTACCAAGTCCAGTTCTGGGGCTCTCCAGTCCAGGTGAGGCACGACATACTGGAGAAATTCAGTAAAGGGCCCTAAGAATAATTATGGGCCTGGAGCATCTCTCCTGTGAGGAGAGGCTCAGGGAGCAGGGACTGTTCAGCCTAGAGGAGAGGAGGCTCAGTGAGATCTTAAACATTGTTTAGATGTCTGATGGGTGGGTGTAAAGAGGACAGAGCCAGACTCTTCTTGGTGATGCCCAGTGTCAGGACAAGAGTTCATGAGCACAAATTGAAATACAGGAAATTCCATCTGAGTGTAAGAGAACACTGAGCTGAACCTACATTGAGCAGAGGGGTTAAACTACGTTATCTCTAGAGAGTCCTGGCAACCTCAACTGTTCTATGATTTGTAAGGAATTATTTGCATAAATTTGTATTTAATTTTTGCTAGAAGTATCAAGGTCCACAGTCAAGCATGACTATGCTAGGGGCCTCATTCATTCATGGTTGCGTTTCAGTTTTACACATTTAGCCCTTTGGGGAATACAAACGGAGATGGGCTAATCTTTCTGACATAGAGAGCTTAGTCATTTAATTAATCAGTGAGTGATCCTGCTATTTTATGGCTGTTCTTGCATTTTATTCAAGGTACAGGCTGTAACCTATTCTTCTGAGAAGTTTTCTGCAACCTTAAGAAAGATAAAAATGCTCCTAGTCCAAATTTACAGATTTTGCAGCATAAGCTCTGTGTACCAAAAGAATGTGCCATGGTGGTGTTCAGAGTTCACCTGCTGTTTGGTGAATCTAATGTGCAATTTGAGAAAAATAAATTGTCTCATTACTTACTCCTCTCAGGAGAAAATTTATAGAATCTTAGATTGTGTGCTACTCAGGGTGCTCTTAAAGTGATATGTTTTATACATTATTTGGATTTCATAACTCAGGATTATTTTAGCAAATCATCAGTGCTAATTTTAATTAGAGGAAAATGCTTCTATTAGCATGAGAATATGCAAAGTCATGTATTTGTGTATAAAGTTTTTCAAGGTGACACCGACAACAAAGGGAACATGAGATTCTGCAGATTTATGGTTTTCAGAGGAGCAGTCTATCAATAAATATATTACCTTGGGTAGTATTGTCCTCTGAATCTGCTGTGATTAGGAGGCCAGCATTTTATCTGACCTGTTACCTGTTTTGTTTAGCTTACAAGCATTTCTTTTTCAGCCTTGTTTTTCTGTTGTTGTTATGTCATATCTTTTCCAGCACTCCAAGCCTGATCTCCTATCCCGCTCCTGCAGTGCAGAGTGTAGTTTATATTGTGTCACATCTCAGGGAAGTAGCAAGGCTGCTGAGTACATGGAAAGTTTTCACTCTGACTCCTCCCTAGTCTTTCAGAATACTCTGATCATTTAAAATAAGGCACTGGAGCCTGGAAGCCAGCTGCTCTACCAGATTTGTCTTTTCCATAAATCTGGAGGGGGAAGAAGACTTTTGCAATATTTGCTCAGTTCTCCCCCTCTCTTTGGAAGTAACTGAGGTCAGCCAATGTTGGAGCTGTCAGTGAACTTGAAGGATCTAAGAGGTTATTGGCTTTGCCTTAAGCAGGTCTCCTCTGTCCAGCCTAGCTCCAAGAAGGAGGTGACGCCCAGGTTTAACATATGGACTCTCTGACTCTTGCCATGTGGGCAACTGCATTTCCATGGAGGTAAAAAAAGGAAACTGAGTAGGTGCACAGTACTGAAAATCCTCCTGCCATGTGTTACTGAGTTGTAGGTGAGCAGCTGTGACTCAGGTTAAAAAAGCAACAATTTAATGACACTGAGCAACCTCAAATGAATGTCTGGAGGGAAGGTTTCTTTGAGGGCCACTGGAGAGAAGACTTGATCAGCCACTAGCCTGAAGGTGACACCTGGAGCTGTTACTTTGAAAGGATCAGCAGTAGCACAGCCCCAAACCAAGTCACATTTAGAGCTGTTTGACTCCCACCTCTTGAGGAAGCACAAACAGAACTGTGCTCCAGTAGATCTGTACTCTGATGGGACTAGGATTTGTTTGACACAATTTCTTTAAACACAACTAATAATGAGCTGTACTCTGATTATCTGTGCTCTGATGGGACTAGGATTCATTTGACACAATTTCTTTAAACACAGCTAATAATAAGCTGTCTGCCTTAGATGAGCTGGGAAACTTTTTATGAGAAATGTAAGAACTAGTAGCGTTGTAGTCAAAACAATAATATACTACTCATTTGTTAAAGAAGGTTATTGGATGCATTTTTGCCCTTCCTATGGGAACACAGAACCTACTTTCACTCTGCATCATATCCTTGCTCACATACTTACTGTATTCAGGTCTTATATTGTAGTAGCTTTAGGTGATTTAAAATATAGAACTACAATAGAATTTGCTCTTTTCCAGTGGCTGTGTTGCTAAGAAGACAAAACACTGTAGGAACCAGGAATTTAACTGAGCCAGAACATTAGTAATATTTGCAAAATTAATTGGCCTCTAAAAAATACCTGTAAAACCAACTACACGTCCACTTTCTGCATGACTAATGTGAGAGGCCCTGTTTCTAATAAATGTACTTATAGCTTCATTACCCCAGCAGACCTTTGGATGGTCTGGTTTAGTTATACTGATGCATTAGTAATTCAAGAGATGAACACTTTTCATGAGATATTTGCTAACAATTGCAAATTGCAGGGGAAAAAAATCAAATACTGTATCATATTTCTACTCATTCATGGATTGTCTTATCATAATTCTTCCATGTAGAGTTTTCATGGTGATGACTTAAGAAATATTTGAACACTGAAGAATAGATGAACATTGCATTATGACTTGAAGTGGTTTTGATGTCTGTTGGAAGAGTTGTTTTCAAAAGACACTACCACTTTACCAAGATTTTTATTTACTGAACTAATACATTTACATCTATGTTTTTTTATTTAATCTTTAGTAACAGTAGATCATGAGGATCCCTTTTATTTCTCTTAATATAAAATGTAAAAAAAATACTAATGTTTTCACCATTATGTTGTATGTAATGCATGCAAAAACAGTCAGTCTTTCAGACCATACCATGGGGACAAATTTCTTCTTGAGTTTCAGGCAATATTATAGCACAAGTAAAGAAGCAGAAAAGAGTAGCAAATAAATTGCAATTCCTTCATGGACACTTAAAACAGGATAATGTCTAGTTGCAATTTCCTCTGACTACTCCTGTCAAAATCTTGTTCTGTTTTGGACACAAAATAAAAACCAAAGTGGAAAGGAAAAGCTACTTTTTTATGCATCCAGTTTCATACCTTTTAACATTGGTAGACAGACTCATTATTTTCAATGGGTGTTGGATCAGGGTATAGATCTGGAAGCCTAAACTTACTTTTCCAAAAATAGACTACATTTTTATTTCTTCACTCTGCCCTAATTTGAAGTCCCTTGAATCAGACTACTAACAAAATATTATCCTATCTCACAAAATAATGCAGATAAAACTAAAATTCCACTCAACACTCACATAATGCTTTTCCTCTTCAAAGCATTTTAGCATCACTGATTAATCATAGCATTAATTAAATGACTATATTTTTTTAAATTCAGCCTTCCAAAAGCTCTGTTCTCTGCAGGGAGCAGGGAAGAGCATAGCAAGGGACTAAAACCAGCTCCAGTAATCAGAAAACTTAGCCTGCAGCAATTAAACTGAGGAATCACTTTCCTTGCAGAATCTTTTTTACCTTGGGCTAGTGGAAAGATGAAAGGAAAGATGACAGTGCAGTCTAAACAAGAAATAAATCTGTTGCCTGTAAAGGAGCTGTTTAATTGGATATATTTGCACTACCTGAATCAATAGGTAGGCTAACAGCTCCTTTCCATGTGTTTTCAAGTTTGTATACCTGGCAGGAAATGCAATCAAAATTAATTAGAAAAGAAATTATTTGAGTTACTGCACACGTGGACTCCATCTATTCTGGATATAAAACCCAAACATGCAAGAATAAATTCCTTGGATCCAACAACAATTACGCCTGAGGTTGTCATTTTTGTTCTCAGACGACCCTCCAGAGCTGAGACTGCAAGAGAGACGGCCAAAGCCACCACCCAAATCCTTTTTTCTGACCAAGAGAGCAGAAACAGCAGAAGAGTTGGAATATCTTTGATTGTTTGCCTTACAAAATGCTGCTTTCTTCACTGCTGAGGGTGACAAATAGAATCTTATTAGTGGAAATTTTTCTCCTTCTGTGGACCCAGCAGTTGTTTGGCATACCAGGTCAGCAGATAATTAGGCAGGTCAAGCTGAGCTTAAACTGAGTCATTTTTATTGTCCCAGCATGGGTGAGACAGTCAACAAATTAACGCTTGCACCTCTTCCCAGATTCGTCTTCATAAACCAGGTTGCAAGTCAGAGAGCTCACCCTTGAGTTGGGCTGCCTGCATTTGATGATTGCTTCACTTCTCCAGCATGAGAGAGGGAGGATTACTTGACTGATACATGGATGAGCATTCAGAACAGAAGCCATGCACTGTGCTGGGTGAGAGGTGTTGTTACAAACAGAAAATCCATTTGGCCATGGTGCACTTAAATCTATTTCAGTATTAGTCTTCTGACTGTTTCGCTGCAAAGATATACGCCCCTGAAGGACATCTGGTTTCTCCAGAAACCCACATGGCAGGCAGCGTGCATCCCATGAAAATTGCCAAAAGGACAGCAGCAAAGAAGGAAGAGGCAGAGATGTTCAGCAGGGTCTCAATGCAGTGCTCTACCTTTGGCATTACCTCCGACAGAGCCAGCTGAAGAGCTTCTGCATGTGAAGTGCAGACATGGATCCAGCCTTTAAAGCACATGTTAGAACGTGAATTATCAGGTTATGGTCAACCAAAGAGCCCTGGAAGTTCTGCAGTCTGTAGTTTTTACGATAACTGCTGGTATGAAGTCTGAATATCTGTAGTCTCACTATGTCAGAGACAAGCAGAATATGGAGGAGTCTCACTGAGAGAGGAGTAAAATTAGGATTATAAGTAACAACAGATGAAATAATTGCCTGTGGAATTCAAATATACAGGAGAGGCAACAAAAGTAGTACAAGAGCAATAGCTTTTAAACACACTGGTATTTCTGAGTCTAAAATCTATGCTTGCAAACTAGCTAAAATGTCCTTTAGTTCAGAACATTAAAAAGCCTGAGTCTGGGTGTGTAGGGGTGGGACTGGGAATGCAGGGGTGTGACAAAAGTGGAATCTAGCTGACCATCAGGGTGTAGGTATTTAAACCAAAATGAGAGGGATTGGAAATGCTTGGCAAACAAGGGAGATGCAGAGACAAGACATGGCAAAGGATCATGAAAATTCACAGTTAAGACCCAAAGGTTTGAGGGGATGCAGCTCAAGGAAGAAAAAGTATTTGTCATGTAGTAGAGGAGAGAGGGGGTAGCCCTGAGAAGATGAGTTTAACACAAGGAAAGTAATCAGCTGGAGGAAGGCAGGAAACATATGAAATGGAAAAGTTATGTTTCTGGAAGCAGAGAGGCTGAAGGAGGAGGATAACTGGGTTAAAATGCAGTTACAGGAAAGAAAATCTATTAAGGATCTGAGAAAGCATATTGCTGAAAAGCAGTGATTGCATTGCACCCAGTTGTGATTTCCCATGGCATGTTCAGGTTCAAAATACCAAAATGCTTCTCTTTTGTCTTTGTCCAATGCTAATAGATTCTATACATGCTGCTCTTTCATCCTTGCTATGGATGTGCCCTTTGTCATTCCTTGTTCTCCTCGTACCTTTCTTTTGCAAAATACAGAACCAACATCTTTAATCTTTTTCAAAAGATAAAAGCTTCTATATTGGTTACCCTTTTAGATATTGGATTCTTTTACAAGCAAATCTCAACTGACATTGCCACACAGTTACTGGTGTTCTATGTGCTTTCATCATTCTGTGATAGTTTGAGGGTTGCTTCCCTAAAACTAAAAGATGACTATTCGTGCTCCCTGTAGGGCTTTATATGCTACAGTGCTGATGGCTGAATTTATTCTTGATAAAAAAGATTTTTAAAAAAGAAAACGAGTGACTGACACATCACTTATAATGCATCAGGGAAGATACTGTTCCTCTTTGTTGTAGTCCGTACCAAATACCAATCTTATGTCTTGAAATTTTGCTGCCTGTCATCAGAGATGGTGAAAACCTGAAAGTGTGTATCATTTATCTGAAGTGAAGAGGGAATCTGAGACCTCCACCTGATTCTTTGTTCAGTTTCAGCAGCCATGAGCAAAGTGCACCTGGATCCTTGGGGGCACAGGAGGGCATGTGTGTGTAATGGTTTTTATTCTTTCTTGATTCTCAAAAAATAATTTATTCTCTACAGAGTCTTAAAATTTAAATTAAAAAAAAAAACCTGCAAGGAAATTATGTCTGGTATTGTTCTCTAGCTCAAAGTACTCATTATCCCAACTTAATTGGCACGTTATGCTTAATGTGAAGCAGCTAAAACAGTGGCTTCCAGCCCATGAGGTTGGAGGTGCTTACTAAAACCAGTTTAACTCGTCACTCTTTTCTTTATAAATAATTGAGCTGAGGTGATAGTTTTTTTGGATAGGTTTGGATAATAGCAGAACTATAGTCAGTTACCATTATGTAGTGCAATATGTATTTATTTTGAAGTGCCAGAGATTACAAATGTTTGTGCATGTCACTAACATAAGAAGTAAAAGGACCTGAGTACCTAACCAACATTTTTGGCCAAACATTGAGAATGATATCTAGATGTCTAGAGATAAGTGTTGAACTTTAAGGGCCAAAGGGTTTCCAACATTGTTTACATCTGCTTTTCCAGAAGCCTGTATGTCTTCCATAGGTCTACTAATTGGGCAGGTATCTCAGGTGTCCAGAGGATTTTGAAACCATGTTTCCTCTATATCTGTTTGGACACATAATTTTCCCCCTATTTACCTGAAAATGGTTTAATCATTTTCTTTTCACTTACCATCCCAAAGTGAATTGTCTGTTCTCTGACACTTCCTAGAAGTGATGGGGCTCATGCTGTTTGGGGCATGTTTGTAAGTCCTACTTCACCAGGGTTTTTCCACTTTCTTTTTCCAGTAACAATTGATGCACTGTGGTCTTAGGAGTAAGAAACAGACATGTTGTGCTGAGGAGCATCACAGACCATGAGCCAGGCCATGGGGTCTTGGCAGTAGGCACTACCTTGGCGTATCATAAACCTGCTCTGTCCACAGCTGAAGTCACATCAAATGAGGGATCCCAGAGGGAGGAAAGAGAGCTCTGCTGTGTGCAAGCTGTAGGGCTTGCAGTCCTTCACATGCAGTGTACCTGCAGTCAGCCCTGCTACAGACTGTATCTTACAGAGCCAGGAGGAGAGCAAAGTCACTGTCTCAGTGCTTGCAGTAGAAAGCAGTCATGTCATTTAGTGGTGTGCCAGAGGGCATTAAACTTTGTGCTGGCTATGACCCTTATTTCAGGTTGTGCTTCTCTGTCTTCTTTTATAAACCTTCTTTTAAAAGGGGTCCTCTTTTATAAACCAACATTGCCTCATAAGTTGGATTTTTTTCTTATTCTTCACTCACCTTTCCTGCTGCTCCCCAAAGTCTGAGGAGTAATCATTTACTCAGTGGGTCAAGTGTCTCTCAACCTGAGTACTGCTGCCTTTTTTGCTTTCAAAGATACAGGTTTGTGCCTCCTTCCATCTGCTGCCTTTACTCCTGGCCCAGCAGTTCTACAATTACCCTGCTTCATATATTTGAGCTCACTTCCTACCCTGTCCCACAAAAAATCACGTGTTTGGCTCTAATACCCAGTATCACAGCATTTCTCATCTCTTTGCATATTTTGCCTTTAAAATTCAGGGTAGTTTCCCCCCTTGAGTCTTTCACTGGTGAAAGAAAATCTTATTACACACCTTTGCCCTCTGAAATTACATGAGGCTTACTGCTGCTCTGATGCCCACACTATAACTTGTATTGCCCATGTTCAGAGTCTGCTACATATTGCAATAAGCATAATCATTCTTTTTTATGGGGTTTACACCCCCTCTTGCACCTCAGTATGCACTAGAAAATTTCCAGTGCTCAGAGTAGGCACAGGGCCCCTCTGGAGCAGCTACAGCTGGACCCTGGGAGCAGTTCCAGGTGCTACACAAGTGCCAGTAGTGGTGATGTATTACAGCTTAGAACAGGGCTATCTGACAGTGGAAGCGTGGTGCAGGAATGAACCATCAAGTACAGTAGCCATGTTTCTGACACTGCTTTTGTGTGATGAATACACTCTGATTTATTAACTACCAGTTGAATAATACACTGACTTATGACCCAAATCTGTTCCATACAAATTAACTAGACAGTTTTGGCACATTTATTAAGTAATGATTGAAAATAATAATAAAAGCTCTCCCAGTCATATTCTTTCAGAAGTCTGTGAAATACTGAAGTTGAGTAGTATTAAAAACACAGGGGTGGTGAAAGTGCCCAAAACCACATACGTCTAAGTGGAGCGCACGTGTTAGCAGAAAGAGAAGTGAAATCACAAATATTCTGACTACAGGCACCAGTAGTTCTGGAATAGGATATCTGTGCCTTTACAACAATGAAAGTATGGCAGCATTTTGCCATTTTTATGTTAAGTAGCTACATGATGTGAATTAATGGATATCTTTGGAGAGGAGAATAGTGAACAATTACTTTTATAGAAAAAGATCTATCTCTAAGACAGTGGTCTTAGTTTGAATTAACACCTGTTTGGGGTTTCTTGTGTCTTTAATAGGTCAGTTTTCCTAATCTTATACTGTCACACTAAGAACTATGTCACAACTGTTTAATAAATTTGCCAGTGTGTCAAAGGCATTGTTCAGAGATGAGTGAAAATATAAGTGGTTTCAATGATGTTATAACAGCAGCGAGCTTGTCTCAAGGCAATAGTAGGGAAATATTTCCAGAAGTAGAACCTTATCTGTGATGATTTTGCTGTGGTTTAATCTACCAGAAGAATAGTTTGCTCTGCTGTTTGGCTCTGAAGGCAGAATCTCTCTTAGGACAGGTATTTTATCCTCTGATGTGAAAAGTTTCCTGAGTTAAGTAATGCAGGCAGGTATTAAGGTGCTGAGACTTTTATCATGCAAAGGAAAAGACATTAAATCCTCATTGTTGAAATAATAAGCAGATGCTATCATCTCACAGTCAAAGACTTAGTGCATCGTGTTAGATGAATCACCTTCTTAATATGAAAATGATGGAAGTCTTATCTTAGAAAAATAACTTTTAAATGTATAGTATTAGAAAAATGCTCTTCTAAGCACCCACAAGATAACCCCTTTCCTGTAACGTCTATTTTATGTCTTTCTTCCTTCCTTTAAGAATGAAATTGAACAAATAAATAAGTTTTCTTTTTTTCTTGTCAAGCTGTTGGCTATGTTTAATCATATTATGTAAATCCTCTTTAAAAGCTTCAAATCAGTTTTGGGTCTTACAATGTGTAATGTTGTTCAAATACAAAAAAATAAAAATAAAAAATCAATTTGTTTGTAGATTAAAGTAGTTCTGTATGGACCCTAATGAAAATTACCGAGGCTATTTATTTTTAATATAATCCTCACACACATCCACCTCTCTTCCCAGCATCCTCATCAGTTCTCACTTCTTCCATTCAGGGAGGCTTCTTGTGTTGCAAGCTGAATTGCCCAACTCTCCTACTAGTGGTGCTAGGTAATAGTGGTGCTAGATAACATTTTGCTGATGTTCCAGCACTGGTTTCCATTACACGTTTCAGTCTGCTTTCAGAAGAGGCTCTTAGCACGGAAAAACATAATTCTAAGTAAATCTGCAAAATGTAACATACACCAGTGCAGAGGTCACGGATCACAGTTGTGTTGGGCTGATGCAACAGTACCTGTGGTAGTACTTCTCATTCACACCACTGTAGAGCAAGGTTTCTTCTATAGGTCGTGCTGGAAAACATGACTCTTATTCATGTCTGCAGAAAAGCAGTAGAAACATAACTGAGATAAGTTAACCAGTAACTGATGGGTTTTTTTTCTGTTAGTGTACTACAGTGGTTTATTAACTATTTTTATAGTTTTAGAAAAACTTGTTGCAGTATAAAGAATAGTCTTTGACTTTCAACTTCCATGGCTTAATTCATCACAAAGCAAATTTCCTGCTTTTTCAATATATTTTCATATAGCTAGCACAGTGCTCAAAGTCCTCAAACCACAGCAAATGTGCTAACAGTTACACTTGTTATTAGGTTTTAAGGCCCACATAAGCAGTGGCTTGGATCAGCTCTGTGGCCCAGCCACCCACTTCTTCACAGCTGCTGTGCCAGCTGTGTTTGGTGAACCTCTGGAAAGACGTTCTGGTGTCCTTGGCATCAAATGCCTGTGGGATTGTGGTCGGTTGCTTTACCTACATGGGTTAGCACTTCATTGGAAGCAGCATTTTTGTCTTTCGCTGCCTCCTGGGGACAGGGCAGGGAGAAGGAAGCTTGTCTCCCCAGCAGGCAGCTCCTGACAGGGGGGCCTGGCAGTGACATTACAGGTTCTGGTAGGGGGGTGTCCAGACTGGGCACCAGCTTGCACAGCTTCCACAGATGGAATACAGTGACTGGGTTTTAGACCAACACCTAGCTGAAGAGTGTGGATGGCAGAAATGTTAGAAGCTGCTGAGCATTGGTATGTCCAGAATGCTTATACCCTGCTTGATTGTGTCTGTTTTAGTTCTCTGACTGAGCTTTCTGTGATAGCTCCAAAGCCTTTATTGATGGTAAGCAGTATCTTGTGTGTCTAGGCATGTGTACTGATGTGAATACTACTGCCTGGAATACTAAACCAGTTCCAGGAAAGAAATCTGCTTGGGACAGCCATCCAGATTTCCTTACACCCAGTGCTCTGGGATGCAGTCTTTGGCTGCTAATGAAATGATCATCATGAACTGATTCCACCAGAGGACCGAGGGGCTGAGATGGTCTGTTGCAATTTAAGTGAGGTCTAAAAAGAAAAAGGAATATTGGTCTATTCTGGATGTATACACAGAGTAAAGCACAAAGTCTCACTGGTCTGTTTTTTTTCTGATTTTTTTACTCCTGACCAGTGGCAGACACTGCTCTAGAAGAGTAAAAGCTATATCAAATCATAGTTTACTTTTTGAAACACCAGCTTAATCTGATATGTGTCGCAAACTGAAGGAATCACTGTAAGTGATATACAACTATTAATGTGTTCAGGTAGCACAGAACAGACAGATGCAGGTGAAAATAGCATTTCAGAGTTTTTTGCAACAGTGTTTCATAAATGTGTTGGGGAAAATAAGATTTTCAGTTTGCTCAAACAAATAATTTCTGAAAGAAGTGCTAACAGCTGTTCTATGTCTGATATTAATAATATTGCTTAAAATTGTAACAGTGCAAGTAAATTAAATATTAAGTTCAAAGAAATAAATATGTTTGAGGACAGGATTTGTATTTGTATTGCAATGCACTGGTAAGATTCAAATCCTATTGTACACATTTTGTAGGCAGTCTAATACTTTTTATAATCAGGAATATTTTTACATAGTATAAAATGAGTATTTTCTAACACCTCACATTACCACAAAATCTATTTGATAATCTTTAACAGTTCAATACAGAGATTAAGTTTTTATCTGTATTACGAATATTCTGTTCAAATGACTCACTGTAGTTCTACCACAGCAGGAAAAATTGTGAAAAATAAAAATGGTTTGATGTCTAACAGTTAAAATACGTGATTTTCCTCTTGCCTCTACCTTCAAATATAGATACAAACAACTGAATTTATTAATTTAGAAATAAGATTTTTAATAAGTACACATAAGCACTTATAGATCAGAACATTTTTAAGTTATCCACAAAATCTGATTAAATTACCATATTATATACAATAATCACACCTGATCATTCAAAAAATGTGATGTAGATTAGATTACTAATTATGTTTCTATTTCCCAGTTTTCCTGTCCTTTTCATCCTGTGTGATACACTCATGGTGATTGCTGTATGCAAATTGCTGGCTCAGCTGCACTGAAAGTGATGCAGAGCTGTTTCACTGACCTCAGTAATAACCTCATCAGACCTTTGCCTTCTCTGATCTTCTCTTCATCACATTGGAGGATTGAGCAGCCATTCACCATAATAGCAATCCTCTAGAACTGATGTGAGGCTTCTTGTGTATCTGTGCTGGTGCTAATCCTACTATATGTACATATATATCTATATACCTAGATCATATATATATATATTCTCAGAAGCTGCTTTTTTACTATTTTCACAAGCACTACATTGCTTTTAGGTGTAATTTTGGAAAAGAAATTTGTTTATTTAAGCATGAAAAAGAATTATAATAATCTTAGAATCATTTAGGTTGAAAAAGATCATCAAGCCCAAACATAATTGACAGCATTTCTTTTTCTTCAGATGTTTGATGTGACCATTTTAAAAATTCTTTTCATTTTAGGAGATTTTAAGTTCTGGAGGTTAGTGTTTTATTCAGTAAATCCTTGCAAAATGCCAGACTGGAATAGATGTCAGAAAGGCTCCTTTTCTGGTCAGTACCATGCATACAACTAAGGATGTGTGAAAAAGATGGTATCCTCTTGAGCAGTACAGTCTAAGAAACACTAATAAACTGAGTTAAATTGCTGCATGTAGAATATAATTAACCCTGTACATGAAGAAGTCTTCAGAGAAGACCTTTTCACAAATAACATTGTTGGGTTTGCATTCACTGTTGTGGTTTTAACAATTGATGCACATTCCATTTATGATAACAAGCTGTGAGTTGTTTAATGGGAGATGAGGACTTGCCAAGTTCTGTGAGTTGTGGTATTCAGGTTGTCTTTGTGCATATACTTGGTCTTTGCCATCATAGTTCCATTCTCTTATGGGTGTGATACAGCCATATGGGAAGTCTCTGACTGATGCAGTATGGAATTATTAACAGAGTCCTTAATGTGTGAAATGCCTGAATGTGCAATCATATGAATATGGCTTGCTCCAAAATAATATCAGTGTCCAATGAGATTACGTGCAATAATGCAAATGGTGCTGTGAGTCGTGCGTGCTTTCCCTGTACTTCTCCCTCACCCTTTATTGCTGTATCTTCTGAATTCTCCCTTCATTTTCTTTCAACAAGGCAAGTATGCCATGAGGGATCTGGTCCACCGACTGCCAGGCGCTAACAACAGCAACAGCTCGGCAAGCAAGGCCATGTCTGATGACACCGTCACTGCCATTTGCTGCACTCTGCATGAAGTCATCACTAAAAACATGGAGAATGCCAAGGCCTTACGAGACGCAGGCGGCATTGAGAAACTGGTTGGCATATCTAAGAGTAAAGGAGACAAGTATGTTTTGCAAATCACCTTGCACCTTTTTAACCTCCCCAGTAGTTATTACTAGTCCTGAATGTGTTTGCCTTCTCTGTGCAATCGCGAGTTGAATCCTTTAGTTGCATCAGAATTCCCATGCCAGTGTGAAGGGTGACAAGAAACAGGCAATGCCAATACCAAAAGTCCCTCTGCTTTGGTTTATTTCTGATGTGCCTTCATCAGTGCAGGGAGTGCACTCCATGTGCATTTTAAGGAAGAGTAATTGTCTACAATAACCCCTACCTCTAAGCAATTGCAGAAGATCCTGATAAGTATTAGGGATCAGAGTAGTTGGATTGCCCCCTGCACAAGGCGTGACAGGTGGAGGGGCCCTTTGAAAGTAAGGACCTCACCACAGTCCTGATACTGTTCCTCTTGATCTAGGAGTGGAGAATGTAAAGTCACTGTCCCTCTTCACAGCACCCTTTTCCCTGCCGCCAGCTTGGTAGTAGATCTGTGGATTTTGACTGGTTGCTTCTGAGAGAGCCATTAGGCTGCTTGGTGAGGCAAAAAATATCTTGCATACAACTGTGACATTTTCAGAACAGCTATGGTTTCATCTTGTCTGTTTGGCTATGTACACACCCTTCATGAAGAGTTCACTCTTTATCCTTCTTTTGCCTAAAACAGATAGCCTGGTTCTCATATTTGTCAACCTGATGAAGTATAGTGCAATGGGACTGTGGCAGTTTGAAAACAAAAAGCCTTCACTGTAGTGTACAAAACCCATCAGTCCAGCTACTCGGAGCTGTCATCACACAGCCTACTGCAGCATCAGAGCTCTTAAAGAGCCCCACAAAGCCAGGCCACAACCTGAAGGAAAGATTTATGCACCCTACATTTGGTATGAGAACTTGTGCTCGCCTATGTGATCAGAGCATTGCCAGTATAATTTAATCACATTTCTTTCCTCTATTGTCACCCTTTTCCTTTCATACCAAATTCATTATTGAAACATTCTTGCATTCAAGTTGTAAGGGGTAAAAAGTAGTGTGACCAAGTATGTGATTCCAGTTGTGGGAACTCCCCATGTTCTCCCAATTTATTTATATTTGCATTTTGTAATTATTAAATCTACCTAAATTTTTTATTCATATTTTCTGGATCAAATGTACTGATGTTGCAAGCAGGTTCATATCTATTTCTCTTAAGCCAAATGTGTATTTCCTCAGAATAATGCATTTGTCTACCTGTTCATTATCTGGTATCATTACTACCTGTTGAGTCTGGAATTTTTGAAGTATCATGGGAAGCTTTAGGAGGATCCAAGGGCATTTCCTGTCTGAATGTCCCTCATAACTGTGAAAGACATCTATTTCTAATTAATGTAGAGCAGAGTAATTCCAAAATGCTCTTCAAAGTCATGATACACATCCCTCCTGCCAAGTACTTTGACCTGCAGTCCTGTGTTATTATTTTTATAGGTTACACAGTTCTAGAGCAAAAAAAACCTGTCAACACACAGTGCTGCTAATGCCCATCTTAAGTAAAAGCTCAATTTTTCAGCTTTCAGAAATGTCAGTACTCTGTGCTATTGGTTTGATTTGGTTTCTTACGGGTTCAAACAATTCACTGTTTGAAAACTGAAATTGCTGGTTCGTTATTGGACTGATAGAAAATTCTGACATGCTCACTTTAATACAGTAAATCACTTCTGTATGAAATCATTTTGTCCAGTATGAAGCAACTGCTTCTGAACATGCAGGATTCTGAACTGGCCATGCATCCTGGTATGTATCAGTGCCAGTGGTGTGGGGCTGGCCCTGATAGCCTTTGGAATATGCCCAGGGCTTGAATGGTCTCCCTGTATGACCACGTGAGAGAACTGGTGTTCATAAGGTTGTTAGATTGGCCAGGCCCATATCTCCATAGCTCCTGCCTCTCCTCAGTGCTCATGGGCTGGTGGGCACAGTTATTTTCTTGGTTACTCCATGCTTACCAGCACCCTACCAGCCAGCACAGCTGGAAGTATAATAAAAACAATTATGCTTGAAAGAGTTTATCAAAATCCTGTTTATTCACCAATTACCCACCTACTGCTGTACTCTGGATGAGAAATGGAATCGAAGTAGAAAAAAAAGCACCAAATAAATTACCAGGGAAATCTTGTATGAATGAATCAGTTGTGTCATAACAACGCTTTACCAGCTTGCATGTCAGCCTACCAGTGATCCTTTTCAAAAATCACAGAATGAACCTGCCCAAAGCAGTAACTTATGCTTGCTGCTGGTTTTCTGGTTTCTCTTTGATGTTTCAAACCATACAGCTCTTCTGAGTAAAACATAAATCACCTCAATGACTGCCCTGAACTCCATCAATCCTCACTCTGGACTTTGGCCTTTGCAAGGTTTTCTAGCATTCTACTGCTTTATATGTATTTTTGATCCTTCACAGTGTATGCTTCCTTAATGGGCTGGGTTGTCTTCCTGGTCCTTTTCTATTTGACCCTTCCTCACTGAGATGAATACTCTCTGATTTTTTTTTTAATTTTTTTTATTTTGCTTTTGCCTTTTTAAAGTATATTTTTTAGTTACCTATTTCAGCAGGAATATATGACACCAGCTGATTGTAACAATAGTTTAGACCGTCTTGACTTGTCTGAAGAGAAAGACCATGTGAAGTTACATGGTTTTCCACATGACATTGTATTGCAGTCAATAAAGGATAATGGTGTGAGCAAAATCCTAGTCCACATTTGGATTCCTAATGAAATTTATCATAATTTTTTGTAATCAGTTGTATTTCAGTATCTTGGCTCTGCATTTCAAAACCAGTGCTCATCACTTATCTAGAGTTTCTTTTGGCCACTACTGAGAGGACCTTAATGTGTTCTGCACACTATCCTGAGCTGGAGTTCAGCAGCTTGCAGAGAAAGAAATTCTGCTCTGACTCCTTGTCCTTTATGCCAAAAGTTGTAGTGTGTCTTAGATGTACATAGAGCCAGCTGGGTCCTCAACAATTTTGCCAATGCTCCTGTTCCTGTTACTATGCTCTCAGCAGAAATTCCTGTGTGAACTGAGATGCACAAGTTTTGCCCCTCACTGATTGACTAGTACTATAGAAATAAGATATAGTGCCCTTGCTTAAAAACACATTGGTCTCCAAGATGCCAAGCAAAGATGTTATGGTATACTTGAAACAAACTTTATTTGTGGGTTTAAATCCATAGTGATGCATTTGAAAATTGGAATTAATGGTGTCCTTTACTGAACAGTCTCTTTCTCACTCTTTTTTTCTCTCTCTCTCCCATTTTAATGTATGTGTCTAACAGGCATTCGCCTAAAGTGGTGAAAGCAGCATCTCAGGTCCTCAATAGTATGTGGCAGTACAGAGACCTGAGAAGTCTCTACAAGAAGGTAAGGCTTGGGTTTTTTCTAGATTTATCATCTTTCCTACTGTTACCCAAATTTGGGGGCTGCGAGACTTTAGACCAAAATATTTGTTTATGTGACTGGAAATTCACTTGGAAGTTTCACTTAAAGTTTCAGATACTTGGATTTCTTACGTTTTCTGTAATTTCTACTTTTAACATAAAAATGTCCTTTGAAAATATGTGTGGTGGTGAAAAGGGGGTGTGAATTTGATTTTAAAATAGATTTGTACAAAAGATGCTGGATCTGACAGCCCTGGAGAGTGAAATCCTCTGTTTATAGAACAAATGTATGTAAGCTCTCCTACTGGAACAGTCCTTCTTACACCTCCTCACCTCTTTCTGAGGAGATTTCCAGATTTCCAGCCCTTCAGCTCCCAAATTTCCTCATGAGAATGTAAACAAGAGTATCTGAAGGAGTGGTGCTTAGGGCCCAGCTACATTATGGAGCTGGGCTGAGACCTGGTAGCATTGTTTCTAATCAGCCAGCAGAAACCAAATGCACTTGGTTTTCAGACAGTCTCTTGAGTCCATAGTACCATGCCATTCCCACAGGCCTGCTACCCTCTTGAAAATGAATTGCAGTAGAGTAATATAACACTGTGAAACAGCATTCTATATAGCTTTTTAAACATAAGAGTCTACTTAGTAAATGAAAACATTTACAGTAATTCTTGCTGGATATTTCCAAACTGAATTACATTCCGTGTAAGTGTCAGCCTGCAGATTTAGTTCTTCAATGTCTTCTTGCTTGAAATGTCAAATCTTATGTAAGTGATATTTGTATTTGGAATCTCATCAGACAGAGCTAAGACTTCATGCAGCATCTTCAGTTCAGGCCCTAGTGAAAACTGAGACATAAGGATGGTGAAGTAGGGAGGAGTTGTTGTTGGTGTGGTCTGTGTTGCGTGTACTCTGCACAAGGAAATAGCTTAGTTACATGAAATGTATGCACCAAATCTCAAGCTGGCAGAAGCTGACCTTCTGTGTGAAATGCTGTTCTTTTGCATGCCTCAGCCCTGCTTGTGTCAAGTCAGAGGAGTGAGGAAGATGATTATTGAGTCTCTCCCATTGTTCACTTCCAGTATTTTCAGTCATCCTTGGCAGCCCTAGGGATGCCATCTGTGAAAACGTTCCAAATAACAAGCTGGTCCTCAACTGTCCCATTAAGAGGTGGGAACAAACATGAGCCAGAGTAGGCTTTTCTTGATCCAAGGCAGTAACACACTCGAAGTGTGCATAGCCTGACTTCTGTGTGTGTGGGTGGCTGCACTGTAGAGGCTGAGCTGTTCTGCACCATAATCTCTTAGAGGTTCTTACAATATCTGGCTCATGTCCAACCTTCTGTCTGTATATATGTGCTGTGATGGAAAAGCAGTTTCTTGGGTTGCTCCATGCAGGAGGTAATAATGTTTGTGCTGTGTGGCTGCTGAGTTTACTGCTACCTAAGGGACACTGATGGCTGCTGGTGTGACTGCTGGTGATGGACTTACATACTAAGCATGCTCAGGTACTAAGTACCTTGCATGCTTACAAGAGCATTTTCCATGGCCACAAATACATACTTGTGAAATGGAAAATAGGACGGGCTAACTTTAGAGGTAGCTTCCACGACACTCATAGCAGACAGATCATCTGTATTACCAGGAAGAGAATTGTATTAATGTTTATATTACTTAATTCCTACACAAAATCTTAAAATGAAGATCAGTCTCTGCTACATATTTGTATACTAATTATATGCCACTATGTGTGCTGTTAAGCCTTGTATAAATATGGTTTCTTGTAATCAAAATGTTCAGATAGTTATTTTTAAATACTCCTTTTTGATGAAATACATACAATAATCTTTATAAAATTATGATATTTAATGAACTTGCCTGTAATAGGCTGACTCTTACACTGGCTGTCTGAGTTTAACCACTATTGGAAGGCAAGTGTTATGGTTTTATGATAGGAAAGTTAGAGAAGTTTCACTATACTAATAGGCAGTTACTTGGGTAATATAAAGATACTGGATCAATGCAATCTTTGTTTTGTCCCATTAAAATATATGTGTACCAGTAAAAGTGAGTGAACATACAGTGTAATATGATCAGCATTTTGCAGTATCTTGCAATTGCATATCCTTTTTTTGAAGTGCAGGTAAATCCCATTGCATAACATCAGCAATTTGCTCCCATGTGCTGAAGTATCTATACAATTGCATTCAAAGAATTGGCCAACAGAGACACAATTTTGTATTGTAATGCAAGGAAATTGCAAGCATCCCATTATAGTTAAGTGAAAGCAGCAGCACTTATCTTCTGTTTGAGAAATGATGTAACCAAATAGCTTGAACTTGGTATATTTTTAAAGGTACACATTCACAATAAAGGAAGAAGTTGTAAAAAGAATAGAAGTATTATTTTTTGTATTAATGGGCAAAGAAGGCAATACATATTTACTGCTGATACAGTAGCAGTCAGTATATTTAGTCCAAGTGTGACTGGATCAGCAAAAACACTAAAACCTCTTTCATTTTTCTAATTTTGCTCAACATTGCTAGGAACATCCTACAGTGAGCAGAAACTGCAGCATAAACTGCACTGACACAATCCCCAGAGTTGGGGATTGGTGTGGATGCTCTTGTTTTGTGGATGCACTGTGCACTGTGTTTGCAGAGCCGTGCCACAGCCTGTACTCTCCACTGGCAGGTTCTGTCCAGTGTCTGGGGATTTCCAGGTCATAGGTGTGTTGTGGCTTTAGTGGGACACACACACACTTGTTAGGCTGGGCTGGTGTGGGAAAGGCAAAGAAAGTAAACAGCATTCAGATCTGTGAGTGAGGTGATAGTGTTAGATGGTCCTCTCCAGGCTTGTGCTTGGGCAGGAAAAAATCAATTTTGCTCCCTGGTGTGGTTCACTACCCTAACACAGTCCAGCAAGGAAAAGTTGTAAAGTGCATCAGTATTTCTGGTCCTAAAACTGTAGAAAAAAGAAAAAGACTTGACAGACAAAGAGGAAGCAATTAATTTAGTCTTGAAATTAAGGAGCTGCCAGCGACCCCAAAAGTTGCAGGTCCTTCATTATGCAAGAGCACATAGGAAATACTGCATAATTTACAAGCAATAGCTGGTATAGAAATCTAGTCTGAAAAAGTCCACCAAGAGGGAAACAATGTTCAGGTTCAGTCACATATAGACAGTGATTAGATTATTTAGTGTGATTAATTTCTGGAAAGGTGACCACATTTTTCATGAGTAGAGGAAATATGGTCTCCCAAAGACAGTATCATCATTTTCAAACTTCTTTGTTTTCTACAAGCGAGACATATATTCATAAATGATCGTTATCTGTTTCTGTTTTCATGGGGTCTGTTCCAAATTGCTTAAAATATTGATTTTCAAATATCCTTAATTTTCCCATGGTCCAAAGCCCCATGGGAAGGTCAGTGGCTCAAAAACAGGGAAAAACAGGATACAGCAGCTATCCCACAGTTTATTCCTATGCTTCAAACTCCTGGTACCCCCCTGCTCTTCAAGTCTCTTGGCAACCTATATTTTAGAGTTAGCAGAAGAGGCAAGTGCTGCTTACAGCACCCAGAAAGAGAGATCCTACTCCCTTCATGCTTAGCCTCTTAAGCAAGGTGCAAGGAGCTACTACAGGGCTTCTTTAAAGGACCTATTTTTGATTCAGTATCACTGTCCCCCACTCCAGTCTCTAGGGTATTCACTGGTTAAAGATTTGGGGACACCTGAGAAAGTATAGATGTGACTGTAAGAGAGCAAATTTCCATTAGCTGGTAAACTTTTCTCTATGTCAATATTCAAGAAAATAACCAACTACTCTTAAATACAGATAGCTTGTTAAATTACATGAGGAAATTTGAGCAAAAGGGTTGTGCTAAGTGAGCTTAACATGAAAGAAAATTTATTAGCTAAAAACAATCTTCAATTAACATTAAATGAGTGTAGTATTTATGAGCTGGAGGAATTGTCAGGAAGAATATGTTTTCTCTTAATTGGTTTGCTTTGTCTAACAACTCAGGCTCCAACAAAATATGTTTACTTGCTATCATTATGTTTACACTTACTCTGTCTTCCAGTGTATAAGTAGAGGTCATGATAAATTTGTAGAAAAGATTTTTCTTTCCCATTTATTTTGGTAGGTTTCTGTTCTGCACGGAATATTAGAAATGTTTGTCCCATTTGTCTGCCATCTGAATAAAGACACCACCCAAAGCTAGAAACCAGGGAGGCTATTTGGAACAGTTGTCCTTCAGCATGTGTTGTACCTTTTACAGCAGGGATACTTTTGTGATAGGCATTTAATGGAGTCACTCTCAAGATGGCCTCATCTGTCATTGGTTGAAAAAAATATATAGAATTGCCTGAAGTCTTCAAAGCAGTTAAGGCAGCATGGATATAGTAAAAGTCTTGCTTTTCATGTGACTTTCAGAATAATAAGAAGATGACTTTATGAGAAAGTCCTTTATGACTAAATGTTCCATGAAAATTGACAGCATTTAACTTCAAAACCCTAGTCTCAAGGAGTTTTAGAATCTAAAGTCGTTTCTTAAATAAAATATACCTACTCACCTTTTAAAAATGTTAATTACAGTCTCCTATCATGTAGACTTGGGACACATCGTTTGGATTTTCTTCTGGTAAGGTTGTTATTATCAGTCAGACATTCCCCAAAAGGAAGCTGGTTTAGGTTAAATTTATCTAGTGAAAAGGTCTGTGCAGAACTTAAACCCTACATTAAAGACCTAAATTCTAAATCCAGAGCTCAATAATTCCTCAAAAATAGTGGCTTGACTTGAAGGAACTATTCATGTGTTCAGATTGTTCATGAGCATATGTACTTTGCAGTGCTGATTTTTCAGCAGGGCTTAATTTATTTCTGTACAATTGGCAAAAGCTTTTTCAGATTAATATGTCACCCTCTTAGAAAAAGGATGAATTAATTTAAGATAAACCCCCTTCTATAATATGAAGCTAAAGTATCATTATAGAGCAGGCATTGTCTAGAGCCCATTTTTATATTAACTATGAAAATGCAAGTACCTGATTAATAAATGATTGACTGATTGATTGATTTATGGCAGTGGGCGTCCCCAAGCTTCAGTGTGACTGATGACAGAGGATTTTCACCAACCCACGACTCTGGGTCATGGCACGCTCAGCACACTCTCTCCCAGAGCCAAGAAACCAGAATCTATTCCCCAACCCAGGTATTCTGGCTGTCAGCTGACCAGTCTTGAATTGTTGTGTTTCATGCATACGGAGATTTGTACCCAAAGCAGTTCTACAGGAGACCTTTGAATCAAAAGTAACAAAGCCTAAATGAAGAACACACTTTTAAGTTGCGCAGTTGAATTCCCTGAACCCTGTGTGTTCTAGATGGAAAGTGTCTAAATTCACTTAGGAGAGTATGTTCAAGGAAGATACGCAGAGTTCTGCTCTCTCTGAGGACAGCACATATCAGTGAGAGAGAAGTGCATTACATGCAGTTCCCTGATAGTCCTTCTAGCATTTCTCTGATCTTTTTCCTGACTGTGTGAACCTTTCAAAGAGAAAGGAGGCTGCTAATAAGCAACAGCAACAGCAGATTAAATTTATCAAGCACCTTGCTTTGTTTTCTGGCACAATGGCATCTCTTAAAAAAAAAAGCAATTGCTGGACATTTCAATAAGGGGATCCCAGGTAAACTGGCACATCTATAGAAAAACCAATGTGTCCAAGAGTCAATTAAATTCTTAAAACACTAATTTTTAAAATCTCTGTTAAGAGTGGTACTGTATGTTTCCTTCAGACAGAATTATAGGGGATGAGAATTAGCAAGAGTGGCTTTCTTTTTTGGTTTTTTGGGTTTTTGTTTTGTTTTGCTTTTTATTTGTTGTTTTTTTGTTAGGGGCAGTCTTTAATTTGAGGTACTAAAATTCCATTTGCTTAATCAAGTATATTCTTCTTTTATTCCTTTTAATATATTTTTTTTCTAAATAAAATATTCCTTTGTGGCATTGTGGCAAAACCAAAATACCTTCTACATATGCACAATATCCTAGTAAGTCCATGGAGGGACTGTGTTTATGTCTGTGTATTATGCATGTTTTATATGTATCTATATATATTACTATACATATACAGACATATATGCACAGTCATACATATATTCCCTGATAAAATATTTAGAGGAAATTTGAATTTACTTGCTTTTCCAGGCCCCACAGAACATAGGAGCTATGCTATTTCTTTCATTTTTTTGGTTTTTTGCACTAAGCTTGCCTGAAAAAAAAGAAGACATCAGAGAAGATCTCATTTAAATACTCCAGATATAAATATCTTTCAAGGTTAGGGTAAATCCTTTTCATCTTTAGTTAACAGGGATATAGTTAAAACACCCAGCATTTCATCATCTGATATATTACATTACTTTCTTTTGTTAGTTAGGAACTAGGCAAAGTCCTAATTTTACTTTATATAAAGGAAATGTGGAAATTTTCTGCTGAAGTAAAATACTCTCAAGCCTTTTTAAAGCATCTTCTGAATAATTTTAATAGAAAGCGATTCTATAGACAATATTGCAAATGAGTTATAGTCTTCAAATGTATACTTTTTTTTTCTTTCTTAAGAAACATGTGATTTGTCTTCAGTTGAGCTTTTTAAATGTGGCTTGCTTATCAATTGGCAATCTTGTGAAATACTGTATCATGAAATTGTCATTGGATTCAGTACTAGAGAAAAAGTTGGCATTACTGATTTTTGTATGTGTGTGTGCATTCTTAATTCTGCATTTTATGCTGAATATTACATTCCAGTGTTCATGTAAGATAGGTTTGCCTATCCCAATGCACACACAAATATGAAGAAGTTCGTCATTAAAGTAAAGGCATATTTTGTATTCTGCAGGAAATGATAGGTCGTTGCTGCAGAGCAAAGAATAATATGGTAATCTTTTCCCATTATTTCTTAGAGACATGAAAACCTCTTCAGTGAGCAATGATTTCATAGTCTTGAACTTCATTTTTACCTTGATACTACTTTTTCAACATAATTTGCACTAGGCAGCAGCACCATATATGTAAACTCACCATTTAACTTACTTCCTCTTTTGATTGCATAAACCTTCCCAGGGATTGTATTTTAAAGAATCATTCAGACCTTCGGCAAGAAAATTTTAACATTTCTGGCTCTTTGATTGCCAATTGCCTGCTTGAATAACACCCTATTTGACTATACAATAGGAATTTACATATCATGAGAAAAGTCATGAATCCTAAAGGAGAAATTGTGCAAATAAATGGAACTGACATATAGAGGCAAACTCTTTGGCTTATGCAGAAGTAGTCAGAAGTATTCACACAGGGAAAAAGTGATGTTAAAACCACTCTTGAATTTTTAAAAATAGAGAAAAATCTCATCATTTGGCTAAACATATAGTCTTCACCTAGCTATGGTACCATTTGAAATCTTTTGGCTACTTTTTTAAGAAGATCAAGTTCTTTAAAAAGAACAAAATATTACAAAATACCAAGTCAAACTGAATGTTGTTTTGATTTCACTTGAATGCCCATAATTATCATTTCACTTGTGGTGTCAAATGAATATGTTCTGATTTCCTCAGCTTTTTCATAGTCTCATGTAATATTTTTGTAGGTTCTTTTAAATTTCTGTTTATTAACAATCGCAGAAAATACTAGAAAGATAGAAAGTGGTTACTATTATAAAAATACATTTTGCAGGCCTAAAGAGTGTAGAAAATACTTTGCAATCCAAAATATTCGCGATCTTACCTATATCACAATGACAACACATGGAGGAATATCAAATCGTGATTCAGAATCAGTTGTTAGAAGGAGATGTTCTCAAATATTTTGTCCTTCTGGATTCCATAATTTACTATGTATTAATATGATTAATAATTTATTTTAATAATTTTGCATTTTACATAGTCAAAGTCTTTGTCATGCCCTCAGTAAAGATTTATTCACTGTGCTGTATCACCTACTAATTCTTTAGTTATGTTTCAGTATTTCTCTTTGAAACAATTTCCATGTCTATGATATTGAAAATAATTAATAGCAATCTAAGATAGTCTGGGCTGAACTGAAAATTCCATACCAATGATCATTTTTCATTAAAACAGACCTGCCCTTACTTGCACTATTTCAATAATGAATTAGATTTTTTAAAATCAGGCATGATAAGAGCAAAGTTAGAGCAAAACTAGTGGAGTTTTTTTTCAAATATTTGTGTTTCTGTTGGGCAACTTATCTGTATGTTTGGTTGTAAATACCTCTATATACATACATGTACATGTATGTATACTCAAATGTAGTGTGTAGATGTAAAACTTAAACACAACACAGACACTGCCTTTAAGGATGATGCCCACAATACCCATAGCTTGGATATTATGTAAAGTTTCTTTACCCAGAGAGTGTTTGGGTACTGGAACAGGCTCCCCAGGGAAGTGGTCCCAGCACCAGCCTGAGAGAGTTCAAGAAGGATTTGGACAATGCTCTCAGGCACATGGTTTGTCTCTTGGGGTGGTTCTGTTCAGGGGAAAGAGTTGGACTTGATGATCCTGATGGGTCCCTTCTAACTGAGGAGATTCTGTGATTCTCTAATTCTATGTCCAAGCAAAGAGACCTTGGGAATGTGTAAAGAAATAAATCCTAATGGTTTTAGTTGTGAGCTTAGGAAGTATCTACAGCTATAGTTGACTGCTGCTTTTCCCCTGAGGGCATTAAGGGCATGATAGTTCTTCCTTCTAGCACTGAGAATTGTAGCAAGCAATAATTCAACACCCAAATTTAACAGTAATTCTTCCAGATAATCACTAAGGAGTGCATGGAAGCTTGCAGCATTTTCATCCAAAATCTACTAGACTTCAGGAGGTACTAAACAAATGAGAAAAGAATCAAAGTTTATCCAAACAATTCTGTAGGATGAGCCATATATATGTGGCACCAAAGCATCCTCAGCATGGTTGCTGGGTCTCATGGTAAGCTCTAGCTGATTCATAAGGCAATGATGAGGTACTGTTTAGTTAAAACTCAAGTCCACTCCAAGGTTGCTAAGTACAGATTTAGAAGAGAGAAATCTAATCTCATACTTGTGTAATGTCTGTCCCCAAAGTCCTTCATCCTTTGAACTTCTCTGAAGAAAAGAAAATTTAAAATGCAGCCCAGGAGTCAGTATCTTTAACTTAAAGCCTTCTTTCTGAAGGGAATTGTATAACTGAAGTTTCTGAAATATCCTTAGGGTAGAGCTATGAGGAGGCATCCAGAATCCAGAAGGTTATGCATAGGTCACATCTACGGATGTTTTTTTCAAAAGTATGGTACCTCAGAATAAAATAGGATTTTAATATTTGAATAGAAAATAGAGACCTAAGAAAATTAACTTCATATCTTTTGGTACTGGGAACATTTTTAGTCCATTTAAATAATACATTAAATATTTTAAAATTAATATCAACATTAATTAATGGCAAACAATGTTTAGCTTGATTCATATGTACAATACTGAAAAAAAAAATCCAAAGTCTTTCTGAAGACTTCTAAGTGTTTTAAAGATACATGCAAAAAGAAACTATTTTTAATTGATGTCAATATTTTTCTCCAAAATACATTCAAGGAATATTATTTCTACCATTCTGAACAAAATGTCATATTTAATGAACTTGTATGCTTAATATTTGCATATCTAGGTTCAGGTGCAGATCAAAGTAGATGTGCAGTAAAGAGTATGGGTGAGAAACTCGGTTGCTCTCAGCAGACTTGAATGGAATTGTTGGATGGTGTTGGATGGCTGCTTATAGTGTTGGAAATGAATCAGATCAGTAGAACTTTTACTTGCAGTAATAGCACACTCATGGAGGGAAATAATTTAATTTCTGTGTCAATCACAGCATATTCTGTCTCAGAGGTAAGTAGTTGAGTTGGGATAGTCAATGCATAACAGTGAGCATCTTTTGCTGATGCTGAGCTGTGTGGATGTACTTGCACTATCATCTCTTCTGGGTTCTGTAAGGACATTAAAAGTGTTTATTCAATTTGGCCAGTACATTTTATTCAGTCAAAGGTCAATGAAATATTAAGCTGCTCCATCAATATCCTACTTCCAGTTCTTTGGTGTTCTACATGATGTAATAATGAGTGGGAGAAAAATACTAGGAAGTCCTCCTTTCTTCCTTCTTCTCTTCCTAAAACTGCTAACTGAATTTAAAAATGCCCCGAATATGTCTGCTATTTCAGACTTTCAAAAAGAAAGAAACCTTTTATTTTGAAAGGAGTCTCTTTTGTAGTATGTGTGCTTTGTTCTGAGTGTTTTACTTCCTTTACTTGCTGATACAGTTTGTCTTGATGAAAGAGCTGTAGCTACTTCTTCCTGCAAAAAGTAGAAATGAGAACTTTCACTGGAAGTTTCTGAATTGTTTTTATTACTTTTAATTGTAGAGAGTGCTTTTAGAGAAAGTTGAGGATCCTCTGAATTGGGAGTTGTAGTCTTGGGTCCAACAGCGTGTTTCTCTTTGAGTTAACAATACTTACTTTGTGGATCAGAAACTGGTAAAGGTATATCAGTAAAAAACAATGCACATTTCTCATTATTAATGTCCATGTGTGCTGGTGAACTACATGTTCAAAGCAGAATATCCTTAAACTCACACAGCTTGGCAGTAATCACTTGGATCTCTGAGTCTGATTTAAGTGCAATTTGTGCACAAACTTTTGACCTAAAACCAAGGATAGTGTGAGTTCCTCCAGTGAGTTTCCTGAAGGGGCACTGATTCCCATTGTGTCAGACAGCTCCACATTTAAATAAAATGATCCTCTGTTTTCAGCTGCACTGCTGCTCTTTGGGAAGCACAAACTTCTAATGGCTCTTGATAACAGTCAGTATCATCAGTACTACCACTCTTTACCTTAAGGGAGAATGGTGCAAATTCTATTCTGATACGAATTTTTTTCATGTTTTACACTCACAAGTATAATAGAAGAGTTGTATCTGGGAGTTTTTTTATGGTTTCATGCATGAAAAATAAGAGTAAGAGGTGTTGATTGATTTCTAGCCTTTGGAAGGACAGTAGATTTAAGAAACTGACCTTGAACATAAAGAGGTACTTGATATTCTGTGGCCAAGAGCCAGAGTTTGCATTTCTAGATAGTATACATGTTAAGATAGGTGGAATTGCATTACTAGAATGAAAATTACAATACAAATCAAAAATCATTGTACACATTTTCTTGCAAGCAAGGTTTTTTTGTACACACAAGATACAAGCAAGAATAGTTCCTTTGTGATTCTAACAATTTAAATTATATACCTTATGCAGGAGAAAATAGAAGAACAGAAATTCTAGCTGAAGGGCCAAGTACTGCCTTCATTTCCTCTAAAACATATTAAAACAATTTTATTTCTGTATAAGAGGCAAAGTGATGCTTTGAGAAATTAATTTATTTCATTTTATTGCAGTATTTTGAAAGTTTTATTTTTTGGCTGCATATAACCTTAGCAAAATGAATAATGAACTCTGCTGTATCTGAAATCTTGTCCTTCATGCTTTGCCTCACATACTGTTCTCCTTTCTTGAAGCTATTTTATTCATCAGATTAGGTCTTGTCATCTTTGCAATTCACACAACAGGAAATCAATAATTAATTATGGATAGGTAAAGCAATGCCTCACTGATTGCCTAAAACATCCAAGACTTGCACTTTATAAAACCACCGGGGATAGTTTCCTTGCTGTTTCTCACTTGAATGGATCTGGCAAGTAATTAGCACTATCTCTCCCTCATCATGTGTCTCTTCATAGCTAAAATCAAGGGATGAGGTGTAAAATTAAAGATACAAGATCCATGATTAGAAGATTATAACAGTGCACATCAAAAAGTGCATTTGAAAAAAGAGAAAAGTCACCAAGGCCATCCATGGTATTTTGAAAGAAAAAATATGGATGATACTCTCAGAAGAATGTAGTACCCCTTGCACTGCAATGGAAGAGAAAAACAGGGAGAGAAAATATTGTAGATTATTTTGAGGTGGAATGCTGACAGTAGGAGAGTAATGGCATTGCTTTCAGAGAAGCCGAGATGGAGGCTGGGAGGTATGTGTCTCATTTCGAAAAAAATGAGTTAACCACCCATTCTGAAAATGTCACTTCAGAGAGCCTACAGAAAACTTAATAATCCTCAGCCAGTGTCAGTTTTGCTGCAGTTAATGACTGTCTGACTAGGAGCCCTTCTTTAAACCTCATGCTGCCCTAAATACGTATTTCAATATGTATTTGTCTTTCAGCTTCTTAAGCAATTGAACTTCTGCTGTGTCTGGGATGTGAAACGGTCAGTTATAAGTAAAAGGCATTTGTACACTGAAATTCAGAGTAAGAAGACAAGTAGTGCTGAGGTCAAGCCCACTGCACCAGAGAGGAGAGAGAAGCACTGTGTGTGTCACACAGCTGCACCAGCTGTGGAGCTACATGGCAGCCCCAGCGTGTGGCACTGGGACAGGGACTGAGGGTCCCTGGAGAGGTGGCTGCTCCAGTGGAGCTCAGCCACCTGCCCTGCCTGGCCCTGCTTCTGCTCTTTCCCTTGGCTCAAGTGAGGCACTGCTTCCATGGGGCTCTCAGCACAGTCTCCATCCTCTCCCCCCAGAGGCTCACACAGGAGTGATGAGCCTCACACTCCCAGCATGACCTTTAACCAGCAAACAAACAGCTTCATCCTCATCATGAAAAGGCATGGGAAGCAAGCTGTGCTATCCTTTAACCACTGTTGCTAACTTCTCATCCTGTCACCAAATCCTGCTCTTTTATCCAAATTAATGTAATATTTTTAAAGCCCCAAAACGTGATGGTTTTCTCTTTTTAAAATAATCTTCTGGCTTCTGTAACTTGTGGAAAGGAGACTATAAGCACAAACACTAAAATCTCCAAATTAAGATGGGCTTCAGTGATGCATGTCTTCACTTGGGGTCTGTTGATTTTGAGTGCTTGTCTCATAGCTCTTTGGAAGAGGAGGGGAAATAGGACATTTGGGGTCAGCAGCCCTTTTGAAGTCATTGAAATCACTCCAGAATGAAGGATTTAAACCAAACAGACATGTAAGCTGGGAGAACACCAGGATCTTCCAGGCTCAATCCCTACTCTTCTCTTGAACAACATCTTGATTTACCTCTTTGGAAGCAAAATATAAAATCCTAGGATTAAAAATGTTAGAAATCATTAGAATTGTAGAGTAACTGATGTCACTAAATTAAAGTTTATTTGTAATATATGGTAAAGCAGATCAATGTCCAGGAATTCTTTTCTGGTTTTGAGTTTTTCTGGAAACAACACAAGCAAATCCAGAAAGAACTATACTTCTGGGAGTCATTTACTGTTAATAGGATTTGACAATGTAAATCCAATTTGAATTTGCAATTTCAAAGAAAAAAATTAAAAAACACCTTTGGATATAAATTAGCTAGTTTATCTAAAACTAGTTGAGTTTTTTTTTTTTTTTCAGGAGTGTTTCTAGAGTTTTTGAAGCTGTAAGAATTCAGCTGAAATCCCTCTTCCAAAGTAAATCCCTCTTCAAGTAAAAAAGGCAGGGGCTTTTTTAGAGAACTGTTGTCTGGGCATCTCTTCCTCAGCAGCTCAGGGTGACATTTCCTTGTCATCTCCTCCAGTGGTGCACAAGTCCTGTTGGTGGGGACTAGTTAACTTTCTCCCTTGCTGCCATGGGGCTGGCTTGATGTCTTTATTCAGAAACACTGGGAAATGTATTTATTCATTCTATTTTATTAAGACAAAATAATAGGATCCCAGATTGAAACCCTAATGATAAGTAAGAGTCGTTGTTGGTGATTGTAAAAAACGCATTATTTCAGAAATCCCATATGAAAGCTCCATGAGATATTTTTGTGGATCACCCCAACCTTGTGACCATTTCAGATTTCTCACCACAGTCAACTCATACACATAATTTTCATGTGGCAATATAGGTAGATTATTTGATCCAGTTCTAATTTCTGCTGTGTCCTATTAGGGTTGTGACAGCAAATTCCCACTGAAGAATTGCCCAGACCTGTGTAAGTCTGATGAGCCTTGACTTGGTTCACATCAGATTTGTCTTCTGCTGTAGACAGCGTCACAGTGGTGCACACACCAGTTGGGATGTTTCATTTAACCTGACAGTGCTGCTTTAGCTTGTGAAGGAAGCAACAGCAGCAACTCAGAGCAGTGTGTGGCTGAGTTTCAAAGTGAGTAGATCCCACATTACATACTTACAGGCACTTTGCCTTGTTGCAGTGTCACCTGCTTCTAACACTACAGTGGGTCTAGTTACTGATCCCTGAAAGAAACTGTCTATCTTCACATTTCTACAGCTTATAACCATTATAAGAACAGTTATTACTGCAATTAATATCCTAGAACCAGTAAAAAGCTGGGTTATGGATAAGGAAGTAGGATGATGAAGCAAGTCTGGTCCTATGTGCTTCAAGTTGTCTGTAAAATATCTGTTAAATCAGGTTACAAAAGGATCAGACCTGAAGCAAGAAGCACCACACTGGAGAGGCTGTAAATTTCAGGAAGTCAGGACACAGTTATCTATAGTTTTTCAGGCTTTTGCTGGTTTTTTATTGGATTTGTTGCATTGTTTTAATTTTCTCTTTCTAGTAGGAATTTTCTGTCTACAGGAAGTTGTTCTTCTCTGTTCCTGATAATGTTCAAACACCTATGGCCAGGAGTCTGAGCAGACTGTGCTCTTCAACACTGGAAGATACTGAGCCATCATGCATCATACAGTTTTTCTAGACCACTCAGTGCTTTTCAAGTCAGTGTCTTATAACAGTTCATCAACATTATCAGTCAGAACATAGAGCTTGTTTTCACTTTTGCTACATGGCTATTAGCACGTGGACTGTTGTGGGATTTCTTTCTCAGTGGATCCTGTGAGGTATCCAGGTTAGGCACCATACCCTCCCTGACTCCTGGACATTCCTTGGCCACCTCAACCCTCTATTATCTGTGAATTCTTCAGGCAGGAGCTCTGGTTCCCTATTGGGTCAACATGTTGTCAGTTCCCATTAGGGCTTAATTCAGTCCTCAAAATGTTGCTGTACTACAAGAGAGAAAATGATATGTCTGATATCATTCACCTCCACAAATCAGCTCCTCAAATCAAAGACTCCACTATCAGTGACTTCTGAAAATTTGAAATTCTTGCAAACAAAATAGAAAACTGCTTTCATTTTGCCCTTACATTTTAAACACAAAGATAATGCCAAGAGAAGAAAGGAAAAAAAAAATTATATTTTCATGAGACATTTCCAATAGATGTTTGGCACAATAAGTTTAGTCACCCTGACAAAATAATTATTTTAGCATGAGCCTGATGAAAATTATTTCTTTTCAAAATGACTGAAAGTTGAACAGGGAGATAAAGAACCTGTTCACCCCTTAAGCCCAGTAAAATGTGATCAGAGAGACTGCAGAATCACTTTAATTTTCTGTAGCGATCATCCAACTCCTATCCCAGTTTTAACCCTCAGCTTTACCAAGAGGATGATGTCAGAAATATGTCACTGCCAATCAAGCTTTAACATTTGGACTTTATGAAGTATAATTGATATAATAGTATAATGGATATATTCAGTATAGTCAAAATATAGACAAATGGCCAGTAGAAGATGCATTGGAAGGATTTATAATGGTATTTCTGTACTCTAGTTGTTGTCTGTCCTGTAGTGTGCAGTTGGCATCTATTAATTTATTACTGCCATTTAACAAATGCATCCATTCTGTAACAGAATTGCATTGAATTGCTTTCCAGTTTGCAAAATCTTCTTGTCTTATTCTTCCTCTCCTAGATGACTTGTGTGGTTAGTGAATTGGTTTCTTAAATTTAGTTTCACATATTTAGGTCTTGAGTTAGCTTTCTTCTCTGCAGGACACTAATGTATACTGTACCTTTAAGTACCCAAATCAATTTAATTAAATTTCATTACAGGCAGTAGACCTGAAACAAACTAATGAAAGCAGCCATCATTTCAGGTGGTATTTATCTAGCTATTAAATTGAAAATACCCCCTTTAGGCTCTTAAAATTAGTTTCAATATTTAATACTAATAGCTTTTGGAATTGTTGATGGGGATAGTTTTAATAAATTTGTTACAGTTTACCTTTACAAGGAAAGAAGCTTGTTCCTTGTGCAGAAGGAAGCTAAAGATAAATAACTTAAAAGTCTTAGGGTTTTGAAATACTGTGAGGTCTAGGAGCTGTCCACACTCTATTGAAAAACACCATGGAAATCATGATACAGTGATAGTAGCAATGTCAAGTCAGTACAAAATTAGTCTTAGAGTTTATTGTTTACCTCAGTTGTCTTATTGAGCTGATCTGGCTTGCCAGCTTGAGAGTTTGTAGCAGAAGTTATTTGAAGACCTCATTATAAGCACTACTGTCACCAGAGAGAAAAATGAAAATTTGCAGGGAAGAGAAGAAAAACATCCTCTGCAGCAAAGACTGCTAGTGCCAGCATCTAAACAGCTCTCCTTGGTGCTCAGGCACCTTGCAGTGCTGTGTCTGAGGCAGCAACGTTGGCAAAGTACCTGTTGTTATCCTGTGCAGCAAAATGGTGCCATGTGCTGCTCCTGCAGAGTCCATGGGATGGTGCAGGTGCCAGGGATTTATTTCATCCACTTCTCATCAGAACCAGGCTGCAGATATTAATGTATACAATGCTGATGGGATGGGCAACAGGCAGAAAGACTTAGGGAAAGACTATCATCACTTTTTTCTGAATGATACACCAGGGCTTTACTTGAGGGAGGCAGGAGTGCAAAAGGAGAGTATACTTGGCCAAGAATTTATCCACATCCACAGAAGTGGAAGCATTTCTACCTTCTCTATGTAAGCATGGAAGGTGGCTCTTCTTTTGCAGGCAGAGAGTAATAAATAGTGCATCCCTTTTCCCTTTGTCAGATCTAAAGTCTGTCCCCTTCATAGCTTCCCCTTCCTCAGTCTGTTTAGAAGAAAATTTATTTTTAACAAATAAATTCTCTTGTTGGAAACTACAAAGGAATGAGATATAGTCACCTTTCTTGTAAGAAATTCTGACCCCAGAGAAGGAGAAAGAAGGAAACAATTTTTCTCCATCAGGATAAAGGCTTGGGCTTCTCACTTCTTTGCTCCTTCAGGTTTATAACAGGCAAATCAACACACAAGTTATTGTTAACCAGAGAGAAAAAATTAAGGATATATGTGTTGTAGTCTTGATGCTTGGATAAGATTATTGGACTTAAGCTATTCATTGTTACTCTAAGCTATTATGTCTGCTTTAAAATACATGTATTTTATATATCTGTACATATCATATATAGTAATTTCCAATTTGATTTAAGAAGTTAGGGCTTCATAGATGTTTTCCTTCCATTGTCATGAACCCTCCCTCTAGCTTGGAAGATGTGGTTTGTGAAGAAACTTAATTTTGGAGACCAGATATAGATTGAAAAGGTTGTATATAGAAAATTTTGGTTTAAGGAAGTGGTATTAAGATCAGTTATTTCTTTTTTCAAGTTACTCTTACTATTTTTTATCAGTTAACTAGATTTCTCCTTTATATTTTCTTATATGACTGATTAAATATGAGGTGCAGTTCAGTGAAGTGTCTTAAACATGAGTGATAGAGAACAGAGTCACTATTGACTCCAGGGAAAGCCCTGACTGTACTGTAAAAGCCATAGCCCAGATTTCACTCTTCCTCTGTTTTGTCTTTGAAATTGCAGCTGCAATGCACCCCTGTTTGTATAAACGCATTGCATGAGGAGTGCAGACATTCGAACCTGTAGTTAGGTGTCACCTCTGTCTGTCCTAATTTGTTTATAGAATTTCCCTCTATGAGAAGTGTGAGTATCTTCTTTCCTCCTGCTGTGTCACAATCTTGCTGAGTTCTCTTCTGAGAGCCAGGTGCTCCTGGTGTCTGTGGAAGGAAGTCAGACAGATACCTTGAGCAAAGGCAGAGCGTGGGAAGGGGTGGGATTCATTGCTGGATGTGCGGAGTGGCTGAGTTAGGGGGTGGGAATATTCTTTACTACCCCAACCGTGAATTATTCTTCTGTAAGCCAGAGGAAAATTCCAGCTGGTATTTGGTAATGTTTTATTGTGTTTATTTTTACTCAGCATTTCATTGCAAAACTTTTGTTTAGCACCGTGCTTGGAGCTTGACTCAATTTCCACTGAGCCCAACAGAAAGCGGGGATTTTTAAAACTGTGAGACTAGGAAATCTCAGTGTTACTGATTTAAAGGTAACTTTAAGCACTGATAAAGACAGTTACAATCTATCAATACTGGAGGCATTTGAAATATTGTCATTTAATGAGAACACTATCAGAAGTCAGTTTATGCTCTCATGATAGTTTCAAACTATATGTAATACATTTTTAAAAATGTGAAGTTCATTATTTTGGATTATTGCATTATGTTATGGTGCAGGAATAAAACATGAATTATTTAAACTTTCCTTTTTTTATTTTTGAACTAGCTGTTTCTAGTATTTGTATTTCTTTGCTGCATTTTTTAATATGTCACCATTAACATAGTTTTAAATAGAAGGAATAGAATTTTCATTTTGTATGCCTTGAAGAAAACTGGAACAAGAAAAATTAATTGATTCTTCTTCTCTCATGTGTGAGCAAAAGGACAGTTATAACTAAGCTAAATAGATGTGCAGTCTGGTAATCGTGGAACTTCCCAATCTACTTATTCCAAAACCTTCTTATAAAATGGAAAATATTTCAAGCCAGAATTCTGTTTACAGTGTGAAAATAAAGAGGTAGATAAAAGGCAGAACTATTAAGCAAATAGCCTAAAACAGTGTTAATAATTTGAGTCTTTCTGAGATGCGTTGTTTTATAGAACTTTCTACATTTATTTTTAATCTTGCTATGTCAGTGCAGTCAGCACATCCTGTCCTGCACCACAGTATATTTACCACCCAGTGGCAGGAAGAAGACAGCAGCCTACTGGTGTATCCGTAGTGGAAGCACCAGACAAAAATACTCTGCTTAAAGCGGGGAGCTGTGCGGTGTTTTCGCTGACTTGTCACGATTCTTGGTGTTGCAGGATGGATGGTCACAGTATCACTTTGTAGCCTCATCTTCAACAATAGAGCGGGACCGGCAAAGACCGTACTCCTCATCCCGCACGCCCTCCATCTCTCCCGTGCGCATGTCTCCGAACAACCGCTCAGGTAAGGCTGGCCAGGCACAGGCAGAGGTGACCCATCCGTCACCGCCTTTGTCCCTGACAGCTGCACTTCTTGTTAGCTCTGCTGGAAAGGCGCAAAGTGTGTTCTCTACTGTCACCAAATCACCTGTTCAAAACAAGATTTCATTTCTTTTCAATGGTGAAGTTTTCCGAAAGAAAGATTATACCGCAACATTTTGTCGTAAATTCTCCCAAAGTGCTTTCTTGGTGGGGATTACCTGACTGGGTCTCAGGGTAATGACGTCCATTGGTAGCACCAGGAAATTCTGTTGCTCATTTTGCTAGCCACTATGTGATTTATGACCATTTTGCACACTTAGCAGAAGTTTAAAGACCCACATTACTTTTTTGTCAGCTTTTATTCTGGGTATGTGCATATACGTATGCATAGGTAAGTTTCGCAGACTGGTCTACAAATCTTTGTAGATTCTATATGATCTGCACAATGAACTAATGTACTTCAACTAATGCCATAGTGCAAATTAATTTTTCTGTCTAGAAATCATGTAATCTTTCCCTCACTTTGTTCTAAGGTAGAACATACCTTTGTTAGATAAAGCCATTCCAAATGAAAAATTTTCAAGGCAAACAAAGTGCACTGTCAGGCTTTCAGTGGCCTTTCTGCTGCTTGTTCAATCAAATGTTGTCATTTTATAGGTACACCAAGAGTGTAGGATTAAAATTGCCAAATTTATGATTGCTGTTATGCCATAGTTTGTTTGTTTTTTAAGAAAATTATACTGCTAATTATCTAGAAGTCTTACTATCTAGTTATTTTAGTCCTGCAGAACAGCAACTGAGGAGATGTGAAAATGTAGCCAGAAGTACAGTGAGAGCTGCTATTCTGTTTTTAAAATCTGCCATTGCACAAGTCCATAAAGAGCTCTTGTTCCTTTTTTTCTTCAATAAAACGTCATCTTGATTGCACGTGCAAGGTACTTGAAATGTCTGGCCCTGAGATCTTAGTTCTGTCTCTTGCCAGAACTATCTTCTCACTTCTGTTACTCTAAATTTTGGATGAAATTTTACTTCTGTCATCAGTTATCATAAGACTGGAAAAGCACAAATAAAGAGTGGCTGTTTCTGAAGGAAGAAGAGCCCCTGTCATTACACACCAGTCAGCTCAATGTCAGTCAAGAAAATTGCTGGAACAAATAATCAGAACCTGAGCAGCTCGAAGGTAGTAGGAGCATAAGTTACTACTTAACTCTAGAGGTATCTATTTCTACATAATAATGTAAGTTGCTGTGTCTTGTAGTATCCATATCAAATGCATTCAATTCCAAATCAGTAAGTATAATATCCTATGATCAGTAAGACTCTTTTACACAACATTTTTATGGACAAGCCTAAGGCAGGCTGGCCAACAGTTCAGAAAACATCCTGTGAGGTAAATAAAAAACTTACTTAAAACCATTCGAAGGAAAGGGCACAGAATGCTGTGCTTGGAGCCTAGCCTGGGTTCAGTATTCTTCAGTGGTTTTAGTAATGACCCAGATAATATGCAAAAATTACTTATTACCTTTGAGGGTGACATAAACCTGGAGAAACTCATGTTCTTTGAAGGCCATTATTGAAATTCAAAATGATCTTGAGAAATTGGAGGTAATGTTCAAAGGGAAAAAAATAACCAATCCTTTAAAAATAAATTATAAGGAGAACGTCTGACTAGATGAAAGTTCTTTAGAAATTGTCTGGGGATTTTTGTCAGTTGCACACATGAATTGGAAGATGGAAAAATCAGGATATGAGAATACCCTGAAGGGACTATAATTGTTTAACTCAAGTATAAGAGACATGAGATGGAGACAGTGGGAAGAGGTACACGCCAAGTCTTCAAGCATGTAACAGCCAGCCATGAGGAGGAATGGTGTGAACTTTCTCTGCTTTCCTAGCAGACAAATGGAAATAATGAGCAGCATGGAGTGAGGCTAGACATCAGGGAACATTTTGTAGCAGTGGGGAGAGTAAGCCCTGGAAAAGACTGCTTTGAGCAGTTATGTGATCTCTGTCATCAGAGATCTTCAGTTCCAGATTAAAATCTGTCAAGAATTATGTTGCTATACTGGATCCTTCCTTGGGAGGAGTAAATGAACTCACACCATACCATCCATCCCTAGGACTGGGTGGTAGCAGGCTCAAACTACTGTAGAGAGCTCTGTATTCTTTTCTGTATCCTTTTCTGTATCCTTTAAGAATTAAAGCAGAAAAACATTAATATCAATTTTCAGTCTAATATCAACCAAAGTCTTTGCTTCCAGTAAAAACTCTGAAAGAGAGTGTTTCTGCATTTTAATGCTTGCCAGAAAGTAGTTTTCCTCTCATGGGAGGACAGAGGGAATTCCCACAGGGAACAGAGAAAGATGATTTTATCTGTATCAGTCAATTTTGTTCCAAACACTAGAGTGTTTATAACCATTACCAGAGCATGTGAAACAAAATGTGTCTCTCTGATAGCAGCTTTTTCAAGGTTTGCATTCTGGCCTGCTCCCCATTAGATTCAAGCTGCCATTAGCTGATTTGGTAGTTTAACGTCATGTTTCTTTATATCTGCCGGATTATCAGCTTTAGATTTACATCACTATTGACAAACAGTTTAAAAGCAATCCCCAGTTCTAATGGCTTCATAAGAAAGAACATCTGTCCCGTATTTGGCTCTGTAAATTCAGAGGCCAGGGCCAGCAAAACCAATTGAAGCACAATTCAGCATCACTTGTGCTTCCCTACTCCATAGTTAAGTGCAAGTACTTCACTGTTGCTTAACTAAAAAAGGTAGCATGGTTTAGAGATGCTGGAGATATGCCTCAAGGTCAAGCTTCACAAAGAGTTCGTATTACTTTTTTTTTTATTATTTTCCTTGTTTTTGAACAAAGGCATTGTTACTGGTTTTGAGCTTCTTTGTACACATGAAATACCTGGGTGGAGGCAGGGGAGGGTGTGGGGGTAAGCACCAGCACTTTGGTAATTTTTGTGTCCTTACAAGGCTCTGGGGGGCTCTGCCACTCACCCTGTGCTCCTTCTCCTGCCCTCCACAAGAGGGAAAGTGCACTTTATCTACCAACACCTAAATATATTGAAGTCAGTTTACATGGAAGCCCTTTTTTTTTTCCTTTGCTTTTCTCCTTTTCCTAAGAATTGCAAGCTCTAAGGCCTCATAATCAGTGCCAGTGATCACCTCCACATTCTCCAGTGTGTGAGACGAGTATAAAACACAGTTCTCTTTTTTGTTACCTGTACTTTCCTCCTTTTAGCTGTACCCTGAGTATAGGTGACAAAGGATTTGGTTTTAATAAAATTAGTTGAAAATAATAGTTACTTTAATGGCAGTTATTCACACATATAGATGTTTAAAGAGAGAGAAATTATTTGAGTTACCATTGATGGTATTCTTTTTTATATGTCTTCTACGTGGGAAAAGGCTCTTTTATTCCCTTTTCCATTAGAGTAATTTAATTACTTTGTTTATTTTCAAGAGAAAATGGAAAAAAACAGATTTATAAGGGTTTTTTACACACAGTTGAAAGTTAAGTCTTTTCAATGGAAATAAATAACCATTCTGAGGAAAAAATGGAAGTGCCCATATCTGAAAGTTTTGACAAGTTGAATGAACTGAAAAGCAAAAGGAGAAAAAAAAATTGTTGTACTTTTTTTTTAATAGCAATCTTAGATGTTGGATGTAAGTAAAAAGAAATTTAACATTCAGAAATAAATCTGTGTTTGCTGTTGATTGTCCAATAAATACATTTTGACCTTGAAATAACAGCATCTCTTCCTCCATAATGTGGTAGTGTTTCTTCAATCAGTTTCATGTTAGAAAACTAACAGATATAAACTTTACTGAAATGCCTACTCAAGAGTTAAACCTTACATTCAGTCATTTATGATTTTTAAAAAAATCCATATTTGTTACCTAGCAAGTGCCCCAGCCTCACCTCGGGAAATGATCAGTCTAAAAGAAAGAAAAACAGACTATGAATCAACTGGAACTAACGCCACTTACCATGGAAGTAAGGGAGAACACACTTCTAGGAAAGACACCATGACAGGTGAGATTTTGCTTGCATAGCATATATAAAAATCAGCTGTGATAGGACCCTGATTTTATAGGATTGGCTGGGCCTGTTGCACTGGGGAAAAGAGTCAACCTGTTTTGGTTAATTCCCAAGTTTTAGTTACCTTGAGAAATACAACTGAAGGTAAATTTGAATGAAAACAATACTATGTGAAAATGATTTGTGAACACCATGGTTGTGCGCAGAAGATAAGCTCTGAATCCAATTTTGCATGTCTGTCTCAATTTTACATTTGTTTTCATTTCAGAAGGAAGTTGGCTGATCACTTTGAATTAACTGGTATATTTGAGCATGTGCAGTGATCCCTAACATCTGTCTTTTGCAGGGAATGCTCTCCAGGATCAGTTAACTTATTTTGTATGTCAGTATTGATAGGAAATTTGTGGCTCTTTGTAAAGTTTATCCGTGTTACTTTCTCAGCCGGGTTGATTTAAATGCACTAATTTTCTCTGTATATTGTGGCTCCTATTGCTGGTTTCTTTGAATGCCTCTCTTCCAGTGAGCTCATTAATCTCTTAGCATTTCAGTAATTAGGAAATTTTGAGTGCTTTTCCCAGTGCTGTGCCTCTTCATGAATTCTCTTGCAAAATACATGTTGGTCTTCATCACCATTGTACAGGCTTATATAACCATTATTGAACTTTTTGTCAAGTTTATGTAGTGCCAAGCATCACAATCTCCTCCAAATGCTGCTTCAGGGCAGGCAGAAAATCTCACTGAGAAGTCTGAATGCCTGTTCCCTTCTCCCATGCCCTCTGTAGAGGTCTTGCTCAGAGGCAATGGGTTGTTCACCAGGAACATGATGACTCAGCATCAATCCATCCATAAGATCCATCCTTCAAGACTATTCAGAGTATGAAGATACACACACTGCATCTACTATGTTATATGTGATAATGTAATCAAAACCTAAAGACCATCCTTGGAAATTGTGTGAAAATGCAATATGGTATGTTAATTAGCCTGAAGGTGAAAATCTGAAGAGAAGAATGACAGTCAAGAGCATTTGGAAACTACAAAACTAAGGAGTGTCTTGAATGACTTCTGTGGGGTACTACAGGAGAGTGCAGAAGATTCAGTCAAGGTATTGCATTTTATGTGTCTGTAATGTTTTGAGTGTTTATAGTCACTGCACAGGGTGGTTTTCTATAAAAATTCATTGGCCCTTACTTGGCTGATTGTGAAGGAGAGGACTGAAGTCTTTTCAGCCATTTGTCATGGACCCATAAAGGCTGAATCTCAGGAATAAGAGCATCAGGCTGAAAAGGAAAAGGCAGAAACAGTACTGTTTTGTTCTAGCTGTATCTCTAAATTGAGACCAGCAAATTATAATGGAAAGTTCACAAAATACGTGCTGAAAATTTGTGTTTCCTTGCAGATAGTCTTGTCTCTCTCCACACATTAAAAAAAATGGGCTTTTCTTTTCCCTCACCCCTTTTCATTTCTTCTTTCTGTGGTGTTTTTCTTCTCACATTCCTACTTCCCTTATTTCCTTTCTCTTGCAATATCATTTTCAGATTGTGAGACTTGTACTGCCTCAGCAGCCTTTGCTTTGATTTTTGCATTGCATTTTCCTGCAACATTTTCTTCTATTTTGTCTATTTCTATTGATTATTTGGGTGGAATTTTAGCAAGGAAACTTGAAACTCTTAGCAGCATGCTCAGCTATCAACTGTCTTTCCAGCTCCTAAGCTCAGTGAGGGAAAAAAATCAAAGTAATTCAAATCAAAAAGTGTAATATTTCACAATCTTACATGACCAATGTACAAATAAATATGGAATTAACAAGTAACTTTCTCTCTTTCAGATCACCAAATCTCTGCATGTTTGGGCTAAGCTCAAATTAAACACCATTATAAGAACAAAAGAAAATGACAGAAGGAGTTCTGCTCATCAACATTCAACATGGAATTTGTGTAACATAATTGTAGCTCGTTAAATAATAAATATTTGATTAAAAACCCACATGAAATCAGCATTTGTGATTTTGTGAGACATTTTGACTTGTATTGAGTGGCCTAATACAAGTTCATGTAGCAAGTTTCTTGGGATGCCTTGCATTTCATTGTGTGCATCAGACAGTGCATTGCAGCCGATACAGCCACAGGACTTAGATGAATGTTTTCTCAGGTTCCACCTGGCAAAATGTACACATATTTTGATCTGCTGTTCTACTTTTGTGCCAAGCTGATGTATTACACAAAGCTTTCTTTGACTTATGGATTTTACACAGAGTGTAGTGGCGCAGCTGTAGTCCCAATTTATCCATGACTGTCCCCATGCTCTTCTCCAAAGCTCTTCTCAGTTTATAGTTGAAAAATTTTATGACCTTTGGACTGGGACTGAAATAAAGGTTTTTTGATGGATTTTGGAAGTAGGAATGTTGGCTTCCTGTCATCCTGAGGATTTGTTGAGAAACCTCTGGGGAAAATGGAGAATCTATGAAGTAAACAGTTTGGCTGAAGATGATAACTTACATTGATTTCATCAGGATAGCCAAAAAAATAGAGGCACAGTATCAAAGTTCTCATTGCCCTCTTCACAGGTTTATGATGCCTTTTATATTTTCTGTCTATTTTGTCCTCTGTAGAAAATAATAACCAATAATAAAATTTTGTCACCTAAAGTATATTTTTAAGGCAAAAACTACTATGTTCAGTTTAGGAAAACGGGAACTAGAAGTGCATGTGATAATGTTATTTATGCCATGGTGTTTTCCTTCAGAACAGGGAAGATAAGGCTCCTGTGAACCATCATGGTTCCTTTGAGGTTTCTTTTACTTTCTTAGTTCCCTCATTGAACTAATATGTAAATCATAGTCTACATGCTGTGTTTTCTCTTCCAGCAGCAGAAGAAACTTCTGATTAATTTATTTTACCTTTGGTTATAAAGAATCAATCATGAATACTTTTGTTATTTAAACTTATTGGCAAGTCCACGTATACTCAGATCACTAAAAAAACACCATGAGGTGTTACAGGTGCTCAGGATTATTATTATTATTATTACTTTCAGGAACTATAATGCACTGCAATCTTTTCTCACGCCCTTACCTCATTTTTCACTGTGCAAGAAGGTGGCAGTGGTAGTGACAAGTAGTGATTTCTGCTACCTAAGATTTGTGAGGTACAGAACCATTTTCCTTTACTCTCATGAACTAATTTTTTTTAAATGGAGAGCTGCTGCTTAGAGTAGTGTCCTTTCTTATTATCAGTTTGTGTTTCTGAGGCCAAAAGGCTAGCATTTTGTTATTCCAAAGTGTCTGTAAATGTGTTCAGAATAAGTACTTCCAAGATCTGAAAGCTGAATGTTAAACCATGAATCAAGTGACTGGAATATATGGGGATGAATTTGGTCAATGATATCTTTGTCACATAAACCACTGAGTAACGTAATTTTCAATTTTTGTCAACTGCTATGGGGAATTATGTGACCTTTTTTTTAACCAGTATCATCTAGAAGACTGAACAGGAAGGAGAAATAAAGGTATTTTTCTATAATGTCCTTTTTGCAATTGAACCACAAAGTACTGCAGGTTGATCATAGTATTCATGTTAGAATATTCACAATTTTGCCTACAAGAAAGTGCCTCTTCAGTATTATCAGGTACTGATGTTTAGAGACTGCATAAAATGTGCACATAAACACATACACTGATCACTCCTCTATTAATTTAATTTTCAGCTGGTTCTCACATCTCTGTGAAGAAAAGTGGCTGCAGAAATATCTCTCTCTTACTCCTTTCACTCCATTCCCTTCTCTTGCCATTTTTATTTTAAAAAATACTTCATTGACTTCTCTTTCTATTTGTTTTACAGTTTTACTATGACAGTACATATACAATATTATCAGGAAAAATCAGATATTAACCACACATTATCAGTCTATTCATCAGCTCATTATCTCCTTTCTTTTATATTTGTCCTCTGTTTTTGGACAGCAAGAGTCAGCTGCTCACTGAAGCATGGCAGAGTGGGAATGGTGTTCCCAGGAATGCCACCTGCATGTTCAGAAACAGGTACTGGAGCAGGGCTGCATTCATTGCTAGCAGCTACATTGCTTGACTTACATTTTCTCTAGAATCAGAATTTTCTCAACCTCCAAGCTAGCCTAAGCCAAGATTTCTTATTCTTTATTTTCAAACATTTTATGTCTCATTGATTTTATTGCTTTAAGAAAAGATTACTAAGGATTCGATGTTGTTTTGTTGGATTTTTTTTTTCATTTTAAACTTTTGAATTTGTATCCCCATCACTGCAGTGAAATCAGCAACACAGAGCTTGCAACTATTTTCATAAGCTAAAACTATCCATTTTCCGTTGTGGAATACGTGACCCAAGAGACCGTAAAACTTTAATCTGGTATGTGACATTTGTGAGCACATCAGTGCAAATGTCACACTAGTGCACTGGACAGCTACACACCAACTCTGAGCTATTTCTAGGTTTAAAATAGTTATGCTAATAGCAGCACATATGTACCACATGTCTTTTTATATATCAGTATGGTCATGACCTCCCTCTTAATGTCTGATTGCCTGAAAAGCAACACACAGATTAGCATGTGTCCAGTTTACTGTTTTACATCACATTTGTCATATTACTCTCAGATGTTGCACCTTGTACCAGTCTTTACTCTTGACTGCAAACAACCATGAACTGCATTGACCTGTATGAACTCAGTATGTTCAGTCATATCTAACTAAAAGCTCACACACATGAAACTTCAAACCCACTTATCTTGGCACATATATTCATTTAAAAAGAATGGTTACAACAAGTTCTTCCTCCATCTATGACAGAACAATACATTGAATGTCACTTTAATGTTATTTCAAGAACTAGGACTTCACAAAGTGGATATCTGAAACACTTGAGTATCTTTATATTTTGAGAAGAGGAATCGGTATAACAAAGCAACTTCTGGTGTTTTGTGGGACAAGCAAGGAAATCAGAAAAACAGCATTAAAAAGATGACATCAAGGAAAGATCTGGCAGCTGTACTACTGAGAGTCATGTTGTCATGAGATGCACCATAAAGAGCAATGTTGATATGAACTTCTCTAATACTAAAGACTCATCAGGAGGAGTATTTTCAATCATTACAGCAGAGGCTGCAGCTGGAAAATAAAGAAATATACTGAGATAACAGTCAAGTCTCAAAGATCCCTTAAGTGACAAAATGTAACCTGAACAATGAGAACCTCTGCAGATAAACTTTGGCATTAACGCTGACAACGAAAGATAATTACTCAAGCACTACTTTCCATCATTTCACCTGTTTTTATTTGCAGCCTATTGGCATACATGTAGAATCAAGAGTATCTGCCACTGGAGGAGCCCAACCAGCATCTGTCACTGGAGTTTGTATTCTTGCCACCTTAGAAAAAGGGTCATGCTGTACTTGGAGACTTCCAGGGCTCTTCTCTGTTTCCTACACAGGACTCTACACTTTCTTAGTTACTGCATCCAGCTCTTCAAGGAGCAAGAGGGGTTTCACCCCTATTAGTTAATGGTTATGAAGTTTCTTTTTCCAGCTATTAGAACTCATCAAGCCACCATATAAGCCCTGTCTTTGTCCTGCTTTCACAAACATGGTGCAGGTCTTTAAGAAAAACCATCTAAGATCTGTAAAGCAGCAGTGCATCAAACTGCCAAAAATTATACCCTCGGCATGGAATCCATGGCAGATGTGAAGATCAAAATGTATGTATTCCAGTCAGCTTTGGCTGAAGGCCATGCCATTCCTTTCTCCAGAAAGGGTGCAGTGATGGCAGGAAAGGTAGAGGTTGTTTTATGTGCAGAGGTCTGTGCTTGCACATTGCCAAAGGAAGAAAGAGTGCTTACATCCTCAGTAATGTGGTTCTTCCTAGTGGATCCCATATTCAGGACCCCATATCCAGCTTTTCAGCTCTGATGCTTGGTGCTCAGTCACAAGTTTTGATCTGTGAAAGTTTTAAAAGCCACTCTTGGTGCCTCCAGGTTTTATACCATTGTACAGAGACCTGAGAGAAGTCGCGAGCCACGTTTCAGTTCCAATGATGTCTCTGATTCACTCAACTTTTACTTTCAGGCCTGTTCTTTTATAGTAAGAGTCCTCATAACAGCATTCAATCATTGGGTAGAATGTCTGAAAAGTTAATAATGTATGAAAAGTGTGCAGCAGCCACACAAAGTGCAACCTTTATTGTCTTTCAAATATGAGAAATAACCACAGTCTTTCAAGTCCTAATGGCAAACTAAGCTTCAGCTACATTGTCAAATGAGAGGGATCAGCGAAGTCAGCTTTGTAAGGAAAATCCTTTGCTTTTCATTTTTTGGGATGGGGTCAGAAATAAATTTTTGCAAGACTTTATATTATTCTCCTTCTCTTTAGAAATACTTCCAATTTCAAACTCGTAGCTCAGTTTTGTCAATGCATTTGAGTAGTAGGATGTGTGAGAAGAAAGTAGCAGCAGTGATAGCAGTCATGGATTTGAGACTATCTTGGCCAGACCTCTTCAGTATCACTACATATTACTTTTTGCTTAACTTGTCACTTATATTTAATCACTGTATGCTTGAATAATTCCATGATAATGCAAAATTACTATACGATTAATAATCCCCATTGTCCAACTGAAGTGAAAGAACTGAAATGTTTCTTAATCTCAATATGACAGCTGCTGTTTGTTGCATGTGTTATAAGCCCATCTATAACCTGAAATTTATTATTGAATGTTAGCTTTATATGAAATTATTTTGTTGATGCATATAAGAAGTGCACAAGATTGTTATGAACATGACATGGAGCCTGTTGCCTCTAATAAATTAATACCAAAGAGATGTATGTACAGCAAAGCAAAGATGATGACCATTCAGTGTAAGGAAAAGTCTGCAGATGCTTTTAAAGACTTTGGTGTGTGGGAAAACAGGCTTTGTATGATGTATTTAATGAAAAATTCACTATGAGGCCAAAGAGGTGTTTGGTAAACCTGCTTTTTCCTTCCTTTTCTCTCTCTGCAGCTCAGAACACTGGAATCTCAACTCTGTACAGGAATTCGTATGGTGCGCCTGCTGAAGATATCAAACATAACCAGGTAAGTACAGAGACTAAAATGTTACTGTTCCAGATGGCAAAAGACTGATCAGCATATATGGAATGGAAGAAGAATTTAAAAATATCACAAATAAGCAGATTGCTTCATGTAGAATTTTACTCCTATGTCCAAATTAAACACCTGTGTTTGAATATGGGAAATGAAGTGAGGTGCTGAAGGTCAGTAACACCTCGATAGCAGTTCTAGAAATAGAAACTAGAGTAGATACACTCCTTTGTGCAGTTATAATATCGAGCCCAAGCTTATAAGACCACTTGTGGGACTGCTGAAAGTAATGAACTTAGGCAGCCTTTTCCAACCCCTGCATAGAGTCTAATACAGATACTTGTTTTGAACAAATATCATGGAGTTTGGGCCATAGCAATGCAACTGTTCCTGCCATCCTGAGGGACCATTACTAACATGTGCAGAGCAGCAGGATCCACAGTGTTCTCACATCAGTGTCTGAGCATCAGTATTCCCAGTGATAACCAAGTGAGGAATGGCAGGCTTCATTATTTTGCAGTCACAAAGTCTGCCCAAACTTACAGAGGTGACATGAAGCAGAAGATAGTCTTCTAGGGTAGTCAGCATGTGCTTATACATTTCAGATTTCAGTAAAGTCCCAACTATAAAATCAGAGATTCACTAGAGATGTCTGAAAAAAAAATGTATGGCAACCTTAGGTTAGAGGACCATCTGAGATTTTTTTTAACTGCTTATCATAAATATTCCAGTTTCAAGCCAACTAGCTGGAATGTACCAACAATACAGCATTGTCAGTATAAAGTGTTGGGGAGTTGTTAAGGAGATGTTTCTGCTTTACAGTAGCAGAACCCATTTCAGGGCACTTTTCTGTAGACTGTAAATGTTTTTTAAGGATATAGTCTCACCTCTTCCCCTAAGTCAGGGGAAAGACAGTCTTGAGTCCAAGGCAGCTGCAAAATGTTTAGCATCTTTGGAGTCTAAATTGATTACATTCAAATTCTTCAAGGCTGAGTTTTGGTCAATATTTGCTTTATACAGCTGCAAGTTACATACAGATTGTAGTAACAAAAGTGAAGTATACGCTATGCTGCATGAACTACTTTTGACATAAACCAGCACCTTTTGCAGCAGTACTATAAAATAATAAATATATTTTATTATAATAATGCTATTAAATACATGTAAAGAAATAAAATGACAAGGCAGAGCTGTAGAATTAATTCACTATTAAAGCAGTGCCTAGAGCAGAAGTTAAGATAATGCACAGTTTTGTATTCTTAGCACGAGAAATATGAGATTTACTCCTTCCATCCTGTTGCCTGCAATAAGTTGTATCTAACAATCTGTGGGTATTGCTGTCTTTCAGGTTTCAACACAGCCAGTTCCACAGGAGCCCAGCAGAAAAGATTATGAACCATATCAGTCATTTCAGAATTCAACAAGAAACTATGACGAGTCCTTCTTTGAGGACCAAGTGCATCATCGTCCACCTGCAAGCGAATACAACATGCACCTGGGACTAAAGTCAACTGGCAACTACGTCGACTTCTACTCAGCTGCTCGTCCCTATAGTGAACTTAACTATGAAACAAGCCACTATCCAGCCTCTCCCGACTCCTGGGTTTGAGACTTGGGCAGATACAAAAGCTCCAGGAACTGTGCATGTGCATGCATACCACGAGACATTTTTTTTCCTGCAAATTTAGTTTGTTAAAGCCTGTTCCATAGGAAGGCACAGATAACCAGTATGGAAAAAATTAAGAGATTTTTTTTTTAGAAGGCTAAAAGATATGAAAGCTAAACCTGGGAGTAATTAGAAAGAAATATATATATACATATATATATTTTACAGTGTGGGGCAACTTTACTGTTGGCCTGTAGAGTCTAAAGTTCAGTGCTGTATATTGAACGTGGCTGAAGGAAGGAGGAAGAACATGACAGTGGATCTGGGTCAAGAGTTAAGCACAAGTTACTGAGCAGCGTACATACTTTATGGGGAACAGCTTCTCACACTTTGTTTAATATCCTCATTCATTGTGAATCTAGGCTTCAAGTTGCATTTGGGGTTTCCTCTGTACAGCAAGATGTTTCTTGCCTTTTGTTAATGCATTGTTGTAAAGTATTTGATGTACATTACAGATAAAAAAAAAAGGTGCATTGTGTATATTACACCAATGCCACAGTGTTTCTTCATCTATGGTTCTAAATATTGCTTCAATTTCAAATTTTGAAAGATGTATGAATTTCCAGTTTTTTTGTTTTCTTTACCCCGGTGCGTTTTAACAAAAAAAAAAATCAAAAAAAAAAATCAAAAAAACAAAAAGGAATATTTAGCAGTATTGTTTGTTCTGATATGTGAATTTGTTTGTGGCAACTCAAAAAAAAAGGCATTCAGCAGTTTCTGACAATTAACATTCATCATTCCACACTCCTTGTCAACGAAGTGCTTTTTCACTGCCTAAAATTTTAGATGTAGATATTTGAAATAGATTTTTTTCATTTATACCAGTTTTCTTTATGATGATACAGTGTTAAAAGAAAATAAATTACAATTGATCTGTCATCCATATTTGCTAAGAATGTCTATTTCCAAGAACCTACCATACAAATACACATTCTTACTCGTGTGTGTCCACGTATGCATAGTACTCCGTGTGCGTGTGTTTGAGCGTGTGTGTTTGTGTGCCGTAAGACTTCTTTCCATCCAATGTTCTCCTTGTTAAGCTTCAATTTTTGTTTGATTTTCAGTTCTTTTAAACAGTGGAAACTCCAGTATGTGCTTTCTCTTACTCACTTCCGTAACCATCAATAGCAGTTCAACATTGCTAGGCCACATGCTCACAAGAGAAGGGGTAGCTGATTTTTGATCACCAACTCCATCACCCTTAGGTGCCATTTCCTTTAAAAGAGCATCTTTTGATCTCCTCTTCAGAAATTCCATTACTCTCCAGCCATCAATCAGTAAGTGCTCAAGGAAGGCAGAGTTTGATCTTGCCATCTCCCTGAGGGAATGAAAAACTAAGACTCATCAGACTTTAACCTGGACTCTCCAAACTCTTTAGACTACAGAAGGGTCCAATTTTTGAACCATTAGGACAATCATTTATTTTAACCCATACCAAAAATAAAACCCAACACCCAGAACACATTCCTCAAATAAGAAAATAAAGACCATTTCTGTGCATTTAAAGTGAAATTCTAAAAAATGTAAGGGACAGAGAATTTTTTTATTATTATTTTAAAAGAAAAGAATAGCTACATAGGCTAGGAAGCCAGAAGAGCTGGCATACTCATTTTAGCTCTTGTAATGCTGGAAGGAAAAAAAAAAGAAGCATTTCTTCATTTCTGTGATTCAGACAACAAACAGTTCAGCATACAATTTTCAGAGCATAAGATCCACCACTAATGGAGTAGTTGTAAATTGCTTAAATTGCAATAAGGGATTTGTTTTAGGTTGCAAACATTTCTGTGGTTAGTCACTGTAATAGTTTTAACATCACCTGGCACACTTCTGGCTGTGTGCAGGGGGAGAAGTCTCTCACAAGTCATCACCTGCTCTATAGGATACAGCCCAAGTAGTTCATGCAGGCAGGTATTGTGATGTAGAATTGGTTTATTGGTAATCTAGGACTATAGTTTAATCTTTTTGGCAGCTTTTCCCAGTGTACGATATGTAACCTTTGCTCTTTGTAGTAAACATGGGGAAAAAAATAGCATGCAAAAAAATTTTTAAAAATTTCAGAAAGGGTGGGTGGGAGGGGCACAGTGGGCCAGATGTATAGTGAGGTAGACAAAAATACTATTCATAGTTTTGGACACAGGTTGTTTATATTTTATTTATTACATTGATTTTAATAAGTGACATTTGCAGTGCTCTTTTGAACAAAGCACGTTTTCAGTATAAAAACTTTTTTTTAATAAAGAATGTCACTCACAACTGGAAGTTCTTCTTGACTGCCTGACAAACAGCAGGCTTGTGCAGCTCTCCAGGCACAGGTTTGCCAGCAGGCCAAGGGGATGCATCATTCTGTTCAAAGTTCTTAGGACAGGAGATTGTTGTAAGTTGAATATATTTCCATTCTTCAAACTACTGAAATGCCCACATTGCCCTCTTTCAGCTCCTCTTAGGAATTACTTGGAGTCAAATGTTGACCTTTGCTCAAGTGAGAGATTCTGGATTGATGACGTGGCATAAAATACCTTTTGTCTATACTTTGTGTTTGTTTCCATTTTTCTGTAGTGGCAAGTGCTCCGACTGATAACGTTCACTCTTGCTGTACTGGGTTTTGAGAAGGTGTTGAATTACCTGGCTTCTTTTCCAGGCTTGGAAATACAACACTGCTGCCATACTGAGCAAGATATATATGATGCATTCTTTTTAATACTGAGGAAAGTATCATTACCTATTGCTGTTCCCTTCATTCTTGTACTAAATCACACACAGAAATAGAGAAGAAACAAAACTGTTCAAAAAAATTGTATAAAATGCAATTGATGTACTGTAAAATGTCGGATTTTTTTTTTTTTTTTTAACAAGCTTCGTATTAGAATCTTGTTCAGCTGTGTAGAGCTATATAAATCTCACTGTTTTATTAAATGCTGTTTATGGTCTGGAAGGAATGGTTAACCTATCTCAAGATTTAACAAATTTGCACTAACATGAGCAATATTGATTTGAGAAAAAATAATATGAATTCAATATTTAAAAGATAAACTATGATTTTAAAGGTATATTAACACTGAAAGTACATTTTGACAAATAACATATTTAAGCCCAAAATATAAATGGTTATGTCAGATAACACAAAAGAACTATAACAATATAGATTGAGAAAAAAAAAAAAACTGTTTCACTGTACATGTTGCTAACATGTACAAAGACAAACTCATATTGACGTATTTTCTATTAATAAATCCTACTGTATTGTGGAGAATTGCTGGTCATAGTGCAGTATGTTGAAACTCAGAAGTTGACTCTGTAGAAGCTGCCCAGCTTCACACAGCAACAGATCCTTGTGATTTAGGTATTTTAAATGTTAACTGGATGACTTTCAGCCCTCAAGTCAGTCACTGCCTCCTCCCTCTCCACAAGGTTGATGAGCACAACTCGCTCTACATCAACCGGCCAAGGGGAAAGATATTTTTGAGAACACCCAGTTCACCCCTAATTATGACTGCAAAGGCTCAGCTGCCCCCACTAGTAGAGAGAGTTTATCTACACCCCTAGAAAAATCCTGAAAACCTCAAGGCTGGTGCCGCTGGATAGGAACATGCTGTAAAATATATGATCTTGGCCACGGGTTACATTGACCACAGCCAAGAAACTAAGAGCAAAACATTAATTTACTCATGCACTGCTGGAAGACCCAGCACCCAGTGCATGTAAAGGCTCAGGAATACTTGTTTCTCAGGTTCCATGAGCTTGCAGAAGCATCTCGCCAGGAGACTTGCAACTCAAATCAGAAATGCTGACTTTTTTTATACCTTGGCACAGCACAGGCTGTGCATGCCAGTGCATGGCAAGGGAGGCTTTCTCATCTCCTCTGTCACTGTTACTCATCTTCTCTTTCCAGCAGACAGAAAGAGCCCTTAGTTTAGAGTTATTACTTGTATCATGAGTGGGAGAGGAGATGGCAATCCAAACCAGGGGGAGGAAACAGAAGGGCCTAAAAATACACTCAGAGTTTGTGAGTGAAGACAGATCTGCACCCATAATTACTAACAGTGGAATTGACCCAATGAGATCTTATGCAGCAAGATCTTCAATTATTACCATCAGGTTAATGTAATGAACATTTAATAGTAGCAGTGTAATGCATGCAAAGCTTTATGCTAGAAAAGTAGGAGGGAGCAGCAGAGAGAAGTCACAGGTCCCCACTGGGCACTTCCAGCTTCAGCCATCAGATGCTGGGCACGTGGGCAGAGACTGCTTACTGCTGTGAAAGGGAAGGGAGAGGGATGACCCTTGAGAAAAAAACTTTAGCCTTTCAGACTCATTCAAAATAAGATCAGCTAAAACAGATGCCACTTTAGCAAACCTCCCCCTTGCCCCACCATCCTTAGTGGCAGAGTGAGGTTCCCCCTAGCAGACACATGGAAGTGGTTCACATGGGGGGCAATCCTGTCAAGGGCCCAGCTTGCAAAGGCCCTTTTCTCTCAGCTGGAAAATACCTGGTACAGATGTGTGTCTGACAGCTGCCAGGACCAGGGCTGAGCTTGTCGAGCAGCTGCAGCCACTTGCAATTTGAAGTCCAGCATTTTCCCTGGAGGACAGATGGGCACCAACATCTGCCAAAGAACTGTGCAGTCCTGGCTCTTTCCCAGGGACTAGACAGTTTCTAAAGAGTGGCCTAAAGCCAGTTTCAGACATTTAGGCTGAAAGGGTGAGATTTGCATTTCATCCCTAGGCAAGGGGGCTGAAGCCTGTGGTTGAAACCTGTAAGGAGAGGGGCACCCCCACCTTCCAGGCTGCTCTAAAACACAAGTGAGAAGAACTGTTCAGGCTGTTGCACACCTTTTGACAACCTGTGTTAGGAGCACTTGATTCTGACTCATACTCTACTTTTCTGAGGGCCAAACCAAACAGCTCCACATATCACAAACATTTCTACTCCTTGCTTCCCAGTGCTCCCCCTGGATTTTGCACAATCTCAGCTGGGACACATCAGTAAAAAAAGCAGCACACAACAAGTCCAGCAAGACATGTGCATGGGTACTGGTGCTAGTCAGGTGCAGTGCTCCAGCAGGACACCATGCCAATTCATTTCTTAAACCTAATTCTCAATCAAACTCTCTTTAGTATTTTTAATGCCATTTAAAAAGCAGGTTCCTTCCTCTGTGAGCATTGGTATTGCTTTGCCAGAAGAAAGCTCATGCTAAACGCTTGCAACCTGTAAATGTTTAGCTTACATCCAATTTCAAAGCCCATGGAAGTCCCTGGAAAGTCTTCCATTAGCTTCACCAGGTCCAAGTGACAATAGGTGAAGAATTGGTGCAACCTTCTCAAAGGATGTGCACATCAAGGTCACTCTTACCAGCATATCAAAGGCTGCAACCTTCTAATAGCTAACAGGAGGAAAAACCTATTTGCTAGTACCTGTCTGTGAGAATTTACTCTAGAGCCCTTTCCTCTATGCACTTTTATTTTTACTGCTTTCAGACTGACATAGATAAAAAGTACTCACAGTGACTGATAGTTGCAGTTAATTTCAGTAGTTGGATGAGTAGTTTCAGATGCTGAAATACCTTTTTTTTCCAAGCAGGTAAAATCTGAAACTTGCCACTAAACCCAGGAAAACAAAATAGAAGTGGTTTGCTGATTCATTATTTTTTCACAAATTCAATTAAAATAGTAAATCTGGCTACAGGGACTGATTTTTACGTAATTTATTTATTTTACATTAATGTTACATAAGCAAAAAATGTTGACAACTAAACATCAAAACAGTAACTTGCTTAATAACATCAAACCTGAAAAAGTTGCAGCATAGAATTCAGGCTACTGTGTGCAGACACAATCAATTATTACCTCTGTCATCAAGAGAGAGAGAGAGGGAAAAAAAGCCTCTACCATCATTTAAAGCCTAACATCTTTTATAGTAAATACAAGTCCATTTTGAAAAAGACTTCTACTCTTTCCCTCTGAAAAACACCACCAAAAACAAACACACACCACCCCAAAACCTCTCAACCTTTTTCTTAAGCTACCCTAGGTCTGACTTTTTTATTGGGGTGGCAGGAAGGGAGGAGAATTTGCACTATATGCAATATTTGAACATAATGTTGTGTTGCTTTTGTTTCTGCCTGGGGTCTGTGGATGTGGGCAAGAGCACCACCCACTGTAGTGCTGTAGCAGCATTAAGCAAATCAAAATATGCCAAATAGCTGCTGCATTGCCAAATAGCTGCTGCATTGCCAAATGTGACAGCCACCACTTCCAATACCCTGGCTACCACTGCAGGCTTGTAATCCTGGGAAAGAAAAAAGAGAGTGCCAGCCTCCTGTTACACAGATGCACCAGCACTCAGTCTAGAGTGAAAAGAGTGAGCTTTTCAGGGCCAAAGCTGCTCAAAGACAGGTGTGGGTCAGGGGCAGGCACAGTGGGCAGAACTGGGCAGAAGCATCTCAGACCTCAGCAGGGCACAAGCACTGGGGCCAAGGAGCTGGTGATGGCCAGAGAGTGCTAAGGGTGCTGCAGCTTCAAGAGACTCAGGGCTGACTGGGCACTGCTGCCTTACTCTGCTGCTACAGCTCAGCCAAGGACCTTCCTGTCCAGATTTTTGCTTTACTTTCACTTAGAATGGTTTGAGAGGTGACCTGTTCAATTTTTGTGTTTTCTTTTCCTTATGGTCCTTTGTGTAGCAAAGCAACACTTCGTAGAATCATGGAATGGTTGAAGGGACCTTAAAGATCATTTAGTCCAAATTCCCTCTCGGGGCCAGGGGCACCTTCCACTAGACCAGGTTTCTCAGAGCCCCATCCAGCCTGGCCTTAAACACTTCCAGGGATGGGACATCCACAACTTCTCTGAGCAACCTCTTCCAGTGTCTCACCACCTTCACAGTGAAGAATTTCTTCCTAATATCTAATCCAAATCTCCTGTCTTTTAGTTTAATACCTCTGCACTTGTCCCATCACTCTCTGCCGTTAGTTAGATTGGTTTAGGAGCTTACCTTTTGGGTTTGTTTTGTTGGGTTCTTTGTGATTCTGCAGCAGTTGTTACAGTCTGCTCTGATTACCAGAACCCAGGTGCAGAGCCAGTGCTTGCACGTCAGCAGCTCCATGCACTCTTGCAGTCATAGTTTATCTATAACATAGTAGGGGGGAAAAAAAAGAAAAATCTCAGTTACTAGATTATATGTTCTGAACAAAATAAAGGGGTGTTTAATATGCATGGTTTGCTGGTGCATTAGAGCACGGGCACAGCTCCCAGCCCTGAGCCAGGCACTGGCTGGGCACACAGCAGGAAGATGTTTGGGCAGAAGTGCCAGAGTGGGGAAAGTCCAGGAAATTTAACACTACAGTTGTTTACATAGTAAAGTATGAGCTATACTTCCCACAGCTAAGGTCTGTAGTTTGGGGTTTGGGTCTTTTTTGTTGTTTGTTTTTTGCTTTTATCAATACAGTTAAGGGCAATAACATTTTTGATGCAACCACCTGTGGAATATGTTTTGAATTAGCAAGAAGAAAAGTGACATTAATAAATGTAATTGTAAAATACACAGCTGGAGACAAGTTGGTTTGATTTCCTAACATTTGATGCATATTGTGTAGTTTAAGATAATGATTTGGTTTAACAACACTCTGATGAAAATGCAAATTATATACTCTAATAGACTGTGAAATTCCAGGTCTATCAGCTGTGTATACCATACATAGCTAATTAATGACTGTTCAGATCAGCAAAATTAAGGTTAAAGAGGTGTTAAAAGACAGGAAGATTGTGGAGCTGCTTCACATAGTGACAGATGATGGTTGTCAGTCATCTCGTCTCTGACATGCCACGGTTTAAGTATGATGTTTGTCTCTGTACTAACTTTGATTTTTAAAATAAAACTAGTTTTATAAACCAGAACAACTTCAGTCACAACTAAGCCTGACCTGCTGGACTGAGGGATGTAAAAAGTGGGAAATGAACTATGTAGTCTTTTATTGTGTTTCCGATACATGTCCAGAGATCATGAATTATCCCAGAAAAACTGGGACTCTTTTACTTCCAGGGATTTACTCAGTGCCTTGCTGATGGCACTTACTGCCTCTCACAAGACCATCTGTCAAGGCACTGTTGGAACCCCACTGAAATTTCAGGGATATTTTCCTGAAATCTCAGCAAAGCAGTAGGTGCTTGGGAAGCAAATCAGCAGCTTTGCGTCTTGGCACAGCTGAACTCCTGATCCTTGCTCCAAGACCTTTGTCCACCCCACACAGGGCTACAAGAGCAGAAAGGGGATGTGGCTGCCCCAGCCTATTTGAAATAAATTTCCACAAGGGACTAGGAGCATCTAAAACTGTCTAATGGCCAAATAGCTCTCTTTTTTTTTTTTCCAATAGCAAAAGGTGCACCATGGCAAAGGGAGAAATTCAGTTTATTGCATGCAGAAAAGCTTTCAGCCTAATTTTCTTCCCCTCAGCACCTCTAAGAGTGCTGAAGCCAATGTTTTATTAGCAACTCCCTTACATGTACCCCTGCTCCCCTTACTGCCAGTCACATCCTTGCAGCCTTACCTAGATCCTGTACCTGGTTCAATAAGCCAAGTGTGAAATAGTGCCACCAGGAAGTGAAGTGAACTGGGGCTCAACAAAGTCAAAATAATGGATGTAATGGAGGAGACTTGCAAGGCAAAGGTCCTGAGATGGTTTAAAGTGCCCCCTGAAAAAAGAGAGAAAGGGATGAAAGGCAGTGTGCCTGCAGAAGAGGCAGGGGTGCACTGAGTCTGCCAGGTCTTTGCACAGCTGGACACACATTTTTTGTGTTTGCTGGACATGCGTTTCAGTGCCTTTGCTCGGGAAAGGAGGCACCAACCACTCTTCCTTCCCCAGAGGAGATGGCACTGCCATCAGCTTGTCCTCTGGCACAGTTTGAGTGGCCACAGCAGGACAGCAACAGAGCTTGTCCCATGCATGGGTGGCCCTGGCAGAGGTGCAAGAGCTAAGGAGAGCCATGGGGGAATGAAGACCTCACTGAACTCAGACAATGGGACAGAGACCCACCAAGGTCTGCAAGGTTGTCAGACAAAAAATATATTAATGTCAATCATGCATTTGTACAGTTAGAGTAAATTCCAATCTTTATAACAATAACAGAATGTTTTAAGCCTCAGACTTTGTCTGGATTTGTCTGGGTTTTAACCCATTTTAGCAGTATATAGAAAAATTGTCCTAGAAACTTTTGCAGCAGCAGCTCTGCTATCCATCTTTCTTTGGCTGTCTCAGTATTTATAAGTCTTAGCTGAGGTTTTGCTTAGCCTTGCACAATTGTGTGATTTCAGCAGTCAGGATGAGCAAAAATACTCATTCAAATACTGGAGGGATAAAATATTACCAATTAAACAGTTGCAGATTAAGGCATGAACCGCATGTGAAGAGTGAGGAAAGGAGGACAACAGCTGCATCCAAGGCCAAGTTAATGCTGCTTACAGAGCATGGGTTGCCCACAAACCAAGCCACCTGTAACAGGAGCTGGATGTTCACTGGTTAGCTGCAGATATGTAAAGGAGATGCTGCATTTTCCCCTCAGAGCAGAGGTACCAGAAGAGGATGCTCCGGGCAGAGGGAGCTCTGGGCCTGACATTTCTCAGGCCTGGAAAGCTTAGGCAAGGAAAGTGAGCTTAGGTCTGAATGTGTGTCTGTTCTTCACACGTGTGGGATCATGTTAAAACTACATCAAAAATCAGGAAGCGCTGTCAAGTTGTTGGTGTGCACCAACAAGCATCCAAGACCTTTAAATCAGTGTAGCACCCATGTCTGTCCCAGCATGAAAACCAGAAGGGGAGTTACTTTTTCCTAGCACACTTATGACTGTGAATTTATAGATGAGGACATCTAAAATTATTTTAATAAGGCACTACTTCAGTCAGTTCTCAGCTGTCAAAGTCACAGAACTGCTCAATTCTGGTTTTATTTCATTTTGTTGGAAAAGAAAAATTCCTTTGAGCAAATAAAAAACTCAAAGGCTCTCAGGAGAGAAAAATGCCACATGGCATTCCTTGTTGGTGGAAAGGACTCAGTAGTGTGTGGAACAAGTCTGTTGAAGGCTAATTACAGCAAAGGGAATCTTCACAAGACAATGAAAATGTTGTACCTGATCAGGTGGGGATTTTGCTGTATCCAACTTTCATCTTGAGCTATGTTTTCTAAAAGCAGAATGGAATGTCCTTTTCCTATGGCCTGATGAAGCTGACTCAGATTAGGACAGATGCTTTAAAATATAGACAGAATTCAGTGTAGATAGAAGCAATCAAATCCTGTTGTTCTCATCTGTGTTCTTTATGCTGTTATTGTTGTCCACTGAAAGGATGATGGATGTTCTTTTTATGTGCTTGATAATTGATTTGCATTATTATTGAATTTCCTTAATGTTGGTAGAGCCAAGTAGAACAATATGGATTATATTGATTTTTCTGGAAACAGACTATTTATATCTGCAATTTCTATTAATTCACTGAAGATGTTAACACCTTACAGTGATAATCAAATAATGCATAACTGGCTTTCTATTGCTTTCAGGAGGCATCAAGAATGAAGTGTGATCAATTCATAAAGTTCAATAGGCATTGGAGTTTTCTCCTTTGTAAAACACTCTGAAGGGTCTTCACAAAAGCATAAATGGATTTACATCAGAGGGTGCCTAAAGCTTTTCATCATGGGTCAAGTTTAGTTCCAGAATTCACTTACTCATCCATTCAAAGTCAATAAACATTTTATGTTGCAGGGAGCATCTCTTGTTTTGGACTCCACAGATGTGATGTAGGCTGGAGGAAAGAGGAGTTCTGAATAAGGACAAACATACAATTTAGCTAAGCTTTTCATCTAGATATGTGCTTTCTGAAAAACACATGCACAGGGACTTGTTGAAGAGGATTTCATAAATTTCAGTAATTCAGTATTACTTTTCAGTCCTGAAGGGAAACTGCACTCATTTGAAAAATCTTCCTTGCCTGGATTTCCACAGCAAACTATGAAGAATCTGTATGGATATATTGCACGTCAGGATCCTATGGCTCACAATCTTTTTATAGTGATGCAACCAAATTAAATTATATTTGCCTAATCTAAAACCTGTTAGCATAAGAAGATTTCTTTTGTCAAGATATTTTCCAGATGGATTCCTGAAGTGTTTGTATGAGGGCAGGTTGGCTTACAATGTTGACTAGAGCTTGAATGTCCATTATGTCCAATAAAATAAGAAAGATAAGCCTGCAGCATTTGTTAAAATGACAGTTCAGTTTCTCTGCATCATCCCTCCCACTAATTAGCTCTCATTTTTTTGTTTATATCTTACACAAGAATAATTTCTTTTTCATGAGAAAACTATTTTCCTTATCTGTTCTAAAGGGTTAAGTAGCTTTTTCATCACTCTTAGGAACACAACTGTAACCTTGAGTCTTCCATGAAAGCCTTTCTTTCCTTCAAGGGCATGCTGACTACATTCATCTAATTTTGCTGCTCTGATTTGCATATTAAAGAATTGTTTCTTCTTGCAGAAAAACAGTGTGAGCAAAATCCATGGCTTTTGATGCCAACTGTAAGCTAGATTAATGTTAGGGAAAATAATTACAGAATCCAAAATAATATATAATGTACTAGAGAACTAACAAGGCAGTAGCTAGTCACAGGGTTAACAGCTTGAAGAGAGAGCTCTGCTTCAAAGGCTTTTATCTGCCAACAGATGTCTGTAAAAGAAAATCATCATGAGAATACCACAGTGTATCTGTAAAGCAGAGCTGGGAGGGCATGGATTACCCACACACAAAATCATGTCCCAAAACAGACAAGAGTCCCAAAGCCAATACTTGGTGGCAGTCTGCAGAACAAATTGAGGATTTGGTAAATGCTGTGGCCTTTCATTTGAAAAGTCCAGCTTTTACACCCAGCTGGCAGCCCTCTTTTTCCCAGCCATAAAAGTGCTGAAGTGGGCAATATGATGTTTGTCTTATGAAGAGTTTAACGTGCAGCCTGACTGATGGCCATCATTTGATCAATGTGATCATCAGCTTGGGCACTGAAGGTTTTGGAACAAAGCTTTTTGATGGCTTCCAAAGGCTGGTGAGAGAGCCAGACACCAACACCCTACTGTCTGTCTAGACATATTCTTTGCATGTGTGGAGAGTGCATTTTTCCTGTGAGAAGAAGAGGAAACTGATCATGTCTATAATACAGGTTATTTGCCTGTGTTTGAGATGTCAAATATATTTCCCTGTGTTTTGTATTCCCAAAGGGTTCAGCATCTTTTATTATGTCAGATTTTTACAAAAGAGGCAAAATCCTAACTGTTCTTCTGTAGAGCAGTTCTCCTTGGTTGAATTAGCAACATTTTCATGATTCTTTGCCATGCCTGTAGCCAACTATCTCCTAAAAATTTCATTGCTTCCAAATCCTGTCTCAATGTGAAGTCTATGGCCTCTCTCACAATTCTCTTTGTTATTTTCAGACTATCCTACTAATACAGTCCTGAGGTGCATACATACAATCCAGATTAAGTTCTGCCTTTTTTTTTTTTTAGTTGCCTGGCTTGTTTGGATCAACCTGAAATAAAGTCTTTTATGCCATCTTTTTTCCCATTTTCACAGGGCAGCCAAGCATTTGATCAATTAAATGGTATAATTTCCAGAAATTAAAGCACACTGATTTTCTACACAACCTATAACAAGTAGAGCCAATCTGACCTGCACTTACACCACAGAGCTAAAGTGCAGTGAAAAAGTAATCAGAAAGAGGTATTAGAACTGCATCCTCTAAGGTCTTGTCCTTTGCTGTCATTTGTGGAGGAATGCTTTTCACTTCTGTCAAGGCTTCAGTCTTGCCAATGACCACCCCAACTCGTGCCTAAGTAAGAAAGTGTTGCATAGATAATATTTAGCTAAAATGGCATCACAAACTATTGCATCTCATTTTGTGGTAGCATGTTCTGTGGTAGTCCTCCTCATATCTTCTCTCTTTTGAGCACCTTTTATGGTGAAGGTGACACATACAAAGTTCTCAGCTTGCTTGTTCTCATTCCCTTACATGTACCTTTTCCATTTCTACAAGAACCATTTCAGGAGCTGTCCTTTTTTCTCTGCATTTTCCAGAAAATAAATACAGCAAGTTTTCCACTCTCTCCTGTCATGAAACTGTCTAACACATCTAAATTTCAGTCTCTCTACAGATGCTTCCAGTAATCTATGCCAAGGCTTCATATTCTGCAGCACCATTTCACTTGAATAATTTGTGCTGAGCTTAACACTTTTCCACATTTAAACAGATACTCTGCAAAGCTTTTACAGCATTGGTTTAGTACTTTCTTAGACTTAGGAAAGCAATCAAACATATCTTCCATAACAAGACACCTCAGCAAATGTATTGGCACTTCATCAAGAGACTTTCCTCACTTTGATATTCCTACCTGTTTTTATGACTTGCTCCTTCTAAATACAGCCTATCTCATCCCAGTTGGATTTATATGATTTAATTCCTCTCCTGCATTCTATTCATGTGGTGCTCTTGCAAAATAATCGCTCCAAGCACTGCTAATTAATTCAGCATTCATTTCCAATATACCTTATTTACCTCTTACATGAGCAAGTGTGTTTGTATCCTTTATCATTTGCTCTCCTGCCTCGATGAGCTTGCAAATTTTTTTTTTTCTGTCTTGAGTCTTCCCCCTCCCTGCAGAGGTATAAAATTCCCTGATAGCTCCACATTTAGCTGACACTGCTGCTTCAGCTTCCATTTCTGCTTGTCATATTTTACTGAATTCAAGTGATTGTTCCAATCTTTTCAACTCAACAGGCTCTTTTACTTGAGTTTTTCATAAACTATCTACTTTATTATCCAATTCAGTTCTGATATTAGTCCTGGGGGCTTTTGGAAGAATACCCACCTATAGTTCCAGCCCTGCCCGATTTATGTTGACTGAATTTAACAGATCATGGACATCAGAGGTGCAAAATGGGGATTAGGTGTAGGAGTAGAATGCCTTCTTGCCCACCCAGTGGGTTTGTCTCTGTGATTTTTCTCAAGTTCTGATGATGTTCTAGACAAAAATTAATTCCTTTGCCCCAAATGCCTGTAAGAGGCAAAACACTATTACATGGATGAAGAATCAAGGTAATAATGCAAAGCATACAGATAAACCTAACAAGCATTAAAAAAATTATAAAATGCTCAGCACTTTAAAGCTTCAGACATAATTTTCATGGGCAGATATTTTTTCAGAAGATCTCATTAGCAAACATGAGTTCCTTTTGAAAAATTTCTCCCTGACCCTCTTCCATAAAATGTGTCTTCTACCAAACAGCTGATGGGCTGCACAGAATGTTTGCAGTAATGCCAGCAGAAATGGGCACCATCTCCTCACTCTTTATGTTTGTTTCTACAGCCAAAAATCCTTCCACTGTGCAACCCTTGTTTTGTCTGGCTGCTGTGCATAAAATTCAACAATAAAGCACAGAGGAAAAGAAGTTGGCTTTCTGAAGAAGAAAGATTAATCATGTCTGCAATATCTCAGTGGTGCAGTGGAAAATAATATCAGTGGGGCAGCAGAAAGCTGTGTGCAACAGCTACTTACAGCCAAGAAGAGAGAAATGGGATAACCTCTAACCAGAACATCTAAAGCTCTGTCATGTCACTTGAGTGTTAATTTAATTTTTTGACAAGGTTACTTTAATTAGTTGGCAGATGATAGAAGGAAACCTGACAGGTAAGCATAACCTGACAGGTCCTGAATCCCTGCTGTCCCTCTGCCTTTTCATTTTGAGTTGAAATTTGGACTAAAATTTGCATTGCCATGAGGTTAAATGTTGGCATGGAAGTTCCTGCACCAGATGTTTGTTTCACCTTTAGGAGATTTTGGATGTATACTTAAAATATTTTAACATCAACAACAATAGAAATGGACAGGAGCTTAAATTTTAAAGAACCCAGGCCAGGACTGACCTTTTCCAGTTTTAGTCAGCAAGAAAGGACTGTCCAAGTCCTTCTAATTTGAAAACACCTATTATTCTCTAAAAGAGAATGAGTGTGATAAAATATAAAAATTAAACAGTTTTCAGGGTCAGAGGGGAAAATAAGATGGATTTCAGGGGCAGGGGGGAAGCTGTGTAATTCTGTTTTTATTTTTACTGTGATGTACACAATTTTAAGATCACAATTCACTGTACAATTAGGACATCAGGCTTTCTCATTTTAAATCTTCTGGTGGTTAGAACTGGGCCTGAGAAGTGGGAATTACAAGTACCACATCTGGGACTGACACATCATTTGGGCTTGATGCTGCAGGTACCTCTGCCTGTGAGTACCACTGCCTTCATGCAGAGCCCCAAAGCTCCACAGGATCATTTGCAGGTGTTTGGCTGCACAGGACTGTGCATTATTTCCAGGATCAGAGTCCTAACTTCCCACTAGGGTTTTGAAGTGCAAAATGTGCCTCCATGCCCTGAGGGTGAACAGGGGCCTCAGTTTCCTCTGTCACTTCCAGGTAAATCAGTGGAACTTCTGCTTAAAACTATTTTATTTTCCCTTAAGCTGATCTGATTTTGTACACTCCCTGGAGCCCAAATGCCAGACATTGTATTTAAGACCTGAAAAACTTTTGAATGACAATCCTGTTTTGTAATGTTGTTCTTACTAATAGCAGTCTCTAGACTTGGTCTCTTGTGCAGCTGGAGGGTTCATTGCCACCTTCACTCCTGACTGGGCAAGAATCATTTCAGAGCTTCTTAAGAAGTAATGGTGTCTTAAACCTAATGCTTTTTGGTTATAAAAACCCCACAAATATCAGAAATACTGACTTTTCATTATTAGGGGATTACATTTCAAAAAAATTAGTCAGATTCCTCATAAAGTCAGTCCTAAACTTGACTATATAACCAACATACAAGCATATAACTTTATTTACTATTTCTCAAAAAAATGTTTTGAATATTTAAAAGATTTAGTTCTAGTTCTCTGAGAACAGTTTCTGGTCTCTCAAATTTTATTTTCATTTTATATCATCATCTTGATGTCTATTTACAGCACCTGGCTTGGAATCTATAAATAATAACCTCATTTTCAAAGCAAAAGTTCTTTTCTAAAGGAAAAAAAAAAAAAAGCAGAAACAAATCTAATCCCCAAACCCAACTCTGTTAACATTAAAGCAAAGTTGTAGTTGTTTCTTATTTTTTGAAATAAGAAAAGCCAAGATATTGAAATAAAAAGTTACAGCTGGCATGCAGAGGTAAAGTGAAAATGAAATTAACAGAATGTTGTAAGATTGCTATTAAAGCATTGTGCATTGTTATTTATATATATTCATGGTTTGTGTGTGTAAGTGTGTGTGTGTGTTTGGTACCTGCATTTATTTCAGTATTTATTTCAGTGTCTGGCTCAGCACAATTCTGATACTGGCAATGAACCAACCCAATTTGATCTTAAAGCATGTTATTCATAACATCACAGATTGAAACCTGGACCACTAAGATTTCAAAGATAATTCTAGAACAAGAAAATGATGGACACAGCACTTAATATAACCTACACACCCTCTGCTATGCCCCAGTCCTGCTGGCCCAGGGCACATTCCTCTTTCCCAGCAGGAAAATGCTTCAACATCCTGGTGTCCTTCCCAAACAAGAGCCACACAAAGGCAGGGGAAATCCACCATCAGTTTCTGAACAAGTTCTGATGGAAGCAATAGGAAGAGGTGGGAGGCAGGGCACACCAGAAAATGCCTTTGCTTGACAAAGGACAGCCTCAGTTTCTCTTTCTCATTTATTCTCCATGATTTAAATTTCCTGATTATTGCAAGGTATCACATGCAAAACAGGGCAATTATCATCTCTAGTTTCTACCCTACACTCAAAACTGTTCAAACATTTCTTGACAGTAATTAACTAAATGAAGTTCTACAGGCTCTGATATAATTGTGAAAAGACAAAGTTCTCAGATTTCTTTTGTAATTAAATATTTTTTTCATCACTTTGCAAAAGTCTCACATCATTTGCACAGAAATAGATTTAAGTAACTGCTCTGAACACATGCTTTGAAGAATTAACTACTGTATAAAAGATAATAATTTATATTTTCAGAAAAATCCCTACAAGGTTTTTAACCAAAAGATCCATCTGAGCAGGCTGCCAGTTTGCTGTCTCTTTTGGTACAATCATGTGGGACAACTGGGAGGAGTCACCCACTTCTCACCTCAGTGAATTGTCTCAGACTACTTCAGATAGATGAGGTTTTTCCTTTTCTCCTTGGGGAAGGGAAGAGTTTGGGTATTGCTAATTGCTCCATGCACGAGCTCAAATGCTGCTGACTAAATTAAGTTCAGGAGTGCAGTTGTGCTTTTGCTTATTAACTTGTACCTGTCATGAAATAGGTGGGAGGCCAGTGTTTCAGGCAAGCTTTGTTTACAATCAATTTCTCCAGGACACATTTCCTACACATACAACAATACATAAAATATTGCTCAAATGTTCAGTGGTTCTATTGGAAAGCAAATGAAAGACTTCCCTTCCTTATTGGAAGGAGGAGCGCCGATGGGATTTCTAGCAGAACTAATTAACTAAAAGATTGTCTTGCAAACACCATTCCACTTGCACAGGTCAATATGATGCTTTTGAGATGCTGTCTCAAGGCCAAGTGCCCCAATGCAAAATATGAAATAGGCATCACTTCACAGGTGGCTTTATAGCAGTGCCACACAGATATGACAGTGATAAACTGATAGTGGAATAACTGAGAAATCCCAGCCATTACAAGCTATTTTTCAAATCAACTAACTACCAGGCTGCATGGGAATTGGTGAGTCCAAGTGTGAGGAAGGCATGATTTGAAGTCTGTGTACACATTGCTTTGAGGCAGGTGCAATTGCACCTCTCCATCACTGCCCTTAATAAATACCTAACTTAGTTTTATGAATTGACTCTGTGAGCACATCGTTATCCAGCACAGGGTAAATTCATCATGGTGAGCAAGATAAACACAGAGAGATCCACCATGGGGAAGGGAATGTGACTAATGGGTGTGGAGGGTGGAGAAGAATTTAAAACTACAATGCAGCTACAGTACAGGGTGCTGGGCTGCCAGGAATGCTGTATTTCAAAAAGGAAAAAAAGTCAGAGCCCTGTGATTTTGGAGAAGGAGTCAGAGGTGCTTCTTTGAGAAAGAACATGAAATGGAAAATAAAAAAGAGAAATTGTGTTGTCTGGGAAGATAATGTAAGTGGGGGAGGTTCAGATAGGAAAATACCTGTTTATTTTCAAAACAAGAAACCCCACATGGAAATATTAACAGTGGAATCAAAGAAAAACTCTTTAACAGAATGTGTTAGCTGGTTAATTTGTGGGTTTATTTTGAAAATCTAGAATATGCATGCATATTTGCTTATGCATGCATGTGCACACAGATACATGCATGCATGAATGCACATTTTCATATGTATGTGTGTACATTGAGGTATTTGTGTATATACAGACTCACCTTCATTTCCACACACAGCAGATGTCTGATTGCCATTTCCAGACCTGCTGCATACTTTGAGCACCAGTTGCCACCTGCTTTAAGAATAAAATGGGATATTGAGCAAGATTTTAAGCAATGTGTTTGAGTAATCCAAGTAAAAAGCAAATCAGGATAAACAATTAGTAAACCCACGCCTATTGCCTCTTTTTTTATCTTCAGAGTATGGCAATGAACATGGACACAAGGCTTAGTGATTTTTCCTTTTCCAAACAGCCAACAAAGTGGGCAAAAGACAAAAAAATAACAGAGTAACAGTAATGCAGTTGATTTGCACCCAAAATGTTCTATTTTAGAAATATCTAATCTCATACAGGGCAATTATGAAAATAGAAACACACCATTCCAGTTGCATGATAAATTTCTCAATTTTCCAATCACTGATTTAATCCAAGGTGGAAAAGTTTTACTGTTCCTTTATTTTTATTCTCTTCCCAGGTTTTATTCTACTCAAACAATCAGAGAAACTGTAAACTGGAAAATAGCTCTGGAAGGAATCACTGCAGAGAAAGTCACAATATGCTGCCTGAGAATTTTATCAATCTTTACAAGCCCTTTACAGCACCTATGTATCACTTTTACTATCAATTTATCAACAAGCTTTTCAGATTAAAAATATTTTTAAAAGATTACCATAAAACTGAGCCTCTGCATGTCATTATCAATTTATAGTCAGAAGAAAAGTGCCACAATTTCCATATGATTTCTTTGTGGGCTTGGGAGACATAAAAAAAAACATTGTGGCAGCAGAAAAAAATATTCCACCCAAACACTCTTTTAGTTAGTTTTTCTCTTGTTTTAAATATAAAATGAAATATGGAAGTATAGAAGGAGATAGAAGTGAATGGAAAACTGAAAAGTTCTCATTTCCATTTGAAAATCCTTTTTTTATTCTGTCAGGAAATTGCATAGTTAAAATTATCAGCATTAAACACAACCAACAAATAATCCTCATTATGCTATATTATCTTGAAATCCCTTTTGCTAACCCTGAGATGAAAACTTGCATGTTACATAAGCATAACACTTGACACAGCCATGCCTATAGGCACCACAAGATGGTTTACAAAATCTTAAATTATGTATATTGTAGGTTATTCACTCCATGAATAAACTATTAAATCAGTAGTTCAAACTTCAGCAGTTATGCAAATCTGTGACTGCAGTCTGTGCTGTAGCACTGAGGTGGCAAGCTGAGGATGACGGGTTCATCAAGTTTTATCAAAAGCCAAACATCAAATGCACTAGCACAAATACTTTTGAGAGTGTCTGGATGAAAAACTTTCTCAGAGCTGCAATGCTCTTGGTAGACTTCAGACCAAAGATGTATTTAAAAATTACATGTATTCAATGAATTATTTGCTTATGTGATTATTGCCAAATCAGTAGAGAGAAACAGCATTGCAAACTTGAATGAATATTCATATGGCACAAATAAACAATGAATACTCATCATGGCAAGCTGACAAAAATTATGCTAAAATTATGTTGAAATTGGTTTGGGAACAAATTCAAATTCATAGCCTGTTGGCAAATGCTTTGCTGAAAGAAAAAGAGCTACAATTGTCATAAAACCATTTGCATACTTCAAATGTTGCACTGAGTTATTTTATTTAGCCATAAGGACTCTGAGACTTTCAAGTCTGAAATCAATTCCCATGGGAAAGAAACAGATTTTAGAAGATGTGCTGATTAATTGCCTTTGGTTCCCAACATTAACCCTCTTAGCAAGACAGATGAACATGCTGCCTCTACAGATTCTCTTATTTAAATGCCATTACACATCCTTGGATAACATTACTGGGAATTACAAGGTGTTAATTTTCAATTCCTGTTCCAATATGGAACCTAAGCAGAACTTTTATTTTCTTTCCACATTAAGCTGATCCTTAAGGTGGAAGTTTAGCAGGCAGCCATCCTTATCCTGGTCTTTTTCCCACCTTTGGTTCAAAAGTCCCTTCATTCACTGGAGCCCATTAGCACCTGCTATGCCTCTCAGACAGACTCTAACTCACTCAGCACTTGCAAACACACCCACTTTTTCTTTGGTTTCACTGTGCCCCTTCCAGCACCAATTTATTATCTACTCTATCAAATCATTTCACTTTAAACTGTCTAGGAAGACAGCTGCATTGTCAGATGCCCAGTTTGCCTTGGAGGGATTTTTCTTGCTGAGATAGAACTTTTTGTAGGAGGGAGCTGAAGATGTAGTTAGTTTCTAGGGGGCTGTAAGTTTGTGCTTTTATTAATAGCACTGAACTTCTTCAGTTTTTTAATACACCACTTGCCTTACATTGCCTGAATTACTACTGAATAAATTAGAGAAGGCAAATAATTTTTTTTGTGTGTGTTTTTAGATTAAAGGGAATTCTGAACCCACAAAAAATGGCAATGATGCAAATATTTGTATTTAGCCATCACTGGGCCTGATAATTAATGGCAATGTGTGCTTTATTATGTAAGTTGAATCGTACTTACTTGTCACCATGTCCCTGGACATCCTACCCACAATGTCACTGTGGCCCTTAAACAAGGGATTATACTCTACACTTAACTAAGAGACCATTTTGGAGACACATTTTCCAGTATCCACAGCCATCACATAGTCAAGATCTGTTTCTTTTATCAAGGCACTAATTCTGCAAATAAAAGCAACAGGCTGAAACACTGAACTCTATTATAATGACTTCACTTACAAGATTTCCATAAACTCAGCAAAGCTCCAAATAATTATCACAGCCTTACAATGTGGAGATGAAGGCTGCTTAGAGGAAGAGCTTTTTAGAGAGGCAGTATGGAATGAAGGCAGGAGTTGAAAACTCAGTCATAAAACCAGCATTTCAAGCCTAATTAAAGCAGGAAAATTTTGCCTATAAAAATCAACCCCACTATTGATACATTGAGAAGTAGCTGGGAGAATATTCCCAACTGAATTATGACAGCTGAAATCTTATAGGTATTTGAAAAAACAGCACAATTTTGATGGAATACTCACTAATCCTGCCAAAACTTTACCCTTCTTTATCTTCTTGGCTCTGCCTTGCCTGGGATTGCAGCTTTGTTCTGTCTCCATTCACAAATGTGAGCAGTGGAGTATTGTAATGAACCTGGGCTTTTCTGAGTTTAAAAGCTGCTTGGGGAATTCACTGCAGGAAAAGGTCCAGGCAAATCCTCTTCACATTTGTACGCCATCTGGAGTCCTGTCACATGCATTTTTGAGCATGTGGTGGTAAATGCTGAAGGGCCTTCGTCCCATTAGACTTCAATTTACATGCCCTTGCTCTGTAAGGGTCTCAGGGCAGCACTGCTTCCAAGAAACATATCTGGAGGTCTCCAGCCTTTCTCTCAGGCACACTCATCCCCCTGTGTCTCTGACCTTGCACTCTCATTGAAGGATAACTAAGGAGTGCACTATTTTTCTTTCACAGCACTGCACCCAGATCATGAGCAGCCCCACAACTCAGAGACCTATTCCAACTGAGCCATGACAAGACCTTCTCATTTTCTCTCTGAAACTAATCCAACAGCAGCATCTAATATTAAAAATCTGTCACACTGTAATGTTGAAATCCTTACTTATTTGCATTACCTAGAGTCTGACGGCTAATCTGTGCAGTAGGCTATTGTGAACTTCATGGTCTCTGCTTTGACATCAGTAGGTTTTCTAATTTCAAAACTACAGCTGTTGCTAAAATCCCATCAGGCAAAACCAGGCACCTTTACTCCCATTCCCCCCTCTGCAGGAATTTGGAGGTGACATTGTTTGTGACATTGTGAAATGGATTTGTCTGATGTGATTCTCTCACCTGCATGTGGGCTGAACCCTTGCAGTGCTTGTGCTACTTGTATGCTCTGCTGCTTTCCTTGGGTGATGACAGTAACTCAGATGCCAAGGTAAGTTTCTTTTTTTGCTGTTTGGTATTGTTGCCAACATTGCAGAATATGTCCCTTAGCCCTTAAGTCAGTCACAAATTATTTGTTTTCATCTCCTTTGCTACTCCCTGTTAACACAGACAATGCCAGTCCCATGTCAGTAAAACAGATACCTAGTTAACTGAAAACTAGTGAAAACATCAGGATTAAAAACTCTGTGTCATGCCAGGTGCTGCTTGCAGACCATGAGCAAGGGGCTGCTTTCAGTCTCCCAGGTGTCCTCCTGCCTTCCAGAGGGATTCAGTTTTCCTCTGATTTTAAGTGCTTATTCATGCTTTCCAGGTGGGCTTTTTTTGTGGTGTTGTTCTGGGGTTTTTTTCCCCCTGGTTGCAGACTAGGTTCAATGATCACCGGAGAGATCTGACAGAGGTGAGCTGCCCAAAATGTTTAAGCTGTACCTGACCATTACACAGAAAAGCCATCCACCATTACCAGGCCAGGCATGTTTACTCCTTGCTCCCCTGCTGATGGAACCACAATTATGATGGACTCTTTTTTTTTTCCCCTGCTGCAAATATACGAAAGGATTTGCAGGAAAGTTTCCTGTCTGCCTTTTTTCCAGCAGGACAAAGCTAGCAGCATGACACTGCTATGATATTGATAAAACCTCATTTATTTTCATTTAAAGAAGGTGCTACCACTCTTTTTCCTTACATTTGCAGATCAATTTGGTCAATGCAGACAGATTCTGTGCACAGGAGCTTGAATTGCTGGTGTCTTGAAAGGTAGAACAGCCTCTCCTCTTGACTGATGGAAAGAAGATATTTATTAAACAGATCCATTGAGCATGCCTTGTGTAAATGTATCTGTGGGCATATTCTTCACATTCTACCTCTATACTCTGTTCTTTTATAAAGTCAATTCATTCACAAGTGAGGAAGATTAGGTCATTGAGGAACTGAAAATGTAATTTAATTTCCCCCTGTTTCTAGTTAGGAATGAAAGCCAGTGTTTTATTAGTAATGCTGAAATTTGAATTTACTGCTAACCCTTACTGCTGTCAGTCAGGACCTGAGTCATGGACACAGACATCACAAAACAAGGATGTTGTAGGTGCAGCTAATCCTGTAATCCAAGGCACCTGCATCTACAAAGGGCTGCAAGGATGTCTGAACTGTCTTGTTGCATGATTTAGGCATGACCTGACACCAAAGCATGTCAGATTACCAAGAATTTTGGATGCTGACTAGGGTAAGAGAGTAGATTTATAGGACAAAGTGCCATCAAAACATTTCTGATAGTTGTGACTTCATGTGTAAGTAATATGTTAGGTGTTTTCATTCACTCCCTTTTAATTTGGAGTTTCAGCACTAGAAATAGCTATTGGAACATTACTGTGGAGTAACTTTTAAAGCCCACATCAAGAACCTCTCACAGTACAATACAGTATGTTAAATAAGAGGGACACAGAGAGGAGGAAAACCAGAAAACCAGGAAAACCAGGCAAAACATGTCTAAATCTTCAAGGTTTTATTAAAATAGAAACTCAAAGTTGGAAAAAGAAAAAAGAAAAAAAGAGGAAAAATAAAAAAGAAAAAAAAGGGAAGGGAAGGGAAGGGAAGGGAAGGGAAGGGAAGGGAAGGGAAGGGAAGGGAAGGGAAGGGAAGGGAAGGGAAGGGAAGGGAAGGGAAGGGAAGGGAAGGGAAGGGAAGGGAAGGGAAGGGAAGGGAAGGGAAGGGAAGGGAAGGGAAGGGAAGGGAAGGGAAGGGAAGGGAAGGGAAGGGAAGGGAAGGGAAGGGAAGGGAAGGGAAGGGAAGGGAAGGGAAGGGAAGGGAAGGGAAGGGAAGGGAAGGGAAGGGAAGGGAAGGGAAGGGAAGGGAAGGGAAGGGAAGGGAAGGGAAGGGAAGGGAAGGGAAGGGAAGGGAAGGGACCCATCCCAAATACCTCTCTTTCATGCAGTGGCTAGAAGTGCTATCTCATAACTTACCTTACCTTGTTAAGTAGGTGTCATCTAGAACCATAAAGAAAATGCAATAAATCCCTATAGCTTCTAACAGTTTGGCTGTTGAAAGCCTGGGTTTTCTACCATGGTAAAAAGTTGAAAAAAACTCGTGTATTCATATAAAGCCACATACACTGCCACACCCTGGGGTTTCACTCCTGTTTTGTAAATATAAAATATTTTCAATCATTATATTGAGGACTTCACATGTGCTACTGGAGATTTTACTGGTTGTGGCTCATTGTCTCTCAGTAGCATGGAGCTCAGCTCTGGGTCCTCAAGCTGGTCCAATATAAAAGCAAAACAAAAATTACTTCTTACAGTGCCAGGCAATAATGAGAAAGAGCAATAGTTGGCAGACATGGCCAGTGGAGAGACAGACTTAAGAAAATGTTTACATGCAGGAAGTTCATGAATATACCTGCTTTATTTTGTGAGCCAAAATCTGTGGTTTGAAGGAGCTGAACACACTTTGAAGTCTTTGCCCTTGTAGAAAGTGACAGAAATGCACAGTGAATTAATTCCCTTCTTCTACATGGTCAAGAGAAACACTCTGCCAGGAAACAAGCAAACCAACCCAAGTCATACTGTGATTAACAAATTAGATACAGAATGAATCTCTTCCTGTCTTCAGGGATTAGCTGACAAGTACTCCTCTTGTAGTTGCCCTAATTGGTGGATAGGCTCGTGTCTGAGCTGGATGACCTACTTAACTCTGTGTCGCTCACAAGTATTTCCAGGAATTTGGTGTATTCAAGACAATTTCTATTTTTTTGTTTACAAATACAATTTGTTGATTATGCAATAAATGCATACATTTGCCTACATTTTATAGACTGGTGGTAATGAGATCTCCTAATTACCTTTACTACATTATGCATTAAGAATTTATAAAATGCCCCATGGGTGCAGATTAACAATCTCATAGAGGTGGCACATGACTGCCACTATCTCCAGCCCACCCTCCTCTTGCTCCTCCATCACAACTGTGTGAGAGATGTGTAAGAGATGCCCGAGGGTGTGCAGCCCTGCTTGTTCTGTTTGACGTGTGTGTGTGGACCTGCAGACCCTGAATTTGACTAGAGCCCTCCCCCCTGGACCTGCTGGCCATGTCTGCCTCCACAATAGCCCACAGCAAAGACCACCAGGAGCTCACCACCCACAGCCCAGAGAGGTGCTGTCATTTCTCCATTTTAATTCAGTCTCCTACCAATTTCCTTGAGCATACCCAGTGCCACTGCATCATAGGATCCAGTTACCAGCCCAGTTAGATATTTAGTTCATCTTCTGCCTCTGTGATTTGTAAACCTCAGTCTTATGCCCCGTCCACCTCCTCCAATAATCACACAAGAACCACAGACTCTTCAGTCATTCCTTATGCAGAAACCCCAACATCCCTTTGATCACTGCAGTTTTTCTTGTCTGTACCTTCTCTAAGACCACCACACTCACTGACTCTTCTGGCTGCTGTTGCACAGCAGGTCAGTGAATTTGGGAAACAGTCAGCAATGGCTCCAAAATATCTTTCCTGGATTGTAGCTGTCTGTCCAGAGTTGCAACAGTATTTTAGGTTTCCTTATCATATCTTCTCTTAATACTCTTTCCAGTTATAGCCAGGACCATTTGTAACCTCCTTCACACAGGCAGCAGCTCCAACTCTCTGATGATCTGCTGCCCTTCTCAAGCCAACTGCTTCTCTTACAGTTGTGTTCCTTTTGAAATGAAGAATAAAGTCTGATTGGGCTATCCAAGGCAAGGAGAGAAAGATGTGGCATTTCTGAAATACTTTCTATGTTGCACTGTGGCATTTCTGAAATATTTTTTTCTATTGCACTCTTCATTTTCCTTTGTATACTCTAATGTCCGAATCTGAAATTTTATTTGGTATTAAAACTATGTCCTGTTTGGCATATAAAGCATAGCCTAAGCAGCTTCTTCATTTTATAGCTCAGAATGATTCCCATTTTTTAAGAAATTTCAGCATATCCAGAAACTATGGAATATTGTCTTATTTAGGTGTCACCAAATAACAACTTTTTTACAAAGTTTGAAGTTCTTCACAAGTATTTCTAAAATATAGAACAATATACTGTGCTGTTTTACTCATTCACATTCCTCTTCCAAGCCAATCAAACCTCAAGCAGGTCTATCAGAATGAGCTGCACACATGTCCATGTGTTTCCACCTTGTTCTTTACCTGTAGAAGTGGTTTTGTGGATGGTAGGACTTCTTGCAAACACTGTACCACTTATCACAGCATGTATCTCTTGAAATACCTATGTGCTGGAACAAGTATATGAAATTTATGAGTAGGTTTGAATAAATATTGTCCCAAGAATCTCCAGCCTGGCCCAGCTATAACGTATGTCAAGACAGAGTAGGAATATGCTAAAGTGATTTTAAAAAAGGAAAGTGTGCCTAGTGGCAACTTTTTATCTAAGAAAGTAAGAAACATTTTTAAGAGCTAGAAACCCACAGAGATTTTTGGAAAATGGAGTTGAAAAGGGGTTACAAAACCACACAGAATAATGTCAGGAGAATGAGAGAGAGAAGAATTTTTCTGAGTCTCAGAAATCATGGTCTGTAGTGAACTTTAACTATTGTTTTCCAAGGAAGGTTTGAAGCAATAACAGCACTGATAAATGCTAACCTGAAAAACAGAAAAGCATGTTGAAGGTGTTTGGAGTTTTTTGCTGGAGGTTTTTGTTGATTGGTTGGTTGGTTGGTTGGTTGGTTGGTTGGATGGTTGATTGATTGGTTAGTTGGTTTGGGTTTGTTTTTTTTTTTTTGTTCTTCTGTCAAGTTTTGTAATTTCTTGTCATGTATATATGGTATAATCACATATTTGTGTACTCTATATTGCTTATTATCATAAATATAGCTCAGCATCCATATTTTTAAATTATATATTCAAAATGTAAATTTTATAAAAACTAAAAAATATTTGCCAAGTCATTCTTTAGACAGCAGTTTTGCAAGAGGTACTGAGGAGAGAAATTTTCTTTCTGTTTTCAGAAGCAAACCAATCACATCATATCACATCACAATGTTTTTTCCAAATTGACTTCCACTCATCTGCTGCTCTTTTGCTTGAAGGAGTCTCTGAGTACTGACAGCCTTCTTCTAACTGAATAGCAATAGCCAAAAAGATAAGAACCCTCTAAAATTAGTTGCCAGCTGGACTTTTCTTTGGATTTGGGACTGCTTTTCGGTAAGCAGTTGGCTTTCCTTCCCAGGCTTGCCAGTGGCATCTTTAAACATCTGTTGCATTAAAGAAGTCACATCATGGAGCACACTGGGCATTGGCCTTAAGCCCCATAATCTCTTAAAAATGGCCTGTCCTATTACAGGGACAAAGGTATTTTTATTGATATTTTACACTATTTTAAGAAGGTTTGCTGTTTTTTCAAATCAGTTTTCTGGGAAGAACCAAAGAATGATGTGTATTTCTGTCAAGTATAGGCCTCTTAACCATGGACCAAATAGACACACAAATCAACAACCTTGGCAGCTCTTTGAATGTTTGGAACCACATCTATCCACTTCCAAGGAAGCTACTTGTCTAAACTTTCATTCAGTGCCTTGAAAAAGCAAGGAAAATGGCACTGCTGTGTCTCAGTGATCTTCTGCTCATTTATCACATCTTCATTCTTAGAGACTAGACCAAGGCATGACATATATTTGTTGAGATTGCAGCAGCTCCTGTACCATTAAATGCTTTTTAATGGTGTGTCTAGGGTGGCTCCTGGGCTGTGTGCTTTCCATCATCTCTCTGGCAACTGACTGGCTTCCAAGGAAGGCCGAGATTGTCAGACCTCTGACTACCACTCTGCTTTTTCCCATCAGCTGCAGAATAGAACCAGGTAGGCTCATTTGGATGCCACTGGTGAGGAAGGCAGCTGTGGGCACTGGTGCAAATAGTTCAGGAGGCAGAGCTCAGCTGTGATGGATGCCTCAGAGAACAAACTGTGCTGCTGTCTCCTGAGAACTCCTCTGCTGTAGATTTGGACATATGGAACAACAGATTGGTGGACAGGGAGACTGGTTAAGTCAGTCTGTAAATTTACCCACATTAAGTCCAATCAATCTTCCTGAATAAGGATTAACATACTTACAGTTGAAAGGTCTGCTTTCAAGTGAAATGCCACTGTTTTGTGGTCTTTGGACAGATTGCTATATGGGAATGTTTTTGCAGGCTGCTAGTAACCTACTGTCATTACTGCTAAGCATTTTGCCTAGATGATGTGTAGCATATTTTCTCTTTAAAGTGTTCTGTGGTTGTAGGCCTACTTGCTAAAAGATGTCACCTTTCTTGAGAAAAACAAATGAACAAAAAGTATAAAAATGGCTTTCAGCACTGCAAACAATATTTAGCCCCATAATGCCATGAAGGAGACCAGAGCTCAGACCAAGATTTGCTGATGCAGATTCCAGGACACCAAGATATGACTAATACATCTCTCAAACATGTCCCCTCTTGTGGAGACTCAGAAAGTATGAAACCCCTGCAAAGGCCCTTCCTGCTTTCTTTACTTGTTATCACCCCAAACAACAACCAAATGCAACACCCTCTTCTTACCTCTTAATATTGGAACTATGCCTACACTGTTCTTCAGAAAACATTTTAGGACCATGTATCAAGCAGAATAATCATTCAGCTCTAAACAGAATCAAATGTACATTTAAAGCAGGTTGGTAACATCAAACTCTTTCTAAATAAGTTTAAGAGTTTAATAAGGCTAATAAGAAAATAACTATCTTTGCCACTAATGCAAAGCTGAAATGAACTGAGGTTTTGATTAATAAATAAATAATACATCTCTCAGGATTCCTTTTATAAACTTTCTTTTTTTTTTCATCTGGTATATTGTCTTCCATATCTACTTGTAGGATTATCATCTCGTTTGGAAATTGCAATTCAAAACTATAAACAAGTACCATTCTAAAGCTGCAATGACCAAGTAACCTGGCTAATGAGAAAGGCAAATTAGGTGTGGTCTAAAAGGTGCTGCAATGAACTGTCTCATGTGCATCTGTGCCATGGAGCCACAAATAGTTATGTGCTGCTGTAAATTCAGAGGTCATTTATCTTATGGTAGCCGAGTCATGTGCATTTGCAAGAGAGCACCTGTCTCTGCTTCCCAGTGCTGCTGGGAACTCACTTTCACATGCAGCAGGCACAAAGCTGCACATATTTATACATTTATGACTCTTAATGCCATGCTGGGCTGGTGCACACCAAACAATGCACAGACCTTTTCTGATTTGAGTGAGTTACTGGGAGCCAGGTAAAAATAGGACATGTGAAGTGTAGGTTAAAAGGAGTGTGGAAAAAAGGGAAGAAATGTTTTTTTATGTATTTATGCATTTATGCAATTTGGTGCACGTTTGCTGTCATGCAAGATGGACAAGGAACACTTTTCATATATACTACAGTAGACAGAATACAAATCATCTGCTATGTTTATAAAGCCAGCCCATGATACTGATTTCCTTTCATCTCAAATCATGATTCCTGACTTTTTAAAGATCAAGAATCTGGGCTCTCACTAAAAATTTGAAAGTTGTATGGTACACTGGAATATGTAATATGGTACACTGGAAAACAGAACACCATGTAGGGTTACAGCTCCTTCCCAATATGACTGTGCATTGGAAGTTGTTATGAAACATATTTACAGATGCAGAGGAGCATAACTGAAGGGTGTTTGAGAAGAATAGAAGTCTTCAAAATAATGATCAGAGAGATTAGATATAATTATATCTGAGGAGCATCCAGAGGTATGGAAACCTTGTTTATCTGCCTAGTTCAACTCATTCATATGAAGCAGCCTACCCAGGTCCTGGATGGATCTCCTGAGAGGCAGAAAGCAAGAGGACTTCCCACAGAACACACAGCAACTACCAATGCCTGAATATTTGGTTCTCTGTATGCAGCATACAAGCTGCTGACAGAGACCTGCTTAAACTACACAGGACAGGAAAGAAGTGCCTGGAGCCAGGAATTTTCCACTGATCCACAAAGCAGAGAGAATGTGGGTAGCATAATATCCAACAGCAACCGGAATATCTTTTTTATTAATGATGGAAGCTGCTGTTGGAATAATGTGTTGCAAAATTGAAACTGCCTGATTATATTATGAATAGGCCCCATGTGACCTACCATTTGGTTATCTATACATATGCTTTTTAAAAATGAAAGAGTCAGTCTTTGAAAGATTATGCTGCACTTTGAGTAGTTTACCTTTCAGTAGAGATTACAGAAAATAATTTGTGGAGTCCACAGAGACTGTGTATTACACAGAGCATAAGACAAAGAAATGGATACCATTTAAATCAACAAAGGAAAATGTAAAGAGCTGATTTGGAAATAACAGGAGTTTATTTTCTTTTACACTAGCTATTCCAAGCTGAAGAAGAGTGAAGAACAAAGTGATAATTTTGAGGTAATAAATAACTGAGTGATGTGTAAAATGTAAAAAAGACTAAAAACCCTTCTAAATCTAAACTTTTAGTATTACTTGTAAGCCCCTAGTGTGCTAACCTATGTATCTGTGTGAAGAACAGAGAGCAAGTTTAGATATTAACACCATTTCCTAGGAATACTGGTGGTGTGGGAGGAAAACAGGAGACACAGGATGATGGACAGATTCCCCTTCTCTGAGGGGGGATAGTGTGGTGTATCATCTGGCTGGAGGGAGCCTGTGCAAAGCTGTTCTTTCAGATATCCTGACATCAGAGCTGTAGGACAGAACAGTAAGACCATAGTGGCCTTTCACAGCAAGCAGTTTTCACATAACTTCTCTGGAGTATTTCCAAGGATTCAGGTTCACATACCCAAGAGCCAGCTGGGAAGTATATTGTGAGTTTCTTCCTGGATTTGTTTAAACATAAGGGTCTTCTGCTGGGGGTCCTGGAGAAAGTTTTGTAAAAAACAGCTAAAGAGAGCCTTAGAATAGCCCTACAGAATAGCTTGCCCTTTGCTCTCTTTGCCTGCTCTCCTCAGCAGCATACAAGCTGGGGGCATTTAAATCAGACAGTAGGACTCTGGGAAAAACCTGCTTTTTGTGCCCTGATCATTTAAATTTTGAGAATTAGAATCACTTCTGGGAACCAAGACTTCCTCTTTGTATGTAAATCCTGGCCTGCAGACCTAGGTTTTGATCATAAGCACTACATAAGCCTGAAAATAATTTACTGGACATTTTGCAGTTGCATGCTGCAGTTCTGGATAAAAGTGATATATCACTTGGAGATCAGATATAAATATGAAATTGGCTTGAATGACTTCATCTGGTGCACTGGTGTATTGAGACTACAGCCTTTAATGACTACAGAAGGCCCAGAAATTAAGAATTCAATTAAGAAATTGTCTGAAATTAGGGAAACTTCAGAATAAAATAGGTCTAGCCCCCTGATGCTGCTGGTGGTTCACTGGCAGGACAATTTATGTTGGTTTTCTTATGTTTATGCTAGCATTTTAAGAACTGCAGGCAGTTCTCAAAATGCCTTCACAAGAAAGGTGTTATTGCAGCTGCAAGTTCATGGCAGTCCAAGGCAAGCACAGCCAGAATGCTCTGTCACCTTGACTTGCACCACTGTGTCCATGTGCTGATCTACATGTGCAGCTGCTTGGAACCTGATTTTCCACTATGTGGGAAGTTGCACGATTTTACAGAAAAAAAACCCCTTCTGGATAGAAAACAACAACTAGTGTTAATGTCTGTGGAACAGTGGGGGAGGTTATGAATGTTTGATCAGAATGAAGGGAGCTCACAGCACTGTCTGTGGTTTTATGTTTTCCATATTAATATCTTCATATCCATATTCTGGGTTGTGATACCTCGCCTTGAAAGTTTTGCTCCTGTGATGGAAAGAGACAAAAAGAACTAAAAAGAGGGGGTAAAGGACAGAAGACACTCCAGACAGCAGCACCTGTGCTAGGCTGAAACTCAGTAAGTCCTCCCTTCTTTACAAAGTGGGACTGTCATTATGCTTTGCAGTTGCCACAGGGCAAGGGTAAAAAGCCAAGAGCATTGTAGCAATTACTGCTTCTACTGCTCACATTAACAACCAGATCATGTAAATGGTCTTCCCTTGCCAGATACCAGGCATAAATGAAATTTCAAGGGTCTGATGTGCAAAAATTCCAAGGTCGCTCAACCTGAGGAGGACAAATTATAATAAGCTTCACTATAAATAGCAACTTCAGTGACCTGTTGTTGCAATTCTGGGTGAGTTATCAGTGATGCATTTTCAAGTATTTGCTATTAAGAATATGCATCATATTGAACTTCAGACTGTGGAAGTTGTAGCTCTTTTCCTTCTTTAGACAAAGAGATGAGACATCCCACCAAGCTGCAGCCACTATGAGGCATCTAGTTTAAGGTTCCCCTGTAACAAAGAAGGATTCATCTTGGTATCAAATTAATTGACTTCTGGAGGTGCCTATTTTCTTTCCAGTTAACTGAGAAGGGAACTTAAACAACTGTCCTTAAACCAAGGATCTGTATTTTAGAATGATAAAGTGTGAATTCCATGATTGTGTTCCATGATATCTAGTGCCAGTGTAGTCACTAGGCATGACATTATGTCTTATCCTACAGGGTTAATAAAATGAAGGGTGACACTTGTACTAGATAGGGACATCTGAAAAACAAACGTTGCTAAATTCACATAGGGAGAAAAGGACAAATTATGGCAAACACCAGGCAAACACAAAGAACATGGAAAGCACCACTAAGCGGTGCAGCCACGTGAGCTGCTTCTCCTTTCCTCCATCAGCAAGAGTCAAGAAGTTGTGTTTGTAAAATGCAAATGGAAGTGATGCAACAGGCAATCCTTGTTGTCAGCAGTCTCCAAGACTTTAAAAACTGTCTCTAAAAGGAAGGTAAAAGCACATATAGTCTCATAATTCTGGGAGCTGAGTGAGGCTTTAAAAATTTCTTCCAAGGGAAGAAAAAGCAAGAAAAAAACACAAAAATATGACATGTGGCACCCTTATCTGCTGCCTCCAAATAATCTCAAGAATAACAAGGACTGCCCCTTCTCTCATGATAATATACATCAATGTAATTCCATTCTAGTGGTCTTCATCTTTCTTCCAAAAACCCGAGGGGATGGTTTACACGGTCACAAGTATGGGCCCTTTTCTTCTATTGATTAGAAATTTTCCATCTCAGCAATAACAGTCATTTCAATGTAAATATTCCTAACTTTTTATAGTACAAGAAAGAAGAAGCTAATAAATGTGATGATTAATTCTTTGTCAGTCACAAACCATTTAAGTAGAGCATATTCTCTATTGGGTTTTCAGTGATACTGAAGGAACATGAACCTGCATTGTTTAATATCAATTTACTGCTAAACAAAGCCTCTTCTGACTTCAGTGTGGCTCATGAATAGCAAATTAATCAAATTTGGAACTGTTTGTTTAGTCTTTAAAATGATTTAATCAGACATACCTCATTTAGAAAGTAATTTAATAAGAGAGGTAAAGTAACAGTTAACACTGCTTCAGTGTTGAAGCAGATTGTTTAGATGAACTGTTTTATGAATCCAATATGCAGTATATAAAAATGCAGACCTATCACCCTGCTCTTTTTGGATCAATAACCTCAACAAGTTCCTAATAATATGTTTCATATAAAGCATTCAGACAGAATTTTCTTATCATTCTGTTTTGTGAAAATAAACGTTTGCATTCAATACACAATTTTAATATACAATGCATCAAAAAGTCAGTGTGGGTCAGATTAATAATAATTCACAAAATCTGAATCATTGATTTTACAGGAGCTACTCCAGCTCATTCCAGTGACTGATGCATCCCCAGACAATGCACTGTAGAAGAGGAAAAAATGCAACAGGAAAATCATTCTCTTTGGAAAAATGACTAGTTATGAGTAATAACTTGTCAGCACTTACTCCATCAGGAAGTTCACTCCTGTTTACAGAGCAGGACAAAAATGCCTGGCCACTCTGGTAATGTTGTCACAGAAAAGAAAGGAGAGAGATGCTAAGAAGACCCATGTTTCCCAGTAAGTGTTGTCACCACCTTCTAAAATGTCTGCTTTAAAAAGTGCATTACAATTGCTATAGAAAAGGTGCAAATAATGAAGAAAAGCCATTGCCTGTATCTCTACATTGAAATTATTCATTGCTCCTAAGCAAAAACCTTCATGTTTCAGCAGGCACCAAGAAAGGACTCAGTTGGGACATAATGCAGACTCTTCAGCTGATAATTTTTATTACATAATTTAGGATTGTATGTATCTATCTTCAGCTGAGAGATGTAAACTCTTGTTGGGTACCCAAATAGGAACTCTGGGACGAGACGATCAGACATACAATGAAGACTTCCCTAAAATGTGTAATAGATGTCTTCTTGATATCAGACGAGGTTTGCATGAGGAATCATCACCCTCTCAGCTCTCCCATATTCCCTACCAGCTCTCCTGTGCTAACCTCACCCTCCCTGGCCCCTCTTCACACATTCAGCATCATGTCATGCTCCTCACCCTGTCAAAAAATGCCCACAACTCTGCAAAATCTCTTCCACACCTCACTGATTCTGCCCTTCTTCCTTCAGATCTACCAGACTCCCGTGTTCTGCCAGACCCTCATACTCAAGGAAGCAGAAACTACGATGCATCCCTGTTAAAGATGTGCTTTTTAGGTGGTGTTTTTAAAAATTCAGAAGGCTAAGAGGCACTAGCATTATGTACAGCTGACAGGATACTGGCTCTTGTCCCCATCTCTGTTTACAGAGACATAAAGAGGGCTGCAGTGGGGCAAGCCATGCATCTGTCTAATCTGGTTCAGCAGTAAACAACAGCAAACATACATGGAAGAGGCTATAAAGAAACAACAACAATATTTTCTTTAAATTTCCTCATTTGTTGTAACACTGTAAATAAGATTTTTGACAGTAAGAAGTAAAAGGATACAAGTTTTAGCTGTGGCATCACATTGACTGGTGGCTATGTTCCTGTTGCATCCCTGAATTTTCTTTGCTCTGGGAGTGCCCAAGGCAGGATGTTTGCATCCCTGTGGGACAAACAGCTTCTCCAAACTTTGTCTGGGAAACAAGGAAAAGGAGGTAGGCTGTTGTCCTGGTTTGAAGGACAGGTGTCTGCCTATAAGGCAGAAGCTTCTCTTTAAAATGGAGAATGTAAACCCCCTCCCTCCAAATTATTATAAATTTGAAATTTGCCATCCCTCTAGGGACCTCCTGAACCAGAACAGGTATCTCTGCAGTTAGTAGCTTGTTCCTGCCTTGAATGGCTTGTTTCTACCATGACTTTTTCCAGTCATCTTTTAGACCAATGCAGACCACTTGTTTTGTTAAGTTGGACATACATAATATGTTATCTCACGGGAGCTAGTGAGCTGAGCAAGAGCTTTGGGGCACACATAATTTGCAATATGTATTTTGCTCTGCTTCATATTATAAACAAGCAGAAATTTTCATATTCTCATTAAGTTCTGCAGAAACTTCTCCATAATTGTGAAAATGTGTGAGAACATATGACTGTGAATGCTATTACAGCATCCATACCAGCATCTTCCTAATGTCCAAAATTCTTTGTCTATGCTGTTCTTCAGCTATGTGGGATGGTTTTGTAATGCACCTGCTACTGGTAGTGAAGTGCTCTTACTTCAGTGCCTTGTAGGCAGCACTTCACCTCAACATGTAGAAGTGAAAAGGGCAGCTTTGAACACAGTCTGAAATTCCTAAAGGAGGAAACAATATTTGAGATGTCTGTCTTGATGTTCACCCTTGGCTGACAGGAACTACAGAACAGCACAAAAAAAATCTGTCAGCTCAGCTAAACCCAAGAAACAAACCAGTTCAGGACTCACTGGGGACTCTTTCCTGTATTTGTACACTGCAAGAGAGCTTTACATCCACAGGTTTGTTTGCTCATGATATTATTTCTGCCTCCACTTATAAATGAGTCAGGCATGACTCTGCTGTTAGAAAATCCAAACATGAATTGTGACTTCAGTAATCTGCTACTGAGTTTTGCCTCTGCCCTCAGCAATATGGATATACTCTCAAAGGCAGTAAATGAAATAAAACTGCCACAAAAACTTGTCTGCAGTTCTTTCTGAAAGAAGGACTGGGATGTTATCTCCCTGTGCAGAAAGCAGCAGGGGCAGAGACCCAGGACACTTCATCAAAAGCATTATGAAAGTGTCTGTTTTCCCTGGGAGGCTGAAGAACATGATTTTCTGAAATTCTACTCAGTTCATTAGTGGAAAAAACAAAAGCAGCACCATCTTTAACAATTATTGGAAGATATTTGTGTACTGGTAGTACTGACTTAGACCTTAGAGGAACCACATTTATCTAATAGCTCATCTTTCCCCATCCTCTGCAATGTTTGGTGAATCATGGCTCATGTCCCTTCCTCTGTTTTCCACTATATATGCTCCCTTTCTTCTGTTATTTCCCTGCCCTAGGCTGCCCATTCATTATGGCAATGATTCACTCCTCCTATGGGTAGCAACAGACACAGTGGTGAAAGATGTTTTGGCACTGCTAGCTGTTATCATTATACAAAATACCAACAGTGCTTAGTTAATCTTGTTCAATATAACAGCAATCAACAGAAGGCAAATATTAACTTTTCTGCTTCAGGAAGTCAGAAATGTTATTATGTAAGTCCTTATTTCAGGAAAACATCCTTATTTTGGATATCTTGTGCCTAAAGTAGAAGGTAAAATTGAAAAATGAACAGTTGGAACTGTTTCTTAACAGGAAAATGTAATATAGTTCTTCTGGGAAATTAATATTGTGCTTATACCTCCTGTGGATAGGTGATCTAGAATGGCTTTACAATTGCCAATAGTACAGAAATTCTCGTTTGCACTAGAGGTTGGTAATCAATCAAAGCATCATGGTCACATTGCTGGGAAGGGACCTCCAAAAGCTCTTTAAATCACAAGTATCAGCAACTCATTTTCAGGTCAGCTATGGCTTTGCTAGGCCAGTTCTTGGAAATCTTCAAGGTTTCCCACATTCCCAGGTAAATGCTGCACTGACCTCTTAGTGGAAAAGCTTTTCCTCAAATTCCATCTGAAGCTCCCAAGACTCAGCTGGTGCCCTTTGCACCCTGCTGTATCATCTGTGACTACTGTGCAGAATTTGTCTCCTGATCTTTGCAACTTTCCCTGAAGTATTTTTGGCAGCTATTACACGGCTCCTTATTTTCTTCTTCTGCAGACAACAAAAGCTCATCTCCTTCTTACTCCAGACCCTTGACAATCCCAGATAGTGAAAGGCCAGCAGCAGCACTGCTTTGTATGGTTCTCCTAAATTAATGAAAATACCTTCTAGTGAAACCTAGGGGAGAAAAACAACAACCACCACCATAAAACAAAACCAAAAATCACCCAGAAATCCCTACTCAACAGGAAAGCAAAGCTTTAAAATATTTTATAGAATATTATCTCACACAAAGTCAGACGAATTTCTTGTTTTCACATGAAAACCATGTTATATTGAACTTTCAACCATTTCTACACAAAGAAGAACCTTCACAGTACTGTCTCCTGTAATTACTGAAACTGCAGTTGGCCTTTTAATGGTTTTTAGTATTATTGAAACAGTGGATCAATTGCTTTTGTCATATTAAGAGCATCCAGCAAATCTCTGTCTAGCACAGCAGTACAACTATGTAATATATACAGGATTCAGCATCTACATGACACATAACAAAAGACATATTTGCATGCAGGCAACCAACCATGTAGTATAGGTTAAAAAGTGAAAAACTCTGAAAGAACTGTGGGATAATGATTCAAATATGCACAGACATGACTGACTCAATTCCAACACTGGCTTAGTGATCTGAAGCCACCCTGACATGCCTTTTTTCTTCCCTAAAGAGGAGCACATAGAGTACAAGCTGGCCTAGTGCTCCAAGGCAGCACATAAGCAATCCACATCTCCCCACTTCAGAAAGCTCTTTTGCACTAGCTGCCAGTGCATCATCCCAAACACCCTGACCCAGTCACAGCAACTGCAGGACCCAGTGTGCCCTGCAGGAATACTGAAGCCAGACTGAGGGCACATCCTTGTCACCAGCTTTCACAACACCAGGAGAAATGGAGTGGAGCTCTTGGATGCTGTTTACCCAGGGAAACCTCTGGCAGGACAAAGGCAAACAAGAGGGCACAGAACTTGAGGTCACTGCATCCATCCCCTCCTTTTCCCCTGGCATGCAGAAGCACTGCACTGTCTTGTCCAGTACCACTGTCCAGCCCTGCAACACTGCTCAGCTTCCCATCCTTTAAGTAGCCAGTTATTCAGGATAGCCCCCCTTAGCCATCCTTCTAAGAATTTTCTGGCTGCTGTACTGTTATTTCACACTTATTTCCTCAAGAACAATCTTCGTTGTGAAAGTCTGTCTGATTATATGAAAAGCAGTGTGTTGAGGGATTTCAAAAGCTGCTCTTTCCACCTATGAGCAATAAGCCTTGAGTAGTTTGGTTTGTCCAGTCATGAAACATGGTTCTCTGTTGCTGGGAAGGGTAGAAGACATAGCAAGGATTGCTATCTGCATAAAGTAAACACAAATCATCATTAACACATAAGGAAAAAAAAAGAAAAGTTAACATTGGATAATGTATCTATCAATGATTCTGTTGAAACAAGACTCATTTTCTTCTCACTGGAGACTGCCCACTTTCTGGTATGAAGGAAATACCCTGGGACATCCAACAAACAATTTCTAGAGCTTTCATCTGTTTTGAAAATTCCTTCTGCAAAAGAGAAAGAGGATTGTGAACTGAGATTTCAGAATCCCTGTATGATGAAACTTTATCAAAACAGTGTTTGTTTTTCAGGAGAGAAAGGAAAGGAGAGAGAACCTGCTGAATGAAGTGAAAGCAGGAGGATAGGTTTATACTGAGAGACTTTTGAAAATTGTTTTCAAATTCTGAATTTTGTCTGTTATTCAAAACAAGAAGATTATTTCCTCTTGTCTCAGTGGAATCCAGAAATAATGGCTACCTGCTGCCTGCTGCTGCTTTACTTCAATGGCACCTTCTAAGAGCAACTTCCCTTCAGGAAAGTGATCTTTTATGTCTGAGTGGGGGAGAAAATAAGTTCATTAGCACATTTTCTTTGTACACTAGGGATGTTCTTCTATGCCAGTCCAGGATGTGGTGAGAGGCACAGTTCCTGGGATCTAAAGGTTGTCCAGTTTAATTTTCTCTTCCCTTGTGATTAGGAAATAATCTTAAGGGGGGGGGATACAGCAGGCCAAAAAGGGCAGAAATGATAGAAATGGAGCTCTGTGCTCTTCCAGAGCTTTATTGCACACAAGATTTGGAGGCTACTTGTTTGCTATTAGTTTGACCTTTTTACCTTGTTTGGTTTTTGTTCATGGCTTTTTCTTCAGCTTGACAGTTCTTAATGTCATCAGGATTTTTTTTCCTATGAATATTGTTACCAATCCAAACAACCTACGTTGAAAAAGTATACTAATCCTAATTATAACTCAGCTAGAAAACATTCCCTAAAGGAAAAAAAGACATGATGAAGGCTTGATAAAAACCATAGCCTTCTGCATTTTTCATGTACAATATTTTTCTAAAATGGTGAAAAACTCTAGCTCATAGCAACATTCCCCACCTCCCAATAACTGCAACAGGTCTGTGACTTCTTTAAATTGGTGTCACAGCCATCTTACCCCTTTCCCAGGCAATTAAACACCAGAGTGCTCAGTTCCTTTTCTCACAGAAGAATTTGTTGGGGGCACTTTCTAATTTCATAAAGTTGCACTAGTCTGGCTGTAATTCAATGAATTATTGGCTAGGGGAAAATTACTGAAGCTCATCATGACAACATTTTTCATCAAATTAAGCAGTGTTGCTGAGAGGGGAAAAAGTTGTACTTCCAAGACAATGCACCTGCAGAGAATTAGCTGATAAATGATTTACAGACGTGGCTGAAAACATTAATGGGGAAACATATTTTTTAAATGAACTTGGGTTTTTTCCCAACTCTTATTGCCTCCTCTGTGTGATCTTAAATATTTGCCTGTTCAAAGATGTAACACTACACTTTGTGCCATGGGAAGCAAATTGCTGAGACATTTTTCCCTCTTGCATGCTGTCTGATGGTTCTCCTCCCTGTTATTTTGTCACTGACACTAGCATTCACAAATAAACCATCCTGGCTAGTGATTCCCTTCCACTGCCACAGAAAAAGTGGGAGCATAATTACCTGCCCAAAAGGAGCAACCATCTCTTTTCACACATCCTTACTTCAAGCAGTATTAGCTATACTCTGTAGGTTTATGATGATTATTTTATATTTCTACTACAGTAACAGTAAAAGATACCAGCATGTTACTGCCAGACCCTCAGAAGTATTATTTGGATGTGTAACTCCTGGGCTTTGGCTGCTCTGCAGTGTCTGAAGGCTGCAGATGGAAGAGGTAGTCAAGCATCAAATTACATTGTTTCCTACAGCTCCCTTGATTCCCACCTTGCAGCTTTTGGGAAGTATGGGGTGAGTAAAGAAGGAGCATGCAGGAATAAAAAGGAGGTGTGAGTCAGCAGAATGGTGCCATGGAGAACTGTACTTTATCCCCCAGTCTCCTGCTGAAGAATTCCTACATGATGCTCGTTACTAAACTTTCCAAAGTAATTAGTTCCTGGTACTCAAAGTCAAGCACAGAAAGGGCTGGGTTTGCTGAAGTGTCAGTCTCTGAGAGCACTGACTGAGAAATCTTGGGGCTGTGCAATGAACTCTTGTGAGAAAACAAGGAAGAAGAAAGTGGCGAAACTTCCAGGTGGTTTTACAGTCATTCCTGAGCGCAGAAGAACGCAAACAGAGGACTTTGTGGAAGTGTTTGGAAAGCACTGTTGTCTAGAAAAGTCTGGGAGGCAATAAATATTTTGGACCACTTTTCTGTGTCTCTACCCCAGACCTCTAAATGAATCCAGCTAGGACTTGATCTTCTGTGCAAGATTCTCTCTTTCTCACCCCCATCCTCACCTTTTTATCTTCTGGGTGCATCCTTACTTTCCCCTCACCACCTTGTTTTTGTTTCCCTTTTGCTTCCTTTCACCTACTCCCTCCTAATTCTCCTCTTTAATCTTTCTTCTGCAATGTTATTTACACTGTACTCCACACCTTTCCTCTCTCCACATCACAGCTTGGAGTAGTATCAAATTCAGTAATTGTCAGGAAAGTTTTGATCATTCCCTGAGTCCCTATTATGTGCAGTCGTCTTGCTGAGATAAATCAAGCTCAATTGTCTTAAATTTTCTCCTTTCAGTGGGAAAATGTAGTATGCCTGATATCCAGATGTTGAACCTGAATCTTTCCTCCTGATTTTAAACCTATTACTTTATCCCCCTGCCTATTACAGACGTAGAGAAGAGCTTATTCACTTGCTTTCAGCAGCAACATCTTTAAACATCCAAAGACTGTTATTACGTCTCTCCTTGACATTTTCCTCTCTAGATTAAATAACCTCAGCTGACTTAACTTTTCCCTGTAGGTGAGGTTTTATAGTGCTCTCACTGCTCTCTCTGCAATGCCTTTTTGCTCAGCCTTTTTGAAGCATGTCATCAAAAATGGACATAGACATCCTGTTGAGATCCTGGCAATGCTGACTGCAGTGGAATTCAGTCTTTTAAGATATAATCCCTTCTTTCTCTACCCATATATAGAGATATAAAAATATGAATTATCTTTCAGTATAGAGGGTTTAGTGCTGCTTTTTTTTTAAGCGATAACCTGACATTGCTGACTTAAATTCTTCATTATAATTTTTTTCCCCGTAGAAGGATTTCTTGCAAATTCTTACTCTTGCTATGTTAACATAAAGGACTGTTCCTGACTAAGTGAATTGCTTTTCATTCCTAATGGTAAGTAGCCTTCTTTGAAGAATATTCATCCAATTCAACAAAATTATCCAGAATCCTAAGCTTGCTCTCTAAGGTCTTTCCTAGTCTGACATCATCTGCAGATTCAGTACTCATACTTTCCCTTCTGTAGCTTCCACTGTCCCACTTTCTGTCCCCAAACTTCCTGACTCAGGTTAATCATAAAAATTTTATGAAACACTGTACGCAGATCAACCCTTACTGGAATGCTGCTTTGCATATCTCCCATTCTGACAGTGTCTTATTTTCTAGACAGTTTTTCCCCTGCATAAAATTAATTCATGTAGCAGTTCATGTTTCTTTAACTTAATTACAGACTAATGGAAGGCAATTCCTATTGAAACACAAGACAGATGAACTCTGATGCTTCCTCCATATACACATACAAGACTTGTAATTCTGGATGGATTAAGAAGTCCATTGGGTGACACTCACTTCATTATCTTCTAGATGCTTATGTACAGTTTGCCTGATTATTTGCTCCTCTGTTTTTCTGTGAGTGAAGTCTCTGTTACAGATGTGTTAGCATAGGTGTCCTTTGTTTATGGAATCCGTATTTCTAATGGGTACTGTCAGTATTTATTAGTACTGGACCACATGGCCAAGGAAGTGGTGGGCACCATCCCTGGAGGCACTTGAAAGATGTTTCAATGTGACATTTGGTGGTCTGGTTTAATGGACTTGGCAATGCCAAATTACTGTTTGGACTCAATAATTTTAGAGGTCTTTTCCAACCTAAAAGATTCTATGAATTTATGAATCTATGAATCTAATAATGAATGCCGTTCCTTGTGCAAAGACCCACAAAACCAACAGAGAGGCAAGTGAAGGAAATGAGCAGCTCTGGCCATTGACATCTGCTGTGTTTGTGGTTTAGTACATAACATGCATGACATTACCCCACAGCCTTGCCCTGGCTGCTGCAGCCTGAGTCAGAAAAAACCTCTGGATGGAACAAAAGATTGTTCTTTCCCTGGAAGCTACTGAGAAAAGCCAGGGGAAGTGCAATGGGCCACGGTGGGTCAAGCTCAAGGGAGGCTGGCACCAGGCAGTCAGGAAGGAAGGAGCCTGCAGCATCTTCATGGCACCTGCCACACCCCAAGGGCATGATAGGAACATGTGTGACATACACTTACATATCTTCTCACCCGTTGAATTTGAGAAATTAGAAGAAGTGCTAGGAAGACAGTAAGCTCCATGTGCAGAGCTCTTCTGTGTTTGACAACATCCTGGCTCCCCCCAGGGCAGGGGTAATTTTTGCTGTAGCCAGGAGGGGCATGGCCAGGTTGTTCTGTACCACCTCACATCATTGCAGGGGGCAGGGAGAAGGGGGCACTTCCAGTTGAGTAAGGGTGGCAAAGGGAGGGGTTGGGTGCTGTTTCCAAGGAATTGTGTGTGAATCATTTGCCTATCCTGTACACTTTGTTATTGATGTTGTAGCTGATACTGTTTGCTTTCTTTGTTTCATTGCTGTTTCCAAAAAATTGCTCTTACCTCAACCCGTGATCATTACCTTTTGTGCCTCCAATTCTCCTTGCCCTCCTGCTGCAGTGGTGAGGCAAGGGGCAGTGAGCAAGTAGTGCATGGTTTGGAGTGTTTTGGTGGGAACATTAAACTGGGAAATACCATTCCTAATCTACAAAAGGAAGATTGACACACACCAAAAAGGAGAAAGGGGAGGGGAGTTTTCTAGATAAAGGGATAAAAATATTACCTTTTCTTTCATTGGATTTATCTTATTTGGTACTTATATTCTCTTAGGTTTATTTTTTTTTTTTACTCTTAGGTTACTTTGAGACCTTCATACATATGAACACTTACTAAATAAAACTGTCAGCACAAAGACATAAATTCGCTGTTAAACTGCAACAAGGGTCTGATGTCTTTTTGCTGGGTAGGTCTTTTCTCCAAGAGGACTCCCCAGAGTCTGTGAGCAAAGATTTGTGTAGCAAGACAAAATCCAGGCAAATCAAAGAGTGCTAAAAATGTGGGCTCTAAGCAATGAGCACAAAAAGAAAACCTCAGTACCTTAGCAAAGAACATGAGACTTTTCTGGTATCATTTGCATTGCTGTTCAAATCTTTCTGATTAGTGACAGACCAGGAAAACCTCAATCCTACAAACTGATGTTCTTGAAAGACCCTTTGCCATATTTGAACTTCCTCAAATACTGTAGCTTCCAGAATGACAGGACAGTTCCCCAGTTATAATGAGATAGAATGTGCTGTGTAAGAAGGCATTTTTATAAATAATCACAGAATGATTTGGGTTGGAAGAGACCTTAAAAGGTCCGTCTTGTTTGAGCTCTACTGCCTTCCACTGGCAGGGATTCTACCACTAGACCAGGTTACTCAGAGTCCCAACCAACCTGCCTTTAAATACCTCCAGGAATAGAACATCCACAACTTCTCTGGCCACTTCTTTCAGTGCCTTACTACCCTTATAGTAAAAAATGTCTTCCCACCCAATATCTAATCAAATCAAAACCTACACTCTTCTTGTCCTGTCACTGCTTGCTATAAGAGACTTAAAGGTCACAACTGCCTTAAAAATTATCAAGGCTGCAGAAGGAATTTGCTGTAGGATAAACCACCACAACAGGAACTTCAGATCAGCACAGAGGAGTGGAACATACAGAAGGAAGGCACTAATTCCAGGCCTAGCAGAGGTGAGCTTTTCTTAGCACCTCCTAGTTAATGCATCCAGAAAAAAATTCTCACTGTGACAGACTGTGGGAAAGTAAGCAACTGCTTGCACACCTGCCATGCCAAGTTATGGGCATGGGATCTACACCCTGTGGATACAGAACTTGGACTGTATGAAGGTGATACCCCAGAAGAATGGTGTGACGCCCCACCACTGAGAAGGGCAGAAGAAGAAAGACCAAGAGGATACCACCTGGGTCCATGGGGCGGTGATACCTTTCTGCTTATTCTGTGTCTCCAACTCTCTTTCTTTCCCAAGCCCCCTTTTCTATTTCTTTCTACCTGTCTTTTTCACATCCACTGGAATAGAATCCATATTATTGACTTTGACATATGGTCTTGTTTGCACCTTAATTTGGGCAGAAGCATCTCTTAATAATTGGATCATAACAATTGCCCTTTTGAAATGTCCCTCTCCAGCTTCCTTGTGGGCTCTTTTAGGTACTGGAAGGTGCTCAAAATTCTATCTGGATACTTCTCCAGGCAGAACAACACAACTCTCTCAGCCTGTCTCCATAGGAGAAGTGATCCAGCCTTCTGAACATCTTTGGGACCTTCCTTTGGACTTGCTCCAGCAGGTCCATGTCCTCCTTATATTGGGGAAATAGAGCTGGATGGCTCCAGGAGGGGTCTCACAAGAGCAGAGTGGAATTTCTATTTTGAAACCTCCGAAAACTACAGCAAACAGGCCAACTGGGAAATTTTCACTTTCAAAGTTTTACATTTAATAAGACCCACTCATTGATATCCTTGAATATATTACTTTTAGGGTCATAGCATCTGAGACCATCTGCCACTTTGACTTACAGCTCTGATGATTACTTCATTATAGAGGCTTTAGTGTTTCAAAAGGGAGGAATTAATTATTTCAAGAGAAAATATCCCTTCAAGCAGGAAGTCCAGCAAGTCTCTAAATTCTCATTACAGGGATTCTCTGCAGAAGAGAATTTTGCACATTGGCCTGAAGCTGCCTCAGCTGTGCACGTCTGGTCCCTAGCAGTCTCTATCAGAAGCAGGGCATCTGAGAGTGAAAATGATGATCTCATTCTGGTTGCAGATTAGCTTGAAACAAGATTTCACTAAGTCATGAGTGCTAGAGGGTTTCTCTGGGTTATTGCAGTCACGACTTGTGTGTGTACTGCAGGACGTAGATTGTTCTACACAGGCTCCCAGGCATTAGCTAGGCTACAGAAAGTAATCTTTTTGGCAGAAGCAGCCTTTGTTGATTGCAAAAACTGTAAATGCCGGGGGCTGCTCCAGCTGAAGAGTATATTTCATCCTTTCAAGTCCTGAGAGTGCAGGCAGGCTTGGTCAGACCTCAGTGACTTCCTTCATTTGAAATAAGGAAGCAGACAACACAGTGCTGTTGAGCTGGCCACTATCTCCTATGACAAACCATTCCCACAAAAGAATTCTTATCAGAAAAGAAGACTTTGTCACTACAGTATAATACTTTTATCTTTCAAGAATTACTTTACTAATGATATGTTACAAAATAATTTAATTTCAATATTAATGAATTATGAAATATCTACTTGATTTTTCTTAATAACTGATCAAGACTGAAAACTAAAACCATTTAGATGTTGGACATAGAACAAGTTAGCAATTACTCTGCGTTCCTTCCTTCTCTGGCAAGACACTTTTCCTGTTTTTGCTTTTTTTTTACACTAATTGTGGATGTTACTAGGATATTATGTATTTAGTGTCAAAATTTGGTTATACTGTAGGCTTTGCTATCCTGGATGACCCATATCAATTATTTGCGCTATTATTTTTGTTTTATATGCCTAGCCTAAAAATACTATGTCAAATAAATAAGGAAATAATTGAAGCTGCAATGTCATAGATTGGCTGAGCCTCGTTTCTTCAGCATGTCAACACATTGAGGTTTTTCACTGCATTTCACAAACTGCAACTAATATTAAGATAATAATTACTGATTAACTAGAAACATGCCATCATATTTACTAAATGGTTCAGGAACAGACTGGGAAGTCATTACCCATTATTTAAGTCTATGGAGGAAAAGAAGAATTTCACAACTGTTCTGTTCCATCCATTCATCTTTCATCTGTTCTTTCTTAGCCTGGGCTAATTCTGAAACCTATTTTATGGGTCAGGTCCTGAGCTAAATGGAGCTGTTTGTAAGCTCCTTAAAATCACTCACTCACTCACTCACTCACTCACTCACTCACTTACTCACTCACTCACAGTCACAGAGGAGAAGAGCAGGGCAGAAAGTTGAATAACTGCAAAACCAGAATAATTATTTCCCAGTCCTTACTAATACAAGTGTCACAACATTCTCATTTTGGCCCTTGCATGTCAGGGGAAATTACATAACACTCTAGTCAGACTACTGTACCAGTTTTCCAGATAAAAAAAACAGACCATGCAGCAATGACTGAGAGCTCAGAACAAACACATGCAGAAGGTGAAGAGGATTTTGAGGGACCTGTGTCTTCACATGATAATTGTTAACATCTCTTGAGCAACCTTTGATCAACAGCCAGGCAGATCCATCTAAAAAAATGTCTGCTTACCAGGGAATGTCTATCTCTGTCTGTGTATTCATGCCCTATTTACCTTAGTGGCAGAGATTGGTACACTTCAAAAGCCTTTACCTGTATCATAAATAGACTAAAATTTGCTTATTTTCAGAAGTCTGAATTGTTTGTTACATCCTCACGTCAATTAGTCTCATCATGAGGTGTGGTAAAATACTAACTGGAACAGCTCTCAAATTCCAGCTTGGCTTGGTTACTAAAAGCAGAATTAATTCTGAAATATACATGTGCAGTTATTGCCTATGTCCTTAAACAATCCAACATTCAGAAGACTGACTTAACTATAAGGACACAATTGGAACGTCCAAAGGTTTTAAGTATGTGTATAAAAGTAAGAGTCAAATGCACATGAAATATCACACAGTAAAATCCTTTGTGTTTAATTCGCAATGTTGTCCTGCACATCTCAGGCATAATGAATCAATTCCTGTTTGTCCTTTTATGAAGCAAGGTCTTTATTACTTTTGGCAGCAGCCTGGCTATTCACTATATCTTTTTCAGTGAAGTCCTAAAACTGGGGAGAGAAAACAATTTATTAATTAGCTGCAGTCATTACAGTCTAGCATGAGTCTGATCACAGTCTAGGTGAGGAACAGTAGCTGGGGAAAGGTTACGTCAGGTCAGTCATTTGGGCTCTTTAAGTGTTGGGCTAAACAGCTGTTCATGGGATTACTCACAAACAAGACTGTAAAAAGAAGACACTTAAAAGGTAATCTGCATTCTATTTTAGAAACAAAACGAAATCCCCCAATTCTGAATAATCTGCACAGCTCGTTATGAAGCCTTTGCTCTGGCAGTAGTCTCAAAGTTAATTACCTTTTTTTATTCCGGTTTTTCACACATCATTTCAACTATAGTGTTAGTAATTTTATCTTTGATGCTCATTTTAGCTGCTCACCAATTCCTGCAGCAATCTTCTGGGAATTGTGAGATCTGGCTGGAAATTATAACACTACAGGCTGACTGCTCAGGAAGAAAGCATGGTCAAAGAATGAAGCATTAGACTGTGTTCTTGGCAGGGATTTTTTCAATAGGTTTTGACTCAGGTTGGGCTAAACATTTCATTCCCTTTCCTTGATTGGAGCCAACATTTTTATGATTATATGCCTTAAGGAACTGTGCTATGCTGAAAAAAAAAAAAAAAAAAAAAAAAAAGTGTGGTCCTTCGATAAACAGAAAAGAAAAAATCCCATCATGTTAGCTGAGACTTATTAATAGTTCTACTTTTCAATTTTTTATAACTTTGCTGTATGTTTTGGAAAAATGGGACATGAGGGGGCAAAAAGCATCAAGGCAAAGCCAGAGGTACTGTATTCAGTGTCTTCTTTTTAGATTGACAAGTTTGTTGTGATAAAATAAGGAAAAGTTTATACTGAGATCAGAACATCTTGGCCTCTGGTCATCTGATCACTGATGCACTAAAAATCATGCACTGAATTTACAAGATATATATGCTAAAAATATAAGATAGATTGCAAAAGAGAATAAAGATTTATTCTGCACAATAAACTCAACTGACTGCAAGATTTCCAGATTTATGTAAGCAAGGAAAACCAAAGCCTTATATAATTTCCACCATGAGTATCTAGAAATATTTTAACTAAGCTACATTTCTGTCATCTGGGGACCTTCAAGTAGAGCCTGAAGCAATTTCATTAACATCTGTCTGTCACAACTTTTTTTTCTCATACTCTTGAATCTTGCACACTTGTGTCATGAAGACATCAACACAGCAGAATACAGAAGTTTTTTCTGGCTTGGTTTCTCTGTATAAACCATGGAGTCAGAGAAAGACATGCCTAAAGAATCCACACAAGACAGCAGGCTGGCTCTGCCAGGCAGGTTGCTCACCTAGCCAAAAGGGAAGGGAAAAAAAAAAAAAAAAAGTGGGATCTTCTGGTTCAGCTTTCTCTTCATATACCTTTTATAAAGGAAAATGTTTTGACCATCTGGCTCCAGAAATCCCAAAAGAAGTACAAGCCTTACCTAAACAAAGCATGTTGCATTGGAGATGAGGGCTGTGTAAAAGAATATATTTTGCTACAACAATCTTTTTGCACCTTTATCTTGGGAAGAAGATGGAGCATTCATATTTTTTGAGTGTACCACACTTTGGAAGACAACCAGGCTGCAGCATTGTTTGAAATATTATGAAGCAGATCCTCCTTCTTCTGTTACAGTATCTCTACTTCATGTGAAACTATTAGAGAGAAAATAAACATGCATCTAACCTACTGATTTGACTACCTGCTTGGGCAGAAAAGCATGCAGGTCACTATCCAGATTGTGCTGGGATGCAGATGAAGCTAAGTCTTTTGAATCCTGGTCAAGTGCTCCATGGAATTCATCTCCCACATGCCCAATGTTTTAAGTAGTTCTTCCCTCCTGATAATGTATGCTGAACCCTGAAGTCTTTAGACAACATTCATACTCCTTTTCCTAAGAAGGCTCTTTGAATAATCTTCTGTGTGTTAGCCTCTCCTCTTCTCATCATTCTAATAGACCTTTTTTCTAGCATCAGATTTAATTCAATTTTTTGCTACCACAGGTAAGCAAAAGTGAGACATTATTGACACAAGTGTTTTTCCTGATGCTAATCTATTTTTTAGAGGGAGAATCAGCACCTTGTTTATTTCCAGTTGGACTGCCTCAACTATTGGAACGTGCTGCAGTCATTGAACTGGATGTCTTTTAGCTGAGGCATCTCCAATGTCATCTGTTTTGCAAAAGGTTTCCTGAATGATAAAGTTTCAGCGTGGTTGTGATTTGCTTGGACTCTAGAAAATAAAAACAAAAATATGAATTATGTTAGAGGAAGGACAGGTATTTGTAACAACTTTTAATAAAACTCATAACAGAAATATACCTTTCATTAATGATGTTTTATTTTTCCTTGTTGTAGCATTTTCTATAGGTTATATCTAGTATTTTTCAATTAAAATGAAAATAAACCACATTCACTTTACTTCTCACAAATGTTTTCTTTTACCACATGCTTACAGTTTAGTTCTGCCTATCTTCCCCACCTCTCTGTTGATCATTATGATTTTCTTTGGCTCTTAGTTTTGTCCAATCCTGCAATAACTCCTCCATCTGCTTGCCATTAGGGCCCTCCTGGAGTAGAAACATAAATCTCAATGTGGCTAAAGCATTAGACAAGAAATATTTTTAGGATATAGGATCTATTTCTGCTTCATAAGCCTTCCCACAAAATGGAGCCTCACTTTAACTTGAGTGCCTGCATGTGATTGAAAAATAAATTGTTTTTTAAATAACCTCAAAAGAAGAAAGAATTCTTGCCTGCTTCCTGATATAGGAACTGCTGTTCTCAGTTACCAAGCAGAGTGCCTGATAAAAGTAGCTGGTTCTCACCATGTTGACTGGGAAAAGCAGGAAATTTCACAAATTGGACTTGATCTAAAAAAAGTTTTATGTAGATGCATTGGAAAGAAGGAAGAGATTTTAAACATTAATGTTTATACAAACAGCAAATAACTACTGGAAAACTTTAAAATGCTTTTAACAAAAATAAAAATGTTTATTGCTTTCAGCAAACATAAAGATCAGTTAAAAGAAATGCATCTGTATTTGCTGTTTCAGAACATTTAGGAAGATGTTGATTACAGAGATGCATTAACCATCTCTTTAACCTAACCACTACTTTTCATTGCAAAACCATCTCCATGGGAAGTATGGATTACTATTTTCATTTGTCAGCTGTTAAAACACTTGAATAGTGGGAGCAATAGTAATTGTAGTATTCCCATCTCTTGTAGTTAGCAAAATGCAGGACTTATTGGAATATTATTGTGCAAAATTTACATATTAACTGTAAGAAAAAATCTAAAGAGCACTTCAAATTCTAAATCAATTTCTCCACACCCTTTGTAGACTGGGAAATTGTCTAGAGAGAGTTTTGTTCTTATGGAAGTTCATTGATGAGCTTTTCTCAGTACTCTTAAATGTAGGGACAACTTTAATCAGTACAGCAAAATTCTGTCCTTTCTGTCAGGTGCCCCTGAGCCTTTCTTCTGCCCACATTGTGTGCTGAAAATGAAAGGCATTTGTTGGCTGATAAAAACAAAACAAAAAAAAAGGAAAAAGAGAAATTTTCTACTGTGAAAAGTCATGAAGATCACTTAAATGCATATCAGGCTTCTGCCTTTGAATTCAGAGTCCATTTACACTGGGACAAAAAGGGTGCTGCAGTTAAGACAGACCCCTGGGAAATATACTAACTCTATAAATAAGCACTTTGTCACTTTGGGGACTTTTCAGTACTCTTCAGAGTCTTCTATGCAGTCTATCTCTGTGACACTTCTATATAGGGTAATAGAGAAAAATGGTCATTCCACAAGTAAACTTCTTCTACACCAACTTTTATTTTATTTCCCCTTAGTCAAGAATAAACCTTCACTTGAAGTTGTCAGATGAGATTATTGATCTGAGTCTAACAGCATAACTCTAGACAACAGTCCAGGAAGAACTAAAAGGTTGAGTTATTCTTTGCCCTCGCTTTTAATTCAAATTTGATTTTAAACAAGGATAGCAAAGATTGGAGGAAAATGTAGCAAAGGACAGAAGTTAAAGCATAGTATCAAAGCAGCATCATGTTGTTTATGGCTTAGAATCCTGGGAGTCCTGCAGGAACAGTAGTGGACATGTGGCTATAGATCTCTCTGCACCTGGAGGATTCGATGTACTGCGATGACAGAATAAAGACCCTAAACTAAAATGACAAAAGACACTAAACAGGAGCAAAGTTGGAGCACTGACAATTTTGAACAAGGTCTGGCAGAAGCATCTTTCACCATGATCTGGTGATTTGTCCTGAACATTGGAGGAGGCAGATGCCCCTTCCCTACCTTCTCTAATTTCTTGCACTACTAAAATTTTATGTTCTGAAAGTTTTACTCATGAAGTAGTTTGGCAGGCTGTAATTTTGTTTTGACATATGCCCCTCTGTACCATAGAAAATATTTCTGCAAGTTTAGAATAGTGAGGAAAGACACATCTTTTTTGAAAGCACTGTGGATGGCCTGGAGGTTTATTTAGTAACCAAACTTTTTATTGCAACTATTGCAAATTCCAAAGCTTTCAATCCATTGATTTCTGAGGGAATTTTCTTGAGTAGAATAAATGACAACTGCTGAGTAAAGATATAATGTGGATCCCACACTTCTAACCTGAGGCAGAGCTGGCTTGAGGGTTTGCAAAAGTAGTCATAAAATCATGGAAAAGTTTAGGTTGGAAAAAGACTTTATAGATAGATCACTGAATCCAATTGTTAACCCAGCACAGCTAAGTCCACCTCAGAACCATGTCCCTAAAAGCTACACAGACCTATGTGTTTTAAATACCTCCAGGGATGGTGACTCCTGCACGTCCCAGGCAGCCTTTTGCATTACCTGATCATGTTCTCAGTAAATACATTTTTCCTAATGTGCAATCTAAATCTTCCCTGGTGCAACTTGAGGCAGTTTCCTCTCATCCTGTCACTTGTGAGCAGATGTCAGCCCCAACCTCAGTACAGCCTCCTTTCAAGGAGTTGTAAAGAGCAACAAGGTCACCCCTGAGTCTCCTTTTCTGCAGGCTAAACAACCCCAGCTCCCTCAGCCACCCTGCATCAGATTGTGCTCCAGAGCACCCAGGACAGGAGGCTGGCAGCCCCACCTAGGCACTGTGGGACAAACAGGACCCGTGGGGCAATGGGGCTGAGGGAGGGAGGGCACACTACATGGCTGGGAAGCAGAAAGGAGGAGGAAGGTTGTGATAAGAAAACTCCAGGACTCCAGTGGCCCCCATTACTGTGCCCCACTGAGAGCTGAGGATGCTGATGATTTGCTCTGCCTCGCCATCCATCTTGAAGAAAACTCAAATCTTAATTTTGACACCCAGAGGGACACCAGAAGGATGAACACAACACCAGAAAAAATGCATAGCTATCAATAATTTTCTTGCATAACAATTTTAACAGCATTATTTTTGTAGTATACTGTTAAAGTAGATATTAAAACATTAGCTAGGCTAACAATAAATTCTTGCTTCTACATATATGTCTATATTAAGATGTTGATTGCAAAAATATTCTCTGTTTCAGCAAATTCTCTCCCAGCATTCCAGAGCTTGAGATTCAGTTACCACCTTTGTAAGATGTGGTGATTTGGTACTTGATAACTTTGAGTTAATTTTCTTCCCTATGGAATTGTCCAGCTGACCCTTAACTCACAGGAACTTCCAGCATTCATACCATCTAAGGAAAAGGCATTTAGAAGGTGAGCTATAGGATGCATGGAAAATTGTTTTCCTGATGCCTCCTAAGTTGCCAAGCAGCAACCACTACCATTCTTTTTTTTTTTTTTTTTCCACCAACTGACCTTTCCTGTACTTCCAGAGGCTTTTGGTTTGTACCACAATTACACCATATGGACTTCTTTTAGGACCTTGCTGCTTCCTTGTGCCTGACACAGGCCTCTTGTCTTCCCTTTCCATCCTTCCCTAGAGGATGCAGACAGGTTTGCTCTGCGGATACTTGTGCCTCCTGCAGCTGGTCTATTATTAAGAAGCTGCCTTGCAAAAATGACTGGCACTTCTAGGCTCCCTGTTGCTATTTTTAGCTGGCAGCTCAAGGCTTGAGATGTCATGGAAAATGACCTTCCCAAGGAAAATTGCATTTGTAGATTAGCATAGTAAAGTGGGACTAATTCCTGCTCTCAGGGAACCTGTTTGGATGAAAGAAGCCTCGGGGTCTCTGCATACATGAGATACCAAACATAGGAAATCCTAAAACCTGTTAAAAGTTTTCCATTTTCCAAGATAAAATGCCTAATTTATTCAATCAATTACAGGGCAGTTTGGAGAAGCTTTAAATGCAGAAAAGGTGCAAATGGTACAATGCATGTCTCGCCAAAGCTGCATTCTTAAAACCAGCATCTGGAAAGCAAAAACCAGGACTTAAATTCAGATTGCTGAGCCAAATGCACCAACCATGGAGCAGAAGAGGAGAGGGGAGTGGAAGTGGAGGAGAATGGCAGCCAGCACTGACCTCAGAGCAGATAATAATCCATTTCAGGCGCTTAGGCAGGACCTGTGACAGGTCCCTCTGGCAAAGTAGGTGACCAAGTACCAATGTAATGGCTCCTACCTGAAACTGTGCACAGGTAGGTTTGGAGAGGCTTTGCCCTGGAATGACTCAGACTCTTCTAAGTTTGCTCATAAGCACAAATACACAAGTTATATATATATATATATATAATTTATTTATTTGTTTGTTTATTTATTTATTAAAAAAAAAAAAAGGTAGCTTTGTAATGTTGGTTGCAATGTTGGTTTTAGATACTTAAATCCTTTCCAAACAATTATGTTGGCCTATATGTAAACATCTTTTTCCATCTTTCTAGAGCGGTAGGAAAAAGAACAAATCATAACTTGTGCAATAATGAGCACTAATTATATATATTTTTATAGAACTGAAAAAAGAAGAGTCACTTTTTAAAGACACACAGATTTCAGGAAAGTGCATTGTGCCAATTAGATTTAGTAGTATCATTAGGAAATAAAATTGTGTTATTCACACAATGATCAGTCACATCTGCAGACATTAGTTCCCTGGAAACTTGTCAAAGCTTTAGAGCACAGCTGTCAGGGCAAAAATCACAGAAAAAGAATACTTTACAAGCAATTTGCAATTGACCTTTAAATGTTATTTTCATCAATGAAACTAAAAATTTGGAAAATTTCTCAGAATAGTCTCTTATGCCTGACTAAGTAAGTACACTGCTTGTGTATTACTTGATATACCTACATATATTTACATACACAAATACAAATCTAACTGATATGCATACCTATGTACATGAATTATATGTATATACTAGATTAGATAATTCTTTTACCTGCAGTAGGTTTCCAAACATTCCTTTTGGACAAAAATAGGACACAAATGTTAGGAACAGAGGCACTCATGTCACTTTCTTCATGTCTAATAATGATCTTAGCAAGAGTGAAGATGAAATTTTCCCCCTAGATATTTAGAAGTACACAATCAGATTTTGGTTTGTTTGTTTGTCTGTTTCTCTTGTCTGATGCACCAAGTGCTGGCCACTGGCAGAGTTTCCAACTTGAACTGAAATGCATTTAATATAAGCTTGTAACTCTATGGTTCCAATGCAGCAAAACCACAGAGAGACAGAACAAATAATTTAATCTGGTTTACTATGCTCCTAAATGAGAGTTTCATGCATGGAGGAAATATTGTCTCCCCAGTGTATTATCTAGGATATGCAGAAGACATGCAAAGCACAGATATATTATTATAAGAGACATGTAATTTATAACTTTTTTTCCTACTTCAGAAAGCAAAAGAAATTGTGCAGGTATTGACTACTAAATAAAACAGTTTCCTACAGGACATTAGAGATTAGTATGACATTACAGATGAAAACATTCAACAAGAGTTGTTATTTTATAATATAAGGAGTTTCAGTATTGTAAAGAAATCTGTTGTGTCCTTAAATCTGTTCTTTTTTCTACTTTCACTCAGGACTTCTTTCCATACTTGTTTTGTTTCTGTTCCTGATATTAGAAAAAAATTTCTAATTTATCTTTTTCTAATTTATCTTTACAGAAACACTAGGAATAAAGGTTTGTTGCTTAGTACTTTAGGGTAATAAATGTTTGGTGCTTACTACCTTAGGGTAATAATCTGAATTGCCTATTAGAGACTTTATTCCTGTTAGGTTCAAAATGCATCCATGACTTGCTAATCAAACAAAGAGAAAAAAATGTTTATAACACTCTCTCAAATACAGAACACTGACTGCATTTTTTATAGCATCATAATTTGCTATTGATTATTCCCAAGGAACATCAACCTAATAGACAGAGTGGCAGTCTTCTAACTTCACTGTGTGTGAGGCTTAGATATATTTAAAGACATGTTACAAGTGGAACATGCTGTGGGGAACACTGCAATGAACACTGGTTCTTCAACTCCACTGATAAATGTGAAAAAAAAATATTTTACAACTGATGTTCCAAAAACATCTAGTAAAATAAAATAATAATAAAAGAAGAAGTAAGGATGATAAAAGCGTAGGCACATGATGTTACGTTAATGACGGTTCTTCTTTTTATTAGCAGCAATCCCACAGATGCCTGAGGAAGCACATTTGCCTTTGTTAAAACAAATCCATTCTAGAAACTGTTCTGACACTCATCATTAAAACATTTTATGTGAATAGTCTTTCTTACTGTATTATTAAACCATTCATTAACATGATAGATAAAAACTCCATTCCACTGAGAATCTCCCGTGGCATTACAGAAATGTACCAGAATGCTTGGCAACGATTAAATATGCCATGACAGGGAAACAATGGAACAATGTAACTTAACATTAGGCTTTTCCAACTGTGGAATATTTCTATTGTGCTATTTAGCATACATACCAAAGTTAATTTCCTCTTACAATAAATAAAGGAATAAATAAATTCCATTTGTACCAGAATTGAATCTAGGCAGCACAGCCTGCAATATGATTGCGAAAATAAGACTAAAACAAAGATGGAAAACTTTCAGTTACAGCACTGCCTCACTATAAGTTCCTGATACAGCTCTTAAATGTGACTGGGCAGCCTGAACTGTATCTCTGTAATTGAGCAAATAGCAAATTATTGTACCTGAAATACCTGAAACTGCACAGGCTTTAGAGAGCAATGTATTTAGGCTTGAAGGAAGACATCACCAGCCTTTTATTTCTTCAGTCTTCTCTGGGGAAAACTATATTTTCAAAACCTGGATTTATAGGTAATTTTTTCACACTATTACTGAAGAATTTAAGCACTTCACAGCCTTCATCATCTCTTGTAGTGTCCCTGTTATACCTTGGAAACAGATAAGACAGAATCACAAAATCAGACAATCACTAAACTGGAAAGACCTCTGAAGACTCTCTAGTCCAAAGCTCCTGCTCAAAATAGAGTCACCTACAGCAAATTACTCAGGGTTATGTCCAGAAATCCCAGTGGATGGACACTCAATAATCTTTCTGGACTACCCAGTGCTCACTCAGCTTCACAGTAAAAGCAGTGTTCTTCTCAGGTTTAAGTAGAATTTCCTGTGGGTCAGTTTCTTCCCATTGCCTCTTGTCCTGTCACTGGGCACTACTGAGAAAAATCTGGCTCCATTTCACCTACATCCTCTTTGAGCTTCGTCTTCTTCAGGTTGAACAGCACCAGTTCTCTTGCCCTTTCACCATGTGACACATGCTCCAGTCCCTTCATCATCCTCGTGGTTCTTCACTCTTGCCCCAGAATGCCAATGTCTTGTACTGGGAAACCCAGCGCTCCAGACACAGCCTCACCAGTGCTGAGCAGAAGGAAAAGTGCTGGCAGTGTTCTTCCTAACAGGCTCAGGGTGCCCAGGGAAAAGGATAGAGGACTCTCACAAATGAAGTGAACTGTACAACACCTTGGAAATGAGCTTGTAACTCTCAAAATCAGAGCTCCCATTTCCCTGCAACCCACTCCACTGGCTCTAGTTCAAAAACTGAAGTTATTAACCCTTAGTAATCGGGGTTGGAAGGGACTAATAAAGGTCATCTAATCCACCCTCCCTGCAATGAGGAGGGACTTCTTTAAGTAGATCAGGTTGCTCAGAGCTCTACCCAACCTGGCATTGAATATTTCCAAGGACAGGGCACTTCTCCACTCAATCTGCTCCACTGTTTTATCACCCTCATTGTAAGAATTGTTTTCCTTTTATCTAGTTTAGACCAACCCACTTTTAGTTTAAAATCATTACCCCTTGTCCAATCACAACAGACCTTACTAAAAAGTTTTTCCCCATCTTTCTTACAGGCCCTTTAGATACTGGAAGGTGCTCAAAGGCCTCCCTGGAGCTTTCTCTTCTCTGGGCTGAGCAGACCCAGATCTCCCAGCCTATCCTCAAAGGAAAGGCTGTAAGTTTGGGCAAAAGACCAAGTTCTTCTACAGTGTGTCCTTCACAGGGAATGGTGGCTGGAAGCAGTACAGATTACACAAACTGCACCAAAGCCTGAAGGAGAAGGTGTCCATAAATCTCGGAAGATTTCAAGGCACTGCAAAGGCAACACACTAAAGGACATCTAAAACATTTTCTCTGATCTACAGAGGAAAAAACAACTAATTGGGATTCCTGACAGAACTCAAATGCTGGCATCAGAGAGATTGCAGTGCAGCATACAATAGCATGAACTAAGCCTAGCCTGAGAAGCACACTGCTACTTTGCAGTGAATCTCCAGTTTCTGGAGGCTGAATGGGGCTCTGTATCATAGTGCTGTCATGCAGTTGTAGCATGAAACAGAGACAGCCCAACCCACCTGGGATTTCAGTGCACCTTGGAGGCTGACATGCTATACTTTGAGGACTTGCTGAGTGATGTAGGAGACTCACATGAAAAGAGGGTGTGCAAGAATAATTCCATATATATAATTTTTTGGTATTCTCATTAGCAGTGCAGATCAGAGGAACCCATCTTAAACACATATTACTGCTTCAGTGGTTATTCAAATGGCTACAAAGGTATCTGGAATTGGAAAATTTCAGCACAATACTATGGCCAATTTACAATTGTGCAGTTAATTGCAGTTGGCAGAGCTGAGAGAATCTTCAACACTGAAGGATATTACTGCAGTCAAACTGCATTTAACAGCCAAACTGCTCAAAGTCCTTGTTTGGGCCTCATTTTTCTTTGATTTGAATCTTGTAAAATCATTGTGTTATTCATCCTCACAACACTGAGCAGAGGGGCATATCATTACTCTCACTGCTGGTATGCTGAGGTACACAAAGGCCAGAAAACAAATTTAAGCACCTGATTCTTAAAAGCTCCTTTTTATTCCATTGAGCATTTTTATTTCCAGCGGCAAAGCTACTTAGATGCTTGAAGCTTTGCTTTTGTACATGGTCTGATCCTTTTTTTACTGTACTTCTGCACCTCACTAGAACAAGATTTGGTGGCCCATTCAAGAACGCTCTGTGCCCACCTGACTCTGTACCACACTGCTTAGTATGGTCCCTAACACAGGTCTGCCCACACCTACCCACAGCCTCTGTGACAGCTGAACCAAAGACCAAGAACACCAGGCAGCATGGACAAGACTGTACCACACTAGTTTGACCTGCACTGTCCTTCAGTGCACTCACAGGGGAATCAAAACCATTTTTATACACTGTCATGCCACACCATAATGCATGCAATACATGGCTCCTGCTTCAGCAATAACCAGCTGCCTTTCAGCACTCCCCTTGCCTAGCACACTATGAAGTAAAAGGTAGGCAGAAACCTGGTGCTTACATCCTGGAGTCACAGAAACACCCCATGGAGGAGACTTAAAGCAAGTTGTTATGTCATACACACAAGCCAGCTATGCCAGATGTTCAAAGCTCATGGCCATGGAAGACTCTTTAGCCCTGTTTAATGCATTGGTGGAGACGTAGTTGCAGGTGAACAATTGTCTCTAAATGTGACATGGACCCTTAGGCTAAGTGTGCTCCAGCCAGTACAGACAAGAGGCATGTCCCAGCAGGAGCAGTGTCTCCAACTCCCTTTCACTGGGAAAATGATCTGTCCATTGTTGAGAATGTTCTCCTAGAAGACCACTGATGTGGATTTGAATCTTCCATTTGTTTTTTCAGAGGAAATGGGATCTTTGAGTTCTGTTACCTATCAAAAGCTTCCACTCAGTCAAACTGCAATATGTCAAACTGCATAAGTCAAATTTCAGAGCTGTGACATTAGGCATTATGGCATACAACTGATTCTCTCCAGATTATTGACTTGCTTAGGGCCACCTCTGATATCAAGGTACAGAGAACCAGACTTGTAGGCACATATGCCATCCACACAGCTGCTCTCCTGCTTCTAACCAGGAAGTTTGGCTTTTGTTTGCCCTGACCAGCCATGGTTCTAGAGTCACTGTCAGCAATGTACCTGTTAGAGGCATCTCTGCTTAGTCTTCTGCAGGCTCAGAGGAGGAGCACACAAAGGCCACCAAGGCTAGGAGTCCATAGGACACACATCAGTGAATACTAATTAGAGCCTCTCTTTTGCAGTACAACCCACATATTTGGAAAATGGCTTTGTCATACCAGCTTAAACACCTGGTTTTCAGACATGACATGCTTAGGGATTACATCCCAGGTAATTGCTTTTCAGGTCCTTTCCTTGGAAAGCCTGCTACCAAAACCCTCACACATCTTTGATGCACTTGTGGATTTTCTCTGATTTAGAACAGAACAGTTACATTTAAATTTAGTTAAATATTTAATATCCATCTTTCTCAGAGTGAATAGCAATGCTCTCTAAACTTTCTTAGTTGTGTACCCACAGGAATGCTTTTTCAATCTTCCCTGTTGCTGCCAGCTAAATGCGAGAAATACGGATTATTGCTAACAAGTGTGGAGCTCTTCCTTCAGATCTGTGAAGTTACAGACACAATTCTTTGGTGTATACTGCTCTGCCTGACCTCCTCTTTCTTCTAAATAACATTGAAACTACTGTCACTGGCTCAGTCTCCCCTCCCTATTGTTCCTTTCTTCACAAGCTCTTTTTCCCCCTGGCAATTCAATTTTCTGAGATTCTGTGGTGTAATTTTAATCTTTTCTATGGTTTTCTAGGATTTTTTTTTTCAAAGGCCATAAGGTCTTATCTGACAGGTCCTTCCTGCTGCTGTTTCCTGTTCTTCAGGCTTAATGTGGCTTGTGTAAGTTTGTAGCAATTTAGTCAAAATGAATGAAAATGTGCGCTAAATTACCAGAACTCAAGAGCCTGCACTTCCTCATTATTTTGGTAATTGAGAGAGCCTAAAGAAGTACCATAAATACCTCAGAGTTGCTCACCACGCAGAAGTATTTTAATCTTCAGACTTAAATCTCTTCATAAAATGCCTTTTGTGTTTTCTTCCTGCTTTTATCCAGCAGCCTCAAAGCATTTTGGAAAAAAAAACAAAACAAAAACAAAAAACAAAAACAAACCAACAACCAAAACCCACGTGCTGTTTTTGTGTCAGGGTGTTTTAAGAGACAAATAAAGAGAAAAGTGCATGCAGTAAAGCTGATTTACCCGTGGTGCAGTGATGGAAAGTGAAGTAGCTCTCAGAGAGACTCATGCTCAGTGTGGCAGTCACCCTGCTCAGAGAAACACAGTGCCCTGTACCTCTCTGATTCCCCCAGTGAAGGGTACCACGTGCTCCTCCTCAGCTGCACAGAATGATGTGCCAGCCATCTGGCCCAAGGCTGCCTGGTGTCTCTGAGAGGCAAATCTGTCCGAGCTGTGGGAAATGATGGACACTAACTGGCATACATCAGCCATCTCCTACTATTTTGAGAACCAAGTAGCTCTCCACTGTGTTTTTTATGCAGCTGGAGACAGAGTTTTTATACTTTATGTTTTCCCTCTGACCAATACAAAATTTGCTGGGACTCAAAATAACTTTCCAGGAACCATTTAATAAAATTAGAGCAGACAGGAGTAACAGCTGTAAGTTTCAGTGGCCAATAGCTGTACTATCAGGATATGAAAATCAGATACAAAAGATAGGTCTGGGCTTTTCTTTTTCTCCTTTTTAAACTGAATATATTCAGACCTCTGAGGAATTGTTAAGTTTGATATCAGCTGTTTCCCCAGCTGTTTCTGCTTAGAAAAAGCTTGTGAAATCTGGACTGTGCCTCCAAAGGCATCCCACTAAGAACTTGCAATACCACAGCAGTGAAGAAAATGCAAAACAGTCATTGAACCACTGAATCTCGACAACCAGTTCTAACACTTTAACATAACTAAGTTCAGTTTCAAGCAAGGAAGATTTACTCAGTAGCAGACTAAAAAAACCTATCTCACTAGTCAAGATTGGCCTCCTTTTTCTCACCCAATCACCATCCTTCATTTCTTTTTGTAGGGAAAAAAAGAACTAGTAAATTTAATTAAAAGAGCTGCTAAAGCAGAAAAGAATACTTCAGTCATATGATCTTCTGAGTTCTCTCCAACATCATCTTAGGTAATGGCTTATCACGTAACATTTGCTTTATTTTCTCTTTAGCAGGAAGATATTTCCAAACTTGTGCATCCCATCTGTATCCATTTTCACAATGACTGAACAAATGCAATTAGTCTGCAGTCAGCCATGTAATGGTCTCCTACTACTACCACTAGGTATTTTTAGTCCATGGATTCTCTTATTTCTCAGCTATGCCTTCTTTCTTTCCCTAGCTTACATTTATTATCTGAATTGCTTTTCTCCCTTCACTGCCATTCTGTGTTATTGAAAGAATCTCATACACTTTATCTTTTCATATTTCTCTCATGGTCACCTCATTGCAACATACAGATGGTTGTAACAGGAGGAAATTTTTCATTAAAAATATTGCAAATTTTGCCATTTACTTCTTCTCAAATTCTGTATTTTGCTTTGTTTCCTGGAACTGAGCAGTCTGTCTTCTACTTCAGACTTTCTTGTACTGCTTACTATGCTTTCATAAAAATATATGAACCCCAGGAAAAGAAAAAATCTCCATGCTAGCCTATTGAGAAAGGAGTTCAGTTTCCTTTTTCCTTCTCCCACAACAGATTTCCAGTGGTCCACCCACCTCACAGCTGAATGCAGCACTGATATTTTTAAAATCCAGATTGTAGATGTCTTATGTGCTGAACAGAGCAGGGATGAACATGACTTTGCGTGTGCTCTTTGCCCATGACGTGCAAACACAGCAGCCTTTCTGACTTAGCTTCAATCTGTTAAAAACAAAGATGTGTCACTAACTCTTCTTTCACCTTGCAGTGTGTTAAACATGACATGCTTTCAATTCTCTGAATTTGTCAGCTGGTTCCTTCACCAAGCTAAATTTGATGCTCCTCTGACCCTATGAATGATCCTGGTTTCCTTAAAGATGCTGGTGAACAGGCCCCTCTGTCTTTCAATGTATTTAATTTCTGATTTTGTCATCCGATTTTGTGCTGTACATGGAATTTCCTGTTTGTATGAGGTGCTGGTATTTGACTTTTTTGTTGATGTCGTTTTTATGAGACAGACAAATTTTATTATTTCCAGCTTCTTTCTCAAAGTACTTCTCTGAAAAACAGTGACTCCTCAGTTGTCTCTCAATAGCTGTGAAATACTTGTATCAGGTTTGCCTCTGATGTGGACAACACACATGCAGGAAGCCTTTTTCACAACAGAAAAATACATCAATTTAAACAAGGTTTTAAACCAATCTTATTTAAAAAGTGTAGGTTCTTGTGTAGACCTTCTTAATTGATATAGCTTATGCAAGTTTCTCATTGTCCTGAATTAAAGAGAAAATAAATCAGTTTCAGCTTAATTAGGAATGTCTAATGTGTTTAAATAAAGCTGCACACCGAAAGAGACTGGTGCAACTTTCTCATGGAGAAAAGGCTTTAAAATATACACAGCAAGATAAGAAAAAAGTATATACAGTCCCCTAGAGTATTCTTCCCACTGTACTCTGAGTTCCCCATCCTTTCCGCACTTCTGATTGCAAGCTCAGTGTTTCAGTTGTTTCATAAAACAGAAACTTGCATAAATTTCATTGCAGCTTCTGGGGACCTTAACGATCTCAAGAAATGTTCTTGTGGTTACACTTCCTGTTCACCAGCTCCTGTTTCCTTTTTTACCCTTCTTTTTCCACACTTTCTCTGTGAATTGTACTGGCTCTAAAACAATTTTGAACATTTGGACTACAGCATCGCCTTTCAAAAATTTAACAAGCTTCTAGGAATATCTTCAGGATAGGAATATCTCTCCCACCATCCCCTCAACACATTCTTACCTTTTAATAGAGAAAGAACCATTAAAAAGAAATATTCTGACAGTGAATAGAAAATGAAATGGATTTCTACCTCTAGATTTGGTTAAGTTACATTCAGAGGCAGAATGTACTGAAGAAGTTACAGAAATACAAGCAGGCTGAATCTTTCATTACCTTAGAGAATAGCCAAGCTTAGCAGCAGTGATTTCATCTCTAAGTCCAAAATCTTCAGCTGAAAATACTTTCCTTGCTTTCTTTTGAACAGGCTCAGAAATCTTTTCTTCCATCATCTCACTTTTCTTCCCAGCAAAAGAAATTATTCTGGTTTTTCAGTCAGCCTATTTTCACTAAGCATTTCAGTTTGCACCCTCAGCTCAGGTTCACGTGTGTGGATCACTTAAGCAGAGCTGATAGGATGTTGCCATTTCCTTTTTCCCCCCCTTACACATAGGCCTATTTGCTATTACATTTCTTTCCTTTTGATATCAGATTAGTGAGGCTACATTAATTATTCATTTCCCTAGGCAACAAACACTCTGTGTTCAATAGTTGATTGACCTGGTTCTTTAAGCTCAATAGAGATGTTAGTTTCAGCTATACCAGGGAGGACAAAGGAGGAAAGATACCTCAGCAAGAGTTCAAACATTTATAACAGACCATTTTCCTACTGCTTCCCACAGAGTTGCATGCCTTTCACTTTATGAAACTCTACATTTAAAAAAATCTTTTCATTCAGTATTAGAAAATGCTTTGACACTGAAACTGGCAGAATTCTTAGGTTAAATATTCTCCTCCACTATTCTGCTGCTTTCCTGACTAGCTCAAGTCACCAGACAATGCTTCTTCCACTTAAATCCCTGTCTGACAAGCTCTAAAGTGAAAAAAAAAAAAGTATGGGCTGCTGGGTATTGCAAGGATATTACACTAAACTGGTTCTAAGGTTAGTTGCACCTATGGGATTAAGTCATTAGCTATTTACCTTGAAATCCCCCTTAACTGAAACCTAAACTAAAAGGCAAAAAAAAAGTTTGCTTACAGAATTAAAATAGATGCTTGCAGAATTTTCTGAAGTCAAAGTGCCAAAAGGAAACAGAAAATGCATGCAGATCTTTAGTCATTATTTATGTTGGCTCTAAAGTTTCTTCTTACCCATTATGAGGCAGCTGAGACTATAGAAATTCACATCCTCTTAGAGGATTCAGTCTTGAAAAACCTGAAAACATCCTCAGGCTGAGGTCATGGAAGGGGATCTTGGCTCAGGAAAGAATGTTACCTTTCAGAACGTTTCATTTAAACACATTTTAAGGACGTATTTAAAAACAAATTTATTTTCTGTCAGATGAAAAAAAGATTTACCCAAACCCTTTGTGTTAAATTAGTCAAGGAAAGCCAAGACCCAGGAATGCTCAGACCCTTGTGCCCAACCAGCCTGTCAGCATCCTGTTAGGGGCACCCTTTAGTAAGCAGTTCACTAGATCAGAGAGTGACTTGTTCAGGGACACACAGCAAATAGAGAAACCCCTCCTGGGTCTCCACACCTTTACCCATTGCCAGTGACTGCCAGCACCCTTGAAATACTCACATTAACAGTTTACAGAATAACACTCTTCATAAATGAAATTGTGATAATTTAAGGTTCTAAAATTGCTGGTGATAATATCTGACTGTAAATACATACTCAAAGTTATATAGTAATTTAAAGCAATATACTAAGAAGTTCTACTCCCCAATAAAAGCTGGCTGAAGAGAATCATTCAGCCTGCAAAGAACACAGATGCCAGGAAGGCATCTCTATGGGGAGAAGAGAGGTTCAGCCCCTCAACTGATCCCACCTGGAATCTTTCCCTACTTCCCTCTCTTATCTTACTTTTACACTATTTCTTTACATTTAGGTGGAGCTTGGGTGACTTCAGTCATACATCTGACTAGTGAGTGGTGGTCGTATCTTGGGGGTGGATATCTCAGGGTAGTACCTAAGATAACCTTGGGATGGGCACATCTTCCTTTATCTCCCTTGGTTTCAGCTGCTGTGTGGTTTATCAGCTGGCAGTACCACTGAGCTGTTTCCTCTGCAAGGGTTTTGGCAGAGCCTGGCCATGTTGGCTCCACCCTGCTCCATCATCAGTTTAGTCCTGCTTGTGTTGATTAGGGAGGTCAGACATGCTGACTGCATTCCATAGCAGCTGCACTCTTCCCAAGAACTTCCATACCATTATCTTTTAAACCTCAGTGATTTTCTCACATCTTCCCCCAAAACTTTTAACTTGCACTTCTTAAATGAAAAGTGATCCTTCACTTTGGACCTTTTTCTTGAGTAATAATTTCCTATGCCCCTTTGAAAATGCTGCTTTCCTTCTGGCAAACCAGACATAGTCATGTCATTGGCTTGAGTATTAGCAAACTGTTAATGAGTTTATCACCAGCTGATGTACTTCTCTTCTTACCTGATCAAAACTGAAAATAGTTTTGGAAGTCAGTGAATACTATCACTTTAATCAGAAAGCTTCATAGCTTCATGTCACCTAAGGCTTTGCCCATGTTTTATACAAACATAACAATGTACTATGCCACACCTGTCTATCAGATATAATCCCTGATGCAACAGAGCTCTACCCCACAGAATAAGTCAGGCATGGGATGTCTGGAGAGCTTCCTCAGCTGACACTTACATTTGTAGCACGGGGTTTGGTTCACTTGAGGTCCTTGCTGCAGTTAATTGTGGTCAGTGCAGCATGCAGGCTCTCACACAGCACTTCTGAGACATTGCCACAGCGCTCCCAAGCCACCGCAGGAACAGACCTCCCCAGGCACAGCTTCCCTTTTCTGGATCCTCAGCATTTGCAGAGCTGAAGGAACAGCAGAAATGCCCATGTGGGGCAAGGAGAATGAGCAACAGTCTAAAAACCAGTCCAAGAGACAGAGCACAAGCATTTGAGGAGTGTGAGATTTTTCTGTTTGGTATTTTTAATATTATGATTTTCTTTTCCTTACAGGCTTGGGGATAATGAGATATGACAAATGCACATGAGACTAAAGAGCAGCTATATTGTTATCACATATATTTAATTTGCTGAGGGTGAGTTTGATGCAGCAGAGCTTTTTTTCAGGATTGTCTCCAAAATCCAAGACAGTTATGTGAACAGAAGCAGGCAAAACAACATGCATTTCACTGACATATGGGGCTGAGAAGAGCAAAGAAACAGGGCATTTCTTTCTGAACAACCTGTTGGTGAAGGTGTTTTCATCAGGTCTTTGGAACTAATAGCAACATGGAAGACTGGCTAATCTTCTGTAAAGACATTTGAAAGGGGACCATGGAGCTATTTTCATTGTTGCATTGGAAACAGATAGCAACAGAGCACAGAAAGGACAGGCCAGAGGCAACAACAAGCATTACAGAAGCAGAAGCATGCCTAACAGATTGTTTTGAAGGATGCTTTTTTAACCTCTGATTTAATTTAAATAGGAATTAACTGATGGGGATGGTAGCATGAACGTGACTTATGGCTGCTGCTAACAGCAGAAGTGCAGTTCAGTTTCAGTGCAGAGCACTGTCTTTTAGGGTTATAAACACTCCAACTGCTGTGTAAGACACAGGTTTGGAAACCAAGATAAGCTTGTGCCATGGAAGAGGGAAGCAGGATAAGGAGTAGATGATTAGGGCAAGAAAGAAGCACTAACCTTTGGACACAAGGATGAGGCATTTTGGGGAGGCAGAACTTCCCCAGGTAACCTGTGTAAACTTGAGGCTGTTTCAGGATGACCCTAAGAGACAATATTTCTGGCAGAGTTGTCCTTCAGGGGGAGCCAGGAATACTGTAACAGCCAAGAATTTAAAATCAATAGAACTGGAAATAAATGGCCTATAAAAATAATAAATTAGGTTTCTGAAAATAGGACTGTGGGTGCCCTTAGTCCTCTAAGACAGATATTGACAAAAGAATGTGATGAATTCAGAATGACCCATTTCCACCCACCTCTTACTCTTGCACTATGTCCATAAATGATGGTGGTGACCCTCAATGTGCTTGTTGATACACATTTTCCTTGACCTGGCAGTATCAGACATTTTTCCCCACTGCCTTGTAACATGGCTTGCAAATTGCAACACCAAATTGGTAGTTCAGCTATTACCAGACCAACATCATGGTTCCAATTTGCTGGGACTCATGACCCAGGGACAGTATTTCTTCAGGAAAGCAATGTCAGTGCGTTGCCTGTTGGCTGGTACTGCCTCTGGTAATCCATCACAGGGCAGTACAGGCAGTGAAATGGGAAGTGGAAAGCCCCTGGCATCTTACTGTCCTCAGGTTTTAGCTGGAAAGGGAGGGAAGAAAGACTAGTACTACACAAAAATGTGGTGACAAGGACTGACAAAGGATATAGAGAAGGTGAGGTACTTAATGCTCTTTTTGCCTCAGTTTCTACTGACATGGTCTTCTCTCAGGTATGCCAGGAGCTTCATAATGGTCAGTGCAACTGAAGCATTAGTCATGGTAAAGGGTAACTAGCAAAGCTAGGGATCACTTAAGCCAGCATATTAGACCTGATGGGATGTATTCAGTGGTGCTGGGACAGCTGTCTGCTGTCATTGCAAATTCTTTTTCACTTTTGAAAGGGTGTGGCAATCACAAATAGGTTTCTGAAGACAGAAGAAAGTAAATTTCACATCCTTTTCAAGAGGGGCAAGAAGGAAGATCTGGAGAAAACAGGCCACTCAGCCCTGTGTGGAGGAGTTGGGGGACAAATTTTCCTGGAAGTCATTTAGGACTGCAGGACTGACTGTTCCAGGTGCTAAAGAGCTGCTATTAACACATTATAGGTCAGCACCTTTCAGTACCTGACAGGGTGATCACCCTTGGCACAAGCAGCCCCTCCTAGGACACAGTGACGCTGGGACTCAGCTCCTCACCTCTGCACTCTGGTGGGATGACCTGGGCCAACAGCCAAGCACCCACACCCCTGCTCACTTCCCTTTCTCCCACTTACTGAGGGGCACAGAGTGGGAAACAGAGAAAGCCCTGCTACTGTGCAAACACTGCTCAGCAACAGCCCAAACACTGACAGCACTGCTCTGCTCACAAATCCAAAACACAGGACCATAAGGGCAGTTATGAAGAGAATTTCCCCCATCCCAGACTGACACAGCACAAGCATGAAAAACATTCTAATGGTATTTTGATAAATTCTTAACACAGGATAATTGGTGAACATAAAACTAGATTTCTGTGGAAAGTATAAAACCTGTAATACTAGCAACAACAAAAAATAAAGAAAAATAGAGAAGAATTTAAATTATGTAATCTAGACAGCAGGAAAAAATGAAAACTGCTAAACAAATGAATTTTTGTGCAAAGAAAAAATAAAATATAGATACATACTTTAGAAACATCTTATAACCTTTAGCTCCCAGCCAGCAAGTACACTGAAAATATACTCATTAAAATTGACATAATTCTGGGACACAACTGAAAAGCAAAACAGCCCTTCCACCATTGCTCAAATGATACAGCTTCCTAAGGAGAGGTCATAAAACTTCCCAACCTTAAAGAATGCTGATACTTTGCATTCTTTTCATGTAAGAAGAAAGAGGACTAGAGAGATAACAGGAGAAAAAAAATGTGTTAGCCTTATACCCTTGAGCTGTGATGAAATACCAGTCTACTTACATTTAATTATGTTCAGTTTATAACAAAGCATTCAGCAGAAAACATCAATAAGAATGTTGACACACTGAGACTCCTTCTAATAAGAGTGAAGAATTATAGTTGAAAATCTGGCATCTAGAATCCAACTGAAAAGGGATTTTGCTGTTTAGCAATTAGTTCTCTCTGAAACATGAAGTACCATTTCTAAAGGAAAATTATTGGGTAGATTTACAATTGAGGTATGTGTTTAGATCAGTTCAAAGATTAAAAATCACTACATTACTCTAGACAAAGACACATTTGGATTAAATATACACCACAATATATAATTTTTTGTTGTATATTAGTTAACATTCTCTGGAAGGAACATAAATAAATAATGCAGAGTGTAAAGACCAGAACTTTGCAATTGATATGTTTGCTGCAAAGTTCAGAGAAATCTTAGGTCTGAAACCAAGGCACTAAGGCACTTCCAGGAGAAGAAGTGTCTTTTAGAATAGGTCTGGCTGTATCAGAAGGATAAAGCAGAGCCAGGCAAAGCCTGGGTCAGGTATTGGTGCTGTGAGACACTGGGTACCAACTTCACTCCTGCCTTAGTAGTGGCTGTTTGCATCTAAGTTAAAAGACATCACATTGCCAGGTACTGAAAGGTGCTGACCTATGATGAGGTTGTGCTAATGGCAGCTCTTCAGCACCTGCAGCAGTCAAACTTACAGTCTTCAGAAGTTATTTCCTAGAAGCTAGCGGCAACTTACTTGTGTACATACAAAACTCCCTCTGAAGCCAACAAAGTTGCTGTGAAAGATTACAAAGAAACTGAAGATAATGAAATGAACAGAGTTTGATGCTATTTACCATGGTATCTGACTTCGAATATGAAATATGGACAGTAAGCAACCATCAATTCTGTGCTGAATGCTTACTGCAAGGCTTGCAGTTAGCCAGGTTCTCAGTTTCCATCACAACCACAAAACCCCCACACTCTGATGTTAACTGTTTTCAGAAATAAAATGCAGAAAAATCCCCACCAAATCCAATGTGTTTGTAAACACTAAGAAATTAAATCAGCTCGAATTTTTTAATTTTCACTTTTGAACCAACATTAATTCTTTCCTTTTTTTGAAAAAGCACAGCTTGCACAGGTCCAAATCAGTAAGACAGAATAGGGATGGGAAAGAAAGGAAGAGAGGAGTGGGTAAGACCCACTTGCCGAGTGCAACACCTAATTCTCTTGAGCCTCATTTGGTATGTACACCAGTAACTCCCAGGAGCAGTCACAGCCGCCACTCACACTGATCCTGAGGCTGTGATGAAAGTTCAAAACTGCAAGAGGCTCTGCACATTCATCTCAAGTGCAGGGAAGCCTTGTTGTCTACAGAGCTAGATGAACAGGACCCTTTCTATCTGGGCAGCACTAATGTGCCCATTTTCTATCATGATAAAATACACTGTTTCTTTAGTAAGTCCCAGACTAATGAGACAATGGAGAGAGAACTGTGCCCCAAGGCGCCTGGCTGCTGTTTTCATCTCTGCCACTAGTTCAGCTTTGGCAACTTAATTTTCTGTACTTCTGCTTACCCATTCTAAGGCAGTGGGTAATGAAAATTATGACGTTGATGCAGAATATTGGTCTCTTTGGATAAAAGTCCTCCAAAAGATAAAATTTACTTTCTCTATTGAAGCAGATATATCCCTACTTTCCTTCTTATTTTTTTCTCTTCCCCTCTCCTTCCTCTTTCCTCTTCCTCCTTCCTCCTTTCAACTTTTCTTCCATTGAAGCTTTAAATTGCTTTGTTAGTCTCCCATAACAGAATACTTCTGTGCTATGTCACCATGAGTAGTGTTTTAAAGCAGAACTGCAGTACACAGTATTGAAGGAAAAATTAATATTTTGCAAGGCAAAGCCTCTGGAAACTCACAGACATTTATTCTCTTTATTTTCCTTTCAGTATATAGTGGTAAAGTTATTTATATATATTTTATTTTCATTTAATGAAAACAAATACATTTTAGCCTAATGTGAGGATGTCTTGTCATAGCAGTTTCCTTTTGGGTTTTCCTTAAATGCAGATTTCTCATGTGAACTCAATATAAATTTTTACTTCAGGTGTATGGCAAACAGCAACCTGTTATTGAAAGAAAAGAAACCTACAACAAATTATGTCACTCTAGCATTCACCATGTCTAAAACTTAACAGCTAAAATAATATTGTAGAGTGGGGAGGAGCAAATGCAAAAAGCAGTCATTGTAGCTAAGGTAACAGAGTAACAGACTGCTTTTTGTGAAAAAGGCATATAGAACAATTTCTTAATTTGCTACAAGCCCCCTGAATTTGATTCATATCTCAGTAGTAATCCATCATACTGAGAAATTGCTTTTCATGTTGATTTAATATTTGATAACAGCTCAGAAGTCTGAACTTCATGACAATAAGAATGGCAATGTAACATTGCAATGTTTCTTTCTGAAAACATCATCATTCTACCCTTCTCATGAGGTAGACTTGTAGTATACTTTTTCTCAGAAATATTTCCATGGAAATCTAATAAAACACTAAAAAAAAAAAAAAAAGGAGCATGTGAGTCTTACAATTACATTGGGATTCAATTCAGAAACATTTAACACTCAACAAATTTATGTTTGACCCCATGAGAACGTTCCCGAATTTTAAAAAAGAAAAAAAAATACTTACATAGGTTTTCCTGTAAAATTGAATTTGTAAATCAAGCAAGCATATAAATTCGAGTTCTTGGTCAGAATAACACTACAATTAGAGTAACAATATGGAACTAATCAGATCATCAAGATACAGAGAAACCAGCAAACACTGGAACCCAAGAGACTTTAATGAGTCAATACAAGGACAATAGGTAAAGGAAGGGTAGAAAATTATTACTAAAGCAAATTACTCTTGCCCCAAATTTATGTGCTTGTTCTCTTACACAAACTATTTTCCCAGGTCTGGGCATCATAATAAAATCACCTTTTTGGGTGGCAGACCACACAATCTCTGAAAATTTCCTAACAAACCATATTCCTAGACCCAATACCCTTTTTTCAGTCTGTCATAGAAGTGACACAGAACTAAAATGGTATTATTTGACTTCTGCTAAAAGCTTTATATATTTCCATGTAAGTAAAAAAGGAAGAAATTTTCCCCACTGGCTGTATCAGACTAAGCCCATTCTTTTAAGTAGTGGGTGGCAACATATACAAATAAAGATCTGCAAACAAAAAAAAACAAAGGTAAAGGATCAAATTCCTAAGTAAACCCTTTGGTTTGTTCTATCATTTCTCAGAAATTATGGCACCCTAAAAATGCCACCAAGGATTAGAATTATGTGGATAACTGATAATGTTATTAGCTGGTAAGGGGGAAAAAAAGAAAAACAAGAAGATAAAAAGAGAAAATAATTTCATTTCCCTATGGTTTTTAATTTTTAAAACTGAAAAATTTTAAAACATATTGTTGAAATAAAACAACCAAAATTTCAAAACAACTACCTGCTTTCAGGCAAAACTATCTTGATGCATTATCAAAATTAGTTTTCATTGAATTGATACTTGTCTATAAATTGGGCAAAGCCTTGTTGACTGAAGGAGTTTTGCCTATCCTGCAGCTAAACATAGCAGATTATTGTACTTCCCAGGATTTACAGTATGCATGTGCATATGTGTGCTGGAAATGACAGCAGAAGTCATGCAGCAAAGCATGAGTTAGCTGCCTTATAAATGCTCGGTGACCCTAGGCTGCACTATTACAATTTCCCCTTGACTTGAACCCAAAAATTGCTTTTCTATGTGTGTCAGTATTCTCAGTAAGAACACAAAATCTTGCTGCAGGTCCCAAGTGAAAGCACCAAAACTACAGCCATCTGTTTAGTACTGGTGAGCATTTTCAAAACTGACAAAAATTGTCCTAATCACAGTTCAACAGACTGTTTCTTTATAAAAAAGACTGCTTACTGAACATACTTTGAGCTATAAAGCACAAAAAAATAAGAACCTGGTATTACTGTCAAAAGTGCTGTGAATGTCTGACTGCCACTGAAATCATCTGTTACATGTATGCTTTTGCATACTTTCCTAACTATTCTCTTCACATTGTTTTTTTAACTTAGCCTTTGGGATTTGCAAAGGGCTTTTTCCTATTTTTGGCTGGTTTTTTTTTTTTGCCCGCACCATCACCATGAAAGACATAGCTTCTTTCTGCTTGCTATTTCAGTTAAAATTAGTAGTAGCTGGAGCATTCTCTTTCTTGGTTGTGATGGATAATGTCACAGAGACTTAAGATGTCTATTACCAGCTCTTACTTACCCATGAACTGAAGAAGTATGTGGTGGAATACTCCACAAAAATACTCATATTCTAAAACATCAAGCAGTCTTCAAAACATGTTAAAACATTAAATATCCTAAACAACATGTTTTATTTACTCTTCCCTCAGTGTGCTGCTGCATTTAAGTGCCCTGTGATGCTGTCATTCACTCGTTTTCCAGTAGGAACTTACTTCTGCTACAATCTCTGGGGAAAGTGTGTCAGCACTAGGAGTGGCTGAATTGGCAAAGGAAGTGACTCAACAGCCAACTTTTTGTAAAAACTCTGCCTGCTTCCCGATGAGGTTTCCCACTGTTGCTGCCATTTGTTCGTGCTGGTACAAATAAGTGGCCTGCTGGAAATGACTACGTGACAGAAAAACCCTGGCATTTCACTGCCTATCATTAAGGACACCTCTCTGTTTCTTGTACATTGGCATAATTGAGCAGGACATTGTTTAGCCTGGGGAAAAGGAGGCAGACCTCAGTGCTCTCCACAAGTACTACTGAAAGGAGGCTGTAGCCAGGTGGATGCCAGTCTCTTCCCCCAGGCAACAAGTAACAGGATGAGAGGAAACGGCCTCAAGTTCTGCCAAGGGGGTTTACATTGGATATTTGGAAAAACGTCTTCATGGAAGGGGTTGTAAAGGATTGGAACAGATTGCACAGGGCGAGCTATTAAACCGTGTCCTCAAGTGCCATATCCACACATTTTTGAACACTTCCGTGGGCAGTGCTAACTTGATGGTTGGACTTGATGATCTTAAGGATCTTTTCCATCCTTAATGATTCTCTGATGCTGTGATTGTTACTTATATTATGGCGTTGCCTCTAGCTGGAAAAATGCATGTTGCCTTACATTTGCCAAAGAAACCATTACACCGTTTCACAAAACTGAAGTACCACTTATAAACTTTACAGCATCTTCTCATTTAGGTGCTTGATTCTACAAATCTCAGTTTATTTACTTATCCATTTATTTTAATTTTGGATTTTTGTCTTCCTTTTGCTTTTTTTTGCAACAATTTAAAAACAGTATTTGAAAATTAAATTCTATCCTATGGTATCATTCTGACATCTATGTAATTGTTCTGCAAGCATAGAAACTCAGCACTGCCACATGCCCCTGCCTCTTGAGGAAAGCAGTAACTATGTGCACTGACAACTATAGAGAGGTCGGTCTACTACTGGTAGAGAAGGTCGGTAGAAAAGCTCCAGATATGGAAAGCAGCAAAGATCCTTCCCTCTCCCTTCCACAAGCCTGATGCTCTGCATGCTTGCTCCTGCCTGACCTACCCTCAGTCCTCTCTCCCTTCTCCCTGGGGTCCTCACCCTCATCTTGCTCAACCAGTTGTGGCTCCTACTTCATTGTTTGAGGAACATTTCTTTCCTTCTGCCATGGTATTTGCCCTGCTTCACAATTCTCGTGTTACCTCTCCATCACTAAGGCCAAGCCCTCCTGTTCCCCAATTTTTTTCTTGCTCCTTCTGCTCTAGTATGGTATGCCTTGAGATCCCAGCTTCCAAAACAATGCATAGCTGTGCTTTCAGAAAATTTCAGCCATGTGTATCTGAGAAATGCTCAAGGTGGATGTTGTATTTTAGCTGTGAAGGAACAGCAAGCCATCATACAAATACCTGTGTTAATGGCAACATGTGAATTCTGATAACGTGTTCTTGCTGGCTGTAGCAAGAATAGCCAAAGTACATCTTTGATGTAATACTTCCAGTGCATCATCAGGTACTAAAACTTTGTGCTTAAACAGGAAATTATTAAACTGTTTCTTAGAGAAAAACCATTTACTTGCAGATTTTTAATGTCATATAGCACATTTTTAAAATTTCATTTCTATAACAGCTGGTTTAGATTAAACCTGCAACGACAAAAATCTCTATCAACTTCGGTAACCAGCACAGGGAAATCCAAAGCAAACTAACCTTGGAAAAAGTGAAAATGTAATATTTTAATTCAAATTCAGAGGGCAGTAGACAAAAAAGCATTACAATCTCATAATACTACTCCAGAAAAAAATTATAATCTGGATAGACTTTGACAGAGACTAGAAAGGGAATTGGAGTAATTTGTGTTAGGCTACACAGAAGGTGACAGAGCTGAAAATACAATCTGAGACTCTAACATGCTGCATGTGTAAGAAATTGAAATAACCCAGCAGCAAAATACAAGAACTTAGTTACAATATTTTTACAACATTTGCTCATTCAAGCTGCTAAGGATACTATGACACGATTATTTTTTTGGACTGTTGCAGAAAGTAAAAGACAAACCCAAAATGTGTATTTATACATCACACATATTTTGTGGTAATATATGTACCATATTAGTGGTAATATACTTGTTACATAGTGATAACATGTAAATAAAATATTATTACATCAATTTCCCTAAAACATATGATGAATTATTTCTTTATCACTTGGGAGGCAGGGAGGGCCAACTTTTAAACATCATACACTCATCTTTTGGGGTACTTGCTTTATCATTTCAAAGTATAAAAGAAAATCAGACTGGCCTGCACGGTTTGCACTTTTCTGCTAATAGAATTCATTCAGATACTACGCCCTGTGCCTTTCCACATGACTTGGAAAAGCTTACTCAACTGTTTGAAAATTTTCTTAAAGCAATGTGTATCGGCTCTGTAATTTCAAACAGCAAGAAAATGAGGTCTGAAGCAAAGGCAGGGCGGGCACGTATTGCCCCGAGTCATCAACAGGGCACAATTCCAAAACACGGCTCGCGAAAAAAATTAACCTCAGCCCAGCCAAAAATTGCGCAGCGCTTTATGCCGCCTCACACATATGCGGTTTGGCAGAAGGCAGCAGCGCAAGGCGCGGGCTGCCGATTAGCCGCTAATTACAAGTATTATTTGAAGCGCACTCGCAGACGATCGCAAACCACGCAGCTCGCTGCCCGGGCCGTTTCGCCCGGCAGATCACACACCCACAGGGCGGAGCAGGCGGCAGGAGCTGCCCGGCCGCAGGAGCTGTGCCACGCCGCGCTCCCGGCCCGGCGCAGGCCGCCTGTGGCGGGCCCGCGTCCCCGCCCGCCCGGCGCGGCACCGCCTCCCCGGCGGCCACGTTGACAGGCCGGGCGTGGGCCGCGTTCGCCGGGCGCTGTCGGGGTGCGGGTACGCGGTGCGGGAGCGGGGCCGCTGACACTGTAAAAATGTCTTCGCCTCCCAAAGAGAAAGCAGAGACGCGGGCCGGACACCCTCCTGCTGGTACGGCCGCCGGTTCCCGTCTCTCCGCTCTTTCTCTTGCCGGGCCGGGGGGGCCGGGGCGGCTGCGGGCCGGCGGGGCCGGGCGCCGCTTCCCCGCCAAGTCGCCTCCTGTGCGCGCCGGGGCTCAGGAGGGCGAGGGCGGCCTCGGGCGGGTCCCGCCGCTGCCGGGGATGCAAGCCCGGGGCTGTGAGTGAGCCCCGGTAGGTTCGAGCCCCGGGGATGCGAGCCCCGGTGGGTTTCCTCGCTCTCCACCGCTCGGGCGCGGTGCTGCCGGTGCGCTGGGGTCCCCGGCGGAGCCCCGGGTGCCCGCGGCGCTCCCGGCCCTCCGGCTGCCTCTCCCGGTGACGGGGCGATGCTCCCTGCCCTGCCTCTCCCCGAGGACAGCTCTGGTTGCGGCCAAGCCCTCATCGGGTGTGTACAGCTTGGCACCGCCGGGCTCCCACCCGGCAGCAGGCAGCGCCGTCTCGCCCGGCATCCCGCCCTGGCCCCCGCACCCCGCCGGGGGCTGGGGGAAGGAAGGGGAGCGGAGCAGTCTCGGCCCCGCGCAGCCTGCGGGGCTGCTCCAGCAGAGTGTGCGCTGAGTGTGAGCGGACACTGCCAACACTGTGTATCCATTTTGCCTGTGGGCGGCACGGTGTGAGCGCCAGAGCAGCCTGCGAGCTCCTGGCTGCGATTCGGCAGCCCGGCAGGGTAGGAAACAGGTAAAGCTGCTTGAGAAGTGCCCCGCAGAGGAGCTCCATCGCCTTCCGTCCTGCTGCTGTGCGCAAGTGGGCTGTCAGGGTGGGAGCTCTGTGTCATCTCCAGTGGGACACATCTGCCAGGGTCCATAGACGGTAGCTCCTCTCTGTACACAGGTGGGGTTCGGTTCCTCACAGTATCGAAGCTGTGTTCCTTCACGTGCTGTTAGTTTTGTTTCTAACAGTTTTCTTTAAAAAGGGAACTTTGGTCCCTACATCAGCAGCTTTACATATGTCATCTAATGTTTCCCTGTGGAGTAGTCGGTGAGTTGTTTTTTTAAGTGTTTCAATAAAAAATCGCAAGGTGGCTGGTTTTATATTCAGATCAATTGATGAGATGTAAAGCTAAATTTGTAAGCAGCTGTTGAGCTATAATCGAATTCTGTGCTGTTTATAATGAGAACCTGAAATTCCTCTAAATAGGAGTGAGAAAGAATAGCTTTGCTTTTCATGGCAGATATAGTTCAGCAGTGCAGGTAAGTCAGTCTCTTATGGCTGAACAGTCATTTCAGTCCTGCAGCCTCCCTTGTCATGGCATTAGCTCTTACCTGCCTTCTTGCTGATCTGCTTCATGGAACAAACCAGAGCATCATTTTCCAATGTTGACAGCTTTTGTTGCCCTGGCTCCTCCAGCTGCCTTGTCTTGAGGTACATGTCAGTTTCAGAGTGAAGGGATCATTAAAATCTTACATTGGTTTAACTCTGTCTTCCAGCTACACCGTTGATGAAACAAACACGCCTTGTAACTGTATTTTCTGCTGTTGCTCCACGTTTGAGAGTTTTGCTTCAAACCCTGTCTTTGAAACTGGTGAAAATTTTTAAAAGACCTAAAGTGAGCCTCTCTAGACCACATGAGAAACTAGCAATGTAAAGTGTAAAAGCTGGAATACAGTACAGGTTTCCTTTGCCGTGAGAATATTTCAGTTTGAGTCTTTTTCTTTGTAAAACGTGGGCCCACATATGAACTGAAGAACACCTTCAACTATGTGCCATTTAAGATCATTTGCATCCCTGTTTTGTTTTTTTTTTTTTTCTCTTTTTTTATGTGAACATGCACACAAGGTTTATCTTTGGAAGGAGGGCTATCACCGAGCTTGTCTTTGAGGCCAGAAAAAAAACTAATGCTTTACCATATCTTCTGGTCACTTTGGGAAGAGCACCTGAAGAATCCACAAGAAATATCACAACTAGCAAGAGTATATTAACTCTAGTAGCTGAAGATAGGTTTTAATTCTCTATCTCAAGCTTGTTTAGGTCCCTGAATATTAGAATGATGCAATAGATCACTCTACAAACAAGTTTTAGTAAAATGAAAGTAAGAAATTCTTAAAAAAAAATAATGCAGGTGAAATCTTATTCATAAATAACGAGGCAAGTTTCTATCAAAAAAGGTATGTATAGGGAATCTCTTGATAAATAGCTTAAAAGCCCAGGTTTTGCTGCATACAGTTCTGTAAAGAGCACTAACTGTAATTACAGACGTCTTACCCTGAGTACATTGGAATGTAAGTTAGGAAGTATTCGGGTCATCAAATTAAAAGCAAAATTGACAAATCTATTGTTTTTCAAATGCGCTCTTGGCCCTTGCTTACTGACTGCACTGCATTCATCTCTGCATTGATCTTTCATATAGGGGGAAAAGGCACTTGAAAAGACAAAGGGTAATGAAATGGAAAGAAACCTCAAGACCTCAGTGCAGGAAGTGACTTTGACCTCCCCTCTGAAATTTAAGAGGGCCCTAACATAATCTTGATTAAATATCTGCCTATCAGTGAGATCAAGTGTGCCCTACTCATTGTTGAGTAGGTTTGTACAGTTCCTCTGAAGACATCTGTGTAATTGTTGTTTAGCTGTTCATCTAGTACATACTGTGGAGGGATAAAGGAAGGTGATTGTGTTAATAGTGTATGAAGTTTTATGATAAGTTTGTGGAAATAGTTATGTGCGTTTTCCTACATTTAAAAAAAAAAAGAGCTCTGAGCCAAGATTTCTCTGAAATGAAGGTATATAATAACTCCTTTCTTTGTTGAATACTAATGTATGCTCCCTTAATCTTGTACAGTGGTATACTTTTGTTTCCCTTTTCATACATCTTACCGTTGTAATGGAATCTGTCATTACACAGTACATAAGAATTAAATTTTTGTGTTAATATTGAATACCTACTCAAGAAAAAGGAAAGCTAAGACTCTTGGTTGTACTTTGGATTTGTAGAAGTTCCTGTCCAGTTGCCATGACCAGCAGGTGATTTGGGTGTACCTGGAAGGTTTCCCTGGGAGGGACTGTCTCAGGTCTGCACCCTGAGTGAGCTGGGGCCAGGGTATCCCTGACCTGTGGTGCTTCTCTAGGCACTTGGTACTCACTCAACTCAGTGGGGTTTATTTCAGAATTCAGTCTCAGAAACAGAGAGGAGTCCAGCAGTGGGGGCAGGGAGGAAAAAGTAGAATGCTTCCTGACTCCAGATCAGCTTGAGTGGTAATTGATTAACACAGTTGTTTAATACATTTCCAGAAGGAGTAGTCAAGCCCTTATGAGGAACACAGGCTGGCATTCACAGGACTGACAAGGTGTAGTCCTGTCTGCCTCTTGAGAGGAAAATATGACATAAGATAATTAAAATCCAAAACTTATATTGAGTAGTGAGAGCAGATAGCTCTTCTGAGTGTGCTGCAAACAATCTCTTCTTTATTTCATGCTTTAGCAAAGGCTTAGAGCAACTTGGCTGTCACCACTCCAGGGAGCCGTTCCCTGTCCTCTCCTGCCTTAGCACCTGAGCTCTGCACTTGCTCTTCAGCACAGGAGCTGCTTTCTTCCTAATCCTAACACAGGGTCATTGACACCACCCACTTGTGGACACTGCTTTCTGAAGGTTTATCAGTTGTTTAAATCCTCTGTTTGCAGGATAAAGAAATCTGAGCTCTTTTAAAGATGACTTTTAAGTGACAAAAATCACCATGGTAAGCATCTGTCAAATTATATAGTAAATGCTAGGCAAGTAAGAAATAGATGATTCTTCATAACTCCTGAGAAGATCTCACAAATTTTGAGGGTGTTTTTCATTAGCTTTGTGGATGTAATAATTTCTTCTCTTGTCACACCCTGAGGTAATGTAGTTTAGCTGATACCTTTTGAAAAGGAAGGTGAATTATGCTGCAAGGGTGTTTATTGTCTTAAGATAAATCTCCTGAAACTGGATTGGGTGTGAGCATGTTGTCTCATGGATGCCAGATATGTACACAGTGCTATCTAATTATTTCACTTCTGGTCTCACAAATACACATGATTATTGCAACTGTTAGCTGGTTCCTTCTGCACAGTACCCTTGGATTGCTAAATATAATTCAATTATGCACCAAAGTATTTTAAGGTATCTATTCTATATCTGATGATATTAGTTAAAAAAAAATCACATTTAAAATTCTAAGTTGTTGCATTATTCACTATATATTCACCTTTTTAGTTGTCTTTTAATCCCCACTTTTTAGTTTTGCAAACAGGCAAATCTGAATGTGTTAGCTGTGTATTTTTTCCAGTGACAGATAAAGAGAAAAGGAGTGGCTGATGGCCTGATGATACACAATGTGAGAGGAGGGAAATTTTAGATCTAAATTCACACTAAACCTTCAGGTATTATTTACTCTAGTTTTCTGTTAGATGTTGAAGGACATGGAGGTGTGTGTATTGTTCAGAACTGCGGTTTGTAACCCTGGCAAGTGTTGCTGTGGAGACAGCACCTTCCACAAAAAGTAATTTGAAAGAAACAAGTAAAAGGTCCTGATTGTGCAATGATGTTAAATTTAGAAATCAATTAAAAGAAATTAATAATTTATAAATAAATGTAAATAAAGCATAGCATTACTTTGATTAACTGAGATGTTAAAACAAGACTGCACTTGACAGAGCTCAGTGTTTACTTTTGCAAACAAACTTACATTTCTAAGGAGCTTGAATCAAGAAAAATTAATTGGAATTTTATTTTTGCTTCACTTCAGGCAACAAAGAAATGCAGTTTTTAAAACTGTTTTTATTTCCTTGTCCCATGTGAAACATTTCTCACCAATTAAAGTTTTATGCTGGAGAGAGAGAACACAAAATGGTTAGTGATTTAGGTTTGCAGTTTTTTTAGTGCATGATAAGAGGACACAGTTTTCATAGGTTTAAAAGATATTTCTTTGAGTCTGTCTGTTGACTGCTTGTCTTTAGTTAATGACCATTACTGAATTAGAAGTTTATCATTCAAATAGCACTCAGAACTTCAAATCTATTTTTAAAAGACAAGGCCAAAGACCTTTCACTTTCTCCTGGAGCAGGTCACTTTCTCTTTCTTGTTTTCCTTCACCCAGGCTGTAAAATTTATGCATAGCAGTGGCCTTCCCATTGCTGTCCTGGTTAAGAATTGGGAATGATACCTGTGTCTAGGTTTCTGGGATTAGCACTGAGGTGCTGTGCTCCCTCTGTGGCAGGGTACAGGGGGGCTGTCAGAAGTACAGCCTCCCTGGCCCTGCCAGCTTCAGCTTCTCCCGAGTGCTGCTCTGGCTGTGACACCTCTGCTGAGGCTCACCACAGGCACTGAGTCAAGCGCTGTGAGCACAACCCAGCCTGTCTGTAAGTGGTTTATTGACTCCTGACCGCTAGCATGGTTTTCTGATGTGGTTGCTGATGGCAGCGTAACCCATCCAATTAAGCTGACAAGATGCGTCGTCTTATCCTGTGCTGTCCTGTAGCATGTGTAGCAATTGTTGAAGAAAAAGAAAAGTACACTATTGAACCAGAGAGCAGATCAAGAGCAGCCTGTTGGTTGCTCTGCTTAGTAACTGCAGTGCTAAGGCTGGCTTGGTTCCTGTTTTAGATTGCACTTTGGAGTGGATAAGTGATGCACATAAGTGGATTTGCTTTCACTTCTGGTTTTGTGTTTCAGAGGGCTGCTTTCACGTTTGCATAAATTCTAAAACTTAAGTGATGCAAGGATTTAAAATGTTGTAAATGCTCATGTGTTTTACAAAACAAAGTTCTGTTCTAAATGCATGTTAATGGTCTTCTAAATTTTGCTTTTTATTACACTATTTTTGAAGTGCTTCTTTGTATGAATGCTGTTATTATAGGTGTAGATTTGAACATGAAATGACAAGTTAGTTTCTTTGGTTTGTGGCCTTTTGTGTAGTGTTATGCAAGCCATTGCCTCAGTCTCTTCTGACTGCTGCAAGTTAGTATGGGATGGAGGGGGAATTAGAACAGAATGGAATTTTCTAAAATGGCATTGGAAGCAGGTGGTAAAAAAAGCCGCAGCTTCTCAGGATAAGCAAAGATGCCATCATGTGAAAGAGAATGGCAGATGTGGTCCTGAAGTAGCTGTTCTTTAGGCTTGCCACTTTTTAACACTTTGGGCCTCTTTTTCAAACTGTGATTACTATTAAATTACTATGCAAAGTATCAGGAGGGAAGCAGGGTGGTTATCTTTAAAATATTCTTCACTTAATGCTGATTTGACTGAGGTTTGTTGTTATCTATTTAATTTTCATTCCAGTGAAAGCTGGTGGGATGCGGATTGTGCAGAAACACCCACACAATTCAGATGCCAAAGAAGAAAAAGATAAGGATGACCAAGCCTGGGAAACCAGCAGGTGATCACTTTGATTTGGTGCATGTACTACAGTGAATTTCCATGACCTTGAACCTTCTCACCAGTTTGTTTTTCTTGTGACTAGCAGACTAAAGGTGCAGTTGTTTTTGTATCATAAAGCAGTAGCAAGTTAGATGCTCCTTCAGAATTGAGGAATTTGGGAGTTTTCATATTGCTGAGCCTTTTTTAAAATTATCCTGCCATGTAAGAGAATGCTGGAGAAAAAAGTGCAATAGAAGTAAAACCGCAGCTTTTCTAAAATGTCTCAGTTCAGACTGTGCAGAAGCATAGAGACACAATTATGAGGCTGGCAGTCCATATACAAGGTGGTCTTTCTGTGTGCTGGTTGTTTCCTTTTGGAAGAACTCTTTGGCCCCTCATCCTGTGTATGTGAGGTGTTTGACAAGATGGTGCTTTTGAAAAAACAAGTAAAAATATATGGTACTAATATTACCTGCTTTTGTTTTTACATGGGAATCTATCAGTTTTAGTGGTGGAGGATACTAAGACTGCAGTTACTTAGCAGTTTTAACTAGATTTATCATATTACTGCTGTTTAGAAATGAAAGCAGGGAGGTTCAGTGGACTTTTACTGTTTTTCTGTACTTACAAAAGCCACCTGGTTTTGTCCTGCTTTCCTCAGCTAGCTGTTTTTCCTTCCAGCCAAGACTATATTTACCTGAAATGTTTATCTACTAACTTAGGGCATGGGTTTGTCCTTGCTATTTGCTCAAGTTAAAAAAAAACAAACCAAAGAACCATTCCTGTGTTTTCGTAAGTAGACTGACTAAGATGATACTTATTTTGCGTGTAAAATAATGGTAATAAATAAGCATTGTGAAAATGTCTAGAAATAAACCCAAATGTGTTTATTTACTTGAATAGGAAACACCTTTCTGAGAAGGGAAAAGTAATTTTAATTAATAAATTCAAATACAAGGCAGGAGAATTAAAATTTATGTCCTTTCTTCATTAACCAGGTTGGTCATCTTGTAATTCTGCATCGTAGCACATAATTTGAAAGAGTTGGTATTGCAGCCAAGTTTTGTCTAAAGTAAGAAATTGTACCTTGGGTCAATTTAAACTTTGCGTAGGGATAAATCCTTTTATTTGAGGTGTGTTGACCTTGGCCAGACAGCTAGTGTCCACCAAGCTGTTCTATTACTCTCCTACTCAGCAGGATGAGGAGGGAGAAAGTAAGATGAAAAAACTCATGTGTCAAGATAAGGACAGTTTAATAAAGCAAAAGCAAAGGCCATGCATGGAAGCAAAAGAAACTAAAATATGTATCCACTATGTCCCAGCAGCAGATGATGTCCATCACTTCCTGGGAAGTAGATCTTCAGTATATGTTAGTGATTGCTCTGGAAGACAAACATAGTAATGAATTCTCCCTGCCTCCTCCTCCTTTCACCTAGCTTTTATTGCTGAGCAGATGGTATGGAATATTCCCTTGGTCAGTTGGGGCCAGCTGTCCTGGCTGTGTCCCCTCCAAGATCTTGTCTTCCCACTGCCTAAAGGTGAGAGAATAATGTTGGAGAGGCAGCTTAGGTTCTGTGGAAGTGCTGCTCAGCAGCAGCCAAAACTGGTATAAGTTCCACGTTGTTTCTAGCTACCAGTGCAAAGCACAGCACTGTGAGGGCTGCTGTGGGGAGAATTCACCACCTCAGCCAGGCCCAGCACAGCATTACATATCTGCTTATCTTTCCTTGGCATGCCAACCTCATGGCAAGGAGCCTCAATAGGATCCAACTGACGAGACTTCTTGCGCCTGTTCACAGATCTAAGCCTCTGTTGCAACACAGCACCTGCTTTATTCCTTTCTTCAAACAAGATTGTTTTCCCTGTTTCACTCAAATAGTGCAGGGAAAAGTTAAATTTTAACCTTGATTTTTGTGGCTCTGTCTGCTGTAACAGGTGGGCACAGTAGAAGCACATTTGTGGGGATAAACAGTGGGTGCTGAGGACTTCGTGTTCACACTGTGTGTGTTCTGGAGATTAATTAGTTTGGTCATCTGGACTGAAGGACCAATCCTAGCTGACATGGCTTAGGTGTATCCTTGAACTGTCTGTGTCCGTTTAGCATCACGTGCAGGGAGTCTAGGTGAGGTGCCCTGAGACCAATCCTCAATGTGAAACAAAGTCTAGGTAGCTAGGCTGGAATGATTGGGAGAGAGGTACACTCTTGATCTGTAGATAGTAACAAAAACAAACTATATTTTAATACTGTGAGTAAAGCTTACACTTTTAAGACAGAGGAGAAAGTTTAAAGACTTCTGAAGCTATCTTATTAACTAGTGAATAGTTATCTCTTGCGCCTCAAAATCCATTCCTTTGTCCACCTGATCAGTTGATTGTCAAAATATGCACTTTGAGTGTGCCCTTTGTTTTGGTTTTCATATAGAGGATACATTGATGGCACTATATAGTTATTCTGAGTCTGTGTCTTAATACTGAAAGCACTGAGCTGAACTATTTAATTTCTTTGATCTAATCCTCTTGAGAAAGAAACCAGGAGGACATAAGGAGCATAGTTACGTGGGAATTAATATGAATTATAAGTTTGTTTACAAGTCAAGAGAAGTTGTTTTCCTAGTAGAACTGAGAGCCTTTTGTGTATGTAAGGAAAATGGTTTAATGTGTCTGTTGTAGGCTCATTTGGGAATACGTGCACAGCTTTTGTGGCAGTACAAGCTGTAGGTGTGAGCAAGAAGATATTTAGCCATAGACAGAATAAGTTAGTCAAAATTAAATTAGGTTTGCAGTGCCTCAGCTGCCTTTTTGCTGGAAGGTGCAGTCCCCCAGAGTTTGTGTCTGCTCCAGATGATTCATGGTGCTGTTTGAAAACCCTTGGATTTCTGATGTGTGTGAAGGGTGGTTTATCAGGAGATGAATTTGTCAGGAGGGGTGAAGTGAGCATTTCTGCTTTCTCCAGCACCAATATATGTACTTTGGGGGCTTAGTTATCTGGTATTTTATGTCCCTTTGTTAAGCAGATGTGGAAACATCTGTGTTTTTAACTTTCTACTTGTCATGGTTTTAGTCCTTGCCATTTGGAGGTGGTATTGTTGATATGATGCAATCTCTACTTCCCATTGCATTTGAAGTACAAAGAAGCTCTTCAGGAAATCTCTGTCAGCTGATACAGCCAGCTGATTATGGTGTGAGAAAATAATAAAACAGAGAAGAGTAATTTCTGTGTGAAGAGGGAGGCTAAGATGAGTCATTATTTGAATCTCATTGTAAACTTAGTTGAAGACAGATTAGTGGGACTAAATGGGCAGTAAATGAAAGCAGAAGAAGTCAGTCTCTGAGGACATCTCTGAGAGCACATGGCCTCCCCATGGTGGCACAAATCTGAGCAGTTGCTCACAAGAAAGCTTTCGGCTTCAGTTCGTAGAACTGAATGTGGCTTTGCAGACAGCTGGCGTCGTTTTTGCAGCTTGCAGGAAAAGACTGAGATCCGTGTTTCTAGTCTTAATGTAAACAAAGCTGACACAGGTAAACACCCCTGACATATCTAACTGTGCTGTGGTAAAGGTGACTTTAACATTCACCAGGTAGGCCTTCTTTGATGTTTCTTTTTCTCAGTTGTTTAGCAACTTGCAGCCCAGTTACTGTAACTTACTTTGCAAAGTATTTTACTCAATTCTGTTTCCTAAAATAAAATTGTTATGACAGCCTCCCATTTCATGAAATCGTAGGGAGACTTGTCAGGGTGGTGATTTGCAATTTCTTAATATGTGGTAAGACTGTTATACACAAATTTAAACTTTTCCTGCAGGGCAGGTCTTAGCCTTGAGTTGTTGCAGAACTAATTTTATGTGTCTGGTATAAATATAGTTTTACTTAAAAAAAGGAATGTCTGGATATGATTATACAGTGGAGAAGGCTCAATGAAAGAAGGAATGAGTTGCACAGTTTGGTTTAGGTGAACTAAAGATATATGTGGCATCCAAAGCCAGTGGCACCCCTGTGGTCAGGATGTCAGTGTTAAACTGTACTGGGAGGTAGAATCATTGGCCCACATTCTCTTCAAGATGAATGACTTTGATCAACCTGTTTAGAGCTAGGATGCCAGCTGGCTGAACTTCTGTACTGATGAATTCCTGATTTTTCTTAAGTTTTTGTAATTTCTTAACACTTGTGTTGGTTTGATTTTTTTTTGGATATGGTTGCAGTTTTTATTGATTGACAGTCATACTGATTGCTGCCGGAAGGCTTTTTTTGTGATGCTAGAGGAGGGTGAAACATATAAATAGAAGTATGGTTATGAATCAAAACCATCATTTTTCAGGACTGTATGTTGTCATAGAAATCATTTGGAATAAATAGGCTACTCACAGTCCTGAGCTTTATTAAAAGCCCATTAATGCCTGTTTAACTGAGATTTGCAGTATCATGTGCATTCCTGTGCCAGCAGCTGACTCTAGGCATAATAAATACTCCTGAAAGACAGATAATTTGAATTGAGAGCTGCTTGTTCAGTTTTGCACAAGAGATTCATTAATTGTCACTCTGGGATCTCAAGAAAAAGAAACTATAATTATCTATCAAGATCTGGACTTAAAAAATATTTAAAGCAAGTATCTGGCTTGTTTTTAACAAACAGGTAAATTGCAAAGGCTTTTATGTCTTCAAGACTCTTGCCTTGTCTTTTGTTGTATTTCTGACACAAAGTGGGTAATTACCATGATTTAATTACTCAAGATCAATGCCCTAGTGTAGTTTCTCTATATATATGTAAATTGTATGTGTTTTGTATCTTGAGCCTACCTGGAGATTGTGAACCCAACGTTATGCCTGACTTTTACGATGTGGATATTTTCCTTGTAATATCCATCGGGTGAAAGGAAAAAAGCCAAGAGAGTAATTTAGAATGTTGACTCAAAAGCAGAATTATGCTAATGAAGCCTATGGGTGTTTGTATGTCAAAGAGTACTCTCAATACTTAGTTACACAGTGAGAGAGGAGTTGTCAAAGGCCCTTGTTATCCTTCAGTGTTACTTGTTAAGTCTGAATATGCAAGTTGGGCTAAACCTGTTTTTTTTCTTTTGGAAGTGCAGTTAATCTCAAAAATTTGGCTGCGGGTATATACTTTCATTCAGGAGTAAATTTGTTTTTCCTTTCCCTCACCTTGCTCTGCTGCAATTGACAAGAAATAAGTCACAGGCATTATTTCTATTTTCTATTTGCCATTGAAGATTCTCCTGTCATTAAAATATTCTTAGTTTTTGCCTTGGCATGATGCATGTTGATCAAACTTCTGACAGAATTTAAAAAATACAATATATATACAATACAATACAAGATTGGTTATAGAATTAGCCATTAGAGAGGGTTTGTATGTCTGTTTGCATCCTGAATATGGAAGTGTTTAAAACCATTTCCATTCTTTGTATTTTATTGTTCTGATTGTTTTAGCTGGGGTAGAAGGTATTGAGTCAAAGTTCTGACCCTTTTGTTTGGGAATAACTGCTCTTCAGGACAGCTATGACCTGGGGAATGAAGTGCAGTGTTCAGCTTGCTTGCATGCATGTCCTTTAGGAGGTAGTTTCCATCATGTATGAAGATGTTCCAGTCCAGGTGGTTCTGATGCTGTTTGTTGTAGAATCAACAGATGTTTAACGGAGGGAAATCAAACAAACAAAAAAAACCCAAAACTTAGCAGCTTGTTAAACATGGAAACCAAACCCATATAAATGTGAGCAGGTAGCATTGAACTTTCATAAATACTTGGAGTGACTGACCCATTAGTGTTCCTCCCATGTACTTCACAGATGTAAAGCTGAAAAAGACCTTGTTACTTGTGTTTATACATCTGTGAAACCAAAGTACTGGAAATATAAGCAGGCATTGACTCAGTGTGATGAATATTTAAGGTTAAAAGAAAGAGAGGTTAGGACAGATAGACTGCTACACCTTCTGCTTAAGTGTCTGGAGAGGAAGTGTGCAGCTTTGGTGGGTAGAGGACTGTCTGGGTCCCCTTTCACTTCAGAGGTTCCTTGGGCCCCTATGTCAGTGGAGGCAGCCCTTAAGGAGTGAACTGGTACTCTGTAAAAGCATCTGTCATCCTCTTCTTGGGCAGAATTCAAATTTCTTCCACAATATTTCTAACAACCTCTTTTTTACCCTGGTTTTGTGGCCTGATTCTGTTACCTCTGATATGGTTGCACAAAGGAGTTTTGTTCATAGATTGTATTGTCATTTAACACTTGACCATGTAAAATATGAAATTTGAGATATAATAGATATTACTCAGAGGTTTTTATCCCTGTCTTTGGCCTCTTGTTACTCAGGTATGGAGCTTTGGAGGCGACTGGCCTTAAAAATGAAATGTCTGGGGGAAATGTTGTGCAAAAGCAACCTGGCTGTGAATATTGTGCTTGTGGTTTCTGGGAAAGATGCAAATTGTAGCAAACGTTGGGTGTTAGCCCATGGTCATATTAGAGTTGTGTGTGACTAACTTTTTCTTCACTTGACTAAATATTCCAAAGGTTAAAAGAAAGTTCTGCTGGAAAAAGGCTGTTAAAGAATTGCAACTATAATTTTGTAATATTATTAAGCATAATACTGAACATAGTGCAGTTAGGGAAATAGCTTCCTACCTTCTCAAAGATCTTTATTTCCAAAAAAGATTCTCTTCTTAGTGCTTGGGTTTTTTTTTTTTTTAAATCCCTTCTCTCTTATCTTTACTTTGGACTTAAAATTTACTTCACAGTTAAGGGAATAGCTTATTAATAGTGTTGCACTCTTCTTTACGTGAGTGGCACTGCCTTCAATGCATTTTCCTACTTTATTATTCATCTTTGTGTCTCAATTTTTTGCCTAGGGTTTTATGATTAGCAGATGCTCGAGTCTGCTAAAGTTTATACATACATAATTTGACTAGTTATAAAACCTGAAAACAATGTTAGCTGTGTTCATGTGGATTTTCAGGACAATACCTTCTGCAGATGACCTGTTACTTTGAGAAGTAGCAAAGTAATTGCTATGACCTCTGTTGAACTCTATCAAAAGCCTATGCAGTAACAGACTTAAGTGTATGTACAGAGAATAGAATGTGTAATACTGACTTTTAAATGCAGAGCTATTGGAAGGTAAGAAAATAGACTGTGAATATTTCCATTTAAGAACTGAAAATATCTGTGAATGTAGGGAATGGAGGAAAAGCTAGGCAACATTATGAATGAAGCATTCTCATACAGAAAGATGAGAGCCTTCCGAAAGACTGTTTTATGCTTCCAGTATTTCTTGATGATTGAAGCAGTAAGTTGATAAATCCATCAGTGTAAGTGCCAGTTATGACATTATATGGATAGCTCTTTTCATATTCCTGAAGTACTGTGTGCATGTGTGAAAGAGCTAAAAAAGATATGATATTTCTCCCACTCAAAGTGAATAGAAGATAACGCCATCCAGCTCAGTGAGAGCCAGGTTTGGTCCTGAAGAAACATATGCTGTCTTATGAAATTAGCTGGAAATCTGAGTTGAATTGTCAGCCAAGCTGGTATAAGAAAAAAGATTTTAAAAGAATGAAAGTCTTTAATTTGTATTCCGTGTGATGAGGAAGGTGAGAACAGCTTAGTCATATATGAGAGGAAAATGGATGGGAAGTAGTGTCTTTACAGTGTCTTTACAGGCTTAGTTAGCACAGCATTCCATGTCAGTACTGAAAAGTCAATGATCTTGAATTAATAGCTTGTGTGGTATCTTTCCTAGTTCTTTTCTCTTGATATCTTTCTGAAGTATTGGAATACATGGGAAGAAGGTGACTATGCCAGTCTGAAAGCACAGGTATTATAAAGCACAAATATTTTCAAACCCAGAAGTACAGTCAAATCCATTTCACTATGCTAACTAAGCCCAAATCTCTATTATTTAAGTGTTCAACAACACTGAGAGTATTTCTAAGGTATTAAGTTCTCCTAGAAAAAGCTTGCAGAGGACCAGATTCTACTCATTTATGTAGCATCAAAACCCTATGTTTGAAGTCACCAAGAGCTGAAAATGAGTAGGAGGTATATGCAATTGACATTGTGTGCCAAGGAGGGGGATCTTCTTCCAATAGCACCTTCCTCTCCTTAAAGTTTCTTCTGCCTCAGCTGCATCAGGCACCAAACTTTGAAGTAGCTTAATATTAAAATAAACTTTGAATTATCATTTCTTAACTGTCACTGGGCTAAACAGGAGCGAATTTATTTCACTCCCAGCTGCTCCCAGGATGCAAGAGATACATGGGAGTTAGATAAGAACAGCACTGAAAGCATTTGTTACATCATCATCATTAGAGCTTTATTTAGTCTGCTGTGGCAGCTCATAGACATGTTCACTGCGATACATTGCTTGTTGGGGGAGTGTTCACTGCAGTAGGCTTGCTGCCTTCTGATATTAGTGTAACATTTTGATGACCACATCTTGGTCACAGACATCACGTTAAATAGATGGCTATTAGTAAAAAATACTGTAGCAACATTCACACATCTTAGTTTTGGTGAATTTCAGTTTCTCTGGGACTCTTTAATGTAATGCCTGGAGCTGGTGCTGTGTTCAAAGGGCAGCTGGTTTTGTTAGTGCTGCTATGTACAACCAAAGTTCTTTTCCCTAATAATCTTGAAATTTGTTTTTTGTTTTTTTTTTCCTGGCTTGTTAGAGCTGTAATTAAATACTAGGCTAGGTGTCAACTGTGGCACCTCACACTGAAGTACTGAATCAAACAGTCCCTGAGATACAGATACTTCGAGTGCTGAGTGTTTGCCCCTTGCTTTCCAAACCCTATTCTAAAGCCTTATTTTTTACTTTGAATAAATAAATCAATGTAGAGCTCTGGATGTTACAGAAGTATCTCTTTTGAGATACAAAAATGTGCAATATCATTCAGTAAGCAAAGTCTCATTACTCACTGTGTGCATCCTTGTACACCTTGAATGTTGCTAATAAGCTGCATTCCAGTACTTATGCTCACTCTCCTGAGCCTGCAACCTCATATGAGTGTTTAGAACATGCAGTGGTAGACTGTGTTTACTGTTTAGTGGTTGTTAGGATGATCAAGAGTACTTTGCATTATGCTATTTATGAAAGCTGCTATTGCTAGATTTTTATTTCTGTTTAAATCTTTTCTTTTTCCATGCAGCTTATTAACATATGTGCTCATATGTGACATGTTATTGTTGCTAATAGGCAATTTTTTGCATGGAATGTATTAATGTTCTGACTTTGTGGAGCAGTAAGGAATTAATCAACCAGTTAAGGGACAACCCAGTTTGACTTGTTTGTTAAAATTTTGCTTTTGAGTTGGAGGTGATGGAGTGAAACTTCAGTAAATTGAACTGAGTATTTTTCACTTCTGTGATTCTTCCTTTATTTCCAGGATCATGCTACCCAGTGATTCTAGAGGAAAAGTGCATTTAGCCATGTGTATGCTGTTTTATATCAACAGTGACACTAATAGCATTACCACAAATTCTTCCACATAAGGCTATTTAGAAGGCTTTTGACTAAATGAAATTTAGCATTCTTATTTATTGCTTTGAAAACTGCTGTAGAATTAATTTCCTGTTTGCAAAGATTACATGATTCTGTATCTGCTGGTGTGTTTGAAAAATTTTATTCTTGTTCCAGTTTACAATAGGGAAAAAAAGGCCAGAACAAAAAAAAGTTTCTGAGGAGTGGAGCTTTGTGTTCTGCTGTTTTCTCCAAGCATAGGCTTTCTGGCTGATAACACTGATTGGCTTGGTTCCTTCCCTGTATCAGGATGGTTTGGATTACCTCTATATGGCTTTGAAGTTTAATATTACATTTTTCCTTCATACCTTATAAACAATCACAATTAGAGAAAATTTGAATTCCTGATGATAATGTATTATTTATTCCTTCTGCTGTTCTTCAGAAGATCTCTCTTTATAAGACCTTCTTTCCTAGTTCAAGTTCTTATTTTGTGTTGTGTCCTACCCCTTGAAATTATTTCTGTGTTAGCTAGTGATCACCAGTTATTCTCATCTGTTGCATTTTTCTAAAATCACTTTTTTTTTTTTGTTTTTTGGTACACTGAGAAGAGTTTTAATGTTCACAGACTTGTATACCTCTGATCCTCCTATGCAGAGCTAACAGATTAGCTGGTCTGATGATCAGGATGTGGATCTTTTACAAAAATTTTCTGTGTCAGACTGAGAAATAAATACATCTGCTGTTTAGGAGCTGTTTAGTTCTAACAGGAATAGATATGTAGTAGTCAAATGTTTTTAAAGCCATTTATGTGTCATTTCTGTATTTGACTATTCTGTTTCTCTCTGCTTTAGCCCATGCTAACTCTCATTTAATGAGAGATCTTACTGGCATTTTTGGAAATCTCTGCATACCAAGTAGGCTAGAAGATTTTGGGAGGTTTTTTTGCTTTGATAGTTCTGTCAGGTTTTACTACCTTTTACTGGGAAGAGAAAATTGCCAAGTTAATGCACACTGTTGTCCTCTGCCATAGGAGGAGGAAAGGGAAGATAACTGCTCACAGTTCGTGCACCAGATTTTGTCATCCTTTCCACCTTTTTTAAAAAATCTTGTAGCTTTATTACACAATGGCTTTATAAGACACTGGGTGTTTCATACTTCTCCCTACCTGCTCCCACATCTTCTAAAACAATAAATAAGTAGTAATACAGTGAAGGAAAGAGGGAGTTATAACCTTGTTGTAATCTCTTTTTTTTTCTCTTCTGTTTTAAAGAGTGTAGATGTCTCTGCAGGGCCAGCACAAAACTCTGCCTGTGCAGTGCTCCCCAACAGATGGTCCTCTGGGGCATCATACAAGAATTTGTGTACAATGAGCCTGATGAACTCCCCCAGCATCTAGCAATGCAAATCACTCCTTAGAAACTTGTTAATCATTTTACTGCCGTTTGACCTAGTTCCTATTTCTGTATCCCTCTTTCAACCATATGTACATTTCTCACCTTGATGATCACCTTCCTGAAAAGGCAGCATCACAGTCCAAGTAGTGTGTGCAGCAAAGAGTTTTTCTTTTTACATGTCTGGTAACTTTTTCCTGTGTCCTTCAAGTCTTATTTGCTAAGAAATATTGAATAACTATATTTGTTTTAGATTCTCCTCTTGTATATTTTTCTTGAGTTCTCTTTTATCTTTTTGTTTGGGTTTTTTTGAGGCATATCTAAAATTGCAGTGTGGAGGGTAAAAGCCTGCTCCAGACTTGTGGGCTTAGTTCTATTTTTCTGCTTCTTTTCCTTCTCTTAATTGTTCTTGTGTTCCAGTTGTCTTTTTAATTGCCTTTTAGGTATTAAGCTGCTAATTTAAAAAATCATCTTCCCAGTGATTCCAGCATTTGTTATTGAGTTTAATAACTATGGTAGAGGTACAATTATTATGTATCATGTAGGTACAGTTAGGATTGTTTTTCCCAGTGTGTGTTTTCTGCATTTATCATGGTGCCATCTTTTTTCTTTCCCTTTATTATTCTCTCAGTCCTCTGAGGTTTCTTGTAACTGTTTACATTCAGGCTTTTTTTATCCTGAATAATTCACTGACATTAGCATATATTGTCATCTATTTAGACCTCTCTTCAAGTTTCTTGCAGGATCCCACTGTTAACCTCCATCATTATGATATTTGATTTGTTCCTCAGCTCTATTTTCAGTTCATGATTCTCGAGAGTGTCTTCTGCCATATCCCATGATAACTCAGTTTATTTACTGAGGAGCCTTGTTTGCATTTTTTTTAATTCTGTGCATACCAATTAGACTGAATGTTTTGGGTTTTTCTTCACTTATCATTCATTCAGATTTTAATAGCACTCCTATTAAATATTTAGCCAATAAATATAACCTCTATTTTGGGGTAACTTACAGTAATTTTACCTTAAAAAAACACTCATTCTCTCCCTAGAAAATCTTCAGCTAAGGTTTCCTAATACTGTTACATTCTCTAGCTAGCATGCAGAAATATGCAAACAAAGGAACTAAGAGATTCATCTGTGAATCTAAATTAGTATTCATATTACTGAAAAAATTAAATCTTTATTTGCTTGTTTTAGTATTTCCTTTTCTAAGCTGTTTTATGTACATACTTGAGAGAAACCTTGGTAAATAAATAGCTTCTGTGAGATAAGTGGCATTCATTTGTTCTTATTTGAACTTAATTATGTTACTACAAAATGTGGTGAAAAATATTGTCATCAAATGGGACAAAGCGTCTGTGCAAAGAACCTAGCAGCAAAATTTCCATCAGACATCCCCTTGGGTTTTCACAGCCTTTTTAGTGATGTTTGCTAACACTGGAGTTATTGAATCCACACAGTTGATGTTTAGTCTGCCATAATTTCAGTGAGTGCTTGCAGCCGTGAGGTTCCATAGCTTCTCACCTTTCAGTAGAGAAGGCAGTGCTGACCAAGCTTCTGGGTAAACAGCCATGCATTAGGATTTGAATGAATAAACAGGAGCTGTGTTTGTGAGAATGGTGGATGTATTACTTGATCTATGCAACAGTAAAAGAGTTGATTGTTATCAGTGACCTTGAAAGTAAACAGAGAAATCCTCAAGCCTGCTGACGGTAAATAGCTGTTTTGCTTAGTTAAATGCCACACTAATGGTGAGGAACTCCAGAAGCACATCAGTAAAGTCTGCAAAAAGAAGTTTTGGATTACAAAATTCATGGAGTGTGGTTAGTACAATACAAGGGGACAGCCTCTGGCTTGGGAGGTTCCTGAGCAGCAGATTTTCTGCTCTCAGGAGCACACTTTGCATACTCCATCTCCTGCCCCAAGTGTTCACTGCTGCTCCCTGAGAGGCAGCGAGAGTAGTACATGGTCCAAACTGTCCAACCGACTGTAGGCTGAGTTAATGTTAACATCAGTTGATATTTCAATAGAGAGATGTGTTGGGAAGAAATGGTGATCTCATGAAAGTTTCATGTAGTAAAACTGAGTAAGAGAAGTGTCTGGGGATTTCTTCTCAGTAGCTGTGATGGTTATAGTTGGTTACAGAGGCAACCAGGTACTGGCCTAATGCAGCTGTGAAATGTTTGCACTGGATTTTTAGGGACTTGAAAAATTGGAAGCACCTTCTAGGGAGACATTTTAAAACTGATTCTAAATTATTCTAATAACCTGCTGAAATTAGGATAAGTAGGTTAGAGTCTGAAGCAGTGACAGGTCTGCCTCCATAGCCTTTACATGAGGATTGGGTCTGTGTATCCTATCTTGTGAGCACAATGTCTGTAGGCTCTATAGCTAATTCATGGAACAACTCAAAAGCAGTGTTGCTCTCTGGATTCACCACTGCTGCACATGCTATTATAAATACCTTTAATCTTTCAAGATTCCCTAGGCGAAAAGGCTAGGAAAAATGTAAATCTAATTGCTCAGACATAACACTGATACTGTTTACAGTACCTCAGGAAATGTCTCTTGGCTAGATTATGATAATTACTTTGGAGGAGGGTGAATTCAAGGCATACATATGTTTGTTTGGTTTATTTTTTAAGATTTCATTGCCAAGAAGTGCTTCCAGGATTTCAGTTTTGGCATAACAGTGTATGAATTAGCACCTTGAGTCTCCTAGGCTTTCCTTAGATTTGTATCCGTTACCTCTAATATGTGGCATAAATTCAATATGAGTAATTATTTTCTGGTTTCTTCAGACTATAGTCATGGATGTAAATATTCACTGAGCTTTTCTAGCAGATGCAAGAAAAGAATGAAAAGCGAAGAGAGGAGAAGAGCCTCAATTTACACATTTTTCAGTTTGATTTTTTTCTTTCGTAAGATGAAGGAAGGTAAGAGTTGCAGTGTTAGTTGGTGATTCATGATCTGCCAAAATAAGATTGACTAAAACAGGAGGAGAAAAAAACCTACCTAAAAGTGATGTTTTAGCTTTCAAAATATGGAAAAGGAAGGAAATGTAAGCGTTCTCAGAAAAAAAGAATCTTACCACACGCTTGGCAGAGATTTTTGTGAAGAAATGTCCTTGTTTTTCCAGATGAAAATTGAGAAAACAAGGTGGTAAATATAGATGAAAAATTTAAGTACCATGTGTCAGTCTAACTAGAGCAGCCTCTGCAAACAAATTCTAGTGAGATCAGTCGATCTTTGGATGAATATCAAGATATGGATGGTTTTGATGTGCATACATCTGTGCATACATCTCTGATTTTTTTACTTCCCTAAAGTAAACCATTGGAAGATATGAAGTATTGCTTTATGGAAAGAAGCCTGGAAAATCTTTATGCAGAGTTGAGTTGCTTTAATTCAGTGTGTAGTACTTGGTGTTTATGACTTTTCATATTCAGTAATGAAGTTCTCTTCACCCACCTGCCCCTGCAAGTGTGCTACTTTCCATTTAGGATGCAAGTCTGTGGTCCATCTGCTGCTAGGTGTCTTGAAATAATTTGTAGAAGATGTTCTTTTAGATACAATGTCCTGGAAGAGTTCACATTTGGTGGGAGTAGTATTGGCAGCATAAATATTGACTTCTGTGGTAGCACTCGTCAGCTGGTAATTACAGGCAAGCCAGAGATGATCAGAACTGACGTCTGTCACGTGCCCACGCAGTAGCTGGGACCAGAGACACTTCTTCAGCAGTGTTCCAAAGTAAATATCTTTAAACTGAGCAACAGCAGCATTTCCTGAAGCAAGAGAAGTATTCTGAAAACGTGAAGCCTCTTGTATCCTTCCCTCAACAAACTCATTTTCTATTAATTTTCAGTGGCCTTTGTAATCCACAGCTTCTTTTGGCAGAGTTTGATGCCGTTCTGGAATTCCTCGCCACTGGTAGGGCATCTGAGGGGCTGTCAGCTAGGCTGGTGAGTGGCCTTGGCGCCTGGGCTGTGGGTGCTACTGCAGTTTGGGAACAAGATCACAAGCACCCAGTGTGAACCCAGCCTGAAGCTGGAAGGTTTGTCTGACTTCAAGAAGGACCTGTCCTTCCTGTTCACTTCCTTTCTTGGACCTGGATAAGGTTCACCATAAGCAAGAACCTGCTCGGTTATTTTGGTTTTGTTAATCTCCCCCAGTCTTAATCCAGGAGTTACAGATAGGGACAGGTTTTTGTGATCAAATACCACAACAACATGGGAAAAAAATGAAAATCTCTTCAGTTGCACAGTTGTCCCTGCTTTGCCTTGCAGATTCACTTCCAAGAAACATTTCCAAGGGGTCTGGCAGTCTTGTTACTGTCTGAAATATTCATGTGGCACCTTTGCATCTTGACTAGATTCCTGTCTCTGGCATGGTGGTAAGGAGAGACAGAAGGGTGGAGGTGGGGACAGCATACTGTCAGTGCGGTCAGACAGTAAAACATCTCTGCAGTGGCTCTGCTGCTGTTGCAAGCCCTGGCCATGGGCTAACACAGTTTTGTGCTGGTTAACAGATACAGTGATTGAAGTCTAGGCTGCAGCCAGAGTGAGAAATAACCTACTTCCTCTACTTCCATCAGCTAGGAGGAGTAATCTGTTGCCTGAGGTTATCTGCAGAGCATTTGAGCTCTGTGCTTACTTTTCAGCTTAGCTGGGAACAAGCTTGTAGTGGTTTTGGGTTTGCAGACTATACTGCCAACCCTCTAACTCCAATTTGAAATAACTTACTGAGGAGGAAAGAAACTTGTGAGGTGATAGAGTTGGCTACTTCTTCTCTCATGTTTCTGTAGAGATGAATGATTTGCTTTGTATGAGCCCAGTTGTGAGTTAGAAACTACAAACTGTAAATTCATGATCTTGTCATAGTAAAAAACTGAAGCAGCATATGTGTTCATTTCTGTAAGCAATCTCTGAGAAAAAGAAATTGTCGTGAAAACTGTTGTATTCTGTTCCCACCTGTCTGTGATCATCCAGGAGAAATTGCAGGCAATTAGGTATTTGCCCTAGAGGCCATTTGAGCTGTTATCTACAGCTTGGGTATCTGTTTCCTACTCTGGCTAATATATGGAAAAATTCTTCAGGGGCTAAGGCACGTTTTAAAGACTGCAAGCTGGTTGTATCAGGCCAGCTAAGGTGGCACAAGATATTATTGGGGAGCCGTGCAAGGGAGTCAGGTTGCTGTTACACTCCTAGGCTCAGCAGAGGTGTGGAGGCACCAGTTTTAAAAACTTTCTTCTTTTTTTTACCTGCCTTTAAACATAGGGTCTTTAACCCCTAGTGCAGGTGGTGCTGTGTGCTCTGTCAGGGCCCACTGAGAAGCAGTATCCAGTGCATAGTTCCTTAAAATATTTATGAAGTAATCTTCTGCATCTGTGGCACTGCTCTGTTGAGATCTGTGCTGGTTCTTATTGAAGTTCATTAATCATTTGTGGAGTTTTGGGTTTTAAATGCAAATCCTGCGTAGTTTTGTTCTTCATTACCTGGCATGCAATAAACACAGCTGCTGAATTTGAGTTTCCTCAACAAAACATGCTGCAAGAGTGTTGTGAGTAGGTTATGAAAATGTCTGACATACTACAAGTCTCTTATAAAAAAAGTGCCAGATAATTTGGCACTTCCTGCCTGAGTAAGCAGAAGGACTGAGTTGAGGTTGATTGGCAGGCTTAACAGGCTGGAGGGGGGAGCCAGTGTGAACACTGGAGTGCAGCATGGCCAAGTGCAAAGTCCTGCACCTAGGTTGGGACAATTGCTATCACTCCAGCTGTGTGAGCAATGGATTGAGAGCAGACCTGCAGAGAAGGACTTGTGGGGATTCTGGTGGATGAGAGGCTGAACGTGTGCACATGCAGCCCAGAAGGCAAGTTGTACCTTGGTCTGCACCCATCTGGAGTATTGTGTCCAGCTCTGGGGACTCCCAAGATAAAAAGGATGTGGGACCCATTGGAGTCAGTCTAGAGGAAGGCCACAAAAATGGTGAGAGGCCTGCTGCACCTCTCCTATGAGGAAAGGCTGAAAGAGTTGTGGTTATTAAGCCTAGAGAAGAGCAGGTTCCCAGGATACATCTTTGTGTCTTTTGATCTTCTAAAGGGATCTTACAAGAGATGGGGACAGACTTTTTAATAGGACCAATTAGGACAAGGGACAATGGTTTAAGCTGAAAGAGTGTAGTTTTAAATTAGGAAGAAGTCCTTTACTGTGAGGGTCCTGAGGCACTGGAACAGGTTGCCCAGGGAAGTAGTGGATGCTCCATTGTTGGAAGTACTTAAAATCAGGTTGGATGGGACCTCAAGCAGACTGCTTAAGGCAACCTTAAAGATGTCTGTGCCCATGGCAGAGAAAGTTCAACTAGATCATGTTTAAACAGCCTTTACAACGCAAAGCATTTAGTGTTCTGTGTCTACAGGTAGTCTCTGTTGTTTTTTATTTTGTGTGGAGGGAATTTCAGACCACTGAATAGCTTATTACTATATTTTTCAAAGTCCAAGCAAAAAAAGAATGTTTAACTGAAGCACATTTGTTGTAGAGATTTGATGTTATTACAAACAAGAGCAATGGAAGGTTTGAAAAAAAAGAATAGCAATGTTTATAGTCAGATTTATCTATAAACCATTTTTGTTAAAAAATACCAGGCTCCATATGATACAGTAGAAAGAAATTTCCTTATAAGCAGATTCTGGTGCAGTTTGCTTGCTGTTGTATGTCTGACACCTCTTCCTGAGGCAAGATGAGTCTGTGAAGGAAAGGGAACACTGACTGATACTGAATAAAAATACCAAGTCTTCAAGGCTGATTTTCCTGGCGTTTCTTTGAGTATTTCTTTTCATTTGATATGGGAAGACAGCTGTCCTTCAGTGTCCTTTGGTTTCTGGTAGCTAAACATCAAGTGTTCCCATTGCGTGACTTTGGCTATTGTTCCTCAGTCCTGGAGGCACTTTGTAGACCTCAGCTGCAAAAGGCTAAGGGCACGCACGGATAGATGAAGAACTGGTCTGAGGAAAAGCAATGAAGTGTAGAGGGTATTTTGCATATTGAATGTCAGTTCCTCAGAGGGGTTGCCATCCTTATTTAACAGGGTAATTCAGAAGTTGTCTTGTTTCCTGTACATTATTAGCAGGGTCACTAGTGAATGATGGCGACACCTAAGTCTGGATTTTATGTCTGCTTCTTTAAAGAGCAGAGAAAACCTTTGTTTTGTTTACCATCCAAGGATAACTAAGAGGTTTGCTGTATTGGCTGTAAGAGTTTGTGGAATGACAGGAAGAGCAGTCCCACCTAGCAGGAAGAGTATCAAGAAAGCTGTGTGCCTGATGGAAGCAGTATTTTGAAAGAGAAGAGGTATGTGTTTTAGTTAAATTAGTGTGTGATCTGTCACCAAAGGATTGCCTGTCAGGTTTAATTTGAAATGAAACTAATTGTTAGTCTGACAGCTTGATGTGCTGGGAAACGCGATAAATACATTGGTACCAAAAATCGTTTTCAGCTCTATTATCTAACTGTTGTTTGACTTAATGAGAAAGGAAGAGCTGAAACATGCATGTTTTTAGGAACAGCTGCCTATAAGTTTTGCTTATGTAGAAATAATGCAAGATTTTGTGCTCTTTTCATCAAATGCTTTTAAAAACTGTTGTGCTCTTGTTTCATAATCTCTGCTAATTAATACAGGCATAAAAATATTGCCAGCTCTGGTAACGTTAGTATGTTTATCCTGTTTTTCTTCCCTACTCAAGCATATCCGGGACAAAGAGCAATCCAAATTTCCTAAACTACCAAGGTACAGAACTAAAGAATTAATTTGCATGTTTGGTCATAAGAGGTTTCATTAGAATCACTTGAACTTTAAAGAACTAATTGCAAGCTTCTTTTACAGCTGGTATTAAGAGGACAGCAAGGTCACTTTCTCTGATCAAAGTGAAGACTGAAAATAACTGCCTAGCAAATCACGTAGATAAACTTGGAACCAATTGTATGAATCATCAAAGTTTTATTCTTATGGCTTCAGACTGGTGTAATTAGGCATTACCTTTTGGGCAGACACAGAATGTAGTCTCTCTCAAAAATTAAAAGCAGCTTGCTGTACACTGCTGTGAGACTGGCTTTGAAATAGAAAAGGCAGTGGTTTGTCAGAAAGGTAGGATTTCAGGCACGAATCTGGGCTAAGTACTGTCTTTGTAGGCAGCTGTCTTTACTGCTGCCACCAGTTTCTTCTCTTTGCTTTGTTCTAGCAGTTGTTTTGATTTTTCTGAAGAAGCCACTTAACATTTACTGGCTCTTGCCTTGTGACAGCAGCCAAAACTGCACAACAGTACCAGGAAGATTTTTAGCAAAGCTTTCAATTTGACTCCTGAATATGTGTAAACATTTGTTTCTTTCTTAAGGAATTTGGGGTTTTTCTCTTTTTACAATCTACTGTCATCTCTGGAGGGGTACTGGTTAGTGGCACCAGGGAAATGTTCTGTTTTCTGAAGTTCCTTTTTGATCCTCCAACAAGATGTAAATCAGCAAGGATACATGCTGTGGAAATATCCAGGGACTAATGTCTCCAAGCAGTAATTTATCAGAGCTAGATGATAAGGGAAAGGAATTAAAGATCCTGAAGAGATGAATGTCTTTCTAGGATAAAGAAGGGAGGGTCAAGGAGCAGGAGACTCTTGGAAGAAAAGATTGCTATTGTCTGAAAAGATAAGGGAAAGATGGTTGTCTTGAGTGTGAGAGTGACACCTGAACTATACTAGATACGGCAGAAAACTGAGTGATAGGCCTACTGAAATTAATGAAGAGCTGTATAGAAAGAGGGAGAGGAAGGAAGAGATCAAAATCAAGATTCAGCAGAAGGGCAGAAGGGATTAAACTTTAGAAACAGAAGGGAATGCAGAAAAATGTATCTACTTCTAATACTTCTGCTCCTTCTCCTCTGTGGTCAGGAACTGGACACAAGATAGTAGTGTCCTTACCTCATGCAGTGCTAGCCAGCACAGAGAGTTCATCACTTACCCTTCTGGCTTAAGTAGTTTACCTTCATCAGTGTGATGGTTAGTATGATGAAATCTGCTTTCCAACACTTGTTAAAGGCAAACTTGGATATTTAGTCTTATGCAAGCTTACCATCTAATGAGCTGTGTGCAACCCTGCACCCCTTGTGAAAGCAATTTTCAGAAAAAGTAAAAAAAAGGGTTTCTACCCTTTCTTTACCATGCTCCAAGAAAGATTTCAGCCTAAGTAATATTACTAGGGTAAGCTTAAAAAAAAAAAGAAATCAAATTAACCTTCACTGACTGTTGTTTTGGTGTTTCCTATTAAAAGCAGTGGGAGCTGCAGAAAACCTGTCAGTTCTTTCAGACTTGAGAATTCAATAACAACTGTTTCAGACTTAATTTCTGTTAATTATTAGACCATCACACCAAAACGATACCAATCAGAAGCTTGATATGTGCAAGAGTTGTCTTAAAATAACAGTATGACTTCATATAAGCAAACAAACCTAAGGATTTGGGTCGAATCTATTCCATCTATATATTTACTGACAGACTTTAGTTGTGTGATCAGGTCTGCAGGTTATCTTCAGAACTTGCTTTATTCCACAGAATTTATGCCATTTAGAAGCTGCTTGCCCAGCTTTTTATAATATCCACTGAATTTCCTGTGCCTCTAGTTCCTATTTATTACACTTTTAAAATCTTTTTTCACAGCAGTCTCTGAATAATTTCCTTACGGGCTTTTTGATGGGGCTTATATGTGGTGCTTTCAGAATCAGTTTATTTTTAAAATGTTTCTCAGGAGAATGAAGAATGAAGAAGCCAAGTTTGAAGTTAAAGTGCAGAGAGTATAATTAAAGGGCTGGCCATCTTGACCCTAACGTGCAGTCAGAATACTTAGTTTGCATGCAACACTTGGCATTTTCCAGCTATAGCTCCTATTGCCTTTATTTGCATTGGCCTTTCCTCCATTAAATTGAACATCTCAAGTTGGACACTATAAAAAAAAAAAAGAAGAAAGTTTAATCTGTGAAAAGTTTGATTATGTGATTTACTAAGCAGAGCTTTGGGATATTTTCTGGTAGGTGACTAGGCTCCTTTAGTTTTAGATATCTTCTTTCTTGAGTATTCCCTTTTGCTAAACCCTTTACAGCTGTTACAGCAAGGGCACCTCTTGTGTAATTCTCATTGATCACCAGAGGTCTGGTCTGTTTGGTGACAAAAGACTGAGTTTATGAGAGGGTAATATAAGAGAAGTGAGTTGAGCACTCACTGCAATTTGTGAGTTCTGTTTATTAGTAGACAAACTGAGTAGAACCATCCAGTAAGTAACATCCGGTTCATAAACACATTGATACTACTTTTCTTTCAGTTTCTCAGCCCCCTTCATTTTAAAAAAATTACATATCATTAGCAGAATTTTATTTTCTACTGTTTGGTTACATGCTAGATGGGAGTGTACGTTAATTGAAGATTATTTCAGATGTGTGTTAACACTAAAGGCCATGGTGAGACTGAAAATCTCTCAACCAATTGCCAAAATGGATGGGAACAGATTAAGGCAAAGAGCTGTTGATGAGATGAATAGCAAGGAAGTGATCACTTAGAACTTAATTTAGTCATTTGCACTTTTGCTAAGCTTTTGCAATTGGTCACTATTAGAAACCAATTACTAGGTGCAGATTGCCTGGTTTAAAGTTCTAAGCTTCTTACAAACCATAGCATCTGAGGACATAGTTCAGGCTCTGGACCATGAGATAGCTCAGGTTGGAGAGGGCCTTGAGAGATTTCTAGATTTCAAAGCAGGGATAACCAGAGATCAGACCATAATGAATACTCATGGCTTTATTCAGCCAGCTCTGGTAAATCTCCAGAGATGGAGGCTGTGCAATCCTCACAAGCAGTCTTCTTTTGCTCCACTGTCCTCAAGGCAAGTTTTTCCACACAGAGCCTCCCTTTCTTCAGCTTACCCCTGCTGTCTCATCCTGCAGCCATGCACCACTGTTTAAGGCCTGGCTCTGTCTTCTTGGTAGCAAGCTGCTGTTAGGTTTTCCCAAAGCCTTTGTTCCTGCAGGTTGAACAAACCCACTTCTCTGAGCTTTTCCTCAGAGGATAAGTGGTCCAACACCCTGAGCATCCTGATGGCCCTCCCTGAGCTCACACTAGTTTACTGATGTTTTGGGGGCCCAGAACTGAAGACATTATTCCAAATGTGGTCTAGTAAGCACTCAGCAGAGCAGGTTAATCTTCAGCACAAAATAAAACCAGCTTTATAGACTACTAGAAAATGCTGCTGACTCATGTTCAGCTTGCTGTTCACCAGGAATATAGGAGAGAAATCAGTTATATTAGTTGTAAAATTTAGTCTGATCTCTTCATCAGACTCATCATCTATAGCCTGTATTTTGTAACTTACTACTCTTATGTCAGGTTTCTCTCCAGCTTAGCTTTAGGTGTCTTTACCTCTATTTTCACAAATCCCAATCTTTTGTCTTTTTTGTCTGTATCTGTTCCTGCCTGGCCTGTGAAGCTCATATTTTCTGCCCTTGAATCCCCTGGGATTTTCCTTTGTGAAAGAGTATGGTAGAGACAACAAATAGAAGCAGTGGTGGTAAAAAATAGCTGGTGTTTTATGTGTTGTTTTTGAGGATATTGCTTTCTGCCAAAATTGCAGGACAGTCTCATTTGGCTCAAGTTTTGAGAAATCTTGTGCAGGTTTATCTGTGTTTACTTTGCTTTAGCCATGTAGAGCAGATACCTGCAAGCAGAAATGCCTTATCTGCAAGCACAGATCTCATTAGACCTCCTAACAGAGCTGAAAATTTAGATGACCTCTTGGTCTTTTGAACCTTTATATATTTGAAATATTCAGACTTCTGTTTCATGCCTGAGGATTCCTGCACATCTTGCTTTACTTGTGTCCCATCATTGGAACAATGTGTTCTTGTTATTGGGACTGTCGCCTCAACGCCTCATTTTTTTTTTGCCACGTGCACAAATGCCACAGAGAATGTTCTTGACAAACAAGTGGCAGTTGAGAGTCCCTGATAAGCTGTGGCATTGCCACATCTTCTTTAAGTTGCTCTCTCTCTCAGTATGGCAGAGCAGCTGATCTTCCCTTGAAGATAGTTATTTAAAGATCTAGGCTACTTCCCTGTTTTCCAGAGGATCTGCATTTTATGGAATAGATATGTCTATCAGTGGGTAGACAGCCTTGTTGCTATGGAGGAAGTCAAGTCCTGGTTGGAACTGTTTCAGTTCAGCTATCAATCACACAGGAATATCTCAAGAAGTATCAGGATGAATTTTTAATAAGCTAAGAGGTAATATCTTCTGACTTACATATGGGTATTCAAGTAAGTAATGTCATGTGAGTCCCACCTTGTGACTTCTGCTATACATCTCTTCAAGGTCTTTATTTGCATTTATCTTCCCTTAGCTGAATTGCAAGAACCAGTTGATCCCAGAAAACAACCCTTACCTAATCAGTTTGCTGGTTTTAAGGTATCCTGGGACAAACAGAGGTAATTTTGCTGGGGTTTTTTAAATTCAAAGAATAATAATATAGAACATGTGAGATTATCATCAGTCTGCTGCAACCAAACAGCTCAGCTCTCATCTCAGAGAGCACTTCTTGCCATGGATAGGGGTTCATTTTACTGAGACAGACATTATCTTGGATGAAGCTCTCATAGTTGAAACTGTATGCGGTGAGTGAAGTAATGCTTTCAAATTGCTGCACAGGAATAGCCATCTAGATATGCATGGGATTTTTCTTTTTTTATTAGATTAATACACCTGGACATATAGACAAGTAGAAAGCCTAAGGTCTAGATATCTATATCATTGTAAAAATGGAAACAATTTTTGTTATAAGCATTGTGTTTTCAATAGGAAAAAATTGGCCCTGTGTCTTACTCTAAGAGAAACTTGTTACTTGAAGTTTTGATGTCAGCCTTATTTATGAAATATGCATTTCTTCCTGGCTGTGGAATTAATCTCAGCCAAAGCAAACTTTGATGTGAAGGGTATTAGCTATTCCTTTTAAAGGGAATGTTGCAGGTTCCTGTGTCCAAGCTTGGACAGGATGAAGCATCTCAGGCCCACTAAAATAAAAGGCAGTTCCTAGGATCTAATTTTATTTGTTTGCCTTTGTTTATATATTGCAGTTGCAGAATTATTTTTGAGGTGTCACTTTTATCAGTAGTTCCCTATTCTCTGCTCTCAGAACTGGATTTTTAAAGTCATTTTACTGTGGTAACTGTGACAGAGACTTTGCTTCCTCTATCGTGATTCTAGTCTCCCACAAAATGGGATTAAAGAGCAACCAGACAAACTTTGGACAGCTTTATTTTAGGGTATAAAGGCTAATGGAGGAAAAAAAGCAGTTTACAAGTTAATTTTTGTGGGATTTGACTAAGCTGCTGCTGAGTCACAAGTTCACCAGTCTTTTGTTAAGTTTTTAGTGTCTCTTAATCCGCACATTTTCTGTGAAGATGAACAGTGTTGACTCTTGTATCCCAGCAGTCAAGCATTGTTTTCCAGCTTATCTGTGTTCTAGAAATTTTACATGAATCTTCCATTTTTAGAAGCTCAAGATTTGTCTAGACTTTGTATCAGTGGTACAGTATGTTTTTAGTGTTACTTGTGCTGCTTAATTCAAATGTCTCCACATAATAATTCCTGAAGTTTCCATATCCCAGAAGTCTCTCAGCTGTTAGATGATTATATTAGAATGGTTGAATTGTTTTATGCAGAAGTTGACTTCATAAATGCAGGAAAGGAGGAAATCAAATTTTACTGTGCCATAGCACTGCATAAAAACTATTTTGGTATATAACAGCTTTTAAGACTGTATCTATAGCAAAATATAATACTGCTGAAATTCACTAATCTGCTGTATTTCCTAGAGGAATGTACATGTACGTGATTAATTCTAAACTATAAAATGTAAATGTGGCTATCTTGATCACTTCATGAGTTTAATAGTTGTGTAATTATCTTTGATATTTATTTCAGAATAATCATTGCATAATCTGATATCTATGTCTCAGCTTTGAAAGTTTTGAATGCTTTATACGGAACTATATTTGACAGTTAAAAGATTCAGCTAAATTAAAATATTTTGAAGAGTAAGGTGTCTTATTCATAATTTTGCCAATTCAGTTCTGCCCTTACAATAGCTTTTTTGTTTTCCTGAAGCACCTAACAAAAACTCTTGAAATAATAACAGTAAAATTCCCAGTGTTTACAAATAGTTCAGAAAAAGCAATCAGGAAGAGCGAGGGAACTTACAGGCTGGTCAGCCTTACCTCACTTCCTGATGGAGGAGGTAATCACGGAAACTACTGTCAGGTACCTGAAGGACATGAAAGTGATGGAAAAGTCAATGTTGATTCATCGAGGGGAAGTGATACTTGATAAACTTCTGCAATGAAAATACCAGCTTGATAGATAAGGGGAGAGCCTTGGATGTTTTCTGCCTGGGATTGAGAAAGGCTTTCAAAGCTGTCTGCTGAGAGATCTCCATAGAGAGGATATGATGAAGTATGGGCTGGGTGAGCAGAGTGAGGTCAGCTGGAAACTGCTTCAATAGCCAGGCCCAGAGAACAGGCCAGTTGAAGGAAGTCTAATTAGAGGCCAGGTAATTAGCACTATACCCCTGGGGTCAGTACTGGATCTCGTCCAGCTCTTCAACATCTTCATGAATTATCTGGGTAATGGGGCAGACCGTGCCCAAAACAAGTTGGCGCATGACACAAACCTGGGAGGAAGGGCTGAGGATTGTATCCAGTTCTGGGATTCTTGGTACAATAGGAAGTTGGAGCTACTGAAGAGGATCAACTCAGTGAAGGGCCACAAAAATTATGAAGAAATTGGGGCACCTTTGCTGTAAAGAGAGGTTGAAAGAGCCAGGGAGAGCTTTTCAATATGTATAAATACCTGCAAGGAGGGCACAAAGAAAAGGGAGACACTGGTTTTCAGTGGTGCCTTGTGACAGGACCAGAGACAATGGGCACAAACTGAAATACAGGAGATTGTCTCCAGATATCATTAATTAAAAAAAAAAAAAAAGTGTTTTTTGTGAGAGTGACTGAGCACTGGCACAGATTTCCCAAAGAGAGTTTTGAGTCTTGATCCTTGGAGATAATAGAAAGCTGCCTGGACATTTTTGTGGGCAGCCTGTTCTAGATTGCCCAGCTTGAGCAAGGGCTTGGACAAGATGATTTCCAGAGGTCACTGCCAACCTCAACCCTTCTGTGGTTCTGTTGAGGAGTGCTTTGTAATTACAGTTCTGTAATTCGTTTTTATTAGTTTTTTTTCAGTGTTCTTTGTCTTGTAGGCTTTTAGACTGTCTAGACTAGGCTCTCTTAGTTCTCAAGTCATTGAAGGCAGTTTTGGTTTATGAACTCTGTAAATAGTATGCCCAAAGAATAGGTTAGGAATGAGTGTTTCCAAGACTCTCTTAGGTTAAAGAAGTGATATAATCTAAGATTGATTTTTCAATTTCTATCTGTAGTGGCAGACCTCTAGTAAGAGGGATCTTAGTGGAAGCACTTTTCCTTTGTGCTGCTGTCCAGGAGGAGCCACCTAAGCAGCACATACTGGAGACTGGATGACCCAGTGACCCAGGAGAGCCATCTAGCCTTTTCAGAGTGTGGCCTTGTACAGTCATACCCACATCTTACAAATTATCTGATGGGACAATGTGGAACCAGCTCTCTGTTGCTTCTACAGCTTTGTTGGTCCAAAGTGACCAGAGTTCTGATCCGTAGGCTGCCAGTGTCAGATGAGTGCAAAAAAATTATATATCCACAATGAAATGCTCCATGAAGGAAGAAAAAGCTGGTGATCTTCAGAGTGAAAAAGCTGCCATGGGCATTTGAACCTCCAGACAGACAGCCTGTCCCGAGCACTGACCCAGCACATGACTGCAGTGATGGGACTGTTTTCCGTGGCTTGGCATCTGTTTATGGGCACTGCTAACTGAGCCTAAGCTGCAGCCAGATGAACCACTAGGGAAGATGCTGAAGTGCAGGTCCAGGGACAAGGTCGCATTAGCAATGATGTTTGAGTTGGCATCTGCTTGCATGCCTGTTATGTGCTTAAAAGGATTATGATCTTGTGGGCTGCCAGCTTCACATTTTGCACAATACTGTATTTCCTTGTCATTACAACCAAATTGTTAATAGTAAAAAAGCACATGTGAGATGGTGGACAGCCAGCGCTTTTACACTGTCCTGTTCATTTGTTTTCAAATTCTTTTCATATTTTCCCTGAGGATTATATCAGATATTTCCCGTCTGTCATGGTTCTGTGATAGTGGTTCTGCAGGCTCAGTCACACATTCTTCAAAATTCAGAAGTGATTTCTCAAGTGCAAGTACCCTACTTAGTACTCTTCATTCATTCTTCAGAGGTACAGGTGTTCCTGTTTAAATCAGTCACATTTGTGAAGGCCTAAGCCCTTTGAAAAATGCAGCAGGGTATAATAATGAAAATAGCCAGAGTTCAAGTTTACGAACTGCATTTGAAACTTTTGCATTATGTGCACAATAGCTGAGACGCTAAATAGGTTTCCTTAGATTTTTCCAAGGAAATAAACATCACCAAACCACACCTTCCCATTGCTATGTTAATATTTTGATTTGATCTAAAACCTGATCTACCTGAAATAATTGTACGCCTTCCTGAAGTTCTAAATATGCATTTGCATTGAAAAACTGCTACTGAACTCACACCTGTCAGTCTGGTTTAAGTTTTTAATTAATTTGTTCCTCAAGATTACCATACCTAAAAGAAATGGAAACAGCTGATGAAATCGCTTCAAGTACCAAAAGTGACAGTGAGATAGCATTTGGTGAAATAAAAAATTAAACTTTCTGAGCATTGAGTGGTTTATGAGAAAGTTATGAGGGGCTGCTTGCCAGTCTGTGAGACCTAGAGAAAGAAAGGAATTACTTCAGGCTGGACTTCTGTAATAGTGAATTGGCTTAGCTTGTGTTTTCTGGAGTGTTTCCATTCAGTGTTAACATCCTACTGTTACTTGAAGCTCTGCAAAGCAAATGCAGGCTAAAATCAGCATGACTTTGCCACTTCCAAGGGTGATCACAGCTCTCCCTTTGACACAATGCTAGGTAGCTGCTTTCTGTCACACAGTGTGGTTTGTATGATGTTAGCACAGGCAGATACAGAGAGTGGGAAATTCTCCATGCATTTTTCGTCTGCTGTGGAGAGTTGTGGCCTTCCTCTTTCAAATACTGAAGTCATAATTTTTTTATTCATAAAAGATCGAGGATCTCCGGTGGTGTGTATGGAAACTAGGCTTCAGGAAATAGCAGAGGTACCAAAATTAACTCATAAATGTCTGCTGCTTCATTACTGCTGATAGCTTATTGGTGATTTTCATATGAATTGCAAATCTGACTTTTGATGATCTTTCAGAGGAATGGCAGTGCTCCTCATTTTGCATAGTCTACAAAACACTTGGATCGTTTCTCCATGTCACAACAATAGAATTGGGGGAGAGGGGGGCATTGCATGCATGTGATTGTTTAGCCCACCCACTGAGAAAAGGAGAAGAAGAAAGACTATTTGTGCACCAGTGTTGTATCCCTTGGTATAACAAGGTCATGGCCAAGCCCTTTGTCAGCATGGGTTGGGAAGTCCATAGCAACATGTCACTGATACCTTGGGGTGCCTACATCAAAGCACTTCCTAGGCAGATCAGTGGCATCCTTGCATTGTCTTTTCATGGCTTTCTCTAGCCTTACTGTTGTCTGCAAAACAAGATAGCTTGTGCTTGGCATGGAGCATATCCCTGGATGTCTCTCCTGCCCTGTTATCCGGGCCTGTAGTAGGAGCTTACACTTCCACTGTGTTTTCGGAAATTTTTCCTCTTGCGTATTCAGCAGTGCTGCTGAAAGAGAGGATGTTCTTTTTTCCTTCCTTTTTTTCCTTCCCCTTTCCCTCTCCTTGTAGTTTTTTTTCCTATTGTACTTCTGCCTAGTACACACAAAACTCTTGAACCTAGGAGGAATGGGCCCTCCTCTTTTTCCTTCTATTCTCGGATCAAATAGTATGATTGCACCGTGCTTTTTCTAAACTCTGAATTGTGCTACTGTCCTCTCTGTGTTGCATCTGAAAGTGTGGCTGTTTTCTGCAGCAGAGCCTCACAACAAAACTTGCTATTCTCCCTTAAAGCTCCTGCACACTTTACTTTCTACTTCTTTTGATGTGCTGCAGTTACGAATGAGGATTGTGCTGTAAAATTCATGGGCATTTCTTTACAACTGAAAGTAGCTAGAAGAGATCCCTCTGATAGGTAAAAATGAAATTAAACTTCAGTTTGCAGCTGGCCATTATGTAGCAGCAATAGCATTGCTGTCATCTGGATGCCTAGAGTATGTCTCTATGGACTTTTTCTGTATGAAGATTTTAAATAAATATGACAGGAGCCCAATACCCTCCTGTCAATTTTAATGTCCTAGCAGAAAGTACTCAGAGCAAGAATACACAAGAGAATCCGTCTCCTCTCTTGACAGTGCAGGTTAATAATAGGAATGCCATGTTGGTTAATACAAAATTTTTCCATAAATATGGAGGATGAGAATTAGAAAATTATTTGGCCTTTTGATAAATTAAGGACATTCACTTTACACCTGCTCTTTTTGGGGTTTTTTGTGGTCACAGAATGAATGAATGGGTAGGCATTTGTTATTAAAGGAGTGCACAAACATGTTTGTTAGTCAAAAATTGACATGTATCAGTTTATAAAATGTGATCTCTGAATATAATGCAAAAGGAGGATTATAAGTGAATACAAGTACAAGCATTAAATATCTCAGACATCGCTTTGATTTCTTGTGATCTTACTTTGAGGTTTGTTGTGTTCTTATTTTGAGCTTTTTTGAGGTCACAGCTACCTGGTTGTTACTAAAAACCTGTAGCAATGCATGTGTTTGGGGTTTTTTCAGCCCCTGTCAGAGAATAGATTTTCATTGAGCCACAGCTTTTTGTGTCTGAGCAGGCTCAAAAAAGTCTGGCCTCATGACTTATTTGTACCTGCCCTGGGTAGGTGCTCTGGGAGTCACTCAGAGACTGAGAGGTGACAACAGATAGACACCCAAAATGCATTATTGCTATTTCTAGCATTGCTGCATTCTGCTGACCTTTGCTATTCTGTGTTTTGCAGCTCTCTTCTGAAAAAAATATTGAAATAATACCTCTGCTTTTCAGTTAAATGAAAACTTGGATTTTTGGGGGGGGCTCAATTTTTTAAGATTATCTGTATTGTAAGATACCAAACTAGAATGTAGAACCTTAATGGAGCTTGAGATCTTCCTCAAATACACACATTTCTATCAGTATGATTTCTACTTTCTGTCTAACACTCTTTCATGATATGTTTTTCTGATGAAAGCTGGATAACCATTCGAATCCTTTCCTGTGTTCTTTGACTTAGGAATCCCAGGACAGTATATCTTCTATCTTCTCCCTGAGTCTTTGATTTTAAAAAAAGGAAGAATGATAAGATCCAGATTGATGCTGTTGTTCCTCCAAAGTATTTTTAAGACTTCTCATTGCAAAGGTTTTCAGCTGTGTCTAAGATCATGTTAATTCAGAAGAATTCAGCTGAATCAGGCAGCCTGCAGCAAAATTTGGTTGCTACAAATTCCTGATGTATTTACATGTGATTATGATGCAAGTTACAGAGATGCTTTCTCAGGAAAGCACTGACTTTTGAAATATGCTATCCAAAGTCATCACATCATAGAAAATAAACAGCTTGGTAGTTAACTTTCCACTGTTGGACAGTTAATGTGTTGCTATTAAAAACAACCACAAAAACTACTGGTTTGGGATCAAGTCCTTGGGGGCTAAAAGGCTGTTAGAGAAGGACAGGATCATTACCTCCCCTGTACCCTCTGCCAAAAAAAGTACCATTGAAAAATTTCCTCTGGTTCTTGCTCCTGCAGATCTTGAGCTCCCTCTAACCACTTGCTTTTGTAATGAAAACTCAACAGGAATGTGTGTTTAGTCATCCTAGGACAATGTGTTTTGTACTGAACTCCTAAAATAGTCAGCATTCCACACATTTAGCTCTGTGTCCCAGCATATTGAGGAGTCTTAATGGTGGGAGGGGAAATAATGAAATGTGAAGGAACCAAGAGATAGAAAATACACTTTTGTAGTAGAAATTGCTCCTATTTACAAAATGTTTCTTCCAAATGGGAAAATTTGAAAAGAATAAGCTGTGAGTCACATCACTTTATAAAAAGTTATGAAAATTAGTGATTACAAATTAGTTGTGTGTGTGGTAGATGGTGTAGTTATTGTGACAATTGCTATTTTCATTTTTTAATTATTTGAAAATCTGATTGTGGTGGTGTGTGTTTTCATTAATCTTCACATTGATATACTGGGACTCCATTGAACTACATAAAAGTAAAAATTACCTAAATCATGAGAGATCTCTGCATTTGCATGTTAATAGGCTTTTACAAAGCATGTCCTGCTTCATTAGTAAATAAAAAGCTATTAATCAAAATGTTTCTGTGTCCAAATATACACAGGATGACAGAAACAGGTTTTTGAAGCATATAGAGGAATGGTATTGTTATTTTTGCTAATCTAACCTAAGATGATACTTAGATAAGTACACTTTTCAAAGCTGAGTAGGGTAATGATTTCTTAAGCTCCTATTATTATATTGTCACTTGTTATAATATCCATACAGTGGCCAGAGGTTCTGCCACTAGGCAGTTGTTTTGGAAAAACTGTGCTCTTGCTGAGGACTCCCTTCAGCTAGAACAGAAATGTAGCTTTAGACAGTGCTGTAGGCAGAACTGTCCCACTAGGTAGTGGATAAAGTAAAATGAGTAGTTATTAGTGCATCTTTGTGCTTTTCTGCTGTGCTGTGTATGGAAATGACCAGTATAAAATAGTAGTAACAAACTCGCAGCATAAAGTACCACTAGTACTGCTGCTGCTTAATAAATGCAAACACAGCTGAGACTGTGCATGTATGTTTTATTTTCATTCCTCAGAGAGGCTGATCTTTGTCCCATAGAAGCAAAATGAAGAAGCAAAGCTACATGAGCATCACAAACAGAAGAAATATAGTCTAACCCTGCTCTGTATGGTAGAAGGTAGTGCTGCCAGGTAATGCTGTCAGCTGCCATCCTACACTTGCTATGGTGCTTCTTTAAGGAAATGAACTGCTTTTGCTGTTATTAAAGCAATTAAAAGCCATTCAAACAAATAGAACATCAGGAAAAGGCAGGTCTAAGAGATTGAACTAGAAAAGTAGCAGTCATTCTTGTTTGATTAACAGAAAAATCACTAGTGGTATTGACATTCAGGAGTTTGTAGTTGCATTAAGATTTCTACATCCCATTGAAATGAATGGGTACTACTTTAATACTATCTTCAGATTTAACAGCACATTGATCTGTTACCCATTTGAATTGTCATGGCTTCTATTATCACTTTACAAAGCTAGACATTTATTTCACACAGAGTGAAAGCTTAGTGTCTGAGAACTCCTCTTGACATCCTTCAGATTACAATGCTTTGAATCCCATTGCTATTGATTTCCTGAAGGTTATTTTCGGTGTATTTTCATGGTACCAAGTCCCTGTCCCACTGACAGCAGAAGTTTTGCAGATGATTGTAGTAATATCTGATACTGACCTTCCAGATTAAACCCTTAATATTAATATGGAAGGAAGAAACAGCCTGTTCTGATAGTGTTCATGTGACTGGATGTTTCTAGATAGAAAATGATGCTGCCTTTCCAGCTGCCACCTCTCAGCACAGGTGTAGTAATGGTAGTAGAGGAATCAAGTGGTTGCTTCCTCTCAGATCAATGGAGGCCAGCTTCTCTGTGGAAAAATTATATTTCGCCAAGTTCATTTAAACAAAGATGCACCCGTGCCTGAATCCCTTTGAGAGAACTTTGCTCCTTGTCTTGTGTCGCAGTAAAAACCTATCTGGGCTAAGTGTATTAGGGACTAGGGGGTTTCTTGCTATTAAAAGCAAGCTGTTAAGTTAAAAACATTTCTTAATTCCATCTTCTGTTGCTCCTGTGTGAGCTCTGAATATATAATTGCATAGTTAAAGAATATTTTCTGTGTCTGGATGACATGATTTATGGCTCCACTTGCCACTGGAGAATAGGGAAAACTGTGTCGATAACATTGACAGAGTTTGAACCTAAAGCAAGTTTTTGGCCAAGAACAGTCAGCTTATACAGTCTTCTGGGATCTGATACTACCAGAGTATCTTCATGACCTTCCAGCAACATCCTTTATCGTGTTCAGAGCTTCCCCAGGAGGGGCCCATTGAAGTGGTCAAGTACAATGGTCCCTTGTGCTGTGGGCAGAGACATTTGCTTTGGAAGGCTTCACGTAACAGTAGGGTGCGACTGTAGAATGGAAACCTTTCAGAATGCACAGTGTAAAATTGGGTTGAGAATGCTCCTCACAGCAGTTGCATGGCTGTGGAAGGTGATGTAGTATTTATGCATGTACAGATGCCTGCATATTTTGACTTCATGTCTAGAGTGGTTTTGGGAATAATAAAAAATGATACTGCAATTGCTCAAAGCAGTAGGAGAGTGAAAGGTGCGCATCTAATGATTAATACTGTGAAACATTGGAAAGCAAGATTCAGGTTATGAACTCTTAACAGGAAAGGTTGAGAATTTTTGGGCATCTGCTGTGTGGCTCTGAGACAAACACAGCTTCACTTGGGCAGAAATGGTAAGATTTTCACCTTCTCAGCTTCTACCTTCTTGTGTTTTTCTCATTGCACTGACATCCTGTATTCCTAGTACAGCATCAAGCTGTTCTTCCAGTTGCATTCTATCCTTCATCTGCTGAGAGATGGAGGAGTTACAACAGTCCCACACCTGGCTCCTGTGTCTCTGTGAGATGCAGTGCAGGCCTATGGTCATGATATTCTCAGCATGGAAGTGCATTGCTGTCATGGGAGCATGGATAGGGATGCACTTCAGCACCTGATAAACACATTGAAGATTTGGTCTTCTTTCCCTTTTGAGCCACCGTCGTTCATAATTTTGCAAATGCTTCAAGTCTACCCTATTTCATTCCTTATTTTAGAGTTTCCTTTGCGTTGCATTGCCATTTAAGCACTACTTACTTTATGTCAGTCTTCATACCTCTCTTTTTTCCACAGTTAAGTAGTTACAGATTAGTAAGTGGGCTAATGCTGCAGTTGCTGTATGTGAAAAGTTGGTCATTGGTGCTCACTAGGAGCTAATGGAGATAGTGCACTAACAGGTTGGAACCTTTATAAATCACCCAGCAGCTGGAGAATTGCAGACTGTTTCTAAATCCTCTGAGTCTATGGAAAAGGTGAAATACTTAAATCTTCATTTTATGATCAGAAGGCAGCATGAAAGAAATTTATTCGCTGATAGCAATATCATGTACAACAATATAGATAAGAGATGGTGGATCTCTTTCTTAAATAATTTTTGTGGGTTATACATGAGCTAAAACCAAAGATGAATGAGAGGCTGGTGAGATTAATCAGGCCATATGCTGCAATGACTTAATAGTGAATGTAAGAATAATGAATGTCAATCAGTTGCTATTAAATGTAATGGCCAGTCATTTACCACCTCATTAAAAGATCAAGACACCCGATTTGCTTGTATGTGAATAGCAAAACAAACAGTAATTAAAATTTTCTGATAATGCTTTGTGTTCTCTGGGGGTGCATCGGGGCACAGCCTAAGACACACAGACAAGAAAATTGTATCCCAAAGTAATGTCTGTTAGGTATGCATAAGAATTTTGCATTTATTTGTGTATATACTGTGTTTCATCAAGATTTGTCATCAAGGGGAAGTAGTGCTTTTTACTTGTTTTAGTATTTGCTGCAGCACCTGCATGTTTTTGAGGTTGTTCCCTATTTCATCTACAGTAGACTCTGAGGTTCAACAGTGCCATCCTGTGGATGATCCTTAAGATCTGAAAGCTCTGGCAGATAAATGACCTCAACACAATAAATTATCATAGAATATCAGATACTGTACGTCCCCATGCAATCAGCAAAAACACTTCCCTCTGGTAGTCAGTCAGACTAATTATTATTTTTCTTTCCAGAAAACTAATAACCTAAACGTATTATAACCAATGGGAAATTATTTCAAGTAAGCTGATGAGCAGGGTGCTTGTTAGTTTTATTCTGTTGCTGGGAATTGTGATTTTAATCATCTCACTGCGGTTTTAATCATCTTGGAATTTGTTTTTGCAGACAATGCCAAAATCAAAGGCAGCTCTGTAAATTCAAATAAGCACCCCTGTAATGACATATCTGGGTGTCTTTAGAGAAGCATTAGATGGAAACTAAAACTAGTTAACCAGAAAATACAAATTCCCAAACAACCTTGAAGATTAAGCGGGATGATATGAACAACTGGGCACAATACTTTCAATTGCAGAAATAGAATGGCAAAATTAAAGAATGAAGTCTTGTTGACTGAAAAGGAAATTCTGCTCAGAGTAATTGGTGAACCTTCTGTTCATGGAGTGAATATCATGCCAGGAAAAAAGCCTGCAAAACTTGTTCTCATTAGGGAGCAGTTGGGGAATCAGTGAGTAACTGCAGATCGTAGTATTTCTTATATGGTTTTCATTTTGCTTGCCTAAGCTAATTGTGAGGAAACTGAATGGTGTTTATTTGGAAATGAGCAGGGAAATAAAGGGCAAGCTGATCAGTGGAAGGTTCTGCTCGCTTTTCAAATCCCTGCTGTTTTGAGTGCTAGAGAGCTGTCTGTGTGCTGCCTTTCCTGAAGGGTCAGGCAGCTGGTTGCAGCTCCATGTTCTGTGCTGTAATCTCTTTGGTTTGCAGGAACTTCTCCTTTGCTTTCTCCATGGCTGTCAGAGAAATTGCTCCTTTGCTTTCCACAGCTATAGGCCAACTGTGAGTCACAGTACGTGCCACTGGATGGTTTGATTAAAACAAGGAAACACCAAGTCACAAACTCCAGTGTTATTCTTGGATAGCTAAAAATGATGATGTAATCAGTGGTTCCAAAGTCTTCAAAAACACATATTTATAGATTCCGTATATCTGTTCGCCAGGCTTACTTAAAAGAGCAGAAGGTGATCACCAGTGATAAGACATACCATTAATTCCTGCAAACATGAAAAGATAAATATGAATAATTCCCATTCTTTAATCATAAATAAGAATCATTCCAACTGGAATATTAATTTAACACAGTTTTAATGATTTAACTTTCATCTTAACATATTTTGACAAAAAAAACTGCCCAGTCTAACAGAAGTCTTGCATCTATGTAGTTTTGTCCTTTTTAAAGTAGGCTAACCTATTTTGAATATGGTCATAGTGGAAATTTTGAGATTAATGCCTTATTTTCAGGAGGTTTTAAATTTAATTCTATTTTAAAGGTATTTTCTAGTAGTAATTTTAAATGTAGTCTTCTGCAAGTGTCACTTTCTACTTCTACTGTAAAGAAGGTAAATGAGAGCAATATTACCTACTCCTTAGTATATTGTGTACTAATAGTTCTTAACTGTCTCCTTTTGTGGGTTCTTTGTGCTCTCTCAGCTATTTTTTCCATCTATATTTTTTGCTCTAGTTCTTCACTTACAGTGTTCCTGACCCAAATGCCATATTTTAATTGAGGTGTACTGTGAGGTACTATTTTCACTATTGCTTTTTCTTGTTCCCTCTTTGTCTTGGTGTGTTATTTTGATTTTTCTGATCCCCAGTGTAAATGGGGTACACACCTTCTTCACTATCTGGCTGCAGTGAAACCCTTTTCCCATTTTATGAGCTTCTGTGTTCATGTGGACAGGAACAATGCTTATGTGTTGGGATGTTTCCTGGTTTTTTCAGCTTGAAGGGAGCCCTTTGGTTTGGATTGCTCTGTGAGCAGTGCTCACAGTCCTTCCTCCAGACTGGATTTGCTGTTCAAACTGCTGCTGGTAGCCAGCATTAGATCCAATCCATCCCATCAGGTAGGGGATGCAGTAGGCAATTTGTTGCTCCAAACACCATAGTGGCTGCAGGTGTTCATCCCCCCCATGGCAATGCTTTGTTCTGCATTTGGGACTACTCTGAAACAGCTATGAATTTGTGTGATCTCTGTGTGCACACATGCACAGCCTCTGCACATACATGCACACGTTCACTGTGCACATTTTATATTTATTTAGAGATTTATAGGATAGAGATACAGTTAACTGGAAATTTCCCTGTTAAATTAGAAAACTGGTTTAGTCTGGTTTAATGGAGTTGGATAAATACTCATCTGCCCTATGTATGTTCTGTGGCCTCTGGGAGATTTCACAGTAACTCCTGTGTCACTGTGTTTGTCTTTACAGTATGTCTGTCATACTTCAGTTCAACCAATCCCTCTAAGGTGAAGGCATAAGATTTGGTATTATTAATGCTTTTTTTCATCTAATTAATGATCTTTTCAAGTTATTTCATCTTCTTTGTGATTTACCTTCCATGTCAGATAAAAATCTTATTTAAGCTAAGTATTATGAAATAATAGAAATCTTTATTCTATTTGAACAGTAAGGATAAATGAATCCAGTAGAGAATCTGATGTTAAACAGGTGCAGCATCGCACATGTAAAATCAGGGTAAGTTCTCTGAACGCTTAATCTTAACAGATGTGTTCTTTTTCTCCATATGTTATAATAAATAAGGATTTGCTCTGAAAGTATTGACACAAACACTAACTAGTCTTGGCAAACACAAAACTGTGTTCCTTACACAGTATCAGCTGTGGCTATTAATTAACTTTAAGTAAATGTGTGCATTAAATAGCTGTAAAGCACATATATGTATAAACAAAATCAGTTTTTGTCAGAAAATATTTTTTTTTGCTTTCTTGTTTACTGATGCCTAGACAAAGGAATGCTGCATCTTCAAAACAACATCTGTCAAACCGATTTTCATCAGATTAAGTATATCCTCAGAACAACCATCACAGCTTACAAAATACTGGAAATGTAGGTTGTGCTTTGCATAAAACACCAATAGAATTTAAAGCACTTAAAAGTGTTTTACAGATGTAGCAATGATAGCCTGTGCCTGTTCTCCATTTTTGTTTCTATTTTCAGGAGGTTCTTGGGAAAGATAATGAGTGATGTTGCAACACTGCAATCCCAGTAGATGTCTCAGAGTGCAATTACAGAGTTATGGTCCTGGCAGCTAATCTGGGTGCACAAAAGCCCACGGTTTGGGAGTCTGGCAGTAGAGACTGAATTTATTATGACAAAGTTCATCTGTGGAAAGATTTTTCTCATTAGGAATGAAATTAAAGCATGAATCACTGACTGATTATCCAGGCCTTTCTCTGATCTGTTGAATTCTTCATTAGTATAGATGTGTGATTATATATGCTCTGGCCTGGTTCTGGTTCTATAGATAATCAAAGATAATGAATAATATTAATTCTTAAAAGATTTTTTCTGAAACAATGTAATCTGGTAAAAATGTAAGGAAAGCCAGTGTCTTGACATAGGACATAAATACCAACACACTCAATCATTCTCATTTCTGGCCAGCTTTCTGTCTTCTTCCCTGCTACAAGATAATTAATACATGGAAATGAGCTTCCTATTGGGCTGGTGTGTCATCCATGAGAGCAAAGCATTTTGCCTCTGTGGCAAGTTAAATAGAGGTGAAGCCTCATTACCGTGTGCACCTGCAGCTGATCATGGAAACTTGGGGCAGCCAGAAAACAAATGCCAGGGTTTCTGCAAGGTCTTTGTGGATGGAGGGTTAGAGGCACTTGAGCTGGAAGCCATGTCAGCATTCCCGTTAGTTCTTCCATTTAAAAGCTGGAAATCTGGTATGAAGCAGGAAGAGTCCAGTCAGAAACCCATGGAGATGACAAACCAGGGGGAAAGTCAAGAAGAAAACTGTTCAGCAGCATCTGGGAATAGATACATTTTGCAACTCTGATTTCCTGTTAAGTTCTTCCCTGTGTGTCAGCACAATCCTAGAATGTGCCACATGAACCCCAAGTGGGGTGTTTTGGTGCCTACCACACACCTGTGGGAGAGCCCTAATCAGTGTTTCCAAGGGACTGTAACTAAAGGCAGAGCCCATTGCATACAAACAAGGCTGAGTATGTTCTGTCCTGACAGCATTCAACATAAATGCTTTGTGTCTGAAAAACACAGTTTTTACTAGGAAAATGGTACTGCTGACTTTGGTCTTCTTTATAAATATGTGCTAGCTGTTTCTGAAGTACTACCTGAAGCATAAACCTCAGACTGGATTTTAGCTTACCTGAAAATGACAGTGATCTTTAGAGGATCTTCAGCCTTATTCCTGAGACAAAAGAACATACCATTAAATTAAAATAAGTACGGACATCTGCCAAAAATTCTAACTCTAGCCAGCTCTATCATGTATTTAACATGAGACTTAACACTTACAAGTTCAGGTCCTTTGAATATTAATAGCATGACATTTCAACAGGAGACCAGGGTTTCTGAGAAGATTTTTGCAATTTGCAATGGTAAAAGATGTGTTTGGAATGACATTATGCAAGAGATTCCTTCTGGTTATAATTTTTGGCCAAAGCCATGGAGAATTGCACTTGTTTTAAAAACAAGAGTTATGAACCACACAGCAGGTAATACAGTGTGATAGCTGGTGAACAGCTCGTGGCACATTCAGCAAATACAGGCTCTGTTGGGGAAATGTTGATTTGAATTTCATGCATCATCCAAGCATAATGAACATTGAAAGGTCATGTTAAGAATATTTTAAAAATCCATTTGATTTGACTTTTTCACTCTCCAGTATTGTTAATAATATAATGTCAAGCAAAAACCAGTTTCTCTGAGTGTGACTAAAGCCAGATTCCATGTATAGTTGAAGAATAAATTGCCATACTTTCTTTTTTCTTTCCATTTACTGTTCATTTCCTTTATAATGTCATGGCGTAAGTGTGTGAAATGTACCCTGAGCCACTGCAGTACATCTGTATTTTCTCAGTCAGAGTTATTTCTTTGAGTCTGTTACTCAGCATCCAGTAAGTCTCATGCAGACTGTAACCTACTAATTGGCTGAGTATAATTAGAATGAGATGGAAGTTTTGCTATTGATCTTCGCTTGTTATTAGTTTGTACTGACAGAAAATTGAACTGAAAAGGTCTAATACAACTATCAAAATGTTATTTCTCATTGCAGGAACTATGACTGTTACTCTTCCATGGAAGTATTTTAGAGCAGAACTCTTTCTTTCTCCTTTTTTTCTAATCTTGTCTTTCTCTGACTTCAAAAAATTCTAGGAGGGATGCTGAGCCTTGTTAAGTAACCAGGCTGTTCAGAGACTGAGTAGCAATACCTCAAACAGGGCTCAGGCAATATTTATGACTTCATTATATCAAGTCTAATACTGTGCTGCTTGTTATCTTAACTTCACACAACATCATGTTAATAAATTTTTACAAGTTGTGTAGTTGTAAAGAGCATCATAGTAATCACTATCATTCCTCTAATAGGTCATTTGATTTGTGTGTGTGCTTTGTGTTGTTCCAGCCTCATGAGCTGTAACATCTCAGGGTAGAGCCCTTCCTGTGGCCCAGGTTAATGAACCACCTGCTCTGAGTCCTCAGTTACAGATATTCTCAGGGGGAGGACACCTTCAACTTCCCATTCTGCTTCCCTTTGCAGTGCCTCAGGTTACATGGTTTTCTCACAGGAGAATTACCTCTCCTGTGGAGATTTTCTGGAGCTGCAGGTCTCAACCCTTCTGCAGACTCCATGCAGATGTGTGGTTTTACTTGCCAGGTAGGCACTGAGATTGCTGTAATTCAGACACTGGCAGTGCCAGCAGGGCAGGCAGTTGGACATGGCTGTGTGTTGCCTCCAGGTAGAGGTGGTCACTTCAGGACATCAGTGCCCAGGGAAACCGATGGCTCGTGCTGCCCAGGCTTCAGAGAGCTCTGGCTGTGGAGAGTCTGCTCCTGTTGGTGTGGATGGAGAGCCTGCAAACGAGAAATCAGGAAGTGCTTTGATTTATGTTTTTTAATATTTGTTTGATTGCAGACACGTTTCTTTTCTTATAGTAGAGTAAACTACCTGCTTGAAAATCTGTAATTTAAAGTACAGAGTGTTGCTCTTTCTGAGACTCAGAATCCTCATTCATTCGATCGACAGACGTAAACTTGAAATTTATTTTATTCTCTCACACAGCAGTGACTTTAGTCCAGCTGCAGTTTTCATTGTGCAATACAAATACACTAAGCCTAAAGTACTGCTGGCAGTTTATGTATAAAATTTGAGGATTAAGAAACCAATGCAAACAAAGACTCAGCTTTAAGAAGCAGTATTGTTGGACTAGCCCCTTACTGCTGTCACAATCAGTGTGAAGTAATAGCAGCCAAAACCTACAAGTCTGGTTTTGGCTGCAGTAAGTACTACTAAGGCAGTAGTCATTTGAAGAGGAAATTCTTCTTGTCTGTTTGAAATATTAATCAGTTTCCAAAAATGCCACCTTTTTTTTTCATTGTATGTGTGATTTCCTTTCCATTCTTACCTTCTAAATAACTGGTAAAAGTAATCCCTCTTATTTTTTTCAGCCCACCGAAGCCAGCAGTGTTCATCTCCGGTGTCATTGCTAGGGTAAGATTATCAGTAAATTTCTCTCAGTCATAGCAAAATTACTGTAAGCTTTTCAGAATTACCACCAATCAGAGCAAAATTAATCTTTTTCATACCCCTTTCTCTTTTGTGAGAAGAGGCTTTGTGTTTTCTCTATTCATGTAGGAAGGCCCTTTGAGCATTCTTTCTGGGTTTGTGTGAAATTGAAATTATTCATTGAAATTATTTCCACCGTTTTTCTTTGAATTTTAGCACTTTAAGTTTATTGGATCATCTTTTTATATCTAAGCTAGATATTACTGTATTCATTTCCTTTGGATGCAGCTGCATATTAAACTGCTGCTGTAGCTTCATCTGTGATGAGGAGCTCCTGCCTGTAAGGATACACGCTTGAAGATAGTGTGTCAGCTGCCATATGTGCCTTGAGGTACTTTATTATTGGATAGTGTGTGTAACTGGAAGAAGTGAAGCTTGCATAAGAAAAATTTTGAAGTTGACTAAAAGAATAAAAATATAGAATGTGTACAGGGGTAACATGCAATACTGTTTTCCATCTGATTTTTAAATTTTTTAGAACTTATATCAATTTGAACTGGAAAGTACACTTGTAAGATTCCTTAAACTTTTGCTCCTGTGTTCTTCAAACAGGGTGATAAGGACTTCCCTCCAGCTGCAGCTCAGGTGGCTCATCAGAAGCCACATCCTTCTGTGGAGAAGCTTCCTCACCCGCAGCACGTCAAACAGCACATCCACCAGCCTCGCAAGTGAGCTCCTCTCAGGATTTCTGCCCAGCTGCTCTCTGAGAATAAGTTTTCAAGAGAAGACAAAAACCCTTTAGCATTCACCCTGACAAATCTGTAAAATTGACATCTAAAATAATATACTGTTTCTTTTACTTTAATTCTCAAGGGTTAATAAGAATGAAGACATTGTTCAGTTGTTATCCCAGATGGAAAATTTGGTGTTGAGTATTTGCTGATCAGGGGTGCTTTTTTATAAGATTTTTCTTATTGCCAGGATAAAAGCTTTAGTATGAATAATATGATTAATGAGCTTTGTATTTTTAGTTGTGGATTCACAATAGCAGATAGATGATGTAGTTTTTATGCTAAGCCAGTAAGGAAGAACTGGCACCTTTACTGTCTGGAGGGAGTTCTTCGGGTGTGTTGAGACAGAAGTCAGCAGTTGTCTTGATTATGTAGAACTCTTGCAGCCTTCAGTATCCTACAGTGTTACACCCCAGTGCCCTCTGGATTCAACCAGGGAGATGATGAAAGGGCCCCCATACATTCTTGAGTGGGCAGAGATCCAGCTGAATCTTCTCTACTTTGTACTTGCACAATCTTGCTGAGATTTTTCTCTCTGGTGGTTTGTGGGTATGAAGAGGAGAGAGAAATCAGAATACAAGAACACTGCTGCTGTAGACAAGTCATTTGTAATCTCATGGATCTCACTGGGGACTGTATTTTTGAGTGATTTCTCATTCCAATAACAAGCTGAAGGAGTTCATATCCCTCCAAACTGAACTTATTTTAAGTTGGTGAAAAATCTGTTCACTTTTTTTAATTTAGAATTTGAGGTCACCTTTTGAAATTAAGAGATACCATTATTAAATTTGTTTATGATCCAATCTCTTTTGCACATGGTATTTTTTCCTAGTCTTATTCTGAAGACAGTAGTGATATGAGGGAGTAAAATTATTTCCAAATAGAGCAATTGTTTTATTTTTATCACATAATTAAATCATTTGATTTCCCAGTTCACTCAGCTCTATCATTTTACTTTTCTTTTCACCTCTGTAAAAACCAGGAAAAAAATTTGTGCATTCTGCCTATTTTAAAGTGTCCTTCTGTTTTTAACTGACTACAAATACCATATAGCCTTTGGTACCCTCCAGGTTTATAAAGTTTCTAATGATGTCAAAAAAGTGGGAGCTAATGCTGCAGCCATTCACCTGGCAAATCAGTGAAATTTTAGGGTCACTTAGGGCTTTACCAGTTCATTTATGGTTAAAAAACAGTGAGGAAAGTTTAAAAATTATTATTTTTAAAAAAATTCTGCAGATTTAATAATTATTTCATGAGTAGCTGATTTAAAACAACAGCAACAAAATAATGGGAAATATGGCCCATTTCACAGGTGGAATAACTCACTTCATGTGGGTTCAGGGGACCTGACATTTCCATCTCTTCACAGGTTTGAAATGGAAATGATGCTTTGCAAATTGTATGCATGGACATTTATTCTAAACCTAAGGAAGGATGTACAATCTATATATGCAGTCCTTATTTCAATTTGATTAGAAACCATACTTGCCTTAAGGAATGAGTGTTGTTTGTAAGAATTATTCTGTATTAGAATATGTGTAATTTTCCAAAGCTGCTTTCTGTTTCTGATGTTGGTGCAGTGAGGCCTTGTTGGCAGCTGCTTATGAGTGCACAAGTGGCTCACACCTGGGCAACTCATTCATAAGGGTGGCATTGCTGAGCCTCCTGGGGTCTCTGCAGGAGATGATTTGCTGGTAGGGATGTTTGCAGACTCAGGACAGGAGGTGGTTGGTGGTGCAGCTGTAGCTGTCCCTGTGCTGTGTCAGCAATAGAGCAGATCATGACAGTCACTTCTGGTACCTGCTGGCCTGAGGGGGAGCTGGGAGTTTAGGTATGGCTTCATGGACCAAAGGGAAGGTCTTTCAGGATGAGCTGCATCACTCTTGGCTCCACTGACTGCAGTGGAAAAAAGCCTCAGTGTGGAGGCACACAGTGAGGTGGGGCTGGGTACCTCTGCTCCATGTCTTGTAATAGGCAGAAATGGTTTTGAAAGCCACACTCCATCTCCATTCTGACAGTAAAAGTTAGGAGCATGGATGCTTTCCAATTGCAAACTACTGCTCCTGGTTATTAATGCAATATATACACCATATATAGAGAATACCTGATTTTTGTCTTTGATTGCTTAGATAGATATGTAAGTTTGTACAATGAAGTATGTCTCTTAAGATGGCTTTAGTGGCTTTTAGAGTACAGAAATTCATACATGATTAGAAAATGTCTCTGTATGAAAGCATATTATATATTGCTGGGAGGTATCCATGTTTATACGTAGATGTCCTTACCAAAGCATTATCTTGTCCAAAGTAGTCATAACTGGTGAACTGGATTTCTTACTGATGGTTATTGATACTCTTAAAATATGTTGCAATAGCATATAAGCACCAGAGATGTTCAGATGTTACCTTGAAATGACTGCAAAAGAAATTTTCTGTAATTGTCAATGTGGCAATAATGCAACAATAAAGCATGAAGTTGTATATTGGGCTCCTTTTCCTCTGTAAGTGCAATGTAAATCAGCAGGGTGCAGCTTTGTGGGATTGATGGGATTTTATTACAGACTGCTGCATGACTAATCAACATTTTATAGACAGTGAAATTTATTATGAAGTTTTATGACACAGTGGATGAGCTGTTTTGAATAGTCCAGTCTCATGTAAAATAAAAAGTAGATGCTGCCAGCTAGAATGGGAGTGCTGTTTTCCACTATGAAATTGGAGATGCTCGCTCAGCCCCTGTGAAGCTAGAGAATCTAACCCTGGTAACAAGCCAGGACGGTAAAGGAAATTAAATGGAACATTTTCCATTGCTTTGCAAGTTCTAGTCTTTCAGAAAAAGCAAGTATTGTAAACAGAAGAGGTGGCAAGCTTTTCATAAAGCTGCAGTTAACATCACATACTGCATGCTGTAACATAAGTGATTTGCTGAAGAATGTGCTGAAATTGCTGCAGTGTTTCTGGGACCTCTGATACTTTGGGCATCCCATGTGCAGTGTAGGTGTAGTGTGTATGTAATACAGCAAATGTGTGTGATACAGTGCACAGGTGACAGCTGCTGCCCTGGCACTGTTGCAGTGTTACATCCTTAGACTCTGCTCTCACACAATCATAGAATTGTTTAGGTTGGAAAAGACCCTTAAAGTCATGGAGTCCAAGCATTAACCCAGCACTGCCAAGTCCGCCACTAAACCATGTCCCTAAAAGCCACATCCAGGCATCTTTTAAATACCTCCAGGAGTGGTGACTTAACTGCTTCCCTGGGCAGCCTGCTCTAAAACTTGACAACCATTTTGGTGAAAAAAGTTTTCCTCATACCCAATCTAAACCTCTCCTGGCACAGCTTGAGGCCATCACCTCTTTATGTTGTCACTTGTTACCCTGGAGAAGAGACCAACCCCACCTTGCTACAACCCCCTTACAGGTAGTTGTAATGAGAAATAGGACGACCTCTCAGCCTCCTTTTCATGCTACATTATTCAAAAGATATCTTCTTTCATTAAAACTTTGGGAAAATACATGTGCATGATGTCAGGCATGCTGTTGATTGAGCTGTCCGCTGTTACTCCAAATTCCATGGCATTGTAATCAGCAGAATTGCAGATGTTAGTAGTAATTAGAAATTATTTACTTTATGTCAAGTATATGATCACTAAATGCCTTGAAACAGAAGTTTTGCACTTTTTTTCCACAGTAGTGTGATCACTGTATGCTCCTAGCTGCCTAATGAAAATACTCACAGCAATTTTCCATACGAAAGTGAAGGGAATGAACGGACATATGTTTTTATCCCTTTGGAATAATTTATTCTGAATACTCCCCATCTTCATGGGGGAGGGGGGCATGGGCTTTATAAGCCACTTCTTGTGTCCTCTTCAGATTTGGATGTATTAAGTTTAAAATGAGATTTAAGTCTAGGCTAATGCCTTAAGATGCTGGATTAATAGACATAATTGCATTTTAGAAAATGTGGGAATGTCAGTATGGGTACAGTTACTTTTACAACAGGGGGATATGTTGCTGGTCAGAGGCTGCAATGATTAAAGAATTAAGAAGACAAATCTGTTTTAAGTTCTTTGCACACAAACCTTCCACAAGATAAAGACATTTAAATCTAACTGGTTACAGCTAATGGTATCTGCTGTATAAGGATGCAGAGGGATGCAGATAATAGTGAGTGGGTGGCTTGAGAAGAAACTGAGTCAAGTCTGCAACAATAAATCTTGGGATTTCTTTAGCAGATGGGTTTGCATGGGATGTAACCTTTGGTAAGTGCTGTGAATGATTGTATTATATTAAATTAGTAAGGGTTATTTCTCATTAAGGTGGAGGTTTGTATTTTGCTTGTCCCTGTGTTTTTGGGTCTCCTTCCAGAATGTGCATTTAATGGTTTTCTTCATCCCCCATCAGAGGAAAGACTGCAGCTCAGTATGCTATTTCTTGAATCATAAAATGGAAGCACTGGCATTCAGATATGAGGCCTGAGAGGAGAGGTGGAGTGCATTGTATTTGACAAAGCACTCTGTGAACAAAGAAGTAATTTCTATTGCAATGACTGTTTTCCTTCCCTTCACAATGCTGATCAGAGGTGAGAAAAAGAATATGATACCTCTTTCTGGGAATGTAATTTATTACTATTTGGAGCTGACAGGCATGCATGGTTGCTGATGATTTTTTGCAAAACACAGAATGCTGTCAATGACAAAACTGAAATGAAGGATACTAAAACTATGGCAAGCATGGATCTTGCAAGTGACCTTGGAAGAAACCTTGTAACATAATCTCTGCTGCCCAGATTTCGTTTGGAGGTATTTTTGAAAACATGAGTGTCTGCCATTCTGTGGGTCACTCTTAGCTTTAGAAAAAGAAAAGCATTAGTAATCCACAATGATTTTAAGGATTATGAAAATTGGGTAGCTGCTAATGACACTGCAGTTTGTGTCAGTAAGGGAACGTGTCATGTTACCTTCAGTGTAGTTTCACATTGCCCTAACTAAAGCTGGTTCAGCATAATTGTTTTTATCCTCCGTTCTGGCAGAGAAGCAAGTGGCAGGTCGTGAAGGTGTGTAAAAGGAGTTCTTAAGAGCCATGTGTGGTAGCTGTCTCAGGTGTCAATGGGTATCTGATACCATGTTAAGATGATACCACTTTGTTACACACAGAGGAGTGAGTGAACTGGGGAGCACAGCAAGGAAATTACAGTTTCCAGATCACAGAATGCTCTGAGTTGGAAGTGACTCACAAGGATCCACTGAGTCCAACTCTTAAGTGAGTGGCCCATATGGGGATTGGACCCACAACCCTGCTGGGATTAGCACTATGCTCTGGCCAACTGAGTTAATCTCAGGGTCACAGTGGAACCCACTTGGCTTCTCTCTCAAACCAGAAGCAGCTTTTGAAATATAGAAGAGTGGATTTAGTTAAAACGAAAAGCAAAAGCTAGCCATTTATTTCTGTATGCTGACAGCAGCTGAAATGACAAATACCTTGCCAGGTTTCAAATGTGACTGAAACCACGTGTTCAATGCCTTTTGGAGTAAAATTGCACCAAGTGTGCCAGTGTTTGGGTCTGAAGGAAGAGAGGCATCACTTTTTCCTTGTTTTATACTTACTTGTGAACCTAATGTATTTGACTGAAAACTTTGCTTGATATTAAAAAAATAAAGTGCCTTGTTTTTAAGTCTTATTTCTAAGATGAGGTGTGCACCTCATCTTAAGCTGCATTTAATTTTTCAAATTACATCTCTGAGAAAGATAAGGGTCTTCTGGTTTTGTCTCTTGAAGACCAGCAGACTGGAGCACGTGCCAGTGGAGTGTTGCACACTTCATTTTACTTCCTGGTGCATTTAAATCAGCAGTGAAGAGGAGCTGTGATTAGAGACGTAGAGCCTTAAGTATTAAAAGTAGAACAGCAAATGGATCAGCACAGAAGTGGATTCAGTTGTGCTCTGTAAAGCTGTTGTTAGAAGAAGATAAGAGAAAAGAAGCAGAGCTGTCATATTATTTCAGAACTGTATACTGGCCATTCCTTATGCTGCTCAGTGACCTCAATTTTCCCTGCCTAATTACATACTGAGATATATACAGTATATATACAGTATATATATGTATATATCTACATACGTAGATTCATAAATCTATGTGTCCTTGAATCTTTTTTGCATGGAAGAGGCCTTTGGATGAAGGAAATCTGCAAATGCAAATACATTTTAATAAATTCTGGTTCTTCTAACCTAAAAGGTTAAGCATAAAGAAATATGTATTATCTGTCTTCACTGCAAAAGGCAGCATGTATGTGCATATAGGATGTGGAAGTAAGATACTCTAGTTGAGCTGAGACCTAATTAATATTCATGTGTGTGTGTGTGTGTGTGTGTGTCCCTACAATGAGAGAATAGTCAGTTCCAAAAAATAGAATGTAAGATTTTATTCATCGAAGAGATGTTAAGCAATGGATGATCAGATTCCTTGGAACACAGAATTTGGGTGAAAATCTTCCACATCCTTTTGTGCAGGTAGCAAGTGTTACATCTGAGTTGCTAATAAAAAAGATCCACATCAGAAGCTAATTCCTTACCTAATTCCTTCCCTCTGGACAAGAGATAATGAATAGCAAGAATTCTTTTAGGGCCTGATTTATTACCCAGAACATAATAAACATTAGCTTGCTGCTGATGTGACAGTTGTGACAGCTGGAGGAGTTTGGAATGAAAGGCTGAAGCCTTAAATAAGCCTGTCAACTGAGCTTGTTATGAGGGTCTTGGTTAAACACTCAGACTTTGCTTTTCGTGGCCCCAAAGAGCTCCTACAACATCCACACTGGAAACTTCACAGTGTTAGAACTGTGCTTTGCATGCTGATGGCTGGCTCACTACTGGCTAAGGTAAATATTTATAGAAAGTATAGAGCTTGATCCAACTGTTTATCATGACCCACAAAATTCCTCTCCCCTAGATGCATATGCTTAGTTTGTTTGTGCACCTGGTTTTGTTCCTGGCTGCTATGATGTGCCTGTGTGTCACTTCTGATGGCTGGTCCTTCACAGTAGGAACTACTTTGTTAGCGGATGCAGGATATAAGACAGAATTTTAAAAGGCAGGCTCTATACATTAAAAAGTATGGAAAATGTTACCAATGTTATCTAAGCAGATCTCCCCTGGGAGATTTAGGATGCCTACAAGTGTAAGTTCTTCGAGGCAGGTTATTTTCCCATCCCATGCAGGCCACCAATCTTTTAGAGGATTTCTACTTTGTGTTTATAGTCCTGTTAACTTCAGTGATACTCTCCAAGGAATTAAGATAAATTCAGATTTATTTTGCAGGACTGAAGAGTCAAACTAGGTATTTCACATGAGGTAGACACCTCCAAACATCCCTCTTTTCAAACACTCTAAGTCCTTCCATCCTGAAAAGTGGTGGGGAAGACTTGTGGGCAGATCCTTTCCATTACGTGAGTTGTGTTTATGGAGTTCTGCAGTGGAACAGGGCTGTGTCCCATCTTCAGTTCTGCAGCTTAGTCACTGCTAAGCTATTTTTTAAGCATCAATTTCTAGACTTTTTTCTTGACTCACAAGTGTGTTATAAAGCTCTGGCCTCAGAGCTCTGGGAACAAAATTTTTGTATTTGTCATGCAAAATATGATCCTAGACCGTTGTTGTGTGGGTCCCATGATTTTCAAAATAGGGGATTGGAATTCCACAAATCTCCTTGGAAGAAGGGAGCACCTGTCTGTTCAATGCTCCCTGCTGGAACAGCAAGTTTAGAAGAAAAGATTACATGAATGAGAATATGAGTTATTTTGAAAACAGTTGAACAAAGTGCTTCAGAGTAAATTAGTTTATGAGATAGAAAGGGGGGAGGGATCACTTTTGTAACACACAGGTGTACATGTCCATCTAAACATATACATGTTGTATAATTCAGTATATCTGATTTTAATAACTAAGGGGAAAAGAGCCTAATTCTAATTTACTAGTAAACAAGTATACAGTCTGTTTCAGTAGAAACAAGCATAAGCCCAACCACAGCCTCTTTTTGAGGAATGATATAAACATTATATATAAATGTATATTTAAAAAATTATATCCTTTGTTAATTTACAAAACCAAACCCAGGGTTTCTGCTCTGCAGTTTCTCTTTTACTTATTTGTTGCTTTGCCTATAATCAAGCAAGACTGCAAAACAATTGGCAAGATGTCAGCTCAGCCTGCAGGTGCTATTGAAATGCTTTCAATAGACAGAATCAAGCAGGAGCTTCACTCTTGATTTATTGTACTTTATGTTCTGAAAATACAAATATTTCTGTGGCTGAGATTATAGAGTGGAAAGATTAAAGGACAGTACTTGAGGAAGAAGAGCTGTACCAATTACCCTGAGAAACAATTCCAAATAGCATTAGTGACCTGGTACTAGTACTGTGAAAGGTGGCTGAGTGAAGATGGCACCTTCATATCCATTTTGAGCTCTGCATTTTGATAGCTTAGCATTTGTACTCAAGGTAAAATGCTGGAGCCAATGTAAATGGAGAGCATCACTTCAATACCATTATAGTTCTGATAGGTAATACAAGCCACAAGGAATTAATATGAGCCCTGTACATTTTTTTCAGCCTTATTTGCTGGCATTAATAACCACAGAGCTGAAGACTTTTTGCCTTTCATCAGCTGCTCAGCAGAACCTCTTCAAGTGTAAAAGGAGAAGTGAACTTGTTTTTATTCTGCAGACTTAACAGAAATGCTTCTTAAAGCGAAACCCTCAATCCCTGTGTGCCTGGATTGCTCACTGAGAGGCAGGGGTGTCTAACATGTCATCTGCTGGCATCTCACTGCCCAGCACTGCCACTCTCAAGCACAGGCTGTGGTGACACCTCATGGCCCAGCTCCTGCCTGTGCCTTGCAAAGCCCCAGATTAACTCTGATGCAGCTGTTGGTTCTGTTTTGTGGTGGGCTAGGCTGCATCCAGGTGAGAACTTACTCAGGTGTGGGGAGGTGACAAATGCAGTGGCAGGGAGAGCATCCAGGCCGAATCTTTTCACTCCCTAAAACTGCCAGTGGATGCTGAGCATCAGTAGATTCTGTAGATTCGCTGAGGGATGGTTTAGCTGATGAACAGAGTTTGGGGAAGATATTAATGAAAAACAATGGTGTGAAACTGCAGCAGTCAAGCTGTTCTAACCTTGATATTTTGAGAGGAAGATGCCATACAGCCTTTTTAGGAATGCACCTTGGAAATGTTGATGCCTCGGAGCATCAACAAAGCCTAAAAGGTGTTATAAAGTATTAGAAGGTATTTTTATGTGTTCTCAAGATTCTTTTTTATTAGAGGTGAGTCTCCTGGTGTTCTGTCTCAGTCAGTCCTGTGGATGATGCAGTGAACAGCCTTTGGTCTTGGCCAGAGGCCGGCATGGAAGACCAGAGCATGTTCTCTGTACCCTTCCTTGCTGAGGGTTTTTGAGGCTTATACCCAAGTGTTGTTGGTGTGGGAGTTTGGGCCACTGCCAGGGCCAGATTTCAGGACACTGCCTTGCATGACCTGGGGGCAGGCACCTCAGAGAGTCCCAGCAGTGAGGCATTTCTGGTGACCAGGGCACCCAGCCACCAGGAGAGGCTGTGGGAGCTGCCTGTGCTGGCGAGCACCTGAGGGAAGAGAGGGAAAAACACTGTTTTGTCCTGGACCACTGGGTGTGCTTGGAGTTTGCAGCAGGCAAAAAGTGTTTGGGATTACCACACCACAAGTGGCTGCATCTGCTGGTGATGCTTAACCTAAGAAAAGCACACTCTGAGCACCCAGCAAGCAGTGGTTACTGCAGTGCCTAGAGCATGGTGTTTATAATACAGACTCAGATTTCAAGAGATTTGGATTTCTAGCCCATTTCAGTGAAAGCTTTTGTTATCTTTCATGGAAATTGATTGCTTACCAGTAAAATCCATGTGGTTTATTGTTACAATTTAATAGGGTTTGCCTGTGAAAACAGATGTGAAAAAGTCCTTAAATAGCTACATGCCCTGCCAGCATCCCAGCATTCACTGCCCGACTCAGTGGATATTTTCTCAAAGGAAGGATGTGGATAAAATTGAAATTAGCAGAAACATTTTGCAAGGAATCCTAGGAAAGGTATGAGTGGCTCCCAAAGTATTTCACAGGTGTAGACTTTTCTCAGGTGCAGACCTTGCTGCAGAGGTCTGGGTGTAGCATGGTACTCAGAATTCCCACTTCAACTCCTTCCCACCACTTTGGTTTTCTTGACACTACCCTGAAAATGTGAGAAGTGTAACCTTTCTGGCTTGAGGGAGAGACCTTCAGGCTACAAGGATTTCTACACTCTCCCATGGGTCAAGGAGTCCAAAGGCTGTTTTGGGTGAGTGTAAACCCACAATTCTATAGGAAGGTTCATGTCCATATATTAATGAGATTTTAAAATAACTAGGTTAGGGGATGATCACTGTTAAATTAGATCTTGACTTACTGCTGCTGCTGGGTTGCTGCTGCCACCTCTCACTCCTCTTTTTCCCTGCCCTGGGTTCATTTAAATTCTCCCTAAATGTCATTCTCAGATGTGTCTCCTCAGCTGGCACAAGGCTTTCAGAAGAACCAGTTAATGGGAAATGGCAACATAGGGATTTAATGGCATTTAAACTGCACAGACCTGACTTTTGCTTTCATAACTTCATAAATCTCTTAAATAGCCCACTGGAATCTTCAAAAGATGGAACTCTTCAGCAAAGAAAGGCATGATAGTGGTATATGATGCAAAACTTTCTTAGTCTTGCATTTTAGGCACTTTTCTATGCACTTTTTGCTAGAAGGCAAATACTCATTTACCTAAGGAACTTGATGAGAAAAACAGACCAAGGGCACTGTAAGCTTCCTGTTACTCAGAGGGAAGTACTTTTAAATGTGTTTTGCAATTCCTTTAATGTTATATATCTGTACTGTAGGCAGTGTGTGAGAGCTCTTGCCTTTCTTTGTCTTCATTAGCTGTGTGTGCTCAGCCACTCTCCAGCCATGAGCAGCAGATGATCCGTGTCCTGGATGTGTGCAGCCTCACCACCACCTGACATCTGAAGGCTGCCACTGGGATTGCCACAGGCTCCACTCTGGCCCCTGCTGTCCCAGGAGCTGCCTCTGCCATCTCTCAAAAACTTTGTGCAATTTTCCAAAGCTAAGACATGACATGTTCTCTGTTTGCTTGACTGCCGTGGTTTTCATTATGTGGTTTTGTTTCTGTGGATTTTCCCATTCATCCTTTTCTCTCATTACCTGATAACCAAAAGCTGACTTTATGAATTAACTTGGGATTGAGGAAAATATTTCTCTTCAACTGAGGGGTAAACTGAGGCACACAGGAGATAAGCAAGTCTGACTGGAAAAAGCTTTGCACTTGATCCCACACATGCCAACATAGGAAAAGCTGCATCTTTGATGCTTATGGAAATACCCAGGTGGTGAGCTTGGCTTTAACCTGTTTTCTTCCCTCAGTGTTTTCTTCAGCTGTGACCCTCTGTGGTGGTGGATTTCTTTCTCTCATTCAACCTCCCATGCTCTTCACTTTGGTCAGATCTGAGCTGACTGGTGTACTCAGCTCTTCACAATGGCCTCATTTTGTTGCTTTTCCAATTTAACTAATTCTTGCCCTGAGGAAATACAATTCACTGCCTAAAAGGAGTGACCCATATAACTTGTGTCCTGTTTCTGGGATGATGGATGGGCTTTGGAGAGAAAGAGCCAGAGCCATACACTATCATATTTGTAGAATCTTTCTACTATGTTTATAGCTTTTGTGCTTTTTGTTTAATTTTACATGTCCTGAAGCTGGAATTTTTTCTAGTGACTAAAAATAGCTACAGTTATGAATGTGATCTGCACCTGATAATTGAAGAGCATACCTGGAGATAAAGGAGGAGCAGAGATCTCCAGACAAGCCCCAGGTTTTGAGTCCTGGTGGTGGGCTGTTTGTCTGCAGTGGTTAAATCCCATGGCTGGCTTCTGTACAAACTGTGTTTTGTAGGAGGTGGCCTTGGGAGACCTGCAGACAGGGAATTACTGTAATCCAGCCTGGATGTCATGAAAGCATGGATTAATATTTCATCTTCTGCCTCTGACTGTTGTCAGGCTCACTTTGTTCCTGAGCAGGGGCTGTGATCCTCAAAAGACAGTGCTGAATTAAAGATTAAGCCAGTGTTTTACTTGATGGAAAGAGAGCAGTTCTCTGTGGAGGATGGTGACAATGCAGCTCTTACCCAGCGCTGCATGTGGGGTTTGAGATTTCCCCAAATCCAAATGACAGAGCAAAGCTGCAGTGTGCTGCTGGGATGGTGTGAAGGGAAAGATCCCTGGCAGCTGTGAGCCATGTTAATGAAAGGGACACTGGTAATTAGCTGAAGGTGAGCACGAGGCACTGAGCAGCTCCAGGAGATGCCATTGAACGCTGTGGGTGAGTAAAGCGATGAGTAAAAGGGCAACAGGAACCTGCTTGGAAAAACGGGAGCTGCAAGGAAACCAGCACGGGTCAGCAGAGAGCCCAGTCAGAGCCTTCCCCAGGTCACAGGTGTGGCAGGGCAGCTCTCTTTGCTGGGAACAGCACACTTCAGCTGCCACAGCTCTCTGCATGGAAAATGAATTCAGGATCAGTGATTTATATCTCTGTAACCACAAACTGGTTCTGATTGGTCAAGTGATTATCAGCCTGATTGAAACCAACCCAAGAGAGGCTGTGCACATTAGTTCAGCTTAACTTTTCAGTTAAAACAGTTCAGTTGGGGTTTTTTTTTTGGTGTGAACTCACCGTGGTAGCTGCCTATCTCTTCATTGGACAGCTGACACACAGCACCTTTTCCTTGGCTTTCTCCGAGCACAGTATCCTAGTCTGTCATGCAAATCCTAAAACAACTGAGAGTATTTAAGGCTCATAAGTGGGCAAATTGCTGGGCAAGAATGTGGATCCCTAGAATGTGGAGGATGCAATTTGAGTGTACAACCAGAAGTGTCCATCAGTCACCGTGAGATGGCCACCAACACAGAGCAGAGCCTGGTTCTTGTGGCTCAGCCTGTGGTACCCAACAGTTTCTCCTGGCAAAGAGCAGGTGCAGATTCTCATGAGGGCTGGAAACCCTTCAGAAGCCTAAAAAGGCTCTTGCAGAAGACCTGGGAAACCACAGGCAAACACTGTGCCCATGAACATTAAAAAAAAAAAAAGCATAATGCAGTTAATCATGCGAAGAATAAACCCCACATTTTTCAAAAGCCACAAGCGAGAAACTGATCAAGTAAAACACCCACAAAGTGTTTTTATAAACATGTTAGGGGAATTTCTGCTCGCTAAGCAAATTTTTGAGACCCAAAGTTTAGTTTAATATGGCTGGTGTGTTCGTTTCTATTGCTCACCAAACAAATGTTTATTTCACTCATATGAATACACTTCAGGAGGCTGAAACTGCAGCTCTTTGAAAAGGATACCAGGCAGTCAAAGACCACATTTCCCTTGCACAGAAGTTGGGTAAATGCAGCATGACAACTATTCCACTACACTTCCCTGGGAAAGCAGCCAAGCTGATAATGCAGCACGTCTGCTTTCAGTACAACTATGTTTGTATATTCTTTTGAAACACTGCTTCACCTTGGTTTGGACCAGAACTTTTAGTGGGGCCATTACTTGAATTCCCCATTTACTTATTGATTTTTGTCCCATTAACACTCTCACACAAAAATGCAGAGCACCCCCACACTACTGGCTTCTGTAGAAAGCTGGCTTCAGCATAGTGGCAGCAAACACAAGGAAATCTTAACTCCCTGCTGCTGCATGTGGTGTGAAAGTAAATATTTTATCACCTTTGTCAGCAGAAAGCTGTGCAGAGACACTCAGGAAGCACCTCTGGTGGTTAGCACGGCTCTGAGCTACTTCAGTTACTATGGCACCAAGAGTAAAAACCCCATTGGCACGCACAGGCACATGCACACACATGGAGCAGAGGTCTTCCAGCAGTTCCTGTGCCCCTTTCCTGATCCACATTTACAGGAGCTCGCTGCTCCACCAGTGCCTGGTGAGAAACCACTGAATGCACCCAGGATGGCACCTGTGAGAGCAGCTTTTGCACATCTGCCTCTGGAGCGTTTCTGTTCATTTTCTATCTGTTTGGGAGGAAAGCAGCACTGTCATTCATGTGGGAAGCTGCTACAATGAGGAGGGGAGAATGAACCACCTGAACCCATTTTCACAACCTCTTCTGTTTCCCTGAGAGACTACTGAAACAGAAGCATTTGGCCCACTAATTATCCACAAACCTGTGCACAGTTTTATAGATGTAAAAGCATGCTGCAACCATTGTAAATTCAAATGTGCCAAGAGAAGTGGCAAATTTAAACCTGACTAGGCAAAATGAATGTGCATAATAATTTTAATTATCCAATGAAGTACAGTTTTCACATAATCCCCTGCCTCTTCCCATGCAAGTGCTCCATAGTGTTCAGTGAAAAGGCAGCTGGTCTGTTTTCTCTTTGTAGCCTCCATAATATACCCCGAATGATTTGTTCCTCTTACACAACAATTATTTAATACTGGCTTTTTGAGAGATGGTCATCATTAACATATTTAACTGCTCCACATTATCATAAGAGGTAAGAGGCTTTTTATATGTATATGTGTTAATAATATATGTTAAAAAAATTAAAATTATGTATGTATATGTATGTTTTACATATGTATCTCATTATTACTTTATATATGAATGATGTTTATGTGTGCCTGTGTTATTACCTGTAGGTAGTTTTATAGGTATGGTTAAACGTAATACCATGTATAATTAAAACAACTTAATGATATAGGTGTTTATATAGGTGGGGAATTGATTTGGAGCATCCAGTTTACCAAGTCTGGGATATCCTTATTTAGGATATTTAGCACATCTCAGTCTCAGCATGGATTTGGCTGATGTCATTTATACTTCCCAGTGATCAGCAGCTCCACAGCCAAAGCCAAAAGGGTCCAGAGTTCACAAAATTTTTCCATAAATCCTGGATTTAGCTGTACGTAGGAATTCTCGAAACAGAAGAAAATTCCTTTTCTCTAGAAGGAGATCAGTTGAGCCTTCTAATTTTCCAGGCTTCTTTTTTAATACTGGGACTGGGTGATGGGGAAGGTGGTGCCTTCCAGGAGGAAGGCTACTGGGAGCCCCCATGCCAAAGCTCTTCCTCACCAGAGTTGACAGCACAATATAATTGTAGAGAATGTTGGGAAGCAGTTGGAATTTCACCCTCCACTGCCACTGTTGTTAAATCCCTGTTAGTGCAGGTACTGCAGAACTAAATCAGCCATGGGGCTGGGAGCTTCCTGGGAGCAACCTGGTGAGATGTTGCCAGGGGACCAAGACAAGGAATGGCTGTGATGGCAGACACAACACTCCAGTACATTCTTCCCCCCAGTGTGCCACACTACAGCTTGGCACTGAAAGCAGCTAGAAAACCTCCCTCTGCTCTAGGAATTAATGTCCCTTTTCCCTCTGAGGAGCATCTTTCTGCAGCAGCACCTCTGCCTTCCCTCAGGGGCTCCAGCTGCCAGGAGGTGCTGCCAAGGGTTTGCTTGCTCTGTTTTAGGAGGTAAACTGTGCTGCTTGAGTGACCAGGAGCAACCTGAAGTGCAGCCACTATTGCCTGGGATTTCATAGTTATGGATCTCTTGGGGGAAAAAAATGCACAAAAAAACATAGATCAAACCACTCTATTTGTGCTGAAGTCCAACAGAAATCAAATCCCCCTTGGCAGCAGCAGCTGAAGGAGGCAGATGGCTGAAAGCAAGCCAGGTGTGCCTCCTCCTCCACTGTGCTCTGTTTTCAACAGGTTTCAGGAAGTGTTCTGTGGGAGCTTTGCCCACTGCAGCCTCCAGACAGGTAAGATAAACAGCAAGTGAGGGGTGCAGCCTTTAGGGTGAGGAGAGTCCTGAAGAGGGGAAGATAGCTGGGGAGCAGTGAGGCAGCAGGGGAGGAATGCAATGAGGACACAGAGACCTGTGGCCTGCACTGCCAATACTAGCAAGTGCAAAGCTTTTACACAGATGACCCAAGTGCAGTCACACTCTCTGCAAGGATACAGGGAGGCCACCTGCTTGCAGCAGAGCAACATGGACACAGGCCAGCAAAGCAATGACTTCTCTCTCCAGCAAGATGACAGCAAAAACCTGATGGGAAACAAAAGTAATAGTTTTCCTTAACTCCTAGGGAAAAATTCACAAGGAGTGGAAGTTAATCCACAATCACTCCTTCCAGAGAAACCAAACTGCTTTCAGGTGATGCTGATGAGTCCTTTGGTGAAAGTGAATGGGTTTTTAGATCCACTGGAAGTGAAAGGCAGCACCCCCAAACCCCTATGAAGAATGAGGGTGCCAAATCAGTTTAACAGCTTCTGCCTCTTTTAATGGAAATATCACATTTATGCACATAAACACAGTAAAGTACAAAGGATTAGAAAACAGGCTTAATTCCCAGCCCCTAATTCTAGCATACTGTACGTTAATCCCTGAGAGAACCTGTCAATTGTCAGTCTCTTGCAGGTGGTACTGAAAGTGCAAATTCAAGTGCTCAGCTGCAGTACAGGTTGCTTTTCAGAACCAAATCTGAGTGCTAAATCTTCAAAACCCTGGGTTGGCAGTAAACAAAAATTAACAATTAAACCATTCAATCCAGTATACCAATTTGAACTCTATCCTGATACCTTTGTCACAGACAGCCAAAAGATTGTCTTCATACTTTCCAAAGAAATGAGTTCAGCTTGTATTCTACTCACCCCAAAGCCATTGCAAAATTAGTGCCTATGAACTGCACAGCACTGATGCACTTGCAGATTAAAATGCTCTTCATATTCCCAGGACTGGGCAAGTCTATTGGCAGGTGCATATTCCTCCATCTCTGACCTAGGAGGCTTCCTGGCAGTGCAGTCTGGCAAGCACAGAAGTACAAAGAACAGGCTGCATGGAAAAGTCCTTGTTTCCCACATCTGTCCTAACCTCTGTCAGAACCCTGCAGACAGGATTTGGCAGTGCTGATCTGGCATTAGTTTTCAATCAACTGAATTTATTTCTCCCATGACATGCACAGTTTCATTACAAATTCAGTGGGACTGTGGCCAGCCTTCGTGCTGTGGGAATACAGGATGGAAAAGTTTTCCCTCTCTTTAATTGAGGGGAGAAACTGGTGACAGCAGCAGCTGCCTGGGCTCCAGTACAGCAACACCTTCAGGAGGACACACTGCAGCACATTTCAGTTCAAATATGTGCAAAGCCTGAGCAAAACCTTGCCCTGAGCATGTGCTCTATGCTGTTTGCTCTACTTCGATGAGTGTGGTCTTTCTTCAGCAAGCAGCAGGTTCACAGCCCTTCCTGACCAGGATTTGCCAGGGCTTGCTGTTCAGGCTGACTGCTGGTGCAACCAGAGGAACCCTCAATGTGGAGCACAAAAACCTGCAGCAACCCGTGGGAACTGCCACTTGGAGATGCACTTCCATACTAGGGAAGGTTTTCTCCCAGTGTAGAGACAGAGGGGTGAGGTACTGCCTTCTTTGGGCACCCAGAGGTGTCATACCAAAGCTTACAGTGACATTTGGCCACCTCAGTGGCTGGGCTGCATAGTACTGCACCTCTGACTGGGTGTTCACAGCATGCAGCTGCACTTGACACCTGGGAAAGTTGCTTGAACTGCTGAAAACTGCATAATATTCTGGCTATATTCTGGAAAGGCTCACAATAAACCTGGTGAGTTTATTAAAAAGAAATTTAAATATCAACCTAAAAAATATATCCACTGTGCTTCACCATCTCCCTTATTTCACAGTTAAAAGCAATGACAAAAAATTCCCTGAGACTAAAGAGGAGACAACAGATAATAGATAAAGGAAAATCTAGCAGGGCAAATCTTAGGTGATGGTGGCAATCAAAAATTGTCTCATCTTCCATGATTCTTCAGAGAAATCAGTCCCTGCACCTGATTTATACTTGCAGAAGATGTGAATACCTCAACTGCAGAGAGATTTCATATTAAGCCCTTTTTTAGATTCAACAGAGCAAACAATAGCATTAAGAACTGCATCCATACAGACTGTATAGACCTGTAGGGTTTAATACCTGCACTTAAAATCTGTTTACTGGAATAGAAATAAAGTGCTTAGTATATCCAAAACAATTGTAGATCTGGATTTTCACTGCCAACCAACACTGTGGTAAATTTTAAATTTTTAATTATTACTATAAACCTTTGCAATATATCTACCTAAGGAAGGAGAGGGAGGAATGTCTAGTGTCAAAAACACAACTCCTTAATTTTGTCCATTACAAAATGGACAAACACAGAATACAATCCTTTCAAGCATATCTTTCAAGCTGTTTCACAGTCATTCACCAGGAGCTGGAAAAACAGGAATCCACAAGAGGACTGCACCACTTAGACTGGTAAACCTAGTAAATCTTCCAGCTCCAAACACATTCCTGCTCCACCATCAGACGTGCTGTAGCACAGCCCTTGCTGCATTTCTGCTCCTTAGAGGCCATGGCTCAGTATTCCAGCTCCATGAGCAGTGGGATGCACGAAGGCATTCCGTCTGTTATCTTATAGGATAACAAGACTAGCGGCTCAAGAACCTTCTCAGCAGCTGCCTTTGGATCAGGTCCTGCTCTGGGCAGGAGACACCTGCCTCGGCCTTTGAGCCTCTGCTGCTCTGTTCTTCTCCTGCTCCTCGGCCTTCCTGCGCTCCTCTTTCAGCTCCTTGTACCTCCATTTGGGAATCTGCAGGTAGGGGTCGTCCTTGGCGCTGCTCCTCCTTCGGGCCTTCTCAGGCTGGAAGGTGGGTGGGGGAGCCTTGCTGACTCGGACCTTGGGGATGACGAAGCCCGGCCGGACGCTGCTGCGCCGCAGCAGGTGGAGCGGCAGGAGGCTGGCTTTCCTCGTGGCCACGGTGCTCACCTGGGACATGGCAACGCTGATGGGCTGCAGGCTGGCTCGGCGCTCCCTCTTCTTGGGAACCACCGTGACTCTGGAGTTCTGGAAGAGCTTCTCGTAGCTGCTGACGTGGTCTTTGTCTTGCGATCGGATCTCCTCTGCTCTCTGCTTCCTTAGGATTTCCTGCACGGCCGGCCTGCGTTTCCCCACGCAGGGCGGGCTGCCTGGGCACACGGTCCGGCACGCCAGAGCCACGAAGGGACTTGCCAGGCTCGTTGTCACCTTCACCATGTGGTCGAGGACCCCGTCCTCTTCTGGGCCGTAGAAAGAGCGGAACGAGACAGCTGCCCTCACGCACTCAGAAATCTTCTGCAAACAGCTTTTTGGCTCTGCAGCCTTGGCAAGGAGTTCCTTCATTTTTGGCCATTCTGGTTTATATTGATCAGAAAACTGTTCTGCGCATGGCCTGTCCATCAGCTTCTGCATGATGAAGGCAGACTCTGATCTTCCCGTGAAACAAGCCCATTCCCATGAAGTCAGTCCACGGCTTGGGTCAGTTGCATGAACATTTGCCCCTCAAAAGAAAAAGGAAAACAATTAGTGTAAACTAATTAAACCACCCACATTTCTGTTGCTGTGATCAGAGGTTAGTCTGGCAGATCCCTGCAAGAAAATGTCACATAAAATACACAATTGTGTCCAAATGGACATGCAATACGGACAGATCTGGTTCCTGGCTTTATGAACTCCTTATTTATTTAAAACAAAGTAAAATACATTTAGACTGCATAAATGAAATTATCTTGAAATTAAAAATAATGAAATAATGAATTTCACCTGCATTTAATCTTGACTGCCATTTTAGTATCCATTCACTTGAACTCGTAAGAAAAGAGTTACAGGTATGGAAAGAAACAATTCTCTACACAGAAATCCTTCCCCATATAGAATAGAGGACTTTGTACTGGTCATTTCCACTTGGAAGAAAGGTCTTAGGCTAATGATCACAAGTTCCATGAAAATATCCACTCACTGCTCACTAGGGGTAAAAACAGCAAATGAAATACAATAAATTCCCTTAAAAACATTAAAAATGAAAAAAAAAAAAATGTATAAAAAAAAGGGAAATAGAGGAAACAACAAATTTGCAATTCCTGCTCTCTTATGTCTGAAAAGACCTCATAGAATCAGGAAATGTCGAGAAGATGGTAACAAGGGTGATCAAATATAAGGAAAGTTTCCATTAATGTCAAAGAGTGGATAATGGGTGAGATGTACCTTCAGTCTGAGCCCAGAACAACTGTTCTCATCTACCTGAGATTACCAACCCTAAGGAAATGAAGTAATTGTTAGCCAAAATACTCTGCTATTGCCAAGTGGACCACCCACAAGAGGCAGCTGGGATACAAGCTACACAGCAGAGGCTTAGACATTTAAAGTGTTGTGTCCAGGAAGGACATTATTTCTAGTGGTCTATCCTCTTCCCGTTCCCAGTTTATGATCTTTATCTCTCCAATTCTGATGTCTATCCCCCTCACCACTCTTTTTTTCCCCATATATTTCTGCATCCTTTTCCATCTTTGCATTCATTTTGATCTCTCCATCTTCCTGTAAGACCCCACACCATGGCTTTTGCCCTTGCTCTTCATTCTTTCATTTTCAAGTGGAGTTACACTCTTCCAAGGCACTTTGATGCTTGAAGAGAGGATACAAGAGTAACAGGAAAAGAAGGCATCCTAATCTGCTCTATGGTATCCTTTACAACTTCTTTAGTACTGTATCCACATTCCATGGCAACCAGAAAATCAAAGGGAAGTCCCCCCATATTAGGGTGGGACTGTGGACATTTATCAAGGAGGGTGGCATGTACCCAGTCCTGCTCACAGAGAAGAGCTCTGCAAAGGACACAGGAAGCTCAGTTCAAAGTGCACCTGTAAGAATTGCAGCAGAACAGTGAGCAGCAGCAAGTGGTTTTGGAAGCTGAAGTCGACAGGATGCTGTTGTAAATACCCAGCAGATTACAGCTGATGAATGCTAAAGGATACAAAAGACCTGTCCAAAAACTGGCTTGATGGCACCAGTTAAAAAGAATCTCAGAGACGTGTCAAGGACTTGACAATTGGCACCATATCCTGTGCCTTGCATCCAAGTGATCCTGGGCACACCACCTGGGCACACACATCTTGATGTTTTACAGTACAGGTGTGAAGGTGAAAGAATGAAAGCAATGGGAGAATGAGTGAATACTCTCTGGTGTCAGGCAGGCAGGTTCTTAAGCTGAAAATCCTTTGGTTCGTATTCTGCCTTTGAACTTTGACTGATCTCAGAGGGAGCTTTGCATGCTCCAGTCTGCAGACTGTTCAGCAGATCTGCACCACATTCCCTGGGACAAGCACGGGCACTTTGCCCAGCTGCCTTCAACATACTGAGCTCTGCAACATTCAGTCATGGTTTACTCATGTCTCTGGCCCTGCAGATGATTTCTGGGTTTCCTGAAAGAGTTTAAAGCTGGGATACAAAGAACATTTGATTAATTGAAGGGCTTCTTTACCAGATGAAGGACCATTTTCAAACAGCCAACAGATGTTGACTTACACAAATCTTGTCACAAAAGTGACAGACTATCCCATTGCTTTGCAAGAAGGAGATATCCAGAGATCTGAGGGAAAGACCAGAGAACACCATGACAATTTTTTTTTCCAGTGGATTACCTTGAAGACAGAATTTCAAAATAAAATAAGGAGGATTTGATATAAGGAGAAGCAACCAAAAACCAGTTTGTGATGGGTTCAGTGTAACCTTTCCCACAAAGGATGTTTTGTCATTACAGGAAAATAAAGGCAAAAAGAGAGCAAAGGGAAAGTGATAAAAACCTCAACTTTATTAAGTTAACTCATAAGTCTCTGAGAAAATCCCTAAAGGGAAAATGCTGGAGACACAGATCAAGAATGGATGTGGATGGAGACACCCTAAGTAAAACAGCTGATCACAGTTTAAGTGCAATTTAAGTTAAATTTGCAGAAAGGACCACTCAGAGCATCAGGGCACTGCAAGGAGTCAAACATGGGGCCTGGATTGGAAGGCAGAAAGGAGCCAAAGAGGAGGAAGAGTCAATCAAATCAAGGAGTCCAGAGAGAGCTGTGGATTTGAAGAAAGGATTGCAAGATCTCAGAGGCAGAATGGTTTGATGAAGTTCATGACCGAATAAATTACAGATAAATCAGTGAGAGGAGTGGAAAAGACATACCAACACCTGCCCTCCTGCTTCACTAACCTGTTTATGAACCTTCCTACCCAAAGTTCCTATCTTTGAATCTCTCTTGTCTCAGGCTAGCCTCTTTCCCTGGTCCCTTCTTAACACTTGCCTGAGTTTGAGCTCCTTCCCAAAAGAGCTGACTGCGACTGTGCCAAATTATGTGGAAGTTGTTTCCTTGATGTACATGTAACAGGCAAGGAATTAATACAGGAAGAACAGCAGCTAAAGGAATTGTCTTCAAATACAAAATTTAATTCTCAGCTTGTAAACAAGCAAGAGGTATAGACAGCTGCTTGCCATTATCTTCAAGAAAAAGTCATTCCAGTTCTGATATGGTGCTACTAGGAGAATTTGGAGCAGAGCAGTTCAAAAAGAACAGTGTGAGAAAGTGCTCAATGGGGGCTCCCCACCTTTGCTTGGGAGCTGCTCTCAGCTCTGGTCCTTGTCTGGGCTGTGCCTGGCCACGTGCCCTGCTGGTCTGGACCCTGATCCACAGACTTAATTTCTTGTTTGACCTCAGACCTACCTTGTCTTTCTGAACTTGCCCTTGTCATCATGGACTTTCCAGGCAATCACTGCAGTGCTGCCTGATCCAGGTTATTGTCACAAGCCCTGCCACATTCTTTAAAGAAGCACTTTTGTTGATATTGATGAGCTGGTGCTGTCACCTTTGGCTCACCTTCCTTGGAGAACTAGCCCCTTCTTTCTGACAGATGGGTCCCCAGGTGTTTTGGAAACTCTATCTCAGAAAACAATACTACAAAGTATTGAAATCCCAGCCTTTCAACAGAAATCAATATTTGTACCTTGTATCACAAAATGTCTTCTAGGGCATGGTTTGCCATAGTTTTATTGATTTTCAGTATAGATCAGGAGACATTCCTGAACAAACTTGTCATTCAGCAGAATTCCTTATCTGGGATATACATGAGTGATCATGTCCCTTTGTAAATGTAAATGATAGCAGTCTTATTGAAATAATTGTCATTTCAGTGTAACTATAGCCTGCAAGTTTTCTTTCAGGAATGCTGCACTTGCCACTTGCCTTGCTTTTCCTAGAAGTTTCCCTGAAGTTCATTTTCAGCACAATTTATTTGAATACACGTACTCCTTTAGGATATAATACCCTATTTTATTAAGACTTCATGTCCTTTTGAGATGGAGAGCTGGCATCTTGATTTTAAAGACAAGGGCTGAGGAAGCTCAGGCATCTGTTACCAGCCTATTTCATGGTGTTTAAAACCCAGTCTCCAGATCCAGGGCCACTCCAACAACATTACTAAAGCAGCACTGAGTTTACACTGGAGATTTCAGCAGGGCTTGACACGTGAGTAACAACCAGCATTTCTGGCTGGCTCTCCTGATAAGTGCTGGCAGCAGCACGGAGCTGGCAGAGCATCAGCCTGTGACAAACTGCCGGGGGGAGACCGGGGCCTTCACCCGTCACAAACAGCAAACCCATGTTCCAAGGGCTCCCTCTGAAAGAGCAATGCTATGGCCAAGTGTCTCAGGGTGCCCTAATCTTGTAGTGATTGACCTTGGCCCCCCTCCATGAACTCAAATTTCAGAAAGAGCAGTCACTTTGGCAATCCAGCTCCGACCATCTGTCACACGTTGCTGTTACCTCTTTCCCCATCTGACTGTGCTGAATCCATGTTAAGGCAGCTAGGAAGGTGAGTTGTTTTGCTTTGCTGACCTCCTGCCTTGCCGTAAGTAGCTGGCCATCAGCAGAGGTCTTATCCAAGCCACTGAACAAATACTGGGTTTAAAAACCTCCTGGCTGTAACTTTTTTCTAAACACACACAACTGCTTTGTAGCTGTGCCAAGTAGACCCACAGCTGATTATAGGTGTTTCCCCTCTATGTTGTCATGCATTTTTACATTTTAATATTGAATTTTGCTGTCCTATTTTCGAAATCAATTCTTTCACCAAATCTTTTAATAAATTCTTTTACTATCTTCAGCTCCCTAGTACTTCAATGCCAGCACCCACACAGTGTCCCTTAAGTCCCAAACTACTTCTAAATCCATTCTGAATGAAAATTTCCCTCCTTCTCTCTCTCCATTTCACTAGACTGTGCAGTGCTAAAAAATACTCAGATATTAAAATGGGTGCAGGAAATTTACCACACTTCCTTTGTGGCCCCTATTTTGAGCTGAAAATGTGAGGAACAGCAAGTACTCTCTGAAACTGCAATTTAGAAAATCAAAAATATATTAACTTGTCAGATCTTTAGTTGGTGGATGATCTTTGGTATTCTCATTGTCTCTGATGCAAAAACAGGCTGATAAAACTTTCTGTAGGCAAACTTAAGATGGAGGATAAAAAAGCCATTTTCTGGCTGTCTAAAGTTTGTTCTCCCCAGTATTCTGTTTTGTTATGAATCATGGAAACAAGAAGTGGCTATTCAGATGTTAAAGGCAGCAGCCACAGCAGTGAACGTTGATAATGATACTTTTAATATAAGAATCAGAATAACAAGTACGGAGTTATTTACATAGCTGAAAGGTTATAGAACAGCTTCTAGTGACCCAAACAGAAAGAACAATCTTGCCTCCGATCTCTAATGATAATAAGAGGTCATGACACCATAAGGCCAATTTGACAAGTCAGAAAATCATAGAATTGAAGTTTCATTTTAAGTGATGATTTATGACACTCACTGGAAAATTCTGAGTCCAGCAAGTGCATCTGTTTCTAGCAGTGTTTGAGCTCTGACAGTAGTTTCATAATTTTTTGTCATAAAAATTTAAAATAAATAAATGATCCAATTCCTAAGCCTTTGTTCCAGAGTGAGAGGCTACAGAACCTAGCAGAAAATAACACACCAGTTACTACATCATGTTTTCTGTGCCATGTCAATGTTTAGAAACTGCATATTATGAAATGAAGTATTGTAATATCACTATGCTTGATAAAATCCTGCAACTTAAAATACTCTGATTATTAAGGGTTAGACTCTTGTAACAGCAAAATCACTGAAATTAACTCCTTATTCAAGATCTCTCTCAATGAAATGGACCTGTAGAACTCTTGATCTAGACAGTAACAATATTCATATGCTATTTGTTATTATTTCCACAATATTTAATTTGTGTCATGTATTTGCATCTGAAAAACAAGAATATATACTAATACAAGCTAGTTACTTAATTATTATATAATAGTTTATATACCAATTACTTAATTTAAAAAAACCATACAATATTGTGTATGAAAGATGCTGTATGTTTGGACTGCTCTTGTAGAGGCTGTTGCCCCTCAAGGGGCTTTCTGAGTCTCCTCTCCAGGACCCCTTCTCCTTGAAATGCAATACAGCTGGAAATTCAACAGCAGACAAGAGCCAAGAGCAAGAAACATAATTCCTGTTCTCAGTTGTGAAGAGAGACAGGTGGGCAGAGAGAGACTTGCTCACTCCCACAGCTCCCTCCTTGCAGCAGACACAGACCTGATGGTGCCCTGTTGTCCATAAACCTGGAGACCAAACGCAGAGCTGTAGAGGCATTAACAAAAAAATAATCATCAAATTTCCCCCCAGTGTTCCCTGGTGGGATGTGGCTCCTGACAGGAGCTGGAGCCCCCAGAGCTTTCCAGTCCCCACCACAGTTCAAGGCAAAAACAGAGGTCTGGCTGCGGTCCCACCCTGGCACTGTCACACACAGAGATGGCAGCAAGTGACCTGCATGGCTTTGCCACCTGTGTCCTGGATTTCATTAACTCCTGTTCCACACATTTTGATGATCCTGCTCCCCCGATTCTCCTGGAGTCAATAATCTCACCCTCAGAGCTCTAGGAGAGCTCCTGGGTGAGTTTGTATGAGCAAACTGAGTGGTCCTGCAGCACGTACCTTGACTATGGCTTATTTAAAAGCTGCACCCATTTCCAGCGAGGGCTGTACCACTGTTCTCAGAGCAAACATCCCAAGAGCAGTTTCTTGGTAGTTGCTGGATGGTGACAAAGAAGAAAAAAAGCACTTTGCATACCTGCCATCATCAAGGCCTTCACACATTCCGTTCGGCCCTGCATTGCAGATTTCATCAGGGCTGTGAATCCAAATGCATTCCTCTTCTCAATATCGAGCCCAGGAAAATAGTTCAACAAATAGTTTGTAATGGTTATGTGCCCTTTAAAGAAATAAAAAAGCAGATAAAATTTGTCTTACAATGCAGGTGCTGTCTCAAGCATAAACCAAATATTAATTCCTGCAGGTCTGATAACTGGAAAATGCAGATAATTAATAAGATGTCTTTTCTTTGTGTCCTCTTTCACTCATTGCAGGTCTTCAGCCTTAGGGTTAAGTGGTCCTGACTTGTGCCACACTACTGGGATAGGAGGTGGAAAACCTGGGTTCCCACCTTCTCTCAAATTGCTCTCCTTTCTGAAAAGTCAGTTTAAGGTAAGGGAATAATTGAAGACCAGAAGTGGTCACTCTGAGGTGGCAAGGGAGCAGCACTGCAGAGGGAATCCCTACAGTTTATGGAAGGAAGGTCCATCACCAGGGACAACTGATTGCAGAGGTTCAGCTTTTTTCCTCCCCTGGTAAATTTGAGCCTCAAAATCATGGTGCTTCATTAAAAAGTGCTGACTGCACATAGTTGCTCCAGCCAATAATGCTATCAAACCATGCCAGGCCTGATACAAACAAAAGGAATATTTTGTGTAGGATCCCACATTATTTTTCCAGCTGACAGTGTAAAGCCACTTGTCGACTCTCCTGCAGTTGGAAAATGGGATTGATATTCAGTTTTTGTAGTAAAATCAATTATTTAAGTTCTGTTTCTAAAGGCAACTGTTGTTGCCATTCATGTGCCTTGTATGCCAGGACAACTGGCATACAGTTAAGGCACTGATACAAGGCTATACTGAGGAGCTGAACACATCTCTGGCTAAATGGTTGGAAGACCAATGAAGATACCAAATCTTCATAACTGGACTATCAGATATAAAATATCTAGTGCCATTATGACTCATTCAAAACAGTTTTCCCTTCACTTGTCAATCACTTAATGATGCTCTGATGCTCCATAAAATAATGCCGTCTGTCAGGCAGCTGCAACAATCACAATTCAATTAGTAGGAGCTGTAAAAATATTCTCTCATCTCACTCTGCAGACCAGCTGACTATTCTGTAATGTATGCCATTCAAATTCATCTAGAAATGTTACTGAAGCAGATTATCGTTCATACAGGACAATTTTTAAAGTCTGTAGCATCACATCTGTTGTAGATTTCATCAGCGACCACTTTGTACCAACACAGTCCTCCATTCACTTTGAAAAGCAAGTTAAGAACATCTTTACCAATTAATTTGTGTTGCAGGTGCTACTCTTTCTCTCCTATAATTTTTTGACTCTGTTACCTTTCTGCATAACTGTAGACTCCCATGAAACCTGAGCAGATGTAGAGATCAGATGAGCAACTCCAGAGCCAGAGAAAACAAAATAAAAAGCTCCCTGTACCTTGTGCACTCCAATGAGAATTAAATATAAAGATACAGCAAACCACAAAAGCTGAACAAAGCAAAAGTGAACTGGGTTCAGGGCAGGATCAAGTAACCTGGTCCTGCTTACTCAATACAGAGGTTTCAGCTTTACTGATTCTATGGCATAAAATCAAATCCTAGCAAGGAATCAGATGCTACTGGGAGAATCTTTGGGCCCAGATTATTTTGCAGGACATGCTCTGATTCAATGATGTAAAACATGTGTCTTCATGAAGGTTTTGGAACAGTTGAAATCCTACTTTTTGACCACAGAAACCTGAGACAAACTGAAACAAGTAGAAATAATAAGATGGAAGAGTTTTCAGCAGCAATTACATCACTAAAGATGTTCTTCCCTTTGCCAACAGCATAATTACAGTAAGAGAAGTTTTGCAAATCTGGGCTGATCCAAAGAATTAATCCTGAAAGACCTTGCTTAACCAAAACTCTCCAGGGGACCAGAAATGGCCTCAAATGAGACAGAAAAGAAAAATATCAGCAGTACAAAAAGAAAGAAAAGTTTTAAGAAGTTTGTGATTCCCAGAAGTTTTGTGTCTCAGGGATCCCTGAAAAACACTTCAGTTTTAATCTGGAGGATCTTCTGTCCTCTGAGGTTTGCTTCAGATTTCCAGTTCAAACAGATATCAAATTCAAAGCAAAACTCAGAGCTGCCAAGTCTTAGTTCAATCCCTGTCATATTCTTTTGATTTGATGCCATGAGGTTTGCTTTGGTTCTCCTGTGTCTGCGTGAACAAGCAGCCTGTACCTAAATTGCAAACTGGATGAGCCTCCTGTGATGTAAAATCTGCTATGAAAGCTGGATGCAGCCCTAAAATAAACGAGCCTGGGCTCAGCCCATTTGGTGATACTGAATTCAAAGCAGGCTCTTGCTCTTTGCAAGCCAGATCTGCTTCCTACCAGAGCTGGCATGCTAAGGGTTCATTTCTCCCTGAGAGCCACATTTAGAGATCAGCACAGATGTCTGTAATAGCTTAATTCACTTAATTGCTGCCATAAAGGAAAGGCCTGTAATGATGACAGCATTACCTAATAATCTGTGTAATACAGGCAGAAGGATAAGCTGCAGAGTAAGGAAGACCCCCCTGTCAAATAACATTTCTCTCCTGAATTGTACCTGCAAAAGGCTTCTGCTTGGCCTGTGGGTGGTGAATGCTTTCTCACAGATGGATGGAACTAAGGACACCCAGAAGGCTTTATCCTCTGGGTGTTTTAGGTGTTTGTGTTCTCATGTCTTTCTTAATAAACAGAAACTGGGATAACTTCCAATTTTGTGTTCCCAGCTCTACAGCCTTGCCCCAAACTGGCAGCTGTAACATAAAACATCTATACTTTGCAAGCAAATACAACTCCCTCTGAACACCAGTGCATGCCAATTACTATACACTGATGTAGCTATGTCCCCATAAGCAGCAGAACTGAGAAAAAAAATGTAATTTTCCTTCTTATCGCTATTTTCTAAAAAATCACTCTCCTTCTTCTGTTTCTTTCCACTTGTTATTTCAATCACTTGTTTGTATTGATGTCCCATTTTTTTCCTTGCATTGTCCTTGTAATGATGTTTAATTATTTTGCTTCTGCTTCAAAAGCATTACCACCCATTTCTGGGCACCACCTGCTGCAGACTGCAATGCATTTACAGTTCTGGAAGGCAAGCTCTCTTTGAACAGGGATATAAGAAATGGGAAATATTGAGAAAGCAGGCAAACAGACCAATTTTCAAATGTGAAATTTACGCACAAAGCAGAGGTTATTTTGTGGTTATTTTTCTATACTAAGAAACTTGTTAAGAAAATACTGCTTTTCACTGATTCCTCCAGCCTGTCTTTCTCTGGTCAGCCCATGCAGAAAACTTCAGCCTTAGATACTTTTATTGGAGGATGAGAATCTCAATACCAAAAGCAAAATGAGGAACTGAATTCACTCATCTTCTGATACTCTAGTTGCTTTTTAATCCTATTTAACTCAAGCTGATGCTCATATTTGAGCTTCATATCTGGGTGGTCATGAAACGGCATAGGCAAATATGGATTTTAAACTCCTCAGCACAAGTGAAGAGACCTCTCTCTCATCCCTTTTGGTATCCATACCTCATAATACAGGTGCAGACACTGGAACACAAGGAACAGTTCCTCAAGACCACACCTTTTTCCCCATCCAGCTCCATGCATGATGGCCCACCTGGTCAGTGGATCATAACAAAAATGGCAGCACTTTCTGAAACCTTCAAATACCTCCTTACAAATACCTGAAATAATGTGGATTTGCTATTAGGCTTTCCACAGGTAAACCCATAGTTTTGGTATAAATAACAGTGATCTCAGAATAATTTATTTTGCAAAAATGTGATTACTTTCACAGCCTAAAGTTACCGCCCCCTGCCAATAAATAAATTCTCCACTAAAGTCAAGCTTGCATAAGCTTTGCTTTCAGGTCTTTATAATACACTGCTCAGTGTTCCTACTTAACATCCAGCAATAATTAAGCAGCATCTATTGCACTGTAACTCCTCTGGTTGCAATGTTAGCCTCACAGTAATCTCTATTAACACTGCAGCAGTATCTTGTGATAATTAATTAAATAACTGATGTAAATAATGTAGCTCAAGATTAGCACAGGTGGGGGAAAACATCTAAGTTGTTGGGGGGGTTTGTACAAGCTGTTGGTGACTACAGCCATTTCCAGTTTCTTTTGGGATCAATAGCAAGTACTGGCAGAGAGTCAGTACCTCTGACTGACAGTCAGAGGTCAATGCAGTCAATGTCAACCTCCTAGATTAATTCTGAGCTCATTATCTTGAGAATTAAAGGTCAAGAAGGAGACAGTGTTACACTTATTTTAGTCCAAATTTATATTAGGGCAGATAAATAAGATTAGTGTTTTGGAGACTTTTCCACCCTCTTTGGAAAGCTACTGTACTCATGACTTTGCTATAAATATAGTCACAGTTTTCTTTCTTCCAGTTTTCAAGACCCATCTTGCAGGAACCTTTGCAGAGTTCACTTTTTGGTAGAAGACAAGATTAGGTGCTACCTGGAAATGCCCAGTGGCAGAGTTACTAAATTGACATAGAAACCATACTCCTCTAATCTTTAGACGTGGCTTGTAGTGTCCATTGATATTCCCTGATAGAAATTCGATCCCTTAAGGCAGCCAGTGTCTGGGAGTGAGGACTATGTCCCATGAACTCCCATAAACATCCCAGACCTTTCCCCAGCCAGCAGACATGATAAAGAGCAGCTATGCCTTTCCTTGTAAAGTGACTGCCTTCGCAGAGCACGCCTGAAGGATGCAAAGGAAACCAGAGATGCAGAGCTAGGCAGACCCTGGAACAGCTTTTAGACTACAAAGAGATGGCATCCTTCCTTGGATAATTTTTTCCGGATTTACATGCTTTAGCACTTTGTTAACACTTGTTAGAGGAAACTAAAGCTTCCCTTAAAGATTAAAGCACAGCCCTTCAGTTTAAACAGAAATAATCAAGTGATTGTTTTCTAACTGAACACTGGAAGCAAGGAACTCTCCTGGGAACTTCTCTTACATCTAAGTGATCTGTTACACTTGTTCACTGAATATTACCATGATGGGTGGGATAAAAGAAAACCTTGTGCTAAACTCCAGCCTGCATCAGGATTAACATGGTCGATCTTAATATCAGCTGTTACAAAAGAGTCACTGGCAAACACGAAATCCTGCTGAAGTTTTTTGCTTTTCACCTATGGAGTGGATGAAGAATGTCTTAGCATATAAGGTGTTTCTTAATGATGATACATTTTTCTACAGTCATCAATTTCCACAGACCCTCTGAGATAGGTGCAGCAAGCATGGGAGAAAAGCACTAATGCAGCACATTACACATCCACAGTGCTCAATTGTTTCTTGTCAGAGCAAACATTGGAAAATCAGCTTAAGGGAACAAAGCATTGTAATATTGCACACTTGGGATAAGATTTTCTTTCTTTTTAAGTTAAAATAATTAATGCATCTACTAAAAATGTATAGCTTTTGCTGCCTTAATCTGCTGGATAAATACTACTGTAGATTAATTAGTTCAAAGAAAACCAGGACAAACCTACTTCAGAGTGGGCTTGGCCAGAATTATTTTACACAGAATACTTTCTTTCAGGGCTTTGAAAAAAAAAATCCTAAAATAAAGTAGCTTAAACACACACTCTTCCCAAGATCCTGCAAGTAAGAGGTGATACAGAGAGCCTTACCTGCCTGTGCAGCTGTAATTAGAGCTGTGTTCCCTTCGTTGTCCTGCCAGTTCACATCAAGGTGAGGGCATTGTGCTAAGGCTATTACAATATCCACATAACCCTGGTAACAGGCAACAATAAGACCATTCTGTAAGTAAAATATAAAGAGAGAGTTAGGTTTGCCAGACTGAGAAAAGTTCACTGAAGAAGCTCACTAGACAGCTGTTTCATTTTTATTTTATTTTTTTCCAGACAGAAGAACTGAAAAACTACCAGCCCATCTAGTGATCAGCTCCAGGCACAATGTTCAGATCCAAAACAATTCTTTTTATCTCTGCCCTTTGGCAAGTAATGTTTGATACTCCTCAGAAATACCTAAGAGAGTAGGTATTACATTATGCTACATGCAAAGTAACTGTTTATAAATGGCTTATGCTTATATGGCTATATACTCTATACCCAAATGAGAATAAATCTGATTTTATTATATAATAAAATGAACCCAGCAGGTAAGATGAACTGGACCTGCTCTGAATATTAATTCTCTGAAAAACAACTGAAGGGAAGTAGTAGGCGGGAGTTGTGTTCATACTGCCTGTTGCTATCTTTAAATAATTCGAATCTCCCATTAGAACTATGCCTCCTATTTTTATAATCATAAATAAAATTGAATTCCTTTTAGAGGTCCTGTTTAATGTGTTTTATGACAGCTGGAGGCTGTAAAATTTCTAGGAGGAAGCCAAGCCAGGAGGCAAGCCTTTTACCCAGATAGTGTTTCACTTCACAGCAGCCAACTGACAGCTTCCCTAAAATGCAGCAAAATACACTTGTCATTAATTAAATGGAACCACCGTGCTTAATCCTGGCTGCTCTCTTGACCACTAGGATTAAAGCCATTATCTCTCCAGTCTTCAGGATTACTTGGGCAGCCCCCGTTCATCTCCCTGGGGCTGGTGGGTGCAGAGGAGGGCAGGCACAGATAAATCAGCTCTCCCTGCGCTCCTTGGTGTGCCTGAGCTCAGCCTGAGCATCACTGCAGAAAAGATGGGGGCAGAGACACAAATCCCAGACTTCCTGGTAACCCTGCCTGCCTGAAATGCACTCTTACAAAAGACCTGCAAGGAGAACCTGTTTATGAAAACAGGATGGCCCACCCTGACTCCTCCATCATTTTTCTCTTGTCTACAAATTCTCTTTATTTCTTTTCCTCATTACTAAGACAGAGATAGTCACCAGATGAAAACGGTGGCTTCTGATTTATTGTCATCTAACTAGTTATTTATTTATTCAGTGTCCTGTTTCACTGTCATTCTGTGTGGCTCTGTTGGCTGAGGTGGCAAACACTTTCATTGAGATACAGGAGTGATATCTATTCTTTAGGCTGTTCACAGGCTATGTAGGTTATTTCTCAATTACATCTTTCAATAAAATAATTACTCTGCTTTCTTTTGTTCTCATTTCACTCTTGCCCTCAGCATGAAGCAACAGCTACCACTGCTTTATAAAGAGCATCTTCATTTCCTTGTGAAGAACCTGTAATACTTCAAAGCCTCCTATTGAAATTGTACAGAGAATTCTGCCAAAAGTAATATATTTTAGGTTTTGGGGTTTTTTTACTAAAGGATGTACTTTCCTGGTGGGATTGTTCAGATTAATCCAAGTTTTACTGTAATGTAATAGTGTTTAGCTTTTAAGAAGAAAAGTATCAATATCCATTTTGTAAGGACTTGAGCATTATTGCAATTCTTCGATAATTTAATTTTTTACCCAATGATCAGGATATAGGTCATCACAACTCCAAAAGCTGGGCAGATTTAAAACACCACACAGTCATTCAGAAAAATGTCCATTACTTATGCTAGCAGAAAATTAAGTTTACAATTGTTTGGAGACCAAAATCTTTTGATAATAAGAAGAGAGATCCTATTGTTTGCTGAAAAAACAATGGCATTTTTGAAGATAGTTTCAAAAAAGGCTGTAAGAATAACTAAAAGTAGCTATCATCTCTAATGAAAAAAAAATCTGCTTCACCCAATATCTGGAGGATATTTTCACAGTATATTTTCACAGTTTATTTTGAGTACTAAAAATAGTTACCAGATGCTTAAAATAAGTCCAGTTTTTTGTTCTGTCTGTAAAAGAGTAAAGTTAAAATATTGTAAAAATATACTAATATATTGTAAAAAAATAATAACAAACATTAGTTTGGGTTTCTTTTTTTTTGCAAGAGATTTTTGCATTACAGTATTGAGGGATTTTGTACTATTTTTAGTGGGTACCTCCATCAGATAGGAACTAATGCATCTAACACTGGCATTCTGATTTCAGAAGATATGAGACAGGAATTATCTTCAAATCAATCAAACTCACTCACCATTCTGAGTTTAAAAACCAGAAGGATTACTTAGGTGTCAACATTTTCTAAAGTTTATTTTCCAAAGATGTTATCAAAGACTGCTTGCTTAAGGATAAAGAAAGGCAACAGAGAGCAGGAGCTTTCTGAGGGATTACAGGATGCAGCAGCACAGAAAATCATCCTTGAAGAATGGTTTTACAAATCTGAAGTGGGCCAGATAAGAGTGTGAGAACCCAATGTTCAGTGGAGTGTACACCCAGCAGCCCCTGGTTGAGAAGCAAAACAAGCAATGGCATGAGGACAGAAAAACAAGTTCTCTCTGTAAAGCTGATGTGTTTTTTTCACCCATTGCAGGTGCATGGGGAGGTGGGTGAGACAGACTGCTTGCTGAGGGATTGCTTTCCTTTGCATAACCCTTCTAAACATGTCAGATACTGAAATGGGGTGCAGGAGGCTGCAGCTTTGCAAAAGCTGCAATAAACTTCTGGATTTGATGGTTATTTCCCAATTCCTCATGAAATGATACAATGACAATTTGTGTTATCAGGTTCCTTTAATTTTCCTTTTTTTTCTCCTTTGCATCCATTTCTGACCCTATCCATATCCTATTTCCTGAAACCTAATACAAACTGATCAGCCAGCATGTGCAATCAGTCAATACCAAAGTGACTTATTAGTCTGGAATCTTTAAGTTCATATACCAATAAATACTATTGTATATTAAAAACTCCTTCAACAGTCTCAGTTAATAAGTGATACAAAATCGCCTCCAGCAAATTGCCTTTAGAAGTGATCAGTAAAGCAGTGGCCTGTTTCACAGCAGTCTGCAGGAAAACACAGCTGTGCACTTAATGTCTTTTCAAAATCTAAAAATGAATGAGTTTTAGTTAGAAAATACTGAACCTGGTTATCCTGAGAAGAGAGATGATATTAATATTCTACCCAAGGCATCCATTATTCTCTTCCTCATATGAAAGGCCACAGTGCAATTATGAAATGGTCAGTGTACATTAAAAAAGTATTTTTTAAATTGAATATTACCATTATTTTTGTCAGTAAGATGAATTCTCAGAAGTATTCACTACTTTTGAAGGCTTTAGGAGAAAGGAAGATTGATAATTCTTAAAAGTATGTCCTCTGCCTAAAAGGACTTTTCTCCTTCAACAGCATTCTTCCCCTCTCTTCCCTTCTCCATGTCCTCAAACACCACTTATTTTAAACAATAATAAAACTCAAACTATTCCCATTAATATATGTAATGAACATCACTATTAGGCAGTGTAACTGTACATATGTCACAGTATGCAGTATCCCTTTTCCAAGGAAGCCCTGACTTTCTCTCTCCCCATCAGTGGCCAGGGTTGCTGCCCATCATTCTCCCAGACCAATGAAACAGATCCTCTGTGCATGAGACGTAAAATATGAAACAAGGTTTGCAACAGATACTATTTCATTTTTCAAATACCATGCACAGGCTCTGTGTGACAAACAAGAAAGTGTGAGTCATTCATCACACCAACTACATTAACATTTACTGTCATTTTTCCACAGAAGGGGAGGTTGAAAGTCAGCTTAGTAATGGGGTTTTTTCCAAGCAGAAGCCACAATACTTCCAGGTGTTGGAGGCTCTATCTTTCCTCTGTGGAATATTTGGCATTTCACAGAGCTTTCCCACAATTTTTTTCATAGTATATGATATATATGATTTTTTGTGTAACCAGTACAGTTTTGAAAGGTCCCTCTTTGTTTTGAAATGATAGCAAAATCAACAATTTTTAGAATATATGACAAAACAGTCTCAGATAAACTACTTGCTTTCCATGTATTCTAAATAAAGTATAACTATTTTTCTTATTTTCTTCTCACAGTTCACACATTAACATAACAGGCATGAGACTACCTGAAGTTAATCAGATGTTGCAACATGTTCCTCAAGCAGTGAATCTTCTGATTCTGTTTAAAAGGATAACTCTTCACATTCCTTTGATTTCATGCAAGACTGGAATAGTGCTGCCACTATGAAAATAACTCTGTTTTGCTCAGCTGTGTTGGCTAATGACAAAATAATATGTCTGATTAAGTGAGGTCATAGATATCTCAGGGGACAATTTTATAAATCAGATATTATGACAAAATTACTGATGTAAGCCTATTTGTATGCTGGTTCATTACAGATAATAGAGATCACAAGAAATACTCAAGGATCAATATTGAACTCAAACTGAATAACAAGCAAATCACATACAGCATGCAATTAATTAAGTTTTTAAAAGTTCTCTTCAGGCAACCTATTTTCCACCAAGATGCTGAGAATGAAAGCAGCTTATTATAGTTGTTTTGCCAATTACCCCAGACAAAAATGAGTCTGGCAAATGGCTAAATTAGTATTACCCATTGCTCTCCACCAGCACTGTGATAACTGTCCAGTTTGCTTTGCATGCATCTGTAATGTACTAATGACAATTCTGCAAGGCTGGTTTACTAGCAGTGATTAAAACCACATGCAATTGAATTGAATGATTCATTGTAATCCATAATCACATGCAAGGACAACAATGAAAATTAAGTCTAAGTTAAAAACATGTTATAAAACAATATCAAAAGTAGTAGAAATGAAAGAACAGAGTAGCCCAAAGCCCAATCCTGTATACAAAATCAAGCTCAAGTGGCATTGCCCCTGCCAGTGCCTCAACACTGAAGGCCCAAAATTGCCACCTTTGCTTTGTAGCATTATGAGCATCTACAGATCCATTTCCCAGTATGGACTGCACTCCACTACACAAAAACACAGTCCAGTCTGTGGACACACAGATGATGACCCATCATTCTTCTGCTCCAATTTTTGGGGTATGTTCAGCTTCACTCATTTCATAAACACCTCTTCAATCAGTCAGGTCACCTGTCCTTAAGTAAGGGTATATGTATCATCTCTGCAGAAATCCTTATTTAATCTATTCTAATCCAGATCCCTATGATCACCTCTAAAAATAGTCCCAGGAAAGTTCGTTTTACTACGCCTGCAAAGCTTGCATTACACAACGAAGAGAACCCGTGCTGCTTGTGTAATAAAGCAGACAACAGGAAAAGGTATTAAAAATAGTGGCACTTTCCTTATTTACTAACAGGCATGTCATCTGAATTGGTTTCAGCATCACTGGTGATATAAGCAGCTGGCAGAAACCTCAGAAGTAACTGCTAAGAGCCACAAGGGACTTACAAGGCAAATAAATACGTGCTGTGTAGTCAGAGATATTCCAGTGGGTGGGATATAGAAGAAATATGTGAGAGATGCTTAAGAGATATCAGCCCTTCTCTGTTTTTTAACAATACCAAGATACATAACAAAAGCAGACAATTCAGTAGGAAATCTAAATCCCATGAGCTGATGGGTACTTAAGGGCTGTTCACTGTTCCACGGCAGGCTGGAACATGTGCCCAGCTCCTGCACTGCCCCAAATACAACAGCCATCTAGCTGCCTTTTTGGCACAGCTTTCTTGACCAAAGAAAGGGAAAGGACAGCTGAAGAGATGATGCATGCAATCACTCCAAAATAAGGCTTTGCAATGTATACAAGATCTCTGGTCCCAGCAGAACTAAACAAGGCATAATTTTAGAGAAGGACTAAGTAAGGAAACTTCAGGGAAATACTGCTTTATACAAATGACATATCCTTCAGCCAAATTTATACAGTCCTCTTTGTAATGCCTGCTCTGGCATCAGTGCTAAACACAAGACATTCTGCTTTAAAAAAATCAAGAGGTCTGGCTTCAGGAAAGAATGTAAATTATGTACTGTGAGGGTGGTGGGGCACTGGAGCAGGCTGCCCAGAGAAGCTGTGGATAACCCATCCCTGGCAGTGATCAAAGGCCACGTTGGATGGGCCCTGGTTTGATGGGCAACCTGGTCTAGTGAAAGGTGTCCCTGCCCATCACAGAGAGGCTGGAAGCAGATGATCTTTAAGTCCTCTTCAAATCCAAACCATTCTGTGATTCTGTGTACTGACTTTTGGTAAGGGGATCCTGATATAAACCCTGATGGTATTTCTACCACAAATCCCATGTCTTTACTTCAAGGTGCTTTGAACATTAGCAACCCAAACCATTAACTGCAGAGGGCTACAGCAAATGATCACTGGATTTTAATGTCATTTCTTCTTTCACTGTCTCGATGTGCAATGTTCACAAAGGCTTCCAATAGCTGGACACCATTTTGTGAACAAGGATAATGTATTTCTGGGTGCTTAAATGAACAGTATGATATTTTCCTTTGCTTGGAACAGCTGTTTCCAGCTATCGATAATTCAAAGCAGAAAAGTGCTGATTGCTTCTCCTGAGGACACCTGAGTCTGGGATCACCTGCTGCTTTGGCTATTTGCTGCACAAAGCTGCAGTAGGTTTGGGCACCACTGGAAGAAAGAGTGTTTGTAATAAAGCTCAAACTATACGTTTTGTGGATATAATTATGTAAAACATTTTGGAGAGTCTCTCAATACCAGATTACCTCAAAATCAGATGTTGAAATTGTAATCTTCCCATGAATTCTATCACTGAAGCATTTTGTTCATTCTATTTTCAAAAAGACAAACCTCCTAAAAAGTAAACAAAATGATAGACAAAGCTGGATCATCTAACAGCATAACCAAACCTGGTGTGACCTGTATGCAGTGCACTCTCTCAGCACATAAGACCTCTGGGAACATCCAAAAACAAGTTTAGATGTGAACTCCAAGTCCTGTGCCTGACAAACTCTAGACAAACTCTACTGCTAACTTCTCTCCTTGTCTTTAAATATACATATACCTTCACACACACTTAGGATGAAAAGGAGAGTTTGTATCATTTAAAAAGCATTTTGTAAGGCAATCAAAAGCCATGTGAAATGCATTTTGTGCACTGACATAACTCTGTCAAAAAGAGCTCCCTTTGGCTTTAAAGCATATGACTCAACTCCTCTCTGTGTTTAATAGATGTCTTTTCCCTTTTGTTATGTTCTGTCAGATGCAGGCAGGTTGTAGTTGAGATCTGTTGCAAGAAGCTTAATAGAGTGTTTGAATGCATAGGTTTTTTTCAGGAGACCTCTCCAAAAGTAGTGACTCACAAAATCTTCGCCAAGATAAATTTCAATTTGACACTGAGCAAAAGATGAATGTACAGCCTTTTACTCTGTCAGAATCTCTCACTGTATCTAATCTATCTCTTCTGTAAGGAACAATTTAAAGCCCCCAGAACATTTTCACTGTGAAAATCTCTGAAATGACCAGTGATGAGCTTGCAAGCACCCTCTTGTGGCAGTAAGGTTCTGTAGTTTTGTTTAGGAAGGACCTTCCCTAGAGGTTTCTGAAGTTTTCCTCCAACTTCTGTAAATTAATTTTGCAACTATTCTTCTGAGCTTTTTAGCTGTGAAATCACACCAGACCCAAACCTCATCATGAAAGAGCCCAGGGACATGTCTGTGGCTAATCTGCCACTGGGGATGAAAACAAACCCCAAACCCCAAACAACTAAAAAACCCAAATTACAACCAACCAGACAAAAACCTTAAATCTAAAAACTCTTTTCCCTCAGAAGAAAATAATCTTGATGAAGTAAAATAACCATCAGGGTGAAATCTCTTCCTCGCAGAGGCCCTATTCTCACCAAGAAGAGCAACTGCACATCGTTCCTGGGACTCCAAAGAGGGGAGCTGACCCCACACTACTCAGTGCTGCACCGTGAGGTGGAACTAGACGAGCTTTAAACTCCTTCCCAACCCAAGCCAACCCAACCTGTAGTATGACTCTATGGTTCAATAGTACCACACACAATAGTGCCAGCCTATTTCCTCACCCTTTGATCTGAAGAAGCTGTAAGAGCACTAGAAGCCCAGTCTCTAACTCTCTATTAGAGTGCCATTTGAAAATGAGATTCCTAATGGCATTAGTGGATATGTAACTCCCTCACTGTATCTTCTTCCCAACAAATCCTGTGCTCCGCCTCTTGAACCTCACTGCTTCCTTTTCTCAGCACTCCTAATAGCAACCCTCCCTTTTGATCTTGGATCTTCTAATAACAAGTTATTGATCCTGAAATTGACTTGAATGGATCAGAAAAATGTGGTAAACTTCCTTCCCCAGTGAAAAAAAGACAGGGAAAAGGACCAGCTGTCCTTGCACAGCAGAAGGGCACATGTGTCTCAGATGAGAGTATTAGTATTTCCCCTATAGGATTCTCCTTACATACTTCTGTCCAGATGTGCTATCCCATAGCAACAGTCAAACTCCTCTTTTTAAATCATGGAAATGCAAGGTAAATACCAATGTTCAGAAAGAAATGTACATTGAAACATTACTCATAGATATGGAAGGGATTCTCCACCTGGACCAGGCATTACTATTTTACTTCTATCAAGCAAAGATCCTGCTGATGAGATCTCATTATCTTGCCTCTTCAGTTTATCATCAACTACTGCAAGTGAGAATGGCTCTTTGGATGTCAAAGTGTCCAGGTTCTTGAAAGTCCTTATCATTATACCTTCCACAACGAAAGAACTTCCATCATCTAGGTTATGCTTCTAATTCTACCTAGACTAGTTTTCTACTCATTTATGCCCCTTGGTCTTTCCCTAGCTCTAACAAAGCAAAAGATTTTTTTTGGTACATAAACATGAAAAACTCTCCTGCTTTTTATTAGAAAACAAGGGGTTTTGAGCAATAGATGCATCTGTGGTGAATGGATGGGACTGTTTTGCACTCGGAGACCTAAAGTGGATTCTTGTAGGTGTGGATTAGTGTCAACTCCTGTGATTCTAAAAGGTTGCAATCCTGAAATCCTGCAGCTCTGTGGAAAGGAGCTGCTGTGGAATATCACAGATAACCATGCTGGAGGCAAAAAAATGTGTTTTTATAGGTATTATTCCTAGAATTTATGCCTGTGAAACTTGGAGGAAAGTATCACAGTTCCTGATTTCATAGGAAGTTTTTTGTTCTTTCCCACCACCTATGCATGGTTTATTACTAGTGCTCCACAAATTGCACTGAAAAGTGAGTCTCCATAAAAAGAAGGGGGAAAAAAGGAAGAGAGAGAGAGAAGTGGCACTAATAACTACTTTTTTAACACAATCTTGAAAATTTCACGGTTTCTGAATCCTGGAGATTTTCAGTTCTGGGTGAAAGCACTACCTTCAAACAAAATATGCAATTTTGTAGTAATGCATGGTTCATGAGCACTATAGTCTCATAATTCTCATATTTTACAGCTGCAGAACCACTGGTGACTGTGATCACATTTTAAATTACAGCAGAACACATGGCCTGTGTTTCAGTAAGACCTCTGCTTTTTTATGTAAATGTTCTTTGGTCAAGGGCAAACAGGGTTGTGCTCTTGTGACTTACACCTACAACGTTGGCTCTGTAATGTTCATGGCTGATTAGAGAGCAAGGACTCCTACTATAAAACCCATCAACCTACAATTCTGTCTGTTTAAGTAATAAAGTAACTGATAGGCTGCACGCAGCCACTGGAGAGGAAATCCAGCATGCCTCAGGCTTCTCATTAAGGAATGGTTCCTTCCTGAAGGTTTAGCATCACCCTGTGAAAAATATTCTATTTTAAGAAAAGGCAGAATTACAGTTTTGGAAGATCAGACACTAGCAGTTGGCTAAACCAAGACCACTGCTGCCACTGGCTTGCAGGTCCTAGTGAATAGCCTCACATTAATTTAGTGCTGTATTTAGGGAATAGGCTCATCCACCTGAAAGAGGCTCAGCCTGGCACTTTTTGTTTGAGAAAACACACACTGTGACATAGAATTAATCTGTCAAGAGGGTCCCTTTTTCCTCTAGTAGCTCACTGGTTTTTCATACTCAGCTGTTTAAAAATCATGAATAATGTGGTTCAAAAGTAGGCTTGGGGTCTGTTGTTGGTTTTCATTATTTCAAGTGTACATTCCAATTTTAAATTTCTCTTTTATTATCTCAGTTGGGTAGATAAGGATTCACTGTAGCTGTAACAGGTATCAGGGTGTGAACAGACAGTTTGAGAAAGGTTTGGAATACTCAGGCGGGACACAGTGGAATCACTATCTTATCTGTCTCAAGTTAACTACAGTATTGCAACTTGAGTTTAATAAGCAAATGAAGCACACACTGCTACTGCATGTCCTTGTCTGGTGGCAAGAGCAGAGTCTTTCCTCTTCTATAGAGCCTGTGACCACCCTGTTTATCTCAGCTGAGATCTAGCTCCATGCAATAAAAGGCAGGAAATCATCTTCTGCCTCTGTGCTTGGCTCTAAAAACCTAATCTTCTAATGAATACACCTCACTCACCTAAGTAATGAAGATACATAGGGAGCAATTGAACATTAACATACTATTGAATCTGAAGAAGACAGAATTAAATATCCAGAGAAAAAAAAGAGGGAAAAGCAATTTCACATTTATATTCAAATAACTGGAATTTCTAGAGATCTTAGTTAAAACAGCCTTTGTTAAAACAGCTAAATCATTAATACAATATATATACTTTATTAAACAGTTTCAATCAAACAATCCAGAAACAGTTCTCCTATTTCATAGAATTGGAGAATATTTAGATAAACTGTGAAACATATTATCAGGACAGGAGTCCAGGAAGTCATCTAAGCAGTCTGGTTTTTAATTTAGGGACCTATAAGAGAAATGTTGGACTTTAGAGCACAGCTTTCTCAACAAAAGAACAGCTTTTGCTGAAAAGAAGCACTCTACAAAAAAAGCAGCATGTATCAAACACATTTGATGGAGGTTTCTCAGAGCTGTTTGCAGTGAGCTTAACACATCTCTATGTGCCACAGCGGTTGAATTACAAGAGACTTGGGTATGTCAAGACTTCACTCAACTGCAGGGTGGCATTTTTTTTTGATGGCAGATCACTAATGAGAGCAGGATCTGAACACACTATGGGATCTTCAAATGATGCTGCAGGCCCCTGGAGCAAAGAAAAGTTAGCTGGCTTACAGGAAATTTTCAGTATACAGGTGGAAACTAAAACTCAGAATCACACAGAACAGGCACCCATCAGGAACATTGAGTCCAGCTCCTGGCCATACCCAGGACCATACCCAGAGTCACACCATGTGCCTGAGAGCATTGTCCAAATGCTTCTTGAACTCTGTCAGCCTGGTGCTGTAACCATTTCCCTGGGGAGCCTGTTCCAGTGCCCAAACACCCTCTGGGTGAAAAACCTTTTCTAATATCCAACCTAAACCTCTCCTGACACAACTTCAGGCCCTTCCCTCAGATCCTGTCACTGGTCAGCACAGAGAAGGGATCAGTGCCTGCCCCTCCTCTCCTCCTCACCAGGAATTTGTAAACTGCAGTGATTGGTTGGAGAGACTTATTCACTGAAATAGTAGATGGTGACTTATAAACAGAATTTACTTCATTTTTGTGGTGCCCAACTCCAAATGGGATTTTCCAAGAGATGAGAAGGAGCACACTTGCTTTGAAGTAATACTGCAAAGAAAATCCCATTATTATTTGTGCAATTTTCATATTTCATAATGATGAAGAGCATGATTGAGAAGGAAACTCTTCCACCATTAGATAAGCATGGAATAGTTAGCAGTAAATAGGAATAATGAGAATAAAAAGCTGGGATGAAGAGGTATTTCTATATTTAAAAGGAAGGTAGTAAATTATTGTATAATTAATTGTTCTATTATAAATTTGGTATTCTCTTACTAGCAATGCATGACAACATAAATTTTCAACTGTACAATGTAATTGCATACATTACACTGAACAAAACCCACTATGTATCTACTCCATAAAGAATAACAATATTTTTTCTAGTGTTAGTCCTTGTCCATTTAGCAGTCACAAGCCATACTCTAGAACAATGCAGTTTTAGAGGAAATGGAAACAAAACCAGAAGACTGGCTTTTCTAGTTTGATTGATGATCAACTATATTCAACCACAATTAAGATGCTAAATGGTAAATATTTTGACCACTTTTATTTTTTTGGCACTGAAGGAAGAAAGGTGCAGTTTCTTCAGCCCTAACCTAACGCAGAGGCACTGAGAGTAACACCTTCTGTTCTGCAATTTTTAAAATTCCTCTAATATATATTTTATCATCCAGTGCTAAATGTCTCATTTCCTAGGTCTGACTCCCACCTTGCTCTCTGGGCAAAGAAATGTACAAATAATACTTTTGGTTCTGAAAAAGTAAGAGATGATATTCTAACTATGTAGACTTCAAAGCCTCTGAGCCCTTTATTCCACAGAGAACATTCCACTTGCTACAGAAGCCTACCAGGCTCTGCCCAGCTCTACCAAATTAGAGCCAAAAACCCTTTCCATGCCTCAGTCAGGAGACAGAGGTCAGATGAAATTGCATCAGCAGCACAAAGGCAATGACTCATACAGGAGCAGTAAACTGAAGGACATGTGTACATTAATGACTACAAAGACTCTTTCACAGGTTATGATCCTTTCTATTTTTGATTCAGGAGTGTCATGTCCCCATCAACCCTTAGAAAAGTGTATTCTAACCTATCCTACAAAGCTGGATATTAGAAAGCACAGGGAGGAAATACCAAGGTCTTGCCTCTACTGGAAGACCAACAACTTATAATTTCCTTCTTTTTTTAAATTCATGTGCAAAGAAAACTTGTACACCCAGATTTGAAAATTGTTGATTTAAAAGAATTTTACTTTCTGTATGTCTTCATTCACATTACATTTTTCAGATTAATAACCTCATCAATATGTGCCTTTCTGCATCATATATCTCTAGCCTAAATACTTGCTTAAGGAGAAAAATCTCTTGTTAACTTAGACTTAAGATCTTTTTCAGAAAATCAATTTTCTAAGTAATTCTTGGTTTTCCCTATCACTACTGCTAAAATTTTCATCACTCCTTCAAAATGCCTTGACCTGGAAGTTGGCTGGGAAGTTGTCACTGGCTTTTAGTTCATTAGGAATTAAGGTCGCTTAGGTTTGTGTAGAAAAGTGGCAGTGCAGTAAAAGCAACAGGAAGATTTGCTAAGATTTTCCTTTACTCCCGTAAATGAGAAAGGAAAATCTTTACAGAAAAGAAAAGAAATTAAATGGAATCCAAACGATACTAATAAATATAGTCACTTTCCAATTAGCAGTTCATCTTTCTTGTGATTTCAGAAGATATTATTTGGGTTTTCTTTTCTCTTCTTTGAGGAGCAGAAGCTGACATACTTAGAGGGTTTACAATTCCTAACCAAATGCTGCAATTTCTCATCCCAGATTTTCTGATAAACTCTATAGGTCTATTAGTTAAGAGACCACAGAGTAGCAGTGGAAGAATGGCAAAACCTACATTTTTCTCCCTCAGTATTCAGGCAACTAGAAGCAGTAGCAAAATATCTTCAAATGTTTTTCTCAGTGTTTGGAGTTATTTTCCTATTTCTCTGACATAAAATGAGAGAATGATACTTAATAATATGGAAATCTTTTAAAGAGCAGATCTGGTCTCTTAATTTCTACCTGAAAATTATGGGCAGGCTGTTTCCTGCTACCTTCAGAGTCTGACTCCTTCAATCTGTATCCGGAAAGAAACAAACAGTAGCACATATCCAAAATGAAGGCTTGTTGCAATTAACTGATTCTAAATAACATTGGTATCAAAACCCGACAGCTAAAAATCACCTTCTTCCCCTTAAGGTTTGTAAATCTCACATTGGATTTTTGAATTTACTGTAGAATCTCTGTAAATAACATGGTTATGCTAATTGATATTGCTTTGTAGCAATAATCCTAAAAGCCCAGCCAATGCAGGTAGACTTCAAAGTCATGTATTTTGGAATGATACTACTGATTGCAGTACCATCAATAATGAGGTAGAGTCACTCCAGATGCACTCCCTGTGTACCTTAAAATCTGAAAGGAAATAGCAGGAGACATCTCTGGGAAGAGAAGCAATTTTGTGAAAGCAATGCTGGCAATATTTAAATGTTTTTGTTAGGGTTTACATCACATGAACAATACTCACAATTCCTGTGACTGATAAGCTGCCCAACTCTACTAATTAGGCTTTGCTCTAATTCTTAGTTCCTTTATGATACACACTAACCATTTAGTAATGTATCACAACTAATATAGCCACTGTACTAGAAATAGAAATTACATGAGAAAGAGGAAAATACAGTATTTTTAGGCAAGTACTCAAAATCTAAACAGGGTAACAAGCACTATTTTAAAAACCTCCTCCCCAGAGGAATGTGTTTTTTGTATGGCAGGGAGTAAACAAAAAAAGGGCCAATAAACATATTAAACTCACAAGTGCAATTACAGTTACCATTTTACATTACAGAAAAAGCAATACTGATTCTTTTTAACTTCTCAAAGCCATTAATATATTTTTACCAATTCTCAAAACACTAATTTGGATATATTTGACCTACACTTTCAAACTCTGCAGACTGACAGATAAATGACAGCAGTCTAGGATATTCATTACAAGACTGTGAACTGTGCTCCTCTGCACACCCAGCTAGTGAGGTGTTCGAGCAGAATGTCTGTGTTTCCCTCCAAGCAGTCCAGCCTGAAGAAACCAGTCCTCAGCTCACTCTGCTGGGGAGATGTACTTCAGTAAAAGATGCACAACAGGTAAACAAAGTAGACTTTGCACATAACCAGTTAGTATCTGTGAATGTGGCCATGTGGGCAGGTCAGGCAGGGTATGATCCCCTGCTCCAGCAGACACAGCAGCTGGGACCTGAGCTGGAAGCAGCAGGGTGAGTGTCCCTGCGCGTTCAGTGCCTGCACCCAGGCACCCTGCTCCTGCACCATGGCCTGCCCTGGAATCACTCCTCCTTTCCACTGACACTACAGGAACCCCTGTAGTTTTTAAAACCCTTCCTCTCCGTGGTATCTTCACCCATATCACACATATTATTGCATTTAGTTGGCAGTGTTGATCTTTTCCACCCCATGGTTACTGTCTGTGTACCTACTGCAGGAGGGTAGCTCCTACTGATCTAGCATCACATACTGAGGCTCCAAAGAGAGATCACAGCACTTTTTGCTGACACCTGATAGCTGGGGGGGTTTCATAATTTTAATAGCAGCAGAAAAGAGAGTGCTGGACCTGAGATATGAGAAGCACCGGGAAACAGCATCACCTTACTTGAAACCTTTGGGTTATGTTTTTTTCCCTCAGTTGACTTCAGATCCTAAGAGGATAGTGACTGCATTGTGATTTGTGAACACTGCCATAGATGTATACTTGAATACCTCAGCTCTGCCTTCACCCATCTGTGAATGGAGCCTCTGCTCATAAATCAGCTGTGCTGACTGTAATAAGCATAAACTAGGTCAAGCTAAAAACGCCCACAGAAAGAAAAAAATGGGAATAGCAAGTGAAAGACATTTCATAATCTCTTGCCTTAGAAGAAAATAATTTGAATTATTAATTTTAAGAGAAGGTTGACATTTATTCATCATCTTTTTTTTTTTTTTTTCCCCCTGGGCTATTGTAGTTAGAATCATAGAATCAATAAGGCTGGAAAAGACCTCCAAGATCATCGAATCCAGCCTTCAATGGAACACCACCATGTTCACTAAGCCACACTGTGAAGTACCAATCTGCCCATTTTTCAACATTTCCAGGCATGGTGACTACACCACCTCCCTGAACAACCTGTTCCAACATTTAATCACAGAATCACACAGAATATGTGGATTTGGAAGGGACCCATCAGGATCATCAAGTCCAGCTCCTGGCAGGACACCCCAAGAATCACACCTTGTGTCTGAGACAATTGTCCAAATGCTTCTTGAACTCTGTCAGCCTGGTGCTGCGACCACTTCCTTGGGGAACCTGTTCCAGTGCCCAAACACCCTCTGGGTGAAAAACCTTTTACTAATATCCAACCTAAATCTCCCCTGACTCAGCTTCAGGCCATTCTCTGGGTCCTGTCACTGGTCAGCACAGAGAAGGGATCAGTGCCTGGCCCTCCTCTTCCTCTCACAAAGAAGTTGCAACTGCAATGAGTCTTCCCTTCTCCAGGCTGAAAAAACTTGTGACTTCTGCAGCTCCTTACACAAATTCCCCTTTTAACCATTGTTTTTCAGTGAAGAAATTTTTTTAGTACCCAACCTGAACCTTGGCTGGCACAACCCAAGACATTTCCCCTTGTCCTATCACTTGTTATTTGGGAGAAAGAGGATGACCCCACCTTACCACAATCTTCTTTCAGATGCTTTAGAAACTTACTGCTTCTAAAATGTTTAACTTAAGTATTAAATATTTCAGTGTTTGCTTCATGTATCCACATATATCTACAGGATCTTACTTCATGGGAACTTTTATAGAGATAAGTATTGTAAATGCACTGCGACATCTGACTTCAATAAACACACTATTTTAATTCAAGTAAGGAACTAAAAAGATTAACATGTGTCTAGAACTCAGTTCCAGCTCCTATTCCTCAGGCAGTTCTGCCCATGGGTATCTTTACACTTGGGGCATCCTTGTTGCATCCTTGCAAGAGAAAGGATTTTCTGAACTGTAAAATTCCTGCACACCATACAGCATCAGCACAGTAGAAGAAAAGAAAGCACAGCCATAAATAGATGGCAAGGAAGGTTCAATCCCACCCCACATAAAGGCAGCAGGACTCAGCACAGCTTGGCCTCTATCCCATTGACTGGTGATGGCAGGAGGTTAATGAGGGATCCCAAAACCACCTGGCCCTTCCACACAGCCACTGCTTGCAGGCTGTGGGACAGTCTCTGCCTGGGAGATTGCACCTGACCCTGGGGTATAAGAAAGAGGCTTTGACTCCATTCCCAGAGACCTTAAAATTAAGCGTTTTCCTTCTCTGTCAGCCATGAATGGTTTCATTCCCCCCTCAAACCACTGGCCAGGCTGTTCTTCCAGGAACACTGTGTGTTTTATTCCAGGCTGGCAGCTCTGCATGGGGAGCAGTGTGGCAGAGAAACATTTATGATATGGTCATGCTGCCCAGTTTTCCTTGCAGACAGGACTCAACACAGTGGTGAGCCTGCAAAGTGCTGCAGGACAGGAGGGAAAATAACCTTTTTCTTCCCAGACACAAGTTTCCTCCGGCTGGCATTGTTCCATGCTTCCAGGCATTTACTGTATAGTACAGCTTGTCTCAGAATAACCAGAAAACTCCTCTACTATGTTTATATTTTTTACTAGCTCAGAAGAGATCTGTAAGTCTAAACACTTATATTTCATTAATATTTGTGGCATTTCATTAATATTTGTGGTATTTCATTTTGCAGAACTGGCTAATACATGTAATCCTACACTCTTTGTCTAACAAGCTATTGCTACTTCATTCTTTTTATAGAAAACCTATAGAAAACTCTGTAGAAAGAAAAGTATTTTAAATTAACTCCTTTGTGGAGCTGAGCTTTGACTCTGCCTTCTCTTGGATCCTTTATTAAACTCGTATGATACTTGTAGATACACAGAAGCACCACACCACCTTACAAAGAAAGTCTTCCTTTTCCTTTCATCCACACTTAAAGACACTTTTATGAATACATGGATACCCTTCCTGTGTTTCTCAATCAAATGCTAAACAGGTGAGCTGAGCCTTCTTGCTATTAGCTCCAAATAGCAAGATATCTAGGTTTTGTAAAGAAAAAAAGGAAAAAAAAGAAGCCAAATACCGCCTGAAAGGCTCCTTTTATGAACAGATTGAATATGTTCCATTATCTGCCACTTTTGAACTTCAGAAAACTAACAACAATGGATTCTGCATAAGCCTCCCCGCTACAGTAACAGAAACAAAACTTCAAAACTCCTCTGCGAGCCCAGTTCTGAGCTCTAGTGGCTGCTGGCAGCATCTCTTGCTGCCAGTAGTTGGTCTGTCCACACACAAGCTGTCCCAAAGATGAGGCCTCATGTACTGAGAGGCAAAAGATTAAAAAAAAATTCCCAACCCTCATATATGAGAGGAAAGTACAGGATCAGGCTCAGGACGTTGTACATCTGAAACGTGTGAACCAACAAAAGCCCATCCGTGAGTCATTCCCATTTTGCATCATGTTGCTTTCCAATTGCTCCCCATGGAATTTAACAGACATAATAGAAAATAATAGAATTGAAAAATGGGAACTATTTCCACATAGTGGGTTTTTCCCACCCTGGCTACAATTTGAATTGCTAATTCACTGCCAGATGTGCAACCACAGACTCTGTGACAAAAATCCTTTTCCTACAGTACTTGATTATTTCTCATTGAGAATCACTGAGTATATTACAGGATTATATCTAGCCCAGGTCGAGGGTTTCCATTTTTGTATTTAATTAAAGAGCACTCAGAAATGGGTAAATTCAAACCTATGTTCATAACATTTTAAATAATTTAGAAGTGTAACCTTCTGAGAGAAACATTATTTATGAAAATATTAAAGGTGAACTCCTGTCTCAAATAAGGTCTGTGGGAATTCTTCATTGCTTTTACATTCTCCAGAGATTTTCTTTTCTATTTAAAAAAATCTACCTGCAGTTTTTAGCAACTCTACCATTAGTTTTTAGTGCAATTCTACCTCAGTCCCAAAAGATAAACCTAATTCCAGAGTGTAATGACAGATTATACAGAAAGAACATGCAGGAAAATTCTTAGCAGGCAATATAGCACTTACATAAATTGTTAACCCTTCCCTCCCTGCCCCCAACTTCAGTCAAAACAGAATAACTTGTCCAAAGAAAGTACAAGAACTGGAAAAGGTGTGGAAATTAATGACCAGAATTCCAGTTTGGGAAAACCTGCAGCATGTTATGATCTATGTTATTCTAATTGAAAGCTATCTTACCATATCTGAAATAAGCATACAGCATGTGCAAATAGGTATTTTACCGATTTTAGTACCAGCACAGTTAATGATTTCCAAAAGCATAACACAAAAAATGAAGCTAGTTTGGGCATTTGAATTCAAAAGCCTGAAAACCATTAGTGAATTAGGAGAACAGCTTGGGATTCAGGGAAAATCCAGACCAAGTGCTGGCTGTGTGGTCACCTTTGGTCCACACCAGAGATGCTAACCCTGCATGGGGTAGATGTGAGCTGAGCTGCACATGCTCTCATCGTTCCAGAGATGGTTTTTATCTTTGTGTCTATTTCTTCTTGAGTAGTAGAACAGATTTTGAACATAACAGCACCTGCTGAAATGTCTGAGTACATCCAAATGGATGTTTTGATCACTTGTTCTCCTCGTTCAGCATTTTTAATTTTCAACTTATTGTCATAGTTTATATTCCCAAGCATAAACACAAGACCATGTGACTAAAATTATGATGGCAAGAGGTTGCTGTGCCACACACAGTAAACATTGATGCTTCTTTCAAAACCCTTTTTGAAATGTCCCCTGAAGCCCATCAGCAAGTCAGACTGAGTGAAAGGCGATCAAGTCTCTCACCTCTGAAAAGAGAACTCCCTGATGAGGGGCTGCCATCCCTGTCCCTGTTCCATCTCTCGACACTGACTCGGGACCCTCCAAGAGCCACAGCCCAGATCACTGCTTCCAGCACCAGCAGGGCCAAAGGATATGAGAGTTAAGCCCTTGATGACATGGAAAGATGTGGCACTGGAGACCTGCTATCCACCACAGCTGGCACCTGAACTCACCTGGTACTTTTCAGCAGGCAGCTTTGAACCTGCTGCCTGAGACAGGAACATTTCTTCTTTCTTCCTCAGAGCCCTTGCCTTGAGACCTAAAGGCTTGATAAGATGAGGTATCACTGTTGTCTTACTGGCATCTAGCTTGGAGCTGAAGAATTTGGGGATATTGGGGCTTTTGGGCAACTTCCTTTCCCAGCAACTTGAAGTCCAGTACCTCTTATAAGCTACTGAAACTCCACTGGAACCCATTTCTTCAGAGCAATCAGATGTTTTGTATCAGTGCTCTCTTTCAACTTCCTGTGATTCCTCAATAATTTTTCCCTGAGGAGTCTTCAGAAGCTTTACAAAAGGAAATTAATGCCAATATTCCTTCTTGAGTAATTCCTCCATGAGAAAATAAATTTGAATTTCCTAATAGGCTGAAGGCATTAGCAGTGTCACTTTATGCACTGTGAAATACAGCTCTAGTATTCTCCTAGGAAAAGGCAGTAAGGCATCTCAAAGTCCCATGTATTATGGACATGTTATGCTAAAAAGACATTATATGTCTGCCATAATTACTGATGAATGCTGTCCAGGACAACCAGTCTTGGTTTCAGATTTTAAATGCAGCTATATTTTTTAACATCTGGAGTAAGCCTGTGTTCAGATGGGTAACGAGGATCATCCCTGCAAGCCACACTCTTGATTTAACAACGTGAAACATTGCTGAAAGAAGAATTGAAGATTGATGTGACCTCTACTCCTGTGCTACTGTCAGACTAAAAACACCCCTCCTGTTCCATATATTTTGCATTGAGCCATTTGTCAAAATTCTTCAAGGAAACTACTCTTCATCTGGTTTCTCTAAGAGTTGTACTACTTGAAACTAGATTAAACTTGTACAATTTTCTCATGCAATCTTCAGATCTATACTTGTCCATTCCAGTGTGACCTACATCTGTTAGGTAGTGCTGCTTTTGACACTGAGAACAAATTATGTCATATCACCTGTCAGCTCCATGGAGGACACAGTCTGCTCTGGCCATGCATTTCCAGCAGTATGCTAAAGACCTGCATTGCCATTCCTTATGTCTACACACCCTCGTGGTCTTTATTAATTGTTCTCCTTAGTCTGTAGAAATTATGTTCTGTGCACCTACATTTCTTTTAAAGGATATCTTTTTGTGCCAGGTTTACATAGGCATTAGTCACCTAACACTGCAAATGAATACAGACAAGAGCAGGCAGACAGCTGACCTGCCCACGCTCTTCTGGTAATGCCTCTGAGTGCCTACCTGTATCAGTCTGGTTCATGCTCTGGTTAGCTCACCAAATTCCCTCTTAGCCAGCTCACTTCATATTTTCCATGCTCTAGCTATTCCTTTCTGGTGGCTAACCTTGAGTTGTAATTAGTGTATTTGAAGAATTCCCACTTTTTTTTTACATTTACAGTTCTTTACCTTAATCACTTCCTTTTTAAGCACAAACATGTATTTCCAGGGACATTTGTTACTGCATTTGAGTATTTCTGTACTTTTTAAGGATTTAAATTATATTACTTTTGTTGTTTTATCGTCTTTTTAGAAGTACTTTCACCCCAAAAAATTCCCTTTCATGGTTTAGTATCATGATAAGTTTCAATACAATTGTTTCCATGAGAATGCTTTGTGTAAGATAATATGAAGGAACTGAAGCTATGAAAATAATAGTTTAAAAATATTCTGAGCACTGTAGCAGATGATGTTCTTCAAATCCTTTTTCTGACATGGGTTAACTTAAGCTATGTGCCATGAAAACTGAAAAGCAACATGTAACAGGGAGAACTTCATCCCTTATCAGAAAATCTTGGACTCCTGATTTTTTATTTTCACAAGTTAGCATTCTGTAGATTAAAAAAAAAAAAAAAAAAAAAAAAAAGCAGGAAGAAGTTAATGGAGTGTTACACAAGCTCTGGCACTTTTTGTGATACACGACTTTTCAGGAAAGAATTGTCCAACACAAAGTTCCCTCACCCAGAAAGTGGGAATCGAACCACTGGCTGCCTGTCCTTTGAAAGCACTTGCAGTTTCAGAAGCCCTTTGGCAAAGACAAATTCAGGTGTCAGCTCCATGGAGGATTCACTGTGCATTGCTCTGTGAAAAATCCTGAAGGGTAATGCTCCCTCAATTGGGTGAGTTGCCTGAAGCAGTTTCACTGTGTCAGTACAGAGCCTGAGAGGCTCACGGCAAGGAGAACAACACAGGTCTGATGCCTCTGATACCATCATGAACCCAGTGAGGAAAACAGGTGAGTGATGCCATTCCAGAACAGCCACTCACGGTGTGCAGCACACAAACAAGCCTAGGCTGCATTCAGAGAAACATTCCCACAGTTATGTCCATAGCTGCCTATGGAACTGGACAAAAGACTCACTGAGCAATGACCACAAAAAAAAAAAAAAAAAAAAAAGGAAAAAGAAAAACTGAAAAGTGCTACAGCAGAATATTCTTGCTAATATAGGCTATACCACATGTAAGATCAGCACAAAACCTTTCTGCAGATCAGCTGCAGTGATTATTTTCAATCTGGTAAGGGAATGTTCTCTGCCTTCTTTTCTCTCTCCCCCATCTCTTAATGCTTTCTCTATTGTCATGGCAAATTTCTAAATTTGCTTGCATTCTGCAGTTAGGTAACACCAGATTTTAAAACCCTGTCTTTCTGAGTATATATATAATCCTGGTCACCAGGCAAAATTTGATATTAAGTGATGTTAAAATGATGAGATAAAAAATATCTGAAATTCTAGAAATTTGGCTAGTGAAGAAGGAGAGCCAGTCCTCATGCAACAAGGTGAAAAGTAGCACCATTAGCCAGACGATAACATGGCCCAAGGAAATTTCACCAGAGCCACGATTTTATTTTCCCTTGCCTATTCCCAAATTCCTCTTTACTGTTGGGATAAATACACAAGCACTGGAGAATGAGAGGTCACTCTGCACAACATGCAATTAGTATATTATATACTGTCATAGTTTTTTTCCAAATATTTCAGTGTTAGTTTGAGCAAAGAGAGGATATGACCAGTGCCAATCCAGCCTTTCAGGATTCCATGGACAGACAGCAGTGCAAGAGAAGATGAGGGGATCAGGCATTTGGGGATCCTCTGCAGTCAATGATATATAAACTGTTGTTGTCCTGACAGTAATGAAAACAAGACAGGGAAGGTACAGATCTTCAGGCTACATGTGGTGACTAATAAATCAGATGTTGTGGAGTCTGGTTTACTGCAGGAAGGTAAATTTAATGAAAACTTGTGCCTGGCAGGAGGCTCTGCAGCTCATGAACAGACTATGGGGAAAATACATTCTGGAGAAATGACACAAAAAGCCACTATCCAGGCCTTGGCAAATTGACTCAAAAGAGACAATTGATGTATTTTGACACAAAGGGTGGAGGAAAATAAGTAACGGTGCCTCTGGATGCTAGCATTTTCCAGAGAATTGCTTCTACATCTTAAATTTATACACTTATACTTTAGGGACAAGGTCAAAATAATTAACAACAAAGCAGGCTCATTGCGCCCAGTTTAGGGCATCTGGAAGTTTTTTCATGTTACATTTTGTGAGCTGAGGTTATTTAATTTCAGAATCAAAATATTGTGTTGTCTTGCTACAATAACTTGTTACTTGTTTTGTCTGTTTTGAAGAAAATTTGATTTTGAAATAATGAAAATGAAGCTGTACTGTACCTACATACCTGAGGTTATCAGATCAGGGTGGTGAAAATAGTTAATATCCTCAGATGGACAGCCCTTCCTTCACCACCCCACTTCTCAAAAAGCAAGTTATTCTTCATTCTCTGCCCTGTCTCATGGAAAAGAAATTAAAACTTAGAAGAAACAGAAGTGCAGCTTATTTGTTCATAGTGTGGGGGAAAAAAAAAAAAAAAAAAAAAAAAAAAAAAAAAAAAAAAGAGAGAAAGAAAAAGAAAAAAGTTTTTAAAAAAGATTTTAAAAAAATTTAAAAAACTGAGCTTTACAACAAATGCATAAAAGATAACATTGTAGACAAATGTTTCAGCAACTAAAAAACTTCACGAGCACAACAGGTATGTGTAACTTGTTATGTTACTTTGTGGCAGCAAAATTGTTTTGTTCATGGATAATGTCCCATGACATTATAATCAAATTCAAGAGAAAAAAAAACTTCCACAGAAAGGACAATAAAAGGCTTGAGCGAAACATCCATTTTGTTAGGTAAAGTTCTCTTAAAAATGTGGGTTTCCTCTGCAAAATAATGAGAATTTACCTTGATATCCCTGAGCAGGAATCACACCTGAAGTTTCCGCTTCTTAGTCAAAAGATTTCTCTCAGCCTATCCACATCTTCTGGAAAAACAGACTGTCCTGCTCTGTACTGCTGTGATTGGGGCACTTCTGGGAGGAAGGCAGAGAGGAAGCCAACTCATTTCTACAACATCATTCCTGCAGCTTCACAAGTTGCTGAATTCCAGAACTTTTTTACTTTATATTCATAAAATATTGAAGAAAATATAATTTTATGCCAATTTTTAATTTCAGGTCAAATTGAATATTTGCCTTAGTAGATTTTCTTTTTGTCTTGTTTTGTTGGGGTTTTTTTGTTTGTTTGTTTGTTTGTTTTTACAGTATGAATATAAAGAATATAAACTTTCAGATTCAACTAAAATTTTGTCTCTTTTCTCTGAAGCTGAAGAGATAAAGAGCAACTAGCATTTTGGGAAGGGGCATGGTGAAGGGAGGGCTGTCCAAATAGGTGATTTTGCTGCTTTCACAACCCTGATGTGATCACCTTTGCCAAAAGAGCAGCTGCAGGATGAGGGCTGATGCTTGTACTGAGCTTTGTCATGCCTGTTCACCAGCCCTGAGAGGGAGGGTTCCTGCAGCTTCTTGCCCTCTGTTGGGTGGGAAGGGAGGGTCACCTTTTCAGAAGGGACAGCTCTGGGGCACTTGGCCCTTTATGCCACATGTATGGAGGGGCCAAACCTCCCACATCATCACACACTTGGGACATGCTGAGTCAATGGACCTCAGCAGAGGCTGGAGCCCAAACCCCACACAGCGTCAGTGATGCAGCTGGGCTCCAGCCCAGGCACGGCACTAATATATGGGATAGGTGTATCTGCATTATCTTCAAAATACCCTGTAATGTAAAAATGCATTCAGATGTTGCCAGCTAAAGTATAACCATGCCATATCCTGCCCTGGGCAGAAGAGTTGATATAAATTATTTCTGTTCTGTGTTGTTCACTCCCATCCTCACGCCATAGGTTGCTTCTCCCTCAGATATGTTCATATGATATTTTGTCTTAAGAAATTTACAATAAGTCAGAGCACTAAAAATCTGTACTAAAATCAGTCCTTTGGAGAAGAAGTAAAGATTTTTTTTTTTAGGAAAAATCCTAGATGTACATTCATCTAAGACACAGGAAAAGCCCCTCTCCAGACAGAACCGAACACATATGATAGCATTCTTTTCAATGCAAAGACCACTTAGGTTGACAGAATATGCAAGTTACTTGCAACAATTAAAATAATACAGGTTTCCTTTCAAAACACTGCTGTCACAGAATAGTCACAGAACTGTTTTTACAGATAGCTTATGCAAAAAACTTCTTAGGATTAAAACAAACTGTAGTAACACGATAATCTTCAATATTGCTATTAAAAGTCCTAGTAATGCATTAATCAGAAAATCATTGTCAAGTTTTCACCTTCTCACTTAGAGAAGAACACTTCTGTCCCTGCAATTAACTGAGCAACAGGCAAAAACTGAGCCACAAAACCGGTACTGATACAAGCACCAAAAACAGACTATCAGCAACAAAATAAATAGAAGAACTCTGAAAAATGCTGATTTTAGCACAGGATACCCTGAGCCCTGTTTGGCAGTCTACGATCCAGGAACAAGCTTATGTTTTGGGAGGAGCTAAAGGAAAAAGAAATAGAAAAATAATTTTTAGAAAAATAAACCCATAAACTTTTACCAGCAGTTCAAAATTTCAAAGTGAACTTCATGAAGTACTGCAGGGGATGAACAGTGGATGAAAAGAGGAAGGTTTTTTGATGCTGAACACAACCATTACCAGCGATGCCCCTCTCGGTCCCCAATAAACAGAGAGAAAACAAGACCCGATTCAAAACTGATCGCGGGAAAACCGGAATCCCAACCTGCGTCTCATCCCGTAAACCGGACCCTGCCGTAGCCAAAGGTGGGAAGTCAGGGCTGGCAAGGCGTAGCGTCACGCCCTTCTCTGCTCCCGCTGCCGGGGGTCCCGTCCCCACGGGGCTGCAGAGCAGCACCCCGGGAGCGGGAGGGGGTCACACAGCACCGCACGGCTCCGCTCGGCGCTGGGGGCACAGGCGGCGGCAGCAGAGGCGCTCAGCCCCGGGCGGGATGCCCGGGATATTCGGGATACCCGGGATATTCGGGATGCTCACTCACCCTGCGGTTGCGGTCTGCCTCCCGCACCTCCTCCTCCTGGGGCCCTTGGCGGATGAGCGCCTTCAGCACGATGCTGTTGTTGGTGCAGCAGGCTCGGAAGAGGCTCAGCGCCTCGGGACTGTCGCGCCCGTCCCCCTCCAGGGACCAGAGGTCCTCGTCGTCGTCATCCAGCCCTCCAGGAGGGTAGAAGGAGTCGTCTGAAGCGATGCTGCAGGTGTCGGGCAGCTCGGAGAAGTCCTCGTACTCGTAATCCTCCTCCTCCTCCTCTTCCTCCCCTCCGCCCGGCTCCTCGGCGGCCGGCCCCTGCTCGGGGCTGCTCTCCGCCTGGGCGCCGGGCATCTCCTTGGCGGCGGCGGGCGCGGGGCAGACGCGCTCCCCGGGCAGCTGCTCACCGTGCCCCGACAGCAGCACCATGCCGGCCTGGGGCGGGGGGTCCGGGCTCCGGCACCGCCGGCAGCCGCTGCCCGCCTCACGCGAGTGTCAGCCCCTTCCCGAGGGTGGCCCCGCGGCAGCCCGGCCGCCCCCCGGGCCGGGGCATGCCGCCGCCTGAGGAGAGGGTCCGGGGCCGCTCACTGCCGGCCCGGGGAGCTGCCGCCTGAGGAGAGGGTCCGGGGCCGCTCACTGCCGGCCCGGGGAGCTGCTGTCTGCGGGGAGGGTCCGGGGCCGCCGGCCCGGGGAGCTGCTGCCGGCGCGGGGAGAGGCTGCGGGCGGGCAGGGCGGCTCTGCGGAGCGCAGGCAGCTGTGGAACTGGCGGCCCGTAATCCGCTCAGCATCGCTGTGGAGGCTGGGGCGCGGGTTTAGCGGCGGGGCGCGGTGCGGGGGGAGCGGGCGGCTGCTCCCTGCGGGCCCGAGCTGCAGGTGCGGGGCCGGCCCGAGCGCCCCGGGCTCCTGCGCCGCGCCCCGGGGCTCGGAGCGGCCCGGCCCGGCTGCCGCTGGTCCCGAGAGCCGCCATCGCCGCGATGCGCGCAAAACTTTTCAGGAATACAACCGGCCTGTGCGGATTCCGTCTTTTGAAATAGGGAATGACTGCACGGAATTTCTGTGCTTCGAATCACTTCGAATTACTTCGAAGTAATTTAACGAAGCCCTGACTCTTTACCAACTGTAGAGATACCGGGCATGTACTTTTTACAGAAGGCATTTGGAGATTAGCTTGAGAGGAATAATGCATGTATAAATTGAGTTCCTGCTTTGTCACAGTTCCTCTAAAGTCTCTTTTCCCTTTCAAATGCCACGGATTAGCACTGTTCTCTGGCAGGGAAACAGTGGGGAGAAGCCCTCTGGCCAACAAAATAGGATATTTGCTTTCTTCAACAGCTTTTTGAAGTGAATCTCATATATTTGACATCAGCAAGTGAATGTCCAAGGTCCAAGTCCCTGTCTGTCTGAGAGAAACATGATGGTATTTCTGCATGAGGTGAGGCAGAGTATGAGCCATGTTTTTTACACTAAAAGAAGGTAGGAAGGAAAAGTAAAATGTAATTGTGAGTAAAGGGCCCCAAATAGCTGGTGTTCACTGTCTTCCAAGAAAACATTGTGTACACCAGACATGATGGGTAATACAAAGCCCTGCAGCTACTTGCTGAATCCTAACTGGCAAGGTTATCCCAGTGCCAAGCAGGAGGATATCTGTAAGCAGAATTAGTATTAAATAGCTTCCTGATTGGCTGCTTCTGCAAAGGAGCTAAACTGGGAAAGAAGGAGATTAAACTATCCCCTCACCTCCAGACACCTCTGAGATAATAGCTGGCGTAGATTACCAGCTCTGCTCATGCTGCCTGTCTCCCATTGTTTGCTGGGGTAAAGACAGGCCCTGTCTCCACTGCTGCTGGGTGTGTCTGCTCCAAATCAAACGCTTCTGAGCTGGCTTTACCTGTAGAATTCATTTTTTTACACTTATTGCCTATCCATTTGTTATATGTTTGCATTCAAAGAGTTTGAGGGCTCAATTCATTTAACTTCTTGTTTTTTTAGTAAGTCTCATTTTTCCTGAGATCCTGCAGCTGGTGGGAGCATTTGAGTTTTCTCAGCCTGAACTCATCAGAAAAGCCCAGAAAGACTCTTGGCTCTAGTAACTTCAAATAGCAGAAAAAAGCCCCAAAATTCTACAAAACTACAGGGGAACAAGGGTTTTTTTAATAAAGATTCAGCTCATCTGTAAGAATTCATTAATCAAATATACTTGCTTTGTTTCTGTCTTATAAAATCAATCCAGAAGAATAAAGATTTACCGTATTACCAGACTGTTTTTTAAAAAGTTATGTGGCATCTGTTAGCAATGAGGCAGGGATCAGTATCTTTGAATATGAAGAAAACCAAAACCAACAAAAAAAAACAACCTTGAAAAACCTTAATGCTAACTAGAGGGAAAACACAGCTCTACAGGAAAAAAAAAGTTTGACTCTGAAAAGTCATCCTTTTTTCTCTTTGTCTTCAGTTTACCTTATCAGCTTATTAATAGAGAAATGAATCCGTTTTTTTCCTACAGCTATAATAGTCCTGCAGGGACCTTGGAGATGAAAACTGGTTTCTCTCACCTCAGCCTGTTACTTTCATCTCTTCTCTCAAAGAGCACTGCTATACTGCTTGAGCTTTCAAAGCAGGGTGTCAGGCTGGAACAGGCCAGACATGATGTTTCTCCTTGAGTTTTTCACTTTTACAACTGGCATTGAGGCTGTATTTCAAATTATTTAACCTGCATACAGCTTGACAATAAACTGATGCAGCTAATTGGGCGTAAACTGTTACCTGACTCCTTAAGATGCTGATGCAGCCATTTATCTTGTCACACAGAGGTGCCCACCAAGGCTGCTCTGCTTGGGCACAGACATAGATGTAAAGCAGATGATGTCTGGTTTCTTGGTTCTTTCAGTGACACAGCTCACACGTGAAAAACAAGGCTTCTTGTCACTTGTGCTGCAGCATGTAAATCAAATTAAAAGAGTGTGAGGAAAGGCCATAGAGTAAGTCTGCAGATTCTTTCAAATTATCAAAAAAACCCTTCGTTTTCATGACATTTGTAAGATGATAGCCTCCACCATTGATCTGGAAAATAAACCACTTAATATAATTGAAATTAAATGATAGTATTTATAAAACTTTGTATCAAAAGCAAAGAAATAAACACTATCATCTCAAAGTAAATACCCCAGAATTATCAGTCATTATCATCATCCATATCTCATCAAAATCTATTGCAGGGAATTACCAAGGCAGGAAATTAAAATACCCAGAGCAGATACCACCAGGCCCTATGCAGACAAAGCTTGAAAAAAACCAATTTTTGGAATGCCTATAGCATGGGATGCCCCCAGTTTGTCTCACTAAGGTTTGTAAGCCATTCCATTTATAAAACATTCTGAAATTGAAATTTAATGAGATTTATGTACAATAGTAAAGACAAGAGTAAGATAAATAGTAAGACTCAGTGAGTATTATATGTTCTTCTTACATTCAACAATTTAACCTAAGGAAAAAATTCATAACACACTGAAAGCTATTGCCAGTATTCTTAAAAGATGAAATCTAGTCATTCCAACAGCACTGGTTTCCAAAATAAAATAAAATAAAATAAAATAAAATAAAATAAAATATGTTTAGTTTTGATTGTCTCTATTACTCAGGTGTCTAAAATTTCTGAATAACAAGAAGCCTGATTCTTTGGGGTTTTTTTACCCATCTGACATCTAAGCACTTTTGAAATTCATTGTGTATTTCTCCCTGCCTTAGTTGATCTGCCTGTGAAAACCCCCTAGGTAATCTGAGGCTGAGTGGGCACTTGTTAATAAAACATTTAGGAATTGCTGGTGTATTCCAACCAACTGGAAATTTCAGCCCCTTCAGTGATCCAAGGGTTTTACAAGCTCTTGGTGGCACACCAGGTGGGTTTCTGTATCCTTGTGGCTCCTCACCCATTGCTGTGTAGGGAGCAGGTGAAAGGATGGAGCAGCATCTCGTTACCTGGCAGAACCTGCAGTTGTAGCAATACCACAGTGTTAAACTTGAGAGCCAGCTCACTTATACCCTCTCTCTGTTTAGCAGCTTGTAAAAGCTCTGAGATGCACAGAAGGAGTTTCTGTGGGCAGCTCTCTTTCACAGCATTTCCACCAGTACCACTAAAGGAAGTACAAGGAAACCTCTCTTGAGCAGCCTCCTATTTTCACAGATGGGAGAGGAACTGAAGCCCCCGAAAGGCCAGGGTGGGGAGTGGGTTTGGTGGCATGGCCTAAGTCAGCATCATCCCAGTGCTGACCTGGTCCATGCCAAAGGCCACCACAGGTGGCTGGAGGGAATGGGGGCACCGAGGGAACAACATTCTAAAAGAGATAAGATACTGCTTTTTACTGACAGCATCTTCTGGAATTTTGGGAAGAGACTTTCAGAATTACTGCGTCCAAGCCTGTCATTGGACCTCAAAACAGAGTGCCTGAATCTTCAAAAACTGTCTGCTTGAAGTTAATCTCAATATAGGCACAGTTGTAAGCAAACTGGTTTCTGGGATTGCTGAGTTCTTGGCAGAGCTAGCAGGCTAATAAATCCAACCTCTTGTTTATTATGCCTAATAATGTATTTTTGATTGGGGTGATTTGCTAGGGCTGTAGCAGGACTGTAAGCAGGCTTGCTGCTGTGAGGCATCAAAGTGCAATTAACCTAGTCAAAAAACATCAGGTGGTGTACTATTGGCAAGGTATGTGTGAAGGAGGCATTCAAGGTAAAGAATTAAGTTGAAGAAATGATTAAGAAAATGTTCCCTCTCAATTACAAAGAGCCAAGGAGAGACAGAGTTTTTTTCCTATTACCTGACTGGGGGTGTCGGGGAGAGCATTTGTAAATGAACAGATTCAGCAGCACTTGCTAAGACTGCCCCACTTTAAAAAGTCCTTTGGAAGGAGAAGGGTTGGAGTCTCAATTTTCCTAAGCTCTGGCCAAGACTTGATGTGAAATCCTGGTTGATCTGAATAGTAACAGCTGCTAAAGAGCGATGAGTGGAAGTTGCAATATGTTTCCTAGAAACCAAAGGCTTGAGCTGAATGATGAGAGCAGAGACAGAGAATGAGAAATATTAGCAACAATCTTATTAAATGTTAGTGTTTTCTCAGTTGCTAGTATTTTCCAGCACTTGCTCAGTCAGATTAAATGCTGTTTAAAGCAACTGTAGTGCCAGTTTATTGGTATCTCCATGCAGTTAATACAATAAAGGGACATAAGGGTATAAATGTAATACTAGTTCATTTAATTTCATTTATTACCTAGGCACTGGCTGGTGGGGGTCAGCTTCACTGGAGAAGAATGCAAGCTACTTAAATCCTTCTGGATTATTTCCTCAAGAGTGTAAAGAACGAGCAATGTAGCATTAGTAAGGCACACCAAATATGCTAATGGTCTGCTTTTACGTGTGGTTTGATATTTTTGAATGTGGTAGGTAGACGTGGAGGAGGCTGTGCAAGTGAAGACGGGAGAGATGGAGAGTGTTCTAGCTTCCACAGAGCTGCTCTTCTCAAATATATGCTGCTGTAGAGTGTGATCTGAATGATGCTGAAGATCCTTGAGGCTCTTCAATAATTCTTCGGCATGGAATTTCTGTTTTCATATTTCTTTCAACTTCTGTCTCAGGGAATTTCTTGGGAGAAAACTGTTGAAAATTTGTTGTTGTCCAGATGTTGCTTTATTGATGAAATCCAGAGATTTGCATAAAATCTTTGTCTGGGAGTCTTCCATCTCTGAAGAGTAGATTTTTAAAATCACCTCTTCAAAATAATTATTTTTCCTTTTTACTTTGCATATTATTTCTTAAAATGCCACAAAACTACATAATAATATGGAAACGGCCATGACTCGAAATGTCAGTGGATTTTTTTTTCTTGGAGGAAGGCTAATAAAGATTAAGAGAAGGAGAGAAAAATGTTTCTCAAACTATAGGTTTAATTTTATTTTTCTGTATTTTGATATCTTTTACCAAAATAACTCAATATTAGGCATTAATACATGTATAAAAATTATTAGGGAAAAAAATCCCACATATATATTCCATTGCTAGATTAAAATTATCAGGTCATCAAGGCTGGGGGTGGGGGTTGACTGGATTAGTGCACATGAGAATTTATTTGTGAACTGTTATCTTATTTTTGCACTCTACTGAAGCAGAAGACTCCCCATATATATGTGTGAAAACGTGTCTCTCTGTTGGATATATAGCATAAATAAGTAATGTTATTTTTTTACCAAAATCTTTTGTTCCTCCTGAAGGAATTCTTTCTACATATAGGGCATAAGCCATGTATCTGCTTCAAATTTTCCTAAAATGACTCCTCTTCCTTTATTGTGAAATTATGCAGCCAAAAATAGTCTGGTTTGATGCTGGTATGAGTAAGCCTGCTGATGCCATTCCATATGGAGAAAGTGTGTAGCATGTCTTTGCTTGCACTTCTGATCACTTCTCTTCTACAGATTCCTGCATGGCTGTGAGAGCTTTAAGCCTCTCCATCCCTGAGGTTCTGTTCCTGAATAACAATAATGGTACTTCTTTCAACTCCTGGGAAGTTTGGGACCTGAGGACATTGCTGTTTGATGAGAGTTTCTGATGGTGTTTGAATTCAAGTCTTGGAAGTAGCCCAGAGACGTGTCACCTATCCTTACTTTTGCTCTGCATCAGGAAACTGTAAGGAAGTCAGTGATAAATTCATCCTAATTTTAATCTTTCTGACAAACCCTAGAGAAAGCCTTAATATGTGACCCAGTTTCTATTTCTGAAATATTATGGGTTTAATCCTCTTTCTATTTCAGTTTTGTCTAATTCAAACTGGGGATTGGATACTGCTATCTAATGCAGTCCAGTACTGCAAAAACATTGGTATAAAAGCAGAAACAGAAATATTTTCAAAAAGTAAAGAAAATAAAGGGGAAATCTAGAATTTTCTGCCATAATTTATTAATACATACCATTTCATTTTATTATCCTCTCTCCTGTAACAATTTGGAGTGCTTTAGACTTTAGCTTGCATTGAATGACAGTTTTCAGAAAATATCTCACCTTATGCTGGAAAGGTGAATGTCATAATCATTTTATAGATCCTGAAATTGAATTGCAGACTACTCAAATGCAACAGAGCATTGTATAATATTGCATCAAACATACAGATATCTTATTTTGGCCTTACTTAACTGCTTTAAATGACTTGTGGTTGAAATGGCTTATCCATACATCCAAATAATTAGGCAAATGGGGTATAGGGTATGGTTAACTGGGACCATTAGAGAAATCCATCTGAGTACATGTGGTGTAGCTCCTTCAAGGGCTACAAATGGTCATCTTGGAACTATTTCTCATTTTAGAACACAATGAACACTGGCCAGAAAATTATAAGTAGCACTTTAGGACAAAGAGTTATTAGAATCAGTGCATTGGATTTTTCTCCAACTATTTCTTCTACACTCTTAAATACAAAGCAGGATACTGAGATACAAAGTGGTCTCCATCAAGGCTGTGTGGATACAAATCCAGTTTGTTGCCTTAGTAAGGAATTTCAGAGATTGAATTTGTTTCTTCATACAAAAATCAAAGTATCAAGTATCAAAATAATAACATCATGTATTTGGAAATGTGAATCCTTGTATGTGCAATGAGTCATGCTAAGAGAATTTCTTATTTTTCCTTTCCCACCTCTTCCTCAGATAATTGGTCTCTCTGGTGTTAACTGCTGTTTCATCAGACTATGCAAACATGTGAATAACCAGAGGCTTTTATTGAAAGACAAATATATTTACATATTCTGGAAAAAGCTTTGTGCATGTATTTCAGTGATTTAAAGAATTAGTGTCCTGATAAGATGTGTTTGGTTTGAAAACATTTTAGAAACTCACAGAATAACCATGAGGCTATTATTGTTTCCCTGTTGTGTGCATTATCTATTAGGTTACCTTGTCTCTAATAGGATCATACTCATTTTCATCTTTACAGAAATGCAATGTTCTCCAATGAGATTATTTAATATTATCCTGAAATCATTAAAATTGCCATACTGCCAGGTTAAAATAAACAGATGCTTATCTTGCCCAATGGTTCCATTGTTTCTTGGTGTTTACATAATGTAATTTTCACAAATCATAAACATCATGGGGCTCATCCCAGGAGATTTTCATGTGAAAGCAGATTATCTGTAAAACATTCCACTTTAGAAATCATACCTCCCATGTGATCATCATTTAAGCAATTTTAAATATCCTACTCACCCTGTTTCATCCGTTTTTATCAGAATTCTTCCATTTCAGGAAATATATTTCCATTAATTTGCCGGAGAAGGAATTAGTGGGGTAAGTCAGTAGCTAACTCTGACTGCACTGTTGTGCATCCTCTGCAGTTCAATTTCAGTTCTGTTACTGCCCATATACCCCTGTGTGTATATAGGATATGAAAGTGAAGAGCTGTCCCTGCTCAGAGGATGTTCTGTCATGGAGGGCAGGTATGGAGAGTCCTTCTGACTCCCTTTACAGTGCTAGTTAACAAGTAGTGCCAAATGGAGAGAACACTCTCTCCCTCCTATGCTGGTCTCATTGTCTGCATTTTCTTGACAACTCTATGTAAACTCTGTTACTGATTCAGGAGAGGACACAGATGTTTCTGTGTGGTTGTATTTCCTTTGGAAACATCCCATGGGTCCAGCGTGATTTCCTTCTATTGCTTCTTGCATGTCCAGCAACAAGTATGTTTTTTAACTTCCCCTGTAAGAAGGATGGCATCAAGGGATGATATTTCCATAGTCAAGCCACTTCAGAAGCAGCAATTAACAATTAGAAGACACTGAGATAGGTAAATATTATTATCTCAGCTTTTCAGCTGGTGAAATTGAAATAAGGAGGTGAAGGTCAATGTCTTCCAATTTAAAATTTATGGTTGGACTTCGATGGCTAAATTAATGACATGAATTGCAAACTTTTGAAGCCTATAAAATCAAAAGGACTTTACATTTTCAGGAATCATGGAAATCTGAACACTAATTTATATGCCATAAGTGTTGTAACCAAGTTAAATGTTCTTACTTCAATTTCTAGGGTAATGTTAAGTCATGGTCAAAGATATCTTCAATCTTTTTAGGTTTTAGAGTTTTTTCTTATGTATAATGGTAGATAACTGCATTTGCACCCTCTGTTTATTTGCACTTATAGTATCAAAATCTTGTGAGGAAATTTTCCTTAAATATCACGGCTGCTCTTAAAGTTAAGTTGTACTTAGATTTCTCTGTTTGGCTTCACTACAGACTGTCTCATATTTATGAAGGAAATTGCACACTAAGTGAAGGAAAAATTATCATCTGTTCTGAGGGTGGTTGAGGAAGAGATGAAAATAGGCACTTTCTTCATGAAGAGGGAAGAAAGAGCATCTTGCTTCCCCAGAGGACAGCAGCAGGGGAGGGACAGGGCCAGAGGGGTCAGTTCTCTAGAAGAGGGTTTGCACTGGATTCCTCTCCACATGCATGCAGTCCTGTTTGAAGGGGACTCCAGATATGGTGGCAAGTGGTGATACAGACCACGAGTTGTACAGTGTGCTTTCACCACACATGGGTAATTTGTTAATGAAGTGCCGACCAGATGGCCTCCCAATTGCATCAATGCATTGATTTTGTACTCATCAATTCGGACTATTAAAAGTTGAGGAGGGGGAAGTTATCTGCAGAACTTGAATGTTTTGCACTAATTGGCCCTTTCAGTTCTCTCTCTCACATTAAGGCACACAGCCAAAGCAGAGGTTTTTCCATTTTCAGCACACATGGCAGAGAAAATACAGATATGCTGCCTAACTTAGCAATCAGCAGTGGAAGAAGACAGGTGTTTCCTTTAACTTAGCACATGATCTGACTCCCTGCATGCTGCACATTTCTTCTCCTGGCAGAGGAGTGGAGGAGTCAAGTCAGGTATCTCCTTTCTCATTAGTGCCTGGAGGTGGCATGTCCTGCCTGGAGGTACTGATCATCCTGATCATGCACTGCCCCACATGTGGCCGATCGATGAGGGGAAGCACAAGCTGGGAGCTGCTGCTGAGGCAGATAACTCTCACATCAGAAGCCTGGAGATGCTATTTTGGCAGCCTGGGAAAGGTACATGCTTTGCCTTAATTATGAACACAGTTAGTTATATTGCTCGTTACACTAGTTAGCATATTAGCATTACAAGCAACATAATGAAGCATAATTGGTACAAGGGTTCAGTGTAAACTAATTGATCTGGGAAAAAATGGCATTTCAGAATACAATCAAGAAGAATAAAACTTGCTATTTCCTAGAAATTTCCAGGAGGTATTTCATTTATAAAATAATAAGATCGAATTGAGAACTTGCTAGTAAGCTGATTTAATCATTTTGTTGATTGGTTTATAAAAATGGCATCTTGCTTATCACCCAGCAAGGAGATTTACCAGCAGGGACCTCTATACTGAGCTGTGTTTGATTGGAAACTGCTGAAAATATTGGTTTGGGAATAAGAGGATACATCATGCTTATAAAAGATAAATTGCTGCTAATTTTTGTTGTAAAGGTAAGTATATTCAAGTAAGGTTACTGAGAGAGGGAAAACCATTCTAGTTGCAAAAAGACTGTCAGCACAGCTATAAGGTCTTGCTGTATCCTATGCTGTACAGTGTGCTAACTGCAATAGATAAGATTTTGCCAATCAAAGATAGTGAGATGGCATTCAGCTTCAACCCCCTTCTGTTGCACCTCTTTCTTCTTCTTAGCTAAATTAAAAATACCTTTTCCAATACTGAAAAAAAAAATTGAAATCTAACATTTAGTTTTACAAATTATCTTTTTGCTTACCCAAATCAAACCTACCTTTGGAACCTATAAACTCTTCCTTGTAAAAAAATCAGGGTTTACAATTATAGTTGTGAAATTAATTAAATGCCCTTTAAAAAGCTAAGAAATATTATTTAAATCAATTATTTTATATAATTTAAATGGGCCTAGCTACTAGCAATTTTGGTGAGATTCAATTACTTTTATGTGTGCAAGCACAAACATTTTTCTGGGGAGAAAATCCTATGCTGATGCCATTGGGATGACTTCTGTAGCAAGATGCAAAGGTATAAAATGAGCAGAGTCTTGTTTAACAACTACAGCTGGGATCAAATGCATGCTTTCAGCAGGTGCCACTGGTTTTATAGCACACGAGGTAGTTGTAAATATTTGAATAGCAGGGTCCTGGCACTCATAAAGTGAGCAGAGTGAACAAGCTTTGCAGGTGATTTCACAGCTGGGAGGCTGAGGAGAGAGGCCAGAACCATCCTTCTGGGGATGGGGAGGAAGGCTGGGGGCTGGCCTGGGTGAGGAGCACTGAGAGGAGCAGAGCACATGCACCAGAGGGGAGACCCACATCACCTGCCTGGTCTGTGCCTCTCCCCCTTCTCTCCTGGGGTGACAGCAGCAGGCTTTTCCTGGGATTCAGGGGGTCTTCTAGTGACATTCTCTGTGCTCTTCACCCCATTTTATTTACCTCTGCCAAGTAAATCCCTAGGCAGGTAAGACAAACGTATTAATAACACTTTAAAGCACTTCAGCACTGCAAGAAACACAGAGCTGAGAGCCATGACAGCCAAGTTCAGCACACATAATTTGCCCATTTGAAGGTTTTGCAGTGAGTCATTTTTGGGTGTGTATGCCAAGTGCACTGGCACCAGTGCTGCAAGAGGCAATGTTTCTTCCTGCGGGGTGGTGCTGGCTCAGCGCAGATGGTGCCATTCCCAGCAGTGAATCACCAGGTTTTGTGCAACAGGTGGGTTTGCTTCCTTCAGGGATGAAGGAAGAGCAGGTGGGGTGGGCTGAGTAAGGAGGCCTCCCCTGCCCAGCACTGCAGCTCAAAACTACACAAGGCAGTGACTTCCAGCAGGGTATGAGAGAACAGGAATTTGAACTTTTCAATAAGTCAACAGCTACATGCTGTCTAAATTACATTTAGATATTACATCAGCATTTGAGCTAATTACAAATGTGGAGCAGGGGCACTTTTCTCTGGTAGTGCTCCTCTGGTCTGGCTGGGAAGCTAAGCACAATGTGAGTTAAGTCCCTCATTCTTCCAGAGGAAGACTACCTTCTGAACAGCAATGTCAACAATGTGCCCAGACCAGAGACTATGGAATAGGATTACATCCCAGATCCACATAGCCAGGGCAGCTGCTGACACAACAGAGGGTTACAGTGGAAGTTTTAGCAAAGACTGATGCTGAAAGACACATTAATGGGCTTGAAGTGCTTTGAGATCCACTGTGAGTAACTTTTGAGAACAAGATTTATACTGTTGGGAAAACATGCTATGAATAACAAGAATAGGTCATGATCCTGTGTAACCAACTGTCTTGGTTGTCTCATGTTCCCATTTTTGCTGAAAGTCAGAGCCCCTGAAATCATCTGCTTAGATCTAAATGCCACTTCTAAACTAGAAAGATGAGTAAAAGTGATGGTGACTCTGTTACTTTGCATACCTCATGATTTTGAAGATAATCTAGTGATTTATGTTGCTGAGTACAGGATCTTTGAAAGTTTGAGTGTGGCAGTCCTTGAAATCTGTGAATCCACTGTCATGCATTTTCTACCAAATGCTGCACAAATTGGGAGAATTCTCCAGGTTCATCACCTGCCTAAGCTAATTCTTTGCAATCTGGGACACAGATCCCACTTTCCCAATGCTTGCTGATGGTTACAGTGCAATAATATCTCGATGACTTTGCAAGCTAGCAAATAATTAGTAAAAATTCTGACTAATTTGAAATTTTATAGTTAGGGATCAGCATCTTGAAACCTCACTCACATGTGAGAAGCATATGAAGTACACACCTAACATGGGAGGAACATGTTAGTAGTACAAGAGGCATGCCCACATTTTCTTGCCTTATTATTCTGATGCATGGTCAAAATAATCTTTCAGAAATAATGGACAATCCAGTCCATAATCCAGCAAGTACTTGGCTACTTTTCTGCATGTGCTTTTAAATTTCTTTCCTGTATTGGAAGCTTTTCATGTGTGGCTCAAGGACATAATAAACTGATTTCATATAAGAAGCATCTCATTAGTGGAGAGCCAGCTTCATTAGCTGCAGACCTGTGCTGGACTTTGAGAGAAGTTTCTGCAGTTTGTGATCAATATTAATCTTTCCATGACAGAGGTTCAGCCACTTGGGGTCTGATGTAATTAAGTCAGCTTAACATTTTCCCATTAAATGGAACCCTGTTCTGTTACTTAAAAGTTCATGACACTTAGGAAAAATTCCTTAGATTTTAGTAACTGTGCTTCTATGAGTTTGTTTTTTTTTTTAAAAAAATTCATTTTGCTACATTCAATAAAGGGAAAAAAACAGAACAATTGTGCTGTTGTGGCATGTTAAAAAAAACTGGTGTTGTCTCTGAATATGGTTATTCTGTAAACATTATGATGAATTCTTTTTTTCCAGCAATGTCATATTACAGCCCTTTGAACCAAGCTGACTAGTGATCACCAGCTGTGTGCTTCTGGTTCTCAGAGAGCCTTGATTTCTTCTTTTCAAAGTCCTTGATCCTCTTTTCAAAAATGCTGATCATTCACTACTGCAGCTGAAACATACCTATGTTGGACAGAGAGAGAACCTGTGAAATTCTGAAGAAAAAGATGAAGGCAAATAGGCACATGTATTAGGTATCTAAATACATTAAAATTGTTTTCCTGCTATGGACTGGCACAATCCAGGTCCTAAGCATCTCCTGTTGTGTGCTCTAAATTAGTAGACACTCACAACTCTGTGCTTCATCTCCTTTGAAAAGGTTTTTTTGTGTGCAAAAAAATTTATTTCACAGTATTGCATTGTCTTTTAAAAATCAGATTTCACTTCTACTATTTTTTTTTTCTTTTTCTTTTTGGCCACAAAATATGAAAGTTAAGTAGAGAAGAGTAGTAAAGCTGTTTCTGGACTGTCTTAGAAAAATCAGAATTTCTTCCTGACTGCCTTTACTTTCAGCAGGCTCAAGTTTTTAACAGCCCCCCCTCTCCTTCAAAAGTGTTGTTCAAAACATTTTTTAACCATGATTCCTCATGTGCTTGGCATTCTGCTGCAGTCCCTGATGAGGCAGTGACACACCACAGCTTTTCCTACCTGTGCTGTGTGCAGCAGAGAAGGGGCACTGCCAGGGCTCAGCTGCTGTGGGACAGGCTAAGTAGGGTCTTATCCTCTGTGCAAAGCAGCTTCTTGGGGAGGAGGCCAGCAGGCACCACCCCTCTCACTCTGTTACACAAGAATTCATGAGACATCTGTAGTTTACATAATGGTACCCAGTGTCCAGGCAGCATTTCTCATCAGTAGATAATGAAATGCTCTTTGAAAAAAAAAAAATAGGTCAGTGTTATCATCCTTGATTTACATATTCTGACTTTGAAAAAGGGCATTTTTCTCTTGGTCAGAGCAATGTTAAAAGACAAGGCAGCTTGTGCAAAGATTTAAAACACTTGAGCAATGTGCCTGAGTGAACAAGGCTTATCTCTTTAGTGCTTAAGACCTGTGGCTGAATCCAAAACATACCTAAATTATCCTTGTGTAACTTTGCAGTCATAAAATTAAATACTACTAATTACCTTCCTGACTCTGATGTGTTATATTTTGGGCTGCAGAACAAGCAGTCCCTATAGATTGATTTGCTTAACACTTCACACTAAGACCTTGTCTTTAGTTGCATGTAGTCTGTGTGTGTGCACAGCTGTGCAGGTTAGGATTTTCAGAGCTGCCTGAACAGCTTTATCTTTAGAGGCAGCTGATCTCAAAAAATGTTTTAAAGAAATGCTTCTGTAAAAAAATTCAACACAAACTGAAGTTGGGGGGGGGGGGAAATATTTTTAGGCACATCATGGGGGATTTTCAGTCTCAACATGACACTGGATGCAGGCTTTAAAGTTGCCAGTATTATTTCTGTGCCTGCAATCTTTGTACACCCTATTCCCACAAGCCCTCTGCTGTGGTTCTGCCCCAATGAAACAACAGCACCTTCTTCATGCAGCTCTTCCCATGTTTTACCTTTTTGGTCTGCAGACTCTTGAGACCAGAGTTCCTGTCTTAAATATACTATCTGGCCTTTCTGTACTCAAATGTTATTCAAGAAACTTGCTGTAGGTCCACTGCAAGGAATTTATACTAATATAATATTATTATAGGCTTTTTGATCAGAATTTCACAACATAATAAAAGAAAAATAGATTTAGGAAGAGGAGTGTATATTGTAGGAATGATCATTTGTTTGACCTTAATCTGTCATTGGCAAAGCTTCCAGGCTGCACTGTATTAGCAGATGGATAATGGGCTCTAGCTGAAATTACTTGCACAGTTAAGTATTTATTTTCTCATTTTCCTACAGTGAGAGTCTCTAAGAACAGGGCTGGCATACAAACACTCAGTACATTCCTGCATAAACATGTTGGGCTCATTGTTTGACTGTTTCAGTGAGAAGCTGAGGTGCTGCCATCTCTTCTCCAGTGCTTTGTGTGAGGAACAAAAGCTGGAGCCAGGTAGTCACTGTTGCTTCCCCTGGGGACAGTGGGGAGCCAGGCACAAAAGTGCAGCACATCATTTGGGACAGGTTCCAAAGGACAGGGGGAGGGAGGTTTTTCACAGACTTCACTGGATCATCTTCAGAGTTTTTATCTTAGAATAGCTTGCAAAGCTTCTCAGTGTTGAGCTTTTCAGTGATATCTTTGTGCTGTGTAGCTTTTCTCACTTTCTTAGAGAAAGTAATTAAAAAAGAAAATTTACCACAAAAGTAAACAAAATTAGAAAATCACAAAATTCAGGGGAAATAAGATTCAGGGGATAAAACCAGAGAAAACAATAGAATGAACACTCATTTTGCATGCCTATGATCCTATTGCCTGTAACTTTTGTTAGTAGATTAAAAAGAGCTCTTGCAAAGATTTTTATTAAAGTGCAAGCAACAGAAGAACAAAAATGATCAATGCTGCTAATTACACATCTTCTGATGACTTTGACATCTCTAGAAAGGAATTCCTCACAGCACAACTGGATAAGATATGCATATTTTTTGTCAAGATGACTACTCCCCTAACTGATTCAAATATTATTAGAGCAGAATTAAGTGATGTGCAATTCCTGCCTGTGAACCAAAAATAGTCTCTCATTTGAACACCAAGATGTAGAGGGTTATTGATTATAACTTAAAACATTATAAGCAGATTGTGCACAAAGAAAGGGGGGCATCCAAGGGTTTTGTTCAGGAATAATGCATTTATTTATTCAGGAATTGATAATAAAGAAATTTGCATCTGATGAATGACAATACAGATGCTTAGTAGTTACAGAAACGTTATTGTTTTCCTGTGGTAGAAAACTGTCATTTGAAGCTGGCTTCTTTCCTTAGCATATAAACCTGACATAACTGTTCCCAATGACACAGGGTAATTTTAATGAAACTTAATTGAAAGAAATTGAAAGGCAGGTAGGATTTGGTACTCCCATCTCAATTATATTAATTCTGCTTATATTAACCAGAGACAAAAGAAATTCATTTAACTGTGCTTTATTCCTAACAGAATCATGGGTAAATGACATTCAAAGAAAATTGAAAAAGAAAAGAAGATTCCCTGCTTAGAGTTGTAGAAGCTGAACAGAAAAGTGCTTTAAAAAATTTAGTAAGGAAAATATGTAGCAACCAGTGAAAAAGCCATAGATTTTGCAGGTCAGATGGGGGTTTAGTGATATCCAGCAAGTCCCTGGTGTGGTTAACTGCAGGAACATTCTGGCCAGGTATCCACTGGTCAATTTAGAGGCAAGTAAAAAAATCTGTGAAGAACTGAGTCCTATGGATGTAGAGCAGAAACAAGTAAGCTATGTCATGATGTCACAAAGAAATACAATGAATGCTGAATAAAAAAGTGTATTGGATCAGGAGCCACAGGTATAAAGAGTTGCTAGCCCTCAGGTGGCAGAGGCGTAGCAACTCTTTTAGGGTACCAAAATGCAAGCACAGAAGCCTGGAGTCTTGCTTGGCTGGTGGCTTGCCCACACCTTTTCCACTCTGTTACTCCTGTCCTGAAACAGTGTGGTGCTGTGCATGAATGCATTACCTAGTGAAACCTGTCAAATTGGGAGTGGGATACAGGGCTTCAGCAGGAATTTAAATACTTGGAAATTTGCTTTGTGGCTCAGTTTTCTTTACTTGCAGATATGCATGTTTTAGTGAGGGCAGGGCATCTGCAACATTTCTGCTACTGCCACGCAGTGCACACAAATCAGCTCCAATGACAGGTGTGGCAAATTCTTCTAGATTTCTTGTGAATATACATGATTGATAATAGAGCAGAGGCAGATGGGATATTTTTTAACTTAGGGAAGCAAACAGCATAGGCTACGTCAGCATTAAAAATTACATACTGTCATAGGAACAACCCTAAATGTTGATGAGCTCCCTAAATCCATGTTGCATGAAGCTTAGGATGACACATAGACACAAGGCTCAGAGCATTCTTGTAGCCTTCTGATGCAGGGAGGGAGGTGAGGTGCTCTCTGTCCACATCAAAAAACACCAGGGGCATGAGATTCTTACAGGTAAATCTGAGACAGTTGTGCGGGCTGCAGCTGCAGTCACTGGAGTCCTGAAAAGAGTCAGTGGAGATTGGGTGTGACTGCTGACCACTGACAGCATTAGATGGATCCTACACCTGGCCCAAATAGAGGTACTGCATTGTGGCCACCCAAAATTCAGGAATAAAAGTCCTACCCAGCTTGATAGAAGTCAGCCTGAACATTAAAGGTCAAAGCTGCAGATCTCATTGGTACAAAAGAGGGATAGTTACATATTTCTTGTACAATTGGACACTGTCTTATTTGAACACTGCTGCTGGTCTGAGCTGGTCAGAATTCATTAAAGGGTAGAGAGAAAAGGTGCTAAAGATTATGCATGTGAGCTGTGAGTGAGTAAGAGTTTGGTGAAATTAGATATTCCCTGTAGAGTCACATGGAATTTAATTTTCTTTTTAAAAGTAATTTTTTTATCTTCTAGCAGCCTTGTAGTGTGACGTCTGTTGATCCAGTGTAGATAATTACATTCTGAGTTCAGGTGCTGAATCAGGTGTGAAATCATGAAATTATTTTTGTTTGTTTTAGGCTAACGTGTGAATGAAAAAATTACTCGCAAAAACTATACAAAACTGCAGTTTTGTTGGACTTACCAGGAACATTTTTCTCTAGTTCTGAAGAGTCCCCAGACTTTGCATAAATCAGCAAGCACTGGCATTTTCTTAATGTCACTAATGACATTTTGGCCAAGAGGGTCTCAGCTGACTTTATTTACTACAGAATAACACAAGGCATGTCCTGAGGGGAATTACTGCATCACTGGGTTTGTTTACATTACTCTTTAAGCTGTCATCCCCAGCAAGTGTAATTAGCTGCCCAGTGAAACAAGATCTTTCATTGCCATTTTGCCTAATGCTTAGTGTAGGAATAATTCTCTGGGATGTTTGTTATATATGGAGAAAACAAAATATTTCCTTCTCAGTGGGGTGAATAAAGCTACCATTGTCAAATGCTGAATGACAAAAGACAGAGTTTGCCCAAAGGCACTGTTTTGGAGGGATAACTGAGGGAAACTGACATTGATCTGATGCAATGTTGCTGAGCTTATTATATGGCAAATTTAGCAAAGAGCATATTATTCCAGGCCCTTACAGAATTATATCCACCAAGGGGCCAGTTAAGAAAGCAAAAATCTCTTTCCAGGAGAAGGAGGACCACACTGAGTATTTGATAACAACTGTGCTGTTACTCAAATGATGGTGATGGATTAAGCCAGGGTTAATGTAACATAGCTGAACTCACAGCTACTGACACAAACAGGAGGGAGGACTGGTGACCTGCTGTGCTGCTCTCTGGAGAACAAGCAGAGTGTGCTTACTGTAAGACTTGTATGTCTTAATCACAGCATCCAGCCAAGCTGATTGCTTTTGGTGTCAGGATTCAGTGCTTTGGGGATAGGAAGAGGGTAAAAAGTGCTGCCATAGAGTCAGAGAGGTTTTAACAAAATACCTAAATCACTTATGAACCAGATTTACATTATGATTTATGGGCATAGACCACTTCAGGAGTGTTGTGAACCTGAACCCAGGATATCTGGCCTCCTACCAGCAGGGCAGTTCAGCCACAGCTCTGAATGCAAGCAACATTTCAGGACAGTGTCATACTGTTAAATATTCCACCTTAATTACTTTTTTCCAATGAATATATATTGCCCTCTTCTGATTAGGTCAGTCTCAGCCTAACTGGAGGGGTGTGCTGCTACACAATGGTGCCTTTTGCCACGTTGTACTCCTAAGGGATTGACATCTTATTTCTTCCCTGGTCTCAGAATTGCATCATTAGAGAGCTCAACATAATAAAATGTGCTAAGAGCCAAGGGATGTAAAAAAATATGTATGTGACCTCTGAGCAAGGCTTCAGTGCATATGACCTGTGCTTTCCATGCTCCACAGAGGTTAATTATTTGTCTGGCAAAAATATTGTCTCAAATGACATGTTCCCCAGGAGGTTAAAATGCTCCTCCCTTCAACTGGGTCACTGATTCCCTTTGCCATTATGAAAAATTGCATGAAGTTTCACTGGAGAATAAGGTAGTGGTAGAGGGGATGGAACCGCTCATTATTGCAGGGACTGTGACCCATAACTCAGCTTCCACAGGCAGTGAAGGTGGAAGAGACAGTAAAAACTGAGGTGGGGTGTCAGAAAAAAATGGAAAAGCAATCCTGACATTTCTTTTCAAATCCAGATGGTGAGCCAGCTCTCCATGTAAGAGTTGTTTGATTTATAAAAGATACAGCTTTGTTAATATTTTTGGGCAAACGAGTAACAGGGATGGCTTTGGGTTTTGTTTGTTTGTTTGTTTATATGATCAAAAAGAAAGTTATAGAAGAACAAGTAAGCAAACCATGACTTTTATCAGGCTGACACCAGTGTAAAGAAAGGGGGCAATTAGATGCTGGCACACACAGGTTGCACCAGTTGAGAAGTCAGTACAACACCCATTGGTCCTCTTTGGAAATGCTCATCCCTGCTTGTTTAAACCTCCTTTTCTGATTTTCCTTTGAGCTGTTCAACAAGTGTATGGCAGTTGGAAAAGCCTGGAGGAAACACAAATCATCCCATCATTTGAACAGTTCATCTGCAGTGGTAGAACCCATGGCATCAGGAGGTGCAGCCTGGTCGATGGCACTTGGTACGATGCAAGGACAATTTGCCTTCAGTTGTGCACTGAAAAGTAACAGTCCCTAGAATGTGTAGCATAAAGAAGAAACTAAACAATTCTAGACCACAAGGAGTTTAAACATGCTTTAGAGGTATTCATGTATGTTAATGAATAGTTCAGGTATGTACAGCAATTCATCCATGGAATGATGGAACTATTTAGGTTGGAAGAGAGCTCAAAAATCATCAAGTTCAACCATTAATCCAGGACTGCAAAGCCCATCACTAAACCATGTCCCCAGGCACCACATTTACACATTTTTGAAACACTTCCAGGAATGCTGATTTCACTACTTCCCTGGCAACCTGTTCCAGTGCCTGACCACCCTCTCCATAAATAATGTTTTTCCTTATATCACTCTAAACCTCCTCTGGTGCATCTGGAGGCAGTTCCCTCTCATCCTGTCACTTGTTACCTTTGAGAAGAGACCAGCCCTCACCTGGCTATAGTCTCCTTTCAGGCTGTTATAGAGTAATAAGGTCCCTCCCGAGCCTTCTTTCCTCCAGGCTAAATATCTCCTCCTCCCTCAGCTGCTCCTTACAAGATTTGTGCTCCAGGTCCAGCCAAAAAGGAGATGAAATAAGTTGCTTATGGTCCTGCTCACCACTTCTTTTCCTGAATCCCCTGGCATTTGTGTTTCTTTGCTACAGGATGAGTATCTTGCCTTGAATAGCAGAGGGGGAGGTCAGTCTCAGCATTCGTGTGTCCTTCATGCCCTCTCAGGATCTTGTCTCAGCTGGAGAGAATCTAATGAGGAAGGGCTGGGCATGGTGCTAGTCTGACACCAGGGAGTTTGCAGAAGACCTTAGATAAGCAGTAATCTGTGACCCTTCCAATTACTTGTATCCCTTCAAGACTGAAACCTACATGTGGAACAGAAAAGGTGCACCAAAAAAGAAAAAGCTGCTGTCAGTTCATCCCATGTTGTCTCAGATACTTCCTCCTCATCAGGGGAAAGATTCTTCACACTCTTTCCCTGCTCCAGCCTTGGGTCCATCTCTATGGCACTCTTCAATGTTTTAGTTATGAAAGTTTAATAAAAACCAAACAAACTCTGACACGCAAAATGAGTTAGAGTTGGCTTTTTTAACCCTATTTTCAAGAAAGTGAATGATGACTCAGTGTTAACCTGGTCAAAACAGCCTCCCATGAGAGGCAAGATCTTGATTTTTGCTTTAATAAAGAAGTTTAAAAATGGCTTTTTTGCAAATTCTTGTCAAATAATCTTAAAACACTATGCAGAGAAAAAAAACCATATACACAGCTGTGGTCCTCTGTTTCTCAGCAGAATACCTGGAATGTGAAGGGAAATGGTTTTTACAATAGAAGAACATGCTATGTGATGTCTTTCCCAAGCAATTATATCCACTCACAGTAATGCTTTCCTGAAAGATAATCTGATGAAATTCCTTTGGTCAGGAGCCTATTTTTAATTAAATACCCCAAGGATAGCTATCTTAGCAATTTAACTTCGAGCTATTTAACTCACTTGGGTTTAATGGCTGACAGTAATCCCTGAGTAATTCACATTTTCAAAGTAGCTGAATTTATGAGTAAATCATAACTCACCTCAGCCTGAATCTGCAGTTTGACAGAGGGGTTATAAAGGGACTTAAGGAGTCCCTCTCTGCTACACAGACTCTGCAGACTGGGGAAGCAGCTAGGTATCCAGAATGGGACACTTTCAGGTGGACCACTGGTTAGATGCCACGCAGCTATTCTGATGCCTCTATGCCTGAACTCCCTAGAGTTTCACCTTTTTCATACTCAGCCATCTTGGAGCTCAGACATGCTCTCCAGAATTGTTTATACACAGCTCTAACAATAAGCAGTCAAATACATCAGGGAGACAAATCAGTGATTTAGGCTGTGAACATCTGAAATAAAAAAGGGACCTGAAATTTATACATATATAGACACAATAAAATTGAAGGTTATTCACACATTAAATGCATACTTGGCTACAGCCAACTGAGGCAACTGTTTGTGCAGCAGTCTCTGCATTCTGATTTGGGAGCTTCTGGACCTTCCAGGGACAAGGTCCAGGATCATTGGATATACCTGGGAAACACTGAAAAACTAGACTTCCTGCTGCTGTGAGGCAAGAACAAGGGAAGGGGAGCTACTAGAGGTGGGATCCAGGAAGCTCTGGCAGCTTCTAATGATAATGATCAGCTGCCCTTAACCCAGCATGCCTGGAGCATCCTTAGAAGGGTGAAGCACGTTTAGCCAGTGCTCAGGTGAGGACTACACAAGAGCCTTGGCTTGGAGCACAGCTCTAAGGCAGCAGTTTGGGCAGCAGACCACAAAGGAGGGGCTTCAATGGGATTTTTAGTGTTGTGACAGTCTCAGTTACGGTGGTGACGTGTCACAGGGCAGCCTGCCTGGCAGGTGTTGGAGCAGCTGTTCCTGCCAGGGCAATGGCCTGAGGAAGACTCTGGATAGCAGATGAAGGCCTCCAAGCCCTGGGCTGCAGGGAGTACCTGAAGCATCTCTCTGATGCCTGAGAGATTGCCTGCTGTCCTGCCAGATGTGTGCTATCTTGGAAGATATGCAAACCAAATGGAAGAGTTACAGGTGGGAGTGAGCAAGATGTGCAGCATCAGAGAGGCCATGAAGGAGATAGATGAGTATTTTTAAGGAAAGAAAAAAAAGGAAAGGTTCTTCTCAGTAGTGTGAAGAACCCTAGACTGCAACTGCAGCAGAGAAGGAGGCAGTATCCACCGCTAATATTGAGGCATCAAGGTAAGTGCAACTACTGGAGAATAGGAAGGATGGAAGTTCATGATTTCTACCACTAAGTAAATGCTCTCACCCCCATCCAGAGACTTAAAACTGGGAGATGTGTTCCCTGCCCTCAAAGCTGATGAGAAGTCAGGTATGCCTATGCAAAAGGGTGCTTCCCTGCTGCAGGGGACAGAGGCACCCACCTGCTGATCTGACCACTGCCTAGAGGGATGTGCTGGCCTGTGCCATGACTGAGGATGCAATGGAGGGAGTGTTGATACACTCCTCCAACTCTCTGGCCACTATTCTCTGCAGACCAAAGGAGATGATTCTTCCCCTCTGCTCAGTAATGGTGACGCCACACCTGGCACACTGTTGGTTTGGGCTCCTCTGTGTAAGAGCAATGAGACATTGGTGCATTGGAGAAAGTCCATACAAGGTCCAGGTACAAAGATGATGGAAGAGCATCTCTTAGGAAAAGCTGAGTGAGCTGGGACTCTTTAGATTGGAGAGGAGAAGGCTCATGGCTGAATTTATCGATATCAGTATTGATAAATACTGATACAGGTTGCCCAGAGAGGTGGTGGAGTTCCTGGAGATATTAAAAAGCTGCTTGGAAATGATCCTAGCCCGCTGGCTCTAGCTGATCCTGTCTTGATTGGTGTGGGGAAAAGTTGGGTGAGATCATCTTCAGAGGTTCCTTTCAATCTCAGCCCTTCTGTGATTCTTCCTATTATTGCCACAGGGCTTTCTGATGGTAAGACTAGAAATGTCTAAACATTACTGTGATATTTCTCTTTTTCATTTCACTTCAAGTTTTTCACTGCATCAAAAAAGTAAATTTGCAGAGTGCTACCTTGAGACAATACTCTAATGAGAATATGCTTGTTACAGATGGAGCTGTCTGAACCTATTAATTGTAGAGAAGAGCGTGTCTGAAAAACAGTCCTCAGAGTATTTAAAAAACCTTTGCCTGATTATGGCACAAGCTCAGAGACAAACCCAGAGGTGCAGCCTCCCATTTAATAGGCTATAGATGGCCACACCACATCAAATGGGCAGCCACTGAGCAGCCCCAGTGGCCTGGCTGTGGTTAGAAGAGGGATAAACTCTATCTTATGGTGGTACATGTGTAATTTTAATTAATTCAGCAGCTGCAAAGGAGGCTACATTGTACAGCTAACTTAGAATGCTGGCTGTGAACACACTCAGCCTAAAAATAGAGGTGGCCATATTGTCAGTGGTACAGTGAGTTTACTTTAATTTCGGGCTGACACCTGGGGCCATTATCAGCAAATGGAGCCATGACAGAAAAATATACTTGATCCAGAAGCAAAATTATACATTTTTATCTGTTTTAAATTTAGCTTCGTATCATCATGCTCAAAAATATTTCTAAAGAGGAAAGAAATAATGCTCGAGTCTTCTCTTGAAGATTTCTTTTGTTTACAGGTATATATGAAATAGCCCCCTCAGTTTCTTTAAGGAAAGTGAAGCAACTTACAGCACAATGCATTCCTCAGGTCATGCAACATATTAATCTTCTTTTTAGAAATACAGATAAAACCTATTCACTAGCTACAAGTCCCCCTTTCCTGAAAGTTCCTTGAAAAAATAATGTTGGATTAGGAATCAAGCATTTTTTTAATCTGCCAAAGCAAAGCTTGTAATACCAACACAGGCAAGGTTTGAATGCTGCTAATAAGCTAATCAGTGAATCTCTGAATCTCCATTTCTCCTGATCTTGATGTATTAAAACAATTGACATGAAGTTTCTGATTAATAAGTACTTGCTGAAATCCTCACTTTAATCAAGCCCACTTGTTTTTCTACTAAGCTTGAACAAATGTTCTGATCACAGTCTGCTAACATACTTTTATTTAAAAAAACAACATAAAATACTTAATTTTGGATACTATTGAAAAGATAACAAATTCATCTTAAACATGGTAACAATTTATTTTTACTAATCACAGTAAGATATTTCTTTACCAATATTAAGAGTGATTAGAATTTAACCTATAGCGTTAAAAAAACCCAGTTATTACAACCAGCCACATCCTGAAAATGGTCACAACTGTGAGACTGACAGTCAAATTGGGTTGTTTGGCTGAACTGCTGCAGTATTGCCAGATTGTTAATCACCAATTTCCACAGCAGCAAGTTTTCTTTCTGGTGCTGTTAATGTCTCCCTTGATTCTTTCATAGGACTCTGGTTGTCTTTTAGGCATAATACTGTCTTGTTAAACTATGCTTAACTGTCTATAATGGCTGTTTCAAGCATTTTTTTCTTTCCATAATTTTTACAATGTGTTTAGGAATAGAATACAGTGCAGTGGATTAGAAAATGCATTTATGTCCAGCTTGGGTATTAATTGGGAGTCTCAATACCCTGTTTCACACCACAGATATCCCTTTAAATATTAGGCAGTCCTTTGCCTAATCGTCCTTTTACTCTGTGCTTGGGGGTATGGGGCTCAAAATGCTTGCCTAAATGTAAACCTTTGGTCTGGACATTTGGGAAGCTGTCTCAAATCTGGGAAGCTGAGGACTCCAGTCAGGGTTTGTATGCTCATTTGTGATGAGGTGAAAGGAGGGAGTGACCCACAAGTAACATCTGTGAAGCCACTAAAGCAGGTCAAGTCCTGTTTTCTGAGCTGAACTGACACACAGTGTGCAGGCACACAGTTCTTCCCTCCCACCACCCAGAGCCATGTGGCTGCATCCAGAATGACAGAAGCAGCCCCCCACTTGTACCTGTCCAGTGCCTGGCAGTGCTTTGGATGAGTGATGTGATGGGACCATGCAGGAGCTGTGCAGAGCTGATGGCTGGCACTGAGAAGGGAAAATCATAGCTCCAGATGCTGTGGATATGGAGGCTCTGGAGAGCTGGCAGTTTGGGAGCAGGCACAGCAGCCCAGAGCAGCCAGCTGTAGAATAAAGACCAAGCAGAGTGGGTTGATGAGGTGAATCAAACTGCTTGTTAAATAATTAAGCTCCCCCAAAGAAGTACCTTTAGTAAGAGGATGAAGAATGCTAGTGTTTGGGGGTCTTTTCTGTGTTTGTTTTGATTTGTTTTTTAACGGGGTTTTAGTGTTCTATATTTGTGTTACAAATTAGGATGGCAAAATAAAACGTTTTTAGGAATTTCAACATCCTAGATGCTTTCTGGGGAAATTTTGCCATAAAGCAAATTGTTAATAATACTGTAATGTGATCATAATAATAATAATAATAATAATAATAATAATAATAATAATAATTAGACATAGTAGGCTATTTTTTAATATGCCTTGAATTTTTACTATATATTGCATACAGCTCCTGCTAAAAAGTGCATCCTTCCTCTAGAATTTAAAGTCTAAGGGTCTAGTCCTGTAATTTGCAGTATATCAGTGCACTTCTTAATCTGTATATCAGTGCACTTCTTAATCTGTATGCACTGCCAATGCAGTCAGTTGCATGGGAGCAGTCAGTCACAGGCTATGGTTTTCCTAGAGCAAAACTGAAAATTTCCTGAGAGGACCCAGTGCTCATGTTTGGTTGTTTTATTTGTTGTTTTTTGTTTTTTTTTTTTTTAATTTAGCTAATATGTCTTATTTTCTTGTAAGGTTGAGGCAGCTTTCACTTTAGGAGTACAGAGCAGTGTAGGGCAGCTCCCATAACTCACTGTGATAGCCAAGTGAATACTGTTATGATGAGTCTCTGTAAATCCCAGGTGGTTTCTGGGATATACTGTGCCTTTCCCCTAATACAGAAACAGTTATTTACAGCCAGCAACCACGCTGAGTACAGAGAAATGAGTAACTCACCAAAAGTGCCTGTAGCTTCTGCCCTCAGACTGGACAGACAGAAGGCCCTAAAATATTGATCTTACTAGTAGTTCAAAAACTGCCATTATCAAATAATTACCATAATTTAGTTGTACCAACTTTACTGCAGGATAAATGTCTAAGAGAAGTCATGCATTTTGTTTGTTCTCAGTGGCTAATGCTGTTGAAGGCCCAGCACTCTGGCAGTTGAATTTTGTCACGTGTGACCTGGTGTTTTATTTGTCTGTTTTTAAATTTGCCATTGCACTTTGCCAGACTGTCACGCCAGCTTGACACCAGCTGAATGAAGCCTCCCTTGGAAAGGACAAAGAGTGAGCCAGTGAGGATGGTGTCTTTCAGGGCTTTCAGTGGCAGACAAAACCAAAGAAGTCCCTGTTCAGCAGTGGTGTTTATGGCCCAGCCTCATGGTCCTTCAGTTCACTCCCTTGTTTTCCTGCCTGTGTGAAAACTGTGCAGTCAAGTCCCAAAAGAACCATGAGCATTTCCTTGGATACAGGGCACATATGCACAAGAAACTTTCTTTCCCAGCTGTCTAGTCAAATAGTTTATGATGTGGAAGAATAAACTCTATTTATTGCTGCTGCTGTAGATAGCATCAATTACAATAGCCCTTGGGAATCCTCATCTTTCATCACTCAAAAGTCCACCATGTTTACTTTTATTCTTATTCCTTTAAAAGAGATTACTTGGACATTCTTCTTTCTTCCCCCTCAGGAAAACTTGACTTGGGTAAATGGTATTTCCACCATACTAAGCATCTCATGCAACTACCATGTGAAAATAAAAACTACTTTGTGGGATTTTCCACTAGCTCTGAATGCACGTAGCTTAAAACATAAGAATAAAATGGGTGAATTATGTCTTTTCACAGAGATTTTTGTTAATCTATCATGTATTGTAAGGTTTTTTGCTGTTCTAGAGGCGTGTGAGATGCAGCAACATGTCTTATTGACTCTTCTAACATTGGGTATCATAAGATCTTCAAAACTGAATTGCTGCCAGTTAACCTAAATTAGGACTATGCTTTGAGGAAACTGATTCCCCAGCAAGTGTGGGTGTAGCCTGTTGAGGGATGGCAGTTCTTTCTCTCTGTCCATCTGCCACCTGCCTTAGCCCACAGTCTGCTTTATGTTCAGCTGGCAAGTAAGGAGATTCAAAACTTAGACAGAAAAATAATCAACTATATTTTGAAATAGGTAAGCCATTGAAGCAGCAATTTAGAAAAAGCCATTGGTCATCAGAGCTTTAAAAGTGAAAAAAAAATTGCTTTCCTTGTGCTATTTAGAGGTGAGATAATAATTCCAGAGCAAGTTTACCTTCCGACATGACCAGAGAAAAGTACTCAAAACAACATACATAGTAGCTTAAACTATGTGCATTCAAAAGAAAATAAAGAGTTAAGATGAGCATGATGTTTGGTTAAACAGTTGGTTCCTCCATGGTCTTTTCATACAAGTGTAGGTATAATACTGATCTGTTTCCTCTGAAAAATCTACTGCAACTTACTTGGTACTACATGGTGACATGTTGTATCTCATTCTTTTTATGCACATAGATATGAACGAGGGATAAAAATATTCTTTCTTACATTGACTTTTTGCTCTCTTTCATAACTTGGAAGTTATTTGTACTGCTAAATACGTAGGAGACAAGATCTGAGTACTACTTGTACTGTGCAATATTTTGCTTTCTTCTCTGACTGCTTTTCTCCTTGCCACAAGTCAGTTCACCCAGTCTCATTTGCTACCAAAATATCTCCTCTTCAGTGTGAGATAGCCAGAGTGCACTCTGTGTGGAGCAGCAAGGGAGGAGTAGACTTTGACAGCACTTTAACACTGTATGTAATGAAGAATCTGACTCATTTGCAAAAATTATAAGGATATCTACATTGTCTACATTGGTGGTTAATGTTAACCACCTGAAAAAGCATGTGCTTTTTACATGTATTCATGCTGGTTTTACTCAGAGCTACAAAGGGAGGTGTAACCCACTTGCACCTGAGGCAATGCCCCCCAGGGGAGTTTCACTGAGGTCAGACTGAATTCTGATCCCAGCTCTGCTGCCCACCTGCATCACTGCTGCCAGCATACCCTGCTGTCTCTCTGGATTTCCTCTCCATTTGTCAAGTAATATTAATTGCAGTCATATTTTCTTTTCTGCTATGAAGATTAGAAGAGTAAAGCTAAGCCTGTCAGTGAGTGACTTGGCTAGCATGTTGTTAAGAAACCATTTTGATGGTTTTGTGGCAGTCTTCTTTAGAAACACACAGTGAGGTAGGCATGTTCCTGATCTCCCATTCTGCCCTTCTGCGAGGGCATAATCTCATTGACTAATCCATGTTGCTGCTTCTTTGCATTTCACTTGCAGTATTTTGCAGAGGATCAAGGATCCTTAATCAAGGATCAAGAACGTTGATCATGTCATCAATGCCTACACAGAGGAGCAGCACACCTATCTTCCTTACTGCCTACAAATAACATGTGAAATAAAGGAGAACAGTGATCGACCAAAAGCATTCTGTTACCCTCTAAAGGCTTTCCATTTTAAAATATCCCACCCAAGTGATTTCAAGCATTGTTTGTTTTTTCCCACCCCCCACCCCGTGAGTTTATTCCCTGATGCTGCCCTCAGATTTCTACAAGACTTTTCTTCGCCACTTCCCCTTATAACCTCACTTGGGATTCTTTTCTTTGGCTGGTAAAGGATTCTCTGACCCCATTAACATAATCACAGTGGTGCCAGTTACCTGAATAACACTGTGCTGAATCTGATACACAGAACTACAAAGATACTGTGCTCTGACACTGCTACAAAGACACTACCAGCTAAAAGCAAGAACTTCCATGCATAGCTTGGAATGTTGACACCCTGTTGGTAGGTCATGAGGTATCATGAACTCAAGGCTATCATCTGCCTGAGTACAGAAATAAACACTACTGATAAATTATAGTATTGAGCTGAATTGTACTTACCAGTTTCTAGCACTGCAGTTTCCACAGCCTCTTTGACTTCAGTTTATTCTGGATCCATTTTGTTTTTGAAAGACAGTGTTCAATCTAGGCATATATCTCTCCTGCAGAGGCCTTAAAAATGTTTAACAGAATGCAAGAAGTATTTGAAAGATTGTTTGTCAGTCTTGTTCACTCGTGTCCAATTTACATGTTCCAATATTGCACAGCAGTCTGCCACAGGCTTGTGTTCAGTTCATGGTCCACTGTAAACCCCAGAAACTGCTCTCCAACACTTCCTAACTACTTGGTCCTGATTTGTACTCCTGAAATTGGTTATTCCTGCCTAAGGGCAGTGTTTTTTACTTGTCTTGACAAAATTTTGTCTTTTTTTTTTTTTTTTTTTTTTTTTTTTTTTTTTTTTTTTTTTTTTTTTTCTGTCCGTTCCTCCAGTTTCTCAACTTCAAATTCTGCCTCTGGTATATTTGTGGGAAGGAGGCAAAACCAGTAATGTACTGAATAGGGTAACATTAACCTCACATCCTTAGGAAACTGGTAAAAATTTCAACAAGAAAATTCAAGACTTGGTATGTTGCACTGACTGTCCTATATCGGCAGCAGGAGGGAAAAGTAGTGACTACAAACTTCATCCAAAAGTTGTTTATTCCACTACAATCAGTCATAGCTGAATCTTATTTGTTCTCGGTTGCCTGTACAGCTCAAAGCTCTCCCAAGGATCTTGGAACATGAGAACTTGGTGGGCTGCACCCAGATATGCTCCAGCATCTGCTGTTAGCGTGTGTCTCTTCCCATTGATTTGATAAAGCCAGGTCTGCTGTAAACTGAGTGCATTTCTGCTTTGCTAGATCAGGGCCTTAATCTTTAGATGAAGTGTGCACACAGGAATACAGGTAAGATGAGCTGCAAACAGATTTTCATACCTTCTAGTAAGGAGGACAAAGCAAGCATTTCTTGTTTTCACACCTGTGCTGACAGGTCACTGTAGTATGTTACAAAAGTTCACTATTGATGCTTGAAAAGAAAAGCATGCTTTTCATAAAGGTGCTCATGGTAAACTTGAAGAATAAGAAGGCTGTACTTTTTAGCCTTGCTTTTAGCAGAAACATTGTGTCATTTACAGATATATTTGTATATTTGATAATGATTCCAGTATTTAGCTTCAGCTATTTCTGCTTGTTTGTTTGGAAGCCTCTAATGGCTTAGTCCAGTTGAGCTCATTTCATAGCTTCCCCTATCTGTGGGGCCATCTGTTATCCACTCACTTTTTTTCCTTTCCCTGATTGGTTTCGCACAGGCCCTTTAGTTCATTTCAATTAGGGTAATTTGGAGAAAATCATACTATAATCTGCAGTTGTGTTGTGTGTGTTGTCCCAGTCCCACCCTGCTCATCCTCCCACAATTAGATGGAAAACATTCCATGATGGAGAATGTTGTTGAATTTACCAGGCTTGGTGGAAAAAGACTCTGTGGGGATTTTCTCCAAAGCTGGAGGATTTCTGCAGGTAAGCCTATAAAACCCGCAGAAGAGGGTAATGAAAAAAATCTAAAAATAGAAAAAATTAATAGAAAAAAAAGCTAAAAATGTTGACACTTTCTTTAATCATACTGTTGACCTTTTATGTATATCTGTGCATATATTCATGCATATACATATATGTATATATAAACACTGCTGACCTTTCAAATGTATACATAAATAATATATAATTTATAAATATACATTATATGTGTGTGTGCAATATAAAAATATCTATCTCACTTCCTTGGGGATTTTTTCTTTAGTTTAAAAATTTCTGGCTTCCAATTTATACAGGCCATGAGCGAGGCTGGAGAAGTATAAGGGGAATGAAGAGATATTAGAAAATTGCTAGAAGCCTCTTGAAATATATCTCCAGACAGAAGAGCCTGAAGGCCTCTTTTGCTTCTGGAAATTGTGTTGTGGGTTGGGTTTTTTTATATATAATTTCAGACTCTGAGCAAGAGTTAGGGAATGATAGAACGGGAATTGCTTCTGTGGGGGGGATTTTGGAAACAATAGTCCAGGAGCAGAAGGGCAATGTCAAGCTGGAGGAACCCTGTCTCGCTTCCTCGGTCATTTTGTCATAATGAACAGAATGCTAAGGAATTCCCTGAGTTTTAAACAATTTTCATTTCAGATTGGGGTGGGCAGCCATCAAGGAATAGTTGACAAAATTCTAAAATCATCTGTGTCATTGCAACAGTGTTGCAATAGGCCACATCTTTGAGAAGCATAGGAGCAATCTTAATTTGACATGTTACCTTGCAAAGCACAAACTCCTCTTGCTGGCTGCAGGCAACAGAGGTTTTGCAGAACTCCTCATGGCATGTTACTGCTGAGGGCTTTGTCTGAGTGCAGTAGCTCTGCCTGTCTTGTGGTGCCTTCAGTCTGAGCTTGGCACAAGCTGAAATTTTCTTGTTTTATATTTTTATTTTATAGCCCCAGGGAGGAAAAATGCAGGAAAAATGTCAGCCTGGAAGTCCTTCCACTTTGGCTGGGAGCAGAGCACGGCACGGCTTGTGTTGGCAGGGGGCTCAGGAGCGTTGCTCTGTCTCCCCTGTCACCCTCTTGCAGATGGATCCCAGGTACAGCCTGCAGCCCTGTCCTGCTGTCCTTGCCGCTCCTGGGGCCGATGCGAGCCCCCGAACAGTGCAGAATGAGAGAGAACGGAGCTGCTGATGGGAGACGGAAGGCTCACAGGATTCCTCGTGGGGCTGGTAACGAAAACCCTCAAATAAAACGGGGAAAAGGCAGCGTGAAGCATGTGCTCCAGGTTTATAAAGGGAGGAGTGTGAGGGCTGCCCCCGGTGATGTAAAGACCCGCTCTAGGAGCTAAGGAAAGGCTTCGTGCAGCCGCTCCATTACTGAAATATCACCGCGTCCGTGCTGCTGTGCCAGCCCCGGCAGCGAGGCGGCAGATCCCGAATCGCTGCCTGCAGCAGGCGTGGATGCGGCAAGGAAGAGCCAGGGTCGCAAGGCAAAGCTGTGGGCTGTTTGTCTGCGGACAGGGAGCCCGTCTGTGTTCCCGGTGCGGCCGGTGTGCGGGACTTCGCTGCTTTCCACAGCTCCACCTGGTGTCGGGCCGCGGCAGGGAAAAGCTCCAGAGCTGCTCCTATCCCAAAACCTCCCGCTGCCCTTCTCTCTGTGCTGAACAAAACTGCTTCCCGGGAAGGCCGGGGTGCCTGGTGAATACCCACCGCCTCCTGCCTGCGGTGGCTCTGCCCCTTGCCTTGGCACCTGACACCTTTCAGCTTTGCAGCTGCCCTGCTGGAGAGTGGATTTCTAAGAAAGGATCGGTTGGCATTCCGCTCTTTTATGCCACGTATCACTTACTGGGGTAAACTGGTGATGGCCTTCTCATTTATCAGTGTGACCAGGCTGTGAGCAGTGGCAAACCCCAGGTGCCACCTGGAGTGTGATGCTGCACCACTGGCTCGTGTGGTAAAACAAATGCACCAATGCAGCTGATCAGGCTTGCTTTCTGTGGGCAAGTGCAGTCACAGCTAAAGGCTTTTTTAGTAACTGTGTGTTCACAATTGCTGCCCTGCTGCCCCTGCAGATCCCAGGCTGAGAAACCCCATGAGGAGCCAGGGGAACCCCAGGTATCAGAAAATGGGATGCTGAATCTTCAGCTCTGGGGTACATGTCTGCAACCAAAAGATAAAGCCTGGTTTGGAGGATGTTGCTTTTTTTATTGGTACACAGTAGCTGTTGGTTTTTTTCCTAATACTGAGTGGGGAACTGTCAGAGCAGAGATGATGCTGCTACTATACCTTGCACTAGTATCTGTTTTTAAATCAGTGTTTCTATCCAGCTCTTCATCTGGTTCCCTATGTAGCCACATACAGTGAGGGAAGGGCAAGACTGAGCTGAGGTATTCTGACTTTCCTGGCTGCATCTACATTCCTGGAAGATGTGTAAATATCCTTCCTCTCTCTCTTTAGCAGACAGGTTTAGGGTGGGAGGTATGGCTCATAGAACAGCCTCAAATCCCCCAAGGTTGTCCCCCAGAGGCAACCATGGAGGTCTTCAGAGGGAGCCCTTTCAGCTGTAGGCTCCTGCTTATCCTGTTTCTATTCATGGCTGTACCCATTAAGACTCTGCTGCCGGAGCCAGGAATAGACCAGAGTAATCCCGGTGCCCAGCATCTCCTTAGAGAGAGTTTTGTAATTCACAGCCATGTGTGTGTCATCTTAGCTCATGCCGCCAGGCATTGCCTTGTGCAATATGTACAGGTACACTCTGCTGCCCACCCACCAAGGCAGTGTTCTCCATGAGTGCTGTAGGTGTGAGAGGCAGATCTGCCTGTCGGCTCTCAGCTACAGATAGAGCTTTTCCTACACTGAAGTTTGCAGCTTAAACCATGTAGCTTTAAACAGCTCTTTTTACACAGCTTATGACTCTCTGTGTGTATTAGGTGGACTCTGGATTGATTATTGACATGCTTTGGCTTTGCTAACAGCTTTTTGCTGATGGGAGTTGAGCTGTTTGCCTCCTATGTAAGATGTCTTATTAGCACTTCTATACTGCTTCTGCTCTGGTGGGCGAGAGATAGATCGGAGGCGAGACACTTCACTGCACAGTTGTTTGATAGGCGTGGAGAACAACACATGCAAAGTTCTGCCTGAAAGTCTGGGAAGTGGAATAAACAAGTGCTCAAAGAAAATAACCTAATTCTTCACGCACACTTGCAGGGAAGTACGTACCAGGCTGCTGTGTGCACTGGGATGGAAGATGAACCTTGAGAAGTGGGTGAGGATGGGTACTTTGAGGCAAAGCGTGTGCTGGGGACAGGCAGCAGGAAGGATCAGATCTGCAGACACACTGAGCAAAATGGATTTCAGTGAAGGTTCTGGGTACCAGTGAGAAGAATCAGAAAGAGCTGGGCTTGTGCAGCTTCTGACATAATGGGTGGGGATGCCTGCAAAACCACAGGTCTGACTGGGGAGGAAATGGGGGAAAGCTTGCAAAGAAGTAACAGGATGGAAAAAAGCCTGCATCAGTGTCTGTGGTGAGTGCAGTACCTTAACTGCATAACTGTAATGATTTGTGTGTGTACAGAGTCAAGAGAAACTAGCCAAGCAGTAGAATTTGACATTGTAATTGAAGTATTCACAAGTGCTTGAGGACCATTTCTGATCACATGCAAACAGCACTTCTGCTTTGTGTCTCAGACAACAGGTTGAGCTTCCAAAAGTGATGACACTGGGGTACAAGGACTTGTGCTGATGAAATGCTATCACTGATGAACTCAGCAAATATGGTGATCTTGAATTATGAGTCCCTGTGAGAGCTAAAGCCACCGTGTGTTCTCCCCATTGGCAATTATTGAGCGGGATCTGTTTCTCCCCTGCACTTGCTTTCTCCTCCCTGCCCCCATGCACTTGGGAAGCTGCAGTGTGTGACCATTTGAGCATATGCCAGTCTCTTCAAAGATTCTCTGTAATCCCCTATGCTAATCCTCCTAGAAGAGGAAGGATGCTTGTAGGCAGTACTTGCAATCCACACCCAGAATATTAAGCCTGTTATAACACCTGGCCTGTCCTTGCATCTGCTGACTCCTTTCCAAGGAAATTGTTGTGCATAACTTCCTCCTTCCTGTGGACTTACTTTGCAATGTTGCTTCAGGTAAAAGTAATATTGTTTGTTTCACATACGACTGAGAAGAAATGGCAGCATCCAGGGACAGCTATCATTATTCATTGTACTTACAGTGCTGAACATGAGAGGCCACATTTTTGGCTGCACAAGTCTGCAGATGCAGCAAAAGTAGGTGGCTTGATCCATGTGTCCAAACATTGACCATCAGCCTCATGCCAAGGATCCCCCTTAAGGGATACACTGCAGCCCCAACAGAGGAGATGAAGTTCCCTGGACTAATGCAAAATGAGGTACATTTAAGACATGCCCATATGATAAATGCAAAGGGAACTTTAGCAGTTGGCACAGGACTTCTGTGTTGCTCTAAAGCTTTCCAAGTAGTGCAAGTGCTGAGAGTGTGGTAAGGTCTGCGCTGTTTCAGCTCCCTTGTGTGGCATTTCAAGCAGACATCAATTATAAATCAATGGCATGTTTTTAAAAGAAAACCACAGGCTCTTCTGTGCTTCCTGGCAAAGAACACAAGAAGCCCTGTTGCTGGAAGGGTCTCCACATCCATGGCAAGCAGCGTACTGGCACAACTAAGCAAAAGCAGGGGCCAAGTCACCTGTCAGAAATTGTCACTTTCCACAGTTATGGACACATTTTAGTTTAGCTAGTTTCCTTCTCAGCAGTATTTGACAAAAGGTGTGGTAGAGGCTCTCGTTCTTCACAAGGAATATGTTTAATCACAACAGGTGTTAATGAAAAACTGATTAAATAAATAATGATGCCCACCAGACCATTACCAACCAAGGAGGAAAAGGGAGGAACCTTGGCTCCAAGCAGGTGGCAGGTACTGGCTTGTTGGAAAGCTCACAGCAAGGGAAGGGCAGAGAAGGGAGCAGGCAAATAATCAAGGGTTGCAGTGCAAAAACTGTGAGGGGCTTAAAGAGAAAAAACCATGAAGGTTTCAAAACACACATGTTAAAACTTGAGTGTGCAAGAGGGCATTTGATTTACTTCTGGTTGTTTAACAGTGAACTCCCAGCTCCATCAAGTGAGAACACCATACTTTATCTTCAAAGATGAGGATGATACCAGCCTGATTAAACTGATCTAAATGTGATTAATCCATGAGAGATCACAGAGAGATACAGAGAGAAGAATCAATAAAGCATTAATAGATGCTAGAGTTGCTGCCTGTAAATCAATTTGGAATTGTCCAGTGCACTGCAGTTCATAAAATACACCACAGGCTGTAATTGTGAACTGGACTAAGTTACAAAAGAATAAACATCCAGGAGCTAAGGAGCTGCAGCAGGCTCTGAGTGGTACATAGGTGAAGGAATAAATCAGCTGCACTGCCCCAGCAAAGAAAGCAGTGAGGTCTGAGCATTCTCTGAGTTCTCTGGTTGCCATCAGCACCTGTACTGCTCCACACTGGCACTTCGAGATGAGCTGGAGTGCAACAAAATTAGAACCTGGACAGCAAAAGATGAAAATTAAACTCTTGTCAGTGGTCTGGTATAGGGAATTTTATGCCTATGGTATAAAGGATACTTCTAAATTGATTCTTACGTGTTAGAGAAGCTCACCTCACGTCCCTACAGATAACAAAACTGGTTCAGCTGAATTGAGGCTACAGATTTCGAATGTGGCATCTTTGCTGAAGTCTAAGGTAGAAGAGAGTAAAAACAACACTGACCAAAAAGAATGAAATTCAAGTGTCTTCACCATCTTCACCAAATCTCTCTCATTTTTGCAGTGACACTGATGCTATCAGCCTGGATATCACAACTCCTTCCCTAGAGAAAATGGAGGTTGACATGCTCCAGGGGCAAGGGAGAAGAGGTGGCAACTGCCAGAGGGATCTGCATAGCATATGGGAGAGTCATTCCCTGCTGCAGGATAGACTGTGGTCTGCCAGGTGCTGGCTGCCTACTCCATACCCTTCACAAAGATGCAGCGATCTTGCAACTTCACCAATAATGTTGGGGTGGAACCAGCAAAAACCTGCCACAGTTGGAGGTCAAAAGCTGTTATTTCTATCTCCTAGGCCTTCATGGGCTGACTGGATCCACAAGCCAGGCTGCTTTCATTTTGGCTTTTGGGTAGTCCCAAGAGGTTTCTATTCATCCTACAGCTTGTTTTGCCTTGCTCCATGGCCCTTTTTCCACCCAGAAATGTGCTTGTTGAATGTGATAAGGACTGAGAAAACTGTTACAAAGCTTATTTTATTTCCCTTTACCCAAATTATGTTTTAAAAAATTAATAAATTGAGCTTTCACATTTTTTCCTTGTTTCCAAGGGGAACCATGAACACAATAAAACTGTAAGTAGTACTTTGAATCTAAGGAATAGAAGGAATGCTAAATATGAAAAATGTATTCCTTTCATGTTAAAGAAGAATTCAGTATACTTCTAGATAAATATTTGGCTGCAGAAAGTCTGCAATGTTTTGTTAGTAGTGGAGGAAAAAACTAAAACAACCCATGGGATGCCCCTCCCTGTGTCAGCAGTGTGGGGAAGGGGTTTTCTGCTCAGGATGGGCCTCCCACTCCTCTTGCACACCCATTAGGAAGGTTTGGACCTTAAGTGCAGTGTGATTTCAGTATGGTTCCAACCTGGCACTCTTGGAGGTACCAGGTGACTTTGTTGGGTTGGGATCATTCAAGGTTAAGCTTTGTGCCCCAGGGTATGGTCCTGAAGTAGGTGGTTCCTGATGTGCCAACAGCTGGAGTATCTAGCAATATAAATTCCATCAGAGGAAGACACAAGGTGGTACAATTAAGGAGTTCTCCAGAAGCACTTTATGTTGGCTTAATGTACACACCAGTTCCCTGTTGTACCTTGTGCTTGTCCTGCAGAAGGACAAGCTGTCTGCTTGTTCTGCTGCCCTCTGAGGATATTTGGGGCTGATTTCCACAGAGACTTTCTCCATAGATCAGCATTGTCCAGCAAGAGCATCTACAAAAGCACCACACTACTTGGCATGAATTAGAGCTCTGCAGAGGCACCACAGGACCATATTCAAGTACCCCTGTTGCAGGGTGCTGCAGCCAGGAAGCATTCCCCTGGGGAAATGCAGCTGTGGAATTTCCTCTCTCTCTCTCAGAAGGACGATGAGATTAAGTGTGTTAAATTCATATTATTAACCACAATGTTTGATGACAAAGTCACAGTTGGGCAGCAGCAGCACAGTGCTGGGTGCAGACAAGGGTGTGCCACAGACTGGTGACAACAGCTGGGAAAGAGTTTTAGCTGAAAGACTGTGACAATCCCACTCTTGCTTGATGGGAAGCCAACCTAAGTGTGGTTTTTGCCTGGAAGGAAAAGTGGTGCTATGAACTTTTGAAAGCTGATGATCTTTGTCTCCCATCTAGTCAGTTTGCTCCTAGAAAGTCTGTAGCCACATGATTGTTCCATGATAACAGGAACTGTGGGTTTTTAGGGGAAAAGAAACCCCTAAGACAATTTTGAATCATTAAAAATATTGTTGTTAAGCAGAACAAAACATCTATCCTACTTCTTATCAATTTAATTTATTAGTGAACGAAATCAAATTTTTGTTTAATCTTTAGTCTTAAAAAAATCTGCTTGGATTTGTTGAACTTTCATAAATTTGAAGAAGTGCTTTCCAGCAGAAATGGTCAAAACAGTTTTGCAGAGCTTTTCTTAGTACTCTGTTGATAAAATGTGCTAATGCTAGCAAGTACAGCATAGACGAAAATGCAAGGGCAGCTGGGAAGTCTCCACAACACGTATTTTGTATCATGTGATGTCAAAGATCCCTAGACAAACGTAGCTAGAGACACCAAATATCTCAGAGGGCTAAAATCCCAGCTGAGTCTCAAATTCCCTGTGCAGGAAAGGGCTGTAATCTGCTAAAGAAAAGCAGATGTCATTCTGGCAGCAGCATCTGTCATGCTGCCTCTCCCCCACCCTGCCTTGACAGACCCACTCTTCCACCCAGTCGTGTGCTTTTCAGAGATGACAGAAAAAGGGAAGCACAAATGTCGGTCATGTGAAATCCATCCCTTAAGATAGTCCTTCGTTCCTCATCCCGCCTTACAGTCTGGCTGAGGCCTATTGCTCCATCAGCCCTCAGGGAAATGCTCTCAGAATTGAGGCCAAGCATTGGGCAGCACCCCTGGGGTGTCCCTGTGCAGCTCCCCCGCAGTGACAACAGCCCTGTGCTCCACGAGGGGACAAACCCATGCTGGTTCGGCACTGTACATGCTGCTCCTTAGGGGTCCTCTCACGGATCCTGTGGTAGGAGCCTGCTGGAGGGGCTGCTGTCATCTCGCACCGCACTCCTCCTGTTGCAAGACCTCAGCGCCTCAGGGCCTCGATGGCGACGGGGCGGGGGGCTGATGCTCTCCTGCCCCGCCACGACCAAGGGGAGCGCTTTGGGAGCTCCAGGCAGGCAAGCCCCGCGCCCAAGAGAGCACCCCTCGGTAAGGCAGGGAGCATCCAGGTCTGTGTGCGGGGAGGCAAAGCCCGCTGCTCCCGCTGTTCCCCGCTGCCCCCCGTGCGGGCGGAGGATCGGGCAGGGGTGTCCCCGCGGCCTCCCGCCGGCAGGCGGCGCCCGCGCCCCTCCGGCACCGCGCCATTCCCGGCGCTTGTTCCCGTTCCCGTCAGCTGGGGGGCACCCGCACGGCTGCCGTACCGAGCACCGGAACTTCACGCTATTTACACACTTCTGGTTACAAATTACGTAACTTTTGTGTTAATCAGTACTCAACCCCCATTTGCTGGCTGTGCCTCGCTTCTCATGTTAATCAGCCCGCGGGCGCGGTTCGCCCCTCCATCTGAGCCTGCAGTGCGCTCTGAGTGACCACCCACTGCCGGGACTACCACTCCACAGTGACTGCTCAGCCCCGCTGACTTCGCTCCTGCCGGCTCTCGCCCGGACAGCCCATTGGGACAGTGCTCCCTATTCCTTACAATTCCAGCCAAGCATCCGACGCTACGACGCAGCTGCAGGATCGGTGCCGCCCGCTCTGAGGCGGGGCCGCCCCTCGGCGGTCACGGCCGTGGCGGCGCAGCGATGGCGGGCGGCAGCGCCGTGTGGCTCGGCGGGGAGGCGGTGAGGCGGCGGGGGCTGAGCGGGACGGGGCGGTAGGGCCGGCGGGGCGGCGCTGACCCGTGTCCCCTCGCAGGTGGAGTGGGTGCTGTGCCCCTACGACGTCCATCACCGCGTCCCCCGCGCGTCGCTGGAGAGGCACGCGGCGTCCTGCCGGCTCCGCAGGATGGGATACTCCGCCGAGGAGGAGGTGGGAGCGCGCCGCGGGAAGCGGGGCCGGGGCTGCCGCTGCCGCCCTGGGCGGCCCCGGGCCTTGACCGAGCGCTTTGGTCCCGCAGGCCGAGATGTACGACTCCAGCTTTTTCTACGAAAACCTGAAGGTTCCCACCGTCGCCATGGGTGAGCGGCAGCGGGGCGGCGCACACGGCTGGGGCTGAGGGGAGACCCCGGGGGGGATAGAGATGTGGGACTGAGGAGTCCGGGCCCTTAGCACAGCCCCACTGCCTTGGCAGCTGTCAGCAGCTCCCCAAGACCTCCTGAAAATCTTGAACGTTTCAATCAGTAGGTTCGTTTTCTCAATTTGTAGTTTGCAATTTGCTTTAATTTACCGTTTCTGTGCTTCTGTCACTGTGTAATTCTACTCTGTAGGTCACTTATATTTTCGTCTTAAAATCCAAGGAGGATCTGTTTTTTCCTCTTAGGAGTTTCTTCCTATATTCTCAGTCCCCACTCTTCCATCAAATGCAGAGACTGTATTAAAATGCATGCTTAGAAGGTAGGGAAGTTGTCCGTAGAATTTGCAGATAAAATAATGTTACAGAGAGCAATATACATGCATTTCTTTTTCCATATGCTTGTAACTCAAAAATACATTTTTTTCCTTAATTTTCTCCCCTCATTTCAAATATGTAGTAGATGAAAATTACATTTTTAGTTCAAATGTCCCCTTGTACATGAATGAAACTATGATGTTCTGTACCATACCATAAGTCATAATAGAAGTTGGGGAATAAAGACTAACCCAGTCAAGTACCTGAGAACTTTATGTAGAAGGTGTATAATTTTATTTTCTTCTCTGCCCGCAGATAAAGACCTACAGTTTCACATTGTTAAGCAGGCTAGAGCCCAAAGTGCAAAGGAAGGTACAGGCTACAGCGAAGGTAAGGAGCAAGCAAATACTGACATGACTTAAGCAGCCTCCTGTGGAGAACTGCTCTTGTCTCCCTCCTTGCTGCTCCCTTCATTGCACTGAGAACTGCTGTGAGGAATTTCACTTCATCTATTTTTAATATTCCTTCCCCTGCGTATCTTGGAGCATGATACTTTCTATACATGGGGCAACTAGATGAGAGATTTTGAGTCTGTTGTGCTCACACCTCTATTACCTTCAGGACTGAAAAAACCAAACAACATGTGTGTTACTATGTTGGACTATTTCAAGACTGAACTAAGAAGTTGTATAAGAACTATGCTGGCAGATTTGCAAATGTGATGTTGTCCTTTGTTACTGCTCCAAGCTCACTAATGTGTTTCATTTTTTGGTGGGTTTTGTGGCCAGCCAGGGTCCTTGAAGGGAAGCAGGAACTCATTAATTTACCACAAGCACATCCAAGTAGAGAAGCAGCAGATAAACTCTTTGTGTAGTGGTTCATTGCAGAGGTGCACCAGTGAGCCACTAGATGCCAGTGTTCACTGTCCAGATTTCCCTGCAAGCTTGCCCTTCTCTGAGGATAGCACTAAAACTGGATCGGTGGTTTTCATTGTGGCAACTTGGCCACAGTAAGATTTACTGACTTGTTTGTTCAGTTTGAAGTCTTTGGAAACAGAAACAAATGGAAAGTAATTTTCCATTGTAAATTTCCTTTTGACTCACCGTCTCAAAGGAAGTGATTTTCTTCCTTTGGTTTCTTTCTTTCTTCAATTCTAATCATATTTAGAATATTAGCATAGCTACATTGTTGAAAAGAAAAACTGGTCTTAATCACAAGTTGTGTAATTCTTATAAAATCACAAGCATGTAATTATCAGTGCATTTTTGTGGACTTCTGTGACACAGTAAGAACAGTACATTTTAAAAAGAGACTTCTAGTTTTTGTGTTTAAATCCATTTGTTCACGTTAGAACAGTTCTTGCTTAGGTTCCAAGTACAGTAATAATGAAATCTTGTGTTTTAGGTTTGTTAGTAGAGTTACTGTGGTTTCTCTTCCTCTTCTTTGGTATCTTCAGTGATAGTAGGATGTGAAAGATTGCCCAGATTCCATTAAGAGCTGAATAAGCTGGAGAAGCTCTAGGTTTGCTGTTGTGAAGGGTGTTGCATACACCCTTCTTATGTGTTGGCTTTTCTGTCTGCCTGGAGATGTGTGGGATTGTGAAGAAGCAGGATTATGGAGGTCAGATCAGTGGTTGCTGGAAAATTGAAAGTTTTTTGACTCAAATGTTTGTTGTTTTGTTGGCAATGTCCTAGAGCACAACCTGTATTGCATCCTGTATCTTTGGGGAAGTCACTTAATCCATTGCTGTTGCAATGGATTAAGAATGGATTGATTTGTTTGAAGGCATATGTGTTTTAACTGGGGAATGGGAAAGAAGAATATGCAGGCAGTGCATTTGTTTCCACAACTTGAAGTCAGTTATCTGAACTGGTCTGCAGCACTTTGAAAGTGCCTTTGTGGTCCTTTTAGCTATAAATTCCTGTGAGTCTATTATAAAAGCTGTGCAGAGAAGGTGACTGTGTGAGATTGATTTACACAGTGCTTGGTTATCTAGTCTTCTAGAAGCTTTCATTCTTGTTGGCAGAACAGGTATTTTGTAGCTAGTACTTTACATAACATTTTAGGAATGAGATAAACTTACAAGTTAGAGCTGCAGTCTCTCTTGATTTAGCTTGTAAGCCAAGAGCTGAAACTCATGGGAAATTACAGAGGGTCATTTTGATCTAATCTAGTACAATTCCTTCATGGCATATGAAAACTTGGGGGGATCTCAGAGCACTTCTTATTTTTTCAAATTAAGAAGGTTGAAACTTCTTACAAATACATAGGGGAAGGATGAAAACAGCCTGGGAGTTTACTGCACTGTTCGTTGAGCTTCTTGTTATTTTCCTGCAGAATTATGCTGCTTCACAAGTAACAGCTCTCTGTCCAACCTGCAGGATCTTACTCATTACTGCCCATTGAAGTTCCTCAAAACCACAAGCGTTTCACCTGTGACCTGACCCAAGCTGACCGCCTTGCTCTTTATGACTATGTTGTTGAAGAAACAAAGAAACAGAGGACTAGATCCCAGATAACGGAAAATGACAGTGATCTCTTCGTGGATTTAGCAGCAAAAATCACCCAAGGTTTGAAGAATGATCTGTTGTTGAATTTATGGCTCAGAACTTTCAGTTTGTCAGTTTCATGAGTTCTGTTGAAAGCCAAACAGAATTGGTTGTGCTTTTTTTTTTTTTTTTTTTTTTGGTGGAGATACTGTTCTCAAAAGCCACAGCAAAGATCTGGCATCACAAAATGCTAGTTTGATCTCCATTATGGTATTTTCCTTCTGGAAAAGCCTCAGTGCTCTGCTGTTGACACATGTATTGTGCATATCTCAGTGGATGGATCTTCTGTCTTTGCAGCAGCTGACTCCAGATTGCTTAATGCTGCCAGTGTGGTGTGCAGCTTGGAAGAGTTATTTGCTGTAAGATATGATATAATTAAAGATCACTTAAGAGAAAAAGTAGAACAGGAGAGGTTGGCAGTCATCCAGGTGGAGCTCTTGAGCAACATACTTTAGTGTTGTTCTGGGACCTCTCATCGCTCTTGAGTCATGCCAATTTGTAACTGTACCAAGTGCAGCAAAAGCATCTGTGTCACCCTGCAGGCTCTGGTGTGCTGAGGAGGTGTGACAGTGCTTGTCACCTACACAGGTACTTTTTTTACAGAATCTGGTTTTCTCATTCTGTGTCTTACTGTAATACTGGCTTTGAAAACATGACCTGTATATAGAAGGCATTTGACCAAATCACAGGCCCATATATTGGTTTAGATCACAGTTTAGAGACTGAGATCACATACAGCGTTTGCTGGGTGGCTTTTTACTTGTGTAGAAACAGCCAGCAAGAAGGCTGGGGAGGAAGCTTGAGATAAAATCACCATAGTTACTAAATACAGGAGGGACTTGAGAAAGAACACAATTATTTTATGTTCTTGAACATATCTGCACGTGCTAATGTCCTGGTATTGATGGTTTGTTTTACTCCCAATTTTCTGCTAGATGATAGTCAGAAAGGTCCAAAGTCCCATCTTGAAATTCTGGCTGAAATGCGAGATTACAAAAGGCGGCGGCAGTCATACAGAGCTAAGAATGTTCATATAACAAAGAAGTCCTACACTGAGGTGAGACTGGGGAAAAAAAAGGCCTTTTTGCACAGAAGTGCTTATTATATATCAGCATAAACAATTATATACTCTTTTCAAGGATGAATAATATATATCTTTCTCTGTTTCTTGTATCCTGCTTTATTACTGTTGCAAACTGTAGAGGAAGTTTTTTGGTTTGTTGCAGCAAGTTACAATTAATGAGCATTTCTAACTGCTAAGTTTTGAGTGTGAAAATGCCAGCAAGATATATGCCACTATCATAAAATGGTGCTATTTAAATTTATTTAAATGCTGAAAAATTTTTCTGCAAATAAGACTTTCCATTTCATCATCTGATGTATAGGGTTTGGGGGAGATTTTTCTGGGGTTTGCGTTCTTTTGGGATGTTTAGAGTTTGTCTACGGCTAGTTCAGGCACTACCATGACATGTTTGTTTTTAACATATCAATCTCCAGGTAATTCGGGATGTGATTGGTGTACATATGGAAGAACTCAGCAATCAGTGGCAGGAGGAGAACAGGTTGGACAATGCAGAGATATCTGAAGGAGGGAAGTCAAAGTCTTCAGGAAGGTATGCCACAGCTGACAGCTTCTTCCGGCATGGAACAGACTGTAATTTTATCTTGCCACCTTCTTCTAATAGCACATACCAACCTTATCTGAGTCATGTGCATGGTTTATTTTATTTTATTTTAATTCTGCTAAGTCTTGCTTGAGAAACTCTGCCTGCATGAAGGATGGAGAAAAATTGTTAAGTAGCTTTCTTTCAGAGATAAGTAGGTTAGTTGCAAGTGATTCAGTGGAACAGGTAGTTTCTGGTGGAGCTGGGGGATGAATAGTGCTCCCTCTGTGCCCAGATGTTTATATATGTTGTAGCTGGGAACAGAAGGGCACTTGGAAATACAAGTATATTCTTACCCTTCCCTACCACATGACATATATTAGATATATTACACCTCAGAGTAAAGGTTTCCATAACATAATAAATATGGGGCGGCTTTACAGTTCTTATCCCTGCAAATTCTGCTGTGCTAATTGGGAGTGTGTTTTAGCTATACATATTTCTGCTGTGTCAAGCAACACTGCACACCCTTCCCAATGTTTGTCACTGAAGTAAACATGGAGTCATGACCTACTAATTTTTTATCTGTGCCTCTTCAGCAGGTCTTTGAGAGGAGAAGTTGTTGAAACACGCTAGAAAGTGACAGTCTATTCCCAGTATTAAAGTGAAGATGAATGGATGGCAGAGCACTGAAACAGTCTGCCCAGGGAGATCCTGGAGTCTCCCTGTCTAGAGACATTCAAAAACTCAGCTGGACACATTCCTGTGTAACCTGCTGTAGGTGACCCTGCCTTGGCAAGGGGAAGTGGAATAGATCTCTAGAGGTCACTTCTAACCCTAATAATTCTGTGACTCTGTCAGATCAGGACTTAGGTGCTCCAGCTGTAGGTTGCAGCTTAAGGCAAGTGGTTGAAGGGTTAAAGATTTAAAGCAAAACAGAGTGAACCCCTTCTACTGACTTGTGTTTCACAAGCAGAGGTGTTAAGACTGAGGAACAGTGTTTATAGGAAATAACTGGATTAAACAGCGTGCTGAGATATGCACGAGATATATGCATATGGACTTTGGGCCTCTTTTGGGAGGTACTGTATTCCTTAGAGAGATAGTAAGGCTTAATAAAAGATATGTCCTCTGTCTTACATCATTATATTACAAAACTGGTACTGGAAACAGTGACTGTGAAACTGTTTTTATTGATTAAAATCACTTAAATTTTAAATCACTTTTCAGAAGGGAAGACAGGCGCTCAGCTTCAGTGGACTCACGGCAGTCTGGAGGAAGCAGCAAGGATACGGAGTGCACGAGACACAGGAGAGACACCAGCAGGAGTCCAAGCAAACGAAGAAGGAGTCGTGAGAGAGGCAGAGACAGAGACTCTCGGAGAAAGAGAGAGAGGTGAGCAGAAAGTGACAGCTGACTCCTGCTTCCGAGTCAGGCAGCTGTAGCCATTTGCTGTGAGAATTCAGTGCAGAGGCTGAGAATATCTAGTCCAATTAAAAAGCGAGGCTAACCTCGTGCAGTATGACAAGCCAGTGGCATGAGGCTACAAATACTGAATAAAACATGCTGTGAGATCATAAACTGTGATCCAGACTTCAGAATTTACTGTCACATCTGAAAAGCGTCACTTTCTGCAGCATGCTGCTGGACTGCAACAGTACTGTAACAGGCTGTTGATTTTACTCCTTGATCAACATGGTTAAATGGACAGTATATTTCTCATCCACAACTAAGTGCCTGTCATGTCTAATGCTGATTTCTGCTCTAGTTTGCTCTAGACCTTAATAAATAGTATAATTTTTTCACTAATATGCACACATAATAGATGCTTCAAAACAATGCTGTTGCTCTTCAGTACTTCTGGATATACAGTTTAGCAAAAGAACAAATCTAGGCCACACTTCCAATACTATCAATAAGGATATATTTACATCTGCAGGACCACAGGTGTGTGGGACCTGTGTTTGAGCAGACATGAGGACTGTTATGTAGAAGAAAGGCTGCCTTGCCCCTCGTGTTTGGGTAAATGCATTGCATAAGTTATGTGGGTGGCAATGATCGCTTGTCTCAAAGCTGGCTTCATTACACCATGATGCCATTCATCCTAAGCTAATTGCCACTCTGGCACTGCATGACAAGGCTTGATTAAAGCAGCATGGAAAATAAACTGTCTAAAAGCAGTGTACTTTCTTTCCTTAGAAGAGTACATGACTTCATTTAATGAGAGCTTTCCATTTTCCAAGTTGTTTTTTTCTCTTCAGACTCTCATTCTGAGCCTAACAGCTCACACAATGTTTATGTTTTTGTTTCAGGGATGAAGACAAGTATCACAACCATAAAAGAAGAAAGTAGAAACAAAAACCTGATGATTTTGTTCATCAGCTGTTCAAAACATAACTTCCACAAGAACTATTGTTATTGCTGTTTTGCCCAAGACAGTAAAGGTGTGCACATAAATATTGGTATTACACCGCACCTGTGCTGCTTGGAGACAAAAAAGTGCTAAGGTGTGTCAGGATGGAAGCAGTATATTTCAGATAATGTGTAAATCTGTACCATTTATACATCTGTTAATAAATTATATTGATCTTTCATGCATTTGAGTTATTCTGACAAGGCTGAAGAATAAAATTTATGAGAAGTTGTACTTACTGGCCTTCCTGGCTCCTAGGTAGTGGATATAGAACAGAGCTAATCCCTGGAGTCCAGATCAGTTACAAACAGGGAAGGCATGAAGAGAGCTCTCCCTTCTACCTAAGTGTTACCTCTAGGTGACGTTGCCTACTTACAGCATGTACCAGAGGGCAGATTTCAGAGTTCTCCAACAAGATAAAACATCTTCAACTACTAAATTATATTTCAACTACTAAATGGACAGTAACACAAAAGTTAGTGTTCCCAGGCTCATGCTCGAAGAAAATTTGGAGCAATATAATCTGGCAAAGTGATGAGACTGTAGCTCTCCACAGAAGCTGGGGGGAGGCACCAAGGACACTTGGAATATTGCTGAACAGCAGGTGCATTTCCTTCCATCAGTAACTAGGAAGACATCCCATCCTGTGGACTAACATACAGATACTTGTGATAGAGATTAATAAAACAGACTTAAAATGCAGATAGATAATAAGGATGTGCAGTTCTGTTAATTCCACATAATCTACTTCAGCAAGGTCAGTCACCATCAGCCAAGCTTCTTGCCTCAACAAAGTAAGCTGTAAGAGAACAAGTTGCAGATCCATCTTTCCTAAAATACTTCTGTTTGATCAATGTGCCTGGAAAGGCACATTGGTTGTGGCCTTCTCAGTCAAAGGGAATCTTTCCAGTTTTACTGTGTCCTATAGTATCCTCTTTCATACCTCAGTTGTTTCTACAATGAAGTGTGATTATCTGTCACAAAATATTTTGTCTAGTTTTGATGGACTGAGGCTTCTATAACTGCTACAGCAATCTAACCAAACAACTCTGTGTCAGGTATTCTTTGCCTATGTGACAAATGCAGAATTTCAGAGAGCAAAGATACATTTTAAAACAGCTTTACTTAGACAAGTTTGTCCAAAAATGAAAAAAGATACTTAAGTCCTGAACAGGTTCTAATTAGAGGGAAAACAATATGGAACCACTGCAGTCCTTGCATTGATTTTGTCTACTATCTCAGCCACAGGATTCTCATTAAGTTCTTTCAGTAGGGCTTGGTAAAACAGTTTGTTTAAAGAGAGGATGTCCAGGCAGACAAGGTAGTCCAAGAACCAGCTGTATTTGTGCCAGAGTCAAAATGAAGTCAGAGCTACCAGAAGCATAATGAGAAATGCTCCAATTACAGCTGCCCTGGCTTAACTGAATTCATGTTTTACTTAACAGTCACTTATCAAACGTAGGTAGGAAGCTTGGTAAAAAAACTTTTGCTCAATATAAGCAGATGAGTGAAGGGGTTGCTGCCTAGTTGTGGTGATCACTACCTGAGAGGCAGGAAAACAATATTACCATGTATTCAATTAACATCCTCTGAAGGGCCATCTCAAGAAGAGGACAAAGAAAAGGAAATGCCAGAGAATAGGATCACATTGTTCTGTGCAAATTATAATACTTTGAACACAAATTATTTTCTTGAACTTATTTATTCCTTCCTTTTTTTTCCTCCTCTCACCTCATGCTGAAGAGTAGGGTTGATCAATAAAATATGAAGGAGTATGGCAGGAAGTGTCTGATCAGCACCATGCCAGAGTGTTTGTTCCTGGAAAGGAATAAGCCAAGTTTTTTAAATGGCACTTTCACATGGTAAATCCTAGTGTGTTGGACAAGATACAATTTAGGGCTACAAGAAATGCAAGCAAAAGGGGTATGATTAAGAAAAACTAAAAACTTACTAAGAAATGTCAATCTGATAACTAATGATGAATCAGTTCATTTGTATGCTCTTGTTTTAGAGCTCCCATGATCTTGGAACTGGTGGCAATCTCAGACAGTGTATGGAGTTTGTGTGGCAGTGATTTTTGGGGGGAGGTGGGGGCCACGTGGTGCTTTCTATGAGCTTCTGAGAGAAGCTTCCCCCATGTTCACCAGAGCCAATGCCAGACAGCTCCAGGACAGGCTAGCTGCTGGCCAGGGCTGAGCCCAGCAGCAATGATGGCAGTGCCTCTGAGGTTGTGTCAGCCCACCATGCACACAAAGAACAATTCCAGAGAGATGGGAGAAACAGTTAAGTGTCTGTATGCAAACATGCTATGCAGGCAGCACGTGGAGGACAAGCCTTTTTCAATTGGTGTATTTCATGTGACCTATGTGTGACTATGGATACAATGAGAGAACACCATCTCTCTGGTTTATTATCTATGTTAAAACAAAAACAGCACAGAAGATGCTGCTGGTTCCAGGAGCAGTAATATGCAGATGTTACAAGCCTGTCTATAACAGCTTCCTACAAGGAAAATTATACCACCATATAGAGACTTCAATATTTCAGAGAAAGATGGATAAATAGCAATTTAACAGTGCAAATGCTGAAGTTGACAAAAATAACTCTGTATACTTTTGATACAATCTTACTCAATCCTTACTCCAGTCATCATGGCTACGCCCAAAAGAAGATGGACTATTGACCTGAAATTAAAGGCTTATGGAGAACCCTGAGGCAACTGATACATTAAAATTTCTTGCACAGCTTTTTACTTACGCTTGTTCTTGAATTCCTAGGAGGAATGTTTCAGTTTCTGCCTTTGATATCTCTCCATCAATACTGGCCAAATACAAATAAAGGAATGAGAATGTTTCGAAGGGAATTCGAGCAGCTCCACCTTCTGGGTCTCTTGTTAGGATCTCACAGGCATGTTTCATTGAACTCAGTAAGGACTGCAGGGGATTCCAGCAAGAAATTAAAGGAAAAGTATCAGAGCCATGAACATCCTTGCATACCATGACAAAATCCACACTGTAAGCCATTAAAAGGGAGGGTAAATGAGATGAAGGTGTCATCATTGTTGCCAAGATTTAAACCCAAACTTACTCTCTAGTAAGGTCCACAGATGGAAACAATAATGTAGTTCTACTAGTGACAGGAGCAAAAAAAATACCAGAATCTTGTGATGGTTAAAGACTGCATAGGAAAACCTGAGCTCTCTCTCCATAAGGACCAAATTGCTCTGTTCTGCTACTGTAAAAGCTCCAACATAACTGTATCTAGTAGATAATTTTGTGTGTGTGTATATTACCTCAATGGTTCTAAAAAAATTCTCAGCAGCAGTTAAGACAGACAAATCTATAACCTCCAGAAAATGAATATAGATTTGGTGGTTTTATTAATATTTTATATAATTTTTAGATTATATTTTGGCTGATATTTACTGTTTCTCTCATCTCTATGCAAGTTCCATTTTAATAGATAGTAGAAAAACCACTGAGGCAAAAAGCATTTAAAGAATATTTCAGTTTAGCCAAAGGCCGGTAACATCCAAGTTACCTTTAAAAAACATGCCTCAAACTACTAGTTCCAAATATACTGTGAAAAAATCCTTCCTTTAATATGGTGTTGATAATCCAGTGCCCTTTGCATGCTGAGCTATATGGGGAAAAGTGTGGAAAAATTCAGCATTGAGTTTCATTCAGTCAAAGACTGGTTGGATGCCATTAAAGAAACAAAACCACACACACAGTATAAAAGCACAAAACAAAACCCACACAGCCTGTCTTCAACCAAAGTCTTAATATTTTTCACTGCAACTTTTTCAAAATTTACTCATGTATTCATTAACAAGCAAGCAATGTCTATGTAAAAATACCGTATTTCCTAACAGTAGAATAGCAATACTTAAAATAAACACAGCATCTGTTTAAGATCTAGAACATAGGCCAGAGAAGTGTAATCGTACAATCCTTTAACAGTTTTACTTAATTTATCTCCTCTCCTGGGAGGCTTCTCAGGGAAAAGAGAGGCAGCTGACTCAATAATGGCAAACTTTGCATTTTGCATTTGGCTACCCCACTACTGTTGCCCTTTCTGCTCCTGCCACCCTAAACTGCCAGGGTTTCTCTCTCACAACACAGGTAAGTTATTTATATTCATTTTTCCCACCTGTGAAAGACAATTGAACAGGCTACTTGTGTGGTCATTTCTCCAAGGCTTTTGTAAAAATGCATTGGTGCTTTACAAAAAAGATTTTTCAGACTGGTGCTCTTAATAAGTTCATATTTGTCTTCTCTTGTATCTCAACTGTGACCCTGTTTGACTATGAACACAATTTACAGCTGCAGGAAATTAATGTAAATTTCTTGTGTGTGTGTGTCTTTGTCTCTGGTTTAGGAAACCAAGGTTTAGGTTTCATTATGTAGTACTGAAATCAAATAATTCACTTAATACCCAAAAGGACAGTGAGATGGTGAAATTTAATCTGTCTAGCTCCATCAGAATGATGTTACTGTGACTCTGGTTTTGGATTTGGTTTGGGGTTTTTTTTTTTCCGGGGAGAGAGGGGTTGTTGTTTTTTAGATAAGTAATGTTGCTGTTACTATTTTTAATTAAAAAGAGCCCAAACTACGAGATCGTTTTGGGAAGGAGACTGGAATCAAGAAATACAAATTTGAAATAAAGACAGACAAACAGACAGACAGATAGACAGACAGACATAGACAATTGCACAATTGCATCACCAGGCCAGTTAAAATTCAGGGCCTTCAGGTACCACAACATTCACAAAATATTATTTTACATATATTTTCTTTTTACTACCTCTTCTTCCCTAGTGTAGAAATCATTAGAAGTATTATACTTTTTAAGAACATCAGCTTAATGCATTTTATAAACTTTCATTCTGTTGAAATGCTCTGCTGAGATTTTATTACTGACATTAAAAGAATTAAATGTAGCTGTAGGAACATTAACTGCTGCTGAGAAAATTTAATTGGCTACACAATCAATTAAAAAGTGGTTCTTTAATTTCTCCCTTCAGTTCTCCTTCATGGACATTTACACTTAGGCGATCAGCATCATTTCTCCATCATCCTCTCTCACACAGTACGAGCTGCCTGCAGACATGCTTGCTCTTCTACTGCCACTCCAGTGAACTGAGGGCTTAGCCACCCTTCTGGTTAAGTTCCCCAGACCAAAATCTGATGGGCAGAAGTAAACAAGCAAGCCACTTTGCCAGCTGCTGCAAAAGCAATCACCATTCCCCAAATCCATCTGCATTAATTGTTCTATTGTCTAGCTTGTATATGGATCCTAGCAACCACTTGTGTTTGGATACCAGGGCTCCTGCTGTGAACATACCCCACCAAGCACGCTGCACCCAAGTGCCAGAAACTTCATCCATTCCACCTCCTCGTCAAAACTGCCCAGCTGCAGGATAGCTCCCAGCTGCACCTCTGGCAAGCCCAAATGCTTCCATTTTTCCCTCAGCTCTGCAACGGTCACCGTGCCTTTGGAAGAAAGCTTTGAACAAAATCATGGTAGCACAATAAGAACTTTGAAAACCAGAATGAATTTAAGAACACAGTCTCCCCAAAATACTTCAAATACTTGACAGTCTCTCTTCCCAACCATCTCCAACACATCAGCATTCCGCAACAGCATTGTGCATTTGATAAAGAACAGCTTGTACCTGTTTGTGCAAGACCTTAAGGAGTCCTGGGGTCAAACCAGCATTTTTTTTCTTTGCTGTTAAAGGCATTTCGAGCCTCTCCTTCACAGGGAGGGGTTCACCTTTAGACAAGGCTGAAAAATACCTAAGTGAATGGAAAGAGCAACATACCTCAATGCCCATGGCCATTACAAACTGCACAGAAGTAAATGCTCTTACAGTTCAGTGTAACAATCTGCAGGCTCCCCCATAGGAGCAGCAGCACCTGGCTATCTGCCTATGTGCACAACTCCCATCTTCCTGTGCCCAGAAACCACAATATCTAGACTTTACTTGCTCCTTTTTGTGACACTCTAGTAATTCTTAAGGCATTTAAATTATTTTGTGCATGATATATTCAGCTCTTTTGATTGATGAACCTGAGGGTTCATCTGTTTAACATTCTCCTCGGGCACTACCCAAAATGTACATCTGCCTATTCACATTACAACTCTCTCCTCAGCATTTCTGCTATTTCTGTCCACTCCAAAATAAAGTTTAATAGTAGAGCATAAACGGCATTGGATGCACATCCTTTTAATTATAAGGCTGCCACAACCTTAAGGGCTGCCTCTGCCTTAACTGGCCAGCAATCTGAATTGTGCAAGGAAAACTGTTTTTATTCAGGTGCATCTAATTTACAAGTTTCTCCACTTGTCCTGCCTCATGTGCCCTGGTCATCTATATCCACGTCCAGGCTACCCCATGCTGTGCAAATACCTGCTAAAATGCACAGCAGGCAGCACTCCAGAATTGAATTAGTGTGACTGTGACTGCACAGAGATGCACAGTATGTATGTACATGTAACACCCGGGCTGTTTTGCCGGGCTGCCTCTGTTCTCGCCAGCCCCGCCTCCCAGCAGGCTCCAGCTACAGAGGCAGCCTCTCCTCATCTCCATCACATTCCTGAGAAACGCCACAACATTTTAAGGTGGTCCTGCTGGCTTTCTCCAACACTGCAGCGCTAACAATCCAGCTTCAGGTTATTTTATTTTTAATGGAAAGCCAGACTCCAGCCTGGCTTTGCTAACAGCCTCCCCTCCCTCGGGTACACGGTACAGACGTTTTCCGGTGCCCCCAGCTGAGAACATCTCACAAATACCTTCCAAGAGCTTGCCCACACAAACCATAGGACAGGAAAAAATTACAGTGAGCAGTTGAGGTAAAAGAAAAAAAATTAGATGTTAAAGGAGACATATTTAAACATCTAAATCAACTTTATGGCAAGAGATTTATTATGTAGATTATCACTTCAAAGGTGCAATTTTTCGGGCACTTTTCCCAGAAAGAAAGAAGAGAAACCTAATCAAGCTTAAGAATTAGAAAGCTAATGTCTACTTTTTCCTTTAAATTCCAAGAACTGAATCTCAGATGAGAGAAGAAAAACCAAACCAAACCAAACCAAACCAAAAGGGAAAAGAGTTGGTCTTTCAGATAGAAAAAACTAGTAAGAAAAAGCAAATTAAGATACATTTTTCTGTATGAAAATCCAGCTATTTCTGAAGTAAGCCAGCCCTAAACCTCAAGGAAACAGAAAATAAATAAAATACCACAGTATTTTTAAAAGGCTTACATGCTTCATTAATACAGAAGTGTATATGGAAAGCACATGCTGATGTAATATTTAAAGCCATGTCCACTATTCAATAAAGAGGAGAGTGAGGTTTTGAGGGGCCATACATACAGATCTCTGTTGGCAGGTGAACACTGTACTTACGCAGCTGCCCACTGCAAAACGTCATAAGGCTGAGTCCTAATAGCAGCTTTAGTAAATTGCTTCAGAATATCAGGAAGCTCCGGGGGGATTTTGATCTGCTGAGCGCAGAACATAGTTTCTGGAAGAGGCATGGTGCCCAGTCACAAGGACCTGAAAGAAATAAAACAGCAGTTCACAGATGCAGACTGTGAATGAAAAACTGTGTGCACATAGGAGTGAACAGTGCCTGATCCCAAATTCCCTCCTGTCCTACTCGATAGCTGGGGCTACTGGACAGCTGACAGACAGGAAGGGTAAACAGATAAGCCCCACATGGCTCTAAAAGACTTTGTGGCCACACCAAGTAAAGCACTGCAGCTTGGGTACAGCTGGGTGAGGAGAACTACTACTTTAACATGTGACTTCAGAGAATTTTAAACTGATTTTTCATTTTTCTCCTCAAACCTACCACAACAAAAATCTGTCAAATGGGCAGTCCAGACAAGTCACACCACACATGCCAACATGAAAGGTATCTACACTGACAAGTCACTACTGCATGCCAAGGAAAATCTTGGCATTTTTGTACTAATGCCAGAGTATGTAGATGACGAAGTTTCTATTGTGTTTATGTGTCCAAAAATGCTGTAGCAAAAAGTCACTAATTTGTGGTCATGACAGACTTTACATCAAACAATTACAGTGATGAACAAAACATTAATGTGTGCTGCAAGCACGCTTTGTTCATAGAGCTCTACAGGTGTGTTTGTCTCATTCAGGATGTAACTCATTTGTTGCAAGGAATCCTGTTCCCCAGGATCCAAAAGAAGGCACAGAGATAGTTTATTGTATGGTCCTTCTCCCACCATAGCAATAGGGCACATTTGGTGAGAAACTCTCCTCAAAATTTCCAGGACAAAATATGGCATGCTTAAGTTGATTTAGGAACAAGAACCTAAACCACTTCGTTATTTGCAGAAAGGAGGAGCAGTAAAAGCAACAGCATCAAGAAAAGAATCAATGTAACAGAATCCTCTATCCTTATAGAATTTTTAAATTTTTTAAGATAAGAGTACCTGGCAGGTGGCTCTCTCACGTGAATTTTCCTGTAGTGGAAAATAAAAAAAAATTAAAATTCAGTGATAGAGCAATGGAGCTGCTGTGACTCAAGGCTCCTTTGAGGATCAAAGCATACTTAGAACTTTATTTATGAAGAAAAGCAGACAGGGTACAGCATCTTCACCACAACAATGCAGCCAATTTGCATCAGGAACAGACTTCAAAGTGCGCATTTAATTACCACATTGGTCACGCATTTTCAGTAATGATTCAAAAACACAGCTCTAGCCAAGGAACTGAAGCTGAAGGCAAAAAAAACTCAGGATTTCAGAACAACAGAAAAACTCTGAGGAAGGAATACAGGGTGTGTGTGCATGTACCCTTGGGAAGCAGTCAAATAAAAGAGTAAAAATATCAGAAAAGAAAAAAAGCACAAGAGCTGCTTTTCTACAGTAAGCCATTAGTCACAAAGTCTCACAGAAGGGCAGAGGTTGCCAGAGACTTCTCGGAGACTGACCGCCTGCATAGCCTATGAGCAGGGTGCCCACGATCCGTGTCCAGCTGTGTTTCAAGAATCTCCAAGGATGGAGACTCCACAGCCCTCCGGGCAAGCTGTGCCAGTGCTTGGCCACCAGGGAAACAGGGTTATTGATGTTCTGTGGGAACCTGCTGTACATATACACACACACCCCTAATGATCAAAGACGAACACAGCTAGGCCAGGCAGCCTCTGCACCCCTTCACCATCGTTACTCTGTCACGCTACAGACAAAGATCAGCTCATCACTTTCACCTCCTATTAGCTCTTATTTTCTATTTTCTTCCTTCCAGCCCCCCAAGCCAGCCCCAGGTGTTCAGGAAACGAGACCAAGGTGTGTCGCACACAGGCGGGACGGGCCGAGCCCCGAGCTGCGGGGAGGCAGCGCCGCCGGCCCCGGCCGGCCCCTGGGGACCCCTCGGCGGCCGGAGGGAGCCCAGGCCCCACGGCCCCAGCACCCCCACACCCCGCGGCCGCCCCGGAGCTCGGGACGGCCCGGGCACAGCTCCCCACCTGCCCCGCTCCGCGGCCCCGCTGCCCGGCAACGCGCGGGGACGGCCCGGGCGCTGGGCGGGGAAAAACCTGACGGCGGCGAGGTTTAAAGGGCAAGAGCAGCACCTGCTGTGTACACGCTTCTGAAAAAGCCCAAACCATGGATGAGGGGGTTCATTCTACCCTTAATGAATTCACAGCCGCCTGCGAGGTGTGTCGGAGGGGGCTGCAGGGTACAGCGGCTGAACATGAACCCGCAGTGGGCCCAGGGGTTCCACAAGGCCAGTGGCATCCCGGCTGTATCAGCAGTCGTGCGGCCAGCAGGATGAGGGAGGTGATTCTTTCCCTGTACGCGGCCCTGGTGAGGCTACACCTCCAATCTTGTGTCCTCTCAGTTCAGGGAGGAACTGGAGGGTATGCAGGGCAAAGCTGCTCAATAGCCTGAGGCACAAGTCCTGTGAGGAGCAGCTGGGGTGTTTAGCCTGGAGAAGCAGTCTCAGGGTTGACCTTATTGCTCTCTACAACTGCCTGAAAGGAGGCTGTAGGCAGGTGAGGGTCGGCATCTTCTTCCAGACAACCAGTGACAGAGAAAGAAGGCATAGTCTCAAGCTGTGGCAGGGGACATTAAGATATTTAGGTTGGACATTGAAAATTTCTTCATAGAAGGGGCGATTAGACAGTAGAAGGGTCAATCCAGGGAGTTAGTGGATTCACCATCCCTGGTGGTGTTCAAGGAAAAACTGCATGTGGTACTTAGTGCAATGGTCGAGTTGCTAGGGTGATGTTCAGTAATAGGCTGGTCTTGATCTCGGAGATCTTTTCCAACTTAATTGATTCTGTGAACGTCTTAGCAGCAGGTTATTGGCAGAGCCCTTGGTGGGGAGGCTGATTCCTGCAGTGTCTGGGTTCCCAGCAGCCTGCTGGCCCTTGCATGTCCCCTGGCCACAAGGATCCCTGCTGGGTGAGCAGTGTTAGGGTGGAATGTCCATCTTCCTTTGGCCTTCTTGCACCCCCTTTCCTGGGTTGGATGAAACGTGAAGAAATGCTAACTAAGTGGAAAAAGAGGGCAATGTATCCCCAAAAATTCCATTTACTCGCAGCACCTGCTACTTCCAAACACAGCTCAGCCTCAAGCAACCTCTGCTGGTCAGGCTCCACAGTCCTGGACATTCAGGATAGCAGCACCACTGAGAGTCTGTCACCACCAAGAGCAGCACAGCCAGTGCCAGCTGCTTCTCAGCACCTGCTGGTCCAAATTGAACCACAAGGCAGCATGGGCCCTCCCACTGCTCCAGAATGTGAGGAACCAAAGTGCCCTCTCTGCCACAAAGTCTTGGTGGACAGCTACGAGTCTTCTTCCCACTGGAGATAAAAACAGCACCAGAGGTAACCTGACTGGCATCCTCTGTGAAGACACCAGCACATCTCTTGGTTACAAAGCAACACCCCTCCTGTACCTTCAAACATGGACTGTACACAGCCCGAGCACTCAAATCAGATTGGTAATAGGATTATTCACTTCATAAAGCCTTCACAAACCATTGCTCCAAAGAAACTTGGGTGCTGCATGCTCTAGACAGGCCAAGCAGTTACTGCAGAAGCACAGAAGCTTACTTGTAGCCGGGCCTTTTTAATCCACCTCATGTCCCCACTGACGAACATGCAAGGCCATGCAGGACAAAGATAAAATGGTGGGCTCCAGAAAGCAATAAGCACACATTTTAACAACTGTTTAATCTTTCATAAAACATGAATACTAATGATAAGCTGCAGGCTAATTATTTGGCCTCAAAATCCTTTGCAGATTCCTGTAACTAATGAAAACAACAAACTTCTGACATATGACATACATTTCTATCCTTTAGTTGTTTTAAAGCATCTGCTCATTTAAGAACACTATTGCAAGAAAAATATGAAGAAAACATCCTGCAGGAGCTTATATAGTAGAATTCAATTAAACTGATTTCACAGTACTGTTGTTCAAAGGTGTCTAGTGACAACAGATAAACAAGTTAAGTAAGTTTCATATTATCTCTCATCTGTGGTCCTTGCGTGCACTCAAAATTATCCTTAAAATGCTCAAAAAGTAAATGTCATACTCTTAATTCTTCCACCAATTTGGTCCAGTGCTGTGAAATCATGCATAAAGCTGCCACACCGTATTATGGGAAACAGCAGAATGTAGGTGGAAATTTTTTTCTGTATTCAATGAAGTGTATTTTCATAGGATCATAGAATGGCCTGGGTTGGACCTTACAGATCACCTAGTTCCAACCCTTCTGCCACAGGCACGAGCAAGCACTTTTACTGGACCAGGCTACTCAGAGCTTCATCCAACCTGGCCTTCAACACTTCCAGTGATGGCACAGCCACATCTTTTCTGGGCAACCTCTTCCAGTGTCTTATCACCCTCACAGTAAAGAAATTCCTAACATCTAATCTAACCCTACTCTCTTTCGGTTTGAAGCCATGCCCCTTTATCCTCTCACTACATGCTGTTGTAAATACTCTCTTCATATGAATCTATGCTGCTTCCTGGAAGTATTTCCTCCTGCTGTATAATACCGAGTCTTGTATACAAAGAACATTTAAAAGTATATCCATGGATGTAATTGTTGCTTTATAGCAGCACTGCCAGAAATGTTGCTATAAAGCAGCATACCTTAGAATTTCTGCTGCTTCCTACTTCCATGACTCCTCCTAACAACTGGTCAAAATATCCCATGGACTCTCCATTCTAATCCAGCAGTATTTTTAGATCACATTCCTTACCTAATGCTAGCAAGTCGCTTATGCAATTTGTATCTGCTGAACATGGCACACCAGTGCAGCTCTGCACTATTTAGGTTCTAACACAGAAACTCTATCCAATATAAATGAAAGAGCTCTGCAGTGTTCTCTGGTTTTGTAAGCAACAAGGAATTCTAAGTAAAACTAATATCCTTTTTCAGGAAAATAAAGCCCTTGAAAGGCAAGCAATGTTAAATACCACCCCCTCTTCCCACACCTGATGTCAAATACCTCCAGATGTTTGACTTCATCTCCTATAGGGGAAAATGCCTCTGCAGCTTGGGTGTTGGCCTGTACTCAACAGGTAAGAGATAACAGCAGGTAAGCAGATAAGCAGAAAAACTGATACGCAGAGCTATGAAATAATTTTGCCATTACTCCATCTCTTGGCATTATACTGAACTAAAAACATTCCAGTTTACTTTGAAACTGTATTTGATCTCTGGAAACACAATCTTTTAAAATTTTCCATTATTGAGTAACTATGATTTCACCATATAATTTCTCAATTTATGGTTACTTCCTAATGAAGAAATTAAAACCAGAAGCACAGTTTAAAAAAATTGCTATTAACTATGCAAACATTTAGTTCCAGCTACTAATTAAGAGAGCTCTAACTTACCATTATGCTTCGTAAAAGTTGTTTCCTCATGTTTCAGAAAACAGCTTTTTTTATTTTGCATCCTGAACTTCATTACACTACCAAGATTCAATTCCTTGTTTAATGTTTCTACTATTTGTACCATAATTTCTGCCAAGAACCTCACTCATTGCTCAGGCTGTACAGTGGCCATTATTCCCAAGGCAAGCAGAATAAGAACACTGACCCTTACCACAAAACTTTTCCGATCTAGATGCAAAAAAATGCATGGTGACGTCCAAGGAAACAAAATGATGCTGATCAGCATGCCAGGCAATCAAACCCCAGTCATTTGTGCTTTGTGAGGTACAGGCCTTTGTGAGGCTTTTTAGAGTTCTCTGAAGAATAGTGCAGCTGCTGTGAAGATTTTTATGAAGACTTTTACGCAAGCATAGGGGAAGGCAAGGAAAGAATTAATGCACTCAGCTGAGAAGTGATGTGAGCACCGTAAGAGGTTGGAGTTGGCATCTCACTGAGGAAGTCACTGACACAAAGCATCATCAAGTAACTTTGGCTTCACTCAATAGAGAAGGGGCAGACAGAAAAGATGCAGAGTTTTAACTATTTTTAATCAATATAAAATAATCTGTGTAAAAACAGTCAAAGCCATGCTGCGATTAACTTCTTTCAATATGCACAAGATAGCTACAGAGCCATCTGCAGTTCTTTTACGAAGGTCTGTAGAACTAATAACATCGCTAGGTTCTCAACACACAAAGGGGATACAACTGAGCCAGTATACATCTCCAATCCCTCCACAGTAAAGACCAAGGTCAACACAAATTGTGGTGGAAGAGTGCGCATACACACACACACACATTCTTTCCAACTTGAAAAGTAATAGGAGCCCACACCACTCTGCATCACTCCAGCACAGATGGATGCCGCTGGTACAGTGCTCATCAGCTGTCTCAGAAACAGCCACTTAACTTACAAGCTTACTTATCAAGTTTCCATGCCAGGGGAGTACACAGCACACAATAAGGCAAACCATTGAAATTTAAAACAATTTATAAAGTACTGTTATTTAATTCCTGTTCTCTACAACCTCCATATTCTTTCAAAAAATGTGTAAAAATAAGGAGATGAGATTTCTGGAAAGTTCACAATGGACAGTTCTGGAAACAATCTTCACCTGGAATCTGGAAAGCAGTGCAAATACCAGCACAACAGTTGGATTTGAAATCAGTTTTCCATAAAATAAAAGCAAATACAGATAATGTAAGCTACATCAAAACAGCTGCGGTTCACATTGCATGACTGGCCTGATTTGCTATTTCTTTAATGACTTGTAAAATACCAGTAGTAAGAAACAGCACAAAGGCTTGTTCTTCATAAATTTTAATATTAAGACCAGTTTGTCCGGATAAAAACAAAGTTACAAATACCACACTACTGCAAATTCCGCATGATGGACAGTAGTGCTTGCAATATTTGAGTGGCAAGACCATTTTGGAACTGTTTAGGAAAGGTATGTCAAAAACAGAATCTTGGCATAAGTAAGAATGTATGTTACCAGTGAATTTATTATTGTGAAAATATATCTGTCCCACAATGTACACCACTGTAAATGATCAAATGCAATATTTATGCACATCAAAAATATATGGGGCGAATATATACTCAGTTTAGCATTAAATCATCAACAGTAAATGAAAGAAATATTTTGGCTATTTTTCTATGATTTCATTTCACTGGAAATTTCCTAATAAATCACTCCAAAGGGTAGTATTTGTGGTTCAAAACCATCAGGACAACAGTAATTCTGTAAAATAGTAAAATAGTATGGATCTGAGAGTGACAGCCCAATCCTCCTGCCACTAGATTCAGATGTATTTGGCTTGTGCTTGCTGCCTTAGAACATGAGTCCAGACACCAAGAGAATGAAGTACCACCATGACATCCTGGACCACATTAGCTCATACCATGTCAAATCAGAGATGCAACATCAATAAAAGGAGATGACACTTTAAAAGCACCTGCCAGATTCTCAAGTAATAATTATATACACACGGTAAAGTACAGAATACTGAAGGAGAGTGTACTGAATAGCAAGTTAAATGTTCCATCAATTTTCTCATTACTGCAATGGATATTCACATTTTCTGCATTGGTCCAGGAAAGATACTGCAATCTAAGCGTGTGATTTGATGCTACTTAAAGCTTTGTGATACTGTTATGTATTTTCTTTATCTACATAACCCCCACCCCCAGACATTACTGCAAAAGAACTCTATCTACATATAGAAATAACACAGACTTGATTTGGTGGCTCTTGTTTGACTGTATTCTTGCAAAGAAATCTGATAACTTTTCCTTGCCTATTTAATAGCATATGTATTTCCCTGCTCCTCAGGCCATAAATGGTACATGATAAATCACTTCCTCAGTATTATTCCCATAAAAATTCACAGTGACCAATTCTGAGAGAATTTTTTTTTTGGTTGGGTTGGTTTTTTTAAAAGTAATTGTGCAATATAAAATTCATACTACAATTTTCAACTTTGGTAACTTACAGAAAAAAGATTTCAAGCTCTTTAACTAAGGATCAGGTCAGCATGTTTCTTACATTATGCTCTTTGTGCTGTGCAAGCACATCAGTTAAGGTTCATCCCTTTTCTTAAGATCCTGAAAAATTCTAATCTTGATAAGAAATTTGCTACAGTTTAAGTTGTGAACCTATCTAATTTTTCTTAGTACCTTTAAATGCTTCCATCACCTAGCCTTAGTAAATTTTTACTTTTTACTGTTTCAATTAATGAAATCCTGATCCCAAAGCCAACACCCATCTACCCCCTTCAACCAAATAAAAAAATCCAGCTGAGCCTCAACAAGTACATCTGAATTCTCAGAAGAGGAAGTATTTCCTTGATTTAACAGCAACTGTACAATATTACAAACTCTGACACATGAAAAACAATCAGGCAATAGAAAAATGTACAACAGCTTTGGTGTTATACAAAATAATAAAAAAGACTGGACAGTAAGATACATAGTTCATTATGTTCTCAACACAGCAACTTCATTGCTGACTGTAAGACAGTTATTTACTTTTGATATTCTCTATGTGGCCTTTCCACTCATGAAAAATCATACTGTATTACTACAATAAGAACTGTTATGAACACCATAAAGTAAGCTCCAAATTTTATAAAAACATCTTGCCTCTTCACACTATTGCTTTGTGGCACATTGTCAACAGAACAGCAGTCCAAAATAAAGTGACAACTAGATTTAATAAATTAATATACTTTTTAAAGATGTACAATGCACATTCTTTTTAATCCAAGGTTTTAGGGTGTCAGGACACTTCTATATACACATATACAGACCTCAGACAGCATTTATAACATCAGAAAATGCAGATAAGAAACAGAGCCTTAACTGCTATCTGGATGCTACCAACAGAAGCCAAAACACTGCTGAGAGTATTATTGGGAGAGATATCCAAAGACAAGAAGAGTCTATGAAAAAAGGACATGTAAAGGCAAAGGGAAGGTCAAGATGTTTAATATGACATCTATTCTTGTGAAGACTGAGGTGGTGCTGTTGATGTGCCTGGTTTACCAGACTTCCGTTCGTAATTCACAAGCCGTTGTCCGACAAGGTACCTGGGATCACGGTAAAAACAGGAATTAACTCAAGGTAATGCTATTTTGTAACACAAATCCACTCTATCTCCTTTACTGCCAAAGTAGTTTTTTCAGTTCAATAAAAAGTTATTCAATAAATTGTAAAGGAAAAACTTTAGCTGCTGCTTAATCTTTCTTAAAGGGAGAGAAAATACTCTGATGCTATTCCATGGAAAGCTTAAGGAGTGCAAGATTTCTTTAGTATGACATTGAAACAGAACTGAACTATCTCAGCAGCTTAACTGTTTTCATATCTTTCACATTATTCCTTTCTTCCTCTATGTCATTGATCCAAACTTTTGCTAGCTAAATTCCTTATCATGCTCCCTATATTTGCATACTAGTTCTGTGAATGCAAGAGCCCTTAGACACCTATGAATTCTTCCCCTAAGATCTGTCATTTCCTTTAGGAACTTTGTCACCACCGTTCCTTTTCTCATGGTACCATAACCAACAACCATTGCACATTCTTCACATGTTTTAGAATGTCACAAAAACTTGTATATGCATTTAAAGTTTGTTACATGGAAGATTTAATTATGTGGATTTCTAAAGCACAAATCTCTACTGGCTGGCATGACTGTGTCTGCTTACTTCCTGAAATGGGATAATTAAGTCATACAAACTTCTTGTCTACGAGGATGTTACAATAAGTTAATTTAATGCCAAACTAATTTACACTTACAACTTTTCAGTTGCTTCTTAACATTTAAGATTCAAAGAAGTCTATTTTAGGTTTGACTCCTTTTGTAGTTATTGGAAAGCAAAACTCTTATAGGACAACTCCGCATATGAATATAACTAACTCATTTATTCATTTTCAATATTCATTTTCAAAAGTAGCCTAGGAAGATTAGTTGCTAATCTTCTTAACCCATAAAAAAGGTAGTTAGGGTAACACCAAAACAATGTAATAACACACAAAAAAAGGCTAAACTAAGTAAGATAACTAGAAAATAATAGGAAAATTATTATTTTTATCAGGCATCTGAGTAATGCAGAGTAATAATTACTGAAAACATCAGAAAATCACACAAAATTTGGTAAGGACAAACTAACAAATGAACTGAACATTCTTTAACAGATTAGTTGGACTAATGAGGAAGAAGAGTGAGAAAAACAGTTATGCAGAAAAGGTTGAAGAAATGGTTTTATAAGCAGCAGCTTGAGACATGATTTTAACTTCCAGGTATGTTGTAATTCATGACATTCAAGACTACAGGTGAGACAAACAGTCAGCTTCATTTGTGGGAAAACACATTCATGTTAGGCATGGGGGAGTGTCTTCCCTTTATAAAGTCAGTCTGTTCCTGTGTTTATTTACCTGAACCAGAGACAAAACACCTGCTAACAAAAGTTTGTCTTAAAGCATCACTTGCTAAAAAACTTCTTAAAAACTGTTTTAGTCCTAAGTATCTATAATGCCTGAATTCAACCTGAAGTAATCATTTACATACATATATATATATATAAAGGGGAAAAACTTAAAACAACCCACTATATACTCACTTGTCATTTTTAATATGTTCATAAAGGCGCTTGAACTGGCGGACTTGGAAGGACAGAATTCCCATCAAAACCACCACCATAAGCAGAAAAGGATAAATCCGTCGCTGAACAAGGTTCTGCATTTCAGCAGTAACTCCTACAAAACAAGACAATCCTTAGACATTCTAATATTGCTTAACTAACTCAGGTATTTTTGCTTCTCTATGTGCTTCCATACTTTTTGTTATACTGTAACTTCAGTAAGGGCTGTGAAACAAATTACACAACCATTTACATCAAAGATCCAACATGACAACTGCTGTTCTTTTTAATCTGAAGCACTACGAGTGGAAAGTTTTCCATTAACAGTGAAAATACACAGTAGAAAAAAAAAAAGGCTTATCAATTCTTTTTGTCTATTAACTTCTGTTTATTGCATTGACTTTTCTGATACAAGGAGTAAGCAGATAAAAGTTGGCATTCAAGTGAGACTGAAGCATAAAATGGGACTTGAACGTGTTCTTAACATCAAAACTAAGTAGTAAAAGACAAGTCTTGATGAAAAAGCTCATCTACCCTGGTTCTAATCAAATAATTTACCTCAATTATGAGGAGATGGGAAAGTCTGAAAAAACCCTATATATTTAAAATTTACATTTTTATACAATTAAAACATCAAAACAAAACCTGTTCTAAGCTTCATTTAGAATCTGACAAATCAGAAAAAGATGGCCTCAGCTCAGTATAGCTCCTAGAGGACTAAAATCATAGGCTGATTGTCCAAAGCTAGGTACCTAAAATGCACAGAGAAGAAATCGGTGTCTCCCCATCCTCTTGGGTAAGACAAGGGGCAGACACCGATTTCTTCTCTGTGGTGATCAGTGATGGGATCCAAGGAACAGCCTCAAGTTGTGTTAGGGAAGGTTTGGGCTGGATATTAGACAAAGGTTCTTCACCCAGAGAGTGGCTGGGCACTAGCACAGGCTCCCCAAGGAAGCGGTCACAACACCAAGCAAGAGAAAGTTCAAGAAGCATTTGGACAATATTCCTGGAACGTGGTGTGGCTCTTGGAGGTCTTTAAACATCCACATTTGTCCACAGAAGAGGCAGGTTTTTTGTGGGTTGGTTTTTTTGTTTTCTTGTTGTTGTGTTGTTTTTTTTCCTTTATAAACTAGAGCTACAAGTTTTATTTCCACAAACATATTTACACTGCTGTAAACCATGAGATGACAAAGAAGTGTTCTGAATGCATACATACCCAGCAAAGGTACAACACCAGAAGCTATGATGTACGGCACACAAAGGGAAAGTAAGAGGACGGAGATGACGGGTGCAGCCAGTTTACGGATGATGAAGTGTAAGTCAATGTTACGAATTCCATTTGCATATACCTAAAAGGGAAGAAGTTAGAAGTAGAACAGATCCATCAAGAAAGCCTTGCTTTGCACTTACGGTAATAATTACAAGGTTTTTACACAATCCTCCTTATGAAAGGAAATGGGTGTTCCCATGGCCACAGTTGAAGAAGGACAAACTCTCTGCCAATTTACAAAATGAGGGTTCCAGGAAATAAACAATGCCCAAGAGACCAACTTAATCTGGAACAGAGTTGTGATTCAGTTGAGGAATGCAAGACACCTTCTGAAAGATCATTTAACAGAGCTGTGGAAAATGGTTTCGTGGGTGACCTGGGCTCACTTTGCACTGTTAACTCACTAGAAGAGGATACTGTATATGCTAATAGAATAAATTTGTAAATTTTGTAATGGGTAGAAAATAGGATCCTATTTTGTACTTGGTCAGGCAGACCAGAGCCTCTGTACATAGAGTCTGTACCTGAAAAAAAGACCTCCACAATTCTTAAGCTTCTGAGGTTATTACCAGAAGCTAAGGTCAAAACAGAACCAGATTATATTGGGAAAAGACCAGTTTTGAATGGCTACCAACTACAGCCAAACAATGGCCTCTGTCCCACAGCCTGGAAGGCTCAGGAGAATGTGTAAACAGCCCATGGAGAGCATTCAGAATGGAGGAGGGAGCTGTGGTATGCATCAAAACATACTCCCAGACTAAGATTAATTCTGCAGTGTGACAGCTGAAGTGATTTATTAACTGGGACTATGGGCTAGACTTACTCATGAGAGGGACCTTGTGCACAGAGGTTGGGACATGCACCACAGGTGTCACATACAGTGCAGAGCTGAAAAATTACCTTCTGACCAAAAACTGAGATGCTTCAAGATGACAACTGTGGAATTTAATGGTTATAACCAAGAAAAAATACTTCTGACAAAACAACAGGCCATGTGACTCTGAACTGCTCAGAGAAACTGTTCTGTGTTGCTTAATAATCAAATGGGAACAGAAATGGTTTTTTTCATCTCTACTGATGTGTGAACGGGATAATCCCTACAGCTGCAGAGAAGGCAAAATTCTGTGTTCTTGAGTTGTGGATGTAAATACTCCAATATTTGGACAAGTATTTGGACACATGGACTTCATCTGAAGAAATAATCATGTTTCTTTCTCACTTTATTACAAACCTGATTAAAATGCATATATGTATACAAAGCATTTTCTTGAATTAAAATTTCTGAGTTTTTGTTTTACTGTTAATGTATTAGGCTATACAATTTAAAAGGTTTTTACAAGACTAGTTGAATTTTACTCAATTACTCCATTACTGCAAGAGTGACACCATTTTCTGACACAATCGGAAACACAAAAAATGTATCATACAGATAATTCACATGGACAATTTTTCCTTACCTGTTCAATAACAGTTTTCAGCCACCACTGGGGACCCATCAGTGTTATGGCAGCAATTATTTTGGCATGCAAAACTCCAAGAGCCCAGTCCTAATATTGTAAAAATTAATAGTGTTAGCATTAACATATCTTTAAAAAGTCAGACAATCAAAAGCTTTAAGAGCAATGTGTTAATATTACCTATAAGTGAAAATATAATTACTTTTCCATTTACATGGAACATTGTTCCAAAGAAGTGACACCATCTGCAAATTCCTATGAAAAAGAAGATGCTCTCAAGATTAACTGACATCTGTAAATTTAGCTCCCTGGAACCAGGAAAATCACTACTATCAAACCAAAGGTAAATACAAAATAAAAGCTTTAGACTTAACGCAATTGACTAACATTCTGGTACAACTAATTTACATAAAAGGAAGTTAATTTCCTTTCTTTATAAAAGAATAGAAAAAAGAGAAAATGTTCACATGCATGAGGAAACAAGTTATTTTCCTTCTTTTGGAGTTTAATGATTCCCAAAACCCTACCTGATGTAAGAAAAGCTTAAAGCAAGGCAAAAAAAAAAAAATCATGCTATTTGGAGGAAAATTTATGTTTTAATGTAAACTGCAATTATTAAGACATGGAATTAGGACACTACAACTACTGGCTTCTAGTAAACACATCGTAAGTCCATCCATTCTGGATTACAGATATTTGTAAGAGATTTCCAATAAAACCCACCAAAAATAGAATGCAAAATGTAGGCTGATAAAGTAGAATAAACAGCTAAGAACTGATAAGACTTGGGACATCATGGACTAATCAGCCCTCTTAGACTGCTGGGGAAATACATTTTCTTTAACCGATTATTTAAAAAGACAACTTTTGTTATTGTCAACTCTAAAAAATTTTTAGAATTGTTATAAAAAGCACCAGTGTTAAAGTTGATTCATGTTTATTTACGGATGTAACCTTTGTCTTTTCTCTTTTGGGAAAAATGCAAATTAGTCTCAACTTTGACAGCTCCTTGTTCATTTAGAACAAGTCTCAAATCCCACTTATCTTGTATTTTGAAGAAGTTCTGCTACAGGAAAATCAAGTTTTTCAGTATACTTCTTTTAAAACTTTTAAAGAACTAATATGCAATAGTAAAAAAAAAAATTATACTCTCTAGCATTACAAATTCTTTTCAAATGAAAGAATGCTTTCCTGTTTGGAAACCATTATCATCTACCACTGTAATGATATGATATCCTGATTTTCTGGTCATCTATTCAGCTCAAAAATAGACTTGGGATTTTAAAATAATAGAATAATCAAATTAGCAGCAAAATTCTTCTTGTATTATGGCTTTCAAACGTTTGGGTACTGAAAGTAAAGGAAAGCTTAGGGCAGCTTAGAAAGTCACTGTCCCTGGACACTTTCTTGTTATTTAGTAATGGCATTCTAGATGTTTTGAGTTATGGTACCCTTAAATAGGTTTCTTTGAGTTACAATTTCTTTCATAATTCAGCCTAGGTGATGGAAGCATTTGTCATTCAATCTACTGTATTTTCATTTCATCTCCCAACTTGCAGGACAGAAATTTGCACCCAGCTTGTGAGACTTAACTGCAGAGTAATAAAACAACTACCTCAAAATTTTGTATTAATGACTTGACAACTCAGCCCAAAATCAGCATGATCCTAAATCATATAAAAATTGCATTCATAATGTGCTGCATCACTGAATTAAAATCTTACAAGAAAAAAAAAAAAATCACCAGAACTTCTTGCTGCATAACTGTATGCAGACAGCTCTCCAAAATGATTAGAGTATATACATCTGTGCATACATACACAGAGATACACTAACTTCTTACATAACTTTACAATTATGCTACTGGAAAAGTAGCTGATCACTGAAATGCAACCTTTGGTGTCATCTCACAACAGTTCAGCTTTTCATAGTTTAAATTCCTCAGCATATTCTTTTGGTTAAAATAATCTTCAGATCCAGACTGGCTGCCACATAGAAACATATTTGTGGAAAATGTTCTGAAGCTCTGAATCTACATGAAACAAGGCAGCCCATACTCCTTACATCAACAGCAGCAAAAGAATGGGAGCAACTGACCTGCCAAGGGTAGAAGAGAGGTGTTTGATCCAAAGGAACTCTCAGAGGCGCGACGATGACCAGTTCAAACAGAAGACCAAGCAAAAGTGGAACCACACCAGCAAGCAGTATAGCCACTATCAATGTCTTCATTATCTAAAAAACACAAGGCGTTTAATTAATATGCTTACCAGAAGATTCTTTGTTTAAACTCAAATGTAACTTCAACTACATAAACACACAGCCCTGGTGAAAAAACCCCAAAGCTACACAGACCTCTATTTCACACATATACACCCCTAGAAATAATTTTTACTACATACATGATTTTGCAATACAACTTTTCAAAATTGGGTCCTATCCCACACAGTTTTTTCAAAACTGCCAATTTTTCTCTGGAGCAAAACAAACCTTAAAATTCAGTCATTATAGAATATTTAACTTAAAAATGGAGGACTCAGAACACTGTGCTTGAAATTCTCTTAATTTAACTGCATCATACAAAACTAGCCTGACGTAATTAACATAAGGATAAGGGACAGAACAAGTAGAAATTATGGTTTAGCCCTGAATTTTCTTGAAGAAGCTAAGATCTCAAAGAAGCTAAAATCAAAATGATGGATATTTGGGAAACATGGAAGTACATGAAGAACATGTACAGTGTAACAATTCAATAAGCACATTAAAATATCCTTAACAGGATACCATTTATGCTATCGATGTTTAAAGGAACTTGCAAGAAATCTACTACAGAAATCCTCAAAATCAAAACCAAGATAAAAAGGTGGGGTATAAATTTGTTTTCAAACTGAGAATCTCAACTTCTCATAATTAATATTTTTGAGGAAAATATATTTTATTTGAACAACACAAGTTCAACAGCTGATAAAGATCTATCTGAAAATATACATCAAGCTACTTTGTAGAGACATGGTCATCATCTATAAACTTCATTAGGTTTTTTCCATATGATAATTTCGTGTAACTAAACAAGTAAATAGTTGAGCTTCCAGGTTTACGTGAAAATGTAAATGTTGTTGAGAACAAATAACACATGGGATAATAATGCAATATATTCACTTTTAAAGGAAAGCAGAAAAATATACATATATACAAATTTAAACATAAATACACACAAGCATATTTACACTGATTGCCTTCCAAAAATAGTTAGCCTATGCAATGGTAATGTAAGCTGCAAAAGCTTCAAAATGGTCTGAAAAGCAAAATGTAGCATACAGAGTATGTAGCAGAGTAAAGCCTGCAAGCAAAAAAATGAAGCAAGTTCCATTAGCTAATTTTTTGATAATTGAGTAGAACTTCTTCTCAAGGCTCACCATGAGAGACCATTCTTTGACCTTCTGGAAAATGACTCTACGACCCTGTGGCATCCAGGCAACCAGCACTGTCACTGCTCGGATAGTCAGCCAACAGACATAAAGACCACAGGCAGCTGTGTACAGCTCATGGATTTTGGCAGTCCCCGTCCAAAATGACATTAACCATCGGCCGGCAAACACTGAAAACACAAGCACTGGTAAATACAGTAATGCTTCTGGGATGTATTAGGGAAGGATGCTGATTAAAAAAGTACTTATCAAATTTATTTGAAATATCCCTGCATAAATATTATTCATCATAAAACAGTTATTTTCGTACTACACCCATAATACATAAATGTATGCAGCACTACGCAAAAAGCTTCAGAAATTATGCCAAAAAAACACACAGAAATCCTTTTCCACCTAAATTTTCATTATGACAACAGTGTGACCTGAGTTACAGCAAAACAAAGCTAAACTGTTCAGAGCCTAAACACTGATCTTCAGAACTGAAACAGTGATCATTCATCAGTGTGTAAGCTTGAACTTACATTATATGAGCTATCTTTGGGTTGTTTCACTGCCTCATGTAATTTTTTAAGACATACTGATGAGGCTTCTGAAGCTCTCTGACAAAAATGGGAGACTGATTTGCTACAGTTCATTTTTTAATAGTGTTTTCATTTCCCTAATACTACAGTGGAATTATTTTATGTCCTACTACTAGAACTATCACAGAATTTATTGCTTCCATCTCAACACATTATTGGCTTTAGCACCATTAACAGAAGGAGGTATAAATGGTATTACAGCAGACAGGTTATGAAATTTACACTGGTTGACATGGCTTCATTTATTCAAAATTATTTTAAAAAGTGTCAAGTGTTTTTGAAGTACTTATTTAGATTTTAAAGTGATATACACGCCACTTCACAAAATCTCCTAGTGACATGTCAAGATTAGAGAATCATATAATATTTAAATTTGAAAGGAACCCCTAAAGATAGAGTCCAACTCCCTGCTCCTCACAGTACTCAATGACACCTTCAGAACATTTAATTAAAGAAAATACTGCAGAAGACCTGGAAACAATCTACATATTTTCCTTCTCAAAACAGTAAAATACGTGCAAAATTTTTAAATCTCTTTTTCACTTAATACTACTGAGATTATCTCAGCACCTGAAGCCCTGTCTTCCGAGGAATATTCTACAACATAAGGGAATGGCAATCTCTGTCATTTAGATTTTTAGATTGTTATAATTTGATGACAAATGATGAAAAATGAGATAGTTTCCACCATTTCTGCCTTTTGATTTCAAACAACGATTTCAAAACATCTGCCATGGTTGACCATGGCAACGTACTGAGTTGTTTTTGGTGATAGTTTACCACAATAGACTCACCTGGTAAGGTAAGGCAGATAAGACTAGCAATCAGTAACGTTATGCACATGAAAACAATCAAAAGAAATATCTGAAAAAGGGAAAAAAAAGGGAAAGGGAGTTCTTAAGAAAGTTATTTAACCAAACCCCAAGAAACCACAGTATAAAAAAATACATCATCCTAGAAAGGCAGCTAAACTACGATGTTCAAATCGATGTTTGACTGTATAAATAAATCAGCAAAAATAAACCTAACCACAGTTCATGCAGAACACCTGCAGTGTCATGTATTCCTAAGACATTCCATCAACTGTTTCAACAGTAAAAAATAACATTTGAATCCAGAATGACTGAAGTTCTTTGTTACGTCACGTAAAACAAGATCATATCTCAATTTCTGCACTGAGCAGCATGACTCTCAAATAATCCTGAAAGGTTTCTAGCTCTGTATGCCATATGAGCAAGACATTGGTTTTATAAGGAAGACCTTGCTGACAAAGTTCTTCCAGATATGCTGAGATTTCTGACCAGAAGCTAATGGTGAAGCTGGTTGCTTCTCAGTCAGGTTTTCACCTTACCAGAGAATTACCATGTACTTCTTTAAATATTTCTCAAGTACCAGGTGCTATGAAGTTCTGCTTAACTAATCATCAAGGCCACACAACAAGCAAGCTTGCTATGGGAAAGCTAACACCTTATCCAAACAGTACAAGAGAAAGTTAAATCTGGAACACACACTTTCATTGATGAGACATTTGGGTATAAAGAAAGAAGCCTTCAAAAGCAATACCACAGTGATCTAATGTTAGCCATTATTTCCATTCTTCAGATATACCTCAAACCACAGTAAGTGAGCTGTGGTGAAGTTTATATTTAACTCAGAATTCTGCTAACAACAAAACAGTTATCTATTTTAAGCTGTATATTATTGCAGAAATGTAAGTATTTGCCAAAAAAAATTCCTTAGTAATTTTAGGGATTTAGAACTTCCAAGTATTATATAATGACTTTCTATGTTTAATACAGATGCAGAAGCAACAGAAGTTCTCTATTTATTTTCTTAATAAAGCAAAATAGTTCAAAATACACTTAGCTACAAGACCAAAATACTCCCCCTTGAAAGCCATGCCCTGTTAGAGGCACACCTGAACTACCTATTTGAGAGGGGCTTATTGTCTTTCTCTCCATTACTTACTGTGGAAAAAATAAGATGTCAACTGACACATAATACTTAACAAGTGTGGGTTCTATAAATAAAATTGTAATTGAAGGTCTTAAGTTACAGGCTGAAAAAAGCCTTACATGAGCATAACTGCAACTCTACGCTCTAGAAAGCTGAAAACCATACAAAACAGGACCCACTACGTGACTTCTGATAACGTGGGCCAAATCTTTCTTAGAAAAAAACCCCACTTTTCTCAAATGCTTTTACTTTTCTCTTGATGTGTTTGGTATACATACCCTGAGTGGGAATTTTAAAGGCCTGCGATAAGGCTGGAAACCCACAGGTCCTCCTTGTTGAAGTATGGCTTGATGGGCTGCATGGAGACCTTCGCCCACAACTGGAATGGCATTATTATTGCGAGCATGCTGGTTGTTAGGTTGCTGATTTGCATTGTTTTCATTCTCTTCCTGATCACCAAGTAGGTAAGAATGAAGATCCCTGTAACAATCAAAATTTCTGTTTTGTTCTGTTTGATATGAATGAGAAATAGAAATATAGCCCTTTTTGGTAACATACTCAATGTCATCATAAACACAACTTAGAAAAAAAAGCGCTGGTGTGGATGTAGCTGGAATACAATCACAAGGAAAGATCACTTATCTTTCTGACTGCTTTAAAAACACCACCTGATATTAAAGGTCTTGGTGTTGTGCACGTGAAAGGAAAATTGCATGGATATTTCAGTATGTGTAAGCACATGGCTGTACTGAGAGTTTTTATGCTACTGTCACTGAGCTCTGTAGGCAACAAGGGCCATACAGGGATGGTGCTGCATTGCTATGGATGTGCTGCCAGAAGTACAGAGGCAGGCAGAGTCTTTCAACAAGATTCTAAATTGCTCACAACTTTTAAAGAATATCAATCTTAGAATAAAACCAATCTACTTTAAAATTATTATGCTGATATATTTACATATACAATTAGCAAATTTTGAGTCTGATTAAAAATGAACATTCAGAGCTTAATTTTCCTCAGCTTTTGCAGAGTAAGATTTGTGCAGATATTCTATTAGCAATGAAATTTATCCAACAGTTTGCTTTTTGAGAACAACAGAGCAAAAGATTTTCATCTGTGCTAAACTAAAATTGCTCAAGAGGTAATTTGCAATTGTCCTAAACAGCTGCAACAGTGGAGTAAGAAAAGCCATTTCTGTCATCATCTCCAAAACTCTCTTGTTTACACTATACTTAAACACAATCAAAACTTGGAAAATAATTAAAAACTTCTTCAAAAATGCAAACTAAGAGAAGAGGGGGTGAGGAGAGTTTCCTCATGAAAAACTAAAATAGGTATACTGGATTACAATGAAGTCTTTCATTTATTTACTCAGTTTCTCAGACATAACTTGGCAAAGAATAATTCTTGATCCTGAGATTGCAACATGGTGGGAGAATGCCAGTATACTTTGAAGTTAAACTGAAAACTGTACAGAAACAAAATCAACCTTACTTTTTTTTGACAAATTTGGCCAACAATAGATGAACTAAAAAATAATTTCATGTGCTAGAACTCTGCTTGGCAGTACAATAATTTACTTTATTTGACAAAGATATAGCTTTATCCTTCTCTAAAGTCTGAACTAACTTTAAAACCCCCTTTTAAAGTTGCTTACTTTTCCAGCTCTATGCTCTAAATATTTTTTTTTCCTTCTCATAGTAAGAAATGCAAGAAATGCACATGAATTTTATTTAGATGATTCATGGAAGCACACTGCTGACATTTATCTCTTTATTTTCATATATTAGGGAGTTAGGAAGATGTTAGTCATACTTTTACAGATTTCTTTCACTAAACAAATGCTGTAATAGCGTACCAAAAGCATTACTTGTCAAAGGCTAGCCCAGAAGTACATACATCTACTGCTTAGAAGACAGCAATCACTATAGAAGTCTGTCATCACATATTTATCTATAGAAGAGCTATCAAACCTGCTTGTTGGGATAACTTTCTGGAAAGCTGCCTTCATGTTTAAAGGCCAAACTGGACACAGTGGTCATAGCTGGTTTTGGATTTCTTTACTTACAGCAAGTATCCAGCAGTAACAGTCCATGCTCGTACAAGACCTTTCAACCACTGTCTCGTATGTCCTTGTTCTAGCAAAGCTGGAAGCACTACCTGAAGCAAAAGCAGCTCTAGGGAAAGTTCACTTACGGGAGCATCACTGGAAACAATGGGAAGAGGAGGAAAACAAACATAAGGAACATTCTAAGAGAATTTTTTTACACTGAATCCTATTAATGCCACCACAATACAAAAATGCGTTGAATGCCAAAAAGGAAAATTCTTAGTTTTTTGCTGAGGTTTTTTCCTGTATATGAGCAGAGGTTAGGCACTTTGACATATAAAAAATTTAGCAAAAAACATTGAGAAAGATTATATCTAAGAATACAGTTTGTTTCTCTATTTACATCTACCATTACTGCTTGAATTATTATTCAGAAATAGAAAAAAAAAATGTTATCATTAAAGAAATACAGTTACAGATATTCTTTTACTCCTGAGGCAAATGACAATCATGAATGAGTGTGTTAAAAAAAACACGAAAGGAACTTCACTATCAGAACACTGAAATGGGAAGTGTTAGAGAGCATAAAGCCCTGACCAGTTATCTCTACAGAAGGAATACAAAATGCTTCTTTTTTCAAATAACTTTTCATTTGTCACATTGTATGATGTAGCCACATCCTTTACCCTTTACTTCTTAGAACAATGAAGATTAGATTAACTGAAAACAAAATAACATAAAGTATCACTTTAATGCTCAGGGAGTGCCAATACACTTTTTCAAGTTATAGCAACACTGAAAAACCCCCATCTTTTTAAAAATACATGCTCACCTGTAGAGCATAACATTATATGGAAGAAAATTAGGCAGGAGATACTTAATAATGCGTATAGGAAGCCAGAGCATGAGCAGTACAATTGATCCAAAAACAATCTGCAATAAAAAAGTAAACAAGTTAATCCAAATAGCAGAAACAACCAAACCTAGTTTCCCACCCATCTCTGACATGTTCCCTCGGTGTGGTGGGCTAGCCCTGGCTAACAGCTGAATACCAGCAAGTTACTTGCTCATTCCCCTCTCCAGCTGAAGAGGAAGGCAAAACAGAAGGCAGGCAAGGCTGAGATAATGGCAATTTAATAGAGAAAGCACCAAGCATCCAGTCAAAACAATAAGAATTCAGTCTCTGCTTCCCATCAGCAGACAAACAATCAGCAATTTCCTGGTGAGTCAGGAAGACAAAAAGCATAACCATGAACATCCCCCCACAACCTCCTTTCTCATGTCTTTCACTGCTGAGCATGATGTCATACCCCTTTGGTCAGTTTGGGTCACCCTATTCCAGGGATACCCTCTTCCCCACCTGCAGCTTATTCACTGGAGGTGAGGAATCAGGGCACAGCAGCAAAGAAAATGCCAGGATGCTGTGCAAGCACTGTCCAGCCATAGCCAACAGGTCTGTGTTAGCAACACTGTTTCAGCTGCCAATTCAAGGTGCAGAAAGACATTTGCCGTGATGAAGAAAATCAATTCCATCCCAGGCAGACCAGTAGACTACAATGCCCTTGCCAAATAGGAGTGCAGCTGAATAAGCACCAGAACAATCCTGCTGACAGCTAGAGCAATGTCAGAGAGCTGTTCTTTCTTCACCCTTCCCCAACACCAGGATTACTTATTTTGTATTCCACTCTTTTCTAAGTGGCTGACTTTCTTGCTGAAGCATCAAAAGACCTTTCAGTTCCTGTTTCCTCACATTTCAAGTTGACTGAAAGACCAAGTAGGGGACATGAAGTGCCTGAAGACAATACACTTCTATGAATCCTGTTTCCTTAAGGAATTAGATGAAAAATTAAGTACATTTTAAACATATTCTTATATTCCATACAAATGCACCACTGGAGACTAAAAATGTGAAAAAGAAAAGGTGTTCAACTACATCAAAAAAGAAAAACTGAATCCCATTCTTCTTGAAAATTAATAGTTTATGTCATACATAGGACATATCTTTAGAATACATAGAAATAAAGAGTTTGAAAGGTATGATTTATTCTTTGAAATGGTAAATGATTACCATTCTGGATGCAATATTCTAGCATGAGGCTAGTGAAAAATTCTGAATTAATCAGCTGAGCAAATTAAAAGGTGAAGTTCAAGTAACTGCCCATTCCAACATAGTGAGACCATGAGCAACCAGCAGATCTTTGCTTGTATTTGGGCCATGTGATGTACCATGAAATTTCACGCAGCTGAAGAATTACAATTACCTAAGGATAGAATGCCCAGAAAGGTGGAAAGGTCAACTCCACTCAGATACTGAGGGGCTCTCTAACAGAACCAGGATGTCTCTGAGCTTTCACTGCTCAAAGCACCTCAGGTGTAACAATGCAGTACATCAAAGAATGTTTCCGGTGTGTCAATTTACACAGCTCATGTGACATTTATGTCAAAGACAGTCTGTGACCCTTCCTTGACTGCATGTTAAGCAAGCCACAGACAAACAAGTAAAGGGAAAAAACTCTCATTGTTTTCAGTATCTTACAATGATAATCTGGAAACAGACACCACTGGCGAGAGCAGCAGAATCCAATTCAATCCAAAACTTAGCTTGAAAGTTACTCTCCCCTGCTGCCCTATTTTGGCTGAACTGGACACACAATGTTTACTGCAGTAACTGAGGGCATTATGAAAATTACGTGATTTACAATATCCATAATAATAAACACTTGTTTTCTGAATACACAAACATTTCCTGTGACTTGGCATAAGATACCTGGTTTAGAAGAGACTTCTGAAATCCAACTAACTCTCCCCAAACTCTTGCTCTAAGCAGACCCAGATCAGGCTGCTCAGAAACTTATCCATTTGAGTTTCCAGTATTGAAAGATGCAGATTCTGTTGGCAACCTCTTACAGTACCAGTTCTCTTCCATGGTGAAAATATTTTTCTTTAAATACACAGTACTGTGTATGGAAGCCAGCATATAAAGCTTTCCTTCTAAATAAAGTTATCTTTCAGTTAAGTCCTTACCACTGATAAGATAAACCTCCTGAGATGTCTATAGATGGGCAAGTGAATCATTTCCTGCACGGGATTGAAGTCTGGATCATTCAAATTCCTGAGAAACCATAAGACACCAGGTCTCAATACCTGAAGCAGGAAATAGAAAACAATATATGAGGAGAATATAATCTTTGTATTTATTTTTCATTTTGAACAAGATTGCTGCAGAAAATAAGCTTTATTGTAATCAGGATATTAGGTGAACAAGATTCACCAAAATCGCACAGAAATAGAACGAAGAAAGTATTATTACAGAGAAGCAGAGACCCAATAACCAAATACAAGCTTAATTTTCCAGTACTGATTGATCTTAAGCAACTAAAACACATTTGGATTCATCTGAAGGTAACACTCAGATTTAACAGCTGTTTGTAAACCAAACATCTCTAAGTAAAATATATGCAAAATCATGATTTTTCCACTGCAGTAAGTACCAGCATGGCCCTTTTTACATAAAAGTGAATCTAATAAGCACATAAAAAATGGTAGCAGCAATACCCACATATGAAAGCCTCTAACTGTGTTACATAACTATTTTGCTCTTACAGACTCACCTCTCTTAGCAAAAGGATGAAGGATGCAAAATAGAAGACATAAACCATTCCAACCAACCAGTGCAGAAACATTGTGGTGCCTGGGGCAGACTGAAAGCTCAATTCTCTGTCTTTCAGAGTGGCATCAAACATCTCCTAGAAGGAGGCAAGTAGTAACAAATATGAATAAAGTTGGCAAACATCCACAACCACTCATTTTGTTTACCCTAGTTCATATATACTACTACATATATACTATTTTGAAATGTTTGCTTTAACACATGAATACACCAGAGAAAAAAGGAATTACTTATGATAAGAACAGCAAATAAAGATCAACTTCTGATCAATTTATTTCTTGACAGAAAGAAGAAATACGTCAACTCAATCACTAACAGGATCTACATAAGTTAAAAATCAATTCAAACAAAGTGACACTATGATGAAAGCAAATAATTCCTAAAGTAAAGTTCGGTTTCTACTAAGGCTGGAAAAAACTAGTTTTGTCCATTTCAAATTTATCACTTGACATTTTTCAGGACAGAAAAACTGTCCTCAATTCCAAACAAATGCAGTAAGGACCTCTTCCAAAACAGAAAGAGACTGGGCAACTTAAAACACAAAGTCATTACCGTTTCACATAAGATAGCCACATAAAGAGGTTTATTCAGCACACAAGTTTGCCTATAAGTAAGCTCATTACCACAGTGGTCTTGTAACTGCACTAAAAAGGATTAGGATCTTGCTATTTTAGTAACGGCATGTTAATTTGCACTTAGTAACATAAACCCCCTCAAAATTAGCATTAGGCAATATCTAAAAAACCCTTCCCTTTGGAAATGCCGTTTATGAAAACAGAAGAGTGCAGTCAAACTCATATTGACAACTCTCTTCTCATCAGAATTTTTTCTTTTTGCTTCAAATATAAACATTCTTACAAAACTTTATCACATAGGTTTCTGTTCTTACCAAGGAGCATATATCCAACCACCAGCCACAAATGAGAGGAAACACACCAATTTCAACCACCACTAACAAGGAAACCTTTAGGAAAAGAGAGAAAATAACAACTCACTAGTTTAACAAAAATTGCTGAGAAAATGATAATGCCAGTTTAAATTGAGAGGGTTTTATTTCCCCACACAAAAAATAGGATTACCTTGACAACAATATAGCAAACTCCTAGTAAGCGACGTGATCGCTGGAACTTAACAAGCGCTGCCAAACCCTGAACAGCTTTGTCAAGAAAATAACACTGGAAAACACTTTGTAACAGCCTAATTAATATCAACCACTATATTACATTGCTTTTAGCAACAGGAAATTTTATAAAAGAGAAAAATGAAAAGTATGTGTTTCATCAGGGTTCCATTTTCAAAATTGGCTGTGACTCTAGAAGTCATGATCTGGTGTGGCAGGTAACATGCTCAAACATGCATCTAAAGTAAATAAGTAATTATTAATAATACGACCCTTCTTAAATTAAGCAACCAGAAGTTTTCTCAAGAAAGAAACAGTTGTGTCTGAAAACATCTGCCACAAATACGTAAGTTCAAAGTCTGAAGATCTATTTTAAATACTAGCTCTTCCTTCCCTGCTGTCTAAATCAAATTCTTACCTTTTCCAAGAAAAGCTGGATGCATACTGCACTTTTGTTTTGGGGTTTTTTGAAGGAGGCAAACCCTACATGCTAATCTACTAATGTTTTACACTTGCACTGCACATTGCTATACTGATGTAGAAAGTTGATGTTAACTTTGTGTACTTTTGAACAGAAAACTGCTAACAAATGTATATTCTTTCAAATTGAAGCTGATGTAAAAAAACATGCAGCTGGAATGCAGCATTCTTACTTGTGACAAAGCAAATCCTTCCAGCTTTATTTTCTACAACTAAGTGAAAGTAGTTTTCCCTAAAAAAGTAATAACGAGAAAGAAATTCTTACGGCAAACTCTTGGTAGTTCAAAGACACAACCAAGAAACAAAAATAATTCATATTCAAAACATCTGGCAGGATCAAAATATTCAAATAAATTTCTCATCATACCTCCCATATTTTCATGATCTCCCCTTTCATAATCTCTCTGTTGCAACTACAGTTCACAGCAGAAGCATAGGGATAGTGAGGAAAAAATGATTTTACACTCTTCTCCTTAGACAGACCCTCAAGCAAGCATAAAAGCCTTTGATTGTGTTGTTAAGCATGTGGAAGTGTTTGAAAGCAGGCAGTCACACTGACAACTTCTAAATGTCCAAGAGAACATAAGAGACCTTTCCTTCTAATTTCACCAAAAGAGCAGAGAAAAATGGTGAGTGAAGTGCACCTGCATCATGTCTGCACCTCCTCAAAGCAAAGCCAGAAAAAATATTTACATGTAAATCTGAAACGGGTAACTACTGACAAAAGGATACATGACAAACAATTAGAGTCACTGCTAGAAGAACATATCCCACTATAGTTGTAATCAGGCCTTCAAAGTGAGATGCTTGGACCTGGAACAAAGAGGAAAAAAGGGTAAAGTAGATCTTAGATTACATCTCCTTTTTTATGTAATTAAGATAAATTCTAAATCCCAACTCTTTGGAAGAATGCCAAGTTTCTCTCTCTTTTTACATATTTTAATAATCTGCTATTATTTTTGTATCTTCATCAAGAATAGATAATGTTTACATTTACATTACAACTACTTTCTCCAAACTCAAAACAACTGCAATATATGAAACAGAAAGTATCACCTTATACTGTTTCATTCATCCTCTAGTTTCCCCTACTTATTATCATCCACTATGAGAATTAGTACACAAATTAAAAATGTACACAGGGAACAAGAGGCTGTTAAAAAACCCCTGAAGACACACACACAGTTTTTACAAACAGTAAGAACCTCACTTGTGATGTAAATAATGGAGGTAGTGGAAAAGAGTGGGACAACATTTTTAATCAGATTCAAAAAGGTTGAAGGACAAGTAAGAAGACATACTCCAAGTTACCTTTGCAATCACAAAATGAAGTGGAAAGATGCTGCAGAAATATCGTGATTGAATAAACAGTGGTAGTTTCTTTTTTAATTTTGAAATTATAAAACAGTACTCACATATTCCTCAAAGCCCAGGCCAACAATGGAGAAATGACCAATGTGGTATGGACAAAATGCTGCATAATGTAAGCAGAAAGGAGAAAAAAAGGCCATGAAAACTGCTAAATGGAATCTTATTTGCAGGATGAATACTGTAACATGGTATTATTCTACTACTTATAAATTTTATGAAAAAAGTACAAAAATTAATTTCTGTGCAAATATTTGCAAGTGGTAGATTTCTATAATTTTACTAACACTGAAAATCAGATAAGAATTTGCATTTAAGGACTAAAACTATACAGAATAAGAGGATAGTATTTTCCTTCTTACTTCATTTTGCAGTGTGTAAAATAATTAAATTTCTCAGTGTTATGTACTAGACTGGTATAAGTCTACGACTGTAGGAACGAACCTGTGCTGTACATTCATTTTTTCCCATGCACTAAAAGACTTCAGTAGCCATTTTACAGCCTGGTGAGATGGGACTTGCTTTAACAAGGCTTCATTTTCTAGTGCTTTAATTCTTAAGAATACTTAAAATATTGTGAAAAATGCAAGCTCTGCAGAAATTTGCAAAGGGAAGAGGAGGGGGAGAAAGATGACACCCAGTGAAGGGATGAGAAGCAACTGAAAAGTCTTTTACTTTGGTTTAATGTACTGAACATTGTTTATCATTCCTGAGAACTCACTCCTGACAATTCTGAGGTTTCACGGGAAATGTGTTAGAAAACACAGCACTTACTCATTTTTAGAAACCTGAATATTTCTAGAAAATCAATTTTCTTCAGTTATTTTATCTCCCTCTGTTGTCTTCTAACCAAGTTACGAAGAACTACAGTATTCAACATCAATTTTTTATAGGAGTGGAGGGCACCAGTATAAAGTGAAGGGGCTGCAGGCATGGCAAGCTTTTATTTTCACCTATATTGTCTTCACTACATGATGGTAGTCTACTCTGGGAACTACTACAGACTAAGCATTCCATCAAATAAAAAGTATGACGATTTTCTCTCTTCTTGTTTCTGTATGACCAGCATATAAAAAAGCCCCAAATTCAAAACCCAAGAAGCAACAAACCAACAAAAAAACTACAGGAAAAGATTTAGCAGGATTCCTATTACCCTAATCAACGATAAAGAAAGTTTTAATTTATGTCTTTTTTTTAGAAAAAATCAGCAGCAACTGGGAAGAGCAAACATGTAAAAGATAAAGGGAGGAATTGAGCTCTCCCTGCCCAGTAAGAACAAGAGAAAGGAAAGTGAGATGAAAAAGATCACACTCACAACTCCTACAGGTATCAGACTAATAATTTAAAAGTTGCTTTTCTGACATTTTATGAGAATATAGTGCACAGTTTATCATGTTTTCTATATAGCTTTATTTAAAAGAGATTTTCTAATAGATTCCTTAAAAAAAAAAAGAGCACAAACTAGTACAAACTCCTCTGTGAGCACTAGAATGAGCTATAGAAAATATTAATTAAGTTGAAATGAATTAAATTTGTCTAAGGAGAATTTCTGTACCACTAATTAAGGTTACAAATGCTTTCCTTATGTTTTATCCTTTATAAAGTACCTCCTGTGACATCTGAACTCACAAGTGCTATAATTACAAATTACTAGAGATTTGGCAGTTGTAAATTAAGCAGTATTACTTAACGGGAAAGAAACTAAAAATAGGGTTGAGAGGCACATATTAAATTCCCAGACCTCCTCCTTGCTTAGGGAAGTCATTCTCTTCTCTTGTCTATTTGTGAGTTTCCCACTTGGCAAAGCAGCTACTGAAAATGTTTCTATATGACAACCTCATTAATTATTCTTATTACTTACTTATTATGGAATTTTAATCCATAGTTTAGAAATTTCATGGTTATTATCTACTTAATGAAAAGCAAAATAAAAAAATATTACAACAGCTAAAAAAACCAATTAACTTCTGGTAACTTCAAATTAAAATACAGTAATTATCAGAAAGAAATAGTTCAAGTATCTTCCAACTCTTATTTTAGAACAGTTACAGTTTCTTGTGAATTAAACACACAATATATTTATGTTTATTTTCTTTTGATTTGCTGTTCTGTTTCAGTATCTAGATACTTAAATCACTGGTTTAGTGTTGTGAGCTTTACTTTGTCTGTAAAAACTTATCTACAGTACAACTTCAGTTTTCAATCTCAAATCCTTCTGCCAAGCAAGACCACTGAAAAAACACCAAAGCAACAAATTCTTTTCTAAACTGATCATTCACAGCTAGTGAAACGTTGTGGTATTTTTGTCTGGTATCTCTTGAAGTGTGTAATATGATTCATCTTGTCACTAAAATGCTACATTCTTGCATACCTCCCTTTCAGTTTGAGCTCCAAGAATGGATTCTTAATGGAAAAATTTCTATTACTCTATCTAATAAAAACAATAAGGAGAAAAAAAAAATACCTTAGCCATTCCTCAAAGTACTGCATTTCCTCACAAATTAAATTCCATGAGATTCCTCTTTCAATTTAGCAATATTAAAAATAAATATTTTCTGTGGTTTGGTTGACATGGTTAAGGTTCTGCTAGGTGTCCTATTTTAAATCTATTCACTTAAAGAAATTAAAATGACAAAACTAGAAAATAATAAATATTTGTTATTCATATTGCCAGTTCCTTTTTGGTTCTATTCTTAGATGTCAGATCTTCATTTTTCTAGAACAGCCTTAAAATAGACCTGCACTATCAATTCACAAAAAAGGGGTAATTTTAAACCCTAAAACCAAAAAATACTTACCAAATACAAGTATGAACAGCGTATTTAAAGACACAACCCAAAAGACATGTTCCTGTAAGGAGTATGGGGGAAAGAGGAAGGAAGATGACAAGAAAACAGTACATAAATGTCAGTCTAAGTAAGTGACTTGACTTTTGTATCTCAATTTCTTATTTCAACAGTCTATTATGACCAGAACTTGCACATCTCATATTAGAGGCAGGAAGTTTGTGCTCTAACACAAAGACCAGAACAGGCAGTTCAGTTTGTGAAAGCACCTGTTTACATTTGTTAACCTTTTTTCTAGATAAGTACACTTACTCTTGCTTACATTTTATAAAAGCAGGCTTTTATTTCAAAAGCAATACAAATACAAAACCTTGAAAGACAATTACATGAAACGTGTCTGGATATTTTTTTTATAAATGAGAAAATGTTCATCTGAACTTTTAAGAATTGGTCTTTGCCACAACAAATGCGTTAACAAAACTGACAGCTCTGAGTGTAGAAATTATAGCACATCTCTATTTTTTAATATTAATTTCAGCTAAGATGTGACCTCCGACACAAGTATGCTGGATTTTTACTTATTTTGATATTAATATTTAAGTAAATGACTAATAATGTAATTGCAAATATAAGACATCATGTTTAAACATGAGACATTGATGATCTCTGAGGTCTTTTTCTAACTTAATGATTCTAAGTCAGAATATTTTGAAAATTTAAAAAACCAAATAAAGTCAACTGAAAATCTTAGATCTTAAAATCTAGTCTACTAGATGCAGTGGTATTATGGTGGTATTAGGACAAAAAAATATATCTGAATGAGAACTGTACTTTAATTATAACAAAGATCAAAACATAACATTAAAACAGATACGTATTTTCAGTGTGCACTTTTTAAAAGGTTTAGTTTTTTATTTACAGTGGAGTAAGTGATCCAAAGTTATCTACATTTTTTAAGAAATTCCACTTTTATGCTATACACACACCACTAATCTGTGAAACTCCTAAAAATCCCAGTTTGCTTGAACATGACATCATATGAAACTTTCTTTAAAGAAATATATATATGATATGAAAATAAGGACTTCAAATACAACTATGTATATTAAAAAATACAGGTATTTTTTAAAAACATCCTTCTGTAGAAATTCTTGAAAACAGGATTGCACTTACTAAGAAAACTAGAGATCCATCAAGTCCAAGCATCTGTGAAGATAAGAAAGTTATTTTTACTTATCAGAAAAACTAACCTGAATCTAAAGTAATCCTCTTTCACATTGACCTTTATTGTCAAATGCAGTCAAGAGCTTTTTAATGGCTCAACAACAGTATCAGAACATAAATTCTTACAGATAGAGAAACTAAGTTCTCACTCAACACACTAAACTCAAGTGTTCAAAGGCAGTGATATACATGTGGAATATCTGAAAACACCTGTATCTATATGCATCAAACCAAACACACATATAAGCTGTTATATACACGTTTTAAGCTGTTTCTCTCCATGTCTTTAAAGACTCTGACAAAGATTTTGTATTTGCAAAATACTGCAGTGATTGAATGGCTACTTAAGTACATGTTTAATCAACTCAATATTTAAATACAAGAGCAAATTTTTGTTTCAGCCTACTTGCAAAATATCAGTTTATGCTGTACTAAGGAAAGTTAGTATTTTACCCTTGATGTATAAAAGCAACTACTAACAGGACAATTTGCTATGCTGTATGTTATTAACTTTTGAACAGAACTGTTTTACAACTAGGGAAGATGGGAAACAAATTCTCCATCACTCAGGACAGCTGTTACAGGAAGCATGCACAGAGTGGCCAAAAATAAAGCATCTACTGAAAAACAAAAAAACTCTTTTCCCCCCCACTTTGAGTGTATCTTACTATTTCAATCCAGACACTCCTACTCCACAATTACCGCTGTAAAGTTCCATGTTCAAGGCTCTTTTGTACGAGGACTTTGCACTAAGTTCCAAGATATAAGAGTTGCACATATTTTACAAATCAAACCAAGATGCAAAAATGTTTGAGAATTCAGAAAACTTGCATGGTATTTTTACAGAAGAACTGACCCCAATTTTGATACTAAATGTCAAGTACACATCTATTGCCTATGTCAGCACAACACTGGAAGTAGTTATGAGAGTATGCTGAAATTGACTTCTATATTCAGGGAGAGGCAACAAAATATCATCACTTAGGAATATATCAGCACTTTCTAGCAAATAAATTTGGTTTAGAAATAAAAGTCTTTCATCCTGAAATAAACAACAGAATGGTTCAGGAACCTGAATTTATATATGTCCTTTTTCATGAAATATCTTTCAAAACATACTAAGAAACTTTCAGTAGATACAAAACAAATATCAAGATGTGCCACTCGTGATGAAACTGTATTTCTACTACCTTGCAATCGAGGCAACAGCTATACCACAGCCTAGTAGTGATGCTGGTAAATCATGTGAAGTTGCTGTATCTACCTTGAGGCAGATTTTGCTGCATCTGGTGAGCTTTGAACTCAGATGTTGGCTATTTCCAGACCAGCTACATAAACCTAATTCTCAAGTCTCTACACTACTCCATGATTACAGTGTACATGCATGTCATGCTCTAGTTATGGAATTTGTGATCCATAAACAACACAGAAACCATGTTACATTAAAATGCTCCATCATTTTTATAGAAACACATTTGCTTTTTGCAAAGAAACCTAAACTTCTATTCCTCTTTTCTTTAGTCTAATGCCTTCACAAATACAAAAATTAAGCATTAAACTACATCTAATGCAACATCTTTGCACTCCTAATCTGGCCCAGTGTCCTCAAAGCAAGCTGCAAGTCATTTCTACACCTCACCAAGTGAAAGACTTCAGAAAAGACTATTAAAACATGTTTTAAGCTCCTACTGTATTTTATACTTATAAGCTGCTACTATACTTAATATCAAAGAAATGCTTTCTTTGATGGTTAAGAAGTAACATAATAACATTTTGTTGATAATGTAACAATTTTTCTAGGTCACTAAAGGCTCTTACAAAAGAGTGATCCCAAATGTATTTTAACACAGCAACACTACAAATCATTTCAAGTAAGAGCCTGGATTATTAAATTCAAGAAAATGATTCTTACTCACTCGCTCCCAAGTAAGCTCTTCGGCTGCTCGATCCCATTCCAGAGCATTCCAGTTCATGTCATCTGAGGAGACAATAGCTGTTAGATCACTCAAAACAAGACATAATCACTCCATGCTATGTTCTAAATGAAGAAAAAGACTTGAGTGCCTAATATTCATCTTGTAACTGCTGACAGCTTTTCAGCAAGCAGATGCTTCAGTACTCAAAACACATGAAATTTGCAAAGCCAAGATAAACAAGCTGAAGTGGGAATTTACATAGCTTCCTTCAATTATGGCAGTTCTATATTCAATTAATTTATATTTAATAAGAACTAGAACATTAATGTTTTGAGTCACCTGTTACCTTGTGCTCCATTGTTTGCATCTGCTGCATCTTCTACTACAGCATCCTCTTCATCTTCATTATCTTCCTCTTCTTCATCTACTTGTTCCTCTTGAATTTCAGGGTTCTCACCTACAACTACATTCTCAGCAGCTGGGTTAGCAGGTTGATCAAGCACAGCATTTTCAACACCTCCATTTACAGCAGCCTGAGCCTGCAGAAACAGGATTTAGTACTTGGTTACATTGATCAAGCTCTCTTCATGCTTTTATCCTGCGTATATATGAAACCAAACAGTATTAAAAGAAGTCAATAATATATTTTCTAGGAAAGAATTACACTTGGGACCACTAAACATTTAAAAACAGGAAAAGAAACATTCAGATAACTTTACAGAGTAGCTGAGGTAAGAAGGGGCCTCTAGAGACCATCTAGCCAACCCAACTACTCAAAGCAGGGTTACCTATGGCAGGGTCAGTGCTATTTCCACTTGGCTTTTGAGCCACCTTTTCCCAAAGTGGAAACTTTACAACCTCTCTAAGCAACCTGTTCCAGCAGGTGATTGTAGTAATAAAAAAAAAAAAAAAAAAAAAAAGCCAAAACCCAACACAAACAGAAATCAGTCTTTTTTTTATTTTTAATTTTAATCTAAATGGAATTTCCTGCACTTTAATTTAAGCCCACTGCCTGTGGTCCTGCCACTCAATACCAGCAAGACAGCTCTGGCTCCTTCTTTTTACAGCCCTCCATCAAACATTTACACAGACTGATAAGGTCCACCCTGAGCATTCTCATTTTCAAACTAAACAATTTCAGTTCTCAGCCTCTCATTATGTCAGATGTTCAGTCCTTTAATCATGTCTGTTGGCTCTTCACTGCACTCACTGCAGTCTGTCCATGCCCCTCTTGTACTGGGGGACTCTAAAACTGGATACAGTACTCCATATGTGGTCTCACCAGTGTTTAATAGAGGGAAACTCTCTCATGGAAAATATCATTAGATAAGATGGCAATTCAAGGCCAACCCAAGTTAGTCACCAATATAAGAAACTCTGTCTTTTAAAAACTGACATTTACTAAAAAGTAAACAACATTTTGAATTATTTCTTCGCTATGCATGGATTGCTTATATTATCACTTCTCCCACACAAGAGGCTCCCAAAAGCACTGAAGGAGTGCACATGTATGTGTTGGGAGTGGGAGGAGGGCACAGAAGTTCCAACTTCAGTGGTGTCAGCAAAATTTCCAATTGCTTTGGGAACAGTGAATCATTACCTCATGAACTACTAGCATACTTATGAAAAAGACAAAGTAAAGGCAAGCTGCATCTTCACTGACTGTGCATAAGAATTCAGCTTTATATGCGTAAAATTATCTTAAAAAATGGTAAAGATACAGAGATAAGAATCTGTGCAATGCTACACAATAAAACAGCTTCAAAAACATAACATTGGTGTGACTAAGTTTATATAGAACAAGTTAGCACTTCTGCTAACAAATAGAGACACCCTGAAGTAAAATAACATTACTGTTGTGTTTTGATAGAGTATTTACTCCCAGAACCACATTTTCTAAACTAATTGTGAACCAATGAGCAGTAAGTTTCACCTCATTTTGTTGACCAACACCATTGAGTGGCTGTTGTTGATTTTGTTCCAACCACTGTGGTGCTCCTCCATGGACGATCTGTTCACGTAACCACACAAGGCTGATAAACGCACACAGAGTGCACGTCACCACAAAACAGCCCTGCAAACAGTCAGCCAGTAAGTTCTCCCTGTTAAAAAAAAAAAAAATTAACAAAAACAGTATTTTGCAGCTAAGACTACAGAGTAGTTCAGAAAAAACAATCTTCCAGAACAGCAAAGGAAACACAATAGTCACTAAGTCAATGCTCTAATACAGTAATAGGTTTACCTAAATGCCTAAATGCACAATATCCAGTCCACCTAAGCATTTTATCTGCTGAGCTACCTGAACCAGGAGAATGAAATTCTGCTCTACATTTCAGGTACCATTTTACCTCACATACTATCTCTATACCTTAAAAATCTTAATCAGGTCATACATAACATAGAAGCAGCAAAGTTCAGCCAGCCAACCAAACTAGGGTTTCATGCAATGCAAGAGGTATTTAAACCATCTTAAGCAATTCTATTCCTTAATTTCAGGTATCTTCTTGGAAAACTACAACATGTTCTTAAAAATAAGTAAGAAACATGTTACCACAGTACTCTGCCATCTCCAAAGAAGCATCAGTTTGGTCCCCCTTGAAGCTGCACACTTGTGCCAGCACAGCACAGTGAATACCACAAGGACATGAAGTCCAAAATGAAAAGATGATACAAGAGGCTACTGTAATTGACTGTCAAAGAAATAAATGTCAAAGCACAGATTCACACACCATTAAAATCTGACAAATACTCAAGACCCTTATTTTTCTTCTACACTATAATAGACAAGAGGTGCTCTAAGTTCAGTTGTTTCAGATTCTTCTCCAAATAAAAATAGAATCTGCACTACCGAGATAACAGGGAATACATATTACTAGACTGAAACAAGCAGCTCTCTCCAATAATGAAAATTAGTTAAATGCAACTTGACCTGATTTCCCAAATCAAACAGACCAAGATGACTTAGCTGAAATACAGAGAACATTCATTCCAAATTTGCTTGATGTGCAGCTGACTCTACTTAAACTCAGTTCCTCATGTTCAATATAATGAGTAAGTAAGAGGGAGCCTGAAATTCTGTTGTTTGGTATTTACTGATTCTTCAGGAAAAACTGATTAAAAAAGGACAAAGAAAGAAAATACGCAATAGCAGATGGTGACTGAAGCATTAAAAATCCAAGTATCAGCTAGAAGGAAATCTGATAAAAATAATCCCTCTCACATAAGAGACTCAGAATTGATAAAATTAAATTCAAAATATAAATGTACAACAAAGAAAACAGAAAGTGACATCATTAGTGACACATTTCTTAATATTCTGCTATGTATCTGATTTAAACCACAGGAAATTATTTTTTTTAATTATTAAATGTAATTTTGCAGCATAAGTTTTCTTGACATCAAATAGAAATTTTCATTAACCTGAGCCTGCTTTGTAAAGTCGGTTTTCCAGCTCCAAAGATCCTGAATAATGGAACTTCAAAGTGAAATGATTTCTATTGTAATGGTGTTGTTCATACATCTGGTTGTGCAAACGGTAGTGGGTAGTTGCTTATTAAGATGGTGGAAGATAACAAGTGTAACTGGATGGAAGGGACACTGAATTACAAAGTTACTGTTTTCAGGATAATCTGACTAAACCAGGTTTTTGTATCAAACTACTGAAGTACTTACGTAGACAGAATATCTAATGGCAGTGTCAGTAGTGAGCTCACAGAGCCAGTAAACAAGCACTTGTAGATACGACCTGTGGGAATAAAAAGAAGCGTGATATAAATTCGATTTTGGCTATGGCTTCACTTGGAAAGGACCCCAGGTACCCTCTTTTCACCTGGTGTCCAACTAAATTTATGATATGGAAGAAAATCTCAACTTTCAGTGCATAAGCAGAACTCAAGACCATATACAACCACATGGTATAAAGCTACATTTTAGCTGCACATCTTTAAGAGTACACACTCAAAGTGTAAGAACTGACATACTAGGTTAGGCCCAAGATTCATCTAGAACTGTGTACAGACCTGGTCACAACAATGGATGCCTAAGGAAGAATATGGAAGCAGGTCAGAGATACTTGCCATGATACTTCTTCAGTACATTCTCATACATTTCACTTCCTATACCAAAATATCTCACATCTAATTAATCCTCGATAGAATCTTCCCCCCTTTTATTTGCTCAACCATATTTGGAACGCGTATAAACTTCTGGTGTTATGGTATCATGTAATAAGGATCATCACCATTTCATCATCTTTTTAAGTAGCTGTTTTATGGATTAACAGTTGATGCTAGTAAATGTTACCTTTTTACCATGATTTGTACTTTAAAAGTAGGCCATCAGTGTATATGGCCTACTTCAGAAAATTAGGTGATGCCAATTTTGTGTTATTCTCAAACTAAGCCTGTGCCAGCCACAAATAAAAACACAGAACATACTGAGAAACTGTCTCATTTCCTTCTGCATTTACTCCCGTGCTCTTTTGTTCAGGGGACATATCATGGTTTGTAAAGATGCACTTCCAATTATTTCCTTGACTGAACACTATATTCCTTCTGCCTTTCTCCATTTTCTGTGTATTCTTAAGATTGTTGAAACAGCCATAGCTCTTTTTCCATCTCTATTTGGAAAGTAAATTTCAAACTGGATACTAGAGTAATTTAAATGTGTACTCTCTTCTCTACTGAATTCCTTTACTACTTACATGACTGAGATTTAAGATGATACAAGTCAATTTCTCCATAATTGTAAGGGAGTTTTACTTTTTACATAAAAAACCGCAGCACTTTCATATAGATGGTTAATAAAAATAGAACAAGTTCTTCTATCCTAATATTAATAAATTACATTAAAAAAAAATCTTCCATGTAGATTTTAAAGAAGATAATTGAGAAGAGGCAATTTATTGGAGTAAGACATTTAAAAGCTCTTTCATGCATTCTCTCCTAACCTTTCTGCATTGTACTACTGGCTTAAGAGTCAAACAGGTAGAATTTCTGAGTGAAAAAAAAAACCAGTGTCTTTGAATGTTTTTTTAAATAAACAATAATGGTATCACAAAATTTTGTTACAGGAAGTGGCACATTTTCCTGTGTATAAGAGCATTATGTACAGAAGATTAATACTTACATGCAGTAAGAGGTACTACTCCCAACCATGCAAAGGCCACAAGTGTATAATGAAACCAGTATCGTATTGCTGTGCCAATACTCGTAACCAGTCCAGCAAAGATGTCCTGGATTGGAAGCCGTGAAGGCATATCTGGGGAATAAACTGTGTAGAAAAGGCACTTATGAAACAGTTTGTCCTTACAGAAGCATTTATGTAAAAGTCCTGCCAACTACAAACTGTATCTCACAAAAGCTTACTAGAAGAATAAGCATATTTTATATTCTCAAGAGATGACTCCAAACAAACAACAACAAAAAATTCACATAACACATTTGTTTCATTGTGTACTGAGTGGAATGGGAACATTTACAAGCTCCATGCCAGTTTTTGACTTAGCAGAAGTTTAATAGCTTTATTTGTTAACTGTAAACCCCAATTACCTAAAAATAAGCGTGAGAAGAAGCAGATTCTAAAATCAGCATCACTCTCACTCAACACTACCTCAAAGATTCTTCTGTTATTTATAAACCTGGTTCATGGAAAGGGCACAAGGAACAAGAGCAATCAGCAATTTTGCACACCATCCATTTGTTTGTGCTAGATAATTTAGATTATACTTGCCATCCAACAGCACAGACCAAAAAAAACCCCAGCAAAATAAAAGCAGCACACAGGGAGGAAATTTAAAGAGAACTGATTAAGTATCCACAGATATTGAAATTTACACACAATGACTAATTTTCAATAGATACCGTTTTGTGTCATGCAGAATTTCTTCTAAGGATGTTCCTATTACAGAGCACAGTGCAAATCTCTCATCCTGCAGAGATATTCTCATAATACCAAATTTTCTTGACTTCTAAAATTCAATATGTTGCATAGACCCATCCCTACTCAAAAGCCAAGAAAGTCTTCTTGGCGAGGTCTTCTTTTGCAAACAATTAGAAAACATCTAACAATTTCATTACATGTAATTAGTTCCTACACACTTACATGGATACCATAAAGTGGTAATGCACACTACCATTAACAGATTAGAACAAAGAAGATAAAATTTGGGAGTTGCACAAAGACACTGCTGCCTGGATGTCTGTTATGTTGGAAACATATGTGCTTGAAGACTTTAACATTATGGACTAGCATTTAAAACTTCACATCTAACTACATGAGGAAACCTCAATTTTTATAAGAGCAAATAGAAGTTTTTATTTCCTCTCATGAGCAATCCTTTAAGAGTCTAACAAATACTGCTTTATGCTATCTACCTGTGGCCCCTTCACCTACATTTCCAATCATCCTTTCACTAGTCTCAGAGAAGAAGCCTGTACAGGAAGAAGAAATTCTTTTCTCTGCAGGGCTATTTCCCTCAGTTTCTGTATTGCAAAGAGAACTCAAGAACACAGACAAGCAGTATCAACATACAGATGCAGTCAAAGAATGGGGACAGACTGTGCATTTCAGCAGTATGTGGATTGTAACTGACACAAAGCAACAACAAAATATCCCTGAGACAAGCAGTAACTGGTTTGAAATTTCAAAGCTTGTTATTCGCCAGGTATCTGGCAAGGAACTGGAATTCATGAAAGGACAGACTGAAAGTATAACACTAGGGAACTGTAGCTGTGAGAACACAGAGCAGTAAATTGAAAGCAGGGCACAAACATATTTTGACTTCGTCTTACAATTTTCTTGTTACAGAAACAGATTTAGTACACAATTTGGAACCATAGAAAATGCCTAACTAATGACCTCAGCTCACACTGAACAAACATTCTGGAAAATTTATGCCACTGGAGACAAAAAGTCTTTGACAAGGGTGCAAAAGAATACTTATTCAGAGTATATCTGTTTAATCTTTATGGTACCACTCAGACAATGCAGCAGATACTTTGAAAAAATCTCATTTTCAGAAAATATATTTTGACCAACACTTTGCAACAAGGACTACACAGAAAACATTACTTTGTATTAATTATTTATTTGTTAGGCATAAGTCATTAAGTTGGAGAGATTTTAAATGTTTAAAAAAAAAAAAAAATTGTCTTCCAGGAACTACTGAACACACTGAAGGAAGTGCAAGAAAGAATGCTCATCCTAATTCAAAACACAAAGTGCTTATAAAAGTTATCATTTTTGTGTGCTTACTTTTCTAAAGGCTTTAGGATTACAACTTTTTCAAATAAAAGCAGAATATAGCTACTACTCAGAGAAGACATGTTATGTCCCTCAAAGTTTAACAATTTGGTGATTTTGATGCTTTCAGAAGCTGAGGGTGGGAAGAAAGCCGTTTTTCCTGTGCACACCTCAAGATACATACAGCTTTTTCCACTAGAAAATATACCATGATGATAAGGTAAAATCCTTCTATGTCATGCAACATTCAGGTGCCTGAAATGCAGGAACTCCTAGCATGACAGGAAGCCCTGGCATGCAAGCACCCTCCACCACTGGAGCTTGCTGCCAGTGATTTTCATGGCTTATCTCCCCACGTGTGTCTGTCATCCAGTGCCATTTTCTGTCCACACTGCACCTCCCTTTACCCACTTCCCACTATCACTTTGAGGCTGAGACCTGGACCCCTGCCACTACAGCACCCATCCTCCTCATTCGCTTCCGCACATGCATCCACCTCACCACACCTCCATCCCTTACTTTCCACCCCAGTAATCTTTCCTAACTCAGTCTGAGAAACAAATTTCTGCATTATTTACCATAGTTCCTCCAAATAAAAATCTTTCTACTAGAGACCAATTGAAACAATAGCTTGTCTTTTTTTCTATTATAGCATGAAATTCAAACAGACTTCGGCTGAGTTTTTCATCGGTTTGGCTCAACTTTTTCGAGCTGTACAGGTAATGGAAAAATACTAGAAAGCTTTTTGGATACTTAGGTCACACCTATGCAGTGTAACTGCTATTTTAGTTGTGAATCCTAAATTTGGGTGGGGTATTTTTAGTTTGGTTGGTTGTTTTCAGGAGGTGGGGTTTTGTTCTACCCTCCCCTCCCGTAAGCCTAACTTTTCCAGGAACACAATTACTAATTTTTCTTCTCCAAAACAGAGAATATGACGAAAATCTGCTTTTACACTGAAACAAATGAGATAGGAAAAACACAAGGCTACCTTTAGAAGCTGCCATTTAACCTACTTCACAGAATCAGCACACCTGCAACCCTCGTACCCACAGATTTTTTATTTACTATAACATTTGCAAGCCACTTATATGCCACCTCAGTCATCCTCATGCACTGATCATGAAATAAGACTCATAAGAAAAAACCATATATTTGATAGCTCGTGGGTGAAAGCACTGGTTTGGTAAAACAGGGAGAATGACTCTCTTGGTTGGACTAGATGATCTCCAAAGGACCCTTCCAACCCAAACCATTCTATGTTTCTGTGTTTAACAGCCTTCAAACACATGCAGACTTTGCTTCAGACCACTAAAGTAAAAGGAGAAAAACTCCACTCCTTCTCAGGCAAGCACAGCTTTAACAAATATATGAAAAAGCATTCATATAAATATCAGCTGTGTGTATACTCTGCACACCGGAGCAGGCAGAAGACACATTGAATTCTGCGCCAGCATGTAGTACTTTGTTCCAGAAGTTTATTTTTTCAAATTATACTTGCTAGAAATGCTGAAGCTATGGACTACTGTGCTAAAAGTTTATCAAAACAAACAGGTAAAGACATCAGTTTAATATATCCTTCAATAATGTAATATCCAAATTACATGATAACGAACACCCTACTCATATGGCTTCCTTTAGTTTTACAATCTTTGTTTTAACCAAGCCTGTGACATTGTATGAACCGCATACCAGCAATGAAACACCACAGGAGTCACAGAAATGAACCCATCCAAATCCTCAGACAAAGATCAGCCCAGTCTGCTTCTATATTAGTGTTTTTGACAGTATTCATGTTAACGTTACCTCCTACAGAATGGAGACGTTTTGACAACTGTATTTTCTTTGGAAAAAGCCTCACCTTCTTTCATGTATCAGTGCTTATCAATGTTCAGTGTAGCATTAATAGGAGCACATCCTTGCACACGACAAAAGAAAGCATATGTGTGGGGAGGAAAAGAATACAATAGCTACTCTTTAAAAACTCAGGAAGAAAACTCACAAGTTAAGAATGAAAAAGTAGCTTGACGATCAAAAAATGTGAAAAGCTACTTTTGTTTAACAGTTGCATTAATTCTTAACTTGAAGAACCCACAGAAAAGGAATTAATTTTGAAACAAACATTTTAGCTTTAAAGAACGCATTTGAAATCGAGTCATTTACCTACATGACTAAACACATTTACAGAAAGATACTATTATTCAAAAGAAAAATTTGTTCCTTTGTACTCCTGCCAAAATACCAGTTGAATCTTCTCCTTTTTCCTTCCTTTCCAGCAATAACTAAACTAGCAGTTTGGGTGCTAAAAAAAAAAATCCCAAAATGTTACAGAACTTAGAGAATAAACACACTAGAAGTAGTTTATGAATACTCCATACACAAGAAGTTACAATAGAAAGGGAGCATTTTTGACAAAATGACAGCAACAGTCTTAGCAAGCAAACCAAGCTAAACAAGGGAGGAGTTGTTGGTATTACTGCACTAATACTCTATTACACTATTAGTGCTTGTCTGCTGGAGCACAGATAATAATTACATGTATGTGTTTATTTGACCACTTCCCATGGTAAATCAACTTATCTGAAAGTGTGCTACACCTGGCATGGTTACAGGCCAGATCCAACTTTGCTTGGGATGACTGGCATATAGGTAAGTGCCTTGTTTTTCTCTGCCTTATCATTCTCTCTTCAGCACCCACAACTCCTTCCCTGCTCCCACAAGCAGATCCAGTTTCCAGACTGGACAGTCACATTGTCTTCCAAAGAAAGAGTGACAGGAGAAATTAAAGAAACCTGTAACTGCATGAGTATTGGGTGTGAGGGAAACAATGAAACAAGGACAAGGGTAGGGAGGGCAGGAAGAATCTGTGCAGGGTACCTGATGTGCTATCACTGTGTGAAGCCTGGTAGGAAAAAGCACACTACAATGTGGAAAGCCAAGAAGAAAAGCTTATCAGCTGAGCCTGCTGAGTCAGGGGAGTGACAAGTGTTTGGCAGAGGATAAACAGGCCTTTACTAGAGGCTGAATGTGGAGGATACACTCTACTGCACAAGGAAGAAAGTGGTTCCTTATTACCAATTTCAAAGCTCCTATGAAAAATGGTAAGTTTTTGAGCCACATTACCTCAACTAAGTTTTCTTCCCTGTCCATCACCTGCAAGTACATTACAAGCTATGCTGGCAACAGCAGTGTCAGTAAAGAACTAACTTCTGCAGGAACATCTCTGTTGATAAGGGCAGTAACTAAGCTTCCTCTTATCAATAGTAACATGCATATAAAGTGTATTTAGTTCAGAATGGCTCATCCTCTTTTCCTAGATCCCAAGAAAAACACTATAAACTTTTTAGATTTGCTTTTTTCTTTTGACACAAGACTAGAAAGTCTTCTTTCTTAACAACTAATAAATCACTGAAATGCTATTTTCTGGTCTTACACACTAAATTCTGTAAAGGACCTAGTCGCAGTATGCAATTTTGTAAGTGGCTAATTAGCTCGCAGGAAGATTCAGAACTGGGGATCATTCTTAGTTTGCAAAAGCTCCATACAGAAGCAATATAATGCCTTTATAAAAATGTTTAACAAATAAAATCTGAAAGCACATGATCTCTAACATTCCTCATACAGGTCACTGTATTTAAGAATATTAACCAGAAAACACTGCTGTGTTCAACATAAAATATGCTATTACTCTCCCAAGACAGAGTTGATATCACACATTTCAATGCTGGTCTAATGTGTTTAATTAACTGTTGGCAGAAATACATCATACCAAGGTTCAACCTATAGAAGGAAGGTGGATTAAGGGATTTTTGGAACAGGAAATAAATTAACTAAACCACATTAACCTCAGTTTTCTCTTCCAAAATATAAAACCAGGAGAAAAAACCCCAACACACAAAAAAAGGTGAGAGGGGAGCAGGAATAAATCAGTAAATTTGAAGAGAATAATTTAGCATAAAACCCACTTTACCTGCTCAACAGGCAATAAACTGGTAACAATAAATAATACTAGCCTGCCACCTCACCTATTCCTACTACAGTTAAAAGATAATAATCAAGAATCCTCTGGGAACTATATGAAGATTCTTCATCATAAGTTGCCTAACCTATTTAGTTGTATCTAACATAAAAGGCAATTTAATACTGGGTAGTTACATTTCAGTCAAGATATGCTAAGTGGAATAATCATAATTTCTATTATCTCTCAAGAACACTTGAACTGAAATTCATAGAAGCCAAGTGTTAGTGTTGCAGGTAGAGTCTTTAAAGGTAACTGAAAACTGCCTTTCAAATTCAAATTTTGCCATGGTTTCACTTTGCCATTCAGACATCCAAAAACTCAGATTTATCAATGAAGCTGAAAACATGCCACATGCTGTAATACTGGCAACAAAAGAATGGGACTGAGGTCAGAAAAGGTACAGAATAATACTTCTTTTATGTGTCACTTAGGATTATGGAAGAACCAAATTAGCCAGTATTTAAGCAATTCACAGTCTGCAATAACATGCATTAAAATTGCAATTAAAACAATAATACAAAAGTTATGCCACAAGGTTGGATCTACCATGCTGAATGAAAAAGTAACCACTTCATAGATACTATGTGAGAAAAATTCTGAAAAAAACAGTAGCAAGTAAAACATACTTACTTGGTGTGAAAGCAAATCTGTGCTTACATAATTCACAGTATTCTTTTCTGCTGTGTTTAAGCCACTGAACTAAGCTGCAATAAAAAGTGATCACATTAACACATGCTATACATCTCTCAGCCCCATCCCTCCACTAAGGAAAACACACTAATTCTCTGCTTTCACACTTAAATCAGGATATTTGTACTCTCAAGCAGGACTTAAATTAACATGTTTAATAAGTCCATTTAGGCCATTAAGTAAGTTCTGAACAGTAGGAAAAGGTAAACTGACATACATCACAGTATTAATAAACATTCTTTGAGTAAGTTATTGATCAAAGCAGATATCCTGGCATGGCCACCACCAGTGACACCAGTTCTTATAAATACTTCAAAATATGACATACACGTGCACACAGCTAAGACTTAGAACAGCTGTATTTGTGAAAGAAGGACTATTAAAATACCATCAGAAATGACCATGCCAGAACTACAGTTTTTACTTTAGCACTTCCTGATCAAACCCACTAAAAGCACTAAGGATTTTATTTTTTTCTGTGAGGTTTGATGTTCTTTCTATTCACAACCGTAAGTGGGCAAAAAAAAGCCCCAACATACTGATTTTTCTACTTAGTTTTCATAAAGCTGACATACAATCACAAATAATTATCAGTGCTTTCTTTCCATATAAAATTACAAAATTTTTCCTGAATTGTAACGGATCATCACGTAAAAAACATCAAAACCCTAAACACATTTCAACAAGTCAAACTTGAAAATTGGATTTTTTTCACTAGTTAACATGAAGACTTGAAGTATTTTTAGAAACATGTTAATATGCTTTCATTAGGAGAAAAAAATTAAGAAACACACAGACACAGAACTCACCATTCCTGATGAATAAATTTAATACTGCCAGTACACACACATGGATGATAGAGGGGTTTCTCAGGAGTTCCTTCCGATCGACAGACTCTGCATATATCTGCTGACAAGGACAAAAAGCTTTTTACACTACTGCTTACAGAACTCGAATTTTCAAGAAAAATCACACAATTACTTTCTAGAAACTTTATCATGCAGCAAAATGAAGCCAGAATAAATTGAAAGAGAATGAAAGATTTCAGATGATGCAAGACAGAGACTGGGAGATCACCAGAAAGAGCAACAAGAACATTATCTGCCTGATTACTTTACATAAACTCAAACAACTTATAAAATTTTAGGATTTCTAGAAAATAGATACAGTAAAACTGCAGGAGGGTGTGTTTTCTATGTGAAGAGCTATCACTAAAACAACATACAAACTGCTAAGGATAATTTTCTGGAAAGTAGATACTTTGAAAAACAAAAATTCCATCTGAGTTTGGAAAAAGTTAAACGGAGGCTGAAGAGAAAAGATTGAATAATGTCCAACAATGACTTAAATAATTCACTGCTCTTGAACTTAACACAGATGTTTCCTTGGTGCTTTTAATGAAAGGGAAAAAATCCGAAATCCAAAACAAACAGACAAAGGTATTTCGCAATTTGCTACCCAACTGGGACTAGCCTACTGCTTAGTAAGAAAAGGCACTTTCTATTTCTTATTTCATAATTTCAGTAATACAGTAATACTTTCATAGATCCTGCACCTTCTTTATTCCCTATTTTTGACACTTTTTTTACAACTAAAGGTTGCAAGAGGTTTTGTGAATAAAGAAGTGAGCATAAACCTTTCTCTCTAAAGAGAGAAGTACCATTCGGTTAGCCAGAGCTCTAAACACACAATTAAATAGAAATAAAAATCAAGTTTTATCTGTTTATTGACAGATGCATGATATATCTTCCCTTGACTCTTCCTTTTACTTCTATTAAGGAAGTGAACATAAAATGCCCATTTTTATAGAATATAGAATTTAGAATTTTATAGAATATGTGAATATGTTCCGCTAATTATTTCTCTGTCAACTACTATCCCGTAAACATGCAAGAGTGGAACACATGCATATCAGAGATCTTTGTCAGAAAGACACTAGCTGATATGAGAATACTGCAAATATACAATGTCAGGTCTGAATAACCTATCTTTGTTCATTGTCAAAATCTTCAAAAGTTAATACTTTTCTACAAAAACTTGCAAAAGGAACCAAAGACTGATTTTTTTTCCTACACATAAAGCGTAAGAATTCAGATTATTCAATTCAAATAATTTTCTATCTGTGAAAACTGTTGTTGGAATTAATTCATTCACGCAGCATGAAAACCCAGAATTAACAGAAACAGATATTCAACATCACATCAGTGATGCTGCATAGAGACAGAAAGAGCACCTCCACCATTGCCATGTTGAGCAGCAATGATTTACAGTATTGCTCCAAACATCAAGAGTCCCTGGTTCCTCTGCTGACCAGAATGACCAGAACTGCTACTTCACTTAAACAATTCTTTCATCCCAGAGAGCACTTCCAGATGGCTGCACAGGACGACAGATCTCTCCAACTGACAGGCAGGCCCGACCCACTCCCTGTGGCATGCCCACCTCCTGCATTCTTTCCAACAGAGCTGTTTCACTATAGCAAGTTGACAACTCTGTAGGCTGGATCAGCCTCACAAGGGGTCAGACAAGCACGAGACAGCACATGAAACCACTGCTTTAAGAATACTCTTGTACCAATGAAAGCAAAAGATGTCCACTGCTCTCTGAATCTGCTCATTTAATGGCCTGTTGACTCTCACAGCAAACTGTTCACTTACTGTCAAAACTTTTGGGAAGAAGCAATTTGCATTACTTTGAGCAAAAGAATTTTTTACTTGAGAAAAGACTGCCTGATAGCTTACTAAAATAAAGCTAAATTTTATTTTTTCAAAGCTATGATAATTTCTAAATATTTCTGCTTGTTTTATAAATCCAAATAAACATATTATAAGTAAAATTGTTTGGACTGTTAAGCAACTGATAGCTTCAAATCAATAAACTCTGCTGAGGGTCAATGTGTTAAGCTATGCACCTTATGACCTACAGCCATGGTCCAAGAGAATTCCACTGTGCAAGAGTCACTATTTTTCTATGTGCACATGCACTTTGCATCCTGTTCTTCATGCACATGTTTTGGAAAAAATGACCTTGAAAAAAAAGCTCTTTCTTGTTCCCCCCGAGAATGATTCACTGCCTATTATCTCTGAATTCAACACTGGAATATCAAAAAGTGAAGATTATATTATTTAGCAGCAAACTGATTTATCTAGAAAGAACCAGAATTACCTCTCTTCAGCAAAACCTGATATCTGGTGCTTTCAGGTGCTGCAGAGAAACAACTTTCACACTTGTTCTGAGGTGAAGCAGTTTCCACTTAGGTCTGACCATGACCCCAAACTGCCTCTCTTATCTAAGCTCTCACCATGCAGTTCAGATTTCTAGCTCCATAATACAGCTCTGTCAAGCACAAAGCCCATCAGAACCACAATGGCCAGGATACTGCTACCAGACAATCACCAGCTCAGAAAGTCCATCTGACACTTTGCAGCAGAAGTTCAAGCACACAATAATATCATATTTCCTCTTTCTCAAGGTGCTAACACAGTCTTTGCTGCTGCTGCTGCTACTGCCGTTCAGAGCTTTCTAACCTTGGGAAGTCTTTTCAGCACTCTGGCAAGCCACGTGAAATTCTAATAGTAGGATCTGAGGTTTGAAACTGTAGAAGAAGTCGTAACATTCTAGTGGTATTTATGGAAAGTGAGTATATAGACTGGTTACTTTCATGCTACCACTGGGAGCTTTTGAGGACAACATTGATTAGGCCACAATACAATATCTAGGCTGCATATATATGTGCCTTTGTGTGTGCTTATATAGAAAACCAGAAAAGTCCAAATTTCAAGTGTGGAATTTAACACAATGTTTAGTTAAAGAAGATAATGCCTTAAAGATGTAACTAAAAACCTTCTCTTCTTTGTCTTGCTGGTCTTTCTGTTCACCCACTTAAGTCAGGTAAGATCAAAGTCTACCACTGGTAACAGCCTGTAACAAATTATCAACTATGCTGTTTGAATTAAATCCACCGAGATAGATTTACCAGCTACTGGAGCGGTGGAAAATCGGGAGGTAATTTCTGAGTATCCACTTCACAGCTTGCAAAAAAGCCAGTTTTTCTGGGCAACCAGAGGACAAGTGACCAAAGTTTCACTTTGTTGTTGATTTCATCAGTGTAAGTGACTTGGTCTACAGAGCTGCAGCAAGCAATTTTAAATTTTAGATTTAAGAAACTCTAATATTTTGATAAACCATCAGTGATCATGGGTACTAAAGACATCTACAGCACAACAACACTACTAAGGTGCCATCTTATTTCATACAGTAGTTCATGTTTTTCCAGCTTTTTTTTTTAATCCTCTCAAGCAGGAAAATCAAGTGACACCTGATAAAATGCTACATTCAAAATTATGCCAAAGTAACAAAAGCCAAGATGCAAAATGCTTTCCTTGGAACTGCCTTGCTACTGCAATATGTATTTGCACTCATTGTTTGAGATGACAAACAAAGCTCAAATACTGCAAGAAACACAGCACAACAAACATCCTTTATTTAGTTTGGTTTATAATAAATATGAAGTGCTGATCTATCAGAGTTCTCCAGTATCTGCTTGGACTACCAAGTCCCTCTCCGGAGATATTCAATACCCACCTGGACACATTCCTGTGCCACCTGCTCTAGGTGACCCTACCTTGGCAGGGGGGTTGGAGTAGCTGAACTCCAGAGGTCCCTTCCAACCTTAACGATTCTGCGATTTTGTGATTATCTAAGCATAACAAAAGTGCTGACAAAACATGTTTCATCTCAAATAAAGCAATACCCTTAAAATACAGATTAAAACCCCCTCACGACCATATCTTTGACAACTCTTTTTTCAAAGTAAGATAAGTAACTATGTATTAGTCTGTTGCAAAAGAGACAGACAAACATGTCAGCTCCTGCATATTTCATTTTTTCAAACAGACTGCCCAGCACACGAAATAATAAAGCCAGCTTTGCGAAAGCAGCAGCTATTACTATTCAGCCGAACGCGGAAATTTAAGACGCCCTGGGCTGCGGGGCCGGCCGGGTCCGACAGGGTCGGGCGGCCAGGAGGGATCTGGGGGCAGTGCCCTCCTCGCCCGCCGCTCTGCGCCCCGGGCTCTCATCTCGCCCCCGCGCCCCCAGCTCCTCAGGCAAAGCCGCAGCCAGCGCAAGGTTGCGGCGGGCCCCGGTGCCCAGGTGTCCCGGCCCGGCCACCCCAGCCCCGCTCCGAGCGCTGCCGGCACCGCCCCCGTTCCCCCCCCCGCTCCCCGTTCCCCGCGGTTATGTAAGGGGCACCCGCGCGCGCCGCCTCACGCACTGCCCCCTCGGCCCGGCCCGGCCCGGCCCGGTTCGGCCCGGCCCCCGTGGCACCACGGGCCCGGCACGGCGCGGGGGGCGCGGGGCCCGGGCACCTGCAGCCCCGCTACGAGAAGCCCCTCCGTGCGTGAACAGCCCCCGGCCCGCCCAGCGGGCCCAGTGACACCCGCCTCCTCCTCCCCCGCAGCCCCCACGCTCCGAGGCTGCCCCGGCAGAGCCCCCGCCGGCGGGCTGGCGGCGGCGGGGCGAGCGCAGTACCTTCCTCGGCGGTCTCCATCTTGCCGGGCTGACGCAGCGCCGGCCGGGCGGGTGGTGTGACCGCGGGGGCGGGGCCGCGCGCCGAGCGGACGGAACGGCCACCGAGCGCCCGGCGCGCGGGCACGGAGCGCCGCCCGCCCGCCGCGAGCGCCGCCTGCCGGGCATGCGCGCGGGGAGGCCCGCGGGCCGGGCCGGGGCGGGGGCCGGAGCGGGGCCGGGGCAGGGACTGCCCGCTCCCAGCTGCAGGAGGAACACGGAGCCAGCTGCCTCGGAAAACACCTCCAAGACCATCGGCTGCAACCGTGAACGAGCAGCCTCGTGTCAAACTAGACCACGGCACTAAGTGCCACACGCAACCTTTCCTTAAATACCTCCGGGAACGGTGACCCCACCACTCCCTGGGCAGCCCATTCCAATTCCCAGTCACTCTTCTGTGAAGAAATTCCTCAGAATGTCTAATCTGAACCTTCCCGGCTGCATCTTGCGACTGTGTCCCCTCTCCTGTCACCAGCTGTCTAGGAAGAAGGTGCTGACCCCGACCCTCCCTTCAGGTGCTTGCACCGAGTGATAATGTCCCCCCTCAGCCTCCTTTTCTCCGGGCGAAACAACCTCGGCTGCCTCAGCCCCTCCTCAGGGGACTGACTGGTGTTCCAGAGCCTCCACCGGCTCCGCTGTTTCTCTCTGGACACTTTCCAGCACCTCAGTGTCCTCCCTGAATTGAGGGGCCAGGAGCTGGACACAGCACTAGCGATGTGGCCCCACCAATGCCGAGTACAGGGAACAATCCCTGCCCTGGTCCTGCTGGCCACGCTATTCCCGATCCAAGCCAGGATGCCCTTGGCCTTCTTGGCCACCTGGACACATGTTGGCTCACGTTCAGCCAGCTGTTGGCCAACACCCCAACACCCGCAGGTCCTTTTCCGGGGACAGCTTTCCAGACACCCTTCTCCCAGCTGCCCGCGGTTGTTGTGACCCATGTCCAGCACCCGAGTAGCCGCACTTACACTTTTTTTTTTTCTTTTTTTTTTTTTTTTTTTTTTCTCAGTAAAGCACAAAATTCTCTCTTGGCTTAATCATTTATGTTTCCATGTCTTGCTGCCCTACATAGCCAGGCATTAAACTTTGTACTCTGCCACGTGCACTGAGAGCCATCGGTTGGGCTCTGCTGAGTTGGCAGGAATATTGTTAAGGAAGAAAACAATTTAATTTTATTCAGGGTAAAGCAGAATTCCATCCTGATGAAATGTATGCGTGCGTTGCTTTAGTGTTCCATTGTGGCAGCTGGTTCAACCCCTCTAGTTGATCAATGACTCGTAGCAACCCTGGGCTCTCTTTACCCCATGAGCCTTTGTGTCCAGCCAGTCATTAAATCCTTTGCATTCAGCCTTCGGGCTTCGTGTCAGCAGCACAGTGGTTGGTAGTTCAAGTCTGAATTTACAGTGCAGAGGCGACACATGCCCAATTTTCAATTTTAGAACTCTGTTTTCCTAAACTGAAACCACATTGGTTCCTTCGAAATTACATTTTTCAAGCTGGTGGAGTGTATGATACTGGCCTGTGCAAGCAAAAAAAAAAATTAAAAAAAAAGCGAAGGCCTCATATGGCTCTCCAATAACTGGATAAGTACAGTAAAGTTCTACAATAAAATACACTTGACCAAGACTACTCACCTCTTCTGTGTCCTTCTGCTCTGAAAGGCAAGGTAGAAAAACTCCCACTCATAACTTTTTAAAAATAAATCTGTTTCTTTTTAAAAAAAGTAATTTTTGAGCTTCACTTTGCTCAGTGTCAGCAAATTACCTTGGCTTATTAAAAATCTGCCAGCATAGTAGCGAGGATGTGGGAAATGCTGTAATACTAATTTTGTCAGAGCAAGGAAAAATTAATGAAAAAAAATAGGAGAAAAAGCCAAGAAATGGAGAATTTCAATTTCCAAGTATATTCCTAATTCCCACTCTTTATTTCCCAAACATGTAACCATTATTTGTTATATCATTGTTACTCTGCTGTGATAAATGTAAATTAAATGTCAATAAAGTCTCTAAATTATAATTCACATTCAAAGACCACGGCAAGATTAATGTATATAATTCTCCAATTTCAGTCTCTCTTGGTAGGTTTATTTAAATTCAATTAAAGCTTTAGAAAGGAGTCGCTGTATATTGCCAGTGAGCAATTTCATTTCTGTCTGTATCTTTTTAGCCATTTAAATAACCTAACAAGCATTACGTGTGCACCATCTTCTCATCATTTAGAGAGAATTTATCCTGAAATTTTGTTCATACCTAGTTTTTCAGTATGGGCTATGTAGTAGCTTACCAGTAAACATGAGTTGAAGCAGACCATTATAATTTAAACAGTTTAAAAAAACCCAAAAAACCCACCCTATAGTATGTTATTGTAAATTACATTAAATTAAGCATCTCTCAGCCTTCTTAGTGTTTTTGACAAACATGTTATTAATCCCTGTCTATTTAGTAATGTGTTTGGTGGTTTGTTTTTTTTTTTGCCTAAGAAATACCCAAGCCTTAAGTAGTTTTTAATTTTTGGTAAAGAAGGACCTTAAAAGGTTATTGTCAGCTTTTGACTCTCAAAAAGGTCAAAAATACTGCCAATAGGCAATGAACAAATATGTTGGGAAAAAAAAAGTCTCTGTTCCATATAAGTTATTATCTAGATAATGGAGGAAATATGGTAACTGTACAGGTGTAAACTGAAGACAGTAATAGATATAATGTCAAACGACAGAGGGATGTGGCAAAAGGAAAGGCATATTTGTAAGTGTGGAGAGAAAGAGTAGAAAAAAAGACAAGGTTCTTCTCAATATGGTTTTGCTTTGGTTTTACGTTACTTAAGTGCTTAGATAATGCATTTTTATTCAAGAGTTCTATTAAAAGAATACAAAATAATAATTGCAAAATGAAAACTACCCAGTACTGTGACATTTCCATCTTCCCTGACATTTTAAAATGGCTTCATAAAAATGATTTCCTTACATTTTTAGTTCTTGTGAAAGTTCAGAGCATTGAAAAAACCTAATGGCAAAAGCTACTAGTTTTTTTGTAGATGAACATTTCAAAATGCAATTTATGTTCTTAACCAGTTGTTTTGGAGGTTTTTTCAGTTCTGTCCTAGTTTTTTCCCTCAGCTACTCACCTGACTCTCACTGCAAAATTGGTTCAGTTAGTTATGAACAGCAAGTTGCAGAAATGTGGGAAACCTAGTGGATTATCTTAAGTAAAACCAAGTGGATGTCAGCTTATCTTAACAAACCAAGCAGTATTTGGAGTGAACATGTATCTGGTTCCTAAATGATGCACCACCACAAGGGAGGTCCAGAGCTTCCAGGCAGGAGAAAAAACCATCAGAACAGGCCCTTCGGTGTGTAGCATAAAGCATGGCCCACAGAAAATTGGCCTGACACAATCAGAAAGCACAGAGGTCTGCAGACTACAAAAACACGTGGTGACAAATGCTGCCAGCCTGGATCTTCCCTGTGCACTGCAGGGACTTTAGGGCAGTGCTTCCTGGCCAGTGGCTGTTCTGCAGTGACATCTCCTGAAGCATCCCTAACCAGCAGGGAGCTGCTGTGGCCATGGGTTCCTGGAGTGAAGATGGAGAGAAGTTCTCTCAGATGTACTGCAAATGCAGTGACATTTGCTACTGCACCAGGGGTTGGTCCAGGCTGCTGCCCTGGTGCTAAACCCTGACTTTGACACCTCAGTATATGAAGTACTGAACAATGTGTTTCCCTTCAACTGCTGCTTGCTTCTTGCTAAACCTGGGCTATGATTAGTAGCTAACAGAGGAGTCAAACTTCCTGAATGAATATGTGACTTGTGGTTCATGCTTTGTTCTATGAAATGTGTAGCAGCACTGCACCAAACAAATTAATGGATGGGCATCATCAGACACAGTCATGACAGGCTCCAGACCTGTTTGTTTTAGAAACTTGAGGAGATGCTTGGCTATGCACTGGGGTTTGTTCTATGCATTATTGACATTTCAACCAAGTAAAAAACTATTTCCAATAGCATTTTAAGTGAGAGGATACTACTATTTAATAAGTCTGACTGAAAATACAATCAAGGCTATTTATATATCTAGATTTCACGAACCCAGGTAATACTTGCATAATTAACATAAACCATTTCCATGGAGTAAAGAAGTATTTTCAGAACTTCATGGCTCTTTTCAAGATCTGCAGAATGTGCTTCACCAAATTATATTTCTTAAGCACAGCAGGGATCTTTCCACATGTGTTGCAGTGGATTTTCTATTTAAACCATAGGCCCTATCAGCTTGGTTGGGATCCTGCATCATGCTGAGAATGGAGACAGTGGCTGTGGTTACTTAGTGGAGGCCTATATAGGTCTTTCAGAATATCCCATTCTAATAACTGTCATATAATTTGAAGTATATAGTTCTTTCATCGTGTCAAATGATAGTTAGATATTTGCGTCATTAGATCAGAAAGATTTTTTTTCCCCTCCTTCTAGAACTTTGATCTCCTTGGTAATTGAGGATGTAGTGTGAAACAATGCCATCACCAAGTGACTGTGTATAATTGCTTCTGAGGACATCTTGGTTCTTGTGTCTTTAAAATTCTGTGAAAATAGACCTGCAGTTGACAGCAGTTAGGGATTATCCTCAGTACTTAGCAGAAACAATCTTATTTTGGCAGAAACCTTTATCTTGACCTTCCAGACATTCTTAAAGGTTATGACAGCCAACCAAATTAAATTGAACTCCTCAGGGCAAGGTTCAGTTCTACTTCATTTAAAACCATGAGTGTTGCCAAAAAGAAAATGTATCTGTTAGGGAGAATGATCCTCATAGTCACTATAGTTATGTTCTGTAACAACACCTATGTTACAGCCTGTGCTTCTGCAACACTGACTAGGAAAGAAGTACAGACGGGCTTTGATTTGTAATAACTTTGTCATTACTTTTACTCAAATGTTTGCAGCAACAGGAAAAAGTGTGTCCAGGGGAAAGTGAGCTATGATCCAAAGGTCAGAGTTATTACAGGCTAATCAGAGTCAATGACCTCTGTTTTGTCAGGTTGTCTGATTTCTGTGGTAACTTTCACTTTGCAGTAGCTCACACACTGAGAATGTGCATCATGGGGCACAACCCCCAGCTTTTGCTCTTTTCCCTATGGCAAGAATGTATTTGCTTTGTGTACTGCCTTCAATGCAGGGTCAAAGAATACAGTGAAGAAACCTCTTGATACTTTTGATGTCTAAGAAAAATGCTTGGCTCAGTGAAGTAGATTTTCACTTGGGTGACTTGGAATGTCAAACATGCTTACTACTCAAAAGGAACATTCTCTTCACTCTCCTTTGTGTATCAAATACACATTTTTTAGGCTCATTTTTTAATGTAGCCATGTAAGATGGGCCTCTGCCACGGCCTTAGCCTGGTTAGAGGTACCAAAGAAAGAGTAATCTCACAAAGACAACAACACACAAAGAAATGGCAGTGCATGGTATTTCATTCTGATGGCCTGGTCCTCAGAGGATCTGAAGACTATTTAAGCAGCTGCATCCAGCATTACCATTCAGCTTCTGAGAACAACCTTGTTTGGAATCTGTACTTTTCAATTGAGAACATCTGGGAAAATTCCTACTTCAAAAGTCAGTATTGAGTTTATCACTGTTTAAGATGGAAAAGTCTTCTGAGATCCTATATTTTCTGATTCATTATCACATGAACCCTGAGAGCAGAAACTGCTGTCAATAACTTGTACCAAAACTTCCAGTCAGGTCTTACATATTCAGGGTGACAAATTGGGTTCTCCTCTTCCATTTTTGTTTGGATCTCCAAGTTTGCTTGTACTCCTTTTTCCTCTTTTATTTATTTTTTTTTTTATTTTTTATTTTTTTACTGATCTTCTACAGGAAAGAAATCAGGGATCTTCAAATTATTTATGGATTCCTGAGGGGATTGATTTATCTCTGCTTTCCTTACACTCCTGGTCCTGTTGAGCCAAGTTCTTGATCCTGATTCTATGGAAAGGCAGGGGAGAATTTTATACAGTAAAGGACAGGGAGTTTTTAGGAAGGCCTCAACCTCTCAGTAGCTTCAATGAAAACAAAGGCTCATGGACAACTCCTTTTCTCCCTCAAACTCACTCCCAATGAGGGTAAATTGAAGCTGGGCAAACACAATTTCTTTGGTGGACAGAGATAATACCTTGCAAGAGTGCAGGAGGAGCAGCCAGGAGCTAGAGAGATGCATGGTGGAAAGGATCATGGTGAATAGCATGGCCAAGATGAGCAGGGCAAGATGGAATGAGTGGGGCTAAGAATTTGCCCAGAGTTGTGAATGCTCCATCCCTGGAAGAGTTGTTCAAGGCTAGGCAGGATGGGGGTCTGAGCAACCTGGTCTAGTGAAAGCTGTTCCTGCCCATTGGGTTGGAACTAGATGATCCTTGAAGTCCCTTCCAACCCAAAGCAATAAAATGGTAATAGGGAGAGATCCTTGGAAACAGTGAACAAGGAAGTGTCACAACGATCTTCAAGGGCAAATGAGAGAATTCAGGGAGCTACAGGTCAGTCAGCCTCATCTCAACCTACAGCAGGATTATGCAATGTGCATTGAGAGAATCTCATGGCAACCTGGGCACCAGGAGCAGGAGCGTGGGACTGACCCAGAGAGGTGACAGAGCTCCAAGGGTGCCACCAGAGGGCACCTCTACTCCAGGCCCAGGAGGAATTTGGGAACCCCGAGGAGAAGGTGCAGAGGAGATGGAGCATCTCTGGGGCCTGCAGTGGCCAGTCAGGGATCATGGAGGCTCGCTCCCAAGCTGGGGTCACCTGCCAGTTTGATGGGCCATGAAACAAGCAGCTGCTGATTTTGGGAAACTTATTGCCTTGAATGTGGCCACCTGATTAAGGAAGACTTCTATTTGTGGGGCCCTAGGACATTTCCAGGTATCTAAAGCCATCAACATCTGCACCAGCATCCTGCACATCTGCCCTGCACCTTGCTACTGGCACTGGTGGCAGCTGAATGACTGAGTCACTGGGGGCTGCCAATCTGGTGTCTTGTCTCAGGCTGCCACATAGTCCTGTATCATCACTAGAACAGTCCCCAGATCACATCCCATGAATGCCAGAGTCCCTTGAGCCGGCTCTGTCACTGCCTGTGCTCAGCTGGGGCTGGAGGTGGTTCAGGAGAAAGGTGTGGGGACTTAGGGTTTTCCCTGGGAGCACAGGGGTGATGTGACAGTGGCTGATGAACTTTGCCTCCACTCTCCTGCAGAAAGTGCTGCACTCCTCAAACCCCAGTGGTGACCAGTCCCATCTCCTACACCAAGGACTGGCCCTTATCCCTCTGTTCAGGGGGATGTGGGGAAGAACACATCAGAAATTTCTAACCTGGCCTTATTGATGAGGACACAGGTAGGGGTAACTGTCACCCCAATGACATTCAGTGAATTTTTAGTCTAAATCTGGGAAATTCTATGCAAAATGCTAACTGCTGAAATGTCCTGTCTGCAGAATCAAGCAGTCTGAAGCCAAGAGGAAGGAGATACACTTTAGCTCTCCAGCAGGAAGGGGGCAGGGGGCAGGAAGGGGTACAGGAGTGCTTCAGCACTGACACACCAAATGGTCTCATGCAGGGAGCCTGTTGGGTGAGCCTGGACATAAAGGATGGGAGCTGGTCCAGCAGCATGTCAGCCCAGCCCTACGGGGCAGCCTGCCTGTGTGAATCAATGTGTTCTCACCTTCAATAACAGGAGAAAGTCCAAGAGGCCAAGAGAGGTGACCCAGAACTCTCCCATTAATCTGAGCAACAAGAATCTGTGAATGTAGGTGAGTTGGAAATCTGTACATCAAGAAGTGCTTGTGCTTGATTTTCTACTACAGATTTTCTCACTGCAGTCCAAAACTTGATGTTGAAAGTGTGTACTTATGTTAAATACTTTGATTTAGCTATGTTAACACACCTTTAATGATTATATTTGAAATATTCTTAGTCCTGCAGCATGCTTCAGATTGGCTGGTAGATTTTGGATGTGGAATCAATTCCAGAGTAGCTATCACAACAAAAACAAGGTGTGAATTCAGATTGTCTCTTGAAGACACATGAGAAGGAAGACATTAACAATCTCTTTTTTTTTTTGAAAACCCGTTTTTATAACATGCAGAGCAATAATGTCGTATGCTTTAGTATTATATATAATCACAGATATTTAATAAGATTATTTGCTGACTCATTTTCAGTTATTTAATATGACCATATATTAATGAAAGTTGAAAGCTGAAAGTTATCAATTCTCACTCACAATGGATCCATTGTACTAAGAAATTTGCCACATATATTTAGTGCTGTGCTCATGAACAAATCAAAGCTCCCCCTGGAACCCAGGGAATAAAATCACTGGGACTTTGGGCAAGTGCTCTGTGTTGTAGGACTGAGACCTGTACTGACTTGGCTCTTCTGAGCTTGGCTTGAACATGGCTTCTTCTTCAGCATCTCAGTCATGTTTGTGTTTTTTTAAAATCTGGAGATAACAAGCTGGAAAACCCCATCTATTTCTTGTTTTCATAATAAAAATCAGAAACATGTATTTTCTTCTTCATAAAATTTGCATTTAAGATAAACAGAGAACCATTTAATGGAGAGTCAGTATAAGAGTAAAGAAAGTTACAAGTGTGATGAGGAGGTTATAGTTGTTGATTTTCAGCTGCTGTTGGGAAGGCACTGAAAGAAGAATTCCTTGCAAAGGTACCATACCTAAAGAATAAGAAGAATTCCTAACAACCTTTTAAAGAAGTTTGCAAATTCTCTGGGAGGTTTCCAGGGGTAATCAACACAACTGCCAGTAGTTCAGCTGCCTGAAAGATGAACACAAACACAGCAAAAATTACTTTGAAGTGTACCCAGGTGAAACATGCAAGATAGAGATTGCATTTAGGGAAACCAGCTGTTCCCCAGACTTCACAAAATCTTTTTATCCCATCAAAGCAGGAAACAATAATAGGCCTTTTAACAAACCTTCATTATAACAGCATATTGCATGGTAACCAAGGGCCTTAATTACCATGCCAAGAAAGAGCCTGTTGTTTAATTTCTGATTTTCTGTTTACATAATTCACTAGTTCATTGAGGACTGAGTAGTTTCATTGCTGCTCTTCTGAGTCAGGCCATGCTTACTGCTTGCTCTCAATTCACATATGTAATTGTCCTTGGAAATTAATTTAGTTCTCAGAGGTTTAAGTTTGAAAATATTGGTATATATGTCTTTTCTCACAGGAAAGAACTTATCATGGTTGTTGAATAACATTTAGCAATGGTTATGCTCAGCTAAATCATGGGATTTAAGTCTTAAGGAATTGAAATGACCTTGATGTGATTATATTAGGATAAATATGCATCATCAGAAAAATCAACATATTCAAAATTCAGTTTTGGTGATCCTTTCAAAGAAATTTCTGGGGAAGAGATCTTCAACAGGCAGCAATTTCTTCTTAAAACCAAAGAGATAATGTTGGAATAGGTGACAGTATACACTGGTATCTGATTGGAATGAGAGGGATCAGGTTTCTGGTTCTGGCTCACATAAAACCAGAAGTGGCTGTACCAAGGCAGAGTCTTCCAGAGAAGACAGAAGTGAAGAAACTGCCATATGGATATAGCAGTTTCTGCACAGATGGGCATGGTGGAGCAGTAGCTTGAGCACAGACCTTTGATCTGTGTTTGATGTTAAATCTTCAGGTCTTCACTGAGGGCATATGTCCTAGGTACTGAGTCCTGAGTCCTTCTTTCAGAACCAGCCTCCCCAAGACTTCCTCTCATAACATTATTCCCACCAGCTTTATGTCTGAGTTTTATCTTTTGTATGGACATCCAGACAACTGCTTCCCATGAATGTCAGTCTATCACTCATAAGAAAGAGCATGTGATGGTAGAGACACGCTGTGAATTCCTTCTGCAGAGAAAATGACTAATTTCCCTTTTTTCCTTCCCTCTCTATCCAGATAACAAGCCAGAAGGTGATCCACACCCTGGAAAACTTGTTCATTGTATATGGACTTGTGAAAAGGTTTACACACAAGGAAAAGAAACTCGCTGGGGTCTAGCTTGGTAGAAGCAAGTGTTGATTTCACTCAAAAAATTGATCTCACCTCCCCAGGCAAACCTACAAACAAGCCAGGAGTTCTGGGGAAGTTAATAAGTTTTATGCAGCCTGTTGGTCTCTTTGAAGAGGCAGGTGACTGGGGATTTGATTTCAGCTTGAGGCTTAGGGTTTGGATTGGTTTTTCCCCCTGAACCAGGAGAACAGGCTGTAGTGAACACCTGAGCTTGTCCTGAGGTCTGAGCTGCAGCTCAAGGCAGGTCTTTGGAAGGAATGTGCCTTATGGTACCTGCCATGTCAAGTAAAGCCAGGCTATCATCTCTGCAGCTTCCAGGGAACAAAGGAAAAATCAAAGCACCTTAGAGATGAACCTTGTAAAGAATTGAATAAGGTGTGCCTAAACTTTTTGTCTCATGGCCTACAACACCTCAGCTCTCTGTGATCTCGTTGTGGGTCTACCATGAAACTGAGATCCAATTTCAGACCAGAAAGTAGCATGCTGGAAATTGTGAAGTCTGGAAGTGCTAATATCAGCCCTTCAGAGCTAATCAGATCAGGCCTTGAATTTCCTGCTTAAGCTCATGTTTTCTACTTGCTCCAGCATCCAATTTGGAACTCTCTGGTTCACAACCAAGCTGTGGAGCAGCAAGCCTGAGAGTTCACTCTTGGCACACCTGCTTTGGCACACACAGCACTAGCAAATGTTTGAACTGTTCAGGTGAGAGAACCTCTTCCACACCATGATGTTTGATGCCACAAACATCAAACCAGGGAGGGTGGGCAGTACCTGCAGTCTGGTTGGCCCAAGTGCTCCCTTCCGCATGAGAAGCACATTGCCTGTGTGCCTTCCTGTACCTGCACTGGGCAGTGCAGGTCAGGATTCACTCAGGGGGGCTGGCCCCCTTCCTGCCTGGACCCCTTTTGTCTTCTGAGATGCTCCATCACGTGTTTACAGCAGCTCAGGGAGTCTTAGAAACTCATTTTGTTCACTTGGCACAGACTTAGAATAGTTCCAGCACAGTCTCAACCATTTGCAGGACTACACCAAAATGTAATTTTTTTTTCCTGCTAGGGCAAAGTTCATTATCTCATTTTAGAAAAAGGGTGAGACAGGTGCTTTCTGCAAACATATTTAATAAAGCCTCTTGATTGCTCTGAATTATGTATGGTAATTATCTTGTTATATAATTAGAAGCTCTTATATATACTTTCCTTAATCTTGTTGCTTTGATGTTACACTTGGGCGTCTGTATTACTTTGTGGGATGCAGTCCAAAGGTGTCTGGATACATTCCAAGATTACTAATGCAAAGACAAATTTGCAAAACAGGACTTTTAAAGTCAAGCAAACATGGGTAGAAGTCTTTTTCCTGGCACTATGTTTAAAGTTTTGGAGTTTAAAACTCTTATTAGTGCAGTTACTTTTGCCAGATTTGCTCAATATTTAGTGAGAGTGGCTATCACTGCTTGTTGAAATATCAGTGTTCCTGATTGTTTCCCTTTCTCCAGTTAGGAAAAAAAAAATGCCTAAAGTTTCATCTGAAAGATGTATAACCTATGGGGGATCATATGCAGGTGGAAATTTTGGGGTCCTTTTGGCTTTAGAAAGGATGTTTTGAAAAATCTTAGCCAAATGAAACTGTTCAAGTACACACTAGGAGTTTACAGATGAGAAACCAGATTTCTACACGTGAAAGTTTTCTCTTCTGAGAATTAAGGTAAATTCCTGGGCACAAGGTGCAGCATTTTATCCAGGACAGCTCATTTATACTGAAGACTGAAATAGTATTCACATCTCCATGCAAATATGGCCTCGATTGCAAGCAAAAAAGTCACTCCCTTCCATCTGATTAATCCCAGACAGTTCCTGAAACAAAATGAGCATTAGATGAGTTTCGTATGAGACAAAATATACAAAAAAAGGAACAGGAAAAAAAAAAGGTAAAAGGACACATGCTCTGGAATAAAACTGACCAAATATATACAATTTAAAAATCAACATTCCATGGGAAAAATTCTGCATACAAAATTCAGTTCCAATGACTAAACAAAAGGAATTAATTCATCATTGAAAGTAATACTCTGAGTGGTGGATAACAGAAAAAAAAGAAGTGATTTTTAGTAATTATTGGATTTAAAATTTTTGTCATTTTAGAGGAGACAAAACATTTGGTAAGAAAAAGACATTACATATTCTTAAATCATGTACATAATATATGTTTAGTTTTTTAGAGAAGGAAATCAGCCCCTGCAATTACCCATGTACTCTTAACTGTATTGCCTTGCTCATATATGCACTTGTAGTGTTCAGTGAAAAACAGATATCACCTTTGATATGGGGTACCTGATTTTGAGCCATTGCTCCAGAGCGTAGTATTTCCCCTATATACTGCTATTAATATTCATTATTATTTGGAATAATTTGCCTTGTACTGAAATTCCACTGAAAGTGTTTCTTAATAAAGTTAAAGAACTTAACTCCTTAATTAAATTTAATAAAGAAGAGCTACTGAATAACCTAGAAACACCTGGACAGTGGTAAGTAATTTTAATACCCCTCTTTGCATGTCACCCACAACATTAGAATAGATTTCCTGTTATTGCTTGGCATAATTAAAGTACTCCACCCAATTTCTATAAAGTTCACAAAGCACACCCTCTGAAATCCCATAAACTCTTTCAGGAAAAGTAGAAATTTTGAGAATAAACATTCATAATTTATCTTTAAGTAAAAATTAATCCAAGACAAGCATAAGAAACCCAGAAGCTGTTGGGTCAACCAGTTCTGCATTGCGAACTAGCAACATAGCTATGGAAAACAATAATTTGTAGATCATCCTTCTGCCCCTGTGGTGAAAGTTGCAATATTGATTTTAGGTAGATAAATAGATAAGGGATAACCAGAAACCAACTGAAACCAGTGTCTTCAAATAACTTACATAAAAGGAACAGAGTGGAACAGGAGGAAGAAGGGGTGGATGCAGTGGGGAGGTGGCCGAAGGGAGAGATGATGACAGATTGAGCCTATTATGTTTTAGCAACAAATAAAATCACAAGGGAGTGGAGAGATGGTGAGAGATGTGAAGATCTATGGTGAAGAAGCAGCAATCACCCTGGTCCTGGTGCCCTGTGAGGAGCAGCGGGTGCTCTGATCAGTGCAGGGAACATGGTCATGCTGCCAACCATGCCCCAGATGGAGCAGATAAGGTCACACACTCCCACAGAGGACAGACTTCGGAGCCTTTCTTCTTAGACACATGGGAAAGCATGGGAAAGAGTGGGGATATGGTTCACTACTAACCAAATCAAAGGATTCCTTGGAGAATTTTTGTAATGCTCCAGGCAAAAGCAGCTGCCAACTCCAGTTACCATGCTAGGTAAATGGTAAAGAACAAAATTGTAAGTGTAAGAGTAGTTCTCACTGATGATAAAGAAAATATCTGTATATGTAAATCTCCTGCCAAGCCTTGATTTGCAATAAGAAGAGCTGCCCTGATTTCCTTTATTCAAACACTGACTGGACATGGAAGACAGAAACCTGTAGTATTAAATCAGAATTGTTGAAATATATTTCTTTCCTCCCAAGTGATGACTCAGTAGATAACTTTAGATATGAACCATTTTACTGGATGGAGGGAAAGGATTCGGGTTAACACAGAAAAAAAAAAAAAACATCAAACCAAGCTCCAAATTTCAAGTTCCCTGGTAAGGCTGTCTTTTCAGTGAAGCTTTTTAAGAAGGAATAGCTATGTTCCCCTCTCGAAGAGACCCAAACCCCAAAGGATTCCTCTTGCTATGAAGGGAGATGTTGGGTACAGAGTCCCCTGTGGCATTACAGCTGGCTCAGCAGAGCTGCATTTTGACTCCATCCCACTGTGCCTCTGCCGTGGTCCTTCCCAGGAGCCTCCCCACCAGTTCCTCACAGGATACCTCAGCAATGGAAACCCCTGAACAAGGCTGCTCTTGCTGGCTGGCACTGTAACAGGAGAGGGGAGCCCTGCTGTCCCTCTTGCCTCGTCTGCAGCTTCTAGGCTGCAATCCTGTCACTCAACAGAGATGCTTTGAACAGGTTTGTTCACAACATAAATACAACATTTATGATTTCAACTTTCTGGCGAGTCTGTTGTTGCCAGCAGCACTCCACATACTGTATGGGCTGACTGTAGATTGGGCATGTTTAAGCCTGCTCATTGGTTTCTCCATCTGAGTGTTTCATTTCTACACTAGATGCCACCAGAGTACCTGCCTTTCTGGGTTTTGAGATATCAGTAGTCATCTGGGAGAGAATACCTTTCTATTTTGCCTCAGGGCAGCATGCTTGCATGCCCTAGGATCTTGTTTCTTTTATTGACATACAACTAAAATTGCAGCCAACAGCTGTGATGATTATCTTTTGGGCTTTACTCTATGCCCATTTCTATAAAACCAGGAGGAGCAGTTGGAGAAGTATTGGCACAAGCCTTAAGGAGCAAAAGAAGTCAAACCAGCTGAAAACCAGGTGTGTGTCTCAGGTGAATGAGAAATTCCACCACTGGGTGTTTGAACAAGTAAATCTATCATGCTCATTCCAACTCTTATCTGTCTTCTTCCTTTTTTTTTTTAACCCTAAAAATACAAATGTTCATAGCAGGCCTAAAAAATTAAATGTGTAATTTCCTTGAGACTGTAGCAAGTTCATGGATGCAATGATCTCCATAATCCTGAGTCCATTACAGAGGTGATTGTATCTTACAGGGAACAAGGCAGTCTCATCAAGTATGGGAGATCTGAATGATAGAGGGTTTGCAGGTCAAACATAAATACCATGTGTGAGCAAAGGCTTGCATTAGAGCAGAGTGACTCCTTTGCTCTCCTTTTACCCTTACCACCCCAAGTCTGGGCACCAAGATAGGGTTTACAGTAATGAGATGAATGTGGGATCAGATATATGCTTCTGCTGGCCCAGTCTGTTCCAGGAGACTGCAGCTTGGATGAATCCACATTCCATGGGGGCAAAGCAGGAGGACAATACTTCAGTCTTGTGGATCTGAGTACAGGAGACCCACCTGGGTGGGGTTACACAAGGTCAAGCAAGATGCCATTAATATCAAAGTACAAACCGGATCTTTTCAGTCAAGTCTCCACACCCCCTCCCTTGCAACACAAGCAATCTTTTTAATGGTTTCTTGTACAATCCTGATGTGCAAATCTACCGACAGGTGTAACAGGACAAACATCCTCTTTCTGGTCATGACAAACCTTAATTTTGAGTAGTGTGCAGCTCCCACAGCACAGAGGAATCATTTTGCCTGGGTTATTATGCACTCAGCACAGCAATCTTATTGCACTAGTTGGGTCATCTAGGGGACTACCTATTTTCATTCAAAAAAAGACTTCCTTGGAGTGCGAATCATGCTCCAAATATTGATGACACTGTGGGGGTGTGGACACCTTGCTGACATGAAGACATCATCATTGTAAATATCTGAAATTTGGTGAACTGAGTCCATCTATCACCTGTTTAACATAGAGATTATGGTCCCTACCTCACAGAGTACTCCTGAGCATCTGATGGGTGACTGGGGAACTTGTTTGTCATATACATCAAGAATAAAAATTTCTTTACTGATCTTTGTCTTGAAATTACATGATAATTTTCTTGAGCTCTTTTGTCTCTCTCATTTGCATACCCCCCCACCCTCCAACATGCACACACACCCAGACCATGTGTACATGCAGAGAAAATGAGTGTATGTCTGACTGAGGGCTAAGTTAATGTTCCTTGCATACAGTGCCATTGTGGAAATAGGAATGGAAAATTTCAATGAGCTACCACAGACTCAAGTCTTTCTTGCTTGTCAAATGCAAGTCTAATCACAAATAACCTGGAACACTTTTCAACTTGTTGAGAATAATTATGGGTGTGGTTGCAATGTGTTTAATGTATGTGCTAGGGGAGACTTGCTAAGTTTTTTAAGCTTCGAGTTTGCCAGGACAAATTCATCTCAATTTGCCTCAAATTTCATTAATGACATTTATTATAGCCAAGAAAGGATATGAATATTCTTCAAGAAAATGCATCAGCAAAGACACTACTGATGCTAAATCTCTGTTATATATACTGAAGTCTTAAGCCTCTGCAGGGTCTTAAATGTCTGCATCACACACACCATAGTGTAGTAGAGTGTTTGGGTGCATCTTTCCTTCTAAACTCCTTAGATGATAAGTAAATGAAAGGTGGAGTAAAGCAACAGATGTGGAGCCTGCTGCAGACTGCCTCTCTGCATGATCTGTCCCCACCCCTTCCGTTCGGGATGACTCTTGAGTGAAGCCTCTCCTCCTCATTTCCCAAAATCTGCAGAAGAGCTGAAGAGCACCTGAAAACTGGATGGGCAGCACCAGGAGTGAAACTGTCAGCGAGAACTCCTTTTCTTCTTTTTCAGTTTAGAGAAATCTAGCTGGTGCCTCACTGACAGAAGAAGTGAGCTGGGCTGAAACAGGATCCTGCACTCCAGGTATGTGAGGGCAAACTGGTCCATGCAGACTGAATTGACAGCAGAAAAGGATAACTACTTTTACCTGTGCTGGAAGGGAAAATCTGAAATTGCTAAGCAAGTAGATATAGCTCTTTGAAAAGGCATGAAAAAATCAGCAAAACCAAATCCTTTAAAGAGAGACTATAATTTGGTTTCAGTAAAAAATTGCACAAAGACAATTATCAAGGGGCAGATAAGGTGAAGATAAAGACTGTCAACTTTGGGAAAGGTTAAATTTCATTTTGAGTCTTTTCTACAAGCTGTGATAGAGCAATAGTTCTGAGGACACTGATAATTTATGTTCATCAAGTAACAAGTTCACATTAAAGGACCATAATAATTTTTTTTTACCCTTATGGCAGTGAATTTCCATTCTTTTTCTTGTTTGGTCCACTGAGCCCTTAGCATTGAAATTAAATGCTGCTGTAGCTTAAAGTGTTATCGCTCGACCCGGGAAAAGGGCAGAGATGTCACATCTTGGCATCAGCATTCCAAGGTCCTGCCAAACAGCACACAACTTTGAGATCACGTGCTCATACTCACTTTCTGAGAAGTGGAGATTGTCCTTACCAGGATCTTTGCCTCTGTTTAACCTGATTGTTTTTAAAGACATTTTTAACCTCACTTTCCAAGTAGAGATCTGTTTTTTCCTGATGAAAACTAAGACTCAGCAGAATATAACTATGTGATTTGTTGCTCCTAGAAATGCAGTAGTTTAGGTCTCTCCTACCACCTTTGGTGGAGCCCATCTTTGAATTGTGTAAATAACTTTCCTCAGTTTTTATGTTACTTGCATGAAAGCTGAATGATATCAAGACACTCCAGGGAGAGCAGGACCACTGGAGAGAAGGAGAAGCTCTAAGAAGGCTTTCTCTCAAGGAGCAGTAGGATGACACAAGATTTATCAATATCTGTGGTTTCCCCCATTAGCAGAAGTAACTTTTCCCCCGATCCCACCAAGCCCTGCATCTCCTCTGTGCTTCAGCACAGTGATGAGAAACAGGACATAAGGGCAAGATGCTGCCTGCTTGGAAATGTGCCATGGGGAAAGCAGGAAAAGGAAAAGTGTAAAGGCTGAAATTGGTGGGAAGGGGGAATGAGGTGAGACTGGAAAAGTAGGAAATATCCTGGCGTGCTGCTTTGCCACACCACATTGCGTAGGACAAAGCAGGCAGGAGCAAATGAAGCTTCTGACTGAACAGGCTCCCATCAAACTTCTAAGCAGCTCAGGTGTGGCTGACTATTTACTAACGTTCTCCACTGCCTGGTGCCTGGAAAGGAGCCAGCTGGCCGGGCCTCAGTCAGCACAGGCCAAAGAAATGGTTTCTGGGGAGCAACCAATAGATAGGGAGTAGGCTGGTTCACAAATATTGCACAGCTTAGTGCCTCCTAAACAACACTTCCTTGAAGGGGACACCAGAGGTTGTGCCCTTCTGAGCAAAATACCACAGAGGATAAGTGGCTGCCATCTCCAAAGCCATCTTTGGGAGTGCCTGTGGTTTCTCCAGGCAGCCTCCTGTACTTCAACAAGCTCATTCATCTTAGGTTATAAAAAAGAGAGGTAAGAAGCACTTTTGTAGGAACAGACCTCTCTCAAGCATTTTCAGGCATTTCAAGCATGTTTGGCTTAAATTAGAAGATAATCTCCTGTGTGGGTCACACCTTCCAAAAAAATGCCAAAAAAATGGGGGTCTTCATCCTGAAGATCAGGCTACTTCATGCTTCCTAGAACCAAGCCTGACAGATGTTGAGAAAGATGGGATGAAAACATGATTAACACATGTAATCAATTCTCAGTTATCAGCACAGGGGATTACTGATGATGAGAGATCATCCGTCTCGTGGATTTATCTGAATGAGCTTGATTAGAGCAGTAAAGACATGTCTGCCCAGTTCCTGTATGTCTGCACCAGCATCAGCCAGGGTTATGGTTGTATTCAAATGTATTTGCTCAAACTCAGTGCTGACCCTGCCAGATCTGGTGACAGCAACCCCAGGGTTGGGGGAGGATGAGGAAGAACAGTGTCTCTGCTCTGTGCACTGGGGAGGTTTACTTGTCTTGGGTATAAAATTTAAATGCACATAAAATATGGATTCTTTTATTGAGCCAGAGTGAATCATGCAAATTGGGAAGTGTTGTGTAGGGCATAAGCAAGCGGTGAGTCTCTGTGGCATCGACTCTCTGTTCTTCAGTCTGCTCGTACTGTGGTTCCAAATGTATCCGTATTGCCTGGGCAAAATTTCCCATTACTCTGTGAAATGCAGCCCTCTGCTGCTCTAGTTAATGGAATGCATGTATTTTTGTGGGAATTTGCTGCTCTTCCACAAAGATTAGATAGTTTTATGAAGTGCATGTTACAACGCAAACTAAAATAATAGGTTGGTGTAGAAATGATGGAGACAGTCATAGTGTGTGTGTGCCTGTGTACTGCACACCCAAGGACAGTTTCAAAGTCAGTACATGACTAGGAAATGCTACTAGTATCACTGCCCCTGCAGATTTAATTGGATGCCTTGTATAGATGCATTGTAACACCACTTTTAATTACAGGATCACAATCTACTTTTTGCACAGAGTCCATTCCAAGCTCCTGACACAGAGAGTCAGAACAACTTTTGACTTTAATCTGTCTAGCACATCTACTGGCTCATTGTCTCTAATTGCTACTTTTGGAGAAGGGATAAAACCATATACTCTCAAATATTCTGAGTGAGGCTTGCACATCAGCTTGTTTTCTTGCAATCCCTTTTGAGGGCATAGGGGCACATGGCATTGGAATCTAGTTTACAAATCCATACTGCAATTCTTCACTAAATGTGCCCAGTGCTTCTGCTCTCAGAAGAGCTGTGATGCTGCTGCAGAAAGCACAGATGACCACCAGGCACCAGCACCAAGAGAAGCACTGTACACTACACTTCAGTGCAGCAGCTGAGTGCAAAGAGTCCTTGCAAAGAGTTCAGAGAAAGCAGCCCAGGATTCTCCAGGAAGACACACATGATGGCCATGCCTCAGGAGAGAGTGACATCAGTGCTTCACACCACTGCTGACAGAGCCACATGGCCGCAAAACAAATGTGGCATGAGTTGTCTGTAATTTGAAAACTTTGAATTTGGTATTTCTCTTTATTCTCAGCTTAATAGCATAATAGGAGGAGAGGCATTCTGCACTGGAACATTGCTTTTGCTTTTTGCTACTTTCCCTTTTCATGCAAGGATGTCACTGTTATTCACAGAAGTGATTGAACTACTCTCATATTTGCCTTTTTGCTCTAAATAATTTCTGTTAACAAATTACTACAAATTCTTTTTTCATTCTTTCTATCTTATTTTTTTTTTTTTTTTTTTTTTAGGTTTTCAAATGGCCGATCCTTTCCTATATGATACTGGAGAAAGGTCTCACTATGGGTGCCTTGGACATGAAGTACAAATTGAGTACCTTAAGGCATATGTTTGTAGACCATCTTTTTCCACGGACAAAGCTGTGATTGTGGTTCATGATGTATTTGGCTGGAGGTTCCCAGATATTAGATACATAGTCGATTTGATAGCAAGTCATGGATATATGTAAGCAACTTTCTTTCCTATCTTCCCCTATAAATGCACTGATAGATCACCAGGCCCAAAGCTAGGCATGGCATATGATGTTTCCAATACACATAAGACAACCATACCATTTCAGTCTGAGCAAATAAAAAAGAAAATAGGCAAAATATTTCCGTGGAGCCACCAAAGCTACTGAAACTGACCTAGGAAAAATGTCTATGTGAGCACAAAGGCACAAGTAGTCTTGAAGTGCCTGTGTTTGTGCTTATGAAACAGCAGTGGTGATCCAAAGAGAAACAATGGTATCTATTTTAAGTTGTTTTAAGCTTTTCAGAATCAAACCTTTTGAATATTTGCTTTAGCTAGTAACAGCAAAGAGGTATATATGTGTTTACATAGAATCAGGAGGTTTGTTTAATCTCTTTATTTTTGTATTAAGTGTGTCTAAGGAAACAATGAGCATTTATTTGTGTCTTTTTTGCTTTGTTTTGTTTTTCAATACAAAGACATACTTTCTAGCTAGCTGATTACAAGAATGAGTAAAACATGATTCAGACAGTGATCATGTAAATGTGTACTCTGGACTAGAAGATATTTAGACATCCACAGATTCAATGAAAATTCACTGAATTCCATATCTCACACAGAACCATCTGCCCAGACTTCTTCAAGGGGACAGAACCCTGGAAATCTACTGATCACTGGCCTGACTTTCCTGACTGGATGAAAAATCATGATCCTATGAAAGTAGACAAGTAAGATTCATATTCGTACTTGAACTTTAAAAAGCATCCAGCAAACAAGGAGAATTTATATGAAATGTTAGAAGTGGCACCTCACAGCAGGGCAAGCTGGCTGCACAACCACAGTTTCTTATTCTGGGTGATTTTTCTGTGGTCCTGGGCATCACAAAAACCCCTGTCTTGGGATTTGAAAAGGATCATCTGCTCTGCCCATCATTCTGCTTATTGTCCCCATTTGGTTTTCCTGAGCCCTTTTCTGACTGTTATACTGGCCACACAGGCTCACAGTGTTTCACAGGCTGCAAAACACCCAGCACTCTCACCCACAAGTGCTGATTCTGTGCCCAGTTCCTCAAGATAGAGAGGAAAATTCTTCTACAGCTGCAGATGTTATCTGCCAGTTGTCACATGCCCATCTTGCTTTCTGCCTTCCAGATTATGGGATTCTCCTGAGCAGCACTACATAAAAATTTACTAGACTAACCAAAACCCAAGATACGTCTGATCAACTGTACTATTTTTTTTTAGTGTAAAATAGAGGGATCATTTTCTGTATAACCTAACAGTGCCTGTAATGAGTCTTCCCTGAATTATGGGAGGCATTGCTCTTTCTTCAGCATCAGCTCAAAACCTCAGATGATAGTGAGGCAATGACACCCTATTACTCAGCTACCATCCTGCAAGCCACAAGTATTCTGACCCTGGCCAGACGCAGCAGCCACAGTCTATCTTCAGTGTTTCTCAGCAAAGTTTTGGCCATATAATTCCAGAAGATGTAAACAAAAATTTTTAAAAGAGAAATGACACAACAATAAAAAATCCTGCTCCAAAGAGGAGCAGATATGTGGGCAATGTCTTAAAATATTAGGATCTCAGGACATGCCTTTGCTGTCTTCTGAGGGATCACTTGTAGGTGAACATTCAGTTCAGATCCACTGCTCTTTCAGAGACCATGGAACCCATGACTCTCAAACAAACCAGATCTGAAAGAGCATAGCCATAGGCCTAGGACACCATGTCCTCTTCATGTCAGTCTCATACTGGGTCATTTTTGGTCAGCCTAATGACTGTACAACCCTACCTAATGCTTGAAAATATAGGAAATAGTTTATGAATTCTGCATTTAAAATCAATGTAAAACTCTGTAAGTAATGAAGAAGAAAAAATTATTGAAAACTTAGAAGTCAACAATTTTTAAAAAATTACTTGCTCTCACCTACAATAAAAATATTTTTCATGGTTTTTTTTTTTTTTTTTTCATTGCCACCTCATGCAAAACTTATTTTTTTAAACATTGTAGTTACTGACAATGTAATATGAGTAATTGCTACTTTAGCATACCATTCTTGCATGTGGGCTTAGTAAGGTATTTTTATAGTAACTCATGGTACAGGAATGACAGAAAATCTTTATCCAAATAGGTAAACTCTGTAGAGATATACAGTGAAGCTTATCTATTCCTACAGTCCATAATACAAGATGTTGTTCTACTTGCAGATATGTCTTGTCTTTAGTTGTCCTGTCCTAGACAAAGTGATTCAAATAAAAATTTACTAATTTTGAAAACAAAGGAGCAGGTGACAATTCAGGTAAGTATTTAAGTGCCTACACCTGTACTTCCTTAAACTAGGACCAGAGATCTTAACTCTCATTTAATAATAGAAGCCACTGCTCTAGCCTGAAATGTGCTTTTTAAAGTAATCTTTGTTTTAAATGATTGAAGATGCAGACACAGCAAAAATACCATGTATGTCTTTTGATTTACTTCTTAAATTGTCAACTAATGGTTCTGCAATAGATTCCTTAGTTTACTTTTCTTTATATGTCTTAGGGAAGCTGATGTTGTCTTGAAGTATCTAAAGGAACAATGCGGTGCACAGAAGATTGGTATCGTTGGGTTTTCCTGGGGTGGAATGGCAGTACATCACTTGATGCTGAAAAATCCTCAATTAACCGCTGGGGTGTCCCTCTATGGTAGTGTAGAACACCTGAAAACTTACTTGGGTTCACATGGCTATGCAGAGTTTGTAATTCTACTTATTGCTTTGTAACAATTTTTATAAATACTCAAAGGTGAGTTGCAGATTTTAATTATGGTTATTTCAGGAACAGGCTGCATTGATATAAAAATATCAAGGATGCTGTAAACAACAAAAAATTCATTCCTTTTTTTAGGAAATATGCTTTCCAAATGCTTATTCTCCATCCAAATAGCCACTGTCCTGATCTAAGCAACGTACCTAATGAGTAAACTTAAATAGAAATGTTCTCTTTTAATTTGCCATTTATCTCACAAGAATGCTAACCTCACTAACTGACTGTTTCTCAAAACATTATAGGAATAATTAGAGACTCTGATGAAAGATACAGTTTACTAAATCCAACATTTTTCATTTTTGGTGAGAAAGACCACACTATTTCTTTGGATCAGGTAAGTTGTTGTTCTGGAAATACTTCTTTTCCCATTGTTCATTTATCCTATGCAGCAATCCTTGTTAGAAACCAGTTTCACATACAAAAAATTAGACAGGCTGAATGGCTCTGTTTATATGTCAACTTCCCCACTATCTCGTTTAGGTTATTCCAAGCTTCTTTTTTGAGGTAAGACATACAGTAAAGCAGAGTCATCAGTCTCTGAGTGGCTAGATAAGCAGTGTGAAATTGGGCAGGGATATCCAACTTGCTATAAATCAAGCATCCCAAAAACTTGTATACTACTATGGGTGAGAAATCAGGTTGCTAAACCACAGAATTTGGACACTGAATGGAGAAAAAATAGCAACTGAACTTTCTGATGATGAGGACCGATAACTATCTGCTTTTGCTACCAAAAGACAAAATCAACTGCTTCAAAAGAGTGGGCATGAATTTTAGCTGAGACTACAACAGCCTGCAGACTCAAATGTTTTGACTCCTGGCTGCCATCTAGGTTCTGATATAGCCCCTATGTAAGCATATGTGAGAGGCTGGATAAATATATGGGTAGGAAACTGGTGCCCTCTTCTGTGCATAGATTCTTTTCCTTCAAGGATGACATACCACCTTCAGCACAGCTTGTTTTTTAGGGTAGGGGCTGGCTGGAGAACTGGCAGTGTGCTCTGGGAATGCAGAAGTCATTCAGTGTTTACTTCTAACTGCATTAGTCAGCATGTTAATCTATACCTTATTCGTGTCTCCTCTGCAGAGGAAAACAAATCCTTCACTCCCTGTCCTCATTTTATGGCAAGTGTGTCTTTTTCCCAGGGGCAAAATTTTGGCAAATGCATTTTTTCTGTCATGTATTGACCACATTGGAACCACACCTTTTCCTCCTGAAGCTTTCTTTCTGTGCAGATTGTATTAGTAATAATTTCTGAATTAAAAACAAACAAACCCAAACCCTCAAATACATAGTTTTCTACTGAAAAAAAGGGCTCCATACAAAAAAAATCCCAATACAAAACAACAAAAAACCCATGACATTAATTACAATACTCTCTCATTTGCACAATGGGTAGAAGTAAGCTTATTGGGCAAAAAAAAGTGTTCATTCTTCTGCTTTTTGACTTTTAATGGAAATAAGCACAAACTGTGCCAGCAAATGTATATGGGTACATAAACACATTATTAGTACTTTGTATGCATACTAACCAACAAAACACTGTGCAAGAGCAATTTCTTTTTGTTGTTCAATAAACAAAAAAAAAAAAAAAAAAGCCCATATTTCCTTAAACTCTGTTACTAAGCCTATCAAAATGTTTTGCACTGATGGTCACTAAGGGTTATGGAACATATTCTCTCAAGATCAGAGATCATCTATACTTTAAAAAAAAAGCTTCAGTCTTACACTCGAAGATGCATTTTCTCTACGAGGAACAGCAAATTTGGTAAACTTTAAAAAAATCGTATTTAATGGAAAAAATGCTTTTCTTCCAACAGATCTTCTTATTGGAGGACAAGCTGAAACAGTATTGTAAAGTTCCATATAAAATTAAAGTTTATCCTGGGCAAGTTCATGGGTTTGCACAACTGAAGCCAGAAGATATGAAACCTGAGGATAAACCTTATATTGAAGAAGCTAGAAGGGATATGATTGATTGGATCAAAATGTTTGTTTGACAATAGCAGAAAGAAATGCTAGGCTTCAAGATGAGTGGTTGATTTAATTTGAGAGAAGAAAACAGTCAAGGGAAAAATATCTCATTTTGAAAGTTGTCATAAACTAAAATAGGAACATTTTAATTTATAACTTTAAATTATTTTGGACAATATTTACAGAAGATTGTGAAATAAAAGTCAGACTAAGGGATGATTAGGCATTAAAAAGTTTTTTGAAGTTTTCTTGTTTTTTATTTGCTTAATTATTTTACATTATGACCTTGATACTCATGAAAATGTTTATCCATTTTTCTTTGCTAGTAAGCATGACTTCATCATGACTTTACCCAAGTAATTTCAGGCTTCATTTTGGTATGATGATTGGTGGTCATAGGTGTTCACAAGGAAGTGCCCTGGGTTTGCATATAGACATTTTCTTTTATTATCTACAAAACATTTTGCTCAGCTGTAGTGGTCAGAGTTTCCCATGCATGAATCAAACTCTTGGCTATACTGAGGAGTTAGGAAGAAATGATGTTAAGTGGCACCCTCCAGGTATTCCCTTGGCAATTAAGAAGGGCATTTCTAGTATTCCTTCATCAACATCAAGGAAAAATATAACCAGTCCCTCCTGTGAAAGTAACCCAGACACAAAAACTGCAGTGGGTTTGATGTTGTGGTGAAATCACGGTGGTCAGGCACAGGGCTCATGCAATCCTGATTACATTTCTTGCTTCACATTATATCCTTGTTCCTCTCTCAAGTTCTTCCCCTTTATCACCCTTATATCCTCCCAACAACATAATGCATAAACAAAAATAAGCCTCCCCATGTACACTTTTTGTGTGTTTTTTGAATTTCATTGCCTTGGTAATGACTTTGCAATTAGTTTTTACTCATAGATTCTCTAAGGAACCCATCGCCCTTTGTATTTTCTACAGCTGTCAGTTTCTCACCCTGTCACCTTGTTAATGTTGCCATAAGTTAAGGCTAGCTAGCTACATTAATTTGACTTTCCCTTTGATACCAGGCAGTCTGGCAGTGTCACACATTGTTATCCTATCAGTGTAACTATATGCTTGCTGTCCACACACCTCAACAGACCGAGTATGTTAAACAATACTTGTTCAATGAGCCTCTTAAAAGGGCTTACACTTTTTTATGTGCACTGAGTTAGATGCATGGGAGAAATACCAACAAGATATTCTCAAGAGGCCCAAAAAAAAAATAAATAAAACAAACAAACAAAAAAAAACCCCAAAAAACAAACTTCACTGGCAACTATAGAAGATCAGTGAACTTTGGTAAAAGGTTTAGAGTAGGATTCTATCTACATAAAACATCTCACAAAGTGTTAACCTTGTCTATTCAACTTATCAAGCTCCAAACCCAAAGCTCCAAACTAATTTTAAATTATTCAAGCAACTCCAAGAAGAGGGAATTAGAAGAAGAAGGAGACAAAGACAAAAAAGATATAGAAAAGAACAAGTTCCTAGTTCCAGTAGTGTTCAGTCTCTCAAAATTGCACGCCCAGTTGTATTAATGTATTTAAATATTTTAGAGTCCTTTTTCAATATGTCAGTAGCTGGTCCTGTTTAATTACAGGAAAGGCATCATTTTTGCATGTGAGATCCTGACATGAGCAGGAGTTCCTCTAGCACTCTGTTGCTTGCAAAAGAGCTGACCTTTCAGTATCCTATTCCTTGCACTTTCTATTACTCAGACATAGCCTGGTCCATAAGCAATCACTTTGTGTGGGTGTATCAACAAATATCACCACTGTGCCATAAGAAATCTGGACAATTGCCTCTTTATGGAATACAACCCTGACAGTGAAAGCACAGATTTCGCAGCAGTTGCCTTGCCCTGCCTTGCCTTGCCAGGGAACTTAGGACTACTTGCTGCCATCCATCTCTGGGCAACTGTGAGCCACAGTCATAAAAATTATATTGTGAGATCATTTCAGATGGAAAACAGTTATTTCCATGAACTTTAACTAACAGGGGAATCTGAGCTGCTTATTTCCCAAGTGAGGTTCTGCTTTGTAGGTGGAAGAAGAAAGAAGGAATTTTTTTATGTGTGTGTAAATAAGGGCATTTTAAGGTATGTGAATAATTTTTCTTTTCAGATGTACCTTGAAATCCATGACACAAGTGGTTATCTCTTAAAATCAAGGACTGACAAAATTACACAACCAAGGTCACTGCTGTACATTAAAATGTGCACTGTAAGGTACAGTACAAAACATTTATCATCAGTGTGACTTGCTGCTATTTGCCAACCAAAAAATGCTGGAACTGAGACTCTTTTGTTCTTCCAGTACCAGTAAATAAGCCTGGTCTACTGGCTTGTTGTGCATGACAAAGAGTTAGGACTGAAGACATTAATAATTTATGCAATACTTGCATTTAGACAGTCCATAGTCATGCAGGGGATTGTTAGATTTCTCTTCTTTTAGAGTCACTAAGTACTTAAGCTTTTGCTTTTTAATTCTGAGGAACAGTGTAGAAAATGGAAGCACAAATTTTCCAGACAAGTAGGAACAGAATGTTTTCCAAAGGCAAAGAAGGAGATGAATGTACCCAAGTTGACTGAAAAATGGGTGCATGCAGACATGCCTAGATCATGGTCCCAGGACTAAGCAGGCTTAATTGGCTGCAAAAAGGACAAACATGTCCTGAAATGTTCCTGACTTGTCCTGGGAGGATGGTGGCTGGGAGCACCTTTCCTGTGGAGACAGGGTGAGAGAGTTGGGGTTCTTCAGTCTGGAGTTCAGCAGGAGTGGGACAAGGCTGGGACTGGGGCTGGCTGGACTGGGGGGCTGCCTCTGCTTCCCCCCCTCCATGGGTGCAGTGGAGAAGGTCATGTCAGGAGGGCACAGGGAAGGTGAGGAGACAGCAGGCATTAAGGGAACCGTGGAGATCTGACATGTTTCACAACTTCTCTGGGGCAACCTGCCCAGAGAAGTGACAGAATCTCCCTCTTTGGAGAGTTTCAAGAACTTCAGGATGAGTGAAACTTTGAGTGGTGTGGTCTCATCCTGGCCCATGGGAGATTGGACAAGGTGAGTTCCAAGGGCACATTCAACCTCCAACCTCCTTTGATCCCCAAAATCCCCATGATGACCTGACCTGGTGCTTTCAGTACACACCAAGCCTGTTTCTGCACAGGTTAAGTCTCTTACCCATGTACCCAGAGGGCTGTACCAGCTGTATCTTGTGTTGCCAAACACTGATGCCCCAGTCCCACAATGTTTCCATGTGTGCCAAGGAGAGCTCCAGGCCCTTGGCACCACTCCTGTGCCTACACAACCCCAGAAAAATTCCCCAGTGTCGTGGCTTTGTGAAGGCAGTGCCATACATTATGCTATTTTTGTAGGAGACAAGAGACAAGCATGATGAAGCTCTTGGAAATAAGAATTTGAGGGAGCTGTGAAAGCAGTGTCTGCTGTAGCTTGTCCTGAAGTGAAAAATGCTGGTTGAATTATTGGTGTTGAAACCTGTTTGAAGTGGGATAGAAACATGCACTGCATGGGCAACAGCTTTTTCCTGTTTGTTTTCCCAAATATTACACATCTTAAAAATAAGCTTTCAATGGGAAGCCTCTTTAGGTGACACTTGTCCCTATGATCCAGGTGCCGTGGGTGTGGGATAGCATGTGTGGGATGCAGCTGCACATTGTGTAAACAGATTTTATAGCAGAGACGTGAAGCCTGCTTGCACTCTTCTCCAAAGGCACCAAGACATGGCTCATCAGGGCTGGCACAGGTGTCCCCAGCTATTCTGGGCATCCAGGCTCTGCTGCTGCTCACAGCATGTGGCCACATGTGCCATGGCTCTGGAGTGCCTGAGAAATTGTTCCTTGGGTTGGTTAGTGGACCTCACTGGTGGTGGATGCCCTGCCCTCATCTTTGCTCACCCTTCTCTTTTCTAATTCCCTTTCTTCAGTGAGCAGATAAGGAGTTTGCAAGTATAGATAAAAGTGCCCTTCAGGTCTTTTTTTAAAAGCTGTATTGAGGCAGGATGCCTCATACCTACAGGAACGGGAGGATGGTTTGCTTTGAGAGAAGGAACGAGGGGGTTTTTGCACTTCCCAGCCATGGCATAGCTGCAGTTTAGATGAGATCTGCTGCAGCTGATTATCACAGCTTGTTTTCAGCACTGCATTGACAGCACCGTGGTTAACAGCTTCACAGCCAGACCACACTTGCTCCAGGAAATGTCCACAAGATGGGGCCCCTTTCCTTGACAGCCACAAAGAAGACTTTTAGAGACTTTGGCTCTAATTACAGTAACCAACACTCTGAATGGTCCCTGTCAAATCCTGCAGTAAAAGTACACCAGCGTCAGAGGAAACCTGGCTTCCTAGTAAGTGGAAGCTGCAGCAAGCAAAGCTGTTGAATGCTGTTGTCTGCATGCAGCAAGGCACCGGCCTGATGGGTTGTGATAAAAGGTGGAATGTCACCCTCTCATTAAGAGCCTGTATTTATTCAGAGAAAACATTGCTTGTCATACAGTATCATCAGACCTAGTGTTTTACTTTGCCCCACTGAATATTTATCAGTTTATCTCCTGTATGTAGCAAAATCAAATTACCTTGGGATATAATTAGAGCTTGATAAGTCAATAAGTTGGAAGAAGCGTGATTTGAATTTTAACCCAAGGGTTTTGCTTGCTCATCATGAGTCAGATCTTTCTTTTTCCAATACAAGCAAATGTAAACAGAGTTACACTAAGCTGCTTAAAGTAATTTTAACTGTGGCAAACAGTATTAGTTCCAAAATGCTGAGTTAATCTCCTTGCAATTCTCTGTCAAACTTGATTGGCCAAATCGTGCAAAATCACTTTAAAATTCCTCAGCAAACTAAAACTCAATTGAGAGGGGCAGCCCAAATATTTATCACTGGAGAAGTAGTATTCAAAGAATAGCAGCTAGTAAAACTGAATTTCTGCTATCCAAGCACCACCAGTGCTCACCAGACGTAGAGAAGCCTCTACTATAGAATGAAGTTTTGTGGAGAAAGATTTGTGTCTGGCACTCCTGTGCTGCATGAGAAAATGGGGAGTAGACAACTTGATGACATGCCATAGAAGAAACTGGACAAGGACTGATGAGCAATGGGAAGAATAAATAGATGGATGAAGGAGAGGCAGAGAAGCATTTCAAACTAGTGCTGTTTGGAGTCTTGTTACCTGTTTCTGTGTCGATGCTGCAGCCCCAGACTCATTGCTGTGGGTGAGAGAACAGCATAGATGCTGTTGTGCTGTGGCTGCAATGTTAGAAATTCACAGGTAAGACTCTGCCCAAACTGGGTCTTACCCAAACTGTTATGATACCTGGTTTTATTTTCTAGAGAGGGTTTATGTGATAAACTAAATCTTGAAACTGTTTTTAATATCATTTACTGCATTACAATTGTAGCAGAGAAATTGAAGAGGGGTTACTGGAGGTGTATTAAAGGTTGTATTTGGCATCTATTTTAATTAGTTAGAAAATCTAGAATGGGAAAAATAACTAAGATATATTCCAAACAAAAACCAGTTAAGCATTGAAGAGTGCATTTGATTTTTATTGCCAGCATGCTGCACTTCACTTTAGTAAGAGGACCAGCCAGACCAAGGAATATTGTTCCAGTACATACATTTACATGGGAATAAGCAAACAGTTGCATTTTGATCAGTTAAGAGTGACAGCAGGGCAAGATTAAACAGCTTCTCAGACTAGGATAGAATAAATGCTCTCTGTCTGACTACCTAGTGCCTGTGAAGGGGGAGAGTAGGGATCACCAAGTGTTAGTTTGGTTTAAAAAGATGCTACAGTGGCCTGTCTCCTGTTGAAAGATATAAGAAACTAAACTGAGCCTGAGGGTTTCTTCTGAGATGACCTCCTAGGTCATAAACTCTAAAGAAACCTTTCTTGACTTGAGGAGAAAGTTTCCAGCTTGTCCTTTAAAATGTACACCCCTGGAGAAGTTACATATCCATGCTCTATGAGGATGTGCTATATGCACAGCACTGGTGTCTGTCTCTATTCTCCTGACCACTCTCAGTTCAGTTATAACATTACAAAGAAACCCTCTGCTGATTTACCTTCTTCAAGATTTATTAGAACCTTTAGAAGTGCCAGTTAATGATAGGTTTCCTGGGAAAGGATTAGATGTGGCAGGGGACACAAGATACCAGCAAAGTGCATAGGAAGCAGCAGCTTTGGATTCCCTAAAAAGGAAGGGAAAGGGGGGACACAGAATGAAAGCTTCAAGGAAAGTAGTCAAAAACAGCATGATGACGGTGAGGTCCCACAGGAGTTAGCAAGAGGTTACCAGGGGCCAGTGTGAGGAGGAACTGTAAGACCACATGAGAGAGGGGTTATGAAGCACTGTATGTGAGGACATCACATGGAAATGTAGATATCACATGCTGAATTGCTCCAGGCACAAGCTAGGAGTGGTGGACTGATATAAACCCTTCTTCTGGCCTAACAACACTCATGGGTTATGCTGACTGACCTGAAATTCATGAATATTTATGGCATAAACATGTCAACAGCCTGTTTACAGTAAACACCTGGAATTTCCTTCCAACCTTGCCATATCAAGTGGGTGTTATTAGGTGTCTGGAGGGGGCTGGGGAGGACTGCATGAAGATTGACTCATAATCATAGTTGTTATTGCAGATAACAACTGGTTTTCATTTCTGCTTTCCTGCAGATTCCTAGATGGCTGATGAATGAGGCCCTGCCCGTGTGATGCTGGAGATTTGACTATGAGGGTTGTGGGGCAGGAACTGCAAGTTGAGCACATCAAATTGTATGTTTGCAAACCATCTGCCAGCACAGGCAAATCTGTGATTGTGATTCATGATATATTTGGATGGCAACTCCCAAACACCAGATACATGGTTGATATGCTAACAACTAATGGATACATGTAAGAAATCTTTTATTCTCCAAGAAATCCTACTCTATGATTTCTAGCCTTACATTAGAACTGTTATATGGGAAAGGAAACTATTACCAGGGCAGTTTGAGCAATATATTTCCATAATACAAACCCAAAGAGGAACACTGCTGTGGAGCATGGCAGAGTACAGCATGCTTCCTTCATTCTTTGCTGTTTACAGAAGTGACTGAACACATAGAATGTGTAGAATATTGAAAACACTGTGCAGTAAAAAGTGATTTTGCTTATTTTCCCAGCAAAGTGACGGCTTTTAAAAATAGTGTGTTCTGAAACACAAGTATATATTCTGTTCTTGCAAGCCTTTTAAAATAAAGTAATTCAATCTGAGTTATATGATGAGATTTTAAAAAATTTCTATCAGAAGTAATATGAATAAATGTAATATATTTTGAATATGATATTGAATATGTGCATGTGAATGGTTCATATGCACACATGGATATTAAATATGATCTCCTTCCCCCTTCAATGCTTTCACATTCATTTTCAATGTCCTGCAACACCTAAATTCCAAAAGGAAAAAATCTTACAGTAACTGGATATGGTGCATTGTACTCCATTTGCTTTATACATTACAGATACTCATATAGGGTTTGAACAGGCATGCAGTACCAAAAGGCAAATCTCCACATGAGTCTGTAGAAATCTAGTTTGGAGAGAGAGTGCCTTGAATGCCCTGAGCCTATGGGGCATGAGGGAAGCCAGATGTCAGCAGGCAGTTGTGGTGTGGCTGAGATCTGTCTGTGGAACTGAAAGGACAAACTGTCTCTGGAGAAAAAAACCTCTATCATTGCAAGCATTAGGGCTTTCTGACACACTGGAACAGTGCAAGGGTCTATTGTCTGCTCCCTGTCTTTCCTGAGGACTTGACATCCCCTATTCTGCTCCATGTTTGGAAGTATGTTTGTCCTGTGACCAAATGCAAAAGTTCTCTATGTGAGACTGGACACATGCCCTTCATGCTGTGCAGGATCCTGGTAAATCACTGCTATGACAATGTGCTGCTTTGTTACAGCCAGAGTCTGCTCTGTCCAAAGTGCCCAGTGTTTGATCAGTTGGTATTTTTCCATACTACCTTGCAAATTTTCCATATGATTCATGCTATGCCATACTTGTTTTTGGGATAGCTTCTTTCCCTCCATCCAAACTGTTAAGAATGCAGTGGTCAAGGAAGAAGGCTTCATGAGAACTGAGTGTTTTCAGGCAGCAGTGTCTGAATGAAGAGAAGTTGAAGTGTCTTCAAGGGGCTGCTGAATTGGTGCACCAATGTTTACTGAGAGGAAACTAGAGGGATTTTTCCTAGTGCAGTATGGGTTGAGGAGCTATGGAACTCCATTTCAGAGACCATATTAAGCCTGATGGCCAGTATTGCCTTACTAGATCAGTTTGAGTGATCTGTTCTTCTGCATGTGTTTCAAAGCACCTTCAAAGCACTGTGTTTCTGACAGATTCTTATCCAAAGGCTGCACGGTTTTGCCCATACATTTCCAAATACATTTATGCTCTGGATTGTGGACACTGCTGAAGGCTCTTGGAAAAATTCAGCCTGGATTTTTCCCAAGCTGTTGACTTTCTCAGCTTCAGCCCAGACTTTTCCTAGGCTGGGGACTTTTCTCAGAGACAAAACAAGAGAAGGAAGAAAGAACAAGTAACATAGATTAACACCTGGTGTTGACCACCAAGCCATGTGAGTGTCTCGTGATGTTTTACAGAAAGCATGTTTTCAAAGAGGTGTTGCCTTCTCAGACCAATGAGTCTTTTCTACTTTGTTTTTCACTATCTATCCTATATATCTGCCATGGCTTTTCAATAAATTGTCTCTTCTTTCTGCTTGGAACAGGTAGCATGCGTTGCTGCATTATTCGCTGTTCCTAATCAGATAGTGACACTGGAATAATAATAGAAATTACAGAAATGATCAAACAAGGTGAAGAAAAATAAAGGCTTGCTACATACTTCAGTCTGATTTAGGCCAAACGGATCCAGTCATTTCACCATGTTCAGTAACAGCCATGAGGTGTGTCTGAGGACAGAGAGAGCCAAAGATCTTTTAATAAGTGAACGATGATTGCTGTTTCCTAGGAATCCCATTGCTTCCAGCTGGGCTTGGAAGAACACACAGCAGCACTGGGTGGTGACCTAGTGATGGCAGCCTCCAGAGTCCCTTCTGCATGAGGAAACTCTGTCCTCCACTGGTGAGTGTGCTGTCACAACTCTGCTGCTGGTCATGAGACACATCTCAGCCAAGGTCATCCTGAGGCAGGGTTTGCACCCCGTGATGCAGGAACTCAGTACTGAGTGGGCTCTTATGCACTTCCCTTTTTCCAGCTACCAGATGAGTAAAACACTACTCTTCTTCTTCCCACACAGGTTCCCTCCACTTGTTCTTTGCTGACCTCAGTCCACAAGGCATCTGTTGTTTTGGTTTTTTCTATCTCATAAGTAAGCTTCTCCATGTGCTCTGTAGTAAACAACTATTTTATGCAATTGTCTTGGTTTACATGGAACCCATCAGTGATGAATTTATGTTAAATGCTATATGTTGTATGCAAAATGTAATTTTTTTTTGTAATCAGGGCATAGTTTTATCATCTTTTACAAGATCATGTGTTGTTTTACCTTGTGTAGTTTCAAATTATGAATTCAAACCCAGGTAAGATACAGATAAGAGATTAATATTTTGCAGATTTGTATCACAGAATGTATTTTGTGGTTTAGTCATAGAAAAAAAGCGTTTATAGATATATTTAAATGTTTTCTAATGCTCATAATTATTTCTGTGGAATAGATAACAATGTTATTTAAAAACATTACTTTCTTAGGAAAAAATATATCAAAATTTTGTCTGGGTAGAAACCTTCCATGCAATGAAGGGCCAAAAAAAGAAAAAATCTCAGTGTGCAACTAATTAATTCAACTTTGATTTTTGTATCTGTGTGTGCAGAGCCAGCTGCCCAGACTTTTTTCAGGAAGAGAAGTTTAGAAACTTTCTGATAAGTAGTCTGAATTTGAGGATTGTCTGAAAACTTGAGATGGCAGAAAAATATACCAGTAAAATGTCAGGGAGCTGGGTATCACATTGCCTGCTGCTGTCAGAAAGTGCCTTTTCACACTTTTTTTTGTTTGGTTTGTTTTTGTTTGGGGTTTCTTTTGTTCTTTTTTTGTTTGAGATTGGATGCAGCTGTTTTAGCTACACTAGCAAAAGTGGTCTTTTAAAATTACTTCCTAGAAGTGGAGGGAATCAATGATTTTGCTTTGAAGAGAATTTACAGCAAAATTCAATTCAACTTTCCTAGTAATGGCTTGGTGAAGAATTTTTGTCATTTGCTGTTGACAAAAGTTGCTTTCTCTGCTTCAAAAAGCCGAGTTTAAAAGTGCTCAGTGACTCAAATAATGAGAAATCATAACCCTGATGTAGCATCTCATGAGTCTAAGAGACTGATCCTTTATGATGTTGTATGGAAAGAAGAAAGGAGTTATTGATTGTGCCAGAGAAGTTTCCCGGCATGGTGTAATTGCCCCAGGGATGTGGTGGCTGCATCATCAGGCAGAGTGAGGGCCAGTGGCTCCCTAGGGAACATGGTGCTGGGAGCCAGGAGGAATATCACATCTTCCCCTCCTGTGTGCAACACTGCCTGCACATTTATCAGCAAAGACCTATCACCAGCAGGCTTTGCTCCCCTAATAGCACAGAGGGAAGCTGCTGGCAAGACAACACTCAGATAGGGTCAGACTAATTAGAGGCCAAACTAATTAACTCTCCTGGGAGAGCAAATATCTTGCATTATTGGGAGTAGCTGCATCGAACGCTGCTGAGAAGGTTATGTGAGACATAACTGGATCATTTCCAGAGTGCTCCTGTCCCAGAGCAGTCAGTTGGCTTGGAAACTTTTTAGCTTGGAATCTGTCCCCTGCCTGCTGCAATGGGAAGGCAGGGTTGGGTGCTGCCTGGCATTTCATACGGGCAATTCACACGTTTCGGGTGTCAGCTCCAGCCAGGAAAGAATTTCTTGGCACTTAATTTGCTTGTTGTGTGTGTTTGTGCGCTGGCAGATAATGTTGTGTTTGTGAGGCTGGTTTATTGGGGAATTTCACTGGTGCCCAAGGGGGTGAGGAACTGGGGCTGGGAACAGCCTGGAGGTGATGTGAAAGCCTGAACTGGCACCCTGCTCCCACCAGCACTTTCTCTTTCCTGTATCAGCACGGTGACACATGCTGCAGGGGTAAAAGGGTATTTTCAGAGCACAGCATCTCGGCAAGATGTATTTCAGGCTACCTTGTAAATTCTGAAAACATCTACCATGTTTGTTACATTGACTTCTCTGCAACAAATATCCCAGATGACAATTTACAGTTATTGTCAGCGTTTTCAGTGGCCAGTAAGTAGTGTTTTCTAGAGAGTTTTTACTAATTTTGTATTAAAATCTACAAAGCAAGAATTTGTCCAGCTTCTCATAGAAGGTAAGCTTTTTTAACTCTCAGGAAGGCGTGTAGTCAATATCCATCCTTTTCCATCTTTTAAGGTTTTCTTTGATGTTGTTATGTTGCTTTTTTATTTAATCCCATTGAGATATTTTTTTCTCTTTCTGATGATATCAGATTAGCAACCTCTAACATCTACCCAAAATAATTAACTATTTAAAGCATGCAAAATAAAATACAGTATTAGCATAATATTGTGACAGTCATAAGCAACTCTATATTTTCATATTTTCATATACTGGTTTTACTATGATTGCTTGATTTTCATTTTCTTACATGATCCAGAGAAGCTGATGCTGTCCTGAACTACCTAAGGGAGCAGTGTGGTGCAAAGAAATTAGGGGCCATTAGTTTGTGAGTGGGTGGTGTTGATGTAGGTCACCTGATGATCACACACTCGGAATTAAAGGCCGGTGCATCTCTCTGTGGTAAATCCAAGGATGTCCTACAAGCAGGTACACATGCATAAGTGTATTGTGCAGCCTAAGCACTTGATGTAGCATCAGTTTTTCAAATGAGGCTATCACCTGATGAAGAGAGATATTCTTAGCAGAGTTGGAAGGATACTGTGCAAAGAAGACGGTGGGGAGGATATTGGTTCCTAGTTTTGGAATGGGTCATAGCAGCCATGTCCTTTTTTTGGATCTGGACAGACAAGCATGTTGTCCTTGGGTCACTTTCCCAATTTAGCTTCCTTTTTCCTGTTTACTACTGCCCTGCATACTGCAAACCCAGAACTTCACCCAGGAGCAGAGAGTGTTATTTCTGTTGTAGCTGCTCTGTAAAGTTAGACTGCAGTTATTTTAACACCAGCTTTCCTTTATTTTAACACCAGCTTTCCTTTTGTGCTCTGCTCAAGAAGCTGGAATAGTTGAGCTGCCCTTTCCTGATGTTCTTAGACTGAACATTTTGGACTGACTGTTTTTCCCAGTTAGTTTGAAGGAACTCAAGTTTGAGTGCACAGGAGATATCTTTGAAGTCTTATTCAAATATTCAGTCTATAGTAAGAAACTTAAATAGAATTCTAATCTGGAAAGGTGTCATTTGAAGAGCCATGATACCAGAAGCTTCAAAGTAAAGCTATGGCTACATACTGAGTGGATATGAAAATTTCTCTCTATTTGAGTCTGGATTTCCCCTAAACGTCAATCAAAGATTTTGTTTCCATCTTTTCTAGGACTAATCAAAGTTTCTGATGATATATCCAATCTCATGAACCCTAAATTTTTCATTTTTGCTGAAAAAGATGACTTCATTCCTCTTCATCAAATATGCTAATAACTGCCATAATCTTTGATTTCTGCATGTGTTAATTTCCATCCTAAATTAGGAGTTAAAACTCAGCCTCCTAATAGTGCTTGAAGATCAAAAAAACAAGCAGAAAAATGGAACTAGACATAGAAGGGCTAAGGTAAACTAGGCAAAGATATGTATATATATATATATATTTAAGTCTCTCTCTTTTGTAAAAGTATGGTAACTAACCCATGTAAAAAAGTTCCATCAAAATCCCACTGCTGTTTTGGAGCAATCTACACAGGGACCTATCCTTTGCTGTATGACACTTTTTTCTATTGGTCCTAGGAACCCATAAATCCTATAGGATGTAACAAATTGCATCCATATGTGTCTGTTAGAGGCTTTTTGTTCAGTTATAGTGTATGTGGCACTGTCATATATTTCACATATAGGAAATACCTTTGTTATGTCCATGCCTTTGCAATTGGGAGGGCTCCTTTTAACAAATTTTCTAGAATCTGACTGCAAAAGTGGATGTCATACTTTTACATGCTTTAAAATATTCTCCAGTTCCCTGAGATTCATGTCAATGTTTGAAGTTAGACTAATGGTAAATTAATCTGTGTATTATGGCCCTTGTTCATCTATGTTCCAAAGAAATCACAAGCCCAAAATTTGTTTGGTGAAGCTCATTTAGAGAGATGAAGCTTTTTTAGACTTGTAGTCTGGTGGCAGATGTGTATTTAGCAGGTGATTTAAGGGAGCACATCAAACACTATAGATTCCTAAACTGAGTTTAGGAATTGAAGTGTGCAATGCAACGTGCAGACAGGACATTTTACTGTGAGGCTTACAACCATGGCTGCTGCCTGAAGAAGAAATCTCATGTTTCAAAAACAATCCATGTTTTTGCATGATGCATCTTGTTCCATAGTTTTTCTGTCAGTGATCCAAAATTCTCCATGTTGCACCAGCTCAAGACTGCATCCACCTCAGCACCCATCCTCCATTTGTGGCCAGCAGTAGGGAAAACCCCTCCTTGCTAAATATCTTGGCAACCTGTGCTTCAGGGCATTTCTGAGCTGGAAATTTCTAATGCCACTCCTGCAACTGTGTCAAATGGCTGCTGGTGGACGCAGAGTCTGTGGATTTGCCATACCCTCCTGGAACTTGCTTGAACTTCTGTGCTCTAGCACACCTTGTGACAGTGACTTCCATGGTTTAGTTATGCCTCAAAATTAAAGAGGGAGAAAGGCTCGTGATGGTTAGTTTGAAACCAGCTGCCTCCTATCTTCATCAGGTGCTGGTACTTCTAAAGCTGTAAGAAAACCAAACATGAGTCTATGTCCCTTCTCACCTTTTCAATACTACAGATGAAGACTGTATGCCATTTAAATGGGGAGAAAAATGTAATTTAGGGAGGTCTTAATTTTACTAATGACAGTCTCTCAAATTAAATATACTGTCAGAGAAATATTTTTTGTGGCGTCTCTTATGTAAAGACACTACTAATGACCTGTATTTCTCTTAATGGGATTGTTAAGGTTTTCCAACTTTACATGCTGCTAATGGCCCTCCATCTTTCTCATGGGGAGGTCTTCAGAGAGTTCTGACCTGAAATTGCTGGTTAACTGTTGATTTCCATGTGACACCACCTATATGTAATATCCAAATGCAGCTGTTTCCTGAGTGATACAGATGTCATAACACATATTTTGCAGGAGAAGAATGCAGAAGCCTGGAAGTGTATAGTGCCTTAATTGCCCCAAGTGTCAAACATGGATAACTTCACATTAATGGTGCTCCTTTAGTGTTAAAAGGTTTGTTATGTGGGAGAGGACGATCAGGACATCTATTTAGAGAACAGCAGTCATTCATAAATTCTGGAATGGCATGTGAACTGTAACACTAACGCTGTGACTAAGCAGAAAGGAAAAAAAACAAACTGACATGCAGTATTTTCTTGAAATGGAAGGGTAGATAGCTACCAAACCATATTATCATAGTTATTTTATAAATGTGTATTTTAAATATATATATATATATATAAAATATATATATTATTATAGTTACTACAAGTATAACCAAATATTCATGATAAAACTGTAAGTCTGAGTAAGAGCTGGAAATGTGAGATCTGAAAGAGGCACATGTTTACATTGTGAAGTGCAGCCAAACACATGTAGGGAGATCATGGATGCATTGAATTAAGTTTTGACTTCTAAGTGAAAAATCAGCATGGATTGCCTAGCAAGGAACATGAAACAGGAAATCAAATTAAGAGCAATTTAGTTTCCAAAGTTTTACCTTTATATTAAGGTAAAGTGGAATAGTCTTATGTATAAAGAGTTATTTCCAGGACCACATGACTTACAAAGTGGAAAAGTGGTTAAACAGCTCTAGTGGAGAGAAGGTTCTGTAAGCATTGCTGCCATTTTTGTTTTCTAGGAATGAGGAAAACTCACAATTGTTCTCCCATTTATTTGACTGCTGTTCTCTAAAGTTGATATGGAGTACCTAATGTCCTTGTGTGTTATAATTTGTGGCATACAAGTGGGAAGAGCCAAAAACATAAAACAAAAGAGCTGGGTTTTGAGCCTTATGACTTTTGAGACTTATGACTTTAATGGGCTTTTTTTCATTTGTTTAACTTCATTTTAGTGACTGCAAACAAAGAGCACTAATGAAGTTACTTAGAATAAGAGCAAACACCTAACATATGAGGACTAAACCTCTAAGACAAAAGTCTGGTAGACTAGTGTGCATTAAATCTACTTTATAGATGCACCCTTGAGGAAACAGGGAATTTTGGATTGCTAATATATTTAGCTAAAGGTCTTTAAAAAATAATCCTAATAATCCCATTTAAAAAAAAAATCAGGAGAATGGGAAGGATACAAGGGTCAGCCAGAGATTAAAAATGAAAATAAAAAAAAGTATAAAATATCCTGTGATAGGATAAAAATGTCTGAAAGCTATTACTTTCCTACATGCTATTTATTTATTTTCATTCTGAAAATATTTTTTCCTGTAGTGTGTAAGCTTTGTCTAGTACAGAGCTTTGAAAAGATGTCTTCACTACTTTACCCCACTGATGACTTTAAAAATGCCTTTTGCCCATGGATGAATAAACTAATGAACTAATTATGCCAATGCTGTGCTTCAAAGTGCTGCGACCCCAACATTTAAAAACAAATACCCTTTTAAAAAAAAAAAAAAAAAAAAAAAAAGAGGTTAGATGGATTGCTCAGCTAAATCAACATGTTTTCGAAACAGAAAGAAAAAGCCCTCCAGGGGTGAATAGCATTCCATGTGAGGTCAGGAGAAGGCTTGGTGCTCCCCATGGCACACACCCGCCTACGCTGGCAGCGAAAGGAACAGCTTTAAAAAGAGCGGCCCTCGCCACTCCTCCAGGCACAAAGATAAAGGCACAGCTTATGTAACTCTCTAAAAGGAACCTGGTCCTCGCTCACCCTCTGGTTTTGTGAGTTAGCGCTTTGTTTGGGGATCCGACTCCGCCGAGCCACCCAGGCTGAGCTCCTCATCCTGCTCCTGCTGCCCGCACACCTGCAGTGCCGCAGGTACGTGTAGGTCCGCTCGGGGGGTGTTTCAAACTCGGGGCTTTTTCCAGAAACTGCGACAAATGCTGGCGAGGTGTGACTCAGCACATTCGGGAGACTTTCATTTTATCTGCAGGCAGAGTGCAAGCTCATTTAAATGCACTTGGGGATTACTTTCTTCCCTTATCTATCTATCTATCTATCTATCTATCTATCTATCTATCTATCTATCTATCTATCTATCTATCTATTTTTGAGATGATATTTCAGAAACCTTTTATTTTCCCTCCAGAGGTGAGGAAGACCTCTGAGGAGGAAGACTCAGGAGAGTGTAGTGAAGGTGATGGTGCCACACAGCAATATCTTTGTATTTTTACTTGCTGTAGATCCAACTATCTGAAAAGTAATTCTTGCTTGGTCTTCCAAAAAATTCTCAAGTGCTTGCAGGTGGGAATGGTGGTACACCAAGGCTATGGGTTTTCAGATCCTCCTAAAATAATAGCTTTGATAAAAGTAAGAGGGGGAAATTAATTTTTACCTGGTGTTTCAACAGCATCTTAGAAATGGAAAAAGATGCTATTTGTATGTACTACAGCAGATGCAGAAACACTGAAATGTCTTGCCAATGCTACACATCTTGCAATTCTATATGGCTTATAAACCATACAAGCCTCACAGTCTTGTATTGGAGATGTTTTCATCAGTGAATATATCTACACCTTAAATATTTCATGTTCTACGTGTTGCTCTCCATTTTATCAGATAGTACAAAATGTTTTCAATTAAAGCCTTTGAGGATATATTGGTAAGGGCATTGTGTTTGTGTTTCTGGAGTTCTGAAATACGTTTCTTTAATATCTAATCCCTGTTTTTGTTATTTTTTTTTTATTTAGTCTAATCAAAAGGAAACAGTTTGTGAATGGAAAATTAGTTATGAGCTTCTTCCTATTATATTATTTGCACTGTATTTTGCCTTATATGCTCATTTATTCATTCATTTTTTCCTGGTAAGCTTATTTTAAATTAGAAGTCCTATATGTGAGACCACAACATGTAAGGAAAAAAAAGGACACTTATGGGATTTGCTTATTTAGAAAAGATAGAGTACTAGTGTAGATGTGTGCCCAGAGATAATACAGCTTTCAAACACAGCTTGTCTTGAACTGATCTGCAAAAGTGAAATCTCCTCATATCTGTAATCTAGCCCTGGTGATACTGATTGGGAAATTCTGGATTTTAAAGTCTGCAAATCCAGAATATATTGGCCTCTGGAATTCTCTCCAATTTTTCTGGCTCCCAAGTTGTTTGCTGGTTCTCCTGAAGCTGTCACTTTACTGCCACAAATCTTTAAGTCCCACTTATCCAGGAACAGTTCAGTAATCTGGTTTTTTTTCTATTTCTCTCTGTATTTTTGACATAGTCAAGTTTGAAGATCTTTGTTTCTTTACTAGCAAAGTTTCTATGGTAATAAAACATGATTTATCTGTAGAGAGCTTGGGCAAAGCCTTATCTAAATTATTTCCATGTTCTTGAATCATTTGTAGATGCTCTGTGAATATTCAAAGGAGCTATTCAGGTCTGTTCACTCAGTTGGTTAAACTAAGCTTGATGGCAGAAAATCATTAACTTGAGTCCAAGGAGCTACACACAGATGTGTTAGATTCTGCAGGTACTTTTTGACCTTTGTGATTTACTTGTTTTCATTTAAGCAATAGTTTGAAAAAAATTAACCATACCCTCGTCTTACCTTATTGATAAAAGATTTGGCTCAACTTTAAGCTTTTGGTTTTTTATGTTCAGTTTTCTTTTTTCCTGTCTTGGAGTTTTAATGCATTCTTTATTTAATATTAAAGAAATACAATTTTACTCTGATTTGTACTGGTACATTTTTTTGGCATCTTTCTTAAGTATCCTTTTACAAAAGTCTGCAACATCTGAGGCTAAGGCTGTTTAGAAAAAGGATTTATTGACACTGAAAATTTCAGTAATGTAATATTTTAAGTCCCTGGATGAAGATATAATGCTTAATCTATGTGTAATTATATCTTTCCACACAGTAGCTGTTGTTTTTTTTCTTTCAAAATGCTGAGTCTTGTACTAAGCCTTTACTGTCTACTAAAGACAGAAAATTCCTGACAGAAAATACACATGATGAAGAGTGGAAGGACTGGCTTCATCTCTGTGTAAATAGTTTGTGATGGTTGCTTTGCTGCTTGCTTATAACTTTATTTTTATTGTACTACTCACTGTAGGGCATGGAAATCCTAGCATGCACCAGGTCCCTGCTGAAGCCTTCATAACATGAGAAACTCTAACAAGAATCTTATTTATGTTAAATAACTCAATGGGCTTCTTGACTAATGCTTCATTTTAGATCAAGCAGTAATGAGCATGTTCATCCTATTACAATAGCGGGAGGTACTGCTGTCTTCTCACATTTTTCAGTGGGGCAGGGTTTGGTTTTCTCTACTGATTTTTTTTTGTTCTTTAGTGTCAGAGATGGCCAACGAAGCGAGGCCGTGCCCATGTGATATTGGAGACAGGTTTGACTATGGAGGCCGAGGGCAGGAGGTGCAAGTTGGGCACATCAAGGCGTACGTCTGCAAACCTTCTGCCAGCACCGACAGAGCCGTGATTGTCATTCACGACATTTTTGGGTGGCAGCTCCCAAACACCAGATACATAGCTGACATGCTAACAACCAATGGATACACGTAAGAAGCACTACTCCTTTTAAAGTGTCTTTTTCATAAGAAAGTTTGTTGAACTGTTTTCTCATAGAAATCATACAAACACATATAATTTCACAGTCTTTCTTTTCCCCTCTTTTCAAGGAGCATTCTGGTTAAAAAGTGAAAGAAGTCTAAAAAAATTGAGTAGTCTTACCATAATGAGGTCTTATAGTTAATAGTCTTAGTAGGTAAGCACATAAGAAGAGAGGGGAAACAGAAAGTTTTCTTATTCTGCATCTTTCATCCTTCATGAGCCTGAAGCAGCCTCCTTCCTCCTTTCCTCTGTGCAACTTGGCTGTCATAGTAAAAATTCCAAAGAAGCTGAATATCTTTCTATGAAGGGAAAGTGTACTAGCTTGTGCCAAATAGAGAAACAAATTCTTAAATATGTGAAAAACATACTGAATATCCTCTTTCCAGTATTACTGGAAACAGGCTGAACATACCTACCGTGTAAATTGTAGTTTCTTTGGTCTGCTTTTGGATTTCTTTTTTTAAGTTTGGTAGGAAGCCACCAAGGCTTTTCAGTTACAGTTAACTATTTAGCAAACCAAGTAATGAATTTTAACAGGGCAGAATGTAACTGGAAATTATACTTAGTTTTCTTATTAGATGCAGAATGTTGAGGATTGCTGGTATAATGCTTTGGTGTGGGTTAAGTACTATGTAATCAGCAAAATGAATTTGCTATGTAGTACATATGGTATTCCCTTTAATCCTTTTGCAGTATTATTTCATGGACATAAAATATTTTCATTTTTCTTGCAGAGCCATCTGCCCAGATTTTTTTGTGGGACAAGAAGCTTGGAAACCTTCTAATGACTGGGCAACTTTCAATGACTGGGTGAAAACACGGGATGCTGGCAAAATAGACAAGTACAGACATTGTTCCTTGTCCACCGAGGGGACATCCGTGTTTCATAGGAATTTTTGCCTCAGTAAAAATGTAAAATTAGATCCTAAATTATTAGTGGGCCAAGTATAGTTAGATGTCCACAAATAGAAATTTCATGCAGCTCATGGGACAAGTTCATGGTTATGTGAATGGTGCTTTAGGGGTAAAAGTAGATATTAGAAGAATAAAAGTGCCCAGTGTTTGTCTGTACAGGAAGTAGAAGCAAAGTGAATGACTTAAAAGAAAAGAACCATCAAGGGCTAGAAAATGCAGCTCACTTTGGCCATTTCAATCCCTCAGGAAGGCATAAATTCCATGGATTTTAGATAGTGTGCAAATGCATGCACTATGTAACAAGGGAACATTTCTTCTGCTCCCCATCAGATCACAGCTATTTCAAAGCATACTGCTTTCCCACTTTTCTGTAATTTTCCCATTTTTATCTGACACATAGCTTGATTGCATAAAGTAACTGCTGATTTAGAAAAACAATTTAAAATTTGCTTGCACAATTTTATAAAATATTTGTCATCCTTGTGAGAGATAATTTGCATATAAGTCACATTTGTGATAACAGGATGCTCTTGACTGGCAGTGTGTTCTCAAACTTTTATTTGTGTTAGCTTATACGATAACTATACTGCTATTTGTGAAGTTAATTGGACTGCTGTTCATAAAGTCACCACATGTCCTAGTAAGAGTGATCTAGGGAGATTGATTTTCTCCTTTGTCTTCTCACCTGGAGTTTGTCTTGTATTTTAGAAATTAATAATAGTAAAATATTATATAGTGTTATGGGTTGACCCCAGCCAGCAGCCAACAACCTGGGCCACTCACTCGCTCCCACAAGAGGAATGGGGGAGAGAATAAGAGAAACAAAGCAAAAAAACTCATGGGTTGAGATAAAGACAATTTGATAAGTAAGGGAAAGAGAAAAGCCAGGAGTGATGCAAAGACAGTCACTCCATCCCAGAAGCAGACTGATGCCCACCCAGTCTCTGAGTAGCAGCCCCCAAGGAGGACAGAGAAACAGGCTAGAGCCTTCATTCACTTTCATTTCCATGTCTCAGAGAAGTTGATGTCGTCCTCAAGTATCTAAAGGACCAATGTGGTGCAAAGAAGATTGGTGTCGTTGGGTTTTGCTGGGGTGGAGCAGCAGTGCAACATCTGATGCTGAAAAATCCTCATTTAAAGACTGGAGTGTCTGTCTATGGTAAGCCTGAAATACCTGCTGCATTCTGAGCAGAATACCAGCACAGGAAGCTGTTCTATAGGGCTATTGCTGCAACAAAATTCAGTGTGACATCTGGCAGAACAAGGTGATTTTATTATAAATTATCTATAAGTGATTGGATTTTGCACATACATTTTTACACTTAAGTGTGCCCAGCAAGATCTGGGCATTTAAAGAACAGCATGACCAAGACTACATCTGTGAACATAGTGCCAAATGCCACAGCCTCACTGTGGCTGAGGTTCCTCTTGGCTGGTGATGACAAAAGGGCATCTGGGCACATATTTTGCATCTTTCAGACAGTGGTCCCTCATTACTAATAGGAACCATTTTTAACTCTCTGCTTTAACCCTGTACTCTCACACATTAGTCAATGCATTTATGCTGCCTTTGATATTTTTCTTACTAATCTCTGTACTTCTACAGAACTCAGACCAATTTTATTAAGTAGAGGTGAAAGCAAACTGAAGGTATTACTCCAGAAAGATTATTTGGATTGTTTTGCTGCATTGATATGCTGATCAGTTGAGTCGATTCAACAGTGTTACTTGCTAAAATTTTACTTTTTCATTGTAATAATCTCAGGAATGAAAAGAGTAGCCAGGGTGGCAGCTGGTTAATTCTACTGTAACTTTCATTTAAATATATTTGAATAGTCAAAATTGCAATGTCAATTTGTTATGAAATCGTATCAGTGTAAATATATGTACACTGAAATTGTAACCATCTGTGTAGAATGATGAAAATTTACAATTATCTTAAAAATGGCCTTCCCAAGCCAGAGATGAGCAGTTCCAAAGTGTCCATCTCTCAAAATCCCATCTCTGAGAGTGGTCAGAAGAAGTTGCTCAAATCAACTCACAAAAATGGGGCAAGTGTAACCATTCTTCCCTGATTTTTGCCCATGGAACTGGTCTCTGGTCTCTCTTTCACACAACTTCTGTTATCTTTAATGCCACTGCAAACATTCTACAACAAAAGGGACTTTTAAGCAAAGTATGTTACATTTCATTACAAACTGATCAGCTGTAACTGATGAAAATGTTCTGAAGTTTCACTGTACAGATTTTGTAGTGTTTTAGCTACTTTAGGTAGCATAACTCATTGTATGTTTGTTTTCTTCTTCCTTAGGAGTGATCAGCCGTTTTGAGGACAAACACAGTTTGCTGCATCCTACCTTCTTCATTTTTGGTGAGAAGGATGACATTATTCCATTGGAGCAGGTGAGTTTCCCATCACAGATATTTGTCTTTTTAATGTTTTTCGTGCTTGTTTCGTAATTTGGATTTTAATGAAAACAAAGCAGAAAACTAATTTGCACTTTTCTTTCTCTTTCACTAACTCTTACAGTATTTCTACCCAAATTTAAGCTGTTTATTCCCAAACCTGATACTAAAAATATTTTCTGTCTCTGTTTGAAAATTTGGATGATTATCATCAGTTCCTATGAAAAGAGCAAGACCCAAAGAAAGCCTTTGGATAAGTTTAAGATAGGAGACCCATTTTAGTGATACAAATGGTCCATAAAATCTGCCTGTTTCAATAGAATCACTTGTTGCAGGAGAATTAAAAAGATCCTGTGGCTATCCTTTTCCTTTTTCCACTGTCCTACAGAGATTCTCCTTTCTGTCACTCTGTCAACAGCCTTTCTCTGGAGCCTGAGCGGGGAATGATTGGAGAAAGATTCTACAGAATCTTTATCTGCCAAGGGGATCAAAGGGAAACACGTTTTTATTGAGTGATGTTGGCTTTAACTTTCCTAGCAAAAATTCTGGTCACTTTGAACTGCTGGTTTTGTCCCTGCCCCTCCTCACTCAACTTCAAATTAATTCAAACTCTTGCCCCAACTTTTTTTTATGTGAGGTCTATCAGCAGCAACTCATACAGTATTCACTAGTTCTCATGATGCTGAGCAGTAGGGTTTTTTTACCTTTACAGGTATTAATAGTAAACCATATAATATTCTTTTGCATTTTGTACAGTCACATGCTGCTATTTTACTGGGAGATAAAAAAAGCCTAGTTAAATAAAACAAGTGCAGTAACAGAAATGCATTTAGGTATAAAATTAGTAGAAAACAGTGGCAAGGATAAATTATGTCTGTCTTTCAGAAAAGTAAAAAATGAGGACAGTTTTGGGACTGTAAATCTAGAACATCTTAGCTGTGTGCTTAGCCAACATAGAATGTTCTGTGTTACAGGTCACCTCGCTGGAACAGAAGCTTAAACAATACTGTAAAGTTGATTATGAAGTTAAAATTTATCCTGGACAGACACATGGGTTTGTACATCGCAAAAGAGAAGATATCAATCCTCAAGATAAACCTTATATTGAGGAAGGAAGAAAGGATATGATCAACTGGCTGAATAAATATCTTTAGGTTAAATTAATGCCAATACAAAAAACAAATTGTTGTAGGAAATCAGAAAATAATACAGGCTATATTGTTTAAGATGTTCTTACAACCATAAAAATATTTTGTAAAACTTTTCTGCAATAACACTACTTATTTGCACTTACCTTCTAAGTAGGGGCTTAGAAATGGCTTTTCAAATGCTAAAAGCTATAAATATAAGGAAGGTTTTTAACACTGGTCTTGTATAACTCAAAATTATTAGAATTACTTGTCACATATTTTCTAGCACCTGAAAGTTTAATTTTTTTATATCAATGTCAACATGATTAAAAATCATTGAAACTCTGCCCACACTTGATAAATTCTCTCCTTAAAGCTCTGTTTAGCATTGTTTAGCTGTGAGATTCTCAGCTCCAAGATTTTCAGCTTTTATGTAAACATAGTTCTGGGTTGGAAGGCTGGCAGATTTTCTTGGAAACAGAATAGCCTATTCAGAATTAATGGAAATAGAACTAGAAAAGGGAAAGGGAAAGACAATGGAAAGAAGTGTATGTGAACAGAAAGAGAACTGCAAAAAGTTGGGAACCATGACTGAAGTGAATAGAGGAAATCACATCACTTCATTCTTATCTTGTTGCAAATCCTTCCATCTCTCATGGTTTCAGGCAGTTGCCCTACCTACTGAACCTCATTCAGAGTTTAACCTAAACCAGCTTCCAATGTTACTTCCTCACCTCCACAAATCTTTCCTTTATCATCAGGTTTCTCTCTGCTGTGATTTAAATGGGTATTCGTAAGGCACAGCCCGTTCCTAGTTACTGGGGAACATCTCCCTGTTTCAGCTCCTTTGGACTCTCCCAGTCCAAAACCCAAAAACCACGTGGTGAGGTCCTGCCTGTATTTGTGATGCTGTAGGAATAGATGTGGCTAAGATATTGTACTGAACATGCCCTATTTAGGGAGCTTTCACAGAGTATTGCCTTTCAAGCTGCTGGCCCTCCATGGTTTCCATTGACCCACAACACTTTTTATTTTTGAGTTTGCTGCTGCCAGCTCCCTTGGGAAGTCACATTCCCTCTGGCTCTTTCCTAACTGGGGGCCTAAGTAGTCTGTGGTGGAGTTGTAGCTGCATGGTATAAGTCCAAGCTGTCTTTTTGGAGTCTCTCACCTGTGGGTCCCACCTCAGGTCCCAAATTCCCAGCAATGCTTCAACCATCCCTCCATTTCAACCCCATTCTTCACATCACTCCTTCCCTCCTGCAATGCACCCTCTATGTCCCATAAGAATATAGTTCTCTCTGCAGCACACTGGCTGATACTAAATAAAATCTCCTACCTTTCAAAAAGATTTCATGTGGACCTCTGAGGCAAAAATACAAAATCTTCCTTGGTTCATGCCCTTGGTCAGTGAACATTGCTGTTCTGTGGTTTGGACACTGCACATTGTGTTTCCCTCTTCCTGCTGAATGATTTCAGGAGAGATGAGCCTTCAGTTCTTACTGGGTCCAGCCAGTGCAGGGAAAGCCTCCCCATGTCTGCAGGGTGTGGTTGCCATGAGGATGCTGTGCTGGAAGCAATAGTCCCTCCACACTGGAGCTGAGAAGCTCCATGATGCCTCCCGGGATCCTACCCCAGTGCTCAATCTGTGCAGATTCCCAGTGACTTACAGACAGAGGGAAGGGCCAGACAGTGACTCCTGTGCTTCCTGCCAGCCCTGGAATGGTTCTCAGAAAGTGGAAAAGGAACAGTTTCCCAGGAGAGAACTGCAGATGCCTCCATGCACTGGTGTGGGCACAACAGATGTGTGTGCAGGAGATGGGAACAGAGCAATGCACAAACCTGCCTAGAAGGAAACAGTGTAGGCTTGTGCTCCAGGTAATCTGTAAAGTGTAAATTCAATTACCAGCTCTGGATTCATGCCCAGTTTATCAGGGTTGCTATGAGAACAGAGAGAGATGATGAAACCGAGCTCTCTACAGCTATTTTCTCATGTGGAATTTAAATAAAAGAGCCTTGGTTTCTTTGAAGGTACTGTCTTGGTTGGCAAACCTGTCCATCTTGGTTTTTATGTGAATGAACAGATGTCTTAGGAAATAGGGCTAAGTGTTGCCAAATTTTCCCTCAGACAGGGAAAGACTGTAAAACTAAAGAGTATTTTGCCAAAATTAATTTTTCTTGGAGAATTCAGAGTCTCTTGCTGTGGGACAGGTGTTTTGTTTTATTTTATTATATATGTTTTTATAGGAAAAAAGAAAAAGGTGCATTAGGAAAAGTTACTGCTAGCAGGTCAAAGGAGGTGATCCTGCTCCTCTACTCAGCTCTGGTGAGGCCACATCTGGAATGCTGCTCCAGTTCTGGTTTCCTCAGCACAAGAGAGATGGAGTTCCTGTAATGAGTCCAGTGGAGAGCAACAAAGATGATGAGGGGATTGGAACATCTCTCTTACAAGGAGAGGCTGGGACAGCTGGGTCTGTTCAGCCTCAAGGGGAGGTGGCTGAGAGGGGACTAATCAGTGTCTATAAAAATCTGAAGAGAAGGTGTCAAGAGGACAGAGCCAGGCTTTTCTTGGTGGTGCCAAGCAACAGCACAAGAGGCAATGGGCAGAAAGTGATGCATGGGAAGTTCCACCTGAACAAGAGGAAGAACTTCTTTACTGTGCAGGTGACCATGGACTGGTGCAGATTGCCCAGAGTAGCTGTGGAGTCTCCCCCACTGAAGGTATTCCAGGACTGTCTGGATGCAATCCTGTGCAATGAGCTCTAGGATGACCCTGCTTGAGCAAGGAGGTTGGACCAGATGACACTGTGGTCTCTTACAACCTTACAAGTGATTTTGTGATTCTGTAAAATACACTAAGATGAAAAAAACTCTTAGAAAAACCAATACTGGCTATTGCTACAAGCATTTTGGTAGCATCTGTTATCTTTTATCAGTTTAATATCACATGAGTTTAACTTCTTCTCCAATTTGCTTACCTTTTTTATATGCTGAATGGAAGCTTTCTTATGAGTTTCAGTTAAATCTTTATGACAACAGTTTTTAATCCACAAAATGCTTCTCCAACTCCGTTCCTTTTTCTGTATTGTTCTCTGTCAAGTTCACTTTTATTCTTGTTTGTTTGATTTTTTATTTCTGTGGTGTCTAAACCAGATAGCCACTGTTTTATCTTGTTAATTTTTCTCAGCTTCTTTGTCTCCTAAATTGGAATGAGCTTTTAGTGTAGAGGCCATAGTCAGCAAAGACAAAGAAATGCACTCCTGCTCCCCTCACAGTCCCCCAACATACAAACATAGCAGTGCCAATATTCCCATAAAAGAATGTGCACTCATTCAGTATAAAAAATGCCCTCCACCTTCTGGCCTGCAGGCAGGAGGCATCTTTGCTTCATGGTCCATTAAAAGAGACTGTGCACTTGCTTTAAAAATGTGTCCCTCTGCACAGCACCAACTGCACGGATGTGGGGAGCAGTTCTTCCTCAGCTGCAACCTCTGACTCCAAGGAACTCTGCTGCTAGGTCTTGAAAGGGCTTTTGTGTCTTATTTTTCTTCAAAGCAGGCCCTAGGGAAGGAGCTGAATGATTGCTATGCTGGATTAGTGAGGCTTCAAGGCCAGAAGCCTGACCAGAATCTGAACTTGATGGAATTTGGAGCATTGATGGAAGATGTGACAGAGATGACTACACCAACAGATTCAGGTCCAGCTCATCTGAATGCCTTGTTGTAACTCATTTTGGCCACATTCACAGGCATACTAAGCTTGCTTTGTAGGACTGTAGTTGCCTACATAGGTTGTGATCAAACTGGACTCTATACCTTTAACTAATGAGAATTCAATGTGTTTTGCCACAGACCCAGGAGTGGTAGCTTAGGTTCTAGAAAGGTGCACTGAGGACACAATTTTTGAGGTAGGTTGTTTTGTCACACAGACACAGAACAATCTAGTTTCATTTAATTTGAGATAAGAAAAAAATAAAGGTAGACCCACTGAAAGAACTTTAGTCAGAGCTCCCATGGGAAGAGCAATGGGAATTTGGTACCTACTTTCTCTTTACACCCTCAGAAGTCTCCAGCACACTTTGCTTATTTTCTGATATCTCACATTTGGCACTGAAGTTTATCAAAGCCCAGTGAATAACAGACTGCTAAATTTCAGAAAGTGAGGAGTGGAATTGGCTAATGAAGCTCCAAAACAAAGTTCCCCTTTCAGACCATCAGTGGAGCAGATGGTGACACCTGTGGCAATACATTTCCTTTCCTTCCCTTCCTGCCACTGCTGTATTAAGAGCTTATGAGGAAATTTCACATCTGGGCTGGTAGTTTGCCCAGAACTTCAGAAAAGCTATGCTAATGTTATTTGTTAGGGGGATTGCAAGTTATTCCAACTGCACTAATAAACTGTTCTTCAGTTTTACTTCCAGGTGTTGAGCTTATAGATTGTTGACGATTTCTTTAAACTTTTTTCTATTTTCCCCAGAATCCTTAGAAAATTAAGAAAGTTGCTAAGAAACTTTAGATGGGTGGCTAAGCCAAAGTAAAAACCCTATGTCTTTCAGTAAAGAAAAAACCTTTTTTCCCCCCTTTGACTCCTTTGAGCAAGAAGGTAATTTTTAGGCATGGGTGTTTGCAAGACAAAAGATATGCAGGGAGAAGGGGTAAGCTTCCATGTTGCTGTAGATATTTGCAAGAACTGCAGTTTGCAGTGCTCTGTTTGCACTGCTCTGGAGAGCAGTGAGCTGTGAAATCTCTCCCTGTCAGTAGGACAGAGTAGGGTTGCAGCTCAGGGTAGGTTAGCAGTGCACGGTAAGTTGATCCTGTTGGATAATTTGAATAGAATGAGAGCTTATTATTGTCCTGCCTTTACCCCATTTTCATCACCCAGCTGGTTTAGCTCCAAAATCACTCAGAATTTTTCTATCTGAGACACAGATACATCCTGGATGAAAATTAAAGAGACAGACTCATGTGTGTTATGTACTACAGATGAAACCAACTTCTGGCTCCAAAGACAAAGTAAGGTAGAGGTGGCCTCCTGCTCAGGGGTGTTCCTGATCTGTATGGGTTGTATATCACACCTGAGTTTTCAGATTTTATAACCAGAAGAATGTTCTCTCTTTATAGTGGCATATAACAAATAGTGTAAGAAAAATTAAATAAATAAAATGGTCTTTCTCTGGGACTTTCTTTGCTGATATAGCTGTGAAATCACATCATTAAAATCCCTCTAAGCTGGAAAAAGTGGGAGTAACAATGTCCTGCAGCAACATTATTAGTTGCTGCTCATTTCCAGCCCACCCTTTGCTGATGCCCCTTTGCTATATAACACCAAGGCAGAGGGTAGCACTGCTGTGCTTGCCCATCTCCAGGCTGCTGCAAGTAGCCATGAACTTATTCTGCTCACAGCCCAAGCTGGGCTAAAGCTGCACAGCCTTGTCTGATGGGTGCTTTGCTTAAACAATTTTAGCAGATTATATCAGCTTGAAATCATTATTCATAGCAAAGTGGGACTGGGCTTGTACTGCAGTGATTGGCAGCAGCAGAGCTAGAGGGCATAAAGTTCTGTCTTTTCTGCCTCTGCAAAACACTGCTGAGGCCCAGACCCTAATTACCTGTCTCACTCTTGCACTTTTGTCACTTTTTGCAGATTAAGTATCTGTGAGCAGCTGCCTATGGACACCTAAGTGACTTCAGCTACCTAAGTGACTCCATGTGGAGCAGCAGAGGCCACAGAACAGGAAGAGTTTTAGGATCTTTCCAGCAGGCCTGGGAAGAAGGAAGCAGGAGGATTCTGATAAAGCTGGAACAGACAAAAAGTGAAGAGTTACCTGGTGGGATGAAGAGGGAGTGCACACTTGGCTGTGAAGAGGAAAAGTGTGGGAGGTAGGCACTGAAGAGAGCAGACAGTGGTGGTGGTTGATGAAAATCAGAGTTGTGGCAAAAGTAGAGTGTTCCAGAACTTCAGCTTGAAGCAAAAGTGACACTGTGAACAGGAGAAAAGGAGACCTGAGACTGACCCTTGAAGATCATATTCACTAGTCCAGTTTAACCATTTATGGCTTTCTTTACTAATAATCTGTTGAATAAGTTTCTGTGGGGACAACCAGATGGAAAATCAAATAGGTAAATAAAAGGTAGTATAGAAAAGAAAATAGAAGAGAGAAAGGAAGAGGTTAGGCAGGAAATGCAGATGTGATGTGCTCAGGTGGGGAAAAACACTGGCAGTGATGGTGTCTCCTGAAGTCACGGGTATCCCATGCCTCTGCTCCACTTTCCTGGCTTAATGAGCCAGGAATCAGCCCTGAATGAACACCATATAATGTTAGCAGACATGTCTCCATTAAAGAGGAGCAAAAATTCAGCAGTACTAAGTGGAGGTAGAGCCTCTCTGTGGAGAGAGATAAAGTGAGATCTGCTTCAAAGGAGAGAGGAGAGGCAGTGAGTCAGCACTGGAGAGGCAAAGCAGGGGATATTTCCATTGCCAGGTGCCCAAGAGATCTGAGGAGATAAACACTTCTTGCTGTCACTAAGCCTTTCTCCATCACACTGTGAGCAATGGCACTGTAGGAGACAGGTGGCCTTCTGCTGCTTCATGGCTGTTGCTGGGTGGTTGGTAGATCGTATGCCAAAGTGCAAAGTTAAATTCCCAGGGATTGCTCAACACAAGATAATCCAGGAAGCAGTCAGAAAAATCGGTGAGGTGATAGAAGTTACTCCCCAGTAAGACAAAAGCTTCTTGGGGAAGAATTGTCACCTGGTATTTTTTTTACCCACCCTTTCCCTTGCTGAGCTGTAGTTTCATTGCCTCTCTAAATGCACTTTTTCTGCTGGGCTGATGCCAAGTGGTACATGCAGAGGGGGCTGAAGAGAAACATGTCAGGATGTTTTGGTAGAAAGTCAAGGTAAACAACTCAAAGCAAGAGGTGAATCAGGAATTAATGAAGATGAACAGTTAATTATTTCTTTCTCCCATATAAATTGGGGAATGGTGAGTCTGAAATCAGGAAAAGAGCTGGGAGAGAAAGGAAAAGAAAGATGTCTGTATTGGTTCATGCTATACCAGTAAGAGGGAGGTGGGGAGGGCTTGGCAGTTCCTTGCAGGCTGATGGGGTAGAGAGGGTACCATTCCAAGGCTTACTGCTTTCCAGCTGGCTCAGATTGATGGTGTTTGCTATTCCCATGATATCTCTGATAGCATCTGTTTAATGTACTAATGACAAGATGCTTCATTCACCACTCAAAAGAGGGATTAGGGCTCAAATCGCCATTCCAGCTTGTCACTCACCAAGGAATTAAAATCTTCTTTGAATGTGGAATTTACTGACCCTGTGGGAGAGCCTCAGACTAAGGAAATGATGCTTTAAACATGAGATCACTGAAATAAAATAACTCATTAGCTGGACAGTGTTCATCTTTCCAAGCTGTGGCAGAGAGCCACTGGACAACATGACAGGCACCACTCTCATGGTCCAGCCAGATCATCACAAATACCCCAGACATTTCTTCCTCTGAAGGAATAGCAGAGTATAGTGCAGGAACTCCAAGACATGGCTTTTTAGGAGTTTATGTGGTTCTTATGGAAGAAGCTTTGATCTGTGTCTTCCCTCATGGAGCAAATTATCTACTTTTTATAAGTCCTGACTTATCACTGGCAGCTGGCCATGGTCACAAATCTGAGTCAGGGGCTGTGAAGAAAATCACTTTGAATTTCATCTAAGCAGAAGACTGATTCTGATAGTGATGCCTTAAATGAAGTTACATAGAGGTGCCCCCATGGGAAGACAAGTGTCCTGTAGCATAAGCCTGTGATCTCTGCTAGCTCAGCTGTGCTATGAGGTCTTACAGTAGAAGTGAGCTGGTACTGAACTAAATGTGCACAATGGTGGAGAGCAGCAGTATCTCAGGAAACTAGATGGTTGGGCAATGATACACAGTCACTCTAGGTGCTCTGGGCTCCTCCAGGAATTACTGATATCTGTGGTTTTAGAAAGTCTGAGGACACTGCCCTCTTGCTCCCCTCCCTGCTCTCCACCCACCCTGGCCTCCTAGTTTTTGAAAACATGTCTTTAGAATTGTCCAGGAAATAAGAGCCTTTAAGAGCAATGAATTCCAGGTCTTACTATTTTGCATTAGTTGTGGGGTTTTTTTGGTTGGTTTGTTTTGTTTGGTTTTGCTTTTATGGGTTGGGATTTTTTTTGCTATGCTACGTATAGCTTCTCTTCATACTACACATAATTTTGTTGGAACCATTCTGAGCTTATCTCCTTTGGAAGATAAGTGCAATTTGAGCCAAAATATGTTGTAAGTTGAAGAAATTGTGTTGCAGTTGGTGGAGTTACCATGGATTGATGGACTCAAGGTCAAAAGACCTTCTTTTTTTGGGCTCCTTTCATCTCTGAAACAATCCATGCTAACATCTCACACCAGTGTCTCTCTCCAGCTCTCTTGATGAGGGAAGGCTCTCAGCCTCCCTTGAGAGAAGTCTGTTTCCATGTGATCAGAGAGGCTGATGAAATCTCTTTGGAGAGGTCACTTCTGTGGAACTGAATTTCAGACGGGATAAATTAATCTGTTCAATTAATGCACTTTTATTTAGTTTAATATCACCCCCTAGTGCCATTTGAGTCCAGTTTCCACTGCTATATTTTTTCCAAACCAGTCTTGACTTCTTACCTCTTCCTCCCAGTAACCCTGCAGATGTAGCAAGAGACACGCCAGCAGCCATGGTCCTGGGAAAGGGACAAAGATGTATTTAGCTCAAGATGTGAATTTGTCAAAATGTCAGACTTTAAATGTTTATCCCAAGCAGTTAAGGAATTTTTAAAACTTTCTTTCATGTCTGTCTGGAAGTCAGACATGGAGCTACGTACAGACAGTGATACAGTTGTTTTTCTACCTTCCAGCAGCGGAGTGCAATGTTTGGTGGGAACAATTTCACTCCTGATGCCATATTTGTAGTGGATTGGTCAGAGGGAACAACTTAGCTGGAAGTAAGACCAGACAGATACTTTGAATGTTAGTAAGTCACTTGGACTGCATGACATTTGCCTGAAAGTCCTGAAGGAATTCAAATGTGAAACTGCGAACTGCTGGCCGAGCTGTATAACCTGTCTGTCATTAGTGTCTCTGTGCCTGTGCACTGATGGATTGCTGGTGTGACCCATTCACTACAAAAATTCCTGGTGAATCTGGTGAGTCTGACTTCCATCAATAGTAAGAGACAGGTGTCTATTATAAAGGCTAAGACTGAAGAATAGTCTTGGTAATAGTCTTGTGATAAAGACTCAGTGTGGCTCCTGCAAAGGGAAACTCCACATCATACCCATGCTGGTTTCTATGAGGGTCTCAATAAGCACAGGAAACTACTTAAGGGTTGGAGGAAAGGTCCTTTTATGGAATGAAAGTTGAGCAAAGGACAGGAAGCAAAAAAGGAGCATGGTACACTTCTCAGGGTGGAGAAGGACGAGAGGAGAGGAGAGGAGAGGAGAGGAGAGGAGAGGAGAGGAGAGGAGAGGAGAGGAGAGGAGAGGAGAGGAGAGGAGAGGAGAGGAGAGGAGAGGAGAGGAGAGGAGAGGAGAGGAGAGGAGAGGAGAGGAGAGGAGAGGAGAGGAGAGGAGAGGAGAGGAGAGGAGAGGAGAGGAGAGGAGAGGAGAGGAGAGGAGAGGAGAGGAGAGGAGAGGAGAGGAGAGGAGAGGAGAGGAGAGGAGAGGAGAGGAGAGGAGAGGAGAGGATTATCCAGTCCAACTGCCTGACCACTTCAAAGTCAAAGTTAAAGCATGTTATTAAGGCCATTGTCCAAGTACCTCTTAAACACTGAGATGCTTGCTGGCATTGGCCACCTCTCTAGGAACCTGTTCCAGTGATTTATCACCTTCTTGGTAAAGAAATGCTTCTTCATGCCCAGTTTGAACCTACTTCAGACCTCTTTTTTTTGGGCTCCTTTCATCTCTGGAACAATCCCTGCTAACATCTCCACACAAGTGTCTCTCTCCAGCTCTCTGATGATGGAAGGCTCTCAGCCTCCCTTGAGAGAAGCCTGTTTCCATGAGATCAGTGAGGCTGATGAAATCTCTCTGGAAGACTTAAACTGTACCTGAGCTCCCCTAGGAGCAAAGCACAGCTGGGTAACCTAGCTTGTGTCAGGTCCACAGATCATCCCTCAGAAGGCAGTTCCCTGGATGGGCTATGGAACCTGAAAAATCTCCAGAGCCCACAGCAACTGACAGATTCTACAACTCCTAGAGGGTAGGATGGTAAGAAGGCAAGCCCAAGCTAGCAAAGATCCTACCTTGGTAAAAAAATGAACCTTCCTTGGTAAAGAAAAGCTACTTCATGCACAGCTTTGAATTATCCTGTCACTGGAACCAAGGAAGCAGAGATCAGCTCCTCCCTCTTCACTTAGGAACCTCGAGAGAGCAGTGAGTTTTTCCTCCAAACATAGCCCATGTATTACTCCTAGGAGTAGTTTTATTCAGCATCTTCATGGATGACGTAGGGGATGCCTCCCTTCCCCTCAATTTTTTGGACAGCCCCAGAAGAGACAAGTGCAGTGCCTGGACATTAGACAGACAGCAACACTGGGAACAGTGTCCCAGCAGCAGTGGTCCCTAGGAGCTGGCTGGTAGATGTTTTGCAGGGTGCTGGCCTTCTTCTCTATGCAGATGAAGCTGTAAGGATGAGGTAGGGTAGCACAGAAGGGGTCAGCCTTCCTCAGGGAATAGGAGTCTCTGCCTTCCAGACCATTGCTAGAGGCAGGCAAGAAGCTGCTGAAGAATTGAGAGATAGCCAGGAACCATCATTTTGCCTTGCTTCAAAGACAGAGAGATGGAAAATATTAAAAATACAGCTATTTTGGATCCCTGTGCCTGTGCTGGGTTGGAAGAGCACTGCCCCAGCATTGCTCTGAAGCACTGGGATCAGTGCTCATGGATTCCATTGCATTAGCACTGCCTCTTGCAATCATTCTGCACCCAATGCACCTAACAGCAAGTGAAGGGAGTAGGTTGAAGTGGGACTGAGCAGAATGTTTGAAGCAGGTTTAGTGGGTGACCAGAGGTTTCAGGTGTGAGGGTTTTTGACCAAGATGGGGAACATGGCTGGGAAGCACTTCTGGGGAGCAGGCTCAGCATGACTGTTGTGTTAGCTGGAAAGTGAGGTGGGACACTGTTTGGCATTGTCAGGAAGGCGGCCAGCAGATTCCTCAGTGATGGGGTAGCACTGAATGACCTCAGAGCACAAATGGTCCATGCAGCTGTGGACTCCTCTGAGTACCCTGTGTGCCAAGGAGAGCTCAGGGCCCCAGCTCTCCTGGGAGGCAGCCCACACCTTGTAGTACCCTGCAGATTGGCTTGCCTGCCTGTGTGCTGAGGCTGGGGGGAGGAAAGGGTTGGCAGCTCACAGAATTTTTAACAGAAGCAGAAGGGCAATGGGGAAAGTCAAAGAGTGATTCTCCAGCACAAAACTGGATCTGAAAAAGGCTGAGCAAAATTTAGTGCTGGAAATGAAGGGATTATGACTGCTCTGAAAAGCTGCTAACAGAGATGTTCTGAGTAAATGCTTGTGGTCAGTTTGAAAATATAGAAACAAACTAAGCATTGCCATGGACTACAGTATTAAAAGAGCAGTACCATTTTAGGCCCTTTAGGTAAAGGAACCTGACATTCATATTTCAGCAGCTTTGTCTCACACATACCCCTGCTGATAAGCCTACACACCTTCAAAGAGTGCTCTATTGGGTGCAAATGGCATCAAATCTTCCATCCCCTTAGATGCTTTTGGTGTCTCTGACAATATAAAATGGGAACTAAAGAGCTGTGTTGGGCTGGGTAATCCTGAAACAAGTATAGACCTCCTCACCCAGCTCCTGTGGAAATCATCAGAGCCATTAGCCAGGGAAAAAAAGGGACCAACACTTGGGAAACTGAGTGTCCTGCTGAAAGTGTGTTGGGAAAGCTAGTTCCCTCTATGGTCCTTAGGGTACTTGCTGGAAGATGGTGGATTTCTCCTTGGAGGGGCAGTGTTCCTTTGTAACCATACATCTGGCCTCATCTGACTACAGAGCACTCTCCGACCTGATCCTGTATGTGCCTTTACTTGAAGAACTGCTGCTGTTCTGATGTGAGTGAAACAGCTGCTGTGTGTATGCTGAGGATGAGCAATAATGGAAGAGAAAGGATGAAAAAAAGAGCCCTTCTTGACTATGCCCCTTTACTGTAGTTACTTCAGTCCAGCTGTCCCTCATGCAGTTGCCACTTCTATGGCTTTGTGACACTGGCTGCTATGTCTGGTCCTTGGAAATTTTCATATTCTGTTATTTTCCTGTGTACTGCCTATTCTGACCCAGACATGCAAGAGACAGGATATTCGTCATGTTAAACCAACCATAGTTCAGAGAAGGAAAATAAGGCATTTTCATACAGTGTTTGTTACATATCATAGGCCAACCCCAATGCTTGTGTGTGTCACACTAGTGGGCTGACCCTGGATGGATGTCAAACACCCACCAAAACCCCTCTCTATCACTCTCCCTCCATCGCTGGACAAAGAAAGAGAAAATATAACAAAGGCTTCATGGGTTGAAATAAGGACCAGGAGAGATCATTCACCAATATTTTCACTGGAAAGACATGCTTGAATGAGAGATATTAATTGAATTTATTGCTAACAAAATCAGAGCAGGATCATGAGAAGTAAAATAAGACCTCAAGAAACATCTTTCCCACACCCCTCTCTCCCTCCTAGCTCTACCTCCTCAACAGCCTGGGACCAAACTTTCCAAGAAACTATGGCAGTTTTGGTTACATCATATTTCCATATTCTGTCAGTATTGGCTTTGACCAACATCTTGGTTGCCAGCCGGACAAAATGTGTGTGCAGCATGGGTGAGAGAGGTGTAGGTGTTAAATTAACAAATTAAATTGCTGTTGAAATGCACTAGTGTGGACTTCATCAGTAGTGCAGCAGCTCTAGGGCCTCCAACAGCTGTGCTGTGCCCAGTGCCCAGGGAGTGGAGGTCAGGGATTCTCAAACACACATGTGATACACAGTACGTGACATATTCCCTGCCAATGAGGAATGCAGGACAAGCTCTGCAGATGTAGGGTCAGATGAATGGCAGATCAGGAGCAAGCTCTTAGTGAAATTGCTGCTTGTCAGTGCAGTCCAGGTAAGGCTGTGGAAGAGGTCTCTTCTCTAAACCAAACCCCTCAACAGGTGCCCATCTCAATAGGAAGGGATAATGTAATAATTCTGTCTCTCAAAAAATTAATTGGAAAATAAGGAACACTACTATATTTTGCTCCTATATCTGGAAGCATATTTAAGATAGTGATTGCAGAGAAGGAGAGAGGGACTGGGGGAGTCAGGGAACCTGGGCTGCTTTCCCAGCATTGTGTTGTTAATTATAACAACTTTGATGTAAATGATAGCAAGTCCCCAGGGACATTTTTCAGTTCTGACTTGTCTTTCAAGTAGAGGCCATAGTCTCACACTTTCCACCAGAAGACTAGATTATACAGGGTCCCTGTTCCTGGAGAGCAGTGGTTACACTACACCATTTATCCCAGTGCTGAGTTCTTGGATATTGGATAGGTTTCTTTGGTACATTCCCATCACCCCTCACTGTAATGTTCCTGCCTGTAGGGACTTTGCACACTGCAGGCTGTTCCCAATCACGCCTTTCAGAATGGGTGTGAAGGTGCAGCCTTGAATGGCACAAGACCTTTAGGTCATCAGCAAAACAATCCCACTCCCCACCTCTTATCCAGAAGCACAGGGACAGCTGGGAGCCTGACTGCTACTCCTCTTGCCCTCTGATCTGCACCATCTCGGAGTGGCAGCAGGCTGGCTCTTCACAGGGCTGTGGCAGCAGTCCAGTGCATCTCACCCCATTGCCCCTCTCTGAGGGCACAGCACTGAGTGACAAGCCCTTGGCAGAATTCTTCTTCCTTCTGAGATCAGGTGAGATGGTTCTCTCTGGAGACCCAGAGTATTAATGTTCATGGGGGCTGCTCTTTTCTCTTAGACTGTCTTTCACCTCTCCCAGCCTTTCTCCCAATTCTCTGACCCCTGGGAGTACTGAGGCTCATCACAAGTGCCCAGCATGGGCTCTAGGGAGCAGGGAGGCCAATGCTGTGACACACCCATGTCCTAGCTGCATGCACTACTGCTTCAGATACACAAACTGATCCACTTCCTTGAGAGAAAAAAAGCAGTGTTCTAGAGCTCAGATCCAGGGCCTGCATAGTGTCCATGCAGCCAGGAGCTGTTTTCATCTCCATGCTCAAGTGGAAGGAGGAAGACCTTGGCACCAAAGTATGCTCTGGGGGCAGGTACTAAGAATAGATGGGATGCTTGCAAGTCTTTGTGGCTGTCATTAATGGTTTCAGCTTCACCACAATGCTCTGCACACCGGTGTGTGTGAGGATCCTGACCCGCAGAGCCCCAAGAGAGTCCCCGAGCCAGCCATGGTCTGTGCCTGGCCTCTGGCTCACTGGCACAGAAACCTTTGGTAGCCAAGGCCAAGCACCGGCAGCCCATGGCCGTTCTGATCCTGCCCTCAGCAACCGAGTCCTCCTTGGCACAGCCCTGGAGCCAGGACCTTGTTCCAGCCCAGGGCGCTGCTTTGCTCCTTAGGCTGTAACGAGAGCCCGAGCTGGAGCAAAGGGCTGAACGAGGTGGGTCTGCCAGCGCGTCCCTGGGGGCTATAACGCTATGGCTAGAGCAGGAACAATCCCACCCCGACTCCTGGAAAGGAGGGCAGACGGACAGTGCTTTCCCCCTCCCGGAGGTCACCTTCAGGCGGAGGCAGTGCCCCCAGCCCGAGCCGTGGGACGGGGCGGAGCCGCGCCCCGCTCGCCGAGCCCCTCCGGCTGCCGGCGCAGGCTGCGCCCGGCTGCGGCGGGGAGGCGGCTGCGCTCGCTGCTGGACGAGGTGAGGGGCTTGGTGCTGCCCGAAAGCACCGGGGAAGGGCAGTGACAGCGCTGGCAGGATGGAAGGCACCGGGCAGGCGTGTGAAAGGGCACCCACCGCTGCCAAGCTGGTTTTGGGGACTCGAGCGTGGTGCGTGCACCCATTCCCCCCAGGGCTGATGGAGAGCTTGGCGGCTTTGCCCTGGAAGGTCGCTCTGTGTCCCCTCGTGTTGGGTGGGGTGGTGCTGGCAGCAAGGTGCGATGTGCTTGGTGCCAGTGGCGTTGCTGCGGCTTTGTGCCCGAGGAGGCTGTGGTGTGCTGGTGCTGCGGACAGGCGTGCGGGCTCTCCGGGAGCTGCTGGGTGTCTCTGCCCAGGACAGCAAAACACAGCTCTGCCGCCGGCACAGTCATGCCATCTGCAGAGAGATTAAGCCTAACTAGCCTGCTGACCAGTTTTAGAGAGAAGCTCGTAAATCTGCCAGCAGCAAGGCCACAAGCAAACATTGCGATGATCTGTTCTTATCCCGTGCTGTATTAAACGTGGTTTGCACCAGAGCGGACCTTTTAGGGAAAAAAAAAAAAAAAAAAAAAAAAAAAAAAGAGATGCCGTTCTCGAACCAAAAGTTACGAAGATGGAAGAATATTCTTCCATAATGTTTGATGAGATTTTTAGGGGCAAATATCCTTCTTCACGGAATCTGCACCACAACGGAGGTCTGAAATGGCCTCACTTCTGCTTCATGCATTGGTTTTATTATAAAGCTTTTACCTAACTAGAAGAGCCTTTTTAGTGAAATTCCAGTACTCAGAAAGGTTTATACAGATGACAGAGTAACTTCTTCACTATCTGTTCAATAAGCTATAAAGACAGCTCCCCTGGAAGTTTCCCCTGTAATTTTCAGCCCTCTTGCCATTGCCCTTTTTCTATCAAACTGGGGCACCAGTGGTTGCTTACTGAATTGTGGGCTCACTGATCATTAAAAAGGTAGAAAACATCCAGTAACTGGTTCTGTTGGTCTATCAGCCTCCAGAAGCGATCAGGAAGTTTACCCAGGTATTCCTCATATCAATATATTTTTAAAATTTCAAGAGACATCATAAAAAGGTAGATGAAAAAGAATACAAAGCAGAGCAAATGGAAAAATAAATTTATTATAAAAATACAAATTCCACTGGCGTGTGATATTCTCAATTGTAGTGCAGAAGCTGTTAACAGGTGGCCAGCTCTTCAGAAATACAGCTTTCCTAACTCAGCTGATTTTTGGAGATTGAATTTCAGACTGTCTCATGGCATCTGTATGTAGGAACCTCTGCAGAAACAGGAGTTCACTGTAAGAGGCACATCGCCTCTGAACAGATCTCTTCTTTTGTTACAATAATCTCAGCCTACGTGAAACTGAACAGCTGTCTCTATTTTTTTGTTGTTGTTGTTTTGTTTTGTTTTGTTTTGTTTATAGTGAAGCCTACTTTCTTAATTTAGCGTTTGGAAAATGTTAGTTTGACTCTCACTGCTGATGTTTCCTGCAACTGATTCTTTTAGGGCATTCTCTTTAGCAGAGTGAATGCAGAAGTGGAATCTGTAACATCAGTAACCCTTGTTCTGTTATGCTCTTAAACTTGTATCTGTAACATTAAGATGTGTATCTATATCACTGTAGATTATTTCTACTGCAGTTTTGTATCATCCAGTGTCTCAAGGCCTGTAAAAGTAGTGAGGCTATACCAAATCTACATTTCTGGATTTACATAGTGCCCATTAAGCAGCCTGAACCTAGACGTGTCAGACGTGTCTGATTAATATGAATTTTTTTTTCTTTTTTTTTTTCATTTTTGCTGTCACCCATGCAATGCCAGAGTAAAATCCTGACTTCTTTGGTCATTTGAAACCCTTTTGTTTGTGTGTATATGCATGCACTAGTTTTACCAAGCAATGCATTGTCTACCAAACCCTTTTTGTGCCTTTTGCAAACATTTTCTGGATGATTTCAGTGTTTTCTTCTAGATCATTGACAAAGGTAAAAGTATTGTAACAGAGTTAGGATTTAAAAAAATGGTGTAGGATGAGAACAATAAAATGTGGTCTTTTCCTGTACTATATACTATAGGATGAGCTTTTAAAAAATTAATTAAAAATGTGTCTTGATTTAGACCAATACCAGGATGAATTTGTACAGATAACTTTCAGGAAACAACCAGTGAATGGGATATTTCAGGCATGTGCTTTATGAACCAATACCAGGATGAGAACTGCTTCAAACCAACAATTTAGAGGATGGTGGGAAGTGCCTGCAGATCACTGATCCTTACACAGGCCCTAAGCAGAAGTGTGATAACAATTGAGTGATGTGATCTGAATTACTTGATACACTAAATCCATTTGAGCAAAATGTGCTCTACTAAACATGGTGCAAAAATATTCAGGTAGAAACCAGGTAGGCAGCACCCATAAAGGGTGTTAAAGAGGAAGTTAATTTTCCCCCCAACATTACCCAGTAATTTGAAAAAACTCTGGATTCATAATGGATGTATAAGGTAGTACAGCCTGTCATTCTTCTAGCTGAATGTGTGACAGGAGGCCAGAAACCTCCCAAGGCAGTCGGGGTTTTAACATGGGGGATGGGAGGAGAAAAATTATGAAGCTTTAGAAAAGAGCCATGAAACAAATCTGAGAGTTGGACAATCAGGCTGGACAATCTGAGAGCTTGGTTTGACAATTAAGCAGAAAGTTTTTTGAAGGCATTGGATCAATAAGAAGACTGAGGGGTGTCTTAATCAAGGAGCATAGGGATGCTTATTCTCAGTTCAAAATGTAACCACATTTTGTGGCAGCATCACATCTGTTTTTCAGCTAACTGCTGCAGGCACTACAGAAGCACAGTGTGACAGATGCTTTGTGAAGCCTAAATATGCATTGGTTAAATGCATAGCCTGAGCTTCAGTCTAATAGTTTTACACAATGTAATTAATTGAAAATATGTTCTCATAGCCTGTGGTCATACCTCTGACCACAGTGCATATAAACCCTGCAAGAGTCTGGAGAAATTTAACAGGTATTAGAAACCTCTTTCCTCTATCTGAGAAACTTCAGCAGCAGGTTAGGTAAATTCAGATTAGGTTATCATACAAATGCCTAGCAGCAAGAATGTTCACACTGGCATTTATAATTGACCAATTGTCTTTGGATCAAGCCTGAATGACTTTTTGAAAGAGATGCCCCAGATGCTATCTGTTATTTGGTTTGTGTTAAAGCCCTGTAGAAGGTCAGACAAGAAAGTGGACCCCACATGCCATATGCTCAAGGCCATTTTTAATAAAGTATCTTTGATATGAGAAGAGGCTGAAACAGCTGAAACTCTTCAGCTTGAAAAAGAGAAGGCTCAGAGGGGATCTTATTGGTGTGTATAAATATCTGATGAGGGGTAATGAGGAAAAGGGAGACAGACTCTTCCAAGCAATGATCATTGATGGGAATCTCCATCTATGGAGATATTCAAGACCTGGCTGAACACCTTCCTTAACAACCTGCTTCAGTTGCTGCAGCTTGAGCAGGGGAATTGGATTAGATGATCTCAAGAGGTCCCTTCCAACCTAAACACCTCTGTGATTCTGTCATCATAGCACTGTCTCTGTTATACAGAGATCACACTGTCTTTGGTTTTTGACATGCATGAAGTGCTTTTCTGCATGAAATATATTAATCATTTTGATTGAAGAACCAGAATAACTGGACTAAGACATTGTATCTCCATAGGCTAGATCCCCCTTAGCTTTTCAGCTTGTTCAGAAGTATCTCTTGATGGTGTAAAGGATGTGAGCTTTTTGCTGCTGTAATTAAAGATTCTTTTGAGGAACAGTTTCTCACAATCAGCAGCCTGGAAACAAGACCTCTATAGCAGGGATGAAGCACAGAAAGGATAGTGGTGGAAAGAACAGTTTTGAGTAGGACTCTGCCTGCTGCCTTCAATACAGCTCAGCCTAATGCTGAACGCATCCTGGCCAGGGCCCTGGTGACCTCCTCTTCAGTGCTTGTCAATCTGCAAAGGGAAAATGACACTTTGGAAGGTATCAGAAGTAGGTGCAGAGCACTCAGGCACACTCTACTCAGCAGTGACCCAAATTTGATCTTCACTTATCTTCCTAGCTAATCACAATGGCATCTCAAAGAAAGACCTGACAAAGTCAGCTGTTTTCTCAAGTATGGACTTTGTCTTGTAATTAATGACTCCAAGAGCAGCAATGGCCAAAGTCTGCAAACTGTTCTGGAGTGACTACAGCTGGGGCTTCCTTCATAAGGAGCCCTGATCTGACCCACAGGTCACAGCCCCTCAAGAAACTCTACCCATATCCTCTGGATGATCAGTTCTTCCAAGCTGGCTCTTTCACTTTATTGCTCTACTCTGAACCTGGACCATTTGCCCTCCCATGCCAGTGAGGCCATGGATGGAAGTATGGATGTATTCCACCTATGTTGGAGTTGAATTGAGGAGTGTAAGGATACAAGGATTTTTGGGATTTGGGTTGTTCTGGGTTTTTTTATTTGCAAAATCTTATGGACTGAAATTTAATTCCCTGAAGTGATTTGAGAACCAAGAATATACAGAAAAGCATATCCTCCCACTCACAAAAGCAAGTTTTAGAATACTAAATAGGAGAGAAATAATGAATCATACCAGAGGGATGAACCGTGTTGAAAATAATTCAGTGCAAATAAAACATATTAATTACTAGATATTTGAAGAGTATATAACTTTTGAATAATAATTAAAGTTGATGCAGTCAGAAGATTCTAACCTTTAGGCTAAATTGCAGTAACAAGTGGCCAGCATACAAGGGATGAAATTTTACCTAACTCAGGTTTGAGAATTTCAGTTATCTAAGAAAATTGTGAACAATTATTTGTCAAGAACTTGTATGTGACCATTAATTTGATATAGGAGAAACACTGTCTTGCAGAAAATATTTTGATACCTTTTTCACAAATATTGATATAACATGTTCTTCAAATGACAAGCAGACATCTCTCCTGTAGCTCTACTCCACTATTTAATGTGGCTTTAGCTTATCTAATATCAAAGGGAGGTCTATGCCTTTTCCATGTCTATTACATTTTAGGTTTTTTCTCTATATTCCACCTAATTTTTTCTCTCTATAACACTTAAATGAGGAAGCACCAGTTGGAAATATTGTTGGCAGGGTGGATCCATTTGTGAGTTCTGAGATGTCCTTGCTGTCTGGAATTTCACAAGCCTCATTGGCTGTGTAGCAAACAGGAGAACTTCAAAGAAATATCTGGAAAAGGCTTTCCAGACCCTTTTTCCATGTGATTTCTCTCCAGCCTCCCATTTGTTCCCTCCCTTGCAAACACTTGCTCATTGTTGCACTCTATGGAATGTACTTAATTTGACTGCTGTTGACTCTTGCACCAAGCCAAAACCTTTGCAGAAAACTAGAGCAAATTACTTGGCACTTCTGAATTGGATAAGATTTAGAAATGCGGTCTAGGAGAGAGGGAAGGGAAGATAAGGGGAATGTTCCCACAAATAGTCCCAGGCTGCTGTAGAAATCCAGCCTTGTTGTAGATTTTCCAGGTTTAAATAATTATTTTTTTCCAAATGTCTTTATTTTGAAGAATGACTGGATTTAGCAGCAGTGGGGTTCCTTTGCAGAAGAGGGGTGTGGACATACTGGAACAAATCCAGACTGTGAAGACAGTTTAGAGATGGGAGTCTCTCTCATAGCAGAGCTGGGACTGGATCAGCCTCAAGAAGAGAAGGCTTGAAGGGAATCATCTGATTGATGCATATAAATGCCTGCAAAAATACACAACCATTCATATCACAGTATCAGATGATACTGAGTGACAGAACAAGAGGCAGTGGGCCTGAAACAGAATTTCAGTAAAAATCTTTTTTACCACAAAGGTGATTGAACACTGGAACAGGTCACCCGCAGCAGCTGTGGAGTCTTCAGCCTTGTAGATATTTAAAACTGGTTTGGGCATAGGACAACCTGCTCCAGTTAACCCTCCTCTGAGCAGGTTGTTGCAGTAAGTGGTCTCCAGAAATTCTTTCTGCCATTTACCGTGCTGTGACTCTGGTTCTGTGACCTTGCTCCAAGGCCAGGAGGAACTCCCAGGCCCAAAGTTCAGAGCACAAGGAGGTAGAAGGGAGAGAACACTGCCACAGAGGCCTTAAAATGCTGCCTTGTAGCTGGCTGGGGAAAGTGAAAATACACTTCTCTGAAATGAAGCAGCTGGCTGTAGCTCAAAATGCCACTGATGTCCTAGGTTACTTCCTGTGTAAGCTACTTGGCTGCACAGATGCATGACTTTTGGTTAGAAAAGTCATCAGGCATTTGAGGTACTGAGCTCCCTTTGGCTTCCTCAGGGCACTCTGCCTTTTGTCACGTGCTAGCTGTGCCTCAGCCTAAGGGACAGGTCTGTCTCATCCTCAGGACTTTCTCCAGTGAGCAGCAGAGGTGGAATTCTGAGTAGAGAGATGAGGTCTTGCTGCAGTAGGCTAAGGAGAACAAGGTAGGGTGACTGGGTCACACTTGAAAATCTGGGACTCTGCTAATGTTTTGCCTGTTGTCTAATACTAGGCAAAAGGATTAAGGGGCTGAAGGAAGCTCCCTTCAATACAGAGACTTTTTCTACAATGAGAGGCTTTTCTCAGAAATGTGCTGTAAAATATGTGTGTAAAAGTGTAAATTCAACTCTAGCACAGCAGCAAGAGTGCTCAGGCTCCAAGTGGCAGAAATATGCCCTGCCATGGCACGGTTTGTGCTGCATGTCTGACCTGGCTTTCCCTGTGAGTGCTGTGATATTCCTGACTCTGGCTGTTTGTGCAGTGCTCAGGGATGGCCGAGAGCTCAGCTGTGACTGCAGCAGTGTCAGGGAGAGCAGCACCAACCAAGCTGGAGGAGCTCCTGGAGATCACCGCTCAGAGCCTGGTGCGCGCCGAGGTGGCGGAGCACTACGAGGTTATCCGGGAGCTGGGCAGGGGCAAGTATGGCCACGTGATGCTGGTGACCCACAGGCAGAGAGGTGAGGAACTGACTGTGCTCTGTGAACCACTGTGTGTGTCCCCTCTCTGCTCACCAGGGCACGGGGTGTGGGGTGGCCTGGTGGTACCTCAGGGCCAGGCACCAGGCATGGCAGGGAGGATTCCCAGGGAGACCAGCAGGATGGGGACCTCCCCAGCCAGGAGCCATTCCATTACATCCAGCCGGGGACCAGGTGATGCCAGGGGGCAGCCCAGAACATCTGGCAAGGTTATAGTGATGAGACAGGTCCAAGGTCAAGCTGGGAAATAAATCCACGAGTCAGGATCAAGAGAGTTCGCAGATAGGCCAGATAGAAACCAGCATGGATGTGGTATAAATGGAAAGCAGTCCCACCACAAGGTTCAGTCAGGAGTCCCAAGCCTGAGCTGGCACCCTAAGGCCCAAGGACAGAGGGTGTGAGTGAAGGTCCTGGGTTGGCCATATCAGTGCTCTAGACTGCTGTTTCCCAGCTCAAGACTGATGGGCCCATGTATCCTGAATGTCCGCACTCTGCCCAAACTGGACTCTTGCGCAGCTCTTTGCAAGCCCCAGGCTCAAAACTCACACCCCTGGCAGTGCCTGTTTCCAGACCTGGTGTCCACAGGGTATATCCATACAAACTTTCCACTAGAGACCTCCCCGTGGTTGTGGCTGCTCTGTCCTGCCGTGGTGTGTGACTTCCAGAGGAGTCCAACTCTCTTTTCCCATCCCCAGGGACTCCTATGGCTCTCAAGCTGCTGCCCAAAGCCAGTACCAAGCTGCACACCTTCCTGTATGAGTATTGTGTAGCACTGTCCCTCGCCACGCACCCTGCCATCATCGGGATGTTTGGAATTGCCATCGAGTCCAGCCAGTACTATGGTTTCCTCTACGAGCCAGCGCTGCACAAAGACCTCATCTCGATCATCAAACCCCGCGTGAGTGCTGCTGCAGGGCCATGGGGACTGGCTGTAGCTGAAGGGCGGCTGGGTCAGAGGGAGGGAGATAAAGGCGGTGGCTGTGGGCCTGTCTGGGGCCTGCAGCACTGCAGCAGCTGCGGGCTGGCGAGGCGGGGAATGCGAAGGTCTTTGCCAGAGCAGAGCCGGTGAGAGCTGGCAGGGCTGAGGTGCCCTGTGTGTGCCACCCCCTGTCCCCGTGCAGGATGGGATCCCCGAGCCGGCCGCCAAGCAGTGTGCCCAGCAGCTGGTGAGCGCGCTGGAGTTCATCCACAGCCGGGGGCTGGTGTACCGCGACATCAAGCCCGAGAACGTGCTGCTCTTCGACCCGCACTGCCGCCGCGTCAAGCTCACCGACTTCGGCCTCACGCGGCCCAAGGGCACCAAGCTCAGGCTGGTGGCCGGGGTGATCCCCTACACTGCCCCCGAGCTGAGCAGCACCGCCGACGCCCAGGGCGTGCCCATCGACGCCAGCATGGACGCCTGGGCCTTCGGGGTGCTGCTCTTCTGCCTGCTGACCGGCTACTTCCCCTGGGAGCAGAGCCTGCCGGAGGACCCTTTCTTCGAGGACTTCGTGCAGTGGCAGCAGACAGGCCTGGAGAAGGACGTGCCCCGGCACTGGAAGCGCCTGACGGCCGAGGCTGCGGCCATGCTGCGGAGCCTGCTGGCTCTCGACCCCGCCGAGCGCGGCCCTGTCGGCGGCGTGCTGCGCTACGTGCACTGCCCGTGGCGGCTGGAGGGCGAGGAGGCTGCCCTGGGCTCCTAGAGCCTGCTCCCCGCCCTGGAGGGTCTCAGCCTGCCAGGGGCTTCAGGGTTGGGGACCATGGTGGCCTGGGCCTGAGAGGCCATGCTGACCCAGAGAGCAGCTTCTCTGCAGCGCTGTCCCTGCAGCCACACAGTCAAGCTCTGATGGTCCTCACCCCATGGCTCAGTGCTGCCCAGTGCCACCTCCTCCTGGCTTGGAAACATCTTTCTCTTGGAAATGACTGTGTGTGAAGCACCCACTTGTTTCCTAGCCACAGGAACTCCAGGGATTTATTTAGGCTGCAGCAAATGCCGTGTCTCAAAATAGATCAAAATATGTACTTTTGTCTTTCTGTATGTGGCTTGTTTTCCCTCATAATAAATGCCTATCAGGACCCACTGTTGGGTTGGAAAACAGAGAGCATATCAGAACTTGCAGCTATCTCAGACAAGCTGTCCAAGGCAGGGGCCATTCCTGAATGCTACCTGTGCCTGCACCAGGACCCTGGAGGGTGGCTTCAGGATGCCGGGGTGGAGGGGCTGGGCACGTGGCCATGGATGATGGCTGGGGAATGGTTGTGGTGTTAAGGTTTCCTCAAACATATCTCTTCCCTTGTGCTGCCTTCAGGTCCTAAGACAATGTCCTCATGCTCTTCTACATGCCTGGTTACCCCTCTAGAAGACCTTCCTTCTCTCCTTTCCTATCAGACACCTTTAACTCTTCCCTAGACACACACCTCTCCTAATGCCCCATATCCTCCTACACATTTTAATCCTGAAACGGAGTAGCAAAGAGGGAATTAGGGATTAGTAGCCCTTTTTACTTTTCTATGTTTTTTCAATCCCCAGGATTTTGTTGTTGGTAATAATCCCTTCCTGCATTTAACCTGGTCTTTTGCTGGAAACTCACAGCTTGTTTTCCACTCTCAGAGGCTTCATAACTTCTAAAAATGCAATGTCCCAGCATTATACTTCCTAATATTTCAGTTCAGTTTTCATGTCAGACCCTTTCCTGCACACACTCTTTCTGCTTTTCCAACCTCCAGCTCTTTTTTCCCAGCTTCTTCTCACGCACTGGCATTTTAGCATTACTTAACTTCTCTACTAACACTACCCATCACTTTTACTCACTCCTCTCTCAGCAACATCACCTCTGTACCACTATTTTGTGCTATTCCTGCTCCCTGCATCACTTATGTTTTGAGTCTTCCTTCCAACTCCCCAACTTACCTTACCAAACAGCATTATGCTCACACTGTCGAATACATAGTTTTCTTCTGCTTACTTCCATCTCTTAGAATCTTTCTTGACTTGAAATCATAATAAATGCTGTTCAACTCCAGCCAGCTGAGATTTGGCTTTAATCACTCTTTAATTACTGTAGGAATAGCAGAGGAACGTTAAAGTGCCACCACAGTTCCTGTATTTAAAATGGAGAAGCCTTAAGACCAATGGACCTGGTAGCTGGCAACTATTTAGTGAAAAACAGCGGAAAATTTGTTACAGGTTCTTGCTAATGGAGAATTACAGAACAGGAATGTGGCTTTTTGGAATGAGACATTCAATTTTATAATGAAGTCGTGTTTGATACCATGAATCCATAGTGTTATGGTACAGAGTTTTGTAAGGCATGACCTATGGATAAAAAGAGAATTGTGGTATGTTGTATTGATTCAGAAGATGCACTATGAAAAGTGCATAAAATATAGATTAAGTGGATTAAGAACTTTCAATAGGCAGAGGAAATAATTGTCTGGTTGGAATGCTGTATTTTGTTTGCTTTCTGCAAGAATCAGTTGTTAAATGGAAACTAGTTAACATTTCTGATCATGATTTTAAGGAAAATAGGAAGCAGGTAAAACCCTACAGATGACACAAGTATAAATAGGGTGGTAGCAAGAGGCTACTCAAAGAGATCTGAATAACTTGATAGATTATGTATATTCAAACAAAATACATTTTCTTACAGGCAGGAGAAACATAATTAGGTAGGAACACATAAGACTAAGAGCCATCATTTCAAAAGGACCCCTAAAAACTTGCCAAGAGGGTACACAAGATTGCATGAGTTCTTACTGTGTTGTCTTGTTAAAAAAGGCAAATGGGCTCCTTGCATGGCTAAAGAGGGGCAGAGTAGGGATGGTCAAATCTTCAGCAAAACAGCTAACAAGATCCCTGCTGGCCTAAATGTGAGTGTGGGAAGAAGGAGTGAGTGATCAGGATTTGATACCTCATGGGGAAATCCTGGGTATGGTGCCACAATTACAGGCAGGCTGGAAAACTGGAGACAGCTCAGAAAAAAACCATGGTGGGACTGTGGTTTAAGGCTGTAAGGAGAAATTAACAAGCTAAACTATCTAAAATAGAAAGACTGGGTGGTGAATTGATTATTGTATAGAGTAGTGAGAAGAAAATACCACCTACTAATGGCCTGTTTAATCTGAGAACAATCCAAGAGCAACCATGAGAGGTTGAAGCCAGTACTCCAGTGGTGAGCATGATACCATCATATGAGCAGAGGCTGAGAGAATGGGCAATATTCAGCCTGGAGAGGAGAAGAGTCAGGGTGGATCTTATATCTCTTTGTACTTCCAGGTACAAGTACAGATTGTGAGCAGGGAGACATTTAAACAAAAGAATGATGGCTTTATGGTGATGTTGGCCAAACTTTGTAACATTGGTTGTGTGTCTGTGGCTTTGGAGATACTCAAAAGATGATTGGACAAGGCTCTGTAAAATTTCTCTAGCTGTCTCTCGTTTGAGAAGGAGATTGGTGTAGGCAATCTTCATATGTTCTGTCTGGTATCAACCATTCTGTAATTCCACAACATTTTTTATTTTGAAGACACTCTGTGTTGTAACTAAGGATGTTTAAGGCTCCCAAACATCTCTCCTTTGGAACTGGTCACCATGTTCTCAGCAAAACTGTGTGCCAAATGTAAAAGCAGCTTGACAAGAAAGGGTTAGCAAGATTTTAGGATTTATTCCAAATTAAAATAAACCTGAACTGATGGAACACTGACACCTTTGGGGAAATAGATCAAGCTGCCCCATGCAATCAGGGCCTAGGCTGGTTTTTTGCAGGAGCCAGTTATGCCAGTGAGGATCAGGGATTCAGTGCTGCCTGACAAAGTCAATGTGACAGGCTAATGGCAGTGAGAAGTGAAAAATGACCAGGATTGTTTCTGTCTCCTTTCTCACAGAGTCTTGAGACTTTGGTAGAAGGGTTTTCTGCTACCAGAAAGTTGTGTGATGCATAGTGAAGTGATGAAATCAGCACTGTGACTGCATCATGCATGTGATGGTGGTGGGGACAATGAAGCAAGCACAGATTTGAGCACAGTGGCAAAAGGCCCTGCCCTGAGCCAAGTCCCCAGCTCAGCCTTCTTCTCTCAATAGCTTGTTTATAATTGCAGCTGGATTTCTCAAATCAATGAATAAACAGACCTGGCCAAGACTGTCCCCAGGGGGTCAGGAAGAGGATCTGGCTCCCCCATCACCCCCGGAGCAGCTGTTGGGAGAGGCTGAATGGAGTGGGGCTGTGCAAACACGCCGGCCCTTTGCACACACAGCCTCTGGCTGCAGGAGGGCTGGCCAGGAGCCCAGCACTGTAAAGGGCAACATTTCTGCTCAGGCAGGCACGAGGGATGGGCTGGATCTGGTGTCATCCCCAAAGGGGCATCAGGTGCCTCTGAAGAGGAGGGAAAAACGCGGTACTTCACTCCTCTCTGGGATGGAATGAAGAGATAAATCAGGTAATTGCTGAGCTCAGCACACAATGTGAGTTCTGGCTGCAGGTCCAAGAAGTGTGAATCCAGGCCCTGGTGCCCTGATGCCTGCAGCACACTGCATGCATGGGCTGGGAGCATGGATCCCATGGCTTTTGGTGGGATGTATGCTCCATATTTCTGGATGCCCTTGTGCACCTCACCATGGATTCTGTTTCCACTTTTGCACTGTACACTCCATGTCTCCTCAATAGTTACACTCAGCAGCAGCCTGGGGAATGTGGTGCAGATCAGAGACTGCAGGGTGTAGGGAAAGCATGGGCCAGCATTGCAGGTGGAAGAGTGATGGGATGAGCCTGGGTCTGTTAACTGAACAGATAGTTTGATTGTAACTCTTCTTCCAGTTAGAAGTGTTGTTAGGAGGAAGTGAGAGTGAAAGCTGTTTAATAGAGACAGAGATGTGAAAATTCAGGCAGATTTGAAAGTGATGACCCAAGTTGTGATAATGGCTAAACAGTGCCCCAGATGAGTTATATGAGAATTAAAATACTGAATGTTAAAGACAGTTTTTAGGCAAATTATTTGGGCTAACCACAGGTCAGCAGTGTCCCCAACATAGAGGTGTTTTGTGACACTGGCTGGACTCAGGACATAAAAGGCATAGTGGAGTCAATGTCATCTTCTCTTTCTACAGGTAGAATATTGAAAATCACTCTATTGGAAGCTAGAGTAGTGATTAAAGACAGGTTAGAGACCCAGCCTTCAGTGATTTAGCAGTTACTCTTCTGGAGTACTTCCTAGAAGCCTGCATTTAACTTTTCTTCTGCCTCAACTCCAGCACTATGTTACTTCCATTCCTTCCCACTTAAACCTCCATAAAGTATTTTTACTGTGACTGAATCAGTTTCTTGGAAGGGTGGTATTCCCCAGCTTTCCCTGAACAAGACCACATGCTGACCACCCTGTATGACCCTTCCCACTCTGCACACAAATGTCAGGGCTTGAGACTGCAAAAGGACTGAGCACCAGTTACCAAAAATGAGTGAGGGAACAGATCTCAGGCCAGGGAATATGATAGGTCACATGAAGGTTTGCATGATGTTTGAGCCTAACTCTTCCCACACTGCTTCTTCTCAAGTTTGGACTTTCACTTCAAAGACAAAGCAGGCCAGAGCTTTGTTCAAAGCAATAAAATATGGCCCTGTTCTGAGCAACTCTCCTTCGGAGCACAGGGATGGGAAGAAGAAGTAACTAAGGAATAAAAATGGTGTAATTTGTTACCTTTCATTCTTACTCATGTGGGGGCATGTTGGTGACAACAGCAACCCAGCTGATTTCTTCTAGAGCAGCTGAAAAGCCATGAGAAATCATAAAATGCCGTTGTCATGCCAAAGAGTTGCAGGATTGAAAGCGACTGGAGCACAAGATACCTAAGGCCCTGACACAGAGTTTCAGCTTTTAGCCTTTTTTTACCTCTATCCTGCATCCCTGGGTGGAGATGCAGAAACCATAGCTTAGACAGGAAGATCAAAGGAACTGCCTTGCTGTGTTTCACATCCTGTAGGTTGCACAGTACCTTTCTACCCATATATTTTAGTTCCCCCTGTGCTGTGCTGTGTTGCTGCTGACCACAAGAAGAAAGTGACCACTACTAAATCCCCTAATGGCTAGTATCAGCCAGCATCCTAAACTTCCCTACTTAGGATGCACCGAGGTCTGACAGGCACACCAGCCAATAATCTGGGCTTGCCCATATACAGGTCTGCCTGTTGCTGTGGTGCATTTGTTTTCTTTCCCCTGGGCTGACAGGCAGCTGGGCATGTTTATAAGCCCTGTGCCTTGGCTCAGCTTTGTGCAAGAGAGGGAGGAAAGGGGATTTGGCCTGGCCCAGGGTGGTGACAGAAGGCAGTCACGGCTGTCACACTGACTAATTGCACTTCTAACCCTCTCTGCTGTTTACAAGCTGCCCCCCACCAAGGACTCGTGTCTCTGGCTGGCACCTGTGTCTCAGGGTAGGCTCTCACAAGGGCTCCTGTTCTCTGGTAGGCACCTTCTTTGTGCTAACTCAGATTGCAACTTCCACCTGTACTTTGCTGATATTAGGGGATATTAATTTCTTAGGGGATAACAGGAAAAATTATTCATGACTGAACAGATTTATTTAAGTGAGGTGCTCAGGAGAAAATTTATCTTAAGTGGTAAAACACTAGTTTTTTTTTTTTTTAGTGTGTATCTGATATCTAGATATAGAGAGCTGGCTTCAAGCAAAGCAGTCATGTTACCATGATTAGAGGTGGTGCAGATGTCTTCAAACCACTGCTTGAACAGTCCTGTGTCCTTGACCCCAGTGTTACCCTGTGCTTGGCACAGCTGGTTGTCTTCCCTTCCACTGGTGGAGTAGGCAATGGAAGCAGAGCAAGGACAGAAATGTCCTGGCATTGGTTGACATCTGCTGAATCTGCTCTTTCCAAATTCAGGTAGAGAAAAGTCAGCTTTCACATCCCCTTGCTCTGTCACTAACAGTTGTTGCAGCTGACATTTGCTTTGGGATATTATTTTATCTTCCTCTTCAGGACAGTAAATCTCACACAGATTGCCAAATGCAGAGCTAACTCACAATTGTCTTCCCCAGGGGCATCCTGGACAGGCTTAACTCCTGATAACTCCTTCAGCAGAGCCTCTCTCTGCTTTACCCTGCACTCCTTTCTGCAGCTGCTTTATGACTTTTGGCTGCTGAGTCCTTTTGGAAGAAACCAAAACACATTTAATTGTTCACACCTTTATGATTGATAAGCCCTTTGTGGCCTACAGGTCAATTCCCTGAGGTGGTGATTTGTTTACCTGTCCAAAGCCCTGGAAGTGAACAAGATGAGTAAATGGTAGACCTCCATGCCTTTGAACTGGACAATATGGATTAAGTGCAGGAATTTTACAATACACCAGATTTACATGATGGATCAAACTACAAACAGACACGTCTGTCCTATTCCGTTATGGAATACAGCCACAGATGTATCATGGAGGCATGACAGGAATAGATGTGCTATCCTCAGAGGTACAGATTATCCCAGGTGGGTGGTGAGAGCTGCTCCATGGATATGAGGCTTCGGTAAAATTACAGTGCTCACACTGCTGTGGACTAACTTCTCCTTCAGCTTTGAGCATTTAAGGGATTTTCCTTCTGTGGTACAGTTTATTTTCTCCCCCTTTCTTGCATTGTTTTCAATCTTTCTCACTCTTTCAGCCCTGTTTCTGTATCACTAGTCCATCCACATTTTCCCCTTGCTTTCCCCATCGTACTTCAGAGAGGGCTGCAGTGCCTTTATCCCATCAGGACTGTTTATCCCTCAGCTGGAAACGTTAAAGGACACTTGCACAAAGAGCAGCTGCTGTTTGGGTACTGCTGGTAGAGGGTAGGAGGGGACATCAGCAGGCAAGCTGGGTGGCTTCTATTCCCAGCACCAGAGGAGGTGAGGGCAGAGGGAAGCTGGACCTCCTGGTGATTCTCTGCATGTCTTTGAAGGTATCCATTGCCAAGCTCTGTTTGAGTTTGCTGTTGCTGGGCTGCCCCAGGAGCTGCTGAACTGATTGGTCTCTTCTATACTGCTCCATAATGGAAATTTGGGGATGAAGTGGGAGCCATTCTGCCCTACCCCTGAGCAGCCTGCCACCCTCCCACTGGTTCCTGGCTACACAAGGGCATGTCAGGAATTGGATTGGGCTGGCAGGACCTGGCTGTAACAGGATGCCCCTGTCCTTTCCTTTCTTTCTGTGACAGGAGACAGATGAGTTTATGGCATGTGGTGTGTGGGGGCTGCCAAGTGGCACTGGTGGAAGGAATGGTGGCACCTCAAGAGATAGCTTGTGACCACCACCACAAATCTGTTTGGTTCAATGAGTGAAAACCTCCCTGATAAGCAGTTTGAATTCAAAGCAAAGTCTTGAGCTGCAGCATAGGTTACCCAGCAGGCTGGAAGTAATATTTTAGTAATCCTGACTTCAGGTCTTATTAATCATTAGACATACCACTGTTCTTCCAGAGTTAGGCAGAGAATTGCGAGTCCTGACCCTGACTGCTTGTTTTCCTTTCCACTCATACCCCTCTTACTTCATTTTAGGGAAAATAAGGGCAATAGAGTCTGTATGGAGCCAGGTCTTGTTTCCTGTGTTTCCAGTTTTTGGCATGGCTATTCATTTTGCCAAACTCTGATACAGATTTTGTTGTTGTTGTTGTTGTTGTTTAGTGGCTCTTGGGACTGTTTTCATCTTGCTAGCAAGGAGAGGATGGCTGGGTATCATCCTTACATTAGAATTAGGCAGGGGAGAGTAACAGGTCAGGACCAATGCTCAGGTTGAATTAGGCTGGAATTCACATCCCTGCTTCTAAGTTTTCAGCTTCTTCTTAAGAAAGGCATGGAGAAACTGCTATTTTCCCATAGGTAATCCTAATCAGATTGGTAGAGGAGAGGAACCTTTCCTTACCAAGAGCAAAATGAGAGCATTTGCAAGGCTGGCTCACTTTAGGTTGGATACTGCTTCACTCTTTTTTCTGGCTCTTCCTTTTATTCTGGGGTCTCAAGGGATATTGGAAGAAATTTCCATGCTGTCCACAGAGCTGTTGCTTTGCAAATCTCCCTCGTTAGCCCAGCTTCATTGTCTTTGTGATTTGAACATGTATTTACTTCTGAGAAAAATCTGGTCACCATTTCATTGACAGACAATTTTCCTGCAATTAGGAGGCAAGGGCTATTACCTGGCAGGCTTCAGACAAGGGAAGAGCTTATGTAGACACATATTGTTTAGATTAGAGGAGTAAATCTCACCCTTTTGTATAGCTTGTCAGGCAAAAATCTGCACACCTGTCATATCTGGGCAGCCACTAAAGCAGGCAATTTCTTGCCTGTGTCATGGGGCTGAAAAGAAGCATTTAAAAACAGAAAATTAGGCAATACATGTCTTGAGACAGACTTCACAGCCTCAGAGAAGAAGAATTTATTGGATTTTCTTCACAATCACACATTTTATTTCCTTATAGTGATGTCACTAAGCTAGTGATAAGAGAATAACTGAGAATAGTTGCTGAAAGAGAGTTTTATAGCTTTCTCAAACCTTCTCGATATTCAGGCCTACAGTTTTGCTCCAAGACTTAGTTATGTTAGTATGCAGAGAGGACAAATGTACATGTTTACTGTAGGTGGGTAAATTGAAGACTAGATAAATTCAGCATTAGATTAGGAGCTGGTAAACTGTGATAGCATGTAAATTGGGGTATGTGTAAATGATTTCCTGCACACCCTTTCTGTATCCCTCTTCCCTGATGGAGCACAGCCTGAGTATGCACTGTTGCTGGTCACTCAGGTCCTGACTTCCACAGAGATCCTGGCACACAGAGCAGAAGCCAACAGGACCAGGTCTCTGATGTGGACAATCTGGACACCAGATCCACTGAATTACTCTCTGTGTGCTTGACAAACCTCTGCTATGTCATCTGTGGCACTAGTTCAACACTCATAGGAGCTGACCCGACTTCCTTTAATGACCTGGAGCAGAGACTGCAGCTCAGACCTGGAAGAAAGGATTCTACTCCCACACTAACTACCAATGGTGTGGTCCTGTCCCCATTCTGCCTTATCTGCAGAGTAATTTCTTGGAGCAAGGTATGATCTGCTTCTTGCATTACCTTAAAGGGACTGTTTCACTACAGGAATTCTCACTGCCACATCTCAGTCCCTTGGATGCTCACACTGCTGCATTGCAGTAGCTGAAGCTTCCAGTGCTGGGAGCGTGCCAAGGATTCAAGCACCCATACCCACTATAACTCCTGCCTCAGGAATCCAGATTTGCCTGGGACTTAGTAACATGACCTGTTTTCCACCAGCTCTAAAGTGTCCCCTCCAGAACTGAGTTTCATCTTCTCTCATACTTAGTTTAAGCCAAGGAATTAAATCACTGCGACAGCCCCTGAACTTTGCTGTCCCTTTTAGCTTCTGCACTTCTGTTCAAAAGCATTAATATTCACTGCTCTGTTTTGGAACAGGTACATCCTCTGTTCTCTGCTCTTCCTAAACAATCAAGAGCTGGAGGTTACATACTGCCTATGTAAAAAGAGAAGAAATTTCTGTAAATTTTCTTTGTCAAAGAAAAGAAGGCAAGGCTGTGATGATGTGTCCATCTCCTGGGCACCTGCATGATCCCTGCATGAAATAGTAAGAGAGGGGGCTTGACCCAGATCCAGGGGAGTCAGAAATGGAGCTCCCATGGGATTTGTAGCAGTAGCTTTTCTTAGGAGGGAGTCAGTGTAGCTGAAAAGCAAGGCAGTATAGTAAATGTTAAGAGGATGTACCATTGCAACCTTGTGCTGAAGTTACTCAGCTAAGGGTGTTTCCTAAGTGAATTTTCAGTCATTTCAGTCACTCCTTCTTCCCCACTGCTCACCATACATCACCTTCTGTTCCCCTGTGCCCACTCCCAATCACTACCACTTGCACTCACTTAACCTTAACTCTTAGTGCTGCCCTGAAATCAAAGGCAGTGCTGGATAGTTGCCTTTCCCAGCCTTTGGCCTTCTTCCAATGACGGCGGACGCGTTAATGAGAAGACCTCATATCTAACTGTCTAGTCGAGGCACTTGCAAAATGCCAGCCAGCACAGTAGCTGGATGTGGAAAACAGAAACCAGCTAACGTCAGCTCAGAGCAAGACTCAAATTCAAAGAGCAGCAGAGAGCAGGGAGAATCCATGACCACCGGGGGTGAGCACATCAAGACATGGTTCAAGGGTCCTTGGAGAAGTGTTATTTTCATTGGAAAACCCAGCTGAGGGTGGGAACTATCAGCTCCTGCCAGTGGGTTTTGGGTACACACACCTGGCAGCAGGCAGCTGGGGAGTCAGTGGTGCACACGTGGGGCAATGGGCAGGAGATTGCAGAGGACTTCTCACTTGTGAGCTGGGTGATGAGAACGGTCAGTGAGTGATGGGTACAAGCAGCTGGTAGTGAATTTCACCACGAGACAGTCCAGTTTAGAGAGTGGGAACTCAGCAATTTTTATGTTAGGCAGTTTTTTTATGATACTCTCAGAACTAGGTGCCATAAGGCACATAAATCACATCTTGAAACTGAGACAGTGTGAGACCCTGATGCCCTGAGATCAGAGCAGCTGAGGTGATACTAGATAGTTCCCTGTGTGCATGGGCTCTGCTTGTGCCAGCAGGGAAACCACTCTCTCATGATCTGGAATGAAAAGATAAATGACATTTTGTAAGAATCAGCTTGGTTACTTATGAGTTTTGGAGAAACAGACAATTTTCTTCACATGGTATAAAAAGGCACCATACTGCATCAGTAATCACAAAATATTTAAATTCAAATCAGATTTTAAAATATATAAATATATAAAATAAATATAAATAATAAATAAATATAAAAATAAATAAAATAATATAAATATAAAAAATAAAATATAGATTTATTTTTCTTTTAAAACCAAATAATTTCAAATTAAATGTGAATTCAAGGAAATCTTTTCAAGACTGTTCATTTAACATCCAACTAATAAAAATATTTCAAGAGGGAAAGCAATGCTGCTTCAGTGGCATTTCTGTAAATTTTAATCAGTTAAAGTTTTTTGTTACTGAACTTGAACAAGATTGAGCCAAATAAAAAAATCTTTTTTTTTTTTCTCACAGAAATTAGGCTATGGGCAGAATGTACTCTTCCTGTAACTTTGGACTGTGTTCCAGGAAAAAAGTACATCTAAAAGTCTTAGATACACCTCTTTGAAATTCTTAGAGAGCTTCATAGTTTTGGCAATTGCCTTGTGAGAATCAGAAACAATCTGCCAGCTCACCAGTGTTAGCAAGTTATTCCTCGTTCTTTACATCAGCTAGTTTTACATATAGCACAAAGTTTGAAAAGCTTGTCTCAACATAGTTATACTTCCACATTAGACCAATGGTTTAACCTAATCCAGTATCTTGTCTCTTAAAAAAATAGTTGTAAGAACAGGACAAGCATACAGTCACAATTCCTTAAAGACACCTTCCAGCTTTCAGCAGATTTTGACTTGGGAGGAGTCAATCCTTGGCAGCACAGCTGGTAAATGCAGAGGAGGAAGATCCTTCTTGCTGCTCCCTCTTTAGCCACTGCATTAGCATACTTTGAAGATAATACTGAAGAAGTAATTATCTTTCCTTATTGTCAGAAACCACTGTGTCCCATTATGGGCCCTACTTCAAACAGAAGAAGTTAGAATACACACCAAGTATATAAAATCCTGTGTTATTCAGCTGCTTGACTTTTCTGGTAGGGAGAAGGCACTTCTGCTAGTACCCATCCCTCAGAGCTGATGTCTTTAGCAGTCCATGATAGCATTACTCATACTGAATCTATTTTCCCAATTCTAATATATTTTTTTACATCCTGACTTAAGTACCAAGTGCCCACCATTCCCTGTAATCAAGTTATCAGACTGTGCTGATTTCCTTGAGGTTTCCCATCTTTTCTTTGCTCTCTCTACTTTTGCTTGAACAGACCTTCTTGTTTATACATTCCAGGAGAGCTGCTCATGCCAAAGAGTGAGGAGTCCTTCAGTTGCCCTCTGAAATTCTCTTTCAACTTGTGGCCACTGTTCTCTTCCAGAGCTCCTTGGCTTCAACGTACCCAAACAAAAAACAAAGCAGAGCAGATTCAGCCACAGTGACCAGGGTCAGTGAAAAGTCAAGATCACCAAGCAAGACTAAGGACAAGTCAGAAAGTCAAATCAGCATCAGTATCATGAAGGCACAGGCATAGCTGAGGCGTAGCATAGTTTGGGCAATGAGCAAGGGCATGGGCTGAGCATAAGTGCAGCTCTGAAGCAGAAGAGGGAGAGCTTCTCCCCAGCTCTCTCTCACCCCCAGCATTTTCCCATGTTCAGTGAGCACCCAGGCACCAGAGAGCTGGCAGAGACCTCTTTCTCTCAGTGCCTGTGCTGCTGTGAGCCAGGAGCCTCATCACAACACAACTACTGGTCCCAAATAGGTCAGGGAGGAGTTTCACAAGGAACACAGATTCTTGTGCGTGTACACCAGGCAGGTGTCACAGAGCCCATGTCTTACAGAGAATGTACTACAACTTTACTCCGTAGTTATTTAAGTTTAGCAAAGTGCATCTCTCTTGTGTCACAGAGATGATTTGCTTATAAAGCAAACACTGTCATCCATTTAATTAGCTCTTTAACATAGTGAGAAATGTTCCCTGGCAGAGAGCTCCTGGGAAACCCTCCAAGACGTGACATGGAGAGGTACTTCTGCCCAGAGAGGACAAACAAGGCTAGTCTCCAGACCCAAACCTCATGACTGAATCACTGCTCCTCAGATGATGATGTGTCCAGAGGGTGTAACAACCATCTCCACGCCCTAGGTAACAGCAATTTTTAATGCTCTGAGGGACAGTCCTGCCATCCTGCCACAGAGGAGAGCAGCTACCATGGTGCCCTCTTTTCTGTGCAGACTTAGCATAAGGACATACAGCCCAGGTAGGTTCTGAAGCCAGATTAGATTTGATAAGCAGGTATCTTTATTTCTAAATGTCTTGATATTAGAGGGAGAGCAAATAGACCTGCAGATGAACAAGACCTGCTTGACTCATATTTATACTGGTCACATTGGATCATCATTCGGAAGGGAACTGTTCCCATTATAAGGCATCTTTCCCCATGCAGTATGCAGAAATGATCAAAAAGTGAGTTTTTCCCTCAACAGAGGAAGAATGCATTTGTATTAAAAGGTGTCTGTAGAGAAACAAGAAAGTTGCTTCACAGCTCTGCTTAACTCTATTCCTGAAAAAAATCCACTCAGACCGTGGTGCATCTGAAGACAAAAGCTCAGCCCTGAATGCACGGGCCCCCAGCAGCTGCAGTCTGAGTGTGAGCGTGAGGGAGCAAGAGGAGTCTGTGTGCTGTGCCCCTGGCAGCCTTGCCTCGTGCCCCTGCAAAGACAAGTGCATCAGCACAGAGGTGCGAGATCAGGAAAGGAGCCCAGGCTTGAGAATACAGCAGGAGAGAGCAACAGATGAGGTTGGGAAGAGGCAGCTGGTAACAGGGGAACTAGAAGTAGCAGGACATACAGGCAGGGCCAACTTAAGGGTCCTAGGAAGATGTGAAAACTTGGATCTAAGAGGACACATGGAAATTAAGTCATGAAATTAGCACAAGTAACTGAACCCTTGAGGGGAAGTTGTAGATTCATGTCTTGCTGATGACAAATGTGTGCCATGTCAATGATGCTGGGAAAGACCTGCTGGCTGCCTCAGCTTGCTTTTAAAAAATCCAGATGCAGTCAGCTACAGCAGTGATGGGTGGATGTTGCCCTCCCGTGGTGAACCCTGCATTTTCCCAGCAGTCACAGAGCAGTACATCAACTGTAGGGCTCATGGCCCTCATTTCCAAACACACCACCAGGCCAGGCTTTTATTTCCCAGTGGTTACAAATGCACCATAATTTGAACATCAATGTTTGCCCCCCCACAACCTTGTCATTATTCAGATGTTTCCTGTTTTGTTTGACCAGAGCCCGACAGCACACAAATTACCAATATGGGTATTCCCACTGTTCTGTCAAGAACAAATGTAATTACTCATGCTGTGAAAGTGTTACCAGTTTGAACGGCAGTTGTTTCATTAATTTGGTTTAATAGCTCCAGTTGCATGTTGCAATGAAAGCAATTTGTCCTCCAGCTGCCTCTATGTGGCACTGACAGTGCTAATGCCACAAATTTGTTATGTTGAAGTAGAAATCCTTGAAAAAAATTAACAACTTCTATTTCTTACAATTTTATCAAAGTTCCATTACCAAGCTTCAGACTTCCATACTAGGATCTAGTTGAACATTAACAAATATATAGAGAGCATGAAATTTTTATTTCCTCAAGCCAGATCAGTAAAGACATAATTTTCAATTTTCAAAGTAATTTATCCTGTGTTCCTAGGAGCTTCTGCATTAAGTAGCAGTTTACAGCCAAAACCTGTAACTAGGTGGGGCTCACTACACCAGGGGACAGAAGGTGAAAAAACAGCAAAATTGAAATAGCTGTTTTCTCACTTCCTATCACTCGCACAACTTCACTAGGAGATGAAAGGGATACATTAGTACAAGCACACTGCTCCCTTTAAAGTTCTAGCTACAGCTGTTTTCCTTTTGAATTAGCAAACAAAGTAAGAGATAGCTCTACATGAACCCAGGTATTTATGGGTTTTTAAAATCACAACCCTGAACAGATTCAGAAAACCAGAGCTTGGCAGCAGTAAAAACTGATAAACTGTTGTTGTCCACTGAACTGTATCTAAATGAAACTAATCTGGGGAAAGGCAAAAGAGTAATGATGAAACATTACTAATTTTTTATCAATGACAGTAAATCTTTGCACATTTATCCTCCAACAGTTCCAGAAATAAAACCAGTCCTGTAATTAGTAAACTTGTTTCTACCCTTCTTCCTCTATCAACACTCTCTGAAGGTTTTTGTTTGACTCAAGTGAGGTAGTCACAGCAAAAACCAATCAGAACATGACCTGCTAGCAAACCGTGGCTAGTAAAGAGCTTCCTCTGCCCTACGTGACTCAAGTAATGCCAAGTTGGTATTTGTAACACTTCCCTCCCTTTTGAAATCTAAGAAATTGTGCATTAGTTCTGGTCTACCACTTGTTTCTTGCTTATAGTTTCTCAGGCAAGGCACCTTACTAATCAGTTTTACTCTACCACTCTAAGATCGTACTGGGGACCTTTTGAATAAGTGCACTCAACTGTGGCACTACAAAGTTCTGGGAAAAACCCTCACTTGGCTGATACCCCTGGGAAAAAATCCCTCCCTAATGCTCAAAAATCAGGAAGAGGACAACAAGAAAAGAAAAAAATTGAAGCAACTGGAAGCATGGAATACAGTTCCTTTAAATCTTCAGATTGAAACTTCATACTTAATATATTAAACATATGAGAATTACTGGAGGCTAAAATCATTAGCTAATATTTGATTAACTAATTAAAATAGTGACAGACCTCTTAAAATGAGAATCCTGGGCTTTCCCCATTAGAAACAATGATAAATGATCTATTAAATTTCAACCTGTTTAAGAAAAGATGCAACAATACTTCTGAAACAAGTCTTGAAACCACCAGTGCTAAATTGTTTTATTTCCAACAACTAGCCATTACAGTATGTGAAACAAAAAGTGTCCAGAATAAATAGCTGAAGATGAAGCATCAGAATACTACCGTCTTCGCTACTGCTGTGGCCCCTTAATGTTTCCTGCTTTTCAACCTTCACTCTTCAGATTCTCCAGGTCTACGGATATCATCAATCTTCAGGATCATTCTAACAACCTGAGTGGCCAGAGAAATCTGCTGTTTCTTGCCAATCAAGGTTTCTATAACATGCTGCTGCTTCATATCTGCCAAAAGAAAGCAGATGAATTAGATACCCTTGTGAAATCATAAATACTTAACCTGTAAGTGTTAGTAATTAGTAATAGTAAATTCCATATCATTTCAAAGAATATTTTGAAATCACTACTCCTGGCCACTGTGGTTTACAAACACAGTTTGTACAAACTAGAGTTTTAATCTGGGTTCTTACCAAAGATCTCAGGACATTAAGATACAACTTTTTTTCCCACTAGGTTATGCTTTTCAAAAAGTAATGCAGAATGGTGAAAAACAAAATTTCCATACACATACGTTAAAAGCACTCTAAAGGCTGAGAAAATGCTAAAGAAATGAAAGGTCAAATGCCATCAAACAGGAATACCTAATCAAAGAAAGGTTATGAATGTACAAATTACAGTTTACCACATTCTTTTCTGAAAAAACCAACAGAGTAAGTAAAAAGGTGAAACGTGTAGATCCAGTTGAAGATTTTATACACTGGCTTCTTAGTTTTCTGTATTTGCTCCAGGTTTACATATGCAGACATACTGATGTGAACATCATTGTCTACAAAGATTTCCAGCCTTTACTTCTTCACAAGCCGTTTCTCAAAACGACTGTTTTTAGGACTGCAGCGTAACCTGGATCACTAAACCTGCAGTATTTAAAGCACAGCCTGCTTGCCTCATCCTAAGAGCAGCCTTCTTTCCTTTACTACAGTATCAGTCAACATCTTCAACTAATCTTGCCACCAAACAGAGGCTTTCAGACAATTACACATTTTCTTCCTAGCAGACATACATATATTCTCCAAGCACATTCCCATTTATTATGGCGAGGCACAAGAGTTAGAATAACTCAAGTGATGCACAGGTTTAAAACAAAGCACAGTGAACATTCTGAGCTTTTGAGAAAGAAAACCTCTATCTCCATGTTGCAGTTCTTACCATTTGTTCCTTTCTGCAAACAGTCAATGCCCAGGGCAGGATTATTTTCTTTCACCTGCCTTGCCCGCACTTCGGTCATTGTCTGTATTGGATTCATACCACTGTTCTCTGAGAGGGCCATGGGAATTACCTCCAGGGCATCTGCAAAAGCTCTCACAGCATACTGTTCCAAAGATGGGCACTAGAGGAGAAGAAATTCAAATTCATAAGCTAATAAACTCCAATGTTAATAAAAGCAGATTTTCATACTAAATAAAAATATATCCACACAATAAGCAGATTTTATTTGGAGTATAGTAATGAAATAAATAACTCTGAATCATAACTACTTGAAAATTAGAAAAAAAAAATATTAAACTGCTCCTAGCACAGAAATAAAAAAAATACTGGTAGTGAGAGACAGGAAGGGTAACTATTAACATTGGTTATCAGGGAACATCAGAAAGCACATGTTACAGAACTTTCTGGAAAATCTTTGAAGTTCTTCTGGAATCTCTTAAAGCAGGCTCAGTCCTTCACGCATTGAATAAAATTTTAACTGTCCTTTCTTACCTTATCTGCTGCCTCACTGACTGCCAAGGCACAAGATATTTCAGCTGCACCACCACCATACACAATGCGATTGTCACGAACGAGATTCCGGATTACGCACAAGGCATCGTGAAGAGAGCGCTTTGCTTCTTCGATGATCTGGAATTACACAACAGCATGTGTTTGACAAGACACACATCTGGAGGCTGTGAAGATATAATTCCTAATACAGACATGCAAATTGCACATAAACTCTTAAGATTTTTTTCATGGCTCCAATGCAGCTGTACTATTGCTACATTATCCTACTTAAAAATAGAGAATGTTAGACATCCAGTGGCAAAGAATAAAAATATGCTCAAAAATATACTGTTATTTGTTAAACCTCTAATTCAGAGATAACAAAAACTTACATGAAAAGGTTTTTAATCTTGCATATTCATAAGACACAAAACACTGAACTTTAAACGCAAACATTACTGTCAGACTGCAATATCTGTCCACTTCTCACTTGAACCAATGTAGAAGATTTAACGAAAACACTAACCTTTAAAGCAGTATTTCTGCTTCTTTAAAAGAAAATTTAAGACTAGAGTATGCTCTTTTTTACCAAAGGTTTTTAATTTAAAGTAGAACTTGACCTATAGCAAATACAATTTAACAACAATAGTGCAACTGAAACCCAGTTTAAGTACATAAGCACTTAAAGTGGTCTCAATTCAGGGGAAATGGGGGATATAGGGTGTGGGGATATATAGTTTGCAGTAGTTTGGGGGTTTTATTTGAAATTATTTTGACTGGACTAAATCACAAGTGATACAACTAGGTCTACAATAAAATCAAATCTTTCAAAGATGCTAATGTCTTTACTCATAAAAGTGACCCACTCATGAGAAAAAAAAATTAAGAGCATCCACAGGTAGAATTATGTTTGTATTTATGAACTATATGGTCTAATAGAGAGAAAATTAAAGTTGTTGTTTGAAAACATAAGATGTCAATCTAACAACCTACTTCTGACACATAGTCCTGACTGCCTACAAGCCTTACCCTTCCTATTTGCCCACACTTCAAGGAAAACATAGAGAAGTAGAGAAGAGTGTATTGATATGTATTACAAAGAATCTACACATTCTGCAACTGTGTATCAAAGGCAGCATCTCACCATTTTATTTCCTCCTCTAATGAAAATGGTCACGGCTCTGGAGTTCTGGCACTGCTCGATGAGGAGCATCCTGTCCTTGGTTGTTCCGAAGGAGATCTCCCGCACGACTCCCGCAAAGCCCAGTTTCTCTGCCGTGAGCTCGCAGAAGCGCGGCACGATGCGCCCTCCCGTCGCAATGGCGATTAACTGAAGTGAACAGCCAGCACTTATTGTAACAGCATTTTTCCATGGTGTTTTTCAGGACATAACACCAGTGGAAAAGCATCTGTCAAATGCTGACTCCAAAGGTTATTTTGCCATCACTTCAAACTACTTCAGCCAATGTTTTGCTTCTGCAAACAGGAGAACTGAAGAAAAAACTTTCCTAGACACCTAAAACTATTAAGTAATATACACATGCTCCAATAATAAACCATGATACCCTTCATGGAAGTTTCTTTTCACAAATTCCCAATGATTTTTCTCCAATACCCACCCACATACACAATTATGCAGTGATAGCCAGAAAGCCTGAACTTTTAGCTGGTACAGCCTATTACTTCATAAAAGTTTTAACAACTGGTACAAAGCCCAGTTTCACTTACTTCTATTTCAGGTCCACCAACCCAACGCACAGCAGGCAGCTCATTCTGCAGCAGCAGGTGATTTGCCTCATCATCAAAACCCCACTGGCAAATGGCAAGGTTTGCACCAGTGTCTTTTATCTAAAAGCAACACAAATCATCAACCTTCTGATCAGAACTAACAACGGAATGAAAAACACTCCTCATGGTTTTAATTGTCCCGATTTTCTCAAAAGACAACTCTCAACAAGAACCCTCTGGCACACACAGAGATCAAAATATATCTTAAACAAGCTGGTATCTCTTGCTTACATTAAATTAACTTTGATTCATAGCATTACAACAGCTTGAATGTTGCTTCCCACAAGGATTAGCAACTCATTTACAGGAATAAATCAATGCACTATGCTGTTTGTTTCTAAAGGCTATGAAAGACAAAGAAAACAGAAATAATCCTAAAGGATACCTGCTTCACCATCTCTTCAAACTTCTCCTTTTCATATTTCTGCAGTGCCTTGTAATCATCCACAGATGTGACATCAAGCTTATGTTTGGTTTTAGGCTTAGGTGGTTCAAATGGACAAGTCAGGATTGCAATTTTAGCATCTTTTAGCTCCTGGGCAATTAAAAAAAAAAATAAATTATTTTTGACCTCATTAACATCTCTTTCTTGTATTTGCAAAACATACAGATGTATCTTTATAAACACAACCACACAAGGAAATGTGAAGATCATTTAACTTATTCTAAAGTTAAGTAAGTGCAACTAAATAATTCTGTCAATAGTTTCAATAAACCACTTAGAATCACTTAGACAGCTCCAAGACCTGTCCAAGGCTGTTTAAGCCCTTAACAATCTTTACCAGCCATGCCTTTTTATGATTTAAATGGCCAATGTTTAAAAAACCAAACTATTCCTATCCACTGAGAATACCACTTGTCTTTGTAACAACTTTTCAACCATTAGATGACTGTTATTTTTCATTAGTCTTCCTTTTTAGAGGATAAATATTGTTACTTGCTAGATTAATATTTTAGAACAGTGGAAGTTTTCTGAAAGTACACTGCTCAAAGACTTGGAAACCTTATCTATACCAAATATTAAACAAGGACAGCTTCTGGGGTGTTCCAAACAGAACAACATGGCAATTCATAAAGGTTAAGAATCTTGACACTGCATTGCACTAAGCATATTAAGCATATCACACCCCAGGAATAATTATTTCTATGTAACACAGCCCTGCACCTGTCCTCACTTAGCAGTATAGTAACTCCTCCCTTTCACTACAATTTCTGAAAAATTTCATGCTTCTTGCCCCTTCCTCTGTTGATACATGGGTGAAAAGCCAAACCTAACCACAACACTGTGTAAATACTTAAAAAATGGTAGGGCAACATTTGAGGTGGGCTAGAAATTCTTATTTAAGCCATTACACACAAGTGACACATGCAAGGACATCACTTACTTTAGGCATCTGTGGATGACTGAAATCTTTATCCACAATCACTCCTTTAACCAACTGTGTATCTTCCAGTCTACCACCCACTTTGCCTTGCACTTTGATCAGCTCAAAATCAACATCTTTACGCTCCATGTCTGCTACAGTCAGTACAGCATTCACAGCAATCTCTGCCATTTGCCTGTGGCAGCGGTTAACTCTAGGTTGGAAAAAAATACAATCACGTTATACTCCATTTCCACAATTTGGAAGAAAAATCTGATTCTATCAATCAATATTAAACAGCAAGAAGTACCACTATAGCAACCAACTTCTGCACATTACATTAAAAGAGGGGGTCCTGCTTGTTTGTACACAGAAATAGAAGGTGCTGGCTACAGCAGAAAACAGAGCACACAATACAGCTGGTGTGAGGAACCTTTGTCAATGGAGTCTCAACACAGATTTGGAACAAGTCAGGAGAACTAAACTACTAAAGACTATTCATGAAACAGAAACCACTTAAAGACAACTCTTCAAAGAGCTCTTGAAAAGGTTGAACTCTTTAAAGAGTAAGACCTCTGCAAAGGAAGCCCTTCCAATGCCTGAATTTATGAACTACATAAAACCATAAAGGAAAATGAACTTATGGAACCAGCCTAAGTTAAAATTTCTTTAGCGGGAAAAAAAACAACCCCACCAAAATATGACATTATTTTTAACAGATTTACATTACTTTTGGAACCTGCTATGATGCAGAAACCTGGAACTAATAGGTTAGAATTAAATTGATGCTGCAGCTGTTTAATTTCATGGAACTGACCCTTTGGAGACAAAGGATTCACAATTTCTTATCCTGAGACAGGAGTCCAATGAGGAATTACCCAAAACATAGAACAGCCTTCAGGAGCACTCCAATAACACAAGTAATTTAATAATCCACCAAAACACCAGGATTTCTCCTTTCCACGCAGAGGATTTTCAATGGAAGGGTAAATATTCATCCAATATTCAGTTTTTGGGACTTACACTTTAGAGCCCAGAGTTGTCTTTGCTGTCTGGATCAGAGGCTCAATGTTCTGTGGATCAACTGGGAAACTGTCACTGATTTTGTCGAGATGCTCAATGGCAATGCGTGCTGCCTGCTCATAACCGTCTGCTATTCTGATGGGGTGAATGCCTCGGTCCAGCAACTGCTCAGCCTGCTCCAGTAATGCTCCAGCCAGAACTATTAAAAAAAAAAAAAAGGAAAATGAAGTTTTACTCTTGATTAGAACATATATTTAAGCACATAATCAACAGATTTAAAAAGCACACTTTTTGATTTTTCTGCAATATTTCAAGAGTTCAAGGTTTCCTAAATAACAAAAAAAACCATTAAAAACCACTACTTGCTTTGCTTAGCAAGAAAACCATATTATGTTAAGAACAAAATGAAGCACAGGCATCAAGGCAAGACAAGGAGATTACAGAAGAAAATTATGCAGAAATTTTTTGAAAGTACCAAGGGGGCTCTCAGCACTACCTTAAAATGTAACCAAACTTCAAAAAGACACAAGACTTCTTCCAGATTAGAAAACTTCTAATACAAGAACTGACAAGAATACTGCAACAATAAATACTCCAAACAAGCGCTACAGAAAAGCTACTGTTATTTCTCACAATTTTAATAGCTGAAGCAGCTTTTAAACCTGAAAAGGGAAGCTAAACTTAAAATACTTTCTTACCAACAACTCCAGTAGTTCCATCCCCAATCTCATCATCTTGAGATTTAGCCAGCTCCACCATAAGTTTGGCTATCTGGTGATCCACATCCATCATATTCAGGATGGTAGCACCATCATTTGTCACAGTCACCTCGCCATCCTTGTCCACCATCATTTTATCCAAGCCTGAAAAATGTATATTCAAAGGATGAAGGAAAATTTTGAAAATCTGCCCCAAATAATTACTGGGAGAGAACCACTACAAGATTTTCACTGTTACCATTAGGCCCAAGGGATGTTCTCAGAGTACTTGCTACAGCCTTCGCTGCCATTATGTGAGACTGTAAAACAAAGGATAATAAAGACAGAAGTTAAGTCATTATCATGTATTCCGAAATCACAATATTAAGCTAAGGAAAACACAGCGAGTAGTGCAAATGCTGTAATTTAACTGACAACGACTACGACTGAAAAAGAATCAGTATGTGTGTATCGGTTTTATGACAGAAACATTTCCTGTGCCTTTTCTTCTATAGATTGCACTGGCTCTGCTAAAGCATGCAAAAGCAGAGCAGCCAAATGACAGCCCTAATGCTCAAAGGAGGGAGCAACAGAAGCCGGCAAAGATAAAAAGAGAAGGCAGTGCAATTTTACCCATCCCAGAATCATCACAGGATGGTTTGGCTTGGAAAGGACCTTGAAGATCATCCAGGTCCCACGCCCTGTCAGGGGCAGAACACCTTCCACTAGACCAGGTTGCTCAGTGCCCCATTCAACCTTCCCCTGAACACTGCCAGGAATGGGGCATCCACATTGTCTCTGTTCCAGTAGGGATTCGTACCACCCGCACTCAGCCCCAGCCTTCCTTCGCGGCCGAGCCCCAGGCGGGGTCTGAGGGCCGGGGCAGCGGGGAGCTGGGCAGGAGCCGCGGGGAGGGGAGCGCCGGCGGTGACGGCCCCAAAGCCCCGCAGCTCCGGGGCGGATCCAGGCACGGAGATCGCACAGACGCCGTGCCGCGGATTCCCAGCCCCGGGGCTATCCCTTCTCTCTTCCTCCATCTGGGCCTAGTCCGGGCTCCATCCGCCCAGCGCCGCGCCCCAAGGGCTCCATGCTCCCGCCCCCCGCGGCAGCATGGCACGGCACAGCACAGCATGGCGCGGCGCGGCCCAGCCAGCGCGGGCCCGCGCACCGCCCCGGCGGCCGCCCCGCCCGCTCACCTTGAGCGCCTCCAGCCCCATGAGGCGCGTCTTGCGCTCCTGGTCCTTCAGGATGAGGAAAGGCCGCCCATACTCGTCAAACGCCAGAGTCCCCATGGCCGACATGGCTGCGCCGCCTGCTCCCACCGCCGCCGTCCGCGCGCACCGCCCGGAAGCCGCCGCGCCCGCCGCGCCACCGCGCACCGCCCCGCGCCTGCGCAGCAGCCACACCCGCGCCCTATTTCGCGGGCGGGACCTTTGTGGCGCCCCCAGCGGAGCCTTCTGGAAGCCGCCCGGCGCTGGCGGCCGCACCCCCGCCTCCCGGGGGCGGGGAGGGAAGGAGGGAGGACGGACTGAACGAGGCGGAATACGGGCGGCGGGCGAGGTGACAGCGGGCTGCGAGGGGTGACGTGAGGGCAGAGGAAGGAGGACACGCGGTGAAAAAAGTGTGCGCGGCGCTTCTCTCCGGAGCGCCTTCGGAAAGGTTTCAGTCCCCTACCTCTTCACAGTGAAGTGGTACGGCCCTTCCCTATAAATGCTGCAGGCCGAGCGTGACCCTGGGCTGGTTATGTGCGGGTTGGGGTGTGCAATGGAGTGTCGCTGTGTCCCGGGGAAAGGTTCCTCGCAGGGAAGGAGCAGTAACTCCCGGACTGTCCCGTCGCGGCTCCCGGGCGGTCCGTGGCGGGGAGGTTCCTGCCTGCGCCGCCCTGGAGCTGATCTGGGGCGCGCTGCTGCGCGCCCGCGTGTGGAGGGCCGGGGCTTTCAATGGCATTCCTGCTCCCTCAGCTTTTCAGCAGCCGTAGCTCGGCTGGAGCGGTATACGGTGGTTTTCCCCTCTCTTACACCCTAGCTCTTTGCTACAAGATACTGCTTTGTGCCAAGTGAGCGAAAGCACTCTGTCGGTCCGCAGGCGCGATGTCGCGGGCGCTGGCGGAGGAGGGAGCGGGCGGCTCCCGGAGCGGCGGCTGGGGGCTGCTGGTCACGGCCGGCCTGGGAGGGACCCTGGCGGCCCTCTATGCCGTGGCCACCCCCTTCGTCACCCCGGCCCTGAGGAAGGTGTGCCTGCCCTTCGTTCCTGCTACCGCCGCTCAGATCCAGAATGTGCTGAAAATGCTGGAAAACAGAAGTGGCTCCCTAGTTGACATTGGTAGCGGGGATGGCCGCATTGTAAGTTTTGGATGTTGCCTTCCTTTTAGATCACCTCTTAAAATGTGCCAAGGTGCCGGGGCTGCGTTTTCTCACACTTGAAAATGTATTGTCTCTTGCATCCGGTGGTTGTGTCCGAGTCTCAGTTTTGATGAGTAATAAATATTTTTTGCTGCAGTCTTACCTGTAGCTTGACCAAGGTAATGGACAAAATGTCACTGTGGTGACTGGAGGGAATCACAGTGCATTCACTTGAAAAGATGCAATCTTTTGAGTCTTGGTACTGGTTGATGAAGAGCTGTGATTCCACAAAATGTGTAGTTGCAGCAAGGCTGTGAGATGCTTAATGTATAAGTGTGATAGAAATGCAAAAAGAAGCGAGCAATGAGCGTTGGATTATAAAAAGAAAAATCCGGGTGTGATTAGAACTGTAGTATTCACACCTTTGTGCTTCCCCACTTTCAAATCCATGTGGTGAAACTAGGATAAACACCAAGAGAAATGGTGAGAATCATGAAAGAAGAAGTGGTACTGTGTTTCCAGGGTATTGCTTGAGCCCCAGTTTGTGAAATGTGGTGAGGATACAGTGGAGAATGGTGTGGTTTGGTTTTTCTTCTGTTGCTGTGACATTTTGTGTGTTTTTTCATAACTATCTGCTTCAAGTCAGATTTAGCTACAGGGTGGTAGTTTTTGATGGAAACACATAACTTCTTGTATGCTACCTTTATCCATGTTTTATGTGAATGAATCAACTATTTGTCCATGTAAAAAAACCAAACAAAGAAATATTTGAAACCCCAACTCTGTGGAGATGACTTGAATTGTGCCTGGGTAAGAAAAAGACCAAAAAACTTAAGCATGAGATAACTGCAGTTTCTGATGCCCTCTCTGATCATCATTCTGACTCTCATCAGAGGTATCTAATTTCAATAGGTAACGTGTCATTAATTCTGATATAATATAATGGAGACTGAAGACTATTTGGAAAGCCAGGTGCCTAAAAGTGAATGCTTGGTGCTTCCTTGATGCATCTGTCCTGAAAAAGTCTGTTCAGATGCTTTTAATTATTGAGCACTTACTCAGGTGTAATTGGTGGATAAATATGAAGATATTTACCACATCTCCAAGTGTTGTAAAAATATCAGATTCTTTTGGTGAATTTGCAATTACTCTGTGTGTGATGGAAGATGTATTATTTTAACAGTGTGAAATACACAGTCCAGGTAAAGCTATTTGAGAAGTTCTGTTAAGAAATATGTACTTCCTGATTTCACCTTGCTTGTTTTGTAATTGATAGATCATCAGGTGATTCCTGATTAGAAGTTAGCAGTAACCTTTTAAATTATGTCGGAAACCTTTATTATAGAAATCAGTGCATTTTTTGATTTTTTAAAAAAATGTAGATCAACAGATTACTTTTAGGCTCTTTCTGTTGGTGTGTCATTTTGGTTCTTATTCAGGGTCTGCTCAAGTACCTATCTCTCAATGCTTTTCAAACAAGTGGTCTAACTTTGAGTGTTTGACCACTGTTCTCTCTCCATAAAGAATGTTGCTACTCTTTAATTCCAAGACAGTGTCATGAATGTGTTAAATTAAAATTTATGTAAATCACAGATGTACTGCAAGCTCCCAGCTTTGCCCTGTGAATGTTTGTTTTCATTTTGTATGCTTGGCTATATTTCAGTTAGACTAGTAATAATAGTAAAATGTAGTTTTGAGTTTTTGTTCTCTATACAGCTGATCTGTTGGGCATTAAAACTACTGTGACTTAGAAAAGTGCTTTCCTTTGGTTTATATTTTAAATATAACTGTGTGCTCCTGTTTAGTTGAATAGACTTTTATGTTTCTAAGTGCAGATTTATTTTCTTCCTTGTAGGTGATAGCAGCTGCAAAAAAGGGATTCCAGGCTGTCGGTTATGAATTGAATCCCTGGCTAGTCTGGTACTCCAGATATCGTGCCTGGAGAGATGGGGTACATCAGAACACCAAATTTTATATTTCAGACTTATGGAAGGTATGTAGTGAATTATGTAAGAATGGATCTGGGATGATTGAGAGATTTTATAAGTTTGGAAATACTTTCCTGAAAGAGCTAAATACTGTCTGACCAAGGTGCTATATTGGGCTTTGAGAAAAGTACTTGTGCTGGGAATCTGGTTTCTATGGGCTCACTATACTCAGGTCTGCTGCTTTTGTGATTTATTCAAGTGCTTCCTTTATCAGTAGAGGCTCCTTGAGCAAGCCTGGGCCTGATGAATGTGGGAGGGTTTTTTTGTCTGTAGAGGTGTTTGTGTTTTCAGAGGAGCATAGGAGAACTTCATGGTGCTGAGTGGAAGAGCTCAGTCATTATAATGCCTAGAAAGTTTTTATAGCTAGCTAACATTTAACAAAAGAAGGGGCAAACTTAAAGTATACATGATTTTATTATATACAGGAGTTGTGAAAATAACCCTTTAGTTATTAGTAAAGTCATGTAGGTATTTTCTGAATTAATACTTTCTGTGCTTCTAGAATTGCTGTTCCATATTCTTGGCCAGACAGGAGAAGTTTTTTTGCTGTTCAGCAGTATAAAGTTTTCTTTATGTGGAAGCTTTTGTGATGAAAAATTGGTAAGGGATCTCCTTACATTTTTGTGGTCTAAATCCTTGTTGAAAGAAGTGCAGCTAGAGGAATTACGAGAAAAGAATGGTGAGAATTTCTCCAACTGTAAATGCCATGTTCAATAAGATTTGTTCTCAAATTTTATTTTAGGTTTCTTTTTCCCATTATAGAAATGTTGTTGTTTTTGGAGTACCTCAGATGGTAAGCTTGCTACTGATTTTTTATTTTTATTATATTATTGTATTTTATTATACTGTCTAATTACTTGTTACAATGTTTAGTTATTTTAATGCCAAGGTGTTCACTGTTAATACAGTAATCTACAAAATGAATCAACCTGAAGATGGTCAAAGGTAGTCAGTAATAATTATAGAATCATAGAATATTAAGGATATTAAGGATTGGAAGGGACCTTAAGTATCATCAAGTCTCACCCCCGCTGTGCATGGGGTACTTCCCATTAGACCAGTTGCTCAAGGCCTAATCCAGCCTAGCTTTGAACAGTGCCAGGGTTGGGCCATCCAGAACCTCCCTGGGCAACATGTTCCAGTGTCTCACCACCCTCACAGTAAAGAATTTCTTCCTAATGTCCAATCTAAATTTCCCTTTCAGTTTTTATCTGTTCTCCCTTGTCATATCTCTACAGTTCCTGGTGGAACTGTACAGCTTCTCTGTATGCTCCTTTCTGATATTGGAAGGTTTGTATGAGGTCTCCACCCAACCTTCTCTTCTCTAGTTCCAATGCCCCTGCCATAAGCAGGGACACTTTTGACTAGACTAGGTTCCTCTAAGCCCCATTCAACCTGGTTTCAACAATTCCATGGCTGGGGCATCCACAACTTCTCTGGGCAACCTGTTCCAGTGCCTCACCAACCTCATGTGAAAAATCTCTTCCTTATACCAAATCTAAACCTACTCTGTTTGAAGCCCTTCCCCCTTGTCCTGTCACTACATATGCTTGTAGAAGGTTCCTCTCCATGTTGTAGGCTCCCTTCAGGTACTGGGAGGCTGCAGTTAGGTCCCTTGGAAGCCTTCTCTTTTCCAGGCTGGACAAACCCAATTCTGTCAGCCTGTGCTTCTGTATTGCTTGTTCCTTTGCTAAGGCAGGTGCGAGATGAAGTGAAGGAAGAGCTTTATGGGATGCTACACCATACAGCATACACTGAAAACATTTCTGCAGCAGTAAACCTTCATATTCTGTGTGGTTTTATTTGCTGGTTTGTTTTTTTCAACAGCACCAGAAGTAAATCTCTACTTCAGATTGCAATTGTAACCCGTATTGGAATCTGAAGTGGATATGTGTGGGATATTAGTGAGTGCTGTGATGTTCCTCGTGCTGCCAGCCCTGGGTGTTATGTGCTCCCTTGCCTGGGTTCCAGCAGGGGGCACTGGAAACGTTTGGATTTGCAGTCAGGAATTCTGCCATTGCACCGAGAGGAAAAGTGCTGGTGAGGAAAGCTGGCTCAGTAAACTAGGAATAAACAAATACCCTGGGGTAATTGTGAGTAAACCCAGCAGAAATACTGAATCAACTTTTAGGTGTAATAAAGCAGGATACATTAGTTACAGCTGTGATAGAAAGGGTAGCTATAGGGCTCAGAATAACTTTTGTAGATGCAGTAAATACTAGGTTAAATTCTTTCAGCAAAAGTACTGGCATAAATGCAACAGATGCAAACATACGAACCTCTGTGTTTCCTGAACATTCATTTGCTTATGATCCCCTTTAAATTTACTTTAGAAGTTCTTAATGCTCAGCTTCCTGAATGACTAAATTAATTTTCTAGAAACCGTAATGCATTTCTTGTTTTTTACTGAGGAACAACAGATCTCTTTTGCTTTTTTAATAATGCTGGCTTGATTTGATGCTTTCACACAGTGCTTTTATTTCATAGCCGAGATTAGCTTTAAAAACTTCAATTTATTGATCTTCAGGGAAGACTAAGACCTCTCTTGTTCTTGCAAGCATCTGGGGTGAAGGTATGTTTGAGTTATGGCAGAGAGAGACTTACTTGTTCAGGGTAGGATGATGGTGTTCATGTTTGCATCTCCTGTGTGTTTTAACTGATTATATACTGTACAAAAGGTTTACTAAGCTATGTATCTGTGTTGACACACCAAAAAATTCCCCCAATCCCTGGCTTGACATAAAATACAATACGATTGTAACACCTAGTGTAACTGATATATTTAGATTAAAAACTTGTTTGACTGGTTCAAGGATATAATTATTTTTGACTAAACTTGGCTGAGCTATTAATGATACTTTCTAATTTCTGCTAATATGGACATGCAGTGTCACTAATTTTCATAATTACTCCTAAAAAATTGGTCCATGTCTATATTTATATTTTCTGTAGCAAAAATTTTTCTGGTGTCTCAACTCAGTTTTGGATAACAAAGTGGGCTTATTTTTCTAGTTTGTTTAAGGTGCTAGTAGGCTTATTTTTATAGGTGTTTAAGGCAGGAAAAATGTTTCAAAGCATTTAGAGTGCAGGTGAAGTCAGAGCCTTAAAAATATTTGGAGGTAACTCTTTGGTATATTAGATCTATGACTGTAATTTTCCTAAAGTATTCCATTGTTAGCTTAAATGTAGCTATAATAGGATGTTAACATCAAAGACACACCCTGCATGTATGTGATAATGGAAGCTCTTTGTAACCTTTGGAAATACTTTTTCTTTAGTCAGTCTTATTTTCTAATGTTCTTTTGGGTTTTGTTTATTTTATAGTTTTTGGTGAAATTCTATGTATTTTTGTCTCTGTGACTTAAGTTATATTTGTAAATAACTACTGTTCTTGAAATTTTTTAATGTTTAAACATTGCATCATAATAACCAAAGTAATTAGCTTTTTACATGTAGCAGAAGTAGCCTGTAGAGTTTGCCATTAAAATTGCTCATTCAGATAGATACAATATATAGGAATAAAAGAAATTCCAAATGGATGTGCACTGCTGATCTGCTTAAATATACCATCAAACTTTTCCAAAGGACAAAAGTGTCTAAATCTTTTAGGTTTCTTTTTTTTTTTTTTTTTTTTCTCTAGAACATAATCACTATCTGGGATGGAAAAGAAATTTATTTTAAGTCTATATATGTTATTTCTCACTTAATCCGTGGCAGAATTTGCAAAACACTTATTAGAAAACGAGTATGTGACTAGCAGGGTGTTGCTCTGTTCTAGGAAAGTAGTGATATTTCCCCTGACTTTCATATCCTCTCAGTTTTTGTGAATGGAGGAAAGCTGGACTGTAGGTGTTCAACCAAGGAGAGTTGCATAGAAGTGTGTGACATGGTTCCCCTCAGCATCCTACTCTCTAAATTGGGGAGAGATGGATTTGGTGGATGGGCTGTTCAGTGGATAAGGAATTGTCTGGATAGCTGCATTCAGAGGGTCAGTGTCTCCATGTCCAGATGAAGATCAGTTACAATTGGTGTCCATCAAGGGTCTGTATTAGGAGCAGTCCTGCTTAATATCTTCATCAATAGCATAAAACAGTGGGATTGAGTGAATGCTCAGAAAAATTTGCAGATGACACCAAGCTGTGTGATGCAGTTGAAGTGCCTGAAGGACAGGATGCCATCCAGAGGGAGTTGACAAGAATTGGGCCCATGGGAATCTCATGAGGTTTAACAAGACCAAGTGCAAGGTGCTGCACCTGGGTCAGGGTAACCCCAAGTACCAACCCAGGCGGGGATGAACAGATCCGGAGCAGCTCTGACCAGAAGGACCTGGGGGTGCCTGGTGGACATGACCCAGCAGTGTGCATTCACACCCCAGAAACCAAAAGTATCCTGGGCTGCATCCAAAGCAGAGTGGCCAGCAGGGGAGGGAGGAGATTCTGCCCCCCTGTTCTGCTCTGGTGGTACCCCACTTGGAGTGCTGCATCCATCTCTGGGCACCCCAGCACAAGACAGGTGTGAACCTGTTGGAGTGGGTTCAGGGGAACTCCTTTCCTATGAAGGCAGGCTGAGAGACTTGGGTTATTCAGCCTGGAGAGGACTTGACTTTGGGGAGACCATATTGTGACGTTCTAGTACTTAAAGGGGGCTTGTAAGAAGGTGGGGACAGACTTTTTAGTAGGGCCTGTAGGGACAGGACAAGGAGTAATAGTTTTAAACTAAAAGATGGCAGATTCATATTATATACAAGTAAGAAAAATTTTGTGACTAGGATGGTAGAATACTGGAACAGGTTGCCCAGAGTGGCAGTAGATGGGGACTGGATGGGGCTCTGAGCAACCTGATCTGGTTGAAGAGTCCCAGTCCATGGCGGGTGTTCAACTGGATTACTTCTAAAAGTCCCTTACAATCCAAACTATTCCATGATTCTACATTCTGTTTCATGGAATGCTGCTGAAGGGATTCACGTGCTTGTATTAACAGGGTGTGGATTCAACTAAGCTCAATTTCAGTATTATTTAACATAACAGTATTTTACCATAGAGTGACAGCAGAATGTTTGCTTTGGGTTGTTGCCTGTGTGATGTTTGGAGTGTCCCAGGATTGGTCTTGGGATTGGACTGTAAATTGTGAGCAGTGATGACCTTTGAGTATCACACAATAGCTTGTGTACTGTAGTGTGTCATAAATAGCATAAATTCAGGGGGCTGAACTTTCATTCTCTCAGAGAAGAACCCCACTGAATAGAATCATGAATTAGAACATGCAAAGTCTTTGCCTGAAGTTTTAGTTGTTGTTTTTTATTTTTAATTTTAATTAAGGAATATTTTACAAGTTTTGATTTAATTTGTATATATTAAAGTAATGATTTCCTTGATCCCACCAGCTCGGGCTGTGGGACAATAACAATTTTCTTGTTTTATATATTCTTTGTGAAGGCATCAAAGCCAAAATATATATCATTAATACTTTCCTAAGATTTAAAAAAAAAAATTACTCAAATCTTGGATTTCACTTGACCACCTGAATTAGATTCTAAAGAGAATGCTCTTGTTTTTTACTGTTTCTGAGAGGTTTTTCTTGTAACTCAACAGATGCCACAGCTGGAGAAGAAGCTGGAAGAAGAACTTGAATGCAATGCCAGAATCATTGCCTGTCGCTTTCCTTTCCCTTGCTGGATTCCAGATCATACTACTGGAGAGGGAATAGACACTGTGTGGGCCTATGATTTGAAACATTCTAGAGGATGTGAAACAAAAAGCTTGGAAATCACACCAGAGACAGAATCTTAAACATCTAATTTGGTTTCTTACAGAAATTTTTAGCTTTGACTGGACCTGTCAAAGATAAGATTAATGTGGAGATAGCCCTGGCATATGAAGATGTGTATTCACTGTAAGAGCTGAAGTACAGTGATTGTCTGAAACCACACAAAGATTCTTGAAAGGTGGAGTTAAATGGCTTAATGTGGTGTTCTGGTTTAACCCCATCTAAAAGTGAAGTACCACACAGATATTCACTCACCCCAGTCCCCAGATTCCCCAGTAAGATGGGAAAGAAAGCTAAAATAAAGGTCATACCCATGTCCATGGATTGAGATAGGAATAGTTTAATAATTGAAATGAATTTTTGGATAATAATAACAAGAGAGGAGTAAAACCCAAGAAAGATGATTGATGCACAATACCCTTGCACACCACCCAGTGATGGATGCCCACCCAATCCCAGAGCAGTGACTGGTCCCTCCTTGCCAACTCTCCCCAGTTTATGTACTGGACATGATGTTCTATGGTGTGGAATATTCCTTTGGCCAGTTCAGCCATGCTTTCTCCTGGTTTCTTGCAGACCTCCTTGTTGGCAGAGCCTGAGAAACTAAAAAGTCCTTGGCTTGGAGTAAGCACTGCTCAGCATCAACTAAAACCATTAGTGTGTTATCAGCATTAGTCTTTTCTAAATCCAAACCACAGTGCTGTACCATCTAATAGGAAGGAAATTAACTCCCAGCTGAAAGCAGAATATGTAGTTAGTCAAAATTATGAGAGTTTTTATAGAAGTGAAAAAACTTCAATATGAAAAAGGGGTTAGAACATAATTCACTACAGTTAAGGGGAATATATGTATAAGTTTAAATGCTCAAATTTGTGAACTTAATGTATACATTCTTTCTGATGCTACAGAGCATTTGGTACTGGTGTTGGAATGGTGTGCAAGTGGCTGCTCAAATGAACTGTATTTCCAAAATGTCTGAATTATGAGTGCCAAGTACATAATGCTGCATCCACAAAACTGGTCCAGATGGAGTATGATGATGACACCAATGTTTCACACCGCAGCCTTCAATGTGTACTTTTAAAAGTTGAGTATGACAAATATAACAAGTTGTTTGTTCATTAATACAAGTACTGCCTCTCATTATATTAATGTATTTTTATTTAACTTGTGTTCTATTTTAGCATCAGCTGGAAAATAAACTTGAAGTAAGCTGCTGCCCTTCTCGTTTGCCTCTTTCAGTGAGGGAGGGGCTAAAGCAGAAATTATGGTTTGAGGTAGCAATTTACTAAAAGCACAAAGCAAGAGTAAGACATGGCACAGTAACGACAGCAATATTAATGGCAAAAGGATACAAAAAGAAGGTATTTTACTGGCATAAACAGGTGTTCACCACTGGGAACAAGAATAATGGTGGATGCTTCCCATAGATTGTGTCTATGTGGCTTCCTCAGACATAGGCAGCGTGGTGGCTGGCCAGCTCCCAGTGGAGCAGCAGGGTTTTCCTTTGGAAACCAATGGCATGCATGATGCAGAATAACAACCTAAGCTCTGACCCCCTCTCTGCAACCAGGACAACTTGTTAGGTGAACGCAAAACTGCAGAAGGATGCTCTTACTGAACTCTTTATTGGTGTAGGCTGTTGCAGATGACCATAATCTTTCTGATTTAGGGAAAGTTTCAAAAGTAATTTATTTCTCAATGAAGTGCCACCATATCTGTGTGCTCAAGCTTTCGATAAAGATACAGGTGAGAGTTGCTCACTTGAATACTCAAAGGCTGTCTGATTCCAGAGCTAGTTGTTCTGGCTAGTTTGGCTAAGTCTGATTTAACTTCATTTAATTTATAGTGAGATGAGAAGGAAGGTTTTCTATCAGACTTCTTTTCCTCTCTATTTTTCCATACCATCTGATGAGACCTCAGAAACTCATGGTATCGCTGTGTGGCTTTTCCTTTTAAGCGAAGAAAGTTCTCCCTGTCCTTTTGCTGATACCAATGCTTTTTATTTTTGATGTGAGGGGACAGGAAGAAGTTAAAATACAAACCTACATTGAGGATTTGAAATGGAGCATGGTTTTATCCTGAAAATGTACACAAAGCAGGAGAAGAAAGGGGCAAATGTGTTGGTAGTGTGCAAAGGAAAGATGATTTCAGCCTTGCATGGCAAGCCATCACTGTGAACATGGAGACTGTGTACTGTAAACACCAATGTCTGGTAAGCAGTCTGACAGCCTTTCACTGCAAGAATGCATAAAGCATCTTGTAAAACTGCACTCAATTCTTTCTGCAATGATTTAAGTGTTATGATCATTACACAGAAATAGAGTGACGGGACAGGGATAGAGTGGCTTATCAAAACTGCCTGAATTTAATATCCCAAGGCCATAAAACTGGAACCTCAGACAAAGTAAATCTGAAATTATTTCTAACATAAAGAGACTATCAAAGGGGAAATTAACTAATTAAGCAAAGTTCTTCCCTGAATGATCATAAAGGTAGAGAGGAGGCAAAATATTTTGATCCATTGAATTCTGTGTGATTTGTCTACAGTGCAGCGCTTTGACCCAGGTTTCTATAATCTGCTTTCACTAAACTTAGTTTGCAGGGAATGAAGCAGTTATTTCGTTTTCCCTTGTGTTTCACTATATATTTTTCTATTGCATTAACCTTTGCCTGTTAAAAGGTAAAACTGAATTTCTCAATTTTGCCAGTGGTAAAGGTTTTGGGATATGCAGTTCCTAGTTACCATCTATTGCTCCAGGTACACTTTTTGAGGAGGGCAAAATAGAATTAATGATATGATGACCTGAGCTTTAGGAGTACTAAGTGCTGTCCTTCAGGCAAGGAGAGATTTATGATTGTTTTAAAGTAAAGCAGAGGGCTCTTTCTTGCTCTGGCTGTTTACTTTTGGGGGCCTACACTGAATTAGGCAGTAGTCTGAAGGTTTGGGATTTCTTATACAAGGGAATGTGCTGTATTTCCTGTTTCCATGGCTTAAGTGTGAAATGGAAAGCAAAGTGTTCTAATTTGCACAGGAGGATTGGGAAATAATTTTGTTGACTTGTTGTCCTTTTCTATCTCTTACTATGTTAATTTGATAGTTTTTAAGATTAAATACTTAGCTGTGACTTTAGTTATCACTGTATGGATTATTATGTTGAGGTACTTCTAGTTGCTAAGGTAATGTATTATGATTTTGTTGATATGGTGCTTCAGAATAAAAAATTGTTTATTCTGAAAAGCAGGAAAGAGAATTAGCATAATCAAATTATAGTGTAGGTCTGAAGCCAAAAGGAGGAAACATTCAAGCTACACATGCTGTTCAATACCAAAGTAATTTAGATACACAGAAAAACCTATAGTTTATATCTGTATCTTCTAGTAGAATCACTTCTGAAAAAGAAACACTTTTGGGAGTTGTGTTGTTTTTTCCTTGTCCTGACAGGTTTTAGGAAAATAAAAGGTGTTACATTACTGAATGAGTAATGCTTTTCTAAATGTAGAATTTAATTTGCTTGTGAGTAGTAAAGGTCAGGGTCATACTTAGAAATGTTTTCTTTGTTCTTTTCCCTCTCCTTTTTGTTTTTTACTGAGACACATTATGTCTATACAGGTTTTGTGATGCAAGATGAATTGAACAAAAGCAGCATCTTAGTGCTGCAATTCTCATTTTGTAGTTTTCCATTTCCATTTTGCAGAAATTGGCTTTGTAGAGAGAAGGGGGTAGGTATTGCTGTGAGACAGCCATGTGGCAGGCAGCTTGCTCAGTAAACTGCACAGTCACTACAGCCACACAGCAGTGCCAACCAAACTTGACCAGATTTGTTTGGGAAATGTACACATTTTTTGTGGGTTTTAGGCATTTCTGTATTACTGGGCATATTGAAGTTCTTGGTTTATCATCTGGTCTGATTGTATGTTGTTACTTAATCTAGTACTGCTCCAAGGAAGTTAATCCTCTGTCTCTGAGCTGCTGTTTGTTTATGACTCATGAGTTGGAGCCAAGTAAGAAGATACAGAATCCAATTTCAAATGAAGCACCACACAAACCAGTTGAGTGAGCATGGTTTATGGAAAAAGAGTTCCAAAGCCCCGGCTTTGGGAAAGTCTTTCACATTTCATGCAGGGTGCAGCTCAAAAAGAGCAGAGATCTCCTGAATTCTGCATAATTTAACAATGACTTGAGCGTTGCTTTTCACTACTTAGCCTTCTTTAAGAAGTTTCACCACCGTAATACCGTTTTAAGATCTGTAGGAGAAGTAAGCAAAGGCAGCATTTTGGTTACCATTTATATTTGGAGCTAAGGGAGGAAAGGAGGAAGGGAATCTTACAGCCTAAGTAGGGCAATAGATTTTGATCTATTTCACAATTTCAATTGCATCATCTGTGTGTGCTTCTCACTGCATCAGAGAATCCATGCCACGACTGGACTGTGATGAGCATTCACTCAGAAATGGGTTCATGTCTGATGCCATTGCTCTCAGATGAACACTGTTGATATATTGCCTCATACTTCTACAGTTTCCCTTTTTGTAGTTTACAGTTACTGAAACATTTATTCAAAAAAGGACGTGAGTCCTTCAAATTCGTAGTTGAATTTTGGATTGTCTTGTACAAGGCCAGAAGTTGGACTTCAATGACCTTTGTGGATCTCTTCCAGCTTAGGATATTCAATGATTCTGTGGTTGAAGAGGGCAGCCTAACATCAGATTTAATGCCAGTAAATTCTGCTGTGAGTAAATTATTTTTCGTTTTACATTTGCCAGGATTGCAGTTCTGTAGTTTTAAAATGTAGCCCCAACTTGCTTTTCAGAAATAATATACACTTCTTCTAGAAGATTTTTTGAGTTCTAGGTAAGACAGTGTGGCATCTGTGTTTAACTTAAAAATGACCCTTGAGCAAGATTACTGAAAGTACTCATTCTGCAGCATTTTTCTTTGCATGGTAATCTTTCTGTTGATCTTTGTATGTTTTACTGAGGGGGACATACATGGATAACTACCATTTTTCCCCATCCTTTTTCATGAGTTTTCCCTTGTATTTAAGTGTTTGCTTTGATATTTCATGTTGTCTTTTTACATTTTTACTCACTTCGTAAATGAATCAGTCTTCAAATTTCCTTTACAGTTTTTTTTTCCTGTAAATTAGTTTCCTTTCATTTTTTTTCTAGCCACTTTGCAGAAAGACTAAATATGTTAAGGAATGTTCTTTTTCTCTCTAACATTTTAAAATGTATTGAACTAACCTTGATTCATTTCTCAGTCTATGCTGACATAGCATGGCTTTTGTTTCCACTATATGAAAGAAAAACACATCCACACCAATGGTATTTAAGCTGAAAAATAGCCTTGGTCTACAACAATTCTGGCTATTTAGTAGTTTTAAGTACCTAATTTCACATTTTTATTATATTTCATCACATGGCAAATGAATACAGGCCTTTTATCCCTTTGGTAGTTCTTGGGCTTTGGGTTATTTATTCAGGTGTGACTTTTGCTGATTTCTTTTTCTTAGTATAATGTTGGTATTTCTATTAGAGGCTTTGGTTGAAATGTCAGATGAAAGTTTTTTCTGCAAGTTGGTGTGTAGAGCTGGAACAATCACAGTGATATACTCCTATGAAATGCTGGCATTGGTAAAAATTATGTGAAGCCTGCTTACCAGTAAATGCACAGGGATATTTTTCAGCTTACTGTGTATGTTGTGGTTTTTAAAAGTGAAGGAGGTTCTTGAAGGTCATATAAAACTTGTGGCACAAAGAGGTCTTTGCAAGGTCAGAAGCAGTAAATTACAGGCTTTCGACCTGGGGTTTGTGGCTACCTTCTGAGGAATCCACAAGAAGTAATTTAGAAAGTAGATCTACTATCAGCAGGTTTATATTTGCTACCCGTCGTTGTTCTTCCATTGGAAAATTTTTATGTGTCTGAATGATCATTTGAGAATCCCCAAACTAAAAATATGGGTTTATGTAAGATATCAGCTAAGTGGAAATGAGCTTATCAAAGTGAGGAAGGTTTCTTTTTTTCCCCTTCTTTCTGTTGTTGGTTGCCTGGATTGTTGAGCTTTGAACCTCTGCAGTGTATGAGTCTCTCTGTCTCTTCTGATGAGCGTGTAATTTCCTGTTCTGCTGTGTGAGAGCAGCCTTGTGGTTTTGCACATTCCAATTGCATTTTAATAATTCTGGCTTTTCAGGTAATTATATTTTTTGGTTTAGGATCTGCTTAAACATTAAAATTACATCTTCAAAACACCTGATGAGCTGCCACTGAAGCCTGTCTAAAAAGCCAACAGAGCCTGTGAAACTCCTTAACGCTGCAATGTCAGCAGTTGTCCATGCCAAAGCTTTGATTCAGAGAGTCAGAAACATGTGTCTCTTGCATATGCTCTCTTGATTCTTCACATTTTTTTGAAAATGTTGGTGTGAGGAGAAGACACAAAAGGAATTATCAGGAGGAGGATCAGGGTGACCTCTGTGAGACAAAAATGTGAGTGGTGAGTGATATAGCCAAAATCTGAGCTTTCTCTGTCGTTCCAGCCCTTAAAGTTTGATGCTGTCTTTTTTTTTTTTTTTTTTTTTATTTCCCCTGAATTTTGTGTAGGTCTTCTTGAGAGTATACTTTTTCTTTCCTATTTTTTTTCCAAGTTTTTCAGAGTGTACACAAATCAAAGTAATTTATATCTCCAAATGTGCCATTCTCTAAATTGTGCACAGGAACCCTCATCATCTGAGTTCATGTATATTTTATTGCTGCTTCCTTCTTTTCAGTACACAGAAACCAGACTTATACTCTGAATGCCTTTATATCAATAAGTAAATAAGCTTTGTGGGAGCAATCAATACCAATTAAGGTTATTTGCAAGCACAGGTCTCACACTGAAGCAATTCTAGAAAGAGTTTGACCAGGAATGGGACAAATAGTGGTCATCATGGGAAAATACTAACATTACTTAGACAGTGATGGTAGAGTCTTCTTCCACTGAGGTACTTTTAATTTCAGTGGGCAGTCTGATGTGTCAGGCCATGTAAAGTAGCAAAACAGCAAAACTGTGATGGAGTGCTTTAAAAGAAATTTATTTTTAAAGCTGTTTTCAGAGGCTGCCTTCTGTCTTCACCTAAGTTGTTAAGTACAGTTGTTGTTCTGATAGAGAGTATGTTGATAGGAGAGTATTATTGGCTGAGCTAATATAGCTAGTGAGCATCTTAAAGTGTTTATTCTGTAAATAAATAGATAGATAAGCACCTACCACCCTGCAAATGAAAAAAACCCAAAAAACAACAGACTTTTAGAATGACAACTTTGCTGAATTAAAATGGAAACTACCTTTATCGTCTTTAGAAATTAAATATGAGGAAACAGATTTTCATATGAAGGAAAGTTATCAGCTTCAGCAACTGGCTCTTATTTACAAGAGAGCACTAAATATAGCATAGGTCAGATCCAGAATGACTTAACAAATGGTTTAAGTTACTTAGAAAAAGTTACTGCTTCTTGTGAGTCTCCTGGACATACACTCTGAATTAGGTTGTTTGCTTATTCTAATAAAAACACTGATCGATCAAATAACACTCTTCTCAGGATTATTTGTCTACTGCAGAAATATTAAGTAGTTTAAGCACTTTCCATGCACAGGAAACCTGCATACCGGATCTGTAATGAAGTTTTATCTAGAGCCATTTTCCTCATGCTCGTCTGTACTTTGGGAGACTGTGAACATGAGATGATTGGAGTGGGGGCATTTTTCCACTTGGGTCATACTTGCGTTTGTAAGGACAAATTAGATGTTGAAGCATGCCTTTAATCTCTTTCAGAATATGGGATCAATAGTGATCCATTTTCTAGTATTGTTTTAGTCGGAATGGTAAAATTTTAATTTCCACAGGCATAAAACCAGATGTTGCTTATCATTGATCTTTCTATTCTGTCATATGCCTGAAGAATCTATGTTGGCAGTACAAGAATATTCCCATTTCTGTGCAAAATACCCAGGAGATGTTTTATTGTCCTCGAGCACTTTTATTACTGTGGTGAGACAGTGTTTCTGTCCTAGTGTTGGATATGCAGGTCATTCAGTGTCTGAGCTTCCAAGTACCAGTGTTGTGAATGCTGCTGCTTTCTTGTTGGAGTGCTCCAAGCAGCACTGGAGCTCAAGCTCCACAGCAGATAATTCAGTAAAAGTATTGAACTTTGCTTTGTATTTTTCGTTGTTAGGTCCTCCCTGATCACTACACCCCATCCCTCCTCCCACCCGAATAAACAGCTCCCCACCCTAACCTCATCCATCAGAATGTGTTTATTTGCTGTTTAGCTGCTGGTGCAAATGACCTCTTTCCTTTCCAGTTTTGTCTAGGCCATGGGTCTACTGAGACCTGCTCAGTTTATGTTTTGATGTAAGTAGGCTCAGTTTTAGCTTCAGCTGTCTCAGTCAAGGAGAAAGAAATGCCTAAGAAATCCTCAAAGTCTTTGAAGACACTGAAATGAGCAAGCTCAGGGTGCTGAAGATTTCCTGAAGCTTGCTTTCTTAGCATGATGGAACACAGTACCAATGTTTTTCATAGGCTATTATAAAGACTGCTCTAGTCCTGCTGAATTTTCTCTCTCCCCCAGTTTAGGAACCCTGCTAAGCAAAGGATAAATTCACTCCACTTTACTCTCTGACTAATAGTGGTAAAATGTTGGTCTTTAATTTTACACTGCTCTTAGTTTCTGGTATAGTCTGTTTATAAACTTTCCTTCACTGGAAAGAAAGACTGGAATCCTTCCTCTTCAGCATAAACTTAAGAGCAAGTCTCTTGGAGTGAGGGACTTTTCTTTCTCTTTGGAAAATCTCTCAGCAGCACAAAGATCCTGTACCAATAGAGATGGGAAGGCTTTCTCTTAAATTACTGTTGATGATATAGGTGCTTTTTGTCAGGACTGCAATTAGGAACATCTTGATTTTCCATCAAGACTTTGTATAATTATCTATGGCTTAAGGTTAGTCCAAGGGAGTTGATACTGGGTCTGGTATGGAGTCTTGGGAATAGCAGAACTTCATCTATTTGCCTTTTGGGGAAATGTTGAAAACAAAGTTTTGGTCCTCACAATAGCATAATTTATTTTCATAGTTCAGTAAAAATATCATAGTGTATTGATATAATAAAAATATAAGAATAACCTTTTGATACTAATACTCGGGAGTAAACCAAGCTAAATGCTACTGAATGGGAATTTCTAGGTTGGAGAAAAAAGAATTCTAGGTTTCCCTTCAGTAAGTATGTGTTAAGCCTTTTGTCTTTAGGGAATTTGTTTGCATGTATTTAAAAGAAATAAATGTAGAAGATAGCAGTTGGAATGCTAGTTTTTTGCATTCAGCCCTGAAGTAAATGCAATGTTTATACAGCATTCATTTTCAAACTGCTACTGAATAATGAATCTGGAAACACTTTTTTAGGGGGGATTGGATCATATTATCTTCACCCTTTACAACTGCAAAACTTGTAGCAAAGAGTTAATTTGTTCAAGACCACAAAAGTAATTGGTGGCAATGCTGTGATTCAAATGAAGCAGGCAACTGCATGCCCATGTCTGCATCTGGAAGAACGTGTATTTTAAATTGCTGCTCCTGAGGGTGGCAGTACCTGTGTGCTTTCACAACTGATGGAGCCAGGGATGGAAGGGGCAGATGCTCACTTCTTACTGCTTACAACTATAAAACAGCACCTGCAGTGGTTGTCTCTGTCAGATTCATGATCATGGTTTTGTTTCTTTGGTCTTACCTTTTTATTAGCTCTTACTAGATTTGATGTCTTATAGTTACTGTTTTTAACTGCATTTGGATCCTTCTGTCATTGTTTAGACACGCTACTTCATAGCTAAACATATTATTTGTATTGAAGTGTACAGCTTCATGTTTTATACTACATCCTGGTCTATTTTTGTGTGAAATTTAATCTGATTATCTCTTGTGATGATTTCTATCTTTTGTGACAGAAAAGTTCCAGACTTAAATCCGTTGTTAATCGGAGTATTAAACATAAATTGTCTCCAATCCAGCATAGGTGTTGTGGCTTTTGTATATTACTGTTTTATTTGCATTATAAAAATTTTTTTTTTTACCTTTGTGCATTGGCTGTGTCTTAACTCCCTGAGGACACTTTGCTGTATCTAGGCTACAACAACTGTACATAAATGAAACTTGATTTTTATGGAGTCCTTTTATCTGTCATGGCCTATGTTAGTAAGCCTACATGTTCTTACTACTCATTTTTGTTTCTATATTTTTCCATGGGAACAAATGAGATGATCTGAGTGAAGAACTATTTTCCTTAGGCCTTTAAATACTTTATCCTTTGTCAAAATGGCTTGTGAAATAGAATGAAAATTTTTTTCATCAATGCTGTAACTTTCTATCATGACAATCCCAAACTCATTTTTACCTGACATAAGCATCACTTTTAAGTATAGTTACTATCTTGATCTTCTTGTTCAGAAGTCATCAGCTTAACCATTGCAAAACCTGTACCTGAAAAGCAGGCTGCTGACATCTTGCGTGGAATCTGGCTGGATTATTTGCTTTGTCTGATTTTTTCTAAAATAAGAGACAACAATTTGACACAATTTGTAAATACGAACAAACTCAAGACAAAATACCTTCTTTACCATTCCCAGGAAAATGCATAGTGAGCAATTAACAAATACACTACCTCTATCATGGCAATCAAATACCTTGTCTATTAGTTAAGCAAACATAATCAGAGTTTGTTAGTGCAGAAACAATGCAATAAACAGCATTGCTGGTTTCAGCATCTGATCACTGAATCACAAAAGCAATCGCAAAATCAGATCAGTCATGCCAAATAAAAAAGCAGTTCAGAATTGGTATATAAAAAAGCTGCTTGAGACTGTTTTCTACACAGTAACATGAATTATTTGGTTGGGATTTCTTTCCCCCTAATTGAAAGATTAGTGACAAGTCTTCCCCAGCACTGAGACTGAAAGACTTTCCTCTGCATCACCTTATACAGAATACTACTTTTGTTCAATATGTTAATAAATGTAATTAATACCACTAGAATGACATTAAATAGGAAAAATTGCTGGGAAGAACAGTAGTTACTGGCAAGTAGGTGGTGTTATCCAGCCATAGTAACACTCGAGTGCTCAGCCTGTACTTCTGTCATGCTACATCGGTAAGCCAGAGCCCTAAGATCGAATAAAAATCAATATTCTCTTTTAGCCAGGGCCAAGAGTGGAATGGGCAATGCAAAAAGCCAACTGAACTGAGAACAATAAGTCTTCCCTGAAGAGCAAGAACCTTCTATGGAAGCTGCTTTCAAAATGTTTATTGAAAAGTGATAGAGAAGAAATGTGTATCTCTTTAAATAAAGTGTTTTCCTTATTACAGAGTTGTTACACCATCTATTATATCTATATGCTTTAGTATATAGTTTAGGAGTATCTTTTCTGAAGACTGCTTTAATAGTAAGTGATTATGCTGATAAAAATAATTTAGAAAAAAAAAGTCCTATAATTTGCATTAAGAAAATGCTAGAGCAGCTGAAAGCCTCAGTCTAGTGCATATCCAAAAACTGAGGAGAGCCCACTTGCTCACACAGGGGTTTTCACGTGGTTATCTGCCTCTTCTGGAAGGATCACATTCTTTTAACTGCTGTCTGCTGCTATTTTCTGAAACAAGCTGGGTGTGTGTTTCAGCAGGCCAAATCCAAACAGGAGATGTGGTTACAAATACTACAAGATATGATGAGAAGGCTCAGCCTTCTCTCAAGTCCATGCAGCAGAATTGTCTAGCAATGTCACATTGGGTTCAGAGTCTTTTACTTGCTATTGGCAAGACACTTGTAGTTGGCAATGTTCTTGTGACTTATGAAGGAGGATTAGCTTTCTGTCTCCGGAAGAAAGAGTGGAGGGACTCAAGGTATTAATTAGCCTTTCCTAGTGATAAATGCCCCTGAAGTGTCATTGGTATGGACCTCATATTCTTTGATATTTTCTGGCTTTTAGCTGATTAAACAGTTCTTTGTCCTTTGGCTTATTGAAATTGAAGCTGATCTCAGTACCAAGGTTGAAGACAACTGCTGTGTGTAGGATTTACATGATCACACAGAGCTGTGCTTGATCCTACTGAGCTATAGTGGAGTCCTCAAATTACTCTGTCTGGATTCAATGAAACTAACAAATTGGGAATCCCTCATCTCAGTAACCAGTACTGAAGGACATCTTTGGCAGAAAGATCCTAACCAATGATGAAGCAATTCCTCTGCCACCAGAGGAGTATCTTTCACTCCTTGTGCCCGTTATGTTCCCCATATTTCCAGCAGCTCAGGGCTGTCCATGCATTATCATGGTATAGAAGGGATATGGAAACTTCTCCATCCTAGAGCAGCTTTGCTCCAGCATTGCCCAACAGAGGAACTGCTGTCTGCTCACTGTCCTCCATCATGTTAAAGAAACTTCCCTGTCTGATCATCCAGGATTCACACTCTCAGTCACTCTCACACCTGACTGGGACTGAGGTTTCTTCTCCACTACACACCCCACACCCTCAGTCAGACCAGGTTTCCTTATCTGCTCAACACCAGATTTCCCTCAGCAGAGTCTCAGATGTCCAGATCCTTCAAATAGTTTAATCCAAAGAGGGACCCAGAACACAGAGCTGCCTGCACTGCACTTATTCCTCAAAACTTCACTCCCATGGTGGGTGAGGAATGAAGGAAAAGGTCACTGCCAACATTGGGCTTGGTTGTCCTTGCTTTGTCCAGGCCTCAGGTTTTGATGATGCCACTGGTGATGAGGACAAACCTCTTCCTGAGGCTATGCACAGAGCTGCACAAGCTGCTTGTTCAGGCTGTGTGAGGAGAGTCACAGAATCACAGAACATCCTGAGCTGGAAGGGACTGAAGATCATCAAGTCCAGCTCCCAACTGAATGGTCCACACAAGGATCAAACCCACAACCATGGCATTATTAGTACCATGCTCTAAACAAGCCAATTCATTTTCTACCTGTAAATACTTTAGGCAGCACTAAGCACGAAGGCTTTTTTTCTGTCATAGTAAATCTTTCCTTTTGGATTTAAGTGACAAACGAGACAAATAAAGGTGCTGCTGTCCAGTGAAGTGTCACTTTGGATCATGCCCTAAATCCATGTAGCTCTGACTACCAATTATGTGGTATGTTTAAACTGGAAAAGTTATCTCCATCTCCTGATCCTATGGTATGAATAAAATAGTCAATATAAAAACTTAAATATGTAGCATTATTAAAAGCTTCTTAATATGCAGTCCTTTATGATGTGTTTTATTTTACAGTCTCCTGCAATGCATAACTCAGTAATGCATTCTAATGTAGCACAGTGAAAACTTGCAATACCCAGTTCACATGCTTATTGAAGTCCATGATATTTTAAATACATGAGATTTCTTCTTTGCCTCTGAAATATTTAATTTTTTAATGTGCCTTGGGATGACAAAGACTAAAACCTGAAAAAACTTTACTACAGTGTTACAACTGAAAATACTGTAATTTGTGGTAATTAACTGAAAAATCTGTTCATCCTCAAAATTATTTGCAATGTTATCAAATATCTAACTAGTCTTTTCTAAGGCAAGAGAGTGATGAATTTTAAGTATGCTTGGTCAATAGGTGGAACTAGCATGCCAGTTTGTTATTTACACAAGTTTGCATCTTACATTCATACCAAGAAGGTGAATGAAGTATTTAATATTTCATGTAATTTATTTGAAAACTTTCAACAGCTAGTCATCAATTCCTTTCCACAAATTGAATTCAAAATTTGTGATTGAATGACACTCAAAGCCATGATGTTGTTTTGTGAAGATGGATGTTGCTTGAAAAGTAATAAACCCTGATGCTAAAGAGAAAAGAGTTTGAGGTAAAAATTGAAAGAATGAGAAGTATGTGAAGATTTCAAATTGCTGTTATTGTAGCAATGAAGTGACTCTGTGAAGCAAACAGAATTCCAGAGTGCAGTAAATATGCTAGTCATATCAATGTAAATGATAAGAAAACAAAACCAGAATAATATCAAGAAGGTTATAATTTGAAAATAAATCTTGCACCTCAGTTCCTGTGTTCTGTAGTGTTTGCTTTTTCTTATGAAGTGTTCCTATGTAAATCCATTTGTTGCATAACTATTTTCACTTAATTTGCCCATCCTGAAAAAGACTTTCTCGTTGAGCATTTGCACATCATGAAAAAGCAATGAAGATTTATTTACAGAATCATATTTTTTGCTGTAATTATTGATAAAAGTCTGCATTTGCAAGATTTTCAAGCAGTTACACTTTTTGGATTGTTTTTCTTTAAATGGAAAGTCAGTAACTGTAAATGTATTTCTAAAATAGAACTATTCATGCAGTCTATCACTTCATGTTTTAGTCTTCTGGTAAATAACTTTTTCCAAAATGAAATGTTGAGGAAACCTTTGCCTTAACAGCAGTGATCTGAGGTTATGTATACATATACTTGCAAAAAGTTGATTTCAACCATTGCCTGCTATGTTGCATTTTTTGTAGTTTCTTTTCCATGAAATTGTGAAATCACATTGACATCAAACAATTTACTGCATTCAAATCTGATACATTAGAAAAGATCTCTGTTTTGATATTGGTGCAGGGGAACAAAGGGTTGTTATTCCTGAAGAGCAATCTCGGCAAGGTGATTTTTTGTCTAAGTTGCACTGTAAGCACAACAATTGGAGAGAATTGTTGATTTTTCTCTCTGCAGAAAAATCAGAGTTTCCTTTAAATTTTTGTCAAGTTAATTTTTGCACTTTTTCAAAAAGTATGTTCAATTTTAAAAAGTGAATGGGCAATAACCATAAAAAATAAGGATGACATTATAATAAGGACAAAAATAAGAACTTTAAGGCTTTCTTCCTGGAATGATGGAAGCTTATCACAATATCTTCTAAATAATGCAAATTTTACAACAGCAGCTGTTGTTTTCTTAGTATACTGGAGGATAATCTTTGATATAACCAGAAATTAAAGTTTTTAGTTGTATCTTGGAGATATGAGCTTAGCCAGTGAGAGATATCACCTGTGTTTAACAAAATGGATGTCTGTCAGAAGGCAATTGTGTTTGTGTTAATGCTCTATACTTTCATGCAATCATCAGAAAATTTAAAGCATGTTTAGTCTTTGAGGAAAAATGCTTATACAGAAATAAAGAGATAACTCTGTGAGGTTATTGGAAAAGTGAATGGAGGTCATAATCTGAACTCAGTATACTGCCAACAAGGTGTATGAATATTGAATTTGTCTTTATTTTATTAGTTTAGTTTATTAGATGAAGATGGAAGATTATATTACTGCAGGCAGGTGAATGCACTTCAAATAAACCATTAATAGTATTCAGATGATTACTGAGATAGTGCTATGTCTGGCAATTTTTTGTCTGAGAGGATAGTAATTAGTAATTAATTAAAAAAATATAATACTATTCATATGTCTTGAATTTAATTATGTAAGTATGGATAAAATTATGCTGAAGTTCTTAGGTTCATTATTTTTTAAAGGCCTAAATATCAGCTGTGGCCAAATATCTCAAAAAAACAGAACTGCAAATACTTAACTACTTGCATAAGTTTTTATCTTTCATTTTTTAAAAACTTATCTTTTAAATAGTTCTATAAAAGTCCAATGTTTTTCTTATGCACTCATGAATTTATTTTACTTGGACCTTAGGACTAGGACCATTAGGATAGTTGGCACTTCTTTGGACACTGTAAACTGTAGTGGTACTTGCAGAAGAGAGGGAAGAAAGGTTATCGAAGGTTAAGCATCCTCTTCAGGAGCCATAAGCATTAAAGGAGATTTTACAGTAGCTGTAAACTCTCCACAGTACCTCCTGACTGCTGTAAAAAATCTGGATAGCTCACATCCAACATGAATTACAGGTATTTCTGTGGCAACCTTTGGTTTGTGGTGTGAGCTCTGTCAGTCTCCTCTGTGAAAGCCCCTTGCCTTGGTCACTTAACAATCTGCTCCAAAGTTTCTGCTGCCCATTCTTTGATACTGTTGTGTTACCGTGGGGTATGTGGGGGGCACACAGCCTATGACACACAGACTTGAAAACAGGAAAATTTTGGGACACTGGGCTTGAGTGTAGGACTAAATGGTCTGGCAATTATATTTAGACAAATGTCCTCCTGTGTTAATTATGATATATGCTAACAGTTGTACTTGGCTTAATCTCACATGCCAGAGGAGCTTTATGTTTTGTCAAGCACTTAGAGAGGCTGGAGGTAATCCTCACCTTCTATTGAGAGCTATGTATGAACCACTTTGAAGGGATGAGAGTGCCCCAGCTCCCACTGACATCCACTGAAACTGTGGACACCAGTACTCAGTCTTAAATATAGCATATTTTACAAATTTTATATGCCAAATGGAACTAGGTCTAGGATTAATTTGAATAGTCATGGAGAAGCACTACCTCACAGAACAGATCTTCAATTAAAACATGGGTATCTAGAAAAAAAAGTCATTTGGAAAAGCAAAACCCAATATAAGATTGTTTCCTTAAATGTACAGAAGGTAAATTCTGACCTGTTACCCCCAAAATCTAATTGTAGACATCTTTACATAGTTCATGTATGTACAGTTTTTGTTTAATTACTTCAATTTTTTTCTTATGATGGATTTTCTAACACAATTTCACTGATGTTTTCCATCAAATTCCCAGTAACAGGAGTTTAACTGCAAATGTTCTGCCTTTCTCTTCTTATATGATTGTTCATTATTTTCCTCCTTTACTGGGTTTGCCTTTTATTAAGGAGCCTCCAGCCCTTCCAGTCAGTAACCAAGTGTCTTGTGGCATTGCTGTGCATCTTGAGACAGTGGGACAGCTACAACATTGCCAGACCATGGCCATTTGCCAGGTCTTGAAGGCAGTGGTAAGATTGTGTGCAGTGTCCAGCAGGGAATTAGAGTGAGCCAACACCAAAGATTGCCAAATGCATATATATCTATATCATCTATCTATATATATATCTAATCTATATCTATCTATCTATCTATATCTATATCTATATCTATATCTATATCTATATCTATATCTATATCTATATCATCTATATCATCTATATCTATATAATTTAATCTATATCTATATCTATATATATATCTATATATGTATGTATATATAAGTGTATGTTTGTTTTTTTGTGGATTTATTAGTCTGTTGTATGTAGTCTTCTGTTAAGAGAAATGGTTCAGATTTTAGCAGGAGTTTTAGCCCAGCTCAGCTCTTGTTTTTCCTTCTGAAGATTGTCATGGGAAGGGGAAAAGTTCTTGTTCTTGAAATTCTTTGCAGCTGACAGTTGTGCTGTTGAAATGTGAAGTTTTCCTCTTAAACCTAGAATGTTCTAGCTGAGTTTTCCTTTTGAAGGTCTCTAGAAAGATTTACTAGTGGTGGTTAGCCTGGGACAGAGCAGATGCACTCAGCTCTTTGAACCACAATTAACTGCCCAGGACCAGAGAATGACAGGATCTTGCTGGCATCGTTGCCTCCCATAGACTGTCTATTTCATGGTAATTAATACAACACTTTCCATTTAGTTTTCTGTCAGTGCAATGCTGTTCCCTGAGGCTTCATTTGCCTTGCTGCTCAATGTTAACTATAGCCCAGCCTGCAGCTTTCTTGCTGCATTTTTCTGATCATTGTTTATGGGACAGGAATAGGATTGCAGAAACCTCAGTATTCCTGAGCTCTTGAGAAAGGATAAATTTATACTTGGAAAGCAAACTCATTTTCCTGATTTAGCTTGCTTATTTTCCCTATTCTTATTTTGCTTGCAAGCAGCATTCAGCTGGAATGCAAAGAGACTTTTCTCTTTGTACTTTGCCTTCCCTACAACCAGTTTTACTCTTGGGTTTTTATAATCTGTTTCTGTTTTCCTGTAATTTCTATTCCTACTTGTTTCTGTGTTCTTTGCTTAGATTCTGAATCTTGGTCTTCCAAAATGCCTTGGTTTCTCCAAAACATTTACATTTTAATCTAAAAATCCCTCTTGAGTATTTTCCAGTCTTCTGCTTTCTCTTACACCTGTGTGTCTGTGGAGACCATTAAATGCTTTCTTTGGATATTTGTTGAGCTCATTTCTTCATCATCTTTGTTTGCTTCAAGTAAGGTAATGACACTAGTAGAAACTTGGTTCCTAAGTTCCTCTACATTTCAAAAATCATGTCTGTGACACCCACACTTGCAAGCCAAACCAGGAGTTGCCATTGTCCAGCACCACAGACTAATTTCTGAGCAGCACAACGTGTTAGCATTGATGGTATAAACCATAATATTAGGTGAAGAGAATATCTTTTGTAAGTCCAAAATTCCACAAAAGGTTATGTTTGGTCTGAGATTCCTCACATGTGATTTCAGAGGTGTCATGTTTCTTTTAAAATTTCCCCAAATTCAGTTCGTCTTTCTTTTCTCTAAATAGTTGCATGAATATGGTTTCATGGGAAGAGGTAGAGAAGAACATACCTCAATTTTTTTGTGCTTGGGGAATTAAAAATCTGAAATGTTTGGAAAGTTTAAAAGGCTTGTGATTTGAGCAGGGGAAGATTGGGTCATTGTATCATCACATTGTATTCTGTGAAAACAATGATAGTGGCTAATTGCTCTTATGTAATAATATATTTTTGGCATTAAAAAAAGAGGAAACATGCATAGCTTTCCAATTAGATTAATGCATAGAATCCCAGCATATTTGTTGCATTAAAAAGTATTATTTGAACACTACACTCACTATCTTCCAGATTTCCCATAATTCTTCTATTTCGGAAGAGACAGGTCTTACAGGTCATATAAATTTATCAAGATTGTTGTGTGCTGAATAATTGCTCTGCCTATTTCAATAAGATGCTTCTTTGAACTATCTTTCTGTTGTGTGTGGATTGAATTCGGTATGTTGAGGGTCAAGCCAAACAAGGCATATACTTAATTATGTTTACCTCAACAGTTTAGATGCAGAACGTAGCCTTTGTGTTGTGCAGCCTGTTGTGCCAGCTGAGGGATCAGAAGAATAAATACCAAACCATCATGCAGGTATCACAATGCAAACCAGTCGCTGTGATGAATGTGCTTTCTGGCATTTGCTGATTAATTAGTTAACTTCATAAAAATAAAGTTGCTGTATAAGAGAATCTGAAAATGGTGAAGACTGAAGAAAATGTAATTTCTAAAAAATCCCACGAATATTTTCCAAATCATAGTTAGACCCCATGGGCAGATGCTGAACTTTTGATATTGTCCCTGTGGGGAAAGTGTAATGGATGGGATCATAACTTACACTATTTTACCTTAAACTCCTTAGAAACCTCTGTTGTCCCAGCTATTGAAATTCATCAGCCCTGAAATGGGTAAAGTGCATTCTGTAATAAATATGACAACATAAGCAAAGCTTTTTTTTTTTAAACAAAACAAACAAACAAACAAACAAACAAAAAAACGAAACAAACCCCTTTATTTCAGTATTTTTCCAACCTAAAGCTTGCGTCAATTAAAGCTAAATTACAATTCAGACCTTTAGTTAATTATTGAGCATAAGCAATGCAGCTAGTACCAGTATTAGTGGCATTTATATGGCTCTGTATTATGGGCTTTTTGCTTATTTGTCTAAAAATTTCAGCTTTCAACTTGTCATGGATATTTGTGTTTACAGCCAATAATTACATTTTAGAAAGTGTGTGGAAAAAATACAGGCTTCTGTAATTCCCAGTATGGGATCTTGCATTCACAAGGTCAGTTAATGCTTTTGACACATTTTTCATTTTCTCTCGGAAAAGAACATAAAGGTGTTTTATGACACCAGGGTACTCTGAACTCAATTTCCTATTCTGTAAAGTTTTAAGTGCACCCACTTGCCTGTTCTTCTATAGGCTAACATAACAAATGGATGTGTTAGTTGTTTGTGCTGAATTATCAGCCATAAATTTAACAGCACAGAATGGCACTGCTGGTGCTGTAAAATTAGCAGTGGAATATAAAGTTAACGTTAAATTCTGTGCTGAGCAGATCATGGCTATGTATGCCTTGCTCTGCCCTCACTCCCCAGTATCTCTTCAAGCTGAAGAAGGTACCATTTTACTTTAAATATTCTGTGCTACATTTGCAAGGTTGTTTGTGCAATCATTAAGCTCAGCATCCTTTACAGTGCCCCTTACAAGGGGACAAGCACATGACCTGGCTGCTACTGACATTGATGGTGGTTCTGCATGTCTGCTGATTTACCTTCAGAAAGGCTGCATAACTTCCTAGTGACCAATATGCATTATTGTTGTTGATCACTATTCAGTTGTGTTGAACTTAAAAAAAATCTGATGCACAGATAAATAGTCTTACAGCTGAAATATTATTCCACTCTAATTATTGTATTGAATACAAATATTAGGAAGATCTAATACGTTATTCGTTAAGGGAACAGAAAGCCTGATGATGTTAGATGTGAACCTTTACATAGCCTAATGTTTCCCATAAAGAAAGATCTTGGATGTAGTTTATTCAGTAAAATGCCTCCTTTGCTTTTGAGTCAACTCAAGCATTGCATGCTGATATGAAAAGGGGAGAATATGGTGGAAAAGAAAGATCAAGGTCTTTGTAACCCCTCCCCAAGTTTTACTTTATGAAAGCAAAGTACAGCTTCAATTTTTTTCTAGTAGAGACAAACAAACAAAAGACCCTAGCTTGTATATGAATATGTTTTATTGCAGCATTATCCTTATTTTCCAGTTTTGGGGGAGATAAATACAATTCCATGCTGAAGGTAGAATACAGACTCATGAATTAAGGTATAGCCAATTTCCTTGGGTCTGTACACTGCTAAACAAAGTCTGTGAATCCCTGAGAAAGCTAAAGAAAACTTAGCATATTGTTTATAGGCAGGGAATAGGAATGATTTCCCCAGTTCTCCACTTCACTATAATGGCAGAGTTAGACATGCTGGAGCCAAGCAGTTTATTTGGATTGATTATTGGTTTCTTGTACAACGGGAAATGCCTTAATTCCTTTTTCTTCCTAAATTTTCCCTTCTCCTTTCACATAAGTAAAAGACAGCAGTTCTATATCAAGGTATTTTTTCAACAGCATAATTTCATAAATGAGTAGAAAATGAATATCAGGTAAACTTTAATTCTGTTTCTTTTTGTGCTGAAGATGGCTAAGAATGTTCATTTAATCAGGTGTTTTAAAATGCTATAATATTGTATATGGCTTATATTGGTCTAGATCTATATAAAGAACCCTGTCACTTGTTCTTGAACAAATCTGCATGCCTGACATGGTTTCAGCAGGAGCTAGACATCTAAGGCACTGAGATCCAAGTCCTGTTAAGTGTCTGACTTCTACTGGTGCACCTCTTGTTGATTATGTCATTAACTGTGCTTGTCCTTATCCAGATTTGTCAGTAAAAACATAGAGACATAAGAAAAGATATTTGGAAAATGCTGAAATGCAAATTCTAGTAATGGGGAAAGCTATTTTGAGATGTTACACTCTCATATTTTAGGAAATCTAAATTTTGCTCGTTTTCAAAAGTCTAATCTTCTATTTGGATAACAGGTCAAATAAACTTGAGATTTAATTATTTTTTTAATAGAACAATAAATATATTTTTATATTGCTTTTATTTTTTTTTATTTTTTTTTTTTTGCTTGAAGACATGGGAAAATGTATTTACATTAATTACAAAATGAAAGCAAATGATGACCTTACCTGGAACATTAATTCTCCTGGAAAAAATATCAGATTTACTTTGATGAAATTAATTTCTTTAAAATATGTAGGACATAATAAAAATAACATAGAGTTTTATTTATATAAACTCACCTTTTGCAGGTTTATATTTACCTGTATGGACATGTTTTTAAATATCCTGAGACACTGTTAGCAGGGAAAAAGTTACAAGGAATTTGTTCATTTACCTGTAGTTCAAGAACTTTTAGACTTAACAAGAGAGGGCTTTTGGTTGATCTTTTTTTTTGTTATTGTTGTTGGTTCTTTAGGAGGTCCCATATGGTCTTTTAAAGGCTTGACTTAAAGAACTGATGATTCATTTTTCCACAAAGAACCTGGTTCATTGATCAATTGATTCTTTGATCCTTGGCTGAAACTTCCATTCTCCAAATAGTAAAACTCCTGGGTTTTTATTACTTTAGGATTAAAGTCTCCTTATCTGAGTTCATAAGCCTGAATCAAGCCACACTCATATGAATATGATTGTACTTGTTGCATGCTACCAGTGGGTTTCATGTTATCAGAAAGACCCTTTTGTTGACTGGGAAACAGACAAATCTCACATAATCTGAAGAAGGAAAATGAGATAGGAGAAACCTCTTTCTCTCCAAAACCAACATCAAATTCTTGAAGAAACTTCTAACAGGGAAAAAATTTAGAGTGTTATGTTGCATTTTCATTTGCATCCTGAACTGGGTGTTTAAGGAAGAAACAATTCACCCCGTAGGAATTTTTTTGACATCTCTGTTTCTCCTGAATTCTGAGTTCCAGTTGCAAATTCTAACTACAGTTTTTTTTCTTGTATGAGTCCAAGTTTCTGCTTTGCTCAGAAATGCTACAGTTTGGTTAATTCATGAAATGCTTGCTGAAATGAAAGTTTGGGTTGAGACATATTAGTCAAACCACATGGGAAAAGAAAGCATTTTCCCTCCTCCTTCCTCTCTTTTGGTTTTACATTAAGTTTTTAAAGCTGACCAAACTCCTCTGAGGCTGCAGGTAGTCCCAGACACTTCCTTTGCAAAAAGGAGATCCAAGCAAAGCATAAATCTTTTCTATCAGGCTGCTCAATCTACCTTTCAAGAGGTGATTTCACATCTGAATAAAGTATAAGAAACTTCTGAGACTGAAGCATAAAGTTAGGAGAGGACTGGTAAAGAAAGAGATATGTAGATCTAATCTATACTGACTTTACTAGCAAAGTCTACTGGCTGTAGATGCAGCTCATCCTTGCCAAGAGATTCTTTTCCCACATTGCTCAAATAGCTCAGTTACTTGTCTAAAAAGACTTAAACATTGTCTGTCTGGACTGAAAAGCAGGGGGCTTTGGGGTGCTGCTTCTTTGGGTCCACATGCTTGGTTTTCTTCACTTATGTCTTGGAGGGGAGAGGAGAGAAGGGCCAGATAACTGTACCTGGGTCACAGCTTAGCACAGAATTGAGGACACAGTAATTGCATCCACAGTATAAGTCATAGTCTGTACTTGCCTTCAGGACTTTGGCATAGAAATGTTTGAGTACTTTCACACTGATGTTATGCCAAAAACTTTCACCAGTACAGTAAACATAGTTTTGAGTCCTGAGCATGGAGGTGGATAACTAATGCCTTACTGGCAGATGAAAAAAGAGCAGTGTTAGAAAAGTATATTTGGACCAATGACTAAATAATCTAACACTGCCATATATTATTTGACAAACAATAAATCCTCTCACCAGAAGCAAATCCCAAAAACTTGATAAATGAGCACTGGCTTTTCTGTTTTTCAGTCAGAACCATACCTTTGTCCATACAACAGACTAATAAAGACAGTAACAAAGAGTAACTATTAAAATAGACATTTTCTAAACCAGTTGTGGGATCTAAGATTAGGGTTTTTTTTGTTGTTGTGGGAAAAGGTAAAGCTCAACCAAACAACCAGGCAGAAAAACTAGCATAGAGGCACACCTTTATTTAAACAGTCCATGATTGTGACCCGAGTGCTAAAATGCCATGTGCTCCATTTAAAATCAGGAATTTTTAACTGGATGAATTTCAGCTGTCTTCCAGGGCTATTATTGCCACATAACTTTCCTGGTGTGTTGTTTCCACATGCTTACTTATGCAAGCAGAAACTTCAGTGAAGCCATGAGCAACTTTGCTAAGTATAGGAAACTGAGGGTGTAGGTCAGAAAACGTCTATTTGAATAATAAAAATATGCTTGAGATGTGCACTCTCTTGGTTGAGTGCATTTTATCCCCTCCTGATACCTCTACAGTGAAAGAAAAAAATAAATAAAAAAGGCATTATTCATTCAGGGCATTCATTTACAGATATCTTGACAGTTTTACCTGAACAGGTTATGTGAATTTTCCTGGTCTTGTAGGACTTCATTTTATCCTGGAAACTCTCTTGGAGAGTCACATGCAATTATTTGATTTCTCCTGTTTGCTTAAGTTTCAGTCATTGCAGTATGAGCTTTTGCCAAAGTGGATGAAAGGTTTATATTCTTTAAATGTTCTGTCTTCATGCTTAAGGCATGACCAGCTTAACCAAAAAAAGTAAGAGCTCAATTTCAAAGATTTAGTGTTGCAAGCAAGAAGGAAGAGTTGTTCACAGTTGAGCACTGAGTTTTCTGAAGCAAGCAAGCAAGCAGGTTTGGACTACTCCATCATTTTGATCACAGGAAGGCTTACCCCTGCAGCACATTGTTTTGTTTGCATATTATTCCCTTGCTCCCTGCCATGTGTTCTTGTAATTATTTTTCATGGCAATTCTGAACATAAAGACAACATTTCTTTGGAAAACTAAAAACAAACAGAATATTCTTTTGGTTCTTGGCCACTGGAATATTTAACATTTGTCATTTTAAACAGGTACATTGCTGTTTATCTTTTCTTAACTCCTAGGATTTGTGTTTAGCAAGCCAGGCTCTCATTTTTATAATTTCATTTTTATCAGAGCAAGTGAATCTGTCATGCTGGAAAATACTTTCATCTTGAGATTTAAAAACTTTGCTATATTTCAGCACATTATTTTCATGGCACTAGATCCAATTCTTCCTTCTTTTAAGTGCTTTTATCATAGTTGTCACTGGCAACAGAAACCATGGTCTTTAATCAGTCCTTCCAACTGCTGTGTGGTAAGTAGCTGGAATGGGCATATGATTTAGACATCAGTAACTCAAGCAAATGTGATAAATGAACTGTTGATCTTGAAATCTTTATTGGCAAATGTACGAGTTTTAATTGAGATGGGATGAGTAGGAGCACATAAAATGTGGGTTACTGTGAAAGCTCAATCTGAACTTGAAACTAAACTCAACAGTTTATAATATTCAAAACAATTTCTCATTTCTATGCCCTTTTATATCTTTTTTTCCTATGATATAAAGCTTGCTGAGCTCTGTGACAGCAGAGGGGCAGTGTAAGTAGTAAAACACTAGGAAATAAAGAAATGAAAATTGGTTCAGCATTAGGATACTATTGAGGTACAAACCTTCAAATGTTCAGCAAACAGAAATGAATTTTCTGCACTGATAGTCACATTTGAATGTCAAGAATTAAAAAAAAAAAAAAATATATATATATATATATAGCAAACTCTCCATACCTCATCTAGTTCTTTATTTAATGAATAATTCAGATATTCTCCTGAAGAGACAATTTCTAAAACCAAGTTTCCTCCTGTAGAATGAGTTTCACAAGTATCACAGAGATGCAGTAAAAAGAATATGCTAAGAGAGGAAATGAACTGTTTTCATTTTGCAGACCATGAAGCAAGGTACAAAGATATTTAAACCTAAAATTGTCACATTCTCTAATTCTCTATGTTTTAAATGCTCAGAGTACTTTGAATTATTTAATTTTTTTTTTCTTATGAAAATGTACTTCCGAGTGTCTTTGGATGTACCTTTTTACATGATCAGCATTTCTGTAAATCTGTATCTCAGCAAATGGATGCACAGAATGTCCAGTGATCAGCTGTGAGTTTAGTTTGCTGAAGAGAGCTCAGATCTGAGGAGGTGAAGACCAAATCAGTCAGGTCTTTGAGGAAGGCTCTGAACTGCCTTAGCCATACGACCCTCCTTCTGTCTCCTGCAGTCCTGGGACTCATTTGGTGCAAACATTCCTAAGTCCTGTAACCAAGGTTATCCTACAGACAGAAGACTACTGCAGTGGGTGACTCCCAGGGGACAAATTTTTACATCTTGTGCATGGAAGAAGTCCTCTGGAATGAGGGAGAGGTGCAGAAAAACTGAATGATACCTCGTTAGACTTGAATGCAAGGGTGGGAAGAGCAGAAGCTGTAAGAGATTTAAGCATGGAATTGATGAGATGCAGCATGGAAATAGTCTGAAGTTTGGTGATATTTTATATTGAAGTGAAAAAGGGTGTTCAGCTAACAAAGTGTAGCAGCCTCCTTGCTGTTTAGCCTGTCTTTTTTTAATATGATCTCTCAAAAGCAGACGATTTTTAGTTTCACTCTACAGTAATGGAAGTGCACTGCCCAAGGTCAGGAGGTGAACCCAGGTGTCCTGAGTTTTAGACCAGAGTTCTGTCTGATGGAGCACAGTTGGGAGCCACATACAGATGATTAGTTGCCTATCTACTAAACAGTACTGGGGCTAGCAGCCCAGTAATGCTGTGCTGTTATTCCAGGCTTAATTATCAGTTTGGCATTATGCTAGTAAATGAGTGTAAACTAAAAAATTAGAGATTTTGCTGCATAATGCACTTTACTTTCTCTGTTGGCTAATTCAAAGTGAATTATAAAAGAGACACTTGGTGTACAGGGACAGTTCCACGTCATTAATGTACTATCTCATGTATGCTTTTTGAGTAACAGTAAAGTTGAGAGCCTATAATCACTAGAGGTACACTCTGTACAAAATTCAGATGAAGAGATAGATTAGCACTGTCACTTGGATTAGTGCTCCCATTTGTTTGACTTTCAACGTTGAAATGCAATAAATGAGATGATGCAAAGAGAGTAGGGCATTGTAGTTGATATATTTGTGTTATCTGACTTTATGCAGTTATACAGCAATACTCTGATACAAAAGAAATTCTGCAGTGTAATTCAAATGCTATAAATTGGTCTGAGTTCATTGTTTCTTCTTATGGCCAGGCTTTTCAAAATGAATGCTTAAACGTTTTGGCAAGAATTTCCCCAGTAATTGGTGTATTGTGTTTCTGTTTAAGTGCAGTTTACTAAAGTATTCATCTAAAGAAAACACTGTCAATCTCTTCTGATGTGTACATGAATTTATTGAAGTGCACATTAGGGAAAATATCCTGTCACCCAGCTCTCTCTGAGTGCCATGGTATGCTTTGAGTTTGCAGCATATCTGTCTGGAAAAAAACAACTCCCCTTCATGCTGCATTTTCAGTGTACTCAATTCCACGTGTGGCACCTATATGAACAGCCTCGAAATAATGCCTGAGCTCTCCTTTACAAAGTCATTGAGAGCATTTTCTTGACCTCCCTGGGACCTTTGTCATCCAAATGACATAATAACCAGAACAGCCTGTTCAACATCTGTTCAAACTGGCTGATCTGGGATGCTCTGTTGCCAGTTCCAGCCAGCTGAGATTCCCAGCTATCCTGTGAGAAGAAATGAAAGAACATGGCTGCTCACAGTATTTTGTTTTGCACATTTTACAACAGATTCATTGGACTTAATTGCTGTCAATACTGATGCAACCAAGAATTTTGCAGCTGCCCAGGCATCAGGTTTGAATCAAGGGATTGCAATGTCTAATGTCTTACAAAGGTGTGCAGTGGACATGTTGCCAGAAGCCTTCTTGCTAGACCTCATTCTCAGGGAATAGCCTCAAATAGCACATTAATACTGCTGCTGGCAGTCTTCATCCCAGATCTCTTGGAGAAAAGAGGCCAGTGATGCCAGATTCCTGCTCTGGACATCTGAGGGAAGCAGCACCTGGCAGCCTGAATATCTGGGGTGGTGCAGAGTAGTCTGCCCCAGGTCTGCTCTGATGTGTCCTCTGCTGGATGCAGCCTGGCTTCCCACCCATCCTGGACCTGCTGCTTCTGCTGAGCTGCCACCTGCCCCTCTCCCGAGGGCTGCTCCCCCATGAGTGTGGAAAGGCTTCTTTCATCAGTTTCCAGGCTCTGCTTGTTTGCTTTTTCATACAAGGAGATTCTTATGCAAGAGGGTAAGCAAGTGTTTACACACATAAAACCGATAGTTATAAATGGTTTGGGGTTTTTTTATTATTATTTTTTCTGTTCTTTGATAAATAATTCAAAGCAACAGAAATATTGGTGTCAATTTTCTCTACAAGTATAGGTCATTCTAATATGCAGGAACTCCATCAATTTCTTGAGCTCTCTGGCTGGAAACACCAGACCTTTTTGTGGTGCCACAGTGAAAATTTCTTCATTTCTGTGCAAGATTCAAATGTGTGACAAGAACTCATTTCAGCAAAAGGGTGTTACTGAAAGTGTAAAAATCTGACACCTTTTGCAATTATAGTTTCACCAGCACTTTCATCCGCAAGATCTCCTGGTTTTGTTTTTGGGTGGGAGGATTCTTATCTCTCCACTATTCCACAGACCTTAATATTGCTCTAAATCCTACAAAGCTAATAGAACATTTATCACAGAGCAGGACATGATGACTTTCAATTCCAATCCAAGTTGTTCTCTCTTGGATCTTTTCACCAGGAAAATTACTTGCATACTGGTTTAGTGTAGCATTTTAATAGATTGCCTCCTTCTACCTTTCCCCTGCCTTCTTTATTTCCTTTCTGTATTTCTTTTATCTGCTCTTGTTTAGCTGGCTACTCTTCTCACAAGAAGGGCTATTTTTAAATGAAGATCCATAACATGCAGAAGCAGTAGCTTGCAATTTGTAATTTAGGCAGAATTTATTCCATACCCATTAACTATGAATGGATTTATCATGCATGTGTAATTGAACATAACTCGATCAGAGGAGCATTATTAAGTTTACATTCCATTTAGGTTTTGAAAGAGATCACAGCAGTACTAATATTTTAATTTCAAAAGCTAAATAGAACAGCTATTAATCCATTTTGTATATTTTAATAAAGAGACAAATTAAACACCCTTGGATACGGTTTTGTTTTCGTTTTCATAAGCTGTTATATGAGATTTCTTTCCTATTAACAAAATGTAATATTTTTTGTCCTACTTGCAATAGCTCCTTGCAAGTCTTCTATATTTGTGGCTGAGGTTATTTCTTGCCATTTAAATTTGCAGCTGTTTAAAAGAAATAGTCTGCAACAGCTTCTATATTGTTGATTCTTCAGGTAGCATGATAAATTGAATTTTATGTCTGAAATAGTCATATATTTATTTTTAAAATTCATGCTGTTTCACAGACATTTGTGAAGTTCAGTTTGTTCTGAGGGGTCTTTTAATCAAAGCTGAACACTCAGCCCTCTGTCACTTTTCTGTTAGCAGGACAGATTAAAACATTACAATGTTCATAGCATCATGTGAAATCCTTTTGCTGTTTTCATTCTTCTCATTAATATATTGCGGTTTCATCCCTTCCTGAACAAACTCTTATTTTCCAGAACTACATATACTATTTGTGTAATGACACAGGGGCCATTCTGTTAGAAAATTCAATCTTTCCAACTGTGGTTTCAGCAAAGGAATGAATTTTACTGGCCACCCAAATGTAACACATCTGTTGTAGTGTGTCTGTCTTTTATTTATCAAGGAGTACTGGAATGGTTCAGCATTTAGCTGCAGGGCTTTAATCTCAGAGCAATTTGTGTATGTGCATGTGGCAGAGAATTGGAGAGTGATGCTGAGCCTGGGAAGAAGGGACGAGTGGGCAGCAGAAAGGTGTTTCTGAGATTGGGTGTTTATTCTTATTATCCTATTCTGATTTGATTGGTGAGAAATTAAATCAGTTTTCCCAGGCTGCAGCTGTTTTGAATGTGGTGGTATTTGGTGCATGATCTCTCCTTGCCTTTGTCTAGACCCACAAGCCTTTTGTTATATTTTCTCTCCCTTGCCCAGCTGAGGAGAGGATGACAATGCAGCTTTTGGTGAGTAATCATCATTCGGTCAGGGCCAGCCCACCAAAAATAGGGAGGTACTTACCATTCTTAGAAGCCAAAAATTGTATTTCTCTCCATGTTTCTACCAAGAAATTATCCTGAATTTATTCAGAGTGCTCCTGTGTGATTCTATATTCTTTATTTCTGAATTTCATGAGTAAACACCAGTAAATTTAAAAGTGAAATGAAGCACATACTGCTGAAAATGGGCAGAATACTAGTATACTTTAGCAAAAGATCACAGAAGTACAGAAGTGCAGCATTGTAACTAAAATGTAAATCTACCAATTCCAGTTTTATCTCAAATGTATGTTTACTTCGTATTTCAGATGTCTAACTTTCTGAACTAACTGAAAGGAATGATATATATATTCACAGCATATCAATGTGCACTGTGTTTTAGAAAAGGGATATTAGTTGTTACTTGACTGAAGTTTAATTAAAACAGTAGAAACTTGTATTTTAGAAATTCAAAAATAAAATTCTTAAAGATATCCACAAATGCAAAAGCTACATGATACAGATATTGAATCAAAGGTAGTTTAGAAAAGTTTTAATGGCATATTTTGTACATAACATGGTATTAAATGGTGAACATTTTGCAGGGAATGTTGAGTAATTCCCTGTGTGGGCTTCCTTTTTATTTTAAATTCTGTAAACTCTCCACCAGTTGCCCTTTTCATTGATTTATTGGACTGCATTGTTGGTATTGTTAACAAGACATTTTTTTCTACACAGGCATTAGCAAGCTCAGTTTTTGTACAAAAATTCAACTCTTTAGTTCTTTGTCCTTTTAAAATTTCTCTTTCCTCTGTTATTCCTTCCCCAGCTTTTAGGTGCCATATTGAAATTCAATGTACATATTGTCTTCACAAACTCAGTGAAACAAAAATATTTGATATGATGAAGCTCCACCCCCCTTCCCTCTTACCATTTTTTGTTTTTAATGCCACAACTGACCTAGCCGCACCTTACTGTTGAAAAATGGTATCTGCAGCAGCCATTATATGCCCCTTGAAGATGACAGATAGCTGCCTTTCAGCACACAGGGGAAGAAACTGTCTTAACCAACTTTCAGGGCACTGCTTCTATAGCATTTATCTCTAGGTGTCTTAGTTTTGCTCTGTTAAGTGGTTTGGTTTTTTTTTTTCTTTTCCTTCTCTGCTTTCTTGAATGTTGTGCTATTTCTTTTATCATCCTTTTCTGCCAGAGGCAGGGGGCCACTAAACAGCACAGCTCTGTGGATGAAAGCAGATCTGTGTGGAAAGTGCTTCATGAAGTATTGCTTCTGGCTATGTTTTTGTGTCCTGCCATGAGCCTGCTTGCTTCTCCTGAGAAGACCTAAATTTGACACTTCCTTCCTGAATATCTGGTTGAGGTGGGTAGCTTTGGAATTTTTTAAGTCTACGGGATGTTAATCAGAACAACTAGCTTCAGTTTGTCTCTCAATTTTTGAAGCCAGTCTAATTGAAGTTTTTTTTAATTAAAGTGCCTTCTGCTGTCTTGCTTGCTAACTTTCAGAGGCAGAAGCACCAAATGATGTCTGCAGCAGAGGCATGCTGAGCTTCCATCTCCCTCCCTGTCCCAAGCTCATGTCTAGAGCATCTCCATCCCATCACAAGCACACTCACCCAGTGACAGGCTAAAACTCCTAGGACAGAAGAAGAGGTTTTAAAAATAAGTCAGTAAGAGGAATAACAAGATTTGGAGGTTCCATTACTTAGATACTTCTGTGTCTTGAGTGGAAATGTTTTTTAAGACTGCAGAAAATGCTGTCCAAATAAATTGTGTAGATTGCTTCTCAGGCATTTGGTGCTCTTTACTCTGAAAGAGGTTAATAGACTAAAGGATTTTTTCTGAGCTTCATCAGAACTAAGAAATCCTATGGGTCTTTACATGTGAGAAAATTCATATTGTAATTATTTTTATATGCCTCTGGAGCTTTATTTTTTTGCAAACATGTTTTTCTTTGTCTTTACTCATTTGTAGGGGCAAAGGAGAGACACATTTACAGAAAACCCAATATTTTTCCCTTTACAGTGGTACCCATATAATAATATTTCTGTTCATATGCAATGCATATTTTTATGTGTATGCTGCTCTGAAGCACAATGACCTGACTTGTTGACGATGGATTTTGACTTCTGAAATGCATGCCTTGTATTAGTCCTGCATAGATGCCTTCCTTTAACAATTCTGAATCAGATTAGTTTTAATCACTTGGGTGCTACAGATACACTTGAATTTCAATTAGAGACTGTTATTCAGTGTCTACCATAAGGTTCTTTTGTGGTTAAATGTGTAGAGAAAATCTTCAGATGAATTATGCTTAGGATATTGCACAATTCATTATTTTCTTTGGTGTAATTATGCTAAATGCCATAAAATATAGTCATTTTTATGATTTAGATTTTAATCTTGTTTTTTTCCAATTATATTCAAGTCTCACCTTAAGATACTTCATAATAATTTAATTGCAGCTATTAAAATTGCATTTTGCTAAGTATAATTCCTGTGCTTTTATCACAACACATTACCTTTTTTATGTAATTAGGGTTCTCCTAAATTGCATTTTCTCTGTATTTTGTTTAAGAAGAAATCTTACTCTCCTCAATAGTAAAGACTATACTTTCAGTATTTTTCTGTACTGTAAATTCTTGAATCAGGCTCTTCTTTGAGAAGGACATCAAAAGCTTAGTCCTCACTTAACTGATTCCAAGTCTGTTTCTAAGGATAAAGAAGTCTGCTTCTGATTTTGGTCATGTTGGTCTGAATAAGAACCTCTTTTATTCCAATCAGGGATGCAACTAAAGGGAAAATATGCTAAACTAAATGAAAATTCTATCAAACCATAGGTTTCCTGTCTGGTAGTTATTTTTACTGGGCAAATCCAAGGTTTTTGTAATGTAATTATTTTATGAATGGATTGGTTGGGGGTTGTATGAAAGATGTGGTAAAGAAAAAACAGAATTAATGAGGTGAAATGAGAAATAGTTTGATTGTCCAAGGCTGAAAAAAATGTTTAAGTAGTATATTGTTAGAAATTTCTGTTGTCTTGTGCTGTTTTGAGGCAGTTAAAGTACAAGATAGAATTTGTGTGGGTTTTTGGTAGTGCTTTGTTGAGAAACAGGATTCCTGTGCTGCAATGAGACTGTATCTGAAGATTTCCAGTGGTATCATCCAGCCACAGTGCTGACTCCCTCATCAGTCTTTGTGTTCCCTGCTGCTGTTTGCAGGACTCTGCTGCACCTGGTAATGAGCAAGGTTACATATTGTTTCTTTCTATTATCAAGAAAACAATTCTTAAAGTTATGCAGTAGAACAGGAATTTATTGTCAATAAATTTACAAGTCAAGATGCTATCAAAAGTAATTTAGCAGAGAGAAGTTGGCCTTTTTAGAGGGTGCTTACAATTTTCTTAATAGCAGCTTCCCCTCTGTGATGCAGCTTGAGTAACAGTAAATGGGGTTTATGGAGATCTCCAGAGTAGAATGACAGTAGGACAGAGATTTGCTAGATTAAGCAAGGGAAAGCTTTCCTGTATCCAAGACAACATGGATATTACTCCCTAGAAAACATGCAGACATAGAGGTGTATCTTGGAAGGTGCTGAGGATTCTCTCAGAAGTGCTGTCAGGCTCCTTTCTGTCCTTGGTTTGATCTTTGGCTGTGCTCTAAGCAGAGTCAATGCAAGCCTTAAACTCAGTGTGAGAATTGCTTTGTTCAATAGAAAATATTTGGTTGACATGGTGACTTTAGTAAGTCTACTGCCCTTTCCTGGAGATACCATCCAGATTATGGGTACCCAGCAGGAACATTGATATATGAACTTTGTCCTGGCCATTTAGTTGATGATGAATGATATTTTGTGAACACAGTTTCCTCACATTCACAAGGTTTGTTTTAAGATTTAATTTAAAGCATTGGCTCCATACAGTTTCTTGTGTGCACATTGCAGTATGTGTACTATGAGGACAAAGTGTATCTTCTGGGTAATAAATGCAGAGCAGGAAACTCTCCTTTTACGCTTCTCTCTGTGCATTTTGTCCTTCTCTTCATCAGAGATGACCTCAGTGATTGCTTTCATGTTTTTTATTGGCTGCCACAGAGCAAAGCTGTTATATTTTCTAGGTGGTTATGGTCAGCTCAAAACCTGTGACTCTATTTCAAATATCTTTACTTTTTCCATGTACAAAATTTTATTTTATCTTTACTTTTAATTTAGAAGTGAATGTTGTTTGCTGTGTAACTCTACAATCTTGTAAGGCAGCTGTGTGAAGAATAAAACAATGCTGAACTGCATGCCCTTTATAGGGCTTATTTGGGGGGCATTTTTTCTTATGCAACCTTGCAAGCTGTTTTTTAGAATTGTCTTTCCCCTTCAAGGTTCAAATGCAATTTATTTAAGAGACCCTCTGCCCTATACCTCTTGAGGCTCGCTCTCCAATTTCCTAACCTCAGTGTTAAATAATTAGTTTTGGAAGGCTGAGCAGAAAATAAAACTAAATTAATATATGCAGTTGAATGGTAGCTTTGTGCAGTTCCTCTTCTGCAATTAGAAAATTGTCTCAAGTGCTGGTCTACCAAAGGTAATTATGAATAAAAGGCTGAGTTCTCTTTTTTAATGAGTTCTGCCTGATGCTGAGAAGAAAATCTAGTCTGGTGCAGAGTATATTCAATAGTGCTAATTAAACCATTCCTCCCACTTACTTTAAGTCAAATTAGTTTGATACAATTGAGAAACTAATCTTTCACTAAGGCAGCTCTTTAAGACTTTACAAAATAGTTCCATGTCACCTTAAATGAGAGGACTTTTTTTGTGAAGGGACTACCAATCTCCATTGAGCAACATATAGCTTTTCTTATTTTCTTTTTCTTAGCCTCTGCTACTCAAATGTAGTGATGCCAATTGGAATTCTAGGTGCGTTGCATTTCCCCCCTGTTTTTGCATAGAACTGTTTTTTTTTAGTTTATTAGAAGAAAAATGAAAAAAATCAAGCACTTTAGGTGCTCATTCCTAACTCAGAGGCATGACTTGTTTTAATCTACTAACAGGAAAGTAATAAAAACTTTATTATCAGAACTTCAGGGGATGACTTATTGAAGGCATCACCCTGAAAGCTCTTCAGGATGTTAAGGACCAGAAGTTAAAATGCTTAGCAGTGTTGGATTTTTTTTTTTTTTTTGAGGCAGTTAAACCCAGTCGTGTACTGCTTATTGAATTTCACTGGTTTGATGGGGTTATGCATCATGAAGTATTTTTCTGTAATGTTTATAGACATATTATTAGGAAGTGGATTGTTCATATCAGTATCATGGACAAAATTTGCCTTTATTGCTACTCAGACTTGCTCAGGCATATTGGTTTCAGCTAGAAGTGCTTTTTAAGGTATGCCATATTGATCTGGATGTTCTGCTTTGGGAGGACATGTAATGCTTTCCTGCTGAAATTGTATGATTGCATATTCACATGGTCAAAACTACTTTCCCCTCTGCCCAACATCACTGGAGAAAAACCCTCTGGAGTGATAGAGGAGGGAATCTCGTGCCTGCCTGTTCACTAGTGGGGCTGATGTCCTGGGTGTGCTCAGTATTTGGGACAGTTTGGGCCTGAGGAGGTGCCACTGAGGATCTCTGTCACTGCTGTGGGGGCTTCACATCCCCCAGCTTCTGTTTCACAAAGACAGATTGTGAGCTGTTCTCTGTCTGTCCTGTGAGCTCCAACCAGCCTGGGCTCCAGGGCTGGCCAGAGAAGCCTTTGGAGGTCCCTGGCTTTTGAAAGCTGGACTTTGTGGTACACCCATGTTATAGCAGCTGCAGTTGGGGTGAATGTGTTGAGTTAGCTCAAAGCTGCTGAGCTCAGGTACTGTCAATATTACTGCTGCAGCAGGAAAACCACAGTGGAAACTGGTTAAAAACTCTACCCACTGAGGTTGGCCCTTTCTTGCTGTGGCTGCATTGTCAGCAGTACAGTACCCAGGCTCTGCATTTTTGACTTATCAGGAGTGTTTTTGTGAACTGTGGTCACAGCAGTGAATGCCAGACATTCTGCTCCTTGAAGGAGCAATATAGTGTCGTGATGAGCACATGCTGAAGAATATAGAACACCAGAGAACTAATTTTGGAGTAAGGACAAACTAGTTGCATTGGTGCTACCTGATACCATCTGTGGTCTTGGTAACCCATTCTGATTCTGGAGAATTACACAGGAGAGTGTAATGCTGATTCTTGTTTTGAACAGCTTTCTTGAAATCTTGAGAGTTGTGCCCGAGGTAGAAAGAGAAATGACCATAGTGCATTTATACATTCACAACACACTGTCCCTGACCTCTCTTATCCTGCAGACTCTACTTAATCTCCCACTGTCTGGGACAATATTAATTGACAACTGTTGATGGAGTATACATGTTAGCAATTAAATGTTGTGGATGAGTGTAGGCTGGTATTTGAGCCCCTGCCTTGCTTTTAATTTATTGATATAGGCACATGCAGCTAATTCAGTACCTTTTTACGAGTTCTGAGTATTCTCTACGAGTTCCCAGGATTTTTCTATAAAACATTTTGTAATTCCACCACAAGTGGGCTTTTTTATTCCTGTTTTCTCTCAATATGTTGCTTTATATATTACTGAAGTCAGCACGACTGAATGGCTGCTGCAGCAGTACTAAGTAACTCATTTGCTTTGTTAAAGATGAGTGGCTTGATTTAAGTGCAGTGATTAAAAAGAAAACTATTTTGCAGAAGGAGATAAGGTGGGTCCTACAAATTATGCAGTTTGCATACCAATTTTTAATATTTTTATTATTTGGAAACACTGACAAACAGCAGGAAAAAAAACACTTAAGCATTTGGCAAAATACTGGCATATGCAGCTATTAAATAATGTGCATGGTAGGAGGCAGGCTTTTTAGCTGGGAGTTTGCCAGGACAGGCATCATATCCAGGGGTTTCCTTTATAGTCAAGAAGAAGAAACCAAACACAATGATATGTGTTTACTACTTGACAATTGAAATGCAATGCTGTGCCACATGTTTTTTTGAAAGGGCATGAGCAAAATTCAGTATCTTGTTACTTTTTTACAGGTTTAAACCAACTGTTTTGATTTGCAGTTAATTTTTATTTAGTTGATTTTTATTTGGTGGCAGACCCTTTTCAGTCTCTTTTAAAAAAAGGTAAAAAAATTCTTGAATGGGAGACCTGCCAAAAAGTTGTCAGAATGATGTTCATGATTCTTTTCTCTGAATAAATATTAGACACTTTTGGCACTCCTGTGTTGAAGGTACCATGACTGTAAAAACATAAATATGTTTAATACCTTAAAGAAGGGGAATGGCATTCCATGCTGTTCTCTGATTAAAGTCTAGGCCATATTCTGCCTATGGAAAACTGCCTTTCTATGTTGATTTGTAATTCAGTAAATGCTTCCTGTTCCTGAATAGATGAAGAATTATCCTAAACAGCTTCCATTGTAGGTAATATGAAGGGAAATCTTACAGTTATGGATTAGTCCTTACTCTTATTGGTTACATTTATTCAAGAAACTTCATGAACAGAGGGCATATTCCATAACCTTTCTAAGCATTACTCTAAAAAGTAAATTGCACTTGTCAATGTGACTTTTTTCACAATTTTTCACAAAATCATGAAGATTTTGTTTGGAAGTGGCCTCTGGAGGCCACCAGGTCCATCCTTCTGCTTGAAGTAGGACTGCTAGCAAGTCTAGATCTGTTTTGTCTGAGAACCTTGAAAACCTCTGAGGCTGGAGATACCACCTATGTGAACAATATATTGTACCGCTCAACTATCTTTCTAGTGAAGAAGTTTTTCTTAATGTCCTTCATGAACAAGTTTGAGCCCCAAACAGAGCACAGCTTTCCAGACACGATCTCTTCAGTGCAGGAGCTCCCTTGACCTGCTGGCTGCACCTTCCTCAATGTTGCCCAGTGCTGGCTGTCCAGCTTCACAGGGAGACTGCACCATGGCTCATATCCACATTGGCACTCACCATGGTCCCTGGTACTTTCAGCAGGGCTGTCAGGCAGGCAGCCACTTTCCAGCTGTACTTGTGTGTGAGGTTGTTCTTCCCCAAGTGCAGAACATTGCTGTTCTGCTTATTAAACTTTGGGAAATTCCTGTTGCTCTAGCTCACGGGTTTCTCAAACTGCTGTGGATTAAGACTCTGCCACTCAACGTATCCACTTTGTGGTACTTTTTGACAGTACCTCCGTATCATACTGTCCTTGAATTTTCTGGTAAGTGTATTCTTCCTTATTTGCTGCTGGAGGTGAGGAACATTGTCAGACCCAGAACAAATTCCCTGATTCTCATTGTGTTATTGACTGTCAGCTGCACTTTGAGCCATTGATTACTGTGAGCCCAGTGCCCAGGCATTTTTCAATTTATCTAGCAGTTCAGTCAACCCATAGTTTCTCACTTTTCTGAGCCTCTGTGGAAGATTGTGTCAAAAGTCTAATGAAAGCCAAAGTGGATCTTATCCAGTGCTCTGCCCTGGTCCATGCAGCTCTTCATTTCATCATAGAAGGCAATTGGGTGAGTCACAAATGATTTCCACCTGGTAAATCTCTGCTGATTATTCCCTATTAACTTTTTGTCCTTCACATACTTGAAAATCTATTTCCTTTTATCTTAATATTAGGTAGTGGAAAAGTATATCATCTCTTTGAGACAAAGGCACATGAATACAATGTTCTCGTGGCAGTAGCAGAGGTATTTCATGTCCAGAGGAGAGAAGCAGGGATAAGCTGCTTTATTGGTACAGATAACTTCTATTTTAATGAGGAAGAGAGATAATTGCATATATGCTGGAGATTAGGTCTTGTTTGGCTAAGGTAAGATTTATCCAGGAATAAAGTGACACCTTAGGAAACTTAGCTACCTTTGAAGACAGTACTAGGAGCAATACAAAGACTGCATTTATAATTCACTTAGGAAATATTATACTACATGGTAGATACAGAAGAATTCATTGACATCTCAATTATAATTATAGCCCTTGAGTTGTGAAAGCAAAAGAGTAAATCTCCAGATCTTTAATAAGAACAATGATAATTTTCTCTATTTTAGGTAAAATATTGGCTAGAGATCATGAAATTAAAAGTTAGTCAGTTGCTAAGTAAATCATTTGGCACTTCTGGTGAGAAAGTAAAACCCTTTCTGAGGGAGAAATATACTGTCTCAATATATAGAAAGTTGTAATTTTATTCTGTAGTATATTTAAAATTCACCTTCCCAAGTAACTTTAGGGAAACTCTTAAGTCCTTCCTCCTTGTTTAATTAATTGCTTTTTTACTTTTTCCTATGCCTGTATTAAAGTGAGCAGAAACTACCATTCAGAATGTATGAAGAAAAATGCACAGATGAGTATCAAGTCCCAGATAACATTTCAAATTCAAAATAGTCTCATTCTACTCTGCTATTAGATCATTTGACAATTCCATCCTGAGGATGCATAGCACTACTTCCAGTTGCTCTACTCAACACAGCTGCATATGCTGCAGATATGTTTCAATGAGTTAAAAGAAAGTAAGCCACTAAAAGTTTGCCTGAGACCAGTTCGATTTTGTTTTCATAGAATATATGTGTCTTTGTTTTAGCCATCTTCTGTCAGACTTTCACAGTCCTGGAACTTCCCCAAGTTTGTTAGGATTCTTAGTGTATTTCTGCTGCTTTTCAGATGAGATGTTTGATTTCTGTGTTGGCTTTCAGGTAAAGAAGTCACTAGATGCCCTGGCCTTTTGTTCTGTTTTGTTTTGTTTTCTTTTATTTTGTTTTAAATAAGGGTTTCTGAAGAGGAGAGACATTTACTTTAATAGAAGAGTGAGTGAAAAATTTCTCTGCACATGCTGCTTTTCCTGGGAAGCCTATTCTACCTGACCCAACTTGAGCAGAAGGATTTGACTAAACATCTTGAGAGGTCCCTTCTAACCTTAACACTTCTGCAATTCTGTGATTTCCAAATTTGATTGGTCATAGAGGTTGTATGATGTAGCATATTCTGGAGAAGATGTGCTTGCATGGAGTCCAAAGCCTTAATGCAAAGAGATTTTGAGACCTTCTAAGCAGGACAGAAAATATAATCACTGCATCACAGGACAATTTATTTTGGAAGGAACCTAAAACCTCTAGTCCAACCTCATATTCAAAGTAGGATCAGCTATGAGCTCAAAGCAGATTATTTGGAATTTTATATACTTTGTATACTTAAAAATGTCCAAGAGAGGAGACTGCACAACTTTTCTGAGTAACCTGTTCCTATGACTATCTGCCCTTGTGGTGGAAAAAAATAATTCACTCAGCCAGTCTCAGTCTCTCATTTGAAATGCTTGCTGTCTCTCTTCTTCCTGTCATGCATCATTTGAAGAACCTGTCTCCATCATGTCTGTGACCTCCATGTAGATATTAAAAGGCTGCAGCTAGGTTTCTCTGAAGCATTGTCTCCAGGCTGAACAAGCCAAATTTGCTCAGTTCCTAATAATAGGGTGAATTCTCCAGACCCCTGGAGTTTCTTAGTAGCTGTCCACTGAACTCTGCTGAGCTTGCTCCAGTTCATTAATGTCTGTATTGAGGGGGGGAAATTGGATGCAGAATTTGAGATGTGGTCTATGAGGTGCTTCTTTCTACTATCTATAATAATACAACCCAGGATGCCATGAATTTTTTTTTTGCTGCCAGGGTATACTGCTGGCTGTCTGCCCAGGGTCCTTTCCATACAGCTCTTTCCCAGCCTGTCATTCCCCTGTTTGGCTTCATGCAAGGGCTCATTTCTTCCCAGGTGCAAGATTTTGAATTTTTCACTTTTGAAATTTATAAAGTCCCTGCTGGCCTATTCCTCTAGTCTGTCTAGATTCCTTTTAACAAAGTCCTGCTCTTAAGCATGTCAGCTCTTTCTCCTAATTTGATGCATGTGCAAACTTGATGAAAATGTGTACAATCATTTATCTCCAAGTCACTGATAAATATATTAGAAAGAACAGGTTCCAGGATAGATATCTGTGGTGCTCCACTTGTTGCTAGCCTCCAGATACAAGAGGATGGGCTATCTACTCTCTTCTGGGACTGATCATTCAAGCAGGTTTTCACATCTAATTGCCTACCAATAGAGATCATAACATCATAAAATGCTTACAAGAATATTGTGACTCAAGCATATCTCTGAAGATGAAAGTAAATACACCCACTGCTCTCTCCTCATCCCCAAATCTAATTTTATCCTAGATGACAATCTACACTAAATAGATGGTTGCCTTATTTACTTCATGTGCCCAGAAGCACTCTTGAAAAACACTTGCTTTGTGATCTTTTTTCCAGAAATCAAAGTGAACCTTCAAGTTCCCTGGGCTTACCCTTTGTCTTTTTCAAAGATTGATACAGCATTTGCCCTCCTCCAGTCTTGTGGGACCACTTGATCTCTATGAGCTTTCAGAGATAATAGAGAGCAGCCTTGCAAGGATACAGTCTGTGGATCCCATGAGCTTCTGTGGGTTGAATTCTCCCAATTAATTCTTGAGTCCTGAGGGTCTGCTGGTAGATCTCCATGATCCCTCTCACTAATCACAGAGGCATGGTAGACCTTAGTGACGACTGAGACATATGATATTAAATACACTGACATTATTTGCCTGCTGTTGCTAAATCACCTATCTCATTCAGCAGCCCTCATATTCCTTGTTCAGCCTTACAGCTATTTTTCTACTGCTAGGCTCCAATGAGACCTTGCTTTTCGCTGAAGCCACTGTAAATCAATGCATTTCTTACACCAGAAAAACAAATAAATGGGAGACCTGTAAAGAGATGTTACAGGGTTTACAAGTAGCAAGTAAAATTTTATTAGGTAGCTGTGAAACTTGGAAAATGTAAACCAAAAACTGCAATGCACTCCTTGTTTACAGTTCTTGCTGATGGTGTTGTGCAAGTTCTGGTGGCCCTAGGGGTGCTGGAAGCCTTAACTTCTGAAAAAGCCTTTTCTGAAAGAAAACTGCTACCAGGTTCTGCATCTTCTGGCTGAACAAAGTATTTGGAGGACACTGCTGAAAATATCTTTCAGTTTTGTTTGACTGATACTTTCTACCACCTGAGGCATAAGCTAGCTGTTAGAGTAATGTAGGGAATGTACAGCATTTTGTATTCCTGCTTCTCAGTTTAGCCCTCTGCTGGGAAAGGGATGGAATCCAAAGCCAGAGAGAACTTCTTTTCAGCAAAAAGAAGCATTTAATGCCTTCAAATCTTAGATCTCCCTCTTGACTCCTTCACTTTCTTTGATAACATCACGCCTTGCAGTGTTAACTACAGTCCTGTACTGTAAGCAAGGGCCTTTATTTAAACAGGTCAGCTATCATATTGCCTTTTTAGTACTCATCTCAATAATACAGAGACATCTCGACCTCTGGCAGTGATGATGAAGGCAGATGGGCTGTACAGCCTGGCCTTTGCAGCTTTGTAAGTGCTTGTACCCCTGTGCTGTGACTACCAAGCATCTCTCCTGTCCTTCAGATGGCAGTGCTTGACAGGAGACAGAATACGAACAAGCCTTGTAGGATATCTCCATTGTAGGCTTCTTGAATGCCTAACACTCCATCTTCATCCAGGCTAGATAAAAGAAAGATTTTTTTCATTGGGAATCTCTGCTGAGCCTGTTAATTTGCAGCGTTAAGTGATGTGCTGCTCATAGAAGAATTTGACAACCATGGATTTGCTGCCTGTGTGAGCAGATGGGTTCATGATTCTTCTGAACTCTGCTCATTATGAGACAGAGATTTTCTTCTTTCCTTCTCACTCTGCCCTGGGACAGGGCCTGTTTGGCCAATCAGTGTGCCTGATCCTGCCCTCTGGAAACAAAAACAGATGAAACCCATCAGTACAGAAATCTTCTTACACAGCCTCAGAATAAGGCCTTCTACCTATGACTAGCCTTCTGAAGAAGGATAAGCTGTGCCTCAAAGTCACAATGTCCCTGCAGCTTCTATCGATTTCAGCAGTATTTGTGAGTGCTCAGCAGTTTTGTTCTGCTTGCTGACTGAACATGCATGGGCTAAATCACACCCAGTTGCATAATGAGACAAGCTATAGAGACAAAAATCCCCAACCCTTTTTGCCTTCATATTCTCTTCCAAATGCAAGTGAAGAAAGGTCTGAATTAATTAGTGGAGGAGCTGCAGAACACCCAAGAGCATGTCTTGATTCCTTTGTTTTAGAACAGTTAGATGTAGCACAACTCCTGGAGAATGACACTCAAGTGCGCAGCTTCAGGGAAGCCAATACTAATTTTTCACTAAATGCTCAAAATTATCCACATTTGTAATAAATTTATTAGCCGTATGCAGTGCAGTGGATCAGAGCCAGACTTCAATATGAGAATTGCAAAAACATCTCCAGTGTTTTTCCATTTTTATTTGTTATGATCTGTTAATCTTAGCAAACAATGCAACATTTTTTGAGATTTCCTTCTTCCTCTTCCCCTGTGCCTCACATGCCTTCTGGGCTCCTTCCCCACACCTTATAGATTTAGATATTAAAATGATGAAGTTCAGAAATGCAATAACTTCCTCATTATTGAGGCAGAAGTTATTGTAAATATTTCTGCAAAGTACTGTGAGGTAGGATCTATGCTTTCACTGTACTATCCATTTTCTAGCTTAGATTTTAACAAAGACATGTCTGAGCATATGATGCACATGTACATGGTTATATGATTTGAAGTATCCCTCTGGTCAGTTTGGGTCATCTGTCTTGGCTGTGCTCACTCCCAGTTTCTCTCACACCCCAAGGCTACTTGGCAACAGGAGCAGAGTGAGAAGAAGAAAAGGGAAAAAAAACCACAAAACCCCTTGATGCTGTACAAGCAGTGCTCAACAATAGCCAAAACATGGGTGTGTTATCAACACTGTTTTAGCTTTTAATCACAAATTCCAAAACTCAAATCACACCACCATACAGACTGCTATGAAGACAACTAAATCCATCCCAGCCAGGCCCAGTATAGCTTGTTAAACGTTTGAGTCAAATAGGATGGATTTAATGAAAGTATTTTTGGTTGCATCCATAATCATGGGTAATTTCAATTGAAACTCAGCTGCTCTTTTTTTTTTTTTTTTTTTTTTTTCCTGTTAGCATGTACATTTTATGTTGCTCTAGATGGTTGAGAAATGGTATATTTATGAGTTTAATTTTTAGAACTTCTGGGAAAAAACCCATAAATTTTAGTGTTCCTTTCTTCATTGACTGAGTTCACTAATTCAAACATACATAGATGTGGATCAAAATTCATCTGCAGTCATCACAGTTCAAGGAAGCTGTAGATTTTCAGGCCTTAAAAATGCAAAAATGTCTTGCAATGCTGGACTCTTGGTAAGAGATCTCTCTGCCAAACTGAAGTAATGCAATCTAGTTCTGGAAAGATCCTCATTTAGCATTTCCTTAATTCAAAAGTCCTCAGTTGGTGAAACAGAGGAAGAGAAGGCAGACCAACAGGATTTATGAGGAAGAGAGTAAAACTTGAGCTTTGGAAGAAAGTAAAACACCATAGTTTGAATTAAAATAGTATCTCCAGTGTAATTTGCTCTGTATTAAAGTCATCCTGCATTTAATTAATGCATCATTCTGACTCTCTTGTATTCCCTCTATTTCGGGATAGATAGTTTTCTTCCATGTTTTTTAGATTTTGGGATTAGAAAGATCCATACCCTGAAGCAGGATTAATATTAACTCTAGGGGAATGCCTAGCAGTGCTCTCTGTGAGCAGATAACTTTACAATGTTTTGCTTTCTAGATGACTTTGTGGCTCACAAACTACAGAAACAAAAATGGACTGTAGTATAAACAAGTCACCAACAGGCTGGGGCACAAGTGCTTTTTGGATATGTGGAATATGTTGTAAAATCACAATTCAATTTCATATTTGTAGGTCAGAATATATTAGTATTGTCTCTGAAGTAGAGAGAGAGAGAGAGAACTACCCATCTTTCAGACACATCCAGAAAACCACAAGTGGTGTCAGGGAGGGAAAGTGCTGTTACACCCTCTTCTGTTTGATTTCCTTAGGTCTTTTATTGTGGATATGGACCCCTGCATCAGCAGCTGAGACAAAATACAGGTGTTGTGGAGAGAAGTAAAAATGAGTCAACTTACATCAGCTGTGAAGGTATTTAAGTCATCTTACTTGAGTAAAGGTTGTATTTTGCTTCTCAGCTAAACATTGGGTAGCTGCTTAAAGCTAGCAGTCCTCCATAGCACCACATTGGAGAGCTATTAGCATGACATTCTCATCGATGGAGTGGGTGTTTGTAAGTATTATGGGTTTATTCACTGGACTTCCACAAATGAGAATTCCTTTTCCTTCCCTTCCTGTAAGGTGATGAATGTTTTACAATTTTGTGCTTTGTTATCAGAAATATCCCATTAATATGATCCTTGTTTCAAAGATATATAACTGGGGTTTTATTTGGTTTTATGATGGTAATTGTTGTTGTTTTCAGAACTTTTTGTAAATAATTGAATCTGGATTTTGGGATGCAAATTCTGTGTATTAATTCTTCCTTGAAAGATTAGTTGCTTGATTTGCCAGAACTGGTAGCATTTTGCATCCTCCTTTTGCATTAACCCTTGATAATTATATGGAAATTTTAATTCCTTATATGTCTAAACTTTTGGCTTTGGGGTGCTTTTATTATTATAAAACGGAACACATGTGCTGAACTTCTTAAAAGCTTTAGAAGAGTTTCTGAAACTTTCTATAAATTTTGACAGAATTTTCATTGGTAATTCAGTCATAGTTTCAAGTCACTTGTCACTGAGAACTTGGGAACTCTCCTAAAGTTTACCTTCTCTTATAAAAACATCCCAAATTCTCCATATTTGGTACTGCCAATAGTGGAGTATATTGGAGTAAGCCATAGTATATTTAAAAACAATTAAATAAAACAGAGAAAATTTATATTATTTTAATACAACAATTAGACCATATAGATACAAAATGTCAGGTAAATAAAAAATATAAAGGTTCCCATAGTAGTAATTGCTTGGCTATGCTGAGTGCATGCAATTATTTGCAAAGTGTGTTCAGTGTGGTAAAATCAATATTGCTCTGGGATCAATAACCTTGTATTATCTTGACCTCTGCATATTGAAATGTTTGCCTTTACTGTTGCAGTAAGCCTGTTTATAATTTTCTTGGACTTAAAAAAAATAAAAAAAATGCTGAGGTGGTGGGACAGTGGTAGGGAGCAGAAAAACCCCACTCAGTAGGTGACAATTATAAACCTCAACAGAAATGGAAGTAAACTAGGCTTTAATGCTGTAGGATTGTGTGTTCTGTGTTGGTGTTGATTCCTTACTCAGCAGTTCCCTGATAGGTAAAACCATGTTGCACGTGAAACACACAGGTCAACAAGAAACTCTGTGAAATTATTTTTCTATGGTGATGGATGTAGCTAATCTCTTGAAATCTCATAATTTTAAATTACTTCATGACAAATGTCTGTCCTTTTCCACTGATACTTAAATAAATGGCTGAGCTGGATAGGAGGTGTCTAGGAGTAGATCAGAAGAAAATGTTAATAGATTTACTTTCAGCCTTGTAGCAGTGATTCTCACAAATTTTGATAGGTTCTACATTTGTATAACCTACCCAAAATTGTGTTTGGACTCCTGTGCTTTTAAGTGTCATAGTTTTGCTAATGGTTAATTCCATTATTCTTATATATGTTGCTTTTACATACATGCTTTTACATACTGCCATTCACTCAAATACTTATGGAATAAAGTACTTTTCAAACTGAAAAATAGTGCAGAGCATTTCCCTAAAGTCATCAGTGGACATTGTTCTTGACTGCTTTACATTTCCTAGTAGATATAAGATAACATCTACCTTTGTAATTTCAGGCACAAGAGCAAAACAGAAATACTTTACTGGGTTGGTTTTGATTTTGTTGTTTTTTGGTAGAAAAATCTCAGTGTTCAGGGATTTGTCACCCTGCACTTTGAGCATTGTCACAGTAATTTAGACCCTTAGAAATGTGCAGGGTGAGTGGACATGTAGGGTAGAAAATGACAGATTAGAATAGTGACTCTTGAATTTTCAAACATTCAGATGCAGACCACAAATCCTTTCCCACATGTTACCATACATCCAGAGTTTAGAGCAAAATCAGCACTTGTGGTCTCTGACTCATCTTTGTTTTCTGTAACAGAGAATCCTTTCCCCAGGGGAGGATCCCAATATGCCATAGGTGACCTTAAAGTCAGCTTTCCTCACAAGGACAAGAGCACGTGTCACTGGACTTAAAACCTCATTTTGAAAAAAATGCACACAACTAAAGTGGGGAGAAGGGAACAGCTCATGACTGCATAAAATTTAGATGTCTTAAACCTTTAAATCTGAAGACAAATGCTTACTTCACCTTCCATTGAAAGCCAATGAGCACAGAAGCCAGTTTTGGGACAGGAGCTAGAAGGAAGCTGTGTTTGCCCTCTTGTTCTACACAAACACACCATTTTCTTCCATGCTATATCTTGGGTTTAGACTTTAATTATTTCTTGCTGCCAATAGCCTTTGTTTCACAAAGAAAATATCCAGCCTTGCTTTCGAAGTTGCTTTATGCAATAGCTGGCTCTATTCTGTGTAGAGGACTGAGCTGAGGTTCTAGTTTAACTCACGACACAATCATCTTGGGTTTTTTTAGGGCAGGCAGAATATTTTGCATGTTCAAAGTTGTTGTGTTTTTGTTTTTCTGTTTTGTTTTTGTTTTTTGTGTTTTTTTTTTGTTTTTCTCTTTGGTTTTGTTTGTTTTTTCGGTTTTTCTTTGGTTTGTTTTTGTGGGTTTTTTAGGGTTTTTTATTGTCTTTTTGGTTTGTTTTTGATTTTTTTTGTGGTTTTCTTTGTTTTTCTGCGTTTTTGTTTTTCTAGGTTTTTATTTTGGGTTTTTTTGTATTTTTTTGATTGTTTTTGTTTTGTTGTTGTGGGTTGTTGTGTGTTGTAGTTTATTAATTTGATTTTGTTGTTTTGTTTTCTGTTTTTGTTTTCTTGGGTTTTTTTGGGGTTTTTTTTGTTTGGTTTTGTTTGATTTTGTTTTTGTTTTTTTTTTTGTTTTATTTTTTTATTTTGTGGTTTTTTTTTGGGTGGGGGTTTTGTGGTTTTTTGGTGCTTTTGGTTTTTTTGTTGTTTGTTTTTTGGGGTTTTTGTGTTTGGGATTTTTTGTGGTTTTCTTTGTTTTGATGTGGTAGCACTTAACTTTTGTTTTTGAATGGGACGATTTTTGTTTTGGACTGAAATTCTTTCTTTTATGTAGCCACATTTTACTTGAAAAAAAGTTCAAACATGATATGTGGAATGTTTTCAGTGAGATAAAATTCTGGTGCGTGCTGCTGTTTTCTCAAACCTGAGCGTCTACATTTGCTTTAGCAAATTTTTTTTACCCTTTTTACTAAGGTCTTTGTTTTGCTACTAGTTTCTGTTTAGAAATCCAGATAGCTGAAATAATGCTTTGTGAAACATTTGGAATTTTTTATGCTTCGACAAGAAATAAAAAATTGATGTTTGAAGGTTGATAAGAAATTGAGTGCTCCTGCAGGAATAGGTGTTATTATTTAGTTTCTGGACCAAATGATGATTGACACTGTTAGTATGTTTTTGAAGTAGAGCCTAAAACTTCTGTGGCAGCTCTTTTCTGGTAGCTTGTCTTAATAAACAATCTTTGTTTTTTTTCACACACCCTCCAGCATCTTTCTCTGTTCTGGCTGGGGCCTTCAAATAAGAAATAACAAAATACCTTGAGGGAACTATTCTCATGGTGTTGGTTAACTTAGCTAAATTAACCCACCATCACAAAATGTGCTTGAAGAGAACAAAAATGAAATATTGTTTGACTTCTGCATGCTGAAAACTCTGCCATTAGTAGCTGAAGGATTTGTAGTGTTCAATAAAGAAGTAACCTATTGTAGCTATAATTGTACATGGCACAGTGAATTATGGAGAAGTGATTGCTCACCTAAGGCTGAAATTGCCAGTGATGCATTTCTTGGGGCAGCTCTACTAGGAGGATAGTTTTTATAGGCACATAAAAGATACCAGGTATGGGAGTACCACAAAGCAGCAACACTGAGAGTGGTGTGCTGTCATAAAATGTATGAAGGAGCAAAGGGAGTGGGACAGAGGCAGAAAAGGACCATCAGTTTTGCTGTACTGTTGGCAGAAGAACCATACAGATAGGGGCATATGGCTCTCCTTTGCTCCAATTTGAGGAGCAATCAGCAGAATGCACTTTCTGGAAGTGTGCTTCTGTGGTGATAAGTCTGTTAACTTCAGAAAAAACACCCAGAAGAGAGCTGTGATTCAAAATGCTTGCAGGTGATGTCCCTTCTCTCCCAGAAGCACCATTTTCAACACCACTGCCTTTTTGTTCATGAGGCTATTAAACAGAGGGAAAAAATCAATATATAATTTATCTTTCCACATGTGGCAGAGTTCAACAAAGTAAAAGAAACTGATAGTAACTGAAGAAAAAAGCTGTGGTTTTGGTTTTATGCTGGGAAGGAAAATCAGTTTTTATAGAAGCAGTTTTAATGTGCTTTTATATCTGTTGCATATGTCAATGCCACGTGATAATGAATGTTGCATACATACATTTGATAGCTGGCTTTGTGCAAAGGTTTCAGGAAAAAAATCAGGACTGATGTGCACTACTAGGAATGGGAGGTGATAACAGCAACATTATTCTAATCAAGAGTGCAAATCTCTGTTCCAGAACATAAAAAGCTCAGACTCAAGTCTTTCTCTGACTAATGAGGCTTTAAAAATCATGTTTTGCCTTCCAGGAAAAAAAATTAAATCTCCAGAGAGACAGGTTGTTTTTTTGGTCTTATATCTTTATTGTCCAGGATTCACCTCCATGAGTGTGATGTGGTGGCTGAGGAACAAGACAGAGCTCCATGGGAATTCTCTATGCAGGAGTGTTTCTCTGGGAAAGGAAATAAACTGGAGGGTCTCCAGGTGGCTTCCTCAGGGGCTTATTTTTGGACTCACAAGCTCCACATTTTGTGAACAACCTATGGAAAGAGGAGGGTTGTCAGCTCTCCAGACTTTTAAAAATCCCTGCTGCTGCTAAGAGAAGAGCTTCCTCATAACTGTCTGACAATGACTCTGCCTAATGAATGAGTAGTCCTGTAATTGTGGCTATTGCAAATGATCATTTCACTACCAGCTGTAAAGCATTAGGAATCATAGTTTGTGCACAGTGTGTGCTCTGAAGCTCTGTGGCTAGAGTCAAAATCAAAATGGTTTGTATTTTATTCAGCTCATTGTACTTTATGCAGCAGAAGTGTTTAGCAGCGTTTGGCTATTGTGAAAAATGCTACTGTATTTATTCATCTCCCATCATATGGGAGATATATGCCTGGTGTATCTTGGAGTTTCTCTTCAGCTGGGCAGCTGGTGCTGCAAAAGTCAGGTCAGATTTTCTGGCAGACAGTTGCAATGGCAGTATCACTTCACCTCATTTAGGTGTATTGTTTATTGCTATGAGACATCTCGAGAGCTCACTGCAATTGTTGCTCTCTAACACAAATGCTTTGACTATGAATCTTCATCCTTTTCTTGCAAACAATATGAAAGCTGAAGTGTAATAGTTCTGTATATGATATTATGTAATTCCCTTCAATGGTGTTTCAAATCCAGGTAAACAAACCCATTAGACTGGCAAACTGATGTTCTGAAATAAGTCAGGAGTGTGGAATTTATGCCAGACCTTCACTCCAGGCTCTGCATATGACCATGTTTAAATTTGCAATTGGAGTTTTACTGGTTTGGACTTTGCAAGTATCTGGGGTTTTTTTTTGAGGACAAGATATTCAGATTTGGAAATGGTTGGAAAATTAACCAGTGTTTATACTTTATCATAAAGCCTTAAATGCTTGAAGGAAGAATTTCCTGCATTTCTCATGTTTGTGTTTAAGGATTTTTCAAATTGAGTGACTTGGTGCCAACATCCAACTCATATTTATAGTTTTGCTTTAACAATAGCATGATCTCAGCTCAGTGAGTGCAGAATTTTTTATTCCTCATGTTTGAGTGATTTTCAGCCTCACTACTGAAACATTCCAAATAGGCTTCAAATGTTTCCTGAGATAATACCTATATTTACGTATTTTAGGATTGTTGTGGTTTAGTCCACTTAACTGATGTATGAAGAGAGGTCTTTCTGTATCCAGCAGTGATTAGAAGATTATAGCACTTTCTTTTACAATTAAGAAACTCATTGCAATGTAATTATCAAATTTGGGTTAATTGTTTAGGGAGTGCATCAATATGTGCCCCTCCAAACATTTATTGTGGTTTTCCTCTGTGTGTCAGCATTTTAAGCAGACAATAGATGAACATTGATCTTGCACTGTGGGGCTGTGTATGTATTAGCAGTCAGTTATCAAGCAGGAAAATGTTTCTGAAGCAACCTTCCATTTCTGTGGCAGTGTCTATTCACAGTGATCTTAGTTTTCAGGTAGTCATGATGCAAATGAACTAGATATCTTTCAGAGGAAATTAATCCAGAATAGATCCTCAGACACTGGAGGCCCTTTGGAACAGCCATAAAGGTCTAACCAAGAAATATGCCAGCTCACCACAAAATACTTAACATAGAGCATGAGGTTCTTGAACCACTGAGAACTCCTTCAACATGCTGGAGATGTTCTTGCACTGTATGAAGGACTAAATGCTGTCTGTATCCATCCTTCAGCAGCTCTCAGTGCTTTATTTTGACTGATGTTCCTTCCTCATCCACCTACACTTTCCCTGGTATATAGCCTTCTCTCCTTTTGCCTGTTTTACCTTCTGCTTCCCTGGTCCTTTGCCAAATCCCTTTTTAATATTTTTCACAATTTTTAATTTTTTTTTTCCCTCCACCACTTCTTCAGTGTCAAAGTCGCATGTAGAGTCTGAGTAAGTTGAGACTTACTCTTCAAAAGGCACAATGTGTCACAGCCAGGCCCCATGATCTGTGTCATGCAGCAGATGAAAACAGACTGTGCTAGCCTCTTCCACTGATGCATAATCTCTCTTTTTAAAAATTCTTTTTCCCCCCCAATAAGGTTGGAATCATTGTATCATTGAAATGTGTTTACTCATACAATGTAATTCACATTGTTAAATGGATGTGCTGGACTCAGGAGTGTGTCCATGTACACAAAAAATAGAATGGCTAGGTGCCCTCTGCCCTTTGTTTTCTCCTAAGAAGCCATGAGTAAGCTTTTCATTCGACTGAATAATCACTCAAACTCTGCTCTTTATCCAAATCATGGTCTTGGAGAAGCTGCAGAAGCTATGTGCTCCACTGTAAAGAAAATCCCAACCAGGAAATATTGGCAATTGTATATCTGCTACATAAAACATTTATTCTGTGTTTTAGATTTTCTTGAGCCTATCAATGAAACCTAAATAAGAAATTAATGATGCTATAGTGTCTGCAGCTTCTGTGTCTGACATGGTTAAGGTAAAAACCATAATGTCTATTTCCCACACAGAGGGAAGAAGTTTGATTTGTAAGAGCTTTCTCTTTCAACAAAATAGCACAGCCTACTTTAAAAGCAAGTAAGTTGCTTGCTTTGAGATATTTTGCATGCCATCTTTGTAGCCCTTTGATTTTATACAATAGCCTGCATCACTCACAGAGGATAACAGAAACTGAGAGAGACTGGGGAGAGCTAGAGCACAGGCAAAGTTTAATCAGCTCTGCCAAGCCTGTCAAATGTTGTTTGTAGGCATGCACCAGTTTAGACCATGTAAATGAGTTTTGAAACTTTTTGTCTCTCAGCCATGCCAATTTAAATCTTGTGTCTCATGATGGTGCTGATGTTCCAAACTGTCTTAAAATATTGTAGGGAAGGATAAATGTGGTCAGTAGAAGAATTTCACAGCCCTTACAAATAGCAAATTGTACCCTTTTTTTTTTTTTTCATAGGGAAGCTGTACTCATCAGAAAATGTTAAGGTGCTTGCCATGCTGCTCAGCTGAAGTGGGCAAAACATGAAGAGGAATGGAAATTGCTGGTGAATCATATCTGTGGCAGTGGGGTCATGGTCAACAATGACTCCACCACTAGCAAATTCTGCTGTGCCAAGCTTTGCCATTAAAACATGGGGAAAACAATAGAGTTTTCACTTTACTAGTATAAGGCAAGGCAATACTCATTAATTAATGATTATTGTGAGAAAAAGAAATAAAAACCCCCTCAGTGAATGTTAAGGTGTTGGAGATTGCAACAGACAATGTAAAAGACTATGGTTCTGGAGACTCTTATAGGTTGTTGAACCTTGTTTTTCCATCAAATCCCAAGTTATTCTATGTTGCTAAATTTTCTATTTGTTCCTTGATAAGATGCATTGAGGGGCAAAGTAACAGCAAATGATACAGGTGCTGCTTCAGGCACACAGGGGCAGATTGTGTGGATTGTGGTTGTCATGTGCAAGAGAATTTGAGAATGTCACTGCTCTGGCATGCCTAAACAGAGATACTGGCATCATGGATGATAGCAATGCTCCAGCTTTGACTGATATTGGATGTACTGTGCTGCAGAGTATTCAAAAGGAGCCAGGTTGTCTGCTTAGTGCTTGGAGAGAGTTAGAAACTTTTCATATTACTTCATTCTAAACAGCCTTCTCAGCCCAAAACATAGCTGTAGGAAATCAGACATTTTTGAAATGCACATCTACTGATTTTTCTTTTTTTTTTTTTTGACAGTGTCTGCCAGTTGCTGGCAGTTGTTAGAAGCTGTGATTTGCAAAGTGTTACTAAGATTCTAAGTAACCATTATGTGAAAGTATGTGGTACTACTGTCTGAGTAGTAGGGCATGGTGCCTCATTTATGATCTTACATTTTTCTCCTGAATGGTATTTTTAGCTGCACTATGGCTCTTTATGGCAAATTACATTAATAAGAAAAATGGGAAAAACCATTTTTATATGTAAGCATTAAAAATATTTTCTAGAATATTGATTTAATAAGAAAATGGCAACATTTTTATGGCCTGTCTTTTGAAAAATGAAATAGAAATGCATTAATTGATTAGTAATTAGAAATAATTAACACTTAAACATGCAAAACTCATTTATGTGCTTAATCTGAATGACACTGCCACAGAACATGGGATTGTATTTTACAACTCCTTACCTAATTATATGGATCCAGAATATAAAATTACAATGCATTAACCAGTGTAAATTATAAGTGCTTATGTAACTGCCTTTTGTATTCTGAATGCCTATAAAAAACAGTAATGTTTGGAACTAGAAAGGTTCAATGGTTTCTTCTTACATTATTTATATTCTTTCCTACCAAATGAAGGTGTTGATAATTACTGTGAAGTTGAATTATTTTTCTTTTTTAATATTTAAACTTGTAAAAAACTCCAAACCAATATAAAAATGCTGCATCATCTTGTTTTTACTGGGTAGACTGACTTCATTTTCTTAAGTGTGAGCTGCTTCATGGTTTTTCTTTCTATATTTTTACCTAATTTTTCACTCGGATCTCTATTTTTTTTTACTTTTGCAGATCAAATGCTGATCTACTCTGTCTCACTTCTTAAAGTGTTCTTCAGACGTTTTTGGACTAATTGGGTAATACAATGTAAAGCTGTTAGGGAAATTCTCATAACTAAATTAATTTCATTTTCTCTGTATGTTTTAGGCATTATTAATTATGGATGGCTTCTATTGCTGAAGCAAGGGCTAATAAAACTTATGTCTAAATTAGCAAGTTGAAAATACTCTAGGACAGATTTTTTTGTTTCTATTTGGTTGTTTTACCAGCAAGAGAATTAAGAAATTTACCATACTTATCCTATTTGCCATCTAACCTTATATAGTTTTTATATTTTTGTATACTCCAGTGACTCTCATTGTTGGGCTTAGATTAAACTTTAAGAATGAATGTATATGCAAATCCTAGTTGTTTATGCATAACCACCATGAGAAATTTTAATAAGCAATTAATTAGATTTTCTTCCAACCCTGCAGCAGGTCACAGGCAATTTTGCTTACTACTTCTCCAAGTCCTATTTGAACATGTATCATTACTGTTCTGCATTTCATTATAAAGTATAAGCTGTGACTGGCTAAAAATGGACTTGAGCTGGGTGTGGTATTACTTATCCTTATAGATATTTATTTGTACTTTGGATACAACATTGAGGGAAGAAGCTGAATTAATTGAAATTTTTCTTATTCTTTGCATAAGACTGGAGCTAAGACAAAGTTTCGGACTCCTTATAGATGTTGTTGATTCACTATTTAATCATATCTTTCCTTCATTTTACTTTTATATATAAAAAGAGAGAACTAAAGATTTAAGAACTTGAAAACTCTCCCCATACAAAAAACAAGCTGTATTAGACATAAAGAAGTTTAATTCCCACTTTACTAGATTAGTTAGAAAAGCAGTGAGCTTAAATGACCATTGAGAGCTAGACCTGTCCTAAGGCTGGAATTTAGCAAAACTTCCTCATCAGTGAAGCACATCAACATTGCTTTATAAAAATATATCTAATAATCTTAGAACACTTTATCCTTTGTGCCTAGTTGAAGGCACTTACAATGTACCCAGAAACCAAATGGTGGTTTCAAGGGAAAATCAATTTCCTGCAGTGAGGCTGGAAAACTGATTATAATAAAAGTGGCTACATCTGCCAATGCTTACAGCATCCAGGAGACTTTCCCTGGGGTACATTTCAAAATGGAGACACTTTGCTCATGAGAATGGACACTTAATTGGTAACTCACATGTGGTGGCATTAGGGGGGATTCTGTGGCTTAGCCAATGGATCTTTTGGTTTTTTAACTGCTTAAGTTGTGGAGACTAGGGACTTACATTACATGCTATGCCAAAATTCCCAGCAGACATAGGAAGACTTGGCCACTGTTTGTGGACATGTGAATTATTTAAGGCTATCTGATCACATGACTGGGTTTTTCCAGGTCCTGCTGCAAGTATTGTCTGACAAATTGCCACAAGAAGAGGTCTCCAGGTTAGCTAAACCAACATTTTTCATACATACAGCCTCACCTCTGAAGTCTACCAGTGCACAAAAACATACTCTACTGAGTTAGGAATCAGTCACAGAAATAAAGTGTTTCTAATATTTCTTGTAGCAAGGCTCTCCTTCAGCATTGTGTTTGCCTCATCAATAAAGAGGTAGGGCTAGAACACATCTCAGGAGGCCAAATAATTCACCCTTCTTCCATAAGAGATATTTTCCCCCTTCTAAGTGGATTTCAGCTCTATGTTTTAAGCTTACAGATGATCAACTAATCTGTTCTAGGTTGTCTCAAATACTCATGATTCTACCACAGATTTTCATGCCTGAATATTCTCATTATTTTTCTAATACCCAGATTAATTCATCCTTTCTGTGGTTACATATTTTAGTGGCCCCTGTGGCCACAGGGAGAAGTTTGTTCTGGGTAATGCAATTCTGAGATTATCTTTTACTGCATTTATTTTCCCTAATGTATAAAGAAACATGTACATGCATGCATGTGCACATATACACACATACATATGTGTACATGTGCAAATGGACACAATTTAGTCTTTTGTCTAATCAGTCTTGGGCTTTTTTTTCCGGAAGACTCTTTTGAATTAAAAAGATGATGGATACTGGACATACTATCCTTTTCCCAATTCTGGAGAGAATGCAAAGTTTCCTTCTTCTTTGTAAATATGTCCACACTGGGACTGTATCTATATGTAAGTATTGCTGAATATCTTTTCCCTGGGAATACCTGTGAGAGGGATCCCAAGCCCATCTCTCTCTCTGCTTCCATAATCCATGAGTCACCTTTGAGAGTGACAAAATAGATAAAGATCCACTTAGATATAGGTGCTCTGAATGAAATTTAAATAAAAAAATTATCCTCTCTGTCCAAGCTGCCAGGTGCTTTTTAAACTTTTTCTTCCCCTTCCTATTTTTAAAGAGTACATCCAGGATAAAAATTTTCAGATATGAGTTCGAAACAGAAGCATGCATTTCCTTGTAGCCTTGGCTTGGGTGGTTAGCCCAGGGTGCTGGCACTTCTCTGAATTTCACTATGGGGATGTTTTTTCTCACTGTATGATTTGTTTTGTTTTTTTTTGGTTTTTTTTTTTTTTGTTTTTTTTTTGTTTTTGTTTTTTTTGTGATCAATGTCTATTGCATTTTTGGGGTCACTGGGCCCCAGCACCTTTCTGGTTAATCCCTTCCCAGATCTGAGCATTAATCCCTGTATAGGCATCCTTCATCTCACAGTGTAAATATTTACAAGGATAACTGCATCTAACTTGTGGCTGAAGGCCTAACATAAATCAACAGAAAACTAAATATAAACTGTTTTTTATATGTGAAGCATAGATCTTCTTTTAGCAGATGCACTCTGTATCTGAAGAAAGGATGACAGCAGTACACTCACAAGCATCTCCAGGCTAGAGTATATGTGGAAATTAGGATAAAATACCACTTTTGCATAAAACAGTGCCTGATAGATATTTTCTCATCTTCTGTCTCATCAGTATGTGGTCTTCTACTGCTTGCAAGCTGTAATGCTGAAACCTGTCAGAGAATAGATTCTGAATAGTCATAACTTTATGCTCTTAACCTTATTCTGAACAGGTGGACATTAAAGTGATATGTGTATATATATGTGTATGCAGACACACATAATATCTGTTTGGATAATATGGGCAATATGGGTCCATTCAGTCTTCAAACTCTATCAGTAAGTTCTGTGCAGCTCCTCAGCTTGGCTGTAAGTTTTTAGGGAACAAGAGGAGTTTATTTTTAGAAGAATATTTTTCATCATAAGTAATGCAGCTTCTTTCTTTGTCTTACAAGGAGCCCATTAAATAAAATAGGAAAGATGATCCTCTCCTTCCAATTTCTTCTATTAGTTTTCTGAGAAAGGCTTTTTTGAGTTTTCTGGTTATTTTTTTTCTTGTAGAAATACCTCTGGTTTTTGGTCTTATTGCAACTTGTTTATTACTTGTTCTATGTGTTATAAAAGCGTTTTCAAATATATAGGTTTCTCATGTGTTTAATTGAGGTGAATGTTCTCATGCCCTCCAGAAAGTCTTTTAAATATGGATGATCATCAACTTTGACTTTACTGATATCTTATTTTTCCAAAAATCACATATTTTCTTACACGTGCTCATGGCCTTTCTTCATTTCATATCTGAAAGCAGAAGAACAAGAAGCTCAAATCTGTTTGGTTTTTATCATGCTCCCTTTTAAATTAGGTGGGCAAAAAAATCAATAGGTCCTCTAGTTCCTGTGATTTTGCAAGTTCACTTCTACTCATCAGAAACCAATGCTGGTTGCAATCTTAGGATAATTATGTGTGCATGACTGGTGCATGAACTTCTTATCAGAATATTGACAGAAAATCCCTGACCTGCATAACCATTAAGATAAGCAGCCTAGTTTTAAGGAGTAGTGTCCCCAGAATAGGAGACAAATCCAAATGGGAAGGTAAGGTGTAGTCTTTTCATGAAGGACAAGAGGAGGAGGCCTCTTGGCTTCAAAAAATCATATTGTTTTTAGACTGCAGAATAAACAGTACATGCTCATAATCTTATTTGATTATCTATCTCATGGTATTGTATAGTGGCTTCAAAAACTCCCTCTATCTACAGAAATTTCAGTCAAATCCCTGATTGAAGTTTACTGTTTACTAAAAATATGCCTGAATTAAGTCTAAGTATGCAAGATACAGTTAGTTTCTCTTTTAAACTGCAATATATGACATAGTCTGGAAATTGCTCTTCATGTTCTCAGTCACACCTTAGCAAAACCATAAGACTTCCTCATGAATACCTTTAATTTGCTTGTATGGCATGGAAATCTAAAATTTTGAGATGGCTGCTGCTGTTTGACTTCAGAGATCACCAAAACTGTAAACACATCTGTTTCACTGTGTTTTCTGACTTGTTTCTCATTATTTCCCTCCACCTTCACTATCTGAGACAAAGGTTTTATTTTGTTCCATTTCTATCATGCCTGTCAGAACAGAGGCCATGGTATGATTAATTATTTTTGATTGTGAAGAACAGCCATCAAATAACTGATGGTAATACCAGATTCCAGCAGAGGAGCTGTTTATAGTTGGCAGGAGGGAGTGCAAAGTCATTGCATTTCAGGTCTGTGCGATCACTGCTGGTTTCTGAGCCTCCAGCATACCCCACTCCCTGGCAGGTCTGCTTTAGCTCTGCTGCACGTACCACCTTTGGGCTTTATGCTTCTTGTTGTAAGAGTAGGGTTGTGTAGGGTGACATGACAGGTCTTTTCTTGTTTTGATGCTACCTTTTCTTCAAATGTCAAATTACTTCTTGAAGCTCTCCACTTGTTAAAAGTGATTTATTTTGTTCAGATTTCTATTCACCATTTCTTGAAATATCTTGGGTAGTTTCTCTGTGTTAGTCTTTTCCCAGGTTGAAGTCATCAAAATGATGTCTAAAAGAAACTCCAAATAGAAGCTATACTGAAAAGTTCCTGATGAATGGGTGATATCACCTAATTCTTCATCACAAGACAGGTCATTCAGCAGTAACCCATCAAATGATACATTGCACATCTGTGATAACATCATTTCTTCTGGGGAGTAATTCGGAATGCATTCATGTGAAGAGCAAGTCCTGTGTCCTGCCTTAAGTGTGTATCAGAGAAACTGAAGATGCACAAAGGGGGAAAAAATTATGTTTTGTATGTATATTTTTTTGCACTCACTGACAGGATGTTAAGGATTGTAGCAGTTCAGAAATGTTCTAGGACTTCTTTGCTGCTTCGAAGGAAAAAGGCAGGAAAAGGTCAGGTAGTGGCTGTTGGTGATGTGGGTATATTGATAACTATTTCAAAACAGTAAACTCCCAGCCTGCTGAGTTATGGCACAAACCACAGCATGACATTCCATCACATCTCTTTGCAGAACAGATGTAGGCAGTGTTTCTACCTTTTGTATTTTGCAACACAAAGAGTAAAATTCGTGATCTGACCCTTAGGTTTGGAGAAAGAATTACTGAAATTTATGAAGCGTCATCAGCATCACAGTCATCCAAATGAAAATGATAGTAAACTATTCAAAGGAATAATTCATATTGCCATGTACATTAAATTCACATTCAAGTGGCAGATGTGACAGGTTGCCATGCAGAATAAAGGTCAGCTCAGATATTTTGTATTTGTACCCACTCATGGATTGAAACATTTGAATGAGATCTGTCTGTAAAACAGGTGTCACTTCCCACTATTAGAATGGTGTTTCCAGACCTTCAGTGGACTCTTCCTTTCACGTGTTCCACATTTTTGATGAATGTGTTTCCTGTGATGCCTGTTTGGTCAAAAAATGTCATGTTGCTTCTTCATTCTGCATCTCTTCTTCTAGGGTCCCTTATTATTTAGACTTAGTCTTGGTCTGAGGTCACTCCTGTAGTCTCTTTTCAAAAGAGGTAGCTGAAAAATCCAATCCTTAGGTAGTTTGTTTTTTTTTTTTAATATGCTTTTTGTGCATTTGTTCTCCAAGTTATTCCTCAAGCATAGGAATGTGCAGATTTTTTGGAAGTAATCATGGCTGTGATGAGTTCATATAAATCAGAATCTTTATTAGGCCACTGTTTACATTTCTGGTTTTGCATTTGAAATACAGCATTTAACATGGCATATGAAGTCAGGCTCTGATGAAGTTCATAAGTAACCATAGAGTAAGTGACTGTTTAGAAGCATGCATTGAAATGCATGGCTATCAGAACACCACCTTCATCAATTAGTGTTTGTAGATTGATGAGCAGCCTGAATAAATAAATTTCCTCTTCTCAGTTGTGTTTTTTTTTTTTTTCCCCCCTCTGATGTTCAGCTTCCCTCTTTCATAATATTTAAAGAAGGAGAATTGTAAACTGTAGTTTGGGGTTTCTTAATCCTGGGAGTTTTCTGTTACTTAAAATTTAATATTGGCTTAGCTTAATATTGGTGTGTGAAATTCTTCCTTTCTTGAAGGTCTGATGTTATGAAGAGGAACAGGGGTGTAATTTCAAACTCTATTTTTATTTTTAGGACAGTTTGTTGGGATTTTTTTTAGGGCTTTTGTGTCTTAATACTTGGGTTTTGCTGTTTATTTCTTGAATTTTTCATCTTTGTTAAGAGGAAAGCAGCTTTATTTGTAAGAGTTTCCCAATGGCATTAAATCCTATATTTCTATTTAGTCTGATTATAATAGGTGACATTCAGAAGCAAACTAGTTTTGACACCAAGGCTTACAGCAGACCTCTATGCATTCCTGTCTCAGCTTCAGTGTACTGAAAGCAAATCAATATGATTCTGCCTTACTGCAGTTTTATAACAGCTACCAGTTTACTGTGTGTAAGCTGCAAAATTTATTTTCTAAAACAAGAATAAAAGCAATTTGAGACACCAACTTTTTTTGTTTTTTTTAAAGGTAGAGTTAGGTTGCTGATTTAATACTACTACTCTTGTATGCTGTATCACATGAACAAATTTAATTACAGGACTCATTTGTCAATAGGCAGCTTTTACAGTAACTACGGTTTTTTATTCGTAAATTCTCTTTCTTTTCTCAATCATCTTAAATGTATATTCAGTACTTCTAAGATATTCAGGGAAAAGATAATGTAATACAGAGCTCTTCTCTGCAATGTAAGAAATAGGAGCCTCTATCAAACTCCTAAGACAACTTATCACAGTGACACTGTTTGACACAAGTGACAGCAGGAGTTCCTGAACCAAGTCTTTTGGACTTGCAAGTTGATCCTTTCTGGGCCATCTGGAAATAAACCTGAGCAATGTGTCATCTCTGTGAGCCCAGTTGTTTATTTTTTTTTTTTTTTTAAGTTTTTGTTTTTTAATAAGTCCTTCTAAGAACTGCCAGCATTATGCTAGTGCTCCCAAGAGATTTATTTGCTCTCCCTTTAAAATACTGATCATATGAAGTGGTAGTTTAGGTGTTGAGTAATGAAACAGCAGGAAGCTGGCCTGTCAGTAGAACAGTATTTCTCCTCCAATCATAATTGGCACACATGTTTGAAATTAATTTTTCTCCACCATTTTGTTCTCAGGAATAAGGGTTATCAAAAGTGCAAACATTTACTTTAGAAAATAAGGTTTCTGGCATCACTTCCTTGACTGAGATCTGTACATCCAGATTTTCACCAAAGCTGCAATGTGAATCTAGAGTAAACTTGGCATAATTTCAATAAATTGGCAGAATTACTGCTGATAAACAGACTACTCATTTGGTTTGCATTTGTCCATCCTCTGACTCTATCCCTTGTGGTTTTTTGGAGAGAAAAGGTGACTTGTTGTTGTAGTGGTTTTGTTTTTAAGCAGACTCTGACTGACAGGGTGTTACCCACAGAAATACAGCTGATACATATTCCTTGCCCAAAATAATGCATTTATGAAGCATTCTGGGTCTGCACATTTCCAGCCCATCCCTCAAGCTGGATTTTGAGATAGTGTGCGTGTCTTTGCCATTGGGTAGTTATTTGTGAGCATTGTTATGCTGTGCATACAGCCTGCTGTCTTGAAGTTGTTCTGAGAATTGTGCTGATGACCTACATTGGAAGGCAACATTTGATTCCAGATTTTTAAATGAGGCATGCAATTTATAAAATTTTTGAATAAAATTACATTCTGGATCGATGTGAACAAGGAGATCGGTAAAGCTCCTATTTATCTCTTCCAACACATCCAAAAAAAGAGTGAGAATTAAAGGTCCAAAAGCCTGGGATTTATTATTTTCTGTGCCAATTGAAGGCTGTCTTCATGTGCAGTGTACAAAAGGCCTTTTGGTTGTTACTGAAATTGCTGACTAAAATGCCCACAGCTGACACATTTGTCAGAAGACCGACAAGCATCTGATTCAATAAAGTTTTCCATCCTTTTGTTTGACATTTTGGTGATTTGTTATCATTGTGAAGGGGATTGTTAGCGAATTATTTTCATTATGTAGTGCATACAGATATAACTTATTTTATAGCTCTGCCATTGCTAAAACCAAAAGCAACATTTTCTTCCTCTCTACATGCACTTAGGTGAACTTTGTTTTTTTAACAGTACCACTGTTTTGAGAGAAAATATTCCCTTAAAATCTGTAAATTCTCAACATTGCAGACTAACATTATCGCTGCAGGCAGATGATGGCTAAATTTGTGGGTCATTGTCCAGCATTTCATTTTTTTAATACCTCCATGTGACTGGGCAAGTATTTAATGACTCCCACAGAATGCCCACAACAACTGAAATGAAATGCAAGGCTCATGCAAGTGTTATGCCTCCCGTGGTGGAAAGTTAATCTTTGGGGTTCAACAGGTATTCTCAGATTTTAATATATTAGCTAAGTCAGCATTTGTAAAGTGCTTTTATCTTTGATGTAATACAGCAAGTGTGCTGGGGATTGTAATGGGCTTGCTTTGTCTTCTCCTAACAGAACATCAGGTTGGGTGAAAAGTGTTAATACAAAGTATGCTAGGTACTTTTAAATTAAGCCAGAAAATACAATACTGTCTTCTGAGGTTCTTGTACTGCATTAGATATATTTGTTCTTCAATATATTATTTGTAGGCTATCTTTTATTGTATGAAGAATCCAGGAAAAGTAGCTTTGGAGGGCATAGGAAGCACTTCTTTCCAATTGTACAGCATTCTCTGTGTACAGCCTAAATGACAAAACCACTATTCTGCCTCTGAGTGTTAGAGTGGCTCCTGTTTTGACTTTGAACTACAACCTTAAAGGATTTGTGTTCCAGTTCTGTATGTCTGTCTCACTGGAGATGATGGAATCACAGTCATAGAATTTTTAAAGTTGGAAAAGGCTTCTAAATTAATGAAGTCCAATGGCTAAACCAGCTCTGTCATGTTCAACATTTAACCTTATCCCCAAGAGCCACATCCATGTGTTTTTTGAATATTTAAGTTTCTTTAAACTAGTTCTACAAGGTTCTACAAGGTGGTTTGTGACTTAGTCACTGCTCTACCCCCACTATGTTTCAAGATAAGGTGTACTTTTGTGGTGTTTCAGGGTTACTATTCCTTTAGATTCTTTGATGAATTTGGCTAAGAACCACCCATTCTTCAGACAGGCATCATCTCTATCCAGCACATCAGTTCTCACAATGCTGCATTCCAGATTTTTGACTAGCTCAAGCCAGCATCAGTAAGCATCAGTGCCCTTTTCAGCATCTCCCACAGTCCTGATTTGATGTGCCAGACCCCCACAGACCTTCTGTTTTTGTGATCTCTTTCAGCAGCCAGAAGGATGACACTGGCTCTGAGGGGAATGAAAACCCAACATGAATATGCAATTTCAGAGCCTGTAGAACATTTTGGATCAGCTTCTCAGGTTGTCGTGTTTTATGGTGACAATACTGTTATGTTCAATGCTAAGAAGCTGCTACAGGATTCCTGCGTTTTTTCAGGTGCAGGGGAACATCCTTTGGCAAAGTGGGAATCTGAAATGAGTAACCTGGTACAGGGAACCCATCTGATAAATAGAAATGGTTAGATTTCAGGTTCTTGGTGGTGTCTGGAGATCTCAGCTGTAATTCTGACACCAAGCCTGTGCCTTTGCTTCTCTGCCTGCTACCACCTAAGGACAATATTCAAGGCTAAATTTCATTCCTGTGAGAGTGAAGTCACACTTTGAAACTTTGGTTTTATGAGAACTTTTTCTTATTGCAACTATAGAGCTCACTCCTAGACTTGAACAGTTCTGTTTGTATTAATATCTGCAGATCCAAAGGAAAATCCATTTTCACACAGCCAAAGCACTTTGTACCTTGACAAAATGCTGCATTAGAGCTCAAGCTGTGTCTGGGACATCACTGAAAAATGTCTTCTATCACAGCATTTACTTAGTACAGCTCTGGAACTGAATCTGTCTTTCAAGATTTGTGTTCCTGCAGAGATACTCACTGTGGACATGACTTGGTAGGGTGATCCTTCAGTTACTGTCTCAGTGAAGGACACCAAGATCCTGATAACTGAGTCTGGAGTTCTTTCAAAGTGTCATTTGTGTGGACATGGATGAGGGCAGTCACTGCCAGAAAGATGGAAATTACATCCTAGTAACTGCAGTTAGCTCATAAATGAAGCATGTATATGTAAATGTTTTGAAGAATTCCAGTTACTAACTCATTTGATGAAATATGGACTGGGTCAAGGATTTTGAACAACATAATATGTATATTCCTGAAGGGCCTGGAAGAAATCCTGGGGGTGCAACTTCTGGATAGTGCTCAGGAGAAGTGTTTTGCAATTTTGTCTTTGCTTAAATGCATTCATTTGCAGTTGCAGGAGTGGGGAGAAGGCAGATATGGGGCTCTAATGCTTTCTAATAGGGTACTGATTACATTTTGTCTCATGTGTTGCTTTTGTATTTCTAAAAGAGTAAGAGAAGTATATTTCCTCCTTCCAGTCCCCATTCCAGACTGGTACTGGTCCTCTCTTCCTGGATGAGTGTCTGCAATGCTTTCTCCATTTCTTCAATAGCCCCATTAGTAGTGACTGGAAAGTTTAAAAAAAGTTTGAAGGAAAGGCTGAAAAAATCAAAGGTGTTTTAAGGTTAGTAAATAATTTAATTTGGATATCATAAAAATGCACTTGTATGTCTTGTTTTTCTATAGTTAGCAGAGATTTCTTCTTTTCAGGACTCTGTGATAGACTTTTTATTCCTAAACAGTGTCTTGCATCATCAAAATGTCATAAAATTTTTATGACTACATATAGGCATTGAGAAAAATATCTATATGACATTTAACTATAATTTGTGATAGTTAGAAATGTTTTATTGTATTGCAGCTTTACTTTAGTTTTTCCACTATTGACCAGACTGCAAAATTAAAGCTGGGACAAGGATTTGTGTTGAATTAAATCTGTATGGTAACCTTTGAGTACACTTGAGTCAGAGATGGATGAAACTTCTGAACTAAGAATGTGTGGGGAAAATATGTCCTTGGGAAGTTGTCAGAGAGGATGTTACTACTTATTCAGTTTGCTCAGGAGCTGTAACAAGTTCCCCCAAAAAAGAAAATGTGGAGAAAGTAAAGATTTGAGTAAAAGCACTGACTTTAATATGAACCTTTCCTGCTTTAAGACAGTTTGGCAGATATAGGCTTGTCTGAATTTAACCTGTCATAGTCTGATTGCTGTCAGGAGCCATCTTAAGGCAGCATTGAGGGGTAGCTGACCAAGAGCTTGTTGAGACTGGAACTTGAGAGAGAATTTGAAGGAAGTGCTATTTACATGAAACAGTGATGGAACTTTGCTTTGTGATGGAACTCATTTTATACCTGCAGCATCAAAGGGGTCACTTAGTTTTGTCTACTCCTCCATTTGCTGTTGTTATATACAGCATTCACTCTTGCTTTTGGGATGAAAAATCTATTTAAAAAAAAAAAGTCTGAGGCAGATAGTCCTTGCCTTTATGCCCATTTACTAGGCTGACTCAGTGCCCTTTAAGAAGCATGACCTCACTGTGTTTCAGAAAGACACATTTCCTAGCCAAGACTGACTTCAGAGAAGTCTGCAAAACAGAAGCTTCCAGGAGAAGCTTTAGTGTGACAACAGCACCAGACTGGGACCATGACACAGAGAATTGCACCTGCCAGTGGGCTGTGTCAAAGATATTCTTTTGGATGTCTCCTTTCTGTGGTCTTCTCTCTGATCATGGGGTGGAGTTCATGATGGGCCCAGGATGGAGAGAACAATGAAGGTATGGTAGACTTCCTTTGTAGAACTGAAAGTTCTGCCAATGACATTCCTGTTCTTGGAGTTCAGAATGTAGCTCTGCAGCATGTTCTGCTCACTGAAAAGAGCAGAGCTTCTCTTTCCTGTTCCTCGTGTTTGATAGGAAGAAAGTTGTTTTTGTCTTTGAAATGGTTAACATCTACCTTAAGCATCTAAGCCTCAAACCAATTTCTTCTTCCATCACCTCTGACTTGGGGCTTTTTTCTCTCTTTGAAGATGATGGAATTTCCTTCATCTCAAATGTTTTCTTTTATTATTGTTTCTTTCTATTTCTGACATAGCCCCTTCTCAGGATGTGTCTTGGAGCTTCAGCTATGGCAAAGAACTTGGGTTCTTGTTACAATCTGATTCTTTGCAGCTCATAATTGACAAGTGGTCTTTTTCTGTTTTGAGTTAAGCTGAATTCTAAACCTAAATTTAAATTCTCTATTGAGAACTTGTTAGTGTCTACCACTGATGTATACACACTCTGTGGTTTTGTTAACCATTATGGAAAAAAACAAACAAACAAAAAAAAACCTAACAAAAAACCTCCAAACCTGCAGGCTTAAATCCCACCCTTATATTTCAAGGAATCATCTGAAAGTTTCAGAAGTTTTGGTTTTTCCAGAACCATGGAAACAGTTGGAAGGTTTCATTGATTTGAGTCAAAGATACAAATTTATTCATACTAACATACTTACAAAAAGCTCTAACCCTGAAGTTGCATCTTCTCTCTGATGAAGAAATGCACCAGAAGTTGAAGCACTGTGGTCATAAGGTAGAATGCTTAGTTTTGGCTTCTCACTGCAATTTCAGTCTGCTGACCTTGAGTGCTAAGCAACCAACTAAATGGTGTCAATCACAATGCTGCCATCCTGCAGTTAGACAAAATGAATTTCTTCCATTTGCTCTGTTATGCTCTGCATGGTTGGCATCAGTTATTTTCCTTCCTTTCTCCATCATTTTCTGGCTTTCTGTGATGCCACAAAAGGCAAATTTGCATAGCTAGTGAACAAAAACAGATTTGTGGATCTGCCTGTGCTCCACATTATTAGAGAGAAAATTACTTTTGTGCTTATTCTAGAATGTCTTGCACAGAAAATGGTGCATTGTTGGAATTAAATATGAGTGAATAATAGCTGAGACATATGTTTACATTGACTGTTTCTCTCAGCCCTGCTTTCTGTTGTACTTCAGGTAGTAACATGACTCCTGCTGCTATTCTGTTCTGCTAGTTGAACAATTCTCATAGTGCTAAGTCTTGGAATGTTGCACTTTTAGGGACTTCTAGCTAAGAATAAATATTGCTGTGCCTTTTGAATACAAAAATGTAAGTGAGAGGATTCTATTCATATTTTGAGTTTTTATGTAGAATTACTGTGTGAGAATAGCAACATAATTTCTCTTATTTAGGCATTATTTTAAAAGCATGTTTACATATAAATATCAAAGGATTGTTTTCCATTTAGTAATCAACCATGAAAGAGATAATAGACTTTATTGATCTTATAATTTTTAAAAACAGTTTAAGTATGATTTTTGACATTGTCTTTCTCCACTTTATGCTAATCAAGGATGTTAGTGCACCTGATTTTGGTGACTGTGAGTTTCTCACCAACTAGGGTGTGGGTTTTTTGTGTGGTATAAACTAGCACTAATTCACAGAGTGAATGCATTGTAACATCTTTGAAGACTTTGCTGGTAGGTCCTTTGCACTTAATTTGTTTTGATTTCTTTGTAACATTAGTGGGTCACAGGTATTTTATATGGATGATAGAATTTTATATTTGTAATTTTATATTGTGGTTTCAAATGTTTTTCTAGGGTTTTATTTGTCCCATATCTTCATAAAATCAAGCATTTATACCTGAACTACCACAAGATATAAAATCATGTAATAAGCAATCACTAACCAATATAAAACTGTTGATATTGACATGCAGTTTCATTTAGAAATATTCATATTCTCCATTTCTACAGCTACAGGTTTGTGGGCAAAATGATTTCAGGTGGGATTTTGTGGAATGATGTACTGTGAGTACAACAGTCCTCATTTAGACATCTTGTGTAGATAAGCATATTAGGAAGTTCAATATTTAAGTGTTAATACTGAATATGCCTCCACATAATTGCAGGTACACGTAACATATGGGTGCAAAAGTAAAGGAAAGCTTAAAAAAAATCTGTATTTCTTTTATCTCATAAAAAAGCTGGAAAACAATGTATTCTTTTTTTTTTTCCTTCTTTTTCTTGTTTTTCCGAAATACATTCTGTGCAAATGAATTTAAATTCTAAGAAACACCTCTCATCCCATGAAGATCTAGGCTAATGCCTCAGCAAGATGGATATAGAAATTTTTTTCCTGTAATAGTAATAACATTTGCAGAGATGAAATTGTCAGGATAGCTATTAATACCCCAAATTAAGCCTTACTCATAATCTTCAACATGCTGAAGATAGTTCTTGATATATCCTTTGGGAAATCCATACAAAATACTTTGCATTGTTTATGTCTGCTGAGTTGTAGCAAAGCTACACACTTCTTACTCTCCCTCCTATTAACTCATTTTTGGCTGTTAGATATTTTTATAGCCTTGTGAAAAAAAATAGTACACATATTTTAAGTTATGCAATAACATATTTGGTGTTTATTTTATAACATATGTTAATTAGGCTCAATTCAGTCCATTTATTTGGGAGCTGCTGAAAAGGAGAAGTGGCAGCAATTGGCAAGTTTAATGTTGGAAAAAGATAAGTGGATGTACTGGGTTTATGGATAGATTCATTTGGGATAGGAAAACCTGAGTTTTGTTTATTTCCCCAGCCAGAGTACAAGTTTAAAGAGTAGCAAACTGAAGCCATTTGTGAGCATAAGCAGCATTATTGGCTGCTCACTGATCTGAATATTTACTGATAGAGGCATGTGTGTAGAGGTTTAGATGTCAGCAAAGCTCACCAATAAAAAAGGACCTAAGATATTTTCAGCATCTAATATTGTTCACTGAGACACCTACTTCCTCTGCATATCTAGTCTGAAAATTCCCATGGAAAGTTTACTGTCAGCTGCCTTCTCCATTTAAATTAAGCAGCTTTAATTTTTCAATAGCTGTTATCATCTGTCTGTGTCTCACTCTCTTATGTATTAGAGATGGTCTGGATGGTCCTGATAACTTGAGATACAATTTAGATCTTTACTGAAGTTTGAGTAAAATGTTAATTGGTGTTTGAATATTTTTGATTTAATTATTTGGACAGCCATATCTCTTTCAAAACAGATGCTGTGCTAAGCAATGCTATTATTTTCTGTTGTTTAACTGGGCACATGATATACTTGAGTTTTTTAAAATAAAACCTTCCTTTGGTAGAATTCTGTCTCCCTTTTGAAGTCTAAATTTTACACACTTCTGAAAAAGCATGAAAACCAGGAAAAAGTTGAGGAGTTTGTTTTTCTTTAATGTATTATGGAAGGATAAATGCATAGCACTTTGAAGGGACCAATGTCAATATAATAGAATACAAATGGTGTTAACATTCAGCACCAGTTTGTATTTTCAGTACTGAATATCCTGGGTTCTAGAAATGTGTATGTGTCCATTTAGTGGCCTGCCCATGCAGGAAAACTTGCAGAACTTGGTCTTCAAACACTTCAAGGATCTTAGGATCCTAGTCAGATAAAATTGTACATTTCCAGACAATGTTAATGAAAATGTTAAATAATTCACACAAATCATTGCACAGAAAATACTTGGAATAGGTTTTGTGAAATTTATTTTCAGTTTTGTAATATACCCACTGCCATTTTTTGAAAATTGTAATTTAAAATGCATAATTCAGTAATGCTTATAGGAATTATTACCCTGAATTAATACTTCAGCATTTTAGAATGTTCAGTATAAAACTTTAATGTCTTTGTTTTTATTAAAGTGGTTTCAGAAAAAAAACCATAACTTCTTTCTATTTGAGAGATCTTTATGTCTACTATTCTTAAAGAAATAAATTAGTATATCTTTTTTTTGTGTGAAAGTAAGTAATTATTTAAGCCATGGTCTGGCAATGCCATATTAACTTGAAAAGCATCACTAGATTTGCACTTTCACTACAGGATTTATTGTATGGGTCTGGTGTGGTGGGGGATTACTACCAGAGTGCAGTTATTGTTGTCAAGATAATTTCTACTTGGCCTTTGGGAACTTAACTCTCATTTGCCCTAAGGTGCATAAAGAGTCATTCTACTGGCAGTGGTTTGAAAATATCTTCAGTTTAATTGCTGAAATTCTCTTAAGATGGTTTGTGTCCACAGAGGAAGAGATAAAATCATGCTGGTAAAATTAGCACAACTCTTGGTTATAAACAAAGCCTCAGGTGTAAGTATGTGCAGAAGTTGAACCAGCTCCTCCTGGCTGTATTTAAAACACTGACAACCCCTGTGCAGAATGTTATTTCAGTTTTGAATGCCTTACTTTAGGTTCCAGTGAACTAAAGATTTAGAAATAGAATTGCAATATTCTCAGAATAGAAATAAACCTAATCTAAAAAAAACCACCAATCAAGTAAATCACCAGAGAGCAGCCACTTCCTGGGCTGTATCAGCATGAATATACCCAGCAGTTCCAGGGAAGTGATCTTTCACCTCTGTGACACTTGTGAGGCCATATCTGAAATATGGTGTCAGGTTTTGTGTTTCCCACCATAAGGGATTGACAGAAGGGAATGTGTCCACCAAAGGGCCATCAGGATTGCTGGGGAAGTGGAGCACATGAAATATGAGGGGATGATTAGATAAGAGGAAGTTCGGGAGAGATCTTTGTCTTCCTTCAACTGGCTAATTGGCAAATGCAGAGATGATGGGGCCAGAGCCCTCTTAGTGGTCTGCAATAGCAGGATGATATGCAAAGCACAAAAGCTGAAAAATGGGAAACTCTTATCAGATATAGTTTTTTACCATGAGTGTTATTACACACAGGAATAGGTTGCTGGGAGGACTCTGGAATCTCCACTGTTTTCAGGACCTGATGGGTCACATCCTGAGCAACTTCATCTAATGAGACCTGCTTTGAGTGTTTGTACTAGATATCTCAAGCCTATATTATTCTGTATTTCTGTGAAAACATGCTACTTGAAAACTGAATGAGCACCCATGCTGTGTTCTGCTTTGGCTTCACAGAATGATCTTAAAACCATTTTAATTTTATGTGTAGTTGGGATCTTCACTAACTCTTTTTTTCCCCCTAGTTTGTCAAGTTGGAAGTTAAGAAAGTGCTTGTAGGTTATTGAGAAAGAATAGAAAATTGGAGGACTTTCTGTCCACGCTACACTCCAACAGTTCTTCATTCACTAACTGTGATTGCATGAATTTCCCAAACTGGCCAAAGCAAGCAGGGATGTGGGCAGTGGAAAGTAATTTAGAAAAAAAATGTGGAGTATGAAATTTCCAGACTTTACTAACATGATGTGTCATTCTTATGAAAAGCTGAATAGGTCCTGGAGACAAAGGGTAAATTGCAGGCATGAGAACCTCTCTTATGTATGACCCAAACAATGTCGTATCAATGTCAGAAATATTTGCCTCCTTGCAGATGGTGTCAGTCTGGAAGAACTGTAAGCAGTAAGAACAGGGGCATAAATTTAGGCAGCCAGCAAAGGGTACTGCACCACTTGCTGCATCTGCATTTCATACCTAGGATCCCAGTTCTAGGATCAAGGTGATTAAAGCATACTCAGTAATAGTTTGGTGTCACTAAAGATAGACTTCTAAAACTGTTTGGTGACTCAGGGACCTTTCAGCCTCTCTGGGATCTTCAGGAAATCATGATTCAGACTCTGACTTGTGCTGCCCCACCTTCTGTGGCTTCAGGCTGCCAGCAAAGATTACCATACCTGGGGGAAATCCTGTTCTTCTCTGTATTTCTGGTGCTGCCAAGAGTGACCCTGACCAAAGCTGTTCCACCAGCACAGGCTGAACCTGCTCCTGGTCTGTCTTTCACTGGTCCTTGCTGAGGTGACATTGTCCTCCTGTTCTGCAGTATGGGATCTCAGGCCAGCAGGGGAGATACCACCTCTGCTTGTGTCTGTCATATGAGTAGCTGGTTCTCCTGTTCTATTTCACACTTTCCCCCCAGTTGTTTGATATAGATTCTCCTTGGCAGTATTTATACCATTGCCTGTGACTGGTGTGATGCTGTTTACTGAAATGTGTTTTCACAGCTCTAGACCATCCTGGAGTTTCACTATCATGATGAATTATTCTTTCTTTCTTTCTCTCATTCTCTCTCTTTCGTTTTTTTCTTTTTTGTTTTTGGCCTTGTTTGAAGGAGAAATTCTCCACTGAAAACAGGAAATTCACTCATTCTACATAGTGCAAGTTAGTTGCAGTACTGCTGTCACCTTTATGCACTCTACCTGGCCCTGTCCTCAAGACTCTGGTCAAGCTCCTTGACCTTTGGTCTTCTCTCCAAGAATGCACAGGAATTGTTAGTTTATATTCTTTTGTTGGATGAGCAACACTTGTTTGAAGATTTATTTTCTGAGGGTTTTTAGAGCACTAAAGAAGGTGCCTCAGCCTCATCTTGTGGAAGCATATACTCACATAGACAGATACAGCATTTATTAGTGGCCTGGAATCCCTTGCCCATCAATGAGGAGTCACTGATCATGCCCAGAGGAAGTTCCTTCATTCAGTTTTCTGAGGCAGACATGAACAAGAGTTTTCTCATTTAAGCTGTTAACTGTAGACAGATGTACCTTAAATGCCATTTCACTGGTCAATTCTGTGGAGATGAGGTGTACTGACATTATTAAAAGTGAATATGTCACATAAAAGCACGAAAAACTTTGAAAAGATTGGTGTTTCACTTAATAGTTCAATATATTTGATAATCAACTTTTTGGAAAATATTTTTGACAATATTTTATGCTGCGTTTGATCTTTTTTCCTTAATATTTTCCTGAGATCCAGAGCCAGCTTTCTTTGAGATAATTTTTTTAATGTCATCTTATCTGTGAGCTTTTTCACTCTTCTAGACTTTTCTGGGAGTTGGTTTCCTGTTTGTTTTCATATCAGGACTGACGTAAGAATTTCTGCTCTAACAAGAAGGATGATATTATAAACAAGAAAAGAAAAAAAAATAAATGGGTGGCAATAGAAGGTTTGAGCCTGCTTATGGTGTAAGTTAAACCTTAATATTGCTTTATCTCACTGTAACAAAGGCAGAAAACAGCGGGCACTGTATGACTCATTTCACCTCCCAGAGCTTGACTGTGTTTCTCACCATGCTGGCTTTTGGAAGGGAAGAGGGAACATTAACATTTTGCAGCACAAACATTCTGCCCCTGATGCTGAAGAGATGTGAGGGGAGGCAAGCCCTGTCTTGCAACAAAAGTCACTTCACACAGGTCATGTTAATTGCATTGCTTATGTGACTAACTGCTGTGGTTCAGGAATGGCATTCCCCAATTTAGTGCTCCCACTAAGACTCTAAATCACCATCACTCACTCCCTGTGGTGGGATGGAGAGGAAAATTAGAGGCACAAAAGGCAAAGATCATGGGTTGAGATAATAACAGTTTACTGGAAACAGTAATGAGATAAGAAAACAAACACTAACAGCAAAAATATGAATAACAAAGGTGTACAAGAGAGAGAGGTGAGTGATTCACATTCAAAATGCTCAGGGTTGGGTTTACCCCACTTCTCCCTCCATCATGCTTACTCAACCAGAAGGACTCCTTCTCCCCAGAAGAGACTCTCTTCCCCATGCCCTCAGCAATGACATGATGTAGTATAAAATAATCTGAGGGTCCTGGCCATGGCCTCTCTTGCCCACTGCAAGAATTAAATGTGTCCTGGCCAGGACCAGGACACTAATTTAACAGTAAGTTTTGATAAGAACAGGAAAATGCTGCTGGCAACAATGAGTTTGAAAAATCACAGGCAATTTTTCCATGAGTTTTTTCCTGTACCCAAGACTTGAGCAGCAGCAAAGAGATGCTTAGTCATATGTCAGAGGGTGCTGTACTTTAAAATCAGTCCCTGATTGCTCCTTTCTTTCTGACTTTTTGTTGCAGAAATACATAATAATGAAGGAAATGGTAGAATTTATCTTTCTTTAATCAGCATATTTATTCATGTACTCCTGAAATAGGCTTTAAGTTTTCTTCAAGCTTAGGTTTGAATTATTTCACCAGCAGTGCGTCAAAGCATTGCCAGTAAGAGTTGTAAAGCTAAAAACCCAAGGCAGTGAAAGCTTAAAGGAAGGAAAGGAAATGTCAGTAATTTTGTTGGCAATGTCTGGAAATTTCTACTTTCCTCTGCAAAATGTATTCAGAGAAATGGTACTGAAACTGAGTTCTTCACATAATGTGTCCAACTTCTGTTGGAAGAGAGGCATTTTTTAACTGACCAGAACAACTGCAGTCACCATATTATATGCATTTGTTAGCAATTTTTCAACTTAAATTTTGTCACTTTTATCCTAATATTTTTTATTTGTTCCCTACAGTTTCTTTCCCCTAAAGAATTGATAAGAACTTTTGTTTGTCTATTTGTTTGCTTTTGTCTTTATTTATTTTTCCCTGCAAGATGAAGATGACCAGTGAGTTAGGAATACAGATTCTACTTAATTTTGACTGCTGAGTCAAGGGCTCCTTGCAGGTTTTAGACTAAAGCCCAACCATAATCTAATCACAGCCCACTTCTTCAATCAGGTTATTGAACCTGGCTGTGTGACATTGCCTTGCTTAAGCTCATCTATCCAAAGCTGTGGCTGCATCCAGATCTGTATTCCTGCAAAATTTCTAGATTAAGTTTATTATTCCAGTACCTAATATAAAAAGTGCTTGAGGTTTAAATAAACTAATGAGTTCCATCATTTTGTTTTTGAGAAAAAGGATGAAATACTTTCTTAAAAGTTTCTAAGCATTTGAGATGAAAACAAGTTTGATGTTAGGTACCAGGGATATTGAAGCTGTGCTTGTACTAAAGTTGTAGCACCTCATTATTGTTGTACTTATTTTTCTTTCCTAAAAATTGCCCTCAGGCATCTTTACTGAGCTACTTAATTAATTTATGTGTTCTTTATATTAAACTGTTTCACTAAGCCATGAGGGAAGAAGAAAATATTTGCTAGTTTAGGAATTCCTAATTTACTAGTTTACTTCATATTAGGCATATGAAGTAACACAGCTTTTAAAGATCCATCTAGACCTTTAAAGTTAAGGAAGAATGCTTCTCTTCCCACCATGAAGTTACTGTGGAGGTACAAATGTCTGTATTACTAAGTGAAATTGGAACAGTATCAGAGATGGAACCTCTGTGTGAAAATACCTTTCTCCCTCCTGGTATTCTCAAAACTCTTTATTTAATGATGAAGGAAATTACTGAATGTGAAAATTGGAAGGATTGCTGTAAGGGATCTCTGCTTCAGAGGCAAATAATCCTATTTTATCCTATTTCTTAATCCCTAATGGTTTATTACCATTGTGGATAACTTTATGGATAAGTTTAGTTACTTGAATTGAGTTCTGCTAACACTGAGGTATACCCAAAAGAGAACAAATATTTATGCCTGGATATGTGCAAAAGTGGATTCAAATTAATGCTATATAATTATAATTGAAAGTGTATATATTGATTAGGTGACACTGGTATGGTATAATCCTTCCAGTATTTATCCATATTTGCTTTCTTCTTCTTTTGTTTACATACTCACTCTTAAATAAGAGCACCTTTAGGAAAACAATTACCTCCATGGTAGATATCAAAAGGTCAAGTTACTTCAGGTGGCTAACTTGTATTACAGCAGGTATGGAATGAATGCTAAATGAAAAAGAATTGGGCAAGTATGGAATAACATTTTTTTAGATATTGGTCATTGGGTACAGAAACCTATATTTCAAATTCCATTTTGTGCTTTGAAAAAGGGAAAAATTGATGGTAAACAGTTTTTGACTGCATACATAGGAAAATGTTTTCTTCAGTTTGACTAGTGTCTGGAGAACTGTTATGTGACCTCCACTTTCTTGGGAGTCTTGGAATCTTTCTTAGACACTCTTTGAGAAGGCTGAATTTTGTGTGTGGAGCAACTTCAGGATTACTTCAAGTTCCTCTAGCGTGCTCTTTGAAAAGTAGGTGTGATAATTATTCCAAGGCAAGAAAGCAATACAGTATTGATGAGAACTTAAAAATAAACCAATTCTTCATGTGGGTATATGTTGTGCTTCAGGGGTTTTTGGGCACTATGAACAGCATGACATTAACCCCAAATATCTAACCCACAGCAGAGCTCTTTATTTCTGCCACTGTGCCGAGGTCATGAGTGAGAATGCCTTGGGAAATCAGCAACTCAGTACCTAGCCTTTCCAGAGGCATCATAAGTTGTAATCATGTGTCTCACCTTCAGAAAAGAGGGAAATAAACCATTTATTCATCCTTTGGGACCATTTTCTCCAGGCACTCAAAATTATGCCTTTTTCATGTATTCTGCTGACATAGCACATTAGCAGTATCTGGTGACATGACTAGATTTTTCTTTCCCTAAGTGCAGGAAGTATTGATATGGGGGGTTTATCTGATTTTCAGAAATTCATGCCTCTTAGAGGAATGGGCCACTGTGAGGAAAAAAAAATCTAAGGTTGAAATGTTCACAAATAGTATATATTGTCAGAAAAATGAGGGGAAAAAGTTAAATCAAAGAGAGGTCATCAAAAAGTAAAGTCTCCTATGAAGGTCAAAACCTCTACTGCCAAAGAAGATACATACAATAGTCAGAGCTGGAGCTATGGCCTCAGTATTGCACAGCCCCATCTTCTCATTCTCAGAAATCCACTCCTGGATATTTCAAGGGCTACTGTTTTGTATTCTACTTGCTATCCTATAATTTACTGTGCTTTTGTATATATGGTCTGTAAGGGTTAAGTTCATAATCCTTTATAGAGTCACTCAGTTTGCCTTTAAAATCAGGCAAAAGTTTGTGGAGCTTCATTTGTAACCCTGTATTTCACACAGGTTTCAATAATCCTTTATATCAAAGGGTAAGTTTTTGTGTTACAGCCACATTTGTCTACAGTTCTTCAGCACATTAATGAAATAGGAGAAAAGATGATGTGGTGTGTTTAATTTTGTCTCTAAAATCACAATTGTGTATTTTTGCTTTCTTGAAGTCAATGAGAACTGGAAGTAGCTGTTGTATGGAATTAAAGGGAAACATATAAAACTACTCCTGAAATACAGTGTTGTCTTGTCTCACCTACAAATCAGGAATGTTGGTGAAAAGCAACCTTTGATATTCCCCAAACCTCCCATCTGGAAGAACTAGCTCACTTTACCTCTGGGTCTACAGTAGTAAGCAGAGTTTGAAAACTACACTTGAAAGTGGGTATCAGTAGCAAATGGGCAAAACATGAGATGATATCTTTCTGAAGAGCAGGAGGCAACTCTTTTATTCTGATTACCCTCAGGTGCTGTTGAGTAACTTTATTACCCATTTTAATGGTTAAATATAAATTTTATAAGTGTGTGACAATAATCATCCAGCAGTTTGTCTCCACTGAAAATGTATGTTAGAGAGAAACTTGGGAAGAAGGCTCCCTTTTTTGAGATCTGTCTCTGTACAATGCTGAACATCACACCTGATGTTCATCCATGCCCAAAACCTGTGTGAGGGAAATTTCAGTGCTGCTGAAATCAAAGGCAAGACTAATCTTGGTGAGAGAGTTTGAGCAGTCCTAACCATATTGCAAAGACCCATGAGAATGTTGCCCTCTCCGAAACCATCTGATAGACAAGCTAACTGTGGCAGGAGGGGATCAAATAGGGAATTTTGTCCAAAAGTAGTACAGAAATCAGTGTCTGTAATTGCAGAAACCACAGAAAGCTCAGAAGGCCAGGGTGTAAGCTCTGTACTTTGGAAAACAATGAGCTCAGAGCTATTAAGGTGCATTTACCACTCTGCACGACCTTCTTGTACCAGCTTCCTCCTAACTGGCAACAAAAATCCAGACTGAAAACAGCAGCCTGAGGTCTTCATTTGTTTTGCTGTAACTTAGATTTAAAAAAACCCCCAGAATTGTGTCACCACTCTGTTCTTATGACAACAGATGATTCAGAGCTTCTGCCTAAATACTGAGGACAAGGCAATACTTCTTTAGCTTCAGGTGCCTGTGTAGAGCTAGTTGTGCAGTCACCCCTATAAATCATGGAGAGAAGAGCCCAGCACAAGGGTATGACTCATGGTCAGGTGTGGATCCTAGGATGAAATAAACTCGACTTTGATGTGCCTGTGTCTGCTTATCGGCTCTAAAGGTGCCCTAGGCAGCTATCTCAGATGTAATTTTGTGTTCAGTAGACTTCTAATGGTGAATGAGAATGAGTTGTATCCTTAAGCCTGACTTAAATCCATTTCCAAGTGCTTGCTGTGACCTTGTATTTCTGTTTTATCCTCATTTTTGTTGATTAGACCAGTATATTACATCAGAGCATGAGAGCTCTACCCAGTAACTTTGGAAACAGCCTGAAATGCAACATAAATCTTGTGTGTTTTTGTATTGTTGTACTTTCCTCCTGCCAGTGCAGTTTGTATGAAACAGAAACAAACATCTCTTAAATATTGCAGTTTCCACATCACACTCTTGTGGTACTCTAAATACTTTTAAGATTAGTATAGTAAGGATGCTAATACTGAGGTTTGCTACCCCAGGAATTGCACTGTACCACTGAATATTAATCACTGTTGAACAGACATATCTTAAGATCCTTCTGAATCCATTCATTTCTACAACCCAGCTTGCTGACATCTTTGAATTTAGTAACAATAGACTTTCTCTTGCATTATTTAGATGATTAATGAAAATCTCCCACAATACTGAGGAGACTAATGTGGAGCCTTGTTAACCATGTAGCAGTACTGTGACTATCAGTTTCACACCCTTTCCAGATTTTGATCTTGGTTGCCTCATATCCTTGTGAAAATTCAACATGAGATCCTGCCAAAATATCTATAATTTATAAACTCCATTGCCTTTCCACAATTCACAGGGCATAAAACTCTGCTAAAGATACACATTACTTTGATTTCATGTGACTTATTCATAGAAGGAACTTGTCCTAGCTATGATTTATTTTTTGTGCTATCTTTGCACTTATGATACTTTTTATTCTATCACTTCTCTAGGAATTAATCAAAAAGGCCCCCAAATCTTTCCTTACACCCTTTGTAAAGATATGTGCTATGGGTTTTTTCCTAGATATTTGTTTTTCCATGAGACCTCAGAGATAGTAATTTTAATTGTTGCACTTCAGCCAGGTTTTTAAGTATTTTTACATGAAATTTGTCCAAACTGAACAGCCGGAGAATATTTAATTTAGCTGAGCCATTTCATCTCTCTTTAATGGTGAATTTCTATGCTACTAATAGTGCCTCTTCTAAAACTGAGCTATTATCATGGATAATATCTTTTTTCCTTTATGTTTTATTAAAAGTTTCTCCTTTCTGGTATCATATGTCAGTTATTTCCCGTCTTGAGTAATGGACTCATGGTATAACTCTTTTTTTTTGTTGTTATTAATAATGGAGAAGGGTATAAACTGTTTGTTATGTCTGGGAAAAGGTACAAAGGGGCCTAAATTTCAGTAAGGAAAATTCAGATTAAATGTTAGTAATTTTTTTAATGATAAGGGCGCTGAAGACATGGAAAAGATTGTCTAGTGGGGCTCTGGAGTTTATCTCTCACTGTGTATCTTAGAAAATAGGCTAGTCAAATTCTCTTCTGTTTTTTTCTTATTGGTTTGTTTGGTTTTTTTTTTTTTGTATTGGCAGAGGGATGGACTATTTACTGAAATCCTTTTTCTGTGGTTGTATGAAAGCTAATCTAATTTTTCTGGTGAAAAATCAGGCTGTAGACATTGTGAATACAAACTGGGAGCTGTAGGTTGTATTTGCTGCTTTGTATTCTTCAGGCAACACTGTGCAAAAATCAGCCAGTTTGTCCATCTGCCTTTTGTGTGACACTCCTCTGGCTGCTGAAAGCAGTGTCAGGTTATATAACAGAGAGACTTCTGCTGGGGTGACCCATATATCCCAGAACAGGTAGTCTGAATCCACAGAAGAGTTGAAGTCTGAGAAAGGACAGGTGAGTGAAGCTCACAGAAAAGTGCAGACAGGTTTGCTTTGGTTCCCACAAACCTCTTACATGAGATTTTCTTTTCAGATTTTTTGAGCAGGAGGCAATGAAAATGTCACATTAGTCCCTTCCTGTGTTATAAGCTAATAATAAAATTGTTTTCCAGACATTTTAATGCAAATCTGGACGTTATCTGCAACACTTTTAACCTTGGCAAAGACTTCCACAGTTGCATGAAGTATTTGATTTTGGTAGCACCTTCATTTTACAGCTTGATCATGTATGGAGATACAAACCAGCTCCCCAGTTCTGCCATATTTGTCTTGATGTGGCTAATAGAGAAGAGAAGATTTTTATTTATTTATTTTTTAAACCCATATTTTTGTCATGGTATGTGAGGCTGAAACAGAACTCTTCCATGTGGAAACCCACAGGGAAAGGAGGTCTTCTACTTCATTTCAATCTTTCAGAGCTTAGGCTTAATTACAGCCTTTCCAATAGTTAGGACACTGGGAAAAGAACAGTCAGGGCTGTGGCTTTGCTGAGCTGAGCTGGCCAGTAGAGCAGGCTGCTCACTTGAAAACATGGGGACAGTATTCTTCCCCATTCCACCTTTGTCATGGAACTTGGCATCTTAATTTCAGGTTCAGCAGAGAGCTGTGGCTCAACATGCCTGCATCAACTTCCTTAAAGTAGGTTATCACATTGATCAGGTTTAATCAATCCTGAATGATTGGGATTCATTCTGAAATATCTTCTATGCTTCTAGTGACTGACATGTTGCAGTAGGAACTAGCCCAATGTACTTCCAATTATCATTTAAAAATCTGATACATTTTTTGTGTGTTTCAAGTAGCAGAACTCCATAAGGAAAATTAAAACAAAGAAGGAAAAAACTGGCATATGGGAGGCCTGTCTCTCCTGTAAAACACTGAATTGTCAGAAAAAGACAACTATTTTTTTGTTATTTTGTATGACTCCTCATCATCTCTTGGAATATTTTTTCACAGACTTTAATCTTTTAGAAATTCAACTGAATTCTTCTCATGATTAACTGTCAATCAATCATATAATAGATCATAGAATTTATTTTTTTATGTTTAACCTCTTTTGAAAAAAAGTCTATATTTGGGTGCATGAGAGCATTAGGATTTATAGCATTTAAATAGTATCATAATATATATTAAAAAGATTTAAGTGGACTTTTGAAGGGGCGCATATAAAACATTTAAGTAAAGTTTGAGAAGAAGATTGGCTAAGTAAGCATGTATCAGCTTGAAACCTGTTCTTACAGTACAAATGCCACTTATTTAAGAGGTATCCACCATTATTATAACAATTGCTCACTATTCTGTGCTCTTAAGTATGATGTGATTATTTACTGTTTGAGTATTCAGAAACCACAGAGGCTTGTTCTGCCTTTGAACAGACATTCACATCTTTATAACTTTCTGGGTCAGAGGGAAGAAGGATAGAGTGAAGAGTGAATAGAAGTATTTATTTTATGCAAGTCATCTGTGAACTCTGTCATGTAAATAAAATCTAGGACTCCTGAATTTTTTAAATGGTTATTTATCAATGGCTTAATGGTGGCAGGACACGCCAACCCTTTTGAAATCTTTTCAGTGTGCATAGTGGCTGTTTTGCCTAACAACGTAATTTATTTACTTATTTTTCATTTATTTTTGATCTATGACTGTCCTTGTAATGCTGCTTTGTATTTCTGTTTTTATTCCTGTAAATATGCTATGCATTTTTCCACAGTGGAAGTGTGTATATCAATTAAAATACTATCCTAGCACTGTATGGTTTGCAGTCTAAACATGTCTCTGGTTCATTTTGAGAACCTGCTCAGATTAGCTGATTTCCCTCAGTTCTCCAAGAGCTCCATGCACACTGTATATCTGTGCCACATGCACTGGTGGAACTAGTTGTACAAGAAGATAAATAGCAGAACCTATAAATCACAAGAGTTAAGAAGCTGAGGGGAGAATGTCTCCAAGTATTGTGGTCACACTCTTACAGCCAAGCAGAAAAGAATTGAGCCACAGTCCAGAAACATTATTTTTGTGTGGATTGCTGAGGGTTTCAGGTTACATTTGTCTCTTCCCTGTACACCCTGAGGGCACCAATGGTCCTTCATGGTCCTGATCAGTGTTGCTCTGTGCCTGAGCTGTGGTGTGTGTGTGTCTGTGCAGAATTCTGTCTTCTGCTATTCCCAGTTTGTCACTTGGATTTCCCAGCTTGACACCAGACCTGGTTTGCTGCCTTGCACTTGTCTGGTGCCTGCTGGTAGATGGTGCAGCTCTCACCCACCTTGCTCTGCTTGCCTGCTGTGTGTCTGTCCCTGCCTGTGCTGTTATCCTCCTGGCCCCTGGCTGGCTGTCCTCATGGATCAGCTGCAGAGCCCCCCACCACTGCTGTGTGACCCCCAGATCCTGCAGGGGGCTATGGCTAGAGTACAGGGGGCAGCTTGCAGCCTGCCAGCCCTCCTTAGTACTCTGCACCCAAACTCGTCCCTGCTTCTTCAGCTCATTTTGGATGCCATCATAGGGATTTTTAAGCTGCCTGCAGCCGACCTGTGCTGCCTTCCCAGTGCCCAACCCAATGGATATTAGCAGCTGAGCAGAAATGACTTCACAGCCCTTAGTGAGGTCCTAGACTGGGCCATCCTCTGCAGTGCAGCTGCTCAGTGGCCCCATGCTCCAGGGGTCTGATGTCCTGTTCAGCCCTTTAGAGCAGCTTTTTGGGGACAGTATTCATGCAATTGTCTAAGGCTGTCTTCCTGGGGCTCTAGCAAGGGAGCCACTTGGCTTCATTCATGAGGCTGGATGTGGAAATTGCATCTCTGTAACTGCTGGAAATTGTTGCTTTGCACCACAAGCCCCTATTTTTCACTTTAACACAGGCTTCCTCACTTGGCTCAGTAATATCATTATATATATGAAGGTAATTTCTTGTTTCCCAAAAGTGGTCTGTTATTTTCTCAATGGTGGGACATTTGCTTTAAAGGTTAAGCTGCAAAGCAGAAAGATAATTGTCTTTACATCTCTTCACTCATGGTTGATTTTATTCATAAACCTTTGTGACTTCTGTTCTTAATGTTCTCATTCCTGGCATGAAATAAAACTGTTTACTTTAGAAATTGGGCTGTACAGATAAAGCTGTCCAGCCATTAAGTTTACTCAGATACAGCTGGCTTTAAACACAGCAAACAAAAATCGTGGAACTGTTATTACTTGATCAGATAGAAATATCTCCATTTTTAAGATATCTATTAAGTTACAAGAGTATTTTTAAAATGTCTTTCTATCCTTATAAAAAACCAACTTTGCAGTTCATGTCTTAACTTATTTATGGATTCATTTCACCCATGCTATCTCTGTTTCTTTGGACTTTCCGAAAAGAGATTTGCCTAAATGAGGAAAAGTAAATTCTTTCTAGTACCATACAGAATTTGAAAATAAGTGGCCAAATTTGAATTTATTAACTTTGGGAACACATGGTAGTGCTTTGCAAGCTATTTTGATGTACTAGGCAGGCTTCCTTGGCATTTCCAAGAAATTAATAGCTTAAGACTGTAAGCTAGGATCAGCTTCTATTGTGTTGTCACAGGATATTTTTTATTTATTTTAGACCAACATGGAAATATGAACATCTATTATCCAGCTGAGTCTGTGAGGGCCACTGAATGTGACATTGCATTGTTCAGGAAGCTGATCAGTAATTATGGTTCACAATGAAGGGCTTCAAATTAAACAGATACTGGTTCATCTTTTTTATACTGCAGTTCTGTGTAGTGATAAATGTTTATTAATACTTGGAAAAGCTAGATTTAGACTGTAATTTTATTCCTATAAAAATCAAAGTTAACATTCCTCCACAAGTTCATCCTATCCCAATAAATGGGTATGTGGGAGGATTCTTCATCACATGCTTGTGCATAACCATGTAGTGTGACATATTCTTAGATAATAAGTGCATACTACAAAGGAATAACATTACATAAAAACCTGTGTTACATTTTGTTAATATTAATATGTTTGACTTAGTCTGGGTTTCAGAATTGCAGTGTTGTAACTGATTTTAAGAATGTCAACTATGCGTTCTGTGACTTAAGCTAACTGTAGGTAGGGCTGGGTTTATTTGTTTGTTTGTATTCTAGCAAATAATCCTTATTTCTACCCTGGGACTCTTCTTTCTCTGTTTTTCTCTTTGAGTGCTGAAGGAATTTGTTATCTGTAGTCCAGGACAGAGACAGAACCACTGCAATGAAGAGGAAGGAACATAGTGTATGCACATGAATGTTCTGCATATGGAATGGCAGAAATCACCGAAAAACATGTGCTAGAAAGTTATGAAAAACATTGTGACAAGACTGGAATCTGATTTGTCACACTAAACAATACACTCTACTCTTCCGTTTTAATTATTACCCTTAATGATGTCCCTTTAACTCTTGGTAGCCCCTGCCTCAAATCAGCCTCCTTTGTTGCATGGCAAATGTCAGATACACGTTTGTAATATCAGGATTACGACATAGATTTTTTTTTTTTTTTAAATCTAAAATATTCTGTTTTGAAGATATGGATCATTGCATTTCTGCAACAAAGTTGGGTTGAGAAAGGACAGATAGCAAATGAAAAGGCTTTTTTGGCCTATCTTTCTTTTCCACTAGGATTTAAGGGCGATGCATACAGTGGAAAAGGGTAAAAATGTTGTCTGTAAAAAGGCTGATGACTTTGTCCATTATTAGCAAAGGGTGGAACAGGAACTTCCCATCTCAATTGCAAAATAGGTTGCCATTCTGTGCCATCATGATTCTGCACTGAATTCTCACTTTCTGTGGAATTTTGATTGCCTGGTAGAATGTGCTTTTACCTTTGCCCATGTGAACAGGTACAGGTAAATCTCCAGAATTGGTAACTATTTGTGGACTAAATTATATTATGCTGGTATTGGAGTGTGCTGAAGCTCAGTAGGTGGATATCATGCCCACTTGCCAGCTCACCTTGGATAGATTGTTCCTTGGCATCTCTTATCTCTTGCAGCCTTACTCCATAAATTCTGTGTCAGTTCCTGTCTGTTTCCTTTCCTCCCAGTATCTTGTCAAACTGTTCTATAAAAGGTTGTGGACTTTGCTAATGGTCTGGCAATTTTTTCTGTAAGGCATTGTCTTCTCAGTCAGCAGTTTTTAAATGCCAGCTTGTGGTTGCAGTGGACTCTCTGGCTTCTCATCCTTCAAGCAATTATCTCCTTCCCCTCACCTTTCCTGCAACTTTTTTCTACAGCTGGTTGATGACAGATCATTCATGTCTACCAGTCTGGATTACTCTTCCAGTTTTCCAGATAAATTTCTCCTGCAATGCATCCAGCAAATTGTTCCTATTAATCAATAATATCTACATGACTGGCTCATTCTGAAACTTCTGATAGCATTTATTTTTGAAAGTTCTCTATCTGCGACAGAAGAACTGTTTTTATTTTATACAGAAAAAAGTAAATATTGATATAATACATAGTACATAAAGACATAAAAGTTGATAAATAGATAGAAGTCCTATCTATCACTCAGCTCTATCATCTTCATTCAAAATAACTTGTACACCTCTTCAAAAAGCCAGCATTTCTCTCTGAACTGTGAGAGTCCTGTACAGGCTAAACTAGACTCCTGTGATGTCATCTTGTTTACCTTAGAAATAATCATGGAACCACTTTATAATATTTTTTTTTTTATGGCAGACTATGTACAAATTTGTGAAACAGCTACTCCCAGAACTGTTTTTGCTCAGTGCTACTGTCTGTACTCCTAGTTAACCTTCCTTCAGAACCAAATTTGGGCATGTCTCAGGATTTTGTTGTTCTGATCAAAGTAAGAGCTGGTTCAGGTTCAGCTGCCACTTTTCACCGTGTACCCTCTAGAGCTGTTCATGCTGGACAAGTACAGTGCACTTCTCAACCTTTCTATCAGTGAATTCAAGAATAGGTTGCCAAGGATTTCAGTTTTGTCATCATCCCTGAAATGACTTCAACAACTGATGTATTTTTTCTTAATAATGAAGTGGGGATACTTTATCAGAATAGGGAAAACTTTTTCGATGCTGCTGCATTGCTTGTTGAAAGAGATCATAATTTTATTTCTTGTCTTATATTGACATACACTTGTTGCCACACAAATCTTGGATAAGAAACTTCTTCCCTCCAGCTGCATGTCTGCCAGTGTACAACAAGGAAAGGTGGCCTTTTGTGGATGAGAGTGAGTGAACCAAGGGGCAATTAATCTACAGCAGATTACCTAGCAAAGGTAGGGCTTTAGGTGCCAGCAAGTGGGTGTTAATTCTAGGCTGGTGTTGAAACTCTGCCACAGTCAGTGATGGAGTCAGCAGTGATTCATTTGACCAACATGTCTGCTGTAGGATCAGTGAGTTGCTGTCTGGAACCCTCTGGCTGTGCTGCTTGGCCCCTTCTTGACTGCAGAGGAAACCCAGACACCTGCACTGGGAGATGAATTCCATGTTTGGATTTCAGCTGGGAGTGCATGGTCTTTCTGTCCTTGCTTCCAGGTCAGCCTCTATTTTCTCTGAGGCTTGCTTAACACAAAATTCAATATAAAAATCCTCAAGCCAGGCAGAGAGCTACAGTTGCACTCCCAGAGCTGTGGCTGTTTTGGCATACTCAGAGATGATAATCATGGTATTGCTTTGCAAACTGGAGTGGTGTGGAACTCCCACTTTCTGAATCTTGCTCAAGCTGTGGCATGAGTGATGTGCCAACAAGAGAAAGGCTGCTGTACAGACCTGGGACACTTCTGGACATGCAGTTCCCCTTCCTGGATTTGAGATCAGAGACTGAGGTGCACGTAGTGTTTAGATGCCTTGGAGATTAGCTGAGTGGAAAACAGAGAAGGCACAATCCTGGAGTCTAGTTGCTTCCAGTTTTGCTTTAGTCCCATTTTGTGTACTTACATTTTAATTTACCTCTTGAAATATGAATCTGCAGTAAGTCGATTTGTTATTAAGCATTTCAGTACCAAAACCTTTCTGAAATGTGTTCTTTATTTTTTTTTTTCCACTGTGAATAGCTTTATAATTTTTTTTAAAGTTATGTTACACCATTACTTCAGAAAGTATTTTTTCAGCCCATGTTAATTTAAGACAATAGTGAAAAACAAGGAATTTTTGGACTGTCTTCTTTTACCTCAATTTTATGAAGCCTGGCTCACCCTTTCTTTCAATTCTCCTGGTCTCACTGCTGCCCTTCATGAGCTTTTTCCTTCCTTGTGATGCTATCATGCAGCACATTCTCTATTATTTATTTATTTATTTATTTATTATTATTTGACTAATAATTGCCTTTGAATTTTCTAATTAAGGTTCCACTTCTGTGCTGCTCTTACAATTATTTTTTTCCTGCCTGGATGGAACTATAGCTCATTTACCATCATTTTCTTACTACTTTTTTTTTTTTCAGAAGGTTGTTTCTCCAAAAAAACAAAGACATGTGTTTGCATATATTACTATTCACATTATTCAATCTAGTGGGCATTATTGTTGTGAGCTATTGATTAAATTCTCTTTGTAAATAGTTCTTCTGGGTATATTTGGTATGGTGAGGTATTGTCTAATTGTGATGCAGATTTTGATCCTTAATACTGCTTGCTCTGTTCAGATGACTTAGATCATCATAATTTTTTAAGTGATTAATTGAATTAAATAATTTACAATTGCATGCCATCAGCAATTTTTTTTCTGCCTTGATGTTTGGCCTCTTTTTTTGCTATATATTATAGCTGTAATCACCAAAACACCTACTGAGATGATAGATGGGCACAAGAACCAATTCACCTAGGGGAAATAATTGTTGGATATTTTTTTTTCTGGATTTCTTTTTGTGCTGGGTTTGGGTTTTGTTTGTACATTTTGTTTTCTTTTTGTCCTAGTGGATATAACTACGTGGACAGTACCTTGGCAAAGGCTGATTTTAGGTTTGGTTTGGGAATGGGATTATTGTGTGTTCTTTGGGCAGAAGGGCTGCTTTGTGACAATAGCTGACATCCTGGCAGTAAATTCCAGCTCCCTTCTACAGACAACCTTTATGTGGAAAGAGGCCGTGGTAGTTTTGAGTGTATGATTTCTCTGATAAACACACATTTAGTTTAGTTTTACAAAAATACACTTGGATATGTAAATTAAGGCTGCTTGGAGCCAAGTCTAAGCTGCTTTCTGGTTGTTATGCAAGGTTTATGCTGTGATTACTGAGCATTTCCACAGAAGGGTAGCAATTACCACTGCAACCCTTGCATTAGATGACACACACAAATAGAGAAATACTGGAAGAGAAAACTAAACCCGGTCTGAACAATACCCACAGATTAAATATACTATGAGCAATGCATAATGAGGGGATCAGTGAAAATGAGGTGCTAAACTTTAACCTAAAGGATGAGTAGAGGACAGCTGTGGAAAGGAGTCAGATATCTGCAAGTTTAGGGGGCAAAAGCAAAACATGCCTCACCTGATGGACAGATCATTCCTGCTGGGTGCTCCTCTGTGCAGTCTGAGTGCATTCCCTTCCTCTGGCTGTGCTCCTCTTGTAGGAGAAGTACACTTCTGATCAGATTTATGGATGAAAAATGTCAGAAGATAGGATTGAGAGCTGTGGGAAACAGCCCATCACTGCACCCCTGTGTTTCCCTAAAATTCTTGGTTTTCATTGAGGAAAACTGAGAAGGAAAGGAATGGGGCACGCAAAAGTATCACAAACTGAGCCAGGTTAGCTAGATCTGGAACCCATCTTCTCAGGAAATGTGAAGGTGCCTATTGGTCTGTGGTAGCAGGCTCCCAAGGAAGGGCTGAGGAAAGGTCTGAGCTGGAAACAGGAGGATTCTTGATCCAAATGAAATAAGCTGGATGCAAAACCAGCTTCTTCCCTTTGTGAGCACCTAAGATGGGTTTTTATTATTGTGTTTTAAGCACTAGCTGTGCTTTTGTTCAGTGCATGGAACAACATGTTTTACTCCTCTTAGTGGTTGCTTTTTGACTTCTTTCCAGATGTCTCCTTGAACTTCACTGCTCTTCCTTTTCAGACTTGTAAATACACTTCAGGGAGGCTGTTATTTTCTGGTGGCATTAGGGACAGGAAGGCAGGGGAAAATGTGGATATTCCCAGTTATCACTCAGTCCCCCTTTTTAGTGTTTTTGTCTTTTTTGTTTAAAGCTATAATTTAATGACAAACAGGTTTTGATCTGGGAGCAGATGCAGACTTTTCAGCTTTCAGTAGCACTGGGCACAAAACTGTGTGTGTGCAAGAGAAAGGAAAAGAGAAACAAAGAGGGGAGGACTGGAAAGATGCTCTGCAGCTGAGAGATACTGGTAGAACTAAACCAACCCAGAAGATTTCACCCCTTCCAGTACTGCCTTTTCTAACTGAGTGTTCATGCCATGAGAGATACAGAGAAAGAAGATAATTCCAAGGCGTGTTGAATTCTACTTTGATTCCCACATAAAATGTGTTTTACTTCAAATATATGGTCTAATCATTTCATCACTATTTTTTCCAATTTTCTTTATATCTGCATCAATGCAGAGTAGTTTGCCTTCTTAAAGCTGTAGTTTTATATCTACTGTTTCTTGGGAGCATAGGGAAAAATCTTTACCTAGGTTTGTCTGGTAAATTAAATGAATTTTTCATAACTTATAAAACCTACATGGTATATTATATCAGTGATTTTGTGTGCTATTAACATGATTATTAGATTTGGTGCATTATAAGTGAGCTGTTATTGAATGCACTAGTAGCAGTCATTTAGGATTCTACTTAGATTTTGACAATTCAGCATCGTAGAGGAATTAATAAAAACTAAGGAGATTAGCTAGGACTGAGGAGGACTGACAGCAGAATGATATTCATTATTTGAACATGAAACAAATTCTAGTCACCTGAGATTTTAAATTGACTTTTTTGCCTCTTACAGAAAATTAGTTAAAATCACTTTCTGTCTACATCCAACAAGTTATATTGAGGAAGAATGAACTGCCATGGAGCTTGCTAGCATCTTTTACATTTTAATTTGAATTTTCCAACTAATTTGTTTTTTAGCTCAATGGATATTTGCAAGTGAAAAATAAGTTTTGGTTTCTGGCAAAGTTAATACATTTCAGTATTTCTGGTTTTAAACATAATTTCAAATAGAGCAAATTTATTTTCTAAATTGCTTCTCAGATTTTTTTAAATAGAATTCGCTATTTAGTGATTGAATTTGAAAGTGAGCAGGACTTACCTTGTTAACTACTGTTTTTTTTTTACAATTTTCCTGGGGACATTTACAGGAAATTGGTGAGAAATTAATCAGAAAGTGTTATATTAGACTTTAAATATTCTTCCTTCAGTCATAAAATGCACTTAAAAATTATTAAAAATGTAGGGACTCTAAATGCGCCAGTAGGAAACAGGATATAGAAATTTAAGCAGTAAGTAATTTTCTGTTTTCCTTCTCAGAAAAATCTAATTCTGAACTACTTACAATGGCTAATTTAGATATATATATATATATATATAGATAGATAGATAGATAGATAGATTTAATAGTCTTATATCAGCCACTGAAAGCCCTGGGAGATCTGACTTGTGCTTAGCCTTTAGCACAAGATACAAACCAGTCCAGTGAGCCAGCTGAAATAAAGGGATGAACAGAAGATTTGGTCAGTTAGGAAACTGGACAGTGCAAGTGCTGCCAGCTCATCTCAGAAGAGCTCCCATCTGGCTGAGGGGTCCTGCTCTCACCTGCTGAGTGGATAAAGATGCTCTTGCATCTAGTTTGCCATCCCAGAACTTGCCATCACCTCTTCAGGCTTGGTGAGACATGTGTGGACAGAGTTTTTAGGTTCAGTTCATGGTCTGATGTCTCAGCACAAACCACACCTTCATTAGTGCTTTAAGCTGATATTCTGCACTGTGAACTGGAATAATTGAGTCATGCATTTCCCTCTCTTACAGTGTGCTAACCTCTATTAAAGAATTACATGGGGAGTTAGGAATGGTGAGAGATTAAAACTGCTAGGTTTGTCAAAGTTCATCTGTCAGAACCCCAGTTCATGAGTCTAAATCACTCTACTCTTACAGCCCACTCCCCAAGAATGAACAAACCACCAACAAACAAAAATCCCACAAAGTATCACCCATCCCCCTCCATGTGTCTGTTCAATTAACCTATTTACATGTTTTTTAAATGGAGCTTAATATTATATATTTATAAGAAATGGCATCAGGAAAAAGCAGAGTGCAGCCTGGAGAAAATTCCACATTATAGCAGCTTCCAGTACCTAAAAAGGACCTACATAAAAGCTGGAGAGAGACTTTTTAGAACAGCATGTAGTGATAGAACAAGAGGGAATGGCTTCAAACTGAGTTAGATTAGATACTGGGGAGAAATTCTTTACTGTGAGGATAGTGAGGTACTGGCACAAGTTTCCCAAAGAAGCTGTGGCTGCCCTATCCCTGAAAGTGTTCAAGGTCAGGTTAAATGTGGTTCTGATTAGCCTGCTAGTGGAGGGTGTCCCTGCCCATGGCAGGGGCTTGGAACTGGATGATCTTTATAGTCTCTTCCAGCCCAGGCCATTTTATGATTTTTTGATTCTGAAATTTTATGGTTAGACCTGATGAACTGAAAATGCTCCTAAGGATGGTTTGAAGAGTCAATGCCACTTATGTAACCAGCTTTTCTGTTTCATTTATGCATTCTGGTTACTTGTATGAACGTTTGTCTTTGGGCTTATAAGTGGTTTTTCCACTTCAAGTGTCAGGTTATTGGAATTAACACCATTTTCACTTTTGTTTTATAACAATTGTTTTTCAGATGCTTTTTAAGGTTACTGAGCTCCCCCAAACAGGTGTACCCCAGATTTGCTTTCATGTGTCACAAAATTTTCTTCAACAGGTTCTTTTCACTTCTACTGACAATTGTAATCAGAAAAATTAGATGGTTCCCAGATGGTGTTTTTTTATAGTGCAGCAAGAACATAAACCCCCTAACCATGGTAGCTCTAGAAAGAGTGCATCAAGAAACTTGCATTTGCAGCCCTGCCACAGAGAAGGGGAGAGAGAGAGAAATTTCAAGTGTGCTCTGTTGATGATCAGAACTTCCTATCACCCTCAGCCTGGGGGCAGCTGGACCAGCTACTCATTTTATATTTCTCCAAGGGTAGCCCTTCCCCTGGCTATTTAGCACAAGGCAGCATCTTGGACCTTTCATGAGAAATGTAAGGCAAATCCTGGGCTGAACTGGGAAAGTATCCATGAGTTTCTGCAGTGGCTGAGCAGATGCTCAGTAGATTCTCTCCCTCTGGCCCCAGTGGAACCCAAGCATCCATTTGCTTTCATGTTCTGCTGAAACAGAAAAACGGAAGCTGCCAAATGCTGCCAGGAGAAAATCCTTGGGAAAATGGATGCTCTGCTGAATCTGTGCAACAGACAGGGAAAGAAGGTGTAAACAAAGATAGGAGGAACAAAATGTAGGTCGTGTTTCAAACAGTTCTTCTGGAAAGTCGGTGATTTTGGTAGCTTCTATAAGCATTTAGAAAAACAAAGTGCTTTGAAGTTTATTTCAAGATATGAGCTCAACTAAATGACCAACCTATTCATGGGGACTCACTTAAGCACATCTAGTGGATATTTTCCAGAGATCACTTTTGTATTCTCTCTGTAGAAAGATTTTACATTGACTTATTTTCAACAATGCTTCCTTGTAATGACAAAGGTGTCTGTTCCTCCTGTTTCATAAATCAAACACCATTATTTTCTTTCTCACTTGTGTCTGTGAATCTAATATTTAAAATGGTCTAATTCTCCTCACAGTGAGACAAATAGGCTCCAGGAAATGGATAAAAATGACTAAACCTCGTAATCTTGCAAAGTAGTTCTATTTTTCTTAAAAAAATTCTGCCAACAAAAGCTAAACCCAAAATGTCTACACTGACTTTCCCATTTCTTAAAGTTGGGAACCCTAAGTGGAACTTTGTATGAATAATGATTAATTCATAAGATGTAGTGTATGGCTTGAAGCACAGGTGTCATGGGTTAAAAAAGGCTGGAAACTCCAAAAGGATACTCCAAAAAGGTCTGCATGAATAAATTTATTGTAGATATCAAAGTACCTTGGCTCAAAAAAAGTCTTTACAGCTGTGTTTAGATAGAGTTGAAATAATACTGCCCATCTGTGTTGTACTTTAATGTAATTTGACCAGTTAGTAAAACTGAAAGTACATTGTTTGAAACATATCACTTCTACTGTACAACTTTTCCAGAAATACCCAGCACTGTTTGTGCTGATAAGATACTGCATTAACTTTTCTCCATAAAACTAAAAAACAATTCCCCTCCTTCTCTCAGTCTCCTTCATAGAGTAAGAGAGGTCTGTCATTTTTAGTAGGATGTAGATATCTCTTTCCTCCTTTTTTTTCTTTTTTTAATTTTTTTTTTAATTAATTTTTTTTTTTCTTTCTCCATTTTGTTTTCCTTTTACTTGCTGGTAAACTTGGTGGATAAGCATGAAAATATTTAGACCCCCTCCTCAAAAACTTCCTTTCCTACCTCATATTGAAAAATGCAGAATTGTTTTAAACAAGTTCCTTACAGAGTACCTTTCTTTTATGGTCCTTTTGTAGCTCCAGGAGGTGTGCATCAAAATCAAGCAGACTTTGAAAGATGTTCTTTCCTTCTCAGCTGCTCTGTTCTGAGAGGGCAAAGTTATTGTGCTCTTGTCAGGCTTTGAGAAAATGGTTGAATCACTAGTTGAGACTTAGGAAAGCTAAGATAAAAATGTGTGGAATATTAGTTATGTACATATGCATGCAGTGTTTATGTGTGGTGGTTTTCTGTTGGGACGTTTTGTTGTTGGTTTGGTTTGTTTGTTTTTTCCATTTGACTCCATCAGTTTGGCCTTGTGGTTAGTTCATTTATCTGCAGAATTAGGAAGCAAGCTGTGTTTTGGGAAGTGCAATTTTTGTGTCATGGCACGTAAGGTCTAACAAAATTAAAAAGTACATATAAGGATTCATTAAGGAAAGATTTACACACATTTTTGGCAGTCTTGCAGATTAAGGAGAGCTTGCTGTGTTTTTGTTGGTTATTGGCATGAAGGCATTCATTAGTCAGCTTGAATGTCAGGGTGGCAAACAAAATTATATACTTCAGGAGCTGAAGGAAAATACTCTTGTGTAAAAGAAAGGTAACTGGGTGAAGGTTATTGTTTCTCAAGGCAGGAAAGTACCTATACAAATTGTACTTCTTGACTGTGCTCCTAACACAAAGATTTTGCAAGATGTGTTGCTGTGTGTGTAATCAATGCACAGCCATAGGTAAATGAGTATGTAGTGAGCATTTTAAACAACAGTTATGAGCTGTGTATTCATAACAATCCATATAACAAGGGAAGACAAAGAAAATAGTGCTTTGAACTTCTTCCACTAAGGCAGAACAGTAAATTCAACTAGTACTGCAGTGTATGAGAACATTAAGGCTCAGCATTGATCACCTTTTCTTATAATGCAAGTTTTTATTTTTTAAAGACCTCAATTTAAACTAAAAATTGATAAAGGTCCCTTTGATTATTCTTATTAAAACTTAAAATCAAGGCTCAAGCCTGAGAACTACTGCCACAGAGGCCATTGAGGGATGATACTGCTTGAGGCATACTTGCCAAAATCCTACATTTAAAAAAAAAGATTTTCCTGGAATTTCACAAAAGCAGTAAGAACATGTAGTAAACTTTAAATTTTATATTCTTTTATTCTTTTCTGACTGCTGTGGCTGGGGAATCACAATCATGCTCTTATTTTTAATTCTGATACTGTTCTTAAAATTGTTATAACTTACTGTAATGTTATTTTATGTAACTGGACAAAAAGGTATCTCTTCATGATCTCACAGATGTGTCCTCATCAGGTTGTCCCTCTTGTCTTAGGAAATATTTTCTTTCTGCAAATCTTTCTGCTTTTCTTTTTTTCCCTTCCTTGATTTGTCACTTGCAGCTTATCTCCTTTCAAAGACATGTTCTGCAACAGAATAAAGCAAGTTTCAGATGATCTTTTAGGAAATGGAAAAATAAAGGTAGATCGGGTTGAAATGCAGTGAGCTTTGAGAAATTATATAAAACCACACAAAAGTCACAAGCATCAGTAATGCTATTTCCTTCTCTTCCCCATGAGAATCTTACCTAAAAGAAAAAAAGAAAAATCTTACATTTATATTGCTTTTTAACTTGGTCTAAGCTGAGAAAAACTATTCTATTTTCAGTTTACCATTAGAGACCAAAGGTATTAATCTGTGTTTAGATCCATGGTTTGAATTCATGTTAATTTACAATTCTGGAACAGGCTCACAGGATAACAACCTTTTGAGCTGACATCCAGATGTGGGATCTTGGCAGGTAGAAGGACATGTCCAGATTTTCTGGCTTCCTCTAATTCATATGGTTTTTAATTCAAAATAAGTTGCATTCCATTATTATATCCTGTGTAAGGCTGTAGCAAATGTAGTAAGGGGTCAGGAGCCTGCAATACCCTGCCTATGTTATCCCTTGTGTGTTTCTTATCCTCAGGCATTTCCAAGGCAGAATTAAGTTGACATGACTGCAGGGAAAGTTTTTTCAGTACCAGGGTTATTCCTAAGTATACTGATAGCTTTTTGTAATCTCTTTAGTGTGGAACATACCCTCTGTGTCCCTGAGCTGCTCTTCTGTGTTTGGTGAATTCACCCAAGGCTCATGATAAATTTTAATAGAGTTGTTGCTTTTAATGAATGTTAAAATGCATGAGTAAGGATTGCATTTTCAGGACTTTAGATTTATGCAATTTCTATTAGTGAAGATCCACTTTAGCCTGGTTCCTCCTAACAAAATATTAGCTCTTTAAAAAAGTGGAGGATGTAAAAATCTGGAGATTATTAACAGGAAAGATGTTTTGAACAGAAGTAAAAAAGTCACACATTTCCACTAGCACTAATTACTAGTAAAATATTGTTAGAGAGAAAGTCTAATTTTAAATTCTGGGTGCAGAATAATTGTCTTGTTGTTTTAGAGAAAAAGAGACAAAGTGCATCTATAAAATCTGACTGCAAATGTTTTCCTGTGCTGCCTCATTGATTCACAATGTCTTGCTGTGCATCCTTTATGATTAGGGATTTACCAACTGTGTGGGTCACAGCATTATTCTCAGCTTTGGTTAATTCCTCTCTGCTGAGGGTGCTGGGTGTGCTGTACAGCAAATATCCTTTGGTTCTTCTGTATTTGGAGAGATTTTTGTATGTTCATGTTATAGTCTGTAGCAAAATATAATCAGTATATCTACTGGAGTATTCAGTTTTACTTTTTTGTGTGATTCTGCTATGTCTTGAAACTTTTGACTGAACCATAAAAATATTAGATGAAGGGTAGCTGAAGGCATTGGCAGCTGTTTGTGTTTCTGTTGGACCTTTCCTCTCAGAAGTGTTAGAGGGGATTTATTTTGGACTGTGTAGTGAGCTCACTGGTAGAATGCTACTGCTAAAATCATCAGCAATAAAGAGGCCACATTCACAAACCTCATATTGTTAACAGGCCATTAAAGCTGACAGGGGCCATATTTATCTTTTTTGCCTCTGCTGTTTCAGACTCTCTGCAAGTGAATGACACCCTAAGTCGATTTAGGCTGCTGTTGTACAAATCTAATTTAATCTTAGCCTTTCACTTTCCAGGTCCCTTTCTCCTCCCATTCCTGCTGCTACTCAGACTATTGCCACCATGATGGAATACTGCTGGTCTGTTAATTATCCAGTAGTTTGGGGTTTTTTGGGTTTTGTTTTTTGTTTTTTTTTTTTTTTTTGTTTGGTTTTTTTTTGTTTGTTTGTTTGTTTGTTTTTTTTGTTTTTTGTTTTTTTTTGGTGACACCTGTCTGAACTGTTCCATGAAAATTGCCTGTTCTAAACATAACTAATTAGTCACTTCTTTGGGACAGTCTATGCATTCTGTACTACTTTTTTCTGAAGCCATAATAGCAGTTCCTTCCTTTTCTGTGTTTTTGAATGTAAAATATTCTTGCTAAGGCATGATGCAGATCTGGATAATAAAATGTAACTTGTTCTGTTTTGTGCAACAACTCTCTTGTCATAGGGCACACATACACTCAAAGTTTATGCTGTTCTCTGTCAGGGATTTATGTAGTACTGAAAATTACAATTATGGATTCTGTGGTATTCTAGTTAATTTTCCTAAAGGCAGAATTTAAATGCCTATTTATCATTTAGCTTGAAATATCAGATCATGTTGGTGCAGCCTTAGTACAGTATCACTAACACAGATCATCCCAGTTATTGGTTTGCCAAAAAGAAGAGCAAAGCTGTTATACTGTTTGGTAACTTCTCTCTTTTTCCACTTGCATTGCATCATCTGGTGCCAGTCACCTTTCCTCACATGGGGTTACTGCCTACATACATAAAATCTAATTTACTAGTCTTATTAATTTAATAGTCTTATTGAAATTATCGAGGGTGTCATAACAGTTTGAAAATCTAAGTTCAAGTCAACTAAATGTTTTGATAGTAACTGTACAGGAAAATTAGTTCCTTCACTGATAAAAATACCTGATTTTGATTGAGATAAGACAGAGGAGGAAAACAAAGAAATCAACAAAACAAGACAAAGACATCAACAGCAACAACAACAACAAAAAGAAAATAAAAAGACCCAAACAAAAAAACCTCTTTATATTTACAACCCTTTTATACTTACAACAAGTAGCAAAGAATTACTCTTCTCAAGGAAAAGTTGTTACATTTGCTGTTCATGATCATGGTCAGCCTATCAAAATGTGTGTATGATCTGGCTTTTTTTTAGAGCTGTATTTGACTTTAACACCAAAGATAATTCTCCTATTAATTAGTATTCTATCTTCTGCTGGCTAAATTATTACCTTGCTGCTTATGCTAGTTAATCTGTATGCTCAGTGCTTCTCTTCTTTGGAGTCACTGGGTTTCTTGGGTCAGTGGTTCAGGAGTTGGTGGCTGCAGTCTGCCCCTGCCAGAATTACCTTTTACCCAGACAGAGCTGATTTCAGCACAGTTGCTGAGTTGGCTGTGTTAGTTTCTTCACTGTCCTGGGAGTTCTGCCAAATGACCTTGTGGCCTGTAAATTCTGCATTCTGTGTGCCCACTATCAGTGGCACATCCTTCTCCCCCAGCCTGTCAGCCTCCCCCTAGGTCAGAGATGACTGAAGCATGTCAAGCCCTAAACCTCAACTGGGGAATTCTACTGACCTGCTGTTTCTTTCTAACACCTGGATGTTCAATCCCTGCTGAGACTGGGACAGAGTGGGAAGGGGAGGCTGCTGCCTCTCCTGGAGCTCTTCCAGCACAGCCACATCTCTCACCATGGGCTGAGGTGCTGCCTCAGCCATTGGCAGGGTTTTGCTTTACTGGAGATGAGCTCTGACCAGTTCCAGTTTGCTGACAGTGTTCCCAATGCAAGGCTGCTCAGTGGGAAACATGGGACAATGCCCCTTTTTCTTCCTACTCGTAATCCTGTCTTCCAAAGGTGACTGACCATGTTCTGCAAATTGATGCAATTGTGTTTGACAAGTGGGGATTTTGGTGAAGTAAATAGAATTGTTGTCTTATGTTTTTCTTTGTTTTCTTCTGCTGTACTGGTCTGTGGGGCACTAGTCCCACTATTAACTAGAAAATTTTACTACAGCATCTTCAAACCAGAGCAGAGGGGCTGTTGGCAACTCCAGCTGAGGCTGCATCTGGTCCAAGCTTCTCCTGCCATGAAGCAATTTAAGTGGCTTCCTGTGGGTCATTACCCAAGGTGAATCAATATGCATTTCTGTGAGTGTTAGAATTAATGAAGATTGGTCTCTGAAGGATTTGTGTCTTATGACTACATCCTCTCATGTCTACTGGAGTACAAACACCAAATGAGACTTCTTGTGCAATTGAGGTCCTGAAAACCTCTTTCTGTGCAGATTTTTTTCTAAGGATCACTGAATATTTTAGCTTGTCCTTTAGTGGAGGCCTCTTTTTCTTTCCAGTTTTCTAGCTCCATGAAACTTTAAAGATATAATTTTATCCTCCTGTTTAATGTGTTTGAAATTGGCTAATAGTTGAAAGATAACTGGGGAATGGAAGAGCAAATTCTCACATGCAGACGCAGTGTAATTGAATGAGATTTGCTTCTTCAAGAAGCCAGATTAGAAAGAGGTGAGACAGGTTTCCAGCAGAAAGATTGCCTAGACTGTGAGAACCAGAGGGCTGGGGTACAAGGCTGTTTGTAAATAGAAGCTAAACTCAAATAAACAAGTGCACTTTAACTCTGCACAGCCCAAGATTTCATTGAAATCAGCAGATTTGGAAAGGCAGGTTCTTATTACTAAAGCTTTACTGAAGAGGTTGGGACATTCTGAGTATATTATTAAATGTTCTCATGACTGGCAGTTTCAGCTCAGGAAGGAGCACTTGGAATTGTCATGGCTGCTTTCACAGTTTTCTGAAATCCATTAGCTCATTTTGGAGCAGAGGCCAAAACCAGGGTTTTAAAAATGTAAAAATCTTGGCTATCATCAAGAAGGATTTTAAAGCTAGAATGGACTGCTGTTGTGTAAGATCTTCATGCAATTGCATCTTGAGTACTGCGTGCAGTTTGGGCCTCCTGACCCAAAGGCAGATAAAGTACCACTTCAGAAGGAACAGAGGAAGGGCAACTCAAATGATAAATTGGATGAAACAGACAGAGAAAGGATTTACAAAGATCCTTGTTTCTTCAGTTTGGAGTAAAGGTTGAGGTGTGAGGTCACCAAACAATACACTGTCACAAAGGCAACACAAAAGAGTTGAACATCAACTTTGAATTGCAAGAATTGAAGGACACAAGAAAAAATAGCAGAGATAAATTTAAAGCACAAAAGAAAGTATTTGCACTGGAGGTTTGCAAGCTTTTGGCATTTACTAGTTGAGGAAACAGTGGAGATGAATTGTATCATCAGGTTCAAGAAAGTTTCTTGAATTTATGAGCTGCAGCTCCATAGATGGATAGTAGCACAGGGGAGGTTAGTCCTGCCCACCATTTCTAATGCATGGGGTTTTGAGACTGGAGGAGGGACTAGACTGCAGAAAAAGCATCTCTTACTGCTCTGTTGCAGAGGCAGCACTGGGCTTGGTGAACCATTGGCCCTGAACTGTTGGGACATTCCTAAAGTTCTTGTAGTGTCCTGAGCTCACGTGTAAGACAAAAACTAGACTGTAGATTGGAAGTGATGGTGTGTGAAAAAACAATGAAATTCCCTAGTTTTATATGGTCTGTGTCAAAAACAATAACCTGTTGACCCTAAATGTCAGACTGGGATAATCATAAAGCCAAGAGACAACAACTGAAACTGTGTTAGGATTATTGCTTGAAGAATAGATTAAAGATTTCTCTCAGTGTGCTTTTGCAGACTTTTCAGAGCTGCATGTTGAACTGTGGTTGATGATGGAGCTAAGTGCAGAGAACAAATACTGGTGACAATTTTCTTTTATAGTGAAACCTGTGAATTTGATTAAACATACACTGTGAACTGGATTTTCTTCTTTGCCAATGAAACATCCTATTTCATCACTGTGATATAGGATTGTTTAGTTAAATTATTAAGTATGTAGAGTAAAGTAACTGATTTGAGAGAGATGAGATCATTGTATTTGTATGCTGGTAAGCAAAATTAGCACAATGCATTTTGTGTGTGTAATCATAACAATTTCAACTCAAAGTAAAAATGCCTGATAGTAGCAACCATTTCTGAAGCAACCCTTGAAGTATTTCCTAAGAGGTATTACAAGAAGTAGCATAAAAATAAAAATTAATTTCTAATCTGAGTGGTGAAATAAAATAATTTTTTAAAAAAATCTGTTTTCTTACATTATGGCTCTCAAGGTGGTTTATTTTCTCAAAGACAGCAAGAATAACAACAGAAAAAGCCTTCTTTGTGTATGTTGTAAGTTACTAGGTGTTGCTTTGACTGTCTTAGATCATGCTAATTATTTTACTTTTTTTAATCATAATTACTTTTTCATCATCTTCAATGGCCACAGTAAAGTGCATTTAAAGTAACAAAAGACTAAAATACTTTGGAAAACATCAGTGGGTACAAGTCTGTAAGTATTTATTGGCATATATTTTGAACATTCTTTGGGCTCAAAAAAGTATTTTTTCTTCTTATAGCCAGGTCCTTTACACGTGTTGAGCATTTTTTGTCCTCCTCAGTGAAACTTTACATGGAGTAAGTTAAGTCTTGGAGAAACATGTTCTTTCACAAACAGCTGTTCTCTCTGCAAATGTTAGTCCTCAACTGTTCTTCACTATCCATCAGTCCATTTTAGGGCCAAACTAGGCTGGCTTTACTGCCTGGTTCTCAATGCTGTGAGTCCTTCATTATAATGGGATGCTGCCAAGATAAATAAGAATACAGATCAGAGAGAGAGCATATGGTTATTGCTCTATTTTCATTTTTTTAATGTATATGTTTCCTGGAAGAAGTAAAGAATATGTACAACAAAAGAGATACTGAGATGTGGAAATACGAGAAAAATCTGTATAAATGATGTTTCAGAAAATAATGGGAAAGAAGTAAGGGTGCAGAGATGACTAGTGCAGTGATAGAGGCTGGACTTTCTGCCCCTGGCTTGGCTGTGGTGTTGATAGGCAGAAGTTGAGCTGCCCAAAGGGAGCAAAGCAGGATAAAAGAATTAGTTAGATACCATTTTCTTTCTGCCAAAAGAAACATGTTTACTGTAAAGGCCAAACTTTTTTTGCTGCTGATGTTTACATCAGCAGTGAGAACCAATCTGCTCTACTGAGTCCTTGTGTGACTAGGGCAGGGGCTGTCCCTCTGTCCCTCTCCTGTTGTGGATACAGCAATGTGGGTGGGCATGCACAGCAGGGGACTTCCTGCTCCATCTTAAATGTGTCCTAAGGTTTTCAGGAGCCCATCCTTGTGCTGAGGGGTGTGGGGAGCTGTGGCCAGGCCAGGGATATTGATGGTGATGATTTCAATAAGTGTGTGTGCTCCAGGCTGGTTCTATGGGGCTGTTGTGCTGTCTTGTGAGGGGCTGGGAGGGGTTCTCTGTGGGACACCAAATCCCCAGGGCTTCCTCCTTCCTGGTGAGTTATTCACGAACATGCTCTGCTTTTGCCAGGCTGGCAGGCTCTGCTGCACAGAGGACAGGATGAAGAAGGATTGCAGCAGGGAAAGAAAATCGTGCACTCTGCCTGTGGATGACTTTTTGTAGAGTTAATGGTCTTGCAGAAGCTACTGCTGGCAGGCAGAAAGCAGAACTTTGGTTTGGGTCCCTTAGGATGAGATGAGTGGGGAGAAGGGAAAGCAGTACAGAATCTCAGGCAGCAAAGTAAATGCAGAGCCATGCTGGGACATTGCTCTTGCAGTTTATGGAGAATAGCAGGGAAATACACACAGTCAGTAACCACAAAAAGATGTGAAATAGATGAGGACTGAACACAGATAAGGAGGCTTAAAAACATTAAAACCAATTTTGGTTGAGGGACTTGACTGTACTACATTTTAGATTACTCAGCTGATAACTAATAAGAAGCAGAGAAACAGATTTTGAAAGTATAAAAGCTCTGCCTAATGGTGAAAGGAAGCAGAGGCACAGACACATGGATAAAGGTGGGGTTAATAGGGGCTAAATTAGGAACAGTAGAGCGTGCTCCCAAAATGAGTGAGGAAAAAGAATTGGCAGAGGATGAGACAGCAACAGGGAGAAGACAAGAACAATAATTTAGTAGCTTGTTGCCAAAAAGTAGATTGAAAATATGAACTGGATTGGAATTAGCAGTGTTACAATTGATGAACCCCTGTTCAGTAAGCAAAGCTTCTAATTCAAACTTTCAATAGCATTAACAATTTATTTTCTTATCATGGTATTTTTAGTACATGTTTAGTTTGTATTTACTGCTCCATTAATAAGTGTCAGAAAAAGCAAGACACTGTCTGGAAGTCAAAGAGATTTTTGTGCTTCTCCTTTGATTGCTGTTTGTCTTCTGTCTTCAGTCTGAAAAGCCTGAAAACATCTGATTAGATGTATCCTTCATGGCTTGAAGGTCTGCAAGCTGCCATATGTATTTGTTACAGAGAATAGTCCTCTGTCTCTGTATGTTGCCATGTTCCTGTCAAAAGGGAAATTTCAGACATGGTAAATATGGCTTTATAATTTCCCATGGGGGCATAGTATCTCTAGGTAAGAAAGGATTTTATCACAGAAGCAATAGAAATTATTACATGTGGTGGTTTTGCATGTTATAAACCAGTAATTAAATGTAAACCAATTGAATAATTTATTCATTTACTTGTACAGATCAAGTTAAAAGGCACAATTATTTTTTCCTCTATTCATTTTCTACTCCCTTTGCTCCAGCAGTTCAGGATTGGAGGCAAGGAGGAGAAATAGAAAAGGGTGGGAAAAGGAAACATATGTACATCCAAGTTACTACTGACAACTGAAATGCTCTTCATCCATGTTATTCTTTTGGGGTCTGAACTTTAAGTTTCAAAGTATAATCAGCATGTATTTCAGCCTTAAAATTTTATGAGAACATGGAATGTAAAACACAGAAAGAAAGCCATGAACTATATGCACTTTTCTGTGGAAGAAACCACAAAGGAGGCAAACCAAATAGAAAAGGCACAGAATGGACAAGCAATAGCCCTGATCCAGTGTGCTGCAAGTTTCTTCCCCATTCAATTCCCTACTGAGTGATAGGAGAAAGAAAATCTTAAGTGAATTCTGCTGCCACTGCTCAGCTGTAGCCATCAGGAAAAGTGCTAGGAACAGAACTCTGGTCTGTGTAGCCACACTGGGGACTGCTGTACATGTTACTTCACCTCTCTTTCTCCAGTCTTTGCTCAGCCAACGGGAGAATTTTCAAGATGCTGTGAATTGAGTGCCCAGCAGCAAGCAGGCCACTTACTGTGCTGCAAAATGGAGCTTCAGGAAGGGAAGAGTACTGACAGTAGACATGATCAAAAAGAAAGCTGAGAGATAAAATCCAGGAAGGATGATTACATATTTCTAGAGCTGCATATGAAATAGTACATTTATCTAACTATGAGATGCATTCAATGGATCCTGTTTTAGGGGCTGATTAATGAAGCACATAACATTGGAAAGAGTATTATGGATCTCTTGTCACTGTAATGCTGTGACATGTTGTATTGGCTTTCTGTAAGTGGCAATAAAAACAGGAAAAAAATACGCTCTGTAAAAGAAGGAGATGTCTTGCACTAATCCTCACTGCTTTTGAAATGGTATTTGGTAAGCCTAGATAGTCAGAAGCATGCCTAAATAATCTCTCAGAAGAAACAAACTTGTGGGCTTGGATAAAATTTTTAAAGAGCCTCCATAAGTTATATAGCAGCTCATATTTTCTATTTCTTAAATTTACCTTCCTTTACCTTCCTTTTCAGCACTTCTTTGGTTGAGAAACAACAGATAATATTGTTGTGGTTCAAGCTTAAGGAGAAATGTTTTTGTTAAGATGTCTGGGGCTCAACTGACCCCAAGAAGAAGAAAATGTGCTATGATATAATGGAATTATTGCTTTTAATTATTACTGTCTGAATTCTCTAGGCCAGAAGCAGGGTGTTTTATGTGTCTCTGGAACAGTACTTTTATTTATATTAATAATTATTTTCTAGAAATATAATTTCTTTCAACCAGAACTACTTCAAATTCTATCTGAAAAAAAAAAAATTAATTTAAATGGAAAGCCTGAGAGCCTTCTAGATAGTAAAATCTAAAAGGAAAAGATTGTATTCCTCTATTCTTTTCTTACTCAGTGATTAGCTCAGTCACCTGGGGTATGGAAGGACTGCCTGAGGGGATCTGCAGTTATATTAGAGTGCAGCAGCTGGTGGTTTCAGCAATTTCCCTTGGTTAAATAAGCTAAAATCAGTGCTTTAAGTGCATCTGTTGAAGAGCCAGGAGTATATTTTGGAGCTCAGCAGTAGTAAGGAGCCCAGGGTACAGGTTATAAGGTACATGAAGGCACTCTGAAATCTGTGCTTAGTTGAGGAAACAGCAGTCCCATTCCTCATTTGGAGTCTTCTGGTCAGAGGCAGTGGCACAGCCTGGTGGATCCAGTGCCCTTAGAGCTGAGCCTGATTTCATTTACAGATTGCTCTGGGTGAAACGAAACAGTTCCTTGTTATTATTGTCAGGGTTTGTCAAGGAAATAACCTGGATTTACAGTCTGAGAACTGCATTGAGGTGTGTATGATTTCTGTGCAGGCTAGTGCTTGTTGATGCACTGTTCACTCAATTCAGCCACCGAGTCCCACAGGTGAGTCTTGAGTCTCTGGCTCCAAGCTGGTTTTGGTGTTTGCTGGTGAGTCAGCCCTTGCAGCCCTGCACTGCCAGGATCCACATCCAGCTCTCCATCCTTGGCTGTAAATGGACTTTATAGTCCATTTTCCCACACCTTCTGGAACTGAGCTGGTTTATGCAGGGTTAACCAGAATGTGACCATGGAGGTGAATTCTTGTAATGCAGGAGTGACTTCAAGTTTTTGCTTTTCTGTAAAAAAATGTGGGGTTGCATTGTTATATGGGTTTAGGTTCTAAGCTAGGTATTGTTTGATACAACTTATAAAAAAAGAACTACTTAGACCTAGTCATTATTTTGGTAACTGATTTGCAATATATTTTATCAGTACACTTATGCCTGATGAATTTTAGAATAACAAAATCATATTAGCATTGCTTCATGTTTTTGTAGCCAGGTTCAGGTTTTATGGTATTACAGAAAGAATGTAAACAAAGCCCTACCTTAAAGTTTAGCTTTTCTGTTTGGGTGTGAGTGAGAGGAACCTTGGGAAAATTGGTATTGGCACAGATATCTTAATTTAGAGGTATAAAGCCTGCAAGGTATGAAAACAGATACATTTTTGCTCTGGGATTAATTCTGGTCCAAAACCTGTGAATTTTCCCATTAAAACTCCATAAATAACTGACCTGAGTAACATGTAAGATTGAGTAAGTTCATTTCTCTATGATGACATTGATTTTAGCTGCTTTTTGACATTAAGAAGCTGTATGAATTAAAACCAAAGGGCCTTGCAATTGATTTTCTCCACTTTCTTGCCAATTTTTGTGTGCTTTTTAAGTGATATAAACAAACTTGTAATTTGCTTGCAAAATATGCACCAACTATATGTAATTTGAGAAGAAATGTAAAAAAAATTCCTTGTTTTGGACCAACATGATTAAAAGCCTTTGGTGAGACCCTTGTGTTGATAGTTAATCTGTGCAGAAGTGCAGAGGGTAAAATGATTCTTTCCTTAACATGCACAAAATGGGGAATGAATATTAAAGTGCATGGTGTTAGCTTTGTAACTCTGTTCCCAGGTGTCACGTACACTTCCTTGTCAATAAGGAGATGTGACACACAATGCAACATTTAAATGGTGCCATGCAACCTTAAACAGCACCAGAACTGCATTTCCTGTTCCTCATTATGTCTTAATTAAATATTGATGGGCAGTTTGTTTACATCAGGATTTTATTCTGTTAAAAGTAATGCCAGCTTATGACTGTTTCTAATGAAATAGCTGGAGTGGCAAGTTGGTGATTAGTGTCAGTTTCTCTGTTGACCCAAGAAACATGACATAAATAAATTAATTTGTACTTATCAGTTGAGCTGCTTTGCTGGGCTGGAATAGATTTAGTTTAGCTAAAGCTAGTTTAATAACACTGAAACATTTTACTGTATGTATCTTATGTACTTATGAACCTTATGTGTGTTGTAATGACTTGTGTGAACTGTGCTGTATAGACAGTGCATAATAGAAAAACAAAATCTGCAAGAATTATGGAATGCATAGTTTTAGGTACAAGTCTGAGCCCAGGAACTCTGCTTTTGATGTTCTTAATTGCTCCCTTCTCTACTGGTTACACTGCATGTTTTAGTTTTTCTCTGACCACCTAATGCATTCCTAACTTTCATGAGATTTGTATCTTGTTTCTTAAATTACTGAATTAAATGGAAATAAAAAACCAACTAAAATATATTACAGAAAATACAACTCTACTAGCAGTTGAAGCTGTCCATCCTATATTTTTTCTCATAACTAATTCTTATCATAATTTTGCAGGAAATAAATCCTGGTCTTAATATATTGGTTTAAGTGGTGGCCCGGAAGAATTTGAAATTCATGATAAAGAGAAAAATCCAAAGCAAACCAGAAGAAACACATGAAATTACTAATAGAAAAAAAAGCATTTTTCCTGGGCAGATGAATGTAATGATATAACTAAAAGTAGTTTGTAATACAGAATATAATTCAACTTCCTCTACAATGACATTGAAGACATTGTTGTACATGGAAATATTTGTATTGATTGTGTGCTGGGCTAATTAAATATCTTGCTCCATGTTACAAAATACCATAGTAAACAATGGTGAAAGAAATATGAAGTTTTGAAACCCCACTTTCAGTTTGTTGAAGAATTATTTTTTCAGCTAGCAAGGAAAACACTATCCATCAACCATAATTCTCATAATCATCAATGAAGTTAATTAAGAAGCAATTGAATGTCCTTCTTAAAATAGTTTCTAAGGTATAGAAGAACAGCTTCTAACAAGCTAAGTCACCTTTACAGTTTAGTCTTTGCTCTTAAGTAATGTAATCCTATTGAGCTGGCTAGATGCTGGTGGATTCCTTAGAGGTCAGAGATGTTCTGTTAGCTGGCATGCCAGGGTGTGCAACCAAGAACATTGCAAAGAACTTATCTGATACAAGAACTTGCTTTGATGCTTCATGTAACAAGTAAAAGAAAAAATGAGAATGTGGGAAAGATTTTATGGGGTTTTGATTTTTTTACTGTTTTGGTGGTGGTGGTTGGGTTTTGGGTTTATTTTAAGCAAAGAAAGTAAAAAGAAGTAGAAAAGAAGGGTGTATTCTAGAGAATTTATTTGAAAAGGAAGGTGTACTCTAGAGAATTTGGAAGTAGGGTATTAAATTGCTGTTATCATGCACTGATATTTGTTGGAAAGGAACTATGAAGGTCCCATTTGAGGGTCCAATCTTCAAACAAAGAAGGAAAAACTAAGATGAGGTTGCTTTTAATAACTGTCTAGCTGAGGTTTCAGTGTCTCTAGGTATGGATATTTCACACATTTCTGGGCAACTGTGCAGTGTATAACTAACTTCACAGATAGTTTCTTAATGCTTGATGACTTGTTTCTGTCTCTTCTTGGATGCCATGTGTTCTGGCTGCCCACTCATCTTGGTGACCATCTATCAGGCTGGCTGCAATATGTCAATGGCTTTCTTGTCCTGGGGATGCCAAAACTGGAATTGGGGCTCCCAGTGCAGTCTCAGGGGTGTTGACTGGAAGGGAATAATCCCTTCTCTTGCCATTTGGTTGCTAATGCAGCCTTGTCCATATTTGGCCCTGTTCAGCACAAGGGCATATTGCTAGCTCAGCTTCAACTTGTGAACTTTACTTTTCTGCAGAGCACATCCTTAGCCAGCTGGTGCCCAGGCTGAAGGTTTCTCTCTCTTGGCTGCAGGAGTTTTGCTTTCCCATTGGTGTGTTCCTACTGAGCTTTTAAAGGCCAATGTCAGACTCATATCCAACCTTGAGGTATGGCAAAAGAGCAGCAGTGCTCTCAAGGCTGTTGATCACTCCCCTGAGCTTAGATGTTCTGATGGATAAACCCATTGACACATCTGGTTGATGACTCATGCTTACCTGGATGCTCAGTTATTTCTCCTGTCTTAGCCTTAGAGCTGTGTATTAAAAATGTCTCATTCTTTTACTCTGTGTGATGAAACAAAAAAAAAAAAACCAAAAAAAACCCCACCACAAACCCCTACCACTTTGTTCTTAATGTTCTTATTAGACTTTGTCTGTGAAAATCTACAGTGACTTTCTTTAGGTCTCTTTTCCTGCCCATCAGAGTAAAGATTCAAGGCTTAGGAGAAATAATGGTTACTATTTAGATAACTGGACTGGTTTTCAAGTGATGGCAAGAAAAGCATGATAAAGCTGTGCAGGGAAAAGAAGAGGAAAAAAAATTGGAAACTTTTTATTCTGGGATTCACCCTATCCTTTTCAATGGTATCTCACCTCTGGTTTCAAAACAGGGAAACAAGATGTTGGGTATACTGAGCCTCTTCTGCCACATCAGGTTTGTGCCCTTGAACTATCACTTGGAATAAATCTTGAGATTAATTCAGTCATGGTTTGTTTGGGTTTGAGTTTGCTTTCTTCTTTTGTCAGTGAGCTCTCAATGACTACCAAGGGCTATTTTTCACCCTTGGTAATTGAAGTATTGTGTATGCTTTGGTGGGCTTATGCAGCATGCTGACCTTAGGGGACTGGCAGTGGGACTCAGTGGCTGTGCTGGCCTCTGCCAGTTTCTTTGGTTTGTTTAGGAGAGAAGGAACAAGAACCATCTGTTTGTAGGAAAATGTGCAGTTTGTATTATCCAACACTGGTTTTCCTTCCCTTTTCTGACAATCACTTGCTTCGAGCAAACTAAACTGGGTTATCTCCCACCTCTTGTTCAAACTGCTCACACTAATAAGCCTGACTGCCTGCAGCTGGTTAGAGGATGCCCACAGGAGCCTTGCTGCTGGCAGTGGCATGGTGTGGCTGACACAAACCTTTATGTCATGGCCAAAATGGGTCTGTGCTGCTCAGCCACCAGCAAGTGCTCCCTTTGCTTTCAGGTCCATCTCTGCAGCTGCTGCAGTCCTTACAGCAGTGGTATCTACCCCTCTCCTGCTGAAGCTGCTGGTATGTGAGCTAGTGAAATTAAATCAGATGTGGCAGCATGGGCTTCACTGTTGCTTTTTGCTACAGTGCCAGGTGGTCCTGGTAGTGTATGCACCTTCTGAATTCAGCCCAAAATAAGCTGATTTGTAGATGTGAACTTTCTGCTAGCTTGATAGGAAGAGGTAAATTTTCACCCAAACTTCTGACTGTCCCTTTTGAACCATATGGCAACTGCCCCCATATTTGTATTGGCTATTGCACATTTGCCTGTATTTTTTATTGTTCTTTTGTGTCACTTTCATGTACTGAGCATGGTGTCAGATGATCTGGAATATCCTTTTGGTCAGTTGGGGTCACCCTTCCTGCCTGTGTTGTCTCCCAGCCTCACCATTGTGGCAGTGTGGGAAGCAGAAAAGGCCTTGATTCTGAACAAGTCTTGCTCAGCAATAACAAAAACAGCTCCATATTTTCAACCCTATGTTCAGCACAAATTCAAAACAGCCCCCTACTAGCCACTGTGAAGAAAATCAACTCAACCCCAGCCCAAATAAGCACACACCTTTGCTGCTCTTGCTAATGTTTCAGTATTTTCAAAGTATTTAAATATATTGACTTCTATGGGGGATGCATTTGTAACCTGCATTGCCATTTACCATGCACCACCTGTTTGTTCCTGCCCAAACTTGCACATTAGTAAGCTGTGTTCATTCCAGGGTCAGCTATTTCCACTTCAGGTTTTTATGCTCTTTTTTTCTGAACAGCACATTTGTAACAGTAACTACTAGGAGAGAAAAAGAACGTGATGTTAAGTGTTCTATGCAAATACAATTAAAATCTAGAATTAATTAAGTTTTCTAATTAACATTTAACTTATGCTTTTAGAATAATATGAAGTTTCGGCATGCTTCTCAAGATGAGCTCTAAAAGATCATCCTCAAAAACATTAGTGAGTATAACTGAAAATAATATGTAAATTGCCAAAAATTTCTTGGAGTAAAAATAAGAAATAACTGTGGCCAGCTGGTGTTGAAAAAGAAAAAAATGGTTTAAATTAATGGCCTCAAAACAGTAAAATAAAAGTTAAGAGTCTAAAAGCAGACCTCTTAAATGCACTTTAGGTTTTCACAATATCTTTCTTGAAATGTGCTTTTGCTTCTTCTCATTTGACCTGTGAGAGGGTATGTGTACTGATGCATATGTATATAACCTAAAAAGAAAAGGAAAACAGATTAGAAATTCAGTGCTGGCCTTTCTTTTCATTGTCTTTATATCTGAGTTAGCTTAATAAAGTCATACCAAGTTGACATGCAGCACTCTGTGTTTTCAGCATTATTGAAAAAAAGCTCCACATTGAAAACTGAAGTGGACATAGCAGGCAATATTTTTCTTAAAACTACTGCTGCATTTTCAATATCAATGAAATCTTAAGGTAAATAAGTTTTGATTTGAAGGTTTAGCTTAGCCTCGGGCAGCTGAGCCTGTGCACTGCCAGTATGGGTGTCAGGGGATGATGGTTGTTATTTTACTCTAGAACTTGCTCCCTTCCTTTCACTTTTTCCTCCTTCTTAGTGCTCTTCCTGACATCACTGCCAGTTTCAAATGAGCCCTTGTCTTGTGGAGCTGAGCTCTCACCAGAGCATCTCATACAGTAACAACCACAGAGAAACTTTAATTCTGTCTTTGGCATTCAACCTATCATTCCTTGTAAGGTAAATTTGTCTCTTTTTGAGGGCAATCTGGAGTGTTTATTTCACATATCCCATTGCTGTGATCTGTCATTAATTTTAATTTACTGTTCAAAATACTCTGTATTTTCATTTGCCAATGAAAACATGCCACATTCTCTACCATATAAACATAAATATGAATTCTCTCCCATATAGGTATAGCATATTAACACTTTTTATTTTATACTTGGAACAAGAGACAGCTTAAGAAATATAAACACACTTGTTTTAATCATATTTGAACTATGGCAAGTTGGCTATTTCACACCAGTATATTTTTATATCTAAAAAGTAGTCATCTTGATAGGCATGTATATCAGGACTTTATCTATTTTGTTCTATCCTTATATTTAAGGATACATAAAACAATCCTGGGTATGCTGCATTTTTTCAAAATGCACGTCTCTTCCTGGTTTTGTATTTTTATGAAGGTTTGAGCAACGAGTGGTATGTGACTGTAATCTGGATTTTGTAACATGTTTATTTCATTGTAACATGATTCTCCCGGTGTCCTGCAGGCTGAAAGTACACACATCACATGGGATATGTGGGTAAATGTGATTCACAATCAAATATACTCAACAGAAAACAGCCCCCAACAGGTCCCAACAAAGTAAGGTTGCATGACCTAGCTGGTGAAGTTGGTTGGAGTATGGGAAAAGGATGAGTTGTCTCTTAGAAAGCTAAGTCATACTGTACAGGAATATGTAAAGGCAGTATTAACTCTAATTTATGTATATGGGGAATAGACTGCTAGGGAAACCTAGAGAGACTTGGTGTAATGTTGCTTGGTTTAATTCCAGACAACACTACGCCCCACACAGCTGCTCCTTCCTCCCCAGCTCTACTCCCATAGGGATGGGGGAGAGAGCTGGAAGGGTAAAAGTGAGAAAACCCGTGGGCTGAGGTAAAGACAATTTCACAGGTAAGCATGCCAGCAAAGCAAGAGAAAACTCATTCACCTCTTCCCAGGGCAGGCAGGGGTTCAGCTTTCCCAGGAAAGCAGGGCTCCACCACTTGTAGCAGTGACTTGGGAAGACGTTATTGCACCATTTACCTTCTTCTTCCTGCAGCTTTGTATATTGAGCAGGATTCCATAAGGGATGTAATGTCCCTTGGAGCAGTCAGTGTCAGCTCTCTTGGCTGTGTCCCCTCTCAACTCTTTGTGCACCCCCTGCCTCCTCACTGGGGGCTGAGGAGAGGAGCAGAACAAATCTTGGCTCTGTGTAAAAACCTGAGCAATACTTAAAACTGGGTTATCAGACCTGTTTCTGGCACAAATCCCAAATATAGCCCCATATTAGCTGTTAAGAAGAAATTTAATTTTTTTTCCAGCTAAAATCAGCACAAGTGTCAATCCAATATCAGGAAGGGGACCCTGTTCTCCACCAGCAGTGTCACATTATTCAACCTGAATCAGAACTATTGAGTGTTAATAAGATCTTGGTTGACAGAAAAGCAGACTATTTTTTTAATGGGAAAAAACCTATCAAAATTATATTGTTGCATACAAATGGAAATGCATTTAGTAGCTAATAAAAATTTCCTTGAATTGGAATTGAATTTCCTAGTTGCTTGGTGAGGGGAAAAAACCTTATTATTATTAGGAAGTTAAATCTTGGCATGTATTCTCAAGGCCTGACTTGAATGAACAACACGTTGCTTATGTAGCATTAAAGTACCTAATACTGGGAAAGTACTTCATCATCCTAAGAAAAGTTGCCACCATCCTAAGGAAATATGGGCATTAAGACATCTGATGGAAATGAGATGCAAGTATAACCAGACTGTCAACAGAGACCAGACTCCTTCCTCTATTATTTTCCCATTTTTCAGAAAAAAAAAAAAAAAAAAAGAGAACATGTACTGAGTTAAACGTCATTAAAAGCTCAGAGAATAATCTTCTAAAAGTTGTCTTCTAGATGAAGAAGAGGGTCATCAGGAAAACACAGAGAGACTTCTGTAAAAGACACTTTTAGAGCTATTCTAATAATTCTGTTTTAATTCTGCCAGCTTACTCAAATTAGTCCATGGTCTCAAAATAGAGCTGCTCTGTCAGGTTCGTTTTATAGGCTGATGATCAGTGAAGAAGTATTTAATTCATAGATCTTAATAAGGTCTCTGTTTTTTGTAAAATATTTTCTCTGTGTTTTGTAGGTGAGATAATTAAAGCATGAAGGATGAGAGGGAGTTTTGCAGTAAATCAGCAACAGAGTTAAAAAGGGGAGGGTGGAGTTTTCTTGATTTTTCAAAATAATGCCCTGGCTAAGGTGCTGTGAATAATTTCTACTGGAACTCTGTCCCATGCAAAATTTCTATGAAGTATGAAGTGAAAGGGTTTTATAATACCCCAGAATTTCCTCCTGATTCCCCTTCAAATTGTCACACCTTCCCTCTGTGGGAATTGTTGTCCTGATGAGATTTTTCAAATCCCTTTCTGTTTATTTCAGTAGTGTAGCAAAAGTGATGCAATTTTTGTTATAAGACCAGTTCTGCACTTTGATTGCAAATTCAGAGTATTATGTGCTTCTAGATAATAATCCTGTTGGATATCTGCAAATTTACAGAGCTAAGTTGTTTGCAGTAGATTTGACTACTCCTTCTCAGTCGTTCCACTTTACAGTTTCCCTCAAACTGCTGTAAGGATTTCTTGAGCCAGTGTTCACATAATTTGTTTCACTGTTCAAGATTAAATTTTCTTCCATTGGTTTGTCTAATTATTGTTTCTTGAAAAAAAAAAAAAAAAATCTAGAAAATTCTAGTGCAACCAGGCTGTTAGATTATGCTCTGTGAAAAGAATACTTAGGCATATTTGGTTTGAGCTCAAAGACTGGCATCTTTCATCAGGTGACACAGCATTTAAATTACTCTCAGTGAATAGCTACCCCCTATTCATCCACTGCATGCTGCTATTCATTTCACAGATTTCTGTTGTATCCCTTTCATCATTCCTTCTCTTCTCTGCAGCATCTAATTGTGTTACTTTGTTACACAGAGGTGTTGTCATTTTTTGATTGTAGTAATAATGTATTTGTTGAATGCAGAGGAGCAGATAATGCTGGATTTGAGCACATTACTGATACATACTATGATAAGGGTCTCTGTTTTCTGCTCTACTTATTTCCTAATGTTTTGTTGTCTTTCTGGTTACCAGTGAGCATTTTGCCATTTGTTTCCACAGAGCTATCTGCAGGGAATATGGGATGTCCTCCTGGAGAACAGCAAGCTCATTTGTTACTGTGTGTGCAGGCAGGCTGGCCCATTACATACATTTACTGACCCTGAATTTCAGCTTCTATTGCCCAGTTGTGCATCATCATGACATCCTTGTGCAACAGCTGGCAAGCTCATGAGTGTTTAGAGCACCAAGGGAATGTTAGAATGTTAGTAAACTAACTGCTTGCTTAAATACAAGGATTAAACACACAGTAATGTGTGTCTTTTCATGTCAGGTTTCCCATGGAACTTTCTAGATGTGGACAGAGGTCTTCTTTAGCTCCTACTGCTGCTGAACAAGGCACTAACTTTTATTTAGTTCTACTCCACCGTAAGTACAGCTTTTCCTGAACTTCTCTGTCCAGACAGCCTTGAGGGTACGATGGGAGAAACTTTGATAGACATAGTTTATGTATTGGCCAGAAGGCAGGATATTTTGTAGCCTCTGAGGAGCTTTGGGAAGTACAAGATCAATGTGCAAATTGCTGTAGTCAGGGCTGTGCCCCTCACTGGTTCCCACCTGCCTTAATAACAGAGCTGGTTTCAGTCAGGCACTGAAATTGGAGGTGAAATGCATCACAACAGCAAGGGAAAAAAAGAAAAATGGTGCATGAAGTACATTCCTGTAAGGTGAAGGGTAATGTGTCCATCATTGCTTTGGGGGGACTGAAGATCAGATAATGCCAAACAAGTGTCATGTCTCACAAGCTCTCTTTACTAAGACTGTGCATGGGCTGTGTTATTGACTAGGGAACAGGGGTAAGAGATGCTTTCAAGATCATCCTGTGTTTTATCATGGTTCTTGAATACTGTGCATGTAATGTTTTTCCAGTGGCTGCTGTTTGTGAATCCTTTTATGTGCCTAGATTTAGGTGTTTTGGGCAATTTTTGGTGTCTTCTGCTCTCCTACTTAGCTCCAGCTGCTAGACCACAAGGTCTCCTGGAGAGCCTGTGTTACTTTTGCCTCCCTCCTTTCTGAAACAATGATTCCTTCACAACCATGTGAATGACTGAGGAGACTGAATAGTTATAGCCAATTCATTTGCACAGAATACTTCCACAGAAAAAGGGCTTGATGATGACTCCACAGTAACAGCCAAAAACAATTCAGGGGCAACCTTTAATGCAGGGAAACACTTGTGTATTAAAGTAGATATTTAATTTATATGAAGCAGAATATATTTGGTAAGAATTATGAGATTTAGTTACTGTGATCATTTTCCTCAAAAGACATCTTATGAAATTTTACTTGGGTAATTTTCCTCCCCTATGTTCCCTAAATCTTCAGCTCATGTGAACAGTTTTTCCTGTTTAATATGAAGAAGGAAAAGAATCCCCTTATTCTAGGCAGGAACTGACTGGAAATTCATTCATTCACTGGAAATGAATATATAATTCTTCTGAATTTTCATAGTGACTGATCTCCTCTGAGCATCATACCAGATTTTTCTGCAACAGTTGTAACAAAAGAATCCCTTGAGATTTGTTTCCATCTTTGTATAAGTTCATTAAAAACATAGCTTTGATGATTGCAATGTCTTGTTGTTCAGAAAAGTGGGAGAAGGCTCCATTTATGATTGTGATGACTCCATTTTGAGTCACAGAAAAAAAATCTTCATTTCCACACATAAGATATCAAAGGACAGAGTTGGCCTGGTGATTTTTGTTGTTGTTGTTTTTGTTTGTTTGCTTTGTGTTTTTTTGGGGTGTTGCTTTTTTTTGTCTTTTCACAAATTGTAGGAAGGTTATATCTCTGATTATTATATTTCAGTGGTTGGTCAGAAGGTTTGCTTCTAAACTTTTTTAGCTAAACCAGACACAAAACAAATTCTGTGTTGCAATTTACTGGATGCAGTTCCATTGATACTGTTAATAAACAAGAAAGATATTGTTAGAAAAAGAGATTGTGGCTGAAGTTACCTTCACAGTCTCTCTTCAGCAACTTCAGCTGTGACAGGTATGTGACAGGTATGTTTTGCAAACAAAAAAGCTGTCACACAACCATCTTTTTTATGTGTTTGTTTGCTTGCTTTACTCAGTCTCTGCACAGCACAAATCACGTACTCTTTCTATAAAATCAAGTAAGAAGAAGAGGCTGGGTTGTATCTGCTCAATCCTTGAGAACTTAGCTTGCAAAGAGTGGGGAAAGAAGGGATTGCAAAAAGAAAACAGTGACAATGCTCTGTGACAGAAACTGCTTGTAGCTAAGTAGCTGGGCTCCATTTAAGTTTATTCCTTGTCCAAGTGTTTATGCAGATCTCCTGTACAGAGCATTAGTTTGCATTTTATAGAGACTGCCTTCAAGAAAACTGAGGACTTTAGTAAATGGTTTACAGCTTGTTGAAAGATAAGTTTCAAATCAGACAGTCTTCCCTCACCCTGGGATTCCAGAGAATTAGGCATGTACTACCAGATAGATTCTACAGAAAAGAAAGCTGGAGTACTGAGAGATTTGAGTTACCAGCAAATCAGGCACAAAGTTAAAATTAGAGCCTGTTATTCCAAACTTGTTTGTTCAATTTATGGTAAGTTTTATGATTGGCATTAAGAGCAGAGAATAACAACAGTGCCTTCATTTACTCTTGTTGATAAATATCTTTGAAAATATAATTTTAAGATGTTCAGTTGTTCTGTCCTTTAACTTTGAAGCTGCTCAGCACAGAAACAGCAGAAGACAAATGGTTTTACCACTGTCTCAGGAAGCAAATTCTGACAGGTGTCTTTCTCTATATCAGTAACTTGTTATCAGAAGCACAGCTGAAGCAGGGAGCCATTCTGAAATAAGAGTGGCAGCCATCATAACTTTATGTCAGCAATGAAGTTAATGACTATGTTCTTATGTCCTCCTTTCATAGCCCATGGAGGAGCATTATGTACAATTACTTGCCTTTGCAACTAACAACAAAATGGGACAGGGAAAATATGACAATGGAATCACATAAAATTCTGTTTTGAAGACCTCTGGCCTATTTGCTGAAAGGATTTTTTCCCCCAAAGTATTTAGAAATTGCTACTGAGAAGAATTATAAGACAGGTTTGAATACTTAGAAATAAACTTAGGAAGAATTGATGGCTTTTGATTCCTCTAACCAGCCAATGACTCCTCTGCATATATTGTATGAAAATCATCAAAAGTAATTCTATTTGTTAAATAATGCAATAAACTTGTTTTATATCAGGTTTATTTTTAAAGAAAATTTGGTTTGGCAAGTCAAAGAATAATATTTTACTTTAGTCTTTACTTGTAGACCAAGCTTAAAAATAAGCATTAAGCAATATAGAATATAAAATAAATGAATGAAAAAAAATGGCCTTTACTCTTCTGAGATCTTATCTTAGAGATCTTAAAGTGTTATTTCACTTCTGTAGGTAGTTGGTTCTTGCTTTTTTTATTACATTGTTTTGTTGTTTGGTTTATGTGTGGCGTTTTTTTGTACATGTTGCAATTCCTTTCTTTTTTTAAAGGCTGATGAATACCACCTTTACTTCCCAGCTATCTGACTTTAGACAGCTATCCTTGAAATTTTCAAACATGGCATGAAATGTTGATCTCAATCTAGATGACAAGGGCAAAACAATTTCTATTTGTGTCTTGGACCAGGTACAGATACAACCCAACTATCTATGAATTCACACTAGTAAACACAGAATATGAATGCAAAATTTTGCATGTTGTGAATGAGCATGAGTGAGAAATAAACTGGCTCACCAGTCTTTTTTGTATTTGCTCCTTGGGAAGGAGCTTGGAGTTAGGAGACATTTAGACCAAAAATTCTATAAAATTTTTTTCAGAAAGGAGATTCCTGTTTGGAACTCTACTAACTCCTTTTATTGACAATTTGGAGAATTTGGTATTGATAGGCTGGGGATTCAAGTAAGCTGTTCAATCAAGGATGAGAGTTTGGCCTCCAGCTGCAGAATAGCTTAGTCTAGTCTTTAAAAACCCCAAAATAATAACAAAACACCCATTCCAATTGCAAGTGAGCAGTATTCTAAACCACCCTCTGATGTTTGCTCCAGTTTTGTGGTTGTTTCCATAAAAAAACAGCACTGTCAAAGGCTGCATTTTCAATGAAATTTGAAGAGAATCCAATATTTTCAGACTTGAGAGCTAATATTAAATGCTATTAGTTGGTAGTTTCAGTCAACTACCATATCTTGAACTATTCCATTTTGAACTGCAAACAAGTATATTTTGCTGGGGTAACCTAAATATTTTAGTGATTATATCCCTTGTCATATCAATTACTGGAAGATCATTAGATATTTTATGTCCTGTTGGTTTGGGAGTGATTAATGACACTGAACTGTGAAGTCCCAATGCATTCTCTGGGCATCAGTTGAATGTTCTCACTTTCTCAGTCAGGAAATCCTGGTGCTCTGTCAGTATTTCTATTACAGTTCTTTTTTTCTTTTTTTTTTAATGGTGGAAAATAGATTCTAAATCTTTCTTCCTTTAAAACAACATTTCACTTGTGTATTTCCCTGGTGAATATCTGGTCTGTAGTCCTGTTACTCATGATCTCTCATTCTTCCAGGTGTTGACAAATCAGCTTTGGCACCACTTCCATAAGTAGCTAAATCTTGCATGCAGGTGATTCCCTTAGCTTCAATGAACTTATTTACTTTGTCAAAACTAGATATTTACTGAGGCCACTGTAGTTTTTTGTTTATCTGGTGTGTTTTCTTTGTAAAGGTTGTAAAAGGAGCAGTTGAAGTCATTCATCACAAAACCATGTTAAATAAGGACCATGGGTTTGGGCTTTTGAAAAAAAAAGCCTTTCCTTCCTAATTTTTATAGAGGATGTATTTTGAAATATATCTTCATTACATTATAGAAATACTTAGTAACAACATATAATGATATAATTCTATCATTTCCTATTAAAGAATTTAAAGCTTTTGACAAATGTTATTTTGTCAATCTTATTTTCTTTGGGTTATAAAAGCAATTGAGTTCTCATGGAAACAGTGAATTATTTCTTGGGATAAACTACAGAAAAATAATAAATGCCAGATAAAACCCAGACATTTTTCTAGTGTTTTAATTTAGGAAAAAAAAAATACTGCTCTTATTAAAATGTCTGGCAAGGGATTTTTTTCCTGTGGGTCCTAGTTCTAGAGCTGTGTCCTTGAAGTCAGATCTTGAAGGCTGCATGCAGTTCAGCTCCCTGTCTCTCCCAAGAACTCTCTGGCTGTGTGTCCACGAGGGCAGGCTTTCCACATGCATTGTTTCCCACTTCTCATCAGGGGTGCTTCTGCACAATCTCTGGGCACTGCACAATCTGCCTACCCAGCTTTTTTGGCAATCTGCACTCTGCTTTGCCCTAAGGCAGCTCTGGTCTGAAAGTGCTGTGCTGGGATGTATATAATCAGCACTTTTTGAGTTGGAGCTGCTTCTGCCCACCTTGGCAAGATTGCCAGAAATCTTGCAGACAGCCCAGCTGTTTGTTAGTGTGCAAGGCCTGAGTCTCAACTTTAACTATTCAAGGCTCCGTTGGAGGGGATTATAATTCAAAATTTGGGGTGTGAACGTTATTCATGTTTAGTTTTAATCACATTTACACTGCTCTTTTCATAACTCATCTAGATTAATTGCAATGAGGTCAGTCAGCAGCAGGGAATATGTTCTGAACAAGGTAAAACTTCACACCTTCCTGCTTGGAAAAGAGCAGAGTATCACAGAGAGCCATAAAATCAGGACTGGCATGAAAAATGGGAGTGTGAAATAATTTAATCACTGTTTCTCAAAATACAGGGACTCAAGTCAGTCAATGGAACTATTTGATTTAAAAATAAATTAAGTACTTTTTCACACAATGTACCATTATGTTGTGAATTCATTCCCAGTGCAATCTTGAGGGCTAAAAGTGTAAATGGGTTTCTAAAGCAATTCCTTGAATTCATAAAGAATAACTCAGTTGGTGACTAGGAGAAAATCTGTTCTGGATGCAGACTGAGAAGGCACTTGTCTGGCTACTGTGGACATATACATAGACTTTTTTTACAGCAATCTCTAGACATTTTCAGCTGGCCACTTTCAGAGGAGAGGATCCAGGCTCAGCAGATCAGTGCCTCACTATTGTAGTTGTTCTTGTGCTTCCTGAGTCCCCTTCTGCTCTGTTCTCTGACAACACAGCCCCTGAATGTGTGTGTGTGTCTGCTTGCTGCTGGAAGGGACCCAGATGAACACCCCACAGCAGAGAGTGTGATGTAGGGCTAGACCTGCCTGTCAGGTTCCAAGAGCTGTAGTAAAAACACAACCTGGGTGGCAATTCAGCTTTTCAGGCTTCTTAAGATGAACCTTCAGAGAGTGGTTTTGTTGAGTTGCTAAGTGAGATGGGTGATGTGGAAGATGGTGCTTGATTTGACCCTCAAATGCAGGTAGTTTCATTTATATGTTGGTAACCAGGCACATTGCTGTCCTATGCAAGACTGGGAAATCATGATGAACTTTCTCTTGCTAATGGAAGTGTAGAAAACAATGTAGTTGCTACAGGTTTCACACCTGCTAGACATGACTATGACCAGTGCATGGCTGGATAAATAAATTCTCTATGTATATTATATATTCTAGCTGCCTTTATCCTTCTAAATGTTTGTAGAATAAAGCTTGGAGAAAGAAAAGGTAAAAAATAGTAACAAAGCAGAGGGGTATACTGGGAGACACATGGACCCAGAATTGTTTTCTTTAAGGCTTCTAGGGAGGAACTGTGGTTGCTCTCAAACACAATCAACAAAAAGTCATTATTTGCCACCAGCTTTGTCTCATCTCTCCCAACTTATACTACTAGGGTGAAAAAATGGCAATGCTGAATGACTTACCAATAGCAGTTATGATTTCTGTATTCAAGGTATATATATTCAAAACTAGTGTATTTAAAATATAACTCACTTTGATTTCAAAGTGTGCTTAGGTGCCCTTAATCTTCAGTAACTCGTTAGGAAAAATGGGGCCATGAAACAATAGAAAGTGAGGGTCTCTTCATGAGAATTTATTTTCTTTATTGTGCATTATTTATTTTATATTTTATAATTTTTAAAGTGTCTAGAATGATGCTGTGTACTTTATGAAGCAAAGTACTAGCTCTCTGAGGCTATTTGTCTGTTAATAGGAAAGACTTAAAAGAGGATCTAGGTGAGCCAGGGATGTTGGAGATCATCACTGTGATCTGAAAAACTCTGCTTGTGGTAAGGTAACCCCAGAACTATCTCCAATTTCTGCCTCTGAAGCAGTGACACACTCTGCTGGATGGGAGCCATCAGTGTTGGTCTCAGCCAGAAGTGCTTTGGTTGGACTGGAGCACTGAACAGAGCAATGTCTATCCTGGTGTAATTCCTAAGCTTGCCAACTGCACAGACAGGCTCTATCCTAACTATACCAGAAGGCATGAGGGGACATGGTGCAGTATTTCAGGTAGTTAATTGAACAATGTGGATCTTTGGACTCCAACCACCACAAGACCCTCAGTTTTCTATTTCTGGACTCTTTATGTATTTTGTTTTAAAATAGTCCCTGGATAAAATCCCTTCAAAGTTCTTTAAACATTTGCCTTTCATGCAGGCATGAAAGAAAAATTTGTAAATATATATAGAAATAATTAGAGTTATTCTCTGTAATGACCCAGTGAAGTCATAGTCTCACTGTCAAAAACAAAGCTTACTACAAAGAAATATGTTTCTAATTGTTTTGCTTTTTAATTAATCCTTAACTAGCTGTTAAGTTGTAGTGTGTGTACAGCACTTACAATAAAGAGTGGAACCACATTTCTTTCATGCAAAGTCTACAGTCCCCAGTTTGCTGTGTGTGTCTGTGTTCAGCAGTGGATAGAGAAACTATGTTAGAGAAAGTGATGGCAGAAACACATAGAAAATCTGCTGTCTGGATGAACATATTTCTAGCTATGGCTAGGGCAATAAAGTAGTGCCAGGGCTCCATGAAATGAAGATAAATTCATGCCTTTGCTTATGATTCCAGGAAAACTGGAGTTTATCTTCATTCTGGCCTCAGCCTTTCCAGTTGTTGACCATCTGGATGTAAAACCACATGACTGGGTCTGATACTGGATATACTTATATATTTGTGTAAGAACATATAATGCATATATAAGATGTGCTAGATCTAGTCTAGTATATCACTAGTTATCTGGAATACTTATATATCTTTTCCAGAGAAAATGAGAGTGCAATTCACACACACAAAATGAAGCTTTAAAGTTTTTTGCTTATAATAACAGGGGCTTGGACATTTGGTGGTTGAATAGTTCTGAAAAGCAGAATGAAAGGTGAACTTACAGAGAAAAGGTCTGAGACATCAAAAGACACACTTGTAAGCAATAGAGATTACTGTAAAAGGGAAAATTATATTACATTTCAAAAGATCAGGCACCTTTGAGAGAAAGAAACAGTGAATACTATGGAAGACAATGAACTAAAAATATTAGAAGAAAATTAAAGGGAAAAGGGTATGTACTAAAGGCAACAAAGAAAATACTTATTGAACATCTTTTACTTTTTTTCCCTTTAACACGATTTAGGCAAATAAAAGGAGTTCAGACACCAAAGGTGAGATAGGTTTCACACTATCCTTTTTGTGAAAGGAGATGGGAGTGAATATGAGCTTGAAGACCAAAGAAAATCAGGGCACTAAGAGAGGTTAACATGGAAGAGAACGTACATAAAGTTGAATAATAATAAAAAGGTTGGTTTTTTTTTTTTTTTTCCCTTTGATATTCAAGAAGAGTATTTAGGATTTTTAAACAGTCTGTATAACTAGCAGTGAGAGCAGTAGTGAGCCTCAGTAACTGAGCTTCTCCATTTCCTTATTTTGAAAGGACATTAGAAACAATCCAGTTCCCTGACTCACTACTGCAGTACATTACAAATCTCTACAGAAATACACTCTAGGAATACAGAAGAGTGTTTTTTCATCAAGTGGGGACAAAAGAAGAGTGGTTCAGGTTATGGTATCAAAGAGAGACAGCACATACCAGCTCTCCCTGACAGAGCAGTGGCTTTATGGGCGCTCTGTGCTCTGTGTTGCCTTGTCACAGAAGGTTGAAGCACAGGGACTGGACATGCTTTTCAGAAGGTTCTCATAAAAATAGAAATGGTGAAAAGCTGAATTGGCTCCATTCACTGTTTAAAGGCTTCCTGTCAAGCTGTTCTTGAGTGAATGCTTAATTTCAAGGATGCTTAGAAGTTAGATATAAGGTAGAAAATTTAGAAAAGAAAGCAAGTGACTACTGGGAAAGCAGACAGATCACAGGAGAGAAAGGAGAAGGAAGATGTCACATGCCTCTTTAGGGGGTTATTGGAACTGAAGGATAAATGAAAAATATGGTGTACCCTTAAATAATTATTCATCCAAAACCACAAGAAGACAATAAGATTTTTTTCCTTAACTTTTCCTTTCTTTAAAAATGAATTTTCATTTCTTTGAAAAGTAAGGGTTTTTTTTTTACTAAGGTCCATGGTATGAGAATAGGAGGCAGTGTTTATTAAATGAAATGGGACTATCTGACTGTATATAAGGTTGGTTTGTGTTTTGTTTTCTTTTGTGGGGATTGCCAGATACTGGAACAGGTTGTGCAGAGGTGCTGTAGATTCTGTGACTCTGAAGTTTTGAAAATCCTGAGATACTGGTGTGAATTCAATTTTAGCTTTGATTTGTAGAGGAAGCTGGACCTCCTGAGGTTTCTTCCAATCTCAATTATTCTGTGAGTCTGTGTATTACATCTCTGCTATCTTTGTCATGCAGGAAGAAAGTAGGACATGGGACCTCGTGGTTGTGTCCACACTGTATCTTGCACATGGAACTTTACATGCTTTCAAAAACAAACAAACAAAAGAAAAAAAAATGACATTCCTTTTCCCATAAGTTATGATTATCCTTGGTTCTTATATGTGAAATAAATGCAAAATTAGAGAGTATTTATTGCTTAGGTTGATTTGGCCTCATCCTAAATGCACTGCAGATCTCAGAAGTTCTTCTTTGGAGAGCTTCTCTGTAAAGACCTGTTACAGCAGCCTAGCAAAATCAAAGGATAACAATCATGGCAAACTTTAAGAGCACATTTGTGGCAGTGCTAGTTACATATCTGGCTGACAATGCCACTGCTGGTGAGAGATGTCCCATCTGCCCACTTACTCTGTTTGCATGAGATATCAAAAATGCTATGCTGTAGAACAGAACCTGGCAGGCAAAAATGCAATTGAGAAGGTGCTAAAGGGTGATAATAGGTTAGATTATCTTATCAGAGCTATCTGATTATGTAGAATATCACAGATACAGCAACTGATTTAAGAGGACATTCTGGTAGTGCATATCCTTGATAAGCATTGCTGATGGCATTTATATGGAGTAACAAATAGAAGAAAATATTAACATTTCCTGATAAAAACCCAAAACCCTTAGAAAAGAGATTAATGGAAAATAATGTATGTGTTCCTTGCTGTGTCATTTTTAAGAATTTAGTCTGGATAAGGAGCCAGAGGCTGTCACATGTGAAATGTCTCATCTGCTAAAACCCAAAGCTGATCTTTCTAAAGAGCAGAGTAATTAATTAAGTGCTTTCCATTTCAGAATGTGGGTTAGTGAAATCACACACTCCTTGCCATTAGCTCCTGGTGCATAAAAATTTCTGTTCTTTATGGCACGTTAACAGCTGGGCTGAGAAAGAGAGTTAAGTGTAGTTTTGTAAATTTTATTACAAATACAGCATCCGGGTCCTTTTACTGACAAACACTTTGCACCAGGATCCTGCAGAATTGCATGATGGGTTTTGTCAAGGACTGGTCCAGAAATACCACTATATCTTTCCTGGGACAGCTTCAAAAGTCTTTCCTCCCCCCTTTTCATCTGTTCTCTGAAAAAGTATCTCCTGAGTTTGAAGTTACTCTTTTGTTGAATTACCTTTCCCTCACCTTTACTTTCCTCAATAAAGCCACCACTTTGTATTTACTGTTGTTAGTGAAATAATTGCTGTATTTATCAGTTGAAATGTAGAGGATATCTTACCAATAACCACATTTTTCTGGTAGAATATATTTTGATGAAAAATCATTTCAACTTTAGTTTTTATGTCTTTCTTTAAAGCATCCAGTATTGACTGGCTACTCGTGCATATATCATGCTTGGCTGTGTAGAAAAAATAACTATAGCAAAAACCTATGTTCCTTGATAATGGAAAGGCTGGCTGAATAGCAGTCAAATTTCAGATGAAAATTTTTAAATTTCTTTTTGAAAGTAATAGTTGGATTATGGGTCAGAGGCAGAAAGCAAGAATGGCAGGCTCAAACAGCAGCTGTCTTATCAAGGAAGAGGGTAAGTCACCCTCAGTCTTACTAGAGCTACAGCTATTTCTTCCTCCCTCAGTCAAATTTTGCTAGTAAATCCAGGATCATGGTACAGCTGTGAAAAATTACATCCACTGAATAGAAGACCTTTTATCAGTGGTGCTTTCTGATTTGATAAGGCTGAAATTACTTAGAGATGGGAGAGTAGAGGGAATGATTATCTAAAAGGAAATCTGCAAGCAGTTCAACATTTCTCATCATAATTTTTTTCCACTCTTCTAGGAAATACAGTTGTAGCAACAGATATGGATCTAGCCTTTGACACAACTTCTAGTTTGCTGCTCGACTGAATGTTGTGGGTTTCTTAATATGTGGTGGTGTTTATCTTTCCACAATAAGGTTCAGTTTCATTTGGCAAAAGGCAGCACTTCAACTAGACTGAACTTTGGGATGTGTCAAAATGTAAAGCCTGAGGGGTCTTTTGCCTGTTTATGTTGCTTTTGCAAACCTGCCCAATGCCAGCTGTGCAAAATGTCCCTTCTGCCTGAGGCTGGACAGGAAACTGCACCCTGTCTTCCTACGCTTGGCTGTGCTAACCCACGTTTGTGATTGCCAAGCCTGATTACTGCAACATGTTGCACTGAAAAATCAAACTGCTAGCCAAGTCAATAGATCTAAAGGGAGAAATGGAAGTTTTCAGAGAGGTCCCTGGTATTAGTGAAATACTAAGTAGGAGTGCTAGGTTGAGTGTTAACAAGGGACGTGTCTATCCCACAGCAACCTCCTGGCTTATGCATGAGAATCTTTCACCATTTTAAAAACCCACTAAAACCAAAATTGAACAAAAACCTCTATTTCTGTTAACTAGATTTGCTATATCACAAATTAGCAGAAAATTCTTAGGTGTTTTCATGCTGTGTAAAACCCAGCACGGAAATGTGACCTCCTCTGCAGCTGCTTTGCAGCTCTGTTACTCATGGAAGCCTGCAAATATCCTTCCTACATTGATAAAGTTGACTGGAACTCTGTAAAGCTAAGCCATGTTTCTTGGTTGGTGGACTCAGCAGCTGAACAGTGTAGGTTAAACCAGAGGAACCAACATATTTTTAGCTCCTTACTTTTCATACATGATGTGTTTTCTTTTTGACTCACCCTGCAGAGTGTTTTAGCCCCCAGCCCTTCTTGTGTTCCATGATAGGCAAGAGTCAGCCATGTCCTTCTCACAGCACTGCCTTTAGAGCCATGACTTGCTACCTGCAATATTTATACCTATCTGAAGTTTTCTTCATTAACAGAATAATATATATATGTATCCTGGACAATCTTGCCACTGTTGGTGAAAGGATTTATTATTCTTACATACATCTATTACAGAATGTTTTTTCTCTAAAAGAGTTTGAGTGAAAGGGTGTGCAAATAATCTTCCCAGTGTGAAATAAAATGCCATGAAAGAACACTGACAAACAGTTGAAATGTTCTCTAGACCATCTGAAATTTTGCATGTCACCATTGTACTTGTGACCTTTGCTCCTTTTTTTCTTTTATATTCTGTGAATGATTAATATTTTTCTTGTTGCTGCCAAAAACAGCTCTCAGTGCCAGTTTCTAAGCTATCATCCAATTTCAACTTACTTTTGCTCATATATAAAATAAGCTTGAACTATTGAATATCCCTGTTTAATTTCTCACCCTAGGAAGTGGGTTAAAAATAGCTAACAGGTCTCATGCAGGTACTAAGGAAGCAGGTTGGGTCTTTGAGACTGTAATCTGTTTAAATTGCTACATTTTCCTATTTTAACCTCCACTTACTCCCTGCTTGTCTTTATCACCTGATCCCTCCAGAATTCTTTAATTCTTTTTAAGTGTTCACTTTCCTTCACAATCAGCTGTGGAAAGGGAGCATACATAGACACTGACAAGATATATTTGTGACTCATGGTATAAAATATGCAGTCCACTTTTTAATATCCTATTTTTGTGAAGGTAATGTCTCAGGAAAAACTGATGAAAAAATGGCTCTGGCTGGCTGAGAACCAGGATTTTATTGTGCAATAATTAGGCAGTCATTTATCCTGGAAGTTATCAATTTTGTCTGTGTATATAGAAACTTAAGGATTTTTAACCTGTCTTTCACTTGAAATATCTTAGAATCTGAACAAAAATAAAATGGCACATACTTAAAAAAAAATATGACAAGTGTGAAGACATTTATTGGGTCAAAATATCAAAACATAGTAGTTTTCAGTTTGATTCCTGTCCAGCATTTTTTTTCTTCACTTTGGTAGACAACATGAAAGATAATCACTTGGTCTTTCTGCCTAGTAAAATTGAGTAATACCTACCAAAGGATTGCTATAGAAGTATGTTTCAAGAGAAGTTTATTACCACTTGAACTACAAAACAAAACTGAATCCCAGTACTCTCTTTTGTCTAGGAGCTGTCCTTCAAATACTGTCTATTTTGCCTTTTTTTCCCCCCCTTTGAATACTAATGGCAGATATCTAGAAAAGTTTATTTTGTTTAATCAAACAAATACCAATAGCTACTATCACACATTTTGAGCATTCAGTTGAAAGTCTTGTGCCATGTCTACAGTGTGCACACAATTCCAGATTCCTGCATTATGTGATTGATGGCTGGGGTATGGTACCTTAAGAAGTTAAACACAGAAGGAAGACAGAAAAGGAACACCAAGACACAAATTACTTACAGTTTTTTCTTGCTTAAGGGTTTTGGGGTTTTTTTCAGTTGAATAAAACCACTTTTTAACTCCTTTATGTCATATTTCTTCTTAAAAAAAGTTTTAGATGTTCTAATTTTCTTGCCTTGAGATAAGCCACAAGATCTCTTATTTTTCATATTCAAGCAAAGCCATGCAAAATGAATACAAATCCTGAAGCTGCATGTGAATGCCACTGCTACAGAGTGCCAGAAGTCTGTTGGCAATTTGTGTGGAAATGTCCCAGCTGTGAGCTTGCTGGCTCAGGTGCTTCCAGCTGTGCTGTGCTGCTGTGGCATGAAGAGAAGTGCAAGCTGCAAGCTCTACAAATCTGTACAAACACTTAAGCCAAAGCTGCACTGTGCCTTGGTGCTGTGTCTGCATGGCTACTACCCAATGCAGACAGTGCAGAGCTTTCTAGTTTCTACATTGGTTGTAGTCCTACTTTTTATTACTGTGTAGACATAGTCAGTACAAGCCACAACAGGGAACATCAATTATTGTTCATTTTATCTGTTGGTTTGGGTTTGCTTTTACTTGTGTTTTAGACATGTAATTCCATATAAAATAAGATGCTGTGGCAGATTGTCTCTGTGTTACATGGTTAAAGTTAAAAATAGTCATAATGGGATGACTGAAAGGAGATCCTTCAAACATGAAAAAGAAGGGAAAAAAAAAACTGTTAAGATTCACTTATCCACTGGAATTGTGGTGCCTTGATACCACTTTCCTACTATTCTCTCCCCACCAGTGGTGAAGGATCAGATCATCACTGTGGGAAAGGATGAACTATTTCTGTAACATATCTTTTTTTTTCTACCTGTGATCACTTAGTTCTTTCTCAATATCTGTTATTAAAACAAAATCTAGGAAAGAATGAGATGATTCAGTCACTGTGCATTCCTCCTAAACCTTACTTGGTAGAGATGATTGTCTTTTACTGGGTTCTGTGAAGCACTGATTTTCAAATGACACTGATAAAATGACCAATTTCTGTTTTGTAAAAACCTTTGCTGTCTTTAGACCTGCTTAATAATATTTTTGCTGTTGTTTTTTTTCTTTTAGCTTTTTTCTCTTTTGCCTTCAGTACAGAGATTACTGTCTCTGTCCATCCTGCATTTTTCTTTAAGGAAGGCAAACATGGCCATCTCAATTGTTATGCTTTTGTTTTTGTTATCTCTGATAAAATCCAGTAAGCAGTCTGTGCTTATTCATTTTCTGCAAAAGAAATAAGTTTTCTTGATTGATCCCTTTATCTGGCTGTGAGGTACAAAAGGAAGCATTTCAGTTAACATCTATCTCTCCCTTGCAATTTAGATCTGGAGTGTTCATTACATTTTGGAAACACATTATTCACCAGGTCATCTTAAAAATAACACTGCAGATACTGTGTTACCAAACACTCTTTTTTGTAAAACTTTCATTGTTCTTTTTCTCCACATTTGACATGTTCACAGTAAACAACCTTACTGTGGTGTTCCTTCCTATGCCATCTTTCCTGTTCATTTTCTAGTTCCTTGTAGATATTGTTAACTACTTTCTGTAAACTTAGTATGGGATTTAGTGGGATCTTGTAAAAAGAAATGCTCTAGATGTGCTAAAGTTACCCAGTATTTCTGTAGCAGCACAAAATAAGATGTAATGTGTGTGAGGTGGCTTACTCTCTGCTCTTACTCTTTGTTTTTTCTATCTCCCTTGGTGCTCTCTGGTGCCTCCTGTTATGGCTTACTAAAATTTAGGTCCTCTGGGTGCTGTGTTACTAACAGCTCCCTAATATATTCTACTTTTGGTTTTATACAACTTTTTTTCATTACATGTACATGTACATGTTTTAGCTCTTGCTCCCTAACTTTCCATAATGCCTTTCTGTGAACTTTCTTTGTGTCCTCCACTATTTCAGTTTTTAGTGAAACAGTTGTTGTTTATCATTACATAATTGTTGATAAGAGAATATGTTTTAATCCAGCATAGACTTTTCTCTTGACTAATTGAAAGCTGTTCCCTTGAAAAATATTCTGCAGTGACAAGACTCCAGCTGCCTCTTTTCTAATTCTGAAATTGAGATAGTGTCTTTGCCCATGAATTTACAAACCACATTTCAGAACAAACTGTTTATGTTGGGTCAGAAGATGTTTATCAGGATTGTCTGTGTGTCTACTTGTCCACACAGTTAAGACAGAGACTGCATTGCCCTTATGAACTGACCTCAGGAAAATCTTAGTAGGAAGAAAAAAGTCAAAATAATGCTAATGCATGGCAACTCCATTTAGATGGTAAATAAATGTACTGATGGATTCCTCTTTGCACAGCCTCAGTCTGGCAGCAGAAGAAAGGAACAAATGGGGGAGAGAAGCAGTACCTCACACATACCAGGCTCTGGAGGTGGCTGGGCATGACAGTAAGAGGTGATTTCATACAAAGCTGCTCCCCATGCCAGCCATTTGCTTTGCTTTCCTCAATGTGTTCCTCTGTGCTTATCAGTCTGAGCAAATCTAAAATCTAAAGTCCTGGTTCAGAATTGTTGAGGACCACAGCAGGGATTGGTGCCAGCATGAACATGGAGCAGAATACAGTCCAAGGCCAGCAATGTCCACTTGGATACTCCTGAAGCCAGCAGCTGAAGAGGAGGTATTAGCAGCTCCCTGGAGACTGGGGACACAGTAGTCTCAATCCAGGAAAAGAAAGGGATGGCAAGTGACAAAGTCGAGGTTTAAAAAGCAGTATATCCTTCCTGATAAAGGTTTATGGGAATAATTAAGACTTTTCTCAGAGCCAGGACCTGGTTTTGAATACAGCCTTAATGAAGCTGCTTAATAACAAAAAAATGAGGAGCTGTATCTAAATACAAATAGAAATTATATGAAAATAGCTACTGAATCTCATAACTCACATAGCTGGAATTCTGTCAAGGATTTCCCTGGCATGACAATGGAGCTCTTGCTAACATACCTGCCCAGTCTCACCATCTGAATTCTGTAGAATTAATATTGATGCACATCAGAATAGTGATGTGAGAGGGACGCCTGCCTGAGGTTTCTCCAGAGCAACCTTGCTATGTTTAGGCAGTATTACAGCCATGAGTGTTTGGCAGGTGGAGGATTTGGAGGAGAAGCCATTTTTTGAGACCACTGGAGTTTCTCTTGGTGTCTCTGGGGCTCTTTGATTCTTCTTATTCATCCAAAACAAGATGAATGAGATGACAGACGTTATCTCCCTGTTTTTTTCTCTTGTGATCACTCTACTAGCCACCAGTCACTGCTGTTTGCCCTCTTGATGTTCTTTGCCACATTGATGTTCTTTGGGTTTCCATTTGATTATCGACATTGTTAATTCCTGTCTTTTGGCCTTGGGTCAGCTCCTTTTTTCTTTCTGTACTGATTCCTTCCATGCCTGTATTGAAAAATGGCATTAATGCTGCCATGAGACATTTTCTTTCTACAGACTTTGATCCATCCTCTTTGAAAAAAATAAAATGTTGGCCCATCATAAGTCCCCAGTGACTTTCTCTTGGCTCCCCAAATATCCTGCTGTCTTTTTGCACAGTGATTATTCAGAATAAAACCCTTCATGTAATTTATTGATATATTTTTTCTTACAAAGTTCAGATGGAAAGATAATTCAGGATATGGTAGGCCATTCTCTTAAAGACATTTTAATCCTCCACATAATTCAACTTCACCAGTGCATTGCCATCACCCTTGGTTACTTTCTCCTTCTCAACAATTATGTCCCTCCTATTTACTTCCTTCAAACTGACAGAAGGTTTTTCAAGTCTCTGAACTTTAAAATGAGACCAATATTTCCAATTCAATTCTGTCTGCTTTTTAAAAAATATCTATATAAGTGATTTCATCCCAATGAACCAATGGAATTTCTTGTAAACAGTGGCACAGACCCACATACATGCGTGTCTTCATCATATGTGGTCTAATTTTTAAACCACAGTGAATCATACCAAAGCATCCTTGTTCAGTGTTTTCAGTCATTAATTTTGACAGCCTGCTCTACATAGTTCAATTTTAAAAGTCAGATCTCTCAATTGTGTTTCTTTGACTACATTTAGTAGCCAGTTATCTTCTCTAAATAGAGAAGATTTTTAGCAACCTTTTTGGCAGCCAAGGAAATGAGAGTGGAGAGAGACTGAGGAGCAGCATGGAGCTGTCACTGGGAGGGGGTGACTGGGTCCTCTGATCTGTGGCTACTCTTCAGGGGAGCTCTGCATGTTGTTCTGAACATCTGCTTCAGTATTGATTTCTATTGAGTGTTTTTTCTCTAACCTGCTATTACTTCTCCATTAAGCATACTAACAAAGCTCCCAGTTATATAGTGAGAGCAAAGTTGAATCCTAAATTAAATAATTAAATTAATAAATTCAGTTTGGTGTTGTTCAGGATATTGTCTTGAAAACTTCAGTTGAAAGATCTTTTTCCTCTCCAGGAAAAGAGAGGAAACCTCTCACTATTATCTCCAGAGTAATTTAATTATCCATTTAATACTTACATGAGAAAAATGGCTCTTCAGACAATTGGTCATTCACATCTGTGAACACCAGTGAAATAGACTCCTGAATGTCAATCTGCTCTAATTATGTGCTGCTGGTAGTGAAACACATCATCATTTAGTTTGGTGTAGCAAATTAGAAACCCAAAGCAGGTAAAAATGACAAAGATAGTTATGAATTATTTCATTCAGAGAGTCTCTTTCTCATCCTATTTCCCAGCTTTTATGGGAAAAAAATAATTGAAATTACTGCAACCAAACAATAATAAAACCACAACAACCCTCACACCTCAGCAACCTAGAGACTGTAGAATTTGAAAATATTGAAAAGAATATACTTTGAATGTGTCTCAAATTTTCATGACTGAGAGAATGTAGATCTATTCTACATTAATTATTAGAAGTGGTTATATATCTGTTCTTACTTGTATTTGAAGACCCATGCCTTTGTATGTTAACAGTGCTAAACAGATTTCTAAGACCTAACAGTGTTGTTCAGAGAGCCCAATCCAATAGGTCATTAAAAAATATACTTGGACTATCATGTAAAACGCTGACAAAGGAGAAGATGGAGAAAGTATCCTCTGTTTTAAATAAGGCAGAATTATTTGGAGACATCACCTGCTGTGTTGGAAACTCTGGTTCCTTTACCTCTTCATCCTCAGGAGAGGTTTAAAGCCACATGTCCCATAAATGTTCTAGTTACTCAGTCTTAGTGGTTGTCCTAAGTGGGCTTTGCAAGGAGCTGTGGCTCCTTCAGTCACTGTCTCCTCCTCCTGTGCTTTATAGGAAATGGTTAGGCACTTTGCTCTTGAAAAAATAAGGACTCTTCACTAAAAGTGGGTGCTTTCTTTATTTAAGAAATTTATTATTTATGTATATTTTTAATCCTTATTTATTTTAAGGATACCAAAGACTCTGAAAGAGGGCATGCTAAGTCCTAAGCTCCATGTTTGCTAATTTCAATCTCTCTGCACACACTGCTTTCTGTGGACCTTTTTCTGTTGGGTCCCCTTTTTGCAGCATGGCTTCATCCTCCACCAGACAAAAGATACCTGGGTCCCCAGCAGCATAATGCTAAGTATAAATTCAATTTTCTGTCTGAACTTCAGTCTTCATCATTGAGCAGCTACTGTTTATGACAGTTCTTCTCTTTTTAGAAGGGCCACCTATGAAAACTCTTCTCTTTTGAAAATGCCTACTCCTTCTGACCTCTTGAATGAATTTAAAATGCCCATTGTATGTCATGTTTGACCATTTGAGAGACATATTGAAGGCTTTGCAATAGCATTTAGAAAGCCCTCAGGCTCACCAGCACTTGCATCTGGAAAACACATGGCAGTTTTTAGGTGCTGGTGTATAAACTGCCACGATACCCCATTGGTTTAGAATAGTCCCTGGCAGTACAGAGTACAGCATTTGAGCTGAAGAACATTAGATCATTCTGTCTGACAAGAGTTTGGGCACTTGTAACCAACCCCAACAGTGCTGTTCACTAGTGGCAGATAACTGAAGTGTACTAAAGTATTGCTGAAATAAAAACATGTTAGAAATGAACACTGAAATGAATATCTAAGGCACTGTAAATGTGAATTCTGATAAATTTCTTCCTGATGGGTCATTCAGGTACAGCTTTTAATTGCTCTTTGCAGAAAGTTCATTTTGACCTTAAGTCACATTTTCTGCTCCTTTAATATGCCCTTTTTTACATTTTCTTTCTTAAAATTAGTGCCTGCAGTGTGCTTGTTGGTCATTCTCTTAATGTAGTTCATATGTAGAGTCTTTAATTTCAGTTGTCTGGTTTTTCAGGTGCTGTCCTAATTGTGCAGACAAAGAAATAGTGTATTTTTTCAGTTTCTTCCAATTCCAGTTTCACTGAGACAATGAGGATAGAAAGCAGTGAGGCTTTCCTGGTGTGAAATCATGTTCATTAAATTACATTACACTTCTAAGTTGTATTACCACTCTCAGTAGTATTGCATGAATGGTTGTGATTGTGGGATCAAAAGCTTAAAGCTTTATGCATTTGGAAACTATTATTATGGTTCTGTCTAGAACACCATAAAAATCTAAACATAAGATTCAGTGTGTAATGTACAAATGACTTACTGGAGTTAATGTGAATTGGTCTTAAAGACATGCAGGGATTTTATTTCTTTTTCTGTGCAAGAATCTGGGTAGAAGTCTAAGTGACATTGATCACAGTATTCAAGAGAAACATAATTTCCTATAAAGCATTAAGGGAAAGTGACTTATTTTGTGTTCCATATCCAATGAAAATCTTTTACATGAGACACCAAGAGGCACAAAGAAGAATAAAACACCACTACCAAGACCTGCTTTGCTTAACTGAAGCAGGAAACTTTATTAACATCCTTTGATTCTCTTTGAAGCAATAATATTTCTGCATAGAAGAAAATATAACTGAACAGTTACTTGCCCAAATCAAGAAACCTGAATTAGGAAAATTAACAATTCAACCTAGCATATCAAAAATACTGGAACAAATAATATATACTACAGGAACAAACAGCATAAATTAGAAACTGAGTAAATTTTATGAGGTTAAGGCCCTTGAGAACTGCATGCTGACAAAACTGACTCAACTAATCTCTGGTAACCCCAAGTGAATTATGTTTTGACTCTAAGTCTTTTATTAAGGAAGTAAACCTGAGTAAGATTTCAAATATTTGAGTTGTGATTACCCTACCCTAAATAGGTTCATAGATCTCAACTGTATCAGTAAACAATTTGCCATTGTTTAGGCCATATATATCATAGTTCCATAGAATTTCATGACAGAAGGAAAAACTGGATCACACTATCCTGTACACCCTATTACTCAGATCTGTGAGTCTGTGTTATGTGTGGTGCATACCATATTTATATGGTGTGTTTATATATATATGTATATATATGGTGTGAATATATATATATATATAAAATATGCTTTTGCATGCACCATAAATCCACTCCCCTGGGCTCACCTTCTGCACAAGGGTGAGGGGTATATCTTGTGCAACATTTTTATAAGACTTACTGCAATCAAGTGCTGGAGCACATTTTGCAGTGCAGTCCCCACAAACCCATGCTGTAAAATGACCCCATGGTGAACCTCATTCTGTTTCATTACCTACTGTCTCTCTTGATCTGAATAATCCATGTCTGAGGAAATTTACACTTTAATATGGTTTTCCAAAGAGGACACATTAGGCAAAAGCTGTGCCTAATTTTTATTTTCAATTTTTCTGATATCAGATTCTGAACACTAGTATGCTTTTCTTCCCTTTCCTTTTAGTGTCAGAGCTTCATTAGTATTCCCTAATTTTTCCACAACAAAGACAGTTGTACTGCATGCAAGTTGCCTTTCATATCTCACCTGTGATGAAGTAACATTTTGAATTATTAAAACTCTTTTTCCCCAAACTACAGTCTGATTTTGTGGCTCTTGATCATCTTCAATTCTCAAAGCTCTTTTAAAAACACAAATATTGACAGTGGTTGTGTAATCTGAATTAGTTTACTGCTAGTTTCACTAAAGTCACAGTCAGGTGTTAATTTCAGCTTGCTGCTACTGATCACAGCTTTCCTCTGTATCTGTCCTTTTGGCATAGCATGACACTGGGAGTTACTGCTGGGCCTTTTGTGCTCTCCCACAAGGGCTGGCTGATGTTTCTGGAGAATGTGATGTTCTTGTGATGTTTCAGGTGGGCTATGGGCAAAGGCACCTCCCAAGTGCTAGCACCATGCCCTCACCTACCTGCCCTGCACCACACAAACATATCTCTTGTCATTTGTCCTTCTGCTGGTTTTTATTTCCTCTGAATTTATTGCAGCAGTCCAGGTCCTCAGTAAAAGTTTAGTAGTGTAAAGCAAGGTAATTTTGAGTCTTTGCCTGTCAATTCTCTTAAGGAAAGAAAGTTCCCTACTATTCTATGAGATTTCTGTAAATCTCTGTCTCTTGTTAGGTGTTTCTCAGTTAGCTCTTTCTTTTTTTTTTTTTTTTTGATAAAGTATGCATAAAATTATACTGTGTAGCACTGGCTGTTTGATTAGTATGTCACAGGACACTAAATAAAATGCCTTGTAGAGTTCTGTTTATGAGCTCTCCACTCCCCCAACTGTTATCTCCTAAAAGTGCAAAATGAGGCCTGTGAGGAACTATATTCCATTTAAAAAGACCATAACTCTTATTTTTTAAGACTCAACAGTGACCTCTCCTTTCTTGCTCTGGCATCAATGTTGTGTTCAATGGCCTGTTGAAGTGCAACTCATTCTGGTTTTTTGACCTTAACTATGCAAAAGGCAAATTTATTCTTTCTCTGTATACTGTGTAATGATGGATTTGCCCTTTTGTATTAATATTTGCTGATAATTTCTTTTAATTTGGTGGAAAATGAATAGAAGTGATACAGAGATAGGGGATGGGATAAGGAATGTGACCTCCTGCCAGGAAGCTTGAACTCCTTTTGTACATGTTACTTGAGAATTGCTGCAGCTGGTTTGCTGTGGTTGAGCAGTGTAGCAAGTGCCATAAAGTTTCAGAAATATCCTGTGCTCATTTCTGCTGCTTGATGTGCAATGGGCAGCTTTTAGGAGAATCAGTGCAGAAACTATTTTCAGGTGCATGAGAGGGCAGTGTTTGTCTCATCCTGCTGTGAAATATTATGATGTAAAATCAATGTAGCTTGCCATTGAGCAGTCCCATAACAATTATTGGCTTCATAACATCTTTTGCTCTGCAGTGTCTGAGACATATGTCCCATTACAGGCAAGTGGCCATTTCCATATGCAGATAAGTATCTAATCAGAGCAAAAGGTACCCTCCTTGAAGCAGACAAGTAGCTTTTTCCCACAGAAAGGCTGGCAGGAAACAGCTTCACAATCTGCAGCTGTTGAGTATCAGCAGTAGAATGTTCAAATGACAAAAGGGCACATGGTGATTTTTACCTCACTAAGATCCTCTGTAGCTCCTACTACACACCTGTTTTATAATGTGATCTATGCCACCTTTGGATAGTGCATGAAAAGCTGGATGAGTACATGGCTTACTTTTTGTCTTTTTTTTTTTCTAGTCAGGAGAAGCTGAATAAATGTGAATGTAGTCAAGAATCTTTATAGAAAACCCCCTCTGTGAAGGACAATTCTGCACCAATACCTCTGTTACAGATCTTTGTCAGCTAGTTCTTAATCAATGGTGTGTGCATAAAGTGGGATTTGGCATTTATTAAAACACATTAAATTTGCATTTGAAATAAGTGCAGTTCATCAAGTTTCTTCTTATGCCACCTTTTCCCACTTGGATCATGGTGTTGTACTTTGTAGTGAAAGGAGATAAAACATTTCTTTTGAACACTGGTTTGGAAAGGGCCCCTGTGTTTGAGCTCTAGATTAATATCCAGCCTGTCCTGTTAAAAAGTAGGGGAGTTGAAAAGCAGCTGTGGCAAGATCAGCATCAGAGAAGAGTCACAACAGGACTGAGACAGAGATATGGCTCATTATCCCAGCACAGCTAAAAATCCCTTCTCCAGCCTTGCTGAGGCAGAAAGGGAAGTGGTGATCCCTCTGGGATCTGGCTGTTAACACCTCTTTGACTGTATGAGCTCCTTTAAAGAGAACTTGCTCCTCAGGAGTGAGATGATGATGAAATGCACTGAAGCTCTTTGGAAAATTCTTTCTGTATAAGGTCTCATTTACACAACAGACAGACTCTGTAGCTGATGGAGGGTCAGCAGTGTGCTGCAAGCCAAGCAGGATGCTGCCTGGCTCATCTGCAGGCACAAGCAATCTCCCACCAGTGCTGCACCAGAATAGAGCCCTGAGACTTGTCACTGAAAGGTGACAACCAGATGCTGGCCATGATTTGGCCTTTCAGTCTCCATCTAGTAGACACTGTTGTTGGTGTAAGATGCTAGCCATGCTAGACACTTTTGTAAGCTTTGTTAAGAAAGAAAATAAATTTTTAATTAATTTATCAGGCCTGGTTCCACTGTGCATGTACAGGTGAAAAGACAAAAATATTTACATGAAGGAATAAATGTGTTTTCCCTTGGTAAAGAAAAGGCATGAAGCCTGTTCCACTGTCTGTGTAGGAATGAAATGTGCAATGAATTTACGGCAAAATAAACCAGTCCTATGATCTTGACTCAAAGAAGCATAACTCAATAGCTTAATGTAAGTTGATTTTGTGATATTTACATCAATAAAATATGAACCTTGCTAATTTTGTAAACTTATGAAAAAGCCCTTTTCTGATATAAGACAATCATAGAGTATGAATTGAGGATAGAGCATGAATTGAGGTTGAAATTCCTCTGTTGTCTGTGCACATGGTTGCTATTGCTTGTTTTGGCAAGAGAGTTGGAGGTGGTCCAAGGACTGGGATATATGTTCTGGATCATTGACTACATTTCAGAGAAGTTTGGCTATAACTAAATATTGTGCATGACTTCCTTACTTACAGAAAAATAAGAAATGTTGTTCCTCTGGGACCAATTCTCTTCACTCATTCAAATGTGGCTTTGTTAGAGATAATGGTCTTATGGCTTGGGCATGAAATTGGGTAGCACAAGAGTATCTGCTACTCAGTCCTTATCCACAGGCAAATGGAAATGGTGGAGTGGGACAAAGAATGTGCAGCTTGTGCTCTGGTCATACCAGACATTGGTTTTTAGTTGGAGGACTAGGCATTAGGAAGTTAAACATATTTTTCCGGTACATCATAGTTTTTGTGGTAATCACAACACCTTCCTTTTCATAATGTGGTGTAGTTCTGGTATAAATAGATAACATTGTCCAAGACAACCTCTCCAGTTCTACATCATTTGTGCAACCTACACCACCAATAGAGGAGTGACCAAAACTTCTGTAGGTGATGGTGATAAGAGGCTGAGAGAGAAGAACTCTTCTACAAGAACAATTATTTGGAAGAGGATGACTATTCATCAAGATTGGTCTTGTATTTTGTGTCACAGGCTCAACTTTTCCTTTGTTAGGAATTATTCCTTTCTTAGACACTGATTCTTCTACCACATAGCTTATGTTTTTGTTTAATTTGAAATTTAAATTTTGTAAGTAGGATATGTATAATCACTAGAAAGTGCATTCTCTGTGCTGCTATGCTGCACCAGATCATTTGTGTGTTATGATTACCTTCCAAAACTACTAGCTGGCATGGTTTAGGAATAGTACTCCCCAATTCTGTGCCCTCTCTGGGACTCTCCAAACCAGATGCCCCTTACTTGCTCCCTGCCCCTTCCTCTTCCCCTTCCTGCTCTGGGGATGGAGTTGAGAGTTGAAAGCACAAAAGAAAAAAATCAGGGGTTGAGATAAGAACAATTTACTGGAAACAGCAATGGGATAAGAAAACAAACAGTAAGAGCAACAATTTTAATAACAAAAAATATAAGACAAGAAATTATTTATAGAGACAGTAAAACAGTACTGGACCATTTTGCCCACCATGCTTTTTCCCCCAGCAAGAAACAGGAGAGAGAATCCCTTACTCCTGCCCCTGGCAAGTGACCTGAGAAAGTACTGAATAACATTAGTCTGGCCCTGTTCCCCTCCTGGCTACTGTAAAAGACTAAGCCTGTCCTGGCTGAATCCAGAACAGTAGTGAAATCTGAGCTCATCAGAAATATAATTTAATTCTCCTTTATCTTATCTTTGGAATGTTCTCTAAGACATAAATGCCAGAAATCAGGCTCTTTACAAACTTTCTATATAATACTGAAAAAAATTACAAGAAAATACCTTTGATCTATTTAATGAAGGCACTGCAGATTTTTCATTTGGAACTACAAGCATTAGTCATATTAAAATAAACCAACAAAGGAAAACCAAAAAGCAACCCAAACCAAAGCCCAGCAATCAGTACAAAGTCGATATCAGAAGAAAAATTGGCTCAAGGAGGTGAGCTGTCAGTGCTGAGCTCAGTGATATAGTAAAAGTATCTATTTAAACCTCCTGCTCTCTGAACAAATGCTATTTATTTTGCAGAAGGACCTTTTTCAACCTTTGTTTTTAGTCTCAGACTCTTTGTTTCTTCAATAAGAGCTCATCTGTTTAGGAACCTCTCTAGCTATACTTCAGTGTATACTATACTGAAGCCTTCAAACAGTACTGTTGTTTAGCCCAAATGTTTGATCAGTAATTCTTTCAGCCCTTCATGCAGAGAGGTCATAAAAGAATGACAGCAGTTCCAGAACTCCCTCACTCTGCCCCTAGATGTCTGCTCATCTGTCATTCATTCTGCAACCTGTCTTTTCCAAGCCAACAGGCATTAATTCCTGGTAAAACCTGCCAATTTTAATTCTGATTTTTAAATTTTTTTTTATATTTCCCAGTACATTTGGCACCACAGTGATTTCAAAAGTTGGATTCAAAGCACGAGGGACTCGTGCCTCTCCCAGAGAGGCAAAGCTTCTGTCTACATTGTTTTAAGAAAAAAAACACTCAGCTGCTTCATCTGTCAGTCATTCTCTTCCAGGAGAAGAAAATACAGGCACTAACAACAAAATGAGATTGCTCTCTGAAAGCAAAAAGTAAAAACTTGAAGCTTTTTTATCTCTTCCTATGATCTTCCATGATCTGTGTCTTGCTGTCAGTAAGGATATAGTTCTAAAAGCAGGGAATTGGATGAGGTTTGTTTTTTGTGCTAAACTTCCACTGCTGACTAGAGAAAGTACAGAGGCATAAAAAGAAAAAAAAAAAAAAAAAAAAAAAAAAAGAAAACAGAAGAAAGGAAGATCATATATGCTTATATTTCCTGATTGAGAAGAGAGCTCAAAGTAACATTTTGGTAGCAACACCACTGAGGACTGTTCCCCAACCAGCTCACCTTCTAAGGATACTCTAGTCCCTACATTTAATATAACTTCTTTATTCCCAAATATAACAATTGCAACACTGAAGCAGGCTGTACATTATCATCATTCTAAAAATTACTATAATAATTAATTGTTGGTGCAAATTATTTCCTCTTCAATACTGTCCATAGTAAATATACTGCTGAGTTTATCAAAGTGTTGAAGGAAATTTTCTTCCCATTTATCTGCAGTGTGCTGCTAATTAAACCGGCCTAATACTCCTGTGGCCTCAAGTTTCAAGTACTCTCAGATAAGATTTTAGGGACAGAGATGAACACCCAATAAGCAAAGAAGACACAGATCTTGAATCCTGGGGACATGTTCTGCAGCTTCTCCCAAAAACCCTTCATCTTTATCATCATGACATGAGTACACACTGTTCTGCTCCTACATTGCTCCCAATTGATCTCAAAACTCTGCAAGAGGTGCCATCCATAGCTGGTACTACCCTGAAGACTGAAAAATCAATGAGCAGAGAAAAAGTGCCATCAATTACCAACCCATTTAGGTCCTGGAGACAAGTTAGTGTTTTTTTTTAGAGAAGACATCTTGAAGTCATTTTGAAATGACACCAGGTACTATCATTCTAGATGCTGAGAAAACTAAACAGCTTTCTGTAATGACAGCTGTTCCCAGGGACAAATAACTCCAAAGGCCAGACTAAAATAAGTAAACTACCCCTCTATTTCAGTCCAACTGTGCCTAGCAAACTAACATTATGTAAATACTGCTTACTGGCAGAACAAAACATCTGCCTTTGTGAACAGATTTCAGTCTCAGGCTAAATAATACAAGGCTTCATTTTCTGAAGGGTATTTACATTTCCATGAGTAATACTGGAAGTTTAGTCCTCACAATTACTTATTTTTCCATATAATTTGGCATGATGATTGTGATGATAAAGGGCTCTTCAAAAATTCTGAAGAAAACTCAGTGCAGTTTTTCTCCTTTGATGGCAGAACTCTTCTAAGCAGCTTAACACGTAGAATGCAAAGTCCTAAGAAAAATACCTGCCCAAATAGATCTTGGTCTTTTGGTGAAGGCCCTTCAAATATCAGAGCCAGACAACTACAGAGTACCTACATGTTTGCAGTCAAAACCAACTGGTTATGTTTTAAGAAAATAGTTTTTCTTTTAAAAAGCTTCCATCATTTACCTCTTTGTGAGGTAACCAAGATAGCCCAAAGTGATATGTGGAAGAACAATGACAGTTTTTTCTGAATAGTGTCTTCAAATTTCATCTTTACCTTTTTTATAGGTTTGAGATAATCTTTAGCCAGGCCCTAGAATTCATCTCATTTGGGTATCCTCATTAATTAACATATTCTTTTTGTGGCTTTTGTAATCCTTTTCATGTATGTCTTTCATGAATAGCATGTGAAAAAAAATGATCTTGCTTTATTGGATACCTGATTGGTAGGTAATGTATTTTGTAAATCAAGAGGAAAAGTCTACTTGTGACAATTTCCCCAAAATAGAAATACAAATATTTATTTCTATCTTTGTCTTGAGAAAAATGGACTACCTCAGTCTCAAGACAGTTTCCTTCTTTCTCTTTTTGTAATGCTCCCTTCCAGGTGCATGCTTCCATACTGAGAGCCCTTTCTTTCCTGTAAAATATCTATGATCCACAGCAAAGTAACAGTCAGACTCTCCCTGGTGCTAAGGATGTTTGCAGAAAGTGTTCATCAGCTACTTGTGCATATGGAGTTAATGCACTTAAATCTGTTCAATCACTTACTCAAAGCAACAGATTTCTGGGCAACACTTGAACTCCACTTTTGTTACAAACAGCTGAGTCGGATGAGAAACTGAAGCAAATTGTCACTCACTGGAGCTCAAATGGACTACAAATAGCAATTGCATACCTTCCAGAGGAGAGATTTCCAGTCCATCTGGACAGTCATCTGTAACCTCAAGATAAATCTGTCAGAGACAGATTTCAGACTGTTTCAGACTGCTACACCACATGTCAGCTTGCACTCGTGCAGTGCCTGAAGCCAGACCTCACCCTTCCTCCTCTGCAGAGCTGGCAGAGGTTGGTACATCAAGCTGTGGAATGTCAAACAGCTATATATGTCTCCTGTCCTGGCTAAAACTGACAATGTTCATAAAGATGCATCTTTCTCACAAAACCTCTGTTGCTGGCTCACATAAAGAGCTGCTCACTGGGGCCAGGATGATCCCTGCTAGATGATCCCTGCTATGTCTCCAGGTGGAGACAGTACATGAACTTTGAAGGCAAGGAAATCAGTGCAAGACATTCCATCTTCTTTTAAAGAGTTCCATAGACCAGATGTTCCCAGGAAATACATCACTAAGTCATTGTATGCATAAGTATGAAAAAGCCCATCACAGTTTTTTTTTCCCAAAACAATGGCTGGCAACTATTTATATTTTGTTTTCCTTTCAGGAAACAATATCTCATCAGTTTATCCTCTCTTTCATGATTTGTCCTTGGATTAATGTCTCAACCATAAGTCCAGTTAAAGACCTATTCACTATCAAAAATACATCAAGTATTTTTTTTTTGTTTGTTTCTGCAGAAAGACTCTGATCTCAGAATGCTTACAAATACAAGGAATAAGGCATTATGCATAGTTTCCCCTGATCCCTTACCAGGGAATAAGAAAAAGGAGAAGGAAGGAATTTGACTATGTTTTTCCAAGTAGCTTCTGAATGTCCGGGACAGTTGTACCTAATGGATTTCTTGCAATTCATCCCATTCTCTATAAACAAAAGAGAGGAATATTTTCTATGTAGCTTGAGATGAAATAGACATAACCCTGAGCCTTCATTACCTGAGAAAGCCTTATCAGTGCAATGTGAATCAGGCCATGGCACTGACTACTTAATCAGAAATTAGCTATCAGAAGAAACAGTCCCAAGGCTTTTACCTCCCTCCTTACAACTGGATTCTTTCTTAATGATCTATCAGCAAATTTTCTGGAGTTATGTATTTATTTAAGTTATGAAACTTGTTGGAAAAACCCATGCTTCCTTACTTGCAGCTTATTTTTACTGTCTTTTTTCCCTAATTACTAGTATTCCTCTTTGAGATGCAGAATACCCAATATATGTTTACTTTTATCACTAAAGGATACGTTTGCTTTGAGGAAATACTATCCTTAGAGAAATAGGTTTCAGGATTACATCACTATATGAAGTTACGTCACCCTATGTAAGGGGATCTGCAAGTGTATAGAAGTATTATAGTATATTAAGTATTACAGTCTGAGGAATAATAAAAAAAGCATAGATAGAGGAAGTTATATGAGACTGGGAACAGAAAAGCTGGATTTCATGGCAGAGATCAGGAGTAAGATGCAGAGAGATGATGCTAAAGCCTGAACCTGCAATATGTGCCCACTAAATCCAGGCTACTGCAGTTCCTTCAAAAGAAAACTTATGGAGGGCATGGACAACAGGGAGTACTAAGATAAAAAAACCCCAAAACTGTGCAAATAGAAATAGGCTTCTATTCAGTAGCACAGGCTTCTTTAATCACTTCTTATACGAGACACATCACACTCACAGGTGTGATGGAATGAAAGTTGTGGAAGTATTATTAGGCTCTCAAGTTTTGGAAACAGGAATGAAATGAAAAATGAGTTAAAATTTTAATAAATTCAAGGGTTAAGGAAATAAGTACCATCTGATACAAGGCAGATCAGCTGAATTGCCTAGAAACCATGAGTGATTGGAAACTAAACTGGTAACCTATGTACCATCTCTGTTCAATATTAGAGGATGGTCTTTTCAGGAAAAAGAGAGAAACACAAAAGGGCCTTCACTTTTAATTGCAGATTGATGGTGTAAAACCTACTGAGGATATGCAGAGCAGGAAACATCTGGTTCTGTCCTTCTGACACATTTTGCGAAGTCTGCCAACATCATTTATACATAATTATACCAGTTTTAGCAGGACTACTGCTCTGCAGCTCTAATGAGAACAAATATATTGTAATGTTGGCAGACGTTTGTGCTTTTCTAAACTTTCTGAACTACAATGCTTGTACAAGATCCTATCTTAGGAATTTATTTTCTGGGTTGCATCATTCACTTTCTGTGTGATACAATGTAAGTACTAATTTTGTCATCATTATTTCTCTTAGGACACCCAAGCCCAGACCAGGCACTCACTACATAACAGAGCATATTGTCCATCCAAAATAGAGGGTAAAAAACTGAAGACAAACCAGTGTTCCAGGAGACAATGTCAATTAAATGTGCTTGTCTTCGACACAATAACAGATTAATAATTATCAGTTGTTTCTGGGGAGGATTACTAGGTACTGCAGCAACAATATGCGCATGAAAGGATGAGGGAAGTGAAAAGCCTAAAAATAAAACTAATGGGGAACTCCATATAGGCTTTTCGAAAAAACAAGCAGATGGGGCAAGAGGTGAACTAATTAAAGCTTGAAGCTCATTCCTGGAAAATAAATGAAAACTTATTCATTTGAATAATTTTTGAATAATTTATAAATGAAAAATTAATTCATAGAATGAGAATAGCTGTCAATGCCTTTAAAAAAGACTTCTTTTTTTGGTTTGTCGTGATAGCTACTGCTGATCTTGCAAAGAGCTGCATGAGCAAATCAAACTGGTGGGTTTTGAAGACAATCATGGCAGCAGTGTATAAATAGATGTGCCCAGGACAAAAATGTCTTTTATGGGATCAAGATGGTGTAGTAAGTGAGCTGTAAAATAACTGTGACCTTAATGAGAACTTTAACAGTGTCAGTGGATGAAAAAAACCTAAGTTTTAGAGATGGTTCTTCAAGCATAGCAAAGAGTCTAAATTAAACCTGGCATCCAAGTTATGGGTGTTTGAAACCAGTAGGAGAGGAAGAGGCTTTCAGAATTTGGAGAAGAGGCAGGGAAGAGATGGCTTGAAGGAGAGAGACAGAACTCTGTTTTAGCTGTACTGAACTTGAGATGACAGCCAAGGGCATATCAGCAAGGCATGCCTTGATCTTGCCCTATGAAGGTAATATTTTGGGGGAGAGAAGTTTGGAATGAAGCAATATCTGAGACATTCAGGTAAAGATGATAATGGAGTTTGTAGGTGAGATGAAACCAGGAGGGAATCAGAAAGAAAGGGGAAGAACTATTGGAAGTGCAGAAAATGTGACCTACAAGGAAATGATGAAGGAATAAAGATATTTTTTCCTTAAAAAGAAAGAAAAGGGAAGGTTTTTTTACTGTCTACATAAGAATGAAAGATAACTGGAAAATGGAGAAAATAAATTGCTCTCCATCACAATTGGGAAAAGAACATGTCAGTTTAAGGTAAAGGAGCACAAAAAACCTTTTCAATAATATGAGCATAAATCCATGAAGACTCTGATGTCACTTTAGCTGGATGTATTTAGAAACAGATACATGTGTAAGCAGGCACCAGAGCTAGCTACAGCTGAATTTACCAAGGTAAGATGGTTCTAATGGTTTCTTGCAGTCTCTCTTCCACATTTGACAAAATTGAAGGTCCATGAAAAGTCCAAGAATGGGACACCTTGCATGTATTCTCTGCCCTTTGAAATGTCCATAGGCATCCAGTATCATATATGCATGGGTTTTGAAAGGCTAGGAGATACTTATGAACTTCTGTAGTCATTAACCAGTAAATATGATTTTTGCCATCAGCAGCAGAAGGTCCCAGCCTTGGTGGGCACATGGCAGCCTGGGGGCTTGGGATGTGTTTGGCTCTGCCTCCCTGGGAGCTGGTTTTACTGTGGTGGAAATTGCCTGGTGGGCACGTGCCTCATGCTTGCCTACATCGGCTTCACTTTGGGCATGCCTGGGCTGGGGGTGCAGCCACTTAGATTTCTGTGTATATTTTCTGATTTTCATTATTATTATCATCATCATCATCATTGTTACCATTATAAATTTTAGTAATATTTTTATTAGATTATTTAGATAACAGGCTCACCGTAAATGGCTAGTTGCATGTATTGCTTCTTCCTGTAAGCATAATCTTTTCATATAAGAGTCTGAAGCCTTCTTCTGATTCAGAATTGCTCAGTTTATTCAACACATTATTGTTTTAGCTATGGTCAGATACTTGATGGATAATATAGACAGATTTAGTGCCATATTTCTAAGATAGGATATAAAAATTCTTTGAACTTTGAAGAACTGGGACCTGGATATGAGTGGGTATTTTCTGTGGCACTCCTATTTATTCATAAAAAATTTTGTAGCCTAAAAATAGTGGTGGAAGCCTGCTGCATCATGACTGATATATAAATTGTTTGAGCCTTCACAGTATGAAAAGCCACAACTCTTCTACAGAGGCCACAATGAATTAAACCAATAAAAGGGAAGAACTCCTCTTAAAAACCCAGCCTTGCCCTCTGGCTACTTGTTAAACATAGAATTTGACTCCCAAGTAATTACCTGTACAGATTTTTTTCTTAAATCTCTGACTAATGGGGAAAAAAATGCAGAAGCTGTCAACCTGCTGTGTCTACTGGAAACAATGACCCAGTCACACTTTCATACTCATTAACTGAATCCCTGAAAATAGGAAATAACAGAAGATAATCCAGTGTCTTGAAGGGATATTATTCCTGTTTTTCTGTTTGTTTGCATCAATATTCTGTTTTCTTCTAATTTTTACAACTTTTTATGTTTCTCCTTTTGTTTGTAAAGATTTATGCCAAATTTTTTCAACGTCTTCAAAAGCCAGAGAGGTTTATTACACAAAGAAATTTAATTGAGCTTTTCCACAAAAACCAGCTATTTCTTCATCCACTATTTTTTCATCATGACCTCTTCAATCAGTCTTCCTTATTTACCTCAGATAGTAAAGAGGGGACTTTGGAAATTTAAATTTTATATAAATTAACTTACCCAAATTATTTGCTTTGTTAAAATGAAGACAAAAATGGGGAAGTGCCAACCTATTATCTATGAGGTAAGAGTGTCTGAAATTTAAATATTTAGCAGACATTGACCATAAGTATTGTATTGTGTGCTCCTTACTCATTTTAAATTGTGGCCAGTTATAGCTGTAACCAGAAGCTGAAATGACCTGCAAGCTGTGAGCTGGTCTGGCACTGTGCATTCACACTTAATTGTTTTCACTGGTACAGTTCTGTCATTGTACTGCTTGCAGCTCCTCAGTAACCTCAGCAGAGCTCTAGAAAGAACCAGATTCTCTGACTGACCGCTGTTGAAAAACACTTGAATGAATGCCAGTTGTACTTCTCTCTTGTATTTCTTTGTCAAAACATCAAACTCAAAAAGGTCTTGTCAGTATTCATCATCAGATCTTAAACTTATGGCTCAAAATGGTCACTTCAAACTGAATTGGCAGTAGTCTCTTCCATTCTGATCCTGCTGATCAAAAAAATAATCCAAGTTGTAGAAAATTGTTTGGAAACCAAAACTCTCTGTAAAAAAGTGGTAATCACAAGTCTTGTAGGTTTTTTCCCAACTCCACCAAAGATCAGTGGAATGCTGCTTTAATTTGTAGGCATAGCATTTTGTTGCATTCTTCTCAAGTGCTCGTCATACTAATTTTAGCTTTTCTGTTTAATACAATCTGATGAAAATTCATCTGTTATTCTTTATATACTGCAAGAGATACTTAAGCACATGCAGATGATGTGGAATAATTTTGGGTAGCAAAGATGAAGAGCAACTACAAATTCTGGAGAAAGACCTCAGAATGTGGAGTGAATGGATGATAAGAGAGGAGGTGAAATTCCATGTATGCAACTATAATGGCACCCAGAGAGAAGGAAGCAATCCTAACTTCACAAGAATGATGGATTCTGAACTTGCTGCTGTCACTCAGGAACAAGATACTGGAATTGCAATAGCTACTTTTGTGAAAACATCAGCTCAGCTCTCAGTGGTGGTCAAAATAAGTACTGAATGTTAGGAATTAGCAGAACAGGATAGAGAGCAACCAAGATAACCTCCTATTGCTTCTATCTGAGTTCAGTACTATGCAAATCCATAGCATGCCTAAGCCTTAAAGGCTGCTTACATTTTTGATCCCTCTTGTTTCAGGACAGACAGAAAATTGAGATTCAGAGAAGTGTATGTGGTCTGGAGAGGGTAAGTAGGTAATGACAAATCCCTTTGCCTTATGATACAATGATGAGGGAAACCAGGTGGGAAGCTGTTCAAAACAAAAGGGAGTGCAACCTTGGAAGCACTCCTCAGCTGTGGCATTCCTCAGCCTAGAAGGCTGCAGATGCTTGAGTGATGGAAGAAATTTTGGAAACATAGATCTGTGAAGGACTGTGTAAATGTACTGGATGTCTGAAAGCCATTAATCACTGATGGGCTGTTGTATGCTTGCCTTGCTTAGGTCCTTCTTAGGAATCTCATGTGAGTGACCATCAGACAGGTTAATTAGGTCAGATATTGCCCTATTTCATCTCTTACACTGAAGAATTTGAGTGCTCTGGGTGGATGGACTAACTGAATGTAGTTTGGCAAAGGGTGGACGGATTTCCAGCATAGTACTAAGGAAACATTTTATTATTCAGTTGATACAATGAAGGACAACATAATTTTGCCTTTTCCTTTTTTCCTCACCCTTCATTTTCTTTGTTTGTTTTATTTTTAAATCTTTCTGCTTTTCCTCATCTTCTTGCTTTTAATCTCTGCTTCTCTTTAAATTATTTTTCCTTTGTACCAAACAGTCCTCCAGCCCTAAAGAAAAACAGGGCTATAAAAAGTAAGCACCCACACTGGTGAATAAACTCTGTGAAGCATTTCCAGCTTTCCTTCTTTGTTCTTGGTTCTCTACTGCGGAGCTGAGCTCAGAGTCTGTGTTCTCCCAGCTATCAGACAGAATCAGGAGATGCCATAGGGTGAGATTTGAAGGGAGTTTTGATTCTTGTTAAATGTTGTTCTTGTCTCTTATTACCATCCACTGAAGAACTTGCAGTTTGTTGTATGCTTGTTCATCAGTTGTTCAGAGATCAGGTAAAAAGTGATTCCAGAGCAACAGCACTGTCTGAGCTCCTGGTCCAGCATTGGTGGGATGTTGGTGGAGTCAGCCTTGTTGAGATGGATCTGTTGTGCTTTCACTGTTTTCAGTGTTAAGATAGCAATAACAAACATTTGGAGGGATACAAGTTTTTCTGTTTCGATCCAGACAGTGGTGCAAGCCTCTTGTTTTTTTCCAAGATGAAGCTTTTCTAATCAGGTCACCTTGGATTGAACTAATATAAACAAGTGGGGCATTGATGAATTTTCTGAAGTGCTGTACTGCTTTCTTTTAAGTGGGTGGAACTGAAGTTGTCCCATGACAAGGTCCAGTGAAAATCCAGTATTTCTTTTTATGCTTTTACTAATCTTTTTAGAAAGTGCTTTAAGTGATATATACGTAGCACAACATTCCTCCCCCACCCCCCCCCGAACTTTTCTATTCTAAAATAATCAAAAGGACTTTGGTAAATACGGGGAATGTGTTTGAAATGAGGCATGAGATGTTAATTTGGCCTCTACTCCTCTGCCTTGGCACTGGAATAGCAATTCATTGGCAAGTTAAAACATTCCCTTTTAGCTCCTGATAACCCAAACCAGTTTGAGCCCCCAAGCCATCAGTCTTTCTTCATCTACCCTTCCCTCCTTGAGGCCATTGCTGCTGGTTTTATAACAAGCAGAGTCTGGTATCATCAAACCCAGCTGCACACATGCTGAGTGATTGCTGTGACATAACAAATTGCATTTTCCACAGGCTTTAGTAAAATGCATTTTCTTTTATAATGTTACCAGAAAAAAAAACCCTCAAAACAATCAGCAAGACTTGTTCTTCAGCACTCCCTGTTACAAAGAAGGGAGCTATAAGAAAAAAAAAAAAAAATACAAGTAAAGACGTATGTTTGTTAGGTAATCAATTTCTGAGAAACCAAATATACCCTAAAGGATATTTTAATCAGATATAATTAGACACTCCATTCCTAGGTCTTGGCAGTGCTAAGGTATTCTCTGTATCTGGTTATAATAGCTGAACATCTTTGGCTTTTTTCCCCATCAGATTTCTAAAGTTTATCTGTAGCAGTCTCCACAGCAAATCACAGTGTGTAACTTTCTATCAAACAGAAGAGCTGTCATTGATTTTTTTTTGCTATAACATAAATGCCGTTGGTAGATCCAAATGAAACCAGAGTCCTGTTGTGCTAACCACTGAGTAAATACACAGATATAAACTCATCTGTGGTTTCCTCAGGTATGGTATTTGTGGATGACAACACATTATCAGCAGTCACCTGTATTAGTGTGCTCTTAAATAGATAAAACCTCCCAGTACTCTTGATGTTGAACAGTTAGGCAACATAGGATATATGTTAGTTATCTGTAATTTTGGATGAGTGATCTGAATTTGAGAACTGAAAGGAATGCTATCATTTGAAATGAAAAGACTCAATTTTGATTTTCTTTCATGATCCCAGCTAACAAATCCAAGGAGCATTTTGGCACACTCTAGGTTCTTTCCTGCTGATTTTTCAGTTGCATTTGCTATGCAGAATATGCATTTGAATTCTGTTTTGTGTGATTCTTCATAGGGAGTTCCAAGCAGAATGTAATTGATTCAGGTTTAAAGGATATTTTTCATGCTGTGTCACTTTTAAGACTTGCAGTGTACTGCAAGATGCTACTAAATACAGCAGGAACTTTGAGCTTTATTTATTTATACTATCTATTAGTTTTCTTTTAATTGCAAATCCCACTGGTGTGCAAGAAAATTGTAGGCACTTCATTTCCTTAAAAGGCTCTTGGTTGTATCAACCCAGAAATGCTACAACCCATTCTTGTTCCCGCTGAAGTCAGGAAAAAAAAAACAACAAACTTTCCCAAGTATTTGTTTTTTAACAAAACTTCAAAATGCTTACAGGTGTTCTTACTGCATCTAGAGAAGAACAATACTGCTTAATCAGCCAAGTGGGAGCCTGTGCCTGATAATCTGCTGTAAGGAATATCTAGGGTATTCCTGATTGCAGCTCCATATCTGCTGACCCTGGGAACATCAAACATCAAATGTTGAATAGAACAGTTTGGAAATTAATTTCCTCAAACATTGTGAAATAAAATTATAAAACAGCAGTATTCCCTCCATTCACATTGCTTTTGATCACAGCAGCTGAGTGAAAGCATTTATGACCATACAGGATTTTTCCAGTTCATGCAGTTTTTCCCTCAAATAATAGAACATCTCTCCAGTTTCCTCCCTAAAACAAAAGAAGTAACGATGTGAATAGTCTAGAAAACTTTAGAGAAAGCCTGAGGTTCTTTACTGAACAACCTGAAGTAAAAAGGCAATAAAATCGATTATATCATAGGGAGCTGGCTGTGCTTATTTTCTCCAAAGATGCCAGAGAACATGGTGGAAGCAGCAAGATTATGAGGGATGGAGGAACATAGTTCACACCTCTTCCAGGGTATGGAAAGCAGGAGGAGCTGAGGGTGTCACCATTCAGACACAGGAGACAGCCTAGGGAAAAACAGTCCTCACTTATCTTTCCACAGAGCTTCTTGCTTCCATGTGCAGCTGCTGTGACAGTGCATATGCTTTTGTCTTATGGAGAAACGACTATGTAAAACTCTCCCAGAAGCTGATGCTAATGAATATTGTCAGATTGACTTTTTTGGGTTTTCTTTTTTTTTTTTTTTTTTTTTTTTTTTTTTTTTTTTTTTGTTGTTGTTGTTGTTGTTTGTTTTTTTGTTTGTTTGTTTGTTTTTGGTATTTTTTTCTTGGTTGTTACATTATTTATCTTGCTATAACCAAAAACTGCCAATTGTCTACCACGTTGAGCAACTGCTTGCTATTGTCCCATGCATGCACACTTTGGAATGAATGTGTCTTTTCCTTTGTGCCTGTTATCTACTTTTACTCAAAATGAACACCTTTGGGGAGACTTTCTCTCAGAAAAGTCCTTAACATTTCAGTTAGTTTTTATCTTCTGGTCCAAGCTGCTGTGTCTCTGGGACATAATACATAGCCTATTTTTGTGAAAATCAAGGATGGTGGCAGGCATGGAGGTTTTGAGTTGCAGTTGGATGAATGTTATTTTTTTCTTGGGATAATTAAGTACTTTTTTCCATTTTTCAACTGAGTCCAATTATCAATGTCTTCGTTTTAATAGCTTAAGGAAGAAATCATTACAATAAAGAAGACAGCATTAGCCATGTAGCTCCTGTGTATTTCTTCCTTTACTCACTCTTGTGTTTTTAATTAAAATCTCTATCCCCTGCTGACAAACCCGATTGAAATCTGACATTTTTATGCAAACTATTTCATTAACAGTTTTGTCGTGCTACAACTATTTTTAAAATTTTAGCCATTGAATTCTCTGTAAACATATGGCTGATGGAAGAACAAACAGTGAACAGCCTTATTTTGTTTAAGCAGCAGGATCAGTGCACACACCAACCCCCCTGCCAGCCCTCAGCTTCTGCTCTGGATTGACAGTGTCCACTAGAAACAAGAGGCATTTCAAGGTGTGCAGAAACTAGCTCTTGGTTTCCTTTTGCTATTTTCTGGTACTCTTTAAAGCATGACTGTGGACTTTCAAGGCTAGCATGGGTTTCGGTCTCCTTCCTCTCACCTTGTGTCTTTAATGAACCCCCAAGTCTAAAAAGTAGTAAAACTAGTCAGTAATTGAATTAAAGCTTGGCCTAAGTGCAAAAAATAGTGGTTTTTTTCCTCTTCAATAGCATGTCTGCACATCCCTCCTCCTGCTTGGGTACTCTGCAATGGAGGCTTATTTATGAAACTTCAGGTTTCAAAAGTCAAATTCTGGCTTCCTAGAGCAGACTCAGGCTAGGCACTCCCTCCTCTTACAGGTTTTCAGTAACAAACAATTATTATGCAATATTTCTAACAAAGCAGTTTCTATTACTCAAAATATAAAGAAAAAAAATATTTTGAACATGATACTTCTGATTTAAATAATTTCAATAACTACAATGTTTTCAGGCTATGGAAAGGAAGGCTACATATTTAATAACTGAACTTATACTATGCAGAATACTAATTATTGCTGAGGGCAGTAAGTCAGGCACTCAAATGTTAGGTAGTAAAACTGGGTGAATTGACCCTAGTTAGATACTGGGTATGCACCAAAGCCAGTCTGTCACTCCCCTCCTCAGGTGGGCAGGGGAGAAAAGATATCATGAAGGGCTCATGGGTTGAGATAAGGACAATATTCTCACTCCTCTCTTCTCTGGCCACAATTACTTTTGCGCAATAACTTTTTTTCTTTCTTAAGTATTACATCCCAGAGGTGCTGCCACCATCACTGCTGGGCTCAGCCCTGGCCAGAGGTGTGTCTATCTCAGAGCCAGCTGGCATTGGCTTTGTTGGACATAAAGGAACCTTCTAGTGGCTTCTCAGAGAAGCCACACCTGTAGCCCCTCCACTATCAGAATCTTGCCATAAAATCCAATATAACTGAATTCAATATCACCAAGTATCCCATTTCCATCTTCCTGCAGTGCTACTACTTCCAATTTTTGTTCACTAGGGAATATAACCTTGCTTATATCCTGAGCTGACAATGTCACAATGCAGGCTGATTTGTAAATATAAGAATGAAAAAAACAACTCATAGTAGAAAATAGCTGTGCACTTTTAAATGGTCTGCCTGCAATAAATGGATGTTCTTTACTTTTCCAGCAAAGTTCACAGCTGTTTGGGAAATGGAGGATCTCTTTATTTTAGGGATCACTATGGGACCAAGATCAAAATGAAGGCTTAAAGTCTGGCAGCAGAGAGTTCAGCTCAGTTTCTTAATAGATTTTTGGTAGTGCTTACAGGCAACTTTTGAAACACATTCAAAAAATGACACTTGCTAAATTCTCAAATGATGCCAAGATGCACAAAAACTTTGTAGAACAGAGGGCTGGGCTTCCTTCCAAGTTGAAAAAGACATAGGTACCTCCTTATACTCTCATTGCTCTAGTCTGGCCTGAATTAAACTAGCAACAAAACAGGAGACCAGACTGTGAGGAGGGTGCTTTAGTGTCTGAGTAAGATCATCAAAATAACTAAATACAGTAGGGTTTGTAGAGTACATGGGTATGTGTGTGCTGGTTACTTGTTTTTATTTCTCAGTAGCAAACACTCACTAGTTTTTAATTTATTTTCTCTTTTGTCGTTGCCTACTACTGCTTCTATAGCCACTTTCAATTGCCAAGCATTTTGCTGTGTAACAACTTCAGATTACAAAGACTGGGTCTAACCAATGCCATCTAGGTCTTTCCTAACAGGAACACAGTGTAGGAGCAACTGAGGAAAATATCACTTGAACTGGACTTGTAACTTTCATTGCTGCTATCAAATGATCTGGCAGGAAGTGCATGGCTGGAAAAATGCTTACAGTATGTCACAGAGCTTGTTAAGATGCTGACTCTTCCTTCCTACAAAACCCCTCTTGACAAGTACATCTACCTTACTGTGTTCCCTGTCAGTCTAAAAGAGTGAAAAGGCAGAGAGTGAGTGAGATCTTGGTCACATAAATAAGACGTCTGTGCTTAACTAAAGGGGTAAATGAACTCTCATTAAAGACAGTCAAACTCTTTATAAGAAAACCAATTACTGATTAGTCTTTTTTTTTTTTGTTAGTCTATTTAATTTACATGCATTTTTTAGTGGATTTAAGATATGCTCAAAGCAAAACAATAAGGTTCATACAGGGGTTTGCACTAATTTAGATAAATCACTTTTTAAAAGTCACTTAGATGTTGGCCTACTTTGAGAATTTGCTATTAAATTAAATAAATATCACAGACAATTCCACTCACTTGGTAAGCTTGTTATAGGGCTCCTAGTGCTAGGTCAGTGCCACAGAAATGTTGTCTGAGTTATGAGGACTTCACAGCTGGTTAGAATTCCTTTTAGAAATTGTGAAAGTCTAATTCCATAAAAACAGGAGTTATGCCAAGTATCCTCTCTATCCACTCATGCCCAAAAAGTCCAGCACAATCTGAAGTCTAGATGAGCTGTGTTTTAGACCTTGACAGTGATTATATTTATTTAATTTATATTTATATTTATATTTATATTTATATTTATATTTATATTTATATTTATATTTATATTTATATTTATATTTATATTTATATTTATATTTATATTTATATTTATATTTTTAATTTATATTTGTGTGTGTGGGTGTGTGTGTGCTCTCTACCCAAATTCCACTCGTACTGCTGGGTGTTGTAATAACACAGGAATTCAATATTAATGATTAGGGACAAGGAGACAGAGAGGAGCAACTAATGGATTGCTAATATGTACCCTGGCTTAGTTTGAAGAGGTGTCTTGGGGCTAATATCAAAAAACCTGGAAACTTAGACTATATAAGAAAGTTGTGTAAGGCAGCAGAATATATTACCATCCAAAGTAGAGGGAAAAAAGCAAATATTTTTATTATGTATTAATTTAAAAGTCTGTGAATATTTATTCAAATTTAATAGCCCTTATGTCTCAGGTTTGTAACTTTACACCATTTCAGTCTAAATTCTGGTCTATGTAAGAGACCAGAGTTATTATTTCTACCCCTCAAACTTTATAACTAGATTTCTTCAAGGCATTCTTCATTCTCACTCCTATCTTCCTCTTCATTTTGAAAGTATCAGCTCAGGGAATTGGCTGAAAGATAGAAAAACAGACACATAAAAATTTTTTGACTGATGTTATTCTTTGTAAAATATTATTTTTTTCCTGGAGGAAATAAAAAGGTGAATCAGGAAATGGATGGCATTTTCAGATCACATGAATCAGTACCCAAGAATTCATCATTTTCACCAAATACATAACTACTTTTAGAGACTTGAAATTAGATGGCCCTTTTTTAGAACTCATATAATAACTTCTTTATCTGTCAGAGACTTTAATGGAAAGAAAGCAGCAATTACTAAAAATCAGGTCACAGATTTATGAAATTAAGTGCACGTTTATTTATATAGCTGGGTTGAAAATATCTTATGCATTCATAAAATAAACCATTCTGTTTCATAAAGAGCCTTAATAATAGAAATGCCATGAGAACTATTACTTTATTATCTTTTGATCACAAATGGTAAATATAAACCCATCAGAAGAATGTATAGGTCTCAAAAGCCAAGTTTTAGACTCTCATCTAGCTTTTCCTAATTCATAGATATTATGGAGACCAGTCAGCTTAACCTTTAAATAGAGAACTTAATGTGTGACAGTAAGTTAATGGAAAACAACAAAGTTTGCAACTATTGGCATTTACTTCCCTATTTGCTAGGACAATTAAAGTGATGCTCAGTCTGACATTGCCTACTGGGCATTACATAGCTACAGCCTTTCCTGGCCTTTTTAACAGTACTTCCCTTCCAGGCCCATCTAAGGATGAGGATGGCAAACTGAAATCCTCCAGGTCATCTGTTCTCCTGGGATGAAGATGTCATTCCTATTGTTACACATAACAACATCACAAGTCCCTGGTATTTAAATGTTTCAGACTGGTGATGATCCAGCCTTGAAAAATGATGTAGGCAGGAATGTTAAGGGCTTGCTCAACTCAAATGTAGCAGGGCAAATACTTTCCTGAATCTCAGTGGGAAAGAAGAAAGAAACAGTAATGTAGATCTGATGATTAGGTATTTCAGCAGTGTTATGTAAGTCAGGTAAATTCAAAACACCAGACTGCACAACTTTCTGTTCTTAATAATTGATTCAGGAAAGGGTGTTTGTTTGTATGCACCATTCTCCTGCCTGGTCTGCTCTGGAAAGGCTCTGGTCACCAGAAGGGCTTCTCCTCAGTAATAACTGATGTGGTTAGGAAACACAAAAGTGGGCAATTAACTGTGAGACTTCAAAGTTTTCCTCTGCCCGTTTCTCATGAATTAAACAAAAAATGACTAATGTTTTCAATGGTCTGGAAAAAGCAACATGCAGTGGTAATAGACTTTGAACTCTGTGATCATGAAGAAAGCAAAGTCCTTTCCCTGTGATGGAAGCATAACTCAAGGTTCAGTTTTACTGAAATTAATTTCTTCCTTTTCTGTTTCCTTTTTCTTTTTAACTCTACTTAAACTTTTAATTTACTGTTTCTGACTTTGTTTTTCTAAAGGGTGAGAGAGATGCTTACTATCCAAGGTGCTTTTGATGGGTAGTGTGGAGACAGGCCTTCCCTTACACTGTGACTTTCCCACCTAAACAGATGGAAATCCACCCCCTTCCCTGCTTTCTAACACTCCTTATATCCTGCCACCGCAGGAACAAGCTGAAATCTGGCTTCCCACCAAACTGGCCAAAAGCCTGAAGGTGCTGTGCAGCCTTTCCTCTTCCAACTGCAGTACCTTTACTGCTTCCACATGCTGCCATCCCTTAATATGCTGAGCTCTATTTTGTTGGAAGGAGAGATCAAAAATTACTAACAGGGAGAAATACAATGTCAGGAAAATATGAGGGAGAGGAGGAGGAGGAGCTCAATACTGGAAAAGGTGGATGCAATCGACTTGGTCTTCTAAGAGTTTTTTTTTTTTTTTTTCCCCCTTCCTTTGGCTTTGGCTGCTTTCTCCCTTGCCCTTATCATAATATTCCTAGATTCTATTAGAATATCCTTATTTATTTTGGATATAGTAACACACTGAAGCTTAGCCTAGGATTGAGACACAACTGTGCAGCTCGTGAAGAAACAAAAAACCCTCAGTGCCTACTTGCAAGGGAACGTCTGGGGATTGCATCACCTAAAATTGCTGGGCTCGCTCATTCATCAAGTTTAACTCTATAATTTAGACATAGCATAGAGTTACATGTAACGTTAAAAATGTTACATTTTGTACCCTTATTTCAAACATAGTTAACTTCACAGGCACTTTCAGACATCTTTGCCCTTGAACTTTTAAAATAAAATTAAATGAAATTAAGCACTGACATCATGATTTTTCTTCCAAGAAACTGGCACAGAACTATAAAGCCCATGACTTGAATGCTCTGTGGGTGATATACAGTCAACATGATTCCAGTGGAATTTTTCTTAGAATGTAGTGCATGTCATGAACACAGTATGATATAAAGATAGAAATGTGGTGAGTTTATTTTAACTTATATGCCTATTGTTTTGCAGCCAAACTGCAGAGGAATTTTTAGAGGCTAAAATGTACATCACTCAAGGTGCTAGAATTTTGATAGGTTTTTTGCTGGCAGTTGGTTTTGGATACAGGGTGCTTACTTTTCACAGATAAAGTAGGGATATTTTTTTTTTTTTAAACAGCAGTTGGAGAAAACAGATATACCTCCTGTTTGAAAAGAAAGTCTGAATGTATTGTAATAGGTGGAGGTACATAAAAAGTGTAGGACTTGGTGGTCTGAAGATATGACTTCATATCTTGGAGTGTTAACCCTCCAAGGAAGTTAACAGTGTGGATATGTGGATCATCTTATATCTGCACTTACTTTGATGGCAACTTTTAGATGTAAAATGAAATCTTATACTTTCTGTACAAGTATTTTCTAGACCAGAGGGAAATCACACGAGAAAGTGACCCCAGGCATTACAGTAATTACAGTAGTGGCTTCTCTAAACTCTATTGTTATAAATAAGGAAACATCATTGACTGTCAGGGTTACATGACTTTATGGAAAAAAAATGTTTGCATTTAGTATTTGGGTTATTTTTTTCTAATACCAACAAGTAATCAGAAAAAATGTCTCAAATTCCAGGACTTCATTTTAATTATAATTTCAAACTTTTGTTAGCGTTTCTACTTGAACAAGTTAATTTTATATCCTAGCCAAAGTAAAAACCTCCCTTGCGCTGGAAGTTTAAGGTAATTTGGATTTGCAACATTTGGCTTGCTGATAAGTTTTGATGCTAGTTGTTTTAATTAGCTAATTTTTATAGGATTAACCATGGATGAATTCCATGGTTTTGTTTGTTTTAATAAACTCTTACTGCTTTTCGTCTTCTGAATAGAGGTCTTGCTGTGAACAACGAAAGTCAGTTTCTGCTGCAGTTTGTAGTAGAAATGCGCAAATGCTGTAATAAAAGAAAAAAACCCAACTCTGATGGAATTAATTGCAATGAACATACGAACGAGAATAACCTCCTGGTTTAATACAGGTGAGCTGACAAAATACAAAGGCATGCGCCGGAAACCTGGTGAGCGCGAAAATGCGAACGCACGTACCTGGGGAGATGCCTGCGCGCCCCGGCCCCGCAGTGCCACGTCTCACTGTCCCACGCACGCCCCGGGACCTCCACGGGGGACTCTCCCAGGGCCTGGAAATGAACTTTTGGGGCTGACACGTCGATCGTGCTGGGGGGGGAGGGAGGGGACTGGAGGGGGCGGAGAGGGACTCGCCGGAGCTCTTACGTGGCGGCAGAAATAGCACCGCGCTGGGGCCGGGGCTGGTGCGGGGCTGCTGTTGCCTACGCGTCTCCTCGCCGGACCCCGGGGCGGGACACTGAGGCTGCCTGGCCGGCTGTGGCACGGCGGCAGAGCGGTGCGGGGAGCGGGGGGCGCGCAGCTGGGGAGCTCCCGGGGCGCTCCCGTGCCCATTCCATCCCGGGGCAGTGGCTGGTGCCCAGCTCTCCTTCGCCTTCTCTATCTGCTGCTCCCCGGTTTTGGTACATTGCCCGGCCCCGGAGCCCCGCGGAGCCCCTGCGGACCCGGCACCGGCGGCGCTGCCCGTGTCCCACCGCCCCACTCCCTCCTGCTGCCGCTGGCTGCAGCTTCCCAGGATTTGTTGTGCTTGGTTGTACTGGCGCTGAGGCTCCCCTGCTCAGATCTGATGGTAAAGGAGCAGCCTCAGGTCATGTTTTTGTGAGCTGCGGTGATTAAGGAATAAAAGGAAATAAAAATAAAAAACCCAAACCCCAAGGACAAATATCTCAACCAGTTGCAACTTCTCAGCTGGCCCGGAGGGGGGAGAGCGGGGGAGGGCAGGGAGTAATGCGAGATCGCCCCAGCCCGGGGCAGCGCCGGCTGCGGGACGAGCCGTGCCGTGCCGAGCCGTGCCGAGCCGTGCCGTGTCCCGCACCGCACCGCCGGGGCCGGGCGGCCGCGCTGCTCCGCCCCCGCGGCGGGGCGCTGGGTCCGGCCGCCGGGCGAGGCGCGCAGCTGCCGCGCCGCAAACTTGGAGCGGGCGAGCGAGCGGGGAGCGGGCGGCTCTGCGGGGCCATGGAAGCGTGAGCGGGGAGCGGGCACCAGCGCGGCGGGGAGCCCCGCCCGCCCGCCCGCCTGCGGCGAGCAGCCCTCGGCGCCTCCAGGTAACCCGCCGCCCCTCTCCCCTCCCCGCCGGCTGGGGCTGCGGGCATGGCGCGGTCCCTCCGCCCCGTCCGTGACCGTGCCGCCTCTCGGCGCTCCGCGGCGCTGCGCCCCGGGGTAGCGGGGGCTCGGGGCCGGGGCCGGGCGGGAGCGGCGCGGGGAGCCGGCAGGGGGAGCCGGCAGCGAGGCGGAGCGGAGCGCCGCTGTGCCGGGCTCCGGTGCCGGGAGCGCTGCCGGCGCTCCGAGCCCGTCTCGGGCATTGGCCGGCCCCACCTCCGAAAGTCCACCGAGCCTTTCAGAACGGGCCGCCCTTCTCCCCGAAGACGGTGCTGTTTGCACACGGACAGGGAGCCGCATCTCCAGAGGGGCTGGAAGCGGACCGCGGGCGCTCCGGCAGCGGGACCCCCGCGCCGCTCTCGCCCTCGGGGTCGCGGCCGGGGGAGCGCGGTCTCGCCCAGCAGAGTGAGGTGCGTTGCTGTCGCCGAGCCCCGGCTGCCTGGCTCTGGAACGATTCGGAGGGTTTTGGCACACTTCAGCACGTGAAGTTTGCTCAGGCTCATCTTCTGGTGAGAGTAGAAGTGGCGTGAAAGGCACCGGCAGTTGGCTAAGAAACGTGTGTTTTCTGTGGGATGTTCGCGTACTATGATCTGAATGCTCGATGTGCTTTTATTCTCGCTGTTTTATTTGACTGGACTGTCTTTGCTCTGTGGCGTGTCTGCATTTCGGCACTTTCTGAAATGGGGAGTTAGAGTTCAGCATTCCGCAACGATGCAGATGGAAACACCTCAGTCAGTTGTGTAGTCTGTCGTTCTGTGAGGATTGCTTACCAGATAAATGACAACTGTTAGAGTTTGTTGTATCATTCCAGACGCTGAGCGTGCATTGTAGATTGACACAACGATAATCTGTCCGGGATTATTCCTGGGGGGCAGCTGGAGTGGGGGGAGCTGTCAGTGCATCTGCTCCTTCAGCAGACCGGACTATTGGCAGGAGAGGTCTGTGTGTGCAGGCACACACAGCCTTGTGAAGATGTTTAGAATTTGCAGGATTATAGTTGTGAAAAACATCCTAAAACTGAAATATGTTGTTAAAGTTATAGCATGTTCCAGGAGCCCTAAGGTGATGTGTCTGAAGGTCTTACTTTCTGAAAGCTGATTAACCACTCTTGGTTTGAATTTTGGTGTAAAACCCAGACGTGATGCTAACCCAGCTAGAGTGATGTAAAGTAGATTTCTTTTTCATAGTGGAAATTACACTCAAATCTTATTTCTAGGAGTTTGAGTATTTCCTTTTTGTTATACAAGGCTGAGCCTGTTCAGTAAAGTTTGACCTAAAATTGTTGAACTTGCTGATGTCATACATATAACACATAGTCAATCAAAAGTGTATTGCTGCCTTGAGGTATGGCCCTGGGTACTTAGCTTAGTATAGTTAAAGACATTGGTAGATTTCTGGATTTTGTGCAGTGTTCCCACCTTCCTCTCCAGCAGCTACCAATAATGTAACTTTATTACATTTACTAATGAATTCACCTCATTTTCTCATTTTAATGCTGAACAGCTGTGAGGAGTCCTGCTGAGAGTTAAGGTTTTGCTCTGGAGTGTGGCAGTTTACTTCTCTGTTCGAGAGGTTGTTTTGAACTAAGTAGCGTAAACACTGGTTTCTGAGTTGTACTACTTATTCCTTGGGATGTTGTAACAGATTTGTTTTGGTTGACAAAACTGAGGGCATTAATATCTGAAGTGTCTCATTTCTTTTAATCTTTAACTAGTGCTGTTTTCATAAAATACTTACAGGTAGTAGGAGTGCCTGTGCACTTTGTAATGATCCATAAACATGGTTGTAGCAGGTTTGTTGTATTCATTTCCTGCTGGGCAGAGATGCAGAGTGTGGTAACTGTGTACTGCTGCTGTTTTCAGAAGGAAGAGTTGTGTGGTCGTTTTTTTTTCACTTTCTTTTCCCCCAGCTACTTAGGGAAACCACGTGGATTCTGACTTGTGTTGATATAGTCTTGTACAAATACAGGATTTTCAATGAATGAAGTTCATTACTTTTCAGGGAGTAACTGTACACTACAATCTGTGAACTGCAGAAAACCAGCATTATTCTCCTGCAAATTCTGGCTTTTGTGTTAGAAGTTGCATGCAGTAATTCAGCCAAGGGAGCAGCTGAGCTCCTGGGGTGAGCAGGAGCAGAGAGACCCGTTTCTGCCCTCTGGTCTGCAGCAGCTTTATCAGCAGTGTTGGCTCGGTCTGATTTCTGTGCTGTGGGACACGTAAGTGGATTGCTGATACTCCTATCAGTTGATAGTAGGTGTGTACTACCAGTACTATCTGTTGATAGTGGGAGGAGGGTGTGTGAAATCTGATACTGTGCTACTTCTTGTAAAGCAGTATCTAGTAATTGGTTAGTATGTTGCGGTGACCGACTTCTGAACAGCAGTGAAATACGATTTAGCTTTAGATTTAACATCTGGTTTATAAAATTTTGATATGCTCTTGATGTTTGGTAATGTGTGTTTTGAAGTTACTATGGCTCCTGAGATGAATTGCTATTGTTATGGCCATAATTATAGGAAGCAGCACCGAGGAGCTTCTCCTTTTCCATAATATCATTTTATGGAAATGTTTAATGGGAATTCTTGTCAATGCAGAGTTCTCCAAATTATTGTTAATCAGTCAGTTTCTCTTTATTACCACGCTTTTATCCTCTCCGGCATGTGTGTGCATTCCGATTTGGAAACAGTGTTAAGTTGCAGCCTCTGCGTTTGTTCTCTCCTAATGCGTTTTGCAAAGCTGTAGCTGCTTCAAAAGAACGAGTTCTTGGGGTTTTTTGTTTTGTTATTTTGTTCTCTTTTTGCCGAACGCTATAAACATTTTTCAAACTGACCCTTTTGAGGTATGTTTGCCAACTAGTGGCGGTAGGCTGGATTTAATTTCCAGGCTGCAGCATTGCAGCTGTGACCCGTGAAAGGCAGGTGGCACTCTGCTATCTGCAGTTCTTACAGACACCTGGGGGATGCCACAGCCCGAGCTGGGCACTTCAGGTATGGTCTGCTCTTAAATCTCTTCTTGCTAAAACGGCAGATTGTTTCCAAAAAAAGAGAAAAGGTTGGGGCTTTTATTTTAGTTTTCTTGATAAATGTGTCCTATGGTTTATTTAAGAAATTTGCCAGTTTACATCTAACTATAGCACAGTTGCTTAACATTTGTCAGGAAGGTAGCAAATGTAAACCAAGTTAATGATCCTCAACTTGCAGTCTAATTAAGTGTCCTCTTGATTTTTTTGCTAGAATGTATATTCCAAAGTACAAAGCATGCAAATCTTTTGTCACTTAGTGGATTTGATCACGCATTTATTCTCAAATTTGTGTTTTCCCTGGGGAACTTTGATGCAATCCAGTTGTCTGCTGTGTAGTATCAACTCTTTATCTCCATTCATAAACATATTAGTAAAATTAATCTCTGTTTGGGGAGATTGATTTTGGAATTTCCTACTGTCCCAGTATATATTAGAAAATCAGGCAACCCACAGAAAGCTGATGTTTATCAGTGATAGTAGCACAAAACTGGGGTTGATACATAGTCTGCACTGAGGCCTTTGCAGTGAAACTCTTGAGTTTAACTCAACTGTTGAAACTTATCTTTTCAAATATTATCTTTTCTTTGCCAACAGTTTGAAAGACTTGTTCAGAAAGTTTAAATGCTGTGTAGCATGTTAGCTGTGCTATCGTTTCCAGACTTATCTCCAATTAGCTTATCCGTGATATGAAATTGCTTGCACGGTACCCAGATAATACAGCTTTTCATTCCTTTTCCATTTTTTCTTTTTAAAATCTGAATAGATCCCTGAGTTCCAGTATATCTTAGAATTGTTGGATCTTAATTTCTGACAGAACTGTCAATCTTTTCATGGTTACCAACCTCAGTAATGGAGATTAGTTTCATTTAGGGGATGTTGATTGAGCAGCTCTGAATCTTTGGCATATAATATTCTGATTTTTTAATCCCTTGCTAGATGAATAGCAACATGCATTCATTTTGCAGTATTTATTTGGTTTAGAAGAAGCTCAGGAATTATAACTTTGAAAATACTGAAATGCAGCCTTTTCTTTCTCTGTAACACTGGGATATGTTCTTAGGCATTACTAAATATGTGTGATGAACAGATTAGACAATGTGTGATGGCTGCAGGGTTGGCTTGTAAATATGAATTGGGTGGGCTGAAGAAATGGGCTGTACTGTGAATTGTATTGATTTTCCCACTTCTTTTCCCCACCTCCCTCCAAATTTCAAAATTGAGCTGCTGTCTTAGGTGCTGTCCTCCTCTGAGTTGGTAGTCTAGTTGGAAACCTAGAATGCTGTTGAAATGTGCTTTCTTGTTAGACTTAGGTTTAACTGGGAATCAAGAATGCTTAATATAAAGTTATATAAGGCCTCTGTAGCCAGGGAGAGAATATTTTAATAATCCTGGGCCCTGTTGTTCTGACCCACAGCATCTTATTGCTGAGTCAGTCGTTTCTGTAACTGGTGAACTCTACAGACAAAGGCATGAGAATAAGTATTTGTTTGTAGTTTTAAAAGTTGTTAGGCAGTTCTTCACTGTGTTTTCTTCAGAATACAGTCTCTTGATAAATTCCTGTTGCCTTTTTCTTTCACTGTTTGTACATGTTTTTTCACCATCTGTGTCATTTCAGTGACCTGCTTTCACTGGAAGCCCACTAACATTTGCATTGGCAACCCTCCCCTAGTTATGAAGGACATCCTTGTGGGAGCATGGCTGAGGTGACCTTGTTGTGGGAGAAAATGTATGGGATGAAACTATTTCTGTTGACCTTGTACTTGATCGCTAAGTACTCGAGGAAAAACTCCTGGCCTTGCCAATTACAGGAAGATAGGCCATGTGTATTTCTTTGTGTCTCTCAGTGTCTGGCAAAGTTTTAGAGTTATTTTTAAGTTTTACAGAGTCATAGTCAAAGGTGAAAACTGAAAAGAAATTATCCACAGTCATTGGGTTATGTTACTTAACATGAGTTCAGTTGCTGATGGTCTCTTCTCTTGATAGTCTCACTTGCTTTCTTATTCTGAACTTGCAACAGGGATATATGGTTATTTTCTTAGTTTTTGTCATGTAAACTCTGTGTGTCTATAGTCCAGATTTTAGCTGCTTCTCATGCTCCAGTGCATGCTTTTCCTTGTTGCTTTTTAAACCTAAGCAATGATACTGAAATATCCAGAAGACAGTATGTACATGAAATTGTTACTACTGTCAGATATTATGTTACTCAATGCTCAAAACAGGACTCCTAGCTTAGCCAAAAGGTGGGACTTCAGCTTTGGATAGTTTTCTAATAGTGCTCTTCAAGGTGTATCAGCCTGGGGTAGGACAAGGGCCTGATGACTCCTGTGATCCTCATCAGTAGCTGTGATGCTGAAGTTGCTAAAGTTGATGTTGGTACTGATGTTGTTGTCTGCTGTGCTCGTTTTCTGACCCTGTAAATCCAAGTCCTGGCTCTCACTTGATAAAATACTTCAGAAAAGCCCAACCAAATAGAGAACCTCCCTAATTCCTGTCCACTATTAACAACTCTGTTTGTGACCTGAACACTGTGTATGCTGTGATTCCTGAAGGCAGGCAGATATAGATGGAGGATGCTGTGCCATCAGAGTCAGAGAATGAGTGCTGTTGTGTTTTGTTGTCCTCCTTGGAAATTGTGGGACTGTGTTAGTCCATTGCCTACTGGGTCCTTTTATTGTGCCAGCACAGCTATTCATTTGGAATCACAGTGTAAACAGTGTTAGGGAACTGATTATCTTAAAACTTTGCCTTTGTACCCATGGCCACCAATCCCAGTGAGGCCCCACAGGCACTGGTCTCAGTGTAAGTGCAGGTGTGCAATGACTATTGTCAGGTGGGGAAGGAGGGGAGAGGAGGGCTGGGTGTGCAGAATAGGATTCTGCTTGGTCCCTCAAACAACAATGGAATGTGTAGGATTTTGCCTTGGTGTTTTAGAGTGTATCCAGCTTTTCTTTATGTCAGCTTTGTAGCAGGCAGCAATCTCTCTTGTGGAGGCTGCAGATGGACTGAGGCACAGCTGTGTGCCTGTCTTCACCAGCCTAAACTCGCCTCCTGAGGAGTGAGGTACCTGAGAGGCAACGCCTCATTGCTCTGCCCTTGACTGTGTCACAAGTGGGGAAATTCAGGGTAATAACCTGTTAAACACCGAAGTTCAGTCTTCCAGAGCTTGTCAGCCAGGCCTTACTCTACTGAAAAATGATAATGGATTCTTATGCATGCTGTTGGAATTGATAGAAAGCCACAAAACCCTTCTACAGTTATGTGCCAGGAGCATGATTACATGTGTGCAGTTCTAGGGACACACAGGAGGTGAAGTTGGTGTTTGTGGGAAGGAAAACTTCTCTTGATATATATGGGTCTGAAAATGCTGCTACACTGGGCTTTGGAGACTTGTCTAACTGATGTAATTCTGTTGTAAGTCTTGATCAGAGTTTACAGACTTTCTTGAATTGCTGGATTTTCCAGTTTATCTTCTATTGCTTTCCTGAGTGTATAGTGTCAGACTCTACCTAAGCATTAGTTAAATCTTTAATATAGAAGGAAACTCAGTGAAGTGTGGGCACCGTTCTTTAATGGCAGTTAAAAAAAAAAGTGTAACTATCAACAACAGCAAAAACAGATCTGGGCTCTAGAGCTGGATTGCTGTTCTTTTGGTTGTTATCTATTGTTTTAAATTAAATTAATGGTCTAGGTGGAGAAACTTGATTTTTTTTCCTCTGGTATTCTTTCTTTAAGTGAGTTTGCAAGTAGCTTTGATTAGAAAATTCCATTTTTTGCTCACTTATCTATAACTGTCAGGGGAGATTGTTTTGCAAATTTATTTAATCTGAAGGCCAACGAGATCAGTATCAAATTTTGAAGAAAAATAATCTTGAACTAGAGGCAAACACTTGATTCTCACATTTAACTTGAGTCTTTATATTTTTCTCTCAAACCCATAATCATAAAGTGCTCTTAAAATAACTTGAGCAAACATGTTATTTTTCTTAGAGTACCCTTATGAACTCATTGCTGGCAATGGCTATCAGCCTCTTGGGAAAGGGACATATTGGTCTTTTTATAGTATAACTGTTGACAAAGCTTGTCCTTCAGCTTCACTTGTAGACCTGCTGTGTTGTAATTTTTTCTTTTTACTAGAAGGCTAAAAAAAGGACTAGTCCACTGTGGAGGCATAGCACTAATATTTTATTAAAAGGAAATATAAAACTTGTTTAACTGGAAATATAGGGAACTCCATTTGTTTGTGAGGAACAACTCATGTGCTTAACTTACCTTTCAGATTTACTGTGAATTCTGTATAACCAGACCTGATGCATAATTGCATGTGCTTGTTTGTTTTTGATTTAGCATTTCCCTTGAAAAAGTCATTTAAACAAGAGGTGTGGGGTTTTTTTCCTGCTACTCCCATCAACATTGATACTTTTTATAAGCCCCAAATTTCTAACAATGCCAACACTGAAAATTTTGAAATGTCATTCAAAATAAGCGAAGCAGTTGACACCAGGCCTGTTCCCAGCACACACTGATACCTTCAAAGATCTATCTGTAGCTGTGGATGTAGTCTAGAGAACCTGATTACAGATGAAACTTGAGGACTTAGAGGTTTCTAGTTTTAACCAGCTTCTTGCCAAGTTGGGTGCTTGTCTTCTCTTGCCACTTTTCTACATTGTGAAAAGTGTTGCTTTATGGCATTTGAGTACCTTGTCTCTCCCTTGAGTATTTGGGAAATAAAACTTTCTAAGCTTTATAAGAAATTTTGCACATATTGAATGTTCTTGCTTCCACATAAAAGCTTACTTTCTACAAATCAATCCTCATTTGAAGGATAGTGTTTCTGTGTTTGTATTAATATCTATAGATAGTTGGTAATTGGAATGACCAGTCTTCAAAAAACCTGTCTGCTCCTGAATATCATTCATGTTGTCTTTTAGGTATTTTAATGCCACTTTTCATTGCAAAACATTAAGAAGAGAAAACCCCACAGCCTTTGGCTTCATAATAGCATCTGGTTTTACTTCCATAATTGTATTACTTGTCCTAAAAACATTAAGGTTGTATGAACTGGGGTGCTCATAGAAGCCTTACTTTTGTGACTGAGTGGTAAGGATTTGAGTAAACAAGAGTTAGTATTATACTGTTCAGGTTTACATGTCATATTGTGATTGAAAGAAGTTTTGAATTGCTCTGTCATGCAGCCAACTAGGGAGAAAGTGATGAGCAGAAGATAATCTCTTCAGCCTTAGCAGTGGCAACTGGTATATAAACTAGTAGTTTCTTCTTCTGAAATATTTCATTTGGCTTTTTTTTTGCAGCAATAGTTCCCAAGATTCACCATTTAAACAGCATTTGGGCTTACAACTGTAGTCTTTATTTTGCAACATGTGGAATATGTAAAATTTTCTTAAGAAAGAATGTTCATTGATGTTTCATCTTTGTATACTTTTAAGCCTAAACAACAAGAAGGGAGATTTAATCCATGAAGCAGAGAGTAGCTAACAAGCAAACTTTAAGTTATGTCCAGGTGTTAGAGGAACAAATTACTTGTTGGTAGAGTTGCCTTGTTAAGGTGTAGGGCTTGACATCCTTCTCAGACCTAGGGGGGAGGTTAATCAAACTTGGGACAAAGGATGTTCACGATTGATAGTGAACACACAGAATGTAGAATTTAAGGGACATGAAGACATCTGGAAGAACTCTCAAGACAATGAAGAAACTAACAAAACCAACTCAGCATCTGTGCTGAAATCATCCCTGTCTGGGTAAAAGGTAATTCTGGCAGGGGCAGACTGCAGCCACCAACTCACAGACCAATGACCCGAGAAACCCAGTGACTCCAAAGAAGAGAAACACTGAGCATGGGACTAATTAGCATGGGAAGCAAGATAATAATTTACCGACAGAAGATAAAATACTAATTAATAAGAGAACTATGTAACTTGTAGCCAATGAACACTAATTCCTTCGTTTGCTAAAATGTATAAATAGTAAAAAAGTTTTGATAGTTGGCATGCTTGATTTGTGTAGTATCACTGATCACCCAGGCTTGTGCAACTCTGAAATAAATTGGCAATATCTCTCTTGAGTGTGTAATTATCGAATTGTTGCACACTGGGTAATGAATAGAATTTTTCTGGACAACATTTACATGTTGGTCCCAAGAACTCATCAACAGAGAAAGCTGTTGCATCAGTTTTCTGTTATCCAGTTTTTCTGGGGGGTATACCTAGCTGTTCAAAAAATGAATGGAAATATAGCATCCTTGCCCCAAGGAATCTATGGATGGAATTGGTTTTGTCTGGTAAGATCACTCCCAGTGCTTTCCACTGTAGCTCAGCATGGGAAGTGAAGGATGCAAGTCAACATGGAGAATCATTGAAATGATAAGATACTTCTCATACTTTTGGCAGTAATATTTTCATAATTGCAGAGCTACATAAAAGATTTTGTAGACTCTGTAGTTTGTATTTAAATATCATCTCGGAACTGTTTCCTTTAAACCTTCCTTACTCAAAGTTCTACTTCAGTAAGTCCTGAAAGATTTACTGCTAGCTCCTTCCAAGTTTCTAGTGTTTCCAGACCTGTTGGAATGAGTCCAGAAGAGAGCAGAGCTGGAGCACCTCTCCTGTGAGGACTGACTAGGAGACTTGAAGCTGTTCAGCCTGAAGAAGAGAAGGTTCTGGGGAGACCTTGTGGCACCTCACAATACCTAAAAGGGGCCCATGGGAAAGCTGAGGAGGGACTCTTTGCAAGAGCAGGTGGTGACTGGACTAGGGGGAATGGCCTTAAGCTAAAGGAGAGCAGATTCAGATTAGATATTAGGAAGAAATTCTCTACTGTGAGTGAGGGTGGTGAGGCACTGGAGCAGGTTGCCCAGAGAAGTTGTGAACACCCAGTTGTGGAGGTGTTCAAGACCATGATGAGGCTCTGAGTAACCTGGTCTAGTGGAAGGTTCTCTGGCCATGGCAGGGGGTTTGGGACTAGATGGTCCACCTGGAAGGTGGTTGTAGCAAGGTAGAGGTTGGCCTTTTGTCCCAGACAACTAGCAACAGGACAAGAGGAAATGGCCTCAAGATGGGCCAGGGGAGGTTCAGGTCAGACATCAGGAATAATTTCTTCACTGAAAGGGTGATTAAGCATCAGAATGGGCTGTCCAGGGAAGTGGTGGGGTCACAGTTTCTGAAAGTGTTCAAGGTGCAACTGGATGTGGCACTCAGTGCTGTGGTTTAGTAGACAAGGGGGTGTTCCATCAAAAAAAGGCTGGAGTCCATCTTAAAGATTCCATGATCTTTAAGGTCCCTTCCAAACCTAATCAATGCATGATTTAATGAATCTGGTGCCTTATGCAGTGTGGCATAAAGCAAGCTGGAGACACAAGCTAACTGCCCTCCTCTGGCATTTCTGTTACAGGCAGCTGCCTGTAACCTGTAGGTGACATGTTCCATTTGCTCAAAGTTCTGACCCATCAAAGGAAAATGAATATAATCCATCTCTGTAATAAAACTACAGTGTTGACAGATATTTTAGTAATGTGTGACAAATGTATATGAATTAAATTAACTCTGTGCTAGACAGAGCTCATTTGAGCAATCATTTCTCTGTAGAAATTGTTGGGTAGGGCTCAGTGACCAAAATTATTCTAGCTAGATAACTGGTTCATAGTAGTGTTCCCCTCTGTATAAAACTTATCTATAATTTAAAAGATTCATATTAATAGTAAAATGTATTTGTGACACTTGTATTTTCCCAAAGAACTCTTTGCAAACAGAATTTATAAATGCTTCCTGGTTTATTCTATGAATGGTCAAAATTAATCTCACCTTACAGTTCTTACATGTGTTTGTAGGGGTCCTTGCTTGGGGGTAGGTCTTTTTTTCCCCCCTCTCTACACACATGCATTCACCACATTTTTGCAGTCCATTCCAGTTTGACAAGCAGTGGCTCTGGCTAGATAATAGATAATAATCTCTTCATTTGTATTGTCAAATTGCTGTTGTAGTATCCCACAAAGTAACAGTGGTGGGACAGAGAGGCCTTTCTGGTGGGAAGAACTTACCAGCTTCAGTCCAGTGGCTCCTGCACAAGATCGTTCTGAAGGCAGAGTGAACTGAAACAGAGATCAGGACACTGTTCTGATAGTTGATAGTTCTATTTTGAGCTCTGAGGAGCTCATCTCTTTGAAGAACAAAGACATATTGGTATCAAATATTGATTGTGTAATATCCAAAATTCATAAACTTCTTAGCTTTATTCTGGCAAGCTGGACTGCAGGGATAAATGCAGCGACCTTTGCTGGAGAGTGAAAAAAAGTCAATAAAAGAAATGTCATTTGAATTAATGTTTCATGATAAGTGGGATCTTTTAAAGGTGGATGTGATTAAGTGATTTAACTGGATTCAGAAAATACAATTGAATCAGAAGAATTTTTGTAAATTGTGAAGCTGTGTTAATTAAGATGAACCAGAAACATGGACAGGCTAATTGGACTACACTAATGTACACAGATATTTGATGTTTTAATACACATTTCTGAAAGCTGATGAACACTTTCTAAGTGCAAATGTTTCTGATTTGATGGTATATCTTGCCATGCACTCTTACTGTGATTGAGTCTTTCTGTTCTTTAAGATTTAAGTGAGTTGTTACATTTTAATTTCTAAGTTCTTCAGGTTCTGCTGCCTCAAACTGCAGCTGTAGTTCTGAAAGTGGCATCAATAAGTCCTAGTATTGTATTTCAGATAATGCACAGTAATATATTGGTTTTGTAGGGCTCTTAATTAAAGGTTAGGCTGCTTAATGTTTATGAAAAGGGTTGGCATTTAGCACTATTTCATTAAAAAAAAAGGAAATAAAAGTTCTACACTGTTTGTTATCTACGTTTTCGATTAGCAATGCTAATAAAATGAGCTCTTATGCTCTGCTGAGTTCCTTTTTGCTGTGTGCACATTTTATGGCAAAGTCAAATCAGAATATCCCTTGCTTCACTGTTTAGTAATTTGGGTCAGTTCTACTAGATCTGTCCTGTGCAGGACAATGCCTAAGGTGTAAGGCAGGCTGGGGTACTCCTGCATTCTGCTTCTGGGTTAAATGTGTGTGGATGTATTAATGAACAAATGATTCTCTAGCAGTGCTGGTGTAGTTAGCTGATCCCTCTCTGCTTAATCCATCAACCATAAGAGCGTGCTGTGAATTTTTAGCTGGGTGGAATTACTCTTCTCTGCTTTCACTCTGCAGGGAATCAGCCAAGATGGTGTCCCAGCAGGGGAAACTGTGTCTGTGAGCAAGCCAAAGGTTGCCATCAGCATCTTGCCAAATGTCCTGTTAGTGCTATCACATCTAAGACATGCAGGTCACCTTTCCTGCAATCCCCTGGCCCAGGCTGAGTGTATTGCTGTCACTGAACTCTGAGCAAGCAGGGGGCTTGGCCTGGCAGGAGCCTGCTGTACTCACAGAGCTGTCAGCTTTTTTTCCTGCTGCTTTGAGTCCTGAAGCTCAGGACAGAGAGGAGCAGCTGCAGTTGTGTAGGTTTCAAAGAGCAAAGATAATGATGTAGGTGGTGGGCAAGAGAAACAGCTGGTAGAAAGAACAGGTGGGATAGGATGTTTGGGTGAGTGGAAATAGAAGGCTTCAGAGGAAACCAGAGCCTGGGTGCTATAGGAGGACAATGTGGTGGGAGCCAGTAGATAGGCAGCTGCAAAATTGTGAAAGCCTTTCTGCCTTCTCTCCAGCACCCCACTGGGGGCACAGTGGTACCCTCTTAGTCTCACCCTGACTGCTGCAGCATCAGACTCACTTTGGACTAGAGCAAAACCCAAGGCTCCAGCTAACCATGTCTACTGCTTTTCTTAAGTGCTTAGAGGAATACAATTAGCTAATGAATGCTTAACACAGGGTTTCTCACACACATAACTGCAGGAAACTTGATGGCTCTGTTAATGTAAGTCATTGGCAGGCAGGAGGAGTTGCTATTTAATAGAAACTACAGAAAGTTGGAAAACTGGGATGGGCTAATTGAAGTAATGTCACCAGCTCTGAGGGTGGACAGTTCTCATTTGTGTGTTGAAGGCTTGTGGAACTACAGGACTTTCAGCAGTTCTCCAGGTATGAACTTCCATGTACCTTGTTTTATATCTGTTTTGTGTTTCTTTTGTGAATTATTATCTGCTTTGCAGTAGAAGTCTAATGTGGATGATATGATCCTACAGACATGTTTTGGAAATAAACAATTTAATTTTTCAAACTTATTAAATGCATCCTGATTTCTGGAACCCAGAAAAGATCAGCAAAGCCATCCCATAAATTAAATCATGCACTCAGTCTGAAATTATAACAACTTTGTTTTATATCTTGGATAGAGGTCTTTGGTTTAATGTGGTTACTTAATAACCCAGACTCTTTACTCTCCACCTTTTATTTCTGAAAAAGTAAAAGTGTAATGCTTTTTTTTTTTTTTTTTTTTTTAAATTGTTTTTACCAAAACAGTCAAAAAGCCAATAGTTTCATTTATCTGAGAACTTAAGATTGTCAGGAGACCTATGAAATATTAATGCTTAGTTTGGTGTGGGAATACAGTTGAAATAGATTGGAAAATCATGATGGACTTCTGCCTGATTTCTATTTATTATGGTGAATATGGAACACAAAATATTTGTTTAAATTATCTGTAATACAAAGTGTACTCTGAGATAATAGTAAAAAATTCAATACAGCTTCTTTATTCCACTGTCAGTATATCCAGTCTTTCCTTTTTTCTCCTGTGTCTTTAAATATCTGCTTGAAAATCTTTCAAAGGTAGTTTTATTAACCTAACATAGTGCAGATGTTGCTAGCTTGAGAAATAAGTCACAATGTCTTGTAGTATTGTGTCAAAAATATCATTTAGAGGCTTAGAATGAGGGGAGCAATTAAAGAGCAGTCTTCACTATGAACAAATGTCAGAGACTCCTCCAGGGCTAAGCTGCTTCTGTGCTATATTCATTAATTGCTCTTTGGAACGAAGGCAGTGTTGATGAGTGGGTTTAATTAGACATACCTGAGAAAATCCACAAAAACAGATCAGATGTATTAGAATGAAAGATTTGCATTTGATTTAATAAAGACCTTATCATTCTCGGGGGGTTTTATGCTTCATGTAACTGTTTCTGGCTGACATTTCTCCCTAACTACTGTGTTGTCCTCAGTGGAGAGTGGCACAAGACAGGTCTTATGGTTTGCTTCAGGATGCATGCCAAATGCCATGCCCATATTTAAGTCTCTATTATTAAATATGTAATTAATCTGTCATAATGTAAGACATCTCTCAGAACACTCTCAGTCTACCTGTTGAAAAATGGCAGGAGAGGGAAGAAGCACATGTGAGTAGAAAGATAAAAATCTTAAACTGCTAAAGCTCATTCCAAATTTGCTGACCCTATAACCTCATTAAAAATACCTCCTTGGGAAAAATCTCTCTATTCATATGCTAAAAAAAATAAACATATATAAATCTGGATTGTTCAATGTACTTCATGACTTACAGATCTAAATTGAAATTTGATGAATGGTGGCCCCCAAAATCCATGTTTTTATGTGAAATACATGAAATGCATGTGTCAACATGGGGTTTTTGTTACATTTTTGATTCTATTTTGATGCCTGGGTGAGTCTGCCTATAAGGAGAAAGTTATTTCTGTATCTTTTCTGTGCATTGAAATGAAAATTGCAATAATATATAAAAAATACTATTTTCTTTTTGTTTTGATGAGAGGGTTCAGGGGAAGGGGACCCTTTTTTAGTTATATTTTATATAGTTATAAGGTAATAAAGTTATGCTTTTAGGTATTTATTTTAGTTTTATTTGTAAGTTCTATTGTGTAAAGTCAATCAGAATGTGAAGAACAGTTTGGTGAAAGTATTTGTAGTTTGCAGTTTTGAGCCAAAAGGTAACTGGAAGCTTTAACAGCCTTTCAGTACCACTTCAGAAATGGAGATGTGCCATTGGACAGACATGTCAGAACTTAGTAAAAATAGCATATCCTGCAGTGGGCATTCATCCAGAAATCTAAAATTAGCATTGTACCCTGGATATAGTACTGCAGGTGGTCACAAGCCCTAAATTGTATTCAGTACCCTCTGTTATTCAAGCAGGTCTCAAGACACTTATTTTAAATATTTTATGGTTCTATGCAAGGCTACCTTACTGTTATTACTGTTGTTCTTTATATGGCATCAAAATGTGAAAAGTGTTTCATAGGAATTAAAACAAAGCCTTAACCAGGGATGTTTAGCATCATGTTCTGCATGAATGGAAGTCAGTGGCACAATTCCAGCTGACTTCAGCTGGGAGTATTAGTAAATCCTGACTTCTTTCTGATAATATATATAAACATGCAGCCAGTTGGCAAGTTTGAGTGTGATTTATTTCACATTATTCTGTTTTGCTTGTAGCATTCCAGTAGAGTTTGGCCAAGCATGCTTGAAGAAAGGTCTATCTCTGCATTAGGGGAATGTAAAGCTTGAGAAACAGAGCTTGGGTATTATGGTTTGATGAATTACTTGAATATTTATGCAGATTACAGTAGGTTCTGATGAGTGTCGTATGGGGAAACTCTGTACTGACCTTTCCATTATTCTGCACTCTTCTTCCTGTTTCTGGAACAATAGCAGGACTTTAATAGGATTGTTAATGACTGTGGGCAGCAGGTTTCTTTAAAACCCATTGGAATGACCTGTAGAAATAAGGTAGAATTTTCTTATGACATAATTACTGAGTGCAGGTGTTAGTTATTGTGTTTGTTTTCAGATAAGGTAACAAGAGCATACGTTTCTCACTCTCTCTATAGAAGTCTGTACGTGTGTGGGCAGGGTGTGGGAGAGAGACAACAGAACTCTGTGTGTATGTAAATATTCTCCTAGAGGACAAACACATGGGAAAAAGATTTTTTCCTTTTTTTTTTTTTTTTTTTTTTTTGTATTTTAACTATATGTGATTATAATTTTTTAATTCAGAGTATATTACTTAATATTTTGGAGGTTGTAAAGAGACTTCTGACTTTTTAACATGATCTTCAAGGTTAAAGACTACTGCTTCACATTTTCAGAGTCATCTACAGATCTTTATTGCTTTGGTCATAGGTTTTTTTACAGCAATTCCTTTATTGAATACTTGTGAGTATTCCAACAGCTTCTTGAATGATAAAAGAAATTATTAATTCTTAATTTAGATGATGTCTGATATTTTCATTGCTTTGTCTTGTAAGAGTTTAGGTAATGCTGGGATGAGGAGGTTGGATTTTTAGGTATAATATTCATGACTAAAGAGAAGCCATTCATTGCACTGAAGGGGCACAACAAGTGCAGTGAGTAAGACAGAAGTGTAATTTCTCCAAAGATTCATAGCAGAGGCTTATTCTGTTTATTTGCCATAGTAGATTAGTGGCAGGCTTCAAAGAGTGAAAAGATTGAGCAGTACTTGTGCTTTGCAAGCTGATGGGGAAAACCCCTCCAAATATAAAATATTTAATAAAGGTAATTTTAAGTGATTGCAAATGCATCATGTCTTTATGGAAATGGAAGTGCTCAGTGGCCTAAGCAAGTTTGCTTTTTTCATTATAGGTCTTTGCTATTGTAGGAACAATAACTGAACAAAAACAAAATTGGGAAGAAAAGTAGGATCTCTCCTTCTTCCTTGCATCTTGGAGGAGCAGATGTTGCAGCCATGGAAGTGAGTGGTGTTACAAAGGCAGGAGCCACAATGAAACTTAGCTAGAAGCAGAAGTGAGTTCTAGATTTCATTTTCCAAGTGGAATTGATATATGTGTGTAAATGCAAGCACCAAAAAGAACCTTCTAAGAAAGTATTCAGTACAGGATGAGTTTTGGGAAAGCTGAATGCTGTGTCATGAGATCTAATGAAGTTGTAGTTATTTTCTTAGCATGATACTTATTATAAAAGCATATAAATTACAGATGGAAAAAAAAATGCGCTTATAATGCCTTTCTCCTGTCTGGGGAAAATTAATTTGTACAAGCTGCTTATAAAACCTTTTGTGAAGGAGTTCAGACTGCTTCTGTGGAAGGTGCTGTATGGCTAAGTAGGTCAATTATATCCAAGTTCAGTCAACTTATCTTAAAAAATAATGTAAAAAATTGAGCACTAATGTACTTCTAATTCTCTGATAAAGAAAAAAATCCTGTGCTGTTCTAATGTTAACCTGGATTGCAATGAAAACAATTGAAAAAAACCATTTAAGATAGAAGAAATCGGAACAGTTTTGGTTTTTCAGGCCTTTCTTTTTTTAAAATTTTTATAAATTTTTATAAAATTCTGGCTATGATTTCAGGGAAAAAAAAAAAAAAGAGATGAAAATAAGGAAACAGCACCTCCCACCCCTTCCCTGAAAATGACCATTTTAATTCTTATTTAAACTTCAGCAGTTGTGTTTGCCTAGATGGGGACTAGAGAAAAGAAAACTCTTGAAGGCTGAGCTTGTTCATGGACTCTGCTTCCCCCTCAGTAAATGCACCCTGTGGGGGCAAAGCATTTTCAATTCATCTCTCTGAACAACCACATCTGTGGCTTAGATGGCTCATCTCTTTTTATAGAAAGGATTTAAGCTTCACAGAAACAAATTATTCCCATATTGTTAGTTTTTGCACTAATTTTATACAAAGATGCTTTAGATGTGGGGAAGAAAGTTCTTCATCTTGTTTAGGTGACAACTGGAGACTTACATGAGAAGTAGAACATGTGACTAATTCTTTATGATATGACATTTTAAAACAGATTGACAAACAGCTTGAATGACATTTGAAAAGAGAGATGTTTTAAGAACTCACTGCCTTTGCTGTATGTAAACACTGCTGGGAGAAAAACAAGCTTTTGTTTAAAAAAGAAAAACTATGACGGGGAGAAGAGCAAGTTATGCCTTAAGCTGTTTCCTTGTATGATTAACACCTGGACTGTCTTCAGAAAATGGCATGTCTTCTGCTTTTATAATTTCAGAGTGGTTATTGACTGAGCAGTAGGGGGCTTTTTTTCTTTATCTGATACCTTACTGAGTTCTTTGCAGCCTCCTGATTCTACTAGGAAGTTAAAATTGCAATTTTAGCTATCAGATGTAGAAATCATTAACAACATTTATTGACTTCTAAACACTCCTCTGTTATCTTGATGCTGTCAGATCACTCTTGCCCACTTTCTACAAAACATAATTGAAAACAATGAAATTTCTTAACTTTTGTGGACAGGTTACAGACTGGAGAAGATTTTTATCTGAGAACACATCATTCAAGATGAAGCTATAAGAAACTGCATCTGCTAAAGGTAAGAACAACTTTTAACAAAGAAATCTCAAAAAAACCCCAAACCAACCCTGTGTGCCTTTTCTGCTTTGTCCTTTGCATTAAACTAAGGGATGTTTTGTAGAGGTCAAATAAGAAAGTTGTAGTGGAAGTGGCACAGAAATTCATTCATGCTGACTTCAGATTTCGAGATTTCAGTATCTGTAGCTTCCTTGCATAGCTCAGTTCAGTTTCACAGTAACAATTAATGCTCTGTTTTTGATTCTTTAGGTTTATGTATGAAGCTCCTTTGAAACAATAGGATAGATAAGCATTGCAACTGCTTCAGGTGAAGAAATGAGTGAGAATAATTAAATGCAGCTTTATTGTACTTATTTATTGAAGAGCATTCTCCATGAGAAGTAATAATATCCTGTCAACTAAGAAATGAAGAAAGGGTGAGGAGAGGATTATTTAAATTAAAAAGCAAAGAATCTTTTAATAGACCAGAAAGTAGGACACAAAGCTTAAAAGCTAAAAAGGAAGCATGCCGTAAAAATGTAAACTCTTTTTTGATACATTAGCAAATCAACATATTTCTCTCATATTTCCCTTTGTATTTGGAACCAAAGCTACATACAGATACATCTTACTGGAAACACATGATTTTTAATTAGAACCTTACAAGTTTCTTTGCATATTAAATATAACAGAGGAGTTCGTAAATTGAAATATTTTACTGTTAGAAATAAGGTAAAAAGTAAGCTGGATGGTTTCAGTTTTAAATACTGACTTTGACAGTCAGGGTATTGTTTTGGAGTACATGTGAAAATTGGGAGTGGTGACAAAAATGTGCTGTCTAATGCTGTGTAATAGTATCAGTTTGGAGCAAGCCTTTAGCCTTCTTGATATGGATTATATCTGTTCATGACATGGCTGGAACCTTCTTCCTGCTCTCCCTTAAATTGCATGTTGATAAAGAAAATAACACACTAGATCTGTTTGCTAAGTTTTGTTTCCTTTTGTCACTTTTGTGTGCTTTTGGTCTCATAGATTGTCCTCCTCTGTAACATCTTCTACATAGAAGCCCTGTACCACAAGACACAGGGAGCTTAAAAGGCTCATCAAATATATGTACACAAACAGTATTATTTGTCCTGATCTGGAATCTGTCTTTATTATTATACTTTCTGAATGCTCAATGTGTTGTACTGCCAAAGGGAAATAATTCTCCCTGGCACCCCTTGTGTTTTGTTCAATTTAAGCAGGTTTTACCAAGTTTCTATCAGGTTGCGGTGCTGTGTGTAGATTAGACACTAAAAATTGTGAGAGGAGGATAAAAGGTTGAGAGGAGTGGTCAGGAAGTAGCAGGGTGTTGGGAGATGGAGTGAGTTCAGAGTGAAGAGGCTGATCAGGATGTGTGGGAAATGGATACGCTGCTCTCAGCCGTACAGTGCGGAAGGCTGGTATCAATTGTTGGGAGGAATGTGATGAAAAATGAGACTCTGATAACTGTTTGAGGGTTTGAAAGCAACCTTTGATGTATCATGAAATACGTGTCCAGTGACATTTTCTGAAACCAAGGATGGCAATGCTGTCAGCTCCACTTTGGATAAGGTTTAGTAATTTTTTCATGTTGCTGCTCTGTGAATAACAGAAAGTAACACTTCTGCTAGGCTGTAGAAGTGTTAGGGCTGTGGGGTGCATGGGAAGATGCTTGGCTGTGCTGTAAAATGGCACCTGAGGGGTGATGTGGCACAGGAAAACGTCTCACAGCCACTGCAGCTTCCCAGCTGTCCGGGGCCAGGGCTGCTGTGGGACTTCACACGGAGCTGGTGGTGTTAGCACTGTAAATAGCTCTGAGGTACCGTCCTGTTGCATCACTCAGAAAGAGTTGAAGTGATCCCAGGCCATGCCCACAGTGGGCATTCCCTCCAGTGCTCAGGCAGTTGCTTTCCCTCAGCTTTGCAGGAGTGCCTGGGTTCTCCCTGTGATGTCTGAGGTACGTATCTCTGTCACTGAATGTGCACGGTGCTCAAAGGTAGCCGTACACTCACAGTCTTGTGAACTCAAATTTACTGCCAGAACAGTGAATTCCAATTTGTGGGGCACCTGACATTTCAATAAAGAAACAAAGTGCCTCAACCTCGATAACGCAGCTTGCTGCCTTCATATTCATTTTTTTAGTAGTACAAGGGAGGGAAGGAAAACTTGCTCTGACATGAAGTGCCAAGCACAGCCGGACACCAAACTGCAGCAAGAGTTCTCGAGGGATGAGGGACCTGCAATTTGCAGGAAGCCTACTTGGGAGGAGTAGAGGGCTGTTTGCTTTTTAACAGCAAACTTACAGCTACTTGCTGGAACTTTTGCCTGGTGATTTTGTTGCTGTTGGCCTCTTTCAAATATACAGAAGCTTGCTTGCTGTACCGTGGTGATTAGAAAATATTAATTTCGTTACACAAGAAAATCCCTAATGAAGGATCCTAATGAAAGGTTGACCATTTTCTGCCACTGTTAATTTTTAAGTTTTTTTTTTTTTTTTTTCAAATGTAATTGCTGCGATGATTACAGAATGCCAAATTGAGTTTGGGGACATATGCAATATTCTTTTACCACTAGTCTAGTCAAATAATTTTTAATGAGACAAAGAGCCCATTGAACACCCAAATTGGTTTGTTTACTTCAGTAGCTTAACTGCATTAAAATCAAAGAGCTTTCATGGGCAGGGGGTAATCTGTGTCATTGCTGGACACCATTAATCACCCCCTCGACTGACTGCAACACTTTTGAAAAGTGACTTTTAGATGATTGAATAACTTTACTCTCTACACCATTAATGGTTCCCAGCAGGCTGCTTGCATGCAATCACAAACATCTGTGCATTTGAAAGTTTCCACTTCCCCAAACAGAGACATATTTTACAAAGAAAATAGAAGAGGAAAAAAAAGGAGAATTTTGCATGAGTGGTCTTTTGGAAAAAGGGCTAATGAAAAATGTTCATGCTTTAACTCTTGCATCATCTGAGCTTACCTTGAGATCTTTACGCTCTTAATGGCATTAGAAGAAGTTTTTGGTTTTAATTTGTTTTTGTTGTTTTTTTTTTACTTCATAGGATGTTTCTGACATTTGATATCCAGTAGTGAATGAAAATGTATTCTGCTTGCCTAGTAACTCATGGATGTTTTTCTTTTAACTGTGTTTAAAGTAAATGTAGCCACTTACCCCTAGACGCTGCAGAGTGTGCATTACTTATTCAAAGCTGATGAGTCAAGCTGTTTTGGAAACCAGCTTAACAGAACAGAGAACAAAAATCGTTTCTCCAGGCAGTCTGCTACTTCTGAAGTGGTCTTTTAGACAAGCATTTAATTACTCGGGGAAAGCGTGCTGGGCATTGACTTGTTTCCTCTCTGCACAGTGTCACTGTGGTTCCTCACCACACCTGTCCCAGGTGGGTGCTGCATGGCTGTTGTGAGCATCACTGAGCTGCTTGGGACTGGAACAGATCATCCAATCAACCACCCATGCTCAAACCATATTTGTTTTCATTTAGCCTCTTCTAGCACATGTTACACACTATCTCAACTTTTTGCTTTTGAGAACTTCCAGTACTTGTCCTACATATCCTGTAGGGGATTAATCCAAGACTAACATCATAAAAGCATGAGACTGATGGTGCTGCTTCACAATTCACTTTTCACTGTTCTTGCAGTGAAAAGGCCTCACCTAAGAGAACTTGATAGAAAAAAAGGGGAAAAAAAAAAAAAGGATGACCCAAAGGAAATAAGAAGGAAGGATGCCTCCTTTATCGGTCAAAGATAATTGGTTCTGCACTGAATATGCATTTTAAGTTATCTATGGGTGAGGATATGACAGGATTAATCAGTTTCATGAAGCAGTGAAAATTTACTGTGTAATTGAAAGGTGAAAGGTTTGCATCCGTTAATCAGATTGGTACTGGGGTAAGATAAAGATAGCCTTGAGTTAGAAGTCTAACAATTAATAATAATAAAAAGGAAAGTGAGATGAATTGTGTGTGTTCTCTAACAGCCATGCAGAATAGGACTCCTAGGTAAGTATCTGTTACTCCAGAGTATGCTATAACCAAAAGCTGATGTATAGTGGGAGAATAAGACACCTGAAATTTCTTTTAAAGTACCTCTCTGACAAAGCTAACTATGATTTTAGAAGATTTGGCATCTTTGCCTATTGCAGCATTACTACTGGGAGTGAGAAATGTTAGAGAGATTCATAGTTCCCACTTCTCTATCAAGTGGGGAGGCAGATTTTTTGTGCTGTCTCAAATAACTTGCCAGCTACTTAGATGAGTAATTGCCACCCAATGGCTCTTGTGTCCCTGAAAATTCTTCCTATCAGATTTTTTTTCCTGTGAGCTGCTAATCTGTTTAGATTTTGTGGCCTGTGGTTTAAATGTACTCATCACTGGTGTCCTGAACTGAGCACCCAAGGGGAGATGTCCAATTCTGAGCAGAATGTATTCGGCTTGTCATCTGAACTGGTAATTCCTGCTGATGGTAAGAAAATGGTAGAGAAAAAGCATGGCTGACAGAGGGATCATATTGTGCATTTTTTTTTGACCACTACAGCCATATGTTTTATCTGTACATGTGTTGCACTACATATTTATTTATTTTTTTTTTAAATCTTCAGATTACTTGATTAATAAAAACAAATCCACAGCAAGACAGAACTGTCCCATGTACAAATACTTCCCTGCAGAATTTCTGTAGCAGATGAATTTAAGCAGCTGCAGTAGTAGTGAAGTGGCAAAGATTGGTCTCAAAACTTCTTTGCCAAAAAGGGATTTTGTTTGGCCTTATGTCTGGCCATACTGATGGTCCTGGTCTTGTTAAATGCTTTCCCTTACCCAAATTATTTTATATATATATATTTGTAATGTGCAAGAGAGAGGCTTTGTGTGTCAAGACCAGGAAAATGAGTTTTCATCCCATCAAGGCAGAATCAATAACAGGAGGATCATTAGCTACTGGCACTTGTCCTGGAACTTAAACTACAATTACTATTAAAAGAATGTGGCTGTAGATTAAACCTGTCTTTGGCATGAACATCCAATAGAACATCATGAGGAGAGCACATAAATCATATTTAAGTTTTAGAATCCTTTTCCTTTATAAATTATAGGAAATAAAGAAGTCTTATCTGTTCTGTGTGATTTTTTTTTCTCCCTTCCTACCTCTCCTAGTGCTTGTAGGTAGGGTTGGATTAGTCAGCTGCAAAGAGCTTGTTGTGAATTTATCCCAAATATTCAGACTTTCATTTATTCTTTTGTTTTGTTTTCATATTTAGTGACTGAAACTTGATTACTTAACTGCTCTATGTATTTATTCTCTGCTGCAACTCTCAAGGCTGGTGCCCAATTCTGCTGATGGATTTGGTGATACAGAGCTGGGCTCCAATCACCACGGTTTTCTGTAGGCAGTGGGCAAGTGGTGGTACCAGAAACAAGCTGAGGCTGGATCTGTGCAGACACTGGTGGCACTGGCTGTGGGTACTGTGTTCACTCTTCACTTGTGAGTTGCTGGCTTGTGTCCTCTCTGAGCTTGTCTGGTGACATTTTTCATTGCAGCTCCAGAGCAGCTGTGCTCTCAAGCAGGTGGGGAGCTCTCCCTGCACCAGCCCCAGTGCCCTGGCTGTACCTGCTGTGATGTGTTAGCTGCAGGAAGCCACTGGGATTGTGGCAGAAATGGGAGATTATGGGAGACTGCAGTCAGTGAGTGTGCTCTATATGGATCTACAGGTCCACTGACTTGGAGCTTGTGTGTTTACAGACCATGGTAACTGAAGCTAAACAAAGCCAAGCAGCCTTTAAGAGATGTAATAAAAGCAAACAAGCATGTGCATCTCTCCTCCAAGATGCCTTCATTTTGGCAATGGCTTGGAAGTGAGGCTGTAACTAATCATCTAAAGCATCAGCCTCGTTTGTTTATACCTGCCTTCTCATCTGAATGATGGAATCCCATCCTCTCTTGTGCTTGCTGCAAAGTTGATTTGGGATTTTTACCCCATCTTCTAAGTAGGTAACCAAAAAGTACCATCATATGTTGTGCTCTTGCCTAAGTTTCTTCTGCATATAGCTTTGTTGAAATCAAACATTAATAACAAAACTTTGTTCTCCTCTTTTTGTAGAGAATTTTCTAGCTGAGAACTAAACTCAATAAGAGCATGAGGAAAAGTAGCATATGTGAACAAAACCAAGCATGGATATTTTAAAACAAGTTCCCAAACTCATACATTAACTAATTACTAATCAATCTGAACCACATGGAGGTTTTGTATTTTGTGACAACATGCTTGTAGTGTTCTGAACCCTTTCCCTTTACTTATTGTCTGGCTTAGGTGTGGCAGCAAAAGCTATTTGTAATCTTGCACCATGGCATGGAATTGGCCAGACATTGACAGGTTTTTTGTATCTGCTGAATTCCACATTTCAGTGTCACTTTTAAAACAGTAGGTTCCTGTTGATACATGAGTCAGCTTCTGGTAAAGCAAAGGCCAGGAAGAAATTTTTTTTTCTGGAAACAGTACTTGCAAAGGACTGATTGAAGAGTAAGATACTAGTTAGGCTTTTTAACAATAATGAGTTAGTAAAAGCTGTCTTTTAATAAGAAAAGATCAACCGTGTAAGATACATTTACAATATAGCTCTGAAGAGTGTATATGTTCCTAAATCATTACTGGCTATTTTATGCTTTTTATCCTCAGATGTGAATTTTAAGTACAAATATCTTTATTTAATACTCAGCATTAAAGTGAAGTGTGTGTTTGGTCCATAAATTAGGGAGTTATGAAAGGAGTGTTGGATGGTCTGATTTCATGTCGTACAAAGATAACACGATCGGTTTTATATGAAAAAAATGATCTTTTTTCTGCCAGAAATAGAGTATACCTGGAAAAAGAGTAACTTCTGATCAAAACTACAATGGGATAATGATAGTAAATAAATTGGGAAGACTTATTTTGCTAAGGGTCAATTATGCCACATGAAAAAAAAGAGTACAACTTTCCTAGGTGTATCATTATAATACAGCACTAGGATTGTCACCAGTGTTCACTTCATATTTACTGACACCAGTTTTGCCTGGGAACTATTCATTAACCACAGAATCAGAGACCATCCTGAGCTGGAAGAGACCCACAGGCATTCTCAAGTCCAGCTCCTAATAATAATGGTATCCAGGGTATATTCATGTTGTGGTAAGTGCAGGGAGGTCCTTCTCACAGCGTGGGTTAGTGCCCAGGGAAGTCTGGAGTGTGAGCCAGCAATGCAGAGTGACCTCCACTTGTGATGCAGGGTGCTGTGCAGATCAGCCCAGTGTTGCAGCCACCATGGGTGGTGTAGCAAAGGAGCTGGGAGCCCTTTTCCAGTGGCAGCTAGAGCCCTGGCTCTTGGGCTTATGCAGGGAGATGTCAGTGAGAGTTTCCTGGCACAGAAGCTTCTTTCTGACAACACTATAATCACTTTGTGTTTTCAGTCATGTAAATTGTGTGTGAGCTGCAGAACAAGATCAACGGTGGTATGAAAATGGAAAAAGAGATTAACATTTTCTGCTTTGCTAAAGAACAGAGGGTGGAAATGACACACCTAGCTATTTTGTGCTATTCAGAATTGGGCTGTTATCATCTGGTTTGCATTAGAAACTGTGAATGGAACTGGTAAAAGAAGTGAATAGAAGAAACTAACATCAAAGCTAACTACTTTCCCATATCTTAAGGTAGAAATTAAAAACTGCCTTTTTTTTTTTTTAATGCTTATAAGTGTAATTACAGCTTGACTAGTATCCTTATAGAAAACAGATTTTCGGCCTTGGGATGCTTTGGATTGTGGAAGATAGGCTTCCAGAATAAAAACAGCAGCTCAGGCATTTTAAAAAGTTGTTTTTTTTTTTTGGTTTTTTTTTTTTTGGTTTTTTTTTTTTTTGGGTTTTTTTTTTTGGTTTTTTTTTTTTTGTTTTTTTGTTTTGTTTTGTTTTGTTTTAAGAATATGCTGTAATGATTTCTTGGCTTCAAGACTTTAGGATAAAAATAGATAAAACAGTGAGTTGAAGAATTCTTTTCTGCCATGGCCAATGGGTTATTTTCTGCTCTAGGCTGTATACAAACAAAGATAGGGATTCCTTTGCCCCCTTTGCCCCCTGCCACCCCCATCCAAAAAAAAACAGCTTTGAAGGGTGCTGTTCTTTGTTTATGATTGGGCTAGAAAAAGAGTACTGCTCAGCTTCAAGCCTTGGCTGTCATCTCTTTTAGCACGTATGAAAATTTGCTCCAGCTTCCAGGAACAGACCTGTGAAATCAGTGAGATGAAGACTGTTTTTTAACAAATGTAGTCCTGGCATTGGTTTGTATACTTTTTAAGTTACATTTTGAGTGTACGTTCTTTGTTTGCAAAGTGCAGAACATAATTTGTTGCTAAACAAATTATAAGCTAATGTAGACTCTTTTTTTTTTTGCAACAAGTCATCTATGATGCTCTTATTTATTTATTTTTATATCAAATACCATCTGTGTTCTTCATGATAATACTTTAGTTCTAGCAATTAGCCCTACATTGCTGGAGCTGTACCACATATGTTAATAGTTTCTTTACTAGATGGCATTGATCTTTTGTTCCATGCTGTTAGTTCTGAAATCTGGAACTCTGTTGCTTACCTACCTCTAAATTACTGATCCTTGAGCCATGAAATACATTTCAGGTTGTTTTGATACCATGTAGACTTAGCATAGAATATTATAAACCCCACAATGCTGTGTGTGTTGATTTATTTATTATTTAAATGCAGCACAGCTTACCTAAGGTAGTGCAATTCTTTCAAATGCAAAAGACATTTGCAATGTGTCCTGCACTGTCTTTCTGGAAGTTACTCCTCCTTGGATAATTACTGTGGACTCATTCATTGCAATCCTTATGCAAGTAACTTCTGGATGAATTGGTGTGTTTTGTAGTCAGAGTCCTTTGTTTGCTGGATCTACCTGAGGGAGAGGGTATTTGGCATTTTGAACGGGAGGATGTCTCATGAATTATCCACCAAGGGCTTTCTCTGACCAAGGAAGAAGTGATACTGAGCACAGAGAGGGATTTACCATTATCTCAGTTCTACTCTGATTTGTATAAAGTCAATTTGAGCTAATTCTATTAGCATATTCTATTCCTTTTGCAAATGAATCTGAACTGGTCAGAAAAATAAAAAAGATGACTCTGTAGGAGAGTATCTGATTTCCTTATTCCCTCTTCTGTAATACTAAAGATGATGGCTAGTTAAGGGCACTTCCAGAACATGGAAATCGCCTTTCCATGTTGTTTGTCTCGGCTGCATTGAATGCATCCTGGTATTAAACAACAAAACAAAGCAGCTTTATATGGTCAGAAGCACAGAGGTATGACTTTTTTCTTGGTGTCCTGTCGTGCCTGTTGTTATCATGTTCTGAATGTGCCCACACAACACTCAAAGGCAGAAGGAAGCTTGTTCTGTTTGTGGTTCAAGCTGGCTGGCAGGGAGCCAGCTCCAATCTGAAGGCAGTGCAAACTTTTCAGTTCAGTGTGGTGTCAGACTTAAGTTAACACAATGCTGCTGTGTCTACAAGTCTTATTTTATTCCCCTGGGTTTGTTGGGCAGCTTGGAGCTCCTGAGGTGTGACCTTTTCTGCAATACATGGCAAAATATACTCTTTATCACATATCGCTTTTTTTTTTCTTTGGCAAGCGATGAATTGAGATTCTGCTTAGACACTTTAAGGCTCTTCACTTTTTCTGCTCTACCTACTTGCCCAAACCCATTTTCTTTTTGGAACTTCTAACAAGAGTTAATGGTTTTGACTTTTTTTGTGTTCAGTTGCTCTGTTATTGCAGCACTTGAAGAATGGGGTATGGAAGAAAACCAAAGTAAAGAATTTGCAATTTAGAAATTTTTTAGCTAACTTTAAAATAGGAAAATCTAACCTAGAGATTTTATATTTGTGTTGTGACCATTTAATTCACATTCTAAGTTGCAAGCTAGGCTCCCAGAAAACAAGGAAGGTGCCTTGCTAATCACAGTGGAGTGAAGGGGTGGTTCCTAAGATTTGGCTGGGTACCTCAACTCCATTGTTCTCTCCTCTATAACCCCAATTGAGAACCTATCTGTAGATGTAGATTTGAAGTACCTGTGGTTAGCTTGAGCTCTGCAAGGGCCATCATTCAAATATGATTTTCTGCTCTGCATGAAAATTTTGGGCCTGTGGATTGGCTTCACTCTTTCCATATTTATCAGAAAGGACCACTAGTTGCAGGAACTGAGTTGGTGGAAGGCCATCTAATTCCTTTGACCCTTCAACTGGAATAGCAAAAGAAGCCAAAGTCACAATTTGCTTATTTTTTTATTAACCCTCTCTAAAGCAGTCGTGATATTCTTGAGACTATGAACAGAATTCATTTTTATCATCAACAATGACTTTATGCTGGTTTCAGAAGCTTGGAAGTGATCTTTATCAGGAGCTGGAGGCTGATCCTTTTGAAAGAAGGTGTGATGAAGTCATGAGGGTACAGGCATTAATCAGATCTGCCTGCTGGCAGGCAGGTTCTGTCTTCCCTGGATAATCTGAAACCTTGGCTGCTGCTTTGTCTCCTAGCAAGGCTAGGTATGCTTTTACAACTAGAGAACATTTTCTTTTCTCAAGGTTCATCTGGATAGCTCTGGTAATTTCTACACATCTGTTAGCTGGGGCTGAAAGTCATTCATTAATTGGCAATGTTCTCTGTAGCAAGGAAATATGATCCCAGTTGTAAGATTAAAGTATGAACTGCTCCAGACCTATATTTCAATATTTGTAGTAATTTGTTGAAGGGCTTGGCCTGGATACACATTAAAACACATTTTTTTTAACACTTGCTCCAAAACCTTATAACAGTTTCTTTTTTTAAAATGTGCAAGGCTGTGATTTACAGCCCCTGCTCTCCAGCTTGGGTAACACTGTCAAAACCTATGGCTGCTTCAGTATGTGGGTGGGTTGGCAGGTGTGATAGCAGTGCCTGGACTGTCTCTTTTCATTCCACAACAGTTCCTTGACAAAGATGGTGTTGACCATGAATTTCATTATCAAAAAGGTTTTAGTGCGTGTGTGTGTTTGTGTTGGGTCAATTTTAACACTTTTAAGTTTGGATTCTGAAAGGTGTGTTGTTGTTGTTACTTGTTTTAAGGAAATCTACTTGAGAGGTTGCTAAGAAGCCATTCTTTTAATTGATTATCTATTTTTAGTTTGTCTTTTGTTGTTGTGGTTGGAGGAATAGGGCTGATGTGCGTGCAGGATCAGCCTCTTGCTTGTCTTTGGTTCCTGTGTGCAAAAGAACTCAGGGTAGTTGCAGATTTGGTGGTTTGTTCTGCCTAGCTGAAAGTTATACATATAGTGATAGTTATAGATATAACCCCTGCCTGCTCTCCACATCAAGGAGGAAGATAAACTGTGGATTTTGGTTCTTTGGCTTCAACTGGGGCTGGATTAGAGGACATGGAAATCGAAGATCACCTTGTTCTTCACTATTGTTTTTCTCTCACTTGTCTTTGTGATTGTTTCAAACCTATGTGCGTGGAAATCCCAAGACCAAGTCTTCAATAATCTTGACTTTGTGGTTGTTTTATGGCTGAAGTTTAAAAGTTTTTGATTCAAACTTCTTTAACAGTTCTTGTAAGTGAAGGAGGTATTAATCATATCTTTCAGAATTTGATATTTGGTTTTGTAGCTTAATTGTAATGAGTTTTGCCATGTCTTGCAGAGAATCTACTATGTCTCTTTTATTGGAGGTTATGGAGTGCATTTTAGGGCTGGGGAAGAGGAAGCTGCAGGGGAGTACATTTCATTTTTTCTGTCACCAAGTCAGAGGACCTCATTTCCCACACACAGGGCTCTGTTACCTTCTTCACCTCCCATTTTTAATAATTGCATGGCTACCACCTCAGTTTGATTTGGAAGACTTCACCAGAAATTGGCAGGTACAGGAGGGCTGCTCCTTCCTGTCTGCCTGCCGAGGGCTTGTCCTCACATGTGCCTCTGGGATACTGTTTGCCAGGTTTGATGCTGGACTGGAAAGGGCCTTGCTGCTGCCACCAGGATGTGCTCTGTCTGTGGCATTTCAAATTTGTATTTGCTTTCCAAAGCACCCAGTCACTGCTGGATTTTGATCAAAAATCAGTCTGAATTGCTTTTCAAGATATGTTGCTTACATTTATGCAGCCTTTAGTCTCCTTTCCGAACTTTACAAGAAGCCTAAATATGTAAAAATTTCCTTAGATTATGGTATTATTATATTACTATTGTTATTAATTGTTGGTGGTGTGTTGTATTAAATTTTAAGCACTGCAAAGAGTAAAAGGCAATATAGATGTGACAGAAAATGCATGGGGTATAATCAGACAAAATATTTGCAGTTGACGATTATGTGACGGCTAAATAAAAAACAAAGGAAAATGTGAAAAGGAAGAGTAGGCAAATAAGGATTGTTTTATAAAACACTGACAGGAACCTAACTTATCAGGATGGAAAATCATACATTACTTTAGAGAATGTTTCAAGGAGGTTTTGGAGTATCTGCAGAAAGAACATAAATACGTATGCTGTGCCAGAGGAATGTTTTCCTGGTGCCAGGTAATTTTTTTTGTTGTCCTGACTGATTTTTTTTTTTTAATCCTTCTATCTAAAGGAGATTTAAAAAGCCACAAAACCCTCTTGACAACATTGTTTTCAATATGCTTTTTTTCTAACTCTGTCTATTGACATCCCTATCTTATTTTGGTTCTGAAACCCTGATGTTGTCTAGTCATGTCATTGAACTAAACAGTATATTTAGGCTTACTGTAATATTTAGGATCAAGGGAGACATTTACAAGAGGCCAGTTTTCAGTGTTACAGGTGACTCTTGTGAAACTTACCTTCTCTCACTTCTCTGTGTCTCTGTTCTCTGCAATAAAGTGTATAAATTCCACCTTCATTGCATCTTTTTTATTCTTCCTTTTTAATCCAGTGAGTCTGCTGTGCATATCAGGAGAAAGGCATTGTGTGTTTATGTGAAAAGTGTGTGATATGGTTCATTATCAGTGATGAAATCTGTTATTCAGGCCACCTTTACATGAGTTATTGGAGGATACTATAAGAAACTAATTTGCTGCTCTGTGAATCAGCTTTGGGATAGACCAGAACACAGCCACTGAATTTCAGGACTGTTTGCTAAGGGGCACAGGGGTGGAGGTTGGAAGTCATTATAGAGTCATAAGTGGTAGAGTTAGAAGGAGCCTTTAAAGATCATCTAGCCCAATCCCACTGCTGTGGACAGGAGCATCTTCCACTAGACCAGGTTGCTCAAAGCCATCCAGCCTGACCTTGATAACTTCCAGGGATGGAGCACCCAGAAATTCTCTGGGTAACCTGTTCCAGTGCTTCACTGCCCTCATGGCAAATTTGTTCCTTATGTCCAGTCTAAACCTTTGGATTTAAAACCATTGGCTCCTGCCCTGTCAGTGGGGATCTTGGTAAGAAGTCTCTCTTTGTGTCCATTTCAGCCTTCTTAATATACTGAAAGGCCAAAATTTTGGTTTCCAGTGTAGCTTTTGTATGGAATTTGCTGTCAGGGTCACCAATTACTGTTTTGTTTGTTGCCAACACAGCCCTGTAAATATATTATATCTTTACTGTTTCTTCAGTTTGTCCCCGATTTTGTATTGTTTCTGGTCCCCTGACCATCCTGTCCTGCCTCTGCAGGCTTTCTGTGCATGTCTGCTCTGTGCTGCTCAGTCCTGATCTGGCCTCCTGAAGCCTTGCTGTCCTGTCTCCTCATAGTCCTTCCTTCCCTTCTGTTCCAGCTAATCCTAAATTCATTATCCTTGATAATATGATTTTTATTCTTTTCTTTCCTTCAGTAATGCAATGTCCTTGTTTTTTCACAGGACAAACTTTGCATTTAGTTTCTGTTTAACTTCTGGTTTCTTGTCAAAATTGTTTTCCTCCTCCTTCCCTTCCTTTTATCTCAGATCTAATGGACCAGCAGATGTGATTACATTGTTCCCTCCCTCTCGGGCATTTTTTCCTGAGCCTTATGAGGCTGTGATGGTCTCTTTAACCAGCCAAAACAATCTGGTTTTCAAAGGAACCTATCTTGTGGGGATAGGTAGTTAGCATATGGCTTTTTTTTTAAGAGGTGCTGCCTCAACTGAACCATTTCGGTCCCTCTACATAGCTTCCTATCCCTCTTCTTCCTTTTTCCCCAAGCAGTTCTTTCTCTCCTTGGGTGCCTTGAGAGTCACTGCTGTTGCAGGAAAGCCCCTGCCTCCCATTCTCAGTCGTTTCTTGTTTTCACCCTCGGTGCAGCTGGGTCCGGGCTGACTTCAGCGGTTAGTGCCGGAGGGAGTGTGCTCTGCAACGTCCCCATGTCAGCGAGCTGGCCAACTCTGCTGCTGAAAGATGTGATTTATAATAGACACATTTGTCTCAGAGCGTTTGACTTGGGCCTGAAGAGAGAGCTAAGTGGAGAAAGGATAGACCTTAGCTGAAATACAATGTGCAGCTGTTCTCCAAACATACTGTGTTTATGGCCCAGGATAATTCAGCTAAAACGATCTGGAAACCCTCAGAGATAAAATGCGTCATTTAATGGTTGTACTTCTTACTTTCTGAAGCAGTAGTAAGCTTGCACTCTTTCACTTTTTGATAGGTGGACCAGCTGGAGCTTGGAAGGGCTGGTTTGTAAGAACAAAAGATCTCAGTTAATTTGGACAGGCTATATTTGCTCCAAGAGCTGGGCCATACACCTGGTGGATGACAGTGTTTCCAGAGGAGCCAGAGTATGGCTGGAAAACTTCATTGCACCCTGTCGAGTAATAGTGTTGTACTGACAGGGGGAAAAAATCAGCGTGATAGATACTGCTCAAGATCACTCTGGGCATTTTTGTTTCACCAGCATATGATGAGGGATCAGCTCATAGAGCAAGAACTGGAATGTGGCCAGGACTATGGAAATGGATAGACAAGTTACTTTTGTGCCTGGGACGCTTGGCCAGAGTCTGATGTTGCTTTTTTTTTTTTTTTTTTTTTTTTTTTTCCTTTTTTTTTTTTTTTTTTCCTTCTGTAACCTCTCCAGAGTGGAACTGACATGCTTCTTATTAATAGTGCACTGCAGCAGTGGTATGTAAAGGAGGTAAATAACATTTGTTCTCCCATCCCTTAACACGCATATTCAATGCAAAATGCCAAAATATGTGACTAATAAATGGTGCAGAGTTTCTTTGAAGAATGCCAGTAGGTTTTCTGTGTTCTCATTTCCACTTGAAAGTTATTTCTAATACTCTAAACAGAAAGCACTGCACATGGCAGTAATTTTCTGTGTGCTTACTAGAAAACTTCAGTATAGTATCTGTTTATAACCTCTCTGTCAGCTTCAATCAGAGGTGCTGAATTTTAACACTTTGACTAATGTGGAAGATTATGATCTCTGGCCTGTGCTCCAGAACAGAGGGAAATTGAAGTGGCTGACTTGTAAAAATATTGTGTCAGTCAATATTTGTCTTTGCACAAACATACTGAGGTTGGAAAATGTTGTAGGTGTTCAGCTCTAGGAGGTGTCTAGTAATTATGTGGCAGTAGATTTTGCTTTTCCTTCTCCAGTTTAGCTTAACCTAACAAGACTATCTGTGTGCTTGCTGCTACTAGAAGGGCAGTCCTAGTTCTGGCTGTGTGCTGGGTCCTGTCTATTGAAGGTGACCTGACTCACCCTAAAATGAGAACAGTTTTCTGTTGCTCTGGGGAGTGAACTGGTTTGCAAAGGAGTGGACAAAGAAGGGTGAAGGTGGAGCGGATCCTTCTACTACTCTTTGCTTAGCTCAGCCTCCTTGGTTGGCATAGCCAATTTAGGTGGAATTCAGAGCAGCAATAGGAAGATGCTTGGTGCCCCATCCTTCCCCTGTTGCCAGAGGCAATGGCATCTCTCAGAAAATAGAGTAGTCTTCACAGCAGTACAGTGTAAGACCCTGTATTTACCATGACCTTGGTCCAGGCTGTGACTGAACTGCTCAGCTGCAAGTTCCCTGAGCTGTTCAGTCTGCACTTGCCACAGGAGGCTGCATTTCGAGTGGTTGAAAACAGAACCTGATGGTGTGAGCTGTCAGACAGCCCTGATGGTTGGCAGGGCCATCCCACCAGCTCCAGCAGCTCTGCTGGTGCACATCTCAGGCAGGAGGGAGTTGGGCATTAGGGGAGTGGAGGGAGAAGTGAGGAAAGGATAGAGCAAAATGCGTCAGGGGAACAGGTAAAGACAAATGGTGAAAAAGAGAAATGGAGTAAAAAAAAAAGCCTTGAATGAGCTTTATGTTGCTTTATGATTTTGTAAGGACAATGTAGTAAAAAGTATTATAAGAAAAGGTAATTACCCATATTCCCAAAACTCTGGTCTGATTGCCCTGCACTGCAGTGCTTGACTGATTCTCCTTTATATTTCACTGAAAATGTTTTGAATGGTCAGCTGTAGCTTTGGTTTCGGTGTGAGGTGGTAGGGAGGGTCACATTTTGTGACAACTGGTGAGAGCTATTGATCCTCCTGCTGTTGATCCTCCAGCCCAGCCTTAGGTAGGAGACAACACAAGAGTTATGCCTGGCCTTTTTGATTTGCTTTTCTTCTGTGGGCCACCATGGGAGCTGGGCACTTGGGATGTGTTTTCTTTCTCCTTCTGGGGTTGGTTTGTTCATCCACTGGCTGTAGCAGGGGTCAAGGAGAAGGTTTAAAAATTCTACTATTTTTAAATATAATAGCATAGGATATTAGGTAGGAAGATTTTTTTTATGTGCCAGTCTAACTTGAACAGAGATTTGAGGTCCAACAGTTGGCCTTGGGGGAGCCATTTTTCATGGAAATCTTCTGAGAGGGCTTCTATGTAGATTACTGTTCTAGTCTCTGGCTGCTTAGCTGAAGCAAACCTCTTACTGCAGTTTTAACTTGCATTTTAAATCACAGACACTGGATTCCTCACCAATAACACGAAATAAAAGCATGTTCTTTATCTACTAATGGATGCTCACACCATGAGGCCAGACTAGAAACAGAATGAAGTGAAACAACCCAAAATGTATATGGTATACTTAAGGATATTATGTTTTTATTTTAGGGCAAAAGTTTTAATACAGAAAAATAGCCTCTCTATATTTCTTTACTAATTTCCAGTGGCTTGGTTTCCTCCTCATTTCAAGAGTGTGTGGCTGTAGTTATAGGTGGTGAAACTTAGACTGGGGAACAGCCTGTGAAAGAAGGGCTGGTGGCAGAGGAGGTCATTTCTGTGTGAAATGCCAATTTCTAGTGGATGCACAGGGACTGGCAGTTTTACAGGCTGAACCGGGTGCTATGTGATCCCTGTGCCAGACAGCAGGAGTGTTGCTGTGTTAGTGTGTGTTTATGCCAGCATTCTAGTTTTGACTTTGTTATTTATAATTTGACTGGATTGCTATAATTATTACTCACTCTTAGGCCAATAGCTATTGCATCAGATGGCAAAAGTGATCATGCTATGACTCTGCTTTGCCTTGTTTAAGAGTTCTGAGCTTCCAATTGTGCCTGCAGAAAAATGTAATCCACATACTACTGAGCATTTCTAGAAGTTTGACTGCTTTATTAAGGTATTTTGGTAAGAATAAAGTTCCAAAAAATCTGATTAGATTTTTTAATCTGTGTATACTATGCCATGTGAAAACTTGCAGTGCAGCTAAGCTTGACCTGTAGATGCATTATGGAAACTCATGTCAGCTGTTCTGAGTGGATGCACACTCACAAAGGATCTGGCCTTAGTTTCATTAATATATGAAAACAAAAAAAATTTTCTTCCTGTTGTGGAAATGGATGCATTGCAGAAAAATTAACTTGGTTCCAGTGCCTGGGAATATTTGTTGGTCCTGTTTTATCAGCTTGTGCAGATACAGTGTTGGTGGCTTCTATTAGATCACATACAACTGGATAAAAACATTGGAACCAATGATAATTAAGTCCCAATGGCAATAAAATTGCAAATGGTACTGATGGTGCTTTCATGTAATAACGTGCAACTGTGTATTAATTAACTGTATATTAATTAATTTGGGCCTCATACCAACCTATAGCTGTCTGATTTTAGGTCCATTTTTAATAGATTGGTGTGTGCAACAGGTTGGTTTGGAGTGTGCCTGTATGGCATCTCTGCTCTGCAAAATCTTCTAATGGAAATGGGTTCAAGGTGTGACTGAATTCTCTGTCAAAAGTTAGAGGTGTGTTTAAACAAAACCAGGCTGTATCCCATAGTTAGATCCCCATAATTCTGAATAACCAGACAGGGAGTATACACCAGGTATTTAGACAAGCTAAATCCTCTGGATATATTTCACAGGATTAATCTATTTTTGTGGAAATTACACTTCATGTTATTTTTATTCTTTGTTGAAGTAATGAAAATTCATGATCAAATTTAAGTGTGTCAACTTCGTTGTGGTAGGAGGAACCTTGTGGACAGTATGTTATTTAGAGCTGTCCCATTAGGAGCTGCAGGGAGGCTGGTCTGGATTGTAAATTCGTGCATAGAGATTCTGCTAGGCTTTCCCTTAACCTGACAAGAAGGGTGTGAAAAAGCTTTGGGTGCCAGCATCTTATGGGAACAGAGCTCACTGTAGGTTGTGGAGGGAGATGCTGGAGATGTCCCCTTAGCAGGAGGATTGATGTAAAAGGAAGAATGGGGTGAAGGAGGACACTTCTGTACAGCAGCAGGAGCATGTGTCAGAAGAGAGGTGTAGTCTCACTGTACGTAGATGAGTACAGCTTTTGCCAAACTGGCTGTGCCCTCTTTTATCTGTATCTGTTGTTATTATTGAAAAACCATGGAGAAGAAATTACAATGCTCTTAGTTGTAGTCTGAGACTGTGAATCCCTTTTCAGATGTGTTTTCAGAGCTGTTTTGAAGCAGTTTCCAAAACAGTATTTAAAGGTAAAAATGATTAAGGTTCCTATTAAAAAAAATATAATAAATTTCTCTGCTTAATTGGATGAAATTCAAGCAGGTATGCATTTGAGCCGGTAAAATATTATATTGAATTTTTATATCTGTGCTGAGTCTATCTGAAGGGCAGACATGGGAACAGAATACTGTCACTGAGCTCTGCCTTCAGGGACTACAGTTGCACATTTTGGAGCTGTCTCCAGGCTGCCATTGCAATCAATATTTACTGTAATCACAAATGAAATGAGGGAGTCTTAAAGTGGTGGGTGCATTTAATAAAATGTTTTAATAACACAGCAATAAATTGAGGATCAATCGAAACTTTGTAAACTGGTGCTGAATTGATTTAGTGATTTGCATTTGGCTTAGTACTGTATGACTGTTGATGATAATTTATTAAAAAAATTGCATTGCAATTTCCTCTTAATTGCACATGGTATGCTTCAGGGTGGCAGGGAAGATATTAAAATATGAGTAACAGATGTGATATTTGCTAATGGAGCATCACATCCTGTATATTTCCCTCATCCTGTTATTTATTTCTCTTTTAGAAAGAGAAAATCCACTTCTTCATATGAAGTATCTGTTTTGTTTTTTTTTGTTTGTTTGTTTGTTTGTTTGTTTTTGTTTTTTTTGTTTTTTTGTTTTGTTTTGTTTTGTTTGTTTTTTTTTGCAGAGGGATGAGCTAGTAGTCTTTTCTCATAAATCAGTAAGTGGAGAACAGCCAAGTATAGTGGTTATGTACCATAACATTATTATTACTGTAGGGTTATTAAGTCTCAATTTGGCCTTCAGAATTTTAGGTGTGCACCACTGTTTGGGCTCTGAGCTAAAGATGCCTGGAGAGAATAAAAAATTCTGCATTCATGTCTGTGAACTCTCTAAGAAATCCTTTATAGCTATATTCTGCCAGATGTGTTCTGTTGCAGATGTGGCTAGGTAAAGTTACTCTTGTCCTAGGGTGTTGGAGTCCAGGGTGTTCCCCTGTTTTCCCTGGATGCCTTAAGACCCCCCTGGCAGGGGAGTCAGAGACCCTGGCATGGTGTCCAGAGGTCCTGGGGGCTGGACTTGGGTCCCTGGAGAAATTTGCCAATGTTGCAGGAAGAATTATAAGTCACAAAACATAAGCAGAGTATAAATTAGACTGTTAGAAGATAGAAAAGTGAATTTTTAGAAATGTTTATTTTAAGGCCTCGTGGTCAAGATGGAGAACTTGGGGCATGGTATGTTTCTTCCTCTTTCTTCTTTATGCCATCCATGATAAAGTGCCACCTTGGCATCCTTTGATTGGATGGGGACAAAACTAGACATTACAATAAGAGTGAAGTGTATTGGGAATTAATTGTAAATATCTAACACATAATTTAGAGTATAAAAAGATAAGTCCTGCCTCTGCCAGGCAGATTCTGCCCTGGATGTCAGGCGAGTAGACCGCTGTTTGCTGGACAAAGCATTCCTAAAATAAGAAATGATAAACAACCATGAAAAACTCTAAGAACAGCCTCCTGCAGTCTCTCATCGGTGGGCATCAGAAAGAGCTGGGTTCCAGACCACCTGCATGTCCTCCTGAGGACATCTCTCCTGAGGTGATCTCAGGTCAAAGGAGACACCTTAGGATGTGACATTTGGCGTCCCTGGGTGGGCAGTGACATTTGGCATCCCTGGGTGGGCAATGACACTAGGGTAACTAGTGAAATTCTGTTTTCAAGGGCACTGTTCTTATATTGACCAGCTTTGACAATGGGTGCAGATCTATATGTTCTGTGTCCTGTTGTTGATACTGATGCTCTAGCTCTTCGTTCTCAGTGCAGATACTGTCTCTCTTTTGTGTCATGGGATGAGCAGCACCTGAAGGAAGCCAGGATTCTTGGGGTTTTTTTAAAAACAGTTACAGTTTTGAAGATCTGGTGATGGGAAAGTACTTGCTTTCCAGGCACTTGTCTTGCAGCCTCTTACCCTTTCCCTCCGGGAGAGCCATGTCTTGGTTAAAGACTTGAAAGAAATTCTTATTTTAACTCTTTGATAATTCAACTTGGATTAGATTTTTTCTAAGACAAATTGCATGCCTTTGCCTAAGAATATGACAAATTTGAGATTTTTGAAGGTTTTTCCTCCTCCATTATTTAAGAAAAAGGAGAAAAAAACCCCACCCCACACCATGCCTCCCAACCAACCATTAGTAATTATTATTACCAGTAACTATTCTGTGCATTAATTTCTTTGCTCAAATGTCAGAAAACTTGAAAGAAAACTGTTCAATAAAACTTTGATATGAGAGAAAATTACTTAACTGAAACCATAGGAACTGTTAGCTATTTTGGTTTTGGTTTTCTCTTTATATCTATTGAGAAGTAGAATGCCCTCTTAAACAGAGAGCTAGTCTTGTGATGAAACAATATCCTTTAAAGTCTTTTTTATATTCTAATATAAGGGTTGTCTTTACTACCTCTGCTGATACTTAGAACTGTAGCCCAGTGTCTTCAGTTGGTGAGAACTTGGTGTTCCTATTTAGTGAAAAGTAATCTCAGTTCTGTTGCAGATCAAGTTCATGGTCCATGTAACATCTTGCTAAGAGCACATATTTTAAATACTTTTAATAGTTTCAGTTAGCTATTCCCATGTGTTTCCGCAGAGACAAAATGGAGCTTCTGAAATAGTATTTTTCTTGAAGACATGCTGCAAAGTTTTGTGCTCTCTTTTGTTAATAATTCTGATTAATTCCTGTTAATTTCTATGACATCATGTGAGTTTTCTGATTTATTTCCTCCCAAGTTGTACTGTTCAAGTTATCATAACACAACTAATTTTTTACCATTCCTTAATGGTCTTATAGGAGCACACAATGAATATTGGATGAAGGTAGATCAGCAGGTATTATAAAAATGGCTTCATGCAATAGATGTCCAGAAAACCTTCACCAAAAAGATAGTTGCTACTCCAGTTGCAAATGGGAAAGAACAAGGTGCTACTTTTCCATTACAGTGATCATCCATATAATCTTATGTGAGCTGGGTAGGAACACTCTGTGCTGAGATGAATATTCTGTCTTAGAATAGTCTTAATGTAATCACAGATTTATTATTGGAGAATCCTTCCCAGCTGCTGTAGACTGAATTAGTGTGATAGTTGCTATTGTTGAGCAGATACATAGGAATGGGATGAGATACTTCCACTCATGGACTGTGAGTTTTAGGGCAGCTCAGGCTTGGTGCCTGGGTCCCATGCTGCTTATGTCATTGCTTGATGGGATACATTAAAATGATAGGACAGATTGATGTTTAATATCACCTTTATCTACTTGCACGACCTCTGTGTAACATAGGAGTGATTTAGTTGTGCAGAAAGATGGAAAGGTGTGCATTTTTACTGATAGCTTTTTGCTAGGAACAGCCTTTAGAGCATTAAAATGTAATCTAAACTGGCTTTATCTGGTTTGTACTACAGCTTGACTGTATTGATACAGAGTGCAATACAGAGTATAACATCCCAGGGGAGGCTATGGAATCTCCATCTTTGGAGTTACTCAAAAGCTGCTTGGACACTGTCATAGCCCAACTTAATCAGGGTTTTGGACCAGATGATGTCTAGGGGTCCCTGCCAATCTCAGCCTTTCAGTGTTTCTGTGATACCTTTGCCAGTGTAGCTGCCTCTTAAATGAAAGGAGTAAAGTTGCTATACTGGTAAGGTACTCCTAATGTACCCCTGACCTGTAATCATTTTGTGCATGATTTGCTATAATGTACCTTTTTTTCTCTGTATAGCCTTGCAGTAACTGCTTTGTCCCATCAAGAATTTAGGCACAGAATGAGGATGCTGTATAGTAAGCTGCATTTTGACTGCCTGTGCATTCACTTGTCTGAAATTTAACAGACCTTCCTGTTCTGACATCTGGTATTTTTGTGACCACCGACATCCAAGGGAGCTTAGAAACCAAAATAAAAGTGCCTATAGTTAAAAAATACTGAGATTTTTTTTTTTTTCTTCTCTGCTCTACTTTTGGTGATGGAAAAAGTATTTCTGGAAATTATTTTTGGCAGGTGTGTGGCAAGTGGAATCCATTAACGTGAAAACCAGTAGCATTTGTATATAGCTGATAACAGCATTCCAAAACTGAGATTGCTAGCTAGTGATAAAATGAAATAACAGAAATACCTGTTTACCACTTTCCATTCTGACAAATGGAGAAATTTGGCTTCATTTAAGTGAAGTGCTTCTCAGCCTTACCCTCCTACATTGATAAACTTCAGTAGTTGAGTCTTGCTAAGATGAACTTTTGTAGTGTTCTTAAGGTCCTAAGTAAAATTATTCCTAAATTGACCAGCTTTCTTTGGAAATAAACAATGAAAGTAAAGATGTACAGGTAGTAGTTAGATGAGACCTTAAAGTAGAGTTTATTGTAGGAGCAAGCTGTCCTTGACAGTCCAGCTGCTTTTCTCATAAAAAACTTCTGCAGACTTTTCTGTGTGTGGACAGTGAACAAGTTGTGAATCTTTGATGTTTGTGGCCTTGGTGCCTGGCTGGGTGTAATGCTGTCTGGAAGAGTAATGAGAGGGGCTACAGGTCTCCTGCTCAGATCCTGACCCCTCTTTAGCCTGCCAGTGGGGGGACTCGCCACATCTGCAAGTTGTATCCGATTGGTAAACAACTCCAGGGCAGATGGCAAAGAGGTTCAAAGAAGGGACCTGTCTTCAGGCACTTCCTGGGAGATTTTTCCTTGATTGTGATGCCCATCACTTTGTTATTAATGTCTGTCTGTTTTGTGCTGCATAAAACATTTGTGTGTGCTGTTTTACGGAGAGCTGTGTTCAGTGAAATCTCACTTACGATAAGCACGGACCTTGCTGCTGAGCAAGGCACTTGTGTTGCTGTTCAAAAACAGCCTATGCAGTACACACAGAGATGGGAGAAAAGCATATTTTGTCTTAGGACATCCAGAAATTGCTTGTCTAGCTGACTTCAAGGAAAACGCTTTTCTGCTGGCAGCATTCAGTTCAACTTACCTTGTGTTTCTGAGTTTCATAGTCAATTTGTGGGTTTTTTGAAACTTGTCTGAGGTGAAACTGGACTCAGAGTTGCATCATGTACTTCAGTGCTAATGTGAGTAGCACTTGTGTTTTTATATTCACAAAATAAGACATCTAAATTAACTGTTAACACCTGATCTGGGACAAGTCTGGCTTACAGAATGCTGGTTGAACCACCCAGTCATTTCGCTCTCTGAAGAACCAGTACTGGTTGCCAATTGCTAGAGTGTTTTTCTTTGTACTTGCATAAGTATTTATTGTTTGTATTTTTATCATACAAAACCCAAAACTTTAAGCAATCGTTCTGCAACTGGATAGTCAAAATAGGACTTCATTTAGACATTTTCAAATAGTTTTCAAATGTAAGTCTTTGACACTTTTTTTTTTTTTTTTTTTTTTTAAAGCACGTTGAAAGAAATAAAGTGATTTTTGATGGAAAATAGGGTAAAAGAAAAGTTTTCAACTCCCCAAATATGTTTATATAAAAATCACTTTCATTGACTCTTTTGTAGTGCCATGTGTCAAAAATAACCATTTAGCACAAAAGTAATCTAATTTTGTAGCCTTCAAGGGAAAAGCTATTTGTAATTGTGAAATATAAAAAAAAAAAAAATTAGCAGAGCTTGGGAATATGCACGTGACAATATTATAGCATTGATGTAAAATTTTGTCGATGCAATGAATGAATAAACACTGGATTAGATAATGGCTGATTAACATGTTGGATCTGGCATATCAAGAAGTGTGTACTTGAACCAGAAGGATTGCGAGGGTTTACTTCTCTTTGGACTTCATAGAGAAGGCATTTTATCCCACCAAATGTGCAAAATATCTTCAAGTGAGAATTATGTCATTTTAAGTTCAAAGTAGCAACTTCTACATTCTTCCTGAATTTATAGGACTAAAAAGTAGAAAAGGTTGGGATCAAGACCTTCATGAAGCTTTTTAATAAAACAGGAAAGGACCAGTAATTTGGAAATAACCAAAATGACCCTCCTAGTATAAAGGCTTGGAGTTTTCTTCTGCACGCATATTTATTACTCACTATTAATCATTTACTTAAAAGTCTGCCTGTGCTTTCAAAGTGTGTCTTGAAGGTTTGTGCATGAAGGAATACAAACACAGGTTTTCCAAAACGAAAAATAATTAAGATAAATGCTCAGAGAGGAGCCAAGTATTTGAATTTGGCTTCAGTTGTATTACTACCGTCTCAAGACCTGTGGCATTGTTCCTTTGTGTCATAAATTATTCTGCCTAATGTGTTTAATTTTTATAGAATCATAGAATATTCTGAGTTTGAAAGGACCCACTAATCATAATATTTGAGAACTAGTGTTTAAGCACACGTTAATTAAATGAAAATAGTTGTAAAGATGGTCCTCAGTAATAGTTTAAGTAACAGTTCATTAATAGTGAGTTGTGCTGAGTTGCCAAATCCGACTTCTCCAGGTACTGGGTAGGACCATGCTGTGTTGGGGAAGTGTGACTGACATGCACACACATATTTCCAGGCTGGTTTTCCCATATCTATTTCAGGGATTGATGGGTTGTGAACATTGGTGACTTGAGCTTCACCCCTAGCTTAGATTTGCTGGGACGTGATCAGATTCATGCCTGTCCTGCTATTGATACCTATGCTAACCAACATAAAACTCAAATGGTATGTTTGCAGCATAGATAAGCTCTGAAAAGGAAGTTCAGTGAAATGCTGCCCTAACCAAATTGACCAAGGTTTTCCACTGGCAAATAGTTTGCAGCAACAAGTGAGGAGAAAGGAGCATTTTATTCTGATCTATTTACAAGTTCCACAATAACCATAGCCACAGAACAGTGTGGGCATTTCCTTGTGTAAACAAGCCCTGCCCTCTGTTTGAAGAGGGTAAGTGTGCAGTCTTTTGCTATGTAAGTGAGACTTTGACCATAGAATGTTTCAGATAAGGATCAATGTTTACCATCTAACTTAGATTTTCCTTGTAAATTTTGAGTCACAACTCAGTTTATGGGTATTTAGGGAGTGAGGAATAACAGCATTGGGTTTATAATTCAAACTGAAATTATTTCTTTACTGCTTGTTAATTGTGTATGTTCATGTAAAGAGACTGGAAAAGTGATATTGATAGGAGCTTGAAGTAACTTTACCTGGAGTCATAGGTGTTGAATGGACAAATTTGATTAGAAGAACTGAGTCACAGGTTAGAGGAGCACACCTTAACAAAAAAAAAAACAAAAAAAAAACCAAAAAAACAAAAAAAAAAACAAAAAAAAAAAACCCAAAAAAAAAAAAAAAAAACAAAACAACAACAACAAAAAAAACCCCACAAGAAAACCCAAAACAAACAAAAGATTAAGGAGATTCTCTTATAGAATGAGATTAAGCATTTGGAATTCTAGCTGATGTCATTTTTGGGTCCCAACTACAATTCTATTCTGTTTCACAGAACATGGACATATGTTATCTTCCTCATGTACAAAATACCTGTGTGTCTACTCCGTGGTTCAAGGGAAAATTATTTGACCAGGAACTTGTTGTTTGGCCAATACTTACCTGTACAAAATAGAACATCTTGCAACATTTCTCGTTTTGAGAAAATTTAGTGAGAAAACTAGGAAAATATTTCTAAAATGTAGTGTTTAAAGTCATGTGGAATTTCCTGTATGAAAAAAATCTGCTGTAGTCTTGACACACACAGACATGAATATTTTAAGTTTTTGTTTCTATTCTACTTAAAGCGCACTTCCCAACTGCCAAAGGATTTTTTGCTTTCCAGTTTCCTTTGAGGGCATGAGTGTTCTTTTAATTGTGAGTTGGCTGCACACAGCACTCTTTAAAACACTTGCTCAGCTGCTTCCTAACTCAGGATCAATAACTTCATAGATAATTAAACTAACCATCTTTTAAAAATAGATGCCATCTTCTATCTCCCTTATACCCCCCTCCCACTTACCCTATTTGACAGCCTCTGCCGATGCTAGTTTGCCAAGCTGAATTTTAATACTCCAGTGCCAGAATGCCTGGCCTGAGCCAGTGAGGGATCCTGTGCAGACAGCTGCACTACAGGCATTGTAACCTCATAGCTTGAAATGCAGCAACTTATTTATTTATCCTAAATATAACTAACACCAATAAAAATGCGTTTTTTAAAAAATTGCTCCTAATTATCAGCCCAGCTGTTGCTGTTACAGTTTCTAGGAAATACTGTTTTAGAAGTTCTGATTTATTTTTTTTACTTTAAAAATAAAGTTAGCATGCACTAACAATATTTTTGAACCTTTACATGCAATATTGAACTTGTGATTTCTTTTGTGTAAAACACAACTAGATGACTGTCACAAATGTATAACCTTGAACAGCTAAACTGACCTGAAATTTATAGTTCTTGTTATGAAACATGACACTGTTCTGCAACAAATGACATTAAGCTGGTGTAATAAATGAAGTCTTCACTTATCATTCTTACTGAGTTGTGTTATCAGCTTTCCTGGAATAAATCATACTTCCTGTATTGATATTTTCAATTGGAAGTATATCCCTTAGGGTAACTCCTGTGTTCTTAAAATTTTAACTTTGCAAAGTTTGACACTGTCAACTCACATTGCCTCAAAGAAGTATTGAATTGAAATCCATACTTTGTCTGTTAAAGATTGAGAGAAGTTGATAATGGGGATTAGACAAAATTTCTAAAGAGGTTGTCTATAAAGCTCAGATTATAGGCCTTTTGGTCATGTTTTGTAAGAGTGGAGATATTAACCTTTTAAATCTGTGAAATGTTAGAAAAAACCTTTTTCAAGATCAAAGAAAGTTTGAGGTACAAAACAGAGTGGTGTAAATTTGTACAGGGGAAAAAAAAAAACATTTCTGTGCTTCAAAATTCTGTACTTTCAGTGATTGCTGATCAGTGCCATTTTACTTTTGTATGACTTGCTGTGATGCCTAAGATTTCTGGGGGAAGATATTGCATAAGAGTGAGATTATTCTTAAAAAGCATTTATGTGCTTAAAATTTTGCATTCTGGCATAGAGAAGACTGTTTCTTCTAAAGGACCTTGAAACATAGAGGTTTTTATCAGTAAAGCTCTAAGTTTGCATGGTGTAATTGAAAGGCTTTGTTAGTGTTTGTAAAATTTGGATGAATAGTAGAATAGTATGTTCAAAAGTCGGTATCTCTCTTACAGGAAATCCTATTTGGTTTCTCTGTAAAAACTCTTAAAACAAATTAGAGTGGCTCATATGTGGGCCATGATGAAAGACCTGGTAGCATTTGAATTGCTGTCTTAGCACTTAAAATTACCAATGACACTGAATAACAATTAATGAGACATTATGACTGAGAGAATAGTAGGAACATAGGTTCTAAAATGTCACTGTGTGTTTAGATATGTGTAGACAAGTTAATGGTTTTTTGTTTATATACATTTGTCTCAGAAAGCATTCAGGAACAAGTTGCCAAATGCAAAGGAAATATATGTTTAATAACTGCATTCCCATTCCTCTACTGCATCTCTTTTAGTAATTCAACCCTTTTAAATATTTGAAAATACTGAAGCTGATACAAAACTAATTTGTAAAAATTGTTTCATGAATACATATTAGAACATTCAGATGGAGTGTGAACTTTCTTGTATTATAATTGCGTGGTTGGGGTGAATTCTTTTATTTTACTCAACTGAATTTAAATCTTAATATGGTCAAGAGGGAAGTGAGGTGAAGAGAATCAGTTTCCTCTGTAGCAAAATGAACTTGTTTTTCTGCCCCTCTCAGCTTCCTTGCAGATTAATTTGTAATAACTTTTTAGACATCTTCTTTTTTAAAGTATTAATCTGTTAACACTATTCCAATGGACTTTAAAAAAAAAAAAACAGTTGAAGAAATTCTAATTAGTAAGTAACTTTAACTCAAGTGCTGACAGGTTTTTAATAAATTTTTAAGTAATATGCAATAAAAAAATTTTATTCCCAATATAAAATACATTAAAGGAAAACCATATTAAATAAAAGTTAAACTAATGCCTTAAAAATCTTATCTATTGGACTACTAAAGTTAATAAATATCTACTAATGGTTTATGTTATAATTCTGATTTGACTCTGCCCATACCCACTTGTTGCAGATGATGGAGTTATTTTCTGAGATGGTTGTGTTTGTAAATGATCGTGCAACATTCTTCAAACTGCATTGGCAGTTACTCAATACATTTCTCCTTGAAGTCTCTTTACTAATGGAAATACTTGGTAGTGGAAAGGATAAAGTATTGTTTGCTCAGATGTTGAGGGTTGATGCTAGTAAAAGTCTAAATTTAAAGTTTAAAAGTTTAAAAAGTAGTGGAAATGCCTGGGCTGGGGTACACATACGACTAAACCCAATTGCTCTTTCTCGTGGGAAAAATTTTTCTCACCCTCTTGTGTCAGAAGTTTTTGGTGGGCCTCAGCATTTCCAATCTCCTCCCTCCCTGCACTGGGCAGCAGATGTTCCTGCATTGAAGAGACCCATCAGCATGTCAACAATTCCCAAAATGTTTTTGGCAGCCAAGTAGTATCATACTGGGTGACTTGAGGAGGATTCTAGGAGCATTGTAGGAGTAGCTTACTAATTTGGCTGGGAATTCTTTTGGATTTGTTGGAGAGCACAGGTGCCTTCAATTCAGATGAGAGTAATTTTCTCTTGAAATCAAAGCCTGATTTCATTTGAAATTAGTGGTATTTATGATACTTGATGATGGACTTTGGTAGTGGTAGCCTATGAGCTCTTAAGAAGAAACAGGGAAGGGAAGAAGGAAAAAAAATGGGGTTGTTATTTAAAAAAAACACCACAAATCAACAAAATATTTTTCAATGAGATAGTTGGGAACATGTGGAAAGTGGGCTGCAAATAAAGGGCTTATTTCTTTGAGATCTAATTAATTTGATATAGTTGCAAATGTTACATGTGACCTTGAGTCTCTGATAATTTTTGTACTTTTACAGCCACACTATTTTTAATAAGAACAAGGAATTTTGTTAATCTCTAAATCTGTAAAACTGAGATATGTCCTTTAAAAGCTAGCACTATTTGCAACATCATTTGCCAAAACTCTGACAGCTTAGTACAGAAACCTGAAATTACCTTCTTATTTGAGAATTTGATGTTGCACTCTGTGTCTGCCTTTGAGTATCTATGGAGCAATATTTGAGCATGGTGTGCTGTTTCCAGCATTGCTTTCAGCTGCTCTAGAGGTGTTCACCACGGATGTGTGGTTGATCCTGCCTGGCTGCCAGATGCCCATCCAGCTGTTCCTGGGGTCTCTGTGTCCCTTTCCCGTGTTTCTCGCTCGGTTCCCTGGCTCAGCCCTGGCTGTCAGACAGGTTTTACTCTCCCTTGCCCAGGCTTTCCCCGGGGCTGAGGGGCTCAGCTGCACCCTGTGCTGAGGCTGCTGCAGCTGTGTCAGGTGTGGGAGCTCCAGACAGAGCCCCTTCAGCTCCTGCTGCTCCAGCATCCTGACAGCTGCCCCCAGGTACAGGCAGAGGTGTCAATGCCTGTCACTGACAGGGGAGGGCTTCATCCCTGTCCTCCAGCACCTGCTCCCAGCCCTGGGCTCCAGCCTTGCCCTGCCCTGGCTGAGGGGGTTGCTGTGCTCTTGTAGGTCACTTCCAGCTGCTCTAAAGGCCACTTGTGGAACAGCCTGCAGGTGCAGAACCAGCAGGGAGGAGCAGTTGTGCCTGCAAGCTGTGTCCTCTCAGGCTGTGCTTGCCAAGCAGCAGTGGTCTACACGATGGATGCTGTCCCTCAGCAGCTTTTTTGTTCATCTTTAGAAACAGGAACAGAAATAAGATAGTTTTCAGCTTAGCACCTGGTCTCCCTGTTTTCATGGCTTTGTCAGTGATGGTGCCTGCCCTGCCTGGCTGGTGGTAGCTCAGGATCAGAGCGCTCCTGCCCATTTCAAGGGCTTCTTTTGGCAAGCCTTACCTAGGGCAGAAGGTTGCTGGCCTCCCAGAAGTTCTGGACCTTCCATCTCTGCATGTAAGCTTCTCCAGTTAGAACATTTTATATCTCAAGGACCTAAGTGGATAAGTGCTTTGCTAGATTTTTGTACAGTGTTTATCTTACATGGTGATGCTGAGCGGCTTCTTTAAGGTGCTGTAAGCAAAAGTGGAATGTTTCCCCACTAAACCCTGATTTTGAGTTTCTAAGTACACCTTCTGGATGACAGAAGACTCCACAAATGCAGTTAAGAGAGATGCTCCTGTTTTTCTTGCAGAGATAATGCCGGGTTAGGACCTCAAAGAACGCTTGTCACTTTTGGCTGTGATTGTGTAGATACAATCTTTTGTTTTCTTGTGCTTGGCCTGAAAGCCTATCCCAGCCATCACTGAGATGTGTTACTCTTTACAAGCACATCATTATTTTAGAACTGAATACAAAGTTCCCATTGCATTTTAATGGAAGGGACATGCAAATACTTCCTCGTGGCTGCAGTGTGAAATACTCTCAGCACCCATATAGATGCTTTTCTTCTTTCTCCATCAACTCATCCAGATTGCTGATAGCATGAACGAAGCTCAGCTGAGATCTGCTTTGCACTGTGCTCAGTTTTGGAAGGAGAAAAGCACCAAGCTGCAGTGCTTTTCTTTCTTTTCCACTGGCCAGGTTGTTCTTATCTTTCCTCCCTGGATCATGGTGTCAGGGACATAAAAATTGCCTGGAGTAAGAATTGCTGTTCTTATTTCGTATAAAATGATATATGAGTGTTGAAATTGTGGAGTAGTAGTCCTGGCAATACAGACCTCTGAAAATGATTTGCTTTTAATGTACTCAAAGAATGCTGTATGTTTAAATGGTTAGACTCTAGCTTCAGAAAAATAACAGAAAAATAGTACTTACTTTTTAAAAAAACAGTATTTACAGTCTGATGGTGTTTCTTTATGTCAACACTTTTGAGACCAAGATTGTGATTTGTTTGAAGTTTATTGGTCAGTGTGAAAATTTACTGTGAAAGCCGTCTGTGTTTGTCAAGTTAATTTTTCAGGGGTATCAAATTCAAACTTTGCAAGTTTGAATGTTTAGCCTAGAGACTAGAAGCTAGTGCACTTCCTATAAAAAATGTTGTAACTCAAATTGTAAGCACAGTGAATTATTCCAGCATTTATATGGGTAATATTTTATTCTGTTTATGTGATTGATTAATGCTTGTTATGTTCCGGTGAACTGCACTATGCTAAAATGGAATTAAAATATATTATATGTATTGATTTATGCTGATTATTTAAATATATTCAATTGATTGAATTAAGAAATTACTTGGATGTCTTGAAAGCAGTACATTTTATTCCATTAGATTTTTTAATCTATTAGTCTTCAGAATATGTTTGCATGTTTGTTAAATTGTTAATGACTTGTTCAGATGTCCCCATGCTTTGACATTCTTTGGAATACTGAAACTGGTGCATGTTGAAGTGGGATAACAAAGCTCTCCAGAGCTTGTCAAATGTGAGTGGAGAGTTATAAATTGGAACTGCTTAATCATTTATGCACACCAGCTCAACAGGAGTTTTGTGAAAAATTTTAAAATTCACGGACTCTTGTGAATGATTACTTAAAAATTAATTTGAAAATACTTCTGCAGCTGAGAATCCTGACTCTGACTGGAAGTGCAAGGTGCTACAGTCATAGAAAGAAATATGGTAACTTGGCTTCATTTCTCCAGGTTGTGGTCAACAAGATCGTAGTACTGTAAAACTGGAAAAATCAGTTTCAGGGTGCCTGCTGATTGTGTAACATTTTTGATTTATTTGTCATACTGTACCTCTGTGTTTTGGTTAGCTTTTGTATTCAAATAACTCTTTCCAAACTAAATGTGTTCTTTGTTCTCTTAGCCAGCCTATTTTCTTCATATGTGAAATAGTTTCCATTAAATAGTTTACAGTTGTAGTCCAGGGTATCAATTTTGCATCTGGGAGTATATGGATGAATAAATAGATCATAATATAACTAAGATGACTTAGAGTTAATGGATATGGGGTTGGGTTGGCAGAAGTCTAAAGACAGACAGCTGTGTGCCCTGACAATGTTCTGGATTACATCAATGGGAGTAGAGCCAGTAAGTGAAATAATGATTCCCCATTATTTGACACTTATGTGTGGAATCCTGGGTCAGGTTTTGGTTCTCCTGGTGCAATAATGCTGCTAAGCTTGAGGACAAAGCAGTAAGACAGTCAGAGACTGAAGCATGGAAGGGATGGAGGAGAGTGGGTCAGCTGCGCTTGTTCAGACTGCAGAAGAGGTGCTGTGAGGACGCCTAGTACATGCAGAAAAAGTGAGAGGTAAGTCCTCAATTGAAGCATGGAGCTTCCAGTTCTGAGTGAGGAAAAAAATCACTATGAAGATATTTAAGGACTGGAAGCTGTGGCTCAGAGGCAGTGTGAGCTTTCCATGCCTGGAGGCTGTCAGGACCATGCTGGATGAAGCCCTGAGCAGCCTGGTTTAAATTCACTGTTGTCCCTGCTTTGAGCAGAACTTGGAACTAGGTCATCCTGAGGTCCCTTCCAAGCTGTGATTCTGTGGAATTCTAGGTGAGGAGTGCAGGGCAGGACATGCTGTAGCTACTGTGCAAGTGCTGTAAACTGCTAGGAAGAGTTTAGTGCAGAGCTGTAAGAACTTGTTAGAGCAATCCTGCAGGCAGAATTCCTGTTGTGAGGCTTTACAGTGTGCAGTTGTAGAAATCTGAAGGAGAAGTTCATATAATTCAGAAATTATTTTGCATCTAATAGATAAAGCTATGTGATTACTGCAATATTTTATAGAAAATATCTGTAAATTCCACCCCATACTAAAGAGACATTGCCTTCTTTTCTCTAAGGTGAGGAATGTATTTTTCTTCAAATGTCATGGACTTGCACATTTGAATGGTTTTGGTTTATTTGCATTTATGCTTTTTCTAGGTTTCTATTCCACTTCTGGTTCTTAAGCATCTTCCATTTTGAAAGAAAGCTCCTTGGGTACCTGACTTCTAGTTTTGGGCTGCTTCACTTTTTTTACTTCTGATTGACTTGAGATAGATGGTGGTGTTTGTTTTCCACTCACCTTTTTTTTCCACTTAAGTATTTGTCTTGATAGATTAGTTGTTAAATCTCCTTGCTGTCACACTATGGGCCAATTTTGTCAGAATTTGGGGGTGCAAGCTACCATGTTTCTTCAGCTAAAACTAATTTTGTTGTTAAAGGTTTGCTTCCTGCATTAACAGTTACTGCTTGCTTGAAGTGATTATTTTTTTTCCGATAATAAGAAAAAGAAACGTCTCCAAATCACATCCAGATTAATCAGTGCCACTACAGGAATCATTATTATTATATATTTCATTGTTTCCCTTCTATTAATGGCTGAAGTATTAATTGGCTGAAGGAGAGAAGGAGGAAAACCCTGTGTGTCTGTTCCACTTATGGCATGTGATAGGATCCCTGCAGAATGGGAGATATTGAGTGGTGAGGAGAATCATGAAAAAACGAGAATGGGAAGGGAGGTATATTGGACATGGAAGGGGGGGAAAACTGCTGGTGTTGGTGGCTTGAAAGCTTCAGTTATTTGTTCACAGGAGGTATGCACACTTAGTTTGGGCATCACTGAGAAACAGGAGAGGATGAATCATCATGATTTAGCAGAACAGATACTGAAGATCAATTCTGGAATCAGCACCACATTGACTTCATTATGAGAGTTGAAGGGAACTGTTTAAAAAGCCAAAGTTACCTCCTGAAACACCTGTGCACTTTGGTGGCTTGAAAGACTACACAGGTATATTGTTACTGTGGTGCTATTCATTCACCTCTTTGCTTTTTGTCCTAGTTCAGAGTTACTGTCTTTTGTTGTGGTCGTGGGTTTTGTATTGGAACCATATAACATAGTTTCTAGAAGCCTGAATAGTAAGTAACAACAGGAATATTATTTCTGTGACCTGTTAAATGTTTGCTACATTTCAGGCCTTTGGTGAACAAGTCAGGGTTGTGGAATTGCAGGTGTGCTGTGCTCCTGCTCTGGGTTTACTGATATGAATTTGTTCATTGTTTTCATACTCCTTGCTCAGAACTCACACCTTTAGAGAAGAGAAATATTGGGTGTAGAATATGTATGGGTCTCTTGTTCTGAGATGCTAGGAATTAATATACAGTTTCAAAATGTTCCCAACCCTTCTTTTATATATTTGAGATTTGAAGCATTTCCTGCCTCTTTTTGCACTGGGGATTAATTAAAAAACTCAGAAAACCAACCAAAGCTCACAATTGTTAGTTGTCTGAAGTAATACCAAATTTTTAACTGAAAGTTGATTGAATACTTAATGAAACAAGCAGATTGATTTTTCTATTTTTCTTTTTTTTTTTTTTTTTTTTTTAAATTAGGTGTTTATTAATTTGGGGAACCATGTCTTTCACTAAAGCTCTTTTCCTCTGCATATAGAAGTAAATGGCTAGAAGTTTAGGAATTTTTAGTTGCAGAGACCAGAAAGTCCCCTGTTCATGCTGGTTGCTCAGATGTTTTCCCTTAGAAAACTGGGATGTGTGGGTGATTAGATATGGATGTGATATAAGCACACCTTGAAAATTCTAATTTAGGTGACAATGTTGTAATACTTAACGTTTACTTAAAAGGAACAAAAAAAATCTGCCCTAAACCTATTAAGGCCCCAAAATGCTACAGAGAAATGAGATATTGACAGTTTAAATGAACCTAATGCTCCATCTCCTGAACCAGAATTAGGAATCTTAATGGATTAAAATAATATGAAATAGTTTTGTGGTCTAATTTTATTTTACTCTGAAAAATATTGAGGGGAAGGAATGTATCATTGGTGGTTTTTGTTGTGGGTTTCTTTTTCTTTTCTCTTTCTTTTAGTTTGTTTTTGTTTTTCAGGTCTATATATAGGATCTACATTGAGTTAGCATTTGTTGATTTCGCTCAAAACCAAGTTTGACACATGTTGGTCTGTTTAATGAAGGTGGAATTTTCTTTTGAAAATAGCAGTTATAAAGATTGTTTTTCAAATTGTGGAGCATTACTTCTGGGATGACTAATATTAAAAATAAATAAGCATCACATTCTGTTTTTTTGTATGAAATCCTGGTTTAAATGTCAGAAGTCTGAATTGTAAGAACACAACTTCATTATGAGTTGTGGAAGTGATGCCATCTTTTATATTTCTCTTTCATCCATTTGCTAAAGCCGCTTTAGTTATCAGATAGAAGCAGATTATTAGATATGTAATGGCTAATTTTGTTTTTTTTTGTTTTTTTGTCTGAATAAGCAGAGCCAATCTGAATCTCAAGATGTATCTTATACTATATCTGAAAGAAATAAAAGAAAATTGAGCTTGTAACTCCAGTTGAGGGTGCAGTCTGGAGAGTTTGGCTTGGTGAAAAAGAGACTCAAAACAGGGATTTTGGATTGGACAGTATTTTAAGGAATTTAGAATTTATAGTAGAGAATTAAGCATTCATGGACTATGAGACATTCTCTGATTCCTGTAGAAGCACCAAAACTGAAGCATTCAAAACACTGAACCCCCCTGCCCTTGACTTTAGACAGCCAGGGTGGTAATGGTTTGTCACAGTGAGGTTTCTGAATAAAATAAAGCTGTTAATAAATGACATGCATGGTAATTCAGTAGAGTGTTCTAGTTAAACATTTGCATCTTTCTGCCACTCTCATAGATTAGAGGGGACTGCTGAACATTAGTGGTAACAAGATGCTCCTCACATGCATGCTAATGGATTATAACTTTTCATAGGTGCAATTTGTACCTGTCTCTTGGTGGATGGGGAAAGTGGTGCATGAGGAACAGATCGTTAAGCATCAGTAGCCAAGCTTTGCTAATTAGCACATCTTCAGTGCCAGCTCTCTTTGTCCACAGAGAATATAAATTATTCTTATTTTCTCCCTCAATCTTTTAGGCTTCTTAAGCAACGTGTCTCTTCAGCTGGGAGATAGAGACTGCAGATTTGTAGTTTTCAATTCTCATGATTAATTGAAGAACATGCATGGTTTATTCAAAAGCAGGGTTGCTGCCAAAAATGATCTAATTGGTTAAATAAATAACCCAAAGCTTTTATTACTCAATGTGTTTTCTACTGAATTATTAATGCTATATCAGCCTCCAAATCAGTGAGAGTTAATGACTGATTTGCCTGAGGCTATTAATATTTTTCCAATCATTGGTAAACTGCTATGATGACTTCTTCTGATGACTTGTATCTCACTGTATTTGTTCACTTGTTGAAATGTTGTTGGTGGTAAGAATGGACTGAAAAATAGCATCCGAATTTCAGCTTGCTTTAGTTGTTTTTTTTGTGCCTGATAAAATACATAATTCTGTTCATAAAATAGATTATGAAGTACATTTTGGGGATAGGAGAAACAAAAAAGAGGAAATATTTTTTGAAAATCATTTGTTGTAAGTGGATTCAAGGAAAGAGAAGAATAATGTGTTTATGTATGATCTTTGTTGTGAAAAAGGAGGAGGAATTTGAGATGATATGATTTTGTAGTGGTAAGTAATATTCCCATATATGTACAGAAGTGTACACAAAGAAGTGCTGCAATGTAGTATGGAATGGTTCTGAGCAAGTGCCCAGAAAAAAAAAAAGAGATGAAATAGGTTCTGACCTATACAAGGCACTAAAGTTGTCGAAAATTAAGTTTGAATCCTGTTTCTTTGTATCTGTTTAGTTCTGGGAAAGACAGAAAACTATCACTAACTGCTTCTAACAGGAATAAGATAGGTAATCATCTAGTTAACTGTATCAGATGGCCATTATGAATGTGTATGAAAATATGGGTGTATTTCTGAAAAACTAACTAAATAAAAATTCTTTTAAATCCAGAAAAACACTTCATGGTATTGAAGACCAGTGGATGATATTACTGTGTGTGTATCCAAGCTGGTGTTGCTTAGACCTTTTTGTTTCAAATGTTAGCTTTTGTCCATCACATCAGGTGTAAGTCAGGTGGCTGAGAAATGCACTTTTTTTCTTACCAGATATTAATTTTTTTTTTTTTCTTTTGAAACCTTTCCAAGTGAATTACACTGAAGCCAATAACGGAACCTTTTCCATTTTCTCAAAGCTCTATTTGAGAGTAGGGATGGATGAGTAGTCACTAGGAGATGGATAGATAGAGTAAGAGGAGGGAATAAGGCCGTGTACTCTTCATGATGGAGAGGAACAGACTGTGTGTGGGGGAGTTTTAGGAAATCACAATATGGAATTTGGAGAACTCTCATTTGCTAATTCCTGCAATGCAAGAACAGAGAAACCTGAAACACATGATATCCAGACAGCAGTGAACTCCTGGCACTTGCTGCTGCAAGAGGCTAATGGTGACTAGTGGTGACAGATGAGATCAGAAAGGGAGTCTCTAATTCACAGGTGACAGCTCTGTAAGGAGGTGTTAGAAATATTGCCTTCCAGCACCTCTAGTTTGAGAGCTACAGAAGTTGGCTAGCCTGTATTCCATCTCTAGCTACTCGTGGAGATGCAGCCCTGGAGCAGAGATGCCTTTGGTCTGGCCCTGTGGGACATTTGGCAGCTACTTAGGGACAGCAGTATTGATGCATGGAGCCCATGTGTGCAAAGAGAATTTGGAATTCCCTCCGCTGCTGGCCACTGAAATTTTGTATGCCACTGTAGCTTCTAACCTGAATTTGGGATTGTCTTTGAGAGGATGTAACAGTGCTTCAGCATTCTGGCAGTCTGTTAGCTTCCAATGCAGCTTCTTGGGGTCACTGAACAAATGGATATACCATAGAGCAGCTTCGAGGACATGGAGTCAGAAAATACCTGAAGCTGGGAGGGGGAAAGTCACTTTGTCACCTTTGTCCTTTTCCATTCTTGTCTTTTGTATGGGTATGTGATAATACTGTTGCCACAAAAGGGTATTGGAGTCTGAATAAATACTTTGAGATTAAAGTAGAAGCAGTGAATTAGATTAGAGTTACTATGGCAGCTTTTGTGCATTTACATTTTTCATGCAGTCCCTGTAAAATATTGCTTTTTTTTTCTATTTCTTGTTGCTATGTGAAAGACCCAGGGGAAAAAAAAAAAAAAGATGGTGCCTGCCCTCTCAAATGTTATACTCAAAAAACAGTAGTTTGGTGTGTGGAGGGAAAACTGGGACTGGTCTCTAATTTATTTTTTTTTTTTTTTTACCAATAGCCTAAGTTTATTTATAATAAGAACAACTAAGTAGTATTTTTAGAAATAAATACTTTAAATTCCTTACAGTTTTAAACTCTGTTTCAGTAATAAGCTGGTGTAAGAAGTCCATTGTTAACATTAAGAATCAGGTCTGGTTTTGTCACGGAGACCTAGTCAAGTTATAAAATAAACAGTATTTTATTCAGTGCAATGAAGGGAGTTGTTTTCTTGGCTTTTATGAGGATAGTTAACTTTTGCACCGACTTTTATGAAGTTCACATGCATATGCCAATCTAATCAGAAATGTTCCACATTAGAAAAATATTGCAATTATATTTATGGTTTTTTGTGATGTAGTTTTACTGGAAGAAAGTGAAAAGTTCATGCACAGAGAAAGAAACAAAGGTTGAACATGCTGTTTTTTGGGTTTTTTTTAATACTATTAGTTCTTTGCAAAGTGTGTTCTTTTGGTTGCTACCTGGCTTTTGGTTATTTTTGTTTATAGTGCAAATGTAAGTGTTTTTTTGCATATTCAGTTTCTTGTATTATGGGGTCTTAAAGCCTTTTTATCTTATAGTGAAACTTAGGGGATGAAAGTAATGTTTCTATAAAATAAAGAAGTTGGATTTTGAGTTAGAAGACACTGTCATCACAGCAGTTCATTTGCTGGGTGATCTGCCCATGGCTTTGGAATGGAGCCCCTCAGAATGCAGCATTCCACAAGTGTTTGAAACTCTTGCAACTGATATTATTGCAATGATTTTAATTTTAAGATTTTGGCTATTACAAGAATACATCTACCTGAAAAAGTAGTTTCTAGGTTGTTGTAATCAGAAATTTGAGTTTTCCTCAGATCTGCTCAAAGGTGTTCTCATCCTGACATTAAAGGTAAGAAGAAAACTTCAAACAGAATTGCAGTGATATGGTCACATCTGTGAAGCTTTTTTTTAAAAGTCACATCATGATATACATGTGTAGAAATACTTCTGAACTCCCCACAGAACAGTCATCATGAGGAGTTGGATTGTGCATCAAACCTGCAGAGAGAGAAGAGTGTGTAGCAATATTTATATTGCTGTGCTTTTACATCAAGGTTATTGTCTGAAGGGACATATCTCTCCTGAGGAACAACAAAATATTCAGCATCTGTGCTAAGTTCTGGCCAGCTGGCACCTAGAATAGGGAAAAAAAAAAAACAACCCAATAAAACAAAAAAACAAAGAAAACCCCAAAACCCAAACTTTGTTGCAACTTGCTTCTATTGAAGAAGACAGTGAGACCTTTCTTGAAATAATGAGAATGAATTAATTGACATGGTGGATTAGTCACACCAGCAATACCACTGAGACTTATGAATCTGAAAGCCTTGAATGCAAATGATGGAAAATGGCATGCTGCCTGTCCATATTTGCCCTGTAAACATCATTATCTGTCATCTTGGTATACGGCTCTGCAGCTGATAAGGATTTAAATCTCCATTTGTCTAATGTTTGGCCTTACATTTTGAGAAACAATCCTAACAAACGAATTTCTTATCAGATAAAAATTTGGCTATGTATTTTTATTATATTCTCTATATTTTTACTTCATGGTAATTACTTGTCCACCATTAAACACATAGCTAAATATTTTTTCCCCATGTAATAATACCTCCAGAAGGTTCTAAAATTATTAGCCACATATTTGTGCAGGAGAAGAAGGTTCATAAGTTATTCTGCAGTGAATTTTGTTCAGTACTTTAAAATGAGTTTTTTATAGCTACATCAAAATTCTGGTCACTTCCCCTATTTCTGTGTAGCCCTTTGGCAAGTCAGAGTCAGAACTTAAAGTGAGGATTTCCATTCTGTGATGAGTGACTTGCCACAGAGCCATTGGGTGGATCACACAGTTGATTTTCAACTGCACTTGATCAGCTGACACTTGGCCATGCCCTGTAGGACACTTCAGTGTGTTTTGCTATGGGATTTATTTATTTTTCTGACATAATGGGAATGAGGCTTTTCTATCCCTTGCTCACCTCCCTCCTCTCAATATCTGACAAATCAAATTTATGCTATTGACCTGCTCTTTAAAGAGCAGTTTTTCAATGCTTGAAGGCTGATTGTTTTCATGCATATGAAATGGAGGTAATGTGAAAATCTGCCTCATGTGCCTTGTTTGAATGAGTTTATGTGAGGCTAGGCCCTTTATCACTCACTGTTTCACTGACTGTATCAAGGGATATGCCGCAGAAAGCTTTCAATGTTTCATTCTCTCTTAGTAGGAAATAATGAAGGAAATTTGTGCCAGGCTGTAGTTGCTGTCTAAATCAATGGCCTCTCTGCTTCCCTGGAAAATTTGCTTTTCTTCCTTTCCTCTGCAGGTGTCCTTGCAGCTTGTGCTGCTGAGGACCCCACAAGAGAGACCATACCTGGAGTATACAGACACAACAGTGTCTGTGAAATGAACTTGTGTTTTTCTCTCACATTTTAACAAAAGCAAGCCATATCTCACTTTTAATCTTTCCCTCTGATTTCTTCTTGTTAGTTTTGGACTTTGTTTTTTCTGTACATGCATGTGCCCCCTTCTGATTCTGAGTACTGCTGACTAAGTTGCAAGCTGGGTGTACTGAATGCAAAACAAATCTATTAACTTAGTTCAGTGATGTGCAAATGCTTTTGCTGTTATTGTTCTGGACACAAGCTATCTGTAAGTATAAGCATTTGGAGTGTATTTTCTAGTGCTTTGGACTCTGGAGAAATTGATTGGATTGGCTCGGATGCCAAGCCAGCAAAGGTTTTATTTTTGCTGGAACTGTCAAGACCTCTAAAATCTTTTGTGTTTAAGAATATTGAGATGTATGAAAAGAGAAACCTGAAGATTGGAATATCTACCAGTTAAGAGCTAAAATCTGATCTGAAACTTCAAAAACCACTTGGATTAAGTGGCTTTAAAATACTTCTTAAAAAAAAAAAAGACAAAAAAACCAAAACAAAACAACAAAAAAAAAACAAAAACAAAAACAAAAAAAAACAACAACAAGTGATGGTGTTTGCTTAGACTTCCAAAACCAGTGTGGTTGCTGAGTTCTGCTCTGGTCAAAACTGGATGAGGTATTTAGTCAGAAGTGCTATTTCAGTGCACTGGCAGTAGTTCAGGTGTTGACATGTGCTCTACTGTCCCTGCTTGAACTGTGACCCTACCAGGAGTTGCATCTCAGCATGGATTGCATCAAATTTTGTGCCTTCCTGTGAGTTGCTGGTCTGGCTATTCTAAATATAAAAGTGAAGCTTGTATTTGTAATTTCCCAAATTCATTTTAGGTAGGTGAAAGCTGTTTTGAGTAAATCCATGTTTTGGTATTTTTTCTAAGTTTTTTTTCCCCCTCTGATGTTATATTTGTGTACTTTTTTGTATGAGCACTTGCTTCCTAAATGCAAAAAGTGAAAAGATAAATATCTATATTTAGTAATTGGCTGATTAATTTTTTTTATTTTTTATTTTAGATTTCCATCATGGGTTTAAGTATTAACACATAGTGACTTTTTTTTTTTTAATTTCAATTTTTTTTTAAAGTACAAAAGTGAGTTTAGAAATGGTGATTTTTAACCTTGGTATTTTATGAACAAGCAACCCATTCCATTGTTAGAGATGTATTTTGGGTATTCTGACACCAGCTTCAGGAGCAAATATGCAGCTGAGTGTGTTTAGGCCTAGTACAGGGTGTTGCTTTGGCACTTTCCCAAATTTATCAGCTGGAAATCATGAGACAAATGAAAATGGCTCATTACTACTCTGTGGTAATTGTTTCTCCCATTCCTCCTTGGATTTCCAGCTTCAAAAGAATGCAGTTGATGGTTTGTACATGCATCTTTTGGGTTGTACTTGTTTCTTCCTCAATCACATCCATTGGTTATTCTACTTATATCTAAATTTTACTGAAATATCTGCTTGAAAGAGAGATGTTTGCTTTGATATAGAGGGGATAAGATAGTAGAGTCCAATTATAGGGGCTTGTGGCTTGTTTATTTTTGGCTAATTTTGCAGTGGTTTCATGGCAGTAAACCAGTTAACTCAAGAGGAACTATGCTGTAAAGCTGATTATCATAAAAACAAGGAGTTTATTAAAGAATTTTGGAAGATAAGAAATGATGGAACCAGTGTAATCCCTTGTCCTTTGATTTTTATCCTTGCTTTTCAATGCAAAGTCGGAAGTGGTAAATGGTTATGTTTACAGTGAATTTTTAAACAGCTTGAACTGACTGGATTTTGTTTCCCTATATAAAAGAGCTTCTAGGCTAAAAGGAGGCAGAAAGCACTGTATGAGTGCTCAGAGGGGAATCAACCTGTCCATGGTGTGCATGTGTGTGCAGGCTTGGTGTGTAAAATGGTTGTACTGCAGGGATGCCAGGAGATGTGAGCACAGGGGGAGCCACCTCTGTCTAGAGTCTGCTGTGATGTTTTACAAGTTCAAGACGTTGGAGGATGCAAGATGACAGAGATCTTATGACTAAGTATCTGTGATCTGTTCAATATATGAAGTTGGAGAAAAATTAAACAAGGTTTTATCAGCTTTAGTCTCAATCAAAAATAATTAAAAGAAAAAAAAAAATAAGCAGAATGTTGGGGAATAGCTATGAAATAACCAAGATTGTAAAGTTGGAGTAATTTGTGTGTGAGTCTAGAATAAGTCTAGATAATATTGATGCAGAACACAGCAAGGTCATTGCACATGCATCACTGGTCAAGTTCATTGGTAAATAAGTGTTAGTTCCCAAGAACTAACATTCTTGAGAAGGTTTAGCCTGAAGTTAAATTTGTGTTCTCTGAGATGAAATTTCTGTGGTCATAATAAATGCCAAATCCTTCTTGTTTTGTTAATGTAAAGAATCAGAACACTCCTCTCTCCCCCCTCCCCCCTTAACCCCTAAAAAAGCAAATGCACTTTGGTGATTGTTGTTTAGGAAGTCAAGATATAAATGCCAGTGAAGTGCCATATTTCTGGAAATGGAAATGACAGGGTGTGATTTGCTACAGGAGGAATAAGTGATCTTGTCTTTCCCACCAAGCCCTGTATGTGGGCTTTGGAAGTTGCCTTCTGGCAGGGCTAGCTCTTTCCCTGCTATGACTCACACCCCAGGAGCACAGTTTTCTAAAATTTGGTGCTATGTTGATGTGGTGTGCTATTGCAAACTTAAGTGTGTGTGCTGAAGATGGTCATATTATCTCTCAGCCCTTTGCATTTCTCAAGTCTCCTATTGCTGTTAGAAGAACTGGAATTACTGTTTGTTTTGACTGGCAGGTAGTTGTATTAACAGGCTGATACTGTTACAGATATTTAATGAGGAATGTATTAATGGTTGATAACACTACAGTCAATGCTTCGCATTTTATCAGCATTCAGTAAATATTCAGTGTTTGGTGCTAAATGTCAAGGGAACAATAGTGAAGCCTTGTGTTTTAAAAAAACTCAGTTTCTGTGGGTACTATTTCAATTGCATGGTGATAATAAATGCTAAACAACATTTACTTCTTTTTATCCCCAGTATCAGTTGCTTTATGCATATTTTTAAAAAATGCCTGCATATTGGTAATTAAGAGTACACTGTACTTGCCCTGAGTTAGCTATGGAATGCTCTTTATATTAGAAATTATTAGATGCTGATCTAGCTTTATGAAATCAAATACTGTAGGTATGTAGTTACTTATGGTGAGACAGATTTTTAAAAATGGAAATAAGTTTAGCTTTCACATTGCATGCATCTCAGCAAATTTGTGTTTTCTGTAATTAAATAAATTGTTAGGTATTACTCATTTTTGGCTGTGTGCCTCATAAAAGCATGCCTGTTCCTGTTTTTTATAATGAAGCCAAAATGGGCAGTTTAGCAGGCAATCTCTAAGCTGACAGAATGCCAGCTTTATAGGGAAAAACACTTCAGATGCATAAATGATGAGAAGAACACTTTTTATTGAAGCTGGGTAAGTTTAATGCATAGAAAATGCAAGTTAGAGATAGCTGAGTAAAACCTTCTTTGTAACCTTTAGAGCCATCACACTGAAGGCTCTGTGTTACTGAACACAGATACAGCCCTGATGTGGCATTTGTTTTCACCTGCTGTACACTTAGAGTACCAAGCCATCTGTGACTTTCCAAGGCAGATGATTGAACTGGCTTAAAAGATACAGAGGAAATTTGTGCTGCTCTATCTTAGCTTAAAAGTGCAAACATGGTAAGTCATAAAGTTGCTGTATTTTAAAATAGAGATAATGACATTGAAACTGGAAATATTGTGAGCTGTGCTCCCCTACACTCTTTTCTAATAAATACATAACATTTATATTTCTTTGAGTTGCTTAATGGCAGGGAAGAACATTTACTTTGATAAAGTAAATTTATTTGGTTTATTTTAATGGTTTTAGTTGGTGTTTCTTTTTGTGTACGCTTTGTATATTTGTGTTTTTAATATATAAAACATATACAGTAAGTGAGTAGACACTGTTTTGTGTAGGAAAAATGTACTATAGAAACACTTGTAAGATAAATGCTAGTGAAGATAAGTGGTGAGCTGGTTAGACTTTTACATTTCTTACTTGGTTCTTGAGGAGAAAGATAAAGAGAAAGGAAATGTACAAATCCTTTGTTTCTGCTTTAGCCAGAAAAAAAAAAGGTAAATGGTGGTGTTGTACAGAGATACCAGATCATATTTTTATGTAAAAAATTATTTCCTGGAGACAGTCTTATAAATCTCAAAGCCTTGTAGCATTGTTTTGTTTCTTTGCCCTAAGGTGCACAGAGAGGTTGTGTTGTGTGGCTTTCCTGGCATGTCCTTTTGGATGTGCCTGGCCTGGCTCCTTTGTTAAAGCTGGGGACCTGAGTGTCCAGAGCAGCTGCCATCTGTCCAACCTTGCTTGGTGCCATTCCCTCCACAGCAGCCAGGTCTCAGCCTCTCTGTCCTTTCTTTTTAACTTCTCTTAGGGGTGATCCTCTGTGACCCACCCAGACACATAATTTATTAGTTTATGAACTGTAAAAGTTAAATAAATGTCTGTGGTTTATGGGAGGTCAATCCTGAAGTATTGCTTATTTCTGAATTACAGCTGGTCATTTCTAATTGCACAGGCCTGCAGTACTGATCAGTGTGACTCCAGTTCCACAGGATGACCAGCTCTTTTCCCAATTTAAATCAGCTGCATTCAATAGAATATTTTCCTGAGCTTCTTGAAATCAGTAAAATGACTGAAATGCTTAGTGCTGAATGCAGAGTTGCTTTTCTTTCTGATGTTCTTGTGATGTTTTAGAATGCTTTTCATTGAGATAAGGGTGAGGTTTCTCTCTAATGAGTACTTAATTAATATGAAACCACTTCATCTTCATTGTTGTTGAGACTTTCTTTAATCGTAGTGGTATAAAAGTAGAATAAATAGGAAATAATAAGTCTTGTTTAGTCTTGTTTCTTGCTTAAAGGGATTTTGGATTTAAATTGAAAAAAAAATTATATTCTTTATATGAAGAATCTCTCACTTGTTGTTGTTTTTTCTCTTTTAAGGATTTGGATTAATTTACAAGGAGTTTTAATGTAGAAAGGTAGGGTCTGGCAAGTGTGCAAAGCATGATACTTTTTTTTATTCAGATAATTTTATTGTTGTGTTTTCTTGCCATGTGCAACTTAAGTTTTATTTAGATGATGCATCTTTTCATCCACAATCCAACCATGCATTTATGATGTTCTGCTTTCATGAAAAGTCAACCTTTTCATCTTATACGACTGTACCTCTTTAAAGATCATATCTTTGAACATAAACAAATCAAATAGATTGCCAGTATTTCCTGGGTTCCATGCTTATGATGGTAACTGATGTCAGTCTGCTGTTTTCCTGTGATTTCCTCTCTGACATATATTGCTTATGTTGGGGCACTTACACTTATTGGATTTCTCACCTCACACTCAATTGCGTTGATGTATGTCCATGGAAAATATTATTTTCTTCATGGGTATGCTCACTGTAAATATTTTATGCAGATTTTTATGAGGGATATTTTATTATTTGGTATTTTATTTTGAAAAGGTATTTATGGTAGGAGTTGGTCTCTGACTGTCACATTTCTGCCCTCAAGCAGAGAAAAAAAGGGAGCTGTTTAATAATGAAGAGCTGTAATGAGAATTGCTCTGTTAACCATAGAAGAAGCCTGGAACAATGCAAAATGTTTCCACCTTAAAACAAAACAATGGATGATGAATTGAAGGGAGTACCCAGGAACAGTGAAACAAATCTGTCTTGTGTTGTAAACAACTGTGTCTTGCAAGTTTGTTTTAAGGCATCAGCAAATTAAGTAGGGAGGGACAGGAGAACAGGGGAAGGGATGTGCAGATGCTGATGTGCAGCTTCTCTGAAGAGAGATGGAGTGGGAGGAAGGCCTGGTGATAAATTAGCAGCAGAGGCTGGTTGAAAAGGCAGGTTGGAGGTAAAACTGGCAGTAGTTTTGGGAAAAAGATGTGCTAAGAAAATGCTTGTTTATAGTCCTGTACCTGAATGTGTAAGAACAGGCCACAACTGCATTTCCCAGCTGTGAAAGGTGTTGCAATAATTTCACTTTGCATTTCACCTCTCAAGCATATTTGGCATGGATATCAAGGATCAGGCTTTAGAAAATGTGTGTACATTAGATAAAAGGGCTTCAGCTGCTTTGAGTATTTCAGCATGAGAGAATTGCCTGCATGCAATGTTGCTGACCCTGATGTCTGTCGTGACTGTAATCTGCAAAAAGCCTCCAGCACATCAAAATACCAAGAGGCTTTGGCAACTGCCCTATTTGTGAAAAGCACATTACACTTTTTTCTCACCTGCTGTGTAAAGATAGTGGAGATGACAGGGGAGAGGCTGCTGAGGTAAGAAGTTACTCACAGCTGCATTCTGAGAGGAGCATCCTTACCCCTTGAAAGACTCCAAAAATTAAAAAAAATATTTTGAAAGTTTAAAGAATTCTAGTGCATTTGACAGTTATACCTTCAGCAATTACAATCCTCTGGGAATTTGTTTTATTTCTTAGGGAATTTTCCTGTGAGATAATATGGTAATTGTTTCACAAAGCTAAAGTTTCCAATGTTTTCAGTGTGGATTCAGCTATAGGCTTTTGTGATTTAGGAGTATTCACATTTATGTGCCTTTTTATTTACTTTGATTTTAAAAGCCTTTTCTACTGCTGTATGCAAGAAACAAACAAAAAAAAGTTGTGTAAGCAAGAAATTCTGTTTATATAATCTGCATGGAGAAAATGATAAAGCCTTTTAAACCAGTGGGGTTTTTTTGAGTAAAAATTATTGAGTTGTAAGCCTGTGTGTTTTTGTTATTACAGCTGGGTCAGTTTAAGCTTGTTTCTGACCTTAGGTTCCCTTCTTCCCTCTAACCTTTTTGCGGCCTCAGAGCTCACTCAGTTCATGGGAAGTCTGGCAGAGAGGAGGAGGACACTGGCAGGGTTTGGACAACCACTCTGAGTATTTCTAGACACCCAACTGTCACAAATTGTTCTTCATATACCTAGGAGGAGAAAAGTTCCAGTAATTTTTGCTAAATGTTTTATTTCCCCCCACCCCCACTGCCTTTTTTCAGTTTTACTTTTTTAAGAGGAAGAAAGTTGTGAAGTTGTGTTTTGCTTCAAGTACCCTTCTTCTGGTGCTGCTTCATCTGGTAAGGTGCTGGACTACTGATGACTGTGACCAGTGCTTACAAAAAGTTTTAAAACATTAAGCAGTTGCTATTTCCAGCTTTGTTGGAGAGTGTAACTTTTTCAAAATCCATTTTGAAAAGCTTGTGTTCATGCTGAGAAAAGAGCAGCTTCTTTTACAGACTCTGTAATATGCCAAGAGCTGCAACTGATTTAAAACAAAGGTTCATGAAATCCAACAAGATGTATTCTAAATAGGCTCTGAGTGTAAGTCAAGCATTTCAGGCACATTAGAGGTGAAGATTCTGTCCCATCATTATGTATTTAGTAGCTAGGGGAGTTGCAACTAGTGATCAGGTCTTCTGTAAAAGAGAGTGCAAAGGAGTCATTGCTGGTGTTTTCCCTTGTGCTCAGGATGGCATTTTTGCACTGCATTTACAGTCTGAGGACTTCTAGCTGGGAAAATAACAGACCAAACATGGAGCTTATAGTGGTCCTTGTCATTAGGCCATTGTTTTTTCATGGGTTTGGTGCCACCAGTGTTTTTGTAATCAGATCTCAGTCAATTGTGATTTGTGACTGCTGCTTTGCAAGTGAAGTACTTTAAACACCTTGATGGTGATGTGATTATTCATTTATCATTCTTACAGGCTTAATTTTGGTGGTTTGTTTTGCTTTTATTTATTTTTTTTATTCTTTTCTGCTTGGCACAGTGATTGTGGTCCATTCTGTAGCCTCTTTTTGTGGTATTTCCTTCTTGCAATTAAGAGAAATTTTTCTCTGTTCTGGTTAGCACCTTGAACATGGACCCATTTTGTTGGTTATTGGTTCTGTTGTTCCTCCATTCTTATCTTCAGTTTCCAGATTGTTTTGAATCATGGCTGTGACTTCCATATTTTCCCATTTTTCTCTGAAGATGTGTTCTTTATTGATGGCAGATTAAATTGTAGGATCTGTAGTGTTCAGTTCTTCACAAGGAAGAGACTTTAATTTCCCTGGTACAGGAGCAGAAGGCAACTGTCCTGTGGAGTGACTTTGTTCCTTGACTCTAAATGCATCTCAGAATCTGAATTTCAGTCTCCTGGTAGCATCCTAGACAAGGATGATGTAGTGTCTCTGAGATACCTACCTATGTTAGAAGCCAAAAAGATACTGCAGTGTGTGCATGCCTGGATATTAGAAGACTGGGATTCTCTAAAATATTGTCTTGGGGCTTCTGCTATTGCAGCATTTTATTTTTAAATGAAAAACATTTCTTGGTGTGAGTTCTCAGCTGAACTATATGTGGTGCTCATGACTTGGGATGAAAGAGTTAATGCAATTTTCTAGCAGCTGATTTTCCCCTGATGTTTTAGGATAAAATATTTAAAGATTTGTAGTGGTTTGGATGACCATGATAAGTGGTTCTATTATTGTTCTGTATTTTATATATGTGCATGTGCATATGTGTGTTAGAGTACTTGAGTTTTAAGGGTGATGGGCAATGAAATTTGAAATAGTACTAACAAATTTCTTCTTCTGTTTAAGTGCAAATTACTTATTCAAGCATGCACAGTAAATTTACAATTAAATGGCTGTCTCTTGTGTTTAGGATTTGTGGTGATGGTTTTACTTGTGCTTTCTTTTGCTTACCTACTCCTTAGCATTAAAATTAATGTTCTGGTAAAGGAAAGAACAGTGCAAAAAACAGGGATGCTGGCATGCATAGAAATAATTGTAAATATTGTCTCCTTTTGTAGGTGGATGTATCCAGGTTTTCTTAGGACTTTAGTGAGAGTTTTGTAAAAATAAATCATTTAGTTAAAATAAATGCTGGATGGGATTAGGGGATGATTTTCTTCAAGTTTCAGATTTATGTTGTACTCTAAACATATTTCTACTTTTGATTCAGTTTAATAATCCATGACACAGAAGTTCTTAGAGCTGTTTTGCAGGATTAAATTATGGGTTTTCTTTTAATGAAAAACTATGAGGGAACTCAAAGCTTGTCATCTGCAGGATGAGGTACTACCATTTAAAGTAGGTTTTGTTTTGAGTGTGTGTTTTTTCAAAACTCTTTCAAAATATGGCAGATGATGTTTTTAAAAAGATTTTCAGAAGCGCTGCAGCGCTGTTTGAAGTCTAATTTGACCAACCTTGCTATTCAGAAAAGTGTTTGAGAACTTCATGTGACTTTACGTTGGTTTTGTTGCATTTTGAAAACAGGATAATCCAAGATAGGTAATGAAGAATTGCATTGTAAAGCCAGATAATTAAAAGAGGGCAATAAAAATCTGGACAACCATGAAGTGTGGGCCATTTGCTACTTTTACCATATGTCTGATGTTCTGGTAGACCAATACCTGCAGTTAATAGCAAAACAGCATCAATGATGCAGTGCATCTTTGAGCAGAGGTATTAGTTCTTCTGTGGAAGTGGAAGGACAGCCATAATTCAGTAAATATAAAGAATTTTGCATCTTGGTCAATTTTCTTGAGGATCAGTTATGACTATTGCCATGCAAAGAAGAGTTTTGGAAACCGTTTTGAGGGGTAGAGAAGCAATTGAAATGATGTAACTTGTCTGAAATGAGAAAACTGTCAAATCCATCCAGAGGTGTTCTTATGTGACAGTTCTCCCTTCTTTGTGTCTCATTTGCTTCAGAGGACCTTATTTGTAATATATAAAAAGAACCATTTTGTGATACAGTTGATTTAAAAATAGTACTGTCTGGGAAGAAAGGCAGAGAAGATGAATGCTCTTCTGCTGCAGGATGAAAATATTGGAAATGATGGATCCATTAAACATTTAGTTCCCTCACTATCTCTCCCAGCATTTTAAGGGTGAGCTTCATCCTGCACTGATAATATTTCTTATGAAATGGACTACTCATTAGTCCTGTGGGAATATTTATAGGTATTCAAAGGCTGACATTGGAATTGAATCACTTCCAGTCCTGTTTATTTGGTGTTTTGTAGAGACCAGTGGGAATGCTTAATCTGAATGAAATTTTTAGCATGGTTGCTGCTCTTCAACTCTCCCTATTCCTTTGCCATCAAGGGGACATCTCTGGCATCCTTAACCAATCCTTTTTTCCCTAAGTCTACTGTTATTTTTCTTTTTCCATCTTTTTCTTCCTTTGGCTCTCTGATACACAAAGGCAAGTAAAAGAGCAAAATATGCTGAATGGAAAATAGGCTAATGCAGAATGGAAGAAAATACCTGAAGAAATTGTGTTCCTGTGCATATATAATACACACAGCAGGTGGGCAACTAACTTGGGGTTTTATACAGGTTTCCCCACAAGATTTCCACTATGCATTTTGGGGAGTCAGAACTGAGATGCTCTTGAGTAGCTTTTATTGACTTTGCATCCCAAAGATGCCTTGAAAATGATCTTTGCTAACTTTACCATACTGCTGTCAAAAGACTGACATTTCTAAAGATGTCACTGAATAGGATATAGGGAAGATATTGTGATAACTGTAACATTCTTCTTGAGCTTCCCCTTATTAATTTAGGTTTTATTTAGAAATGATCTTTGCTTGCAAACTGCAAGCCAAGCTTGGAACCTGAAAAGAGTACAACCAGTATTTTAAATCCTGGTGATACTTTGTTAAAAATTTAAATATATTCAACTGTATCTAAAAAACCGCAAAAAACCCCAAAAAACAGAAAACAAGCATACTGCACATAGACTACCCATCCATAACTACTGTAGTGGCTTTTCTGACTTATAGATGTTTCAAGACGTGCAGAAATGGGGCATGAATTGGGACATTATTAGGAAATTGCAAATAGTGCCGCCTCCTGTAGAGATTTTAAACATGTAAGAATGTCTAAAGAAGAGCAAGATTCTTGGTGCTGAGTTTATTAACCTCCCACTTGATGATTTGCCTTGTCCTTCCATTTCAGTATTAGTTTTGATTTCCTTCTGTTACTGAATTATTTCCCCCTCTTCCCTGCCTTAATTCCCATCTCTCAAGCAGGCTCTGCTTTTGCATTTTCAGACTATTCAGCACTTTCTCTATATGAAAATGAGGTGTTTTCTTGACTACCTGATAAAAAAGTAGATGATCCTTATACTTTGTAAAAAAGTAATGCAGCCTGTATAACTAAATCCAGTGTATCAAGAAGTGTCTGTTGGAGTCTTTCATTTTTAGTATTTTTCTGAGCTGTCCTTCAGTGGATAGGAGAACAAGGAGTTACTGAGCTACAGGGTAGGTTCTGCTTTCTGTTTTGTGCCTATAGCTGCATTCTGACAGCTGCATATGGCCAGCCTGCCATAACAAGATGTGCAAAATAAAGAAAAAACAGAGTACTCATCTTCTATTTTCCCTGATGTTTGGTGTCTGCCTCAAGAACTGCCCTGTGCTGCATCCCAAACCACTCTGACTGTCTGATTTCTTGCTCTACAAACTTCAAGGTTTTTGCCATGAAGTACAAGGGCCATAGGTGTTCTGGGGAGCAGCATGTTCTGACAAGGAAATAGGAAACTTTCCCATTTTTTTTCCCCAGTATTTCCCAGTTGTAGCACACGAAGTAGTGTGAAAAATAAATTTCTGGGTAGGGAAAATTTTCTTCAAATGCTGCATCTGAACCGTGACCTTAAGAGGATTTTTGGGGAATGAGGAGGGACTGTAACACAGGTTAAAGTTGTATAAAGAAGAATGCTTTTCTGAATTCAACTGGGCAACTGGGGAGGTGTCTTTGATCTCTCAAAGACCAAGTTCTCCAGATGATACACAGTTAAGACTATGACTTGAATCATACTAGAGGAAATATCTGAAGTTATCTCTTTGCATAGAAATGTATGTGACAAAAGGAAAACAAAAGGAAAAGGCATCTTTTAGTTTATTTTGTTTGGCAGTGGAGGATAGCAATGAACTGGTTTTAGTATCTTTTCCTCCATGAAGAAAGGAGAGGGCATATTAAGAAATTAACAAAAGTGAAGGCGGACTATTGCTGCTATTTTTTTTTTTTTTTAAATAGATTTATTTTGGTGAAGAAAAAAATCTTCTATTATAGTAAAATTTAGTCCTCAGACCAGTTCAAACAGTTGCATAAGTTTAAGTTGATTAAGACAGAGCAAAGGAAAGAAGCTTCTACCAAAGTATCTGCTGAGTGCCCTTCTAGGATTTTCAAAAAGCCAAGGCTGCATATTTGAAAGTAAAAGTTCACTTTGCATTAAGTCCTTCTTCCTGAGCTAAAAGGAAGAAGGAATTTAAGTCAGAATTCTGTTTAACTGGAGCCTTCACTATTGCTCAGAGTTTCTGAGGGAGAGAACCAGAGGGGCCTCCTGGATGTGCAAAATGTTGTTCGCTTCTGGGCCAGCAGTGACTGTGTGGTATCATGATGGCAGAATGTCTCCCATGTGCTTACACATTTTTGTTCAGTTTTGTCTCATCTGTGATAATGGTGAAGTAATACAACTTTATTCAAAATGTTGTGTTTTTAAAAAATCCTATTACTTTATTGTTATACTGTTTAAATTTCATTTTAACACTGTGTTTATAAGGGAAAAATTAGTAAGCGCTTCTGTGTGGTCTAATTTTCATTTGTGATCTCTGTGTATCAATACTGCCTCCAGCACAAAGTAATGTGAGAGTCAAATTAATTTGTTTTGAAGAAATTCAGACCTTGGGGTAGAAAGTGAGAGAATAAGTTGTGTGGTGGGTAAAAGCCCTGACAATCTCAGCATGGGCACCAGTTATATATATTTAGTCTGTGGTAGAGTTTGAAGCTTACCTTAGACAAAGTGTGGTTATCTCACAAATTTATCTGCAGTGCAACTCTTTGCTTTGTTGCATTGTTTCTACTTATCTTACCTTTGAAAGATGATGAGAACTTTGGAATATGGCAGCTTTTCCAGCAGTATTGTTTGTATTTCTGAAGGGAGTACCAGTCTTAAAATCAGAATTTCCAATGAAGTTTGGGTGTGTCTTTGATGTTTTTTTCTGCTTGTTTGTACTATTTACTTCCTGCAGTTCTAGGAAAATTTTAGTGGTTTGCTCTGATGCAAATGTTCTAAATCAAATACCTCTTTCTTCATATACAATTACAAGAGATGAGAAGCAACAGAATCATACAAATCATTGCAGATAAATTTAAACAGGACATGCATGCTACCATTCTGTTCTAGTAAGCAAAATCTTTGTTTCACAATTCAAATCCTTAGAAATTCCAAATGGTATTTCTAGTAGGAGTTGCCTGTTAATTGGTGAGTTTAGTGCAATTAGTTGTGTATGTATTACTGTATTACACTGTTAAGTTGTGAATTAGCATCGAAATTGTGTTGCTTGGTGAATTGTCAAAGATAATGAGAGCCAATACCTGATACCAGTATTAACACTGCATTTTAATAAATTTGGCTCAGGACAATGTGCCTGTGCCTCTGAATATTTTCCTGCATAAGTTCTCCCAAAGCTTGAGTACCAAAACTCCAGATAACCCCAGCACCAGCTACCAAAATCTTCTGCTGTCTTTTGCAGGAGGTTTTCTTTCTCAGCTGCCTGAGGTGAATGTGGAATCCTGTACTTCATGCTCTACTTAGTGTGGATGTAATAAGTAAATTGAAAATAAGCATAGATTCAGTGGATTGGAGATAGAAGAGGAAGGAGAGCTGTAAAAAGAAGTTCACTGTGGGCACAGTGCGGGGTAATTCTGAGATCTGATGCCTACTGTTTTAAGCCTAGTGCACAGCAGAGCATAGAAGGCATTTGTTTTCAACAAAAGCTTATGATGAACTAGGCATTGCAATCAAAGTCTTGACAGGGGTGATACTTGTGTATTAAAACTCTTCTTCCTTAATCTCGTTAGTACTGAACACAAGAAAAAAAATCTGTTGAGGAGCTTGGAAATTATTGTGTGTGTCCTCCCTGGGATGGTGCCCAGAACTGGAGTGTTTACCTCTCTCTATTTGCTTAGCCTGAGGCATTTGTGATTGCTTCAGCACGGTGAGCAGCCAGGGAGATGGGAGTTTTCGTGCATGTTGGGTGGCAAAGGGAGGGATAGGCTGCTGGAAAACATTTGGCCCTGGGTAAGAGTATTTCAGACAAGGCTTGGAATATGTCCACATCACAACAACAATATTCTTCCTATCTCTACAGTCACCTGAAAAATGAACCCTAAACTCCACAGCATTCAACTTCATGCTGAAAAGAGAGTGGGAGAGCAAAGAATCTTGCTGGGGGAAGCAGAGAGCATCTATCACTTTTGGGATTTATGGTACCAGATGGACTGTGCTGTGTGTTCTGGCTCCAGTGATGGATATGCTAAGTTTTGTCTTTCTCTCATGCATGCTGAGATGGAAGAAGGGAAAGCATCCATCACTGAAGGAGAACAATCAAAGCCAGAAAAAAAAATGACACAGAATATGAAAGCACCATAGACAAAGAAACTGTTGTTACTTCTCTCTCTCTTGTATTATCAATGATTTCAGTACATTTGTGCTGGAACCCTAAACTGTATAACCCCAACCCCCTTTCCCATAAGGTTTAAGAAGTCTCCCCCTGTTTGGAAAAGCAGGTAAATTTTTTTTTTTCCTGATACATAGCAAGTAGAATTTATAGACTTACCTAGGATTTTAAATGATCTCCTGTATTTAAAATGGAATGGATATTATTTCTTTAAATAACTTGGAATACTTTTAGACTAACAAAGTGGATAAGCCAGCTTTTGGAATAAACTGACGTGTAAAAACTGGCAGGGTTTTTAAACATTGTACATTGTAATTGCATCTTGTTGGGGTATTATTACTTCAGCTGCACAATTATGGGAGCCTGCTGCATATTAGCAGACACTTTTCCAATAACCTCAGGCTATATGCACTGAGTTGGATTTTCCTCTTCAGACTATCGTCTTGGATTCTCCCAGACTACATATCAATGCTTTTTTTTTTTCTTTCTCTGTAGCAGTGCATGCTGTAAGCAATAGGGAGTGTAATACTTTCTGCATTGTCAGGCAGTGAATATTATCAACAGCTGCAATATTCAGGATTAGCCTTTTTTGTTATTATTTGGCATCTGCAGTACCTACAGGAATCTGTTCAGTCCTGTTTCTCCAGAAGGCAGCTGGGCTCTTTGAGAGAACACAACCATAAAGGTCTCCTGTAATTGTCATTATCCTCAGGAGTTCAGTCTTAATTGGAACTGTGATGTTTCCAGTGCAGTTCACTGAGATATATAAAAATTTCCATTTTATTTAAAGAACATGGGTATATTAAAAGATGTCCTCACATTTTATAATGGTGAAATGGGGTCAGATCAAGGTTCTCAAAGACACACCACAAATCAGTTCCTGAGTGAGAACTATAATCCAGGTATCATAACCAAGCTTCATCCTTGGTCTGCTAGCAAGCAGATGTCTCTGAATTAATTATGCTACAGAAAACATATCAGCTGGTATCCTGCAGTACAGCAAATGTATTTCAGAATAAAATCTAGGACTTCCCTGGGGCTTGTGGACTTTTTCTTTCTCTAGGAGATGACTGTCATCTATTCATTTGAATTTTTTAAAACTGAAATGAAAAGGTTCACTGGCTTTTGCCAAAGGTCAGAGAAAGCAATATTTTTATGGCTACATATTTAAAGATGCATTTGCTAAGGACTGATCTTCCATGATATTCATAGTTTTGGTTTTACCTTTCTTGGCTTACTTGCTGCCTTTGGAAAATAAAGGAGCCATGTACTGGTAAATGAAAGAAAGGAAGCAACTGTTTCATGCAGACTAAATTACAGGGTATTTAGTTTTGCCTGTTTTTCCCAAATTTTCACAGTTTTTGGAAAACATGACAATCAATGAAATTTAAAATATACATGCTAGTATCAGCTACCAGCATGTCACTTAAATCAGAGAATCAGTTAAGACATGAAATTACTTGGAAGAATTCCAGAAAAGGAATGGTATTTTTTTTCCATGAATAGTAGTTCTCCTGTCAGGGTGAGTGAAGTTGAGGCTTTTTATCTTACAGGTGAAAATGGTAGAAGAGGTAGAAGCAGTACAGTGTTGCATATTGGGGAAGAAAGGAGATTTCTTGAGAAGACCATTGCATGGTATCCTTCTGCATATTAAAGTTATAATATTATAATCTGATATTAAAATACATATGCACACACACACACAACCAAAATGAACAAAAAAAAAAAAAAACCCAAACCAAACAAAATACATCTATTTGGTTTCATCTTAAAGACACACAAAAATGCTAGAAACATTTATTTTTATTTAAGTCTTGTAGAGATACACACAGAAACATATCTTGTGTACATAAGCTACAGTGTTCAGTAATCCTATTCTTTGGCTTGCATTATGAATTTGATTTCTCTGGTCATGAGACTCTTGGCCTTTTGTGTCCTCTGTACTAACACCATTCTTATCAGTGTCCTGGAACTGGAAAAGTGTACCTGGATCATCAAACCAGTGAAATTCAGGCTCAGAAAATGATGTAAAAGTTTAGAGACATGTAGGCAGCAAGTACCAGTGGCAACAGAGCACTATAGACTTTACTAAAGGACCAGAGAAACACAAGGATAAATGGTGTCATGCTCAAGAAGAAAGATTTTCAGAAGTTTTGCTGTCAAACTCAAGGAGATCAGAGTTGTATTAGAAGTGATTTATTTTAAATAAATTACTCAGTTGTGTAATTTGCAGAAAGTTGGATAAAGGCCATGTTTCCCTGCTCTTTGAAGTGTTCATGAAAAGCATGACTTCTGTGGGAGCAAGACCACAATAATTTCTCTTTTATTACTGTTTTTCTCCATCTCTACCATTTTGTACAAGGTAATACTGTTTGTTCTGTCAGCAGTCTTAATAATGTATTATACTTTAAAAATTACTATTTTGGGATCATGGTGGGGTTTTTGAAAGAACTAAGTGCTGCTGCTTTTGGATTATAAATCTGTGGTGGTTAGTTAAAAAGCTAAATGAACACTAGCATGTCCTGTCACTTTGACCTCAATGGAGTTAAAGCAAGTAGCAGGGCAAGTTCAGTGGCTTTAAATGAGTTATTATTGGCCAAATCCCTGCAAAACCAGATAAATGTTATGTCATTCTGTTTTGTAATTTTCATCCAGAGAACTCTGGCTGACTGGTGACCTCACATATTCTGGTCTGTGCTTTCCTGCTAGCAATATGTTTCCTGTCCTGGCACTCCAGTCTTTGCATTTCTTCTGTTTTGGCCTGGAGGAGTCTGTTCTGGTTATTTTGACTTCACCATGCCTATGGAGTCAGCCTGACAAACCCAGGATGAGTCAGATCTGCTGCTTATGGGATTTGCATGCACCCAAGAGTGTGCACACTTGTCCACAGTTGTTCATGCCTGGGAGCAAGGCAAGAATGAAGCTGGAACTGAAGAGAGTCCTGGTACTCTCCTGTTTTGATTGGATGTAGTTTCTGAGTTGAACCAGAAGACACATGTGTCAAGACCTGGAAGTTTCCCAGCCCTGCACGTGAAGCAGGAGCAGACATAACACTCTGTACATTGAGCTTCTGTTCTGCAGGTGTCTGTCTGTTTGGGGTGCACTTGTATGGGCTGGTTCTGTGGTCTCAAGCAGTGGTGGCTGGGACACGTTCAAGGATGTTATTGATTTTTCCTTTGTTCTGCTTTCCCCCCCTAAAAATCCCTACATTTATTTTATTTTGGTTTTATTCTGTCCAATATTGTGATTTGGAAAGCATATAAACAAAATGCAGATTTCTAAGAAGGCTATTAATATTTCTTTCATGTTTCTTATGCCTGGATTCTGCTCAGTAATTGCCATCTTTCTATGTGTGTTCTTTAGTCAAGCAAGTAAGCTAGATTTAATGAGATCTTTTTCCTTATGCAAGGACCTCTTCAGCATGAAGAGAGAAAGATAAGTAGTAATATTTGCTAGCATATATCATAAGGAGAAACGTTAGTATTTGCAGAAGGAAGACAAGGTAGAGGATTGCAGTGGTAACTGCTCATCCTTGATTCCTGAAAGAAGGATATATTTGCATAATGCAGGCATGTTTTGGAGGAGGGGAAGAGGAAGGAGAATATTTTTCTTTTTGTTCTTACTCTTATTTTCCTCTCCCTTTCTCAGTTTTGATACGTTTTCAGTTTTGACAAGATTTTCTCTCTTGCCAGATATCAACAAAAGCAAAGGATGTGTTTTAATGATTTAAGCAGTATGTGAAATTTACTCATATTTGTTCAGTTCTCCTCTTCATAGAACACTGGAGTGTGGAAAAACCCAATCTACCTGGTGTCCCTAATACTTTAGCTCCACTGACATCATCCACAGTCACTTGGAGCAGCTTCCTTAGCTCAGGTTGCCAACTTTGTGGAGTAAAAACCAGGGCTAGCTCGTGAAATGATGTGGAGCTGGCATGTTCTTATCGCACTCAGTGTCCTTTTTTGTCTTGCAAGGTGAGCAGGGGTTGTCATGGGGTGTTGTGTGAAGATCCTGAGTGCCTGGGCAAGCTCCCAGTGGGTGGGTGAGGTGAGGCTGTGCTGTGGCACAGTGCCTGAGCAGCCACAGCACAGAACTGGGAAACCTCAGCGTGCAGACACGCACGGCGTCTAGACATGCTGAGGGTGTCTCTCTGCTCAGTTCAGTGTGTAGCCAAGTGTCTTTCCAGGTGTAGCAGACAGATGAGCACAGTGCCTGCACCCATACAACAGGAAAGGTGGTGACTGCATGTGTGCTCTCTGTGGTGCTCCTGCCAGATTCAATCACTTGGTCAATTCAATCTGCTTGGTCATACCAGTGACTTTAGTACCATATCCTGTCAGCAGCAGGAATCAGAACTTTAGCTTTAAATCTTGTGGCAATTTCTTGAAACCTTCCACTAGTCTGCACCTATGTCTATTTTTATCCATTTGCAGAAGTCCCCTTGCTGCCCCATTTTTTTAAATCAATGGGCTTCTGGGAAATAAATGTACCATGGCTGAATTCCCCTCTTGTGTACCTGTGTTTGTCATTGAGAGTAGGTACAAACAGCTGTTTGGAAAGTGAGTTTGTCTGGTGTTTTTCCTGACTATTTGCATGGAAGTTTTTGTGTTAGACTGAAACTTCATCCATTCCAGAAATTCATTTTGAAAGGAAACAGTGGGAGAGAGACATGAAGCAAAGCCACTCTAACGTTTTTGCTTTAGCAACTGATGCTAAACCAAAGCAAAAGTAAACTAAAACATGATTGCATGCCTTCCAGTAAAATAATTGATGTGGGTTTTTTTTGCAGTTAGACTTCTAATTTTGGTGGCTTTATTTACAGTTTCTGTAAAACTGGTTTGGTGTGGGCTGTGTAGACTGAGTTATTCTAATTTTAGCTTGAATTAGTGAATACTCAGGGTAGTTTCTGGTGTTCTCCTACCCACTGCATGCACTATGTTGTGCTTGGTGAGTGCTGTCACAATCATAGGAGCAGCAGAGTTGCCATGTGAAGGATTGTAAGGGAAGCAAGATGTGAATCTGTAGAAATCTAACTTTTACATCTTTGATTTTGTGTGAGTTCATGTTTTCCTTAAATCAATAAAATGGATTTGTACTCTGCTTTCCTGTTTCATTTAGGTAATTATTAAGAGTAGAATAAAAGTAAACTTGCTCAAGCTTTTATTTTGATAGAATTAAATCTGATATGTTTATGTAGAAATAAGAATCATGAAGTGAGTGGTGGGAGACAGTGGGCAGGATCAAGTGCTTATAGAAAGCACTAGTAGTATTAGGCTTGTTTAGAAAAATTGAGGTATACAGCCTTCTTTGTAATGTTTCAAAGTCTAATGATTCAGCTGCTCATTCTGGTGTAGTGAGTGCATACATAAATCACTTGCACACTGAATCTTGGAGATGGGTTGCTTGTAGTTGTCTGTAGAACTTGCTGCATGGTAACAGTTATAATTAATTACTTGACAGACTGAATGTCTCAGAGTAGTTTGTCATCAACATGCACTGGTGATGGGTAGTTTGAGTGCTGAGGTGTTTCAGTGTTCTCTGGTACATAGTAATATAAAAAGCAGAATTTGGTCCTCTTCCAGGTTTTAAATTTGTCCTTGCCTTTCTGAAAAGTGGGAGGCAAAGAAAAGGTGATGCAATGTCTTGTCGAAAATATAAGCTTCTTCTACCGCCTTGGACTATGAAATTGAAAGTGACTTTCTATCCTTCAGCTTCAATTGATCCCTATATCTTGGAGAGCACCATCTAAATCTGCTTTTGGCAGCTTCTACAGCAGAGCTTGACATCACTGAATTTCACTGAGGGGTGTGTATGTATGCACATATGATATAAATGATATGATATAAATTCTTATTTTAGGAGAAAATATGTGAATTATATTTTGAAGTACTTGATGATAGGGAGAATGGGATTCTTGAGAAATTTTGATGTGGTAAACGTAAATCTGAATCTCTGTTGGCCAACATGGAGAATTCTTCTTACTTGTGTGATGTTTCCAAACATTTCTATGGTTATGCATTTGGCAGATTTCCCGAGACTTTCATAGGTCAGGAAAGCAGTGGAAAAAAAAAATCACAATCACTTCCAGTCATCTAGTACAGTCATTTCATATAAGTGAGTAAACAGAGTGGAACAATGACCCCTTTTCTGCCTCATGTCTCTGTTTAGGTTCAAGAGTGAACTGTTGATTGCTGGTGTATTTGTTCTGTTCTGTAGACATTCTCAATCTAGGAAATGAATGTTTAAATTGGACAGAGTGCTACTGTTTTTTCTTGTGAAGTGCCTTTTTCTTGAGGTGTTGAGAGCAGGAAACTGCTGCATGATTCCCATCTTGCTCTTTCAAGTAGAGATAGCACTTGATTGATTAGCAGTACTTTCTTTGTTTCAATAAATAAAAAAGCAAGATAATTTAAAAAATATTTATATTTGTCATTCCTACAAGATGGGTTAATGTCTTGAAATGTGCTTAATGATGCATCTCTTTCTTGAAAATGCCTTCTGTATTGTTTTGAGATATTAGAGGGTAACTGCATTTTTCTCTTGAACTTTATGTTTTGTGGAAAGGTGGAAGAATACTGAAGTTTTGCCCATCAGAATTCTGTCATGGATTCTACTCAGGGACAGATTTAAATCTATGTATTAGGCATATTTAACTTTAGTGGTGTTAAGGCACCAAGGCAAAATTTTATAGTAAGGATTTTTCTCAAATTCATGACTCATGGATTTTGATAATTCTGCAGCAAATATTCCTCTTCTGATTCTCATCCCAAGCAGCCAGGTATTTTAAATAATGATTTTTTTTTCTACCTCTTTCCATTTGCTTCTTGTTCGCACTGTGTAGTTAAAGTGCCTTACATTTCTAATTTATTGACTTCAGAGACATGTTTTATGTCTGCAATAAAAGTCTGAGAATTGCTGATGAACTGTCTCCTCAATACCTATTATATCTCTTCTGTGTTTCTTTAACTCCTAGGAGCCCCCAAGGTAGACCCAGGACCCCACTTTGGCTCTGCACAAGCACTGAACAGAGGCAGTACATGATTACAGAGGGATGGTGACTAAAAGGTGGGTAACAGACTGTGTCTTGTTCAGTCAGTAGGTGATGATATCATGGAGAGATTGTAAGATGATGTCTGGAAAAAAGACTTGTGTTGTGACTTTGTAGACCATTACAGTTGTTCTGCCTTTCTCTTTTCCCTAAGCTAAGGAAGTTCTACAAATAGAAACGGGAGGAATGAAAAAGAACTTGCAATTGTCCTCTCTTCTTTCCTCTCTTAAATTATGCTCAATTTCAAAAAGGGAAACTATGTAAAAATGGGGATGTTTGTTTAAAGTGACCCTGAAAGGGTAGCTGGAAGAGTAACATGTTTGTAGGTGACTATTTCAGGATGCTTTTGGACACTCCACACAAATGCTTACCGTCAGTCTAAAAACATCTCAGGAAAAGGAAGCCTGTCTAGCTAAATGACCAGGTAGAGGAGACTAGTAAAAGCAAGAGGACATCTTAAAAAAAGCTGTGTCTGTGTTCAAAGAAGAAAATAGGACCAGTATATTCCCCTATCAGGCTAAACAGAAAGTTAATAAATGCTTTTTTCAGCCACACCAAGAGCAGGAGGGCAGCTGGAGACTCTGTGTGGCCTGTGTGTAATGACACTATGACAGGAATGATCTGAGATAAAGCCATGGCAGAAAACTGAGAATTCTTGTGTGCATGTGCTCACCACTGAAAAGTGTGGGGTGGTTCCTGTTTTGAAAACCTTATGGGCATTTTGGGAGATTGCCTTTCTGGAACAAATTTCATGTCCTCAATTTAACAGGTCCAGATGTAATTTATCCAGTTGTTTTAGGAATGGTAGAGGGAAATAGACCAGCTACTAACTGTGGCATGCAGCCCTTGCTTTTAAGTGTCTCACCAGCTGACTACTTGAAGATGTCTAATTTCAGAAAACGTTCATTGGGACTCATTGAGTCTGAAAACCAGCGGGTCTCTTGTTTAAACTAAGTGTATAGTGTATTAAGTGTATTAATTAAAAAAATTAGATTAGTATCTCTGTTTTAGAAAGAACATTGAGTGTTACAGTGGAGATACTGAGAAAGGATTGATTTCTGTGAATAAAAGCCTGAATAAGACCTGGTGAACTGGTTAATATCAGCCTTCAGCTACTTGGAGAGTGTTTACAAAGATGATGGAGCCAATGTTCCTAGCTGAGACAAACCAATAGCAGGAGGTTAATGTACACAGGTTGCAAATTGAAATGTTCTGATTGGACATTGTAGGTAAATCTTTTTCTGTAGGAGTGTAGGGCTTTGAATAAAACATGGGTTTGTGGTAGAGGTGGCACCTCTCCCAGTGGAGCTTTCAAATCTTAGTTGGACAGAGCTATGGCTGACCTGGTCTTCTGTGGCTTTTAATGGCTAGCCAGGCTGTCTGACTGGAAGACTCCCAGAGATCTTATCTAGCTGGCATTTTTGTGATTTGAAGTCAAATCACATAAATGGCCCATGGTCTTTGAAGGAGGCAACTGGTATGCAGGTGAAATACCTCATTGGATGTATTGTTCTACTTAAATTATGAAAATTCATTCTGTATTCAAAGTTCTCTTGGAAAATTTTTTAAAGGAATTAACAGGCACAAGTTAGGGAGGAGGACTACCAACTATCTCAATAACTGTTTAAATGGTAAGGGAAAATCTTCAGGAGAAAAGTGTGTTGGAAATCACCAGTGAATTTCCATAGATGTCTCTGTGAGTGCCAGGGCATATTTTCATGTTCATAAGTGACTTGGGACAAAGGTCTGGTGATGAGGTTTGTTTCTGAAACTAAGTTTTTTAGGACAAAAGAAGGTAAACAAAAAAGGGGACAGACTGAAAAAAATGCAAAAGAAACCAAGTGGCCATTAAAATGATGGAAGAAATTCAGAACTGGTAATGTTAACTATTTTGAGTTAGCTTGAGGTCTTGGAACTATAGGCAGCAATTTTTTGAAAAAAATCAACTCTATACTTTAGCAGCAGTCAGGAAGCAAGTTTATATCAGGAATTGCTCTGAAAGGAGAGAACTCAAAATATCAGACCACTTTCTAAATCTGTGAGGTGTTTGTGTCTTCAAGACGATTTGCTGTCCTGGTCTTCTTATCTCAGAACAAGTGGAGTAGAACAGGAAAAATTTCAGAGAAGGGCAACACAAATGAAGAAGAGCTGCAGGATGCAGGAGGCATACACACAAGAACAACTAACTAGATGAGAGTTTTTAGACTGGAAAAGAGAGAGTGGCCAGATTCTAATGCTAGGTGTTTATAAAATTATAGGAGCTCTGAGGTATGTGGATGGGAAATGAATATTCAGTGCCACCTAATTTTGTATTAGAAGAGAGATGAGGTGAAACAGGCAGGAAACAGTTTTAAAGCTAGGAAAAGAAGTGCTTTGTTTAGTTCTGGTTTTTTTTGCATAGTGTGTAAGTCAGTTCTGAAATTCCTTGCCACAGCATTCTATGTGTGCTGCATGGGTATAAAGAGCTTCTGAACAAATTTGGAGAAGGAGGTGGAAAAAAAAGGAAGAAAAGAAATATGAGTTGATAACCATACTAGCCCTGGGTAAGAAAGTTACTGAGCTGCAAATTATAGGAAGTATGAAGTGTTTTGGGGAGAGTGGAAGAGAATTTTTGTATGTGGTTGCTCTAAACATCTGCTCTTTGCTGCTTCTGAAGACAGAGTAGTAGGTCAGGCTGGATGTTTTGTCTGAGTTGGTTTTGTCATTTCAGTTGGGCTCAACAGCCAGCCTGACCCACTGTGGTGGTTCTTCAATGCTATTTTATGAACAGTAAGGTTGCAGGGTGCAGTCCCAGAAGAGAACTCTGTTGCTAACACTATTTTAAAAAATGCTAAGCTGTTATGTAATTTGAGGTCTCCCACTGAGCTTGGAGCCTTTTCCGTCATTGTAAGATAAGTGCTTTTAATCTTATTTTGGCACTTGATAAATTACAATTAAATTTGTTTTAATATGTTCAAGCTGTTTCTTTGAGAGTTCAGTTCTTAGTCCAAAAATCTCAGTTTTCTGTTTGCATGTTCCCTGTACAGTCTGTAGTGCCTGTCAGGGAGTGAGGAATTGCCAGAACACCTTTTGTCAGTCTGTGAGTTCTAGTGACACCCATTTTAGTGTAGAGACAGTAGACTTCAAGGGGCAAGATGAAATGGCAAAGCCTAAAGGAAGTACAAAGAGAATGGGAAAATACTGATAAATGTAGGGATACTTTTGTGATTGCAAATTAGCTTCAGAAACAAGGTTGGATTTATATTATCATGATCAAAGGGGAAAGGCTGAAAATGACAGTGTTTCATCATGATAGCAGTTGAAATGGCTGGAACAGATAAGGTTACTGGAAGGAAGATGGTAATGGGAGAAGATTAGAGGAAAATAGTTAAATTGATCTTAAGGAATTGAATAAAAAGATGTAAACAAGGTTGAAGAATTACTGAATAAAGTTCTGAAGAATTAACATAATTTTAGGAGCTTAGAGAGGAGCAGATACTGGGAATGTGTCCAAACAGTGTGTTTGGTTTTTCATCAGAAATGGATGGATCCATGCAACTATTAAACAGTATTTCAGCTTCTTCTACGAGTGTGTATACTTCCTCTGGGAAGTTTTCCAAGGGGACTTGAAATAAAAAAAATTCCCAAGGGGATTTTTTTTTTTTAGGTCACAGAAGTTAGTTGCTCTTGCAAAAATAAATTTTGTTAAAATAGTAGCAAAAATGAATCTAAAGAAGTTGAAATGGAGACTGAGAATTTCTAAGTAACATGGCCAAGACTTGGGAAGACAAAAATGATATGACAATTTCAAATAGTGATGTGCAGTCCTGAGGAAAGAGTATTTTTCTTTCAGGAGAGGGGATATATGGATGTGGTTTTAGATAAATGGATGGAAATTGTGGAATAAGAGGAGTTAAGAGGGAAAGAAGTAGAATTATGTAACATAAGTCATTACTAATTTAAAGTAATGGGTAGGTCAGCCATTTCTCCACCCACCCAATTCTTTGACCTCGTCCATTTATGAAGAAAAGTTCTTCTTCCTGGGCTTCTGACTCTTCTGGTGTCTTCCTTGTGGCACTGTGTGTCTAGTGATGAGGGTTTCCCTTCGTGCAGGAGGACCTGTGGAATTTTAACAAATGAAACATAACAATGAAGAGCTCATTGTAGCAGTTCTCTCATATAAGGAATCTGCATTGCTTCAAAGCAATTGCTTCAGTAGCAATTTCAGAGTCAAGGAGCTTCATTCTCTTTCAGAAACTTTGTGCCTGGTGTGTAATATAACTGCAGATCAGTGAGCTGCTAACAGCTTTGTACTGAAGTGATGAATTGTGCTGTGCTTGTATCTGCATATGAGGTGAAGAAGGATCAGGGAGGGATGGATGAGGTCATTCTGCCTAATGGAAGACACTGTTTCTTGCTGCAGAGAATGAGACTCTTCCCATTAAAGCTAGTTAAATCTCTGAGATTAATGGCATCTAGAAGCAGAGTTTTAACACCTGGTGTGAAACTAAATAGCCCTTGATTTATAATTTTAATCTCTCTGGTTTTTACTTGTGCTTAAAATTCTGGTTAAGGGTAAAGTTCAGCTTCCCCCCATTGGCACAACTGTCCTCCTTCAGATCACACTCCTTGCAATAGAGATGCTACCTTTAATTATTCCAGATATCTCTCATTTGCCTAAAGTTTCATGGGATGCTCTCTCATGTCGTGATGATTGAAAATGTTAGAAGAATTTGTAGAAAAGGGCACTGTTTTGAGACCTTTTGAGCTGACTCTTTTGATCCAAGTTTGGTGCATTTATATGGTCTTTTTTTTCTTTTTTCATATGACAGAGATTTTAATACTTGCAGTGTGTGCATTAAAATATGTATAATCTGTTTGCTCTGGAAGCCCTTTTGGCAACACCACTGAAGCAGTTTGAATTATTTTTCACTCGGATTCAGATTGTATCTTTATAAAATGTGGTGAAATCCAGTGTTGGAAAACATGCAAGATTGACAGCCCTGGAAATTGAAATCCCTGTTAATCCATGTACTAGCTAGCACAGCTAGCTGGAGCAGACTCTCTATCTTGGCAGCACGGCTCATGGTTAACCTGATGAGATGCCCTCTGTTTCAGTTATTTGTTGTTTACAGAGCACTGAAGGTTTGCAAAGATTTTTCACAGTGAGAGCAATGTGTTTCAATTTCTGTTTTCAACATCTTTCTGTATGATGTGTTTATTGCAGCATAGATGCAGGTTTGTGTCTTTTAAAAAAGCAGAGCTATGAACTCTGCCCTGAATTTCTTCTGTCAGAGGTGTTTGTGTACGGTTGTATTATTAGTTCTAGAAATTGGTAGGGCTGTAGTGAAAGAAACAGAATGCATCATGGTGACATTAGCAATTTAGGATTTCTGCAACTGTCCCATCAACATCATGGTGAAAGTGTCATGTAGCAGGAGAAAGAGCTGGCCATGTATGAAGGGATGGGGGGAATTTGTTCTTATATCCAAAGTGTGCACCTCAGAGAGAGTCCCATCCTCTGGGGTGAAGCATGCTGAGCTAGAGCAGAGCAACAACATCACGCTAGGAAGTTTGTTATTACTCCTTGGTATTAAATGTCTGTCTCTTCTCAAGTTACACATTTCCTAACACTGCCAGAAATTGGCCATTTTTTACTTGGCCAGATGCATACAATATATACAAATTTCCTTGTTTGGTGTGGGGTTTTTTCTGTGTCCAGACTCTTTTCTTTTTGCCCCTCTCTAGATCAAATTCTGCATTTTATTATTGTACAAAGTACCCAGTGGAAAGGCATTTCATCCTCAGCATTTTCCTTCTCTTATTTTGGGCTCTTTATTCTGAATTCCAGCCATAGATTCCATAGACCTTCTCATACCTGTGATACTTGTATCTATTTGCACCACTGCTACATAAAATGACCCTTTTCTGCTCTGACTTTTCAACACCACACCCACAGCCAAAGGGAAGGTTTTAGTTGTAATATACTTCATTGTACTTGTGTTTTACCTTGTGTCAATAATAGACAAGGATTTCCAATGGTTCTTTTTTGTTTGTTTAGTTTTTTTGTTTAATGGCCATTTTCCTTGAAAGAATAGAAAGAAAGAATGCAACTGCAATAGACTTAAAGAAGAAGAGAAGAAGTGGAGACTGTGAGATTTTGATATTGTAAGAGCATTTTTAGTACCACTGTCAAGTGAAGAAAATAAATAAAAACACATTCAGGAAAGAAAAGGCAGTGTTTTAGCATTTTATTTGTATTTAAATGATTACCCTTTTCTGCTGATGACAGCATGTTTTGCTTACCTCAGAAAGGAGAGGAACTGAAGTTACAGAGACTGGAAGGCTGAGGGTGGATGGACAAGAGGAGCACAAAAAGGGGTGCAGGCCCTACTGTATGGGTTTTGGGGGTGTGTATATATAATGTATGTTTTTGGTTGCCTTGGACAGCACTAAGGATCTTGGAGACTGCACATCACCCAGCCTTGGCGGAAAAAAGGAAGGGATGGTCACAAAGTTTCCCTTTAAGCAACTGTGGGCTTTCCAGAAAAATTGAATACAAACTAACCAGCCATAGAAAGCTGAATCTGTGCCTCCACTGTTAGAAAAATTCGAGCAAAGATGAAATCATCCTGTGTGCTTCTATTTAGGAGCTGAGGGTGACCTTGGCACATTTGGTCTCTGAAGTGTAGATTTCTCAAAAAGAGCAGTCAGAGCTATGTTTCAATGTATACAATCTGTGCATAATACTGTATGCTTATAAGATTCCAAAGTGATAAATGAAAAATGATGGCTACAAAGCTACCAAAGTGATTTTGGGTATGATGGAGACATCAGTGACACTTCATGTAATTTAGTCTTTGACTGATGAAAGCTGTCAGCCACTGAGAAACCACTGGGATAGATGTCAATAAAGAAATTGAATTTTCACAACATTGTTAGTTTGTGAAATAACTTTACGGAATAGATTTTTTTTTTCCTGAAAGCTTGTAAATGGCAATCATTAAAAAGAATATCATCATTAAGAATTAGATTAACCATGGAAATCAAAGTAATCTAAATAAAATAAGAGGATATTTCAGACTGGAAAAAAAATAGAGGATATTTATTTTATTATTTTTGAGACTCAAACACACAGAGCAGCACGGTATATGCTCAGAAGCAAACTCACAAGAGACTTTCCTTTATTGAAAGAAGTATGTCAAGAGCGATTCATTCATTCCTCATTTAACTTCAGGCTGTTTGACATCTCCTTATTTGTTGTTTGACAGCTTCATTGAGAGCATTACATCAGATAGTGTATGATTTCTGTTGTGCCAAGTCATACTTCTCTTCAACAGATTTAAAAATTAAATTTAAATTTTTAACTGTTGTTTTGGAGGAAGAAAATAAAATTATGATTTATTCTCTTTGGAAGGACCTTTTTTTTTTTTTTTTTTTTTTTTTTTTGGTTGGTTGTTGTTATTGTTTTTTAGGATATATTTTTAGGATCTAGTGAAAAATAAGGAGTTTTGTTGTGACAAGGTTCAGGAATATGCAGGGATGCTCCTCATATGTGTAAAACTCCGTGTGAATATATGGAGTCTTGAGTATAAACATTGCAGTAAGAAAGAATTTGGCCTTTTTGTTTTTGTAAACTCTGATGATTTGGATATTTTAGCTGTAGAATGGTCTTTGAAAATCTTTGTGCCTTCCATTGTTTTTAATTTTACCTGGTTTAATTTAGGAAGGGATTTATTAACTTGATATTTCACTTTAAACTTTAAAGAAACTTTAAAATATGTGTATTTTCTTTAGTGAGTAACTAAAAATGTGGATCAGAAAGATATAACAGAAATAAAATGTTTTCCTTTTGGCTTCTTATTCCAGGGTTCTGATAGCTTTGTCAGGGTTCCCTGTGTTTCTGATGAACCTCTTCAGAAGACAGAACTGATACGGAGGGGAGATGTCTGATTTTCTGTTGCAGTTCTAATTGAATCAGAAATCTCTATGCAATATTTGATACTGAAGGGTGTAATTTGGATTGGTGGAAACCCCTTTGCTCATATTCGTGGGAGTTAATAATGGAATTAGAGGAAACATTAAGCAGTGTGTGGTAAAAATCTTGTTGATGTATAAATTATATAAATCATCATCTTTACAGAGATATTGTTAAAGGGCAACAAAATGAAGTAGCAGCCTCCTTGACTTGCCCCTTATGCAATCTGCTCTGGTGGGGGGTGTCTCTGCCTATGGGACACCATGACCAGGGTTGGACTTAGATGCTCCAACCTAGGATCAAGAACCAAACCCATTCTGTCATTATCTGATACTAATTCTATATTGTCTGTACTATTTTGTACAATCAGTGTAGACTGAACCTTTGGATGGTTCAGGTCACCTCTCCCTTTGGATACTCCATTCCTTATCCAAGAAATGGTGAAAGAATCCAGAAGCTTGGGGAGGTGTGTGTGTTTTGAATGCTTACCTTGATGGAAAAGCTACATATGAATGGATAGGTGGGGAGCAGAAGTGTTCTGTAGCAGTGATGTGGGATGGGAGCTCTGAGCTGCCTCACCTCTCCTTGTTCTTCACACATTCTGCCAAACCTTGCCTTCACTTAACTGTTGCTGTGAAGGCAGAATATATTGGTTATTGGTGGAAAGAAACAAATCAAATAGATGGTGATTAGATGGGAGTTGAGAGATGTTGTGAGTCTGAAATGTATTTGCAAATAAGGCCATGGAGCTGAGTGGGTTTGCCATAAAAGTTGTGCTCTCCTCCACTACAGTTTTGTTGTCTCAGCTGTGACCACCCTGCATTTGCTGAGACATGTCTATTTAATACCCAGTGCCCTTTAAAACTGTACCAAAGAACTTCAGGACTGAACCCACTGCAAGAAGATGAAGTTGCCTTTATTATCTAGCTGAAGCAGCCTGTCACAATAGTCATGTCATGACACTTTGGAGCTCATCCAGCAGTTCTTCAAGGTAGCAACTTCTTTAATATAATCTTTATTTTGGAAGTTTGCCTAGTATTAGCGTACAGAATATCCACTAACTGTTTTGTTTTAACAGTACAATTTTGTGCTTTAGATAGGTGATTCACATTTAAAATGTATTATATTAATTTTCTATGAAAGCTAAATACCAGGTACTGTGAAGTACTTTTAAACAGTGGTACACTAAATGACAGAGAACTGTTTTAAGTTGAATATAATTTAAAAAAAAAAATCAAATCCAGAGATTTGAATTTGTTGTATCGCTATCTTCCTTCTGGTTTTTTACATCCATGTACAAATTTTGGCAAGTTTTTTAGAACAGTTTACAAATATAAAAAAGTATGTCCAGATGGCCACAGCAATAATCTGTGATGTGATGATCTTTTTTAATTATTCAACAAATGTGACTCCAATCTGTGTTGCCTTTTCCTGATTTACATAGAATCCAATAGCTAAGCTTGCATTACTTTCTTATTGCCTCTTTTTTACCTGCTTCAATTAACTTGGCTTTTGCTTGAAACTACTTTTATACATCTTCAAGATTTGACAAAAATTTTTCATTCAACTCTCTCCTTAATCTTCTTCATCCTCCACTCAAGTGATACAACTTCTCTCTTCCAGCTAGTTTTTCCTGTGGTTGTCTCAGTGCAATGTCATCTGCTGCTCTGTTGCACTAACCTCCTCCCAGTCCTGAATGTGTGCTTTTAGTTCAATCAAGCTTTGTTCATGTTTCTAAACCTTTTTTTTTTTCTTGTGATTTTCATTTTTCCAGTTTTTTGGACAGCTTTCAAAACACAAGCTTTTGTAATTTAGGAGTATTTTATATATAGTGAAGTTTCAGCACATTGTTAATGCAATTTAAGTCACAGCTTTACTTGCAGTTGTGACCCTGGTCCCACATAGATTCCTGATTGTCGTTGGTGAAATATCAAAATTCACTTTTTCTAAAAAGCTTGCAGTATGAGACTCAGACCTTTGCAGAAAATGGAAATGTGGCTGTGCCTTGGTCAGAGGGGCATCCAGCCCAACATCTGGTCTTAGTCGGGAGCAGACACCACATGGCTCAGGAAGGGGGTAAGACCACAGCAAGCAGCTAGTGGGATTTTTCCAGAATATGTTGCAGTTTCAGGCTCAGGAAATTTCTGAATTTCACACTGCAAAATGGGAGTTTCTAGATATTTTACAGCTGTCAATGGATCCATTTTCTAAACGTCTTCCTGACCGCATTTTGAATTTCCATAACTTTTATAAAATGAACAGGGCCCTGTTACACAGACTGTTCTGAACTGCTGCTACTCTCAGCACTTGAAACTGTATTTCTACTGCAGAGCAGCTTGTTCTATGTCATTGATGGTGTGGAGAGTCTGTGGGGCCCTAAGAAAATGTGTTTGGTTTGCCAGTAATAGTACCAACTGGAAAAGGAGCAGGCAAGTGTTGTGTAGAGAGAAAAGAGAAGATGAAATGCAGGGCTATGTGTGTTGTTATTCTCTACTTCCTTCTCTATTTCCTTTTCTTGCCCTAGTTGACACTTCTGTCCTTTCTGGGATCATTTTCTTTCACTTCATGCCTTTCCCTAGTTAAACCTCTTCTGCTTTTTCTTTCACTTTTCAAACTTTTATTTGCAAACAATCATTGAAATTTCATTTTTTCCATTAAAGTAATTTTATAAAAGAAAAACTTTGCTGGCTTTGTAGTTTGTCTGAATTTTGAGGTTTACTTTTACTGCCTCAAAATAAATGAAAAATAAAAGTTGACCTTTTATTGCCTCATGTCTGATGCCCAGTCTAAGGATCAGAGTTGAGTGGATGTCCCAAGCACTGCATGGGGAAAGGCTCTCTCAATGACAGGAACAAGGCACTAGATGTGAGTGGAAGGAAATTTTCAGTAGGAATCTGTGTCTTGGCAGGATATCAAAAAGGCTGAGGAGCTAATGGATAGCTAATATAAAAAAGGGATTTGAAAAAAGTGCTGAGGTTTCATTGGGACTTGGGCCTGGTCTGTGCTGATTTGGCTTTGTTCCTAGCCCTGAGTTGCCTGTGGTTCCGTTCTGGAGGTGCTGCTGGGTTGCCTGTGCTTGCTTAGGGAGCTGAGCTCCTCCAGCACTGGCTGCACACCCCACTGAGGGGCAGGAAGCCCACAGTGTGATAATCCAGTTCCAAGGTGTAATTACAAACTCCTGCCTTCACTCGGGCCAGTGCTCGTGAAGCAGAATTTCCTTTGCTGAAATCACAAATATCAGCTCTGTGAGAAGTGCTGGAGCACTAACTTTGATGACAGATTCTTGTTTTATGAGTTGTCACCCCTAGCTACAGATATTAGCTGTCTTTTGGCAGAATGTCACTATGAATTCAAGGACTGATTTTTGACTGTTAGTCAATGATAGCTGATGGCTCTCTGACTCTTGCAGAACTTAAAATTCATACCACTGCAGAAATGAATGACAGCATTATAAAAAAGTTGAAGGAACTCTAGTAATCAGTTTTTTAATTGAAGCTGACTCTCACTTTATGCAAATACAAATTAGAATATGCTGCTCTGCTGCATAGTAAACAGTCTGCAGTGCTGGGTCCAGTGATGAGACTTGATTTCACTTGAGAAGGTCTGTAGCCTCCAGTCTCATCTCAAAGTTTAGTGAGGTGATCTTTGAGATATTGCTGTAATCTAATCGTGTATCTGACTGATATGCAAATTTTTTTTCTAAAGGTGTACTGAGTAATGAATGTATTTCAAAGTAATTATACTATAAAGAGGTATAAGTTTGGTGGTTTTGTGCATTTGACAGCAAACAGGATGCACTGTAGTAAAAGCAACTGCTTGGGATTTTTGGAGGGTTTTATTTATTTATTTATTTATTTATTTATTTATTTATTTATTTTATTTATTTATTTATTTATTTATTTATTTATTTTAAGAGCCCTCTTGATGCCTGCTTCTGGCCTCCATCCCTTTTTCCTTCTGAGCTCCAGGGCTTGTTACTACTGGTAAATTGAGAGCATACCCATTGCCTTAGAATTCGGCTAAATTCTTTGGTAGGTGTGGTGACAGAGTCTTTTTTATGTATTCTTTTCTCTAACAATCTTCCTCTCAAATGTTTTGTATGAGTTTGAGGAGTTTGACTTCAACAAGTCAAGAAAAATTACAGAAAGAGGTACTGAGCTACATTGTAGGGGTACTCATGATATCCTCTTTCCTGATTTGTCTATATTCTTACTATGATACACAACAGTGTGGTCTTTTCTGGTGAAGAAAGAATAAACAACAGTTCTCTCTGTTTTCTTGCCACTTGCAGCAGCAAGCAAATGTTTTCTTCTTTTAATAAATTGTAAAAAAGGTACCGCTAGCAATGCAGTAGACAAACTACATATTTTCATAAAATTGACCAAAGATGAAATAATTATTACTATTTTAAAGTGTGCACATTAGCAATATGGGACAACATTTTTCTTTGTAGTCATAATTCATTATGTTGTAATGAACTCATAGGATGTACAGTTTGTTTCATTAGTTAAATACTTTTTTCCAGGTTTGTGCTAGTGCAAAAAGGTCAACTGGTGTAGTTATTTCACATGAGCAATTTTTTTTTCCCAAATCTTTACTGTTTTGCAAAGATATGGAGCAGAGTGCCCAGGGAAAGTGGAATCAGTCTCCTGCAACAAATTACATAAGCAGTTTCTGCAAGAGTAAAAACTGGTGTGAGTATAAAGAAACCCCAGACCTGCTTGTGAATGCCTGTACCCAGAACCAGTCCTGAAAATGGCATTTTTTAAACATGGCAAACCCTGCTGTTTGTACAATTACATTGACATCAGCTCACTTCATCTTTGACTAAAAATGTCATTTTAAATTGTCACTTACTGAATCAGCAAAGGTAATTGTTTGAAAATATCTTTGCTTTGGAACAGCTGCAGCTAGTGTGGCAGCTTTTGCATACAGTGGCTTATTTTGATTGAACAAAGGAAAATGTAGTTTATAATTCAGAGGTAAATTGTACTTCCAACACGATGTACTTTAACTGATCTAGGAACATTGACTCCTGATTATTTGACTTTAAATATATGACTTTAGTGCCTGGAGGGAATAGTCTGTAAATGAAACTGCTTGGACCTAGCAGTAGCAGTTACCTGCCTTGCATGCTTAGCTGTGCACACTGTTGTGTTTTCTCTTTAGAAATGGGTGTCTTTTCTTGGTTCAGCTAAAACAGAAAATCTTGAATTGCTGTTTTTTTTTTCTTCATCAAATACTGTTATTGGAGAAACCAGAGGCTACATTTATAAAATATAATACCTTTGCCTAATGGGCCTCATTCATCTTTATATTTCTTCTAGGCAAGTTGGATCAAAACAAAGGGAATGAGGGATAGATTAAGTGCACAAAACCCTTTACATACAGGAATAAAATAATATATTGAAATAAATTGCATCTTACAGTGCTGCTTATTCTGCTTTCTTTCTAATTTTGCATCTTCAGATTGTTTTACAAACTTGTAAAATGCAATTTGTTGAAAGAATCAATAAAGGTCTATTGTAGAAAAGTTATGCAAATAACAGGTCAATGTGCAGTCTCCCCAAATATTTAGCAATAGTTAAAAAGCTAATTAGTGTCACTATTTGGATATATGTTTTGAAGAGTTTTGACCTGACCATTATTGTAATTTTGAGAGAGATTTACATATGGAAATGATACAGAAATCAAGGAAAGCAGCTTAATCTTTTCATGTTCAGGGTTCTCTTGGCTTTGTCTTGTCTTGTTGTGTTGCTTCAGGCTAGCTATCATCTCTTGGCACGCAGGCTGCACTTTCAGGGAGGAGAAGGGGTGATTTCAGGAAAGATTGCTTTGTCTGCCTCCTGGCTTGTTGCAGTGTTTGAGGTTGGTGTGGGGTGCTCCCCCAGGCTCACTGCTGGAGCTGCTCTCGTGGCAGCGATGGGACTCGTGCAGAGCTCTCACTCAAGGATGTGCAGGATGGAGCAATCTGGCCTGTACAAGCTCTGTGGAAAAGAATCCAGTTTTGAAACCTTTCCTAAGGTGTCTGTTCATTGCTGCATGCTGTGGGTATATGATGAAGGTGTGTGTTTCTTTGGAGGGGGTTTAATTGTGTATTTCGTGGGGGTTAGGGATGTAAGGCTTTTTTGGTTCTTGAGGGAAGAGTTTTGTGTGGCTGGTTTTCCTTATTTTGTTTGTGGATCTTTAAAAAATACACTTTTTTTTTTTTTTTTTTTTTTTTTTTTTTTTTTTTTTTTAATCTAGCAGCATAGCAGGTGCAGTCTCCAGACTCCTTTCTCCTTCCATGCATACAGTAGTTTAGTGAAATGGATAGAAACTTAAAGAACTTGTGATGAGGTTTCTAGCTACTGATTTGCTGTTCTTTTGTCAATTAGGGCCTCTGAAATTCTCCTCTGAGTTGTTGTGAGTAAGCTTGTCCTCACAGTTCCCTGCAATAATATACTTAATTTAATACATCCAAGATAATTATTAAATGAATAAAATAGTGCAGTACATATAAACAGCTAGTGGTTGAGGTAGAAATTTAGACTGTTACTGGTTTTTTCTGATATATATGATGAGAAGTGTATTCACACCTTTCTTTGTTTCTCCTTTCTCCTTGTCTTTGGATATTCTAAATGAGAGAGTGTTTCCACCTCAGTTTTTGCCATATGAGATGCATGCAGTGAGAGGAAGGGTTCAGCTAGTAAGGAAAAAGTCCTTAGCCCCAAAATTCTTCTACAGCATGACTATATCATGCAAACAGCTGTGTCAGACAGCACGTATGGAGTGTAAGTAGTCTGTTATGAAAGAGGTTGCTGTTTGAATTTAGAGGCCAAGGTGGTGTGAAGGAATCTTTGTTTCTGCTACTGAGTTCTGCTCACAGGGGACAGGTGGGAGAAGTCTCTTGATACCTGCAGGGTAAAAGACATCAGACCTCTTAACATTTACATCTTTGTTGGAAAGGATGGACCTTACAAATATGAATGCTTAGATTCTGAGAATAGGGAAACCATGAGTGAGATTGAAATGAAAGCCATTACTCAGTTACTGAATAACTATACATCTTAGTCCTTACTAACACCACTATTAGTTCCAAGAAGTTAATCATCCTTTTTATAATGGAAGCCTAGGCATCCATACCTTTGTGTGTATTTAATATTTGGATGAAGAGTAGTGGTCCTTTTCTTTGTTTCTGGAGAAACAGAATTATCTTTTTGCTGTGTTTGCTGAGTAGAGCTTGATGATTTTTTGAAACTTGCTTTTTGAAACTTGCTGGGATACAGAAGCCTGGTTACATAAAGACCATGGGCTTCATTTACAGCCAGAGAGACAGAGAAAGCTGTGATTTCAGTTCAAATCTTTTATTTAATTCTTCTTTAATTCCTTTCCATTATATTCACATATTTATGAGTATTTCTGAGACTTTCAAACTTAAAGAAATAAAGTTTTGGGTTTTGTTTGGTTTTTTTTCTTTGCTTTATTTTTTTAGACATGACAGTACCATATTCCTAGGTGTTGGGATACTTGCTGCTGTACTGTGTGCAAGAAGAACATTTTTTGAGACCTTCATGAAGGTATCAGACCTTCATTTTGCTTCTTAAATGCACAAATGTGGTCTTACAGAAATATGAATTAGAGGTAGCTATAAGTATTTGTATGATGTGTAAGTTAGAAACAGGAATTCTACAACCCACATAAACTGCTTGAATTTGTGTAAGAATAGTGCATCATGCATTTAAATCTCAATCTTGCAGAGAAGATTCTATTAAACATTAGAACAAGTGCTTTATGCACTACATGCATTAGTACCCAGAATTTCTGTGAACAGATGCTTCCTGTTGTGGGCCACAAGCAATTTGTAAGGCCAGATTCATATTGGTACATGACATCATAAGACACTACTTAGGAAGGTGAGAATATGAATCTAACTGCCTTGAAGCTTCTCCTTTTTTTTTAGTAACTTAAGAAAATTTAGCAATTGATTATTAAATTTACTGCTCAGGTGTATTATGATCAGATTATGTCTGATCTATCTATTTTAGTTTGTATTAGTGAGGATTAGAAGTGTCCACATCTAAGGTGAATGACAACTAAAGGCAGCAAAATGAGGTGGTAAGAGAAAAGCAGTTTGTCTCATGAAGGCTGGTGTTAGTAAGGTTAGGGAGCAGTGCTTACTATCCACTCTGCCTTCTGGGTGTGGCTTTTAGAACACACTGCTGTTTTTGTGGAGTGCCTTTTCATTAACAGCCCTTTGCTTTATGCATTTAAGATGTTTATAGAAAGTTTCCACCTTATTAAACAGCACACTAAAATTCAGTGAGATCGTACATATTAGAAGTCAAAATTGCTGATTTTCTTTTCCTGAATTTCTCCATTAATTAGCAGAGTGACATTTCTGCCTTTATGGAGGTGTCTTAAATCTCTGGTCTTCCCCCATGAAAGGCAGTGATGTCTCATATCTGTGTGTTATCGCACATAAGCCTGTGTGCACCACTAAAGCTGCTACTGGTCAAAGTTTCTTTTGGGTTTTATGATTGTGTTGTTACTGCTTGGCACTTTTTTAGTGATGAAACTAAAGGAACTGGGTTGGATCTAAAATTATATTGACACCATACATGTTCTATTACTTATATAAAGGTCTGGTTATTGGAGTTTCAAAACATCAGGAATTTGAACTTCACTTTTTTTCTGATTCTGAATGAAAATGATTGCATTGTTGATTGGTATCTAAATTTTATTAGGAAGAGGTCTTCATCATTTCAGTCTGCAATTCACAGCCTTGTCAGCAGTCAGGGAATGGATGGGAACTAATGGATGGTGACAGAACCAGTGACCACACTGCTGTAAAGCAAAAGTGTGTGCCAGAGCATTAGGTGAATCTTGTCCTACCCCTTTCTCTGCTGTTCCATACCAGCTCTACAGACAGGCAAAAAATACACACTCCAGGGCTGTTGCTCTCTCAAAGTAGACATTCATATGAGGGAGCAATTCCTTTTCTACCTTGTACTTGCAAGAAGTCAAAGCACTTGGTCTCTGAGGAAAGCTGGACGAGAAGCAGTGGATCCAAGTGAACAGGGAAAATGAATTTAAATATGTTTGTTCTGTCTAAGAGGATAACATAAAAAAATGTTGGAGAATATTCTTTTTCCCACATGATACAAAATAAAAGAGGGGGGTTAATGAGTATCAGCTTTTTCATCCTGCTGGGTGACAGATCAATTTTCCTAAACTGGGTAACTGATGATAGGTTTGTGAAGTAATTAGAGGAGCAGCTGACAGCATACTTTTGAGTAGTCAAATGCTACACAGAAAGAAAGCAATGTTGTTTTGTTTTAAATTTCAAGAATTGTCTAATTTTTTTCTGTGGTTTGCTCTTGTTCTTAAATAGATTTATTTGAATTCTCCAGGTGCTTTTCCCACATGAGTGCAAGAGCAGTAGACAGTTAAAAGAAGTGACTGCTGTGGAGGACAGCATGACCATCATGAAAGGAAGCTGCTTCCTCACACTGCTCTTGGCAGGACTTGGGGTGTTAGGAATACTGGAGTCAACAACAACAGAAGATACCCACTGCCACAGAGCTGAACACCCAATTATTGCATACAAAGGTAAGATGCAAATGCCAAAAATCTTTTCCAGAAGTAGGCTAAATATTGTGTAACCACTTCATGGAAACTTCTGCTTTTAATGTAGAATGGCATGGGAAAAAAGGTAAATTCAGTGCTGCTATATAAAAATCTGGGCTGTATTCTGTGCAAATTAAATAACAACTAGGCTTTCAAATTTTGCATAGCATTTGAGGCTGAATGTGTCACTTAAAGGTGAGTGACTCATTTCCCTTTGTGATTCAAACCAGACTATACTGTTGCATGGAGTTATTCCTTTCCCAGTGCACAATTCTACATGTGTGCACTTAATTTCATGAAGTTGCTCTTGTCCCTTCCTTCATCCACCTAGGCCTCTCTGGGTGGCAGCCCTGCCCTCAAGTTTATCAGCTGCTTCTCTGAATTTGGTGCTATCTTCAAACTTTACAGACTGTGTTCTGTTGTCTCCCCTTCTTGATTCAGGTGTTAAACAGGATGGGTCCCAGGTCAACCCTTATTCCACTTGTTGCAGGCTCAGGTGGAATAAGGGGTATTAAACATTTACTCTCCAAATGGTAGCTCTTGAACCCCTTCTGCTAAAACAGCAGATGCCTTTGATACCTTAGTGGTGGCATTGGGTCCTTCAGCATCATCCATTTCAAGTCATCTGCCCAAGTCAGCAGCAGACTGATGTTTTCCCTGTTCAAACCTTCATCCCTGTTCAACCTTCCATTGCTATTGGAGCAGTAGAAGCTGTTCCTGTTGCCCTTGACTTTCCATGGAAATCCTAACTCCCACTGAACTTTGTTTAACCTGATGTTATCCCTGCATGCCCATGTGGCCTTTCCAAATTGCTCCTTGTCCCTGCTCACACCTGACACAGCCCTTTTTACATTGGAGCTGCACCACAGCTCCTTCCTTCACCGGATCAGCTCTCATACATGTGGTTGTCATCTTGAGTGTTGGAGTGGAACACTGAGAAATAGTTGGAATAAAGCAAAGAATGCTTGGAGGATGTTTTCTGTAAAAACCTGAGGCGGTTAATAACTTATCTGACTTTTTTTTGCTTATTTGAGTTGAGATTTTTCCATTAGTGTCTCAGCTTAGAATGAGTTCCAAATAGTTTCTAGTTATGAGGATGTAGGGATTAAGATGTATCATATTACACACTGCATTCCTCCTGTTTCTCTAAGAAAGCACATGTGTAAGTTTTTTATTCCAATGAATTAGAATTTATTGAATTTTAATTGAAAAAAGATTTGTTCCCATTCTTTTCATAAACTTAGAGAAAATGATGCTGTGTTTTTTACAGAAAGTATTTTGTTCTGGCACTTTAATGGTTTAATAATAGTAATGGTACTGGCTGTCCTGTTCTTCAATACACTGGAGAATGAACTCTATACCTCAGAACAGGAAACCACCAGTGTATTGTGAAGGAGGGACCTTTATCACTCACTTATTGATGGGATAAACAGTATGAGTTATTTTGAAGAAATACCTGGTTTCCTTTGCATTCATATTGTGTGTATAATTTAGTTTTAAATGCTATTTTTTATCGGAACACGCATACACAGTATTTTAAATTGATGTAATTAAAGTAGCACGGTTAAAATTCTGGCACTTAGCCTCTTAATTTCACATAGTAAGAGATCACTGCATGTACTTTTTGGTTTTATATGTGTAACTGTAAAAGAAAATAATTGAGACTCATTAGCAGTGCTACGTTCTAGGAGTTGATTAAAAATGTGTCTTATTATGACTCCAATTCAGCCAATATTTAGGAGGTTTTCTTGAATTTAGACCAATCCTGCCTCCTAGACCTCTCTTGTTCTCAGTCATATTTAATTTCTAGCAATGGCCTTCCAGTTCTAAGTCACAATGCTAAGGCTTTTTGGGGATAGAGGCCATTTTTTCAGTTGCATCTGTTGATACAGCCAAAAAATAGTGTCACAGTTTGAGTTTACCAAAAGAAAACCAATTTATTTTTTGCTGTAAATATATGTGGGAAATATAATTATATAGAAACATTTATGGTCAGATCTTTAATATGAGGTCTAGTAAGATTTTGAATGCCAGACTCCCTCTTGACCTTTATGGTAAAAAAATACCATTAATTAGTACATATCCATGACATACCTTAGCCTTTATGGACTGGCATCTCTTGAAAAATATTCTGGCAAGCTGTAGTTCATACTTCACACAATAATCTGTTGAGAGCTCTTAATAACTATTAGAAAGTACACATGGAAACACATTTACAATGTAGAATAGAGCATGTGATAGCTGGGTAACCTAATTGGTGTGGGCACACACATTTGACTTGCAGTTGCAGGACTGCCAATTAATGGAAAACAGAAGTTTTGAGACCCCAGGAAAAAGTGCCTGAGAGGTTTGTCTCTGAAATCTGTGTGTTAGGAGTGGATTAATTGGGATATCAGAATATAAGAAGAGAGATGTGTGTGAGAAGCCACTCTGAATGAGTCTTGCAGTAGGAGATGGCAGGTTTCAAACAGCCACCTTTCTGATATCCATAGTCTTCTGTGACTGGCTCCATGAATGCCTACAGGAAAATGCTCTCTGTATCTATTGATGTAGTTAGTGCTGCTAGACCAACGTGGAGTTGAGAAATCAATTTGTAGCAGTTAAAATCCCTTTGAGTGCTGCATTAATGCCCTAGTCTGTAAAGTCATCTTGTAACAGTATTAGATCCACCAGAGCTAAATACTGTGTGGGGTGCTGAACAGCAACCAAGGCTGAGTACTATTGAGTGGTAGGAGCTTTAAAGCTTGTAAACTCAGTACTAACTTTACAGAGACATCAACACTTTCATTTTATTTATAACTGATCAAAGCTCTTTTTTTTTTTTTTTTTTTTTTTTGTAGTTTCTGTTATGCCAAAGTAGAAATGTACTTATTTGATTTGTCTTCCTTTGAGAGGTATGGTAGATGAAGTATAAACTATTAAATAAAACTAATGGAGTGAGAGTCTGGTGTAGTGTATGGATGAACAGCTGCAAAAAAAAACTAATAAAAAGACAAAATAGTCCCCAGGAGTTGTCACAGTGAAATATGGAAGGGGAGTATCTCCTGAAAAAGCTTGCTTTCTTTCCCACTGCTCATCAAAAATTGCTCACTTAGGTGATGATTCTGTCAAGCTACCTTGTGTAGAGATGCATATACTATTTCTAGCTCTGATTTTTCCAGCTAAATAGTTTTAGTTGAAGACTGTGATATATCTTCTGGTAGAAAATGGCAAGAATTTCACCCACCAGTTGAGAACTTTTGCTCAAGTGCTTTTTTAGTTGGTGGAAGAGGAAAAAGAAGGTGCAGTACCAGGAGATGCACACACTTTGAAAGGATTTTTGACATAATCTCAAAGATTTCATTTTATGTCTCTCATACACAGTATTAATAGCCATGTTGTAATTTATCTGCATAATTAATATTAGGACTGCATAATGCACCTTTTTGCTCTTTCAGAGTTTATAAATAAGAAAGTCTGCTATAGATCAGAAAATGCTGGCAGCTCTAAAATGTCTTTCCATAGAGTTTTCTTACACTAGAATAAGGTGCTTTGTGTCTTCCTTGGAAGCTGAAAATTTCCTTTTCTCATTATTTAAAGTTGTTAGGAATTATTACTGAAAACAGATTTATATAAAATAGACCTTTAAGTATTGGAGGGATTGACAGGATCATCCCAAGAGTGTGCAGTTCAGTGATTCATGTGGTAAAACTGACGGTGCATGGTCTCTCTTTGAAGTTCCTTTCTCTCTCTCTCTCCCTAAGGATGAGTCTGCATCTAGAAATGCAAAAATATACTGATCTGTTGAAATGCAGGCTTAATAAAAAAAGTTAAAGAAATAATCTGTCTGCATATGCTAAGAATTCATCAGCTGTACTAACTAATCCCAGTAGTTGGAATCAAGGGCTTATAAATCAAGTGTAACTTAGAGCTGGTAAAAGGAAAGAAGGTGCAGATCACAGAATGGATACACAGGCTCAGTGTGAGATCCTTGATCTTTACACACATTTCTAAATGTTCAAAGTGTAAAAAAAAGGAAATTATGCTTGAAGTATCTTCAGAGTTAGGACAGAAAATGGGCTTAAATAAGCTACTCATTAAAGATAGTGTTTCAAATTTTATTGGTATTAAATTAATTTTATTTGGATGTACTTTTTTTTTTGCATGCAGATATGAAGTGTTAGCTCTGTAAGTGATTTAGTGTTTATTGATAGTCACCTTCTTGGCAAAAAACATTATCTTATTGTAGCAAAGGAATTGTAGTATAGTGTTTAATCTGAACAGTTAGAAAAGGTTGTAAAAACCATATTTTCTCTATGATAAACAATGGCACTTTATAAAGGTTGAACTATTCTTAAGCAAAACAGTTGAGTGGTGTAATGTTTGTCTATGTATTTCCAGCATTTCATAGTCCACTTGCTCTACAGAACCTTTGTGGCAGCTCTCTGTGGAGCTGACCTTTTATTATAAGATTTGAAAAAAAACAAACCAAAGAAAACAAACCAAAAATGAAAACAATCAACAAAAAGGATAGAGGTAGTCACAGTGGGAGCTTGTTTCCCCAGACACATATATTTGCTGAACTTTGAATCACTAGACCTTTCAAAACTTAGCTGAAAACTCGTTCTGTAAACAGAGCCTATCCATGAGGTAGAACAGAAGGGGCCATCACACCTGCTTAGCAGCATGTGAGTGAGCTGCAAAATAATTTGACCCAAATCCAGTTTCAGGTGTGAAATTTTAAGTATTGGCTGTCCTGCAGATTACCTGCATAAAACTGAATTTCTTAGGCTTCTCTGTAAGAAAGTGCAGTTCTGAACTTAATTGATACTAGGAGAACAGCAGAGGTCATTTGCTTTGGGGTAAGTCTCCTTCTTCTAGGCTCCCATGAAATAATCAGAATTTAAAGTTGTGCTGTCTCAACAAAAAACATCAATTTTCATAATTTTAGAAGCTATATTTAGTCATAATTTAAATGCAAACTCTGCTGTAACAAAGTTATCTGTTGAATAAACATGCTCAAAAATAGCATGTTTCAATCCATAGAAAAAATGAACTTAAACCTTTCATTTCAACTTGAGGTTAACCAGAAAAGAAAAATAGCGTAGTTATTTTTGATTCCTTGGTTAGAGAATCCTAAGAAATATATTTTCTTAACCTTATTGTCTGACCACCGTAGAATTCCCTTACTTGATGTTTGTCTAAGTAATATAGACTCAGTACAACACTCTGCTCATTTTATCCTGTGGTTTGTCTGCAGAGTGCATGCACTTAACTTGTGCCAAGAGGAAATAATATGTGGGCTGAATGAAGGAGGATAAATGGCATATGAACTTGTTTTTGTTTGTACTCTTTCTCCTAATCTTGTTGCAAGTTTTCTTTGAAACTAACAGTACTAAGCTGTTTAGTTTTTATTGCTTTTTCCTTTTCTTTCCAATTTTTCTTAAATATATTTCAAAGATGATCTGCCAGCATCTGCAGTGGGATTAAGGTGTATTGCTTTCCATTCCCTATCATCTTTTGGGTTTTTCTTTAAATGAAGATGATTCATCAGTGAAGAAATGTTGATTGCTAGATGCTGCACTTTTGGTTTGTCTAGATGATAGGACTAGAAGACTGTTCATGCTACTTTGCCAAGAACCAGCCCCTCTTAAGGAGGAAAATAATTTCTTTACTGGTTCTAAATTTCTTTGTATTGAATCAGGTTTGCTTTTACTTTTTTACAGGAGATTAGGCTTCTGATGGGGAAGAGCAAACTTCAACTCTTTACTGTTATTTAAAAAAATACCTTTGGAGACTGAAGGTTACTATCCTCTTATATTTCCCTGAATCACTCAATGTCATTGGTCCCCATAAAAATGAGGGAATGGCAAGCCTTGAATTCTCTAAGCAAAGCACTTTTACACCAGCTACTTTTTTCCCCCTGAAAGTGATCGTGTTTTAAAACAAGCATCAATTCACAATTATTTTGGCATCACAGTCAAGTTCTGGACCTTCATGGAATGCTAATAATTTTCATAAATTTTGATAATATAAAATCAGCAGTGGCTACAATGGCTAGTGAGTTGTGCAGACTTGTCCTATGAGCCTTTCCATGGCTGGTTTGTTCCTTATTGTCCTAATATGGTCTTCAGAGCATGTGCAGTTGGTTGTTAACAAAGCAGCAAAATGAGAGAGAGGCTCCTGCTGCATTCTACTATCTGTACAAAGTGGGCAGATGGACTTAAAATCTGGATTTTTTTCTTTTTCTTCGTAAGAACTGTATTTTTGCTAAAAGGTTGTAAACTATCCAGACTGGAATATATTAAAGAAACAGATCAGCAATCAAGAAATCGAACTCATATGCACATGAAGTTCTGTCAATTTTTTTGGTGTGTGCCTAAAGCAAGAGGGAACACAATATTGCTCTGATTTCATTTTCTTTTCCCAGCAGATTTCTAATTCATTTTTTTCCCCAACCAGATGGAATTTCAATTATTTTCATAAGAAAGGACTGGGGAAAAGGGGGCTCAGGTGTGACCTTATCATGTTCTACAACTACCTGACAGAGGCTGCAGCAAGGTGTGGGTTGGTCTCTTATCCCAATCAACAAGTGGTGGGACAAAAGGAAGCAGCCTCAAGTCGTGCCAGGGAAGGCTTATATTGGATATTAAGAAAGACTTTTTCATTGAAAGCAATGTTGAGCATTGAGCAGGCTGCCCAGAGAGGTGGGATCTCCCTATCTGGATGTATCCAAGACACCTGGAGATGTGGTGCCAGGAGTTGGTTTAGTGGTGAACTTGGCTGTGCTGGGTTAACACCTGGACTCAGTGAACTTAGTGATATTTCCAACCCAAACATTCTATAATTCTAAGTAACTTAGTCTGCTAGCTCAGGAAAGGTGTCAACAGTTGCAGTTACTGGCCCTCTGATCCTGGGCAACTTTGTTTCCATGCTTGGTAGTGACACTGGAAAGTGTCTGGAAAGTTACTGGAAAGACTCATTCCAACAGTCTTCCCTTCCAGATCCTGTGCAGTGTTTGTGGGGCCTGTATTGCTGTCACTTGGTGGCACCTGCTGCCCTTAGTGCCTGTCACTGAATATCACCTTCTGCTGCCTGTCACTTCAGCTGAGAGACTGGGGAAACCCTGGCCCATCCTCTGGCCTTGCTTAGAGGTCCAAAGTTTCAAGCATCTTAAAAGGTGGGGAAGAAAAACATTACTTAAAGTTTTGGTTTTCTTCCTAATTTCTTAAATAACCTTACCAAGATACATTCTGTTTATTAGATAGATTGAGTGGAAATAGAGAACCACAGTCAGTGCTTCTTCAAGGTAGTGCTTTGGTTTTTTTTTCCCCACATGCTTTCTTCCCTATCTTCCTTCTGTGACAGTGCTTGTCTGCTGTTGACAAGACTTTAGGATGCTGGGTAACAGCTGATTTTATGTGGATGAACATGGTAGATACTTACTTGTTATACGACAATTTGTCATATTCAGGTTGGACTGAACTTTGACTTGTCATAAGCTTGTCTTTCCATTTCCAGGGCTCGCTTATTTTGTTTTGATGGATTTATGGCTCTTTCCTACCATTTCTGAGAATTAGGACCTGACCATTTTGCAACCAGTTCTACAGTAAATCTACTAAAGTTATTGTTAATAGTGACAAAACCCTGGAGTTCAGCAGTGCCTTTTAGAACAAAAGTTCTATGAAGAGAAGTGTTCATTGTAGTGTTGCGGTTCTTTCTTTCTTTTTTTTTTTTTTTTTTTTTTTTCCTTACTTGTTGCTTTCTATTTTTTTGCTTTGGGGCATATTTTTGTTTTTGTGCTGGGGGAGGAGTGGATGAGGTGGGGAATATATTCCTCTTTGAAGTCCTGGCTTCAAACTCTTACAAAGATTAGTGTCAGGCTTTGTTCTAACACCCTTGGTCTTTACAATAGGTCTTATTTTGTTGGGTTTTGTATTTCTTCAAGAAATATTATCAGACCTGTATTTTGTGAGCTGCAGTCTCAGGCAGAATAGGATCAAGAAATTTTATTTTGCTGAAACAATGTAAATAAAAAAGTTTATTGTCTTCAAATGCCAACATTAGTAAGAATGCATTGCTGCAGGATGGTTAGTTCTAGCAAAAATGGTCTTGTTAATTGAAGCATAGATATTTCCAACAAAAATAACAGTGCATAACTGTCTATGGGCAGTCTGCTTTCTGTTTCTGCTCCCTACAATAAATGTATTAAAACTGAGCAGATTTCTTTACAAAACTCCATCTTGAGACTAAATAATGATTTCCCATAACTATACAACGTTATTTCCTTCAGTATGAATTCTTTGGCTGGCTGCCAAAGCCAGCATGTAAGTGTTAAAATGCAAAAGATTAAACTCCTCTGGAGAGAGTGCATGACTGAGGATGTCAAATGTTTTCTGTGGTCAGTCTGTCCCTCTGTCACATTCAGGAAGATTGCAGGAGCAGCACAGGGACCAGAGGTGGTAACTATAAGGAGTAGCTGCTCTCTCTGGGAGGAGCATTAGGGCTCTGTGCTGGATGAGGTGTAAAGTTAGTTTTTGACTGTGCTGGTAGCACTGAAACCACTTTCATCTAGGTGGGGGTTCAGTCTTTTTTCACTTACACTTTCTTATATTTGTATGCAATATGTGTGTTTGAACAATGAAGCATAAACAATTCCAAACCTTTGTTCAGAAAAATAAGAAATGAGTAGGCATTGCAGCAGATGTTCCTGTCTCATCCCTGAGGGCACAGACAGTCAGAACCCAAATTCCCTTTAATTATCCCAGTAACAGACATATGCACACACATAAGAATGCAGCAATATGCACTTCTAGCTGGGGGAGCTCTGGCAGGGCAGAGAAAGCAGGAATGCAGGCTAGATGTTAGACCTTGAAGGTTAGAGTGGATTGTAAAAGCAGGCAAAGGATCTGCTGTGGGAGCAGTAGGACAGGTGGCCAGGGCAGCCTCTTGGTGCCGACTGAGAGAATGAGTGAGCTGGGAGAAGGAAGGAAGTTTACCATAGGCTTAAGAAAGAAGTTCAAGTTTTCATGCATTTAAAATCAAAAAACATATACTGTAGGAAGTATGCTTCATTTTCTCTTTCCCCCATTAATAATAAATTACTTACAGCCCTGCCTCATTAGCTCCAAAATTGTTCTGAAGCTGTAATCATTGTTCGTAAAACGAATGCGCAGTAAGCAGGTGGTGAACTTTCTGGAGAATATCAGGAGGTTTACGGTCTTGGGGTTTGTTTTATTACAAATGATTTAAAGTAGAGAGGAGTGCAAGAAGCTGGCAGAGCTTCTAGATAAGGCTTGATACAGATATTTATTTCTTGGCTTCTGCAGTTCTGTTTGTATGAAACTCAAGCTTCAGGACAGTATTAAGTTTTGCTGGTTAGCAGAAGGAAGGCAGCTGGCTTGTTTATGGGATCTAGAGACCTCCAGAATACTGCATCTTGAAAGGATCTGTAGTTTTGAGGTTGCTTTGTCTTTTTGTTGGTTCATTTTTTCTTTCGTTTTTCCTTCCCCCCTCCCTGTAAGCAAAGATGAGCTCTGAACTGCAGATGGAGATCTGACATGTTTTCATGTTTCCAGAGGAGAACCAAATGTAGTGTGGTGAGACTTAAAAGGGAAATCTTTTAGTTTGTGGTTGCTGATTTAATCATTCTGGGCAACTTTGTAACTTCATCTTTTCCTTTATAGAGGACTGGCTTGCATTAAATAACCCTGACGAGACTGGTTTTTTTTGTTTTTTTTTGTTTTTTTTGTTTTTTTTTACCCCTTGAAGGGAAGAAGTGATGTTTTGTTTTCTTATATCTTCCTGAATACCTTTTTTGGAAACTGTAGAGTTCCTACTGTCTAATCACTAATTACCAGAATGTCTATATTTTTCAATGTATTAGTCAGATTTAAACATATTCATGATTTCTATAAGGAATATTTTGAATTTTCAATTTCATTAAAAATGATGGCTTGACTAAGCATATAAACACATATTCTCTCATGTCCCAGTTATTATGTCCACCCACATACTCTTAATTCTGTACACAGCCCTGCTATAAATAAGTTCTGTATTGCAAGTGAAATGTCTTTTTCATTAAAGTGCAACAGATCCATCTGTCCTAATCCTTTCATTTTACAGAAAAGCATTAGATGGTGATGGGTGAGGCTGTCTTTTTTGTTGCTGAACTACTGCTCTTCTCCTCATATGCTGTGTTCAGCCTGCTTCTGGTGTACTTCTCTTAGATTGTCAGAGCCTTCTGGTAGCACAGACCACTAGATGTATTTACATCTGTGGCCCTTCTTAGGACTGACAAATGTATGTTTGTAACTTGTCTATGAAAAAGTGGGCATGCCAACTGCATTCTAGTAGCAGGTGGATCAGGAATTTCTCTGGAACCTTGAGCTGGGATTGTCTTTTCAGTTTGTATTTTTTCTCTCAGAAAAAAAATTGTCTCTTTCTGTAAGGTTTAAATGTTAGATACTTGCTTACTTCTTGTTGTTTATTTGGTTAAGGTTCTCCTTCTTGTGTATGAAAAATTACAGAAAAAGCACTTTCCTGGTGCCTTCTAATTAATCCTGGTGGTGTATAAATGGGCCTAATACTTAATGCTGTGTTACTTGGGCATCCTCCTTCTACTTAACTTCAGGTCTGGTACTAAAATGAAGTGTTGGTGCTACCTTTGAGCTCTACTGTTGTAGAGCATTAATAATCATTTTGTCTGCCCCTGCAGTGCCTGCTAAAGGAGGACAGCAATAGGAGCATATAGAAAGGGTTAATGAATACCCAGACTGTTGACCCAGGGCTGTATGTGCCTGGCTTTGCATCCCACAGCACCTCTGGATATAGAGCCTAGGCAAGGGACACTCTACAGGATCTCCCTGTGGGATTTTCTCCAGACCAGTGGAATAGAGCTCCACAGCATGGGCAAGGCAGTCCCCTTGGGGCTACAATTCTGCAATAAGTATAATCAGACTGCATAGGCAGTCAGGTCATAAAGCTGAGGAGGTGCATGGTCCTGGAAGCAGACCTACCAACACAGCACTGCATATAGAAAGCATGTGTCTGGCATTACAGGAAAAGCAGCCTTTAATGGGCTGGCCTTCTCTGCCAGAAGAGCAGGGCAGATGTTTGCACTTAGATTTGAAATTAATATAATTTAGCATATTGTTGTTTTTTGCTGGAGTATAGTAACCCGTAGAATGAATCTTTTCTGTAAGAGAAATAAAAAAAAAATATTTGCTGTATTAATTATAGTTGTTCAGTGAGGTTGTTTTTTTTTGGTTTATGCTTCTTTTGTCAGATCTTTGATTTTCTTTCTCAAAAGAAATGGTACTTTTTATGATTTCATGGTTAATGCATCCAACAGAAATAAACAATTGGGAAAAGTATGCTCTGGCTTGTTTTGCAACAGAGCTAAGCGAAGGTTAGAGTAGGAATTTGGTTCAAAGCAAGTAAAAATAAAGCTTGGCTTTACAGGTACATAAAGAATTAGTTACATTTGGATGGGTTTAAACACTTAGTACCAGAAATAAACCACGACAGTTGTGGTGAAGCTTCATGGTACTGCAGCCTGAGGAGTGCACAAAGCAGTGTGTTCAGGTGCAGCACAGGTTTCTTCCCTTTACAATGACACCCAGACAAGCCCTGATGCCTAATCCAGAAGTTTGTTTGCAGCTCTGTTTTTGGAAGCTCTCTTGAGAAAAAAAAACACCTGTATAAGGTATCTTATATTGTCAGTTACATGTTTGTAACTATAGCTGCTTTCTGCCCAGAATTTACCTTTTCAAAATTATTTAAAATATTGGAGTCATTTCATGCAACGCATGCCTTGAGTAAGTTCTAGAGAAATAAGTTATATTTTTGGCAAACTGGGCCTCAGCCCATTTCTGGTAAGCAGGGGTGTGAACCGGGATTGGTTACAGAAGTAATACAGCTGTTCTTTCACTGAACTTTCTTGATGGTCCTCTTTTTACCTGGAACCTGTGGAGTAGTGTTGGCATGTATTTCCTTTCTTCACTTGAGCTGTGGCTCCTTTTTCATTTCATCTGCAGTGAGTCAATGACTTACCAGCAAGGGTGTGTTTAATACATTTCTGTGAGGAGAAAATACAGTGTGAAAGATGTAGGAAAAGTGGTGATTGGAAGTACAAGAAAAAAGTATAGACAAAAGTGAATCATAAAATATTTTGCAACAGGCTCTGTCATGCCATTTTCTTGCCTGTTTTCCCAACACATAGCAATGCTTGTTAACAGGAAGTTGTTCTGAGTGAATTTATTATTCACAGATATATCTATGCCACTGATGCACAGAAATTGCTGGAGAAAATCTTGTTTTTCTCAGTTCTAGTTTTAAGCTGGTTAGAGGCTGTGGAGTCCCAAAGTGTCACAGCAGAGGGTTTACAAGTGCTCCTAGCTGTGTCCTTCCAGCACAAGTGTTTCACATAAATCCCCAGACAGAACTTGCTGGATGAGTGAACAGGTGGATCTCCTCTTGCCAGCTCTGACACCTTGCTTAATAGATTCCCCTGGGGTTAATGGGAGTGTCACCAGGGCACGGGGGTGCTGCAGTGGAGTCAGCGTGGCACATCCCTGGGGAGACTTCTGACATGTCTCACTGCCTTTGAAGAGGATAGCAGTGTAACTTGAGCATCACAGGAAGAGATCTAAGGCTAAAAGTACTGCACAGCTTCAGGAAGATGGAGTTATTGTATCATCCTTAGATTAGATACATTTAATTATAAAACAGCTTTAGCACGCAGAAATATATTTTAATTTTCTTCTGATGAGATTAGTGAGTTTGTCGTACTGATGCCACCCAGAGACTTCTGCTAATATTGCAAATCTTCTAGTTTTCAACTATGGTGTTATTATTGGGGTCTTATTATTATTGCTTTTGTTGTTATTTTGCTAACAGAGTTTCTTCAAGGCGCTGCTGTGCACGTTTAACTTTGTACTCACTATTTTCAACAAGGACACCATGGCATGAGGTGTCACATGCATATACCATAAACACTACTGAAACTTTTAATATCCATGTTAATTTTGAAATCAGCAGGTCTGTATTGTCCTTTGACTTTGTTATTTGCCAAGTTGTATTATTATTAAAGATCACTTCTGAATTTGGTTCTAAATATACCATTCTATTCCTTGTAAGTAATTTCTCAACTTATTTTACTGTTTACTCTAGCTCTACTTTGAAGTACTGAGTAATGAAATTTAGGTGAGAGGGAACTTTACACTTTCATTTGCAAAGAACTGTAGAGCTCAACCCTTGGCGAGCCCTTGGACAATGTAAACCAAACATGTCGTGGCCTGTTGGGCAGATACTAAATTTAAAGTCAAACAGAGACAGGTTTCTGGTCTCTTTTTTTTTTTTTTTTTTTTTTTTTTAATGAGTATCTAATGTCCTTCTGCCCACCTTTGATTGTTAACCTCCTTTGTCTTTAAACTTCCTTGAGAGACTTTCTTGACCTTTCCTAGGAGCTGAGTAGAATCTGGTGTGTTTGCTTTGTTGTAGATTTATGAACCATGACAAACTTTGTTTTATATTAAATCTAAGCTATTAACCCTCCCTCCCAAAACCTGAACCCCCCCAGGAAAACCCATAACATCCGATTTCTGGCATGTGAGAGCTGTAGCCTTCTCAGAAAGATTTTTTTTTTCAACATCCATCTTTTAGTTCCATGAGAAAGTGGGGTTTTCTGGGGAATATTTTTGAGTTAAAAGGTCTGCAGATTTCAGTTCTATAATAGCAATGAAAATTTTTTGTGTTGTTGCTTGTGTTGTGGTCTTGGATGTACCAAAAGGACACAGTGTGTGTTGACAATGACCTGCTGCCATGAATGTGTGTATACCATGATAGATTTCTCTGGACAGGTTTGAGTCCTAGACCAATGGCTGCAGAATGCCTGCTTAGTTTTAAAGGAAAAACAAATCCAGGCTGAAGGTGTGTTTCAATAAGTGTTCTCAGTATCAGAAGCAAGAAGAGGGAAGTCAATAAAGGGCTTGGTGTTTTACTGTAATTCACATGAAGTGAGGGCAGAGGGAAGGGAGGGGAATGCCGGGAAGGAGGGTCAGGATTGGAAAGGGTTGGGACATTGCTGATTGTCACTGTGACCAGCAAGCAACACTATTAGCTTATGTGCTGGCAGGGCAGCTTAATTGCCTTGCACATTTATTTATGGTACTATAGTACACAAAATGTACAGCTAATATTATTGTGTAGAGCTTGTTGTGTTGCATCTGCATGAAAACTATTAATACAGTTAAATGATTACTTCTTACTACTTTCCCATTAGAGTTTTAATTGAAAGAAAAGAAATTTATAGGCCTTTAGTTGCTAATTAAGAATTTCTGACTCTAAGGAGATAATTCATAGCAAAACTAAAAAGTCTTGCTTCACCTATGGGTTTTCAGCTAGATTTCACTTGGTGAAAAGAAATTCAATTATTCTGTTTATTAGTTACACAAACTTTTGCTTTTGCAGGGTACATGGAGTTGGATTGCCTTTTTTTTTTTTTTTTTTTTTTAGGCACTGGTTTTTTTGTTCATTTTCCCTTAAAAAAGTGTCATGAAGTTGTTGCTTTATCTCATAAATGCTGTGTGACATGTGCTGCCCCTGTGACACACAAGAGATGCAGTTTCAGAGTGTTTTCTGAAAAAGAAGAGCTCTAGCAGCCATTTGCTCTTCCTGACCTTATTCCCTCAAGCAAGAGCACTGCTGAGTGCAACAAAGACAGGATAAAATAATATATTTTGGAGGGGAATCGGATTTCAGAGAGATTTCTTAGCAAGTCCTCACTCTTGTTCTCTAGCCTGGGCTTGCCTGGCCCCTGCTGCCTTGCTCCAAACCTGGAAGGGGTCTCAATCACCTGCTTGCTGTGCCTTGAAGCTTTATTGTGTCTTGCTGAGAATTGAGTCATTGAATCTCAGCCTCCCCTGTAGCCTTCTGGCACTGCAATAATTCTGTATACTGAACTGTCCCTGGCCCCCATGCTGTGGGGAGCCACTCCTTCCTTTCCTTTCAGAAGACCAAGGATTTCACTTGTCCTACCAATATAGAGCTGAGGTGATTCCATTCTCAGCTGCTTACCTTGTCTGTCTTTTAGAGACTGATATTTCCACAGTTGGTCTGGCTTTATTTTTGTTTTGTTGTTTTTTTTTTTTTCTTCTTTCACCAGTAAGCAACATTCTTCATGATTTACCTCTGGATTTCCTCTTCTTCATGTCCTACCTAATTTCTTAACTCTTTAGAACTTTGAAATTGGTTGTTTCATATAAAAACATGATTGAAGAGTTAAGGCTGCAAAATCAAGTACAGAAAATTTAAGAAATGCCTCTTTTATGCTTGCCTGTGTAGCCTTATATATATATATATAAATTAAAATAGATAAGTAAGTGTGTATAAGGCTGTACAGGCCTGTAATGTATCTGAGTGTTTTCCCTCCCTCAGAATCCTGCACAGCATCTGCAGTAATGGCTGATGGCAGCTGTAATCACAGTTATCTAATGTGGCCACATCCCCTTTCCACCCCAGTGTTTGAACCCTGGTTTGAGCACTCATCCAATGCAGATGGAAATCAACAGTGAATTTAGCTACAAGTACTGCAGAGCATGTACAAACTGGCATTGCAAGCCTGAAATTGCCCAGATGCATACAGGCTGACATTAAAAATGCAGGAGTTACTTTTCTGACACCCAAGTGATTCTATTTCACAGTTCCATCTGTTTTTCCAAAGTATATGATGATACAGCTTCTGCACATTGCATTTAATTGTTGTCTGCAATGGCTGAACACGTTTTGACACAGAATAACATTTTTCTCCTGGGCCCATTCCTTAGGAATGGATGACCCACTTGTGCTAAAACTTTAAATTAGGAACAAATCATCCTGAACCAGGCACCAGACATGGATTATTTCAACTGAGACATTTGCAAAAGCAAAAATATTCTCATGAGTGAAGAAGAGAGCTTAGAATGAATGTTGTTAACCTGAGCTGCAACTGATGATACCAGTATCAAAAATTGCACTTCTGCAGCATCCCCAAGGGGGTTGGTTTTGACTCTGTGTTCTAAATGCTCATGACCATGTGCTTGCCTTTGGTCTTTCAAGTGACTCTTTCACACTTGTAATCTTCAAATAGACAGTCCCACAGCCCATTGTGCTCTACACACACAGCCCTCCTCACCTTTCACATAAGTTGCAGACCACTGCTTTGTGACTACATTAAAAAAAAAAAAAAAAAAAAAAAAGCTTCAATCATTGTCCAGAGAACTGCATAATTCTAGAGGATAAGGTTTTTGTAGAAATGGACTTTTTTTAGAGAGCCATTTCTATTGTCACAGCAATTTTATATATCCTATGTGTCTATGTAAAAAAAAAAAAAAAATTAAAAAAGTGCTCTGTTCCCACAATATTGTGTTTATTTAATTAAACTGTTGGGTATCCAGTTGTGATATGAATGAAAAAAAGAACTACTACTAATGAAAATATTTAAGGATTTGATTTGCAACTATTTATGTCTGCTTAAGTTTGAAAGTAGGAACAAGTTTGTCTTCTGAATGCAAGTAATGCCCCTTGCTGATTTTCAGCAACTCACATGCTTGTCTGCCCTGCTTAATGTACTTAATGTGCACCTAATGTAATGTACTTAATGCTTAATTGGTCTGAGAAAGGAAGGTTAAAAAAAAAAAGAGTTCAAAGAATGTCAAGCATTTTTCCTTTTTAATCCCTCATTTCTCAACCTTTTTATTGAGAAAATGATGGAAAGTCAGATTTGTTTGTTTTTCTTGTTTTTTTTCCAGTTAATCAGATCTTTTTTGTAAAGAAAATAAATACCAAAAAAAACCCCTTTAGTCCTCAGCTACTTTTGATGCATGGAAATTTAATCTAACTTTGCTTCAGTATGTGCCAGTGAATTGCAGTTGCACTGTGGTATTTTCTGCTTTACCCAAGAAGGAAAAACAATTCAGAACAAAATATGGATACTTGATTCAAATGTGTATAAGGTGGCTGCCCTCTACATTTTACAGGCCTGTATTATAAATTAAATGGCATGGTGTGAAAGTCTCCTATGTTTCCTTAGAGAACCATAAGGAGTAAACTTGCAGATCCACACGAAATATCTATAGATTTAATGGTGGCTACCTGATGTACTACACCTATAACGTTTATAGTAAAAGTTGTATTTCTTGCTTGTTTTTAGAAATTGCCCCTTGGCTACACGTGTTCAAAGCAGAAGATGCTGTGGACTTCTCACAGTTAACATTTGACCCAGGACAAAAAGAGCTTATTGCTGGAGCAAGGTGAGAAATCTTTTTTCATTTTTGTATTGCAGCAGGCTGAATTTTGTTCTTTGGTGATAAGCAATATTTAGCCAGATTCCAATATCAGTGTGCTCTTGTGTGACTCCTCTGCCTTCTAGACCCACTAAACTGAATCTTAAGTACAAATGTTATGTGTGCTTATTTCTCTTATCCCTGACTGGAGTTACAAGATGGACTGCCTGCCTGGTATCAAGGTTTATAGTAGCTTACACTATTCTAATTTTTAAGAGGACTCTCCTGGAGTGAACAATCTTTGTGTGCATTCAGTAGAACAAGCAGGTGTTGTATGGCAATGTGGCAAAAGTCATTGCATGAAGCTTAGGATGATCCCAAATTTGGCTGTGGCTCGTTGTTTTGGGATGTTTCTAATAATTATTCACTACAATGCCAGGAGCATCTATTCAAGAGACCAGAATTAGTGGTAAAGTTGGTGATAGTCACTGTTTGTGCAGTAGGATGGGGGAGAACTCTGCAAACTGTGATCAACAGTGACACTGTCTTAGATGTCAGCATTGAAGCAGTGACAGTCTTTGAGCACTATTTTTTTTTCCTCTTAGCATATGAGGTGTAGTAAGACATCTTGGTTGGCTGAACAAAATCTTACTGATTATGCACCTTCTGCATGTAGTCCCCACTGCAGGCATAATGAATCCATTCACTATTAATATCATGCCAAGTTTTCCCTTTATTTGCAGGGATGGTTTTTGCAACCTTTCATAGTCTCATCTGTTGATGAGATGGCCATGTTGATGCTTTTTTCCCCCTTAATGTACTATTTTTGGTTACTTTCACCAAAATCTATCTGAACAGAGCTTTAATAGTACCACACTTGTGCTGTGGACCGTATTTTGCTACAAGTTTCTTGAACATTTGCTTCACTGGATTCACATATTTGAACAGTCATTTGAATAATTTGTTTTCTGTCCCAAGCAACAACTGTGCTCTTGTAAAGACAGCAAAGATACTTTAATTCTGTTAATTCGCTCTTAATTCATTCTTCCTGATGAAGTATCTTTTGATATGTAGTAATTTCTTTTAGAATGTTTCAACTTTTTTTTATTATAGTCTTCTTGTACTAACACTTCAGTACTGAAGAACTACTAACCATGTGTAATGAGATTTCAGTAAGATCTGAAGAGTGAAAAGTTCCTGTTCACTTGTGAAAATGATAATTTTTCACCTTCTAGCATGGACTTCACTTTGCTACCCAGTCACTGGTAGAGACAGAAAGTGGGCAATGGGGCACATGAAAAAGGTGCAAATAAGCTTATATTACTGTATACACTGCCAAGAGGAGTATTCACATTATTATTTACTGGTCCAGCATCCACACAAGTTCAGGTGTACTGGGTTTGCATGGCAAGCCTCTGGTGTGGAAGGGGGCTACAGGGGTGGGTGGCTTCTGTGAGAGCTGCTGGGAGCTTCCCCCGTGTCTGGCAGAGCCAATGCCAGCTGGCTCCAAGATGCTGCAGGTCAAGGCTGAGCCCATCAGCAATGGTGGTGCCTCTGTGATAACATATTTAAGAAGGTAGAAAGGTTATTGAGCAAAAGTAATTATGCTCACAGAAGAAAGGAGTGAAAAAAAATGCAAGAGAAACAAGAGAAACAGCCTTGCAGTCACCAAGGTCAGTGGAGAAGGTAGGGGAGATGCTCCAGATGCTGGAGCTCAAATTCCCCTGCAGCCTGGGGTGCAGAGCATGGTGAATCAGCTGTGTCCCTGCAGCCCCTGGAGATCCATGGGTATGCAGAGATCCACCTGCAGCCCGTGGAGGAGACCTGTGCTGGAGCAGGGGATGCCCAAGGGAGGCTGCAACTCCTTGGGAAGGTGACCCTGGCACGACTTGTGGCCCCATGGAGAGAGGAGCCCACACTGGAGCAGGTGTGCTGGCAGGACTTGTGACCCTGTGGGGGAAGCAGCAGTCTGTTCCTGAGGGACTGAGCCCTGCTGAAGGGATCCATTCTGGAGCAGTCTGTGGAGAACTGCAGCCTGTAGGAAGGATCCATGTTGGAGAAGTGCCTGGAGGACTGTCTTCCTTGGGAGGGTATCCCAGGCTGGAGCAGGGGAAGCACTCCTCTTCCTGAGATGGAATAATGGCAGATTAAAGGACCATAACCCCCATTCCCCTGTCCTCCTGTGCTGCTGACAGGGAGGAGGTGAAGAGTTGGGAATAAAGCTAAGCCTGGGAAGGAGGGGGGAATGGGGAGAAGGTGTTTTTAAGATTTTTCTTACTTCTCTTATTCTACCCTGATCTTAATTGGTAATAAATCTGGTTCATTTCTTTAAGTTGTTTCTATTTTGGCCATGAAGGTACTCAATGAGTGATCTCTCCCTGTCCTTATCTCAACTCAAGAACCTTTTGTTATGCTTTCTTTTCCTTCCCAATTGAGGAGGGGAGTGATAGAGCAGATTTGATGAGAACCTGGTCTGCAACCAGGGTCAGCCCACCACATCCTTGCACCTTCAGGATTCTGCTTTAGTGAGTTGGTGGTATTCTAAACTAGAGGAATGATTTTTCACAGCCAGCAGCTGTGTTGTGGCTCATCTTATGTTCATAATTGATTTTTTCCACCTTAATGGATTTAATGAAGTCTTCCCAAATTGCTCTGTCTTAGAAACCAAACAAAATACTATTGTGAAAATTTGACACTATTGGAAATTTTTTAATCCTTTTTCCATTATTAATAGTCACAGCAAGTGATTCTTTTTCATTTATTAAGTTCTACATCCTCTAAAGGTATTTATGATTTCTCTTATTGAGAATGGTAGCAGAGATCCCAACAGGGATCCAGACTGCATTCCTGTTGGGAGTTGCCAGTGTCATGCAGCTGTGTGGAAAGACACATATAATCCTATGATACCATAAAAGGTGTCTCCCAGAGTGATAGAGAAATTCTGATCTCTTTGCAAAGACTTTAAATTGTGCTAGTGTGTACTATTCTGTTTATATATGCTTGAACAAGGTTTAAGGAAATTAGTTAGAAATGTAAGGAAGGACTACTAAAAGGCAGATGAGAAGAGGGTTGGAATTGTAGTGCTGGATAACAAGGGCTGAGCATGTGCAAAGCACCTGCCCATAAATCCAACAGGTACATCTAGGAAAGGATGAAGCAGTACAAATGGAACAGCAATGTTGGCAAAAAAACAGATAGTTTAAGTTGGCCATGAGTAATTTAGTCAAGAAACAATGAGTTTTGTCACATTTTGCTGAGGCAAACAAAGTAAGAACAGAAATAATTTTGATATCGAGGTCTCTAAAAATATGCAAGGGACTTTATAGTATTCACCATAGCAGGCAATAACTGTCAAGTTCATCCTATATTGCTAAGATTAGCCTTGCTTGTCCAGTTTGGGAAATAAAGGTGGTCCTCTGATGTCTGTGGGCATTCTGTTGCTGTGCAAAAACAGATGGTTTACAATTGCATCTGTCTCCCTATCCCTGCCCTCAGCTTCTGCAAGTTGCCTTCCACCCGTTGTGAGAAAGTTATAACTGGTTGATAATTTTTTTTGTTCTGCAAAACATCCAGTTCTCCTGTCTTGATTAAGCTGGAGTCTTTTAGCTTTATTTCAGTTTCCTTACACCATCAGCAGCAATCTGTGAATGGTACCACTCCAACACTAGTATGTGCCTTCACATTAATCATGCAATTCATGCTCCCATGAAACTGTATCTTTAAAATTTGCCCCAGGCATTGTTCTTAATATTGTATGTGACCTGGCAGATAAAAATAAATGAGTTCTATTGCAATCTAAAACCTTCTTGGGAATTCATTTGTTTTCCTAGAAAAAACCCAACCCATATGGCAGGGCAGAATTTACTTTTATAATTAAATGGCACCAGCAAAGGATTACTCTCAGGGCATTAGCTCCTCAGTAAGCTGAAGGAAATGAGAGACACTTGTTTATCTTATTCTGATAAATAATATAAAATAGTCAGATGAAATATTTCTCTGTGTGTTACTTGGTTGACTGATTTAGCATGTAATAAAATATGATGGTGATTTCTGTATTTTGAAATACTGGTAGGCATAAAGATTCATGAATTTCTCCAAGAACAACCTTGTCTTCTTTGCTGTGTGAAAGTGCTTTGCCATATGTTTCTTTGGAAAGGTCAGTTGAAGGAGAGAAGACCAGATTAGGGGAAGGATACAACAGTCTGTCAACTGCCAGGCAAATTGTGCATTGCCATTTTTCCTCCTCATCTTCTGACAATGTAGGTAACATGTAGCAGCTCTAGTTTTGATAAATCAAAAATTGCTAAAAGTGTTTCATCCATTGTGGCTAAACAAGAGTCAGCAAAAATCATGTCAAAACCCCAGTAGTTCAGGGCAAAATTTTTATTTCTCTTTTTTTTGTGACTTTGAATTTTATTCTTTTTCTCAGTGGTTTTATTCAAACCATGCAAGAAGAATTAAGTCTATTTTTAAAGGGAAAATGAAGTTATCCTCTTTTCCCAAGCCTCCTGTGCTTGAGATTTTGAGCTGTTCGCAGCCGGGACTGTGTTCATTCCTAAAATGTGGATTTTTTTTTTTCATTTAAATTCAAATTAGGTTAGGTCAGCTATACTTTTAAATGATATAATTAATATCAGAAATAGGTCTCAAAGCTATTCATCTTTCTTTTTAATTGGCTAATATATATTTAGACATACCTGACTTTTTTTTTTTTTTTTTTTTGACATAGAGTACCCTAATAGTGATGGCTTTCTCTTATATGTTCTCCTGCAAGTTAATTAAACTTTCTTTTTAGGATTATAACTTGCTTTGGGGTGGCTTATTGGCTCAGTCACTCCTTATCTCATTGATGAAGGACTGCAACAGTAAGCCTTCTCCCTTAATTAGATGTGAGTTTGGGAATGTTAATTTGAACTATTACCACTATTTGCCATAATAACAGAAAGGCAAATTAAGGGATTCATTAACAGTGGCTTAAGGATCTCTAACAAAGGAATAAATAACTATCCAGGTTTGCTTCTTGCTGTTGTCTGCTCCCAGCAGGAGAATCTTAGAGCTCCCTGTTTAATAAGGTGCTCTGAGTGCTGCATGTACAGGGAGGATACCCAGGCAGAGGGAATTGGTGTCTGTTCCTTGAACATCCATCTGGGTATCACTGCTCATTTAGCACTTGGCTCAAGGGAGTCAATGTCTGTCCTTCCACTGATTGAACTGGGCACATCTAATCTAATCTAATCTATGGTTTAATGCTAAATCTGTAAGAAATTATCATCTTACTGCTGCAGAAAGAGGGAGGTCTTTTCCCCCTACTGCTTGTGTTTCCTACCTTGCTAATGGATTCCTGAATATTTTTTAAAGCTTCATACCTCTCCTGATCATGCCTGGTTCCACTCTGCAGTTTTCTCCTTCTTTGCCCTGGTAATAGTCTCTTTTCAGAGTGACACTAGTCAATTCCCTAACTCCACAAAAGTCATTCCTTTTCTTGTGCTGGTTTAATGTCTTGGCATTTTAATTAGAGAGGCTGACATGGTGCATCATCACAGGAGCCCTGGAGTTGACTCAGAGTAAGAGCAAAAGAGAAGTGACCCCTTTATTAGGGGTAAATGGAACTTTTGTCACTGTTGTAGCAGTTAATTTCTTAATTAAAAAAAAAAAAAAAAGAAAATATCTGAAAATTGAATATTTTAAACTCTTTACCTTCTCCCCCTGACATTTCTTGCACCACACCTCTAGCAACTCAAGGCAAACTTTATACCCAAGTTGATTACTGTAGTAGGAGATCACAAATAGTTTGAACTGTTTAAAATTTCTGGTTTTAAGCCCATTTTCATTGTTGGGGGATTTTTTTTTTTTTTTGAGGAGATGTAACAGCAACCTTTAAACTTAATTTCAACTAATCTTGAAAAGAAACAGAAGATTAATATATTGAGCAATAAAATGGTAACAAGACCACATAGAATTTGCATGGCTCTTCATGTGAGTGAATACTGTACAGTGTATGTAATATCTGCCAAAATATAAAAACTGGGGGCATGTACTTTGACATATGTAATGCAGCAATAAAAAAAAAGTATTAAAGATTTAGTGAGCCACTGTTATGAAATACAGGATTAGCATTTTGGTTGAGCTGGTATTTCAGTGTAAAATTGTATCCAACAACAGCTTCTTAGACAAACAAACTCATCTAGACTAAAACAAAATATTCAGAAACATCCTTAACCTGCATGTATCAGTGGCAGACAGGTGTCAGATATTGTGAGGCCATTGGCAGGTGGGGGGAACTTGAGTGCTGTGTGAGAAGGAAAGGCCAACAAAGGAAGATGTTAATGGAAGTTTGAGGTGACATGGCATGACTTCAGGAGGAGGGTGACCTCCAGAGCTGCATGCACCCCCAGTACTTTTCTGCTTTTTCTGGAGAAGCCCATGGCAAGAAACATGTTGAAGTGACATCTGGCTGTGGTTGAACATCTGTGCAGGAGTGCTGTGGTCCAGGATCTCCAGCTTTACTGAGGTCATATGAGGAGCCACAGGGAAGCAAAGTAAGGTTTACTAACCCAGAGGAGAATGCATCAGAGAAGAAAATCAGATTTCACAGCACCCTTGATTGGATTAATTCAATTTTTATCTGGATTCTATCATAATTGACTCCCATAGTGTTTTTCTTGTCCTGTTTGACAAGCTCATTGTCCCACTGGTCAGCTTATGATTACATGAGACTTCCCTTGGCCACTTTGAATGTTAATAAAGTGTGGTTAGTCTTCATTCTTCAAGTAAAACTGTAATTTTAGAAATTATTTGAAAAGAGCAGTAAGAACAATGAAAATCACTTCTCCATAATTTTGGATCAACATGGCCTACTAGTCAGAAAAAAATTCTCTTTCTGTTTTCACATCTTTAGCATTTATCAGTAAGCCTCAAATTTCATTATTCTCATTATCTGTGGCTTCCATTTCATGCAAAATGAAGATAATATATAACTTTTTGCCACTGTGCTTTTCCTTAGTCTAATTTGACCATTTTCATAAATGGTTGTATTAGGTTTATTTCCAATGCATCATCCTTGGCTTTTGAGTGATTTTTCCTATAGATTAATGATTTAACCAAATAAATTTTTTGCATAATAGTTCTATTTATATTGACTATCTCCTTTAGTCCTTAACTTTTATTTGGCAGCATCTCAGATCATACCTTGAGTGTCTTGAGCTTGCTGCAATCCCTATTTATTGATTCAGGTTTTCAATTGCAAATGCATGTGGGGGCTTAGGATGGGTTATGGAGATTTTCTGTGATATTAAGATATATATTTTGCTGTCTTTTTAAAAAAGGCTTAATCTTGAATCCATGTTTCCCTGAACTGTGTGTGCCATCTTAATGTTCTTCTAATTCATGTCTGTGTCTAATGCAAGGGTTTTTATTGTTCCATTCAGCTTTTAGCTTGCAGTTTCACAAAGAAAAGGGTAAAATGCTGGATTTAACAACCATTGCTAGCATGATATACTTTTGAATCTTTATGCATTTTCAATTGTTTTTTGACTTGGCCTTGTTCAGGAACATACAGAAGACTGGTTTTATACTTTTAGCTGCAGTCATACTGAACGTACTCAGTGCACTAGATTGAAATATATTGTTGTTAAGGAGGTGACTGGAGCAGGCTTTTTGTGTGCTTTCATTCAGTTCCCACTGATACCAGAGCAAGTGTTTACCCTTGGGTTTGAGCAGGCTCTTGACTAACAGGTTTTAATTAGAACAGCTGAGCTAAAAGAGTTGCTCAGTGCTGTGAATGTAAAGCAAAATGCTCGCTGCCTGCTGGATCTCTGGAGGAGTGAAGGATGCTGCTTTATCTCAGCCTTAGTTGTGTTTCCTTCTCATTAAGTGTCCTTCTGTTTGCAGATTTATGTAACATATTTGCTTTTCTCATTCATTAAGCACCAAATGGAAACAAATTTGCCAATTACCGCCAGTGTCAAATCAGTTTAGTTCCAGCGTGCAAAGTTGTATTTGTCTTGCTCATTGCCACCGTATTTGGGAAAGAGGCAGGGCTGTGTGCTAAGAGGTCATATCTGTGCTTCAGAGGTGTAATTCCATTTTTCTTTCCAATTCTTTATTGCCTTCAAAGCATAAATGCACTGGAATAAAGCTGAACAGAGGTTGAAAAATGGCAGTCCAGGGCATAATTTCAATAACACTTTGAAAAAATGTTGTTACCTGTCTTGTGAGGAGCATAATGGCTCTGCACGTCATGAAAATTGGCAATGACTTTTTCTTTGGATTGCCAGATTTATTACTACATTTCCTTTCTGTTTTTTTTACTGTCATGCTCATTTCTTAAATTCTCTTTTACATTTTTTTCTCCTCATATATGTGCTTTCTGAACAAGTTCTCACATGCTAGTGAAGCATGCTGTTAAACAGTTGGATTTGTAAAGCTAAATGCAGTCCTGCAAGTTTTACTGAAGTGGGCACATCTAGGCAGGAATAGCTCTGATTGCTCTCTGAGTGCTCGTTTGACACTTAGCCCAGGATTATTTATGTAGTCACAGTCAATCTGTGCTGTCCATTTGCCCAGTTTATGTTGCTAAGGTGTTTTTATTGTCCCTTGCACATTGCTTTTCCTGTTCAATTTTCTTTCTGCTGGCATTATAAAGCTAAAAATATTTTAATTGGTTATTGGCAGCCACAGGAAATTGAAAAATGTACACTAATTATCTCTGCCTCTTGATCATTCACATGAATATAGGCATTTGAGTCTCCCTAACACTTATAGGGTCAATTTTTCTAAATTCACACTGAATATATTAATGTGTAGAAGTGTTGTGCTCTACTGAATAGAATAAAAATCTCATTTTTTAGAAAGAAAAAGACAAGAAAAATGTTGAGTGTTTTTCTTCAGGCTGGCACTGTGTTTGTGCATTTATTAGTTTAGAATCTTTACATTTTGGGACAATACCTTACTTTTTAATAGGCTGAAATGATGTCAGAATGGAAGATGATAAAAAGACATTATTAATTTGATAATCTGTCCTAAAAATGCCTCATAGGCATAAATTTTCAGCAGATATCTGAAGATGGAGTAGACAAGAAATTGAAATCTGTATGAAGTACTGACCTGAAAACTAAGCATGTGAGACCAGACTGTCTGCTCACATATTCTGCAACACAGACTGCCTTTATTTATTTCTAGAGTGAGATGGGGCATTTATGTGCCATTCCTGTGAGTCTGAGTTAAGAGAGCAGTTTATACCTGCTGAGGATGCAGTTCAGTTTCTCTGGGGGTAAAAAAAAAGTTGTTTTGCAGCAGCAGTGAAGTTGGTTTCCTTGATATCAGAGTGAAAGAAGTGCAGTGATGGGTGATGGAAGTTTAAATGCACCAAGATGAGGAGCAGTCCAAGTATTTATGCTCCCTGCTGAATACTTCTGGGCAAGACATTCTGCAGAAGTGTAGGCATTTCTTGTCCTTACAGAGGGAGTGTAGGACTTTTTGACTACAATGCATTGATTCCTGGTGTTTTGGTGAAAATCTTTCCACTTGCATGTAACTTGTTGGTAAAGCTTTGTTCTGCAGAGTACTGTTTTCTTTGTTTATCCACTTGTTTATCCACTTCAGGTGACCCAAACCCAAGTATTTTAACTATTTCTTTGTGGTGATTTAGCTGTACAGTAATAAATATTCTGTCTTTATTTTACCTTCACATGAATTCTTGCTCTTAGTAACCTGCACTCTGCATTTTGAGTAATTCTCTTTAGCAATACTCCTGGGTATTTAGCAATACTAGTGACATTGTTCCTGTACAGCCACAATTTAAGTACACCATATATGTACCAGAGCCAATAAATAAATACTCATAGCTGTTTCTGAGAGTCCATAAATAAAGATAGCTATGATGGCCATGGTGGTTCTGTTTTTGAGTTAGACACAATTTGGTTTTGTTCTTCTCCCCTTCCCTGCTATCTCATTTTGAAAAAATAGAGATATAAACCACAAGTTGTGATCATCTGTGCCCATTAACAATACCTCATATCTCTTTGGAAAGAATTAGAATTATTATGTAAAAAAATTTGGTTTAATTTTAATTTTGATTACATACGTATAAGATACATGGCTGTAATATTGAAGATAATTAATGTAAATTGCAAATTTATAAAGTAAAGTTTAAATTTACTCATCTCTCTATCATCTGTGTTTCTTTGTTATTCTAAATGAACTTTTACAAAAACTTAGAAATTGGTGTTATGAATATATATATATATTTGTTATGAATAAATTAAGATTGAAGTAATTTATATTATTATTTTAAAATCCTTTATATTTTCATCTCTAAAATATAATCACTCTGTACTAGCATTGGAAAATCAGAATTGTTTTAAATAACATAAAAAACAGGCAGAAGAGGACTGAGGGGTATTATTTCTGTGAAGATGCAGTAGGAAAATCTAGTAATGAAAAGAAGAAAAAGAGGTGTGATAAGAATTAAGAAACAAAGAAAACAGTGGTGGAGGAGGAATATGTCTTGCTTGTGGTTTGCCTGGACTCCTCCCAAGGTCTGTGGGTGCAGTGATACTGCTGTAGAGAAGAGACAGGGTGAGAAATATTTTTGCAATAAATGCACAGGCTTTTGAAAACTTTGCTTGTTTGGTTTGTGTGTAGCTCCTGCTCTCTGTGGGAAAAAAAATCTTAGAATTTGAAGAAATTAGACCACATAGGGCAAGACTTTGCTCAAAATTGTGACAACTCTGGGGCTTGTAAATATTCATCACCCTAGTGGGATCATGTGCTTCAAACTTTACATATGTGAGACTGAGCTAATTGCATGAGGTTCCCATCTTAGTGGGGAGAAATGGAGAGCTTTAATCTGCCTGTCCACATGTTCTGATGTGGACATCCAGCACTGGTGACACGAATCTGCCAAAGCACTGAGTATTTCTTCCTGTTGATTCTAAAGGAAGACTGGAACAATGAATCAGATGCATGCAGTATAAATATCTTTATTCATGTTTAGCCATTTCTTCAGATTGAAAATCTGTTTTAGGAATTAGCCTAGTCCTTATCCCAAAGGGCTGTATATTAAGACAGCCTCTGAAGGAATATGAAGTCCTGAATACCTCTCACTTTTAATTTTTTTCTGCCTTTATAGTCACTAATCGTATTTTTATTTAAACAGTGGTAACGTTTGGTTTTCTTACTGAAACATTAGTAACAATTCATTTTTATCTGCTATTTTTTTAACCCCAGAAACTACCTCTTCAGATTGAAGCTTGAGGATCTCTCTCTAATACAGGTATGTTTTATTTCTGTTTCCATAGTTCCTCTGCAAGAGGTAGGTAACCAGATGTTTTAAAGCAGATAATCAAGATATTCCTAAGCTTCATAGCTACACGTAAATATGCATCTGTTTTTTGTCCTTTTTCTGGCCCCTTATTATATAAGTTATATTATCCCCTTTAATTCCAGATTAGCCTTTGTAGCAGGCCATACAGATCTGATGCTGCCTTAGTCTGCTGTGATTTTGTTAGAGTGGATTTTCATAGTCTTCATTAATAGAATTTAAAATTAACTACCTTTAGCCTCAATACTGTCCCTATTAATGGAGGGAGTAGTGCTATACAGCTGAATACAGAAAAGTAAAATATTTTCAGGTAAGGCTGTCCTTGTGATTTGTAAAACAACTTGTGTATGCTTTAATTAGGCTTTCAGATTTGCCTTCACAGACTACTGGAAGGAAGATCTGATATTAGCTTATATTTAATCAAAACTGCAATATTAATAAATATTCAATTTTGTTGCTGGTATTTAAAGCTGTGACACACCAAGCACTTTTAATATACAGAATTTGAGCTGTCTGCTTTCCTCTTCTGTGCCATATTCAATATCCTGACTAATAATTTAAGTCCTAAAGATTCTTGTTGAGAGGCTGTACTCAGAGATCTCTGATGGTGCCACTGTAGTTTATTCTGCTAATTCATAGAATTCATAGATTGAAGCTCCTGACTTTGTTAGGACATGTAGGCTGAATTCACTAATGAGGGAGAAATCTGTAGATTACAGAGATTTATAATTGTGCTGTCTGATTCAACCAGACCCCTTCTCACTCCAATCAGAAAAAAATAAAAAATACAAACTGGGCACAGAAATCATACTATTGATGTTGCAGTAGTTTACAGGGTTTCAGTCCTATGCCTTTAAACAGTCTTCTCAAGTTGACTTTTGGTAGTTTCTTATTTTGTCTTCAGTGTTGTAGCACAAATGGTTTGCCTCTGTGTCTTCTAACATTCTTCAACAAATCTTTAGAGAATTTGTGTTTCTACATCAAAAGTGTCCTTTTTTTTTTTTTTTTTTCACCAGTGTATCTTTAATATCCCTACACCTAGTGTTCCATTTCCCCCTCTATTTTCAAGCCTACTATTATGAGTCCTTCATATGTTTCCTTCCCAAATCTTCTCTTCCTCTTCTTTCCCTCTACTTCAGTTAGAGTTCTGTTGGAACAGTACAATGCCTCAGGACAGCCATTATCCAAAAGATCTGTTTCCTTGGATATGCCAATTTTGGAAGCTCCAAACCAGCTGTGGCTGAAGGCATTGTTTTAATTTGTAGGGTGAATTGTTTAGGATTTCCAAATGAACTAAAGAACACATTCACGTCTTGTCTTGTAATCTGGTATTATGGTTGAAAGAGACAGGAACGAAAATGGGAAGCAAAGCAAAAGCAGTGTAAAATCCTTGCAGAACAGAATGGTGGAATTTCAGGGGAGAAATAAAGCTTGCTGTGGTTTAACTTGTTGATAGTCTGTGTGCTAGTTAGCATTTGTTTGGCAAGGGCTGAGCACTTTGACATTTCATGTACTGACAGAAGACATTTTCTTTTAGCATTTATTTTTCTTCACACAGGTTTTGTCATAGTAATAATGTAAAAAAAATCTCATTTAATTCTTCTATTTATATAGCTTGCTTTTATTTATTTTTTTTAAACGACCCAGCTTTTGTAAAAACATGCAGATGTTTCACAAGCTAATAAACCACGTTTTCACATCTGGAAGAAAAGGCACACAGTGAAGTGCTAGCTATGAAAGACTTTCAACATAGCTCAGTCACAAGACAAAAAAGGCTAGAAACAAGACAATGTATATACCTGTTGTTTAATTATGTTAGAAAATTGGTCAGGCTGTAGTTTTGCTACTGTGTATGGGAATCCGGAGAAAAATTACTGACTTCTTCTCTTGCACAGGAAATGCTTCCAATATGGAAGCAAATTGAAACAATTTTCATCCTACTTTACTACTCTTTTCAATTAGACTTTTATAACTTTAATTCCTCTGCATTGAAACTTTGATATTATTTAATAACTGATTCATCAGTTGAATCCTTCTTATTGTACTTTTCTCTCCTGAAAACAAAGGGAATGCCTCAAACTAAATTTTGACAATTGACGCACTTCAGTTATTTTTGTCTAAGTCCATTTCCTCCTCTGTCATGCCTAATTGTCTGTTGGAATATATTAGTTTGTGCATGCACTGCCATTGGGAAGACAATAGGCTTCATGTTACATGTGATAAACTGCAACAGTAATAATCTCATATTTATAGCAAAAGCATATTTGAAAATACTTTTAACAAATTTCTGTATTTTTGGAAAGAGAGACATTTTATAAACAAAGTGTTGTTTTGGAGTATTATCTGACTTTGCAAGGTTACCAGATACTGTTTTGTAATAGGAAAGCTTTCTAAAAAGGAATTTCTAAAAAGAAATTAAATAATGAGTTCTTCTTCACAAACTTTTTCAAAAATGTCTTTGGGCCAAATATGTATATGTACTGTCTTTTACAAGTGTATTCCTGGAAAACAGTTTGTAAACAGAAGATGAACTTCCTTGGGGGGGGGGGGGCGTGAAAAAACCAACCCACAAACCAAAAAACCAAAAGAATAAATCCATACCAAAACCAGGCATCCATTTGAAATGCAAGCTACCACAAAAGAAATTCAGCACATGTATTAAAAGGGTCCTGTTTCCACCAGTTTAGTGGAAGTTAATCCCTTGTAAAAGTGGAGTTAGGGTGCTTCCAGAGTGCATCAGACAGGATGTGCATTTAAACATGAGCTGGGGCTGTGCACTGAGACATCATTGCCCATTGTGGCTACATCAAAGTTGTCATCCCACATGTCATGGGTCTGTGCTCTGTAATTTATAGGAAGAGCATGTTGTTTGAATAAGCAAGTTTCATATGATAATATCTTTAGCAAACCAGTATTTGCTGTGTCTCAGCAATTTTCTTTGTGTAGCAGAATAAAGAAGAATAGAGCAAGTGAAAAGCCTTTTAAGCTCTTGACGGAGAAGCCTAAGAGTCAAATTGTTCAAAGCTGCCTGTTGAAATAATGCATGCATAATGATTATGGATTAGGGAAGAAGCACTCATTGGGGTTGTAGAAGGGCAAATATTTTATCAGTCTCTCTGCAGCAATAGTAGGCTCACAGAAAGAAAGGCCTGACTGCATGGATTTGTTTTGTGAGCTTTGCTTTGTTATTGCTCACCTCAAGTAACAGTAAGAATGATCCATAGAAGGATTGGCCAAGATGAAAGATAGATTTCTTGAAAACTCTTTTATATCTCTTAAAATATAAAAGCAGTCATCTAAATAGTTATTTTTAAATGAGTAAATTTATGTTCAGAAATGTACTTTAAAAACCGTGACAGCTAGGAAAGGTCAATATTAACAGTGGGGCTTTGACTTTATGTAGTGGATGACTGTCACAAGTATCTGTTCTCACCTTTTCTCTTTTTTATTTTTTTTTTTAATTAGAGCTTCTAAATTCAAATATTTATTTGTGTCTACCTACATGACAAATTTGCTGATGTGTCTGTAAAGAGTGAAAAATTGATACATGCCAGCTTATAAAAGTCTTTATGCTACAGTTGCCATAAACAATAAGCCAGCCTGCATAATCTTTTCACAAACCTCATAGAAAGTATGCACCTTTTCTTCCTCAATAAGGTGAACTTCTTTATAAACTCAGGTTGTTGAGGCATTTACAGGGCACATACTTGACTTTGCCTTTCTCATGTAAATGTTCCACCTCTGAAGTCTATTTGCTATTTGAGATGCCCAGGAGGTTGAATATAGCCTATTTCACCTGCTTCAGTATTTACATAGTTCTCCACAGGTTTTATTCTCATTCAGAACCTGCACATCTTTCAGTTAGAACAGCACATACCTCAGAGTCCATTTTTAAAGACAATTTTAGCCCATTTTTACTGCAAGATTCAAATTAAATTCTTTATATTGGCTAAGAAGATCATAGTTTCATTTTTATGTGTGTTATTCAACTTTAAATTCTGGAATCTGGATAATTTTGCATATATGTGTTTGTACATGCACAAGGCATTCAAGGAATTAAAGGCAAGATTGGAACTATGAATTTTCTGGAAAAGGAGCTACTTTGGAGAACAAATTTTTCCTAAGAGAATTCTTGATATTGTTTGCATGTGTCATGAGTGTCTGAAGTACATGTTGCATGTGAGAGTTCACTTTGATGAGAGAAACTAATGGCTAGATGGTAGGCTAAGTAATGAGTAAAGTAAATTGTACTATGCTTTGAGTATATATTTTGTGTGTACCCATGTGAAGCAAAGAGGGAATTTGATTCCATTATTAAGGTTTTTTTAAAAATTCATATACATAACCTGAAAAGCTTTTATAAATTTTACCTGGATTTTAATACAGAGTATAATTATTAACAAAATTTAATTTATTTTTTTTAAAATAAATCAAATCCTCACCGGGGTTGTAATTCCATTCTGAAAATAACAATTGTTTGCTATTGTTATGAACAAGTCTTACTATATCTTTTGGGAGAAGCCTTCATAACCTTAGTTTGTCTTTGGTTAAGGTGGTACTTGGCCAAGTCTAAAAAAAGCAGAGGCACAAATCACTCAAACTCTCCTTGCAGTTAATTTTTGGGTCAGTGCTCTCGAGTTTCCTTTGCAGGGAACAAAATGAAAAGTTGTAAGTAGTTATGTAGGATCAAATCTTTAATTTATGCTGATGTTAAAGACTACTAGTTATAATCAACAAATTCAGAGATAAAGGGAATGAAGTTTTAATCTTTTAGCCTCAAGTTTTTCAAGTCACTAAATAAATAGAATCCATCCTTAATTATTTTCCTATCTTTAAAACCCTATCCTTAAGAATCCTTAATTATTTTTCTAAAACTTTTATTCATTGTATTTCAATCCATTTATTTTCTGTGTTGTATTTTACTTAGAGTCACTATTTGTGTAACAGATGACTGATTTGTGAAATACATGAAGGAAACCTGATGGATCATAATTTTATTTTGGGGTGAAAGAACTGAGCTGAAAAGGAAATGCAAGAAATATTTTCTCTGATATCACACTTGAAGGCATAAGAGACCTCAAATAAGGATGTCCTTAAGTGATGACAGTGCTAAGAAGACTGAGATTTAGCATTCTATTTGATTGTCTAAGCAGGGAAAAAACAGACAAAACAAATAAAAAAAAGCTCTCTTGGTTTCTCCTGTGCCTGGTAGATGGGGGAATAGAGAATATTCCTCCCTTTTATGATACTTTTCTCTCTTTTTTATGTGAAGATGGCATCAGCCACCAAAATATTGTTTCTTCTTAGGCCTTCACAGTTGTGTGTAGGACACACAATGGATAAGCAGAGTGCATAAGTTAGTGTTACTTTTGATGCTGTTCTGAGTTCCTTTAAAGGTTGGAAGTGAAGGGTGCAACTTGTGCTTGTAAAACTTTTCCAAAGAAAACTGAAGTGACTAAATCACAGAGTGACCAAAAAATAATAGACCTGGTGCAAACACCTGTTTTGGTGCTAGGGATGAGCAAAATGTGCAGAGGTATTTGGACTGTTATTACCTTTTGTCTAAATTGGTGCTGAAAGCAGAGTTTAAAAAAGAAAAAAAATAAAACAAAGGGCAGTACATCTACATATCACAGTGCCACTGCTGTCAAGTACCTGTTCCTTTTGTTGATACCCTTCTGGTGGAAGATTGTTGAATTTGATTATACAGTAAGTGCACAGCCAATTAAATTAGAGTATTGGAAAATTAAAGAAGATTTAATAGTTTTTGTGAAGCCAGAGCTAGTAGTTTGTAGCAGGTGCAGATGGCGACTGGGGTATTCCAGTTATTTTTCTGTGATCCCATTAGTATTTTCATTATCTTGTTTTCTGCTTGCATGGCAATAGTTTCTGACCAAACATAAAACTTTATTGAAGCCAGAAAAGGATGAATTCAGCTAGCAGTGTGTAATTTCACATATCTGATCTATACCCAAATGACCTGAAAGCTAGATAAAGCAGTTGAAAGCTAGATAAAGCATGTTAGATCCTAATACTAGATAAAACATATTAGATCACATAAATCCTGATATTCTCTTTATAACATATTTTTATATGAGATAAATATAAAAATGTGCAGAAATCAGTTACCAGCAGGCAGTGCTTCATTTCTGCTAAAAAATTTTTTGCTGTTAGCTTCACCTGTGCATTAGTCAGAGGATGGCTTCTGTTCTAAAATGATTTAGGTCATATTTGGCCAAGTACTGATTCACTCTGCATTCTGAATTTTCTTTCCATGTGTGGGGTTTTTCGTCTGCAGAGGTGTGATTACACATATCAGCTAATTGTTTAAGGGTTTATTCCTGTGTGTGATGTTTTCATATGCAGGCCCCCACTGAAAATCTACAGAGAGGGCATGTGAGGCAGCCAACTGGATGTGTTACTGTTCTGCTCATTTCTTCTTGTTATTCATTTACACTTGGCTTCTGAAAAACTGGAAGGTTTTCATCTCCAGAATTTGTAAATTCCTACCCTTCAGTACAGTGGAAATTTGTCATATAAATTTGAAAAGCATCTAACTGAAGAAAAAGAGTGCTGGCAAATTGGAAGAGCTTTGCTTCTGCTTTGGCTTGTCTAATGTGTTAGTTTTTACAGAGATGGAGGAAAAGTGTAGAAAAAGAAAACCAGGCAGAGATGTAATTCCTCATTCATTTGATGTATCTGTCATTGTTTTGTGCCAGTGCTAAAATACGTGTGCAAGTGTATTCCTAGACAAATGAGTGAATTTAGCCAAGATGCTTAGCTTTTTTATCCTTTCTTTTTTCCCTTTCCTCTGCTTGTTAGGCTGCATTTCTCATATGTTTACAGCAATCTTCTGTTCTGATTTTGCAGTAAAGAAGCAAACAAGGTAGTAAAAGCATTCACTTGCACTGGAGTAAAGCTTCTGTCTTCTTTAGGTATTAAACTTTTTTTTGTTGTTGTCTTTGTTTTTTTCTTTAGTTTGTTTTGGGTTTTTTTTAAGAGGAAGGGGAAGTCTGGATCACTTGATTATATAATATGAGGGCATTTATTCTCATGACAAATAGGGGTGATATCAATAAGTAAGTGTACATTTTACAGCTCATACTCCTGAAACAGCTGATTGGGGTGTTATAGTGGAATGATTTCACCCCTCCTGATACTTTTCCCTGTTGTACTCTATGGTGGTCAGCCACACTGCATTAGATGCATAAAAGGTAATTATGGAAATGTCTTTTCCTCAGAAGGTGACACTTGGTCATGTTTTCACTAAAATGATAAATCATTAAAGTTATACAAGAGTAATCACCAAGCCTACTTGTTTGAAATTGTTTGAAAAGCCTACATCTGTTGAAAATAAATCAGGCTGCTGCTCTCCAAATCTCTGAACTGTGTGTACTTCAGCTAATTCTGGACTCAAAGCAGCATCCTGTGACAACAGGGAGGTATTTATGGAGGGACACTAGAGAACACTGAGAAAATTCAGAAATGTTAGGAAACTGTATAAAATGAGAGCAGAAAAACTAATACAGAGACTGAAAGCAGATTGTCTTAATTCTTAAATAGTCTTGCTCAGGTGGAGAATTTGCCACAAGCAGTTGCTGATGGAGAGTCCCAGCTCTTTGCAACTGGGTGCTGAAGTGCTGAGCAATTTAGAAAAGAAGTGGAATATGCAGTATGCTCTGGAAGACATGGTATCTGTAACAGAATGTCTGCAAACATGTTTATGGATTTTTGCTTACAGGCCCTGATAATGGAACTTCATTGTGTGTTCTGGCCTGTAACAATTAATTAGAGTTCCAGCCACAGTTTGTATGCCATGTGTAGTCAAAGAACAGGCTTAAAGACACATTGTTTTCAGCCACAGGGGGAATTGTCTTTTGCAGTACTGCAGAGATCCATTTAACAGTTCTGCAAGGTTAGGTGGGGTAGGGCAGAGATCCTTTTGGGTACTGTCACAGAGAGGAGATGAGTTTAGCTTACCCCTGCATGTCAGTGATCATCAGTACCTGGCATACAGGCATTGTCTGGTCTGTAGTATCCCCTGCAGCTGGTTGTTGAAATTAAAAAAAATCCCATGAAATTAGGAATACCAACACTTAAACCTTGAATAATAGAAAAATGGTAGAGCAGTCTCATGTTCCCTTGCCAAAGGGCAGAAAAATTTAAGATACCTATCTTGACCCTCAGCTCTAAGGAGCCCTTGATTTTAAAGGATGCACCCAACTGCTGAACTATGGAAAGAACTGACTGTTTCCATAAGGCAAAAGGTTCTGTTCCCTGTTCCCTTCATTCCTTGGGAAGAGCTGTAAATATTTTCAAGGTTAGGAGACTAGTTTTTTTCTAATGCAATTAAGGAAAACTCAGGATTTTTAAACCTCTAAGGAAACAAAGCAGCCATACTGAAGTTGAGACATGGGCACTTCTATAAAATAACCTAAATAGAAGGAAGGATTTGAGGAACTTGCAACAAGAACATTGTTGGTGAGGATTCCATGTAAATGGTTCAGGGCACAGAGAGAGGGTTGCTTCCAGTATGTTACTTGTCTGGTCAACACTGCTCAGCCCAATTCGTGAGGTGGATTGTTGCTCCTAAATGTTGCTCCTAAATGAGATGGACACTACTTAGTCATAGCATAGGAGGCTAGTCCTGTTCTGAATAGAGAATGGTGGAGTAAAATTGTTTTACTCTGATAGACTTATCCAATATTTTTGGATACCATTTGCCTTCATTTTGCCTTATGCTTATTTTTCTGCTGCCTTTTCCTTACCTCATTTTTAGTTCTCTTCTGTTTTGGCTTGTATTGTTTTACCCATCCCAGATGGTACTTCAATATGATGCTTCTGCTGTCAGGTCTGGGACTGATAAATCATGTCAAACTATGGAAATCAACCAATTTAATAAAATTGAAAGCTAAATGTCCTTGGAAATATCTGGGTTTGTACACATATATGAGATTTTTGTATTAAATTTTTTGTTTAGCTGTTATTTTGGATTTATTTGAAGGCAAATCTAGACCCTCACAGACCACAAGCAATTCCTCAATGCTCAGTGGAACAAATTGCCCTCTAAAGTACATAATCTTACCCATAAAACAATTAAGAGAAATAGTGTGTTTGTTTATGATGTCAGTATTTTACTCAAAGTTTGCCTACCTTCAAATCACACAATTTTATGTGCTTGTCCTCAAAATGGAACTTGGAGTCTGAGCTGAGGTGTTTAGTGCACAGGGAAAAATAAATGAATAAATGCCACTTTTTTCTTTTTTTTTTTTTTTTTTTTTTTAATTAAGTATCTGTTGAATTTGACAAGTTTTTTTTCCTACATCGCTCATATGCAGCAGGCTTGCATTGTGAGTAAATTGAATGTAAAATGTGTGTCAAGCTCTTTCTGTCTCAGTTTCCAAACTCTACTAACAGTATGAAGACAGTGTGACCACTATTGTGCATTCTTAAGCAAGGCTGAATTGAATATGGGCTGATCTATCACAGATTTCAGTTAGTTATAAGTTTATGTGCTGTATGTTTGGTTTTTTTCTTCTTTTATTTTTCTTCCCTGATTTTAATACCATCTTCTTCAGTCTTCTTCTTCTGAATTTTATACATTTGCTCTAGTGCCTGGGAAAAATTTATTTGCTTTTCCAAATCAGGGATGTACTGGTGGTTGGTATACTGATTTTCCAAACAAGTAATCAAAATACCAAAAGAAAAGAACAGACCATTGCAAAGTAATGAGAAATTACAGGGTCTGTACTTGGGCCTGTTCATATATATTGAGATATTTATAGCAATTCAGACTGATGTAAGTAATGAAAATAGTTCAAAGAAAACAAATTAATAAAATCGAGTTTTACTAGAGGTTAATATTTCTACCTACAGTTATGTTTATATTCAATTCTGAAAATTACCTCCCTGATGAAAACCTACAGTTCTTTTTCCCAGGGTATAGCTACCATTTTAGTAGTCAGAAATAGTCAGCCACAAAACTGTTTGTGTTTTGGTTTAGGTTTTAAACAGCCTGATTCAGGTTTATTAAAAATCAAATGAAAGACCTGAAAAAATCTCAGAATTTCATATTTATGTGGGTACCAGGATAAAGCAACCTTATTAAAATTACTTCAAGGAGAAACCAGTAACTGTGTCAGAAGCAAACCAAATTTCTGTTAATTATTAGTTAAATAACAACTTTCATTGTGGCATTGACCATTTTTATGTGATATATGATTCTCTTTTTTACTACTTTAGTTTCTAAATGAAAACTGAGGTGGGCATGAGTTTTCAGAATTTTGAAAACACCTTGGAGATAATTTTATAATTAGCAAATATTTCTAGAGATAGGATGGAGATTAAGTTGAATATTTTCCACTGTTTTGGAAAAAACCCACCAGATTTATTCTGTTATATTTTTATGACTTTCTGAGCCTTTGAATTGAGCATTTAAAATTAAATACAGTGTCTGGTACATGTACATGACCTTGATTTCTGTTAATTGCAATTAAATATGAATGACAGGATGAAATTGTTCTGAAGCCACATTGAGTGGAAAATGCTGCCCAGTGTTTGTACATAGCACTGCTTTTAGGGAATCTGTCTGTGGGAATCCTGCTCCTAAGGGTAAGGAATCATGAGCTCCAAGTCTCTGCCCAGATATTTGGGCAATTCTGGCAGTGATTCTGTGCCTCCTCCAATCATCTCAGGGATCTGAAATGATGAAATTTTATTCTTTAATTTTCCCCCCACTTTGTTGCTACAAGAGCTGTGAGATCTGGCAAGAGGAGAGATTTGAGGGAAGTGGAACCGTGGAACTCATGTGCATGAATGTTCAGACTTTTGCATGTGTTTTATTTTCAATTGATGAGATGAAACCTTTCTCAGTGAACCTCTTTCTGTCTCCTAGGTGCATGGTTATTTTTGTTACTCAGTAGAATTATGCAGGCTCTTTTTTTTCTGAATACCTGGGCAATAAAAGTATCTGAATTAAGTTTTATACTGCCAAATACACACATAACCTTTCACAGTGGCATTTTTTCTTACTTTAATTAGGCAAGGATTTATTAATGAATCTTTTACAATATGTCAGGACAGGTCTGAAGAGACAGTAATTCTGTATGTTCATAGAAGATCAAAAATAACCCTCATATATTTATGAAGACCTGCTCTAGGCATGATTCCACAGTCTTTTCTCACACATCTGTCAGTGGTGTTACTTATAGAATATTGTGCTATTCAGCATGAGAAAATGCAGCTGAATAACTTATACTCAACAAAACTCTGTATATGCATTGACAAATTAAAGCTGAGTGGAGAATTTCACCTGCTAATGTATATGTAGGCAAAATACTTTATAAACAGATTTATTTATTTATTTATTTATTTATTTATTTATTAATATCAAATGGTCCGTTCAGGAAACAGCAAGGGCACCAGGAGACTTGCATGGATACACAAAGAGTTTCCAACTAAGCTCAAGCAAAATAAAGAAATATTCTAGTGATGGAAACAGGGACAGGTGACTAGGAAGGAATACCAAAATCCCTGTCTAAGCAGCCTCAGGTGGGATGAGGAAATCCAAAGTGAATTTGTGCAGTTGAATCCCATGAGGGATGGGAAGAGCAACAAGAACTTTATTTACAAAGAAACAAATCAGATAAGAATCAGCTTCTTTTGTGTTTCCTCTTCAAGTTGTATTTAGATTATCATACTCTTGCTATCCTGTAAAGGAGACTGAGAAATAAATTTGAAACTGTGGAACTGGTGCATAGAAAATCATATGCAAATAATCTACAAAGGCAGGCTTGCTGTGTAAACCAAGTATATTTTTCCACTAAAATTTGTGGTTTCATTGATTTTTCTACTTCATGCCCAGCTATGACACACAAGAGGAAGAATTGCTTTCATTTTTAATTGTAGAGGAAGAAAAATGTCCAGTCATTCTTATTTCCTTAAAATTACCTATAAAACATAAGAAGACATTATTCATTGTACAATTGCACTTTAATTATTTGACCTTAAAATGAGGGGATAGAGAATAATAAATCTACCCAAATTAATGTTGAAGAAATATTTGTATTTCCATCACCAAACCCGCTGAAACTTCTGTGATGAAATAGCAGGCAGCATGATGAAACACTGGTTTCTAGTAATTACATTCTCACTGGGACTTGAAAGTTGCAGAGAAGAATAGCTGGACAGGCTGGAACACAGGTAAAAATATATCCCTGTAAATGAATCCAATCAGAATGAAGCTTTATAAATGTGTTTTAGAGTTGTTTATGTTTAGACCAACATACAAAGCTGACTGATAACACTATGGAAGGCTTGTCTCTGCTAATCCCCCACATGAACTGGGAAAGAAAATATATCTTGTAGCCTGAGAAATCATTCTAGGACAAACATATCTTGCAGATGGAGTTAGGGAGTTTCCAAAGGGGAAAGCTGAATTTTTACTGCAAGAAGTAGGTAAAAATGTGTTATTTGTTTTTATCTGTGAAGAATAAGTAATATTTGCCAGGCTTTTTCAGAACAGCAGGTATATGGGCTATGCAGTGCATAACAGAAAGGATCATGAAGTCCTTGCTGGGAGAACCAGCCATCCATAAACTGCCTGCTGATTCTAAACAGCCAGCTGAAGAAAAAGTGGCAGGAAGCTGGAGATTACCTCTTAAAAAAAAAAACCAAAAAAACCTACAAAACAAAATCCAAAAAAACTGAAACACAGATTGAATCTGGTTTGTGTAGAAAATCAGAGCCAAATAGATGAAAGAGCTTTAGTCAGTGTAGCACAGAAAATGGAGTCCTGAAAGATAAAATCTGAGGAGAAAAGAGGATTAAAACTAGTAATTTCTTCAAGAAGAACATCTGGTCTGGCTAAATACACTGCACGAAAAGCAGCTCTTTTTTAATGGCCACAAAATGGTCACAAATCTAGAGTATCCCTGGAAGCCAGCCAACAAGAAAAAAAACATCAGCTAAAAAAGCTGTGATCACCACAGCAGAGAAGACTCTCTGAGCTCTGGAACAAGGTGGAGGCAGTGCAAATGTCTGATTAACAGGCTGAAGGAGGAAGGCCAATGATGTTTACCAGGCTGTTATGCATAATTTTCAGCCAACATTTTTACAGAACAGGTGATGGAGACTTTCCAGACTCACATCTCTGTGAGGATCTGCAAATGGCTTTGTGGAACCTGGGTGTAGTCATTCAAGTTTCTTGGATGACACACAGTGTGCTAAGACTTGAACAAAGCCCAGGGAGTATCTGAAGTCATTCAAACTCCTAAATCTTCAGTCAGGGCAGCATGTTGAATTCTGGGATCTGGGATAACACAGCCCAGCACAGCCACTCTGCTGCCTGTATATATCTGACCTCTTAAATGATGCTGATGCAGACAGTGAAATTGAGTGGTTAAATAAAAAAATATTTTCTATCTCAAAAATAGGAAAGGGAAAATGAAACAAAGAGCATGTAAATCAAGTGGTTCTCAGATTGCTCCTCCTGTAGGAAAACCCTAATTTTCTTATGTATAATGGACTTAGTATATCTGATTAGGCAATGTGGTCCTTTTATGCAGGGCAGGGTGTAGCATGCAAATATCAAACTCCATTTTTAGAATTTGTTAAATCTATCTGAATTGAAACCTATTTTTGCGACAGCACAGCCCCAAACCAAAATGTAACTATAAAATTAAGATAATTTAATTGGAAGACTGCACTTTCCCAGTTCCAAAAATCCCCTTGATTCTGAGATTAAACAGGATGGAGGTCTTCTAGGGAGATAGTAAAAACTGGCTTGGATGTGATTCTGCACACTCTACTTTAGGAGAATCTGCTTTAGCAGGGGAGGTGGACTAGATGATGTTCAGAGTCCCTTCAAGCCATTCTTAAGAGAGAACCACTGAAAACGTATAATGGATGGGAATAATAGAAGAGCTTGACTATTCTCTCTCACTCAGAGGAATTTTTTCATACTCCTAATAAATATTTTTGATTTTCTGTGTGAAGCAGAAAATCTCAAATAGGCAAGTGAGAGTTGGAAAGTCAAATAGAATTAACAGTCTAACAGCTGGCATACTGCTTTTGAGTGTAAGATTTACTAGTGTCTTTATTTGTTATCTGATTCACAGCATGCATTTGGGTCTCTCTGTTCTGCAGCTTGCCTTTCCTAAACAGCAGGAATCAGAAAACTCTTTGGTTTTTCTCATTTTGCAGATTTTTAATTCAAGCTCTGAGAAGCTTTTTTAGTAAATTTGTAATGAAACTTGAAAAAGCTTTTGGGAATGGTTCAACACTTTCCATTGTTGCTATTGTTGGAAAAGTCCAGTCAAGATTTGATGCCTTTGTGTAATACAGGTTTATGGTTTTGAGAGAAAGGAAGCCCACAGAACTTCTCAGATGTCTGTGGCATGCTTCTGGGGCAACAGGGTGATGTGCTGTAAGAGCTGGCTGGTGTTGCTTTTGCTGACATGGTGTGGTGCAGCTGAACTTTTGGAACTCTTCAGGTCTGTCACTTGGACTGATAGATGGATGAGTGGGTGGATTTGGGCAGGGCTGCTCTGCCACCCTTACAGCCCACTGCAGATCCTGCTGGGAGTGCTGCCGTGGCTGTGCATATGTGTGGTGTACTGGAGGTGCATTAACCTGGCCAGCACGTGGATTGATGGCAGCATTAGCTGTGGGAGCATGGACTTGTATGCAGACTGTGCACCAGACTTCCTAATATCATGGGGCTGGAGCAGCAGATGTTTGTGTTAATTGAAGCGTGTTGAGATACCCTTTACTTGTCTGTGCTGTAGACATCACTTTAAAATGCCTCTTGAACAGACAGTGCAATTGCTCTGTGGAAGTTTATAAATACTGATGTTACTGGTTCTGATGTTAATGCACTGCTATAACAGCCATGGGAATATTGGTTGAGCCCCTTTTTCTGCTGGAGTTTGTTTTCCCTCCTACTTTGTTTTCAGAAGAGGAACACAAAAGCAAATTCTGCAAGTCTTCAGAGCAGTCAGAGTATGTTTGGAATAAGTCACATCAAAAAAGGGTTATCCAAATCTACATTTTCTTGCCTTGAGAGTAAATAGACTAATTACCTACTGCTATTTTTAAAAAAGTGGAATTGCCTTTTTTTTTTTTTTTTTTTTTAATCTGTCACCTGCTTGATTAGTAGGGACATCTGTAACATGCTTGAGACTGTGAAGAGTGTTTAAATCTTCTAGAGAATGGAAACCCAGGAGAGATTCTCTCTGTCACAGGGAGAATGTTTGGTTTCTTATATAAGTTCTGCTTTTGCTGCTGTCATGAATGCTAGGACAGCTGGACTGCTAAAGTAGGCCTCTTATTGAAGAAATGACTCAGAGAGCAGAGATGTCTTCCTTTTGTCATCTGAGTATGCATTGTGCAGTGCAACCTCTCTGCAAAGCTCCTGTAAAGGAAAGCAAACAAAAATGCCACCCTTACAGACTCTATCTGGGATATATTCTTCCCTTCTCATGCCTTATTGCTATACCAACAATCTATCAGGTTGAATTATGTGCTTGGGAATACTCAGAGAATCCTGAAAATAGCTTAAAAATGAGCTGACTGAGGATATCTGATGAATAACTCTGTTGGTAGACAAAGCATATCTGAGGTTGCTCTTTCATTGAAGAACAGATGGATCTTATTACACACAAGTAATTGATTTATAAGCTGATTAATGCTGGGGGTAGGTTTCTGCTTTTAATAAGCATAGCTATTTATGTCTTGATATGCATTAGTATCCACCTAATGACAAGACTTTTTTCAGCACTTTTTCTTGTTTCAAGAGGCTCTTAGCAGTATTTTGCAAGGCCTGAGGATCAATACTTCTACGAACAGCAGTTTTCAGCACTCCCCATGGATATCAATTACCTTTTAGAAAAAAACTCATGTAACATTGCATGTTCATATGGATGCATCCTCACATAAGGCCCTGGCAAGCCTAAATGCTTGCTGTCTTTACAAATTTTGTCTATCTTAAGTTCTTACTTTTTCCAGGTGTAATGTACAAATCCTCTAATGCATTTCTGGAATGCTTGTCACTCTTGCTAGTGTACACAGTTCAGTTTTAGTGTTATCATATACAAGAAATGTTAACAAAATTGCTTTCTTAACTTCACTAACTCAATAATGATAAAGATAGAAGAGATTATGATAATAATTACTATTACTTAGAAAAAATTAAAACCATGCCACAGCCTCTTTTCTTGAATTTCTCTGCTGAATGATTCTTGGCTTCCATGTGTTCTTGTGTTATAAGACTGAACTATTCATCTGGGTCTAGTTTTGCCATTTTAAATTCTGAGACCATAGTCAGGGCTTTGATCAAGCACAGAGGACATTTTCTCTGGGCTTAGGAAGCAAACAGAGGTCTCAGAAATTTAACTCTTAAATAGATGAAGAAAAATGTAATACTGAGAAGATGATAATGTTACTTGCTGTACTGGTTCTAGATGACACTCTCATAAGATTTATTTTTTGGCAAACTGAGGACCATGTTGTTGTGAAAAGTTGTCAAAATAGCAAGAAGAGCACAGAAGCAAGTGTATTTTAAACTGAAAAGATATGAGCTTTAAAAAATATTAAGGAAGAGAAGAACAGAGAGTTTTCATTAAAAGTAGGTGGCCAGAAACTAGTATGAAAGTACTGTGTCAAATGTGAGCTGGACTGTAGTTTTTACCAAATTATGTTTGTTAAAAACAAGTTATGAAAATAAAATATTGCTTTGTGTACAGAACTTTCCAACATGCACATTTAAAATCCCTTATTGGCATTAATGAGAGTCTGCATTGTGTCCTAAGGATTTGTATTTGTGTGGAAGGAAGTGCAAGCACAATGAGCATGGAGAAAAGAGTTAATCAGACTAATGATTGTATCAACAAGGTGATAATGTCAGAAGTCCATACAGCACATACCAGAAACTACATTAAATCTGTGACCCTTTGCTACTTTTTGCTTGTTGTGGAAACAGAGAATTAGAGGTGAAAAATACAAAACTTCTATACAATACATATGCCTTGATTTAGATTCATATTTATTAATTCAAAATGCAAACTTGGCTTTTAAAACCTGGATTTTTTAAAAGTGTCATCAGATGCTGAAATAATCTTGCAGGGTTTCTCAATACAGATTTACAAGTAAATTTAATAATGAAGTAACATAGGTAATATTTATCTATTTCTAACATTCTTCTTTATATGGTTCAAGGCTTTTTATTTCTGTTGAAATAGTAAACATTTCTGATGTTTAAAATTAGAAAAGAGAATTTAGTTAGAGAAACCCTCTTTCACTGATTTAATGATATCTAGTGTCTACCTGGGCTGAATGTTTCTCTTCTAACATTGCAGTAAGATCTTTCCAATGTTTGGAAGTGTGGCAAAGTTGAAACCTTTAGTCAGAAGGAGATTTTGCAGAGCATCAAGCCCAAACCTTAACAAGAATTGTAAAATCAGTATGAGTGTCCTGCAGTGTATACTAATAGAAGCAAAAATTCCATGGAAATCTCTAGATTTATTTGTTACTGTTTTTGCTATAGGTTTGTAGTTCTCACTTGTTTAACTTCCCTTGTGTACAAGAAGGCTGTGGAGGGGCACCCATTATTTTTTCAAGGTTGCTAATGAAATCCTCCTGCTCAGGTTCTAGACCATTTATTTAAGGGAATGGTGGCATACAGGTACATCAAGCTGAATAATCAGCTGCATCTCTTATAACAAGGTCTTTATGATACAGTGTTCAGACAGCTTGGTTTCAAGTTTAAATTCTGAAGGTTTGAATGAAAAAATGTGATGTCCCATATACCTTTTTAACGTCAATAAATGGGGAATTTATGGCTCCCTAATTATTATAGTCCAGTGACAATTTCTCTGTTCTCCTATCTGAAAACTGTAATACCCTGACAGTGTGCATGGCAAAGATTAGAGAAATGGTGATGATAGTGCTCAAATGTTAGACTTTCTGTTCAATAGCTGGATAGCCTTTCAGGAGCTGCCACATGCCACTGCCTTCTCTCCTTTCCACTGTTCACTCAAAAATCCTGCAATCTATGAAAGGTTAACTTGAGGATAAAAAAGTGTACTGATCTTTTTCACAAGCTTCAGTCTTTCATGATATACTGGAGGTTTGAGCATGTAATCTTGACTTGGGCAAAATTCACATTTGTGTCAAAAGAGGCTTTATAGCTGCAGGATCAAGAAGTCTGGATATTCTGCTGCCAGAGTGGCATATAAAGAAGAGCCTTATGTTGGATTCCTTTGACTTATCATTTGGCATTTTCAGATTCATAGACAAAATCCTAGATCTGTTGTTAGGTAGTGAACAAGTAGTGCTCCAAATACTGAGTTCTTTTCTGTTTTGTTGAGGCTGCATCACATCCATCCAAACATTATTTTCCTAATTGTGAGTGCCTGAGCCTCATATTTGCCTCAGGTCTAGGAACTTCCTTTAAAAGATGACCAAGTAGTTTCAAAAGAATTAAGAAATAAAACTCCTCATGGAGTGGAGAATGATGGTAGTGTTACTCTGATAGATCCCTGAGGGGCCAAGCTGCTGGTGTTGGCAGCATGATCTGGTTTAATTGGGCATGTCAGCATTCCTACGTATGCTCCATTGGTGGCTGAGCATTGCCTTCCTCTCCCACTCATCACTCTTACCTTTCTGGTCTATAAGGAAAAAGTGAATGCTTTTAGGCTATTTTAAGTGATATAAGCAGTTTACTAGAGTACCATGCAAATGTGATGGCACAGAAGAGGAGCCAGGAATTTGTGGGTAAAGCAAGAATATTTTGGGATTAACGAGAGCACTGAAGAGCAGAGCTGGGAATAGAGAGGGGAAACCACCTTTCAACTTACACCTCCTTACTAGACATGAACTCAGCCTCCTAAGCCAGAACAAATAAAACTACCTATTTTGACTAATTTTCCTAAAAGGTAAAAAAAAAGTAAAGGTAAAAAATCAACAACAACAACTCCGTTTCTATTTATTGAAAAGACAAAGGGGAAAAAGCTGTGATTTAACTATGAGTAGCAGGTAAAATGCACATGGTGGTAAAGAAAACCAATTAAAAAAAAAAAACCTCAGAAGAATCTAAAGCCTCTTAAGAACACTTACTCTTTTAAAATGAAATTTGAGAAGAGAATCTGAATTTCTGAGCTGCAGCTAGTAGGGATGGAAGGTAGTAGTGTGGCAGAACTCCTGTGCCTTTCAGCTGCTCTTTTACAGTGCTGCTGCTAGAGATCACAGCACAGCCTGAAAGGCCAAAGACTATGACAGTTTAGAGCTTGGGGGAGAATAAATAGCATGGTTTTTTTCTTCACTTATAAGATTCCAAACCCATACTATCACTTTTCCTCTTAAATTCTATCTCCTTGAAGGCATTTTTGCCTCTGCCATTTTGTTTAATCTATGTCACTGAATGCAGCTGGAGTGAAAAATGGTATTTGAATATCTAGTTTCTCTTCAAACAGAGTTACTTCAATTGAAAATCTATTTTCCCAGTTTACGTACTGTTCTCTGTGCATTGTTCAAACTGAAGTTGGTAAACTACCCTTGGAAGTTTCAGCATGTAAACTTGGAGGTTTCTCAACAATGTAGAAGAGGGGTAAAGAAATAAAAAAATAATCAGAAAGTAAAACCAACTCCAAATAAAGCTTCTGGGCACAAAAGAGAAAAAGATTCTCTTAACAGAGAGATTGACAATGCTGGATGGCTTTGCAGTGGAGTGCTGATATTGACACAGGGCTGTTATTCAGCTTCCCAAATCTGACTGTTAAATTAAGAAATGTTCTATGGATGACACTTTTCATCATGTGAGTTGTATCTGTGGAGTTGCATGAACTTTGAGATTCTCAAAATACCTATTATGCACCTATTATGCTAATGAGCATAATACTATTGATAGTGAGAGGTTTTATAAATATACAAATGTGGAAAGAGAAAATCATGGGTCTGAATGTGATAAAGAAATATAAATGAGGAAAGTCACTTCATTTACACTCATTTAAATTTATTTTACACTGTATCACACTTGTTTTCAAAATAGGTCTGTAACTTCTACCCAGTCTCCTGCTTGTTTTGGGTTGATTCCCATCTGCTCCCCATGCTGCAATGAAAATGCAGTGTCTTTCAGGCTGTTCAATTGTATTTTCATACATTAGCTGTCAGATAAGGTGCTGTTTTATGTCCCAAGTTACACCATGCCTCAATATTTTATGTGGAACACCTAGCACAGAGGCTGGATAGACACATAGGAAAAGTTTTATACTTAAAAAAATCAGTTGCAGCTGGTTCTTGGCAAGCTCCCCTGTCATTTTTATTGGCAGAACTGTCCAGTGCCTAGAAGCTTGAGTAGAACTCTGACTGCCACTAACCTCATTTAAGCCCCACTACTTTTATTTCAAGGATCTTCCTGGCAGACTTCTGTCAGATAATAAACTTGTCCAGAGTGATCTTGTGAGAAATACTGGCTTGATCATAGCAGCATGTTTCTCTCTTTAAATCTGCATCCTGGCTTTCAGTATTACAAGATCTCAAATGGAAAACAAGTAGTAACTTGGCTGATGCCAAAAGACAGCATTAAAAAATTAAATAAAGAAATAAATTAAAAATTCAAGACCGAAATGCCACGTTACGTAATTTTTGACTAAATTTTAATAACTTGGTTTTATTTCAGAATTGCCACTGCTTCCTGAGCATCTCAGCTGGAAGCCTGAAACTAATGCAGTATGAAACAATACTCATGTGAGACAGATAATTTCAGTAATGCATCACTGTATCAGATGTGCAGAGCTACTGATGAGCAGAATAAAAACAGAGGATGTTTTTATTTATATATATGCTTATTCATATGGGAAAAACTCATCAAGTATAGTTTTTCCAGCTGAGATACTTAGCCATGCAGTGGGATTTTTTTTGATACTTACTTCAGCAAGTAGTTATTTGTCCAATTTTAGGTAAATTTTTTTGTCCTATTTATGCCAGCCTTATTAACAATGCCAAACAATGTGATTTGGGGTGATGTTAAGGGAAGAAAAGGAGAAAGACCTGCCTATGTTATAAAACCAGTAAGCTTGTTCCAACCAGTCTAATGAGCACAGGACAAAAGAGTGATTTATATGTCTCTCAGTCTCCTTCAGGGTCTCTCTTCCTCAGTGACAGCATTTCCTCCTGGAATCCCAGTGACCAAGCGCTGGTGTTTGCTCTTTGGACCAATGGGAAATCCTACCTCTGTTTGGTATTATGTCATCTTTATTGGGGATGAAAGACTAACAAAATGGCTGAATCTATTCAGAAGTGGCATCTCCAAAATGAAATGCTTGTTCAACCCTATTCCAAAACATACAAGGCAGAGTAAAGGCTTAAAAGAGCAAAAAGGAATTTAATTATTAGTCAATTCTAATTGTAACCTTAGGTTTTCTCTGTAATTATTTGTTTGTTTCTTTTTCTCCAGCTAATTTCCAGTTGTGGATTATCTGGATTCCTGTGGGATCTCCTAATCTATATGCTTCCTTTCTTGCCTGATAGTGCTTGCTGACTCTGAGCTGTCTGTAGTTTCCCAATTGTCTGTCTGGTTTTAGAGTAGCAGATCTTCAATATTTTCAGAATGGTTTCTGTTCTGGGGCTTAGCCATGAAAACAATAAATTCCCTGCTTTACTGGAGATTGATAAGGGACACTTTCCAGTAATTACCCCCTTATTTTTATATCTGGAATAGGTCTTTGGCTTTTCTTGTTTGGTCATTCTCTGGTTACTGTGAATCAACTGCAAATGACAACTATAAATGGATGTGCATGGAAGACCATGAAAGGAGCAAGATGCTCCTAACCAAACTCAGAAGATGTAGAATTCTACAAAAGATGAAAGATGGGGCTGGTGACCCAGGAGAAGTGTAGAGTAGTTGTCTGATCTTGCTGGGATAGACTTAGGAGAGCCAAGGCTGACCTTGAGTTAAATCCTGGAAGGGATGTTAAAAGCAACAAAAGATTTTACAAGAAACTTAGCAGCAAAATGGAGACTGGAACCAACATGGTCCCACTGCTGAATGGGCTTGGGGAACTTGTGAAAAATGGCATGAAAAAGGCCAAGGCACTCAGTGCTGCCTTTACATCAGGTTTTGCTAGAAAGATGAGACTTCATGAATCTCCGTCCCTCAAGACCCCATGGGAAAGTCCAATCTCTTCTTTCACTCCTATTTTTTTCTTATTTGTCCTTATGGGGCAGCTCTAGTGTATCTCACCCTTGGCCTTTCTTCCTCCCTGTGTTGCAAACAACAGTCTGTTCCAACCAGATCTAAATGCCAGCAGTGGATGTGTATTACATTTCCCTGACTTCTAAGCAGCAAACTAAAAAAGGCCAGTGCTGATAGCAAGAATGTGTTTGTTGCACTGGCACCATCATGGACACAGAGTGTAGCCAGGCAACAGGAAAACAGGGCTTTCATTTACCAGACAGGACACAGAACAATCTCTAGACCTTCTTCCCTCTGCTTGGAATCTGGGAAAGCAATCTGCAAAAGAATATTGTGCAGAACATGCAAAATCTTGCACAGGGGAGATTTCTGTCACAAGAAATATTCAGATGTAGCACAGGTAGAAACACATACTCAGGTTCAGGTAACAGGATTATGAGTGCTGCCTTGCACAGCCTGGAACAGAACAGATCATAAGTCACTGGAAAAGTGCTGTGGGTGGAAAATAAATAACAAATGAGCAAAGAAAAGGCAGTATGCACTACTTGAACCTGGATGTTATCATAAAAACAGAACATTTTTATATTTTGGTTGCATTCTAGGCTTAAGATAGGATTTTTATTATTGATTTCATTATTTTACTTCAAAAAACCCCCAAACTTGGTCCTTATTTTATAAGCATTTTGTATGATTTCCCTTGCTACGAAGAATAACTTCAGCAATATTAATTATAAAGGATGCTTGATTTTCTTTCATTTTTGCTAAAATTCTTTTTAAAGACCATCAAAATATATCATTTTGATGAATGTTTATTGCTAATTTGGGGTAAATTAAGATAAATAGCAGGTCATGTCTCTCTGTTTGGAGCTACAATTAGAAGGTTGTATCACTTCTGGCTCAGACCATTCCTGCTGTACTGTCTTGCCTCAGCCTGCAGCAGGTGCCTGCAAAAAGCCTAAACTTGTAATGATAGTTCCCTCAAGAAAAATTTTCTCAGCCATTGGAATCTAGGAGCTTCCTTAGGTGAAGATAGGGTCCTGGATGTGTTTTTATCCAGTCTTAAGCTGTCACAGGGGATTTGCAAAATGGGACAACCACAGGAACAAAACCACACCATTCAGTGACAGAAATTTTAATAATAATTAAGCAATTTTCTCTTAAAAAAAGTTTGATTAGGGTTTCTAGCACAAAATAGAATAATGTATTGCCAGCAGGGCAGATTTAATCAAGACCTCACTTCCCTGAGGGATATTTTCATATCAATTTCACCCTGTGACATTTAACTCATTTTTTGTATCTTCGTTGTCCTATGGAAGAGAGTTCTGCACCTGATTGAGGGAATGAAGAACTTCTGGGATTTAAATCCTTAAATATTATTTATAATTCAAATAACAGTGAATACACTTTAGCTTCACTATTTAAAATCAGTGAGCAATATTCTCTGTGCACCTTTCTCATGATTGTATGTCTATTATCTCTCTCCTCAGATGCCTTTTTTCTGAGCCTAAGGAATCAGTCTATTTAATCCTACTCTGTAAAGAAAACACAAAAAGCTGGAGGTCATTTGTCCCCTTTCTATGCATCTTTCCTAGTTCTACTTTTGAATTTGAAATTGTGGGTTGGGACAAGATTGCACAAAAGTGTTCAAAACAAGGGGGTAAAAGGATTTGTTCCCTGGTACAAGGATGTTCTCTAGTGTTTTGTACTTCTTAGTGTTTATTTTTTTTTTAAATTTTAACTCAAGATCTTGTTTTTGAATTATGATGTTCAGTTCAGAGCTCATCAAAGAATACATGAAAATAAATATTTTATCTATTTAAGGTATTTTCCTGTTGTTTTATTAAAAATGCAAATTAAATTCAATATAGATAACTATCCATTCAGATTTATAAGGGTTTCTTAGAACTCTATGCAGTCAGTTCTTTGCTAATCTCAATAACTTGGTGTCTTTAGCAAGTATTGTCTCATACCTCTTCATTCCCTTTTCTGCCTCACCTAAGGATAAGTTCAGCATTTATGAATTCTGCTGTGGATTACTGTGTATTTCAACTACTCACGTCCTTTCCCCCCTGAAAATCAATCATATATGTACACACTTACTTTTTAACCTCTTTATCTGTGGAAGAACCTTCCCTCATGCCCTGATTTTCTTGAAGAAGTTTTTAAAGGTCCTTTGGTAAGAGAACTTGTCTAATACATATTGCAAATCCAAACAGAATGTATCTTCTGGATATCCTTTGATCATACTTTGTCCATATCCATATCTATTTTTCTAGTAATTTTTCTAGGATTTTATTCCATTCTAGATGCAGGACTTGGCCTTTATTGTGCTTAATGTGTCTCTTAAGTATATTTCCCTGGTCTGTTGGTGCTTCTGAGAAAACAGAGCATTTTGGGCTCTCCAAAATTTTGATCTGCCATATTCTCTGACTATTCTGTAAATTAAGAAGCTGCTGAGAGTATACTGTGTCCTATTGTCTGGGTTATTAATAAAATCATTAAATAGTACTGGCCTAAATGTCAGTCTCAGCTGACTTGTCACTGGTGACCGGTTGGATTCTGTGCTACTGATTTCAGCCCTTCCAGCCTCGTGATTCAGACAGTCTTTCACTTTTGTTATCATCTATTAATCCAGTCAGTGTCTCAATGGCTGGACTCTCAGGATACTACAGGAAGCACTGGCAAAGATATTGCTAAAGTTAAGTTAAAACAGTGGGTACTCTTCTCATCAAATAAGGCAATTGTGTTGGAAAGGGGTGGTTTTTCCTTGTCAGACCCATGCTGCTTGTTTCCTTGCAGATTTGCTAGAGAATGACTTTGCAGTGTCTTCAGTCCCCTCCTTCAGTACATTAGATGCTGATCTGGTCCCATGGACCTGCACAGTTAGTCTAGTTACATTCAGTTTGGATGTCTCCTAACTCTGATCTTCCTCTGATTTGGTAATGCATTGCTTCCACAGGCTTTGCCAGTAGGCTCAGAGATTTTACTCTGGACAGTTTACACCCAGAAGTCAGGGCCTTGCAGCTCTGTTCAGTCTCTTTATTTATAATACAATTTTTGAGAATTTTCTTGATACAGACATCAGTGCTGATGGTTTCTTGGATCTTCCTGGAGCCCATTTTAGAGATATGAATTAAATTTACTGTTTTCCAAACCACAAGTACCAAAGCAGTTGTCAGCTGAAGGTCATACAATGCTTAATAGTTCAGCGCCTTCTTCTCTGAATTACTTTAAATGTTCTTGAACAAGTAACCATGCTGAAAAGGTGTTGCTTTTATTTGTATCTTTATTCCATAACCTCTTGTAACAACACTATGGTTTGGGATGTTTTTCATCAGCAGCCCTGCATGCTCTGGGATGAGAACTTCCTTGAGCTCTGCTGTGATGAACTTGGGCAGGGAGAGAAATATGGGGGTTTTTTGGTGTGCCTTTATCTTAACCACTTATTTGATCTTTTATTGCTGCTTTGAACTGTCAAGATTCCTGCTTTTAATGTGTTTGAAGGACTTATTAGTAATATTTATGACTTTTGTAAATTATTCTTCTGTGCTTTATTTTCTTCACTTTTTCAGTGCTTCAGTTTTTTGAAAGATGCTTACTCCCTTTTGTTAACTACTTCTGTCCTGTTGTTAATCTGTTCCAAGTTGCCCTTTGCCTCAGTTGTTTTGGTTTTTTTTCTTTCTTTTTTGCAAGGTAACTTTTATGTGTCTCCAGCTAGGTACCCTTAAATGCTTCCTGCAAAACATTTAACTCTCAGCTGCCTGACCTAGCACTTTCTTATCAAGCTGCTTCATCCTGAAGTTCCCTTTCATGAAGCAAACATGCTGTAGGTTGTATCCAAGTACATATTGGTTGCTGTTTCAGTACTATTCCTGCACACTGCTCAGAACAGTCAAGAGCTGCTTTTTCACTCTTCAGCCTTATGTTAAGTTTCTTCATAGAAACTTAAATTGTGTCTAAAAATTTACTCTTGCTGCCAGGCTATAGTGTTATCTCTGCCTAGATTTTATGACCTCTGACCTCATAGCACTCCTTACAGTATGTGCTATCTACCTTTTGCTCTGGGGAGGATGCCTGTCTATGTACCCAAGTCTCTTCCCAGCAAGCCACTGGAGAGAGGTTTTCCATTTCACCTTTCTGCTTCTGTCCTTATTTTCTTTCCATAATTAAGTTTGAAGATGGTCTAAACATCTCTCAGCTTCTTTTGTGAAACACATGATGATCAAGTCTCTACCTAACTTTATTTTTTTGGCATTTTTGCTCCCATACATTAGTGTAAGGAGAGAGAACCCAACACTAGATCATTTTCCTCTCCTTCTGCTCACTCACTGATATCACTGGATGATCTTTCTTGGGCACAGTACTGTTCTGGAGTGTTCCTGGAGGTCATCTCAACCTCAAGATTCTTTTATATCTTTATTCAGTTCTTCAGCAGTTCAGTGCTCTCCCTGTCCTTTTGTAGGTGTTTAGAATGAAGCCAGCTGCAGCATGTAATTTTCTCAGAAAAGACCAAAGGATGCTCATTCTGTCTGCTCACTAGGGCATACTCATTTGAGGAAATGAGATATTACCTGCCCAAATACAGCATATTCACTCTGTGTGACTGCTGCTAATGTTAGCTAGTGCCCTCTCTTCATTCAGTCTTCTTCCACTTGTAGTGTTTGGGTTGAGGACCATGCATGAAACCTGTAATGTGAGAAAAGAAATTAAAAATTGTATTAACTTCTTTTGCTAAGATACAAAAGAAATTCCCTTTGTACTTCCTGTGCAGCAAAATAGATTTGCCCCTTGTGAGCAGAAAGAAACCAACCTGTTGACATTTTTGGTTTGCTCTGTGTTGTTTTGATTTATACAAGTTCATTTTGGTGTTTGGAATTGAATCAGATTAGCATTTGTGGAGAACTGACCTCCTAAAATAGACAAAACTTTGATAAAGGATGTTATTGTGGTGGCAACAGTGGGAGAGATTTCCAAGCATGCATTTTAAGTATGTTCAGGCTGTTACCAAATCAGAATTGTTATCTGTTCTCTGCCTTGCATCACATCTGCATTAACCAATCCTCCCTCCCCCCCAGGATTCTTAAGATACCAATCTCTCTTCATTAAACCAAGAACGAGAGCCAAATGATTGAGATTCCTGCTTGGCTTATCACATTTGGAAAATTGGCATCCTTTTGACAGTAAAACATGACAAGCTACATCTATACTAGAAAAATAATATGTGCTAGCAAATAACTTTCAGCTAGCACAACATCAAACATGATTTTGCATTAAATTCAGATTGAGATTAAAAGCATTTATTGCAAATGCATTACTCCATTTATTGAGACAAGTTTGTGGCTTTTTATGCTACGATTACTGTATACTAGAAGTTGCTCCTGTGAATATTAGGAAGTCTTTGGGGGTTATGGAGTGGCTGATAAAATGTGCTAATTTAGTTAACAAATTTGGTGAGTTAGTTTCACTATAGAGGAGTTCATGGATATAAGAAGGAAGGAATTTAGTGTATGACTACAACACTAATTCCTAAGTGCCATTAATCCAATGCAGCACTTTGTTGCCAGTAGATTTGTGACAGTGGAGTAAGAGAAGATGAAAACTAGCAAAGAAAGTCATATTTCTTCCTCTCTCTCTTCCTTTATTTTCCATACTGGTATGATAGTTTTTATTCTGCATTACTTTTAGTTCAGGTGTTTTCATATTCTGTTAATGGAGCTGTGTTTAGTTCCAGCTGTAAGGGGGGCAGTTGCTGCTCTAAAATGAAGCAAAAAGCCATCTCATTTTGTGGTGCACCTTTTTCTTGCATCATGTTTTCATGAGCTTCAATATTGCTGTTACTGGTTTTACTGCTACTGTTGTTACTAGTTCTAGCAGTTTATCTTCTAGGGAATGCATAATATTCTTGCCAAGGGCATTTTTTTTTTTTTTAACGTGCAGAAGAATTAATTTTGAACAATTGAGTTTTCTTGCCTGAGGCCATCAGCCATCCCTACAAAATTATTGAGATGTCATTTAATAGTCCCAGAAAAATGAGCAAAAAAATACAAGATCCAGCTCACGTACATTCAAAATTTTAATTCTGTTGTGCTACCCTAATAACTTTGTAAAATCAGAAGATTTTTCTCATCATGCACAGAATATTTCTCAAAAAGCTGCCTACTACGTTATCTTATTTTCACCCCAATCACTTTGTGATTGTGTGTATGAAACAAAAGGACAAGATTTTTTTGCAAATAAAATGATTGAAAAATTTTATATTTCTGTACTCTCCTTTTAAAAAAAAAAAAAATTACTTTGCTCATATTTCCCTCTCAAGCAGAGGAAGATTTCAGTCTGAATGGTGGAGGTTTCAGAAAGTTGGGAAGTACCAAGAAGAGTAAGAAGCAGATTATTTTATTAAAGGTGTATTGATTATTCATAAAAATGTGTGTTAATGGATATTTTTCATTTTCACTCTGATCCAATCTGTTGTGTAAAAATAGGAACAGGCATATATTTTTGGAAGCATGATTAACACTGAAAGAAGGGACAAAGTGTCTATCAGGATCAATATTTTAAGAGCTAAAGTATGAGAACATTTTTTTTTCCTCAAACTGATTTCTGACAAATGGAGAGCATCGTGGATGAAGATATTCACATTGGAGCATGCAAACTTTTAACAAAAAGTGCAAAATGGAAGCAAAATGTGCAAACATATATAATAATTTATAGATTTATATATATATATATTTATATTATTTATATACATAATTGTAATATATAAATGTATGTAATGTATTTATGTAATGTACACCACTATGTAATAATCTCAATATAGACTTTCAAATTTTTGGGGTGTTTTATTTGTTCTGTTTCTCAGTGGAGTGGCTTGTCCTTGCTTGCACACAGCTCACACTGAAATCTATTTGCAGCAGCTCACAGTAGTATAGATTTTGTGGGATTAATGGGAAGTGTTTTCTAACAGAACTGCAACTTTTGAAATCGTCTTGGCTTAGAAGAAAAAGTCTCTATCTTTGAATATTGTATGGAGTAGGGAAAATTGTGGGGAGGGCAGAGTGACAGGTTATGGCTCCCTATTCCCTAAATCCCTGTGCTGCTGGTGAGGAGGAGGTAGAGTCCAAAGTGAAGGGATGAATTTGTTCCTGTGAAAAGCTGGTCATGGTGGTGGTGGGAAAGTGCTTTAACTATGTCTGTTTCTGACCATCAGACTCTATTCTTAATTGTCAATAAAATTAATTCATGAGAAAGAAGCTGGGTGGGCATCTGGCAACCAGCCAAGCTGCCTACATTCCTGCATGCTTTCTAAATGTGCACACATTTCAATTTCTGTCCAGCTTTCCCTCTGCTTTTTCCAGAAACTGACAGATTAATATTGAAAATATCTAAATTCAAAGCACCACATTTAACAGAGAATACTGATAGTCTGGATGAATGTAGCCAAAAATTGTGCTACTTCTAGGAACATGGGTAGGAAAGAATGCATTGGTTTTATCCAGTCTTAATCTTAGTCTTATGGTGCTGATGTGAAATTTTTATTGCACTTGAGGAAAGCACTATGTAGGTTCTCAGTCACAGTTAATGTCATGCCAAAAGGATGTCTCTACTCAGGCTTTACTTGCCATACAGAGCAAGCAAGTTTTTGTTGTTTTGGTTTTGAGCTTTTTTGTTGTTGTTGATGTTGTTTGTGGGTTGTTTTTTTTTTTTTTCTATTTTGTTTAGGTTTTTTTTGTGGGTTTTTTTTGTTTTGTTTTGTTTTTTTTTTTTAATTCTTTTTACTTTAATTTTTATTTTTTTTTTATTTTGCTTGTTGTTTTTTGTTTGGTCAGTTGGTTTTGCTTGGAGTTTTTTAACATAAATAAATATTGGCCTCTGTTTTTTCCCCCTCAAGAATATTGAGCTATATTAATTTTTATATATTTTGCACTTAAAATAGAAAATTAATTCTGATTATTTGAATTTTTTTGACTGCAGTTTTGTAGAGGTGCTCTAAGAACAGTCTGGTCTGAGTTTCAAACCCATTTCACAATTCACAGTAAAAACTAAAATGAGTGGACTTTGGTCTAATTGTTAAGTTTTTAGTGCTTCAGACATATGCTGAGGGAGCTTCATATTCTAAACTACTGTGTGGCTGCCCCTTTTCTGTAGTGGATTTTAGGAATGTTTACAATTTCTTGCCTTTCTTCTGTTGTACTTAGACAAAACTTGCTTTGATTTTGGAGTGCTTTGTTCCAGTAAAAGCTCTGGTATTTGTAGCACTGACTTCAAAAGATTTTCAGGAGAAAAAGCACAGGAGAATTTTGAAGAAAAAATTCCTAGTAATAGAATTTGTATACTTTCTGTTTATAATTATAAACTAGCTTCCAGTATGAACCACTGCTAAAGAGCTAAGAGCTAAAACATACCTATCAGGGGACAAATTGTTAATAAGGTGTAATTTGAAAGGGGAAAGATGATGATATCTGCAAAAGGAAATAAGAGCCCCAAGGCTGCATAGAAGTGCCTTATTACCAGTTGCACTGGGCATTCTGTTGAATGAGTTTTATTTATCATGTTTTTGTAGTTACTTCCACTGAGCTTTTGGCAACATTGGAAGAAAAATACCAAAGTACAATATTGTTCTTCTAATGTAGCCATCAAAGAGTTTCTAAATCAAGACATATGGAAAACAGGTTACAGGAGTAGAAGAATATTACACAGCTCTTTCAGAAATAAATTTTTCAGTTGGCCACCCTGTGTGAGATATTTACTAAAATTTCTGTGTGTCATTGAAATTTAGGAGATATTTTCCTCAGCACTTGAAAGGATCTGAATCTAAAAGTTGAGCAGTTTCCTACAAGGTCAGCAGGGAAGGAAATAGGAGGGGAAAACTTGCAGACAAATTATTAAGATGTGTGATTGTTTCAGTGACTACATTACTAAAACTCCTTGTCAATGTTGAATGAGGTAAACACCTTTACATGTAACAGTGGTGTGTTTTCCCTTTAAGCAGCTGTTCCATTGTCCCTGAAAAAGTGGCCAATTTGGATCTGAATGTTTGTATTTTAGAAACTGGATAGAAATCACCCACCCATTTAATGTTTCTGCTACAAGGTTGCTAGATGTCACTGACCTCACTAATTAATAACTTGAATAATGTTCAACATATAACCTAGAGGTGCAAAGTTCCATGTGCCATTGACATTGCTCCAGACCATTCAGTTGTGCCAAAACAAGAGAGAAGGGCTCTTACCTTTTCTTGCCTTCAGACCTTTTCATAGCCTCACTGCCATCTCAGATCTCCATGATGAAGTTGTGATTCAGGGTTGGGTTACGGGCCCCTCGTTCCCACTGCGCCTTCCATTTCAGTTGGAGTACATGATGTTCCCTTGAAGACATTTTCATTTTCTGAGCAGATACCCTCCTTAGTCCTGAGGCTCCTGTTTGCCTTTCTCACCCTTGATTTCTGTATAATTCAGCAGTGCAGCTACACTCCGATGATTTTCCTATTAGCTATAGGTTCAAGATTTCTGATTTTAATAAGCATCTTTTGCATTTTGTGTCTAATGAGAATTTGTCTCAGCCTGCTGGAGTTTTTTTGTCCAACTCCACAGCTCATGGTATTATCTATATGTTGATGACTCTCACTTATGTGCCTCTCTACTTTTTATTCTTCTCCATATCCTTGTTATTTGTTTCTCATGTTATTTTAGCATTTTTCAGATTAAAGCCAATTGTAAATTGTAAAGTAAGCATAAAAAAAATTGAAATTTTCTTATTCTGTCTTTCCCTTTGTGAAGTGTCAATAGTGCTGTCATCAACTCTGTCGCCAACTCTTTGGAATTTTTTTTTCTTTTTTTCTTCTTACTTTGTTCAATTTTGCCCTGTCCACTTTCTAGATGTCTTACATAGTTAAGTGCTATCCTTGAAAGGAAAGAAGAATACTTATCATGATTTTCACAATCACCTTTCTGGGCAATTAACTTAAGCACAAGGATGTAGGATATGTGTCCCCTTGCTGTTGAAACATGTATTTTTTTAGTTAGCTTTTTACTGGACAAGCTGCATGAATTGGTGGCTTTTGTGTTTCTTCTGTTGTTAGCATTCTACTTCTCTGTGCTTTCATCTATCTAAAATCTTCTTATCTGATTTGTTTGCATATTTAATGGAAAAAACAATATTTTAAAGTGCCTTCAGTGGATTTTGTGTCTTGTGAGATACCATTTATAGGTTAACTTTAAAAATATTTTTATTATTGTAGAAGTTGTTGTAAAGCATGGTATTGTCTCTAGAATTGTAGATGAGTATTGCTATTAACAGAATCAGCTATGGCAGAATCTGCTGCAATCCCTAAAGTCTAATGACAAAGCTATTTAAATAAGTAAAAAAGACAAGTGGATATTGTGATGAAGTTGTTCTTCTTTTCCTAAAGTGACATTATGGACAAAATTATATGCAAACATACATTTTTTGTAGTCTCAGTTTTTCAGTATGACTTAGAAGGTGTTATAAATTTCATGCTCCAGTGTATCTTTCAGGTTCATCTGAGCTTTTTTATCTCATATCTAGAAGCTGTAATACAGCTATCTTTGGCATCCAAGGGGAAAGATATAGTATGTTGGCTGTGTCTCTCAGGAATTACTTCAGGAAGGTTTTTGATTTGCATGAAGTTTCTCTGAAGTGCCATGGCTTCCTTGGCTGCCTGTGGCTGAAAGTTGAGGGGGATGATTGCTGGGCACCCCACATCAAAGTGGTGTCTTGAGCAGCAAGTGAGCCCTCATTCCAATGCTGTCTCTTCCATTAAATTTCCATGCAAATTCTTAGCAATGAGCATGTGTACAAGAAAAACAAACAAACAAACAAACAACCTTCTGCCTGTGCTCGAGGTCCAAACCAACATTTTATGGCACTCCAGTACCAGAGGACTCTTCTCACCACTTACTTTTTTTAAGCTTAGGGGCTTGAGAAGTATGAAATTATCTTGAAATTCCTTTCATTTCACTGGAATAAAGAGAATCCTGACATATTAAGACCTAAAAGTTTAAAACACTATTTAGGAAAAAAACATAAATCAAAATGTTGCTTTTTTTTGGTCTTGTAGCCTACTAAAATCATCTTATTTGCAAAAGGAAAAAAAAAACCCAGGAAACATTTCAAAACTCAATGTGGTAACACAGATGTTAAATCTTAAAGGATTCATATGTAATTTATTCAAAACATTAAATTTACTGTATGTAGTATAATTTCAGAATGTGCATTAAAGATGTGTTGTGAAATCTCATTCCTACCTGCTGAATGGCTGCCAAGTTTGGTAGTGCAAGAACATTTTGTTGTTTTACCCCTTCAGCACAGTTTTGCATTCAATTTTTAAATGTCCATAAAAACTGTAAAACCCTCAAAATGCCAGATTGGAGCAATAAAAACTTTGAAAGTCACAGTGCAACAGTATTGGGTTTTTTAATAACTCTCTAGGAGCAGGATTGAAAATCTTGGTTCATACATACTAAAGTTTAGAGTTGCTAGCTTCTAGGTTTGGAACTTCATTTTCCTCTCTCAAGCTGGGTCTTTCAAGTGTAAAGCAAATGGATATTTTGTGGGATTTAGAAATCCTTGCAGAAGACAAAGAGGGAAATGCACAGGTGGAAGGGTAGCTGGCATTTGTGGAAGTTCAGTCTTGGATAGAGTCCTGTGTCATTCCAGTCAGTGGAGTGGCTCAACACTGAGGGTTTGTGAAAGTCTTAGTAACTCTGAATTCTTCTCTAATGTGATTAATTTTTTCCTTTTATCATATTAGCTCTGACAATTTTCAACAACTGTTTATTTGCATATTCAGTAAATCAGATGATTAAAACTTTGGCTGCTTTGTGAATTGGCAGAGTATGTACTTCTCACTTTTTTATATACTTCAGGCTAGTATATTTGGAATAAAATTAAGTTGACATCAGCTTCTCGAAGCCATATAAAGCTTCAGATATTACTTGGTTTAAGTACAAAATTATATATCTATCAGGGGATCTCAGTTCTAACTGAATTCCAAAGCCTGGAAAATTCAGGCATGATTTTATGTTTATTTCCATACGTTTTGCAGTGCTTATTTTATAATAAACTGTAATTTTTTAACTGTGGATGAACAGTAAAAGCTGATTCTGAACAAATGAAAACACACATGATGTTATTCCCAGGAAAATTGGCTGTTACATGTGGCAAAAAAAAACTTGGAGGCAAAATAATGCAGCGACTGTAGCCAATTAGTAAAGTTGTCCATATGGTGCTGGACTTCTTGTTTGAGCTGCTGGCCTCTCACTTCATGTGGAAGCCTAACCAGAATGCCTTGAATCCTCAGAAACCAGCTTTTCCTCCTTTCTTGTGAGCCAGAAGGGGGAGCTATATTAAAAGCAAGCCCCTTTTTAATAATTCGCTCTAGTTTTTCATTTAGAGAATGGTAGCTTCCAAAGGTATTTGTCAGGAGCCTATTGGCAAGATAGGCAGCTCCAGCAGTAATGGCTGAGGATGAGGGGTCATGACTCTGTGGAAAACAAGGAAAATGGTTCCTGGGAAGTAGAGACAGGTATAAATCTTCCCTAAGTGGCTTTACATACTTGCTGGAAGCAAGGATGTCATTATACCAAAGCATGCCTTAAAACTTCTGGTAACCATCAAAACCACCACTAACTCTGCGGCTGCTAATTTGCTGCTAATGTCTTGCTGGTGTGCTGCTCCCTGGCTGCATTCTTCCTTTGGGTTTACAATCCTGACACTTCTTTATGGCCTCTTTAAATTCAGCTGTTGGAATCCGAAGTGCACAGCTAATTAGGCAGGCTGCAAGGCACCCTTGCCAAACAAGCCAGAACATTCTGAAGCCATTCCGTGGCTGGGCTTGGTGTGAACAGTAAGGGGATATTGCTCACGTTTGTTGACATATATTATTATGGTTATTGCCGTTCTACCCCACGTCCCCAGAGTATTGTTTAAATACGTGATACAGGAGATGAAAGCAAGCAGATAGCGAAAAAAGGGAGGGTTACAAAAAAAGGAAATATCATGTAGTTGTTAGTTTTTGGCATTGTGTAATTAAACCATCTTCTTTAATGTTATTTTTGCCAGTATCTAATTAGCAGAGCCATCTGCCTAAGAAGTGCTGGGCCATCTGTCTGGAATACTGTTCTGTTCAGTTCCTGGTTCTTGACTAATTAACTTCTTTCTCTATGAAATGTAATAGTACATTCTGTTTCTACATTTCAAAGTTCATGCATAGAATATATATATATGAATGCATACCTGTCTGCCTGTATATGTTTTGAATATCTGTGTAGCTACAGGAACATAGTTCTCCCAGGAGGTCTGATTGTACTCAGTTATGTGTGCAGCATACTTTATTTGTTGCCCTGTCAGTAAAACTAATACATCTCCCACTTAAATCATTCTAATAGGCTAGTCCTTTATTGACTGTGTTCAAATTTAAAATTTCCTGTCTACGTTTACTAATTAAAGTTAGAATTACAGAAAGGGGCAACATTAAAGTTAAGTGCATAGGGCTCTGTTTGTTTAGTTTTTTTCCTGTTACATTTTGTAATTTTTCTGGAAAACTATGTGATAATTTAGGTTGGAAGGGATCTCCAGATGTCTTGCCTGGGGACTTCCCTTGTTGCTGCATGTTGGGCATGTAAGAGAATCCCTTGACTTCTGTGAACTTTATTTACTGTTTTCTACACTTTCCATATTTCTCTTTTAGTGTTCTTCAAGGGTGTTTGGATAAATCAGTTTAAATTAGAGATAGTTTTTCAGCTTTTGTTGCAGTTAATTTCTTTGCAGTTACTTAGTTTAACTTGCTGAAGATACAGTAGTTTGACTTCTAACCAAGACTCTTACTGTTCATCCAGAGAAGTCACTAAAATATGCATGTTGTTACAAAGAATATTATTAATTTCAAGAATGCAATTTTTAACTTAACATGTTAAAAAAGTTTTTATGGGTGTTGAATGCACATTTTTCTTCATTTTGAAGATAATAGTTTCATTGCATATTCTCAAGCTGGATTTTTTTTTTCTTTGCTGGCTGGAATTTCTCTCCTCCTACTACCCCTTGAAAATGCCAGGAGAGGTTTCATCTGAAGTTTTGAAGTTCTTTACAAACATCAATGTTTAAAACACGCAGTTATTTACAATTGAGATTTTTTCAAAAAGCTGCCTGACATCAGTTTAAAACTTGAGTTCAAGCTTAGAGTTAAGTGTGCACCAAAGTTTTGTTCAGTCTGATTTTATGTCAAATCTGTATGGACCTTTGTGGCTCATGCATTCTTTTTTAACCAAAGGAAAGAATATGTGTTCCAAAGTGAACTGTGAGAACCTCCTCAGAGTACACTGGGTCACGTTCAAGTCTTTCAAGTGCAGTCTTTGGAGTTGCTCACGTTGACTTTCACAGCATTAAACATCTCACTACATTACATAATTGAGGGTTTTTCATGTATAAAATAATGTATATATAAAGGAGGTAGGGAAATTAGAAGCACACTGAGTCAAGGCATTAAATTCATAGAGGTACTTGAAAGACCATATCGATCATAGGATTTATAAAAACCATGTCATGGTAAATATTGTCAGCTAGCAAGAAACAAACTGATGTGCCACCCTAAACTCTTCTCCTTAACCTATGCAGCTGTGTTCTTTGTAGAGGTGTGTAGTAGTAGCTGTGTATGGCCTGTCCTTATTTTCTCTTACACTGACTTTCAAATCCCTGTTTGCTCTTTCCCCCGAGCGAGCAAACTTGAGTGTCTATAATTTGGTTCAATGAACTTTGTTGCCAGCTTAAGTAGAATTATAATATTATTTAAAACCAGTACGCTGAATGCTGCAGGTTGTGTTTTGAGTGTGAAAACTAAAGGTAAAGAAAAATTAAAAAAAATATATCCTAACAGGATAAACCTTAGCTGTATAGATCTTCATAGTGAATCAAATATCCAACATGGTTTGCATGTCATATCTGCACTCCTCCTCTGAACTTCATGGAAATATCAGCAATTAGTATTAAGCAGGAGAATATGTCAATTTAAGGGAAGCAGTGGATAACAGTAATATCTGTAAAAATGGTTTTGCACTTGCTTTCTAGAATAATGCAATCCATATGTGTCCATCTGGTCTTTCAGAATGACATTTTCAAGTCATAATCTTCTAATGGCAAAACTCACATTGTTATTATTCTGTGAGGACATTTTGTTTTGTCTTTGTGTGCTGAAGATTCAGGACACATTTTTCTCATTTTTTTCCCCACACGGAAATGACATTTATCTTAAATAGTTTTCTACCTGTCTTCCTCCTGTATAAAAGCACTAGACTGTGTTGCATATCTGAATTTCCATTTTGTGGGAAACTCCCCTGAATTTCCTGGAGATTAGAAGGTAAAAAGAAAGCAAGCTCTGTATAGAAATATTTGCCTGCATTACTGAACTATGTGGGAGCCTTAGGAACCAACAGATTGAACTACACAGCTCTCTTCAGATGCCTTTCTGCTCCATTTGCAGCCTTCTCTATTATTATCTCCTCTAGCAGTGTGACCAAGGGCTATAGGACTATGAGTAACTTGGTTTCAAAGGTGGGACTTAGCTTCTATACCAGTGTGTCTGCATTTATTTCTTGTCCACTTAATATTACTCCTTTTTAGCAGATGTTGTTGTGAATAGGGCTTTCCCAGAGAGTTGGCCATTTGGTTAACTTGCAAGCAAATCTATTTATATCTACTTTTAGCAGTTTCTTCTGTTTGGGTTTTGTATGTGCTGTTAACTATGATGTCCAGAATAATTACACAATGTTTTAATATTTCACATCCTTCTCCTTCAAATTAATTTTACTGTGGACTTAGAGCCAATTGAAAGCTGGGCATTTTGTCACTGAAAATTGGTTTATTGATAAACATTTTGTATTTAATGCAAGCTTTTTCCTTCTCTTCATGTTCGGCATGTTTTCTCAGTTCAGTTGTGGCAACACTTCAAACCTTCCTTTTAAGTACCCATATTTCAATCTCTTTCTGCTCTGACCTCCTGCTGGTAACTAACCCTTGTGTTTCTCCAGGCATTTGAAATTTTTTGTGTTGTTCAGAGATAACGTATTCAGCACTTGTACCTAGTGCCATGTAATGTGGAGGTTCAGTGTGTCCTAATGGATTGATTAGGAATTCATGGTTGTCCTACAATCTCCATTTGCATTACTGAGTCGAAGGAGCTTGGTCATTGCTGCTAATTTATCTAACTCAGCAGGAGATTTCTTTCATGCTGCTAGACACAGTTTGCTGTAAACTCTAGGGTCATTCACAAGTGGATTCTTCCAGAAGCTTTCAATATATTCCCCTATACACCATAGTCATTTAGCATTGCAAAAGCAAATGCTGTAACAAGGAAAGTTTAGGATGGAGGAGGAGAAGTAATTACATTAATTTTCATAAGTCAGTTTTTTTTCCTTGAAGTGAAAAATGTTCATTCTTGGGCTTGTTGAGACACAAATGCTCTGAAAGGCATTTCCCCCTTTAATTTAACTGGGCTTTCACCCTGTTATTAATTAGACAGCCTGCTTGCTATTATTACAGTCTCTATTAAAAAACAGGGACAAAATATTTCCTATATTAAATCTGGATAAATGGTCTTTCATTATTTCCTTGTAAATAAAAACAAAAGGCTGTGGTTTCAGTAATTAGGCAGCAGTGGTTACTTCAGAAATCTCAATTTTTCTTGATAAAATGTGAAATGCTTTGTGGCATTTTTATCTAAAGAACATTTTTATCTAAAGATGTGCATTGTTGAGATGAAAAAATGCAGCCTGATTGAAAATGCTCTTTGACTACACAGCATATTCAGGCATTCAAATATGTACATGCATTGGCACATTAACACCAAGCATGCAACCTGCTCCACTGAACAGCAAAGTTTGTAAGTCATAGCTGCTGAATGTTAAATATGGAAATAACTGGAATTAACTCACGCAGTGAAACTCTAGTAATGCAGACTGGGCATTGTAGTCGTGGCATAAATCTGTTGAAGCAGTGAGACAGCTGGAAAAATGAGGATAAATTGCTTCTGCTTTGCAGTGCACTGTTGCACTGTTGTATTGTATGTCTCTGCCCATTGCTTCTTTCTCTGAATGGATGTTTTAGTGCTTCTGATGAGTGCTGCAGTCATACCTTTAGAGACTAAAATCTTCACTTGATGCTTGAGATAAATACTTCAAAAAGTGCAACAGGCCACACTTTCCATTGAGAAAGGTTTCTCAGAAGAGCTGAGCTCAGATGCTGTGGTGATGCAGGCCACCTCTGCTGGAGAAAGAGATTCAGCATTTCTGTTCAGCCTTTCTGTGTGTTCCTCTATCTGCTTACCCCCATAAAACTAGGAAAAAAAAAAAAAAAAAAAAAGAAAGAAAAAAGGAAGCTAAAGTATCAAATGTAACTGTGGTTGTTTCTGCTGTAGTGATTGGTACAGTGAATCGTGGTGTTGGCCAGCTCCCTTTTGGATTAATGAAAAACCTTCAACAGTAAAGCCACATTTCTAAGGAGAAAACTCTTGAGAGGCATTTATGGATAGGATCACTGACAGCTAATCATCAGTGTATCTGAAACACACAACACAAACATGGGCTTAGATAGCTCAGAGGCTATCTAAGATTTTCATGTTACCTGCAATTCTAACAAATTCCTTTTGGTTGCAGGCAGTGGAGTGGCAATGTGATGAAGCTACTAAACGAGCCTGTTACAGTAAAGGCAAATCAAAGGTAAGCATGACACAGCTGCTCTGCTTTAATAAAGATTTTATGTTAATAGCAGGTGTAATTCAGTGTATGAATCCCTACCTTATTCATTTTTACTGTCTCCCTTTCTGAAGAGAGATGTAGAAGAGGAATCTGCCACTGATGTGTAAGCAAAGAAATAAAGAAGAATATAGGGAGCATGGGGTGAGAGATACAGTCACTTGATTTCTGTCTGAAATGGCCACTAGCTTTAGTTTCCAACAATTTACTGTTTTGACACCAAGGTTAAACATGGCATGTCATATGCAGTGAACTGTATTCTCACTTCATTTCCTGTGCTGTAAATCCTGAATCATTGTGTACTTACTTTGTAATATTCTCAGTTTATATCCCTGTGTTTGACATGCAGTTTTATTAACTTTTTTATTTCCTATGTACTGGTGGTATGAAGAAAATAATATTGAATTCACTAACTTCTTAGACATTGAACATTGATGTATTTTTGTATTTAAAACCAATCCTTTATCTGGCCAACTGCAACTTCTATTATTCAGTACAGGTGTATGTAATGCTAAATGGAACCTTTGGCTGTCCCAACCTGAAGCTAGTTATCAAATTAATTATAAAAGCAGTTAGAATTGCATGCAATTTATGTTTTTAATTTTTATACTGTTTCATAATTAAAGTTGAGCTATAACATAAAGGGAGAACACATCAAGAGTGATAAGTGCAAAAGAGCACACTTTTATTCAGCAGAATGTGTTGCTTACATTATTGTTGTGCAAAACTAAAAAAATCCCAAGCTTCAAAAACATATTGAAAAGATCTATCATCTAGTAGAGAAGGAATCTCTTCAGCATAATCATCTAATCACTGACTTTTATATTTCTCCCAGTAAACAGTTAATTTCCAGCTCCTTTTTTACTAAGTGCTGGATAATAAAATTGCAGTGTTTGATTGTACATTTGAGATTAAAGAGGAAGAATGGCCTCACTTCTGAAGCAGGGCCATGTTACAATACATGTTATACACTGTGAGGTATAGAAAAGAAAGGATTTTTGCAACCTCATATTTTAAGCAAATGTTTAATTTTCTAAGTTGTTATTTTTCCCTAAAAATTATGCTTCTATATGTAATATATCCCTCAAGATATATCCCTTAGCTTTCAGATAACAATACTTGGAAGTAAGGGAATATGGTCAAGTGTCAATAGAGTATGTCACAAAGTATTGATCAAGGGCCATATACAGTAGAAACTATTCTGGTAGGAATGCTATGTGTAATTATACATGTATGGCTTTGTTTCCCAGTGATTTTCCAAGTTTAAGGCTGTGAGAATAACATTCAGCTTGTTTGAAAGTCACAGTGCAGTGACTGATCTAACATGATGGATGGAAGTAATTGCAAATTCAAGGCTATAGAAGTGTGCTTTGGAATAATATGTTGACAGCACTGTTACTACATTTGATTCAACAACATAAAGCATCTGTTGCTACTAAATAATTTTGTAAGGAGAAATGCACAACACTGGTGATACACATTTAAAAATGGGCCTTAGTATAGTTTTATTTTCATGCAGAGATTCATTTATGCTCATCACACCCTTTTGAAGAAGATGATGATTGGAAGTTAAGCTGTCACTACAAAATGGTTTATATGCTATTCAAATAATGACCTCTCAGATTATTTCTTAGTATTGCTATTACTTGTCTAAAGGTTTCATTTATACCCATAGCCATGTTCCTCATTCACAATCTAGAAGAGGAGTATAATCTTTATGCTTCATTACATTCAAAAGAAGTCCTGGGAGTAAATGCTTCTCTTCTTATCATTACCATTTGGGTTGTGGTTTTGGGGTTTTTTTGGTGTGCAAACTTTGTGGCCTCAAAGGTTCATATGGGAGTAGCTGGAGAATGCAGAGATACTGTCTGAGAAAGCCTAGCCAGCTGGAATGGCAACTGTCTTTTTGAACTTTTCATGCCTCTTTTGTTTTCACTGATGTGGTCAAGGTTAAATTCAAAGATAGATTTATGACCAGAGAAAGGATAGTCAAATGATGTTTGTCTTTTATTGCCTTATTTCCAAGATTAAAGCAAGGTCACTACACTCTCTGTAGAAGGACATGCATACAGAGCCTTCCCTTGGAAAAAATGGGAATTATCTGATCAGGAGGAATTCATTCCAGTGCTGCATTGTCCCTCTAGAGGAAATCTCTTTGCAAACACAATTCTAGTTACTGTTATCAGAAAAGCTTGCTTGCTTCCCCGTTGTATAAATAGATGCAGCCCAAATTGCAGAGCTGCTGGGGATTGCATTTCTGTAATATTTCTCAGGTGAATTCAGATTCCAGGGCAGGCACATGTAACTGTAGGAAGACACAGGAGAGGCTAGAGTCAAAATATGTTCAGGCCAGCCCAGAGTGTGGCAAAGGAGAGATGAGGAGTGCAGGGATGGCTGTGGGTAGATTGCTCATTCAGATCCTGGTTTCTCTAGAAGCTCTGCTGACCACAGAGCAGCAAGGGGGCAGTAAGTTCAGGTGGCAAAACCTGAACTCATTGCTTGAAAATCACTTTAACTGATGCAGTGTATGCCCTGAAACCAGAAGGTGGCTTTGAGCCCTGAAGCAACTCAAGTAGTTTTGAGATAATGGTCAGTGAAACACAACTCATTTTTTGTTCTTGAGAAAGAAGCTGCATGGAATTTTTGCCTGTGGCTGTTATCAGTTGCTCTGAGGTTTATGCTTTAGAAGCCAACGAAGGAAAAGAGCTGAAGGGGAAAATACATAGGGACATCTGTCACATTTGACAGTGTAATGTGCATTTGACTTTTGAAGGCCAATGTTTGTTATTCAGAATTCAGACATTTATCTACCAATTTAAGCTTTTGCCTAAAATAGCTAGTGGCTCCAAGAGTGAGCCAGGCAGAATTATCTCCCTGTGGCCAGCATGCATTAGCATGAAGAAGTCTAAAATATCAGACACAACTAAGAGAATAAATTTCCCTATTCATACTGACACTTGTGGTCAGGAATGTTAGAAAGAAAATATATAAATGCACTTGTTGAGAATGCAATAAACCAAAGAGAGGTTAAAAATAATAATGCTAGTTGAAATTAAGTCCCATCTCTAGCTTATTTAAGATTCTAATGACTGGGTATGTTAGTATCTGAACCTTCAATAAAAGTATTTAAAAATTAAACACAGCTATGTTTAAAAGGTTAACCTATACAAGAAATATTGCTGAAAGAGATAATTACTTTGCACTCAGACTCACTTGGTCTTTCAAAGTAGTCTTAAATAACAACCTGGCCTGCTTGGCTGATGAATTGCTTCTAATAGTCACATTTTGTCTCAGATATGTTGATACAAAAGTAGAAAGTACTTCATAAATGTATTTCTTTATCTCAGATATATTTTTATAAGCAAGTAGGAAAGTATATGACATAGAGTTTGAGATGAACTGGAGAAAAAGGCTACAAAAAAGATGGCTGCCAAACCTAATACCATCCCTGACCTTAAAAATCCTTTGCTTTGAAGTTTTTTGTCACTTCTACAACAAAACATCTCATTTTTGCATGTGTCAGAAGTGAATCAGTACAGCCAAACTTGATTTTGGAGCTAGAAAAGTGAAGAATTCAAGTGACTAAATAGTGAAGTCCTTTTTCAGTATGTTTTTGGGTGATGATAGTTTTATTCACAACCAATTTTTTAAAATTTTCTTTTGCATTAATGTGGATATTTTTTCAAATTGAAAAAAGTTGCCAATTTAAAAAATTTATTATTTAATTTTCCTTTTTTTTTGCACTGTTTCCAACAGAAATTCCATATGAGATGTCTTATTTGCCCTCCTGCAGTATGATTGTTGTCAAGTTGGCACAGGACTTGGGAACATTAAAGAAAGAATGCTGTGATTCCCAAGAATGTCAGAGTTTATGAAATTAGCATTGTTTTTGAACAAAATGAGTGGGTGATCAGCGTGCAAGTAATTTGGAAGTGACACTATTTCAGGGAGCTCTGGAATATGAAGAGGAGAGGTTGGATGGGTTGTAATGTCAGAACCCACTTATTTTTCCTACACATACATTCCATGCCTTATTGCAAAGGGCAGAATGGAAACAGAACAGTGAATAAATTACTGTCTTACATTCTGTGGACCTCCTTGAGCACCCTTCCAATGAAAAAACAAAAACCAATCCCCAAAAAAGTTGCCCTCTAGTTTTGGGGGGGGTGGGTTTGGTGGGGGAGTTTGAGCAGTCTGACAGAAGGAAACTGCCAAAACTACCAACACTACTAAGTTGTGAAACAACTGGTTTATTAATGGCTTGTTGCATTGCCCAACTTGGTTATATGGTTGTGTATTAGCTTCTTTGTAGTTTAAATAATTTTAAGATGACAGTTTTATAAAGTTCAATATAAAAACTTTGTAATTTTTACCCAATGGGAATCAAATTTTACTTCCAAGATGTTTGTCCCTTGCTGTTAGATGCTCAAAAAGAAGCATTTAAAAGCTACTTTTTCACAAGAAACTAATGCAAATGTGGGTTTGAAAAGTTTTTTTTCTAAGAGGTAGTTTCTTCACTGAGATTTTAGAGGATTTTTTTGAGTTTATTTTTAACTTGACTTTTATGAAGAAAGGTATAGAAGATAAATTCTTTAAGTTTTCTCAGAGACCTTTAAAATATTTTCCCAATCTTCTTTTGCAGTCTATTTTGTGCCTGTTCAATTTATTCAGGATTATATTTGTTGTCTTCCAGGATGAGAGTCTATTTTCAAGATAAACAAGCAATCCATTTAATATAACTGTAGGCCAGATAATGGGACTTCTGTGCTATTACTATTGTATGGATTTACTTACATGATTTCACTTAACATCAGCTGGAATTGCTCAGCTGTATTTTCAGAAGGCTTTTTCAGACTTTTTATGAGACTATCTTGTGAATGCTAGAGAGCATTCAAATGTAAGTTTCCAGGAAACTTTCTTTTTTCCATACATATTGTTGATCATTTTATTGGATATGGACATTTTTTTTTCAAGAAAAGTGTTTGAATTTTTCCTCATACAGTTCTAGGAGATTTTTAGTATTGCAGGGCAAAGCTTTCTGTTTGAATTGATAGCAGAAATTGCAGTTAATATCTAGCACCTGAAATGAGAGATTCCCTTCACCCATCCTACTGGGGTAAAAAACATGTCAAATTATTCCTTAGGGTGAACATCTTTGCATTGTGGTGATGACATTTTTTGAGAAATTTTGAATTAACAGGAAAGGAGATGCCTCTAATAAAACAGGGTAAATTATGAAATTTTGGTAACAAAATTTGGTAACAAATCCTCATTTGAACATCTCAAGATTTTTTTTTTCACTAGTCTCACCATATTTTTGTTACCTGTTCTTTCCCCTGTTTTCCTCACAACTTCCTTCCTTGGCCTAATCTGTCTTTGAAGTCAACATCTGATCTCCTCAGACAGTATTTGTATTATTTAAGTCAGCATCTATCAGACCATCTATCTGAACTATCAGTTCAAAATTTAGCAAAGCCTTTGAAATATATCCTCAGAGGAAATCTTTAGTACTAGAGAGGTTTACTGTTATCCTATTAAGAACTTTTCAGAAAGTTTGATGGCTGCATATGTGTGAATAAGAAATCTGTTCATATTGTGACTGCTAACTCAGGTGTGCTTGAACGTTGTTTACCTAAAATTTTTCAGTGTGGATAAATAACCGTGGAAAGCAAAGTGGTTTTAGTCTCTTCTGCACTTTGCAGTATCACTGACTATATTCTTTCTTTTCTGTGTGGCAGGAGGAATGCCAGAACTATATTAGAGTGCTTCTTGTGGGAGGCAACCATCTCTTTACCTGCGGCACCAACGCGTTCACCCCCATCTGCACCAATCGCACGGTAAGGGGCAAAGAGCTCTGCCCCACAGGTCTGAGCCACAGATCAAAGGGCAGGGCATGCTGTGGCTGAGAACCTGCTGTTTGGGCATTGATGGGTCAGCTGATGTGTAACAGGCTGATTTAGCTGGTGGCAGGCCAAAGAGGAGAGCTTACCAATCTCTTTTTGCATTCTTTTCCTCAGCTGTGAGCAGCTCAGTTCCTCCTACATGCCAATTTTATGGACCTTGGGTGTTTATTGTCTGTCAGGTTTGATTGGCATCAATAGGTTTAGTTATAAAATGTGGTTGTGTAGCTGCATACTGTGTATGTGTAGTTCTGGAGAAATGTCAGCACCTGTATTAGTGATTTCTGACCGGTGAGAATGAGAAATCTTGACTGAGAATATCCATCAGTCTCAAAAAATAGTCTCCAAAAAGCCTAATTGCAGCATCAGTAATAGTCATAATAAGTATCAAAATGTCACTGTTTGGACTAGGCTGCCTATTTGTTTCAGGAGGGGAGAAACACTTAAACACAAAAAATAGCCTTGTTACTAAAAAACTCATTGGCAGATTTATTATATCTAAACTCATTGCACCATTATTTTCAAATAGCATATTAACATCATGCTGTGGTTTAAGGCTGAAAGTATTTGGCCTCCTAAATCAGAGATGGTTCTGCTGACTTGGAAAGCTCTTTTTCTTACTCTCATTTTTCATGTGAGATTTTTTCCTAAAAGACACCAACAAAATAAATAATAGATTTTTTTGTTGTTGTTATCTGCTGTGGTGGATGCCTTATTGATTCTGGCAATCAGGTTTAGTTTTATTTTTCCTAATTTTTGAGCCCCTTCTAATAGAAAACATTTAGGCCTGGTGGATAATTGCTGACATGCATGCTTTAAGTATCAAAAGGACAAAAATGAGATCTGACAACATTACAGTAAGACTTTCCTTATAAGACAACTTTAGATTGATGTAGAGGTTGTAGTATTGTACAATACTAAAGGAAATAACAGGTGTTTGTTTTAAGATTTTGCTCATATTGATGCAGCTTGGCTGAAATGATAATTTTTGGGTAACTTTAATTCCTTTTTCTAATTATTTTACAGTTAAGCAACTTGACAGAGATACATGACCAAATCAGTGGCATGGCTCGTTGTCCCTACAGTCCCCAGCACAACTCTACTGCTCTTCTCACTTCCAGTGGAGAATTATATGCTGCTACAGCCATGGATTTTCCAGGCAGGGATCCTGCTATTTATCGAAGTCTGGGGGCCCTTCCTCCTCTCCGAACTGCCCAGTACAACTCCAAGTGGCTGAATGGTGAGTGCTGCTGGACTGAGACTCCTATTTTAACTCATGTTCATCATACTCATGGTATTGAAATTCCATTCTGAGAATCTGAATGTTTTTGGAGTATTTATTTTGCTTTTTTCTGTATTATCTTGCTAGTGTAAGTATTATGGAATTTAGTTAATATAGCTGAAGTTTGTAGATCTGCCCTTTAATATATGTCATTTTTGCAGGCACAGGGATGAAATGCACATCCAGGGCAAAGCTGAGTCAGCTTTGAGCAGCAGCTTGCATTGTGCATTTTTTTCTGAGTCCCTCAAAAACCTAAGGCAAAAAATAAACAGTTTAGAATGGACTGAATTCTCCTGGCTTTCCCTGCAGGTCCCAGCCTTGACAAGCAGAAAAAGTTCAGCTTTCAAGCTGCTTAGGTGGCAGACTGACATTTTTGACACTTATTATAGCCAAAGGATAGGGAATTGTTTGCAAAGCATATCATAAAATTGTGTTTAGCAGTCAATTTTGTGTCATGGATGTTAATCACGTGATGAGGATTTCCAGCTGGGAGAAGCTGTAAACAGATAGGTATTCTTGAGATGAGACAGACTGGGTTGCCATTTTGTTTATTACAAACAAAAGGAAGCAGATTCTTCTAAAATGAAAAAAATATTATTAAACATAAAGTGTGAAATTATGAAGATTATAATTTGCCCATGCCTGTTCCAGAAGAAAAAAAAATCATAACACATATTATGTGAAAGAACAGTCACTATTCCTACAGTACATTTCATGTTATGATGGGATTATTCTCATGTTGGAAAATAAATACAAATATAAATCCTTCTAGCTTCAGAACATTTGGTCAGCTGCAGGTAGCAGATTTTATTTTGAATGTACCAGTTCTCATATAATGTGAATGCTGAATTGTGCCTTTACAATTGATATATTTTATTTGAACAGTGAACCCAACAGAGGTAGCTCACAGAAATTTGTGACCTTTTCTAAAGGTTGGATGATTTTAGAATGTTAATTAACAACAGCAACAAAAAAGTTCTAAATTGTGTTGAACATAACAGAATTATAGCAGGGCAAAATAAGTGAGGAGAAAAATGAACTAATTGTGTATATATCCCTGTTCAGGCACCCTTTGTCCACTCAGCTTGGTATTGGAACTAATTGCTGTGCCACACCTGTGTGCTTTTGTCAAAGGGGAAAAATTCTTCACACAGAATTTGAAGCTTAACTGGATATTTTTATGCCAAAGGCACACTAAAATTCCCTCTAGACTTCTCTAATTAATCATATTCACTGTATTCACATTTTGTCCATTAAAAGCTTCAGATGTACTTATACATTCCCTGTTAGAGTTCATTCTTCTGACTCAAAGCTGTTTATAATTAAGTTACCAGGAAACTGCAGCTTTTATCTTTGGGGAGGAAGAAAAAGATGAGTTTTGTAATTGGAGCCAGGTAAAGTAAGTCCAATAAAAGACTGAAAGCAGCCCAGTAATTATATTAAAGGAAGTGGAAATATTTTCTTGGGTAGCTAGGACTCGGGGATTCATCTGCTTGACTTGAGGATTCATCTGCTTTATGTCAATTTGTGTGCTTTTATGATTCAGTGCCAAGAAACTGCATTAGTTTTTCAGTGCGTGGATTGAAGGGAAGATTTTGCTGTTTTCACCTAGAAAGTAACACAGATCAATAATCCTGCAAGAAAAGTAAGGCATCAACTGTATTGGAAGCTCCCTAGTCAATATCTGTTGTGCAGCAGTAGCTCACAGTTACTGTAATTCAGCCTCATCTGAGGTGCTCATGTGCATGCCTGTGTCTGTCAGTGTTTCCAATGCAAAGTTTTCCTTGGTTGTACTCTGTTTTTTCTCTCTTAGATTTTCTGTTCTCTGAATCATGTCGGACCAAATCAAATAATGTCTGGGGGTGATGGTTGTACTCTGAAACACAGCTGATTATCTTGTTCTGTGCTTTATTGCTATGCAGTAAAATAAAGACGTTGATTTTAGTGGCTAGCAGAGCAAATTTGGAGATCTTCAATCCCATCAGTCAGACAAAAAGGACATGCCTATATGCCTAGGCAGTCTGCTCTTGGTGTTCACTGCACCTTTTTGGTGCAGGATCTTGACTTGAAGAGCTCTGAATCCACATCACATGTTCCTAATCTTCCTTGTCAGAAGGTCTGTAATCACAGGAAGAGTGGAGCTGATGTGTCAGGTGGTTTGGGTGTGATCTCATATCACCTGATGTGATTTCAGCTTCTGGAATCACAGATTTCACAAATAAAATACATTTACGTTGTTGGCCCGAGTTCCCCATTTGCTCTGGTTCAGCCAGAGTCGTGTATTTATTATCAGATTCTGCCTTCCACTGGGGGCTTCATAGGCCTGGAAGAAATCCACATCAGGTGAGTACATAAATTAGCAGCTATTTACTGAGCATTATTCTGATCAGCTGCTTAACATTAGAAGAATATGGAGAAATCAGGGAACTTTCATTTCTGAGTTATCATTTTTTTGATGCACTCAATACTCTTATCTGGGAGGACAAAGAGTTGGTTAGTTCAGTTGAAAGTATTAATTATTCAGCATATGTGTTAAATTAAACTACAGAAGTATGCTGAGAGAATGTAACTGAAGGGGAAAAGGAAAGTTAATGTGAAGCACAAAGATTTTGAGCTGGCACAAATCCAAACAGCTAGATGGACAGCCCAGCAACACTGCTGACACAGAAACCCTATTTCTGACTGCAGCTAGTAATTGTGGAGCCACTTTTGAGTCTCTCTGGGCATGCTGCTTGTTCACGTACTAGAAAACATGCTTCAGGATTTGACTCCCTGAATTTTGTCTGGTTTAAAAATTTTTTTTGGCAGAAAGGACAGTTCACCAAAAGTTACAGATACCTGCACCACACTTCCTTAAAGTTTTTCCTATAACTGAGAATTTTAGAGTGTTCACAGTCATGTCATCTTCACTGATGGAGGAAAGAAGCATCTGGTGGTACTTATTGAACTTAGTCTCTTTTAAGATTTACAGTAGTAATCTATTTAGCTCTTGAATATCTCTGAATAAACCAGTTACATTTTTCTTTTTTTACTTCAGAACTTCCCTCTGCTTCTAGAAAAAGAAATTGATGCTGTTTATTGATGCTACTTCTGTCTTCCTGGTGCTCCTGTAGACAGCATCAAATGCAGCTGGCCCAAAGGCAATGAGCAGGTTTTTGTCCACAGTTGTAACCATGCAGAAATTCTGCTCATCATGACGAGATGTTACTGAAGCACCAGGCTACTGTAGTGGCACGACCTGAGCACTCAGCTCAGCTCAACAGGGGTTGGGCTGCACACAAAGAATTTATCAAGAGACAATGCAGGGAGAGGCAGACCCTGTGTTATCCTCTTGCCAACCCTGTCAGTGCTCTGTGCTTGTGCCACTGTTCTCAAAGGGAGCACAGTCACCCAGAGGAGTTAACAAGGGCTGCACACCAGCTCTCTTCCCAGCTGGCTGCAGGATAGTAAGCCTGCAAATGTGGAATAGAGAACCCAACTCTCCTTCCCATGATGTCATATTTTTGCCTTCTCTTTTCCCACACAAAGGAAAATGTAATGCCTGAAGTTACTCACATGAATATGTATATATGCACAAACTAATGAAGAAAATGGAAAGACTGCTTAGCAGGAATTTACTCTGTAAAGTTTCCTGTTCTGCTGTGTACCCTCTTTGCTCTCTGAATCAAGTTCAGGTGTTTCTGTGCTTAAGAGAAACAATTTGAAGTGTCAGAGCACACACTGAGGATTATGTCTAGAGCAGACATCTCTCCCACTGATTTCTTCTCCTGACCAAAGCAGTCAGCAAGACCCTGAGCTTCAGCCAGCTGCTCAGGGCAGTAAAGGGCCGCATGTTGCTGGAATGTTTTAAAATTTCCCTGGTAGTGCTTCATAAGAAGAATAATCTGTTTTAGCAGTCTGCTATGGACATTATTAAGTGATAAAAAAATAAATTATTCTTTCATTAAGCTGGCATGCTGTCTGTTTCAGTGTCTTTAAGCTCTCAGTGTAGCAATGTTTAAATCCTATCTGGAGTTGACATGGTATGCTTCTAATTAGACTTCACTGTAGAGTTGATCTGCAAAGTGCAGCAGGGGCAGAATTTGCCATAGTTTTCCCTAGAGAACAGAAGTAATGTAATAGTTATATTTGCAGTCCACAGTTGCAGTATGTCCAGATTGGCAAGGAAAACCCTTCACTGTTTAAACTTAGAAACCCTTTCTGTAGTCCAACATTTACAGTTAGTAAAGGTATTTTTCCTTTCAATACACCTCTTTAAATCACTAAATGTTATCTGATACCTCAGTGTGAAAGTTGGCCTCAGTCCATAAGGTCTGTTTGCTTCCCTCAGCCAATAAAAGGGCAAAACATTAAAAAAAAAACAAAAGGAAATCCCTGTCTGTTTCATCACAAAAAGAAACACAACATTTAGTTTCATAATTTGTCAACTGGCTTTCCTTACAGTTGCATGGGTCTCCAACTACCTTGAAATGATTACAGCTATTTTCTTTATCTAGACATACAATGATAAATGCTATTAGAACATATTAAATAAAAATAAACTGTGTTCTAAATGTCAAAACATTTCATCAGTGGGCAGACCATAGATGATTAAAGTGTAATTCTATATAAGACGGAGAAATAAAATAAAATAAAATAAAATAAAATAAAATAAAATAAAATAAAATAAAATAAAATAAAATAAAATAAAATCTCTTCCAAATTAGAAGCCTTTCCATCTAAGGAGATGAGTGTTTGGATTATTCTGCTTTACTGGTAGACATAATATTACCATTTTTCCTCTTGCTGTCCTAAGCATTTGGTTATTACATTACTAAAGTGGTTCTTCTGAGGTCACCTTCTTAAAAACACTAATAAAAATTGTTAATCCAGAGCAGATACTTTTAGTCTTCACAAGTAATAGTAAGGGTAAAATTCTGACAAAGGTGATTTGGTTAGAAGGGTTTAATATAGCTCTGAATCAATGCCTATTATTGTTTGTTAGCAGGCTTTTATTATAACTTTTGCTTCTAGTATGATGTGTAGAGAGAATTTATGATCTAAGAATAAAATTAATTCTTTCAGTTTTGTTTTTAAGGATTAATGGAAATGGCTATAATAATTCAATGTTATACTTTCATTTTTCTGGCTTTTAATGAAAAGCCTTGTAGTTACCTAGTGCAAACCTTTATTATGTAGTATTTCATGTAACTCCAAATCAGTGTGTGCTTGAATGTGCAATGTACTCTTTCAGGTAAGAGACCTGGCTGAAAAATATGCAAAGCATATTCTAGCAGTTTTGCTTATTTTGCAAGAAGATAAATAATAACATTTTTTGGTTCTTCCGCCCATAAGTTTGGGTCTTTTCTTTTGTGTATATCATCATTTTTACCAGTATCCAAAAACAGGACATACCATAACAGCTGGTTGGCAAAATCTCCTTTAAAAACACTAAAAAACCTTTGTATGTGGAATTCTGGATTCAGTTTTAAGTAACCATCCAAACTTCTGGATCTTCTGATAGATCCCTATAATTCACTCAAAATTCTAGAGATTTTGAGTGAATTAATGAAGTCCCTATGTGTTTTTCACCCTTGACCTGCTGCCCCTGCATACATGGCTTTGCAAGGTGTCTATCCAGTGAATATAGGTGAAAAAATCCACTGAACTCCAGGTGCAACTTTCAAGGGCTTCAATAAGTATTAGGTTAGAGTAGGGAATGGCTTCTGTGACTAAGTTTGCCACTGGCAAATTTGCATCAGCAGAATGATATAATAAATTGCAAAGTATTATGCCATGTAAGAACACTTTACCTTGAAAATGAAGGAGATTTATTTGAAATAAACAACAGGAAATAAAAGAAGGAATTTTGTAATACCATATTCGAAAACAATTTTTCAGAAAAGGAATAATTGCATTTCAGAATTTATTAGAGTGCATCAGTGAAAAAGTAATGAGTGCATCCACCTTCATGATTATGCTGAATCTATCAGCAATACAAAAGGAGATTGGAAAAAAATATCTGGGATACACAGTTTTAGTGTATTTTGCTGTCCTTGCTCTTCCATACCTATAAAATTTTCAATTTAGCAAAAGGAAAAGAATGTAAAAGAAATCATGAAGAGCTAAGGCATTGCAAAGGAAATAGTGAAAATAGATTGGTAGCCAGCTACTCTGTGGCAGGTTGGCATTTTTAGCATGCATCACAGATAATTGTGAAACACAGAGGAAGAAAAACTATTAATAAACCATTTCCAGCAGTTTCATACAGGACTTAACATTTTACAGTTCAGCTCCTGAGGATGGTTATAGCTGTGATGACCACAAGTTATGTATTACTTTTGATACCTATAATGCTGTATGAAAATTTTCCTCTGTGATTAAAATTTTTCCCTAAACCTTTGTGAGTAATGATGTCTTGGTCAGCCCAATGCAAGGTCTTTAAATTTTTTCCAAGAGCTGCAAAGGGCCACAACTAAATGAATATACTTAATGAATATATAGAGATGGCAAAATGAATTTGCGACTGAACTTTGTTGATTATGTTAATAAGATGAAAGGAAATAATATAGACTGGCACATCTGAAATTCTTTCCACTACTTTAAGTGTCACTTTTGAAGAGCATTTCTAGCTGAAATGTGAAGTTTATTCAAAAAACCTCCAATGTATCTTTCTGGAATTTAATGCTATTAAGTAGTTGGCTGAATACAATTATTGAGAAGAAATGGGTCTTTAGAGATCAGCAGTATGGTGTGATTCATTGATCTAGTGAGGCCAGTGAAAAAGTGAACAAGTTCCAGAGAGACTTTCAACATTAGAGCAGTATCTAGATTCCTAAGGTCTTGAATATATTATATATTCATATATCTTTGTATGTCTTATTTTGTGTGAATATATGCATATATAATCTGATCTGTGTCTAAATCATAAAAAAAAAAAGTTGGCTTTCTTTTATCATTTCTGGAGTTAATTTCCTTTGGATTGGGTCTTTGAATGCCTTGCACTTCAGATGTGGGTGGTCGCATTTCACAGGGACGGTCAGTGGAAATCACAGCTCTTACTTGCTTAGAGTGGGCTTTGGACCTTTAAATCCTAAAGGTTGATTGCTGTTGCCTCCTTAAAGAAAGTTAGATCATTTCCTGTCACTCTGGAAGCAGTAGCATCCACTAACTATGTAAATTAAGCCATGTTTGATCACTTCAGAAGTGAAGTTATATAGATTAAAGAGCACAAGTGAACTTTCTTGTTCCTAAGTTCAGACAGCAAGAAGAGGCCAAGATTACCTCAGGTGGTCTCAGAGAGCCCTTTTAGGCTTCTGTTTCCTATTTCTATCCACAGAAAAATTCCTGCACAGTTCCTCTCATCCTTTTACCCACTCAGACTGCATCCACACCACTAAATAAAAAAGGGCCAGGAAATAAGCTTATGCATGTCACCTTTGGCTGGTGGAAAGGGAGAATAATCTAAAGGGAATCATTGTGTCTTCCTGTTAAGTGCTTTCACATTAAGAACAGAGACTGTGCTACCCAAAAAATGTCTCCAACCTTCAGAAAAAAGAATCATTATTTCCAATTGAAGCACTGCCTTGGCTTCATATGGTTATCTTTTTTTGCATTAACTTAGAAGAGTCTGTGGGGAGACATCCTTGTTGGGCAGTCCTGTTGCTTCATGAAGGAAATGGTAGAGATTCCCAGGATTTGTGCTGAGTGAGCAAACTTCAAAAATAGCAGAGCAGTGTATTTGCCCAGGGGCAGTGCTTGGCTTGTGCTCTGTGATGTACACTGGGGATACTTTTTGGGTCACATTGACAAAGTCATTTTTTTGCTTTCCTGATTCCACTAGTTCCATTTAATTTGGGAAAGTCTAGTCAGCCTGACACATCCATAAATTGAGTATATAAAAAACCCAATAAAGGCCGTATACAATACTTGTGACATTATTACAGGTTGACATTCTCGTACCAACTGTATCATGTCACATACCAGAATCCTTGCACTTGTTGTGATCTGATAAATCAGAAAGGAGATGTATTTTCCCTTCCAAGAACTATTTGCAAACTCAGCATGAAACAAGAGATTCACTTCATTTGCTGCATTAAAAACTTACATGGTAAAGCCTCCCTGTCAACAAATAGCAGTTCACAGCACAATATTTGGATACATAAGAACTGACTTTTCCTAGCTGAGAAGACACTTTTTTGTCTGAAGTTTTGAAGTGACCCTGTTCATTTTTCCCAAAGAGAGAATGAAATAAACAAAGTCTGACATGATAATCCTTCCATATCCACTGAATTCCCTGTGGTAACTCTGAGATTGTTATGTTTAATGCAAACAAAAGCAGTTTTCACGAGTTTCAACAGCAGGTCACAATTTCAGCAGTTCATAATCAATAAAGTGTAGGTGTTTGCAGATGTATATATTGTTTCTTAGTTTTGAAACCATGAAATATGAGTACTAGGCATTTTTATGCATTTGTTATGGTTATCAGTGCAGCTTTAAAATACTCTCTGTTGAAAGGCTGATATGGATTTTCAAGAATCCTGAATACATTCTGAATGCATTTTATATTATTTTTACTCCTATAGTTTGTGAAGTGTTTTTTTTTTTTTTTTTTTTTTTTTTTTTTAATTTTTTTTTTTTTTTTTTGCAATTCATCATTCTTTACACTGGTGCTTCCAATAGTTTTTTTTTTAACTCTGCAGTGAGATGCTGTTAGAGATCTTTTTATATTGGTGGGCCTCCAGGCCTGATCGTAAGGCAGGACCTTCTTTTTTAATGTTTGTGCAAAATGTTTTTTAGGGGTGGATCAAATTGATTTTGAGTATTTGCACAGTAGGTTTTTGATGCTTTTGGAGCTTTTGAAGCAAAATCTCTATTGTTATGAAAGTTTTACACAGATGTGGAATGAAGATGTAAGGTTCCAGTAGGGTTAACATTACTAATAGTTCAATTCTTTGTCACTTTAATTTTTTTTTGTTATGATACCATAAGTCCTGTCCAACTATTTTGTCTTTTTTATTCCTTTTTTTTAAGGACACAAATGCACTGATAATATGTAACTTTTGAAGGCTTAGGGCACCAACAAGTTCCTAAAACTGTTGGGTTGTGACCTGCCAGCAAAATACTTGTGCAGCTCCAAATGTGGAGAAAATGTGGTGTGTTCCAGACTGCTCTCAAGGAAGCAGTTCATGAAATAGAGAGTGAAAATTACAGGGAGGAGTGAGAGCACTATTGGATCTGCTCAGCTTCATACATCCAAGGTAGCTCATAACCACTGCCAAAAACCTGCCCTGGGAACTCTCAGCACAGCAGATAGAGATGGAAGAGCCCACATTAGCTGGGATATGGTCTCCCTTTGAAAAAGGGTTGTCTAACAGTTTGGACAGTTTGCTGTGAGGCAGTGCCAGCTTCCTTGCCTTTCTAGTGCCCCTCTGAAGTTCTGATAGGTTTGAGACACTCCTGTAAAATGCTCGCATCGAATTACAGCATCCTTTACAATATATAGCAACCTATACAATAGTGCTGTCAAAAAATGTTCACCTATTAATTTTATTTGAAGTGTTTCTTCACAACAGATGTTTTTTAAAACAATTTTGTTTATTTGCTATCCCATTTAAGAATAAATTTGGAAATCAGAAACAAAAGTTTTCTTGTTTCTCAGAGGTATCAGTGTTTTAAAATGGTTCCTTGCACAAGTGGGGATCTTCTTCACCAATCTGTGCATCAAATTTATCTTTCCTTTAAGAACTTATCAACTTGTCAGCCTCTTCTAAGGTCATGGACTTTCCTCAGTTCTGGTAATCCTTGCAGGAAATGGACCACTTGTTTATTGTCTTTGGTATCCACTGTTCTTTTTTTTTTCTTTTCTTTCAAGAAGTATCAACATCTGTTGTTTTCCAGATTATTTTTCACATGTTCTCTAATTTCTCCTTTATCACCATCAGGTTTTTAAATTTTTTTTTTTTTTGGATCAGTTTTCAAGAATTTTTTTTTTTAAAGAAAGGTAAAAGAAATCAGTAACGCTCTCAAAAGCATTAATCAAGATAGGGTTAAAATGCAGTTATCTTACCATCAAATATTCTTGTGTAGTTCTCTTTTCTTTTAATTACAGCTTCTGAGCACATTTTTACTCACCATCAGTTACCACCCATTATTTTGCCAATCTGGAGTAATGGCATGGTGGCAAAGCAGAAACAGAGATAAAGCAATTACATTGTAAGAATTCACTGTGAAGAATGAAAACTGTGAGACACTTTTGATGGTGGAATACAGTGAGCTGGGCCAAGGTTGTCCAGCACAGTCATGTTCTATGAACACCTAGAGCAAAACCTGTCAGGCCACATGCTGTGGCTTGACCCCACTGAGCTGGCTTTTTGTGCTGTGGGGTGGTGTCAGAAAGAACTCTCTGCGTAGGGGCTGCTCAACAATAACACAAACATCCCTGAATTACCAGCACTGTTTCCAGCATAAATCCAAAACAGAGTGCCATGCTAGCTACTAGGAAAAAGTTAACTCCAGCCAGCCAACCCCAGCACATCATGATCATGTATCTCATAATCCCAGCTGGACATGAGCTGGCTGTCAGATGTCATGATGCCATATCCCTGAAGGATATTAAAAAGTTTGTTTATCTAAATATAATACTTGAAGATAAATCCAACCTCCACGTTAGTATGAGTGCATATATCACAAGAAGGCAATAAATGATCTTTCCTTCTGTTATTTTCAGAACCAAATTTTGTGTCATCTTATGACATTGGGAACTTTACCTACTTCTTCTTCCGGGAAAACGCAGTGGAACACGACTGTGGGAAGACAGTTTTCTCTCGTGCTGCTCGGGTGTGCAAAAATGATATTGGTGGCAAGTTTGTGCTGGAGGACACCTGGACTACCTTCATGAAAGCTCGGCTGAACTGCTCTCGCCCTGGAGAAATTCCATTTTACTACAATGAGCTTCAGAGTACTTTCTTCCTGCCAGAACTGGACTTGATCTATGGGATTTTTACCACTAATGTGTAAGTAAACTGAATGGTATATTTTATTTTCTTGCTGTTTGTGACAGCAAAACCTAGAACTTCTGAGCTACTCTCTTCTGCATATGCCAAGTAAACATCATAAATTCAAACTACAGTTTTGTCCAATCCACTCTTTTCTGTGAACAAGTATCAGTTCCAAATGTTTCCCACATGAATTGTTGAAAACACAAGTGAAGGAATGAATTCTTAATATTTCCTTACTGCAGAGAGCTAGTTGTGTTTAAGACTATTCTGTCACATTCTTCATTTATTGATAGAAAGTAATTAATTTTTATTTTTACTATTGTAATACATACATGCATTACATATTTATGGAATAAATAATTTATAATTGTAATGTGACATGATCATGAATTTGACATGGTGAAACTTGACCTTGTCACAAAGAACTCATCTTACCCAAAACAGCACAAGAGGTGCTCTTATCTATTTTAATTTAGTTCTAACATATCCTTATGAGTTTCAAGGTCAAACCAAGAATTTAACCTAATTGTAAGTGAACCTGTTATATCAATAAAGTAAAATTAAAAGAAAAAAGTTCAATTTGGTCTTAAAAATTCAGATTTGTTAAATGTTAAAAAGTTGAATGGCCATAGAAAAGAAGAGACATTTATCTCAGAAATGTCTTCTGTTAATTTAAACATGATAAGTGATGTTCAAATCCTGCTCAGTGAGAGCATCCTCTGTGTTATCACTGTGCAGTCCCATGTTCAGACCACTGGAATAATTTCTGATTTTGAGTTCCAATTCTCTCACCTTCTTGTACTGTCTTGCTGTGTAAATTAGTTTTGTCTAGAATTTTAAAAGATCCCTGGGCACCTAAAAAAGGTCCCTGTGCACCCTTGAGCACAGGGATAACTACCTTTTATAAATATCCATTAACTGGGTGGAAACATTCACAAATTAATGCAAACAAATGATAATCCCTATGCATTCTAGACAGTGAGCATGAATTTGAGCTCATTTAGACACCTCCCACACTCAGGCTCACCCCTGGGCTGGCAGCTCAGGCTGTGAACAAGACTAGTGATGAGATGCTTGCACCAGGCTGTGGCAATTCCTAACTCAGGACATTGGATGATGAGCTCAGCCTGTTTCTGCAGTAGAGTAATGTAGGGAACCTAAGCACTGTTTATGGAAAGAGAATAGCAGAGACTTTGAGATTACTGGGATAAGAAAATTTGTTGTTTCAATCAGTACTTTTAATTTTGTTGTTCTCTTTTCCTGATTAGTTCATATACTAAAGACAGGTATTTGTCAGGTGGCATCCACATGCACTGTTCAACCAGATCTTTCTTGAGAAGTCAAAGTAGCCTAGATATGAAAAGCCTGAGCAGAGGGATTCTGCTCTAGGAAATCCATGGGGCTTTGGCCATGGAAGGGGAATGATGTTTCTGATGCTTCCTGGCTCTCCTGAAAATGGACTTGCTATTGTTAAGACTACCTTGCCACATGAAAGTAAACAATATTTTAAACCTTGCTGCTACTTTCCTCTTCCCCTGTGGCCCAATGTTCTGACTGTCCAGGAGAGATGGACTGTTCAAGGAGGAACTAATTAATTCTTACTGTTTGAGGGCAGGATTTTTCGGTTGCTCTATTTAAATGCCTGCCATCAAATATTGTAACTAAATGTTTTGGAAATTTTTGAAATGTTTTAGAGTTAGGATTACTTCCCCATGCTGATTACCTGTTCATAGTCTGTGGAACTCATATGATCCACCTTTCTGGCCTGCAAGTGACAGTGGAGAAACAGAAGGGTTTCCTATGACAGGAAACAATATATTCCTTTCTGTTCATGTAACACCATCAGATATAACTTAATGGCATTCATAATTCTTCAGTCTCAATATATTCAGAATTACAATAACTTTATTGGATCTTAAAGCCTTTTTTAGTATACTTTAATATACTTGTGGAGGGAAAAAATTTAAACATTTCACTAACAGCCAAACCTGCACTTTTTATATGTGGTTGACTATCAAGTCCACTACATCCACTGCTTCATGAAAAAGCTGACCTTTTTTTTCTTTTAGACTATCCAAAAATCTTTAAAGATGAATCTTATATTCTTTTAGGACTTAATGAAATTCAAGAAAACATTCATACAATTAATAACATTGGTGAGATGCATGTAGTGATATAAGCAAGGATTTATCAGCTCCTATGATGATTGTAAGCATGGAACTTCAAATTTTGGGCTTCCTTTGAAATAAGAGAGACAAATTTGCTCTTTGTCCTGGTATTTAATCCATGAATCCTAACTCTTTTTTCAGTTGTTGTTTTTTTTTTCCCCATCATTATATTTCTACAGAATGTTTTCTTAAGTCTTGTGTAAATTCCAGATTAAATTTAAAAAATATAGGGGGAAAAAAAAAAGAGAGAAGAATGCTGTGTGTCATTCATGTGCTAGCAACATTTGCCAGCAGTTCCAGCTGCCAACAGGAAATCTGTGAAATTGACACCTTCATTATCTATTCCATTATCTAAAAATTAGGAAAATAGCAATGCATCTTTCCATATTAGGAGCTTTCATAGTTATTAGATTATATTCTTTACACTATGCAGAATTACTTTATTGTCTTGTATATCACAGTTGCAAGGCAAACCCAGGAAATTGTATGTTTTGTCCAGCTGATGTTTATTTTTTGAACATGATATCTTGTAAGCAGTGCAGGTTGTTTTCTCTTGATGGATTTCTGCAACTTGCATTCTTACTGGTGTTCAACATTTCTTAGAAAACTGGATTTTTGTGGACATGTTTTGTCCAGGGATTCTGTAGGATCTTGAGATGTAGCACATACTGAAAATCCTTACTTATGTTATGCAGTCATTTGTTGTATGGAAGAAACTTTATTGAACCCTGAGAATAATATTATCTGGAACTCTGTACCTGGAAAAGAGGTGTTAGTAGTATGGTATTAGAGCAGCAGCAGAAAGTAAGAAGTTCTGAGTTTTTCCCCACACCAGCTTCTTGGTAAAGCTTACAATATTGACAAATATTTTAAATGCAATGGCTATGCTAAATCAGCTCATCATATATCATTATCTTGAGATATCATCTCCTGGCTGATCATATCTACTTCATTAATTTCTTGAAGGATTGAAGATTTATTGCCTTTCTTATTTATTTTTCAGTAATTTGACTTTTTAATGTTATTACATAGGTTAATGTATTTATTTCTTTTGCAGGAACAGCATAGCAGCCTCAGCAGTCTGTGTTTTCAATCTGAGTGCCATAACTCAGGCCTTTAATGGACCCTTCAAATACCAAGAGAACTCTCGCTCTGCTTGGCTTCCATACCCCAATCCTAACCCTAATTTTCAGGTATGGATACATGGGAAAAGAACAATATTTTATGTGAGCTTTCCTCAAAGTACTGTATGGTTCATAAATTATAAACCCAGTTTTGCACTATGCTGTAGCCTGAGACCTTAAAAAAAACCTAAATTAAAAAAAGTGCTTAGGAAAGCCCCTTATCTCAACATATTTAATTTTAGTTTCATCCTTCCAAAAAATAATTTGGATTGACAAACAGATGTACTTTGAAGGATAGAAGAAAAAAGACTTCAATCTTTTGTCAAAATGAAACACTATAGTTATCTGTCAAGGTGACATTAACTCCTGTCTGAAGTATGATCAAACTGCTATTCTCTTTTACATTGTTTTTGTGCTATTAGGACTTGAAAAATGGAACAGGGTCTGGCAGAAAAAAAGAAAGTGAGAGGGAGGTGGTAAAGGAGGATTGGTCAGGATTTTATATATTTTCATGTGGAAGGTGGTCCAGACTCCTTGAAGAGTCAGATTAAGAGAATTTGTGATGCCTTCTGCCCCTCATTTGAGCTTGTTGGCCTGAGAGGGTGTAATAATCTGCATCTGGCTGTCAGTGTAAAACCAGTTAGTCCAAGGTGGGTCATTTATAGGAACTTCACAAAAAGAGGTATTTCAGTAAGCACATATACATTATTTCCATCTTTTGCATAGCCACCACTCCTACTAGGGCAATTTTAATGAGTGTGCTTCTTGCAAGGGAGGTGGAAGGAAAAGCAGCATTAATATAGCAATTAACAGCAATAACTTTTCATTAAGGTATTTAAGTGTAGTCACTTCTACCCACCTTTCACCCTCCCTTAATCTCAATGCCATTTCACAAGTTCACTTCTGCTCCTGGGACAGCCTTCCCTATCTTGTAAGAGTCATAAGATCTTTGCTAGCACGAAAAAGAATAACTCATTGGGAATTGTAGGTACTTTTAATTACTTCCTGATCTATGCAAATGAAGGAAAATAAGGCACAGGTTGCAGGCTAGAGCCATGTTACCTTTCCTAAGTAGTATGTTTGTCATCAGCCAAGTGACAAGACTCTAAGTACACCAGAAGCCTGCAGAAGCAGGCTGTATTTGTATACAGCTTTTCACTTGCTCTAGAAATACTTGTACTGTCAAAATAGTGACAGGAAGAGGGTCTAAGAGAGGCTAAATTTTTGAAGGAGAAAGCCTGAAAAAATGCTTGTTTGTAAAAATCTTACCACCATTCTGACTAAGTAAGCACATCCAATAAAGCTTATTAAACTCTCCCTACAAACCTTGCATTAATGTGGTGTTAATTATTGTGAGAGCAGTGCATACTGAATGGTTCTAACTAAGAAAGATGACAGCCTCATGGCTGTATAAAAACAGTTTAAGTCTCTGCTGTACTGTTAGTGCACGTCTCCAAGTCCCAGTCAAGACAGGTGTTGAAATTTATTTCTTAGATGGATGATTTTAATAGAGCTGGTACTTCAGCCAATTTACAAGAACAGTGACAACAGTTGTATCGTGTCTCACTGAGCCACTAACAGCTTTGAAGGCAGAGGTAGTGTTTAAAGCTGTAATGTGGCCTTTTATAACACAGCATTGAAGGCTATTGATGTCAACTGATCTCTAGGTATCTCTCATGTCCAACTCCTTTTGCTGATGCTGCTTTTCATTCCCTTGAATAACTTTCTGCTACATTTCTGGTTCCATAACTGCAGCAGTGATGCATGCTAGAAGCTACTCTAATGATTAGAGCTTTAGCCATATTTTGAGACTTGACTTTGTGAGTCACACCTCACATGGATGAGATATATTCATTGACTGAGTCACTGGTTTTCTTCCAAGAGAGGACTTTTCTTTTGTAGAGTCCTTATGATAAAGTATCAGAAGTTCTGTTTGTCCCAGAAGTATATTTATTTATTCTCTGACTATCTACCCACTCAATAGCAACAGAGAGAAGTATGTGATTTGAAGGAAGACTGTTATGTAGACATAGTTACATCAGACATTGCATTTCCGAGGCTGGATTATATTAATGAAATATTTTCCATTTTAGAATTCATTTCCATTTTAGAGTGCTATTGGAGTCCCAGTTTTGAGGAACCTTGTTTTCTTCAGAGGTCTCTGTTTTTCTCTTTAGATAGGGCAATATCTATTGTAAGACCAAGGACCATTTGCATTTCAGTGTACTATGAGTGTTCAGCTGGAATTTTTCCTGCTTGATGTATTCAGAGAACTTCTTCTTTGGTGTGGCTTATTTTTTTTTCCACTGTTCTGACATACAGAGGAAGTAACTGTTTCCTTCCAGTTGCTAATTTATCAGTCTTCATCATCTGTTCTCCCATTATGAAATAATTAGTTTGACTTTTTTCTTGCATTTATGGATTTGGAACGATCACTCAATTTTGGATTGAAAAATATGGTAATAATAAAAAAATAACTGATACAGTTTTGCACACTATAATTTTGCTCATGCTATAATTGATGCATAATTTATGACATAATAAAGCAGAATGAAAATGGTGACTTAGTTATGCCTTTCACATCATCCAAATATTTGATAAATGTTGTGAAGTAATGCTTTATTTCTCTGATGCAATTACTCCTGAGTAAACATGTGAATGTTTATATATTCCCATGCATTAAGAAGCATTTTCTCTTTTGTGTCCTCAGCTGAACACAAATATGTTAAAACTAACTCCCACTTACTTTGCTTTGTTTATTTGTGTTTGAAACTTGTCCATGCAGCTAGTGAATATTTTCCTGTAAGAAAAGGGCACGGTTTTCAGATTTAAAATATGGTCAATTTTAGAGCAAAAAAAGTCTTTGCTGTGGATAATATTTAATAAGGTCTGCACTGCCCATTTTTGTTACTTAAGACAGAGTCCTAAAAAGCTCCTAGAGCTGCATGTTGTACTTTCACCTGGAATTCCTGTGAGACCCTGGCTGTGGTAGGGCATGGGGTTTCCTTTGAAAATTTATGTCTTTAGCACTGAGGTCTGTGAAAATTATATAGAAAACTAGTCAGAAAATAAATTGGTTTTTTGAATGGTAGTTTTTCTCCTTCCTGCCCTGTGAACATAAGATATAGCAAAATATTTCTATAATCCACTTGTGCTGGTCAGTCTGGTGCAATTCCATATTGTTTAGAATTAGGGAGCCTCCAGAGTACTACCTCAGGAAAACTGAGCTTCCTGAGTCTTTGGACAGCCTGGTTATCCTCAAAATCACATCTGAAAGTTAAATTCCACATTGTCATTACAAGACATGCTCTTGGTTTTATTTTCTTGTGCTGTAAATTAGACAGTAAATCTATTGTTATTGTTGGCACATGTAGTCATGCTACTTTTCTGTCTTTGCAGTGTGGCACCGTGGACCAGGGTTTGTATGTAAATCTGACTGAGAGAAATCTTCAGGATGCACAAAAATTCTTCTTAATGCATGAGGTTGTTCAACCAGTAATTCCAATTCCTTACTTCATGGAAGACAACAGCCGATTCTCCCATGTGGTTGTGGATGTTGTGCAGGGCAAGGACATGCTTTTCCATATCATCTATCTTGCCACAGGTATGAATCTTCATTGCTGTGATAATTGCAAAAGTTTATGAGGTTTTGAGTTTTAATGTTCTGTTAGTTACTTATGAAATACATGTACAGCACCTTGAACATGTCTATCTTCTACATTTTCTGAACAGGTTAATTTAGCCATTACAATATCTTTGACATGATTACCTGTCTATCTTCTACATGTCTTTTGTATTATTTTGTGAACTCCAATTTGGGTGTCTGTTTCCTATTCTCTTTGAAGCTGTGAAGCTTGTTAATCAAAGCAAATGCTGGAAATTCTACAAACAGGACTTCCAAAGTTTCACTATCTTTTTTTCCATTTACTTAGTTCAGGGTACAAAGTTAAGGGCCCAAGACAAGATGGTTTAGGATTCTCTGATAAAGAAGTAACTTCGTAAATATCAAATACAGCTACTACTTCCAATTTTTCTGCTCAAATGTATTTTATTTTATAATATTAATTAAGCAGTTTTATACCCTGCCTCACTGTTTGCCCATTTATATGTAAGCTTAGCATGAAAAGAAAAAAAAAACTCTCTGCCTTATATAGCCTTGGTTAGAGCTATTGCCTTCTTGGTTCAAAATTTCAATCTTAAAAATAATGAGACCTGTTTTTGCAGAACAAGGATGACCCCAGCTAAGACTGAAATACTAGACTGGACTATTGTGTTTAAAGCCTCATGGTAGAAAACTTAGGATAGTTTTTAAATACTTTGGCCTATGCACATTACTAAGGAATAGGTCATCAAAGCAAAGTTTTGTTAGTGTTCAGTTTGTCTCATTGTGCTCCTTGAAAGCTGGGCAGTAACAGAAAAGCTTTTGATAAGTTAAAATTAAGCTTGGATTTGACCAGTTCTAGTCAAAACTGCCTTCTGGTTGATAAATCAGTGCATTTCGAGTGAAATGATGTCAGTACTAGGTGATGTTTGTATTGCAGAGGCCTCCTGAAATTTGTATTTCAGGCCAAACCTGAATTACAGAAATATGCACTGATTTGGTTTTATGTGAGGAAACTATCACTGCATTGTGAGATATTTACATTATGTACAGTCTTGGAAGCACCAAGAATAATGACTTTTGTCATAATTCTGATTGTCTTCAGGTTTTAGTTTCCCTTGGTGTGTCACCATCTACATTTGAGTCAGCAAGTGAGGATATAAAATTTTACACTTCATGGTTCATTAATAAGTTCTGTTCAGGGGTGATTCTGTGTTCTTTTTTGCATCTAAAAAGGGACACTGCTCCTATGCTCCTTGTGAGGAATGCTTGCCTTTCATTCTTCTCTGCGTATCTGGTTTTGATCATTCATGGAAGCATGGTACTTATCTTAGCTGGATCTTTAGTCTGAATTCAGCAGATGCTTTCCTGTGACTGGACAGTGCATGTTTCATAAGTGTGAGGAAGCATATGATAGAAACCCCATTCTATTCTTGAAGTTTTCTTGGTGTTGTCAATTCTATTTCACATGTATTTCACTGAATCACAGTGGATTTTGTTAACATTCCTTCTACCACAGTTGAGTGTAAGTGTTAAGACTTACTTTCTAAGAAATATTAGTACTAACTTATGGTAGAGTTTGAAATTACCACACATATTTATGTACAAATACCACAGGTACAGTGCACAAGCATAGTTTAAAAATCCCAAGATGTACCAAATTACACAGTGTAATTTATTCACTTGTTGAGATTGTAGGAGAAAGGTGATACTTTGCCTTCTTTGAGGTGCAGATCATAATTTTAATTTCATTATACTGTGAATTGTGCAGCATCTTATTTCTCCTGAGCCCTGCCTTTGCTTATGTAGAAACTGTGGAGTAGTTAGCATTGTTTTCATCACAAACTGAATATGGGAAAAGATTACTGAGAAAAATGCCACTAGTTCTGTAAACAACAGAAACTAAAAGGCAGTGGCCTTAACTTTGAAAATAAAGGATAATTTTGGAAACAGCCCAAGTTTAAGTCTTTTGAATTTCCCCAGTGTCCAGCTTTACTCCTAAATAAAATGTCCTCTACCCCAAGCTCCTAACACTATAGAGCCTGTGTATGTTTGGGAGAGATAAAAGACTGGACTGACAGTTACTACCAGTCTGAGAAATAATGTTGTTATATCTTACTTTATTTAATTTATTTGCATGATTAAAAGTGATGGTAAATTAAATTTGGGATTAAATTTTTACCACAATGCTCCATCTTTGAAAAGAGAGACAAAGGAATAAAAGCTGACAAGCAGAAAAGGCCCTGGGGATGCTGGTCAACAGCAAGGAAACATGAGCCAGCTGTGCCCAGGTGGCCAAGAAAGCCAAGGGCATCCTGGCTTGTATAGCAATAGTGTGGCCAGCAGGAGCAGGGTGTGATCTTCATCCTGCACTCAACCATTGGTGTGGCTGCACCTTGAAACTGTGTTCAGGCCCTCCACTACAAGAAGGACATTGAGGTGCTGGAGGGTGTCCAGCAAAGGGCAGCAGAGCTGGTGAAGGGTCTGGAGCACAAGTGTTGTGAGGAGTGGCTGGGAGCTGGGGGTTTTTAGCCTGAAGAAAAAGAGGCTTGGGGGCAACATTATCACTCTCTATAACAGCCTGAAAAGAGGGGGTAGCCAGGTCAAGGTCAGTCTCTTCTCACAAATAACAAACAATAGGACCAGAGGAAATAGCCTCCAGTTTTGCCAGAGGAGATTTAGATTGGATTTTAGGAAAAAAAATTCATTGAAACAGTATTCAGGCATTAGAACAGGCTGCTCAGGGAAGTGGAGAGTCCCTGGAGGTATTTGAAAAACATGTAGATGTGGGGAGTAAGGACTTGGTTTAGTGGTGGATTCCTCAGTGCTGGGTTAACAATCAGACCTGGTGATCTTAAAGGTCTTTTCCAAGGTAACAGTTCTATGATTCCATAGAATGGGAAGCAACTGGGGAACAACAGTCTAGAGGGCATTCGATCCCTGGGAAAGTCAAGGAGCACACCTCCTTGGAGCATGCTTCTCTGGGCACATGATGGAGAAAAAAGTGGTTTGAAGCATTCAGCAAGGGTTAAGCTCATCTGAAAATCTGATTATTTTCTGTAGTAAAACATCTGGATTTGTGAATGAGGAGAAAGTAGCACCTTAACTTTAGAGAAGACATTCAACACTGTCTCCCACAATATTCATGCATCCAAATGAGGATATAGGGTCTGTATGGGTGGGCAGCTGGATCTATAAAACCTGCTAGGATGTCAGGCTCAGGGGTGGTTTCAATGTGATGTATAGAAGTGATAAGGAGCCAAGTACTGTCCTATTCAACATTTTAAAATCAAGGACAAGGAGCACACGCTATCATGTGCAGGTGACACCTCACTAGGGTACCAGTAGTTACACTGGAGGATGTGCCACCCAAAGGACTTAGGCATGCTGAAGGGATGCCATCAGTTGGGACATCAGGGAGACAGCCAGGAGATCAAGGGAGGAGGTCGTTCCCCAGTTTTGGCCTCCCCCAGTACAAGAAGGGCATGGATAAAATGGAGCAAATTGAGTGGAGTGCCACCTTCTGTTGGAGGCTGGAGCACTGTGCCTTAGGAAGGGAAGCTGGGGGAGCTGGCCTGGTTCATCCTTGAGGAGAAAAGGCTATGTGGGGAGCAGGGTGCTGGTAGCATCCTGCTGATACCTACAGGGAGTTTACATGGAGAACAGTGACATGCTCTTCACACTGGGAATTTCAGACTGGATATAAAGAAAAACTTTCTCACTTCTAGGACAGCCAAGCAACAGGTTGTGCAGTCTCCATTCCCAGGGGTTTTTGAGACCAGACAGCAACACAGTCTGTTATAGCTAGCTGTCTTTGGAGCAGAAGGTTGGACTTGAGACCTTCTGATCTCCTTTCCAACCTAAATTATCCTGTGCTTTAGTATGTCAGTATGATGTCGAATTGGTTGGGCTAAATTGCATTTTTATTCAATGCTGTGATAATAGATGTCATTGTACTTTCTGCTGCCTAAAGGAAAGCACATTCAACTCTGCTGTAATTTCTGTCAGTAAGCAATTTGCACTTAGCAGTGTAAAACACAATGGACCCAAACCGTGCTGTGAGAGATATACACCACAACTTTTGTAGGTACAATTCATTCCAATGTTCTGCAAAAATTGTCTTTTAAAATGCACAAAGCTTCAGTGGAAAAGTAGGCATACAGACTGGATTTAATAAAAATTAATGTTCTGCTGTCTTTGTTATTCAAAGCAAAAATGCCAATTTTTGAAACAGATGGCCAATAGTTAAGAGAGAGTTCTTTCTCTCACTTACCCACACCATTGTTAGAATACAAATATTGCAGGGTAGAATAACCCTTGGAGTATAAAAGTAGAATCAAATTTCATGAAATCTTAAATAGATGTAGTATTACTTTAGGAGAGACTGGGAATAAGCAAACAAATGCATTAATCTGCTGAGTCAACAGTCTTCATTTCCTAAACCTTTGCCAAGTCATCATTCTGCTAGGAGATTCTGGTGCGCTAGGGCTTAACAGCTACTGCTTATATAAAAAATATACTTTGGAGAAACATCTTAATCTTTCACTGTACTGACTTATAACACAGAATGAAGGGATATATCAATTCCTGCACATTTTGTGCTGCTGGCTTTAGGCAAGAAGAAATCCCTGGAATGATTTTCCATGATTTAAAAAGGAAGGCCAAGGAAAGCATTCACAGATGTTCTGAACTAAAAATCATCTATAACAATGCATGAAATGTAGAGCAAGCTATAGAAACACTAAACATTCTTAAAAATCTGTAAGTTTGAAATGCTTCTTTCTTTGTTAAAAATAAATCCAATCAATATGTCATAGTTTGTTTCCCTCCCTTTTGTCCCTTCTCGCCTCTCTTCATATTTCTATTCTCCATTTTATTTATTTCCTACACTATAAGTGCCTTGGTGTCCCCTGGTTAAAAATGTTGCTGATATGTTTTTCCAAAATAGGATGCTGCAGCAAGATCAGGTAGCCCTTATTCAGAGGACTGTTTCAAAATGTATTTATTTACTCAAATAAGACAATTCGTAGATATAGTGCCCAGTTTTGGGGCATTATGAGCATACAATAAACTTCTGAGTTCAGAAAAGGTAATGCTTGCACTGTCTGGTGAAAAACTTTAAAGGATATCCTTAAAAACTGCTTGGTGAAAAAACTCCCATGTTTTTTTCTGTTCTTCGACCCCACTGAACAGAGAATGTCCCCTCTGTATCCTGAGTAGAAATGGTTTATGCCCAGTGGTAGATCTTAGCTATTAAGGATTTATAATACAGCATTGATGAAATTGGGGTATGGGTGACCTAGAAAGAAAGTATGAAACCTGAAGAAAGATTTATTGTTGGCTACCTTGCATATCTCTGTAGAGTGGATTGTTCACTGAAGTGAATCACAATTTTTATGCCATAAATCCAGTTTTTATCTGAGGCTTAAAGGTCACTGGAGGATATTACAAGAGGTTTCCAAGAAGTTCTAAAAATTGCAGATAGCAATGCAGAGAATAATGATAAAAATAATTCTGACGAAACACATACAGCAATAATAATGAACAAGTAGAGAGGTTTCATGGAAAAATCTCAAAATATATTTCTGGAAAATGCACATGGAATTTTCATACATTTGCCTTTAGAAGGGAAAAAACAGGTAGCAAATCTCCACAAATGTAACATTTTTTTTCTCATGGCGCCCTGAAACTGTAGATTATAGAGAAACTAGTCCCAACCTAATAAAGGGATTTGGGAGTTTGCTTGAAACTCAGTTTAGGAATGCCATCATAACACTTTGTATTTCTTCTGTTTGTCTTGTTAGATGGGAGTAAACTGATGCAAAGTACTCCTTGATTTGAATCCTCTGTGATTTTTATTACAGTTCTATCTTGTACAATTTTTTCTAGGAAACAGCCCAAGGTCTTAGCAAGAAAAGGTTGTGTATTGTTGCTTAAAAATCTCTGATGAAATATTGTCATTTTCCTGGCAGACTACAGCTTCTGATCAAAGTGTGCAGCTTTCACAGTTTAATATGCATGGTGTCAGAATATATGTAGTATCTGTGCACTTGCCAACCTGAAAGTTATAAGCAAAAATATGTGCTTACATATGTTTCATACATGGTGAAGAGAGCAGTGAAGCTTAAGTTGGTTGCATTTTTTCTAATTTGGTGCTTCTCCCGACTGCATTAATCTTAAAGTGTATTGAGGCTCTTGGAAGTAACGTGTAGATAATTTCTGTAGAAAGGAGATGCAGACTTTTCATCTCAGTTAAGAACCACTTTCTTTGTCTAGAAATTACAATATAAATGCAGTAATGATAAGGACCAAAGTAGTTGTAATTCAAGTCAGAAGGCAACTGTGAAAGTAATAGCTAGTCTATTTGTATATATGTATTAATTCTTTATAGCTCAAAAAGAGAAACAGCGGAATCAGAGTACAGATGGCTAATGAGGCACACAGTTGTCAACTTTTAAAAAAATTTCTCTTTTGTTGGTACAGAAAACACAATTGTTTTGTTTTTTATGCCTTTGCTTGATGAAGGTATAGTGTGCTTGTACAGAGTTGTCAAACACCCTTGCAGTGGCTTTAAAACTATTTCCCTGTAGCTTGTTACTTTCTGGTCTTATGCAGTGCCATATTAAGAAGCTTGAAGCAAGGATGCTCATCAGTTGCTTTGATTGAGAAAGCTGGTGCAAGTTGGAAGACACCAGTCCTGACTGCAACATGATGATCTTGAACACTTGTTTCAAAAGTCAGACAGTAAACCATAAAATTAATATGATTACTCTCTTTTGCTTTTGCAGTGACAACTATCTGTGATAAAGGAAAACCCTAGCTGAATTCATACTTTGTTTATATTGTTAATCTTTTCAGGAAACATTTTGCTGCAAAGTTCAAAAAAAGATGTAAAAGACTGCATGGTTTTGTCTTGAAGAGTCTAATGTTCACCCTGAGATTTATGCTAGCTTTTCTAAGAAGGCTTGCTCTATATTCTGCTATCATATTTCTGCTATTCTCCATGTAAAATATCTCTGAAAGCAAAGGAGGATAATGCAAACCTTTCTTGTCTATCTGGATAATTTAAACAAAGAAATGTTGATTTTTCCCTGCCCTATGTATTATGTCATCTGTACTGGGCAAAGTGGTTTTAAAATGGTACTAAATGAGAGTGGCTTCAACTAAAATCAGAGCTACAGGGTTATAAATGATAGTATGGGGCTCCAGAGGAATAAACCCAGCATTTAAAATGTCCAGCAGTACTGATTTCCCTTGGCTTTATCACTGTATATAGAGATAAATCATTCTGCCAGATACAGTTGGTGAGCTTTCTTAATAGATGGCTCTAACTAGAGCTGGTTAAATTATTCATTGACAGCAATTTATATGTGAGAATTGTAGCCCTTTATTTGGTTTGCAAATTACCCAGCACTTATTTGTAGTCACTTTTTGTTATTATAATCAGCCCATGAATAGGTCATGGTTTTGATTAGTTTGTTGCTGCTATTTGCTCATAGAGTTTGTTCATATTTTAGTTATCATGTTCATGAATTGCCTGCTGCAAGTAAAAAGTGTTCTGTTTTCTCGAGGGACAAATTTAAGTAGGAGAAGCCCTTTTTTTCTGTTCACAAATTATCATTATGTCTTTATAATTGCCCAGCTCTGTCAGATAAAGACTATAAATAAATGTCCAGAGAACATACGGTGTGTGCACTTCTGTGCTGCCACTGGAAATCAGAATTGCTGCAAGAAGAAGCTACTGGCTGCAGAACAGCTGGCTCTGCTTGCATGGGAGTGAGATTAATGCGTGGGCCAGGGAGGGAAACAGATTGTAAAGAGCTGGAGACAAAGTCTCAACCTTCCATTAAAAAGAAGAACAGCTCCTCTTTATCATAGTGATGCTGAGCTTTCAAATCCTGTTTGACTACTTTATAAACTTAAAATGGCCTAGTAGCCTTTCCTTCTTCCTATTTTTTTTTTTTGTTGTAACTGGAAGAGAAACTAGAAATTTCTCTTCCTGGGAGAGAAACTAGGCTTGATAATCCCTATGTTCATTTATTACTATGTAATATGAAGCTGTGAGCTGTGAGCAAGAGAGGGATTTTACATGGTGCCCAGTGTTGTCCTGCTGTCCTCAAAGCTAAGGTCAATTATGATCTACACCTACCTTCAAAACTCATTTTGCCACAATACTGTGCAGTGCCAGTCAACAGGCTTGGTCTTAATTTTGGAAACAGTGTTGGAATTAGTCTTATTTTGGGATGGAATTTGGTGTTTGTAGCAGCTGTGTGAGTACCCAGTATTCAGGACTCTTCCTGAGAGATGTGTGGTAGAAGCTTTTCCTTTGAAGGGACTTGAGTTTGTCACATGCTGCTGAAACATCATTAGAATATTCTGAAGGGTCTTTTACTTTTAAAAAAACCCCGTTTCTTTTAAGGTGGACATGCATAGGAGTGACTCAACAAACCCATGCCAACCAAAGAAGAAAGTGGAATAGTTAAACCATGGGGAGAAAGAAAAATTTGAACCTTTCATGAAACTCGGCTTTGACCCTAAAAATCCCGAAGTTGGATCACAAGTATTTTTCTGTGATACATACAAGATTTAATGTGATCTGTCAGGAAAGCAGTAATTAAATGTGATATTCTATTGAACTCCTGGTTTTGTTGATGTTTACAAGCTTCTTCATTCTGCATCATTTTTCCTGATAAACCTCATTTATCCAGAGGTTTATAACTAGGCATTTACAAGCAGTGGCACTAATAATCATTGGGATCCATTTCCCCTTGCTCTTACCTAGCTCTGGTCATAGGACATGGCAAATCTTAACAAGCCAAACAATTTTGCTATAAAGATATGTCTTATTTACTTTGTTATGTGTCTTGTAAGTCATCAAAATGTGAAGATGCTTTATTATATTATTTTCTGGTATTTGTGTGAAGAGTCCTTTAACCTGCAGGTTTTATCACAAAAGATGGATTAGGTTCCATGCATTTTATTGTAATCAGGTCACTGAGTAAGAGTCATAATATTTGGAGCAAAGAGTTACTTGTGTAGAGATTAATTCTTCTGATTTCTAGGGTTTTTTTTATTTTTCTTTCTTATCTCATCAACCTTTTAAATTTGGTTCTATGGCTACACACCTTTAGGAGGAATAGCGATGATTGCAGCCAGAATAGTGGTTACATCACTTCCCTAGGAAATACACAAAGATTTTCAGCTGACAAGCTCTGTGAGACTTGCTGGTTATTGCCAGATATCCTGGTTCCTAGAGCATTATATAAAGAATATAGTGTAATATGATTGTATTGTATGTAATGTATATTGTGGTTATGTACTATGGCTATGGCACCTTTAATATAGTAGGGAAAGTAATGAGATTAACAAATTCTGGTGAGAGGTTCTGAGATTCTTTTCTCTAATTCATTGTTTCTTGTCCATTTAACTTCTTATTTACTATGATTAGAAAAAAAAAATCAGCATCATCCTTTCCTTCTGTATTTCTCAGCAAAATCTGTGTTTTACTCTGAAATTGTAAGTTCCATATGGATGTATGTACTGGATTTAGCTCATCTAGGGGCCTGTGCATCTGAGGCACAGGGGCATGTGCTATGCAAGGTACAAATGAGTTTGAGTAGAGGATAGTTCCTGAAACTTTCTCTTCAGTGAAGTTGGTGATGCCTCTGGATCCATACAGTACTCAGATGTCTTTCTGACACTTCCAATGGAAGTAACCTCATACGACTTGGTTAAGAAATCAGACAAGGTATTTTCTGACAAACAGTTTTCTCCACTTGTGCATCTAAATGCTTCTTTGATCTGGGCACTGAAAACTTTATTCACTGGGAAAGCACTATCATATTCATAGCATGTCTTGGGTCCTACAAGGTATTTATTGTTTTGGTGGTACAAAGTAAGACAATAAAAAATAACAGGAATGGTAAGCACTCCCTGTCCGGTCAGATCTAATCAGTGTTTATATATCTCAACTTTGGAAGACTGGCAGGGATCCAGTGCCTCTATTGGATAGTAATTTTTTCCTTTGTGCACAGTGTGGCATTCTTCACTGCTGCTCTGTGCCAGATATCCACAAACCACTTCATCTTTTGATTAATATCTACTTTTATTACCTACTCTACTAATTTAGTTAGAGGTTGCACAACTCTTCAGAGGTGCTCATCTCCATGATCTGAGAAGCCCAGTCCTAGATATTGATTAAACATTTTAGAAGATCTCTTCAAAATTGAAATACTTTTTCTTCCTGAGGAGTTTATGGGAAATTGATATAGACTTTGTTGTTTGTTTCATAGTCAATTGCAGCAACCAGTCCCCAGTAACAACCTTAAAGTTTTATTTCTTTCTCTTTTTAGAATTCAGGATATTGAAATTGCGCCTCTCTTGACAAATGTAATGTTTCCCATTTAGAACCATAAGAATTCTTGTGTCTTCTTTGCCTCAGGGCTTCAGGTTTTGTGTGTGTATGTGTCATTTTTAGTGCAGTAAATGCTGAATATTGCAAAAAGAAAAACAAAACCAAAACAAAACACCAATTTAAAACATCACTACCTAGTGAGTACTACCTTAAGTCCAGCCCTAAGCAGCCCTGCCATAGTCATTTCTTCTGATAGGGTTGGTTTAAAAGGAGAATTCATATCCAACACACCAAACCAATTGAGACTTCTGAAAACATCTGATGGGAACTTTGGTACTGATAGACTCAGAGCACATACTCAGAGGTCAGTGTGCATATTGGCAGCATCTGTTTGATACAAATGTAGTAATAAATGTGCAATCAACACTGATAAATATGTACAATTTGTCTGTAGGTTTGGTGCCCCAAAATGGTCTTGGTATTCTATGTAATGTTGAGTCTGACAATTTTGAAATCCATTCCTTTTCTAAGCTGGAAGAATGTTTGTTTTTATATGCCAAGTTATTTTAGTGTGATGCAGGACGAAAAAAATGTTTAACTGGCCTTCTTTGAGGATGCTGATATCATTTTTCCTGATTGTATTTATTTTTATTACTGAGTACTTTTGTAGACAGAACTTGGGTAATTTAAATAAGAATTCAAAATGAGAATATTGAATGATTGCTTGATGTAGTTACAAATCATGCCTTGATCAACATAGCCTACTTGACATTTGCTGACACCTCCCCAAGGAAAAAAAAGAGTGTGAGGTGTTAGAGCCAAGCTTGAAATTCTTGTCCATATCTCTTTGCCAAGCCCTGAGAAACAGCTTTTGTTTCCCCATCCAATCCTCATCTGAAGATTTTAAGCTGTAGTTTTAACCATACCCTCTCTGTTAAATAGCATTTCTTGAACCAATGTCAGTAACTTAAATATTGCTATTCACATTTTAATATAACTTCCTGAAGGGGTTAGAAGTGGTGAAACCAGAAAACCAGAAAACTGGATACATTACTTGGGGATTATTCTCTGCAATAGACGCAAGAGACAAGGGTCAGTCTGCTGATGGCAGCAACATTTGTGGGGGAATGTAGAGCTGAGGTTTAATTCCCCGTGATTTTCAGAGTTTAAAACCATTTCTTGCACCTCCTTATTGAATGGTTGATCCAGGAGAGAAGAGGCTGCTGTGGATGGGGAGGAGCTCTTCCCAAATCCCCTCACTGGCACTGTTTTAATGTGCATGCAGAGCACACAATTCATGTGACCATGCAGCTGTCAAACCAAGTAGATGGAGAATTCTAGAGAAATTATGCCTTGTTCCCTGCTCCAAGGACTATTAAAATATTTTTCCAATGTCTTTTTAATTAAGCTTCAACTTCTCAAAAAATCCCTAAGGACATGAAAGACACCCCTTCCTTGCAGGGCATTAAAAAAATTCATGATTTTTCTTGGCTGCAACTGAGACTTTTCTGTCTTTGGTCCAACTGTCTCCTAAACAGGGAGAACAAAATAGCTGCCTGTCACTGGTTTTGAATCAAGTCAGTGGCCAAGCAAACAGCATAACAAAAGAATTTTCAGTAGAGAAATGTACCTGTTAAAGTATTTGTGATTAGATGTTGTTATGGTTAAATGAAACAGTTTTACAAAGAGTTTCAAATTTTAATTTTTTTCACTTTAGGTGATAATACTGTCCAGAATACTGTTCTTTCATAGTTTCACATGTGAAATCTAGAGAAAAAATGTTGGCACTTGAATCCAGATTTCACAAGTCTCCAATTTGTTCAATAAAAAAAAAATCTTTATAATATATTATTCTTTATTTATTCTTTAATAAAACTATTATAATTGAAAAAAATTAGGGGAGATTGAAAATAAAAGATTGATGAAAGATACCCCTTTAAAAAGTCTTAAAATAGATAATGATTTATCTCAGCAAGTTAAAGGAATGTATGACAGAATGAGATATTAATAAATGTTTTCTTATCAACTATAATCTGTTAAGAAACTGCAGATCTATCACTGGCTTATAGATATTCTACAGACACTTCTAAGTGAAGTGCATGAACTGTTATGGGTAGATCAATCTTCAACTTAGACAAAATGTTATTAATTTCTATCTCAGCTCTAAGGCACATCTTTGGCAAGCTGAAAAATCTCTGTAAGATTGAAAATAGAAGTAGCAGATAGAGGTGGACTAGTAAGCATGATTCATTAAAAATATATATATTTTGAGATTGTTGAAATTACTTCTTTTTGGTCAGGCAAGAAAAAACATCTGGTTTAGATCTAGGAAAGATAAAACTTTGCCACTAGAGTATATGAGAGTCAGAATAATAATCTGAGATAGTTTAATTTTCATTGTGAAAGAAACAGACATAACTGATGTGGTGGCTAAGACACATAAATGAGCATGTAATTGTTACTTAGTATAGGTTTTTCTTGATCTTTTCCAGAAGACTGAGGAGTTAGAAGCTCCAGTTTGAGAAGTTGGAAGCTTCGACTTTATAGAAATAGTCTTCCACAAAAAGGCACATTGCTTGGTTTACCTGTCAGTTGCTTTGCATCTTAGTCTAAAGTAGATCTGAATTTCCATTTAGAGCTTGAATTCTCTGTTCAAAAGATTTTTGAATGAGTCTGACTAGAGCTGGATTTAAATTCCAATTTGAAGCATGAAATAGCTGTCAAGGAATGGTACACAAATTGCCCTTTTTCCTAAACTTTTTTGATTCATCAGAAATCCTACTAGTGGAAATGTTATTTGTACCAATTTGTAATCTGTTTTATTTAATGGAGAGGTGCATATTTTCTGTGCTAAAGGCAGATATTTAACTCTTTGCATGGTAGCTGCTGGGAGAAAGCTTTGCTAATTCAACTGAAAAGTGACTATATCCTTGATGTTTTTGAGACACTATAACATATGGGAATTAAATCTACAGGGGAGAGAAGTATTTTTAAAAATGTTGCATGTTTACAAATTTTTCCTCTGGAAAACAGTAAAGAAAGGATTTTTTGGTGATTCTCCTTATTTCCATTGATAGATACATCCCAAAATTGTTCTGTTTTAAAATGGAAACAATTTTTTTAGAATTTTATTTTTATTCTTTTTTAGAGAGGAAAATTGTTCTGCAGTCATTATTGGGCTGCATATGTTATTAATTTGTATATTCTTTCTGTCCTCCCAGACACATGGCTTTGAAGAAAGGTCCTCATTTTTTAATGACTAGTACCTAGATCAACACTTTTTTATTTAAAAGGTTCTTTAAATCATTAGCTCAAATTTCTGTGTAGAATGGATAGCCTGTAAATATTCCCTTCATAAAATAAATATATATTAAATTTTGGCATACAACCATGAGAAATATTTCTAGTTGAAGAGGTACTACAGAATTTCTCTCAGAATACCCAGTGGGGCATTAGGAAGCTTGCTAATTATTTTAGAAGGTATGCAAATAGTTTTTGGTTAAAATTGCTCCTTTCAGATTCTTAGTAGTGAATAAATGAGTTAAATTCTCTCCCCTGCATAGAAGTCTGGGGATGTGTAATAGACCATCAGACTTTGTTTGTTGACAAGCATTATTAAAAATGTATCTCATTTCAGTGTTGATTTAAAATAATTTCCAATACTATAAGGAAGAACATCAATATTTACTTCAAATATAATAGGTAAGAGGGAATATGATGGAGTCGGTGCCAAAGATAAAGAGCATAAATCTAAAATATTATGTGTGCTTGCTTTTTATAGACTATCTTTCAAAACTGCAGTTGTTGCATCCAAGAATTGAAAAACAAAACTGCACTAGATTGCATAAATACTCAGGGTCTTACCCAGATAAGTAATTTAATATAGTTTTTCTGTGTTTTCCTTCTACTGCTTCCAAAGCTCTCTACCGAGAAAGAGCCAAACCATTCCCATTTCCTAAGTTAAGCAGCTATTTGGTGATTGAAACTTTTAATACACTAAGCACTATGTGGTATAGCTGTTTGTATATAATTTAAAATTAGTTTTTTATTAAATACATTAAATTATGCATGTACTTTTTAACGCTTCTTTTTATCTTTTCTAATTGCTATGACACTGGACAACTGAATGCCCCATTTTAAGATTGCTATATATTGCATATAGTTGGACACAAAGCAGGAAATTTTATTTCATTAGTAGTTGCTTTTTCTTAAATTTAAAGTCTTAACTTCCCTGTTAATTTTTGCTAATTTCTCTGTCTAATAATATACCAGCAGAGCAGCAATGACCATGGACTTTCCTAAAGGCTTTTAAGCTCTAAAATTCAATGCTGTTATAGGCTCAAAGATCTTTAGATTATTGTTGCTCTCTAGGAAAAGCAGTTCTACGTACACAACCTCTGAAATGCAAAGTCCTTTGATACTGAGCATGGGAAAAGAATAATTTGGTTTAAATTTTGGAATGATAAAAAACTGACATACCCTATTTTTATTCCTGTAACACATCTAGAACAGACGTTTTTATGCCTGGTTTTTACTTCACACAGGAACAAAAACTCCAAGACCAAAAATATTCATGATTTTGTACTAAGGTCCCACATGAACAAACTGCAAGATTTTTCAAGTCCCAGAATGTAGGTTTTGGTTTGTTTTTTTTTTTATTGCTTCAGTTAATTTAATTTACTGAAGTTTAATTAGATGTCAATGAGCAATGATTTATGAGTTTTCCAGGTCACTTGCATACTATTTTTTTTCTTCAAGTATCCTACAATGGAGTAAGGAAAACTAAGAGACTTGAATAATAGAAAGCTTAAGCTTTTCTGTTTCCTGCAAGTGATGGTACAGAGGTATATTTTGATTAGCCATTTTGGTGTTTAAAAATAAATCTCCATATCAACAGGGCAGAACAATTTGCAATATTTCTTGGGGAAATGCAACAAAATTATTTTTTCTATTTCCATCTACAGGATTTCATAGAAGGTTTTGTTATACAGTTACATAATTGCCTTTTTGATTTAATAAATGCACTTTATATCTCTATTTCTCTTAATATCCACCCTTGTCTTGTTATCACTATGATGATAATGACCTGTAATAGTAAGAAAATCACAATGGTTTATTGTTTAAATCCTTCATAAGCTTATCACATTTCATTCTCTGTTAAGCCCACAAAGCAGAACATTCAGATTTTTAACCTCCACTTTTGTCGCATACTTGTAGAAAAATCACATCTATATATTTTCTTACACCGTGAAAATATATTAAAAGTAGAGAAAAAGAACAAAATAACTATCATGCTAGTCAGATTGTTCAAACAGTGGTTTAGTTTCAATAGAGAGACAAACATGTAAAACAGCTCTGAAAATAAGAAGAGAAATTAATATATATTAATTTAAAATTAAAAATAATATATTTTACTAATATATTAATGGTAAAAGGAATGGTAAGACCCTTTGTTCCTCGTTGGATGAGGGAGGGAACATAGTAACTGTGGATGAGAAGGTGGAAGTGCTCAACACCTTCTTTGCCTCAGTCTTTAGTGGGAAGATGGCTTGTCCTCAGGACTGCTGTCCTCCTGGGATGGTAGATGGTGTCAGGAGCAGAATGATTCCCTCCTATCCAGGAGGAGGCAGTCAGAGAACAGCTGAGCCCCTTGGATGTTCATAAATCTGTGGGCCCAGATGGGATCCATCCCAGGGTATTGAGGGAGCTCATCCCAGGCAGATGAGCTTGCAAAGCTGCTCTCCATCATTTACCAACAGTCCTGGCTCACTGGGGAGGTTCCAGATGACTGGAAGCTGGCCACTGTGACACCCATTCACTAAAAAAAGTGGGAAATAGGATCCTGGTAACTATAGGCCAGTTATCCTGACCTCAGTACCCAGTAAGGTAATGGAACAGTTTGTACTGAGTGCCATCACACAGCACTCACAGGGTGCCCAGGGTATCAGACCCAGCCAGTGTGGGTTTAGGAGGGGCAGGTCATGTTTGACCAACCTGGTCTCCTTTTATGACCAAGTGACCCTCCTGGTGGATGCAGGAAAGGCTGTGATGTTGTGTACCTGGATTTCAGCAAGTCCTTTGACACTGTTCCCCACAGCACACTCCTGGAAAAGCTGCAGCCCGTGGCTGGGACAGGAGCACTCTGTGCTGGGTTAGGAACTGGCTGCATGACCAGGCTCAGAGAGTGGGAATGGAGCTGCATCCAGCTGGGATCAGCACCAGTGGTGTCCCTCAGGGCTCTGTGCTGGGCCTGTTCTGTTCTATATTTTTATTGATGACATAGATGAGGGCATTGAGTCTTTCCTCAGTAAATTTGCAGACAACACTAAGCTGGGAGTGTGTTGATCTGTTGGAAGGTAGGAGTTCTCTGCAGAGAGACCTGGAACAGTTCAATAGATGGGCAGAGTCCAACAGGATGAAGTTTAATCAGTCCAAGTGCTGTGTCCTGCATTTTGGCCACAATAACCCCTGCAGTGTTACAGGCTGGGGATGGTGTGTCTGGACAGTGCCCAGGCAGGAATGGACCTGGGGGTGCTGGTACAGCTGACTGAACATGAGCCAGCAGTGAGCCCTGGTGGCCAAGGGCCAATGGCCCTGGCCTGGATCAGGAATGGTGTGGCCAGCAGGAGCAGGGAGGTCATTCCTCCCTGTACTCAGCACTGGTGAGGCCACACCTTGGGTGCTGTGTCCAGTTCTGTCCCCTCAGTTTGGGAAGGACATTGAGACACTTGGGCACATCCAGAGGAGGGAACGAGGCTGGGGAGGGGCTGGAACACAAACCCTGTGAGGAACAGCTGAGGGAGCTGGGGGTGTTCAGCCTGGAGAAAAGGAGACTCAGGGGTGACCTCATCACTCTCTATAACCCCCTGAAAGGTGTTTGCAGTCAGGTGGGGGTAGGTCTCTTTCTCCAGGCACCACTGACAGAATGAGACGACACAGTCTTAAGCTACACCAAGGGAAATATAGGTAGGATATTAGGTTTTTTTCAGTGAAAGAATAATAAAGTTCTGGAATGGTCTGCCTGGGGAGGTGGTAGAGTCACTATCCTACATATGTTTAAAAAAAGACTGGATGTCGCACTCAGTGCCACAGTCTAGTTGAGATGGTAGGGCACGGGTTGGACTCCATGATCTTGAAGATTTCTTCCAACGTAGTGATTCTGTGTGATTAAAAAAAAAACAAACAACTGCATCTTTGTGAAGCATCACAATTCCATATTCATTTTCAGGTTCACTCTTTTCCCTAAAGAATTAATGAATATGCATCTAAACATATGCAAATATTTAAATTAAAGTTGTAAATTAAGGTGGGAATTTTAAAATCAAACTATATTATTTTCGTTTTCTGAATCATTGTAGAAGTACTGTGTTTACCCATAGTATATTTTTCACTTTTAAAGAAGAAGAATTGAAGCTCAGTCTTTCACTTATCCTTTAGACTAAAGCATGATTAAAAAATGTATTATTGTATTTCAAGTATAAGAATGTATCCCAGAAACCTGAAGGTAGATTAGGTTACAGAACATGATTATATATAATCTTATATTCTAAATATGCCCTTGCTTTAAACCAAATTGTACCCCACCCCCATGTGGGGAAACAGATAATAGCCAAAGCTTTAATTATCCATATTCTACTGATGAGTTAACTAATTTTAAAGTTATTTTTAGAAAGGGTGGAGAAGAGTAGGATTTTAATTCCGTCGCATTCTGTGTACCATATGAATCTTTTTTGATGTTACATAGATTGCTAAATCATAAGTCCTGTGCTTCTCCTTTTTAGGCTGAACCAGCTGCTGCATTAGCTGTTCCTGCATCTTTTTTTCTGAGTTGAGTGCACTAAAGCCCTTATGCAACCTAATACTTTCTGTTCAGTGGGATAATTTTCTGCTGTTAGCTAAATGCACATTCTACTTCGCAGTAGGGCTTTTTCCAGTTCCTGTGGTGGAAGAAAGCAAATGTTGGTGATGCATTTTTTCACAGTCGTTGAATGGTTAACAGTCACCTTGCACATTCTTTGATTTTTTTACTATTACACATTCAGTTAATCAATTTTATATTTGGTATTTAATTTTATTATTCTGAAAGGCCTCTGCCTTGAAGATGGCCCTAATGCCCTATTTTATTTGGTTTCTATGGTGTTTAATACAAATGTTCTATGATTATTATAAACACTGTTTATATGTACATATGGATATTATTTACAAGATATTTAACATTAACATATTTTTCCTTTAATTTCAACATTCTTAATACTGTCTTAATGCTGTTATTTTCCAATGGGAAAAGTAATTTGCATACAACAAATAATATGAAAAAACAGTGCATAATGGAGAAAATTAAAGCACTTATTGAATATATCCTAAAATCTACTTCAAATTAGACTTCTTGAAAATATACATTATTCATATTTGTTTCAGCTACTTTAATATGTATTCTCTTGAGTCTCCATGTATTAAATTCCCTGACCTTTGTGCTGCCAGATTGTTAAGTGTGTCAATGAGCCCGTTTTCACATTTTGTGACATACAGAGTAGAGTATTTCTTACATAGGTGGTATCTTATTTAAGTTTAGTTACAGGCATCTCCTGAAGTTCTGAATGTTGCTTTAATATTTGTGTTGACTGCCCCTTTCCATCACTGATCACATCCTTCCATCTGCTTAAGATGTATTACTGTTCTGAAGAATGTTTTGTGTGAATTTTGAAAAACAGGCCCATCATTACATTGACAGTTTATAATTTACAGTAGATTTTGATGTTTCTTGAGGTGTGAGAAGATTTTCAGATCTGTAAAGGCATATTGTTGTGCTCAGAAAGTGCAGGAATGTTTGTTAAATCTTAAATATAGGCATAGAGCTGTCCTGAAGAGATATTTGAGACTACTATAAGTTTATTTTGCTTACAACTCATATAGTTTAGAAGACAACAATGATTTTTACTGGCATTACTGAAAGATGACAGGTTTCTTTTCTGAAAAGCATTGGTTTGGATTCTGTCTCCTGGAGCTGGTTCAGTTGCTTTCTGGACAATAACCCACTCTCCAAAGTACTATGGCAAGAGTTAGGCTTGAAAGTGTTTCCCTCTCAAAAAGGAATAGGTTGAGATTTTTTTTCCTTCATTTGAAGAAGTGAAATGCAATTACTTCTACACTGCCTCATGATGATTTGTTAAAGATGTGTTTGCTTGAAGAAAGCAGCAGTGTTTTGTAAACATAACAGCTCATGCAAATATTTATTCTTCTCTATAGCAAGGATTTGCTAAAGCTTCCTTGAGTGGTTTTATTTCTTTTAGGAAACTCAGGAAATGATGGGTTTATTAGTTTGTTGCATCTGCTGTTTGTTTTGTATGTTCATTTCCTGTTTTGCTTTGCAGGTGTCACCAAAGATGTTATAATGGTTCCAGCTTCACTCTTGCAGTGTTTTCCATTGCTGGCTATGATTTATAACACTTACATCTTAAACTTAATTTTTCGCTTTTTAGAAATCATCCTTTCATTTTGTACAATTATAATTTTGTTCCTTACAGACTTTTTTGCCTCCAAGCATGTCCTTTAAAACTCTATCTCAGGTTCTCCATGCAGTTCTTCATAGTCTCTTACATAACAATATTTCAACGAGAATTTATCTCTTCTTTCACAGTGATTAGATTTCTAATGTTCAGTTGCTGGTTTTGCAAGTCTCTTTAAAACTATTGCAGTACAAGCTGACAAAGCACATTTTTTACTCATTCTGGCCAATGTCATTATCTTTTACTATTCCTGTATGTAGTTGGCCATCCTTAAAAAAAGTCTGTCAGGTGTCTGGATCTATGCCAGTATGTCTTTCTTACAGTTAGGATGCAAAGATGCCTTTCATTGGAATTCTTAAATGGCTCTTAGGCTCAGGCTTGACATTTGTGATGAAACTGCAGCTTTCCCTGTGTCCATGGCAATAAAATTACATCCATTAAGATGCTCTGTGGTTACTATTCTTACCTGTTTCTTGGCAGAAGTGGGCACTTAGTTTGATTATATAATTAAATATTCACTTGAAAGATTATGACAAATAAACCTGATGCAGAGTCTGAAAAGCTCCATGCCTTAGAGCCATGCTCCAGACTTATTTCTTTCCCTACTTTTTTTTTTTTACACCCTATTTTGCTTTACAACTGTGCTGTGAAAATGGCCGGACAGACAACACTTTGGAGAATGGGATTTCCATTTCAGTTCTTTCTGAGGTGGTATGCTGCTGTAATCATGATCTCCAGGTCACAGACTTGAATATAAAGAACTGTAAGTTTGCCATCTATAATAAAAGAGCCACAAGAAACACAAAGTATTTGTGTGTGATCATATTCTCCTGTCCAAAGCTGTATTTCTAAATTGAGTGTGTATGTAGGCATAGGGGAGGGAGGCCTGCAGTCATGTGGTTTTTTTCTTCTCTTGGGGAGGGTGACAGCAAGTGATTCAGTCTGTAGATGCCAGACCCAGCACAGTGGTAGGAAGAAATATTAGTCTGTAGAAGAAGCATGTGCTGAATATGCGTGTACCTGATTTTTGTCTCATGCAGAAACTCTGTGACAAACCAACTACAGTGTGTCATCAATCATACTGAATCTGTTATCTGCCAGTTAAGCACATGATATAGAGTTGCTCTGAATGATCTATAAAGCAATAACAATTAATTTACATCTGTAAAATTATCTCACTGCTCCTTCTTCTTCTTAGTACATTTTTCCAACGTCTATGCTCCAAAGAAAATCATTCATCTTTCACTCAGTAATTAACCCCATCCAGCCTCCAAGGACCATGCAGCCCCTTGCTCACCTCCCCCCACCAGTGTGATCAGGGAGAGAGTCAGAAGAAAACATGGGGGTTGAAATAAAAACAGTTTAATAGGAAAAAGCAGAACCCCCACACACAAGCAAAGCAAAGCAAGGAATTAATTTACTCCTTCCTATGGGCAGGCAGGTGTTCAGCCACCTCTGGGAGAGCAGGGCTCCATCAGGTGTAACAGCGACTTGGGAAGAGAAATGCCAAAACTCCAAAAGTCCTCCCCTTATTCCTTCTTCTCCTACTTTATATCTGGATATGATGTCACATGGAATATCCCTTTGGTCAGCTGGGGTCACCTGTCCCAGCTGTGTCTCCTCCTAACCTCCCAAGAACCCCAACTTCCTCTCCAGCATGGCAGTGTGAGAAGCAGAAAACACCTTGGCTCTGAGCAAGGAGCCATGCTCAGCAATAACAAACATCTCTATATTATCAACCTTGTGCTCAGCACAAACCCAAAACACAGCCCCATATCAGCCACTGTGAAGACACTTCTACCTCAGCCAAAATAAGCACATACAGGTACTGAAATTTGGGACATGTCTTAGACGATATTTTGACCATGAAACTTGCTGTAATTATAGTCAAGATTTTGTATCCAGTAGTCATCTGTGGAAACACTGCTTGCTACATTGTTCAGCTGAGCTGGTTATTGCTTAATTGTGGGGCAAAACTGACTGTTGGCAACAATTTAATTAGGTTCTGAATATAAGTCAGTTTTAGGTTGTTTGGGAAATAAGTGATCATCAAATTAGATATTTTACTATCAAAAAGGTTAATAAAAATTAAAGTTTTAATTTACTGGAAGCTTCTTTCCTAAAAGGGTCAAGCAGAAAGGAGAAAAATGTAAACAGGTATATGAAGTGATTGTATTAAAACTTGAGAGGCTAGGCAGAAGATTTCAACTTGCATAATGATTTGATATAATGAAAATTTTTTATGGACTTAGGAGAATACATTTTATACACTGAGCTAATAATTTATAGTTTATCTAAAGAGTTTTGACTGTTTAATAGAATTACATATTAGTAATATCATACACATAAACTTCCTATTAACCTCCCCTGCTATTTCAGGGTACACTGTCCCTTCCAGTACTACTCCAGGTCTTAGGATTGAATACTCAGGAAAATGAGGAGATTTTAACAGTAACTGTCATCTTGGTTCTCCTTCTTCTTAGTTTTGGAGTCTATTTGAGGCTGCTTTTTTGTATTATCTTAAAGTTGCTTGCTTGCTGTTCCTCACCACTTCCCAAGCAAAGTTTGGGAATGTCATGCTGCCCTCCCTCAGCCCAGTTACCTGGAGGGTACAGTGACCACGTAGAGGTGCCAGCCCCTGGCCTCAGGTGCTCCCAGGGTGGAGCTGGTGTAGGGGGACACAGACATGTGGCCACCAGGCATTTCCTGCCATGGATAAAACCCATACTCACCAAGCCAGGGCCAGAAACGTCCTGCACTGCCAGCTCTGAGCCAAACCTCTGGCTGGTGATGGCAAACCTGGTGCTGGTGATGGCAAATCCTGCTGTCTGGACTGCAGAACAGGCTCCCCAAACATCCCTCTTGCCATTACTACCAACTCAAAAGGGAAGTCTTTCAAGACTTCAGGGCTTATCTCTGTGTGTGTTTGCAGTGTTGGATCTTTAATACTCACAATTGCTGGCACATAAAAGATTGCATAATTCTGCAGCTCCTTAAAATATTTATCAGCATGAGAATGTGATCCTTTGTGTTCAGAGCAAATGTTCTTTGATATTTTTAAATTATTTAAAAGTTTTACAGGAGTGAATGATAAATCTTATCATATATTCTGACACTGGTTTTCAACGTGTAACTGTCTTTCCTGAGAAATCATATTAAGAATAGAAGTGAAGAATGAATGCCAAAAGCTGTGATTTTTCAGAGCTCAAAACCAAGATAAGTAGGGGTTCAGCCTCATTCATTCTTATTCACCTAGACTCAAGACCTGCATATACTCATGTACATGTGCTTTATCAAATGAATGTGATACATATATAAACCTCATAATTTTACACAAAGAATATTAGAACAAACTGGGAAAATTATAGAATTTAATGCTTTTTAAACTGTTTTAAATACAGTAAAGTGTAGGACAATACAGTAGACTGAAATCAGTAACCCTTGGCATGAATATGTATTTATAAAGCCAGACTTTGAGATCTTGTTTTCTTGAGACTACTGCTATGAAGGCTATTCTACACTTTTTAACTTTTTTTCCTTTTTTAATTTTTTTTTAAATTGTATTGCATCACGTGAAAACAGTGATGTTTTCTAAGTTCTTTTCACTGTACTATAATCAATTTAGGAAACTTCAGTCAAAATAGCATTCCGAGGCTTCACTGAAAACATCCAGCACAAAGATTTTTTTCACTGAACAACACCAAGCAGGCAGAATTGCTAGTGCAATTTTTAGTAACTCATTTTCCTCTCTTCCTTTTCAGACTATGGCACCATTAAGAAAGTACTTGCCCCAATGAACCAGACTTCAAGCAGCTGCCTGCTCGAGGAAATTGAGCTCCTGCCGAAAAGTCAGCGAGAGCCCATCAGGAGCCTTCAGATCCTGCACAGCCAGAGTGTCCTTTTTGTGGGCCTTCAGGAACATGTGATCAAGGTCCCCCTGAAGAGATGTCTCTTTTACAAAACATACAGGTATGAAGAATCAGCTAGCTGTTTTTCACTGGAGAAGAATGCTTGCAGGGGTTGCAGAAAAATGGGAAGGATAAATGACTGCAAGTAGGAATCCAAATTAATTGTCTCTCTCAACAATGATTTCCTGTGTATACTGTTTATCAGAAGTGTCTCCAACTGCTTGATCTAACTTGTTAGGACTAGATGAGGCTCTCAAGGAATTATATTTGTATTGAAGTGTCATTATGCAGATTCTGAGTTGTAAAGTGAAACAGTAAGAAATGTTTTATATAGAAGACAGTTATTTGGTAAAGTTCAATATAGCTGCTGGTTTAATATATTCAAAGATTGTGGCTTGAACAAATTTAGGGTTTTTTTGCTTTGTTTTGTTTTTTTTAAGCTGTTTTATAAATGAATAAACAATGTCTCTGTGAATTCAGAAACAAATTGGATTGGATGAACTGGGAATCAAGAAAAGTGGCTATTTAAAGGTACTGTTGGATCAGCAAACTAATAAATATACATATGGTACTAGGTAAAAGGGCTATGCAGCCAACAGTTGTTCAATCAAAGAAAGAAGATAGCTTACAAATAATTACTTGGTTGTTTTATGATAGTCAAGGGATTTAAAGTTCAGCACACAATCTTTTTCATAGGGTGTCTGAAAATCCATCTGGGTTGCAAAACAGGCTATTAGAAATTGTTAATTTTGTCTAGTTATCTATTATCTTCCCTTTGATATGTGTGGTCCTGGTAATTCAGTACAGTTGTGTTACATCAGATAGACACTGAATCAGTCATAAGGTTTTGAGAGCTGTGGCAGAGGCATGTGGTTGTATTTTTAGATATTTTTAGCTTCACCTTGCTTAACAAAAAAAAGCTGGGCTTTTAAAGGAGGAAGAAAGGCTGCCAGGTGCCTCTTTTGGCTGCTACACTCAGGCTCTCAGGGACATTATCTGTGAGAAGAGGTATTAAACCTCCCATAAAAGGCAGTGTGACCATTCACAGGTAGAGACATTTCTGGCCATCACAAAACCACATAGCTGGCACAGAAGGAAAGTGACCACAGGACACAGGTGTAGTAAAGCTGTGGCTTGGTGACAGTGGAAGGACATTTCAGAGGGATCTGGCTCACCATGGGGATTGGTCCCATGCAGGAGCCAGTGAAAAGCTGCTGGGTTGGAAACAAGACTGAAGGAAAAGGTGTGCCCTAGAAAACAGTAGACCAGGGAAGGGTTCTACTTTTTACCATTCTTTTACCATTCTTTCTTTTTACCATTCTCTTTTACCTTTTTTTTGTTTATGCTGTCATGTCTCATATTTTTGGCATTTTCTATTGAAATAGAACTCTTGAAGCCCCACTGGAAGTCCTGCAAAGCTCACTTTAGGGAAAAGTTTTATATACAGGTCTTTGCTTCAAGCGTTTTGTTGGTTCTATTAGACCAAGTTTCACTTTCCTTGGGAATTCCATTTTTTCCCGGTTCAGAGAGTTGGAAAAGGATGTGTGGTGGTGAGCATTTACACCAAGCCTGTAGTCTACTTCAGACATTTCAAGGCTGGTGTCTCACTTTGTTTTCAGTGAGGTGTGAATGCCCAAGGTCCCTGATGCCTTGCTTCTCTCAGGACAATTCCCAAGGCGTGGCAATGTTATTCCAGCCGCAGGGCCCAAAAATACTTCTGCCCTTGCAGGGTAGGATGGCTGTTTCAAATCACAGACCCCATACATGGCTGGAGGCTATCCATTCCTCTCTCCCTTGTTTGAGCAGTGGGCTCTAATTGTCAAATTTTTGAAATTTCTTTTAGAACAAAAGAAAACTAAACAAAAAATATATAGTCTTCCATTTTACTGAAAACAGGAGTTAAACGCCTCAAATGCTGCTCAAATGATAATTTATTCCTTTGCCCAGAGGTATATGAAGTCTCATCTTCCCGTGGAATGACTTATTTAAAGGAGATAAAATGATTCCTTGCGGGGTTTTTCAATCATATCTTTTGTAGTTGTATGACTTCTCTTGTAGTAATTAAATATTCATTGCACCAAAAGACTTGCCATCTTTGCTTTCTTCTTGGTTAAAGAGTCCACCAGCAATTCTAGCTTTGTTTTTTGAAAAAGGAGAGGATTTACAGATGTGATCCAGACAAAAAAAGGAATTTCCTTGTCATCTATCATTAGGGACTCAGGTTATTTGGAGAATGCAGATGTAATCTTTCTCTCACTTATAATTTATTTTTGGTTTGACTAGTTTTTCCTGGCTTATGCTGGATTTTTTTTTTCTTTTTTGCATGTGGAGAGAGTACAAGTACATTACTTGGGGCTATACATTTCTCCAGGTGTTGAAACATCTTAAACTTGCTCATTGCATTTCTGGGTGCTTTCATACTCACTTTCTTCTATTATGTTGCTGATTGTTATTTCTGTACTGTAGCAATGGGTAAACAGAGTAATGGGTGAACCTTACTTAAGGTAATGTGTTGGAGCATAGTGGGGTTTTTTTTGGGTTTTTTTTTTTTTTGTTTTGTTTTGTTTTTTTTTTAATTATTTTATTCAATTTATTCACATTCATCATACTAAGGGCTGTATAACTGTGCCAAAGCTACATTCTGAAATTCCATCAATGTAACTGCAGTCTCTGCCCCAGATCAAGGACGTGTACTCTTCAGCACCACTTCACATAATTATTGAGGAATGGGGCATGCTTGTGCATGAATAACAGCCTTAAAAAAGTCAAAAGGTTGAACACGTGCTACCTCACCTGCTCATTTTGTGTCAATGGCAGTGCTCAGTGCCTAATCTTATCTAATCTCTTTGTTTAGGTTTCTTGCTAAGCTTTCAGACAATACTTCAGTCCCTCTGTTGAGCAGACTCTTTCATTAACTAATATCTCAATGTCAAGATAATTTTCTTGAGACTGTCCATTTAATTTTTTTTCCATTATTCCTTGTTTCATCTTCCCACAGTAGCCTCTAAAGCATGCAGTTGTTGCTTTTATTTGTAGTTTATTATTTCTCCTTAATAATCACTCTAATATGCTCTGCACATCATAAGTCTGTTCCTCCAGCACTTTTCAGTGGTGGAGGATCCCTGTGACCTGCTGCTGCTCTGGCAGATACTCCATCTGCTTCAGCACATGTCATGACTCTACTCCCATAAACACTGTTAACAAAGGCTCTTGAAAATACATTTGGAGGATATATATTTTTTTTAGTGTGTTTTAAGTGCTGTTTGCTGCACTTTATTACTGTGACAGCAGATCTTACCACGGGCAAAAGCTGTTGTCACAGCCATAGTTTGGGTTGCCCAGCACTTTCCATTCTGCCCTGATGTTTCCATCATTCATGAGTTGCCCATTCTGACTATTTGGATTTGGATTTGCATGGGGGCCAGGCGGAGGGTACCTCACACAGACTTCTGCCAGTGCCTGAATAGTTTGGAACATCCTGTCATAATTGTGCTGCTTTTGAGAGTCAGCTAGAGAAAAGTAATTTGTGATGTGTCAGTACTTTGGAGAATCAGTTCTCCAAAAAACCCTGCCATCTTCAAGGTGCAGAAAGCAGCAGTTACCCAAATTCAGTTCTCCTTGGGGAAAATCCTTAAGGTTTGATCAGTTTTATTATCACCTGGCTATTGCAATTCACATGTTTATCAAACTTTTACAGAAGTCCATCAATGATATTCACTGGAGATATTTTCACAGCTGAATTCTCCACGTCTCTGTACTTCTTCACAGCTGAGGAGGCCAAGCATGAAGCACAACTGACTTTTATATATCTGCTAATTAACTATAATGTGAGATAAATAGAATAATTATCATGAGAGGATAGCTATTAAACTCTCTCAAATTTCAGTTTCTTCATTTTGCTTTGAAGGTTCTATGCATCTGTAGTAAGGGATAGGACATGTAGTATGGGGGTAGAGACTGTCCCCTGAAACAAAAAAACCAGCTTCCTTTTGTTTGCAGCTGTAGCCTTCAAAAGCAACCTGGATGGCAGTGATTTTTCTGAGGCAAATTTGTCAAAGTTATACTTTGTACTGGCATTTTCAGTGCATTAGTTCTGAAAGGACAATGAAAGGCTGTATCAGCCCAATGTTCTTTAAAATCTTACCAAGCAAGGGTCAAGGATTGGTATTTTCTAATGGGTATTTTATGGAAGATAGGTTTCACACACTTGAAAGGCTTGAAAACTAATCTTACTATGATGTTATGTCTAAGTAAATAAATCATGTCATCTGCTAAAAGCTGTACAAATAGTGACTTCTCTGACATTCTGGAAATTTTTTTTTGAGTTTTTTTTTTTTACAAAATATGTCTAAGATGCTACTGGGTCACAAGTTGTCTTGCTAAGAAATGTTATCATAGCTATTCTCCTGTAACTTACCTTTTGTTCTTTGAACTTCTTTATTCTTATTTTGGTGTCTTTGTGAGCCATCAGTTAAGCAGTCTGGACATACACAAGAAAACTCTATCAGCACAGTGCTAAAAAGGGTACTGAATTAGCTGACAGAAGAAAACAATACATTTTATTTCATTCCTAGAACTCCAGCAAGATTATGGGATTAGGTATTTCAACTACTTTTGCATTCCTTTATTTTGCCTAGCTGATTTTGCATCCTCAGAGGTACCCTCACACTCAGTAGGAACTTGTTTTCCTGGTAATAAACACTCCATAACATTAAATAGTAAAATAATTATTCCTATATACTGATACTATAGAAGTTAAAAACAAGTGTGTGTTCTAAACCATTCCTAGGTGCTCATGTGTCCAGAAGAGCTCGCCAACAAATGGAATTGAAATTGCTATTTGGAAATAATCATTCCAAAGTATTTATTTTTTTATATTCAGGTGGATTTTCTGATTTCAAAATATGCAGGCTTTATTCCAGTTTAAATATGAGAAATCTGCTGCTGCACTATAATGTCAGAACCACATGAAGACTGATCTGAGTTAGTGATTCCAGAGAATTATTCCAGAATCAGAGTCCTCATAAATTTCCCAGACTGAGATAAACCATACTCCTGTCTGCAAGTCTAGATTATAAGCACATATTAAAAATTACAATTCTTTTTTGGGTTATTAGATACACTGAAAAATTATCTTCATTTGGTGTCAACCTATGAACACTATTAAAGTCGGCAGAACTATCAGATAAGCACAATTGCAAGTTTGTGCACTCAAAAGAAGTACAATATTAGTCCCATACTGCAGAGGGAATAGCTTGACCCCTTCTGCCTCTGTAAAGATGAAAGCTTTTGCAGGAGGTGTCTGTCTATCTGTCCTGCAAAATGCATCAGAGACAAACTGTTCATTTACATTTTGCTGCCCCTGAAATATTTAGTGACAGCTCTTCAAAGTGTGACCTATGTATGTATGAATATACGTGTCTTGTAAGCAGATGTTTTTGTCAAACAAGAATTTTACAGACTGCTCCCAATTTATTTCTTGAAAGAGCCTTACGAGGGAAAGGAAAATGTCTTACCGGTACAGGAAAGGGTTAAGCAGTATTCTGAATATTTCCATCTTACCTTGAGCTACTAGGGATTTTATAAGTGTGTCCCTAATATTTCTGTTCTTCTGCATCATTCATTTGTATCTTTAGATGCCTGTTCTTCATTGCACACACATGTATATATCTATATAGCTGCAAACCCAGTAGTAATGAAAACACTGATAGGTAACCTGTTTCTGGTATCACATTCATGGATTAATTCAGGAATAGATAGAACTGTGCATCTGGAACATGAGACAGGCTTATAGCTTGAGTTTTCTCTTTGAATTTGCAGTAATGAATCTGTCATCTGCAAAATAAGATGGTGACCCCGGTTCAGTCCCTGATACACAAAGTGTCAGGTCACATTTGATGGTAATTGGGACTATGTAGGCATGGATATTTCAGTAAAAATTATTGAAAGGGTCAGGAGACTCAGTTCTTTGAAATGCTGTGTGTAGGTAAAGACAGAAAAATGTTTCTTGAACAGTCTTAGAAGATGCACCTCTTGTATTCATATATATTGTATGAATAAAATGTTACAGCTCAAGAGAATACCTGATTAGTACTTTCATAATAAAATGGGAATATATTCTCCCCCTCAAAAGAAATCTAAAAATCTCTTCCAAATTAATGGTATTATGATACCGTTTTTAAACTTAAGGGGGTTTTTGTTCAGATTACACAAAAATTATTTTTAGTCCAATACTCTAAGGGATTTTTAACATATTTTGCTCTGGGTTGTGTTCAGTTCTGCCTTACTTTCTGACTCAAAAAGTCATCTCAAATACAACTGAAGCAGGACAATTTTGCTGGCCTACTTGTTGATAATTATAAAATATCTGATGAAAGAACCTGTTTTTACTGACTTGCTTTGGAGTGAGCTGGGTTACTGTTCAGTTAGTAGTCAGTCAAAACCCATTGCTAAAGTGCAGCACCACTGTCAGCAGGCAAACTGAGTCACCACTGCCAAATGAGTGCCTTGCAGGAGACACACTCTGCTGCCTATCATTTACATTTGGTAAAAAAATCTGCAGTGACAACAGAGAGCAAAATTAGAATCAGTCAGGAGAAGCCAAAAGCTGTTGAATGTTTTTGCAGAGGGTGCTGACTTGATAGGGAAGTGGCATCGAGAGTCTTCGAATGAACCAGTTTAATTTTATCCCTGAATTTGCTTCCTGCACAAAATTGCCAGTTTTAGCAGTGCTAGGACAAATCATGTGAATTCTTAGAGATGTGAGCTGGTGCCCACTGGGATTAACAGACAAAACATTAATTCTCTGCTGAAATTGAGATGTAAGGTATACTTCCAGAGACAAGATGACAAAATATATTATCCAGCTCTGCTATTTGCCATTTGACAGTCTGAAAGGGCCCTGTCAAATGAAAGACCTAATATCTACTTTAAAATTTATCTAATTTTTCAACAGTAGCATCTAAAATAGCTTTAATTTAGACAGAGATTGGGGAGGACAAGGAGAAAAAGAAGTGTAGTGTTATCTGATTTTTGACTTTCCTTACTTACATAAAATTGACATAAAGTTGACAGACATGTATAATTTTTTTTTTTTTTTGTTATTTCGTGTGCACATTGAATCTGCTCCTCTTACTGTTGTCTCTTGGGAGAAAGATTCATGGAAAAAGAGTTAAAACAGCATGAAATTTTTCTAAGGACACATAATTGCTAGTTTAGAATAGTCCCTTTATATTTCACATAGTTCTGATATTTTTATACTTGCATGCTTTATTTTATCTGATTCTTTATCTGTTAACTTCTTTTGTTATCTGTTTCTTTGTTTTATCTAGGCATAGTAGATAAAAATAATTAGCTGCTATTACTCACACATTAAATCAAAGGAATCATCCCTCAAAGGAAAGAAGATGGTTTTAAGAGGTGGCATAATTAGGCATTAAGGATAAAAACTTACCCTCATGTTACCTCTCTTCTTTTAATTTTAAAGAAACTATGCCTGCTTTTCAGAGATATAGATGATGTGAAAAAAATAAATAATAAAAACCTCTGAGATGTGAGGCACGGTAGAGAACAGGAAAGAATTTTTGTGCAAATACCCGAGAACAGGGCAGCTATTTAAGTCAAGTCCTGCCACATTTCATGAATATGTCTGACACAGAGAGCTGAGGGAGGTTGAAGACACTAAACTACAGTTTTGTAGGGGTTTTTTTTTCTGTCTGGATATAAGATTTAAAAAGTTAAACTTTTTACAATATGAGACTTGGATATAATAATGACTGGGACATTGAATTAACACTTTAGTGAATAAACTAGTTTCTCATGTGAGGAGTATTTCTTTGAAAAAAATTATTGTTGCTTTGTTTGGAATAGTTTATATGTTTAGAGGATTAATTTCTTTATTGTGGTGTAAAGAAAAAGGTTATTGAACAATGCTAATTCCTGTAATTAGTGGAGGAAGTTATCCTCTTGTCATCTGCATGAGGTTAGCTGAGTTATTAACTTCTTAAAATGATAATTTTCATGTGCTCATGGATCTTCTTAACCAAATTCTGAAAAGATTCACCTCATTTTACCTTGCTGGAGAGCAATCCAAACCTGGTCAGCTACTGAAAAAATTCACAGGGTGATAAGAGATTTTGTCGTAGCAGTACAATAACTTTTTTTTTCTTCCATGGAACTAGGATTAGTTCTAATACCAGAAAATTGTAAGGACAGTCAAAATATCTTTCTAGTATTTTACTTAAAACCTCTGAGTGACTTGTAATGAAAGGTGCAAGTTGTTTTGATTTGCTTGAATTGAAGGTAAAGTGAAAACAAAAGCAAAAGAGAAAATGAGGTCTAAGACCAGACTGGGAGAAGGATCAGCTTACTCCCACTAAAGAGGGAGTAAGGCTTTAAGTGAAAGGGTATTTCAAAAGACTTTGAAATATTTTTGTTTTTAATAAAAAGTTTCTAAATCATGATAATGGAGTTTATAAATATGAACACTTTGAATTTAGAAAATTTAGCACTTCGTCTTTGAGGCACAAGTTCTCATTTCAGTATTATCATTGCTAACATTGCCAGTTGTGCATGATGTCAGCCTTTAATTTGTTTTTGTGTTCTTTTCTCAAACACATCCTTTATCAGAGGTACTCAGAAGAACACTGGACAGCACGTCTTGCAAACTCTGGAAGACCAAGACACTTAAAACTTTCCATAATTTGTATGATTATTCCTTCTCACTTTCTAGATAGTTAAATGGAAACATGTGTAGCCTGAGTTACAAAAATGCTAAGTACTCACAGCTGCAGGAGCCAACAGTGAAAACTCTCTTCTGAACAGAAAATTCTACAAATCAAAAGCTTTATCTTTGAGCTGCAATCCTAATTAGGAGTACCCATGGAGTTTTGACTGTTATGCCTCTAACATTGTGCCCTTTCTGCAGAAAAGAACTATGCTCCCATGTGGTACTGGCAATCCCCATTACCAATGTGGAAATGAATTATTTGAAATTTATAATTATGGTATTTTGGAATAATACTCCAGGGAATTAGTAAGTCTGCGTTTGGTCAGGTGTTAACATAGAAGTACATGAGGAATACCAGAGATAAATAGAAATATCAATAAAACATATAGTAGTAGTAATACTAGTATTAGTTGGGACAGAATCAAAGAACTCTTGAGGTTAGCAGGGTTCTCTGATGGTTGTCTGATCCAATGCTTGCTGGGCTGTCCAGGGTCATGTTTGAGTGGCTTTTGAATATATCCAAGGAAGGAGATTCCAGAAGCTCCCTGGGCTATCTGTGCCAGTGCTTAGTCACAGTTTCTGCAATGGTGCCTCCTGATGTTGAACCCTCCTGTGCTTCAGTTTGTGCCCATTGTCTCTGGTCCTGTAACTGGGAACCACTGAAGACCCTGGATCCTCTTCTTTGCATGTTCTCTTCAGGCTTTTATACATATTGATGAGATCCTCTCTGAGCCTTCTCTTCTCTAGGCTAAACAGCTCTCCCAGCTCTCTCAGCCCCTCTTCATTGGAGAAATGCTCCAGTTGCTTAATCACCTCTGTGGCCCTTCAGTCAACAGATGTGATGGGAACAGAATATTAAAGAGAGAAGGATAATGCCCATGGATTTGAGTTGAACAAAAATGACCAGTCTAACATTTTTTACAATCTAGACAACATGTTTGAATGCATTATTTTTATGTGTAATTTTTAGATATTCTTACAAATGTTAAACCAGTTATATTGTTCTTCACTATAATGGGAGTTCCACCTCCTTTCTTATGGATCTTTAGCTGTGAAGCTGCAGACCTATTGCCTAGACTGTTAATGCTAGACCTCAGCAAGAGAAACCTGCTTATTTCTTAGAGAAATGAACTTCTAGTTTTGTACAGGGGATCTTTCAGAGTATTTGAAACTGGACTACCATCCTTTTCTGTAATCCTTTTCTTTCCCTCCTCATGTACCACTAAGAGAGTGCTGAGGACAGCATGTGATATTTAAGAGGTGTGATGCCAGTGCTCCTTTGAGCTAACTTCCAGAGATTTTATACAAGTACAGAAAATAGATTAGAAGGTTTTCTAATTAATTTTCAAGGAGCAGACTTTGTCCTCCAATTTCTGAAAAAGATGATATCTACAATTCCAAAACTGACAGAAAAGACTGTAACTCCTGAAATTTTTACTTGGAGCAGACAGTATATCCTCTTTATGAATTTCTGTAATTGTCTCGTAATTAAGTTCATCAACCTGTCTGGACAACATACCATGCATGCAGAGGGAAATTCAGCTATGCACTTAAAAGAAATGCTTTGTGTAGTAATTTGAATTAATTTTTCCTCTGATTTTGGTAATTTTGTCTGTGCCATGCCTCAACAGGGATCAATTTCACTATCTGCCTATGAAATACCAAGAGATTCTACATAGTTATTTAGAAATCTTTGGTCAGTACAAATCTAATGAAGATGAATGCCCTGGTTATCTGACTGGTTTTCATCCACAGTGCATGCATTGGATCCCAAGACCCTTACTGTGGCTGGGACATGGTGATGAAGAAATGCACAACGCTGGAAGAAAGTCTGAGCATGAGTCAATGGGAGCAAAGCATTACCGTGTGTCCAGTAAGTCCAAAAAACCTTTGATTCTCTGTGGATTTTATGAAAATGAGCTGACATGGATTTTTCAACCTCAGAAAACTGCATTTAATGCCATTTCCCCTAGGTTTTCCTGTCAGATTTTAGCAGAATACCTAGGGGATTTTTTTTTCTATTTCTTATCTAACTACTTAAAATTATTCAGAGTAATTTCAAAGGCTGGTTGTTTTTATCTGTAATGTTTGTTTTCCCATCTTGAAAACAAATGTTTTCTAAGATAAGTGATATTGACATATTTTTCTCTGCAGAATTTTTCTCCATTATGTGCTTTGAAAAAGTTTAATCACTAATAGTATAATCTTTTCTTTTAGGATTATTGCTAATATAAAAAGCCAAATAAAATCTTCTAAAGTCTATGAATTGGAAGGCTGAATTCTATGAGTTAAGTCTCACCCACATTAAAGACAGAGGTGATAATTACAATAAATGCAGGGTTTATACTTACAGAGGCTTAACACTTCTCTTTGAAAATTATTTTGAATAAGTTCAATATAATATAAAAAAGCACCAACAAAATTGATTTGTATCTCTCAGTTTTAATTTTATTCTGGTGTTGTTTTAATATTCATTCTTTCCCCTCACTCCAAAGCATGCAAAAAGAGGGTTAAAAAGTATCTTTCTTGTACTATTGAGCTTTTTTTTTTTTTTTTTTTACATTCTTGCTGATTTGTCCTTCTGCCCATGAAGACAGAGCCATTCCAAATCAATTTTCCTTTCATTCTTTGTAAGGACTTCTTGATCTTGTCCCCACTCACCAGTGGGACACATGCATCATGGCATTCATGTTCTAATCTCCATGTGTTTACAAGCTCCCTTTAACATCTTGATGACACTTCTCTCTCCTAAGCTGGGCTTAGTTTAGTGACCTAGAGATGTGCAAAATCAGTATAAAGTTCTTGCAGCTTTGATTTGTGCTTTCTACATGTGTTGCAACAGCCTCATAGATACAAACACTACACTGGTTCTGAGGGCCTTGAGAATGTGCCTTTGTCTTCTGACTGTGTTTGACATTAAACAGGAATTTTTAAAATATTTTTTTCAAATTTTTAGCACTTTTAAAAAATGTTTGTGTCTTGTCCTGTCCTTTGCATCCACCTTCTCACATAGAGGAAAAATAAAATAGGCCTGTGTTGAATTCATCTGCATTAGCATTTGAGCTAAAGTCAGAAGCAAATTTGGGGAAAATACTGTGATTACTGAAATGCCTTATTTTGTTGGTATTTGCATGGGTAGTCAGTCTGCTGTGCTCAGTCTTTGAATTGTGGCACTAGGCCTTACTTTGTTTTGTAGATATAGAGCACAAGGCCAAGATGGGGCGGAGGGAGGAATAATTCAGAAAGCATAATTCCATTCTATTCCCTTCAACTGGAAAAACAATTATTTAGTATCTATTATATTCCTTGTGCATCAGATGAGGCAGTCTAGTCAAAACAGGGAAGCACCTAAGTCTTGCTTAAAATTTATCCATAGCTGTGAGAGTTATGCTGCTGATCTGAGATTCAAAGACCTAGTGAACCTCCAAAGAAATTTTGCCCTTGAGCAGATTGAGCTTGCATAATATAAGAAAGATTTTAGAATTATCTATCTAAATTGAAAAGTGTGGGTTTATGCCTTTACAGTTTTAAAGCCTTATACACTAAGTAACACATTATTAAGCAGATTGGAAAACTTCATAGAAACGTTCCTCTAAACACAGTATTCTGGAAAACTGCAATCAATTACAATTTTGCTTAGCCAGGCTTTAAAATACTTGTTTTTATAGCATTTTTTTGTGCTGTGCTCACAGGATATAAAAGCCAAGATGTAATTAATTTAATTTTGTAGGCAACTGAGCTATGTGCATCCTTAACATATGCTAGATATATTCAAAACACTGTTGCAGGCAGAACATAACAGAATATTCAAAACATAGTCTCCCTCTTTTGGTCCCAATTGCTTCCAATATCTTAATTTCCAGTAATATTACTCCAATCTTTTTAACATTGTAGAATTTTTCTTAGATTAATAAATGGCCAGTTTCTTCTAAAATTGGATCATAGAGACTTCTGTTTATACAATATTTTAGTCCAGGATAAAAAATGTGACCAGTTTCCATTGAGAAATTATTTCCTACTGAATTATTCATATGGCTGAGTACTTATAGGCATGTCATGGTAGAGGAGAGAGGTGAATAGGAGAGATGGATGAGTGTCTGTGCTACCATCTCTGGAGTTTGGAGATCAGTTTTGAAAAATATGGTTATTTTGGTTATCTTGCTCTGATTTAATCCTCAGTTTGATTTTTAGGCTATTGTTTCAGTTGGCATGAGTACAGCGATTATGTATAGATATGGAGACTAATTAATGCTATGGCACATGTATCCACTTTGACCACTTTTTCCAGCTGGTCATGTATCCCTATTATTCATCCAATAATTTTTATGGCAATGAAGGTTCATTGTTTTTTTGAAATATTTTCCAGTGGGACAACTTGCAATCCGTCACTTAAAAACATGCTGATATTATCTAGGAGCTTTTACAAGGAAAGTAAAAATTATTTAAAAAAATGTTTTTCAGGATTTTGGTTTTGGTTGTGCTTTTGGTTTTGTTTGTTTGTTTAATAGAACATTGCAACATGAAATGGCTGTATTTTTACAGTTATTCTCAGAGAAACTGTAGTATGGGATCTGACTTTTTTAGGAGCTTCAGGAAGTTCTACAGACTCACTAAATTCTACAAAAAGTAATCTCACACCAAATATCTTTACAGAGTTAAAAACTGTGACCTTTTCTCAGAGTGCAGAGACACAAAGCAGGAAGGTGAGGTGGGTACAGAGAGACTTGAGACAAAGATGAGTATTTGGAGGACATTAAGGAGGAAAGGTCCGAAGGTATCTGCAGAAGGGAAAGGGTGACAAAACCAGGGTGGTAGAGAGGGAAAGCAGAGTGTAGCCATGCCAAGATGGTCTGACTGACTGTGATTTTTCCCTGGAGGTGTCAGATTGTGAAAGGTTAATGGGCATGGATTCTGGTGAGGGCTGCAAAGGCCCCTCGTTGGTACATTTTGCTTTCCTGCAGTTGTATGATGAAATTGGTGGATATTACTTCTGAAAGGGAGACAGGCACTGAGAGACAGAGCAGGAGAGTCAGGGGGAACAGAAGAGACCCCAGCGGCATGATCTTTGCAGATAAAGGAAAAATAATGAAGGAAGTGAATATGTCATCAGTTTATCTTTTTGAGTTCAAACTATGAGCTATGTTTTATGTGTACTTTCTCTGCCACTTAATGTGTATCATGGTAACCATCAACAACTGTAACCTTGTTAACCATAGAAAAGCTTTAGTTTATAATTATAGGAGCAACAATAAAGATGTTGATGCAGCACAGAAACAGAAAGCAGTAAAGGCATTTCTACGTCTCTGACATAATTAGATTGGGGACATAGAATTGTTAGTCTGTGGGCTATAAGTATTTGTTAGACTAGCAGTGTAAGAGAGAATGAGTCTGCTTGTCACTTAAAAGCAAGTATTTCTTGTCTTACAAAGCCCAATAATGTAAACTCTACATGAGCAAAGGTTGGTGAGTTATTTTCAATAAATAGCTGTCAACAGATTTTGAAATGATGAATTATGGTTATGTCAGTTGTAGCTGACAGAATATATGCATAGCTGTTCTTGCACTAGTAATACTTGTGAAAAATAAATGGTGGGAATTGTAATTAGTAGTGAAATTATGGTATTTTTGGCACATGGAGAGAATCAGCCAACATCCAGAGTGTCAGTGGAAACATGCCTTATGTTGTAATTGAATCTCTTGTACCTTCAAAGTATTCATGAAAGAAAATAACTAAAAATAGTAAAGGAAGTTACCACTTCAGATTGATTATGACAACCTACAACTGTAATTCCTGTTTCAATATATAAGCAAATATTAAAGTGGATTAAAAATTACTACAAGTGACACATATTTATTCTCACTAAGAGTGAATTTAAATGATACTTAGCCTGCACTTCTTGATGCTGTTGTCTTGACTGAAAGTAACATACAGCAAAAAAAAAAGACAAATTCCTTAATATTTAAGTGAAAAAGTGGCCATCATTTCTGTTTAGGATCACAGATTTGTCAAGAATAACACCTTGCTAAAAGAATATTATGAACATGTGTCTTTGCTGGGAGATGAATTCCCCATGTCCTGCCCCATTTTCTTTAGAAAAACTCATTTTCTATCTCTTTTTTTTTTCTCATCTGGGCAATGAAGATTCATATTAAATATGTTACAGCTGCTTGATGGAAACATTCCAGTCAAGATGAGAATGATCTGAACCTTCCAGCCAAAGGTGTTGAGAACTGAATTCTGTGGGAGCAGACTTTCATCATGTAGGGTTAGGTGCTGCTTGTTGGAGATGACTCTAGGATTTATACATATAATTTCATGTAACATTTGGAGACTTTCATATTTAAAACCACATTTTGTCCTAATGAAATGGTGCTGTATAAGATGCCTCAAAATCTGTTGGTTTTTTTCAAAAATGACACTCATCTTCAAGCTTTGAGTTTAATCCATCCAGTTTTGTTACCCTGGACTGTTTCAGCATCTGTGTTTAGAATCACAGAATTGTTTAATTGGAAAGAAACTGAAAGATCATATAGCTTCCCCCTGCCAAGGGCAAGGACAGCTTCCTCTAGATCAGGTTGCTCATCCAGCCTGGCCTTGAACAATTCCACGGATTGGGCATCCACAGTTTTTCATGGAAACCTGTTCCAGTATCTCAACATCCTCATAGAGAATTTCTTCTTCATTTCTTCCTTATCCTCTGCTGGTTCTTCCTTTTGATCTTGGGTTTTACAGTCAGTCTCCAGGTTCCATTTTCACTGGAAAATTTTAGGAAGTAGGGAATACAGATGACAATCGAGAGGTGGGCAAGCATGGTTGTGAAGGGTAGCAGTTAGTTGTGATTTCTGTTATTGCTATGGTGGTGGCATCCAGTGGCTTGGATTGGTCAGAAGTTATGGAAATTCTGCAACTACAGGAATTATAAGGGGAGATTACTGTCTGGAAGATGTATCTCTCCAGTGAAGGCTGTTTTTGTTGGTGGCTGAAGGCTGAACCTTCATGCTCAGCAGAATAAAGAGGTTGTGTGAAGGAACTGTCAAGTCTCAGGTAAGCTTTTCTGTTGTGTTTGCTTCTAGATGAGGAATCTGACAGTGGATGGGCATTTTGGAACGTGGTCCCAGTGGAAACCTTGCACCCACACTGACGGTGCCAGTGTTGGCTCCTGCCTCTGCAGGACACGTGTGTGTGACAGTCCTGCTCCTCAGTGTGGAGGATGGCTGTGTGAAGGACCAACCATGGAGATTGCCAACTGCTCCAGGTATGCCAGACAATGTCAGCTTCTACCACTTGTGGTTTAAAAGTTTTCAACTTAATCAGAATAAAGCCTACCCTTTGAAATCTCCTCTGAAATCTACTGATCCAATTCTGTGCATGAAAGGGCAAAGTGGGACATTGGAAAGTTTTCTCAGACTTAGTAGGAGAGAGAATGAGTCCGAGAGCAAGGAGTCATTTCAAATGCTGTGTACCAAATAATGTTATCCTCAGGTAATTTTAACAAAAGTTCTGAAAAAAAAAATCAGTGTTATAATATCCAAAGTATGATACTTTTTCTCAGTTCTATAACTCATAAAACTTTCTTTTCTGGAAGTTACTGTCTTAATTTTTTAGAGATCTCATATTACCATTGTAATCTTCCATTCTGCCTTGGAAAAATGTTTTCATTCTCTCTTTCAGTTGTATCACGATAGCAAGTTCTATTATCCGTCTGTATAGAACTCTTTAGCTACTCTTTTGCCTTCTTCAGGAACTTAACCACTCCCAGAGAAAATAAGTGGGAGAAGATAATTTCAAAGAGACTCAGAACATTATGTATTTGGAACTGCATCAGAAGTTCATATTTAAAATATTATACGCATGTATTATACATATTTTAATTGCAATATGAAACATATACTGGTGAATTCTGCTTATTTTCAGTGATTATGGTTTTTGTCTTTTTTTTTTTTTTTTTTTTTTTTTTTTTAGCATCACAATCACATCATGATAGTGGATAAAAGTGATTACATTTCTGCACCATGTAGCTGCAAGCTCTGTAAGGGAAATAGTCTATTTTAGGAAAATTATTAAAAATCTAACTATGTATTATATTGTTAGATCAGGTCAGGACAGTGATAGAAAAGATAAGGATGCTGTGAGATACTGAAAAATCAAACAACAGCTGTCAGGTTTAGAAGGGAATTTAGAATGTGATTTGGGACTGGATTTGCATTCTACCTTTGGCATTACACTACTGCCATTTTAGTAAGGCACTGTTTTAACTTTTGCTTTTATGATGAAACATCAAAAGCTCAATAAAGTTGAGTTTTATTTTTCTTTAAGTGTGTTTGTGTTCTACCAGTACAAAACTTTAAACTAGCCATATAAAGCTTTGGATAACAGCTGAAGTGCAAAATTTTTTTTTATGGCCTAGGACAAGATATGAAATTCCTTTTCAGATGTTTGGTCTATAGTATTTTTTCTAGGGTGTATTGGAGGGGTCAGGGGTCCTTTCCAAATGTTCACAAATGCAAGGTACAGCATGTGAACTCTCTTTGCTTTTTTGTTACATGGCAGGCAAGGTATTGACATCTTATCAGAATAACCTGTTGAAATTGAGACCTAATGCATTTTAATGTTTACTTTAGTGTCACAGAGTCTTTTAGGCTGGAAAAGATTGAGTCCAACAATGAATAAGCACTGCCTAGCCCACCACTAAACCATGTCCCCAAGTAAAACATTTGCAAGTCTTTTAATATTCCAGGGATGGTGACTCCACGATTTCCCTAGACAGCCTGCTTCAATGCTTGGCAACCCTTTTGGTGAAGGAATTTTTCCTAATATCCAATCTAAATCTCTCTTAACACAACATTATGCCATTTTCTCTCATTCTGTCCCTTGTTAAAATCAAGAGATCAACACCTGGGAGAAGAAATCAGCTCCCACCTCATTGCAATCACCTTTCAAGTAGTTGTAGAGAGAAATATGGTGTGCTCTGAGCCTCCTTTTCCTCCAGGCTTTTCCTCCACTTTCAGACAAGGTAGCAAAATTTGACATTTTAATCTCCCTGAAAATGATATGTAATTTAAAGTCATCTTCAGAACATTGATACAGGAGTTTGTATATGTAGTTTACCCAGAACAAAGTGACCAAAAGCAACTAAATATCTTCATATCTTTGTAGTTCTTGTGTAAGGAGGTAATTTTAGCAGTTGCTGATTACAAAGCATGGAATGAGGAATATCAGAGCACCTTTTTTTTTGGTTCAGTATTCTTGAAGAAATGGAGCACGATGCAGTACTAATGACTTCTACAGAAATATTGATAGGTCAGATTCCGCTGTCAGTCCCACCTAATCAGCCATTCGCTATGTATAACAGATGACAGAGCCTGAGCTTTTTATTCTACCAGAAATGGAGGCTGGACACCGTGGACTTCTTGGTCACCTTGTAGCACCACTTGTGGGATCGGCTTCCAAGTTCGGCAGCGCTCCTGCAGCAATCCAACCCCTCGGCACGGAGGACGCGTCTGTGTGGGACAGAACCGGGAGGAGAGGTGAGCCACCTTTTTCCTATTGTCTTAACTTTTATTTTAATTTCTTATTGGTATAATAACATTATTTCTTATTGTTTTAATTTCCTCTGCCCAGCTGTATTCCACAGGACATTTTCTCCTTTATTTGCCTTGGTTTTCCCTTCCCTCTCCTTTCACTCTCTCTTTACCTTCACTGCTGTACAGTACAATATTCCCATTAACAAAGCTGTGGGTCTGCAGCAGATCTTTCATCTTTTGCTTAGCTTCATCCCTCCTGAGGCACCTGAGAGCTCCTGGTAGTGCCAGAGATTTGTGCTGAAGCAATGTGCTGCTGTCCCTTGAGACCCTGAAAATTGATTCTCCTTGAAAATTGATTGCACTGTTTGAATTTTAACTCATCCAGCCTCAAGACCTGGAATTCTGAGCAAAATATAATAAGGTCACAGCACAATGTTACTGATGCTGTGAGTTCATTTTTTTCTGTTGTAAATGAATTAAGCATTTCTAGAACATGAAAGGAAGTTTCAAGGGCTTTGTTTCCTATTCAATTAATATAACACACCTTCAACTCAGATATCTTTAGTAAGGTTTCAAGTTTGGTGGGTTTTTTTTAATTGTTTGTATATATTTTTTAACCCCTGAGCAGACCAAGTTAGTACCAACATACTGTTTTGGCACCAGACTAAGTATTTTGTCACTAGCTCAGAATGTCAAGTTCAGGCCTTCCATTCTGTTTTACATGCACCCTAATTACATCTCTGATTTATGTGGACCCTACATACATCTATACTTTTTGTGTTTGCACAAATTGAATAATAATTAAATATTTCTTTAAATCAAGCAAGAATATATTCAGATAAACTGCAACTCTTACATGCATTATGTTGTTTCCAGAGGTGTACCAGAAAGCTAGATAGCAGAAGACTTGCATTGGTGTGAAAATTTGGAGTCCTGCCATCCATTCCAAGAGACGTATGCAGATATGTTTCCTCCCAGTATGCACTTACAGCTTACCTCAGTGTTTCTGTATGGATGATGTAGTATCCTATATTGCTGTTGGATGTAAACTAAAGTCAGTAACCTTTATGAAGAGTTTCAGTGAGGCATTTAATTAAACACCAAGTCCAGCATTTCCTCAGATTAAGAGATTCATTGGAGCAAGGTTGCATCACACATTTTTATATTAACAGATCACCAGGGACCTGGTCCTTATAACTCTTAAATGCAAAGGATCAGTACCACAGAACATGTGGACGTTTCTCTCTGTTTCAAGGCCATGAATATTTCTAGTTTTGTTCCAGAGGAGAGGATTTTGCTCTTTTGTAAATTGCTTTCTGAAAATAGGTTGCCCAACCAGAAAGCCATCACCATCAAACATAGAGTGTATCTGCTGTTATTTAGCTCTGTCCCAGCATGAATAACAGTTATTGATTTTCCTCAACTGAGAGGTCAGTCCAGAGCAGGACACAACAACACTGAACATAGAAAAAAAATGGTTGAGTTTGGAGAGACTTTGGGGTGAGTAATAGTAATTGTTCATTTTAGTTTAACATAGAATAAAAGTTTGATAAAAAGTTTCACAGAAATAAAGAAAACCCTGAGAAATACTTTCTTAATGACACGAGCATTCAGACAACGGGTGCACTGTAAAAGCAGTTACAAACTGGAAAGTGACTTATGATGAGTTGAAATAATAGCAGTCCAGAAGGATTTAATTTTTGTATGCAACAGTTCTGAAGAAAGAATAAGCTTATGTTACTTTGCTTTTGTAGTCTGCAGTTTATTTGTCTTTTCTATCTCCATCCAGTTCAGCAGCAATCTGGGATGAATATGCCTGTGAGTTTACTGCAGGATGCCTTTTTTTCTCAGAGTTCTGTCACTGTTTCCTGTCTCTTTGAAAGATCCTTCACTCCCTATAGCCCTGCACCTTTCTCAGTCACAGCTTGATCACAGCTGACCTTCCTGCCTCTAGCTTGGTTTTGTTTGTTATCCATCTTATGTCCTGATCATTTTAATTATTTTTAAGTGCATTTAATTTTTTTTCAGAGTGTGTGGTAAGTTAGGAAATTTTGTCAAATAATTTGTAAAGCAGCTAGAGGAATGAGGCATCAGTTATTTGCCAGGATTTTTGTCAGTGTTAAGCCAAGTACTTGGATAAATCTTTTCAGAGCTGTAAAAAGCAGAAAGTCCTGGGATAATTGCCAGCCAGGGCCCATCCCATCACCCACAGCAGGGGAACAGGGCAAGCCTGGAGATTGTGACCAGGTCCAGCCAAGAGTCTAGATCCTAGTGACATCATGGCAATGAGAGAAGCCCAGGTAGGAGCCTAAACCACAGGCCAGACAGGATCAGGTTAAACAGAGCTCTCTGTGTGGGTGGAGGACCCAGGGGATGCTGGTTGGGGCTATTAGAGTTTTATGAGTGTCCTCACAGCTCTGCCAGCTTGTTTTGAGCTGTGAGGGCAATGGAGTACCAGCATTTACAGTGGTATAATTTCACTGTTTCACTCTCATTGAGTTACATCAGCCCCAAATAGAAACAGTTCCTTTGAGCCCATAACATTTAGGCAGGCTGAACAAATATTACATGTGCAGTAACTTCTGAGAAACATTTACTGGCTTTGTATCCAAAGTGCCAAGAAGCAACTTCTCAGATTTTCTTTTTTAAATCAACCAATGTTTATAAACAGCCTAACAGTTCACTTTTTTGATGACCCAGCTCATATGTCAAATGAATATATATTTAGTATTAGTAAAAATTTGAATTACTTGGTTTACACATTGAGTGCATTTGTCTTTGTAAACGTGTGTACTCTAATCACCTTCACATGTTCAGGGGTATAAATATAGGATTCAGTTTCCACAGCCATCTACGTGCCAAACTTTGAAACAGCTTTTCAACAAACAGTGATTTCAGTAGAAATACAGTACATAACTCCATAGAAAGCAAACACAAAAAAAGGCAGCATATATCTGAGGTAAATTTACTTCTAGATGTGGATACATATTCAGCTTGAGAGAATTTGTTCATGTGTTAAGAGCTAAATGTTTGTCTAGGATATATTTGTTTTACTTCATGAAAGCCATGATCTTATCATGGCTAATGTATCAGGCAGCTCTATGCTTGCTGGCCATTCCCTTGAAATCAATGGCAATATTTGCCAATTTAAAGGATTGAAGATAGGTTAAACTGTTTCATGCTCTGCTGCTAAAGGGGTGTGTGGGAAGAGGGGAAAGCAGTTGAGAGATAACAGCGAATACTCATATGACAAAGCAAATACCCCTTGTAGAAGTAGGTCAAAAGTGCAGCTAATGTGCATTTAGACAGAATATGGAGAGGGAGTAAAAATAACATTTCAATAAAATTTTCTAATCAGATAATAATTTTATAGTTAAAACTCCAGATGGAAGACATCTTGATGAATTCCTTAGGGGCTTAATTTTTCTGATTTTTCCTGTAAGAAATATTTACTGCTGGAAATTCTCTAGATCCTGGTTTATAGAGTCTGTAGTATCCTGTCTTGACAGTATCATAGAGTGAGAATGTTTATCCTTTCTGTGGAAGATGCTGTAGATATGGCCTCATTAAGCCCACTGGTCCCCTTCCTATCTGTGAAGAAATGAGGGACATTAAAATGACAATCCCTTGCTTTCAGTGGATGCACTTATCTTTTATTACACAGGAAAGAATGGAAAAAACCCATGGCAATTAGAAAAGTAAATTGGCTGCAGACAAGGAGTAAATGTTTGAAAGCCCTGGATATTTTGGGGTGTATAAAACGATTAGAAGCAGGACATGTTGTCGCATTATTTTGTACTCGGTTCTCAGCAAACATTCAGCTTTTGGGCTTGTTTCCATGAGAAAGAGGAACTTCTGAGAGTCAAGTGCCTGCTCTATGTTGCACTGCTTGTTTCTGGGCACTGTGAACAAGCCCAGCAGAGCAGCTTAAGCACCACAAGGCTTTAGGCTTTCTAGCACTCCCATGGATGTCTTGTCTGCTGGGAAGTGTCTGTTCCCACCCTCCTTGCTTTCTCTGCTCCGTCCTCTTCCAGGAAGAAGCCCCTGGGACCACATGCCACCTTCCACACTCTCTTGGATGGTATTTCTGTCAGTGTAACAATCTCAGTCCAGTAAGGCATGTGTATGTCATGTGCCTGCCTTCAGTTAAAGGAATGTGGTATTCCCATCAGCTTTGGCATAGTCTGTGTATCCCAGTAAATCACCAGCTGGTGATCACTTCTACCCACCACAGAGCAATACACTGCACAGGAAGGGGCAGACAGGGATGAAGCTTAGTTTGTTTTCCTTAGACACATGGTAGTATAACACAGTTCAAGTTCAAAATTGCAAAGTATTTGTTTAAATAACATCTCTCTGTGGAATAAAAAGGGCATATTTGTAACTGTCATGTAGTTAGCCTGTACTACTCAGTGCTGGATAGCAGCAGCACTGAAATAAATTGAATAAATTTATGTCTATCTTTGCTAAAGTTTGAGATTTTTATAGAAACAAGAATGGTAATGCCAGTTGCACTGAAATTGTAGTTGTAAAATTTGCAGTGGGCATTAATAGCTGTGGATGCAACTGGACAGAGGATGTTCACCCTTCCCCCAGTATGACAATTCCTTTATTAGGGCATTTGAACTTGGGTTCACTCCAAGGGATATGTGAAGGGTCACTGTACAAAACCCACATTTCTCTAGGCTGTTCTCCATTCTGACCTCACTGCAGTTAGGTTAGGGGAGAGGGCAGTGGTTTCACAGATTCAAGTTTCTTGCATTGCATGTTTTGTTGAATTACTGTAAAACGTTAGCCCTGTGGGTCCTGAGAACAAAATTAAGAGGGGAAGAAAGAGCAAAAGGGAAAAAGGATTGCTGAGTGACTTGAAATGCAGCCAAGAACAGATATAATGAAACTTGGCTCAAAGCCCCATGCTGTAGCACAGTTCTCAAAGATCAATTGCAGGGATGTCTCTAGCTGTGAAAACATACCTGATGTTTTCAGAGGCTGGTTGGCTGAAATTGAAATAAGATTCTACTTGTATGCTGTGTTGTTTTTTGGTTTGTTCTTTTTTTTTTTTTCCATTTTGCTTTCCTGGGAAAAAAAAGGAAAAAATTGACTGTGTTGACTTAAAAAAAATAAAAACAAACCCAAAACTGTTTCCTGAATTGAAGTAGTTTGCATAGAGATTTTAGGGCTTTCTTTCAGCTGCATATTTAATTAGTGTTGGATAACAGATTTGCCAGCCCTTTGAAGTGCTTACTGTGAAGGGTCACTGTTATTAGGTTTCTTTTCTCTTTCCTGCTGAGGTGAAAGGGTGGTAGGTCAGGCACATAGACACCAGAAGAGCCACTGCATTGTGGCATGACTGTGTCAAAGTGAGACCTGTCATAACTAACTTCAGGTATTCATGTGTGAATGTTTATGTGTGAGTCAGGTGTCTGAATTTCCACTGTGGTCTGTAGAAATCTAGTCAATACAGGCTGTGGAAAACAGTAATTTGTGTCCTTCTGCTATATATTCTTTAACTGCTTCAAATCAATTATTGTAGTCTCCCTATCTTGTATTGACAATATTTCCATTGCCTTTAATGGCTGCTTAGATGTCTGTCTCCCACATAGCATTTATAGTCAAAGAAAATCAATTTGCAAATTGAGGGGTGTATTTATATGACCTTTGCTTTAGGGTGACATAAACCATATTTTTAACTGGGCTGTTTCTTTCCATGAGCTGTTGCTCAAGTTAGATGACTGCTTCATTTTTAGATGCCTACACTCTACATACCTTCATTTTAAGGCAGGACAAGTTCCTTAATTTTATTCTGCATGGCTGAATATTGGTAATTCTCAACTTCACGGCAGATTTGCTCTAGTTTCAGTGTGTCTCCCAAATTAACTTAACATATCTTCATTAAGAACTGAAATTATGTGAAGTTTGTGCTAATTTGACTAAATAAATGCTGATGTTACATCTATATTTTATTGACTACACATTCTCAACAAATCTAGAAGAAACTATCACACACATTCACATAAATGACTGCATGTGACAAAGAATGTGTGCAGTTGGAGTTCTGGGGGAAGAATATCCAGGCACAGAACATTCCTGTGTATCTTTAATGATGGCATAACGTGAACTGTAATGTGTGTACCTAAATCACACACTGAAGAATTCTGACACCAGATTCAAAAATATTGAGGGTTTGGGCAATTTTTCCTCAGTTTCCAGAGGAAAGGTCAGTACAAGCTGTGAATAATTTTCTTAGCTCTACAAAAGCAGACAACTAGATGTCACTCCCCTATTAACTCCACTCCCAGTCTTTAGATTTTGATGGAGTTTCCCAGACCTAGGGACAAAGTTTGAATTTTAGGCTCCAGCACATGGAATAAATCTACTTTCATATGTTACTTATACCACCAGCATTATTTTTTTGCTCTCCACAGAGTTCCAAATGTTCAAATTCTTTATAATGAAGGATAAAGAAGAATTAGAGCTTGCACATATTGAAGCTTTATGAAAAAAAAAAACCAAAAAAAAACCCAAAAAAACCCCCCCCAAAAAAAAAAACCAAACCTGTTGTGTTTTTTCTTGTTGAAAATGACAACTGTTCATACTGTCATTTCTCTTTTTGTAGAAAATTAATAACTGGAGTATTAGAGTCAGTTTTTACTGTAGAAGAGTGCCAAGAGATGAAAACTTGTTAGAAGGGCAAGAAGACATTGGATTTTGGATGATTGGTGTAAAACTGAAGAAATACTGTATCAGATTGATTTGTTCATTCAGTCAGTATTGTAACAAGAGCTACCCAGATGCACCCATAAAATCTCAGAGAATTTCTTCAGGCTTGTCTGTTTCCTGACTATACTGTGTGATTGCTTTATCTAAATAAGAACTTAGTCCCTAGTCATAGTTGCTGATGGCCCAAATCCTTTGGACCCCTGTAGAGTTTCCTTAAAAAGCAGCATATACTATGGCTAGAATTATTGGATGACACACTCAAAAAATCAGGAATCTAAGGTTTCTACAAAAATGGAAAAAACTCAGTTGAAGCTGGAACCTTCCCACATGTTTGAATGTATTGTTACAATAATGACAACTTAATAGTGCTTCCCTCAAGAACCTACTAGGCCTCTGAATCAATTTGCAGCCTACAGGAAAATCCTTCAAAGATTATAATAGCTAAAAACACCCTTTAAAAGATAAAGTAGTAACATTACAAACAAGTGCAGTTCTTTATGCCTAGGATCAATGTTTTTGCTTTTATATTGCCCATAGAAGCAGAGACACTATGAAAAGCTAAAAGCAAGTGTAGCTATCTGAAGATGAGAGATGGATCCTAATCAATTCTTAGCTGGAGACAGATAAAAGACTGCCTGCATGAATGTTTGCCTTCTGTTTGGTTGACTGCCACAGAGGGATAGCCACAACTGGTTGTGATAAAGTAGTTTGCAATCTTGCTTACGTGACCGCAGTACAATCGCGTGGCTGCATTGCATGGAGTGTATAAAGTCACTGAATAAAGCAAACAAATGCTCCACCCACACAACTGCAACCAAGAAAGCCCCACTCAGATGTTTAGACACCCTGTGAAGCATGACAACTGTTAGTGCCATGCTTGATGAGCAGGGAGAGGCCCTTTGTATGAAATATTTCCCTGTACAAATATTTATCCGAATTAAGCAAATGAGGGAGGTTTTGGGGGGGTGTCTTGCCTTGATAATAAACGGATCCTTTGCCTCCTTATTTCTGCTCTCACAGGTACTGCAACGAGCACCTGCTGTGCCCCCCCCACGTGTTCTGGACGGGCTGGGGGCCGTGGGAGCGCTGCACGGCGCAGTGCGGAGGAGGGATCCAGGCGCGGCGCAGGACCTGCGAGAACGGCCCCGACTGTCCTGGCTGCGGCGTGGTAAGCAGCTCCAGCTTCCTCTTCAGCAGGTAGCCAGGGCCACAGGCCACGGTGTCTCTGTGCCACAGAACCATTAAACCATTTAGGTTTGAAAGCATCTCTAAGGTTGCCCAGTTCAACCATTAACCCAGACCTGCCAACTGCTCCGTTCTACCATACTCCCCGCTGCCTCCTCTATGGGTGTTTTAAATACCTGCAGGGATGGTGACCCTGCCACTTCTCTGGGCACTCTGTTCCAGTGCTTGACAACCCTTTCAGTGCAGAAATTTCTCCTAATATCCAATCTAAACCTCCACTGGCAAAACTTGAAGCCATTTCCACAAAAATCCTCTATGCCCATAACACTATGGATATGCCCATATCTATGTATATCTGTAAGCTCTACACGAAACACGAGTAGTCACCAGACTGGTTTTGTATCTATGTTGCTTGTCTGTGCTGAAATCCACAAAATTTATCAATCTGAAATATATACAATTCGGCTTTTTCACAGTATCATCTAGAATTTAAGCTTCTTGAGGCAAGGTTGGTGCAGATGTGTCATTGCAGGTTTATAGTGGTTTTTATTGTCATCAGAGTGCAAGGGAATCCTAGCTATGAGCCCAGGACTCCAGTGTTCTGTATAGCAGAGAAAGAGCTAAGTTCCCCATCTAAATGCAGTGAATGCATGGAAGCACCAGCAATGTGCTGAGGTGAGATTGGATAGCAGCAGTGGTCTTGGCACAGCAGCAGGTTAGCAGCTGTCAGGCTTTGAATCTACAGTGGGATGATTTGAATGAGCAGAAGTGCTTCATTTGTACCCAGTTCAGTAAGAGAAACATATGGGAAAACATGTAGGAGATTTTTCTTATATCTGAACAAATACAGGTGGGTAGGTAAAGTAGAAGAATTTTTTTTTCTTTTCACAATTATATCAATTTTTGCATGTCTTAATTTCAGAGAGGCCTAATTCTGAGATTTGTCATAATCTGTGGTCATAATCTGTTAGACTGGCAGTAATTCAATACTAAAGAAAGGATAATTTATTACCTTTTTCTAATTTGAAAATTTTGTGCATTTTCCCAGGATTTATTCTTTTTAAAATTTATTCTGATGATAGAATTGTATTTTCAGTAGATTAAAAACATCCAAGAGGCTTATTCTTTTATTTCAGTTGAAACTTAAAGACTTAACGCAATAGAAGTTTTCCAAAATATTTGTCTCTTCTGATGGTACACCAAAAAAGAAGACATATGGTCTAGATCTATTGTTAAACCTTCCTGACTCTCACGAAAAGAGCACAATATGAAGGTTTTCTCCCTCATTTGTTCCTATTTAGCCTATAATAATATTTGTGAAATATAAGGATATTTTATTTTGCAGAGAATCTTCCCATGGTCTTAAATCAAAAATATGTGACTCTAATTTTCTTGGAAAGCTCTATGAGGAAAGTAGGAAAACTTTTAATGTAAAAATTTCTTATTATAACTTACTTGAGATTAATGGTACTGGGATTTGTAATTTATTAACAGTCTTAGCAAATACTCTGCTGCACCACAGAATAGTTACCAGTTCAGCTATGGAAATGTTCTGGAGATTTTTTATTAATTAGAAAATTATTGTGTTGATGGTTTCAAGCTTTGGAGTATATAGTTGTCTTGCTAAAACTTAGGCACCAATGAAAACCCTTCCAGTGTAGTAATCCTCTGTAAAACCTGGTGTTCTTGCAAGACAAAGGACTGTGGTAGAAAGGCTGTGTTCTGTTTAAATTTCACTGAATTTGAACCTTTGACTCAGAGGCTTTGCAGCCATAGCAGGGCCTAGTCACCAGGTGTAGCTGGAGAAAAAGTACTTTATTTCTTCTCAGAGTTTGTTTAATTAATCTAAGAAGGTGCTAGCAGAAATATTTTCATGTCTTCTTGTAACTATTGAATGGATTAAATATTTATATTAATAGAGTCTTATGACTGAGGAGCACAGATATGAAACTTGTTGGATGTTCTTCTGTTTCAACCAAATTTTCTGTTTTATTGTAGTAAGTATGTATTTTTCCAAACAGTTAGAATTACAGATTTTTACTATAGTGAATAAAGGAGAAGTTAATGTGTCTTCTTGCTACTATTTTCCATTCTTTACTGGTTATAGTGATACTCACTTTAGGCTGCACAAGATATTTAGTGAATTTAGTTTATTTCAAAAATATTTTATCCTGAATATCTCTGAGTACTTGAGAAGCTAAAAAATCTCAGAAAGTGTTGCAGTGAAAGTGGTAGTAATCTATACTATCTACTGTTTATTTTGTCTGGAGTAAAAGATGTTACGAGCCAAATATTTACCAGGTAAATTAAAGGCATAATTGGGAGTAGACTCAGGGACCTAAAGTGCCTGGTTCTCTCTACCATTAAATGATAGCTTTAAACTATAAAGAAAATGTCCAGGTCTCTGGTTTACCTTCTTCAATGAGGATGAACTCTGCAAAACTTGCACAATTGAGCAGCATGAGTTGAAGCTGAATAGTTCAGTGTCTGTGCCTGTGAAGAGAAGAAAAAAGGGTGGAGGCCTGGAGAACTTATTACTTAAGAAGATAGTAATTATGTTAGGCTTCATTTTGTCTTGAAATTAAATTTTTGATGCATCAGAGGTGTAGGATGGATGAAATGCTGTCTTGAGACCCCTTTCAAATGTGCCAATTCTTTGTTTTTAGAACTTTGTTTTTAGGGAATCTTGGAAAAAAACAACAACAACAACAATAAAATCTGTTTTTATAAGACTTAAGAAAGGGGGTCTTACAGTATGCTTGCCAGCAGTGTCAGGGGACCAGATTTAATTTCTTAGGAGAACCTGCCTCTTCTGTTTTCTAATCTGCAACCTGGCTGTGAGACTGCAGTATAGCCAATGCTAATCTATTTTTCTGTCCTTATTTTGCAGCTTTTACCATATTAATGGCTATTGTCTGTGTCCACCTAATGATTCACACCACATAATTTTCAATGAACAGTGCTTTTCCCTTTTAGTTTGATTGTATTGCTCCTAGGCTGCAATATCACAGCAGGCAGCTACTGCCTGTGCTTCTTTTTGCATGTTTCTCATCAGTTGGTTCCTTGACTTTATCTGTCTTATAGCAGATATCAGCCAAGCCACTTGAATATTTTTTCTCATGACTCAGTAGAGTTCCCTATCATTATTTCCAACTTATTTTATAAAATAATAATGATAAATCTGTTGATGCATATAAGTGTTCCATGGAGATAAAACTGTGATGGTATCTTAAAGATGCATATGTTGCTTAAGTGCACTCAAAACATGAAAACTGATGGCCAGAGACTTAGGACTGAAGGCATTTTCACTGAATATATAAAACCATAAATCAATATGATACAGGAGAATTAGACCATAGAGACTCATAAAGGTCAAAAAGATGAAGTTAGAAATGAAAATCTGGAGTCATAAGGACCTGTCAAAGTCTTTAAGCTAATCAAAACTACTAAAGAGTTCTTAAAATTGTCTAATAAGAGATAGAACCATCACAACAAAATTTAAGAGCAGCTAAAATGTGGTAATAGAAAGCTTAAGCAGATCACAAAACAGGTATTATTCTCGTGTATGCAGGCACTAGAGAAGGAACTGTGGAATTTTCTGGACTGTGCTAATGTGACTCAGAGGACCAACATCTTCAGATTTTACAGCATACTCAGATAAGCTGTATGTTTCCATCAGAAAATGCTTCTTTTCCCTTGAGAAGCATAATCAGGCCAGTAATAAAAGAATAACTTTTTAAAAGAATTATTAATAGAATGAGGAATTTGTTAGAGGATTGAGTTGGGTGACATGCTTTATGTGTATATTTGTTCCATTTCAGTCACACTAACATATACATTAATCTTAGTTTTTGTACTGGGAGTCTGGTAAAGTGTATGTACTTTCCACATACCAGAACAAAGCATGCTATGTTTTGCTATGGGAAAAAAAAAAAAAATAGATGTGATGCTGCACATGCTACTGCAGTTGTAAGCAATAACAAGTTACCTAAAGAGGGTAAAAATAAAAAAACCTCAAAATCATAAGAAATAGTTTCAAAAAATGTTAAAACATATTGATCAATGGTACATGTCTGCTTACCTTGGTCAGTAAGGTGAGTTACCAGCTTGGCATTGATGTTCAAGGTAAATGTGAAATATAAACTGGTTGGAGTGTATATATATATATCTATCTCCAAAGTGTATATATATATATCCATATATATCCAAATGTGAGCTGTTCAAAGTGGTATTTGGGCACACATCCAGCAATCATTTTGCAGTTTCATTTATTTAATTTTGAAAAAGAGGCTAAACTGTAAATTGTTTTTTTTTTTTTTTTTTTTCTTGCTTAGAATAATGTGAAGCATCCCTTTTTTGAGAAATGTAATTTTTAAAGTAACTTAAAGCTGTGAAATACATTTTTACCTGCTAGGAAACTGTCTCTACTTCAAACTATTCAGTTCAACCTGTGACAACTGACCTGGACTGCAGTCCTGTTCTGAGATTCCTGTAGCAAGCTCTTTCAGGGACTTCCATGTCATGCAAAATAATTTCTTTCATGGACCAATGCCATCTGATTTGCAATCTCCTTCAAATCTAGTTATAGGGGTTTGCCAAAAGAAACACATTCAAGAGCTTTGTATTGGGTGTATGTGTATCTGTCATATGGATGATGAATGTTTGATCCAGAAGTCCAAATCTTCTTTAAAAAACCATAGGAAACAAATTTTAGTGTAACTGTGCATAAGTGTTCCCAGGGCTTTGGGGAAGGCAACAGCCAATGTGTGCCTCAAGGTCAAGTGACAGCCAGGTGCCTTCATCCAGTTAGGGATCTTACTGATCAGAGATAGGGGACCAGATTTCCTTCAGCCAGAGTTTGTCCCAGTGTTTCCTGAATCACCAGGCACCCTGGAGTGTGTCCTGTCTCAGGTACTGCCATTTGTTGCAGGTTTCAGCGCTTCTTGTGCTGTAGATGTTGCTTTCATGATTGTTATTTAGATGTAATACTGTACCCCCAGCTCTGTGAGGCCCTGTGGTTGAGTTATGGACATTGCTGCCTCTGATAACCACAGAAAAAGGACTGAAAGCCCCTTCAGTCTGTGCCCAGCAGGGCCAGTGCTGGGCTCAAGGACTCCCCATTAAGAGATGTGAACTGCTTTCTTTGGACTGGGTAAGTCTTGAATGGGAATGAAAAAGGAGAAAAATAGGAAGAAAGAAGGTTGGGTGCTGAAGTTTTATGCTGCACTAATTTTAAATTGAATTACTGAGCAAAACTGAAACTGGAGGATATTTCCTAAGGAGTTGTGCTTCATGGAGCTTGAGTTTTTCTCATTGCTGTGGACCTAGGACATTCAATTATCTCTGGAAAGTAATCCATAACTGTCACTGAATACTAAAGCCAGAACAAAAAAGTAGATGGCATAGTTTTAGCTTAGTTTTAGTAATAGGGCTTACAGGATCATGTTGTGGTCTGTCAGGTATTCTTACTCTTCTGCTCATAAGTAAGACACCCACTCCCCCATTACAAATGTGTTTGATTGGAGAGTGATCTTTGATGACAACATGGAATTGGGACAAGTTGCATGAAAAACAGAGGCCCTGTAGAGGGGAAAAACCTAAATTAGTTTCTGCATTGAGAGACAGATTTGCAGCTGAGTCCATTGCTTGGTCCAAGTGGTGTCAGGTGCAGGTCAATGAGTGTGCATGTCAGCACACGTGTTGTTTGGGACTAGACACTGCTTCTCTTAATCAGCAGTTGGACTGCTAAATCCTGCAGGCAGGAGGATGGGAAGGGGGAATTTGAGAGGATGTAATGGATCAACTTTAAAAACTTGATATATAAACTTACTTAACTTAAACTTAATCAGGCTTCCTTATTTCCAGTGCTTGTGGATCTAGGTTTTTTTGTATGCATTGTGTGGCTTTACTTGGTACATAAGTAATATTTCCATGAAATGAGAATTTACATAAAAAGGGAGAGCTATATATATTCAAAAAAAAAAAAAAAAAAAAAAAAAAAAGTCTGTCCTGGAGTATCCTGGAGCTCTTGGAACAACTAAAACTGTGTTTAATAATTTAATATAGGGTATTTCTTCTTATGTTTTACTTTTAAAACGAAAAAAGGATAGTAAACCTGTAAATGAAATTTAAGTAAAATAAAAAATCTATGGAGGTAAAGACAGGCTGTTTCACCTGATCTCTGATTTTCAAATTGCTGAACAACTACAGGGTAAAATGTAATTCTGATGTAAATGGAAAGTGCAGCCAGTCCATTGGGATATTACTAATATAGACCACTTCATATTTTTCTGATATTGTTCTTCAAGAAGATAAAAGGAGTTTTTGACAATCAAATGAAGCAACTTCAAAGTAAAGTATATTAAATTCATGATAAAGGGGTTACATAGAGTTATTATTAGTTATATTATATAGTTTTTATATCTTTGTTCCATCAATGTTAGCTTTATTCATCTTTACCCACTGGACATACTAGTGGTTTGTCCTAGAAGGAGAAACATCAGATTATTGGAAGATTACTCTAGATCTCCTAAAGGAATGCATTTAGACAGATTTATTTACAAGTGCTTTTAGACATTTTGGAAGAACATATTTGGATTATATTTTTGGTGACTGGAAGTTTTGGGTTATCATCGATGCAAAAGTTGATTGGCATCTCATAAAGGAGGCATTAGATGTCTTTGAGGGGTAAATGATAGAAATGAGGAGGTTTGTGTCATAATTATAGTCATGAACTTAACAGAAGCTCCTGCTTTCACCTTGAAGCACAGTGAGAAAAAAGACAGGAGAATGACCCTGGTGTGGGAATTGTTTGATTCTAGCTATAAGCCAAAATGTTTGTGCAGGGGTGAAAAAAAATTAGATTCAGTCTTAGCACTTAGGAAGTTTCAGCAAGATATTCTCAAGGGAGACTAAAAAGCTAGTCTAGGGATTCATATATAAACCAATCTCAGAAGAGATGATTGTAGCACTCTGGACTGAAGCCTGATAAAATCATAGTTTTTGTTTCATGCATTGCAATAATGTGATTTTTCCAACGTTGCTGTTATCTTCAAAATTGAGCTTATTTCTGAGCTCAATTTATCTGACAGCTTTGTGTCAATGACTGAAGTCATGAAAGCTCATTATGATTTCATCTACAGATTCCAAGTTTCTTCCATTACAAAGATATGTCTTTGTTAAGTGTGGAGAAACCTTATTTTTACTGTAGTCAGTTCAGTAGCAACCTGCATTGTAGAGCTGCAATCAAAATGGGACAAAAGGGTGCATGAAGCATAACATTGAAAATTACCTCAGAAGGCTGGTAGAGCACTTACATAAAATTGTTCTGTAGCAATTCTTACAGTTCTTGAAGGATATGGCTCATGGTGGAAGTGGGCTGAGCTCAGGAAAGCATTCCAAAGAAAGGGAAAATATTTGGATTCTCATAAATCACAGTATGCAGGGTTCTAGTGTATGAATGACTAATATATAAATTAATGACAGCTTTAGAGAGGGAACATTGAGGTTTCTGTGTACTCTGTACTGTAGTATACTGAGTTTTAAGGAAATGGGAAGCCAGTGAAGGGAATTCATTTCTATCCAGGGCATTGTTAAATGATGTAACTTGTTAAATGTTGCAAGAAATTGCTGAGGCCTAAATCTTAAGAAGCAACACAAGTCCACAGAACTAAAATTGTGTATGATATCAAGATGAAGCAGAATTAGAATAGAAAAAAAAAATTAAATTTTTGTTAGCGTAGTAAATCAAATTTTAAAGTTTTAAATATTTTTCCTGAATATTAAAAATGAGGTTTAGAGCTGTGCTTTTTGCATTCTGCTTATTTCTGTGCTGCCATTTGACAATAACCAGGGAAGGCATTTCTGATCTAGAATGGCATTTCCAATGTTCCTCTTGGTAAGGGAGTGTTGAATCAGTTTGCAACAAATTGTCCCTCTGATTTATTTTGTTCCATTCAGGTTTGGTCACCTGTACTTAAAATGGCACAGTGCAGACACAGTAATTGTGTTTACACATTTTATACCAAAAATCTGCTCACATGTAGACCTTAACACAAAGCAGAGTTTTCTTTCAGTATTCTTCAATTTGACCTCAGTAAATTGTGGGATGGATGAAGCCTGAATAAATAATATGCACTGTTGCCATTTATAGCTTCACTAATGCAGCAGCTCCTGAAGGGTGTGAGACTGATTTGTTAACTGAGCTGACTGACAGCAGTCCTTACCCATCTGAGTGCAATTAAATGGAACTCCATCCAAATTAATTCTATTTATGTGCCAGCTTTTATTGTTACTTAGTCTCAGGGCATCATAGTAATTTTTAATTTATTTGGCTGCGGTAGGATTTTCATTTTCGTTGAAAATAGTGTCAGGCAGCCCTGTTCTTACACAAGTTATATGAAGCTGAGAAATTATTTTAAAACTTCTGAATATTTATTGATGGAGTTATCAGAACTTCCTTTTTTTCCCCCTCCTTGGTTCATTCCATTCTCCCTTGCACATTAAGCTGTTGACTTAGAATACTTCAGCACTAATACTGCAGCCACCCAATAAAAGGCATTTAGTTATTCAAAGCATCTGACATTCATCTTGAACAAATATATTCACAGGCCTTAAAAAAGGCAAACATACATTTTCATTCTGTTTATTTATAACTTATTTTGTAGCTCAGGATGTTGTGACTCAGCCTGTTGCAGCATTCTGAAATAATAATATTTAGATCTGAATACTTGAGTAGATGGGATTGTATTCTTCTTGTCTGAGAATATAAACTCATGCAAACACTGAGCTCATTTACCAGAATACACATTGATTTGTCCTTGCAGATTGAGCAGGATGAAGTGTCACAGTCACCCTGTCAAGACCCCTTTTGTAACTTAAAACAGCATCATGCTGCATATTTCTTTCAGCTAGAGAAATGCAGTCAAAAATGAAAGTATTAATCATTCCAGAACAGTTTTTCTAATTCAACAATACTTATTTCATCTGAAACATCAGAAAGCTGAAGTCATAAATACAGGCCTTTCAGTTTATGGTATGAAAATCTCCAACCTTGTTACTTATAACAATTTATAGCACTAGAGATCAGTGAAACAAGTTACTACCTTGTAAAGATATAAGTTTTCATTTATCTGTCATTTGAAATTTGTGATGTACCAACATAGACTGGGTCTGGTCCAGAAATAGGTCAGCCCCAAAATGCAGTTTTTGCTTTGCCTTGTCAGAGAGGCTCCAGGTAGAGAAAAGCAGCTGTAGACTATACCTGTATTTTTTCAGCTGATTCAGAACAAGGACAGATTCTCTTCAATCTCTCTGTCATTTAAATCAATCTCCAGAAGGAAAAGTGGAAAAAAAAAAACCACCCACAATAGCAGAGCTGACCTGTGGTGCTGCAGATGCTTTGCCAGTTACACAGGCTGGATTGCCAGGTCAGATACCAGACTGATACTCAGCCAACATCTGTGCAGTGCTCAGCACTCTCTGTGTTACTGCTCTGCTGCTCAAAAGCAGCCCCATCTTTAGTTCATTAAGATTATTCATTAAAGTAGTAGCAGATTCCAGGATCCTTTATAAAAGGCCATTTACATGTTGGTGTTTGTGAGGACACTATGTGGCTTAATCAATTTACTGTTCTGGTAATGCCATACCACTGTGGACATACACTTGCAAAAAATTCATTTTTTCACAGCTGAGTTTATTTTGCCCCCATCTCCTCAGTATAAACTCCATGAAAAACATGAGAGTTAGTCAATAGACCCACATCTCTTGGCATTGCCTGACTTAGCTAAGTACATTCACAGCTTTGGATGACATTAGCAAGCAGAAATCCAGAGAATATGTCTGGCTGTTACTCTACTTAGAAAACCTATAATTCTGCTTTAAGCTGAAATGAAATATGTTCACTATATTTAAAGCATGAAAAGAGATTCATTCAGAAGTTTCTGAAATTTTCAGGCAGTTTTTCACAAAACTAGAAGTATACTGTATATTTTCATATAGGAGCACATAAACCTCTTTGCAAAGGCACTAAGCTCCCTATTAAAAATAGTTGATTTGTGTATCTTATCCCTTACTGAAAAGCTGATCCAGAATCCCAATGCACATATTGAAGCACTTGTGTGAGATAGCTTGGCAGAATTAATATTTTGTGAAAGAGTTTTAAAGTACTTAGAAAAAGAAGAAATAGCAGTGCCTATTATCTTCTTCTGAAATGTAGAGTTAAAAGGAATATTAGACATACAGTGAAATCTATCATCAGCAATTTTGTATGAAGTATAAAAATGATCCATTACACAGAATGCAAGAAAAAAAGCAGCTGGTAGATTATAGGAATTAATCCATCAAAAATCCTGCTGGGAGTCATATGAATGTAATTTTGAAAACAAAGTAAAAAATGCAGTGTTGTTTGGCATCTCTAGTTAGAGAAATGTTAGAAATGTTTTCATTTCTTTCCCTTGTTTTCACAATGACTGGTGTTTTATTTACTGGTTAGTTTTCTAAGTAAAACTGAAGAAGTATAATAGTATGAGATGCCCAATCTGTAATGAGAAATATGGCTTTCCATTACAGTCCCAAGAAAACTAGCTAATGTTGTTGTAAACTTCATAGGAAGAAAAATATATATGAGCAGAATTTCCTTTGTTGTGAGATGCACGTTGTATGAAATGTGGAGAACAAAGGAAAATCTAAATAACAAGGGTGCAAGATTTTACAAAAGTATTTGTCCTTTCTAAAGCTACAGGAGAGTTTTGCCTAATATAGTCAGGCAAATAGAGATGAAAATGACCTATTAATCTTTTGCCTTTTGTGACAACCTTTGATTATCTGGGGGAAATTTATTGATGAGTTTAGTTCTTAGAACTGCATTCTCCCTGCAGTCCCAGGCTGATAAAGAGCATGTGCTTTATTAAGTTTATACTCCTTTCCTTTTCTCCGTCTGCAGCACACTCTCCAGAGTGATTTGGTTTTTATTTTTTGCATTTAGTGCCATCTTAGGTACAGTACTTTCCCTGCTGTTGAATCAGTTTAACCACACAGGCTTACAGCACAGACCATGTTGAACACCATTCACTGTAAAAAACTGACCATTTATTTATCTCTTCCATTTACCATCTTTTAAGCAGTTAATTATCTGTGAAAGCATAATAGATTTTCTTTTAGCTTGTGGCTGCAGGTCTCCTAAGAGGGAATAATTCCTCTGAGGTAGTTGCGAAATGTCTTTCTGAATTCAAAGTAAACTGCATCAGCCTGTATCCATAAGTTTATTGACTCCTTCAGAGGTTCTCATAACTTCATAGCTTCCTTTTCAAGAAAAGCAGAGCATTTAATTTTGTTCTCCAGCAGTCTATATTTGTTCATGTTCCACTAATTTCATGCTTTATTATGATTTCCCTGATTTGCCCAATTCAGATGTCATGCTCATTTTTTTAGTACCCCTGAACTTCCTGATATATCTTTTAAAAGTGATGTCACATTTAGCATCTTCCAGGCTTCAGATAGGAAGGTAAATTTAAGCAAGAAGCTGTCTGTCACTAGTTTTCTTATTTCTGCTTCTGTAGTTCCTATCTTTAGTGGCATTTTTTCTCCTTTTATGTATTTGTGCCATCATGTCTTCAACTAACACAGCCTGCTATGGTCTTGCCATTTCTAAATATCCCTTGTATGCCTTCAAAGTATTCTGGGTCTATAGACTCTGTAGAAATCTTTCTGTCTCTAATGTCCTTGAAGTAGGACTGCATCTTAGCCTTTAGCCTTAGCCTCACAAAGTGCCTCCTCCTTGAATTCTTTTCTGGCCTCTCTCATTATGTTTTTACACTTATTATGCTAGATTAATTATTATTTCCCTTCATTCTTTGTTAGTACCCAAATTCAGCTTTTTGCAGGGTGGTGTCATCTCCCCACTGTTTAGTTCTGATTATTTCCTTTTGACTTTTCTCAGATTTCTTGATTGGCAGCAAGCATTTGCTCTCTGGCTCTAAAGCACTACCCCTGGTGAGCTTCCCTCCTGCAGTGCTCTGCTGGTCACATCCCTCTGCAGGTCCCTCATTAATGGTTGTACTGAGCCCAGCTATCTTCTTTGTTCATGTTCCACTGTAGAGGAGGGGCCAGGGACTAGCCCCCTAATACTTTTCTCTTGGGTAGAGTCACCTCTCAAGGCAGCAGAAATCAGATTTTTAAGCTTTTCTGGGAAAAAAAAAAAAAAAAAAAAAAAAAAAAAAAAAAAAAAAGTACAACTGTTAGCCAAAATATATGTGTTTTTGTCATTTTATTTCTTGACCTTGGGCAGTTAAACCAGTAGCCTAGTCTGCTGAGTCAAGTGTAAAAGCTGAGCTCCTGCAGGGGACTTTTTGCAGCTACTGAACAGTGATATTACATTTAAAACCCCCAAAATACCTCTTCTCCAGCACTTGCACCCTGATAGCCCCACACTTCCACTCAAAGGGTGTTCAAAGAGGAGGACTCAGGATCCATGATCTTTGAAATTCATGGAAAAAATACAGGATTTGGTTTCTGTAGCTGTTCAAGACGTATTGTATTTTGTAACCAGTCACAAACTGACACACAAAATGGTTTGAGTGCTTGACTGTCACTGCTAAAACAGGGCCTTACCCAAAAGGCAGTGAAATCAATTTAGTCTTCCTCTGATTTCAGGGATAACTAAGTCAGCCTCAGACTTTTTGCAATTCTGACTACTTTTTAATAAAGATAAGTACTTGCTCATAAATGGATTCCCAACAGTTAAACAATTGTTTAACGTTGCCATCAGAGATATTTATTATGAATTGGATTCAAGGGGCTTTTGTTTGTTGGCTGGATAATTGTAATTTTAGGCATCTTTTTCTCTCTACACAATTCAATGAGTATATATATATATATATATATATATATATATATATATATATGTATCTCTATATATTTTATCTAGCTTATTTTTTAAAATTGTCACTTATCAAATCCAGTAAAAAAAAGAACTCCTTTGAAGCTTCAAATTGACATGTTCTCTCGGGGAAATGACTTTAAAGGCTGTGGGAGTATGAGCAGTCCCTGATGAATTAACTTTCCAACTCTAAATGCACGGAACCAAGTACTTACTCATTGGAATAAGGAACGTGATTAAGAAAGCAAAAAAGCTCTAAACCCCACAGATCTGGAGCACAGATGCCAACAAAAATAACTTTGATGCTTCACAGATGATTTTGAACACAAAGCTGTTCCAATTGATTCCTTCCCTGCATTTTCCTTGGAAAAACATTAAGTGCTCTGTGGTTTGTTTGTTGGTGTTCTTAAGTGGTGAAGGGATTATACAAGTTCATAAAGAAAGGGTTTTTCCTAAATGGATGCGTGCTTGTTCAATTCTAATAATTAAAGTTATCAAACCATATGTCTGTAGATTTTTAAGTGTACAGTGCAAGCAGTACAATTTTCAGTGCTTTTCTGGATGTGAGTTTTTTAAAGGTAAATGAGGACGTGAGACACTTATTGTGTGACAGGAAACCTGAAGGTTTAATGCTAGAGAGTTTGTACCATCTCAGAATACCTTTTTTTAACTTCAGAAAAGCAGATAAGCCCTTAAAGGCCACCTTTGACACTTGCCAATTAAAATCTTGCAGTGGAGTCTAACTTACAGTTAGGAAGGTATCCATATACATATAGGTGTATCTGTGGCATATTCTGGGTTGTAAATAGGTAGTTTTGTAGGAGTGTAGGCACTGATGTACATGGTAGTGGAGCATATTGTAAAGTTTTAGTAAGAATCAATAGCTCAGCTGTATTGGGAGTGCAAAAGAGACACTTGTGAGCAGCTTCATCCAGGTTTGTCTGAGTGACTGCCTAAGGTAAAGCACATGGAATGTAAAGGGAACTGATTTGAAAATGTCCAAAAGGATTTTTTAAGCTCTGACTTGACTGAATCACTATCAGTCCTGCTGAGATGAGGCTCTTTGGAGAGCTCATGCTCATCTAGATTTCCTGAAAACCATTTTGTTGTGAAATGGTCATTTAGGTAAAGAATGAGTTTACCTGTTTCAGTTAGTGGTTCAATTCAGGTATTGTTCTAATTTCTCATACTTTGAATAATGCCAATCATTGCATGAGCCTGGGTTTGTTTCATTCATCAAAAGCAGTAAAGCATGAATGGCTTCTCTGAATTACTACCAATAAAATTTGAATCTCATCCTAAGTCCTGCACAGTCCCAATCATAATTAAAAACATTGCAGAATAGGATTTCTGAATTGTATTGGCAGTATTCCAGATTACACATGCAGATAAGACAAAAATTAAAAAAAATTTAAAAAGACATTAGAGAACATAAAGGTTTATCTTAAAGAGCTTGTTTAATAACAATGCTGTTATTTTCAGATCAGGAACCAAAGAGCAGTAACTGTAATGCCTGTTGTATGGAAGAGCATCTTCCTGACTTTCTGAATTATTATGTCTCATTTTCTTACACTTACATTGTGTCTAGGACAGATAGTGCCCATGTAAGGATTTAAAGTACTGCAATTAATGCAAAAATATTGCAAATTTTGAGGAAAGAGTTATCAACATATTTTTTTTAAATTCAGCTCATCTTTTAAATGGTTTGAAAATTACAAATAAATCTTGAATATATATATTGGTGAGCAAGAAATAAGTGAAATAAATGATAGTGTATGATGAATGAAGTTCTACCTATATTAACACATCTTACAGATTCACAGTTCACCTCTTGCTTATGTCACAGTAAAGTACTGAACTAAGGAAATTAGAGCTGAATAGTGCCAGGACCTTTATTACTGTTCTCCTCTTACCTCTACTTAAAATTCTTAAATCCTTGGTCAGTTTTTTTGTTTGATAAAAATTATTACATGCTAGATCTTCACAACATAGCAAATGAAGTAAATAATTTCACTCCTTCCAGAAAAGTAGAAAAATTAAAAAGAAAGGGGAAACCATTTTTTACTCACCACTGCCTAAGCTTTTGATGGGATTTGAAATGTTAGGGAAGAACTTTCCCTCCCACCTCTGCTAATCTAAGGGCTAATGACTGGCTGCCTGCAGATAATAGAATAACTCTACCTGATTCAGGCCTCATGCTCAGAACTTAATTTTTGATTTACAACCTTCTCTCTTAATTTCAAATATTTTGATGCTGATTCCTTCCTGTCACTTTTTTTCTCCACTCCAGCATTGAAGTAGCGTGCTATAAATGAAAAGTCTGAGTTTGATTCCTTTCTGAAAAGGGTATAAAAGTGGAAGTTTGAAGCTCTGTGGAAAAGAAATTACCTGAACAAATAAAACACAAAATTTGAATGTCAGTCTCTGCCTCAGACAGTTCCTAGACTGTTATGAAAGTATCCACGTACTCAGAAACAAATTTTAAATCTTTTCAGTAGTCCTCATTATTTTCCTGGCCCTCCATTCTAAAGAAATTTCCATTTTACAGTCATATTTGCACCCTCTATATCAGATGAGTACAATTACTGTATAATCACAATCAGGCCATGACATTCATAGGTCTTTGGTGATATCACAAAGACACCTTAGATATAGAGCACCTGGATTTTTGTTTCACATTTTCTCATCTCTTAGTTCTGAATTCAAAGATACTGGTGGTAAATCAGTTTCATATACATTGGTTGATATTGGCAAAGACTTCATCACAATTATGTCTAACAAATGTTATTTATTTATTTGTTTAGATTTAAGGAAATTATGAAGTTGCAAGCTCAATAATTCCAATATGAGATCTAGTAACAATAACAGAGTTAAAGTTGCACATGAATATTCAAAAATATTCTTCACTGTGAAGTATTTTATGAGAAATTTGTTGCAGTTAAGTTAGAGAACAGATTGCTTGGACTCTTTCCTGTTTACTAACACTTATAATCCTGTTGCAGGCAAGAAAATGATACACCATTTATGTGAAGCCAGGAATTTAATCTTAGTCTGATTACAGTCTTAATGTTTCTTACATTTTTAACAGCCTTATCAAATGGTTTAAATTACATGCAGGTAGCATAAATACACAAACTTTTTAATCTCTGCCTTTCTCTGATGTTAGGCTGCCCCTTGATGTGGGGGTTGATGGTTTCAGTCTGGGGTGGGTTTTTCCAACTGGTAAGTATCCTGGGTCCTTGGCCAGAAGTATGACATTGATATTTTCTCAATTTAGGATGTGGTTGTAAACTTCTTTATGTTGTTAAGAGGCTTCATGGCTTGCTATTATTTGTTGATTTGTAAGTCCATATTGCAGCTGAATTTACTGCATACTGTGTGTTTTACATGTGTTGGGTGGCTGCTCTTGGTTCTCTCTGGTGCCCCAAGGCTTGACAAGAATGGCTTGCCTTACCTTGCTCCTGAGGTTGCATTCATTTGATGATCAGTAATTGGCCATCAGAGATGTTAATAGCCCTTGGGTTTCAGGTGTTGCTCTCTGCCAGTTCTTTCAAAGCTTCCTCTGTGCTGTGTTTTATTAAGGGGGTCTAATAGGTCATTCTGCTCTCAGTAACTACATGTTAAAAATGCCCTTTAGTTACAAAACATATTGATGTAGACGTTACATCACACAATTATAACAGAGTTGATGAAAAGTTAAAACAAAGCAAGTGATAGAGATCTGGTAATTAGATAATTGCTATTGCTTGCAAAAACAACCCTTCAGGCAAACCAATGCAAGCTCAGGCACAGCCCAGAAGGTCCTTTAGCCTATCTTGTTGGCTTAATGCAAAACCTGGTACAAACAGCACTTACTCCCTATTTACTGAGCTACAAAGCTAGGAAGCATGTTAGTGGTTCAGTTATGCTTAGGGTTCAGAGGACCATTCATGCTGGAATGCAAGAAGGGCTCCTCAGATGATTTAATGGCACTTGCCATACCCATGAAAACAAAAAAAAGAAAACAAATTGGATTTTCAAACCTCAGTCTCTTAATATGGACATCAGTGTTTCAGAAATCCTATTTCAGCTAAGGATTGGGATAGCTGTCTGGATTTTATGCAGGAGATTTCACATCCACTGGAATAAATCACTTATGTCATGATCTTATGATTCTTAGTGCTAGGCTAGTAGCCTTATCCTATGGGCAAATAAAGATACCTCTGGGTTTTTTGGTCCTGCTAGGGAACATTGGACATTCTCATTTAACTCTCTTGATCAAATGCAACTGTTGTACATTCATATCTCACTGGCTGTCATGCCAGGCAGGCCCACATTTGTTTTCACTTTGCCAAAAAGAAGATGATACACTGTACTGATAAAACTACACAATCTTAACAGTACATGTTGCTGTTCTGATCAAAAACTCCTCTGAGCCAGATGCTTGTTTATTACTCAATTAAAGTAGATATAAAATACACAGCTCTCCTCATCGCTTTTCTTAAGCTGCTGTGCCTAAAATGATACATATTTTTTTAAATTAATGATCTTCAGTGTATGAAAGGGGCTCATGGGACCTCATTAAAGGAGCCTCAAGGAAATCTGAAGTTGGCATAATGTGAATCCATGTGACCCTCTAGCAAGGAATTGCTTTGTTTGTTAGAAATTCGAGCAATCTCTGCACCCACTTGTCCTTCCTGCTAGAAGAAATAAAACACAACTTTAGGATGCATAATCACATTTAGTACTGTTATAGCAGAAGATGTTGTTACTGTACCTCACTCAGTTTCCTTCTGTGCTAAGAATTCTTCTCTGAGGCTAAACTGAGGGAAGGAGTGATGAGCACATAAAGTATTTGAGGAACTTATTCTCATTTGACTTGAAATACTGAATGATTTAAGTTTCCTTGAGGTCTAATGTCACTGAATCCTACAAATAGTCGTTTGCATTTTCTGTAATGTTTTGTGTCTTTGAGACATGTGAGCAGCCATATGATTACAGATCCTGTGTCCAAGTGTTAGCTAAATGCTCTTTGGAACATTTATGCATACAAAATTAAATGTCTTTTTGCCTCTGAGTGGGATAAGGCTCTGAAACTGATTCTTTCTGGAATCCTTGTTTAAAAACAAAAAATTACCCTCTTGCATCTGCCACAGATTCTTTCAAATGAAACAGATAGTGAACTTTTCATTTTGTAAAATCAGATACTTTGTCATCCTTCAGAGTGATCATATTGACTTTTTTCAATTTGTCATGACATTTAGAAAAAAACACTTCTCTAATTTATGAAGTGGTTTGGCTATATCAGCTAGAGTTCAAAGGAACAAACAACACTAAAGTTGTGACTTCTCACAGACTTATCTAAACATGGAGAGACAGAGAGGCAATCTTAGGTGGCAAAACAGCTAAATATTCTTTTGCTTGTATGAAATGTAGAAGAAAGACAAAGGCAAAGTTAAAAAAGCTCTGTTCCCAAAAAAGCATCTGTTGAAGCAATTTGTCCAAGCAATTTTGATGTCAAAAGTAAAAAAGCTGGATAATGATGCCTGATTTTGTACACCTCAAACAAATCCTTAGTAAAGGATCTCTCATGCCTCTCTCTGGTACAAAAGTGCCTGGGTTGAGTTTCATATAGTATTGGCATATACTAAGACAGAGAGTTCATATATCATTCAGTGTCTGCTGAGGGATTGCTTTTCTAAACCAAGCCTTAACTGAACAGCATGTTCTGAACCTCATCATCACTGATGCCTAAATATTTACTAAAGCACCTATGTTTTGATGAGAAGCCACTGTGTTTAGGTGTACCAGAAGCTGTGACCAAAACTTACATCCCACAGGAACACATTTATGAATTGCAGAACTAAAAGTTCAAAGATCATTTCTTGTGCTTTTTTAGAACTGCTACAGTGTAAGTAGCATTTAGGAAGCCACGTTCAAGCCTTCCTTTTGAGGATTTGTGAGAATTTTATCTGCATGAAGATTATTGAAAATTCCATTCTGTCATCTTCTTTCTTCCCTCTCTCTTGGGATCTCAGGGACTGTTTGCACCCTCACACTTTCATCCCCAAATTCCTAGCAAATACCTGCGTTTTATTGTCAGTGGAATTTAGCTGTTACTGCTTTTATTTTACGTAGTCACATTAAGAACTTCTTGTGGTTTTGCAAACAGCTCAGTGTCATTCTCTTTTATTTATTATCTTTATTGCTTTTCTTTTTCTTTTCTTTTTTTTTTTCCCTTCAAGGATTTTTTCCTAGGCTTCTTAAGGAAAAATAAGAAACAAGGCAGACTGCCTGTGCTACCTGTTTTGACTTATTTTCTACCTTTACTGCTCTTACTGGTGTTGCCTTGTCTTTGAGCATCTGGAAGAAAGACTCCTTTTCCTGAGAACTTTTGTATTTTGGTGACAAATTCCTGAGTATCAGAGAAGGCTGCCAGAGAGAAGGATGCTTTACCAACTTATCCAGTTGGGAAAAAAAACCCACAACACCTTTAACTATAATTTTCTCTTTGTGTATGTACAACTTCAGGCTGCCCTTGAACCCATGTCATGTTGTGCTTTGAGGCTTGTTGGATGCCAAGGCTCCTCTCCCCTCCTCATTCTGTCAGGCAAGACAAAATATAGTAAGTAGCTCTTGGACTGAGATAAGAACAGGGAGAGATCTCTTACTAGGTTGCCCATCATGGGCAAAACAGACTTCACTGGGAAAATTATTTATTTTATTTTATTTTATTTTATTTTATTTTATTTTATTTTATTTTATTTTATTTTATTTTATTTTATTTTATTTTATTTTATTTTATTTTATTTTATTTTATTATTTTAATTTCCAGTCAAATCAGAGTAAGGTAATGAGATTTAAAACCAAATCATAAAAGAACCTTTCCCCCACTTCTCCCTTCTTTCCAGGCTAAACTTCATGTGCATGGGGACTCAGGTCAGTCCATCACACATAATCTCTGCTGCTCCTTCCTCCTCAGGGGTAGAACTCCTCAGCCCTCCCCTGCTCCTGCATGAGGTCCCTCCCACATGAGACAGTTCTTCATCAACTTATTCAACTTGGGTCCTTCCCACAAGCTGCAGTTCTTCAAGGACTGCTCCAGCAGAGTAGTTCTCATCAAATTTACCTTGAAAGTTTTATTTGATTGGCCAGAATGTTTACAAATGGCCAGACATTTCAAATTTAAACTCACAGTGTGAATACAAAATACACAGAGCAAATTGCCTTTTTTAGGAAAATAATAACATTAACAATTTATTTTCCAGCTGTTAGTGTCATTGTCCTGAAAGTGATAAAGAGTTGATGGCATGTTTAAGACCTGTCAAAATGAAGCCTGTGTCATAAAGCCAACAGTGTAAATTCAGGGCACCCATCCTGACCTGATTCTGTCATGTGAGTTTCACTTGTATATTCCAGCCATGATTACAGGCAGTAAGTCCTCTCCACATTGCTAGGAATATTAGAAATACAGCATAATGTATTAGCCATTCCTTTTTTCCAATAAGTTAACATGGCTTTGTTTACATATTGCTTTCATAAGCCAGCACAACATTCCTGACTACCCAATGGCAGTCTGCAGCCTCAGCATCCTGGGGGCATGTGCCATGGTTAAATTTTCTAATCTCTGGCATGAAACTCAGCTCTTGTAGCTTTCAGATATTTGTGTCCCTTTTCTGGTCCCTTTGCTGAAGAGAAAAAATTTAGTAGATGTCATATTCACTGACAAACTGGGGGTCTCTTCCTGCCCAATTTGATGACTGCAGTTTGAACTAATCCTTGCTCATCTTTAATGAGTTTCTGTGAATGTTATGTCAAGAAATGGAGCAGAGCTGGCATGCAGAAATTTGATTTGCAGCAAGACTGAGATGAGCATAGCTGTGTATAGAGAGAAGCTAAGGATCCTCTGTGTACATTATGTAGTAAAGTCCCCATGTGTATTAAGAAAATATATTGTGGTATGTCCAACTTGTTGAAACTTATAAAATGCTCCATTTGAACTGTGCTTTCATTTAATTTTATTAGGAAACCAAACTCTGTTCCTGGTCTGTTTATTTTCATTACCAGAGTATTTTCTTTCCTATGATTTTTGTACAGTTTAAATCTTTTTCTCCTTTTGTTTTCTTCATTAACCTTCTGCCTCAATCTCTTTAGCAGTGCCACCTTCCCCCTATGCAGTGCTTAGCCTTTCTGCTGAGACATCAAGCAAGGTGTAAAATGAAAGAGCTTTAATCCTAGGGAATTTCCCCAGAGCAGCAGAGCATAGTGCTCAGAAATCCTGAGCTGAAACACACAGGCTATTGTCAATTAAAACCTGATCTGTTTTACACCAGGGTCATGCCACCTACAGAACAGCTCTTATTTGAGGAGGTGCAAAGCAAGCCCACAGTTATTTTTGCTGCATCTTCCTCATACTGGAAACAGAGCATAATATGAAGTCAGCACACAAATAGTGTTTTGTTTTTTTTTCCCCAGAAACATCTGTTTTACCAGGAATTGGCTGAAGATCAAAAAGCGTTTTCTTTGCAGACCCAGAGTTTCAAAAATAAAATGTAGACAAATACTTTCTGAATAAACTTTATATAGACCAAGAACATTAAAATGTCTAAAAATAAAGAGTGTTGTATGAGAGACATTGATTTATAGGGAGGTTTCTAGATTGACACAAATTAAATGTGAGACAGGAGGCTCAGTTCTGTTGTGATTCTGAAAAATGACTGGTGCCATTGGTGGATACAAAGGCAGGATGCAGATTTGCCTAAACAGAGACATGTGCTGCTTTTGGGAAGCTATAGGGGGTGTGAACTTCTGGGTGAAGGTTGTAGTGAAGATATGTCAGAGGCCATGAGACACACATGCTTTTAGTTTGGAAGCCAGGTGAGAAACCCATAGCATTTAAATGGCAACCGAGCCTTACACTTGGGAAATTGAATCCTGTGTTAAGTGTACATGATTTGAGAAATTAATACCCACTCATGAGAAAATGACAATTGTATATTTATAATTGTCTGTGCAGTTTCACTTACTGAGCATGTTAAGCACAAAAATGTAAAAATTTGTAGGTAATTTGAATTTATATTTATTATCACAACATTTACTATCACAACTAGAGGCATAGTTTTCAAATATCTGTTTCTATGCTTTCAGTCAGCAATTTATAAAATTTTATGCTATTATTTTGGTTATCCTTTCACTTTTTGTGCTATTATTTTCCCACATAGCCAGGGGCTCTAACACGAGTTAAACTGATGCTTGCTACAGCAGTTTAACTAGCTCAGGTGTCCCCCTTTACTAAAGGTCATGTTTTCCCACAGCAGAGTTGCAGAAACAAATATGTTGGCTTTTTGGTTGCAGTGCTTCCTTGTCCAAGTGAGTACAAGCTGCAGCTGAAGATGATTTTGTGTTTATCTACTTGAGTGTAGCAGCAGTGATTGAGGTGTGAGCACACAGACACATCTGTCAGCTCAGCTGTAACTTCTGCCCTGGGGAAAGGCAGATCTTTGTGGTACAATAACATATTAAATTGTGTGTAAGTGCATTTTTGGGTTCAGTTTGCTTCAGTTTGGTCAAGGCCTGAAAAAGATGTTTATAAGACAATGGATTTTTTTAACCCATCTTCAAAGTGTCATAGGTGGTGTCCAGTCTCTCAACATTGCTTTAAAGGAGTTTGGGGAATGGGAGTTGTGTTTTAACTTACACACAGAGGAGTGGCCTTTGAGCTATGAAGATATGGATCTTCATATGCACATTAACTTTCCATCTTTGAATTTCCTCTGAGTAGATGATTGGAACTTCCTGGTATTTGGTGTTATTGAACATGAGATAAAAACTGTCTGTGCTGGCTGGATCAGGCAACTGTATTTTGCAGCCTTCACTGGGCTTCCAAACCCATACTCAGATTCCTTACTGACTTCAGTTCCAGAAGTGCAGATCACAGCCTAAAGCTACCTCATCAGAAAGTGCAGTGATCAAAATCTCTGAACCCATCTCGTTTGTGTGACTAAATCAATTTCCAATGGGTATAAATACTTTAACACATTTCAGCAAGTTCTGCTTTTTACTGCACCTCCTAGGTTTGGACTGGCAACTCTGAATTAAAGTTCATTGCTCCTCATCTATTCAGTTTCTACCATTTCCATCACTTACACATTTGTTATTTAGTAACTGCTCTAACATTTTAAGTGTTATCTCAGGACTGTGAAATTATTGGATTTTTCCTTCCAGTGATTGGTCTCTCATTTCAGTCATCCTTTAAGTGAAAAATAGAGTAAGAATATTACAATAATCCACTTTTCAGAGCAAAACCAGGCTTCAGGTCTTCCCAAAATTAGTTTTCTCAAATTTTGCTTCCATTTTTTTTTTATAAATCACAATTTATCAATCTTTATAATTAATATAGGAAAACCCCCCAAAAAATGTAAATGAGGTGCAGTTAAATGCTTGTTGTCTAAATGATTGCACAAGCAGCTAATACTTTCACACTATCAGGTCAGTTTTGATGTACCAGTGATTATTTGGCTGCATTTTTTTCCCTCAGATTTTGATCCTAAAATGTGATAGTTCAGCTGAACCTAAAAGATTGTCTCATTGTAGAAAATAAAATCAATGATGAACTGTAGGCTGGTAAAAGCATTACTTGTAATATAAGGCTGCACTGATTTTATAAGGAATGATTGAGGATAAATGAATAAGTATCTGAAAGAGTGATCTCTGGATGGATATAAAACAATAATGACTGTTTTAATTTTCTGCATTACTTGGCAGAAGGCTTTTCACACAGTTGATTTTTCAGGTTTAAATATTATGGAAGTAAAAGTGTGCTCAGTATGTACATTTCAAGAACTACTTTACAGCTGTGCCTAATTTGAAACTGCCTCATTAAAGAAAAGAGCCATTTGGCCAGATTGACAAATATTTTAGCTAGTATTGGGTGAATCTAAACATCAAGTGTCTAAGAATCAAACTTTTTCTAGGTCACAAAGTAGCCAAGTAACTCTGGTGTTGCCTGTGGAAACTGAAATTCCAGATTTTCTTCCACTTTTGGTGTTTAAAAATTTGTTGTTAGGGATCACCTTTTACAACAAGAACATAACTCTCTTTGTCTTTTTAGAAACCTACATGAAGGAAAACATGAGATGAAGGTAATTTATGAGTGATAACAGATTTGCAGTGATTATGAAGCAGCACTCTCTAAAATTGATGAGCTGATAGCCTTTTTATGCTTTTTTGACTATTGGATTATCTCCTAAAATTCTTACTCTCAGTTAATAAATACTTGGATAGCCATGATTTCCAGCAGTTTAAAAAATATATTTTAAGTTAATAATCACTGTTTCAGCAATTTAGAGGATTTTTGTCAGGAATTATAGGGCCTAAATTAAAAATGTTAAGCTTCTCAGTAATAGCATTTGAAACTAATTGCAAACAATGGAGTTATTACAGCAAAATAAATCACCTGTTTTCCATCTGACTTAATCCTGCTTCCTTTGCAATTGCATTTGTAATAAATGAAGCCACATGCACAGATCATTAATGTGACCCAGCTGAGTGGTAACTCCTTGAGCTACAGGAACTCATTTTTTTCCTGCTCATTGAGTATAGCTCCAAAATAGAATTTTGAACAACCTCCTTTTCCCCACTTCTGAGGTAGTGAGTGACCAGAGAAGCTACATCCCTTTTCCTGGTGTTTTCCAATGGCACATTCCTATTTTCAAAGGTAAAAAAACCACAGACAAGGTGGAATTTACAATAAAATTCCTGACTATGGACTGGAGAAAATGGCCCCTGGCCACCAATCTCCTAAGCAGCAATTTACCTGCAAAAACAGTAATTTTCTGTAGTAGCAATTTCCTACAGAAAAGTTGGGTGAGTTTGGCATAAAATGCAGCTTTTGAGCAGGGAGTTACACAAATAGCTGGTGGAAAAAGGAAAGTGGTGGCTTTGTTCTCTCCAAAAACTGATGGGTTTATGAAGAGGTGATGAAAGTAGGAACTTTCCTTATCAAAGCAAAATTAGTGATATCGAATATAGGAAGGATTTGAGTCCTGAACTGTCCTAATCCACTGATCTGCCCACAGAGTCTTGAATTCCTCCAGGAGAAAGAGATCCAAATCCATCCTTTAATTCCTCTTAAATTGCTCTTTACACCAATAGGGACTTTTCCAATTCTTTTCTTTAAAATTGAAACAAAAAGTTGTGTGCAGTCAGTATTTGCAGCCAAAACCCACATCTTTTTGGTCCAGAAGAAACTTGTTTTCTATCCATCAAAATATTTTTACAAACCCGTTCTGGACACACCTAACTTTACACTGCTGCAGGATTGCATCTGCAGTGAGCAATAGTCTCTGCGGTCCTGGTTCCACTGGAATTGGTAGAACTCCTCCTATGGATCTCAACTGAAGCCAAAACAAAACTAGGATGTCTAAGTGTGGTTAAAATACAATGGGGATCTCAGAAATTGTTTTAGGGTTTGTTTTCCAGTTATAGCTGTGATATTTGCAGGGTAGAAGGTGTTTTGTTTAATGGATTGAAATTAATGGGGTTTGAGTGTTCTTTCATGTCATGCTTTTGGAATAGTTTTGTAGCAACAAAATTGTACTCAACTAAGGTATATCTAATGGTATTTGGTTAAGGAACACGGCTTTTTAAACTGTGGAATAACAGAAATATTATCAAAGACTTGTATTTTGTTTGTTTTAGTTTGAAAATGCTTCTTTAAATAGACAAGACTTTACATTTCTGTAATAAAAATAAATGAACCATTTCTTTTTTAAAATTCAGTCAGTGATTTTTCTGTGTGTTTTTCAACCGTGGGAAGATAAATTTTATCCATCTTTTTGGTCTTGGAGAGAGAGAAGTGTGTATTAGTCCTGCAGGAAACTTATATTTTGACATGTAAACAAGGCTCCCTCTACATGGTAACTGTTTTTCTCTGGAGTTTTATAACCCTGTTGCATTTGGTTGGGCCTTTGTTTTGCTTGCATTTGAGAGATATCCTTTCTATAAACTAAGTATTGCTGTGGCAAACTCAGAGACTGAGAGATGGCTGAGAGACTGAGGTGCTCATATCTTACAGCCCTGTCTTGTCTCAGGTGACTGACATTCTACACCATTCAATTTATGAGTCAGCAACACTCTTTCCTGCTGACTGGTGTCCTAATACCTGAAGAATTATTTTGGGCTAGTCAAATTGAAGTTTAGCATGATGGAACAAAAAGCAAAAAATTCTAAGTATTTTTAAATCAATGGATTGTTTTTTGAGTCAAAAGTATTTGAGAACTAATACAATATATTGCAGGAAAATCCTAAAAGATAACTCTTGGACTGAAAATATTTATGCACTTGTCAATGTTGATTTAGCTGTTTTGTCTGTCACACTAACAGGTGAGAAAGAAAAACACAGATGAGAACTAAAGGACTGCATTCCATATAGACATTATATACATCTCAGAAATAAGAGCTTGTTAGGAGAAATCTATCCATAATATAAACATAAAAATGTGAATACAACTGTCTATCTCAATTCTGGTTTTAATGAAAAAATTGTACTTCAAAGGTAGATAATATTTTGGTTTAGTTTTTTAAGGAGATATCAGAGTATCATGCCTTTTGGTTAATTATAATCAAACTTAAACAAGGAGTAAAAGTCTGAGAGATTCTCAAAATTTTTAGGAATTTGACTAAAGTAGCTATGCAGAGGCAAAAAAGAAATTGGTTCCATATCCTCCAGAGGAAACAGTTTTTTGTTGTTTTGTTATGTTGTTCAGTGTTACTTAACAATAGTCCCCTCCAGTTTGAAATTACATTTTATTTTTCCCTTCCTAAAATAACTGAATAATTCTAAATGAATCTTGATAGAAAGCATGACATTAATATTTTTTTCCATTATGCAAAAATACTAGGGAATGCTATTTAAGGACAGAAGCCATGTAGCTGCTTAATAGCATAATCATTATCTATTATTCCAAATTATCATTTTAATTTATGATGCCTTTTCTCATATTACCATCATTATTTTTCATGATAATTTTTTATTTAAATTTATCATTTTCACAGACATGTATTTTGTGAGGTATGTATTTATTTGCGTATTTTGTGTAAAATTTCCAATTATCTCCAAAAAATTGTAATGTTGAATTGCCCCTTCAATTTTAGTCTTTACAAGTTTTACTGCATAGCCAGGCCTAAATTAGGCATAAATTCAACTATCTTCACTTGCTAAATCCACTGGCTAAAATAAAGCTGCAATATGGTGAATTTTATCACACGTTTTGGAACAGCTTGCAAAGAGAACTTTGAGAACTTTAAGAAATTAAGATTGAACTATTGCAATGATATTTCTGGAGTCTGTAAATGGCCTCAAGTAATTATTGCTCTGAGTCCACAAGTATATCCTAAGGACTAATGTGCATAACCCATCACTTGAGCCCCTGAAGTATTTCTGAGTGTCTAGAGAATCCCCAGGAGAGCTTGGCCCCATCTGTCCCTTCAGTCCATGTGGAATGTCAGAGGTGGAGTTTAGCAGCTGCTGCCTCACTCTGGGCAGCACTACAGAAGCAGAGTGCTTCACTGCTTTCCTAGCTCTGTCTTACCACTGGTGAGACATCCATGTTTCATCTGAGACTTTAATTCATCTGAGACTTACATGTGTTTACTTGGTTGATGTGCCCATGATTCTAGCTGGTACAATTGCTTTGGAGAGGGCCATGTTCTTGAAATCCCTCTTAGGGAAATCATTCAAGTATTGGACAAGGTGGTAAGAGTAGGATAAACCAAGCAGAGGTATCAATTTCCATATTCCCTCTCTCTTCCCTCTCAATTTTTCCTGTTAGACTATATTTTCATGCTAGCAGCACTTAATATATCCATGTGTAATCTGAACTAGCCTTTTCTCTCCCCTTTTCCTTACTTCCACATCTGAGCAATTCAGAGCAAGTTCATTGTTCTGCTTTTACCAGAGTTTTCAGCATCAGATCACACTGATGCTCTCAACAAGCACCATGCAGTTTTTGATTCCTCTGTGGCAGACGTGGTAGTCAGCAGAGCAGTGCAGCACTCCCTGTCTGTGAGAGCAGCCAGTGAGCTCTGCCAGGTCATTATTAGTGCCAGAACTCCAAGGAGTCATCCATTCTGGCTATAGTCCTCTGAATTTTCTGCTGGAGAAATAATTTACTGCTGTAAATATTCTACAGTTAAGCTATATGTACTTTTGTTTCCCCAGCCTTCTGAGCCTTTCATGGTTATTATCCAGTGGCTGAATAGACAAGCATGACAGCAGTCAAACTTTCATATAAGCCATGCAGCAAGCAAGAAGAAAGGAAAAACTAACAAATGGTCTTCAGAGACACTGTTCAGGAACATCTCTCTTTCTGTGCTGGCAACAGCATAGGAGAATGCTCTCTGTCAGGGTGTATGGAGGCACTGCACCTCCTGAAGCATACTGAACACTGGCAGTCTGTCTTTCTAGAAGTGAGGGAGCTGATGTGTTCATCTCAGAAGTGTGCTAGCAAAGCCACATTCAATACACTGCCACTAAATTAACTCCTTCCTCAACTAGCTATTTTTATTTGATAAAGGGTTCATTATGTGCCTCGCATATTCTGCTTTACATGAACCTCACCTTTCTATGCCATGTCTGATACAGAAAGCCCTCATATTTCTAGCAGCTTTTGGTTTTGACTGAAAAATATCAGTGCAACAATCAATAGCAAATGAAGAACTGAAACTTTTAACTATTGTGACTATATTGAAATAAACATTGTAGTAGCTACTATACTGGTTGGTTTTTTCCTGCTTACTTACTGATAAAAAAGAGTTTGGGTTTCAAGATGTTTGAAAGTAATACAGCATATCTCCTCTTCCAAGATATTTACCTTTGCAACAGAAAATAATTTGATTCAGAAAACTGAAATATGTGACAAATGTTAAATGGATTAAAAGCTGGTACATTGACAAATTGAAAAATGTGGTGTCAGTGGGCAGATATAAATTACCGGGATGTGTCTAGTAGAGTCTGCCTGAAATCAGGGTCAATAGCACTTAACATTTTTATCAACAGTCTAGACAGTGATATAAGACATTTTCAGTAAAGCTTGAGCAGGACAGAGATTGGTGAGGTAGTAAATAATAATATGCTGGATAATTACAGCAGCTAACAAAACATTTTAATATTGGCAAATACTATCAGCCTCTTGTGTGGGATAAAAAAATTAGGTAATTGTTAAGCTGTGATTTAGAAAAGGACAGGTTATCAAAGATAATTGGGTCTACTTAGACTCTTTGTACAATGTTCTGGAAGGAAAAAACACTAATGCAATAATGTGCATGTTAAAGTCAGATTGTCAGGCAAATGGGGTGATGATTGCCTTTGCATGCTGTATTGATAAGATTGCTTCTAGAATGCAAAGTCCAATTTTGGTGTCCAGGCTTAATGAAAATGAGGAAATAGGACAAATGGAATATAGTGGGGTGCACAGGACCTGGAGATCAGGTTTTAAATCCTCTATAGGTTTAATAAGTTGAGCTTAGTTTATCATTATGTATGGGTACTTGGGTATGAAAATTTTTTGTAGGTTTGGGGCAAGAAAGACTTGCAGCATCATTGATAAAGGCACAGCCGATTTCAGGGACTGGAAAATTAAATTAAGGGGAAAATACAGCCTCATATTAACTTGCAATTTGTTAGCTTTGCAGATTACTAAATAACAGAACAGCTGATCCGGGGAGGTGATAGACTCATCAGTGCTAGACATCTTGGAAAAAAAAAGAAAAAATTAGGAGAGGGAAAGGCAGATTTAATGATTTCTTTTTTTTTACAGCTCATGTGCTGCAAGGACAACAGTAATATATGTTCTGTCATAAGTCTGAAGCATACCTGATTTAAAGAATTGACTCCTGAGGAGACATGGAGAAATTATTTCACATGTTGTACCCAGGACCAGATAGTTTGCTTGTTCTTTGCTGTTTTCTGAGCCAGAAACCAGACCAGGCTGATACACAGATCCCCAGAAAGGTTGATCATCTTTCCTAAATGGTGCCTGAGTATGTCTGATTGCCATAGAAGTGATCAACAGGATTTAAGGTAGGAAGGGCCTTTGCACAGCCCTCAGGAGGGAACAGGAGTAGCCCAGCTGGAGCCTTTGGGCTAAGAGCTCTTTATTTCTGAAGTAACACAAAACTGTGAAAGCACAAGGTTGTCACAAGTCCCTGTGGCCTCAGAACTTGACAATCCTGAACATAATGGTGGGTTCTCCAGTGTATCTCTGTTAGTGGGACAGGGATTTCTGGCGATTTTTTTGTTTCCAGCTAACAGATGGAAAATTAGAGAGGCTTTCAGACAAGAAGCTTCTTATAGATTTGAAATAGCAACACAGGCTTTAAATTAAAATATGGGTTGAAAGTGATTGCTCTAAACCTAATTGGATATGTTTATAAATTAGACTATCTGTGAGAAGAGGTAGTGGACTGAGGAAACTATGAGATATAAAGGACACTATCACCATGAGAAAGAGAGGAGCAGGTAATCCCATTGCTTTTTGGAACATGGTGGTATCAACTGGGGTAGAGGTTATGGAAGAAGGAGGTTATAATATATGATAAAGCCATTATTTCTATTGTTTCCTTATTTTTTTAAGAATTTAGTGAAATTACAAACTTTAGTAGGCTCCTTTTCAGAAGGAGCTCAGTTTCTCTCTCTAACAAGCAATAGGTAGAGAGAAAATTTAAAAGTTTTCTCACTGGTAACTATTTCTTTTCATCTTTAATAATTACTCAGTGTGAATTTATTTTGATTTTCGATGGTTGTTTAATTTCATCCATATATTTTTCAAAGAATTTGCATCAGATTAAATGTATTTTGTTCTGGAAAATGAACAGGCAGGACCTATAGACCTTGATGATACCCATCAGAAGGCATAGACTGTGAGTCTTGAGAATACTGACAAGTCTGAATTTGTGAGAATACTGGCAATTCTGCATTGGTTTCTTAAATGTCATCTGTTCCTTTCAGTGTATATCACTCCACAGGGAACTTGTTTCTGAAGACAGGTTTAGCACTTCTGGAGCTATGAGTAACATGCACCTCAGGGAGCCAGAATCTGTAATAAAAAGCATATTTTATCTGTTGTCCCTTTTGAAGTATATAAGCAATATACAAAATGGACAGTGGTTTGCTTATTCATATGCCACTAGATGTTAGCAAGGAATTATTTGCCCATTCATGTCATGTACTTGCATTTTATCAGAATTATTCTTAATTAAAAGCTTTATCATATTTAAATTCACCTTACTTGGGGCTATTAATTTATAAAGGATATACTTGATTATGGTACTTAGAGTGTTTGATTTACTGTTTTATGGGTGTGATAGATCTAATTTGTACTGGTGTATTATTGCTTTTAGCAGTGTGGCACCGTGCTTGCATAGAAGCTGAAAAAACACTTTCAGCTTGAGACTGGTATTAAAAGTTTATTGATGAGCATTGCTATTGGAAAGGTTGAAAAAATATCAAGATGTTTTTCAGAAGGGCTGTCTTTTTGTCTGTTTTGAGTGTCTCTGGGGCGTTTTCAAGGTGTATTTGACGATGATGTTTACGATGTCCCTTTTCTTCCAGGAGTATCAGCCCTGTAACACCAACGCCTGCCCAGAGTTGAAGAAGACGACGCCCTGGACGCCCTGGACGCCGGTGAACATCTCGGACAACGGCGGCCACTACGAGCAGCGCTTCCGCTACACGTGCAAGGCGCGGCTGCCCGAGCCCGGCCTGCTGGAGGTGGGGCGGCAGCGCATCGAGATGCGCTACTGCTCCAGCGACGGCTCCAGCGGCTGCTCCTCCGACGGTGAGCGCCTGCCTGCCGGGCACTGCCACCCTGCCCTTTCCTCACAGCCCGTGCTGGCTGCTGCTCTGTGCTGACATGAAGAGAGGCCATGTGTCGGGCTGAGGGCAGGCCCCAACAACACCTTTTAGGGTGCTAATGATGTTAGGGCTGCGGTGGCAAAATGAAGAAGAGCGGTGCGACGACCTTGACTTGCAACATAAAAATACTTTAGTAATAGGGAAAACAAATGTGGGACGAGGCCCAAAACCCAAACAGCAACCAGAGTAGGAGACAAAGGTCGAAGACCAAGGTGGAGGGAGGTCCAGGTTATAAATGTGGGGCAGGAAGGGGGTGGACTCGAGGTTAGGGCCAAAGGGTACAGGGGAAAGTGGTGCAGAGGTGGGGTGAGAGGAGGTGGGGTCCAATGGGGTAGGCTGGGTGGGACACTGTATCAAATGAAGGCCAATGGAGATACAAAGCGGGAAGAAATGTTCTAGGGGCTGGGAGTGACGACGACACTGGAAAATGAGGGTCGGGAATATTTATAAGGCATTAGCATGGGCAGTCCCACAACTCCTGGGTACAACAACTGGGATTGCCACAACTTAAACAGATTTCTGCCAAGGCCTAGGGTTGGGGTAAAGATCTTCCTCCATAATGGTTGCCTGGCCTGAGACAGAGGCCAGGCCAACTCCCACAGGCATGCTCATCCTAGGAAAGAGTCTTATCCTCTATTTCTGGAGGCAGCATCAAGATTCCGTTACCCCTCATATTCCCCTGAACTTTACCAGGGGTGAGTTTGTGCAACATCAACACGTTTCTGGAATATTTTGCTAAAATATGAAATACTATAAAAGCTTTTTCTCAGTAGTTTGAAAGTAACAATGATAAGATTCATACCAATGTTTAAATAAGGAGTTTATGAACTGGATAATTTCTATTATAAAAGTTTATGCTGTACTTTTGCTAGTAATTTAAAGTTCCGTTTATTTCTGAGATTGAAAACCATACTCCTTCAAAATATTTTCAAATTTCGATGACTTTAAAATGGAATTGCTTTATTTCAGAATTTTATTTCAGAATTTTCTTCTTTTCCTGTCAGTAGTACATAATTTGGTATATGTATAAAAAATTAAAATTAGGAGAAATTTTGACAGCCACTCTAATTTTATTAATACATTGAATTGATTATTTAGTTTTAATAGTATATCAGTGTATCTTTTAAAGTATTGTATTTTGGTCATGTCATCTAAAAATATTGATTTTTATTATTATTATATTTTAATATTTGTAGGCCATTTTCCACTTTGTATCTTAACAAGACCCAGGTTAGCTGAAAAAAAAAAAGTGTAACTGAAGGCATTTGGCTGATCTAAAACCACAAAGAGAGAACAGTTTCTGAGTCCCTGGATTTTCTAATTCTCAATATTTTTCAGACAGACCAATTATTGTGAAGGTTAGTTTTAAGCTCCTGCTTGTACTAGGTTTGCATGTCAAGGCTTTGGTAGCACGGGAGGCTGCAGAGTTGGCTTCTGTGATAAAGTGCAAGAAACTTCCATCCTGCCCTCCCTCCCCCCTTCATCCTGCACAAAACCTTCATGGTTTCACTTGGCATCTGTGTCTCTTTGGAGGGGGCAGGTTGTTGGCAATTTCTTTAAGAAACATATAGTAGTGAACTGTGCAGAATCATAAAACAAAAGCCATGTTACTGCAGATAAGACTTAGTTTTGTGCTCTATGTCATTCCCATTTCAAATATCTACAGTGTCAAATGTTGGGGTTTCATTTAGGTCTGGATAGCAAGGCAGATTCTTGACACAAGTGCTTCTTCTATTCTGTTTGCATCCATACTAAATTTCAGACTTGTATTTAGCAAAGATTTTCCTCTGCTGAGATTGGTATATGACCTGTCTCTTGTCCTTAGTGAGACTTCAAGGTGGTGCTGCTGCTTTTTGCTGTCTTCCAGCACTTAGACGTGGATGACGCATTTTTAAAATTTCATGAGATTAAATGAGGAAGAGAATATTTTTTTCACCAGGTAGTGCAGACTTGAGAAAGTTATCACAACAATTAAAAGTAAAGCTACAGGAGAATCTAGGTATAATCTGGTCTGACAGCTGAAATGGCAGTAAGGAAGGAGTATCCAAAAGCCAACCCATGACATAAGAGAGGAGGTCAGCAGGGCAAAACAGAGAAGAGCCAGTTTGTTATAGATTGCATTGCTGCAAGAAATTTAAACTTGGCATGGAGACACCTCTCTCATCTCTGAAGTCATGATCATAAGACCTCTCCTGCATCTGGATATCTGGATGCATAAGCTGACTCCTGCAGCATATAGACAGAAGTAACAAACCCTACAATTTTTTTAAATAAAGCATTTTTTCAGTGTGCAAATGGTGGGGGCAGGGATGTTGGTTCAGGTGCATTTTTTGCCTGATTAGCTTGAAGATTTTTATTTTTTTTTTTTTTTTTTTTTTTTTTTTTTTTTTTTTGCTTCTGAACATAGTACTCCTGAATTTCCTGGTATTGTACTTTTTTTTGTTGCATCTTGCTGAAGCTGCTGCTTTGATTCATTTGGAAATAATTCATCACTGGAGCAATCTTGCGTGCATGACCTCAACCCTGTTGCCTAGTAATAGAAATGTTCATCTGGGTGAAGGATTTTTGCTGACTAATACCAAAACTACTGAATATTTAAGTACTTTTTATTGAGTACTTGACAGGGCAGAAACTATTATACATCTGTCTGTGCTTCCTAGTGAGTGCCCTTATGGCTTTGTCATTAACTGGCACTCATTCTTTGATTCTTTTGGCTGGTGAGTCTTTAATTATTCTGTAATGAAAGGTGAAACTCGACCGGTGCTCCAAGTGGCTGCATTAACCAATACACTTCTGGTGAAAATAGCACCTTATGTTGGGACTGTTTGCTTAGTCATTTTCTGATTATGGATGTCAGAACAGTGTGGAGTGGAACATTTGTTGAGGGAGGGGTCAGGGGACACCGTTTTGATTTACTGATGAGATGAAACTTGCTGACACTGTCTAAACTGCAGGATTCAGGAGCACTTCCCTGCTCCCAGGTTTAGGTGTGGGCCAGCACACAACTACTCTACTGCTCCTTGATTTGACTGGAAGGAAATACATGAATAAGAGGCATGTAGAGTAGCTGTAGCTTTTGGAACAGAGGGAAGTCATGAGAATGGGAAACCATGAATTGTGGCAGACACCGTCACCATTTCTGGCTAGATAGCAAGAAAACATCATAACTTACTTCCACCTGACCAGAGCCTGGATGTTGTGAAACATTATTTTCATTATCTCCATGTTGAATTGTAGCAATTTTCTGGCTTTTACAGAAAGATTAATTCTGCTACAGAATGCTTGGCATACCTCATTACCAAAGATGTGTTCTGCAGAGATCAGTTCTCTGTTCCTTGCAGATAGGAGCCATTTGTTAGAAATTTTCTCATTGCCTGTAATCTCCCACTGTGCAACTATAGTCACGCCGTGTTAAACAGAATCATGTTTCACTGTCAGATGCTAGCAAAGCAAACTTTCCTTGCAGTCTGAGCTTAGAGATAGAACTTCTTGCCAGAAACCCACTAGACTCCTCCTGAGTGTGGTAAGATTTCTATCTCAATCAAGTAAGCAGTAGCATTTGCAGACTGTATTCATGCTTTTCTGATTTGAAGTTTGATTAAGAGGAAACAAAAATAAATCTTGTTCCCCTGGGTTTTTATATAGTGCTCAGACAGGAAAGAGACAGCTATTTCAAATCAACTGATTGAGATTGTGTATGTTGTTGTACGTCTTAATACACTGTCTGTACAATCCAGCATTCAGAGTATAGAAATTACATTACCCTAGTAATTTAATACATGCTTATGAAACATCTTAAATGTCTGCATTAAACATGTTGGCTCTCTGTAAGATTATCTGATATATAAACAGTAATAATTTTATTGAAAACATAATTTTTTTACCCAGAGATAAATATTTCACAAGGTATGAGTGTGCCTAATTTTTCTAGGTTGAATTTATCTTACCAAAGTCTAGACTCTGTAGTAGTCTGCAAAGAGAGCCTCAGCATCCTGAGGAGTGAGGGATCCAATAGATTCTGCCTTCTTTCCATGGTGCACAATGCAGACAGCTATGGTGGGCTTAGACAAGACTCTTGACTTTGACATGTCAAGAGTTAGACCAGGTTAGCTTCCAAAATACCTTCTGAAGGCAATTAACAAAGGCAATAGTTCTAATTTTTTGATCACTTCAGTCTTAAAGGGTCTTTTGTTTGCTTTTTATCCCCCCAGGCACCTGGAAATCTGCACCTAGTTTCCTAGCTGTTGCTGCTTCCACTATCTCAAACCTCATAATAATAGTTTTTTTGTGAAGGCACGATGTGATTTTGTCTGTATTCTTCTTTTAGTGGCTGTGATCTCATGTGAAAAGTTTGATTAAATCTTTCCTTGTGTTATCCACAGGAAATCTATAGTGCATTCAGAATTTTTTACAGAATAGAACACGTGCTGATAATCAAGAGTCAGGAGTATGTTTTGAGATGTGATCTCATATAGTGAAGCTAAGCTGTGGTATTCTGAGTAAGAGCAAAATGAATTCTGGAACTCAATTTGATGACAAACTCAAGTTTCATTGACAAAGTACAACTCAGTGGAACTTAGGGGTTAAATACTTAAACACAGAAAAGCTGTGTACAAGAAATAAAGTTATCATGCTAATGTGACATCCCTCCATCTGCATACTCTGTTTTTTTTAAATATGCAGTCTTTGCATTACATTAATATTTGCCATTATGTTTCACTATTTCAATTTTACTATGTTTTGATGGTTTATAAAGTTTTTTATAAGTTATATGTATTTAAGCCTGCAGTTATATAAGTTTTACTATTCAATAATATTGTCAAATAACTTGCAGACCATCTTCAGAAAATGACAACACTGAAACAATCTTTGCTTATTCTTGTTACCTCTGCACTTCAAGCAGTGTTTCATGCTGTCATTTAGAAATGATTCAGGATACCTGAATTTTGGCTTTCCTAAAGTCATGAACCTAGACTGTTGGATAATTGAATTTTCTTTGTTAGGTCGGAACTGGAGGACATAAGTCATAAATCAGTCAAGTAATATAATTTATCAGGTGTCACAGCTACTTCTCTCTTACTTAGGGCTGTATTAGCTACAGGCTAGACTAGGGAATTATTATTAAACTATGTGCTTAAATTGAGCCTCACTTTTAAGGCAAATTAATTGAATTTGGCTGAGAGTGTTGCAGTTTTCAAAAAGATTCAGGCCAACCAAAATCTCATTACAGGCTTTTGCAAAGGCAGATTTTTTCTCCTGTGCTAGTTAGAGCAGGTGACTTTCATGTTAACATGTCTTCAAAGAGGATTAATTTTTTGTGGATTCATGAAGCTCTTTCAATTAAACAAAAAAGCTTTAAAAATTTACTTATAAATCATCAAATCATCTTGGTTTATATCAGAATTATGTAAATTAATTGGGAAATTGTTTTCAGTTATATTTACATCATGGAATAAGTAAGTCATCAGCAGGGCAGTAATAATTTCTCTGTAATTTTACTGGTATTGAACAAAGCAGGAGTGCTTAAAATGAGAGAAAAGTCTTTTGTTTAGATGTCAGATCATATCTTCTGTCTCACATGGTCTTAGAAGTTGATGGTTATTTTGTTGACAAAATCATTGTGATTGCTTTTACTGAAGTTTTTGCAGTACTTACTTGCTGTTACTTGTGGAACTTTTCACCTTAGAGAAGCACAGCTGCCTTTTTAAAATTGTAGTGATCAAGTAGTCAAATCCCCTTTTCTAGCCACAGTGTGCAGCAGTTTTTTCCTTGAGTATGACTTCTGAACAACTGAAAATGAGCCTCTTGGTAAGCTGTAAGCAGAATTCATGCTTCTAGTTGTTCACAGGGCTCTAAGTCAGTCAGAGGCTTTCTGAGAACAATTTAGTTTAAAACATTTGAATGATGAACCTGTCATAAAGGTCGGATTAGAATTTGACTTAGAAATGTTCTGTCTGTCTTGGAAGACTATTCATTAGTTTATTGATAATGCTATGACTGACCATTCTCTTTGCAGATTTTGCAGCTATTTCTGTAGTTGGGCTTTCAATAAGGGGGACTGATATTTTGTTTTGGCAACTAGACTTTTGCTGCTACCAGGCTGAGGGCATTGGCCACTGCATCCTGGTTTGGCTATATATATTTATCCTGGGAGCAGTAATCTGAGAAAAGCAGCTTAATGTTGGATTTTGTTGGGTGGCACAATCTGGTTTTTCTGCCCCTGGAGTCGGATGTAGACAAATCTGAAAGTTGTCCAAACTGTAAACAGAAGTGGCAAGCAAGAAAACCATGGTTTAATGAGAAAATTTGGAGTTTTAAGTTTTGTGCCACTTACTCTGAAAGATTACAGTGCTTTTCTATTTGTGCCTTCTCCTGTCAAATTTGATGTAAAGTGTGATAAGGCCAGGACTTGGTTCTGTATATACTCTTCCTTTCTGAAAAACTTTTGCTTGAGCAAATTCTACAGTGTAATCTTTTGATTTAATTTTATATTGCCCCCATCCCCTCTATCACCTCAGTTAATAAACAAGACTTATCTGAAGGACTCAGGAACTGGGTCTAGTGCTGAGTGGAGGGGAAGGATTCTTCCTTGACCTGCTAGAAAAGCTCTTCCCAGTGTAACCCAAGCATCTTTTCCTCAAGGGCATGTTGTTGGCTCATGTTCAGCTTTCTTTCCTCTGGAAGAATCCTCCCAAGATCCCTCTCTGCAGAGCTGCTTTCTAGGTGGCTGGCCTCAAAGTATGGCTGCATGGGTTGCTCCTGTGCAGATTCAAGACTTTGCATTTTCCCCAGCTGAACTCCATGAGGTTTCTCTCTGCCTTGTCAAAGTGTGGCACGACCCCTTGGTTTATCAGCCAGTCTTCACAGTCAAGGCAAACTTGTCCAGGTCATTAATGGTGGTGCAAAGCAGGATTGAACCTCATGACTTTTTTGCAGCTAGCCCCTTAATGACATTAATCACATAATCACAACTGTCCTCTGGGCCTAGTTGCTGAGCCAGTTTTCAACATATGGCACTGCCCACTTATCTAGCTCATACTCTGTTGACTTGTCTAGCAGGAAGTTATGGGAGTCAGTGTTAAAACCCATACTAAAATTGAGATAAGTAATACCCACTGCTCTCTCATCTGTGCACTCTGTCCCCTCATTGTAAAAGACTATAGAAGGCTATTGTTCAAGAAATATACAGAATAGTATTTCCAGTCTGCAAACTGAACTTGTCACTTTTCGTGCTGTTAATGGCATAATGTTAATTTTTTATTGTATAGTTTCTGTCTGAACAGAAAATTCTAAAAGCCCCTTTATGAACACTGTATCAACTACTGTAAAACTGTGAAAAGACTGATCCTTATAATAAATTTTTTAATGCTTTGGAAAGAAGAAAACTCAGGGGAACACTTGCTGCAGAGCAAACTCCACACTGAAAAGATTCTTTGGAATATTTTTCTGTTTCAGAGCTATATTACCTTTGAGCTTTTCCTTAGAAGATTCCATTCCCCAGTCCCCAATTTAAATCACAAGAAATCTAATACCATAATGTCAGATAAGGTCACACATTTTCCTTAGGACTTAAAAGCTACATGTATCCTGCTAAAATATCTTCAAAACATCCTAGTATTCTTATAAAGTGTGTGATGGGTTGACCAGCACAAAGTGATGCACCCTGCAGTGATTTATGAATGGAATGACTGGAAGTCTGGTCTGGTCTTTTCATTGTTTGCATTGCTCTTAATTTAATAACTTAAAAACCCCCTTGATTTATAATTCTGGTATAAAACATACTATTATTTTGTTCTCACAGCTCCCCGTGTACATAAGCTGAGAATTTCCATGATCAGAGTGATACAAAATTGCATACAAAGGGTCTTACAGAGCAGGAAAGTGGACCTGTATTCATAATTCACATTCTGTTTCTCTGTATTTGCTGCCTTTTTTGCATTTAAATGTATGTCATGTTTTTTTGAAATGCTGCTTTTAATATCTGCGTAATGGAATCTGCCTCAGCAGGAAAGAAATAGTTACCCTCTATAATTCCTGAAAGGTTTTATCCATTTTTAGTCATTTTTATACTGCAGTTCTGCTGTTTTCTTATTAATTTCAGCAGTTTCTTATTACCAGTATTTCTGTGTCAATGCATCATCTTTCCAATATTGCACGTTATCAAGTGCTGAATAAAAATATGCAAACTCTCATCTACTTTGGGATGACTGTGAATGTATTTCTTGGGGAAGAAGGTAAGCAGTGTTACTAATGCCTTAACCATGGGTAGAAATAGGGTGAACAATGCAAGAGGCTCTTCCATCATAGTTATGCAGAATGCTGATCCTCTTCAGTGCAGGACTGCTGTTGGGCAGACTCTTCATGGCATTATTTGTCTGTTTTCATGGCATTGTTCAGTAAATCTTCTGGTTCTTTATCTCCATTTCATACTTCCACTGTGCTTATGCCTGTGTGTAGGGCACAAAACAATTTCTTAAGAGCAGACATTTGTGCTGCAGTTAGACCTGCAAACAATCCCCTGCATTTCTCCACTGTTGATGATTCAGTTCATCTGTACTTATGTTGCCAGTACTGAAGCTCTAGCAGAGAGAGCCAGCCACATCCTCTCCTGGCTGAAGTACCATTCACAGGACTTTCTCTCGTCATAGCTACTTAAATAAGTACCTGCAATAAAAGCAGCAGGTATTGGTCCATCAGTCATAGAGTTTCCACTGGGAAAGGCTTTGAACTGCTTTGGCAAGAGTAGGCTATCCCAGTAGCATTGGTGGAAATGCTTAGTAATGATGCTTAGAGGTAAGGCTACAGCTCAAGAGTGATTTTAGTGCTGTGCTTAGTACAGTTGAGGGAGTCTTTTCACATGCAGGACCAAGCCCAAAAGTGACAGACATACTCAAATGAACTGCAGATTATTAGAACTTCACCCAGGACTATATTCAGGTCTATTGGTTGCATGCTGTGAGCAAGAACTGTATTTCTTCTCTCACCAATAAATAACAGACCTCATGCATTGCTGTTTAATCTAATGCCTTTTCTCTGTACTAAACTTACTTAAAATGTATGTTTCCTACTTGCCAGATAATAATTTTAAAAAGGATTTTTCTATGGTGTGTGTGTGTCCAAAAGGCTGATTTCCAAAGCTTATATGTGCTTTAGAACAAATCAGTGGAAAAGAGACTGTTTTTTTAAATTGGCAAAACATTACTTTTCACAAAAGGATAGTTTTTCTAGACTTTGTGAAATTATTAGTGGACACTATCTAAAGTCTGAATATGGCTAGTATAAGTACAGTGCATGGGATGCCCATGAGCCTCTGAGCACAGTCAGCAGCAGTGAAGGCCGAGTGGATTAAGTGAGCAGAGGAGGACCAAGGCAGCTGGCTTGATGAGTGGTCACACGAGGCTCAATCCTGTCTCCTTTGTCACTTTATTCCTGTAAAACAGAGGCAGTTATATCTATCTAATACATTTGGAGATTTTTTTGATGGTAATTCCTGGGCAAGAGAGACATAATTTTTATCATTCTTAGGTGGAGTAAATTGTCTAGTTCAGTCAATGCTGCCGTAAAGTTTTAACTGAAATGTTGGATCCAACTGTTCACTGTAGTTCTGTGTAAGTGATTATGAAATTTTTACTAAGGAACAGCTTTTTGAGATTAAACTTGGGTCGGGATTGTGAGACTAAAGGACAAAACGCTCCTGTTGGTAAATTTGAAGAGGAGAAGGTTGTTTTGGGGTGAGATAATGTTTTAATTCAGTGCTAATTGTTCAACCCTTATTTTGTCAGGATTGTCAGGGGACTTCTTGCGCTCTGGAAGGTACTCTGCTCATACCATCAACGGTGCCTGGTCACCCTGGTCCCCGTGGTCTCAGTGCAGCCGTGACTGCAGCAGAGGCATCCGGAACCGCAAACGGGTCTGCAGCAACCCCGAGCCCAAGTATGGGGGGCTTCCTTGCCTTGGCCCCTCTCTAGAGTACCAGGAGTGCAACATTTTGCCTTGCCCAGGTAAGTTTCAAATGAAATTAAAGAAGTGAAAATAAAATAGCTCATCTTCAAGGTTATGTCTTGCAATATATGGTTTGGGGTTCTTCTATTTTAGTTGGTGAGTTTTGGACTTGTTTTGGTTTTGCAATCAATTACAGCTCAAATTTACCTTTATATTGTGAGTGGATTTGGGTAATATTCTCATGTGATGTCAATTAATTTATTGTCAAGAGTATTAATAGTTGTATTTCTTTTTCACTTGCGAGACTGATGGTAAAAATAGAATTTTCATATGTAAACTTATAGGGAAAAAAAGGCATAAGAATTCTGGCAAGACATGAGAAATCTGGCCTAGTCTTTTTTTTAGACTCAAAATATTATTTTCATCACAGTAGCTGCTGACAATAATTCGGTGTTAGGTTTTAAGTGTAGAGTTGCCAGCAAATAAGGTTCACAACTGATTACCAAATTAGATGGTTATTCAAGAAGTCCATAAAGATTGTTCTTGGAATATTGAGTTTCTCCCCTAATTTAAAGTTGTTTTCTGATTCTATGAAAGGGATTACAAGTAGAATATATGTTTACAAGAAACTACTTTGGGTTAAAAATCATTGTTGTATCTCTGACCTAGGGGAAAAAAAAATCTTGGTTTCAGTCACATCTCGCCCTTTGTAAAACAGACATTCAAACTGAAAGGCTTTTAAGCTTTGCAGAGGCTTAGTGGGAAAAGAGGGGGGCAGGATATAGGAGAACACATGAAGAAAAGAAGGTGCTATTGGTTTAAGAAGAGAGAATTCGAGATAAGAAACAATAGAATAAGAAGGAAAGAAGACTGAAAGATTCCATTACTTCCAGCAGCAACAAGTAAATTTAGAAATAAGCTTTTCATAAAATTTTAATTGTATTAATTATGTATAGCAGTGCTTCATATTTTCTTGTTGAAGACTTGAAGCTTTTGTCATTTATTCAAGTGTGGACCTGAAGAATTACTATGGCAGCATGTATACTGCTTATGTGTAACACTATTTTAAAGCATATATGTGTATTAAGATATACATATATGGTTTCAAATTAAAACTGTATTCCCTAAATCATGGATACACTGGTTTTTATAACATGAGTATTTAGTCCAATCTTTTTGCAGTGCTTTCCCTCAGCTTTTAAAGCCCAATAACAATCACTGTCCATTCCTTGCATCAGAATTTAAGCAGATCTGTGCAGAAAACAATACTCCCCTCTCGAGAGGACACAGTTTCTTGAAAAACATGTTTCCATCTCGCACTGAACCTAAGCAATATGTTTTGGCACACAGCCTACAAACCCCACAGCTCTCTGAACATTCTGGCTGTTCACTGAAAGCAAATTTCTCTGCAGTTTCATTGCTAACAGGATTGGTAGGATTGAAAACTTGAATGCCCTGAGGCACTCAAGCCCTCAGCTCTCCTGCTGGTGGGGCAGATCCATGGGGAATTTCTGTTGAGGATCCCTGATTTGATCTGGGGAAATGCCCATTGAGCCATTGAAGTTCTATGAGAGGCACTTGGGCAGAAACAGCCAGTGCTTTCTGGTGAAATATTCTTTCTGTATCCAAGGAGGAATGTAGCTTCAGTTGCTTCTTGTGTAGCTTCTCTATCTGGGAGTGTGAACATCTGAGGAAATCAAGGGAAGAGACAATCCTTCTCTCTGAGCACAGGGGCATGACCAGTGAAGGGTGTCCCTGTTTCTACACTAAGCACTATGGGAGAGAGCCGGAAGGGAACCAACAGGGAGACAATGTTTTTCAGAGAATTAGGAAATTGTGGTCCAAGTCTTCTCCATGTGGGCACAGCCCTAGTGTGTGATTCATTAGCTCCTGGAATCATAGCACCTTGCTTTTTCCAGGATAATAAAATGATAAACAATTCTCTTTCATGTAACTGCACTGTTCAAGTAGTTTGGCAATAATTCATCAAATCAAAGATTTAGAAGACCATTGCACAAATGTGTGCAGATCTCCCTAGGGGTGTATGCAGTAGGTGAAGCAACCTAGAGCAAAGCAACTCCTTGTTGGCCCCTGCTCCCCTTGCAAAGGGAATGTCTCCATAGGACACTGCTGTCAGCTTCCCTGGAAGCACATGAGTGGTGTGGTATAAGGTACCAGCTCTGCTCACAAGCTCTGAGATACCTGATCCTATCTCCATACTGTAGTAACTGAAATGTATTCATTAAATGGACACAGATTCTCTGTAAAACAGGGCTAGATTTGTTGTTCAGCCCTTGCTGTTGTTTTTCAAATTAAATGCTGTCTTGAATTTTTGGGGATTTTTCAGAAGTTAAAATAAGTCAAAAGTTTTCAGAAATTATATTTTTATTAAGCTCTTCAGCTATTCGCTGTTACATTTTTTTAAAGAAATTATTTTAAGTAAAATTATTTTAAGTAAAACACACCTATAAGTTTGTTGTAGAGGCCTGAGTTGTTAATGAGATAGACAATACCCCAGGCTAAAAACCATGAATTTTAAGGCAGAATTGAAAACTGCACTTTGAATTAGAAAATATTTTAAAAGATCAGTGGATATTAAAGTGTGATGGGCCTTTCTGAAGTGAAAAGCAGTGCCCTAATCTATCTAATAATTTTATTTAGAGAAAGTTTTATTTTTCTTTTCAGTGCAAAGCAAATTTGAATAAAGATGTAGAGTATGAGTTAAGTATTTAGATGTGTCATAGCCTGCAACAAGGAATCACGAGGTTCCTCAGCTACAGAATTACTGTTTGCCAGTAATTAAAACAAAAACATAGGAGACTAAATCAGATCTCAGATAAATCTGAAGGGAAAACTTTGCAAGCACTAAATGTAATTGATTTTTTTTTTTTTTTTTGAGACATGGGAGAGTAAAATATTATTGCAGGATAAGGCTTACACATAAATTAGACCTGATTATAAACTTGTAGAACTGAAATAAATTCTTACTGGAGAAGAGAACCAGTAAGTTTGAATTTGCTTAATTTTTAATGAAAGAGACAGAAGAAATGTAGGGGGATTTTGTTCTGACTTTGACATGAAAGTATTTTCTATAGTACTAGAATTAAAATTGCAAAGAATTTGATGCTGCCTAAGATTTTCCTGAGCCCCTCCATGGTAAAGACAGCTTCACCTCAGCTCCCTTCTGGCACAGAACCCTTTAGTAACAGTCCAGCCTAGTGATTACACTTCCAGAAATATTCTGGTTAGCAGGCAGAGGTGTGATGGAAGCCTTAAAGAACCCTTCCTGCCACTGCAAGCTCAGCTCTGCTTTGCTTCCTCTTTTGCTTTCTGCAGGCACAATCAACCCCTCATGATGTAAACTGCTGAGAAAGGGGAGTGATAGAGAAAGACACTGAGCAGTGTTTAAATCATGCTGCAAGTCAGTAGGACTTTTTGCTTCTCAATTGATTAATCTGGGCTTGGTGTCATCCTGGAAGACACCGAGTGCTCTGAAGGACTAACACAATGAAAAAACCCATGGAACAGTCAAAGTGTACAAGGCTGTTTTGTAGGGTTAAGTGTCTTGCAACACTTGCAGCATCTTAAGTATACTTATTAATATATTAATAAACAGAAATTGATGGTTAAATGCAGGTTCCCAAAACTAGTCATCTAGACTCTGCCTTCAGCAAGTTCTATTAAACCTTTATTTAAGCCTGCAGGGGAGAGAGAAACTGAATTTTTTTCTGGACTAGTAAATGGTCCACTGATGGGCAGATTGGTAGCAGTCATTGGGCCTTTTGCTTGAAGGCTGAATATATAATAGTAAATTGAACAGTGCCAGAAAATTGCCAGAAATTGTATCCAGCTCCTGGAAGATGACTTGTCCGTATTGTTCAAGTTTTAGAATGATCTCTCACACAGTTTTACCTTCAACTAACTATCACTCTCCCAAATAAGCTGAAGAATAGTTTGTGAGCCAGTGCAGGGTAAAGGCATGTTCTCAGTACTGTTTCCATCTGGCTAAGCTACTTTGAGGGGCAGGAGAATTTGAACTATTGTCTTGCACATTATGCTTTGAACCTGTGCCTCAGCTCTTTTTTATGTCTCAGAGATGTGAATCGCATTAAGCTGGCAAGAAGTGAACTGAACTGCCTCAATAATTATGGAAAGGATCTGTGAATGCTCACTGACATTTCTGTTTTCTTTGAGTTACTAATCTGCAGTCAATAATAAAAGGAATCTAAAATTAGGGTTTTTTTATCCTTGGGGGTTTGCAAGATATTTACATTATGAAAAGAAATAGATGATGAAGTGTTGTTTCAATGATAAATTCTGCAAGTCTACAAAAATTACAGGAATTTGCTGACTGTAAGATCTGTTTGCCTGGCAATAATACAACCAAACCTAAAGAACATTGTCCTAGTTCACAGCATTGCACACCTCTTCAGTTATCTCTGCAGAAAACCACAACTTTTCTTAATTTGTGTTTTGTTTTGTTTCTTGTTGCCTTCTCATATATTCCTTTTCACTGGAACATTTAGCTGATGTGCCTTAATCAGACATTTAAAGCAGAGCTCTGTAAGCCCACTGAGTAGCATGAGCTACAGGAGTTCCTCTTCTCTCTTGTCATCAGGGCATGGTGGAGGATCAGATTTGCCATCTCTTAGATTTGAAATTCTGATATTTCATGACAAAATTTTGGGATTTTACCAATTTCAGACTTTTATTATAGTAGTTCAAGTTTGGTTTAGTTGTGATATTTTAGCTTAGAAGATTTGACTAAATTCATATACCCCTAAATTTGCTAATAGCAAGTTTCAGATATACAAAGGTCCCTGAAAGGCTATTTAAGTTATTTATGGATCCCCTAAAGCCAATTACTTTTTGGGGTTTTTTTTCTTCTTTATTGTTTTCATTTCCCCCTATTATTTCTTTCTTTGAACTCATATTTGGCCACAAGAAAACAAGAATGTATTTAAAAGAATAAATTTTATCCTGCAGTAGCTTCATAAATCAGCAGTAAAAAAAATTACTCCACTAAATGGAGGCTGAAACCCATCTCATAATGATCTCTCTGATCATTCCCACTGATCTGTCTAGGCTGCTTCTATAGCCAGCAAGAAGAGGGATGAACTGCTCTTTGAAGCAATTGTTGGTTTTCTGACTTAGAAGTCTCAGTTACAGACTTAAGCCCAAGTGGACCCTTAGATTTTGTTACTGTACTTTTCTTAGAACCATTTGTTTGCTTTGTGTTTCTGCATTGCACCATTTTGACTGTTTGTTTCAGCCAGCATTGCTTTTAGGAATAAAAGGTATCATAGAAATAAGACTTTGCCTTTGTAAACAATGATGTAAAAGTTTCTCCTTTCCCACACTGAAGCATGCAGCAGTATCCCACAGGACTGGGAAAAAGCAGTAGGCTAAGTGGTGTGGAATGGAATGAGCCCCAGGTGTCTGGAGGGGAGCAGCAGGCTGCCCAACATGCAGACAGTTTATAGTAGCCTGCAGTTCTGTCTGTGTTCTCAGGGAAGCAGGTGAGCTCAGTGTGTCTGCCCACACTTCCTTGTAAAACCCAAAGTGCATAGCAGGGTATCCACTTCACTTAATTGTCTCTTGGAAGTTCTCCAGTCGTGTGGATGTTTTGTAGTGCCCTCAAGAGATCCCATTTCTGTGTGCTGTTTCTTCCTCTTCCCTAGGGTGTGTGTTTTTTTTGTTACAGTGAAGAAATACTTCTTAACCTCAGCAACGATCAGTAGTCAAAAAGTTGTTTGTTTTACTGCAAAGGAAAGAACACTGTTTGATAGCACCCTCCTAGTTAAAAAGAGCCTTCTTCCTGACGGGACCAATCTCAGCAATTGTCAAAAAATGTAGAGACTCTTTAAATCTTTCATTGTGAAACTACTTTAATGACTTTCTTTTGTCCAACATCTCTACAAAATTGTTATGTAAAGAAACTGTAGTGACTGGAACTTTCCTTGCTGCTGTGTATTTTTCCTCCTATAAGAGGCAGAAATAACATTAAGGGCTCCATGACAAAAGGAAAAAAAGGCAAAAAAAAACCCAGATGGTGCTTTGTTGCTAAGCAACTTAAAGAAAGATGAAAGAAACCGCAGAGCTCTATTTAGGTCTTGTAAAAACTCAAGCAGTAAATACCCACTCCTTTGATCTTATTTAACCATGATGATGCCTTATTATCCTTTGTTGCTGAAAAGAAAAAGTAAGTTCTGGGGACAGATAAAAGAGGTAGCTACAATAGTCCTTGAGAAGTTAGAGGTAGCCTGTCAGTAAATAGTTGCTTAAAAAAATCCAGTTATAATTGCACTGTCCAGCTCAGCTAGGATCAAATCTAGCACTGTGTATTATATTTGTCCTTCCCCACCTTTCCCAGATCCACTTCTCCCTGTACATCTGAAGACACATGTAGTGCCATGGTCACTGCAGTTGTGGAACGAGGTGACATTCTTGGGTGTCACATCAGTCTCTGTGTTCTCAGCCACCTGTAGAGCGATGGCAATTTCAAATGCAGGTGCATTTGTAATTCTCACTCTGGTCCATTGAAAAATAAGTAAGAAAGAGTGGGGGTCACTGTCTCCATTACAGTGAACAATGCACTGCCAATGTTTGCAGACAATTTATGTTCTGTGTAGTTAATCTTGGGCAGAATCAATTCTGTTTCATGAAGTCTGTATGCTGCAGCAGACATGCCTCTGATCATTCATTTGAGCTAGTCAAAGATCACTATAAAGAAAAAAAATAAAATAAGAAGAAAGGCAGTATCTAGAAAGGTAAAGCCTTAATAGTGTATGAAATAAATAGCTTGGGTAACAGCTTCTGGTTTTATTTGACATAATTTTAAAAAATGAAAAAAGTGGCAAGTTCTGAATAAAAGATACCGTGTCTTGAAATTGTTATAAAATTGCACAGTATATTTCATCTGCTCTGAAGACAAATAACCTGTGACTTTCTTTGATATGAGTTTGCATAATACTGCATTAATAGAGTTATCTCAGGCAGAAAGACATATTTGTTTTCCAGTGAAAAGTATGAATAAGAAAAATATGAGTAACAGAACAAGTCAGATACTCTACCAAGATGCAATACTTACTTATGACAGGTGGTATAAAACACTCTCATGCATCATTATTGGTTGTATGATGTAGCAATCATTGAATTCCTTAATAATGGAGACAATTTATTAAAATTGCATGTGTGGAATGTAGTACCAGATTATTGAAATCTTGTCTGTCAAATCAGGCTTCAGAGTCCAGATAAATTGGTTGCAAAAGTTTTCACAACTACAGTTCTTAGCAAGGAAGTGCCAAGTCCATGCTTTCCTGATGTTTCAGATGATGTTGCAAACAAACACTGCAGGGAATAAGATGCCATATTCAACAACTTCAGTTATAGAATTAGTAAATATTCTTTGGTATGCAATAGTGAATTATCTGTTTGATTAGCAGTTGAGAACTTGAAGCTATACTGTATCTGAAATGACATTAAAAATGCATATATAGCTTTTAATATCAAAATTCTCCTAGCTCATTTTCCTAATGTTGAATATTTTGCATAGAAATCATTCTACTCAACTCACCAAGTGCATTTGTGATATGCAATCCTGCAAAATCAAAATAAGTAATTTTTTAATGTTCTACATCTCCTTCCAAGAGAGAATCTAAATGAAAATACCACAAGGATTTTTCTTCATTGTAAGCTAATATTTTTAAGATTTGTAAACTTTTTTTTTTTTTTTTTTAATGGTAAGAGATAATGATGGAATAGCATTTCAGTAAACCAGTAGAAACTATCCCTTGAAAGGCTGTTTCATTAATTGAACAGAAAACATCAAGACAGATATGGTAAATAATTTACTTCTGTAAGAATTCAAGTGATAACGCTTTAAATAGAGGTTTGAAAAGAAATTAATTTTTTTTAGCATATGAAAATTTTGAATATATATAGGTTTTTGTCTCTTTAAAAAAAAAAATAAATGAAGAAAATACTGAATAAGGAATTCTTCACTGGGAGAAGTACATCTGACTTTGTCATGTGGCTATAGGTACAAAGTCTATGGCAGATGGGCTGCAATGTGCCTGTAAATACCAGAAATACATCCTGGAGTGGTAGCCGTAAGAACAGGGGCTCAAAGGAGCCAGACTGGTGCAGGCAATGAGGTGAACTTTCATTTAAATCTTGACTAGTGTCATAAATCATGTGACAAATGAGTCTCCCATGAAATCTTGACTACATTTCAGAAGAATGCTGTGAAAACTCTGAGTGGAGAATAGACTTGAATTAGTAAATACAAAAGGAGGTAGGGAGTTGAAGGTAAATAATAATATTAATTCTTCAAAAACTTATTTTAGAAACCTAAAGTGGCAACTTCTTTTTGCCAGTGTCTGTTGCTTTTTTAAACTTCTGGCATTGTTCTACCTCTGACATCTATGGTAGAGCTGTGTTAAGACTTTAACATTATATTGGCCCATCAAATCCTACAACTGTGTGAGATCATTTGAAATGGGTTGTAGGGTTAAGGCAATCTACCTGGGTTGTGAAACAAATTCTGGATTCCTCCATCCTTCTGTTGCTATTATTTGGCTACGTTTTATTTATATCAATAAAAAACTACTTTGAGCTTACAATATTTCTGCTAAACAAACTTTGGTATTTTGTTTTCTCCAAACTGAGAAAAGAAAAGGAAAAAAAATATTTTTTTGCCCTGAAAGATATTATGGTACCTACTAAAAGTGTCTTATATGTATGAGTAATTTTGTTAGGCTTTGTAGCATACGATGACCTATGAGAAAGATGAGCTGGATTATGGCTTGTCACACATCAGCTTGGAAAAACACAGTATTTTTTTGTCTTTTCAGTGGATGGAGGCTGGTCTTGCTGGTCATCTTGGTCCAAGTGCTCAGCAACGTGTGGAGGAGGGCATTACATGAGGACACGCTCGTGCACCAACCCGGCGCCGGCGTACGGAGGGGACATCTGCCTCGGCCTGCACACTGAGGAGGCACTCTGCAACACACAGCCCTGCCCAGGTACAGCCACCCTGCCCCTTCTCTGGGGCACAGGTGGGCAGCACAATGGCCTTATCTGTTATTCAGAAGTAAATAATCTCCCTTACTGAGCGCGCCATCAGCTCTTGCGTGCTGCAGTAAATCAAGCACTGGCAGAGCGTGCTCTACAGCACACTACCTCCTTCCTCCCTCTGTAAAAATTAACATCAGGGTTGCTGTATCTGAATCTGGATTAAGTAAAATTGTGTAATATTTGAAGTGGACCGTGCAAATGGCTTCTGAGACTTTTAATAAAAATATCAAAAAGAAGTGCTTTCATAACACCATTCACAGCAAGCAAATTGCTGACGTTAATATTCAACACTTGTTATTCTTCAGGTTCTTCAAGTACATAACATTTGCCCTGTTTTCATATAAAACACAAAGAAAACTTTCATGGTCTTTGTAAATTTCCTTCTTCAACTTTGGATGTTAAGGAACAAAGATCTGATCTTTTTAAATTACTGTGGAGTGCTTAGTAGATGAAATGTCTCAGCACTCCTGCTACTTGTATGATATTATGGACCATGCCTATTTCTGTAACTTTGCCTTTGACTCATATTAAAGAAAACTAATTTTTTTAAATGAAATTTTTTCAATTAAATTGAGATTAAAACCACATAAACTTCAATTTACAGCTGATTAATTGATTACAGACAACAGCAAAAGGAAAGAAGCTCTGATGCCATGCTGTATTACTTGCTTCATTTAGAGCTCCTAGACTTCATAGCAAAAGTTTTCTGCTCATATGATGAGGCTCTGTATGCAAGGGCAAAAATCCTATGAGTTTGAATGGATCATAATATTTGCTATGATTCTTTCCCTTTTTAGGCACTACATATCTTCCAGCAGAATAAAAGTACCTACTTTGTCAAAATTAAAGTAAATTGAGTTTAAAAAAAAAAATTTATTAAAATTAAAAAAAAAACCAACTAAACAAAAGCATAACAATCAGTCAGTTATTTGATTTTTTGAAACAAATAGTGTACATTTGTATGTACAAGTTGCATAGCTGCCTTGAAATCCTTTGAGGCATCTTTGAAAGGTCAGAGCTGGGGTGTTCATTGTGCTAGTATTATAGCTGTTTCTCTTGTTGTGCATTCATTTTCTACCACCATTTTCCTATAAATGACAGTTTGCAAACATTCATAAATAATGTCTTCATCTTATTTTGACCTGCCTGTGATCCAAATTTTGGAGCAGATGAAGAATGGAGGAGAAAGTTGCTTCCATCCATCTTGGTTCAAGAAAGTAGAAACCCATATAAAACAGTAACATTTCAGAGGCTTAAAATGTATTTTTCACATTCTGTAATATTTTATTGATATTTCAATCTCACTGAAAATTTGCCATAGGTTTCTGAAGCAGCATCATCCACTAGCTGTGAGAATGGCCTTCGCCTCATGTTTACAATATAGATTTCAAAACTGCTTTTTGCTGCTCTTATTTCACTTGGGTATGGGTCCAAAATAACTTCAGTGCTTCATAGATCAAGGTTGGACAGGTGCCTGAATGCCTGCAGAGCCATTTTCTCGTGGTAAAGGACCAGGTGAAGAGTGTTTCATCCTTGTGCAGATCTGAAAGCACTATTGCTGGCATTCACTGCTTGAGTGACATGCTCAATATGAGAGAATAGTAATTACACTTAGAATCTAAGAACAACCAACCAGCACTGAAATGAATATGCAAAAAATGGAAATGATTTATAACATTTCCTAAGTTGTGAAAAGAGTGAAGATTATTTTGGCATTTGAAATACTCTTTTTTTTTTCCCCAAACAAAACTAGCAGAAAACAAAACTTTCTGAAATCCTGATACAAAGGTTTTGTTGAGGATATAGAGATTCAATGGCAAATCCAACTGAAAGTATTCAAGTATGCACTGAAAAGAAAGTAACAGGCTTGTGTCTGCAAAACACATCAATTTTTCACATCTTTAATTTTAAAAGCTCTGTCATTGAGTTGGTAGCTTTTATTTTAATTTATCCAAATGCAATCACAGCAATATGAAAGGAAGCGCTGCAGGATTGATCAGTAGTGGCAGATTATCAGTAAGTACAAACAGTTGCAGTTGTGTCTGCAATATATTGTATAAAACAGTATTTTATACCTTAAGTATTTACTGCTTCTGTAAGGTGAAAATACATTCTGTCCTTGGCTTGGTAACTTTCACATACAAATAATGGACAAAGCAGCTGAGCATTTAGAGATGGTGGTGTAATACCACATGAAAGAAATTTAAATGTTACATTGATCAATCTGATCTTTCTGCAGTGCTGCCTTCACCAAGATGCCCCTTAGGAACTGCTTTAACCTAGCTTCAAAGGCCAGCCAAAACTCTGTATGACGAAGATATGACATGTCATGATTAAACCTTGCCATAGAGGTGAAGAGCAGTTCCAGGTTAAACACCTCTCAGCCCACCCTCTCTTTTATATTCTCATCACTTGTGCACAGAACTGAGGAGCAAGTGGGGAGGAGCCTCAGGTACTTTGAAGATGCAGAAATCAAAGGAATGAGGCAAGATAGCTGTCAGTAGAAAAGCATGCAAAAGCTATGGGATCACCTTCCCAGTGATGGCACACTGAACTCATAGTCTTGGGTGCCTTACTTCTCTGCAGCTCTCTGAGCTCCCAACAACCTCCTCAAACCACAGGTTTGGTGTGATGACCCACAAAAGCAGGGATGCCCTCTGTTTCATGCTGGCACTGATGTCCCCCCTCTCCTCCTCTGTGATTCTGTGTGCCAGGTGAAGCTGATCAGCTCAGCACCAGACCCACAGACTACCTGTCCTGTAGTGTCTGGGTGCACTGCAGGACTCACACAGTTTCTTTATTGGTCCCCTAAGGAGCAGGACAAAACAATAACCTTGCCCAGTCACCCAAATATGGCTTAGCATGATCCCTGTGTACTCTGAAGTTCCTGTTTCATCCTGGAATGTGGCTTCTTAGCAAAGGATCTGGCAGGTCAAAAGCTCATTGGACAAGATGGGGCTGCAGAGTGCATGAGCCAACAAGGTGCATTTAGGATCTTGCCCACAAGCATTTTGGCACCTGCTGCTTATATCCCAATTATACCAGGACTGGCCAAGAATCTTGGCTCTGGCTTAAGCATGCTCTCTGCCACCAGTGAGAACTGGGCCAAGATTTGTAATGAGCAACATTCCTTTAAGCTTGAATGAGCAGGACTTTATTGTTACTAAATACTTAAGGTAAAGATCCATATACTGATTTTACTTAGATCCAGCAGCAGACAGTGGAGGTGATAACAGCAGCTCCTGATGTGCCACATTAAGTAAGCAGGAAGAAGCCTGTGCATTTGCTTGACTCCCACCTCAGCTGTCCTGCCCCTCTGAATTAGGATTGAACTACATTTTGGCATCTGCCTCTGTGCTCCTAGTACCCACTCTGCAAATGAGCCCCTCCCAGAACCTTTCCTAGGAAACAGAAAAGCCAAAGGACAGAGCTGAGTATTTCTGCTATTCACAATAACAAGATCTTACAAGCTGATTCTATAAAGGTATTTGTCCTATTGTTCAAAGAAGGCCTCATCCAGACAGTTACTAATTGTTCATTAAATATCAATATCCTAGTTCTTACCTGACCTGCTAGGTAAATCTATTTAATAAACAATCTATTGCTTGGCATTTTTCAAGACTGAAGTCTCAAATATTCCTGATGCAGTCTTTAAATTTAAGAGGATTGAGAGTTTTAACTTCTTTCCCATGTGAACAAGGGAAAGTACTAAGTAAATGTGAATCTTGTATTCTGGAATTATACAAGGTATTGGAAGGGGCCCCAAAGAGTGTAAAATGTCCTTGACTTTCCACCTGATAAACAGTGTAGAAAAAGTTCACTAATTCAAAAATTGTAATGTTCTTCAATATAACTTGAATCAAACACAGAAAATACAGCTTTTGATTTGGCAAAATTAGATTTGTAAATTTGCTTCATATTGGCATAAAATCACTTAAAATTCTGAAGTAGAAACACACTTGCTTTGGAATAGTAGGACACTATTTATTCCACGTCAAAAACCATAAAACCTATCTCTGTGGGAAAGCTGAAAGAAAGAAGAAAGGAAGTTTACCTGAGCTCTGTCTTTCCTATATTTGCCAAACTCAGAAGACTCCTATAAAGGCAAGGCTTGGCCTTGAATTGTAAGAATGCTGAGTGCAGTAAACTCTCACCTCCTCATGGGAATGAAATCAATTCACTTCATTTAGGGAAAGAATCTGAGATCACACAGGCATGAAATAAAAATGTGTTAATCAAAGCTACATGAGGAGAGAAAGAAATATAGAAAAGGCATAGAAGGTAACAAGCTGAATGGGGAAGAGGAGAATCTACAGCCAAGAACCTGAAATAGCAAAAGCTAAAAAAAAAAAAACTTGAAAAAGTCTTCAAGATGCTTCTATTTCTGCAGTTAAATACACATCCTGTTTCAGACTGGAATATATATTCATGTAGATGTCATTGGTACTTGTCAGGCACATAAAAAAATGCAGTGCCCTTGTCCACCCTAACAACCTAGACTGGAATCAGTTCCACAGCTATCACTCTTTCAGTCACCCCCACAGAATCCTCTGGCTTCTCACTTCCACACACAAAGGCTATGGCAGAAGCCAAAACCATGAGATGCCTGTGGCAAATTTACCATCACATCCATATTTCAGAGACTTCTGCCAAGGCCAAACCGCCTTTGTTTATTGAGAATGGAGCTGCCCTCTGCTAGATGGTGGTAGCTGGGGATTTCTCTCTGTCCTGACTCAGGAACACAAGCTAATTCTGTCTCATTCAGTGCCTTGAACTGCCTAATCACAGTGTCTGCCTGTGTCCCCCCTGCCTGCTGCAGACAGCTGGTCCGAGTGGTCCGAGTGGTCCGAGTGCGACTCGTCCGGCGCCCAGAGCCGCGCGCGGCAGTGCATCCTCCTGTTTCCCGTGGGCAGCCAGTGCACGGGCAACGCCTCCGAGAGCAGAGCCTGTGCTGGGGACTCCAACTTCATACCAGGTGAGAGCAGCCTCCTCCTGAAGGGCTGGTGGAACCTCTCGGGGTTTCAGGCCCGAGGCACAGCGCTGATCCAGACTGCACTGTGCAGATCCGTGTGCTGAAGCAGAACTTGCCTTTAGTCAGCACAAGGATGTTGGTCTGCTGTGTAGAGACAATGTTGTTAGATCTGGTAGCTACATAAAAATCTGTCCCATGGCACCCAGTGCTGTGGAGCTGTCCCTACTGTCACTGCCTGGGACTTTGGTTAGTCACTGTCACAGCATTCTGCAGGTCTCTCCCATTCTACCTGGTAGCAGAGGATCAGTATACACAGCAATCAGAAGTAGTTTGCTTTCTATTTTTAAATGCTTTTGAGACCAGGATTATTAAAGAAACATTGCTGCAGGTTTTGTGGTTTGCATGTACAATATGGGTGCTGTGGTTGTTAATCTTGGAATAACTTCAGAGTCCCTTACATTAATAACTGCTCAGAAAGGCAAATACTTTTAGCTTTACCTCCAGTCCTTGTCTCCCATGACTGCTAAGTACCTGATGGATAATCACTTTATTCTGTAGTATTTGTTGAAACTCATGACTGTACTTTTGTTTTTAAATCACAGGAGTTATTTAAATCCGCACAACAGTACGGGTGGTCACAATGCACTGCTCTTAACAGTTGACTTTCTCCCTATCTACATTAAAAAAGCTGGGGGTCTTCTCAGACAGAAAAATACAGATACATTTTAATGAATCATTTGAAATGTAGTTATGTTTATTAAGTGCAGCAACCTTTTCTTTGTGCGACTATGCAGTAAACTAACAAAGACATCAGCAAAGTTAAACTCTGTTTTTATGGATGGTGCATAATGCTTTAACTCCCAAATAGTATTTTCATCTAAAATCAATGTGAAAAATGTCAGTTTGAAAGCAAAGACTTCCACATTGTGTTTTCCCTTTTCTAAAGCTTTTGAAGTTCTATTAATATTCACATTCAGTGAATCTGCATCTTAATCCAATATAAACTCTACAACTTGTTTTAGGAGGTAGGCATTTTCAGAATCTGAAACAAGCTACCATGTCTCTTGCCCTTATGGTTTGTTTGCTGCTCCTCCTTGCATTACCAGTAACACAGCAGATCAGGTCATGCCCATTACTCCCACCTAGGGAATCGAGCTTTGGCTCACTTGGCTCGCTTTTTCTCATCCAGGTCTTCTAACAGAGGGATTTCCTCCCTAGCTCTTGGCTGAAAACCCTAATCCCTGCAGAAGTGGCAACTGGGCACACAGTACTAGCCCATTTCTGTATCTTCTCCCTTACTTCATTTGTTGCTTGGAAAGACGTTATCAAAGAACTTAAAATTCTGCCTTTTTGAAATCCAGGTATACTGTGTCAGCTACCCCAGTTGTATGGAGGGGATCCTTGACCCTTTCAGGGAGGTTCAAGAGACTGATTTGTAAGGCAGAACTTTCCTTCATAGAATCCACGATCTGGAAGTAAGGAGTGGAAAAGCTTGACTGCCAACAGATTTTATTCTGTATTCTCAAAGTAAAAATGGTAAGGATACAGATTGGAATTACATTTTATTAGTTTACAAGTGAGACCTGTGAAACTGGCAGTCGTCTTTTTTGAAGATGTATCAATTCCCACTTTTCACATTAGTGCTAGATGAGACTTGTAGAAGTAATGAGCACATTTGAACACAAGGTAATTAAACTGTAGTTAATTCTACTTCAGTAAATCAACTCTTTCTTCACAAGCCTAAACTCCACAAAGAATGTTTCCATGTGCATTTCATCCTTTTCATTCCAGAGATGTTTTGAGGCAAGAATTAAAAATAACTTGCTGCTTTTGCTTGGGAAACTAAGGAATCTGAAGATATCATGGGCTCCTTTCTATTAATTCTACTGCATAATTAAAATATTTTTTACCTTGAATTTGAAGTGGATGTAATAGAATGAGTTTTTAGATCCTTGCTGTGTTCATCTAACTAGAAGTTCTCTGTAATATTTTTTTCTCCTTGGCCTAAGTGGTTTATTTGTTCTTCTAGAAATCTCTGTGGCACGATCCAGCAGCATAGAGGAGAAGCGATGTGGCGGTAAGCTTCTCAGCTAGAGATGTCTATTAAATGCTGAAATATCGATTCTCCATTTTTGGCTTCTGTTTCACCTTTTGCACTCCCTGAGTATTATTCTACCTTCTAATGCTGCATTCTCATTATTTACACTTGTACAGAAAAAAGTAGTTACTTGTACAGAAAAATGTAGTTACTACAGGATTTCTCATTAAATAGCCATCTGTCATTGGTGACCTTTGAGAGTAGAACAAGCATTATTGGATGTTTTTATTTTCTTCTTTGTCATTGTGGCAGTCACCCTTGTACTCAAAAAGAAATATCTATAATAATCTAGTTGTCAGAAGGTCAAAATTTGTAAATTTGTTGCTCTGCCTTTTTAAGAGTAATAAGTCCACAAACCTCTTTTAGACTCCAAATAAACAGCAGAAAACCAACCTGCTAACAAATTTAATAGGCCAGACGCTATCTGGGACAAAACGGAAAAGTAAATAAAACATTCCATTCTGGAGAGTTGTGATGCTAGAAAAACAGATCTTGAAAGGAAAAAATTTTAAAGCCACTAAACAATAAGAATAAGAAGGAAAATGAACTTTTTTTGTTTTTTCTGTGCTGCGCTATCACGCTTAGTCTGTGTCGTCATGGTAATAGCTCTGGCCAGTTCTAGTATTCTTCCATGCACAGATAAGCTGCATTTTTAACCTAATAAAGGACAATAAAAACACAGAGGTTATGCAAGAGCACTTGTGCATATGGAACTTGTTATGGGAGCCAAGATAATGTCATTTGATTTTTTGCTAATTAGCAGTGGTACTCTGAAAACATTTTGCTAAGTTCTACAGCACTGGGAAACTCTCATAAAGGTATAGAAGGATGTTTTAGTGATAGATTGTTATATTGACACAGTTGATATTAGTTTGTGTTTCTAAGTACTCAATAGGCAAGTAAAGGTCCTACCTTAGGTTTTCTAAAAAATGAGACCCATGTACTGGCCCATTTTTCTGTATTACAGTGAAAAAGATCTAAGAGATGCTTTTAAGAACTAGCACCAGTATATCAGTTTAAAATCCTTCATTTGTACCTTTAGGCAATAACAAACAAATTTTCAGTCATGCTAAGATGAAATTTCCAAAATGAGCTTCTCAGTGATACTGCTTCCCTATAGTAAATCAAAAAGCACAAATAACAATGAAAAGCAGTGCAATTTGTTTATTTTGATCTAATTCTACTGGTGCCATATCTGATCTGTTCAGCAACATCAGGGGATGGTTGTGCTTTAGGCTCCCTCCTACAGTGTCATGCAGCAATTGGCTTCCTCTCAGTTTTAATCCTTGTGTAGGTGGAGAGGGTTTCCCACGGTCTGATGCCATTGTACCTTTTAAGAGCAGAGCAGAAAGGAGGGTGCTGGGCTCTGAGTTGTTGACTTTGCACTCTCTGGCTACCATGCTTAAAGGTGTATTGAGATTCAGGCAGTCTACCTCTAACCACTTCCCATTTCCCCCTAGAATGCTACCATTTCTTCCTCACTTCCCCTTAAATAAAGAAAAAATTCCATGAGCTGAAGAAGGGAACAAACTGGCCAAGATACAAAAAGAATGGTAGCCAACAAGAATCAAAGCAGGGATGGAAAAATGTTTGCAGCTTCTGGGACATGCATCCAATAAAAGAGATATGGAATATGTTTATGGAAAGCAGGAATGGAGTTCAAAGATATCAGGATTTTGTCAGTTCTGCCACAAGTCACTATGTGTAAGAGAAAGAACTGTAATAGCAGCGGAAGAGGTGATACTATAATTCACTGAAAAACAAAAAGCTATTTATGTACACTATATACATAATTTATATATAACAAGGCAGTGTTATACAGTCTGAAAAAAATCTGATAAACTATTCAAACATATGGAATGCAATTAATTTTTCCTTTATTTGTGTTCTGAACTTGTTTAAGCATATTTCAACCATCTCTACTTACAGAGATGTATGGGTATCTAAGATTCTTATAATGGTCCCTTCAGGGAGGTAAAATGAATTTACCACATTGCAATTGAGATGTTTCAGGGAAACACATGAAAATTCCCTTATCCTTATTTGAATCAAACACTTGTCCACATTTTCTCCCCGAGCTGAAGCTTTTACTGCTGCTGCCTTAAAATTAAGATTTCCTTCTTTTCTCCTGTCTGCAGAGTTCAACATGTTCCACATGATTGCAGTGGGATTAAGTAGCTCAATCCTTGGTTGCCTTCTCACCCTGCTAGTGTACACGTACTGCCAGCGGTACCAGCAGCAGTCCCACGACGCCACTGTCATCCACCCGGTGTCACCCGCCCCGCTCAACACCAGCATCACCAACCACATCAACAAACTGGACAAATACGACTCTGTAGAAGCCATCAAGGTGAGCACAGGGCTGGCAGCTGCTCTATGCACCTAGACATTTCTCCCCTATCAAAAGAATTCTCCTTGCTACTTTTCTGCAGTGGCATTGGAGCTCAACTTATGCTGACTGTTAATGACAAAAGTAGATTTCACTTGAGGTATTATAATTGCAGATCCTTGTCAATACCTGTTAGGAAGGAAGTTAGATTTTGCATGTGTGTATAATTTATACAGCAGGTTTTTCTGGAAAGAAAGCAAATCACTCAAGTTGTTTTGTGGGATTTTTTTCCTAATTGTGTTCCCTAGTGGCTTGTTCAAGAAGTAAATAGGGCTATTCACCATGGCATCTGCTGAAGAAAATCCTTTGGCTCTGATAATCCAGTGTCAAGGGCACTGTTCATCTTCCTGCACTATGTCTCTATGTAAGAGATGTATCTGGTGAATATATTCTGGGTCATACTCTCAACTAGTGTCTATAACCAAACTACTCTGTGAAAAAAGCAGTACAGATGTACTGAGAGTCTATAATGCTATCCATACTACTTCATCATTATTACAAAATTGCCGTTTTCTTTTTGTGACCTTTTAAAACAACTCCACTTTTCAGATCCACTGAATTAAGGAAGGATGTGCATTCTAATAATACCTAGTTCAGTATTTTCAGGTTACAAAGTTTATTCATGCAGCTGCAAAGCTTTTTTGCAAATGAGGATTTTTCTTAAATCCTACCTGGATAATCCAGTTCTTAATTTCTGCATTTTTCTTTCTAATTAAAGACATTTTAATGAAAATCATTAAAAACAGCAAGAAAAGTCTGGGTCTTCTAGTCAGCAGTGGAATATGAACATAATTTAAAGCTTTTTCAAATTCCACATAATCTCTCTACATAGCTACAGAAACAAAACAAAAAAACCAACACCAATCCTTTGAAAATTCATATTCTAAATACCCATATTACATTTTTAATAAACAGGATTTATGCTTTTAAGGCCTTCAGATGTTTCTCCCACTTGAAAATCAGGGAATTAAGACAGTAAGGAGAAAATAGTATTTATTCAGTAAAAAGATAGTAAGTGACACATTTTAATAGGAAGAACTGCATATATATGATTTAAAAAATATTCACAGAGTCATAAAATTAGTTTTTTAATATTGGGGTGAAAATGCTTGGCTTTATTAAGTAGAATTGCTTTCTGTAGGAATGTTATTACATAAGAAGATACTTCTTGCAAATGCAAGTTTCAGTAAATGTACAGATATTTCTCAGTGTATTTTTGATTGGCTTACTATACACAGATATTTGCCACTAAAACTGCCTTGGTGAAAGAGCATGTAGTAGTTACCTTTCCTGTCTCCTTTTCATTTTCTGATTTCTTTTTTTTTCTTTTTCTTCTCAGGCATTTAACAAAAACAACCTGATTCTAGAGGAGAGAAACAAATACTTCAACCCACATCTTACTGCAAAGACTTATTCTAATACCTATTTTACAGATTTCAATAATTATGACGAGTACTAATGGGCTTGTGTATTTTTTGGCCTTCTGTAACTCCCCAGTCCCCCAGGCCTGTGCTACTCAAGTGCTCATGTGATTGAGGCTTCAGAGATGAAGTTCAGAGACATTTCAAGCACGATCCAAGCCATCCCCATTGCTGCCGAAAGCCCAAGCCGCCTGTGTGTGACATGATGTTTTCTTTGCAGAATGCAAGGTTGGCCTTCAGTGTCAGGGGCTGCTGTAGCCCCTCAGTGTTGCTGGACCACTCATGAGGATTGCATTGCCTCACTCAGTTTCATAAATTTTCACTACTATTTCTTTAACAAGTGACTAAGTAATTCCAGAGTTTTAAAAAGAAATGAAAATGTTACCCCTTAAACCTGTGCCAGGAGTACAAATCTAATTTTCTTTTTAGGCATTGTCTTTTATTTCCTTGGGGTTTAAAAAGGGACCTTTTTGCTGTCAGCCCTCTGTGCAGTCTCCTGAAGCTCACACTGCCAAAAAGAGCTCACAAGGTGCTGGGGATGACAAGAAGAAATGTGGTGGTTTAGTGATCCTCTGCAGCAGCTCTGGGCTCTGTAGGCTGATCTTGCAGGGCTGTAAATCACTCTGACTGCAGCTCAGCTGCTCGGAGTGCAGGGAAGTTCTAGGGCTGTACCCAGGGATACAATCTTGTAATTAACCTGGACACCTCCAGGGCCAGTGGTTTCCACTTGCCAGCCAAGCTCAGTCACATAAAGCCTTCAGCTTGCTCAGTTTAATTTTTGTAGGGTGTGGGAGGGCTTGACCCATAGGGACACCGAGGGAGGAAGGCAGATGGCAGAGGCAGGCTGGGAGGGTTTTCTCTGTGTCTCTAACAAACCAGCCTTGCTGCAACACACAGGTTTGTTGTGGCATTCCACAGGCTTCCTCTCCATGGTGCATGCCCATGGGACACACCTGTGGCATGTGGCACTCGCCCCCAGGCTGGCCACAGAGCATAGGGCTGCACCCTGTACTGTGTGCCATCTCTGGATGCATAATCACAGGTCTGCTTCTTTCTTTCCAGCTTTTACTCTATATGCACATGTCCGACAAACAAAGCTGGCTCAGAGGATATGGATACATTTGCAAAGGGCTGTCTCACCTCTCTGCCATGTCTGACCTGCATCAGTCAGCCCCTAGAGGAACATTCTTACCGTGTTTAGAGCAATGATCTTGTTGGACTTCATTGATGTAAATATTTAAAATGCTATTTGAGTTTTAAGTTATCAGTTTTAATTCCTTTTGTAGTGGTAGATGAGGAAACACAAAGTTTTATACTATTTTTCTTTGTCCTATTTTCACCCGCATTCATGCCATTTTATTTTTGTATCTGAAATTCCATATGTATAACTAAAAAGAAAATTTCAGGGATTTGAGTCAGATTTTACAGAGTATATAGTAGCAAGGAAGCATTTGCTATTTTCAGAAGCTTGTGAGAAGAAATTGAAAGTGAATATTAAGGATTAAAGGACTGGGCTTTTATTTTCTTGCTAAAAGCAAAGACCATCATACTACAGTACTAGGGAGGTCTGCAAGGAGAAGCAGAATGGAAACATTTCCATTCTGTTTAGAGCACTTGCTAATTAGGTTATGGTATGATAGACAAATAAAGGAACACATGTACAGATTATAATGATTCACAACTATTTATGAAAGAAAATCAAAAAGTACCAATAAACACTCCCATAGCAATGGTAAATACTGTATCTACTCATGGCAGTGAGCTCTATTTTTGAAGGGGGATAGATCTGAATGTAGCACTATGCTTCCAATCTGTTCTACAGAAAAAAAATGAAAAAATTCACAGTGGTCTTTAAAGTGTTATGCAGTAAAATGAACACACATTTACCATCTATGAAAGTAATTAAGATCAGCCGCCTATTTTTTTCCAGCTGAATAGTTCTCCCTGTTACTAACTCAGTCAAATGAAAGCACCTCACCTTCACACCAGCTCATCTCCAGAAAGTATAATAATGCTGGGTCTCTATAATTTGTGATTTTTTACTGTACATTAGAGTTGGTTTTCCAGGAATAAATTACCTGACTGCCCTGTGTAAGAAAAAATTTTCTTTGCAAGAAATAGAGGGGAGAAAAGCTCTCCAAATCATAACCAGCATGGTATTTGAATTACTGTGTTCATGCCAAAAGATAAATTTTATATTTAATAAGATAAAATAAAACCTTTATTGTTGCTACTACCAAGAAAAAGCAGCACATGTACATACACACATATGAGCAACATTGTTCCTTTCTGCCCCTGTACTAAGAGCACATTAGTCCAACTTCGGGATTTTATATTTAGACTATTAGTTTTGAGACCAATATCTTTAAACTATTTGAACTATGTATTTTTATTTTACTTTTTTGAATTAAAATTACTGAAATTATCTTTTTTTTTTCCTGACTCTTAGTTTGAGGTGCGCCTATCTTTATAGTGATCTATTTTTCATTCTTTTCATGGATAAATACATACATTAGGTACATGTTATATATGTGGTAATAATACCCTAGGTTAAGTCTGCATGATCATAGAAGTCCATTTAGCAGATGCTCAGTCTGCTCACACTTCCCTCTCCTAAAGGAGTATTTCAGGTGTTCCAGATCTTTGAGCAGCTCCCATGTCAGAAAGTGTTTCTTTTAATTATTTTTCTTTGACATTTACCTTCCTAAATTTAATTGTGCTATATCACAGGTAGAAATATATTCAAAACTATCTGAAGCAGCAGGGTCAACATGGAAATTTCACAGCACTTAAATGAGAAAAGCTTGTTGGCAAGATCTTCTTGTCAAGCTAGGTTGTGAGACAACAGGTTTTAAAGCCTTTAGATATTTGTGTCTTAGGTAACTTTAAAGGACCCCAGATGCACTGCCTGTATCAGTATTTTCACCTTCCAAATTCTATGTAGCTGCCCAGCTTTTCCATACAGCTTTTCCATGGAGCAAAGCAAAGTGCAGTCTCTTTAATTTTCAACTTACTTTATTTAGCATTTTGTCTAAAATAGGCTGCAAAGCTGAAAAAACAGATTTCATAGAATTGTTTAGGTTGGACGATGTCTAAGATTGAGTCCAACATTTCACCTAGTACTGCCAAGTCCCCTATTAATCTATGTCCATTTTTTGTTGAAAGCACTTATTTTTCTTTGTGTCAAAAATATATCAAGTGGGCATTTCCTGCAAACCTTGTTTTAGCCAATAGAGCTTTCAAATTTTCTCAAGGATAAAATTTGGTTATGAAAGCATTGTTTTATTCTTTGAAAGGGAAAATCAACTCCCTTGCTCATTAAATGCCTTGCTTAAATGTCCTTCATCTTTTCACTTGGATAAAGTGATCTATTTTGGATAAATAATTATATTACCTCTGATGCTGTTAGTTAATATTACTAAACACTTTTACACTGATTGCATAAATATCAAAATGCTTCTCTATTTTGAATGCAAGCAGTTTGGCAGATAAATGCAGATTCTGTAAGTAAAGCTGTTTCCATGTAGCCCTGCTGCATGGAGGGAGGAGGAAGCAAGAGTTCCAGTCACGTCCTGCACAGTATATCCACTCATTGGCCAACTCAGAGTATGCTATGCCTGAGTACACATTTTGTGCTTGTTTTTTATGAGTCATAGCATATATTCCTCAATTGTTTAGAACATGGACTCCTGTGCTTGCAGGTGTATCTTGGACGTTGATTTGAGTCTGATGATCTTATGGCCTTTTTAAGTCACTCTGTTTAGAAGCTTTTCCAGCTGTTTGCAATCACCTGATGTTGAAGCAGTGTGGTTTGGCTAAAACTAATCAAGAGAGTTTTTACTAGGATTAGGAATTTCATAAGAGAGTGGAAGAAAGAATGGGGCTTAAATGTCTTTGATTTCCAGGCTATTAAGCAGTACTGATTAAAGTCTCACATGGATGTAAGATACTGTGCATTTAGTTAGCTCTACCAGAGATCAACACCAGGCTCTGGGAAAATACCATGCCAGCATACAAATAACATAAGTGCTTCAGCTACTGAAGCACTTAGGTTAGTGAAGAAATTTATTCAGAGCATCAGACCATATGGCTGTTCAAACCAGAAAAGAATGTAAGAGGTCCCAGATGTAAGTAAAATGTTAATAGAATTAAATGTTCCAGTATTTTTTTCCTCATAATTATAGAATGAATATATTCACTTCTTTAAATGTGGGACCAGTTTTAATAAAATCGGCGCAACATGAGCACATTCCTAATGTTGATTGTATGCATAATGGCTTTGCTGTATGAGATCAATTCTGTAAACAGTTTGGTCCAAGCTTATCTTGCTCTGCTTGAGGCGACTGGCCAATTTTAATTTTAGCTGCCACCAGCATAATCTGTGTCTCGTCTAGGAAAACACTTAAATGGGCAGAGTTACATTCTGATGGGGGCTTCTGTCTCTCCACCAACACTGCAGTGAGCCTAGAGAGATACACTTCTAATTTTCAGTGTCATTTCCTTGCCTAGGTTGGCATAAGCTAGGCTCTTGAGTATGATTTTACTCATCAAGTGACCACACCAAGATCAATGGTATAGATGTAACAAATTACTTATTTTACTGTGTTTACAGAATTGAGCCCAAAATGTATTGCTTCTGCACAAATCCATGCACAGTACAAGATGACTTCAATAGTATAAAACCAGATTCATTTACAATTGTTCACAAGCAAATCTGCATCTTGATATCAGGGAATAATATCTGTTCATTGTGTGGGGTATTTGAATTCATTCCTTTCTTTGCTAAATAAATGAATGATAAAACAAGATACTGCTTGACTTCATTTAAAAGCCATTCTTCCAAATAAAGAAGGATTGTGGGATCTGTGGACATTTTCCCTTTCTTCTGTCTACTCTTCTCCACAAAGATGAGCCCATGTGAGGCTGAAATAGCCTTTAGCTAGACTGTTCTGTGTCACTAAATGAATGCTTTGCATTATGTTGCCATGCAACAACATTCTCTAACTGGGATGGTACAAAGAGGGAAATATGCAAACTTGGAGGTTTGGCAGCAATTTCAGCCCCAGCAGAGGCAAGAGTGGGCAGAAGTGAAAACAAAAATGTAGAAGAATGTGACTGGAGGCTTGGCAAACTTGTCAATAAACTCAAAGGAAGGCAGAGGCTTTTTGGGAACTGCCAAGCATGAGGCTATCCAAGACTGCAAGCTCCTGGATAATCAAGCCTAGTGGTAGTTCAAGAAAAAGCAGTCTGATGGCAACAAGTATTTGTGCAAAGTTGTGATTGTCACTCAGAATGGGGCACGAAATTTACTGGTGACACTGCCAGCATCAGGTCAACCAGAGAGGGTGGAAATGCTCACAAGCTGGGAGCATCACCATACAGGAGGCACTTTGACAATAGCAAATATCCTTCTTGTTGGCAGGAGGGATAAGGCAAGAGGAGCAGGTCTGTAGGGCTGGTGCTGCACTTGTGGATTTTGGGCTAGCTCCAGGCTAGCCCCACAGGCTGAACACCCACAGCCAGTTAGAGTGTGTATCCCTTTAGTGTCCCCCATTTAGTAAAGAAAAAAAAACAAAAAACAACACCATAGAGATGGCATGCTCTTAGACTACTTCATGGTGCAAGTTAAAGCACACTGAAAAATGTACTGGGAACTGATAAAACTTTTGTTTCCTGTTGGCTTTTTGGATCCAGGTTGGATACTTTCTCACATATTTTTCCTCTTGCCTTTTCTGCTGTGGGAAATTGATCACAGCTTCTTCCTTGCTGAGTATTTGTCGATTTGAAGGAGAGATTTTATGCCAGTAGTGAGGTCTTCTAATTTTTTTTTACTGTAAAACTGACATAAAGGGCTGTGTGAAAACTGCCATAGTGATATCAAGTCTGTCTGTATGTAATTGGTTTTAAACTGAAGGTATAATTCCTTAACTGAAATTATCATCTTGGCAGAGATGGTAATTTTCAGAAAAAGATTCAGTGTAACTTTCAGCATTCTCATAATCCAGTCCTAGAGGCTAAGAATGCAGAAGGAAGGTGTTATTTTTACTTGGGTTTTGTTTTTTTTTTTTCCCCAAATATTCATCCACAACCCTCATCCCACAGTAGATCTGGATTTGAAAAAATCATGGAAGGTAATTAGCAATAACAAAGTAGTTTTGTTCACTACAATATAAGAAAGGTATTAAACTACTGGAGCTTTTGTTAGCTACAGCAATAGACATTGACTGAAAGTGAAAGAAATATAAAATTTCAAATAGATAGGAAATTTAAAGTCCCAACTTTAAAGAAAAAGCCTTTGATGACAGGAAATCTGCAGAAGAAACTGTTTTTATATTCTTGAGTGGAAAAGTACTTTCTTTTGTCATGGCCCTATGAAACAACCTGTACAGTGGAAAAATTGTTTATAGTAGTGATGTGTCCAAGATAAAATAATTTATATAGAGCTTGGAGATTTTTAGCAATAGTAAACATTTTGGTTTGGTATCATGACAATGCCATTGTTTATTGCAATAATGGGACTAAATGAACCCTATACAAATCTTTATGGGGAATCATTTTTCCTTTCCATTAACTTCTTCATAAACAGCTTTGTTAGCAAAACTTTTCATGAGAGCTGCCAAAGATTATTAAAGAAGAAACAGTGTTGTGGTGGCTTGAGCATAGAAACAGAGGTGCAGGGATCTAAGGCAGTTAAAACTGAAGCCTCTTTCCACTGGTTTTGAGCTCAGTTTGGATTTACATCTATTCAGACAGCAAATTATCAAATTTTTCCCAGCTTGTCTGATTTATCAGCCTGTTTATTGACTTATTTAGTTCTTCATAGGTAATGTAACATAATCCTTTACTGATCATCTGGGACACACAAAGGAAGTTCAAATGATGGGTGATGACTGTTTTTCCATCTAAATCCCATCACATATTATCCTTTCCAGTGATTTTTTTGATATTTTAAATCATTTAATTTGATGAATTATCTTTTATCAAATTGGATTCTAAATTGGGGAGGGTGGAGATTATATCACTTTTCTGGTCTTCACTACTCAGATTTATGTTATTTGACTGCTCTTTCTTTTTTCTTGATTTAGTGTCTTTTTTCAAACTTTGGTAATAAGGATTTCTCTGCCTCATTCAGGTATTTAATGTCAGCATGACCTGAACTTCATATTTTTGTGCTCATCTAACACTTTTCTTCAAATCAGAGGACTTAAAATGTGTACTCAAATCCCAGTCACACATCTGTGGTCTTCTGTGCCATACATTTTGTTTGCCTGATTTTTGTACTGGTGGGAGCAGCACTAACCTGAAAGGAAACACCAAGTACTGCAGTGATAAATCTGGAGTCTGTTCAGAAGAAAAGAAAAGTCAACTTCTTTACAATTTTATATTCCCTTTGAAGCTTCCTTCCTGATATTATTCAGGTGCCACAGTGTACAAGTATATTTCTCTCCCAGTGGTCTTTAAGTCAATGCTTACAGTAAATGCCATGTTTGTGGAATTTCTTGATCCCATGAAATGTTGAAATGTGTCTGGTACTAAAACAGACATAAAACTTGCCATCAACCCATAGCACAGAGATGGTTAGAAATATTTCCAAATCTCATAATTTGGCCCCAAATATGGATTTCCTGGAAATATTAGTAACTTCTCAAGAACATCCTCAGTCCTTTTTTTGAATCCTTGTAAATTCCTTGTCCATGCCCATAATAAGCCCACCTTTGCCTATGATTTCCCATGAAAACTGAGTTAGGATTTCTCCTAAAATACAGATTAGAGTGGAAGATACTTTCTGGTAGTAAAAATGTTGCTCTTAACATACACCATGCTGCAGAAGGGCACCTGTTGAAGAAGGAATTCTACTCTCCCCATCATTGACACTCATGTAAAAAACGAAATCAAAGGAAAGTTAACACCTTGGCTCTCTAGAATTGGTATTGTAATATGAACTGCTTACTTAGATTACAGCAATTAACCATAATTGAGAGGCAGCATATAAAGTGTCTTCAAGTCTCTTTCCTGGGAGAAAATGGGTGCATCTATGTCTGTACTTCTGGTTTTCCTTATCTGGATATAATCCTTTTAAAGGATAGCCTTTTCTTGTTATGGAATCAAATATTTCTTCATTTTTAATTTTTTCTCACAGGAACTGAAACTATCCAAGTTATAATGGGATTACTTTCTGCATAGCAATCCTCCTCTCCACCATAACTGAAAGCCCACCCACCTGTTCCATGTGTGCTACAGCACTAAGTGTGTGAGCTCCTCTAACCCCTATTCCAGTACAAGTTTCCAGACACTTTTGCAGTTGCCTCCATCCTAATCTGTTTCCAGTCAAAAGCTTGTTTCTAATAATGAATTTTAGATTGAATACCTGTCTACTCTCTGATTTCTGGGTTGCTTCAGACTCCACCTGACAAGAAATCTCAGTTTCTCAATAAAAATGTGATTACAGAAGGCTCATGTGTGAACTTGCAGACAGATAACGTTATCAGAATGTTGGTAGTTTTCCAGATTAAGGTAAACATTTTTCTGAGAAAAAACATAGTAGGTAAGTGAGCACAATCCTCCCTGTTAACAATCAATTATGTCAGGCAAATCAATCAATTACGTCAGGCAAATCTGTGAATCAGATCTCGAAATCTCACCCAGCTTTTATGATTAAAATTCATAAGAGAGCTTGATAAAACAGAACCAGAAAGCAGCAAACCCCTAAATCTTCAGTAAACAAATAGAAATTTCAGTAAAATTCATCCACCATATCTCTTCAGCACATGCATTTAATCTAGAGTTCAATAGCTTTTAAAATTTGCACTCCATTTTTAAATGCTCACAAGCATAAATTAAATAACCATGCAATCAAAAAGTGTCTTAATATCCAGAGGAGCTGCACTCCTGCCCATTTACAAGAACTCTGTGATGGCATCAGCCAGTTACCAACCTGGTAAATTTACAGATAATAACATTTAAACATTAGGTGGCTGGTTTAGCCAATACCAGGAGTCTTCCTGAAAGCTTTCTTTTCTGGAAAAGCAGAAAGACTTGTGCTGCTGAGCAGGTCAGGATTTGATTTGTTCCATCTGCCAATTTTCTAACACCAATAACAGGTGGGATTCAAGGCTGTTGTTTTTTTAAATAACTTGTGTGTTTGTGTGTGTCTGTGGATGAAAAGTCCCTGTTGAAAAGGCAAATTGCTGTACAACTGTCTTATGGCTTCCTACCTGCTGTTTGTAACCTGGTTTTGAACAAAAAATATATATTCTTGTGTTTCTGGGCTCACATGCTCTGCCCTATGCACAGCTGCACAAGCACATACATTTCCATCACAACAAATGGAGACTGGGACAAGGACTGCTGAAGCTACTGTCAGATCACAGTTTCAGTTTTTTGTGTGTCTAATGATAGTTTTTTCTTCGTGCTGGCTGTGATCATGTTTCTTACTGATGCTTGAGGGCTCACACAGCAACTGAGACCAGGTACATAAACACAAAACAGCAAATCAGGTTTCTGTGTGGGAGTTCTTAATGTGAGTTGCCTCAATATTTGAGAAGTAGTTGCTGACAGCCTTTGGCTTAAATAATTTATTATTATCTCCAAAGAAAAGTGTCTAGAGGGTTACTCAAGGAGTCAGTACAAATTCAGTTTAATATCCTCTTGATTTCCTCATTAAAGAAAGCAATGCTAGGGTTGCAGAGGCCAAATAGTGATCACTAGCAGGGGTACCACTGCCTTGCTAGCAAGCTGGTCTGCCATTCCTGCTCCAAAATATTGTTCTGTGAAGTTTCAATGAGGGCCAAAAGGCATGCTAATAAAAACTAAAGCACAATGCACACAAATGCACACAATGCTCACAGGTGGATTCTTTTCCTAAGAACCTCAAGTCTCTGTTAGGCATGGAATGTAAGTTAAACTAGCGTTTCATGAGGAAGAAAAACATACTGACCAGCAGTAACAAAGCACCTCTAGCCCAGGAGTCTTACAAGTTTATGTCTGATGAAATGGGCCCAATGTAGTGAACTCATTAAAAGGAGGGCAATTGCCAGCAGTGAAGCACCACAGTATCCCTCTAATAGCAAACTCAGAAATGTGTATCAGAAATGGCAACTGCACCTGGAGGTTCTGTTTATTAGAGCCCTGTGTCCAGATGGTAGGCTTCAGTCTGCTCTGTCCACATGATAATAAACTCATGATAATAAACTTCTCTGCAACAAATAAAATTCCTACAAGAATATTAGCCACTCTAACCAGTTAGTAATTTAAATGAACTTCAGCAATAGCCCCAAAACCAGACTATAATGACCTTTTCCTCACCAAAGTCTGGATTACAAAAAAATAAAGACAAATATTATTTCACAGTCTGGCTTCTATCTGCACTGCAAGGGTTAAAGTTAAAATGTTCTTGTTCAATATTTTTGTAATGCTATCTGTTTCAGCCAAATCAACAAATAAAATAGATGATTGCCAAGGATTTTTTATCTTTGTGAAAGCATGTGAAATAGCATTTATCTCACCTAACTCTGAGCAAGTGTTAAATTTTGAAAGCCTTTTAAAGACAATAAATGTAGTTGCAAAATAATTTCAGTCCAAGAAGACTGAAGTAGAGTTTAAAATATTGGTGATAAATATGATTCTAGGGTGAGATTCAAGTCCTAGGGTGAGAATTAAAAACAAACAAAAAAAAAAAAAGGGGAATGTCTACGAAGGTGAAAAGGAAACCTGCCATGTAACAGGCAGGAATACTTGTGGCTCTTTCTTACCAGTGCCAGTAGATGAGATGGGTAACTGACCTTCTGCTCTTTTATAGCTGGAAGGGTTGAAATTGATTATTTATGTCAGAATCTCACCTAGATCATAAACCTAGTCTACAAATTGTTGTGAGGGATAATTTTTGTTGCAGAGAAACTGTAGGCAGCTGGCAAATGAAGAAGCTCTTCCTTCACAAGAAGAGATTAAAGGTGGCACCTTGGTTTTGGAACAAACACTGCAGTGCTTTGTGGGGCACATTTACACATGTACACATGTGCAGTCGATGCCTAGAGCACTTCAACTCCTTCAGGCAGCCAGAATCCTGCCTGTTCTGGCTGGGGAACTGGGGCTTCCAGCTGCTGAGGGCTGCTGAATAAGGTCTGACAGGTGGGATGGGCTGGTCCCAGAACTTAACTTCTTGTAATTTGTCTTTGCTAGGTGGTGCTGGTTGCCCACACCAAGGCACCAGTGGATATATTCACCCTCTGGTCAGCCCAGCCACACCTGATCCTCCCTGCTGGCATGCAGCACCTGGGAACACCATGACATCTCACCTACCAGTTGTCTGAGCATCAGAAGCCAGGATGAACTAAAGATGGCACAATCTCTTTTTATTGGTGGGGGCAAGATTAAGGAGCAGTTTTATCAAAGCACAGGGCTGAGTGGCTCTCACTGAAGGGAGTGTGAGCATTAAATTTGTAAACCCTCTAAGATGCAAAACTTGTCTTTGTGGCAAGGACAGGCATCAAATAACAGCCTCTGATGTAGAGATTTATTCAGAGAAGATAATCCTTTATCTCAGAGACAGTTTTGGGTTAAAAATGTCACAAGGCTGCTCACCTCACCTATAGCATCCCTAGAAAGGGATGGGGTCTCATTTTTGCCTGCATGGTCTGTTATCAGAGAAAGATCTGACACAGGTCCAAGCAAACTGAAATCTGGATGAAAGCATATCACATTTTAAAGTGTTCTCTAATTTTTTGTCATGCTGTAGCTCATCAACAGTTTTGGCAAAACCCACAGATTTTTCAAGCCTTTTTTCCATAATGTAGTGCAGAAATATGCAATGGCATTATCCACCTCAGCAGCAGGAAATGTGAGAATACTTGAGCAAATATAACAGTCCATCATCTCCCTCAAGCTTTTACAAATTTACCTGTGGAACTGGGATGCAGTGCTTAATCTGCATATAATTAGGAAAATTCTAATGTAAGCTGAACTATGCTGTGATCCTTGAGAAAGGAATAGCTATTAACCTGTAGGAACTTGGACACACTGTTTAGTGTGCTTTTATTCCCATTCCATGTGCTATTGCTTAGCAATTTCACTGTAAAGATAAAACAATACCATGGAATGGAACACATTAACATTGCCTAATTGGTAGGTCACTAGAAAAGAATTTTCTCTCTGGATGGAGAGGTTTTTTAATAGGCTTCCACAGAAACCTATTTTCACCTCCATGCAGTTTTGTGTTTTTTGAGTTAGTCAGGATGAAAAAAAAAAATCCAATATTGAGGTTGTGGACACAGAAATACAGAATTAATAACTAAAGACAAGGAAAAGCTACAAAACCAGAACATTGTGCAAACAAACAGACCATGTAAACTGTTTGCAGAGTCTTGTGCAACATTTCTTGGACCCATGCTTTCCTACCTTGAGGACTGCAGCTGATTGCACCTAGATGAAAAACCAGATATCCTTGGAAATCTAAGGGCAGTTGCCATTCTCACATCCAGTGACCACCTGTTGTCTGTGGAGGGGCTGTATGTCCCACAGAAGGGGATAATCAATATCAAACAAGATAATGGGGAATAAGAAGGAAAATAATATTTTATGGGGTTATTAATGGCTTTAATAGAGCAGACTCATCTAAAAGTAGACATACTTTTCTGATGTTTTATCTATATTGTCCCTTGCAATTACCCTGTTCCAAGCTGAATGGATGGATCATTTATTCCATAAAGAGTATTGTAACCTTGGAGTTCTTTATAAACTCTACTTGTGTTCCTCTTGAGTTTTCTTTCTTTTTCTTTTTTTTTTTTTTTTATTTGTAATTGCAATTACATAACTCACAGATTAATTTGGTTTGTTAGGCAGATAACACTGGATGTTTAAAGATTAAGCTGAGGCATCATTCAGATTTCCAATGGGAAACCCATTCTGAGATCTCACCAAGGGGTGATGCTGCCACATAAAATGCAGTTGCTAAAACAATGTAATTTTAACTTCAATTTTAGCTTTATTTAATGGCTGTTTTCTAATGGTGTAGAGTGTGTCCTTAATTTGCCTTTCTCTAATGTGAGATCCTTGTATAAGGAATTCAGAGGCAAGATTTTTTTTTTTTTTTTTCCCAGAAGCATTCTTTATTATGGAGGCAATGAACATTAAAAGCAAAATGTAAAACACATCAATTTTTTTTAGGATATCTGTTGTGGCAAGATGTCAGTATGGAATGCATGTGCTCTCCAGTGAATGACCCAACAAAAAGATCTGCACACAAACATTAATAACAATGTGAGAGGCAGGGCAAGGGGCAGCCAAAGCTCTGAATTGAGTTTTATAAACTATACAGAAAAGCTGGAAATTAATATGCTTTTAGTGTAAATGGGGACAAAGGATCACAAATGAAGTTCAGGGCAGAACCAGTGGAACAATTGTCTCTGCCCCCATCAATACAATTCCCATCAGGGAGTCCTCCTGGGATGTGCAGCCCTTCAGAACGAGTCATTAAACTGCTCCTGTGAAAGCTTGAGGTACCGATGCTCCTGTAATTATAAAGAACAGGCATTAAAATAGTATTAGTGCCCATGATTTTCTTTCCTCTGCCAGGAGCCATCCAACAGAGCTGCCCAAGCCCCTGAAGGATGGTGGTGGGTGGAACTGCTGCTGTAAAATGCTGTCAGTCCGTGCAAGTGTCAAAGGCAATGAATGGCAGGAGTTCCAGCAGAGCTGTTTCCTACAGGCTGAAACAGACTGACAAAGGAAAGGCAGCGCCTGGATCGGCTGAAGGTGTCAAGCACAGCCATTGGAGGCAGCCTGACACCGGGAGCATGAGGGAACCAAGGCTTTGCCCTCGGCTGCCCTGTCCTTTCTCGCCTTGCTGGGGGAGTGTCTCTGGCTCGGACAAGCAGGTGGTGTTTCCAGACACCGGGCAAGGCTGGCTGCAGGGCAGGGCTGGTGCGAGACAGCTCCTAACAGGGGGCTTGGGGGTGGGGAAATAGTTACCAGCCTATTTCACATACTCTGGTTTACAGAGCTGCCAGATTTCCTGCTGGGAATGTGACAGCTTCCCTCCAGCTCCCTGCAGCCCAGCCTGACCCTCCGCTCAGCCGGCTGTAAGCACAGCGCCACTGAGGAGAGGAGAGGAGAGGAGAGGAGAGGAGAGGAGAGGAGAGGAGAGGAGAGGAGAGGAGAGGAGAGGAGAGGAGAGGAGAGGAGAGGAGAGGAGAGGAGAGGAGAGGAGAGGAGAGGAGAGGAGAGGAGAGGAGAGGAGAGGAGAGGAGAGGAGAGGAGAGGAGAGGAGAGGAGAGGAGAGGAGAGGAGAGGAGAGGAGAGGAGAGGAGAGGAGAGGAGAGGAGAGGAGAGGAGAGGAGAGGAGAGGAGAGGAGAGGAGTCAGTGCTCTGAGGGATGATCACAGGGAGTGATGACAAATTGCAGCCCCTGGTCTGAGAGATGTCTGATCACACATAATCCTTGAGGCTGGTGAAAGGAAGGTGCCTCCAACACCTCGGTTTTATGTGGACTAATCTGTACTTGGATGTGCCTGCTGTGGCTGAGGAGTCTCTCTCTGTTCTCAGCTGGCACAGGCTTGGGTGTGTGTTGTGCTCAGACCTTCTGAAAACTCAAGAGAGCACTGTAAGGAACAGCCAACTTTAAAGATCCAGGTCAGAGTCATGGCTGCATGTGCAGGTTCTCCTCTGAGAGCAGGGGATGGCAGAGATTGCCAAACCTCAGCTGGCAGAAGTTATGTTGATGGTCAGCTGTCCACAACTCAGAAAGAAATCATTCTCTTCTTAAAACTAGAAAAGGGTGAAGACAGTATGGGCTGGCTTTCTTCTTCACCCTTTCTCTCAGGAATGCAATGTGTAACTAGGTTGTGTGTAAAAGGCAGGCCAGACTGACTAAATATATTGCAATCAAGGTGTACCTGCTTGAGATTTTCCACATTACTTTTGTATGTGAGAGCTTGTGATGGCAAGAAGGATGAAATGTGCATTTTATTTACAGTAGCTCCCATATTAATACTTAGAGAGACATACATGTGTCAGGTTAACATGACCATTAATTTTTACTAAAAAAAAGTACAAAAGCAGTTCTGGCATAAAAGCTGTAAGGCTTCTCAGTAATGCCTAGAAAGCTGAATAGTGGGGTATGAATACTGGGGTGGCATATCCTTCAGAAGAGATTTTTGTCTCAGCTTGCAGCAGTAGGGTAAAGTCTCATTTTCACAAAATGATTGTTTCTACACACCTTTGATCTCTATCATTCTTGCTTTATTCTGGAAAGAAGCTAATCATGAAACCCCAGATTAAAATAAACTTTATAGAGTCTCCTGCTGTTCTTTCAGAAAATTCAGTAGACTTTCATCTAGGCAAATCTTGAATAATTGACCTTTGAAATCTCCCTCCTTGTCCACCCCAAACACAAAGAAGCCCTGGAATAATTCTTCTATTTATATCATGAGTGTGAAAGTTAAAAAGTGTTTCTTCCCCATCTCAGTCTATCTGATGGAATCTTCTAATTCCCAGCAATGCTGCCAGAACAAGCCAGCACCATGTAAGCAGCCAGGACAAATCCCTTCCCTTGCAAGCCTCTGGATGGGCCAGCAGGGCTGTGAGGGAGGGGGTAGGGTTGCAAGAGAATGTTGCTGTCCTGATAGATTAGAAGATGAATCATCAGTGCTGGTTCACAGCAAGACCAAGGACAATAGGGAAAGGGTCATCAGGCTCAGATGCACAGAAATCCAAGAAGTCCCCCAGGATCATGCTGGAAATGGGAGAGCTCATGCTTCATTAGGCACAACAAAGCAGGGAAGGGGGACAGGGAGGCCACCCTGCTATCCACACTTCGAGGGTAGGCTGAAAAGAGAAGTGAGTGAAATATGGGACATTTAGGAGGGAGCCCAGACTTGTCAGATGTCCTCATTATAGCAGTGAAACCCACAGCAGCATTTCTGGGCACAGCTGAGCTGTAGCCTCACAGGTGAGAAGCCAGAGGAACAGGTATCCAAGCAGGCCCATGGGGAAGCTTGTTCCAGACACATACCCATACAGCAAGCAATGGAGCAGTGCACTGCAGATCCTGGAGCAGTGGCACTCCCTGTTTTCCCTGGGAGCTGCTGCAGCAGGGTGAACAGTTGCACATTTCTGAAGGAACAGGAAGAAATCAAAATCTTTTGTAAGAAAATATCACTTTTAAGAAATGATTTGACGTGGAAAGATCATGGAAGTTTTGAAGTAGAACAACAATTCTGTGTTGATTTAGTCTGATTTTATTTTACTTTCTGTTTTCTCAAACTGTTTCAGCTCTGATTCCATTTCTGCATTCTTTCCTCATGTAATTGCTCTTCAGCTAGGCAGTGGCATTTAAGCCAGCTAGAAACAGTTTTGTTTCAGCATGGCTGGTTGATCTTTTGGGGGCTTGCCCTGTGTTTCCATTTCAAGGGACATGCAGTTTTCAGATTTACACATTTCACAAGAGGCCACTGTGGTGGGCTGGCAGCTGTCACTTAGACTAGACTCAGTCTTTGAAATCAGTAACAAGCATTGCTCTGGATCTAAATGTGTGGCAGCAGGAGCTGTGATTGCCAGTTTCTGTGGCTGACTCTCAGATGTGGATGTGAAGCTGAATACTAATTTATTTCATTATATTGATTCTATTTTCCTTTCTTGAAGGGATATAGAATGAAATTCAAGCATTAGGAGTTATTTGATTTCCTAGGCTAATCTTAATCTCACTTTACAATGAGTGCTGCTGAAGTGCTGTATTAATTGGGATGAAGACAACCCAGCTCAAAAAACCCATTGTTCCATGTAAGTCTTTCAGAAAAGAAAATACAGCTGGAGGGTCTTGACCTTCCTTGTTATGTGTTTGTTGCTGAGTGCATGGTTACAAACCACCTTTGTGGCAATCCACAGATGAGCTGAGGAGGCACAGCCCTTACTCTGCAGATAAGTAATATTCTTTGAGCTGTGCAGATGCCTATCTCAGTGCTGATATGTTGCCACTGTGGAAAAACAACTGTGGAGACTCAGCACAGGAGGAGCTGAGAAGAATCGTGGCAGGATTTACAGTCAGCATTCCTGGAATAATTTTCTGTGTCATGGCCAATAGCTGATCTTAAAAATGAGTAAACAGCAATGCATTTTTAGTCAGTGTTAGGGACTGGCCCTAAGACTGTCACAGCTACTTCTAAAATAGTTCTCTACTTCTTTTTAGGATAGAACTTAGTGAAAGCTGTTGTTATTCATCATAACACAAAGTTAAAAAGAAAAGCGACTTTATGTTTTTGAGAGCTGTTAATGAATGAGATGCATGTTCTTTCTTCATTCTCACATCTGTTTATCTTAAAAAAGAAATTTAAAAATAGAGAGAAAAATGAAGATATGTGAAAAGTAGCATGCAGATAACTCACGCAGTTTAAGATGATAACAAGGCACTTTCTGTTCCCACCCCCATTTGGTCTGGGAAAGGTTTCATGGGAGAAGGTCAAAGTTGGAGTAAATGCACAGATTGGATTCTCAGAGGGAATGATGCAGGGATGCAGTAATGCAGCTTTAGTTCTCTGCTATATATGCTTGCAGCCTAAACTCTGAGAAGCAGCCAAGCACTGCTGGCTGCTTTTGGATCTCCTACTGTTGTTAAAATGATTCCTTTCAGTAACACTGAAAAATGATACTTAAATTAATTAATTTAATTCAGCTACTCATTTATTACACACACACATATCAGTTTACTGATGACAAGGAAACTGAGGGGAGTGGCTGATACAGCTGAAGGCTGTGCTGCCATTCATCAGACCCTTGATGGGCTGGAGAGTTGGGCAGGGAACCCAATGAAGTTCAACAGGAAAGTGCAGGGTCCTGCACCTGGGGAGAAACAAGCCCAAGCACCAGCACAGGCTGGGTCTGACCTGCTGGAGAGCAGCTCTGTGAAGGACCTGGGCTCCTGGTGGATGACAAGCTGACTGTGAGCTGGCAGTGCCCTTGTGGCCAGTGTGTCCTGGGGTGATTTGGGAAGAGCGTGGCCAGCAGGTGGAGGGAGGTGATCCTGTTCCTCTGCTCAGCCCTAGTGAGGCCACATCTGGAATACTGTGCCCAGCTCTGGGCTCCTCAGCACAAGAGAGACAAGGAGTTACTGGAGCAGGTCCAGCAGGGGCCACAGAGATGAGTTGAGGTCTGGAGCATCTCTCCTGTGAGGACTGAGGGAGCTGGGCCAGTTTAGTCTGGAGAAGACTGAGAGGGGATCTCTTCAATACAAAATATGCATCAAAGGAGGGTGTCCAGAGGATGGACAAACCCTTCAGTGGTGCCCAGAGACAGGACAAAAATGAATGGCCATAAGCTAAAACATGAGAACTTCCACCTCAATGTGAGGGTGGCAGAGCACTGGAAAAGGCTCCCCAAGGACATCATGGAATCTCCCTCTCTGAAAACATTCAAAACCCACCTGGACCTGTTCCTATATGATCTGCTCTGGGTAACCCTGCCTTGGCAGGGAAGTTGGATGAAATGAGCTCCAAAGATCCCTTCACACCCTAACAATTCTGTGATTCTGTGATTTTCTAATACTATAACTTATATAATATGCTTTACACTACTATATTGCACATAGAATTTTATATTTTCTCATATACAATTGCATGTTATGTATTTATCTGTGATGCAACATATTACAACTTCCAAATGCATTAATATAAAATTACATAGAAAGCAATAATTTATTTTATAATTCACAATTTTTTTTTAGTGTTCCCACATCAATGTGCCCTCGTGCAACACATTTGGCACATTATTTGGCACAGATACTGAAATGTCATTATCTAGTCAGATCTGCTTTATGGGAAGGTATAAGGAGTGCTGTATGGAAAAAGCTGAGGAACAACACAGTGGCTAGGTGCTGGACTTGAGTTAAAGGTATGGTTGCTCTGACTGCAAGGGCTGCAAGAAGGGATATAGATATAGGTTTATAGATATAGTAGCAGCCAGGAAATCAAACCTCAGCCACTTTTTTCATGCTACATCTCTTAGTTAATACATCACCCACATTTAACATCACCCCTTCCAAAATGTTTGGGTGAGAGCAAATAATTGATAACACTGCTGCCTGCCTTATATCTAACCAATGGCCACAAGCAGCCTGTACCACTGCCCTGCTGGCTTCTGCAGCAAGGGGTCTCTGCAGCCACTTTGTGTTGGCAGCCCACTGACAGCCCCTGCTGCCCTCTGCCCATCCCTGGCACAGCCCCAGGAAGCAGCCCTGGGAGCCCACTGTCAGCTGGCTGATGGACATGAGCAATCAGAGTTCCCTGCCAGCCCTGCCTGACTGCCACCAACTGTCTGTCTCTCTCAGGGGTGGAAAAAATGCATAAAAGCTTTCACAAAACTTTTCTAGGAGATCTTTTCTTTGAAATTAAACCGCTAGACTATCTTGACTTCAAATATGGGTGATTTGAGATGAAAAGGAGTAGTTGGGACATTGCTGGTGCCTTTCAGCAGTCAGTCATCCTTGTTCCCACCAGGTAGCACAGCTTTTGTCCTCTCATTAAGGAAAGCTACAAATCACTGCCCATTTGATCATATCCTTGTCATAAAAACAAATAAAATCAATTAAAGCTCACACTACTGCATGCTGCTCTTTCATTTTTAATGATAGTTTCACTTGGTATCTACTTCTTTTAGCTCACCAGGAGGACTACAAACTCCTTTTTTGCTATCTCAGTGTGTTTCATTCTGTGTGCTCTCCCTGTTTGATCATGGAAGATGGAAAAATCCTCCAACAATTTTTTCATGAAATGTGGTCCGAGCTAAATTTCTTAGCCCTTCCCTGGTGTGATGCTCCAGGTTGCTGTTCACTGTAGAGCTAAAGAGAAAAAAGACTGCACAAGTGTATTTTGGACAAGGACAGTAGGGAACTTGTGTTAATAACCAGCACTTCTTCAGGGGTGAAGAAGTGAGGTTTTGAGGCTGACATCAACATCCACTGCACAGTCAATGTGCCTGGAATTCCTGAAGCAGTATAAAAAGAGCTTCAATTGTAATTGACTTTCCCCAAACAATGTTTTGTGTAAGTCTCCATCCAGATTTTAATTCTCGTTTTTTCTAGAATGTCGAGTGCAGAAAATGGAAAATACTTTCCAGAAAAACCCCTAAGTATATATTTGTCTCTCATAAAATGTGACATGGTTGTACATGAGTTAAAGTAGAATTTCAGATAAGTTTCTAGTATCCAGGTCTGCCTAAGCTTGCTACATAAATAAGACCTATTAATTAAGGCTAGTTGGGACTTCTTAAGGGAAAACATGAACCTGAGTCATGTTTAAGCACAAATTATGCAAAGTCAATAACCCTCCCTAGAAATATACAGCCAACTAGGGATAAAGTGGACTCGGGCAAAACTTACTAGCTTGAAATCAGATTCATTTTAGGATTTATTCAGTATAGAAATGAGAGAATATCCATCATGTCTGCTAAAAAAAAAAAAAAAAAAAAAAGCTAAAAGTAATTTTCCTTTTGGAAAAAAAAAACTTAATAGGCATTTTCAGTGAAATTTCAGCTATTTCTTTGCCAGCACTCAGCTCTCTGTGATATCTTCTCCCCCCACCCAAACAAAAACAAACAAAAAGCCAAAACCTAAACCACCCCCAAAAAAACCCAGACATCAAAATCTCAATGTCAACAATAGAGCTATTTATATTGGAAAATTTTGTCTGACAAAGTTGGCTAAATATTTATTGAACTTTTGCATCTGATGCTTTGTGTCTGCAGTCTCCTCTGTTGGTGCAGTTGCACACCTTTATACCACATATCCGGGAATACAGCACAGTCTTCCCACTTCCCAAGGCATCATGGTGTTTTTACTGCTAATGGTGACCTGGGGCAGGTAAACTCTAATTCCTATAAATACATAAATATATCACAGCAGTTCTGAGAAGACTTTGTTTTTAATTTTTTTTTTTTTTTTTTTTTTTTTTTTTAGTTTTTAGTATTCAAGTATTTATTCAAGTATTCATATTTTCTGACTAAAGAAATATTTAATCTCTCACTGAAAAGTGGGCTGCTATGACAGCAAACCCCAGCTTTCTGCTAAAAGCAGTTCTGGAAGAAAACTTCAAATATGCTGCCAGCCAGAACTACACAAAATGAGGAGGGAAAAGAGTGGTAAGAACTGTAATCTGATACACAGTATGTCATAGAATATAATAATATAAAGTTTGCCACTTAAATCCATTCAGGACTTGTTGCAGGCTGAAATCCACTCACTGTGGGATCTAGTGTAAACTGCAGTTGTTTTTGCCAAATGTCATGTCATAGTCATTTGTGTTTTGGCCTAATTTTAAGTGTATCTGTACCTAGAAATGCTGGCATTTGTTTCTGTGCTCTCTGTTGTTGGAGAGGAGCAATATTTAATTTTAAACTCCAAGGACAGTTCCGTGTCAACAAATAAACTCCCAAACCCCCATATCTATTTGAAGCAGAATTCTTAGAGTGGCAGTGCTTAGGGAAATTAGCAGGAATGTGGCATGCTCTCTACTTTTGAAAACAAGCTTTATTTAGATATTTTAAAATGGATTAAGCTGCCTATTGCAAAATTCCTATCTCTTAAAACCTGATGTTTCATTTGTAAAAGAGAGTTTTGTATTTGGTTCATTCCCTCTCTATAATGTATTCACCCAAATCATTGAATTTTCTTGGCTTTTTTCAAAATGATTTTTATTGATGCAAACACTGTTTTGAAAAACATTTGCAGCTGTTAATACAGGCTAAATAATAATGGCAACATCATCAGCAACAAAAGCCTCCTGTGTCTGTAATTTTACTGGTAAATCAGACACAATTGGTCAAATTTCCTTGTGGATGCCAAGCTAAATCTAGGAATTGAAAACTTGTGTTTTACTTAGTGTTTTAGTTAATTATAAATGTTTGCAAATTTTAAAACTTGAATTGCATGGTTCTCTCAGAGTAGGACATGAGCTTGACTGGACAGGTTGATTTGTCTCCTGGCAGGACCAGAGTATACGTTGTTTTTAAATAGTTTTGATACTCTGTGTCAAAATAGGACTACATGACAATGTTTAGAATATTAATTTTACATTGAGATAAAATACAAAAGACTGTGAAAACATTAGCTTCTTGAATTCCCTTTCAAAAAATAATTACATATTCCCATGCTTCACCCCTTTCTGAGCATCTGTATCAATTTTTCTAGGAGCGTGTTGAGAGCAATAATAGCTTTTACAAGATTCAGAAATGTTGCTAATAAAAGCCAGATCATGTCCCACCCATAAAATTTAAATTTCACATTTTGATGCAACATGAGGGTATATCTCTTCTGGTGCAACCTGTAATCTTTTTTACCTTATGGATTATGTGTTTTTAAAGGGAGAAAGGAAGAAAACAAGGTAGATGAATGCTCAGAAGCTGCTTTCAGGAAGGTGTTTTTCTTGGTGTAGCACCTTGCAGACCAGCTGTTTGCTTTCCTTCCCTGCTGTGAGGAACATAACATCACTTTCAGACCTGGGTCTCCCCGTGGATTCTGAGCTCAGGGCAGCAAGCTGGGCTCAAATGGCAGCTGCCAGTGCAGTGGGAGCTGCTCCCTACACAGCCAGTGCTCTGCATTCCTTCCCACTGTGCCAGCAAGGACACCCCATTGCTGTCCTGCCTGCTTTGGCTGGCCACTCTCAGGTGGTTCCATTGCTGCAGCTCTGCAGCGAGCACAGAGATGGTGTTACAGACAGACATCACCCTCTTATGTCAACATTGTAAGCAGATCCCCTTGCTTCACACCTTCCAGCAGAGTGCCAGACAAATTCTCCTTCCCTTACTCCTGTTTTGGACAAGAACCCATGTGGGAAGCTGCTGCCAGACCTGAGTGTGGCTGCTCTTCCTGCACAGCTGGCAGGGCCCTGGTGTGCTGCTGCAATCACAGCCAATTCCCTCCTTAGGACAGTGTCTTGGGTTGCAATACAGGATGTGGCCAGAAATGTGTGTTCTATCACCATCTGTTGGGGCCGGGTCAGGCAGGGATTCCTTATCTCCGTGGCACATATTATCTGCTAATGGGCCATCTTTAAAACCAGGTGGGACAATCATCCTTATCTTTTCCACAACCCACCCTCCCTCCAGGAAGATATCATCTGCTGCTGGGACATTAAGTCTCACTGCATGACTGATAAAATTACATCATCCCACTGGGAGATGCTCCAGCCAGGAGGAGAAGCCAAGCCTTTCCTACCTAGATAAAAAACTGAGATTTTGGACACTAAGTTATCCTTCTTTCCACTGGATTCCAGAGGAAAGCTGAAGATTTCCACATCATCCCTGGACCTTCAGAGGAAAACTGCACCTGCCGCAGGAGCACTGCTTCAGCTGAACCACACCTGCCACTGCAGGAGGATGCAGCCACCATTTAATGGGACTGCTACCAACACCCTGACTGACTGACAGGGTGTCAGGTTGTAGTCTGACTCTGTCAGTGTTTTGGGATTGTTCTTTGTAATACTGCAATTCTGTTTTAATTTTCCTAGTAAAGAACTGTTATTCCTAATTCCTAAATCTTTACCTGAGAACCCCTTAATTTCAAAATTATAATAGTAATTTAGGGGGAGGGGGTTTACATTCTCCATTTCAAAGAGAAGCTCCTGCCTTTATTGGCAGATACCTGTCCTTCAAACCAGGACAGACAGGCTTCCTGTTTTGAAAGCAATGTTTCTCTAGCATAATAAAATTATATAAGGCTCAGACCCACCATTCAGACATTAGTCAACTTCTTTTATTTTTTGTTTACCTTCATATGTCATAAAAGCAATTTGCTTCCTTTTTTTCTGGTTTCCTCTTCTGAAAAATCTTTGGGTAGATGGAAGGAAAAAATCTTTCAGGTCTCCATTACCCTGTTTACAATTAATGTCTTATGCTTAAATAATAGATCAATTCCACCATCTATTACAGAAGTCAAAAGGCACAGCACTTTTTACTTTCAATCACAGACTTATTACTAGGCAAAGACACAAATAGGGAATGACTAGGCTTTGCTTCTGTGGATAATGAGGGCAGAGCAGTTCTCTTCTGAGGGGAGATACAGATTATGAAGAAAAGTAGTTCTTCCCAAAGCAAAAATGTTTCCACACAGAAAATATTTGAAGGCCACATCAATTTTGACCACTTACTGTTTCCTTTCTTTTTTTCCCAGTAGTTTACAACTATCTGAGATTACTCCTCATGCAATGGGCAACAAAATTGATTTGGTTATGGTAGGAAATAAAGTGAGAACAAAAGGGAAGCATCAGCTTTTGATATTTCTTGCACTAAAAAAAAAATTTAATCTTTCTCCAAGCAGCATGATGAGTTTCTACAGCTCCTGTGAACCCCAGCACACCTGATGGGAACCTGTCGATACTTGGCTCCTGAAAAAGCACAGCACTTATGAAGCAATGTGGCAGAATGTATACTGTAAATTCCTGCCTTTTGAAGGCAGCTGGACATGACATTCGATCTGACTGTGGAAATTTATTCCTTTCTCTACTCCCCTGGATAAAACAAAATTGTTGACAGCTACAGAGAGAGGGGTGGGATGTGGAAGGAGAAATTGGAATAGAAGAAAGGAAAGGCAAAGCCTGAATGCAAAGGCTTTAATTAAGAAATACATCCAGGCTCTTTTGACTGAGTAAGCTCCTGGAAAACATACAGGAAAACAGCAACCTACTTTAAGACTGAGGGTCTAAAGGGGAGTTTTACCTAATTGAAACAGTTTTCATCTTCTCTGAGAGGACAAATTATGAAGAAATCAATGAGCAGGATAGAAAGTGGAGCAGCTTTGGCCAGTGTGACATTGACAGTGTACCTTAATAAAAGTAGAAATGTGTTCTCTTTTTATTTGTCAAAATTAGGCACTGCATCTCCATAAAACCACTCTAATATTTCAGCTGTCTGAGACTTCACTTGCTGAATGTGCCTCTATTTATGAAGAACTACAGCTGAGCAATTTTAGGAAGTATTTCTTTGCCAGGCAAATTTATAGGCAGGTGGTAGTGATTGGCCTGGAAATTATATTCTCCTTATTTCTCAGTGTTTCAATATGAATAAAAATAAATCTCTTTTCTTCATGCTGGTCTACAACTAGCCTTTTCACAGCCACACAAACAACAATATCCTTTTGATACAATATTATTGTAAAAATATTTGATAAAATAGCTAAAACCAGAATCAGCATGTGTTATAAAAAGCTTTGAGGGAAAAATAATAACAGTTTAAAAAATGCAATTCTTTTATTTCTGGAAAGACAAACACAGTCTAAGGCAGAAAAGCAGATGACATCGACTTTATTCATGCTAACACAGTTTTCTTGAGTCAGTCAGGGTGAGATATTATACATCCAATGACATGTAAAGAAAAAAAATTTGAATTGTACAATTTTTTTTTCTGGCTTATCTTGGCAAAGTTAGAAAGTATAAAAGCAATGATAAGCTAATGGAGATTTAAGGTTGACATATTCCCATGTATAAATTTGGTTTATGAAGATAATCATGGACATGCTGCTTTTTCCTCTGTCTCTGTTTCCTCCCTTTCTTTGTCCCTCTGATATCTCCCATCTCCTATAATCTTGGATATTTTTTCTGCCCAGATCCTATCCCAAATTCCCTGTTTGTATATCTGGCTTTTTTTCCCTCTTCCCATAAATTCTCCTCCCACTTACTGAGATTTTGTCTATTCTTTTCAACCAATTTCCCTCCTAGGCTGGATTACAACTAAAATAAAAGCCTAACATGATAAGAAAAAAAAAAAAAAAAATGCACTGTACCCTAAAAGATTCTGTAAGCTTCTAAAGCTGTGTTTGCAAGAGTTTGGTTGCAGTTGTTCATGTACCATACACCTCTGAACTAGCTTAGCTTCTCAGGATATTCTCTAGCCTTGTCACTTTAATCCTTGCTATTCTTTCTCCCCCTCAGAACCTTTCAGTGCCTTTTGCATGTTATTACACACCCTTTTCTCCCTTTGGATTGCTTTTAATTAAATGGGCCATCATAAGATTTCCTCCTTGAAGCTGATGGCAGGAGACATGAGTGGGCAGCACTAGGGGGGATGAAACACATGGGCATGTACCAGTGAGAGATGGTATAATCAGATTATTGCTTCATTTTGTCGTCAGATTTCTGGCCAATGTAGAGTGTTACACTAATACAGAGAGATCTGTGTGAGACAGCCATGCATGTGGTGGGAGAAGATGATGTTTTTTACAGCCATCTTTGAATTCTTGAAAATGAGTTTTAAGATTATATGAAACTGAAATTGCATCAGTGTGTGCTGTGTTCACGGCATCTGTATTCCCAGAAAAATTACCTAAGACTTTATTTATGGATTACTTTATGGGTAATGAGGCTTTTTGCTCCTGATTAGGTATTTAGTGTGACCAAGTTAGAACAATTACACCGTGTTCAGAGAAAAAAAAAAGCTTATATACATATAAATATATATATATTTTTAAATTGTATTCCTTTGGGAATTCTCATTTCAGATGCCTTTGAAGAATTCAATTCTACATGTGAATGAATACTTTTCTTTAAAGAAATCCTGATGATTCTTTCTGTGTATCATGCTTATTTTAAAGTTTTATCCTTCTGCTTAAAATAAATTTGTGTTCTCGAATTGACCAAACAATTGCATAAACTGGACCAATGCTCAGTGATTTGTTTTTCCAGTATGGGAACTGAGCAACTTATGTATTTTTATTTGCAACGGAGTAAACAGAATTCTTTTGTGGGTTCAGACAACCTGGAGAAATAACATCTATTCTTACAGATTTTCTGATGTTCAGCAGTTTGTTAACAAATTCCATCATCAGTATGCAAGGAATAAACTGAGATGGAAGAGATTATTCACAAGCTAATGCCCTCTCTGGGTAGCATTCTGCATCCTTTAATTAAGAATGGCAGAATATGTCCTTAAACTTATCTGCAATATTTTACTCCGTTTTTTCTTCAGTCTGTTGTCCTGACAGATTTGTCAAATTTCACCCTCATTTGGTTAACTGGATGTCCAAGAGCCAAGGCTCTGCTTACATTTTTTATAACACTATGTAATTCATTTGTGGTTTTCCTTTCACATTTCATGTACACAGATGTGTTGTGACTTCACAGTGAAGAAAACAATATTGGTTTACTTTTTGTAGCTTCTTTTAGTTAAAAGACTTTTGCTGGTTTTGTCTTCTTAGTTAGTAGATTTTGAGTTAAAAAAAAAAAAAAAAAAAAAAAAAAGGTAGAACAGTCCAGGGAAACTTATAAGTGGTATGAGATTGCTCAGAAAAAAGGTAATGGAAAATTTCATTTATCTATTTATTTATCTTTAAATGGAAATATTCTATTTCATCCCTTCTCAAAATAGCGTTTATTTTGAATATATAAGCAACTTTTGGAGAAAATGCAGATACGTTCCCTATTTAATTGCAAGTAACTTAAACACCTTTGAAAATTTATTAACTGTGTCGGGATTTTTTTTGCTCTGAATCAATGTGATATAATAGCAAAGAAATTTAAAATAACCATTATCATTAATACATGCTACAAGTTTGAAACTAAGATAAATTTATATAGGGATACCCAGGGTGCTACAATGGTAAACAGGTAACAGATATTCAAGTTTTCTCATTTGTGGGCTCCATAAAAATATTTCCACGACATCCTGGTGAAGCATTTAGGTTTTTTTGTGACTTGACATATTTCAGGCTACTTCTAACAGATTGATGGGGCTTGTGCTGAGAAGGATGTTTAGTTATTTCTTGCAGAGTACTTATAAGAAAGGCTCCAGTGGTCCACAGATGACAATTTTGAGAACCACAGATACTTGGCTATGGGCTTGGCCAGAGCAAAACTCAGGTGTGTTTTAACCAGGCTGTTTGTGCCATCATCATTTAGGGACTCAGTTCCCCCTAATTTGTGAGGAAGCTCTCTCAGCACCAATACCACAGTCAGATGATGAGGGTTGGCCACATGCACCAGAAGTTCTGGGAAATCACTTACTCCAGCAATCCCAAATATTTAAAGACTGCATCTGAATATTTGCCACTCCTTCCACAGCTCTCCAAGCCAGGAGCTTAAATCCAAGAGCAGGGCTTGGCTGCCTGCTGTGTGCTGCTCTGCCAAGGTTTGCAGATGACTCCTGTGCCTGTCCCTGTGCTGGTAAGGTGAAGCCAGGATGAAAGGCCATCCCATATGGAAAAGAATGCAGGCAGGAAAGGAGGGAGAGAAGTGGAAGCAGCTGCTGCAGGGTGCAAAAGGCCTTTTCCAGGACTCAGCTTTCTGCTCCCTCCCAGTTCTGCCAAAGTCATCACATTCTTGAAGGCTCTGCAGTGCACTGTTGCTGCAGAAAATCCAGCCTTGGGTGTTTGAAACACCAACATAATTTAAGCTAAATGTGGTGATCTTATCATCATTCTTTCATTGTCAGACTCAGGAATACACTTGAGTAGACTTTGGATTTATTTTTTCAGTATTAAGGAATAACATATGGTATTTTTTTTTCCTCTGATGAAGAAATACTAAGAAAAAACAGACAGATAAAATGAAGCCAAGATTTGGTGGGCATGAGGAAGTATCTAGGTGTTAGAAATTTCTTATAAATCAGCACTTTAAATCCAGGGAAATCTGAATTTAGGTTTTGCTATAAGCAAATCTCCTTATGTTAAGATGAATAGTATACACACAACCTTTCTTCTGGCTTATACTGCCATCCCTGGGGGCTGCTGGGGGGAAGAAGAATAGAAATGCCAATCTTGAGACTTTAAAAGTCTAATTTAATACCATGAGCAATTCCTTAATCACAGTTATACATGGATCATAACCCATAAAATTATTATGGAGTGAGTGCATCACTGCTCCAAACTGCTGTCAAAGTGTCATTACAGGATTCTGTCAAACTAGAGGGCATACCAAGGAGGGGCCCCTGAGTCTCTCTTCTTGACTTAGTAATAGGCAAAAGCAGCATTAAAAGTTAGGATGATGGACAATAATCTTCAAAAATCCACACCAAAGATGGCACCAAAGGGGAAAACAACTGCAAATGCTTTTTCAGAAGTGTCCAATTCAAAGTGATCTTGATAACTCGGAGAAATAGCCCCAAACCACTGAGGTGATATTCCTTAAAGTACAAAGTACTGCATTTAAAAGGAATGTCAGAAGTAAAAAATAGAGGGAAAACTGGTGAGGCTGCAGGAAGTGTGGAAGGGATGAGTGTTTATTGTGGACTAGATACTAAACCCAAATTGAATAACACAATGTGTATGCAGAAATTGGAAACTCATTCTCAGCATTAGTGATTTCTCAGATGGAATACTGACATCCAACTGCTCAGAGGAAAGCCAGACAAATTCACAGAGAATAATGTTTCCAAGAAACGACAAAGAACAAAAACTTTAAAAAAGAAAAGTTGATAAATTATCTGATTTTTATTTGTTTTAGAGCACCAAGAATAAAGCATGACCTATATGGAAACTTGAAGGAAACAGTTTAATTAAGTCTTAGAAAAAGGAAAACAAATCTTCACTGGGAGCATTTTTTGCAATATTAGTATATAAAAGACTCTTATGGAGAAGGTAAGCTCAGATGTACCTTATGTCCATACAGAGTAAAACAAGAGGTGATAGGGCTTAACCAAAACAGGACAAGATGAAGATCAGCTTGTAGAAAAAGAATTTAGGCTATCTGTCTAGTTAGCAAGAAACATTGAGAGATCTGTGTCTGAGGGGTCATAAAAGGAAACTGGAGATATATAGGAAGGACCTGCAAAATATCCTTGAACCTGTCTCAGAGAATAAAAATACTCTGGATGATATCTTAATATCCCAGAATTCTTGGGGTGTCCTGTGCAGGGTTTCCTCCCCTAATGACTCCATAAAGATTTTAACCCTGAAGTTTTAAGCCTGAGTGTACCCCAGAGAAATCACAGATTCTGCATATCTATTTCACATTTGTAACTTGAATATTATTCCATTAAATTGTTGATGTCCCCTCCTGGTTTCTATAAATGTTTCCTCTTGGTATGTGAAGACTGGGCCCAGAAATTAATTTTTCTTCTTGACAGCTTGCCTGAGGCTTTGGTAGAGGAGATGTATGGAGGGAGGCACCACCTGGCCAAATCAAAGGATAAATGCAGATCCCAGCTCCTTTCCTTAATGCATCCTTGCATTTACCTGTAGCAATGCTTTGGCAGAGATCTGCATTCAGAGAATGTGATCTTTGGGGAATTTAGTGCTTGCACATGAATACAAGATTTTTCATCATTAGTGGACTGATTACTCCTAAATTACACAAAGCTATGGGGCCCAACTGTTTTTTCAAGGAGAGGAGTCACTAAATGTTTGTGTGCAAGATATCAAAACGAAAACTTTTTCTTCCAGAGAACAGTATCAATGCAGCTGGTCACAAACCACTGGTGGTTCATGTCTGTGGTAATCAATGCTACAGGTAATTTCTTGCTACTCTCAAAGTTCAAATGACTTAAGCATAGCAAAATTTAAAAACTACTTTCTGAGCAATTTGATGATGAAAAAAAAATCCACTATTGAAAAAGTTTGCCCATGTGCAATTGTGTATCACCAGCTGTTTCCTTTCATTTGTATTCAAAGGGCCTGCAGCCCTGCTGTTTAAATTACTCATGGTATTAACTAAATGGATGGAGTGGGACATGTTATTTGCATATTGATTTGTTTTGTATGGAAATAATTTTGATGAGTTTTTACCTTATTAGATTGTGCATTGTCATAGTGTGTATGTGACTATAACAATCTCAGAGTGGGGAGAAGTTTTGAAAAATGGAAATGTTAACACATAATTTTTGTTTAATTAAAATTTAATATTTAATAATAAACTCTCATGAATTTAGGGACTGGAAATTAGAAAAACACAAGATTTAAGAACTTGTAGGTATCAGGTGTGAGCCTGTATCCTCAGTGTGATGAGTTGCCCTCAGCTTAGCTCAAAGATGCAGGCTGAGGTCCTTTGGGCTGGCAGAAAACAGTTTTGCAGGCTGGGTACTTAGTTCTCATCCAGCCTGCTCTGTATTCCTGCTCATGAAAATTTTAAACTTTTACCTAAAGAAGCAACCACCACACAGGGTCTTACATAAAAAGTCCATGAAGGGCAGCATATTGGTAGTAATACCTGGGGATCAGATTTGACTAACAAGTTGTTCTCCTAATTCCTTGTATGTGAATAAGAAAATTAGCAGCAGTTTAATCTTGAAAGGAATTCATTACCTTATGTGTATAAATACATATCTCACTTGGCATTGCAGAGGCAGATGCATTAGTGACTGTTTAGCTATAAATGTCTTTCCACAGCAAGCCAATGGGTGCTTGCTTCAATGAGCACTGACTCAAGGCTGCTGGGGATTTAAGGACCATGCCCACAGCTGTTTGTGTCCTTAGTCTCAGTTGTCAAGGGGACCATCTAATGGTGTCATGTCCAAGGCACAGCCATTCTGGCTAATTAGGCATGAGTCTGGCAGAAATCCCTCCTCAATCAAGTTTCAGTACAGCTTGTCTTACTTCCAAGAAGCAAGTCTGACACAATTTCACCAGTAGTGACCATTTCCTTGTTTGCAGGGCATTCTAAGAGCCTTATTTCTTGCTTTACAATGCTTCTGTCAGACATCAAAGGGTAGCTGACCAATTGCATTTAACTGTTTTAAAGAGGTGCTCCTCAGAAAAACATCAGAAGATGGAAAGTCCAGTCACACATTGTAGAAAAAAAGAGTGTTTATTTATACTAAATAGATCCTTTCATTCTCTAGGCTTCCTAATTATTTTGTTGTTAATGTGAAGCCTCAGCCTTTATTAGTAGAACCTCTGCATTTCTGTTGTTCTATATTTTTACATGTTAACTAATCATGTAATTGCTGCAGAGTTCAGAAATATGTATTTTGTATAATTTGAAGAGTGACTCTGAAGATCACCAAACTGCAGAGCTCAGAAATCTGCCAGATGGTCCACACAGAAGAAGCCCATTACTCCTGCACTTTTCACAATTACGATTGAAACAGTGGGATTTGGAATGGATCTGAAATGACCTCTTGGGTTCCAAATCTTACAAAGAAAACAAACAGCTCCATTATTAATAAATCAGTATTGCTGTTGCAATATAGCATATATTAGCAGCATACACTTTTACCACTGACGATTTTTTGAGAGACAACAATAAAGCTTGAAATTGTATATTACAAACTGGCCTGCTGAAAATCCCAGGACCCATGCCTTTAACCTGTTAGAAATCCATTTCAGAACCTCACAGTCTTCCCCTCCATAAATCTATGGAAGTGTGCTTGTGCCTCCTGGGGAGCACTCTGTACTCCTGATGGCAGGAGAAGAAGAAGGGTGTGTAGTGGGTTGGCACTGGCCAGCACCCACCAAAGCCTCTCTGTCACTCCTCTCCACAGCTGCACAGGCAGAGAAAGTATGGAGGTTCCTGGGTTGAGGTGAGGACTGGGAGAGGTCACTCACCAAATACCATCACAGGAAAAACAGACTCAAGTTTGGGATATTAACTGAATTCAACTAACAAAATCAGAGCAGGATAATGAGAAGTAAAATAAATCTTATCTCACTCCTCCGTCCTACCTGGGCTTGGCCAGTGGCACATTCATCTTGGAACCACCTGATATTGGCTCTGTCAGACATGGAGGAAGCTTCCAGCAACTTCTCACAGAAACCACTCCTGTATCTCCCTCCCACCAAAATGTGGCCATGCAAACCCAATATAGGGAGGAAACACAGGATGAGCAGCAGGCTTGTCTTCCCAAAGGTTCAGTGTTAGTGTTCTTTACACATGAAGGCACATGCAGGGGCTGGTTTGGAAGATGTTCAGGAATGGCATAAAGACTTTTGGTGTCTACCCTACCAGTCTTTGAAATCAATGGGAGCTTTTTCCAGTGATTTCAAAGAGTTTTTTAAATTACAGCTCTAAGTTAGTCTATTAAGGGAAGTTATCTGCATTTTTTAAAGTACAGGGATTTCTGCCAGGTCATCAGATGAGTTCTGGTGATATGATCCAGCTCTTAATCATTCTCACCTGCTTTTGAAACACTGTTTGGGAATTTATATAATATCACCTCAGAATAAAGAAAATAAATTTACAGTGGCCTGAAGTACAGAAATGGCTAATATAAAGAAGCAGTTTTTTCTCTCTTTACCTTGAAAAGGCATTTCAGAATGTATTTTTAGTTTCAAATTAAAATATCCTGTACTAGAAAGCAACCTGAGATAATAGCCTGAAGCTATCAGAAAAATACTGACATTTAATTGCATCTTCAGCTCTGCCATAATGTCATTTCAAGGACATACCTGCATGATCAAAAACTAGTGAAATGAAAAATTGCCAAAAGCTCTTAACAAATCAAGGGATGAAGAGTCCACCTCTTCAATTCTAAATAACTGTACAATGATAGTGATCAGTAATACAGATAATTCAATGTGCTGGACAATCTGACTTTTGAAGCTTATGTTTGAATGTGCAAAACAAATTAGGATTAATGACTTCTGTGAAGTTTTGTACATAACCTAGGACACCCAGCATGATTTGTGACTTTTTATCTGCACTTGGTCTCAATGTATGCTCAATTATGTAGAGAATAAATGAACCAGCTCACCCCAAACTGCACCTATTGTGGCCAGACTAGTATGCTGCAGCCTGCTCTGGAAGCAAGCCATTATTTATTTCTCCCAACCAGCTTTCTCTTTTAATATAAAACTCAAACCATGGCAGTTTTTCTATACTCATATCAGCTGAGGGATATATGTACCATGCCCCTTTTTCTCATGCCATTCTTGTTTTCTGGCTCTTGTGGGGCAGTTTCATTGACCATGTGCCTTATTCATGACAGTCCAGTCTTCAATATTTCATTCAGTAGAAATATTTGGCAACATAGTCTGTATCGTCTAATATATAGGAGCTTTAAAGCATTATTGATACTTCAGAAATAAGTCTCAGACTTTTGCTGGCAGAAAGCCTCTAAGGCAGTTGATGAGTTGCATATTCCAGGTCTAAGAACTCAAAATGTCAGTAAATAGAGATAGTGCATTCAACTTCTCACTGATTTGAGCACTATGCAATTTTGCTTTCATATGTATTGTAAGCGTTAAGTAGTGGCAATTTGAAATAAAATAGCATAGTACATTACACAGGAGTACTTAAGCACTCACCAGCAGATGAGGATGATGTACTGGATGGCACATGGTGGGAAGGTCATAAGGCAAGCAAAAGCACCAGCTGCAGCACACTCATGGCTCAGATCATGGAGCAGATATGACCTGTGACACTCCCCTTGGGAGCCATCAGGCCACTCAATGCACAGCAGGCACTCACCTTGCTCTGTGCAAAGCACCTCAGACAGCAGAAATTGTCCTGATGTCCAGGTAAAGTGTTAGTCCATCTATTTTTGAAATTAGTGCTTTATTTATCAGGTTGCTTGGAAGGTGGTGGTTTTAGTTCTCTTTCAACTCATGTTCTGAAGGAGCTGAGAGAGCCAGGCTGGCTTTTTCAAATAAAATCTATTCACATAAAAATTCAGATCTGAGCAGAAAAAACATGTAAATTTCAAAAATTCTTGACTGATGTTCCTGGTACAATGGCCTCATGGTTAAATCCTTTAGTACTGCTGTTCAACTAGTGGCAGGCATGGACTCCTCACCCTCCCTTTTTGTTGTAAGTGGTGTTGTCCTCCCATATTGGTAAAAGCAACATCAGTGATTGAGGCAGAAGGGCTTCCTCCTTCTTATCATTTCCCCCCCTCCTGTCTCCAATGAAATCTTGGAGGACTTGGGTTTCTTTTTTTTTAGTGTTGAATCTGTAGGATCTGTTTCTTTGAAACCTTTAAGGGAAAGAAAAGTGCAGTTTGCACTTTCTACTTTGTGCTGCTGTGCAGTAATGCTAATTAACTGCTGCTTCATTGCTACCCTCCAGTACCCAGCCACAAAAAGGTAGTAGATGCAAAGAGATAATATTGCTTTCCTTGCTGGAAGTTGCTGCCAACATTTTGCTGATTTGTTGTTTTCTTGTTTGGTTGTTTTTGTTTTTTTTTTAAACATTATCATCCTTGTTGCTTTCTAGCCAAGTAATAGGATTCTACTGAGCTATATGCATGGATGCACATTCACACTTTAACTTTTCAGTAGTATCATAAAAGCAGGTCTCCAAGTTGATACACTCTGATGAGAGTCTAGAGCAAGTTTCCACCAGTTTCCCATCAGGATTTGAACATGAGGAGTTGCAAGAATCAGCAGGAAGTACTAGACTATTAATCACAAGGAGCAGGCAGACTGGTGGCAATGTAGTGTCTCACACCTGTACTCAGCAGCCAGCCAAAATCATTTGGCAGAATTAAACAGTGATATCAATACACTTGTCTTCTCTGTTTCATTATGATTTCACTTTGCAGTGTGCAGATTTCTGTTGAGAGTTACAAACATAAAGTACTACTGAAATTAAAGAAAAAGCAGGAGTCAGAAGCACTTTAGGTTTCCCCTTCCTTCAAGAATGAATTTCATGCTCCTGACAGAAGACCACCATACTAGCTGTGCCAAGGCTTTCTTGTGTCTTTTACTCTGTGTTTTCCCACTCTGATAGGACTGGGATTATAGAATTAATCTTCAGAAAAACTGAACTCTTTAAAAGCAGTTTCAAATATATTCAGGACCTTGGCTGGAGACAAGGAATAGTCTATTAGTTTCTTATTCTGGGCTTAGATACTTAGATACTGGGCTTAGATACATAGCAGAATCAAGCTCTTCCAAGACAGAAAATGAAGTTTCTTTGTATGATAGAGGCAAGGTCAAATTGGATGAAATAATCTGAAATATCTCAACAAAGGACTATGTTCTTACAGCATCACTTTGAAGAGCAGAGTTTGTGCAGGCACAATTTCACAGACAACTTCATGTATGAAAATACAGGAGCTACTGGGTAGCTGAAGAATACTCAAACTTGATCTAAGAGAACAACAGGGTTTATCACCCATAGTCTATTAAAATTAAAAATGCTTTCCCATGCTTTGTGATTTTTTCCAAATAATTTGTTTTGTTTTTATATTCATCTTCTCAAATTATTTGTTGGGCAGCTTTCATATGTGTATGAAATGCACATATGTTTGCATACTTTCCATCACAGAAAATTTTGTATAGGAATTGGAAGGTCTTTTTTTTTAATTTTGGAGTTTGCTACTTTGAATTTGTGGCTTAGCACCTTCACTTAAATTCAACCCATCCAATATCAGCCACATTTCAAAATACAGGATTCTTTAGAGTGTGGCTCATCTCACTTGAGGTCTGCAGCTTTCACTGTCCCTGCAGGACTCCCAGGGAAGTGTTGAAGTACATGAGTTAGACTGGTGTTATAAATCTGGAACCTGGTGATACTTTCTCTGGATGATGTTATCATTATCAAAAGTTTTTACTGAAGAAGTTTATTATGTTTGAAGAAACACTGTGTTGTTGGTTCTATTGAATGCATGTATTTCTAAGGGCTTAAAAGTCCCTGCTAAGCAAAGCTTCATACTAAGCAAAATTTTGTCTTAGTACCTGACCTTGCTGTAAATTTGAAAAAGAGGATAGCAGTGCATGGCAGTGTAAGTACAGGAAGGACCTGACAAAAAAAGACAAAATGCTGATCATTGAGGAATTTAATTATTCTGACATTTCTTCTGAAAGCACTAGTGGGAATAGTAATGTAGAATATATATTTTTCCATAGCCAATAAAACAAAGCAATTAAATAAAATAGAATCATCAGCAGTGGGCATTAGGGGACCTTATTACTACAATGAATGAAGAGTGAAATGCTCACATCTCTGTAGCAGAAGAGGCAGACACTATGTCTATTATTCCTCTTGCACATCATCCCAGAATAATGTACCCCTAGATGTTTTCTTCTGCCTGATTTTCATTTAAGTGGTTTCTAAAAATTATGATATAATTTCAAAATGACCTTCGTAAATCTCTTAGGAGCAATTATTTTAACACTGCACAAAAATTGCATCCTATAATGTCCTATGCTTCATGTTTTAATAAAAGGATGCATCCTCATCAATTAAGTAATATAACCTGTATAAAATCAAAGAGATCAATGACTCAAGTGATTTTTTTTTTAATCTATGTATTTGTAATAGAACTTCAAATTTTCAAAGAACCAGGATCATCATATGTTACTCTCATACACCTTCTCTGAATAATTTTCAGACATTTAGTTCGCATGGATCTTACAGTACCTGCTAGGATATTTTTTCCATCTATGCAGCCTTGTAAAATTATTTCTACGGTGAAAATATCAGTATTTTATTTCATCTTATCCACCAAAAAAGCCTTTACTTTAGCATCCACAGATTACTTTAAATTTAGACTTGATAGAGAGTGGTGTGGACCCAAGTACTTCCTGCACATAAGTAGGTCTTGCACAGGCAGCCTAAAGAGCTATTTCATTTAGCATTTACTATTCTTGTCACTATTTATACTAAATGTGCTTTATGCTGTTTTACACAGAGTTGAATTGATTAAATTTTTGGAGTAGAAACAGTTTGAGTTGTGATTCATTTATTTCTCATAGAAGCTCATTACAGGCTGATAATTGACCCAATACTTTCCATCAAATTTGAATTAAATCACACTGGAAACCAGTTACCCTAATTCCCAAAGGTATTTTTACTTTGTAGGAAAATGAAAATATTTACGAGATTGCTCAAGGAACAATGCTGTAATTTGACATTTGTGAAAAGTGCAGGTTTCTCCACTTTGTCCTTCTCCACCTGGGTGGAGAAAATAATGAGTGCAAATATTTCACTATTTTGCTTTGAAGTACAAAAAAATTGTTTAGAGCTTTCTAAATTATGGAAATCCTGTGGAACCATGGAAGTGCAGGGGAGGAGATTAAAAAATGTAAATTTCTGTTTCAGTTGTCAGCTCTGTTGTTTTGAGCATGGCCTCAGTTAAATTAACAGCAATCATGGATCATCCAAATGCTAAACAACCTTTGGATTTAGAAATTCCAGAGGGCTGGAGGTGGTGATGAATATCTCCTTCCACTCTGATCTCTCTGGGATTTGGAGCACAGCCTGGAGCATCATCATGTCAAAATAGAGGTTATTTTGAAAGGAAACTGAATGGGGACTTGGACCACTGTGACCTGTCCTGTGTGATGCAGCCCTCTTGCCAACATGGGACAAAGTCTTCCCTCCCTCTCTCCCCTCCTCTGATCCACGAACTCTGAGCTTGTGTCAGAGGATAGAGGAGCATGGTGCAAGAAACGTGGAAAACAGATTCTGATCTCCCCATTTCTCAAATTCAGAAGAAATTTTAATCTGTATGTCCCTTCTGCTAGTTATGCTGGTTCTGCAGTAAACAAAAAACCACCCAGGTTCATTACTCAAAGCCAAAGTCTTCCCATCTCAGCACATACAGCTCCACAAAAACAACTTGACCACTACTGTGGAAAAGAAATATTGTACTTCAGAGAAATAGCTCATGTTCAGCTGACTGTAAACCTGTTTCAAAGGTTAAACTCCTCACTCTTCCCTGTCAGTTTTCAGTTGAAACATTTTTATTAGTGGGAAGAAATATTTGTTTTAGTTGAGTTTTAGTTCAAGAAAGCATCCAACTGAACTTCAAAATGAAAACTTAGGGTCAGACTGAGAAAAAATAACATATTTTTTAGTTAATGGGGATTCAGTTCAGCACCTGTCTTTCCCTCTGCAGAATGACACACTTCTTTCCAGTTTTATCTCTTCTTTGACTGATTAGATGAGTTTCAGCTAATTTCTCATTGCATTACTTCACAGGTTTTCTATTTGGATCTTTTTAAATCTTTGCACATTTTGTATATCTCTAGTTCTTAGTGCACTATTCCTCTGCTCTCAGAGGTATTTGCAGTTTCTGTCCATTTGTTTTGAGTGAATTTCATTAAGGTTTTTATTTGATCTATTCCCTAAATCACTAAGGCTAACTTGCCATATTCCCAGTGCATATTTTGCCCTGCATTACTTTCCTGCCTGACAAGTCCCTTTGCATCACAGGTTCTCAGTTATATGCCAGTGATCTTAAAAAGACTGGATATGAATTAATTTTGAGACATGTTTTAAATGATAACAAACCCAAAGGGTTTTCATATACCCTTCCATCTTTACCATCAATTCTTAAAAAGAAATTAAAAAAGAAAAAAAACCAAAACAAGTTTAGCTGAAGACATTTCTTATTTTGAAAGCTTTCTGTCTCCACCAATGATTCATTCTTAGACTTACCTTTTGGTCAGTCACTGGAGACCCTGAAACTGAAGACTATGGTACAGTTATTTGATTCTTAATTTCTTTTTGAATTAAACCAATATTTCTCTCTGTCTGTGTACATGCATGTTTGTTTGCCTGAGTTCATGATACTCTCCTGTGCTAAGTCTGCCCTGGTGCTCCTGCAGCAGGTGATGGCCAACAGCAGTGCCTTTGTTAGAACACAAGGGCAAGGCCAGCAAGTAAAATTACTTTCCCATCAGACCCTCAGCCTCCAGCAAGCTACTTCTCAGGGGCTTCCTGGGGGAGTCATGTCTTTGAATTGGAAGTAGGACTCTTCTCTCAGAGCTCTGTCCAAATGCTTTTTCAACTCATGGAAAAAAATGCAAAATCTTGTAGCAAGAAGTTCAAAACCATTAGATATGTATTGCATGATGAATATTTCAACCTAATTATCTTGGATAGAAATATACCCAGGTACTCAATTAAAACAAACTGACAAGCCTTTTACTCTCATTTCTTGTCTGTTTTCCCTGTTTCTTGGCCTTTTTCCCCTTAAAATAACTTTGTTTTATAACTACTTCAAGGAGGTAAAAGCCCTGAGGAGAACCCAGCTGAAGAAAGCAATTTAGTCAGTTTATGAAGCTGATGATTAAAAAAAAGTACCCAGACAATTATCTGAAGAGAATCTATACTTCTGCTTTATAATGTAGTCAGACAAACATACTGTAGAAGAATAGATTGAGATATGAACTACGATTAAGCTGCAATGAAATATTCACATTAGTTTTCACCAGAATGTATTTGATTTACTTCTCCTAAATGGACATTTAATGGACACAGCACTCAACCAATGACAAGCCATAAATCACCCATCCCAGGAGGAGCACCACACTGGGCCAGCTTTGGAGACAGCCTGCCAGCCACAGAGCTACCTCCTGTCTCCTGAGTTCGGGGGAAGCAGCAGCTACTTTGGAAGTTAAAAATACGCTGTTGCCTCTCCCAGTGAATCAAAATAAGTCATGAGCACCAGCTGCTGCTTCCTCACTTCCCACCTGTTCTGGTACACATGCATGTCCTGATCAAACTGGAAGTCTGGCCAGCTCATACAGGAGCTCTTCCTTTGGCTCCCTAATCCCTGAGTGCTTGAGCTACTATTGTTTCCACCAGCTTTGGCACCACAGTCAGTGCTCCCAGTTTAAACCCCAGAGCACTGAACAGTCTCCTCATGTAGCATTAGCTAGGACCTGTTCATATACTGAGTTTTTACCTTGTCTGCAAAGGATGGTTATTCAGTTCACAGAAAACTATGCCTGTTTGGAGAGAGAAATCTTCGCCCTGTATTCATGCAAATTATGAAATACTTTTTCCATTGCTAATCTTGAGTGGCAATGGTGGGTGGGTGGCAAAAAGAAGAGAGAAATATAAGCAGTATAAAATATATTTTAATATGTTGGGAAATTTAAAATATGAAACTGTCTATAATATTTGAGTTTCTTCTAAAAATATGTCTTGCTGGAATTTCTAGTTTCATTGGTAACAGGGATTTCAATCTACTCCATTTACTGCCTCTTAGAAAAAGATTACAGCAGCCTTGGGGTAATTTCAAAGTGATGAAAGAGACACTACAGAATCTTCCTTTCAAATATTAAATATACATGGTCCAATCAGATTAGCTTTAAATCAAACCTCCAATGTTGCACCTTTCCCAGGTTTTATTATCCACCTGAGCATGCAGATTTTCTTAAAGAAAGAATAAGTTTCCTTTTGTCTGAGTGCAAAACCTTTTCTGGTAATGAATGATGCCATACAGTTAGTAAAATAAGTCCTTTATATGCTCTTTAAATCATTGCACACCCTAAGAATCAGATCCCACACCAGGTTCTTCTACTTGTGTAACAAAACCAAATTTTTGGTTGCTAGATGCATTCATTATGCTCTCCAGACATACAGCTTTGTAAGAGTCTAACCAGAGACAGAGAGTACAGGATAATCTGTAAGAGATTAACCAGAGGATGGAACTGAACCTGAACAATGAAAACAATGATACTTTCCCAAAGACAAATTGCCATTGTATTAAGGAACTGGAAAACACCCATTATTCTGGTGGGAGTATGTATATGGGAGAAAAACTCTGGTAAAACCACTGATTTTATCACTGTTATGATGTTTCCAAGGATTTAGAAATAGTAAACATCTATTTTATATTTTTTTTTTTAGTAAAAGATGAGGGCAAAACTTTCATAAATCAGTGACTAGACTTCCAAGGACTGTATATGAAGAACATGATCATAAGTTAACTGTAAAATGAACGAATGATAGAGATTAGAAACCACTTAAATTGATGGGCCACTTTATCTAGAAAGTATATGGAGCAGCAAGAAGTACTCTGAAGTGAATAGGAAAAATAAGCAAATTTATTGCTTATGCAAACATTTATTCAGTTCATGGGAACCATCAAGGATAAGAAGATGGCTGAAGTATTGCATACCACTGTTATTTCAGAAGGCCTTGGGATGTAACATAAAACTGTAAACAAGATATATGACAAGCTACACTTATTTTTGGGAAGGCCTGCCTTTGAAGCAACTGAACTCTGGGTAGGGAGCTGCAGCAATATATTAACACTCACTTAGTGTCCAGTCTGTAAATTAAGTGGAAATTGAAGCACATCCTCTATGACACAGTAGCTACATTAAAGAAAAGGAATCCTCTAAACAGGCTTGTGTATTCAACAAGACATTAAGACCAAGAATTAGTGCTCTTACAATGTAAGTCAATTAAAGTGGCTGCTGTGCTCCCTTGGGTCCTGCTGATTCTTTTGATGGGAATATTACCTCTCATTCTTGTTGCATACATATAGAGGGATATCAGCTCAGGAAAAGCTTGCAGGAATGAAAGGGAAGGAGGGGGGTACAAAATGACAATTTTCTTTCTACCATGAGGAATAGAGTAAGATAAGGGAGGACATGGTTTAATAATTTAATTCTTGAATTTCCAGATTCTATCTCCAGGATGTCTATCAGCATCACACTGTTTGCATCACACATTTGCTAATGGCTTATGAACACAACTCTCTTACTGCAGTTAAATTATTTGTAATATATCAAGGTATAAAGATGTCTTTAGGAAGCTCTGAGAAGTGAGAACAGAGAGCATGATAAAAAGTAGTGTAAATTTTGCCAGGAGCACTGGATAGCTCTGAAATTACCTTCCAATTTAGTTGTTCATACAATTTTTTATATATAAGCTGAAATGTTCGTACATGATATGCTTCAGAGAAGACAACCTTGGAACATTTGGAACTGAGGCCAGAGGAAAAAAATCACTGGATAATGAATAATCAATATGGGTTTACTTGTAATATTTTTGGAGTAAGGGCTAGAAATATTCTTTGGAGGAGCAACAGCTTTTTGATGGGGTGTGTACTATTTGTTTATCCACTACATCTGACAACATGGAGGCAACTGTGAGCACTCAGGGGAGGACAAAATACTGAGCTAGTGTTGTGAAAAAGACAAAAAGTCTGTGAGAGAGACCCAGATGAAATGGGAATGGCTATGGCATCAAACCAGAATCAGTATGGCAAAGTCTGAGGAGTGCAGGTTGGCACTGAACTGGAAGGAGGTCCCAAGGACTTGGGTCTGGAGCATTCCTCATTTTATATTTTTATAGCTGGCTGAGCCTACTTCAGTTGGCCCACCTCCACACCAAACTGTGTCTTGCTTTAAAGACTCAGACTATGGGTCTTAAAACCTCAGCTTTCTAATGAGTTTTCCATCTGCTTTTCAGCAGTTTTATCTAAACCATGTTTCCTTGGCTCATTGAGGACATCATCCCTGTACACGACCAACACGAGAAGAATCTGAATTCTGTGATTACTTTTTAGCTTTTTGCATGGATTCCAGTCTTCTTTGCACACTAAATTCTGCTTTTGCAATGAATTAGCAGTGTGTGATGAAATGAGCCTTTTTTTTTCTTTGAAGTATCCTTGCTTCAGTTGCAGAAAATGCTAAAAGCTGTCTAGAGAATGGAAAAGAAATTGGGGGAAAAGAATGAATAATTGTCTCCTGGCTAGGGATCTTGAATTCCATCCAAGAGATTGGATTATAAATGTACATCTGCCAAAAATTTCTCAGTGTGATCCTGGGCAGGTCATCCACCCAAACTTCTCACAGGTGTTCTGTGGTTGTGTTTTTTACCCACTGTTAGGTATCAGTATTGCTGGGCTCATGCTGTTTTGTTGCAGAAGTGCCAAGTAGTGACATGTCAGACTGCAGGAAGTTTTATTATTTAAAGGACTCGAAGATTTTGAATAACAGATTTGTTCCAAATCACTGTATATACCTTAGATTAGGTAATTTCTGGTGGGTCAATTTTTATTGAACAAGTGATTTCACACTGTTTAAACAGAGTAGTTAATTTTGTGGTTGTACTATCATACAAGAAGTCTAGCAGCTTTTTCAACATTTGAAGCAACATAAAAAACAAATCAAACCTCAGTTTAGGCATTGGATATTCTCAAAATGCAATGCTCCTGTCAAGAAGAAATTTCAGTATGTATTGAAAAGAACCATGTTTGCAAAATCCTGCTTTCAAGATAAACATTTATTCTAGAGGACAGGATTTCATCTGTTTCCATCACTGGTACTCTTCACAATGGTGTGGGATGTCAAAGACACATTGCTTTATAGTGTTGCTGTTCTGAAAATTTAGGGCCCTGAAGTCTCAAACGGGACACTTTAAATTAATGGATTTTTTTAGCTTAATGGATCTGTGCCTTGGCTCTCCAGACAGAAAGTGGGGATAATAAGCTCTCAGGATTTTTCTGTGAATATTCAGAGATAATGATAACCACTGTAATGGAAGAGCCTAAGAAGAAGATATTATTTCTAACTCTTAGCAGGATTTGGATATTGTGCAATAAATACTCTGTAAAACTAAAAGGGCCAAGGAGCTCATCAGTAATTAGGTATCAGCTATTTTGTGCCCTGATGCAGCTGAAATGGCACAGACAAAGCAGTATATGGTCATGCACTAAAACATCATCATAAACATTAACCCCAAGGAATGGAACTGAGATTTTACAAGGAACCAAATTCTGGTCTCTGCTCTGTGAGAGCTCACAAATTAGGAGAAATGGCAAATTATAAAGCTTAATATTGCTGCCTGAAGAATAATTGCAAAAATTATTTCAATTAAGTTCAGGTTGCCACAGACTCTCCTACATTTTTACTAAATTTGAAGGAATATGTATCTATAAATTAAATTGAGAGAAACCAGTATATATTTATTTATTTATAGTATGCTTGCTTTTTGAACCAAAATTTTCAGGCTTATTAATGAAACCTGTACAAAATATATACTCCTAATTTTTCCAGTGCCAGCTTTCAGGAGAAGTCTTTCCTGTCTGCAAATCCTTATTTATTAATTCTAGGTCCTGCTATAGGCAATGGAAAACAGTTACAGAAATTGTTACATGGTATAATAGCAAAAAAAATTTTCAGCATATTAAGAAGAAAGCAGCGAATTCTATCTACAACAAATCCTCAAAATGAAAGTTTTACCAAGCTTTTAAGTTTTAAATTGAGTATACGTGCTGAATAACTGTTGAGAACATGCAAAATCTTAAATTAAATTAAATTAAATTAAATTAAATTAAATTAAATTAAATATACTTCTCTGAAAAGCCTCTCTACCTTTTTAATGAATAAAAAAAGAAGCAGCTTTCAGGGAATTCCAAAGGGGCCAGCACTCAGATTTTCAATGCCATCCAAACCTAAGGTCTTTTTTTGTCCACTGTCCCATATCTCTTTCTGAAACAACAGAAAGATTAAGTTTGAGCCTTACCTAAGAGTTAAGAATACTCTCAAAAGATAATTATTATTTTTACAAGCATAATGAAGATTTAAGGAAGATTTTAAAAGAAACGATATCCATCTTTAAAAAAAATGTTTTGAACTATCAAAACTGTATTGATATAATTTTTGTAATTTTTACTACTGTTATTAGTACTGTGTTAACATTCTCAAATTTTTTAAATGAAAACCTGCTGTAATAAAGAATATTTGTATTCATTTCAGGTGGCTATAAGGTATTATTTATGCAGCAGACCTTCAAAAATACAATAGGCAATACTCTTCTGAATTTTTAAGAACTGCATGTATGTCTGTGGAGACTGTTTATGTTAGAAAATTGCTTTAGGAACTCTAAAAAAAAAAAAAAAAATCACACATCTTATTTGGAATTACTTATTTATAAAAGCATGCATGTTTGGACTAACTTGAAACAGAACCTGAATTTCTGTCAAAGGTTAATTGACTTAAATAAATATCTCAGAAAAAGCAATGAATACAGCAAAGACTTGAAATTGGAAGTATCCTGACATGGAGCACACGTATTCCCCTGCAAGAACACGAACCAAAGAAGCTGCCAACACTGCACAAAGGACAGCAGCAGCTCACATGCAAATCTGGGGGAGTCCTGACAGATATTCTGTCTTTTCTGAAACTATGGAACCAGGAAGGTAAATTATCTTAAAATGAAACAAGAAAAGCTGAAGACAATTCTTATGTTTCACCTTCAGTTCTTTTGCTATCTCAGCACTCTCTCCTAACTTTTTCAAGTAAACAACCAAGAAAAACAAGGAAAGAGCTGACTGACAGCATCATGAAATGTTGCCTGCTGTTTCACTGTAAATTCTGCAATATCAGACTATCACCTTAACATCATCACCAAAGTAAAAAGAGCCAGAGAAAAATAATGAAGACCTACCAGTTATATTTGTCTCCTTTGTCTAATGATCTAAGAAATAATAGAAACATCTCATTTTGTTTTAAACACCCAGCAGAATTTCCTGCTGAACAGCAAAATAAACCAGACTACAACCTTTTGTAGATGTTACAGTAAATTCATTTTCATCATATAAGATTTTCTGACTTAAGGCAGCTACATAGACAACTGATGAACTAAACTTAAATATTCCTTTTGACTTCACCTGTCTAATTTAGGATCCTTCCACGTGAGTTTTATATGTAATGTCTGAGAGGGACTGACTGACACTAAATGGGCTTCTCTTGGCTGGCTACAAACTGTTCTGATACAGCACAAACAGAAGCCAGGTCACAATTTGGGTGAAATGTGCTTCATTGACTTAGATGGAAAAGACTTCCCCCACTCAGAGGTCACATCAGCCTCCAAATTGTGTCTTTTATTATATCAGGAACTCAGTAGCAAATGCTTTGTCTCTTTTCTAATGACAAAGAAACTGTTGGTACACCTTTCTGTTTTTTTCTGCTTTTTCACTCACAATTTTCACTCCAAACATGAAAAAGAAGTTAATTAACTAGTGAGTCACACTTCTGAGTGGCTTTTGAGAAAAGTAGTGTGCATGTCTGACATTTTCTGTTTCTCCACATGGTTAGGTGACTTCTTGGTATGGCACTAGGTTAAAACTGCACTTTGTGCTCTGCCAAGGCTGTTTTAATGGGATGTTGCCCATTTGCACCGTACATGGGGGCTAAAAGAATGACTCAGAGCAGCCTGGCATATTTTTTACTTTATATGATTAACATTTTAAGCAGATTTAGTGCTGCTAGGTTCTGTGGGAAAAATCCCATTGCACTCTGACAAGTGTTTCATAGTTGTTTGTGCTGACATCCAGCACTAATTGGTTTTTGGCACTTTGGAGGACATTTGAATTCAACCATCCCCTCTGTAGATTTGTCTGGGAGAGTATTCTGGAGCGCCATGCAGTCTACACACAGATAGCCCCTAATTAGCCTCTCTGGAGATGCTTTTTCTTTCCCACACGTACCAGCTGAGCATGATGTTGTCTGTGCAAGCAGGAAGCATCAGGCTGATTTAGGCTTTTTTCTCAATACAGAGAGTACCTCAGAACTTACTTTTGCTTCACAGCTGGACTTCTGCTAATGAATACATTAAAAACAACAACAAAAAAAATTTATTTGTAGAGAGAAGTCTAGCTAAAATCTGCTTGGTTCTTTAAAGGCAGGACTTTTCAGGTTGACTTCAGATCACCTAAACTTGACAGGTGAGTAATATTCTATGTCTTTACTCAATGCCACAGAAAGAGACTGAGAATGCCAGCTAAAGGATGAGACAGTGGTGTGGCTCTGTGTGTGTTGGAGATGTTACTCGTGATGAACACAAGAGGAGTTTTAAATTTAACTTTCCCATATGACAGTACTACTTTTGATATTCATCTGCCTGGGTCTAGAGCCATAAAGAGCTTAAAGGTACTACAGGTTCAGGGCACCTACAGGAGGCTCCTACACTCATCTGCCTTTCAGCCTGTCATATTCCATGCTGTGTGCAGGTATCCTGGGACAACTATTCTCCAGAGGTGTCTTACATGAACCAGTGTAAAGACTGATATCTCAACTCTTCCCACCCTGTGACAATGCCAAGACAAAGAGACTGCTAATTCAAGGTAATGAACAGTCAAAAACATGACTTTGCAGCTCCTAGGGATGAGAGGTTATTCTTAGAACAGGAAGAGGATAAGAGCTCTGGGATTAAATCTGTGCCTTCTGGCTGATGTGCCATATCAAGGGAGATAGCAGAAGCAGGAAATTAAGCTGAGAGTAAATGAGGAGGCTTATGTTCTCATGTCACCAGCCTGCTGAAAAATGAATCTGAGCCTTTGGTGAAGCTGATGGGGGTTGCTCAAGGTGGTGTGGGTCAGCTGAGCACCACGTATTTGGCTGGAGGACAAACTGAGGCACAGACAGGAGGAAAATCTTTGTGTGCAGAATGTTCCACTTGTAACTAAGCCAGCTTGGACTGCTTTGTTCTGGGGAGGAGACAGAGTGTTTATAGGATAGCCAAGAATGGAGGCCAGAAACTTCAGCATTGTCCTGCTGACTGTCCAGATTTTCAGTGACGTAATGGCACAAATCTTCTCTTAGGAATTAGCTCTTTTTCTGCCTGATCTTCTATTTCCATCCTATGTGTTGCATGAAGCATATGCTGTGGGAATAGAAACTAGAAACAAGTCTGTTTTCTTCATTTTAGATGCTATTTCCGGCTCTCCTGAGGGGAATGCAGCTGCAGATGTAGGTACACTCAGTAAGGGGGTGAGAAATGGAAGTTTCCCATGTTGCAAGTGATAGAGAGCTCTTGTTTTCCCCAAACTCTGTAGATAATGAAGCAATAGCAGTGTGAGGAAAGTTTCTGCTTTGTTCTGTTTAACTAGAAGTTTGGGTAAGCAAAATCAGGCTCACAAGATCTCAGAAAGACCAGAGGCTCAAGATGTACAAACCATCAGGGAAACAAAGCAGTGAAGTCGAGGACAAAGTAAAGTCGATGATAATTATTTAAGTTATTTTAGAAAAACAAGAAGAAATTGGGAAAAAAAGGCCTTTGTTAATAATTTCTCTCTCTCTCTCTCTCTGTCTCTCATCCTTCCTTCCTTCCTTCCTTCCTTCCTTCCTTCCTTCCTTCCTTCCTTCCTTCCTTCCTTCCTTCCTTCCTTCCTTCCTTCCACTTCAGAAAGCCTGCTGGAGAACCTTCAGCAGACTAGATAAACATGTTAGGAAAACCAGCTGAACAAAATATTTTCATTCCATGCATGTGAAGCTACTTAAAATAGAGAAAACATAAATCCTAATGAAAACAAAGTAAAAGTATGGAAAATTCTAATTCAGACTTTAATTGTGCTGCTTATGCAACAGCTGTAATGCAGCTACCACAGAAAATAATTTATTTCCATTCTCTGAGCTGAAATTCTTTTTCATTCTCAGTTTTACCTTAAAGAATATGGATGTAATTTTCTTATTCTGAATGCAGATAGTGACACTGAAGTACCTCCAAATTCTCTTAATTCACTGGGCACTGGAACAGCCGTTTGTAAAGCAGCCTGTATCATCCAAAACCTCATGAGACAAGCAGGAAAAATTTGGTTTCTATTCACAGTTGGAAAAAGTCATGGTTGCAAAATGTGGAAGAAAATGCTTTAATATAAGCCATTTCTTCTCAGAACAATATAACTGTGTGTTTCAAAGGAAAACTAAGACACCTGGTAAAGGTACTTGAGAATGGTACGTTTTGCCCTTCTTTTCTTTTCAAGGTTTGTGGAGGACAAAGTCTCCTCATTCCAAGTGGGCAGGATGACTCAGGAGGAAGGGTGTCCACGTAGGATCTGACACATCTGGATCCTGTTCTTCACTGTGTTGCAGATTTGTTGCATAAGTTCACATACACCATCCAGACCCAGCTTGAAACTAATGTCAGAATGCAAACCCTGAGGCATCCACTTTTGCTGGTGCAAAGGTGATATTCTCAGGTGATATTGGTGTGTTGAAAGGATATGTTACTTACAGAAAGGAGCAACTACAGAACAAAACTTTCTGGGACAGCTATTTCTTTTTTATAAATCTAATAAAACAATGTTTAGAGTATCATTCTGGGCTTAGATCATCACTGTGCCTTATTAAAAGTAAAAAAAAGTTGACCTGTATCTCCCATAAATTGAAAGATGAACACCAGGCTCTTTAATGCCTTGCAGTGTATTGCTCACAGTCCATTTTTGGAGCTGTTCTGTTTGTTCAATTTTTTTCTCTAAATAATTAAATTATTAATTATGTCTAAGAATGAAGAAAGAAATCAAGAAGCTGACTCTGTAAGCCACTTGGCAGGCAAGAGAATTGAAAGTCTCATTTTATTCTATGTACTTTCCAGCTGGCTGTTCCATACCCTTTCACAGAATTACAGGATTGTTGAGCTTGGGAAGGACCTCTGGAGACAAGTAAGACAGAGGTTCTTTGAAGCTATAGATTTTACTTGCAATCTATACCTAAACTGCAGGAAACACAGACCTCCCAGCTCCCATACCCTTTTGTCCAATCTACCTGCATTCTGGCTCCATGTCAGGGTGAGATTTAGGTGTGTACTTTTTTCATCCTGCCTCCCCCTCCCCTGCTGTCAGCCCTCAGGATAACACAGGCTGAAAGGACCCTGGGTCCTCCTTTGTGAAATGAGGAAAGTGCAAACGCAACACTACCAAACAGCAACACCTAATATGTTTTCCAAGGATTTAGCCTTGTGGAAGTGTCAGAGGAGCAATCATTTCTGCTCAATTCCTTTCTTTCACTTCATAGTAAGTAGTACATAACAAATTTAATTTAATATTGGAGCCTCCCACCTTTCATAACATGGAGGTTTTCTGTAAGTCTGGCTCTTATGTGCTCTGCTTTCCACCTCATTTCCACACTTTGGTGCCACTGTACATACAATCACCAGGAAATGAGGGAGAGCTGTAAGGGGGGCATTTGTCTTGCTGCTGTGGAGGAGGATGTCCTGGGAGTCTGAGATCTGCAGCACAGGCACAGCCCTTCCAAAGCAGCAAGGGTTGCCATGACCCTGCCTCTCCAGCATCACTGGAACACAAGCAGGACCAAGCTTCCTTCTTCCAAGGAAAACCTCTTCTCTTCCAAATCCAGGCTGATGATAGCTTCATGAATGATACATTGAAAATTTACCCATCACAGGCCAGAATGAAGTCCCAGAAGGGAATTAATTTTGTGGGAAAAGACTGAGAGAGCTGTGCTCTTTCTCAGGGGAGAGGAAAACATTTCGTGCTGAGCTAAAAGCTTGCATTTGTTATTTTTAGTCAAACTAATAAATGTTCTGTGTTGGCAAAGATAAAAGCAAGGACATGAGAAGAGAAACATGTAAAGAAAAAGCTATATTTTGTTGAGGGAACAAATAGGTAGACTATAGAAAGGCTCTAGGGTAGTAAGAACACAAACACTTTCCTATATTTTATGGGAATATTCTTTTTGTTGATTTAATTCCAGTACTGAGCAAAACTGAAAATAAGCCACTATTTGTTAATTAGAGAGGGCTATCATTTCTTCCAGTTCTGCTAGACAGCACATTTTCTGTCTGCAGTTACAAGATTCATACCAGATACAGTTTTGATTTTAAAAAATAGCAATGGGAGCAGGAAGAAGGAAGGAATATGACCACCACTAATATTTGCTGCACGAATTCTGGAATCAAAGGGAGGTTGCCAAGAGATTCAGCAAACCTTGGTGTCCAAAGAAATTATAAGGAAATGCTGCAGAAGAGCAGCCATCTGCTGGGAAAGCTGATGGAAAAACTTCTACCATAGCATAACATGCATGGAGAAAGAATGTTTGCTTGTTGAATGAGCACAATGAGGAGAAAGAAAAGGTGAATAAATGACTATAGAAGGGAAAGGAGATTTGCATTATGGTCACTGAGAAAGCAAATGTTTTGTCAGGTATGAATGCCAGAAAAACATGACAGCTTGTCCTGTGAGGCAGCTCTAATAAGATCACCTGATATAGTTCACAAATCACACCCAAGAATCAGCTTAATTTTACACTTAGTCTCTGAAAAAAAAAAAACATATAAAAGATTGATCCAGTCTAAATTAATTATTTAAAGTGGGCAACCTATAGTGTGTGAGGACATTCTGTGAATGGAGATGGTCTTCAACAGAACAATTGATTGCTGGTAAGTTTCTGGTCTTCAGGGTTAAACACTTACAATGACACTTAAATCCTTTATTTGATTAAAAAAAAAAAATAAAATCCTTACTGAGTTATAAAAAGGATGAATGATATAAAACTTCAGAAATTTAATTTATATCAAAAACACAACTATGAATAATTAATGTAAGCAAGATTTTTTCCTCTTTCACAGAGTAAAACATATGAAAATTGAAGGTTTACAGATCATAAGAATATTAATTTTTTTGATTAAAAAATTCTAAAGATGCAAAGACCAAAAGTCATTTTTCAGGAGGTTCTTTAAATGCCATTCCAGATCCAGAACTATTCAGAGTTTTCCATATTACAATCTACATTGACTTCAGGGGATAATTACAGGGAGACTTTCCAAAGTTGAAAAGATTACTAATGCTTGGAAAGATAGAAATAAATAATTAGGATGATACTCAACAAAAATAAACATTTCTTCTCCAAACAGGATATATGGCAATTACAATGAAATTATTTCATCAATCAGATACTTCCTGTTGCACCACTGGCTAGAATTGCTTACAGACATAACAATTTCTTTGAGTAAGAAATTGTGATTGCAAATGTGTAACATATGATGACCTAGTGCTTATAATCTTATTCCTTGCAAAATTCACACACTAATTTTAATTAATCATGCAAATTAGGTTTGTGAAAGAACTGACTCTGCAGCCCAGACTATGAATATTCTTTTTAGTACCAGGTGGTAGAAAAGGAGTTAAAATTATAACAGGCAGGAAAAGTTCTTGTAAAATCCAATATACATGCACTCTAGTGAGTGGAATGTGGCAGGCCAAGGAAGTATATTTGATGGGAAGAAATAGGATTTCTTCACAGTTTTTCATGAGGTGCACCACTTTTTTTGTCTGGTTTGCAAAGAGCAGAACAGAACCATGCAAAATTGAGATAATTGCTTATGGTTTTAAATTGATCAGTAAAATATTGTAATTCATAATCACATCTTGCATCCCACCTGTCCCCCAAGCATTCATTTAATTAAATCCTGTCAAAAGTTGAGTGGAATTCAACCCTGTTTCACTCTAAAAAAAGACCTTACTCAGGGCTGGAGATACCATAAACTAGAGAGCAAACTGTTGTATAGGTAATTAATATTTGTCAAAGGCAAAGACTATAAAATATTTATTACTTGGATGTCACTTGTTTTCTTCCTCCAGCAGTTCAGAACCCACATATTTAAGCACCAGCAGAATGATGGATACATGTGCCACTCTCAGCATTTACACCCAGGCAGTGATTGATTAGGCATGAGAAAGGAAAAGAGCAGATATGTCTCACACCCACACAAAGCCATTTAATTTAGTAAAGAAGCAATGAGAGTGAGAGGAAATTCAGTGGGTCAAAGTGGGTCTTTGATTAAATTCACAAAACCAAAAGATTCTCAGTCTATGGTTGAGATAAAGAGCAAAGTCCATACTTTTCCTAAAAAGTTCAGAATTAGGACAAAGGCATCTTTATGCTGAGGTTAGTGGGGAGAATTGGTAAGTTAATTCCTTCTTGAAGACAATCACATACAAAAAAAAGAAGAAAAAAGGGAAAATTTATGTACCTTTTAATTTTATATTATGAAATTATAAGAACTACTTTTTGCATGCTCTAAAGATATACTTTAGAATATTCTTTTCCCCCCCTCCTCCTATTCCCTCTGAATTCATCATGTGAAAACTGGAAAACTAGTAAATTTATGACATCAGATGAAATGCAGGTGTTTCCTTGAGGGAGAAACAATTATTAAACTACCACCTAGTTTTTAATATACTGGGGACTAGAAAAAATAACACTATTAAAAATTTTGTTTTCTACTTTTTAGCACTTTTATGAGTTACAATTAATTCCAATACCTGAATAGCAGCTGTGAGGAAAAAAAATAGTGTCTGTTAGAGATTCAAACTGTCTGCTCTGTTTAGGAAAAGCTTGAGATAGCTCCCCAGGCAGTTATTAGTTAACCACAGAAACTTTTCTAAGTGAGCCAGGAATTACTTAACTTGACACTGAAGTTATATAAAGTGTATAGTAAAATAGTATAATCCTTTTACCACCCAGAAATTGCATTTAAAATAATTAATAATTTACTTTGGAAGGGTCCTCTAGAGGCCATCTGATCCAAACTACACTCAAAGCTGGACTTACTTTGAAGGTTAGTCCAAATTTAAATTTAGATTAGGTTGCTTGGAACCTTGGCTGTAAAGTTGTTGATTCCAACTCTGGTTTACTCATTCCAAAAAGAAGGACACCCGTCATTAATGCCCTGAAGAAGTGTTAATATAGATTTAAAGTCCCTTCAGCGTTATTTCTAACTGTCCTTCAAATACAACAAAATTATGGAGGATCACAAGAGCAGAAATCTGAAATAACCACCCAAAGTCTGCTTGGGATAATTCACAGTCCTGCAGGATTTAAGTGGGAGTTGTGTCCATCCTGGTGGAGGATATGTCATAGCTGTGTAGCCTAGCTGCTCTAAGGGGGACTGTGAACTGCCTATCCCCATTCTCCCCCTAAAATTCTGTGTATCAGTGGCAAACCTAAACTAGCTGAACCCCTTGTCACCTGCAGCCCAGCTGCAGTCACCCTTCAGCCTGCTCCAGACCATGCAGGGAGAGGTGGCTGTACTCCATGTGTTTGCCCCCCAGAGATGCTGAAGTGCCTTTCTGGAGTAGGATGGCCAGTCTTTACTCTAGATGTAGCTTCTTTTATAGCACTTATCAAAGATTCTATTTGGGCAGAGAGCATTGACTACCCCTTGATCTTCTGTGCCTATCCATGAAGTAGATTTTGTATCTCAGCCATATTGCCAATAGTTAGCTCTCTTTAGACATATCTAATAGTGCTGCTCTAAAATCCTTTGTAATAAGTATTTCTTGTGTCATTTGGCTTCTGCCTGCTTATTAATTGAAATTACTTCTCTCACTTGAAATAAATGAGCCAATATTTAACTTCCTTTATAAATTTCGAGCAACAGTATCTTTAAAAAGGTCAAAAAACCTGTGTGCATATATTTCTGCATGCTGCAATCCAAACAAGCAGTCTGCTCACACTGGGTATTCATAAAACAGGAGCTTAGCAGCAGTGTTGTCTCAACTAATCTAAGGAGATCCAGCAAACCCCTGCTATAGCTGTAAGACAGTCCCCTGGTTTGTTCTTTACTGACTGTCCTTTTCTAAGTTGTGCTTGTGTTTTTAATTCCAAATGCTATTGATTTTTATCTGATATCTAAGAGGATACAAAGCCAGTACCTCTCTGATTGTAGCTTCTCTTAGCTGGTTATATTGTGTGAGTTGTATTGATTTGAAGGGAAAGAAGATAACAGCAGCACTTGTTTTTAGATCAAGAGTAGTATGTACGTTGAAATTCTATTTCCTTTCATGGAAAGAAAATCTGTGATCTGAAAAATTATTTATTTATTTATTTTCCACAGCAAGGTGAAAACAGAATCAAACTGGAGATGATGAATACCAACATTCCATGCTGCAATCACCTCCAACAATTTACACTTATGGAACAGGAGAAGTGCTGATGGTTACACACAGAGAATACAGTCTTAGTGGACAAAGCCTACTATGTTCTTAATGAATACAGTATTTTGTAACATACAAATATCCATACTACTTCAGAGAATTAGTAGTGTGCTGGAAATTGATGAAATAATACCTAGAGAGAAATAAAGGGTGCTGAGACTTTTGTTAAAGTGGCATAGCTCTTCATGTACTTTGTTCAAGCATTATCACACCCTAACACTACTGAGCAAAAATATGCAAGCTGCTGATCTCAGATGGTGCAAAGTACTCCATAGTGACAGTGGTACCTTCTTGTAGGGAATTCTGGAGGAAAAGTGTGAATGATTGACTCAGCTGTAGTTTGCACTGATGTGCTGATGCAAATAAGGTAAGGGTTCATAGAAACAGTAAGAAACAGTCTAGACCCCATTACTGGTGCCTGTTTTGCAAGAAATATCCTGCCTCCCTTTGTAAGAAGGCTGCTTTCTGCCATTGGGTTTAACCAGAACCATCTTACAGGCAACATCAGCTCCTGAGCTGAAAGTTAAACCTACTGCTGGGCTAAGATCTCAGCCAGGGCTTGTACAGCTTACAGCTCTGGGCTCCTGACACAAAGGTTGGGTGCTTCCAACCTGCTGCCACCTCGTGCCTGAGCCCAGCAGTCCCCCCAGCCCAGGCTGAGCCAGCCCAACCAGCCTGGGAAGGACCTCCTGAGGATGGAGCAGAGCCCCAGCTCTCTGCACAACCACAGCATTTTATTTAGAAGAGGAGAAGCTGAGCCAATCCAGGAAGCATTGTCATATTTCAGATGATTTTTACATTCTCTGTAGGATGAGGTGTTCATGAAAAGAGAAGACATCAGTGTTCACACAGCTCTGGAGGAGCTGGGAATATTCCAGCTGTTCAGACCGAATCTCTAAATATATTTGGTGCTGAATATTCATATTTCTTTAGCAGTTCTTTTGAGTGTATTAATTAATTCTCACACAAATACTTGTAAAAGAATAAATTAACTAAGTGAAATTATTTGTAAATATATTTTTCATAGTTTCCTTGCCTATATCTTATCCATATTGATATCCATAATTTTCATCTGCAATGCCAGTTGTTTTGGCTGTTTCTGTGTCAAGTAATTTGTCTTTCTCTTTCTATCACATAAACTACATGAGCTTTTTTTTGAAATTGCTATCCCATTTATTCCTTGATGGGCTATAATAGTCCTAATCAATATTGTGTTGGAGTCCATTTGGCCCACAGTACTGTCATTTTTGCAGCAAATGGGAGTCATTTGCTGTCTTGCTGTCTCATACAAAAATAAAAAAGAGATTTATACTTTTTTATTCTTGCAGTTAACTCTGCTTTGTGCAGAAAGAAAATAAGAAAAAGAGGGGCTTGGATTTTGGTTTTTTTTTTTCCAACTAGAAATTAGCAATGCTTTCTATAAAAATGTTAGGTGGAAGGAAAAAGCTGAAGAACCTTCTACCTGCTGGACACCTTCAAAAAATTTGTCACTGTCTACATTTCTTAAGTTAAGGGTTAGTTCTCATAGCTGTGTTTTCTGCTGTGCTCATTTTAAACCCTTGGAATATCATTCTGGGCTTGACATTAATTTGCCTGGATTTCAGCTTTAATATAAATTGATTTGTTATAGACACACCAACTAGAAGGCAGGAAAGCATTTCCTATACTTTTTTTTAAGTGTTTCCATTTCCTATCTTATTTCATACCAAATGCAATTTAAAAAACCCTTTGCTTTTTAAAAATAAAAAAAAACTATAAATGCCAAAATAAACTTGTTTCCCAAAATCATTCCATGCTATTCTAAACATTTGTGGCATACCTCTGGATTGAATGTGAGATGAAGAACAGGATGCTCAGAAAGCTTAGATTTGCAGAATTTTTCTGAACAACTGTATTTAAAGATGAAAACGAAAAGGAGGAAATCTGAAACTAGAGCATCCAGCTCTAGCTTCTTTTTTTCTGTTTCTTTTTCTGCACCACTCTGAAATATTCCTTCAGGTTGAGTCTTCTTAAGGATGTAGAGTCCCAGCTTCTGCAGAATCATAGAGACCTGTCCATTGTGAGCTTGTTAATTTTGCAATTACAATGGAATACCCTCTGGTAAAGAGCATGTCTGTCTTTTCCTCTCCTCAACTTCTATCAGAATTTTCTGTGTGGGTCTATGGTGCCTGTGAATCTTTTCAAGGCTTTTTCTGCAGTTTGTATGATGTAGGGACTTTTCCACTCCCTGCACCCTTCTTCTTTGGCAGAAAGCCTTCATTAAATGTCTCAATCTGATGTCTGTACACACAAGTTTGTAAAGGTGACCAACTGAGCTTTAACTATGGCAAATTTCCCCCAAACATGAATTACACCCAAACATGAAAGATTTCTTCATCACAACTCTGTATTCTGCCTCCTTACAGACACAAATGATATCATACTATTAACTTTCTAACATCAACTAGCTACTCTCAGAGTTCTCAGTCACTACAATGCCCTCAGTATTTCATTATCTCTGCTTTTCATTAAGTTCTTCTTCTGGTTTGGACAGATCTGTATTCCAGCTCAAAAATTATTTCCTTTCCTCTTTTCCTTTCTCAGCCTTTCCCCACTTTGGTATGTCATATAATCTTTATCAAAATTAATCTCCACAGAAAAGGAGATTTTATTTAAAATAAAATTTTAAATGTTGTAAAATCTGTAGCCAAACCCCATGATAAACTAAGTCTTTATGGAATTGAATACCAAAGATTAGTTGTTAATTTTCTGCCTCTCCCTCCTTCCTTAGTTTTCAGAGAGATTTAGTGTTCACATAACAGTGTCTCAAAAGACACATTTCACATTCTTTGTTTCATGTCTTTTAACCTCTTACACCTCTTTGATTTTTCTCATCTCCCTTCTGCAAAACAAATTATGTTAAAAGCAAAGCTTTGTTTCTGCCTGTGATTTACAAATTTCTGGAGACTTCAGTGTGCAGGACTGCAGGCATTCTCCCACTTGATTAGTTTTCATTTATTGTTTTGAAGCTTTTACTTACCAGTAGGAACTTCTGCTCCTACTTCAGTATACAGCCATCCAAAGGAGAGCAAAATTACTCTATTACTCTTCATGTCCATAGGAAGGACTCTTCCATCAGCTGATATAGATGATTTTTTTGGCTAAAGTTTTTAGTGAAATCTGCTCATATTAGAATTTGAGAATTTGCACTTTTAATTTTTCCTTTTTATTTTTTTTTTTTTTTTTTTTTTTTTTTTTTTTTTTTTTTTTTTTTTTTTTTAATAGCAACAATAATGTGCCCCATTAAGAAAATGTAAATATACAAACTGTGTTGGGTCAACCTGCAACAAAGATGAAATTGTTAGGGGAAAATTCTTGGAGAAGGAGACCTATTGATGGAGGCAGCAGAATCACAGCACACCTTGAGTGCTTGCAGCTCATACCAAGACAGAACATATGAAAAGCAACAGGAAGCTTGCATATGCTTCTTCCTTAGTAGTATTTTTCTTAACTTTAATTCCACATTTTGAGTAATAGATTTGATTCTACAGTTCTCCTTCTCTTTACCCTCAAATCCAGGGTGGCTGTGCTCTGCAGTCTAGTAAGCAGGTAGAACACCCTAAAATGATGTTTCTTCATTTTTAAAGAAGCTTCTAGTTTGCCATAACCATATACTACACATTCATGAGCTGCATAAAAGTGTATTCTGATCTGGAATCTTCACTATCAGCAGAAAATTGCCTTAAAAATACTTCACTTGGACAGAAGCTGGTGACCCTTGAGGACAGATAAGATCTGATTCTGAGGACAATGCTCTTTTACTCATAGGAATTTTGGCCTAAAAGCATTCCAGTATCTTGGAAGTCTCGTGTGTGTTGGGACATCTGCATCTTTCATCTGTTTTATATTTTCAAAAGTTCCTGTTTCACACTGGCAAAAGGAGCCATTTTCACAAAGCTTTTGAAACCAGACTTGGCATGAAAGTCAAGGAGAACTAGGTAAGCCAGCTCTTGGCATATGTTTAATAATTTTAGGATCAGAAGGAGCTTGGCCTTTACAAATCTCATTTCTGAACAATTCATTATTTTTCTTCCTGCTTCTGCAAATAGCTAATGTCAATCAGTCAAATTCACACCTAAATGTGCAGCTAAGCCATGAAAAATATATCTGTCAAAAGTGAGACTGAATATCATGATTCTGTCTATTTGTCTTTGAATACTAGTGTTGATGCAGGAGTCTTTCTCCAACTATTTTCTGAAATGAAGCTTTTATCTTTTCTTGTCTTTTTGGACAGGCTATTTTTTCCATTGAACAGAAACAGGGTAAACCAAGACTGCACTGAAAGTACCTTGGGGATATATTCAGTTTTTTGAGGGGCATTTCATGGGCCAGAAAGGATATTGTTTCTGACTAAAGGAAGAAAGGCAGCTGTAGTGAAGGAAAGAATGGGAAAAGGTACATAGTAAGACCATTAGAGTAGAAGTCATAGTAACATCAAATAAGGGAGTTGGTAATTTTCAAAGATGTTTTGAGAGAGATTCCAAGAAGAGCTTCAACTAATTTATTTTGAGAGAAACCCATAGCAGGATCCCTAGATACTTTTGTACCCAGTCATTTCCTGAAAGAAAGATTTTCATAGTACAAATTTTCAAGAAAGGTTTTCAATCATTTACCCATAACTGTTATACTTGCAGGCTATCTTTGTGGCCAAACGTTGTCTGCACAATCTTTAGATGAACAAGAAAACACCACTCAGAGATAAATGGCAAAAAATTGTTTTTCCATTAACTGATAATGTTGAACTGACAATTTTGATGGGTAAAGGATAAAACTAGGAATGAAAACAAGTGCTTCATGCTACAGCAAAGAGCAAGTGAAAAGAAAGTGTCAGTCTTCATTTGTTGGAAATCACCCATTTCTAACCAGACTGGATTTGCAAACACCAGGGATGTCAGTAGCTGAAGATTGAACACTTCTATGCTTTACCATCAGGCCATTTTTGTATTGATGGAGTCAGATACGAGAAAAAGAATGACAGTGAGGACTAATATAAAACAAAAAATCTTTTTGAAGCTGCTCAGAGTTTTTAAGTCTTCAAAATAATCCTGCTACAAGTGAATTAGTGTGCAGAAATCTGTCCAACAGTTGAATTAATTCTAAAATTCTGTCTGTGTGCAGCACAGAAAGTGTGTGACTTTGTTATCACTTCCCATAATACCTGTAGCAAAGATAATCTGCCCCTTTCTATGCAAGAGAGCCTCTTCATTATTTAAAATAGTGTCAACATTTTAACCTTTGGTGATAAATTATCCCTCATGTGGTGCCTGATATTATTTTTCCTAAGTTTGAATGAAAATATCAGAGTGGTATTAAATGACTAATGGCATAATATTTTGTCAATATCATACACCACAAGAATTTCTTTTATGGCACTCTATTTCATCAATTAAATAAAAAAATTTAAATTAATCACAAGACGAGACTGAAGTTTGTATATTTGTATCCAACCTGAGGGAGAGCAATTTCAAATGGCAAAGACTATGAAGAAACATTGATAATTTAATTCATAATTTAATTTTCTCATATATATCAGTGATGTTTTGGAGCACACTGTGCAAGAAAAAACAATGAGCAGGAAATCACTATTTGAATGATACAGTTATACATTAATACAATAAAACAGCATTGTCTCCACTTTAAACTGCATTTCTCTGACGATTAGTAATTTCACCCTCTTTTGTCAGGTTTTGGCAATAACAACTCTCTTTGTTACTGAATTAACATAAATTTTTTACTTTTGTTTCCTCCCATTAATAACTAAATGCTGACAAAACTCAATCAGAAAGTGTCAAACAGAATGCAGCATTATTACCTATGAACAAATTGGCTATCACCACTCTTCTTTGGAATTTATCAGAGCTGTTCTTGTCCATCAGACAGAAAAAAAAACATTCCTGGTCTCATTTATATTCTATATGCACTGTGGAGTTTGGCATCAAAAAGGAAAACTTCTCAAAGCATATTTAAATCAAAGGTAGCTTTCTAACCCAACCATTGTTGTACTTAAATTCCACTCATTCCTCCCTTTGTCTTGACAGCGTAGGAATGCTGAGAAATTACATTACTTTCCTTCAAACTATTAAAATGCAATTTGCCAGGTATCACATTTTACAATACCCCATGCAATCTGTATTATATCATTGTCAGGAAAGAAGGCATTTAAAGCACAGACCTTCAAGCAACCAAGTCCAAAGGGCCAAAAGGGAAAGAGAATTAAGTAGAAAAAGGAACATAATTTGATACCTGAAATACTGACTGTGCATATAAAGGTGCATAACTCTTGTCACATTCACTGTGCTCCACTTGACTGCCAGCTGCCTGAGTTTTATGCTATTGGGAAAAAAAGGAGAAAACCAATATTTTCAGATGATGAATATTTCTGATGTGTTTCAAACGAGTCAGACAGAAAATGAAACATAAGGTGAAAAATATATGGAAATGGCTTGTGATTAGAGACATAATTTTTCATGGGGAAGAATTATAAACTTTAGGGAAGGGAGAAAGTTTGCTCATGAAAGTCCTGTTCTGAGAGGGTCTATAGGATTAAATAATATCTGTTTGACCACATAGTCACAAAAGCATTGATGTTGGAAGGGAATTTGGGAGGTCAGCTGGTCCAACCACTTATTCAAGAATTACCCAGAGCTGGTTGCCCAAGACCATGTTGTGTCAGATGGCTTTTGAGCATCTCCAAAGAGGAAGGTACTATGTGCTCCATTTCCTCTGGTCCTGTCACTGGGCACCACTGAAAAGAGCCTGCTTTCTTCTTCTTCTTATCAACCTTCCTTCATGTGTTTGTATAAATGCATTTATACACATTTATAAGAACCCCCCTTTGATGTCAGATGTCACTGTATCACTCATCCTACTTTCATATAAAGCAGACAGCAAAGAAAGTAACCTCCTTTAACAAAAATCATTTAACATAATAAATAAAGGGTTTTCAGGCAAGGATTCCTGAAAAATACAGAAGCAAAGGATTTGGAGTAGCTACTGCATAAAGTTCAATGCAAACACAAAAGCAAAGTGTAGAAAGTTGGGGGCAAATGATAGATATTTGGAAAGAATGGTAATTATCAGTGATTCACAGTAAGTAATTCACAGCAGTCAGACAACAATCAGAAAATGGCAGGAACAGAGAATAATTGTTAAAAACAAAGTAGAGCTAATTGCTGGTGTCTAATAATTGTCAATCAATTTTCTTTAAACAAAGAAAAGTATTTGAAATTAAATAGCAGTTGCTTAATTTCAATGATATATAGAGATGATTTTTGGTAACAAAGCAAAGCAGATGGAAAATGAGAGTAGTAAAAGTTAACTGATAAATCCAGGCTATAGTAAACTTGATCAGGTAAAGTGGCATAGCAGGGAGAGAGACAACTATGCAAGTTCAGCAACCAGGATGAATAAGGTAGTTTTGTAAATAAATGTGGATCAAAAGTAAACAAAGCTGGGGTTTTAGAAAAAAATTTTTTTTCTATGTTGCCTAGCATTTTTCTAGTGGAGAGGTTGATCTAAAATAAATTTAAGTCTATACATATTTAATATTAATTTATTGTAGAACTACAGATCTACAGATTAGGTTGAAAATTAATGTTCTGAGGAGGGACTGGAAAGCAAAAATTCCAGTTCTAAAATGCTTAGTTTTAGTTGTTAATGAAAACATGTGCAATGCTTGAGAACAACCATTACAGTGACAACAGTGCTGAAAGTAAAAGCAGTTTCTGGTGCTGAAGAAATAAATGTTCAATAAATTAAAGCAAGAGACAAAAAAACTCAAAGGAAGGTGGAGATCAAACTAAGCCTAATGTCATAAAGCCTATTCTCATAGAAACAGTGTTTGCAATTCTCCGCCTTTGTTCAAATAACCCCAAGCCATTTTCTGTCCACATGCAACAATGGGAAAAAAATTGTCAGCTGTGAGAATTCCTTGATTTCCACAGTGGGCTGGATCTAAGTGTAAGGACAGAGAAAAAGAAAACTGATTGAAGAAATGGAGTACTTCCAGCTAGTGGATTCTCTAGCACTTACTTAAAAGTTTCTGTATTTCCTTCTTTAAACTTCCTGTGTCACAATGTTTCATAAGATATTAAAAGTTTTCTTTTTAATATTTAGCTTAAGGATCAGTCCCTGAAACTGATGAAGAAACAGAATGGTAATATAAAACCATTGAGAAAACTTTACTTGGATCTGTGATATTTTCTACTAATAAAATCAAACTTAGGTATCTGGTGTTGGGTTACTTGGGGAAAGAAATTATTGACTTTAACTAACCCTTGCTAATACCACTGTAATAGTCTCTAAACAAGATCTTGCTTGAATTTCTCCCTGATATTGTTGCATTTAGGTTTAGGGTGTAATGTGTTTTCAGCTCTCCTATTCACTTTATACAACATAACTGTGGATTTGTCCAACTGGTTGAATAAAATAGGTGTAAAGAGTCTCAAAGATTTTATTGCAATGAATTCAATATTCACCTTCTAAAGAGAAGCAAGTAACCAAAGGACCACATGCCAGCTTGTTTAAATTTCCTTTTTTGAGTTTGGGAATCTTTTTCTGAACAGTGTGACACTTGACTCTTAAAAGAACTGAGATTATGCTGTACTTTTTTTGAAGATTTAAGTGTAGAACTGAATGCTGCAGAAATGGACAGTTCAAATTCTTGCAGCTCATGGATGTTATGTTCTGAAAGACACAAATTTGGAACTTTGCTGTTGACTCCATCTATTGTAAGGAAACACAAATAGTCACCTGCCTATATATCAAAATGTTATAAATTGAAAAAGTGTACCCATAATTCTGAAGTGAGGTGTGGTCACCAGCTTTATCACTGACAAGAACAACACATCTCACCCATGCAGGAAACACACTTCACACAAGGACAGACTGGGCACTGAATAATGTAAAACAGACTTTTGCAGACTTTGCAAACTTATATCAGGGAAAAATATTATTTTTTATTTGTTCTTTCTGCTACAGAAGTGCAGAAGTGTTTGTATGTGTCTAATTAAGTAACATGAGAAGAAAAATATTGCACTGTGCTCATTCTTCCCTATGGTAGAGACACTGAAAAAATAAACATATGGCACATGTTAAGTACATTCCTTCAGACTTTATTTAGGAAGTGCTTTAATGAGATGGATATGACATTAAAATTCATGGAAATGAATATGTCTGATAGAAGGATTAGTGTGTTGAAACCACAATTTATGCTTAAAATGTTTTTAAAATTCCTTATAAGCTAGAAGACACACACTGCTATTAAAAAAATAATAATTTCAAACACATGAGGAGTTGAAGAGATGAAAATATGAAACAAATCTTGAGAGAAAGCATGTTTTGCCATTCATTCTTAGCATATTTAAAGTCTCTGTGATGATCACTTAGCCTACCTTCACACAAAGTTCTTTACTACCTGTCAAAATAACCAAAATATGGATAATGGAATGTCATTTAGAACACTGGTTTGAAAGCATACAGCAGAAAGCATACATTCCTGTCAAGTTAGAAGGATTTACAGGATACTTTCTTGAGTGGGCCTAAAAAGGTAGCTTGCCCAGAGGAAAATTTTGATATTTGGGATTCAGGGTTTGGCTAAACATTGCTTGGGAAAACCCCTTGCAGTCTTAGAGACTTGTGCCCAATAGAACAATTAGTGTAGGCTAGAATAACTCCAGGGCTGATAGAAGCTGCAATTATTTGTAACAGTGTACTGCTCTAGAGTTAAATTCCCTGTATAATGGGTACATGTTACAGACATTACAACCTTGCTCCTTTAGAATCCTGCAGCAGCTTAATACAAATATTTAAAGGTAAACCAGATTCCAGAATATCTCAAGGTAAACCAGAAGAAAAAAAAAATGTTTTAAGTAACAAGTCTCTATAAGATAAACCAACCAAATTTAACCAATATTTAATTGCCCTTCTTCGGTTGTTGTGATTTTAAAGGGCCCCTTACAATATTTAAAATGTGCACCATTTAAGGAAGATAACACTACCAAGCAGATTTAAATAGTGATTTTGGGTAACTATCATCATGCTGAATCTTTTTAAATTATCTGCTTCAATTTGCTGTGTGGAAAGTTTTCTGGAAAAAATAGGATTTTTGCTTTATATTTCTAAAAAGCAACCAACCACCCTATCAAAAAAATAAACAAAAAAAGAAACACCCACAAGAAAAAAAGAATCTTCAGAAGGGCTTGGGCTTTGTCAGATGGGTAAAATTAGGTCTCATATTTCTGTGTCTGCATCTGGATGAGTGCACCAACAGAACCAGTGTTCTCAGATAAAAAGCTAGAGCAGTCATTGGACATTGCTAAAGGCAGGGTCTTTGGTCTCCTCCACTCTTAGGAGGAAGTCTCTCTTTCTCATCTGTAAATGTAAGGCATGTCAGGGAGAAGTCCCTTTTTATGCAGTCATCCAGTGGAGTAGAAGAGAGTAAAATACTTTTAATCTTTTTTTTGCTAGGCAGTGATGTAAGGCTGTTGGGAACAAACCTGAATCCTAAAGCTAGGATGAAATTTCTTTCTGTTTGGTTGAGCTGAGTCACTATAGTTTTAAGTAGATAAAGGCAGCACAAAAGTCAGAAGACAAAGGTTTGAACCAGAACATAATTTACCTGAGGATATCCTTACCAGGGATGGTAAAATCCCATCCCCATGGTAAGAATTGTGAACACACTGGGCCATATTGTTGCTATGGTGGCAACTCTGAGTACAGCTGATAATGTTCAGGGCTCATTTTCTCAGAAGAGAAACATGGATTTTGATACCAAAAGCTGACATGCTCAAGAAATTAGGTGCCTCAAGAGCTAGATGGGTCTGGCTACAAAAAGCTCTAAAGACTTATACCCTAAGCATTTAAATTGCCATTAGAATGTCACCTTAGGCATCCGAATGCCAGTCTGGATATGGAGCTATGACCTTAGTGCTGCTAGGCCATGAGAACCTCTCTCAAATAAAGCAGGGCAGACAGGGTTGCATGGAAGGCATCCTGAGATAAGTCCCAGCCTGCCAGAGAAGGAAGATACTGCTATTCAGCTGATTCACAGTATCTCACATCTCTGAAAGACAGATATTGGATGCAATAACCACAGACATGTTTGCCTTTCTACTGGCTATGACACAATGGGCATAGAAGGAAACAATATTTGTGATTTATTTGAGAAGCCAGTTGCCATCCCTCTAGAGTTCTCTGATTAACACAATGTTGTGGTCTTGCAATAAAGATTTCTAACAAAATTGGGGTTTCTATCAGAACAGAGAACGATAAAAAATGCAGGATTTATATGTAAGAAGACAAGAAAAAAATATTAATCACAGCATCACTAGTATATTTCCAACAGGAATAGAAAAGAAATTTTGAAGGAAAAATAAGTGAAGCCACGAAGGTAAAGCAAAAATGGAAATAGACTTTTTGCCAGAGCTACAATACAATAGCCTAACTGCTTCTTATCTTACTATAACTGATTTTCTGGACTAAGAAAAACAAATTTAAATCAATTGACAATACTGGAACCAAATAAGTAGACAAATGGCCATTATTACATTATACCTAGAAACTGGATGATATTTTGTTTTGCTAAGTTTCCTAACAAAGTTCAGGACTCAAATTTTTATTTAGAACTTGAAACTTCTTTGGTTTTTTTTCTTCTAGTGGTCCTCAAATATTTCTTACATGGCTATTTCAATTAGCAAAGGTAATTGACAAATAAGAATGTGAACATCAAGTAGAATTTCAGAAGCTCCTTTATCACTTGAAAATATATTGGGCAACTTAAATCAGGAAACTTAATGCTGTACCCTAAATTTTCTGTGAACTTTGAACACCCTAAATAATTAAGAAACATGATAACCAAGTGGTAGCACTAGATTATTAAGTGAAAATGCCATTTTGCTGATAGATCCCTCAGTTTACCAAAAGATATTGAATAAATGGTTTTTTCCACAAGCAATGTTAAATTTCCATATGTGCTTGTAGCCTTGTAGTGAGTTATTAAGCTGCACAGATAGAATTTTACAGTTAATGTAGATTCTACAGCCCATGTGCTACCTTAGCGTTTTTTGAGAAATCAGGAGAGAGACAACAGGGAAAATGTTTTAGATTTATTTTAGAAATCCCTGCTTACCTAGTTTCTAAACTCACTCCTAAAATTATAGAGATCCATCAGTCACAGTTATTTCTAGGGTGCTAGACCCTTTCACACTTCCTCAGTCTTAGGCATCTCAAAGAAAAAAATATAAAGTGATCAGCAAGGTGATTAGACAAACAAGCAAGCAGACAATAGGGAAAAAATCACCTTTCTAGGTACGTAAAACTCCTCTAAACAGAAGGCTGTTATCTCAATTAAGCTATGAAGTAGCTTTTTATTAATTGCTTTTTTCCTTCATCAAACAATAATGTATTAAAGAAAAATGTTACTGAGCTATCTTGGAAGTAATTAAAAAATATCAGTAGCTGTGCATTGTATAACTGATAAAAATCAGGCTTATCATTGCAATGATGTTGTAAAGAGGGAATATTAAAGCACCCATTTTGCAAGATTACAGAACTGCAGCATTGTTTATGAGGAAGAGGCAACGTGCTTTTACAGAGCAAACAAATCATAGGGAGTCACACAATGAAGCTCTTCCTCACTTGAATTGTAGATTATGTCACATTCAAGCACTTATTAAGTGTCTGAGCCCCAGACTGCATGCCCACTAAACAAACCTACAGGCTGAGATGAATTGCTTGAGGCAGAAGAAATGTCCCCACTGAAATCAGCAGGCACAGATGCAGCACTTGTGTGACCAACATTAATGTGTAAACACACTCTCCTGTTCCCTGTCACTGAGCCTGTCAGGCATCCCCCAGAGGCACAAGGAATGTTTGCTACTGTCACAGTGCATAAAACAAGTCTGAGCATCCCTGATTCCCACCTTGTACTGCTTCTTCCACTCCACTATTAGCACTTCATTGGAGGGCTGCAGGTCTAGCTCTCTGACAGGGCTGGAGTGCTCCAGATTTGGTGCACAATACTTGGATCCTCAAGGGTCTTGTTGTGAGTCTGCTTTAGCACTGCTTTAGAACTTCCAGGCTGTCTCAGCTGTTACTGTGCTGTAGATTTCCAGCACATCTTCTGATGGATGTCCTCCTTGACAGTCCATGAACTCTTGCTGCATCACCACAATCAGTAGCAGGCCCTATAGATTTACAGAGAAGACACAGTTGGGACTGGTGCTGTAAGTCACTCACTACACATCTACCAACATTATCATTATATGGACAAAAATCAACAGCTCAGATTCTGTGCTATTACACTGTTAATGAACTTAATATTAATTGCACTTGTCAAATTAAGAGGTCATCCCCAGCCTGCTCCTTGGGGCAATGAAGTTGAAAATGTCATTCAAAGATTCTGCAAATTTTAGCTTACTGTTGCAAAATAAATCACTGAAAAAGTAATGCAAACTCTGTCTTACCTTGGAGAGAGAAGTAAAAAGTCTCAAGAGAGAAAAGTTTTGTTGTTTGGTTGGTTGTTTTTTTCTCATTGTTTATTTGAACTACAGAGGCTTTGTTTATTTGAACTACACCTAACAACATGTGTAAATGATATTCTGGTCATTTTATCCTGACCTTCATCCTTCTAGGAGCATCTTTCCTGTCTTCCATTTAGTTCTAGTAAATGACTAGTGTCTTGTGGATTTTAGAAGGATTAAATCCATGCAGCAAGAAAATAAACTGTCATAGCACAGCAAAATGTAGAGTCTAATAAAAACCTGTATCAAAACACGAAAGCTCTCACAAAGAATTTTAGATCATAAGGCTTGGCTCATTGTTTATTCAGGCTAGGAGGCCATTCTGCAGTTCTAAGATTGACAGATAAATAAACACAATAACATCTGATAAATTTTCAATGCAGAAAGAATTGAAACTTTCTAATCTTGTTTTCTTTTTCAATCATATTTTTCATCATTTGATGCTGCCAGAATTGTTGTTGATTGCAATGACTCTAACTAGTATTGTGAAAAAAATGGAGTGTATTTCAAAAAGAGCTTTCATCCTATATAGCCATCTTAATTACTAGATTGAGCTTCAAATGCTGGATGTAAGTAAGTTTTCCCAAATATGTTTAGATCATCAATTTGAATCATCAGTTGTTTAAATCACCTGAGCAGACTCTTTTCTTTCTGCCTGCTTCCAAGTAACTTCTTTCCTCCACAAACCTCCCCATAAGAAAGAATTACAGGAATTGTAGCCTTGAAAAAATATACTCTTGGCTTTTGAAATAAGGAAATTTCTGGTGAGAATAAAGTGTAAGTTAACAAAGAGAAAAATTAACATAATAGATGGAAAAGAGTCAACAACATATCTGTAAAGCAAAGTCCTTCTTCTTAAACCCATTAGAGTTCTCTGAAGGGATTAAAAACAAATGGATAAAATCCAGTTGCTTTACAGTAAACTAAGCAGTGCAATGTAAGCCAGGAGGTAAGGCCCTTACTTGCACTCAAGTCAGGAAATATAAAATGTGAGGGACCAGCCTGTTCTTGCAAGGAGGGAAAGAATGACAACTTTGGGATCTGTGCTCTTCCTCATATTTTATAAACAACCTGAAAAAAATACAAGATAAGAGGTGGCTGAATACATTATTGGTACTAAATTATTTGGACCAGCAAAAAAGGGGACCAGTTTTAAAGAGGCCTTCAGAGGATAAATGGCATTATAATAATTTCTATTTGAATTTCACTGTAGATGTTTGAAATATAGACAGAACATGGTGTAATCTCATATATAAAATGATTATTTTCTTTGAATTGCTGTTGTCAGTCAAGACAAAAATCTTACAATTAAAATGGTTATTCAGTATCACTGTGGTCTTTTCTGTATTTCTTCCCACATATTTTTGAGTGGTGCCTACAGGTGACATAGCTAACTTACAGCTTGAAAATTGTGAAATTCTGATTCTTTCATCTCCATAAGGATATTAACAAAGTTCAGAGAAGGACCATAAATTACATACATACAGAATGAAGAGCAGGTCAGCAAAGTAGAATGGATCAATTTGGAAAGGAGGTAACTGACAAGACAAATATGATACATGTTGACAAAACCAGCAGTGTCACACAGCAGTTGGGTTCCAATTCAAGAACCAGGAGGCATAACAAAAACAGTATGAGGAGCTTTCAAAACAAGCACAAAGAGAAAGTTCTTCCCACAAGTGAAGATAGATCTGTGGAAGTTGTTAACTCAGGATGTTGTAGGTCCTATAGTTGTACTTGGATTCCAAGAGAGGTTTGACAAGTCCATAGAAAAGAAATCTGTGTGGTGGTGTTAAAGAGAAAAAAGTTTCTTTTGGAACTGGAAATCCCTTAGAAAGATATTAGGGCTAAATATATCATATCCAGTTCCCCTATTCCTTAGCAATGTCCTGTGGCAGCTGTTGAAGGCAATAAATAGTTCTTGGTGTGCCATTTTTGGTAAACAAAGTCAGTGGGTCAGTTACAAGTGTTTCATCAGATCTGTATTTGAATGTCCAATCAAGCTGGAAGAGGCCCCCATACCCTCAACTGCTGTGACTGAGGGAGTGGTGATAATTTTTTCATATTGGTGTCACTTCTGCATTCCAGATGAATTTAACAGATCACCTGGTAACCTTCTATAATCCTGGATTTCGTTCTAGAACTCATTTATCCCTAGGAGCTGGCTGGTTCATGAATCACCAAGAAGGACATTGTCACACTGAGCAATGAGCATCTATTCCCTGCACTTTCACAGCCTTCTAACAGGCTGCAAATTTTGGATTTGAATATGTGTGCAACTTGAATCACTATGATAAAATTAATGCAATTAATTATTGCAATTAAAGTAATGAATGTAAAGAGGAGTATGTCTTCAAAGATCAAGTACTCAATTTGGGAAACATTCTTCTCAATAGTTTAAAACCTCTCACTTTTTACAAACACTTTTGAGTTAAAAGTTTTTTCTTTCATGACAGTCTAGCTTGTTTGGAATAATGAAACAGTTTGAACCTAATAAATCTTATCCAAAAATGCAATGATATGATGATAGCTGTTTTATGTGTGTGCTCCAAGCCAGACATTCTATCATTGAATTTCAAATATTTTCCTTTAATGACTTTTGCTTTATTCCAGAAAATGCATAATGCTATTAATTCAGTTTCCTCCCTCGAAAAAGTACTGTGTAAAAAGGCTGCTTTTTAAAAAGAAACAATCTGATATGAATACTGATGATTATTAAATCTAGAATAAAGACATTTTGTTCCTAAAGACCCTACGGGGGAAAAAACCAGCATATTCTAAAAAACAATATTGCAAGAAATATCCTTAAAATGAGTTCCAATAGTTTTTACTAGGCACTAGTATTGATCAGTAGAAAAATGTTTTCCATTTGGTTATATCAGGTTTGATAAATGGATGAAGTAGTGAACTGTTTGAATGGAAAGAACTTCTTTTTTCCATGGACCTGCTCTTCTGCTGCCTGTGCCTGAGAACAGCACATCAGAAAGCAGCTTTAAGTTTGACAGTTTAGGCTGAAATGTTGAGTATTTTCAGATCAGGATATGATTACTTAGAACCTATGCAAGAATTTGGTACCTACTGGTGAAGAAGTCAGAAAAAAAAAAATAGTTCAGACTGTAAGAAAGAAAAGATTAGATCTTTTCTTGGGTCACTCTTTTTTAGACCCAGAAAAAAAGCATCTTTTTAGGGTCTTTATTTAACCAAATATATCAAATTAAAAAAAAAAAAAAAAACAAAAACATACTAGACCTCCCTCCTTCTAAATTAAAGAGTAGCTTACAAAATCTTTTAAAACATAAATAAATCTAGAAAAATCAAAAAAATCCCCAATAAACAAACAAATTAAAAAATGCAGACACAAACAGTTCTGACAAGAATTGAAAAATCATTTTCCAGCAGTTCATGGTATACATACCAGTGTGACAAAAGGGGAGCCATTTTGTTCTGAGAGAAAGAGTGAATAAGAAAAAAATAAGATTACAATATATAGCAAAAATGCTGTGAAATATCTATTTTCCTTCTTATTATGGCTGGAAAATCCAACTAGCTGAGTTAGAATATGCAGAGATTAAAAATTACTACTCTACCTAAGAAGTAGAGTCAGTGGAAATAGCAGAAGACGTCTGGGACATTTCATTAATTATTTGTTCAGCAGTTATCTTCAGCCTAATGTAAAAAGACACTGTCAAAGACTGTGAGCCAAAATATGACTTGTTTCTGTTCTGCTTCCAATGAAATAGATGTTTGTTTCCTTTTTCTCTTTTCTTGTTTTACACTGATGCTTCTCATTAGGTGTTAGCCTTGATCTATGTATGTCATCTGGTGAGCATGCTCTGCAATGTAGATGAGGAACTCCACTGTAATTTACCATGGTTAGTCATAATGTAGAACACATCCACTGGAAATAGCTTCCATTTGGCTAGGCACATTCTTCAGCAGTTAAAGCATTTGGGAATTGTTACCAGAAATGCTGATACTATTTCTCCAGAAAACCAACTTCCGTTATCTGTGTAATATTTTGGCTTGCATTGTAAGTTCTGTATGTTGAAGTTGACATACTATCATGACATATTCTGCCTTTTTTTTTTTTCTTTTTTTTTTTTTTCTTTTTTTTAAGAGCTAGGCTATTCCTTCATGTTGTTTTAATTCTGAGTTGTACATTTGTTGCTTTGCAGGACATGGAAATGCTATGTAAGAACCTGCACAGATCTAAACACCCAAGAGATAAGCCACACTAAAACACGGAATTCTGCCTTTGTATTTCAGTAGCACTTAAAAAATTATCTACCAACATTGGAATGTAATTTACAAGGAGTTGTTAAAATTTTGAAGCCTCCTCTTTACCACAGTTTTATTTTTTTCATTATTGTATATTATTTCTTTCTTCTACTTCTTTTTATTTTTTGGGGAGGAGGGGGGGAAGACTTTTTAGAAGTTTTGGGATTTTTTTTTTTTAATAGTGTAGTCCCAAAAAGCAAAGGAATGCAGTTTGCCAGCTGGGATGCAATGCTTTCATCTTTGAAACCTTTTGCAAAAGTATAGTTTAATTCAGATGTCTACTGATCAACAAGCCATTGCTTAAAACCAGAATTAAAATACCAATTTTTAGTTTGTTTGTCTATTCTATAAACAGTGAAAGTGGAGGAAGGAAACAGTTAATCAAAGAACATTTCCAAAGCATGTGATGGAAATATTGCTCTAAAGATTCACCACCTTTAGTGTATTTATTTTCTGATTTGCAAATCAACAGTGAACCATATAGATTATCAGATGGAGGATGAAAGCAGGAAAACTTCAACTCCTTACTTCAGGAAAAGGATCAAGACAAGAGAAGAAATAAGAAAGACTGAATGGCCCTAATCATGACCATCAGACATCTGCAAATCAGACCAGCCAGGAGATTAATTGTGAGGTTACCAGAGACAATCCACTTTCATTGATCAGTAGCTACTTGGAAAGAGCAGAGTCATGAATGTAACACCATAACCCTGATGGCTGCACCTCTCCAGAGGGTAGAGTGAGGATTCATTTCAAGCTGTTCAAACAAAAATGGTGATAGAAGAGAGTTAAGTGTGTTTTTGTTTTTTGGTTTTTTGGTTGTTTTTTTTTTTACTTTGCTATCAGTTTACAAGGCAAAGTATAAATCAAATTGAATATCTTCAATACATTTAAAAAGACAAGGTGGCTCTTGTTCCTCTAGTTCTGAAACTTCTCCATGTTATATGTCTGCACATGCCTACAATTGTAGGAAGGGGGAATCTCAAAATCTAGCTAATCTTCCTTTAGGTTTCAAAATCTCTGAAGTTCAAATGTGCCTGGATCATGTTCTTGGTTTGATTTATGACTGTGTAGGTGGGAAGGTGCAGCTGCTCTGAAATTCCAGTGATGATTCTGGCTTAGATTTAGGCTTTCTGAAATAAATGGGTTTTGAATCAGGCCAATTTCTAACTGGTGATTTTCAACAGCTGTGGAAATGGAACAGCTTTAAGACAATAAGAGACAGATGAGAAGGAGGACTCAGGGCTGCCTTGTAGCTATGACCAAACTGAAAAGGGAATAGTTGAATATCAACAAATACCAGTCAAATATCCCTGTCCAGTGGAAAAGAAGGTTGGCCTCGTTTTGATGAAGGGATAGGAATACCCTGAAGCCAAGTATAGAGAAGGCTATGAAAGCACAGAGATTCCATCATTTATTTTACATTTTTTAATTCTCCACAGGCTGAGTAATTTCTCTGCAAGACAATATATACCATAGGAATATAAGTAGAGGTTGCAGAGTAGAGGGCTGTTCAGGCTGAGGAAAGAGAAAATATTTGTTTCCTAACCTATACATTCCCTTCTTTTTCTACATGGGCTGCTGTTACTCATACCAAAAAACCCACCCAAATTCCTTTTTTGCAATCACAATTCAGTCCTTATATTCATATGTAAACATTAAGGAATTTCTTAATTCTTTGTTGTTGGAAGGGACCCATGAGGACCATTGAGGACCCATTGAGGATCATCCAACTCCTGGCCCTACACAGGACAGCCAAGTATCACAGCATGTGCCTGACAGCATTTTCCAAACCCTTCCTGAGCTCTGTCAGGCTTGGCTGTGACCCTTTCCTTGGGGAACCTATTCCAGTGCCCAAACACCCTCTGAAGAAGAAGAAACTTTTGATGAAACTTTTTTTAATATCCAACCTGAACCTCCCATGGCACAATTTCATGATGTTTTTTTCAAGTCCTGTCACTGGAGACAAGAGTGAAGAGATCAGTGTCTGTTCCTCTTCTTCCCCTCACAAGGAAGTTGTAGACTGTGATGAGGTCTCCCCTTGGTCTGCTCTTCTCCAGGCTGACCAGACCAAGTGACCTCAGCCACTCCTCACACAGCTTCCCCTCCATGCCCTTCACCATCCTCATCGCCCTCCTTTGGATGCTCTCTAACAGTTTAATGTCTTTTTTATATTGTGGTACTCAAGCCAAGCCCCAGCACTGGAGGTGAGGCTGCCCCAGCTCAGAGCAGAGCAGGACAATCCCCTCCCTTGCCTGGCTGTGATGCTGTGCCTGAATTCTTGAAATGAGATATTATTCTCTACAACAGAGTTACTCTGCAGTAATTGAGTATCATTATATAAAACATGCTGAGATGCTCCAAGTTGTAATATCTGCTTAATGAACCAATTTATATAACTTGCTAGTTTAATCAAGACATTCTGAGCATCAAATATATTTTCTTCATCTTTCTTCCAATTGAGTTGTCTCTCTAACTTCTCTTTTCCCAGTGAAAGTCCATTACCCACTAAGAAGATTAGCTAAATCCATTTTTTGTCTGGTTTGAAATAAAAAGCTCATAAGGAAGTGCATCCTATTGTCTTTTTATCTTGGGAAGTTTCGTGGTAAGCCTTTTATTTTGCCAGACATCTTCTTTACTGAGGTCTTTTGTTCTAAATTTGACTTAGGCACCAATGATTCAAGCAAAGCTTGATGGTAGCTCTCCATTTCTTCCTTGTCCAGCTCTCTTCTCCATTATGGAAAATGTAGAGTCCTATCCTGGGCAGGCTGTAGAAGAATATGACACTTATTTCAGGTTTGGTGTGCTGGATGGAGAAGTGGAGTCAGAACCTGTGTAGAACATTTTCTCCCAGTGTTCTGCACTCCTGTTATCATGCAGAAAACTAGAGCGGGTTCTGTTACCTAGTACTAGACTGTAAAGTAGAAATTTATAGTTTCTAATTCTTTTTAATAGCCAAACTACTGCTGACACAATAGACTGTCTATTTTGCTTCTCCATGCTTCCTAAACTAAAATTAAGATTTAATTTATCAAATATGTCCAAAGTGAAAGTGTCAGTAAAGCCATCTCCAGTACACAGTACACTGTAACACACCTTGATGTGTGTCATGATAAAAACTGGAAAGGTCATGGCCTAGCACTGCCTAGAGCATGACATACAGTTCACAATCCAAAGGAAAAAAAATTTGGATTATTATGTTTCAGTGCTTATTCTAGATTTAAATTACAGGATATGGTGGGTTGTTTCTTTTTCTTTGTCTCTGTCATGCCAAAAATTGCCATTAGGTGACTGGAAACATCAAGAAAATCCATGTAGTCTCTTCCTTTGGTCACTGAGTCAGTATTCCCATGGAGCTCAGCTCATCCCTATTCAGCACACATAACATTTACATTTCAGAGCATGACTCACAGTTTAGCTAGCAGAAAGATAATCTGTTAGGTGAGTCTTTTTTGCTGTAATGATAAGAAATCTCCAGACTCACCAGAAAGACTTATGAACCAGATTATACTAGGAGGATTCATAGGCTCCAGCAAATTCACAGCTCTAAGGCAATAACTTTTTCCTTCATCTGTTGGCTGAAGAGATAAGGAGCTAATGAATAATTGCCCTTGCTGATCAGTCTCAGTGACAAACTTCAAGAAAGAAATGGATTCCAATTACTAGTCATGTTCTTCAATGCACTCCTGAAATCCAGAAAAGGGTATAAGCACATTGTAAGAAGTAGACAAAACCAAAAACTCCACTAGAATCTCTATAAAAGTAATAATCAGACTTTAAATACCAAGCCTGATGGTTTGGTTTTTTTTCAGTTAGTACTCAAATATTTAAAAACATCAGCTGTTTCTACAATTTTAGCATGGCTGTCTGTATTGCATTTGGAATTCAATGGTGACTGAAGGGAAACTTAGTCAGCTGTCAACTGCACAGGAATTTTTTGTGTTTTCTATCTCTTGTTCTTATTGACCACTTTTGGAATGCATTATGGCTTTTTCCATATGTTTTCATGGTCTTCCACCTATTCAATTCCCTGTGTGAGCAGCACCTTGCTATTTGTATGCAACTCCATCCCATGGCACTATGAAGTTTCTTCCAACAGTTTTGGAAATAAAATTGTAGCTGTAGAAATTCCTTAAATAGCGCCTAATTGCTTGGTAATATGAATATTTTAAAAAAATATTAGCTACTCTTTTCAGTCTAGCACTGTGATTTAAATCTCATCTATTTCTTATTCTGAAGATTTATGTAAACTGGATTGTGCTGGAACAGCTTAATGGTCAGATCCTCGTGTCCTAGACTATGAAGAGACAGTGCTAATGGTTGTTTCAGAAGGGCTGGAAGTTCACAGGTATTCAAATGCACATTTTCTACTCGTATATTCTTCTAACAGCAATTGCAGAGGATTGCTGGGATTCACATCTTTAAAATGCATCAGCTGAATCTATGGCAGATGTTATTTACAGGCATACAATTAAACTGAGCAAGGATCATGGCTCTGATGTCAACTGGCAGCACAGCAACAAACCTGGCCAAGCTGATTGAGAGGTGACCAACAAAAAGGTATAGTTTGAAATGGAAACTATTTAACTGGAAAAGAAAAAGACTGAATGATAATCTTGTTTTCCATTAAGGGTGTATTTGAACAGAACAGGTGGAATTCAAATTCTGGAAGAGAGAGCAATTTTTGGTACACAGATCCATGTATCTTCCAAGGATTTCAGCCTTTATGAAATGTCACAGGATTGGAAAGAAACTATTACAGCTTGTTACACTCACTGTGCTCCCCAGATCATTTACATTCTTGGAAAGAAAAGCAATTTAGTTTTTCAGACAGAAACATGACAGAGAAAAGAATAAGACAATATTTTTGAGCAACAGAATAAGCAGGATGGAAAAATGGGTATAAGCATGAATCCCAACTCTATTCTGTCTTAGACTCTCTTAGGGGATATTGGATTACATTCATTCTATCAGTGTCAACAGTTAGGATAGCTTCACTGCTGGCATTAAATCATACTGTTCAAATCTACTGTAGGGGTTTGTGGTCAATCCTGAAGAGATTTTCCTTAAAGCTGCTTCTGCAGACAGTTTTGTTTTCCGTGAACTGATTTAGAAAAGTTTATTATTTTGTTTCATTTCTGCAATCACATAGGAAGTATTTCATCTCCTCTGTCCCAAAGGTGTAATCTCCTTCTCACAGGTAGCAGGGTCAGGAGAAAAACAAATTCTGTGCATCTGATGGAGAACCATGGTTCAGAAGTTCTACTTACCTCCCTCTAGAATAAAATCTTGTATCACCCTGCAGCAGCAGCAAGAGCAGCAGTAGCAGCACAGTTCCAGAACATTTGCAAATCCAAGTTTGCAAATCTCCAGGCTTGTACTTTGACTTCTCTAGTTTGGCTGGTAAATTAAAGTAGGGGTTATTTTTACAAACTAAAGCCTTTGAAGTGCTATGAAAAAGAGGCCCATATCTAATCATGTCTTTTGTCTTCAACCATTACTTGGCCTTTCCATCATGCATATCTAACAGGGCATATCTCTTCATATCTTCCTCTGGAGATGTTATTCTGACTCACAGATTCCTTCCTTCTGACTGGTAGTTAATCATAGAATTACAGATTTATTTGGGTTTGTAGGGACCTTAAATTAATAATTTATTTCCAAACCCCTGCCACAGGCAGGGACATTTTCCATTAGACCAGGTTGCTCAAAGCCCCCTTCAATCCAACCTTAATTTTTATAAATTTAAGGGCTTTGCTTGCCTTGCAGACATTAATTTAAACTTTTATTGACATTTTCTGGTATTTCAAATGGGCTTCTGGTTGAATAACCTCAAAATACAAGTCACCTACTAGAAGGCTTGTTACAGGCAGGATAATTTTCAGAATCCAAAATTTTAACATGGGTATATGTATTGCATTTGGAATTAAATTGCATCTGCAGGGAAACTGAATGACCTGCAAACTACATAGACATTTTTTGTGTTTTCTATTTCTTATCTTTACTCACAACTTTTGGAATGAATTAGAGTTTTTTTCCTGTATGCTTTTGGAGTCCTCAGCCTTTTCAGTTCCCTGTGTGAGAAGTACCTTGATAAGCATATTTAACTTCATCCTATGACACACAGCAAGATTTCTTCCAACTCTTTGGAAACAAACCTGTGGCTCTAGAAATACTCTAAACAATGTCTAGCTCATAAATATTAATTTTATAAAGGAAATCATAATTAGCTTTCAGCCTAAGATTGTAGTCTAAACCTCATCTATTTATTATTTTGAAGATTTATGTAATCTGGTTTTTGCTGAAACAGTTTAATAGTCATGTCCTAGACTGTGAAGGCGTAGTGCTAATGGTATTTCAAAAGGGCTGGAGGTTCACTGTTATCCAAAAACACATTCACAAAAAGATATATATAACTTTAAATTGAGCTAAGCTATTCCAAATTCTGTATTCTGCTAACAGCGGCTGCAACTGATTGTTTTAGAGTCAGGTAGGATTTAAGACAGCATGGTGTAAAGATGTTAAAACTGTAACAGCTGTTTGGCAGGTTTGGTTGGTGGTGCCTTGAGAATGACCTAACACAAGTTTAAGTAACCCTTTTTTTTTATTTGCCACTTGTTTCATATTGCCACTGGGCAGTAAGCAATGGAGAGACATAATGAAAATCAGAAAGCAATGGAGAAATAAACTCTGGCAATGGACTCTTTATGATTCATCTCCACCACAAAGTCTGAACTCTGTTGTTCTGGTTTGCACAGGAACAGAGTTCATATTTTTTCTGTAGTGGTGCAGTGCTGAATTTTGGATTCAGTATGAGATGCTGAATAGCACACTGATGTTTCAGTTTTTGCTGAGCAGTGCTTACCCTAAACCAAGAACTTTTCAGTTTCCCACACCCTGCCAGTGAGAAGGTGCACAAGAAACTGAGATGGAGCATAGTCAATACAGCTGATCCAAACTGGAAAAATGGATTTTGCATACAAGAGAATGTCATGCCCACTATACAAACTGTGATTTAGCTGGAAGAGAGAGCTGATTGTAATTCAGGGATGGGATTTTGGCATCACTGAGGGGATGGTTTGTTATTGTATTGTGCATTTGTTTTTTTCAGCCTACAAGTTTTTCTTTAGATTGCCAGAAGTGAGCAAATGTCTGTGTGGTGTTTATTGCTTGCTGGAGTTAAACCTTGACATATGCCAATTTCCAAAGGCAACTTGGCCATTTTATTTTGTTTTATCTAGTTTGGCAAGCTCTTGCTTACTGTCTCCTGATGCAAAAGGCATTTAGAATGCCCTTCTGATGTAATTTATCTGAAATTTTGATCTGCTTTAATTGGAAGAAAATTATAGCTACATATAATACTGTTGAATAATTTTTTATCAGACAAATAGAGGAATTTGTGGATGATCTGCAACTAAAAAAAATAAATCATGTTGTCAATTTTCATGTCTGAAGGCAACTGTCTAAAGATTGAGCTTACAAGAAGAGCTGCTCTTTGGAAATTCAAATATGCCTGAGATGTTAATACACGTTGGTATTTTGTTGATTCATCAGTCTGCTTTTGGTCTTAAACTGTGACTTTCTCATTTTATACTTAGGATGATGAGCTGTCCAGTTTTTTAACTATCCCATGGAAAAGATTTATTTTCTGCAGAACACTTTGTTGAGGATATTAAGTTACTGAATTGTCATGGTAACAAGAAACAAGAAGTATCTGATGGAATAGAGACATGCTTGTATTAACCTGGGTACTTACAATATATACAAATGCATTAGATTTTGAATATTTTTTATTCCTTTTATGAATAATACTATGAGGTAGTTCATGTTACATAGTAAATTTAAAGTCCATGCATTAAAAGGGACAGTAAATTTCAAAGGAATAAGTATTTTATTTTTATATGTGGAGAATAATGTAATTGTTTGTGAAGAATAGTATAATTGACCAACTAGTACAGCAGACTTTGTCTGACATTGAATTAAAATGTGCAGCATTGGGTGAAGGTGACACAAGATTTCATGATCTGTACTTGGTGATACAATCATTTGCAGGTGTGTCAATGGACACATACAGGTTACCAGGGCAACCATCCAGCCACAGCCAAAATGCAAGGACTAGATCTATCTTATTACCTTGCTAACAGCACGGGGACATGGGCTCTGCTTGGCTTAGCTCACCCCAGCAAACAGAGGCACGAGGGGACACGGGGTCTGCTCAGCCTGGCTCATCCTAACTCATCAGGGTGCTGCCTGCCTCACTGAAACAAAAAGCTTTGGGCATGTCTGAGAGTCTCTTACCTCTCCACAGGAATTCTCAAAACAGGCAGAACATGCACAGCACTTGGCATAAAAAAATGGCATTTTCCCACACTGGCATTTTTAGCATTCCCAGATACAAGGTCACTTTGAAACTATTCCCTTGTCAAATCTTCTGGTTTTAAGCCTTTCCTCCCAATAGCAAGTTTCTTTTTCTGGTCATTGACATGGTTAACAGCCCTGCACCTGCTGGTTAAAGTCTTCTCTGCTTCTTTCTCTCCACTGCATAAGAGCTAGAAAATATATTGGTGATTTCTTTGTGTTTGATGGTATGCCTGTTCAGAATGTGTGTTTGGAACAGGAGTCCTTCACCTAGTCCCCAAAATACTCTTGGTTTTGGTCATCCAAAGCCTTCATCAAAGACAGGAAATATACCCTGTACTGATTTGTAAAGCAAATATTCAGATAAAGCAAATAGAAAGTTACTTAACAAACTCTTAGAGAAAGGTAGGGGCAAAATATATTGGCTATTTGCCTAAGGTAGAGAGGAAACAAATTAAAAACACACTAAAACTATAAACACTTTACACAGAAGCTGTTAAAAAGGAAATTCCATGCAATGTATGTGAGAAAATGTACATAGCTTTGTGCTACTTTTCTGAGTTTACAATCCTGCATGGCTCTAGGAGGTACATTTTCTAGGGAAGTCTCTGCCCAAAATCTTTGCTTTGTTGCCCTGCTCTGTCCTAACTTCTTGATAAAGCACAGTCTTGCACTCATCTCTTGGACTGCCAGTGCTAGAATTCCCACAAGAGCATCCTTATGGCAGCATTTTGCCCCCTGAGGGAAAGCTGGAGTAGGATTGAGAGTATTAAAATGCAGTATTTCTTTTTTACTGTCTCATAGTGTCTAAGCAAACAGAGCAGTGTCTTTACTGTCCACTCTGCTAAACAATCCTCATTTCTACTGCTGAGGGTAATTGATTAATTTTATATAAGTGGTTCTCCTTCCCTTACAAGCATCTATAAATGTCTATCAATATACCAGAAAATAATCTAGATGTGTGTTGCAAGTTTTTTTCCCTGCCATCCTCAACCAAACTTGAATTCTAAGAATTCTGTAGAAAATATTATCTATTAGCTATGTAAAATTCTTCACAGAATCATGCAATCATAGAACATGTTGAGTTGGAAGAGACCTGTCAAGACAATGAGCCCAAATCCTGGCCCTGTGCAGGACACCCCAGGTGTCACACCATGTCCCTGAGAGTGCTGTCCAAAAGCTTCTCCAGTGATCACTTCCCTGGGGAACCTGCTCAACCTCTGGGTGAAAATTTTTTTCCTGATATCCAGCCTAAACCTCCCTGACACAACTTCAGGTCATTCTCTCAGATCCTGTCCCTGGTCAGCACAGAGCAGAGATCAGTGCCTGCCCCTTTCCTTCCCCTCACATGAAGCTGTGACTGCAGTGAGGTCTGTCCTCTGTCTCCTCCAGGCTGAACAGACCAAGTGACCTCAGCTGCTCCTCACACAGCTTCCCCTCCAGACCCTTCACCATACTTGTGTCCCTCTGGACACTCTCTAGCAGTTTAATGGGGTTTATTTACATTGTGGCACCCAAACCAGCCCCCAGCACTGGAGGTGAGGCTGCCCCAGCTCAGAGCAGAGCAGGACAATCCCCTCCCTTGCCTGGCTGTGATGCTGTGCCTGATGCCCCCAGGACAGGGTTGGCCCTCCTGGCTCCAGGGCACTGCTGGATCATGGTTAACTTGCCATGGACCAGGATCCCCAGGTCCCTTTCCACAGCAGGTGTCCCTTTCTGCAGCCTCTTGTTCAGCTGTACACATGAACAGGGTTGACCTGTCCCAGGTGTAGAGCCCTGTGTGGGGGAAAAAGCCACTAAAATTTATTTTAAATATTAACACTTTCTATGAAAGTTCATAAATGAAAAAAATATGATATAAAAATGTTACCTTTCTTGAAAGAGTCATCTGCTTGTATTCACACAAAGCAGAATGGGGACTTAAACAGTTTAGAGATCTCAGGTAGCACTGCAATAGACAACAAACAAAATCTGAGGACAGGTTCTGTCCTTCACCCTCAGAGATATTTTTTACCCAGATTTTCATGTTTACACTCATTTTCAGCTCTATGTTTTATTTCAAAGAGAATTTTGCATTGTAGTCATTTGAAGAAGATTTCATTCTGTCTGGAATTCACAGCTCCTGCACATGCAAAGATGAACTCTGCAGGACTGACAAAGAAAATCTAGAATCCAGAGTACAGCAGACCTGCTGCTATGATGGGTGTTTAGTTCTCAGCTCCACAGTGCTATGGATACATTGCATTGACAGCATGTGAATAGATTGATTGCATTGGACATACACAGCAAAAATGGATCTAAAACATGTTATTGCCCACCATCTTCAGGGGCAATTATATACTTTTCTGCTTAGAAACCAAAACCAGAAATATAGCACCATCACTTCAACTACCTGGAAAAATAAGTATCTAATCTTTCTTATTTGTTTCCAGAAGATACCTCCTGCTTCTTTTCACCCATCTTGACTTTTTTTTTCCTTCATCAGCTATAACTGCTGTTTAATATCATAGGGTGCTTTGTATAGGATTTTCTCTTATATTACAATTTCTACACTACTTAGAAAAACATAGCTCAATATACCTGAGATATTTGTATACAAATGCAAGCCAATCTGTAAAATAACAATGATGATTTTATTTCTCCCTTTCCAAATCTTTCAGAACTGATGATGGTGATGATGATGGTTATTATTATTTTAATTGTTGTTATTTGCAGGTAAAAGGAATATTTATATCAGCATGGACACATTTCAGTGCTTTATCAGCTGAAGTGTGCAGGAGCATTTAACAATGAGCAATTTGAGATTTGTCATTTATTCAGTATTATAAGAAAACAGCAAGATGTTTTATCAATAAAAAAGGCCATTGAGCTAAATATCTAAAGCCTCATAAATTAGTTCAAAGCTCTGATCTTTAATGGATTCAATTCCCATTTCATTAATTGCTAATTGTCTTGACAATAAAAATATCAGTTCAAATAACAAGAAGTGAACTACAATAAGTGCTCAAATGTCTGTTCAGATAAGCATGAAAAAAGCATAAGTAACTTACCATGAAAATGAATGTAAAAATCAATTTAAAATCCATTGGTATAGGTATTAAATTAAACCAGTTTTCTTTGTGTCAAAGAAAATTATGCTCCACAGAAAATGCCTACAAGTGGAAAAAATTATATTTCTACTAATGGCACAGTAAAAAAACCATTGTGATGATCACTCTAGTAGTTTTGAATATTTCACCTAATTTTCTACTGTCATAGTAATAAATATGTAATTGTGTGGAAGGAAAGAGAAAAATCAGAAATTAATTAGATTTGCAGCATACAGGCACTTTCTGCTGTTTTCTAATTTTTGCTGTCTAAATCAGGTCATGAAATTTTATTGCACAGTTGGTTTTGATACTTTTGTGAAACAATATTTCCACTCCCTATCTAAATGAGAAAGTCTGTATTAATGCCACACTTGGAGTGAGGATTTACACAGTAAGAACTTCAGCATATTTAATGTTATGTTCACACAATAATGCTTCTTTATACACTAACCTAAAGTACTAATAGTTCTTTTGAATTCCATTAAGGAGATATCTTTTCAAATTGAACTGAAAGGTTCTTGATTCTTCACTGTCCAACAAAGATCCAACTGAGACCTTGGAGAGACAATAAACCATCACTGGAGTCATCAATTCAACTTGCTGCTGGAAGTAAACCCTGTTTTTCTAGCATGGCAAGATTGGTAGTCTAGTCCAGTTAGTGCAGTGTGAAAGCTTTCATGATAAATTCAGAGTGAAAAGCTTTTTCTCTCCTCTCCTTGACTGTGACTTCTTAAAAAACAGGCATTCATTTAGAAAATCACTGAACATGTGGTGGTTTATGTCTTCTGTATTGAAAAACACCTCCCAAGAGAGTAAAAATCTGTTACAGAACTTGTCTCAAAAGCCAGTCTTGAAACAGTCTTATACTTTCTATCTTGTCTAGAAATTCAGTTCAAAGGTTGTCCAATTCATCTCCATTCTTATTTTCCTTCTACAAGCAAAGCCATGTCTTCAGCACAGTGAACACCAGCCTGTGACTCACTTATTTTAATGTCTTTGCCATTATAACTCAGATTTCCAGGTTGTCAGCCTTGCAGAATCATGAATAAACTGCAGCTGCAGCCTGTGAAGTTCCAGAAGAAAAGTTTAATCATACATAATCCTGAAAAAAATTTTGGCATCATTTTGCTACTCACACATCAGGTTACATTTGCATTTCCTATCTCAGCATCCTTCCTGGCCACTACTCAGAGACACAGATTGAAAAATAAAAAAGTGTTAGGCATTGTTTGTATTTTGAAAGTATTCATTATTCCTTTTTGCTCTTTATTTAAGAGTATCTTCATTTCACAGTGTTACTCTCTTTTTGAGTGTGCCCAACAGGCAGATTTCAATTCCAAGCTTAAATGTAAAAATAGATGTAGAAAGAAAGTTTTTATTTCTTGCTCTGGGGTCACGCACTCCAATATCCAATCACCAACTGCATCATGCTAGCCATGGCTATGTCTGGATGTCTTACAAACACCCACAGACAGAGATGAGCTCCTTTTTTGAACTATCACCAGTTCCTGAGCTGTATCACACTCCTTATGAAATGGTGAGAGGACATTAGACGTACCACAGCAAGTTTCAGGGTTAGAAAACCTGAAGAGATGGCTTCAAAGAGCAGCTTTTCTGGCAGCTATTTGTCCAATGTGCATTTCTAAGGCTGCAACTGTAATCTAAAATGGAAGAAACAGGAGATTTGCCATGCTATGTCTAAGGAAGACATACAATTGCAGGTATATAGAAGAAGAGTTTTAAAATTTTCATTTTCCTCTTCTCTACCAAATTTTCTTTTAGTCCTATTATAGTCAGATAGGCCAGGCATCTCCATCCACAGTACAGATATTGCTGTACCACTGATATGGCAAGCAATTGTTTCAGTGCAAGTCAAGAATAACATATTTTTTGTTGATTTTTTTTTCCTACTGTCATTCATAGAGAACAGATTGTTTACTGACTAAGGGAAGAGCATCATTTGTTTAAATGTATTTTTAGCATTATTCTTTTTTCTGTCCCATGTACATAAAAGTTAGTGGAAAATGAGAAAGTCAGAGAAAGAGTCTGATCCACATCTGAAAGATATGCAGTCTGAGGTGTCCTGTTGAAGGTGTCCTATTCAGTACAGAATATGATTTTTTTCCTGTCAGTGGTCCATACAGAGCATGTATGAATAGGGAACTGAAAGAAGCTCCAGTTAACTTTGGAAGCACCACTGCCAGGCTATGTCAACACCACCTTGTGTGATACTTATTCATGTGATGAATCTCTTTAATTCTGCTCTTTTCCACAGAGAAATCAATTTCAGTGGTATTGCCTGGATGAACTCAGACATGGCACAACAAGCTAGTAAGCACATCTGAATTAATAGCTTATTTGCAAGTGTCAAGCTGCAAACAGCACAGGCATCATCCTTAGCATTGATCATGACTAGACATCATATTTCTAAAGCAAGTTTAATGTGTCTCTGGTAGCTGCTAACTGTGAAATAGTATTCTAAGCACATGCTAATAAAAATGCATGAACTTGTATGCTTTAAAATAACATCAATTTCCCTAGGCCTAGGGAGGACTAGCACTCATAAAGGCTTCATATTTGGGTCCTGTCCAGGATTTTTCCTGCCAAATGAAACACCACTAGTTAGGTTTTGAACTGTAAGGACTTAAATTTGCCCTTTAATGAAAAAGTACCCTCATGACTGAAATACGTAATAGGTGATTTTTACAATTAACACAACATCCTGGTAACACTGCTCACAGCAACTGAAATGCTCATCTTCTGCTGGCAAACCTCCAGGCCAGCCCATCCAGCCCATCCCTGCCCTTTCACTGGCACACATATGCCACACTCACTTTCAGAAGTACATTGTCTAATTTTCCTGTCATGGGAAACTTCATTTCAATAAAGAATTAGATTATTAGGTGAGGTGGTTTGGAGGAGTTTTCAGGGTCATTCTGAGTCTGCAAGGATTCCAAAAAGAAGAGGTAATTGCTCCTATTAGGAGATTTTTAGGATGTCTTTTCCACATTTGTTTTTCACCTATGAGAATATATGTGCTTTCCCAATGAAGACAGGACTATTTTCCTCCTTTCACTGACAATGGAATTCTAGTTGAAATTTAGCCACCCCACCATTCTGGTTTCTTTTCATTGCCTTGTCAAGCAAAAGTTCCCCACTTCCATGAGTTTCTTCATCTGATTGGACAATCTTTCCTGTTAATTTTGCTCTCAGAACAGGTTTGCATTACACTTCAGTGACTAGAAAGACTAATTTCATGATATAACATCAATTGGATGTCAGCTTGGCAGCCTTGCTAAGCTCTTTGAACTTAATTGAAAAGAAAACAAGCCTCAATGTGGTGGTCTCTTAGTACCCCATGAGAAATAGACATTCAGCCACAGATACCAGCAGTACTGGGAACAAAATTTAAGCTTGCATACTGGAAGCACAGAACTTGAAGAATACTTTTTTAGAAGAGGTTTCTCATTATGAATAGAGAGGAAGAATCAGAGCTGACCTGGCAGCATGCTGAGGGCTCAAATTGGCAAGCACTTCTGACAGGCAAGAATTTCACCGAAAAATAATTGTATGGGAAGAGGGTAACCAGTCTCAGTAATTAAGTTTTCTTCTGGAGTTCAGCAAGCATTATTTTTTGGCTGCTAAATAAATTTTCCTCAAAGGATTATGATTACAGATTTCTTTTTTAATACCTCTGCACTAATAAATACTCAGTAGTAAAAAATAATAATGTTCCTTTATAATTCATGACCTTTCCCTCCAAATCACAGCACTTTCTTCTACTTGGATAAAATCCAAAAGCACAAAATACTTTTCTCTGAAACAGCCCTGCTCTTGGAACTCTACCTCTTACAAACCTTCTCTCTAATAAGGCCAATGCAGCTATGCTCTTCCTAAAGTCTCATTTATGTCTTTCCAAACTCCTCTGTAGATCTCCAGAGCTGTACTCTCTGAAATTAGTAGCAACTTCTAGGAAACCTGGTTAATATGTGCATTTGGGTTTTCAGGTATTTTCTTTTTTTTTTTTTTTTTCTTTTTTTGTACAGACACTTTAAAAAAAATAAAACTGTTCTCTCAATTTCCTGCAGGGATAGATGGAGCAAAACTTTGATTCAAAAAACTCCTGTGACAGCAGGATGCACAGCAGAATACAGTTATCTGCTGTTACCTAAGACTTCTCTTCATCTCATCTTTTTATTTCAAATATAAAAATGAAATTAATTTTTGAATGTTAAAAACATTTTTTGGAATGATGAAAAAGAATTTGTGCACTTTCAAGGAAGAAGTGCTTGGAAAAAGGCAGTATAAGAAAACTGACAAAAGTCTTCCAGCTGGCATAAAATGCTGCATGACAACATTCACTGATCAATTCCACATTATCATGAAATTCAACCAGAAAGAATGTAAATTACTTCTATTTAGATTTAGAGTTTTGTTTGCTCTTTGGATCATGGAGAGCATATTTGTTGGTAATGAGTAAGCATTCTTATTTGTTCAGTGATTTTTTTGAAATTGAAAAAGACCCACAGGGCCAGAGGGCCTTAGCAACTACTTCTTCAGTCTGGTTTAGTTTCAGCAGCAACTGAAGTAAATTGGAATTCTTTGGATGTTTGCACACCATGGAGTGTATAGTCATCTATTTTTTGAACATGCAAAGAAGTGACATCTTTGACAACTTTTTGTTTTCACACTGACCTGTGAATCTCTGGTTGCTGTTTCCAGAATCCATCATATGAACTTTAGGACCACAGTGTGCTCATGTGTGAAAATACACCTTTATTTTTATCACCATCTTTATCTTGATATTGATATGAATGCAAAAAACCCTGAACAGTATTTTTATTCCAAGCTCCTCCATAATGTAATCTTTTGTTTTATTCAGGCATTCAAAATTCTTCCATTCTCATTTTCAAAAGATATCCAATAACTGTATACATTTCTTAAGTCTGTTTGGATTTATTTTATCAGCATTTAATTTAAAGAAATTTTTAAACTCAACTTTCTTATAAGAGTCTGTGGAAATTGTTTTAGGATCCCTTTTAGGATAGAATGTCCTAAAGTAATTATGTCTTGGAGGTGTTCCCTTTTTAGTCTTTTTCCATTACTAATATGATTCATATTTGATTAAACATTATTAGGCATTTTGGCTTCCTTCCCATGAGGGGGGAGTAGATATCTAAGTGTGTGAAATCAAACTCACACCACAGGATCCTGTGTAAAGTCCTAGATGAGCAGTGTAGATCTTACATGTTTACTGGGGAGGGAACCCCAGCTTTGAACTCATGGAGTTTGAAATGTGTAAATTCTGGTTGCTAATCACAATCTTTGTGTCCCATGTAGCTCTCTGGCCAGAAAAGGATAAGCTAACACTTGTCTGTACATACAGAAGGATAATCCTTCAAAGTAACCAGGATTGTTTGTCATTTGGCTCTTTTGTGATTTGGATAGATTTCCAGCTATGGTGTCCATAATTCAAGCACTGGAAGATGAACCTTAAATCAGAAGTGCCTCATTTCTTTGAAATGCTCATGAAAATCCCTTTGTGTTTGATATCTATACATCAGGGAAGTCTGCCCAGAAAGGTGAGGATACTCTTGGCATAACAGAGCTCACTGCTGAGTGGGTAAGTAGTCAGTCTGTTAAACCCAGTGATACCAGCACCAATTCTTTTTAGCAACTTGATTTATTTCTTTACACCAAAGACCTAATGTTATGTAATGTGTTGCCATTTAATCACCTCTGTGAGAGAGGTGCAAACACACAATAGCTAAACTTCTCTTAGATAAGTTAATATGGGTTACTTGATCAAGGGCTGTTAAAATCCAAACAGGACATGATGGTTTTATAGTAGAATATAATACAACACTGAAGGCTGTGACTTGATTCAGCCACTGGAAGATGAAGGTAAAAAACATTCAGTGCTGAAGAAATGTTTTGGTTTCTGTATGTAGCTTAAAAATTATTTAACATGGATGCTAATATGTTATGTCAGCTGGTGTTCAAACTGCTCCAAGTTTGTTTATAGGAAGGTAGACAATCAAATTCTTCTTACTAGCATAATCCATGATGCAAGTTATTTCAAATTGAGCTGTATAAGCAACTCACATTATTCAATTTGATAATTAGTGCTGAACACATCTCATATCCATGAAGACCCATAACTTGTAAGAAAAATAAGTTTGTGATATGGATTGCTTGCATAATGTGATTAAAAATTTACCATCTCAATGAATTCTTACAATTGAAGAAGCCTCTGACAGCATTGAGATGTTGATATGAGGTGATGCATTATGCTGGATAAAACCAAGAAAGGTTTTTTAACAAAACCTTTACACTCTTCTTTTCCTTCCTTCCTACATGACTTCAGTCATATCAAGGAAAGGGCTTATTCCCAAGAATGAATGAAATAAAGGTATATCTCCTTTCATAAAATCTGTACTTGCCTGGATAAGCAAGAAAAAAGGGGTATGCAAGCAGGTAGACAAAGAGAAGCAATGCAGTTAAGAAATTAAGCTATATCTGCACTGTCATCTGCAGTGTAACTACATTTAAGCCACCTCTTTGGGGTTTTTGGTCAGGGACATGTATCAACACACCATATCTTCTCTGAGTTTATTTCATGTTTCAGATATACTGTATTTGCAGTCACAACACAGAAGCTTCTCATACATGCAGGCCATAGTCAAGTGAGGGGGTTTTAATAGTGCTATAACATAAGAGTGTTATGCTTATTTATTATTATGCACATGCTCAATTCCAGACAAAGAAGAATATCTTTTTGAGTAGAATTCTTTCTACTTACCTCTAGCAGGAGTCCTTTGTAGCTATTCCATAGTGACAATCTGTCCTTGCCAAATCTTTTCTATTAAGATTTATAATCTTAATCTTTTGGTATTAAATGCTAACACACTTCATTAGTAAGAATGTGAAGTCAGTGTGTGCATGTGTATCAAACACACAAAAAAAGGTGTGTTTGCCAAAACCTGATCATGTGTAAGAGAAAGACTGAAATCAGCAGGATTAAACAATAATGGGGGAACTTTAGAAACAAAGAATAAATTCATCTTGAAAGCAGTATAAAAGAATCATGGAAAAATCACGAAAATTAGTAGCAGGGATCTGAGACCTTGGAAGGGGAACAGCAGCCACCAAAACTTGATTCAACACAGCCAGAATTTGCCCCACCAGCATCATCTCTTTGCTTTGGCCAGCAAGAACAATCTCCATGTGGGACACCAGCTCTACAGCTGATGGGGCAGCAGCTCAGCAGCTCAACAGGGACAGCACTGTGCACAAGAATTCATGAGGTGCCTTCTCACCAGCTTGTGAATTAATAGTTAAAGAGAGCAACACTGACACCTATAAGGCTGTAGCATCCATGTCTTACAGGACAAAATGCAGGCAGGGTAACTGGAGCATTTGAAGGAGCAATGGTGCTTGTAAACCAGGCATCCTTTGAGAATGCCATGGGTGTGATGGCAGGTCTGTAAATATCTGTCTCTGTGTGTGTTTATGATTATAAATTTTGGGGACTGCTTATTAAAAAATATTTCGACCTTTATAGGTGCTTGATAGATTTTGAAAGTGTCTTGCATTGTGATTTATATGAGGTATTACTGACATGGACAGTGAAAATAAAGATTGAAGGTTTTACTTGTGTCATTTATAAATCTATAACTTGCTTCTGTCCTGATTCAGTTTAAACTAAATAAACTAACAGATTTTTCTCTATGACATAGTATTTCAATTTTCCCCTTAACTAGCTCTGAGTACTTTTTGTATGAGTTTACTGATAGTGTAGCTCAGCCTTATGCTGTTGTGAATATTAAGTCTTTTTATATTGTGCTACCAGATACCACATTGTTCATAGAGGTATGGTTCAGAACACTGCAATTCCAGCATGCACAGTAGGAGTTTATGAAAGAAGCTCCTCATTCCTTGGTCAATTTTCTGTGTTTTGAATTAAGAGTATGATGAGAATGAAACACACACTGCTGTCCTTTGTCAAAAATCTTGGAAGCCTGTCCAATTGAAAGGTGTAGCTGTAAGCTGATATACTTTTCTTTTGCTTCTTTTTCAAAAAATAGATGAGGAGAATACAGCTGCCAGCAATTAGAAATAGATCAAAATGGAAACATCTGGAAAAATAGTGAAAGTCTGCATCATGTTTAAGACTTGGAATGTGGAAATAACAATACCTAATATAGGTGAAATGATTTATTTACATGAATTTCAGAGAACCTAGGGCAATAAGTTACACTGACTTAGAACTGGAGTCCACGAAAATTTTTTATTTTAAAAAATCTCATCCTAGTTATAAACAGAGTGACTAACAATACAAAACACAATCCCATACACAGATCTCAATGTGAGTGTATAATAGGATGAGGAACAGGAACCTCAGAGTATGAAACAACAAAACATCCAATATGAAGGAGGCCACTTCCACTTTAACCATCTGTCATTCCTAGCATATCATTTTCCTAAAACACAGATGATTCTTTGACAGAAAGATTAGAAACATCTGAAAGTGTTGATGAAGTGGCTGGTTATTATGTCTCAGCTGAAAGTCATTCCATTAGTACTGGGTCTATGCAGCATAAAGAACAAAAGTACGGGGGTTCCTGTTGAATAACAATCAGGTGTAAATTCCTTCAGGGACTCCAGATGATGTACAGTTCTGGAGGCTGCTTTGTAATTGGAACAGTTCTTGAACTGCTCTTCATTTGCTTAGAGATTCAAATTTCTGTAGGATCCTTTGCATTTCAAGAACAAATCTTATCCTCATATTCAACTTTTTTTAGCTTCCAGGCAGATAACCTGATCTCCCCAGTAAAAATGGTGCCAAATAATCAACCATCAGAATCACCTGGGAAAACATAATTCATAGAATTTATACATAGTATTTTATATATTTTCATACATTATTTAGCTCACCACTGGAAATAGCTTTGTGTTTTCATATCTGTGGCTTATGCCTCACCCTGTCATGTTATAAAGTAGTGTAAGTCCAAGAAGCAAAACTATAGCATCACTGAAATGTGGAATGATAGAAAAGTCTGCAGTGGAAGGGATCTCTGGAGATCATCTGACTGAACTCTAGATTAAATCACCCAGTGCTCTGTAAAGCACAATCCTGTATATTCAATCATTTCTCTGGGCAAACTATTCCAACATATGATTGTTCTCATGGTGAACAAACCTTTCCTTAGTCCAGGTGGGATTTCCCCTGTGCCCATTTCCTGTTGTCACTGTGGATCCTTGTGAAGAGAGTATCTTTACCTTCTCTGTAACTTCCTTGGTATGACCAGATTCCCTAAGTCTCCTTTTCTGGTTGTCATGGTCTCCAAGACTGTGCTCATTTTGGTGGGCTTCATAAGATCATCTCAAGGTTTGCAAGCACTCTCATGAACAGCAGAAACCTACCTGGACTTCTGCTTGTTACCAACATATCTGTAAAATTCTTGCTATTTTTGACACCTCCTGCCAGTTTGAGAGACCCCTGAGCCCTGCCCTGCCCATGTCCCTCAACATTTTCTGTGTGGATTGCTTAGTACATAAATGTACCTGCTACCACACACCCACACTGCTCTCACTAAAAATTTTAGGAAGAAATCACTGTCCTTTTTTTTTTTTTCTCTCCAACTAATGCCTTTTCATGTCTAAGCTTTTTGAAACAGTGGAGTAATTCTCAAGCACAAATTTGCTAGAGTGGGAAAACTAGGGAAGGAAAGTGCTGCATTTGTTGCTTGTAAGCTAATGGAAGCAGAATAGGGACAGGGCAGAAAAGTGCATGTGTATTCATCTGTACCAGACAAGAAAACAATAAAAAGAAATTTGTCCTTCTATCAAAGAGAGACAGCAAGAAATAACTATCCTGCTCTGCTGATTGCAAGTAACATATCGCATTATAGTGGCCATATAAGCAGAAGGAACAGAATATATGCTTTAGAATAAAGTCCCATGTACCAAATTAAACAAATTCCAGACTGGCTTACACTTTACATTTTAAACCTTAAATGTGTTAATATGACATACCCTTTTGCTTTCACTGTTTTGATCAAGACATTTGTGCAGATTGCTATGGCCAACATAACTTTAATGGATGTTAAATAAAAGTATTCAAATATGCAACGTGCATAATTTTTAACCAGTTCTCAAAAGAAACAAACATTACTGACAATAGTAATTATGCTATCCTATATGTCATATGGCATTGCTGGTGGGTCTGAGTTGAGTCTTTACAGATGAGCAATATAAATTTTTGCTGTGAATTATTGAAATTCCCTTTAACATCTGCAACACTGAGAAAGTATAATGACAAAGTCTGAAAAAGAGTGCTGGCTCTAGTATGACAAATGAGTTGAAGCAGTTGTGAGTCTGCAAACTAATTCTGCACACAGATTACACACTGATTTCAGCAATATGTGTGCAAGAAAATATGCTTGAAAAACAGTGTAAAAAAGGAAAAATGGTGCATTATGTTCAAATGTGAAGGATTTTGTCTTCTTATTCCAGTATGCTTGTAGTCCAATGTTGACTAAAAATTAGGCTGTGCACTGTACATGGAAGCTATGTAATATTTTGCTGTTCAGGCAGCATGTATTGTAAAGTGCTGTAACCTGGCCATTGTGGTCATTTTTCTGGAAGAGACAACGATTAGGAAGGGAAAGAATGATTGAATCCACAATCATTCTTTTAGATGCAAAGATTCTTACCTCATCAAAAGTCAGCTCCCCAGTCTAAGACATTGCATATCAACACAATTGTTAAGTTTGTAATATTTGAACAGCACTGTTGTCACTATCTAAAAACACAATACAAAAAGTATTTCAAAAGATTTTTAAAAAGTCAAAACATGAGATTCCATAGACATGCAAATCTGAATATGCAGGAAAGGCAGCTAGCTCCTTTCATATATTGAAATGAGACTATCATTTTTGTTATGCTGTGTAACATCATCATCTCTGGGTGAATCTAAGATGGAATTTCAAATATTATCATCCACTTTAGAGAACAACTAATGTATATCACTTTGCTGTAACAACCCTTGGTATTCATCATCCCTGGAAATAGTCTCTTTGTCACTCAAAGTGAAATAACAGGATGCAAAAACTCCTTTCTAAAAGGAGACAATGGGTGGTACAACAGAAAAAAAAAATCTCATTTTCCTGAAGAGAAATTAAATGTGGAATACTCTTTGACATCAGCTGCATTATTTGTTGGTATGATTATCGGTAGTACAATATTAATAAATACCTCAAATCAAAAAAATGCAGTAAGAAGTAAATGGTTTTAATATAATGATTATAAGTTTTTTGATTTGATCTCTCTCCATATTAAATGATACTAAACATAAAATAATAGCTGGATACAATTTATAAATGTTCTCAAGCTTTTTCTAATAACCTTGTAAGAATCTAATAAGATAGCAATATTTTATGACAGAATTTTATACCTGAAGTAGAACATCATGTTGCATTCAAGCATGAAATCTTTCCTTTAGATATCTAACATTAATTAAACCAGTTTCAAGCTATAATTTGCACATTGGAAAGTCTAGTTTGGTTTTTCAAAGTCAGGCAGTTTTTTCGCTATTTTGTAAGAAACGAGATTTATTATTCTGAAGATGTGGCATTATCATACATGCAAAACATAATTTTTGCATGTTCCTTGCTTAGATGGTGGAGCTGCTGAATAAAACTTTAGTGTGTCTTTTTATTTTCTTTTGCAAGTTCTATGCCAAAATACTGATTTATATACAAGATTAGCACAGCTTCCATGCTCAAGGGGTTTATGTAGAAAGTCCTTCTTCTTCAAACACTCTCCCACTGTCAAGTGAAGAAATATAGAAGTCATTTCTTAGCTCTTACTGGAATAATCCTGGGTAGCTGAGTGTGGAGTGGTGTAAGAGATTCTCCTTTCTGCTGCTGTTTAAATTGAAGAGGAAAAAATAGGGAGACTTTTCTGCTCAGTCCTTTCTCTTTTCTCTTCCTCTCAGCCTCCCAGCACTACCAGATTATTGCACAGTTGCCAGAGGCTCCATGCAATTTCAAAAGTAGGAAACTGTATTTTTTCTTTTTTATTTCTTTACCCCAATGTTATGCCATGTGACACTGTTTCAAACACAAATTCGGTTTCTATGTTTTTTTCTGATTTAGCCAGTTAATAACTGTGTCATTGGCCCAATTGCCAGTTATTTGACTTGGTGTAATAAAGTCTATTTCCATTCAATCTGTTGTTATTCAAGACTTTACATTCAATTAATCAAAATCTACTAAGTCACTGTGTCCACTTTAAAATCTTTCAGGCAATTAATTTAATTCCAACAATTTTATTATATTTTCACAATAATTCTTTCACAGAGATCCCTGAAGGGTCCATGCAAAGTACTTTGATTAAACTTAATCTGAAGATAAAGATGGGATACTAAATTCTGATCTTTTGGTGCAGTAATTGGAAATTCAAGTAAGGATAAAAACAGTGAGTCAAGTCTTTTGTTCCTGTTTTTACATTCAGCAATGGACAAGGGCATTTTAAACCTAAGAAATCACAAGATAGCCACCTACAGTACTTCTATGTACATGGATAATATGTTTAATATGAAGAACCTCTCAGGTCCTTATCTTTGTTTTTATTTTATAATAGTTGTATAAATAGATTTACTTTATCATTTATTTTAACTACAATTTTTAAATGCAATCAGACCCTTGTTTAATGGGTAGGTAGGTTGATGCAAGTCCAGTTGTAAAAACAGAAGTGTAAATTTAGTTTTGATGACCTTGTTCTTTAGATAGGCAAACTGGGTCTAGAAATATGTATCAGACTTTATATAAATGTTTAAAATGGGTTTTAAAAATCATAAAAAGTTGGACTTTTAGTACTGAAGAAAATGTGTGTTCTTGTTTTCACCAATAGGATGTGTACACGTGCATTGGTCACACAACACAAACTGTGTGAAGAGAAATATTGTACATTGCAAATTAACAACATTAAATAATTTCTATTAATTAATTCTATTTAGTTCTATTAGAGGAATTATTACATACACTATGTGGATTTATTTTTTTTTTAATTGATGCCCTTGCTGGTTGTGCTAAAATCACAGGATCTTTTTCTAAACTTTTTCTAAAATATTTTATCTAAAGTATTTGGTAGTAAAGAATATCACTCCATTTGAATTTCACTGATATTTGCATGAATCACACAAAGCAAATAGCCATTTTATTAGGAGTAAGAATTCAGTAAACCCTTTTTTTTTTAATAAAAAGCCTGAAGTCAAATTTTTTATATAAAAAGCCTGAAACAAAGCATTACATTTGAAGCACTTGCCAAAATTCCATGCAATTCTGAAAAATATCAAGATAGGAGGATTTTATTTATTATATTAGGTCTCATGTAGGTTGTGAGGTGCCTGTGAAGTTACTCGGTGTCAGAAGCTGAACATACAATAAGAGCTGGAGTTCTTATTTGCTTAAGAACTAGATGTTTGCTCTGAATACCATAGTTTGAACACTGATAAGGGTGAGGAAAAGTTTTATTGTTCAACTTAGCTGAATATTGGTGAGAAATAAGAGCTAAATATTTTTTGGGTCATATTATCACAGCTCGGGGCTGTGGGAGGAAAATTCTGTTCTCAATAGCTCTGTGAGCCATACAGAAGAAAACCCTGCAGGAGATGGAGAATTTGACAGATGTATTCCACTTTCTACCTACACAACAGAGGAATTTATTCCTGCTATAATGTTGCACATGTCAATAGATATTCCTGAACATAAGAATATCATGATGCAGAAGTCACAATAATGTAGCTGTAGCACTGGCATTAACACATTTACTGTACTATTTTTGATTAATAAAAGACCTCTATAGGGTTTTAAAATCAACTACATTGAGCAGTCCAAGACTGAACATCATTAGATGTGAATATACTTCTCCCTGAAAGTCAGTGTTATTTATAAGCCTTTGAATATATCTTCCAGAGCTGTGAGGTTTGACTGGACTTTTCAATAATTTATTTAGCAGTCTGGGAACACCCTGCTTAATAACACCTCAAAAATAGAAAAAAGGTCTTTGATGACCTGATAGTTTCTCTTGCAGAATCAATTGCATGTGAATAATTTGTAATAAACTGTAATCTGTATTACGAAAGTACTAATTCTTTTCCTGCCCCCCATGGTTTTACTCTGAAGTGAAACCCTCATGGATCTCAGTCTGTGTTTGTCTCATGATCTTCCTTTTTTGATCTGAAACATCTCTTTGAATCAATTCATAGGCTGATATGCTAAAAACATTTTAAATCAAACATGAGATGAAATTAAGTTTTCTTTTCTGCAGTAAGTACTTATGGATGGAAGTTCAGGACTTGTTTACTCAACTTGAAAAAAAGCCCAAAAACTTTTGCCATTTATCTTGCCTGTTAAATGAAAATGGGACATACAGATTTTTGAAAACTCAGAAGTGCATTAATGACAGATTAACAAAGTATTGAAACTATATTAGTGCAGCAGAGGCAGACCTTTGTCTCCAAGACAAATTTATTTTTTCCAAAAGCATACAGAATTGTGAGATGGCAGAATTTGTTTAAATGAGATGTTGGTCACTGGCCTACCCCTGAAAATTATTGTCTCCATTGATTAAAAAAGAAGTCAACATCTCTAAGACTGAATATAAATGCATAGCCAAAAGAATTCTCTTTAATCTTTTTTCTTTGGTAGAGGTATACTGTGGAATTGCAATACCATGGTGATTGATGAGGACCAGCTACAGAACACGTATTAGTTAGACCAAAGAGTCTTGGTTGAATGAATCATTTAAAGCCATAAGTAGCAGATTCCAATGAACACAGCTTATTCCTGAAAGATTGCTTCAAGACAGGATTCTTTATATTTCTGAAGATGATGGAGCCTTGAAATTCCAATTAGATCCCCCAAACGACTTTTAAAATATTTTTTCATGTTAAACATATTGCCTTTTAAGAAGAGCAAGAGATGCATGTAGAGCATCCTTATCTGGCCTATAGCTCACAAAAGAAAAACAGCCCCTAAGGATAAATAAAACTGGCATCAGCTGATTTTCTTCACAGCACAGAGCAAGAAAAAGGAACGAGTGGAACACACAGAATTGCCAGGGGAGAAGTTAGAGCTGCTTTCACATTTGCTTGCACTGCCCCAGAAGTATTTTTATCGTAGATCATTTCTCACTTCAGTCTCTAAGGCCAGCTCCTCTCCACCGTGTGTTAATGTGTTCAGCACTCCCCACAGTGTATTTAACTAGGCCAAACAGTGTTTGCCCTTGAAGAGCTGCTGTTGGAGCATTCCTGCTTGTGGAGCTTCAGCCTGCAGGATTTTGTTGTGCTTGATCCATCATGCTCTGTGCTATGGTGGAAACGTTATGGAAACAAGAGAGAATGGCTCACAATTCACAATAGTGACGTTGAAACCAGCTTTCCCATCTTCTGGAATCGTGTTCAGCTTAGCTATATAGCACTGAAATGGGAATGATGAGCAGCTTTCAGCCTTTTGTACGTCTGCTGGAGAAGAGGGTTTCAGCCACAAGCTTCTAGGAAACCTGTCAGCCCATCTGCAAGGAGTTTTGGGCTGTGGGGTTACTGTGGTGCTCACCTGCTGCATGGCAAGAACTGGGAGCACTGTGCTTAACTGTTACATCTTGTTTCCCTTTAGATGTTGACACTACAGCCAGGATTAATGTTAATTAAAGTTAATGCATGATTTTAACTTTCTACAATAGATCCTTAACACAAAAAAAGGATCCAATAAAGTAAATGTTCAAAATGCAATAGCTAAGAATTTCTATAACTAATCACATGGAAGTGTTTGAGCTGCAAAGCTGTCACAGGGTTCAGGAGCAGTGTCAGATTTTCCATGTTATTTCCATGGCAGTACTAAATCTCTTATAACTATATACAGAAAGCTTTGTTTTCCAAGTGTGCTTGCATAAAAGAATGCCTTAATTTTTGGTCACTGTGAGACACCAATTGCATCTGTGCATACATATGCATACAGTCTAGGATTGCCTGTGTACTGACACTTGGAAATTTAAGAAAAAATGGAAACCCATGTTTTGCATCTATTCCTCTAGCTATAGAAAACCATTTTTTCAATTCAAATAAAGCGATTTTATAGCTTAAAATTCCAAACTTTCCCAGAAATCTACCCTAAGAGAGCCATTCACAATGTAACATACTTAGGAATGGAAAGGCTTTTGATTGTTTATGGGGTGCAGTTTGCAGCTGGGGAGGTGTTGGTAGCAGGGGAGGGGGAGCATCTTGCAATTGCAGCCCTGAGTCAGGACTCTTTTTCTAGTAACTAGTGAGTGTTTTCCTTGGTTCTGACCCATGAGTTTCCTCACTCCTCTGCCTCCCCTTTTCTCTTCTGTCCCAGTGGTTGTGTGGGGATGGAGTGGTGAGCAAGCACCTGGGTGGGTCCCACCTGCTAACAACAGCCCTGGTCAGCAACCCACAGACAGCAATTTTAAAATTCTTTGTCATTTTAGTCATAGGTATGGAATCTGTGTAATTGTTAAGTATTTTTTCCCTAATACACACACAGCATTATGTATTTTCAACTATTAATTTTCAAGGGCTAATCAGTAATCCAAAAAAACTTACTTATCCAATAGCTACCACATTTTTTTACCTTTTCTTTCTGGAGTATAATAAAAATGCAATTTAAAAAATCCATTCTTTGCTGTTTTACATTGAGATTCCTGACTGTTCTGCTCAAGATAGCAGCCTCGTGCTTTAACCTTTGTGCTGGCACATTAGTCTGCTCAACCACAGCTCCAAAAGGCTGGATGATAGCCTTTTTATATGGCAGGCAGTTCCATTTTTTAGCAGATATTTCCCATTTCTCTTTTTCCAAACAGTTTAGCTCAACTCATTTTCTGCCAGACTATCAGTGTAGCAGCATAAGGCAGTAATTATTTTTAATTAAAAGACAGGGCTACCTGCGGTCTAATTTCAGCAGAATCCAATTGTGAGAGAAGAATTTTAGTGGAATCACACATTTTTTGTATCTCAGAGCTAGTAAAGTGAGTTAATGTAATTGTCATTGATATGACATTAAGATGTTAGGGTTTCCAGAACTTACACTGCTGCAACACAGAGATAAAATATGAATTTAGTTTCCTAGTGTGCTGTTGCCAAGTTTTCAGCAATAAGTAGAAGAGTACAAAGCACACATGCAGCAAAAATTCTTGTTAAACTTTTGCATATGATATTTGAAACCAATCTTGCTTATAGTCAACTGCTCTTCTAAAAATTGTATACAGCAGGTATATTGGTACAGTGTATTTTACATTGTAAACATTAAAATTACACTCCTCTGCTTGTTGAAAAAACAATATTTTGTTCTGCTGAAGAAGTTCCTCATACCTATTTTGACTTATTAGTTATATATTGAATATCTATGTTATAGAATAGAATAAGATTATTTTTGAATTTTGATTAGTGTGACTGATCTTACCAAAGAGGGTTAATAAATATCAGAGACTATAACTTCTATAACTTCTAAGAGTACTTTTCAAGCTTACTTTTAACATAACAAAAATGATATTTTATTTAATTTTGACACATGCAGTCATGATTCCATAACCTCATCTAGAACATAAAATTTAGTGTGTCTACTCAAACCCAGATGCTGAAAATAACTATAGATATCCATCATAACCTTAGGGTAAATCTGAACTAACAAATCTTAGTTTTTTATTCACAAAGAATTATACTTAACTACTAACTTTCTTGAATTGTAGTTCACCTTATGGTTCCCATTTTTTAACTGATTTTTAAAAATTTTTTTTTCTGAATTTTTCATATTAAACATTCAAAGAGTTGGGATTTAAATTCAATGTATAAAAAGTTTGAAAATATATGGAGTATGGCTCAGATCTCTTGCATGTATCTTAGTATAGAAAGTTACACAAGAGAAATATTTTTTTTCTGCATCTCAGAGAAGGCACTACAATTCATTTTCACTTAGAAAACTAATCAGAAAAGTGTGATTTAAGTCATGTTTTCACATTTAAAAATAAAAACCATGCAATATTAGTTTTACTGGTAGAAGATCTGTTATTTAAATATCACATTTAGCTTGATTATTTCAGGATAAAGTCTTTTAAAGTACAAACTAAACATCTTAAAAAGTGTCTTGACCTCCACAGAGTTTCTCCTTTCCAAATATTTCTCCTTGATACTGCTTCTCTCACAATCTACCATCAGTATTTTACCATAGCCAAGAAAAATCAAATTATTAGTGAGGGCCTTTTAGTTTTCCCTTCCCTTCCCTTCTCTTCCCTGAAACTTCCCTGAAACTTCACTTCCCTGAAACTTCCCTTCCCTGAAACTTCCCTTCCCTTCCCTGAAACTTCCCTTCCCTGAAACTTCCCTTCCCTGAAACTTCCCTGAAACTTCCTTGAAACTTCCCTGAAACTTCCCTTCCCTGAAACTTCCCTTCCCTGAAACTTCCCTGAAAATTCCCTTCCCTGAAACTTCCCTGAAATTCCCTTTCACTTCCCTTCCCTTTTTTCTTTGGAATTTTTTCCCCCCATTAGAAACCTGCCATCTGTGGCACACAGCTGTTTCAGAGAGCAATCCCAATCAGTGAGCAGTGCACAGGCTCACACAGAGCAGTCACCAAGGAGCAGCACTCACCACTCTGGGCAGGCTGATGCAGATGTGCAATGCCCTCTGACCCCCAGAAACTAGGTGAGAATATATTTGACAGTGGGGAGAGAAAGCCAGCGAAACCTCAGGAATAATGTCCTCCATAAAACTGTCAGAAAGAATTGAACAGCCTTGCATCAACAGACCATGTGACCAGAATTAACTTGGCCCAGAATTAACTACTTAGGAATGTCTTTGTTATGATTTCAAATTACAGTTAATGCAGTGTTAATTTGGCATCCTTTTGGATTTTTAAAATCAGTAGGTGCTTTTGCACAGACTTTTGGAGATGCATTACTGCACTGCTGTACTTTGAAAGCACTTGTGGGACCAGATTTTTGTCATCTGTCCTAGTCACTTATTTGTGGTGGTTCCTAAAAACATGGTGGTGGCTTAGTATAAGACAGACCATGACTTTAAAATAGACTTTCTTGAGATTGCCAGGTCCATTCAGAATGCTGCCAGTAATTGCCAGGAGCTGGGAACTGAGAAGGATCAGAGGGGATATTGTTGAACAGCTTCGAGCAGACAAGGCATCCCAGATGGCTGCTCCCTCTGGGAGCACAGCACAACACAAGAAAAGCTGCAGCTGTAGAGCAGGATCCTGCTGCCATTCTGGGACAGAGGGATGCCCCTGCTGCAGTCCAAGGCCACCACCTAGCACCTATGCACCTGCACAGCATCCTCCTTTCCTGGCAGCCTTCTGGCTGACCAGGTTGGAAATGTCTCACCAGTGTGATGGGTCTTAGCTCAGAGCTCTTACTGAACAGTCTCATCTCAGCAGGGATTGTGGTACCTTGGTGTTGGGAGCAAGGCACTCTCTTCTGGCTCCCATTTCTCACCAAACCTGAAAAAAGCCTGGCTAATGAGTCCAGCTGCTACTGAGCTGAGATTATATTCCCATAAGTCTTCTGCTTCTCACACTGAGCACTTGCAGTAGCTTTTGCTCAAAAATACATTCCTACATGCTCTAATGTCCTTTTGTGTTCTATGGCAACTCTCTTTGTGCCATTTCTTCTGTGTCTGTGACCAGAGTCATCACCATGGCACAGAAATTCTCTTTGTTCTTACATCAGAGATTAATTTGTTTCCTAAAGCCTGTGCCATGATTGAGACATCACTCATTAAGAACCAGAGGTCTGCATTTTTGTCTCCTCTCAATAGGAACTAAATTGTTTTCAGAACATTCAGCTGAAATCCGTACTCTTAAATTAGGTCGTTGCCCTAATAAATCCTTCCTAACTATATATCCAGAGATCTGATTAAAATCCAATCTATTTGACATTATAATTAAGCCTCACATCTAGTTTACAGTTTTATAATTACAGCTCTGCATCCTGAGAAAGATCAGAGGTCTCTCTTGTTCAGCTGAGGGATAGGAACCGTTCTGCTGAGAGCATCTGAGGGGAGGCAGGGCTGGTCTTTCCACATATGTCAGAGGTAGATAAATGCTGCTGAAGGAGGCCCTTGCTGATGAGCAGATCTGCCCAGACCTGCAGATGTGTCCTGTGGGAGCCATGGGACATTTGGAATATGAGGCAGAGAATGGGAGGCTGATTTTTCAGTGTGACTTAGCAAGAGAATGTCTGTGACCAGAAACAACACAGGCTGATTCTTTTTTATCAGTATGGTATGATCCAGCTCTACAGCAGACTAATGTTGCCCTTATTTGTCTAATTTTCATATGATTCATTTTCCTAGCCAGTTTTTGCTTTTTCATGCTTCTGAAATGCAGGGGAGGGCACAGGAAAAGGGGAGAGCTGCTCATAAAACCTCAAGGTTTTTGTGTCACTCTGAACTTACTTAAAATGTGCTTGGAGGAGATCGAAATTTGTGCTTTTGCTTCTTCTGATAGCAGTGAGTAGGAAGTTATTTAGAAAGTAAGCAGAGAAAACTGAGATACAGAATCACTTCTCCTACACACCCCAGCAGAAGAGAACCCATCTTCCAGTGAGAGGCACAAAAGTCCCCCACATTTTCCTTGTTGAACTGCCACTGGTTTCTCCTCCTCATTCAGAAGTTTCCTTTAAAGACCATTTACCTACTTGCTTACCTGTTAACCACCTACATGAAAAGCAGTATTATAGTTTTCACCAACATTATATTGTTTGGAGTAGGTGTGAACAAGGACACATGGGCAGGGGAAGAAGAAAAAAAAAGAAAGAAGCCTGGTATTCATACTGTGTCCAATTGAAAACAAAACATCCAGGTGTCCATTTCAGCTCCTCTGTACTTCAGCTTTCCTTTCAAAGCATACCAGAGATTTCTAAATCATCTTTTCCCCAGGTCCTTCTGTACCAGACCCATAGTCAAAAAATTTCAACAGAAACATCTTTAAAAGAGAGAAAAGTTTTACCAGATTATTAACTCAGAAAATTCCTGGTCATGGTAGAAAGACGATTTTCACATCTGTTATGTGGCAGACTGACCCATACCTGGTTGCATTTTAGGTGTCCCAGAGCCAGTGGTTGTTTGCATTTCTTGTCTGTTCAATTCAATTGCCATAACTCAGGTTACATAGCATCATTTTGTTAGAAGAACCTTTACCTCTGCATTGCACAGCAGGATGAGGATCATGCACTGATCAAATATTTTTCCCATCCAAACAGATGGTGTGCTACTCTTCATTACCCTGGGAAGCTTCCCAATTCATCCTAATTTCACTCTTTTCAGTGTTAAAAGAAAACAAAAAAATAAGAAAGAAAAAAGTAAAGCTAAATAACATTATAGTTTGTTCTCCAAATAAACCCATTTGTCAGCTTTGGAAATTATATTGCTTTTAGAAAGCGTGGTTCTTCCACACATAGCATTTTTATTTGATTTCTGCTCCACTATATACATCTTCAAAAATATTAATATATTTTCTTGTGCTTTTGTGATCAGTTGCTTTAGTGCCTCCAGACCTCCTTCTTAGTGAATGTGAAAAATTTTGTAAGGCTATTTTGAGATGCATTAGGAAATCTCAAATAAAGCATTTTCTCTGCTTTAACATGATATTGCTGGTTCTGTTTACCAAAATACTGCATGTATTTAGGTGTTGCACTGAGGAGAATGGGAAATATTCTCTTATCAGTGCCTTCTCCAGTTGAAATCTCATTTCCTTTTCAGTGCATGCAGTGATGCCCTTTTGTAAATGTATTTCTAAGTATTTGCAATTCTAGAGTTATCTACCCTTTCTATCAGGCAAATATATACTTCAACAAGATATTAAGTGCTTCCTTTTCTGGTGGGAATTGGTTGCACAGACATATACATACTTCTAAAATTTAGCTTTATTTCCTGTACATGGTAAATCACTTTCAAATTTTATTTTACAACACAGACTAACCAGTACATAAAATGAACCTTGTACTACCTCTGTGATCTGCAAAATAATTTGTGATAGGACAAATAGAGTCTGTCTTGTCTATTTTAATTGGTAACATGCACCCCTTGCTCCATGAGAATCAACCCCATTTCTTTCTTAGAGATTGCTCTATTTTTCTTCAGTCATATAACTTGTAATTCCTGGGGTGTCCTGTGTAGGGCCAGGAGTGGGATTTAATAATCCTGATGGCCCTTTCCAACTCAGCACATTCCATGATTCTCTTTACTTATTCAATTTCTGTTTCCCTCTATGAGGCATGAATGAATAAAATTCACGTGTTCTGTTACCTTCCTACTACAGACACAAAGTTAAGGTAATGTCATCTAAAAGGACCATTTGTCAAAGCTTGTTGTCTGAGGTCAGCTCAGTTTCATTCAAAGTCACCCTTTCCTACTGGGAGCCCACGAGCCAGTCACTGCTGTCCCTCTCAAATACAGGTCTGCACAGCAAGATGGCAATTAAAGTTAACACAGGGAAGTTTGATCTCCTTGTTGTCATTTGTCCTCCATTTACTCAGATCACTCTGTTTCTCTTTTATCCTACTTTCTCTGTGTTTTAGTGCATGTGAAGGAGCTTTGCCCTGCAATTAAGCTTGAAAGAACTGAGAAAAAGGATATTTAGCTAAGTCAATAATGATTCTTTCTAAACTCTATTCCCTCCGTGCAATTAATTTAACCATAGCCTGCTCTGAGAGGCTCAGACTGAGACAATTCTTTTTACCTATTGTATTTTGCAACCAGGAAAACATTTACAGTTGGTTGTATTGTGTTTGTGTAGGCTCTAGGCTTTTTTTTCATATCAATACTAACACTAGCTAGGCCATTGTCTAAATCTCTAATTCAATGGGACACTAAAATTTTATATATAGAATTATAGAACTATGAGTGTGTGTGTGGGTGTGGGTATGAGTATTTTAAGTAAATAATTAGACTCACATAACTTGTTCTAATAGTGTTCTAATCTACTGGTTTATGTAGCCCACCTTGTTTGACAACAACAGATACACATATTCTTGTAAAAGTAGAAACTAACCACACTTACTACAATTATGTCACTGCTTGGAGAGTCAATACTGGCTTCTAAAGTCTGTCTCACCTATATCTATGTAACAGCATCCTGAGGAAAGCAACAGGACACATGTTCAAAAAACAGGATTATTTGGAAGAAAAAACATGTTTATGATTCAGTAATTTCCTGCACACTGACTGCTGAAGTGGAGTCCACAAAAATGGATTATAATGGAAGCACACTGCACAGTGCCTTCATTTAGCAGTTATAATTTTTCCTAAATACTAAAATGCTGCATTTTTAGGGAGAAAATGTAGCAAAGGTGGCAAGACAATGAGTAAGTCCTCAGTGCTAAAGCTTTGTGCACTCCTACCATTATTTTAAAGATATTTATAGCTGAATTTCTATGGGGAAAGCAGCTATATATAAAGCTAGATATAACATGTGATAGAGAAATAAAAGAAGGAAGTATGTAAAGTTAGGAAAAAAACCTACAAAAATTACTTTTAAAAAATAGAAAAAAGATACTAATAAAGAAAGTGCTGGTACTATTTTAAACACACTGTGTATAATGTTTTTGCTATTTATTCACTTTCAGAAGTCAAAATGGTCATCTAATTAGTTTCTCCACTATCTGATAAACATTTTTTAATGAAGGACTGACACGCAAGAGGACTAGAAACATTTTATCTAGCTAATGAGAACAACAAATTAAGCATAACAGTCCAAGTGTAAAATAAATCCAGTCACTGGGGTCAAGTGCTCCCTGTATGCACAGGATTTTCAAAGGGGTTATAACTGGGTAATTTCTATTGTGTTCTATAATGAACATTTTAATGCAAACCTTCTTTTCCTAATGATATTTCTTTATATTCATTAACAAAATCTTGTGAAAAAGACAACCGTACAAAGTCAGCATCATCCTGAGGAAAATGAAGCAGGAAAGAGGAAAGCAGGAGAATGAGTAACATGTGAGCAACATCTAGTGGCTAACATCTCATTATGAAGCCTGGAGCCATTGGGCATTATTTTAAGCCTATTTTTTGACACTGAATGTTTCTGTAAGGAAGCAAAGCATATGAGGGGAAAAGGCAGCACTGCCTGCTGGTGCAGCCTCTGAACCAGAAGTTCCCAAGAGCTCCTCTTGACTCTGTCTTCACCTCAGGTAACAAACTGCATTTTAAGGATAAGCCAATACCTGCTCATGACTGTACTTGAGGTGCACTGGAAAGGAGATGTCACACAAAGCCATTTTTTGTAGTGTGCACTGCAACACTGTGACTCCATTTCTTCAGTGGGCTGGAGCTTGTCTTTATCAACCCTTTCCAGATGTGCAGTAAAAACAAGTGAGTGTAACACCCCATCCTTGATTTCTGAGGGAAATTTTCATTTTGTCTGGGCAGTTGCTGAACTCACATACCAGCCACAGGTTGTATGAATGAGGAAAATAATCTTACTATAATCTTTTACTCTAGTCCTTCCTCTCATGCCTTTTATTCATCAAAGACACAAAACTGGTAATATTTAAAAGACACAGACATAGATTATCTAAGGATAGCTGTTTTAAAGAAATTTCTGATTTCTTCATACTGCCACAGAAACAGGCAATCAAAGTAATCAAAAAACCCATGATCTTGTCACCTCATCCCACTGGAGAAACTGCAGCTGTAGAGAATGAGAACTCAGTGTTCTTCTGCCTGGCAGGGGGAAAAAGTCAGTACACAACCATGAATATTTTTTGCACCTTATAATAGAAAAACAATATATTGAATATCCACACCTGTCCAACCCTTAAAGCAATGTTAAAAGAATATAGTGGAAAAAAAACCATAGTATGCTTTATGCAACTATGCTATGCTATCTCATTTCAAAAATTTTCCAGATGTACTCAATAGCTGATTCTCCACCTATAGAAAGTAGGAAATATGAAGTACAAACACAGACATCTCAGCTAATAAAAATCTGGAAAAAAATTGCTGTTGTCACTTCTTGATTGAACCTTATGAGGTAATTATGGGTGCATAATTTATTCTGAAAATTTATGGGTTTTTATCAAGAATGTTAGCTTTTCCTACACTTTGTCATGATCTCATTCACAGTTCCTTCAAGCAATCATTTTCTGTTTCTGCTGAACCAAATCCCACTCCTACAGATCTGCTTACATTTTTTCTAGCTATATGCCAAAAGCCTTCCTTTAGCAAGGTTTAGCTAAAATTGTCATAAAAATCATGTAACTTCCTTGTTTAAAATATTTGATGTTTAAACCATATCTCTTACTTACCCCTTTTTGAGACAGAATACTGCTGTAATAGGAATGCATGTTGGAGTACATTTTATAATGTTCTTATCTTCTTATATTTTCAGTGGATTACTGTTCACAGCCTTGTCACTGGAGTATTGCCTTTGTCTTCAGTTAGAGAAGATCCCTTTTTCCTTCTCTTTTTCAAATCCTCAAAGTCTTGTTAGAAGTTGACAAGCAGCTCTGTGAGGACTGTGATCTGGAGGGTCAGCACACAGTTCTCCTAAGAATCCTGAGAAGTCTCTCCCTGCAGTTACATGAGGGTGCGTGGATACAGAAGACTACATGACTCATTGACCTTTTCCATATTATGGAGGCCTTCTAAAATAAAAGGATTATAATAGGTGCTGTCAAAGGACACAAATTGGGCACTAAGGTCAGTTCCTGTGCAATGAATCTGGAGTCACACATTCATTTTGCTGGGTTTTGATGTACAGAAACAGACCTGTTTGTCAGACACTCTTTCTGAATGTCCAGGTTGTATTCCAGTGTTTGTCAGAGTATTTTTCATAGCTCAGTGGGACAGCTGAACACCAGTACCTATTCTATTCCCTTGCAAATGCTGAAACCACAAGAGAAACAAATAGCAATGAGACAGCAGAACAAGTTTGGAGGCCCCTTGTGCAAGACATGACTCATAAGCACAAAGCTGGACAGATTGCCACAGGTCTCACTCATTAGCTACAGAGAGATATTTTGTGGAAATGTACACAGTCATTTTAAAAGTTTCTTCTCATTTAAAATGCAAAGGCCTCTCCCCATGCTGCTGAGCCCATCACAGTTTGGCAAAAACACACTTTGGAAAATACACCCTTTAATTTTACAATACATTGAATACAACACCTTTTATTCCATCTTATCTGGCTTTTGAGAAAACAGCTCTGCTTGTCTTCAACTAATAAAAGTGATTGAAAAGCTATTTAGAAACTTTCCTTGTTTCTTGTTGCATGTCCTCCTGGCAAGTTTTAAGATGGGACCAGTTGCAGAAGACATTATCAGGTGACTTCACTAAACAGTTGTCATGCCCATGACAAAAGCTTTCCCAAGAAAAAGGAAAATACTTCTATATTTACTCTGAACTGTGAACTGCTATCTTTCAACATCCCATTGTATCATGAATTTAAAAGGAATAACTGGGAATGTAGCAGGTCCATTCTGAATGGGAGGCTGTACAAGATGACCTCCACACCACCCTTCCATTTCTTTAATTCCATGAAACAATCCCACACTGATTCTCCAGGCTCATGAATCAGCCCATAAAGGAATCTAGCTAGAAGCAGAATTCAGGACCTGAACAGACCCCCAGAACTGTAGCTTCCTTCATGGCAGACCCTCAGAATACATCACCTAATTGCCTCCTAGCCTCAGCTGTCATTTTTAGTCCTTTATAGAAAAGTTCTGAGTGAACTCAGAAATGGACTACTCATTTTTCTGCAGGCATCTGTCAGATCTATGGAGTTTAAGCCATATTGGAAGGCTTTTTTTAAAGGGTCAGCAACCTTATCAGGCAGTGCCAAAGAAATATAATCAAAGACCAATGACACTAAATTGCAATAGATTCTAAATTACATGTTTTGTACCTTCAAAAGGTGATTCACAATTTTCTAGCTCCTCAGCTGACATGTTTAAAATTGGTACTTCAAAATGTCTGCCTTTTAACACCTACCTGCTGACCTTAAACCTATTATTTGTGCAAAAGGAAAAAAAGGGAAAAAGCAGGAGGGAAAAAGAAGCATTGACTGAGGAAAGACTGTGGTAAAATAGCAGGATAAAGAGAGAAACAGAAAAAAAAAAAGTAGAAATGTTCAAAAACATCACAGGTAAAGAAAAGAGATAAAGCAATTAAAATGGAAAGATAATGGGGAAGGTGAATGGAAATGCAGCAAAGCTAATGCAAGAAAACACTGCCTTATTGAAGATCTTTCTTTACTAGAGGAGGTACATTTCTCTCTATGTATTCATGTTCTGTAGTTAACACCAAGGTGATCCTTTGAGACAATATTCAAGCAATAGAAAGATGTCTTAGTTTTAGTCGCCAGTCTTAGTTCCTATTATCTGTGTGCCTTCACTGGTCTTTTTTGAGCCTGAATTCCTTGAGATATGACAGAATACCCAGAAATTATTTTTAGGGGATTTATTCCTTGGAAATTTTACCATAAAAGAAAACTGGAATACAACAGGGTAGAAGGAGGAATTATGATTTTTATATCTAAAAGGTCATGATGTCATGTACTTCAGGAGAGTCCAAGATTTAAAAAGAAAGGCTTGGGAAATCTTCCTAATGTGTATGAGTACTTGATGAAAGAAACTAAAGAAGATGGAGAATTACTCTTCACAGTCATTCCAGTGAAAAGTTGAGAGACAATATGCATAATTTAAAATACAACAAATTCCATTTAGACCTAGGGACTGCCCAGAGATTGTGGAGTCTCCATGATGGCTGGAGATAATCAACTTGCAAGACCAAAGAATAAGAAAGACAAGATTAGATACACTCAGTGTGCCTTTCCAACCTCAATGATTCTGTGATGTTAAGAGACTGGGATTTGTGTCTTGGGAGAGTCCTGTTTGGAATGAATAGAATAGAATAGAATAGAATAGAATAGAATAGAATAGAATAGAATAGAATAGAATAGAATAGAATAGAATAGAATAGAATAGAATAGAATAGAATAGAATAGAATAGATGCTCAGCTTTGAAGAACCTTATTTTCATTAAATATTGTGCTGATATCACAAATCTTTAAAAGAACAACCAAAACACAGGGATTCTATCATGCTGGCATTTACCTAGATCATCGCTGGAATCCTTATGATTACTACTATTTGTGTCACTGATAGTAGATTTTTGGCACCAGTAGAAACAAGGTTCTTAGGTTTTACCCTTATGGATCAGTTCATCCACACTCTGTTGTTTATAAGTGTAAGACATGCAGTTACCTAATCAGAATAAAGACCTATGAAGAATTAAAGCATATTCCCTGGAAAAAGAGCAGAAAATTTCCCTGCTATTCTCTATGTAATATCCATGGAGTGTCCATGAACTGAAATTATTTTCAAAATTAATTTTGGTAATTTTTTCACTAGGCCATCAGAAAGTATATCCACAAACAAAGAAAAAAGTAACTACTCTATTATTTAGTTCCAACATTGGCACAGTTAATAATGCAAGTTTCTTATCATCTTATTGTCAGAACTTACTTGCATGATTCATTTCCAGAATAAAAGCAAATCTCTTCAACCTTTGGCAAAACATTGACACAGAGTATTTCATTCCCAACCTTTACACTGATAGGGAACTGACCCATAATAAAGGCTATCATGCAAATTATTTGAAAAGATTAAGTAATGTCAACAACCTCCCTACTCAAATATTTCAGTTTGAAGTATAGTTTGAAATCCTGAAGTTTCAATTATCCCATTTACTGAGCAGAAACATTTTGGGTGCAATAATAAACTACAGTTTTGCTTATCCAGCAGTATAAGATTCTCAGTATTAGTTCCAACACAGGAGCATTTTTCCTTTTTTTGGTTAATAGTCATCTTATGCAAATACATTTGCTACAGCTGAATCCTCTTAGAAAAGTACTAAAAAAAATTCAAGTCCAGGTCAGTTATCAGTCATGTGTGTAAATACTAACTGAATTTAAAAGAATAAGTTAGAGGAAAAGAAACAGGGATTGTTGAGCTTTCTGCTCTTTTTCCTGCCATGAAAAGATAATACAGTTAAAGGGGTCACACTGAAGCAGGCAAAAGAGTGAGAGATGTCAAAATAGAGACAAAGGTAGATTGACACACTGCTGTGGTATTTCTGTATGTTCTTATTTTATATTGAAAAAGGTTCCTTTTCTTTTAGAAGGAAATCTTCCCCACACATATATTGAAACAGATGATGGTGACTCCTAGAAGAGTGAATAACTCAATCAGTTATGTGAAGATCTATTACAATATCATATGTTTTTGAAAGATTAATTCAGTGTAGGATGAAATATTTAACAGCTCTATTTTGCCTCAGATCCATCTGAGATTAGAAACAAATTCTAAGAGCTTTATCCCACATAAAAGGAAGAGATTGATGACTCATTTCCTGACACCATTTAAATTAGCATTAATATTTATCATGTAAAGGGTGTAGTAACAAACTTTGGGTTTATAATCTATTTAAATTCAATTAAATTGTCAGCTAATAAGCAGAATTAATTATTCTGCAACCATGCATCCACTCAAAGGTCACATTCCTTCTGCCATTCTCTGGAATTTTGTACACTGACATAAAATACTTTGTGGCTCCATCTATTATGAATGTAGTACTACTGTATAATATTTTCTTTCTTTAGATCTGGTTAGTTGAGAAGTTCATTATTCTAGTAAGCTTATTTTATTTAAGTCAAGAGATGATTGTTCAGGTCAAGGAACAGGAAGGTAGGAGTAACTTAAATCATGTCTCTCCTCAGTAGCTGCCTGAGAGCAGTTTAGCCACCAGGGTTGAATATTTTGCCTCCATGCCTGCCAGCCTAAAACAGTATTTAAACCATGAACAGAAGAAGCCCACAATGAATAACAAAAATCAAGGGAACTATGGTTAGTTTATGAGGAAAACTTTAAGCAATAAAACAGGACCAATTCTTTGAAGGAACAAGATTCAAATGTAAGCCCTTTCAAAAATATATCTAGAAGTTTTGGCATTCCCATTCTCATAATAGATCAATGTGGAAGACTTCTTAAAAACATTTTTCTACATTTCTCTAAGGACTTGCATCTATAAATAAGAAAAACAAACATAATTTTTGTTTTGAGAAGACTGTTCTATCCATGAATTGCACTTAGTGCAAGAAGAAACACATTTTGGATATCCAAGGAGAGAACTGTTCAGACACTGGCCTAGGAACAGCAGAAGTGGCAAAATTCCACTAAGGAACATTAAAAGGCAAAATTTCTGTCATACAGGAGGACAATATGGAGACAACAGTTAAACTGAATCCTTTCATATGAAATCTTGGCATTTTTTGGATAAAGGGTCAAGAATTCTTTAAGTTTGAGGAGCTCTGTTTTCCTAGAAATTAATTATTATTCATTCTATGCATCCACACATAGGATTTAACTAGAAATAAGTGCTGAATTTTCAAGGACAAATTATGCACTTGCATTGGGGCTAGAACTATGAAACAAAGCTTAAGCCACCATGTTATATCATTACCTTTTAGCTGCTTATGCTTCCTTCTATCTGATGGCAACTCAGAACTCAGCATGTGTGGCACTGTCCTGTATGGGTTAACCTTGTAATAACCACTCTCCCAGGGGGAGAGCACCCCACACTTGGATTGGGACTTCACAGAGCTTTGTTTATCTCGGTGATGACTCCAATCCTTGCTGCAAACAGCACAGCTGTCCCTGAAGGCAGGTACTAGATTTTCCATAAAGCTACTGACTGCTACCATAAAGCTTTTGTGCACCTCCTTTTGTGGGGTCTGGGACACTGGGTGACTTTCAAATGAAACCTTGAATTCAAAGGTGGGGAAAAAGCAGGAAGCTCTCAGTAGCCTGTAAAGCACAAAAGCTGCACCATTTTCTGATGTAGAAATAAAATACACTTTCCTCTATTCTTGATGTCAGATCTCACCAGCAAAAGAAAGTATATGCATGGCAATGTGTTAAAAGTCACAACTTACATTTCAGTATCTCTGGTTTCACCAGATATTACCGAGTTTTGATACTCTGTCACTTCTCTTCCTGCTTCTCAGCTGGCTGTGGCTTAAAGAGACATAAGACATGGTTGGTTGGGTTACCCTATCACTCAGCTGGACCTTTACAATGTTCTCTGTAAATTAATTTGTTCAATTTGGAAGGCTGGCTGTATAAAATAAATGTGTGCTGTATAAAATCACTAGTTCTATTAAAGCAAAAAAGCAATACTGTATATGAAAAATTCTGTTGCAGTTCAGGCAATGTAAATTATCTGAAAGCCATTAGGGTGTTTCTATTTGAAGGTTATTGTGCATAAAATGCATTATTAACTCACTAAATGTTATTGAAATGTACAGTTAAAATAATGTGATTAAACGACAGTGACTCTAAGCTCAAATTGTCCTTTCCATTATATAGTTTTCTTTCTTTAACAGACTATAGAAGTGTTTAGTTTACTAGCAGGAAAAATTTTCATTACAAAAAGAAGGTTTTAGTTTTTTCTCAGCTGGAATTTATTCAATCACGGTAAAATCTTTCAAGCATTTAAAGAATAAAGGTTAAATTTGAATCAAAGATATTAAAATATGTTTCGGCATTTTTAATCTACTGATTAAATGTAGATGTTGATGGTAGAACCTGATTTGTGGAAAATCACAGAATTACAGAATCATTTATGTTGGAAAATACCTCTAAGATCATCCAGTCTGACATTAACCCAGTACTGCCAAGTCCACCACTAAGCCATGTTCCTCAGGGCATATTTACACATCCTTCAAATACCTCCACAGTGACTCCAGAACTTCTTTGAGCAGTCTGTTCCAATGCTTGACAACTGCTTTGATGAAGAAATTTTTCCCAATCTTCAAGCTAAATCTTCCCTGGCACATCTTGATGCCATTTCCTCTTGTCCTACCACTTGTTTATTGTGAGAAGAGACCAACCCCCACCTCACACAAGCTCCTTTCAGGTAGCTGTGGAGAGCAATAAGGTCCCATGAGGCATTCTCAGGCACAAGGAGATATCCTCAACACACAAGGAAAGCAACAGACCAACAGGGTTGTTGGACCTTGCAAAGCTCTACCTGCATCCTTGTAGTAGAAGATGCTGACAAGCATAATGTCTGCTTTAGTACCAGGGCTGAGCAAGCATCCCTCACACCTGTGACTGGCAGTATACATAAACTGCAGCCAAAAACAGAGCCATGCAGGTGAGTCCTCACTGCACCAAAGCTATTAGGGGCAACATCTTGCACACACACTCTTTTTTGCCCTGCTTTTTTGAGATAAGGGAATCTGAATGGTGACAAGAAATGTATGTTGCAGTTCCCTAGGTGGGTCTCTTCTCAGGATGGTCAAGGAGTCATTGCTGCAGAAAATATCTTGGCAGAGACTTGATTCATTCTAGAAGAGGATGCAAAGGGTATTCAGAAGTCACAGTTACTACACGTGGGCACTCTGGCAGCTTTTAGGAAATTAACAAACCTCATGAAAACTTGGTCTTGTTTCTTTCCATATAATCAAATCTTCAAAATCCCCTAACTTCATTTTTCATTTTACTTATCTCCTGCAAATCTTCTTTAGCAAAACCTCTACTGCTTGCAGAAGATCAGGTTTTTTAAAGGATGCAAATATGATTTCTCTACTGATATATGACCTGAATGTCACCATTGTATTTATTCAGGTTTGTGTTTATATTGGGGTAGAACTAGAGAGAACTAAACACAGACCTGTGTCCTGTGCCACATAAAACAAAGCAGTGTCTGACTCAATGATCTTACATTTGCAAATGTGACTCTGTGGAAGACATATATGTTAATACATAAAGTCAAAGAGGCAAAGCCTGGAATTTCTTGTATATGCTTGAATAACTCAAGTAATACAATTTCAGTGATCTATGAAGTATCAATTCACAAGGGCTTTGAAACAAATCAAGTTCTTTTAGGTCACCTGGGAAAACCCACTAAGTTTTACCCTGATCTCTGCAGTAAAACATGAAATTATGGAATGAATTATTTACAGCTTCATAGGTCTCCATCTGTTCTTATTTTCCAATACTAACATTGTACCTACACTTCTTTATACCTCACTTGATCTGGTATCTGTCTCCCATTCTTAATAATTCACTTCCAGCTTCATAATCTGTTAATAAGTAGCCAATTCCCAAACTGATGTTTACAAGGGCTCTTCAATGTGTACATAAACTACTGGCTAACCAGTAAGTAAAGTTTTAAATTTCTAGACAGCTTTGAAATCATTGGTCTTATTTATAATATTGTTGTAACAGCTGTTAGGCATCTGAATCTTGAGAGTTGGTGGTAATTGTATAATACACTAGTCAAGAACATGTTTTTTAAAATCAAAATTGTATTCAAAACCAGCTCAAAATATGTACATATTTTTATATTAAGACTTGGAAAGAAATATAGAAGCTATTTTAGTTGGTTTTGGTGTTACTAAGAATTAATTAGATATGAACAACATTCAAGGTTAATCTCATCTTTTTATTAGCTCTAATTTTCCCACTCTTTCCTGACTGTTAAACAGGCCACTTGCAACAAAAGATCAAAGGAAAAACTAATACTTCTTTCAAGAACAGTACGTACTATACATTCATTGAGTTTATCTACTTAAATCAAAGCTGTTCACAAATGACAGAAAGGAAAGCAGCAAAAAGACTCTTCATCAAAAACAAGCAACAGGGAATGACAGATTTCAGGTGTTCAGTGGAGAAACAACATGCCATTTATTGATGTTTTTAAGCATCATATGTGGAAAGTCAGGTGTCCTGTTCCTTTTAACCTAATCCTAGTTAAATATATGCAAAAAGTCTGATTTTGGGCAAAGGTTCAAGCCATTGTACTTAATCTGAACTTGTTTATTCAAGGAGCAATGAGCAGCTGCTAATACTGCTGTGGTCTCATGGGTCAGCAGGCCACCCTTTGTTGCTGCTGGCTTTCATTGTCAGCCAATGGACAGCAATATCCCTGAGGAAAAAAGAACTTACATTCTTGGTTTTTTAGGATATCTTCTAGTGGTTGTGCTGCTTGCTGTGTTTCACTGCAGCTATCACTGCAGTGTCGTGCACTGGGGGATGTGTATTTCACAAAATGCTTGTTCCCAGCACTGCTGCTTGAACTGGGCAGTTTTCACCTGTATGTTTATTTACTCCAGAGCTGTCTCTATGCCTTGGTATGTAATTTAAATTATATCATCTTCTTTTCAGGATCTTGTTCAAGATTAACTGTTTTAACTGGCATTATCCAGTCTGCATGGACCAAATCATACTAGACAGTCAGTGCTCTCACAGATATTAAATGTGGGGGTTTTTTGTTTGTTTGTTTTTTAATATTTGCATAGCAAACCAATTTACTTTATATTTATTGCTTTACTTACATATGATTCACTTTTCACAGTGTGATAGGGAAAAGGACATAGAACAATTACAAATCCTTCAACCATTTAGCCCAATGCCACAAATTCCAGTCTGAGAACTTTTGGGATAGGTAGGTTTAGAGTTGCAACCTCTTGGACTGAAGTGGATGAACCAGCCCTTCATATTCAGGTAAATTATTTTTATAACAGAGCCTTTTCAGGCATTATTTCATTGTCATACTTGACTTTTTGCTCTTAAACATGTTGATACATGCTTTTGTCAATGGATATTTGGAAATGAAAGGCACACTATCCAGTGCTTTTTTTCCCCCTGTGATTTTTCTTTCTAGCTAAATCTTGAGTCTTAGGAAGTCATGTTGTGTATGCCACCACTGTGTGTTATAATATCGAGAGATACATTCAAAAATTTTGGCAACATGAGAGAAGGACAAACTTTAATACTTTTCTCTCCATTGTTAAGTATATGTTGGCACAAAATTATTTCTTTGTATAGATGAATGAAGATATTGTTTTACTATGTGAAAAATCATATTCTTTCACCTCTAGTCCAAGGAGAATTGAAATATTTTTAATACTGCAAGGCTCAATTCATCCTAATGTGAAATATCTTCTGCACCTTAAAGAGGATATACTATTAATTCTGGTTTTTACATCTTATGGATCCCTCTCAATTTCTCTGTTCTATCAGCTACTTTCAGGAAATTTAAGCAGATATAATGACCTCTTCTAATTTTTAGATTGCCAGAGAGGTACAGCATATTTGTATTCTTTTTTTTTTTTACCATAATTAATTGATTTTTTTTTTTTTTTGTCCTTTAGTACTACAGAAATAATGGGAGCATACAGAGGTTATTTAAATTTCTGACATTCATAAAGATCATAAAGATTATAGGTAGCTCCAGTGCCAAGTTCTGTCTTTAGTACATCACTGTGTGGAACTGCATGGGGTGTCTCAAACAGAGCCAGCCAGCAGATGGATGGGGATTTTGCAGTTAGCCAAGGTTAATCCAAAACAAGAACTGAAAAAGATTTATACATAACAACAGCCTTGGAACTGGCACTTGTCACCCCAGCTACTCACTAGGATGAAGTGTTTGCACATGCATGTAGCCAGCTGATTTTTTTTAAATTGATGCTACATTGCTTCAAGCCAATATCACCATGTCACAGAGAAAAGACAAACCATTGCATTCTCCATCACCAGTGATCTAAATTACTTGTATATCATGTGTATCTTTATGGACAACTTCATCTTTACACAGATTTTACCAAAAATCTGGTGAAAAGAGTAAAAATATTCTTCATTCCACATGGGGCATTTTTTGCTGTTGTTGAATACAGTTACTCTCCCAGTGAATAACAAAAAATGTAGAAAAAATGTTCAATACTTTCAATTTTAATTAATTTACTGATTAAAAGACCTCCCTGTCTGTAGGCACCATTCATTTGGAAAGAACACATGAAAACAGGTTTAATAGCACAAATTTAGATAACACACTCAGCAATTGTAAAGTCAGTTCAAGCTGCTTTGAAAGAGACAATCACTGTCTCAGTCATGGTACAATAAGAATAAAGATTTTAAAAAACCACTTTGAAAAGGAAAATAATATCTCTGATACATTTAGAAGTATTACCTAGTTCCAGGCTATTTTAAAACAAGCAATTAAAATTTTTGTCCCCTATATATATATGTAGTTATTCCAAATTAGTTTATAAAATGGATAAAATAAATCACAAATCAAAATACACAAAAAGAAAAGTGAAGCATGAATAAAAGGTTCTAATTTGAGAATAAGGGTTTGCTGATCAGACTTCAATGAGAAAATGAATTTAAACCTTATCTTGCTAGTTAGCTATTAATAGAATGTAATTTTTTCAATAATTACTGTATATAAGAAGTCTAGATCAGTGATACCACCTTTTATTAATTGTGAATGAGTCCCAATCAGGCAGTGACTTGAACATGACAGTCATATAGTCCTTGAAAAATGGATTTGCATATTTGCAGAGATTTCACAGAGCTGTTTAAAAAATCAACACAAAGCCCACACATTGGAGTGAACCTGAATGGTGGATAAATACAGAAAAATTATGATCCTTCTTACTTACAGTTAACAGAAGAAGCTAATTTAACTGAGTAAATAATTTACTCATCTTCAGTCTTAAACAGTCTTGGTAAAATGACATTATTTTCAACTCTACAAATTTTAGAATGGCTAGGTTATTGAAGTTATGTTTCTATTCCCATTATAACTGTAATAACCTTCTCTTACACTCAGCAGTTTTATCTGGCCCAATTATTGCTACAGTCTGTAAATACAGCCCTTACATTTTGCCATCAAAAATTACAGTGAAACCTGCATGGCTAAAAAATTTATGCACTGTAACTTTACTGAAATGAAACTGTAATGTTGCCATAAATCTTCAGTATTTACTATGAAAATGAATGCCCATATCATTTACATTTACTTTTCATATATTTTTGTCTAAAATGAGAAAGAACAGAAACCTGTGAGGTAGTCATTTTACACCTGAGTTTTTGGAAAGAGAAAATTGTACAAAATAGATGATCTGTCTGCAATCATAATCGCTACCTAAATAGATTATTCAACTGCTAATTAAAGGTATTGAAAGCTGGGAATGGTAAAGCATTAGTGATTCTGTAAAAACTACCACTTCTACTAGAAACTGTCATTCAAACTCAGGAATGGGAAGACTCAGAGGATGCATTGTGAATGAGTTTTATGAAATCAGTCTTGATGAGAAGATATGCACATTGGAAATGATGAAAACTTAAAAGAGCATGAGAAAACTAAAAAACCCTTGAAAGTATAATATCTAATGAGACTTAAAATATATAAATATCTAATATACCTGAGTGTGTCCACATAACTAAAATATAATCATTATTTGATAATCTTTTTTACTTTAGTGGGACTATAAAATATATCATCTTCTAGGATATCACAGTATGCTTTTGGAGACAGAAGTTCAGGTAGTGCATTTCTCTTTTATAATATATTAGCTTACAAAAAATGCTTTTTACACCTATTTTTCACCACTGAGCAGTACAAGATGGATGGTTTGTGTTTATGGATGCAGCGCTCCAGCTGAAATCTCATGAAAGGAGAGCAGAGGGGCAGGATCCCCTCCCTCCCCTGCTGCCCACTCTGCTTTGGATGCAGCCCAGGACAGGATTGGTTTCTGGGCTGTCAGTGCCCATGGCTGGGTCATGTCCAGCCTCTCATCCCCCAGCACCCCCAGGTCCTTCTGGTCAGGGCTGCTCCGGATCTGTTCATCCCCAGCCTGGGTTGGTACTTGGGATTACCCTGACCCAGGTGCAGCACTTTGAATTTGGTCTTGTTAAACCTCATGAGATTCCCAAATATCCACTCTTTGAGATTGTCTCTGTCCCTCTGGATGCCATCTCACCCTCAGGTGTGTCAACTGCACCACTCAGCTTGGTATTGTCTGCAAATTTGCTGAGGGGGCAGTCAATCTCTTTTTCTATGTCATTAATGAAGATAATAAATACAGCTGGTTCCCCACACAGATCCCTGAAGGACATCACTTATCACTGGTGTCCATAGGATTCTGAGCCTGTGACCACTACCCTCTGGGCATGATCACTCAACCACTTTCTTATTCATCTTACAGTTCACCCATCAAATCCTTCTCTCTCCAATATGGAGAAAAGGATATTGAGGGGGACTCTGTCAAAGGTCCTACAGAAGTCCAGATAAATGACATCTATAACCTTTCCCTTGTCTGCTGATGCAGCCACTCCATCAGGCTGATCAGCCAGGGCTTGCCCTTGGTGGAGCTGTGCTGGTCTCAAATCACCTCAGTATACTTCAGTCTAAGTTCTAGGAGTTCCATGATATTCCCAAGCACAGAAGTGAGGCTGACAGGTCAGTAGTTGCCAGGGTCCTCCTTTCTATTGATAATGAAGATGTACAAATCCATATATTCAAATTCTGGGGCCCAAAGGAATTACTTTCTCCCCCCTGCTTGGTGAGTGTTGGTCAAGACATGTTGCTTCAACATGTGAGCTACTTTTGTATTATAACAGTGTATATACTGTTATATTCCTCTTTTTCAGGAGTACTTACAATATCAATCCAGAAGCCTTAACTTCTCTGAAAATAATTCACTTTTATGCCAGTCAGAAATTTCAGGAAAAGGTAATAAATTCATTTATTGTCTTGATGGTCTAAGATCATTAAATAGGGAGTCTAAGCTCCTTTTGTGTTTCTGGACTGTCTTTGTGCTCCTCAATAATTTACACACATACAATTTTGTACTATCTTTTGCTACTTGTAGATTGTGTTTAAATTACTTTATTTCACTCTTGAATTTCAATTTCAGGACAAATCTCATTTTTCATTAAAAATATATTGAGCTTGCTCGGGTAGAAAAGCAGCAAAAGGGGAAAACTGACAAATAAGAAATGTACCTATTTAGGAGGGTAAAAATTTTGAATGAAGATATTGATAAATTGTTGCACATACTATGCATCATATGCATATTATTTACTGAAGTAGATCATCCTAAGAGAGTGTTTGCATTTGAATTCAGCTCAGTGCTTCATTTTATCATGGAGAGGAGTAAAGAGGCTTGTCTAAAACAAGAAATTATGTAAGACAAGTGTGTGCTTAAAGTTTTGGAAGGTTTGATTAGTCTTTTTGTTTCTTCATTGTTCTTGTACGTTTGTCCAAATTTATGAAGGGTTTCAAATGGATAGTAAAAATACATGAAAAACAGGAAAAATGTAGGAGAATCTAAAGCAATGCAAATTAGTGTATTTTTAAGAATTCAAAAGGACTTACAAATATTTACCTTAACTGTGAAAGTGACCTACTTTTTTTTACAGTTGAGTTTAAACAAGCAGTATTTATAATTTATCAAGGAAAAAAAAAAAGAGTGCATATATTATTATTATTACTTACCACCTTTTCCAAACAGCCTCAAGAAAAAGGAGAGAAAAGAAATTGCCTGAACATCAAGGTGTTGAGCCAAACAAGAGGCACAGGGTGTCAATCACTTGCACATGGATGATGGTGCCCATCAAGTTTGCTAGAAGTCTTTTCAATCAGAGGAGAAAAATCAAAGCCTTATAGGGATTGTAAATTGCATGGATTTCCCATTCTCATGAGCTAGCTCTGGCTTGGTGAGTAAATCCACAGCCCATGAAAGGTTTCTTTATATAAATATCAATCTTTTTATCCGTGGTGCATGAAACGTACCTAGAAACATAAAGTATTAAAATCATCCATCAACAGCCCTATAGCAATCAAAAAGGTTTCATCACTTTCTTCTGTTGGTTGGCTTTTCTAAAGGCCAGATAGAACTTGGCTGGATATTCATATCTCAGAGAAGCTGTGGGCCATTAACCATGTCTCCTTATATAAGGATTTGTATGAGAAAATCTTGACATTTGCACTGTCAGGAATAGCACTGATTGAAGCATTTCTCTTTCATTCCTAATATTTTCTTGACCAAGAAAGGACAGATTTTTAGAAACAAGGAATTATTTCTCAATTCCCTGTGTTTTTGAGGTTTTTTGTTTCATAAATTTACTGTTTCTCAATTGTGTAATAGGGAAGAGAAATATTACCTTGTTAGCATGTCTCTCTGTCTGATAAACAAGTACAATTTGATGTGTGCTAAAAGAAGTGTGAGAGAGAAAATACATGTAGGTAAGCAGCCATGTACTCATAAAATGAATTATTTCTTACAAAATAAAATTGAGGAAGTGAGGAAGCTGAATACAAACTGCAAAGTTTTAAATTCAATCTCAATAATAAAAAGATTCATTCATTCTCTCCTAGTATTTCACTCATTCTGTAGTTCAGAGCTGAAAGGTCAACACATTGCTCACCATGTCACAGTCTCTTCTACAGAATAATTTACCACACCAGTAACTAAAAATATAGATCAAAGTATTTGAAGATAGTCACAATTATCTTGTTCCTGTGATTGCTCATGTTTGACCAAGCTAATTACTCCTTGTTTCTTTACAGATTTACAGTAATTGCCAAAGTGTGTTTTTAGAAGGATAGCTGCCAGAAGGGCAGAATAAACAGCTCAGAGAATGTTAACAGGACTTCAAAACAGCAGCTTTTTAAAGGGGTATGACATGTCATACCAGAGGATCTGACTGGTGCATCTTAAATAAGAGCAGGGGAGTAGGGCTGGTAGTTTGATTTTGTCATTTGACTTGAAACTGATGGCACTGCTTCCATCCATGGAATAAAAAACCATACATGGCCGAGATCACAGTATTTATGATTCACTGGAAGGAGTAGGTGTTGCCCTAAAGTTCATTTCAATCCTTCACTGGCAAAATATATCTTTATGTACAGCCATATCTACAAGTTAAAAAAAAAAAAAAAAAAAAAAAAGACTCATTTTCAATTGCATATATTTTTTATGTTCAGTAGGCACTTGATTTTAAAGAGCAACCAACTGATAACATTTTGTATAAACCCTGGAAAATATTTGAGGATGACACACCTAAATCATGCTGAGAATGACACAGAGATAAAATTGATAAAAGCTTTGGTGGGAAAACTAGTTAATAGCTTACTTCTTCCCACTGTAAATTAAATACAATTCCAAATTTCTTATTGCATCAGCTAAAACATATTGCATTATCTTTAATTTTTAATATCAGATTATCAACATTCATGAAGCAAAGTGTTCGCAGTCAAAACTTCATCAAGGAATTTTTTTTTAAAGTAAGACTGTAAATTTAAAAATCTACTAACTTCAAAGACATTACTCTTTCCTTAGACATCCATGACAATAAAAAGAAGTTAAAGCTGAGAAGCATGTTCTTTAAAATGTGTTGTTTGTTTTGTCCTTTAAACAGAGATACTGCTGAAAGCTGAAGCAGCATAACTCTTCTAAACCTACATTCTCTGTTTCCCAGCAATACTGAGTAGATGACTGGTGTGACATGGTAAAGAAGGACATTTTTAGAATTTAATATTTTAATATTGTCATTAGTAGAAGTCTCCTAGAAATTGAGCTGCTGCTATTACTTAAGCAAAGAAGACTCTTAGAAACAAATCCATAATATAAGTCAAAACATAATATGGATCCAGCCATGACTGAGATTTAAAGGTGATCCATCTTAATGCAGTAATTTGCACTAGGAAATTCCTGACCAATCCCAGCCCAAGGTTATGGGAGACAGATCCAGCTCTACCTGCAACCTGATACAGTTTAAAATCACTCTTTGAATATCCTCCAAGTCTGTTGGCCATTACGGGTGAAAGCACGGAAATTGATGATTTTTGTTAAAATATTCAAAAAGCACTAGACCAGAGAAAAGAATTGAGAACAGCAGAAAGCATGACTTCAAAGATTAATGATTAAGCAGGTAGGATCAAAAGAGTCATTGCTGTCAAGCACTGTTCAAAGGACTGGTAATGTTCTCCATTCAGTGACTTCATCTGAGAACTATGTTCAAATTTCCTGTTGAGGACCTTCTTTTTGTCACACTTTGACCACCCCATTTCATCCAGCAGTGAGCCAAAGAGGAAAGGAAGTGAAAGATGTGCTCTGAAGATTCAGCAACTGACTAGCAAAAGTCCATTTGTGTTCAGCCTTTGTGTTCACTACAGAGTGATATTCTTGTGATTAGTTGATTGCTTATATACCTCTTATAATTCTCAAAATTCCAATATTTTGTCTATCATATCACATAAGAAAATTTGCTTTATTTGCCTCGTTATCTGACAATTTTTACAGTTTTTCTAATTCTGCAGGATACACCTAAAATAAGAATCTCCTGTTGCCAACATCAAATTTGTATTGACTTCACTTTGCAGAAAGGTTATGAAATTTTATGGTACTAAAACATTTAGTTAAGCACTCAGCCTCCAAGCACTGTCTTACAGGTAATGTGAATTACTTTCTTCTGACATATCAATGATTTTATTCAGTTTTCTTGGATATCATTAACACATTTAAGTGCTATAGCTAATAATGAAATCCTAAGACTGGGTGTCACTGTGCCACTGGAAGTACTGATCAATCAGTATCTAGGCAGAGATGAAGCCAATTTACTTTAATATCATCGAAAATGGTCTGCCTACACAAGATGTATGAGCTATTTAACAGCTTAAATACCCCCTCTATTGGATTAGTGCATTTTATCTGTTTTGTACAGAAGGTGCAGTGCAGCAGTTTCTGAAAAATCAGGTATAGTATTTAGTGATATTTTAATACCTTTCAGAAATCCCACTCTAACAGAAATCCCAATTCTGATCTAATTAGTCATGGGAATAAAATAAATGTGGGAATGATTTTCCATTTTTAATACACTGAGCTCAGTGAAACAGTGACAGTAAGGGTAATGGGGTGAAACTGCTCATATTGCAGCTTTCAGAGGATTCCTTTAATGTGACACTTTTCAGCTAGACCATGCAATTTTGTTGATAGCATTGTATTACTGTGACTTTATTTATTTCAGAACCAAGAAAAAAACAAATGCTTATATTTTTTAATGATTTCTTCCTTGCAAAGAAAAATGCTTGCTATGAATGAACACCACATTGAGACTATTCATCATGTAACAGCTACAAAATATGGGGGTTTTTCTCCAGGCAGGGTTGATCTTGTACTGACATTGGTTCTATAACTTGATGGAAAAACCCTTCAGGAGTCTTGCTCTTGCACATGGTGCTGGAAGATTTCTTTTCTACTAAGCCCTCACTGTCAGCAGATCCTTCCAGGGTTGCACAGACAATTTACTCTCTGGGATTTGAATAGAATTGCAAAGGCTATTCTTTTTAAAGCAGAGGTAGAATAAAGGAGTCCCCAGATGAGGACAATTTAAGATAGCTTTCTAATTCTTGGAGTGAAAATTACATGAGAGAATTGTCTCAATCATGTCCTTGGATTTAACGTTAGAGTTTGAAAAAACAGTAAGCATCTCTTTGCAGTATTCATGTTGATTTACAATAGCACCTGGAACGCTGGTAATGATCCAAAAGACTGAAGTAAAACAAATATTGTGATGGTATTTTGAAAGAGAGAGAGACAGGCAAGAGAAATGATCTGACAGGAACATAATCAGCACAAGAAATGAAAGTACAAAACCTTGCCCATGGGGAGGAACAGCCTGATGCTGTATGCTGGGGACATCCAGCTTGAAAGCAGCTTTGCAGAAAAGGCCATGGGGTTCATGGTGGACACCTGTTGAATATGTCTGACCAAGAAATTGTTTGAGTCTCCATCCATGGAAATATTCCAATGTGTAGCTGTGGCCCTGAGGGACATAGTTTAGTGGTGGGCTTGGAGGTGCTGGGTTAATGGTTGGACTCAGTGATCTTAAGGGTCTTTTCCAACATAAATGAATCTATGAGCCCATGATGTGCACTTGCCACAAAGAATCCTGATGATATTCTGGGCTTCCTTAAGCAAAGCACTTCAAGCAGTTAAAGGAGGTGATCCTTCCCCTTTATTTAGCACTGGTGAGGCCTGTCTGATGTACTGGGTCAAGTTCTGGGCCCCCAAAGACTGTGGCAGTGAGGACAGAATGAGATATCTGTGACTGCTCAGTCTTGACAGTAGGCAGCTTAGAGGAGATCTTAATATCTTGTATAAATGCCTCAAGGGAGGGCAGAAGAAGATGGAGGCAGGCTCTTTTCCATGGTGCCCAATGGCAGGACCAGTGACAATGGGCACAAACTGAAACACAGGAGGGTCCCCTGAGGATCAGAAAACACATTTTTAGTGTGAGAGTGAGCAAGTTCTGGCACAGGTTGACCAGAGAGGTTGTGGAATGTCTGTCCTTAAAACTATTCTTAAGCCATCTGGACACATGTCCTGGTAAATTGGCTCAATCTAAGTGACCACACTCGAGAAGGAAGGTTGGACTAGACGATCTCCAGAGAACCCTGCAAACCTCAACAGTTCTGTACTTCTGAAAATGACAAGATTTTTTTAGTTCTGTCACCTTAATGACAGAACTAAATTCAGTTTCGTTGAATTCAGAATTAATTCAGTTATCCTGTCTTCATCTTGGAAAAAAAAAAGTATATATAAACGAAACACATTGTCATAGCTCATGTGTGTTTTAGCTGTTTGTTTCATCTTGCAATGTCCAATTCTTAAAGATGGATGTCCAAATCATGTGGATTCTTGTGGAAGAAGACAGTGGATGGATTTTTTCTCTTTAAGTCATCTGACCCTTCTAATGGGAAGACTTAAATATGGGACAGAAAAAGAAGAATTATTGAAGCTGACTTTTGGCATAAAGTTGTGTACCAGTTTTAGCAATGATCATAAAAGAAGCTAATGATACAGTTTAGAGATTGCACAAGAATGGAGGTAATGGTAAATAAAAGAGACAAAAAACTATCAAGACAAAACATTCTGAGTTTCAATATAGGCAAATATAAAGTTTTTTAAAATAAGAAAGTTTGCCATGGATAGCTGGAAGGAAATGTTGTCTCTGATTAAGCCTTGTTAAGAGTTGTAAACTTTCACGAGCTTCATTGTAACCTATAAAAAGTATATGGCATTGCTGAGTAAAGATGTTCTTTGAGACATACAAAAATAAAGACAGAATAACTGAATTAGACAGCCCTACCAATCAACAAGTTGTCAAGAGTCCCAAATGGTGAAAACCTAAAGTCAAATAGAAAAACACTAAAAATAGTCAAATGAGTGGAAATCTTAGTGACAGATTTTCTCATATTATATTATTTGGGTTGTTAAGGGGTTGTGTTTTCTGGAAACAGCACAGATTGACATCAGTTCCAGACAGAACTGACTTAGGGGACAGAAACCAGTCACCTCTTTCACAGCTGCCAAACCAACTACCTGAATTCTAGGCTACCACAGGCAGAAAGAGAAATAAAGACAAAATCTGAAAATCAGTATATACTATTATACTATTGCCTTCTCCCTACTGACACATGAAGGCAGACTTGGCTCTTGCTGTCACTCCACTCTCCACAGGTCCTTCTGCTTCCTCTCCTTATTTCTCAGGTTTTTCTTAGTCTCACACTTTTTGTACTCCACTGTGAAATCCTACCTCAGATTCTAAAAGACTTCATTCCTTACACTATTTTTTTGTGCAGGCATACAGAAAAAGAGAGTATCTTGAAAAACACCTTTCTATAAATCTGTCAGGATTCAGAAAGCCTTTGTTTCCAGAACTAAAGTTGTAGGCAAAGGTGTAAAAGTGAAGGTGTACAACTGAATTTGCAGGTGAGCCCCTTCACATACTTAATTTAGTGTTCCCAGTTTTCTCTTTTTACTTGTTTGTCTATTTTATAATAAAAAAAAACCCAAAGATCGGAGTTTTACAATGACCATGAAAACAACTTCCAGCTTATTTTTAAGTCATTTATTTTATTTATTAAGTCATTATTTAAGAATACTAATTATAATATTCTAATACCATTGGAAAGGCTGCAAAATCCTTGGCTTCCTAACAACAACAACAACAACAACAATAACAATAACTATTATTATTATTATTACTATTATTATTATTATTATTATTATTATTATTATTATTATTATTATTATTATTATTATTATTATTATTACTACTACTACAACAATAATATATTAAAAAGAAATCCTTAATTAATATATCATAATTTGTTTTATTTATATATTTTATTTTATTTATCTACACATTTACTGAAGAGGATTCAAAAGAAAAAAAATTACCAGTTGCTATGCAACTAAGCAAATTGAGTTCTGTGAATTTAAAATGCCAAATGTTACTTAACCATTTAATATAAATGTTATATATCTGTTTAATATTGTACATGAGTGGGTTGAACTGATATTGTGATTCTTCCAGGCCAATTTATTTAATCAGAAGTAATACAGCATCTCCAAGTGCTACGATTATCCCAAAGGAATAAAGCAATACTCTGATTTATAAACATGGAAATCTCAAATAGCAGCAGCTGGAGTCCCTTATGTCTGAAATGGTGACTGCAGCTGATGCTGAGCACAGTCATGGGTTCACAGCAAAAGACAAATGTTAATACATGGTAGCTGGATAAGTACTGAAGAAATCAGAATTAATAAATCTCTGGGAAATATTTTGGGAAATATATCTTCCAGTTTTGTATAATGACAAAAAGAATAATTTTCTTAATCATAACCCTTACATAAATGCAAAGAGAAAGAATATTTTAATTAGTAAGAGCACTGCAGGAGCCTGTGGCTGAAAACTGATGGTGGAAAAGTGCAAACCACAATAAATGTGCTCTATTGAGCATGTATGATCTTTAACTCTTAAACCATCTTTTCTTTTTTTTTTCAGTATTGATGTTAGATCTCTTTTTCTGTAGTGTTTAAATTGTGATAGAAATACAAGTGTACTCCTGCCTTAGACCTGAAATCAGATTACATTGTCACAGCAGTCCATGCTACTTTTCCAGCCTGTGATCTGAGCAGTGGCCAGTGTGGAACACATATGAGACAAGGTTCAGAACAAAAACAATTACACTTTTTTGTTTAATTTCCTCTCCCAGCTCTTTGTGGGAAATAAATAAGTTACTCTCTAGCTACGTAACATATAACATAACATAACATAACATATAACATAACATAACATAACATAACATATAACATAACATAACATAACATAACATAACATAACATAACATAACATAATATAACATAACATAACATAACATAACATATAACATAACATAACATAACATAACATAACATAACATAACATAACATAACATAACATAACATAACATAACATAACCTTCCTTTTAGATTGTGAGATGGACTTGGACTATGGTAGAAACCAAGTAAATTACATCACATAGTCTTTCTCTGCCCCCATAGGAGACTTTGTGACATTCCCAGAAAATTTGACTCAATTTTCTCCAAAATATCACCCAAATCATTTATATGCACTCTGGGGTCTATCTTTTTTTTTTTTTTTTTTTTTACTCACTCTCTCTCTTTTTTTTTAACCTAATCTTCCATAATATACCTGCTAGAGTCTAACTGCAACAGGAACTGTTGAAGATTAGTACTTTTAGAAATCTATCTTTTACAGTTAAATTTAACTTAATCTAAACTTCAATAGTTGTACCATGCCAATGGCTTTTCCTTTAGCATGGTACAACTATTTCACCTCCACTTTACATTACAAAATCGAAAGATTCGTTATAGATAATTTTCAAATCCACATGTATGCATATGCATATCTGCATTATATTCATTGTGATAACTTGGATGGTGCTACTCAAATAGACAATGCAATTTTTCATCATTAAAAGGATTTACACAAGAGTGGGCAGTGTATTTTCTGTTTAGGAGGTAGTAGTCTCATTCCCATAAGGTGAACATACCAGCAGTGTAATATTTCTGTTGTGTATACATTTTTGCATTGAATGACAACACATTTTCTAAAACCATACTGCACACAAACATTTATTTCAGGTCATGCTTTGGGATACACCTAATATTATGTACATGACCTGAAGAAGTCAACAACAGGCAAGATGGGGCTAGAAAAGTACAAAAACCACATCAGAGCTGACTCACAGAACTAAGCATGAAACATTTTTCTCTATGTGATGTTTGTATATCATCTTTACTTTAGCATCTACATCTCAGATTCCACAGAACTGGCTTAGACCTAACATATGAACCAGCCATGGTTGCAAACTCAGCAGCTGCCAGTCCCCTCCAGCTGGATGATTATTCTTTAGACAAAACTTAATTTGGCTTCCTGTAAAGTCCTGCATACTCTCTAGGACTAAGAGTGTTGATCTTGACATATATTTATCTTCTCCTTCTGAACAAAATGCCCTATTCAAATTCATCAGCAGTTTTCAACTCAATGTGTGAGGTGAATATGTGATTGGAACTCAAAATGTCTGTGAATACAGCTGGTAGGTCAATGGGAGTCTCCATTTCTAGCACCACTGTGTCAAAAGTAGATGCAATTTCTACACAAGCATTTATGAAAATCTTTAATTAAGATATGTTTAGGGTGCATCCCAACTTTTTAGTGATTCAGACATCCTTCTTAAATGTAGCTATGACTCTATTAACTGATGATGTTCAGCTAACTGGTGTAGTGGAAAATAAATCTGGCAGAAAAGAACCTGGATCTGGTGCAGAAAAAGTCCAGGAATTCATAGAAAGTAGAGGGGAAGAGACAGAATAGACCAGGACTACCCACTGTCAAGACAATTTTCTGTTATATTTTCTTAGTCTTTGCGTCAAGATACAGTGATACTCAGAGGTATGATATTATCCAGTGTCAGTTCTATTCCCAGTTCTGATTTAGCACAAGCTAACTAGATTTGTGTAGGAGGTTTATGGTGTTGCTGTTTGTAAACATATTATTCATGTTCTGCCCACTGAAAGTCAGCAGTGATGTTCCTGCTCCCTGTTTAGGGCTGGGGAGGTGCTATAGCTGGCACAGGGTTAGATTTTTGCCTTTGTTGCATTTATTACATTTACTTTGCAAGGTCAGTTTGGGTAACTGTGGAAGGCTTGAATATCAGGCTCCAGTTTTATAGAAAATGTATAAATATATAAATAGCTATCTATGTCACAGCTGGAGAATATGTTTAACATTAAATTTACTGCCAGCACTTCATGAATAACAGTGAATTTGCCTAAACAAATAATTTTGTATTATTATTAATACACTTTACTTCCTGCAGAGTGTTTACATACACATTGTAAGTAGTCACAGGCTATTTTCATAGCTATTAAATGAAACATTTTAAATATTTAAAAGAATAGATACCATTCTATTTTACTTATAAATTTTAAACAAAAATGTCAGGTTTTAATGGGAAATGTCCTTCCCTTATCTGAGCAGATAAATCCCCCTTTACATATTTTGGTCCCACCAGAATTTGTAGTTTACTGTAAAGAACATATATATTCAGTTGGTTAGGCACAACTATAAGTAACTCAGCAATGAGTATTACTGAAAAGAAAATTTTTAAAAATCCACTGAATTGAATCCAGATGAATCCAAATGAAACAGAACTAAAAGGGAAAGTCTGACATGGCACAGGCTGCACAAGGGGAAAAAAAATGAAGAGAAATACTATTCAGCTTTTTTTTTTTTTTTTTTAGTAGGTAATACAGTAAGTAATTCTGTGGGTGCAACCTTGTTGATTTCCCACTGAAAATTCAGATTCAAATAATTTTAGGTAGAGAAGCTTTTAGACACTACAATTCCATTTGATGATGCTTCTCTGCACAGCTTTTATTTCAAGTGTAAATAGAAGGTGTATTTTCCACTGATTCTTGTCCTGTCTAATGTGAGTATTTACTGAACATCAAAGGAAAATAGCAATATTCCCTGAAGCTGTGGTCTCAAAGGATATGAACTCTCTAAAGTGTTGTGCTTAGGATGTCATTGCAGCTTCTGCAAACATTGCACTGAATCCTTGTCCTGCATCTGCAGATTTATGCCTTAATCCATTGCTGACTTAGTAATAATAAAGAGACACAGTGATATGGCTGCAAGTGTAAAGGTAACATAACTTCCAGCTTGTTTTTCAGCTGACTTAGGGCATTTTTTAAGCAGCTGATTCTCAGAGTGAAAAGGGAGTTCAGCAGTGACCTGGACACAGGAGCTGAGTGCACACTAAAATAAGTTTCCCAACAATCCTAACTTAGGAGGAGTCACTGATTCCCTCAAAGACAGAGAGGTTGTACAGAGACACCTCAAAAGAGTATAGAGTTATCACCAACTGTATGAAATTTAACAAGGACAAGTGCTGGATTCTGCATCTGCAGCCTGCATGTACATATGGACTGGGAGCTCTGCCCTGAAGAAAGGGATCTGGGGGCCTGGGTTGACTTTTAGCTCACCATGAGTCAACAGTTTGTGCTGGCAGCCAAAAGGGCCAGGCACGTCCTGGAGTGCATCAGGCACAGTCTAGCTGACAGCTCAGGACTTGTGGGTGTCCCACTGTCCTGGGGACCCGAGCTGCCTCAGCTGGGCTGATGTGTGCAGCTTAGGGCTTCCCAGTGCAAGGAGGACATTCACTAGAATGTGCCCAAAGGAAGGCAACAAAGATGGCAAAAGGAATAGAGGGCATGGATTACAGAGTGGCTGAGGATGCTGGGCTTGCTCAGCCTGGAGGTGAGGAGGCTGTGGGATGCCCTCATTGCTGCTCAGAGCCTCCTCACTAAGGGGAGCAGACTGGGAGGTGCTGAACTCTGGTATCCACAAGGGAATGGCTTAAAGTTGCATTATAGGAAGTGCAGAGGAGCTATTAGGAAAAATTTTTCACTTGGAAAAGTGGCTGGCCACTGGAATAAGTTCACCAGGGAAGAGGTCACAACCCTAAGCCTTCCAGAATTCAAGAGGCACTCAGTGCTTTAAGATACATGGTTTAATTTACAGGTTGTCTTGTGTGGAGATGGGATTTGGATTCCTGTTTGCACAGAAAAAGTAGTTTATCATCTAAACTTAGGTAAGTCATTCTACTTAATTCTTGACTCATTTGTTTAGTTCTAATTTAGCACAGGCAAGTTCTTATCCTATGCATAGATTGTTTACCTAACTGAAAAACAAATTAACATGTTTTTCATATTCTGATTTTGTGCTCCCACAACATCCTTGCCCTTGAAAAGCTTTGAGTACTTTTCTCATTGTATACAAAGGAGCTAGTTATGAGGCTTTTGCAGCAGCAGGACTGCTTGGTTACAGTAAAACAAGTCCCAAACCCATAACATTTGAGGGATCTCTGCTGTGTGGCTATAAGCACAGTCCAGTGTTACTCAGCACAGTAAACAGGAGTATTGAGAATACATGTGCTGTGCCAAAACAGTTGTTTATATAAGCCATGCTACCTTGTACTTCCTTTTTCTTGCAGAGCACCACACACTGTAATGACACACAATTTTCTGCTTCCTTTTCTCCACTGAACCTTATGCAGAAGCCCAAGACAGTGTATTCTCTCTCTAAGTGATCAGTTGTTCCACAATTAGCCAGTGCTGGCTGTGCACTGAGGAAGACCTTTGCTAGACTCCGTGTAAGTGAAAAAGAAAATATTTCTTAGGAATTAAAAATTTTGCACATCTTGATATGTCTAGCTACTTTGTTAAGCCATATAATTGTTGTGTTAGTCATACAAGCATAGTCAGTGTCTTTTAGCTGTACCCAAAGCAATGCCAGTCTTGTTATGTGAAGTCCAGTGTCCAAATTACACCCAGGTCCTAAATAATCTGCTCATTGCAAATTTGTGTTAGTGTGTAGAACAGAGCCAAGCAAGACTGCCAGGGTGCTAAACATGACACACTTCCTACCTCTCAGTTTATAACCCTTTTCACCAATTAAATTTCCAATATAGTAAATACAAATTCCAAATTTTACAGATTTTGTGATTTTATACATCAAGAAGTAACTTTCCTTCTCCAAGTCTTCTGATAAATCATCATACTTCAGAGAATCTGGTCTAGGCCCTAAAAACAGTTCTACTGGTGAAAGCAAAATTAGCAAACCTGTTGCTAGTTTTGGAGTGAGAATATAGGCTTTTCTTCTTTGGTGGACTGGGAATATTAAATGATGTAAGCAGTTTTTTTACAAAAAAGGATTCAATTACACATCTTAAAAATATATATATTTATGAAAGAAGAGCCTGTAGATATTTGACAGTTAAATGAAGCATTCAGCCGATTTATTTACATTTTCTTCATTTAATAATAACAAAAACCGGAATAGTGTGACTTTCAACTAAAATTAACTGCTTTTCATATTAGTCTCCTTCTGAGTGACAATACAGTGGTCCCTGACCTGAGGTGATAACTTGCATGTTGTAATGGAGAGATTTTGTCTTGTCAACAAAAGGAACCAGTGTGAACTTCACCATTTGCCTTACTGAAAACAAGACTATACCTACATATCCAGTTTTATACCTTTGGTACATCACTGACTTGTTCTCTGTTTGCTTTGCCTTTTACTTTGTTTTTAAATTCTTTCAAGAGCATGTTCACTTCAAGAGCACTTGCCAGAGTATTTACTAATCATTGAACTATACACTATGATTACAAACCTGATTTCATATAATTTCATGTCACTTGAAAAGACTAATGTGACTGAGTAATAGCTGTGCTGCTTACAGTCACACAGATCTGCAAGTTCTCCTTCACTTGTGACCTCTGTCTTCAAATGCATCAATTTCCTAGACTTAATACTAAAAGCCTAGTCATAAAGTGCTCTGAAAGAATTTTCCTCTGGAGCTATCTGAGATTTTTCCCAATTAACTTAAGAAATGACTGATACTATAAAGGTCATATATTCCATCTCTTCTGTAACACCACAATGTCAGAGAAAGGTTTGCAATAGTCACATAGGATTTTTCTTGTTCTAGTATTTTTTTATGTTTCTTTTAATTATGATGTAAGAAGATTCCAGTGTATATAAGTGACAGTAGAACAGCAACAACAAACAACAAAAAAAAGCAATATAAAAAAGATTTTTTTTTCAGGGCAGACACCTAGGTTACTGATATTAGCTCAGTTCCCAAGCAATTACCATCTATAACTGCAGGTACAAATTTGGCCCCAGTACTTTTTGAACTGATTCAAGATATTAAAACAGATGTCTTCCTACAGATGCTGTAAAGGTAAGTTGAAGAGAAAACTCTTATCCTGTGAAAACCTGTCGCAGTCATATCAGACTACAGGAGACTTTCACAGTCAGCAAGGCTTCATTAATGTGGTCATATCTATAATTAATTGTTTAAGTGTGTTAGTATGCCTAAACAATCTGAAAAAATATAGAAAAAGTCAGTAGAATACTCTTTAGAAAACAAACACTGATTCCTCCCTGAGGAGTCGAGAATGGAGAGGTATGTGGTTAGTAATTAAAATCTGTCTCTTTTATAAAATGTAATGGTATTTGCATATTTCAGTATGGTTTTCTTTTCAGATTTACAGCTAAATTGTGTTAAGTCCTTCACATAAATTAGGCTTCATAGGATAGAGAAGACATTAAATAACAAAGAAAGCACTTCTTGGATTTATTTTTAGTTTAAAAAAAATACCTTGAAATACTCAGGGGTATTTCTGCAGTTGTTGCTTAAGTATTTATTTTAGGCAATCTGTGCCATATTTCACCTTTGCTTTGCTTTTACTTACAATAAGATATTTTTATTGTACCCATGTTTTTTTGTCACATCCAGTCATTCTCACCTAGCCTGGCTCTTCCTCATCTCTGGCTACTCTTCTTTGACACCACAAAATATCATCAGATAATAACTCTATTGCTAGTGACCTTCATTAGTTCTTTTCAGAGATGTTGAAGATGAAATTTCATATTTGTTTGCCAGTGGCCTCAGTTGATATCTTTTATATAGGGTTTTAGACCTGCTTCAAAGGGAAGATGAGAAAAAAGTTGTGGTGGAAGTATTTCTCAAGGTGATCTACTAGTTCCCATCATGTGTCCTTGGCACATTTACTGAGACCTGGTCACCAGATCAAGCTCTCTCAGTCCTGAAAGCAAAATGTGGCTTCCTTGGCACGTGTCAGAGATCTGCTACCAAAGCAATCTCTCCAGGAAAATAAGATACATTTTGGAAGGCTGGTATAAGCTTCCGTGGAAATCTGGCTGATGGAGAAGCAAAGATGGAATTGTGTCTGCATGACACTGCCTTATACCACTAGTGTGAACCTGGGAAGAGTTAAGAGTTCAGTAAGACTTAAAGAAATTATAGCCAATATTTGACAGGCTGACACAGCACTCAGAACAATAATAAAACACCTAGGAACAGCATTCTTTTTCCATCATTTTTAAATAAAGACTGCAAAGATGAAGTGTTAGGATATTTATAGGAACATATTCTATCAAAAACAGCACAAGGAAGGATTCTGTCACCCACTGGAGAGATTCATATTGTTACTGCACTCTCCTATCACTGAATGCAATGTGCCACACATTACAAAAACAAACAAACTCATGAGAAATGGAAAATTGGAAAAGCCTCTATTGAAAGAAAGAACAACATGTAGAAACTACTCAGAGAATTAATAAATCATATTTCTTATGACTCAAATTCACCTCTGTATGCTACATGGTTATAAGAATTCCAAGTTTCAGATAAGCACATGAGGCCCATGCAAGGCTGTGAAAAAATGCAGAAAATCTAGAGAAAGCAAGGAAGAATTCATAAGGAGGCTGTACTTCTCTGGAGACATAAAAAGAAGACTGGAGTGTCTTGTACTGGACACTTTCAAAAACCAGATGTTCCTGTTGATTTTTTTTCAGTATGCTGAGGATGGAGAAATTAGAACTTAAACAAAATAATTTGTTTCAGGTAAAAATAAAACAATTCTGAGGAAACATGTTAACTGTTTGTGCCTGCAGTGAATCATATCACAAAGCTAGAAAGGCTGTTTCAGTGAAAGTTTCCCAGCCTGTGCTGGTTGTGGGGAGCAGAATGCTGATCAGTTCAGGTTGCCCAGGTCTTGTTCTTGCATTACAAGGAGTGTCAGAAAACCTACCTCAGGTCTTAACCTGGAAAAAAGTAACTGCCTGTTTTCAGATTGAACTATGAAAAGATTCTGGTTACTGCATCACAAGCCCACCAAAGCATCTGTCACTGTATTAAAGCACATCCAGAACAGTTACATTAATTTTAGAGCAATAGCACATTCTGCAGTAAGTGGGGAGAAGACTAAGATTGGGAATTACATTGTATTCCCACTTCTTAAGGAAATGAGTCAGGAGAGAAATTGATGTTTTTCTTCGGACTTTTAAAATTAGTGAGAACATTTCTGAAATCTCCATGTGCTTCTTGGCGGTAGAAAAGGTAACTATTTCTTTGATTAAACACTAATTTCAGCTTATCATATATCTTTAATCAACACAGCATTTAATACAGATCATTTAATTTCTTGTGAAATTATTTTGACATTATTTTTTTAACGTGTGTTGACAGAAGGTGTTATCCATCAGTCTGTCAATGTGATATGACAGAGTAATTTCTGTCTGTCTGCAGTGAACTGAACAGGTCCTGACATGCTGGAAAGCAGTTTTTCAACTCAACACTCTGATTGAATTTAATATTAATAGCATTAGCATTCTGGCTATGCAAGGAAATATAATGACACAGGTTATTAAACTTCATGCTAGAGGGAAGAAGCTAATTGTGTGCAGAAGTCAGGAAAGAAGTTCCCTTTACTACAGTCTATCATCTCACAATAGGTTGTTGTATTACCCAAAAGTTCATTTTCATTTAGAGTATCAACTTCAACCTCTCTCTCAAGGGACAATAACAGCTGAGTCAATGTTCTGCCCTCAACAGTATTTCTATTTTTGCATATGAGCTTTTGTTTCTTAACAGTTACATTTAATATTATACAACTTCATGTGTGATACCTACCTGTTATTAATCTTTGCCCCAGTTATTTACATGGGAAACATGTCTCCAAGGATCTCTTCATTTTGGTTGAGAATGTTGCATTATTTAATGTCCCACAGTCCCAAAATCACAGGCTGATAAACTAAAAAGTGCCCCTAGTAAAGAAGAAGTATTAAATATTATACAAAGTATTCAAAAGCACTTTTTCTCTGTGTATTGTGCCATTCATAGAGCTTAATTTCTGGTGACATAAAGCATTTCTCCATAAATACTAATCAGAAATTAAAACATGAAAAGCTGTTCAACCTATATTCAAAAAGCATATAACAGTCAATTAATTTTCTTTTTACATGTAGAGACTGCTGCTAGGAAAATTCTATAGGGAAATTAAGTGACACAAAGGGCTATGTTTATAAAGAAACCTGTAAAAATACCTACCTACCTCACAAGAGTACTTGAAATCCAAATATTTACAAATTATTTGTGAGATAATTTCTGCTCAGTTCCATGTAAACAGGAACACTCCTTGTGAGTTGGTTTATCTACTGGAGGTTTGTGGGTGCAGAGAGATAAAAGGCACAGTATGGGATCCAGTTTTGATCCTTGCAGGACCTCACTTGTGCCAGCCTGCCAGCCTGAGTGAAACCCATTGATTACCCCTCTCTGGGCATGACCTGTCAGCACATTTCCCACCCATCCAATTTGTGCCTTGTCTGTCCATGAGACTGCTATGGGAAGAAATCTTGAATGCTCTTCTCAAATACAAGTAAACAACATCCACTGCTCCTCCTGTGCTGATGGAAGATATTTTTTTTCTTGTAGAGGGTGATTAAGTTAGTCTGGCATGATTTAGCTTTTGTGACACTCCTCACCTGTGTGTCTGAAAACTTCCCCCTCTTTCATTAGCTGCCAATTGTGTAGTAGAAAGGCACTTCATATCAGTTTCTAATTTGTTCAGGGTGTAGAAATTTCATTCTGAATGTTGTTATTTTCTTCTTGAGGTGACCTCTTGAGAATTACTTTCTGTCTAGGAAACACAGGCAGTGAAAATGAGTGAGCCTGATGCCAAAATGCTTGCTATAATCTAACTTTATAATTACTTTATTTCCAGGGCAATCAGTTTTATTTTCAGAATTTCTTTCACAGATATCAACTATGTTAGGCAAAAGGTGGAAAGAGGATTCTACTAATTATAGCTTAATGGCTGAGCCAAAATTGTGTTGCACTTACCTGCACTGCCTCTGCAAAGAGAATACTGCATATGCTTTCTGTGCTGACAAATCCTTCAGGATAGTGTATCCAGAAATAAAATAAAATGGATCACTAATTAATAATTCTCACCAACCTCTGGGCCTTCAGTTTTGGGAGGGGAAGTGATGAATTGTTTGCATATAATTTTTAATTGCTTATTTTTTTATTACTTTTAATTGCCCACTCCAGTCAATTAGTCAGCACAGGCTGGTTGAATTTATACTGAGCTCAGGGATCCATAACAAACTCTTGACAAACTGTTCTTGTTCTTTTCTGCTTGGTAGGTGACTAAGCAGAGACTTTAACTTACTGAATGTGTTAACAGTGAAAATTTCCTTAATTCTTTTATTTAAGAAGTCTTTTCTATATGCAGTGATATAAATTGTTTTGTCACAGTGTTTCCTTTCCATTTGCACCAAGAACATTGTAGCAGCAATAAGACTGACCAGATCTTGAACTATAAGACAATTACACTGTCAGCAGTGGAACTGTACAATTTAATATTCTTAGAAGGATTGCAAACTTTGGGTTATTCTGAAATCTGATGGAGAGTTTCTTTGCTATCTCAGACACTGAAATTACAGTCTTGAACTGCAAACTCTAGAAAGCTTGGTACACCTTGCTACAGAGAAGTCAGGCTTTTCAGGGACTACAGTGTTTCTTTTTCTGTGTGTATCAAAGCCTGTTTTATCTCCTTCATATAGCGGTCCTCAAATATTCAGACTGGATTTGCAGTAACTTCAAAAGTAGGAGACAATGTTAGCAAGAGAAAAGGTTTCTCAGCTAAAGGGAACTTTGCTTTAACTTAGCAGTTTATAACTGGAATCAGACAGCCATGGGAGGATTTACTCTGAAGGGAACTCTGGGCATCTCTAGTTCAAGCTCCTTCTCCAAGAATGTCTAAATTCAAAGCTATATTTGTTTGCTCAGGACCTCAAATAGAAGTTGAAGATCTTCAAGGATGGAGATTCCACAGCTTCTCTGATTAGTTTTCATGGTGACAATTTTTTACCTTATCTTCATCCAAACGTATGACCAACTTGCCAAGTATTTATTTGTAATAATGTTTGTAAAATTTGTAATTTGGATAATCATATCCAAAGCCTAACTGGCATTAAAAAGATGTGTAAGAAAGAAGCATTTCCATTCCCACTAAGTTATGAGAGAGGAGTAAAACAGAAAAGACAACTACTTGAGGAAGTAACTTCCTGATAAAGGTATTTGTATGGGGAAGCAGTTGTTGCTATTTAATTCCTTCTTTCTTAAAGAGATAGAGAATCCTATTGCTCTTTTAGACATGGCTGGATAATTCTTGATTCTGACTGTGTTTGCCTTCAAAAAAAAATCTGATTACAAATGAAAACTGTAAAGCTGTTGGCATAAAATTAAGTGAACAGACAATATCCAATTCATTTCTCCATCATGCCTGCAATTTTTTTTGTAACAGTGTAGGTGATTTGACATGGTGTTGATTTCCATCATAAGCCACCTTCTGCATTAAGCCTTCTCTTATCCTGTTGAGCAATACACAGGTAATGCTCAGAAAGTCATAAATTTGTCATACTTAACTTTCCCCAGGCTGCTAGTATATAGAAAAATTACCAATGGTTTTGATTATCTGCAGCCAGTCTGTTTTCTACTCTGCTGCCCCTTCTAGCACAGTGTTAAACCACCTGATCATTGAAGCAAATATTAAGCAACCAGTGATGTGACCTTATCAAGCAAATATCATCTCCCAGGAACTTGAATCTAGTAGCAGCCACAATACTGATTCACTGTTCTGAGCTTGTGCTTGGAGCCTCAAGGTTTATTGCCATGTCATATGAAGTATTAAGCTGAACATAATCATGGGGAAGTTCTGTTCATTTATTGCTGCATCCCAAGGGTGTGAATGCTGGCAGAACATCCCAATTTTATCTAGTAGTGATGTAGTTCATTGGGTTTTTAACATGCTGTTCTCACAGAAACAGATTACATCTACTTGACTAGAAATTGACTGAAGCCACCTTCTCCAGTAACAGTTTATATGTTTTTTTTTTTCCTTACAGATTTTAAATTTGAAGTAGTGATGGATCTCTTTGACACCATTGTATGGAATGTGAAAAAACCTATAGAAAATATTCAGCAGCTTGATGGATCTTAGGAGGGCCCTTAAATTGTGCAGAAAGGTTAGAGGAAGGTTCTGGTCCCTAAAAAACTTTGACCTTTGTACTGAAATTAGTGCTTCTTTCATATTCTCTCCAACTTTATTTTCCTAAACACCCCAACCTACATAAGAGGATCTAAAAGATTCACCATGCCACCTGTGACCTGTGTTTCAGGAAAGGAAAGAAAAGGAAAGCCCTGTAGTTCAAAGTGACCTCTCCTGTTATGTTTTCTCATAGTTTGCAGCATCAGCTGCAAGTCCATGTTCTTGTTCCCCCTTCCTTCCTTCATCCTTGTGCAAAAACTGTCTCCTAACTGTATTCTCTGCTCTACCAAGCAGCCATCCAGATCCTCAAAGAATGACAAATTTCCACAACACTATATTTTTCAATAGCACTGACATTAAAGAGTGGTAAAAGGAAAACCACCATCAGATTTTACAGTGTTATCTGATTACTCCCCAAAAGGGAAGACATTGTGTCCACCATTTACCACTTTCTGGTGTTCAGAGCCATCTTCCATGGTTCTTCCAACCCCTGATGATATCCTGCTACAGGGTTAATTACAAGCTGTTTGTGCTGAGCATTGCTGATTGGAAGTTGGTTTGTGCATTTCTACTGATAAAATATTGTCACTACTCAAAGTCCAAGTTCATGACTTGTTCTTAGTATTTTTGTTACCATTAGAATCTTCTCCTCAAGTGTCTCAGCAGTCTTTTCTGTGGATCAGCTCCATCCACCTTTATCCTGACAAACCACGAGCACCACAAGAGTGCCTTGTTAATAGAGACATCACAAATGGCTAGTTGCAATCCTGTTTATGTACAAAAGAGGATATTCCAAAATCACTTTTCTTTCATCCACGAGATAAAAATTAGTTACTCAGGTTTTTTTTTCTGTCCAAATCGACATCTGCTTGGAAACCCTCTAGGAATCGAGCAAAGGAAATATGGAAAAAAAAAGTGAAGCTGAAGAATCACTGCAATTTTTTCATTATATTGCCTTGGAGTACCATTAAGCTCTGACATTTCCCCAGCTGTTTACTGGAGGGATAGAGAAAATGTAACTTTCCCAATTTGTTTAACAAAATATCTGTACGGCCAAACTTTCCAAAGACAGTTTTCAACAAATATTCACACAGAATAAATACCCACAAGTTCGATGTGCCATTCTATTTAAAAAGTCTTGCCAATAGAAAGTACTCTCATGTCCTTTTTATGTTTCTCTTTTCTGGTAGATTTATTTTTAGTTTTTGGTGAATGTCACAGAACTACCCTGTAACTTGTCAGATATTCACAGAACACCTTCCCACAGTTCAACTTCATTTTTCCCAGGGTTATGTGGACAGCTTTGCTTTGGGGAGTTTGCTTTTTAGTGCAACTAGCTATGGACATTCCTATGTGTAAATTTAAAAGATCCATGACCTGATTTATGTAACACCAAGATTTGTTTGTTACTGGTCGTTTAGGGATTGGAAATTGATTCTTTGTCTCTTTATTAAAAAGAAGTAAGGAAGTGTCTATTAGCAGAATCTTTGCCTATTTTGTTGCAGAAGCTAAAGGTTTGGAAACAAATGAGAGAGAAATTGCTGGTGCATAAAAGAGGGTTAAAGTCAATGTGTGTTGGCTGGAAAAGTGCTGTAATATTCTTATATCATACCAAGCTTATCTTTCTTTTGACTTAATCTAAAATACTATTAACACCTGGGACCAATGTACTGGCAGTCAAACATATAACACTAGAGGTCATATTCTTTCTTGCCCTTCTACACAGAGTGGAGATTATGATGTTTTCTCATCTACTTGTGCAAATGCATCATTTTTTAAGTACTCAGGTCTCTCAATTCACTTATTTGTTCTCCATTCTAGCTTCAAATGAGCAAACACCATCCAAAATTGAGTTTTCTCTGTAATATTGTCATGTCAGCATTTCCTTTGTTGGTGAAATATTCTTGGGGTCCTTTTCTGGCTTTATTTCATTGAAGTTTTCCGTGTACAACTCTGCAGAAATTTTTTTATGGACTCATTCTCTATGTGCAATGAAATCACTTCTGCAATTTTTTTCTCTGACACCTCATTTCTGGGCTTCTCTGCTCAAATGTGGCTTCTCTGCCTCTCTCAGAGCCCTCTAGCTTGCAGGTTCCTCTGAGTTCTCGTTATCTTCATCTATCTGCACATTTCCCTGCCTTCTCCACCCTGGAGTTTCTTTCACTCTCATTGCTCCAGTGACACCCAGGAGACATCTAGAATCCATGCTTTCCCCTGAAGTCTGTGCCTACCAAGGTGTAATATCCAAGATAAAGGAAATAAAGGACCTGCTAGCAAACAGAGTCCTACCAGATTTTCTTATTTTAACCACCTTGACTTAAACATATAAACTACATCAAAGAATCATTTGAGGCCAAGGGCCTTTCAGTCCTTCTGCCTCTTTTTTGGGGCAGTTGTTGCCTTGACCATGAGTGCCTCTAGCGTGCTTCCAGGGGCCCAGAACAAGAATGGAGACTGCAGCTAGGATGAAAAGTCCAGAGGTCACTCTCAGAGCACCAGCAGGGAGGCACTGGGACAGCAGGGACTTCACTCTGCTCTTCCCCCTCCTTCTGCTCAAAGGCCTTAGTTGGAGCTGTGTCCAATTTTGACTGTTCAGCTTGGGTTAATGTAAATTGTAAATTGTCTAGTGAGCCTTCTCTGTCTAGTCTGAAGTTTGAAGGAATTAGGATTTCTTTAAAAAATATAAGTTATCAGGAGAGAGAGAGATAAATTGGCATTTGTGACCACCATAAAGACATGACTGGAAAAAGGAACTTAATCTACAAAATTATTTGTTAGCAGTGTGATGGGAAAAGCTCTTCTACTGAAGGATGGTGGAGGACTGAAACAGAAAGCCTAGGACAAAAAAAAAAGTGTTCTTCAGAGTTTGAGATTGACCACTGTCTGTCAGGAATGGTCTTCTTCCTTGGTGCATGGGGTTAGAGTCTAGATGATCTCTTGGAAAAGGCCGTTTCCATATCTTCATTTCTGTGGCTTCTATTAATGAAGCTGCATGAAATGAACTCTGAAAAAAAATTTTAAAATTGATTTAGTAGAGCTCCAACTGGATATCCATACACCTCAGCACACACACTGAACATGCAGCCATTTTCAGTTGGCAACTGCAGCAGATACAGGATAAAAATGAGATGTGGAATTAACTCTCCTTAATATAGAGCATTTTTAAGTTTTCTTCACCTACAGGACATGCTTAAACCAACTATCATTTCCAAAAAGAGTTGAAAATGGTTGTAACAGCATTTATTTAACCCAGAGATGAGGTATTAAACTTATATCATAGGAAATAACTGTTACAACATTTTACAGTAGCTTGGACAACCACCAATGGAAGACAACAAAATCCCAACAGGAATCTTTCCTAATAGGAACAAATAACAACTCTTTTTTTATTCACTTCAAATTCATTTATGCATTCATATGTTCATTTATGGTCTTGTAGCTGTTGCTTAACCTTGAGCAATCTTGGAAACATGCTTTTTTATTTAATGAGTATGTATGGAAGACTGAAGGCTAATGAGGTATTAATATGATTTATCCACTTTAAAAATTCTTAGTGTGAGCTATTCTTCTTGTGGTGTATCAGCCTTATCTGGTTTGGTGGCACTAAAAAGGTCAGCAGCTGTTGCATACCTGAGTCACATAAAACATAATTACAACATCAGTGCAGTTAACCCATTAGTCTGTAAAACTAATACATAAAGATGTTACTCTGAAAGAGATAAATAGCCCTGAAAATGGTTGCACCATTACTAAGAAACAGTAATGGCTTTTTAAAATACAGGTCCTTATAAGGAGCAATGGATACTGTAAGCACTGCCATTTAATACACCAGTACAGAGGAATTCATGTTGAAATCCATTTTTCTAGGCAAGCAAGTATCTTACAAAGTGTGTTACTGTTAGAGGTGCTTTGTTCATAGAGGTTCTTGGGCCATGACTTCCCTATGCAGGGGCAGTTCCTCAGATGATGCAAACTGTTGTAACATTGGTGGCTCTGCCAGCATTATGGCAGCGTGCAAGGACCCTGTCCCCATCAGTTTGCTTGCCTTGTAATTCCTGGTAATTGCCAGCACACATACAGTCTGCAGAATTAAGGCATTTGGGGTCAAGAGTGCACCAAGTCTCCAAGATACAGCATGACATGGCATGACATGACATGACATGACATGACATGACATGACATGACATAGCAAACAGACAATATACAGTACATGACTCTCCATACTCTTCCATTATCAAGAGATAATTTCAAAACAGCCAGGTAATGAAAGCAGCAACTGGTTGCATCAACCATAGACAATAAACTGGGGTCCTGTGCTCTGAATGGTGACATCCTAAACCCTCTTCCAGCTCACAGAGCAGCTCCCAGAGTGGCAGAGACACCTTCTTTCCTTACTGTCAAAGTTGCATGGCTTATGTCACCCTGCCTGTATTATCTGGACTAGAATACAAGTTTTCACTCTTTTCCCTAACCCTTAGTGAGCAGGCTTACTGCTCACTGTTTTATGATTATGAGATCCCAAGCTTTCTATCCTGTATTAGCAAAGTGATATTCCCATAAAATTCTCAGTCTCTCTGTGCAGTTATTAACATCTGTACATGTTTATCTTTTTGAAGGACTGACACAGAGCATTTTAACCTGGAAACTGCAAGTGAGCTGTCAGTTATGTCACAAAACCTATCAAAGTTCTTAGTATCACATGTCGTAATTCTAAGAGTCATGGCAAATTTCCTAAGTAGAATTGAGCATAGTGATAACAGTCAATGAATAGAACAAGAATATGGGGCATTAAGGGCATTTTCAAATCAAAATGTGAAAACATCTACACCTGTATGAATTTTGCTTATATCTCATGGTGACAGGTTATCTTTTTTCCCATACGTGCTACATGTTTGTTTCAGAAGTATTTCACAAAAAACTTGAACCTATAATTTGCCTTTTGCAATATTGAATGACACCAAATTGGGCTATTATTTCAACAAAATTGTGTTAGATACTTCCACAATTTTACAACACATTAGGAAAGTTCTGTTAAAGGACTTTGCCTTATTTTCTTTTTAACAGAAAAAAAAAATCTTTCATTTTGTGTGAACTTCTCATTTTTAGACAGTTCATTTAATTGACTGTAGTTCCCTTTACACTCTGAGAAAAAGAGCCCTGGGAGCTACCAATCAGCCTCACCTCTGTGCCTGAGAATGTCATGGAACAGATCCTCCCAGAACCTTTGCTAAGGCACAGGGAGGTGATTTGAGACAGCCAGCATGGCTTCAAGCAAGGGCAAGCCCTGACTGACCAACCTGGTGGCCTTCTATGATGGGCTGACTGCATCAGGGGACAAGGGAAGAGTGACAGGTGTCATGTTTCTGAACTTTGTCACAGTCCCCACATCATCCTTCTCTCCAAATTGGAGAGTGATAGATTTGATGGATGGACTGTTCAGTGCACAAGGATTTAGTTGGATGGTTTGATCCAGAGAATAGAGGTCACCAGCTCAATGCCCAGAGGGTCAGCAGTGACAAGGAATGTCCTTCAGGGGTCCATAGGGGGACCTGCCCTGCTTAATCTTCATCAATCACATGTTCAGTGAGATGGAGTGCACCCTCAGCAAGACCAAGTGGCACCAAACTGACACACCTGATGGAAGGGACCAGAGGGACCTGGACAAACTTGAGGGGTGGGACCATACAGCCCCCACAACCCCCCAAGTCCTGTACCTGGATCAGGGCAATCCCAAGCACAAATGCAGGCTGGGTGGAGAACAAATTGAGGGCAGCCCTGAGGAGAAGGACTTGGTTGATGAGAAGCCAAACATGAGTTGAGAGTGTGCATTTGCAGCCCAGAAGGACAGCTGTGTCCTGGGCTGCATCCAGAGCAGTGGCCAGCAGGGACAGGGAGGGATCCTCCCCCTCGGCTCTGCTCTGGTGAGAAAGCACCTGGGGTGCTGTGTCCAGCTCTGCAGCCCCCAGCACAAGGACATGGCCAGAGGAGGGCCATGATGGTGACCAGAGGGCTGGAGATCCTTGCCCATGAGGAAAGATGCAGAGTTTTTTATCCTGGAGAAGTCTCCAGGGTTACCTCCTTGGGACCCTTCAGTACCTAAAAACGGCTTATAAGAAAAATGAAGATATATGTTTTAGTAGAACATTGTGATAGGGTAAACTTTTAAACTAAAAGATGATAGATTTAGACTAGAAATAATTAAGAATTTTCACAGGTGTGGTAAAACACTTGTGAACAGGTTGCCCAGAGAGGTGGTAGATGCCCCATCCCCAAGAGTATCCAAGGTCAGGCTGGATGGAGGCCAGAGTAACCTGATCCAGTTGAAGATGTCCTTGCTCATTGCAGGGGGCTGCACTCAATGACATTTACTGGTTATTTCCAACCCAAGCAATTCTATTAATCTAGGAGTAGATCATGATGCCACAACATTGATTCAGGCTGATTTCACAGGATTTATTTCTCTGCACAAAGAGTTGATGCCAAGAACCTTTTAAAAATACCTCCAGAGCAAGTATTTTATTTGAAACATTTGTCTTTTTTCCTGTAATTATGTATTATTGACCACATTCTCTTTGTTGTAATACTTTGATTTATGGCATAGTGAAATAAAAATTTTCATGTGACTTTACATTCCAGAAAAGACCCATCAAAGAAATTTTTTTCTTTACCATTTTTTTTTTACCAGTGGTCAAGTTGGCTCATGATTATTTTCTGAGGCTCAAATATATGTTATATAAATATATTGGTGTTCAGAAATCAGGAAGGAGCTAGTCTGATGGACAAGAGTTTTGCTTGGTACACACAGAATGAATACTTGGAAGACTTCAAACAGCATATTGTAGAATGCTGCATAGAAGGGTTACAGAAGAAGAACTGTGGCTCTTTTGCCTCAAAGTATTTATTACTTGTTTCTTTCTGAAATAAAAATATCCAGATAGAGGCCTCCTGGGTTGCTTCTTTTGATTAAAAACTTCTGTTCATAAAACAAACTGAATTATCTCAAAATAACCCTCAATTTCCAAACTACCTTTGCTCCTAATGAACCACTTTTCCAATATTTTTAATTTTCAGTCATTGGTGACTCATTCTATTCATTACAAAAGTGTTTATACATTATTCAGTGTGCTTTGTTAAAGAAGCTAACTGGTCTTTATACTACTGAATTTCATAGGGATTATTTAAATCTAACCCTCAAAATTATTCATTTTATTATGTTCCCTACTCCTACCCTCCTGTGTATCTGTCTCCAGACCTTGATTCATGAAACTGATGAATGGTACCAAGAATTTAAATCTCAAGGTCATTTTCAGCAGTGCCATACAAGCACTGGGAGTAACTGCATTACATAAAGTCAATGAAGTTAATCAGGGCCTTAAAACCACTTCTGGTAATTAACATATACAACGTGTGCTCTGCAAAAAAAAACTGCATGACACTGAGAAGGATCATATAAATCAGACCAGTGCAATCACTCTTTCAAATTAATACAATTCCCAAAACAGTGCACAAGATCTCTGTTAAAAGCTTAAATAATTTCACAAGTTTCTATAGCCAATAAATACTTTCTAGCACACAATAAAAGACTACCCATCTATCCTCATGGTGTTTGAAATTTCAATGTTCCAAGATTAATTACAATAATTAGTTGAAGCTACTCAAAAATTGGATCATCTTAGCCAGGTATCAGCTGTTGTTAGTGATCTCTTGAGTTGAATTGAGTAAAATATTACTAAGCATTGTACAAAATGCAGGGCTTAAGTTTCTAGCAAACACACAGAATACATATAAGTATTTTCATACAGAATATTATAGAATTGCATACAGCTTAGTCAATAAAACAGCATTAAACATATGAAAAGGCAAAATACTTAGATTCCTTCAAAAGAACACAATGTAGTAATTTTTCCTCTTTAAATTTTAGCCTCTCAAGTCTTAGTGTAGCTCTTGTCATCTACCTGGAGAAAGAATTATAAAGAATATCAATATTCATTTAAATTTTCAATGTAGTCATACATGGAAATACATAGTCTAATGCTATGATAATACAGAACAAAAGCATTGCACAAAAAATTCTCAGAAAGTGCACACCTCAGGAATTTCCCTGTAACTCAACATGAAATATTTAACTATGCTCAGTTGTTGTTATTTTATCCCTGGATCTTCATTATGATACAAAAGCAGAGGAAGCCCAAGGAAGCAAAGGTATTTTCTACAGGTTTACCATGCATAAAAGCAGAATAACATGCAAACCTAAGAAGGAATTTGTAATTACTATTGCTAATTTTCTGGAAAGCTAAAAATGTAATGAACTTTCATTCTTTAAAAGAAATCCCAATAGAGCACACAAAATTCTAAGTATCACAGTGAAACAATGTATTTTAGTACACTATTTTCCTATAAGGTTTTATTCCATGAGCTGGAGGCATAGATTGCTTTTGCAGCCATTGAAAGCAATTCAATTATATATTTGCAGCAGTATTTACCAGCCAGCTCCCTGGTGCTCAGCAGAGTCCTGTTTAGAAGCACAACTGCTGCCTTTCAAAGGGTATCAGAGAGGTGTGGAACTTGATTGCTGAATACTCTCTCTTCCAACAATATCAAACTGTTTAAACTGAGATTCAAGAGTGGCTGAATTGACAAAGCCCTTGTGCTCTAGAGCAATTCAGACATTCTTATTTTAATTTTAGAATAACTCTAGAAGTAGGATATGCATCCTATCCAAAGCACAAAGGAGGGTAAAAAGGCTTTTAAGCATTGTACTCAATTGTCTGCAACCACAGAACTTTTCTGCAGGAAACTATTTCTCTGATATTTGTATTTGTAGTTTGTGAGAAGTATGGGGACTCCATACTCAGCCTGCCTCTTGCCTGTGTTTAATGTTTAGTGGTAATTTAAGATATCATATTATCACATCTGTATTACATCCTCATGAAATACCTTGACTTAACCTTCTCACTCCATAATACCACTCTTTCACAAAAGTTTTATGCATGATTTAGTATTTCCCCCATAAAAAAATTTGTATCCTTTCACTTTATCATTCCATTGAGGCTGCTTCATCAGCATCTTGACTTTTTGCATCATTTTTCTCCATACCCATTTTCAGATTTTGCTGAGGTACTGCTGAGAACTGTGGCAGTGACCATTCATAACATCCATGAACTGGCTGATACCCTCTTGCTGTGCACAACTCACAACAGCTTTGGTCCTTACCTATGTATCCTACATAGCAAAATCATCAATCACTTGCTATTTGGTATCACCTCTCTGTGGGTCTGTATTGCTGATCTCCTTTTCTTCTCCCCTGACTTTGATCCAGTCCAGCTTTAGGTATTAAATGAGATTTATAACAGCACAGATGTTATAAACAGGACAAACCCTGCCTTCTGTTTCTTTTAGTGTTGAATCCTTCCACAAGGGCTTCTTGCAGACATCAGTTTCACTGTATACAGATATAGAAATTTCCACTACTGGGTAATAAACAAAAAGTCAATTTCTTATGGATCAAAAGCCTTGTTTTTCACCCAGCTCTGCTAACAAAAGCAACTGAAGTGGCAAAGATTTTTGCTAGCAAAAATCATTATTTGGGAGATTTATCAGAAGGGCTCACTCCTCATAGAAATGTGGAATGCACAGAAACATTCAACTACACATGAATTGGGTGTCTTTGCATCAATGATTCTTATGCTCATTTTCTTCCCTGTGAACAGCTGAGTAAAAGTAAGTTTTTTGTTTAGGGTTGAAAGATACATAAAAACCCCAGTGAATTCCGAAATTTAAACCCACTCTTTACTCCCCACCTTTTGTTCTTCCACCTAGTTTGTTTTAGGTAAAACTCATTAGTGTCTATTTGGCACCAATTAAAGTGCAAAACATTACAGAACATAAAGCAATTGCCACAATAGTTGACTGACTACTTAATTTTGCTGCACAACTTGTAGTAAGATATGCTCTGTTTTAAGGTAAAGATGTGCAAAGTCATTATCTCCTCTCATGGGTTCTATTATAAGAAAGGGTCAACATTACAATACAATACAATAACATTCTATGAGAATGTTAGCCTATGAAATGTTTCTATTCTTTTCTATGAAATGTTTCATTTCTATAAAAATGAAATCACAGATAGGCTAACATAGCTGGAGCTCACTCCAAACCTCAGCATGCTTTACATCATTTAGAGACTAAGGACTCACACTTCCTCTGCTTAAGAAACAAAAATTAATCTGTCTTTCTGCAAGATTTGAAAGTTGTGTAGCAGAAGGGGCAAATGGCAGCATTTAATGTTCTTACTCCCCAATGGGATGGGGGGTAGAATGGGAAGAATGAAAGTGACAGAACTCGTGCATTGATATAAAGGCAGGTTAAAAGGAAAAGCAGAAGCCACACATACAAGCAAAGCAAAATAAATAATTCATTCACCATTTTCCATGGGCAGGCAGGTGTTCAGCCACCCCAAGGAAAGCAGGATTCTGTCACATATAACTCTAATTTGAGAAGACAAGCACCATCACTCCAAATGCCTCCCCTTTCTTTCTTTTTAGCCTAGTTTTATATGCTAACCATGATGTTATATCATGTGAAATGTCCCCTTGGTCAACCACTGTCAGCTGTCCCACTGTGGCCAGCTAAATTCTGGACATTATTAAAAGAAACAACAACAAAAAAAATCCTAAGAGGTTTTGGGGTAATCCTGAACTTACCTGGTTTTCTAAGATGTCTGTGATGGCTTTTTGCCATTTCTGTCAGCAATGGGATAATAAGCCACAAGTTGCAATGCATTTGCATAAAAAACCAAAAGTATTTTTATGCAGCCCATGTGCACACCATCATCTGATTTGCATCTATGTCAGTATGGCTGGAAGACATGGTAAGTGAGAGCTTCTGTCAAAAAATATATCAGGTTCAAAATTATGGTGCAGTTATGAAAAAATGTATAGAATTTTGCATATATACATACAATATGTGTACATATTTTGTGTGCTGCTCTGTGATGTTCTTATGAGAATTCTTCCCTAATCCTTGGAAAGACTCTTTGTTCAAAGCAAAATTCAAGCTCTGAGTATTCCTAGTGTTTTATATGGCAACAAAACTGTCTGTTTAAATGAAACATGAGGAAACCTTCACAGCAGGAGATTGCTGTGAAACACTGATGTATTCATCTGACATTTTCAAATATGTTGCCTGGGGTTGCAACCAACTACTTCCCACACAGTTTTATTGAGTAGTTTGTTCCTGTGTGACAAAACAGAGATAACATTCAAAATGCACAACATTATATTTCTATTATTTTCTGCTTTTAAGTACGAATGTAAGAACAAGACTCACAATGATGCTGCAAATCAATAGAAAATTCAAGAAAGTCTTTAATATCAGTTGTTTAGCCATAAAACTGTTGAAAATTCAGATGAATAAGGAAGGAGGAAAAACTTGACTTCTCTTAAAACAATGGGGGGGATAAGCATATCATATTTCCTCCTGTGTTATCTACAGCATTAACCTTTTATTTTGTATGCAAAGAAGTAAAACCATTTAATTTATAAGCATTCAAAGTCCTCTGATACCACTTTTGATACTGTTTGCTGGTATATCTTGGAGACTTGGAGCCACAATTCTGACACCTATTTTCACACATATTTGATGTGAGTCTTCTATTTTTAGTGACCTGCAGCTTGCTCCATCTTTAGTCAGTGTTTTGAGTCAATGTCAATGTCAAGGAAATTTTCATCTTCATGTATTTACACAAGATTAGGTGTAAACTAATACATAGGTAGAATGTCACAGAGGCTTCCTTGGCTCAAGACATACAGTGTCTAATAAGAGCACATTACCCAAGTTCTTCTAAGTTTTGCTTGTCTTTACCAGCTACTTCTCATTTGTTTTTCAGTGCTTTCCTATGAAAAAACTAAGTCTTTTTGAATATTCCAAGGAACAAAAACAAGAATCTGGACATCTAGTTATTCTTCCTAATTATTCTATTCTAGTTCTATTGTATTCTATTCTAGTGCTAGTTCTATTCTACTCTTTCTAGTTGCTCTATTCACCACCCATTCTGATAAGCATATCACAGGAAACGTTTTCTTTAGAGGTGGAAATGTGTCCAAACAATCTAATATCCATTTCTCCATCTCAAAAATATTAAAATTAAATTTAATATTGACTGATGAGGGATAACATATTTCCAATTAGTAAAATTTATGACAATGTTGGGTAATATTGTAAGAAGCCAAAAACAATTAATACTGTTGCAAAATTACTTGAGGAACTGATGTTTGCCTCAGATGGGTGAAAAAAAAATTTACAAAAGAAGTAACCCAGATAGTTTATAAACCAGATTTAGATGAACATAGAAAGAATCCAAAATTCCACTTGAAAAACTTTAAATATGTCCTGGAAATTTTAATGTGTGTTGCTTAAAACTGTTCTATTAGCAGCTGTGCACACATAAATAAATATCCAAATGCATCAGTGACAGACTGAAGGATAGCCAGCAGCTCCTAATAGATGAAAAAGGAACTGGGATTGTCTCTGTATCTCTGAAAACTGAGTGTTTTGATAAAACTGAGATATTGTTTGATAAAACAGAATTCTTTGTCACCAAAAATTATATATGTGGTTTGAATTCCTGAGTATCTCATGTGTTAGCATCTCCAATAAGAACAAATGTGCATCTTTGCTTGGTATTTATATTGGTATTTATGGTATGTGAGGCTTCCTCTTGTCACTGGTGAGAGATAAAGAAGCATTGCTCTGCTTGCCTCTGTGGGGTGGCACAAAATGGCATTGCAATCACTGATCTCTTCTCTGAGGATGGTCAGGCACTGGAATAGGCTGCCCTTCCCTGAAAATGTTCAAAAGGCACGTGGATGTGGCAGCAGGGAATGTGGTTTAGTGGTGAACACAGTGCTGATGGGTTAACAGTTGGACTCAGTGATCTTGGAGGTTTTTTCCAACCTCAGTGACTCTCCAAATTCTATCTCCTACATGCTCAAGACTAATCTATTCACCAATGGGCAGGGAATGACAGGGCATTTTCTGCATAGGTATATAAAACCTCCTTTTGGGAATGTTAAGGGAGTCTGGTTTTTAGAAGTAGAAGCTGGGATTGCAGGGTCCAGCTATGCCTGAGATTGCTCACAACTCTTTTCCAACAAAAATTACCTCCTGACCCTGGACCTATGGGTCAATTCATATTCATTGTGGAATAGCTGTCCTGTGGAACTTTCTGGATTGCACTCCTCAAGGTGACAGACCAGATGTCTGTGGGAGGAGTGAACTCTGAGGTCTCTGCTGATACCATTTCTTCTCACCCACTGATGAAATGAAGCTGTGACCCAGCTGCCACTGAGCTCAGCTGACTAATTCCGAGCAGCAGACTGGTATGACAGAGAAAAGGTGAGCTTGGAGCAAAGAAATACAAAGAAATTCTGAGAAGGTTGTAATTCTTGTTTCCATTGTCTTTATTTCCTACATGTATTTTTATTCACTTCAGCAAACAGCATTGTCAGTCTCCTCTGGAAAGGGGAAGGGAGGGCAGGTGCAAAGTGCCTGTGACAAATCTGGGTCTGTTCATCTGCAGGAGTCTCAGGGAGGTGTGGTGTGACCACCACTGTTTAGTGAGATATCTCAGCTGAATCAGAGCATGCAATGAATGCTGTTTGCATGTGAGACACACAGCCCCCCTCCCAGATACACACTACTCCTGTTGCACAGAGTTAGTGTTCTAATTCATGCATGGAAAGGCAGAGGGAAAGTTTGAGATCTTACACAGAACATTTCTAATACTGCAAACCCTCAGAACAGATCCTTGCCTTTGCAAAAAAAGGAGGGGTGAAGCACCAGCTGTTTCCCCACTCTATTTAATACATATGTTCTCGTCTTTTACATCTGATATGATGCATTCATTCTTTATTCCCTGCTTGCAGTAATCAATCATCTTGTGTTGTAGGATTTGCCTCTATCATAACTGTTCCAGCCTGCTGTATCACTCAGCTTCTTCTCAAAAATGTATAACCTAAACAATTGCAGGTAGCTCACACTTGTTATGGCTATGTGTGTGGAATCTCTTGACAAAACAGCCTGCACTGTTTTAATCACCCACCATGAGCCTTCAGGAAACTTCTATTGCACTGCAGTTTTTGCCTGTCCTTCTCTTGGTTGGTGTTTTGTTCCCTGGCTAAAGTAAAATCAGAATCCACATGTGACTTTGAGAACACACAGAGGATTTTACCTGCTGATATTGTGCCATAGCTTGGCTTTGGCTCTGCAGCATAGTGATGAATAATGCATTCTATAGGGAGTAAATTAACCAACAGATAAATTTCTAGTTATTTTTTTTCTTGTTAAAAACTAGGCATTTTTATGTCAATGTCAAAGTTAGTGTGCCTGCAAGGATCAAGGCTTTAATCACGCTCTGCTGAAGGAGTAGCCTGTTTCTGCTCTGGGTACCAACATTTAATACTGTGTCTTTTTGTCTTCCCCTTACCTGCAGTGCTGCTGGTTTGCTGTTTTGATACTACCAGTTTTCTTTAAACTGTAGAATCTTTACTGGAAAAGCCATGTATCTATCTCTGTAGGTCTCTATAGATAGATAGATAGATAGATAGATAGATAGAACTCAGCTGCAGAAAGATGAAAGCCATCAAGTAATTGTACTAAAACAATAAAATAAAATACTGTGAGAACACCATGCAGGAAATGCATCAATAACTCAAACAAAACATTATATGAATCACTTCAGGAAATAAAAAAACTCACTTATTTTAAAATGTAGAAAATTATTCAAAAGCACCAAATAATTATTTCTTGTGTTCTTTCTGTGACTGAGTGCCTTTTTTTTTTTATTAGAGTAACTTCCTTTACCTAAATGTTATTTAAAATAGTGGATAGCATTCAGGGGTTTTCTGGGGGCTTTTTTGGATTTTTTTAAACTTAATTATAAAACATGTTCTTCTAAGAAGAGAAAGGACAGGGACAGGCAAATCTCTGGAAGAAGGAGAGTAAGATTGCTTGATCCTCCTGGAATAACCAGGGGTTCTTCAGAAGAAAAGGTGGACACTTCAAAGTCTGGAGGGGAGGCTTCCTTGGTGGGCAGGGACTGAAGAGAAGAGGATGAGTAGGAGCAAGCACACCTAGGAGATGAGTTGCACTGAAAAGGAGCACACAAGAATATGCTTTTTCCAGCAAGACACTGAGTTAACAGAAACCAAATGCAGGAGCAATGGCACATCCTCTAAAGGTACAGGAGAAGGAGGATATTGATTCATCAAACCAGCTTTTCTGTCCTGACTTAGTCATTTTGGGTTCTAAAAGTTAAATGATCTGGTTTCCATTCTGTTCATATGGATTTGGATTTAAAGCTTTATTGATTTATAGAGAGACCTTGGGCTCACTGTTAGCAAAAAAGTGTAGTTCAGTCCACCTCATAACTCTAGCTGATTTATATTCCTGTGACAGAGATCATCATGGTTTGTCAAATAATGTTTTAAATAGCATGTGTATTCACAAGTATGTGCATATGTTTTGTTTACATTACTAGAAATATTTTGGAAATGTGAAGACTTAAGGACAAAAAATTGGTTGAATAACATAAATTACTGTCTTTTTGGCTTTGCAACTTGAGAATTATCAGCTTTTCACACATATTTCTTTTCTATTCTTTACCCTAGAAATAATGGTCTTGACCTCCTTCTAGGAAGCACTTGAAATTCAGTGGATGTAACATGTAAGGGTAAGGAATTATTAGCTACTACTACTGTTAAAACACACCTACCAGTACCATGATACCAGAGATATTAAGTGAGCAGCTGTTTCAAGTGATAAACACACTGGCCTATGTTTGATAAAAGAGTTTACCAAAGAGAATGTCCCTTTCTCTCTGCAAATACACAAGTATTTTATTGGTGGGCATTATAAAATAATATCATAAAATAATAAAATAATATTTATTTCCTCATGGCCAGAATAAAATTTTCCCCTCACGTTTATAATTTTCTATTTATTTCATTTCTAGTTCCCCCCCTTCTCTTTACCTCTTTCTAAGATCTTTAAGCAGGTCTGGCATTTAAAGAAGGCAAATTCTCAGACTGATTTAAACTACATGAAATTAAATTGTGAAATTTGAATATTTTCTGAAAATTCATGACATGCCTAAAGCACAATCAGAATTTCAACATTTGTATAACAATAAACAATAAAAATAACTTTTTAAGTGGGGAGTTTTGGTTTTTTTGCAATAATTAATTAATTTTTTCAACTTGCTGACCACTTTAAAATTCATCAGAGAACAGTTAAACAATGTGGCTCATCTTTTCTTTTTTCCCCCACAAGACATTCCTTAGCACAGTTTTCAGGGCATTTTAATATTTTCAATTTCAGCAAATAAATGGTCTTATTTTGATTTTCTTCTGAACAAATATTGTTTCACAAATTCACAGAAGGAGTGGGGAATTTTAGAAGGGACCTTTTCTGTCTTCCTCAATAATGCATCAGGGATGCCTAAGCCATAATCATGATCTAGGTGTCAATCTAATGAGAAGATATCCATTGGATTATTTGTTCACAGGTGCTGTGAATTGTGAGAATCCACAGTGTGCTTTTATTTATATAACAGTATGTAACTTATGAACACCTCCTTTAAAAGAAACAACATTTTAGGTTTTTTCCTTCTAATGATTCTGACCAATCAAGTTTTAGATGTACTCAATTTACCTTTTCCAGCTAAAAATATTTCCTAGGTTATTTACCTTAAATTAGAAGTTCTGATCAAAATCACAGTACAAAGTCTTTGAAGAGCAGTTAACAGAAAGAATAAAAGATAACTTTTTCTCCTTATATTCGGAGCAGAAAACTTAGTTGCAAGTAACTTGGAGCAATTGGAGAACAACATGGGAAAGGAGGCTCTGAAAACTTCAGGTCCTTGCACAGGCACTAAATCAGTTCTCTCAGTTTACTTTGACAGAATCTGGGAAAATTCCCATGCTTGGTCCCTTTTTTCTGAGTAAATAATCAGATCATTTGCTGAAAATGGAAAAGAGAATAAAGAGGGTAAGAAACAAATTTATAAAATGCACAATTTTTTTTAGAGCCAGATGGCATTTATCCAAGAGTTATAAAAAATGAATAGAGCCAACTGTAGAACTATAAAGGTTGGCATTACTTGAAATTGTCTTGGTCTCACACCAGCTTCTGAAGAGGCTTCCAGTGCAATTCTAGAAACAATAGATCTGTAAACCTGATGTCTCTAAGGACCCAAGAGCAGGAAATTTAATAAAGCAGCAAAATGGTGAGCACTGGTATATATCCAGTTAGCAAAAGTCAACACAGCTTTTTTGAAAAAGCGAGGCAGGACTAGAACTGCCGTTCTTTGAATCTCTAAACAAGCAGGAAGATAAATGAGTCAAAATGGATTTCTGAAAAACTTCTGAGAAAGCACCTCATCTACAAGCTTTTAAGGAAATTAAGCAGTCATGGAATAGAATGGAAGGTCCTTGTTTGGATAAATAACTTCTTCAAACGAGGAAAACAAATAGAAAAAACAGATCATCCTTACTATGAAGAAAAGCAATCCGAGAATTTCTGCAAGATTTTTTTACTGTCTGGGTACAGTAGAAGTTCATATAGTTCATATAGATCATATCTGTATGGCCATTTGTTGTTGCTGTGTAATTCCTTTTCTTTTAAATCACTCTGCATGCAGACTTTGGCTGGTTCTTTCTTTAAAGTGCTGTCTGTTGATTGAAAATCAATCTTTATCTTTTAGTCATGGAGGAATTTTTAACTTGATTCTTATTCTGAACTGTTTTTTTTCCACCTATTATTCCTTCTTTTTGTCCATTTGGGTTTTAGAAAGTTCAGGATAATTCCCTTTAGAAACATACTGGGTGTTTTCAGTGCCTTCCACTGCCTTCACAATGACATGCAAGATGACAGTGCTGATTAGCACTGGTTAAGTTGTTGTCAAAGCAGTGGCAGCCTCAACACCACTTCAGCTTCCAGTTTCAAATGTTTACATCTTGGGATCATTAGTTATGCTCTTTGGCATTTAGTGATCTACCCAGAGGATTTGGTGATTCTCACAGGTGGCATGGCAAAGAACCAAGTGTTTCTTTTCTGTGCTCTCTGTTCTCATCTGGATACAAATACCCTTATCTACTGACCTGTGGAGAACTCCCTATGCCTAACTAGAGGTGAAAAAAATCCCATTGTATTTCATGTTCCTCTCACAGGTGCTCTGAAATTTATTACTTAAAAACAAAACCAAAAAATTTTTAAAAAAGCCTAGGTGATTTTCCTTCTTGGAATTACATGCCTGACTGCTCTGCATATTGACAGCAGAAAGCAATCCTTGGTTATAGAAATAATTTGGAATTGATTATAGAAGCATTAAAATCTGAACTTTTTCTGATGTCAGGAATTGACCATGATGTCTAACAATCTATCCAGAGAAGGTAATTTCTGGATAAGGCTGTATAAATATTAGCAATTGCTACCTAAAATATTTCAATGAGAAAAAGTCTGCCAAATTGAAATGTTATAGGTTTTTAAGAATTACACCCTAATCTGAAATGTGGTGCTGAAATATTGATATTCAATATGGAACAGACATTTTAAATGGTACCTCTGAGGCTTCATTTTTTAACAAAGCAAAACTGATAGAAAAGTGATGTTAACAGTTTATTCTAAAACTAAGGAAAATAACTGATTTTTTCTAACACATTAAAATAAAGACAGTTTTTGAAATAGGAAATGGAGGGGGGCTTTATGATAGTGTGGTTTTTTAGTAGCTTATTTTTAGATTCATATGATTCATCAATTTTTGCCTGAAAAGTTGTTAAAATTACTGCAGGGGGAAGATACTTGCAGAAAAGCAAGCAGAATCTGAATTTATTTTATTTCAGAAATGACAATAGTTCATTTTATAAAACAATGATGGAACTGCAGCATAGGATGAAAGGCAGGCACTGCTTGCTTCATGGATGTAGGTACAGGGAGCATCTCATTAACAACCTCAACTTTAATTTAATCATACTTCATCTATATTTGCATTGTATTAGCTTTCAATCACTATGTTATTTAACCCTGTGCAAAATCTCTAATATCAAACCAGATACTCTTCTGCCAAATCTCCTCTGCTATGAATCACTGTTTTGCCTCTTTTTTCTGAAACTCAGCTATTGTACCACAACACAAGGAAAATATTCTACAGTCCCTCCAACCCAGCTTTTCACAAGACTGATATCCCAACTCCTCAATTAGTCAAATACAAGTGCTATGTCAAAAGTAAATCCCAGTTTTCCTATATTCAGTATCAAAGCTTTACAAAGCTCTTTTCTAACTTATGTCTAACTAAAACCATCTGTATGAGTAACAAATTAAGATAAAGCCAATGCAAACAAACATTAAACAGTTGCCCGAGGAATTAGAAGCTTTTTAGGTTGTAAGCACTTCAAATCATGTTACTAGACTGTATATGATGTTTCAAGGGCACAATGTATTTAGTATGATCTGTCTGCAAGTTAATGTGCACCTGGGAAATCTTTTCAGCATCTTGGCAAAAATCATCATTCTCAATGTATAAAGTGGAGGGAAGAAGGGTAAAGGGGGTGGGGGATCTTTGGAGTGATGATGTTTGTGTTCCTAAGTAACCATTGCACATGATAGAACCAAGCTGTCTTGGAGGAATTGAATCCCTGCTGTCCATGGGAAGTGGGGACTGAAGTTCTTGCTCAAGTTTCCTTGAGTGTGCATCGTTTGCTTTCCCTGCCAAACTGTATTTATTTCAAAACATGAATTTTCCTACTTGTACTTGTCTGACTCTCCCCCACCCCAGCAGAGGATAGTGAGTGAGCAGCTCTGGGGAACTTAGCTGCCAGCTGGGGTTGAACCATGACACCCATTTTTTAAAACATACATGAACAGTTATAATATCTTCAAATACATTCAACAAACAACATAAGTCTACTTGGAGAGTATTTGCAGGTGGTTGACCTTTGAAAAATATTAATGCCTGTCTTTGAACCCATGGAAGCACATGACAAAGTTTCTTTACTCTATGCAAGCATTGTGCAACATTTTCTCCAGACAATACCTGAAATTTAAGTTTCATTTAAAATATCTAAAACAATATTGATGTGTGACTGTGAAACTGGCTCTTTTAAAGCAGTTACATACAAAGTTAAGTACTTTAAGTACTGCTGGCTGTAATTTCTTTGTGATGTGTCCAAGGAGTCTCATATGTTAAGCACAGTACCACAGTACCTTATAGAAACCACATGTGAAAGGCAATATACAAACACAGCAGAAGTGAATACACTTATCTTTAGGAAGATATTACTGTCAGATTTTACAATGTTCTCCAAACTGTGTTGCTAATGTCAGGTGCTACTGAAAAAGTAAAATGTCTCCATTCAGTATAAAAGAAAATTGGAGCAAAGTGGTATATCAACTCTATAATGACATTCTTCCTGTGAGAGATCTTGCTTAGTTCTCCAAACTTCATATATGACTTACTGTTACTGATATGTGCAAAGAAATGAAACCAGTGAATGTTTGTTTGTTTATTTTTCTTACTGGAAGGCAAGATACTTTTCCTACTGCTTTAAGTTTCCACCAAGGTAGTAGCACATCTTTTACTTAATGGAGATGTAATGCACATTTAGCAACACTTTTCTGTCACTGTGGTGCTGGGATATGAATCAACTGGGTTATTATTAGCAATAAATTTAATTTACAGAGGTATAGTTATGGGCAAGTAAATGTAAAATTGAGAAGACCCTAGATGACAGGATCACAGCATAATTTAAATTGAAAAGGGTCTCTGGAGCCATCTGGCCTGACTCCCAGATTGCAACAAGCCTAAATGCAAAGTCAGATCAGGTGACTCAGGACCTGTATTTCTCACCTTTAGGGATCAATTTAAACTGCTGTAATGTATGATTACACCTGGTACTAAGATGCATTGGTACTGAAACTGTGGATGGGAGGTCAGGCAGCCATATACAGAATGACAATGTCTGGCCCAAAAGGCATATAACTTAAACCAGCACAGTAAAGAATGAGTAAATAATCAGGGTGAACTGATGCAGGCAACTCAAGCAGTGCCAAGACTGTCAGCATCAGTAAGTAAAAAATAATCTGTGTGTCAGCTCTTTATTTCTGAACCCTGCATAGAAAAGTTTAGCACTATCAGTTTTTTGTCTTGGCCAGATGCAGATTGATGGATATTTTTTCTTGGAAAGGTATTACAGGGAGCAAGGTCTGTCAGGCTGAAAAGAGGTTGACATTGCAAGTAGTGTAGTGAAAAAAGAAGCAAACCTGGTAATGCAATGACAAAGTCTGATTGTGGCTTCATGGGGTTCTCCAAATCAGCACTTATTTAGCTATATCACATCCTAACTGCAGTGGAAATCATTTGTGGACTAAAGGTGCTGTATTGGACCTTCAGATATTCTAGCACAATATGAAAACTATTAATTTAATGTTCTACAGTAAAGTCTTTGAAAATGTGAAATAAATGATTCTTTTTACAACCAACTGGGGCTATGTGTATCTCAGTCTAGTGGGACTGACAACAAATGTGAGCCTTGTTCACTGATGTAAATTTAATAACTTCAAAGTTATTATACTGTGATTTATTTGGCTACAACAATTAATTGGCTGAGCTCAAGAGGTTCGGTGCAATTTATTATTGATTATTTTATACATATAACTTAATTTGGCTCTTGGATCTAATAGGATAGTTTCACAATGAGTCTAATTTAAAACTATAAGTCTAAAATACCATTTATGTTTTAAGAAAGCTCTCAGGACTGGGGAAAAAATGCTTGTAATTTTCTTTTCCTGAAATACAGGGCACACACTAAAATTAAAATTAACTTTACATTCAAATCATCCACTGCTGAATTGCTGCTTTTTATGCATTGACTCCTCTATTCTACAGAAAATTTTTTTCTAAGTTTGCATCAGTTTGCCCAAAAATAGTTATTTTATACAACCTAACTATAAGGTAATCAACACTGTATTTAAAGAGCACTTCAAGCAATTAACTGGAAAGAGTCAGCAACTTTATGGATTTGCAATACCATGGCTTTACTCCTCACACCTTAATGAAAAATTCAACTTCATCGTGCAAGCAACATAATGAATTTCAAGAGTATTACTAGTGAATAAATGAAGATGATTAAGAAGGACATGGGCCTAGAGGGAGTCCAGAGATGACCAGAGGGCTGGAGCACCTGTGCTGTGAGCCCAGGCTGAGACAGCTGGGCAAGACAAGGCTCCAGGCAGACACAAAGCACCTTCCAGTACCCAAAGGGGACCCACAGGAAAGCTGGAGAGGGATTTTCCACAAGGACATGCAGTCATAGGACAAAAGGGAACAGTTTCAAACTGAAAGAAGGTGAATTTAGATTAGATATTTGAAAGAAATTCTTTCCTCTGCTCTTCCAAAACAATACCCTTTTAAAAATTTGCTGTGAACTCGGCTGAAAGTTACTAAAAGGCTGGGACATGACAGAAGAAATTTGTTATCAAATTTACTGTTTGTCAAGGAGAAGAGAAAGTCCAGACAGAAAAATCTGTGGGTCTATTCAATTCTGAAACTCAAAGTAAAAATAGTAGCAGCATAAGTAAACTGAGGTCTAAAATATTTTCTCTTTGATTTCTCTTGCAACAGGAAATTAATTCAATTAGTTGGAATAGACCATGCGTGTTTAATGTGACAATTTGAACTGGGGATGCTACCTTTTAGCCTTGAGAATTCTAATGACATCATTAAGGTTGTTTATAGAAACCTACAAAATTAAATGATTGCTATTAAACACCATCCTTTCTGAGATGGAAGCTGGAATGGCTCCTGGGTCTGATAAGAGACAATAGTCCTTCATTTCTAGATCACTGCTTTGAACTCGAGCCAGGATAACAACAATGAGAAGTCATTATCAACAAAAGACAGGCAACATGCACTATGAAAGGAGATTATGGTGTCAGGCAGCTTCTTAGGGTGCTGGTGCCTTCCTGGGGAGCGTGTTTTGCATGCAGTGCTGCTCCTCAAGGATATTAGGATCAAGCTTCTGCCTAGCTGAAAGTAGTCACTGCTCCTGCAGAGAGAGCATAGTTCCAAGTCTCATCAAATATCCATCTTCCATCAAAATTAAAGTCGTTTTAAAATAGAAAGTAGTGGCTTCTAGAATACAAATTGTCCATGTTTAGGAGAAAAAGTAATCCACTTCTACAGGCTAACCAGCCTCTGTGATGGGAGAAGCCCTGCTGTGGCTCAGTGGTCACTGGTGGGTAACCTGGTTACTGTGACTGTGTCTGCATCATGGCAGTGCCTTGCTCGCTTGACTTGCTTGTTTGATTTCTTACTCATCATGAGTTTATCTGGGATCTGGACTAGTGGCTGGACTTAGTGACTGCCACCATACCTGCCCTGCTGCCTTGCTCAGCTCTGTGGGATTGTTCCCATGCCAGTGGGGTCCCTTTGACTTTGCTTTGTTCTTGTGTGTGCCCCTGGCTTCCTTCTCCTGCCACTCCCTGCCCACTGGGCATGGTCAGCAGGGTCAGTGTAGCAGGAGCTGTGGGGTGCCCTGAGCACCCTGATGAACCTCCCTGTGCCAGTCAGGAAGCTCCCACTGGCTTGGCAAAAGCCAACACCATTCCCAAAACACCAGCCAAAGGAGGATACAGTGCCCTGCTGAAATATTTATTTTAAGGATGGAGGTGGGAAGGACAGAACGGGCTAGTGTCAGGAGACACCAGAGATGTGAGGCCACCCACAGGAAAGGACACAAGGGAAGATACAGGAGGAGGGATGTGAAAGGTGGCAAGTTGAAGGGACAAAGCTGGAGACTTTGCCTTAGAATGAGGCTCTCCTTGCTAGAGCAGGTAAAACCTGGAGGGGCTGAAGCCAATGGAATAACCAAGGCAGACCACAGGGAATGAGTAAGAAGGAAGGAGGAGCAGAAAAGAGGAGCAAGGTATGATAGGAAAAAAAATCATTTTTTTCTCAATAACTCAGAATAAAAAAAAAAAAAAATTAAAAGTTTATCCTTTTTGTAAATAAAATTAATTAATTGAACTTCCCATAGTGCAGGCTTGTTTAACTCATGACTCCCAGGCAAGTTACATCAAGGTACCCAGACTTGTTCTAAAAAAGCTGCTGCAGTATTGACTCTCCTAAAGTCTTGGTGTGAAAAGTTGTGTTTAGAAGACCAGCATGGCTTAGGATATTTCAGACTTCTCTTTAATGACAGGCTGGATGAAATGTATTGCATACAGAGAGATGGACAAGGAGGTTTCCTGTTCAGTGCTTCTTTCTGGAGCTCTCCTCACAGATTTGACAAATCTTTGACCCCATTTTGGAAGACACTTCCAAATTTCTGCCATGTGCATTTGGAAATGGCAACATGTCACCAAGCCTTTAGAGATCAAGCAGTATCTTCTGAAGGATAGCTGAGCATCTCTTAATAAAATAATACAGTTCACACAAATTATCACACAAACACAAAAATATCACACAGTTTGGGCTTTTAAGCTCAGATGTGCCATTTTTAAAACTAAAATATTTTCATTCAAGTGATTATTTTTAGAATTTGGCACAGTATTTTGGCATAAACATTAAGAAATTAGGTTTTTTATGCAGAGGCCTGTATTTATGGCTCTGAAATTAGCTGAGAGAAATGGCACAGAGCTAGTTTAAACTGTTCCATTTTGTGACAGTTGTTCTCAGGGAGACTTTTGAAGTGCAGAATATGCCCTTGGTTATGTTTTTAACAGCTTCTCTGAGTTATAGTGTGTGAGTACAGACTGTTTGAAAGGATCATTCTTTGACTGCTGCAGCCTCTGAAAGGACTGAATGGGTTAATAACTTTATTTCTCTTTACAGAATACTTCCATCTTGATGTCATTTAAGCTATTCTCTTTTTTCATCCTTCCAGAGCAGGGTAAGAAAGTTGCAGTGGTTGTAAATCCTTCACTGTGGCTTTTGAAGCTGGAAATGCCAAGGTGCATTCACCATTTACCTCAACAGTCCTGTTCATGGCAGCTATTACAAATGAGGTGAAATATATGTCAGTGTCATGCAGCATTACTGACTTATCACTGCAGCTGTCTTTCTAAATAACCTTTGCAACATCAAAAATAGAATCTTTTACTATTTCTAGTATTTAACAACTTGTTTTTAAATGGCATTTCAATAAATTGCTGGCATCCTTCAACTGTAAACAAAGGGCTGTCTGGAAGCAAATGCATGGCTCCAAGTTACCCACACTGTTAGATTGCTTCTGAGTCCTGCTTTGGAGTGAACTAACCAGCTCCTGGGGGATTCAAACTTGGGATAGTTGTGGGGAAAGGATTTTCAGAAAACTCTCAACACAGGTGCTAGGTTTGAACTGCTAATGTCCTACTGCACAGTCCTCTCAGCTGAAACCAGCCAGCTCATTTGCCCTCCCAGTATTGCTCCAGGGAGTTCTACCCCATACAAGAATAACATTAAAATAAAACCATACTTTGAGACATTAGATAACATGGAAGCTGCAGGAGGAGTTGAAGGGATGATGACAGAGGTTTCTATATCTCTATCTGCAATTGCAGACACCCAGAACTATTTTGCACATCAGTGTCTCCAGACACTGACATATATACCCTACAGAACTCCCACATAGGATAAAGAGTGGGTTTATACAAGCAAATTTGTTAAGGAAAATGATTTAGTAGGAATATTGGCTAGATTGGGATGATCAGGAATGGTGCTCAGGCAAGAAAACCAACCAGCAGACTGATTAAACAGGCTGTTTCTCTACCTTTTCCTTATTTTCTCAAGTTTATTCCTCTTAGATCCACCCTGAACATAATTTCTCAGCCTTTGGCCCTTCCTTAAGACTTTCCATAATGAGTTTTGTAAAGTCCACAGGGCCCCTCAAGCATCCCATAATACTCACCCTTGTTTCCACCTGCTTATCTGTTACATGGCTCAGCTTGACCTGCTTCAAGACTGTACCTGAGTAGTTTTCAGTGAGCTACCAATCACTGTCTGAGCATCTCTGTTTTTTGTTACTGTCTCAATTATCACCTATCCTTCAGATTTGTGTATGTGTGTGCTTAATTTCTCACATTCTTGCTATTTATTATTTAATTTATAATGAATAGTCAGGTAATTAATGAAGAAGATGGTATCACATTCCATACTCTTATAATGATCAATCAGCCTGAATGTCTGCAAATGAAGTCCAGGATGCATCATGTGTGATAATAGGGTGGTTTTTTGGTTTTTTTTCCTTTATATGTTCTTTGATTTCCAGGATGCAGACACTTCATTTTTGTAAAGTAATGCAAAATGTTGTTATGTGCTTTGTGAGGACTGGGTGAACCCCCTGTATGGCCTTCTGCTGTAGCAGTGAGTGAGCAGGATCCTGTAGGCACACAACCACAAACTGAGTATTCTTATGTTTATCTGTCTTCTCTGCTGCATGTTGAACTGTGACAACTCTCCAGTTTCAGGCTGGGCATGCAAAAGCTGGAAGGTCAAATGCCACAGCAACTGGTCTGTAAGGAAAGGCAGTAACATTCTCACACAGGTTCTGCCAGATGTAGCCAGAACATTTTCTGTTTAGATCTTGGTGTCCAGCCTCTCCTCATCATTTCCCACCTTGCAAGCATGCCAGATTTCTCATCCATCAGTGATCCCCAAGTCCTTCTCCTCAGCCTCTGTCCCCTGCAAACCCGTGCTGAGGGTGAGCTCCATCCACTCTCTGTGTCATTGGGGAAGCCATTAGAGCCCCAGGGACAAGGCACAGCTCTGAGGGACACCCCTCATCCCCAGCCTCCACCCACACATGGAGCCAGTGACCCCTGGCTGCATCCATCTGGCCAATTCCTCATGACCTGAACATGCCACCCTCCAAAGCCAGGGCTCAGCAGTGTGGGGCTCAGGGTACCATGTGGGACTGCATCCATAACCTCACATGGTATGGGCACATCAGACATGTCAGAGACTGAAATTTTATGGTTAATGGCTTAAATATTGTTATGAAGGAGTTTTGCCCATTATGGCAACACTGTCTAAAGAAGCTGTGACCACCCAAGCCCACCCCTTCTTGACCTGGCTGGAACTTTGGACTGTGAGTTAAGCCACCTAAGGGAACCAGAGATAAGGTAAAGGTGACACTGGTGTTCAATTTCTTCAGGTCTAGGGACAGTCAAACAAGATTAAGGGAGAAGGATGTATCCACAAGAAAGCCAAACCCAGCAGATGTCCTGAAAATCATCCCTCCCTGTGTTCAGGGTGGGAGAGGTCATAGCTCACATTCTAATCTGATCAGAATATATTGAGCAAGGGCTGTCCCAAGGAGGAGCCAGCAGCCACCAAGCACTCTCTGACTGGAATGGATGGTCCTTCCAAGGAGCTCTGTGTGATCCTCAGCTCTTCCAGCCCACCCCAGCTGCAGAGCAGTGGATACTGGCTGTCCAGCCCCCAAATCTCTCCACACCATGGGAAAGCTAAGGCAACCCACCAGACTGATGCTACTGACCACAGCTGGCTCACTGCATTTTTACCTGCACCTCCTGCATGTCTTACTCATATGACATGCAGGCAACTTGCCAGATGTTATAGCAGACAGCAAGAGTTCTGCCAGTGGCCTGCAGAAGTGTCAAACCAGCCTGGCAAAGGGCACCAGTGGCCAAAGGGTCAGAGTTACCAGCAGCCTGCAGAGCACCAGATGATGCAGAGGGAGCCAGTCTCTGCAGCAGGCAGCAGGTACAGACTGCAGCCCTGTGTGGAGCTGCAGAAACATCTCATGTCACACAGGGAGCTAATGAGCAGTGAGCACAGTCCATATTGAGCTAGTAAAGCACCTCCAGAAGGCACAAAGCTCTTTGCCAGAGAGAGATGAGATATCCCTTCAGGTGCAGTGCAATTGTGGATATAGCACTTCTCTCCAGAGTGCTTGTAGCAATATAGACATGAGTGAAGCCACATAAGCAGTCCAGAGGGGCAGTGAAAACTCTCCAAGCTGATTACTGTCAGCAGCATAGGCACAGAAATAATGCACTTAAGATGCATTATTAAAGAACAAAGAAATATCCCTATTTTTTCATTTTTTTTAAGAGCCAAGCGGATCATACACTTTTTTCTTTATCAGATTGAGACATTGTAAAGAAATAAAAATGCCTTGTGTAGGAGGAAAATAAAGCAAACCAGATGAAATAATACCCTTATTATTTTTGATGCTGAATTGCAATTCCTCAGTACTGTTACAGCAGGATGATTTAGCTTGGTATAATACTCCCAGTTGTCTTATTTTCCTGTTAACAATGTTTGTTTCTCTCCATGGCTGAAGTAACTCTTCATTCTTTCTGCAAGAGTGATGTATGGAAACTTCTGCTAGTCAGCAGTGACTGCTAGTGGAGAAAACACTAAGGAAATATTTTTCTTTATTATCTAGGACATAAACCAGCATTTCCTGGTGAAAGGAAGATAATAAACAAAAGAGACAGGGAAAGACAGGGAATAGCTGAGAAGGTCATTTTAAATTCTCTGCATTTTTTTTCAGTAAAACATGAATATGGAGAAGTTGCAATAATGTTTGGGATGAGACAAGTCAACCTTCAGCCATTATTCAAATTAAGTGTAAAGTATCAAGGCACTTGCATTTCCAGTGGCCTTGGGTTAGCACTTGGGCTATGCTGTCTATGGTCTAAAACTTAAGGCTGTAAAACAAATATATGAGGATCATTGCTCCTGGATTTTAGTTTTTAAAGAAATAAAGCAGAAGGCTTCTACTGCAACAAGCACTGCCATGAAAGCAGATCTGGGCTGATTTGGAGTTGGAGCAGGAGGAATTTGGGGGTCTCTGGTCCTCTCCACCTACTGGAGAGCATATTCCTGTGTCTGCTTCCTCAGCCTGAATTCTTCCCTCTTCTCTTAAATGTTTAGACTTAACTGTGTGCCCTTAACTTACAAAGTCAGACTCCATGGAAATCAGTATTTTTGCCATTGATTTCAGCCATTTCCACATGCACCCTCTGTGCTTTTCTGACACACCCACCTATGGTTTAGGAATACAGTTCCAAGTCACAGCAGGAGGCACTCCAGTGTGCTTGGATGGAATGAGCAAGGTAGAAACATCTGTTGATGCACACAGGTGTAAGTGTGTGTGAAGAGGGAAACATGGTTCTTTCTATTGGCCTGTGCTCTTTACAAGAAATTGATTTGTGCCACAGGTGTCTCTAAACATCTTTGAGTTCTCCAAAGTTACAAATTGAAAGGTGGCTTCAGTTTAAAGCAGAATCTGATAGTTTAAACTTATCTCCACCCTGCATAAATCTCCTAGCTAAACTTAAAATATAATTTTTCATAATTTTTATCATGACAATGACTGGTTTTCCCATACCCTTATTTCTCAGTGATATTGGCTGAAAAAGAAAGGAGAAATAATATATTGATGTCTTTGAACACCACATCTGGAGAGGACTGCTTAAAGTGTAGCATTTGGAAAAAGCACTTTGATTCTTGACATTGTTTCAGATTTTTATATTTACAAATTGAGTGAAAAATTATACTCTTCATTTTTCAGCATTCTATTATTTTAGTTTTTGACCCACCAATATGAATAATGTTAATTCAGCAAAAAACCACAAAATAATTCCACCTTAGATATGATATATATTGAATTTTCTGTAGCTTTTGGAATGTCACTCATAGATCTTCCTGTGCTGGTTCACAAAAGGTCAAAACAATTTCAAGATGAGGTAATTAATGACATGGCACAGTGCTTCTAAGTGAAACCATTTCAGAGCATTCTTGTATCCTATTGAAAAAGAGAAACATGTGCCTTACAGAGCAGATCCTGAGATTAGATATGGCATTCATTCCTAAGGTTGCTTCTATCAGCATGATGGACTCAAGACCCAAATCCATCAGTAAGGACTTTGAGCAGATACTTTGTACATGCAAGTTGTCCTGTTGTCTTCATGACTTCCCATCTGCAATAATGTGAAGCAATGCTGCTATTCCCTATGGCAGCATAAAGATATCACTTAAAGCTTATAAAGATGAATTCATTAAGCATTTGAAAATCATAGCAATAAGTGCACCAGAGGAAAAAAAAAAAAAAAAAAAAAAAAGACTTAATTAATTCTGTTAGAGACGGATTTGGATGTGATTCAGTAAATAAAGCATGCAGCCACATGCTCAATTGGTTTTAAAAAGACATATAAAACAGCTGGTTCCTCCCTTGAGCAGATCCATTCTGTGTTGCAAGGCCATAATCCAAAGTCAGTGATTGTCACTAAAAGGTTTTAGCTAACAGCCATCAGCTGTGGACTAGCTCTTGGCTAGGATAGCATCTGCTCTAAAATTAGCAGAAAACGTCTGTAGACTTAGAATCATGGAATAATTTGGCTTGGAAGGGACCTCTGAAGGCCTGCAGCCCAATGTTCTGCTCCAAGCAGGGACAACCTAATCTCTAGGACAGGCTGCTCAGGATCTTTTCCTCCTGAGCTTTTAAAATTGACAATCTTTTTAAAGCCAGCAGGCAGCCTGTTCCAGGGCCCAGACACTCCTGCTGTGAAATCTGTATAGGGAATCATCCTTCAGAAACTTTCTAGATTTTTGGTGTGAAATTTTGCAGGCATGTTTTTAGAATGGTTGCTTTTTCAAGTTTATATCCAAGGTCACTGTACATATGTGGGAAAGCTGCACATTTTAGAGGGAGCTGCATTTTGCACAAACTTTGATGGAGTCCATTCTTAACTGGTGAATTTAGCAACAAGTGCAACATCAGCCATAAAACTAAGGTGCAAGGTAAGCAAGATAGAGTTACATTTTATATTCAATAGCACTTAGGGTATTTCAAGCCTCTGTCCCTTCCTTCATTGAAAGGTTCTTTGCCCTGGAGGTAAGAGTGACATGTATCCTCCAGGAAATCACAGACAAAACCAAGCACTTTAGAAAATCCCTTTGTTCTCTAATGCAGACAAGAATGTTTTCCTCTGCTAGAACACTTAGAAAGGTGAGATTGCATGTATTTTCAATATAATAATGCATGCAGAAAGAAACTTCATGGGGAAGAAAAGCAGCTTTTTGGTCATTAGATCCACTTAAAATCGCTGGGTGCTGCAGTGTCACAGCTGTTTGCTCAGAAGAAAGATTAAATCTGCCTTCAACATACACACAAAATAACAAAGCATTCTTTCTTCTTGTTGAATCAATTTTAGATTTAATGTTCTTAGCTTATTATTAAAAAAAATAATTTCTTGTTGCCTGATTGATTTATAAATGTTTACATCTTCTGTTCTCCATTGCAATGCTTGTCTGTGGTCTTTGACTTGGTAAAAGTTGCTAGCCAATTTCAAACAACAGACTTGCTCTAAGGACTGCAACCAGCACATAGTATCAGAGAGTTTACATAAAGTCTCATTTTCTGGTGTGTTTGCTTTTTGTGGGCCATTTCATTATCATGCAAATGGAGTTAGGCTACTTTGCAGACAATCTAATTGTTGGCATAATATGTCCTCATTATTTGTATTGCACAGCAGTCTGCATTAGGCATTACCAAGTGTAACATACCAATATAGCAGCATGATTTTTGAGAAGCAGAAGCCACTTTTCATCAAGGGCTGTGCATACTGGTTTCTAAATCCAGTCTAGAATCATCAACAGCCCTCAGCAAACCTAAACTGCACAGATCTTCCAAAGGCTAAACATGCACTGTTTGTGCCAATAGAAGCAACATCACTTTTCTGACCCATACATTTGAAGTTTTCATCCTCTAATGCTTTCATTTCTGCACCAGCTTTAGCTCTTAAATGAAGACAGTATTACACTGTGCCCACATAGTCACAGCAAAGGAATAAAGATAAATAAAGCACTACAAAAATAGCAAATGGAAACCAAACTGATCTCTTTTTAGCTAGTAATAGGAATGCAAAGCTGAAACTTTCATCCTGTTTCCAAACAGTAAATCTTATCTTTTCAGAAAATGCTGCCAATTTAGCGCTGTTGAACTTTGGAATAGAGCCATCCACACATAAACACATTTGTACTTTATTTTGGTTGGCTCATGCTAAAGCCATATGCTGGGATTTCTTTTAATTAAAAAGACAACTCAGAAAATCTTGCAGTGTTCACACAGAATAAAACATCCTTAAAGGTTCTAAAATGTCAACAAAACACTAAAGTAGAAAGGATAGTTTATCCCTTCCACTAATGTAAATAATGTTGGCCAAGGGAAGTTTAACAGCCATTTTTCATGTGTTTATGAAGACACTTCAGTCACTTATGTTCTGACATTTTATGTTTTGATGCAGGAAGGATCAGTCACTCCTAAACCCCACTGACTGAAACCAAGCAATTCATACTCTTTTGCCTGTTACCAGAGCTGAAATCCTCATCTATGCAGGGCAGAGTATCAAAGCTAGTGCAGCTAAGGAGTAGATTTTCATTTTTAAAAAACATGCAAAATTACTTAATGTAATTGAGCAGATGGAAACTGAAGTATCAGAGATGGGTTTATATTTTTTCAGTCTCAATTTCCAGCTAAAAAATGTACTCTGTAAATACATATGTTGTGCTAACTAAGAGTAGATTAGACTGCAACCATCATGATACCTCAAATATGAATCTGGGATTTGTTTCTTGTTTCCTTTCACTTTTGACACTAAACTTGTGGATTATTGAACAGAACTGAATGTAGATTTGCCTCTTCTAGTCATCAGGAAGTGATCAATCACTATTGAGCTGTGTATACTGAACTGGGTATCTAGCTGCCACCACTAGTGCCCTTGTTTCTCAGCCATGAGAGGGGTCAACATCTCTTTCCTTCCTTGCACAAAACATCCAACATTTAAACAGACTTCTCCAGTCTTCCTATAGCTTCCAGTTTGCCAGTCTCTTTGCTGGAAAAGGCCTGAAATCTTCTCTTCAGTTAAACCAAACATTTAATCCTTAAGAAGGACAGAGAAAAGGAAAAGAAGAATGAACCAGCCATGTGGAGAGACTCCATTTTGAGTCCTTTTTTGAGTTAACTCCAGCAACAACTCTGCTGCTATTACTGCTGGAGTAGTTGCAAGGAACCATTGCCTTACTGGGGAGGGTGAGAGGAAGCTTTTTCCCTTGGTATGAAAGTGTGGAAGAACATCTCTGTTCCACACAGAGCAGCCATCTCCTGAGCATTAATCAGACAGTGATTATTTTAAATGAAGGTTCACATGGACAGCGACCCACAGCAGCACAGGAATCTAAATTCTTTAAGGAGAAACAAGGTGTGTACACACACTGCTACAGCTATGATTCTGTACTATCAGAGGGAGCTGTAATTTGATGTATGTTCTTTCCTCCTTTGCAAAGGCTTCTGTATCCCCCTTTTCTCCCTGGCTCCAGTGATGGAAATGCTGGTGAACACTCAATCTTGCCTCAGGATGTGGGTGGGTTTGGACCTGAGTCAGTTTCTCTAGAGCAGTGACAGCTGGATCAGTCACAGGCTGCAGGCTGATACTGTTTGCCTCACATTAGCAGAATCCTTTGTGCTGTCATCACTGCTGCCTCACCTTCTCAGGACTGAGTTAAGCCTTGGCTCAGCTCTCACAGCATTTCTGCAAATACCTCACTGAGTTTCTTCATCTTTTCTTCCAATGGCTCCTCTAGAAACACTGGCTGATTGCAGTATTTTTATATGAGATAAGAAATACATTGCTATAGGGCCTTCTAGCAATTTGATTTATAGCAGTGTGAACACTTTGGTAATTGTGTGTAATAATTTACTGGTCCACATGACAGTAGTTTACACTTATTAATGTGGATGAAAAATTTTATTTTTAAAGATTTCCTGAGCTTTCTCGACTTTTCTTGGTTCATTTTTGCTACATTTTTAAAAGGATGCTTTCTTGCACTGGGAAAACTATCTGATGGGACAGTCCTTCTTAATGTACTTTGTGTTTATGTTCTCAAACAAGAGATATATAAAATACATTTTATGTACATTTTTTCACCGTGCATATTCTTATCCAAAAGTTCAACAAATATTTCTAGTAAACTTTTAATGAAACCATGATATAAAATTATAAGATCCACAGTTATAAATATTTTTGCTAATCAGTGACATGATCACACCATGTGAATTGGTCTCTTCTTCCTGATTTGTGAAAAAGTGAACACTTTATGCTTTCCAACCCTTCTGTTTGTCTTGGGTGTATTATTCATCTTGGATCCTTTTTGTTTAGCAATCATGTTACCACAGGGAAGAATCTGAATGTATGCTGTCAATGCACTGAATAGTTTTATGTTGCTTTAACATTTCTGTGTTTATTCCTCTTTTTATTCATTCTCATGATCTTTGGTTTTTCATTGATCTAAGACTTTTCATTCACAACCTATAGCAACCCACAGCTCTTTCCATTTGTTAGAGTTAATCTAGAGTCCAGGAATATATTTGGTGGTCAGCAGTTCTCTGGAACTTGTATTTGTCAACAATGAACCCTACCTGATGTCACAATTTCTCCTTACCCGACCAGATATGTTTGGGACTCTGAAAAGCTTCCATCTGCCATAGTCCAGATAACATCCTGCCATCTGAACAAATTTACTTCTTCTTATTTATTGTTAACATATCTTACAGTGGTCCAGAAATCAGTTTTGTTTTCCTCTGTCACCATCATTTATTAGAATTATCAAAAAAACTGTGAATCCCAAATCATAATGAAAAATAATATAGAAGTAATGCATGCCGGTCTTTCTTGGGAGATGGGAAAGACCTTGAAACTAAAGTGTCCAATTCATCAGGCAAGAACACAATAGTTAAAAGTTGTTTCTGCTAGAAAAACTGGGAGACTAAGAGATTTCTTCCTCTTCTACAGTGATTATTGCTCAGTCTGCCCAGGCAGGCAGCTTTGTATTTTGCCCTGGAAAAGTACAGTGCTAAACTAGAGAGAACTGAAAGAGCAAGGGAGGAGCTGATTTTGATGAAATGGAGAAAAAATCTGAAAAAATTGCAATATAATTGCTTCCACATACAATTAAACAGTGTCACATATACATGGTAAGGACCATTAGGAAAGGATCTGAAAGTTACTGTGCCTGAAACATGTAGGAGTGCAACCTGCAAGAACAGTGAACAGGGCTCTTGCTGTACTTGGTAAGGCTTGAGCCAGGAAAATGCTCATATTGAAGTGCCAGTGAGAAGGCTGGGGGTGCTCAAGAAGCTGGGAGGGGTCACAGCTGGAAACAGCTGATCCCAACCAGACAAAGGAGTGTTCCACACCATAAAGCACCAGGCTGAACAGTCCAGCTGGGGGGAGCTGTCTGGGGAGCTGTCCCACAGCTGGGGCAGGCTGTGCAGTGGTTGGTGAGCAATTGCAATGTGCATCACTTGTTTCATATACTGTCTTAACCATTACTAACATTTTCCTTTTCTTTTCTGTCCTACTAAACACTCTTTATCTCAATCTATGTGTTTTACCTGTTTTCCTATTCTCTCCCCTGTCTCTGGGGGACAGAGTGACCAGATGGCTCTGTGGTGTTCAGCTGCCTGAAGTTTAAACCATGGCAAAGAGATAAGCAAATTCTATGTTAGAAAAAGAATTCTTTAAAACATTCAGCACCAGGTGGGATTGCTGAAGAGGCTGTGGAGCTGCAAGAGCCCTGTAAAACAAATGTCTGTTGTGAATATCTTGGGGCATGACATAGCTGGGATTCATCTTGCCCAATTCTATCTGTCAAGAAGCATTCACCATCCAGTTTATCCTCTGGGAAGCCTTCACGGCGAGTGGAGGCAGACTTAATGCCAGAGACAATTTATCTCATGCTAAATGAGGCATCCAGACTTTATGGAATCACGGGGTGTTTGCTTGGTTAACCCAAAAGGGGTCTGGAGGAGCCACAGAGTTCTACTATAGAAGTCACTGGCTTCTATAGTATTATTTTAGTGGTTGTAAGAAAAAGGAAAAGTGTTCACTCTTTTTCACAAGCCAGGAAGAAGAGACCAATTCACATGATGAGATCATATCATTGATTAGAAAAAATACATATAACTGTAAATCTTATAATTTTATACCATCATTAAGTCCAAAAGTTCACTACATTTACTGACCTTTTGGATGAGAATATGTATGCTGAAAAAAGGTTGAAATGTATAGAACATAAAAAGCATTATATCATACTTGTTCAAGACATTTTCATCTTTAGAGATCTGTAAGCAGCATAGATTGCTAAACTTTCCCAAGAGTGAATGTAAAAATGAATGAGCATGGTTTGAAGCAGTTGTTCATGTGAATGATGGTTGATCAACATATAGAAACTACTGAAGAACCCACAATATTTCAGAGTCCTTAGAGTACAGTTTCTCTGAACACAACTGTACACAAGTGTTAACAGCTGTTTCATTACCTGCTACTTGTTCATGTTTTGGAAACTTAACTCGTGCAGACAGAACAAAAAGCTTGAGTGGAACCATTGTGACTGTCTACACACCAAAAAAAGTATTTTAAGATAACAACTTACAAGAATTCCATGAAAATACAATAAGTCATGTATTTTTCACTTGTAAACCATATCTGCTTTCAAGAATGAAAACTAAGGTTATCATCCTTGAAGGGTTTATTTGGCATGAGTTATTTTGCTGTCTTTAATGATAAAAACAATAATTACCAATAATAATAATTAACAATAATTTTATAATAAGTAGTGCAAGAAAAACCCCAAGACAGTAAGAAAAATAAGGTATGAAGGAGTGTTCATCCCAAGCAAAGAACAGAAATTCCAGGAACAACTTTCTGACTGTTTATGACTTTATAAAGTTGGTGTAAATAGGATCACAATACCTTAACTGATACTCATATTAAGTACCTTCCATTTGTAAGCTGCTCAGGTAGGAGATTAAACCAGAATGTGTTAAATGTGATACGAACATTGTATATGAAATTTCTTACCTTAGAGAAATACAAGCACTTTGGAAAGAAAAGGCCATGTGATTACCATCATGCTAATCATTATTGATGGATTCACTAGCAGTAAATCCGGTCCCTAGATAAAAGAGAAAATCATAAAAAACAGAGCACAACTGCCCTTTTCTTTTCCTTTTTCCTTCCCAAGCCAGATTGCTCAAACAGGTTTGCAGTCCAACAGCTCCAGTGCATGCTAATGAGCACTGAGTCCATACAGCTGCTGTTCTTATATCCCATTTCAGGTTAACATAGAAAAGATTTTCCTTTTACCAGTAGTAAGTTAACACATGGCTGATGTGGGAGTAGAGTGGACATGTACCAATTTCTGACCTGACAGTGCATTGGAACCATAAGCTGTCAACTCTCTTTCACATCAACCAGCTACAACAAGAAAGCCTTTGAAACCATTAAAGCTTTGATTAAAGCACTGATCTAAATCAGTATAAATAGAAGATTAATTAAGTGTACCCAAAACAAATTGAAATTAGCTTGACATTCACACTGGACACACAACTGGAAGGAGATGCTTACCTCAGTATAGAATTAAAACAGCAAATTAGGTTTTACTCAGGCAGAAAAACTTACAGGAAAACATATGCTTACAAAATTGGCCATGAATGCAGTAACCAACCTTGGGCAATTGCAATGCAATGGGCTGTCATCCCTTGAGGACTTTTCTAAAGTTACTAGTGAAATCTGACTTGGCTGGTGACTTGGAAAAATGCCATTAGGGTTCATATTTTTTTAATAAGGTTTGTGCAAGATTATAGATAAAATAGAAGAGCATATATAACTTACATAGCCATATAAAAGCTTTCTGGGATGTGAAACTCTAATAAACTGTGGGGACATTCTACTTGGAAAATCACAGTGGAAATCTTTTCTATTGACAAATAAAATCAGGTTTAAATCAATATGAATTGTTTTTTGGTTTTTGTTGTTGTTTTGGTTTTTTTTTTTTATTTGGAAAAGATAAAATCATTAGCATTATTATCATAAAGTGATCTACACATAGCATTACTGATATAGTAGGAGGTGGAAGATAGAATGTTGGCAGAAACATGGCAAGTATTAGTCTTTGCAATGTACAACACACTATCCAAAGGATGGAAAGATGAATTGCAGCTGCACCTATCTGCATTTGATGGATGCTTTTGTTTTTCTTTTAGTAATACATTCAACAGTAAAAGAACAACTCACTAAAATGTCATGTCTGACTAGAGTTTACTGCTGTGGTGTTTCACACAGCTTAACACAGAGAGACTACAAGATGCCACAAAGACATGGAATTATAAATTATGAATTTAAAATGCCAGACATGTCACTCTTTAATGCAGAATATAACCTAATGTCCTGGAAATAACAGGGTTGAGATTCATCTGTTACAACTTCAGACAGCTTTTCAGAAACTATCTGATTCATACTGGAAACCCACATTCAGATAAGAAGAATCTAATTCTGAGATTCTCTCTTTCTATAACACAACAATAAAAGGATGCAAAACAACTAAGAGTGCATTAAACACCTGTAGTCTAATACTACATTATTGCAATGCATATTGCAATGCTGAAAAATCCGGTGTGCAGTCAGATAAATGTCAATCTAAGAGAGTTTGTCTGAAGTTGATAATTTTAGAATTGCTTGCATTCCAGTAGAATTAGCAGAATGTCTCTGGAATCCAGTATGAAAATAAGTCTCTTCCACATCACAAAATGTGTGAATGAATGTATGTGTGTATGAATAGAGGACAGAATACCTTTATCCTCAGAATACCATACAGTCTTTACAGGTGGACCCATCAGAAGGAACAAGAGTGAAACATTGCAGGAAGGATGTGGGCTGTGTCTTCTGCACTCAATGGCTTTCCCTATGGGCTCAGGTGAAGCATGCACTCATGGAGTTGCCCAAAGCAGTAGCCCTAAAGATGTAATGCTAACTCCCACACATCCTCCTTGAACCAGCAGTCCCTGTGCAGGTTGTAATTTGTGATGTATTGGGCAGCATCAGTAAGTACTGGTTATTAGACCCTGGTACATGAGATAACACCAACTGCTTCAGAAATATTCAGAAGTGAATAAAAGAAAAAAGAGAGAGGGTTCCTTTTAATCATGTGGAGTGAATCTGAGCATGACCTTTCTTATATTTGCAGTGTCAGTCACACCAGGATCACAAAGTAGCATCCTGATCACTAAGCTGAACCAGAACACTGCTTATGAGACGTGGAATTTTGAAAGTCTGTATATAAATTTTAACATTCCAGACCCTGAGTAAGCCTTTGCACTCTGTGAAAGAACTCTTCCAAGCAAATGTTCTCTGTTGAGCAAACAGTTAAATTTAAGTGTTATTTAACAAATAGTAAATATTTGAATTAATAATTATTAATTCTTAAAGCTTTACTGTGAAAAAATGTCTTAGGTAAACTATAGTTTGTTTGTTTCAATTTGATTTTTATGTGGAGAGGTCAAAGAGGTCTGTGTGGAACTGATGTCATAATCCACTGCCTCAAGTAAGCCATCAATACTGTTTCAGTATCTGTGTGTAGACAGACCAAGCATGTGATGGTATCAGCATCCTGTGGTAGCTGTAAAACCTGCATGCTCAGGAGGCACCAACATCAATGTCAGAGGTTCACATAACACCACAATGGCTGCTCTCTCTTATGTGCATATTTTAATACACCTGTCAGGAAAATTTAGGTGCAGTTCTGAAGAAGAATATTTCTGCAAAATTTAACATTACCAAAAGTTGTGGCTTATTCTCCACTTTTACTCTTGACTTAAATACAGCATTTTTTCCTTATATCATGGTGTGTTATTTCCATGCCTTGCAAATCTGAAGGTGAGATGACATTCAGTTGTGGATAGCACTTTTTGTACTTTGCCTAGAGCTCAATAGAGCTGTTAGGAGATTTAGAGGGTCACAGCAATCCTTGCTAAATGGCACTATTCTTAAAGAGGAAAAAAAAGCCACCTCTTGCAAATGCAGCAGCCACTTCTCCTTGGTAATATATTGGGTGACATGAAATATCAGCATATACATGAAATCAGACTTTGGTCTTTCAACAAGTAAATATTTAATCCATTTCAGAATTCCATTGTTTGAATGATAACTAGGCTTCTGGAAACATATATCCTCACTAATTAAAAGTGTTACTTGTGTTTGTTACTGCATTTTTTATGACTGCTCTTCAGAATGTGGCACTACAAAACAATCAATTCTGTAAAGCAGTCCAGGATTCTTCTAAAAGTATGCACTACACCAAAACTTTAATCAATTAAAGTATCTCCAGAAATGCCATGTTCTTTTAGTTTACAAGTGTCTCTAGAAATGTTATGCTCTTGTTGATTATGTTAATGGCTGATGGTTTATGTTGGCCACGATTTCAGTTCTGCTGTCATCTGGCTGTATTCCTCCTGAAGACAGAAGGGATTTCATGTGATTAACTTAGATTTCTGCAGGCTGGATAATATCTTGGTTGAACTGCACATAGTCTGTTTGGGTCCTTGCCATCAATTGCATTTCCAGTTGTGCTCTGAGTTGATGCAGGTTTTATCATAATATCAGTTCTTTAATAACAGTGTCTCCAAAAGTTATTGTTCTTTTGCTGAAACTTTTCATTACCTGGTCCTAATGGAAAATATAGACAAAAATGTTTACAGCACCTAGGTGCATTCTTGAGAAATATATCTTGCTCAAACCAAATTACATATATCTGACTTTCTTATCCATAACAATATTTTTAACTGCTTTTTTGGCTTCAAATCCATGTCAATCCAGAAACAGAAAAGCTCTAACTTATTATACCCTTGATTAAACTGCTGGAATCCAAAAAAAATTCTATAATAAGTAATCTCTCTAATCATAAATACCCCTATAATGTAACACTAATAATAAGTTGTAATTCCTAAACAAAACAAAATAAGAACCCTGATCGTTAACCTTTACTCTAATCCTAAAAGTTAACAAAACCCTAAACATAAACCCTAAACCTTAATCTAACCCAAATTTTAAACCTAGTTTTAATCCTATCTTTCAACCTAAAACTAACCACACTCACAAAATCCAAATCTAAATACAAACCTAATCCTAAAACCTAACATGATGCTAAAACCAAACTCAATCAGAACTTTCTCTAAATATGAATAATTTCAGTGTATCTTAATGTACCTTTTTGGAGACCTGGAGTAACCCTGACCCTGAACATAAAACCAAACCATAATCCAAATTGTTGTGTGCAAGCACAGACATAACTTCTAAAACCAATCCTAAACCAAATTTCAGTTCTGCTCTGCCCTAACCCATAATTATAATTTCAAGCCATAATACTATATCTGGAAATACTCTTTGGCCACCCTGTTACCTTCAACCCAGCAAAAAATCAAATCCTCAGCTTGACATGAAGCATTAACACAAAAAAAAAAAAAAAAAAAAAAAAAAGCTTAGAAGTTAGGGGCTCGGTTCTGGTTTGGGATTAGTGCTTTAACTATGGGTTGATTTTTTTCTTAGGTTATGGCTTGTAGTGGGGTTAGTGAGTAGGGTCTGGAGCTTGTGATTGGGATTAGAAGTTGAAGTGAAGGTTGCCATGACAGAATGCTTTTTCCATGATATGGGGAATGTCATAGAAGAATACATTTTAAACTTAAATGTAAATAGACTATTTAAAGAAAAAAAAAAAAAAAGTTAGTGATTACAATTTACTAGCTCAAGATAATTTTCTCAGGCATTCCTTCAAAACTGTAAAGTAGTTGAGCAAGTAAGCCAGGTTTGTAACCTCTCACATTAAATGGCCAGAAAACCAGAATACAGTGTTAATTTTTAATGATATTAGTGGAATTAATAAGTACAGACCAATGCATCTCTTGCTTACACAGTAAAATTGCTGGCAATCATGATAAAAAGATAGAATTAGAGAAGTCAAGGGACTTGGGGACTGGGGAAGTCTGGAAAAGTCTTATAGAGCTTAAATTATGTATAATTTATCTCTAAAAAAATATATAAAGAGTTAGAGATGATAACCATACAATTCACAAAGTCTATGTAGACTTGCAAAGGGGGTACTCAAAAAGCCTAGTCACCTAATCCTCTTCAAAAAAAATTCTGTGATGAGATAAGAAGATATTCTATTTTCAGACTACAGAATAACAAAAGGTTGAAATTAATTACCAATTTTCAGAATATATGGAAACTGCAAGTGGAGTACACTCTGCATCACCATATTGATGCACATTAAAGTGACAGAGTTTGATAGCTGATATTTGGGATTTAAAAGACAACAAATGAATGTGTAGGAAGATCTTACGAGACTGGCTGATACAGAAGAGTGAAGGAACAGAATAACATTCAGGGCAAAATGAATGCAAAATGAGAAAGAAAAAATAACTAACATTGTATGCAGTGTGATTGACTCTGCAGACATGCTCAGTGTTAACTGATCACTGGGACTTAAAAAAAGCTCTTCAAAGCATTTCAGAAAAAAAATAGAAAATACCACTACACTCTGCTTGGAAGGCAAAATAACACAGAACAGAATCAATGTACACAGTATCAATGTACACAGGAAATATCTACCTATTCTTGGAGTATCCTGTGTACTTCCAATGCCTCTGTGGGAAAAAAACGATAGAGCAGATTTAGAAAACAAAAGAGTGAGAAGGGGAACCAAACAACTGAAACTGTTTCTGTACAAAACCAATTAAATAGCCTAGTACCCTTCAGTTTTGCAAAGAGAGCATGGTTGTGTTGAGAACTGCTGCATTTGGTGTCCTATAATTACAGGCCATTACATTTCCTTCAGCCAGCTCCCTCTTGAGTGCAATAAATTTTCTTTGTCCAAAATACATTTTCTAGGTGGGTGTCTGAGTTCAGTTCAAGGAATTCAAAAGACTGAGAGTGCACCACTTCCTTCAGAATTTGTGCCTTTGGATGACCATGTGCACAGCTAAACTTATTTATCCAATATTTCTAATTCCAACTTCTTTGCCTTGAGGTTTTTACTATTCTCTATGAGGCTGAAAACATCTTGGGAGCTATTATTTTCTGCCTGTACAAGTGCTTGTAGAATACAACCAAGTAACTCAAACCTGGAAAAGATAAAAAAGACTGAGCTAAGCAATTTGTTGCAAGTTATTTCTGCTAACCCACAAGTACTGTTTGTGTATCTCTTTAAATTTTGGTTATTTTTTTCAGCAATCTTCTTGAAACATGGATAGCAGACTCATTTGTACAAGCCTTCTGTTCTGCAGTTCATATTTTGGAATCATAGATCCTTCAAATACAGACATATTGAAAAGTTATGTATTATTAATCTACAAAATTTGGCAAAAACTATTATATCAATGCATCCTTGTTAAATGCACCTGTTTTCCTGGCTCAGTGAGTGATGATTTTTTGGAGAAAACATTGAAAAGATGAGGGGAATTGATGTGAATCATGAATGAAGTACATTCACCTGTGGAAATTTCCACATTCAAGAGGCTTAAAAAACTGTGTGCAGTGAGAGGACACATACAGGACACAGATTTCAGCAACAAAGCAAAGTCAGTGATGAAGATCTGAAAAACCTGTATTAGCATCAGAGTGCAATATTCTGACCAATTTGCATTAGCTATTCCATACACTGAGGATTTAAAGTTTAACATGAAATTTACTGATTTGAATCTCTTTTGACATTGCATGGAAATTTGATTTTGCAAGGTGATACAGCAACATACTTGAATCACAACACAAGTACAAATAATCAGAGTATACAGCTGGAATAAATAGTTGAATCACAGTATTAACATAATTCTAAATAATATGCTTGGTATCCTCAGCTGCTGGCAAGATGTATGTAATAAGAATTCAGATCATGTCTGTCATTCTCATCAAAGTCCTTTTTGTTTGTTCAGTTTTATACTGTGTTGTTCACACTCTGTATTGGGTACCTTATTAAAAGGTATGTGACTATTTCTGCTCTTTTTATTAACCAAGGGACAGAAAAGTGGTTGATCCACTCAGATGGTCCTATTGGTTGATTTACAGAGCTAGTACAGCCAGTTGATCCACTCATATCAGGTGGCTGATCACAGATCCTAGAATATTCTGAGTTGGAAGGAACCCACAAGGATCATTCAGTCCAACTCTTAAGTGAATGGCTCACACAGGGGTTAACACAAAAACCTGGCACCATGCTCTGACCAACTGAGCAAATCCACTCAACTGATGTAGCCATTTGTACAGAAGACAACCACCCAGTCCTCCTTGTGGTGAGTTCAGATTTTTTAGCCATGACCACTCCTGACATCCCTCTCTGATCTTCATGGGCATGCCACCATCCACATCTCCTGTGAGCCCTCTGACAATTTTGTGGGTCATTGATCAGTCACAGCCAGATAGGCTCTGGACAAATTGCAAGGTTAGGAACATAAGAATTGTCTTTTTTTAAAATATGTTTTTCTGCTACATCACCTGCATCTGCATCCTAAAACCTGGTCATGACTAATTAAATAATTGCTTTAAAAAAATGAATTGCATTTTCAGGTCAGAACTTGGACCTGAGGTGATGGCAAATGGGATGGAGTCATAGTACTGGTCTTGTGGGACATGAACATGAATTACATGAAGAGAAGTAAAGTTAGAAGATTATGTAATGCAGCCTCATGTCCAATGTAGAAGCATATCTTTTATATTTGTGCCATGCAGAGTAAGTCAACTCAGTGTTCCTCCCTCATGTAACTAAGTATTGTGTTCTCTTAAATTGTCACATAACAACAAGTGAGTTACCCGTCAATTGTGCCCCTTAAATTGTTTCCAATGACATTGTTTTACAAGGTAACATCTTCCATTTTAGCTCAGTTGGTCAGAGCATGGTGCTAAAACTTTGTAATATGCTAGAAATTAATGTTACAATAGCCAAGATTGGTACAAACATGTAAGACAGAAAAGGTTTGACTACTGGAAGTGGCTATACAACTTTTGAAAGTTATAAACAAAACAAGGAGAAGCTGAAGAAGAAAGTTCTAGGATAATTGAAAAAAAAAAAAAAAAGACCCCTCAAAATATCTGTTTTACATTATTGAACTGCTGATGATGAAACAGTCTGAAAGAATGGTAAAAAATTTCTCCAGCAACAGAAGGCAGACAGGAGGAACCAGCAGATCACATTCCCGTGATTCTGCTCAATATATTTGTGTAACACATGACTGTATTATATATAAACTGGAATACAATCACAAAACCAGGTGTTTCCAAGTCTACAAAGCACATCAGACTTATAAAACAGTAGGACTATTTTTGCAGAACTTTACATTCTAATTTACCTGAATCTGTTACAGAGTTGTTACCAAAACATATGACTTTATTTTAAAGGAGGTGTCTTTCTTCATCTTATGATAATTTTTTATTTGTGGCTCAAATAAAATAATAAAATCAAATAAGAAATAAATGCTGAAAAATGGATAAAAACCTGCCTATGGAAGAATATCACATGCTAAAATACCATCAGAAACTCAGTCCAAGGAATGTTGAAATGTGTTTTTCTCCGAATATGTGAACTATGGAAATAGATGTGATCCACATACCAGATGTTAAGTTAAAAAAAGAACAACCTCCTTGAGGTGGATTCTATTTTTGCTTCAGTAAACATGTGGGTTTTCTTTATTTGAATTAGGACACATAGCTAAAAAAAGCCTTAAACACAGTAAGATAAACTATATAAATTAGTAAACTATCATGCATACATACAAAATTTAGAAGTAGAATAGTAAAATTGAAATGTAGCTGCTTTTTAACGTGCACCTTTAGATGCCATAGGAATGTTAACATTTTACAAAGAAGTCTGCACCTGGCTAACTCACTGAATACCAAATTTGCTGAATGGGAACTTGGCTAAAATTATTACATCAGACTCAAAAGAGTATTGTTGGTCTGTTGTGCAACAACCTCCACAAAATAAATTCAGTTATGCAGTTTTTAATTATTTGTTTGGTGCATTTAACAAGTAGGTAGAAATCTGTCCTTAAAGTCTACAGTGGATTCTTGAAAGCACAGCAATATTGAGCAGTCTGGATTGTTGAGAGAGAATCAGCAGTATACCAACATTTCAAAGTTAAGGTCACCACAGAAAGATACAAAATCCAAAAGAAATAAAAACAAAACAAGGCTAATCAGGATGTTCAGTCTAGTTGGGACCTCACTGGGAATTATCATGTCATCAAATGGAGTTTTCAGAGTAGCTAGTTTTGGCTGGAGCTGCTGTAAGGCAGCAATTCAGCAGCAACTAATTTCCAGCAAGGAAACTCTTCTGCTCTGTCTGGCCAGCAAAGATGTCTTTAGACATCTTGCTGGGATGATAAACATGTTCATGTTTAGCCTAATTGCTCTTTGCTCACAAAGGTCTTTGCGGGATTGAGCACCTAAATTCCTCTTTTCCTCCTGTTTCTGGCCTCTCCAGTAGCAAAATTTATTGTGATGCAACCAAGCAATTATATCTACAGTTGTTATTTATTAGAAGCTCTCCTGTTGGAAGCTGAGGGATGGTGCTAACTGCTGCTCTGGGGAGGTGAGGAAGGTAAAGAATGATCATTATAATCTTCCTTTAAGTTCTCTTCAAGAATTTGATTATACAGGTATTGAGAACATCCCAAGGGACATGCATTGCTGCAGGGATCTCCAAGGAGAGCACAGAGCATCCAAGGACCAGCAAGTACTGCAGAACCAGCTTCTAGAGGAAATGGGCAAGAGGATCAAAGTCATGGGTAATTTCAACTCTACCTTTGCCTTGTTCAACCATAATTCTGGTGTCTTCAGGTTTCTGTGAAGGTCATGACTAGCATTGTCCAAAATCTGTTGTATGAAGTGTTCCTTTCCTCCTTGTAGTCCTTTCAATCATTGCAAAAACGCAATTTTTCTCCTCTTCACTGTCATAAATATTCAGCTTACCACTTATAATTCTGTCTTGATAGTCTCATGTCCCTGAGTGGCAGTAGATATGAGTCACCTTGATCCATTGCCCCAGCTTTATGCCCCTCTCAGAACCCTGTCTGTGCCAGTGTGTGTCACTCTGGGTGGCTGAACAGATGAAGGTAACACATTCATGTCATTGCCACGGCCAATTGTGTGCTGTTTGCACAAACAGGACCCTTGCCCATCAAGGCTGTCACCCCTGCCACTGGACCAGGCCCAAGGGTGTTAGTGGAAGTATTTCTTCCACATCTTAGATTCTGCCTGATTAACCTCTCTGTGTGGTCTGAATCTGATTCTATTGCACTGAGCTGTGCAAATATACTAATGTTTAAACAGCTAAACAAAAATTCAGAAAGGCCATAAACCTTAGGAAAGAGTCCTGTTGGCTGCTTCCACCTGTGACAGAGCTCAGCCTAACTACACAAGCCAAACAGATAAAAGTAAAGAAAACACAGCTATGCACCAGGAAGCAAAATATTTAGGACCATTTTGTGATATTCTTTAAATAGAAATATAAGTGGAGGATAGAAAAAAAAATAATGAAGGTAGCATGAACAAATGTTTTTACATTTCCTGATGCTTCATAAAAAAGAAAAATCTGCTTCTTCTCTGTGTGAAATTAATATAATTTTTTGAGTTCTGATAATCCACAGGAAATGGAAGGAAAATATTTTGATGTAAGGGAAATATTTTCTTTTATCTGAAATGAAATAATTTTCTTTAATTGTGAGCATGCTTTGATATGTAAAGCTGTCAGAAAGAAATTAATAAGCAAAATAATATTATATCAAATCAACTAAACATTTTGTGGTTTGACTTTTTTCCTTCACTGATTATGCTTATATACAAAGAATGTTTCCATTCTTCCCTGGAAAACATACAACAACTCTAGAATGTATCAGAAATAAATAGGCAAGGTAAATTATATATTTCAAAGGCACCAAGGGTACTCATTTGGGAGGCTAAAGACCCAAATTCAAGCTGTTATTTTGAGTTTGCCCTTATGTTGTCTGTGTGTTAAGCAGCCTTGTAACCACAGTTTTTTTCTAAGAGCAGGTTTCTCTTTCAATAAAGATGTGCTTATATGAAGCACTTCATAGTTTTAACAGAAAAGATAAATTGCAAAAAACAGAGAAGAGAATATAAACAATTTGATTACAAACCTCTGGCTCAGCTGCAGTCAAAAAAGTTACACTAATCCAAGCTCCTCTATCTGTTGTTTTTCAGAAGATATTTTTAAATATTCCCTAGACTTTGAGAAAAGAAAAATCCCAGAAGAGTTTATGAAAATTAGGCTTGTGTGGCATTGCTTTGAATGTCTTGGTCATTAAATTGTTTAAAAAACCCAAACCAAACAAGCAAATACCCCCTCTCCCTTAAAAGAGCAAAGACAGTATTCTAGTCCCATTTGCAAAGAAAACACAATTTTCATCACAAGCTCTGTTTCAAAGTGTAGGACAAAAATGGGAGTAAATCTTTGGGTAAAATTTCCAGTTAAACACTAATATTTAATAAGACAGGTTTATAACAAACTTTAGGGTATTTTTTTAACTTTTATGCATTTCAAAATATGCATCAAACTGCCAAAACTGTTTAGTATGCACAGAGTGGTAGCAATTAATTTTTATATATTTGGTTAAGCCCTTTCTTCTTAGCACATTGTGACTACCTCTTGAATTAAGAACCATTTAAATATACTTACAAGATAGATGTCCAATGTGAAAAGGGCCTTTTGTATTTGTCTAGTAGTATCATCTACAGCAAGTTACAAAAAGGGCTTGTTTTCCCTTCTCTAGGGACACTCTACCATAATCCAAAACACCATTGGACAAACATGATACATCAAGAGGAGCCCGTTCCAGTGCCCAAACACCCTCTGGGGGGAAAATTCTACTAACATCCCAACTAAACTTCCCCTCATGCAGGTTTATGAGGTTCCCTTAGGTCCTATCACTGGTCACCAGAGAGGAGAGATCAGTGCCAAATCACCAACTGGGAATTGCTCCACAGTAAGAACCCAGATTCTGCTGAGCTGTAAACTGTACTTTCCTAGGGTAGTCACTTTTTTGTATCACACTGTCTGTTTAACCAATGAAAATAATATATTGTAAGGGAAAAGGGGGACAGAAATCAAAACATGACTACTGCATAGTGCCTACATTGCAATGGCTGTACAGCATCAGGAACAATTACCTTCCTTTCTTCTGGTGAGAACTTTCTATAGTGATTTACAAAGTAGTTTACTAACAGATTGAAAAGAAAATGCTTATAAAATGTGAGACCACAAATTAAAAAATGAAGAGAATATTGGAATGCTGTTAAAAATTTTATTACTATTATTACTATTATAATCATCATTATCTTGTTCTTGGCTACCTTCATATGGAACTACAATTTCAGTCTCTGCCCATTAAAGCCATAAACCACTTTAATATTCAGGTGTATATTTTGAAGATAAACATCTATATTATTATGAATTAGGCCATTATTACACTGATAAAAGTGTCAACTATTTGAATGTCTTAAACAAATCAACATGCCAATGGCATTTTTTTCATAATTTCTTTCATGACAGAAAAGAAAAGGTCATATATTTTCTTCATTTTCATTAGGTTTCCAATTTATTTGAGTGCAAGTGTGTCTCCAAACTTGTCAGCTGGGCTTGGGAGTTCCTTGACATCTTTCAGCCACATAGGAGAATTCCCAAAGACACCAAAAGCAAGATCTAGATACTACTTAGATCTCATTTTCTCCTGCCCAGTCCCATCTCTTCCTTCTCTAAACATCTCCCAACACCCACAGGGGTGCAGTGGTAATTCCATGGCAGTTTCCTGGCTCACTGCACTGATCCATCCCCAGAAGAAGTCCCCCAGAGATAAGAACCTGTGCATCCAATGCTGCATAAAAATGAAGTTACAGGCATCTAGAGTGATGTCAGATCTAATTGCTATCTGTATTCCTTTTTTTTTACCCTACCATTTTATTGGAATCTTATTAAAGCTTCTGTTTTATTAAATTAGTTGTTTCCTGGCCTGTATCATCGAGCTCAAGAAAGAACCTGCACTGTTTCTCTCTCTCTCACTGCCTGTACTGGCACTGACCAGTTTCAATCTCTGCATAAGCATCTATGAAAATGCCTGTAGCAGGTAGTCTGCTTAGAACAGTGCTTTTTAGTGGTCCTCTTCCATCCTAGGGTGCAAAAATGCACAGCAATACCTCTCATATTTGTAATTTTTTAAAAACTGACAAACGGAAAAATTTCATTCATAGTTTGAATTTTCTTGTGATCTGAGTTCTCTTTCTAGCCCCATGCTGAAATAAATATCTCCCTTGTTCATTAGGGCTGGCTGTTAAATTTAGAAATGCAAATAATCTTCAGCCAGCTATTTGGGGGTTCTCCTCTTTCTGATGAAAAGAAATGTTTCAGTCCAGCTCTGTTTGTGCCTGGCCATGTATCCCGTTGGTCCAGACCCTGACCCCTGGGACTGATTTCTCAGATTCACCTCAGACCTCCCTCATCACCATGTGCTTACAGGATTATCTCTGGGCCATGGCCACCATCACTGGACCTGATCCTGACTTCTGTTCACAGCCTGACCTTGGACTTGCCTTTTCCCTGTGGTCACCCTTCTCAGGTCAGCCCTGCTGTCTGGGGTGCTGAGGCTGAGCCTCAGCTGTCCAGGCTCTGTCCTGCCCTGGTGGCACATTTGTGTCACCACCTGTTGGAGAGCAGCAGGGTCTTTCTGCTCCCAGCACAACAGTGTGACAGTGTGTCATGCAGCTGTGTACTCCTTTGATCACCAGCTAAGTTACTTGTTATTGAGCACTTTAAAGGACAAAATTAAAACTGATGTGTTGGCTGTACAAACCTCCTGGACCAGAGGGAAAAAAAAAGCAGATCGAAGGTAAAATGAAGGCTCAGTTGAGTGGCTCATCTAACATCATTAAAAAAGAGAGAGGATATAAAAGTGAAGGAGAAAATTAATAAATACCAGGAATAAAACTGACAGGTTTTGACTGCATCTCAGACTTTAAATAATTGCTAGAGGCTAGGGGCTCCTGGGATGATTTACAATGAATACTAACAAAAAAGTATGTAGACCTTAAGTAAATAAATCCATGACTCTAAAGGGTTGTGTTGGTCTGACATAATTCAATATGCATAGTATAAAAAAAAGATGTGCAAACTACTCAGTTCACACCTCACATAAAGTAATAGATGTTGTCAGATGAACACAGGATATTATTGGTTCTTGAGAAACAGTTGCTTCCAAAGCACAACTCGTGCTCATTCTTCAAGCACTATTTTGTAACTATACATATATATGTCTACTTTGCCATTTAATGGTATTTAAGAAACGTTCTTCAAATCTTTACTGTTTAATAAAAATGCCTAAAAACTTTCAATGCTCCAACAAATGAATTTGAGTCTAACTGTCCTTTGCAGTGGAAAAGTGAGGGCAAGGATGGAAAAAATCTGAGATGTCTCAGAGATCTAGCTCTTCAAGGAAGATTTTGAAAGATAAATAGAGTGGTTCTGTGAACAAATGGGTGTAAGGCCTTTATCTTCTAAAAGTTAATATCAGTGAGGAAAACAGACTTTATCTTTAGGATGCTGTGAGTCTTGCATCTTCTTACCTCTGGCAGCAGGAGACTTCAAGAGTCATACTGCTATTATTCTCTCCACATTTTTCTCCTCAGTCTTACACCAGAAGATGAAGGGTGAAAGTTAATGATGTTAAAACTAGATTAATTTATATCAATTTCCCAACTTTCATTTCAATAGTGTCTTAGAAGACAGAATCTAACATTTAAATTCTGTGTATCTGACCCTTGCCACCTGAGGAAAAATGCACAGGGCTCTTAATTGCCCTTGGCTGCTGATAGTTTGCTACTGCTTATGTTGTCCTATGCAATAAGAGGCTCAGCCAGGATCAGGTCCTACTGTGTTATGTGTTGTAAAATCCAAAAGACAGAATTTTTGCTCCAGAAGCAATATATTCAAAATCAAAACAAGGGCAAAATGTACCCATGCACAACAGGACACGTCAAAGGAATTAAAACACCAGTTACCTGAAACTGTGTATAAGAATAATTTATCTATTTGCTAGAAATCACCTTGAAATTAGGATACTGGGTATGAATTGCTAACAGAAATAGTAATTGTATATACAATTCATATCACTTTTACAGACTATAAATCTTTATGGAGGTGTTTGCTCACAACTTCACCTCTAATAGGTCTTTTTTAATGTCTTTATTAATTTTGTCTTGTTTATTGTTGTAAATGTATCATCATTCTCCTGCTCACTGAGATGAAACTACATCTTTTTTCCTTACTGCTGCTTCCCAGGAGTATGAAACACAAATGAGTTACACCTCATCAAGCCTCACATTTTTCTTCTGTGATAGGTAGTCATGTTTTCTTGCTGGTACATAATTCAACTTGCAGATGTCTTATCAGCCTCCCTCTCCTTGACACCTGTCAACTCTTTGTCCTCTTGGTGAAGTTGTTCAGTGCATTATTATTCCAATCTGAGGAAAGTCCTTGGAAAGTGTCTGTCAACACAGTGTGTAAGACTACTGGCATACAAACTCCTACCTTTCTCTAAGCCACTACTGAAGAATGGCAAGAGTCAGAATGCTAGAATAATGAGAAATACTCATTACATGCCTTATGAGTCAGAGACAAATCAAATTGCCACATGTTCTGAGGATCCTGATCCTGCAGCAAGCACAATGCATGAAATAGAGAGAGCCATGGATCATAAATTTGCATAGCTGTAAGATTTCATTTTTAATTACCTGACCACTGAAAAGTGTCCAGAATGTTGTTTTTTTCTTATTTCACGCTGAAATAGGGCATCCAAAAACCACCATGATATATTTTTTTTATCTGGCATGTTTTAAAGGGCAGAAGTAGGCAGCATGAACAAACAGTAAAGGGTGAAAAAAAAATCCACTAAAGTTAAGCTTTAAGATTGATGGCCTAAACAGAGATGTCAGTGACTCTCACATGTAAGGACAGGACAAATGCTGACAGGTGAGACTATCACAATTTTGTCAGAAAACTATGATCTTCAGGATTTGTACAGTAACTTTTTCCAGGCATGTGATCTCTTGTAAAGTCAGTGCAGCATTTCTGAACCATGTTAGATTGAAACACACAGGGAGTAAGTGATAGCATCTCAGAGAGTTTTGGATTGGAAGGGACATTAGAAGCTCATTTAGTACCATGGACTGGGACATATTCCACTAGAACAGGCTCAAAACTCCTTGCCTTAACACCTCCAGGGTGATGCACCCCCAACTTCTCTGGACAACCTATTCCTGAGCCTCATTACCCTTATAGTAAAGAGTTTCATCCTAATATCTGATGCAAAGTTACCCTCTTTTAGCTTAAAGCCATTATTTTATCCCATTCCCTTGTAAATAGTCCCTCACCAATCCCTCTCTTGTTGGTCCCCTCTAAGTATTTGAAGTTCTCAGCCTGCACTCACACACAGAAATCAAATAAAGCAGCCTGGGATCAGCACCTTTGGACCTGCTCTGAAATGACCAAGTGTTGGAGTGACAGAGTATTTAGCCTCAAAAGTGTTTCAATGCCTGACCTCCAAAGATAGTGCCAAATAGACAACAGTGCCAGTTATAATATCTGCTTGTGTGATGTAGACATCTGTCAGCTGAGTACTGTCCACCATCTACATTTCAATGAAGCCACCAAAAAGCTGTCACTCAGAAGCATGCCCCAAAGGCAAGCCTAGAGTGAAATGTACACTACCCTTTCTTCAGGGAGTTTTTTATCTTTCCAAATAAAGGCAAAAACCCAGCACAAGCACACAGAAAAAAAACCTGACTTGTGACTGAGACTGCAAAGAGTCACACAGGGTTTTGAAACCAAGAAGATAAAGACATGACAGAACATTAGAAGGCAAAGGAAGGAAATGAGAGAATCAGATCATCAGGGGCCTCAGAGACCAAATTTTGAGTGATTTGGAAAAGCAGGAAGCTGAAAAGTGGTGATACTCATTGAATGATAATATGTGAGCCTAAATGGGAAATCTGGAATAAGGTGATGAAAATAAGCTGAACTGGGGGAATGTGGGAGATGAAAATGCAGCAGCACAGGGATATCTCATGGTTATCCAATGTAAATAAGAAAACATGACCCTCAGATCTGGTTGTTCAAAGCTGTCAACAAGAACAGAGATGGAGGGGAACTTAAGGGGTTGATTTTTGGTCATATTGAGTTAAAAATGATGATGATTCATCCCAGGTGAAATACCAGGGGTGTCACCCTCAGCATGCCATTAGAAAATACATAAATCAGCACAGAGCAGATGTGTATGGATGAAGTGTCAGAAATAATGTACTTAGTGGGACAAACAGGGAGTGAAGGATAATGCTTTGGAGCACCTCAGGGACAAGAGGAGAAAAGAGGTGCCATCAAAATAGCTGATAAAAGAACAGTTAAAGGAAAACAAAGTGAATGGACTATTATCCTGAAAGCAAATGGCCCACAAGCACCAGAAACATTGCTAACAACTCTCAAAGAGAAGAAATAAAGTCAATTCCCTAAGATGCAATAGCACCTAACACATTATGGGTTCTGCTTAGGGCAGTACTCAGAAACTCAGCAACAGGAGACCAGCAGAAAATCAGCAATATCCATCTCAGTTGAAATGAATAAAGATGATGGAGCTCTGATTTTTGGGCATGAACAGACATTACCAGCAGTAGATATGTATAATATATATTTAGAGAAGTCAATATGTAAACAGTGTTTCTGAGGAACAAAAGGCAACATCAGATGAAAAGGCTGTACTTTGCCTAAAATATACTCACGTGTTTTTAAAGAAAAAAAAAAAAAGAACTCAACCAAGTTATTTAGTGCTGAAATCAGTATTTCAGGGATTTCAGTTAATAAACACCTCAGAAGTATTCCCCAATTTATTTCCTAGAAATAAATGCAGCTTATGAGTAAATGCCCATGTTTACATAAAAATATGCCCAATTCTGTCCACATGTATGTCAAGAGAATAAACAGTAAGAGAGAAATAGCTTATATGCCATAGAAGAGATTATGTAGAATGATATATTCATAATATTATTAATTAATAAAGAAGAGCAACTAAAATCTAATCTAGAGTTTTAAAGTCCACTTACTGAATGTCAAAGTTTTTTTGAGGGACTCCTAACTTCAGTACTCTACAGAGCTAAACTTTTACATTTAGAATCAGAGAATTGTTTTGATTGGAAAAGACCTCTAAGATCATAATATTCAAATAATTTCACTCTGCTGGGTGCAGAACATTATTGCCAGCAGCTCTATTTACTCCAGAAATGTTTGACCACCACCATGCCTGAATTCTGCATGGCTCTAGGGCCTTCACAAAGAAGGAAAGGTTTAGGAAAAATGAGCAATACTTTTAGAGGAAACTTCTGGTATTATAGGAAATGAATGCTGAAGGCAATCTGTGACACAAACCCAGCTTTTTGTAGTAGTGTTATTATTGCTAATTTTGTGAAGGAATAATCCAGAACAGCCAGAAATAATTCCACCTGTCAGTTGCTGTATTATTTGTAACTTCTGTGTTTATGCTCCAAGTGCCTCGCTCCATTTAAATTATTTCTATATGTGTTACATTGAAATCAACTCTCTTTTAGCTCAAAAAGCATTCCAATATTAGATTGTCTAAAAATAAGTATTTAGTGCCTTAACCATGTTAATGGAGACAATTTCAATAAAAAGATACTCTTACTAAGAATAAGTGAAAAATAAGCAGGTTGAGGAGCAGCTTCATGGAGCATTCAGTGCTGAACTCTTTCCATTTAAATGAGCTCTGCCACTAACTTCAGCTGGAGCAACAATAAGCCTGCAGTTATTTGTTCTCAGTTGTTTTCAATAAGCTTTGATTGACAGATTTGTACTTTGCTAAATTCAGCAGTACTGCAGTAATCAATGCATTGTAGAACTTAGCTACTATTTCAGAAACACCTGCCTCTCATATCAAATTGTAAAAATTCTTAAACAATAAGCTATTTTTTCTGTGTGACTCTGGAAACAGATACTCAAGTTGTATCTATTTGTTCATGAGTATTTTATGTAACATCTTTGAAGAAAAGTATTTCTTAAACTATGTAATCTCTTATATTTTATTTTCATTATATTTAAATTAACCTTCACATTTCAAGATAAGTTAATTGTTTTAGAATGCAAGCTATTGTTATTTTATCAAAATCACCAAGAAAAACTAGGCTTCAGTGTTTGTTCTATAACAAAAAGCTGAGGGAAGATCAACATAAATCTGTCCCACAGGGATTTTGCACAGAATGCTGAGCTCAGGCACACACCATGGAAATTGCTATGCAGGAGATGTACTGTGAATTCTAAACAACATATCACAAAGCTGATAGCTTCAGGCTGTGGGTTTCCTCTCTTTCTTGATAGGACTTTCATTGGTGGTTTCAGAAGACAACATGGGTATTATTCCCACATATCAACCTCAGTCAAAAAGGTACCCAAGATATAGCATTCCTGCATTATTTTTTTTATAGTCAATTCAATCAAAAAAATTTTAAAAGTCATTTGACAAGAAAACAAACCTCTGTATGCATGTCATCACCCTCCTAGTAATCCAAAGGCTGCTGTGGCTTGGGCCCAAAGGAGAGTGTTACCCCTGCATGGAGAGAAAGGCAATACTCTTCTCAACTCAACTAATCTACTGCAAAGCTTTTATTAGGAATAATTGTCTTTTGCTGTAATAAGAAAATAGGAACAACCTGCTTTCTGTGAAATGTGTTTGAATATCTGGGCAATAATGACAGCCTTAGATCAACCCTGAAATAAGCTAGAACCTGCTCCAATCATTAATGTTTTGAGTCTAAAGTTGAAATAAGAAGTGAGAATTAAGATACAGATTGGAGCTTTTTTTTCTCCTAAATATACTTTTTCTGCTATATAGTTCTATTGTGGAGATAAAGATAGAAAGAGTGATAATGCTGAAAACAGCACAAGAAGTCTTCTTTCCTAATATTTTCAGCAAGGTCATAAAAAGTACTCACATGTGGTAGCTCATCCAGGGGGGTCAAAAAAAAAGAGACATAATGTAGCTGAAGAAATTTAGAATCTCCTCCTTGAGCTCTTCTTACAGGAATGGACTCATTGCTTCCTTTGCCAGGACTTGCTTGATTCTAAAAACCCCACCCAGCTATCAGTGCTTGACTCAGCTAGGAACACAGAGACCCTCAAGAGAAAAGAATACAGCAAAAAGTTTTCTTAGACTGACTTACATAAGCATATTTTCTTAGCATCCATAAATGGGTATGGGGTTTGTTTAGCTATTACCATCTAATCACAAGTTGGTATGCTAACTGACACCAGTCCCACCCAAAGATCTTTTATTCTGGAATAAGCAGACTGCTAAGGGAGAAACATCAAAGAAAAATGCAAGATTTTAAAATTGTTTTGGAAAGAGTTTCATGCTGCCTTCCAAAATAAATCACAAACAATTTTGTTTTAGAAGTTTACCTTAACTTCCCAGATTAGAGGGAATTTTAGTGAATTATTTTTTTTTCCCATAAAAATATATTTGGCCATTCCAGAAAACATATTTTATGCATTTCTTGCTCTCTCTCATTCTCTTTCTTTTTTTGTCTTTCCCAATCTCTTGGTTCTAGGTGGACACAAGATGCAGCAATTAGTAATGTGAGCTTTTTGTCCCAGACCCATTGTCTTTAATTTTTAATGGACAATTTTCATCAGCTTTGGTGGGAAATAGCTCAGACAAAGTGAACAAATATTTTTATATATGAATGACTTTGTTGACTGCAGCTTGGAAAGGCCACATGTTCCCATAACTGCTGACAGTCTTTACAAACCTTCCTGTAGGTAAGGAAGAAAGACTTGAGGTATGACCAGCAACTTTACAGCACTTTCTAAATTTCTCCCTTCTTCAAAATAAAATACCAAAGAGCACCTTTGGGTCTTTATACTCAAATAAAACTGCAAAATCTTATAAAGCTGTACATTATTGTAATCCTTCCCTAGGAAATTCTATATGCTGGAAAATGCTACAGATATTTAGAAAACCTAAATCAAATTTGCATGTCAAAACCTCCCTTCCTCTCCCATCTACCCCACAATTTATGAAACTTGGCTCCCTGGGTATATTCCTCAAACACACTTTTACAGATTTGCTGGCAGATTTCACTTGATGGTTTCTCTGCAGACATTGAAAAATGGGACAGCCTGAGTTATTTCAATTTTTCAAATTTGGTGTTAATAAAACTGACTACTACAATTGCTATAAAATGTCTGTGAATTTTTCCTTTTTAATTCTCTTAGCTAAATTAAGAGCAGCTAAGTTCGTGTCTTGACTCATTTTTTTTCTGTGCTCATAATATAATGCATTTGCATAAAGCAAAGAGGGAAACACTGACTAAACTTTCAGCAATTTTAAAACCCCCTAAGGACACATTATGATTATGCCAAGTAATGCAGAGGCAGGTACTAATATTAAATAATCATATTCATGCTAGATGGGCAATGGATTCATATTTGAGTTAAACTGTCACAGGAAACCCAAGGAACAGACTCATGGGATTCTTTTCTCCTTTTATAATACAGATGCAATTCTTAAAGCTTTCCCAGCTACCACTGAAAGAACCCTCGTTTCCTTTTGTATCTTTGAAGGCTTTAAAATATTAGGTTCTCAACCACAAATAATTTGATGATTATTAAAAAATATATTATCTGCCTTTAGGATACTCTGTTCTGGAAGATTCATTTTTCATCAATTAGACAGCTCAACTAAGTAGACACTGGCAGGAATATTGTGTCGGTTTCTTGGTTTACCCAGTTTATGTCTCTTTTGCACTCACCGTTGCTTCTCAGATCCACCTAACTTCTTTCTCAGCCTCTTTCCAAAATACCAATTCTCTATTTTGGTCTCTTATTCTGGCTAGTTCCAGTTTTGTCTGTAATCTATTGCCCACTGACAGAGGAAATTCTTCCTCTTTTGTGTCTTTGCACCAATCTCTCTCATGAGATCAGTAGCCTTGTTGGATCTGTCACCTTAGCAATGGGCTGGAACTAAAGCACCTGGTTAAAAGGTTTCAAACATTCCTTTAGGTGATCATATATAAAGTTAATAAATGAATATAATTTTTCTAAGTTTATTAGAGCAACCTAATCTCTTGAAACAAATGGTTTTTTTATTGGTGCTAGATAAAAGTGAAAACCATGTTGCAAGTCAGCAGCAAAGAATATGCTTTGCAAGATAGTCACTGATTTGAAAGGCATTGGGGGGTTTTATATTTTAGGATTAGGATATGCAGCAGACAAAAGCTCATCCAGTTCTATTTAGATTGAAACAAATAACTGAACCTTCAACAGTCATCCTAAATAACCAGAGATTTTTTTCTTTAAGGGGATTATGTTTGTCATGTTATCCCAATAGATAAGTGCTGCAAGAAACTAGAGGAAGAAGAATAAGAAGACTAACCTCGTGTCTTATCTTCCTGTGATTTCTGACATATCCTTATGCTATGTAATAAGTAATAATTAATTTCCTATTTCCCATCATATGATCTTCTCAATAGCTCAGAGAATATGCTTCAGTTACTAAAGTATCATGTCATCTCAGTGTTGTCCTGCTTCTCCTACTCACTCTTCCTACAGTTTTATTATTTATTCACTTTCTTTCTTTTTGAGAAGGATCTGCCTGGCTGAACTTATTTTATGAGGCCACCATATATATACACACCAATCACAAGCTTAAAACATTATTTCACCGTGTCTCACCAAAGTGGGAACACCTGTGCTGTCAGGTAAGCTGACACAGAAACCTGTAAAGTAAAACCACTGTTCTGTAAGAACCATTTATTTCTTTCTGGATTGTTTCTCATAGATTTTTCTTCAGCCTTTTGGTTAGGGTTTAGGACAGTCTGTCCATGAAATGACAGTTTATATGGACCTTCTGGTTTTCAGTGGAGACACTTAAATGCAAATTAGGCAATTCTTGCAGAACTGCATTGCTTTATTTGGTTTACAAAGGCTGTATAAATGCTACTGATTAAGAAGGCTGGTAAGTTTGTTATCTCTCCTCTCTAAGGATTCAATAGGTGTCCTTTACCCAATTCTAGCCAGATAAATAACTCTTTTACAGACAGGCATCCTGATGTAGATTTCAGCCTGTAAGTATTACTTCCTTTCTGCTTAGTCTGCATGCCATGGCTATACTGTTATACCACAGATTTCCAAGACATTTTCTCAGGTGTTAGAATAAAATTTCAGTAAAGGTACCTTTCTTGAAAGGTCCTTGACATAGTGTTGGTCAGGGCCAATTTGAACACTCCAGAACAATTTCCACTTATGATTCAGGAATTAAAATGGACAAGTGTCTGTTCCTAATAGTGATTTAAAAAGTGGTCACCTAGTTATAAGGTTTCAGGGACTAGATTTCATTAGCACACTCATGGATCAGAAAGTGTCCAAATTTTAATAACTACCATAGGCATTGCAGATATATAGAAAAGTTCAGATCAAACATCAATGGAAATTCATTCATCAGTGTTTTTAGTGGAAGACTGGAAATGCTGAATAGCTGGAATAGACTAGACCACAGCTATGCATCAAGCAAGAGCCTCATCCTCTCCATCTGGCAATTGCATACTTGAATAATATATAGAAACCAGCAATGATTTGTATAGTACAGCTACCAGAATCCCCTTCATTAAAGGCTTGTTCTGCAGCATGTCATGATGCCTCTGTTGCATTGGTAATGAAAGTTTTAGTTCCATATTTTCTCATCATTGGCTTCCAGAGTTAGGGTTTACTACCTAGCTGATAACAGGGATTTCCACTGTCTTGCCTTTTCTTCTCACCCAGATTGCAGAGATGAGGATTTTTCCTTCTGAGAGCTCAAGGGCTAATTCACGTTTCCCTGGTAACTCGTTTCTTGTTTTGTTTTGTTGGCAGGGTTTGGGGTTGGGTTTTTTTTCTGGAGGAGGAGGGTTAATATGGGGAGGAGCAGGCAACACACAGAGTCTCATTTTCCAAGTTTTCTTTCTTAAACTTTCTGAACATTTTATTTTATTACTTTTCCTAATTTTGACTCTTTCAGATATTTGTCTGAATGTCCCCCATCATTTAATTTACAGCAGTCCTTCAAAACATGACAGAAATCTTCATGCTCTGCCTGAATGCCACAATTAATTTAATCTATCACATGCATTTTAAAACTGTTTTTCAGCTCATGTTCACATTCTCCACCTTAATTGTTGGACACTCCAGAACATGTCTTAGTTCCAGCATATGCTATTAGTTTAAATTAGAGCTGCTGTAAGAAATTCATCAACAGACTGATGTATGATGACAAAACTTCCTCACATCCATGTGTAATATGATTATAGCTTTTCTGAGCTAGAGAAAAAATGTGGACCAATGGAGGGAAGAAGGAGGGGCATAAGTTAGAAAGAAATTAGAATCATACTAAACAAGTTTGGAAAGACAAGCTGCACCAGTATGAAATTCAGTGAATAAAAACAGCTGCCTGTATTTGCAATTACAGACTTATGAAGCAATTGCCTGTTAATGGCCCAGTTAAATTGTGAACTAGATAAAAATATATTAGTTACACAGATAATAACAGATATCTCAGACTATAAATTTGATTTATACCAGGACTGTTTTCCATTACTTCATCAATGAATTGGCATTAAAAGTCCTCAGAGAAAATAGTTGCTGAGCTGGTAACTCTGTCACCCATTCTCTGTCTTTCCATTTGGGCAAGAGTAGGACTCACTTCTGGGTCACTACTGTTGCATTTACAAATGCAGCAGTGATTGATTCAATGCATCTGTGGATATCTGTAGCTTTCTAATTTTTCCTCTAAAGTTACTGTGCTACCAGTCTGGCCAGTGCTGTAAAGCAGCACAGCAGCCTTGTTCCCTTTTCATGCAGTACCACAAGCCTCTGCAGCTCAGCTAGCAGTAGCCACAGGGTGTAGTGGGAGCTAAATGTCTCAGCAGCCATGGGCCAGAGTTCACCTTCATGCCTGCTGATATTTGAGACATTTCCACACTCTCCTGCTGTGTTTCACAAGCAGGAGACACTGCAGCAGAAGGAAAGGAGACCTCTGTGTAAGTTTGCTGAGGCAGTGCTCCTGAAGACCAAACAGCCTGGGATCAGCCTAATCCCCTCTTTCTAGGCCTGTTATCATAGCATAGTCTGCTTCCCATTTCTGCCTTGTTGGAACCTCTCTGAAAAAACTAAAGAGGGACTATGCTGCAGCCATCTGAACAAGACTTCTGTTTCCTTGACTCCAGCACAAGGTATTCTGAAAATGTCAAAGGCTTGTTAGCTTCACTTTACAGGCTGGTTAAATACCAGAGCCTAAAGAAGCAGCCTGAAATCTGTGCTTAGCCTAAAACTCTAAGACTGTGAGAATGAAAGACTGTGATATTAAGATGAAATAGCTGACACAGTGAAACTGATATTGATGGTAGATTTCAGTAAGTAAGTGCAGAATCATATTCAGATAAGTTCTCTTGCAGTCACTACAAAGAATTTGCCTTCCAACAGCCATTCTTCTGAATAAAAAGAGAAGAGCATCAATTACAATACAGGTGTTGACAGCCATCTACCCAAAGCCTCAACAAAAGCATTAGAAATTTTGATAAATCCCAAAATTCTGTTTTCCTCTGCCTTCCATCTGTGCAGAGTTTGGATGTGTTAGACAATAATCATTGTTTCCTGATTACTAACTCAAGCATGTGTTTAAATACAGTCAATTTCAATTAAATTCCTTGCTTGTGGTTTCTGAGCAGTTCTTTTTATTGCTTTTATTTTATTTTTTTGCCTTGTTTATTTTTTTTTTTTGGTTGTAAAAATTGGAAATGACAAGTTAATGATAAAAAGGAATAAAGAATGTCTATGATCCATCTCAGGGGACCATATTTATTTCTATGTTCAATCAGTTTAATGTCATTACATAAGGCTCCTACATCTATAGGGAAGAACTTTATGCATGTAGCAGAAGACAAAAAAATTCCTCACTTGAGGTTCATTGCTATTTTGGGAACTTGTAGAGGAATTTACTTGGCCAACTGCCTCCCTGTTCAAATGGTTAATTTATTGGCAGAGCCCCAGATAATAGGATCTGTCTACTTCTTCTATTTTAAAACATGGGCAATGTAGACATCTCCATATGATCCAGTTTCCTAGAACTCTTCCATAACAAGTGGAAGAAAGAGCTACTGCTATGTCTCATCTCTAAGTGCAGAAGAAAACAATGAACCATCTAAAAAAACTGCAGACTCCTTCATGTGGTTGTGTTTCTGGTGGGCAGGTGGTATATAAGCACACATTTCTCAAGGGAAAGGGTTTTTCCTGAACTATAGGATCAGAGGAGCTCTGTGGGAAAAGGGAAGTTCAGTAGCTTCTATGTAGAGTCTGACCTCCAACTCAGCAGTTCCAGTTCTGCTGCCAAAGTTGAAACTGGAGAGGTTTATCAGGAGAGTTTCCAGGAAAATTAATGCCCAGTGTCACTGTCAGTCATTTATGGGACCATCACTGGCATAGGTACAAGCACTATTCTTGTACCACTTGTACCATACTATACCACAGTTGGCAAAGCTATGAGCTGTGTTCAGAAAACACCTCATATCAGTATTACCAAAAGGTCTGAGATACATGAGTGTCTTCATCACTTGGCTCAGAAATTACTGTTTTCCCCACTAGTTCAGTTATGTGCACTCATCTGTCAAATTACTTCCAAAATCCTATTATACAAATCTCATTTTTTAAACATCATGGTCAGCATAAACAATGTCAACTTACAAACTATGATACATGGAAGACCTGCAAGCCAGAATCCCTGTTTAAAGACCTGCCATCTGAAACATACAACAAAAGCTATATGCCAAGGTAAAATCTCTTCTTTGCATTTGATTTGCAATAGCCACTTAGTAAATAAAAGTGGACTTCTTTCCAACAAAGTTACTTAGAGAAATAAATCATTTTTCTAAGAGTTCCCTGACTATACTACATGAAGAATCATCTGGAAATAGGGAAAAAAATAAACTCCATTTAGCACATACCAATTCTATCCTGGAACTTGAATACAAAGTCATTAAACAGAGTTGGAAGAAAATGCTGGAAGTAAATCTTTCCAAAACCACATTCCTGAGACTTTAAGCAGCTTCTCAGTCTCATGAAATCAACCAACAGGAGCAAATTCTCCATAATCCCAGCAGCACTGAACACAGACTGCACACATAACCTCTCTGAACTAATTGCAATGAGCATTCCCTACAACAGATCCCTGAGCAGCTCTGGCTGCCACACTTGGACAAATGTAGGAGGTTTCACCCAGTGCACCAGAGGTCATCAAGGCATACAGGTCATTAATAACAAGCAACTATTAGATACCAGCATGAATTGATACATCCAGGCTTTGCATGACAGAGATATCCAGCTGTCAGTGAGGCATTTCCCGGGAAACAATCATTCCATCTTCATCTTTGAGGAGATATTTTCATCCTCACAAAGGAAACATAACAAGGAAAACCTCAGAACCCTCTATATACAACATTTTGTGATGTCTTCCCTCAGCATTGACCTCTCCACATTCCACAGACTCTACATTACCTGTCTCATTCCCTTAAGGGATCAGTATCTGATCAGCTTTCTCAGCTTCTGTTTTTCTTGCTTTCCATCTCTGTTTTTCTCTCCATTCAGTTCTTTTCACCCTCCCGAGGCTCCTTCTGCTTCCTATGTAAAAATACCTATTTCTTTCAGAGATGGTTTAGCTGATGCATAATAAAATAAATTCTGAATAATTGTTCTCAGTATATATTTTGTTTTGAAAACTGCTACTACTATTTTGAGACCTGGAAGACACTTCAGGGCTCATGCCTAAGGTAATTTTTCTTCCTCAAGAATATTAGCAAGTTTACTAAAGAACACTGACTCTGCCTACAAAAGCCTGTCCTGTCTATGGATCCTTAGAAAGTCCTGTCAAAGGGCCAAATATTATCATGATTATTTTTCCTAAATAGTTACATTTCCCATTTAAATTTCCCAAATGCTTTTCATAATATACAATTTAAGAAGTTATCATTTGTTCTTGCTTATGCTGCGTAATGTATTCGTGATGAAGTAGCAAAGAAACTACAATGAAATTTTTGCTGACAGTATTAAATTATTCAATATAATAAAGATGGGAAATTATTATGAAGAAGAACTTGATTCTGAATAACTGGGCAATAAAACAGTATATGAAATTCAATGGAGAAAAACAAAAATTTATGCACATTTGTAAAAACATCACAGACCCTTCATGGAATACTGGCTCTGATATGATGCAATTGTGGGGCTGGAATATATATTTGGGTTGAGAAACATTATTCAATAGATGGCAAGGTAAGAAATTAACTGTTAGGAACAATTAAGAAAATAACAGAGAACAAAATATAAAGCATTATTAGGCTGTGGTGTAAATCCATGGTGCACCACTTTCTGAGATACTGTGTGGGATTCATGTCTCTCCATTAAAAAATGCACTTGGAATCTGAAAGGAAAAACAAAGTGGTGTGAACATGTAAGGATTTGGAAGGGATTCTGTATGAGAAATGAATAATGAGATTAGTTCTGGCTAAAGGGATGACAGAGACAAGAATAGTGTGGCTATACTGTCATGTGTGACGTGGAGAAGGAGAGTCAAAACTCACTCAGTCTGCTGGCACAAGAACCAGGGACAGCAAACATGCCTTACAACACAGGCCAAAGGAAAGAGCTTTTCTTTGCAAGCAGTGCATAGCTGAGCTGTGAAACTCCTTCCCTGAAGAAACAGAAGGTGAAAAATATTGGCATTTTCTCTATAAAGGATGATAGAAAACTCCATTGAGGGATATGGAAAACAGAAATTACCTCCGTCCCAGTAACCTCAGTGTCACTGCAGGCTGAGTGTCAGGAGAACAATTTGGGAAAGCCTGCTGGCAGAAACAGGATATTGATCTAAATGAACCTTCTGTGTGAATCCATGAAGACACTCAATGGCTTTTTCTGGGCCTGAATTGCTAAAAAGTTCTTAAGGAATGTCCCTGCTGTCCCACAATTGTTGGGAGTCGGATGACTTCTTTATCAGAGCTAACTCAGAACAATTATCCTCTGGACAAAATGCTTGCCAAGGTGATCTTTTTTAAAGATGCAAACCCCTTTGGTGGAAAATGCTCCAGGTAGCCAGAATGACCATATTTCTTCACTGCTGAAGCCCTTAAACTGACAGCCTTTGGGCTGGTATTTTTTTATTGCCTGACCCTAAATCTCTAGCAGTCCAAATCTCTGAGGAGCTTTAGCCCAAAAAGTTGTTGAAAAAAGAGATAGCAGAGTAGTGCTGCCTTCTAGAAAAATACATATACACAAACCAGATGAAGCATGTTTAAAGAGTTTCCACAAAATAACATTAGTCCAGGCATGCCTAATAGCTTAAAAAATATGCATGAGCTACAGGGAGGCCATGTCATCTTGCTGTTCAGAATGTTTGCCATGTCTTAAAAAGACAAAATATCCCATGTGCATTTTAATTGATTAAACAGCCCCTAATAGCTTCAAATTAAAATTCTCAACTTTCATTAATTCTTGAAATTATTAACGCTATTCATGGGCTCAAAAATATTATTCTACCAAAAATCCCCAGACTTATGAGCTCAGCTAAATTAAAACACACTGTTTGCATTATTCATGTTGAGAACTTCATTTTATTTCAGTGGGATTATTCATTACAGGAAAGACTGTGAGTACAATCACTGGGCTACAGCAGCAGTTACTGTTCCCCAGTCTGAGCATATTCTTGTCCATCTGCTTATCTACTCATGACTCTTTACTTTATCTGAAAACCTCCTTCTTTTTTACTTGCTGGTGTTGTCAGATATCTGGTGAGAGATATCATACTTTAAAAATAAATAAGAGTGTATGAGTACTGATACAATCAATTTTCTGTGTTTGCTGTCTTCTGAAAATGTTAAGCATCCTGGTAGCACACATTCAGACTATCAACTATTTTCTTTAGGAGTGCACTCATCAAATCTCTAACTAGTTTATGTAAGTTAAAACTCTGTCACCTCGTGACAATGATTTAATCAAGCCTTCTTTCTTGAGGTGTCCTAAAACATCCAGTGTCTCCACCTCTTTTCCTCTTCTCCTCAAAAAATGCTTCACTTTCTCAGGAAGATGTCAGTGACAAGGTAGCAGAAGCAGAAAACTTATCACATTAGAGAGCAAAGATATAAATTCTGCAGCGTGGCATAAATTTTTTAAGAGACTATCTCAATGATGATCTGTACTACTCTTTAACCCAGGGAAAAATACAGCTCCTATGTCCTTCCACCCATCCTGGCTGCCCCACATCAGGACCACGTCCCATTCTTGATCAGTTTGCTCTGAATATGTCCATTAGCACTGAGGCTGCACACCTGAGAAGCTGAGAACCAGGTCTCCAACACTCATCCATAATTCCATTTCAGCTGTCTCCTTTCAGTTCATGGCAGGGTTCACCTTTTATTTACTGGCCTCTGATCAAAACTAGCTAATTACCAACACAGCATGGAGCTGGGATGATTGACAGATAACACCCCATGAGTGAATAAAAAGCTGCATTTTGAAAGGATAAAACAATAAAGATGTTTCAACAAGAAGATAAACAGCAGGCTTCCAGCAGGGAGTGTTAAAATGTTCCCAGAACCAAAATGGATTTTTTGTCATCTGGCTCCACAAGAAGTGACAATCTCAGCTCAGGGTATTTGACTCTAGCTGATGTATTCAACTCGAGAAGCAACTGATATTTTGAGAACACCACAGGAAAACGGGACAGGTAGCAGGTTACTTCCAGAATTGCTTGAAAAAATACTTGTAAGTTTTCTGGAGGCAATTGGAGAAAGAGGACAGGGAGCAGAATTAAGTGTTCTGTGCACTTTCTCTTTGTAGCTACTTGGATGTGGGCAAGGAATGAATTTGAACTGAGTTAACTAACACAGCCAGACAGCAAACACTTTCATACCTAAATCTGTATACAGAAATAAGGCATTGTTATTTCTGCATATAGAAGCATTATATCCATCAAGCACAGATTTTTGTATAGTAACTTAAAGCAAGTTTAGTAATTTTAATAAAAGTTTTTATTTGTCTGGAACACTGATTTTACGAGGAGTTTCTTCATGGTGGTTTTATTGCTACTTATCTCTTGTAACAGGAAAAATAAACTGAAATTACTAATTCAAGATGGCAAAGTCATCACAAGTTACATGTTGCCACTGCATTCAAAGCTGTATTTACAGAACTCTTCTATTCTTCCTTGCTTATTCTACAAAGAGTAATTTCAAATTAATTATTAAATCCAGAACCAAATCCTACCATTACAGTCTATTATTAAACATTCTATCCTGAATTATCTGCTGTGCCATAATGCCTGTAAAAATATGGATACCTTCCGATTCTAGATATTTTTCTGGTTCTATGAAAAGTTTTCTGTGTTATTTTGTGAATGGAAATTAATACAGAAAGAAGTTTCTATATGTCTTGATAAACTTAAATCATTATTTGGTCTGACATTAAATTTATCTGCTACACCATAATGAACATTTTGTGGCTTGCAGGACAGTCTTCTCTGTCAAACTGTAATAGTATCAGACAATCTGTCTTGGTTAATTATATTATATTAATTACATTTATCATATTAGTACCGCACTAGCAATCATATTAAATCACATATTCTGTTTTGGAAGATAATTTCCTGATTTTTAAAATGTGTTACAGGAAAACCACAGATTTGAACATATAGGATCAAATATAGCTCTGGGGAAATAAACACTCTTTAGAAGCCTGGTAGCTTATTCAAGGCAACATTAAATTTCTGTTTAACTTGCAACTCTGTGAATACACAGAATTATTTTGATGATTCACAGAGGACTGTCAGTAGTGTTTCAAACACAAATGTGAAATGTGAAATTGAGACAAATGAAAACAATAAGAAAGAGGAACTATCTTGTGAAAGTAATCAAAAATGTTATGTTGGTATACAGCTATAATTTATGGCTGTGTAACAGGACTGAGAAAAAAAACTCATCTAGGTTTCTTCATGTTCATGGTAATTCTGAAAAAAAAATTACAGATTGCTGCAATATCACAAACCCCATTTGCTAATTTCCTGTTTTGAGGATCACCCAAGTGCAAATATTTGCTTTTCCTAGTACTTTAAAATGTTAAGTCACACTGGTTCAACATATAAATACAGAAACAAAAGAGAGAAGAAATATACAGGGTTAAACACTTCATCCAGCCTTAAGAGCAGGTCAAACCCAAAACTGTATTTAATGAGAAGTCTTGGTGTTTATTTCATGCTTTCTGTATGGTGCCTGCATATCTAAGAGGAGTGAAAAAAACACACTACATGTCTCATATTTGATTTTGAAATAGGAGTAATAATTTACTTGTTAAGAACTAGGTATTATTCTTTGTTTAAAGTGTCAGGCTACTAAACCTTAGTCAATCCTCATGTTCTTTCATAGATTTCCTGCCCAACCTTTAGTCAAAAGCCTTGGCTGAAGTATTCTGTATATCAAATTGCTCCTGTTCACTAACAAGAGAAAAATGACAGAAAATGGCTTTTGCACCTGGTATTACCTGAGCACAAAATACATCTTTTTAAGAGATATCCAAGTCAAGGATGAGGAACCTCTCAAAAGAGGCTCACTTAGATAAGGAGGAAATCTTTGCTCTAACTGGAGTTCCTGCCACTGTATCAGCTGTAGCATCTTAATGTTGCCATCTAGACAGTGCTAGAGCAGGCATAAAGAGAACCAAACTAAAACCAGAAGAATAGAATGAGAGAAAGTGGAGGCTGAAGTAGGAGTATACATCTCCAATTGTTTTACACCAACTAGATCCATCAGCATTTCTAAATATGATGGGGTTTGTATGTCAATGTCATTTTAAATGCAAATACAAGCAGGCTAAGATTTCATTCCCTTTCCCCAATATTTTCCTTTCAAACAAACAAATTTCAGGTATGTACTTTTTTAGACTTTGAATAAAATACCTGTAAATATTATGTGCCTAGATTCATGTGGTGTCTTGGACTGAAAGAAGTATTATTTTATTTGCACATAGTGAACCATGAAATCACAACTTAATTTAAAAGATACATTGTGTTTTAACATTGCAGAATATGTAACTTTTAGAATAAGGTGAACAAACAAATTTACCTTGCCTATAGAAAAACACAATACAATTTTACACTGTTTTGTTCCTCTACATAGTCACAGATCACTGTCAGTGAGTTAGAATAAAATTTGAAACAACAAATTAACTCAACAATTCCACCCTCTGTCCAAAAACAACCCAGTTAAACTGATCTATGTTCATATACTTATACCATTCAATTTTATTCCTTGTCTTACATTAGTTCTAGGAGTTCAAAAAAGGTTTTGGAAGTTCTAGATAAGATTTAGCATATAAGACTTTCTCTTTGAGGGTAGGAGTCCTTATTTCACCATCCAAGTGTGAAGTTTGAACACAAAAACCTCATAATGGTCATTAGACCATAAATAATTTTCTTTATTTTGTAATAAAAATCATATTAGCTCTGTTTAAGGCTTAATCAACATGTCTGTTCACTTCTTCGTAGCTCAAACACTTCTGAAAAGTTATCAATAGTAATTGCAAGACTATGTACAGTAGAAAAAAATATGTGAATTATTATAACTTCTAAATAATGAGCTTAAAAAATCAGAACCACAATTATAGTTCTCCATAATACATACTTTAGATTTCCCAGATTTTCTCTACCATTTTTCAGCTCCCTTCTAATAGCTGCTAGAAACTTATTATTCCAAGGGCTTGTGCCAATTCTACATCTATAAATCACCAACCCAACCAAGACTCACTACATCATTGTGAATGGTCTGCACGACATAGGAAGCCAAGTGCAGGGTTAATTTTTTGAGAATGTCTTACTGCAATCCCTAAGACTTCAGCTGCTTCTTGTGCTGGTTCCAGCCAGGATCAAGATAACAAAATCAAACATCTAGGGCAGGCAACAGAATTTTATTACTTCAGTCCTTTCATGAGACTCTTTCTTCCTATGGTATCTTCCATTACTCAAAACTTCCTCACCTTTGTACTATTTTATGTTTATCCTCAAAGCAAATCCTAATGCAACTGGTGTACACAATCTTGTACTGTAATACAATATTTAAAGTTACAAATTTTAATTTCTTTTCTCTTTCTTTTTTCTTCCAATACTGTTCACAGTGATTCTCAATTGACAAGTTTAAAAATTCTGATATCCCCTCCAGCAAATCTATGCTTCACAGTCTTTAAAAGAAATTAATATCATCTCCACTTAATTTTTCAAAAAGATAATTTTTAAAATAAACATTCAAAATGAAACTTCCTTGGGTAAATTAACCTGCTGAACATTATTCTAAGCATTTTTTGCCTTCAAGAATGTGATCCAGAGCAGCTGGAGTAGAAAACGCTTTTCCTTTTCTCTTTACTTTTTAGTGTACATTTTTCCAAAATCAATACTTTACTTCACAACTGAAATCAGGCAAGGTATTTCAACTAAGAATATTATGGTTTGAGGAAGTTATGAGAAAGGAAAAATGGGGTCCAAGAAGAAATTGCAAACCCACATATAAACAACAGCTCTCTGCTGTGATGTTGCATCAGAGCAAAAACAGTTGTGTATTTCTACTGTGACAAGTGCTGCACTTTATGCCACTACTGTGTTTTCAGCAATTAAACATTATCAGTTCAAAAGCTCTCTCTCACTGTCTGGAAAGCTGTGCTGCAGTCCCATTTTAAAATAAATTTAAAACCTCCCAATACTGCAGTTGGCCTGTTTATTACAGTTTCATATCAATAATCCATGGAAATTATTGGTACCGTTTAAACATTTCACTTCTCTTTAGAATTTTTTCTAAACTACTTAAGTATGGCACCAAAAAAAGAGATAATTCCTCAAGGAATCCTGCTTCATTTAACACATTGCTATATTAAAGGCTTCAAAGGAGGTTTAGCAGCCTATCTTCAATTTAGGGCAGAAGAACTTGGAACTCTGTATTTATGAAGCATCACTGCCAGAGAAGCTAGTATCACATTAACTAGAGCTTCTTACCTCACAATTTTAAAAAACTTTCATTTATTAAGCCTTCATGCCAAAAGGATAGTAGAAAACCATATTAGGTAATAATTTTAATATAAAAAATACTAAATTCCTTCAGTTTTGTCTGGACCAGTAGCTAGAGAGCTGACCAGAAGAAATCATTAATGGGAAAGAACAGCTTCAGCTTCAGTGATACAGGACTATAAAATCCTCTGTAGCACAGATATTTCTGACTCAAAAGCAGAAACTTAATAAAAAATGCATATAGAAAATATCTCCTTTCAGAAAAAAAAGCATGCTTGTTGTGCAATTCCACATAATGTTCATGTTAGCAATTCACTGGTTCTAAGGGATGCTTGTGAGAAACTCTGACACTAAGCCTAATAAAATACTTTCAATTTAAATCTTTCTTTGTTCCCAGATTCACAGTACCACATTTCCATAAGGCTGTCACAAGAAAAGGTTGAGTAAATGTGAAACTGACTGGTAAATAAAGCAACAAAATACGTTTCTTAATTACTAAAGCTACCCACAAGTGTACATTTTGCAGTGTATTCATAAACGTGTTTACTAGTTTTTGAAAGAGAGCACTTGCATAAGAGTTTGTTATGCAATACTTAATTGGAATTTTTCAGGGAAAATTACAGAAAATCCAGTATTTACTACTACACTTTGGGGCAGGTAGACCCTTCAGAAAATAAGCAGAAAATACCAGGCATCCAAGTGTCTGTCCACAAACAGAAGTTTTTAGAGTGCAGTGAGAAATGAGGGCTGTCCAGAAGTGTGGTTTACAGATTGCAGCAGATATGGGTTTCTTCCAAGGGACAAGGAGAAGGCACTCCATGAGACCTCCAAATGCAGAGAGACAGACTGTCCTGTACTGCCACCGAGAAAGACACTTGTTTAAGAGTTTTAAAACAAATCCAGGACATAAGATATTTCCTGCAAAGGCAATACAGACAGAGATTTCTCTGTCATGCCCAGTTTTTTTGTCTTCTTCAAGTGACTTTGTGCTTTCTCTCATTTAGAAAATCCTATGATCTGTTGCTGAATAACACATGAGTTTTAAAACCTCTTTAGTGTTTTGATGTGTGCACAGTAAGGGATGAATTTAGAGAACTTAGCTTGGAGTGCTGTCACAAAACCACTCAACACAAAGCTCACATTATTTTTCTGAAAATCTTCCCTCAAATATGTAATTTGTTGTCTATGGGATCACATGGTTATCAGCCAGTGGTTATTTAGGTCTCTAATTCTCCACCTTGTCCTTCCCCCAAAGTTTGTGATGAATTACACTGCCAGAAAGCCAAGAGAATATTTCAGCCACATCTAAGAAATGAAAAATCCTTCCAACATCACTACAACAAACTCAATAATTCTCTTACAAAAGGCAAAATCTTTGAAGAGCTAAGGTATCTTGGGGAAGTGCTGGAGAGATCAGAGGCAGCTGATGTGTCCTGGGTTAACTGCTAAGTGACAGCTCTGCAGCTACATTTCTGATTTAAAAAAAAAAAAAGAAAGAAAAATAAAGTCCCAAAGTGATCTGTAGGGGAAAAAAAAAAAAAAAAAAAAAAAGAAGAATTGAAAAGAAGAAAAAAGGATAAAATCCTTCTTGAACTCAAAGTTATCAGTTGCAGATTTGAAAGAGAAACTTCCCACACCTGCTGCCAATTACTGTTACATCAACTAAGGGACATCTTTGAATAGTTAAAAGACATATATATTCATTATTTGATGGTACAGGATACTGAATGACATGATTTAGCTTTGAAGTTAAAATCTGCCCTTCTTCCCTTCCCTGATCCTCAATCTGGGAGATGCCACAGCCTATATCTCCCAAAATATCCAGGATCAGGATGACGCCATAGCCTGGACAACAACCTGCCTCTGTGCCCCTTTCCTGGTGCTCCTCCTCCCCAGTACAGCTCCTGCCCACTCACCCCCTCTCCAGGGTGGGTTCACAACTCAGGAAAGGTGATCCAGTATGGAGCTGGGCTAAACCAGCCTTAAGAAAGCTCACAACTACCTGCTGAACCATTTCAAGGCTTTTTTTTTTTTTTTTTTTTTTTTTTTTTTTTTTCATTTCTGGTTACTTTCAAGTGACATATATATATATGTAAATATATAAATACATAAATATATAAATATATAAATACATAAATAAATATATAAATATTTAAATTATTATAAAAGAGTAGGCATTTCACCCCAGCTTTTAGTTTTATAATTTCTAATTTTTTTTAAAAAGTTAACATTAAGGAAAACCTAACTGCTAAGTGGTGGAAATGGCTACCCCTTTGAGACTAAAATTATTAGGCAAACAGTGTTCATGAATTCACACTGACACAAATTCAAAAGGTAATGCCTGCATTTATTTGGCACCTGGCAGTAGGCAGCTAACAGGGCCAGTCACATAGCAAAGATCAGTTTATGAATAATCTCATTACAAGGTGTCCTTCAAAAGAGAAAATGAAATTTATGGCTATATTAATCTAATCAAAGCAGATAGTACAGAATTAAAAACCTGATGTAGGCCAAGAAGTGAGTCTATGAAAACAAACATATTTAAACAAAATAACTGCAAATTTGGCACTCCCCATATTAAGTTCCTTTGTCTCCTTAGAAAACCAGAAATTATGTGACAGACTTTTGCATCATTAAATCTCCTGTGTGCCAGGGGGGAATAGAAAGGGGGGTGCTTAAGGAAGGGTCAGGGTGATCATGACTTCCTAATGGGAATGTTGAAGCAAAAGCTGCAGTTTTCTACTGGCAATGCCATGACCAATGACTACCAAACTAATATAATGAATGCTTATAACAAATTTGGTGTAGCAGGTTCTCATAAGTTCTGCCATTATCTCAACCTATCTTGTCTTATGTTTAGTGCTAAAAAGGACAGTTTTGATTTAAATCAGAAGGAAGATAAACATGACACAGCCTCTCACTTGCTCAGTCTTCATCCCACCACCTCCACCTGCCCCTGCAGATGAATGGGAAAGAAAGAACTGGGGAAATAAAAGTAAAATTTGTGTTTGAGATAAAGATAAATTAGTAGGAGAGAAAAGAAAGAGGGAAGAAAATAATAATAATAATAATAATAATAATAATAATAATAATAATAATAATAATAATAATAATAATAGTACAAATAGTTAGAATACACAAAACAAGGGATATACTATGGAATTGCTCACCACCCACCAGCTGGTACCAAGCCAGTGACAAGCAGCAGCCCCCTAGCCAGCTTTCCCACTAGTTTATAAACTGGGCATGGTATGGAATATTCCTTTCTCCAGTTTGGGTCAGCTACCCTGATGGTTCCAACTTCTTGCTTCTTGTGCTCCCCAGCCTCCTCCCTGGTGGAGAGGTGTGAGAAGCTAAGAAATGCTTAATATTGTTTTAGCAGCAATTAAAACATAAGTGTGTTATCAATGTTATTCTCACCCTGAATCCAGACAAAACCAGGATATTATTGTAATAAAGGACTTCCATTCATACATGATTGTTGAAAATAGAAAAGTTATTATAATTCAATTCAATTACCTGTATAACAATGCTCTGTCTCTTAATTTCAACCAAGACTGTTTGCTATTTGACAATTAAGTCTCATATCCTTTCAAGGATAGAATCTCAAGAAAATTAACATTTGGTGGGGAAACCAAAGGTACACTTTACTCGAGGTTTTCTAAGCCTTAGCTGATGGTGCACATGTTCTCTGTCTCCCCATGAAACCACAATACTAACAGTGGATAGAAGCCCTTGGGTCAGCTACTGCTGCTGACTCATATTTAGCAAGCAGATTTCATCTCTAAGTGTCACAAAATGCTTTACTTTTTTTTTTTTTCCCACAGCTTCTTTCATTAATCAACAAAATGCAGCTCTTTTGGAAGTAGGATATGATATTTTGTTCTTTTAGTACTATAAACAATATTTAAGAAAGGATCTTCATAAAAACTAATTACAAAACTGCTTAACTTTCAGTAATCTAACCAAACTGATTATTTCATTAATAGCATTGAGACAAATTTTTTAGCATGCTAAAGGAAATGAAAATCATTTCTGTTAACACCCAAGTTTGCTTCAATGGATTCATTTGATGTTGATCATATTCAAGCTGAGATTGGATTATGGGTACACCAAATGGGTATCATTAATAATCATAATCATTAGATGCTAAACTTCTAACAAAGTGTAATATCACAATGTCCTCTATAAAAATGATACAATCATCATACTCTCTATTTAGCCAAAAGTCAGCTCTACAGAGAACTAGGTATGTGGGTTTTGGTTTTGTTTTTTAAATGGTGTTTTTCATATATTGGAAAATATTGATCTCGAAATAGAGCAACAGTTAATAAATGCACAGTTTAGAGTTTAGATCATTCACTTAAGTCAAAATTGAACTAGATCAGAGCCTCTGCTTTAGTTAATGATATATTGAATATTTTTAAAAAATTTAAAAACAGAAAGAAATAAAACTAAGAAGTTAGAAAAGACGCACAAAGCAAGCAGCCTTGGCTGCCCAATATCTACATGACTGAGTCTTCTTCACGAGAAGAAGAATGCCTAGATCTCAGACTAAAGGCCAGATCTGGCAAAGCAGAAATCCAAACCAGCAGATCACATTCCAACTGAGACTTCTCTTCTGAAGCTCATCAGGTCTCCAACACCATCGAATTTATTTTTGCAGCCCTTGCCAGGTTTTGGCTCAGCTTACTCCACGGTGGGGAAATCCTTGAAACTTCAGTAAAGTTATATAAAATGGTAAAAAATGTTCCTTTTGCAACACTAGTTCCAAACATATTCCTATAATCCCATCAGGAATTAGTAAACCTTAAAATGGATTAGGTAAATCATATTTTATGCTACCCCTTATCAAGACATATTTTTGGCAGCATTCGTGTAAGAGTGGTTTGATATATTTTCTCCACTAAATGGGAGAAATCCTCCATATCAATATACTTCCCACTTACAAATCATATAAATTTATTTTCAATCAGAGAATGTGTTACTGGGGATTGAAAAATTAAATTTAATTCCACTTTCCTCATAAAAAGGACCAAAAGGTGCCTTCACATGTCCCTTGGTTACTTAAAAATTTCTTAATTTTGAGAGGGAATGCTTATCAAAATTAATCTTTAAGTTTTCAAAGATCAAAATGTTAAAAAAAAATCACATAAAATACCTAAAAATTTAAGCTTTGGGTTTGGATTGTTACTACATCTCTGAGTAAAGGCTTAAAACTATGCTGACTCACTGTTTTCTCATCAGATGTACTTATTTCTTCAGAAATCCTAAAGACATGACAGAAAGGCATGGCTTCAGTGAGCTATTTTTAACAAAATCACATTCCTGTGATTCTCAAAAGCACAAAATTCTGGGTCATTTACTTGAACCTCAGTTTTACCCTGTGGCAATATTAATGCAGACATTGATTAATATGAAAAGGTTTATCAAAATGGTAGTTCAGTGCACTTCCAGTGTTGGAAGAAAATTGGGCTGTGTTTGATGATTTGACAGCTGACAAAGGCAGGGAAAAAGAATTGTTATGCTTAATTTGGTAAAGCTATTAATCTCTTTAAGCTTGTACAATATAATGGTTTATTATATTTTTCTTTCCAAATAGTCTACATCATAATAATTTGATTATTACTAATCTATTTCTAACTACAATCTTGACAAAGGTAATAAGTCACTTATCAGTTAAAACCCAGTCATTCTCTAATATGACTTATTTTTAGAGACTGACACTTACTTTAAAGAAATATCTTTTCTGTCACATCATAGTTTCCTGCTTGTGATCATGAACTTCCTGAGACAGTGGGAATAGACACTAAAATTGACAAAAAAAAAGACAAAATTTATTATAAAATCACCTCTCATTTAAAAAAAAAATCATGTTATTCAATTGTACGTGAGAGATTTGCTTTTGTCATTTGTATTTTTTCATGGCAGATTCTTAAACTAAAATATCAGAGGCTGAACTGTCCTTAATCAGCAGTGCTTGAGAGATTCCTTTTGTGAAATCTTTCCTTTCCTTCCGTCCTTCCAGAAACATTGTCAGTAGAGTCACTTTCAGTCTCATTCCTCAGAAAAGATTCTACATTGTTTCTGAGACAAGCCTTGAAAACCGCCAGGGATGGAGGTTCTACCACACCTCTCTGTGTGTTCTTGGAAGAAATGTCCAATCTAAGTTATCCAACTTGCAGGTTTTGTCCCTTACATTGCCTGCCACGATCAAGAGCATCTCTGCAAGTCCCCTCCAAGCAGTTTTAGGCTGCTGTGAGTTTATTTAACATTCAACCTGTTGTTTTCCAAACTAAACAAGCCCAACTCTGTTAACCACTCCTTACAGCTTTTGTGCACTGGGCTCTGACTATCCTGGACCCTCTGCAGCTTGCTGACATCCTCTTGAAAGGGGTTGTGAAGTCCCAAACCCTCCCAGTGCTGCACTGTGCTGCAGATGACCAGCTCAGAAGGGGCTAAAGAAACCTTCTAAATGTGCCTGACACCACATGCTCAGTCACTGCTTACTGAGGGAATGTGGTTTTGGGAGTTAGGTAGGATGGATTTCAGGGCTTGACGGAGGCAAAATGAAATGTATATACAGCATACATGGGGAAAACACACAGAAGATGATAATAAAAAAGGGATAAAAGACAGTCACTGTGACTATAAGAACAGGTACAAAGGAAGAGCAAATAGCCAGTTTTTTTCCAGTATACCACGGGTTAAGCCCCAAAAAGTTCCCATCCCTTTGTCAGAGTGAAAGCACTTCTTTTTGAGGAGCCATTTGTTACATTTCATTACTGTAGTCCCAGCAATCTTATTTTCTTCTCCTGCATAATTTGGATTAGTAAAAAAGATTTTTTTTAAAGCATCACATGTCCGTGTGTTTTCTTTTTTCATGACCAGGCAATTGATACTGCAGTGCTGAGTCAGGGCAAGCCCAGAGCTGCACCAGGAGCCTTTAGTTTAGTATTCAGTGTGCAAACACCCAGTCTGTGAGTGCTGCTGCACCTTCAGGTGACACTGTGCCTTCAGGTGACACTGCCTCTCGCCTTTGTGCTCCTACCTGAGAACCAAAAGGTCACCAAAGGGCCACCACTGGGTTTCATTTCTCTGCAGTAGCACTGGGTGTCATTATGATTCTGATATTTGACATTCCCAACAGCCAGTGGGAGGCTTCCTGAAGTCCTGCATTATGTTGAGAAATACCTTGTGCTGTTGACACACAGCTTTCTTTGGGAATTGAACCCCACCTAAAGACAGGCACAGAATGCAAATTGGAGATAGCAAGAAAACTTAATTTCCCAGAAAGTTAAATAAAGTGAGTAATAAAAAAGTATCCTAAAAAATTTAGTTGCAAATAAATCAGAGTACATGACAGAGATTTTTAATGTAGTTCTTTATGTGTCTCATTACAACAAAACATTAGCAGAAATCACCGCTTCTGTATATGAAAGGAAAGTTAAAATGTTTTCACTTGTCAATTTTCATACTAACTATATAAGTATGGAAAAGAGACACTGTATCATAAAATCACCCTTCTTGGCTTTTCAAATGCATTTTTACCCAAAAGCTTTTCTCTTCTTTAGCACCTTCAGATTATTCTGCTTTATTATGTCAGAGAATAGTGTAATTGTGCTTTGTGCAGCACACACCTGAGTCAAATGCTGGGAAGATGTGAATTTCTTTCATTCAAGACTTAAAAAAAAAAAAATCATACAAATACATATAAATAATTCAAGTAATGAAATAAAGGAATAGTTCTGTGAGAGTTTGCATATAATAGCATTATAATACCTATGCTTCATTGCTCTAGAAACTGACAGGAAAAGGTAACAAAAACAAAGACAGAAATGGCAGGAAAACCAGAGTAGCTGCAAAGAATTTGTCTATCTTATCAACTTCTAATGCCGAGTCAGTTTTCTCTGCCTATGGCTTGCTTGTTTCTTTTTAATGTAAGGTCTAAAATTGTATAATATTAACAACTCCTTATCAAAGGCTTGTTTGCCTACTATAAATACAGAAACAACACTTTGATTCTACTCAGCTTTACTGTCACTAACTTTTTCCCGGGTAGGAAACTGGCATGAAAAGCTGGACAGGCACCCAGCTGCTTAATTTCTAGAGGCAGTGACACACTCACAGGCTGTACAACAGCTGCAGATAAGTTGTCCTTCCCATGCTGAAATCTTGAACACCATGGTTGCCTTTTGGCCTTGCTCACTAATCTTGAAATTGTGTTTTGACTAGAAATGGGAGGCAGGTTTTTAAAGCTCCATAGGAAGAATAGAGACCCTGTGAGGAGGAGGAGCTGCTCTTTGTGGCAAAGAGTTGGAACAGATGCAGATGTGGCTAGGAACTGATGATGACTGGAATATCAGCAAATTAGGAAGTGCAATGCCCTAATGTTCAATTACATAGGAGCACTGGTGACAGGGGGAAAGGAAAACATTGGAGTACTGAATGTCTTCTTCACCTCTTTACTATTCTCTGGCTAGAATTGCCCTCAGGGATACTAGGACCCTCCAACCCATGAGAAAGTTTGAGGAAATGCAGATATACCCTCAGCAGAGCAGGATCAGCTCAGGAAACATTGGAATGAGCTGGACATGCACAAGCCCATGGGAGCTGACAGAATGCATCCTCGAGTGTTAAGGGAGTTGGCACTGTGATATTATCACTCATTATCATATTTGAAAGGTTGTGGGAATCAGGAAAGTTTCCCACTGTATTGAAGAAAAGGCAACATCACTCCTGTCTCCAAGAACAAGAAGATGAGGAAAGCTGCAGTCCAGCCAGCCTCCCTGCATTCCCTGGGGGAATGATCCATCAAAACCTCCTGGAAGCCATTTCCAAACATATTAGGCACAAGGCAGTAATTGAGACTGGTCAGCCTGTGTTTGTCTAGTTAAAATGCCTGACCAGCTGCTCTTCTGTGATGAGGTGACTGGCCCAGTGGACAAGGGGAGACCAGTGGAAGTTGTTTATCTTGATTTCAGCAGGATTTTTGACACCATCTCTCATGACACTTGTAACAAATTCTTCCTTTTTTCCACAATTTATAGAAATATGTAGAAATTACTTCCTGTCAAAGTGATTCTGCCTATTTTGTTTAATTCCTCCCTTGCCCTCATATTCATCTATGAGCATATTTAAAATGATGTAATAGACTATACATTTATTTTGCCCACAGCTTCTGAGTGACTTTTAGCTTGTATTTATAGTTGCTGTTACACATGTAGCATGCATCAGAAGATCTGAGAATTGGGATGGCATAACAGAGTTAACAGCAGAAAGATAATCAAGAAAACAGATATTTTTCAACAGGCACTAGAGTACTATGAGCTTGCCAATAAAATCCAAAATCAGAGCAGACCTGACATATACAGAATTATATTGATACTGAAGCATCAATAAAGCAACTGCAATGTTTTAAGAAATGCCCAGATTTAAAAATTAATATCTAACATGTGCCTAATATGATTTTATCTGCAAAATAAAAGCTGCATTAATTTTGAAAATAAAGGAAGTTTTTTGTGTTCAAACATTACAGTTCTTTGCCTTGTATTATAGAAGCTGACTTGTGCTCAGTCACATCACAGATGTTGTGCTCATATAATGATCCCACACACCACATTATGTAAATGACTTTGTTACACTTAACACCCCGACTGAGCCATACACATCCCAGAAAATCTCAGAAGAAACACCTTTTTCATTTGGAAACTACTGAAAGTGGGTGACATTATAATCAATGAAGTGAAAAATATTGAGGAAGCATAGAAAAATTGGAAAGTTTTAAGAGGCTGGTGCTTTTAAGATAAAAAAAATACTCTAGTTCTTGTCAGTCAATCTTAAAAGTTGTAAGGAGATCAGTAGTGCAGAAAAATAAAGTCCTATGTAAACAATTCCCCAAAGCAAGAGGGCTATAGAAAATCTCCTTGGAGTTTTTCAAGATTCATCTGGACATAGCCATGACTGACCTGGCTTTGTGGCCCTGATGTAAGAAATTGGATGAGGTGGTCCCAGTGGTACCTTCCAGATGTGCAACATCTGTGAGTCAATAAAATATGCCAGGCCACTGTAAAACACTGGCACTACAAGGAAAAATAAAATGGGAAGTGGCAATGACTGGAAAGAGCACAAGGGTGGGAATGGGCTTCAAAGTACTTCAAACATCTCTCTCTGTTTTTCTAACTGCTTTCCTGTGGCCTAAACTTCCTCTCTTATTAAATCAGAGAGAAAAATGGCTGCAATTAGTGAGTGTTCTACATAACTTCATTAGCAAATCCAAAAGAAACAAGGTAATTTTACTTTGATGAGCAGAGCTGTCTATAACCTCTGTCCACTTGTTCATGCTTTGGTTAAAAGAGAAGAGAAATATGCAGTTTGATTAATTTTGGTGATTCTGAATAACCAAGTTTTAACTTGTGTTCCAGCCTACTGCTACAGGGTACAAACTGTGACAAACATAATTTCAACTATGGTTAATCCTGAATTGAATTTTCAATGATGTCTTCTGAACAAAACTATGAGTTTTGTCAAAGGTATTAATCAAATTCAGCCCAACAACACAAATTCCTTTTGGAATTTGTCTCATAACACACAATATGCACTATAGGGTGATTTTCATATAAATAAAGTAATGTTTAAAAATATGTTCAACTTTTCTTCTCTGATGGAGACCAGTGCTTACTGAAAAGCAAAATAGCTGTAGCCATTCAGGAATAATTAATACTCCAGGAACAGAGCAAAGAGTGACTGCTGACATCCTTGCCACTTTTAGAACAACCTTTATGGAAAGGCATGTCTGTCAGTACTTTCAGCATCCAATCTACCCAACAAAATCCAAATTCTGTGGTTTCTGGTCTCCTCTGCCTGTTGTTTATGACCTCTAAAGATAAAATTTAAATCAACAGTAGTTTCCAATCAGATTATATTATCTTATATTATGTTAGAAGATCAGGAACTGCTATTTCTCTGATTTATAGAAATGCAGCTTGTCACTCAGAAACATTGCTAGGAAAAAAAAAACTCCTTAAAGTGGGATCCAAAGCCTACTGAAGTCCACAAAAGTATCTGGAAATATTTTACTTCTGGGCCTAATTTGCATAAACTGACATTTTATTTTCTGGCAGATATTGTATCTGTAAATGTAGACCATACAATTTAGCCAGTCACAGGTGCAGTTTCATATAGCCACTAGGTACTAGACATAATTACATCTGAAAATAGTGACTTTTCATAAGTACCTTTGAAAGGTAATGTAGCAAAGCACAAAGATAAAATTTTTAAGGCGTGATCAGGTCTGGAGAGCTGAGGTTTTCCCCCCTTTTATCCAGAGAGTCTCTGTACAGTGAGATTTGTAAAGGCATGAGTACCAGACATTCAGATAGTAATCTCTGCAATATTTATTCTTTCTGTCAAACAAATTTCCAAATAATCCAAATGTGTGTCTAAAGTCAGTACATTTTCCTACACATCTCACCATCCAAACAGTGTCCATACCATAACTTCTTCCTATGTACATAATTTTGCCATATTTATATTTGAAAGTGATAAGAGTAAATACAGTTCTGTATTTTCCACAATTTGAGTATTTTGTAGTTTAAACTATCAAGTGTCTTGAACATTTTCTTGGCATTATTTCCAAATTCGACATACTCTTCCTAAGAGCCTATCAACTTATTTTTTTAGTTTCACAAAATTTAAAGTACTTTTAAGAGTGTGGAAGAGATATGACTACACTCCAAAAATACATCATCAGAAGCATGAACTCTGGGAGGAAAAAAACACTTAAGTTAAAGGATGTTTTTGACACAGGAACAAATGGTTCTCTGTTAATGAATAAATATGTGCTTGAATCTAGAGGTTTAATTCTGCTTGAGTGAGCTTTGGGACATCCTTTTGAGTGATACAAGGGAGAAAACATACTAGGTGCTAAAAATTGAGTTTCTATCACTGTATGGAAAAGATCAAGTAGCTTGGCTGTCTGCAACAGCAGGAAAATGTTCTCAGTGAGTAAAATGGCCTTTCTGGTGCATATTCCTACTCATTTTTACAATAAATATAGGCAAGAAAACTTCAGCCACTGAAGTAGCAGCATTGTAAAACTTGGAAAGCTCTTCATAATGGGAGAAAAATATATTATTTTTAACCCAGCAAAAAATACTTTATTGAACAGAATTTCATCTCCTACTTAGTAACAAAAACTCCCTTCTGGCATTTCTCTCCCAAATGACATTAAACATCACCTGTAGAATCAAGATGGGAAATATTTTTCTTTGTTGTTCATCTATTTAGATGAAATGTGTATTAGAACCACACACATATACCATCGAAGAGGATCAAGCCTTTGAGAGAAATAAAAAGTCTTTATCTTATTTAAAAATTTTGTGCTAAATATCTCCTCTAAATGGAAAAAGAGTCTTGAGTTACCAGGTGTTGTTGGGTTATGGAAATGCCACTACAAACCATCTGGGGAACCTGGGATGGAACTTCAACTGAAATTCTCTTCTGAGCCTTGTGTTCCAACCAATTTTACTTAATTAATTTAACTAATTTAATTTTGGATGAGCCCTTCTCTCCAGTGAGAATCAGAAAATACTTTTATCCAGGAATTTTATGGGGAAAAATGCTTTACCTCTTACTCTGCCTTTCATTCTCTTTGACCTGTCTACTCCTCCCTATTCAGGAATGCCCTGATTGGGAACTTGTAGAACCAGGTCCTTTTCAGCTGCATACAACCTCACTGGTTGCTTTAAGTACTGAAGATATAGTTATTTTTATATAGTGCTGTTTGATATGAGAAACCCTTCAGGATGCTCTACTCAATGTTTACTCATTGTTCATGTAGTCCAGCTTCTTAGAAGTATGTCCTAAGAAGAGGAGGCTTCTCTGTGACCAAGAGAAAATGCCTAGACAACACTGTTGTTCACATCTGATGATGAAAATTGACAGTGCTGTGATCACTACTAAATACTGCAATCTAGCAAGTCATTCTGTTAATTCACTGCAGCAGAGCTGATGTTGAAACCTTTTCATGTTGTTAGACTCTGTACTGCTGGGTGTAATAAACAAATCAAAGAGAAGTGGCACATTTGATCTGTGAGGTATTGTAAGTCAATATAAGCCTCCAAGCAGAGAAGTTAATTTGACACTTCTAAACAGTCAGTCACACAAGAATTCATTAGCAGGGGCCTTTCTAGGATGTTCTTCCTTTCATTACCTTTGCAACAAACAGACTGCCACTAATGGGAAGAAAAAATAGGTGAGAAGCTGATTCAGAGTGAGGAATCTCGAGAGAACATCTGGAAGGTTCTCTGAAAGTTAAGGGTAATGGTTACTGAATGTTACTGAACATCATTGACTTGATTTTGTCCACTATTTCCTGTCTTAAAACTCAGATGTCTTCTGTTCATGGACTTAGAAATACTGATGCATTCTTAATTCATTGCCTTTGTCTGTTATGGTAGAGAGCACACTGGTTTTGCTCAAAACTCTGCTTCCACCCATTATCCTCCACTGGAGCAGTTAATTAGCTGCTTCATTTACAAATGCTTGCATTTGGCTTTAAACTGCACTTAAGGAAGCAATATTTTGTGGCCAGGAATTTGATGTCACTAGAGACCCTACTTATTTAATCTTTTCTTGATTAGTTTTCCAACTAAATTAGCTGTAAGTTAGTTGGCATGTATGTGTAAGGACATAAGTGTGTCAGGAGACATTTTCCTGTGTGTCTAAGAGCTGCTAGCAACTCTACCATGCTAATTTTACTGTAGAGGGAGTTAATAATAAATGCAGCATCTCTAAGTCATTAATCTGGATAAGGAAAACATAAACTTATTGATTGTTTGAGAATATTGAAGAGGTAACCTTTTGTTGGTATGCAAAGTTTCTGAAAGAGCAAAAACGAGAGCAAAATAGCATAACAAGTTGACAATTTTGGTATCCATCTTCCTGGTACTTGAATGACTAGGTCAAAAGCTCTGAATTTCAGCTCATGAGGGAACATGGCCACTATTGTTTCAAGCAAATTCTGGTATTAATGTCTGTACTCAGAGCTGCTTTGAGTTGTTTCTTCCACAGGGACACAAGCGGTTCCTTTCTTCAGGCAGCTGTGTACAGCCCTCTGTGGTGCCCTCCAGAGCAGCTGTGCTCTGGGACCAGCTGTGTTTGGGAGACTGATGTTCCCAGTCCAGCAAGACAGAGCAGGAGACAGAGCAGAAAGGATCTAGGAGCCCTCTGCAGAACCAAGGACTCCAGGAAGGGGAGGAGAGGAGAATACGTGTATCACACCAAGGGGGCAGAAGGCAGGTAGGGCCAGGATTTAATAAAGACCATCCAATATAGTCTCTGAATTGGCCTGAGAGAAAACCTGGCAGAAAAAGCCATTTGAATTCAAAGCTCCTTTCAGAGCTGTTCACTCCAGAGAAAAGGACAGTGTGGGCAGCCCAGCCCAGGCATTCAGCATTGACCTGTGGTCCCAGCAGTGAAGAAATGCAGCCAGCGTGGCTGCAGCCTCCTGGGCACTCTGAGACAGTGCTCAGCAAGCAGACTCCAAGTGCCATAATGTTTCTGCTTACATCTTCACCTGCCTTTCTTCCTTCAAGGAGCTGGATCAGCCTTCCCTAACACATCTGGGAATTCAGCACTGTACAGCCCAGCACTGTTAGCATCCACTGCTCCCCTGTTTGGTGTGTCTGGCAGGAGTATTTTCAATGTGCTAAATGCAGTTGCAAGTCAATGATCATTTTTACACCACCACAGAGTTCATTCATCTAGAGAAGCCATGCAGGCTGTGAAGCAATAAGCCAGCAGGCAACTTGCATGCTTGTCTAAATTTTGTTGTCTAGGTGGGAGGAAAGTGTCATTTTTGTCTCCCACAGATGCAGCCTTCAGCTATCATTTAACTTACTGTGATTAATTTACTCAGAAAAATGTGGTGCTTTATGTTGCTGTCAAAAGTAGTCCTTGTTACTTTTCTGAGTGCTCAGACACCAGAACTCTCTCCCTGATGATTTGTAGTGTTATAGTTTATCAGCAAATGAGACTCTCTTTGGCCCCTTTCCCCTCTGCTCTTTTAGCTGTTAAAAGAAGGAAAAAAACTTAGATGCAAAGGGGAAAATCTGCTCCAAAGTTGATTAATGGTATTTATATTTGTCTCACACATGGCCCAGATTAAGTCACAGACATAGCACATTTAATGTCTGGCTGTGAAAATGTTAGTTTACATTTATTCCACTTAGGTGATTCTATCAGCAGTGTGCCTTTGCTGTGATTGAAATGCCACTTTTTAACATAGCAGTATTCCTGTGCTGAGTGTGGGGAGGGGAGGATGGGGTGCTCTATCAGATGGTCTCATTTGTATTTGTTTATTATTTCAAAATTCATGATGGGCTGACAAGTTTCTGGGTTCAGTTCTGGGAATGAAAAATCTGAAAAGGGCTTGCCATAACATAGATCCTGAAAATATTTCACTTTCAAATTCTGCAGACAAAACTTATATTAGTCAACATCCCCTTTAAAACCTGCTGAGGTGGTTTCAAGCTTCACTCTTTTGTAACAACATGTCAGCCAGAGAGTCATTAGTGAGCAGATAAAAGGGATGCAGTTAGTTAGATTTGAAGGTCTCAGGACTGAAGGGTATGAAACAAAAATTGTAAATGATGCAGCTGGAGTTATAAAAACTAGAATTTGCCATCATTTTGAAGTACAAGGTGAAAATGGAGAATGTGATAACATGAAAAATGGGAATGATCATATCTGTGACAGTCTTTTGATCTTCAAAGCACAAAGGGCTTAAATTTTGTTCATAAATCTTGCTAAAATTACTTCATGTCATTCAATCTCTATGTGGCACAGCACTGGAGAAGAGTTCAGGTGATATTTTTATGGCAAAGGGAGGTTTGTTAGCCTTCTGATGATCTTTGCATCCAAGATGACAGGAAAAACAAGCTGCAGCTGATGGGATTTGCACTGACAAGTAGGTTTTTATTGTTTCTCATGATTTTAGTATTTCTTGGGCTTTCAAGAAGCTTTTGGAAATAAGGCTCATGCATCTTTTAGAAATATTGCCTTTCAGAGAGATTTTGCTTCTCCAGTTCAGTGAGGAAAACATGAATTCTCTGGTATTAAGTAAATTCCACTGCTAGATTTTAAGGACTGTGTTGATTTGCTACAGCGATTTGACCTATATCTTCTAATCTTTTCTGTTGAAATGCAACTTTAAACCAGTGCTTAGAGTAAGCAGAGGCACACAGAAATTGGCTCCTCTCCACAAAATGCTGAAGCAGGGATTTCTGCATGTGACCTGTGATCACAAGACTGCTCAGAGCCCCCTAAGTCAGCCCTGCTTTACTGCCTGCCTGTGCAGGGCAGTCAGATGCTGCTGGCTGCAGAGGGCAGGGGGCAGATGGGTGACCTCAGATGGCTCTGGCACCAGAGCCCAGCTCATGCAGCACCACCTGCACCCTTCCAAGGGAGGGCTGTCTGAAATGGGCTCAGACAGGGCAGCACAGGGGCTCCTCTGCCTCTCAGGCAAAAGGCATTGTGCAGAAAGGCCAGTTCCTACTTTCCTGAGGATCCACTCCTGCCAGAAAGGAAGAAGCATCCTGCATATACTCCATATACTCCACTCTCACCAAAGAGGAAGGAGAGAGATCTGGAGTGGACAAGGGGAGCCAGATCCTTATGCTATAGGGTTAGGAGAACTTGGGGTACTAATGAAAATTGTTTCCAGCAGATGAGAAATCCAAGTCACAATGAGTGAGTGCACAGAGCTGTTGTATGCTGGCAGCAAAGATTAGGTTTCAAGACACTCTGAATTTAGCAGAATGTAAGGACAAAGTATTTTTTTTAAAGTCCTGTATCTAAGTTGAATTCTGCATATTCTTGATCTACTTATTTCTAATGGAAATTTTTAGACAGAGGAATTTTTAAAATTAAGAGTTTCTGTGAGTTAGAAACCCACCAGAACTACTGTTCAAGTTTTATCACCGTGCAGCAAAGGAAAATGAACTTACACTATTCCAATGCATGATGAGCCATCTTTTCTGTGACTAAGACAGAGAGGGAGTAAAAAGCAAACACAGCATCACTGCTATTATTTATTCCTAGCAGTAGCCAGTTATTTTGGATGAAAACAAAAGCAGTCAACCTTAGAGACTCAAATGACAAAAAACTTATTAACTAGGAATCCTCTGAAAAATGTAGCTTCTGGAAATAGTAGTTTACATAGGGAAAAAAAGAAAAAAAAAAGAAAAAAAAAAAAAAAAGAGTATTTTGTGTGTAGTTTTACTTGGATATGATTTTTTCTGTCACACAGAGTCATATGGTAAATATATAAATGTTTACTGAGGAATTTTCTAACTGATGTCATGTTCTTCTACACCTAAAACAAGTTTTTACTGAAATTTATTTGTAGCTATTACCACAGGTCCCATAAGAATTCTTTTTAATATGGTGCTTCAGAAATTTTAATATCACCAGAAGACAGCAAAGGACATTTTTATAGAAAATGCCTAAGAAGAAACCTTTCTTATCAATAGTTCTCTTTAAAATATTTCATGCATCAATAGAAAATTCTGTTTCCACCTGTCTGGATGGGAATTATTTTCTTAGATGTTGCCTAATAATTATTTTTCCACAAACAAATTTTTTAAGTCATAAAACTTTATAATAAAAAAATGTCACTCCATTTATTCAGTTTCTAGTGCCTTCAGGTAGGGCAGGGAGGGCTTACCCAAGCCTCAACAAATTGCACTAAGCTGTGGCAGCAGTTTCACAGATTTTTCACTCATCAAACAGGTCAGCAAAAGTCCATTCAAACATAAAAATGAAGATCTAAAACTCCTTCTTTCACTGAGGAAAAAACCAAGGAGCTCTTGAGTAAATGATGAGAGAAAACAAGATAAAGAAAGGCAGGAGAAGCCCTTAAGAAGGAAGAGCTGCAGGAATTCACAGCTGAGTGAATGAATTGTGCAGGAAAGGACAGAAAGCTGGAATAACAATCCCAACTCTTGGCTGAAAGCCTCGAGTCTCTGATGCCAAATTTCTGAATCTTTTGAAAATCCCCAATACAGAATCCCAGCCAATACAACAATCACATGCTTGGACTTGACTGCAAATTCCCAGCTGCTTTATTAAGCTGTGCTCATTTCACCTTTAATATCTAAACAGCTGGTTACTATAAATGGAAGACTTCCTATCTTGCCAATGCCCATCAACATTTCCTGCCAGGGCTGGTGGCTGGGAATTGTCTGGACATGAATGCATTCAGAAACCCAACTCAGGAGACAAAGCCACTTGCAGTTTGACATTAATCCTAACAATACCTGAGTAAGAGCAATAGAATGCTCACAGTAATATTGTGTCACTGTGTACCAGTGATCAGATAGTGGAATAAAGTGAGTTAAAATACCAGAAACCTATAATGTGTTGGAGAGTCTGCAGAATTCACACTTCATGATCAATCAGGTAGTTAGAGCTTGAAAATTAGAATGTGGCTTGTAATAACTCAGCAGACTGAAATGTGCAAGATCAGCAAGAATTTTAAACTGGTAGATTTTTATTTTTTTACTGCATTGGTCATTTTTTTCTCTTTATATATGTTTTTTTATGAATGTGTTCTATTTATATTTGAGTTATTTGAACAATAGGTAAGAGAAATAGCTGTATGCTAGTGCTCTTAACATCTATAAAAGTACTCTGCAAAAACAAAGTTTTGAGTGATCTCAGTAATGATCTTACAGTGAACTTTTGTAAGAACAGCACATTTTAAAATGCGACCAAGAAAAAGTAAGAAAAAAAAAGAAAAATAAAGGAATGCAGGTTTTATCTTTTATCTAAGAATGTAAAATATTTTACTTTCTAAACAGAGAAAATAAAAGGTGGCAAAAAAACCCCCAAATTATAAAAATGTGCAAACTAGAAAATTTAAAAGCTCATAAATTACACTCACTGCTGTCTATTGTAGTCTTTGTTTCAGTGTAATCCAGAAATTTCTGGACTGCAGGAAACTGCACAATTATCTTGAGCCTTTGGGGTTTCCCTGTCATACCTCAGATCTGGGTTTTATCTGCTGCCTGTAGTGTCTGCTTGAAACCCAGGCTCAAGTTCTTTGCCTCTATCTGCAGTCTGAGAGGTGCAAAAGCTCTCTAGAAACAGTCCCAGCTGCTTCCAAGAGAAAGGACAATCTGAATTGGAGGGTCTGATCCACTTGCTTTTCAAAGGCACATAACATACAAACTGAAAAAAAAATCCCAAACAAATGGATGCTCTCCATTACACCTGTAATCCCTTGGATACAATTTGCATTGTGGTCCAGTATAAATAATCCTTGTAGTTCCCTATTATTCATGCACACAAAGAACTTAAAAAAAAAAAAAATCTGTGTCTTCCTTAGAGTAAAACTTTATAGGAAAAATTTTGAGATAAGAAATAACTATTTACTGAGAAGATGATTTGTCTGAAATGAACATTTTTTCCCAACTCCCTGCTGATGATAATTTATACAATAAACTGAGTTGAATTGATTTACTTCCATCATATGCATAAGAAAAATTATTTTTTATTTCTCACCCAGACTCTTATCTATTGAAAAGGCAGCATATCCCTAAGAGCAAAGAAAACTAATGTAGTAAAGCTTAAAATAAAAATGGAGCCCTTTTTTTTATATTTAAGCATTCCATTCTTTGATCAAATATGTTATAAATCACTTCTGGACATTATTGTTTTGCATGGTCTTGGAGAGACCAGCAGGAAAGAAAATTTAGCAGATAAAGCAACCTGAATGGTATCAATTCTTCTGCCTTTAAATTTGTTTTCATTTAGCAGTAGAATACTTGCACAAAGTTTTCTTTAAGAAGTGAATTGCTTGGAACTGAAGATTAAGTTGGCCAGGGAGTGGGGAAGAAGAATCTATTCACACAGCTGGGGAAATGTCTCAGATGCTTTTTCCCTCCTTTCAGTTTTCATTAAAGTAATTTCAACTTTAACTAAGGGTCATTTCATCACAATTAGTTTTGACAGGTTCTTAGTAATAGCACTTACAAGTACTCTGAAGTTTGTCATTTTCAATGAAAGACTCTCAAATTCCAGCACATCCAAATTACTGGCACAGCACCCTGCATCTCCCCGCAGAGCCATCACCCTCCAGCTTGACAACAACCTAGCTAGGATTAGGAAACAATCCCAGGGGCATTTGCACCTTGAATTCAATTTCTGTTCTCCAGGCTGCCTTGGTTTTCACTGCTGCCAACAATCTCACCCACTGCAAGCCTCAGTCAAGGTGTACAGCAGCAGTGTACATGGGTGGTGGAAGGCATGCCAGATGTGCTGAGGGATAGGGGAAGGGATTGTGGGAATGGTTCTCAGTACAGGAGGCATTGTAGTACATGGTGAACTGTTGGAGTCTGCAAGAGTCTCTGAATCCTTCAGAGACAAATCAGAGTGCAGGGATTGAATTAAAGCCTTTGGATGGATTGAAGTATATTAAACCACTCACAAAGTAGAGGTGTAAGTTTAAGTTTTAGAATAAGCAAGCAAGTAAGTAAGTAAGTAAGGACAAGTTTGAAGTGCTTTAGAGAATAAAGGTCTCAGATACCAGTGTAGAGGCATGAGTTCTAGAGAAGGTTGAAAAACATAGTCCTAGATACTAGTGCTTCCATGGAGGCTCCAGGAAGATAGCTTTAGACATACTAAAACTATAGTAAGAATATTGTTTACATTTTTCAGATAGAACAAGATAGACCATACGTGTAGTTTACATGTAACCTGGCATGCTGAGAAACTAGAATTCTAATGGGGTAAGAGGAAATGGTTTGAATTTGTGTCTTTAGCTCGTTGGGAAGTTTGTATATAAGAATCCATGCACTGGGGAGAGATTGGCTTCTTGCCTTGCTTTTGTTCCTGCTCTCTTGCTTTTCCTCCCTCCTCACTGCCATCACCACTGCCAGGAGAAGACAGGAGCTGCTGCAGCAACATCAGCCCTGCCAGGATCTTCAAGAGCATCTTCTGCTTCCAGCTGTGACTTTACTGCTATTTAGGACTCTATACCAAAAACTTTAGCATGGACTTTAACACTTGTGACTCTTTGTCTTTTGAAACTGATGTGCCTTTGCAATAAACAACTTTATAGTAACTAATAGCTGCTCGGCTCTTTAAAGAAAACAACCACAACCCGACAATGAATAATAAACTGGGGATATCTGGAATAGCAGACAGAGTTGTCAATGCTCCAGGCAAGCAAGAGAGATGGATGGAGCTGGAAAAGGAGGACTCATGAAAGCAGCTTGTCAAGGAGCAGCAGGAGGACTGTAACAACACAGAAAAGAATAAAGAACAAAGAATAATGGGGTTGAAGAAAGACTAAAGCTAGAATGAACAATTCTGAGCTATTCTGTAAGGTAGGGAAACAGACATCTCAGATATGTCAGATGGGCATAGAATGTTTATGCCAAAGGATAACACCTAACAAACTTTATTTTCAACTGTACTACTTCTGCAGCTTCCTTGAAAACTTTTTTCTCTGTTCCAAAAGTGAGAAATTGTGCAATGACTGCACATGTTGGTTCAGTAGATGTTCTTTTTGATGCTGGGGCTGCTTCAGCTCCTGCCAGTGCAATATCTGCTTCTAAACTTCAGGCTGATGTCTTAAGTGCTTGTGCTTTGTCACTCAGTCTCCTTTCTATCTTCTGCTACAAAAGCCAAAAGATTTCTCAATTTAGATTACTCTAGTCTGGATTTTTCCTCCAGAGGACCTCAGGAAGACAGAATCAGAGGAAATACAATGCTATTTATGCATGATTGGACAAAGGGCTACACAATATTTCTTCAGCATCTCTTTTGCTTTCCACCTCCTTCAGTGGCCAAAAAAAAGAAATTATCTCAAAAATGCAAAAAGCCCTTTGGAAGGTAGAATCTTGTGTGAGTCAAATCATTTTGCTACACCATGAGCTCTCTTAACAGGTAAATAAAAAGTTAATTGGCAGCCTCCCTAATGATCTTCAATTACAACAATATGAATTTTTGAATATTGCACTATTAAGAGTTTTAAGTTTTAAACTATATTTGTAAGTGCTTCTAACATGACTTTGTGTGCAGCATCTCCTTCAGGAGCTGCCAGGGCTCAGGTCCTGTCTGCTCAATGGCTGCAGCTGCACAAAGAGCTGCCAAATTTTGAAAACTCTTTGACACTTCTCAGCAGTCCAAACCAGGCAGGTGGCTGTCAGCTCTCCACATGGGCTGCCTGGGTGGAATGCTAAACTAACTTGAGCATTTGCTTGTGGTCTGCTCTTGTCAAAATTGACTTGTGAGTGAAACTCCCCAGTCCTTAGCCTGTATGTGTAACACATTTCTCCAGACAAGTGTTTTGAGTGATGTGCTTCACATCCAGCCATAGGGATTTCTCCAGAGTCAGGGAGAACAGCATGAATCTCACCTTCTGGAGAAACTGGGCAAGTCCTGCTGATCATTACCAGTGTTTGTGTGCACCCAAACAGAGGATCAGGGATTTTACTTCATGTCAGGTGCTAACTTTTCACAGAGGTCAGGACAGGATAGTCTAACATATGATATAGGGGATGGTGTAACAGCCAGCCTTTTTATTACTTTTCTGGAAATCAGCTCATGGCAGTGCTGGATTTTGAGTATATGGCAAATTAAGTATTTCAAAGTAACCTGAAGGCAAAATTATCTCATTTCTTTCTCTTTGAATTTGGAGAGCTTACCCTGGGAAATCCAGAATTCCATTTTGAGTATAAATCCATTTATTTCTCATGACAGAAATACAATTTTATTCATGTTTATTAAGGAAAAATAAAGGTATGGGATGTGATTCAGTTTCATTTAGAAGCTTCAGATGGAATTAATACAGATAGATATTAGATCCCTTCCTTCCTGGAGGAATTCTATGTAATTCTCAATAAACCTGATAATTTTTGCAACCTGCATTTCTGACACTGAAAAAATTTTCATTAAATGCATGTAAATCTTCTAAGTACACTCTCCAAACTGGTGCAGCAGGGACTCATTTCAGCCTTCCACTCATTCCACACTCTTATAGCCCTGTCCTTTCCAGGGGCAGCATGTTATCCCTGATGGAGAGTTAATAAAGGATTGCTATTCAGATACAGATCTATTACACCAATATGTATGAGTGATTGAGTCTGATGAAGAAAATTTTTCTTCACTGTGTTCCTTATATTTTTAGAGCCATCCCTGGACAAATGACAAGAAATTAGAAATAGCTGCTGTGTATGACTCTACAAGACCTTAATGCCATACTTACAGGGTGAGTCTTGGCAGGCCCACTTTTTGTTTTCCATTGAATATATTTGTAGAAAGAGGGATGATCTGGTGCTCCTAACACAGCCCTTTGTGTGGACCTAAAGGAGCCCAGAGGCCACTGTTCTACATTGTGGAAATGCAGTAAAAGTTTTAGCATTTTCTGCAAAGGTTGTAATGCAGGAGCAAGGTAAATACAAAGTGGAGGAGCTAGCACATCATGTTTACACAGCTTGGATTCTGAGCCTACACAATTCTCCAGAGGCCACATAAGAAATGTGTGGCAAAACCACAAACTAAAACAGGTTTTCTGAACCCTGTACAAAGGCCTTACTCACAAGGCAATTCTTTTAGGTTTTCTCTCTTTTTTATCAACAATTGATGGCTTGTAAGTACTGAAGAAGTGTGCAGTTTACAAGTCAAGATTTTCCTGACTAACACTTAATAACAAAAGATGCTGCCTACAAAAGGTCAGTCAAAAAATAAATAAGTAAAGCATGTGATGACAGAAATAGTCACTGGAGACAGAGAACTCTGGCACTAGACAGAAAATCCTGCCAGTGAATCATCCACTAATACAAATACACATGCTATACTTTGATAAAGCCTCTGTGTGTTGGGATAACCTTATTCCAAAACATATGTCATTCAAACAAATTTGTTTAGATATAAAGAGAAAGGTAACTGAATGCAAAATTAAACTTGAGGGATTTTGTGGCTTTTAATTTTTAGGCTGCCAGGTAAACTAGATTTTCTCCAACAACCAACAGATTATCTTACTTGAAAAAAGTGTCATATGGGTAAATATAGTCTTATGAATTTCCTTTATATATTAAATAAACAATACTGAAAAGAATATTCTGCAAGAGCTTCTTTCATTCTGATATCTCCATCTTCCTATCACTTTGAAGCTTCCTTCACATCATCACCTCTGGGACAGATGGGAAAAATCAGCACAGAAGAGGCATTGCCTGTGAAGTGAAGCATAACAAGCTTCAGTAATTTTCTCCAGGAAAAGGAGGGAGACCTAAAGAACTGACAGAAACTTGAAAAAGTGAGGCAGACTCAGACAGCAGCCACAGACCTCTTCTGGTCAGTTGATCATGGGAGATATTGCTGGATAAAAAGCACCTTTCCAGAAATTAAGAAGGTGTAAGGCATTGTTTTGCACAAATTCATCAGTCACAGCCTGAGACAGAGAGCTCTGCTGTCTCTTTTACCCACACTCACCTCTTGGGGTTTCTGAGCCTTTGCTGTCATACATCTATGTTTTTGCTATGTGTATTTTTCTCCTTGTGCTCCAGTTGTGCCCTTCTAACACCTCTGAAGGAATTCAGCTAACATTCTAGCACTTAGATGAGGCATAGTCAAACAGAGACCTACCTGGTCTTCCTCACTGTCCTGAGGCCTGATTATGTGCTATCAATTCCCTCAAAACCAGATTTAATCTGATTTGCCTGAAAGTAGAAAGCTGAGAAGTCAAAAGTAGTGTACAGTGAGAGGAATTGAATTCAAAGTGCTGGCATGTCACAGCTCAGCTGGTTTCCACATACTGACTCCAAGGTGAGTGGCTGGGGGGTCTCAGAGAGGATCCCTTCTCTCCTCCTGGCTCCCTTTGTACCCTGTACCCAGGAGTGGAACTTCCCTAAAGGAAGGTGGAAGCACAGCTGCTCCCACCACTGCTCCCCACTATCCCCATAGAGCAATTGCAAGTTTTGCTTTAGAGTGAGCAGTCAGCCAAAGGCACCCAGAGAGGGAGAGAAAACAAGTCTCAGAGACCATAAGGCTGTCTATTTTCAAAAAAATAAAGGTCTAATCTATTTTTTGTCTGCTTATCGTGAAGAAGAGGCAGACTGTAAATCTGAGTACCACAACAGGGTACTCACACACACACCAGGTCAGGTTTTTCTAGCACATAATGAAGAGAACCTTGATGGCACTTTAATTTTGCTCCATTCTTTGTGTAAACATAGAGCTGTAAAGGGGACAGTCTGCAGCAATTCATCACAAGTGAACAAAAGAGGTTGTTTCTTTAGGACAAGGTTCTTCACACAGTTTATAAAACATTTATGTTTGGACCTTTTAATTCAAACATTTTCAGTAAAGTGTGACCCTAAGACAGTGAGTATTGCCAGAAGCAGGTCATTTAACTTAGAATTCACTTTATTTATTGACCTGGGGTGAGAGAGGGGAGGACAAGGAATCACTTTTGATAAGCTTGAGCTGTGCCTGTAGGATCCTGTCTTAAAAGTGTGCTGCTCCTTTTTAGCTGCCACCTGAGGGAAAACTTGAAGCTTAACACTTGGCTTTAGGGCACAACAAACCTGGGGTTTATTTGCTTAGTGTGGAAAGCACATTTAGGAGTCTGCTACAGTTCTCATTTTCCTAACTCTACCCTGTCTTTCCCTAAAATGCTTTTCAACACCCTAGGAAACCAGTATTTTTATATGATTTTAAATTATTCTTAGATTATATATCAAAAATATGAAATATCTACTTTCATTATTATTTTATTATGAGCTGAATCTTGGTGTAATAACGGCTCATTCTAAAATCAAATTTGGTGTCATATGCTTTGGATTTTACAGATTATGTGGCAGTAGTTCTTAAGGCATGCCAACCCCCTTCACTTTTCAAAACATTGAACCCTTTCATCATTTTTTGAATTAAAAAAAAGGCATATTGTACATCTCAGCCAAAATGGCTCTAAAAAGACCAGAGGTTAAAAGCAAAATCAGTTATACATCTTGCTTTGGCTTGAGATGTTATTGTTTTACATAATAAAATTTGTTTTGCAAATTAAATTAGAAAGTGAATAAATAGATCAAAACAAATAATTAAAAAAAAAAAAAAAAACAGTTCATAAAAGGAAAAAGAACAAACAAAAAATTATATCATTCAAGTTATTCTTTGTTGTTACAACACATGCTCCATGACCATTTGCTGGGCATGCTACAGTTTTTCCATGCTCTTCTTGCACCAAAGAGACCAAAATCAGGCACAGCAGACTTGATCTGTCTCACCTATGCTGATGACCTTCCTGGGCCTGCTGGAAATGGGTCAGGCACAAAGGATTATAGTGAATTGGGTGACACTAGATTGGTGTCACTAGTTGGGATAGATGATATAAAACTGGGAGGAGCTGCCACTCTCTCAAAGGCAGGGAAGCCCTGCAGAGAGACCTCAGCAAATTAGAGAGCTGGGCAATCACCAATCACATGAAGTAGAACAAAGGAAAATCCCAGGACAACCCTGGATGTACAGACAAAATGGGGAATGAGATGCTGGGAAGCAGTTCCATGGAAAGGGACCTGGGGGTCCTGGTCCATGGCAAGCTGACCATGATCCAGCAGTGCCCTGGTAGCCAGGAAAGCCAACCCTGTCCTGGGGGCATCAGGCACAGCATCACAGCCAGGCAAGGGAGGGGATTGTCCTGCTCTGCTCTGAGCTGGGGCAGCCTCACCTCCAGTGCTGGGGGCTGGTTTGGGTGCCACAATATTAAAAAGACATTAAACTACTACAGAGCATCCAAAGGAGGGCAACAAAGATTGTTAAGGGCCTGGAGGGGAAGTTGTGTGAGGAGCAGCTAAGATCACTTGGTCCATTCAGCTTGCAAAAGAAGAGACTGAGGACAGATCTCACTGCATTTACAGCTTCCTCTTGTGGGGGACAGGCAGACACTGATCTCTTGTCTCTGGTGACCACTGACAGGACCCAAGGGAATGGCCTGAAGTTGTGTCAGGGGAGGTTTAGGTTGGATATCAGCAAAGGTTCTTCACCCAGAGGGTGGCTGGGCACTGGGGCAGGCTCCCCAGGGAAGTGGTCACAGCACTGAGCCTTCAAAAAGCTTCTGGAGAATGCTCTCAGGGACATGGTGTGACTCCTGTGCAGGGCCAGGAGTTGGACTTGATGGTCCTTGTGGGTTCCTTCCAGCCCAATAGTCTGTGATTCTCAGTTACACTTTCCCTACTGCAGTCTGTGCATCATGGATGCACTGCTGTCTCATGTTCATCTTGTTCTCCATCAGGGCTCCCAGGTCCTTGTCTGCAGAGCTGCTCACCAGCCACTCAGCCCTGAGCTTATGCTGGTGCATGGGATTGTTCCTCCTGGTACTCAAGACTTTGCATTTCCTGTTGTTAAAGCTTGTGGGACTATTCCTCCCAGTGCTAAACTTCATGAGACTCTTTCTGGCTTCCTGCTCCAGCTTGTCAAGCTCCCTGTGATAGACAGGACATTCAGTTTGTTGTGTAATCACTGACCTCCCTGCCCTGGCTCTGCATTATCAGCCAGTGTGGTGAGACTGCACTGCCCATTGTTCAGGTCATCCATCATGTTAAGCGTGAGCAGACCCAGCACTGGCCCCTGGGCACACCCCCAGTGCCTGGCCCCCAGCTGGGCTTTGTGCTGCTTGGCCAGTCTGAGCCCAGCATCCAGCTACTTTTCAATCACTGTCTACTTGTCTACCTTATATCTACCCTATACTTCATCACTTGTCCAAGAGGGAAGGCAATGCTGAAAGCCTTTCTCAATTCAAGATAAACAACATGCAGTGCTCTGTCCTCACCTGCCAAGCAAGCCATCAAATTGTGTCAGACTGTCAGACCCCATTTCCCTTCATAAATCTGTGCTGACTGCTCCCAAACACCTTCAGAGTGCCATCATATCCCTTTTTATGTTGGTAAGAGCCCATATCTCTGCCTGTAACTGCAGCCACAGAATCTCTGCTTCTTTCCCATGTGTTGTTTCCCTGTAAACTTTTTCAGATAATAAGACATGAAATCTTGCAAAGAAATCTATTGTGAAAGGGAGAGCCAGGGATAAGCTGGAATTTGTCAAAAAAGGTGTGCAATGACTCAAAAGAAACCCGCTTTTGGTTGAAGCAGAAAAGTTGCTTCTACATACAGTACCAAGAGTGAGTTCCTCTAAGAAAATCACATTGTCTTAATACCAGAAACAACTCTGCAAGTTTTAAAATTCTAATAACAGGCTGTCACACAATTTGTGGTCATATATCTTTCTCGTCTTACTACCAAAAAAAACATTTATCCCATCCATTTCAAAAACTTTACTTATATCACTCTAATACACTTATTCTTTCCCCCTTTGCCGTGGAGTAAAAGGGGCAATTGCTGATCCATCATTCACTATCAATCTCTTCTAGCTCAGCAAGAGGTAATAACAGTTGATTATTCTCCAACTATGAATCTTTAAGAAGAGAAAATGTACTATTATGCAGTAAAAACACCAGTACATATTAAGAATGGTACAAAATTTAAATTAATATTTGCAGTAAACACTGGAAATCAGGAGATACAATGGATACTAAGCAAAACTGCTCCCTGAGAATAAGCAATACTTTTAAGACCAGTTCTTCACATAAATCAAAATATTCCAGAGATGTTTAAATATTAGAGCTATAGAAGTTCAATAACATATAATGAGATCTTCAGTCATGAAACTTTCTTCTCATTTTTGAGACAGGCAAGAAATCACACATAATAAGTAGTGTAGACACACTGAAATATTGCAGACTCCCATAAAGTAGTTTATTTCTTGGTTGCCAACTAAATAACATGCCTAAAAGCACACTTTTTCTTTATGTTCAAAAATGTCTCCTGTTTCAGAGGCTTAGAATTATGCTCTAAAAACTACTTATATCCTGACTGGTTTACTGTACTCAGGTTTCCTTCCACATGCCATCTTGCACTATCTTTACAATGCTTATTCCATACCTGAGAGACAGAACACCACAAACTACAGGAAAGCAGCTCCTCTCCCCCTTTCTGTTGATTTCACAGATGTTGTAGAGTAGAGATGCCCACAGATGTTCTGATCAAAGCCTGCTGTGGAGCAATTGCTGCTTGCCTGCAAACCCTGGGACAAATCTGTGCAGCAGAGAGGAGGGAACATCAAGGAGAAATCTAATGGAAGTGAAACACTTGTACATGTTGGTTTGGTTCCAAAGGGAATCTGGAAGCCTTTCATTACAGCCTGTGAGTGATCTGCTGAGAAGTAAAGAGGCTGGCAGCCAAAATGGACCAAAAGAAGGAAGAAAGATATTGAATATTCCTCAAAAGCTTTATTAGTGTTGACACATTTCCACAGGGTGTTTCACCTTGAGTGCATCAGCACTCTGTGGCAGAAATGTACTTGCAGGGATAATTTCTGCTGATGTTAAAGCAGGTGGCTCTGACTGCATCTAAATCTGCTCTTCCCCCTGCTTTCAAAAGGATTTAGAACACATCCTGAACAATTTGTTAGAAGACCATCATCAAAACTGTGAAGCTTTCTAAACTTAAAACAGAATGTATTAGATACCATCTTCCCTCTGCTATATTAACTATCTCTGTATAACTGCAATAGTGTTAGAATTTGAAGGTGGAAATATAAAATCTAATTTGAAACAGAAATCTAAACTTTGAAAAACTGTACTGGTGTATGTATAGACACATGTCCTTTCCTACCCTTAGGAGTTTTTAAGACAGCAGGACAGCAGGACAGTGTCACAGTTAACCCAAGGTAGTGCTGACTGTAGTAGGAGTGTTCCAAGCAGAAGGTTGGACTAGAGAATTCCAGAAAAGGAGATTTTTCAACTAGGAATTCCCAACATTACCTTATTTTCACAGTGGGAAAAAAGTAATGCTGAAAAGGGAATCACTATTTTAAAAACCTTTGAGTGCTTCTAGAAGAACACATTGTGAAATAATATCTTCTGAATATCTTGCCTCATTGCAATCAAATATTTTACTGAACTTTAGATATAAATATAAAAGAACTGCATTTAAATATAGTATAAAATTAAACTCATATTACTTTCTTTATAATATTAAATCAAACTGATTTCACAGTTCCACTTGAGTACAATTAAAAATGATTACATGTATTTCCTTTTAAAACCCATGGAAGTTATCTTTTTCTGGTTAATACTTCTTTTAAAGTGTCATGAAAAATTTCCTCTTAAAAATTTAAATCCAGGAATATTTTTTTCAAAGCTGAATTTGCCACAGTTACAAAGAAATCAGCCAGTGTTTCAATTTTATTATTTATCAGCATCAAAAACTCCCATGGCATGTAACTTGGTTGAGAGAAAAATGGGCTGCACAGGCTAGATAAAGTACCTTGCTACAAGGAGAGAGATCATTATCTCAATCATTTTAAATTGAATAATGCTAAGACCTACCATGCAAGCTGAAAAAACAAAGACCTGACTGCCAATATTTGTTAATCATTTGAATACACTAAATCCCTTATGCTTTGAGAGAAATAAAGAGTAAAATTAAAGCACACATTTAAATATACAGAATTTTCAAGACCAAAGGGTGAGCTTCAAAAACATCCTGGTGTGCACCACACTGCAAAAGAAGACTACAGACTATGTATTGCTATGTAGCTCATGGTGGAAATGGACTCCAACTGCAAAAGAATAGAAGAAAACTTGATAAAAAAACCAGGCCCTTTATGTGTTGGAAACAGCAGTGCTTTCTAATTCCTCACTTTAGGAGACAGACTGCTGAAACCCTCACAGAGCTTAGTCAGCCTCAACCACTTTCCTTGAGCAGTGATGACAGCTGATAAGAAACATGCTCAGTTGTATGCTCAGTCGTACATATTCTCTCTATGTCTACTTTATCTCTTAGCCTCTTGATCAGGTTGTCTAAGATCTAGTTCAGGCATGTTCCAAAAACCTCCAAAAGCAGAGATTCCACCATTGCTCTGCAGCACTTGGAATGCTCCACTTGCAGCAGTATTTTCCTTCTGCACACAGATTTACAGAAATAGGGTGTAACAGATCTCTGTCCCCCAGATTGCTAACTTCTCCCACACCAACATTTCATAGCTCTGATTGAATACAATGTTCCATAAAAGCTGAAGGATAGCAGCACCTGAGACGGGGAAATGAAAATTTGGGAGATTATGGCAGGAGCCATGACCTCTCTCAGAGAGATAAGATGCAGATGATAGCCTGTACTCAAGGATTATGTCCAACTGGAAATCAAGAATTCACATCTTAGAATGGTTTGGGTTTGAAGGGATCTTAAAGATCATCTAATTCCTGCCTGCCTGCCACAGGCAAGGAGACCTTCCACTAGACCTGGTTGCTCAAAGCTCCATCCAATTTGACCTTTGACATTTCCAGGGCTAAAACATCTCTGGGCGACATGTTCCAGTGCCACCCAGAGTGAAGGGTGTTTTTTCCTAGTGTCTAATCTAAATTCATGCTCTTTCAATTTAAAACCCTTCCACCTTGTCCTATTACTACATTCTCCTGTAAAAAATCCCTCTCCAGCTTTCTGGTAGACTCCCTGTAGGTACTGGAAGGCTGGAATAAGGTCTCCATTCTTCAGGGCAGACAATGCCATCTCTCTCAGCCTGTCTTAACAGAACAGGTGCTCCATCACTCTGACCATCTTTGAGACTCTTCTCTGGACTCAATCCCACTCTGGGCTCAGTCCTCCTGTGCTGGGAATCTGCTCCCTCTGGTGAGACCCCACTGCAGACCCTGCTGGCCACGCTGCTTTGGATGCAGCCCAGGCACCGGCTGCCTTTGGCTGCCTCCCACAGCTCCCTTCCTTGGGAAGATCCTCAATGAGTGCCCATGTCCTGCCTGCTTTGAGACTGTCTCCCACTTCCCTGGGCCAGTGAGGGGTTCCAGGCATGCCCTGCAGCCTGAGGCGTGCAGAGAGGCATCTTCCTTCCAGGGCAAAGTGAACACACCAGCCTGTTTCTGTGAACTTCAGTGGTTATTCCAGAATTTTCTAATGAACACTTCCATTTAGAGAGCAATTGTTTTGCCATCAGAGAAGCTTTTGTGGTCAGGAGGATCAGTGCAGAGATGGATTAAGATACTTTCTCAGGATGGAAAAGGAGCACCCAGATGATGAAGTAAAAATCCAGTGTCAGTTTCTATCCCAGGCCTGAAGGAAGCAGTCTATAATCTCCACTTAACAACAGCATTCAACTTAAATTTCCCCTTATTATCTAGTAAAGATTTTCAGTCACTTTGCAAGTGAAAAGGCAGACTTTGCAAAATGACTGGAAGCAATAAACAGAGATTATGCTGCAGTAAGTTTGCAGCATGGCATTGAATTGGTCCCATTATTAACTGGGAATATGTTATGCTGACGTAAATATTGGCAAATTCTCCCTTTCCAGAGAAGACTGGTTGAGCAGAGTGAACTGTTGTGATGGAGCAATCTCCCCTTGAGTTACAGAGACATGTGATTATCTGTGGCTGCAGCAAGCACAGACACAACATCTGTCAGGCCTGTCGATTCAGTGGGCTGATAGCACCAGATGCTAAACCTAAACAAACTAAACAGCAGAAAGGCAGCTGATAATCACTGGCAGCTGCAAGTTGACACTTGAGATCAGTACAGAAGAGCAGGCTTATTGCAGAATTTTAACCCAGAAAAATGGCTCTGTAAGAAGATGAGAGGGAATTCCCACAATCCGTTCCTGTGCATTAGTGTCTGCTACCAATATCTTAAATATTGACATAATATTTTCAGTGCAGTAATCACCTAAAAATTGTCTTTGAAGATGTCTTAAGATAAGACCACCACATGCCACAGCTGTAAAAGCTTTAATTCTTGGATATTTTATTATTATTTTATTCAGTGTTGGTGTTCTCTGCCGTATGTAGAAATCAAAAAGATGTATCACAAGTTGAAAGCACACAGTCCCCATGAATTCACTGTTATGAGTCTGACAATGCAAAATTGTGAGGTATGATTTTTTGGATGAGCTATCACATGCATGGTTAGCATGGAAATGAAAGAAGCAGCAGGCTGCCAGCACTCAAGCAACCAGATTTATTGCAGCTGTTTGTGTCCAAAGATTTCTGGCAGAGTTGTTTTGTGAAATGTGCCTGCCCCAGGTAGCACTCGCTCACCAATAGCTCTTACAACTTCCAGGACCCAAGTTAAGTCATTGTGAAGTGATTATGACAGCCTTCAAACAGTAATTCTGAGAGCAGAAAGCTCCTAGAAGAAATTACAAGCTTAGGACTTACAAGCAGAAGCCTTGTAACTTTAATAGTTGCATTTGTTCAGTGCTCTTCTGAGTGAAAGAAAAACTGCAGAAAATTCACTTTCCATTACATACTCAATTTTTTTTTCACAAGAACAGTATGACTGAATGTCCAAGAGGCTCTTTTCCACACTAGAACTGCTAAAGTGAAGACAGTCATTTCAACACTGTCTGAGGCTTCTCAGCTTTTTGTGGAATACTTGAGCAATGTTTGAGGAGAGCAGAGGGGTACTAAACTGAAGTTTTGTCTCAGCCTTTTGTCTTTTCCTTAGCAAAACCTGACTGCTTTCAGAATCACCTCAGCACAATAGGTGCATAGGTTCATCTGCCATTCAGCTACAGCTTTTATGTTTTAATGTATAGGAAATGTTATTGCTTAATTTATCAGGTTTTGCACAAAAGATTTTACACAGACTCGAGTTTTATGTTGCTAGTACTAGAGTGTGCAAAGTACTTTTCATTATTTCATTGATAGATCAAAATGCTTGTTTAAACAGTGCTCACTCAAAGTCTGAAAAGCACAGTGAGAAAATAAGAAAGGGGAAAATGTCATCCACTAAAACATTTGCTGTAAAAAAATAAAGACATGCCAAATAGATAAATACAAAGTTGATGGATATATTCAGGTTATTATGTGCCAAGACTCAAATTTTGAATTTTAGCTGAGTTTTGTTATATTTTAAAGCAGTGCAATATTTCACTGCAATACACACACAAATATTTAGCCCTTTGTACCCTTACAGAACTTGAAATGATTTTTTCCAAATATTAATATTAATATTGTTTCCTGTCCTAAATGTGAATGAAAACAGCTTTATAAGCTTTATCACAAGAGCTATCTTATCACCTCCAAACCTTATTTTTGTAAATAATTGAGAACACCTGACTTCCCAAGTCATATTTAAATCAATCTGAGTCACATATATGCTTCTGAGTTTTAAGGATCATTTTCCTTCAGGCTCTCAGCCCAACCTCTTCCATTTCCAGAAGGCAAAAAGAAGGATATGTGCAGGTAAAACCTTACTGCTCAATATTGACACCTACAAAATTGTAGAATGCTAAGTATCCAAAGGCAAATGAGCCTTAACAATAAAATAGATTATTTATTTAAAGGTAATAAAACTGGAACACATTTTAAATCTAGCATTATCTTTTCTAGTACTCAAACACTATGTACACCTGAAGAAGGTACTGCTCTCTCTAAACTATCCATAGATATTCTTGTACCACCTGTTTCTTCTTGTATTATCCAAAACCATATTTGATAAGATAGTGGGATCCATTGTAACTGAGTATTTTATTTGTGTTGGGGGGTTTTGGGGGGTTTTTTTGTTGGGTTTTTTTTAAATTTTATTCACAGGTAGAAAGCATATGGTTTTCCCATGCAAAGAAATAGGATCAAAAACTATTCCTCTGATGCTCTTCTGCAGAAACATCTTCCACAAGTTAGTGGTTGATTTTAACATCTTTGCTTGCAGTCCTGTTAAGAGCTAAGATGGAGCTCTTAAATTGTTACTTTGGACAGACAACAAGGGGGAAAGATTAAGACTACAATCTCATGCAGACCACGCTTCTTTGTTACTCAAAATGTGGAAACAGACATTGCGGGTAAATTTCTTCTCCCCTGTGTGGGAATAGGAGAGGTGGCCATGGTTTATTTTTACTAAATGAAGGTCAATGACTGATGGCTGGGTTGTTCCCCCCTCTGTTTCTGAAGTAATCTCACTGAAAATGATGATCTTGTGAACTTGAAAAGGCTGAACTTTAGATTAAGTGGGGTCACACAAGTTTAGCACTGAGGGAACTCCAGGCAGCTTTCTGCAGAGCTTTCTGCAGTAGCATGGGTGACTCTGATAGGGGTCTCTTGTACAGAGTGGGCAGTCTGGGGGAAAATCTATGTACAGCTCCTGGAGCATCTCATGCTGAAGATGGAATAAGTAAAATTTTTTGCTCCCTGAAGACTTAATACCAGCTCACTGAGTCTATACCACAGGGGTTTGATTTTTGCACATGTATTTCTATTGGTTATACCTAATGAGCTCCTACTACCCAGGACCCTGAGCAAGCACTCCATGGAGTAATAATGTTAACAGGCAAGTTCTGATGCAAAGTAAGAATTACACCATCCTTAAACCCCAGCCAAACAAAGAATTATGATTGTCAGAAAACCTGTTTAGTTCATTACTTTTTTTCTCTCCAAATAAGAATAATAAATAGCTCAATCAAAGTACAGAATATCTGGTATTTCCCTGCTGGTATTTTCCATTTTACATAGTGGAATGGTTCAAATTCCAGTCCTCAAGGGCAGTAATAAAATTAACAGCTTTTAGGCTGTTGAAGGCAAAGGAGAACACTTAACTTCAATAACAAAATGAATATTCAGTCTTCCTATTGTTACCTGTGATCTGGAGAGCTGAACCCGGGTGCTGACCATCCTTGCCTCAAGCAGAGCCCACTGCCAGGGCAGCACCCCAGAGCTGCTTGTCTTCATGCAAAGATAAACAGAAGCTCAGAAGTGAAACACAAGAAATTAGTTGTTTATTTGATTTAATACCTTACATTTTCTCCTCATATTTTTGTTTCCCAAACATTAAAACAAAAACACTGAAGAATCAGGCAAGTTGGCTTCCCCATTTAAAGAAAATTACATTACTGGTTTGTGAGATGGGATTTATCCACCCTGCTGTGCATCCTTACTGACAGGATTCAGAAAACCAAAGCAGCACTTTTATTGTCTCACAAAACAAGCAATAGGTGTAGACAAATGGATTTAAGTTTGAACATTCAAATGATTTTTGCAGCAGGTACATGTTTTTTTGTACTCACAGCTGGTCTGATGCCTGGCTGTTTTGCCTCAGTGCCATCCTACAAGCATATCAAACAAGACACAGACAGTCTGTAGCTATCTAAGGCACTCAGGAGGCATCCTAAAGTGTATCAAAGTTGATTTGCCTTGGTAGTTTGGAATTCCCTACAGGTGATCTCGTGTGAAGAAACAAAGCTTGGCTTAGGCAGTAGCATATCCACACTCCTCAGCAAACCATTTTCCTCATAATGAAAGAAAAATCATGGCTAATTCCATGTATTAATATCCTGATAGGGATCTAAAGTCACCTACATCCTGCTGGGTTGTGGTTTTTTTTGCTGAACCTTATGTATGAGGCCATTCCCATCAGGTCCCCCTAACACAGTCTTTCCTGAAATAAGGGGCCAAAACTGGACACAATATTCTAGATGCTGTCTGAGATGTACTGAGTGGGGGGTTGCTTCCCTCAACCTACTGGCTGATAATACAATTCAGGAAACTGCAGGACCTTCTTTGCTGCCAGGGCACACTGATATATTTAGTTGGGACCTAAAGACCTTCAGGTCTTTCTGCCAAGACCTCTATGTTTTCCTCTGCAAAGCTGTTCTCCACACCCTCAGTTTCCTGAGACTGCTGCTGCTCAGGTCCCTGTGAGACATTGCTGAGCTGGGGGGAGGTGGAGAGTGATTGTTTTTGCAACTTTGGTGGTTTACCCACTTCTTTCCATCACTCCTTAAATTGTTGGTGTTGACTGATGAATTTCTTCACTTTTTCTCTTGCTGTTCTCTCTCCAGTCCTGCTGGGGAAGGAGGACTGTGTGGTGCTTAGCAGCTGACCAGGGTCAACTCATAACAATTAGATACAGAAATACTGTGGATGGCAGTGCCAAAAGCCTTGCTGAGGTTAAGGCAACAACATCTACTGCTGTCTCCTTATCTAAAAACTCAGTTATGCTGTTCTAAAAGGAAATCACATGCTACACCTTTGTTAAATCCATGCTGACTTGCTCAATCTTTTGCCCCAAAAGGCATTTCAAGGAGGCTTGCTCCATGACTTTTGCACAGAAAAAAGAGAGGCTGATCAATCTGTCACTTCTCCAGTTGTCCTTTTAGTTTGAAATGAAGCTGGTGAACATTTGCTTTCCTTCAGCCACGTCTTCCCCACTCTTTTCAGTATATCAGAGAGAGAATCTGCAGTAGGATGCACACCAGCCAGCTCTCTCAGCCCTTTTGCATGCAGCCTGCCCAGTCTTCTGGGTCTGAATGAGTGGGTCTCAGGCAATTCCTGATCTCATCTGATCTACATCCACTGTTGGCAGGTCCTTCCCTCTAAGGAGAGACACTGCTGCTGAAGGCTGAGGCAAAACACCAACTATCTCCACCCAGTGTGGAGATTTCACAGGGTACTGGAGCACCTGCCCTGCTCAGCAATGGGCAGTGCTTTCTTTTATCAACCTTTTGCTACTGGTTTAGAGTTTTCTTGATGCCCTCACCATCACTTGCAAGTATTAATTCCTGATGCTCTTTGACATCCTGTATACCATTCTTACATGAATGGGAAAAAAAAAAAATCCTCCTTTGTTGTTTGTTTTTGCCAAAAAAACAAATCTAGCACATATTTTAGTAGATAAAAGCAATGAGAAAGAGTAGGTGGGGAAGGAGAGTGGAAGATAACCAAATAAACTGAAATGCTAAAATGTTAAGGACAGAGTCAATCTTCTACATGCATTATTTGCACTTCTAATTTTCCAAGTAAATTAAAAGTGTAAATAATTAAGTTGACTTGAAAAATATTTTGAACTTATGATATGTGTTTATTTTTGGGAGAGCAGAAGGGTCAATGTTTATAACAGTTTTCCGAGACAGGCAGCTCCCAAACTCTTTCACTGCCTAGCTTCTGAGTCATTGTTAAACACTACAATTAATATGAAGAAGCATAAATCCAAATCTGGACCAAAATGACCAGTCTTGAAAAATAAGTTGCTGCCCTAAAACATTTTCAAAAATATTGATGGTTTGGTTGGGGTTGGTTTTTTTTTTGTCAGTTTTTGTTTGTTTGTTTGTGTTTGTTTGTTTGTTTTGGTTTTGGTTTTGGTTTTTGTTGGGGGGGGTGATTTTTTTTTTTTATTTTACTAACAGCAGTATCACTACAAAATATTATATCTCTTTAAAAAACCCAACAAAAAGTACATCAAGATTAATGAATCTTCTTTATAAAATGTGACTTAGTGACTACATGAGGAATTTTCCTTACCTTCTGTTGGAGATCAAACCTCCCAGAGATCAATACATAAGATTTCTGCTACAAGGGTTTTGAGAAGCCATTTCAGGCCTCAGCTGAAATATATCATAAATCAAGAAGTCCATCTGTCATTGCTTCTGAAATGAAGCTAATTCTACCAGCCAAAAATGATAAATAGAAGTGCTTGAAGTTAAATTTGTTAAACAGTCTCTAGACTTGCAATCATTTTCAGCTCTTCTAAAATGGTTCTGAACTTAAATCAATGGACAGCCTCATTTTGTTTTTGCTCCTACTGTTTTATTTTAAAGAGATCTTTTACTTACTTTTGAACATTGTCATGGTACTTTCAGCTCTCCTTACAAAGGTCATCCCAATGGGTATCTCTTTATTTGCTCTCTTTCTGTATGATATAGATGCTATTGAGGCATGCCCACAGGAGCAGAAGTATACAACCACAAAAGTAAAAAGAGAAAAACTAGCTAAGGCCTCTGTGTTCTTTCTCTGACCCACTCAGGGGGGAAAAAAACCCTCTGAAAACAGTAGAAGAGTGTAAAGTTAGTGGCAGATAAGTAGAACAGATTGAATGTAAAAATTTGCAGAAATGAGATGTCAGGCATCAGCTAGACTAGAACACAAACAATGGATCACAGCATTAATTATTCATCATGACACAATGAGGATGGCACACTGCAAATAATGTATTTAGTCATTTGTAAGAAAGAAATAATAAATTTATTTTATGCTTCAATCTTAATATCATAATTTTTTCACCGGTGATTTCACAAAAAGACTCAAGTTACAGAGAGGTTGTGCCACCCACTCATGATCTAATTTAGGACAAGGAGCTGCATACTGGTGTCCAAGTACAAATTTCTGTGCATGGACAGTATTGTTTCTTCAGAAGTTCCATCCCTGTTCACTTCTGATATTCATATTTCACCTTCTTTTACTCAGAGTAACAATTTCCTCTAAAGCAATTAGAACTTTTCCCCCTAGCAAATCTGTGCTACCCTTAGTTTTTTTCTTTCTACAAGATAACGTCAGGCAACTTCTTTTAACATCACAGAGGCTGTTATTTCCAGCAGCATTTTGCCCTTTTTTCATCATTCCCCACCTTAAAGGCAGCAGGTATTTTAAACACCATCAAAATGTTTTCTCTGGTGCTGCAACTGCCTGTGGCCCAGGCAATGAGCGATCAATGATGCTGTATCTGTGTGACAGGTTCAGAGTGTTTGAGGAGTGCAGGAAGTGTGGGAGCCCAGGGTGTTCCCCTGGCTCCTGGGGGGGTCTCAAAACCCCCCTGGCGAGGGTCTCAAAGACCCCTGAGTGAGACCCAGCTGTCTCAGGCACTGAATTCAAACCCCTGGGGGAAATTACCAACACAGAGGGAAGGGAAGCAAGCCACCAAAATTAGTAAAGTGTAAATCAGGTTGTTAGAACGTAGATAAATAGACTTTTGGGGATGTTTGTGATAAGGGACACGTGGCCAAGATGGAGAATTTGGGGTGTGGATGCCTCTTCCTCCTTCTTCTCCGTGTCGTCCATGCTGGGTGATATGCTGGCACTTTCAGATTGGATGGGGACAGAGCTGGACCATTTAACAAAGCTGTATTGTATTGGAAAGTTGTTATAAATATCTAGTACGTAATTTAGAGTATAAAAGATAAGCCCTGCCTTTACCAGGCAGATTCCACCCTGGATGCCCAGCTGAGCAGACCGCTGTTAGCCAGGCAAAGAGTTCCTGAGACAAGAAACAATAAACAATCCTTGAAGCCTCTGATAACTGTCTCCTGCAATCTCTCAGCAGCAGCTTTGGGAAAAACCAGGATTTAAACCACCTGCATGTCCTCCTGAGGTGATCTCAGGTCTAAGAAGACACCTCGGGCTGTGACAGGAAGTTGTTGATATCCTCAGTCGTGTACAACATGGGGACACACTCTCCCAAAGAGGTGACAGGAATCACTGAAGGCAGATGTGCAGCACTCTCCAAAGCAGCAGCTCACCAGGAACCTAAGCTGGCCAGAATGCACACATCCTTCAAAGCAGGTGACTGACCGTGTTGGCTCAGCACATTTCCCATATTGCTGACTTTGGTGGAATCTTTATCTAACTTCAGCCACAAATTAAAGCTGACTGTGAGACAGCAGAGTCTGCAGCACCTGCCAGCAGTGAAAGCATCCTCTGCATCCTCAGAGAGTAAGTCCACCTATGGCAGAGCTGCCTTAATTGTATTCCTGTGCTAGTTTGCCAGCAGAGATAAACTGGGCTGTCTGTCTCAGGAAAGCCATTGTGTTTACCCTGAACAGTCCAGGCAATCAATCACAGGCACCCTATCAAGGAATCTTCTCAACCCTAGCATGCAGCAAGGAGACAAAAATCTGAGAATGAAACCAATACTCATTATACCTGCTTTAATGATCCTTCTCCTCCTTTCTTAAAAAATGGCTGTTGAATATGCCAAGAGCAGAAAGAAAAATCTGTGTAGGCTACATTGATCATTGATTGCATATTTACTGGCATGCCTGGGGAATGATTTACACACACAGCCCCCTGCATGGGTGGTGAACAGAAAGAGGATGCACACAGGTTCTCCTGTCATTTTCCTCACAACCAGTGCTGGAGGTGTGTATATCATGCCTGTGTGTTTTTTGTTTCCCTTGACAGGTATTATTTGAACCTGGAATTAAACAAAGGCAAAGGCTGACATGGCTATCTTCATCACATTCACTAGGAGTTTACCAGTATCAGTGCTAAAGGAAACAATAATATTCCATCTCTTAATTCTGAATGCTGTCATTGAAAAAGAAAGGCAAATCCTCTGCAGAGGATAGCCCAGAGTCTGCAGAAATTGCCCAGTATGAGCTCAGAGACCAAAAAAAAAATCAACTAATTAAGAGACAAATAGAATATTCTATTAAAAATGGGGATTTTATAGGAATTATTTCTGAAATACACAGGAAAAGGTTTTCCATTGCTGACTCCACGCTGCTTTACACTTTATTGCAATGGAAGTGCCAGAAGAGAAAGATAGAATTCCAACCTTGATGCTGCCATATGGAATTATTGCCATAAAACAGAAAAACATATTGTCTACCCTGCACATCAATGTTACAAGCAAGTATCAACCATTCTCTTCAGATGCCTTAGAAATATAAGTGGTCATCTGAAACTCACAATTACCTGGATCTCTTTTCAGATCAAAGCAGGCTATTCTCCAATGCTGCAAAGCCTCAAAAAATGACTCAAAAAATAGCAATGCAATCATTCCTTGCACAAGCCCAGCAGTAAAAATATAAAACAAATTGTGGTTTATTAGACCAGCTGGCATGTATACTTTGTCTTTCTGAAGCCTGCATGAACCCTTTTTTAGAAAAATGACTCACAGCCAATCAGTTTATTTTTAATTTAGCTCTGCTGGGGATGAACTTCCCCAGATGTACTGAATTGCAGAAGTTCACACCATGCCTTGAATATTTTCTTTTAGGAGATTAATCTGGCTTTGGACCAAAACAAAGCAGCAGCACAAAATCACATGTAGTCATAATACCAGTGTTCAAGATGCTGTGCTGAAAATCTTATAATGGAAGTTTTATTAGGAAACAAACGTGGTCATTTTTAAAGCAAACATCAAGAAAAAGGTTCTACTGGATAGATGGCAGCAGTAGTCCATTAAATCCCTTCCCCCAATCCATCCCTTGAGAAAGCACAAAGTGTCAGGAAAGCAAAAGACCACAGACATCACATAATGCTGTAGGTAGCAGAGGTGTGAATGAACAGCTCAGACTGCCCAGAGTGCAAGCTCTGGGCAACCTCTACAGGACTCCCCCCTCATTTGCAGGTTTTCTGGGGGAATATCTTTTCAAAGTCTGAAGCCCATGTCCAAAACTATCTGGGTGAATACTCCCCATGTAAGAGAGGTGCTAGCAGACGCAAATTGGGGACAACCACATGCAAAGGCCACTTTTAAGAGAGAATCCTGTTGGCTCTGTGCTCCAGACTGTCAGAGCCCCACACTAAAAGGCAGCACACTCATCTGTCAAGCACCACTGCACTCCCAGCTCTCCATCACCTGTCAACTTGCTGAACCTGCACTTGCCCCATTGTCCAGGGCATTGAAGGAGGCGCTAAACAGGATCAGACCCGAAACTGTGCCCTGGGGCACTTTAGTGACAGGCATCCAGCTGAGCTAATCTCTGGAGACCAGCAGTTCAGCCACTTTTCAAACCACATCACTATTTTCTTTAGAACTGATTTCTTCAGTAGGACAGTGGGAAAATCCATATAACAGCTGAACTCAAATGATTTCCATTGCTGTCCCCTGATTCTTCCAGTCTTCCCTTTTTTGGAAGGCTATTACATCAGTCAGTTGCTATTTTCACACCATCCATGGTGACCAATCCAGATCACCAATTTCCCCTTAGAAGTGGTTTCCAGAAGGATTTTCTATCACCTTCCCAGGGAACAGGGCAAAGTTGACTTTATTCAGATCTTCCTTGTGGTTCATCTTGAAGTGATATTTTCTTTCCTCCAGCCCTCAGGAATCTCTCCTAGCTGTCATGACCTTTCAGAGATAATCTAGAGTGGACTCACAATCTACATGTTGAATACATAAATAGAAACACTGGATAATAACATACTCACAGAATACAGATTCTCTCATTCCCCTAAATTTTGACAGCAATGTCAGTTGATTAAATGAAACTCTACAAACCCTTTTATCATTAGTGAGATTAATATGAACAAGATCAGTTGTGTTTCTTCATGTTTCAAAACCCCTAGCATGCTGCAGGCACTGTAAGAAATGATGAATGAGAGAAATAAATATTTCCACCACATCGGTAGTGCAGTTTGCAGATTTATGCCCTCCTCTCTTTTTACCATTCATGAGCTTCTTTTTCTCTGAAAAACAAAAATCCTATATTCTTTTGATACTAATAAATGGAGGAAACTACCTGGAAGCTATTTTTTCTTGGAAGCATTCATTTGACTTTTTCTGAATTAAAGTCAGCATTTATTTTATTTATATATATAGCTGTGTAAACTGAAGCACACAGTTATCCAGACATTTCAAAATACCTCTTACCTGTAAAGCAAAGACAAAAAACTGTATGCAGATCTTGGCAATGCATATTAAATATATATATTTATATTTATTTTTATACTTGGATATATACATGCATGTCTAAAAAGAGAAAAAAGAGGTTTTACACACCCCATTAAAAAAACAAAAATAACTTCAAATTGCTGAGATAATTGTTTCCATTGCCTATGGGCAATGAAAGTTCTGAATGGACTTTGGTAGAAAGTTTTACAAGCATGAAAAATGTTTGCATTTACCTTAAAATGCAATATTCTCTGTGTGCAAAGTAGTAAGAGCCTTAAAAAGCTTGCCCATGGGTAGATAAATACAGCTATTTCTACTTAGGTATTACCTTTCTGTTTGGGAATTTTTCAAAAATAGCTTAAATAAATATCAGTGTGTTCTGCATCTCATAGGAACAGATCTTTTAAAAACGAATGTGCATGAAATTCTTGGGCATCCAATAATTTAATTTAAAAACATTACAGTGCTCACTTATACCCCTCCTATTTGTGTTTACTCTAGTTGTTTTAGGCAAGGAAAAATTAAAAAAATATACTACCATTAAGCTGTGCTTCTGGGATGTCCATTGGCAGCAATGTCACCCCTTCTCAACATATTTAGAAACTGTAACATGAAAAAAGAGAAGGAGATTCTGCCTTTAAAACAGTGTCTTGCAAATGCCACAAGGTGATATTTGACTGCAGTTTGGTAGCTCATATACTGCTCCTTCCTCATCCTTGCAGAACACAAAAAGGTGACATAAAGAGTGGTTTGTCTACAGGAGCCTATTCCCTCCACAAGAAAGAGAGTTCAGTATTATCTTAGTCTCAAAGTAGTGATCTGTAAGAATCACAAGCAGGGGGCATTTATCTGGAAAACAGAGGAATTTTTACAGACACACAGGATGTACAGATGCTCCCAGATGTGCCTATTTCAATATCTGCCCCCACCCAAAAACTCTGAGTAGTCACAGCCCCATGATTCTGCTTCAGTTTGGTGTGATTTCATAAATCAAGGGCAAGTGTCAACATTTTCTCACAACACGCAAAAATCTGAAAACATTGAGGAGAAAGTACTGGAAGCAGCCCTGCTGATCTTCCAGCAAGTTACCATAAAATTCATTAAAAAAAAAAAAAAAGAAAACCAAATCAATCATCCATGCAATTGAGTTAAAAGCAGATTAGAAATGAATATTCCTGATTGATGGAGTTCTGCAAAACTGCTGTTTTCAAACCAACAGTAGAACCTCTTCTTTTTAATAAGCACAATTGGCTTGGAATGCTTTGTCAATGTGACAAACCTTTTCCACCACAAGTGAAGCATTTATTCAAATGCTAATGAAAGTGAACGTAATTTGTAGTAGTGCTGAATCAACTTTTCAAGACTGTAATTTGTGTTTCTATAAAACCCTTATTCTTTCATAATGAAATATATTTGAATAGGGTTTTGAGACTAAACAAATTGATACACTTTTTTTTTCCCATCAATTCAAAAGCATTTTGATTTCTTTATGCAAGGCATCTCTATTAATACTGAGCAGCTTTTTATATTTACATACTTTCTTCAAATGGAGGACAGACTTTCAATATTAATTAAAATTATCTATAGCTCTCATATTAAGCCATTATTATCAAATAGCATAATTTTAAGATCCAAATTAATTGCTCATATTACTTTGCTAATGTAGATTCATCTCTTATTTACCAAAACTTACCAGGGCTTCTGGATCATAACTTTCAGTGATGTAATATTCTTCCTATAATCACTAGCAGGCAGTGATTCTCTTATTTTCATTCCTCCATGGCACTCCAAAACTTAAACAAGAACATAAAATTATATTAAAATATTGTTGCTGTTTATTATATAATCACTGTCAGGTCTGAAACTGGAGTACTGGATTCAATGCTGGTCTTCCCAATTCCGATGATGTATAACTGCAGTGAATGAAATGGATCCAGAGTTGGGGGCATACATTTTTTCCATTTGAGGAGCAGAGCTAAATCCAAAGCTGTCAGGTTAAGATGCAGAATGACAGAGCTACTCAGAAAAGAAAAAAGTCCCTTTTATACAAAGGACATTCAGTGAAACTGAGACACTAATAAATTGGTTGTGCAAAGCCATCAACATACCAAACTGCTAAATGCATAAATATGCAATGAGAACATCAATTTTTACATTATAGAAAATAAAAGTTGCAAGCATATGACTTTGTAGGAGCCATAAAACTCAAAGTTGAGTTACAGGCAGGTCATTTCATACCTGCTGCTGTGTTCTTTTATTTTTCTTTTAAAAAGCTCAGCTACAGAAAAATGGACAGAATAGGTCTATTTAGTACAATTCATCACTACATAGACCTGCAGTTGAATTTGTCCATTCAAACAGGGTATTTGTGAGTCAGATAAATTTAAAATTATCTCCAGCATGGTGTTGACCAAAGTTTTAAAAAGGACAAAGTCTTCAGATATAGGCATCTGATATGCTATCTGCTATGGACACTACTTTAGCCAAGCATGAAGCCTGACAAAATATTTCTATCCTCAACAGCACAGAAATATTATCATCTGGGAAGCATCATTAGCAAGAATACAGCACAGCATTCAGATAAAACATGCAGTGTGTATTTTCCATATGGTTAATGTGACAACACATCTTTGTATAATAACTAATTGCTATTAGGCTGCATAAAATATTACTGCTGGAAAAGAATTTGCATTACATTCAGGGTAAGTTTCAAATAAGATGGCATTTTCAGAGTACAAAATGCAATACAGTAACAAATAGCAGTGAGATACTGGTTAATGGGAGAGTCTACATCAAACCTGCACCAGTGCCATTAGCTGCAGCATTCCATCCATCTCCTGCCCTGTGCAGCGGTATGAATGAGGGCAAAGAACAAGCAGGAAGTTAAGAAAATCTAACAAGCAGAAATAAGGTGGGTTTTTTTCCATTGAATACATTGGAATAGTAACACCTCCACTGTCATGATCTAACCATTTGGATAAGAATTGAACACAATATTTAAAAGTCTAGTATTTCAGGGATAAAACTGGGGACAAAAACATTCTCTGGTATACACACATATGCCAATCTGTGTCAGGAAAGGAACTGTGTTGGGAGACTTTGTTCACTTCCTACTTTACTTTAGGCTCTCAGACAGAATAACCTAAGTACTAAAGACAGAAAGGAAGAAACTCATGAGCATAATTCCCAATTACAGTACAGTCTTATTCCCTGTTTCGAGTTCCAAAACTAAAATTGGAACACAGTTAGCCAAAAGCTGTGGCTTTGGAGCTAAATTTTCAAAGGAAACAAGCAGACAGCAATACACTACATATTCACCATGACTGATGAAAAATAGGACAAGGCTTCTGTGTGAAAGAGACTCAACAAGCATAGCACACCAGTTGATACTTCTCACTAAGTTGGGCAGAACAAGTACTGACAGAAGACAAGCCAATTTCACTAAATCAGTGTTTGCAAAACTACTCAAAAATATTCATCTCAGTGATCTAAATCTCCTTAGAAAAAAACATTTAATTTTGTGTAAAACACTGTATAATTTATCACAAACCATGGTTGCTGATAACTGGAAATGGTGAAAGGAACAAGTTATTTCCCTATTTCAAAATTGCTTATAAACTGTTCTCTGCAACACAGCTCCCAACCTTATTACATGATCTTATCTTGCTTTGAGACCTAATGAACTTACACTTTTACTCCTAACCTCTCTCCAACCCCCCAGCCTATTCCATTCAATACCTAAGGTGCCATTCAGTAAGTTCAACCCTTAAAACGGACACACAGTGTTCTGTGATTCTGCTATTTCTTTCATCTGGCCTTGTAATTTTTCAAAAGAAGCTTCTCAAGATGCTCAGTACCTTCAGAAGCTGCTAAAAAAGCCTGTTCATTCTATTTCTGCCAATAGTCTAGATTGCCTGAAAAGCTGGGAGAGAAGGAGGAAGGAAAAGGAAAGGAAACAGAGGTGCAAGAAACAAGCCAATACTACTTCTGCTTTCAGGTGCAGGAAAGTCAGCTTTAATTTAGAAGCAGCAAACTTTGGAAAAATTTGACATGACTTTAATAATTTGATAGGTTAACCCTCTTTCTAAAACTGTAGTTTAAAAGAGAAATTTTAACATCTACCCTGTTTCACAAATTCAGAATAGCATTAACAAACCTACTGAGAAAACAGGCCATAGGGAATTCTCTGGGACAGCAGCTTTAGCACAACCACCAGTTTTTCTTAGAAGCGTAAAAACTGAAAGTCTCCTAAATGTAACAGCACACAGTCTTCACTATTTAAGTAACAAAGGTATACTGTAACAAATTATGTAATTTTGAGGCAAAGCTGATACATGGTATTTCTCTAACAGAAGAAAATTAAAATGTGTTAAAAAAAAACCACCGTGCTTAAATTTAGCAAATTTAGTAAAACCCACCCTGTACGCTTTTCTAAAAGAAACAGTGAGTAATAAATCAGCATTATCTAATGACAGAGAAACACAATTCAGTTTAGGAAAACATAGCTTTTACTGTGAGCCTTTTCCATCTCTATGATTCCTGTATCTCAGAAGTCCTCGTTCAATGTCACTGAAAGACACATCCTCCTCAGGTAACACACAGCAGTGTTTGCTGGGGTTCAGTTTTGGACATTGCACCATGCAGTTATTTAATAATAAATGCAACCATTTTTTCGTGGTTCTAAGAGATCAACAGTAAAGCTCACATGCTTAAGTAAGGATTTACCACTAAATCATCCAAATGTTTTAATTTTGTAGAGGATTGATAAAGGAGAGGAGAAATGCATGGATACCAGCTGTATATCAAAGCTGTCAAATGCAACATAACAATCAGAAAAGGACACTCAGCTGTCAGTATCCCAAAGGACGCCATGCAGTGACCTGTACTATTACCAAAAGAGTCACTGTGACTCCTGGACATGTAAGTGACATGAAAAGTGACATTTCATGTAAGCAACATGAAAATGAATACCTGCAAGAGATATGGGGAAAACAAGCTAGCAGTCAGAAAAATCATTGCTTTTCCTGTAATCTCCAAGCATTTTTGTGTGGAAGCAAAAATCCTAAGTCCTAGCTGAGAATGGGCATGATGTAAGTGCTTTTTCCAAACAAATCCCAGCCAAGATAGCTAAAGATTTATCTTTACTGTTCCAATACTGGTATATTTTTCTTTTATTAATAGTTTTCAAAAATATGTAAATTGATTCACCGATTCAAAATGTTGACATTTGCATTGCGTTTATCATTTCCATAAAAGTTTAAAAATTGGAGTGCTTTTGGAAAATAGTCACTTCTGTTCTCCTTTATGTGCTAAAGACTGAAAAACACAGTCTGCAATTACAGTAAGCCACCGCTCTCTATGGAGTTTTTTCTGTAGAGATTACTTGACACAGATTGATATAACCACTCTACTGAAGAACTGCACAAAATTTTAGTTTATCTCTTCCAAGGTTACTTAAATAATCGTTGCAGAGGTTATATCATAACTTTATTTCCAGGCACTTCGCTGGAATGTTTCTCCTTTAAACACATGATTTTAATCTAACTAATTATCCTAATTTTTCCATTTTTAAAAGAATTTACCTACCAGTTAACTAATAATCACTAGAAAACAACAAAAGTTGCATAAATTATGTGGTTCTGATTATCTGTAAGTCAAAAGAACAACTCTCCCCAGGAAATAAATAATGATTTATCTAAAATATTCACTTGTACATTTTGTTTATCTTTAAAGGTCTAAGCATGACTTGGAATCGAGGAGACAACATGGATGGTTAGAAGTTAGAAAAAGCAGAGGGAAGAGAGAAGGACTCTGAAGAGAAGCATGAATGACTTACTTTACTTTTCCACCTATTTGTGCTCCAAACGTCCCTTGTTAGAAAGACAACCAGCCACTTCAATAATTTGCTTTCAACAACTTTATTTTACAGTGGGTGGCCATACATAAGGGCAACTATTTCAAAACACCATATTTTCTATGTCTTCAGCTTAAGAAGATTAATTTAGTAATCTGAGAAATTATTTACCAAGCAATATTGTTCCATCAATGAAATTCAACACAACTGATGTGTGTGCTCATAAATTAAATCACAAACATTTCAGAGATGGGAATGAAAACAATTTCAAAAGAATTACACAGGAAGATCTAAAAAGCATTAGAATAGTGTACTGAAAATAATGTAATGATGTGATGAGTTTAAAGAAAACTTTGGAGTTGAAATTTTCAGAAACCTTTCTGTGAAACATCGTGGACATTCATTCATTTTGGCAGTTACTGTCATTGTGCAAGAAGAAAAAATATAAGTAGTCTCAGGAAGGATCTAGGAAGTGTTCAAGCAAATCTTGGCAAGTCAGTAATGTATTTCATGACGCACAGATCAGTGTGTAACTTCTTTACTCTGTAGCTTCTTTATGTATTTATTACAGGAAAAGATACATGATGTAATGTCAACATACAATTATGCTTCTACAAGTGCAGAAGTTTTTAGTTTATACAGCAACTCAATCTTAAGACGAGAAAATCAAGGCACTGAGACAGTCCATTATGAAACATCTGTAAAAAATACAATTCAAAGGCCAGCCTGGTTTGTTGTCATTTAAAAGGTTTCATGTTCCTGTTGGAAAGGTCAATAGAGAAAGTTAACCTTTGTGAGACTACTGACAGAACTTTTGGCAGCAACTTTAAGTCAATAATATATGTGTAAAATGAAGTATTTTGTATTTCAGAGATACAAGAAAAGCTAAATATTTAGCTCCAAACATCCTGCAAATATTGTTTTGTTTCTCGAAGCATGGCCAGGACTTTCATTGCTTCCAATTTGTCAGCTTCCATTTCCATGCCTAAAATGTCTACTACAGCATCACTTACATCATCAGCCATGTGCTTCTTATCTCTGAAAAATAAAAAAACAGAGGAGGAAAAGCATAATAGCCTCAGAGGCAGGACAATATAGGAAAGAAGCATTAAAAAAATCCCAAACAACAATATAGCTTTTATATTGTACAGAATGATTCTCAGTTTTCCTGCAGCTGAGCATTGACATTAACTAGGGTTTCTCTCAATCAAACACTACATAGTTTTCAGCATGCAGTATTCATAAGTAAAAAACCTTGCAACCCTAGCTGAGCTGTCAGAGAATAATTGGTTTCTTCAAGAAAGAACTGGACCTGCTGAACGAGTTTTGATTCTTATATCACTACATGATTCCAATATTAAATTTAAAAAACAGCAAAAATTGCTACTAAACCACTCGCTTATTAATGATGATATTTTTAACACAAATAGCTTACACCTGCAGGAGAACACATTAACATTGGGCCCTATATTCAAACAGTTTGTTCATTTATCAACCAACTTTCTAAAAATCTTGAACCCCCAGGTACATTAGCATCCACAAACAAAACCTCCCACTGTAAAATTTATTACTATGATAAAGCTTGAGCATTCTCGAGCACCCAGGCCTGGAACACAGTAGAAGACTGCTATTGTCTCACAGATGAGCAGTTTCTCATCACATCTATTCATATATCACATTTTCTAAAGAGAAATCTATTGGCTTGAAATCTTCTATAATTTACTTGAATACTGAACAAAAAACAAAAAAAAAAAAAAGGAAAAGAAATAATAAGTGACTAAAACAATCAGTGGAACTGTATGGTTACAAGCTGTATTTCAATATTATACTGGAAAACAGTGGGCACAGGGATGAGAGTCTAGCTGTCCAGGAAGGTTCTTTCAGCATTGTATTGGTCCTTTCTTTCAGACAGCTCTGTCTTTCTAAAGACTCAAACTTTTGCTACTCTCTTTCTTTTACAGCCCATTTCCACTCTACTCACCCACATACATAGAAGTAACCTCTCTCTTTCAGCAGGACTCTGGCAACTTCCTTAGCACAAAGCCTAAGGACGTCTTGCACATATTTAGGTGGGGCCACTTCTGCAGTTGAAGAGTCTCTTGAGAAACAAACCTTAAGATGAGTTAAGGTTCCATTTTCAAGGAAACATTGGAGCTCATCTCTGAAATGTAGTAAAAACCTGTTAGCAATGCTCAGAGATGAGCATTCCCTCATGAATACAAAGTAGATGTTAAACAGTGAACTTGCTTGAACAAATAGTCTCGATCCTGATGCCGACAACCAAAAAACAGCCATGTTTCTCCAAATTCCCAGTCTGCATGTTTCTCTCTGAGCTTCTGCCTGAAGAGAGAAAAAAAATCCAATCCTGTTTCATCCAGTGCAGAATCTGAAACATCTATAACCTAATTTCATTTAAAGTATCATTTTTAAAAAAAGTCTGGATTGGCAGAAATGTGAAACGATTTAGGTATATCAAAGTCAAACTCTCATTTGATTTTCTTGACTACTCACTTTCAGACCACCTCAAGATCAATCAACTTCAATTTTATTTTTTTTGGCCATAGTTTCATATTGGAATACTCAAGACTGAAACATCCAAACATCTCAAAAAATAATCCCGACTGCTGAATAAGGACATCACTACCTTTTATCCTTCATTGGAAGCTAAGTAAAACCACCTGAGAAAACTCAGCAGTTTTAGAAGGCTTTCCATCGAGCTGTAAATACCTGCTAGATATTATAATTAACAATTTATTAACTACCACATCATCAAAAAAATTATTTAATTTTCTTGAAATAATGCTGGAAGTATTATTTTAAAGGCATTTTAGCTTCCATTTTCTAGTTACATTGTGGGAGAGACAGAGATTTCATTCATACTTTAAAATAAAATGCAAAATACTTATGAGATGTAAAGGTTTACTTGGGAATCAAAATTAAGGATAACATAATGATTTAGTTAAAGCAAAGCATGGAGTTAGAAACATCATTTCAAAATCTCACTTTTCTCTCAAATAAAATGTTTTAAAAATTGTTATAGGACCCAAGAAACTCCATTATCTTACTGGAATTAATGAGTCACATTGGAATATGCGTTGGTTACCTTTGAAACTTAAAACCATTCCCACCCAAATACTTCACTCCTCCTGTTCTTGTTTTCCTCAGAATGACCAAGTTTTTACATATTCTTGGTCATGTGCTGTCACTTTTGGAACAAATATCTCTTTGCCTTGCAAAATTACGCTGCTGGATTTGGAGGGGGAAAATAAGAGATCCACCTTCCCTCACACACAAACTCCCAAACACCAAGACTACTGCTGAGTTGAAGGTTCAGGTGCCAAGCTCCTTATCTTAAAACATCAAAATGTAAACCACACAGAAATAAGAGAATATATGAGAAAACTTGACATTCAGCATGCCTTTTCATATACACGCCATTTCTCAAGGAGTGGATTTTGAATAACAAACTTAAGCCAATCAACACTTTATAAAACCTATCATCCTCTTACAGGACTTCCACCAGCAATACAAACAGATAAAGGATTTAATTTTTTATTACTATTTCTGCAATACACCCAATTTCTCATGTATCTACTATGAATAGTAAATGCAGTGAGATGAAAATGTCAGTTTTACTACCTCGAAAAAGACATAAATACGCAAGCAAAGCTTGTTTAAAATTATTAAGACTGCTTATAAGGAAAAAAAAATTAACTGCATTTATACTCAAATCCTCAGCCTGTATTTCTCCTCAACATAAAAAGGCTGGTCTCCAGATAACAACTTGGTACATACCTATGTTGTAGGAAACCAATAAATGGTGAAATTCCTGTTCCTGGACCAACCATAATGAACGGCACAGATGGGTCTGCAGGTAAGTGGAAAGCGTTGTTTGGACGAGGAAAAATAGAGATCTAAAATTAAATTAGATAAAATATAATTGAAGGGTATTCTTAAGCACCATGACATTTTTAGAACCTTCAGGATATTTACACAGCATATATGCTCACACACCCTTCCAAATCCTGAGCTTCAGAGTTCATTTTTAATGCCACACAGACATTTAGAACAAAATCTCACAGAAGTCTCTGGAGGAAAAAAACCCAAAAACAACAAAACCACACCATATTTACAAACCTGTTAATCCATCTGGAGGAAATCTGGGATAAACCACACAGGCATGAGTTTCTAAATATGAAAATTGATTGCATCACAGATTTGGGGAATACTGTTACAGAATGCACAGGAAGTTTGGTGCTGGCATTCGAAGGGAAGTAAAGCTAGTTTCTTGCTATTAAAGGCAACTCAACCTTTTTTTACATTGTGGGAGGTCAGGATTTGTTTATAGTGAATTGAAGCCTACTGGTAAGGAGCCTGCTTTCTTAATTTTCATAAAAGTTTGACATGATTTCCAGAAGTGCATATGGGTGAGGGGAGGCAGGTAACAGCTCAAAAATCTTGGAAAATGTTTTATATAATCACAGTGATAAACAGTAACTCTAATTTTCATATCAGTGTCAGAAAGGAAGTCATATTTTCATACCTATCTCTGAGACATAATCTACAGAAAACAAGAGATTGCTATTTTTAATTCTAAAAGATTGCTCCAGACTCAACAGCAGTCATAGCAGAGCTTCATCCATTAAAGTCATAAGTAAATATTCAATTTATTTTGCACATTAATTATGAAAGGATTTGAATTTACTTTCAGGTTTAAAGAAGGAGAAAGGCACTAGACCAAGTTATTTAAACTTTGTTGTGTAAATCTGAATGGTTTAGCACTACTAATGTTTTTATACTTTAATTCACTACAGATATAACAATGTTATATATAAATGTTGTAATGCTAAAGAGCATTATTTTCATATTTCATGCTGATCAAAAAACAGAATAATTCTTGCTGATGGGGAACAATACTTATATATATCTACACTTCACAGCACCCTTGAGTTAGGAGGCTATTTACCCTATTAATGACTCCAACTGGTCATTCTTTCAAAACAGACTGCAAATGGTAAACACATTTATACTGTAAAGTGTATTAAATTAATCTAATACATTTTTGCATAAGATCACATTCATCCATTTTGCATTGTTGTTCCATATATTTCTGCAATCTATGTGCATTGCTGCACATTTGTCTATGCTGAATTCTAGCTTGTGCAGTACATGGAAATAATTCTAAACTTTATCCAGTCTCATTTTGCAATAATATTTATTTTTTCTTTTTAGCCACCTCTTTTTCTTGTTTGATCTTTCATTAATTTCAAATCAGTTATATTTTAAATAAAGAGCAGATGTGAACACTGGAATAAGATATATGATGCACACATTAATCTTTGCATTAGTTTTAAAGAATGAAGGTAACTTGGTGTTTTTTCCCATTTTGTCTGACTGACACCTTGAATTATTGGCACAGTTTTCTTTCAAACGAATTCTATTCTTGTTTCCATTTTTCATAATCAAATATAGATTAGGCTGCCAGTAGTTTTTTTGAGAAAAGGTATGTATATCACACATATTGATTATATTGTAGAATTCCAATTTTTAAATAATTAGCTTAGACCTAGTGACTTTGAGATCTATTAATTATGAAGAATCTCTGCCACAAAATGAAATTAGGGGAAAAAAAATCAAAAAGTACCTTCTCCCAGTAATTTCAACTGTGCCAAACAATCACTGATACACATCAGAAAAAACCACAGATAACTGTCCTCTGTGTCACATTCAATAACTTGGCCTTTGCAGACTCTGGAAGACCTGACAAGGAGTGTGAGTTTTACAGTTTCTCCCCTATTACCTGCTACTGTTTCCTGGAAATGATCAAGTGCCTCTCTCTTGTGATGCAAGCAGTCATAGCCATTTAATTACACAGTGGTAGTTTAGTTCACAAGAGCATCCTCCAAGATACACTTAGGACTACAGAGGGGTGGAAAACAACTCTGGCCTTTCAGCAATGGGAAATTTCCCAGTTTAGGTATGCACAGGTAAGTAAAATTTGACTTCAGTGTTTAGGAATAAAGTTCTGGACATATTATACACAAGTAGAGTAGAACTGCAAAATTAAGGTGTATGCTGCCAAAAAACCTGCACTACATCATAGCAGTGAATGAAGAAATGCAGTTGTTTTAAACACGCACAAATTTAACAGTTAATTACTTTAGATCTAATATTCATACCTTTTCAATTAAAGAGCTTTCTCCTTTTGTATCCAGAGAGTTTTTACTGGGGTGCAGTATAGGTGCAACTAGCTCAGCAAGCCAGCCTGTACATACTCCTCTCCGTGAGACAGGTCTAGAGGGACTGGCAGGGAACTCCACAACATTAAATACAAAGCACAGCCTTCCTGGCTGGTATAAGTTTGAACTGCAAAGACAAAAATATTAAAAAAACAACCCAAAACCTGAGAGACAGCTGTACAATCTTGCAGCAGGTCCACTTGCAGCCCAAACCACTTCAACTGAATCAAGATTCTCAATGTTCAGCTAACTGCATAATATTTATATTTAGTAAGAAATTGTCTTAAGGCTGGACTCAGAGGCCTGTGTCTACAGAGGGGAATCCAAATTCCTACCAGATTCCTCTGTGTGTGAGCTTGTTCTTGAGAGCTTTACCCAAGCCTTGTCACACACTCAAAACTGTATTATTTAAAATAGTCTAAAAACGTTTTTTTGCAATAGAGTCCCAACAACATTTTCTCCTTCACTCCTCTTTTGTCCTCAGATTATAACATACACAAACACATACGAGAAAAACCCCATATCTAAATAAATAAGAAGATACAATTTGAATATTTCATTACCTTGACACTGAGTAGGATCTGGCTTGTAATTTAGGAAGATGTTCTGAAGAACAGGAAAAAAAAAAGTATCATTAGTGTGATTGACCCTAATGAAGATACCATATAATCAGTGTTTACATTACAACAGATTACAAGGTATTTTAATTTAACTGTAATTTTATTGTAGTAACTTCAGTGTTTGTGGTTCGGAAACAAGCAATTAAGACCTGCACTCTATTTTGAATGGGTTTTAGACTTTGTGGAACATCAATTAGAGAACCTGTAAAATGAGACCATAATAAGTAATTTATGGGGTTCTTGGTCAAGCAGAAGTGACTACAAACTGTACAGAAGAGGTGCCACTAGGTAGCAGATGAGGTGAAGCTTGAAATTTAATTTTCCCCACCCTTCATCTACGAGCTCAAAAGCTCTCACAATAGAGATTGCTTGACTGAAAGTTTCCTAAATATAATGTCCTAGAAGCACATGTGACAGCTCAGTTTCAAACCACTGATTACCTATGCAAAGTTTTGAAATCTCAGCTGAAAAAACAAGACACAGGAGTTCACGGGGCATGTTTTAACAACCAACCTCCTACATATATCACACACACACATTTATATCTATATATGTATGTACATAAACAGAACTACCCTTTTTGCCAGAACATGTGCACCCTGACATATTTAAAGGTGCTCTGCTATATAAGAGTTGCTCAGCAGAGCTAAGAAAAGGTAGAGCAGCGAAATCACTTAAAAAAGACATTAAACCCATTCAGCAATTTTGGGTAAGGGTGGACAAGATGACTGCAAGAACACAGGAAGCAATTTCTTTGACTCATATTATGAGTCATATCATTTGGATTTCAATTCGAAAAATAACTGCCAGCAATTTCAGATGTATTTGACATGGTTAGAGTTGTAGTTTCATCCTTTCAGTATTTTGTGTCAGTAACCCAGTATGTTAGACATAATATAAACACAAATATACTGGGAAAACCACTCTGTTTTAACAGTTAAAAGTGCAGGAAAAGACCATGTAGACAGAGAATTTAGGAGTTGTAAAAATATATCATTTTTAATTGTAAGCAACTGATGAACTGACTCATAAAGACCCTAATCCTGCAAGTACCTCATGCTTACTTTTTATGTACAGGAGTAATCCAGAGTCAAAGCATTGGTAAGAATCTAAATGTTTACAGAAAGAAAGTCAAAGACTACAAACTGTGTAACAGAGCTTTGCTCCCCAACAAGAATTTCATGTTGATCACTATAGAAACAATAATATTCCTAAAGCAGTTAACTGAACAGCTACTCCCCTTTCTTGGGAAATTCAAATTTAGTCTGATGCATTTTCAGAAACCAAATCTAATTAAATTTAAATCAGTCTTTTACCAATTAACAGGCTAAGTGAAGGCTTGCAGCTTGGAAAAGCATGAAGTAAATCCAGGAGGCAAACATTAGAATCTCTAATAAAGTGAGTGTAATCAGAGGCTCCTTGTCTGCTGCAAAGCTCTTGAAGCCTCCGTTTTTCTCCCACATCACTGGTACATTCTACAAGAGCTCGCAAAAATGCCTGTAGGGAAGAAAGGTAAGAGTGAAGGGTATAAAAAACTTGTCCATTTGGGAAAATGGTCACAAAAGCGGGAAAAACTTGGGTTGCCTGGGGACAGGAATTAGGTTAATGGACAATATACTTTATTTCTCAATTTTTTTTTTATTGCTCTTCTAATGTTTGCAACAAGCTAGCAAGTCAGAAAATCCTACTCAGCCTGAGTAAGGAAGAGACAAAAAAACAGGCACAAGCCATTCCCCCCAGAACTCCAGATTTTTGAAAGGTGCCCCTTTCAAAATATTGCCCCTATTTACACTTTAGTTAGGCAGCTCCATAACACAATTCAAGGCAAAACACCATTTGCTAAGTTACAGAAGCCAGGAAACTAATAACAAAAATCTTAGAAGAGGTATGACTATAAAGACAGTATGGTATTAAATGAGTCATGTTAACGTTGTTGTGGTGTTTTATTCAATACTTTATGCCTACATACTGGTAGTGTAAACTTTTCTTAAAGGAAAGTTAAATTGAGCATTGTAAGATAAAGTGAAGATTGGATGTAAATACTTACAAGTTTTTTTCAATAAGGGAAGATGGAAATAGACACAGTGCATAAAAGAAAAAAGATAGAACACCAAATGCAATCAGATGACACATTCTACACAAAGGAATACTTGGGAAATAATGTGTGCTCAACCACAGAGATTCCAGACAATAGTTTTGAGTATGGAGTTATATAAAGCACATTTTAGGTTGAAGACTTAATACAGCAGGCAGGTTATAAAAACTGGCTTCAGTGATACTCCCCAGCCAGTACTCTCTGCCTACTCTTATTGCTGAGACAAATTTTCAAAATCATTAAATGCAGTTTTGAAAACACTGAAATAAAAGAATTCTCTTCTGTTGCAAAATCCACTAAATGGAGTAAAAATGTCCTCCCAAAAACTGATTTCCCTTGGAGACCTGACCACACAATCATTTAGCTTCATATTTCATACAAAGCTATCTTTAAAATATGTTTTGACAATACCAGAAATACAGATGTATTTTCAGTCAGAAGCTTTGAATTTTTTACATGCACAAAATGAAAGGAAAATAATGTATGTATGTTGTGAGAACAAATACTATAAAAGCAAAAACCTTTTTTTGAATTCTGCTAGGTTACTGAAATGTTAAAGAAAAGCTTTAAAATGCCACAGTTTTCACACAATATTGTGAGCTGGAAGGGGCCCACAAGGACCATCAACTCCAGCTCTCAAGTGAATGGTCCACAGAGGGTTACTAGCACCATGCTCTGACCAACCAAGCTGATGCAAAGGATACTGTGGTATATTTGCATACAGCAACAGGCATCTTTTTAGCAACAGAACTTGACAGATGTGGCTCCCTGTGATTAAAAGATTTTACTTAAAATGACTATGGGGCTAGGTTCAGTCAGCCTTCCCAGTTATCTGGCACTAAGTTATCTAACACTTTTCTACTTACTTCCAGGCTAGTCATGAATCAAGATACTGCAGAGCAGGAATGTCTGCCAGATAAACTACCAGAAGTGACATTTCTCAGAGTAAAGCATACCAACTGACAATCCTTATTCACCAAGAGATACCATAACTACACACAAAACAAGGACAGATCTCTAAGAGACTACATAGGATAGAATTACTAATTTCTCTTTAGAAGAAAAAACACACAAATACCTTTTTGGGTATTGCTCTTATTTCCAGACACCAGGTTAAAATGAATTTGAGAGTGCTTCTTTCAGGGATGTGCTGTGGACGAGATGCTCCTAGTTCAGTAAGAGGAAACAAAAAAAACAGAAACAGAGTAAAATGTGCATCTCTTAATATACAGAAGTGGCATCACAAATCTCACACTTAATGGACAAATTGTGCAGCCCTTAATGCAGGGAATCTCACAGTGAGAACTGATTTAGCTCTAAACCAGAACAACTAAGAGCTCTACACCATCCTGTGGAAATAAAGGCACAATTCAGCAGCACCATTAAGACATGAACTGCAATGTAAGAATGGAGTAATTCACACAGGCCCGGCTGGCAATACACAGGCACACTGAACCTGCAGCTACTCCTTCTGAAGGATGGCATCAGAAGACTCAGCAGAACACATCCATAGACCTACAGGTCCATTAAAAGGCACCTTGCAACTGCACAAAGGCTTATCCTTGAGGAGAGCAGCCCTCTTAGGCTGTAAAACAGATTGTCATGCAGGGCTGTGCAAGGAGATTTTACTTTCAAGTGGGGTATTGTAAGGTTATGTGATTAAAGCCTTATCTCCATAAACATGAAGGAGCACAGAGTAAGAACGAGATGGATGAATGCCAATGACAGGCTGCAGTTCCCAGTCAAGAACTCATCCACTCATCTACAGTAAAAGCAGCAGCACCATTCTTTTTAAACACATTGCTGTGACTTCCAACATGCCTGCATGGAAACACGACAGTATGTGTTCCCATACTGAGGGTAAAAATATTCAAAACTATGCACACCAACTCCTACACCAGCACAGAAAGGAGAATTGGTCCATGAACAGTGCATCAAGTCATACCTTTCTTTTTAGTGCCCTGCTTAATTTTTACACAAATGAAGTCATCTCCTTTTTCAGAAAGTTCCAAAAGGTGAAGAAGCTCTTCCACTTCACTGACGTTGTTGGGACATATTACACAGAAGGCATCTCCAGGTTGGTACTCAAAGGCTGTATCCTGTTTTAAAACATGAAACATTTCTATTAAATCTTACTACAAACCAAGGCATTCCCATTCCTGACAAAAACCTTCCTGCTACTGTTCTCACATTAAGTCAAATATTCTTTTACTCTGTACTAACACTTTGCTGTTTTGAGCAAATCAGAAATGAAGTAGTCATGTTTTCCTTTCAGGCTTAACCTTACTAATTAGAAAAAGTCTTTCCTTATCTAGTTTAAATATTTGGACACTCTTTAATGAGAACTGCTGAGCAGCCCAAACAGAAGGAAAATAAATACGTATTAAGAGGTTGTGTTATATAACCAGCCCAGATCATTAATTACTGATGTTCTACATTTTCTGGTTTGAGAAGAGCAGAGAAATGAAGTCCTCATAATTAATGCAACTTTTTATAGAGATACATCATCACTATAAGAAAATTTGCTGGTTAAACTATTTGATTAATTGTGACACAAATGACCAACTGCTTTCATTTTTTGGAGGAAAAAAAGAAAAACAACCAGACAAGAGCACAGTGAAAATTCAAATCTTAAGACCTAGATTCTACTTAGCTGCCTGAGATTCTTGTGTGCAACTGCTGAAACTGTTGTGTGCAACTCAAGCTTCTGCCTGTTAAAGAAACATGCAGATTTATACTTGCATTATTTCCCTTATGCATCAGGTGTGACCTGCATACACAGACTGACAAGAATGTTAGGTTAAAAAGGCATGAAAATGCTTACATTTTCAGTGGATGCTGATGACAGAATGCATATATACATACAAATACATACAAAAAATCATGTATCTCAAAGAATCAGCTGCTCAAAACTTAACTGAATCTATTTATAACTGAGATTTAAATATGTCTCATGTTTATTGAGACAGATTAGGCTAAGAGAGTCCAACAGAAGGCACTGCCAAATATCCCAAAAGTAATATTCTATCCACTTGAGAAAACACTCAAAAGCAACATCCTTTCCTTTTCAAGATTTCTTATAAAGTAATATTGAGCACTCTCTGCCTGCCTTTCATCTACAAATCATTATATAAAATATGATCTTCACCGAATAAACTAAACCAGTTTTTTAAGTGAGGGTAACCGAGGTTGACAGTTTGAGTAGCACGTAAACTAGGCACAGCAAATGAATGTCAAAGGCAGAAACAGGGCTCAAGAGCTAACAATTCCTACCACTTGATACTATTAGTGAAATTAGTACATGTGTAGATTGCTCACCATAATGAACAGTCACAGTTCACTATACAGTTTAAAGGTATCTCAATCAATACGATATCCATGGAACAACAAAGAAATTAACTTGACACTTTGTTCATTTTGACTTTCACAGAGTCCTATTTTTCAGCAAATAAATCCAACTTTACATTTACAAAATGGATCAGCGTAAGCTGACATCCTATTGAATAGAGAATTATTTTTCTTTTCAAACAGTCAAATAAATATTTTTCCCCCTCAGTTATTATACATAACACACGTTTTTCACCCTTTATTTCAACACACTAAAGAAAAAGCCATCACCAACTTACTGCAATATCAAGCTCTAGGAGCAATGCAGTCTTTATAGCATCTCCCCTAGTGAGCTGAACAGCTTTTGTAACTGGCACTTCAAAGGTTGTTCCCTCTGAGATAAGTGAGGACAGATGCGGATTCTGAAAAAGATGACACAGAAACTTACACTAAAAATGCAAATCAGCTTTATGACATCTTACTATGACATACAGAAATTGGTACTGGTACGGATTGTTTTTGAAACAATCTCAGAAAACAACTCAAAAAAAATGAGGAAAAACATGAATCTTGTATACACATAAGAGCGTTTTGCTCTTTTTAAAGAATCACATCTAAGCAATAACTGGCATATATTCAATTACAAAAAGTCAGCAGGCTTGAACAGTCTAATGGGCCTATGTTATTATCAAATGCAGCGAGCTGTTTCATTTTTCAAGAACTGCCTTGAAAATAGCCAATTAGAGAATGGCATTTAAGTTAAATCCCAGAAAACTCCTGCCTAATTAAAGGATTATTAGGTGTATAGAAAGCACACAAGAAGTAAGAAAAGAAGTTACATCACTGCAGGTATACAGCTTAAGGTTTTGAGATCCCTTTGGGGTCTACTATTACAGGCAACTTATAAAAGGAGTTTTAAATTAGAATAATGAGCAAAATCCACTCTACAAGACGGAATCATGTTCTAAGATAACATTTCTACACAGGTAAAAATGTGTCCCAAATATGACAAATGGGCACCAAAAATAATTCCAGATCACATATGTCAAAGGCTGTCACTTGAAGATCAGACTACAGACTACAGCCCTCACTTCTCCATCACTATAGCCAGCAAGTTTTATTTGAGATCAATGCAGACAAAAATAAAAAGAGGCAGGAGGGATATCAAATGCTTATAACAATACTCTGGTCAAATGTAAAGGAACTGTCCTACCAATAGGAGACCATTCATCTGAAAATTTTCTATTTTAAAAAGGAGACGAGAATTACTTGAAACCAACAGTTGGAAGTTTCTTTGTTCTCTTAAAATTTTGACATGGTGATTAATGGCTTGGGCCATGTCAATTCATCATGCATAAGCTGGACTGTTGTAATTGTCTACATTTGTATTCCCTCCAAGTCAAATTCAAGGTATAATGAAATCAAGATTTAAGCTAAATTGTATTATCTTACACTTCCCACAAATGCTTTAGACCTCTGCTGCTCTGCTATTAGTATGCAGCAGCTTGTTAATTCAACCCTGAGACTCAACAGCCCAAGACAAGATCACTTAAGTAACTGGAGAGATCATGTACCAGGCCTTCTTTAAATGGCAGGGAGTCTTTGGAAATATCCAAACCCCAACTTGATGCATTTCAAAACACACCAACTTCAGCTGTGCTTGGCAAAAAATTTCCACAGCTGCTGTTGCAATGTGAGATACCATGAATTGTGTGATACCTGCAAAACCAAACATAACCCTACATAGAATCTACTTGTTGACAAGATCTAGCCAACTATGTCAAAAATAGTTCCAAAGGAAAAAACCATAAACATGCATTTCGTACTTTCCAGGGTTCAAGGCAACCCCCCTGTTTTATACCTGAAATCTGGACTATAATCTTTAATCTGTCACTGAGCTCCGGATCAGAAAATTCAGCTTTTTCCATTTGCTGTTCAAAAGCAAAATTAACTTTGTTTCTCTACATGCAGAATAGTTAAGGCATCAGTATTAGAACCTGATGAACTACTTCAGGGATCAGTCTGAATATATGCTGACTTTAAGAAAATGGGCTCTTTTAAGGGCTGTAGCAGCATATTCAACCCAACAATTACTCCTTAATAGAAGAGTACCTCTAAATCATAAACCTTCAAGAATTTGGATTATTAAATTCAACAACCTGAGAAAAACCAACAATACAAGGTTTAAAAGAAAAGCAAAATTATCCAGTGTTTAAAGCTATACACCCTTCCCTAACTATATCAGCTAGACTAAGTGATTCTCTCAGCATTTCCATTAATAGTCTCAACAGAGTGTCAGAGTCCAGAGGATACTAAAGGGCTTTCATGATCATGAGCCACACCAGAGGACTGGGCCCAGAAACCCCATCTCAGCTCAGTACTGGCTCTTCAGCCCTGGCCTCAGCTACATTACAGCAGTACTGGGCAGCAGCTCAACTACACCATGCCCACGACTGGAGGCAGATCCGGTTGATCCAGACCTGGATATTGAGACCATCTTCTTGGCTTGGGCCAAGATTCCCACAAACCTGCCTGATGATCTGCACTTCTGGCTGATCCTGGTTTGCATTGCTTGGGTAGTGGGTAGTAATGCTGGCTGTGCTACCACACTCAGCTCCTGGCTCCCTGTCATTTAAAGAGCAGCCAGACCTCACCACTTCCTTGCATGGATAACTGTCAATCTGCCCTCTGCAGGCAACCAGAAAAGTTTGCGTCATTTCTGCCAACTGGAGATGATTTCCAGCTCATGCCAGTTCTTCTCTTAGCCCAGCATGTCTTTGTTCAATGTGGCTTCAACATGAAATGCACACATACATGTGGCTTTTATCCACAGTTCATCTTCCATTTCCCACAGTAAAATAATGATCATGTTTCCACAATTACAAGTTTCTCCGTTACTAAGTATGCAGTAAGATTTTGAGCAATTTTATAGCCTCTTAGCACATTCTGAAAGTACTAAAAATTTGAACAGAAACTTTATTGTGCTCCTCACTACAGCAAGATGTTTTCACTGTTATAAGCCAGGGAGGATTTGAATTCTTGCCTTCCTGACGTGCAATACCAACTTATATAGCTGAATTATATCTTGACATAAGTGGTGACACCTACATTCAATATAAATGGACTTTTTACTTAAAATTCAAAAGCCTCCTGCATTTGGGGACATACTCTTTTATGTAAGTATTCACTTGCTCTTTTGAGCCTTATGTAGGAGTATACACATACTCCTTGTATACTCCTACAACACCTAGAGGCTTCCATCACTCAAAGGGAAGTCCTTACCTCACCCTGGCTGTCCTGAAACTCCACCTCTATATACTCTGGTGGCAGGGCAGGAATATTAAGAGCAGACTGAGAGACAGGAGGGACAGAATGAACAAGTGAAGGTTTGGTGTCTCTAGCTGGAACCACAAGATCGATGTCATCCAGTTTCTGTGACAGAATATCAGAATCCCTTGCTCCCTCATCTTCCAGCTTCAAGTTCTGTACTTCAGAGCTTAACTTTAGTTCATGCACAGCATGTGGAGCTGTAGAGAGAGAGCTGGAAACAGGATCGACAGTATTGCTCATGCCTTCTTTCTCTTCCTGCAATTGTAATGCTTCCTTGAGGGCAAGCCAAAGTCCATCAATCCAAGGATCAACCACTAATTCCAAACTGGGAATGGAGGGGAAAAAAAAGAAGAAATGCATGGATGAATTATTGTGACTTTCTGGACTGTTAACTTACAAATAATGAAAGACCACAAGAGCAAAAACACTGTTCACTTTCCATTTATAATAAATATCTGCAGCTGTTACCAAGATTAATTCTTTGTCAAAAAAAATTATTTAGTTGTTATCACTATGTAAATTTACAGAGTCTAAAATGTATAACAGCATTGCTCTTCTTTTAGTTTCTCATTTTTATTTTCATTTGCTGAACTTTATTACAGAAAGTTGAAGGAATAGCAGCAGAATATGCAACTTTTCATTGTGCAACAGCAACATCAATAGCTTACACTAATGGCCCATTTTTATTATTTCAGAAGACAAGAGATAAGTTTTATGGTTATGACAATGTTTGTGTTGAACTGCCTTGCATCATCATGCAAGCAGCAGCTCAAAATAACTAAGCCAAGACTGCAGCCTACTGGCCAGAAAGAACAGCAGAACAGGGAGTTATTTTCTTACACAATTCCTCTACAGCAAAGAGAGAAATCTTCTTACCTAATTACTCTAAAGTGATCCCCTGCCCATCCCCAAGAGAGAAAAAAAAAAAAAAAAAAAAGGAAAAAGAAAAAAAGCCTCAACTTTTTCAAACCCCTCTACTTACTCTGACTTCATTTTTCAAACTGCTAAATATTATTTTTCCAGGCATTACAAATGTTTCCTCACACTTTAAAAACTAAGTTTTACTTAATGGCAATTGAGACTGAAAAGGCATACTGTGCTCAGGCAGAACTTGTTTCTTTGAGTGCAAAGTATCCAGCTTCAATGGACTTCAAAAAGTTCAGGAAATTCAGCCAAATGCGTATGCAAATATTGCATCATGAAGAAATAAAATCCAAAGCCATTCAGCTCTTACCCTACACAGTCATCTGCTAATCCCGTGTCATAGAAGTGCTGGGCACCAAGTTCTTGAAGTCGTCGGTCTACTGTCCGTCCACCATTGCAAAAGAACATGTACTCTGAATCTCCCAGACCTAGAAAATTCAAGGAAAGAGGAATTGTGTCAATCAGGCAGCCTACGGGGCTACACAAAGTCAGAACAGACTTTTCTTGCAGGCAAACAGAACAATCATATACGTTGGAGCAAGTCTGAAAGAGAGCACCAGGATGATTAGAGGGATGGAGCACCTCTCCTAAAAGTAAAGGCTGAGATAATTAGGTTTGTTCAGCCTTGAAAAGAAAAGGCTTTGGAGTAACCTAATTGTGGCCTTTCAGTTTCTGAAGGGAGCCTACAAGAAAGAAAAAGGGCATCTTTACAAGGACATGCAGTGACAGGGCACAGAAGAATGACTTCAAACTGAGAGTAGGTTTAGATTGCATGTTAGAAAAAAATTCTTCACTGTGAGTGTGGTGAGGCACTGGTACAGGTTGCCCAAAGATACTGTGGATGGACTTTGAGCAACCTGCTCTAGTGGAAGGTGTCCCTGCCCATGGCAGAGGGCTGGAACTGGATAATCTTAAAGGCCCCATCCAACAAAGGCCTTCTATGGTTCTATGATAAATATAATTATATATCTATATATACTTAAATACTTGCATATGTAAGTGTATTATTCAGATACTGCATTGAAATATACATAAGTGTATATGAGTTTCAAACAAAATTGTGTTTGTCTCAAAGCAGTTCCTCATCCCCAAATACAAGACAAAAATACTCTGAAAACACTTTGCTTTCAATATTTCACATTTCAGAAGAATATTGCTTTACTTTGAGTCTTTTAAAAATTACAAAATTCCTTCAAGAGGAAAAATGTAAGGAACTGAAATAATTAAAAAGAGTAAAACTGACAAACCATGTGTGAATTACAAAAAGAAATTATTCTTCAGGATTAAGTTGTTTATAATGTCAGCAACATGAGACAGAAATTAAAAAATTAATTAAAATAAATTAAAAAGAATATAAAAGAAATTTAAAAAAATATTAGAAGTTTGGGGTGGGGGAAGGATCAAAAATAGCAGGGATTTTAAACAAGGAGAAAGCCGAAAAATGTGCATGAGGGAATATAGTCCAGCAATTTCCTCTGCAGGAATCAAAGATTTCTTCGTAGATTTGTTTCACCTGCACTGGGTTTTCTGTTCCTTAACTGCTGTGGAGCTGTTTTAGATAAGATGCTCTTTGTTAGCAGTTGAAGAGTCAGTGCACTCAGGAAGTATGTCCCTGTAAGATCCAAGATTTTAAGAGGTCAACCAAATCACTGACCCACCCCACAGAAATGATCAATCATCCTTTAAAGATGTTTGCCCAACAGTCCTAAAGACCACTTTTGGTTTTAGGTCCATCTTCACAAATTCTGTAAGTAATCCACACCTCTGGTTCACTATCAGAATGTTTCACAGCCTGACCCTTGTGTGCAATTTCAAACCACTAGGTCTTTATTATTTCCACTTGTGCTGGTTTTGGCTGGACTAGTGTTAGTTTTCCTGATCACAGCTAGTATGGCCTGAATTTTGGCTTCGTGCTGGAAACAGTGCTGATAGGATCTCACCTCCTCTTGTCTCCTCTCCTCTCCAGCAATGAGGGTAGAGAGTGGACACAGCTGGGACAGATGACCCCAGCAGAACGACCAAAGGAACATCCTATGCCACATGGCATCATGCTCAGCACATAAAGCTGGGCAAAGAAGAGGGAAAGGGAGGACATATGCATTTATTTGCCCAAATCACTGCTGCGTGTGATGGAGCTCTGCTTTGCTGCAGATGGCTGAAACACCTGCCTGCCCATGAGGAAGGGTGAATGAATTCCTTGTTTTGCTTTAATTGTCTTCTTGGCTTTTGCCTTCCCTATTAAACTGTCATTATCTCAACCCACAAGTGCAATCACTTTTACCCTTCCTAGTCTCTCCTCCATCCCACGAGGGTTAGAGATTAGCCAGGTGGGGAGGCTTGGTTTCTGGCTTCCATTAAACCATGATGCCACCTAATAATGGAGCATTCTTCCCTCCTTATAACAGCCTTCTTTTGTTTTTTTGTTTTTCCGTTTTAAGATGACTTCTGCTTTCTCTCAAGTACCATATTTGGAGCAAACATTTCATTGGACCAGTTTAGATGGATACCACAAATGTATTTTAAGACTGATAACTTGATAAACTTTAATCAGTAATTTAGACACCATAATAATTTCTGCCACAATAAATTCTGCCATAAAATTCAGGGTTAATACAATACTTATCTTTACACAAACACATATGCATGCAGTCAGCTATGAAGAACCTGACCATTTTACAAACTGTAATGTGTGACTAGGCAATAGCATAACAGCATAACAGCTTCTTAAAAGGCTACATGATTAGGATGGATATAGCTCAGACTTCCACATTATATCAGGTAGAAAATTCCTTCTAATGGGGCCCTTCCTTTTTAGAAACTTAGAAGTTTCCTCACTCACATCTATCTACTTAAACTTGTCAGGTAAAAATAACCTAGGTTTAAATAGACATTTCTGGAGTTTGTTTATAAATGAAATTTGAGAACTCAACAAACCAACCTTGCCATCAGCTCAAGACATATAATGCTTTTTGTTAAATCTGTATTTTGCTTATCCCTCTTAAAGCTGAAAGTACATTCATTCTCTTGATTAGTACAACATTCAAAACTAAAGTATTATTGCAAATTTAAAGGGAAGGGAAGATTTAAGGTTTCTGCCTTTCCCTCTGTAGAGAAAATGACCAATGACTCACAGTCAACTAATCTAGTTTATAAATCTCTGTAGAGACTTGACACTAAATTTAAACTTCAAACAGTTATAGATAGCTTATATCATATGGTTTTTATGCAAAGTAAATTAAGCTATAAAAAATTACATGGTAGCTTACATTCAGATAATTTTTGTGATGTTTTTCCTTTATTGCTCATAGAGGACATTATATAAAACTGCTGTTTATAAAAACAAATGTTTTATAAGCACTTAAAAAAGCCCAAACCACCTACTCAGAAATTAAAAAAAAAATCATTATTCACTGACAGACAAGTTCTGAAATAATATCCAAATACTAAGTTACCTAGCAATCCATACTGAAGATGTGCAAAATGGTCAGGAGGCAAGGTCTTATCTTGAATTTTCTTTACAAACTTGCGGGCAGTGTCTGGTGGGTCTCCTGTCCCAGTAGTGGAAATAACAATAACTACAGGATCCTTTTCTGTTTCCAGGTTATACTACAAGCAATAGAACAAGTTAAGTTACAAGGTGCAATTTGATACAGAATTGTGGCCTTAGATTCTCTGTCTCCCACCTTTCTTCTTCTCAAGGGTATGCAGAAAACCATTTAATCTCATTTTTCCTATTTTAAGCCACAGAAGGTCTTTCATGTAATTACAAGTAATTTTGGGGATGGAATTTATGATCATAGTTAGAGTCTTCAAGACCAGATTTGATAAAGCCCTGAAGAACCTGCTCTGACTTCAACTGACCTTTTCTGCAAGATGACCTCATGAAGCCTCTTGCAACCTGAAATATCCTATGATCCCATATACAGATGTCCAAGGGCAGCATTTTGAGCAGGCTAGTACATATAAGAAGAGTACTTCACAACTGCACTCAGCTTAAATACACAGTTCTTAACAGTATTTTGTCAGTGGAAAAAGTTTTTTTGTATATATGATCACAATCACATAACCATAATCCTCATGACTTCACACAGATAAGTGGAGTGTGGCCATACAAACTGTAGGGATCATTTCTAAGTTCCATTAAGTATCACTTGGTCCTGTATGATAACTTCTATGTTACAGAACCACAGTATCACAGAATGAACTAGGTTAGAAAAGACCTTGAGATCATCATACTCAAAAAACCCCAGTGCTTTTGGAGGAACTAAAGTAGCTCTAAAGAGTGATAATCAGACACCATGCTCTACAATCTGCTTAATTTTGGCCCATTCACCCTGCCCCAAATTCCTTTGTATCTCCTTTGCTAATACTGTTCTCTCACATTTCCCAGCGTTTCATGGGGGCTACTGCCATTATACCAGGTTGAGAAGAGCTGCCTGTAGTAGGGATTGTGTGTCAGTTCCATAAATTCAGATCTCATGCAACCATTTATTACTGCTACTAGATCACTCCTTAGCCTCCTTTTTTGCCATAATAAGCAATCTAAACTCCTTCTGCTCCCTGTAGGTTGCAATTTAAATCCTCTCCCACCATTGCAAATTTAATAAAAATAATAGGATTATGAGAAAATAAAAATAAAGATTGCAAGAGGTACTGCATTTCACTCACAGCAGTTTCAAGACTGCAATCCAAAACTCCAGATTTTGAGGAGCTATGTTCCAAACACCTCCCTCAATAAATCACTCAAACTTTATCCCCTTGTCAAGCCATGTAAAAAATTACCTGACACTTACAACCCAAAAAGGCTGGGAATACACAGAAATAGACTGAAGGGATTTTGCTGTTGGCAGTGTTTCTAAATCTTTCCTGAAGAAGCTAAAAGCAGTTGCTTGGTACACTTAAATTACTACATGTCTTGCCTCTGACACTGGCAAGAGAAGCCTACAGCAGAGTCCTGGAGAAGCACAAGTGAACAGAGTAAACATGCAAGGATATTCCCTGGGCACTTTTCCAGACCTCAATGACTTGTGGTCCAGGAACTTTCCAAACATAGCTTTTGTCTTTTACAAGTTCAGGCAAACTCCAAGTACTCACAAAAATCTTGAGACTTTCAAAACTGAACTCTAAGTTGTACAAAAAAAAAAAAAAAAGGCTTTAAGGGTCCTGTTGCAATAAGGACTCAGATTTTCAAAACTTCTACAGGTGATTTGATAAGTACAGACCCACAGCTTCTGCAGTGCATTGCCACAGGTGATTACTGCATTTACAAAGAAAAGTAAATTCTTGAAGTGAAGAAAGTAAGGGTCTACTGGTATCACATGAGAATATACACTAAAATGAGCTCCATTAAAAAAACAAGTAAGATACAAGCTTAGGAAGTATGAATGGTGTTTTAGAGCAGAGGTATGATTAGTGCACTAAATTCTTGCTTACTCCACTGCAGATTCTCCTCTGCAAACTTAGACACCTTTTGAAAACCAAACATTTGATGACACAAGTTCTGCAATAATTTGTGACAATTACTGTGAGGTCTGCTACATCACCAGACCAGCAAGAACCTTACACAACTACACAGTTTTTTACTCTACCTTCCACTTCTTCCTATATCCTTTGTGTTTCAGGTTTGGCTCATTCTTTCTCAAACGTTCTCCTCAGCTGAGAACAGCAATGCCACACAGGAGCAGTGAGCAGCCTGCTCAAACTGTGCATGGCTGCTAAAGAGGATGGGATCACACAGCCAGATTTGTCTCATCCTGAATAATGCATATCATGACAAATGTACTTATCCAGATAACTCATCCAAGGCTGACTACACACACTGTGACCCAAGATGATCTCTATTTAGCCTCCCATGTTTTACTGCTCCTACCTCACTTCCACCTCATTTCTGTCTTCATAAATCGTAATCACTGTAACCAAACAAAAATTTATGACCTTATCTCACCCTTGAGGCTGTAGGTGAGAGACACCACTTGGAAAAGCCAGTGTTCCTGAGACCTGAGCAGTATTTGACCATTCAGTTTTGAATGGCATGAAGATCACATTACTATTACTGGCCCTGTAACCACCTATTCCATCCACAGACCTTCAAAAGGTCTGGAAATACCCAAAAGCTACATAAAGACAGACTTTCTAACTGACAAGTAGAGAAAAAAACAGAAGCTTTTATATATATATATATATATATATGTATGTGACAAAATTTACAAAGCTGCAGAAATTACTTTTTTCCTTAATGCCCAGTTCTCAGATTCTCAATTCATAATTAATTTGCAGCTCTGATTTGTCTTGCCAAATTTGGCAAAATACATTTATTTAAGTGGCAGTCCAATAACAGGGCTAGAAATGTTCTATCACCTTTCTGAAACTAATCTCCAAACCTGTCAAATGAAGAAGAAATTAAATGCAAGAATATAAGGAGAATCTTCACATTCTCTGCTGGCTGCATAGAAGTCTCTTTCTAACACTCAGCTACATACTTACTGCACATTCATTCAAAATGTCTCACATTTTCAAGTGCATTAAAAAAACATTTTAGATGTTATTTTCTCCTAGTCTCATATGAAATGCCAGGCTATCAAGTTTTGGTTGGTTGCTTTTATATGTTTCTGTTTGAGGGCATAACGTTGAGAGTACTTTGTGAAGGAAATTACAGTCCATAATGCTTTTAATTATAGAAGTGAGTTTCCACATTCTTACTCTTGGATAACAGTAAGTAATAAAAAGCCACTTCCTTGTTCCAGCTAAGCTTTTTATTTTGTTCCAGAACATAACCTGAAGTCAGTCCTGTGGGAACTGAAATGAGCACATATGCTAAGCAACACAAGAAGACCCACAAAACCTCCAGGCCTTGCTGGAGCCCACAGTTAGCTGAACACAAAACACCAATGCAATGAAAGAACTAGAACAAAAAGAAAAACAAACCAAACAAACAAAGAACAAATGAACCAAGCAAAACAATCAAACCAAAACCAAACAAACAAATAAGGAAAAAAAGCATCATTTCTAGTAACAGCAGACCTGACGTGTAAATACAAAATTCATTCACTACTGCATACATAAAAAGTTTTCAAAAAGTCACTGAATCACTGTTAGAAGAGAGATAAAGACATATTAATTTACAGTTCTAATAAGAAAAATCGTAAGATTTATCTTCAGCAGAAGGCTATTAAGCAACTGTGAGTCTTGGTTGAAATTACTAATTCACAAAGAACAAAAATTTGATACTAGATAGTGTTTTTTAGGTGGCTGCATCTGCTACCATTCATGATTGTCAAGAGCTACCACTCTAGCATGTGAAAAAGAATTCAATTCTTTAATACATATTTTTCAAAATAGCATGGAGTATCTCACCTTATCCATTTCACTTATACAGTGCATATCAGCTTCAAATCCATGGGCACCTGCTTGCTGCCATATTTCCTCAGCTATGGCTTTTGCCTGCCCCTTTTGTGTTGCATAGAGGAGCAAAAACCTCCTTTTTGACTCACAGCACATTTTGTTTTTTAGAGACACTGCAGGGGGAAAAAATAATTTAAAAAGTGAATTTCTTGTAAGCAGAACAGCAAGCTTTTACTTTGCTTATGAGATAAAAAAGAGATAAAGATAGCAGCATTGATGTTTAGCTTGGAAATGAGGCATCTACTCTGAAGTGAAGCCATTTCCCACAAGCAAGCTTTGTAGATCAGGTTGCAAAGGATGTGTGCTGCTGGTCCTATGTACTGACTTGATGCTGCAGTAATGTTACAGTATCTCTGATATCAAGAATCTAGCTTGTAAACAATGCAACATGAAAAGTTTTAAAATGAAAATATATACTATTTTTATTATATTCCATTTCAAGTTAGCGACTGCTTTGTTCAGAGATGTCTCTGAAAACAAAACAAAATGTAGACCTAGTGAAGTCAAACCACAAAGTCTGAGGAAAAAAGTTTGCATACTCAGTTTTTTCTTTTTTGAAATTAGTATTTTTTTGGTGCAATGACTTTATACTTTATTGTCCATTATGCATTTTGGAGCACAAACACTGGCTTTAATTTCATATATCAAAAAGGAGCTCCTTCCACAGGTTAGCTCAGTTGGTCAGAACATGATGCTAATAACACCAAGGTGCTGGTTTTGATTCCCATATTGGCCATTCACTTTGGAGGAACTGGACTTGATGGTACTTCTGGGTCCCTTCCAATGTAGGGAATCACTATTCTGTGATTCTGTGAACTGAAGAATTGACTTTTTGGGGCTTTTTCTCCAAAAAGTAAGAAATAATCTTAAGAGAAATCTGCTGTGGTGTCTCCAAGTCCTCTGCAAGCAGCAGCATGAATGAGATGCACATTCTTATCCATTCACCTGTCCCATGAAAATTTGAATGCAAGAAGTTTTCTTCTGTTATTGTGACAAAGATAACACCACAGATGCAACTACAGACAGCAGTAAATAAGAGAGAGAACCAGAATGCCTTTAAAGTGGGCAAATTAGTTTTCTGTCAATATTTTGTCATTGCTAAGGAGGTGCAGTAGAACTCAAATACCTATAATTAGTACTGAGAAATTTTCACTTCCCAATCTGAGGTACCTCTCCCGTGCCTGGGCCCAGTTTGCTGTACTTTACTTACTGCTTCCACAAAGTTTCAACCACAGAAAGCATTCAGTGTCCTAGCCAGACACACTGAGTTATGGAAACCTGTGCCTACATAATTTGAGATGTCTCATTTTCTCTCAAAGAAAAATAAACAAAGTTCAATTGTATAAGAATACTGTAGTCCATTGATATGGCAGGATATTTCTCTCCATGGTACTGCAAAAGGTTTTTCCTAGAGGAATTTTTTTAAAAGCATAATTAAAAGTAGCAAAACTAAGAGACAGATTCATAAGAATGCCTGCATCATTTGTGAATTTAATGAAAAATGTAATTATTAGAACATTTTGAGGTTTTCGTTGTATTTCCTTCTACTGTGTTTTCCATTTTAGTTTTCATTTTAAATTAATTACATGTATTATCTAAAATTACTAGTAATTACCCTGACAATTACCTTTAAATAAATTCATTTACATTACTTTTTTCATGTGCATGTATGTACAGAAGGTGCAAACAACAAAACAATCCTCAAAATGATTTTTCACCTTCCTTTTCCAAAAGAGAGAAATGTGCTAATTACGATGATTCATATAAAATAATGCAAATACAGTTTAAATACCCTCAGATCCCTGTAGTAATACAGATTCACCCTGGCCATGTGCTGTGTTTTCATCTAACTCTCTTGTCAGCAGGTGGCATCACCCAACCACAAATGGATAGAAGCAATAAACACACAGTGGTGCTTCATTACTGTACTCTTTCTCATACCTCAGAAAGGGAGAAAGATAATCAGTTTTCCACTAAGACCACACCATAGCACAGAAATCTTCTATACAAGAAAAGCTGGGTAAGCTGCCAATATTACAGCCCAAGCATTACCAGCAAGAGTCTGTTAGAACAAGAGTCAGCTTGGGAAGCTGTTAATGTTTGATAAGCACAAAAATTTGCAACAGTAGGAGGAATTGAGAGGGCAACAGAAGGAACAGCAGTCAGGATGTAGTCTGACATGGTCAGATGTTGCCTTAACAGTGCTATGACTTCTGCCTAGGTCAGGCAGAGCAACCAGGGCTCCTGTACGACATTGTGAGCTTTCTACTCCAGCTGGTATAGCAACAATAAAGGGTGCAAAAAGTAGCCACACACATTTTTGGTGCATATATGTGACCTTGGAGAGAGGTTTTTTACACTGGTGAATGGAGCAGTAGACTGCATAGAGACACAAAAATCTGGAGCAACCCCACCTCTCACAGACGGCACGTGGAAACAAGAGAACCCACAAAGCCAGAAGAGCTGATGATGCTGGAGATGCACATGCAGCTCTCCTGAGACAGGGTACTGTGTGTATATGTACAGGGTACAGTCTGAATGAAACCTTGTGGCAATGGGAGAGAACACAATTAGACAATTTCTTGGAATTAGATACAGAAAGCTGTGTAAATATTTGTGGCATTTATTAACATTTTCCAGGTGCCTAGTATTGTATCTGTTGCACTACTGCTATTGATCTTAAATATATCATGCAATAAACTGACTAGTTTATTAAATTCACTAAAAGTTAATTATACCAATAATAGACCAATAAATTCCTTTGATCATGATTTGATCTAAACTGCACAAGTTGAAGAGTTTCACCCTTGCACTCACACATCTTCTCTCTGTCATCAATCATAAGATCTTTGTGCACAGACTGCCAAGTGATGCCTGCTCAAAGAGAGAAAAATCAGCCATGCCTACCTGCAGATGAGCAACCATAAACCAGGAACACACTTGCTCTCAGACGAGCATGCTGCCCACACTGATCTTGCTTTGCTGCTCTATATGCTCTTCAAAGATGCCAAGCCATTTCCACTTATGTGATACAAGTTCAACTGGAATAAATAGGAAGGGAAAAATGTAATTCTTTTAAGTGTATCTTGAGCTTTCTGAAGAGTTCCTGTAACTTTCATAGTACTACCACACCAGCAGCCTTTAACGTGCTGTTGTGCTGGCAGACACTCATCAAAAAACAACGCTTAAGCTGGGAAAACAACCTGTGATATGCTGGACCAAACACGAAACTAAGGACGAGATTCCAAATTACAGCTCGTTTGATCCAATACGTGGAACAGTCCGCAGCAGATGGAGCAGCGGCTCCCCAAGGCAGCAGTGTGGGGCAGCAGCCGTGCAGGAGCGCCGCTGACCCACACGTGCTGCCCCGCCAGCGCCGCAGCCGCAGGCAAGGCCACAGCGCGTCACGGCCCGGCCCGGCCCGGCCCGGCCCGGCCGACATCAACTGCGCGGCCACGGGCCGGGTAAAGGAACCGCGAAACTCCAGTTAACTGTGTCATCATGGATGCATAAACTCCTCTGATCCTCACTCAACCTGAACTGCACACACGGAGGAGTCTCACCCTTCTGAGACTCAGAAGAACGTCTTCTGTCACCAACCAGAGGAGCTCTCCGCGCTCCCTTGAGGCTTTAACCCAGGCTGTGGGACCGTGCCTTGAGCCATGAACCCATTCCCAAGCCACTTTTTCAGCAGCTTGCGGCTTGCTCAGAAGCATGATAAATACAAAAGCGGAACACAAACCCACGGCCCCGCGCACCTGCTCCGCCCGGCCCCGGCGCCCCCAGAGCGGGGAACGGGAGTACTTGCGCAGGAGGACGCGGTGCGCACGGGCACAGGCACGAATCCCACTTCGAAGCAAAGCGGCAGCGCCAGCCCTGCTCCGTGCTGCCCGGGCCGGGGCGGAGGTAGGGCCGGGCCCGGGCGCCGGAAGGTCCCGGCAGGCGCCGCGCTGCCGTGATGGCCGCCGAGGGGAGGCGGGCGCGGCTGCCCGGGCCCGGCCGGGTGCTCCCGGCGCGGAGCAGCGCGGCCCCGGCCCGCGGCCGCAGCAGCAGCAGTAGGTGCCGGGCGCAGGGGGATGGAGGGGCCCCGCCGGTGCCGCCCCGGCCGCGGGGGTGGCGGGCAGAGCGGAGCCCGGGGAACGCTCGTGTCCCGCTCCTGTTCGTCTGCCGGAGTGTCCTTGCGGAACACGGGGCAGCCTGCCACACGGGGCTAGCCGCTCCCGGCATTTCTGCTCTCTGCATTGCCTTGTGCTCCTGCCAGAGGGATCGTGCCCTTCTTTCCAGCCGCCTGAAGGATTGGGTTGGGGTTTTTTTCTGCATTGTAGTGATCCTGGTGCTGTTTTCGAGACTACATATCTATTTTTCTTCCCCTAGGTATAATTTGAGGACTCACTTGATTCGATATGGCTTTGATTAGCCGGAAGAGTTTCCAGCTGGTTTCGTCCAGCACACAAGCAAGGAGATCTGCTTTGATGACCCTAAGCAAAAGGCTGAACTTCATCAGTGGGCAGCAAAAACCCCAAAACTGTAGCTCTGTGGCCATGAGGATGCTGTGTGTCATAGATAAACCTCAGTATACGTTTTGTAGGAGAGAACATGTACAACTGCAGATGCAGCCACTTTCTGTTAATGAAACTGTGCATCTTTATGGAGATACCAGGAACGGTACTAAATCAAATAATGTGAGGATGAATGAGCAATTATTTTTCAAGAAGTTGGACAATCTTTGTACATCAAAAGAGATTTTTTATTTTCTTAGCTCTCTAGAGGTCATGTCTGATACTATGGCCTCGAGAGCCCTGCAGAAGATTTCTGAAGTTGAGGCGGATGACAATGGTCTTAAAAACCCTGAACTGTTAGAGAATGAAGTTTTCAGGGCATTGTGCTTCCAGTTTGAATTTGAATGCTCAAACCTGTCGAACACGGGGCTGCTGACTGCACTGCAGGCTTTGATAAAGCTGCGTATAGATCCGCAGAGCACGCTGATGACAAGCCTGCTTTCTGAGAGCCAGAAGCGGCTTGGCAGGGGACAGCTGACTGCTGAAAATCTGTGTGCCCTTGGAGAGAGTTTGCTGGAGTTAGAAAGCACAAGTTGTGCGACGCTGGAACAAATTGTGAGCCACATGCAAGAAAGAGGCATTGAGAGGTGGAGTCCCAGGGAAATAGTGATGGTTTATAAGATACTGCAAGTGACTGTGAGGGAAGGGAAACAGTGGCAAAACTTGCTAAACAGACTGAACAGTGTCACTTTACACACAGTTTCCCAGCTAAGCCCAAACTTTGCAAGTGTAATACTGAATTCACTGGTGGTTCTTCATCAGACTCGGGCAGTCCCCTTAGTCACTGCACTGTGTAAACATTCAGTGAAGCATGTTCCCTGTTTCACAGATCATGAACTGGTAAATGTACTGGAAGCTTTCCTATACTTTGGGCAAAACATGCAGATTTTTACAAAGGCACTGGAAAGACATGTTCCCAAGTCCATCTGCACTATGCATCCTCAAACAGTCAGCAAGGTCATGCAGTATTGCTGCAAAAAGATGATCCTTTCAAAGCCCATCTTTGATGCAGTGGCAGAAAGTTTCATTTCCTGTGCTGACAGACTTACCACTGACCAGATTGCTGCATATATTATCCCATTTGGGACTCTTAACTACCTGCCTCCAAGTGCTGCTTCCTTGTTTGGGAAGCTTGAAGCTGTGCTGCATGCCCGCCTGAGGCACTTTCAGCCTCACACCCTGCTGAACCTGCTACACTCATGTGCCCTTATTCAACGGTACCCAATAAATTTTCTGCCAAAAATATTTAGTCCCTATTTTCTGCAAAAACTTCAAGGTAAGGAGCAGAACTACTTCTGGGATGTTTCACATTTTTTTCCATTATGTAGTTTGTTTCTTGTCAAACACCTATTTTTTATCAATTTAACTTGTCAAACAAACAGTGACCTGATCAAAGTGACTGGAAAACAGTGATCAGGAGGCCAAAGGGTACTGCTTCCTTGTCACAATTGCCATTGTCTTTCATGTTATGTCATTTAGTTGAGTTTGAAAATTGCACTGTACAGTTAAAACACAGACTTGAATTCCTTTAAAAGAATTATTTCAGTTAGTCCTCCTGGTTTTCTAAAAAACAGTGAACTGGTGTTCCCCATGTCTGTCTTTTGTCTTATATAGGATGCTAGAACATCCACCATGTGATAGCCTGTTGTTGGCTCTAATTATTGCATATTTCAATGCTTTTGGACAAAAATCTATAATGAACAACACATCATTTTGAGTTATTCTCTATTTGATACTGAAGCATTTTTATGGTTATTGTAGAGAGATGTAAGCTATACCAGAAAGATGACTGACTTTATAAGATGTCAGCTAAGATTGCTCTATTAATAAAACTAAGCTTGTGATTAGAAATTTTGGTTACTTAAGTTTTCAACAACATGAAATACCTGAAGGAGTTGACTTTTATGAAGCAGACAAATCTCGAGAAATTATTTGGTATTATCCAAAACTTGCAGATTAAAAAGAAAAAATAGTGAAACAATGTGATCCTGGGATTATAACATGGGGAAAAGGGGTTATAAGAAGGAGATATTTATCTAAGACCCCAACTCAAATTTATTCTTCTATGTAGAATGTCCTGCATCTTTTGTATGTTCATTTTTTTGGTGAAAGAATATGACAGTTTTAACTAAGATCTTGCTAGTTTTGTATTTTTGTGTTGATATTTCTGTAAATATGTTTTTCTTTTTCTACCTATGTAATTTCATACTGATCTTTCTGTTCATTTAAACAATTACTGAGAATTTTAATGATTAAGTATGATTAATATTCTGCACATTATACTGAATAGCTTTTCCTAACTTCTGCATATGGTTTCTGTAAGATACTTTGTTGAAGGTACACCTGAAAACCTGAATGTTACTGTTTCAGCTCAGACACCCGGTTTGAACAGAGTTGCTATGTCCCAGCTCACCCAGCTTTTTCTGACTGTCACCCTGGAGTGCCCATTTTATGAGGTACAGTACATGTGAAACCAGAAGTGATGTTAGCAACAGGTGATAAGGTCCTTAGGGCCCTGTTTATACTTAGCTGCGTGTATTTCCCATAAAAAGCCTTGGAATTAGACAAACCAACTTTCCTTAATGAAAATATGGAGCATTCCTACCTGATTGAATTACTTGATATATTTGTATGAATGGAAGCAACTATGCATTTCTCATGTACATGATAGCATTGAAGCTCCCTGAGCATGTTCTGGAGGTTCTCTGGGTGATTTTAAGTTTCCAGCTAATCATACTTCAGACTGTAGGTCTCTCAATAGACTTGGCTTTGAAATGCACAGGATACATCTTAATGTATTTTAATGTACAAGTACAAAATGTACATTTTAATGTACAAAGTACATTTTAATACATTCTGATATAATTACGTTAATATGAGGTAATTGCAAAAATGTTATCTCCCATTTTCAATTTGGTTTTCTGTCCTTATCTAGGGTCCGAAACTGCTTTCAAAGTACCAAGTAAAGGCGTGTCCCACACCTCACAATTCTCCTGATGTTCACCTCTTTAAAAGGGTGAAGACAGGATTACTTTATTTACTGAAGAAAAGAATATATTTTTCATCAGAGGTATCAACACCATATTTCTATGTAGTTGGTAAGTACCATTTCTTTAGGTTAGTAATTAAATAATAATTAGGTTAGTGTGTGTATGGTGCCAAAGCTTTCATTTCCTTTGTGATGATTCTAAATTCTGCAAATACAGAAAAAAATTGAAATCTGAAATTTGGGAACTTTAAGTAAATAATTTTCAGTCAGAGAAAGGAAAATGGAGAGAAAAGCACTGCAGCCTTAATTGGTATTTACACAGCCAGTCTGCATTGAAAACAGCTGCTAACAGCTTCTTGTATTCTGTGTTTTTATTATTTTATTCTGCTTATATGTTTTTATTCTGTGCTCCTTATCCGTTAAACAATTTGCATCATGTAAAGCAAAATGAGGCAATGCCACTTGCCCATTCTTCCTGATTTAGTGGTGAGTAGAGAAAGGAAAGTGGTCAGCCCTGTGCCCTGTTCAGCTGGACTCCTCCTCTCAGCAAGAGCTGCTGACAACACAGTTGGTGGGGTATAAGACAGGAGAGAGCAAAACAGTGTTTTGTGCATCAGGAAACACAGAAGGCGGTGATGAGGAAAGGCATGTGCCCAGGAGTGGATGATAATAAGATGTTGAGGAAAGGGAGTCTTGGACACCATGGATGTCAGAGGAATTTTAAAAAAGACGTTAAAAAGGGGGATGATTCCAGAGTTATTCTGCATGTCAGCTTTCATGAGGATGTTGAAGTTAGCAGAGGGAGAGAGTGTGTCTCTCCCCAAAGCCCTCAAAATTCCAGAGAACCTAGCTAGAACAGCAAAGTGCCATTTAACTGCATTATAGTTTTTAGTGGACTTGGAATACTACTTTGCTTGTAAACATGAAAGGCTGAACTGTTACTAATTATCACTCATTCGTGTTAAGCCTATACAACTTTTGCCAGCCTCTGAGATTAAAAAAAAACAAAATGTAATAATATTCTCATCCTGTGAGAGCATGAGAATTACAGTAGAAAATTTGTTATAAGAAATTACTTTTAATGTCACTTCTTTTTTCATCTATACAAGATATTGAGATTAAATTAGATGAAGAAGGTTTTGTATTGCCTGCGGCCCAACTTGAAGAGGTGCACAGACGGTAAGACAATAAAAGAAACCACTGGTAAAATGTTGATTTACACTAAGAAAGAGCATGCAGGGTGAAAACCTGGCAAAAATTAAGTAGTTTTGCCATTTGTAGTTTTGCCATTGACTTCATCAAAGTTCAAATCTCACACTGAAACCACTGGCAAAAAAACAAAATTACCAATCTGCTTTTTGCTCATTTTGCCACCTGACTAGGCAGTGTCAGACATTTGGTCTGTTTACCCAGTGGCAGAATCAAGTAATCCTTATTTGGATTATAGCAATCTTATTTTGACATTCTGTAATTCATTTTCAAATTAAAACTAAATTCTAACTGAGTGTATTTGCAAAGATTTAACAGAGTTTAAGACAGTCTGAGTTCACAAATTTACCTCTGCAAGCACTCCTGCATAATAAGGATGTTTGTTACAGATGCTGGTTTTCTTTCATTGACAAATGCATAGGTGTTTAAATGTATATTAAGTAAGGGTTATTTTGGGAAGCCTCGGATACAAAGTTAAGCAAACGGTCTGTGTGGTATTTGCAACTGCACTGCCGTGAATAAAACAAAAGCCTTTGAAGAGGTTAGGCTTTCCCCAGCTTAACCTTCAGTTGTGGTTTAAGCTGAAACCAGGACACCTTCACAAGACTCAGAGACTAATAAAAGTTCTTTCAAAGAGCTCATGCTTAAATGCGTAAAAATGAGCTTTAATGGTTGTTTTTAAGTAACAGTTTTCATAAAGTAAATCAAGTCACAATATACTTAACATACTGAAAATGTAAGCAACTTTTTAACAGTAGATATACAAACCTTGGTTTAAGTTGATGGGATTTTTATCACTCAAAAGAAAAAATATAGTTATAATACATGCTGCCAACTATATGTACAAGTTTAACTTAAAACAGATATAGCTTAAACTCAGCTTGAACTGTAATGGATTTAGCAGGTAAATTAGTAAGTTAAATAAATTTAGCTGCTGAAATGTTTTGCAGCTGAGGAAAGTTTTTTACGTTCTTCTTTCTAGAAGAACACAAAACAGCTTTCTAATCATAGCATTAAAAATATCAGACTCTCATTAACTTGCACGGTAAGTTTTGTTCAGAGCAAATAAAAAAGCTTTTCAGATCCTACCCTAAACTGAGTGTTTAAAATTATCCTGAACTAGGTAACTCCCATCCTTCATCTGATTCAGCACAAGAGGGAGGTATTGTCTCATATTTCTTAGGAACTGCAATAGTTGTGGTGATTAAAATAACTAATTGTTGTGGGTTTGTTGTTTGGTTTTGGTTGGTTTTTTTTATATTACACTTATGCTTAATTTTAGAATTGCCCTGTGTGTTGATGGTCAAAATAGATTTTGTGCTCATAGCCACAATCTGTTGGGAGAAGAAGCTATTAAACAGAGACATCTTCAGTTACTTGGTTATGAAGTTGTGCAGGTAAAGTCCAAAGACAGTGATTTACTTTTGCTCTGGCTAAGAAAACAAGTAAACAATTATTTTACAATACTTAAAACTGTAATTTCAATTAATTCCTAAAGCAGATGTAGTCTTATTCTTTCTATATTAGGTTCTCTCTGCCTAGTTTTTGCCTTTTTGAGGGTGTACAGAAATACCTTTTTCTTCATTGGATCAATTAGTGTATTCTGTCTGTGGTTTTTGCCCCATAGCTGCTGTTTGGAAGAGTACTTTTCTTCAGTGATAAAGATTCAAGTTTTCAGTTAAAGGAAAATGTTATGTAAGAGTTCGTTAGAACTGGAATTTTTAATTAAATATTTTTTAAGGGGTTTGGAGTTTATAAAGAGAAGTTTAAAAAAGAAGCTGATTTGTATTGTAAATATTTTCAACAGAGTATAACCTTTATTTTTCCTGTTGAATTTATAGAGGTATATTTTTCTTTAAACATACTTTGAATACTTTGAATGAAAACTGTTACTTTTAGTTTCTTGATATTTTATTTTCCACTTACCACTTACTACATAAGCTTAACTCCATAGTATTTATCTTAGTTTAACCTCCAATAGATATCACTCCTTTTTTTTCAGTAATCTCTATTCAGGTCGTTTACAGCTCAATAGTACATTTAGGATTAAATCTTTAATTTTAAAACTGAAGTATTTGATGTGTAATTTTGCATAATGAACATCAGTCTTACCCAGTTGTTTATTAAAAGGTATTTCCAGCAATGATTTTTGTTTTGTTTCCAGATTCCATTTTTTGAGATAGAAAATCTACAAAATACCAGAAAAATGGCAGATTATCTACAGAAAAAAATCTTTCCTTGTACATACGGACTCAGCAACTGACACTGGAGAATACTACTGGATCCCAGGGTGACCTTCTGCACTACAAAGTGTAAATTCTTCACATGGAAGAAAAATTCTTTTTTCTAAGGAACTCCACCTTAGAAAATCTGCAATGTGAAACCTTCCAATAGTTGGAACAATTGACATGTAAAGAGTAATAAAGAGCATCATATTTTCTTAAGATTTGTGTCAATATTTATTACAAGTTTACAGATCTAAGTGCAGACAGTCGGTGCTGCTTTTCCCTTGTATTTTTAACTGGTTCTAATTCACAACTGCTAGCAGCCACATGTGACTGTTGAAGGAAACTGGCCAGTCTGAATGTACAGAATACGCCAACAGAACACCTACTAATCTGGGCTTTTCTTGACAGTATAAGAAGAAATTGTGCAATTTACTTACAGCTGCTCATGTAATTTCCCAAGTGTCCCATAAAACTAAAATCTGAAATCGTTGCAGAAGCAGTATTGGCTTATTGGTTTTATTTAAGAGATGTAGAGTGCTGTTCAATAAATAGCAATGGCTCACAGAAAATGAGAGCATTTTTAATAAAAAGGATTTGCTTTACCTTGTGAAGTAACAGCTGCCACAGGATAATGGACTTGTTCAACTGTCTCTGTGGGCCCCCCCAATGTTCCAGATATATTCTATTTGTAGTTTTGCCTTTGGTGGCAGTTTTAGCTAAAGTGTCTAAATGCGGTCATGTATGCACTCCAGAGTTCCTCCAGGTTACAGAAACTGTGTTCTGAATCTCAGAAGAACTATGTCCCATGGGAGCCCTTTTTTATGTATGAACAGAAATTCTTGAACTGAGAACCAGAACCAGTACCCAGTTCAGCCAGAACAAGTGTGCCCTAACTTGGGTCAGTGCACTGCTTTGCAGATGATGAAGGGAAAACAGGAAAGCTTTAGTTCTGATCACATCATGTATTCTTGATGAACTACTACATAACACATTCTCTTGTTAGCTTGTGCTTCCTCACTGTATGGAATTACTATTTATGAGTTGCAAAGCAGAATTGCCAACATCATCTAGTTTTGATTGCTTTGACACAAAAAAGGTAAAGCTTTCACATTATTGACATTCTGTATATTTCACCAGCAGATAGGGAATGTGGCCAGTTTTTCCTTCCAATAATTTGTGAGTTACAGGTGTCTGTCAATTTCCCCAACAATCTCTGGAGATTAAGGGATGCAAAATCCAGATCCAGAATATGCTTTACATTGCGTTATGCTGTCAGTTCAGTTTGTGTTAATTTGTTGCAAAACCCGTCCTTACAGTAGTATACCAACACTGACAGGTGAGGGAAGACCAAAAGGAGATGCTTTCCAACAGTGTAACAATAAGATCAGAACATCAATAATCTAAGAATTTGTTATTCTAGCAAGTGAGAAATTGAAGGAGAGCAGCTGAAATGGCTTTGCAAACATTTATGAGAAACTTATCACTAATACAGAAGAAATTGGCAGGGTGTTTTTTTGACACTGAGCACTGAAGGAAAAAGTGAATCATTCAGAACCGAATGAGAAAAAATTCAAGTGGGAGGAACAAACCTGTGAAAGACCTTCAAAAGTGAGTAGGGATGAGAAGGGTGTGGCATAAGCAAAGAAATGTGATAGGAAAACTCCAGCTGGTTTTGACGTTTGACTTTCTCTGTGGTGGAAGCGATGCATATTTCTCATACAGGCCAGAAGGTGGTGGTAATCGCAAACAAATTAGATTTCCAATAGTTTTTCAAACACAGATGGTTTGTAAATATAGTAAGGCTACTTAAAAAAGGCAATTTGTACTGACTGTCCCAAAGTAAAAATAACCTGCTGAAAATATGGCCGTATTCCATCTCATTCTTTACTGGTACAACTTTGATACTGATTTTTTGGAAAAGAATGTGATATTAGAGAACATTTCCTTCTCCCTTTGTTCTTACATTCCTTTCATTTAATGCTGCTGAATTTGTTTAGTGAAGTGTTTATTTTTGAAAAGGAAATGTAGCCATTAATATCCTTTTGTCTATAGCCAATTTTAGTGTAGAACTTCAGGTCATGAATAATGAAAGTAACAAACACCTTTCAGAATGGGCTGCTCTATGTGCTCTGCTTCTCACATCATGCCAAACAAGTGCTATTGATTGCCTAATTTACTACTTTTTCAGGTCCCAGATTAAGATGTTTTTTGTTGCTCTTTTTTTTTTCCTTTTCACTAGGTGTCTCACTGTATCTAAAAATGACACAGATTTCCTGTGTCTAAATACCTGACAACACCACCAAAAACAGCTGTGGACTTCCAGTACTTTTTCTGGTATGATCACTCTAGCTGTTCCTTTCTGAATGTACTGCCTCAGCTTTAAACAACAACAGCATCAATGGCTCTTGAGAACCAATCTGATGCATACTCTGCAAGAGAAACTCCTCTTGAAATTGCCTTAAAATTTTAGTACTGGATTCTGTGAAAGTACAAGGCATTAGATGTTTAATTAGATTTAGACATTTGTGCTAAACATGCTTTTTAAATGACTACTGCTCAAATCCTTGTGTTTTTTTCACCCTTTCTATCAAATTATTTAGTGCTTGTTCTGCTAGTATTACTTAAGTTTTTTTTCCCATTTTTTCAGATTGGATACAGAACCAATGATGATTTTTCTTGTTAAATCTGTCAGACACCATTCCTATAGTGGAAGTCAGTGAAATGAATGTCTGAATTCAGCTAAACCCAGATTTTGTCTCTTCAAATGCTAAGTGCTCAGAAGTTCCTTTTAACTCAAGTTCCACTTGAAGTCTACTGAAACTGCTAAGCACATAAGCCCATACATTTTTGAAAATTCTGAGCTGAATATCCATTTCAGCTGTTTTGCACATAAAACAATGTCTCACGATTCTCTAGCAACTCTGTAAGGATTGAAAAATCTGTGACCACTGATACCTTGAGGGGGAAGTTTCCTTAAATGTCAGGTCTGTGAATGGTTATGTAGAAGCACTGCCTAAAACTGCAGACACAGCTTTTGACCCAACAGGTCTCATTCCCAGCATTGCTTCCAAAAATGTTCTAAAAAGCTCTTGTTGGTGCTGCTCTTCATGAGATTTTTATGAGAATGTAAGGAGAACATACACATTTTAATTAGCATGAAAAAAAGTGCAGCTGCTATTTCACCCTATTTTTAATCCAGATCATTCTCATTAACTAAACTGCAGAAGAAAAGGCAAAAGCACCATGTTGCTTTTCAAAGTGAGTTGTTTTTTTTTGTCCCAGATAAATGTTGCTGGCAATGACAGATAGAAGAGATTTCCCATGGATCCAGGCCTAGAGAAGGCTTTTTTCAATGAGCAGGGCGGCTGCCTTCCCCGTAGATTGCTGCATGCAGGCTACAAACCTTTACATGCTCCCTGGTTGCTGGATCCAAGGGCTTGTGTGCACGCTTCCCATACTCTGCAGATATCCGCACAGGAACAGCTCTTGCCATTTCCTGTGCAAACACAAAAGTGGCCTTAGAAGAAAGTCACAGGGTGAACAGAAAACACAGTATTCTATTGCTAAATGAGCTGTGACCAGGGTAAAATAACTGACAGAACTGTACAGCATCTGTTTTATGGATGTGTATTTGTTTAGTGCCCTTAATCTTCAAACCCCACCCTAGTTTTTTACGTTATTTTTATCTTAATAAACCATGAATATGTCACTAAATGACAAGATGATAAGATATGGAGCTGTGCTGTGGACTGATAATTTTTTACATAAATACATACAAGCATACGTGATTACCCTGTGATTACTGGTATACTAAATGCCAGAAAAACACAGATTTGATTTTTTTTTCTTTTTTTTTTTTCGTGCACTGAGTTGCATGATTCATTTGAAAAATAGGAGATTTGTGCCCTCTGTTACAGGAACACCTACCCTGCTTGCACAATTCAGTGAAAGCACAGCATGAAAAAAAAATCAAAGCCTAAAGAAAGACCCTGAGCAACTACTAGTCCATGCAAGCTTTCCCTGAAGAAAATAAAGCATATACTATTTTATTTCTGCACAATGAAAGGTTTTACTAAAAATACTTGTAGCTGTAAAATTACAGATATAACTGCTTTGCAATGATGGAAAGTGAACTTGATGAAAAATAACCTGACCAAGAAAAGATTTTAAGCTTGTTCTTAGTGAGCTGCACTTTAGGTGGCTGTGCAATCACTATTTGCAATCTGCAGTTCCTTCCTGTGTTACAGCAACAGGGAGCTACAGAGTCAGAAGGGAAAGACAGGATTTGTTTGTTTTTCTTTCCCTAGCCAAAGGTCTCAGATTTATCAGGCTGCATGCATGTTTCCACACTAACACAGTAAGCCTTGATCTGCAATGTGTTTTTCTAGTCTTATAATATAAATAGTATCTAAAAGGAGTATCAAAATGCAGATGCCACACCACAGTTCAAGTGTAAGCAAATGACTTCTTTGCTACAATAGACACAAGTCTGAGCAAATCAGCACTTATGTCCTTCAAGGATGCAGGTGGGAGCACAGATTGAAGGGATCTCACAGCAGAGCAGTCAGCTAAGAGATTTCCAGCTTCAAAGACAGGTTCGTGGAAAGATGCTGTAAACTCTTTTTAAAAACAAACAAACAAGCAAGCAAACAAAATAACTCACTCACTCACTCAATAGAAAAGCTAATTTCAAAACAACCATTTATCCCCCAGTTCTTCTGCCTACCTTACTCCATCTTATTTTAAGAGCTATTCATTAGTACACCAACTTTTAACCCCAGCAGAATGAAAATCAAGTCAAGAAGACTGGCAGGCAAAATTAATACCATTTTCTCCCCTGCCCTAGTTGTGGATAAATGTTGAAAAATGAGAAACTAAAACATCTTTGTACCATCAAGAAAGACTTTTCTAGAAATTCAGGGTTTACAGTGCTAATGACAGGCAGCAGTATGTAATTCCAATAGTTTGTGTTTCTCTTAAATAAGTAAGTTTCAGTTTTCAGCATCCTTGGTAGCACAGTGCTGACTGTGCACACTGGTATTTCATCTCTGTGGGTTTGGCATTCAGTGGGTTTCAGATTTTCCAACAGTTGGCTGGGAAGCATCCTGCTACCCGCCCTCGCAGCGTGTAATTCTAGCACTGTTAGCACTTGGAATCAGCAACGGCAGCCCTGTGCACGCACTCCACTGCAGTTACTCAGCTGCATGTACTTAAACTGAATACTGTCACTGTACTCTTGAATTCTCTGAGGGCACCCAGGCTATCTGCAGGAAATGAGTGGCTTCCTTGCAGTGGTTTGCTTTTTTCCACTTCAAGTAAAGTAGTATACTGTGGTGGATTCAGTCTGTCTGCTTTCAGTGTTGTACTAGAAAGATGTCAACTGTGGTATTTTTATTTATTATATTTTATAATTTAGTTATTATTATATAAAGCCTGAGAGGCCCACTATGATAATTAAAGAGAGATTGAGTATGTGACCTGCACTGGTTACATCCAGTGCTGGATGTCATCACATGCAGGAGGATTACATTGTAGTTATTAAACAGCTGTGAGTTTGATCTGTCTCCATGCTAATTAAAGGGCTGGATTAAGGGACACCTGTTTGCACAGTCCCTTGTATGCACTGCCCAGCAGAGCTGGTATGAATTCTGGCCCATACAAGTTTCTCTAGAAAGAAGAAAACCAAGAGGAAAGTGAGTTTTTTTGATATAAAACTCAGTAAAAAGCCGTAACTTTATACTGACGAACTTTCTGCACAAATTTTCTACTTCAAGGTTGGGCTTGGTACTAGGGGAGGGAGGTTGTCTTTGTTTTGTTAAATAAAAATTTTAATGTCTAATTGGAGTAGCTATTTACATACATACACAGATTTGCAGTTGAGTTATTAGGCATGAGCAGGTGATGCTAATGGGCACTCCTGGGACTCCTTTGGGAGCATCTAATATTTCCTGCACTGTCTGATATAGCTGAAGGCCAGGATGGCTACACACTTCCACTGAAATGTCTGGCATATGTAACTGCTAGTGAGACGATTCCCAAGCAGTGAGCTTTGTCAGAAAAAAAAACAATTTTACTGCACGGAAATTAGAGCAATTTGAACTCTTGTGTCACTCTTCCTTCTTCCTTCACTATGATATATAACCATCAAAGTGGGCAGCCATCCCTAGCCTACTCATCACTTTTACATCCCATGAACCCACTGGGATTTTGAGGTCATCAATACACAGAGATTACATTTCATTTGGTTTTTGACAGCCTCTGCCTCTATGTGCAGTTTAGTGTGTGTATGCATAAATATAATTATATACACAGACACTTGTATATATGTGTATTATTCAGATGCTGCATGCAAAAATACATGCACATACATTTATGCATATGTATTATAGTATTTCTGTTTCCAAGGGAGTATTTACCTATCGGTCTGCACATCAAACCCAGATTCTGCTGGCCTCAAATACTTGCCTATCCTTTCCCAGGCAGCCCCATGTGTTCTAACTGACCACACCTTTGCACTAGCTCCCTATGAATTTCCTTCTTGCAGGGTAATCTGGTGTAGGTTTTCCTGAGGAACTCACCAGCTTCAGAGACTTGGGCTTTCAAACAAATGCTGGCGTAGAGAGGACAGGTGTCAGAGGACAGTAGTTAAGTCATGGCCTCTGAATCCAGTCCTCTCAGGGAGCAGAGTTTTTAAGCATCACAGAAATAACTGCAGAACCACCTGAAGTACAACTCTTGAAGGGGCACAGATGGTTCAGAGTATACCCTGAACTCTGAAGACAAGATTTGCCTCTTCCCCCTTGCTTTAATTTGCATATGTCTTGTCACCTGGAAATCTTCAGGATAGGAAAGAGCAAGAGGTAATTAGGGTGTCTCCATGGGATAATGCTTTCTCCTAAACCTGCAGGCTGAGCATAATGATGTTCTCCTTCCAATTCCTTTCTACCCATATGGGCTACATTATAAAACAATGCCTACAGCCTCCAGTCATGTCAAAAAGTACAAAACACCTTAAAAAAAGATAATTATGAATTTATCAAAGGGTTACCTCCTCATGAATTTTAAGGCCATGACCGTTAGCGTGTTTTCTGTCACCCCGCTGAAGATATTGGTCGTAACCTTCTGGTGTATTAAAAACGGCATCATAGGTGAAAGAATCTCCTGTCTTGAGAAAAGGAAGAAAAAATGGCTAATTCACAGAATTGCTCTACTTTACAGATTACAGAATACATGTAGTCAAATCAATACCTAAATAGTGCGTATATTGCATTAGATGATGACAACTGTAATATTACTGACCTCATTGGGAAGTTTGGGCCAGTCCTTTTGAATAGTTTGCAAAATTACCTAATGACATGTGGTATCATTTATTAAATTTGCTCAGCTCTGAAATTTCCCTGGTGGCAATTTACTTCATTTCCCCCCTCCATAATCTGTTGTAATTTTTGGAAATTTATCTCATCTATTTTAATTTTCTGCATTTAATACTCTCCTTCCTAAACTTGTGTATTTGTCAAATGATCTGGCACAATTATTTAAAAGCAAAACAGGAACTTTCAAAAAGACAAAGGTACCCTGCACTGTAAACATAATTTAATTTCTGACTAGAACAAAATTGAGAAACATGGCACAGTAGTAATCCTGTGATCCACTAGTATGCATGACACATATATGTCAGCCATTAAAATAAAGCACACCCCAAGCTATAATATTATTGTTCAACTGTTGATATAGTTTGCATCCAAATAAGCAACATAAAAGATCTGCTCTTCTAACAAAGGCGTTTGTGAAATCCAGTCAAGAAGTTCTCATAAATGGAATCAAATCAATTTCAAAACTAAAAGAAACTTTTCAAAGAAAAAAGCCAAAACCAAAATCCTTTACTGAAATATGCTGCCAGTTGTTACTAAACTTCATTAAAAGGTCAATATTCTGAGAAACATGTCAATTGTCATTGGCTTTGTGCATGGCTGACTAAAAGAATGGTGCATTTTGTTGAGCTTTTTTTCTCCTCTAATTTTACAGTGTGCCCAATTTAACCTTTGAAAGTCTCATCTACTTTGAGTCTCTCAAATTACAGTAGTATTCTCCAAATATAGTCAAATCATGGCAGGTCAAGAAGCTTATAACAGTTGCATTAAAAGGAAACCATAGTTAAGAGCACTAGAGAGACATTGCTGTAATTTCAGGCTTTATTTGTAAAGATATCTCCAATACTTGGTTCTGCCAAGAGGAGAGATTATTTTGTATTTAATCTATCTAACCCTTCACTTCTCAGAAACCATCGAGCTTCAGAGGATTTCAGGCACATTCAAGAGCACCCTGCACATGATTGTCATCTCCATGATTATTTCTGTGCTTCCTTTCTTCTCCTTTCCTCCCCAAGATACCAGTTTCATTCAGTGGGCATTTAATTTGTACTCACTACCAGAAATGTTATTTGCTCTTTGGTAGTATTCATGTGGAATTATCTGTCACTCGTTTCAGAGTAAGAGTGTCATTTCTTGCTCATGTCAGAGCAGATAAATCATCCTTTCTCGAACATGCAGAGAGTCAGCCAGCCTGTTACATCAAAAACTAGTTCTGTCCCAGATTCCTGTTTAAGATTTTCTGCTAGACTTGTATTGCTCAACATACTGATAACTTTCTGCTGCTGTTTCTCTTTGTTGTAAATGATAACTTGGTTAGCCTGGATGGTGGTGGTCGTGGCGAGCTGCTTCTTAAACCCATTGGAACAAGTGAGTCACACACAGCTGATGATAAAGGTGCACTCAGGGTAGGCATCCTCTGTGTATTGCTGCTAAAGCTAAATGCTTGCAAGCACTCATTAGTATTCCCAACACACATAAAATAGGTAATAGCTTTCTCCACAACTCAGAAGAGGAAACACCAGGCACACTGGCTACAGTAACTTATGTAAAGCAATCCAGAGAGCAACTGTCAGCCAAGGGATTAAAAGGCAGGAAATTCTGGCTTCTGGCCATGTGATGAGCCCATCTTCTTCCTATTTCTCTCTGCTTCAGTCCTGATACATGGTTGGTTTTAGGTATTTAAGGTGCAAAAAGGAATCAGGTTCCTTCTGCTCTAAAAATAAAAATATTCAAATTATCTAATTCCTAAATTGTGCAGAAGAATGTTTTGAATCTGCTTCCTCCCTTGTGGCCAAGGCATGGGTTGTGAGGAAACCTATTAAACAGCTGTTATCACTTTTTGTTTCCATGCCATTGGAGCAGCATTTTTCACAAACCAGGCGTTTGTGAGTGTGAAAGCAGACTGCATTGTAAGGAAAGCTGTGAGATCCACCAGCCCCAAGAGCACCATGCCAGCCCTTTGACATGCCCTTGCCTTACTCTTGTTGTGAAACATGGCACCAATTGTGCCCACTCACCTTTGGGTCAGACCACCTTGCCAAGGTAATTAACACAAAAGAGTCTGATATTAAAAATCTATTTGTCTTTTAGCAGGGCCACCTGGTCAATGCAGGAAATTTGCTGCTCCTTTAATGCCCAGCACAGTGCTCTGGTCTGTACCCTGCCCACATCCCAGGGACACAGGAGCTGCAAACTCTCATAAACCACCAGTTAGTGCCACCCAGTGCTTGGCACATTCAGCAGCTTGTCACTTGGGTGAGGAGAGGATTCATGGTTTGTATTTATTGTTATAAATTATCATAGAATTGCTATGTTACACTCACATAATAGGCATTTCAGAACTTTTTTATACTATTTTTTTTTGAGAAAAAAGCCCATTAACTTCAATGCCTCATATGACAGTTCATAAAAAAGCTCAGCACCCAGGAACTATAGCTGAGTGAGGCAGAAGCTGTAAGATTGTTTTCATGTCTGATTTTAAATAAGAGGACAGAATGAGATGGTGACATAACACAGCAGAGTGAGGAGTGAGGCTCCCTGCCAGCCCACTTGAGTTACTACATGTTGAGTGGCAATGTAACACCTCCAGAAGCATTCAGTTACAGAGGCATATACTGATGGTATTGTTTTGAGTAGCTCCATTGATTTTATTAAAGCTGACCATACGGTAAATTTATGCAATGCACATGGAGAATCTCTTCCCTCAAATGAAAATGGAGAAGTTTCTTATTAAAGAGTTCCCAAGAGTGTGTGTTACAACAAAATCCACTGGTGCTGCATCAAACCCTAGTGACACATGATGCCTTTCCTAGTGTTCCTCCTAAAAATGTCTCACATTTCATTGATACCTAGTGGCCTATTCATCCTCAATCCTTGGCAAACAATGTCTGTGCCTTCTCTTGTTATCCACTGAAAGACCATACCTTCATTTGCTACCCACAAGTAGTAAACACACTTTGCAAAGGCCTCTGTTATTTCGGAATTAGACAGCCTAGTGATAGAGATTTATGTGCCACATTTCTGTATCAGAAAAAATTCTTCACTGTGAGTGTGGTGAGGCACTGGTACAGGTTGCCCAAAGATACTGTGGATGCCCCAACCCTGGCAGTGCTCAAGGCCAGGCTGGACGGGACTTTGATCAACCTGCTCTAGTGGAAGGGGAGTGGAATGGCAGGGGGGTGGAATGGAAGATCTTTAAGGCCCCTTCCAACCCAAGCCATTCTATGATGCTATGACAATTTTTAGCGCCTTTCTGACCAGCTCCCCCATAAAAGAAGCTGAGCCTTTGCAGCGGGTCCGAGCAGAGGCTCTACAGTGCGCAGACACCCACGGGGAAAGCCTGTCCCTTCACCCTGCGCCGCCCCCCGCCCGTGCCTGGCCCGCTCCCCTCCTCCCTCACCTTGGGCGCCCGGCTGAAATAGCTGAGCTCCGGCGGCCCTTCCCGTCTGGGCGGGACGAAGCTGAAGGCGGAGAAGGAGGCGAGGGCAGGCCGCCTCCTGCCCGGCGGGTTGTCGAGCGCCTGCTGTGCCAAGTGTGTCCCGGCACCGTCCGGGCCGGGGCCGGCCATGCTGCCCCGCCGTTACCCGGCACTCGGCCCCTCGGCCTGGCCAGCCGGCAGCCACCGGCCCGGGCGCGGGGCTCCGCAGAGCTCGGGCAGCTCAAGGGTGAGTTCTGGGCACCCCAGAGCTGTGGTCTCAGCCTTGTGCAGCGGCACCAGCCCCCCGGTCCTTTGTGCCCTTGGAAGCTGGGGAAGAAGGTTAGAGCAAAGCCTTGCCGAAAGGGGCGGACTTTCTGACTTTTTTTGCCGTGGCAGCTTCACTAGGCCCCAAATCCCTCTCTAAGTGCATAAATTGAGTAAAACCACACTATAGCGTGGATTTTTCACCACGATAAGGACAGTAACTTCTCTCTTTGGACGGTAGCTCACCTCCCCGGGGCACAGGCTTTTGCACGCTTCTTGAACTCTGTCAGGCTGGTGCTGTGACCATTTCCATATTCAGCCTGTTCTAGTGCCCAAACCCCCTTTGGGTGACAAACCTTATTTTAATATCCAGCCTAAGCCTCCCCTGACTCATCTTCAGCCCCTTCCCTCGGGTCCTGTCAGAGGTCACCACGGAGCAGAGAGCAGTGCCTGCCCCTCCTCTTCCTCTCACAGAGAGTTGTAATGGCAGTGAGATCTCCCCTCAGTGCTCTCCAGGCTGAGCAGACCGAGTGACCTCAGCTGCTCCTCACACAACTTCCCCTCCAGGCCCTTCACCATCTGTGTTGCCATCCTCTGGCTGCTTTCTAACAGCTTAATGTCTTCCTGAAATTGTGTTACCCAAAGCTGCCCCAGCACTGGAGGTGAGGCTGCCCCAGCTCAGAGCAGAGCAGGACAATCCCCTCCCTTGCCTGGCTGTGATGCTGTGCCTGATGCCCCCAGGACAGGGTTGGCTCTCCTGGCTCCAGGGCACTGCTGGCTCATGGTCAACTTGCCATGGACCAGGACCCCCAGGTCCCTTTCCATGGCACTGCTTCCCAGCATCTCATTCCCCAGTCTGTCTGTACATCCAGGGTTGACACATCCCAGGTGCAGAATCCAGCATAGGATGCTCAGCCGTTTCAAGCAATGCAGTTGGAAAATTCTCTCACATACTTATTTGTGTTGGGAACACTGAAAATAAGTGTCTCCTGGGTGTAAATCTCAGACAGACTGTAAAACAGCTCTGCCCTAGTAGCACCTGGCTCCTAGTTTTGATATTCACCCCATGGTTATCCTGGTTTAATGCATATATCTAACTATGCCCATGCTGCTTCTTAGTGTGGTCCTTGGGGATCTGTGAGTGGCTTGGTTTAGTTTACCTTTGTTTTCTGTAACCATAGTCGCAGAGCTACTGTCCTGTAGGCACAGCATTATTATTGCTACCAGTATCTTTTGGTAGCACTTTCACAATTGCACTCTCCCAGGCATCTTCAATTTTACCAAACATCCAAAATTTATTTTAAATCCTCCAACTTTCAGAGTACTAGGAATCTTGACAACTGTTTGTTTCAGGCATCTTGGAGCCAGGCAATAATTCAGATCTGCAAAAGTCTCATCCCTGTTATGTAGCTGCCACTCTCCCTTCACAAATCCACTGAATAATACAGACTTCTTCTTTGTGAGTGTAGCATGGAGGCTTTACAATCTGCAGACTGTTGTGGGTGTTTTTTTAAATCATTTGTGACAATTTCCATCTGCTTATCTAATAATGTCCCTCTGCCAATTAAGATCCTCTTTTTCTGTAGCATGGGCCAAATTAGCACAATGTAAGTGAGCAGTGGAATTGAAAATCCAACAGCTGCCTCATATCACCTTCCTAAGCAGAGACCTGCTTGCCACTGTGCAAGTGCTTTTCTGTAGTTTAGTCCAAGCACAGAGAGATAGCAGGCCCATTTATAAAAAGCAGCTCAGCTGAAACTGCAGCTATAAATAGAGCCACAAGAAACTGTTCACCAGAGACACCAACTAAGCTAGGCAAGAGCTCTGAAGTCAGATCTGAAAGATATCTCCCCAGTTTTCTTTCTACTGTTCCCATGTAGCTCATTTTTATTAACATTAAATTGATGGAATTAAATTGAATTACAGCATCTAGATGCAATACAGATTGTCAAAAATATTGCTGAGTGCTTGTTACAGATTTGCCATACCACCACCCCCCAACTGAAACAATTAAAAACTATGTTTTTCACTTAATTTTTCCTTCACATTGAAGGTATAAATCGTTTTAGAATTATTTGAAACTTACAAAGGCTTTTCTTCCTGGTCTTCTTTTGCAGATTCCCCAGAAGCAGGATATGAATGCCCAGGGGGATTTATCCCAGTTGCAACCTGACTTTATTAACATGCTACTGTTAAATGTATATGTTCTTGTTATAAAATAGCATGGAAGGTCAGACTGTTTCTTTTGTAACTTCAACATGAACATGTAAATAGTGGAGCAGTTTTAGTTTATATGGTGAAAACTATGCATTCAAATACAGCTGAGCTAAGAGACCAAAGTGTTAAAAGTTGCTTTGAATTTAGTACCTTAAGGATGAGAAGTTCAATTGCCTTCCCTGTTGGAGAGTAGTAATACCCCCTCAGGTTCCACTTACTAAGGTGTCCCTGTTTTGGTATATTGGTATGTAATTTGTAGACATAACATGTCTCCAAGGCAGGGTCACTGTTCTAAAATGTCAAACTGGTTTGCAGAATAACTCTGAAAAGACTTCCTAAAAGGAATATGAAGAAAATAATAATGGAGGCAGGGAGAGGGAACACTAAGAAGAGCCAATGATTATGGGAAGGGAGACAGGATGGACACAAGAGGACAGGTGACATATAACTGGATAGGGCATTCATACATAGAAATAACAGTAGCTGTTTTCTTACTATAAGATGAGGTACTTGTTTTAACCTTATGTCATTTAGAGCTGAGATGACAGCCTGCTGTCAAATTAAGGCTTGGCAAGCCCTCTCCTGTCCTAGCTCTTTGACCTCAACATGTATCATTTGCCATGTGGTCCTGACCTTCAGCTGAGCCATGAAGGAGAGACAGTTTTTGCCAAATATGTTCCATTTGATGGCCGTTAAAAGAGGCTGAAACAAAAATGGCTCAATACCTGGTCCCCTTTCTATTACCATAGCTTTGGGGCCAGCCAGTTGTTTCACAGAAGTGCATGTTTCTTCTAGATCCTGATTACTTGACTGAATGCCCACCTCAAATGGGAAGGCTCTTTGGAAGCACTGCATCCCTCCCACAGGAGACAGTTGTCCAAGAACTTCTCCCATGTGACTCCTTCTCACAGTCTGCAGTTCCTCATGAATGCTTCAGTGTGTGCACCTCCCTTTCATGGGATGCAGTCCTTTTGGAACAGGCTGCACCAGTGTGGGTTCCCCATGGGGTCACAAGTCAGCAAACCTGCTACAGCACTAGCTCCTCTCTCCATGGGCCCACAGGTCCTGTCAGGAGCCTCCTCCAGCACAGGTTTCCCAAAGGGTCACAGCCTCTTTGGGGCATCCACCTGGTCCCCTGTGGGGTTGTCTGTGGGCAGCAGGTGGATCTCTGCTCCCCCATGCACCTCCAAGGGCTGCACCACAGGCTGCAGGGGAATCTGCTCTGCTGCCTGGAACATCTCCTCCTTGTCTTTCCTCACTGCCTTGGTATTTCAGAGATGTTTCCTCTCTTCAGCTGTTGTTTCTCTTGCATTTTTCTCTCTTCTTAAATATGTTATTCCAGAGCTGTTGTTGATGGGCTCAGTTTGGCCAGTGGTGGGTTGGTCTTGGTGCTGTCTGGCATCAGCTCTGTTGGACATGGGTGAAGTTTCTGGCAGCTTCTCACAGAGACCACCCCTGTCTCCCTCTCCTTCCTACCAAAACCTTGCCACACAACCCAATGTAGCTGGCTGATATCTGCTCCAATTCAGATCAATATTCTGTTCAATAACTCTCTCAGTAAGTAAAGTAATACACATTTTTATACATGAGGTGACATAATTTTCATAAAAATTGCTATTTGTAATGCTTTTTTGGAATCAAACATGAAAAATTCTAGTCCAGGAATGTCAACCTTTCAAAATACTTCACATGCATTTTTTCTTGTCAAAACTGAGATGGTTCATGAAGAACATCTCAATAGCTACAAATAGATTTGAAAAATACTCCATCAAAAACATTTTAAACAATTCTTGACAGAATCTTTGTTTCAAACAGGGCATACTATAACATAAAGGGGTTGATATCTTCATAGTTGCAAACATTAATAAAATGCCCTTGTCTTGCATTTTGACATATCAAAAATTACATTGACCTGAATAATTCCTGCCTCCAAATTTCAAAATGCTTAAAATTAATATGTAGCAAACTTTAGGGTGAACTAGTTATAGTTGATTTATATACCACTTTTGACAAATCCACACAAATCAGAATTACTTCAAAGAACAAAAAGTTACCTCTTAGTTACATATTTTATTTAAGGCTCATACATCTCATTCTACATTTTCTCCTCAGAATCACTCTGCTTATTTAGACAAAAAATGGAGAATAAAACAAAAAATCCCTAGACTTAAAATTGTTTGGGGTTCACCTGTAAAAAGTCTTGAAGGGTACTACCTACACCTAGAATCTGCTATCTGAAAATTAAAAATTAGTGTATGTTCATACACAACCACAACGAGAAAGAAAATTATGTATTAAAGTACAAGATAATAATACCTTTTAACAGTAAATCTTCTGCTGTATAAACCATCTGGACAACATAGCTAATTATTTATCCCAATATGAGGTTCTAAAAACAAAACAGGAAAGACTTGCAACAGCTCTTCCCTCACATTGTTTTAGAGACAAGCAGACTGAACTACCTGTGTCTCAGTGGAAAAAGGGAGGATTCATAGATATTTTACAAAATAGAGGAAGCATATATAAGAAAATGAAAAATGCTTTTCACATAGCATAAATAAGACACTAATGTTTCTCTTTAGAAACAGCAGCTAAATAACATTAATTTACAGGTAATCCAAACTATTTACATAGTTTATAAAAACATCTGCAAGTCTTATCTTTCTTCCTGTCCTTTAGTAGCCCTCCATAAATTGGAGCAAAGCACTGACTTTGAAAAAGAATTCCAGCAGGCTTACTAGGTGTTCCCATTTGATTCCCTTTTTCCCAGGCCACAGTGAATCACACTTACATTGATCTTTTGGCTGCTGCCTCACAGTGTGAAATGCATTTGCATTGTACTTTTGGAAGTCCCACTCTGTGGTTCACTAACAATCTGTGAACTATGTCACCAACATGAAAGTTGTAGAACTTGATGACTCTTAACTGTGATGTGGAATATATGGAATGTCAAATAGTGATTTACATCATTATCATAAAGTTTTTCAGGTTAGGGGCTGATACATGACTAGTGTTACATCCAGTTACTGAGGCTGAAATTGCTGGCAGAGGAGGAAATAAAGTTATTTTCATAAGTAAATCCAGACAGACAGAAAAATAAGCCAGTATAAACAGTAGATGAAAAATGCATTGGAAGACAAGAGGTATTTATTAAATACAAATAGCTTCTCAGCAGTAAAAAGATAGTAATACTCAGCAACTGAAGGCTAGAGGGGATGGTATGCACCTTTCTTTGGGCAAAGATTGTGTATCTTTTGTCCACTTTCTTGTTCTTTAGCAGGATTTGGCTGCAAGAATCTAAATGCAATTACAAAACGAGAGAAGAACTCTGGTGAAATATGACTGCTTTGAACATGGGCATTTTCAACATGCTCTTGGAGGGCACATACACACTTTTCTTTATATTTCATTGGACTAGTCAGCTCCCCACCATTCAGATGTTTTGACATTTCATAGCTTACAGAAATAATATCGTTTAACTTTTATAAAAAATCACAGAAACAAGGCTGTGGAGTTAGGTACAAGGTTTGTTAATGATGTGCAAGAATACAAATAAAAGCACAGGTTATACTTGAAAGCTGCACATACATATGACAATATAATAGAATCAACTTTACATAAGGGTTTTCATCTGCAGTAAGAAATTATTGCATTGACCTGTGGTAATACCACAGTGATTTTAAAGGCCCAGAGTACATTCAAAGTCTAAGGAGATCAATAACTTATTTCAGGGTTCCTAGGACAAATTTATAGTAAGTGGTGAAGAGGGATTAAAGAGAAGTCTTAAGTGACATAACTAACTGACAGCTAGCCAATTACTGGAACATTGGTTTTGGAGCCATGGGAGCTATTTGGAAAGTCTTTAATTCCACTGGAAAACATTTATCTTAACTTATTAATTAAAAGGAAGAAATCATAAAGACACCAAAAATATTTTTCATGAGATTTTATTAGACTGAGCACCTGTCTTGAAGATTATAGTTTAAAAGTCTCCAGGACTGGATGAAAAATTGTGTTATGTTGAACATAAGTGAAATAACTTGCATTTTGCTTTTAGACTTACTTAAGGGGATCGAAATTCAGATTGTCTGTTTTACATCAAATTAGGCACTTTGAAATCTATTGTCATTGCAATTCACTGGTGGGCAGATGGCTGCTGTGAGTAAACTGTGCCACATTCAGTGAGACTGGACTGATGCCATGTATTTGTGACCCACAATTTTGAGAACTTCAGAAAGGATACCGGTGGTATACAAATGTATATGTATATTTCATGAATGAGCAGTCTGAATACTTTTTTACATTTCAATAACATGTCAGAGGTAACAGTGCATAAGTTGACTTCCATATTCATATGGTATCACTCAGAAAAAAATCTTATAATTGTATGCTATTTTGTAAATAGGATTATTTTCCTGTTAGGATGCTATGACTAAAAGAATTGATTACAATAACACAAAACTTAATTGTTACTATCTGTGCTTCAAAGGAGCATAGAAAGTAAAGTTACCTGCTTTTACTTTCACCTGGCTCATCTATGAAACTCTGCAAGTGTAATACTTTTTAATTCAAAGGGATTTAAATTAATCTCAAATATCCACAAAATAGCATTTTACTCATACTCATGTCCTAGTGAGTATAAATGAGATTATTACTTTAAACATCCCACAAAATCCAGCATTGTAGAGGTGAAGTGAGAGGCATGCAAGGGCAAAAGAAGTTGTCAAAGTTTGAAACAGAACCTTTTCTTCTCTTGTACAGCTTCTCCTTGTTACTGTTAAAGCACTGTGGGCCAGTTGTTAAGTAGCAGCACTGCTACTGTTTTCAGTATACCCCACTTTGCTTGTGTTTATGGATTTTAGGTCAGTGTTCAGCTAGGTAGTAAATGACTGCAAAGTGCCTAGGATGCCACCCATGACTGAAGACAGTAGAGGTGATTTAGTTTCTGAAAAGCAATAGCAAGTCTAGCAGATATTACTGACCAAGCCTGTTGAGATAGCTGGCCATAGCCTGCCTCAACAGCTAAATACTGCATAAAAAGCAGTGGCAGCAGCAGAAAACACACAGCTTTAGACTGACAGAAGCCAAGGAAGGAGGCAAAACTAAGAGACAGCAACATTAAGGCAAAGTACATATAAACTTTTAATGAATTAACCTTACAAAAGACAATAGCTTCAAAACATTTGACACGTTTGTACAAAACTATTCCAGCATTGTTAGTTCTCTCTTCAGAAAGAATGCCAGCAAGCCACCCAACGTGTCCCTGGCTATGAGATGTAACTGGTGATCACATCCAAATCATGTGTGGACAGAGTAAACTTATTTACAATACTGTATACTTTAATACCAGATTAGTGGATGCTATTGGGGAGCGACTGTATTTTCCAGAAAACACCATGCATCAGAAAATAGTATGCACCCCTAGCTTTATTGCCTTTTTTCCCCGCTTTTGTCACTAACACTTCTCTTCAGTCCTTTCAGGATGTGTTACCTCCTTTTGATTCCTATTCCTTCTTTTCTTGTCTTTGAATAGCAGTGCAAGTAGCAGTACAATCTTCCAGTCCTATAGCGTACATCACAACTGTCCTTGAACATAGAAATATCAAGGTGCAAAATGATGGCTCATGGGACTATTCTGCAGCCATATTAAAATAAGTGCCACATACCAGAAAATAGCACGCATGTTAAGGGCCAAAATGTAGTTAAAAAGTGCGTGATACTTTCCTGAAAATATGGTATTGATGACACATACAAGTATCTTCAAGATGCCACATTCCCTTGTGAAAGGGATCTTGTCATTTCTGTATGTACAAAGTATGTCTTCAATTCTCCTTTTCCTTTTACATTTATTATTCCTCTGCAGGTGCTCATGTACCCCAGTGTTTGCAGGACATTGTTCGTCTCCTCTGTAACCTGCAACAATACAGTAATACAGCCAGTGTTGATAAAAAAGCAGAGCAGAATCTTCTTCCAGAGTGTGAAGATAACATAATGTTGTGTAAGGCTCATAAGGCCTTTAAGGATCTTGGGTGAGGTTTGAACACCTAAGCTTTTAAGCAGTCTGTTGCTGGATGCCCATTCTAATCACTTACATCAAGTATTAAATTTGGTGTAATCACATCTGTACCCAGGGTTGCCAGCAGAGAGCTTGTGGATAGATAAATGGAGCTAGGGATAATACTCTTCCTCACATAGCATTTTCCTCAACTTCAGGAGCTTATTTTCACTTGAGTGAAAGAGACCCAAGCTTCCCCATCTTTCTGTAACTACTAAGGCTGTGTAAACGAAGTGATGGTAAGGTGATTAGCATCACCTTTCAGAGCTGCTGTTGCCAGTTTCTCATAACTGTCAGTGAACCAAACTTTAGGCCATTCTGCCATTTTAGATGAAAGCCCACTAGCACAAAATCAAGGCTTACCTGTATTTTATCTAAGACACCAGTGCTGTCCATCCTGCTGGCCACATTTACTGTATTGCCCCATATATCATATTGTGGTTTTTGAGCTCCAATTACTCCAGCTATTACAGGCCCATGGTTTATTCCTGGAAAGCATCAGAACTTAAAGTTAGCAATGAAGAGAAAGGTGAGGAAGCTGGTGAAGGCCCTAGAGCACAAGTCCTATGAGGAACCTCTAGGCAGCTGGGGCTGTTTGGCCTTGAGAAAATGAGGCTCAGGAGAAACCTTATTGCTCCCTACAAGTATCTGAAAGGAGGCTGCAGCCAGGTGGGGGTTGGTCTCTTCTCCCAAGCAAGCAGTGACAGGATAAGATGACAGTCTCAAGCTCTGCCAGGGAAGATTTAGGTGATCATTAAGAGGAATTGCTTCACATTCAAGGGTGGCTAGACATTGGAATGTGCTGCAAAGGGATGCAGTAGAATTATTGTCTCTGGAGGTGTTTAAGAAAAGACTGAACATGGCATTTGGTGCCATGGTCTAGTTGACATGGGGATGTTGAGTCATAGGTCAGACTTGATGATCTCAGAGGTCTTTTCCAACTTTACTGATTCTGTGATTCTGTGAAGATCCACCAAACAAGGACATACAGTGCATTTGGGATACAGCATGTCAATGAACGCAGCATTTGGCCTTTGGCGAATAGTGAGTATAGCAGGAAAGTCATTCACCAGTTTTATCAGCCATTTACGACAGGAGAATAGTTACTTATAAAAATGACAAAAGTTAGTTCATCTAATTTTAGTTTTAGAGCTCCCTCCCATCCTGACTAACTTGCTGTTTTCCACCACTGGCATCCCAATGACCTGCTGCTGCCTTCATATAGCATGAGAACCACACTGTGGGTGAGCAGTAGCTTCTGAGAAAACAGATACACAATTTCTACTTGTAGTGAAAAGGGCCTCTCCTCTGCAATAGTTGATGGCTCAATAAAGTTACTGTTATGGTATTCTTTGCTTATTGAATGTAGAATAAACTAAAGCGAATGAGCTAAAAGGATTTGTTCTGAAGCCTGGATTGACCACAGAATGGTCCTAAAGATCTGCAATGTAAATATATGTATTCAAATAATTTGATTAAGCATGGAGTAGAACAATATGGTAGAACAATATAGTCCCTCATTAGACTTGGGCATTTTTTATCTTGCAGTCAGTTTGTAACCTATGCTATGTCTGTAAAGGGAGTGAGTTGTACTCTGCTAGTAGGGAAAGAAACCAGTAGGTAAAATCCAAAATACTATTGTTAACCAGCGTCAAATGTACTATAATTTTAACTGTACATACCAATGGGCAGGAAAGGCAAGTTAGACCCAGTAAGAAATAAACCCTGAACAAGTGAGTTATTTGGATTTATAAAATCATCTCAATGGATCATAAGTGATTCCTGTTAAATTCTCAACAGAAACCATCATTAGGGATATATCCATGCAGTAAAATGGAAGTGTGATTGTAGGATGGAGAGGGATCTCAGAGCTGGCTCATTTGGTATGTAACATGGCAGCACAGGCTAGCAACCACACTATCAGCCCACTTGGAAATCCTGGAAAACGTGACTGTAGAAGTTAAATTGGGAAAATATGCAAGCACCACATGATAACAAATGGAACCTGATACATATATTTGTCAAAGTGTTTGGAGTTCAATGCACAAAGCCTTGCAATACTTTGCATTAACAACTGAGTCATGGATGGTTTTTCTACTTCATGACATACAACTTGTAGAAAACACTAGGGAACTAAGACTGGAATCCACAAAAGCCATCTGCTGGGTAACCCAATCTGACAAGCAGGAAATATTGAAGAGATGTGTGTGGCCATAGTCCAGAAACTGGGGCAGTGCAGTAGGACTTCCCTACAAAATACAACAGGCAAGAAGGGACTTGTATTTTTTACCTCCTTCCTGAACCACCACTGTTGATGGTTTGAGAAATACCTCTGGGGCTCAGAAGTCACCTTCAGATCCCTCTTCCTGTGAGGGAACTTCTACCAGTATATGTTAGGAATGTGTTCTGCCCCCCAGGCATTGTGGGATATGCTGCTCTATGTCATTCCTGCTGGCATGAGTCTTTTTTGCATGACACACATGAATCTTTGTTGGGGCAAGGCTGGAAGAGTAGTACTCTCACTACAGGTGAATGCTCTAACAGAGGGTTATATTATGTATCTCTTTCTCTCATATCCAAAGCAAAATTTAATAATTCCATGAAATGCAACACTGTCCAGCAGGAATGACAGAGAATATCTCATTCTGAAGTATCCTACAGCCTGAGCTCATGGCCTAGCCTCACCCAAAACCAGGAACCAAATTAAGTCACCTACAACACAGACAAATGTTCCAATTATGAAGTTATATGAAAAACACCACACCAGCCTCTCTTCTGAAAGAAAGCAATACCTCTGCAAAAGCATATCTGAGCTTGTCTCATAAATCAAGCACCTCAACTTGCAGAAGGGGAGGAAGACCTAAAATGTCATCTAGATGCTCCCCTCCCTTGCCTGACAAGATCAGAGCAGTATGTACCTCCTAAGTCACACTAGCATTTCAGGCACTCACAGAAGATTATGAAAGCTGAGACTTCTAATGAGCTGCAAAAATTTCAGGCCAAGGGGGGCTTTTACAAAAGACAGTTTGAGTACAAGTCCTTACAGTGGGGACTAAATCAGAAGTAGTTGTTAAAATGTTTCTGTGGCTATAATTAGTATGGATATCAGAGGCTTTCATCATCAGGTGTTGGGAAGAGGAAAAGAAGTGATGTGAAAATGAAGATTGGTGCCTATGTTGGATTATGGTGGCCTGTGTTTCTTTTTAGAGGTAAAACATTTTTTCATTTCATGAAGCAAAGGAGCCCAAGTTCTCTGTAATCTTTAGCAAGATTAGTAAAAATCCAAAGTGCGTGTTTTGTTTTGCTTCATGGTCCCCACTTGGAAGGACTCAGTACTGCTTTAAGCAGTTTGCAGATGTAGCCCCAGCACCCAGCAGCTCTCTGTCTGCACTGAAGCTGCTGATATAAATGTGTTTGCAAGTACGTGCAATGTCAGCTATGGCAAGAACCATCAAGTTCTGTAACACTGAGAAGGAAGCATACTTCTGATTTGCTTTGTCATTTTTAGCTCTAGCAAGGAATACAAAATGTACTGGCAAAGGAGTGCCCCAAGAAGCTGGTTTCAAGTCAGAAGACAGCAAGTTCTGCCAGTGGGTGGCACTGTGAAACAGACTTGAGAGGAGCAGCCGAAAGGAAAAGCAAGTGGTACAATAAGAAAAAGACAAGACAGGAGAATAACTGTTGGAAATCAAATACTTCTGACACATTTACAGAATTTATGGGTTTTCAGTATTTGTTTACTGTTTTCATTTCACACTTTCCACGTTACATATTGCATTGTGAAACTGCTGTGTACTGCTATCAGGAAATAAGCATTTTGGAACATATGGTTCTTGACCAGCTCTGAATTCATTTATTTCATCATTCTTTCTACTGCTTACTGCAGCTGTCTATTTCTTTTTAAAAGTAACCGGATGCACAAGAAGAAGAAGAATCAGGAACTGAAACATAAGGGATACCTCTTTCCAAGATAAATAACTAGTCATCTTTGCTCTTATCTGAATAAGAAATACAAATACTCTCCCTTGTCTAACTCCGCAATTTTTGTGTGCTTGCTTGAATTTAGTACATGTAAAATATCTTAAACTCCAGCCTCCCTAGCCCCTTGTAGCTCTTGTCCTCTGAAAAGCCATTTATATAGTTTTGCAAAGCCCAGTCTAGAGTTTTCTTGTGTAGTCTTTTGGTATTTGTAAACTTCAAAACAATGTATGGCTTATAACCTTTGTGGCAGTTTTTACAGTTACCATAAAACCATTCAAAGCCACGTGAACCCATTTTTTTAAACTATTCTTTAAATAGGAATAGTGCCCTTTTCCAAGTCTAGCCTTGAAATGCTCTAGGGGTTGATGGGCAATAGCATGTAGGCTGCTTTTAAGCAGGGTAAAGATGGTGCTATTTCCTATCATGGCCCTTTTGGTCAGTTCTAGTACTATTTCAATCAGCTGGTACTTTGCACTGAATTCTCCCCCTCCATGATATTCTCCTAAGAATCCTGTGATACTCACCTACTCGTAACTTGAAGTCATTGAATGAATGCTTGTTTATGACATCCAGTTTTGCCACCAAGGCAAATGCAAACTCCACCATGGTTCCTATGTGCATATACTGTCGTTCAGGTTCCTGAATTCAAAAGACAAACAAGCAGTGTAAAATCATTCTTGTGAGCCTTGGATGATGTGAAAATACAAAATATGCTGAACATTTGAAGACACTTAAGCCCTTAGGGATGTCCTAGGGTCAGCAGGCAGATGCAGAGAAGTAATGTAGAAGGTGGTACCCTGTCCAGCATCAGTTAGATCAAACAATGCCCAAGACACAGGATTCACTTGTGTGCAACCAGGCAGTGGTAGATCCAAACCATGCCTAATCTAAAATTTTAATTGTCAAGTGACTGATTAGCTGCTATCTAATCCCGCAGGCACTCAATATCTATGTGCACCTAGAATTTGTTAATTCATTTCCTCTTAAGTGTCTGCTTCTATTGTATTCCCTTTCATAATAAATAATGTTTGTGGACAGCCTCACAGAGATTCTTCCCTCTCACTGCTGCACAGTTCAGCACCCTTATAAAATGCTTAAGATCCAGTGAAATTCACAATTTTAAGAATTCTTCCACTATCTCATCTTGCAGATAAGCAAGTACCTCTGAGAACATTTAACAGACCTGAAAATGACTAAAACAGAAGAGGAAGAGGGCAACCCCACTCTGCCCTTTTATTTACAGAGCTTATACCACTTACCAAGGCTATAGACTTAATCTCTCCTCATACATAACAAAGTAACCTGATTTTAAGAGCTGTTTTTGAGTTCTTTCAGGCTGAGGAGAAAATTTATTTTGGTGTCCCACAGCCCAAGATAGGGTCCTGACAAGTGAATGATTTCATAAGACATGGACTCATCAATCTCTATGAGAAATTACTGAATCTTCCCTATTTCTTGAGATGAAAGGACAGAAGAGATGGACAGATGACAACTTCAGAGATGATTCATGGAGTGCGTGCATCAGCCTGGGGTGGGACAGTAGTGGTGCTTGCCGCAGCAGCTGTTTAGATAAATGAAGCCTGTTTCCTTTGGAGTTCACTCCTAGCTAAAACAGATGGTTTCCTGTTCAGCTGATATATTCAGACCCCTTCCTCAGGCACTTAGTCTTCCTTGGATGCTTGTTTTAAGCTGGGGGTGGTTCCCAGCAGTATGTCTAGCAGTCAGTCACTGCCACACTAGGTACTGCAGGATCTGTGCATCTTTGGGAATCTGGAATGAAGGCTGTTGAGTCCTGGTAAATTTCTTTTGAGAATGTGAACTAAATCACCAATGGAATGCAAAACTGTGGATCTCCTGATTGTGGAAATAACTCAAATGATAATTTTTTTCCTCTGCATACACTAGTTTTAGTTGTGATTGAGAGCTCTCTATGTCCTCACATCTTTAGGCTGCAGTTCTGCATTTTCTTCATCCCCTTCACCTCCCTGTATTAAATGTCAGAGCTAATTTAAAATAATTCTTTGTCCTCAGGATCCTTAGGGTATACAGTTCATGTGGTAATTGCTTGTGTTTAGAATGAACATGAATTTGGCAAGAGCACATTAATCCTTAGCAGACTGTTGATTCTTAATTGCTGTCTCTCTGTCACTAACCTGTAGTACTCTAAAGATCATGGCAAAAGCAAGGTTTTTAAATAAGTTATGAATTGCTTCTCTGAACTGGATTTCCACTGACTGTAGTTCCTAATCCTACCATATTAAGTAAACTAGAAGCAAAGGAACATATTCCCAATACTGAGTCTCAAGGTTCTATAAGTGTATTGTTAGTAAGGCAAATCATCCCTCCCAGCTCACATTAATTCTTGCAAACTGTGGTGTGCTCTGTAAATCCAGTCCTGATACAGCACATAGGAATAAAATGCTGTACTGTATTTAGAGTAGAAGGCCTGTTTTAGCAAATACAGAGGTTGCATTTTCAAACTGCAACATGAAGAAAAATTCACAGACTACTAAAGTACATACCTGTCCAGTACAATACAATCTATGCTAATAAGAAAAAACTAGGCCATATTATTATACATAACCTGCAGCTTAATGAAAAAAAAATTTTAGCCTTCATTTGAATATGCTTTTTATCAAGCAGAAACATTTTCCTGTACCTGACACTGTTCTTGGTTGGGTGTAGCACTCAGTCCTGTAGCTGCCATGTAAGTGCTTCCAATGGTTTTTATTTTTTCAACTCCACTGAATTTTGGCTTTGATAATAACTGTAAAACAAGGACAGTCATTCATTATTCAGATCAGCAGCCCTGTTACTCAAACACCAATCAGAACATCAAGTCTTAGAACAGTTTCTGTATGGACCTCAAATGGCTTCATGAATATATATTGGATGAAGGACTTAAGGGTGGATAAAACAATGGTTAAAGAACTCCAACGAAGAGAATTTGTCTTCTACAATATCTTTTTACTATAAAAGGGGTGAAATTTATAGTAGTGAGAATAAATTCCATTTTATTTTACATACAAGCTTTTAAAAGTCACTGGACTTTGCACTCATGTGATATTGGAACTGGATCACCAATGATCCATCACTGGATCATGCCAGCCAACGGTTAAGTTTTAGGCAGCTTTCTAGAAGTAAGCATCTACTCTATGCCAGTGGAATAGTCCATGTCCGTGGGACTAAAATCCAAGGATTTTAGTTCAAATATCCCAGTTTGTTTTGAACATTGGACACCCAGTGCTCTCCAAATGGGTTTGTTGCTAAAATACCCTTTATAGCTGCAGATCCACAAATCCAGACTGTGCTCTCTGAGTCATGACACGATTTTAATACCTTTTACTAGTATCTTCATCACTAATAACTTCCTTATAGAGAAATACTGTTCTCAGTGAGGCTATTATGGATGTCCTTTCCCAATCCCTCTGTAGTCATACTCTCTACTTGCTTCTGACTTCAGAGAATGGAACATTAAAACTTTCACAATCCTTTGATTTGCTTGTGTATCAAATGATCACTGCAGATCAGGTATAACACAAAGTTATACCTGACTTTAAACATTTGTATTTAGAAACTGTGGGTAATATTAATACATTGCATGTAGTGTAACTGCCTGAAGAGCTGCAGCTAAAGGGCAAAAAAAAATACACACAGGATTCTCATTACAGCAAATCAAAAGTGATTGACTATGATGTCAGATGATTTATCCCACATAAATCCCCTCTCCTTTAATAATCCCTGTAAGTATTTTCTGGAAGCTCTTCCACTCTCCCCTTCAAGTATGTTTTCTGACTGCTGCATATAAGTTAGTAAGATTGAAACCATGCCAGTCACTGTTGTAGGTACATACATCATCGAAGTCTGCAATGATCTCATTTAGCAGCCTGAGACATTCCAACCCTTCCTTATTTACATCAGATTCTGTGTAAAATTCCTTGAAATCCGGAACAGAGGCAAACATGACACAGACACAGTCATAGGATTGGTGATACAGATCCTGTTCAAAAGAAAACAGAATAAAGCAAAAAAAGATTGATCACACCCAGCTGTAAATAAGCTTCCTTATTAACATGCAGTGTCCAGGAGCCAAAAAGAGAGGTGCTGCTGTAGTTGGAATGCCTTAGAATGGAGGCTGGATGTTATTTGCATTTAGTTGCATTTCATAATTTTAAACAATGCAAAAACCTATTCATAAAAGAGACTTGGCATTTAAAGCTGAAAATATTGGAGTGATTTTTTTTCTTCCTGATCAATTAACTCAGTGAAAAAAAATGCTCACTAATATTTTAGATAGGGCTCATCTCTGACACTTCTTATGAAGAGAATTTAATCTGGCTTGCATGGCTGAAAATGTATTTTGTGAAACAATATCTAATTTATTATTAGCTGTTTGTTATTGTACTAACTAAAGAACTGAACCAAAATCACAAACTCAATGTACTACAAATGCATAATGCAATATGGCCTGGATTGATAGTTCCTAACCTAAAATGACAGTATGCTTAAGAGGACAAAATAATTGTCATTTCTTTTGCAAGACAAAGAGCTGGGGCAAAAAGTAAGAAGTCACCTGAACTGAAACTTACTTATGGAAGAGTCTGCACTGCCTTCTGTGACTACTGAAATGAGGGCATCTCTACTCCTTAGAAAGATTCTGGTGCTAAAATGGACCACCTCCCACTACCCCTTTCAGTTTCCTCTCCATTGCCCTTGAACATTAGACTATCTCTTCTTTCAGATTCACATCCCGCAAAAAAGACAGAAAAAAAGTTTATTAAACTAACACTTAAAAAAGAAATAGTATCTATACACAAAGGTAGACAAAGCAATAAAAGAGGCTGTTATCTACTTTAATGTAAAACTACCTTCAAGCAGTTCTTTGAGTAAAAAGGGATTTCAATACTCACATGGAAAGGATTTATTCTTTGAGTTCAAGAAGCATAAGATGTTATTTCTCTTTTTACTTAGCAAAGCTTGGGGTTTGCAATTTGACAGTCAGTGTGTCCTTCTGGAAGAACATGGTGTGCCTGTACACAGATGTGCACAGACATAGTGGATCTTTACTGCTGATGTATAACTAAAAATAAGAGAACTATGGGAAAACTGCTGATTGCTTCATCCCATCACAGGTGTGAGAGAAGTTTCTGAGCAAACATGAAAATAATGATGGACAGGGAGGGACACGAGCAGCTGGAGGAGATAAATTATTTATTATTCCATTTTTGTGCATCCTGTATTTTCTAAGGATTTTATACCCATAGCATTGCTGAAGCTCCACCACAGCCGTGTGCTGTAGGGACAGAATATTGTTGCAATTCCCAGCTCAAGTTGTTATTTTCTTGTAGCACCATGATTAAATCCAGATTTCTGACTGGAGACTCTGCTGTGGGAAACCCAAGGGCCAGCCAGTAAGGAAATCTGACTGTGAGTGTGTGCTGTGTGGGGCACCTGTTGGCTCACTGGAGCTGCCCACTGTGAAGGGCATTTGGTCCCAGCTCAGGCGGTGTAGATGTGACTGCCACAGTGACTCCTGGATGGCCCGATGGGAGTAGTTCCTTAACCAGGTACAGAGACTACATTCTGTGGTTAACTCAGCTTTACTTCTATTTCCTCAGGTCACCTTCCCTGTAACTTCATTTCAATCATAGCAACCCATTGTCCTTCTTCCTGTCTAACACTGGGGCAATATCCATCTCCACTAATGCTGAATAACATAGCACCATCATGGAAACAACTACAAGCAGTAGTATTTATAACCAGATGAGTAGTAATTGTGACTATCACAATAAATTTCTGAGAATTTTAAGGAGCCATCCCCATCTAGTTTATTTTGATGATAATAGTAATGGATGTTACAATCGAGTGCCTTAATTTTCCTGAGAGTTCTTCTCTTGGAACTATACTCTCCAAAATGTGTAGTCAGAAAATTAAATGCAATACTATTCTAGGAAGGAACAGCTTTTCTTATTTTAACAAAAATAAAATCATCCTGTCCTTTGCATTCAGTCTTGTTTTTTTCCTCTTTAATAACATCTGAAATTCTGTAAGTATGTTCCTTTTACTGTCCCCTCATCTCCAGTGCCTGAAGATCTTCCCAGAATAGAGAAAGCAAACCAGTCCAATTCTATCCCTTGGAAGGGTATGGTGGTCAGCTTCTCTGGGGCAGAATTTTTGCTCTAAGGTGCTAGCTCCATCCTGTAGCTAATAAAGCAAATTCCTCTTGCTCAGTGATGGGCTTGCCAGTTAGCTTGCAACACAAAAGCTCCCAAGTACTTTTTACAAATAGGGAATCTAAAGGATAAAAGCATAAAGCAGAAAACTGCAAAAGCCAGGTGCAGATATATTTAATCCTGGCCCTGTTTCCTGCTTCATTTTTGATTTGACCCTGTATTTCAACTGGAAAAATAATCTGTCTTGTATCAGCATGCAGACTATAAGCAGAAATCCAGCTCCAGAGGTTCTGGTAAAGCAAGGAAACCTTTATTATTTTCTCTGAAGGAACTTTGATTTTGATGTACCAGCATTAGTCAATGTATATCCTGTTATAAAAACACCTTTGCTGGTCATTTGAAACTACAGTCCCACTGCTCCCAGTTAGCATTCATCCACTCACTTTTTCCCTTTTCATTTCTTCTGCCTGCTTTTTAGCAGCACACTTTGTTTTCCCTTTTCTCCACATAGCTGCATGCATAAAATACTAAGGGAAGTAGTATTTTGAAACAGAATATTCATCCACTTTCTTAATCTCAGAATCTGTTTCAAACAGAAAAAAACATATGTAAAACTACACTAACTTGAATGTTTGCAGCTAAGGAAAATGTGGATAAATTTCAATGTTTTATCTGTTGCCATAGGTATCCACACAGAGAACATATAACATCTTTAGGTGTATCTACATACACAACCTTGCTAACAAAAACATTGAAACAAATCTAAAGACTTAACAGATACTTATATTCCTGAATACTTTCAGAGATTTGAAAGAGCCTTCCTTTGAAAACTGTTGAAAGGAACAAGACAAGGAACAATTTGAGTTTGTTGGGGTTTTTTTTGTTTTTTTTTAATGGGTGTCATTAAAATCACATCAAATCATTTTTACTTCACCTGACATGATGAATCGAGGAGCTCAGTATATTATAATTTCTGTGCTTCATTAAATGAAATAAACTCATTCCAACCAGTCTTGAGGGGTGACAAGACAAATCCAGTAGCCAATACAAAGGTAAGCAGATGGTATTGCTCTGCTGGGGAGCTGAGGTGGAGTAGCACATAATCAAGAAAGCAATCTCCTGATGGTTTGCTGTGTTTAATGCCTTAACTGAGAACTGGAGCTGAGTCAACTTGGTTTTCAGCCAAAATCTTCACTGCATTCAAAGGAAACCCACAGCAATTTTTGTTAGACGTTAGCTACCAAATGAATATTTGCAGGGAATACTAAAGTATTGAAATGCAGTCCTGATTTGGACTGCTTAATGCAAACTGCAGTGAAAGGGAAGACGTTGTCTTTTTCGGCTCAGGAGATGAAAAATGAATCCCTGAATCTGCCCTCTGCCCTCTTTTGTCAGTTTTGAAACAATTATTTGGCATGCATAAGTAATTCAATCTCTTACATTTAAGATCTTTATAGCTGTTACTCTCTCTAAATGGATTTATATATATTTTTTTTTTAAATTATTTTTTGCTTTATTATTACTGTAAAGGAACATTAGGAGCAGATCCAATTTCCAGCAAAGTAAAGATGGATCTTTTGGGTGACTTTTCTGGTGCTTGGATTAGGTCCATTAAGCAGTGAGTAAACAGGTAATTCAGTGTTAACATCTTTCCAGAATTAACATAGCCCCTGTTTCAGGGAAAAGGCTGATTTTCACTCCAATAAACAAGCTCTCCAGAGAAAAGAAGAAAATTCAGAACCAGGTTGCAACTCCACTCTGATCATGGAAGAAAAAGTATCCGAAAGCGTATGATTTAAAATTAAACCCACGTTGATTCAACCACTCTGTTCTTCCTCCTCCTCACCTATTTTTACCATCCTTCAATAGGCAAAGTGCCTTGCCACTTAGGAAAATTTCACCTTTTTATTTCAGGGTATTATGGTGCATTCAGTGCTGTAAAGCAAATCTTACAGGAAGGAAAGGGGAAATTAAAGTGACTGTCAATTTACATTTTCACTGTAAGGACCTACTGTTCAAAACAGCATTAAGTGATATTTCAAGAGTGCACTGCTTTCTTACAGAGTGGAGGATATACAGAGACAGCTGACCTCATTCTTCAGGTTTCTTGCCAGGAAGTGTTCAGCTACGTGGGCTGGAAGCACATTCTCCAGAAGCACCCGGTTTAGATTCTCCATGGTTTCAATCTCCTCCCGCTCTTTTTTGAACTTGTTCTTCCACAGGAAGTCTAACCTACAGTAATATTCATTCTGTTACAAGAGGACACAGAAGTAAAGAAACAATAGGCATCTTGTCCTGCTGGAGTACAGGTTTAAGAGACAAAATAAGCACAGTACACACCCCCTGCAAAGCTATTTCTTGGCTACTCAAATATAATTCCAGGTCCCACAGAAGTCACACCCCAAGCATACACTTTGTAACACACATTTTATCACACCCAACAAAAAGGCACAGGAGAAAATAAGAAAAGTTGCAAGGTGCCTTAAACAATGGAAGATTTATTTATCTACTCTCAGACTTGAGTAGAAATTCATTCCATAAATCAAACACTGTAATGGAAAAAATGTATAGTTTTGCAATTTAATATTATTTTGTAAGTGCAGACTTTCACCTGAAATAATGGGCATTTCAGGAAGACCCTAACTTTGACTAACTTGAATTTACACCATGCAATGAGCTTGGCAAAAAGAAAACAGCCTAATGATATAATATACATGCAGTATATAAAATCATGATCAGACTATCAAAAACCAGTTGGTTGGGCCAACTCAATTGAGTTTTGGCTTTGTTGCATTTTTTTTTTTTTGGTTGGTTGGCTGCTTGTACACTCCACTCTTTTTGTCCCAGAGTTTTTATAGTATCTTTCTACTATTAAGCAACAATACCTGGAACTATATGAAAATATGTAACATCCTTGGAGTATCAGTATGTTTTGAAATCAAATTTCACTAGAAAGGTAGTGAAAAATTAATAAAACTGCACTTTTGTGGAGCTCACTGCACTTCCTTTCAATATTGTGAATGTATTGTCATAAATCCTATGGCATTATTTCCACAGTAAAGACTCCTCTGGCCTGTCTCATTTAACCTGATAAAAATCAAGAGCTATTTCAACATAGTCTTAATGGTTTAATGCTATCAGGCAATCTCAGTGAAGACTATGTTATTAACCAGGAGAATATGATTATGATAGCAATCTTATTATAGGAAAACTTAAAAGTGCTAGCTACTGTTATTAGCAGTCAGTAAGCAATGACATAAAAAATGAGTAGTCCTTCTGACTGGACAGTGGCTGTCACAGCTCAAAATGATTCATAGGTAGTTTACTGAGATCACAGCCAAAGATAAGAGTAGATAGTTGAAATTAGATGGTAGTAAAATGATTTGGCAAGCTTTTAAAAGGCAATGAAAGAAAAAAACTGATGAAGCAAAAACTGTATCTGACAAATACTTGCAGGATGAAAAAACAGTAAGAGGAAAATTCCTCCACTTAAATGCACAGAGAGAAATATACTCAGGTTTCCTCTGAATTGGTTGATAAGGGCCAGGTACTATTTAAATATTTAATTATAAAACTGAGAGAGAACATCTATAAAATTATTGTTAATATACTCTCTTTGTGCTGATACCTGTACTACTAAGGACAGAATGCAGACCTCAAATGCACTGCAAAAGAAATATTCTGGCTATTCTGACTCAAAGGTGACATTCTTCTGAAAGTAAAAGGGGTCTCGACATCTTAGAATGGATCATGCTGCATCCCAGAAATCTGGTCTTTGAATGTCAAATAAACAAACAAGCTGAATATTTTAAATAAACATATGTTACTAAAGGATATTTGCAAACTATAAGCAGAATAAGAGTGGGCAGAGACTTAAATACTTGTACAGAGTACCTGAGAAGAGATTTCTGCAGGAATTCAGAAACAGGATTGTATTGTTACCCTGTCATTGTGCCTGTATTAAATGGCAATTATCAGTCCTATAAAGCTTGAGGTCATGAAAAGGGATTTTTTCAGAACTGTCCACATGATGCAAAATATATGCAGTCACTTTTTTAGAGTGTCTTTTTTTATATATTTGTTAGATATTTATACATCCAAGAACTTAGATTAGTATAAATATAAATGCACACAGATAGTAAATTCAAATGCCACCAACTGTATTCATGCAGAAAAAAATCCAATAAAACCTTGGGATGTCAAAATTCTTGGCATAAATTGACAAAAGTAACATGGATGCCTGCTGAAATTAGATATCCATACATTGTACCAACTTTGTATTGAAAAGAAAAGGTGGTAGCTAAGTAACGTTTTCAAAAATATGTTTCTTCTTTAAAAATTAGTATCAAACAGATGATTTATTTACTATCTTGCTATTTACTGAATTAAATTTAGGTTGCTCCAAAAAAGGGCAAAGAGAACTCAGCGATCAGGAAAGAAAAATCAGAATGTATTCTACAATTTGCTTTGAAATTAGAAAAGTCAGTATATTTCAAAAAGAGAAAAGCACTGCTTATTAACTTACTTTGAGAAACTTTTGGTGGATATCCTGATCAGGCAAAACAGAGTGTTAGAGAACTGACAAGTGGTACGGATATAAGGCAAGTCTTTGGAAAAGAAGGAGGCACAATAGAGCAAGGTACTTTGTGAAAAACAGTGAATGCTAAGGAATAGAGCTGTTTAGACATACTGGCTAAAGCTGATACAATTGGAAGAGTTGACATGCTTTCTGTAAAAGTGCTTCCATCTACTACAAAGAAGTAATGTGACTAGCAGTGAAATTTGAAATAAGTTTTCATTGAATTCTCTCAGAAGAAGCTCTTGAAGAGACTACTTTGTTCAAAAAGAGAAGAGTTCCCTCACAAAATAAAAGCTCACTAAAAAGCAGAAGAGACAACAAAGAAACAGTTTTTACAGCTCAGGGAAGCTGCCACAAGCGCCTCAGCAGTAAAACCACCAATGAAATTCAGTGTGGATAACTACAACATAATCAATCATGGAAAAAAGTATCTAGCCAGCCTACAGAGTAAGGGGACACATAATATTTTAGGAACTGTTGAGAAAGGAATTCACAGGCTATGTCAATACTGGATTCAAAGCAGATCATAAGAGAGATTTAGTGCTCAACAGTGTTTAGATGTGAGCACACTCCTTACACAGCCAGTCCGGATTCTCCTGGGAAGGGTGGAAGAGTCACCATTCCCATTATCAAGTGACTCTTGGGACCTGTTTGCAGGGTGCATGAGTCACTTCATCTCAGTGCCAGGAAATGGTTGTCGCCTATGCTGGCAGGGCCAGAAAAAAAAAAAAAAGTTTTGCTTTCTCCACCTCGCTTTTTTCTGTTCATAAGCATTTCTGTGTCCATGCCGTAAATCTTGAAAATAGATCTGGCTCAAAACCAACCATTTCTGCAGGGTTAATTTTTAATCCTGACCATTTCCCTATTTTGATCCACTATACATCTTCACAGTGATCTGTGCCAGTACAAATGAGGAGACAAAAGGATAAGAATAAGCAGCTGAGGGAAGGTCTGCTTCTTCCAGCAGTGATGCTATCTGTGCAGCTAGAAGAATTAAGTAAGCCATTTCATAAACCATGAAATTATATACTAACTCTCCCTTTCCTCATCCCCACTGAACCAGAGGCACTTATCCCCTGCCTCTGCTTTTGATTCAGGAGAAGCATCTCTATGACTGGTGATGAGCATGTTCACAGAGCTGGGCTTGCAGGAAAGCATCCACTTTTTGTTGGATGAACTTTTTGTTTACTCGTCCTGGGGATAGAGAAGCACCAATGGTAGCTGAAGAGAAGTGGAAAGACCATCCCTTTAATCAGTAGCTATTGTCTTTAGCAGTTTTAAAATAATCAGATATCAAAAGAAGAAAAATATGGATTAGCTGCAAAAATTGCAATAACTAACAGAGAAATTACTTGTGTTTTACCCTCTGTGAAAGAAGGGTAAGGAAGAATTTGACTTTATTGACACTACCAAGACTCAACAGCACCCTGCAGGTACCACTCAATGAAAGTAGAAAAGAGGAAGTTTAGAAACACAAAGACAGACACTGTCACATGAATTTTTATCAAACTGTGAAATTCATTATCGGTGTAGGGAACACCAGGAAGATAAAATGGGTTAAAAAGGCATCAGACAGTGAATCAGAAAGGAGGACAGCCAATAGCTATTAACCACAGCTACAGAAATACCAAGTGGCAGAAGGTGGGAAGTGTATGTCCCTGGAAAGGTCACCCTATGCAGGTTGATTTCCTCTCCTATTCTTTTTCCAAGCATTTGCTATCAATCGATATCACCAACAGTAACTTAAAATGGCAGGTCTTATGCCAGGTATGTATTAAAATAAGTTCATAACATTTTCCAGTAATATTTAGACTTTGCTTGAGAGCGTTTGAAAATGCAAAATATTTTTCTCCTTCTTTACGGGAGAATAAGTTAGAAAAATCAAAGGCTGAAAAAAAAAAGACTGAAAAGTTACAAATAAGTGCTATCATGACAAGGATCTTGGACCTACAGCTCTGAAAATGAAGACTTTTTCCATTACACGATCATTTCTTAGTTGGTATGACAGAGAACACCTCTAGTTGTGTGCAAAACAAACTTTATTTTTGATGTGACTGAACCCACTGAAACTTGGGTTGACAGGGACTAAAGACTCTCCACTGATGTGATGAAGAACTCATCCCTCTTTCTGAGGAAAGTAGCTGTGCTCTAGACCCACTCTGTCATCAAATGAACAAACTCTAATGTGCTGCTGGTGAGAAGGCAGATGAAGAGTTTTATTTCTAAATCAAGAAGGATGTTCCACTACAATAAATACTGCAGAAACTGCCAGACAATAATTTTTTTTGTGTAGTAACCTGCAGGGACTACATGGCAAGTTAAATGACAGTCATTACCTTTTGAGGAATTGTAATGTAAATGAAAGATTTAAGGACAGTGTGGAATGAAGCCCTTCCCAAGACTGCAGTCTGTGAAGGCTCAGGCTGTTCATGAGATCTCACATGGATTGCCTCTTCCATTTCAGAGCCCTGTCTTGTGCACTGCACTGGTCTGGCACAATGTGGAATTGCATTTTAGCAATGAATCCTGTACAGGCCTGAGGATTTAGAGAAAGAACTACCCTTGCATCTTCTCTCAGCTTAGTACAGGGTAAGACCATGGAGATCACATTTGTTCTGGAAAAGCACAACGGGATAATAAAGAGTAGTTTCCTGTTGGGTCACAGTTTTAGAGCAACCCTGGCCTCAGCATGTGGTAGACTTCTGTGTGCATGCTATATTGTTTCTGTGTCTGCACCAAATTGTAATAACTGTGAAGAAAATAGCTTGCAATTAAGCAAGCAGGGAGACAGCAGATGGATGCAGACAGATGGGAGCAAACCAGGAAGCTACGAGCCAGTATGGGTCAGGATGACAAACAACAGTCACAGTGCACTGTCAGCATCATGCCACTGATGGCTACTGGTGAGTTTTTATTGGGAGGCAAGAAAGAAATAGCTCTATAGGTGCTCCTGACTGTCCTTTGCAAGGGGACAGAACAGGACAAAGGTGTTCCTTTGCATGTGGCAGCTGGCATTGTGTCCTCTGGTGCAGGTGCAGAGAAATGTGAGTCTTACCTGTCTACCCAAAACCAGTAATGTGATGAAGAATATGAACAAGGAAATTGAGCCCATTGTCTTCAGGTCCTTCAGTATTCCTGGCCTATAAAATAAACACATAAGTAGAGCAGGCTGCTCATAAGTTAAACCAATATTATTTCAAGCACAAAAGTAAGACCACAATTTATATATACTACTTTCTAGTATGTAAACTGAGAAAATTTAAATATCATATATTACTTGATGAAATACCATTATTTATGTTATCTAGCTTTAATTACCTCTACTACATTCTCTGCAAATGTGCCTACATTTTGAATTTCAACAATAAGATGAGAATTTAGGAAAAATAATATCCTTTTTTACTTGCAAATGGAGAGCAATTGTGGCTTATTCTATACAAGTAGACTAAAAATAGATTTTTAATGCAATAACACTATTTTCATTGTGGAGAGCTCGACCATCTCCAATGAATATGAAGAAACAGAAACTAAAGCACCTAACTCCCAAGATGCCTTTTCACCTGAGGAAGCACAGACTAGATCTTGTATAGAGTTTATTAAAAACTCTGCTTTGGCAAAAGTCACTAAAGGTAATGGGAAACAGTTCACACCAGAAGTCTCCTACTCATACCACTGAAATGAGAAACTTGGTGAGAGAATGAGGAAGGAAAATACCAACAGACACAGAGCTTGACTGACAAAATCAAAGCTGCCAGAAGCACAAGCTCAGTCTACTGTCCCCTGGTTCTCCATACCATCCCACACATACTCTTTCCATTAATAAAATGGAAACAAAATCTTAGGTTTGTTAATTTAATCTTTAGATTTAAGTGCAAAGAAAACCTACTTTTTTTTTTCCCCCCTATTTTTCAACTGAGATCCTTTTCCAGGATTGTTACAGCACAGGAATAATTATATTAGAACTGCACTCTGAATATCCAAATTTTCTGGCATGGCATCTGCCCGACACTTGGCCTACACAGAAGAGAATCACCTCTTTGTTTTGAAAATGAGGTAGAAATTACAGCTCTTCAAAAATTATTTTACACAGCAATAACAGGAACTAGATTCATAATTTTGGTCTTACATAATATCACCAGCAGTCTCACTAAAAACATAAGGTACAAATACACAGGGACAGCAACATAAAATGAAAAATATCCAAACTGTTGGTCTACTAATTTTTTCAATCATTAAGACTTCCTTTGTAAACATTTCAGACTATGTACTAGTTTTGGGGAAGCTGATTTCCTTCGGCTTGTAGCAAATATGCCCTAAAAATCTCAGTGATGTGCAGTCTGAGGCCTTAAAAAACTTGATGATGACTTCTTTGTAATGTCCTTTATGCCAAAAACGCTAATTAAACCATACATTATTTCCTATAGTATGTGATTTAAATGCCTTGTGCAGACTTATTTTATTCTAATGCTCTGAGGTGTGATTAAATCAAATATTAACTACAGCATGACAATGATTTTACACTGTGACTCAGATTACACAGCCAAGCATGTATGTTCCATGACATAAGAACCACCATGGGTAGTATTTAACTTCAGAAAGACTGGAGTTAGCCACCTACCTTCTAAGAGGTGCCATTGCATACATAAATTTGCTGTAGTCATCCAGCATGGGCCCATGAGTGTGCAGAAGGATAACATTGTAGCCCACCAATGCAATCAACATTATTACCATTTTCAACTCATAATTTATCCTCAGGAAAACAGAACAGGAAATGAGCCCTAATATGCAGCTGTATATAAAATACTGGCAAAGAGAAATCAAATGGAAAATATTTAGAATCTGGCTCGTGAGTAGGAAATCATGCATAATAAAATGCTCAGGCTACTTTAAAAAACAAATTATTGACTGACCACTGAAGTGTGCAATCTATCACAGTCTGGGACACTATGGTTTATAGACAGTCAATAAAAAAAATTTATGCTCCTTAATTTTCACCCTTTGACACTTTTGATTTATTCATTTACATTTGTGGGATACCACTGCTGGTGTTGAAATCTATTGTAGGAGTCTGCTGTCAGCAGACTGACATAAGATTTACTCCTGTTCCACTGTAAAATTTTAATTCATGATTGAGTCTCAGGATTACCTTCTATGTCTTGCTAGCATTTGGGTCAAGGTAAAATGTCTAAAGGCCTGAAAACAGTAATTCCATTGTCTATATTTGCAGTTATAAACTGATGCAGTACACAATTATGAATCTCATAGATATGCAGTTTTCTAAACTCTAGAAATACAGCTAGGATAGGCAAAATACAAAATATTAGCAGGGCCTATGTATAATATTAATATAAAAATCCTTTTCTCAAATTCTGTGGAGCAATAACCATATAAGAATACATTAAAAAAAAAAAAGGCTTTTATTTCCTATGTCATATATATCAACAAAAATATGTGTAGCTGAAGTTAAATTTCTGGAAAAATGTTTTCTCCTGATACTTTCTGGAAATTGATTACAGCATCAAAATTAATGCTAAAACACGAATCATCCCTAGAATCATTATCTTAGTCTTTAGTATGCAAGCCTTTTGCCAAAAATGCTTCCTGAAAATTACAGTCCTGCACCTTGCAAGGAAGTTTCTTTTCTGAAACTACAAAGCATTCTATTTCTAGTCATGCTATTTTCAGACTACTGTTGACTTGTTGATGGCAGCACTTTTGACAGAACCTGAATCACTGTATACTGATTTTGGAGGATCAGTAAGAAGGATAATTTTCACAGCACCCATCAGACAGAATTTATCTGCCATCTCAATCTTTGCTGCTACTGTAATTTGCTCAAAGATCTGGTTGAAATAAAAAACTAGATAGATAGAACTATTGTGCAGAATCACCAAAAAATAAAACTTCTCTGATAGCTGCATTTCAGAGGAGGTCACACTCTAAATTCAGTGTTACATAAAAATAGCAGCATCTTTTTTTGAGTCAGTAAGGCATTCTACTGTTGAAATCAGTTTTCCAAAAAGAAACAAGCAGAGACAGTCTTGAATCCCCAATTGGACACTGTTTGACAAAGACCCAGAAATTTTCAAGTGGAGCAGTCTCTGACAGTGTTCCATAGGATTGAAAATTTCAGACAAATGTGGAGAAGAGTGGCACAGCCACACATTTAAGAATGCAGACCTTGCATTGCAGTGCAGTGTTTCAGTAAGCAACAAGCAAAGGCCTGGACAGTCTGGTGACCCACAGAGCAGTGCAGCTGAGCAGGTGCACTCCCCATGTTTAGAGCATCCCCTGGCCAGGATAACCTCAGCCAGCTCCAGCAACCCAGGAGCCTGCAGGCAGCTCCCACTTGGTACCAGTGTGATGCCACCTCTGCAGCCTTGGCTTTATCCACCAGTGCAACAGCAATGTTTCCTTTTAAGAAAATCCTCTAACAGCTCAAAAAAGGAAAATGCTGGGCAACCTCTCCACAGACAGAATCTGCACCTCATGCTGTATGAATCAAGATTCTCAGCATCTGGAGGGGTGTAACTCCATCTGTTTTTCTTTCTTGTGCTAGCTAATAAAGGTATTTTAGCCAATACCTTACAGAGTCTGAGTGTCTTTCTTACTGGGATCACAGGTATGGTGCCTTGCACCAGGGTAGTACACACTTAGGATCCAGCCCAGTGCATTTCATCTCTTCTCTTAAAATTTAAGACCTACAGTTCTGTGGCTATAAAGATATTTACTGAAGTAAGAAGGAATTCTACTCCCATGTGTCTATAGAGAAAAACTTGAGGACAAAATAATTTTGTAAAAAATTTCCTAGTCAAATAAAATATATTCCAAAACCACATCTTTTAGGTGTCAGTATTATAACTTTCATTTATTTAACATGTGGAGGTGGCAGCACTGATACCAGACTGTATTTTGTCCCAGGAGCAGATCATCAACTTCTGTTACATGAAACTACAGAAGCATCATAGCAAAACAAAACTAAACTAAACACAAAAATGTCACTATAATTCACTGAGGAATCTTTGCTAAGTCTTTTTAAAAAGTAAGCTATACTAATCAAAAAAGTTATTTTGAGGGATTGAGAAGAAGGCAAATCAATTGCTTTGCTTCAAAATGAACTTAATTCAATTGGGGCTAAAGTAATTCTCAAAGCTCTTATGTACTCTTTTTAGATGACATAGTCAATAGATGTCAGGTTTACTATCATAAATCACATAAAGTTTATTGACATGAATAAAGCTTAAAACTAACACACAGATTCAAAATAACATTTTTTTAATTTAGGAACCAAACATTTTTCAGTCTAAGTATTCAATATCTTATAGACTGAATAAAGAAATTTTAATCCTAGATTAAAGAAAAAAATTAGAAGTGGTAACTCAAAAGGAATTTATAGCTTTTTTAAGCTTTTTTTTTTTTTTTTTGCAGTATCTGGGGATGAAAACAATGCATATTTGAGAGAGGTTTTAAAGTTTTAAAAATCTTTAGCTAACTTTTTCATTTCTTAATGTCAGAAGTGAAATTTTAACACAATTTTTTATGCCAATCTATCAAAGACAAAATTTCATAGATGAAAGATTTTTTTTTAATATCTTAAAAGCTATAGATCCTGAAATCAGGACACACCATTTTGGTAATGGTCTCATTATTTCACCATAGAGATGAAATAACTCCCTTTTCCTCTCACTGCCACCAGCTTATTCACCCAAACCCAAGCTGACCTATTTGGACACAATATATGGCTTGTTATTTTCAACTGCAGGTCTTTTTTAATCTTTTTAAGGATCATTGCTCTCCAGGACACAGTTCCCACTTTTTTGCAGCAATGTCCTTCCTGCTCCTCCTGCATGGGCCATTGTGCTTTTGTTCACAGTGTGACATCTTCTTCAGATCAGTTCAGATCTCTTAAGCAGTTTACATGGTGCTACATGAAAGTTTTATTTCCAGCCCCCTCACACCACCTCTTGCCAAATATGCAATGACAGAAGTGTGATGATTTCACACTTTATGGAAATGGTGAATATTTTCAGGTCAGCCACTTGAAAATATTCCCACCGTGGGAAACCTGCTGAAAACTAACCTGGCTTCCAGTGCAGTCTGCTTTGCAGATGCTGTGTGTTATCTTGGTATCTTGTAACATGTTAGCATGGGTGAGTTAAGCTTCCTTGTTATTATGCTGTTTGCTGCTTTTTTAATCTGACATTCATTAAAATCTCTATTTTCAGAAGTACTAATCTCATTTAACTTCCCACTTACTTCAAATGCAGTTGCAGCTGACTAAAAAAAATTCAAAGCTTTTACTGTAGTCTCAAAAATGGGTGGGTGTTTAACTTCAAGGAGATTTGGTAACAGTCAATTCAGTGAAATTGTTGTAAAACAAAGAAATGTGAAATGAACTTACCGGTAGGAAAAAGCAGTTATTTTGTATACACCACCGTGTCTGATTACTTGAATTAGGAAAACTTGCATTTGATGAATTAATAACTGAGGGAAAAGCTATCACAGCATTATCCAGGAAAAACTAGAAAAAAAAAATCAAAATATAATCCATTAGCATGACAGCTGTTTAAGGTCAAAATAGAGAATAGAAATGGAGAAGCAGGGAAAGCCTTGTATATAACCATTTAACTTTGATATTCCACTATTTTTTGTATTTAATTTGAAATAGGAAGAGGACATACCATGCATGTTCCTGCATTATAAAACAAAAACAACTTTGCTAGCCTTCATCTAACACTTTGAATAAAAGACAAAAGGCTCTTTGTTATATTACTTTTGTGTATCAGAAGCTCACACATCCAAGAGACAATGAAGAAATAAACTCAATATGAATAATTCCTGGATTTACCACAAGTGAACGTCCTATTTAAACACAGGAAGAATTAAAGAAAGAACAAGAAGTCTTTACTGAAGTTGGTTTACACAGATGCAATAACATAATAATGCTAACATTAATATTGGGACTAATGCAATTGAAACTGAAAAGTGGATCCAGTTATCCCTTGGGTCATCAAACTCAGCCAGTAATCACACAGGAAACCATCATCATACAGACCCCCTTGGTGCAGTGATCCAGTCCTTTCTTAACAAATTAGATTTTGGTGACTACATTTATTCCAGTAGTTTGAATCTCAACATTTAAGCTGTTTCTGCATTTAACCACTATTCGTGGCCAGTTCTCTTGTTTTCCTTCTTGTCATAACCTTGTCCTTAGCTTTCACTTAGCTTCTTCCTCTCCCTAGTATTTGAAGTCCTAATATTTAGTGTCATCTCTGGCTTCACTGTGCTCATCCATCTATGTTTTTTCTTGTTCCTTACCTGAAAACAAGCTCTTCATTCCCCTAATTAGTCTAGCAGTCATCCTCTGTAGGTATTTCTTTCAATTCCACCTTCTGGGTGACCAAAACTGCCAACACACTTCCTGGATTTTATCAGTGAGTCATGCAATAGCAATTAAACTAATTCTGCAGAAATATATTATAATACATCCTAGAGTTACAGAATTTTTAGGGTTGGAAGGGACCTCTTAAGACCATCCAGTCCAACCCACCTGTCATGGCACAGTCACCTACAGCAGGTTACACAGGAACTTGTGTTTTAGTTCATGGCCATTGCTCCTCATCCTGTTGCTGGAAAAGAGCCTGGCACCATCCTCCTGACACCTGCCTTTGAGGTATTTGTATGTATTGAATAAATTGAATATAAAAACTGAGTTTATACATCTAGAACGATGCTCCTTTGCTCACAGCTACAAAACCTGAATAGCTCACTGTACCTCATGCAGCTGGGGCTCAGACAGATCTTGATGTTACAGGAGCTTAACACATTCTGCACATGGACATCACCATGGACAGCTATTAACATCATGCTCAGCAAATGTGAGGTAGCTTTCCTTCATTGGGACTCACCTAGGCAAATGCAGTTTATACTTACTATGAGTTAAAAGCAGTCACATGGATGGTTATTGTGATTCAGCTGAGTTGACATTAAACCCACATAATTAATTAAAATCCTGAACTCATTGCCTATCCAACATGTATCAGAATTTCTTGTCACTGATCTGTCAGACCAACCACAACTTTGAGCTTTTTACTGCTAAATTTCATCCTAGTTCTTTTACTCAAATCCACACCTGACTTCTTCCTTTCTAAAATCCCAAGCCTGTGAGGTAACTCACAGACACTGTCACCTTAATTTATTAAGGAATTTCACAGTCCCTCTTATCCACACGTGGCTGACCAGAATACAGCTCCACAGGTCACCTCCCTCTCACATGCTGTTCTCTGCAGGTAGTCACTGGGTAACCCAGCCCTAAATTCTTTCTCCATTTCTGTCTTTAACTACTGGTACAGAGAAAACCTGAACTGCTTCACTCAGTGCAATTAAATGTGGGTCAAAATTGTTTATTGATTAATAGATCTGTTCAGTCATAGTTCTGTACAGCCAGCTCTTGGAAACTTCCAAGGACAGAGACCCACAATCCCCCTTGGCAGCAGTCAGCACTAAACATGCACAGTGACTCCTTTCTGTCTTTCTAAAGACTGTTCAACCTCCCATGTAGCACCTGTGCTGAGGGCCCTTTGATATGTTTTATAGCTCTGCTGAGAAGAGTCTGAACCATTCTCTCTGTATCTCCCCTCCAACAGAAGTCCAGGGTTGTGGATTTGCAAAGGTGATCAATATGCCACCTACTACCAAAGCCAAGCTGGCACTCACCTGTGTTTATGCAGCTGCACTTTTGGGTTCTCTTGCTTTGCTAACATAACTGTGTTTGTGAAACTACATATAATTAACCTGCCATCAGTCAACTACAAAGTCAGAAATATAAGCCACGAAACAGACCCTACAAAATGTTAATAAACTCCTACAGACTTTGAAATATCCTTCTGTAACTGATCCCAAAGAGCTCTAATGACGTGCACATGCAGAGAGTTACCTGCACATCTGCCTCTTCCCAGAGGATGTGTGGGTGAAATGCACACACTCCCTCTTCTAGGAATGCAGGTTCCCTGCTGCCACAGGCTGCTGAAAGGAGATGCAGGTACTGCAGTTTTGTGTGCACCTGTGAGCTCCCTGCAAGCTGCCCATGCACATGCTGGCCAGACCCTGTGAGTTGTGTGCAGGGACAGACCTGGGCAGGGGTCCCTGCTTGTCCCAGCCCGTGCTGTTCCTGCCCATTCCCAGCTCTCAGTATCCAGGCAGGCTGCTCTTGCTGGCTGAGGCAGAGCTGTGAGGCCAGACAGGTGACTTATGACAGTCTCAAAATAGTGTTTTGGCAGTCATCTGTTTCCACTTGTAGCTCTCTGTCTCTGCTACAGGTTTCCACATTGCCCAGAGAGGCTGTGGAGTCTCCCTCACTGGAGATGCCCAAGATCCATCTGGACACAGTCCTGTGCCATGTGCTCTAGGATGGCCCTGCTTGAGCAGGGAGCTTGGACAGATGACCCACTGTGGTCCCTTCCAGTCTGATCCATTCTGTGATTCTGTTTCTTTTGTATTTCATATCACACTATTTCCTTCTTAACTTAAGGATTTTCTGAAGTCACTTGGTTACTTTTTAAGACAGCTGATGCTCAATTGCCTCTTTTAACAATTTTGGGCAAAAACCCTTCAGACAGTTTTGAGGACTTACTCCAACTCCCTGCCTCCAGTTATTTAATAGCTTTTGTTAACAAGAGCATTTGCCAAGGGAACCCACATCCCACTAACAATGCATATACTTTTTCTGTAAACATGAAATATTTAGTTCAGGATCCCACTTTATGTATGTCCCCAGAGCAAAGATTATATAACATGAAGAACTCAAACACAATTATGTTATAGGAACACATATGGCATGCATATTTATATATGTTAATTTCTGTTAAAGCATTTTAATTTGGGTTTTGAACTTTGCACAAAGCATTTCTGACCTCTAAATGTTACCTATATACACAGAACACTATGAAATATGGTATATCTATGCATATATTAAGATATAAAAAAGGGGAAAAAAAGGATATGGAAGTGCTGTCACCTGCCATGAGCCAAACAACACTTTTTTCTGAATGATGTGTTTGCACTTTTCTTTCTTGTCTCTCCTCAGTTATCTACATCTGCTATCATGCTTTGAAGATACATATTGTTCTTCAACATAGTATTTTTTGTAGCAGAAGGTTCAGTCCTACTAAGCAGTCACACCTACTCAAATGACTCAAATGAAAGCAGTATTTTTTATGAATACCAATGTTTGCCAGGGAACGTCTGAGCATGCTACCATTAGGTTCTTATTTTAACTTGATATATTCTAACAGTTTTTTCTTTTCTTGTGTTCACATGATCTGCCATCCTCACTTGTGAGTTTTCTGCCTCACACAGTGAAAATAACTGCTTTCAGTGGGAGCCAGGTGGTGACAGACCCTCCCCCCAAAACTTGAGATAAGCAAATTGGTGCATCTCTTTTGTTGTCTGAAGACAACAACATAACACACTAGTTTAGATCTCATTAAAAAAGAAGCCATCTTTCTCACTCAGGCATGGAAGAACTTGGATGTAGAATGCACATCACAGCTTCCTTTGAAAAATGGCAGTTGGTCTGGCAGATGAGTCAGGACTTTCATTCCCAGATCCTCACACGAATGCCCCAAGAATAGTGTGGAGAATCACAAATTCCAGCATCATTCTCCCTCTTCCCAAGCTCCAAAGGAGATGTTTAAGAACAGCCTGGAATGCTGAGTTCATACCAAGACTATTTTGCATTTTTTATCAAATAAAGGTGATGCTGAGATATTGGTAAATTGTAAAAGGATAATGAAAATCCAGAGAGTACTGAAGTGCATTTAGCAGAAATTTTAGAGCATTTTGCCTCTGGGTTTGTACAAGGCTTCTTATCATCACAGTGCTCATGCATCTCTGTTATTTGGCATATCTCTTGGTAATGGTCAAATGGACCAAATTAAAGTTGCTCAGTGATTTCTTTTTTATGAAAGTTTATATTCCAAGTGAAAATGCATAACTATCTTTTGCCACCATGTATTCAATTCCCAGCCCCCTGCAGAGGGAATATGTAGTGGCAAGTGAACAAGTGCCTTGTTCAAAGCTCCCACCAACAGGAAAGATGAGGAGCCTGCTGGCCTTTTACAGACTCAGCATCATTTTTGTATTTGACAGATATGGAGAGATGCTCACTTATAAAGGCAGTGACAGCAGGACTCTCTCTCTTCCCACACCCTTGAAAGAAACCAGAACTTCTGTAAACATGATTTCAGAGCAGTGTCTCACCTGCTAGTGCATCTCTGCTAATCTAGTGTACCTAGATTGATACTGATTTTTTAAAGTTCTTTAAATCCTGGAATAGGTTTGTGACTGGGCCCTGCAAGTACCACTTAAATGACATTGCTTCAGCTGTGCTTTCTCCTTTCAACCCCCTGAGCAGGTCAACCTCCAGAAAGTGTCTGTTATTCTTGAAAGACATGCACTAGGCACCCTCCAAAACAGGGTCTTTGATGTGCCAGGCACTGTGGGGTGTGTAATTAGAGTGTATCTGCCAAACAGCTTAACAATTAAAAAAAAAAAAGAGTTTTTAGTCTTCAGCAACAGAGTCAGCTACACTAAAAGGAAGGTATATTAAAGCAACCAACTTTCCACTATGAGAAGGAAAGCGGGTTTGATTAATTATTTGACATTATTTGAACACAGGATGTAATTCATGATACCTTCCAGTACCTGAAGGGCCTAAGAAAGACTGGGACAAACTTTTACCAGGATCTGTTGTGATAGGACAAAGGGTAATGGTTTTAAACTAAAACAGGGTAGATTCAGACTAGATATAAAGAAACATATGATGAGGGTGGTGAGGTACTGGAACGGGTTTCCCAGGGAAGTGGGGGATGTCCTGTTCCTGGAAACACTCAAAGTCAGGCTAGACAGGGCTGTGAGCAATCTGATTCAGCTGAAGATGTCCCTGCCTGTGGCAAGTGGAGTGGGGAGTGTGACATTGACTACTACATGACTTTTTAAAATTCTTTTCAACCCAAACTATTCTATGATTCTATGATCCTGAGTCTTGAAGCTGGTAGTTACAGTAATTAAGAGTTAGTGGGACAATACAACCCTGAGATCTTGCTGCTTGTGCCAAGAATCATTCATGCATTTGATGCAGAAGTCACTGAAACCAAGAGCTGTTGCAGGACTCTTTTATCATGCCCTATTCCTTGAGATCAAATTAATCCCAGAGGATGGTGAGGCACAGTCATTTGATGTAGTGCATGCAGTCATTAATTCAGTTTTCAAGGGTTAACCCTTCACAGTCCTGCAGTCCTGTTGTCACCCTGGGCTGCCTGGAATGCTCCATGCAGGATACTTTCTCCTGATCAGTTTAAAGCAGGTCAGCTTGATAAAAACAGCTCAGTCACTGATACATGTCCTGCTGTCTATATGGCACCAGATCTAATGTTTACCTTCTCCCTTCAGCTCAGAGCTATTTGTGTGACATTAGCTGATTTTTAACCTCCTTTTGCTGATCAGGACTACATATGTCTCAAACCTGAACAAGAGATCTAAATGTCTGCTGAAACAGCTAATTTCAAATAAAATTGCACCCCCACTCTTCTCCAGTCTCCCTTGACCATGAAGACTGAGTTTTATTCGACATTTTGTTCTTAATGATGATTTACTGCTATGGCTTGGTTAGACACTTTTTATCTCTGTTAAATCTTAATGGCTACATTTTGCCTTTTTCTACTGAAATGGTTCATGGAGGAAAATGCAGTTAACAGACTCTGCTATCAAGTACATGTTGCTTGGAGATACAATAATGAGACTTCAGAGTCTCTCCCACAATTTGTAAATGCAAATTTCACAATCACATTTAAAGTAATTTTTGCTAGTCAAACTATTAAGGGTTAGTTCCAAGGTGGGAATTGTACTTACAATTATCATCTCATGAATATCATGGAACATGATTATTTGTAACATTGCTGATAAGGCACTAAGACTTTAAAATACAGCCTATTAGGTTTTACTATAACATTCAGTCCACATAAAGTTGGACATGAGCCAATAAAATTAAAACCTTTTTCGAAAAATTATGTGCTGAACAACTCCTTTTATTTACTAGAATGTCTTTCACTACTTGAAGGCCAAATTTGAAGTGGGCTGTACACACAGTTGCTGACCATATCTCCTCTTACATTTTTAAACTTAATAAATAACCATATGCATGAAGTCTAACTCAAATTATACTTTCAACCCAAGTAGGTTCTTTCTTTTCTTCTGATATATTTACAGAGTTGTAAATAAGAGAAAATCTAGCCTGATCTTCATTTTACAAGTTACTAAATCTCTGAGCTTTATGCTGTTGTGTAACTTTTGCATGGCTAAAGGTTATAATTCAAAAAGGCATAGAGTCTTCAGCTAATGGAGAATCAGCAGCTTTTCAGAATAATTGTTTCCATTGCTAACTGCTTTCACTGATGAAAAGTCAGTTTATATTCTCATTTTCAGCCACTGCTTCTTTGAGTTTCTCCTCTCCCAGCCTTAAACACTAAATTCACTTAGGCGGATTTTAGATTTTGAAAATGGAATTGGTTTTGTGTTTCTTTCCTCTCCTTCAAAACAATCAGGAAAAAGAAAGAACAAAAACCAACATTAACAAGACTAGGAAAATTTAACACTAAAGATGGAGAAAACACTCTACCAGAAATTTCAAATTTAAAAGCCCACATTACATCATTTGGACAAGTTTAGTACTTAGTGTAACAAATGATTGACTAAGAGTCCCCTGAAATGTGGGAAAGCAAAATAAAACAGTGTAGTTATTATCCATCTCTAAGTCCTTTATGAATCTTAAGTATCAGCAGTACCAGCAGCTCAAGGAAGCACTGGAGTTGCAATTTCAAAAGCACTGAAATGTGCATCTCACTCACTTGAAGCATGAATAGTATCTGTGCATTGATGTTGAGATGAAAGCATTGCCTAAATGAATGTGAGTTCCCACAAAAATCCACCTTAGCCAACAGGACAAAACTAAGGAAGACTTTTGATCCCACATACTGCTTATCCCATTAGACAACAGACCCTCCAGACCAAATGATACATTAAGATTCATGCTTTAGCCAAACTAATGATAGATTTACTCTATAATTGCTGTAGTTGCAAAAGAATAATAAAATTACATGGATTTCCCCTGATAGGAGAGAAAAGCACAGGTTGGAATCACTTAAATAGACATAATCCCTCATGAATATGTGGGTCAGTACTTTTGAAGTTTTGACATCACTTTGAATTGTTTTCTTATTTAAAAAATGACAAGCATGTGAAATCAATAATATATATATATTATGATCATATTGGAGTCAGCAGAGCAGCATCACAAAAATGAATAAAGTTTAGATTGTTTCACACGAAGTCTTCCACAAATCCCATGAGGAAATACTTCACTCTTTCAGCAATGCTGTTTTTCTAAGCAATGCATAGATGACTAAGGGACTTGTGCAATTCAAACCTGGGGTTTAATTGTTTGCAGTTCATTACAAATAATATTTTTCTTTAAAAATTTAGCCAGGGTCTGAGCTCTTGTTGAGCATCCTGTTTGCAGAGGTCTTGACTACACAGTGTGTTTTCTTATGCTCTGCTTTTCTGTCTCTGGCAATTGTTATCACATATGTTCCTGGCACAGCCACAGGCCATAAATTTAACATCTAAATAACTACTGAATAACAATAACAACAAATCTTAAGTGGACAAAAAAAAAACCAGGAAAAATGACCCCTTTTTCCCTTACCATGTTGAATACAGCCATGGTTAATATTATAGCAGTGGTTGTCAATGTAAGAGTGATCCTTGGCCATGGACGGTTTGCAATTATTCCAGATGATTTCAGGATCCACAACAACGAAGCTGATGCTTTCTTGCTACATTGCTACGTGCAAACAGTTTGGAAAAGAGAGAAAAAAAAAAGATCTTTAGTATATTAAATTAGTATAAACAAGGGTAGAATTAAGATATCTCATGACTGAGAGCAACATTAATCTTACAACATTGTACAGAACTATTTAACTATTATAATCTCATGAGAATTAAAGATAATGATTAAACATGAAAATAAAGAAAAATTTATTTGAAATATCTGCCATAATATCACTTCCATTAAATATAATTTGCAAGTACCTTGCTAAACATTCAATTTATAATACTAATAATAGCAAAATAGAGAGCTTACAGCAGTGTCATTACCTTTAACATCAGGAAAGCCCTTGGAAATTAACTGACCTGCCTTGACTGAACTGAAAGAATCATGTTTAGTAGCCTCTGGAAACTTCAAAATGTAAATAATGACTCTGCAAAGTCTTTGACACAGAGTAAAGGCTAGATGTATCCCTGGCAGCCCACAAAAGAGCAGAGTTTCCAAGCTTTTCTTTCATTTTTTGAAGTCTTGTTAGATAATTAATTTTAAATGGAAAATAACTCAGCAAAGCAAATCAACCTTCCCTAAAACTATCTAGAAGGCAAATAAGAATTTCACAGAAAACGGGACATAAAATTTGACAGAAAAAGTATTAAGTGAATAGAAAAATTTTCTTATATTGTGGCAAAAGTTAACAATAAAAAACTCTGACTCATTTAATCTGCTTTTAAGAAGACACTGCAAAGTCTCCATTCATACATGCACAGTGCCTAGAGGCACAAGAGGCTCACAGAGAATAAACAAAGATTTGTGACACATCCAATAAACATTAATTTTACCAAAACTTTAGCAATGAGAAGATAAGGTTGCCTAGAAGCATCCTTATCTTTGTGCCCTTTCTAAATGTCAAATTCAGTTTTATGAAATCCCTGTAAAAAAGGCAAAGAAAATTTAAGGAACATGACAATCCCACAAAAATAATTAATTTTTTTCAACGTGTTTCCTCTATTTACTTAATATTATCTGAGATGGCTTTGCATATTGTTTACACCCTTGCCCCAGCCACCAGCAGAGATACAAGCTCAGGAAGTCTCAAAAATGAGAACTCAAGCACGAAAAACTACCAAACATAGGACTTAATTAAAACAGCACTGATGTATTTGTTCAAGTTCAATAGCTATGGCACATCATGCTAAATTACACCACTACCCTACACATGGAATGCATTTTGCATGAAGGTCTTTATCATACTGCACATAAGTATTTTGCTCCTAATTATACATTGTTTGGACAAATCCACTGCATATGCAGACCTTTTTCTACATATTGTTTCCTTTTATGACAGGGAGTTTTGCATACTGAATTGGACAGATTCTGAATTCAATTCCAGAAAGGTCAGAAGAATCACTGGAATCTTAAGGATGGACCAAGAAAAGGAAAGAAACAGGAAGCTTTTATATAAACACTTTACTCCTCTCCCTTATTAAAAACCCATCCAAAAACATAAACTCAAAGGACCTGCATTTTTGAACAAAAAATTCCTGCTCAAAAGCCTTTTTGAACTCCCCAGCCTTGTTCTTCAGCCCTAAGTACACAGCACATTTCAAGGCAATTTGAATCCACACACGGATTTTTACAGAAGTTTTGTCATCCCTCCCACTTCAATATAGTAAGAAGCACAAAGCATTGATTGCTGCTGCTGCTACAGAAGTGTCCTGATGGATGCAGAGAATGGATCTGTGTGAAAATGAATCATTCAGTTATCTGTCTAGTCTGCCTAAACCCCAGTGAGTCAGGGAGCATGGATTTATGGCAAATTAAAACAGTCATAAAATCGTGCCCTAATTACTCTTTACCTTTATTATAGCTCACCTGGAGCTTTACTACAACTCAGCCTACATTGTCCTGTGATTTTCTTGGAAATTTAAAAGCAGCTGGATAAGTTTGAGCTGCATTAGACACAAAAAACTGGACAAGTTCACTGAGAAAATACTAGGAATATAAAATAGCTAAAAAGTTTTATATATATATATATATATATATATATATATATATATATATATATATATTTAAAGCTGTACACTGTGTTCTTTCTGAATTACATTACAGGGAGCTTATACTGTTCAAGGAAAGTCTTTAGGACTAGAAATTCCAAGAAAATAAGCTAATAATGGAAATAAATTATCCAGTCTAAACAAGATATATTTTATTATGAATTCTACAGGGTTTATGTTATCTGATGAGAGGCTAATCAAAGCAATCATGAAGACCTGTTGATGGTCAAAAGGGCAATGAGAGTTGATGAGTAACTTCATCAACAGAAGCCACTAAATTTGCTGCTTCTAAGACCACTGAAACAGCTTGCTGCAGTCATGATTTCTGATGCAAAATCTACCAAGAAGCCTCAATGAAAAAATCTTCCTGCAGACAAAGGCTGATCCCTGCCAGAAGGTAAGAGGCTGGCACAGGACAGTTAACTTTGCAAGTGGAGAGAAAGAAACTTGGAATTGTGTAAAACACTATGGTGTATCTTAAGGGTGTATTTGGTTATGTGGAAAATATAGGAAATATTACATGGCATTTAGGGGACAGGACACAGGAGACCCACAAGTGAAAGTGTGCCTGTGGATGATGACAGGAGGTGTTATTCCATCAGCCCTGCTCCTCCAGAAAGGAACTAGTGTTGATCATGTTTACATGACTGCTGCTCATTGTTACCTGGGTGCTGTTAAAGAGCAGTTCTGTCCATGGCTCTGTGTGACTGGTCCTCATGCCCATTTTCCTGTTGGGAAAACAAGCCCAACCTCACTGCAGGTTGCACTTCAATGGGACTGCAATGGGAGTGGGACAGGAGGATCCCCTCCCTGGGCTTTAAATTCCATCAGATTTTGCTTCAGTGAGTCAGGAAGGAGCACTTCTCAGCTCCTGAACTCCACTGGACCCAACAAGCTCTTGCAGCCCTTACTTTCAATTTCAAAACTTTAAAAATCACAACTCAGTAAAAAATGTAAAACAACATTGCAAAAAAGGTGCTTTCATGTTTTAGAAGTGCTACACAATGCAAATTAAGTTTTCTCTACTCATATGAGAAATTTGTGTTATATTAATTCTCAGGATAAAATTAACTTTCACACAGAAAAATTCCTGCTGAATCCCAATATCTAAATACAAGAACATTGGCATCAAATGATGGTGACTTTTCAAACTTTTCTACTTTAACATCAATTCTTCCAATTGTTAAATCAGAACTTTCTTCATATTTGAAAGTAATCATTGAAAAAAACTACAGTATAGAATTGCTGAGCCTACCTAGCAATGTCCATGCTGAGAACAGCATGTATTACTGAGAACTCCCCTTGTTTTAAAGTACCTGGAAAACAGGTACAGACTTTTGTAACTTCTGTACTAAAATTGCTTGCAATAATTCCAATTTTTCTTTGCTTTTTGAACAATATCACCTGACCTTGCTAATATATTTTAACAAAGAAAACATTATTGGACTGATTTTCTACATTTCTTTAACAAAAACATTTTCCTGCTACCATTAAGGGGGTGGGGGGGAAAGGAGACACTTTATCACTTAGAAAATGTCTGGAGAACAACATAAATTTCAGGAAACAATATATCATTCAGCCAATGTGATTAATCAATAAAGAGATTCTATTATTTCCATGGCTCTTGCTAAAATTACAAGACACTGCTGGCTCTAACCAGAAGAACCACGTGAGTGATGTTAAGAGTGCAAGTTTTAAAATTAAATTCTAGATAGTTATTTCCACTTGTCAAACAGAAACACAACAGTGATGTATTTCTTACCAGGCTGTTCAATGCACAGTTCTGAGTTCTGGAGGGGAAAGACCCCTGTTTATTTGGTACCTCTGCCCTGCCCACCTTATTTGTTAAGCCAATATGGAAAAACTTGAATGGAAAACTTGTGACAAAACCCTAAAAATCTTTAAGCCATTGAGTAGATACTCCTTGGAAAACATGAAAGAATACTGTTGAATAATAATTCTCTGTGTGAATAACAGATATGCTGAATTCATTTCACTTTTGAGCAGTCCAGATCCAGTCCACATGTATTATAGCTGCAGCAGTTCAGTACAGCTGAAAATCTGGGGAATCCCTGGAAGCAGAACTGGAGGGGTTGGGGTAATCATTAAAACCATTCTTAAAAGCAGACTTATGCAGGTTTATTTCACTGATTCCATCATACATTTTTGCTGTAAATGTTGTGTCTCCTTTACAATTTTCTGAATAAAATGGAGAATGAGATTAAAGAAAGAATCAGTCCTTGAAAGCATGCAGGTTGATAAGACATCAGATCTCAGTAGCATTAGAGAGTATCACAGTGTTTATTCTAAGTGGAGCTTACAGAATATGGTTCAGTGTTTACCATTTACTGACTAGAAATAATAGGTATTTGCAGTATGAGAGGTGACTAATGTATTACCTTTTCATCTGAGCATGTTAAATCTGATATGACAGCACAGCATGATAATGAGTAATAACTTATTTTGAATATTCAGAACATTAAAATGTATCCTGTGTTGTCTTTCCACATACAAAAACCTACTTCAGCATTTAATAAGATGAATGCTGTCTTTCTGAGTGAGATCAAGGAACTGGTGCAAGAACTAATTGTGACAGCTGTGCTGTAGATGAAAGACAGTGTTTCAAGAGCTGTCACACTTCTCCTTCACATGCTAGTTGAGGTTGGAACATCTTCACTGAAAACTTCTTATTTACAGAAAGCCAGTGAATCACATTTTTTTGTTCTTTTCATTTTGCATTCAAATACAACTCGATATTTTACCAATACTGATGCTTCAAAGAATGCAAACAAGAGAAACAAAATTCAGATTTTTTACATGCTCATTTTCACTCAGAGTTGAAGACACCAAAGTTAAAACCCAAAGAGCTTGCTGACAGCAATTACACTGATCTAAGCTTGGAGAAGGGGGATTTTGCTGTACAGACACAAGCTTTTACTTTACATACTTATGCTCCTAATGTTGACAAAAAGGACCAAAGTACTTCTAAAATGAATACTGTAACATCAAGCTTTTGAATTCCATGGTGGCGCCTGTAAATCTAAGCCAGGAATTTTGAACCATACAAAATACATCCAGGTGAAAAGTGCACTCAATTTCTACTTCATGCACTGGTTGGACAAAATCTAGAATCCCGAAAAAAAGAAATAACAGCAAAAACTAAAGTCAGTTTACATTTTTAATGTCACCATACTTTGCAGTAATTATCCTTTACAACAGGTCATGCTACAATGGCCACGTGGTTCACTTCAGCTGTGTCATTCAAAGGAAAGAATGTCAGTGACCTGCACAAATTCACCTTTGGGCAGTCAGAGTCCAGTCTGGCACTTCCTGTGTTGCTTTCCTCACTCAAGAAAACACACAATCTCTGTGTTTTATGTGTTTTAACTGAAGATGTTCTCAGTCCCTCCCATCAAGGTTTTTCTTTTTCTCAGAAAATATTTAAAGAGTCACTAGTCTTGAGAAGAATCTGAATGACATTTTAAGGACAATGCTCAGGGCACTGAACTAGAGGAAGGATTTCTGAATGCTACGTTCTACATTGGCCAAGTCTCAATCTCCAAGTGAGATTCAACCATCCAAAAAGTGCCTCACACAACAGCAGCTCTGATCTGTGCCCATATTCTGGTACTAGCACATCATGGGTATCAGCTCTCAGGTAATTCATGTACAGACCATTGAAAACAATCTGGATGCTCTCTGCTTTCCTACTTTTTTAATAACTGCAGGAAAAATTATTTGCACTCTAGGAAGCACACTTGGGTATCTCTTTATTTGAAATTAACTTACAATCTCATCATGGTCAAAGACACTGAAGGACAGCATTTCTAGATTTAAAAAGTTGTTAGAAGAGAATTAGAAAAGCAGACATAAAGACCAAGTTTTCACCAAGTTAGGAAATTCTTCAGCTGGCGTCAATCATGTAACTAATGTCATAAACATGTAACTCAAGAAGCTCAGCAACAAGAAGTTACTGAAGTCTGAACATGGTACTTAACTAAGTGGTGATGGATTTGCTGTTGTGGTGCCTCTGCTAGAGATTCATCAGAATGACTTTTAGGACTGATGAGCCTCTTTCATGGACCCTGTTGTAGTGCCAAAGTGCCTCTTAAGGTTCTCCTTGCCTAAACATCCCTGTTTTAATTTTCATTTCCATGCAAAGCCTTGCTATTGAAGAAACTAAAGGGCCTACATCTTTCATCTGTATCTGTATTAAATGACACTCATATCAAAGGCAAAATTCCAGACTAAAAATAATTTCCAAGTAGTGCTGATGCTGATATTCCTTTCCTTACAAAGCTTTCAAATATCTTATAGATACACAATCATTCTGACTGTACCTAAATACCAATGCCAATTGCTTTAGAATAAAATACAAACCCCTGCAAAAAAAAAGGCAAAGATTTTGTATCACTCTTTATTCAGTGATGTGGTGCAAATAATGTGCTCTCTTCTAGCAGGGACAGTGTCAGGTACTGGCTACCTTTTGTCAGAGACTTCAGTAAGCTCCAATCAGAACATCTTTCTCAACTGTGAAGCCAGTTATTTCTGTTTGTTTTGTTGGCATTGTGCTCTGCTAATTCCATGATTCAATTTGGTATTTAAGAGAAACTATAAACACGTTCAGAGGAAATGACATTATTATTTCTATCTTCTCTGTTAGCTTAAGTAGTCAAAGAGGTTTGCAAGGTATAAATAAAAAAAAGTTTCATATTAATGGAAAGATACTGGCACAAAGATAATGTCACATCAATTAAGTGCATGCATCTCCCAGGTAATGCAAATAGATTTTTTAGACTTTTGAGTACTTGCATCAATGCATAAAGAACATCTGCTTGAGATTAATACTTTGGCCAGCCACCTCAGCTACCTCAGCTACTCCAAAGATCTTTCCTTTACATGCTTACTGTGTTTTTTGCCTACTGAATACATTACATTTTCCAGTGTATCATTTAGGAACCAGGTGTCTGCTTCCTTGCATTCACAGCAGGAGGTAGAACACATCTAGCACTTACCAGAGCTGAGGCATTTCACATGCATTCTGTGAACTCAATTGTACTTCAAGAAGATAAAGAGAAGAGACACAGAAAATACATGAGCTGAAGGACAATTACTGTCACTCTATCTGGGAAAGAAATTCCTCAAGGAAAATTCAAAGAAAATATTCAAAATTAATTTAAAATATGAGCTTACATTTAAAATATGAAAATATAAGACAAAAAGGATCTTTATGATCAAAAATACTCATAATCTTTAAGATTATGAGTATTTCTGAACACTGTGACTACCCAAAAAACAGAAGACATATAAAAAAATTTAATAGGGACAAAAAAGTAATTAGAACATAGAAGATATAAATTCCTTTCAAGTTTGAGGATTGAGCAAGGTTTAGTGTCAACAGGCAAATGACTGTTTCTGTGAGAAGTGTCAGCTCTCCCTGCCCTTGGCCTGTTTGCCACAGACCAGCAGGGGATGCCACAAAGACAGGATCTGGAAGTCTGTAACCTCCTTATTTGTGCTACTACAGTGCTGCCTCAGTTGATGGAAAAATTCCTGTTCTTCTCTAATGGTTGAATTATCACTTCACCCCAGACTGAGCTGGGCCACACTGCAGTGCTGCTGAACAGCAGAACCAATTAATAAACTCAGAGTGAAACAGTGAACATAAATCCCTACTTACAATATTGCAATTAAATTCCATAAGAGCTAGTAATTTTAGCATTACAGTCTGGATTGGGGTTTTTTTGCTTTGCTAGTGAAATCATACAGAGTAATTTGTTCAATGTTGGTTTTTGTGGGACTTCCTCTGTGGTGGTTACAGCCATTTGTAATAGGTAAAGGAGCAGCAGAGAGAAATGTCTGTGTACCAACTATTCTCCACCCCTACTTGTACTGCTTGATGGGAGGCAGAGGTCTTTGGAGCAGAGGAGTGAAGATAAATTTGGGATAGGGAGGAGTAATGGTGTGGTTTTAATGTTTGTTTTTAAATTGAATACCTAAAGTAAAGAAAATAAATCAATTATCCCCAAGTTCAGTCTGCATTTTCTATGAAAGTAATTGGTCAGTGATCACCCTGCCTTATCTCAAGCCATGAGCTTCTCATCCTGTTTTCCTACCCCATCCTTCTGAGTGAGGCAGAGTGAGTGAGCAGCTGGGTGAGTGGCTGGCCTGTAGCCAACTCACCACATTTCACCTGTCAGGGTCAGACAGGCACAAAAAATTCTTGGGTTTTTTGGTGCAGTTTTAGAAGAGAGATATTTGGGGATTTTCAACTCTGTAATTGTGTGCAAGCACATGTAAACACAAGCAAATCCACATTTACTACATGACTTCTATAAGGGAATCCAAAATATGCCTCTTTAGAAAAACAGGTGTGAAAAAACCCCAAACAAACCCAAACCAATTCTGTTACAGTGTCACTGTTGTGTGAAAACTCAGATATCAATTTTAGTTTTTTTAAATTTTAGACTTTTATTCTAAAAAGAAAACATTTACAGTGATGGGTCAGAGAGTGCAATAAATATGCTACCAAAATATGACATAGGGTGTCACTGTGGTCAAAGCTGCAAAACAATACTTGGATTTTGACACAAAGGAAGAAATCTTAGGGAGAGAACAAGGGAAAAGAAAACCTACTGCTTCTTGTGTTAGCTGCTTCTCACCTGTCACCTTAAGAACTCATCCATGCACATGAAGGAAAGACAACACTGCATCATAACTTACTGAAATCTTTTCAGCAGCATAGTTTCTGTATTAGAGCAGCTGAACTCACAAAGACATGGACACAAATAACTCCTTCAAGTTTGTTAGGTTAGAACATGACAAGTGGCAAGTCATCAGAAATGCAGTGATAGGTCTCCATTTCTATTTACAGTATTTACAGTACTTGTGGGACATGAGCAAAAAGGCATTGAAAATAGGTGTTAGATGTTATTCAGGTGGCAGAACTCTACAACTCTGACTTGGGATATTGCTTAGCCATCCCTTTAAATGCAGAAAAATGTATCTGCATTCCTCCTAAGTAACCCTATAAATAAAAGCCCCAGGAGAATGTATGTGCCAGCATTTCTTGATACAATTTCATTAGCACCTCTTTTTCCTACAGGAAAATGTGGGAGTCCAGAGTATTCCTCTGGCTTCCCTGGAAGGTTTAAGACCCCCCTGGCGGGGTCCCCAAAGACTCTGGAATGAGACCCAGGTGTCTCAGGGGCTGGATTTAGCTCCTTGGAACAATTTACCAACATTGAGAGAAGAAATGCAAGCCACAAGAGTGAATGGAGTGTAAATTAGACTGTTAGAATGTAGAATTAGCAGATTTCTAGAATGTTTGTGATAAGGGACACGTGGCCAAGATGGAGAATTGGGGGTGTGGATGCCTCTTCCTCCTTCTTCTCTGTGTCGTCCATGCTGGGTGACACGCTGGCACTTTTAGATTGGATGAGGACAGAGCTGGACCATGTAACAAGATTGTATTGTATTGGGGGTCATTTGTAAATACCTAGTACGTAATTTAGAGTCTAAAAGATAAGTCCTGGCTCTGCCAGGCAGATTCTGCCCTGGATGTCTGGCAAGCAGACTGCTGTTTGCTGGACAAAGCATTCCTGAGATAAGGAACAATAAACAACCATGAAAACCTCTAAGAACAGCCTCCTGCAGTCTCTCATTGATGGGCATTGGAAAGAGCTGGGTTCCAGACCACCTGCATGTCCTCCTGAGCTGATCTCAGGTCTAAGGAGACACCTCGGGATGTGACAGGAAAAGGCTTGCTTTTCTTTGAAGGATTTTTTTTAACTTGCTTATTCAAGAGTAGTACTCTGAATCCATCATTTTACTCCCAATTTACTGTCAGCAACAAGCAGCCGTCAAGTATACCTTACAGGAGAACTAATTTTTGCTGTTAAGTAATAGCAATACCTCTAAGACCTCACTCTAATGATTAAAAATATTTAACAATATCATTGCATTATATTTCAGATTAATTCCTGAGCAGTGGCAGCATCCCTAACTTGTTGGAAAGGTAACTGAAATGTATATTAATTATATTTTCTTAAAAACATTTACAAGCCTCACAAGAGAAGAGAAATAAATTATAAAAACCTACTTCCCCTGTTTTTTTCTTTAACTACCTTGTTATACTGGTTTACTGCAGACTGAAGTAATTGTCTTTCCCATGTGCTTTTTTTATAAAATGCTTTTCAGTTTTCTCTATGTGAGCTTATGCAAAGACAGAGAAGGAGTAGTGGGGATGCCACATTCAGATTGCATTCACTTCCTTACAAACCCTGAAACACCTTATCCTTGTTATGGATGGAGTTCTATGTTGGATCTATTTGAGAACTGAATGGGGGACATGTTGAAAGGCTGAAAGGTTTGCCCATATATTAAATTAAATTCCCAAATTCAGCATAATATTGCATACACTAATAGGTATTATAATAACACCCAGACCACTCAGTGACAACACTGGAAATTTACTGAAAATTTTTTATATTTCAAACAAAATTGTTATGGTGAAATATTCTTTAAACTCAGAAAATGGTCTTATACAATACTTAAACAAATGCACAGTCCTGCAAATTAAAGCACTTGTAAGATGAGCCACCTTCTGTAAGCACAACAGCAAAAAAAAGGCAATCTATCAAACCATAATAAAAAACTCTCAGATGATCCAGCTTCATATGAGAAAGAGCTTATTAGTGTTGATACAGACAACCACTGCATTGGCATTTTCTGCTTTTCAGATAAATCAGGACATTTTACAGAAAACCAACCTGGACAAAACAATGTCCTCAGAAGCCTGAGAATGCAGATCCTTTTTCCTTTAACTGGTACTCTGCAAAGCCAGAGTGACTTGGCAAAATCAGAATATGTTATTTCAAAGAAACCATCAACTAATGGATTAAATTTCCTTGAATACCTACCAAAAGCTGTCCAGCGAAACAGATAAACAAAATGAAGGAAAGCAAGAGAAATGCAGCCCCAAATGAAATTCCAAGAATGGATGTTCTAGAAGAGAGGGAAAACAGGTATTAATTTCTTTGTTGAACATTTGTAGCATGACATTTCTTTGTCTATAATGGTGATGATATGAAAAATTACTATGTGCAAGTGTCAACTTCCAAACATCAATACCATGGAAAACCAATTCCAGCCTGCTGAGTGACAGGCATTTCCCCTGCCATTTTGTCAATGCAGGAATGCTTGAATTAAATTACCTCTCACTTGCAAAGTTATTACCATGAGAAGCTAGTAATTCCCACACATATATAGACAGAGTGCATCAAGAGAAGCAATGCTTTGTTTTGTTTTAACTTTAGGAAGCTTGTATTAAAGAAGATCCTTATTGCTTCACTTTTTGTTATTGATTTTACAATAATATAGGAGCCTAACAGACACACAAAATAAACTTGCTGATGGTGTGCATTCACCCCTAGGGGCAGAAAACTGCACAGGTCAGTGATGTCCATTTTCAGTGTCTCACAGCAGAAGCTGCCATTCCTGTGATGTTGATCACCCTTACTCAGTGTTACCATTCATCCTTTTCTTGTGTTTTAGAAATAGGAAGGTCTAGCCAAAGCAGCATCCCTGGATACTCAGAAAACAGGGTTTCAGTAAAAATCTGTGCATTCCATCATTCATTCCTTCAATCATTCATTCTGCAACCATGGAAATCTCTTTATAGGAGTACCACAGTAGAGCATAATTGCTCCATCGGCACCATGTGAGAGCTTCTCAGCCCATCTGCCTAGGGAAAGATGCAGTGGAACCTAATTTTGTTTAATGAATGCCAAGAGAAGTCCAGAAGCTCTGGATCAACTGAGTTGTTTAAGCATGGGAGCTAGATGCAGTCCCTCACCAGAGTACCTGCTTTCAGGTTTAACCCCAGATTTGATATTTTTACAGAATTTAAAATATTTCTCAACTCCTTTGAGCCTAAGCAAACATCTTATTTTATCAAGACATTATATGCCAGACATATTAAGAAACATTCTGATCTGTTTTAACAGCAGTGTTACATAAAATATTTTCAGGAAAGAACAAAAAAGCATTAACATCACCAACCACTCTGATGCCATTAAAAGCATTTTGGAGAGTAATTGATGAGCTTCCCTGCCAATCATTCAGAGAACTTGTTATATAGTAAGTATGAATCATCATATTTTGGGCTGATGCACACAGCTAATGAAAAACAAACAACTGGCAATTCATAGCATATATTAATAATGAAATAATACTTATTTTAAAAGTCATTTGAAGATCATTATTGTTTATGAATACATGTTCTCCAAGACTTTCTCATTGTGACTGAGACAGGAAGCTGTACATCAGAGTATTAAAACTAGCCTCTACTCTGAGGAATTGAAAATTCATAAGCAAAAGAAGAGATAAAAAAACCAAAAAAACCAACTAGGAAACTAAAAACAAAGCCAGTTAATAAAGAAACAGGTTTATTTTTTACATATGCATAAACACTTCCAATCATACATGTCCTTCATTAACATTCAAGGAACCTTTCCTACATTTCAAAATATAACTATTCTTTCTCTGACATGAAGAATACCAAAAAGAGGCCTTCACACAAGAACAGCCTTATCAGTAAAATTTGGAGTGCATCCTTTTAGAAGAAGAAATGAAGATGTTAGGAGAGAATCTGGAGAGCAAGGGAAATAAAATTAACACGGCATAAAGAGAGCTTATGCAAAGAGTACTTAATCTCCTGGGCAACAGGCAAGAACAAAAGGTCTTTGTAGCTGTTTCACATAATCAATGATGTTATTGAGGGAGCCCAAGAATTGCACAGCAAGGTGAACAGGACAAAGAGAAAAAGACTGAGGGTAACAAAAAGTGGTATCTTAGAATCCAGATCTGAGCAATGAAAATGGAGGAAAAACCCCATAGTATTTTTGCTCCCCACACCCCATTCTTTTCTGGGAACAGCAAGACTTCTGTTTCACTTAAACTAAGACAAAATAGTTTCATGCTGCTCCTAGAAGGAAAGAAGTGGGCTGAAAATGCTATGAAGGGAAGCAAAATGCTAAAAATTAAGATAAATTAAGATAAACAAGTCTCATTTGAGGGAATGACCATAGTATGATTTATTTTTGGTCACTGAAACATTACAAAACCAGTACAGTTCTTTACAGTAAACTAACCTTTCTTTTGTTGTGTAGAGTTATCAAATCTGTCATTGCACTGACAGATTGGGCAAAATATTTAGTCAGAGGAGCACCTGAAATTGCATAAACCAGGTAAGTTTTTACCTGTCTCTTCTATCCTCCAAGGAATGACCTCATTCTGCTCCCTACTACAGTCCCCCACCAGAAACCCAAAGTGGACAACCCTCGACCATAACCTACAGAGGGACAGTTTAAAAGTGAGGAAAAAATATGAGAACTTCTCAAGCTTCAAGTAGTTCCATGTCTAAATAATTTATGATCTTAGCTAAACTTGCATTTTTCTGGTTTCATTAGGAAATATGTGCTTTGAACAATTCATTTTTATCAGTGGTGTGAGATTGGAAAAAAAAAATTAAATTTATGTGTATCTTATTGGTAACTATTTAACTGAAAAACAGAAATTTATTGATGAAGATAAAGATATTTAAAATGCAAAAAATAAACTGGGTTTTTTCTACAATTTTATAACTTTTAGGAAACTATGTGACTTTAGGAACATGTCCTTCAATGCAAAGAATTTCCTTAGCTTGTAGATAATTGTTATCCATGTTCTACATGATAGGCCTGCAAATTCTCTTGAGGTGATAAAATCACAATGAAGCCAGTGCAACTGACAATTACACAAGCCAATACTGAATTCAGACTTTTTTGGTATCTACTAGTAGCTATTTATTTCTCTAAGGAATTAATACTTTCATTAAGCCATCAAAAGATTCAATAGCTAAGGAGACTGTATGGCAGTTTCAGTGTTAAACCAGCTCAGTTTGGTAACTCCACTTGAATTTTTGGTGTTTTAATACAGCAGAAAATTAGCTAGTAATGATGGTTTCCTTTCACTTATACCATTTTATATCTTATATGCCTGCTTTTGGACAAACTTTCTAAGTACTACCTTTCTATGAAGAAATTCAGTTGTAACTGATCAAAAATATTATGTGAAGACTCAGGACAAAAGAACAGAATTCCTTGAACACAACAGCCTCAGAGTGAAGACTTGGGAAGAATCTTAACCATAGCCTAAATACAATCCCTTACTGGAATGCTACAAGAAATATCTCCTGTTCCATTGAAATACACTTTCACCAATTCACCAGTCTACATTTCAGAAAAACATCACTACCAATTGTTAGCACCAATTCTATTTGCTTAAGTAAAGAGTGTAGGTTTGCTGTGAATTAATATACTTCTCCCACTTGGTAAAGCAAGAATTCTAGAGAGCCACTACAGACCTGTTCCAAGGAAATGTAATGATAAAGATTTGCTTCCATTTTAATGCCAATGAAGACCTACTCCTCATCATACATTTCACCCCATGATATTGTTTTCTTGATTAAATTTATAATTACCACTTTGTGTAAAGCTTATTATTAAAAACATCAATACCACTTTACTGACCCCAAGAAAATGAAAACATTAATAAATTATTTCAGCCTTGAAAAAAATGTCTTGTGATCTTGAAGATAGTACTTACAACTTGCTGTATTTTATCCATCATCAAATATTTCCAAATCTACTTTTAAGTAGCAGGCTATGTGCCTGCACAGAAATCAATGATATTACACTACTGCAAAACCAAATTAATGGAATAGTGAATCAATAAAACCCAGTGACAGATTTAGTTCATCTCCCTGTCTTCATTAGACCACCATTTAAAAATCCTGGAGAACTTTTAGAAGAAAATAAAAAGGGCAGCTAGAATTTTAGTAGGAAATAGCCTTTGCAGCATCAGAGTATATTCAATTTAAGTTGCATTTGTGATGAATACATACACTGGTGATTTTTTCAGCTTTTGTTGTTGTTGTTGTTGTTGTTTTAACTTGCAATGCTCCCAGTTTTCCAGAAAATATGCAGGTGCCTACATGCCTTTGCCTTTCTGTCTTTCATTTTTGCATCTATTAAAATAATCCACAAACCACCTGAAGCTGAATACCATTCATGTTGGTAATACTTGATTTTACACTTTTGCTTTTACAATTTAATATGCAGCCTACAAAAGGATCATAAGACACTTAACATTTTGGTAATGAAAATGACAAAGCAATTATGACAAATGACAAAGTCTTTAGCTCTGATGTTGGAAATACCAGAAATACCAAGTTGGAGAACATTTTCCTTAGCTGAGTATAGCTCCCTAGAGTTCACTGACATTCTGATATATTTCAGTGAGCTAAACAATTGGTTTAAGCAACATAGTAAGGATAGAGCAAAATGAATACCTGACTACATGGAAGATAGATGATAAATCTAGATTAATTTTCATGACTGAAATGAAAACCAAAAAACAGATTCAAAAATCATACTGCTTGCTGGGAATAGTTAGATCCATCTTTGGCTTGTGATATGTGGCAAAACATGAATTTCCCTGAATTAATTCCTTTACTTATCAAAATACAGTGTAAGCTTGTAAAAAAGAATTTGCCACGTGTCTTAATTTCTTATTTTTAATAATACCCAAAGTCACACCTGACCATGTGCAGGATACTGCTGAATTTTTGGAAAAGTGTCCCTTGGTTTGTGCCTCCATTTTAGAAAACTGCTGGGAAACTGCTGCTGTAACATCTGAAGAGAAGTCCCTAAAACTTTGCACATTATAAATCTGCAGTATGGCAAGTCAACTTATAAAGTCCTAACAGTTCCTTCTGGTTTTGAATTAAAATATGAGTAAATACTACAGAACAAGACCCAATCACTCAACTGTGAGCCCAATTACTCAACTGTGATTATAAATAATAATCCTGAGAATTACAGGAGAAAGGACTACGAGTTAAGAATTACTGTATGACAGGGAATATGAAGTGTTTGCTTTAGAAACAATTGCTACAAAGCAAATACCAACTTTCCATTGTGTAAACAATCAACTGCAAAATTTAATTTTATGAAGTCTAATAAACCATCCTATATTGGAATTGTCTTCCAGTTTTCAGCTTTTCTAGAATAAGCACAAATATAAATAATATCATAATATATAAATTCTGATTAAAATATTTATTCCAGAAATGGATTTTAATATTCTAAAATTAATTTTATAAATATAAACTTTCTTATTATTAATGCTGTTTTCATGCTTAGTAAACCAACATTATCATAGTGATACATTAAATACATTTCTTTATCTGCAATCCATTTTGTCTCACTCCAATGGCCAACTGTCATACTTGTTTTTAAATGCAAAGAGAAAAACTAAAAGGAATGAAGACTTTTTACTATATATACATAACACTATTGACAGTGCTTAAAATTAGAAACAAGCCTAAATTTGAAAATCAGCTGAAATCCCCAGTATTTTCTGTTCAATTTAATTTCCATGAATTAACATAAAATAGCAATTCCAAATTTTCATATATATATACATACATATATTTTAATTACACTAATGAGCAAATATACATAGGAATGAGTACACATTAAATATCACTTACTTTGGCAAAACCAGAATCTGTACAACAAAAATGCAGAAGAATATGAGACAGGCACAAGTCACATAATACTTGAATGCAGGCAGAGTAGTTGCTCGATACTAGAAGGAAATAAAAGCAAATGTTAAAAACAGAGTTGCCAAAGCACATGAAAGAGCACTCAGCTGAATTTTCACCTTAAAGATGCACATATGTATAGGCAGCTTTTAGCAACAGCAAATTTCCTGTTCTTCACTCACAGAGGGCTAGGGATTATCACAGTATTAATACTTCTGCTTACTGAAGAACAGCCATGTCAAATGGTTTTGCCTTGTTCCTCCACTGAACAGACAATCCCAAACTGAAAAAAAAAAAAATGAAACTCCACCAAAAAGTTAAAGCATATGTTAAAATATTTTTAGGAATGGCCAAGCATTCTTCACAGATTCAAAAATTCTTTGTGATGAATTCCTCAAATTGATTTTCAATTACTGATAAATACTGAATGGGTTGAAACAGTTATAAAAAATGCAGTATTAATTTAGACAGAAAACTTCTGAGCACAGAAAGTAGCAAAGTGTAGGCTATGCTACAGAGCATAGCTACCAACCACATTGATATTTACTGAACTTATATTATTACTCCAATTAAAATATTTTATGTCTTTGTTAAAAGGCCTCATATGTCCACTGTTACTACTAAACACTTGATATTCTTAGGAGAGAGTCAATTTGATCTGTTTTGTCATGAGAAAAATCTATTTATCTCTAATTAGTCTGTCTAGAGACACAAGAATTAAGCAATGAAATATTTATCAGAGTTGCTCTGCTATTTGAGACAGATATATCTAGGTTGAAACTAATTAAGTACTCAAAGGGAAATTATCTAAGTAGCTATTACAGTTACTTACCCTATCCTAGCCTTTTTTTTTTCCAAAGGATAAAAGTTCAATATTTAATTACTAAAAAAAAAAAAAAAACTCCAAAGATTATTTTCACACAGTGTTGGAGATGCAAGCTTCAGAAATGGGAAGTGCAGAAGTGCATGAGCTGTGCCTTCCAACTATGAGCACACAGCTGTGTCTCTGTGCTTAATGCCAACTTCTGCCTATGAAACCAGTGCACCAAACTTTACATGAATACATATTCAGCAGCACAACAGGTTTCTTCACTTTTGAACTGTTTAACAAATTAAAAGCAATTCTTATCACTTACATAACTGAATTACAAGGCATAAATATGTCTTTGCTTGATAGGTACCTTTGCAGCAAGTTCTGCTCTTCCACCTGTCAAATATGTTGGTAGTGGTCCTGTTCAACAATTTTGAACCTTGAGCTGCTATTAAAATTTCACAGAATTCCAATCTACTTTTAAATTTGTTTCAGTGTTTCACACTTCTCCAGGCATTTCCTAATGAAGGCAGGCAACTCACTCCTTAGATTAAACAATTATTTTACTTTATTACCTTTCTGTCCCATAGGGCCAGAGAAGCTTCTGTTCAAATCAAAAACAGACTTCTTACTAAGTTCTTTAAAACCAAGACTGGACTGTTGAGTCATTAAAAGGTGGCAAAAAAAAGATGTTAAAAAGCTGGATCCAAAAGTAACAATTAGCTTTTTGCTGTTCCACAGCGTTGACTCAGCCAAATAACTTAGCTCCCAAATTTTCTCCCAAGTCAATGTCCAGTGTATATAGATGACGTTTTTCTCTTAAGTTCTCTTTCAGAATTCATAGGTTAGTAACACCCACATTAAAATCTCATGTGCTGCCAAGCATGGCTTTGATCCAGCCAGTGAACCCCCAAACACTGAGCATGAGACCACACCAGGTCTTGCTGCTTCTCTCTTAGGAACCCTTCAAAACAGGCTCAAGGAGCCTTGAAACCTTTTCCACCCTAATGCATTGCCAAGCAACACATGCCTTTTTCAGCTGGCCATAACAACTATTCTGTTGATCTCTGGAAGAATCTGAAAATCATTTTAGATGCTTTGAACTGAAAGGTATCTGCAAAAATAACTGCATATGTATGCAGCCACCACATGGGACACAGAGGATACTTGCTGGACAATGTGTGCACAGCATGGTAATACTTCCTCTAGCCTGTTCTCATCAAACTCACCAATTTATACAGCCAGTTGTGCTCCAACCTACCTCTTACTTCCCCAAAGGACAGCATAGCTGCTCAGCCATCAGCTGCCCTATGCTCATGAGAAAGCAGGAAGAGGCAACTCCCCAATCTTCCTGCTGAAGCTGTGTCAGTGTGTAGAAATACACTCAAGGTCCACAGGGCCATAAAAGAGTGAAAAGGCCTGACTTATTGAACTTATTGAAAATAACTTACTTCTTTTTCCAGAGTCTTATTATAGAAAAGAAGTGATATCCTTTGAATGTCTTCAGATTTAAGCCACTGCCTAGAAGAGAGAAGGAACATTATCACTGACATAGGAAGAAAGTAGAACTATCCTTTTCTATTACTGAAATGCAGCAAAATAAGAAAATAAGTTGGAATTAGGCAAGTTCACGTGTATTGTAGTGTGTATGGTGAATTTCACTGAGTGAAAAAAAAAGTGGAGACTGAAAATCCTCTCTCCTTTTTGGCTTCTATTGCTAAAGTAAACGTGAAAAAAAAGCTCAGACAAACAATTGTTTTCCTGTTGATGATGCCTAAGGAGAATCAATGGAGAGATTTATATGATAGAATTCTAACAGTGATATTCCACTCATGTCCAAAATACTGGAGTGTATCCAGTGGACAGAAGAGGAGCTGAGACACTTGACAAGGTACCTCTAGGAAAGGCACTGTTACAATATGCAGGAGTGGTGGGTAGGTAAGTTACATTTCACAAACTCTATAGCAAAGAAAAATGTAACAAACATTATTAAAACAGGTGGAGGGATTTCGTCTTTGAACCATTTTGGTCTCTTGACCACAGCCCTGTACTACAGAGGTAGATTTCGATCTTTTTGCTGATTATAAAATCTTCCCTTGCATTGAAACGGAAAATCTATTTTAAACTATGTGAATCTTGACCAAAGCTTGACATAACTTTTACAGAATGGGATGTTCTAATATGAAAGTCTATTTTAATAGACACTCGAAAAGATATAAAATGTTTAAATGTCAAGAGGGTTTGGCTGCTTGTACCTCAAGGGCACGACACAAATTTGAAAACAAAAAATTAATTATACAGATTAGTTCAGTGGACATGCAGTACTTGAGCTTGAACAATAGTAGCAGGGACTGAGATTTTTTTTCCCAACATTTCCAGCAATAACTTTAAATTAGGCTCTTAACTAGTAGTGTAGCTAATGCCTTCTAAATAAAAGAGAATGTCTCAACTGACAGTCTGTAATGCAAATAAGTAGCAGCAGTGAACCACAGTGGAACATATCCTAAATTAAAGGCCTGGAGAACAGGAGTGGACAGAGTGGAGTGTAAGCTATTAGCTTTAATTTGTGAAATGGAAAATATTTGTTTCCATGCCTAGGAGACTGTCCCTGTTCCTGTGCAATCAGTTGCATTAAAACAGGGGTCTGTAAACATATTCAGTTCTCGGAATGCTTAATTCAAAAATGTATTTCCCTCTTTGCTCTGCAATGGTGCCCATCTATGAGTGATCATAGGTAGGATTCTGAGAAGAAAGGGAACTGGAAGGCTCGTGTACACATAGCATGATTTTGTTTGGATTCAGCTGTAATCTACTGGAGAAAACATTCAGTTTGAGGAACATTATGATTAACTGTGAAATTGAAAAGCAAAGGTTTTTTTTTTCCATTTAGTTACAAAAACTGAAAAAGAAGTAACCCTCTTCCCCAAATAGTTAAATAACTTCCTGTTTTTTCTTATAGTATCTGACAGGTGGATTGATTTAATTACCATCAGCACACTGCTAAAAAGTTCTCTCTACAGATCTGCTCCCAAGGGCCCAATTTGGTTACACACTTGATGGCATGTGAAGTCAGGAGTGCCATTTAGAGCACTGCCTCATACTCCACATTACAAGCTCACGTTTTCAGAAGCTTTTAGCTCTTCTTAAAAGTTCAGAAAAAAACCATACTGGTTTTACATAGCAGAGTCTGAGAGGTCTGAGATGAAGTAAACAGTACCACACAAATGGAAGTGGAGACTGAGTGCAGAAGAGGGAGCACAAAGACACAGACCTTCGGCTCAGACATAGGGGCTAAAAAGTTCTGCCTTCAGCCTGACTCCCTGATGAGCCTGAAAATGCCAAAGGATTTGCAAGAACCTGAGGACATGTCCCTTGGGAAGCTAGGCACCAAAGCTTGGCTTAAATTCTTTTTCAATTCCAGGAACAACACAGACAGACACCTGAACTCTGCCTGTATGCACAGAGGTGTGTGGTGTCATAGGGCTTGCACTGCTTGACAATGTACAGCACAGTATTTTGCACAGAACACAGCAGCACTGTGCCTTAAAGGAAAAAAGGAGCAGAGTGTGTCCCTTTAACACAGCAACCTGCTCACCAAAGACCAACAGGCTTTACTTTAGCCCCCTCTGTAGGGACACATTTAGCTAGCAGGTGGCCATCCCTCCACCCCATGTCCTACAGCAGCTCCCTAAGCACCAGGGCTTGGGATGGCTCAGCTGAGCTGCTCATCCCCAGCCTCTGCAGGACAGGCACTTTGAGCCAGGAGTGCTGTGTTCAAGACACAGGGAAAAGAAACCCATGGAGAAAGTGTGATGTTACACCCTAATGGCTAAGGCACAGAGCTCTTTGTTCTTGACTCACTCTTGCAATAATATTTTTTAAATTTTCTTCATTCAGCCATAGATCTATTTGCCATGCAATCCAAGCATTACATTGAAAACATCTAGAAATGTCAGTTTTCTCCCAGACTTTCTTTAAAGTTTTCTCCTTGATTCACAAAACCTTTTGTTTATTTTCACAACCACTCATTCACTGTAGCTGATAATGTTATTTTCATTTTACAGATTAAAAAATGAGGCACAAAAACATGCACAATAATAAAGGAAACAATAATGTGATTGGTTTTGTGTCCTAAATGTAAGAAATACTTTATTTACCTTTTTTTTTTTTTTGTGGGTGGTTAGCCTTCACAGAGTCAAAATATCATTGAATAAACTTGATGTTTGAGGAATCAGCACTTTTTATAACTTATTCCTGAGTAATAATCAACTGAATAATAGCTTTTAAGAGACGAATTCAGCAAATCAATACAGAGCTGGGCAGAGAATCTAGTTTTGGAAAGACTTCAGACTTTCCAATACATAAGTTAATTTCTTATCTTTATGCAATTTCTCATGAAATTCACAAAATGCAATGGAACTTTTTCAGCAACATTTTTTTATCTCAAAGTTTCTCTGAATTTTGTCTACTAAATAAGACAGGGATTGTCTAAGATAAAACAACATACAGTAGGCTCACACCAATATTTTAATGCATTTATGCAAATGCTTTACTTTTGACATCAAAACATCATTTTTGAAATCCTTTTATCAAAGCAAGTGTACCTAAAGACACAAAAAACCTGCCAAAATTTATACAGCTGTTTTAGGCAGGTCTAGTATAACCAAAAGGCTTTACCTATCACATGACCTACCTTATTTCACTGTGTTCTCTCTGTGACCTATAAGTATCAACACTCTTCTAAAACTACTGAAAAAAAATTCCAAAATCCAAGTACCATTTAATAGGACTAAAAGATGATAAAAAACCAAAATGTGACATGAACATTTATTAATTAGGTGTAATACTCTGCTGATTAAGATTCTGAGTAACAGAAGCAGGGGAGGAAACATGTAATTCATCACAATTTTTGTCCACATTTTTGAATGGGAATTCCTTTATTTCATCAGAGAAATATAAGAAGCTTGAACACCTATTTTGGACTGGAATTGATTTCTTTCTAGCCTTATCTATTCACCAGGAAACAGAAAATATCATACTCCCTCCAGCTCTTCCTAGGACACAGTAAAAAATACCTGGCAGGCTGTCTCACCCAGCAATTCCAACGTGACATCAAGATTAGCCTTTTCTAAGAAACCAACCAACTAATTGAGAGACATTCAAGTATGGTTTTAGGAAAAGTCTCTAACCCTGAGGAATTGTTTCTGTGACAATTAGGAAGCATCAGTTTTCAGGTCATTCTGATTCCTGAGCCAGTCATTTCTTGTGTCTTACTTCTCTGCCCCCAGGTAGGATAAATATGTAGTGTTACAGCCATGAGTCTACAAACAGTTACAGAGCAAACTCCCTTTGCCAGGAAGATCAAGACAAGTCAATACCTCTGTCACACCATGATTCACAGGCACTGTCTTATCTCATAGAGTAGAAAATGTAACTTTGCAGCCTATCTTCAAAATGTGCAGGGCTTCCTGTGCCAGTATTAGTGACATCTTTACTGGTTTCAGACTTAGTGTGCATGTGGGGGCAAAAAACATTAAACATTGCCCTCTGTTGTAGATTTATGTCAAAGTTGGAAGGGACAAAGGCAACAAAGGATAGAGGATAAAGCCATACTTTTGGGCATTGATTCCGTCAATGGCTTGGATCATCCTCTCATTCAGTTCTTCCTCAAATCTTCTTTTCTGTGATTTTGTTCTGAAATGAAAAATGTGGGAAGTTACGTCAAAAACAACAGCTATCATAAACTTGTGAGTTTATCACAAATTTTTAACGTTTATACTGCAATAGCAACTACAGGCATCAGGCACAATGACCCTGAAAATAAGCTTTTAAAAACCATCATAAGCCACAGTCTCATGCAGAAACACACATACACTCACAAATCTAGAGCTTAGCTATTAGGGAGCACTTAAATACCAACACAAGAAAATATTTCATAAAAAAACAAGAGAGTTCAAGAAATTCTGGTCTAAGGAAAGTCTTCCACAGTGTTATGAAATCATGGAAAAGAATGGGAGTATGATCAGATTCATAAAGCATTCCTGTATCTTGCATTTTTTAAAAACATATTGTCAAAACTGTGTGATGAGCACAATGTATTATTGCACTGAGGCATAATAGGTATGCCCTACCAAATTCTAGTAACTCTTCTTTTCTTAGAAATATTTCATTATTTTTTTTAAGAAAACTGAGCACTGTCTGAAGTTAGTTTCAAGAATATGTCATATTTCTCTATGAGCCTTATAACTCATCTGCAATAAAAAAAACCTTCTTTACTTTTGACTGGATTCAGCATGAACCCAACAGAGGATCATGACAATGGGTTTACCTTTGCTAACACAAATTGCTGCAAACATCATCAATCCTTTCAGTAGTTGTGCTTTCCTTGAAAATGACATATCTAAAATATTGACAGATTATGTCAATATTTGAAAACTTAAATCCTCTGCTAACTTAACACCAGTGCTTTCTAAGAAGTCATTAGTCAGATCTGAAATTTGACTCTTTCCTCACCAAAATATTCTTAACCTACAAATTGAACCCAGTCAAAGGTAACATGGATTTTCCTCAACATCAAGTTTTTGGGTTATTTTTCTAAAACTGATAACCTGCTGCAGATTTCAAATTAATATAGCAATTGTATTAGTGTACCTACAGGAACTTTAAAAAACACAAGTGATTTCATGCCTATTCAATGCTAGTGGATTTATGTAAGAAAGTGCTTAAAACTTGTTTTTCACAGAAATCAATCACTGAAACAATCTAGGAGAAATATACAGATGAGGAGAGATTGTCCAACCACAGTTAACACTCCTGGCAGATCCTTAACAGGCTATTGTGTAATGCATAAGAGCTAAGACTATCACAAATTGAACCCTACAGTCAGGCTTCAAACCCTACATTTTCACATTCTAATAAAATACTGATTTTCAAAGTGCTTGTGATCACTGCAGCTCTATCCTGTGAGAATGATTAACTAGCTTATCTAGAATCCTAGTTACATGCCTGTCTCACTATGGACATTAGACACCAGTAATGGAAGAAAGTCCTTCCATAACAGGGTATCAAGAGGCATTTTTTGTGCCTTCTGAATCTCTTCTGGAGTGGTGTTCAGAAACAGAAAGGCAAGAACTCCTCTGATTCTTCAAAAAATCCAAATGCCACAGTCTAATGGTCTTTCACAGACTGATAGGAATTCCTTGGACCTACTGTCCAAATATAAATGTGCAGTTTTAGAATTACACTCTTTTTATTAATATCATGCATGGTTAGCCAAAACTTGTTCATCTTCTGGAACTTAGCAATATTTTAGGTAATCACATAGTAACCACAGACAATAACAATTCAAATCTTTAGAAGGTTCCTTTAAATGACTTTATGGCACTTATGATATCACCATCTTGCCCTAGTCATCAAGGTACCAAGCAGCAGCATGAAAATTTAAAGCTATTGTGATCTTGCAAACACATTGTGCAGCAGGAGCACCATAAAGGACCAGAAAATACCTTTTGAATATCTACCACTGCAAACATACTAAAGACTTTAAAATAACAAACCACAATACAAATACAATGCAATTGAACAAATATACAAAATGTCTCTTTTAGTACATATTATTAGCTGTTTTAAGAAAAATTATTAGCAGCCCTTCCCATCCTCTCTTTTCTTACCCCTCTCTGGGCTTCCTCCCAGTTTTCCTGTATATAATTTTCTTCCCACTGGTAGAGTGCCTGGTTTGTAGCAGGTCACCAACATACCAATTCAGAATAAAGCTGTTTGTTATCAGGGAGTGAATTTGCAATTCATAAGTAACATGTCTGCCAAATCTCTTTCTATAGCCCTTCTTTATGTAAGAGGTATCAGCACTTACATGAAAAAACAGTCTGCATGAGCAATGGCCCCCAATATTTGAAAGCATACCAATGTACATTTATTTATAAGGACTTTCTATGAAAAAGTAATTTTTAAGATTGATTTACCTCTCTCTGCAACGCTGAAAATGATATTGCCCCATAGGGACATCCTAAAAAACAAACAAACAAACAAAAAGGCCTTTATTAATTACAACAGATTTTAATAATATTAAGTTGTTTTTAAAATAGTGTTGAAAACAGGGTGTGAAGGAGAAAATTTTCCAGTGTAAATACTTTTAGCATTTGAGAACTGTCTAAAAAAAAAATCCAGCTAGAAGTGGAGTGACCTGCAATAAAACTCATCATCAGTATAAACACAGATAAACTAATACAACAATCTGAATCCAAGAGTGTTTTGCTTTATCACAATGACTTCAATGGCACCACTGTTTGGATGTAGCCCAGCTTCAGCAAAAACCAATTTTAAGTGGTTTTGAAAAAAACAGACCTGAGTGGCCAAATACAGACAATGGTCATTATTTTTTAATTAATAGCAGCAGCAGCCATCACAGACACATTTGTTTAGTGATTAATAGTGATGGCTGGGTACTTCCTAATGAACCTGTCACAATAAACATCCTGAAGCACTATATTTATTGAACAAGAATATTTCCATCAGTACAGGAACGAAACTGAATGCCAATGTTGAAAACTATCAGAATTTACCTTTACATATCCTCTTTTAAGAAACAGAAGATAATGCAATGTACAAGCTGTAGATTGACAGTATCTTACTGACAGCAGTGTAACTGTTAGTAAAATTAAAAAGAAATCTCTTCAGTGTAAAAGATGCAACATTGAACTATAGTAATCTAAAATTCAGGCCTTCAACCACAGCTAATGACTTGTAGGTCCACCTTCAAAAGGCAGGTGCTACAGTGTGGATTTTGCTCCTGGGGTACTCTGAATAAAGTCCACTCAAAGTACCACAGGGATTACTCTAACTTCACAGCCTTTGCTCCAGGTTTGGCCATGTTCCAAATGGAGAAGGTAGCTAAATAGTCAATAAATCTCTAGGAATTTCTCCATATTAAAGGATTTCCTTCCTAAAGGTGTTGCATCTGGCTTTATGTTCAAAATATCCTTCCACAAGACAAAGAGCAACCACTGTACATGCTTTGACTTGGAGAGTCAGCTCCCTGAGCTCTGAGGGTCAAATTTTGTACCAGACTCCTTATAATTCAGAGATGCACTTACAAGATGCATTATGGCTTCTCAGAACCTAATCCAAAACTCCCATTCAATGGAAAAGCCTCCAGCAGCTTCACTGGGTTTATCCCCTGTACAACTACATGTATCTTCTACCAGAAATAAGCATCAGTGAGCTTTTTCCTCTCAAATATTGCTCTATGGTACGAAATGACATAAGGAGGCCCCTACTGTGGTGCTTATCTTGCCGTTTTCAGTGGTCATGCTGTCCCTGTGGTGCAGGTGTGCGAAGGGCTTGGCTGCTCCCCAGGACTCCAGGTAGCGCGTCATGCGGACAGAGGCTCTCATCTTGGCTCCATCCAGGGTATGCCGAGGCCGAATGTGGTGCTGGGGGCTTCTCTTCTCTCCCTGGCAGGCAGAGGGCAAAAGGTGAGGTCAGCCTTCGTGTTCACGACCTTCTGAAGCAGCAGTGCGTCATCTGGCAGCACAGATCTCCACGATTAGGGACTTACAAATGGACAGATCTTAATGATATTGCTGGGAAGTATCAGAGACTTATTTCTGGAGAGCGGGAAACATTTGCACAGCTAACATTACATATTTGTAGGCATCAGTAACAGCTCTGATCAATATCTTATTGTGCTGAATTATTCAATAAAGAGATTAGTGGTCCTGTTCAAAAACAAGTATGACTGGCCACGAAATAAAAGTACTACTAACCTTAGGATTGATTACAAAGTAAGTCTTAACATTATGCTCTTTCAGATATGGGTCCCTCACATCTCCGTCCCCATCTTCCACTTTGTAAGCTCCATTCAAATGTGCCAAGGTGACTGAGGTGATGTGAACACGGCTGAAATTATATTTTAAACGAGGAACAAAGTCACAAATACCGATCAAAAGTGTAATTTAAACCTGATCAACCTTTTTTACTTGTTTTTGGATACACCTTTTATTTGCTGCTCACTTCTTTTGCAGCCCCTCTAATTTTTACAAGTTCTAATGGGTATAAATCTAAAGGTTTCCATCCAGAAAAAAATTGCTCCTTGAATCACAGGAAATACTGAGTTTTGTTTTGTTTTGTTTTGTTTTGTTTTGTTTTGTTTTGTTTTGTTTTGTTTTTCTCAGGACAGCACCTAAGATTTGGTTCATCATCTCCACAAAGGCTGATAGCTTAAGAAGTGGTGCCTATGAATTTCCCCATGACTAAAAACTCCACGTATCCAAATGTTAGCAGAGAAGGCTCTTACCCCGGGACTCCCCCAGCTTCCATGTGGTTGGCCAGGGTCACATCATGGGACCAGACATCGTACTGCCACTTCTGCAGCCCGATAACGCCGCACAGCACGTTCCCCGAGTGCACTCCCACGCGCATGTTGATGTCCACGCCAGTCGCATCTCTCACCTTCCTGGGGGGGAGAACAGACCCTCTGTCAATACACATCACAGGCCCTTTGCTTTCTTCTGATTTGACAGTCAAATTGTGTAGATGGCACACCCCTGGCAGTGCTCCAGGCGAGGTTGGATGGGCCTTAGTGCAACCTGCTCTAGTGGGAGGTGTCCCCGACCATGGCAGGGAACTAGATGGTCTTTAAGGCCCATTCCAATCCAAAACATTCTAATATTCTATGATTCTATGAAAGTAGCAGGAACAACAGTAATAACATTTTCCTCTTCTTAGCATTGCCTCCATTCTTTTAATGCTAAGATGATAACTTTTTTATTATGTATATTTGCAACAATTGTAGAAATATTAATTCTCAGTGCTGTGTCTGAAATTCCTTCTTTTATATTCATCTGAAATCATTTGGGAGGGCTGTGATGAACAGTGGAAATGTTTAGTCTCATGGTAGAACTTAAAGATTGTTTTTGTTCTACAGGCTGTTTTTGGAGGTGTGGAACTACTGTTACACACCGTTTTATCTAAAGACCCTAATGTTTACATCAGAGACCTCGTATTTACCACATGTGAGAGGAAGGATGAAAAACACATCACCTCAGGATATTCCAGAGCCTGGGGCTTGTACACTCTTTGGGAACATGGGCTCAGTGCCATTCAGGCTGTGGAGAACACAGGCTCAACAACCTTCCATGTGTTTAGTGCATGCTGCACCCACTAGAACATTACAGAGAGAATGAAAGGCTACCCTTACTATCCAGACCACATGTAAACCTTTGACCTTCCTAGTGGCAGAGCTGAGTATCTGTTCACCCCATCCCAAATCTCTGAAGAGCCCTACACATAAGACAGGCATTTATCTTTGCAGAAGCAGCTCTTCTGAATCGCTGGTGATTGAGGTCAAACAACCTGAACATTTCCAGACATATGACATAGGGGTACCTAACCACTTATGGAAAGAGTAATAAAACTAATTCAGATATCTACAGGCTTAGACAGGTCTAAGAAACAGAAGATCATAAGTTAGCTGGATTTACATATTTAAACCCCAACTGATGTGGACCCATAAGGAACATGCATATACACTTGGAGAAATTCAGGGTGTTAATGGAAGAAACAACTACAGAATAAGGAACCCAAATGGCTCCTATTGGGTGTATAGTTCTAGAAACATCTTCGATTTCAGTGATGAGAATCATCAGCTCTGTACCTTCTGAATTATTGAATTAATGTGCCAGTTTTTCTCTCTTTTTTAATTATTTTTTTCTGGTTGTTGTTTGGGGTTTTTTTGTTGTTGTTGTTTTTTTTTTTTTTTTTTTTTTTAAGGGAACATAGAATGCAACAGGCCTAAATTGATATGATAAATCCTGCATTTAAGGAGTCATTCTCAAGTGTTTTTTTTCCTGGGAAATGAAAGTAACAGGAGCATGACTGACAGTATTTTAATTCTGTCTGTGTCTCTCAAGTGTTTATTGGCATTTCCTTCCACTTTGCCATTTTACACTGCTCTTGTGTAGCTGACACACTTGAAAATGTACTGCCTGTAAATGATCTTTGTAAGCAGTTTGCAAAACACAAACACCACTTTGCTCTGCACAAAGGTGTATGACACAAGCCTAGCACTTTGGAAAAAGGGTTTTGAAAAACTGGGCAAAACGGAAGTGGAACATTTATCCTCTAGGAGTGCTTGTCAAAAGACTGCCCTTCCATATTCTGCACAGCAAGTGGAATAAAGTGTGCTTTATAATAAGCTCTCAGGAGTTAAGCAGGGGAGCAAGAGAATTGTGCCAGAACTGGATCTCTTCTGTCTCACAAATTAAATAAACCACAGAAGACATTAAACTAGAAGTGTAACTCTAGACCACTTCTGTCCTGAACTCCTTGCACAATTGCTATGACAATGGAGGCACTGAATGCATTCAAGAATGCAGGTTATCACATCCCCAGAGGATGTCTGCATTACCCACAGAAAGCATATCTGAAACTTCCCACCTTTATCTCATTTTCTGCTCGCCCTGTCACTCTGGTTTCCTTCAGCACAGTACAGTCTGTGTGCCCAGCCTGGTTGGGCAGCCAAAATACTCATCAAGACTGTAATTTTCTTATTGCAATGTGAAATTTGAGTTTTCAAGCATTCTGCATTTTTCTGAGGCATGGTTATCTTGTAGGAAATTGTTGCAACTTTACTCCATTCAAGCAAGAGTTCAGGTCACTAGGAAAGAATCTACATGCTTTACTTGAGCTTTATTCATCTATCATTCTGGACCAAGGTATCTAAGACTCACCTAGCCCTTTCTTACATACTTTATACATTGAGTGAGCTTTAGGCATTTAATTCCCTGCAAATTGCCAGCTTTAACAGCATAGATTCTTTTTGGATCAGACCTGCAGGAATGAAATTCAAAAGAATTCTTTTATTTTGTGTCTAGCATTCAAAATGGTATAACCATCTTATATCCAACAGTTTCTTTCATTTTCCTCTGAAATGGAATTTGCTTCATGCTATTAAGTCAAAGGAAAAAGTCTTTGAGAATGTGTGACTGAGAAACAGGAAAATAAGGAAGTCACCAGACAGACATGGGGGTAGAGGCTGAGCTGAATGGAAACAACACATATATTCACACAAACATATTTTGCCTTAACAGATTAGCTCTGTTCTTAAAGCACCCAGTTAAGGTGGCCAGCTCTCAGCATCACAGGCAGCACTGGCATTTATGGCTTGATAAAGAGAACATCCCACTCCTGGGCAAGCAGGCTGCAGACTATAAGAAACACTGGATTTGTTCCAACATGGAGCAGAGGAGCAAAGCAATTAATCAATGGGACTACAATCCATGTTTAAATGGGAACAATCCATAGCATAGGGAAGCTGAATTGCTCAAAATGGAGCTACACAACAGTAGGTAAGAAGACTGAAGAAGACTTTGCAGTACAGTTCTCCTAGCACTTTGGTAGAATTCCTCCTTTTTTGCTTCAAAGAGAACTGGAACTGAAACCATATTCAGGTGGTAAAATCTATACAGAACCACTAATATAAACAGCAAACTACTTTATTTCAGCAGCTTACACACCAAGGGGGCAGTTTGCACCTCAGTGACCGAATATAACATTAATTTCTGTCTGACAAAAAAGATATATAGAGCAAGTCAAACATATTGAGTGGCACACTGCCCATAGCAAGAGTATTACTACTTCTCATTTTACAGGGCACAGAAGTATGCCAGGAGATGCTTTCATACAAATATGCAGCAACTACACGACAAAATATGGAGTTGATTAATAATCAGCAATTTTCATTCACCTGCAGGCTGTGATACTTGACATAATACTGTGAAAGGACTTGAAAACACAGGGTGCAGATTCCTCACTCCTTCTGTAAACAGGCTGTGGTAGTCAGGCATCTGTCTATGGGAGCATTGTGGTTTCTGACTACAGTAATAAAGCAGATCAGAATATGCTTTACAACTAACATATAATTTTCTAGTCTATAAAGCTGCTCATACCAAGAACCTGATCCTACTGCATTAACAATGAACATACTTGATAGCAGCCTGAGGAGAAAGTTATTTCAGAGGAAATTGGAAGTTCTGAAGTGTGAGGAACTGACAGATTGCTCTCTGAGCTCAAGTAAAACATTGCATTATGATGTGTGATATACTTCAGTTCTTTGTGAAGGGCACTTTATGGCTCAAGTTTTGTGTTGTTTTTCCACCATCCTGCAACCTCCTATACTTTTTCTCTTAAGTAACAAAGCAACAGGTTGATCAGAAACTCTATGCAAATACTTTTAACTCACATTTCTCACACAGCACATGAATTTTGAAATGCAAACCAGAAAGCTCTCATTTTCACTGAAAGGCTGGGGAAAAAAAATCCCAATATTTTAAGCCAACCAACAAGGGAGGGGCAGAACTTTGAGACTGACACTCTTTTACCAACTGCTCTCCAGAAGGGATAGTAACTTTACAACCTAGTATGCTAAAAAAGCAAATGGCTTAATTGTAATACTGTTCTAGTATATCTAAGTGAAAAAGAGAAAGCATCTAGTGAAAGCAGCTGAAATGCTACCAAATCTGTAGACTTTAATCTTGCTTGACAAGGAGAAATACTCACAAGTACTAATTTTGAAACAGATTTCTTTGGACACTATGTAAGATAACAACAATTTTTGGATGAAGAAACAACATTTTAGAGAATGCAGCAATCTGATTCCCCTACTGAGGTTAGTTTTACAAAAGATTGCTAAAGCAAGGAGATCAAAATACTAGTTTCCAAATGAACACATAAAAGGGAAAAGCCAAATTTGCTTTAGTCAACCTACCCATGCAGTAATTACCCTGGATTGAATTAGAGAACTAAAAGCCAAGACCCTCTTGTGACTACAATTACACACATATGAGGGCAGCACTTAAGGATTAGAGGAATAATTTTGTATGGCTACTTTCTTAATCATTAAGACCAACACAGTTCAATATAATTATCTATTTCATGATGAGGTGCACACTACACATACACCTCACAAGGATGGGCCAATTTCTTACTTTGTTACACAGACAGTGGTTAATGTGATCTAGACAAAAACATAAAAATTGGAACTTAAACTTACAGAAGAGCATACCAGGTTTTAAAATCAAAGTCCAGCTTATTAGAAAAAATAAATCACACAGAGGACTCCCAAATATCCGGATCTCCACATTATACAAGTTTTTGCCAAGTGTAGCTCACCTAGATATACTATAATTTTAGTGGAAGGAAACTGGTTTTAAAGGCTTTCTTAAAAAGTTCAGTACTTACTTAATGGCTTCACACATGTCCAGTCCCATTTTCACACAATTCTTGGCATGATTTTGAAGAGATATAGGTAGTCCAGAAACACAGTAATAGCAGTCACCTAAGATCTTAATCCTCATACATTCATTTTCCTGGAGGGAAAAAAGCAAGGTGAGCCAGTCACTTTGAATTTTAAATACATAATGAAGGGTTACTGTTGCAAAGACTGACTGACATGACATTAGCAAAGTTATTCTACAACAGCTTGTTTCAGTAGAGAAGGGCTGCTACAACAGAAATGCTGAGAGAGTTTAGTATGGTTGATCCCTTCACCAGTTATGATTCTTAATGGGCAAAAGCAGGAAGCAATTTCACTACAAAACATGTTCACACCTGAGAATAAAGGACTAACATGTCTTCAATCTAAATAAAGCCTTTTTGTTTGAAATACGAAGTCAAAAGACATAGTCTTCCACATTTACATCTATGAAGATGTACTATGAAATACTTCCAGAAGCTAGCAATCCTAGCAGTATTTCTATATTTTATACTCTAAGGCCATGTAAAGATTTTTATTTTTTAAAAACTGAAATTTAATTTTAATTTAATTTAATTTTTAAAATACTGGATAATAGTTTCTCAACAAATAAAAAACACAGGAAAATTTTATCTGTTCTGAGCTTTCTGATTTTACCTTCACACATGAAGTTTGATTTAATTTTTATAAAAAAATTACACCTAAATGGGCAGAAGAAAAATTTCTGATTCTATTTGATTTTTTTCCTTGAGGCTGTGGTCAGTGATTAAAATTGAGTTGATCAATATTGTCTCTCTTCAGACTCTTAAATGCTTTTTCTGAGACCAGAAAACTGAAAACTGACTAACACTTTTCTATCTTGAGTTTCTTAATCCTTGTTACTGCAAAATCTCTATTTAAAGAAGTGCTCATCTGCAATTAAGCTTTATTGGGCTTCATGACCTGTCTCTATTGAAGAGACAGATATCTATTGGAGAGCTGTCCTGGGTTTCACAGACTGTCACTCAGGCAGAGATGCACTCTTGCACTCAGACCTCAGCCAGATCAAATCCAGTCTTCCCACCTAAGTCTCAGAAATGCTGCACGAACCCCAAGAGGAAAGAAAAACCATTTTAAAGATGAGTTTCTCATTCAAATAAGAGCAGCAGCCCACAGGAACCCACCTTTGCAATCTGATCAAACTTGCCAAACAGCTCATTTAACATATGCACCAGCTCCCCTGGCGAGCAGTCACTGGCCAGGCGAGTGAATCCCACGATATCAGCGTACAGGATGCTGCAACAGAAATGAACAGCATCTTGGCCACAGCTTCCTGCTGCAGGACTCACATCCATCCAAAACCTGAAAGCAAGCACCCTGCTCTTCACAAGGATATGCCCACACCCAAAACAGCCACTGCTAAATGCAGAGCAATAAATACAACTACATTTATAGTGTATATTTAGTTATATATTTATGTATATATAGGTATATTTACCTTTATGGGTGTTGTGTTTATAGGTAATATATACCTATATGTACCTTTATAGGTGTTGTGTTTATAGCCAATATATACCTATATTTATCTTTGTAGGTATTACCTTCTCAGGTATAACCTTTATAGGCATATTTGTATGTATAGGTATTTATAAACATTCCATACCTCTGTTACAGTATTGAAAAAACAGAAATATTTTTCCATGTCACAAATCAGCAGTACAATAATAGCGATGTAATTGTTTCAAAGAGTGTTTGTGCTCACAAGAGAACATGAGCTTCCTCAAAAGTCCTGCAATATTGTTAATAATATCATTCAAACTTACTTGTCCAATTAAAAAAAAAACCCAAAAACCAAAACAAAACAAAGAAAGAAAGAAAGGAAAATCCAACCCCAAAACCAAACAAACAAATACAGGAAAAATATAAAGAAGAATGAATGTTTGAAATTAAAGCTATTTACTTTTCAAGCTGCTATAAATTTTTAATTAATAAATAATTAGATCTGTCAGCAGAATATTTTATCTCAGCTATTGTGCAAAATACATACGTGATACAGCTGCCTTTGTTTACATGATACAAATCCTGAGAAATTGTTCCAATTAAGAAAATTGGATTGCAAAATTCTGATTGCAAAATCAGAATCGTACCACTGACACAAATTATAATTTTGACTAATATACATGGAAGCAGGATTTGGTACTTCAACCTGAAAAATGAAGATATTATGAAAAAAAGCCTATTATTGTGTGGCTTTTTCTCAACAAATCCTTTGCATTAACACCTTTGTGGCTCTTCTGGAATAGTGCATTGTCAGCATTTGATCAAATTAAGGGATGCTACATATTAAGTTGCTGAAAAGCATATTTTAAAAAATATTTTCTTAATTCCTCCCAAAACTCTTTCTTTCAATTTTTTTTCTGAATGTTTTTGATAAATTTTATGACAGTACCATACCTTACATTGGTGTGCCTTTTGACATACAAATTGTGGAAGTTGTTGGTGTTTTCCAGCTGGCCTGCCTTTGGACCTTGTAACCTCTGAATGATCTCTGCTTTCATTTCCATGGCAATGTGAGCAGGCAGTAAAGAAAGTAGAAGACGCTCCTAAAATTACAAATGAAATGTGCAGAGTTCCTTTAAGGACAATAAAGTTAGTATGGCATCAATACTGTGCAGGGCACACCCTGCTGTCAATACTGCAGAACATTTCGATGAGGCTTGCACTCAGGCCTGGTACAAGCTCCAAAGTTAATCAGTTCCTTGAAGGATGTGACAGAGATATATACACATCTCAAAGTAATACCTGCCTTCTTCAAGGTCTTGTGTACATTAGAAAAAGCTTAAGCTAAGCTTAACATTTGATGAATTTATCTCCAGGAATCTTTTCAATATCTGAGCAAATGAAACAAGATTCACAAGACCAGTTCAGGGAAATGCAGTCTGATTCAAGCAGGAATAAGCTACTTTTTTTTTTTCCCATGCATTTTAAATGTTCTGCCATAATTTTAGGAGTTAGATGAAAATAAAATACAGACACAGAACATACTGAAAATGTCGAACTTTTGCAGAACATTTTGATAGGTGTTCTCTCCTTTAATATGCCATTTGACAATTTTTTTAAAATTAACCTAAAAGCATACGGAATATTTAAAAAAAACCCAAACTACACATTTTTCCTCATCATTTGGTATTAGGGTCTTCTTGTTCATTTGATATTACTTCTTTCAAAGCTCTCTGACACTCTCATTTTGCTCATTTTACCTGTGACAGCTTTAGACTGATCTCCTACTTTGGAAAACATATGAACAAGAACTCTGCAAAAAAAAAAAAAAATCCTTCTTGCTTTACCATATTCCATCTTGAAACTAAACAAGAATTCCCCATTTTCCCATAGGTAGACAGGAAAGACTCCTTCTGGCTAAGGATAAAAACTAGAAGTCTGAACCAGTGAAGAGGGGGAAGACATCTGAAAAAGCCCCTGACACAGTCAGAGAGAGAAACTGCTACACCAGAAAAGATGATGACCTCAAAATGTGCATGATCCTCAGGTGTTACTCAGAATGATTCATTCTCTTTGGTTCACAAGTATTTTTGCAGACTTTGCAGTTCTGTTCATGAAGGTACCAGAAGAAGTGTAGCCATTAATCCAATCCTCTGCCTGGGATAATTACTCCTGTTCAGGTCTATGACCTTGAGTAGAGCATGGCAAAAACAGGGCTATAGACTCTCCTAATATTTGCAGCAACCTTGGCTATCTATCTCTGTCAAGTATAATGAAAAATTCACATTCCTCACAGCATTTGTGCACTTGTAAGCAGAGCATTCAATTACTTGAGGCACTGTGAAACTGCTCCTGCACATATTTGGCAAAACTTTCTATTTCAGTGAATCAAGACAGAATCTTGCTTTACTGCTAATTAATATTGAACTAATAATTTATTTCTTAAATGCAAGATTAATTTAGAATGTTTAGGCATTTTAGCAAGTTCACATCCAAGAGACCAGTGTATTTTCATTGCTTATGTTTATTGGCAATGTTTCACTTCCACTGTTCCTTGGTAGAGGTGTTTTGCTAACTTGTAAATAATATCTGTACAACCAATCAATTTTTTTTTCATAATGAAAACTTGCTCTTCCAGGGTGCTCTTTATCTAACAGTACAGGATTGTTCAGACTTGCTAACAACTATAATTACACAGTTAATGAGAGGTGAGTACTCTTGGGTACAATTTTATATCACTATACTCTTTTTTTTATCATGGATAGTAAATGCAAGCTGGTTCACTATCTTCTGTTATGATTCCAGACACAAAGTGAGGCAGACATTCAATGTCCAGGCTACTGCCTATATCTTTGAAGCTCAGAAAGGCTGGCAAAAGGTCATAAAGCAACAAATGTTTTCAAGGAAGTAAGCAAAAAAAAAAACCAAGAGAAAAAGTTTTCATAGCAAGCACATAAAATCAACTACAAGCTGAAGAATCATATGAGGAAAAGGTAAACAGAATGCCCTCCTTTTGTAGGGGACGGGAGGAGAGATGGAATATTCACTCTTCTTTTTCTCTTTAGGCCAGCCCAATATTCCATTGTGTTTAAACAGCCTGATGAAGCTGTTCACCACACCAGAATTCCCTCCAAAGAATGTTCTCCTTCCTCCATTTTCACTGTAGAAAAGAGAGGTTTGCAGCCAGAGGTTGCTTCAGAGAGCTGCAATTGGTGAAGCACACTCTAGAACATTTTGCCATATCCAGCTGCACACACAGCCTTCAGCCACCCTCTCCATCCTGCAGCCTGCAAGCACTCACACTTCAGCCCTGACATTATCTCTTGTGTGACTGTTAATTTGAATTTCTTTCACTAGAAGACAGCTGTGAAAGAAGGTAAATCTCAACTACCCATGAACACTGTGGCTGGGCTGGTCAGCCAAAGATCCTAAGAAATGCAAAGCACATAAGTACACCTCTTCCTTCCTGTTTTGTCAGCTGTTGGCTCAAAGGAGCATAGTGGAAGGATCAAAACCACTTACTGATCACCACTTACCATGTGCTCACAGTGCACAAAGCTCTGCACTGAAATTCCTGCAGGAACAAGGCACACCACAAATCAAGACTGCTGCTTCTGCTGGGTTTATATTTGGTAATACATTCCATTCTGTACTATTCTCTCCAAAAGACAGAAAATCTACACATCAAAAACTAGTTGAACTGAGATACAAGACACTGACTTTTAGACAATGATCTTCCTTACTTTAGTAGACAGAGAAGCCACTCTCAGAGCTCTAGTCATTAAAAAAAAAAGGTGAAAGAATTCTGAATGCAGGTCAAGAGGTACCATTTAAAAGTCTTCAGACTGAAAATAAGAATACCTGCTTCTGGTGAAAGAGAAACTGCTGTGCTATGAAAATAATGAAAATATCCTCACAAATGTCCTTCCCTAGAATATTAACAACATGACCTTAAGAGCTCATACAGGGGATTGATGCACACAAGACTGTTTCCTGACTGTTCATGTTCCCTGGGACTGTGCTATCCTCTCAACCATTCCAGTCACTTCCAGCTGATACCTTTTAAGTCCTGGGCTAAAAGATGGAGGCCACTGTCTATACTGAATACAACATTAAAGTGCCTTTCAATGCTATAGGGCCAAGTACATTTTTCTTCTCCACCTTGACCCCACTAGAAGGATAGCAAGTAGGTATCCTCCCTGGGCTCTCCAGCTGAAGCTTTTCTGTGGAACATGTCAAACTGCTCTTTGAGCTCCTGTTCTCTCAATCTCTCACATCCAAGTTGATCTCTTTGTCAGAATTTTCCCTGAATCATACAGATGACTTTAGCAGTGATCCTTAGTTACACATCACTCCTCTAAGGCTTGACAAACTCTGGTTGTTTTCTTAGCTAGAATAAGTTGGCATAGCTCAGTTAAAAACATAGCACTGTGCTGTTTTCTGCAAGGTGGCAGTGGTGCCTGAGTATCTCACAAAATGCCATGCTGTTGTTCTGCAGCTAACAAGCAAAATATCCTCAAATAATAGGTACAAGTTATTTTTAGGAGTGCATGCTTCACAAATCAACCTATTCTTGGCCTGAGGCAATAATGCTTCAATTATTTGCTCATTCCCATTTTGATATGTAAATTAGCAATTTCAATCATTTGTGAAAGACTACACCCCTATCAATTCTTTACTGAGCATAAACATATGAATTTATAGATTTAAAGACCAAATATTTTCCATCTAGTCTGATCTCTTGAATAATATAGGTAACAGGATGTCATTAAGGAGAAACAAAGGTGGTCTGATGGGACTCACTGTATTAAAATCAACTTTGTGCCTTGCTGTCAATGGAGGGAAATTGTCCTTCAAGGCAATTCACAGAATCTAATACTGAAATTCTGAGGTAGCAATGCTCTTGTTCTCTCCCTGTTGCCAAAGGAGGGAACTGCAGGTCCAAATATTGGTCTTACTGGAAGAAATGTCCATCTTTGTTGTTAAACTTTTTCTGATACTCAAGAAGTCTCCAGAAAAACTATATACTCGTAGATCAGTAAAGGACTATAAGAATATTTTTGTCCCTGTAATCCCATATAGGGATATTTTTGTCCCTTCCAATGTCATTTAGGGCACTGAATATTGAATACTGCTTTTCTGTGTGCTGGATTTTGTTTTCAGATTCCTGTGGCATATATCTAATCATCTATTTAGAGAGTTTGACAAACCAGGTCAGTAAGGCAGCAGTAAGAGCTCAAGAAGCAATTAGCCTATGCATGCATCCTGCTTCACTTTTCACTTCAAAATTTAGAAATAAACACAACTAACATCAAATTTTCAGCTGCCCTTGAAATGTATAAAGAAATAACCTAAAAGAAATGAATTTTTCCTGATCAAAAATTGATGGAACAGTCAAGAAGCTGATAGAGATGGTGATCCAGAGGGTATTTGTCAAATTACCCTACTGTTAACCCAGACCTCATGATCATTCTGTAATATACACCTACAAAAATAAAGAATTGTTAATTGTTTTTTTAAAGTTAACTTGGACTTCTAAGAGGTGAGAAGATTCCTAAAAATTACATGCTATTATCTCCTCAAATTTAGCCTATGTTAATAACCTCCATCACATTTATTTGAGCTGAAGCAATAAACTGATTTAATTTATACACAACAAGAAAAGTATTCAATCTTGAATATAGGGACATCAAGAGATGGAGAATTCATCAACTTCTAGTGGTTAATCAGATGAACTGCTAAAAACTGTTAAAAATGTGCTACATAATTCTTACTTTGAAGCCTTGGCCCCACTATATCTTTCTCAGCTCAAGATTAATGTTCCTACTCTTATTCCTGTAAACACAGATAACTGTCTTTTTGATCAGGTAAACAGTTAGGTGTAAAAATCTCCTCCTAAGTATTTTCTACAGTCTCTTCTCAAAACCCTCAACAACCTTCAAGCATTTTTAAGGGTTTTTTGACACAAATCCTAACATTTTGTTCCAGTAAACAAAGACATATGTACATTTATTTCCCTCAGTATGTCCATGATTGACTCTGTGCAACCTTCTGCTGTAACATCCCTGGAGTTCCCTGTCTGCTGTTCCATGTCTCCCATTTTCTCCAAAATATCATACAAAGTTGCAGCCTTACAATATCCTAGCTATGGCCCATACTCTTTCAGAATCATGTCAGAAAGTTATTAAAAATTCTCTTGATTAATGCTGTTTCTAAAGTATCCAATATGAATATATTTATTATCAGAACAGTATTTACGTTTTCTGCAAAAGTTATTGTCTGTGAATGTCTTCACATACCTCCTAGATCATTAATAAAAAATATATAATAGCATAAAAATGAGAGGTGATTCTTGCACAACATGACACACACACCTTCATTGAACATCTCCACTGATAACTTCCAGTTACTCCACTCAAAATCCATTAGGCTGTGGTCTTTTGATGGGAAGTGTCAGTACTTTTATGCTGAGCATCACTGCATCAAATATCTTACTGAAATCTTTTGATTATGGAAAGTTACTTAACCCAAACCTGTACCCATTAAATACTATAAAACATTTTCATATTACTTGATTTCATACCAAATTGTTGAGTACATCACTCTGTTTCTTTCCAAATACAATCCCATCACAGCAGCACCTTCTATTTCATACTGATTATTTATACTTTTTCTATCTAGTGGCAACCCCTTACTTGGTTATGATGCCTTTTTTTCTTGTAATACTTCCAAAACACTTTTATTGGCTTTAACAAAACCAGACAAGGATCAAGGATTTTTTGTGACATCTAGAAATCTCCTACATATCACATCTTTCGTCATTTTGAACTTTTTTTTTAATTTTTAAATTGCTGCTTTTGCTTTTATTTGAGGTTAGTACAGGCATTATGACATAGATAACATCTCTTCTGATGAGAATTATGAACTCTTCTCTGTTCTCATCTGTTCTTCTAAATGCCACCCCCTCAGTTATCAACATTAATTTCTGATTTTTTTCGTTTCCCCCTTAGAAAATGAGTTTTCCCTCAAGCATAGCACCATAAGGCTTTTTGCTTTCATGACCCTTTTGGCGAAATTTCAAGTTTGGCAATGCCAGGAGCTGCACTAGCAATACCAGAAAATCAACAGACACACACGCAAGAGCACTGCCAGTGATTCAGTGTGGGGGACAGAAAGTGCATTTAAATTCACAGGCTCACCACATATTGGGCAAAGACAAATTCCTCCATGGAACCTAGGGGATGTTTAATGTTTATGCACAGATTCCAGTTTGCACATGCAGCCTGTTTATGACTAACTTTGCAAACGATGCTCACTACCCTTCAGAAATCGTGCCTACCCTGCGGCTGTTCAAGCCACGAGTCACCGAGCAGCAGCACAGTAACAGAGTAAAAGGGAGCACACCAACACACACAGCCAGAGCTGCTCAACTAACTGGCAGAATTACAAGGCTTCTTTCAGTCTGATCCCCTCAATTCTTCCTTTAAGTTTTATATATTTAAGAACCTATGAACAGACTGAAACAGCACTTTGCAAAGAATCGGTTTGAAGAGAGTAACATGTTTATTACTATATCAGTCTTTAATAATGGTGAAGTATTATAGTCCTGGCAATTGCTTAATACCATTATTTTAAACAATAAAGTCTTTAACTCTGGTACTTGATCAGAAGAATTTTGTTATTTTTTCAATAGAAATTAAGAAAACTAAGCTCATCTCTCTTTTTACGTATTTTCCTTCTTCCAAACCATCTATGAGACATGTCAGGGAAAATATTCATCAGTACTGCTTGAAAGGTATCTATGCAGCCCTTTTTCAAAGACCAAAGTTTCCTGTTCATCTGCCCTGTGGTTAAAAGCACCAAATCCAAAGCAAAACCAAAAGCATTTCAAAGGCACAGCTCTGCATTTAAGTTAGAAGATCACATCTGAAGCACATTGACAGCATCACTCTTCCATGGCCTTCTAGATAGCATGTAACTCATAGTTTTTACCTTTGACATTGCCTCCAGTGTTTTAGCATCTGCTTACAGATTGCCAAGTGAATCAAGAATGGATTTCTTTCTGTATTTCACTGGTGATTTGCTAGTATTTTATTGGATAGACTACAGATGGCATACAATTGAGTGATCAAATGTTACTCACCACACAGAATAAAGACCAAAATGAAGAATCAGGCACCCAGCTGCACTTATCAGGAGCTCATAAACACTTAAAAGTGGGTCAGACATAGTGAGAAGCAGGGCCACACAGCAACATAAATGAATCAAAAAGTCAATCTCTGTATTAGATTAGTCAAGAGTAGAAGTAGCTAAACATGGTTTTGGCCCATACAATGGCCAGTTTAAACAGAGATAAAAGTTTATTCAAGTAGAAGTAAGAGTTCTTTTCACCTATAAATTAATGAAAAGCAAACCTACAGTAAGGAGCTGTTCTACTTCCTGTGAAACAGTGATGATAAATTTTAATGTTGCAAGCTGTATATTTTAACACCTCTTTTCTGAGCACCACTATTTATTCAACAGCTCACTTCCTAGCCTTGAGGAGAGGAGGCTGACTCACACTAGGTGGAAATCAAAGAACAGGCAGATGTCTGGAGGGTATATGCTGTTACTGCATTCATAAAGCAGACCTTTTGTTTCCTTACCATGGCCAAATAAAAGGGAACAAGAATGGTTTGCATTATATTTCCATCTCAGGAATGACAGGTTCTTGTAGAAATCTCCCAATTGTTCTTTAATGATTATATTCAGCAGCTTCTAAAGATAGAAAGTTTTCAATGAAAAACTTTCCTCCTCCTGAAAAAAAAAACCTAATATAAACACAATTTTGAAAATCAGTTCTCTTTGAGAAATTTAATCAGGGGAAAAAAGCAACAACTTACTGTAGGGCAGATATATGCTAAACTAGTATTTAATACTCATTACTAGGCCTAACCACGAAACAAAATTTAGCATAAATCATAGCAAGTGTTAAAGCTTTCAGAATCAGCCTGGTTTTATTTTCTAAACATTTTCTGAATTTTCTTCTACGCATTTTATTTTCTGAACATTTTCCACATTAGCATGTGTGCAATTTTGGAAGTGTTTTCTATAGTATGTTCCAGAGATGTAACTTTGCACACAGGAACTCAGACTTCATCACAGGAAGACAGGAATGGGAACTACCAGACCTTCCAGTGCCTTGTCACCTAGGAGAAGCCTGTCCTCCTGGGACACTCTGTGTGCAACACATTGAGAAAATTGGAATCCTAGAAACGCAACTGAGAAAAATTAGATCTGCAGGAGGAAGTCACAGAAGTAGGAAATGCCCAGGAGAGGGTGCTGTCCATGATTCTGTACAGAGCCACCAGGTCCTTAGCTCCTGGCTGGAAGGAGGCACCTTAATGTGCTCAGAACTCTGTTGTGGGCAAAACAGTCTGCAGTCAGCTCATTCTAATAGAATTAATTTACTGTAAACAAAAACAAACCTCTCACTGCTGATTGCAGTTTAAAAAAAAAAAAAAAAAAAAGACAGAAGACGAAGATAAACACAGAGACAGACGCTTACACAACCATCCATCCTCCACACTCCCTGGTCTCAGTTTTCCCTATTTTTGCAGAGCATTATGCTCTGTCCATCAGAATTCCTGTGCTAGGCAGGAGGCTGAGATGTGTGATAGTTTCTTTCTGTCACTGTTTGCTGCTCTGTGATTAAAGATCCCTGCTGCCCTTCTCCAATCTCCGATCCAGCCTCCAGCACTGATGGCCTGCAGTGCCCTCTGGTGTGTCCTGCTCCAGCATGGATTGTCCATGTGCCCCTCAGAGGTCAGGGTACCTTACCTGGGTGGACAGAGCAGCTTGTTCCAGCCCCCAGGGGCTGCCTGTGTCCTTCTGGACTCTGTTTGGGCAGGGGCACCTTTGGTTAGGTAACATTTAAAGCCCAATGGGTAGGATTTTGTTCACAAAGCAGGCTTTTTCCATGACTGCTTCATGTGCCCCAGGGTAGGCTGGAGGCAGCTTTGGCAGACAAGAAGTGACTCACAGTGACACCTGTGGCCACCAACACAGCTCCAGACAAAGCCACAGTGGCCAGTGGCAGAAACAGAGGCCAGCTCCAGAGGTTTTCAAGCTTTAACAGGAGATCCACAGGTTAAACAGTGATCTCCATGTGCAGCCCTTCATCAAAACAGCCCTTTGTGATAATGAGACCTCAAGTCACTTCCCATCCCCACAGAGAAATGCTTATCAGTGAGCATGAGGTTATTTTGGAGGTAGAGCCCTAGCAGCCTTTTCAGGTGCAACTAATTTGCTCCAAAATGAAACCATTTAAAAATCACTCAAGCAAGTACTGTATTTCCTGTTTCTGCAGTGTTCCAGATGAATTCCCTAGTCTCCAGGCTCCTGCACAAAGGCTGCTCTGCTTCCTCTTTCCCTCTCCTGGGAGACATTTGGCAAATGTCCTTCAGCACAGTAAAAGATGAGGGTCCTGTTTGTCTCCTTGAGGGATTAGGTCTTAGTTCTTGGTCTCATATATTGAAGGGTTTAAAATAGGTCTAATTCTTACCAATTCCATGTTCTATGTCTATTGTTTTGGAATCCTGGTTTACACACTGGCACCTGCACATTTGTACATGTGAAGACACATCCTGGAAAAAGCAATACCATAGCTGCAGCTGATTGATTTTGGCAGTGTTATTTGTAGTGGCAGATATGCTGTGGATTAATCAAATCTATTCTATGATTACTGCACTTAAATAGCTTCCAAACTTTTTAGAAATTTGGGAGTAGTTTGTGACTTCTTTACCCAACAGTGGTTTTGGTTATTTCCAGCATACATCGTCAATATACTCCATGCCATTATGTAATTTGATTAATTTTGAAATGCTGCATTTTAAACATGGATTGACAGATATATCAATCAGAAAAAAAATATGTTGACAATTAGTATTTTGCTGCTGTTCAAAGAGATAAAATTAAAAGAAACTACAAGGTAATACATATTAACTGATAAAATTTTACCATGTAGTTCACAGTATCATAATTTATTATTCAACACTGAAACCTCAGCACACAGGCACCTAATACCAACTGTTTAAGCTACAGAAACCATAGTTCCTAGAAAGGAAGAAAGAATACAAAATGTACATCTATAGTGTAACAAGACATTTATTTTCACATTTAGTTCCTGCTCCAGTCCTCTTGGTGAATTATTTACTGCTTAAAAACTCTTTCTGTATGATATTAGCAAGAGTTATAGATTATGTACTTTCTTTATAGACTGCCAGTGCTGCTCCCACCATTTACATTATGTATCTTTGAAGAAAGCAGTAAAATATGAGACTACTATATGTTTTCAGCCACATATTTTAAGAAACAATATAAAATATTCTTTTTGATTTTGTTAGCAGACTCTTGTTATTAATAAGCATGAGGAAGGTAATTTCTTTTTCAATCCTGAGTCCAAGGTGCACTTCAAAATAGATTCCTCCCCACAGAGCCTGATAGCCGTCCTTAGCAGCACTGGCACTGCCAGCTACATTCAAATAATGATTCCTTCCAAGAAACCACAAAACATGTGCTCAATACACAGATGTGCTCTGGTGAATCAGGGCCATCCTACATATTCTGTTTGGGTCATTGCAGAACTTGCTGGTTTGCAGTTTGCAATATCAGTATTTAAAAAAAACCTGCTTCTTTGTTGTTTGTTTGTTTGTTTGTTTTTCTTCCCAAGGAGTGTGATCAGAAGGGAATGCTTCACTCTAAGTCAGGTGGGTCCATCTAAAAGAGAGTCACTTAGAACTGCAGCAAAAAGAACCTTTCAGAAGACTGGATGGAGCAATTAGGGAAAAAAACATGAAGAAGTGAGATATTACTCTGCTGCAGTGCACCCAACTTCAGCATTTCCCATTTTCTTGGACAGGAATATTTCCTAGAGATTCTGATGGGACTTGCTGAGGTTATTTCAATGATGGAAGCCACTACAAGCTGAAGGGCTTTCCAGAAGAAGGCCATAGGAAAGTCTGCCCTGGAAGGACTCAATATGAGATTTATTTTCAAGTTTGGTATTTTCTCTGTTTCATCAGCAATTCTGAGCTTTCCTTGGCTGAAGAGAAAAGCTATTCTAACTTGTTCTAAGTAACTTTGCTGTAAATGAAACTTTTGGGTTTTTTTGAGACTGGCAGCTGTTCCATCCAAGGACCTATGAGTCATGCTTTGTCATACCAAGTGTGGTTTAAAGTTTGAACAATCTCTCTCAGTGCTCCAGCAGGTGAAGCCTTTTCAGCTGTGCCTACTCCTGTATGGACTGCAGCCTATGCAGTGAGCAAATTCTATAAACTATTTGGGAGGAAAATGTTGTTGTGTACTTGGCTGATTGAAGAGAAACTTCCATTGCAGAAGCTCATCCCTTAACTCCTAACTGCTATTCAAAAGACACCACACTTAGAGAAGACAATCATTATTTAATGTTTGACAGATCAAGGTCTGCATCTTATGTGTCTGCTATTCTCCCATATTAGTTTCCTTTTGCAGTTTCCAAGGAAGCCCAGTTCTTTGGTCTGAGGCTGTATGCTGAAATACTGACAGCTGCTTCAGAGCAAGAGCTCAGTCTTTCTTGCAAAAACCAACAGCTCTCCAGAGGGCAAAATTCACTGGATTCAGGGCAGAAATACCTATCTAGACCAGTTACCCTGCATCTTCCAGCACAACTTATTCAAATTTTGTTTTTCTCTCAACACTAAGGGAAAGGTGCCATTTTGATAACAAGTTCTGCTGGTTTCAGCTAACTTTCCTCATCTATAGGTTCACACTTGCATTATTCAGGTGCTTGTTTCTAGTATCTAACAGAAACACATTGAAAGGACAGCTCCCCAGTGTACAGTGGTATGTGGTACAGAAATACAACAGTATATGCTCAACAGCATTTTCATGCCTCTGCTCCCAGTGTAGAAGGGAGTAAACAGAAAGGAACAAAATATGGCCCAGCAAGAACTGAAAGACCAGCAATAAATCATATTTCTTCAGTGTGACAAAGGAGACAGAAAAATAGCTGTGCCAGATGCCCAGATTTAAAATGCCTTCAATTACCTAAATCTGATGGTTTTGCTTTCTTTTTTTTTTTAAATCTTCAACAAGAATATTTTGGGCTACACCAGAAGCTGGAGCCCAGTCTACACTGCAAGATGGAATAGTAAAAAGAGTGGCTACTTGCAAATACTAGACAGAAACACTTTTATGAAGAAGCAAGGAAGATGCCTGCTATTTATTTCATACTAACAATTGGATCTACCCTCAATATACATGTTATTTCATAAATAAATCTATCTGGTTATATTAAAGTGAGAAAAGAAAGCCCTGTAAATCTGCCCCTTATGAATAACAGTAAGATTACTCCTTGACACTTCTTTTCATCTCTTAGAATTGTACATAAACTACTGTCTGTGTACCTGCATACTCAGGCTTTATTTTATACAAGAACAGGATCTAAAAATACCTTATAAAACAAAGCAAATTTATTTACAGATCTCCTTTGGGCAGCATAAAGCTCACTGTAAAAGCTGACAGATCTTCACACTGTGTTGAACTGTGTGATACTATAGCACTTCTGTGAATAACAGTCTGAAGACTGATGGGACATGCTTCAACAACAAATTATTGTTTCTGGGACTTGTAGATATTTTATGGTTGATAAGCAAATTTCACTGAAACATTTAGGTTTCAGAGCAATGCAGAAAGCTACTTAAAAAAATCTGATCCTGAAACAAAACTGAAGGGACATGAGTGACTTCTAAAAAAACCCAACATTTAAAAAAATTCTCAATGGGCATAAGTAATAAAATTTTAAATCTTTCATCATGTAAAGATATGTGTCCTGAACCATGCCTGCTTAGTTTCTCCAAGACCATTTTGTGAGGGAACTTGTCTTCCAGAAATCAAGGCAGCCTGTTAAAGTGGATCATTCTCACTTACAAAATTTGAAAAGTTCAGAGATTTTTTTTCTTTTCCTCTACAAAAGTGTCTTGACTTTTATTTCATCTATCACCCTCAACCAAATCTTACATTCTACTTCCACACTAATGTGCCCACACAGACACTGAGTTTCTCAGTCATTAGTCCTCTGGTGTCCCTTGGAGCTCTGCAAAAATTGGTGTCACAGTTGCCTCCCTCTTGTCCTGAGCACAACTCTGGGTGACAGACTCCATTTGAGAGGTGACAGCAGCATTTCAGTTCTTTTATCCCTGAGCTTCTTTAGGTCTCTCTGCTGAATACATAGACATGAGGATTCATTACCACTTATTTTATTTTATCTATTCCTTGACCTCTCCTCCTCAGGCTTCAACTTGAGATAACTGTTGCAATTAGTCTTCCATAAGTGCAGAAAATCCCTTTCCTTCACAATGAGCATGGAAGCATTAAAAAAAGTATTCAGTAGATTTACTATGGGGAATCACATGGCATAATTCTGGATATTAACTTACTCTGAAAAAGATAAATCAGGTAATTTCTGCACAGTTCAAAAAATGCTAAGTGTTTCTAGCAACTGCTAAACTTACAGTAAAATTTGTCTTCTCAATGTCAATTTAATTTTTCAAAAAGATAATTTTTAATTTTTTTTTTTTAGTATTCCCTTTCAACTAAGCAAAATTTCAGATGCTTTTGTATTTATTTAAAATTACATACTATCCATTTTCACACATGTTAATGAAGAATTAAACATTAGGAAAGGATTAAATTGAATTAATGCCTTTCTATTACTTTTTAGGTTTTTTGAGTTTTTTAAAACTGGCCCAGAACATACTTAATGAACACTTTGCTTTCAGTGGTGGAGAGAAAGTAGCTTTCTTATGACTGATTTTTAACATTTTAATGAATTTCCAAGGAAACAAAGCGGGAAAGCTACACAACACAGTCATCCTTTAAAACATTTACTATTTCTTTTTTTATGTATTCCTTACCAATGGGTACTTGAATGCACCCAAGATGACTCACAAAAGTTACCTGCAAGAGTAGGTAACTTTAGTGTGTTTCTGAGTGAGTGCCTAACTATTGCTTCTATTTGTACCATATACAATTAAATAGTGTACACCAACTTACTAGTTCAAAGGGCACAGGTATGACAGAATGTCTCAAATTTGTATTTTTCCAAATTCTTAAACTCACCTGCATAATAAAGCTAAAATTAAATCAAAACACGAAATAACAAAATCCTGCCATGTCATCTTCTCATTCTGATGCAATTAATTATAAAAATACTCTCTTTTATATCTATGTATCGATATATGAAAAAAAAAAAAAACCCTGTTCATTTCAATAATGCAGTGTATTTCAACAATGGATGTTACATATTCAAAATATCAGTTATCCTCCATCATTTAAGGCCAGATTGGATGAGACTCTGAGCTCCATGTCTAATGGAAAGCATCCCTGCCTGTGACAGGGTGCTTGGAAATATAAGATCCTTAAAGTCCCTTCAACTCAGATCATTCTATGGTTTTAAGTCTACTCTCTTTGAAAAAAGGAATTAACACCACAGCTCAACAGCTGAAAGGCTCAAATCTTCCTTTTGATAATAAAGAAAAATTGTGAGCAAATTCTCCTGCACAGATATCGCCCTGCATAGGGATATCAGGCACAAGACAAGATAGGAACATGTGGCAATGGGGATACAATGGCAACACTGCACCAGTTATGATTACCACAAAGTGCTGTGTACAGAGGGGTTACAGCTGTCCCTGCAGGGCTGTTTGTTAATCTGCTCAAGAGCACATCTTTCACTGAAGGGTAAACAGCCCTGCATCACTGTTAACACAGTTAGTGGCTCAGAAGAAGCTCTCACTGCACCTACCCTGCAGCTGATGCCAGAATGTTCCCAAAACCAAACCTATCTCACAAAATAAAAACCTCCTTAGAGTGTATTTTATTATTTTTTTAATATGTAGCTTTCCAGACTAAGAAACCAATTCATTCTGTACAGCTGGGCTAATTAATCACATGATCAACTCAAGCACACATTTCCATGGAATTAAAAACTTGCATCATTTATGTTATGTTATGTTATGTTATGTTATGTTATGTTATGTTATGTTATGTTATGTTATGTTATGTTATGTTATATTATATTATATTATATTATATTATATTATATTATATTTCAATCATATAATATATAATATAATATCATATCTATATCTCAAGCATATAATATCTTGATCTTATCATATCAGTCTTGTTTCCTTCCTGCTTCTTAAAAATGTTTCTTATTACTTACCCATGTAAACAGGTTGAAATTCCAGCATCCTTTAAGAAAAGACACACTACTGCAGTACTGCAAGTGAATCTGTGCATTTCTTGTCAACTAAAGTTAAACTTTTCAGTTACATTACCCTCTGTTTTTTTCTCCCAGTGAAAATGTGTTTCATTGCAGATAATTTCCTATCTATGCTTATGATCAAGAAAAGACAGAGGAGTTTTGCAATGGTTCTCTTTGAATCCAGCAGCAGTGCAGCTCTTCTCTAAAAAATGTAAAATACTAGACAAAGTCAGTGACTGAACCATATGCTGATCTTGTGCTGAATTTTTCATGAGTATTAAAAACCCCAAAATTGCTTGAGAACTCCACAGTAAATCTCTTTCCCAGAAAAGACAGTGCTAGAATGCCCTTTGAAGCAGGCACATGAGGACAAAGATGCTGCAAAAATGAGTATCAGTGGGTAGCTGGGGGAGCTCTGGTCATGTCCTTTCACAGACTAAATGTTTGGCCCATCCTTTACAGAGCAAAGGTGCCCAGTAACAGCCTTTCCAGATCTGAAACCACAGACTAAAAAGGTTTTGAAGTCTGCTGTGCATAAACATTATGTTCTTTTCCTCTTTGCCCCTGAACCACAGCTTTTAGTTAGGATTTAAATAGGGTTTTCTGAAAGTCTCAATCATTATCAATGTGGATTGCATATCTTCATGTTTTCAAATCTGAGAAGTATCACTGAACTGGATCAATTAATGATCAACCTGAAGCTTTCTGGAAAAAGGTTTGAGGCATCCACTATAATGCTCTGTCAGGATCAGTCATCTTCAGGAGCTTTGGGGACACCTTTGGAGGATAAAAATCTTTTGGTATATGCTGAATGCTATTAGGGCTTTTTTAATTTTATCAGTGATGTCAGTGAGCAGGACCACATTTTAATGTGATTTTGGGGGTTAAAAGGATATTGAATCTCCTCTGAAAACCTGCAATGTACATTCAATAGTGGTGTACATTCTGGCCAGTCCTTCAGCTCCCTCCATCCCAAGTTCAAGGCAGGTTCACCATATTTCTCATGGCTCTCCACAGTCCACAGTGTAACTGTCTAGTTGTCCTACCTCATGGATTACCTAAGATTCCAAAAGGGATGAAGTCCTTATGTATTTCCATAGCATGGAATTTATTTACCTGGTGACTGCAATTCTGAGTACTTAGTTTACTCCTACTGGCACAGAAAATAGTAGAATGCTTTTTCTGGAAATCACCATAAATTCTCACTATGACTAACAGACATTTATCACGTGGCTTCTACATTTTCACCATAATGTAGAAAAGTCTCTCTCTTTCTCAAAATGGATAGTTGTTTTCCTACACATATTCATACAACATGCAATCAAAATCTCCACAAGCATCAGGCTGACTTGATTCATTTTTTTAATAGTATGTCCCAGACAGTATAGCAGAAGCTTTGCAGATTTTACAGCTGCCTGCCTTTTACAGCATCCCAAACATGTGTGGTTCTGTTTAACTGTCATCAGAGTTTCCTGAGAATCACCTACTGCATTACAGGCATATTATACCACAGTTCTGCCACTCCCTTTTCAGTGCATCATCACCACACTTGTCAACCAATTCACCTTCAGACAGTCATATCTTTAAAATGCTAATGTATTCCATGCTGTGCAACAACGTGCTGCTGTCTTTTACTGGCTAGATGAAAACTTTAACTGAATGGAAAAAATTAGGAAGAAACTGTGGTGCAGTGATTTATGTGAGTAAGTTATAGTACATCTATTTATAGCATTACACAGCTTTTTAATGATAGTCTGTTGGCATAATTAAGAATCCTTGCACAGGGTTTGAACAAAAGCACAACAACAACAATAATATTTAATTGCATTTTATATGCAAAAATCAGTGGGGCTTCAGCTAAGAGCAATATGTTATCATATGCTACTGATTCTAAATTGGGTTGTGACATACTGTTTGCTCCTCAAACTCATTGAAGATGCACACATTAATTTACAAGAAATCCAGAAAATGCATATGGAAAAGAAAAATGAGGCCTACAGTTTACACAAAATGAGGAAAACAGAGAGAAACTTTATCATAGGACACACACAAGATAAGCAATCAACTCCAATTAGGAAGGCATATATTAAAAAAGTAACAAATTATTACATATAAAAGAAAGGTTTAACCTAAAAAGCTGGTATAAAAAGAAAACCAAAAGCTTGTGATTTTGATTATATTATCTTGCTAGAACAATGAAAACCTCAGAAATCCTTGGACAGATTTGCAAGTATTTGCATGTCACAATAACAGCATCAGGCACACTAACTTACCTTCTATTTTTATAACTCCTCTAACAAGCTGAACATATTTTTTCCCCTATGGTACCAGAAAACAAATGTTCCTTTTTACTGTGTGGTGTCTGTGGAAGAATACATTTTAAAATAACCTGGAAGAATAACTTAAAAGGCAGAAAGATTACTGGTGCAATTTTTTTATTTTTTTATTTTTTTTGTAAATACGGAGAGAAAATATCAATTTAAAATTACATTCTTCACAGACAGGTTTTGCCCAGCAATCCATACACTACACAATCAGTGATGAAGAGTTACTCCCCTGGAGGAAACCCCTTGACTGTGGGTGTGCTTTTAAAGAGTTTTTCTCCAGTGTGGAGAGTGTTACAGCTGCACATAATGTCTGTGAGCACAAGGCCTTTCTCTTAATTACGTAAAAAAAGACGTGCAGCCACAGTTGCTGCAGCATTATCAGCCCTGGGCTGCCTGAGGGTTCCCTTCAATGCTGTAAAGGGCATTATTAAAGGTACCTGTGACAGACTGACTCACAAACAAAACCAGATGTGACCTATAAAGCAAGGGGAATTTAACAAGACCTATTTATAACATTATTTTCCCTCTGTCCTCTCACATTGGAAAGACCACAGTAGCCAGTATAGCTCAGAATTGGGAAGGGAGGCAGGTGTCAGGATCTACTCTGGCTAGAGCATTTCTAAAGGGTCAAATACATGTAAATGGAGAAAGACATCCTTCCAAACCTGACGCTCCTTTCAAATACTAGGAATAGAGAAGAGCGGGAAATTATTATAAAACATGAAAAACAAAGTTCTGGAGAAACAACTCTCCCTGAGCAACAGAAAGAAAGGATTTTTCTTCTCAAGGAGTTTAACACAGAGTTGGATGGGCCAAAGGAAGATTGAAAAATAAAACAACTATGTAACTTTATGTTACATAAAAAAGAGGAGATTGGGAAGGAAGTGAAGGAGTGGAGTTGAGCTGGGAAAGGTGGGAGGAAAGATGTGGCTTTATTATCTGTCTCTTTTGCTTCAACCAGCCAAAACTATGTTATTGAGAGGAGATTAAATATGTTTTTCCCACAGTGGTCATAAGTAAATGATTTCCCTGTCTGGGTCTATGGGCTTTCCCATTCTTGGGTTTTTTCCCCCTATTTTCTCCCTTTTTCCTGCTGGGGCTGGGGGGCAGTGAGTGAGTAGCTCAGTAAATGTTTGGCTGTGGGCCATGGCTAAACCACCTCAGCATCACACTTTTCCCTAAATACTACAGGAAACTTCCTATTCAATGTTGAAAAAAAGGCTGGGATTGTTAGGTACCATTAGAACCTGAAAATTTATTATCCTGTGTAAAATCATCAGTACAGTAATTTTTTGTTATGTGCTAAAAGCAGAAAATTAAAAAAGGCTACACAAATTTAGTATTGTATTACTGCTTGAGCAGTCATATTTGTTGACCTAAAATGAGAAATCTGGTTACTATTGAACTTGAAAAACCCAATGAAAGTAGCAAGGAAGAAGAAACTTTAAAACAGGCATGCAGTAATCTGAGCTCTGAGACTATCTGAGTCTGACTGAAGCAGTCATGAAATAAAACTATGCAGTCAATAACTAAAACAACCAAAAGGAATGATTTTTCACACCTTATGCAGTTGAGTTGAAAAAGTGTGCCATGGGATTTGTGGATATCAAAATTGGTAAAATGCAACATCAGCTCTGGTTTATTAGGTAACTGGGTCACACATTTTCTTGCACTCAGATACATCACTGGGGAAGCATATGACTAAGATTATCTATTCCACTTTTTCATAGGCATACACTTTTGTTTTGTTTTTTTCTCCCTGTTTTAACCACACAGGGATGCTCACAGACAACGTTCAGCAATAAATCAAGGCTTACTTACAGGACTTCTATGATTAGCTTAAAGAACTGAGAAGGAACTTAGCTTAAAAATTTTCCCCTAAGTAAGTAAGTAAGTAAGTAAGTAAGTAAGCTTATGCCTGCTGCAGCATGACCCACTACACACCATGGTTCATAAAAACCTTTACCCAGCCCATACCTGTGTGAATGGAACCTCCTGCTGCTGTTAAATTTGCCATAGATAAAGATACTCACATCTCCTCTCTCTCATATTTCATGAGCAGTTCCTCACACCCAAGGAGAGGCTGTGAATATTCAGTAGTTGGTTGGGACCTTATCTTTTGCATTTTAGTGTTTTCAAAATAGATTATCCTTTATGCAGAATATCTAGGGAGGAGTAGCAGGGAGGTTGTACATTTTTCATGTCTTTATGGAACAGCCATCTAAAAAATGGCACGTGGGGATAAGGATGCTGATTACATCCTGAACAGGACCTGCATATCAGATATTCACTAATATTTAAAAGCACTATTCTGATTAATCAAACAAAATACATAGGAGTAGGAGTCTAACTTCTATTTCTTCAAAGAGTAAATCAGTCAAAGTTTTCATAGGGCAAAAGGTCTCTGTGAAAGATTATACAGGAAATAAAATGTACTTTGAAAGAAGAGATATACATGAGAAATGTAAGATCTGTTCCAAGAGATGAAAGGAAGCATGGAAGAAGACAACTCTTTACTGGCAGAGAGAGACATGAAAGAAGGAAACTGAATGATATTTAAGAGTATAAAATTCCTTTTGAGATAATTTTAACAAGAACATCTGAGAAACACTAAGGATGCACAAATGCACATGAGAGGAAAAGAAATGCTCCTTGATGAAGTTATTTACAGGATGGTCTGGGGTACTCAAAGTGATGAATTTGGAAAAAGCTGCAATTCTCTGCTCCAACAGATTTCATTACTTAGTGTAAAATAGAAAATCCAATACAGTGGATATAAATAAAAGTACAGGAGAAAGGCAACAGTACCTTTATTAAAACACAGAGCAACCACAAATGCACGATAGCTGGAAGCAGAAGACTCTTACACAGTCAACAGAATAAGACTTTGAAAGAGCCTTCAAACACAACCAGTTGCAAAAAGAAAACACAACATGGTGTTCAGGAGGAGCCTGAAGTTACAAAAAGGCTGTGAGAATGTATTTTCTTGCAATTCCAGGGTACAAGATTCGAGGGATCTAGCAGACTTCCCAGTAATTGACTAAAGGGCATCAGTGTTGCAGCTATTTTGTCTTTTTTCTGAGATCAGTTTAATATCATACACAGACAGCTGGAATTATATTAGTAATATTTAAAATATGAAACCATTTTAAAATGCAGCTGTTCAAAGCACCAGGGGCAATTTTCTTTTCCTCACTTTGGAGGGAAAAAGATGGATACTACAGATTTATATTAGATTTTGGTTACAGCAAATAAGCAAAAATCACTTCTCTATTTCAATCAAGTGCATGGTGGCTTATGCAACTATGCTATAAAAGCAGGAAAACTGCTAGAAAGGAGTGCCCAAAGAGAAATTAAACCTTGGAGACAGTTCCAGTCCAGCACTGGTAGACAATGGAACTTATTTAATTAGGGATTCTATCCAGTAATGTGATTTTTAAACAAACTTTTGGAAATGCAAAGGTGAAAGGACAATAGCACCTTCTATTCCAACGTCCTCTGAAATGTCAAATTGTAGTTAAAAAACCCCAAAGTATTTAGCATTACAGAAAATCACCCAGACCAGCTGGAGAAAGTTAGACAATACAAAATATCAGAGGCCAAGAAAACATGTCCTACAAGCCACAGTGGAGGAAACTGGGCTTGTTTGCCTTACTTTGGCACCTGCTTTATCACTTCAGCAATAACTGAGAGGGGGCAATAGCCTTCAGGTGTACATAAGGTTCTAACAAAGAGGAAAGGAATGAACTTGATTTCTATCCAGTGCAATTCACAGGCCTAGGTCGAATTGTGGCTTATTAAATTGGGCAAAAGGAAAAATATTCCCCAAAGATAAAAGCAGAATGGAACATGTTATCTAGGAAAGGTACAGAAGCTGCAGATTTTGTAGAGACAGTTAAGACAGACACCTGCTGAGGATGCTTCAAACATTCTGGGTCCCACCCAGTATGCTGGTGTCCAAGCAAGAAGGATGAAGTCACCTCTTCATATCTGAGACTGAGTTTTCTATATTGTACTTTTTGTACAATACTTTCTAAAGTAGGAATAAAGCCTTCTATAAACTGTATTTTGAAAACAGATCTAGTTGGGTCTACCCTACACTTCCAATTCTGCTCATGAAAATTCTTTGCACGTTTCAGTTAGACATAAATTTTAAAAGGAACCAATTAAGTTCACAAAATAGGTTTCAGTAGATGCAAAAGGGGTGAATGTAAAAGTTGTAAATAGTTAAGCCTGTGGACTTTTGTTTCTCACTTCCCTTTTTCCTTTTCACTTCTTTTTGAATCTCTGCCATTTGAAAACACATTAAAACTGGAGGAGGAGGCCGGAAAGAATTCATTAGTGGTTCTGGTAAAGATGTAGAAAGCAAGTGTCAGGTTTTAGTGAAATAAGGAAATACAGGGAGAGGAAGTTCAGAGAAGGTGTTTACTGTCACCACTACCACAGTTTAAAAAAGTTAAATTTACATCAAGATGTCAAATTTACTTTCACCTATAATAATGCACAAAGCTTCATTTCAACCAGAACTACCTCAAGAACCAATGCAGCTGTAATTCATGGGTTTGTTTCCCTTAATGAGGCAATCAGACCTTTTTTTTTTTTCTAACAAGGGGACATTTGTCAACGATAATGAATGTTCATGTGATAATTTAGATTTATACAAACATATGATTTAGTGTTACACAACATTCTGGTTTAAAAATTAGCACAGTAGCACAGATTGAATGGCTTGCAATCGAACTTCCTGGCAGATTTCTAAATGCAATTTACTGAGAAACATATTTTTATGTCAAGTATTTTGTGTAGCAAGCCTGAGACATCACAAGTTTCCAGAAAGCTACTTGATAATTTTCAAGAACAAGTAAATGTAAAGATTTTAACAAAAAACCTATTTTTTTAACAAAAAGCCTCAACATCCCTACATGCTGAGAGCTCTGTGCACAGCCAAGCTGTAGGTGTGTGTATGCCCACACATCTGGGGTTGGACATGCACGTTTCAGCTCAAAGACTAATAGTATCACCATGCCCATACACCTCCCCTTCCACTCCCTATAAATTCACATTCCTCTCAATCTGAGAGACATTTTATTTAAAAGAAGCTTAAATATAATAAAACACGAAACATGGCTCTAAGAGTCAGCAAGGTACACAGGCTGTGAGCACCTTTGAGGGCTACACAGTTCAAGAAACCCTGCTTATTATTAAGTAGATTTTATTTCTCATTTCCTAAAGCATCCCCAGGTACAATTCTTACCAAAGCCTCAAAGTGAAATGGGATTACCTGAAGAGAAGCCTGATGACTTCAGTTTAATTTTCCTAACACCATCTCGGAGCACCAACAGGCTAATCCAACAACCACTCCAAATGGAAGGAATGGGTTTTTCTTCAAAAAGTCAAAGCTGTGGGTTGTGGTCCAGACTGACAAATTAGAAGGCACTGACATGACTGCAGTGCAGCTGCAATGCATCTCAGAGGGCTAAAACAGTAACAGCCCCAGCAGCTCCTAAGGGGAGGAGTGAGGAAACTCTATAAATTCTTTCATAGCAGGTCTTAGAATAAGTTGGTCTGGAACAGAACCAGCTGAGCTCCTAGAAGGTACCTGAGGGGGTTCTATACATGACATCTACCACTTGGTATGTGCTTTTGGTTGAAAGCACCTGGGAATAGTATATTTTGCAGAGTATATTTTGTACTTTCTCCTAATGGTTTGTCCTCCAGTGTGAAGCCTTTCAGATTCAGGAAATTGCTAAAGGGAGGTAAGGGTTTGGAGTGAAGAGGAAAGAAAGAGAATATTACAAAAGGAGAAAGGTAACTGATTTACAATCTGAAAAGAGCTGGAATTAATATTTTACTAGGACATGGACAAGGATATGAACTTCTAGAAAAGTCCAAATTAAGCAGATTCCCAAGAAGATTTTAAAGACAGTGACCACATCTTTCCATTATAAGATGAGCACAGCAAAGCAGGGGGAAGAACACAGTTACATGCAGGATTCAAATGTATCCAGCTTAAGTTGTTTAGTGTATGTACACTGCCAGTGTCAATGTCCATGTGAACAATCATTTAAAGAACCAAATGAATGAGGAGTGACATAAAGAAGATATTTAGAAGTGATACTATTGTTAACAAGGTTAGAAAAATATGTAACTTTTTGTGAGCAGAGCCACACAATGTATTTAAAACACCCAAAGAAAATTAATTCAGAATTAAAACTTCTGTTTACAATGTGGAGGCATTTGTGTTAGAAAGCAGTTCTGGAAAGAAGAGAGAGTTCATGGTACTTAACCCAATGAGCAGGATCTCCCAGCATGATGCTGCTGCTAACAAGGCCAATGTGTCCCAGAGACTTATAAGAAGAATTTTACAGACCTTTATCTCCTTAGGTGAACATAATTGACAACAGTGAGCTCAGATATGCTTTCTATAAAATGATACAAGAAATCACGAATTATTAAAAGGTCACATAAATGAACAAATGCCTGGGAAATCCTCATTAAAGAGAACCCTTTAAGATGTTTAAATCATTACAGTATTATAAAAATAGTTATGACATGCCTGAGCAATTCTGTATGTAAAAAACAAACAAACAAACAAAACCCCAAAAAGAAACCAGACCCAGGCCTCTAGATCATCAAAATCTGTGTGATCTATGTGTAGCTTCTGTAGACACAATATCCTGTAGTCCCTATCTGTAGAGAATAATATTTAATATGAAGAACTGAAAAAGACATAGCAAGGTTAGTAAGGACAAAGGGATCTAGTTGGACTTAAATAACTTTTATCTGGAAATAAAATGGCAATTTAAAAATGAGGCAATTAATTATGAGAATAATGAACAATTGAAAACTTTGGACTCGCTGTCAAAAGACATTCTCTTTCTAAAAAGAATGACTTTTCAGCTATTAATTTTAGTTTTTGTAAAGTGTCTGACAAAATTGCAGGTGCCATGACAAAAGTTAACATCTGCCTGCCAGCTATGTCTTTCTTCCAAATTATCAGGATATCTATGAAAATGTGGTACTTAGTGTCTGCTTAAACTGCACATTTTCCTCATAAAACAAGGCAGCATGACTCATCAGTTTATCTGAGTATGTTAGATGTAATAAATTGCTGCAGATCAACACACAGAGAAGCAGCTGAAATCTCATCTAGTTCACTGCAAAATGGTAAATGACCTTTTCTCACAATGAAGTCCCAAGGTAGGAAAAAAGATTACATGCAAGAACTGGAGTGTCTCTATTGATCTGTGAAGTAGACACTGGCACAAGGCATTTGCTAAGCCATTAATTTCAGAATTGTGGAAAATATGAGTGTGTCCATGTCGGTAACTAGACTCCCTATATTGGCATCTCTTCCCCTTACAGTGAAATACACATTCCCTGGAGTGAAAGGCATTTTGTAACATTTCAAAACATGGCAAAGCCTTATTTCTACATAAGGAGCCTCTCACAGCTCCTACAAACAATTTAGAATAATGGTTAGGAAAAGTGGTCATCTGTCAATAGTGTTTTGCTATAAATTTCAAGGTCATTTCCCAGATCCCTGAAAAAGCACTGGAATGGAAGTACACCACACTGGCCAGACCTCTGGACCTTTCCACAGTAGGAAACTGCAAAGCCTCCTCACTGCTCCATCTCTACAGGGAAGAAGCTCCCAAGCAACTTTTTAAGTAGTGAAGTGTTATGAAAGAATAACTCCAGAGATAGGAAAAAGATGCAGATTGCTAATGTAGTACATGATCCTTTGTTATGGCTTTTTGATCTACAGGTTCTGGTTGTGACACAAAACTTGAAATCAAAGTTTCAGTTGAGTCTTGGGGGGAAATTATTTTACTCCTGTTATTGTAGTATCATCATGGCTATTTAGTCTATTTCAAATTCCTCAGTGACTGGAACAGCCTGAACATAATGAAGTAACAAGAGGTATCTATTTGATTTTCAAATCACTCAACTTTTCTTAGCAAACACATATTCCTCTTGCAAAATTACTACTATTCTCATCAATAATTAGGAGCAAAAATAGCTAAATTATTCCTAGCATTACATTTCTGTAAGCAGAGTCAGTATGAGAAACTTGGAAAAAAATTCAGTAACACCTGATAGGAATTTTGTTGATTCAAAAAACATCCATTTGCAATTATAAAGTGACATTTACCTTTTCATTTCTTTCTATCTGAAACCATAGTATTCCTGTATGTCACAGTACTCTGTTATAGGAGAGACATTACAGAAAACCCGAGACTCACTGAAAAATTCTCTGATTTTTTAGCAGTGGTAGCAGTTGTCTGGTGGCCACATGCCTGTGGCCTCTCTACTTTGGCTTAGCTCTGGGAGTACCTAAGGCCAGACACTGTGGGACAAACAATCCCTCTGGGGTAACAGGACTGGGGGACAGCAGTGCACAGCCTTAACTGGAATAAAATTGAAGAGGAAGGGGGCTCAAACCACCAGTATTTACATCTTCCTAATGACCTCGAGACATCTTGCTGTGAAACCCCTGCTTTATGCTTTAGTAACACTGATATCACTAATTTCAGGATCCAGAGGGACACATGAAGCAAGTAACCTAAATCTTGTTTATGGACTAAAAGTAAACAAACCTGATAATGTACACACACAGATACATACATCTACAGCTAAGAATTTATTGTTAGTTTTCTTTTTTAGCATAACTGAAATCTTAACAGTCTAATGCAAGAATCAGTATTACTCCTGCTCTAATTATTAAGAAAAAAAAGAAAAAAGGAAAAAAAAAGAAAAAAATACTTCTATATCAACAAAGCAAAGTCCTAGTAGTAATAATACGGTTTAAATTGTTATGCATACATTTCTTAGCTTACAATCCTTTTTCTGGTAAAAGAGTCTCATGCTTTTATCTGTTCCTATGGCTCCTAATGTGGATGGGTTTCAGCCTGGCAGTGGTGGTGAAAGACTTTCAGTGGGCCATCAGCATCTGAAGCCCTTTCTGATGAGGAAAATGATGCTGAAGTTGATGCTGATGGTTACTCCTTCCTCAATCTAGGATCTCTTTGCAGTACTGTTTAGATACCTCACAACACACATTTATAGCTTGCTCTTTCTTTTCTGGTCTGCAAGTCTATGCTCTTGTTCTTTGTTCCCCCTAAAAACAGTTGTGTCCAGGTCCAGGTCTGTATTTCTTCAAATGGCCAGTGGTGACTGGTCACTTATAGATGTCTGTAGCTGTAGATCTGGAGTCTACAGTGCCAAGCCTGTGCACCATCTCCAGTCATCATGTGCATGTATTGCTCCCCACTGCATTCTGTGTGGTCATTTCTCAAGGCTTCTGCTATCATATCAGGTCTGCAATTTTCCACCTTATGTTACAGTTGTAAATATCTCATTCTTCACAGAGTATTGTTCATTACTATTATCTCTATCTATCTATCTATCTATCTATCTATCTAAAAATATATATTAAATTTATATATATATATATGTTTGTACTGTGTCATAAAAAAATAAAATTAATTACCTATAACCACCTTGTCATTAGAAATACTGCTGTTACAGCTAACTCAAGTAAAAATAAAGCTCCAGGAAGGTAAAAAAATTCAGAGAACCTTAACCCTGAGGCCTTGCAAACTCAGTACAAACCCATGGTAGTACTGTATTGTGGGGCTATGTGGTTACAGAAGACTGAGTGTAATACCAGGGGAAAAGGGGGATATACTTGAACATTTTTTGCATAACATTTTTAGCTATATTTTAGCTATATGCTTTTTTGTGTTAATTAGTGTGGACTGTGACTGTTATTACTATTGTAACTAATTTTTTGGGGGGTATTTTCATTAGATTGCTAAGACTTTAGTCTAAAGAGATTCTGAGCTCTGTATTTATCACATGTTCTCTTTTGCCCACAACAAGTATTGAAGCATAGGATCTGATACAGCTGGGACTTCAAAATCTCCCTGCTCACAGATTCCAGCACCTCTCCAAGTAGCCATTTCCAATGTTTATCCCTTATCTGCTTCCAGCCAGGATCTATCCTGTCACAGTTCAAACCTATTGCCTCTCATCCTTTCACTGTGTGCCTTTCAGAAAAATCTGACCACACCTTTTGTGTCAGCCCCTTTGCTACTAGGCAGGTGTTAGTTGTTCTCTCCAAGCCTTTTCTTCTCCAGGATAAACACCTTGAGTTCCCCAAGTCTCATCATCTGTCATGGCCAGCAGCACACTAAGTACCCCTGTAGCCCTTCAGTGAACCCTGTCCAGCTTCTATTTGCATGTTCTATTCCATCTTTCCCATGGTCCACCATGCAACATTCAACACTTCCTCAGAACAGGTTTTATTTCTAGTACTGATATGTCAATTAACAGAAAGGCACCACACGTGTATGCATGCAAACACTGCTGAAGTTAAAAATGGAGTCTAAAATCTGAAAGACCAACACTAGCTTTTGCTTTTCCTGTTTACTAGTCTTGAAGCTACAAGGAAAAGGAAAATGAGGAAGCTCTTAGAAAAACTATTGTATATTCATGAAAATATTAGCAGCTTGCCTTTTAAAATGCATTAATTAAGCTTGCAGGAATCCACATTTCATATATTAGTTCCAAATAATGTATTTCATTGTTTCTGTTCTTTACTAACAGCTGCAAGCCTCACAAATGTATGAGGCTTCTCTGTTTAGATTAATTTGAAAACAATTTTGAAATATTTCGGTTCCTTTAATGAATGGCATTGCTTCACCATGTGATTTCAGTGAAAAAAATCAAAATCCCACTCAATGATTTGAAACCTCATTCATTTTCATCTGCTACCTGAGTGTTGTTTCTAAAACCCTCATTAAACTGCCTCCTTCTCAAAGAGAGCATTTCAGAGAGCTCACTGAACACCAACACTTATGAACACCTCCTGCAATGTTGTAAGATCCTCTCAGTGTATATTCCTGTGTCTCATGATGCAAAGCCCCAGAAGAGAGAGAGGAGAGCAATTATTCTGCTGTCAGTGCTAAGATCTTGCACTCAGTGCTAGTGAGTCATTACCCCTACAAACTGTCAGCCAGACTTTTATCAGGGAGACAAATAACATTATGAGAGGCTATTTTAAATATGTATCTTGGAATAAGGCTGCACATTAAAAGGAGGTCAGAACAGTTCCACATTTCTCTTTTATAAGCACTGAAAAGACATAAAAGGTGTGTGAACACCACCAAAGTGGGCTTTGAAAATGCTCAACTGTGGCCCCTGCCCTGCTGGGAGGTGTCACCACCTGCAGCTTCCCATCCCTTTGGGAGCAGCCAGCCTTTGCTGTGCCCCAGCAGCAGAAATACACAGTGGTGTGGGTACAGTGTGTCCAGCCTGTACCCCAGTATACACACATCCCCCTACTTCACCAGATTCTAATGTACATTGGTCTCACTTGAAAACAATGGATCTGGGGTTTCTCTTGAGCTCTTTGGGATAATAGTTCAGTGGTATTTTAATATACTTATCTACTGATCTATCAAAATGGTGTTCTCAAAAAGGCTATTCAAAGACACACAAAAGAAGCCCCAATAAATGAAAAACAATAGCTGTCTACATTTGTATGAGCCTGCTCTCAAATAACACAAAAGAAAATTCACAGAATAATTTGAAACATAAATCGTGCATCTTTCAAAAACAATTACAAAATACATGATGCCCATGATCTGGAAAAATGTGCAAATTTGACCTGGAGCCCTAATCATTTAGAAGCACATCCTACACTCTGCACTTGTACAAAAGTACCTTATGTAAAGTAAATTAAAATAAATTAAATATTTTTCCTGTTACAGAGATGTAGAATCAAGGGTCATGCTACAACCTTTTACAGGCAAATAAAGCCCTCGATCAAAACCAATGGTTTTTAAAATGCACAGTGCTCCTACTGTTCCATTGTATCCCAGTTCTCTAAAAAGTCACCAATATGATTGGCTTGCTTCCTGAATACTAACAATGTGGATGTATCTTCTTGGCAAAACAAGCAGTGTTAAAAGACAGACTAAAGTATATCCACTTCTGAACTAATGTCTGCAAACAAAGATGTGTGTTATTCCTGGGGAAAAAAAAATCCACCTTAAGAAATGTATCCTCATTTTACCTTTACACATTTAAATATCTAATATTCCTAAGTGTGAGGTACATGTCTTCACTTTTTGTTTGGAAAAACCTTGACAGAGGTAAGGGATATATAAGGGGTTGAGGAGATAAGGGCCAAAGAAATCTATAGAAGATCTGAGGATCTAACGAGCTTTTTTGTGCTCACTGGAGGGCAAAAAGATCACTAACTTCCACAGAATACCTGAATTTTGTTCAATAAGAAATTGACCCATCTATTACTAATCCAGCCCTGCAATACACTACTTAGGGCTGTGTAGATGTCTTAACTCATTTGGTAGATTTATTCCTATCAAAACACAAACATGACAACACACACAAATATATATATATATATATATATATATATATATATATATATATATAATTATAAACAGTTTTCTTGATTATTCTAAAAGAACAACAACATTTATCAGTGAAAGGTGACTTTTGCTTCTTTCCATCTTGCTAGGCTACAGTGTTTTTCAAACACAAGTACTACAAACCCCAAAGAGGAAGAATCTGTCACAGAATCCCTGGTAGTTTTGCTTCTCTTCACTGTCAGATTCTCAATCATTTCTTCAAGACCTTCAGAAATGACAGTACACCAAAGCTACTTACTTATGTCTTTCCACAGAAACTAGTAACATTTAGCAAAATAATACACATTTGCAGAAAACTTTAGCTAGAACCATGTCTGCTGTAAGTACTGTCTTCTTACAAATATCATCCTAACTCCTTTGAATTCAGTGTCCAGTAACAAACCCCCCTGCTTCTTGCAGAAGAACCAGTGTGTTTCCTGTGCTTGGAGGGAAAAGACATCAATGGTAGAACCCCAGGCCCTTGCAACTGAGCTCAAAGTCCACACAATCCCTGCACACAGCTATGGAGGCAGAGGTGCAAACATAAATGACTGCACTTACAAACCTCTCCTGCAATAGCACCTTATGCAAGTTTTGCATCTAATCATCAAAACTTGCTTTTACTGTAAACTGTTCTCCTTAAGATTACTTGAAATGTTTTGCAGAAACTGCAGCCAGCATGCAACCCAAGTGCCCAGCAGAATGAGGAGAGCCCTCTGAACACACAACTTGTTAAAGTCCTGGTGTGGACTTTCCATTTCCTTTTTTTAAGAAAAATGTGTTGGTGATGGAACTTGAAACTCTTATTTCAAAAGGCAACAGACATTTGTGAGAAGGACATGACAATTAAGGTCAGATGGGATACACAAGGTGCACTCCAGCACTTTTTGTGACCACAGACACCTGTCATTGAAGACTATTCTCTGATCCTTTACAGCTAATAAAAGTTCAAGTCTTGGTGACCTCCAAAGCAAAATGCACCTATCTTCTTCATTACTTGATGAACTGATTTGTATTTCAAATTCTCTTAAATGAAGCACCTATCTGTCAGGATGATAGGCACTGCACAGAACTTGCAAAGAGAAAAAGATCTATATAAAGCAACCAGAGAATTCTTTTATTCAACTGCTGCAATAAATGACAGTATCATTATGCAATTTCCCTAGCCCTCTTAGCAAACCTGACCTCTAGAACTACATCACATGATTCATCAGTATTGTGGATTCAAATATTTTTCAAAAACAGTGCTGTAATATCTTCCTGCAGTGATTTGCAGCACTGATCTTGGGCATGAAGAACTGAAGATTCCCAGAAGCACATATGTACATCTCGCAGCTCATTCCACGAGGACAACAAAAGAGACTGTGTGCAAACAGGATCTATACAGCGTTTTTTACTGCATTATCTCTATAATATAATATTTTCATAGGACAAGTGAGAAGAAAACATACTTTAAAAAGAGAAATAACTGCAACACTTTCCTACAGTCAGATGGAAATTGTGCACAACCATGTTCAAAAGACTTTGTGCATTGCATGTACTTTAAGCAACTCAGTAACTGTTTTGCCATTAACAAGCTGGATTTTGTAGCAATAAATACGGGGACAGTGTGAAAACAGAAAAGCAGAGCCATAGATGGGTGCACTGTACCTGCTGCCTCTTCTCAAACTCGAGCTTGATGCGGGATTTGATGCAGTTGCACGTGTCCTGATAGGTCTGCTGCAGCGCCAGCTCCATCAGGTGCTTGTGGTACGCTCCCGCCAAGTTCCCGCAGATAAAAATTATTACATTTGCCAGTATCTAGGAGGATCAAAAAAAAAAAAGTGTCAGGGAATTTATATGAATGCATTAACAGAAATTAATCCTAGCTCGCAATGGAAGATTGCTGCAGTTATGTATTTGGCTTTTGTTTGTTTCCAGCCAAGGTTAACCTTTCAAAAAGCTTTTAAAATTAGTGGCAACATCCCAAGCAATAATAGAATCACAGAATCAGTTAGGCTGGATACTGTTTTAATTTAGGATTAAACAGGAATGAAAATGAACAACATGTTTGCCTCCTCAACAAGGTACATGTTTTCTGAAAAAAGAACTTCAGCTCATGTTAGAGCTCACTGCTGAGAATTAATTAGGTGGGATCATCACCTACTCATGTAAAACAATGGCTATGGCTCCTAACAGCAGAATTGAGAGCCATGTCATTGCTATGCTCTTTTAGCAACGTTTTCTTTTGCAGTGCCATATGATCAAGGGGTGAAAAGCTTCACCTACACACATGAAAAGCCTGACCTGCATTTTACCTTGGCCTGATGCACAGCTATCCATCAGTCAGCTATAAATAGTAACCTCAGTGGTAATAAACAGTGTTTAAGGAGCAAGATCTGACAACTAGCTACTAGAATATACTTTTTCTTACTACCAAAAAATTACATTTGCCTAAAACACAGAACTTAAAGGTTTAAGATTTAGGGGGTCACGCAGCATCAGATGCCTTCTGCAATCAATGACCCACAAACATGAAAAGTATGTTTGCTTAAAAAATCAAGACTTTTTTTGCACTTGACCTTTGAAAAGGACACAATATTGTGTGGTGATGCTAATACTTTTAACTGTACCCAGCTTATTGCTGCAAATAAAAGAAACACATTTATCCATTCTAGCTCACTCAGAGCAAAAGAAACACAGTAAAGTAATGAAGCCAATTCCTAATTCAATAATAAAAGTAATAATAAAGATAATATTAAATTGAAGTTGAGATACAGCTGCAGTCTGCTCAGAGCAGGTTTCTATTGTCTCTACTTGTAAGGCCCTAGTGTATCATATACCCTGGATTACAAGCACTCCATGATGTCGTAGTACTCGTGGTCTGGAAGAAAAGGAGGAAGAAAGGAGGCAAAAATTTTGTTAACTCTCCACAGCTAATCTAATAATGAATTTTATGATAGATTTCCCTGGTGATCATTCATGGTTTGGTGCACCTATGTACCAGGCAATCTTTTGTGAATAGCTAGTAGTGAAAGAGAGAGATTAGAAGAAAGTCCAACAGTGTGCTACAGTGGTTCAGAGAAAAAAAATATATTGTCCCGTTAACAGAAATCCATCTCCTTGTGGAATACATTTTATTCACAAAAAAATTCCCATGGAGTTTTAATGTTTCTTTCATAAATGGAAACTTTAAAATGTAAGATTTAAATATATGCTTTTATTTTCCTCACAAATTTTAACATCATTACATGCAATACTTGTTCCTTCATCTGTGACATTTCTGACATCTCACCTTTCATGGCTCCACAAGCTAAAAGCAGTAGCTATTCACCTTTACTGCAAAAATGATTGATGTTTTCCATTTGGTAGAACTTTCTTTCTTTCCTTAAAACTTTAAGATCATGGCATTATAACATTTCTAAAAGCAACATCTGTGTTCTTAAATTTTTCTAAAATAGCTAAATCTAAAAACAATGAGAAAAATCTACATATTTCACTTTCTCTGAAGAATTTCTGTTATGAAGTAGAGGAATAAAAAATAGTTTAAATCAAGCATTTCACAACAGCCAATCATCTAAAAAAAACCCCATGAACAGATGAGATCGTGGTGTACTGTAGAACACTTGACCTTAAAATATTTTATATTTCTTTGTAAATCGCAATTGCTCGACTCTGATGTCAGCAGACAGGGATTAGGGAACAAAGCTCTTGTGTGAAGGATCACAGTACAGAGGTAAAGGTCTTCCAACTGGCAATGGTTGCTGGGTTTTAAAATGAAATTATGAAGTAAGAAGCAGTGCCTGAAAATAAAGACTGCTGGGCATAGAAAATGCTGAGATACGTAGTAGGAAGGTTTAGTAACAAAATGATCACTAAATTGAGCTGAAATCCACAGTGTGCTGTCATAATCTCTAGGTAGATGTCACTGTTGAAAGTCTGCACACACACTTGTTAAATGAATTGTCCAGCTTCATAAAGCTATAGACCATTGAAAGCAAAACTTCAGGAATGTAATCAATCAAAAATTTTAAAAAATACACTGTAATGGGTAGATGGAGGAGTAAATTATGAGTATCATCTTCACAGCCATAGAAAAACAAATTACAGTTTTTTGAGTGAACTAGCTGAAGTGAGAAAATAGATGGAAACAAGTGACTGACAGGCAAGGCAGCTAATTAACCAGGCTTTTCAGATATTCAGTGGGGTAATTCAGCCCACATGAAGCTCTGCAATGGCTTCCAGTACCTGAATTAAGCTGTTCAAAGACAGCACAAGATATCTCAGCCATTGCCATACTTAGTGTAGATCTAACAAATAAATGTGTAAGTGAATATACAGGTAGAAACTGTGTTTAAAACACCCTTAATTCTTTAGGCTAACATGGAGTTTATTTGAAAGTGTGTCACTAAGGGATAAAACTTTAGAAAAATCAAGAAATGGGTGAAGTGGTTTCTAAACAGATTTTTTTTTGCCTGTATTTATTCTGGCTTGAGTGAATATTTCTGCTATTGAGGGAAATGCATCCTGCCAATAGAGTGTTCAGTAGGAAGTGCAATTAACATTACTAAACAAAATAAGCAACATTATATACTTCTTGCTGAATATCTCTCCCCTCTCAGGTCTGCATTTTCCTCTGAATTGCAGCACAGTTGCAACATATGAGCTGGACATGAGCTCCATTCCAGGTTTGTTCTAAAGTCTAATAGGCATTCTCCCAGAAGAGACAAGTTCAAAGTCTTCCTTAGTTCAAAAAATTAACTGATCTTCCCACTTCTTAAGCAAGTACTCTAATCAATATGCAATCATACAAAAGGTTTCTTCTGTTCAGGCACCTGAGAAGATGCCATGCTGTGAACACTACTTGTATCAAAGCTCCAAAGCTCTTGGAATGAAATCCTGAGTCAGCCCAGTCTTCTACCTTGTCATTTCTCTAGGGTAGAACTCTGCAGTGTCTTTTCACCCATTATTTTTCTTTCCCTCCTCATCCCTGCCTCCCCCCAACCCTATATGTGTATTAGATAATAAGAAAAGCTGTGGTGGATCTTCTGGTAAAAAAATTCTCCATCTTTCTGTGATAGCTCTGAAACTATGCAGATAAAACTGTAGCTGAGAACCTCGCTAGAGAATTCAGGAATCAATGACACAACATGGTTAGGGATTTCTCCCAGGAGAACAAGCCTGAGCTGTGGAAAAGAGCGTAAATAATGATGGTAACTCAAGAGCAGAAAAAGACAGTACTGCATGAACCTGGTTTATGTCCTTTACAAACAGGTACTGTATGACAAAAACCCCAAAAACCCACAGTATACATAAATTCTACTAAGCTCCCACTCAATTCACCATATGGAAACACTGAGCAGCACAGCAGAAGTTCCCATCCCTCTGTACAGCCAGAGTGGAGAAAGAGGCAGATCCATCTCATGGGCCATTTGCACCCCTTCAGATATACCCATTAACTGTACACTGTGCTCAAGTTTCTGTTCCATCAATGAATTAATTCCATGTCTACAGAAAGTGATCTAAATATGAGTCAGAAAAGGAACACCAAGATACCACCAGGAAGTATCTCTAATCACTTAAAGAACATAATCAGGGCTGATGTCTCCTCAGCCCATTCTGACCTACAGAAAACTCTGCATGCTTCCAGGCAATGGGGCAATTTTACATTCAAGCACAGGTATTTTTCAGTATCAGTGAATATCAAGCAATCAGATGTCTAGTGCTTCACTATCAAAAGAGACTGTATTTAAAAGCAAATGAAGGCAAATTTAAGTAGCTATGACTAATTTCTCAAGAGAGTACTACAGTTCACTGAGTTGTTAAAAAGAATGTAGTGCATCATATAGAAGCTCAGCTGATGAAAGGTGCCCACAAAGGTAAATGCATACAAAGAAGTACTATGGTATATAAAAATAGAATTATAACAGAGACTGCTGGTTCTGATTGAAGCATAAATAATTTGTTAAATATCTTAGAAACTGCTGTTCAAACACTGAATATAAAAATTAGAATTCTCCACAGATTTTCCCTGCATTGAAAGCTTCCAGTTTATGAGTTACTTTGCCACATTTCTCTCCTCTTAGATATTTTACATATCCTGCCCAAATACTTGCATGAAAAGAATTTTTTAACAACAAAACCAACACAAACTATTAACAATTTTTTCAATAGTTAAATTTCAGTTTTCTTCTGGAAAAGAAAGCTGAGGACATGTAAGCTGAGCGGTGGGCAAAATTTGCTATGATTTGTGATGTCTGCATGGAAATTAATGTGAGAAAAAAGAATTCTTATGTCATTGCCAAAGCTCAAATTCTTCAGCTCTGCAAAGATGAATCTTGTGTCTCTTCATTTGATCTTTCATCTGATGGTTTGTGGTGTGACTAGCCAAGTTATGGAACAAATCTGTGCTGCTTTGGAACCTGTAGGGCTTTAGACTCAGACATAATTCAGCGAAAAACAACGGGGTAAATGCTGGGTAGAACTGAAAAGTGGCATTTTACAGCTAAAGGCTTAGCCACCATGTAAATTAGCTATTCACTATGCCCAAAACAATATTTTAAGTAGATGTATTCAGAAGGTTCTCCAGCTATTCCATGCAAATCTCTGCCACGTGGAGCTCTGGCCAGTCATACAATGTTGCCTTTTTCTTCTTTCAGATTTCCAGACCTATGGAAGTCCAACATTTGAACACATTTCAGTGCCAACAGCATTTTTAGCTATGCCACAGCCCACATATAGGATGGCAAATTTGAAAATGGGAGATGTATTGCCATATGGCAACCTCTGTTTCAAAAACAAGGAGGGCAAAATTACAGGGCAAAAATTTTTGTAGCTGGCTTAAAACATGTCTATGCCTGGTGCCTGGTCAACCTGCTGTGAGAGAAAGTAACACCTGGCCTCTACCTGTACTTACTGAGACCACTAAATTGAGATCTTTATCATGAAAGCTCCTGTGTTTCATGAAGAAATGCAGCACTCTCTTAGATTTCTATTTCTCTTTTAGAGATGATGGTAAAAGTTTATGAATTCAAGTAATTCAGGTACAGAACATGACTGGCTGAAGGACAGAGAGATTATGGGCAACTGCATACTTAGTTCCTCATGAATTCGAAGTAAAAAATCAATTTCTTTAATCACTGCACAATTATTTTAATAGTTGGAAAGGTCAAAGATATTTAAATCATTAAATACTTCTGAAGGCCACAAAAAGAACACACTACAGATGAAGAGAAGAAACAGAAAGACCCAATATCCTCAGACCCTTTTTCTATATCAAGGAGAATGTCAAATGTTTTACAGCAAGGTAAGTAGAAAAAAAAGCTGCAATTTTGCAAAACCAACTCAATTAAAAGAAAAAACACAGCTAACCAAAAACCCCTTGAGTCTAAGACTTCCCAAAATAACTGAGAGTTAACAAAAAAGCAAAGATTTGGATTACTCAGTATCCCAGACGGTTCCATATTTTTAGTGCTAAAATAAATTGGGTGAAGAGTCCCTTTTTGGAAGGGGAATTGATGTCATTTTACAAGCCAGGGAGTTGTGATGTCTTCTAATTGGTATGTGTAATTCTCTCTGCAGCTTTTGCAATCAAAACATTAAGGACAGCAGCAGGATATTCCATTTTTGTAATACCTATGTTATTTGATGTGATTTTCTTTTTATCATTATTACAGACTGAACTTTCTCATAGCTCTGAGCTGTTCTGTGGAATGACTGGATTTATTTCCTTCAGCTCTGGGCATACACAGACCCCATCTATATGCCACTGTAGATAAAAAGAGACAATAAACTCTAAGCTCTTTAATCAAACCCAGGAAAAATAAACTGGAAACAAGAATCAGAGTTACGGTCCCTTTAGATCACTTCTGTGTAATACACATAATCAATACCATGGACTCTAATTAATGACTCTTCATATTTTGAATATAATTTTTTTTTGTTTAGCCAGAGGGAAACTAATGCTCTCTTCAGTGAGAAGGAATCAAGCAGCCACTGCACTCTCCTGCCTGCCTGCAGAGAGATCTTTTGTGCTCACATGGACCTCTGGGATAACTTCTTTTCTTTACTACTAAAACTGATCTTCAAATGTTCTCTCAAAAAGACTGAGATAAAATTTCAGCTTTTGGATCTCATGTAGGGGTAAGTATTAGTGTGCTAAAAGGAAAAAAAAAAAAAAAAAAAAAAAAAAAAAGACCATAAAATTAAAACAAAATAAAGAAACCCAAACCTAAAATCTATGGAGTACATCAATCTTTGGCATGCTACAGAAATAATCCTATGTCTGATCTTAAAATACCTTCAGATTTTCCAATAAATCTAGTTTCCTCTTAAAAAAAAAAACAACAAACAAAAAACCACCAAAACTAAAATCTCTGATATAAGTACATTTACAGGGCCAGCAATATGCTGCCAAGTTTAATGTGTAGCAGTAAATTTCTCCCTACTTGCCCTGATCAGAAGTACTAGGCTATCTCTCCTGCACTGTCTAGTAGCCTTCATGAAGTTTATTTCTTATTATTATCTAGCACACTTACTAAATTTCTCATATATCTCTAAACATTTCCCCTTCTGGCAAGTTTTAGAGAAGTTAATCAATAGGTTCAAAAGCTATCAGGAGAAGGAAAGACAAACAGATTAATGAACTTATAATCAATCACATATGTGCTCATTATTCATGTACTGATATGCCTAAACATCAAAAACTTAAAGTTGATTTCAGATTTCTCCCCTACTATAGTTTATACTGTATGTAAATGCACTGAATATTAATATGCTACATACTCTTAGTTATCAATATATACAGAAATTAAAATCAATGGAGACAGTTTAGAATTACACAGATAAATTAGAGTAGAAACATGTACTAAGTGTATTTTTTCTACTGCATTTCAAAAAGTTGGCAATAAATATGTGCTTTAATCTATTTGAGAAACATTTTGAAATGGTATTTTTTATGATCTCTATATGAAATTCTGAAATTCTGATTTATATAAGCATAAGTTTTTCACAGGTAATATTTTTGTCTATCAGTGTTCACAATGATCTGATAAACTTTTTAATTGGATAAGAATTATTAAGAATTTTTTCTGCTTTTCTGATGACTATGACAAACTTTAATCAAGCTCATTTTTCATAACCTGGCAGTCTGTGCTAGGAATCAGTGTCTTTGGCTATACAGTTCACAGAGAATGGTGTGGAGCAGAAGGAGGATAATGGTGTGTAAGTGATGATCTACAGAGTTGGATTAAATGGATTTCAGAATGTCCTCAGAGTTGGAGTTATTAATTATGACAATCTTATAAGTGTTTGTAATGTTTTTTAAAGAGCTTGGTTACCATTTTGAAATATGATAAGATCTCTAACCAGTATTTGGGTTAATTATTAATTGGAAGTCACCTAACAGGAAAATTTGCTCTCAGGAAACCTGAAAGTTCTATTTTCTGGTGTCAGGCAAATGCTGCCAAGAGTACACAAGGTGGGACAAAGAAAGTACTAAATTTGGGTTACATTCAGGAAGGAATAAAGACAATATTAAACCTCTTCATGTTGTTGGTGCCAATTAATTCCATATGTACATAAAACACATCATTTTTCTCTCCTTCATGCCACAAAACTGTCAAGGTGTCATTTGTCAGGTCAGGCTTTCTATTCTAAAGCCCTAGTGTGAAGCATCTTGGGACACCCTGAACAGTTTTTTTTCTAAATCACATGGTTTGTGGGAATATATTCTGAGTAACACCTTGAAAGTTAGCACAATACCTCCAATTCATAGAACAGAATCAGAGTCACAGAATCCTTATGGTTGGGAAAGACCTCTAAGATCATCAAGTCCAAACATTCACCCAGCAGTACCATGTTCACCACTAACCTCTGTCCCCAAGTGCCACACATTTTTTGAATACTCCCATGGATGATGATTCCCTGGGCAGCCTGTTTCAGTGCCTGGCCACCCTTACAGCAAAGCTGGTTTTCCCAATTTTAAATCACCTCCTGGCACAACTTGGTGCCATTCCCTGTTCTCCTTTTGGTTGTTTCTTGGGAGAAGAGACCCACACCCATCTGTTTAAAACCTCCTTTCAGGTAACTGTTTAAAGTGGAGAGGTCTCCCCTGAGCCTCCTTTGCTCCACCATTTTCTATTTATATCAGTATTAGTGACAGCCCCTGCAGAGCAGCATACACATAGGCACCTAAAATACTGCATGGTATTGCTAGGAATAGGCTAAACTAGCTGAGAGCAATGATTAAACAAATGGATTAAACAAATGTCCAGGGAAGAGAAATTTTCCACCCCTCCAGACTCTTCTGTTCCTTGTCTTTAAAAAGAACTACTTATCCACACACAGATCTTTCCTCTCAGTTCACCAAAAAGTTTTGACAAAGGACTCCTTCAAAGGCATGGAGCTGTCAATGAAATCAGCCTCATCTACATGTCTGTTGATGTTGATGTCAGATTCAAGGTACTTTTAAGGAAAGCCTACCTATTGCTCCTTCCAAAATAGAATGTTTATCTCATTCTCTATTCGTACAGCTTCATTTTTCACCTCATGAAGACGCTGAGTTAGAGACCTAAACTCTCCCTGACCCTTTCTAGAACCTTTTTTAAGTTTATTTTCACAATTTCAATCTTACCATCAACAGGAACCAGGACCTATTTCAGACCAACCTATACATGCTCTCCTTCATCCAGCCCTCCAAGAGGAATTTCATGAGAGATTTTCTTCAGTTTCTTCTTCACTGAACAGGCATACAGAAATTGTTTCTCTGTGGTAACCTTGTCATCCCTGATTATTTTTGTAACCTGGATGCCAAATGTCCTTACAGACTCTGAAAGTCCTTTTGTTACTCAAGTGCTGACACAAGGACCCAGCACGCAGGGAAGGGGAGATTGGTTTGGTTAAGTGCCATAGCTCTAGTTACTCTCTAAAAACAAATTACATACTTTTAGGTGTAGATTCTTCAAACTCCTATCTGACCAGTGAAACTGCATACAAAGGCATTTTGCAGCACTTTAGAAAAACACTTGCACAGATGAAATGTTTTAACTTTGGCTAATTAACTTTAGTGGTGCAAATAGATTCCAAAACTGCTGATAAAGCATGCTAATTAGCAGAATGAATAGCAGGAAAAAATTTCAACTACAACAGGCACAATTACAAGGTGGATTGAAATAGCTCCATAAGGTATTTTATAGCTAGATTACTGTGCATCTAAGGCAGATGTTATTTTAACTGAATTACAATTAAAACTGCTTGTGATTATGTAATACTCAAAGTTAAAAAAAAAAATATTTCCTTACTATCATTTTCTTGCTCATATTTTAATTAACACTTTCCTGTGTTCAAAATATTCTCTAGAGGTTTTTGCTTTGCGAATGAACCTACAAATTTTGTGCACCATACAAGAAGCAGCTGGTAGGTTATGATTGGAGGGAAGATTAAATACTAAATGACAAAGTTTTCCCTTCCAAAGATTGCATTTCAAAAATCAAGTGGATTTGATACTGTGAACATAAAGACAAACAGAAATCACTAAACTGGCAATAATGCCATTTCCATGACAGCCATGTCTAATACCTTCACCTCTGCCTTACTACCAGATTTTGCATTTAACACATTTCTTACAAATTCCTTTAAAGTTTGTATACTATATTTCTACATATTTTAGAAACAAAAAGCTGTGAAATATATCATGATGCTTTGCAAAAACTGGAAGGCTTTCCTATGTACCAGGAGAAGTTACTAATGATAGGAAGGAAGAATACAATTTCCAGATTATTACAGTTATATTGTATTTATTAATTTCTGACTTCATTCCCAAATGTGACTGAAATATTATTGGAACACTATGGATAAATTAAGAATAGTCAGATGAAAATACAATCTCTTTTTGTAAATTCTGATGCACATGTAGCAACAAAAATAAAAAAAAAATTCCCTTCTCTAATGCTTTTATTCTCCTGCCTGTCTTTATAAAAATGCTTGTTTTGAACCTGGCAAGTTCTAAGATAATAAAAAATTACATCCTAATTGCTCCTAAGCAGCAATATAAACAACGCAGAAAGTGCACATGACTTGTAGGATTTTTTTTCTGCATGGAATGACTATTTTTTATTCTGCACAAGAAAAATAATCCTGTATGAAAAGAAAATTCCTACTAAAACCTCATTAGTTTTGGTTGCTAATACAAGTCATCTTCTACAGCAAAGTAAGTTTCACCCTGCAACAAACCTACTTTTTAATAGTACAGTTATGAAGTAATGAAATCATTGAAGTTATGAAATAATAACACAATTTCCCAAATCTATAAATCCACATACACACTAAGTTAATTTTTCTTCACTTAGCATCTCAAATTCAGGTTAGTGAATTTGAGTGTATGGACATTATCCATGTTCGCGTCTGGGACTGTATAACACCCCCTGCTCTGTTTTACTAACCAAACATATTCATTTAAGTGTTTCTCAGTTCTCTGCAATAGGCATTCATTATCTCTGCTTTGAATATCCCAGTCCAGTCAACTGCTGCTACCTTGTTATTCACCACCTTCTGCAGAGCAAGGTTTTCAATATACCTTTCTCTTTGAGGAAAAGACAAAATCACAGCTAGGAACCCACAGTTATCCAATGGCTCTAAGCCCACAAACTGACTCCTTTCCTTCTCCACTCCCACTGCTCATTAGATAATTCTATGAGCTGTGGGATGCTGAAGAACAATGCTGGCAAACCTAAGCTGTTCCAGCTCTCCCAATTCATTTCAGCACATTTCTGCACAGAGCTCCTCTCCAAGCAGTTTTCTGAGACAGTCTGCAAACAAGAGGCTCCATGGAAAATAGCTGACTGTTCCAGAAGTCCAAACCTGACAGCAGGTCAGTCGCTGAATGGCCAGTTCCATGGGCAACACCAGCAGGTCTGCCTTCTGCAAGAGCACAAGATGGGTTTGGCTCCTGCCATCAGGGCTTCTTGAAGCAGAAGGGTGAGAGAGAATATGATCAGCAGCTCACAGGAAAACTCTTTAAATGCTGGCCCCAAACCAAAATGATGGGAGCTGCATGCAATGGCCACAGGACAGATAAAAAACACCCCAACACTTCACTGCTTAAAATGCCAAATAAGGGCCGAAATGAGTAACTGTTGAAGAACAGGATTGCAATGAGAAAGGAACTTTACTTCCTCTAGCCAAGGCTTAAAATTCCTGTGTTGTATTAGTGCTCCTTTATTCAGTTACTTTGCTTATATTTTTCAGTAGCTTGCTGTGAAGATTCTTTGATTTGCTGTCACGTACACATTCAAAGTTGACTTTCTTTAGTCTTCCAACAGATTTCTTCATCTTCCTCCACTTCCACTTCTCTGCACTGAATAGGTGGTGTAGACAGTGTCCATGGAGGTAACAGAAATGGACAGTGAATTGCTTCAAAGTGGTGCTTTGCAAGGCACTCTTCAGTAGAAGAAATGAGCAGCAATATTATGGCTATTAGAGACAGCTGGCTGGGGAGCACTGCAAGGAAAGTGCATGAGGCCACCATTTCATCAAGGCAAATGCAGACCCAGCTGCAGAATAAACCAGCAATGAATAGAAAAGAAATCCATGCTTTTCAGAAAATAAATATTTTTTACTCTTGATCTGTTCCTGCTCTGAAACAATGTTCATCAAAAGTACTTCATACGTTGACAAAGAAAACAGTTGTATGACTTTTCATTGGTGTTTTGTGGAGCTGCCAATATTTGGCTGTATGGCTGAGGGCAGGTGCATCCCCACTGCAGTTACCAGCATGTACAGACCTTTCTTAATTAGCACTGCCATGAACATGCTTATTGCCTGCCAAGTGATAAAAAAAGGTTGTACACAACACACCAAGACAGTGCACTGCTACAGAGCCCCAGAGATTATTTCCTGGAAATGTATTTTTTCATTCTAGCACAATCTTAACACTCCTCCTTTCATCCCATCCTGCATTGGGAAGTTTCAGAGTCACAGATGACAGAAAATGTCATTTAGTGTCTGAATTCATTCTAAAGAGAGAAGGAATTATTAAAAATGAGGTGAACTCTATATTAGCAAAAGTTTATCACAGAAAGGAAGTTTTATAAGCTCTGAAATTGGAGAAGCACCACCAAAAATCAGAAATTATCTATAAGGAATTAAGTGGCCCTCTCTTGTTAAGAAAAACTGTTTTGTTTTTTTTTTATTTTTTTTTTCCCAAAAGCTATCTGCCATTTCTACATAAATAATTCTCTTTTGATTTGTATTCTCTTCACGTTTGCATATCACATAATCCAGATCATCCTTTGTAAATCAGCATGCCTGGAGATGGCCCCAGATGCAGAAGACTGAGCACACTATTTTTCTCATTAGTTTGTTAAGAGACCTCAGCAGAGGTCCAGCTGACAGTCCAATTCAAGGACTGGGATGCAACCACAAGAGCTGAGTGTAGATATCTGCTGTCCATGTAATGACACCTGTTGATTTCATTACAAGGCCACTCTTGAGTGTCTTTAAAAGCTCATGGGTTACTGAGCTCTGCAAGAAAGCAAATATCACTCCTGTCTTCAAGGAAGGTGACATCACCTTGATCCCTGGGAAGGTGCAAACCCTCCTAGAAACCATTTCCAGCCCTATAAAGGACAAGGAGGTGACTGGGATGAGCCAGCACTGAGTTATGAAGGAGAAATCTCACCTGCACAACCTTTGTGTGGTGAAATGCCTGGCTTTGTGGCTGATGGGACAGGGCTTTGAGCACACTCATGAGCCCTGGCAGCCCTCACCAGCCTCACCTGGGGCTTGCAGTGACATCCCCAGTCTGGGGCTCCATGCAGGCACAGCCCAGCCTGTGCTGTGCTGGAGGAATGCTGGTCTCCAGGTAAGCTGTGCCTGAGCACAGAGCCCTTGAGCTGTGCACTGACCTGACCTCAGCCCTGCCTTGTCACCGTGAATGTGCCCAAAAATTGCTGCATGTGACCCTGAACCTCTGCATTGGCCTTGCACCTGTCCCTTTGCCATGATTTTGCCCTTTGTAGGTCTTGTCTCTTGGTAGAACCTGGTTAAGGTCTCTGGGCTTGCCCTGCCCAAGTGCTGCAGGACCAGGATCAGAGCAGTGACACCCTGGCCCTGTTGCTCTGTCCCTTATTTGCTCCTTTGCAAAGAGCTCTGAAAAGAAATGACATTCCATTCAGTCAATTTTCACTAAAATAATGATTCACCCAAGAACTTTAGTTCACTGCCTTCAATATTTTCAAGCAATTTCATGGGATGCAGGTACTGAAAACATAAAAAGATTTTTATAAACAAGCAATGACAGGGAAGATTGAATTCATGAGATATATTTGCTACACATTAGAAAAGCACACTAAGGCAGGAAGAGGACATAATGCCAATACTATCTAATCTCTTTTCATAGTGGAGATCCATCAATAGGAACATTCTGTTTAATTAACACAGCATGTTTCATCCATGTTTCATCAAAGTATGTTTTATTTACAGAATAAATGTGCATTGAAGCATTTATAATTTTTAAAAACATAATTTGCAGGTACTGTAATTACACACCAGGAATGTTTCACATAGATTAATGCTGAAGAGTTGCATCTATATAATCATTTCTAGAACTCACCAATGTCTCCAAACTTGGCCTTCAATCATTGCTTTCATATATGCTTTTATGAATAACAAGTTATATCTGTGCATCAGCTTGCAGAATAAATTATTTTACTATACTAAAATATAATCATAAGTATCAGCTTTAGCATATATGTGCAAAACAACAAGTTTTCATTATATACCCATATATTGGTGAAAATCCAAAAGTTCATGAACTGTCACAGGAAGTACTAATAAGTTTATATTTTAAACTGCACAGATGATATAATATTTGGAACTTAAGCAAAGTGCAGTTTTGACTAATATCAGTGCTAACTCCTAGGAAAGTTGATGTTTTTTTCACTTTCAGACTTATTTCCCTAGGAAGGGAAAATTGAAAAAGATGTTGAATTTTTTTTTAAAGTGACATAAAATGACTGATACAGTCATCAAATCTTTCACTAATTTCCATTTAACTTATGGTATTTTTGCAAACAATAAAGATAATGATACTATATATAAAGATATATTTAGACTTTAAAATGCTACATTTAGTTTGGGAAAACAAATGACCCATGTAATATCAGAAAAGATAAAATTCTAAAACAACCTAAAATACCTATCTAATATATCAATACCTATCTAATTCTTTATATTTTTAATGATCAAACAGTTAACACTGCTGTGAAAAAACCTTACAATACCAAGAAGCAACTTGCATATAAAATGGTAATTGATGAATAATAGTTGTTTCATCTTAATCAAAACACATCCTGCTTAAAAGGCATCATTTTATTAGTTTGATAAAAGCTTAAACAAAACATAATTTTATCAAATAACAATCTGCACTGCCATATACTAAAAGGCAAGCACTACAAATCAGCTACACAGCCTGCAACTAATGAGCACGACTGAGAGACACTGGGGTATCACAAATTGCACTACACATCCTTTCAAGGTGGATCTGTGTGGCAGACAGCTAACCACAAAACTGCAAGACCAAAACCCAAAGCCCCAAAGTTTAAAGCCTCAGGGAATAAATTTCTTTGACCAAGGACACCAAACTCAACAGTAGAGCAGTGCTCGTTTATCACTGCCAGCACACTACAGCATTAAGTGTCCCAGCAACCCTTCCCAAATTAAATCACATGCTCCAGTACAGATAACTCTCAATCCTATTACCACTTGCCTACCCTTAATTCTGTCAGATGTTCTTTGTGATGTCACAAAAAGCATGCTGTGTTGCTGTTATGCTCTCTGGGACAGAGCTGTAGCTGCACACCATGGTCAGATAGTTCCATTTTGAGGTAAACTTCTGAGATGTACAAAACCCTCTTAGAGAAGAATTAGTTCTGGATGATGAGTGTAGTTTACCCTGAATCCTTCTTCTGCCATACTGGAAACTATCCAGGCTTGGAACTGCTTGATGTGGCTCAGAGCAGTGAACCAAAACCATTGCTTTTACAAAGTGCAACATGACCATACCTCAAGTATGACACACTGTAGTGGTCTACTCCTTTCTGAAGGGGTAGAACAAGATAAAGAATGTGCAGAGAGAAGAGCCTGGAAAAAGGACAGTATTGTCCTTAACATTCTTCCAGCCAGTGTGGCTGGTGAGCAGGCTGTCCCAGCAGTGGGCAGGGAGGGTGTCTCACAACCTGCAGCATCTCCAACCAAAGAACTGCAGGTGCAGCCTCACACACAGGCAGCTGCAGCAGCAGCCAGGATATAACAATGTACTGTGCCAGCCTAGTGCAAATGTACACACCTGATGGATCCACCAATCTCAACTCAAGTACAGCTGCACATCTGCCTTTCTATCAGGCTTGTGCCACAGGCTGCCAAAACTGTGCCAATCAGTGAGAGAGATTCAAAACCAGCCTCTGTACTTTTATTTCTCTCACCCACCAAAAGATGCAGTGCTTCAGCATCTTGTAAGCTACGAATGTAACTAACTCAAATTCTACACAGGAAAATACTTTTCCTCTGGGATTTCCTGTACTTAAAGCTCAAAAACATCTTTGGAAAGTACTAAAAAATACTACAAACTTACTTTTGCTTTGTTTTTAACACCTGAGAGCTCATAATCTTTTAAGTGTTTATATGCAGAACTTTTTTGTTTCCAGGCAAAAAGAGTAATGGTCTGCTTAATGTTTGCAGAACTGTGGCAGTAAAACCACACTTGAAGTACACAGACATCATGTAGTCACTTCTCCCATGCAGACTGCTTCAACTTTGTGTCACCTTCCCACCCTAAAGAAATAATAATTAGACTTCGAAAAGTAAGTCTGGAGTAAAATTATGTTTGTTTACAAAGAGTATCAAAGTTGTACTGCTATTAAATGAAATATCTTTATGTTTTGCTTTTTTTACAGATAATCCAGGGAACCAACAGGTAAAAATAAGGGATGTGAAGCAGGTTTTACAGGGAGCTATTAGACTAGCTGGGTTCCAAGAGCAGTTTTAGCAGATTATAGGCATGGAAATGACACTATCTGGTGTTTGTAAATGGCTCACACCTACTAAATATCAGATGAGAGGGAGCCAAAATCCATCCAGATTTTAAAAATCAATACTCAAATTTAGCTGAAGTGACAGCAAGTGCTTCCATGCTTTTAAATACTGCAGGTTTTACTAGGACTTTTCAACATTTCTTGCTTGTTGAACAAGATATGTGTTTAATAAATGATTAAATTAATGACACTTAAAATAAGATTTTTTTTAAAACAAATACCAGGAGGATCAAAGAATAATCAAAGAGTTAGCAGGAATTAAAGTAAGATACAAAAACAGAACTAGAACAGCTCATTAATATATTTAATGACTATGCACTAAAAGCAAATTAAAAGTTACTCTAAAAGCTTCTCAAGAAATATCTAGCTGGATTTAACGAACTTTTATTCAGCAGTCTATTCTTTCATAAATTCTTTAGAGGCTTGCCTGCTATTATATATTGTAGGCAATATTAATCTGATATTTAAATGATTCTCTACCAGTCTTTCAACACTAATTTAGTATTTAATACAGAACTCATCACAAGCAACATGCTTAGAGTCAGTCTGAAAATGCTCAAAGGATAAACCTAAACAAGTAGTCAATTCCAATGAAATTAATAATAATAAACCACCTCACTACCTAAGAAATTATAATTTCATATCCTAAAAACCATAAAAATAACCAAACTATAGCACAACAGTTGGAAATACACTGAAAATTTCTATTATGGATGAAGGACAAAATTAATCTCCTACTCCAACTAGAGACTAGTGTCAGATGGATAATTGAGGACTGAAGAACAAAAGGAATACAAAGATTACTGCCAAGTAACATAAGATAGCAAAACAAAAAAAAAAGTTAGAAATATGGATACATTATCTTGCAGTAGAAGAAAATGTATAAAATTTTAAAATACAGAAATTTTTATATGCAGTCTATTAATTTCTATATTACTTATACTTGGGAGAAATCTTCAAAGCAAATCAACTGCTTTAAAGACTCAGATTAAAACATGGTGCTGACCAAGGTGGTTGTAAAAACACCAAGATTGTCATGGACATGTCTAAGAAAATCCCTCACAGATATAGAGGAAGCTGCAAGATGAATCCTGGATTCTAAATATCTCCTCAAATTAATACTCTGTGGCACGTAAATAATCTTTATGTTCCCCACATTTAGTAATTTCTGCTTGTTTTAATATCTTGATATTTGAAATATCAAAAATATTATATCCCACCCTTCATTAAACAACCTCTCTTCCTCACAATCCTTGTTTTTCAAAGAAAACTAATGATACATCCATGACAGGAAAAGCAGAACAAAATTAGCAGATTCCAGAGCTGCCAGCCACCTTGCTCTGAAGTGTGTGATGAGGTGCAGTGGTGCCTGCTGGCTGGCACTCCCTTCCCTGGGCAACGTGGTGCCCCACAAGGACATTGCCATTGCCTCTGCTGCACTCCCCTCTCTTCTGTGAGCCCCAGCAGCCTGACCCAGAGTGGGTCCCCAGGCAAGGAAGAAATTTAAAGGCTGCAAAAAGAGCATGCAATACAGGAGCTGCAGGGAAAAAAAAAATAAATAAAAACAATAAAAAAAAAAAAAAAAAAAAAAATAACAACACAAAAGGGAGAGGAGGTGGAAAATGACTAAGTTTAATGTGCTGCATTTTGGATGAGACATGCATGTTACTGCTGTTAAAAATAAACAAACAAATTAAATACTCCAGATTTGCCTCCCATCTAGCATGTTTATGGTAGTTACAGGAACTTCTATCATATCATGGGAAATGTTTCCATAACTGAGGAAACTTAAATCGCATTTGAATAAAGATGTTTTGGAAACAAGTTAACTGCATGTCTTCTACTTGCCCGTGCTGTGCTCAGTTGCTAGCTTTGTGAGGAACTGCTGCAGCAAGGGACTATGGAAACAGTGAGTGACCTTAGCTGAGACACGGTGATTTGCTCTCTAACCAAGGTCAGCGTGATCCAGGTCATGGCAAACATCTCCAAGTCATGATGGGAAAGCCCATTCACAAGTTAGAATCGAATTTCTCTATGTTAGAGCACAAATCACTGGATTTAGAGCAGGCACAGCAGCAGCAGAGTGGATACAGAAAGGCTCTTTAGAAGCTCGGTGATAGACAGGCAGAAACTGATTTTGCTGTTCTTCTTTCTGAGCTGCTTTCAGAGGTTGTCAAAGGCAATCACCATCAACACTAACTGCATGGGGAGGGAGCCAAAAACCTTGATGAGAATTGTCAGGTGAGGAACATAATATTGATCTCAGAAACACTGTGGCACCAGATGATCCTTGCAGCTCCTTCTGGCTTTGTCATCTACACATTAGTCTTTACTTCTGCTTCAACAGCAAACTTTAGACCCTAAGGTACTTTCTGGCCCTGGACAAGTAAAGGTTACAATGATTTCCAGGCTCATGCTGAAGGTACAACTCATTTCATGTTTCAGGTGCAAAGTAATTCAATTCCCCACAGCACAGGGGGAAACAACAAACAAAATTACAATAAGGAAACAAACAAAATTACAATAAGGAAACACATTAAGTTATACTGAATTTTTTAAAACTTTAAGAAAGCAAGACAATTTTCATGTACCATATGAAAGATCCTAAAATACATAATGATATTCATCAGATCTGTTCAGAATAGACAAGAATATGGCCAAATACAAGATGTTATTTTCCACTCCAGATCTGGGCTTTTCCTTTGCATTAATTGTCCTCATGCTACAGATATTACCTAGAATGTTTGAAGTCAAACTGTATGACCCCACATATTAAAATCAGCATTTAACCAATAAGGAAATGGAAGCAATGGAGGAATAGAACATAAAGATGACACTTCAGAAGACTTCAAATAAATCAACAGGATTTCAAGAGATGAAGCCAGAGACACAGGTCAGCTCTCCTGAATCCCAAAGCAAGGTACCGTGGCACTTTGGCACTGATGAAATGTTATCACTGCTCTACCTCTGGAAAACATAGAATTTTAAAGTAGTTATGTAACTGAATATAGCTTTGGATTTATTTTCTTTTTTTATCCAGCTCAACAAACTTCATAGCAGTAAAGGAGAATTAACTTCTGTTAAATGTCTTTGAATTTGATTCTTTAGAACACTTAGGGAAAGGGGAAAACAAAACCACCCAAGTATTAATCATATTTGCTGTTCTATCTCCAAGAGCTTGCTTATATAAGTGTAACAGTGTAGGAGACTTACCAAGTTGTAAAAAATAAATTATTAGTTTTCCATGTACACTGTGGTTTAGCACTGCCCCTCACCACAGCTTTCTCCACCACCCTAAAACACTGTAAATGGCAGCAAAAGAAAGCTGAACCTCGACAGTCCCAATCTGTCCAGGAGGTATTCACACAACTTCCTTGTCCAAGCCTATTTTGCCCTCTCAGAGGCAGCACAGTGTTCACATGGTCTGTGATTAAAGCTATGAGCTGCCCAACTTAATGGCCCATTGCTGACATCATGGCAAAGAACAAGAACTTGATGAAGAAACACAATTTGTGGAAAGAAGGCTTCTAGACTTGGGTTCAGACTTACAAAAATGTCCTGTGGTATTCAGATATGCTTAATTCCAGCTGGACTCACTGAACTAAAATGGAAGGTACTTGGACACAAATGTAATCAAAAAACCTCACAGGTGAACAGATAACCACAGATGAAACACAACAGTATAATCCAGAGACTTTCATTTGCTATTTAAAAACTGCATAGAAAAGGAGAAAAACTATATATTTATCTATATTTTGTATAGGCACTAATACTGTCAAGACATCATATAATGCAAAGGATTTTATCACTGCTAAAATGCTGAATACCACAGAACATACTGTGAACTTTTCAAAAATACTGGAAATAACTCATTTCCAAAATAGGAACAGATCTGCAATCCTGAGTTCAAGAAAATACTTATGAGCTTCAAGCCCATATACACTGTAGCTCTACTTTGATCTATGCCTTGGATGCTTGTTAAGGAAAGATTTTAACACCTGAAACATAACACTCCTTTGAGGCAGCACTTATTGCTCTTTTGTGAACTGACTTTGTCAGAATCAGGCACAACATCCATAATACATTCTGAAAACTTTCTTAACTGCAGCTACACAATTACCACTGCTTTCTTTTGGCATCCAGTTAATGAGACAATAACTGTATTATCATTCAGATACACTGCAATTTTAATTTTTTAAAAATTAATTTCTATTTATATGTTCTTTTGGAGAATACATATTTTCTTAAAGAGGACTAGGGTTACATATTAAAAAAAAGAAATTTCAAATTTTTCCTCCTGGTCTAGGAAGGATTCTTTGCTTTAAAGTACAGATTTTCATTTCCCACATCCCTAGTAATATGGGTATAGAAGCATATTTTTATTTTTTCATATTCAGCTTCACAACTCTTAAATTGGAATAGTAAAAAAAAATAATAATAATCCAATAAGCAAGAGACCTGGAGAAACAAACCTAGCTGCTTAGGTTTTAGCATAATACAGTATAATCAGAACCACTATTTTCTCCTTTAGAATTATTTTTAGTACAAGCAGACCTCAACATTTAACTTCTGACATGAAAAGCGAACATATTTCTCTTACTTCACCCTAATTAATGCATAACAGTTCTTCTGAACCTCCTTCACAAATTACAGAATCATGTGCATTTTGTTAAGCAAAATGTTCTGAGTCTTCCCCTCAAGATTGCATGGGTCAGGTCACAGATTTTTCATTTCCTTCACTAGTAACATTCCAGCTAATTTGTGCTTGCCTTGAGCATCAGGCTAGTCATTTCTCTTCTCTTTATTCGGGGTCATCAGAATTTACAATGACCTACTTCCTTACTAAACAAGCATGTTATGAAGTATTAATGGATTTTCTGTCTTATAGACTGTGCTTTCACACTGTGTAAGAGAAAACTTTCAGATCAGAGAAAAGCAATAAGGAAGATCAAAGGTATGGAATGGCTTCTAAGCAAGGAAAGATAAACAATTTTCAATTCTGCATCCTGGGAGAGAAATTATAGAGTAGGTGTGACAGAGGTTTATAAGATCATAAATGATCTGGAAAGGGTGAACTGAGCTCAACTGTTCAATCTTTTTCAGTGTAAGAACTTGGGGGATGCAAACAGATGACAGGTTAGAAACAAGCAAGAGATGTTTTTTCTTACAACACAGGTAGGCTGATAAACTCTCTGTCACAGGAAGCTGTTAAGCAGGATAAATTATACTGAAAGATTGAAAAAAACATAAAGTTTTTAAAAGGCCCAGCTAGGTCAGAACAAGAAACAAACAACAGGTTTGTAAGAAAAGATAAGTAAAAAATAAGCAAAAATATATTTTAAACCAAGGAATGAGGGAATCAAAAAGAAGACATAAATTTTGGAAGAAAACTTCCAGCAATTTACAAGGAGAAATCTGAATTTGGAAAGCTACAATAAAATGGCAGACTTCATAGAATCTCTGAAGGGTATAGTTGAAAGGGACCACAGATGGTTCTTGAATATCTTCAGACTTCTGACTTTTGCTAGTTTATAGTCAATGCTAACCTGAGGGTGCCACTTTCAGAGTTATCAACATGATGGCAAATAGTCCTAGTTTTCAGGAAGGGAAGATTTATTTCTCTTTCCATAGTGCAAAAGAAGCAAATTTAACTGTACACACTTCAACTGCAGAAGAGTATTGCAGACACATAAGAGCATCACCTTGAAGCACTCAAGGCCAACTCTTGCCCTACCTCTTAGCTCCTCAGTTCTCTGAGATACCCCATTATGCTTCATATCAAACAATCCAAACTGAGCCCAGCATGACTGAGAATCTCAGCATCACTACCTTCCTCAAGCTGTTTTCACACAGCAAATAACAGCCAAATTTCTAATAAGAACATAAGGAACTGTGTCAGATATTTCAGGGATGGAAAGAGCATTCATTACTGTAAATCCCTTTTCACAAGCTATATTCAATCTTTCTCAAAAAATTATAACAACCTTTCTGGCTTGACTCTAAAACTCTGAGCTCACCTCTGCTCTGCACCCTTATATTTCTTTCAGTGACATTGAAGAGGAAAAAGAATATGCTCCACTACCTGAATGCTCAATGTCTCTCCAGGGACATCACTGTCTGCTTAGGCAGTTTGCATCAGAAAATCTTTCCCTTCTCTCTGCACACCCAGAGCAACTGCCTGCAGCAATCCTTCACTGCCAGGTACCACATCAGTTCAGTAATTATGGAGCAGCATTTCCACACTTACTTTTCTTGAACTCTGATATTATGCTGACCAGCAAATGTATAATGAAAAATCAACTACCTTGTCATGCAGTAATATCTGCATGACATGCAATTCCCAGGGGATGGGAAGTTTAATGTTTTCTCATGATAACCATGGCTTATGGATTCAGGGCTTACCACATCCCATGTGTGAATATGAAGGGAAGGGATGCCCAGAGGAGAAACTATTCCTGTGTTATTCACTGTAAAGATATTAAAGTCAAATCTTCATCAAGTCCACCAAGAAAACCACTTCCTAGACAAAACTCATAATGCTGTTTATGAACATATGGAATTCTATTTGAAAATATGTGGCTCTGGTTTATGTTGGAGGTTGCTGATTCTGGTAGCCTGACAGAGGCAAAGCTGCTGCAGCACCACATCCCCCCATCCATTCACACAATGCATTTTTACACATACCAACAGCCAGCCACACAGGATGAAAGCAATTTAGCACAGAATACATACATAGCCACATTATATATCCCTCCAGGAACTGGCCACAGACACCCAAACTGATCAATGGCCAGCCTGCATCATCATCCACCTGCACAAACAGGTCTGTCTCTGGTCTGGCTTGGGCTCCCTGCTTCCTCCAGCAGTCAAGCCACATGGCCTCTAACCTCTCCAGTATCCAGCCCAGGCTCATGGCCCCTTCTCCCACTCACCACTAGTGTGTCTGATCAGTGATCACACGTGCTGATACACACCCACAAGCACATGTGCAGCTGCCCCAGCTCTCCAGCCCCTCTGACCCACAGCCCCCTAAGTCCCTGGGAGCACTCAGACCTCTCCATTCTCTCCAGCTGCTCCACTACAACACCTGGGGCCCTGTGACACAGGGTTTTCATGCTATGGTCTCTCCACACACACAGGCACGTGCACACAGATTAGGTGTTAGGAATGGATGTTGAGAAGAAGACAGGACAAACAGCCAGATAACAGTACTGACCACAGCCTGGTCATCTGCTTTTATGGTCTTCTTCATCTGTTCTCCCATATTTGTTCATTTTCTAAACCACTATGATCCCTCCTTTTCCCCACTTTGGTTCCTCCCCTAAATATCCCATCCTAAGTCAGCTGAGTGTCCAGTTTTCTCTGATTAGGTTATTGGGGTTCCTCTGTCACTGTTTCCCTCTTCTTTCATATTTTTCCAGATTAGCTTTTAATGAACATTGACATAAGAGCTGATTCAATCTAAGAGTCAGTGGAGTTTAGAAAGCACAGACAATGGATATCAGCCAAAGGTTGAGACAAGAAAATATCCAAAATATCCAAATCCAGTGTGCAGAGACACATTTTTTCCAGAAAGGACCAGCTGTTTGCAGCTACAACAATTATCCCAGTAGCAATATGAGAAGCAGGACAGAAATGGCTTTCCAGCACTCCTGCTTCCTGTGCTCTCCTCCTCTCAGAGAAAAGAAAGGGGCAGAAATTTGCCACTCAAGACCCACCAGCATCAGTCTCTTATTCAAGAGCTGCACCATGCAATTCAAATGCAGAGCTGGGTTTAGCACTGACTCTGCTGAGGAAAAGAGGGTTCAAAGTGAGATCTTTATTTGTACTCTGTTCTAAACCTGCAGGAGCTTAAAGGTTACTGACAAGCCCAGGTCTGATGGCACAGGTAGGTCCAGGGAGGATACAGAGGAGTATATGTGTTTTAAAAGGTTCCTGCTTGAACCCCCACTGTCCCAGGCAGGCCAGCTCTGCTTGTGTCCAAGCTAATTCCTGGATTTGACTCAGGAATATTTTTAGCGAACGCAGCTCAATGGAAGCTGAAACAATGTAGTTCAGAGAAAATAACTAGATAATGATTTCAGGGACTCTGTGGGCACCATGTGAAAGAGATTCTGAAGTGACACAGTCAATACCAGTAAGAGTAAAATGGGAATCATCTCTGCATTCAGAGATCATTGGTGCAGCATCAATAAACTGAACTGAGGTGAGAAAGTTCCAAATACCCAAGGAAAACATTTACTGTCTAAATAACTGGATAGCAGAAGAAAAACAGTGTCATTGTTGATGACTGAACAGCAAATAAAGCAAAATCTTAGAACAAATAATAGATAACATTATTAAAGGTGTCTCATTACCCACCTTTCAACTTTTCAGTATTCTACTTCTATTTTTTAGCATTTATGATTTTGTCTCCATTTTACACAGATAATGTAATGCTTCTTCTCTGTCCTCTCCTTTTTGCTGCATTTTCTTTTTTATTGTGCCCATTTCTCCACTTTAAAGAGTTTCAAATTGCTATCCTATGCTTATTTATTAAAATAAGGGGAGGGGAGGGGAGGGGAGGGGAGGGGAGGGGAGGGGAGGGGAGGGGAGGAGAGGAGAGGAGAGGAGAGGAGAGGAGAGGAGAGGAGAGGAGAGGAGAGGAGAGGAGAGGAGAGGAGAGGAGAGGAGAGGAGAGGAGAGGAGAGGAGAGGAGAGGAGAGGAGAGGAGAGGAGAGGAGAGGAGAGGAGAGGAGAGGAGAGGAGAGGAGAGGAGAGCCCTAAGAATCTTAACCAACCTGACTGCATTTGATGCTATGAAATAAATTAACCATGATAAATGAGTGGATCTGAATAGCCTGTTAGGGCAAAAGAGCTGGGGTTGGCATGGCAGTAATTTGCTGCCCTGCCAGACCCTGCAGACACCGTCACTGCAGCCACAGCCTTTCCGGGTGTCACACAGGGAGAGCTCTCTGCTCCTGCCCACTGGCCTGTGAGACTGGCTGGAGCAGGCAGCCACCTGGGAGCACTGCTCCTTGTCACCCTGGGCTGTTCTTTCCACAGGCCACATTTTAATGGCTCACTCCACCAGCCAAGCAGCGTGCGTGTCTGTGTGTACAGGGAGGTCAGCATCAGTCAGCATTCAGAGACCATCAGCAAAACCCCAGCTGACTTCCATCAGAAGCTAGAACTCCATCTCATCACCTGCTAGAGGAAACAGGATAACTGCACACCTCATATCTGCATTCAGAGCATGAAGCTCTCTCACACAAGCTGTTGCAAACATCCTTGAATAATCCCAACAGTTTTACTAGAAGTACATATGTGAGTAAATGCTCATCAGGACACATTCTTTTCCTCTCTGAAAATAACTTGAGCAGGATTTCATCTCCACATGTCTAGGAGAAAAGTGTAGCAAATAAACTAGTAAATAGGACAGACACAGCTGCAGTGGTTAACCTGAGCAAATATTACTGTGACAGAGAGACCATACAGAGAGAGAGAGTATTCAAGACAAAGAAGATTGTTCAAGTGGCCAATAGAAATCTTTTAAATGAACAAATTTCTTCATAGCAAAACTTGATTTATCCCTTTGGAGCAAAACTCAGTTTTGGCTTCTAAAACACAAAAGTGTGCCCATATTGAAGAACACAGAATCTGATTCTTCAGAATCTGACCTACTCATTTGCATTCATTAATGTTGCAGTAATTTTCCCCAGTTTTAAACTGACCCAATGAATTTTTAAGTCCTTCTTTTCATCCTCTTCTGAAGCAGCACATAGTGGCAACAACTGTTTGAACAATAGCACTGGGATCTTGAATAGTTAGTACTTTGCATGCATGGAAGTCTTCCCACTCACAGGATCAATGAAACCAACTATTCCTGCTTAGGAGAGAGAAAAATTTCTCTGGGTCCAATTGATAAGAATTGATAAGGATGTGTAGGGCACCAGCTCCCTTCTTTAGCATTGAGAACAAAACATCTGCTGGAATCCTTTAGGATGATTTTGCTCAGGTGTTTGTTTCCTGTCCTGCTGAGGCTTCAGTCAACACTGACCTATCAGCCTTAGTTCTGGGCACCCAAAAGCATTTGAATTTTCTGCAGATCTGTGCTATTTCAACACTAGCAAATCTTACTTTTTTGGTTAAAAGACTAAAGGGCTTAGGATTATCTGTTCTACTGTATATCCAAAGACAAGGAAGCTGGCATAAGGTTCAGATGCACACAGGTCTCTGCACAGTTTTGTGTTTCCAGAACAGCTTAAGTTCTGTCACACAGCCTCAACTCCCAAAGCCTGTGGACTGAACTAGCCTGGGGCAGAGACAGCTTGATTACTTCAGACCTGTGTTCTTGGGGTTTCTGAGCTGACAGATTGCCACACATCTGTGAGAAAATACATCCCCAAAGCAGCAAAGAAAATAAAACTGCAAATAGATTCATGAACACAACTTTATGTCTGGGAAACCATAACCTTTGCTGTTTGCAGACTGCTGCAATCAAAGTTGTAACTAATAATGCCCCACTCAGAAACAGGTAAAATCTAGAAGAATCCAGGCAGGTGACCTCTGCAGCAAATATGCATCATGCAGTCTTTAGTATACCCAGAACCAGTTCTAAACTGATGGCAGATAAACCTAATTTATTACACATAACTAGAGAGAGGCACAGGAGAGACATGATTTCTTCTCAGGCCCACAGATAACAAATGATGATGCCACTCACTGGGTATGTAGGAACACCTTGAGAGAGAAAAGAATATGCAGTGCAATTTCCAAAGGTGCAATCCCTGTGAAGAATTTGGAATTTGTGGATGCACAGAATCATAGATTAATCAGGGCTGGGAGAGATCATGATCATCCAGTCCAACCACCCACCCAGCACTACCACTGTAACCCCTAATCCACTGCACCACATCACCCAGCACCAGATCCAGGTTTACTTCAAGGTTTGCAGATGTCCTCCAGCTTTGTCTCTGCTGCTAAACCAGAGTGGAAGGCAGTTTTGAGTTCCATGACCATGGCTTCTGTATAGCTGCTCCCTTGCTCACTAGCACCATTTTGATCTGTACTGCAAAGCATATTTTCCCAGAGCCTTGACACGTCTTAGAGGACAGAATAAGTCAGGAATGTTTTGGAAGAGGTTGACACCTGACTGCCGTGTTTGGGGAAGGGAAAAGGAGGGGGAGTTTAGGCAGGTAAACAAAAGCTGTGCTGTGCTACCAGCTCCAGAGAACAGCTCTCTTTTACAAGCAGCACAGCTTGTAAAAAAGGCAAAAAAAAAATCGTGGCAGAAGTTCACCTCCTTTGGTCCTGGCCTCCACATGCTTATTTGGAGGCATTAACTGATTCCATCCCAGGACCTGCAGGATGTGCCCTTGGAGGCTGCAGCCCAGGCAGCTCTGCAGCCAGCACTTCACTGAAACACATGGCACACGTGAGCTGAGGGAAACAAGGGCTAGCCAGGGACTTGCACGAGCACACACTGACATGAGTGCACAGGAGTGCAAATTCTGGAAGATGACTGTAAGTGGAATGACTTCTACTTGATCAGTACTGGTGTAGTGGTGTAGTACTGGTGGTGGCAGGGGCTTAGACAACAAATAGAAAGGTCACATCCTATTGCAGGCAGCTACAAAGAGGTGGGGTGTTGAACCACTGACTCACCAAAGTCTTCTCCACACAACAGATGTTTGTGCTCCTGGTCCTTATTTTATGCTGCACTGAAAAGTGGCTGACAGGGAAATGTATTCAGATATGGATAGTGAAAGACATTTTTCTTCTACAGAATTCTTACAAATAACATGTAGAGAAAGGCAGTAATTCTTTGAGTATATGAAATGACAAAGCATCATGCCTAGAGTGAGTATCATTCACAGAATTTAATGTTCCAGCTGCAATAGGAAATGAACTAATTCACAATAAATTTGACAAAAAGTACCAATCTGTAAAAATACTATGCAACTGAAAAGGCTGTCCAACATCTGTGAAAATCATCAAAACTAACTCAGAGGAATTAATAAGATTCTTTACCCAAGAAAAATTATCTGGGCGGACAGCATTACAAAATTCTGGATTCATGGGTTTAGCCTTTTCCTGGTAAGTTGTTTACATTACAGTCATCCTTAAAAGGATATGGAATACAATTCCCTTGCAAAAGGTATGCTGTATAGGTGACAGTTTTGGAAGTATGGTAGCCTCAAGATAAAGCTTCTGACATAGACGTTTTATAATTTCATGGGTGTACTGAAGGACTGGAGGCTTGTTAAACAAATTAATTTATATTCTGGAAAATTAAAATTGCTAAAAGAAATTGTCATTTGCCAAACAAGAAATGTGAGCTAAGGTAGTATAAAAGTGATAAACAAATATTTGCTGCTGATAAAAATATTAACTTTAATGAAGTTAAAACAAATGTCAATCTAATCCTTTCAGGAAAGCTTAAGAATCAAAGCTACCTGGAGTTATTTGATAACTCATGGAGATATTTCCATGACTTAAAAAAAGGGAGGCATTTATTGCATATCCTCTGTATTTTGCTGATTTCCTACACATCTCACCAGGACTATTTCTATGCATTTCTTAGATGCTCATTTTGGGTTGATGGTAAATGGTGCTTTTAAAAACCCACATGGCCATCTTTCATCTCACAGTATTTAATTTCTTACAATTCTAGGACTTTGCTGAATCTTCCATCACACTAAGTGTTACTCATCTTCCTTTTACAGCCTCAAGGACTTTTTGGAATACATTCATATTCTCCATGTTTATGTTTAAATACCTGAAATGAAATTATACATTCTCCTACATATCTATACTCCTGTAGGCACATCCAAACTGTACAGATTGCCATAAAGAATGAGTGAAACACAAAATACATCTCCTGATTGTGAAAACTAGTTAAAAACCCACAGCAGATGGCATTTCAATATCTGCCTAGATAAAGCATAAAATCAAGAGTAAAGAAAAGGTACAATAATAATAAAAAAATGCCTGCTGCATTGTGCAATGCAGGACAGAGCCTTCCTCCCTCAAAGTGGCTCCCAGCTGCTGCACAGCGTGCTGAGCCAGACTGCTGCTGGGGTGGGAAGAGCAAAGGGAAAAGGCACAAGGTGCAGGACAGTGGCAGCTGCTGCTACAAGGTGTACAAGGAACAGAGCCTCCCTCCTTCCACAGCAGTCACTGCCCTCCACACTGCAGCAGGAACAACAGCGTGAAGCTGAGCAGCAGAAAGCAGGAGTTGTTTGAGCTGCACTACCTCCACAAATTAGCCTTCCCCATCTACTTAAAATAAATAAGTAAATAAATAAATAAATAAATAAATAAATAAATAAGTAAATAAATAAATAAATAAAAAAGGTAGTATTCAAGGAAAAAGGATAAATCCAGCCCCCAGTAAACTTTCACTGTGCAGCTTCACTGCCTCAGGGGTTGTACAGAACTGGATGTACTTAAAGACATAGGCTTGTTTCCCAGACTTTTTTAATAAACATGATTTTTTCTTCCACTGTGTGATAACAGCATAAACCAATTTCTACTCTATTTCTGAACCCTAGAGCGGTACATTTTCTTCTTTTATAAGCCAATGAATACTGGTGCTTTTTATTTTTATTTTTCTGCTGTGCCACTCTATTACACAAAACAGTTTTTGCAAATATCATCACTTCTTAAAGTTACTAAGTTAACAGATAAGTTTAAATCAGTGTTCTAAATAAAAGCCTTTTGCATATGTTGCATGTGGATTAGAATGTCTAAATATATATTCTAGATGAAAACCAAAGTTGTCCATCTTAGAAAATCCTGCTACACTTCTGATTGTGAGCTTTTGGTATAATTTTTTTCAAGACGTGTAGTAATGAAGAAATTGGTATTTTTTTTTTTTTTTTTAATAAAGCCAAATCCCTTTTTCAATTCACTGTTGTTTGGCTATTTTTTTTCCCTGAATAGGCCATAGCTATTGATTTTGAATTTTGTAAGAAGAGACCTCAGCTTAGCTGATGGCGAATTCACAAGATCTTGTGGATTAAGCCTTGGAATTTCCCAATTCAAACATTCCTGAAAATAAATTTTTCATTTAGCATTTGTTTTGCTCCCACCACAATAGAATCATCTATTATCTTAAGAATTAACCCAGGTTATAAGATCACACAAACAAAGATTTCCACAGATGTTGTTATTAACTATTTCCTTTTGGTGTATGCATTTCTGAACAGAGTCCAAAACCAATATAAAGTTGTGTGTATGCACACATGCATTCTGCCTAGCTATAATTTTGGGCCTTTAGAAGCAACCCTTTTCACAAAGCTGCAAGAAGCCACCAAAAAAAATCCTCTAAGGTAAAGAACACTACTTTAAAAAAAAAATTCAAAGGGGAGTTTGTAGTGATTTAGCAGAGGTTTGGAAAACACACAACTCATGAAAAATTATTACAAGGACAACAATATTGCCTGCTGATAAAGTAAAACTAAAAGACTGCAATAAAAAAATCAGACTCCTGATATAAATCATAGGGGGAAAGAAAAATGGAAGCTTATAGGATGTTTAATTATTTTGCTTACCTCTTTTTTTAACAGATTAAGATCAGAATTACCTCTAATGATACTATCAAGCCATTATGAGATCAGACTGGTTGACTAGTTGATAATAGAATAAAAAAACAGAGATATTTGATTAGAATCTGTTCTGGTTTGGGGAAAAACAGGTTATGTGTTTATAGCAAGAGATGGCAGTGAAATACTTTCCATTCCAGGAATAACTGAAAGGGATGTTAAAGCTGTGAAAGTCTTCTGAGCTAAATGCCTTTACAACAGAATCAGTCTTCAAGCAGTCCTGGAGCAGACAGAACATCCTCTGCTTGGCAGTGGGATTCTCACCTGAAAGAGGGGGCAGAGTCCCAGATTCCAGACTGTAAAGGTTAGGATTAAAATTTTCAACAGAAGAAAAGCCCCAAAACATACAGACACAGTTACTTTTTTCATAAACTGGGGCTGGAACACAGGACCCTTTTTCCCCCTTCCCATCAGAGATGCCACAGCTGTGCGTTAATTTGGCCACAGGAGCGCTCGGGGAGGCTGAGCTGGGTTTGTCACTGTAGAGGCTGTGTCTGTGCTGGGCTGAGCCAGGTGTTTCACTGTAGAGGCTGTGTCTGTGCTGGGCACAGCAGCACACTGACCCCTTTGTAGACCTGGCCCCTATTAGCATTTGGCACAGCTGCAGCTGCTCCTGGCACGCTCCTCTAAGGAAATGCCCACGCTGCAGGAAAGATGTTGATGAAGCACAAGTGAGGACTCAAAGAACAACTGTGAGAGTGATGAAAGGCTTAGCTAGTGCAAAAGCAGGCGACACATTTATTTTACTGACAAAAAGGTTATGAGGCAAATTCATGTTAGTCTAGAAGCACGCTCATGGGAGGAACAGAAATTGGATCCTGTTGGGTCTGTCAGCCTACCGGCCAGAAAAATGGGATCCAGAAGCTGGATGACAAGGCTGGACAAATTCCTAATAAGAAAGATGAACAGAATTCTAACACTGGTACTCAACAACTCAAAAACTATGAATGCTTGTGGAATCTCCATCATTCCTAATTTTTAAACCAAGCTGTATTCCCTCTCCCTGAAAGACATGTAGGTCAAACAGAGACTACTTCATGTAATCAGCAGAGAGTCTGTTGAAGGATTCTTTATCCCAGCAGGAGAATTTATCTCAGTATCTCTAATTGCAACAGACTCTGGATCAAGAGCATCCTAAGCTTTGCAGCTTTAAAAAAAACACTTTTTTGATGTAAAAGCTTACATCAAAAAAGGAGGATAACTAAGGAATGACAAAACCACTCAGATAGGCTCTGCCAAATTTCAAAATGAGCGGATGCTTTGGAACATTGATTTTTCTCTTCTCAAAGATTGAAGGTATGATTAACTTTTAAAATGCTATGGGATGCCAATCAGTCACTGAAAGATGCTGAAAAATTGAAGAAGGTCCAGCTAGGCCTATCAAATACATTATAAGGCAGTAGAATCTGACATAAGAAGAAAGATTGAAGAATGGCTGTTCAGCCAAGAGAAAGCTCAGTGAAGATACAATGAAAGTCTTAAACATAGGGAGTAATTATAAAGGAGATGCAGGTATTCTCTACAGAAGGATTCTTGCTGCATACACAAAATATACATACATATATATATATATATGTATACTATAATATCCTATATGAACTTAAGGCATATAATTGTCAAATGTTACTTCTCTTTTTCGGGCAATCAACATCTCTAGTCTAAGCCCTTATTTTTGGTCATGACTTTCAAAAACAAAGAGCTCAAAACAAACATTTTTGCTTACACTCCAAAGTATAAACAACAGTAATCTAAAAATGTACAGAGGGCAAATGAAATTTAGTCAGGGAGCTTCGTTCAGTCCTTCCCACAAATTCACAAGAATGCCGTGCACTCCAGTAACTGCCAAGCTATTCCTGACACTTAATACATTTTACAAATACAGAATAGAAAACTAGTAACAACGTAGAAACTAAACATTCTTAACGAGTTTACAAACTGTGGAAAGACTGCTACTCTTTCTGAATGAAAGAGGAAGTTACAGAAGAGGTGAAAGACAATGATTTTGCCTCATACAACATGGTTTATTTCTTTTGATTCTTTAGACATGATGGGTCTTAAAATACATCTTCTGAAAGTATTGCTTTAGATATAACAAATGTTAATGGTCTAGAAAGATAGGCAAGAAAAAGTAATAATTTATTATACTTTATTTATATATTTTATATATATTTATATAATTTATTATAAATTATATATTTATATAAAATTTATATTAAAATATAAAATTATTGTAAATTATATATTTATATAATTTATTATTATATACATAACCCAAAACAATTTTAGAGGAGTGGCAAATATTAATACTGCTTTAGCAATGTATCGATGCCCAGAATAAAAGCCATAGGTTAACAAAAAAGCTGAAGAGTAATATTCTCCCTGATTTTTCCACTACAAATATCAGTAACTGAATTGTTCAAATACTATATTAACTGCAGATGACCACAGTTCTTGCTTAACATACAGCACAACTTCACAACCTCCACAGAAAACCACTCAGCTAATCCAAATCAGCAAGAGAAAAGCAAAACTACCTTGCTCATAATTTAAAACTTCTACAGAGAATTACATCTTAGAACATATTTTGTTTACCAGACTTCAATTTCAATATTCCATAGAACATATTTCTGCAGCAGTAAGTGGAAATAAAATGTATTTTTCTGAACAGCAATTTACAAGGCAGGACATTTGTAAAATTACTTTTAGGCACAGTATTTTTCAAAGTAAACCGTAAGTGTCTTAAAAGGTGAGTAGAAACTATTATTTGCTTTTTTCTTATTCACAATAAATAGTATGATGTCTGTCTTTTTCTTTTAGTATGTTTATAAAAATATCTTCACTTTAAAGCTTCAGTAATGTTTTGATTGAAAAGTTAAAATAATTACGTTTCTTTAACATGGTATAACTATACTAAAAAATCAAACCCATGTCTTTTTTTTCAAAATGAAATCTTACCTTTGTTTTGAAAAATACAGATTTATATCAATGTCAGCTGGCATTGTCACAGTACTACAACTAAAACTATAATAATTCATCATTTAAAAGATCTTTAAAAGAGTAAGGAAAAAAAATCCTAATATTTGGGTTTTTACAAATTATTAATTTGCAGTATGTCGTGGTAGATTATCAGAGTTGAGTTACAATTCAAGACACAACTGCAAACACACACAGGTTCCCAAAATGTTATGGAGTCTGGAGCCAGCCAGTCTTGTTCAATTATTGAGACCAGTCAGGGTGAGGCTATAAAATTCCTATAAATGGCTGAGAATTACAGAAGCAGGACAAGACTACAGCAGACTTGTAGAGGGCAATGTCTTCACAGCAGAACTTTAACCCAGCTGACTTGAGCCTATTCAAAGGAACAATGTCAAAGGTGACATTTTGCTACTTGTAAAAAATCCTTGGTCTTGGAAGCAAGGCCTTAATGAGGTGAGGAGAGGAACAACATGCTTTACAAACCAGAGGAGTAGGGCACCTACTACAGCACATCTGCATCACATATTTTTTCAAGTAATTGAAGTTCTTACATTATTAAGTGCTAATGGCTGTAGACCCACCACTTTCATGTGTAATTTAGGAAGACATAACTTTACTGACACCCTCATTATCAGCAAGTGAATTACCTGTGAATTAGCATCTCAGAAATCAAGACAGAAATAAGCTGATACTCCCGAGCAGCCAGTGAGGCACTCCTGGCTCATTTGGCAGGCTGTTCCAGGCACAGTCAATGACTAAGTGCAGAAAGCACCTACCTGCCACACCAGGTGCTCCTTCACAGCAGCTGTGCCCGACAGGCAGACGCTCAGCACGATGGTGTGAGACGCAGAGGTCAGGACACTGGCGACTATAGCATCCCTCATGTTGAAGGGCAGCATGGTGTACACCACAAAAATGATGAACAAGAAAAATGAAACCTGTGCAAGACACCAACACCAAAAAGAAGCATGTCAAATTCACTGTGGAATAAGGTTTTTAAAACAGCATTTAATTTTGAACTGTCTTCAGCGTAAACTCACACACCAGTTTTTTACAGGGAAGTCACTGCTAGCCACCAAAGAAAATTGATTTAGGAAGAATTAATTTTAAGTATGTTGAAAAATTTACATTATATAATACTTTAGAAGTGTGGCTTCAATATGCTAAATATGGTTTAAGACCTACAGAATACTCCAAACTTTTCAAATTTTACTTCAAATTCATAGTTTCAAATTTTTATTTTTATTAATACTCTAGGTACAAGTAAAGAGTTATCCCAGGACTGGTTAATTCTGATTGTGACCTGCATTACAAAACAATCTGCCAACTCCTCACAGAGCTTTAATTTCAATACAGAGAGATTTTGTACATTCTGGAACTAAAAATTCAGAATATAATATACATTATATATATTATATATTTTTTATGCAAAAAAAAATAAAAAAATAAAAAAAAGCTCAAGCCCAGCCAAGAAATGTGATTTGACAAAATTGTATTTCATGAGTATCTACATGACCTATGTCAAATTTCATAAAATCACTATATTTTAAGGTAATACATTTACTTAATAATGAAAAACAGCTTCAGAAAGTCACAGTCCATATGCAGAATCTCCTGTCAGCTTCTTTTAAAGGGTACTAGTGTCCAAACTAACCTTATGGAAGAAATGCACAGCCCAACCCATAACAGCAAAAGGGATTCCTTTGCTATACATAGAAAATATATATTTGATGGTATGCTTATGTTCCAAACCCCACCACACATTTGAGAAAATGTAACTAGATTTGGGAATCAGGTTTTGCACACATAAGTAAGTAGGCGATTCTGAAAACGTGCCAGCTTGTATATAATTATATTCTCCATGTAAGGCTTTCCATCAGTTTGAGTTGACTTGCAATCCTCTTCACTGTTGCATGCACACAGTAGAGAACACAGAAAGCTGCCAGGCAGGTATGAGCAAGAGTAATCTGCTGCTCATTTCCCTTAGTCTGTATTTTTCACATCTGCATGTGACAACTTCATAGTCAAAACTGAAGCCTAAGGTATGTGCAGCTGCAGGACAGTGGAGCCATTCTTTTCTATCATGGAGACAGAACCAGATGGAGAAGGATGTCCAATTCTGCTATCCATTCATCTTTCTCCAATCCCTCCATTAAGATCAATCCAGCTCCTTCCTGATCTATCACACTGCCAGCTCTCCCATATACTCGAGTCAAATAGTTCAAAGGCACAAAATGAAACAAAACTACAAAGGCAATGAGGGATAATAAGAAAATACAGCAAGAAAAAGGCAAAGTTTTTGCTTTGCATCTCTACACTTCCAATCTACCAACAGACAGGACAAGAAAACAAGTGTTTGGTACCTGGTTGTTTTCAGTCCTCCGTAGAAGTTTTCACAGTGATCAGATGTCAGTAAAACCAACAGCAAAGAAAAGGATGTACCAATTCGGTCTAGGTAAGAGAAGGGTTATGCCAGTGTGATGTTTTAAAACTGTCCTGGCTGAGGAAAAATGAACTGTGATACTGACAGAACTACCTGATAGTCTCAAAACTTGGGAAAGATGTGGAAAGCTCTGGTAGGCTAGAAAAGAGAAACATAGCATGTGCCTTTGAAAGGCTGGGAAAAGGGGTAAAACTCATCAACTTCACTTTTAATTCCTACAGCAGTAACAGTCTATAATAATGCCTATACAGCAATTCATAATCAAGAGTCCAGAAAGTTAAGAAAAATGTAGGCAACAGCCAATGTGATTTGCTGAGAAATCATGTTAAAGTGATTACATCTTCTGTCATGAAAACAGACTTCAGTAGAGGGGAAAGCCCAAATAATGAGTTAGGCAGCAACAAGGGATGTGAAAAGTCCTCCAATAGAGGTGTAAGATGAATGGATGCCAAAGGCAAAATACCCTACTAGCATGTAAGACCAGCTGCCTAAAACATGTTTCCATCTAAGGGGCAGGCTGGATTAGACCCTGAGCAACCTGGTCTGGTGGAAGGAGGTCCCACCCAGGTCAGAGGGGTTGGAAGTAGATGACCTTTGTTTCCTCCAGCCCAAACCATTCTCTGATTTTATTATTGAAAAACAGTTTGAAGAAGAATCCCAGATCCAAGTCCTGGAAGAAGAATTTCAAAGGCTCCCATTCTCAGTGATTTTTCATGTAAACAAGGTTTTGTTGTTTCCAAGTTTAGCTTTCTAGCTGCCTATGTGGCAATCAAATATTTCTGAAAATTTTATTATTAAAAAATAAAAAAGTATTATTCTTTAACTAGTTTGTCTCAAAAAAAATATAACTTGCACACCTTTTGATATCTAACTTTATAGCCAGACTAAAGGCTTCAATCCATTTGTGTGGTACATGCTAAGAACATTTCAAAACTTATTAGTGGATGTAAGATAGAATGCTTTGCTTTTCAACTTTGACATAAAACAGGCTACTAAGCACGTAGACAAGATTTTGTCATTTTGCAATGCTTCTAGTAATATCAACTGTATAAGCTCCAAATTCTGTAAACAACTGTCTGCTCTGTAAGTTACCTCACTGCTTTCCTTGGCCAAAATGAATGGATGATTTCAACATTCAACAGCTATAGAGAACACTTTTAGAAGGTTCAGCCCCTATTGACATTACACACTCAAATAGGCTGGGCTGCAGAGGAACTGTGTTAAAGAACACTTGATTTTAAAAACATGGACCCATCAGTTCTTAGATTTGCATACATTTGCAGTCTTGAAATTTGGTATGAATGCTGCTGCAAACATCTCTCAGTCATGCTAAGAAAGAAATTCTCCTCCAAAATACATGTAGAAAATGACACCAATCAATAGCTCTTTAATTCTTTGCCACACTGCTTTTCTCCTATTTTCAGTAGTAGTCTAATGACCCAAGAGAGCTCCTTTTATCACAGAGGTTGTTTTTTTCTTTCACAATGGCTCAAGACTGTTTTTCCCATGTAGCCTGAAACGGGACCCTACCCTTCGTCTTGACTGTAGACATACATAATATGTAAGACATGGGACCTTTCAACACATTTCAAAATTTCAAATATTTCTAAATGGCAGTGTATTTAAGTTTAATTTTGTAGAAGCTAACACACAAAGGCTTTTGAGCAGGTAGAAAGAGAAACAGGCTTCGTGGTGAGTCACAGTCTGCAGAATGGACAATGGCACTGACTTTCTTCATAAGAGGCCCTTTCCATTATCACTTTGTAAGAACTGGCAGAATTTTGCTGATACCAACATTAAAAAGCAGTGATGGCGAGCTCTGAAACACCCCACTCTCTCCCTGCAAGACCTGCTAATGCTAATGATCACAGCATGCCTGCACTTGGTGTGTGTTCGGGCCAGTAAACACAGCATTCATTTACAGTGCACTATTTTAGACACTATTAAAAGTAACCTGTTCCACCAAATTGTGCCACAATCACAAGGCTTGTCACTGTTATGTTGGAAGCAGTCTTTTGTGTGGGTCATCACTACGACTGCCTAGTTGAAACATGCTTTTTGTCCTGATCTGAACTTACACTGCTTTAGGAATTTGATTCTCAGACACTTTATCCATGAGTTTATGTCATCCATACCTGGGACATGGGAGTGCTTGGGCACTGATGGTGTGCATCACTGCATGTAGCATTCACTTTGGTTAACACTGGTGTAACATCTCACACACAAGTATGTGGCTTTCCTGCTTTGTTGAGGGGTATCCACGACTCTTGGCTGTCACAGCTGGGCAGCACTGGCTCTCTGTTCTCTTGCTGCTCTCTGTATTTCTTCTCCCACACCTCAGCAGGGCCCCATTGCCATCTACTATGTAAGCAGCTCCTTTCCACAGCAATTTAAAGGACAGTGCACTGCCATAGTGTAGCTGCCTGGATGGGTACATAACACACGATTTCTCTGCAGATTTTGTGCAGCTGCTTTCAGAAGGGCAGCAAAAGGTCACATACAGATTGCTGCAGTGATGCCACTGGAGAGAGCTGGACACCAAATGGTAAAATGACACCATGGTGTGGGATATGACGATCACAAACCCTTACAAAAACTCATTCTTGTCACAGAACACAACATAAAACTATGAGTAAACATCTTCATCATATAAAATTGAAAGATTCAGGCTGCACAAGATAGAGAAGTAGATCCTTCTTTAAATTAAACTCATTAAAGAGCATTTTTCATGTTGGCAGTTCTGTCCCAGCACCTCTAGATGTACATTGGCCACTACAGCCTTTAATCTATTCTGTTGACTATGAGCTAGGAGAACTGGCATGAAGTTGATAATATTGGTGCTTCACAGACATTGCTATTGGAAATGCCACGAGCTTGGACTGTGGCAGCACAAACTACAGTGGACCCAAGCCATGAATCCATGGATTTTTTGTGGATACAACCTGTTCTGAGACACTTTGTCTCCCTTGTGTCACCAGTTTCTGCTCCTCAGTGGCGTTGCCTTAACTATAAAGAGTACGTGAAGTAAACATATTTTACACATTAAAATCGTCTTTCCTAGCACACAGGGTATCACAGGGGATGTTGCTTTGGTACTGAGAACAACTGTAAAAAAGATACTAATCATTCATTCTATACAAATTATATTCCAACAATGACTCACAATTTCCCACCTAGACAGCCTTTTTCAACACTGTGTTAATATGGTTAATCAAAACAGGCTTGGCATGTGTAAAATTCACTCAAGCTAATGTTACTCTGACCAGAATTTCCCCTTGAGGAGCATGATACCTTGGCACAGAAGCTGACCTGCAAATTTAAATGTACCATTTCAGTGTGAATTAGGGAAAAACACTCCTTTGGACACAGCCAGCAGTAGTAAGGCTACAGCTAATAAAATATCTGTAGTTTTTTGGGAAAACTGCAACAGTCTTGGCTTTTCACTGTGTAACCATTAAACTGTTAAGTTTACAAAAACTCAAACTAAGTGACCAGCCCTGTATAGGATCACTTTCAGAGGTTTTTCAAGATCAGCTTCACCCTCACTGTGTAAAAGGAGCAAAAATCATCAGCTAATTGAATAATTTTCCCTTGGAAAGACACTTGCATTCCAGCCGCTGATTTCAAAAGTTGTCTGTACACCTAAGAGCACAGAAGATGCTCTAGCTTTTCTAAAGAAATAACTAGGCTTCATATCATTTGGTATGACCTACTAACCTTAAAAAATAGTTACAAATACTATGTTAGTCGTTTAGTACAATGGGTGTTTTAAGGCATAAGAAGGGTATTTATACAAGCTATAAACTGTATATTAAAAACTTTATGTTTGCAGTATAAAGGTTGCAAATATGTAAAGCTCTTTGCCATTGTAATTCTGAAGTCCAGCCCCCTAACTTCTACCTGGGCAATGTTCAAAGAATAAAGCAAGTGACCCATATAAAACAAAAAAAAATTCAGAGCATGAAAATCAGCTTCTGTTCCAAATCACCTATAAAAAGTATGAAATAATCTATAAAATTATGGAAGTATTGGATAGGTGAAGGTGGAAATGTTGCTCACCAAACCCTGAAACATCAGAAGAAAGGGTGCTCAATGGAACTGGCAGGTAAAAGAAGCCACTATCCTTTACCTGGTGGATACCAACTTTTTGGAACTTACACTATCAGGATCAAAAAGATATTAACTTAATTCAAGGACACCTTATCCATAAGCTAACAATGAATAAACAGGGCAGGGAAGTGTACTCTCTGATGTCACTAACACATGTATGGAGGCTTGGCAAGGTATGAAGGAAAGTGACCACAAAGTGATCAATTTGGCATGCTGCCTTTCAGTAGCAGCTTCTTGCAATTCCTGGAGACACATCACTGTGCTAGATGGACCATGGCCTTACCCTGCAGGATGCTCATGTGTTCTGGCACTAAGAGCCAGAAGTGCTTCAGAGGAAAAGAAAAGGATAAAGCAGTTATGACACAGTACCCTCCCTGCCTTTAAAATAAAGCAAGGCAATTCAGAAAAAGAACTGAAAGCCCAGAGAGACTATGAATAGAAAGCATTGTAGAACCATTCCCTAGTTAGAAAGAAACTGGGAGAGGAAATTTGAACTTGGAGCAACAACAGGATAAAACATAGAAGAAGCTAAATATCAATTTTGTATAAAACCAATTTTTCCCAAGTGCCTGGTATGCCATAAACCTCAAGAAAAAAGTCAACAAGGAAGATTTGTTTTAAATAAGATTTCAAGATATACTCCACAAAATCATGTCCAAAATAAATTATTACTTCACTGTTTTTACCAAATATAAAGTTTTATTTTCTACTGATTGTCACAGAAGTAGTAAACAACTCTGTAAATCATGCCTTGTTCTTGATCATAGAGAACTCTCAGAGTAATAATCCCTTTCTTTTGTGCACAGGTCTGTGTTTAATTGTCATCAGGAAACAGTCATTACAGCCTCTGCCAAAAAATTAACAACAGCCATTAGCAAAACAGGAGAGAATAAAGGCAAGTTGATTGCACTAAAATGGATATTTAAAATAATTTTACAATAAGAGACCTTCAAAGGTGCTCCTAAAGTCACATATTAATGTGACAGTAAGATGAAAGACTCCTAGAAAGGAAGGAAAATTCATATTTGAAATAATCGAGACATAAACTGATTGCAGGCTGTCTAGTGTGTGACTGCTTTCTGTGACACAGAACCTCTTCTTTCACTGCATGGGATCAGTAGGAGACAAGAGATTTTGAAGGAGTGACCCAAGGAACATCAGCAGTGACCCACCAATTCATAACAGCTTTTGGTCCTTTCTGCTACAGAAAGAGGAGACACAGCTACCATCATCTCTAGTAGATTTGAGATTATTCCTCAACACTCTCAGAAAAGAAAAAATTTCATTTACCTCCTCACACCTGTTTTTACCATCATTCCTTTCCTCACTTTCTCATCTTTCTGCTGTATCCTTCCACCCTTGTTTCAGCCACTTTATATTCTAAGCACTCAAGAATACAGATTTGTTCTGCTGCACCCCTGCTAAATCCCTGTGAGCAGAAAGGCAACTTCATAAAGCACCATATAGCCCAACAATGGCATCTGTTTGCATTGACTTCACTCTTAACTGGACCAGATAACAGTAAGCTATGTCTTTGTTTTTTTCAGTGATGAGACAAGTGAAAACCACCAGAGATAGTGAATTGATTGCTCATCCTTGTTATCTTTCCCGTCTGTGTTTTACTGTGTTAAATATCAAGATCAGAAATCTAGAATTGCAGCAATGATTCTAGATCATCACAGCAAACATTTTCTCTGAAAGGGACAGTTGATATCCTCTTTCATGCTATATTAATAATTTATTTTTTTATTTAATCTAAGGACAGTGAAAAAGGTATTATAGCATGTTATTAAAATTAAAGCCTTGTCTTTCTATGCCATCATAAAACTAAAAGCAAGTGTATTTACTTCTGCCTTAGAGGATGCTGCATCCTATTCAGAAGTCTAAACTGCAATTAAATTAACACATTTTAAAAGTGGAAAGAGACAAATAATTATATAGTATATGTAAAGAGACTCAAGTCCTAAGCAATGAACTCCAATTTCACATGGACTCTTAAGGGGGAAATTTTACAACACCCAAGCATAATATCTCAAATTTGAAGGGAGTCGAGTAAGAACATACATTGAAAACATTTTCAAAGTTTCTATGAAGAGACATACACAACTGTGAAAGAAACATAACCTACCTAAAAACCTAATCTGGTTAGAAAGGATGTGAAAATCAATGTTAAGATATGCATGCACATACACAGAAAATATGTGCAATGACAGCAATTAATTTAAATTTAAAAATCAAACGAGCTAGTATGACAGAAGAATATACCACATTTCAGGAGATCCAAGGAGTTTTTTCTACATGTTAGACATAAAAGAAGCCTAACAGTGAATTTTATCAACTAGTATAAGAGAAAGTAAAACTGTTAATTCCAGCAAAAGAAAAGCAGAACAATCAAATTAAAATGCCTGTTTCTATCAAGGGGAAAAGGATATGTTTACATTATGCTAAACAATAATTGTGGTACAGTTATATGTTCCAAAATATTAGCTCACCCGTTTATAAAGACACAGATACTAATGCTGAGACATTTTGAAACAGCAGGTCCAATAAAACATGCTCCAGCATCTTACAAGAGTACATGATGATGTATGTTTATTTTCCATGAATCCCATACAATAGGTCAGCTCCAGAGAATTGAGGTAAAATTAGTTGGTAAAAGGAAAAATTAGGAAGTGAGAGCAGAAAACAAATGGCCAACTTTTACACTGAAAGGCCAGATTCAGTGAACTCAAAGAGTTTATTCAATGTCTTCCTAAATGCTTAAAAAAAAGGAGTGGAACAGTGAAGTGCCAACGATTGATGGGGTTTTAATAATGTTCAGGGTATTCAAAATCAGCAAAACATGGGAAAAGTTGCAGAAGTAATTCACACTGCTGTGACTGGGCCATAGCAGGTGAAATCCAACATGATAAATGTAAAATAGGAATGAAGAAAAGAATTTTAACCAAACACTTCCAAAAGTGGGCTTTACCTTAGTTATTACATCCTCTGAAAAAGATACAAGACTCACTGTGAATAGGTCTTTGAAAAAATAAATGACAGAAGGTGCTGAAAGGGCAAATGAAAGGACAGCCATTATTAGGAAAAGAATAGAGAATCAAGCATCATGATGACATTGTATGCATCCATGATGCACACATTTCTGGAATAATTCATGCACTTCTCTCCCCATCTTAAAAAAAATTCACAGGAAAAAGAAACCAAGTTGCTAACACCCCCCTCAGCATCCTCTCCTCTCCTCTCCTCTCCTCTCCTCTCCTCTCCTCTCCTCTCCTCTCCTCTCCTCTCCTCTCCTCTCCTCTCCTCTCCTCTCCTCTCCTCTCCTCTCCTCTCCTCTCCTCTCCTCTCCTCTCCTCTCCTCTCCTCTCCTCTCCTCTCCTCTCCTCTCCTCTCCTCTCCTCTCCTCTCCTCTCCTCTCCTCTCCTCTCCTCTCCTCTCCTCTCCCCTCCCCCTTTCCCTGAGATATTCAAGTGTCAGCAAAGGGCAACACGCCCTGGTAAGCTGATATTTCTTGTGGCAGGTGTCAGAAAAAAGGGAAAATAACCAGACAGTGATAAAGGGTCATGGTTGGGGTATATCTGGTAGGAAAATTTAGATGAGTGAAGTGCCTGAACAAAAGGGCCTTGGAGTTCCTTTGCACAAATCAATAGTCTCATATAGCAGCTCAGAAACTGCTGCAAAAGAAAAACGTGGTAAATTTATATGACTCTGCTTACAGAAAGCTAATAACCTGAATAGATGGAATTTCTGCAAATTATGGTTTATTCTAATAATGTATTTTTAGGCAAAAGAGAAAAGAAAAACAAGACATTGCCAAGAAAAGGAGGCTCTTGATGACTGTCATGAAATCCTGTTACTGTGTACAGAGTGGTTGTAGCATAATGTCAAAGCAAAAGGAAGGAAACTAATTTCTTCTTTAGGAGAACTGCCAAAATAGGACATAACACCTCCTTGGAAAAATTCATTAATCATAGCAACAACATGCCTAGAAGTGTATGACATGAAAAAAGTGGACAAAAACATGTTCAAAGAAACTAAATTGACAGAAGGGAAAAAAAAAAATCACAGCATTTCATTGTCATGAAGCTAAAACAGGTTTTGTAGCACTTACACAAAAACTTGTGTTATTTTCCTGTGACATCTGCCTTTCCCAAAGACTTTCAAATCATGTGCTAAAATGACTTTAACAGGATGAAATTGTTGCTCTGGTTCATGCACAGTGCCTTTAGGACTCAGCCTATTGCCCAGAGTTCCCACTTGGCTGTTAAGCCCATGGACCATCTCATGGGCCATGCCAACCCAACCAGTGGTGCTGTGCAGGATTGCATGGAAGAGGATTCTCACTGGTGTGGGTACCAGCTCTTTCCCCCTGCCCTTCTCCCCCTCTTGTATTAGGGGACCCAAACACAAGCATGCAGGGATCTCAGCTCACATCAGGTTGCTCCAGTCAGCACATCCCATGGAGGAACCATCATCTGGGAGTCCAAACAGCTCCTGAAGAGAACCATACAGTCACAAGGTTAAGGGTCACAGGGACCTGCTGAGCTAGAGGGGACATGCAGGAAAGGATGTTCATCTGGGGTGCCCCTGATGCTTCTCCTCTTAGATGGCCACCAGGGAGAGTTTGTCTCATCCCTTTTCTCACTCTTTCCTATTTTGTTTTTCTTTCTTCACCATTGCAGCCAACACATGCCGTCAGTTACAAACCCTGCCAATAAATCTGCGTGCACGAGAACTTGTCCCAACGCCTTTTATTCAACATTGTCTTCCCCCTCACCTTTTGAAGTCTACAAAGTGATTTCTCATGTCAGAAATCACTTTTTTCTACGTCAGAAAGTAGTCAGATGTCCATGGCCACTGAGGTACCAGCCTCTACATGAACACTGGGGACCAACACTGCTAGCAGCTGGATGCTGTTCCCTTAGGAAGGAACTAGGGAAAGAGGCAGTCCAGGCTCTCTTTCCATAGGGCAAAGGGCACAGGAGGAGCAGGATGCAAAAGCTGAACATCAATGTAGGAATGGACACGTATATGATAATGTCAATAAAAATCATCATCACTGCTTCTCCAGTTTTGACATGGAAAAAATCCATATATTTTACTCATAACACTCTCCCAAGCAAAAAAGAATGAAGGAGAAGGTATTCATACATTTATTTTCCACTGCCACATTTTTCAAATTGCCTTTTTTGGGAACACTAATCCCTACTATATGGGATAGATCAAAGCTGTTAATTCTCTTACAGGGATTTAATTTCAATTGAAATTAAAGGGAAAAAAAGTGGATAAAATAATTTCATGGTAATTTGTAGAAATTTGACCTGTTTTAATGGCATAGATAAACCTTCACTTGAGTTCTGTCAGAGGTTTACCCTGTAAAGACTGAAAGGAGAGAGGATTAAACTGGAAAAGGGTTACACAGAAATCATATGAAGGCTTGAATTTAACCTGACAGACAGGCAGATTCACCATTAACATAAGTCATCTCAAACTTCTCTCACTGCCTGCCTCTGTCCTGTTCAAGGTCAAATGCTTTCCTCAGCTCAGGTTTTCCATAATGAGCTTCTTTTCCTTCTGAATCCAAACCTTGTTGTCATATTGGGTCTTATTCTCTTATTTTTGTGGATTTTTTTTTTTTAAATTGTGAATACAGGAATGTGGAAATGAATCAAAATGATAACATAGATAATGTCCTTACAAGTAAGAAATTCTCAGATGAATTTTAAACACACACTCTCTTTATTAGGGAAATGAAAAATGTACTACTAGTCATTTCAGTATATAAGTATAAAAGTATAGACTGATATTAGCTTAATGTAACATCTGCATTTAAAACAATGTACATACAATTCAAAGTAATTTTGCAATAAAGAGCAACAGTGGAGTATTTCCTTAAACTAGGTGATCTTAATCATTATAGTTCTGATTTAAAATTCAGAGTCCTTCGTATTGGAAATACTGCAATTATATTTATAAAGTATTTGTTGATTTAATGAGTAAGGTACTCCCAGCTACTCATGAACTAGTGATGTGATTCCATCTGTAACTCTTAAATGTTGCTGTCTTCTAATTACAAAAAAATTCATTATGTAGCTGTAGGATTAGTTAAATTAATCCCAGTAGGATGAATACAGAGAAAAAGTTATTCCAATCTGTTTTAACAAGCATAGAATTTCATGTGTCACTGCACTGCAAGTATTAAAATCAGTCAACAATTAATTTATATGTTATTTTGCAGAAAATTCTGCCATTGCTTGCTGAAAAGACTTCCTTGTTTCACACCTTCCATTTCATACCTTTCACAGTACAAAGTTTTTCTCTTCAAAAGTTTTCAGTGGAACAATTTTTATGGAAGTCTGGATCCCCAAAGTAAAAAAAAAGCATACTCAAAATCCCAGAAAGCACTTCACAGTTTCCAGAAGAATCAGAATAGCACCTTTTTACAGTAAAATCTCTCTAGGTAGCTTATACTACTCTACACACATCCAGAAAAATTATCTGAATTAAATAAGGAAATATTTGGTATATTTCTTCACTTAATAGAATTAGAGCAATTTTAGGTTAAAAGAAGCCTCTGGAGGCCATCCTGTCCAACCTCCTGACTGGTTTCAAAGACAGATAATGGTCAAATTACTTCATATTATGGGCACAAATTTCAATTAATTTATTTTTTTCTACCCAAAACTGTATGTTTTTTATGGAGTGTGGAATTAATTAAAAGAGACACTAAACAGAGAAATATGACATAAAAGCCTAAGCTGTTCTTTAATTCCTTTACAACAGGAAATAGCATTTGTGTTGTCAATAATGACATTCAATTTTTCAGGTGAACAGGACAAGGCAATTCCCCTAAAATGAGCAGAATACTTTTAATCTCTTTATTGAAATAGTCAATCTTCAAACAATGCTGAAGTCAAATCCCCAAATCCAGTCAAGTTCCCAATCTCGGCATACAAGAAGAACCTGCCAAAACTAGATGTGTCACAAAATAGCAAAAAATACTTGGTCACATCCTGCCTAAGTTCTCATATAGTCTCACTTAATGGAACCACACAACTTTGCCCATGAGAAAAAAGAGCAGAAAAATAAAGGCAAGAATTTATAGATATGCAAGGACAGAGACACTGCAACAGAATTGTGAAATACAAATGTGCTCCTTGCAGTTATTGCAACAATGCAGTAGAAATCTTCTCTCCTATTTTGCTGTCTGATTGCTCACATCCACAGAAATAGATGCAAACACAGGGACAGTGACAGTAACAAAAATGGCTAAATGCTACCTTCCAGTCAATGCTTGTGGATCATAATATAGAAACCAATGCAAACCATGTATAAGAATACAGTCATAAAATGATATTGTCATATATTTCTGAGAAGACTGGCCAATTTCAAGTCAGTCTGCTATATCAAACCTAAACTTACTGCTAACCTTATTTAGTGCTAACAAAGTAAATTATAAAATAAAAAAAATAAAATTAAAAAACCCAACAAACCAAAAACCCCCATGCCATGCACCCGAGAAGCTGCTGGACTTGACACCACTTTCTCAACACTTGAAGTGAATAAAGCTATTCTTGCAGTTAGTTCAAAGCCCTAAGCATTTAAATAAGCTTTTAATAAGTTTAAATAAAATTTAAACTAAACATCAGTTCTCCATCCTGCATTTCTTCCCCAGGCAGCCTATCCATAGGATTAACACATTACCATCACCAACAAACCTGTACCAACATACATTCTTATTTAGCTCCCTTCTCTCTCACTGAACACACACTGTCTGCTCAGTGGTAGAGAGGAATCTGACCAGCACAAACAAAGCTTCATAAAGGTCAGAGGGAAATGCTCCCTCTGTTATGCCTTGGGCTTTTTTCAGATAGAAAAAAACAGGGAGGAGCTATTTGAAAGCAACAGGATATATTTTTTCTTCTACCCATTATGATGCCAGCTGTTGGGACAGGTTAAAAGTCAGCAAAGAGACTGGCAGTCACTCTGGCTAATGCACACCAGTGAGCCACAGCTATTAATTTCACTTAAATGAGAGGATGCAGAAAGATTGACAAGCCACAACTGCAACATTCAATGTAAGATTCAGAGTCTGAAAAGACTGTACATGGAACATGAACACTGCCATGACCACTGAAGGAGAGTGCTGCACCTCAGATCAGGCTGGCAATTTGTAGGTTAATAATTTAACACGGCACTGTGTCTTTGCACGGTCCAGCGAGAAGGGACTTAATAATTCTCTGCCCTCAGGTAGGAACAGCTTTATCCAAGCAAGAAAGGACAAAGGGATGATGATGTGAATCGTAACAGAACCATGGGCCTGACTGGAGGTAAAGAAAACACAGACATCCAGATCAAATTTCTGTTCCACAAATAAAAATGCAGAGCTTGCGTAAGAACAGGTTTCCTCTGCATAAGAACACGATGCCCAGCCACACAATCAGATGGATGCTGCAAACTACCAGACAGAAGGAGAGAAGCTTCAGGGCTAATCTAAGGATAACTCAATCTAGGTGTGATCTTCCTTCACTTGTTGCATCCCATCCCAAAAACATTTGCAACTGTGCATAGCTTTCTATATTCCTATTTTGTAAACAAATTGCTTATTTTATGATTATTTTATAGGCAATTGGTAGATTACTGGTAAATATTATCCCTGCCAAAGTGGTAGTCCTTAAAAATGAGATACTGAATCACACAGTGCTCAGTACAACTCCAGAGACTGTAGAAAGAAGTGTCATGCTCAATAAAATGTTTGGAAATTAGGCCAGCTGGAGTTTGTGTGGCAGAGATATCTTCTGATGATAAGCACAGAAACATGAGAGCAATGACCTTGCCTCCAAGAGCCTTCCAGCAAGTCTGGAGTACCTATAATTCAGTTTATTTAATCTATTCCCTTGCATCAAGAATCATAATTCACATCTGTTTTTTTCATGATAAGGAAGTCAATGAAAGCAACACAGGTGCACCAAAGTGCCATGCAGGAAATGGAGAGCAATTATTTGTAATACACTGGATGTTCCAATCCATTGACAGTTAAGTATCTCCCATTTTAACAGATGCTACTATTTTAAGGTGCAGCATAACTGTGTCAGGAACGTGACTTAGCAATTGTAAGCTCCAAGGAGTCACAGACAGGTTAGATAAATATCATTATCCTTTAAATAAAACAGCCTATGCCAGTACACCCCAACAGGAACAGAAAGAGCTGACAGTCCTTAGCAAGAAAGGGAAACAGAGAACATCAGGTATCACAAGACTCCAGCATCCCATACTCATACTTCTAAACTGTCATAAAAGCACTTCTGAACTCCCATTAAAATATCTAATTATACACATCTTACAGACACTGTAATTACTTTGCCAATATGACAGGAGAGATCTGAAGCAGAACTCCACAGCTCAGAGATGCAATTTTCTACACTTTGAAGTACAAATGGACAAATCTCATTCTGCAGCCAGTACATCTCTGCAAGCTTTTTTTTAAAGGAATAGTTTACTTGAGATAAAAATGAAAAGAAGCATGAATTAAAGATGACAGCAATAAAATGTGAAAACAGACCACTATAAAAAGTGGGGCTTTCAGTGGCCCCTTTCACAATCACTGCTTATCTAAAAAGAGACAGCTAGCTACATTTACGAGACAGGCAGTATTTGTCATCACCATGCAGAATCTGAAGAAAAAAGATAATTTACATACACCCCTCATTTATTTTTAGGTGAAATTATTGTTCTTGCAATTACAAATTTCTTTTTTACCACAGATATTGTAATTTTTATTCCTGAAACATCTTTAGTGTATATAAAAGCCAACCAAAAATTTCCAGATCAGGGCATTTTCATTTACATCTTCATATGAGACACCATAATCTCTTCTATACCCCAACTGACAAATTCTTCAAGTTGGAAGCCCCTCCCAATCCCTGGCATCAAAGCCCAGGAGTACAATGTCCAGTGATACAGATGTGTGCATGGATTTTCCCTCAAACTGCACCCTGGAGATTCATGGCCTAAAGAATTAAATTTGCTGGTTCTCTTCACTCCTGACAATGTTACTGGAATACACCAGTTTTCCACTGTTATCAAATAAAATTATAACAATGTACTTCTTTCTCAGTAATTTCCTTCCTCTTCTTAAGTGTTATCAAATGAGAGTTTGGGTTTGTTTGTCAAAAACTATGCTCTTCAGAGTCAATTTATCTCTATCAAACTTTATAAAAGAGTACAGCAACTTGACTCTTCTCACAACACACATCCCACACATAGGGAAAAAAAAGGCACCATTCCTCTGTTGCTTCCACACTCTGACAGATGTTCCCATACTAGATAATGCAGGAAAAAAAGACAGAATTTAATCCAGATGGGTTTGACTAGGACTAGGAAATGTTGAGAATGCAAGACTTCAAAGACTTCCATCCTCATGCATGAAAAGCCAAATCTGTCATGCCCTTTGAAACTTTATATAAACAAGCTCTTTTATAAGCTTGACTTATCTTGAAAAGATAGTCAGTCATTTTGCCCACTACACTTGCCACTCTTCATTAAATAATAAGGCTTTTTATTCCACATTTTACTTTTATACAAAATACAGAATAGTAAATCTTTTTGGGGAAGGAAGAAGTACAAGCTTACTTCTCACATAACTGGTTATACTAACTGATAGCAGGAGAGTTAATTTTGATATACAGGAGTATGAGAGCAGAATCAAGTTTGAAAAGTTAGGAATTGATTTGAATTCAGGAAGTAAAACATATTCCTAAACTTTTACAATATTTTAATTTATTGACATTGAATACTTCAGTATCCTCATTAAACTAAGTTCAGTAGCTGGCCAATAGCTAAAAAACCTCAAAACTCTAGAGAAATCATAAATATGATGAAATTGCAGGTGGAAGAGCCACAACCACCAGATCTTCTGAATGTGAATACATAGAGGAACAGATACCAAAACTTTTAAGTTAAAATATTATGAGTCAGGAGCAAATGAAGTTTTATGTCTAAAATGAATGAGATATCACAGCATGTAATAGCCTGAGTGTAATTTTATCAACAAAGCTTTTCTTTTGCAATACAGTGCAGTGTTTTTTTCCTTAAATGTACTTACATTTCTCCTTTTACCTTAAGCCCACTGATCTACTCACTTAGGCACTAGAATAAATGAACTGTACATCGATTTCTGCAGAACTGAACATTTTCAGTGTGCTTTATTTTCTATCTCCTCACACTTCCCATTTCAGTTTGGAAACCATTACTGAGCCAAACATGCAAGCTGCACCTAACAAAAAGAATAACAGATGATCTAACAAAAGACTGAAGAGCATCAGTACCATTTCTAACATGAAGCCTGACAGTCCACAGAGATGTGTATCTTCCAGTGACCCACCCCAAATCAAGGCAATGTCCACATTATTGCAGTAGCTTATACTGTTAAATGGTTTCATCTGCACTGTAGTATTTCACATGCTGTGCAGAAAAATATCTTTAAAATACTTAGTTTATTCTGCATATACTACCAGGAGTGGAAGTATTATATGGCAAAGAAGTGATAGGTTTTATAGATCTTATTGTGCTGCCTAAGATGGTTTATCAGTGTCTACAGTCACAGTTCAAAGGTTCAAGACATTCAATCTGCTATGGACAGACAGAGGTTCTGATCAGTAGTAAGAAAACAGGACTCTCACTTTTCAAAGGGAACTAAATAACTATTTTTAGTTTGGGTATCTTATTCTACATATAAAGAAAACATCTCTATGTTTTCAGGATAAGAGTATGAAGGACAATGATGTTCATTGTAAAAAAATCCTGCTCTCTAATCCCAAATGCTCTATCCTTTATTCCCAAATGCCTGCTAATGTCATAAAAATAATTACAGAGCCAGACAAGATCCTAAGCCTCCAAAGCAGAGAGACATCCCTCTTCCCAAATGCTGTCTGTCCTTCATGACTACATCACGTCTTTGCCTTTTCCACTCACTGGCTGGTTTGGGGCTTGGGGGAGAAATTGGGGATTTTGATTGCCTGGCAGCAGCACAGATGGGTATTAGAAACAGTTAGTTCTACTTTAAAAACAAAGGCAAAACTCACAGACCCAGGCAAAGAATGTGAAATATTTTGCAGAAAATAAAAGAAAGTAGATAACTGGGAAATAGCTGTAATGTTAATGGACTATGACACAGTCAATGTAAGAAGAATGTACATGCTTTTAATGGCAGCATATTGGACCTAAGCTACCTAGTTCCTAAGCTCTTCTCTTTTAAATTCTGTTGCAGGCAAAATTATCTCCACTTGTGAGCTTTTTACTTACTTCAGTGCCAGCTAATGCCAGCTTGTGGTCACTGCTTTGGTTATCAGAGAAATAAAAGCCAAGCCAGCTGAGTGCCAAGCCAGCACTGCCCTGGCACAGGCCACCCATGGCCACTGTTCCTGAGAGGGCTCTGTGCCCCAGGAGGGTCACCCACAGCCAGCCTCTTAGACTCACAGAGTGTAGATTTAGAACAGATATTAGGAATAAATTCTTTACTGTGAGGGTGGGGAGACACTGGAGCAGGATGCCCAGAGGAGCTGTGGGTGTCCCATCCCAGAAAGTGTTTAAGGACAGGTCAGGTGGAGTTCTGAGCAACCTGGTGGAGTGGAAGGTGTCCCTTCCAATGGCAGAGGACCTGGAACTAAATGTTCTTTAAGGTCCCTTCCAATCCAACCATTCTGTCTTGATTTTATGATTCAGAAGGATGTCCATGTTGTCTCCTTCCAGGTGGACACCTCCAGCCACACATGTTGTCAGCAGCCTCTCCCCTCCTGCATCTCCCCAAGATCATCTCTCTGCCTGCCTCTCCCCCAGCACCTGCAGAATTCAGTGTCTGGAACACAGCAGGGTGCTCACCCTGGTTTTAGAGCTATCTGGACCCCACTGTGACAGGACAAAGAATCCCACAGCCTCTGCTCCAAGTCCATGCCACGTATCCTCACATGCTTCCCCAAAATGCTCTCTTTGAGGCTGTGGTTATTGTCAGCATGCTGCTTGTGGGGAAAAAAAAAAAGAAGTCTTCTGACATCATTTATGTGTAACTGATTTGTCAATCATCAAATGTGCAAATACATATTTACAGGAGTCTATACCTCTGCTAATGTTTGAACATATTTCTAAGGAAGCCGATTAAAAGTTCTTGAGCACTTCCTCACACAAGTCTATTAGAATTACACAGCTGTCAGCACTAGGCAGGACTGTTCATCACAAAAAATGCCTACTCTTCTCAATATGCTGCAACACAGATACCTCTGCATGCACTATCAGAGAGCACTGAAATGAAATCTAAACATGACACAAAGCCTTCCTTTAAGGCCAGAAATGGAAAACAAAGAGTGATCATAACTCAATTACAAGATTAACAAAGCTAACAAATATTGCTACATATCCATAACGCTACTTAAACAAAAATTATTAAACCTCAGTATTTTGGAATATTTCCCTTCACCACTTTTTTATTATTTGAGTTGCAGAAAAGCTAAAGTCTTCACCCTGGCTATGCTCCACTGAGGCTCCTGGTCTCTGGTTGCATTTGTTTCTCAGTCATAACAAAAAGCTCCTTCTGCTGGATCATGTGAGCTAGCCTCACTGCCACATGAGCAACTCCATATCAGAAAACCCATATTACAGATTCAAAGAGCAAATAAGTACAACAAGAGCATCAATGGTAGGAAAAGACTAAGCAAAGCTAAGCAAAGGTCAAATCCACAGGTGGAAAGTCAAGTGCAAAGTCACAGGCTCATCCATGTAGCTCAGTAATTAGGACAAGTACCCACTAATGCGGTAGATAGAAAATTAAAAAATGTTTTAACTTTTCAAGGTGAAATACTCTATCAGTGTGACCTTCTTTGTCCAGAAACTGAAATGAGCTATTAAAACAAGCAAAAGGCAAACTGATTTTCAAATTTTCCTTTTGAACTTAGTAAATAAGGAAATGAAATTCCAAATAAAAATTCCACTGTTTACAAAACTAAGTCTGTTTGATTACATCAGTAATAAACTAAGAAAATTATTTCAAACTTTTTTTTTTAAATGGCATTATTCTTTTTAATGCTTTCCTTGGAAAACCTAGTATGTGCTGCTTTAAGCACTTCCCTTAGACAAACAAGTAGACCAACTGACCTTAGAAATAAAACACTTCACACCTCCTGATGTGTCATTAATTCCATCCTCTGAGGAGGTTATGGAAAAATAATAATTAATGTACTGCCAGAAAACTGTCTCAGGTTTCAGCCCATTTCCTTAGATACCAACTGATGTCTTAGTTACTTTCCTTTTATTAAATGTGTAAATCAAAGGTTGCTATTTTTTTAATGGGGATAGTAAATAGCTTTTTGATTTAAAGTGTCCACTTTAAATCTGGAGCCACGTCTCCACTCGATAAAAATATACTCTTGAAATGCTAGCACACATGTCAAGCAAAGGCCCGAAACAGATTCTGCTTTTATTGAAAGGATTCTTCTTTCGATCTTCCACCATAAAACCTAACTTTTTAAACAAGAATTTTCAAATTACTTAGGATCTGCCCTTTGAGTCATGAATTTTCACTTTACAGCCCTTGAAATCTTAAAGAAAGTTGGTTTTGTCTCTGAATGTAAGGCAGCAATGCTAGGAATGTAGCTGAAATTCCCCAGGAACAACAAATTCAGATCTGCAGCATTGTCTCTGTTATCCCTTTCTCAAGATTTTTATTTATTAATTTATTTATTTATTTATTTATCTAGGGATTTGTGAAGCAAGGATAAACAAAGGCACTGTTCTAAGAATACCAGGTCATTTGAAACAATTTACATTTCAGCAGTAAACCTCACCTTTCTGAGCTCTCAGTCCTCCTTTTCCATAGCATATCCCCAAGCTAAAGTATGCAAGGAAAACGAGTGGACAAACCTCCCAGAACTGCCCTTTCAGGGAAGTCATCTTGTGAGGGCTGCAAGAATATTTTAGTGCATCTGAAAAGAAGATTGCTGAAAGAAGACACTACCCACTGGAGTGAAAAGGATCCCCAGGACAATCCAATTGTTCTCCTTATTTATGCTGACTTTGTGAATGCTGGCCTTACTGGCAGCAGCACAGCTGCCTACTACTACTGATATGCAAGAAGAATCCAGTTGTACAAGTCTGGTAAAATGCTTGCTTAAGAGAAGTATCAAGGTATTGCAGCAGTCCTACATGTTAATGAAATGTCACTGTAATTTGCCTCAAAAGAAGATTACTAATGTAAAATTCTACTGCTCCTCCATTTTCATATTGCTGCCTTCCATATATATCTTCCAGGTATAATGCAGCATTCAGAAATGCTCATTCAGCCAGCAAGTTGCCTATTCATTCATCTCTGCCAAGAACAAATTCATTCCAGTGCAAATATTCTCCATATTCCATTCCTGAGACAAGGTCTTACCTACAACTTAGGCAATCAAAAAAAAAAGAAAAAAAAAAAAGAAAAAAAAAAAAAAAAAGAAAAAAAAAAAAAGACAAATCACTAACTACAGTGAAGTTTTGTTTGACATGCTGCATGGCACCACATTCTCTTTTTGATGCATTTCTCAATTTGGTACTGTTTTGTGAAAGGTGGAAAATAGATAAACAATGCCATGGCATAGCAAGGCTCCCCTATTGCAGGGTATGGAATTCATGCATCCAACTAAACCTAACAGTTTTCCTTGTGCGTGGCACTACAGCTGCACTAGTATGCTTAGTAAGGCTGTCCTCTGAAAAAAAGACTTCCTGAAGAGGGTGAAACTTGATTTGGAAGGGAAAATGGTCCCAGCTGGGTTTTGGAAGGTGTTTTTTCTCAAGAAAAGATGAGTCTCTTTTTGCACATCCTGATTACTTCTCAAACTTTCTGTTCCCAAGCACATTATTGAAGTCCTTGCTCTTATTGCTGTACTGTTTGCCAAGCAGTTACAACAAAACCAAACTAAAAAAAAAATGAACAAACAAAAAACAGAAACAGAAAACAAAGACCAACCAACCAACCAAAACTGTCAGATTGGCTTTGCTTCAGGAAGAGACTACCTCCTCCTCAATTTCTCCTTTATTACTCACATAAAGATGATATTCTGTATTGTTGTAGCTCTTCTGTCTGCACTCATTAAGGCCAGAAATTTAATTCTGTTAGGTGATAGCTAGAATTGTCTGATCCTAGAGTCTTTTACCAAGAATCAATCCTAAGACACAAAAATTAAAAATTTTCATTTTCTCTCCTCCTTTTAAATTTGCCTTTTACTTCACTGATTTACCAGTAAAGAGACTTTGCACTTGTCTTTCATCTTTCTTCCCAACACTGTGAATGTTCCAAATCATGGGTGATTTTTTTCCCTGTCTGGTGGTATCTTCTACTGAAGGAAAGCAGTATCTACCTACTTCTGAAAGAGACTTTTCAGTTTACAGTGTGACCTGTGAAGACAGAGCTTGAGCAGCCCATCTGGAACAGCAGCTAGTGGGCATGCACGACATACAGCTGGGTGAAAATTGCTGTGCTGGGTTGACTAGATGGGCCCCTGGAGCTATCACACCCTAGCTAGGCAGATAAACCCATTCCTCCTGGTAGAACACACTGCAGTAGCCCCCTTCCCCATGTGTCTGAGTTTCATTCCACAGGAAATGGTAATGTGGAAAGGACAATGTGCACCCAGGTCTCATCACAACGTGCCATTTGGCCAGGCTTCAGTCGTGGGTATCAGACCTACATGACACACCACAGAGTAAATAAGATGCAGCCTCTCAGACCTAAACAATATAAAGGCTCATTTGCTTTCCCTGTCTCTGTCTCTCTTTTTCTGAGGCTTTCTTCTAGCTCAAGAAGAGAAACAGCAAAGAACATTTAAGAAATTGTTAGGCAACGTCGCAATTCGTCAGAAACAGGGAAAATAGCCTCAAAAGAGCTTTTAACAATCTGAATCATGGAAAACTGCTAACCTGCTGATAGACTCAACCTGTCGTCAAAATGAATCTCTGACCTCCCAAAGCCAAAACTAAAGAGTTCATGAAATGTACATGGGAGGGTGCAGGAGGGGAAAGGTTTGAGAAAACATAGAGAGAAACATAGGAGAGTAAACACAGAAAACATGAGGAAACATAGGAGAAAGTTGAAAGCTCAACTTCTTTTGAAAAAAAAAACCAACTGCACATCCACTGAAAATATTAAAATTATATTTTCAATACAATTAAAATGACATCCTTAAGATCAATATGGTACTGATCCCTGCTACTCTTCTGCTTCCCTTCCATTATTGATGTCAATTGTGATCACATTTCTCAGAAAGACGGATGCCACGAAGCACTTACTTTTCAACACTGACAAAAGGTAAGTAACAAAAATCTGTAACACATAAATCAGTGTTCTTCAAAGTAAAAGACAAGCAAAGCTCAATGCTTTGCCTGATTCACACTTATGCCATCAAGTAAAAGGACTGTTTCTGTTAAGTAGTCCATCTTGAAATGATTCTGTGAACAGCAGGGAGCACCAGGTTTTCTCTTCATTTGCTAGCTCGCAAATGAATGAAAAAACTATAAATTTATACATAAAATTTCATGGGAATATTCCCTTTAGAAGCCATATTTTGAAAGATAATTCTTTTGAAATGAGAAGCCTCTTTTATAGGCTTTCCTGGAAGAACAGGAAGATCTAGTGCTTTGCTGAATGCTCCCAGACATCTCTAGTCTACAGGCAATATATTTATAAGGATGGTTTATCTCACAAAGCCATTACTCACCTATTGGCAATTGCAGAGACCAAATTTATTCCCAACTGTGCAACATCCCCTAGCAACTTTGGGACCGGATTACATATGGGAAAATAACATTGAGATCATATTTTAAAATTTTAAACTCTGCTCAGCCTATTTTTTGGGTTCTGGAAAGGCATATGTGCAGCCCTTTTCTACACTTTATACAGGAATTAAAAGCCATGCTGATTATACATAAACTTGAAGATGATGAGGCATGGCAGTATTTGTCCAGAAGAAAACCATATGCACAACACTTCTGCATACTGACAATATGAGAGTTTTGGGGAAAAATTAGCAATTATCAATCACTCAGATGGAAATAAATTATGTTACTGAATTATTCATAAAGAGCTCTAAAATAGTTTCCTCATCACTCCTGGTTGTGTTTTTCTTCCCTCAGTGTCCTCTAGATTTAAATCAATATATACTAGCAACAGAGTCGGTCTTACCCAGGCAAATACTGAGCACTAACACAGTTCTCTCTGTTTATTTTGCTGTCTGGACTGCTGCTGCCCATGGTGAATGAAAAGATGCCTGTTTCCCCTAAATGTTTGCTGTTGGCACAACTTCTTTCACTGACCCTGTTTTCAAGACTAATGACTTTCATTTCTAGTTCAGTACTTTGCAGTATGGGATTCACTTAACAAAGCTACAGCAATATATCAGTCTAAATACATTTGGTGTCTGGCCTTCAGTGCTCATGCAACATTAATTTAAATATAAGGTAAAATATTTACTTCCAAGTCAGTCGTATTTTACACTGGTCTTTTGTTACAGAGCAATTCAGTGCTCAGTGGGTTGGGGTTTGCAAGACAGGGTAGACTATCATCTTAGGAGAGATTTTGTCACTCAGTTTTTGAAAGAACATACATAAATTCAGGTAAATCAATGACCCATATGATTTCTCTACACAATTCAAGTCTCTGAATGCACAAAAACCTCACAGAAGTGCCTAGGAACAACTCTATTTTAAGTCTGGCATTCTAAAATCAGCGTCAAATGGTATCTGTGCAGTCCTGTTTTCCTCTAAAAGCTGATATTTAAAATCAGTCAGAAATGTCAGACAGAATAATAGTTTAACCTTCAGACTTACTGGCAGGTTTTGGTTGCTTTCTCTCACATTTTTTAAGATAAAATTCAGATATTGAATAAATCATTCCTTGGCAGTCCTGATTTTCACTACTGACCAACTTATCAGCAAGAAAATGTCACATGTCCTGTGAAAATAGGAAACTCAATACATCACATAATACAAATAATATTTTTGAATGGTTGGTTTAGTATTTCTTATCATTAGCTAAAATAAGTAAGTGGATGCACAGGTAAGAGTTATAACTATAAAAGATGTTACATTACAGTAAGTAAAGTGTATGTGCTGCTCTCACAGACCTAACTGGTCTGTGCAAGGGGGCAGCTACAGAGAACAAACCCAGAAACAGCAAAAGAAGAAACCCACCTGGCTCTGATTCAGTGTTGTAATTTCTGGATTGTTTCAGGGTTGGCGTTCATTTTTTCCTAAAGTAAACACTACTGAACTCCTTTGTGATGAACTTTAGAACCTATGTATGATTTAATTCTGATGAATTCTGTCATGTGGCTTTTGCTTAAAAACTGTAAAAACGAAAGCCCTCTCTGGCACAAGGCTTCCAATAGCATTGAGTAGCTAAAGGGTAATTGTAATTCCTCAACTTTTGATATCATCTCAAGCAACAGTTATTATGATAACAGGAACCAGGAATTCTTCTAACCTTCTAAGATAAAAATGCAGAATGGAATATCCCTAGGCAAAGAAAATAGGCTAGGAATATTAAAGAGACCTGGCATTAGACAAAGGATATATTTGACTCTTTCAACAACTTTCCAGATATCTAGAAACTATCTAGACATTACACATCTATATAGATAGTTAGATATTTTGAATCTGACAACATGCAGTTGCACCTGAAAGAAGGTGTAAGGAATTGGGACAAAACAATGGGAAGATGTGATGCTAATCCATCATGCTTGTAGTGACAAAGGGAGCAGCAAACACAACTGGGAAATACAGGAAAAGCAATATCCTTCACTATACAAGACACAGGTTATGGAGAGAAGAAAATTCTGTCACACAGAGTACTCCCTGTGTTTCAGGTTGATAGCTATTTTAGAATTACTGAAAGCTTTGATACATTTCTTTTCCTTATACTATTTTTAATTTTTTTTTTAAATGGACACTACATAAAGTTACACAGAACAAGGTCAGGTGCATGCATGCCAATAAGAATGTAGCTATGAAACCAAAGCATGAGTGTTCACTCCTAATTTTTCATCAGGTGAACCCCTGAAAAATCCAGAAAAAGGGTTTCCAAACAGCAATTGGCACATAAACATTCCAGGATCCTAGAGCTGCTGTTGCTGTTGTCAGATGAAGCATTCAAGCAGAAATTCTTTATAAACCCTGATCCAGAGCTTTTTAAACTCTTTTCTATAAGCTACAAATAGCCACTCAGATTGGTATCTGAAACATCAACTGCTTTCCTCCTGCACCTTCTCACCCTGTCACTTCTGTAGCAATTCAGCCAAGGTTACATAAGGCAGCACAACAGAAAGATTCCCTCCTAAACATTAATTCTTCACATGGGTAAATCAACTAAGCAGACATAACTGAAAAACATGTGAAATTAATTATTCTAGACTACATTACATTGATTTCACAGCAGAATAACTATTAGGATGTTTCCAGATTGATTTCTGATGTCTTGATAGGAGTTCCTGAACTGGATTTAGATTGGTTCAGTGATGAAAATGAGAATTCAGAAGTGCTCAAATGAACATTTAGAAACAGTAAAGCGGGGGACAGTGGGTGGAGGAAGATCTGCATATGTGCCTGCTTCATCCCATTTATCCTGCAGTGCTGGTGTAGCTCTTTGAAGTGTCAGTATGGGGGAAGAAACTGCATTACCCAAATACCATTTACATAATCATTTTCTTCATATCTAAAGAAGACATTTCTCTCTGTTGTTACTTTAACTTGTTCCTTGTAATCACACACCTCTAACGATAAAAGCAAAATATATGCTAATTTCCTCCATCTTTCCTACTTCAAAAGAAGAGATCACCTCTAGCAGAGCAAGTATTACCTTTTTATGGCACTGACAGGAAAACTGTACATTAACTGGCAATTCATTATTTTGCTTCCATCTGAATCCCTTCCCTGCCCCTGAGAAATCTCTAACTAGTATTTACAGCTCTGAAGCTTCAGAGAGAGAGAGAGAGAGAGAGAGAGAGATAAGCTCAGAGGCATCCAACAGGAGAGTGGGTTTGCCTTCTGTTCCAAACCTGTATGTATTATTCCATGGTTACGTCTGTGGTTTTTCATCATATTTATCCACTGCCACATGATGGCAGATAAACAAACTGAGTGCTTCCATACTGAGCAGGGATTTGATATTATCCTTACATTCACCAACACTATAATATAGGTTTCATGCCTTTTTTAGGTGCCAATGTCATAGCCTGGATTCTTTGAGGGAAACCTTCAACACAACCACAACTAGGTAGAATTACCTTCTGTGGGTTGCTACACCTGTCAGTGCCCACAATCTGAGCATTTCACCAACTCTCCACTAGCAGTGAGAACTGATCAGTGCTGGTGAGAGACACAGAAAAAAAACAGTCCCAGAAACGTGTCCTTTTCTCCCACTGCAATATCTTCAGATTGAACAGCTGCTGCTATTTTAAGATTTCCTCTGCTAGGAAGTACAAACACCAGGATCCCCATCTCTGCTCTCTACCATGCCCTGCAGGCCCTTGCCCAAAAAGCCCCAGGTCACTGTGCAGAGCAGCTGGCAGCCCTCAGCATCCCCCATGAGACAGCACCGAGTAAACCAAACATTCCACAGTCACTCAGGGCTGGGGCAGCCTGGACTAAGGGGCAAAGCAGAGAAGAACAGGTCTGTCTGCAGAGACTGCTGTCAAACTCCACCTCCACATACCCTCATTCAACAAAGGGACCCATTTCTTAGACCAGACAACTAGAATATTGCTGGTCTTCCTTTTCTCACTGCAGTGATGGCACAGACGCTCAATACCTCAGAGTTGTTTTGGTTGGAAAAGACCTCAGAGATCATCAAGTCAAACCATTAGGCCAGCATGCTGAAGTCCACCACTAAACCATGGCCCTGAGTGGTCCCAGGGACATGCCTTTCAAATGCCTCCAGGGGTGGTGATTCCATCACATTACCTTTCCATCACAACACTTTTTAGCCATAAACTCCTTCTTTTACACAAACACACAAAAGATGCCAGATAATGTAAGTCCCTATTTCATGTTACCTGGAAAAGGGCATTATTCCAGAGAAGAAAGAAAATACTTTCTTCAGCTTCACAGTCTGCAAGTGGGAAATTGATTCTCACATCAAAACATCTCAAGTGAGAAGCTGAAATACGAAGCACAGAATTCAAGAGTTCTTGGCTTCTGAGACCAAGGGGGTTTTGTGTCCTCTTACTGTTTTTAAAGGGCAAAAACAAAAATATGAATAAATATAACATTTTTTCAAAAAGCTTCAATACAGCATGCAATTTTCCAACATACATTATCTCTTGGTTACCCAGTGTAATCAAAGGTGAACAAGTATTACCGTTTATAGACTTAATAACCAGTCATTTTTTTATTCATGCAAAAGCAATCTGTTGAAGGCTTCATCAGAAATCTGAATGAAGTTGGTAACAGACGGTATCTGTATCTCATTTGAAATGTAAATGAGTCTTTCCTGTCTTTTGGGGAACTAGGATAGAAGAGACTCCTCTTCAGTCTTGTGATTAAAATAGCTTTCCACTCGTCCCACACAATATCCCCTTTAATGATCCCTGCTTTGCATTACTTTCATGATGACCTATTAAATAAATGGGTACGTAATGCAGCCTCCCAAATTCAACCAAAGTCAAATATCTGAAAAAAATAATAAGCACATGGAACACAAAACCAGATGCTGCATTACATAAAAAATTACATACTAAAATTCAAAAAAGTCAAAAAAGGACAAAACAGGAGTGTGAGATACTGCACAGAAGGGCTTTGAAATCTTGCCAGTCTTGAATGTTCGGAAGAGGGACCTGACACTGCAGGGAAAATTCCTTATTTGACTTCAGGCCCTGACAAATATTGGAATAGTTCCAGCTGGTACCTCGGCTGCTCTCTTCCCTTAGAGCTAGCTGGAAAGCCATTACCCCAAGTGTGAAGAAGCTGTATAACCTCTGCCTAATATTCATGCAAATACCTCCTGATAATCATGACAGAATGCTTGCCCGAGAACAATGGATCAATGACTGCAAAATACTCTCAACTGAGCTTTTCTGTGGCAGTTTGTCAATATTAAAACTACTAAATGTCAAAGTGGACAATGACAATATATTGTCTGGGAATTTCTAGCTAATGTAGTCTAATTACAACCTTACAACATCATTTCCTCAGTGCAAGGGGTTTAAACTGCAATGAAGACCTTAAGAACAATCTTACTACAGGAGGCTCCTTTGTAGCTTTTAAACCCATTTTTTGGACAGGGGATAGAACAAAGACTTTTGCTAGGAGACTGGATAGGCAGCTTGGATCAGAGATACTGTTCTAGAAGAGATTCCACCCTGGATACACTGGTGGAGAGAATCACAGCTCCACATCACACTTGGCCCATTTTGGGGGATCCTGCACACTGAAAGGCACATTGAAACAGATGTTTCAGCTACATCTAAATTACCTCCAGTATCAGAGACCTGTACCAACTATGATATTATAACCAGGTTCATGTACTGTGTCAACACAGTCCACTGTCAGTGATTCCCAAACCTCTGGAACCAGATAGAACTTCCCACCACCATATCACTAGGCAAGAGGTCAGGAAGAAGCTCTTGCAAATCAGTGGTGATTATGTCTTAATATTGCATAATTGGAGTACAGGAGCTGGGGTGTGTTGGGGGAGTGAGAGATTTGTGCTTTCAAGGAAAGGAGGTGGGAGTTCAGGAGCACAGACATTTTTGGATAACAAGGACCAGGTTTTCTGTGGGATTGCTCAGGCACCAGTGTTATCGTGGTTTCTCACCCCACCAGCTGCCATGTGCAACCTCCTCCCTAACTCAGGACTTCCCTTGTGAAAAACATATAGGCCTAAATATTAAAGTTTTGTAAAATTAATTCAATCTTAAAAATTCTCCAATACCTCCAGTCAAAAAAAAAACAAAACCAATGATATAAGCAAAATATCACTAATCTGAGAACTGAGAAATGGGATTTGAAAGTAGCCATTTATTTAATTGCAAGAAGAAACCTAACTAGAGTAATATTTTAATTGCATAGACATAGCTGCCAGTATTTTACTATGCAGTTACAGTTTAGGTGGTGGCTTCTTTTGGAGGATTTCAAGGCTAAAATTGCTCAGGACGAAAGAAGGGTTAGAGCACTGTAGTTTTAAACAATAAATGTTGGGAGTTCATTTTGCTACTCTGAAGTTCAACAATGATTATTATACTTTGCCACCTAAGGGGATACTGAAAAACTAACTAAATCCAATTATGTTAATTTTAAACTTTTTTTCTCCCTTTCTTTTGTTTTTCTGAAATCTGAGTATAACAAACTGCAGAAAAATAAACTGGAAGAAAAAAACTTCACTTTTATTACCAGTAAAAGAGTGAAGCCGTAACATTTTCAGCTACACATTTCATAAGAAGAACATTTTTAGACAAATTCTTTTTGCCCAGCAATCTCTTTGCTTTAAAATATATTCCAAAATTGTGACAAGTTTAATGTATTACTTCATATTGCATGACTTCAACAACAGACCATGCCTAAGAATGTAAAAGAATTACATTCTTATGCATATTCTGCATTAAAATGAATCTATTCAAAACACACCCCCTCTTGCTAGTGCTATTTTTTTCAAACACCTGGGGAGCTGTATTAATATTAGTATGTCAAATGTTGAATTGTATTTAAATGTGTATAAGATCAATTTTCCTCTGTAAAGTTCTTGACGGTGTGGTGTACTCAAGAAGCAATTTCCATAAAAGTAAGAAAGCTTACTAGAGTTGTATGATCTTGTAAGATACAGCAGCCTGAAATACACAGTCCTGTTGACCTTCAATACCTCAAAATGATTCCAGTTTTTATAGCTCCCGTTGTTTGCCATCCCATTTCTATCCACTGCCACAGAGTATACAAATGACAAGAGTTGAAAGTCTATTTTCTGTACAAACAGAATGCACACTGCCTACTCAGCCAGGGATTTTATTTACCATCTGCTTACTAACCTACCCCTACCTAAGGACTCTATTTCCTTCAGTTTTAACACAACCCTTCCTCAACTTTCCCTTCAGCCATTCTCCATCCTTGCTGCTGCCCAGGAACCATCTGTTTTTCAGGGCTGTGTGACCAACCTTCACAGCTTCCAGAGAGAAGGAAAATGCCAGAGTATTGTGAGAAAACAAAAAACCAACAGGTGCCACTTTCACATGAGCCATTCCTTTGTCTGCATGCCCAGCTCTCCACACTGCACAAGCAGAGGTGCTCAGCTTTCAATACATTTCACATGGCTTGAGAAAAGTAGTACTTACTGAAATGTGATTAAAACTAAACAAGGAGAGATAAGAAGAAAAGAAATTTAGGGGTTCTAAAGCACAGATTCTCTTGCTAGCCTCTCTGGAGAAATATGTCCTGTCTGCCCATATCATCAATGAACATGGAACTCTTGGGCTAATCTAGAGGAAATCATGGTACAGAAAGAAGCATGACTGACACATTTTAATGTGCATTTATACTCCACTTTTCTGCATTTGAGGCTTTGTCATCAATCAAGATTTCTTTCCAGTCTTCATCTGACCAAGGAAACATGACCTTTCTCAATTTTTTTTTGCACACCAAGCCAACATTTTAATGGAATTTAATATACAAATTAATGTCATTCAGACATACGTCCCTTCGCTTGTCAATACCCTGGGTCATCCAGCAGACCTGGCAGTTTATCAGCATCAGAACTAACAAAGACCCAAAACTGTAACTGAAATTCTTAAATAAGTTTCTAACTGCTGATAAGATTCAGGTTAATGCAAAGAAAACAAAAGGCATCCATATCTAACAAAGAAAGACCACAGTCTCTATCTGAAAGCCATTTAAGGCAGCGATTTATATTTGTTTGTACAGGTGTGTGATATGTGCACATCGTTAGGAACTGGAATATGTTATTAGGTAACATATGCAGTTATAATGGATAATCAGAGTGTGACATGGGAAAAAAAGACTTACTCAAATCTCTGCCTCATTTAATAGCAATAAAATACCTTTTTGCTTTATTCTTTCTGGAAAGTAGTTTTCAGACATGTGTGTGTTTAATATTTTTTATTTAGATGCTCATCTTCTTTACATGACAGGCTTTTGAATACATTTCCTTCATAACTGTACTTTATTTAAAAAAATAAAATGGATGATTAAGTCTAACCACAGCATAATAAAGAAAAATGCATACAGTAATTACTATAACATTTACTTAGGATCAATTCAATCCAAAATTACAAAAATATAAAAATGACAGAATCCGGAAGATAAAGCTATAATACTTTGCTTGGTTATATTACCAACAACCCCCCCCCCCCACCTTGTCACAAAGATTTTTTTCTTTCCTTTTTTGGGAGGGTGGCAGGGAGGCAGAACTACAAGTGTGGTCAAGGGGAATATAAATGAACTCAAACTGAACCCTTAGATATCTGAACTTGCAACACTATCACTGTCATAATGACATCTAAACATTGTTACCTATGAAAACTCATCCTTATTGAATGAGGCAAGAACTATTTTTATGAAGACTACAGCTGGTTGTAAGGCAAAAAATTCAGAGTGGTAACAAATAATAGATTTAGGAAAAGCTGTCTTCATTACATTAGCAAGTGGGAGAGGAAGCAACTATTGTGGTAAATATGAAAAGGTGCTGCAAACAAAGAAGAAACCTAGAAAGCACTACTGTGTAAAGAGACTGTGCAGAGTAAAAAATGCAAATTACTGTGCAATGCCACATGAACACGTGAGGCAGAGTGACTGCAGTTACTGAGTCATCACTTCACCTGCCATTTTGCTTCTTGGGAAATGAAGATATTCACAAATATCAGTAAAGAAATCAGAATATTTAAGAAGAGATTCAGGTTTGCCAATTTAAGTAAAGATAATGCCCTCAAAAGTAACATACAGAATTTATACATATATACATATATATATATATGTATATATGTATACAAATATACATACATAACTTAGCTAAAATTCTATGTACAAGAAGCAAATATGAAAAATGCAATCTAGAATTCAGTATATTAATACATAATTCAAAGTAAATATGCCAGAACAAAATAGTCCAAGAACTTCAGATATTAAATAAAATTGACACTACTGATAAATGTGTTATTTCACAGAAGGATAATTTTAAGCTATAAAATCAATATGAAGCTTGGAGCAGTAACAGAAAAGTACTTTTTCCCAAACTGGCACAACAGCAGATGCTGCACTGCATGAAAACACAATTTATTATTTGAAGCCTTGTGATGCATTTATGTGGAGAGACAGAGGGTGGGGTTTTTGGGATTTGTTTCCCCCCAATAGACTGAAAAGGCATTTCCTGTGACTTGAAATTTCCTGGCCCAAGAGGCTTAGCTTTTCTGCAGTATTGAATCTGGGAGATATTGTGTCCTTCTCCCTGATATGAATCTCCCAAGTAGTTACTGGTTCCCTTCAGGAAAGCTGCTCCTTTTGAAACCTGCCTTTTGAAAGTCCTCCCGTCCTTCCTGTTCTCAGCCCTTCTCCAAACCAGTCTCATATGTTACCTAAAGAGGAGGCAGAATCATAAAAGATAAATACCTCTGGGATCATCTTTCATTAACAGTGAAATGCTGTCTGAGAATTGACCATTATCCCAGTCCATTTTTTTTCTCCTTCCAGTATTTTTAGACCATTTATTGCTGAATTAAGCAAACATAAACATCAAAGCTATCTACCAATAAACGAGCAAATGACACTACTCCTGTACAAAAAAAAAAAAAAAATCACATAGTAAAATAAACCAAAAGAGTCACTAAAAGAATATGAACAATCTCTTGAAAGCATATATACTTTCTAGTTTTCAATCAACTTATAATTTATGATTCATAATTATTTCTATAACTAACATGCAATTATACATTTTTCCTAAAAAATCTGAGCTTCACCACACTTGAAATCGTGCAATAACACCATCCTATGACCTGTAACTATTTGTATATCTAAGATACCTTTAAAAATTATTTAATGAAGATTTTACTAATTATATTTTTCTATTAATATATAAAACTTAAACATACATCTTCTACAACTTGAATTGAGTGAGCCTTACTACAACAAATATATTTTTTACCTCTTTATCTCTTACTGTTGTAAAACTCCATAAACATAGCACCCTGCTTGTCAACAAACAAGTGTACCCTTTTCTTTCAAATATTAGTTAATTTAAGGTAAGCAATGTTTCCTACTACCTGCATGACTGTAGATTTGAATCCTAACAGGGGAAACAGAAAGGATTTTGCAGCCAGCACTCTACAAACTGCAGAGATATGGGGAAAAATCCTGTTACCTGCTTCCTAGACTAAAAGAAAAGTGATCCTCTGGTAATCCAAATACTCAGATTCATTTATTTAGCAACACAGTTGTGCCTAACACTTAGTAAGATCTACAAAAAGAGGGAACATCCCTCAACAACTAAACTGAGGTCTTCTTATTCAGCTTCTAGGAAACATTTTCACCATCTCTTTTATTATTTCTTTGTTCAATAGCTCACCAGCTAAATTTTTTACAGCACTGGAAACCTGCAAACTGAATCAGACTTGAGACAAAAGGCAAAAAACTGACCAAAGATCAGGGTCTATATGATGATAGACCCTTTCAGACTCAATTCACACAAAGAAAAACATACAATATTACATGCAATGGCCATGTAAAGGTACAAGCTTTTCCATGACATGAATGTATGCAAGGTCTAACAGCTTAAACCAACAGACTAATGCAGTATCCTGCCAAAACCTTTCCTCCTGGAAGTCAGGCAAACTGTTACATTTCTGAGTAAAAGACAGTTCCAATTGATGATATTTGCATGTCTCCCTTAAATTAAACCTACTAGCAAGAAGTACTGGATAGCTGCTTTAGTGGTTCTCTGGTAGTGCCATCAAATGAGTAATTTTTAACTATATGTGTACTATGAAATTATTAAATGTTTATTTCCTAACATCAAATCAATTACTAAGCACATAGGAAGCCATATGAAGGGCTTAAATTATTCACTTCCATTTATCATTTGGTCTCAACTGCAGCAACATTAGAAGAATATGATGATATTTAAAATGAGCATTGCTTATTTTCAGTACTCTCTGAAACATTAATATTCTTATTGATAAATGTTATTTCCCATCAGAGAGAAAAATCTTGCCATATTCAGTTTGTGCATATATATCTGAGTCTTACATTTCTACTGTACCTCAATATGTATATTTACCTTTGCAAAGTTCATTCACATGACTGGCACTGCAATTATCACACTGCATGCAAACTATGCAATAATCCTGATAAAACCTGCAATCAACTCGGTCTTTGTACTTAATTGCCCCCTCCAAGATGAAAAACATACTTCAAGAAATGAAGTCAAGGAAAATAAACTAACAGGGAAAAGAAGGTTCTTTCTGTAAGCTCCAGACCACATCCAGTCTCTTCTACTTTTTATTACATCAAACCTGTCTCATAAACATTATAATGAATGCCTAAAGATATCAGAAATAGACCAAAATTATTATCCCCAGATGTTTTAAATTCTGAGAATACTTCTCCCGAATACCAGAAGGATAAAACATATTTTGATAGCAAAAAGCCATGTACTTTTAAAATTCAGAAAATGCATCTCTTCAGCTTTAAGATTAACTTCAGGCACAGGTCAAAGCAAACTGTCATTTAAAACATCTCAGTAGTTTCCAGATGTTCAGTGGTCCATAGAAATAAAGAACTAAAAGGATGCTCCTGAACCACTGAAGTCCATTTTCTTTGAATGAAGACACTGACTGACTCTCAGCTAAGTTTAGCCTACCACTGTAAAACCAACTCATTATTTTAATCTTTATTATCCTGAGGATATTAACCTCCACAAAACAAGTGCCCCAATGGCAATGGGATAAATTCCAATTTTCTGTTTAATCTTCCTTACCAGCCAGACGTTTTTGATTTTAGTGTGGGTAGGTGTATGTGTCACTAATTCTTTATCTTCTGTAGCTTCTCCTCAAATCTGATGTCTGCAACCATGGACTATCTGTAGATGGCAGTCACACCACTCTCAGCATTCTTCTCCTCTGCAGATCTATACCCATGTCAAGCTCTTCTCACCTCCTCTCACAGAACTCTCCTTTCTCCTGGTGATCTTTTGAATAAAGATGAGTAGAAGTTTACATAGTCATCCAGGCAAGGACTCATCTTTAGCTGGATACCCTGCCATCATAAATGAGTCTTTTCTGGACACATGTCCAAATGACCCAGGGATCAGCTAATGCTTCCTCTCTTCATTCTGCTTGTCCTTGCTTCTTTTTCTACTAATGATCTCAGCCTATAGCTGCAACTTCTGCTGTTAGTCCCCAAATGCAGACACCTCATATTTCCTATTATTAAATTTCATCTAGCTGCTATTACTGCAGTCCTCAAGGTCAAGCTTTTCTCCCCATAACATTGTGATCTTTTGCTGTATTAGGAATCCTTGAACTGGGTCATCAACAAATTTCATTATAGCAGTGACATTCAGTCACCCCGTCACTAGTAAAAAGCACTAATAAAGGGAAACATTCTCCAGAGAGCTCTCTGAGAAATCCAGCCAGAAATCTTCCACCTGCCTGATGCCCTCTGAAGTCACACTACCTGCCATCTCCCCTCACCTACATGTGCAGTTACCTTAATAATGGTCATCTCCTTTAGCAGGGCTTCTAGCCTCCCATTGGGTACGAAAACATATTTTTCTTTCTTTCAAAAATACCTTTCCTATTTAAAACAGTAATCAGTTCATCTTACATGAACTGCTCTCAAAATGCACTGCCATGACAAAGCAAAGGTTAACCATGGCACATTGGTTATGCCAACCAGTCTTTCAGGGGTTCACACATTATTGTATTATATTAATGTACTGTACTACTGATTTTAATAGCTGGCTGGTGTGCCTAATAGTTCATCTTTTTCCTGTCTTCTATACAGATATAACCATACCAGACTTGATAAAACCACTTAAATGTCTTGCTATTAAGCCTGTGACTTTACATATCTATAAAAGTATTAAGATAAAAATCACCTGTTCTCTTTCCACTATTATCACTGAAAATATGACATATACTGGTGGATTGGGGGGCTTCTTGTTTTTCTATCCCACCTATTCCTAAAGCAGAGTATCATCTGCTTGGCAGTATCTTTCCCTTTTATACAACACTCCTGGTTTTCTTCAGGTTCTTTTTCAGGTGAATATTCACCTACATGCTCCTGAACCATGCTTATACAAGATTTGGTTCCTTGTTTAGGATACTCATTCCTAAGAATCTGATTAATCTTGAACTTTAAAAAAGTCAACTCCTCCACACTCCAGATTCTCAACAAGTGGTATAGCATCAATTCATCCTCAATTTCCGGCGCTGCAGGGACTTCTCTGACACCTGCCTTACTTTCCTCAACTACCTAACATTATTTTTTTTTTAATACTGCTTAACCACAAAACATGTTATTGATAGTTTAGGGCAGGGCTGACTTTAGATAAGGCAAGGTGTGGAAATCAGACCCAATGTAATTCACACAAAGACAAGTCTTCCCTTTCTGCAGACCCATTGTTTCACCAAACTGCCTAATACAGGAGCTGATTAACGCAACCACAGAAACTTTGTGCAGGCCCTCACCCCTCAACACACAACAGATATCCCCAGGTGCTAAAGAGAGTGTCAGAAAAAAAGAGAATTATAAATACTAGGGCATAAGATTTTGCCCATACTTCTTAAGCCAGGACAGCTCCAAGGCCAAATTCTATATCAACAGATTAAAACAAAACAAAGAAGCACTTTAAATTCAACTCAAAAAAGTAGAATTTAGGCTAAAATAATCAAATATATATTCTAAGCACATCATTCTAGATTTTTTTAAAAAACCATAAGTGTCAAATTCCGCTTGAAGTAATTTCTGTGCTGTAACTGAATATACAGAAGGAGGAACACATCTGGTGCCTGCACTGTGCAAACATATTTATGATTAAATAGAATTGAATACCAAAATCCTGCAATGATAGAATTCATTAGACTAGTATAATGCTGCATAATTACTCTTTTTTTATATCATCCACTGCATGCTTTAAGAGCTCTTTTTACCCACTGGTATGAATGTGCTATGTCATATTTACATGCACCTGTATAAAAGGCTGAGGAAGTATCAGACATGTCAGAGGGTGACACAGAAAGGCAACTATTGTACAATAACTACACTGTCAGCAAAACAAGGGAAAATTAATTTAAATTCATTCCCCAACAGGAAATTCTATAGATGGGTACTGGATTTACATTTTGAAAGAAAAAGTGCTTCATACAAGGAAGAGTTCTAACACAACAAAATCAATCCAGCACTCCTTTCTACCAGCACTCCTTACTCAGCTCTCCTGCCCTGCATTACTGGTCCTCCACCAACACCCACAGATTTCCCCATGGACCTTGCTAAGTAAGCATTACCTTTGTGTCCTTCCTCACTGAAAACACCTTCACACATTACTGCTCACACCTTAGACTTGGAAGAAAGCTGCCAGCAGGCAGTGGCACTCTCTGAGCCTTGGCATGACTGCCTTTCCTACCAACCTAGTTGTCTCATGACTCCTAGCAGGCAGCCCAGTCTCCCTCCTGGCTCATGCCAAGTGTAGCACACGAAGGTCCTAACAAAGGATCCAAGCTCCTCCCCAAGCCACCAAGTTAAACCAGGGCCTCCAATGCTACAAAAACTTAGGCTGACACCAATAAAGGATGGTTGACACACATCTTAAAAAAAATTGTCAAGTACCAAAGACTTTTGCCATCCCTTTCAATTTTTTTCATGTTAAGCCACCCACTGTCTCCCTAAGGCACGCTCCATCTCCCTCTCAGTGTACTCACTGTGTTGACACAGAGGAGTAGGGGAGTTTGGACTAACTGCAAGGTTAAGTTAGCTACTAAGGCTGATGGTGTAAACATGCTGGCTGCTCTCCTAGATGGGTTAGGGATGATGCCCAGGCAGTCCAGTGACAATAACAGCCTTTGGACCAGGCTCAGCAGGCAATTACTGAGCCAGCATGGAGCTGGCAGAATGGCACAAGGGACAAAGTGACTGTCCACAGCCACACTGTCCTCCTCCCCCTTCAAACAGAGGCCACATACCCCCCTGATAAGAGCTTTTCTCCAAAGCTGTACCTGCAACGAAAGAAGAGCCAAGGAAATGGAGACTGATAAAAGCAGTATGCAAGGACAGCAAAAAAAACAATTAAAACCAATTATTATTTGCACTTATTTCACATCAGCCTACAGATTTCTAATTAAAAAAAAAAAAACAAAATAATGGCCCTGACCAACCACTTCATTTCCAGCCCTCTACTAATTGTGGGTTATTTAAGCTATGAGCCTGCAGGCTAAGGAAGAACTTCTCTGCAGTAAATATATATTGAGCTCCTAACCAAAATAATCTCTCTCAAATGGTATTTTTATTGTAAACAAAACCCACAAAAGTTCACACCTCAGGTTCCTTAAGACAGCAGAGAAAAGCTACATTGAGCAGTTGCAAACAGCCAAAAGGCACAAGAAAATCATTCAGTCAAAATTTAAAAGATCCAGGGTTGTCACTCAAAGGACTGTCCACAAATGGCACAATAACATGCTCTAATAACTGTGGTATGCAGAAAATCTCTTTCAATAGTATGATTAAAAAATTCTATATTCTTAACAAGCTTAAGATTCAGGGGACATTGGAGTTACGGAATTTTTAAACTCTCCTGGACCAGAACAGAAGTTAGGCTGTAATTTGAAGTAAATTAAAAGTAAATTAAAGTAAATATATATAAACATGAAGTAAATTAAAATAAAGCACTTGTTTAGTAAGTAACTGTGCATGAACTGACTCTTTCATTTTCATCATTTTCTAATTAGTTAATGTTGACAGAGATATATTTGAAACCTAACTAATTTAAATTTTACATCAGGTCTCCTTTCTTTCATAAAAAGCATGAAGGAATAACAAAACCACTTTAATATCCCAAGCAAAATGGTTAGAGATTCACAAAATGTAAAATTTCAATAAAGAACCTGTCAATGATCACTGAGGAAGGATTTTTCCAATTTGGCCTTACACATAAGAGATAACACCAATTACTGATGTACATATTCCCAATGCAGAGCAAACAAAACACCAGCATCACAGGAATACAAGCAGTATTTTACTGCTCACAGCTTTTTTTCAAATGTTTGAAAAGACCAAACCTGCAATTAGTCTCTTGTGTGAGGTGTCAAATTCCCAGAAAGATTCCCATATTTCCACAGTTTACTCTTAACTGACACTAGGCTAAAGTACTCCTACAAAAGCAGCCCACAAAACTGCACTGCTCTTCAAAGGAGAAGAATAAAAGCAGGTTGGGGAAGTGAAGGGTCCTACTACAAGGAGCCTTGGACTCTCAGCAGTGGCCAGGGGCTGCTCTGGCACAGCCCCTCTCCAGACAAAGCCATCTGCCACCAGGTCTAAGCATTCTGGAAAAGCCCTGCCTGCTCTCAGCTGGAGCCCAAAAACTGGAGCCAGCTGCTGCTGGCAGAGCAGGACAGGCAGCTCCATCCCAAATATCCTTCTTTCCAAGCAGCTCCTGCACGCAAAGCAAAGAGAAGACTGAATATCAGAGTTGTGTCCTGGCAACCCACAGGAAGACAATGTTATTTCCCAGAGCTCTACAGTCCTTAGTCACAGGGCCAGATGCATCCCTTGCATGCTGTGGGAATGCCTACCTTTTTCCTAAGAGGAAAACAAGGCAGGCACAATTAATCACAGGCTAAACACAACTCCAGGACTGAGACATCAGTATCCCTCTTGGATCTCTTTCAGTCCATGTGCTTTTGAAAATCATTATCCTACCTTTCAAATAGCAAAACTAAATTTAGTATCATTTACAATGAATGAGTAATATGGCTAACTGAATATTTGCATCTAAGCTTGAAAGTCTAAAATATTCTAGCATGACATGATACAAATGCCAATGAAAACAAATAAAAAACTAAGACTTTGTGAATCACCTAGAAGTGATATCACAAAGACACAAGCACTCCCAGAATGAAATCCATATCTAAAGAAAAGTATTTCGTGTTCTGACTGGTTTTTATTACATGCAGGTGTGACCTGGTTTGGTAGTTTAAACTATTGAAAAGATATAAAACCTAAAAAATACCCAAACCAGGTAGGAGGATTCTTAGATTATTAATACCAGAACCTTCCAAGAAAATGAAAATATGAAGTCACCCACAAAGATAAGGGCTGCAAAAGTATTACCAACATGCACCAGTAATTTAAATAATTTACATTAAAGAGTTTAAAGGAACTACTTAAAGTACAGTATTTGCCCAAGTCTTTGCAAGATCTGAATAAAAAGTCAGAGAATTTATTTCAAGACTGTCTCAAGGACCTAGAGGGCATTCTGGAGAGAGTAATACAATTTAAAGGTTAAACTCATAGCATCAGCATGAAATCTTCAGAAGACATATTTATATATTTAAAAGTCTTTTTTCCATCCTTTGAAGAGTTATAAAAATATTATATGAGCCATATTTCCATGTAGAGTGGTTTGGAAAAAAGAAAATAATGTGAGAAAACTCGATCAGCCACAGTGTTGGATATTGCACATCATTTATTGATGTTTCAAAAGTGCTGCTATTAGGCTGCAATTATATATTGCTTTTCCTTCATTACAAAATTTTAAAAATGCGAAGGGTATTTCACTTCTTCTCTACTCATCCATTTTTCTAGACATGTAAGGAGACTCACAGTCCTTTTTCTCATGAGTTGCTAGAGAACACCTTGCAGACCACAGAAAGACTACACTGAGAGCTCAAACATTTTAAACTGGAAAGAAAGCATAAGCAGTATTGAACAAAACTAACATTTCTGCCATGTTAACTGGTCACTAGAATCAATTTGAATCAATTATTAACTCTAGAAAAAAGCTGGTTATTGGAATCAAGTATTCATGATTAAAGGAGCTTAAAAATATAAAAGCAAAATCCTTCTAATATTTCCTAATGTATTTTAAGTATGCACATCTCTGGTATTTATAAAACAGATGGAGGGAGTCTCAGCAGGCAACCACTTAGTCACAAAAACATTTTGTGAGATGTCCCACAGAAATGAACATGAACACTTTTGTATAGAATGGTTCCTGGAACGGTACTCAATGGAAGTAAAATTAGTAATAAGGACAGTCTTACCTGGTCCCAGGGACAGATGATTCCTCCAAAACACATAAAGAGATATCCCATGGCAACAAGACATACCCAGACCACCAGAGAAAATATACGAAGCAGCTTCTTAAATACAGGTTCTACGCAGACGAGGATAAATATAGCAAAAAAAATTGCTAGGGCTGTTGGAACAGTTATTAAAAATGCCACGTGGTCTTCAACTTCCTGAAAACAGAGGGAAATGAAAAGGAAGTTAAAAACAAATGTACTTAAAGGTCAGACATCAATAACATACTCTAAACTTATTGTACGTGGAGGTGGCAGAAAGACATGACATGACATGACAGAAAGACATGATATCTAAAGTGAGTAAAATCAAAATACGATTCCTTTCATGGTGGAGCATCAACCTTGTGACTATTACTGTAACTATTCACCACAATAGCACAACACTTCTTTTACTACTGTGAGTTGCAGCAAGCTGTGAGAAGTGTGTTCAGCATCAGGGGGGCTGAGTTGGAATGCTGGTTCCAAGCTCAGTCAGCAGTGGACCCACAGCCCATGGCCAACCATCCAACAATTCCACACACAGAACAGAGAAGGAAAAATGCAGAACAACAGAAGCTTGCAAGAACATGAATCTGCAGCAGAAAGAAACTTCCCCTGAAGCCTGGCATGCCCCTGCAGAAGCTATTCTCTGCTCTGCAGACTGAAAAGACCCATGGCATCAGGAGAGGTGCTGGAGCTGAGCCAGGCAGCCCCATCTGTCTGTAACAGCCAAGGCAACCACAAGAGTGATGGAGGGAGGGACTCTTGTGAGAGGCACAGAGGTGTGCCTCTGACACACTCCTGAGGGCTGTGCTGCCTTCTGGGGGCTCACAGCAGAGATGTCACCAACACATTCCCAAAGCTCACTGAGCCCACTATTGCCCACTGCTGTAGTTTCACAAGGGCACCAGTGACACAGCCAGGAATAGTCTGAGCAAAACCAGGATGGATTCAAGAGGTGATGGTGCAAGTAGTTTTTGCACCAATCCTCACAAAATTCAAGTTCCCAGTGGAACAGAACCTCAATCCATCCCACTCCTACAAGTGTGATGCCAATACCAGAAATATGTTCTGAGTCTGTATGGGGATTACAAGTCAGCAAGAAAAGCAACTCCAGCCACTCCAGCCAGATGTTGGCTTTGGGGACATGGGCAGTAAATAAGAGATGTGCACCTAGGATGCTGTCACACAGATGTGGTGGGATGGCTCCCATGATGGGAATGTTGGAATGGAAGGATGCTGGCTCTGCAGGAAGGAGGGGAGAGGGGTCACAAGGAGAGGGTGTTTCCCTCTATGTCAATGACCAGGAAGAATGCATGGAGCATCCTCTGCCTGGTGATGGATGAGGAGCTGAGGGTTTGTAGGTTGGGTTAAAGGGAGAACAGAGATAGGCAACATTACAGTGAGGGTCTGCTACAGGTTATCCAGCCAGGAAGATTGAGAAGATGAGGCCCTCCACAGACGGACAGGAACAGCCTGTCTGTGTGTTCACAAGTCCTGGTCATCATGGGGAGCCTCAGCCACCCCAATAACTGCTGAAGGGGCACACAGCAGGGCACAAGCAATCCAGGCAGTTCCTGGAATGCACTGATGATGATTCCCTTCTCCAAGTGATACAGGACAGGTTGGGTCAGGCTTTGAGCAGCCTGTTTCAGTGGAAGGTGTGCCTGCCCATGGCAGGAGGGTTGGCACTAGGTGATCTTTCAGGTGCCTTCTAACCCAAAGCCCTCTATGATTTAATATTATTTGAAGCAAATTGAGAAAACTGTAAATCACCCTGAACTGCAGCTGTTAAAATCAACTATGTCCACAACTCTACAAAAGCCTTTTTGACAGTGATAGTTGAAAGGTACTACATGTTTTGATTCCGCTTAAAATATTTATCTGAAAGTACAGACTTTAGATTACATACATACATTTTCTCCTAGTAACTGCTTACTTTGAAATGTACAAATGCCCAGAGCAAGGACTAGAATATAACGTGAAGTAAGATTCAGAATATTCAATATTTAAAATTATATACAGAACTTACTTGGAAGCCACTACACTAACATCTTTAAATGAGCTAATGATGGGTGCATTAAAAAAAAGATAAATATTTGATTTTCTATTGCTGTACATGTTCAAAAGCAGGCCTGGTTGAAATACAACAGCACTATATCAAAGTACAGTCACAGGATCTTTAGTCATTCCCCAGCTGTTATGAATTCTAACAGCCTCATTTGCAGCAACCAGGATTCCCAAAAGCAGGCCTCAAATGCTACTGCTGTAACAGTAACCACAGATTTCATGCAGAAAAGCCTCAGATTCTTTTTTCATGGTGAAATCTTCAAAAGAATCTGAAAGTACTTATTTGATGATTTGTAAGACATCCAAGCACAAAGAAACATTTCTTTTCCCCTTATCTGTAGTTGCTTCTTTAGTGCCCTGTTAAATCTTGTTTATTCATGGGTTTTCAACTTAAATATGCAAGATTTACTTAAAAGTAAAAAAGATACTTAAAAGTATCTTAATATGACTTTTTTCCTGTCTTATGTATGAAAGATTTGCTTCAATTAAATTGAAACTAAAAATTTACAAATAAATTTGTAGATTTACAAACACTTACAGAAGCTATCAGCAGGGTTGTTTTTTTTTATTTTGTTTGGGTTTTTTTCCCTGATCTATTAAGTTTTACAGCTTGATGTCTAGAGACACTTGCTGTAAAAATCTGGCCCCCTTTGCTGTTTCCATTTCTTCATTTTCCTTGCAGCCCTGCCTGCATGTGCACCACAGGCTGTGACACCCAGCTGCTCCCAGCTCCAGGTCAGAAAAAGCCACCAACCTGGCAGGTTCAAACCAAAGGGAACACCACAATACACCCTGGCAGAAACCAGCTCATCTTTCAACTCTTCTTATTTTCAATTCTCTTTTAAATTTCTGAAGTCACACATTCAAGCAATTGTTATTGCAACACTGACAATCACGCTATAAGCAAAGGAAGTGTCAGGAAATTTTAAGTGGTGATGCTAACCCTGAAATGCAAACACTAAGCTTCCAAATACACACATGAAGGATTTCAAGCACTTGGGTAGTCACACTGAAAACAAAATTATGGTCTTAAATTTAGGCATAGGGGTGTCTGCAAGAGCTGCATAGAGTAAGATGCATGCTATCTTGTATAGTAAGAGTAAAAATATAAAACCTACCTACCAGTAGGAAGAACTACTGATTTATATATCTGAATGTTGTGATTTTTGATCAATCCCATCTCTGAAACTCGTTTCAGTTAATTGATTTAATAAGTGGCACAACCAAGGCCAGCTCAGTTAGCACCAAAAGCATTTAACTTCACCCAGGTGGGATTGCCAAACTCTTGTTGCAGGAGACAGGTGTCACAGGCACAGGACAACATCAACTTCCTTGCACCATCTGTCACACAGCCCAAGTCACACAGGAAACCAGAAACTCCTGGAGTAGGTTAAGACTTATATGTGGAAAACCACATATTTAAATGATGGAAAACTGGCATTTTAGTGATAAGGATCATGCTACAAATATACTAGCAAGAAAATCCAGATGCACGTCAACTGCAAGCTTCTCCACATTAGTAAAAAAGTAATAAAACTACTTCACTTTCTGTGAAGATCTGGCTTCATAGCAGACCAACAATATTCAGATATCTGTTTAGATGCACATGCATGCTCATGCAGCTACATATATTTATATGTATTCTACAATTAGATCAATCCATCATAATGTTCGCTCCAAATTAACAGCTGCTCAATTTCCTTTTTTATGTGTACACTTAGCTGAACTATTTTGGTCACTAAATCTAAAATTTTACTTCTGCTTTCTCTCCTTCTGCAGTTGCCTACTACACAATTTTACATTTTGATTTAAATGTACACAAAGGAAAAAAAAAATAGACCACACAGTATCAGCTCCTGAGGACAGGTGACGTCCCTGAGCTGACATAGGACAATATCCTTCTGCTGTCACAAGCTGCTCACATCCCACCATACTCTGTACAAATTCTGAAGTAAAATTGAAATTTAAAGACAGAATAGTGTACACATTAGGTACTTTATAAAATATATGAGAAAATAAAATTTTATTATAATGTGTATCCTTTACAGAAAGCCTTAATTTGTACAGGGGGATTTTCACAATCCTGCCTTTAAAATACAGGCTAATGTCAGCTCAAGAAAAGCAGGCCCTGTAAGGAAGAGGTTTATTTTGGAAACTACTTTGAACAGTATTCTCCTATTACTTCAGAGGAACTAAATCCTTATAGAACTGTAACTTTAAGCACAGGACATTGAGAACTTGCCGCTTCCTGATCAATATTTGCAATTATCAGTGTGTTTAGCAAGTTGGGTGTTGCAAAATCCTGAAGGTTAGCTGTTCTGTTACCTTAGCCACTTCCCAAAGAGGTGGAGGAAGAAGGAAAAAAACCAAACCCAAACACTTTGCACTTTTTTTTTTCCCCGCTAGTCTCAGAAATTAAAATACACCAGAGGTAATGGAATTAAAATATCAGCATGACACTTTTGAACATTATGGCTAAGCCTGCAAGAGATGGATCTTACCTGACAGCTCTGTCTCCCTGAGTGTTTTCTATCTTGCTGTCTTTTAATTACTGAAGAAATTAAAAAGTCTTCTGTTAGAAATTTTTCCAACCCCCACAAATTCTTCCAAAGTGTGATAATCTTATCACCAGAAAAATCTGAAGAGTTACTTTCAATCATCTTTCTAAAACCCACAACCTTCTCTCAATCTATATTCTCTTCTTTTCCAGATAATGTCATGCCCTCAGTTTAATTTTAAACAGAAAAGCTGCTGTAGAGCACATCACTGTTATATAAAAAAACATAATCAGATGAAATAATCCATAAAATAAACAAACAAGCTGTTAAAATGCCAGTTTTAGAATAAAATCTTTTAACATGGTCCTCGTTCTTTTGGCACTTTGTAGTTTTTATTTAATGGAATTCAGCAGTAGTCTATATACAGAAGACTCCTGCTGGGATCTGAAATATCACATGCTTTGAATTAAGTCAAACAATTTACTACATGAAACTCCTACTAAAAATCCCTTTCTGCTGAGATCAATGAAACATGCTCTAAATGTAAATATAAAACCAAGTGATTAATGTTCTTTAGACATTGATTTACTTTTTCATTTCATACATATATTCAATTTTCAGTATCTTCAATTTCATGCAGCTATTTTCATAAATGTTGAGTGTTAGAAGAAATGTTACAGGGCTCAAGGAATACTAGTTTGCTGTTCTCTCAGTCAAACATCTTCCTTTAACAGGACAGACTGAAAGAATCTGTTGAGTTGTCTCTGCAGCAAAAACTGCACATTTTTCCTGTAAAACTTTTTCCAGGAGACAATGATTTTCAGAAGACATAATCATCCTTCTCTTTGTAAAACAGCACAGCATTTAAATTCTCTAATATCTCAAAAAATATTTCTTTATAAAACCTGGAAAAGTCTTCTGGCTTCTTGTGACTCCTCTCCTATGGTTTCATAATTTAGTGAATTTGCTTATGGCTGACTGCACTGTGTGTGCCATCTGGTAGACAGCTAGAAAAATCTCCATTTTATTAAGAGGTGCCATGCCCTGCTTCTGGCCAAGCAGCTGTACAGTTTCATCTAGGATTCCATCATTTAGGACAACAACTGAAAAGTTTTTGCCAGCAGTCTCAGGTTTCTTTTCCATCAATTCCATTAGCATTAGTCCATCTCCACTTCAGAAATTGTACAATGTCTTTAAGGCCAGATGCTATTTCCAACACCACATGTTTTCTGGATCCACAACTCAGAAAGACTCCTCTGTCTTTTGTGCCCACCATTTATCTTTCATAACATAAAACTTTGCTTGTTATTCTTGCTTAGCTGCCTGGTTAGATGATTTCTTATGAGCTTTTTTTTTTTTTTTTTTTTTTTTTTTTTAAATTTTCCATTGAGCTTTGTGCAGCGCATTCAAGGACATTAGCAGAAAATTAACCAACCTGTATCTTTAATCAAACTGTCCTGAAGTTTGTGTCAATGAAGCTTTTCATTTTCACTAAGGCCCTATGTAGTAACTGCATGCCTGATTTTTTTTTTCTCTTTGATTCAGCAGTCCCTGTCTGGCTTAGCAGATCAATGGTAACAGCATCAGGCCCAAATCCAATTGTTTCATGATGTCTGTTGTCTTGAGAAATTCAGTTCTGTCTATTACTGAGTCTGATGTGCAGTCTACACTTGCTGTTAGTGCACAGAGATCTTTGACTCCACACTAGATGCAGGTCAGTCCAGACATTTGAGCATCACATGGATCATGTGGCATTACAGCTGATGGATGCAACCACAAGAAGCAGTTCTGCATCCATGGCCACATTCTACACCATTTTGTATTTGTTAGTGCATGGGAACATAATTGGAGCAGCAAGATTTCATCCAAACCCTTCAGATGACATTCTGGCCACCTGAAGCCTTTCCCCAAGCTTGAACCACATGTGCTGTAAATGTGTTTTCTCTGTTATGAGAAGTGTGCAGTTTTGCAGCAGTGCAACACTTCTGCTGCTATCCAACAAGATCTGTTCTTTGGTATTACAGGCCATGTCCTTGTGAGCACACAGGACTAACAGTGACAATAATGACCAACCCTTCAGGTCTTGTGAACACCCATCTGACCACACACATGCCTAATTACCAAGTCAAGCACTTTTGGTCAGTGGGTTGCTTTTTTCAAAAGTCCAGTTACATACAAATATTATTTATCTTCTCAATTAGACAGTAGAAAACTATTGTATCCAGATTTTTCCAAATTTGCCTGATAGCTGTAAGCTAACCTCACCTGCTTCAGTGTTGCAGCAATGATTATCAGGAACACAAAGTCTTGACATATCAGGTCAAAAACTTCTCTGTTTAATGCAAAAAAAAAATCAGACCTCACTGAGGGTTTGGAAAGGCTAAAGAGCTAAAGTACCGTGGTGCAAATTACAGTAACATAAGAAATTGGAAGAAAGTTTCTAGAGGTAAAATATCTTTTGCTAGTGAAAGAAGCAGAGAACAATTGTAGCATTCCCAGAAATGCTAAAAAAAAAAAACAAAAAAAAAAACACTTAAAAAAAAAACTGTAGATAAGCAAGAGTTCAATAAGCAGCTAGGAAAATGTGTTCAAAAGGGAAATCAGAGAAACCAGAATATTTGGGGAATAGGGATTTTGTCTCTAGAAGGCCACTGAGCTTAACAAAGATGAGTTTTCTAGCACTTCCAACATAATAGGAAAACATCCAATTTGAATGTTATAGATGGATTGTTAGAGAAAAAGGGTGCATGGTTTAAGAGAAGCAGTAATGTCAAGGAGACCGGTGATTCCCAACTAAATGAAAGGACAGAAATTGATTAAACTCAGCTAAGAAGGTTTCAGCAAAGGCAGAACAGACTCCCTTTTTAAAATCTGGCAGAGAAATAAGACACCATATGAAAGGATACACTCTTCTCTACAAGCCTAGGAAGCTAAATTGGAAGAACTAAAATGCCTGTTGTTGAAGCATTATTTACACAATAGTCTTACTGAAAACTTGGTGTAAAAAAGACCATCAGCAGAATAATGAAAAAGCAGAAAAAGACTCAAAGCCATACTGTTCACCAGGGACTGAAGAAAGGCCTGTGCTAACAGTCTAAGAGAATTAACAAATAGTATAAAGTGGCTATGAGCCAAAAAAAAGAGACTGAACAGTAAAGCTTCATAAAAATAAATTACTTAGAGGACTGGTTATCATGCAGATATAAGGAAGGCTGTCAAAGAAGAAAACATAGCAGGTCAAGGGATACTTTAGTGATTCCCAGATGGACTTGCTGAGCATCACAATAGCAGATGGAAGCTGAGACCACAGTCTGTGTCTCATGCACTGCTGAAAAACAAAACAAACAGGTACACAGATGAAAACACCCACCCATACAAAGAATGAGAAAACAATCTTGAGATCTGTCTGATCTCAAGAAATTGAAAGAAAGTCCACAAAATATTGCTATTGAGGAGTTTCTTTATAACAATGACAAATCTTGTTAAGAAAGCAATTTAAAAACAAAGCCTGAACTTTAAAATTGAAAGGGGGAGCTATAAGCTTACAGATTAAAGTCTTTGTAGGTAGCCTGAAGACACTATAAAACTCAGAGGCAAAAGCTAATCAAATCCTCCAAACAACTTGAGAAAGACCAAAATACACAACCAGAATGTCTCAACATCCAAGTAAGGAAGCTTCTAAAAATTATATTCTGTAGAGGACAAAAAAAAAACCAAAAACTGCAAGGGAATAATAAAAAAGGATTTAATATAAGGACTCAATAATGCAGGCCAAGAAAATAACTTGCTTGGGAAATTATTTTTAAGAGTATACAAATAAGTAGTAAATTATTTTTGAAACATAATCAGGAATTGGCAGCCTGCTAAAGGACTTCCAAACAAACAGATGATGAAGGTATTAAAAAGAACAACTAGAAAACAGGTTGCAGCACAAAGAGTTTTAGTTATTTTGTTTTATTTGCTTTTTTCCTTAATCTGTGTTTATTGTGGGATAATTCTCACTCCAAAATAATCTATGCATGGGAAATAAATCAGAAAGTCTGTCTCAAATTGGAGCATTAGTGTAAGGCATCACAGACAAAAGAAGAAACATGAAATGTAAAAATAAAAAAAGAAAATCACCACAAGCAGTCAGGGTTCACCACAAAGGGCAAATAAGCCTTAAAGAAGAAAGAGCTCAAACAGTATTAGCATGCAACCTGCACCCAAAAGTTCCACAGTATCCAAAGACTGTGATGTAATGCCAGTCTCTCCTGGGATCCTTCTCAAAGACTAAGGGGAGTACCAGCAAGTCCGGAAAAATTGTTAAAAACAAAGGTATCAAAGTTCTCAGGAATCCTGGGGTATATGTTCAAAACATCCATAAACCATTTGGAAGAGGGCTGAACAGCAATCCAGCAAAGATGAGGGTCAGCCATGAAGAAACACAAAAGGATCTCCTAAGAGTCACTGAGGAGCAAGAAAATGGCAGGTGAATTTCAGCAGAGATGTGTGTGCAGAGATGCACCTCAGAGCAATCCTAACTTTATACACAAGACAATCTCTTAGCTGGATGCTAATACTTAGAGATATTAGGTGTTTATTGTAGCTGGACCCATGAAAACATCACTTAGGTGCTCACCAGCAGTCAAAAATCAACCCAAAATGAAGAGCATAGAAAAACAGAATAAAGGAGAACATCACAATGCTACCATCATTCTGGTTCAATCACCACTTCCAAATGAATGCAAAGTTTTCATAGTTTTCATGAATAGTCAAAGCTGCAACAGAGTGGCTAGATTCTGAAGGAGTAACACTTGCTTTTCAGGTTTCTCTTCTCTGCATGGAGTGACCACAACCGTCCTTTAATCCAGAGCTCTTTTGATGTTTAACAGGAACAACCTCCACTGGAGCTATCTGCATGCACAGGTGTAGCCAGAACCCCATGAGCTCCTCACCATTCCTACTGTATCATATGCCATGGAATAGAGAACAAATCTGAAACAACCAAAACAACGAGAACAACCTACCAAAAACATAATTACTAGAACTGGGACGTGTGGGCCTGTATATTTTATATTCAAAACTATGCCCTGTGCAAACACCATGTACTCAACCTGAACAGGGAGTGATTTTTTTAATACATCCTCATTTGCAAATCAGCAATTTTCTCTCTCTTGGTTTATTTTTCATCGATTTGTGTCCTCTCCTTGTTAACCACATGTCAGATAAAATCTGTCAGTGCATACAAATATGTATTTAATAAGCTGGGGTTCAGAGGGCCCAGGAACAGGGTCTGGGAACATGAACAGGATTGCCATGCCTCCAGGTCATGGGGCAGCATCTCAGCCTTCTCTTAGGCTGGCAATTAACAAAAGCTTTACTTTGAAACATGTAACAGCTCAAGAAAAACAGGATGGTCGAACACAAGTACTAGTGGCTACAAGACTCAGCTGGGTGGTCTTCAAAAATTGTCCTGCTCAATGGCAGTAGCTGAACAACAAGCAGGAAACTGAGCAAAAATCTCTACTTTGATTAAACTAATTATTTCATGCTCCAGAGGTAATTAGAATCTACTTACATTATTTATTAATTTTTAATGTAAATATAGTGATCAAAATATCTTTCTTGCGTACTTTATTCTACATGTCTTGGTTCTGACTTCCTCTCAAAAAAAGCTGGGTTAATAACTCAATTTAGCTTATTTTTCAGATATTCTCAAAATCCTTCCTTATATTATAAAAAGACTTTCAAAGAAATTCTCCAATAAATGTAACTACTATTTATACCAATCACAATACATGGAAGATAAACTGAGTAAAACACTTAGTAAGAATGCATATTTTGTAGTTAAATATATTCAAAACGTGTCACTGGAAGAGCTCCATCAGCTAAATGTTATGGATAATACAATATTTCACAAGACTCAAAGACATGTTTTTCAGATTAACTGCACTGTAACACGTATTAAAAATGAAATCATGGCCTGTCTTGTATCCATATAGATTCATGGAAGTCTGAAATACTTGTTTAGATGTGTAGAAGTCAGAAGTACTCATTTGATTCTGTGCTATTTAATACTGACAGTTACATATTTTGGCTGTCACTTTTAAATTGAAGCTAAAAGGTGACTTTCCCTCACCATTTTCCTGCTGACATAATAACTTGAGAATCTGACTGTAATCAAGAAAAAGTGTCAAGATGCAACACACTTAAAAGTAATGGCAAAATTTGAACCAGGGAGCACATGAGCTTCAGCACATAAGGAAACTGCTCATTTTAAGGGTCTGTTTAATGAAGAAAAAGGCACACTTAGGCTCCTCTCTCTAATGGGTCTTTTAAAAATACATTTTGCAAGAATATTCCAGAGATTTAACTAACAGGCATAATAGGGTAGCATGAAAAATAGATTTAATATTGAAAGGCACTACTGTCATTTCGTAATTACTTTTCAAGTGTTTCCTAAGGTTGTGCAATTACACACTAAACACCTTTATTATTATCCCAACAATATTCTTAGAGTTTGCTCCCTTAAGGATACTTTCCACACTCTCACATGTCACTGGGTTCAACTGACTCTAAACCTAAGAGATTTCTTGTTTCATTTTTTACTCCATGATCAGGACCACACTCTGCAACGGCTATTATTTCTATTATGATAAAACTTCAAGTGAAGGTTACAAACATGTTAACTTACATTCAAAATATAACTGCCAAATAACATCTTGGGAGTAAAACTTCAAACTTAATCATAGGAAACAGAGCAAAGAGATTCTGCAAATACAGAAAGGCACTTTTGTGTTAGTTCAGGGCTTTTTCCTAAGTACTATTACCCTATTTCACTAAAGCACAGGTAAGAAAATAATAAAAATCAAAGAAAGCAAAACCAATCTGGTAAATTGTTTTACTGTTAAACAGATGTTGCATCACTTGAAGCAATTTTATAAAATCCCACCACCTACCAAGTTTAAAAACTCACAGAGCTCACTGATACAGAACAAGCCCCAGTGAGAGCCTATGGCCATTTTCTGGCATGAGTTAGCAGGGTGAGGATCTCAGTGGGGTTTACAGGACAAATCCCTGGTCTGGACAACCTCCCCTACCACGTCCCAGGTCTTGACCAGACTAGACAGCTCAATCCACTGTGCTGCTGCAAAGGACCATCACAATACCTGCATCAAGGAAAGAGAATCCACTCACCTGCCAAGGTACATGAAGCAACTGAAGTGACTTATGAGGAGCAGCTGAAGGAACTAGGGTTGTCTAGCCTGGACAAAAAGTTGTTCAGTGGGGACTTTAACACTTCCTACAATTACCTGAAAGGCATAGCAAGGTGGGTTTTGGTCTCTTTCACCCAATAACAAACAATAGGAAAAGAGAAAATGGCCTTAAATTGCACCAGGGAAGGTTTAGATCACATATCAGGAAAAATCTCTTTTACCAAAAGGGTGAACAGGCTACCCAGGGAAGTGCTGAAGTCACCATTCCTGGAGGTATTTAAAACACATGTGGATGTGTCACTTAGGGACATAGCTTAATGGTGGATCTGGCAGTGCTGGATTAATGGCTGGATTTGATGACCTTAAGGGTCCTTCCAACCTAAACAATTCTATAGGAACAAGAGCACTAGCAAGCAGGTGTTGAGTCAAGTTCAAACAGCATCTGTTTTCCTAACACTTTTCTCAGAGGAAGTAACAATTCCAAGTCCTCAGCCTGAAATCAGTCTTGCTGGAAAAGCAGCTGGGGGGAATCCAGTCTTTCTAGGATTTTCCTGCCAGACTGACCAAAGTAAAGCAAACTGGAGAATGGAATATTGAAATTTTACCTAGAATTGAAGGACAGCAATCCCATTTATCCTGTCAGTGAGCAGATCCACTGTTATTATAATTGCATAGCAATTAGGCTCTTTAAAAGGTCTAAAGTACAGAGCTCAGCTGTGAGAATACAAGCTGGAAAAAGTAAGTTCTAAGTACTTTTGCAAACCTTACTGAGCAGCTCTGAGAAGCTATTTGGGGAACAGACAGGTGGGCCAGAGCACTTCTCATCCCAGCTGCTCTCTGGTGTATGCAACCAGAAGCCATTGCTCCTGGAGCACACCTTCCAGGTAAGAAAACCTTCAAAACTGGACCATGGATGGTGAAAGAAGAGAATGATCAGACTAATATGTCATCATCATCATTTATAGTCATTTCCTCTACCTCTCCCAAACACAAGCCTGGAATAGTCACACCAGAAACAGCAAGGGGCATTTATATTACATATATATAAAAATACATATATATATACATATATACCACTAAGAACAAAAGTTCTGTTTAGAGAAGAGATAAAGTTTCTATACAGCTTTGTGAAACAGACAACTGGGAGAGTAAGTGCAGACACAGCCACGAATTCCTCCATACAGATGGTGCTCTAGTCCCTTCAATTTTCAGCACCACCTGAATAAAGTTCAGTGTCTGAAGGTTGCTTATTCAAAATATAAAAAGGAAAGATGGACAAGAAAATGCATGGAGCTGTTTCAGGTTTTAAGTTTTTTCATCCGGTTTGATGCTCAAAACAAAAAAAAGTCAGGGAAAAAAGGGCAGAACTGTGCCAATTCACTTATTTTTGGATCCAGATCCTCTAAAACAGAAGTTTAACCTACTGGCATTTTCTCATTATGACAGATCAATATGGCTTGATCTGATTCATTCTTTTTGAAATATGCAGAAGCTACTATGGCAGCACATAATTATTTGGGATCACAGATCAGCTGTGACTGAGGAGGTAGGCACAGAATCAAACACTACAGGTGTTCAGCTGTACTTTGTTCCCATGCTCAAGAGATTTACATCTATCTGTGTGAAGTGTCCATCAGTTTGGAGTCATGCATGGAGCAGCCTGGAAGACTCCAGTGACCACTACTGTTACAACAAGAAGTTTTCTTCATCACAGTGTAAATACAGGGATGGTGATCTCTGGCTAAGGTCCTTAATCTAGAAGAGCTCTTCAAGGATCAAAGAATCATATTCAACATTTTGTATGAGTTTTAAGATCCCCACAAATGGCTTGGATATATCTGTCCAAAACAAGGAAATTGAAGCCAATTTATAAAAATTTAAGGAAGATAAGCAGGCAGGTATTCACAGGTCCATGGCAGATCCACTGTGAAGTTGCCAGAACAGGATTTGTGAATCCATGCACCTGGCTTGAGGCTGATAAAGACAGCAGAGAATGGGAGCCCAATCCATCATCTGTCTTATTCCCATTGCACATCAATAAACAACAGCTCTAGTCGTCGTCATTTATTATTTCTGTCAGCTGCAGTAATGATTAGAAGTTGTGGATCTGCCATTTTGAGTCACAATTCGTGGCATTAAATAAGTTTTCTATTGCCAAGGTATTCATAAAACTTTAATTTATTAATATTACAATTAAAGGCTAAGCATTTTTCCAATACTGCCATACTCATAATTTTATCCAATTCTTATTCAGGATTTAGGTTCAATATGAAAGATGAAACAGAGGCATGCAAAGTGAGGTTGCCACCAGCACCTCATTAACTTGATGGCTCTGCTTCCAGGCTTGTTAGGGACTGGCAAATGAGACAAGTTCTTAGCAGCAATAAAAGTAACCACAGATGTACTGTGAGTGTCATTAGTGAATGAAAGAAGTAGCAGCCTAGACTGATGTAGAACTGAGGACTGAAACCAGACGGAAATCCAGGCAACTCCTGCTTCAGACAGGAAGACACAGCAACCCTTCTTGCCTGACAAAAGAGGTAATATCACCTTTTAAAAGTCACTCTCAGAGAACATCAGAAGGAACATCTGCCAGGGACAGCAACATCCTAAGACCATATCAAGTAACCAGCAACTATAGCTAGAAGAATATACTGCTAAATGGTGTCTAGAGGCAAAAAAAAGAATTAGAAACATGGGACTTCCTCATGGAACATTTTAATAGGGGCCTTGAAAGCAGAACTGGGTAGTCAATTATAACTGTAATTGTGGAAAGAAAAGTCATTGTAAATACACTGATGTTGATTTTGTATTCCTTCTCATGTTGGCAGTAGAGTTTAAGGAGAGGTAGGATACCTCCTGAGCACAACAACCATAGCATCAAGCATGTAAAAAATATCCCTGTTTGTCCTTCAACTAGTGAGGATTTTCTTACTTCGTTACCTTTGCTGAGATTTAGCTGTGTTCTTGGAGGAATTAATATATTGGAGTTTGAAAACACTATAACAGATGCTTTGGCTTACTTTCAGTCTGCAAAGGATTCCAAGGAACGTTTTCAGACCTTGGGTATTCTTGGACTTTGGGAAAACAGTTGGTGCTCTTAAACTAAAAAAAGCTGCAAATTACAGAGGGTTGATCTCAAAAGATATCCTAAAATGGAGAGTACAAATGGTCTTATAGTATGGCTGTATTATTCCATGCAATTAGGTTATAACAGAGAGTAACAAGAACAAGAATAGAGATACAAAATCATGTCGCCAGTATGGTGACCTTTTGGTGTGGATGGATGAATTCTGCAGAGGCAGACTGATGAGATGAGAACATTACCACAGGTACACATCAGATACTTTTAAGGAAATGATGAAACATGCCTGTTAAAACTACTTTTTCCACATGGACTCAGAAGACTTTTCCCCCTTTATTTCAGGATGAGATTCTGATAATGGAAATCTGGAAGGGCTTGGCTGATGTCCAGCTTACACCAGAAACAGCAAGAATTTATTTCAGGAGTAACACCAATTAGAGGGAAGAAATGGCACACCTCAGTTCAAGCCCCAAGAGGCTTATAGGATTCTCCTGATCTTCTCTTTGCACAAGAACAGTTCTCTGCCAACCAGGTTGGCAGCCAGAAAGTTTCCACGTACTCCTTCAGAATGAGGCAGCTGCTTCTTCCATGCAGGATCAGATGACAGTAAATTCAGTCTGTCTGATGCCAGAAAACCAACTCCAGAATGTACATCTGCCATGTTGCAGGTACAGCTACCTAGTTAATTTTATTCCTTCTTTAAGAACCACTGACTACTCCCCTTTTTGATACAGAAGGTATTTGGGTATGTCAGTAAAACAGATTTGCAGCCAACCTTTAGTTTCTTGAATATATAACTCCACAAAAAGCTTCAGGAATCTAAACCAAGCCTACCAGCACAATCCTGAGCTTTTCAGGAGCTTCAAAGAAGTGGTGGAGGGGGCAAATGCTCTGCTCCACAGACAGTCCTTGGGTGGCTGAGCCAGCACAATCTCAGAGTCCTTTGGAAGAGAGAAGTCTTCTCCCACTTACAACATGAGAGCTAAAAGATTTTGATATCCCTCAAGTGTAGGTCCTTGTTGAAGCCTCTATCTATGGACTAGGCAGTCTTTAAATCTAGAAAAATGCATGGGTAAAGGAAATTATGGCCTTTCAATACATCGTACAATTTGGGCATCACCCCTGTCTTCAGAGTTTTTGTTAAATCATGTAAGAAATTAACCACAATTTCAGATATTTCAGGTAGACTCATATTTACACTATGAATTTAAAAATGGCTTTTGTCAATCTCCTGCAAATTGTAGTTATAAGAGATGTGCTCCTGCAGAGACAAAACTGTTCTAGATACCACTAAAAATGGCCATAAGCTTTTAGTACTAAAAAGGGAGAGATGGGTGAATAATGAGTTTTTCATACATATTACATTGAAAGAACAAAACAACAGTCAGAGAGAAAATGAAGCTGACCTCTGGCATTTTTAAGTCCTGAAAGGCTTTCGCAGGTTCAGGAAAATAATTTACTCTCTATCGATTAAACAAGAAGCTAAACATGGATGACTGATCTCATTTTGCCAGTTTGCAGTTCACACCAGGTAAAGAAATACAGAGGCTACTCTGACACAGGAAATTCAAACGTTGATACTATCACTACATTATTTAAAACTACAAGCTGTGAATGGTCATCGTTCAAGCCGACTCTAGAATTTTTATATCTAGTGTCTGAGGAGATAGAGTGCTTAATTCCAAAGGTCAAAATCACAATAGTTCTCTGAAACAAAAGCAAAATCTCCCAAGAAACCTCTCCCAGTAATAATAGCAGTACATTGTCTGAAAGAAAAGTAATCAGATTTCCAGGCACACTTTGTAAGTAATCTCGTTTACTGTAATTTTGCAACAGCTTTCATAAATTTTTCATCTGAAATCAGGAAGGCTATAGCTTGTATTCTGACAGGTTGAAAGAGCTGAGTAAGTGAAATACATCCCTATGTGGCTGGCTATGTTTGGGAACACTTAAGAATACTTTGCCACACGAAAAAAAACACAAAAAAGGGCAACTCAGACATCACAGTGATATATTTTAACAACCAAATAAAACATTAATATAGAAGGAAAACCTCCTCTCACTTCCACTGGTTTCCAAGCTTAAGACAGCCTAGAACATAAAAATGGCTCACGCTTCATCCTTACAATGTCCAATCCCACATTCCATGTTCTAAGCTGTTCTATGAAGCACAAGCAAGAAATCCAAATTATGTGTTAGAGTGAGTCATTTTGGAGTTTTGTCTCCACAACAGGCTTAAGTAACTTTCAGTGAAATCTTAACTGCTTTGTACAAATCTAAAGGAAACAACTATTAAGAAATATCTCCCTTAACTTGATATGCATAGCACAGATCTGCACAGAACTATCCCACTTCACTTCCACTCAGTCTTCTCTACAAAATTAGGTCTTCTGTCAAAACAATCACACATGTACAAGTTGTGCAAAATAAAAGATAATGATATTAATACCAGCTTTTTTGGCTCAGATACTCCTAACTATATATTCCTTTTACATCACCAGGCACAAAAAAAAAAAAAAAATACTAAAAATTCCACAATTCTAAAGCTCTATAAAATTTATATATGTTTTTTATTATTTTTTATTATCTCCCTTTATTCAGATGCGGGACAAACTGATTTAAACCTTCAGGAATATTTTAATCATAAATGCAACCGGAAACTAGACTACAATTAAGCGCTTTAAGGTGAAATTCTGGGCAGGGCTCCAAAGGATTTTGTCCAGCATCCTGTGGCTGGAAGTCCATATAGACAAGCTTTCTCTCTGCCTGAAGTTACTTTTAGCTGTCGACTGGAAACTTGGATGAACCCCACCTCTTTCTCCACTAACCCATCCAGTTGTTAGCTACAGGAAGATAAAGGCTCAGGAAAAAGGTTTTAAAAGCTTTTTTTTTTCTTTTCCGGTATGTCTGGAATTCCAAATGCAGACAGAACTATTAACTTCACTCTTTCTGATGAACTAATGCCTGGCAAGATTCAGCCAGCTCACAGTTTTGTTCCTGTAACTTTCAGCAGTCCTTCCATCTGGGTCCAGTTTTTTGCCACCTTCATTGCCACAAATTATTTACCTCAAGAGACGAAATTACCAAAATAATCACATGCTAAACAAGCTATAGACCATACCACAACTGAAATGTACAAAATTTAGTGCTAAACAGTGTCAAGCTCAAATTCTGCCACCTTGACTGTGAGCAAGTACAGTGTACATCTCCACAGTTAACTCTGCCTGACAGACTTCCAATTCCACCTCCCAACAGTCCCTTCAGCCCTGATGGACAAGCACCCACATTAACATACTAGAATGAGATCAGAAGTCAAACCTGTATTTTGCACACAGAGCTCCAAGTTACAAGCTCAAGTTACAAGCTCCAGAGCTTGGACATTAAGCAACTGAATTATGAAGCATCACCATTACTGGCTTCACTTTTGTAACTGTTTTCTATTTAGTAGGAGTGGTTGAACAAAAAGCTTAAAATACAACTAATACAAACACCAAAAGGAAATAAACCACCAATTGACTCAAAGCTTAGCTAACCCTGCAGGCAGTTCCTTTACGTTTTAAGACAAAAGTTTGGTTAAGCAAGAAAGCAGGATTCTCTGTAAAAGCAAACATTAGCTGCAGTGCCTCTAGGAGAATCTATTAGATTATACCGACCTGCTTATCCTTGCCTTTAGAGATAAATAGCTCTATTCAATAAACATTCAGCTTTCCAGAAGACCATATAAATATTCTTTCTTTTTAAAAAAATAAATAAATAAAAGGTGGGGGGAGAATCTGAGACCACTCAAATATTTCAGAAGTATACAGTAATGCCAACAGCCTGCTTCTAATCATCAACAGCAGGAAAACTCTGTAAAGGACCAAGAATTTTACTGCCCTCTGCAGCTTTTCCTTCGCAAGGGCAAAACGCCACCCATTTCAGGGGAGATAAACTGATACCGACAGTCACCTGCTGCTGTGACACATTTTTCTTCCCAAAGCCTGGGAACCCCACACTGAGCACGCAGAACCCGATCAACCCAACTTCACCTTCCTTAAAAACGAAGGCTGCGCTGTCCCAAAAGCTTTCTTGAGAAAATGGGTCAAATGCTAGAAAATGATGTCATGGGGGAGAGAGGGGGCTAGCACAAGGATGGGCACGGTTTACTTGCCGTGCTCGCTTAGTTGCACTAAAAATACTACTTCAGATCCAGGTAGCGACTGCATTTCTGTGCGGCGATTCAAACCCTGCCACTATAAGAGCCAGCACGGCCAAGCCGCCAGCTGGAAGAGAGCGGAGCCAAGGAATTAAGTGAATTAAACTCGATGCGCTTGTTGACTCAGTTTTCGCTCTTTCAGCCGCTGCTCCCGCGTCGCCTCCGAACACCGGGCAGCAAAGTTCGGGCGAGGGTTCCCCGGTCCCGCCGCCACCTCGGCGCCTCTCGCCACCAACTTTCCGCCGCAGGAGCTGCAGCACCGGCTGCTCTCGGCCGTCCCGTCCGCCCCGTCCCGCCCCGTGCGCCTCGGCTCGGCTGGGCACGGCGATGCCAGCGGGGCGGCGGCAGCGGGGATGCCCGGGAGCCCCGGGACAGCGCGGGTCCCGGACAGGGAGGGTGTCTCTTACCAGCCCCGAGGCGAAGAAGACGGCGAGCAGGGCTAGGCAGGCGCCCATCACGATGAGCAGCAGGAAAACGATGAGCGGGTGCTGCTGGCTCATGCAGTAGTAGGACTCGTAGAGCCAGTCCCGGGAGCGGGACTGTTCTCCGCTCGCCCCGCAGCCGCCGCCCGCCTGCTCTGCCCGCTCCAGCAGGTAGCGGCGTCTCCTCCTCATCATCATCGCCCCTTGCCACATCGGGCAGAGCCCGCGCAACTCGCTCAGAGGCGCGGCGGCCGCTGCCGCAGGAGGCGGCCGGGGAGTGGAGCGGGGCGCGCTCCCGCGCGGGAGGCGGAGAGGAGGAGCCGCGGCGGCGGCATGGGCACGGAGCGCCGGGACGCCGCGGCCGCGCAGCCCGCCCGGGGCTCGCTGCGCCTCCGGAAGGCGCCACCCCGCACGCACATGCCTTGCCCGGCTCCCCCGGAGGCGGGGGCGGCAGCCGCGCTCCTCCTCGCCGGGGAGGGCAGCGAGCGCCCGCCCAGAGCAAGCGCCTCAGGGCGGCGGCGGCAGCAGCGGTAGCGGGAGGTGCCTTCGCGGGCCGCCGTGAGAGCAGCCCCTGCCTGTCGCCCCTCCGCCCCAGCGTCGGGAGCAGACCCCGAGGTCGGGCCAGCTCTGCCTGGAGGGGCCGGGAGCGCTGGCCGGCCGAGGGCGCGGTGCGGCCGCAGGTGTCGCTCCCCGGCGGCCGTGAGGCGCGGAGCGCGGCGTGCGCCGCTCCCGGCCCTGCCCGGCTCCCGGCCCTGCCCGGCTCCTGCCCTGCTTCCAGCCCTGCCCGGCTCCTGCCCGGCTCCCGGTTCTGCCCTTCCCGGCTCCCGGTTCTGCCCTTCCCGGCTCCCGGCCCTGCCCTGCCCGGCTCCCGGTCCTGCCCTGCCCGGCTCCCGGTTCTGCCCTGCCCGGCTCCCGGCCCTGCCCTGCCCGGCTCCCGGTCCTGCCCTGCCCGGCTCCCGCCGGCAGCGCTGCCTTCTCCGGGGCGTGTGGCAGCACCTCCCGGCGCCGCGGGGACACACGTTCGGAGATTGCTTTGGGATTACTCCCACGGGCGGAGGGCTCTTGCGGGACTGTGTCACTGGGTACCTTTTCCGGGGGCGGAATCCCCTTTTAGAAATCATACCTCGATTTTTGTCAAAACGAGCATTCTACTTAGAAAGAAGAATAACACATTTTCCCCAGTTTACCATGTTCCGAAGGATTTGGTTAATTCCTGTCAAAGCAGGGACTGGAAAGATGCTGGACGTCTAACCCAATAAAGTTACATATCTGTCATGCACAGCATTTACAGGCAGCTCTGCATCCCAGCCCATTGCTTCCCTGAATGGCCCTCCCCACGGTTTAAGTTTGTCTCTGCCCTCTCTGATCTAACTCTCCAGCCTCTGTAGTTGCTTTGTCACATCCTTAAACGCACAGAGGCTGCCAAAACGCTCCCTGGAGAGGAAGAGAACCAGAGCAACGCAGATGCTAATGGGCCTGAATATCCCAAGGGTGTCTCCTGGTAATTGGAGTAATGTTAGAAGCAAGAGAGACTTGGGACTATTGTGCTACTACAAAAGGTGAAAAACTGGAGCTAAAGCAAGTGGTCATAAATTGTCATAAATGAGAGACATGGAATAGACAACTGACCATTTATCAGGTGGAAGAGAAGGCAGTTAACTAGGATGATATAGACCAAAACTATATGGACTGTGAACTAATTTATATTTAACACCTAAATTCTGTACCACTAATTTTTCTATCCAAAAAGATGGGTCTTCCACGAAACCAATAGCACATAGAGCTCCAAAGCCCTGTCCATATATTTGCACCTCTTAGATTCCTCAGGTTTTTAAAAGGGATGACACTTGAGCTTTCCTTCCCCCTGTTCCTCTCAGCTGGCTGGATGGAAGAAAAACTGCTTGTTTTTCACTCTTCCTTCCCCTGAAGCACTTTCTGGGGCAGGAGGAACACATAAGGGAGAAGTGGAAAGTTACAACCACACCTCCTGTTTTGGGAGAGGGTGAAAAACTCAAAAGCAGCAGTGATAAGATTGAAGGATGAACACAAATCTATGTGGGGAGAACATTCTGGCAGAATTAATTGCTGGGAAGGAGTTAGTAGAGGTGGGTGTGAGAATTTTTTGCAACGTGAAAAGGCTTTACTTGCAGTCACTTCAAAAATTATGGAGTTGGCCACCCTCACTGTCACACACATATATAGTGAAATAAGCATAGGGAGTTTAAAAAAAATCAAGAGCCAAACCAGAATTACAACATGAAACCTCTTTGAAAAGCAGATCTCAGAATGTGGTATTTGAAGGCATCCGTGTTTTGATCTCTCAAAGGTGGAAAGACCAGTATCATATATACACTTCTCTAAAATTCAAGAATAATTCCATGATCCTGTAAGTACTCAAAAAATGCAAGGGATCCTAACAGGAAAAATGAAGAATGTTCTCTGTTCCGTGTGTACAACAACCATCCCCTCAAACCATTTGAAACTTTGTATATTAATACAGATGGTGGAAGTGGCTGTCTTCTTCCCCCAGCTGATTTTCTTTAATAGCTTTCCACTGCTTTCCACCGCCCTGAACCTGAACAGGAAAGGCCATTTCAAGGAGTTTGCCATGATGATCATGTCATTTGTTTGTTATTTCGGTAAGATCTTATGCCTGTAACATCTAATTCCTCATTATATTACTCTCATGCAATTTCTCAGGAAATAAAATTATAATTGCACAGCAAAAACTTAATTAACCCGAAGGTTGCTCGGTGGTATCTCATGCCTTTCCAAAACAATGGGATAAGCATAATTCTCTTTTGAAAGACCAGACACAAGGTGTTTCAACAGCAGAGCAAGAGAAAGCAAAGTGATCATTTATAAACAAGGGGAAGCAAGTGATCATTTATATCACCTCCTAAGGACACAGGAGCAGGCAATTCCTAGATGTTGCAAGTCAAACAGGAAAGGCAGAAGACCAGCTTGGCTGAAGAGGAATCTATTTTTCAGAAGTAAGATGAAAAAGGAATGTGTATGGCCAGTGGAAGCAAGGTCAGGGAGAAAATTGGTGTGGCCAAAGCTCAACCAGAGTAGAAGTTGGCCAAACCTGTAGGGGGAAAATAAAAAAAAAAGGTTTTTTTCAAATATATTAGTGTCAGTAGGCAGATTAGAAATAACATCAGCCCGTTAGAGGATGAGGATGGTCACCTCCCAAACAGGGACATGGAGAAGGCAGATGTGTTTAATGCGTTCTTTGCCTTGGTCTTCAGCATGGATGATGGAACAAGCTCAGTGCTCTGAGCTGGGGGACCACAACTGAGAAAATGATCAATTCCCAGTCAGCCCTGAAATTGTGTGGGATCTGGTGCTCCAGCTGGATCCCTAAAAATCTACAGGGTCTGATGGGATTCATCCAGGAATCCTCAAGGAGCCAGCTGATGTAATCCCAAAACTTACCTGGATGATTTTTGAGCAATCTTCAGAATCCAGAGAGGTCCCATCCGACTGGAAGCTTGTAAACATTGTCCTGATTGTCAAGAAGGGCAAGAAGAATGAACCCAAAAACTACAGGTCTGTCAATCTCACTTCAATGCCTGGGAAAATCATGAAACATATTATTCAGGAAAGTACTGAAAAGCACCTACAGGACAATGCAGTAATCAGTCACAGCCAGCACAGTTTAAATGCTGCTTGTGAAACCTGATTTCCTTTTATGACAGGGTAACCCACCTCGTTGATCTAGAAACTCCATTATATGTAATCTTTTTGGACTTCAGCAAAGTTTTTGGTATCTTATGATGGAGATGAGCAAATATTACAGCAAAACTGTGTCTTGTCTCACAGTATTGCTCTGGACAAATCCAGCATGCAGCTGGATCCCCATGTTACGTGATGGGTGGGCAACTGGCTCAGAGATCAGGCACAAAAAGTTACAGTCAGTGGGGTAACATGAGGCTGGTGCCCAACTCAGAATATTCTACCATTCTGATTCTACAATTCTGTGATATGTTTCCTTTGGACTCTTGCCCTTTTTTGTCCAGCTGTGGACTCCCCGTTCTGCTTTCCTCTCTCCAAACTAGATACCTGCATCTTTCAATTCATCCTTCAAACTTCAGCTAGAAACATCCCACAGCTTAATGTCTAAAACCCTCATAATTTCTTAGAGAAGATCTCTAGATATACAGGGAGTGGTCCAGTGAAAAAAAACCCCACACTGTCATGTAAATAACGAATGCAACATTCTATATATGGACAAGGTAATTGAAACTATGCAGTACCCAAATCTGAATTTGAACTTCTAATTTGAATGCTCTACTTTTTATTAAACATATTAACACATTTTTTTCTCCCCACAGGATGCATTTAATTAAGCGAACATTATTGCAGTTGAATGACAATTATGTCATTGCCAAAGTTGAAATGCCATATGTTTTTAGAGACCAATTACCCTAGGTAGCTGAAAATAAGCATCCTTACTTGGCTCAACCTGAAAGTTTGCTATGCCTCAGGGAAAAGGAAGGTACAGTTAATTCTGTAATTTGTGGTTGAAAAGCAAAGGACTTTCAGAAAAAAAACCTCTTCATGTATTCTACCTTATTTCTCTAAATGAGAAACAAAAGCAAAGCTTGCACTTAAGACTGTCAGAAACTATCTCCTGTGTACTCTTGGGACTCCAACAATTTGAAAGAATTTGTTCCTTAGCCAGCTGGTGTCTAAGCATCTATTGTACCCCTCTGGAGAAGCAAAAGAGCACAGAACAAAAGGTTGAGGTCCACAGCTGCTTGTCAAAGCAACTGTGAGCCAGAAGCATTAGACATTGCAGCAGCAGATTAACTTAGAGAACTTGGTCCTTCCAAGTCTCAGCTGTTCTGTGATTCTGTGTTATCACAGCTTATTTCCAGTGTCAAGGGATCTGTGGTAAGTCTTAGGGAAAGAGATAGATAGGAACAGGACATACAGGAGTACCTCTTGTTCCCTACATTGCTCTCTTTGCCACTCTGGCTCAATCTCCATCACCTCTTTCCTTCACTTTCCCTTCTCTTTTGTCTTCTGCAGGAGTGTTCTGATCAGGAACACAGACTAGCCATCAGCAAAGACACATCCTTTGCCCTCACCTACTCTATTCAGCTGTAGGGCAACCCAAGCCACGGGAAATAAACTGCAGGGACAGATGCTGCAAGTTAGCAAGCCCACAAGAGAGCCATAGGAATTGGCCTGAGCAAAATACTGCCCCCAAGCCCACTGGGGGTCAGGTTGCCCCTTGGCAGCTGCCCACCAAAGCTGCCCATTGCTGCAGCCTTGCCAGTGCACTGCCACAGCCCAGCTCCTCCAGGGCAGCTCACACTGAGCTGAGACTGCAGCTCAAGGTGTCCTGCCACGAAGATTTCACATAGCCAGTGCCTCAGGGGCACTTCCAGAGCTTGGATGTGGCAGCAGGGCCAAACCCTGGTCGGTCAGACCTGCTTAGGGCTGCTCCAGAGAGCCACCCCTGCCATAGGACCAATGTGTGAATACATCTGACATGACCAGGGCCTTAACAACGTTATCTTGTCTGCTAAGGATGCATAACTTTTGTTGTTTTTGTTGTTGTTGTTGTTTAAGACTGAAGACTGCCATTTCTTACTGAATTTTTCTGGATTCATTTTACTGAGTTCAGTTAACAGGACTTGCTCTTTCAAATCTTATAACTGCAGCTATGTGTTACTGTTGCTCTTCAAAAAATGAGGACACAATTTCCTACAGAAATATATTGGATTTCACACACCTGGAACCAGGTGAAATTCACTTTTGTTTTAGATACAGACTTGCCTGAGGTGTTTAACATTGTTATTTAAGGTGCTAAATAACAGTCTGACTCTTCTATAATTCCTTGTGTAACTTTTCTCACTCCCCCTTTTTGAAGACAGTATCTAACTTTGGGCCTCTCTCTGCCTCCATAAACTTTTGAGAGTGTTTACTAAAAAGTTCTGAGGTTATTAAAGGAACTATTTGAGATTCAGATGATCTGCAAATACCTCAGTAATCTCTCTTCTTGCACTATTTCCTCACAGATGGTGACTACTTTGGTCATCTAATCATAGAAAACCTTTCTATTAAAGAATGAAGCAATATATAGATCAGATTTTTAAAGGTTTTGGAACATCTGTTATTAGCTGGATGGTGGGCCAACTATTCCAGAGTCTCCTTCTTTCAAAAAGTGTGTGACAAACAAAATTATCCAGAAGTTAATCAGTTTTCTCTCTGCTTATACCTTAGCCTTTCTTATTTTGATCATGCTATTCTTTACACTCATTGTTATAATATGACTTAGTTTCCAAATTCTATATAATATTATACTTTTTCTGTTTCGAGGCATTAGCCTTCAATTATACACTTCTTCACCTTTCATCCTGGGACAGTTTGCATTTAGTAGCATTACTTAGGAAACAACCTACTCTTCCATAATACCTGCTTTCATGTGGGAGATCTAGGGAAGGTGGGAGGAAAGCAATAGAATTTTGGAAATTTGAAACTGCTCAGGTGTTTTTATACAATTGTAAATTGACTGGACAAGCTAGAGACAAGTACCATAGACAGCTCAGGAAATATATAACTACTGTCAGAACACTTTTACAGCTTTAGAATGCATACAGAATAAGATAATAAATAATTTATAACATACAATAATACCTCTATACTGATCAACTATACACCTTCATCTTAAGTTGTATTATCCTATTTACCCTACCTCAAAAAAACAATGCAGAATTAGAAACAGATTCTTCAGTAATTAAAAACAAGGAAGTTTCTTCTATTTAGCAAATATATAAGGCTGTTATCTAGACAAACAAAACATAGGAGGAACCATACTAATGCACATAACATTACTTTAGAAAAGACTGATTGGAATTTTTGTTTTATTTCTTTTGTTTTTGAGAAAAAGCTTAGACTGAAAATTAAAGGAATGAAATTCAAAATTAGTAAGTGGCATGTGTTATTTCACTGTGGTAGTTACTCTGTCAGAACAGAACTCTGTCACAAGAGGCTTCTAAAACAAGAATTTCAGGGTAACAAAACTGATTTGGTTTTATATGTTTGTCAAAATAAGTTTGATAATTGTCAATAATAACATAAACTACAATATTGATGCTGCTGTTTCACTATTACCATGAGGGCAAGGCAATAAATGCAGAGATAAAAAATACAAAAGGCAGGTTATGTCAAAATGGGTTTCTTGCACATTCTACTGAATAATGATGCTGGTTTTTTTCATTCTCAAAGAATGGTTATTAGCATGGATTACTTTTTGTTGTCATTCAGTTGGGGTCAGTGGTGTTCCAATGACTTTAATTGATTGAAAGAAATGTTGGTTTCCTGAATTAAGGGCGGGACCATTGATTCAAAGCCCAATGAATCACACAACACAGTCTACATATTCATATATATACAGTAAAATTATTTTGGTTCTAGACATTTTATTATGATCTTTTCTCCATCTGCACAATCCACTGACATTTAAAAAAAAATGCACCTAAAGCAAACTTCTAAGTGTGCAATGCTTCAAAATTATGCCAATGATTAAATCAGACATAAGGCACCTACTGACTGGTACAGGTTAATCAGGTTAACTCATACTGCAGAACAGAAACTCATAAACCTAAATATAAAATGAGCAGCTGAAATAGAGAAATGCACAGAGGTAAATTAATATCCAAGAAAATCATATTCATGTGTATCTAAAAAAGCATTTTTGCAAAATCTCTGTGTTGCTTCAGTTTTTCCCACAGTAGCTGTCATGTTAAAGGAAGCTTCCTCCCAATAGAAGCTGCAAATGGCAGTGCAAATAAATGGCACAATCCTGCAAAATTCAGGATATGAACCGAGTTCTGAACATACTGAAAAACAAACGAAAGTCTATTCATATTAATTCTGGGATTTCTGTGAGACTTTTTAAAAGCTTGGAATTAATTAGTGAAATAGGTTTTTGCAAGATGGAATGACCAGTATTTTCCCTAGATGAAAAATTTCCTGCTTTTAATTTTATAGTCTTCTTGGCTCCAAGAAAGACAATCTCAGCTCATGTTTTTATAACATTATGGTGTTATTTATTCAATGGGTAAAGTTTTGCTTAGACTGAGAAAAGAAATGTTATGAACAAGTTAATATTTAAATTGGACTGGACTTAAGCACAAAACTACAGGAGAGTTGAACATCACTCCAGATTTGGACCACAGGTAAATTTTATCCATAAGCTTTCCACTTGCCCTGGCTATACTGTCTCTCACTCCTGCAGAGGTCCTGCATTTCTTCCTCTCCTTCACAGCTTCAGCATGTTCTGATAGATAAATGCTGCATGCTCTCTTTGGAGATGGAGTTGGCACTGCTTGCTTTCAGACCTCTGCTCTGCCACTTAGTGACCTTAGTAAAAACATCTTAACCACAGATGGCTTCCAGAATCGTGTGAAGCTGTGTGAGGTAATGGTTTCAGCTGCATATTTGATAAGAGCACCCAGCTGACAGCAGAAAGTTGTAAGAATTGGTAACGTTCCAGGACCCAAGTCTGCAGAGCTCTGCCAAGAGTAATAGATCCCAAGATTTTGGGGAAAGTGTTATTTCTGGAGTGAGGAAGGAGAGACTGAGCTGCTGCTGAGAATAAGAAGTCACTCTGGCCATGGAATCCCGTGGTACTGACAGACTGGGGTGCTGGAGTCTGGGAGGTTGGAGAGATTTTCTGAAGGGAGGCTTTGGGTGTGTGGGCTGAGTCAGGTCCTGGCACAGTGTCACACCTCAAACAGAGATTGTGGGCTGGCAGCACGGCCTAACCCTACCTAGCACTAAGGAGTGGAGAGCTGTAGGGTAAATGTCATTGGCAAACCCAGTCCAGCCCTTTGCCTTGCTGGTGAAACCTGCCTAATGTTGGGAACACTTCTCTTGTAGCTTTGGAGAAAAGGTATTTATATTAATCAACAAAATCTTCCAGCTTTAGAATTTTTCTTCAAACCAGCTGATGGATACACAGCTGCATATCCACAATGTGTATTTGGAGGGGAAGCTTATAAATAGGTGCTAAAGCACTGTCTCAGATATTTGAGCACCAACTTATCACTAAGAGTCTATGTGTAAACTTTTCAATTTTTTGAGAACAAGATCTCAAATAGCAAAATACCAGAGACCTATCCATTTCAGAGGAGCTTTCTCACTCCTTAGTGCTGAAATAAAATTCACAATTGAGGCAGCAAGGGACCTCCCAAGATTGTCTAGTCTGACCTCCCCTGCTCTAAAGAGGGTCTATCTAGAGCAGGTTTCTTGGGCGTGTGTCCAGTTGAGTTTTGGGTACCTCCAAGAATGCAGACAGGTTGAGCAACCTGCTCCAGTGTTTGATCATCCTTAGATTAAAAAAAGCTTTTTCTAAGCAGTATTTGGTTTTTTTCATGTTGTGCCCATTGCCTCTTGTCCTTTCACTGAGCAGCACTGTCTCCATCTTTTCTGTTCTCTGCCCCCTGTCAGAGAATAATAACAATGTAATTATATCCTTTTATATTCCCCTGAACCTTCTCCAATCTAAACAGTCCTGAGCTTTCCTCTGAAGACAAATCCTTCAATTGCTTAATTGACTTTGTGACCTTAGGTTGGACACATAGCTTGGAACATTTGTCCAAAGTCCAGCATCAGTTTCCTGTGGCGTGGGAAAGTCAAAAGAGGGCAATAAACTGACAAAGAAATACAAGAGAATGTTTAAACAACTCAGGAGAAAGCAGTCAAAGGCAACAGTGACAGTGGTGTTGGAGTATTTATCATATAAAGAAAAGGATATTAATTAGAAGGCAATCTAATAATGAATTAAATTAGGATAAATCATACAGTTACAGAAACTATCCAGTCCTTCATAGTGAAGCAAATTTATTAAAAAGCAGAAACGAAAAAACCCCAACTCCAAAACAAAAGTTGGCCATTACCTATGCAGCTGAGACATTTAGAAAAAAGTGGAATTTATAAGAGTAAGTTTACGTGCAAGTAGAAATCATAAAAGACAATCAGAATTCCCAGGAGCAAAGCATGAAATGTCATAGTTACCATGCTGATGTACTTGGACCAAGAAGAAAAAAATTCATGCAGTATTTTCTAATTCATAAACTGATTACATTGGTCTGAAAATTTGAAAATATCCAAAGGAATAGAGAATGATAAATTGCTCATTTAAAAAAAATGATGGAAATGGAAATGGATAAACAAAAAGTCTTTTGCTATGATTACTATCTCATTGGCTAAGAAATCCTGGTTTTTGCTATTACAGTGTAGTTTTATGTTTTAAGCAAAAGAGAAATACAGGAATCTTCTGGATCTGTGCAAAGCTCATCTTTTAATACAAATCTTTTAAAATAAAATATATTCTAGTCATTGACTGTTTGGAAAAAATTAAATTTATAAAAGCTGAAGAAATATTTTGGTTACAAAAAAATCACATTAATACATTATGAGGTTTAGGAAGATCAATACTAGTTTTGTCTGCTATTGATACCTAATTTAACTTGGGAACTGCTTTCCTACCATTCTCCCTGAAGCATGTGTCTGTTTTATTACCAAATTCACACCTCTGGTTGGAAAAAATTACTTGCACCTGATTTTTTCCAATAAGACTAATGGTCTCATTTATAGAAAAAGACAGGGGATACAGTATAACAGAAATCAAGACCTAAATATATTATTCTTCCACGGGCTCTATTTGATCTTAAACTCAATTTATTTTATACTAACGGGATTTAGTAGGGAGAAGAGGAATACCATTCAGGGCCGTGTCTTTTATCTACATCAGTTTTCATGTCTCAATCAACAGCTATAAAATTGATATTAAATATAGATTGGAGGAATTTTCCTGATTTAAATGAGGTATTTCCTTGTATTGTGCATAAGCAAAATGTAGAACTCTTTGTTGCGGGATGCTGTGAATGCTAAATATTTGCAAGGGTTCAAGCAGCAACTTGAGGAAGATGTGTGCTGATGGAAGAAACCTGATGCTGGCCATTAGGCTCAGGAATAACTGCCACTACATAAAGTTCCTGAGCAATTAGTTTTTCATAGCCACAAGTTACTAAAGTCTGAAAGGAGACACTACTACACATTTTGTCCAATTTTTCTTACATCTTCCTACTGCAGTCTAAGTCTTAGTCTGCCTGGTTTGGTGCTTTAAGTTGGTTTTAAGCATAGCTACAAAAAAAAGAATGCAAAAAGTTTCTCTTGCACTCTGATCAGATGACTGGCATCCAGATTGTTGTAGCTGCAGCAGCCAAACTAGCCAGCTTCCAGGTGTCTGCTGCATGTCCTGTAGTTTTAATCCAGTTTTTATATGGTGTTGTCCATCTTGTTTTAGCTTAATTATTGCATAGCTTTGTTCAGCTATGTAGTTCTTCTGCTTCTAAAGGTGTCAAGACAGTACAATGTACCAAACCTAAGTAACCATGGTATAACTAACCCCAGTGAAATTGGGAAACATGAAAAAATAACACTGAGCAAACCCAAGGAATGAACCTTTGACACTGTTTTCCTCTTAGCAAAAACTCAGGTCACTGACAACAATCCATGGGAAGGGTGAGAGCCTAAAGGGCAAATGCTTTGATTTTATTATATTACTAATGATCTTTAGTAGAATTAGGAAATAAGGATTATAAATGCTTGTAACTGGACTAAGAATAAGTGGTCACTATATTTGATTAGATTGTTACAGCATTAGACCAGCATTGAAGTCTAGTCATGGATCATCATATGAGCTGTGGTCTCAGTGCATAGTACTAAGCATGTGCCACTGGCCAGTGTTGGAGACAGGTTTCTGGGATGGATGGACCTTGGATCTCACTCCAAGGAGTAGAACCTTTATTGAGAAGAGGCTTTGCAAAAAATTATCTTAATGAAGTACCCAAACTATTCTCCTAGAACCATTCTGAAGTTTTCTCATCTTGGTGAGCAGCGCTCTGCATGCATTGTAATGCTCCTGCTATTATAATTGGAGTTTCTGGAGTGTTTCAGAAATCGTAGAGGATAGTCATTAAGGCTGGTAATAGAAAACAGATATCTTTTCAACAAACAGATTGAGGGATGCAATTTAAGTTCTCACCCATGCTCTACTCTCATCCAAGGCTCCAGATGTACAAAGAATAGAGTTAAATTCAGTACTACATAAACATCACACAGAAGCGAGCAGCAAAGCTATATCCTTTCCCTCTTTTACTTTTCTTAGAGAAGTACCTATTAATTAACTGATGAACCAAAACAACACAGACCTTATTTAGGGAAGCAAAACACATCCAGAAGTTAAAAAAATACCTGCCTTTGCAGACGACTTCTGGCCAGTAAAGACAGGACTATGTTGTCCAAGAAAATTTTAGGTCAGATATTCCTCTCCTCCTTCTCTGCCCAGATTCCTGTATAGAAATAGCACAAGCACAGTTACATCACAACAGGAACAGTCTTTCTTCTCTAAAAAAGACAGACATCCATAACAAAGATAAAAAAGGACAAAAAATATTAGTCTTAGCATGGTGCCAGCAGTTTTTAAATATGAAGAGCTAGTTAGAGGTGAAACCATTTAAATTGCACAATTACTGCAAGAAACCGTAATTTAAAGATAAGTTCATTCTTCTATTATTGTTGGGCAAATTCCTGAGTCTGTGTAAATACTGATAAATCCCTTTGAAATAGTCTCAGTCCTCAAAGGCACCAAACACCTTGATAAAAATAATTTCTAGGATATTAATTTTTTCAGGGATGCTCAGCATTCCCAGGAGTGTGATTTATAGAACTTCTCTGATCAAAAGAAAAGGCATATCCCTGTGGCTTTGTTTTCTTTCAGCCATACTGATTTCCAAAAAAAAAAAAAAAAAGTAGAAAGCCTTCTGCAGGAACACTACAAATGGACTTATGTCACATCTATATTAAGTAACACTCAATTTATAAACTCCTAGAGTGTTCCTTGGCAAACAGCTTTGTTCATTTGAATTACTGCAAAATACTGAATATCTGAGAATATACTCTTGGTGATCACAGCCATTCATTACAGAATGAAAAGCTGAATTTCCAATGTCAAGGACATTGTTTAAGAAATTTTTAACAGGTGGGATAAGAGGTAGAAAAAGAATTGCAGAAAAAGTACATTTGTGAGATGCAAATGCCATATAAAGTAGAGAATCTGAAAAAATTAAAGTGGGAGAGGTAATTAAATATTTTTTTCTGTTTATATCAAAAGTCATTAAACAGATTAAAATGGATGAAATTTCTGGGTGAAAAGACATCACCATTTTATAAATCAGAAACACAGTGAGTGGTATAAACAGTCCTTGATAACACTCCAACACTCCTCACTCTCCCTCTCTGATAAGGACGTATTTTGAGATAAAAACATGTATTGAGAAAAGCATCTTTGTCTTAAAAAAATTAGCTGTGACAGATCATAGAGGATTTGCACCAGCTCACCACCCCCTCCCCAGAGCATCCTGATGATATTAATTACACTTCCTCCTTTAGCTATCATTGTAACAGAAAATGTGCTAAATACCTATTAGCTTAAGGAGCAGCTGAGTGAGCCTGGAAACGTGTTTTCATTAACACTGCATGCTTTCTGATGTTGCAAACCGGGGTGAAGCATCAGTAGCAGAGGAGCTGTGAGAAAGGCTAAATGAATGAACATTCATTGGTACAGTGCCAGAGGAAAAGGACCAAGTGCCTTCCTGTAACACAGCAGGCTTCCTCACTGCAGAGGAAATCAGACATGGGAAGTGAGCATCCTTGTCCTGGATGGTTGAGTCTGGAGGTCTGCAGACCCTTTGGATTTTGACACCAAATCCTGGCTTTGCGTGGACACAAAAATGAAATATATTAAGTCTTCAGCATGAGAATAAAACTTATCTTGATTTTCCAGGTGATGTGAGAATTGAAACCAGAAAGTTTAACTCAGAACAAATATTTATCCTGACTGAAGTGCCATTTAAATAAATATATTCTCCTGGTAAGACAAGAATTCCTAATATCGTATATTCCATGCCATATTTGCCAGAAATAGCCTTTTCTTCATCCCTCATCTATAAATAACTGCTTCACTTTTTTTTTATTACTTAAAATATTGTTTCACTTTGCTTAAACAGGGGGATATGATTATCATAACATTGTTGCTGTTATTATAAGCAAGACAATAGCATTAATGCAATCACAAAGATGAAAAATCAAGTGCAGAAAATGCCAGAGCAAAGGCTGAAAGCTTTAACCACCCTCCAGGTATTTATTTGTATCCCCAGGAAACCATAACATACTATAAAACAATGTGGAATATCTTATCTAGTAAAACATATCTATATATGTGGAACATATATTCTTCCTTAGTGTGTATGCTGTATACATTTGATATGTATGTGATCTAGAAAATATGCCATGTGTAAGAAAAATTGTAGATTAGCATAATATGGGAAGAAGAGTTTAAATTTTAGGAGAGAAACGTCTTACACTTGAAGCTTTTATTCTGGGGGGGAAAAAGTGAGCAAGATTTATTATATGAATGGGTTTCTGTCTTGGAATGGCAAAAATGAAACTGTAGGCTGGTGCTGAATAGCTGCATAAGAAGGAGACATACAATAAAAGTGAACAAAGTATGAAGAAAATAATATAGTTGATATCAAAACCCACAGCAGTGTGAATTATAGATCAAGTGTTATGCAGTCTACTGGGCTGTGGAAGAGTAAACCCTGCAAGTTCAATGCTTTGTTGTGAAATTGTCTGCAGAAAGCACAAATTCATTGTGTAACAAAGGTAGACCCAGAAGGGTTGAGAATTGCATATTACATGTAGATAATGTAGATATTCAGCTTCCCAGTTTCTGGGAGGTACTTATAGGAAAAGGCAGCAAATTTAATTATTCCTGGGATCAGTATGGTTCATGTCACTGGGGGAAAAAACCCAACAACAAAAGAAAAACAATATTTTTTGTAAGGATTGACTGTAATGAATTCATAAAAAATGTGCTTTCCCTCTAGGGGAAAAAAAAACACAGAAGAAAAATCTGGACAAGTTTAAAAAGATGAGTAGAAGAATGAAAAGTAAAAAAATAAGGCATGAAATTTTTTATAGGAAATGTAACAGTAAAACCTGTAGTGAAAAATTATTCTTTTAATTACTTGAGTTGCAAAATCAAAGCCAAAGACTTACTGAATATGGAGGGATGCTATGCCTGATGATTAGGCATAATTCTTTTCAGTCTGCTGCAATCAGATAGCCATCAAAGTAAAGATAATTGAGAAAAAATTAGGAGTCCATTTTGTAATAGAGAGGTAGAAAAGGTGCTTTCAATTCACCTAGACCTGATGTAATTTCATCCTAGGCTCTGGTCGATGATATCTGATTTCTGTCCATGACCGCATAACAGACTGCAGAGAAAAAAATAGTTGAGTAAGTTTTTAAAATCCATCTCAGATGGTATTCTCATATGCAAACCAGGGAAAAAATCCTCAGATTAAATTATTATGGAGTGGTTACAAGATTGCTAATGTTCAGAAAGTCTCCACTGAGAGAGCAGCTATTTCTGACTCAGTATCTGAACAATTGGAGCAATCTAGAAAGATCCTCTGCAAGTCTGTCCTAAGTCTGGTTCATATTTTCATATGTAGCCTGGGGATAAGAGAAGAGAATGGTTTATTAAATCTGCAACTGACATCAAGCAGAAAGAGGACTCAAGTTATGTCTGAAGTGAAGATGAAACTTAAGCTGCTGGGGATATGATACAAAAAGGTAGAATTCTGCTGTGCAGAGTGAAATAGGTGGGAGAAATCCACTTCACACCAAAAACCACAAACTTCTGGTATGGTACAGACATGAAAAAAGGAATCTAAAGGTTGTTGGTGCCCCAATCAGCGCTGGGAAGGCAAGAGCTAGAGCACTGTTCAGAGCCTGGCACTGCTGTTACAGGAGGAGCTAGACCAGGGAAAAAATAATCTACAGCAGAAAGCAGATTGAATAAAAGACTGGAAAACACTGAAGGCAGCTGGAAGAAAGAGAACAAAAAAACTTTCAAAACTGAGGGAATAGTTGGTTCATGGGATGAACATGGAGAGAAGTAATGGATTGTAGATTTAATGGGGTAGATTTTTAGCAACTCTGTAGGATTTTTTTTCAGTCTAGAAAGATTCTTACATCACTGGAACAAGCTAGAGAGCAGCTGACAGGATGTGAACAATGGTAAATTATCCTGTTCTGGACCATGGGGTGGGCTAAATGACCTCTTAAGTCTTCTCTTCCAGTCCTAAGATGACTGCTGCAGTGCTGTGACCATGTGTTCTGATTTAGGGCAAATTCGGGAGGAAAATTCCAAAGGGGTCACTCTGGAAAGCAGATTCAAGTGGCGCCTTTCTCAACTGGTTCAGGAAAAGATTTTCTTGGAGAAAAGTGGAAAAAACTGTTTATTTAACAAGCAAAGTATTCACAAAGACAAAAAATTAATAATATTGAACAATAAAAACTCTGTTCTGAAGAGATGGCAAATTCAGAAAGTCTTTGTTGTGGGGTGCAGTTCAGCTCGCTCAGTCTCTCTCAGCCCCTCCTTTTCTGGGAAATCTGGTGGGACACAGGTGTGAGCTCCCAGTGCTCTTCTGGGTTTTCAGTCCAGAGCAGGGCAGATCAGTGCCAAGAAAAAGAAAAACCACAGTCCAGGGAACTTCCTTGCCCCAGCTAGCTAAGAAAACTAATTAGAACCAAAGGAGAGCTCTCTCCTGCTGTCCATGCTGCAGACAGCACAGTCCATGAGAAGGAATACAGGGGAGCAAGTGAAGTTTCTGAAAAAAACTGCACGTTTCTTCTCTCCCCCTTCACTCACAGAACCAGTCTCAAAGGTGCAGAACTTAATAGCCAGCTTAAATAGAACAGATGACTGGGGATACAGGACACCATGAAATTCAGGTAATTGCAAGTTATATACTATGTGGTTGGTTCTAATAGTGGAATCTTTAAAGCGACTGAGATATGTGATAAGTAGAAACACTGTTTTGGAAAAAGCTTGGTTCAACACAGTCTTGGTTTGCACAGACTGTTGGCCTGTCTACTGATATATTCTGCATTATGTAGACTTTAAAAATATTTCACCAGGTGGTGCTATTACACATAACCTTCCAAGCCTTACCCTCCTCCCCAGGCACATGGCAGTCTTGGGAAAGTATCTCTGGGTTGAGCAAAGGTGTCCCTAGAGGCAGAATTACATTTAGGCTTTGATATAGCTGAAGGAGTTGTGGGGTTGTCTAAAAGAGTGCTTGGCAGGCTTAATTTTGGACTGTGTAAAGGATATGGTGAATTCTGTATGTGTATATAAATATCTTTGTGTGTATGTATATTGTATAGATATATTTCCTTTACTGACCTCTCAAAGTCTTGGATATGACAACAGAAGGACCATACAGCCTCTGAGCAGAACACTGCCATCCATGAATGGTGCACATACAGCTGTAATACCTAAACACATGCTCTGCAAATGTACTATGAGAAGCACAATTGAAATTAATTCAGTTAGGGACTATTTTTATTATACAGCGAAACCATACAAGCATTCTGTGTTACATAGATAACAAAGATAAGCCTTATATTTATTTAAATTAAACCAAACAAGCTTTGGGAGACTAGATAAAGCTGCTTTCTAAAAACAGAAAATGTCTATATTGTCCTCCTAATGTTCTCTTTTATAAAATGAGAACATTATGATACATTAATAAAAACATGGGATACATACAACTTTCACTAAAACTATGAAAAAAATAAATCATAGAATCTATAAACCTAATCTAGAAGCAGCTTCAGTGGTCATCTATTCCAAACAGGTTCCTCATCAAAGGAACCACACCCAGCTAGGTCAGGTTGCCCAGGGCCTTGTGCAGGTGAATGGATGGAGATTCCACAATCTCTCTGGGCAATTTCTTCAAGGGCTTAACAGATTTCATATGAAATTGCTTTCCTTGAATCTAATCAGACTCTTTTGTGTTGCAACCCAGACCCATTACCCCTATGCAATGTATTCTATATTTTTGAGAGGAGCCTGGCTCCGTTTTCTCTATGCCATTTTATTAAGAACTTCAAAAAAGAAGTAAGAAACTCTCTTGAATCATCATCCTAAGGCTAAAAAAAGCCCCTGTTGTCTCATTCTCTCCTGCATGCATTACAGCCCTAATCAGCTCCACTGGACCCTCTCTGGTATGCCAACATTTTAAGATACAATTTGTGCTGCTGTGGTTGCTGCTTGTCCCATCCTCATCTAGCTCTGAAAATAATCTGTCACAGCTTTTTCTACATGTGCTTATTAGACAGTTCAAAACAATAAGATGCCTCCTCAGCCTTCTCTTCCCTTGAGAGTCAAAATAATCAGTTCTCCTCATTTTCCTCTCACACACCATGTGCTGCTGTCCCATAAGCATTTTTGATGACTCCACTGAACTCATACAAGGGTAGCAATGTCCTTCTTGTACTGGGAAGCCCACAAGCAGTCCAGCTGCAAATAGCCCACAAATGAACTATAGACATCCTGGCTACACTCCTGATTTGTTATTGCCCACCCTTGCTGTAGGGACACCTAAAATAAACATTGCTGCCTCATATTTTACATCCTTCTTGTACACCAGGATTTCTCACCCCATTCCTGCAAATCTGCTTTCTAGCCAGTTGGTGCCCAGCCTGAATTGCTGTACAGAGTTACTCCAGATAAAATTGTAGGACCATAAATCTGTATTTGTTGAACTTCATGGGCTTCCTCTCAACTTACCTGTCCAGCTCATTGAGCACCCTCTTAATGGCAGTCCTGTCCAGTGTATTGATCCCCATCTTTTCTAGTTCTTATCTTACCAAATGGACTATAAGAATACTGTTTGATACTATATCAAAAGTCAAGGTAAATGTCCTGTACTTGCTATTCCCTTCTCACAGAGTCTGGTATAGTATTATTATAGATGGGCAGGATTTCCTCTTGCTAAATCTATTCTGGCTTTTCCCTACCACCCTCCTGTCACACATTTGCCTGTCTAGGGCTTCCAGGAGGGTTGTTTGCTGTTCTGTGGACTGACATTAGACTGAAGGTCTGTTACTATTTGGGTTTGCCTTTCCAATGTTCCTAAAGTTGGGTGTAATATTTGATTTATTTATTTGCCATTCCTTCCAAGGACGATAACGCATGGCTTTACAATGCCTGTGTTCAGCTCCCTTAGCAGTCTCAAGTAAAGTCCATCTAATGCTGTGGATTTGCATGTGCAAAACTGACTTGATTTCTTCCTAATTATTTCCTGCACAGTGGATAATGCTGTATTCCCAGAGGCCCTGCCAGTAGGCTCAGTGGCCCAGGAAGCCTGATGGCAGATATTGTTGGTGAAAGCTGACAGTTACAAGGCATTGGCTACCTTGGCCCTCTGTGTTCCCTTGTATGTTGATGGGCATAAAGAAGTTATCATTTCTATTCTTTCCCTCTGTTTTTAGTCTCAGCTACAGCTGAGCTTTGGCTTTCCTAACTCCAGCACTTCTGTTTTAGGTAACATATGTATATTACTGCTGAGTAGTCTGTGTGCATCTTTGCCTGTCGTGGAGCTCCTTCTGATGACTGAGCTGGATCAGGGGTCCTTGTTCCTGTTCACCTTCTGCATGTGCAGAGAATGATCTGTTGCTTTTGAGGAGAACTACCAGCTGTCCTGGATTCCTTTGCCCTTCAATCAATTTTCTAGGGAATTTTTGCTAAACAGATCTTTGAACAAACTGCATTCTGACACCTGGAAGTCCATGGTTCTGATCTTTCTTTTGTTTTGCTCAGTAATGAGGATTTTAAAAGCCAAGTTCTCATGATTAATGCAGACAAAGCTTAAACTCAGCCTTCCCAACATTATAACCTCTATCTAGGGTGGAAACTGGGGTTTTTTCCTTTCCTTAATTGCTTGTTAAAAAACATATTAACCTTTAAATTACAGACAGCAAATATACAGATCAATAAGTATTCAATCTATTTCTCTGTACAAGCTTGAAATAAAAATGACCATAGGATAATAGGATAATTCAGGTTGGAGAAGACCTCAGGAGGTCACCTCCTGCAGGGTCAGAGCTGCTGACCACAGAATAGGGTGAGCTGTGAGGTCAGACCATGTTACTGGGGTTTTGTCCAGTCTGGTCCTGAAAGTTTCCAAGGCTGGAAACAGCACACAACTTTTTTATGTAATCAGATCCACTGCTTAATTGTCCTCATAATGGACATGTGGTCTGAACATGTTTTAATTCAACTTATGCCTGCTCTTTTGTAATTATCTCATCCCTATGGAGCTTGGCTCCATCTTCCTAATAATTTCCTCATGGAAACCATCAGACTGCTGTTAGGTTCCCCCAAACCTCTCTGTTCTCCAGTCTGAATGAGCCCCATTACCTCAACCTGTCCTCATTTTATGCCAGCAAGTTTACCATTTCCAAGCCAGTTTGCAGCATTCTGTGACATCAGCACCAAGCTCCCAAATGTCATTCAGGAAACTTTCAGAACCTGCTTGGAGGTTGGAAATCCCACAGACATCCTGGGACCCTGGCATTGCACTGATGAATATGGCAATGGCTAAAACCCCTATGGGAACCCAAACTGATGTATTTGAGCTCTGAAATGGAAAAAAAAAAAAAAATACAAGAAGGCAAAGAAGCACAGTACTCTACCAAAATTTTCAGAGATTAAAAGCTAAAAATACTAGGCAAGGCATCATTATAAAATAGTAAATACAGTAAAAATTGTAAAGGCTTTGTATCTTTAACTTAACTTTTCCAAGTGAAACAGTGTAGACAAGCTTCTTGATTTCTTAAAGGTGAAAGGTAAGACATTAAATGTATTAATAATACAGAGATATAATTTCACTGCAAAAAAACACCAGCTGAGAGGTAACTGTGTCCTTCCACCACCTAATATATTTGTTAATTTCTGAATTGCTCTAGTAAGTCCAGCTGTTTACAATGTGGCCATAGGACAAATTTAATATTTCCTTCATATAAATTAATATGTGCTTGTTGATTAACTCCTCCTCACACAGGGTAAGTTTTTTCCCTACTTATGTCTATGTTCAGAGTATTATATATGATGGAATTACATCTTCCTGGCAGTGTATTTTATCACAATAAGCAAATGTAATCTTAGTCCTTCAGATAAAGATAAATTAAAATAAAATATGTCATATTTAGGTGATCACAACTGGTTCATGACTGCAGTGATTGAAGGCTATCCAATGGCTTAAAACTAATTTCTCATACTATTGCTTAAATCAGATATAAATAATACAGATTTCTGAGTAATCCTTTAGCTGAGGGATGAGTTTCACAGATTTTTTAATTTATATGAGCTGTATGACTAAGGACTTCTAAATTGGTGGAACTCTATCTGCAAGGGTTAAGGTATGGGGTTTTTTTCCTAATTGGTAATATCTGTGAATTATTTGACTCTTTTTACTGAACATGATTCATGTCTTACAATCTCCCTTTTGTTTGACATTTTGTATGCTTACTTCTAGAAGATATAGATAGATAGATAGATAGATAGATAGATAGATAGATAGATAGATGGATGGATGGATGGATGGATAGATAGATAGATAGATAGATAGATAGATAGATAGATAGATAGATATAGATAGATATGGATATAGATAGATATAGATGTAGATGTAGATGTAGATGTAGATGTAGATGTAGATGTAGATGTAGATGTAGATGTAGATGTAGATGTAGATGTAGAAAAATAAGTATTTGTAAATATGCAACAAGCCATGATTGTTCTCACATACAACTGGACTAGGTACTGCAAGCTGTCAGAAAGATTTCAAGAATTACACATTGAGTGAGTTAAGGATCAACTGAGGGACAGAAGAGAGAGAGAGAGTATGTCCTCATAGAAGAAAATTATCTTAAATTTCAAGGTTGAAATGAAATGGTAAATGGCTTTATGTAGTTTGAAAGAGGTAAGAAATTTGTACATCAAGAAAATCCTAACCCAAATGTACCTGAAATGCTGTTTCTGAGAAGTCTTCTGTTATTCTAAATGGGAATTTGTTTCTTTCTATTCCATTTCAACATAAGAACTTAGAATTTTTTAGATATAGGAGTGTTAATTGGTTTACTTTGACTGATTATTTGTCAGATGTTTTTCTCAAATGGTAAGGCAACATACAGTGCTGCAAATCCAGTGTCACACAGTCTTTGTACAGATTGACACATGACCCCTAAGAAAGTGTCACAAAAAATTTACTGCACTTAGTAGACTTACTTGTGTAGATTATTGTTGACCAGACTAAGAGAAGAATTAACAATCCTGCCTTGCTATTAAACATGCTATAGAATAGAAATAGTATATATGGATATGTGTTCTATTTCAAGCATTTTAGTAAGGGAAATGTCTTACTGACAACTGAAAGCATTCTAAAATATATGTATAGCTTTTTACATACACTTGTGTTAATGATAGCTCAAATGTAGAGCTATTAGATGAAAGAATAACATCAAAGCAATCCATAATGGCAATTCTCACTTGATTTGGAGCTGACTTTGCCATAAGAGCTAGATCCAGCAATAAACATGAGAATAATTATCCAGCTGAGCAGTTGGGAAGTATTTGAAAATTTCCAGGCAGATAAATCTTGCCCTAAAAAATGCTCTGCTATTAATTTGTTTGCAAATTTGTTGTCTTAATGCTTGCTATTTAAATGCACAAAACCACTATTTGTAACAGTAATAGTTTTGGTTTGGTTTTTTTTTTCTATTGTCATTTATATTGTTTAACGTGTACCTTCTTGCTTTTAAATAGTTGCCCAGTTCAGAATTCCTTAAATCAGCAACTTAACCTACTTAAGAAAAATTTAAAATTGCAGCTTAGTAATTAAAAATGTGTTCTCAGACCTATAGATATATATCCTTTTACTTACTCAGGTGAGCTCCTCCACTTAATTTCTCAGAATTACTCACAGCAACGATATCAAACATGAATATGGGGATGAATAGTATGAGCTCTCTGAAACCCTTCCAGTTCAATTATCTAAGGTTTCTTTCAAACCTCTGGCCCTTTTAGTATCCTCATTCAGCAGCTTGCTTATCTTGGAATAATATCAAAGAATCAAATCTTACTTGTTGAGAATTATATAATTGCTTTAAAATGAGGGAAGACCAATATGGACATTTTGCTATTACAATATTTATCTTCAATTAGCAAGCCATCATTAGTTATGGTAATAGTTAGCTATCATTAGTTATGGTAATAGTAGGAAAATTAATTGCTGAAATTAATCCCTAATGCCTCCTTATGATGTTTCTTCTACCAAAATAAAGATTTTTTTTTTCCTTATTTCAGGACTGCTCTAGATACAGTGAAATAATGTAAAGAACAAGCTAAATATAAAATTGCATTTCTTACTGTTATAAAGGGCATTTTTCCCCTATAACATGAGTCCTGGTTCCAGCCAGGGCAGGGTTAATTTTTGTATTAGCTGGGAGGGGCATGGCCAGGATCCTAAGGTTATTCTATATTACCTCATGCCTTTCCTAAGACAAACCATCCACAAAGAAAGACTTAAGGAATAACCTATCCCTGGTCCTACATAGAAACATTTTAGTGAGAGAACACAATGCAGACAATATAAATCTCATGACAATTTGATGTTGTAGAAAGTCTCAAAGAATTTATCAATACTAATTTCAAATGAATTGATTTTAACTTATCTTTGTATAATTCTTTAGTAGCTTCTGGTGTTGCAATGATTAGCATGTATGCTGAACTTTGATTTTCATAGCCTGCCTGAGGGCAGAAGGGGGCTAAACTTGGTTGTGTTCTAGGGGAGATGGATGCAGGGAAGTGCAAATGGACTCACCCAAGTCTTGACAACTCTGAGGACATCCTCAAAGCAGGTCAGTGTATGTGTCCAGGATGGGCAAGTCAACCTCAAACTCTGTCCTGACACTCCTGACTACCAGAAAACATTTTTATGGTTGCAGCCTGATGCAAAATATGTTAGAAAAAGATGAGAGTACAACTTCAACCTCTTCAAATGATCATATATTTTTCTACTTCTGTTTCATCTTTTAGATGAAGGCTGTCATCTTCCTCTTATGTTTTCTTTTCTTTAAGCTAGGAAGTCCCAGCTTGTTTAACCTTTCCACATGATATATACAACACTTTAGCTGCTTTCCATTTTTATCATCAAAGTTCCATTAATTGCTTTATATCTTTCTGGAAAATAAAGCTCTCCTGGTAGAATAAGCAAGTCTAGGCTTTATGTTTATACTTTCCTGTTTATAGCCTGTCTGTTTATACTTTCCAGAGTGATGTTTATCTCTTTTCACACTATCCTGACACTGTTATGTCACAGTCTTCTCATCATCCTCCATAGTCTCTTGTATGTTTTTCTGCATAATTGCTAGGGACACACTTCAACTCATCCCATCCAATCTTCATGATGTTTATCATTCCTGCATAGAATTACTTGTCACCAACTTCTGCTGAATTTAATTTATTTCATAACTTTCTTTCAGTCATTTTGTAATTTTTTTTCTCTTCAAAAGCTTCTTGTCCTTTGTTCAATTAGAGCAAGAAGTAGTGGACCTTTGCAGAGGATATTCTGATTAGATATTCAGGAAAGAATTTAACTGCCAAGAACAGCAGAAGTGTGGGATAGAGTGGGTGTAAAATCTTCATTGCTAAAGTCCTTTCAGATCAGGATCGACAGGCATCTGTCAGGAGTGGCATAAGTACAAGTACAAAAGTACTTTGTGCCAGTAATGGAATAGATGAGGCTGCTTCCAATGATTCTCTGCACAGAGGAAACCAATAATTGTTTGCAGTTGCAGAGGCTGCAGAGCAAATTAACCATAGGCCAGTGAAAGAAGTCTGATAAAAGAGCAAAAGCTATATTTTAATCACATTTGTCAACGTGTGGTCATGAAAAGTAATTCATAAGGATTTCCAAAGAATATGAGGCATCAGGTGCTTGGAAATACAACATGTATGTGACAGAATCGATTGTTTGAAATTATTTTAAGCCTGTTTATACAAAGAGAAGGCATAGAAAATTATCTTTCATTAAAAGTGATTTTTTTCCACAAGTAACGCTGTTGAATATTTTTAATTTATTATTTAAAATCTTTTACACGATGCTCAGAAGTTTGCTTCCACTTCTGCAGAAAGCCATTGCATAACTCTTTGTGGGTTTTTTTCTCTTTCAAATTTAGAATCTCAGTTTGCAGTTGAGCAGAAGTGGCAGAAAATCTCAAGACCTGGTGATACAATAATAAGTTTTCATAGTGATATTCTCTGGGGAACTAGAACAAAATAAAATTCTTGCTTCACATGGTAAGTACCATGCAGCAACTATCAGCAGTTTGGGTGGAAGGGGAGAGCAGCCTGTCTTTTTATTATTATTCCAGCAAAAAGGATTCTTTTTACTGAGTTGGTTCTTGAAATAATATGAAATGTACGATGGCAAGAAAGACATATCATAAGATTAACTGTAAATAAAAAAAATACTGTTTTAACTCATAGGGTCATGATATAATAGCTACTAAAAAGATACTGAAATTATTGTAAATACCTGTCCTGATTTAGGGCATACAACATCCCCCCTGACTGGGGATACAAGCATAATAAAGTCACCCCAGGACAATACCTATGCAGAAATTAACTGCACTCTGTTTCTTTTTGTGCAGAGATTCTTCCCTCCAAGCTCTGCAGCAGAGAAAGTATACCATTAACCAAAGGAGTACTGGGTGCAAATTCATAAAGCTTGGAGGGAGAAATTTTTTTTTTAATTGTAGATTTTTTTAGCAACTACTGTAAGTTAAGCCAAATATGATATAGAAACCTGGAACAGTAGGTGCAAAATGGGACCTTTACATCTTAAAATTTCTCTCTAAAGATAGCTTTGTTTTCCTTTAAAATAATTTATTCTCAAACATATGATTGAGATCAGCCAGAAGAATTTAATGCAGCTTTGCTGTAGAAGAGACAAGCTGCACAAAACTGTAAAACTGTACAGGGAATAGACTAACACACAGAGGGATACATGCTTCTAAAATGAACCTAACAGAGTTGTAATTACTTTCTCTGCAGATTATGGGAGATCTCCATGCAACTACTCTGGCTGTATTGAAATCCTTAGGCCATTTTCCTAATAGTGGTATAGTGTTGCATAACACACATTTCAGACACATGTACATTTATATGAGCAATTTAGTGTAAAAACCAAGAACACTTATTTTAATTCCAAAGGTAAGCTCTGAAGGAGTTTGGATGCTGCTTTTTCCGATTGCCAATACTGTTTGTAAATGGTGCCTGAGAGCCACTCTCCCCACTCCAACAGGGTGCTGCCATGCATGTGATCCAATGTGGCAAGTGCCAGGGACTGTCAGTAATAGACTGCTGAACTGAACAAATGGGTTTATATACTGGCAACAACAAAAAAGAGTTATACTCCTCTTTCCCTTCTCCCAGCCCACTGATGTTCTGCTTATGAAACAGCTGCAGGACCACAACAGCCTCACAGGAGCAGCCACAGCTCAGCTTTTACCTTGCATGTGAGAGGTTAACCTAAACCTGAGAAGACAAAACTATCAATCACAAGGAGCTCTAACAGGGGAGCAATGGTGTAAAATAAATGACATTTTAAACACCATCAAGGAAATGTAAATAAGCAAAATGACTTTGCAGCACAGGAGTATCTGCTGAGCAAAAAAATGCACAAGAAATACAATAAAGCAGATGTAAGAAATACCTTGAAATTGTGACTTGAATAAGTAGAAAACATTAAAAATTTGTCTGACAGCTTTAACTACTAAATCCTCCAAATAACTGTGCCACTACACAACATCAAGAAGTTAACAGCTGGTGTGTGACAGCTGTTGGTCAAAGTATCATAAAAGAGCATGAATAAAAAAAATAAAGCTCAGTTATCTTGAAATAATCAGGTTTCTGTTCTTATAAGACAGTGTTAATCCAAAAATAGAAAGAATTAAGACTCCAGCAAATGAATAGATTTGGCTTGAAAAACAGTAGCATCATACCACCATTAAATTCTTCTTGTAATTCATGCCCACTGTAGAAATTTCATAAGGTAAAAGATGAGTAATAATTAGAAAATGGTATGCAATTTGATTTATTTTATTTGCCTAAATGACCAAACTTATGAGTACATTGTTATAATTCAACACCACCATGAAGGACAAATGAGAACCAGGATCTGTGTTTCAGAGGAGTTTTACCATTTATACTTTCTTAATGCATATTCCCTAGGTTGAATCTATCAAGATAGCTTATGTTTCCCTTTTAATAGTTCTTTGCATCTGGCTCAGTCATCTAGAGTGAGTTATCTAACTTTTACGGAATTTTCAGAAGTGTGGTGCCTGTATAACATTGTGTTTGTCCTTATGAGTCTCTTTTTCATTCCAGTATGTCCATGGGCTTCTTGCTACATGTTTCTTATTTTGATTAGCTGCAAAAATAGGGGCCATATGCTCCTTCTCCCTCCCTTTTTTTAAAAATAATTAGAGATAAGCATGTGTTAGAAACCACAATTTAATGTTACGAACTGAGAGGTGGAAAAAGCCCAAATAACTCACCAAGTTGCTCTTGCTGCCAGTTTGAAAAAATGTCACCATTGGACTTCTGAGTGCAAGTCTAGGTTCATCAGATCATCAAGTGCAAAGAGTGTGTTATGGAGTGCTTAGAAAAGTGGTGTTGAGCCAGCAACCAGCAATAAAAATCGACACAGGTTCACAACAGGAAAATAATATTTAACTAATTTTATATCATTCCCTGATAAGCCTTAGTGGGTGAAGAGAAGGCAGTGCATGTAGTTTTTCTGATTGTAAAAAGTTTTTTTGTCCCTGACAGCATCTTTCTGGGCAAGTTATCCAGCTGTGGGATGAGCAGGATCACAGGTTGAAGGGCAAGGTTGCCAGAGTTGTAGGGCATGGGGCAGCATCTGTAACTTGGTCACCAGCAGTGCTCCTCTGGGCTCCACTCCTGGGCCAGCTCTGCCCAGAGTGCTTATGGGCAATCTGAGAGCAGGATTTGAACACACCATTAGCAAGTTTGCTCATGAGACTGACCTGGGAGGTGCCCTAAGGAACAAGATGCCCTGCAGAGGGATCTAGGTAGATGGGCACACTGAGCTGTCTATGATAAATGGGATGAAATTTAACAAGTCAGAGTGCCAGTCTTGCACCTAGGATGGTGCCAGACAAGAATAATGCCAGACACAGCTACAAATAGGGAGAGGAGAGGCTGAAGAGCGATAAGTGGTGATTTCATTGCTCTCTACAGCTCCCTGCAGAGGGAAGGGGAGAGGGAGGTGCTGAGCTCTTCTGCCTGGGATGCAGTGCTAGGACTTCTGGCAATGCTTCAGAGCTGCACAAGAAGAGGTTCAGATGGCTTTAGGAAGCATTTCTTCACTGAGAGGGTAGTCAAACACTGGAACAGGCTTCCTGCTGAGGTGGCTGAAACCCAAAGCCTGTCAGTGTTTAAGAGGACTCTGCACTTAATAACCTGCTTTAAAACTTTGGCCAGCCCTGATGTGGTCAGGAAGTTGGACTGGATGATTGCTGTATAGATACCTCCAACTGAAATAGCCTGTTCCATTCTATTTCAATCACATCATAATTTTAAGACAGATAATTGATGATGATTTTAACTGCAGCTAGCTGCAGATACTGAACCACAAAGTTACCTCGATTAGATGTTTTCACCAAGACCATATTTTAACCCAGAAAGATATTTAATGAGCTGCAGTATGGCAGCATAGACATTTATCTTGCTCCAGATTAATCCTTCCTCTTTTGATTGTCAGTTCCTGCCCCACAGCACTTGTATAAAGCATAGAAGTCATATCAGAAAAATCTTAACAGGGCTAAGCCATGTCATGGACAAGGAAGAACAACTATTTTCATAAAGAAAGATTACATGTCTGTGTGCTATAGCAGAGCTGACATTGGCTATAAAAAGCTTGTATGGTTTCCCTTATCAGTGAGAATTTCTTCCTAGAATATCACAGAGCAGACTGGAAATCCCTGAGGTGTGAAAGGTAGACATGACAGAAGAAGAAAAAGTCTCATATATAATCTCACTTTAGGTAGCTTCCTTTTCTTTTTGTCTCTTTTTACTTCACCAATAACATGAGATGTTTCCAGTTACAGTTTACTTTGATGGATACAGAGCACTCTGGAGATCACAATTACTTTTCTTTGTTTTTCTTACTGTAATTTGTCCCTAGGAATAATTTAGGTGTTTGATAGTTGGGTATTCCTCAGTGGTTGTATAGATATGAGCACTGCCAAGTCCTTCTTTCTGAAATTCAGCAAACCAGCAGAAGCTGTGTTTGCCCAGTGAGGAGCTTGAGTCACAGATGTCCTTCAGGTAGAACACCCATCCTTAGGATCACCAAGATCTCCATCCCTGCTCAAAAAACCTTTTTTCCAAAAGGCCGTTTGCATAACCCATATTTCAATAAATTGAGTTTTAAATTCAATCCAGCTCTATTGCTGGAAAAAATATGGCAGTCATCAATGCTCAGTTAAGAAACACTGAACACTGAATAATGGATATGGAATTTCAAAATTCTGTTGGAAGAGAAGCTAAGTGAGACTGTCACATGCAGAATGAGCAGCATATATTAAAAAATAAATATTAGTTTAGTATTTAGAGTTTCCTCTAGTCTGTATCCTTCTTTTGTTTCAGATTTTGCTGACTGATATGTTTTGCTATAAAGTACTTTCTTTTTTATATTGGTTCTGATCATGGGCTCACTCCCAAACCAATTTTCAAATTCCATTGAAAACTCTTAGCGGCAAGTGTTGTTGAAATCACTTTTATTATATTCATTTTACTGATTTTTAGTGGAAAACTATATCTATACTGGTGGTATGAATGTTCATTAACTAGCTGGAATGAATTAAACTACTGTGAAAGACTGCTAAATTAAATGTATTCAAGTAAAAGGAAGCATTACTCACAGGCTCCAAGCATCTGCCTCAGATGAAATAGGCATCAAACACTGGAAGCAGCAGAGCCTTGCTTCACTGTGAAAAGAAATTATCTTAAGCCTTTACACTCAAGAAGTTAAATCAATGTACTGGACTGGCTACAGTTAAAAATAATTGACAACCTATAGGACAAACAAATGAGATAATGCTGAACAAATAAGCACAGCCCAATAAATTACTGAAATGTATGCAGCAGTGTGAAGGGGTTGTTTTCATGGATTTGGAAAGGGCAGACTTGTTTAGGGCAGTGAATGACAAAGATCTGAGAACAGGGAAGGAAAACCAAAATGTAGTGCATATATTTTCCTCATTTTTATAAAAAATATTGCTTTATTCTATAAGAAATAAATGAGAAAATAGTTGCCTCTTTAAAAAATGTACTGAGTTGTAACATGCATATAAACAAAAATAAAGTAAAAATTGCAGAAAAGCTATGAATATTAAATACCCAAATACTGCACAGGGCAATTCCAGATGTTTTCTCAAATACAAGGAAAAAAGAGGCATAAGGAAAATACAGAGAAAAATCTTTAATTTAGAAGGTCTTTTTACTGGCCAAGTAAAGATCTTTTTACTGGCAAGGTAAAGTTGTGTTCTTTCTGGGTGCAGACCTGTGACTGCAGTGCTTTCTGGGGAGTGGTGTATCACAGATTCTTAATCAAAGATCCTTGTTCTGCATCTAGATTTTTCCTAGTGTACTAGCTTTGTGATACAGTATCACATTTGCACTTATTTTTATTTAGACATTGCCTGAACATAGAAAAAAAAAATTACAATGTTAGACACCATCAGTTCTTGTTTCAGCCACCTGAATACTAATTTCTGAATATAAATAATGGTTTGAGTAGGTGATCTGTATAAGACTCAGACCAAAATGAACTTTCTTTTCTCTTAAAAGTTTCTAAAAGGACATATTTTTTGCCACAACTTCATCAGGTGTAGTTCCATATTTTCAGACATGATAAACAACTTTTTTTGTAGAGTTGTATGCTTCAGGAGACAAAAAATGGTCAAAGCTAGAAGTCATGATTTCAGAAAGGCTTGGAGGAGAGAGGAAGAAACCCACAATTTTAGTATTTTCCTCTTATCCTAGCAGAATTTTAAATTCGGATAAAAGAAATTCTTTACTTTGGTCCCTTCCTCCCCTCCCAGTTTTTTTTCCTCTCTGCAACTCACATATAAAAAATAAAGATGCTCATTATGCACTGCATTTGTCTATTTAATCTCTGAAGCGTGATAAAATATGGGGAGGAGAGTCATATTTATCTTTTGTATAAATTTCAGAAGTTTAGTTCTTTGATTCATTATCCATTACATAGAGGTTGAATGAACACAGGAATGCTTTAAAGCGAAAATAAGGACTTTGGCCAACTATTTGAGGGTAGAATAATGATTTTTATGTATAGTTTTTGAGTTTCTTGTTTCATTGGTGGGAGTGTTTTGAAGGAAGAGCACGTATTCATTTTCTGAAAAGATTAAGAAAATTCTCCAAAAACCTTTCAAAGACTACTGGAATGGCTGACAAATTAGACTAATTTTTCTTTTGCTGTTGCCTATTCTAGAAGATATAGGGGGAAACATTTTCCCTATGCCACATGCCAAAATAGCTGTCAAATTCACTAGTTCTGGTAATTTACAGATCATATAATATTTATATCAGAATATTAAATCTTCCAGAAATGTAACTTTATACTTCTTCCTTTTTATTTGTAAATTAATGCAATTTGAAGAAAGGTCTTAATGCAATTTAAGAATTCAGTCATATATTAAAGCTGGTAGTGCTTGCAGCCTGTGTACAGGGCATGCTGACTAAGAGTTCTGCTTCTGTTACTCCACATTTGAGGATGTAGATTTATGGCTGAGTTATCAAAGAATGTTCAAACATCATATTTTTAAAAATTTCTCCAATTTCTAGCTGAAAACATTTAGCATCACATAAATCATAGTATTAAGGCTTCTGTATATAGATTATATTATCAGATTCTTAACAGACCCTGTTATGCAGTTAGCAAACAATATGAGGCAGTGGAAGAAATAATATGAGAAGTGCCATTCCTTCTTTCCCAAAGCTTCAGTTCTTGTATTATTTTCTGTCTCACCTAGAACCGATTTGTAATGAGCAGAACTCAAGTAAATAAGGAGCACCAATGTTTCCTTTCCTACAGCAACCCTCTGGCAGGGAGAAGTGTTATAATTATTGGTGAATCAGAACAGCAAAAGCATGTTGTCTGCAAGTCACGAGGAAGGATATGTCTGGTTTGGGACTTCCTTTGGATTTCACTTCCACTCTTATTTTTATATATTTCCTTCTGCTGTTTTGTCCAGAATCACACCCTTCCCTAAGCTTTCCACAGATATATCCAAGGCATGTTGGAGACTAAGAAAGAATCCAGCCCTGGCACCTCTGGCATCCCTGGGAAGCAGACCAAGGCTCTCCCAGCTCCGGACAGCAGTCTCCTCAGCCTTATTACACATACAGAGATCAAGTGCCAGCAAATGAAATGATGCTGTTGTCATAACCTAAAACTTACATGTCCCAGAGGAGATGAATTTTCTTTGTAAAATTTGCAACGGTAGCAAATAAGTGTGAAGTAGCAAATAAAATGTGCACAAGATCATCTCTGACTGCATTTTTCTATTTTATGTTTCAAATGCTGAGACTACTCTGAGAGAAATATGTCTTGCTTTTGTTCCTCCTATTCTGAGACATAGTCAAATATTTCCATACTTTTAATTGCCTTTTCTTATGTTTTGCTGTCTTTCCAATGCTGGTGTCCCTTCATTCATGCAGAAGCAGACATGATTTTACATTGGTCTTTTCACAGTCTGGCTTTCACTCTGAAATGTTCAGATCTCTGTGGAAAATGTACAAAAAAAAAAAAAAGTTTGCAGTAAGTTGTCCATGTTTCCCTCCAACTTTTAATTTCCCAGAGGACTTTTTAACCACTTTGCTATCTAATCATTCACTAATTCTGCCTCAGTGGCCACTTTGCTGGGACTGTTTAGAATAACTGTAGGCAGCTAAAGCTGGTACTTTTTAATATGACTCTGGATCATTTTAAAAATGATCTGAATGTTTCTCATGCCACTGTGGCTTAGACTGCTTTGAGTCATGTTCAGCCTTCATCCTAGACATCTCTGTCTCCCAGTCTGTCATTTCAGACCATTAATAAAAACATTTGAAAGCAAAACTGTATATGAAATATTATTAGCACACATACAAGTAAACCAGTGCTAGTAATATTATCACTTTTAAATATATGAACATTGGAGCTGCAACATAACAATAACAATAAAAGTCATTGCAATTATATTACAGTTTAAAAATAGTAGAGATCACATTCATTCAATGTGCAAGCAGTTGAACTGTGATGTATTAAACTAATGCTTATGAAAACTATATTGCTTATGTTTCCTGGGTTTTCTGCAGCAATACTCCAATATTGCTTGTTGTTTGATTCCAAGTTTTATCTCTTAGTAAACATGCTGCTAAAGCTCCTGCAACCATGAACCATGACTCCTTCCTTCTGTATATGCCATCCTATTCTGAAATGTTCCACTCAATGTCACAGCAATTTTTGTCCAAGGCTATGGCAGACAGTAATTACCCATAACCTGTGAAACAGATTTATTCAAATAATCTCTTCCTCCCAAGGTGGTGTGATATGTAATTCCAGAACATTCAGAATGCCAAGCATTGTATCTTAGTTTTTTGGGGTTTTTCTTTGTACTTTCTTCCTGTGAATTACAAGTATCAAGACAAGTTTTGTCTTTCCCTAAAAAATGTGTGGCTTCATGTCACTCTTATGTAATTATTACAGTATTTAAATATTGCAGTGAACTAACCTGGAATTCTGTGATCCCGTCAGCAGCCTATCTCAATGTTTTAAATACAGGTTGCCCATAAAATAGTGTACTCAAATCCTCATCTTGATGTTTGTCTTTTTTGGGTTTTCATGGGTTTTTTGTTTATCTCCACATACTTAAAGGCATAGAAATTCTGGTTTCTAGATATTTTCATGAGCAGGTCTTATTCAAAACCTCTCACAGAAACACAGAATCACAGAATAGGTAAGACTGAAAGGGACCAGCAGTGGACTCATCTGGTCCAACCTCCCTGCTCAAGCAGGGTCATCCTAGAGCACATGGCACAGGATTGCATCCAGACAGTTCTTAAATAGCTCCACAGCCGAGTTTGTTTAAAATCTGTGCTTATACTGATATTTGAGATTTGAGAGAAACAACAGCAAAACCTCCAGAATTTGGATAAACATTCCTAGGTGCCGTAAAATAAAGCTTTTCTGACCATGCTGAAGATGAAAGGATCTCCTCTGAAAACTCTGCTTTCCATCATGGGCTGTTATTTTGATTTTAATACACTCCCCTGTACACCATGAGCTGCAGTGCTCTGAGTTTCCTGATAACCCTCCACTGGTCTTGCACCAGGACAGTGATGTATTTCTTGCACTGGGAGGCCCAGAGGCAGGCACAGCAGTCCAGCTGTGAAACCCTAGTGCTCAAAGAGGGGAGTTCCAAACCTCCTTTGGCTTGCTGGCTGCCACAGCTGCTGGGCATTCCCTGCAGAGGCAGACAGCTGTGGTAGCCAGCAAGCCAAAGGAGCCAAAGACTCAAAGTCTTTGTTGTACCAGGATTCCCCACCCCCTTTCTGCAAACATCCAGCTGGTGCCCAGCCTGTGTTGCTGTAGATTCTGTCCCATGTGTGACATTCCTGGAGCAGCACACTGCTCTACAAAAATCCTAAGGAAACAGTGAGAAGGCATCACCATTTATTTGATCAAACATTTCAAGCAGCTGACAGATACTCATCACAGAAGAGAACAGAAGCAGCCCAACACCTTTAAAGATGTTGTTGGGTAGGTGAATCAGCAAGGAGCAAGATGTCAGTTTTCTGAAGCCTAACATATCCATTCTGAACTGATAACAAATTTCAAAGCCACTTGCAGTGCTAACTTATGTTCCTTGTTGTGCTGTGTTTCATTTTTAATTGTTGAAATGTCTGCCTAATCTACATGAAAAAAGGACTCTACACAACAAGACCAGTTGTTTTGCTGTTGGTTGGTGAGGCAACTCCAGAAATATTTGAATTGTTGTTGATGGTGGACTAGCATGACACTTTATGTGGAGTTAGAGCTTAGTCTACTATAAAATAATAGATAAGAAAGAAATGTTACCTGCATAAGGATTCTCCATTTTCCAAATCAATTCCTTTGTTTTTCCACTGTTTTAAAGAAACTTGTGCTGAATTATTAGTTTTATCAAGAAAACTTTGAAAACATAATCAAACATGCAGGGATATAACTCCAGTTACAGCCACTCCAACAGACTTATAACATCCAGTTATAGATGAATTGAATTCAAAATATATGGGCTGGGATCTACAGGAGGTGAATAACTAAAGTATAAAACATTAGAAAATTCAAATTAAATTTCCAAAGAAAAAGCCAAACTAAAATTACCATGAGTCAGTACAAGTATAACAAAAAGCCTGGAGTACACTTCTAATTAATAGGAGAAAAATCAGTATCATCACAAAGATCTACCTGTCTCTGTTTCATACTCTGGTTTCCACTAGGGTTTTATTGATTAAATATTCATAATCTACCCTTTTTGCCAATGAAATAGTAATCATGTCTATCATAAGTTGAAAGGTCATTTATCTAAAGAACCTCACTCCTGATTCATCTCTTTCATCTTGTGTCTTTTATTTGAAACAGCTCTTCTTTCCCTGACAGTAAGTATTGAAAGCCAAAATTGACTGAAATGTCAACTTTTCAATCTATTTAAGAGAATACAGAAAATATACTGTAAAGTGGAATGTGTTTTATGACTTAAAGAAGCTTGGGGAAATGTTTCCACATCTGACATGTGTTTAAACTTTACAACAACCCTGTTCCTAAAGGAAACAAAATTGGGTCTTTTTCTATTATTTGTAGAGATTTTCTACAACTTTTACAATGTTTGTATATTTGATGGCAAATCCTACAGTATTACCATGTAAAAATATAAGTTCCCTTTGCCTTCCTTCCCTTCTTTCCCTCCTTTCCGTTTCCCTTTCCCTTTCCCTTTCCTTTTTTCCCCCCTGAATTTCAAAAGAAGTGCATTTTTCCAAGTCCCTCAGACAAATATTTGAGGATAATCTTTATGAGCAGGCCACAAAACACATTTTATCTTGATGCAGTTCAGGTGTGGAACAGCTCATCTCTGGATGACACACAGTCCTACACAGGATTGCCTGTGCCTGATTTAGTACATTAGCTCAGAGCTCTACCAACACAGGACACTTTTTGGGAGCCCACAGGGCAAGCTCAGGACTGCTTGCAGTGATTCTTGCAAAGACATTTCTGAGCTTGCCAGTGGGACCTCAGCAGGATGCTGCTGATGCTTTTGCCCTAAAGATGTGGGTTCGTGGTCAGGAGCAGGAATCAGTGCTGAAAACAGAACCTGATGCTCATAGAAGTACTGGTTTTATTAATTATTTGATTATGCAATTATTTAATTATGTAATTATTTAATTATGTATTAATTATTTAAAGAGTCTTTTTAAATTATTTAAAACTGCCTTAAAAATAAAATAAACCACCTCCAGACTCAGAAATGTTCCCTTGTAAAGCAAGTAAATGGCATTCCTGCAAGAGACCACTTGCCAGAAATTTACCATGGCTATCAATTTCATTGAGGGAAGTAGAGGTGCTGGGTTTAAAAGCCTCAGGCCTTTCCTCATTATCTGATTGTTTCCTGAGCAGAAATAATTTCTCTGTCATCTCTGGCAAATTAAACTTAAAAAAAAATCATCTAAGCTACTCCCTAAGATTTATTTCCTCTGCATCAGCCATCAGCCTGTTCTCTTGCATGTCAGACCAGTGCTCATGAGCAATCTGACTTCATATAGTATAGTTAAGACTGATTTTGAAGTAACTTGAGAAAAAGGAACAAGAAATGTATGGTTCCCTTTGCAAATGTGTGAGATGTAGAAAGGAAATGCCAAAGCATTTTGACATTAACTCTTGATTCTAACTGGCTTTCATGACTCATTCAGTTGGTGAGTGAGCAGCGAGATTGTACCAGAAAAGGAAACTACAAACAGCTTATATAAATTAATATATGTTTCCTCAGTAAACTATTTCCTGTTCTGATTGCAGGTAGGGCTGTGCTAACTTTTCCCTGCCATGAACAAGCTTAGAGGCAAAGAAAATGAAAATGTGGCTGAAACATTACGACCCTACTAAGGGTTATGCACCCTACTAAGGTTAAATCCTGTGTCCTGTGAGAAAGCAGCTCCCACTAACTCCATGAAACTCTTAACTAACAGTCTTCTAAACATTGCTCTGCTGCCTCTTAGGTGACAGTGCAATGAGAAAGAGTCCAATGAAAAATGAACTTCTTCGTGCTTCCCTTCAACAAATTCTGAGTTATGCTCCAAAGCTGAAATACATGTGATAAAGCCAGACATTCTAAACAATTTACTATTGTTTAATTTACTATTGCTGGGGTGAGTTGACCTTGGCTGACTGCCAGACCCCACCCAGTCACTCTCTCACTCCACCTCTTGAACAGCACAGGGGAGAAAATGAGATGGAAAAGCTCATGGGATGAGATAATGACCAGTCTCTGTCACTGGCAAAACCGACTAGACTTGGGACAAAACTAAATGTACTTTGTTGCCAATTAGAAATAGATCAGGATGGTAAAGAAGCAAAGACAAAACCACCTTCCCCCTACCCTTTGCCTTCTTCCCAGGGTCAGCTTCAGCCCTTCACTCACAGCTCCTCCACTTTCTCTTCTCCCCAGGTGGCTCAGGGGATGGGGAGTGGGGCACTGTGGTCAGCCCATGACAACTCCCTCTACTGCTCCTTCCTCCTCACATATGAGCTGGGATTCAGCCTCTAAACCAACAGATAAGCCTGGGCTTTCTGAATCCCTCTTTCCTCCCCATGCCTCTGTTTAGTGCCTTCTAAAATGAACAATTTCCTCTGAGGACTGAGATGCAGCATTTGGATGAGGCAGCTGTACTGAGCTGACTCATGCTCAGTTTACACTTAATTTTCAGGTATTAAACTGGTGCTCTCAAACATGGTAGAATTGCCATGCTGTGCCCCACTGGGTTTCAAAATTGATGCTTTCATACATGTTTTCTCAGCATTTGGCTGTTTAGGGCTTCTTTTCTCTCTTCCTCATATTGTTCATCATCACAAGTTCTTTTACTTGAATCTTTTCCTTACTTAGAGTTTTTCCTACTGTTGTTTGCTCAATGAAGATTCATGCAGCTCTTTTAAAAATGTCTCCTTCCCACAGTATCTAGTAAGTTTTTTTATACTTCTCTGCTTGTGAGGTGCTTTTATTGCCCATTCCTTTTTAATCAGGAAGACTAATGTGACATCACTACATAGCATGGAGATGGCAGACACTCTGGCTGATGAAATTTCTACCTGCAAATACACCCAGTGGAGCTGGACTACAGAACTTACATCAGGTTGAGGTTTTTTATTTAAACAGTGTGTGGGGTGTGTGTGTGTGTGTATACTATCTAAGGATAGATGTTATCTTTTTTTTTTGTCTTGATATAAAGGAGAACAAGTCTCTGAGTACAACTGCAAGTTCAGCTTACCTGTTGCTTACATGTTCAGGTAGGCAATCTCCACTTGTGAATGGGAAGTATAGCTAATCAAGTTCTTACACTTTGAATGCACATAAACAAATGTATTTAAACCATTCTGAGCTAGACACTCTGCTAGTCTAAAGCAGTACAGCTGGGTTTTTATCAATAATCATCTCCTAAGCATGTCCTAACATCATGGTAAGGACTTTTCTTTTGGGTTCTCCTCAGTTTTCTGAAGGAGTGATGTATTTTCATATAACTTATCAATGCAACTTAAAGTTCTCCTTTTAGAGGTGATTTGTGCTCTTTATCAGCAATGGTGTAAAGACAAAGGCAGAATGTGGAAGCCTTAGGGTGATTATAAAACTTTGTAATAAGAAAACCTGACCTCATAGGGCTACAGAATGCCAATAGAAAAAATTAACAGGCAATTTTATGTTAAATACAGAAATGTTATTCTGGATTTAAGTACCATTGTAGGTACCATCTTGTTGATGTCATGCTGCAAGAGCTGGTCTAAATGCTCTAAAAAGCTCATTTAAATTAATGCACACTGCTCTTTTGCCTTCTTCCTCTGCCTCTTTCTGTACATTTTATTTGTCACAGTGGCCTGGATAGCTTGCTCTATTTTTATAATTCACCATTCCCTCCCACCTCAAAACACTTTTCTGGCATCTGGTCTCTAACAATCTCTTCAAATGAGTTTCTCCCAACCTTATAAATGCTCGAGTCATCTCCCACAGGGATGGATGGCTCAGCTGAAAAACAAGGAAGCTGGGAGTCTGCATTCCACTCCACTCAAAGAAAAGAAAATGGAGTGGTGATGACACAGCTGGTGGTTCTCATTCTCACCTCTCTACTGGCACTCTCTCTTTTATTTCCTGTGTGGGCAGGGACACATTGAAAGAATGAAGTGACAAATATGCTGGACTAGCTGTGCCCTCATCCTGTGTCCAGTCTGCCCAGTGAGGCACTGGAACTCCAGGGAAAGGGCCAAGAGCAAGTGCTACCTCTCAGCACAAAATCTATGCTTCTCTTCCAGAGCTCAGATACTCCAAATAGTGTGAACCCTGGATAGATTTGAGGCCATTGATGGGAAACATTGTAAGTGTCTTCAGATGAGAGTCATTTTCCAAGATTGAAGTGTTGAACATATCCATCTTAAAACACATATTAACCCTCCCCAAGCTGACAGACAAGAGTTTAAAAAAGACCCGTCTGCATTCAGCCCCCAGGTACTGCAGAATTGAAAGAAGCTGGGCAGAATTCTTCATGGGAAATGACACTTGCTGTGTTCCCCCCAGAGATTCGAAAGAGAGAGTCGTTTTTTCACTGCCTGAACGGCAGGGATGACTGCAGGGAGCAGAACAATGGTATCGGGCGGAGCAGACATCCGCCCAGCCCTGCATCCTGCCCGGCCCTGCCGCAGCGGATGCCCAGCAGCCTCCAGGGAACAGCGGCTTGTAATGATGCTCCAGACATCTGCTGATTTGTAGCACAGAGATTTTTATCATTGAAAAAACTGTCTTGGGAGTAAGTGAGTAAGTGAGTGTCGGTAGAGGTTTTTTCCAGCTCTTTTTTTGGTACTTTGTTTACTTTGGAATAAGCATTCAGACTCCACAACCTATTGTCAAGTCTTTCCACTACCCGGTGACATGATGTGTCATGAACAATGTCCTTCTACGTCTTTTAAATTCATCAACACTACATTTATTTGAAGGTCTCTGGGTCATTCACTACTTGAAGTTTCATATCAGTCATTTCCTTTCCAGGATAAAGGATCCTTTCCAGGGTTTTCAGTTGTTCCTTGCACAGAAACTACTCCACGCTTTTGATCACCTGTATAACCTTTTACCATTTCTACTTTACTATTTTGAGATGTGGAGCAGCATTGATTTCACAGAATCACAGAATCATGGCATAATTTGGAAGAGATCCACAAGGATCATCAAGTCTAACTCCTGGCCCTGCACAGCACCAACTCCAAGAGTCACACCATGTGTGCCCAAGAGTATTTTCCAAACAATTCTTGCACTCTGTCAGCCTGGTGCTGTGACCACTTTCCTGGGGAGCCTGTTCCAGTGCCCAACCACCTCTGGGTGAGGAGCCTTTCTCCAATGTCCAGCCTAAACCTCCCCTGACACAACTTCAGCCCATTCCCTCAGGTCCTGTCTCTGGTCACCAGAGAGAAGAGATCAGTGCCTGTCCCTCCTCTTCCCCTCATAAGGAAATGGTAGACTGGCTTTCACTTTCACTGACTTTCATCTTCCAACACCAAGAAATGTAGGCTAATCCCAATGTAAACAGGCAAACCTAATTTTGAGGAGCAGCAGGAGTGGGCTGCTCCACAGAGGGAGGCGAGATGTGAGCTGCAGGTGACAGGCAGCAGGGCAGACAGATGCAGTCCCCTCACTCACAGGAGTGTGTTCCTCACCATCCAGCACTGAAGAGCACAGGCAAAAGCAGTGACAAGGTTCAGCTGACAGACCTGAGACTGCAGAACAAGGGTTTAGCAATCAGACAGGCCAAGTCAAGCCAGGAGGTCATGCCCCCAAGGCAGGGATAGAAAGGTGCACAAGTGCAGCTGCATCATAGCTTGGAGCCTGAGCCTAACTGCAGATCCCAAACTAATGGGTGGAGACCCCCAGAAAATCTTACATATCCTTCTCATGTGCCCCTTGTACAACACTGAGGTCTGGGGTGCCACACAAGGAGAGCCAGTCATCAGCTCCTGCAGCTGAAACCCAACCAGAGCAGAAATGGCAGAATTTCTGTGTCTGTTGAACAAAATGGACAGTCGCTCCATAGAAATGATAAACTGGAAGTGAAAAATAACTTGTTTCAGGTGGAGAAGTGGAGAAAGCCTCATGCTGCTGATGACAGCATGTTGCACTTCTTTTAAATTCTAAATGCAGTTTTATAATTTTATTTCAACAAATGTAGTAATTACTGTTTGTCAGTAATTTTTTTAAATGTTTGAATTTTTTTGTATGTTCTCCAAACAAAGTGAAAAAACCAAAAATTGACTACATTTTTTTAATGGTTTTCCTTGTTGAACTGTTTTGAATTTTCTTTCTTTGTTGTTTCCCAAATCAAAATATACATCCACTCCACGCTGTGATTCACACTACTCTGGTTTAAACATGTACAGGAAAACATATTATAATACCTGGAACAGCAGAATGTAACTGACCATCTAATAGCTTCAAAATTGCTAAAACCTGTTAGAATTAGATCACAGGGAAAGCATGTAAGATTTCTTAAAACTAAACAAGTGAAGAAATGTGAATAGTGTTTTTAGATATTTAGATTATTTTTCCCTTAAAGTGAGTGGTAAAATCCTGTTAGCTTCATTAAGAGTTGGAATTTAACCCAGAAGAATACCCCAGTTAGCCAAGGCAAGCAGTTCTGAAGCCCCTTGCTAGCTTCTGCACGTTGTTTGAGGTGACCAAGACAAGCTCTCTCTACTTCTGTGTGTTTGTATAAATACTCTCAGGCTTTGTGAACTCAGTTTAGATCTTTTGCTTTGATCTATCAGATCATCTTAGAAAGGGAAGGAGGCTTGCCCTCAGACCATGTACTATACAATAGTGCTGCTGCAGGTCACATCCCTCAATTACCTGCACAGCTTCAGGCTCTTCAGCTGAGCCCCTGAGTCACAGCTAATGGCTCTTAGCACATTAGTTACCAAAACAAGAACTGTTTGAAGAGTTATCCTCAGGTCATGAGAGAGGCTTTGTCGTAGAAATAGCTACAGAGAGCAATTTTTCCATTTGCAACACTTGTGAGGCAGCAGTAGCTGGGATGTATGGAAAAGGTTGCCACAGGAACCTGGACTGAAGGAACATAAAATGTGACCTATCAGCCACACACAGGTCTTCAGGAAATGACTCACCACTGGAGCAACAAAAATTCCAAGGAATGGCCAGGGTCAGAGTGCACAGCTTGTTCTCTTTATATAATTTCTTCCTTCATAAGAATTGAATGCATCAAAAATAAATTCAGCTGAAAGACTGTGCCATCCCTTTGGTACACAAATAAACCTTTAAGTTGATTGAATATGACTGTTACTACCAATTTCCATAGAACATCTTTCACAGAATGATAAAATGTTTCTTACCTGGTGTTGCAAAGTCACCACTTCTATTTATACCACAGACAGAAGATAAAAAAATTTAAACAGTCAAGTTTTCCATTTTCTCTTAGTCACCTTTGAACAAATCTTACTCTGGGAGTGACGTGAGAGAACTTGGCTCAGAATAATTTTTAGCTTGCTCTTTTATCTCAGTCTGGAGTGCCCATGCCCACAGTACTTCCAGAAATGTAAGACAATTAATTTATGTTTTAAAAAATACAATTGAAACTATGTAACAACAACAAGATCTTTTTTGTTTACCTGATTTTTTTAGAGATTTAATATATAAGCTCATCTTCCAAACCCATAGAATTCCAATTTAAAGATTCACCCCCACCTGCAAAAGCTGATATTCTCAGGCAACCATATAACCCAGGCATTCAGACAAATACCAGATGTTCTAAAGTTGGCAATTAACATATGAAAAAGTTTTAAATCCTTCATCACAGTGATGAAGCAAGGAGGTGTCAATACAGAAGTTTTTAATGAAAAATTAATTATAATACTTGCATTTTTCAAGCTAACACCATATGGACCAGAATACCCAAGGGCCAAAAATCCTTGTGTATTATTTTCTTTGAAATGTCTCTTTTTTTTTCCCAGAAAGAGGAAAATTCTCTCTGAGAACTATCATGGCAGTTCTGATTATAAGGTGTGATTTTTTTGTACTTTAGTAAAACTACATCTGAAGTGTAAACCAATATTTACAGACCAGGTGTTACCTTGACATTAATATAAATGAATTTTTTGTTTTATTTTGAAATACACATTGTTGATAGTGAAGGGAAAAAAAAGAAACTTAGAATGAAATATTAATATGTATTTGTTTTGGTGGCATAAATACACATAAGCTGTAATAAAGAAGCTTATGACTGCCAGTGTCATAAGCTACCAGTCTGGCCAGTCCATGATGCATTCACTGTATCAACAGTGTGTATTTGTTCAGGAAACATTAGTTCCTGTCAGCATCTGAGTATTTTACTGGCAGCACAAGTGATGTAGTAAACAGACATGTCTTGGAAAGCCCTGGTCTGCTGAAATGCCAGTGTCTCCTCTTTCCTAGCCAGTATTCTAACATTCAAACCAGCTGCAACTGAAGGCTTCACTCCTGCTCAATAAAAGCTCAGCTTATTCTCTCTTCTGCTTTTTATTTCTATTTCTGTCATTGTATGGCCCTGTTTTAGAAGCTAATGCATTGTGATTTTTACAGTGCAGGAGATGAGAGGTACTTCTGCACTGCTCTCCCCCCCTTTCTCCCATCATATCCCTCCCAGATCACTGCTCCTTTGGCTTGAGAAGAACTGCATACTACTTTAGCTAAATTAAACTCTCCATAGCCTTTAATTAAACTTTCAGTGCTTTTGTTAATAGCTGTTGCTATTTGGGTGTAATTTAATGATAATAGCTACCCTGTAAAAATATTCTGCTTTCAAGGATGAAATGTCACCATCTAATCTTTTCTCCTTCATTTATTTTTGTCTTTCCTTTACTGGAATGTTTCTTATCAGCTTGCCTTGTCAGAAGAAACAAACTCTTTCCAAAGACTAATTCTCTTCTTGTGAATATTAATGGCCTGGCCCTGGAGAGAGGCTCTGCACAGAACCACATCTGTGCTTTGCTTCTCTTACAGCTGAATAAGAAAAAATACAGTTCAAATCTGATGTATTTTTCACTTGAGGAAGAGCAGACATGATGAATATAGGCTCAGTTAGACATGAAAGAAGGCCTGTGAGAGTCTTAAATTCTACATTTAGTTATTTCTGAAGCTGTTATATCTCAGTCCACTTACATTGGAGTAAACTGGATACAATTTCTTTCGTATATTGAGAACACTTCTCTTAAATAACCCCTACAAAATGTGGCAAATTTACAAGCTGTTTCTTTATCTCTAGTTTTCATACAAATAGCTGTGGTTGTGCTAGCTGTGAATCCAGTCTATTGTGACACTCGAATTTCTGGACAATACAAGTATTTGTGCTTCTGAAATTAATTCCACTATTTGGGACATCTTTTCCTTACATACAGGTAATTCTCAAGCAGCTCTGTTAGATCACCAATGCTATCAAATATTAACTGTACTTAAAAAATCTATTTTCTTCATCAAAATTATACAGATTTTAAAAGCCAGCGATTTAGTAAAAATGTATTTAATTTATATTCCATTTTCAGAAATAGTTGAGACAATTAAGCAAGTAGCACTTATATTGTGTTTAATACATTTTATATTGTGCTATGACAAATTATTTTATCAATTATGGAAATGTAATTTCATTGGGAATGGATTGCAATAAACAATTGTTCACAACTATGAGAAATACAAAGTGTTTTTTAAGCAGGGATTCTTTCTGATCTACCAAAAAGAAAAATTTATAAACAACATTTTAGTGAAACCCACGCCTGGGGCCTTAGTAAAATCAACTTAATGTTCATCCAGTATGTACAGAAAATTGGATTCTGTACTAAGGTCCCTAAATACAGACCAAACATTAACCTAAATATAGGCTAAAGGGCTCAATGCTTGATCTCCATTTTTTGAACAATTTTAACCATTACTAATGCAGAAATGTCTTTCAGTTCTCCTCCAAAATTTCTGTGCATGCTTAGCAATCCCTCTCCTTATAAACAGTTTAATTTGTGTTTGTGCAAAGCAAAGAAAATATATGTAGCAGATGCAATCAGAGCCAGCTCAGATGTTCTGATGAAATGTTTTACTGATGCAACAAGCTGTTTGTACCCAGTGTGGTTCATCCTAGTAAATTTTTGAAGTCCTGATTTTCCATCAGGAAGCTCACAGCAAGATGCTTCATTTCAGCTTAATTTGGTTCTAACCAGAATGGCTTCTGTGTTGCCTTGTAAGTCCTGCACTTCTACCTTCTGGTCTTTTCTTGGGCTTAGGAACAACATTTTTAGAGCATCACAGGACTGGTGGGATTCTTGGTGCATAGTGAGCACTGTTGTCTGGCCACAATATCTGACACTTTGGGAGTCTTTATTTTCATCCAGTAATGCTCTTTCTTCTCAAGGGTAACATTCCACCAGGGAAGATACAGATGAATATTAAATTTAAATTAACACTAACATTAAAATAGCTTGAAATTAATCACTCCAAATCACTTTACCAAGTCAGGAGGAGTAGTTTAATTTCAAGGATTTTTGAAATGTTTTCAAGTGAAATTCCTGACATTTTTTGCCTTAAATTTTCCAAAAATTTCCATTGAGTTCTTTAGATTCCCTGGCAGAAATTTGTTGCATTTATAGAAGGAGAATCCAATCTGAAAGGTTGTCTTCCAAACCTTTCTTTTTCTTCCTAGAGCACTTTACTGTAGAGAGCAGTACATGTCATCCTTTCAAGAATCCAGAAATATGTGAGCAGTGGAGGTGAAGGCAGAGCTGACCATCCTCTGTGAATGACACTCACCCAGTCCACCTCTGTAGCATCAGGTCTGAAAGGAGAAAGAGGAGAAAACTCTTGGCAAATGCTGAGAAGGCATATATGAACACCTGGGAAGGGTTTTGAACCTTGTAATTCTTGACTGCAGAAGGTGAGGCAACTGGAGATTATTCACACAGAATTTGGGAAATGAAAAATGCAGTTACTGCCTGCATTATCAGAACTCTTCCAATAGAATTGAAATTTTTTCTTGCTTGAGGAACTTAGACCTTCCAAATGAAAAGCATTTCTTCACCATAAAAAGGTTTACAAATCCATAAGGTATTTGATTTTTGTTGGATTTTTTTCTAATTTCAGGCAAATCTTAACATTTCTGAAGAACTGGGTGAGGAATTTTTTTTTTGTTTGTTTTTTTTAGCTTATGTTTTTACATTTTACACCTGATCTGTAGGGCTGAGCCATCCCATCTGGACATAACACCTACAGATAAAGCATTGCTAAATTGGCCCAACAGAAAACATAATGGAAAATGAGGCAATATAACCACTTATTCTGCCAGAAAAGCAGATTTAAACAGGCATTTTCTGTAGTGAGTAGAGTAATATATTGATCTAAAATCAGAATACACCAAGCCAATTAACACCTGAAAAACCTTATGAGACTTTAACTCACATGCTAACTTTTACACTGTGTGAAACACCAAGGAAAAAAAAACAATTGCAGAACAGTCATTCATAATGAGCCACAATGTCTGCATTAAGTATTTAAAGTTCTAGGAAATACTTTTCCATAAGAACATTTCTACCCACTAGGAGAGATATGAGATATGAGAGAAATCAAGACTGTATTGCTATAGTCAGTGTTCACTTGCAGCCATACTGACTATAGTCTCATTTTGCTCAAATATCAGACTGGTTTAAATTGCAAATCTGAAAATCTGCCTGATCATTAAAAGTGTTTCAAGTATATAAATTAAAAGTAATCTTTCTTTTTCCCCTGTTTAATAAAGCCATTGCTTCTGGTGGAGGGGAGGATAAAATAAGAGATTTATTGACGTTAATTTGTTTATCTTTCCAAAATGCACAGAAACTTCCATATTAGCCTATCCAAAAGACAAATACATATAAACAAAATATCACTGTTACTTTAAAGATAGTATATCTATTGATCCACCAGTGCCATTATGGGTCATATTTCAGGGCTCTGAAATAGTTTTCTAAAAGTCCCTCCAGCAGTGCATAGGGATCTTGGTGAAGGAAAGCCTCTGGCTGGAAAGCCCCTGCAGCACTGGAGGGACTCTGGAGAGATTTGCACTGTTAAGAGCTCTTTCTATGCCAGAGATCTAATTTAGGACTAAAGACACACGGTGTCCATGCCATTCAATTCTACTTGCCACCTTACTCCAGTCAAAAATTCAAAGGCTGGACTTAAACTTGCAAACTGCACAAGTTAGGAAGACTTTTGATGGAGCTAAGTGAGTGCAAAAAATTGTCTATCAAGTTTTTGACTCTGGTTTGGAGCCCTCAAAGATGGGGGGAAAAAAAAATTGTGTAATATATCAAACTATGTTCCTGATTTATCCAGGAACAAACGCTGGCACAAAATAGGGAAATTGTGTACTGGTTTCAAAATGAGAAATGACTACACTTTTTCTGAAGCAAAATAAAACCCAACATTCAGATATGTTTTATAAATATTCAGGAAAAGGGCCAAAAATTTTGATCTGGCACTGCATGCATTTGTCTCTGTGCAGCAAGAGAAGCAACCTCTTATGGCTGTGGAGAGGAACTGGTGCCAACAAGACTCTCAATCTCTGCTTTTTGCAGCTCAGGAACTGGCAGCAATGCTCTGCTCCTGCTGTGATGTTCAAGTGACAGACACGGCCTGCCATACATCTTAACTCGTGTGCTGGGCTGCAGAATTGCTTTCTAACTGCTGCTTTTTCCCAAGTGATGTTTTTCTTTGGTTCCCAGCTGTGAAGGGGCAGCTTGAAGCAGGAGCAGTCTTTGTGGCAGTGGTTGCAGTGCTACCTGAGCTGCAAAACTAACACTTCTATCACCACCTCCAAGTTCTCCAGAAGTCAAATGCAGCACCCAGTCCCTCCAGGAGATTTTTCCCATTCCCAGAGCATCCAGTTACTCCAAGTAATCTTCATCCCACAACTACCAAGCAAGCCTAGCAAAGATTGCCTCCCACAGCCACATACATCCCACACCTGCAGCAGCTCATGCTACCAACCACCTACTGGTCTGCTCCCCATATGTCTGCCCATTTCTGCAAGGAAGGCAGCTGCCAGCTTTCCTGTTCCACATGCATGGGCGTGCTCTGAATCCTACCCTAGCACTGCACTTGCAGGTTGAGTTAATTAAAGGCTAACTCTTGGCACGTATCAATCTGCAACATGCCTCAATGAGCTTGAGAAGCTGTCCCATGTGGAGCCACACAGAACTTGGTGGATCTGTTAACAACAGAAAACAGATGGTGATGGTGCATTCCAAAGGAGCTTACAGAAAAGCTCCCGACACAGGAACAGGATTTCTGTTGCTACAAATGCTGCAGGCTAGGATTTCAAATAAATTGTTGAAAAGCTTCCTCAAGTCTTCAGCCATAAAAAAATCCCCTTGCCAGATGAGATATCTGAAGTTCTGCTAACAGCTCTTCCTGGGACTATCAGGGAGCATTTCTTCTCTCTGTTTTTCTTGGCCAGGTTGGTCTGCTGAGAGATCTTTATAGTTTTGTTTCTCCTTGCCCTTTGGCTTTTCTTCAGCTTCCACTAACAGCTTGGATAGAAAGAAGCTGAATGCTTTCTTACATTGTGTCTGCTTCCAGCTCTGATGTTTAGAACTCTCTGAGACTTTGCAAACTGTAGAGTGGGCTTAGAGGATGACCTTTCCAAGTGTTATCCAGAGGTGACTAGACCTCAAAGGGGCCACCTCTTGGGGCTGCTGCTGCTGCTTCTGAAGTTACCCCACTACTCTGGCTTGCAAATGAGTTGCTGCAAGAGAGGAGAAAGGGAATAAGCTATTAACTGAGAAAGGAGATGGATTATTCATGGCTCTGACTGATTTTGGAGCAGGCTCAAAGTGCTGTCAATCGCTGGTGGTAAATAGCCAAAAATGAAAAATGAGCCTTTTTTAGGCTGTGTCAGCAGTATCAATCACAGCAGCATCCAAAAATCATGAAATAGATAGAGCATTTCTTACTGCTGATGTTCAAGCAGAATATATTTTAAATGGACATAAAAATCAGGACATATCACCTTAAGCTCATTTGAATACTCAAACTTTTTTCACACACTATACAAAAATGGAGGGTTTTTTTGACATGTGTCTGTTTTTCTCAATTATTTCTTTTCCTTCTTATGAATGCTTAGGTTTGTTTTAGTGTAATGCTCTTTTTTTTGCATGCTTAGGTTTAATTTTCAGGAAAAAAAAAGATTTGTTATGATATGAAACCTAGATCTTTTATGCTGGAGGCTACTAACGAGAGGCACAGCTGGGGGTATTAACTGGTTTTAACTTTGCTACAGAACAATGCCAAATGCAGACTTTTTGCCTTCAGTATTTCAGCTCAAAAAACCAAACCAAAACCAAACAAAAGTAAGTACAGGAAAACCTCAGCATTTCTCAGGCATTTAAAAAAATGTCTCTTAAGCTGTCTGTTTCTGAAAAAAAGAAAAAGAGCCCTTATAAACAAACGTGGAGATCCACATAAGAGACATAAAGTGGGCAGAACAGGGATGAGAGGTGTGACTATTTGGCCAGTGAGTTTGCTTCAAAGGCAATCAAGCCTAGGCTTTTATATTTCATGCAAAGCCAGTACATTGGTGAAAGTCTCAATTTGGATTTCTTGGGCTTACTGCTGTGTAAAAGAAGCCACTAACAGTTAAAGAAATATTCTTCCTCAATTCTTTGTGCAGGTTTTGGAGAAGAATAGAGAATTCAGTACAGATAAAATGGGGACATTCTAATACAGAGTACATGCTAAAAATCACATTTAATAACAGGATTAAAAATATTATATTAATATGTTTTGGAGAAATTTTCACAAATTTTAAGTTGAAATAATTGAATTCCTTTAATTTTTTTCTCTTTTTTTGCTTAGAAACCCACAGTATCAACAATATCACTATGTCCATTTTCATGCCTTTAAATTTCAGACCTTGCTTTCAAGGTGAAAACGTAATTCAAATATCTAATTAATTTCTTACAGCAATTGCTGAAACTATTCTCTTAATTGAACTTCAGAATAGTTTAGTTGCATTTTCTTCAATGCTTCTCTCTCTCCTTCTAATAATCTTAGATTTTTTTTCCCTTAAATTCTATATTATTCAGTTAGTAACTTCTTTTTATGCTTTAATAAAGCAAAATCCTATGGTCATTAATGGAAGACCTGATGCTCCAATGTTATTTTTATGTCTGTTATTTATACAGTGAGCAAGCTTCTTGCTCCTCACTGTACACGAGATAATATACTAATATACTAATTTCTAAAGCATTTATTAAATATGTACCAACATACAGTATAAAAGTCTGTAATTAGAGTGCTGCCTCTTTTTACTTAGAGCTGTATTAATAAGCATAATATTAAATTGTTATACTAAAAATTAGGTTCTTACAAGAATTTTCAGTCCTATGTGGGAATTCACATCTAAGTGGATGCAAATAATTAGCTCTATATTCTAGCTTCAGTTTAGCATTAAAATCCACTGAGTTTCCAGTGAACTCTTGCTCTTCCCTCTGCTCTTACTCTCCATGCCAGGGGAGTTTGGGATGCTCCCATTCCTCTCCTGATCCATCCAGGGTCTTCCCTATGCCAAGGGTGTCCCTTCCCCTTCCCCTTCCCCTTCCCCTTCCCCTTCCCCTTCCCCTTCCCCTTCCCCTTCCCCTTCCCCTTCCCCTTCCCCTTCCCCTTCCCCTTCCCCTTCCCCTTCCCCTTCCCCTTCCCCTTCCCCTTCCCCTTCCCCTTCCCTCTCCCTCTCCCTCTCCCTCTCCCTCTCCCTTTCCCTTTCCCTTCCCTCTCCCTCTCCCTCTCCCTCTCCCTTTCCCTTTCCCTTTCCCTTTCCCTTTCCCTTTCCCTTTCCCTTTCCCTTTCCCTTTCCCTTTCCCTTTCCCTTTCCCTTTCCCTTTCCCTTTCCCTCTCCCTCTCCCTCTCCCTCTCCCTCTCCCTCTCCCTCTCCCTCTCCCTCTCCCTTTCCCTTTCCCTTTCCCTTTCCCTTTCCCTTTCCCTTTCCCTTTCCCTTTCCCTTCCCAGCAGACACACTGAGCTAACAGGGCATGCAGCTGAGGATGCAGCTGAGCTAGAAAGTGTCACGGGCTTCCTGGAAACACAAATTGATCTACACATGTTTGTGAAGAGTCCTGAACCCCTGGCTGTGCTAAACCTAACAGGTTATTCATCATGTCCAGACACACATTTTACAAAGGAACCTTGTCAAATTAACAAGAAAGGGCCTTGTGCTCATTTGAAAATGGCTTACATTTATAAAATATGCACTTGATAGAATTTAACATGTATAATTATATATGTATTATTATTATTATTATTTTATAATACACATGTATTATTATAATGATAATGATATTTCTGCAGCCTGTTTTTTCAAATTATTTTAAAAGTCTTTTGCAGTCAGTAGTTAGGATTTAGAAATCTCTTGTTGGTAACACCTTCAATTCATGGCTGAGGACATCTAAAGCATTTAGAAGAAAACAAATTTTTTTATTCACTTAATTTAAAAATTGAGTGAAAATAGTATTTTCCCTTCAATTGATTGCATGAAGACGTGTCCACTAGGAGTGGACACTACAGAAACTAAGGGCAATATTTTGTATCTGAGATGATACATTTTATATATAATTTAATATTTGGATGAGAAACGTAAGGAAGTTTAATAAAATGCTAGATAGTTGTATATATAGTATTACATACATAAACAAGTAATTACATGTATTTTTTATTAGACTATGTCATTGCAGTGTAGTGTGTGGCAAAGAATTAAACAATGTAAAAAGATTTGAACTGCATGTGTCACATCACCCCAAGATAAAATCAAAGTTCTGTCTCTTCCAAAGCAAATTACAGCAGAAAAGCATTACAGGGACTATCTTGGTCAGAGCAGTAACATATAGTGACATTCTTCACTGCTACAGAAAATCAGTACAATCTCATTACCCTGCCTCCCTGCAGGGCAGCTTGATGCACTTACATTAAAGCCTCCATCTCTTACCTGTTTCTTAAAATGCTTGCTGTTTATGTCTTCAGGGTTCTATCCTAATTTTAGCTACAAAGATCCCTATAGCTTTATAAAACAACTCATTTCAGTATTGTCTTACTGTATTTTTTATGTGCTTAAGAAACAAGATCACCTTGAAATAAAATGGGATTTAGTTTAAGTAAGAACTTATGCTATGTTGTGCTAACCTTACAATATTTTTGCTTACCAATTATTTTTTCTCTGAGTTTGTAGCAATCTTAGATAAGAACCCTGGCTAGTTGTGCTGCTTGTTTTACTGTTTTGTTAAGGCCATAATGCAATGAACATTTCATGAAGGACGATAATGAAAACACACCATTGGCCCTGAGCTGCAGCAACATAAACTGAGATAGAAAGCAAAAGTGGGAAGAAATGTTGAAGGACAGAGGAAGGACAGTAGCCCCTAAAATGGCTTTACAGATGAGAAAAACAATCTTCTGAATAATTAGCATTGCAATAGTTCATACCACACAAGATTAATGATTATTCTTTACAGTAGTGGGAAAGGCTAAAAATAAAATACTTTTTTTCCATATACAACCAATGTAATTCAGTAATCCACTTTTACAGCATCTTCATATTGTCTTTGCTCTCAAAGTATTTTACTTAGATATCAGTCTGTTTAAAAATAATGGTATCATTTTCTAAGTTCTGTTGGTGTGTGTCAGATTCATCATTCACATCAATGACAACTTGAAAAAATTAGGGACTAGCTTTCTCCATGGAAAAAACATTTAATGCAAACCAACACCACAAAGTTGTTCTGCATTATGATTCAGTACTTAGCAGGAAAGGACACTTAACAAAGTGAAATGTAGTTCAGTTCATTGGGCTGCTTTCCCTCTCTGGCTGCTGAATACATCACCAGTTATGGGAACTGAAAGCATGTATTTGTGTAAAAGTGGCCCAAGGGCTCAAATTCCTTCACCTTTCACAAAATAAAATGGCAGCAGTGATACCCACCCAGACTGTGGTCAGGTGAGTTTCCTGACCATATTTTAGACATTATAGAACTTGTGGTGTTTTGAAGGGGAAACATGGGGAGTGTAGCTAAAAAGTTTTTAAATGTGCTCTCAGATCTTGGGGTTTGAGTCTGTTTTTCAGCTAAGTAATAAACAGCTGTAGAAGTCAGCAAACCTGATACTTCATGGAGGAGAAACTAGAAATATGAAGTCTAATAATTTTCTAAGCATAACTTGTATTATTAGTAAACATTTTTCCAGCTGTTCTTTATATCCCTGAGAAAAGCTGTATCCCATGTACTGCAGAGTAGCAGACATGGAGATCAAATTATCTGACATTTTAAGCAATCAACAGTAGCTGTATAAAAGTTATATATCATGTAAGCAGATTAAGGCTTGTGGCCAACATTTGCTGTGGACAGATTTTGTTTGAGATGAAGGGAATAGGAAATATTTTCCTTTATAACTGTGTTCTTCCAGTCCAAGCAGAACAACTGTGGTGGCCACAGCAGACAGAAGGGTAACTATTAAATGCATGCTGCATGCAAAAGCACAACTCCTATTGGTTTCAGACTTATTGAGGGTGCTGTGAAGGAGCATAGCAGGTTCCTGCTCCACAGCTGGATTGGCCTAGAGACATAATCTGCCTAATTGTAGTTTTGGCTGCATGTAAACCAGCAGCTGTCCTTTGGCTGACCAGAACCACTGCACACTGCAAAGATGATGCCACTGAAATACAATGTGCACAGTGTGGGGTCAACATGCCAGATAATCTTCAACATCAGTGAATACTGAGGATTACCTGCTCTGATACCTCCAGGTCTCTTCATAGGAATACTGTTTTGCCAGCAGAGATGAAGACCAGTTTGACATAGTTGCAATTTGGTCCATGACAGCTCATGCTACTGGTCCACTTGCTTGAATACATCCAGAACCTGGAAGTTACACACATACACTTCTCCTGTTGTCCCCAAAGGTATTAATTTGGATGACAGTGTTCTTTTTCTTCTTGCCTGCTTTGTCTCTTTTGGATTCAGTGTGCTCCAAGAACTTGTGAACATTATTTTACTTCAGGCTATTCTTCTGGTAAAAGTCCCACACCTTTAACTCAAATAATTTATTTTATTTCTCTTGTATAATATGATTTATGTCACCCTTGTATTAGAACTGAGATGAAAGCAGACACTGCAATAGCCACAAGCTTTTTGTTAAAGAGGATCCTCTTGTTAAAACCAGAGGAGAAGTGCTTTTAATTCTGCCCTTAATGTGTGACACCACACATACTCCTTATTTCCTTACATAATCAAAGCAGGAAGAAATGAGTGAAAAAGCTAGGAAATAATGAAATGCATGACCTAGAAAAGGAAGAAGTGCAGTGAAATTTGAAACAAATAAACATTCTGTGCACCACAGTTTAAGAAACCTGGAATGGCAAGATTTTTAAACTAGCAAAACCCCAGGAAGGAGTCTAATTTCCATTTTACATCTGATGTGTCAATTTTGATTTGCCAGTTTCCTGGATTATCCTAAAGCCTCTACCCAAGGAGAGTAATCTTTGCTTGTTTATGTGAATATCGGCTTCAGGACAATCCATATGAAGGCAGTGCCCATCATGCTGTTCAAAAATTGATAAAAAGTTAGCTTAAAGAAAAGAAATGGGCAAGGAAAATATTGTACCATGTTGCTTTATATCAAAAGTCAATATTAAATGCATTATATACTTTATCCACAATGTTCTTACTGAGTCTATACTGAGGCTTGTCCACAGAAAAAAAATGAAAAACAACTACAGATGATCCCCAATTACCTGGAGCAGAATATTTTAGATTAATGGGCAATACAACCTCCTTTTTCTAAAATTAATTTTATGGACAATGTATAAATAAGTAAAGGGGATAATTCAACTTCACTTGGGATCGATACATTTTCAGGAATTATTAATCTGATTAAATGCATAAAATAGTAATTCCAGGCTGTGATTCATCTGAAGTATGCCATGCAGGATGGGATTCTTGGTGCTCTGACTAGGTAAAGACTGTGGCAAGATAATGACTTCTTTTATTTGCTACCCTCTTGGCTTGTGCTGGGGAGAAAAGCAGCATATTGTGCCTACTGTCCTCAGCAGACTCTTCTTTAGTAAAGGAAAGTTCCAGCAGTCCTTTTGTCACTGGGGTTTTGCTTAATTCATCACCTTCTCCTCATAGCAAGTGTGGGGGATTTTTTAGAGCATTACCAGTTCCAGCTGCAGATGCACAAAAGGGGTGTGGTGAGTTTACTTTGGATATGGTGACCTCTCTATGCCTTGTAGGAAATCAGTGAGTTTGATCACTCTCTCAACAAGCCCAGAAGAATTTAAAGCCTTCTATGGTGTAAACAAGGGGAGAAGATATCTGTCCCAGAGGAGCTGAATTGCAGCTACACCCAGGCTTCTCCTCTGGGGAATGTGGTGGATGACTCCCAGAAGAATTACTGTTTGTGTAAGCATCATGTGAATGCATGGTGTGACACAGAACCTTTTATTCCTCCTTCCATGGGTTCAGAGGTTAGGAGTGTTTCTTTTGTATGTAGAGAAAAATTTCCACCAATAAATGAAATTATGTAAATATAGAGGTATCTAATTGATATCAAATGCAATATATAAAAAATTGTAAAAAAATTTTTAGCATTTCTGTGCAGCCCTTTGAGCTCTCACTGATGTGGAAGACAATTAACTGGTTCTTCCAGGGTTTTACACTTGGTCCAGGAGCCATGATAAAGATGCAAGCTTTTGCACCTCTCCAAAAAAGTAAATGAGATGGATTCTGAGCTCAGCATTGTTGACTGACAACACAGTCAGGAGGAGGGAGAATGAGCTCCTGGCTGGTTTTGGCATTTGTATTGTGTCATTCTGCTGCAAGGAGGGTGAGATACACACTGCTGTGACCTTGTGGTGTGTAGTGCTTGAACAACTGTGCTGTGTGCAGTCAAGTGTGCATGGCTTCAGCCACCCAGTTCTTTGGGCAAGCTGTGGTTTACAAAGGCAAACGTGCTTAGAATTGCCCTGGTGTTTGTCACTCTGGTCTTCAGGTATTGTTTGGAGCATATTTACACAAAAAATCAACTTGTGTAACAGTTCAGCCAAAAGATTATTATTTTCTTTATTTCTACACATAATACTTAGGGTCATATTGTGACCTGGGCAGATGTCTATTTTGGTTTGTAACAAATTGAATAAGGAGGCTCTAATTGCTCCGTTCCTTAACCAAATCTGCCTCTTATTCTTCCTGTGCCAAAACCCCTTTTTGTAGGCTGGAACTTGAGTTTTCCTGCACAGTAAAAACTTTATCAAGGGCACATCCAGTAACACACTGGTCTGCTTTCACTGTCAGTATAAGGACTAACTATGTTTCATGTCCTAAGAAGGAAAATATTCACTGTATCATGTTACATGTTCTTAATTTGTGTCAGCTGGACTGACAAACCAGAGTGTCTACAGCTCATCGTTGTGCAAGTTTTGCATTACTCCTGGATGCTCTGCAGGCTTTGGCAGGCCTGTCAAGATGGTCTAATTCTGTCAGAAAAAAAAAATTCTCTTTGGATTTCAGACTTGAGATCGGTTGGATGGAATGGATCTAGAATAAATTTCCTACTATGATGATTATTCCTATCATTTAAATGGTGATAAAGTTCCTGAAAATTTTTGAAATGAGTGAAAATTTGAAAGAGAGTGAAAAAAAAATCTCAATACAAAAAGAAAAGAAAAAAAGAACTTTAATTGGTACTGAAATCCCTCCAATGGCCTTCTACTTACCCTATAAAAGGCAGGATGAGTATTAAAACCTTTTAAAATTTAGGTCTAAATCCACAGAATTGCAGCAAGTTCACTGCTTAAATTTTCAACTAGATGCTTTAAGTTGAATTATCAGAAATAATAAATAACATTTGTAGAAAAACTGATGTTTCAGATGACAAAATTGTCTCTATATTTTTTCAGAGAATGATGTAGGTTATTCTAGTCCACTAAGATAACATTTCCATGTATCATTTACCTTCATAGATACCAATGAGTTTTAAACAGAAACTGAGCTGACACATGGCAGAAAAGGGGTATTTTCCACTTCCAACTACATTTAAAAATGTTTCAGCTACATTTTCACTTCATTCAGCTGCTGAAGTATCTTAGCAGCTCAGGATAAAATACCATTCCTCTACTGTACCAGCCAAACAGTCTCAATGCTTGTTATTTTCACAAACATAAATTTGGCACATTCACTCTCTCTTCCAAGGTTTTTTCCCAAAGCACCACCAAATCCAATCTGCTTTGAGCCTTTGAAGGTTTTCAGTGGAAGGTCATGATATCAAGTCTGGAAAACATGAGAGGCAAAGCTTTGCTTATGGCTCTTAACAGTACTCTGATGTCACTTCTTGTACACAAGGCATTTCTTTGATTACTTACAATGCTTTGGGGCTCTGGTTGGAGCTGCTTGGTGAAGGACTACAGTCATTTCTGTAGGTGCTGATTCCAGTACTTCCTTGGCTCAATAAATGATTAGCTTTGCACATGTTGTTGATTAAATTAGTCATTATGTCGTAATTGTGCCACAATCATTATACTGTATATGCACAACACATAAGATAGCAGGTTTTTAATTCCTATTGTTCATACAGTCTGCAGCCATCTTTCATTTCCAAGATGTGAATGAGCAGTAAAGTTGTGGAGCCTCTCATCCATCTCGAACTACAATGCAACTCAAGTTTGTGGGTAAAAAAAACAGGTACAAAACCAAAAAGTTGGAATGTAGACCTACAAATCAGTAGAATGAAAGCAATAACATCACTCTTCAAAAAAGTCTTCATCTTTTGCTTATTTAGGCTCATGTCCCAATCCAATAAGGTCTGATTTTACCCTGATTTAGACAAACTTACCCATTCTTTTTTGTATTTCCTTCCTGTCTCCCATGCCACACCTCAGTCTCCTGTCCTCTGGAAGCTCCAGTGTCCAGTGTCCAGTGGGATTTTTGGATCACTACAGAATTAATTTTAAAACAGGAACCAGGTTAAAAGCATAATGTAAATAAAGAGAGATAGCACCTTGAAAACAATAAGTCACCAGCCACTGAGCTGGTGAAATGATCCTTGAGCTAGAGCTGGGAGGGTGTCTAAGTGCAGCTCTGGGTGTGAAACCTGCAGGAAAGCAACTGAAGCCAGCACTGATCCTTGCCTGGACCCACAGACATCACCTTATCTAAGATGATGCCAAGATGGTCCTTTCCTCCTGTATTTTAGTGATTTTAGTGATTAAGATTTGGAAATGTTAGAAGACAAGATACACAGTGAACAAAGGGTTACTCAAAAGTTGTAATAGCTTGAATCAATTAAACCTGAAAAATGGTGTTGAAGCACACACATTGCTATTACAGAGAAATATTGCAGATAGACCCAGCTCCCACAAGAATAAAGTTGCAGGAACCTGATTTTCCTTTTAACAACTTTTTCCCCAACTTTAGAAATGTCTAGGAGAGATATGGCAAAATTCTGGGTTTTTACTGCTACCTGACTTGTATAACTCTGTTCTGTCACTTTGAATCCCACGCTCATCAGGAAATGACAGATATTTTCACAGGCCAAGAAAAACAACAACCACCAAAAACAAGAGAGGAGGTAGATAAGATCGTTCCAAAAGTATTATTTAAAAGACTCTTTCCCTCTCAAGAAATACATTTTTCGGGGACCCAAGAACAATCTCAAACTTGAACAATTGTTCACATGTATAGGTCTGAAGTGTCTCTGAATTGGATGGTCATTTAATAACTTCATTGTACAACTATGAAACAAAAATAGCCATCTAGTTCAAGCATTCTTTTTATTTTTCCCCCAGTTGTAGAATTGCTAATAAGGGCATCTGTTTATGCAATGCTGGATAAAACATGGTGGATTACTTAAACTTTAAATAAATGGTGTGAAAAAACTTGAAGGATTTTGCTAGAAAAAAGACAAGGACAAAAAAAGAGTTAATTCAGATATTTTTGAAGGAAAAAGACATGTTTTAATGCTAAAAATATTCACTGTAATGTTTAGATCTACTTGATCTCTGTGATAAAGAATCACAGTATATATCCACAACTGTTAATGAAAGTTATTCTTCCTTTTTATAATTTTAATTGCTAGTTATGAGGGCAACTCAAACTAAACAAAATAGACCTTATAAGGAGTAAACACAACCTATTTCAGCAGATAAGGCTTTTGGGGATATTGCTAATGTCTCCTTCTCAAAGACATCATACCCTGTAGAATCCAGGGGGAGGAATGAAAAATCCTCAATAACTTTTCTTTCCTACCTGCACTCTTGATCCCATTTACACTGCCTGGGGTTTACAATACCTCAACATTTTTTCAGCACATGGCTAAAGCAAATGGTATCAACTAAACCTACTTTTCCTCTCTTTTCCCATAGAATCTAAAAAATGCTCTTTGGTTCCCTCATGTCTAACAACCTTATGCAGTATGCTTGCCTAAGCACCCTGAAGTCTTCTGTCAGATTTGGATGGACAAAAAACTGAATCTGAAACTGTGAAAGAATGTCTACCTCTGTCTGACACCTTTATGTGGTGGTCAATGGATGACTATAGTCGAAATAAAAGCATCAGCCACATTTTCAGGATCAGTCTTCATTTATGTGTCTTTCTTTGATCTTCTATAGATAAAAAAGAGCAGTCCTGAACTTCTCATCCTGATAATGATTTTCTAGCCTCTGCCTCTAAAGCTGTAAAATTTCACAAATTTTAGTTTCTGCTAGCTTGACATGTATCTAGTTCTTAAGCACAATTAGTATGCATCAGAGAATAACCTTAATTCAGAGAATAACCCTAACACAAGAAGTAAACACAGTTTTATAACCTTTTGGGTTTTCAAATAAAAGGATTTTGACAGTGACAGGTATTTTTCAAAAGCTGTGATCTCGTGTTAAATTTCAAAAGCTATTTGATAATTTTGAAGTGCTGAATCACATACATCACTAATATACAGAAACAGACCACAAGCAAATCTTACTTCATTTTAAGTAATTATGTACAGAATAAGTATGCAGGAAGTATCACAGAAACCCTTGATTTTTAAAAATGCATCTGCCACTGCTGTGCATCTAGTAAGGATGTACAGAACATTCTGAGATGGAAATGCAAAAATCCCAAGATGATGGAATTCATCCCTCTGGAAGTACAGCATATGTTATACTAACACTTGAGTCAACAAATTGGCATTTCTGGAAAGATAGATGAAACTATGATTCCTAACATGTATCAACAAGGTTTGATATAGTTTTAGAGCACAGAAGTAATTTTTCATTCTGATTTTAAATGCTCAAGTAGAAGCAGTAAAATTAAAACAGCATGGCAAAGATGATTTTCAGCAGCAGTAAATCTGTGTTTGTGTGCAATTAATATGTACAGCACATCTGACTTATTCTTGACTATATCATGTTTATGTGGAAAGGTTTTGGTAGTGCAGGGGCTGAGAGGTGGCTTGGATTGGAGAAGAGGAGGCTCAGGGGAGACCTTGTTGTTCTCAACAGCTACCTGAAAGGAGGATGTAGCTAGGCAGGCAGGGGTCTCTTCTCTCAAGTTACAAGCAACAGGACAAGAGAAAATGACCTCAAGTTGCACCAGGGGAGGTTTAGATTGGATATTAGAATATGATCCTTCACCAAAATGGGTGACAAACACTGGAAAAGGCTGCCCAAGGGAATGCCTGAGTCACCATCCCTGGAGGTTATTAAAAGATGTCCAAATGTGGCACCTGGGCACGTAGTTTAGAAATGGACTTGACAATGCTGGGTTAAAGGCAGAGCGCTTTTCCTTCCAAATGACTCCATGACTATGTCAGAAGCTGCCAGAAGCTTCCTCCATGTCAATCAGAGCCAATGACAGATGACTCCAAGGTGGACACACTGCTGGCCAGGGCTGAGCCCAACAGCAACAGAGGTAGTACCTCTGAGAAAATGTGTTTTAGAAGGTAGGGAAAGCAAGCTGCACGATGAAGCAAGCTTCATCCAGAGAAAGGAGTGAGAATATATGAGAGAAGCAGCCCTGCAGATCCCAAGGTCAGGGGAGAAGCAGCATGCTGTTCCTGAAAGAGGGAAATCTGTGGGATGAGCCCCACACTGGAATGGGGAGAGTGTGAAGAGGAAGGACCAGAAGGGACAATGCATGATGAACTGAGCACAACCCCCATTCTATTCCCCTGTGCCACTCAGATGGAGGAGGCAAAGAAATCAGAAGTGAAGTTAGGCATGGATGACTTGTTTAAGCAGTATTGCAATTGCAAAGTCCTGCTATGATAAGAAATGCTGCTTTGACTAGGTAGCCCCATCCACACTAAAGCTTTTCTTCTAGGAAATACAGGTTGAGGTTTAGTGACATGGCAACAGTGTGGGGGAACAGCACTACCAACTGAGCCAGTCTGATTCCTAGTGAACACATTTCCTGGTAGTGTGACTTCACTTAAGCCAGTGGATCTACCCTGACAAGAAAATCACTGCTGCATGCAAGAGTTAGACATGTACCTCACTTGATCTTCAAAAGTGCTGAATCTTTAGCAAATTTCACTGTCACTGCTAAAATAAGTGCCTGCAACTGGATTTAGGGGCTTCACTAGTTATGAAGTTTCACTGCCATTGACTGATAAAATTTGTGCAAATGAAATTATCTGAATATATTAGGGAGGGATGACCAAATTTGTGCTGTGAGATCTCTTTTTAATTAAAATAGGTATTACTGAAGTCCAGAAAACTGTGAGCATTTAGTGTCTTGAAAAATAAGATCACTTGATTCTTAAATACCTGGCCTTTGTCGTTAAAGCTTGAATTTTGCAGCTTAACACAGTGTCTATGTAAGTGTATGTATATCACACACATATATTAATTTTTTATAGTTTTATATCAGTAAAATAAACATTATGTTTACATGTCAAGCTGCATCTCTGAAAACTATTACAAAGCCAAGTTGGGAAATCATGAAAAGAAATTATGAAACTCTTCAGAAATTCTTTTTTTTAACTCTCAAAGAATTCTTTCTAAAATAAAAGCCATTTTTTAAAGATGCAGTGAGCAATGCTCAAGCTACTTATGCACGATGAAATAGAATAAACAAAAAGAAAATGTGATGAGGCAAAAAAAACATTTCAAGGGCACTCCAATGAAAACACTTGACCAAATATAATTTACTGACTAATTCTTCTAAATTTTTTGCTTTTGAACATCATAATGTGGCCTTTAATATCAAGGATATGTGCAAGGCAAAGATACATCAGCAAAAGCAACATAATAGCTTATTTATTAGTTGGCAAGGTGAAATGTTCATTAAAAGATGGTTCTTAGAGTTATCTATTTAACAATTACTCACCTCCTGCCTCCCTGAGCCCAGCCTAACCCATCTATGACAGTGAGAACTGTAACTCTTATATAATGGAACCTTCATGACACATACAAATAATTTCTGAGCCCATGGACAAGCATAGCCTTATAATTCTTCAGTAATGTTGAATATGAAGAATCTCAGAGCTTCTTCCCTGAAATGTTGTTTCTGTTAAAAGAGTTCTGGCACATGTGTAAAGACCCATGTTTTCTTTAATCCAGGATCCATAGTTGTGAGCTCTAATGAGCATGTAATAGTGTCCAACAAGTCTTTGTCTATCTTTCAGGTTTCAGTGCTAATATTTCTCAGGGCAAACAGCTTGGAAGCTTGAAGTCTTAGCCATTTCAAAGGGATGAACATCAAGAAATGGTTAGTTTGGAGTGACCCAGGTGATGGGATTACTCCAGAGCTGTAGGATACAGACCTCTGTCCTGTTCTCAGTGCTAAGTGCATCAGTGTCAGGGGGAGACTATGGCCCTTGTCCAAGTGGGCCCACTAGTCTTATCTCCTTCCAGAGGGCTCTGACTTCTCTGGAACTTGTCTCTGTTGGCCTGTCTGCTGTCCCATGGCATTGCAACACTGGTAGTAACAAAGCAGAGGCAGTGCTGCAGCTCACCAGAATTGTCATTTTCTAATGTGAACGTGAAGACACATCCTGCAGATGAGACACAAACTCTTCTGAGACAAGGATGATGTATTGCTTGTGACAGATAAGGCTGAGGTGTTGCATGCACTGCTCATCCTTACTGCAGGCTGGGATGTGTACCAGGACCATTGCTGGGTTTTTTTCTGCATGCAAAAAATTGATACACTCCAAAACAGCACCTGAGGCTGCATCAAAATATGTGAATGAGAAGAGAAGCAGAACCACAGAGGGAATGGTGAACTGAAATTTTCTGGCAGCATAGGCTTATGACTTGAGACAATAAGCTTCCCTGATCTGAAGAAGAAAGGCCTTGAGAATCTGAAGTGTCCTAGCTTCCAACAGCATCTTTAGGAACCTAGAGCATATCCTCAGCTTGAACAGAGATTCACAGGCACCTATCTACTACTCACAGGCCTCTATCTACTCTATCTATTTATCTATCTATCTATCTATCTATCTATCTATCTATCTATCTATCTATCTATTTCCAAGTAAAGACCTGGAAATGCAGAACATGAGTTTGGCTAGAAGAAGGCCTCACACACTTTCATGATTGTTAAAATTAAAATTTAATATGGACATCTTCCTTTAGAAATGCAGAGCTCTGTTTCCTTAAAAGTCAGTTGGAGAACTACACTGTGTAGGAAATCCAAGGAAATAATCTCATAATTTAATGGGTTCAAAGTTCAAAGAGGGGTGACCTAAAATAAACTGGGCATAAATAGATGTTTCATATACCAGATACAACTATAGGAGCAAAGGAAAATATAAAGTCAGAAAGTAGTCATTAGTGGAGCATCATTTATTTTCAAAGTAGCACCAAATTTGCCTGGTGATATTTTCACTTGGTATAATTTCCACTATCTTCATTGTTTTGTCTTGAAAGGAGTATATGTTGGCCCTTTTGAACAAATTTTTGAAGGTATGTTCAAAAAAATTAATAGCTTCTCTATAATGGTAGAGGTGGGACTTATATTCTTACACTAGAATTACAGATACCAGTATATTTTCACTTTGAAGTTCTGAATGTCTTAAAAATGATCAAACTGAATCTTTATTAGTGGAAGCATACAGAATTTTTTTCTTTCTCAATTCACCTGCTTATAAATTTTGCAGCTACCACTGGTTTCTTATTTCTTAAAACCTAGGTAAAACATAAAAGATTAGAGTGTAGTAGAGATTCCAGAGACAGATGGTAGCAAATACATGGTGCATATCTAGAATTTCCACATAGAAATATCTTACTTTTGCTGCTTAAAACACAATATTAATTTTAATAGTAAAATAAGAACTGTGCAGGGGTCTTTATGGCAATCCACATAGCTCCCAAAATACTCCTCTTGCTCTTTCAATTTGATTCTTATGACTTAAATCCTCCAGTGTTGCACAAAAAGGGTTTCTTGCAGCAAGATGAAGGGAAAATGCTCTGAGAGAGGTGGCAAGTTCTCCAAATATCCAACAAACTCTAACCTAAACAACAAATGGCTCATTCCATATGAAAAAACCCTCAGTCTCAGTTGAATATTTAGGCATCTGTGCTACAGTTTGAGGCCATGCATGATTCATTACATCATGACACTCTCTATTCTGGCATTCTCTTTCATGTTTTGGAGTTTCCAAAAGATGTTGCAAGCATTCCCCCTCCCTACTTCTGAAGTTATCATGTACCATGAACTCCATCAAACAGCAAATGCAGCCAGGTCAGATATTAAGGGGTTCCCCTTATCCAACACTGCTGAAAGCTTCCTATCCCACTGAAGGCCCAACCAAGCCCCTGATAGCTGGAGAATAACAATTCCAGAGCTGGAATTACAGGAGACAAGTCAGCAGCACCACTGAGTCTCCAGCACTAGGCAAGATGAGCATGCCCTGCTGAACAGAGTGTTATGCAGTGCTGGAACATGACTGGAAGGATGCACAGCCACAGCCAGGGGAGGCACAGGCTGGGGGCAGGACAGAAGGTGCTGCTAGAAAAGCCCATAGTGCTGGCAGTCAGTGTCATTGCACTCCTGAGCACACACCTAGATGTCTGCCATGAGCTGGCCACTTGCACAGCCAAGTGAGGTCCAGGCAAGGAGGAAGCAGCCTGTTTTCTAGGGCAGAGGAACATATTTCCCACCTGGTCAGTCAGTCTGCTTAAGGAGGGGCTTTTTGGGAGATAGCTGGCATCCTAGCTGCACTCTGGAAGAGCTTAAAGAATTTCTACACAAATACAAAAACGAGCAGAGGTAAAACCTGTGTCTGATGTAGGTAACAGCATTCAATTGAATTCTTCTGGTTGGGTAGTATAACAGTCATTGCCCACTCTAGGCACACCTCATGTACAGATACAGAGAGAACTTTGTCTCTCATGCTTCATAGCCCCACTTGGCACCCTCTTGTTCGTCTCAGGGTATATTTTTGGAACATAGACATGTCTGTATTGCTCTGAATTACTGATATCAACCCTTGGATAAGATGTGGTTCTCTCCCACTACTTGAAGAAGAGGAAGTTCTTCATCTGGTGAGATGTCTCCAAGTATTCAGAATCCCAAACCTGCAAATCAATTCTGTACTCAGTAAGGAATCTACCATGTGAGAGTCATCACTTGGCTCTGGCCACAGCTTCTGAGACTTCTTGCCCTGCACTTATAAATGGATTTTTCTCCATCTCTGGAATGTACTGATAAAGGAATTACAGTAATGACATGCCTGTGGTCATCCCTTCTTCACATTAGCTCATGAAGAAGCACATACAGAGAAGCTGAAGTGGGCAAAGGAACTCACACTACTGATGACCCTCCTGGGGCCACCTGCAGTGTAAAGATCATTGGCTGGATTTTTCCTCCTGCTGGATGTGGTAATGAATGAATGTCATTTTTAGTAAGCACAAAACACAATTATTTTTTGCAACACATTTCGTAAGAATGGTCAAAACAATCAGTATGAGATGACTTTTTTGATTCCCCCAAAAAGTAGCCACTCCATCTGTCTTTGTGAAGGAGGAGAAACTACCTGTTTCTCAGGGAAGCTGCATGCAATACCAAGAATCCTAGTTTGGGTTTTCAGTAGCAACAGTTTTCTCCTCTATGCCCAGCTCTACTTCTTCCTGTTCATGAACATGTAATAGACTTACTGACACAGGCTTCTAAAACACAGCAGGAAAGCACTATCCATTTTCTTTTTTTCTCCCCCAAGCTCTGAAGTGCTGTTAGCAGAATAAGGAAGGCACTGTAGGCTTAGCACACGATTGCTGATATATTGTAAGCTCTAACCAATTTCTAAAGTTCTACCTGCTGCAGCAGCTCAGGGTTTCTTAGAACAAAAATCTTACTATCTGTTTTTTTTTTTGGTATATGACTTACACGGCCAACCTATTGCAGCTGAGACAGAATGAGAAGAAAAAAGCAGTGGGCAGAAGTACAAGAAAATTAAGCAGGTACACTTCACTACCTGGTAAATTAATGTTTTATTTTGTATTGGCATGCAATTGCAAGAAAATAAACTACCTCCTTTTCTTCCTTTCTTTGTTAAGAAACAGCTTGCTGTACCCTTTTCTATATAAGTCTAAGATAAATTTGTATGTGCTTTCCTTATATAATTAACTGAATCTCAAGTATAGCAGTGGTGAGCTAAGGAAAGAGAAAAATTATGGGTCCATACCACATTAAAAATTTTGGGTGAAAGAAGCTCTTTAAATGATACCAAAGAATTGTGTCAGACTTTCTGAAATGGTGACTAATGTGCTCCCCAGTGTGGCACAGAACCAAAATCAATGACAATAGATTAACTTTAGTGTGCTGGATGTAATGGTTACATTTTGGAAGGAACATTATCTCAAATTGGCTTTAGCCATGCTACTAGAACAAATAAGGCCAATACTTAGAAGTTAAATGCATTCCAATCCATTTAAATGAAATGTATTTAGTCAATACTACCAAACATGCATTTTTCTTTGGCAGGCAGGACCCCAGGGCATCTCTCTGATGACTTTGGGCATGAACATCTGTGAGTCATGAATAGAGTTTTTAGTAATCCAACTACTATTGAGGGTAGGTAAAATAACTTCAGTAGAAGATTAAGTTGTCTAGTGCCTTGGCTGTATACTAAAAAAGTTGTACCTACTGAAACCAGTTAGAAAGCATTGCCAGGTCCATTTGCATAACATGATAATCTTTTCTGAGCTCCCCCTATTCCCTAAGGCAAACTGGATATGCTACAATTCTGAGATGGTGGTACCATGAGCTGCCTCATGACATGTTAAGGAATATATGCCTATTTCTCTGTGCACACATTTTTCACAAACACTTTCACAAATCCTGAAATGATTTTGAGATGTTCTATCTATTGTGTGTGATGTTAATTGCTTTAGAAGTAGACTACCCACTAGAGAAAGAAGAATGAGATAGCTGACAATCCAAATCCCTGCTTCATTCATTGTTTAAGAGGCAATTTTAAAATTTAAAGCCTCTAACAAGTCTGTCAGAGAGAGCTGGGAGATAGAGAGGGCAGTCATAAAAACCCTTAGGGGATTATTTCTATTTAGCTGAGCAGCTCAGATTGCTGTCAAACATTAGTGGAGTAAGAACTTTTGACTTCATGAAGTGACAATTAGAGGGGGGACACATGAATTCACAGATATGTTCCAGCCTTGAATTCAACAAAGCTCTTCATCTCAGTAAAGGATTTATTTTATCTTTAGCAGCAGGTTGCACAGGTTTATTATGAACTGTGTTTTGACATATTTTCTTTCATCAATTTACATGCGCATTAAGATCAGAATTCTGAAAAAACAAAAACCAAATTACAGACTATATTTTGGAAAAAACATTGACAATAGTGGCTGTTAGCACCTTTCTTCTATATGTCCCTTATTTGTGAAACACTCCTAGACTTATCTATGATTCTCTGGAATGAAAATTTTGCAAAATTGGATGTCAGTTTATATGGGACATAAACAATCTGCTTTATGAATGATGATGTAAGAAAAGTGCTCATAATATAGTGAATATGAAATTTTATATTAAAAGATAGTGCAGTAAACATTAAAAAGGTATCTTTAAATACAACATAGTATTGAAGCTATGGAATTAATTCATTGTCAGAAAAATAAAAGTAATTTAGACAAAACTTTGGATTTCAAAGATTATTCATTCATACAACTGATTTCAACTTAGTGGTTGGCAGATGTCTGTCTATCTTCTATGTGCATTGGCATGCTTCCCCCTCTCTTTTTCCCAGAAGTACCAAATACAAGGTGGATGTGTGTCACTCTGTTTCAAAAATATCTGAATGAGTAACAGAATTAGAGAGCTCGTACAGCAGCTGCAGGGCAGGTAAGGTGCTTGCCAGAGGGGTGACCACAACAGATACTGCTGAAAGAATAAATACCATGCCAGCAGATGGTGCTTGGTGGAGTTTTTTAAGTACTTCCTCTGAAACTAATCTTTTCCAATATTTTCATTAATGATGTTGTCATAAAGCAAACGTGCATGCCCCATAAAGCATGTGGAATGTGCTAGGCTGGGATGCATGAAAGAGGACTGCAATAACTGAATGACCAGGACTGAAATAATGACAATGAGAATAAAATCAGTATTGCTATATGCAAGGCAATGCACGTGAAAAAATACTGTAGATCTCAGTGTAAATTGGGAGTTCCTGCTTGGAAATAACTGATAAGCCATGGGACCTGTAATCTCAACTAATTAGCTACAGGTTTATTACAAGCCATCAAGATTAAGCACCAAGGAAGGCAAATGCAATTCTATTATGTATGAGGGAAGTATTTCAAAGAAAGAGAGGGAAATATTAATGTCATTATAACTAATAGCAGTCAACTGCATCAGGAAGACAAGATAAGCTCCTGACTATCTCTGCTGAAAAATATGAATGCAAAACATGTACAGAGAACTACAAAACCATGTCTAAGCTGTGGATATGGGCACCCCACAGTATTTTCTCCCTCCATCTCACTAAAAGAGTAATCAGCTGGAGGCTATTGATGCTCTATTTCCCTTTTGTGCCTTGATTTTCTTCACCTAATGTCCTGGTTTCAGCTGGGGTAGAGTTAATTTTCTTCCCAAAAGCTGGTGCAGTGCTGTGTTTTGGATTGAGGGTGAGAATAATGTAGATAGCACAACGATGTTTCATTTGTGGCTGAGTAGTGCTTACCCTAAGTCAAGAACTTTTTAGTTTCAGGAAATGAGAGAAAACAGATTTCACCCCAATACAGAATAAAATCCTACTGAGTAACACAAGTGAACCTGGAAAAAGACCCCTTTAAAGGAGACAAAAAGGGCTTGTTTTTTACTAATGTTGCAAATTTAAGACTTAGCTGAAACAATTTCCTTATATAAATAGAGGAGAGAATTTAATACCTGAAGGACAGAAAATCAAAATGATAAAACTATCATGAAAGCAAATGGATAAAAGCAGTCTATATGCAAGTGTACCTGGATGAAAAAGAAGGTCTATAGCAAGTATCAGAGCCCTGAAATCCTGAGCCACCTTTCCAAAAGAAGATCTGTCTGTTCCCAAGATTTATTCCTTTTACAAATATAATTTCAAGTGCTTGGGAGGAGAATTATCATATTTTGTGCTTATGCAAGGCAAGGCCAGGACTCAAGAAGCCCTACTAAATATAACTCTGCAAGATTTCACTAGAACCATTGTTGTCAAGTGGCTGTTTCTAATTTACATTTATTTTTGCAGACCATTATTTAACTAATTATATGCTGACTGTGCACAGCATTGTTTTAGCAGGGCAGCAGGTAAGTCTATGCATTTTGCCCTAACAATTTTCATTCCAAGACAGAAATTATATGCTTCTTATTGAATATAATACTGTAGTAGCCAACAGTGACTATTTGAGACCATACTAAATAAAATAAGTGACCTCTATGTCACTGTTATGAGGTATAGAACTAACTTTTCCAACTACAGGGAGAAATCAGAAAGTTGAAAGATATTGGGCAGCTGACTGCCTTGCTAGGAAAAAGCTTTTAATGCTAAGGCTTTTTAAGAATTCCCTTTATTTGTTCCCACTACTTGCAAATTCAAGTCCACCAATAACTAAATTGTCACCAGGAAAATCCTCCAGTGTTTAACAGAACCCAAGGACTATCGACTACTGAGCAGCTCAGTCACTGCATGTCATTTATTCTCTGTAATAACCTATACATTTATTTTTTCTTTCATCTTGTTTTCACTCTTACAGAAGAAATTTGAAGAGACAGCTTATGCCTATCCCAGAGAACGTGGCTGATCCCCTGACATGCTAAATTTGTGGATCTCCTATTTATGGCCTCTGACTTGGTGTCAGACAACTGACTTGGGGCTGTAGCACCCACTCCAAGAACAAGACAGGTGAAACTAACACCCAGCTGTGTGACACCGGAGTAATCCTGTGTCTCCAGGGCCATGTGATGATGCCAAGATCTGCAGCCATTGACCCAAGCACGACCAGCAGCCCCATGGCACATCCTGCCGTATGCAGCTTTTCAGCAAAAGAACAACAGAATGGAAGGCAATTGATATAAGCAACGGTGTGATTTCCCAAAAAGAGGAGAGGTGCATGCTTCCATTATTTCAGAGCCACACAGCTCAGCACTGCCAGGTAGGGCATCACCACAGCAATGGTGACTTGTCATTGTACTTACAGCAGTGATTACAGCAGGGATGGGCACAGAGCCCTCTCCCAGCAGTAAGATTTTGCCTGATTAATACGGCCAAATGTGTACCAAGTATCCCCAAACCTCCTTTTTTTTCCCCCTGAAAACTTGAAGCAAAGCCATGGAAAATGCAGTCAGTTTCTGAGAAATCCTGAACCTACTGGCAAGGTACTGCACTTTGCTGGAGGCAGTCAGAGGGCTGATATACAAATTCCCAGAACAACTTTCTGGCAGCTTCAGCTCATCACAGAGTTTGCCTTCTGCTCAACTCACAGATACCCTCCATTCTGTCTTGGTTTCTTCAAAAAACATTCTCCATGTCCTTGATATTTTGTATTGCATGTAGATGTTGAGGTGTTGGTAGTGGGGGGCTCCAGGTGCAGCAGGAATGAGAAAGAAAAGCTCTAGAGTGGAACAGAAATCCACATGTCAGCCTGTGGAAGACTGCAACCTGGAGCAGGGGAAAAGAGTGAAAACGGAGAGGGTAGACCTACTGCTATTTACTGACTGTACACAGCATCCCCCTGTGCATCCTTCACATCCCCCTGTGCCTCTGGGTGGGGTAGATGAGTGTAGAGGAATCAAGGGGTCTAAAGGAATTAAGATCTTCCTGGGAAAGAGGAGAGGAAAGGTTGTTTCAGTGTTTGGGGTTTGGATTCTTAACACCCCAATCTATAAAACAGATTGGCAATAAATTAATTCTTGGCAAGTCAGGTCTGTTTTGCTCTGCCAATAATTGGAAAACAATGTCCCTGTGTTTATCACCACCCATGAGTTTTCTTATTCCTGTTTTTTTTTTTTAATTTATTTTTTCTTATTTTGTCTCTCTGTCCCACTGGGAGCATAGTGCTGGAATAAGTGAGCAGCTGGGTGAAAGTTTGATTGCTAACTAAGACTAGCCCACCACATCTTTACATCTGCAAGATATATAGACATAGTAGCTGCTCCCAAGGCTAGAAGAAAATAAAATCACAGAAGAGAATGAGAATGTGTCAGCTCAGTTTGTTTTCAGTTTCAGCTGATTTCTGCTCAATAATCTTTCTTTTCTGTATCAGTAAACCAATTGAGATAAGAAACATTGGTATTTCACTCTTTAAAACGTCTTTCTGTTTAGGATTTTTTTTTCATATCAAGCCACAGACTCATTGGCTCTTTGTAACTCTTTTGCTGCAGCACATCTACACAGAAAAGATTCTTTTCCTCAATCCAGTGAGACCCCACCTGGAATGCACAGACCTGTTGGAGCAAGACCAGAGCAGGGACATCAAGATGATCTGTTGCTGTATATTCCACACTCAAATTGTTTCTCAGAGGATGAAGTCCTTGAATAGCTCATATATGAGTGAGGTTCTTTGGAGGTTTATCCTGCTTTTGAGAAACAATGGAGGAAAGAAGCTTTGGGTTTAATGATGTGTCTTTCTAATGGAACTCTGATCCAATCTAATTCTTTGTTCTTTCCATTTAGTTGCATGGAGAAATGTATTATTTATCAAGTAATAATTCAAACACAATTAATTTCACTGACATGTATATCAGAGGCAGATTCAAAGGTAAAGTTTACTACATCAGGAAAGGTGATAAAATCTGTCCTGCAGGCTAGGTTGCACAAGTTTCTCAGAGGACGTGGGCAAGGTCACACAAAATGCATTCCTGCTCATGCATTTTGTTACTTTCCTGCTTGTCACAAAAGCAACATGTTGAAATATTCCCATGGGTCTGGTGGAGTGCAGTACAAGTGGGATTTCCCTGCTAGTAATGCACTACACAGCACTCCAGAGATATCCAGTGGAACACAGTTATGTTAGGGATTGACACTGTTTCTTACCTATGTGTGAACTGGCCAGATTTCTGACATTCACCATTTTCTTCCTCTGAACACCTACAGTTCTTATAGATGCTAGGTTAGTACATGGGCAACTAGAGCAAAATAACTTTTAAACAAAAAGTTTTACAAAGCTGCCTCCCCTCTATGTACTGTCTCCTTTCACTGACCTTTCCGTCCTGCTCAGACAGATTTCATTGGATTTCCAGTTACAGACAACCCTGCTAACCTTCTGGGCATGTAAGAAACAGCCCTATGTTTTCCAGCAGTTTCTTAGTGTACACTGTGCTGCAGATTCCCAACTCCCCCCTCCTCCATAAAAATCCAAAGAAGGAAACCACTTCTCTCCTGCTGTCCTCCCAGCACCCTTTTAAGGGAAGATAATGTAAAGCACCAGTAAACTCCAGTAAAGAGTTACTGCCCAGTAAGTGCAATTAGCCTTCAAGTATCAAAAAGATTGCCTATTAATTATTAGTGACACTAATAATAATGCTAATAAGTAGTGGCACTAAGGTTGAACCTGTCTTAGTTGTTCTTATGTATATATAAAAGAAAAAACAAAGGGTTCTAACCACATTTACAATGAATTACACAAGATCACAATGTTAAAGCAATATTGCTGTATTTGTAAGGTTAATTTTTGTCTTAAACACAGAATTCTAGTGCTCTCCTATTGCTCATCTGAGAATTTTTTTATTCTTTTTTTTCCCATAGCATCTGTTTTAGAGAAGCAATATGCTTCTTTGCATTAAACAAGTGCTGTACATAGAGGTTGTCTGACTTCAAAGCTTCAGCTCCTTTCTTTTGCTTATGTGCTTTTCATTGTTGCTGAAAATATTTGAAAAAAAGCATATTGCTTACTTGGGAAATTGTAAACCAGTAAATTATTCTGAATGCTGTAGCTGAAAAGATTTGCATTAGTCTCTTGCAAACTACAAGCCTTAATATAGTTATGTCTATGCCAGGAACACAATAATAATAGCAAAACTAAGTGCATTGTATCTAAAACACTTTAAAAGGGAGGCCTGCACAGTTGGTACCATTCCTATGCAGTTGTCAAAGCCCTTTAAGTCCTCCCACCCCACACTGCTGTTCTGCATGATGCTGTTAGTGTCACATATACAGACAGTGTCTGGCTTCCATGTTGAGGCTGTATGGAAGGAATTACAGAAAAATTCACGTAGACACAGACCTCTGGAGGTTTTCTAGTCTAAATTTACTCTAAACTGGAGCAGCTTCGTACCTATGCCTGGTTGCTCAGGACTGGGGGGCATCAGGCACAGCATCACAGCCAGGCAAGGGAGGGGATTGTCTGCTCTGCTCTGAGCTGGGGCAGCCTCACCTCCAGTGCTGGGGGCTGGTTTGGGTGCCACAATGTAAAAACACATTACAGAGCATCCAAAGGAGAGTTATGGAGATGGTGAAGGGCATGGAGGGGAAGCTGAATGAGGAGCAGCTGAGGTCACTTGGTCTGTTCAGCCTGGAGAACACTGAGGACAGACCTCACTGCAGTCACAGCTTCCTGTGAGGGGAAGGAAAGGGGCAGGCACTGATCTCTGCTCTGTGCTGACCAGGGACACAATCAGGGAATGGCCTGGAGCTGTGTCAGGAGAAGTTTAGGCTGGACATCAGGAAGAGCTTTTTCACCTGGCAGCTGAACACTGGAACAGGCTCCCAGAGGAGTGGTCACAGCACCAAGGCTGAGTTCAAGATGCATTTGGACAGCACTCCCAGGGACATGGTGGGATTCTTGAGGATCTCCTGTGCAGGGCCAGGAACTGGACTTGGATGATCTTTTTGATTCCCTTCCAGTTAAGGATATTCTATGATTCCTGGTAAGGGAATGAAGGTAATTTCCTCTTGAAGGAAGATAACTGCATGATTTTCTAGGTAGTGTAGTAACAATAATATTTTTGTCATCTAAACTGCAGAACTTTCTCCAAACTTAAGACAGTTAGGTCTACAGCAATTTAGACATATGTTGGAAGAGCTGAGAAATCTGATTTGGGAAGATTCCATTTATGGAGAGCCATGAGAAAAGGGGCTGACATGCTATATAGCACTGCACTGGATACTACAGCAGAAACAAGGAGAGGGCAGAGTGGGGAATGGGCAATACAAGAGCCAGGGAATGAAGGGTTTGTATTTGGCTGTTTCCTTACTAGAGGAACAGCTTTGTTATTTTTACCATCCTTCAGCTTGTACTAGTAAAAGTCTTTTTATGGAATATATTTTCTCAAGGCCTGCTTTGTAGATGCATGTGTAATGCAAAGCATGAACCTTTCAAATAGTTATATTAATAACCACCCATCAGCTTGGCTCTGTTCTTCCTGAGTTGTACCTTGTATGCTCAACAGCATATAAAAAATTGAAATTGTCCTGAAGAGTCAACACTGGACTCTTCTATAGAAACACCTCCAGGTGCTGTGTATAAGGGGGCTGTTTGCTCTGCATCATCTGCTTTTGACCTCATTTTGCTCAATGAACTCCTCAGATAAGCTGGGCTGGGAATAATTTATGACTGACATGCGCTGTGTTTCAGTGGTCCTGTCAGCCAGAACAGTGAACCACTATTGCCACTGGAAAACAGAAGAGCTCAAAGACTGTTTTTTTGAGCACATATTTATTGTGTCAGACCTGATCCTGACTCTCCCAATACGAAAGCACAAAAGAGTGTCTGAACAAAAATCGAGCTGCTTGTGTCTCATAACTGGACATTTTTCCTGATTGTGAAGATCCCTTCTCTGAAAGGGAAGGTCTTCATAGGTGATTAAAACAAGAAAATTCAAACACCAGAACATGAGACATCAATTTATCTCAAGAAAGACATCCAGCCACTGGACCTGTGAGTTCCACAGCTCTGTACATAGAAACACATGAATACATTTTTGGTTGTGCACCATCCAAGGAAATTGATTTTAAGCATTTGCCTAAAAGTCCATTTTATCATTCACAGCTTGCTTGATTTTATTGTGAAATGAAATTTTTTTCCAAAGAAAAAAGAACTCTATCTAATGGCATTTCTAGCTTATGCATCTTTATTTCTTGCTGAAGGATTAGGATGTTAGAAGCAGTATAATAAAGCATGAATTTAAAATGAAAATTGTCATTAAAATTCTGTGAAATAGAGTGCTGCAGAACAATTTCAGCCAGTTTTTGATTTGGTTCTCTTAATCTAGTTGAAAACTGATGTTAATTATTACACAGTATATCTGTAAAATATGTCATGGAAAATGTAATCTCAACAGATCTGATCAAAGGTTTTTCACAGTCTTTCTACTAACTTACAGGAAAAAAAAAGAATAGTCTGATTTTTAAATGTAGAATATTTTAAATAGCATTAAAAAAGAGGACAGAAAAAATGAAACTAAGTTAATAACAAATAATAGAACTAAAATAATTATGTACATTCTCCCCCCTTACAATTTAAATTAGGCATTTGTTTCAGCACTGAATCAGTATTGCAAGATATGCAGGAACTATCAAATGACTACAAAGTGAAATTATTTGAATTTTCTCCATATGGCACAAAGCAAACAACAATCTTGACACAAATCAGAGTGCCTGTTTGACATCAGGATTTCTGCCAAAATGTAGGTGGTGGGGACAGCACTCACGTCTTCTTCTAAAATTATACAACTTGATTGTTCTGTCAAAATAAAGTTTTCTAACCTGATGCACTAGCAGAATCTGCATATTCTCAATCTAAATGTTGACAAGGTCTGAGGAAGGAAACTCATCTCTCACAAGAATGGAGAACAGTGATAAATGTATGAGACAGAGACACCACATGAAGATAAATTGTCTGAAGAGAAAGAATATGCATCAGTAGCAATTCTTTACTAAAGGAGGAGCAAACAACTGTAAACAGAATAATTTATTCTTAATTCCCAGAAAAGAGAACATAGTGACCTTCATGAGCAAATATGTCTTTACATGACATATAGATAGCAGATCATAAACTGCTACAATCTTCAATGATCTAGCAACCTGCTTTGGAGTCAGATTAGCACAGAAAAAACCATCAACTTCAACAACATGCATTTTCACAAAGCTTTTTTCATTAGTAGCCTTATTTTTATAGGAATAAAACATTGTCAGCTTTATTGACTTAATTTTCCCAGTTACCTAAGGTGCCTGCAGCTGCCAGCTCTCAGGCCCTTTTAACACCTCTCAACAGATCACATGCAGCCCAGGCTGAGCACATTATTTAGCACATGATGGACGTCACAAAAAGTGTCTGGAATCCACAGGCTAATGACCTGCAGGCTTCTGGTCTTGTGTCCAATTATGGCTGGTAACATTTGGTGTCAATTTACAGTTCAATCTTTGTGTCAGGATCATTAAGTACTTTCAAAATGACCTACCTGAAAAAAAAAAAAATCACAGATAACCGTGTAGTAATTCTGTTCACAAGGAAAATGAGGTTGTTTATCTATAACTCAACAGATTATGCCCAGCTAAGGCTTGATTGTTTCTTTTTAAATTGGGAAAGTAGTCAGACACCATGCAAACCCTTCCTGCTCAAATCCTCCAGGTCAGCATACACCTGGAAATCTTCCCCTGGGATCTCAGACAGGCTCTGAAGGAGTGTTTCTCATCCTAGACACCACTATTTCTGTCAGGAAGGAAAATTTCAGCTATCTGAGAGCTTGAGCTGCAAAGGATTTTCTGACAGGAGAAAAACCTCTCTTGGTCATCCATAAAATAGAAAATCTCTTCAAGACTTGTATTTGAATGTCTACAAATAAACAGGAGAGAAGCCATCTCTCATAGGCATATGGTGTCCTCTCATCTGTGTGTTTGTGTTGACAAATATCACACCTATAAAATCAGTGCAGAAAAAACAGGAAAAGTGTAAGGTATGTTATTGAAATAAAATAAGTTACAATGTCAAAATTTTCCACATAACTCGACAAGTGTTCTACTTTTAGGCTAGGGTGGAAGGAACTGAAGACTTTGGCCCTTGTTCAGAAAAAATGAAGACCACATGCAAGGACAAATGATGGCCTGTCAGGACCATCAACAAGAGCTGGCTATTTGGCTAAAAAAAAATCTGGAAAAGCTGGGACTGATCAAAAAGTGCCCATCTCTCACGGGGACCCATCCTGCTATGAGAAAAATTCTCTTTCAAGCAGAGTTGAAGACTTGTGAAAGCTAAGGCACAGATACATCTCATTTGGTTTAAAAGTGAAAAAAAAAACATTGCTTAAGTTTTAATCTGCAAATTTTTTCAGATATCATAATAGTAGCATTCTTAGCTAAGTAATAAGAATCAGAAAAATAATAAAATGGTGCTGGTGGTGATATTAGCGTGCAGTTATTTATTCCATTTCATGTAAATAAGAAATCTTTTTCTGAATTTCTGTATCTTTGTAATAGTCAGGTCATCCAGAAAGATTTTGCAGTCACCATCCTTAGAATGTTTCAAAAGTCACCTGAGCAAGGCTTTAAGCAACCTCACCTAGCTTTTCATTTAGTTCTGCTCAAAGGTAGAATGGATTTAGACACCTCCAGAGACCCTTTCAAATGCAATTCTTCTGTGGCTCTGCAAGTCTATTTTTAAATAGGAAGAGAAAGAAAGAAATGAGAAAACTGTGCACTTCTGAACAAAAAATTCATTGTCCCTGTTGAGCAATTGAGTTTTGTCTGTCAAAAGTTCCCCATTTTCCCTAACAGGTTGTCTGATGCCAATTATTTAATTAACATGTTTCAGTCCTTTGCTATCTTCATAAAGAAAATGAGAAAGGAACCTGGAATATGCAGTTGTCTTGTTGATATCCTTACTGTTAGTACAGACTAACAGAAAAAAGATGTTTTTGACCTTATAGAGAAAGAATTAGTTAAAGCAAAGAAAATAACATTGTAGCATAAAGGATTTAAGTCCTGAGCCCTTTAGGCAGGAATAAGGATATTAGTGGTTGCTGCAGATTCTGCAGGTGATTTTCTAATGTCCTAATTTTCTAATATTCTTAAAGAGGAGATACTGTAATACAGAGCTTTTCATTTTAGTTCCTTGTCCCTAACTTCCCTGTCCCCTAATAATTCTGTGACAGAGACAGTAGTGCTGTCAGAAGACAAAGAAAAATGCATATTTGGCTGTACTCTACTGGGGAAATACTTCCAAAGGTGTGATTTTTTCATTGCATTGTTTCCATTTTGATGAATTAGTGATTTGTTTTCTGACAGTCTCTAGAGCTTCCCATTTCAGGATTCTTTGTGCTGAACTCCATAATTGTGGGGGCTTTCTTTAAATTACCCTGACCTCAAAGGAAAGATTAATTGAAACATTGATCAGTTGAAATTGATCACCAATGGCAATGAGCAATTAATTGCACACTGTCCTCCAAGCACACAGATGTGCCTCTCCCACCCCTCCACTATTCACACACCTTTTGACCTGCCAGCAGGTACAAAGCACAGAAGCACAGCATCACAATGGGTCAGTTGGAAGGGACAGCAGTGTCATCTGGTCCAACCCTTCCTGCTCAAGCAGGGCATCCCAGAGCAATGGCATAGGATGATGTCCAGACAGTTCTTGAATATGTCCACTGAGGGACACTACAAGGAGGGTGTATACATGTTTCTTCCTATCTGTGAGTGTTTACATGCATCAAATCTGTCCTTTCCTCCACAGCACCATGCGTCCCTGCTGCCTACGACTGCTGCCTTCCCTCCATCCTCTCAATTGATAAAATAGTTCACACTTTCTGAACTCATTTAGCCTGCCTTCCCTTCCTGCCATTCAGGGAGCTTAGCTTCTCAGAGGCAGAATTGTCCCTCATGGTTCTCTGGCAAAGAAAATAAGAGGAGTCTATTTAATTTTTTATATCAAATGAATTCAGATTTAATTTTGTATTGTGAATATAGTACTTCTGCCCAAGTATTCCCTTTATGGCTACATCTGGCTAGACACAAAATGCCAGCAGTGCATCAAACCTCTGCTGCCCTTATTTACATTTACAACATGCTCAGTTTTCACATCCATTGAATCCTTTGACTCTGCTCAGCTGACAAGTAAATGTTCCTATTATCATACTCTCGATAATGTAGATGCAGTTTCATGAGTATGCATGCCAGGAGCTGAAAGTAAATTAGCCATGATGGAGCATCAATTTGAAGCAGAAATATTCCCATAAAGGTGTTACCTAAAAGTCAGATTCCTCTGAACTTTTAAGTCAAATTTCATTAGAGGACAAAAATATTAAACGTCTTTCTTCTTGGTTGGCTGGTGCAGAGCCCAGCTCCTCCTCTGGCACTCTGTGCTGGGGAAGCCCTTCCTGCTGTGTTCTGCCATCCAGCTCCTCTCCAGTAGCTTACTGGGTTGAGCACACCATGCACAACCACTTCTGCATTTCTAAGAGCACCTCTTCTTTGCAGTCAGCTCTTAAGCTTGGCCTGAGCCTGTCTTAGGCTGCAGAGAAGAGAATTTTCCCCTCTTCCCCTCTCTCTCCATTCTCCCAACACCTCTGTGGTGTTGAAGGTCTTGTCCTTTCCAAGAAGCTGGGAGCCTGCCTGTGCTTTGTGTGCAGGTAGCTCTGAGGGAAGCTGTGCTTCCTCCTCTTTGGAGGCCTCTGCTCAACCTGGAGCAAGGCAGCCACTAAAAACCAAAGAGAGACCCTCTTGCCTTGGAACAGAAACACAATTTTTATAGTAGGACATACCACAGAGTGCACATAAATTAAATTATGAGTAAACCAGTGGAACTGTTCCAGCATTTTTCACAGTAATACAGGCCATTGAACAGGCATTAGAAAAACCTCTCATGAAACAAGAAAGGATCCAAAACTATGAAACTGAAGAAACAGAAGCTAAATTAATTTGGCACTCAAGTGTCAAGTTTCATGACCCAGTTTTAAATATTTCATCAGTATTTTGTCAAACAGTTTAAAACATTAGCTTTCCAGATATATCCACTTTTTTATCCCCTACAGTATGACACATTATTCAATATTTTGAATCCGTGACTGTTTATACAAGTAAGAGTTTTTTTTCTGTTGCTAGGAATGACATCTTGAATCACAACTGACAGAGTTGAAGAAGGTGAATTAAAACTGCATCCTTCAATTCTGCTTATTGATAAATAGCAAATTCACCCTTTTTTTAACCTCCTAACATTCAAATGGATATTTCAACTTTGTCCTCATAGAAGTGAAGCAATGGGAAAAACGAAACATACATCAGCAGTTCTTCAGCAGAATGCTGTAATTGTGAAAAATGCAGTGGGCAGCAAAGAGATGCGCTGAGTGTTGCTCCTGATCTGGGGTATCAGAACAAATGTGCTGAGAAAAGCATCACTTTAAAAAAGGTTATGTTGTCCTCACTTGTTATATCTTCTTGTAATTTATTACCTTTCCCTTAAACCTTTCTCTGAGGAGGAAGAAGCAGATTAGTTTTCAAAGCCCTTAGGGGCTGTGGATGTGTTTAGGTTAAGTCCTGGATTTCAGTTTCTGGGCTGTATACCACCCACAAGGAGTGGGGATCTCTAAACAGTTGCCACTGGGATGACTCCTGTACAAGCACAGAACCTCTCCCTCCAAGGAGTCACTATGTCTCCTCACAAGGCAAGAGAGCAGAGGACAAATTTTCAAGGAGCTGAAGATTTGTCCCTTCCTTGCCCAAAGAATTATACTGAGATTTTAAATCAACAAGTATGGAAGTCCATGTCGAGTTACAGCAACTGTAATCAAGCATCAAGTATACAGGGCATATTCTCAATCTTTATTACACTAGCAAAGCCCACTAATTGTGGTGGTGAAGGAAATACATGAGGGGTTGCTGTATATTCCAGAGTTCTGCTGCTGCTGCTCCTGAGCAATTCTGGACAGCGTGGGGCTTGGATGACCACAGCAGGCCTGCAGGTCTGGGAATGTCCATGGAGAGACTCACATGTCCAATACTGCTGGAATTGCAAGACCTGTGTCTTTACAGCCTGAGTTTGAAGGTGATCTTGTTTTCAAGATGGGAGCAGGAGGAAATCAGCATCCAAGAATGGGTCAGTCACTGTTAATGCTCCTGTGCTCATCTCCTGCCATGCAACCCTTCTATCAAGAAATGCAAGCTGCCCAACACTTTCAGCACTCCTTTTCACAAGCACCATACACACACAATCCTTCAGATTTTAGAATGGTCACCTGTACAGTCATTGTGCTGGTTATACACGTTTGTGGATGGTACTGGCCCTCATTTTGTGACGTGAAATTTTAGAAGGCTGTGATTACTGGAATTGTTTATGTCTTCTCAATCATAACACTTTCCATTTTAAAAAAAAAAAGTGTAGGAAAAGAAGAGAGCATCATGCAGATTGATGACAGGTATTCATAGTGGAAAGCTCAGTCTGCATCCATGATATAAAGTTAAATAGATGTGAGGGACATTTGGGAGTATCTAGGAATCAAAAGATTTTTCAAATAATCTCATTTACCTATTGATTTAGGATGAATCAAATACTGTAACCAGTTTGCTTCAATAACTATTTTCTTCATGTCAAATAGGCAACACTATTTTCATTGTTGAAAGTTTTCATCTTAGTGGAGTTTACATGAAGAAAGGAGACATGAAAACATGGAAGACAAAGAAACACCTTGTAAACATTTTCCATGACAAAAAGCATAAATGAAGTAAAATATTGCAAAAACATTCAATGCATTTTCATCTAATGAAAGAGCTTTAGTCTCCATAAAATCAGTATGTTTTTTTTCTGTGATTAGGTTAGGAAAGTTACGTGTATTAATTTCTGTTTGGTCTCTTGCTTCTGAACTTACTTGTGCCTTTACAGCCAAACCTCTGTATAATTTTGTCTATTCTATCAAGTCTTCCCAAGTTCTCTAACCTCTTCATCATCTGCATACCATCTGTTGATTTTATCCACTTGCTTGGTTTCAGTCACCACATAAGCCTAAGTCACATTTATTTGTTAATTACAAGTGTATCTTGTCCCTCAGCCTTTTCCCTGTCACTGCCTCTTTCTCACTCTGCTCTGAGGGTTTGCTGTGAACTCAGATCTATAGACATGTGCTAAGTCATCATATCTATTCCTGCCTGTTCTCTGCTTTCCATATTGCCTTCTGCATTCCTGAAGCCTGCACAAGAGAAGAAAAATGTTAAAAGAGAAAGACTCAGCCCTTTCATTATATAATATAATTCACTCACAGTCTTGTGATCTGACAGCACTGCTCTGTGAAATTTGCTGGTTTTCTGAGGAATTTCCTTGGCTGTTTTATCCTTCACAGTTTTGTGCCCACCATTACATGTTTTAATAGAATTTGATGAAAAAGCTCTTTTCTAATCACAACCATATGCAACATACTTTTTCTGAATTCTGTATTTTAAACTTGGCTTAAGAGAGATTATTTTTGTCTGGAAAATCATCCTGTTTTTAAACTGAAATGAAATTAACATACCAGCTGAATGAAAAGTATCTGTATTTTTTGGAGTGTGTAATGAAACGGAAGAATCCTAAACTTTAGAAGAATTTGACTTCATGAATGCTGTGCTTTCATGCTAAAAGCAGTATTTTTGGGTAGACTGCTGGAGAAATGAATTGCAGGGATGAGAGGTTTGCTCATTTGGCAAAGAGGCAAATAACACAGTACATCTGCTAGCCCTGCTTAAGAGACTGACAGGATTTGCTTCAGACTAAAAGAAAAGCTGGTTAAATACTGCAATGTTTCCCACTTTTGTCCAAGTGCATTAATAATTAGTTGTAGGAATAGATACAGGACAAAAGCAATAAAATCATATTAAATCTCTGAGTGTTTCAAACTTTGTGTTGGCATTCATTCCTAATTGAAAGAGTTCCAGTCAGTTTTGTACAGATTCTGCCTTGATAACAATAATTATAAGTTCGCAGGGGAAAAAAAGCCTGCTTGTATAATACAGGCTATCATACATCATCCTTTTCTTTCCCAGACAGCTGCTCTTTTTCTTTCCTCTGAATACATCCAGGCAGATTTCTGATAGCTGCAGCCTGGATCCAGCTTTTGTTTTTCCTGTGGGGAAAGTCAGGAATGGAGGTGGAATCAATGACAAATGGATGCTGGAGAGTAATCCGAGTCCAGGGGTGGGGGAGGAAAGAAGAATTGTCAGCTATTTAAAAATAGAAAGAAAGAGTTTTGCAGAGCAACTGCAGACAGCAGACACGTGGGCTGAGGATGGGGGCTGAGAGTGAAGGGGAGGAGGGAGGTCTATGCAGGAGCAGAAGCTGAGGGGTGAGACAAGACAATGGGATGAATGTGGGGACTGTGGTGAGGAAGAGGATGCAGCCCTGTGGTCAGAAGGGCGTGCACCAGACAGAAAAGAGCTATGAAGAAAGGACCTGAGAGCCTGGTGGACAAGAAGTTGAATATAAGCCAGCAATGTGCCCGTGGCATGAAGGTGACCAGTCAGTATCCTGGGCTGCTTTAGGAGGGACAGTGCTGCCAGCAGGTCGAGGAAGCTGATCCTTCTCCTCTCCTCAGCACTGCTGAGGCCACACCTGAAGTCCTGGGTTCAGTTCTGGACTCCCCAGCATGAGAAAGAGTGTGAGGTACTGGAGAGAGTCTAGTGATAAAGATGATTAAATGGCAGTATTGCTTATATAAGGAAAGGCTGAAAAACACGGGATTGCTCAGGCTTGGGAAGAGAAGGCTCATGGAGGATTTCATTAATGTAGGAAGGGGGCAAAGAATGTGCAACCAGATTCTTTTCAGTGGTGCCCAGTGGCAGGACCAGAAACAGTGGGCACTTACTGAAACAAAGAGGTTCTGTCTGAACATCAGGAAACACTTTTTCACTGTGAAGATGAACAAACACTGGCAGAGTTTGCCCAGAGATATTGTGGACTTTCCAAATTTGGTGATATTCAAAAGCTGTCTGGACATGGGCCTGAACAACCTGCTGGAGGACCTTGCTTGAACGGGAAGTTGGACAAGATGAACTCTAGAGGTCCCTGCAAGGTCCCTTCTGTGACTGTGAGTCTTGGGAGGAAAGTGACTCTCAGAGAAGAGTGTTGGTATTGTTGCAGTATGGAAGCTCAAATTTGAGGAACTTGAGATGGGAACACTTGAAGGTTTGTGCTGTAAACTGACACTCAGGAACTGGAAACTTAAGACCCAGGGTATTTTGGCTGAGAAAGATGATTGCATTAGGCTATTCCCATTTCTGTTTTGAAGATAGATGAACTAGATAACTGTCCACTTCTATTACACAGCACTGACAAGCACAGAAGCTAATTTAGTACCTCTCTTTTGCAGCTGACCACACTACTTTTGTTACTTAACCTAGGTTTGTTAGAGAGGCCATTTGCACCTACCATACCCCGACAGCAGGCTCACCTGCTTTCATACACACACCAAGAGATGTGCAATTCCTGCTCTTGTAATCATACACCACAGAGCTGAAAACATTGTGCTCTGAAAGGAAACTTAAAATAATGTTCATTGCTCGGATTGCAACACAAGCTTTAACAACAACAAAAAAGTACCATTTGCTATTGTTGCCAGCAATGATATGTATTTTGAAAGCTTGTTTGCAGTAAATCTGACAGGAAAAACCCAAATCCAAAGCCTCTTTTCCATTTTATCAATTTTTACCCAGACATACGATGATTTTTCAAATGCTGATTTGCTTAGCTTACCCTTGACTTAATTTCCTTTTTTTTCCTTTCCTCCTATTGCTCTAACTCACTTCAACTATTCTTTTTATGACAGATATATCTTATCTTCTTTGAGAGGCAGGGATTTATTAGCACAGCAGGTCCTTGTGACTGACATTGTGTAAATGGAACAAATGAATTCTTTCTAAGAACATTATGGGAGGGACATCAGTGAAAAAAGTCAATCACCAGGTTTCTTTTACTGGGAAACTTGTGCCTATATCTTCTGTGCTTGATTTCTCTCCATTTTTCAATATTATCAATATTTCATTACTGCATTACTATAGCTTCTGAATTTTTCCAGAGACATCAGCCTCCAATGGGCTGAATATTGCAGACATGTAAGAGAAAAGGCTTAAGAAATAATTCATTTGCCTGTTTATCTCTTTTCTTTCAAATTATCACAGCCCTACAGAAAATTTTTTCATATGGTCAGGATATGGTAGTCTTTATAGCATCCCAAAAGGCAGATATCTTAAGCTTCCTCAATGTTGCATTTCACTTTCCTGAAATTTCCTCTTAGCAGACTATGCCTACTGCAGGAAACCAACTGAGCCTTGGAGCATAAAATACCAGAGACCAGGACAATGTCTTCAGCACTCAGAGAAGAATAGGGATGGGTGGAACTGCATGGGATGCAACCATAGTGAGATAAAAGCATTGGCTCATTCCCATACATCAGGCCTCAATTCCTGAGCCTAGATGGTGGCAGGAGAATCTTAGCATTTTTAATAGAAGCCAGTGCAGCTCTTTCCCTTAAAGTGGTGAAGAAAAATTCATGGAAGGTCTGAAGTCACTGAGGGGAACTAACTCTGGGAAGAATGGTCTGTCTTGCCTAAAGCAACATCCTAGACATCTTCGTGAGCTGGATGGAAAACAGTAAAAAACCCACAGTGCAAGAGGAAAGAGGCACTAATAAATGCATCCAAAAATGTGCTGGGGTTTTGTTATTGTTTGTTGTTTTTTTTCTCAGAGGACATAACTGCTGCTGTTGAGGCAGAGTTATGACAGGTTTTGTTAAGAAGCCAACCTAGTTTCAGAAGTATGGAGTTCTTTCAACTTACCACCCAATAATTCATGAATCAGACTCACTGACTCAATGATCTCACTGTTCTTTGTAGTCCTGCCAGACATACCTCAGAAGACTACTTAAGAGTAGCAAATAGCATGACAGATTTACAGAACTACTTGGTGAATTCTTGACACACTGAGGTAAGGAAGCAGGGCCCGCTGGGGATGACATCCATGTCACTCCAGAGCTGCTTCTGCAGCTGCAAGAGGAGCTTCTCACAGAGCTGCCTGTTGTCTTGGGGGCACTGCTCTTCACACTGGGGCAATACTGAGGGAAGATGATTATGATGAAGCCCCTCATATTTGGGGAAGGTAGTGTGTTTGCAGGCAGTGGCTTTGTATTATTTAAAGGGACTTGTCTGCAAAATATAATGAAGCAGAGAGATGAAGGAAGAGCGAAATTATCTTTGTGAAGGGTAAAAATTCTCAGCTGTGGCTCTTTCATACTGAATTTCAGATTGCAGCCCACTTAGAAGAGTCTGATTTATTCTTAGCCTTTGAAGTAATATAGGCAGTAAATTAACAGTCTTACTTCAGGGAAAGCATAGAAAGCCTCTGGAGCAAAACCACAAATGCAAGACAATGCTCCATTATGGGTGCAGTCTGCCCCTCAGGTCTGCATGGGCTTTTTCAGTCAATGTTTTCCATCCTTGACTGCAGACTGGCAACAAAGAGTTCAACTGCAGAACTTCATTTCACCCTTCAAAATCATGGGGAACGTGGGGCTGGAATAATTCATGCTGATGTTTGAGAGAAGGATAAATGCAAAGTAAAATCTACTGGATTCCAGAGTGCACAGAATCTGTGAGTTCTGTGGAACTCTGAATACAGAAATACCTGTAGTGACTGCTGAGTGTCCAGTTATGATGTGTTCACCTGCTGTGTATAACAGAGAATAAGAGGAGGTTTCTGCACATGGGCTTCCCACTGAGATGCATTTTGCTAAAAAGAATAGAGCAGATTCAGCTTTCAAAAATTAAAAGCATGGCTAGGCCCAAATCTAGGGCATGGATCTGGACAGAAAGTCTCTGCAATTCCACACCAAACCCAAAATTTAGAACTATATTGCAAAGCTCAGCAAAGTTTGGATCAAGGATTTATAGTCAAATATGGCAGGACAGTACAAGAAACACCAGTGGGAGAAACACCAGTGCTTAGGTAGGTCCTTACTCTAAAGGGGCAGAATTATTATCATACCCTTTGGGGCATTCCTGAACTTCAGTCAGGCAGCAATTGTCAGTGTACCTACACACCAAAGTGCACAGGTTCCTACCTTGGCTCTCCTCTGTGCTGCCATGTTCCCAGGAGATGCTTCAGTGACCTGAAGGAAGCAGATCATGGGCAGTACTGGACTGTGATAACGAGCAGGTGACAAGGGCAGACGAGATAATACTGTATTTGAGCTCTAGCAAATGTTCTCAAGAAAATTCTCTGCTACCAGGGGAACACCAGCTCTCTTTCTACTCTGAAGTGCCTTTGGCTTGCAGCTGTGATTTTCACCATGGCATGCACCAAGCAAATAGCTACAAGCAGACCAGTAGTACAGGCTGCACCTTTGAAGGTATTCACAGGAAGAATTCAGGGTCTCAATAAGCTTCCAAAAACATGAAACCAAGGACCTGATATGCCTGAATACATTCACTCGATGAGTTTCACTGAAGAAAGTAGTTTCTTAAAAAGCCTCAGAAATATAAACCAAGAACAGGATTAGAAATAGATCCAATGTTTTGGTCAGGCCTGCTATATAAGATCTAAGAGCAAATTCCCCTGTTTCTTCATGCCACAAAGAATAAACCCTATGTAAAACAGTACTTTCTGGTTCGAGACCATGAAAAATCAGTGCTGATATCAGTTTCTACAGCTGAGTTAATGGTTCACATGTTTAAAAGCAATAGTATAGTGGATGAAATGAGTGACTTTCACTAACAAAGAACTGTCATACAAAAGCTTACCTATTCCCTGCATCTGTAGTTATCAGAAGTGGTAAAATAGATCTGTCCTGGGAGATTGAAGAGAATGGAAGAAGCACAGGGCTAATTATTCCGGCTTTGGTCTGTGCATACTGAGGCTTTAGGCCATGGCATTCATGGAATATGATGGAATGTACTACATTGTATATGGTGAAGTATGAGCAATAGTCAATGTCTGCACTCAACATGATGATTTGGAAACACCAGTAACTGCAAAAAAGATCAGTATATAAAAAATCCAAGATCAAATTAGCAGATGAGCCATGTTTAAAAAGATGTGATAATTAACAATAGATGACATAACTAATAGTAATTATAATTGAATGCTTAACTAAGGAGAATGCATGAGGGCATTTTTGGTTATTTGAGTTTGACTGGTTTTGCACAGAAAACTGGTTTAGAATAATTCATGTTATGTCTACATATGCTGTTTAGCAAGAGTTGTTGTAGCCATTTCATTTAGAAGATGAAGAAAACATACATAGCACTCTGCATGTCAGTCACTCTGTGGCCCTGGTAGATATCATACATGATTAAAGAACATGTCTTTGCATATGAAAAAATGTATTTTCTTGAGAAGCTTATTAAGATTCATTGGATAACTAACTCACTTTTTTTCTTGCTGACATTGAGATAAGGTGGTTTTAAAGATTACTTCATCTTAAGAAAGTCAATTTTGGAAGCTGCAATTTAGTAGTAGGGTTGGCCAGAAAACAATTTTACACAAAAATGAGCTTTTGACAACTGTTTCAAAAAATCCTGCAACACTAGGTTTTCATGAAGAAGCTGTCTTTGGAGAAAATAACCAAAGTAATGAGGCACTTTAAGAATGTATGCTGGCTGATTTTTTAATTTTTCTTGCTGGCTCTTATTCCTTGTATTTGATTAAAATATTTATTGGACCAGAGAGAAAATGAAACACTAATTAAGTGTCTTTGTTTGGATCTAGGAAGCCACTGGAGCAGATAATGACAGAAAATACTTCATTAAAAATACACTTATTTTTCCAATTAATAGCTTAGCGCCAACTCAAATCGAATAGAAAATGAAATTACCAACTGCGATAATTGAAAAATTACTTAAGTATCAATAATAGAAAGTTTGACCAGAAAATTTTAAGCTTTGATTGAAAATCATTGTTAGCAACAATGACATGGAAAACAGCCTCAAATATTTATTATGTTTAATATTGTTTCATTCCTGATGTTATATACACACACATGGACATCTGGTTAATTGCTGAAGTAAAGTTCTGATTATTTAATTTTCATATATCCTATTGTATTCATGGACTCTGACATTCAAGGAGTTTAACAATTGAGGCATGCAAATGCAATCAAAATCTCCATTTGGTTTTTAAGAGACAGAGGGAGTTCTGTTAAGAATTTTAAACTGGCAAAACCTGTCTATCACATTATAATTGTCTCTAATTAATACTGCCAGAAATCTCTCAGCTATAAAAATCTTCACCAAACACTGAGTCACGCTTAAACTGGTGAAAAATCCTTCTTTTGCCCAAGAAAACACTAGAGAAAATCAGTTCCAATGTGCTCCTTAACTGATTGATGCCGGTTGTAAGTGAAGACAAACATCAGCATAGAAGAAGTAATTTTGCTGAATTGTGGAATATGATGTATTTTCCCAAATGGTCAAGAGAGATGTGAAATTTTGTAAATTGTGTTGTATGTGTATATGTATATGTATATGTATATGTATATGTATGTGTATGTGTATGTGTATGTGTATGTGTATGTGTATGTGTATGTGTATGTGTATGTGTATGTGTATGTATATGTATATGTATAGATGGAATAGAAGAAGTAAATCTTATTCTTTTAAAGATGGGACATGAGGAGCTGAGCCTATGGAATGAGCCCACATTACAGGTTGTGAGACAATTCAGCCAACCCTGAGGTGCATGAAAACAATGGTGGAAAACATAAATCATAAATCATATAAAATCACATAAATTATATAAAAAACTTTACTTTTCTAGCTTTTCAAAATACTGGTTTGGGTCTTTGGAATAGATTATATGTCTTCTGCCTATATATGCCCAGGAAGACACAGCTGCCGTCACTGAGAGACCTAGTTTGTCAAAGCAGTATTAAACCAACTGAGGGTCTGGCAGTGAAATTTCAAAATCAGCCAATTATCTCAGAAATTATCAGGTTGTGTCCAAAATGTGTGTGCCTTACACCTGTTTGTCCTAGAACATTGCACAGTGGTGGTTAACAATTGCCTTTGGTCATTGACTTCTTCAGTTAAAATTCCCTGACTATAGACTGTTCTGCTTGTAATAGGTCAAAATCCCATTTAACATTTTAATCCCAAGATTAAAATATGGCCAATATTCCACTAGGCATGGATTACTTAATAATATATTACTCTATTTCATAATATTATTACCCTTGATGACCATATCTGTCTTTCTCACTTTATTCAGTCCATGATATTTGTCTTCCCTGACAGACCAAAAAGAAACTTGAATACAGAATAGAAAATGGATTTCCTGTTAATCTCTGTTGCATTTATTGATTCTCTATTGCCAATTATGTGACAGTGGGTTTTCATCCCTTTCAAAGACATTGGTAACAATGATAGAGTTTATTCCACTACAGCTGTTTCCAACCAAAAAAAAAAAAAAAATGGAACTGTAGCATAGCTTATCTTTGAGATAAAAAGAGAGCTATCAAAAATCTCATATCTGTACAGAAAACAGGTAGGCATTACATACCCATGTAAGCCAAAACAGTGATGGATGAGTATCAAATCCATTTTCAGGAGCATGGCATAAGTTCTTTGGAGGGAACCAGACATTTCTGCATTGTTAATACTTTGGTAAAATTGTCAGCTTTTCCTCAAAGTCATGAGGGGAAGAAATTCACACTGTTAGAACCTGAAAGTAAGTTTTCTGTTTGATGTCCCTTAATTCTGGGGCCTAAGAGATCAGTAATAAATTTGTGTCTGTTCTAGCCAGTCAGGTCTTCTGCCTCTGTTCAGGTTTTCCTTTCCCAGGAATCAATGTGTGACAGAATACTCAGTATTGTTAGATTATTTGCAGATAAAAATAAGTTTCAGTTGATAACTCTGTTTGAGTACTACATGGGTAGTTCTCAGTGGTGTCTTTTCTCGGATGAGCCTGACAACTTCTAGTAGTTCTGAGCTTCTGCTTTCATCTCTAGAATATCTGCACACATGAACTACTCCCATATCCATAGTGTGATAGATGGTTACACTCAAAATACTGTCCAGAGCAGAGAGGTACACAGACTAGGGCAGAGCTAGGAATGGATTTTGAGGCCAATTAATGTTTAATTGGAGATGTTCATATGTTTCCTCATTGTAGGGCATAGCCTGGTTACTTCTTCCAAACTAAACACTGAAAATTACCTGCAGCCCTCCCCTGGCCCCCTTACCCAGAGGGGGCAGTTCTGCAGTGGGTGTGTAGGGGGCAGCCCCCAGCCCACTGCACTCCAGGCTGAAGCCAGCCCAGGAAGGCAGCAGGCATGTGGGCATCAGGCCACTGCTGTAACAGCTAAACATCAGCTAAAATTAAAAAAAGGCCTAACCAGATAAATGCAGACTGTTCTGAGAGGTTGTACAAGGCCTGTGGTGCTTTACAGCTAAAGGGTAAAACAGTATTTATGGGGTATGTATAGTGCCATCATGGTCATGAAGGTAGGTGAGAAACAGAAGTGGAGATGATAGTCTACATTCTTACAGATTTTGTCTTTCTGTGAGTTACCTCTGTTCCTACAGAGGAGCAAGCTGCTCATAAGTGTGAATAACCCAAATGTTACTTCTCAAACAATGCAATGCAAAGCTTGACATTTTTCCCTGCCTAATTGAGATTATGGCACCTACTGGGAAGGAGATCTATGGTCTTTCCTAGTTAAAACAAATTCAAGGGCAGGAGATTGAAAAAGCAATGAAATAAAAAGCAAAATCCTTGTGTTGAAAAACAAATATTTGTTGTAAATTATGAAAAGGGAGTCCTTTATAGTGCTTTTAGACTTCTCTTGCCCCATAAGTATTTTAGCCATTGATTGAAAAGGGTATGAAGAGTGAGAATTTGAAATGGGCAGGCCTAGCCCACACACCTTTGTTAAATACAAGGTAAAACTGAGCCTCTCAGACAGAAGCTGAATCAGATCCACTGAAAGAAAAGGAAGAAATGGGACTTGTACTGTGGCAACTTTTCTTCTTTCCATGTTCCCCACAAAGGCCAGCAAGGGGCTCTTACGAGAGTGCTCAAATAACAATGGATAGATACGTTGTGAGATGTGATACGTTTGAACAAAGAAGAAAGGAACATCCAAAAAGGCACTAAAGTCAAAACTGCCATTCAGAAATTTCTAACCTCAGCCTTTACAAATCTTTTTTTTTTTTTTTAAATTGTGGCCAAATTTTTATTTCAGAGAGTCATTCTTGAAGTAGTGCCCTAAAATCTTGTTAAGTAGTGGTAAGTTAAAAACACTCTTGCACTCTTGAGTAAAAATGATTACAGTACTGGCCTATGAACTCTTGAAGAAGAAAAAAAGAATTTTAAAATGTTCATCTCCAAATCTGTGTTTGAAATGGACTTTAGAAGGTTGTTGAGCATGAAGTTATCTCTGGGCCTCTGTATGTAAAGGGTAAAAAACACTGAGTAAACAAAAGCTTTTTGAATATTGCATGTTGATAGCTCCATATTCAGCATCAGAAAGTTAGTCATCATCCCTGGAGCATGCAATTCAAGTGACAAGATCAAACTTTATTACAGCAGTGTTCTTGGTGCAAAGTAAATTTTTGTAGTAGATTAAATATTCCACATATGTTTACCTAAACTTCCTTAGCAGAGACAGGCACTGGAAGGAACAAATGACAATTGCAAACATGTAGGAAATTTTAAGTAAGGTTTAGGCACAAACTGAGTAGTCTGGTTTCATTTCTTGGGCATTTAAAAAAATATGCATACTAGTATAGGTGAAGTATAATTTTAAAAATGAGTGTGAGACTCGATGCTGGGGAAAAAGTTTCAGGAGGAGTGATGTGCATTTGTGTATGTAATACACTTTTGTGTTTGTGTGTGGGCACAGAAAGGCCATCAACCTTGCAAATTAATTAAACTTAATGAGGAATCAAGGGTATGGAAATAATTAATATAGCATAAATTAATTCATGAGCTCTGTATCAACCCTGAAGCTTACAAACTAGAGCAGCCTGATGTAATCAATCCCTGTTGCAAAGTAAAAATTTCGTATAAATTACAGAAAGCCAGTAAGAGACATGCAGATTATGATGGTTCCCTGCTACTTAACAAAGGCATGATGCTCAGTTAAAGAGACCCAACACCCAAATGGCTAATGACACAAGCTGGCATCACTAAAAACTTCTCCAGCCTGCCTTGCCAGTAGAGATGCACACACTCCAAGACCGAGTCCTTTGTTCCTAGATCTTACCATAGGACAGCTGGCTCCAGTGAGGGGCCACCTAGTCATTATGCACAGGAATGAGGTTATAGGACCCAGGGAAGTGCTCAGAACTGGGAGCTCTTATGAAAAGGGCATGTGGCATCTTCTCAGGGTGTTAGTTTTGTTTACTGCTGATGGAGTTCCAGCTGTGAGATGTGAATTTCTGCTGAGGGAACCCTAGACATCTTTCCTGAACTGGGAACTTAGGGTAAGCAGCACTTTAGCTATCTGCCTGTCCTCTGGATCCTTGCAGGTCTTCAGCAGGAGCAAGATGCACAAAGACTGTGGGTATAAAACTGCTCTGAGTCCTGAGATTGCCCCACCTCCTTCTGCATTTCTAACTTAGAGCTCTACATGCCCAGCGGGACTGTCCAGACGTGATTCTTCTCTTGCTACCCTCAGGAGGCTGGGAAGAAGCCAGGAAGATTCTCAGATATTTTATTGTCCCTGTGGGACAGCCATGTCCCAAAATACAATAGCATAATTCATCAATGCCACTATTCTCAGGCCTGTAAAATACTTGGATTGCTTTCCATTGAAAATGTGATCAGGCATACACGCATGGAGCTTGTTAATAACAAGAAGGAAAGTAAAATAAAATAGGCACTGTATTTTGCTCACTTTTAAGGAATATACACCATTACATTCTAAGATAAAGTGCAAATTTTATTTTGAAACCTATTATTGAACAGTGTACCATACAGATTTCTGCTATAAAATGTTAGGTTTTCTAAAGAGCTGGTTTAAAAATTATTCATAGTATTCAGATTCCACTGTTATGCTTTATGCAATCTGTAATGCATTCCCATCTCTCAATACTATTTACAATATTTAACTAAGAAAATCTATGGCTATCCTCTTTGAAGCTTACTGAGACCTTTTAACACCTAGTTATAATTGCATTTTCCATGCAATTTCCCTGAAATTTCATTTCCAGTGTACTGCTAAATAAAATTAGGTATTTAGCCCTGCTTCAAAGACTTAATCTGAGAGTAAGTTAAAAGAAAAAAAAAATAGTAAAACAAAGCTTTGGTATTCCCTTATTCTCTCTCTTACATAGATACTTTTTTAATTGAACTAATTAGGCAAAGCTGATAATATAAACACATTTCAGCACCTGGACTTATTTTTATTTTATTCCCGTTTTCCCCACTTGTTAATTCTGGGACATAGGAGTTAAATCATGATTAAGCAAAGTCTGCCTGTGTTTGGTTTTGCAAGCCAAAATTTTCATACTGAAGGCAGATGAGATTCTTGGAAATACTGGTGTACAGTGCAAGTAGGTATCCTATATATTTTGAAATTTGATCCCATAAGGAAGGGAAAGAGCAGGTGGCACAGAATGGAATTCATGATACCACTTATAGCAAGCATGAAATAAGATCCCTTGGATACAGTTATTAGCACCTGTCTGTCACCTTGTGGGTCTCTGAAAGTGGATCTGTTTTTTCTTAGACCTATTACTCATTGTAAACTGCTTTAGGCACAGTTACTAAAAGACAAATGTTGATATCCAGCAATTAAATTGATATGGAGACCCAGCAGCTTCATACTCAACAAGTATTTTGTAAGACCACAGACTTCATGGTAGTGAGTTATGGGTCTCTGTTGTATGATAACTATTAAAAATACAGTAAGAATTTTCAGCTTAGAATCCTGGAGTTCTGAGTTATGTCCTCAGTCTCTCAGTCCCTACAAAAGTGACTTGGTCTTATATTTTCACTGGATGTCACTTTGCATTCTGCAAAGACAGCCAGACTAGGTCTAATTAACTGGTCTGTACAGAGATATCTGCCAAGTTCTGCACCACCACCACCTTTTTTATTTTTTTGCCAATTTCTGCAATGATGATAGTTCCTTCCTTTTCCTACTTATTTAGAAACTTTTTCACATAGTCACAATACAAAATCTCTCATTTCATAAGTGATTTCCCTGGCAAAGAAATTAAATTTTGTGGTGTATGTCACTAATCTGCTTAATTAAATTTAGCAAGATGGAATCCCAGGGTACCTCAAAGTCATCAAAAGTTATGCTGTTATAGCACTGTCCTGCCTCAGAGCTCATATCAGTAGGGAGTGATCAGGAAACTAATTTATCTGAGCAATGATTCTCTTCAGTTTTGTCTTGTGGAGGTCCATGATACTTCTATGATATATTTTTGAGAACAAATAGTCTGGCTGACAGATAACCAAGTCAGCTAAGTCAGCCTCTCAAGGTATCAAAAAAACCTGGAAGTGAAGGATTCATGTAGAGATTATTTAATGGAAAATGAACTACCTGCTGTGAATAAGTTTCTCATTGATGAACCTCCACAGAGTAAGTCATGCCTGAAGGACTGAGTGCTAACACTGGCTTTGTTTGAGCTCAGATATAATATTGCCTTAAGGAAATGACAACCTAGATATTAACAATAACTAAGGATTTTTAATGGAGCTGGTAGCTGCTTCAGAGCAGAAATCTGGTTTAGGTGATAGAGGAGCATAGATGGTGCTGCTAGTCAGTTGTATACAAACAAAGTTTAAGAAAAAATTGATTTTCTGATAGATATGTGGGAGATCTATAACAGCTCAGTGCTGGAAAAAAGGGTTGCTATCCTTGAAACAACATATTGTATTCTTTAGGAGGTTAAAAAATAGCAAACATAGGCTATGGATAGCTTTACTCAACAGTTATTCAAAACTAATAGAAAATTTAATCTCTGCTCTTCTCAATTTACTTTAACAATGGAATCCAAGAAGACTTCAATTTTTCCTCAGTGAAGAAATTACATTACATGTATCTTCTTCCTGTTATCAATTTCTTAACAATTGGGCTGAGAGAGGTAACACACATCCTTGAGGACTAGGATATTTGTAGAGCCCCTTTGTTCTGAAAGGATCTTGTCAAACAATTGTTTCAGCAGTAGAATATGTTCACAGCTATTCCATAGAATGTGTTCTGCTACCAGAAAGCTGAACACAGCCTCTGAGTGCTCCTGCTTCAGCATTATTGTCTGGAAAAATAAACTTGTATTGAGTTTTCAGTGTATTGAACCAAAGACTTCTGACAGACCACAAGAATGAGGGTTTAGTCAGCAGAGATGTCAAACAGTCCTGTATTAATTGTACATATCAGATTTGTGGAGTTCAGTACTTATGATACTCTGACTGCCTGATTACTTATACACTGTGCTGATTGGCAACAATACACAAAACACCTTCTAGGCCATAGTAATGTATTTATTTAAGTATTTATACTCCTGATGCCCCAGGTTCAGGGCTTGTCCACCAATGGCTTGCCTAAATTAAATAACATTTCAATTTGGCTGGTATGAAGAGCCTGGAAAGTAGCCCTGATGACAGCCACAGAGCACTTGCAACACAGTCTTACTGATAGAATATACATAAAAGATGGCATAATAAGAGCTCCAAAGATAATTTACACACGCACATAAACCAGAATTTAAACAGTTCTTGATAAAAGAGTACTTAATTTAATTTATCATCAGTGTATGTGATTTCCTAGGGATTCAAAAAGTTGACTTCTACCGTTATTTTATCTAGCAAGAAAGGTGATCATACCTCTCACTTTAAATCTCATTAAATGAGTTCAGATTAACATCTTATTACAGCAAATTAAAACTGAACCAGAAATCCAGGTGTGAGCCTGAATAAGCAGGGTGCTCATGAACCTGAGAAGTCATCAAATCTTGTCTGGCATGGTCATAGAGAACAACAGGATGAGAAGATTCCCAGGTGAGCCAGCAGTCACAGGCAACAACCTGTGGCAATGTTGCACCAAAACCTGATAACATAAATGCATAGAGAGCTGGACTTTATTTGGAACTAGAGTGTGACAAAGCATCTGTGTAAGAGCAAATGAGTAACCAGAGTGCAGGACCCTGTTTTGGAAGACAGAAAGTTTTTTAGCATAGGACTTGTTTTGTTCACAAATCTAGGAACCACCAAAGTTTTGTCTCTCAGCTGATTGGTTTATATCAGTTGGGGAAAAATTATGATAATATGATTTAGTTTAATATAAAGGCTGTTTTCACTGTGGAACATCATAGAGTCATAAAGTTGTTTGGGGTTGAAGGGACTTTTAATTGTCCAGTCCCACGAAATTATCAACGACATCTTTCAGGTATTTCAGGCTGCTCAGAACCCTGTCCAACATGACCTTGACTGTTCAGGGATGAAGCATCTACAGTTTCTCTGGGACATCACTTCCAGGGCTTCATCAACTTCATTGTGAAAACATTTCTTCATTTCATGCACTGGGAATCACCACTCTTCCAGTTCAAACCTTGTTTGATTGCTACAGGCACCTGACCCCCTCTTTCTTGTAAGCTCCCTATAAGTATTGAAAAGAGGAAATAAGTTCTCCCCAGAATACAGAATATAGCCTTTGCCTTTCTGTCTCTAATGACCCAACAAAATATGAAGAGTTAGTGGAATCTTGAGTGCCACATTAAGTAAATTTTGCAGGTATGAGTACCTGAAGATCAAGAGCTGGCAAAACCCATTAAATCAGTGCAACTCATTCTGCAAGGCTGCTACTCTGGAAAATCCTACTGATCTAGTAAGATTTTGGTTGTGCAGTGCAACAAGTGACAACTGTTTGCCAACAGACTCCTCTGAGCAGGCTGGTAATGGTCATGCTCTATTCCTCCTACTCTTGTTACCAGGAATCACCAAGGATATAGGAACTGGCTTCCAGCAGTCCCTGTCCTGCCTGCCCACATGACAAGAAACTGAACATTAATCATACAAAGCTTTTGTCAATTCATAGGAAAGGACTGACATTGTCATGAATCACAGAACCATTTGGGTTGCCATGTGGTGAAACATGCAGGCAATCCCTGCATTATGACGGGATGTTCTTCTGTGTGAATTCAAACATATCATATTTTTCTGTCATGCTTTGTAATTTTAATGCTCTTATCTTTGAAACTTTTGGAGGAAAAACAACCAAAATTTTTTTCCTCTTCTCTATTCAATGTGTTGCTGCTGTCTAATCAGCTTGAGATTATTTCCTCTGATCCACTTCCTCCCTCATGCATCTGAGTCTTCCTTGTGCAGCTGCAAGTGCCAAAGAGGAGCCTTTTCCAATGTAAAGCACAGCTATGGAAATGTGGGGAAGGCATGTGCTACTTGTAGTCAGTCACTCCTGCATAAATGCTAACAATGCAACACAAGTTCTCAGCTTTGAGGAAAGTGAGTACAGTTCTTATATTTTTTCTCAAATACATCAGCTACTTAATTCTCAGGACTACAAAGTAACAGTGAATATGGATTAAGCTTTTGAGGGAGGAATTACAAATTGCATAAATACAGCATGAGCTGTATTGAAAGAGCCACCAAATAAACTGTAAAAAGGAATATTCAGGATGGAAAAACATCTTGTGATGACCACAATAGTGAATGAACTGGGATAGACAGCACAAAAACATCTCCCTCATTTGAAGTTGGAGAACAGATCTTCCTTGGGAAGAGGTCAGGGAGATAGTCTTGAGGAATGACCTAGATTTAGCTGTTGAGCTGCTATGAGGAATGGGACAGACTAGAAGATCTCTTGAGATTCCTTGCAGTCCTGTGACCCTCTAATCCCTCCTTTCTCAGAATTTAGTAATTAATAAAATCATTACTACTGCTTACTTGACCTTGGAGGTGTCCTTTCACATTTGTTTGTTCACGCATGGGCTGGTCACATACATCCCTGTAGCAATTATAAGAGTAATTGTGCTTGTAATAGCCTCAAGGGAAGATTGATTGTAGCTTGTGTGAGTGGAGGTTAGCAAACTGGCTGAGACTCCAGCCCATTCTTCTGCCATCCAAAGCTTTTATTTTGATGTATTGTAATCTGTTTTATATAAATCCATTACTCTCATGCTCTAAACCAGGGGCTTCAGCTCAGTCCCCTCCTTGATGTGCTACAATACAACTCAAAAGAAAGGATTAAGCAGATAGTTTAAATATGTTCTTTGTCTCTTAATTAAAAGGCAGGTGGTCTCCCAAAACCAGAAGTAAATCAGCCCTGCAGTATATTTAAGCCAAGCCTAAAGCAAGCCTGCTGTCTGCAAAAGCTTTAACAGATTGCCTGTATTATCCTCAGCTGTAAGCACAGAGCCTGTTCTCTGCTAGTGCAGTCTGATCCTTTCATGCTGGGTTTTTATCTGTTTGGCTTTTCATTTTGTAAAACACCAAATTTCAGCTTATATCACTACTCAAAAATGGTCTTTTGTGTGACTGGAGTGAATCATGTTATAATCTGTCATGGGCTGCCTGTAACCTCAAATCTTGTTTTGGAGCTTCCAGTTGCTCCTTCTCAGAAGCTGGTGATGGGTACCTGATGGTTGTACTTAACAGCAGGTGCTCTAAGGTTTTGAAGAGTTAAGTGACCTTAACTTTTTATTTGCTCATAATCATGTTCAAAATTTATAAATCTTGAAATAGAGATTCAACAGTTATGGCAGAAGAAGAGTTGCTCAGAGGAATATTCACTTTGAAAGAAAAATGCCTGTGTTGGTTTGCTACATGTTCTAAAGTGTGGCACTAATTCAAACAATACAATCACATAGAGGATAAGATCGACAATTCTGCTTTTATTTCACATAATTCATGGTCTCTCTCTGAAAATAACTGATCAGTTTAAAAAACCCAACAAACAATCTCACAGTATTTTTAAAGCTTAAAGCCTGCTTTGTACCTTCTCCTCTGTATCTTCTGAAATCTATTTGTAGTTTGTCTGCCCTTCACTTTTATTTTGGCTAGCACACTTTGTTTCTTATGCTTTTAAACAGATTGTTGTGAGTACAAATATGCAAACTGATTACTGGAAAAGAGACTGATTTTGCTATGGAAACAAATAGTGTCTCTTTGTTCCATGGAAAACTAATGTAGAATAATTCACCTTTCAGAATAGACTAAGAAACATGCTGAGCATATTGAAAGATTCATCTAAACCTCAGAAGCTGTAGTGCAAAGATTTTAAAGTAGATGTATTAAATTATTTTTTAAAATCTACTATAGAAACATTTTTAAGAAGAGTCATCAAACATAGGACCAAATCTTACAAAGATAAAGCATCAGACTGAAACTCCAGGAAGCAGGGCTTAGCAAAATCTCTCTTGATTACTTTTATACAGTCTTGGGAATCCAGAGAGGTCCCATCTGACTGGAAGCTGGGGAACATTGTTCCAATTTTCAAGAAGGGCAAGAAGGAGGACCCCAGAAACTACAGGCCTGTCAGTCTCACATCAGTGGCTGCTAAAGTTATACAGGAGATTATTCTGGGAGGTATTGAAAAACACCTGGGAGACAATGCAGTCATTGGTCACAGCCAGCACAGCTTCATGAGAGGAAAGTCCTTCTTATCAAACCTGATTTTTATTTAATAACAATGTAACTGGTCTAGTTGATCAGGAAACCCATCAAGTTGAATAGTTGGTGTAACCTTTTGGGATTTCAGTAAAGCTTTCAACACCATCTCTCACAGGAAAGGGAGCTGAGGGTTCTGGTCCATGGCAAGTTGACCATGAGCCAGCAGTGCCCTGGAGCCAGGAGAGCCAACCCTGTCCTGGGGGCATCAGGCACAGCATCACAGCCAGGCAAGGGAGGGGATTGTCCTGCTCTGCTCTGAGCTGGGGCAGCCTCACCTCCAGTGCTGGGGCAGGTTTGGGTAACACAACATGAAAAAAGACATTAAACTGCCGGAGAATGCTGAGAGGATGGCAACAAAGATGGTGCAGGGCCTTGAGGCAAAGCATATGAGCAACAGCCTGGGACACTCGGTCTGTTCAGCCTGGAGGAGACTGAGGGGAGATCCCATTGCCGTCACAACTTCCTCATGAGAGGAAGAGGAGGGGCAGGCACTGATCCCTGGTGATCACTGACAGGACCTGAGGGAAGGGCCTGAAGCTGAGTCAGGAGAGGTTCAAATTGAATATTAGTAAAAGATTTTTCACCCAGAGGGTGTTTGGGCACTGGAACAGGCTCCCCAGGGAAGTGGTCACAGCACTGAGCCTGACAGAGTTCAAGAAGTGTCTGGACAATTCTCTCAGAACATGGTGTGACTCTGGGGATGGTGCTGTGCAGTGCCTGGAGTCGGACTCAATGATCCCTTGGGGTCCCTTCCAACTCAGCTTACTCTGTGATTCTGTGAAATGAGGCATAAGTAGCAGATATTTATGGCCAAAATGGAAATAATAATAAATCTTTGGGTTTTTGCTTTCTGCTACTGGAACTACAAAAAGTCTGTAACAGTTTATTTTTCCTTTAGTATTTAGTCTTGTGTTTATTTTTCCTGTAGTGTTTCCCAGTTCTCTACATTTTTGCTTCTTGGCATGTCTAGACATGCCTCAGCATTAACACATCTGAACAATTCAGAATGTAGCTAACACAAAGACTAATGTTCCTCTAAAAGTCTTAGGACTTGCTAAAGTAGATGCAGTCTGAGATTTGTTAATATGCAAGAGAGGGTTTCTTGCATTTGATTTTTTTTTTTCTTGTAAATACAGGAGGAGATAAAAAACTTCTCCCTTCATCCTTTTTTTTTTTTTTTTTTTTTTTTTTTTTTTTTTTTTTTTTATTTTCAGGGGAAGTGTGGGAGACCCAGGCCCATTTTATTCTTGTACATAGCATGGTGTTCAAGGGATTCTACTGCTCATTGCATGCCCCCTAAAGATTAGCCAGAGCAGACTGGAAAACAGCCCTTGCTGGAACCATCCCATTTTGGAGAAACATTCCAAATTTCTTGGCCAAAGTAATGAAATCTCTAACATTTATTACTCACAGGAGAAGAGGACCTGGTCTCTAGTCTGTGTTTCATTGGCAGTACTTTATTCTGTGAAAGATCATAAATTACTTCTATTAAAAGGACTGCAAGTGACTACTTTCTTTTCCCAGTGAGTTTCCTAAATACACGATACAAGATGTTCCTGTTGGCTCTGGATCAGTTCAGTGTGTACAAGTTCATGGTGAACTAGTAACAACAGAAAATGAACACTCTCCTGACCAACCCTGCCCCCTTCTTTACACCACACAGATACACTAAACCTGACAGAAATAGGAGTGTGAGATTGCAAAGAGGAAGGAAATCAGATTGGCTTCCCCATGTATGCATGACTGAAATGAGAGAGGGTAGGGGAGAGTGGTCAGGACAATAGTAGCTTGTCATCTTCCAACTACCTCTTTCTAAAATAAAGTAAAAAAGAGTAGTCCCTGTTTATTTCAAGCTTGTGTGGCCTATTTTAAGGGGCCATGGTATAGTGGTTGAGACTGATGATCCTGAGTTAGTCATCAAGGACATGGAGTAGAATTCAAGTAATGATGTTATTTGTTAGTATTTCCTAGTTGACTGCTACTGGGATGCAGTCTCTGAAACTTGAGCTACCCTGGGATGGCCATTTCTCCCTTCTCACTGCTTAAGCAACACATGTGAGTACTGACTGCTCCACTGCCAGCCAATTGCAATGATGTCCTTTGATTGCAGTCTTTAAATCTGAACTAGGAAAGAAGTTCTGTTCACAGATATCCATATTCTCCTGGAGAAGGATATGACATCAGTGAATGTGGAAAACAAACAAACAAGCAAACAAATTTTTCTGCTATTCCTTCATTCCCGTTCCTTGACTTGATTTAAAAACAAATTCACACACAGGTTACAAATGGATCAGAAATTTCAATCAGCAATTGTTTAAGCTAAACCTCTGGGTTACTGTCAGTATAAGCATGTTGGTGTTCTCTGGTGGTGTATAAAATTTTGTGCTATTGGGGGCAAACGTGGATTATGGTGGTGTTAATCTAAATATGAAGGAAGACCCTCAAATCACAATTCACACAGCTATGAATGCATGTCCATCATCTAGGATCTACCTCCTGTGTTATTTATGATCACTGGTAGACAAAATTCTGATATGACACAAAGTTCAAAATTATGTGGCAAAGTTGTTTGACATCACATTTTTGAAGTGAGTACAAAGTGCTCTGTTTCAGTACTAATAGCTGGACCAAAAGGCTATTAAACAGGCACTCATAGTAAAACTGTCCTGTAGTTACAAGCACTCTTTCATGTAATCAAGCTGCTCGCGGCTGAGCCTCCTGAATGTGCCACTTGGATTTAGGCTTAAACTGAAGAGGCAGATGCAATTTGCAATTTGCAAGTAGCCTATTTCTAAATTCTTAGTAAGATCTCAAAGGCAGAAATCCTTCATCCAGTTCCCAGCTTTTTTAAATGGGAATACTAACCATAAGAGGAAAATGCAAGATGTGACATTCTGACTTCAGTGGGGCTGTTTAAGGAATAACAGCAATCAGCTCTTTTTCCTTAGCTTAAATACTACAATTATTGTTTTCAATGGGTCAAAAATCCTTAGGATCATTTCAGCAAATCTACCTTAGAGAGAGATATTCCATGTGAATATATGCTGACAAAAGCAAGGAGGTGTTAATAATCCTGGAGGGAAAGCAAACAGACAAATGAAGCCCCTAAAACCATGGAATACAACAGCAGAGAAATTGAACAGAAATAGCATTAATGCTGATAAACAAGCTGAGAAGGAAGGCAAGTCTTACTAAACACATCTTATTTATTCTTTTACACAAGTGCAACTGTTATTCAATAGAAAGTTGATTTTCAAGCACAGGAAGCCATTCAGTTTGGGGTGATTATCCAAAGAAACAGATCCCAAAGAAAGTACTGCTCCACCACTCCTTAAAATTCAACCAGTATGAACTCTAGCCTCTAAGAATTTGCATTCAGATAATTGTTTTGATGGCAGTTTCTCAAAAATAAATTTTTTTCATTTCATCATCTGGTACTTGACCTCAAGATTCATTTCTCCTCAGAAACTAAAGTATCACACTTGTCATGTTAGTCTTTCAGTGACTGTGTCAAGCATATGGGTATGAGATTGGATAAAAATTGACATTTTGCTAACCTATTTGTTAGGCAGTCACCAAAAATTGTACTAAATTTTTAATGTTTTTCTGCCTCTCTCTTCTTCCTGTTTTTTACCTTTCCTTATTCTGGTTTTCTTTTGTCACAATCTATGCTTCTCTTGTTCCTTTGTGCTCAGTTTTGTATTTTTCTTTTTTCCTTCTTTTCTGTTGCTCTCCCTTCACCTCTCTTTCTGCTCTGTTGTGCCTCATTTTTTATTCAGGCAGATTCCATTGCTATAATACAATCCAAAAATTTGCAACTGGTTAAGAACTTTATGAATATTTCAGTGTTACACCCAAACCTTGAAATATATTACTGGAGAAGAATAAGACAGATTTCAACCAAATAACTTTTAAAAAGCACTGCTGTGGAAACTGAAATTGTAGATCAGCATGAACTCATAATTACCAGTTACAAACAGATAAAATAAGACAGATAGGAAGAGTTCAAACAGAAACTTTTTAAAATGTCTTATATAACTGCTGGATTTTCTGGTGGCTGCACAAGAATTACACCTCACAGTGACTAAGAAAAAAAACCCAATGGCACTGCTGGGACACAAGGGTGAACATACAAATTGTGACTAGTGCAAAGAGCTGATTTTCATGCAATTCAAATTACATGACACTAAAATGCTTTTGTTTTGCTTGAAGACCATGTCAGTGTCATTGCTGTTGGCATCTCTCTGGGGTGAGTCCCAGAGTGCACAGTGAAGTCACAATTCCCCATTTCATTTCATGGGCCAGGTAGCAAGGAGTAGTTTTCCTTGGCTTTTCAAGTTTAGCACAAATCAATCTTAAAAATTCTGGGACTGGTGGAGAACCAGGGAGAGATTCTCAGCATGAAGGCTGCTCCCAAGGCAAGGAGTGAGCACCTAGGTGGAGTCTTGCTGTTGGTTTCTTCAGTGCAGTCCCATCTGTGAGCTGGATGTGAGTGCAGCTGGCTGAACTCCCAGAACAAAGGAAGCTCTCAGGGCCCTGACACTTCACTGGAAATTGAGACATCTTTATAGGCAGTTATAAAGCATGCCCAAATTTATACAGCACACCAATGTCAAAGAAAGTGTAAGACTTTGTATTAGGAAGCTAAAGAGCAGCATTTATATAGTGACTGAATTTTCATTAACTACAGGCTCTACCAGTTGTGAACTGAACCTGAGAATATAGGACTAACTATCCCATTCATCCCAGCCATTTTCAATAGAAACATATTCTATTCAATAAAATAGAATTTGCAAGACTGCAAATTGTCTTCTTATAAGTGTGAGTTGTTAAGCATTCTAAGAGTGATTCCATTCAGCAGTCACTTACAAGGGAACATTTGTATTGGTTCCCACAGGAGGGATTTCAGGAGCAGGTCACCAGGATGTACAATCTGTACAGCTTAAAGACATCATTTATGTCAATGATGCAGTTGTCATATATAACTGCACACTACAAAAATACTTGGTGGAACTTATCATCATAGTGAAAAACACTCTCAGTTAGGAAAACACTCTGACTTTGGGCTTCTGACTCCCATGAATTATCATTTGCATCTAGTAGTTGAAGGAAACCTTATTCATACTGTCAAGATTAGTCCTTTCATCTGAATCTCTGATTAGCCCAATTGTCTATAGAATGTGGGTAGTTTCAAAAATTGCATAGATTGCAGTAGACTGAGAGTAAGCACACAGAAATATATTGTAGAAAAAAAACCCATCCACAGTCTTTCAGTAAAAAACAAGCACCAAAAAAATTAAAATGCAAGATTCTGGGAGATGGCTGCATATTATAGCTGACATTACTGCTGCCCAAGGAAATTTCTGGATGAATTAAGTAGGATCTATTCCTTTATAACTAATTTCATCATCATTGTAAAACTTTTTTCATTTTTTCCTGCTGCCTCTGGGAAGTGTAGCTTGCAGAGTAAAACAGTGAGCTCCAGAAAAGAAATAAGGGTTAAGAATTTCTTGGAAAAGAGAGAACAAAGAGCTTAGGGGTTGTTTTTAAGCCTGCAGATGACACAAAATGTGGAGAGGGAGGAGATAAAGAAAAATGGGTGACAGCCAAGGAGCAAGAGGAAATTGCTTTCTTTCCTGTTTCCCATTAACCTGACTCACTGGAAATGCCCCTAGACTAAGCTACATGCTTGTGCAGTGTTCCACAAACAAGAAGTCAGTATCTTGTCCTTGAAACAAAGACGTTCAAAAGCACAGCCAGACACTGAAAACACAGTGATAACATCTAATCATTGAGGTGTCTGCTAGATTTCAAGGTGGGAAGTGAAAATAATTATGGCATATGAACAAGCCTAATTCTGTGTGCAAAGGGATGCTAATTTTGCTAATTTGACATAACTTAGGAACCACATTAGGAGGTAGTGAGATAAAACAAGCAGCTAGATAGCCTGCTGAAGAACATAGTTTACTTCTGCAGAAGGTTACTTTTGTAATGCTGATGCAAAAAAACCACAGGAGACTTTTAGGCTGGAAGTGACCTCCAGAGACCATGAATCTGACTGTCACCAAGCAAGCTGACCTCCTAAGTTACATCAGCTTGTTTGGGACCTTGCCCTGCTCATTCTTGAAAACTTCTGAGGGCAGATTCCATCAACTTTCTGGTCAGTCTGGCCCAGTGCTTAACCACATTCATCATTACATTTTCTTCATTTCTATACTGCTTCTTTTGTCTACACCTACATACACATTCCCATCTTCTCTGTCCTGACAGGGGTTTCTGCCATCCATTATGCCAAATACAGACAGGGCAAGGTGTATATTCAAGTGCTGAGGAAATGAAAACTGTAGGAGAGGGCAGCTAGAGGATATCTCCCCTCCTGTGAGACCCCACCTGGAGTGCTGTGTCCAGACCTCAGGCCCCCAACACGAGGACATGGAACTGGTGGAGCAAGTCCAGAGGAGGGCCATGAGGATATCAGAGAGCTGGAGAACTCTCCTGTCAGCACAGGCTGAGAGAGCTGGGGCTCTGCAGCCCAGAGAAGGGAAGGCACAGGGGAGACCTTAGAACATCTCCCAGTATCTAAATGTGGCCAGCAAGAAAGCTGGAGAGGGACTTTTTACAGGGACATGCAGTGTTAGGAAAATGGGCAATGGCTTCAAGCTGAAAGAGGGTAGGTTTAGATTAGTAACTGGGAAGAAATTCTTTACTCTGGGGGGCGAGGCACAGAGGAGCTGTGAATGCCCTGAAGTGTTCAAGGCCAGGATGGATGGGACTCTGAGTAACCTGATCTAGTGAAAGTGTCCCTGTGAACTTAAAGGTGCCTTCCAACCCAAACCATCCTATGACTCTATGATTCTGTGACATCTTCTTACCAGCTATTGCTTTTGCAAGCTCTAAAATAGTAATCTTCTCCATGCACAAGAATATTGTAGGCCATGTAAAGCTGATTGCTTAAAGTATCACTGAATGTATTAAGAACAGCTGAGCTGGATTGTAAAAATCACCACATTAAACCAGGTCTCTAGCAGCCATATTTATAACTATGCATACATTTTAACATTTAAAGATTGGCAAAATTATGATTTCTCTACCATTTTAATATAACAAAACTGCTTTCTATACAAGAAGAAAGAGTTTATGAATACGAAATATGAAAGATTTGCAATTATTAAGGGAAATGATCTTCTAATATTATAAGTGGAAAAGCTGAAATTTCTCAGAAAGGCAGGATAAGATGTATTCTGTTTCCTCATTTTATCTAAAAATTGAAATTATTTTACTCTGAAATAATCCTTTGTTTGTCACACGTCTATAGCTAATGAAGGGACAACTGCATGAATTTAGCCCACATGTGTCAAATAGAATGAGAGGGGGAACTTTTAAACATGTTCAATTTCTCCACAGTCAGCAGCACCATCTTTTTTACTATAGTGTGTTTTCCTTTTTCCCTTCCCCCCAAAATCTGCTGTCCCTTTTCCCTATCCAAATAACCAGAAAAAGGCTTTTTTACATAGTGTTGTATGGACTGACAGGCTCACTTGCCTGCAAAACCTGCACAGATACAAGATCCTGCATATGCTCTTCCTGGAGCAGCAGGAAATGGAAAACAGGTAAGTGTTTCGACATGCTGATGGTCTGGAAGGTGTGACCTGGCCATTCAGAAATATGCTTACTCCAATTGGCCAGCCAGCTGAATCACAATTCTCAGCTGATGCTGAGCCAAACAATGTAAATAATCTGCCATGCTAAGGTATTGCTCACTGAGCTGTACTCTGCACGTGGATCCTACATCCATGCAGAAATTATTCCATCAGCTGTCTGATAAAGCTGAAATCACAGCACCCTCCTGACTTTCTTCCTTTTAGAAATGGAACATTTATTTTTTAAGACATTATTGGGTTTATTTATTTTCTTTCAGGCAAATATAAGCAAAGTTTATCCAGAGTTGGAGGCAGACTGATGCAATAAAAACGGTACTGAGGGATTAGCATAAGGGTATCTCTATGTTAATCACTGCAGTGATTGTCACTCTTGCAGACATATGTGTACCGTATTTTCACAGGAACATTTCTCCAAGGATTTACTGCTGTCACTGGCATAATAATACACTACAGCTCCTTATAAACAGCATATGGCCAAGGTGAAAGGAGCACTGCTTTTAATGAGCACCTTGTCTTCCTTTATTTACTAGATTGGAAAATCTAATATCAGCATCTTCTAGAGGAGGGAATACTTTCAGCAAAAATGTTGCTTTCAGACTAGTTATCATGCAGATAAATTGCTTTGCCATTACTCCCAGCTCATTATACCTACATTGCTTCTGTTTGGGAAGTGTCTAGCCTCTGACCAGATCAAAATGAAATCAGAGGCAGATCTTTCAAGACCATGTGTATTTGCAGCTGACTGAGCTGCAAGGTTTACTAAAACTCTCTTGGCTACCTCAGTTGACTGTGGTTTGGAATCCCATGCTACAGCATCCTTTGGAATACATACATCACATGTAAAACCAAGAAGTGGGTGGTGACCTCAGCCAGCATTTGCTCCAGAATATATGCAGATTAATTCTTCATTTTAGACAGATGGATAGTGCTGAAAATTCAGGAAGAAATTCTCATAAGAAGAGAACATTAAAGGCAATGGTAAAATGAGCAGAAAATTAAAACTTGCCAATAATGTTTTGAGTTGGTTGTTTGAAGAATTTCAGATTTTTTAGATGGTACATAAATGCAGGGCCATGAGGGCACTAATAGGCTTAAATTGCTTTGACCAGCCTCACTTGGGATCTTCACCCACATAAGATCTGCACATTGGTCTTGGAATTCCATTTAAACTCAGGCTTAGGCCCTCAGCTCTAGACTGAGCTGTGATGCTTTTGTAGGTTAAAAATGTGGCTTAAATTACTAATGCTTTACAGGCTGCAGATACTACAGATATTGCAGATACTTTGTTGTGGATGACTAGCTGAAATCGAACTTTTGAATTTTCTGTCAAGGAATCTGCTAGCAAAAACCAATACTGGGTTGCTGTAAATTTTGGTAAAAATTGAACTAAACCTGATGCCCGTAAAAGCTGACCTGGAGCAGAGACTAGGCAGAGCAAAAGGAATAAAGTAAGTGTTTATTGAAAGGACACACCTTGGGCAGTGCAAGAGCCCAAGGGGCTACACCCAAATCAAATCCAAGGTGGATCTCAGTCAAAGTGTAAAAGTTTTTACACTTTTATAAGTTTTGGTTCATCTACATATTTGGGTCAATTGTCCCATCACAGCCCCAGGCTATGAAGTCTCAGCCCCCTGGCTTGCCCCCTTTCCCTGGCTGTTGTTTGTGCTTTTTGGGCACCAGTTGTCCTTGATTCTCTAGCCGGGAAGGGATTGCTTTGTCACCACCCTGTGAAGAGAACTTACTAACGCCTAACATGAGGTTTCAGAGTTACACACCAGGCAGCAGAGATTCTGAAAAATATAAAAGCTAAAACTCAAGGCATCAAAACAAAGCAGCAAATTCTGAATCTGTTGATTAATGAAAGAACACAAGACAAAACCACCTGTGCATAGACTGCATAGGTGTTGGTGAACAAAGCTCTGCAAGGGAAGCCAACAAATATGTACTCATCAAGTAGAGTAAGAGACCTATTCTCTCATCTTTTGAGTTTTTTTTCTTCTTAAATAACTCCTGGATCTGATATGGCTGTTGTGTACACTGCTTTGTCTCTGATACCTGTAGTTGTAAGTATCTTATTCACTGTTTCTGGCTCTTTCTCTGAATTAATTCCAGACCTATTAATTTGTGTTCTGCCCTGCCTCCTTTTCCCTGGATGCACCTCCTCAAACTGAGGAGGAGGATGAGTCAGTGCACCTCATGAATCACTCTGCTGTGGTGGCACCCTGCTATGACCCCTCCTGCTCAGGTGTGGGGGGACTGTAACCTCACTGGGGAGCAGAACCCCACCTGCACCACCACCACCCTCTGGCACTGCTCACCCTCCCTGCTCTGCCTGTTTCCTGGTGGTATCTCAGAACAACAAACCTACCTACACTTCTGGAGACAATGAATGTTGGCTAAACTTCCTGTGCCCCGAGAAAAAGCTTTCCTGCCAATTCTAGGCACAGTGCAGCCCACAGAAAGCCTGATATATTTTTGAGTATTTGCTTTGTTTTCACCTTTTTCTGGGGAAGTCATGGGATAGGGCTTTGGATTTGGGAAGAAATCAAAGGAGAAAAGAAAAAAGGAGTTAAAACCAAGAGGGAATGGATATGAGAGAGTGGAGCATTCAGAGCTGCCTGCTTGGTCCTCAGGGGAAGGAGCAATTCTTTGCTCTGGTCTGCCAGGACAGCAGGGATTAGGAGAAAGAGTCACCAGGAACACTTTGAAATGAGAAATGGAACAAAACAAATTGCAAGAGTTTGACAATAGATGAATAGAAATGCAAGAATATGTTGAATGTCAAAGTACAAGTTTCCCATCATTTATTGGTGAGCCAACAGCAAAAACCTCAGAAACTAGCTGTAAGACTGGAGGACAAAGAAATGTCTGTGGTTAGTCAAACTGTGAACTACCAGCTTGAAGAAGTTATAGAAGAGACAAGTAAAATACTAAGATGTATCACCAAACTATTTCCTGTTTTCTACTTCAAATGCTATTATGTAGAAGCTCATCTAGAATATTGCTGTAATTCTGGCCACCCATCTCAATTCATCTATTTTTTGTCATATGTGTTTAGCAACATAACAGGATCTCCTTTCTATTCTATTTCTTGAGAAATTGGTTTGAGCCTAACAAGATACAGACTGGCAGAAAACTGAAATATAAGGGCTGCAAACAAAAGGAAGAAGTTCTTTGTGCCAGAAATTTATTCCCTTGGTGGAATATCTCTTGAACATTAAGTAGCAATCAGTGAGTTTAGCCCAATAGTTAGAAGATCCTTTTATAATATAAAACAAATGGATGAACACAAGAAGACTAAAGGGCTTCAAAGAATATTTTGAGGAGGCACATCTCTCAATTTATCACATTTTTTCTTACAATATTTTATTAATATTTAATTATATTATTTTTTCTTATAAGATTTTCTAATATAGTTTTCTTTTTAATATACATCAATAATTTTAATTCAATTGTTTGATATTTTTTTAGCTCAAAATACCTTTTATTTTTGCAATCTAATGCAGTAAGTTTTTCTTTTTCTTCATATAAAACAGATATAATAAACATAACACATGTTAAAACTGAGAGTATAGTACTGGTATGGAGTATGAGCCCACTTCCTAATATAGGAGCTGAAACATGCTTTTACATTTACATTTTACATGCTTTCACCTCCATCTTTATTACAATGAAAATTGCAACTGGGAGATAGATAAAATAGAAAAATCTTCAGCATATGGAAGCATTTTAATATTCCACCACAGACTACAGAGAGATCACCTGAACAATTTTAAATGTCTATGTATTTGAGAAAGATAAAAGAAAACACCTTATGAATCTTTGGAAATCATTAGAAGAGGAGGAAAAGTGACTGAACAGCTTTGATCTTCTCTATAAACAGTCTCTTTGATAGGACAAGCGTGCACACTTAACAAGCTTGCAGGTGATGCTGAGCCAGCAGGTGTTGAGAAGAGCAAGCAATGTTGCATTTCCTAGAAACAGGGCTCCCACTCAGAGAGACCATGACAACCAGAAAAGTGAGCCAACAGGAAACTTGTGAAGTTCAAACGGCTCAAGGAAGAGTATAGAGAAAAAAAGTAATAGAAAGATAAGGATTATCAGAATATTGCTTTGATTTCTTCCATGAAGAGCTAATAAAATGATTTATTTTTTTTACTTGCAGAAGTGACTTTGGGAAAAATATGTTAGAGCTATGCAATCAATCATGGGAAGCTGTTCTGTGTCTCAGTAACAACAGCAAGCAGCAAAGGAAATTGAGTGCAATGCTTTCAGAACAAAATTTTTTAAAATCATAACCAAGAAACCCTCACACACTTCACAAAGGGTGGCTTTAAGATATGTCGCTCCTTCCCACAAGAACTGATGAGGTTTTAGTGACCCTGCAGGTTTAAAAGATATTGAATGTTTTCTGGAGTGGGGAAAACCAGAGAAGCACCACCAGTGGCTATGAAATACAGAGACATTAATTGTTAAAAGAGCAAAGTGATATTTGGAGTGTGCTTGTCTGCTCCTGTACTCACTCCACCACGGATCACGGGCTGGAGATGAGATGCTGTGGATGGACCTTTGAACAAACACAGCTGCACTCGGTCCTTGACAGCTTCCCCATTGATGGAACCACAAAAATTACAACCTCTTTTCCCCTTTCCTGCAGCCCCTTTCTCAAACAAAGTCTAGGCATGTGTCCTGCACATGCTACAAGGAGTGCCTGACATGGACAATCAAAGCAGCAGGGGACAGGGGAAAGAGCAGGGTGCAAGTAAAGAGTGGCTCAGATATAGTCAGGGTGCTCTAAGCCTCACTCCAGCAGCAGACCCTGTCTCAGGAGAGCACTGGATATTTTCTTAAATGTGTTGTGACTATTGATGTGAAAGAGGAAAAATAATAGCAGCTATTTTTCGATTGTGTGTCTGCAATACCTAACACAAAGGGAACATCATTGAAGCTCATAGTGCTAGTACTAGTGTCATTACTATTATTATTAGATTGTAACTTTTAGAGGTGATGGCTTATAAACTAGAGGGCCTAATGCAAGTAGCAGAGGAGGAGGCCATAAATTCAGTTCAGACAGTGATTTCACAAATTAGTTCCCTTCCACTATCCCAGGCGTAACAAATCTATTTTTCAATGTCTCTTTTCTTTCAATTCCCACTATCTAAGCCTGATCCTTAAGAAACTGGGGGAGATGTAGAGAGGGTGAAAGTCAGGTTTAATGCCCACAACAAGATTTTCTATAAAGACAGAAATAGTTATGTTAAATATTTTTATATATTTTTATAGTATATGAATCTTATTATTGCATTATTAATGAGCACATTTGTGAAGCAGTTTGCTCTCCTCCCTTAAGCAAATAACACGTTTCAAAAAATCAAGGTATTGCACTTCTCTTCTGGTGAATACACAATGTTTAACACTAAGGCTAAATGAGATTTTTTTCTGGAAAGTTAGTCAGGTTTTGGCCTCATTGCATAATTAAAAGTAAATAGAATTTTTTTAACATAAATTCACAAAGGCTTTTAGAAAGAAAACTATTTTAAAAAATGTAGAAATAAAAGAAATTATTATAAAACTAAATGCTTGACTTCAAAATGCAAAGGGGGATAGTAAACAGCTGTTTATTTCTCCTTTTGTTTATTGAAAATAGGTTTTTTTAAAAAACTGTGCACCCCTTCCAATTTTTAGGGTAGGTATAGCTACAGTTTAATTTATTTTTAAATACAATATCAGTGATTAAAGAAAGTAGTATTCTGGTTTGTGCAATACATCAAGTATTTCAGAGAGAAAGATTCTGTAGCTGCATCATGTGATGTCTTAAAAAGGTCACAATATGATCACAATTCAGTGTGAAAAACAAAAAGCCCTGCTTGCCTCCTCTGGAAGCAGAAACATTCCAGCAAGAATTTACATGGACTTTTGCAAGAATGAATACCAAGTCAAAATAAAAAGGCCTCCTTTACTTACATGGAGTTCTGTTTCCCTTCTTTTCTTGTCAGAAGGCAAGCACACAGGTGCAGATGTGAGGGGTGCAGAGGAAGACCTCTCTGAAGCCCATTTGAGGTGTGGTCCATGTCCTTTGGAAGGCATTTCATGTCTACCTGCCAATATTGACTATATAATAAAAGCTCTTGCTGTGCTGAACAGGGGTTGTCTCAATTTGCTGAATACTGTATGAGTTTATTGCTATTCCTGTGAGTATGTTCATGCCTGTTTCTTTATCTGGAATCCTAATCCTCTATTTATACAGAAGGAAGAGATGGAACAAAAGTCAGGAGAAGTGAATTTCCTTTGATTGAGTGATATAATAAATTTTAATAATAATTTTCAATTATTCATACCATTTCTAATTCTAATGGAATTGATGCCCCATTTTTCTCATCCTGTGATTATACTTCTCCCTAATCAAATTTTTTATCAATATGAGAGCTAAATCTATCACTACACACAAGCTCTTTGGTCACTTAGATACACATTTTCTTTGTTCATATTGTTTACAACGTACATTCTTGGAAATTAAATTCTTTGTTTCATATCAATCTCATATTGAGATTTTACAAACTGCAAGGAAACTTTGATCCTGAAAAAGGCATTTACCACTTTCCAAGTAGTGAAAATCCTACCCATTTATGCTAAACTTTAAGACTCTGGATTCTACTTGCTTCCTTTACAAATTAAAATAGGTAATTGTAGAAAAGGGAACCTAAAAATTGTGGACAATAATTCCTCAAATCTATGTCATAAAACTGTGCACTGGTTTTGACAACTAATTACAAAGCAAGAAAAATAGTTTCCTTTCAGAGCATTATCTCTCATCATCTCTCTGCAACACATGAGGTTTTCACTTTTTGATGCCTTTAAACATTATGGCCAGTCATGCAGCATATAATCATTGTGTTCTCATAAAAAGGGTAGCATATTTAGAGACATTTTAGCCATAGGGTGGCAGAATTGTTTGGGCTGGAAAGGGCATCTGGGATCATCGAGTCAAACCTATGACCCAACATCCCCATGGCAACCAGACCATGGCACTGAGTGCCACATCCAGTCCTTGGTTAAACACATCCAGGGACAGGGACTCCAACACCTCCCTGGGCAGCCCATTCCAACATCCAATCACCCTTTATGTGAAGAAATTCCCAAACCTCCCCTGGGGCAGACTAAGACTGTCCTCTTACCCTGTCACTAATTGCCTGGGAGAAGGCTGGCTGCAGCCACTTCCTCTGCAGTCTGGCCTCCCAAGAAAGGCATTGGAGAAGTAGGTGTGCAAACCCTTCATTTTTGCTCATTTCATGTTCAGTCATCTGCAGGACTTTCAACTATAAGAGTTTTATGTGAGCAAGAATGAAAAAGTTCTAAGGACAAAGTCATTTGAGAATTATTTTAATAGCAGAAGGACTATTAGAAAATTGTAGCTAACTGGTCTGTATTTTATAAGAAAATAAATATCAAAAAACATTTCAAGATCTATTGCTAACACCCCTCAAGTCCCTTTGATGTGGTAACTAAATTTAGGACATCAGAGCTAACCAGATCTGCCTCTAATTACCAGGAAAATAGTTAATATTGGAGGGTTCTTTTTTACATTTTAAATTTTTTTTATATACCTATCAAAAATGTGTTCTGATTCATCTTCAGGAAAGCAGAAATTTCCTTCTAATTTGAGTAAGACACTGGTCAGCTTCATAAAATGTCTGCACAACACATGTCAACAAAGATTTGCATACTGAAGTGAATTTGAGAAGCTTCATAGAGAAGGCAAGGGACATACTCAAGATTCAAGAAAATAGTTCCATTTTCCCTAGAATTAGAATTTGTTTTTCTCCAAATTGCTTATGCTTTGAACAGATGATCTGCAGAGGCAAACTTTCCAAAATTCCAATTTTGAATTGGGATCTTCCTTCAGAACACGATTTCTTCTCTATTATATTATCCAGCAAATATAAGTTTGGGGGTTTTTTTCCAAAACTGCAAAAGTGTATTTTCATAAACTTAGCAGCCTCCTTATTCTACTTGCATAGAAGTTAAAGGCCAGTCCCTGCTGGCTCTATGACAGATTATAAACCTATTTAGGAAAGAGGTGTGGCCCGATGATCAATTTCTGGTAATGTCCAACTGTGTGGTAAGTTGCAGCATGGAGCCAAGTCAGCCTTTTGGGACCTGTAAACCTTCCCCTAGAACACTAAGTCACCTGGTTTAGGTAACCTGAATGAGTGATGTACCTGCAGAGAAGGGCTTGTCCCCAGGATCAGACACCCAAATGCAGCCAGGATTTTTTGATATTAAACGTTTGAGTAGCCATAGCCTGGCAAAAATTTAGATAGACAGTGAGAAACAGGCAGTAATTTTAGGGCAGTAAAATCTCACCTTGGAAATCACTCTATTTTTCTCTGCTTTTTTATATTAACCAATATTCAATATCCAATATATCCAATTTTACTTTGGTTTAGCATTTTAAATCTTCCTATGGCTTTATTTTTAGGATATTATCATAGTCCCTGCAATCCTTACTGAAGCATTACTGATGTTTTTTTCTTTTTTCTCATTATGGTTTACATGTGGGAAAAACTCCTGCCTGATGCCCACAAAGTCATACATATTATTCTCATGATCTTCAGGAATGTCTGGCCTTAACAAATTTCAGCCACACAGTCCCCTGTGGGAAGTTCCCTTAGAAACTGTACAGAAACTGGGACAATAATCTCTGAACAGATTTTCCATCATTGATATATCTGAGATACAGGGCCAGATATGTTTTTTAATCTTCAAGCAGTCTGACTTAACCCATGGGATTCCACAACTATGAGTCCTTTCTCTCCTCTGCATCACTTTAATATTTGAGGAACAAAATCCTTTTGAAGTTAGGATGCTTTTAGTTCTGCCTTTGCTTATCAAGGGACCTCATTAGTGTCAGTCTTTTAAATTATCAACAGGCAAAAGGAAGCTCCACATGACTGCGTGCTATTTTTTGGCACACTGTATATTTGTTATGTAACTAAAATGCTCCTTAGCCTGAACCAAGATGGTTACAGAATTTTTACTTTGGCACAGCCACATTCAAAATGGAGCTTAATGGTCTTACTTCTTGTCCTAAAACTCTTAGTACAGACGAAACAAATTAAAAAAAAAAAAAAAAAAAAAAAAAAAAAAAAGGGGAGCATGTTCTCTGTGCTTTCACCTGAGTGAGAGGCTAACACAAAAAGAAAGCTGCAGAAGCAGAGAGTGGCCAGGTCTCTGAAGGGGAAGGTCCAAGTCCATATTCCTTTTTCTATCCCATCCTGCCTTGTGGTCCCTCAGAAGTATGAGAAGAAGAGACTGATCAACTGTGTACCTTGAAATGGAGTCTAATTTTGGGCAACTGCCCTCAGCCACCAGGTAGGCTCAGGTGTGTCACTGCTGTGAGCTGTTCTTCACAAGAAGACTAGAAACTCTCATTTACATTTTTTAGAATACTGCTGGCTTTCAAGTAACTACCAAAACCAGAATTTCATCTAATCCTGACCCCCTCTAAAGGAAAGTCTTCTCAGATTTAGTAGGTTATTGAAATCACAAATGATGAAATCACAAATACATGTATGATAGAAATTCTTAAAAAGACTTGGACCTGAGCTGTTTTATTGCAGGAGCTCAAGCATATTTTATTACAGAATGGACGAGTCTCATGCATTTTGCTTTGCAACATTGGGTAAATGTGAAAAAATACTACCCCTAGTAACTGAAAAAGTCATGTTCTCTATCCCCTCCAAAACTTCTTTTCATCAAAGCAGCTCAGGTCCATGGAGAGCACCTGGTGCCTCAAGTCCACTGCTGGTGCCTGAGCTCTCACATGGAGCCTGGAAATCCCATCCAGCTCCACATTTCTTATGCCATGCTGTGCCACACTGCTACATCCCTGTCTCAGTTCCCTGTCTGCTCCACATGTCCTGATTCAGCCCACTGATACCCTACAGCAGCTAAATAAGTCTGTCCCTTGAGGCCAGACCTATAGGAGGTGGCACCTTGCTGGTGCTGGTACCTGGCCATGGTTACTGCCACCCAGCTGCAGATTGACATTTTGGCTTGACCTTGGTCCTGTCTCACCACCAGACACCTGCCTGAGGATCTGGGCTGAATGTGGCAGCTATACTTTCATTCATCACTTTCATTAATGGATGCTGTGGCACTGGGCACTGGCTGGAATGGCTCTGCTCTGATGACCTTATTTTCATTCCCTGAAGGAACAGCTGGCCTTTGCTGCTCCTGGACACTGGGAGGGTTTGTTTGTGGAAGGTGGAAGTCTCACTTGCATCACCCTGATAGAATGCACTATACTGAATGCATAGTTCTTGGTTTTAACCTGATTTCAGGCTGCTTTCTTGACCCATCACTGCCATCTTCAATTATGAACCTTTCCTCCAAACTACTTGAAACTGCTTTCTAATGTGGTAAATACCAAATATCACATTTATTCTGCCAAAATATTTATGAATACACTGACTAGATTCACATCTGAAGAAAAGCTGTAGTGATACCTTGCACAATACATCTCTTCCAAGTTGATGAGAAATCATGAATACAGCTTTCCAGTAAGCAGTACCTGTCCTTCAATTCTTCACATTTGTGTTGTATGTTTTTTTCCTTAACTTCATTTTAACAGCACCAAGGAAGATTTTAAATTGTAAGATAGAGTTTCATGTACGAGAGGAGCTAGCTTATTCTGAAGTAACTCATTATTGACAAGGCCATGTTGATATTTTTCAGAGTGTTAATTCCTAGTTGGTTCAAAAACTGTTATCAGTTTCAACAGCTTTTGGGAATTAGATTCAGATTCTCTTAATCATATGGTGACAGCTCATGGTGTACACCACCCAAAGAAAAACCAAACAAAAAAACTCCTTTCACTGTATCTAATCTTCCAGAACCTCTTTCACCCACTCCACAGCTCTCAGAGTTAGCTGACTGCTTCTCCTAGACCAACTCCTCAGTGTATCAGAAGCTGAATTTCATTTGTTTATGTCTATTTCAAATAATCAAATACTGATATTTCCAACCTGTTTTCTTCTCATTCTTCTCCAAGCCATTGTTAGCTATATAAATCCAAGGTAATCTTTTGGCTGTAGACTAACAGACAGAAAAGATCTTTAATGCATTCACTTTCTTAACGTTCCTTCTCATCAGTTTTTCACTTTCCTTTACTCTTTTCTCTAGCTCTGCCTTCATTTTTCTAACTCTGTTAATAACCCCTTGTACCTATTCTTTCTTCTCATCTTTAAAAATCTGATTCATTTTATGCTTTCAGTAGTATTCCTGATTCCCTATATTCTTTTATATTTTGTTTTCTGGGGCTCTAAGCGCCACTTCTGACAGTGATGGCTGATAGCCAACAGCAAACCAAGGGTGCAAGAAATTGAAATGAAATGGCATTGGTCTTGTGAAATATCTTCTGCAACATTCCCATTCCTGGGGCATTCAAGCATCTCACAGAAGACCACAGTTTCAGTGCAAGCCCTGGGCTTTTCTGGAAGCAGCCTTTTTAACACTTTGGAAATAAATGTAAGGAAAAATCAGACATGAGTTTAAAAGAAAAGTTTCTGTTTTTAAAAGAACCTTTATTTTAGAAAAGCATAATGGAATTTAGAAATGCAGGATATTTGCTTTCTTGTCTTTATGGATGTCCCCTTTACCTATTTATTTTTAAACTGAAAGTTCAAATTACTTCTGTCTCTTTCAATTTAACAGAATTGCTTATCTTCTCTTCAGATTCCATTTATGCCATGACTTCCCCAGTTCTGAATCATCAAAATATTTTCCTAGATTGTTTTGCACAGACAAAAAATGCAATCAATGAATAATTACTACTCACAGGCTGTTACATACTTCAATATTATGAATTGTGATTTTTTTAAAATTTTCTTTGTTTGTTTGTTGGTATAGAACAGAGCCCTACAATGCAACCTAGTCACCTACAAGTAAAGATCAGAATATCAGTGGTACTACAAATCCTTTAAAACAATCTTTGCTTTATCCTTTGCCCTGTCCCTGAGTCATTTTCTTTGGGTGAGACACTGTTCTGCATGGGAGATGTTTATACTTAGTTCTGCCTAGATAAACATTCTATAACAAAGGCTCAACACTAAGCTTTAGCTAATATTTGCTAAACTACTTATCACAGATTAAGGTGTGGCTACACAGTGCTGATTAAACAGCCCTTCAAAATGTACCCAAGTTTTCCAGAAGCCTAAATACAATATACACCACATGAATCTGATTAGTACCTCTAATTTTAATAAGCTTTTTTCTCTGAATTAATATTTTCCCCATTGTTTTAAATAATATATAATAGCTACATATACAGATATTTTAACTCTTTTGGCAAAATGATAATATCTCTAGTAGTGTTACGCTTTCATATGTTATGCCCATCTCTCCATATTGGCCTTGGGCATCAAGTACAGCACTCATTGTCATTACTGAAATTAGGATCCAAGTGCCAAAGTGGAATTAAATGATGATTCTTCTTCAGAAACAGATATGCAGTGCCTAAACAGGCACTAGACCTGAAATCTACAGTGATTGATCTGTGGTAAGAACATTCTGCACGTGCCTTCAATTTTTATGGCTGCAGCAATTGAAACAACTCATTTAGCAAAACTGACACTGGAAGCAGATCAGAGGCTCAGACCAGATAAAGAAAGAGAAACAGCAAAAGGTCTTTTTCTGGAACTGGGACTCGTTGTGTAAGGAGTTGTGAAATTGAATAGAGGATAAATAATAGCTGAACGATAATTATGACCTCAACTACACAGTCATGGTATGGGAAGAGAGTTTTACTCCTCTTTCAAATAATCATTTTTAGTATATTAATTATGCAAAAGGTTGCATGCAAATGGAATTTCAGCTCCTAAAATGTCAAATAGCAAGAAATCATTTGGGGAACTAAATAATGGCTTCTTTGCAAATGTCAAATTACTAAAAACAACACAACATTTTTCAGAAACCTTCTACCAACCAAGTCACTTAAACAGACACAGATAGTGGTTCAGGGGAAAAAAAAACTCTCTAAACTGCTAGTTACAAATAGATAATTGCTGGCAAAATATGCCACTTTTCTCACGCTAAATGCTCTTGACCATTTGTTCTGAAGGCAGCGTATATTCACTCAGAGAAAAAGCATTTGGAAGAAGTAGTGATGTGAGAAGAAAATATACTTTTGACTCCACAGTCTACTGCAACACTGTTCTGATGGGAAAACAAGAGAAGTTTTCATCCAAGTGTTATTTTGTCATAAAATGGAATGAGCTCAGTAGTCTGTATCAAAGAGTCAGGTCTGGTTTTATTTATTCCATATCAACTCAGAACAAATATTGCATACATGTACAGAATTTAATTCAATAAAGTAAGTAGTCTCACAGATGTGCTCATCTTCACTGCTTATGTGTTTTGCTGTTTATGGAGTTCTTGAATGTCTATTGAACCTTAATTTTTCCCGTAACACAACACATCTGTATTGGCAATGGAGACTATCCAGATTATGGTAAGAGTCTGAAGGGGCACAAAGGAGAGCAAAATAAAAATCATCCAATGTTTATTGCTCTTCTCTTTTTTTCTTAGGAAGTGAAAGACAAAAGAATATGTGTTGAAAAGTTTTTATGTGTGGGGTTTTAATTGAATAGGTAGAGTTAAGAATTTCACAATCTAAACCACACATAAAAAAAGGCATTACTTGTCTCATCTGTTATATCTACTCATCCATTTATTTTAAAGACACATGAAAAGGAAACCTGCTAAACAGAAACTGAGAAAGATACCATTTATCTATCAACAGCAATGCATTGGTTTAATATTTCTTATTTTCCTGTTAGTTTACCTACCAAATTTCAGATTTAAATAGTAATTTGTTTTCCAAAGCAATCATGCTTGGGAATTTTAATATGACCCGAGTACCAGAAGTACTGACTCAGGTAGCACAGTTATGGACATACAGAGGGATTCTCAAAATGTATCATAATCTACTTTCTACATTTTAGCAGATGAAGTATAGCTAAGTAATTTGTACAGACACCTATCTAATCTTTTCTTATTTACTTGGAGTGAAAAAGTTGGTGCAGTCTCTGAGTCTCTGGTGGTTCTGGGAATAAGGGTGTCCACACAAGTGCCCAGTTCAGAGACACAGGGTTTCAGGGGTGTTATTTACTGGTCAGTATCACTATCATTTTTAGGCATCCACACTTCTACTCTCAGAGAGTTGCCTTAAGGTTGCTTTCTGATGATTTTATCCCTTATATACCTTTTTTTTTTTCTGAATTAGATGGACTTTCTCATGGCTCTTGCAGTAATTTTTCTCTATCCAAATACCACCTGAATTAACAACCTGTCCCTAATTATTTTTTGTCATATTCATTCCAGTTTTGATACCCCATTGAAGCAGATAACAGAAAATGGAGGAAGATAGTAGTAGTACTACTACTGCTGGAAATTGAAAGTGATTTAAGATTTGGTAGGGCATGGCAAAAGAAGATATGTTAGGCAAAAATGAGAAAGTATTTTGAAACAGAAGATGGATGGATAGGTGAGAAAGGAGCATGAAGGCTGTAATTCCTCAGTAAACATGAAGGCACATGAACAATGGCTGAAATTCATTGCATGAATGCTGCATGAGTTTTAATAGTTGAATTTTCTGTATACTCTGGAGTAATTTAGCTCAGTGTGATCAACATATTGTTTTGGATCTTCATCCCACTTTAGGAAAAGGGAATTGTTTGGTAAAGCACTTGGAGAGGGTCTTTCAATTTTAGATTGCTCTGGGCCTATGAAAACTACACTGTGAACAGAACCAATACAAGGTAAGGGGTAACTACTGGCTAATTTTCTTAAAGAGCACTCTTCTGTCCCAAGCCAGAACAGTAGTGTACCCATAGGCTTCACCAGTCCAAACCAGAGCATCTAATCAGGGAACTCTTCTGAAGGTGAGTCTTTGACCAAGTTTTGAGAGCTCCTAAAGCCAGCAGGAAGATGCCAGTTATACTTGTTCCTCTCCTGTGGTCTTCTGGGCTGAATACATACCTTCTTAGTGTTGCAAGCAAGGATATCAAAGAGAATGTATTATCAGGTGGTAAGCAAGGATATAAAGGAGAATGTATTATCAGGTGGTAGACTGCAGAGTTGGGAACAGGGGTAGAAAAAAGATTGGGAAACACTAGAGTTTTGTACAGATAATAAGTAGTTTGCCCTGAATAAGTGGGTAATCAAACATTAAAACTTGAAAAATTCTTTTCATGCTATTGTAAACTCTATGTGCAGGCTTATTCTCCACATTAGAAACTTATCTTTGTCTCTGCTTTTCCCGAGTTTCATTATTAATTAGAGAATACATATATGGATATTTCTTTATCCCTTTGTTTACCATTTCTATTGTATGGTTTTGTAGCACAGCTTCAGCTTTCTGAACACCTCCCAGAAAACCTCATCTACCATATTAGGAGAGATATAAGTACATAGTCTTTATGATTCCTATGAAAATCCAGTTATTCTATGAACAGTGTAGAAGAATTTTCTGCTCAAAAATGGGAGTGAAAGTAACTGAAAGAATCACTGGATAGTTTTATGGAGTAAATTCTAAGTGAGCCTAGCACACTCTTCCTGTCCCAAGGAATACATAGCCTCAATAGTCAAGACACAAAAAATGATCAGAATTAAATTAAGATATGGGATAACAAGCAGCGATCCCAATTGTAGGCATTATTATCATATTATTATCAATGTTTTATATAGCATATCAAGACCCTCTGCACAGAACATATCTGCATTGAATATACACCCTCAGTAGAAAGCACTGAGAACCAAGGGTAACAGAGAGAAAAATGGTTCTGTTATTATTCTGGGTGACCTATAAAGATGCACTGAACCTTAAACACCTTAAAAGGTCTCAAGCTGAAAGGCAGGCAAACTGGAGGCCAGTATATCTGCATGCTTTTTATTATACTGGATTGAACCTGGAGTTCTTCTTAACCAGAAAAATCTCTCTGCCAATGAAGAAGCAAGGGCCAGGAACACTTCTCATTAATGTTTATTTAATATATCTCTGAGCAGGCCTGCTAAATCGAGAGAGATGTGCTCACTCAGCAGAACATATGCATGCTGAACATGAAGTACAGCTTTGTAGGTAAGCCTGTGAGTGAGTAGGTGCCAAAGCCTTTGCAACAGATGCTAGGCTGGAACTTATTCCAGATGTTCTGCAACATGAAGAGGCTCATTTCACATCTATTGGGAGTAGCCTGGATAGGATAGACATGACCTGTTTGGAACAATTGCTAGAGAAGGAATTCCTCTGTCAAGGAGATAATAAGGACATAGTAGAGGTAATCTTTGTCTGCTTAAACTTCAGTCTTCACATTAGTCATCCTGTTCCTGCTCTTTTCTCCACTGTATCTCACATTTTTGGTTGTTTGAAATCTTGTTTCCACTCAGAGTACCTTTTTGCATCAGTCCCTTTGGTGAACCTCTTCCATCCGGACATCTACTTATCACTGCACCCTGGCCAACTTCTCTCCCCAGTTTACTTTTGTGGGTTTGGGTTTCGTTGGGGTTTTTTTTTTTTTTGCTTTTTTTTTTGTTTGTTTTGTTTGTTTCGTTGTTTGTTTCGTTGGTTGGTTTTTTCCTGTTACAATTCTCATTCTCTTTCTCCAATCCATATCCATTTCTTTTTTGTCTCCATATTTTCTGCCTTGACTCTTGCTCAAATAAGAAATAGTGCTCCCCTTAATTAAGCAGAAGCCATTCTGTGTCAAGGATACATGAGTGGTAGGGAGGATGGAGTCTCCCTTTCACATACTCTTTGGAATTAATCTCCCAGGAATTAAGTGCAGTTGCAGATAAAGGGCACATGATACCAACTCATACTTTGCTGGAATTTTTTTTATGTTGCTTATATGGTTTTTACTCATTTTACAGCTTGGGAACTTGAATCATAATGCTAAAGTACAGAGGAATCAAAGGTATTGATTCTGACAAGAAGAAATATGCATTTTCAATATCTAAGCAGCCATAAAGAACAAGGTGCAGATATTGATTTGGTATATTGCTATCATTCTTTACTTAAGAGTGTTTGCTGAGACAGTGATGTCAGTGGTCAATGGTGTTACAATGGTTATTGCTGTAGCATGGACTGTAGCTTATCTGACACTGAGACAGCCATTAACATGCTTTGAAATAAAATCATTAGATATATGTCCAATTAGACAATAATGTTTATCAGCAAGCTTGAGGAATAAGTGTGGTAGAAGAGCAGTTAAGTAGTGGTTTTCCCTGTGATACAATAAACTGCTATTGCATTTTGCCACAGAATGCTATCTTGGAGCACAGCTATGTAAGTAAAAAAAAAAAAAACCTTACATATGTCAGGATTCAGAAGCCTTTACCACTTCTGATTTAGGTTTACTTCTATTTTTTCTCTCTCTTCACACTGAAATGGGAAGTATGTTTATACTAGGAAATTAAGAACCCAATACTTGGCTTCGCAATCCTCCAGCAGGAGGGAAAAATGTGGTGGTTGTTCAGAAGTATAACAGAGATAAGAGCTATGTGTTTATGCTGGGGACATAGATGCCCAAGTTGGACTTACACTCTGCAATACATAAAGTGGGCTGTGCAAATGAACACAGAATTTTGTTCCACAAAATAGCTTCACTCCAGCACATCATAGGTAAATATTGTAACACTCTAACAACACTGTTACCCCATGTTCACTTTACAATTTCAGATCATGGACTAAGGAGCAAAAGGTGAATATGCAAATAGATTTAAACAATGACTATGAGAAGATGGAATACTTGCAAACACTCTTCTGGGAGAAAACACAAACAGGCTACACAAGTGGTAACTTTATGAGGCTGCTCATAACTAAATGTTCCCATGTGTTTTTGCACCACTACAATTAATTGACCACTCTTCCATAGTATTTAATGGTTAACAAAGAGCTCTTTGAGATGCTTTACAATAGCTCCCAGTACGTAAAACAGGGATAAATTCAGTCTTTTTAAACCTTTGCTTTTCTAGACAAGCACACCATAACAAAAGGGGGGAAAAAACATTGTCAGAAAGACCTAGAAAGTGTCAGAAAGCTTCCATCAGCCTAATGGAGCCCATAAATTATAGCAAAACACAAGATAATGGTACTTGCAAGCCTTCATCTTTAATGATGCTGAAATTTGACACCATTTTGTTTGTTGCATTTGGAAAAGTGGTATAAGAATCCTCAGAGGCAGTACTGTCAATACTGTTCTTCCTCTTTAAACCAAAGGATTTTCTTCTTTGGGAGCTGTTACTCAGTGCTGTTAAGCTGAAAGCAAGGCATTTTTAATGCAATTCATGCAGGAACAAAGGAGGCAACTGTGCCATGGGGAGGACTCCCACTGCAGAGGTGTGAAAAACACAGGGCTGAATTTCCATGAGGAGACTGGGACCTGCTGGGCATCCTGGGGCTGGGTTTGTAAATCAGTGTGGAGGCAGAGGAGATGTGTGGAAGGCAGGCAGCAGCAGAAGCTGACTCTGAAAGTGACTCATAGAGTTAGGGACAGGGAATCAGAGAGAAACCATGGCTGAGCTCTGAATTGGGAAGATCTGGAAGGGGGAGAAAAGAATTCAGAGCTCTCAAGAAAGAAAAAAGAGGATGGGCATTTTTAATGATGTGAGCTGGGTGCATAATAAAAGTGCTCTGATATTTGACCACAAAACCTCAGATGGATGTGCAACATTACTGAATACCTTCAAAAAACAGAGTTTGTAATATTTGTACCTTTCCAACAATAGATGAAAGGAAGGAAAGGTTTACTGTCTCATTTTCTTTCATCTTTGTGAAGTGTGCTGGTTTGGGCTGGGACGGAGTTGACTTTTTTTCACAGCATCTAGTATGAGGCCACAGTTTGGATTTGTGCTGGAAATAGCACAGATTTTACCACAGGAATATCTTCATTATCTCTGAGCAGCCCTCACACAGAGCCGAGGCCTTTTCTGCTCCTCACCCCATCCCACATGTGAGGACACTGGGATGCACAAGGAGTTAGGAGGGGCCACAGAGGGACAGCTGACCCTGACTGACCAAAGGGACATCTTTTACCATATGGCATCATGCTCAGCATGTAAGCCTGGGAGAAGAAGAAGGAAAGGGGAGATATGTTTGGAATAATGGCATTTGTCTTCCCCAGTCATGGTTACATGTGATGGAGCCATTTTTTTCCCTGAGCACCTGCCTGCCCATGGGAAGTGGGGAATGAATTCCTTGTTCTGCTTTGTTTTTATGCACAGCTTTTGCTTTTCCTATTAAACTGTCATCTCAACCACTAGTGCTCACACTTTCACCCTCTCATTCTTCCTCCCATCCCACTGCTGTGGGGGAATGAGTGTGGTGTTTAGCTGCCTGCCAGCTCAAAGCAGGACAGGTAGTATTATGCAAAAAGCTGAGAAGAAGCATTTAGTCATGGCCTGTAAACAGCTGGTAGAGATGCTCCGCTCCATCTAATATTCAAGGAGAACTTGGGCAAAAATTGAATATGGGATTCATACTGTCCTTAATGAGGACATAGTTCTGTTCTTGAGGGATAGATGACCTTGCAACCTGCCTTCTTGATCTCTTCTCTGTCTCATTTAGGCACAGTTTCAAACTGGTACCATTTCTACAAGTACGTATTTTTCAAATAGTAACTTACACAATCAATATTAATCAATAACTGGAGGATCTTGTGCACAAAGTCTTCATGCATGTAGACACCAGCACTGGAAAAGTGGCTAGAAGAAGTGTATAAGAGTAGAAGTGGGTGGGTAGGGGATGACTCTCTTGGGGGACAAGTGATCTTGAGAAGGGATATTAATAAATAAAGACAAAGACCTCCCTGAAGAGGTTGATTTTAACACCTGGAGCAAAAGTATTTTAAGTGTTTGTCCAACAAAAATTCTCTTTTTTTCTCTTATGTCAGTTTGAAGGTAAATTTTTTGGCTTTGTGTAATCTTTACTTTTTATCCTTGCTCAAATGTATTTCCATTATGGTATAATTCTATCAGATTAAAAAAAAAAACAATCAAACAAACAAAACCACTAAAAAACCCCCAAACCATTCCATACTACCACACACGTTCACTTTGCAATATTCTTGTGCTGCTGTTTTCTATGAAAATCCCATTTATTTTTCAGTGACTCTATTCTACTGTGAACAAACATGGAAGACAATAAATGCCCTGGCTGAAGACAGATTGGAAAGGTCCAGGTGAGTGTGGCCACTCATCTGTGTGCAGTATTTTCCTGAAAGCCTGCTTTTCCTTGGTACAAAAAGCTGTTAGCCAGGAGTCATTAAAACCTCCTAAATATTGATGTGAGGAAATGCAGCAGCAAGGGGATTAGGAGACTGGCTTTAAAGCACAAGCTTGCAGCATGTAGACAATTATGACTCACACATCTGTGCTGTCCTCAATGAATTTAGCACTGTAATCAACAGAATATACGTTAGTCTCTTGTCCATCAGGTAAACCAGGAAAGGTTTAGTCACATTTTCCATTCATCCTTCAAATTCTGTAAGATCACTATGTCCCACATTTATTTTAGATGCAGCAGTACTACCTTTCTGCTCATTTTAAAGTGAGCTCCCAGTGGCTGCATTCTGGGAACAGATTTTCTGCCTTGTTTGTGTAACTTTTAATTAAAATACACAGCTTAGCTGGCTAAAATCCTCCACTCCCTCTATATCACTGTGTTGTTATTCATGGAAAAATACAAATAATAATATTGTGTGTTTTAATCTTAATTTCCTAAGGAATTTTATTTGAGCGAGCTTTTAGTTTTCCATTCAATCCTACAAGCTTTTGATCCCCTTCCAAACTTGACTTGGCAGGATGGTAGAGCTACCAAAGGTGGACATCTGCTCCAAGTGTTGTGAAATTTGGGGAGGGGAGAGCAGAGAGGCACCAGCTGCAGAACTGGAGCATGCCCCTCATGGCAGAGGCACTGGGCATCTGTGTGTGCTGCTGGGTCTGAAGGGCACGGGGAGGATATTTTTTTATGAAATCATGGAAAAGCTATGCAGCTACCTTTGTTTTTCCTTTGTTTTAATTGATTAGGTTTCTTGCTCTAGTCAAAATCAAAACCTAAATAAGAGTTTGAATTTCTGCAAGTTAACTAATTTGTCATTTTTCTTAGAAAATTGTTTCTAACACTTTAAATTTTTTCTTGTTTTCTTTTCTTCCAATCTGTTTAGTTTAATCTCATTTCATTTATGGTATATTGGGGAAAAATTGCTACAGAATGCCTGCCTGCCTCATCAGTTATGACCAGGTAGCAGGGGCTAGGTTCTGATTCCAAATTTGTTTCAAAGTGTGGACATCAATAAAATATTTACAGGTGCTAATTGATCCACTACTCAGTATTGAGCTTCATGCAGAGGTTCCTTGCAAAGTGTAAATATTTTAATATTGTAAATGTTACATTTGATTTTTACCTGTTGCCTGTACTGGAATAGAGTCAGCAGGATTATTTGGAATCAGGTTAGAGCTTGCTAAAGTGTATTAGCTTTCAAATTAAATCACATTACCAACATAAATAACTCATTTTTATGCTACAAGGCCTGGAGTAGAAACCAAACAGTACTTTGTGATCTCGGGTACTACTTCACCATTTTGTAGTAATAGTTTAAATAAATAATTTTCAAATAATTAATACTTAAAATTAAGGCTCTAGGATAGTATTTAGAAGACTTGTTTCTGCTCTTGAATTTGCTATAGCTTCTGCATTGACCCTTGGCCAAGATAATTAGGGCTTTGCTTTGCGTGTTTAATTCACTGTCTGGGAAGTGGTGATAATGTTATATTTGGCTAGAGAGAGGTAAAAGCATTCATGTCTGTAATGAATTGAAATACCATGGCAATAAAAGACAGTGGAGGGTAAGCAAATGTGCAGAGCTGCTTTGCTCCCAAAGCACCTTGTGTTTTCCCCTGCTTCTGCTGGAAATACAGATATTTTTCTTCCCTACCAGACCTAAAGTTTAAGGTACTGGTATGAACATTCTTCTGGCCAAAATCCCACGGTAAATAAATAGTGTCATCTGGACTCTAGCTCTTGCCTCAGGCAGGATGGACTTCAAAGCTAGGTCTGGCTCTGGAATTTATTTAGGCATGTTTTGAAAAATTCTAAGGATAGAGACTGTCCTTTCTCTCTAGGCAGCCTGTGACAGTGCTCAGACACTCTTGTGCAGTTGAATTTTTCCTTCTGTCTGCTTATAATTTCCCTTCTTCAGTCTGAGTATTATCTTTACTCTTTACCTCATGCATCTCTAAGAAAAGTCTGACTCTGTTTTCTCTTTAGCACCCATAGGGGTAGAAGAACACAGCAATTACATCATCCCAAGGCTTTTATTCTTGTCTAAAAGCTGTTTAGGCTTTTGGAGAAATTTGGGTGAAGAGGTGGTTTTAGATTTAGTAGTTTTTTAGCTCTGATGAAACAGACTGCTTTGAAACTGAACAGCAATTTAAATTATCTGCAAACATATTTTTTTTCTCTGAATTGCAGAAAGGAGTAACCCCATCTTGAATCCTTATTTTTAGAAAGTGACATGTCTTCATTTCACTCACAGGAGACTCACATCATTTTCTCAGAGCCCAACTTAGTACTAGAGGTGGTTACATTAGCATTAGATTTTACATTCAGGAATGAAATAAGTAAGAAGGCAGTAGGGGGCAGTAGGACAGGCACCTCTTTGCATAAGAAAATTAAACTTTAATTTCTTCAGGTGTGGCACTGTGCAATTATTTGAAATAATTACTGACTCACACAGCACCACCAGAGAAAATGTTCTGTGCTTCTGTATAATAAATGTATATGTGTAACAGATAATGTCTCTGTTTCACTTCTTGACACACAGAGTTCCTAAACAGAGAATGCATCATCATGGAAAAGTTGATGTGATATTTTGTCATTCTGGCTTCATGTTGCCTCAGTCATTTTTTGTGGCTGTCAATAACAAAGCTGATTCTCTTAGGAACTTCACATTTGGACATTATACCTGAGTGTTGAAATAAGGAACTGAGACCATGCATTCAATTCAAATGCTGAATTATGCTAATTTTGATTACATTAGAGTTCTTTAATTGAAGAACCCTTGAAACCTATGATAAAATGTGCATAAATGAAGGGTAACTTCTGAATTGATGGCCAAGTTCTAGACTGTACATTCAACATTATGTGATCACAATCCCATTCCAAGTCTGGAAATCTGGAAAGCTCTATTCAAAACAGACTTCCATATCCAGTTGGAAAAGTGGAGGAAGATTGGATTTTGAGGCAGCAGTTTAGTCACCTGGGCTTTTGGTGCATTTCAAGCCTCAAAATTTTGTTCAAAACACACATACACAAAAGAGAGAACATTTCCTTCTTTTTGAGAGATCTGGGCAGGCACTCCCAGATAACCAGCTACTTTGTTCAGGGAAATTATGATTGCCTTTCTTCATCTACAGCAAAGGGAGTGTGCATTATGGCCACTTGAGAATTGCATGGCACTGCTTAGTGATTATCAAGTAATGGCTGATTCCTTTTGCTAATGGGCTCACTTTTGATACTGTTTGTCATGTCACTTCACATGCAGGATTCTGAAGTATTTTGCTGAACAAGAGAACAATGTTAAAAAAACTGTCCTAGAATTCCACTGTTTGTGAATATAGGGGTGTAAGCTATAGGAGTGACACAGGCACTACATCTCTGCCATCATCATCACAGATAGTATGACAGAAAAATTATAAAAAATTATGTAGAGCTTAGAATGATGTAGTTCTTCAAAGAACAAATAAATTCTTCCCTCTTATCATGTTTCTTCTTGCTATTTGATAGCAAGCTATCAATAATTCATGAGTTAGTTTTCATTTTTGGATGTTTTCTTCTTGTACTACAAGTAATTCTCCAGTGAGTCCTCACAGTTATTGCTCATGTACTGAGGGTGGGTTTTTATTTACATAAAATCCATAGTTTATTTCTGCTTCAAGGAATGATTTGTGAAACTGAGTTAAATATAGATTGTGCACAGTACTAATTGTTTTACTTTTTTTCATATTATACCAAACATTTTGCATAGAGCTTCTGGAAATGTCTATGTATCTACTTTTTTGGTTTTCTTTCTGAAAATCTTTGCTCTGTTTCAGCATGATTGAAGTTATTTCTGTCAGGACAGTTTCTTCATAGAAATCATCCCTGTTGTGGAACATCCTGAAATATTTTTCATCAATATAGCTGGTCACATGTGCCAGCCTCTTCAGAACTTTCATCAGACATGTTTGAAGGCTCTGGCAGTTACTGAGCAGTGCTTGCACAGCATCAAGGCTTCCTCTGTTTCTTAGAATTTGAGTAGAATGGGATGCTGGGGTAGGGAAGAGCTTGGGAGGGGACACAGGCAGGACAGCTGACCCTGACTGACCATGTTCCACAACACATAACATGTGCTCAGATTCGTGTGCCTGTGAGACAGAAGAGATTTGCCAAGTTAGCCACTGGTCAGTGTGGCTGGGTACTGACATGGCAGTGCTGAGGTGCTGAGTGATTGCCTGTGCAGCACTTGCTTTCTTCTTTTTACTCCACTTACTAAACTGTCTTTATTTAGACTCACAAGTTTTTCTTGCTTTTGCCCTTAAGGTTTTCTCCCTGATCTGACCGGCATGGTGTGAGCAAAGCAACAGGATGGTGCCTTAGCTTATGGTGGTGCTTGCATTTCTAAATACCCTGAGAGTCTGTGATCCCTCACCTGCAAATTACAGCCATTATAAATGTGTCATTGCCTGAGCATCTTGTGCAGACTTTCTGCTGCTCTCAGAGAGACACACAGTTTTGAGTATAAGGTAATATGCCATAAGAGAACTAGCATTTTAATGGAAGGAATTAAAACATGGGATTTTACTGAAATGTATTTGTGTTTCAGAGTAGATGTAAACAAAGCTGTATTGGCAAATCAAAGAACTGCCTTAGAAACTTGGGTATTTTTTTCCAATCTCCCTTCTTTCAAGCTAGTTTCCAGAACTCATGCTTTAGAAATTAGCTTGGGTTTATTTGTACATTTTTATTTTCTTTTTCTTTGTTGGGATTGCATTGGTGCTTATAAATAATTGTTAAAAATAACTTCCAGAGATAAATTACTTGGGATAGGATTAAAAAAGTATGAGAGGTCTAATATGAAAAATTATAAGTGCAGCAAAAAAGCAGTGCAAACAGAATAGCTGGTGTCTGCTGACAGGTCAAGAATCAGGGCATCCACTAGAACCATCTTCCAGCTTCATGATTTCTTCTAAGGACATCCTCCTACATCTGCAACATCCCTAAAAGATGTTTTAATGGCCAGCATTTTACCCTGGGGGAGAATGGTGCTAGCCATTTCTTTCAATGAACCTGACCCACCTTCTATAAAGTAACACCTCTGGAATAAGTACTGATGTCTGTATGAAGTCTTCTAAATGAATATCATAACCAATAGGTTTACCATTTTTTCTCTTTATTACATATATTTCATTGATGAATCCTCAAGTTTGACATTTCAAGTAGAATTACCTAGTAATTACCTTCTTCTCCCAGTGTAGCTATAGGATCTGGATAGGAAGAATTTTTAGAGAAAGATACATATGTATGTTTAAATCCTCTCCAAAAAAAAAAAAACCCAGAAACCTAAAAACAAAACCAAACAAACAAGCAAAAAACAAAAAAAAAAAAACAAAAAAAAAAAAAAAAACAAAAAAAAAAAAAAAAAAAAAAAAAACTTTGCTGTTCCATCATTAAGCATTAGATGTTGAACTGAATAATACATTTCATTTCCTCCAGAATGCCTGTAAACACAAAACCAATTTTCCTTCTCTACCAAATATAATTAAAAATTGTGGATCATTCTTGGAGAACAGAAGCCACAATAGTTTGTAAAAATAGATTCACAGGAATTAATTTTAATAGTTTTTGTACTGCTGTTACTAAGTGCACATGGAGAAAGTAGTGAATATAGTTCATTTTATATATAGACCGAGAATTACAAAGCTAATTATACAGGGAAAAATTTTGTGCAAAAGGAAATTACTTATTTGCATAGTGTTAATAACCATATTTAGAACAGTGGAAAAATAACTTATTTGCACTTTTGCAAATTCAAGAAGATTTCTAGGTTGATCATAGGAAATTCTTGTCAAAAGTAACCTCAGGAGGTGATCCAGTCTTACATATTATTCAGAAAAGCATCAGTTATGTGGTCAGACCAGGTTATTTAAGACTTTACCAACACTGGCCTTGATATTATCAGAATGAAGTCTGCATAACCTCTCTAGGCAACTTGATCCACTGCTTGACTGTCTTCATGATGGAAAAGTATCTCCAATCCAGTCTGAATCCCTGTTCTTTCAACTTACACACATTCTCTCATCCCACTGGCACACACATCTGTGGAAAGCCTTCTTCCACCCTCTGGATGACATCCTTGCAGTTTTAGAAGGCATGTGTCCCACCCCAAGCCTTCTCCCTCAGTCTCCCCTCCCAGAGCAGATGCTCCAATCCTTTGACCCTGCAGTGTTCTTGTCAGGGTCTTTCTCACACAGGTGGGGCCCAAGGCTGAGTGCAGGTTTTGAGATGCAGTCTGATGAAGGCTGAGCAGCAAGGAACAGCAATTTTCCTCAGTATGGCAGCTACACTCCTGCTGCTGCTCTCCTTGGTAGAGTTGACCTGTTTGGCTGCCAGAGCACCTGCTGCCTCATGTTCAGCTTGCTGATACCAAGATTCCCATTCCAGCAAAGCTGCTCCCCCAGCCAGATCACCAGCCTTTGCTGTTGCAAGCAGTTTCTTCTTCCCAGGTACAGGACTTGTTGAATCTTTTAAGGCTCCTTCCAGACCCTCCCTGAAGTCCTACTGAATGGTATCACAGTCCTTGAGCATGTCAAGGCTGCTGGATTCTGCTGCCCTTCTCAAGTACAGATCCATAAGTGCTCAAGCTACTTCTCATCATTTTGTGGTAGAAGTGTGTAAAATGGAAAAGAAACAATATAACTTAATGACAAAAAGAAAAGGAAAATGGTACATCTGAAACAACAAACATGGGACCAACACATGCTTAGCTAAAGTGAGCTTTCAGACCATCTCTTGGCACAACAAATGTGACAAGTGAATGCAGAACAAAGGATGTAAAACTGTTCAGTTAAAAGCATATCTAAATCCCACATGCTTTTTCTCTGAAATAACTGCCCTCTTTATAAACCATTTTCATCCTTCACACCTGAGTACACAGGCTGTGAGATGCTCTCATTTCTCTGCCACAAAAAAAAAAAAAAAAAAAAAAAAAAGAATTCTAGGAAATTTCTTATCCTGCAGCCATTTCAGTACCAAAAAACAAATTTCAGTACTAAATCAGGAGATTAAAGAATCATCAAAATTATTATTCATGAAACTTAGTAGTATCTATGTATGAAAGCATTTATATATTTTAAAAATAATAACACTATGGGTGAGTTTGTAATGGCATACCAAACTCAAGTTGTAATGTCTTCTGATAAATGTCATTAATGTTTTCATCCACATGGAAGTTTACAACCAATTTAACCTGAAGGTAATTTTCTCCTTAGAGCAGATCTAGCAGTCTGATACAGGAGCTGAAAGTGAATAAGAGGGAAAGAAGTGGCAGGAAACTTCTAAAATTAATTGAATATTTTGGATTGAGCTGGTTGAACAGGATTATTAAATTACAAATTCAAAATGGTATCTATCAGCCACTTTTCTTTGGTGGACTTTCTTTGCCAAAATGTGTATGGACAAGTGGACAAGAATCAGCATCCAGTAAGTTTAGTTTAATGTAGGCTTTCATTTTTTTAGTATGCTTTCCTAAAAATACTTTCAATTAAAAAAAATACATAAATCTATAACTTAGCTGGTTGCTCCTTGAGTCTGATATCCCAGAGAATTTTCAGACCTGCAGGTGCTGAGTTGAGACTAAATACAATGAGATATCCATAACAGTTAAGCTATCAAACAATACCTTGATAATGCAGATAATTTCTCCTGGAAAAAAAAGAATTAACAGAAAATAGAAAATAGAAAAAGACAAAAGCAAACTTTGCTGTGATATGAGCAGCTAATGTGCTTCCCACTCATGAAGAAAACATACCATTTGTGCTGATGATTGTCACTTTTTCTGTAAACTCAACCATTCAGACTTCCATTTCAGTCCTTTGGAACAAACCAGGAGCTTTAAACTCAACTCCTTCCCAACTGTACAACCACACACAGGGCAGGTTTCTGTTCCATTCTGTTTTCATGCTCATTCACAATGGGAATCACCAGCTAGCTGGAAGAAGTCATGAGCAAAGTTGTTTTATTATAATTTTCTTGAAGAATTAAATCATGCATATTTTTACTTTTGGAGTAATAATATATTTTGAAAATGCAAGTTGACAGCACTGGTCAACTTAACCCCCATTTGTTTCTTCCTATTCTTATTACACTTCTGGAATCTTATTTAACCATAAACTGCAGTCTCTTTCTCTCAATGAGTGCTAAGTAATGTACAAAATTTGGAACCCAGTACTGTCTGAGGAGCTTAGGACTGCTGTTTCCATATGGTACTGGAACCAAAGCACACCTGTTGCATCTGAATATCACTCTGCCTCCCCTTCCCACGTTCATGCAATGTGTCACCTCACACAAGACACATATGAGCAGAAATTAATTAGATGTTTTACATTTATTTTATTCACTCTAGCTCAATGTTATATAAAAGTATCAAATTACATTGTGTAACATTCATTAGTATGGTTCATTTGAAATAACACACTTAAAAGTTTAAATTTCACCAAATGAACCATTATAAAAGGTAAAAAGTAACATGGAATAGAAGATGGAAATAACACAATATGGTGCAAAATTCTTTCAGAAAATACATGATGTCCTATAAAGTCTGTAGTCTATGAAGATTACAGTTATACCACATATGATGTGATCTACTGAGCTCTTTAAAATAAATTTATGTTATCAAACACCTTTTGTGTTTTTCTTATAGAGAAACTAAAGATCATCTGGCTCCCCATTATTTGAATAATATTTAAATAAATATTTTATCCCTTCCACAGCTGTAAATATTGCTGTGTTAAAATTACTTTTCTGCTTTTCTGTGTTAAAAGCCTTTTCTGCTTGGATGTGAGCCTGTCTCATGTGGGCATTACACACTCTGCATTCACCATTCTGCAATCCCCTCCTTAACCTTCTTATAGCAGAGACTCTTTGGCTGCTGTACCATTCAAATGAATTCACAAATCTGAATTAGATGTGAGCTTAGCCATGCAATGTGTGGGCAGCATTGTGCACCTGAGAAATGTTAACAGAAGCCAGAACACTAAGCCAGAAGTAACTTTCAGGAGCTGGCAAGAAATGCCAAGAAGAGTGAGGAGACCTTGGAGCCTAAATTCTGGGTTTTAATTTATGAGTTTTTTTCAGGAAGATGAGGAATGTTGTGTTTGACAAGTAGACTTGCAGAGGTGATTTCCAGCCAGTAATATTCTATGAATCCATGATTCTGTGACTCCAGATGGAGGAAGTGACTATTACTTCAATCTTTGTGTCAGACTGATGACAAAAATCTGAATGTCAGTTTGTCCCTGTGGTGTTGGCCTGGGGACATCAGCTACAGCAGTTGCTCTGGCCAGGGCCCACAGAACTCTGAGTGAATTTCTGCTTGGCATGTGGAATACACACAATGGCACCTGCACACCCACTTCTGAGAGCCCTCCTCCAACCAGTAAGGACCAGTCTGAGCTTGGCAAGAGCACACAAAATGGGCATGATTACAATAAATGTCCTCCCTTCTCTTCATCTGTGCCTTTCCTTTCTTCCCAAAGGCACCTGCAGTACCTGTAGCATCCTACTAAGGGACCCCTAAGGCTCAGCTGCCCTGCTCAGTCAGACAGCACAGACAGACAGCAGAGGTAGCTGGGGCAGGTGCAAAAAGCTCTGAGTTGGCTTCTAAACAACACTTAGAGGATGAATTGGAGCTGCATAAATTCAGTGTGCAGAGAGCCTCTAAATAATGCAGAATGCAGGGAACCCTTGAATAATGCAGAATCCAGGGAAAGTCAAAATGTGGTGAACTTGGCCAGGGCTAAAGGTTTGCCTTGGCAGTGGCTGGTGGAGGGCAGAGAAGACCCACAGATATGAGGGAAGATTGAAGGTCATGGGTGCTCATGCAGGGAGTGAAGTTCTTTGGCCACTGCCACACTGGCACAGATGGCTTCATACCTCTGCCCTCCCTGTCAGCAGCTCAGATAGCAGGGAAAGAATATACAAACAGAGAACACATATAGTCATAATGCTCCAAATTATTTTCCAGCATCAAGGAATTACAGCTTGGAAACTTGCCAGTACAGAGGCGTCTTCTCTGTATTTTACCACTCCATGGATGTATCACTTTGAACCTAGCCCTTCTCCCATCAAAGCTGGGCAAACAATCAGTCCTCACCAGCAGCTGACAGGAGAGTTCTATAGTTTAGCACTGGGTGAAGAATCTCCTCCTTTGATTGGTTTGAACCTGCTACTTGCCTTATTTGATGGTTCCTAGTGGTTTTTTGGTAGAAGCAGTGACTGGTATCCTGTCTCTCTCCCTGGGCACTTTTGATTTTATAGGCTTTTTTTGGGTACATTTCCCATTACTTTTGTCATCTCCAACCCAAATGGAAGAGTTATTGTCAAGTTCTCATACAGAGGCTTTCCACACCCTTCTTCACTGTGGGCCATGTCCATCTATTTTCCAATTCTGCTTTTTTGTAGTTAAGTTGTATAGAGAAAGTTGGCAAGGAACAGTTTGGAAAATGCATGGCAATAGTGTAGTTTATTCTCTATTCTTTTTCTAGTAATTTACCAGCACTTACCATGGATTTTGGCCATCACTGAGCACTGATTTGATGTTTCCATGGAACTATTCATTTCACAAAACAGGCAACTCTATCATGTGCATACCAAAGAAGCATTAAAAGTTGCTAATTTAAAAAACACTGCTGTATGTTAATGGAATGTTTTAGAGCACCCTAGATAATTCCAAGTGAAAAAAATGCTGCATTTTTGTATTTATTTGTGTAAGAAAAAGCTGCAGGTTTTATCCAGACAACAAGGAAAATTCTGTAAACAAAATGGCCAGATTAGGAAACTCAGGAGTCCTGTATTTTTTTGTGTCAAGAAACACTGTGAGGAAGACAGTTGACCCAGAAACTCCACAGGTAATTTTTACCCTACTACATGGAACTTCATAATTTAAAATAGGCAGAAGTTTAATCACATTTTCTGAATTCACATGAGAATCTCAACAGCAAATAAATTGAATTGGAGGGGATTTTCTCTTTGGGTTTTGTGTTTGTTTGGTTTTAGTAATTTGATCTTCAATTTTGTTCCAGAACAATTCCATTATTTTTCCATGTCTTTTAATCTACTGGTTGAAATATGTGTTAGCTCTATGAGAGAAAGTAAGAACTGGGGCTTTAAACTCCAGCATGCAGGATGAGCATTTAATTACTTCTGTGACTTTAGTAATTGAGTTTTTCCAAGCCTTTTATTTATGAAACAGAAGAAAAAAATTGAAGTGAGCAAACCTTTTTCTACCAGCAGTAATTTTAATGGTCTATTCCTGTGCATTTCCACTAATGATTCTTCAGCTTGCTTTTTTTTTTGTTCCCATTTTTAACCCTAAAAAACTGGGAAATAAACAACAGAATATGCTTCCAAAACTTCATTTAGAAACTGGAAATGAGAAAATTTCCTTTAACACTTTGGAGAAAAAGAAAATTTTGGGCAAAAAAATTGGGAGAAAAGGTTTGGTGACACCTAACAAGATTCTCATTCACTGTGCTTTCAATTTGTACACAATTTCTGCTTGCTTCACTCAGAAATTTGAAATAAACATGCTTCAAAAATTCTAAATTACTAGAAAGGTAGGTAAAGCTGCATTTAGTGATAAAAGTTTGTTTACCCTTGAACAATATAGTGAGCAACATTAACCTCCACCTAATGACATATTAAATTCCTCAGCTGGCCACCTGATGACATGAATGAGATTATTGATATCACTTGTGTAACAACATGAATAACTGCCCAAATATCCTGCTTGGGCTTGAGAAACTTTGGGTTTACTTTGTGTTCACTGAGTTAACTGAATGAGTGAGTTATTTTTCACAATAAGATAATAAAAACCCAGGAACCTTCTGAAAGGCACTTCACATCTGCAACCTGATTTTGTCTTTAACCATTATACTTAAGGCAACACAACACCAATATTCAAGGTAAGATCAGTTGGCATAAAATGGGAGAGGGACTCTGGTGGAGCCCATCCTGCAGAGAGCACTCCAGGGTGAAGGAACTGGGAGATGTGATTCCCTAGATCTGCATCTTTGTCCAGTGACTGTGGAATGTACAACAATGGCAGCTTCAGGCAGTGAAGCAAAAATGGGTGGATTTTCCAACTTCTATGGAATTCTACTTTTGCTCTGTGAAATAATCATCTGGGCTCAATAAAATATCATCATTCCCCACTTTATTCTTTGGCTTTTATTTATGGTTAAGTCATCCTCTTTTTGCCCTATTGCAATATTTTCCCCCTTTGTGCTTACTGTGGATAAGTATTATTGCTTTTTTCTATTGTACCAATGCTCAGAAGTCAACAGAGAACAGAATCCTGATGTATTTGGAATACACTTGGTACATACAAGTGGTAGAACCAATTCCTACTTGTAAGCATTCACATCCCAAAAGGACATAGTTAACAAAGTGGCAAGAGAAAAAGAAAAATTACTGTGGTTTGGTCTTCTCAGAGTTGCACAGCTGGATAGTGGAACAGGCAGGAATAAATCAAAAGGCAATGGCTGCTACAGACTGCAGCACCACAGAACTGCAATTAATCTAGCAGGGGGGCAGAATGGGATGGCTGAGGGGCTGGAGCACATGATATAAAGTGAGAAGCTGGGAATTTGATTGTTTAGCTTAAAGAGAGGCTCAGGGAATTCAATTGTTGTGTTATTGTGCCCAAAGGGACACAAAGAAAGGAGTGAAGACAATACTCAGGCTGGAAGAAGGAAAATTCCAAGTAGATGGAAAGAAAAGTTTCCCCTCCTCTATGATTCTGTGTATTCACTATAACATTTTGGCCCCAAGCACTTTTACTAAACACAAGATTGTTCATCCTGTGAAAACTATATCAGATGGGGTAAGAAGTCATCTGTGCTTCAAGCAGGGAACCAAGTGAGAAGAATAGACAGTTTTGAGGAAAAGCATTTGTACACATTTGCTGACAGTCCAGTAGTTACTCTGTGATTTCATGTTCATAGTGAGGTACTCTTAAAGCCAGACTCACATTCTTTTTTATTGTCCTAAAAGAAAATGATTCTGTGCTATCACATTGTCTTACTGATGATAAAAAATCCATCTGACTCTGTATCCCTGAACTGAACCCCTGGTTACAAAGATAAGTCAAGTCATGGGCACTGCTGATAACTGAGACACAAGCACTGAAACAATTTGCTGGTGTCACCCTCTACTACAAAAAACATTTTTCTAAGATAGCAGTGATTGCCTTTCTGTTGTGTTTTATGTGAAATTTACTTTTTTTTTTTTCTTTTCTTTTTTTTTTTTTTTTTTTTTTCACAGCATTTCATACAAGCTCTATCTGTAAAGACTTATTATATTGCAGAACTGGCAAAATCTGATAGTGAATACTTGGGAGCTGAAGGTGACTCTTAATTAAAGGAGAAAAAGCCCTTAAATATTGATTCTGTACTAAGTAAAAGAAAACCAAACTCACTTTGATGTCTTTATGCTTCAGTGTTAGTTAATTCATTTTTGGAGAACAGTCAGAAGCCCTTAAGGAAGTTTTGGCTTCACTACAGTGCCCATTTTATCTACAATTTGCATTAAATAAGTAATGCATATTAATATTTGTACTGCTTTGAGTAGATATCCATTTATACATGTAGGTAATTATCCCAACAAGAATGACACAAGAGGTTTGCTGTTTTGTTGGGGGGTTTTTGTTGTTGGTTTGGTATTTTTTTGTTGTTTGTCTCAGTATATTCTTTTAAATATACTTTTCAGTTTCTTTTAATATATTTGTTAGTTTTTTGGATGCCTGAGTGAAGGTCTGTAGAAATAGGCAAGAACTTAGATTTCATTAAAGGGAGTGCACAATTAGTCTGAGAAGTCAGTAACAATGATCAAAAAGTATTTTTAAAAGGTCAGCCATTCCTTAGTTTCTTTGACTGAAAAGTTTGGCCCAAAACAGCTTACTTTATGTAAAACATGTAGCAGTTTTACTTCCTCCATTATGATATGGGTTGCTCACTCTAAAATTGCAGACAATGATGTGGATTTCAGTAAATTTTGTATCCTGTTTCAGGTCTCTTTAGGAAGAATCTATTTTAAATATATGTGACACAGCAGGCTATATATTCATATCTATTAACTTCTGCTTTACTTTTAATCACCAAGCTAAAGAGAAGGGGTGATACTTAAAGCTATCTTGAAAGCTCTTGCATTTTAGATTGTGTTTACATACTTCATATATTTGCATATAAATTGTTCCTCAGAAAATGTTCTGTAGAATTACAAAATAATCTGTAAGTAATTAGTGCCCATAAAAGAGAATATGCCTATCTGTCTGTCTTTATGGATTTATTTCTGCACTGGGAACAGGGTGTCTTAATGTATTTTTACCAAAGCAAAATGTTTCTTTGAGAATTTCTTTCTGCCTTGTGTCTTTGAAACACAATAACATTTTATTGATCTGAGAACTTCCATCAGGTGTTACAATTTCATCAAGTGAAACATTTGGTCCATAATATTAACTTGAGTAGACCTAAGTACTCAGCCAATATTTGGGGCTCTACACACAGTTTGTGTTGGTTTAGACAGTGAAAATAATGATGGAAGGTGGCTTATCTATTGAAAAAAAAATATTTCAAAGTGGCACATAATTTTGTTTTCTTGCACTACAAAAGCTCTAATTTAGCTTATTTTCTGACAGCTCTGGAGCTTCAGAGACAGAGTTATGTCTCAGAGCCACACAGTTTTCCTGTGCCTCAGGCCATGGTTATTTTTCTGTTCTTCTCTAATGGTTCATTTCATTGCCTTTTTTCTCTGCTTAATGGGAAATTAGGCTCTGGGAATGTCTGCCATAAGCAGTTAAAGCCCAGTTCTGACAAATTCTTCAGAAAGCTCTGCTATCTACTGGACAATAGGCTAAACTGCTGAGATACCCAAACTTCTTCATTAGCTTCATCCTAACTTTCTACAATATTTAACTCACAATGGTCCAAAGGACTCATTCAGGTTGGAGGAAGCAAAAGTAGGAACCAGCACTTTTCCTGAGCAGATTTTCTGCTGTGTCACCTGGTAGGCACCAGGAACTGGTATAAACTCACACAGAACTGCTCTGGAAGTGCAGAGTCACTTTTCAATGGTGGACTGAGATCAGGATTTTCAGCTTTTCCTGTTCATCAGTCTTCCTTGAGGAAGAGCAGCATTGGCACAACTATCGTGTCAAGAGGAAAGCAGAGGTTTTAAGGATCACATCAATGTACACTTTAACAAACTTATGGTCCCAGGCACTAGCATGAGAAGCACACTTCAAGGAACAGTGTACAGTAACCTGGGTTCACATCCATGCCAGAGTGAGGCACCATTCTTGAGTCTACCATGGTCTTGTTTGCCCTGCATGAGACCACCAATATCACCAGGTTCTGCTTTTCTGAACCCTGCAGGTGTAACCACTGTCTGGAAAGCTTCAGAATATGTCACCTTTGCTACAGTAAAGAGAAGAAAAACTTTTCCTACACAGCTTTAGACAGGGCTGTCTGCTGGTCTGTGATCCTATAAAATGAGTGAGCTGGGAACATCCAGCAGATTCTTTGGATGCTTTGGCCTTTGGAGGAGATCTCCAGGGAGCAAAGCATGGCAGGAGGAGCAGCACTGCAGTCAGCAGCATGATGGGATGTCATTGATGTGCTTGGTTTGCCATAGATCAGAACTACCCCTGTGCAGGGTGCATGTCTCTCTAATGTGATACCTCTGTGGCCTTTTGAACAGCCAGTGCCAGAGATGAGCCCTTTGGCCACCTGGGGATAGACTCACAAGAAGATATGTGAGTCCAAAAATGTAAATGGGCACCTCCTGGATGCCCATTTTTTTCCTTTGATAGATTTTCAATTCTCATTACATTTTAATAAGAGGGATGCTGGGCATCTATCCACAGTCCCACCCCACTTGAAAAGCAGTGCTTATACCTCAGATCAGAGACACAGATTCCCTCTAGATTCTTTCTGCAGCTGTTAGGTCCCAGTCATTTTGGTTTCATTAACCCTTACCAGCCCAGTTGTCCCTGAGGAACTTTGAGAGGAATATTGCTGCTGAGCTGGGGAGACAGAGCAATGCAATGGTTCAAAGCAGCAGCACGAGCACTGAACATGATATCAAAATACCAAGTCATTTACACAAGTATGGGATTTTTTAAACTTTAATGTATTGAGCTTGCATAAAGCTTTTGCATATGTGGAAAACTGTGGTCGCTTAGGCAAAACAGCACTTCTCTTGTCCCTAAATATAAGAGAAAAAGTTAGGGGAAAGCATTTTAATTGTTTCTTTGCAATGTTAGTAAATTTTTGACTGAAGTGGTAATGGAAAAGCCTCAGTAAAACTGACAGTTACTGTTCCAAGTGTGAAGACAAAAATGTGTTTCACATACATCAGCAGCCAGAACTGAAAGTTTGGGAAAAAGAATAAGAACAGGGCTAGTACAGAGTGATACTGTTCCGTCAAATACTAGGAAACCCTCTTATATGTAAAAACAAACCATGTTTCATTATTCTTTTGTTATACCATTGTAAATAAAGAAAAGCTAAAGCCAAGTTGTAGCTTCAGTAAAAGAAAGAGCAGGAAATGCTTTGGATGCAGTGGTAAATTCAATCTCCCAATTCTGGTACTTCTATTTTGATAACATATTTCCTCTTTTTTTGGGATTTTTTTTTAACATTATATCTGGCTCTGCTCCAGGATTCCAAGGCCCAGGCTTCAGTATGACTGGATTCACAGCAAAGCAGTGAGTCTGTTTTGAAACTTGTGATATCCTCTGTGAAAAGGGAAGGGGCACTTAAATCACAGGATCTCTCTTTGCATCTGGTCAAAGCAGATAACACTGCTATTTGTTAGGCACAGGCCAGACTGTCTGTGTGGTCTTTGTGAATAGATGACAAAGTTTAGCATGAGTGCACTTAAGTCAGCTGGCAAAATGGATGCTCTCATGCTAAATCACTTCTTTGAGGGACTCCCAAGTCAAAGGTTATATCTGCCTTTTTCATTGTAATAACCTCTGATGGATGAGCCTGTCTGGATTTGTCTAATTGCTTTTATGAATCATATATATTTTGGGGAAGTGTGGCTTTCTGGGGCAAAGAATTCTATAGCTTAATTACATTTTTTGAGGAAGAAGTCCTTTTCTTGCTTCTTATCTGCAGCTTGGTAATTTCTTTTGGTGTTTACTATAGTCCTTGTTGAAAATAGTGAATTATTCCATATTCACCCTTTTTAGGGCATCATGACTTTATAGACTTTGTCATACTGTCTCATGCAATTATTTCTTTTCTATATGAATGATTCTAAACTCACTTAATCTCTGCTTATGTAAAAATCCTTAGATGCATTTACTTTTTTGTCCAGTGCCCAGCACTTCCACAAAATAGATTCTGGATGGGAAGCTGTACATATTGAAAACTAGGAAAGAATTTGTCAAAAATTTACCCTGAGTAGGAAGTGTGTTGAGGTCAGTGAGACTAGCATGGATAAGGTCTAGTTCTCCAGCCTCAAGGAAACTTCTTTTCTCCCTACAAATTTTCTTCATTGGCTTGAGTAGCTGCAATGATCAGAGCACCATCTATGACAACTCTGCCTTTTCTGCTGCACAGCCCCAAGTCAGCAGAGACCATGTGGCTGAAGTGTAAGGCTGCATCTGAAAAGGGTCTAGAAGAATTCTTACCAGAAGCTATCAAACCAAGGCTGTAAGGATAAGAAATGTCAGGACTAAGGCAAACTTTTGATTGTGCTGCATGCAAGTTTTAGATTTCCTTCTCTTCCAATAGAAACTCCCCCAGAAGCTCCCCCAGAAAATGCATGTTGCATTCACAGAATGACATAGATTGGAAGAGACCTCTGCTGGTCTTCCATCAAGCCTTCTGCTCCAAGCAAGTGCACCTTTGAGTCTAAAACAGGTAGCTCTTGGCCATGTCCAAACAAGATGGAAATTTCACCATTTCCCTTGGCAAGCTGTTCCACTGCTAAAGCAGTTTCACTGTGAAATTTCTTTTCTAGTATCAGAACTCTGATATCTCTTTAGTTACTTGTGTGATAGCAGATTTGGAAGATTAGATTATTTTCAGAATCCACTTTTAATTGTCCCAAATGAGTGACTGGCAAGAAAAAAATGGTTCTCCTCATTTTTTTACTTAACCACTGAAATGGAAGGCTCAACCAATTGAGTTTACACCTGTTCTGATAGAGAAGGGTTATACTGCTTAGAGATCTTCAGTCTTGTTCAGACTTTCACCTTTCTGTATCTTTGTCCTTTGTTGTTATCCTCTGGGCCATACTTAATGCTCTCCTCTCATCTCTGCCCAACTCTTTCTCATTTTATTCCCATTTCCCCACACCCTTTGGATTTTTCCCAGGTTCAGTCTCCCTGATGAGACAATTATTCCCAGTCTTCTCTCAAAAGCTGGCTCCTGCACCATCATTCTGGCCCAGTCTGTGGCTAGGTGGAGGAGGGCTGTGATTGCAGGAGAGACATCCCCTCCTTCCACAGCCAGCTGCTGCAGCCCTGGGGCAGCCACCACAGCTGCATTCCCACTCAGTTCCTCAACTTCAAACTCACTTTACCAAAAATAATAATCTGTCTTGGCATTTCAAGAGGAAAAATAAGGATTTTCCTCTGAAAAACAAACAAAAAGAAGTGTATAACTCATATTTGTATGGTTTGATTTGACTAGAACTTCCTCAACAAACTGTTACACCACTTTCTGGTATTCACATATAATATTTATGTATTTATTTATGTCCTAATATGATACTTAGACATTGTTTCTTACTTAGATTTTAATTTTGAAACCTATTGTCTCTCAAAATGGGATAAGTATCTTCCAGAATAACTAGGGGGCAGGGGATTTGTGAACCATACATCAGATACTTTATTTCTAGCAAGGTCTTCATCCTGGAGAACAGATACAATCTGCTAGAGCATTAGTTATGACATCACAAGAAAACAAATAACATGTCTAAATAACAATCTCTGACTGGCTTCTAAGGACCTGCTGTGCATCAATTTGATAGATGAAAATCTATTGTTAATTTGATAATATGCAGTGTTGAAAAGGAGCAGATCCCTGTTAGGGGATGCACGTATGGATTCCTTCCAGCCCAGTTGCTGCTCGAGCCACCCAGATCCTAACAACAGCACGAGATTTCAGAGAACAAAGAGTTTAGTGCACTTATGGAGAACCTAAAGGGAAAGTGTCCTGGCTGGAGGTGTCTGGGAGACTGGCTCTAGTGCACCCCTGCAGCTTGTTTCACCCACCACCCTGCTGGCCACTGTTATATGAAACTTGTTCTGACTGTTCCAATATTCAGCCCTCCCTGCCCAACTTTCTCACATAGTTATGGAAATGACTGTTTTGTCAACAGCAGACACTAGTAATGGAACTTAACTCTTTGTTTTGGGCAATTTTACATTTTCTTATATATTCAAAAATCAATAACTGAATTTAAAGTTCTAGCCAGTTTTTACTTCCTATAGTATAATTTTGGAATAACTCTCAAAGCTCTGAATTGAAATTTATATGTTGATTAAAGCAGTTGATCAAGGAGTGTTGCTAAATTCCAACTGGCAAGATTTTCCTTTTTTTTTGTTATTTCTGTCTCCTTTTTTTAGCATGAAAACCTCAGCATAATTTTTATAGCATGTTTTAACCTGAAGTGCTACCCAGAGAACAACAAACATAAAGCTCTTTTTTTCTGCTGGCACTAAAATTTAAGCAGTGATATACTAATTGAAATAGAGACACCATAACATAAAGCCTTTAAGTAATTTACAGAAGCAAATATTCCAAACAGAAGATACTATTAGAGTGTGTGCATCACTAAATCATTGTGATTTGCTTGCACTTTGCCTTCAGAGCTGTAGTCATAAAACCATGGAATCATTGAGTGGTTTTTGTTGGAAGAGACAAAGATCATCCAGTTCCAACCTCTCTGCCATGGGAAGGGAAGCCTTCCATAGACCAGGCTGATCAAAGCCCTATCCAGCCTGGCCTTAAACACTTCCAGGAATGGGACATCCACAGCTTATCTGGGCAAATGTTCCAGTGCCTCACTCCCCTCAGAGGGAAGAATTTCTTTCAATATCCGATCCAAACCTACTCTCTTTTTGTTTGAAGCTCTTTCCCCTTGTCCTGTCACTCCAAGCCCTTATAAAAACTCCCTCTTTCTTTTAGGCTCCCTTTAGGCTCTGTGAGGCTGCTATAAGGTCTCCCTGGAACCTTCTTTTTTTCCAGGCTGAGCAGCCCCAGCTCTCTCAGCCTGTGCTCATAGGAGAGCTCATTGTGCTTCAGGCCTCTGAGCATCTTTGTGCCTCTCTTGACTCAATCCAACAGGTCCATGTACTTATATTGGGATCCCCAGAGCAGGACACAGGACTCCAGGTGGTGTCCCACAAGAGCAGAGGGATGGAATCATGGAATCATCTCTGTTGATTATGCTTTTTTTTTTTTTTTTTTTTTTTTTTTTTTTTTTTTTAATGCAGCCAGGATATGGTTGTCTGCAAAGCAAAATGCAGTTTTGGCATATTTAGTGCTGTGGCTATGTCCATATGGTAGTAGATCACTCCTGATGTATTTCCTGCAGTGAACCAATTGGCTGATTTGGTATCTAGCCACAGGTGTAGTAGGCTGTAAATCAGCTTTAATACCCAACTCTTGAGCCTTTTTATGGGAAAGAACAGTACAGGGTCCCAGGGGCTGCCTGGGACATGAACAGATCAGTGAGGAGCCTTGTGTGTGTCCATATTCTTTGCTTGGGGCTCCCCTGCAAGAAGGAACAGCCAGAAGAGAAGGCACAGAATTCTGGTTCTGCCACGAAAAACTCCTCTCAGTGGTAGAGTTTAACAGGGAAAGCTGGAAGTTATGCAAAAGTTTGGGATACAGACCACAGCCCAGGGTGCACACTTCCAGTGTGCTGAGCTGCACTGGTTCCCTGGCTGCTGTGTTGGACTAACCCTGGCCAGCAGCTAAACACCACTCAGTCCCTCACCACTCCCCTCTCCCAAGGGAGAAAGGAGAAGGAAGGAAGGAAGGAAGGAAGCAAGGAAGGAAGGAAGGAAGGAAGGAAGGAAGGAAAAAAGACTCATGCATCAAGACACTATCATTTAATGACTAAATTGGAACCTGCACACATGAGCAGAATAGAAAGGAATTCATTCACTACATTTTTTAATATCCCTAGTGATGTACTTATTTCTAACCAGAAAACTTGCAGAACTTTTCTATTCTGAAGGGGTTTGTTTTTACAGATGCATACACTGATATGTTTAATTTCACCCAAAATGCATGAATTAACAGATAGTTGCTATACTCATAGCTGTTTCCACAAGTGAATTCTAAGCTTAAGAGATTAAATAGTTCATATGAGAAAAATGTACCAACTTTGTGATTCCTGCCTTGGGCACAGAACTGCTTTTCATTACTTTCAACATAGAAAGATTTATCTAAAATTTTCTATGTTGAAAATAATGATTGAGTTCAAAATGTTGCAATGCACAAGTATTTTTGAATGATAAAAGTTTTACTTGCTAATAGGCATAACTGGAGTGTTTCAACTGTAATTAATGTTACATGAGTGCATTAAGGTTAGCTTTATTTTTATAATTCCTTCCATGCCTATTCCAGATTAGATTTTTATACTAAATTAATCAGTACATTGAAATGTTTCCAGATGAGAGGAAACACATTCATGCAAATAAAGCAACTTAAAATCCTAATTATTATCACAATTGGTTTTTGCAGCATGTGAATGAATTTCATCTGACTTCTCTGCTTATTAAAAGCTAAAAAAAGATAATTTATTTTTATTTTTAAAAGTCACACCATTTTTTAATAATTCTGACAATGAGGTTTGTCATGGCTGGTTCACTGTTACAACAATCTAATTAAGCATATTTTGTTTATGTAAGATTGGATAGAAATACTAATATAGGGCATGAAGAAGTTGAGTGAGAGGGATGAAATATCAGAAAGCAATGATGAAAACCCACCTGTCTTCAGTTAGGATTAAAAGAAAATCCTCTTAAATCTTCATAACTTTCTCCAGTTCTTGAGGTAAGGATAATCCGTAAGATGTTGAATTTCTCAAACATTTTACTCTTGTTAATCTGTGGTTTTAATTTTCTTTCATGGGTGATTTTATACATGAAGGTATGATGTCTTATAACAATAGTTTAACAAGTGCAACTCACACCTCTCTTCAAGAAAGAATTTTCTTTTTGCCTGTGTCAAATGTTCCAATTTTTAAATTTTTTTTCTGTCTCTCTTTAGTATCATGACTCTTGTAGATGTACTTGTGGACAGGGAGCACTTCAAGATCCTTGAAATGAAGAAAAGTTTCCTGGAATGTAAGGAGTGTGGTTCAACCCTCTTCAAACTAGGAATGCACAGAAACCTAATGTTCCTCCTTCTTAAATGACAACTGATAATAATGCCACAATGCCACTTGCAGCACCAAAAGCCAGCTGTAAATGAATTGCAAACCTTCTGAGTACATAGGGCCTAGATCTTGAGCATGCATAATTTCCTGTGTCCATGGAGGCTTGAGCAGAACTGACCTTGGTTTAGAATCATATCAGGTTCACAAGGCTTCCCCTCTTTCTCCAGATCAAGGAATGCTCAGGAGCCCAAGCTTGCACAGCCTGGGAATGCTAGCATCCAAAATTAAGATGATTTGTGTAATTGTTCACATCTGTTTGCCAAGTTAATTCATTCCCTGTTTGGACACTTAATCTTCTGGTTATCCACACAGCTGTGACTTGTCCAAGCCAGCTAATTCTTTCTATGGGGAAACATGGATGTTTTCTGCCAAGATGCTTTCTGCCACTGTCCTTGTTGTACAGTTTGGTGCCAAATTGTCCTCTTCTTTGTAATGCAGCCTTCTAAGATACCCAGTGATGCCTTCTGTGCTCAGAGCCTATGCCATGCCCTCCTAAACATGCTGTGTGCTTGTCACTGGGCTGTAAAACATCAAGTCTGGCAGTCTGCAAATTGCACTTCTGTTATATGTACTGTTGTGCTTATTAATTGTGATGGCTTAGGACCAAGGCAAAAGTCTTGTAGTCCAGAGGGGACAGGAGTGGAGGTATGCATTTGCAAAGGACTTGCTCCCAGCCAGAACTCTGCTGTATCATGAGGCTCTGCTGGCAGCCCAGTGAAAAGCCTGCTGGACAGTTCAGCACTGCCAGTTCCCAGCATGGCACCAAGAAATGGTACTTTAAACTTAAAAAATGAAAATGGCCTGCTTGAGGGTGCAGAACCACTGAACAGGCAAAAGCTGAAACTTTGCAATGCCTTCACTTTCAGCTGCATCAGCCCTTTTCTAAAATAGTTTCAAGTACAAAAATATATTTGTTAGATTCTCTGCTGTAAAGTCTCAAAGGATTCTTTAGCCCCGGTCAGGACTCTCTACATGATAAAAAGGATAGTTTTGAGAAATTCTGTCCTATCTGATCCTAGAACCAGGTTGTGTACACAGTGAAAATGGTATAAATGCAGACTGGACATTTGAATTTAGCTGCAGATGATGGAGGAGCAGCACACACTGCACATGTACCTAGCTCTTATTACTCAATAACAAAATGTTAGACATTGTTTAAACTGTTCATAGAAAACTAGGATATTTATCATTATTTATCTTTGTAATCTACAGCATGAATTCTGTTTGTTCATTCACCTGATTTAATCCAATTTATACTAGGCATCTGTTCTGTGAGACACACTTCCCTGTAGTGCCTACTTTAGTAATTTCAGAAGGTCAGTTCTCTGGAAGGACTGTTTTCTCTACCAACTGGAAATTATACTTAAGATTTTTCAATTTAATTTTTAAAAGAGTTTTAAATGTTTCCTTTTTATAGTTCCAAGTTTCTTTTATTTCTTTATCAGTTAACAGCCATGACATAAACCATATTTGAAATATTGTATTAACATGATATTTCACATTTAACCAAATGCTTTAATTTAAATAAATTTTGAAGGAATGGTATTTATCATCTGAACTGTAGGCACAAATATTTCAAATGTGAAATAACTCCAAGGTCAAATCAAATATTTTGAAGAAGTTAAGTGGTGAACAAATCACAGCCCCAGAGTTGCATGCAACTGTCTCAAAGGATGCTCCCATAATTACACACATTTTCATAAGACTGATACATCATTTTAGTAACTGAATTCCCATAGTGATTTAAGATAGTTTCTTCTGTCTTTCCTCACAGTTAATTTAATCTATCAGGTTCCAAATTGTCTAGAATAGGAAAGAATCCAAAATATATGCTATGCTATTTGTACCTAACTCAATTTCTATATTAATAAATCCCTCAGGTTTCAGTTCAATTACAAGCAGTCTGTGAAGATGTTCTTCCACAAAGGATAGAAATGTTCTGGAAGGACCATGAGAATGTTTTGTTCTAAAAATTTAAAGTTTGTTTTTTTTGTGGTTTGTTGTTTTTTTTGCCAGACACTTCACCACGGACATCTCACCTACCAGAAAGTGATTAAGTTCATTTGATCAGGAATGCACCACTTGTCATTCAACACTTCATAACAGACCACAAATACATTTTTAGCTTATTACAGTTGGGATGCTCAGCATATTGGCTTGAATCTCTCTAGATGCCTGATTCTCTAGGCTATGAACTGAATGTGGGTACATGAACAACCAGCCACTGCCTCCCAGCTGGTGTGCAGGGCTTTGCTCAGCTGCAGGAACCTGTTCTGACATTATTCTAGTCTGGGTTGCATTGCCTCATATCACAAGAGTGTTTGTCATTTCAGCATCCATATGAGGTTTTCACAGGTATGTTTCTTCCATCTGCTGCCTGTGGAGGTCTCTCCAGCTTGGTGATATTCTCACTAAGTCCAGGTGATATATATATACACATGTATTACATTTTACTCTTTTTTTTCAACTTTTACTTTCCTGTAGAAGTCCCAGTAGCTCCTGTAAATCCATACAGAAGCTGCAAGCATCTGTGCTCACCTATGATCCATGGCATCTCATCTCAGAAAGGTCAGCTTTGAAGCAAGCCTTCCACCTTATTCTGAAATTGGCTCTTCAGCAAGCAGATAAAAATAGATTTTTCAAAAAGAGTTTTTGTCCTCAACCTCTACTCTTCTCCTTCAACCAAGCAAAACCCCTTCCAGAGGCCAACCAAGGGCCATTATGCTCTATTGTTTGCAATAATTTCATTTGGAAAATGTACAGCTACACTGTAGTCAGGAAAGACAGGAATTTTACTAATTTGGGAGACAGCTATTGAATGCTAATGCTCCAGTGTTAGAGATGGCACTGGATGAGCTTGGCAATCCTAATTACTTCATAATTAAAAATGTTGATATTTTAGGCTAGTATATCAGCCATTATTTTATGTGAGAAAAGGCCCAGTGCATCTCTGAGATTGCATCTCAGACTGCTTCTTAGAAAGAGCTTTCAAAATTGAATGGGTGTTGCCACAGATTCCTGTGGTTCTTACCCAAAGAGCAGAGGATTTAATGAAGTAATTTTAGCAGTTAAGTTGACTAGAGACGATAAAATCTGAAATATTTTTCTAGCAATAGAACTAGCAAGGTACATGGTACAAAATTAGGCATAAATGTTTTACCTTGGAATTTGAGAAAGCAGATTTTAGAGGAAGGTGATCTCAGAGACGAGGCTAAAAGTCAGCTTTGCTCTTCATCAGTATGGAAAGTCCAGGAAGTTTTCAGATTTTCCTCTAAAAAATATCTCCTTTGCAAAGATAATTAATGCAATACATGGGTGGTGATGATCCAGAGAAATGAGTGCACAAATCAATAGAAAAGTTTTAAGGGAAATGGTTCAATACTTAGGGAAACCATGAAAAATTAATGAAAAAAATTCATTCATTTTCTCCCTTATTACCATTTAGATGAGCTCAAAGCGAGCAGTTAGCACAATAAAATATGATTACTTTTTAAACTATTCAAAAAGATCTGAATAAAAGGCAGTGTCTAAGTATCACATCTCAAAGTATTTAGAATGCATTTTTTTCTGTGAAGTCATTAAATATTATGTCTGAATAGCAGATGTTTTAATGATGAGAAAAGATTATAAATGTGCTAAAGATTAATTTCCACTTTGGGTGAATGAGAAATCTTATACTTGGCTTGTGCAGCAGTAACAATGTCAGAACTCAAGTTTTCATCAAACTATCACAATATGTGACACAGAGATTGAAACCCCTTTTGCTTGATTGCATACAGTTCTGAGATTATCTTAGATTTCATTTCTTTAAAAACAGTACATTTCCAGGTCTTACAATCACATCAAAAGTGTTGAAAATATTGTCTAAAAGCAAAGAGCAAATAATACAGAGAGGAAAGCTGGAGCCTATATAGCACAGGACAGCTCTGCCCTATTACAACACACTCCATAACAGCAGATGTTATGATAATACCATACTTGTGAGGCCACTCTCAATTCCCTTTGAAAGGCTGTGATGATCAGAGGAGCTCTTGAGATGCAAAGACAGCAAATGTCACTCCAGTCATCCAGAAGGGCAACGAGGAGGGCCCAGGGAGATGCAGATCTGTCAGCCTCACCGAGAAAGTAGTGAGCAACTAATTCCAGAAACCACTTCCAGACAGATGAAAAGGAAGAAGGTGATTGGGAGCATGGATTTATGAAGGGAAAGTCATGCTTCAAAAAAATCAGGAGTGAAGTCTGGGAAGAAGGGCAGGGTGGTGGGAAGGTGTTTTTAAGGTTTGGGTTTATTTCTCATTACCCTACTCTGATATGACTGGCAAAAAATTCAATTCATCTCCCCAAGCTGAGTTAGTTTTGCCCATGACAGGAACTGATAAAAGAACTCTCCCCACCCTTATCTCAACACACAAGCATTTTGTTTTATTTTCTCTCCCCTGCCCAGCTGAGGAGGGGAGCAACAGACTGGCTTTGGTGGGCACCTGGCATGGAGGCACAGCCAACAAATGACACATCCCAACGTGGCCAGGCTAGTCAGGTACCAGGGAAGTGCACTGAAAACTGGCTGAACTGGCAGGGTTCAGAAGGGCTGTGGTCAGGACCAGGAAGTTCTGCTGGAGGTCACTCACTAGCATGCCCCAGGCATTGGTAATGGGTCCAGTCCTGTTTAGCAATGACCTGGGCAACGGGACAGACTAGCCCAGAGGAGAAACAAACCTGTGAAGAGTGGCCAGTACACCATACAAAAGGATTTTGAGAAGCTGGAGAAATCTGTGAAGAGGAACCTCATGCACTTTAAGAATGGGAAATGAAAGCTCTGCCCCTGGTGAGAAATAACCTTATGCACCAATACATCCTGGGAGGCAGTTGACTAGAGGACAGATTTGCAGAGAAGCCTTTTTTAAATGACACCAGTAACTCCATAAATTGCAGATCCTTGTTGGAGTAGCAACATGGTGGGATGCAAGCAGTTAAGGAAATTTTTGGTGTGTGTCAAAGATAATTTATTCATTAGAACACTTGTTGTTGCAAACAGTTGGATCTGATATTCCCTGACAAAGAAGTGTTGCTGACTGAGACAAATATTTTACTGACAGCTGACACAAGTTCTGAAGAAGAGGACAACAAGAAGATAGAGCCAAGCTTTTCATGGTGTTGTATGCTTGGAGGCCCAAAAAAAGGGGCAGAAGTTAAAATGAAAGATATTCAAAATAGCTAAAAGGAGAACTTTATTTAACTTTATTTTATGTAGCAGAAGAAGTTGCAGAGGCTTTTGCTATTTCCAAATTTGGAGATCTTTAAGATCAAACTGGAAAAAGAACCTGACCCTTCTTTGAGATGGAGGTTCAATTAGATGACTTCCTGAGTTACCTTTAGTCCTACCATCTCATTCTTCTATTTTTTTTTCAACAAAATCTTTCCATTCAGAAGCAAGGGTAAAGCCGCAGATTATTTTTAAACTTCTATTTTAAATTAATATCCATTATATAAATCACCCATCCAAGGCCTTTGTATTTCACAGCTACCTCATTAGTCATTTTTCCCCATGATATGAAGTTGAAAATGTACCACTATTTATTTCTGCAAGTCAGTTGTAAGTCATGCTAATTGATTTAAATAGCTTTAAAGGTATTAAAGAAAACAGTTGCTATCAGTGCTGACCTTGCAGCACGCATCATCTTTTAGTTATTCTGTTCTGTCACATTTTTAAGGAACCAGTCAAACGTTATGCAAATAACCTTGTGTTTCTGATTATTTAAAAACTCTCAGCTTTGAACTTGTTTTCCTGCTCTGCTTCAATTAGAGCATGTTGAAGAGATTACTTCATCTCTCACAATTTTGTTCTCAGCTGTACATGATAAATTTCAAACTTTAGACTGAACCTACACAATCTGTTTTTGAGCTGCTCAGTTAAGACATTGGCTGTTCCATGTGCTTCTCAAAGGTACAAAAAAGTGTTCTGGACTACTCCTGATATTGATCATTATTTTAAATGCAGACCAAATAGCATTTATTCTACTGAAAATGTTTCAGATTTCTTTAGGAAAAGAAATCTTTCACTTCTTAAGAAGTGAAAGAATGTACTTGAAAAGCTGGACTCTGTACTTTCTGTCACATTAGCAACGTACAGAAGTAATATTAGGAATTGTGGAAAACTTTATATTTAAAACCTTATTTTGCAAATTTCTTTCTTGAAATAAGATTCCTTATAGTTTAATCCAAACTTCACACACAGTACTAAAAATGCATGTGTTGGGATTTTGGTTTTTTCTTTATTTGAATGATTGTTTTGATTTGGTTTGGGTTTGTTTCTTGTTGTTTTTTGTTTCTTTTGTGGTTGTTGATTTTTGGTTTCAGTTTTGGTTGTGATGGTGTTGGGATCTGTTTGTTTTCTAATAGAAGCCATGGCATTTGAGATTGAAACAAGAAAGACTTAATGAATGTCTGCTGCTCTACTTTGCTCCAGTTGGATTTAGAGTTACTGCCAGGCAAAATTAAGAGAATCAAGGGAAGCTGCTAGGAATGGGTGCACTGTGAGAAGACCTGAGGTGGGAAGAGTAAGGATGATCATAATTTGGGATACTCTCAAAGGAGTTCAGTGGGAAGAAAAGGTGTCTTTTCTTGAAAGAGTGTAGAAAAGGCACAGCACTTGCTCCATTCCTGAAGCTTGGAAACTTTTTAAAATGTCATCTTAGCCAGTGAATACAGCCACAGTGATCTGCCAGAAATGGGGAAAAAGGTGTTCCCTGGGAAAGTGCTGTAGTAAGGCTGGATGTATGACATGATCTTTACAATATACACTCTTTATACATCTGAGGTGGAGTTATAAATTTCAGCTCATTTTGGTTTAATAGCAAATGCTGCTAATTATTTGAGCTGGGAACCTAGAAACTGAACAAGGCTTTTTGCTGAACATATGCCTCTAAGATATGTCAGCAGAATATTTTACTGTCATGACCAGTTTTGTTGCCTGAGCAGAAGACAAGCACAAAAGGGTGGCCTAAGGCACAGTTGGAAGGTCTCTTTAATTACTGCTGTTGGCAGGATTTATTTCTAGAAATGCTATCACAGAATTGGAAATTAAAATGTCTCCTGGCACCACAAGAGCTTTTTCAGATATCACTCTCAAATGTGACACTTCTGAACAAGCTGGAGGAAAAAAGAGAGAATATTGTGCCCACTGACTTCTGACAAAATGCTATAACCCCTTAAAAATTCATTTTAAGATCATTTTTTTATCATCAGCACTTAGAATACAGAAGCAATCCTGAATCCCTCCAGACCCCTTCTAAACTACCAAGGCACAGTCACATTGCTTCACCTTCTGCTGATTTATTATGCTCCTCTGATTTCTGCTCTTGGACAGGGAGAGAGTGCCTGAGGTTTCTCAGTGCTAACCTGCTCAGCTTTTGTTTCTGCTGTGCGTAGAGAAGGTTTGAGTGAGTCCCTTGTGACTAAAACTAGGACCAGACATAGCCAGTGTCAGGTGAGGTATCAGGTAAGACCTGGAATTTGAAGAAAAGCATCTCTGAAAACGCTATGAGAACACACTTTTCCCCAGGATGGCTGCTCACCAGGCCATAACTCATTGCTGTGTGAGGTCCCAGCTGGGGCTGCTTGCTCTGATCCTGTCTGGTGTCTGCATTCCTGGCCTAAAATGTGGCACTGCCTGAGGAGGAGCACACTGGAGGTGGCTGAGAAAGGCTTGGAGGAGTTCAAGGCAAGAGCTGAGTGCCTGTAGCAGTAGGTGTTGAATCAGGGGTTCCTGGCTAGGACATGTGAGACCTGTAGGAAAAGGAAAAGGAAAAGGAAAAGGAAAAGGAAAAGGAAAAGGAAAAGGAAAAGGAAAAGGAAAAGGAAAAGGAAAAGGAAAAGGAAAAGGAAAAGGAAAAGGAAAAGGAAAAGGAAAAGGAAAAGGAAAAGGAAAAGGAAAAGGAGGGAAAGGAAAAGGAAAAGGAAAAAAAGGAAAAAAAGGAAAAGGAGGAAAAGGAGGAAAAGGGAAAGGGAAAGGGAAAAAGGGAAGGAGGGACAGAGGGAGGGAGGATGCCCCAACAAACTGAAAAAAAAAATCAAAACTAGTTAACAAACCAAATGGGAGAAATGGGAGAAGCAGGGTGGATGAGCCTGGGGTTCCATTGTAAGACATCAGTTTCTTGCAGCTCCAAATACTGGTTGCAGATCTTCTGCTGCATCAGGTGATGCCTGCAATGAAAGATGGCTCCAGAGCACACTGCAGTGGAAAGCCTTTATACTGTTTTTATATTATTTCAAATTCTGTGCCAAAAGACTTTCAGAGTATGACAGCCATTTGTAATATCCCATTTTGAATGTGGCCCAATCATTCATAATTCAAATTATTATAACTAAGAAATGAGAAGATGGAGTATCTATGATATTAATGAAAAAGGAAACTTATGAGGAGTCTGCCTTAGCACACATTCCCAGATTTAAATAATTAAAATACTTCTTGTCAATGTTATGGATTTATTATCTTTGATCAATACTGGGGACTTCTCCAGTCTGCCTGTTACATTCTGATGCCATTAATCACTGATGTTCTAGTACAAAATCACGGTCACATTAGCTCACCTGCACTCCAAATCTAGAACTGAACAAAACACCTCTCTAGAAGAAGAATGTGAAACCTGCTGCCTTTGCCAACCCAAGAGACTGACAGTGTTGCAGCAAGACACGACAGCCACACACCATGCTCAGAAAAGCAAGTCATAGCACTGTGCAGAGTACTGCAGGTAGGGGCACCTTTACAAATTATAAACTATAGCTAAAAGCATCTGAGCTAATATTTAGTGGTTTAACTACAGAAGGTGCTGCAAGTAATCAGTTTATTTCTCTAAATGTGAATATTGGAATGCACCTTGCTTAGCATTATAGGAAAGCAAATACCATCATTTTTCTATACAGCTATCTAAATATTGTTTTATCTCAATAATTTAACTCATAACTTCCCATTGAAGAAAATTCAACATATTCATCCACAGCATGTGAAATACTTCCATGTTTTTCTGAACTTAGTAGCCAGCATTGCCACAATATGTTCCCTCTTCTACTTCTTTTCAGTCTTTCTTTTCAGGATGCAGCTCATTTTGCTGTTTAATCCTCATGTACTCTTGCACTGCCATGTCTTTTCTCAGAAAATTCAGTAATTTGTCCTGGTTTTTTTTGATTACTTATCACTTTGTGGCATAACTGAGATCATGGGATAATAGAAGCATTTAGACTCAAAGGAACCCTGAAAGTCTTCTGACTCAAGCACAGTTCCAGACTGTCTTCCAAACTAATTCAGATTACTCTGGGTCTTGTTCACACAAGTTTTGAACATCTCCAGGCATGCTGATTCCACAGCCTCCCTGAACAGTGTATTTCAGTGATTCAGTGCTCTTGTGCTGAAGAAGTTCTTCCTTACATGTATCCAGGATTCTCCTTTTAAATGCTGTTTTTTGCCTTTACTCTGTTGTGCTTGTGAAAATTCATGCCCCTTGTTTTCCTCTAATAAGCCTTTAGGTGATGCAAGACAGGATCTTTCATGCAGGGTGAACATAAATATAGAAAAAGACACTATTCTTGAAATATCTTTAAAATAGGAGTCCCTATTAGTGTCACTAATTCTGATTTCACAGGTAGGAGTTGTTCAACTAGTGATATTTTTTCTTAGGGAAAAAAAAAATGTGATGCAAACAATTATTAAAATAACCCCTACTTTTTTTTTTTTTTTTTCATTAAAATCTCTTGTCTCCCTATACCTGTTATCTTCCTACAGGTTTTGCAAATGTCTGAGTGAATCACTCATTCAGAGTCATTGTGGAAGCAAAGTCTACCACATAGGAAGCTGGCAAAATTACCCCTTCTGCTTTGCATTCTGTATTTTCTTAAGGGGATAAAATAATTTGCAACACATATTTATATGCACAGTATTACACTATCCAAACGTCTGAACAAAATGTATCATGAAAATGTAGGAGCTTGTCCAAGCAAAAACACATCCAACTTCTCTAAAGAAATTATGCTGTACATTCCCTGGCCTGATATTTATTTCCAAAAAGTTTCATGTCTGGATGCTTGGATACTAGAGGTTTGCTTTTTAGGACTAGTTAATAGCAGAACTACTCTGCAGAGCACTTGACCACAGTCTGATCTCAGAAGAAAAGCACAAAATCTCCGTCATTTCCATGGAGACACCATATCATCTTCTGACCCTGGTGTAAGAGTTCTCAACCCTGCTGAACTCTGTTCAGGTAAGAATTTGCAGAAAAGTACATGTGACTTCACAAGGGAACTCAAGTTCACCTTCACCTAGGAACAGTTTGTCTAAGAGTTTTCACCTTCTTTATTTATTTTTCCTTTTTATTGACGAGAAACTAGGAGAGAAGTTAAATTCCTGAGAAAATTTTCCTTTTTCCTGGTTAAACTGAAAGCACAGCATGAATAGAAAAGACTGAGAATAATCAGCTAAGAGCCAGAGATGCCAATATATTGTATCATCCAATCTCCTCAATGATGAGAGCTCAACATGAGAACAACCTGCCACAGAATCAAAAGTAAGTCTCTCCTTAGCAGGGGAAAACCAGAGAATCTAGGCAAAAAAATAGAGAGAGGAAAAAAGAAAGTTTCTTTAAGTGATAGCTCAGTCTCTCTGGGCTTTTTTTCTCTGTTTGTTTTATCTAGCAGGCTGAGAAATGTAGCACTCTCTCCAGATGAGAAGGTGAAGATAGTCTTCACTAGAATTGAAAGAGGTATTTAATGAACTCCACTGATGATATCCCTGGTAACGGAACAAAGGATTGCAGTGAAATGTCTGGCTTGCTTTGTATTCACAGGAGTTCAATTTAATAGTAGAACTTAATGTACTACTAGTACAAAATCAGGTTATCCATCCTGAAAGGTCTTTCTAAGTGGAAGAATAAAAACAAACAGGCAGGCAGTGCAGCAAAAATGTTTTGCACCTATTTTGGTTTTTAAATTATTTAAAGAGCTGTACACAATGCTAAGCTTAGATGCAAATGTTGAAAGGCTTTCTCCATGAGGTATGAAACCTCCTCACAATGTCTTGGAGCTATTCCTCTTCAGTATGCAAAAAGATGCAAAGTGTCATGGGGGAGTGGCATGACAACACATATGTTTCACACCATTCTTCACTGTACAGTTTAACAACTCCATATCACAGGAGGCTCTCTACCCCTCAAAGCCTTAAATGACATGCCCCAGCCAAGTTCTTAGTGTAAACAGTAGGAACTATTTTTATGTTTCATGAAGGAGCTGCTAACTGCCCTCCTCCTCACTCAGCTGCACAGTTGCTGTGCTCCAGGAGGGACACACAGATGCTCTGGTGCTCCCAGTAGGAAAGGCACAGCAGCAAAACTGCTTTAATAATACTTTTTAGAAAAACACAAAAAACCACAACAGGAATAGGAAGAGAAAAACAGGTTAGCAAGTAAACCTTATGCTTCTTCAGGTGCTGGAAACTCTACTCTTCTGCAGGACCAGACAGGACCGGCACGATCCTATCTGTGGAAATGTTTGTTCCCACCCAGTACCACATCTCCTTATACCTAACACAGCAAACAAAACTATTCATCCTGTTTTGACATTTGTTTCTTCATCATGCTCTTTCTTTATGCCCACCAGAGCATCCCTCACTGCATCTGCCCTCCACTGCTATGTCCCTGGGGCAATGCAGCACTTGCTCACACAAACATATGGATATACTAAGCCAAAGATGCAGTGTGGCTGTCAGGGCTTGATGGAGATCGTTGTGCCTTGAACATAATGTCCTCCCTAAGCCTCAAAATGCAACTGTATTTCTTGTTTTCATCCCTTGGGGAGCTAAGACAGAAAAAGGTATACAAGACAAAAACTGGATTGGAAAAAAAGACTGTGATGAGATGACAGCCTGTGGCAAAATAGTGTGTCTTCCCACTCTGGAAAGTCTAATGGTGCCTACAACTCTGGAGTTTTATCATTCCTCTGCTGTCAACGAACATCTGTGAAATCAGGGCTGATTTAAGGAGAAGATGGCAGCAGTTGGTGTTTGTCTTTCCATTTTCTTCAGTGACACACAGGTGTGCAAGAGATCTGCTTATGATGGGCACATCACCTTATCTGTGACTGTCCCTTCTCTGTAGGGATCTGTACTCTTTAAAAGCAGATGAAAGGCTTCTAAATGTCACACAAATGAAGTAGTAGATTCACATACAAAGTTCAGAAGCATGAACATTTACATTCAGTGCAGAAATCCTCTTCTTTTTCTCTTCAATATCCAATTCAGCACACCAGATGTATTTGCCTGGTGGATGAAACAGAGCAGTGTAAAACAGTAGAACTGCCAGAGTTGGAAGGCATGGTGTCCTCAAAGCACAGGGCCATGTGAGACCACACTGGTCTCCTGATTAAGGAAATTAAGTGCTGATTAGTAGGCTTAGACTTGCCTCTTCAGTGTTCAGTGTAAGGATGCTTGTTAAATTATTAAATGAACTTACCTGAAAGTAATAACTCATTTATGTTCCTTTACTCTTTAATTCCTTAACTGAGGCTCTACTGCCTGATTTAAATGTATTTTTCTGATTTGTGACTGTACCAAGTACTAGCAGCTTTAAATTAAATGATTTGTATAAAGCCTCTGACTCTATGACAATTTCTTTCCCCTCAGGGGTACTGTGAAGATACAATAGCAATACATTATGCACGTTCATAACATTGTGATAAATTTAAGAAAATAATATATGAATAAAAAATACTTGGGTTTTTATCAGAGAGAATGGTTCCTAGTAAACAAGGTACCATTGAAAAATAAGGAGAAAAAGCAGATAATGAAGGCAATTGCTCAAATTATCTCCAGCTAGGCTGCACATTGAAAGATGGAGGATGACCATGGGATGCATCTAAAGAAGTTCTAAGGCTCATGGTGAAACAGACAAAGCTTCATGGCCCAAAATCTCATTTTCTTCTGTCTGTGTAATGCTAGTGAAAATTCCAAGATGTGTCAGACCACTGAGGGCACTGAGACCTTGGTCAACTGGTGGGCTCCATCCACCCATTCTGCTCACAAGCCCAGGCCCTTTTAGGGCCCATCCTGTGCTGCTGGTCCCTGCTAGTGTGATCTGTGCTGTGGGTTATGGTCTGTAGCCACATCACAGCACACCCCTGAGCCTGGCCATGAGCCCCTGGCTGTGCCTGGGCTCTGGACTGACCCCTGGCTTGACCCCAGACTTGTCTTGCTCCTGCCTCAAAACTGCTGGGCTGAATCTGGCAAGAACCAGCACTGGCCTACATTCATGTATAACTTCTTGTCTTGCTTCAAACGTGGCCGTGGATTTTTGCTTCAGTTTTAAAGTCTGGGGAAAGCATAGTTTTCTCAGGGCTTGGGAAAGAGCTGAGAATGAAAACAGCACTGGCTCTGAAAAAATATTTGTGCTCAAGACCTCTTTGTATCACCCTTTATTGAACTGGAAGGCAAAATACTCCTCCTTGAGAGATGCATCAGTCACATCAAACTTACAGGAGTCAAGAAATTCCTCAGTAGACTTCAGAAGATAACAAGAGGTCAGGGAGAGGAGTAATTTACATTCGTGGCTTTGAAGATTTTGCACATTATCTGAAAATGTGCTGCATCAAACTGGAGTGCTCTTCAGGCATGGCAAAGGCTCTGATCCAAACTTTAATATTAATCAAACCTGGTGTTTGTGTCTCAATCCAACAGAATCTAATTAGTGAAAATTAATGGGTTGGGTTCTGATTTTCTTAAATTTTTATGGGCACTTATTCTCTGTCATTTGTCATGATTCACAACAGCTGCAAATCTATTCAACAGGCAGCTCATACTTTAGCCAGAACAGAATGTGTATTTCTATGACAGTTAACTTTGTCCTTATCAGATCATTTGGAAAGTGGACTATTAAAAATTTATTTCTCCTTGCAGAAACTTGGCTGGGATAAGAACACAAGGTAAAAGAGACAGCTTCCATGGCCCACACAGGAGAACATTTTGTTATTTAAATATTTTATTTTGAGGGAAAAGTAACAATGCGCAAAAGGTGATAAATTGTGCTAAGAAAAACCTTTTTTTCTACAGATTCCGTGAAGACAGAGTAACAGTCAAAACAGTCCAAAGAATCTTTAGTGTAAATAGAATTTTGACACAGGACTAACCTTTACGTTGTTTCACATCTCAGAAATCTATGAGGATTGATCTTTCCCAGGAATCTGGTTCCATCTTCCCTGCCATTCCCTAAGGTAAAGGAAAATTGTAGTGAGGTTTCCCTCTCACCCTCCACACTTCTTTTCTCCAGACTCATAAACCCAGCTCCCTCAGCCTCTCCAAAGCCACATGGCATGCTCCAGCCTCCCAACCATCTTCCCCAGCAAGAGAGCTCAGCTCAGGAGGCAATGGCTGCATGCCACTCTATCCCAAATGGCTAGCTCCCAATCCACTTTTGGATTAACTAGGAATTTCTTCACACAGCAGCAGCTGAGAGGTAGGCCTCTGGATGCAAAATAAAACAGTCAAACTGCTGTCACAAACCAGCAAAGAGCAGGCAAGGCAGTTGTTTTTTGGGATTTTTTTCACATATGGACACATAATTTATTACTGGAATACCGCTTTGCATTCACTCAGCATGGAGTCCCCAGAAGCAAGAAATTAAATTTAACTGCTCTTAATGTCTTAACAAATTGCAGAAGGTATTTCAAGGAGTATCCCACATACAGCTTTGAAGATAGCCCTGCTTAGAGCAGGAAGTCAGCCTAGGTGATATCCAATGGCTTCACTCAAATTAAATTTCTCAGGTTTTATTCTGTACCTTAAAGTGCTCAGGAAAGTTCTATAGTATAGTTAAAAGAACATTATCTGTAAAGACAAGAGCAATTGACTGACTGGATGAAGTAAAGAACTCTAAAAACCTTTTTTAAACAGAGATAAGTGGAGGTAAAAGAACATATAGCTACTTGAGTTCAACATTTAGAAACCACAAGAGGTTTCTAAAATGCCCATTAATCTCTTACTTAAAGCTCCCTACCAGCCAGTTTTCCCTGAATTACCAATTCAACCCCAGAGTATCATTTGCATTCCTGCCCCACTCCCTCCACAAGCACCAATGGAGTCACACAGTAGAAAGGCCACCTCTCCCAAAAGGACAGCTTTAGTTTAAGATGGATCAGACACCCAGGCACTCAGTGGGCACCTGGCTGGCAGGTGATGGGTGTGTGGTTGTCAGGGCTGGGCACTTCATTGCTGTGTGGTGGATGCACACCTGTGATGTGATGTGTGCAATCAGTGTACTCCATCCTGGCCCCTCAGTCCCATGATTACTGACCACTGCTCCAAGTGACACAGCTGGAAACATGACACAGATTTTTGAATGGAAAAGCCCTTCCCTGGAACATTCAGGAAACCTTTCTACAGACCTCTGAGAAGCCTCCCAAACTTGCTAAATTCAGCATGTTTCCACTCTAAAAATACAGCAAAAGGAACTAGACTGCAAGAAATCTGTTGCAACCCAACAAAAGTTTGTCAACAGAACACCAGTAAACTGCATGGGACAGAATTGTCAATACAAAGATGAGCATCATGGGTCAAAACCTAAAATACATCTTCTTGGTGCTGATTCTAGTATCCTGCTTCTCCTGCCCAAGAGCAACTGGAGAACTGAGCCTGCCCCCCTTAAAGGGCTCCATTTGCTTTTCAGACACCATATTTTCAGCACCAAGCTGGCTATGCATGTTTGCTGCAAATTCTTCCTCCCGAGGGGTGACAGACAGCTTGGAGCCATGGATTCAATAAAACCTCTTTTTATGGCACATTATAGCCTACTTCCTCAGCCTCCAAATATTTTGTGCTCCACAGAATACAGAACTTTTCTCTCCCTCTTTCTTTCCCTCCTTGCACTAATATCCTGTCTGCTCCAAAGACTCCAGACACCTTTTCTTCTAAAGTCAAATAATTCAGTGGTAAGTGCTAACTTACTGATAAATAACTCAGCTCAGGGGAATTAATCGTAATTCCTAACAATGTCCTTGGGAAGGGATTGTCCACTCAAAATTTTCCTCATGATACCATACTACATAGTTTAATAAGTTATTGCTTCCTATGGGCCTCATTCTAACAATATCTTTAGACCATCATGTTTATAACAAAATGCCATGCTTTGTTTTTGGATTTGCCTGTTTGATGTTGGTCTTTTACATCCACAGGGGATGCAGCTGGATTCTCAAATCTCCAGTCTTGGATACTGACCTAATGCTTCCCAAATATGTTTACCCTGGGTAACAGCCCAGTGCAGCTCACTGATCCCAGGCACTGATCCCAGGCTATGCCAGCTTAGGCTGACCTTGAGCATCTGAAATGCTCCCTTTTGTTTTGTGTACATATGCAAAAGCCATCAGATGGCTTAATCTTTTGGCCATCAGTGAGTATTAAGCCAGCACTCAACACCAGAACCCAGACTTTTCAGTACTCAGAATTTGAATCAGCAGTCGAAGAATCTCCTGGTTGCCTTTCTCATGGCATCTGTCAGATAGCAAGTGGAGGTATCCTTTCCTAACAGACTGTGAATGAAAGTGGAAAATAATATTCTTATTGGATACACTGGAAAACACAATGGAACTGCAAGCTCTACATGTTTTCATACAACTCATTATTTTTTTAATGACCTACAAGAAACTGTATTGGAACACATGAAGGAAAGGATGTTGATCTTCTGTGTCCTTTTGTAAGGGTCAAAGGTTGAACAAAGTTATTGTAATTTTTCTTGCTTACCTTCACTCAGAGCAAATATGATGCAGCCATATTCAGGTTACACATCAGTGCTGCAAGTGCCAGCCAGGAAATAAATTATGCACGGCAGCAACCAAGTGTCTTCCAGATTCACAGGAAACTGCTGTCCAGACAAGCACACATTTCCTAGCACAGTCTGAAACTAAATGAACTGTCATTAGGGAAGATAAAATCGATACAGGAAGTATTTGAGCACAAAAATTTCCCTGATAATCTCATTTATTCACATCCCTTTAAATTGCTGTAATTGGGGATTCTAGGTTTTCATTTTAACAGCGGTATGTAAAGAGGTAACATGTTGGCCTTAAGCATTTAGAAATGCAGGAATTAAGGGCAGATACAAAGGAATGTTCAAAGACTTTTCCTTTCTAAGAAGAATTTCAGAAATTATGCCAAAAAAAAAAAAAAAAAAAAAAAGAAGGATGAATGTTGGATAGGTCTTAGACCTACTTTTATCCTGAGCCAAAAGTCTTTGTTGTATTGTATTTATGTTGGTTTATAATTTTTGCACACATAAGTGAACTTATTTAGTCTACATGCCCGCGGAATGAAGCAAGAATATCATTCTTATGCTGAGACAGCTCTCTCAACTGAAATCAAAATAAAATCCTCATTTTACTCATAAATTAAAGTAACAGTTCAGTTGTTTCCTACTTATTTCCCTTTTCAACTTCAAATGTCATTTCAACACAAAAGTTTATTTGGAATGACATCTTTTGCTTTCTCTCCTGCAAATATAATTTTTCAGTTAAACGCACTTTGAAAGAATATTTAGACAACTGGTAGCACTGATAACATAGAAAATTGTAAAAAGCCACAGTCCTTGATCAAACAGTTTCACTGGGATGGAATCAAGGTAACTAATTTCCCTGTAACGTGTTTCTGCAGCAATGCTGCCAAGTTCCTGACTGCCAGAACAGAGTAACAACTTCTTTCCAAACTTCTAACCCCACACAGTTGATACAGGAGGCCATATATGTCTCAGCTTGTATCAGATCATGGCAGGCACAGAAATAATAATTAGTGTGATAAATATTTCATATGAACATGTCTGGAGTTTTCACCATAGGAAGTCTAGGGTTCAGAGAGGCAAGTCTTGAATCAGAGTGAGGTTTTCTTCCCTGAGATGTCTCTTGGAGACAGAAGATAAAGCAAGTGGAAAAGGACACAAAACTTTAGAGGAGAGGTGGATGTGATGTACCCTGGCTTGAGGTACTTCCCCAAGAGCATTCTCATGTGAAAGCTGAATGGGGTGTGTAAGATTGTGAAAATTGTCTGGGCTAAAATGCTCAATAGCTCCATCTGGAAAACGACAGCGAATGAAGCAGAGATTTGTATCTGCTCTTCCCCTGTGGTCCTACACTTCCATCTGTGGCCTGGATGGTGGCAGGGTCCATCTCCAGCAAATCTGTGGAGCACACTGACCTAGGGCTATGGCTGTTAGGATTTGCCAAACCCAGTAGTCCAGGAGTGGAATCCTGTTGCCACTTCTTGCCTGCAGGAACAGCTGGAATCCAGGCTGAGCAGGTTTTGGCCAAATGTCCTGCTGCCCTCCCCAGCAAGGAGCACTGGGCAGGGACACTGGGAGCACCAAACAGTCACTGCCTACACTGTTTGAAGAGGGAGCTACACAGGCAAGGGAAAAAAATCATCACACCAGGCTGTATCATCCACAGCAGCAGCTGCATCCAGCACCTTGGGGCTTCCCCAGAGAGCACCAGAACTGCCCAGGGAGAGGGGCCAGGTGCACAGCTGGAGGCTCCCAAGCTGGGGCCAGCAGCTCCATAACCTCCACCACCCTTCTCCTCATCTGTGTTACTCAATCCATGGAGCAATCTGGAGAAACAGATTTCCTTTACCACTTTTTTTATCCCTACCTCCCAAGATAAACTGGAGAGTGCAGAGAGACTGCCTGATCTGTTTTTCATAAAGTAAATCTAATTCTGAAAGCAGCAAGTGCTTGCTAATGCAATCAGCATTTCAAAACGTGTATGATTTTAATGAAAAAGCCTGACCAAAGTTTTCTAGGTACACTTTTAAGCAAATGTTCATCCTCAACTTTCTTTATTCCCATAGTGTCTGCAATGTATCTTCTGTGCTGTTATCTCTGTTTTCTGTTGTATTTTCTTTTGGCTTTTTGTGTGAACCAAAGGCACTTAGTATGTAGAAAGAAAAGAAAAGAGAAATACCAATTTACTTGGTTCTGCATAAAAAAATAGCAAATAGAAAAAGAGGACCAAGTAAACCATGTGAGGAAGTAAACTTTGTTTTCAGCATTAAGCAGGTACACACAAAGGCAAAATACCTCTGAGTGATCAGCTACTCAAAGTCCTTGTGAGAGAGGGCATGCAAACTAATTTTGAGATGTGAAATCCACATCTGTGGTGGCATGTGAAAATACTCACATAATGAGGGGCAGGAAGAGAGACATGATGAGATGCAGGCAAGTTCAAGTGAAAAAGGAGGAGTGTATGAGTTATACCAACAAAACCTACTGTGCTGCAGAAAGGAGCACAAAACCAACTAGATGTGGAATGAAAGGTGATCTACAGAAAAGAATGCATATGCAAAAGTGAAAAGTAAAATCTTTAAAAGTCATAGGTGAGGAGAAAAAGTCCTGATGAAATGAAAAAATCATGACAAAATGAAGCATGTAAGCAGAGGGAAAAATGAAGAAAATATTGTACACTGATATGTAATAAAAAATGCATAAAAAAGAAATTCAAGCAAAAAAACACATAATGTTATATAAAACAGGAAACAAAACATCCTGGGGAAAAGAATAGACAAAGTGAGGTGGCAAATAAAAGATTAAAAAGAGATAGAAATGAAAAGCTGTAATGTGGTACCAAACAGGCACTCATTCTTTGAAAGTAAAAATTAAATGATGCAACATAATGGCAAGTGGGAAATAACAGGTGCAAAACACATGCAGGGAAATATGAGTCTATGTGATAAGAAAGTTAAAATAAATGTTGAGGTACAGAGCTCACCATATCTTTAAAGAGTCTATGTTAGAGGAAAAATACATACTGAGTGAAAAAAGTGAAATGCTTCAATGAGAGGAGAATGGAAAAATATAATGAGATGTGCAATTTGAGACCTAATGAATTGTAAAAAAACCCCAATGTGCAGTAAGAACATAGATAAAAAAAAGGAAAACCTGAAAAAACATAATGAGACAGTAGAGGATTGGATTATGAGATGGGCAGACATCACATCTGGTGCACATGAAACTTCTCAAAAACACAAACAACTACTCATAAGTAGAAAAACGCAATATGAGCAACGCATAGGGACTGTAAAATGGAAATGTGTAATGGCATTTTAAAGACAAATGGGGAACAAGATGTGAATAATGAAGCTGTAGGATGAATACAGCACAGTTGTGAGCATTAAAAGAGGAGACACAAATCTAAAATGAGTAATGTTACACACCAAAGAATGTAAGTCGAAAAAAATCAAACCAGGTGATTCATTCAGGAAAAGTTATAAGAAAAATTGCATAAAAGGAAAATTTATTCTAAAAGGGGAAATTAATTTAAAAATGCAAAAATATATATTAAAAATAAATAATGAAGGAAAGTTTAATATATTCAAAATCAGAAATGTGTCATGACCTATAAAATATGAAACATCACTAGAAATAAATCAAGCCATGGAATTGCAGGCATTAGGGAAAGTGCAGAAATAGCTCTGAAAAAGAAAACACAGAAAAAGTGCACAAAAAGTGAAAAGAAAACATGGCAGGATTTTCACATTTCAAAAAATACAAAGATACATTCTTTCATTATGCATTCTTTCAATGAAAATCTAGTATGAGATACAAAATTGAAATTTGCAATATGATAACATTCAAATGCTAATGAGATATTAAAAGAATATATTTATTGAGGTGCACAAGAAAGTTTACACAGAAGCAACAAAAATTACAGCCTTGAAAAATCATAGTAGGATGCTAGTAGGAATATATAAAATTTCTTATAAGATGTAAAAAGTTAACTAAAGAATTTGAGGAAAGAAAAATGCACAGGGAAATCTGAAAGCTCACACTCAGAATACAGTGCATAGTCTGTAATGGGCAGCAAAAAGGAAATTGGCTAATAAGCAATGATACATGAAATTCCTAATTAGATCTAAAAGCACATAATGAGACACTGAAACAAAACCGAGCAGTGAAATAAAAATGAACATGCACATCAAAAATCAAAACTGGAAACGAGATGCAAAAAAGCATTCATATGGAGAGCCAGAATCAAAAAAAAAAAAAAAAAAAAAAAAAAAGTGGGTAATGAGATGTGAAAAGGAAAACTCATAACAGGATTTGGCATCAGGAATGCATAAAAAGTTGGAAAATTTTACTAAGTTGAGAAATACAAAATCAGAGAGAGTAATGAGAGGCAAGACCAGAAATTCACCTTTAAGATCAAAGAGGAAAATTTAAATAAGGTTCAAAATTCATGGTGAATCCTGGGATGCAGTAGGAAAAATGCAGAATGAATTAAGGAAGATTAAATACATGAAGAAATACAGAAAGAAAAAATTGCAGCAGGTTATGAAAAATCAGTGCTTGATGGAAAACAAACCCTCTGGTATATATTGTAATCTAAGCTCTGAAATCCACAGTGAGGGTCTGGAAAATGAGTAATGAGATGTGAAATCAGAAATAAAATGATTTGTGATAACAATCATTCATAGTGACAAGCAAAAACAAGAACTGAAATGCTAATGCAGCATGGCATGCAAATGGCTGAAGGTGGTACAGTAGCTGAGATGCATAATGGAACATGGAAACAGAAATAAATAATGAGGTGTGAAAAGAAAACGTGTACCATAATAAAACATGCATTGCAAGCTATTTTATCTTAGGAGGACTGAAGCAAATAAAGCAGCATGAAAATGGAACAATACAACTGAAATATTCAGGGGGTTCAGGGTAAGAATTGTACTTTAATATTTGAACCGTGGGGTTAATTACGAAGTCACTGGCTGCTGTGGGCTAGTTTTTCCCTTTTTTTTGGTTTTGAGCTTGCCCCACTTGCTGATGCAGAAGGGATCTGACTCGGTTCACACAGGAGCTGCTGACATCCAGCAATACCATACTGTAATGTGCCAGCTCCTCTCTGTGTGGCATCATCTCTTGCGTGTCACAGCAGTAAGAGGCACTGACAGATTACCTAGGAGAAGCAGCCTTTGGGAATTCTCCCTCAAGCACGTCAAGGCCACCAAGCAGCATATTAGCTGCATAACAATTTCAGCCCTGAGGCATTTGTGCCAGGCCACCAGCAGGAATGGGGATGGCTTGGTGAGGTGCAGGTTTACAAAGAATCAGACATCAGCGATTTCGAGCATGTCAACAGCACACATAAACAATGGGCTTAAGTGCTCTAAGAGGAGACAAACACTTGCAACACCTTTGTGCTACTTCACACTTTCATCATGCCACATGGTACATGTAAGGCTAAATTCCCCAGGCAGCAGCAGCAGCATGTTTGGTCTCAAAGGATGCTCACAAGCCTGGTGAGCACACTCTGCTGAAGTCTGGGGCTGCTTGGCCTTTGTGCTGCCTGCTGAGCTGACTTGAGCCATTGGACTCTGACCTTGAGTCTCACCTTTGAATATTTAATGCTAAAGCAGATCTGTTCTCCTGTGCATACCCCATAGGTAATGTGACATTCACATCATCTCATGCCCCCAGGATATTTCCATCCCACAGGCAACTCATTTTCCAAAGACTCTTTAGCATGGATAGCAGCTACTGCTCACACAGGAGGCTCATCACACTGCAGACAGTGCCTGCAAAGAGGGAAACCTCTGAATGACAGGCTTGGGTGGTGCAGGATGTGTGCTGGGGAGGGTACACAGTCACAGGCAGGCTGGGAGCTCCACCCTTACAGTGCTGAGCAGAAGGTTCTCTGGGCTCATCACAAGGGTGCTGCAGCAGCAACTCCATCTGTGCCACACAAGGCCACCCTACCCCAAGACAGGTCCTGGGCAGAGAAGGCACACCAGAAATGCAGAGTGGCACAGGCTGTCACCCAGGTCTGGTGGTCTCAGGAGGGGTCACTGCACAGGACTGACCTTGCACCTGCTGCCTGCCATCCCTGCCACCAGCCACAGAAAAGTCACTGCTCAGAAAAGACCTGGGACTGAGGCTGACAATTCCATTTTCCACCTTTCCATTTGGAGTAGCTTTTTGGAGAAAGGGTCCCAAACTCTTCCAGTGAGCTGGCTGAAATAGAAATGGCCAGTGCTGGCAATGGTCATTGGAAAATGGTCTTTGGAAAACCTTGCTGCCATGGCATGAACGAGCTGAGTCATCAGTCCTGGCTGTACAAGGGATCAGCCTGGAATGCTGGAATGACCCTAGAAAGGGTCAGCTATTAAGCATAGAAAAATGCAAAGCCCTCACATGATATCTCTAGAGTACTGCCTTGTTTTATTACTTGCCTCTAACAAGAAGTGTTCCACCCACTTTGTAACTGCCTGCTATGATAAGAGGAGTCATTAGATCCTTCTTCAGCCTTGTCTTTGTCTCAGCAATGTCATATGCTTCCTTAAGTCGTGTGCTATGGGTCACTGATCATCTTTACCTGATGTTATCATGCAGCCAGCTACTCCATCTTGTGCTAAATGTTATGTCAGGGTTACAGAGAGGAATGGAAATAAATGGCTGGCACAGCTTTATTTCTTTATCTTTCTCAAAAATGAGAAAGTTGCTAGAAAGCTGACTGTCATCTAAGCTTTGGGGGAAACTCCAGGTGACTGCAATAAAATCAGGATTTCACCAATAAAATTTTCTCTGCTTCAGAAACTCTGATCCTTTTAGTACAATAAACTGTAAAATTTGATCTGACAAGAGGCAAAACTCTCAATGGCATTAAGCCTATTAGGCTGATTCAAAAGCAAAAGTAATACTGTGATTAGTGCATATTGCATGCATTATGACCATAATAAATAAGAATACAATCAGTTGCCAGTAGCAGCTGGTAACTTGTCTTATGCTGTAGAGTCAATCCAAATTACCCACTGAACAGCAGAACACTTTAAAAAATGGATAATGTTTTGGATGAGAAATAACACCAAAATACAGGCTGTGATAGTACAGATAATAAAGCTAACTACTGAATAGAATGGAGATACTGAATGCACATGTACACTCCATTATCTTTCCACAGCATGCTTCCCTTCTATATATCCTGCAGCCTCCATTTATACTGTCTGCTAGAACACTATTAAAACTACACTCAGCCAGCTACAGAAAATGCTCACAGATTGTTTTAAATAAATAAGCATTCAGCAGAACTTAACTTTAATGGTGCAAGAAGCGTTTTGTCAGACCTAAAGACCAACATGAGGATTGTCTATCTTTGACAAAAAACATTAACTTGTCAGTTGGTTGTGAGTGTTCCACCTCATGAAAATGTTAAACAAGACATTTTTGAGAAAATGAAGATGTCATTACAAAATATTCTGCTTCATTAGTTAAGTGTAAGACATCTTTATGCATTCTCTGAGCACACATTGTTTCTCCTATAAATAAAACAGCCCCAGTTCTTGGAAAGGTACATGCACACCTTGCCTAAACCTCCAAACTATTAAGAGGTTGTTATAAATTTTTCTTGCAACTCCACTCTAGCTCACCATTTTGTTTTACCTTCATATGATGCTTCTGGGGTTCTCCTTCTTGGTTGATAGATTGCAGCACTCCAGTGAACTGAACCTGAGCAGAAAGTTGCACCAAAGTTAGAAAATGCCTCAAAGAAAAGTGGAGTCTATGTCTGGGCATTTCTGATTGAAACATATAGAACATGATTTTGCCTTCTTTAGTATTTTAAATTGTCACATTTCCATGAATCTAGGCAGCAGGTGAGAGGGGGCTGGTATTAAACAGCTCATCCTCTGATACATAACCAAACGAGTTCCATGTGAGTTTGCACAGGCTGGTAGGGACTGCTTTGACTCTGGTAAGAGCTGAGTGTGAGGGATTCTCTAGAGACTGCACTGAATGGCACTAGGCAAAATTAGAGTTCCTGTTGAAGTTGTGACATTGTACTTTGAATGCATCTACTAACACTTTATTGGAAGTGGGGGCAGGCTGTGTTTTAACATTTTCAGGCTCATAAGTAAGCAACAAATTGGATATTTAGCATACAGTTAAGATTGCCTAACACTTTCTTTTGTTGTAAAACTTGGTCTTTACCAATTGCAATTTTGTGAGTCTTAAGCTCTTTGGGCTTGAATTCCCTCATTTGTGTGTTTGATGCAATTGGCTGTTACCTTTTTGGGTTTTAGCTCGTGTAATACCGATGTTTCCAAGACAAATGTGCCAAAACACATTTTGTCTCAATCTGAAAATAATAAAAGGCAAAAAGAAAAGGCCAGAAGGAAAATCCCTTTTATACAATTTTCTTTCAGAAGTTTTAATACTTTTGCCAATGAAGGAGTTGCTACAGTCACTACACTCGTAACAAGAAGGCTTTTTTTGGCTCTCAAGCTTGCCTAATTTCATTAAAATTATAATCTGGAAATGAGAAATCAGAAGTTCACATACATTCAAAGGCTGCAAAATTGTCTAAAGATGTGGCTTTCACTGAGGATGGTAAATCCCTTTGCTCTTTTCCACATCAAGCAAATGACAACTGCTCCATGAGCCATGGATCAGATCCTTCAGAATCTCGCTCCCTGGGCTGAAAGGACACTCAGCCTGCTGGTCCTCCAAAACAGGAAGGTCTTCTTTGAGTCTCCCAGCACTCCCTCCTGTGGAAAAGAACATGAGGAGAGCCAGACTTTTCTTCTGGTGATCCTTTTTGTCATGGGAATGGGATGCTAGAAGCAGAGACAGGAACAGAAGGGAGTACCACTGGCAAAAGGTGCTTTTTTTATTTTTATTTTTTTTTTGTAAGGGCAAGCTCTCATACCAGCATCCCTTCTAACAAAGCCATAGAGGCCTGTGTTGTGACTCCTCAAGTCCCCAGCCAGCTGATGAGTCATGTTTTAAGGAGAGCTAGGTTTTTTTAAAACGTTTTCCACTAAATTCTAAGGCAATAAGTCTAATTACACTTTATGCTTTAGCGCACTTAGAAGAACAGCATGATTTGGAAATGGCTCTTTTCAGAAAATGGCTTTGTAGAACACATTTGAAAGTGACTGCTTTCCTGAATGCAAATGTCTGAATTGCTCTAATTATCTAAGTGGGGAAAAATAGGCTTTTTTTAGATTGCCAGTATCTGAAGAAACTATGAAAGGACAGGACAGTTTCTCCCAGTATTCCTTTTTAGTAAGCTTTCTATTCTAGTTCTAAATACAAATAACCAGTGAGATTGCCAGTACTTTGGTTTTATTATGTAGTAATTAGATGTCTTTTATTTAAAAAAAAAAAAAAAGTCTCTAAAGAAATCGCAGTTTTAATTTTCAGCTTGTAAATCCTAATTGTGCTAATTGTCACACGGAAGTCTGGAGCCCCTAAAACTAAAAGTAATGTCTTCAGGACTTCCCATTACCATCCTTGTCTTTAGTCTGACAGGTAAATAACGTCCCTGCAGTAAGTACAACACCTGTTTGCATAAAAAGTAGTAATAGAAATTGTATTTTTAGCTTCTTTTTAATGTAATTTCACAGCAGGGAACTGAAAAAAGAATCATCATGGCTGCATCTGATCTCCTTTAGAATATGATTTAGAGACTAAAACAGCTTCTACCCTCACTGCTTACAGGTGGGAGCATCATCAGGGCTGCCTCTGGAGACTTCTGCTTGGCTTTCTGGGGTGGGCATGGGTCAGGGGGATCCATTGCAACTTTTATTTAAAACTATGAAGTGAACATTAGGCTGGAGGAGGTCAGCCCTCAGTTATGTCTCTGTGCCTTCTGTTGGCAGCATCAGGCAGAAGAAGGCAGCCTGCATGTCTTTGCTAACTGCAGGAGAAGACACAGCCTGTGGAGATCAACAACTTGGTCTCAGTGCTTATCCTGTGAGTACCCACAAACAGGAGATACCTGTTCTCCTGATTTGCACTCATGAGGAAAGCTCTGGTCCCTCAGCCAGTTCCCCAGGTGGCTGCAGTGGGAATCTCAGGTGCAGATGTGTCTGAACAGCCCCTAAAGGAGCTGCCAATCCTGCTCCCACATCCTTACTTCCAGCTGCCTCTCTTCCTACTATCACAGTCTGCTGTCACCTGCACAATTGAAATCAAGTTGAAACTGCCAGGCATCAAGATTGTCACAGCTGGAGACCAGCTCTCTTCAGGTCCCCAGGTTAATCCTCTCTGATCCTGCTGCCTCATTATTTTGCAGCCAACAGGACAGAAGGCAGAACAGCAAGGGGTTCTCTCTGCAGCTCAGCACAGCTTTGGAACATGGTACATGTGCTGGGATTTGTTACAAGGGCGTCTTAGTGTGGGGGAGTTCTTCCCATACAGCAATTGAAAGCACCAAATCCTTCACATGCTTCAGTATAACTACCTTACTTCTAGTAACATTAAGAGGTCCAGTTCTTCAAAATAGAAAATAGAGGCCAATGGTGGGTCTATCAGTACACTAATTTCACTATAAACCAGTAATCAAAGCTAGTGATAATCATTAAAAGTATCCTTTGGATTTCACAAAGGAAAGATTTGGGGCTCAGAAGTGATAATATAAAAACACCTGAAGGAATAGTTAGTGAAAAAAAAATTGTGCTTGTGCAAGTCAATGAAGCATTGTTGCTGGTATAAATCATTACTTAAGTGTTCATTTTTCAATATATCTGCTGCTGTAAGTTCCTAAAAACATGTCTGAAAAGTGAAAATGGGAAGGAGTATTTTTTTCCCTGACTCACTTTCTTGTGTCTTCAACAGCACTGCAGAAGATGTGACTTTTTTCTAGAATGATTTAACATAGTTATGACATAGCCTATGGGTCTTCATCATCTCTAAGCATGTTTACTCCTTGAACATAACATAAAAGCTCCCTTCCAGTAAGTGTTTCAGACATGGATAAGACACAACATCAACCAACGTTGGAAAGTGGAGTATTCTTAACCTCACATTATACTATGAGGAAACATGAAAACTTTGATATAAAAGCTTCCAGAAGGGACTTGAGTTTCAAGTTAAAACTGACATTTCTAAAGGAAATACAAACATAGGAGTAGGGTACCTAACATGAACTTTTCTAGTGCTTTTCTCTCCATTTCTGCTTTCCTTTCCTTTTCTGCCTACTGAACTGTAAATTGCTTAACCCAAAAACCTTTTTTAGGATGGCAAGGGAGATAGTATATTCAATTTACCCAGAGACTTCTGAGACTCAACTTCTCAGAACAAATTATTGAAAAAATACCTTGTAACTTGGTAGGAAGTTTTATTTTCTTACTGGTACCCTTAACAGTTAAATTTTAATCCCAGTATGCAGCTTCTGCAAGTGACAACACTATCAAAAAATTAATGTTGGTGGTGTGGATAGGTGCACCCAAAGAAGAATCATTGTTTCTAGCTTGAGTAAGAGTAGTACATAGTGACAGAAATGTCATTGTGGCAGATGAGACCTTACTGAAGTACCTCAGGAGATTATTGCCCTGGCTTTGTATCTGACTGCAGCTTGATTTATCTGCTCCCTACCCAACAGCTGAACAGGATTGCAGATATCGAGTATAAGCTTAGACTGCTCATAAAACTGTGTATGCACTACAGTCCAAGCTAGAACTGATCATGTCTTCATTACTCTCATTTCCTGCATTAGGTAAGTGAGAAATTGTGTGGGTTTGCCTCCTCATATTTTTACTTGCTCCACAGACTTCCCCTGCATGTTGACTTCACTGATAACTGAACACTGCAGAAACAAAGGGTGCCATAGATTTATTCACTGTTTTGCATGCAGAAAATTTCTGAAGCATTGGCAAAATACTTAAAAGAAGTGTTTTAAACATTGTAATAAAATAATACAATTTTTTAAAAATAATTCTCCTCAAGCTTTTCTTTTTAATCAGTTAGCATTTCACTAATGTCCATGGCAACACTCCACACATTTTAAAATTAAGTATAATCCATGAAGATATGTAAAAGAATTTTGTGTACATTATGTTCAACTAATAAATAAAATGCCCAGTGTTGGCTCACTCTAACCACTAAAATAAGATTATGATTTTTTTTTGCCCTTCTGTCAATTGCAACCACATGGAGATGGTGGATAGAGATGGTCCTTCAGAAGGAGACATCTCCCAGGGAGCACACAGCCTCATTTGGTGGGAGAGTGCTGCAACAAACAGGGTCTTAGAGAGACCTTCCACTGGGGTAGCTTCTGCTTTTCTGGTGGTATCAGTGCAGGCTGTGGCTGGATAGATGGAGTGCTACTCATGAACCATGATAAACCTACTCACAAACCTACATAAAACATGTAGGGCAGGTTTGAAACCAGGTACAGATTTGTATCTGTTTTCAGACCAACAAATGATAGTCAAGAAAAAAACATTAGTACAGTAAGTAAGATAACATCACTATTTCATGAATTCACACTGATTTGCTCACTTGAATTTATCTATTTTTGAATTGTGTATAGGCTGCCTTATAGCTGTACCAATATGCTCCTTTGGTTGATAATAACTTTGGGAAAGACATTAAAGGACAATAAAGGGAATATATTAAAGGTTTCACCCTAAAAATAATTGTTCTATTAACAGAAGTTTTAAATTAACACTTCTAAATATAAAATATAATGAATTCATTTCACAAATAACTTCACAAACAAATTAACTCCAAATATAGCCAAAGTACAGCTGAATATTTCAGAAATAATGACATATTTGTTTAAGAAAAAGCACTGTTGTCATGAACACATCTTACAGCATACAGATCAGCAGAACACCATCAATACACAGCTGCACACATGAGCTTGTGTAAACAGAAAACCACTGCTGCTGGGATTAGAGCAGCTAGAAAAATATAAAAGGGATGAACTCTCCTTTTTTGAGAGGAATGGAGAAGAAAATCTCAACACATTTCATGAAAGTGAATGGATTTTTTACTAACATTGGGACAGTTACTGTCTGGTGTGGTTTCTGACACAAAGCCCCATCACATCCTTTTAAGGAGGGACTCATTCTCTTGAAAAGATGGTTTTCTGTTGAACCTTCTAAAATATTGCCCATGTTTGATGAACCATCAGATCTTCTTGCTGTAGGGTCTTTGTGTCTCTAGTGGGATCAAACAGCTATAACTGCATCCTTGGAGCAATCTTCATCACCACAAGATGCAGATAATTCATGCAGATCCTTGTGGACAGAAGGTACCTTAAACAGCTGCTTTTCAGTTCTCCATGTGCTCATTTCCTAATCTTGTTCATTTAAATGAATGAAGATAATACTGAAGAATGAGGATAAGGTAAAAAAAAGTTCTAGTAATTATATTGCCTTAGAGGAAAAAGATGAAATCAGTTTGGTCACTAAATTACCAAAATACCACAGCAAATAGAGATTCATTTGTGACAATATTAATGAAGAAGGCAGAAACACCTGAAGGATTTAGCTAGAATATTCACCACAAAATCTAATGAAATTCTTTACTGTTAAATAGTTGAACTAGGCACCTTTAGGTTTTAAAACCATCATTCATACCAGCATGTCAGTATTATAGCCAGGAAAAGAAATATGCTTCATCAGATGCTAAGCTTGTTCTATTTACATGAAAATTTAGATTTACTAAACCATGGTTTCTTCACCTAAGGCAAATATGTTGGTCACTGACTTGTCTTAGATAAATTAATTCAATCAAGAGATCCCAGTGTTAATCTAGAAACAAAGTCTTCAATTTTTGAATGAAGAACCAGATTACCTAAAGAAGTGTTGCTGCTGCACCTCCATCTCCCCAGGTTCACCATCTGCAAGGCTGGGATTAAAATTTAACTGTTAAAGGCTATCCATGCAACTCATTCTGAGTGGAATTCTTGTGACAAAAACTTTTGGGAAGTGTTTCATACTAGCAATGAAGTTGTGCAAAAACTTGGGTGTTTATAATTCAAGAGACAGTACTAATCCAGGAAATCCTGCACGGAGCCACTTCTTTGGATAGATTTCATTGAAGAAGGAGAAAGCTAACAATGGCAGGAAACACAAAAACTGCAGTCAGATAACTGAAACTCTTTGTGGATTTGAAATGCTTGCTTACTTTATTTGCATGCCTAAAACCAAAATCCTGATCTGAAGTACATTCACATTTCAGTCAAAATATCTTTGATATGCCTTGTCATTTTAATATTAGAAAACTCTGGATACATTGAATATCCTGGGTGTCTCTCATAGACAGGACTAAAGGACCCATTGTTGCCTTTTGTGCTGTAGCTGCTAATGCAGTTTAAAGCATAAAAAATCATTTGAATCAATGTTTGTGTGGAATAATCCCTGCCTGCTTTGACTTACTACTGATATTTCAAAGTAAAAAACATTTCCACTTTACCTCAGATGGGTCTTAATCAGTTTTGTTTCTTCCATGCTAAAGTCTCATCTAGGCTAGAAGAAAGCAAGAAGTTGCAATTGTGAATAGGAGGTGAAATGTATAAGTAACATGTCAACATTATGTTAGTGCATAGCAACTTGAAACTCCCACATAGAAGACCACCACACACCATCTAAATAATCACCTCCTAAAAATCTTCATCAAGCAAGACTGACTATTGGAGATGATTGACCTGGTCCATGATTAAATGTACTCTACCAACTCATGTTCTTCAGTTTTAAAAAGCTTAGTTCCCTGTTAAAAATTCATTGGCTGACATTCAAGTACACCACAATTTTATTTCATTCTGGATATATAAGCTATAGAAGAGGAGCAGATTCTGTGGAAATGAAAAAAAAAATTCATTCTATTTTAGTTGTTCATATTTCTTCCATTATGACTTGGTTTCAAGTCTTACCTTACTAGAATTTGTCCAGGTCATTAAAAATAACCAACAACTGTATTTAGCTCTAAGATAAATGTGTGTATGTGTTGCATTTGAGTGGCAAGGTTTTGGTGGTGGGGATACAGGGGTGGCTTCTGTGAGAAGCTGCCAGAAGCTTCCCCCATATCCAACAGAGGCAATGCCAGATGGCTCCAGGATGGACCCACTGCTGGCCAAGGGTGAACCAGATGGTGCTGGCACCTCTGGGATCATGTGTTTAAGGGTAAAAATGTTGTTTTACAAAAGCAAATGCTGCCAGGAAAGAGAAGAGTGAGAATATATGAGAGAAACAGCCCTGCAGACACCAAAGTCAGAGAGAAAGGAGGGGAAGGAGGGCAAGAAGGTGCTCCAGGCATGGAAGGGACCAACAGTTCAGAAAAAACTGGAGCCCATGGGAAGAAGTTATGTTGGAAAAGGTCATAGAGGACTGCCTCCCATGGGAAGGGACAGTGCTAGAGCAAAGAAAGAGTGTGAGGAGTCCTCCCTATGGGAAGGAAGGAGCAGCACAGATATGTGGGATAAAGTGGCTGCAGACCCCATTTTCTATTCCTCTGCACCACTGTGGGGGAAGAGCTGAGAGAAAATTTGAAATGAGGTTCAGCCCAGGAAGAAGGGAGGAGTGGGGGATAAATTTTAAGATTTGGTTTTATTTCTCCTTATCCGACTCTGATTTGATTGGTGATAAAATCAAATAATTTTGTCAAGTTTTGCCCTTGGTGGTAACTGGTGAGTGCTCTCTCCCTATCCCTATTTTGACCCACAATCTTTTTTCTCCCCTGCCCAGCTGAGGAGGGGAAATGACAGAGTGGCTTTGGTGAGCACATGGCATCCAGTCAGGGTCAGCCCACCACACTGCATTTAATGAAGTTTTTCTTATCATCAGTACAAGGCTGCTCTTTTAGAAAGCACAGACTTCTTCTGCATAAAATTTTTGACTTACCAGAGGAAAATATATGGATGGGTGAAGAGAAATTTAGGTTTAGAACACTATGTAAATCAGGTAAAGGGGAAAGAACTCCTTGAAGTCCACTAAATAGTGGTAACAGCTCTTTCTCCCTATCATTTCAAAGATTTGCTAAAGTAAATGCAAATTTGAGACAAAAATGTAGAAGAAAATTTACTGGAAATCAGATATTAGCTTTCATTTGATTTTCTACATGCATAACTCGTGTAAATTCTCAAGATCCCAATGCTTCTCCTAGTAGACCCTCATCTTCACCAAATGAAGTTCCATGATCAAATAAAAAATCTTTCTAAAGATGCCAGTTAACTCACCCCTGCAGCAGTACTGGGCATAATAAAATGAATGTCAATTTTAAATGAATTTCAAAGAAACTAAACATTGTACCTGTAGTTTTTCTAGTGGTGTGACTGCATTGTGGAACCCATGTCAATTGAATGCTCTTGAAAGATCATGAAATTATCACAGACTGGCCCTTTGTATTTATTCACAGAACGGACAAAGTGTGTTGCTGAGAATCAATGCACATTTTCATTCTTTCACTACATAGTGAAATGGCTTAGACAAGCCATTCAAGGCACGAAAGTGAAGGTAACTAATATTCCATTTTTATATATTTATTGAGCCTTTGCTTGTGCAGTACACTGAAGTGTGGTCACTAAAAAGCAGATACAGAACTGTAGCAATGTTCTCTCACTCTTGACATTAACCAAGGTTAATATGGCAGCAGAGAGGTGAAAAAATATGAATCTCAGCTTTCATTTGAACAATCTGATTTGAAAGGCTGTTTTCACCATTCTTTAGTGAATGAGATTGTGTGAGATGGAAAACCTAAGAAAAAGGAATTAAACACTTTCCAATGTCACAGTAATGGGACATTAGACAAGTAGTATGTGATAGAAATTATTTCGCCTTGCTGATTGTGAAGTTTTAAAATTATTTGTAAAAATTGTCTTGATAAAAATAAGCATGGTCTAGATATCTGTTAGGGATCTAAATTAAAACCACATTCATTCATTACTAATCTGCTAAATGATCACTTTTAAAAGAAAAAAAATCCATATTAAAAATTAGCATGAAATTGATATTGAAATTAATACATCAAAACACAGAATTCAAACTTTTGTTTGGTTCCATCTCTTTGTGTTTTTCTGCTTTAAAACATTTGCTGAGCCAAATATAGGATTTACATATTTCATTATCCAAATCATTAGGATGCTAGCTTGGGAGAACAAATGGGATAACATAAGTATGATTACAGCTTATCAAATAACACAGCATCAAAAGAGAACAGAAAAAATCTATGCAGCATAATATGCACTCTTCTGCAAAACCAGTTGTGAAGCCTTCAGGTTGTTTGCATTGAAATCTGAAAACAAACAAGCTATTGGACTTCCAGGCATGTGTTCAACTTCCCTCCTGAGCACATCATTTTGGGACCATATTATCTGCTGTTGTTTGTAAGCTGGGAACACTTTACTGTTTGCTTCCCCCAAACAGAACAACTAATTTTTGTGTGAATCAAGTGTAGCTACCGAAATGCTGAATACAGACTCCACTGACTCTGTTGAAGGTAGCTAGATACAGAAGAAAAATATTCATCCCAATCAACAAAAGGAGAGAAGAAAAGCCCATCTTACTGCAGCTGCTTCTTTGCAATTCATCTTCAGGTAATGGGAAGACACTGGTGTCTTCTAGTCATACCCATTATAAACTGTGATGTAAACTATTTCAGGAAATGATGATGAGGAACACACAAGAAAGACTTCATCAGTGCTGGAGCTGCATTACTCCTCATATAAATAAAATTCCTCTGCATATGAGATTGCCCAAGAGTTTAATCTCTAAACATGTGTAGTAATGGTGTGTTGAGAGAAATGTCTATGCCACAGCTCTTGTTGGAAGACATTGCAGTCCTGGTAACATGGGAATCTCAGCAGGGATAAATCACTTGATTGGAGCAGCTAAAGTACTACGTGGCTTGCAAACCAAGAAGCTTAAAGCTTTAAGCTTTAAAGGTAAGGCAGCAAGTAAGAACTTTAAAATAAACAAGGTAAGTGTGGCAGATGTGGAGGTACAATGGCTGCCCTTGTGAAGGGTGCAACAATTTTCCAAATACAAGGCTGGTATTAAGTGCATCTTCAAGGTGACAGGTACATTGTGCAGGCCACTGCATAATAGCCAGGGACAACAATTTAGAACCATTTTTACAGCAGGCACACCACCTCAGAAGCTACAGACTGACTGGGAAAAGAGGTTTTAAGTTGTTCTTCAAAAAAGGCTTTTATAGCTGTATAACCTTTAACACTTGCTACTATTAGTGAAGTAAAAGCCTCCATCATAAAGCACTTTAACTGAGCACTCTAAAACAAATAGTGCACAACTCTTTTTGCTACAAAATACATTCTCAGGCTATATAAACACCTATGACCATAGCTCCACTGTCTGCCAGCTGCCTGCTGCTGTGTGTTGACACAGTCATGGTTAAAATAAAGAGAGTAACCACAACAAACACACTTTGTTTTAGGCAGTCGATTGTAAAGCAGAATCTGCAGCCCTGTAAGTCTCTGATATTTTAATAAACCACACCAACCAGATAGAAGCACATTGTCACAGGGATCCAGCCTTGTAAATGAGCTGTATTGGCCAGGCTGGTGTACCTGGTATTCCAAGCATTCCTGTTATGTATGCCACAAGCATGGGTGGTATGCTCTGCAGCCTGCCATGTGCTCTGTGTATGAAGGAGGTATATTCCATATACCATGTGGAATTCCACATACTTCAGCTGGAGAGAGGCCAGGCATTTTAAAAGGCTTCAGGAATTATAAAGTCAAATATCAAAAGTCTCACTAAAGGTACTGCAGTAAATGCATTTGAATGAATTTCCAAGCCTGTGTTGGGGAAGTTGGAAACAGCAGAAAACCAGGGAGGGCTTGTGGCTTATTTACATTCACAGGAAAACCTTAAAAGAAAGAAAGACTTGTTATGCCTTCTGCCATGGGGCAGCCTGTGTCTGTCCTTTAGAAAGATGAGGACAGGAGGCACCAGACAGCAGTCTGGCTGGGAAGAGAAAAAGAACAACCCAGGCCAAATGGTACAAAAGAAATTGAAAACATAAGGGAAACAAAAAAAAAAAAAAAAAAACTGTTCTAAGACTAGGGGATAGATTATTTTAAAAAGGATGAGTTACATTTAAGGCTCCTCAGGAACAGTAGTACAGCAAATCAAAGCTGGATTTCTTTGAAACATTGAGAAGACCTTCCACCATGGCACCTCTGGGCTTCTCCACAGCCAGGACTAAGGAAGCTTGGAGAGATCTGAACACATGTGACAATTCAGCTCATGCAGCAAGGACAACATTCATTTGATGTGCTCCTTGGCAACAGGGACCTGCAATCCAGTTATTATCCATGGCCTGCTGTGTGTGAAGGGAGTGTGGGAGGCACACAGGCTGTGTTTGGGACACACTGAGTCATTACACAGAGCCAGCACTAAATACCTGGTTGACCAGGTGGACAGGAAAGGATTCAGCAAAACAGACAGCCACCAGGAAACCAGGAAAATTTGTTTCTGAGACAGCTGCTTGAGTTTCATGTTATCATGATGACACATAACAAGGCTTTTGGCAATAATTATGCTTAGAACCCTTTCAGCTTCAAGTGGTAAGATATAAATTTTGTGGTTCTATATGTGGGTGATGCAGTGAAACCACTGCAGCTTGACTTTAGAAATGGCTGTGGTGTGAGAAAATACCTGCAGCTCACACAGAGGATTGGCAGCCATAGGAAAGACCACATATGTTCTCAGCCAATAGGGAATAGTTCACCCTGCCTGTAACCTGTTTACCTTCAGCCTATCTTCCCATATTCCTTGAATAAAAAAGAAAAAAATAGAGCTGAAATATGTTTTGCAAAGGCTTTGACCATCTCTGTTAATATGATCATGCACAGCAATATTTGGCAATGTGACAGAGACAAACCAGAGGAGATGCAAGCCTTTTGACTAAATGTGAAGACAGACACCAAAGAGCCCTCATTGTTATTTTTATTTTATTTTATTGTTTGTTTTCCAACAAACCCCTCTGCCAGAGAATCCTTTCTAGGCATGCACCCAAGATGGCACATCCCTGAGTGCACTAACAGGTCACTGCTCCAGAAGGTACAGGTCACTTGTCAGATGGTGGGTTATGCTTCTAAGCCTGCCCTTACAGAAAGGAAGGATGTTGGCCTTGGTCCTTCCTTCTTAGCACCAAATGCAAGTAGCTTTTTGCAGTATGCAAATATGTAGATTTACTGACAGAAAAAAATTTAGTTCTTATACTAAAACCCTTTTATTTCTGTATGTGACTATTGTCTCTTGTTCATCCATGATGTAACACCAAGAAAAATATGGCCCCATCATTCTTTACATTCTCTAAATTGGAGAATACTATTCCTAGAGCATAATAACTCATCTGGCTCTTTCCCCACTGGTAGCAATAGTGTTTGCTTCCACTGTCCCAAAAGGCCATCAGCATTAGAACTCTCAGAAATAACTTTGGGATGTGCAAAACAATATTGTTCTGTTAATGAAGTGATGATGATTAGTAAAATCTAAATAATGTATCTTCTCACCAGTCTGCTCCACCATGCAGAGAAAAGGTACAGGTCCCTCTGCCCAGCAGCACACCCCAGGGATCAGCAGCAGTGGCAACTCAGCTCTTTTTGAAGGCCAAAGATCCCCTCCTTTTATCTGTGTGACATGCCAAGAATTTTTCATAAAAAATATTAAGTCAAATTACCAACCAAAACCCATCTCTGTTTATTTCAGTGTCTACATATGGTGGTGGTTGTTTGGAGGTGGAGTTGTTTGGAGACAGTAGGCACCAAGTGCAGGGGAGTGCACCAGTATTTTTATCTGCTCTGAAATGAAACAGTTTGAGGTGCAAATGCAGTTTATGGATGTTGGAACATTGTGCTTGCAGAGGATTCCATTAAAATCAAAACAAGATGCTTCATACTGGCCAGCTGCAGAGAGATGGCTGATGCCCTGTAAAGAAACAGCCTTAGAGGCAAGTGTAGAAACTGTCATAATTTGCATTAAATGCATTTGGTATAGTAATTTAGGATAAGACTGGGAATATGGGAACCTATTAACTGATAAGATATAATTCATTTTGGGGGCAAACAGAGCCAATATGGTGCTCAAGGACTGTGTGAGACAAAGTTCATTCAGAGTTTTTGGTAAATATGTACACAAGCCACTTGAAATGAGGAATGCCACTGTAATCTCAGTGAACACCTTTCTACTCAAATTTTATTTTGAAATGTGCCTTTATACTTTTGCCTATTAGCACTACAGTCTTAGGCATGAGAAATACAAATAGGAACATTCACATACAACATTGCTTTCCATCCAGCATTCTGCTCACACCATCACCATCTCTCTCATAACATGGGAGATGATCCTCACCACTTTCTCACCCCTGTAGCCTCGCAAAAGTTTCATCTTTTGTAGAAGACAAGGCAGTGCTTGCACATCAAAAATTTTCTCCTTCATTGCTATGGACTGCTCCAAGAACTGTTTCATCCTGATTAGCCTCACAAAACCTGACCCTGACCTGCAGATTGGCTTCTTGTCTCCACCTGGACCTGACTCCTTTGACTTAACCCCTGGACCTGATTTACTGTATGATCTGGACTCACAGTTCTACCAGTTTTTCCCTCTGGGGCTGCCTTGCTCATCTTGCTGTGATGTGCAGGGCTGTGATCTGGACAGTGAGGCACCAGCCCTTCTGACTCCACTGTCTTGCTCAGCTCATCCTCCCTGAGAAAGAGCCTGTCATCACTGTTCCCTGACACACATAATATTATTCATGTTGAGGAATTGACTGTATAATTTTGGTTTTGAGCAGTGTTAAAAAAAGGGGAGGAGGAGGAGTGATGCTCACAGGTCAGTGCTTGGGAATGGCTGTTTAGTTTCATGAATTAAAAATATCTAAAGATTCTAGGAAATGGGTGCTGGGGCTGGGGGCTTCCATGCAAGTGGGTCAGGACACCTTGTTCTTGTGCCCATCTTATCCTTACGGCACTTGGCAGTAAGGATATTAATGATATTGACACTTAGACATGTTTGTACAATGAATGACAAGCCTCACAAAAATGTCTTGGCCCAAAATCCTTCCTGATGCCTTAGCCCTAATGATCACTGTGCAAAAGGAGGAAATCAGTCCAGGGACATTAGACATGAGGACAGCCATCACACAAGGTGATGACACACATTAACACACAGCAGATGCTCCAACAAGGGAATGCTACTCTGGGTGCCTTTCCAGTTCAGGGATCACCCCACCACTCATGTAGAACCTCTGCTGTGAGACTAGCAGCAAAACTGATTTTAGTGTTCCTGTTGCTTGTCAATAATCTTAGAACTGAGGACAGACTGCATACAGTATCTTGAATGCTTTTACAACAGCAGAAGTCAAACACAAAGTGGATAAAAAAACACCCTATCAATACACAGATTAGTGACCCTTTTAAAAAATGTCTCCACACACATAGTGCCTAGATTTATTAGGGGACACAATAAAAAATTGTGTGTGCTGACAACTTCAGAACTGATAGGAGAGTCCATGCTCAAAGGTTTGATGTATTCCCCCTACCCCAATCAATTTAGAAGCAGTGAAACCAAAATCCCAAAATCTATTCTCTTTTACCTGTTCTCATTGTTCCCTATCCTTAAAATTCTGAACTTCTAATTCCCACTGACACATATATTCCATGCCACCATGAGTTGTACTCCCTCCTTCTTCTCTCCTGCATTTTATGTGAGCAGTGAAGCTGGAGTTTATTTGATGGATCCTTAAGTAACCACTAGACAGGATCATAAGAAAAATTAGATCCAAAAGAGAAGTGTGGTGGGATATGGGAATCCATTAACCCTCTGGGCTCAAACTTCCACCCTGTTCTTTACCTTTGAGGACTGTGGGAGAGAGTGTTGAGAGCTTTCCTGAAGTTGAGAGAAATGATATTTGTTGGTTCCCCCACCCAATTCCACATATGCAGTCGTTCAATCACAGCAGGCAAGCTGTGGGTAAAGTGTAGCCTACCCTTGGAAACTAATTCCATCCTCACTGTTTCCACTGTCTCCATGTTTGGAGAAGTGCCAAGGTGACTCATTCCACGACTTTTACAGAACCAAAGTGAGGTTATGTTTCTCTGTGTTGACTTTTTGGGAATTTTTGGAGTTGGGTGCAACTTTTCTTCAGTTATATCAGGAATCTCCCCTGATCTCCCAAGCCTTCCAAACTATGGAGCATGTTCATGCAAAGACATTGGCCAGTTGTCTTGGTATCCTCAGACAGAGCCCTTTAGGGTCCCTTGGACTTGTGGCAGCTGAGTTCTCACATACAACCCCTGACTCAATCCTCACCTATTACTGGAAGTTCCTCTCCTCCTTGAACTCTTTCACAAAGAGCACAGAGGACTGGCAGACATTGCTGGTGAAGTGAGGCTTTGAATAGCTCAGCCTGGGTCTATTTTATTAAAACCATTGACCCATGTTTTGTTACTAAAGTAGGATTAGAAGTTCATGGTAGCCTTGATGTTCTTCACTAGTTTCAACTGCAACTGAGCTATGATTTTTCTAAACCATCCCTGCATTCCTGGGCACTATTTCAAAAGCCATCCTTTGCACCCTGTAGCTGCTTCTTCTTCTGTCTATAGGTATCTTTTTGCACTGAAGCCTCCAAGTAAGCCTGGTCCTTCTACTGGTGTCTAATGATTGTCAGATAGATGGGAAGGAAGAATTAAATGAAGAATTTTTAAATCCAGTGTAACCATTATTGTGATTGTAAGCAATATTATAGCCGGATTAATAATCACCAGTCTGTGGTATTTTCATTATATTTTTAATTAGTAACAAAAAAAAGTGAGCTTGTGTTTGTCTCTAACAACACCTTGAGTGGAACAACAGCTGGGAAGGAGCTGTGCTGATAAAGTGTCAGCATCAGAAGATGCTTCTCTGCCTCATCTATGGAAGTAGATCAAATCAAGCATCTGATTCGGGTCCTGCACCTCCCTTTGCCCTACCCTGCCTGAGGAACTGGGAGTGCCCATCTCACACTCTGACACAAACCTCCTCACAAAAAGGAGAGGCTGGCTGAAAGAAAGAGCAAGGGTCCTGGAGGGTAGCAGGGATTTGAAGGACCTGCATGAGGAAAGAGCAGACAAAACCAGCTGAGGATGCTGCCCAAGGCTGCCTTGGGACTGTGCCAAATGTGCAAGCTGGGTCCTCTCCAGGATGAGAAGAGGGACAGGGAGGGTGTTTGCCCTGGTAGCTCCTCCTCGGGGTGGAAACACCTCTTCAGATTAACCACAAAAGTTGCTTCCAGGAGTGCAAAGGTGAACTTTTGCTGTGGGGCCAAGACACAAAACACCAGTTTTGGTGGTTTAGCAGTGTCCTGTGTGCTCCAGCAGTGAAGGAGTTGGCTGGAGGGACAGCTATGTCAGTCTGGTTAGGAAAACGAGCATCCAAACATCTTTGCAGATGCTGCATTATCATTTCTCAGGAGGCAGTGCTCAGTTTATCCATAATCCCCAGCAGCTGCTGCTATGACTGCTGTGGTTGCCATGGGAGACTGTCATTTGAGGAGATGGGAGCTCTCCATCACCCACAAAAGTAGGAGCCAAATTTCTGCATGTGCTGTCCACTGTGACCAAGCATCTGATATTAGAAAGGCTCCATGTTCTACCCCAAAACCAAGTGTCAGAACCCCATTTAAGGCTCCCTGGAGCTCTCTTCTGGCCTGTAACCCAGTGAAGGTTGGGGATGCAATAGCAGGTGCAAAATCACTGACACTCTGTCTCTAGACTTCATACTGGCACTCCATATATACTTGGGAAGATTCATTTGATGCTACACACACCTTCACCCCCCATATACACACACTCCTGGTCCACCTTCCCACACAGGCTCCTCAAAATGAGGATCTTCACTTCTTCAGGATCCCACATAGCTCTAAGCTGTTTCTCTTGTCAAAGGCTTTAAAAACAGCCTCTGAGAACAGGGTTTTCACAGCACAATGCAGAGTGTTTTTTCATGACATGCAGATCTACATGGGAGCACAGGATCTAATGGGAAGGAGATGGATGACTGAAGCAGAGGGATTTTTGCCAAGATGGCATGATGTCATTAATCCTGGGAGCTAGGCACATTTCCTGGCCCAAACCGTGTCTGAGTATATTTTTAGTCACAGTTTAGTTCACTAGTATAGCTACAGTCTGAGTGCCTGTCATCCCAAAATTTTATTTATATTCCCCGCAGGAATCAGCAGAGTGAATTATCCTATTCAATATGTTTATAACCAATATAGAGAAAGAAATCCACAATGAAATCTCTGAGTTTTTGAATAATACTAAACTCTCCAGACGTTCAGAGACTGATCTAGGTCTTTGGGATCCTTGTGATTATCCCAAAATAGCCACCAGTGGTCATATCTTGAAGGGGGTTAACTTCACATCCCAAAGCCCTGCACTCACTGCTGTTCATCCCAAACTCACTGTCTTGTGCAGCTGTAGGGACTGGCTCACTTGGCACCAAGATTCATCCTCTGCAGATTCAGTGTCACCAGGGATAACCACAGACTGGTGCTCTTCATGGAATTTCTCATCACCTAGAGAGGTTTATCCATGTCCTCTTCACATTTCCCAGTTAAAATGGCATGGATATTCACTTACTCTGTTTTATGAAGTTGCCTTGGAGGTCCTTGCAATTTAAACAGTCTTTGAATACCAAAATACATCCCTTACAAACTTTCACTGTCACCTCCATTTCTAATTAAAGTGATGAAGATGATGGATAAACCTCAGATCTTGGTCTAGTAACAACCCCTGGGATGCCACTGCTAATACTTTTTTATCCTGGAAAATGACCATCAACCCTGTTTTTATCTTTCTTACTCTTTAGAAGAGGTTTCAAACCATAAGAGAACCTTCTTGGCAAACCTGTAGCATCATCACCTCTGTCTGTGTGGGGTATCTCTTACTCCATTTATCCCCTACAGAGTCACAAAGAAATAATCCTATAGCAAACCATCAGAGCAGTGTCAGGTTTTAGGCAGCATTCAGAGACAGTGAGGATGGAGTGCTGCATCCCTTTGCCCTCCAGAGCAGTCACTATCAATGGCAGAGCACCCAGTCCAAGGGCTTGCTTTGCCAAAGGTGCAAAGCAAAATGTGGTGTGTCACAGAGTGCCCTGCTAGTTCTGGCTCAGTGAAGAAGGCAGTGAGCAGGTCTCTGATATCTCATGGATATAGTGCATGTAAGGAGCAGTGCCCTGCTCTGTTCCAAATGGCATTTAAATGTAATAGCTTGCCCTCAGTGAGGGACAGAGAACAGAGTTCCATATAAATTAGCAATTAAATAAATACTTAATGAGGTACAGCAGGATTGACTGCTCTTTACACCTGTTACCACATTAGAGTCAGCACAATTAAATGTCTTTTAGAGAAAAAGCTCAAAACACTGCATCCCAGAGCATCCTATACCATCCATCATGCCATGAGTCAGTGAGACAGGAGCTTGTCCTGGAAAGCAAAAGGGCTTTCTGCAGGTCCATGTCTGAGACAGGCAAAGAATGATTGGTACTTTGGTAATCCCAAAGCAGTGTCAGGGAGCAGCAGCAGTGGGACTGCTCTGAGAGAGCAAAAAACCCAAAAGTGAGGGTGACCACAGCCCAGGCAGAGTCCTCAGCAGCAGGGCACAGTCCCACAGGAGCTGCACACAGAGGTCAGGGCAGGAGGCTGGGAATGGGCTCTGACAGCAGCCCAGGAAAAGGAGAACTGTCAGTCAGGTTTGGGGCAGGGCACAGGCAGGAGTGGAGATAATGTCACCTGATATGGCCAAGGTCTGTTCTGAGGGGAGCTGGAGATCATTATGGCCCTGACACAGCTCAGCAAGAACAGAGGACCCAAGCTCCAGCCCAATGAGGACCTGGGTGCCCTGGTCACAGAGGGGTGTGGAGTCCCTTGGGTGAGGCTGGCAGGGGCCATTAAACCTTCTGGTGCTCTCAGGGTCTTGAACATCCAAAATACCAGATCTTCCTGTAGCAAGGAGAGCAGTTTCCTCTTCAGGCTTAGGTAACATTTTCAGACAAAACTATTCTACACAAATTTTTGGCTATGTCGAGGTCTCTAACACATGCATATTTTAGCAAGTGAGCTATTTAAAATCATCTTCAAAACTACTCAGTTCTGCCCTAAATACAGACAGACAGCTTGGATGATGATAGGGTTACCATAAAATTAGCTTGTTTAAATTCAATGAATTTTGACCATGGCTCTTTAGACACTGAGAGCTGTTAGTGAGTGGCTCTGCTTCCCTCATACTTCAAGCCTGTTTCTTTTTAGAAAAGATCTTATCTACTAGTTTGTGAAATCTTTTCAATGAGATTCCAGATTGGAAGTTGGAGGTGGCTTTTGCAGCTCAGTCCCAAATATTTGAAAACTGAAGCATTAATTTTCCATTCTCTTGGGCTGTACAGACAGCAACTAGGTAATGAAAAAACAAGTATTGCTTCTGACTTAAATTTCCAGGCATACATATCATCCACAAGGAAGCCTGGGGCTAAGTGCAGTAAGGCAAAGTTATTTGTCTTACTTCAGGGACACAGAAACAAACCCACTGTGATTTATTACTACTGACAAATTAAATGAAATAGATAGGGAATATCCATTCAAGAGGTACTAACAAGTGCAGGAGCAATACACCAATGGGTGAATAATACAAATGGTCTATCAAAATTGACTGCATGATGTAAAGGTAATTTATTATTCAGTATGCTTTAAAAATCCAAGCATATTTTCCTTTTTTTCACAGAAAGTTTTTCAGAGTCAACTGTACAAAAATCAGCAAAGAAATAAGTTTTTGTCCTAATTATTACAATCTACATTTTCAATTAATTCTGTTCTGTTGGGCAGTTCCAATTTTAGCCAAAAAATGTTTACTTTTTCAAAACCAGAACACTGAACTCCATTGAGTTATTTCTCTACTAGTTCTTACTGGCAATACACTGCGAGTACTTCCTTTAGGTATTTCATGTCTGTTCACATTTTTCATCTTTATGATTCTAATTTCTTTCTTGTATAGATGTGTAATTTTAAAAATTCTGAAGGCCCAGGTGATGCTTGCACAACATATTTTTTATGGCTTATTTGGTTGTTCAACTTTCCATCTCCCTATGTCCAAAATCATCACAACATGATTGCCTTTAGAACACACTCTCTTTGGCCAGTAAATTTGGTGATTTTTATCCTTTTGAAATTCTATTTTTCCTTTTCTAGCACACTCTAGCTGACATGTTGATCAAATAAACTCTCTTCCCAATGTTTTTCCATGAGAAGGTGGTGACAGAGAAGCAAAGGCACCTAAGAATTTGGGCCTACAAAGTTAATTCTTGCCCCAAAGGCTGCTCCCAGTCAACCTAGCCATGCACAGATCCTCTAAGTGGCATCAAAGGCCACAAGCAGTAAGACTTTATGAAATGCTTTCACTACAGAAACTGGATGCAAAGAGCAACCTGAGCTTGGACAAGCCACTGATTTGTTGTGTTTGATCCCTTTTATTTCTTTTTCCACCTATATTACCTCTGCTCTCTAATACCAGACTCCACAATCCCAAATTCTATGGGCCTGCCTTGATGCTTAAGCCTTAGACCTGCTGCACTCTTTTTACACACAAGGGAAGATTTCCAAGTGATACCACTCAGACATCCAGAGGAGGAACAAGGAACTGCAGTATGAAGCTTGAAAACCAATACATTAATGCAAAATCTATGCATCAAATTACAAATATCTTAATAAATTTTTCTTCAATTTTAAGCCTACCTGTACCTAATGATGAGTTTTTTCCATGCAAAGCTCTGAATGCTACTTAGGCAACTAGAGAATTGAGATTCAAATTTACAGGTGTTTGGCTGGATTTTGGGAACCATTATGGCTCTCAGTCAACAGAGAAGAGATTTCTCCCTGCTTTCTGAGTTACTTCTCCCCAGTCATTGTTTACAATACCAGTGAATCCATTTTAATGGCTATCCACTGTAACCCACAGCAGACACAATCCTGATCCAAGCACTGGTTCTGCACAGCACCTGTGAAACTGTACAAGAGATGTCAGTCACAATGGGATTGTCGCCATGGGATTCAATTCCTCTGGTTTGCAGGTTTTATTGCTGGTTTTCTTAAGAAGAATAAGTCCTCAATAATTGAACTCAGCTTTTCTTGCTGCTACTTGTACCAGCTGGAAAGACCACTAGATATTCACCCCTTGTAAGCTCATTAGAGTTCATTTGCAGGTTTTCTTTCCCCCTCCTCAAAAACCTTCATAGGAGATGACTGCAATGTTAAAAATTTGTCACTTAGATTTGGACAACCCTTGACTTTTCTTATGTGCAATAAATCTGGAATTCAGCAGTGGAACACAATGAAACTCTCAAAAATGCCTCATTACTGAGTTCTGGTTTCTTGGAATAGATGTACTTCAGGATGTGCAACTAGAGAGGTTTTACAGGATGCTGTTTCAGTATATTCTCAATGTTTACAAAGCTTTATGTCAGAATATATACAGGGGAAAATACAGCAAGAAAGTAGACAAACTTTACTCTGGTTATTATTAACCTGCAGCTTATCATGACAAATGACCCCTGCAGCCATGGAAGCTGGAAAATTATTTGTGGATACACAGGTACCTGCAATGTATCCTGGTGAGTGACTGAAGAAAATCAGCAGCTAATTTCTGTTTCTCCCATCTTTTCTCACAGCAGAGCAAAACCAAAAGGTTGTTGTGGTCCTTAACAAGAAGCAGAACATTTCATTTTAAGATTGAATAGTACAGTTTTTCATTTCCTCACTATTTAGAATGTTTATTACTTTACAGTTTTTCATCTCCATCTGAATTTAAATGTACAATCTCTCAGCTGTCCATTAAAATCTTACTTTACTGCCAGCTTATTATATATAATCTCTGCCATTTATGTCATCTTCATAACTAATAGCACACATTTGGAATCCCTCAGGAAATTTACAGAGAGTGTCAGAGTAGACACTGTTAAACATTGTCCTCAAAATGAACCACAGCTCTTTCATGAGACCTAAGGAATAATTTGTCCCTTGTGGACAAATAATAAAGAAAGATGGGCAAAGTCTGGGCAAAGTCAACTGCTGTGCATTTTCTGTTTGTGAGCTGAACAGTTGGACCACACCAACTTAATAAAGTCACGGTTTAATAAAATCACACCACCTGTATCCTAAATTATTTGGGTGATACACAAAACAGAAAATTGAATAGTAAATGGAAACATCCTAAATTCAGACTCCTCAGGTGTGGTTTCTACTGAACTGTGATAAATGCACAAGCAGTTCATGTCTACTTTACATTCATATAAAACTTCAGGCTTAGTCTGAGGTCTGGTTCCAATTCAGTAAAGGTATTTTTACCATTTGCAGTCATTTGACATAAAATCCATAGAGATATATTCATGATATGGTAATTTCCTTTCTTATTTTCCTAAATATAACTGCAAATTCTCCATTTGCATTGAATTTCGAAAGAAAAAAATGTTGATTTCTATTTTGTTTTTTGATGGATAACCTTCATGATGGCAAATATGATTTGTGTCTATTTTAAGATACCTTCAGTCTTCATAGTTTCTAAAGCTACCTCCTCCTCGGGCTTCCTAAGGTCAGCAATTTGAGAGCCTTCATTTTATAACCACCATTTGTCAAACTGATCATTCCTAAATAGACAAACAGTTGGTAAAAGCTTGTTCCAGAAGCAGTTTGCCAAAAACCAAGGATGCACACAGAACCCATAGCTGGAGCCTCTCTGCTGCTGGAGTTTGCATTTCTGCATGTGGGTTTGTCACCCACAGCACATGGAGAGACCCCGTGTGACACCAGGGGTGGGGTAAGCAGGGATGTGGGAAGGAAATCCTCTGCTTCAGTCACAGAAACACTGAATCATTATGGATGGAAAAGACCTCTAACATAATAAAATCCAACCATTTACCCAGCATTGCCAAGCCCACCTGTAAAACATGTCCCTTAGTGCCGCACTGCTCGTCCTTTAATGCTTTCAGTGGTGGTGATTCCACCACATCCCTGGGCAGCCAGTTCCAGTGCCAGGCCACACTTTCAGTGGAGAAAAGGTCCAACCCAATGGTCTGCTCTGCCCAGGCATGGTCCAGGAATGGTCCCTCCCAAAACCCTTTCAACAGGCTTTTGTTGCTCTTGAACTGGTTTTCTGATAGATTTGGAAGTTTAAGCCTCTAGGTTTTGTATTGTAAAGCAGTGAACAGATTGCAGCTCCCTATTATATCCCCCATCTTTGCTAGGCTGTAAAGTTACATGGTAAGTGAATAGAATTATACAATGGAAGAATTGTTTCCCTAAAAATTCCCATTTGGTTTCTATTTGGACCATTACTGGGTTCTGAACCAAAGTCTTCATGGGATCATTCAGCACAACTCCACCATCTTGCCCCTGAGCTGTGCAGATCAGCTCTGAGCCTGCCACTTTACAACTGACACAACACCTATCCTTCCCCAAAGCCCATTGCTTCACACTTGCCTCTGTTGAATTACTTCTGGGTAAGCTCATTACAAGGCTGAGTGGTTTGGAAACGTCCTTCAACTCTTCACAGCCTGCTTTGAACCTTACTGCTAGGAGTAACTGCACACTACTTGCAATTTTCTTAACTAGTGGTGCATCTCCTCTCGTGGTGCACAGCCCTTGCAGGCAGGCTGGTGATCTCCCTCTCTTTAGCCAGACCTGTCAAGCACTCTGTTACCTCTGTTACCAGCCATGGACTGCTGAATGGACCTGCTGTCCTATGCCACAGCTACCTGGTGTCCTCTAAAGCTCTAGCAAGGGACTTTGTCCATGGATGCTGATCTGTTCTGATGGACTAGGCGCCCTGGGATGGATGATCCTGCTTGTGTCATGTAGGGATGCAGGGAGAAGCCTGCTCCAGCACAGGAGCAAACCCAGCAGTTAAGGAACAGCAGCAGCAGCAGCAAACAAACACAGATATCAGTGTTGAGCTGCCAGTGTTGAGCTGCCAGCTGCTGCAAAGTGAGGCACAGGAATGCTGAGCACAACAAGCACTGCAGACCAGTGGAAAATTTGTGTGCAAATTCCCCAGGGCACTCTGTGACTGCCACAAGGGCAGTCATTCACAGGGGAGATTCATTTGTGATAGATCCAAATAATTTTGACAAAAGCCAGCCTCTGACAAAGGATCACTGCAATGTGGTATGACAATAACTATGCATACAATGATGTAATGATGCAATTGTAACAGTGTGTTGATAAACATGATGTGCATTTTAAGAATCTTTTAATATTCTAGTATTGAATAATATGAAATTGTTTCTTAGTAATTAAATCAGTATTTATTGATTAACAAGAAATTGCTGTTAAGTATTTATGTATTTCTTTTAAATTATTAATTTTTAAAAGTAACTTCAAAGATTCTGTCTGGAGCTTCCATACTCTTTCATACCTAACTTTCACCCTTCACAGGCACTGTCAGGAATCCAAATATCACATGAATTTTACAGGTGACAATGCAGAATGAAAATCTACAACCAGACACCTGCTTTTCAGATATGATCGAAGAGATTAATTTCTGTTGTTACCCTTTGAAATCCATGTGCTTCCAAAGGTCATGGATTTTTGAATTCTGGGCAGCCACAGGTACTACTGTGGTGGATAATAATACACCCAGCAAAGAGACATTTGGTCAGGAACATCACCCAGATCCTTAAATATTTTATAATAATATCATATTTGTTGGAAAAAAAGCAGTGACTAGAAAAAAACTGATTTAACAGTGCAGCTCAAGTCAGATGATTATTTTCTCCTACATAAGAATTTCAAGGCAAATTTTATCCCAACTAGAATTTTGCAAACTCCATTTCAGATGTGCTATCCTAGAGTATAGCAATGCATATTGGCACAAGTAAATGCATAAAACTGAAAAACTGTACAGAATTTTTTCCACAAGGTTTAAAATAGAACTCTGAATATATGAACAAGGAAATATCATTATCATAAAGCATCCTCTGAGATGCAGAATCTCCTCTCTTGCAACATATTGTTGCAAAAGAGAAGAGCTTTTGCTAGCAAGATGCTTTATGTAAGACTTTTCATTTCACTTCCTCTCGCTTCTATGAAAGACAGGAGATGACTTTGGAAGAACTTTGTTGTCAGCACCATCACTGTGTAGAAGCAGTAGGTAAAGCCTGGCTTTGAAGATGATCAGTGCAAAGCTTTGCTTTGAGCATGGTCAGTGCATGTCAGGGAGGAGGCAGAGCTGCTCTGGTTTTATGAGCAGAGCTCCAGCCTCAAACTCACTTTTCCTTCTAGACACAGCACTGGGACACGTGGCTCAGCTGTGCCCATATAAATGGCTGCTGTAATACAGCTCTTAAAAAAGCTCAAAACAACCAAGAATAAAACCTTAAGGTCTGTCATCAGATGTATTCCCAGTAGATGGGAAATTGCTCTCTGTTGTGGAGCCAGGACTGATGACCTATGCTCAGCAAAGACAAATCTTAAAAGGCATGTGGAGAAGGCCTGCCTGAGAGATGAAAGGGGTGTGGGTTGTTTGAAGAGAAACTGGGAGAAAGCATTTGCTGTTGGGTTCCAAGCAATCTTCCTCTAAAAGGCAAGAAGGTATTCTGACATTTATACCTACACACACAATGGCAGATATTTCAGTTAACCTGGGGAAGGAAATGAACTGTTATGCATGAGAACAAATGAATCTTAATGAGCTGTGAATAAAAACCCATTCATAAGAAGAGTAGGATATCTACACCAAGGATGCAATCATGTTCTGAAAACAGATTCTTATAAGAGCAGGATAAAAACCTCAAACAGTTTAAAAACTGGCCTTAGTAAGTTCATGCTTGCAATATATCTGGATTGATCTGGCCACCCAGGGGCTGCTCACAAAGTTCCATTGAACAGGGGCAATCTCATTTTGGGTATGACCATAAGCACATTTCATGGATGTTTCCCTGTCTGTAAATTACTTTGAAGCTGAAAATGAAATAATTTAAGCTCATGAGAATGGACTTTGTGAAGCGGGAAATGAAAGAGCCAAGCTAAAGGAAACTCTCAGAAAATGGAGTCTTCTATTTGCATTTTAAAATGTGTTTAACTACCTTTATATTTAAAGTTTTATTCTATTTATAGACATCTGCATCTAAATTCATATTAAAACTGCATCTTAAACAATATCTAGAGATAATTTTCTATTCCTATCCAGCCTCATCCTTGCTCTTAAGTGACAGATTTCTATTCAAGTCCACAACCAGATGAAGCAGGCAGTACCAGACCTTTCCCAGCAGACTCTCCCAAGGGCTATGTCTTTAATGAATGTTAATTGACTGACAAGGTACTGAAACACTCAAAGCCTATCGGAGAACACCCGTGGGAATGGTCCTTCCACAAGAAAAGCCAAAGAGTAAATATGCAGTGACTAGAATGTACAGATAATCTGGAAATGCAAACACTAAGTAGCTCACCTGCACTCCTCTTAACCTGGTGTGCAACAAGGACAAAAAGACAAAAGGGAGAAAACACAGACAATTTTAATTCTGACACTAAGAGCACTATGAAACCTTGACCTCAAAACTAGTAATGCAACAAGCTTCTCTTGATATATAGAGGTGAGATGTTCTCCAGCCTATAGTAAAGAAGAGGCTCAATGAGAAGCACTCCAGGGTGTTTGTGCAGTCCAAGTACAGAAAGTACTGCTACAGCTCAAGAACTGTTATGCATGAGAACAAATGACTGACATAATTTGCATCTTAAATATCTAATGCTATATAACAGGCTTTTCCTGGGGGCTGACACAGTCATTAAACCAAACAGGCCAGTTCATTATGGCAGAAGTAGTGCAGCATCCAAATGTGATGATGTTAGAAGCCAGTGAGTTACTATACTTAGAAACTCTTGTTTCTTATGCATAATTCATGTGGGAGGAGCAACAGATCTGAAAACACTGAACCAAATCTCAACTTACTGATGCAAAGCTAGAAAATCTGGAATAAAATTATTAATAGTTTGACAATGTAACCTCTTATACAGTTTTGTCATGGTCACTGACAGGCCACAGGCTTTGTAATGAATTTAAAAGGCATTAGACCTTAAGTTTTTCAGATGTGTTCTGGCTCAGTTTTCCTGATTTGCCTGTAAATTTGCTTTACTTATTTGTTCTAAATTAGTTTACTTTGTTACCACATGTCCATGTCTAATCTGTTTTACTTTTATTTATCTTTGTATTGTACAGCAGCTTTAACCACATTATTGTACCAAGCTGTAACCACATGTTTATGTAGCTAGCAGTAGTAAGTTATTCTAAGCAGAATGTGATATTTATGCCTGTATTATAACAATGAAGTATAGAGAAATATGCACCTCATAAGACAGTAGAAAAATAATACATTTATTAAGAGCAATACATAGAAGACACAAGATATAGCAAAGTTGATGTAACACTTGAGCTGGGGAAAAACTAAGAAAGAGCAAAGGTGTAAAAGTGTGTTAGAGAGCAAACAGAAACTGCCCCAAGTAGTTCCTAGAAGGAGGAAGACAAAATTATCAATGTGAACGTCATATTACTCCTGGCAAAGGACATCAGGTGCTGACAACTCATCATAGCACCCAGCATATCCACCAGGATAAAAGCACAGACAGCAGGATCCAGAGTAGGGAGTGGGGATATGAAAAATGATATGAAAAAGAACAGCACTCTCCACACCTCAGGAATGCTCAAAACAGGTGTAGCAGGTTCATACAAAAAAAAAGATTACCTCAAAGAGAAAGCCATGGTCAGCCACTGAGGCTTGTTCCATGTTTAAATGAAGCAAATAGACAAGAAATATGGGGAATACTCCTAATTAGCTAAGCTGGCTCCTTTGTTTTATGATTTGGGACACACTTGCAAGAGTGGCTGTGGAAGTAAAAAGGCTCTGTTAAGGTGCCAGTCTAGAAAGCAGTAAATACTCCCACTAAGAGAAAGAATCATTATAAGAGGATTAAACTTTAGTTTCTTATTCCTGCTGTGGATAAAATAGTTATTGGTTTAAAGACAAATCATATAAATAAACATTTGAACTGTTAAGTATGTGGGAACAGAGATACTTACATCCATTGAAATTCCTTGGCAGAGAAACTGAAATACCAAAGCATAGAAAACAGCTTTCTTCAGTTCACCCTGCACGATCCTGTTTTAACAGGAAAGTTTTCCTTGCTTCCCTTGACCTGCTGAGGGTGTGGGTTGTGGTGAAGGAAGGCTTCCCCTCCAAATATTATGAGCTTGATGTGATGAAGAAAAACAAAATTTACATCTATTTTTATCACAAGAAAAATGAAGAGGTTCTTTTAAGAGGAAAAACCACTGTCCTATTTATGACATTCCCTATATATTCCATGCAGCTATCTCACAAAATCAAACAAATTGGACAGAAAAATAGGGTCATAGAATAACACAGACTGGGAGGGACCTCAGCCTCTGAAGGTCATCTTATACAACCTCTGATCAACACAGGATCAGCAAAACTATCCCCAAATATTCTCCAACCTGGTCTTGAGAACAGAAACAATACAGGCAGATTGGAATGGATTCATTCTGCTGCTCAGAAAACAACTTGTTTCTATCAGGCTTTGTTTTCTTCAGACACAAAATTAATTCAAACTCATTATGTAAGATTTGTATTCGCTGTTACCCTTTGAGCATGTTGCCCCTGCATAAATGTTCTATTTAATCACTGTTCACCTCTCTACAGTTAAAATAGAGCATGGAGCAGAGATCAGCTTGAACTTGAATTTTACTCTCCATTGTTCAACTCAATCAATATGTGACTTTCCCAGAATTATGATTGTTTTCCAGCTTTTGAGAATAAAAGTAACTTCTGCAAACTGAAAAGAATTTATAAGAAAATGAAAATAGCTCCAATTGTTTCCAGTGAAAGAATACACAGTAGTTATTCCTGGTAAATTGCAATCCTGTGTATGGACATTTTATTTTCTGAGACTCCCTGAGGTGAGCTATATTTTTTTAAAGAATATCATATCAAATAGAGAACAACTTAATTAGCAGCAGGATTTATATTCTAAGAATACACAGAATGTACCTGAGGCAACAAAGGAGACAAATTTAATCAAATTCTTCTCTGCATCCAAATCTGGGTATCTGCCACAAAAGAAAAACTGCAGTTCAGTGGGATGAAAGACACATGAACAGGTCTAAAAGGGCATATTTTTAGGGGAGATTCCTAAGAGAACAAAGCTTATTCAATTCCACTTTGTAGTTGTCCCATCTACATATCTTCTATTAGAAGCTTTGACTCTGTTGGCCAACTTCAGACAGGCTCAAAAGGGGTGAATATTAAGATGATTGTGTTACTCAAATTCACAGGAGTGTGAGCAGCCACACCTGATCACAGTAGGGAAGGGAAAGTGCAGAACCCAGCTGCCACACACACTCCATCTATCAAACACTGGTAAGATGCTGATTTAAATCCTACTATCACCTTTTCAGATTTTTATAAGGACTTCCTTATTATTTCAGTATTTTACACTTCTCAAGACATTTTACAAACATTATATTCTGCATTCAAATTTTTGAGAGCCCTTTCTTAGCTGCTGTAAATCAACTAATTCGTATGCACCAACAGAGGAAGAATTCCCACAAAAAATAAATGCTGCAGCTAGAAAAGAATTACCCAATGCATTAAACAATCTACCTGATATAAATCCTTCTATACAGGGGTATATTAAATGTTTTCATAATGAAGTAAGAAGTCATCTAGATTTCATCCCTGAAAGCCCATGTATAGACAGAGTATTTATAGAGTAAACTGGAGTAATTCCCTGCATGTGAAATCACTGGAAGGAAACTGGTTTAGTGTCAGACATTGTTAAGCACAAGGATTAAGATTATTGCTGCATATTTCTGGTAAACACTGTGTAGCATTCACTAAATGTATAGAAAGAGGGGACATATTTAGTCTTAAAATCAAAAAGCTCTTTAAAAGCATGACCAAGGGATTACTACAGAGATTGCAGTAGCTCTCAGGCTGCCCAAACCTGTACCAATCAAAACAGACAACAGCCCAAGCCAGAGAGCAGACCCAGTAAACAACACTTCAAAATTTGGTGCTATTAAAATAATTAGTGGTACATTGAAAGGATAAGCTACAGACTCATAACAAAGAGGCTTCCAGACACTAGAGAGAGCTTGTTTTCCTCTACATAAGTGCATTGGCCTCACTAATATTCACCCCAGACTGCTGGCATGAATCCCACAGGTGGCCAGGAGCAGAGCTGAAAATGCCTTGGCCACCCACAGAGTGGTGGCAGCAGAGACAAACCAGAGAGGAGATGGATGGCAGAAACAGCAGCTGTAGAACCACGTGGCATTTTGTGCTAGGTGGGCAATTGGGGCACAGTGGACAAACAAAGCATTTAAGCCCCATAAACAGCTGCCAATTTTCTCTCTTTTTATTCTGACACTTTTTCCTCACAAGGTCCACTCATCTCCCCCCACCCTCCACTTCCCCTCTCCAGCACCGCTGTGCAATCAGCTTATTCTTCATTTTTCTCTTCTCCCTAAAGCCCTGTACTGCTCTCCACTCTCCTACACAGTTGAAGAAGTCAGACTCCTTTAATGCTTTTTTCTTTAATTTAATCTTATTATGCTTTTTCCTGGATCCTTTTCATTGTAGAAACTCCTCTTCTGTCCCTTTCCTTCTCCACAGAAACTACTTTCAGTTTATCTGGAGACAGTTTACCTCAACCTGAAGCCAGCTACAGCTCTGAAACGGTTGCCTGCCTCTGAAGGGGGTGAAGAGAGATGCTTCCATCTGCACCACACAGCTCCTTTTCCAAACCAACTCCTCTGCAGCTCTGGTTGCTGCATCCAGAGGCGTTATCTCACATTTAATTGCCGTGAAGGGTTTCTTTTCCAGGGATTTGTCCAACTGATCTTCAAATTCAAGACATCACATACAAAAATCTTTCAGGAAAAACTTCTGCAATTAAACCAGGAGTTACAAATATTGTTCCCTTTGCTCTCTTTCAACCTGCAACAACATGATTTATTAGATGATGTTCAACTGATGTCAGAACAGAGTGGCAACTCTCACCTGATAGTTTAGACCTTTGTCAAATCCATCATTTATCTTTTGTCACAGGTGAGAAGTCCTGTGTATCCTATGTAGCCTTATGTGGAAACTATACAGTTTACACAGAAACTACACAAGGTATTAGTTTTGGTGTCTCCAAACCAGACCATATTTGAATAGACAGCTTAGATTCTTAAATTCATCTGAATTGAGGCATGCATGTAATGACTAAGAACTATGTAAAATTATGTGGGGGGGGGAAGACATCTGCTCTAGGCTGCACTGCTGAAAGCTTTTTTAAAATGTATGTTGGATTCAAATTAAGAAATACAGTAACCAAACCAGAAATCTAAAATATTTTATGAACATTGAGCATACAAAAGTTTGGTTAAACACAGAAGGTTTGATACATGGGACTGGCAAACCATGATTTTTTCCAAAGGACTACTCATTATACAACATATGAAGTAGCTGGAGAGTGAAACAGCCTCTAGGAAAGATCAAGTCCTTCTGGTATGGCAAAACAAATACTCCTGACAGTGAAAGCCAAGCTCTGTAATCCCCTCTCTCCCATTCCTGACAGTGTTAATATAAACACAAGGAAAGGAAAGTCTTAGATGCTCATTCTGAATGTGAGTTTAAATGGAAGCAACGTCCCAGCAAATGGTACAGGAGATAAACAGGCATCAGTACCCTTATCTCTAGTAACTTCCAGGGAGAAGTGGGGTGGAAGCTTTTGAGGTGGAGAGCCCCAAACATAAAACCAATACCCAAACCTTGATTAAAGTAATTCTGACTCTAATCTGCAAGAATGGACAACCTTGTGAACAAACACAGTTATGTTTAGAAGTCCTTCAACTGAACATAAGAGTTCTGTTTAAATGCAATGCCTACGGATGCAGCCTGTTTCACTTGCAATTCCAATTCTTCTGGAAAAGCACAAATTTCACTCTTAAACTGATGGTAACAGACTCCCTGCATTCAGCCTGAATGCACAGAAGAACCAAATAAAGTTCTGGGTCATGTCTTTGTTCTGTGTTAGGAGTCTTATACCTATTCATTCCTTCCCATGCAGTTAGTGAACACACACTTGTTTGCCAGGGTGATTGCTGATTCTATGTTACTGAATAAAGATTTTGCTCTACCAACTCTAGGGTTTAGAAAACATTATTAATTGTAAATTGACAGCTGAATCAAAGCTGGATAACACAAGGAATGGTGTTACCTGAACTCAAGTACTGGTTTGCACAAATCAAGGAACTCTCAAACTGGATGATGCCTGGAGCTATTTTCAAGTGTTTTTTATATCCATGCTGAGTATATTCTATTTTCAGCTGACATCTTAAAGTTGAAGGGAGGGGGGGAAAAAAGCCCAACCTGAAACAGCCATTTCAGGCTAGCTGGAGAAAACCTGTCAGTGTCCCAGTTCCATTTCCAAGAGCACTTAGGAAAAAAGAACCTCTTCTGCATGCTAAAACAATTAGGAGCTCATGCACCTGAGCTGGATATGCATAGAGTGAGAGAACTCTAAGAAGGAAACAACAATTTAACCTCTGGAAGGATTTAACATTTTTCTATTGGTACAGCACAAATCAAACGTGGGCTTCCCAAGCACAGTTTTGATAGTCAGAAAAACAACTACCTTGCTCAGACATCTAATACTGATTATAAGTAAAGTGTTCTGAGTCTTATCTGTATGAAACAAAACAAAATTACCTTTAAAGCTACTCTGTACCTCAGGAAAGGTTTTCCCCATCATGGTAGCACCACATCCAAACCAGAGACTGTCGAGCTGTTGCTGTTGCATTGGGAAATAAGAGTGATGCAAGAGCGCACCCTCCCTGTCACTGAAGCAAATTGAATTTACCAAATCGCATTTTCCTGATTAACAGCAGCAAAAACTTGTAATGCTCGTTAAGGAGATAAATTAAAAAACAAAAATAAATCCTATGCTTGAGTCAATTTAAATTCTCATTGCTAGATGAGCAACATTCAGTTCCAGGACTCCACAGGGACTTTTACTTAAACATAAAGTAATAATACTAAAAAAATCCAAACTCTCTGCAAAATGATCAGGAAAAAAAGCTTTTTTCCCTCCAGATTCAATACTCACCTAGAAAGACACAAGAACAAACTAATTGTGAAGTAACTACCGACAGCAATCTGCTCAAACAATGCTGGAAAATTAATTCATGTTCACCACAATCCTTTTCATAAAACATCTTTAGAAAGATCCTGCTGAGCCTCTTTTTACCTCCTGCATCAAAAGGGCCTCTGAAATTTAAATGCATAATGAATGAATAGTGCATTTTTGCCTTGGTAATTTAAATAGGATTCATGCTCAGAGTATTACAGTCCCCACAATCAGATGCCTCCCTGCCTCTCCTCCCCCACGGTCCTGTCTCCTCTCAGGAGTTCACCAGAGCCAGAAAGCACAGAAAGGTTTTTATCCCTACAGAACATAAAGGCTGTAGGGAAAAGAAAGAAGCTGTGAAGTAGATGAAGTCATTTTGAGAAGTCTTTATAAACCTTTTCTATCTTTAGTTTGACTGCCATGACTGTTTCCAGCCTCAGACAGTCCAGGCACCATCCTGAATCTTGGGGTCTGCCCAGGCATTTCCAAGTCTTCCAATTAAATAGCTATCTTAGCACTGTCCTGAAGAATGATGCCGTGCTCTTGCATGTCTCAGCATTTCCATCATAATTGATGAAGACACACTCTGATAATCCATCTGAGCCCACTGCTCTGAGCCCACTGGAGGTACAGACATTGGTGGTAAGAACCACCAAAAATTCTGCTTCATAAGGCTATAAGACCATGCTATAATCTAAGGGCACATTGATGACAGATTTTTCTTTAATATTCTTTCTTTTTAAAGCATCAAATTCAGAACTGCAGGGAATGTACAGAGGGGAAAAAAAACCCCTCAACCATATCCTACATAAATCTGAGAATGCTGAAGACTAAATAACAAGTAAAGTCAGCCCAGAGTTATTGTCCCCTTTGGGACAGTATAAACTATGTTAGGACTATAGATTCCAAGTGAAAGCAAATAGACTAAAACAGTGGAGATGAAAATTCTTTCACATCACTAAGACCAGACTGTACAAGTAGATGGGAGTGACAGCAACATTTATTCCATTTAGACACAGCAGTCCTGGGGTAGATTTCTTCCTCCCCATGGGAGGGCTTTTCTCACTGATGAAGAATTAGCCATATTCAAGCCATTGTAGACAGCCAGGTGCCACACTGAGAATTTAGTTTTCATGCCTACAGGATTACGCTCCTCAAAATGCCAGATGTCTCCCCCCTCCCCCCCACCTCTGCTCTCCCTTACTTTTGAGTTTGGGCTACCTGTGCCAGTAGGCCAATGATCAGGATGGGAAGCAAGAGCTGTAAGGGACCAAGCTAGGATGCCAAGCTAGGTAAAATTGTATCATGAAATTCACATCCAATTTTATCCACTAAAGTGGTCAGGGAGAGGTCTAAAATGTTGCATTCCTTTTTATTCCAGATACCACAAAAGCATCTAACAGGAAACCCAGAATAAAACCACACACGTTTCTCCACCAAAACTGAGAAAGGAAGGCTGACAACCTCAGTCATACCACAATCCCTAGACAGATTACATCCAGTCTGATCTCCTACTTGCCACCCAGAGATCTGAAGTGACAGCCAGCTAGCACATTCAGCTTCCCCAGGAGGTAAGTCACTCCTACACCAAAGCCAAAGATCAAAAGTTTGTCAATACAAGAACAGTGCAAACGGGTGCAAAAAGCTGGGTGATGGTATCTGTCATCCCTAGTACTTCACAGCATTTTAACATGGTATCATAAAAGCTAGCTTGTGCTTTGATGAATCTCCAGCTGAAGTAGATCCTCAGGTGCCAGAAAATTCTTTAAATCTGTGTCTGTAGCTGCTGCCATGACTGAACAAAGAAACAAGAGGATTATGCTTATTTTCTTTTTTGTCTTTTTTTCTCCCTGAAATGAGGAAAGCCACAGGCAATTTGACCAGTAAAACTCTGGACTTGCAATAAAAGGAAATCACTAATGCTAATGGAAACATTTCATCTGTTTGGTTCACTTATAAACTCCGTGAGACAAGCTGGTGAATTTAATCATACTGTTAACAAATATGCCCAGGTGTCTCTCCTCTTTGTAATTTCTAACCCATCAGCTTTCACTGTTTGAAAGTAGCTATAAATCCTCATTTTCCAGCCCTGTGCTTTATATTCCATCCCATGTCTATTTACTCAGTACTACAAAACTCCAACACTGTGTAGAGGCCACGTTTCCCATATTTGTCACATTAGGACACTCAGCCCACGCGTGGCAGCTCTTGTGCCACAATCATTAGCAAACACAGATAAAACAAATCTGTTTCCAAAGTTAATCTTCAACTAACTGCACCACCTTGGCCCAAAAATGTGCATTTAGCGCCATCTATTGATGCTATTTGGTTTCAGAGCATCCTGGCTCAGTCACCACACCACAGGCATTACCAAACAATTTAAATACATAGATACTAATAGCAGCAATACTGGGTTAGGCATTAAAAATATTTGATAAATCAATGTTCAAATTTTCCTCTGTTTCTAATTAGCCCTATTCTGTCATGTGACAGAAATAGAAATTGAATACTGGTATGGGTTTTCTAGATTAGACTTTTGGCATGTCTTGGCCTTATTAGTATCTTAGGCATCCTGGAGCTGTGCTCAATACATCATACTACTAGTAGTAGCAGTAACAATAGTAGGGAGTGATTAAGTCCTTTTAATAGATCTGCAGCTTGGCATGTCACAATTCTCATTCTGCTGGGATGGCTCCTTTATATTTCAAGTTAAGATCATTACAGTCTTGGATTCTGCTTCCTTATTCTTGGTGGAAATTTTCTACATATCCACTCTTGATAAACTTTGGTCACTGTCAGACTTCTGGTATGCATTGTAAGGAACAACTCTGATCTAGACAGACACAACCTATAGTTATTTAGGTAAAACTTAGGCTAATAGCAGCTTCCAAATCTTACCTCTAAAAAAGCCTTTTCATGATGCTTTCAGCTCCATCAGTACTGTTTTACAATTTTTCAGGGAGTGTAAGTGTAAGTAATCTACCTACTCCTGAATTGCAGAATAAAGACAAACAAATTTTAATTATCAAAAGTTTCCATGATGAAGCTATACAACTCTATACAACTGGAAAAAAAAGGTGAAGGACTTGGCAATTTGGAGTATTTTGCTTGTGTCCTACATGAACCACTACTCCCACACACCCTCATTGTGTTAACATTGCAAATGCAAGCTGATGGAACTCAGAAAAAATTGTTACCAACAGTAATCACCATCATACAGAGAAGATAAAAAAATTGAATTTCTTGATCAGTAATTTATGATTGGAGACTACTCATTTCAAGGGATTATCAACTTCACAAATCACTAGGTTTTTACCTGTTTCAGTCTATTGGTCTGATATATTTTCTCAAATGAAGGACAAAGCAAAAAACCAAACAATACCTACCTGACTTATGTCCCCATTAAAAACTTCATAAGCCCAGCAGAGATAAAGTAAAATTTAAAAAAAATAAAATAAAAATAAAAAAGGTGGTATCATAGAAAAACTTTAATAAGGAAAAGCCCTACAGAGGTGAAGTGGTCCAGCAGGATTGACTAAAATTAGAATGGGTTACCTGGGGCCTTGTCCAGCCATGGTTTTTTATACCTTCAAAAGGACAGAAATCTTACTACCAGATTAGAGCACTTGTATCCCAGTGGTTAACCACTCATAATTCCTAATGCTCACACCCACACAACACATTTTCCATAACTTTCCATTCCCTGATTCCTTTGTTTAAAGGAATGGAAGGAAAACAGCAAATCATTTTGTTCAACCACTGTATCAGGAACAGGTCAGAAAACTCTTGCACAAACCTGGTCTGCTTCCCCTTGATCTGAGGGGCAAACACATCTGCTGGGCTGCCTTGCCTCACTCCAGGGCCCTTGTGAGGACAGAACAAATCCTGCACTTGCAGCTGGGAACCTCAACACTGCTCTGCTCATCTACAGAAGACAGCACACACATGTATGAATGACTGATAGAATTATCTTATTTTCTGTTCCTAAGTCTGCTAAGAAATTTCCTCAAGAGAACAGAGATTGTTTATCTCACCCAGAATTACACAGTAAGTGATACCCAAGTAACTCTTATAACCTGGACATGCAAGCCTTAACAAGGGCTCCTGAAATTAGCCAGAAGTGCCTAGTGGCAATCCTGAAAGATGTAGCCCATCTGAAGATTCAGCTTTACTTCTCTGGAAAGGAGGAGCATGAAGCAAGGAATTTTCTTACAAAGATTTTCTCAACTGAACATCCATTGATGATCAGTGCCAAAGTTTTCACTAATAAAAAGTGGCAACTTTAGCAGAGGTTATGGACTTCCAGTTTAAACATTGCTTTCATTCTCTCACAGAGAAAACACTGTAATAGGAGCTCTTAAATCCTGTTTGGTTTAGGTCTGAATATGAGTCAGTGAAGCATTTATCTGGAAGTCATGTTTCAGCAAATCCATAAATCCACCTACTATTCAACTCTAAGTTACTGAAGCAGGAAGCAGCTTGCTGCTTCCTACGAATTCACATCAGAAGAACATCTCACAGTTTGGTGGATAAGGGGAAAAGTAGCTGGTGTTGGATGACATGCCCTTGGTCTTTCCTGACCTCACACACAGGCATGCATATCATCAGTATGCACTGCACACAGACCACTCATAATTTCTTTTTATACTCAGGCAACAATCTGTCAAATAGAAAAGGATTCTAAAAAAGGCAAATGCTTGGAGAATCTTTAACTGATTTGAAACCTAAAGGCTACTGTGCCATAGGCAGCTCTAAGACAAACTTTTGCAGTAACACAACACAGAACTGTGAGTAGAGCTTTAGACAGGCACTATCAATTAAGGTTTTCCAATATCCAAGATGTTTCTTTTCAGGCTTCTCTTCTAAGGCTACTTCCAAAATCCTTTTTTTGGAACATCTGCTTTCCACAACGCTTCAAGCCCCAGTTGAAACAGTGTAAGTGCACTAGTGCAGCCACCTAATCAATGGCTCTGTCACATCTTACAGTTGAAAAATTCAGGTCATAACTTTGGTTAAGTCTAGGTATTATTAAATTTATAACCAGACTATACTGGCAGTAGTCAGCAAGCAGGCAGCTTCTGGTCCTTGAGAGCACAGAAGCTGACACATCTACCTCCCTACACATATACACTGGGTGATCAGTTGCCTGTTAGCTCACAACTTAGGCTTTTCCTTTTACCCACAAATGATGAAGAGCTCACGTTGCTTGAAGGTGTGCTGTATTCTAATGCTACCCTATTGCTCTGCTCACTCTCAAGGGGCTATTCCCATGGAAAGAAACAATGCTGAACCAGGAGCACGGTACCAGCAGTCACATTTCTCTTCTTACCCTGCCTCAGTGCACAGGGATGGAGTTAGAGGGCAAGTCCAATGCAACACCAGCATTGATATCTCTTGTAAACAGAAATAGATCACAACTGAGTTCTTTCTGTGATGGACTCTCTGGGTCACATCCCTCCATTCAATTCCTCTTCATGCTTCTTCCTTCCACTCCTTAAGTCCATGACTAATTGTGCCTATGACCAGTGTACAAAACAGTCATTAGGGCTGGGATCAAGGGGATATCTCAGACTTTTTTCAGAGAACAAGGGTTCAAGGGAGAATCCTCATGCATTAAATGCAGACTACTAATAAGGATAGATAGTTGAGCAGAATCTGTGGGAAGAATAAAGCAAAACCATCATCTGGAACAGAAAGAGGGAAAAGGTGGAGTCTAGGACAACAGAAGTTACAAAACCAATGCTGCTGCACTTCATCTTTGTGCCTGCAGAGATTATAAATCCCTCTGTCAGCCATGTCCCACTGGCTAACTGACTTGACAGAAAAAATAATTATTATCCCTGCTACTACTCAGTGGTTATTATTTTCTCTTCCCATTACTTCTCTGCTTTTCTCCAGCAGATAGTCATTAAGATTGACCAAGTATCACAGACCTCTGATTGTCAATCCTTAGCCCTGCATGGCTGTCAATTAAAAACACTTCAGTTCCCTTTCTTGGCATTTACATATATATGTATGCATATACATATATACACTAGTTCCTTCTAAAGATAATAATTTTTAAAAATTTTTAATTAGAGTCAGCTGCTGACAACTTCAGAGTCCTTTCAGAGGGTCAACAGAACTCAACAAGAAGGACAATATACATCCCATCTCCGAGGAGGCTGAAACCTAGATGAAGATTTTGAAAGGAATTTAAAAACTACAGGGAGAGACTAGGAAAAAAAAAAAAAAAAGTTGATTAAAAGTTAAGACAACCCAAGGAATCAGTCATTTGATTTGCTCTTGAGAATACTGTGGGCGCTACCTCCAGCTCCTCTGAATTCTCATTGAGAGATCAAATCCACAACAGGAAAAGCAACACCCATGCTCATTACTCCCTTTAAAAAACATCACCACCATTTGAGAGCACCCATCCACCTTCCAAACTTATTCTGAAGGTGCTCACCTTGAACAATTTAAAGCAGATGTTCAAAGTGTACATCAAAGAATGGGACAAGGTCGAGTGTCACATCATCCTTTAAGTTTCCCATAAAAAAGTACAGAAGAGTGACTGGTCTCCAAAGTTTATTAAAAATCAAAGAATAGAAAACTTTACATAAAAATATGTCAATTTTAGCTTCCACATAGTTGTCCACACAAAAAAATTTAGACATTTTTTTAAACCTGTAGCACATAACCACAGTGATAGCCAGGCCAATTAATTTGGTTCACCATGACTGAAGTGTTACATGATACCACTTTTCAAATGAGTTTTGCTTTAAAATGGACACTAGTATCAGACACCAATTAAAGCCTCTGAAGGCTCTTTAATGTAGTTATGCTCAATATTGCTAGTGTGTGAAGACTAAGCAGTACAGGCTCATGTAACAGCCCTTAGATATTATTTATGAATCAGCTCACAATTTTTAGAACTTTTTTATTGTGATGAGTCTGGAGCATTAAGACAAACTTTCTGCAAACAGATATGCACTACTCTAGTTTGGAATGTTGCCCTCTCTCCCCTCAAGGACCTGTTTGTGTTTGACAGATTCAGTAATAACATGAACTACTTCTGCTTCAAAGGCATACAGCATATTAAAAAGCTTCATGCTTGATACCTCATTTCAATTTTCAGATACCAGTTTTAAAACCTTCTCTATCTGTACACAGTATAGATGTCCTGTTAACAGGATTCTTCAGCTTTCTCTGCTAGTGGACTTACATAACTCACCTGTAGTTTTCTGTATAGCTTAAGAACTCTCACTTAAAAAAGGGAAGTCAGAGGGCATGAGATGTGACCTACTCCCAGGACAACTGTGGTGCTTTAAAAACTCAGGGTTAGGCAGGATGTACATTTTTCAAAAAGTTAAAGACAGTGTTTGTCATGGCAATACACACTTGCATAGTATACCTGTATGCATCTGTAAATTAAGTGCCAGCCACTCATACTGTGTACAACACTGGGCTGTGCTCTCCTGCAACACATTAAAAGATACTTCTTGTAATGCTTAGAGCAGCTGAAGTACTTTTTATATATTTGCTCTTAACAGAACTAATGCATACTACTATACAGATTCCTCAATGGAATCAACATATTTCCTTTCTCCACATTCCTTAAGCCGGGTACCTCTGTTTAATAGTGTTGTTTCAACCCAAACATTAACAGGTTACGTTACTAAAATGCATCAAAGCATGTAGTTCACAGCTTTTTAATTTCACATCAGGACTTGAAGCAACCTTTTTCCCATTCCTCTCAAAAGTTTTACTTCTGGTACTACAAATGTTCGATTTGTTGTCTAGTTGAAGAAAATTAAAACTCATTGGTCAGAGCAAGACGACTGATAGAGGCCAGACAATGAGCTAAAAAACACAGGGTCAAAATGCTTTGGAGCTTAGTAAATTCTTAAAACTGTAAGCCAAATCGCTCTTTCATTGTGAATCAAGAAGCCTCAAATATTACCAAATGTCATGTTTATAACACTGCTCAGACAACCTGCCAAAACTATGACCCCAACTTAGATAATGCAACCTGGGAAAGGATCTGTAAATTAAAAAACCTCTTCCCCTTAAATATAACTTACGTGATAATATGAAATTAAATTAAAAATTCCAAGTTATTGCACAAATCATACTTCCAATATTTACAGAGAAAAAAAAATTGAGCTTTGAAAAAAAAAAAAAGTAACCAGGAGAGCAGCAAATTTACTATTATGAATTCCCAACTTGATTTGCTGCAAAGAAGAAAAAAAAATAATTCCAAGGGGCTGAAGTTTCCTTCACTTCTGAAATAAAAGAAAAGGAACAGATATAGCCACAGCAAAAAAGCTACAGCATTTGTAAATGTCCTTGCAGTTCTATTGTCAGAGCTGCTTCGGCACTGAATGAACCATTGTGGGAAGGCAGAAAACAAACTTCCACATTTAATAAGGCTTCACAGATAAGCACAACTACTTCTTGAAGATGGATTGAACCACCACACAAAGAAACATGCAAAGAAGTCAGCTGCAGATATTTGGCAACACCAATAAAACGATGTGCTGGACGCTGGTCTCCATCCCTCAAGTCGAGTGGCACTCGCTCAGTTTGTCTGAACAGGGAAGGTCATTTTGGCATCTGCCATTATCTGCTCAGACTAATAGGCAAGCTGTCTCTGTGTTTTTTCCTCCTCCATATATTACGATTGTACTGGTGGTGTCCCCGGTTACCAACTGGTTGCCTCATGCCTCCACTGTTGACAGGGCTGTAGCTGTTGCCTTGGTTATGAGTTCCTTTCATAGAAAACTTCATTCCATTGTGCTGCTAAAAAGAAATAAAATAAGATAAGTATTCATTTAGGCATAAAACCAGCAAACAAAACATGTATTACCAGTTGTATTTCCTCCACATGTAAGTCACTTGCACAAAATACTGCTTGAAGCAACTGGCCTTTTCATGCTTTTTTTATTTTTAACTGTGCAAGTTCCCAGGCACTAAGAGCTTACTAAATGTTTTCTGAAGAAAACGTCCTGCCAATGAAATGGTGTAGATTTCAAATTATCCTTAAAACCTGTGAATCTCAGTATGAAACTGTATAACTCCCTTATAAAACAAGAGAACTTCCACATTAAATACTAATTGTGACAGATGTGTCTATTTTGGAATATCTCAGCAAGAACATGACCAAGCAAAACACTTAAATCTTTCAGAAACATAATGGAGAAATGTAAGGGCATGATCACATGGGCTGATGCATGGGGAGTACAAGTCTGCTTTTCCCCATAATCTCAAGTCAGTGACAGGCAAACTAAGTATGGCTTGTGAGGAGTTTGTAAATCCTACTGGTCTAATCATCAGGTTACACAGCTCATAGACTGTACCTCATATGCAGTCCAAAGCAAAACAATTAAGTGATCAGAAATATAGCATAACACTTTCTTTTGGGGATCTCCAATAACTTGAGGCAAAAACTGGTTTAGCAGCAGCCTGAGCAAACCTACCCCACCATAAGGTACTACAGGCATCTCTATCACTTGACAGCATACAATAAATTGGCTTAATGCATACGTACTTAAATGAGGTACAAGAGTGTCAGAAGATGAAACAGAAAGACTTCCTAAATACTGGCAACATCAATGCAAGCAACCTTTCCTGAAGTCCAACAGCAATAACTCAACAGACAACTGACTGCCTGTAACAAGAGCTAATTCTAACCTTAAGTGGTTGAACAGGAACACAGAGCTAACATTTGGAACAATTGCTTAGAACACTGAATGAGCTGCAGATATTTCATATTCTGTATTTCCAAACAAGTGTGAAGTAGAAGGAAATAAATACACCAAGCCACCATTACAATTGTGTGCACAAAGCAAAAACAGTTATTTAAAACATAATTCCATAAGCAACATTTTACTGTCAAATTGTAACTAGAAAGGACACTGAGCATCCAGAAAGACAAACTGGTAAAGACCAGTGTTGAGGAACAACCACAGTTGACTGCAGGGTGGCAAAAAAACCTTAAAATTATTTTTGATTTGTACAATGTCCTACAGCATACAACTTGTGAACTCTCAAGACAGACATATCAAGTGTTATTCTCAGACTACCAGTGGCAAAATAATTCAAGAGCAAACAGAAAAAGGAAATGCAAACTGAGAATTTTTCATTCTTCAGAGATCCTATTTCCCAAACATAATTTATTGATGTATGCTTCATAAATAGCTTCTAGTAGATGTTTTAGCAAGTAAACAACATGAAACTAAAAAAAGCAGAATGTTTTATATTTTTAGTAAGAGGGCCTTCAAGCAAATACACCATGTCACATTCTCGTGCAAAGTTTTCTAGTTCAGTAAGTACATCTCTGACTCAATTGTATATAAACATTTACTTGAAATTACATCAAAATACTAAAAATTACCCTATAATAGTAAAACACTAAAAGTAGCCAGTCATCACAGTGACTCTCAACCATGTGCTAAAGAAAGACAGAGGAAAACTTCAGTATTGCTACTGAACAACCAGAACAAAACTGATCAAGGAGCATACAAACTTACAGGAAGCCAGTCCTGAAAATGTGAAAAATCTGGGAATTGCTTCCTCAATATGAATGAGTATTCACAAAAAAAAAAACACCCTAGTAGGAGCAGGGTGGCAGCTGATGCCAAGATCAGACAAGCAGAATGGAAAGTGTGACAAGTGCATCTACCTGTATCCTAAAAGATGTCATACTCCTTGTTTGCTCAAAAGGTAAACAAGCTTTCCAAGAACGATTAATAACCTAACCAGAATGTGAACTCAAGCTTGTGATGAAGCATTCTGCATTGTTTTTAGGCCATCAAGATGAGCATTGTCAATCTACTGGAGCAGGAACTGCTCCATCAGTCTTATGACTCATCAGCTGAGAGAGGTTCTTAAGGAAGTTGACTCAGGGAGCACTTCAGTCAGATTATACCCTTTATATTTACCAGTTCTCAAACACATTTTGTTCGCTCGTTTGTTCGTTTTTTTGAAACCATCAGCTTTTAGCATCCTGCATCCTGTGCTTTGGCATTTCACAGATTAAATGAGCATCACATTTAATTTGAGCCTACTATGGGATGATCTATCCGTTCTTGGAGTAAATAATTTCTTGTCATTATGTTCTCTTTTTGATATACTGCTGAAGGCAACACAGACCTAGATCATGTAGCTCATCTTGTTGAAGTTAAACAATCATTCTTTCTTCACAAAGAAGCAATCCCATGTGTTTGATCACTATTAACATCTTTCCCTATTCTGCTTCCATCTGTGTTTTGACTTTCCTCTGATGAGGAAAAAAATGGAAAAATTATGCTCTGTGTTCTACAAGAACACCATAATGTCATCTTTACAAGAAACTGTCTGCTCAGGGCCTACCACTCCCTACAAAGTTTAAATTATTTCTCTCCCTCCCTCCTGGCACATCACCTTGAAAGGTCTTCTGCATCTTCTCTCAGGTATTCTTTAAGGTGCTTCACATCACCAAACTTCACCAGGCTTCATCCACTGCCTTTCAAACATTAGGAAGCACAAATTCCTGCAGGGCTTTCCTGGTGAACTCCACCTTTTACAAAACCTGAATTTTTTGTTCCTCTTTTCCCAGTTAGTTAATTGTTTAAAAGGGGACATATCATTCACTTAGCTTCTTTCAGAACTTTTGATAAACGATATTTACTTCATGCTTTAGGAAATCTCAAGAGGCTGGATCAAACATCTTTCTCCTGTGCACAAACTTATGGACATTCCCATGCTCAGGACTCACACTATCACTGAGAGATGACATCTGTAAGCAGATGATGATCAGGTAAGCCTGTGATACGACATAGAAATCTTTGATATAGAAGTTTAACTTCTTTGCATCTATTTCTCTAGATAGAACAATCTCTCACATCTTAAGGTTATGGATTGAACAAATAAATGATAGAACTGCTTTGATTTTTAGCTGTGTTGAATAATCTGCTAGATGTGGAGGATAAACTAAAAAAATTCACATTTAAGACAAGGCTGGAGTTGGGGATAAGGTGAAATTCTGCATCACATACAGATGGTTAAAAAGGTTTCTAGAAAAAAAAAACAACAGAAAAAGAAAAACAAATAAACCAAACCCCCAGAACTTTAATTAGGAAGGAAGAAAAAAAAATTAAAAAAAAAAAAAAAAAAAAAAAAAAAAAAAAAAAAAAAAAAAAGAGGAAAAAAGCCTCAGAAAAAAACCAAATCTGGTTGCAATAGAAATACCAAGTAATTATTTGCTAAGGCAACCAAATTTCTATTCTTAAATAAGGGGAAATTTACTGTACAAAACTGCTGACATTTAAAGAGTGCCATTATTCAAAAAGCAAATTTATAGCCAAAAATCAATCCCCTACAATTTGAAATAACACAAGTAACACAACAGAGCTGAAGTCTAAACATAAACAGGCTTATGAATTATTTTAGTCTTTTGTTAGTTTGTTTTTTGTTTTTTATCTGAGAGCATTTCTAAAGTAAGAAAAAAAAAAAGGCAGACAAATGTTGGTAATAAAGTATCTGTGCTCAATTTAAAAAGAGATTATACATAGTGTGCTCCAAAATGATTGCTAAGTACTTACAGAGGTAAAGGAAACTTAGAAAAGGCATAAGGCAGTTTTGAAAGATCACATATTTAGTATTTTGTTGTTAAGAGTACAGGATCAAAGGCTGTGACTGCATCTAGTCTGCAGTTGATAGGACTTGGAACAAACTCACACCCCTCAAAACAGTTTCACGTGAAATACCAGAGTAGTATGCAGTGTACTATTTACTTTTAAATTTTAAATTTTAAAAGTACATTAGTACTTAATGTACTATTGACATTTTAAGCATCCCTTAAATAAACTACCATGCATTCCCAAAATATTTCACAAAGTTTACAATATTTCCAAATTGTCTCTTTTAAGCTTATAGCACTCAATTTCTGACTTTCTGAGCGTAACAACATCTGGAAATACACTAAAAAATTTAACTACTACTACTCCTTTATGAAATAGATTCATTGTTTTGCAGAGAAATAATGGACAATGACCTAACCAAAATTTTAGCCACAACTGCATAAGCAATAAGCCCATTATTAGACAACCTAGCCTCATTAGATTAGTAACAGGATTATGCAATTATTTGCACGTGGCACCTAGGTGCTCTTAACCTGGAAAGATTTCTATGTAGTTTAGAATTCTAAGATGAAGCAAAGACAAACCAAAATAAGTTCTTCCAAAAGTTGTTTAGCACTGACAATCTAGGGAAATAATGCTCAAAGCACAGCAGACTTCTCTTTTTGGGACCTACAGGCCACTTTCAGCTATAACACAAAAATCTTGAGTCCTGAATAGATTTTATAAATTGAGCCCCAACTCTTTTCTGCTGTTATTAAATGGGGAAATATATGGAGCCAGCCACCAGAACAGCAAAGAAAAGAAAAACTAACGTGGGGGCTAAAAAGAGCTCAAAAGTAAGAAAAATTTTAGATGTTTCTTACCTTCTAGCAGAAGAGAACATGGAAAAATAAAAGCTGCAATGGAGCAGATTATTTCAATATTTCATATCTTATTTCACTTCATTACAGACTACTGGCAGAGTTACCACACAAAGGTCAAGGTTCTCTTCACCTCACATCAGGTTGGGGTTGCTCATATTAGTTTGCCTAAGATAAATTAGTATTTTTTTATAAAGAACAGAGGGCTTAGCCCCCAAAATCAGGAACTGGCAGTAGACAGTACTGTCAGTATGGCAGCAAATACTGAACTACATTATGGTAAAGAAAGTAGAATGACACACAAAATAAATACCCTTTTTGATCTTGTCAGTACCTAAGTTTCAAAACTGAGGGGCAAGAGTCAAAACAATGCTACCAGAAGACAGAACTCATACTGCAACTTTGCTGCTATTGTGACATGGGCCATGAAATGTATCTGCATACTTGTCACTACACAGAACAAGACATAATAGCTTCTTTAGCACAAAGCTGACAGTTACAGACCTTAAAGAGAAATCTTACCTCACTGAGAATTCTCACTTTTGGTTTGGAACAGAAAAACTATTACTACAGTAAGAAAAACCTTTTCCAAATGACAAGGTGATATCAATATAGTACATGTGAAAAAGTCTGCAGAAAAAAGGCATATGTGATAATTCAAATCAATCTCAGTTTGTGAGCAAAGATCTGATTACAATGACACTGGAAGATAAAGGGCTACTATGCTAACAAAGGAAAGTATGATTTCTACATTTCTCTAAGTCTTTTATTTACAATGGGTTTACGTTTTCAAGAAACTATTATTTAGACTTTGGCTTTCAAAAAGCACTCAGGAAGCAACCATCAATGTGGCCACAGAATCTCATACAGTCCTATAAACATCTAGACTGGATGCTTATATAGAGACCTCTGGAGATCCCTCAATCCAACATTCTGTTCTAAGCAGTCAGATTAGGTTATCTAGAGTCTGGTCAGGCAAAGTCAGTTTCCACACACAGAAGGACAGCACCACACAAGTGTAAGTATAGGGCAACCTAGATGAAAAATCTCTAGTACTGTTTTCAGCTGAACAACCCCTGAAACTCAGATCCAGTTTTTCCTTCTCTTAGTTCCTTAGCAAAGGAAATAAAACATCATCTTCTTCTAAATTCTGCATGTGTTAAAAACCAAACAATGTTGTATCTCACACAGAAGATGGATTCTGACAAAGTAGATAACCCCAGCCTACTTCCTATGAAAATGTATGGACACTGAAAAATTAGTCCACCCTAAATGAGAGCATTCTAAAAAAAATAAAAAAAAAAAATAAAAAAAAAAAGTCATTTGGTTGAGTGAAAAAGCCTTCAGTACCTAAGCAGCTTAAAAATGCCATTGAACAAATCAGGTCATTTCTAAATTGAAGTTGACATATTGAAAACACTGAAGTATCTCAACATACAAAGGTAATTCAGCATACTTCTGCACTGACATGAATTAAAATGTGTCTTTACAAAGTCATCCTTCATCCAAATGAGCTACACTTAACTGTTTGCATTCATCTAAAAGAAATTTTGACTTAAGTCCCTGACCAATTATATTTGCAATGCTGCTAATCTTCCAGCAACCATCTCAGAGATACTAGCAGTATCAGCAGTACCAGTGAGACAAAGTGACACCATTAACAATTGCTCTGGATAAAAGCAAACTCTGAAACAAAGTATGCTAACGACAGAAGTGCCTGTAATGCAATATAAAAAAGCAGTTTAAGTTAAAATGCTCTGCCTTATTTGGCCAAACACAAAAGAATCTGACAAAAAAAGGTATCTACTCCTGGAAGTCCTTTTATAAGTTTTGGCTGTAGTATTTCAGCACTGACATTAAGGTTTCATTTCCTAGTTGTCTCCACAGCAACGAACATATTCCCAATCAGACACCACTAATCTCTCTCACCACACTAGAAGCCAGCCAGTGCAGCAGAGGAACTGGTGCTTACTGGCTTTGGATATTTTGGAATCCAAACATAACCCGTTGAGAGGAACAAGAAAGCATCTTAACATTTAAATAAAAGAGTTCTTCTGACCTAAGAAAACGGAAGTTTGTTCTATCTTCACTTTGGGTAACCTAGCAAACAGCAATCCAGAATTAAACTTATCACAAAGTAGCAACAGCAAATGTAGTCCCCTCCTCTCTTCGGGAAGTTACCAAGCAAATTTTCCCCCTCTACTCATCTGGACATGCATGACTACATCTGTTTTCCTGCTTATTTCCAATGGCCAGCACTGCTTCATAAACTGTTCTGCTCCCCCAAGAAAAATTTCAAACTGCTGTCAGCAGAGTAAAAGAATGATTACCTTGGAAAAATGATGGATGATAATGATCCTGAAAAGCACACGGACCCATGCCAGGAGCTTAATCAGTCCCTGAACTATTTGGAAATTCTCCAATTAATTATGCAGTACATAAATAGAATTGGTAATCAAATATGTTTCAAAAATGAAAATATCAGGAAGCTTTAACAGCAGCAAACTTGCCTAGAAGGCAGTCATTTGTTCAAAATACAGTTAAGTGCTCTTGGCACCTCCTGCTTTTGAGAGTTGTACTCAACACCTAGGTACAGGCTTCCAAGCTGAACTGAGGTGGAAAATGTTGCCAGGGAGAAAGCTGAAGACACCATGCAGACAAATTAGTCCCTTTCAAAAAAATTTTAATATGAAAGAAGATTTGCTTTTAAGAAAGTCTTACACATGCTCAAATCTATCATGGCAGGAGTCCTTTAGGATGATAGAAGAGTCATAAGCTAGATGAGTCTCATCAACTCAAAAGAAAAGCTGTAATCTACACAGCCATGTAAGTTGCAAGTAGAAAGGAGATATTTACAGTATTCTGGGTAAAATTATTTCATTTCCCACTTCTGACTCAATCATAAACTTTATCAAAAAAGCCCACTTCTGCTTCACAAAACATTAGCTTTTGTTAAATTCAATGCAAATAGCCTATTATCCCATTTCTAAACTATAGGTAGCAAGAAATTCTTCTGACTTAATGTGATTCTCGAAGGCACATCTTTGTTAAGCAAAGCCACAGAAAAATTGCTTTTAAACATATAAGTACTATAAAACTACTAACAGAACAGTTAACAATCACTTGAAAGGACAGCCAAGGAACAGAAAGCCACAAAAAGTGCTACAGAGCAGTTGTTTTCCAAGATTCAGGATTCTAGCAGAGATTCAAAATTCACACAACACATTGCCTCTTTACAACTGTGGCAAGCACTCTGAATGCCAACTTGTTTTGTACTAACTGCATGCCTCCTAACTAGCTCCAGGGTACTTCTTCAGAAAAGCAGAGCTGTAGGGGAAAGAAAAATCTACACTAAGTTTGTATATTAGATTAACTTAAAATAAGATTCCAGTTTTATTCTAAAAAACCTTCTAAAGTTTGAGACTGGACTGTATTCACTAGCCAGTGAATACTCAGTTGCAGACACTGTAATAGAAATATATTATTCTATTAGCTTCTCACTAATACATTTTCTGTGCAGGTAAGGTGGTATTACCTAGGTGGGACTGAGCAGTAGGGAAAGAAATGAGGGGAAGAATCTGTGTAATCAGTGAGAAGCTTAAAACCAAAGGCAAGTCAAGGGCAGTGATCATTTCCTCTCTGCTCAGCACAGGTGAGGTCATGTATGGAGTGCTGGGCTCAGATCTGGGCTTCCCAGGAACAGAGATATGGGCAAGTAAAAAAAAAGTGCTGAATCAAATAAAAAAAAGGCAAAGTCATTAATCTGAAAATCTCCCAGCCCTTGATTCCCATGAACTCTGATAGAAAGACTTGGAGAAGAAGGAAGAGAACCTGACCAAAACTAAATTTCAAAGAAACCAGCTCACTCTTTTGTTGCTACAATCCACAATTTGCAGTAAGCCTTGTGTGAGGCATGTTTGACTAATAGCTTTAATTATCAAGACTGAGGGAGTGTTTTCCTGCAGAAAGATGCACTGAGGTCGTACCAGAATGGATACATTAGTCAAAATACATTGAGATCCCTGCACATTTATGCACACATTTAATTTTTCGGTAAAAAATCTTGTGTGCATATTCATAACTAATTTTCTGTTCTCTACCTTTAAAATGTACTACAGAATATTACAAGTGTAACCAAATCTGTTGTAATAATTCAAAATCAAGACAACTAAATAAGCCTAGAAAGGTCAGTACTATTCCTGAAAATTAAAAAGTTATCTTACAGTTCCACTACCTATAAGGTGGTGGAAATTAAATAGCCTAGAGATCTACAAATATCCCACTAGTTGGGCACCAGGACTCTCAAATACAAGTCCAGGAGTCAGATACCTGACACTCCTTCTTTAACTTAGGTGTCTGTGCTGCAAAGGGGCTCTTCTAGTCCAAACCCCTTCCCACCCTTTGCTCTCCCCACACCTCTGACACAGCAGGAAAGTGCTTCTATGACCACAGGAAGCACACACTCTATGGAGGCTCTCCTCAGACTGGCACTTGCCATGTGCTGGCTTGCTCGTGACAGAGTTACTGGCTCATACCTGATTACTGGTGGCCATTATCAGGGCTCCCGGAGGCGCAGATTGGGGTTTACCACTTGGCAGGGGCAATGCGGGCGCTAAACTGGCCATAAGCTGAGTCGCTGCTTGAAGACTGAACTGGTAAACATTAGGAGCTGGGCAAGGTGGTGTATCTGATTCCTTTTGGCAGAGAAAAAGGGGAGAAGAAAAGCAACTTTACAGAAAGTACAGTATATACAGACTATGCACGTGAAAATGCACCCAAATATCAACTCAAGTGAATATATGTAAAATATGATTTTTTTCAATAGTAAAAGAAATAATAAAATAAAAGCCAGCACTATGGTTTTTTATACATCTAGAAAAGTTTAACCGAACCTCCATTAAGAAGACAATGTCAACAGGTCTATGGCAATCACAGGTCAGTTCCAGTCCACATAAACCTAAAGCCAAAGTTGTCTCTAGCAAATTCAAACTGGAAGATAAGAACTAAAGCTGGGAAAAAAACATAACAAGAACAGCAATACTTTGGGTGATAGAAGGGCAAGAATTTTAGTTGTCGTGATGAATTCAGTCCTCAGAACAGTGTTCTGAGTGTACTGATTTATACAGCAAAGTTACTCACTCTAATTAAAATCTTCTCCCACTCTACCTAACAGCAAAGTTAGGGCTCCACCCACCAAGGAACAAGTTGATGTTCTGCCAGTCAGGACCAGTACACACACACCAGTCACATACACCACTGCTCTCAGGGAGATCTGCTCCCCTCACTTTCCATCTGAAATCTGAGGGTAGCTCTTCAGGGAAAGCAAGAAGGATGCAGGATAACAGAAAAGATACTGCAATGGAACTGATATCACTGATTACTATTCTTCCTCCTTCCAGCCTGAATCTCAGATGCATCCTAAGCAGACACACTGGTGATGCTGAAGTACTGTGTGTCTGGAGCACCTAACAGCTATGAGGCAAGCACAGATCCAGGGGCTTACAGGAATTACTGCACTCTGAAAACACCTGACTACCTCAGTTCTTAAATGATCCATTATTTTCTAAGTTGAGAAAGGTGGAAAGAAAGCTACAGCCTTTTAAAACAACTTTGAAAACTCTTGTAAAACTTTTTTCAGCCATAACTTAATGGCAGAAGTAGCTTCCCCTATGTTTCACTGCTGGTTTTTTACCACATTCTTAACTCCAAAGCATTCTGAGCTTAAAAACAATGGAAAAACCTATTCTTTATCCCAAACCACTAGTGTTTTTTCCACTGCCAGCTCTTAGGCTCAAAATATAGCAAGAGATGGGGGTTGGCTAATTAGTAGTTTAGAAGTTACCACATTAAAAGGCATTATTGGCTCAGGTCATCACAGATCCTTACTGTTGAAGTAATTACTGAAGTATTCTATTGCTCTGTCTCTAAAGATTAATTGCCTGGAAGCAAAGACTCTTCACTTAAATCACGTAAACTTTAAATAGATCTCCAGCACTACTACTTGCCCTCAAATGGCCCTGTTTTCTAAATTAGATTCTTCAGTTAGAGAATAGGCTGCTCAAGAACAGAAACAAGAAAATGTTTAAAAGCTTTTCTTGGGGAAGAAGATTATATAAAGTGAGACTGACAACTGTGAATACTGAGCAGCCTAAGCAATGAGCTACTACAAAGCAAAACTTGCATCCCAGCTGAATTGAATACTCACAGCAGAAAGAGTCCTCAATAAAACCAATTTGTTAGAACAACCAGTCCTTTATTTGCCTGTATAAAGTTGTGCTTACCAAAAAATAAGCTCTAGAAAGAAAGAAACTGCTCTCCCATTAGTTCAACTAGTGATAAAAGTTACAGTATGCCTCTGAAGCAGATAACTGCATCATGAATTCACTAGACATACATCATATTCATAAAAAGAATGCAGAAAGTTCTTATTAATGAGATCAGGTATTCATTCTTTAATAAACATGTTCATCATAGAGGGAAGCTACATGCTGCAGCACTGACCAAATATTAAGCTTAGTTGATGCCTGGATAAGATGGCATTTTTCTCCTTTGCCCAATTCTACAGCATCAACACAAGAACAAGATAAGGTCTCCACAGAAATGAGTTTCCTTGGACACTTTTGGTCATGGAATTATGCAAGAGCTAATGAGAAGAGAGGGAAATGAACAGACAAGTTCTAAGCATGATCACAAGTACCCATGAGCTAGCAAATGGGATGTAAAAAGGTATCCTATTGTCTAGCCAAACAGATGTGCAGATATACTGCAATGCAGCCTTCACAAACCTGACCAAAGAACAGTTTTAGTGTCTCTATTCAAAGGATCTCCCCTTTCTCTTCCACTTAGATACAACTGGATCCCTAAAGGTTCACATACCTAACCCAGATGGGACACTTCTCATTAATGAGACTTCTAAGGGGCTTTAGAGCAACAAAAAGTTGCTTGAAAGACAAAGAATAGCAGATGGAAAAGAGCACCACATCATTTAACTGAGATTAGATTTCACCACAAATGAAGCTTGTGTTGCTTTATTTTAATTTTGTAACAGGTATGTTCTTCTGCCTCAAGTATTATTTACTGAAACACATCTCATATAGGCAGATTGTATCTTTTTCCTAAGGCCATCCTGGATTGCCAATGGCATTACTGTATGGAGTTGATATTGTGACTTCTCAAGAGCATCAAAACCCTGCCTAAAGAATAGCATTACCCCTCTTAAACTGAAAGATTAAACTCAGACCAGAAAATTGAGCCCAATGTGAACAAATTTTCCTTAAGCACGGCCTACACTGAAGGATTAATTCTTTCTTGGCCTTCTGGACCAGATTCTTAAGTGTAACATGCAAACTTGAACACTACAGAAGTTCAGATGATCTACAAGTAAATACATGGACAATATTTTTGACACATTAGGTACACATCTGGAAGACAAAAGCTCTGACCACTGCTAGGGTAAGGGCTACAGAAGACACATTAAAAAAAAAAATATTCACTAAAGTGGTAAGATCCTTCAACTGATTTTAGCAGATAATGTAGGGATAAAGCTACAAGACTGCACCTTGTGGCAGTACCTCATCCTGCAAAGAAAATATCTTCTAAAGATACGCTTCTGGAAACCAAGAAAGGCTAACAGATGCAGGTTTATCCTCCTGAGACATTTTTGTTTTAAAACATGCTCTTTAACGAGTTTCAATTTCCTGATTAAGAACTTAGTATGCAGAAGGAAGATTTCTACTACTCACAACTCTGATTACTGAGGACTTTAGGTTACTTTAATGCTAGAAAAAATAAGATACATAGAAACACAAGTGTTACTGGTGAACTTCTGCCTAGACAGAAACAGTGAAACACTGCAGTCATGTGAAAGATGAAGAACTGAAATCCAGACTTCTCTTCCTGACATAGAATGAAAACAAAGTAATTTACTCTTCTGCAAAATGCATCACCCATTATAAAAGACCCAGGACCCTATCACCAAGAGAATATTTACTTGCCAAAACTTCATTGCTAATTAGGTCTGGCCGTAAGAGTTTATTTCAATTCCATTAATAACTCAAGGCTTAAGATACCTAGTAACTTCTCAGTTAACAACACCTACCATTTCAGAGCTTTCCATTTCCAAGACGGTGTGCTTTCTTAAGAGCTGAAGTCGCCTACAATTAATTCACGACCCCAGTGTGTTTAAGTTTGGCTCAATGCTAAAGGAGTCTAACCATCCTAAAGTCAGTATTCAGAAATAAAAACTTAAAACAATACAATGCAAGTTACCTAATAATGTGATGGATTCGGGTTTTCACTCCCCTCTCCAGGAATGAACTACAAAAGTCTTGGCAAAAAGATCCTTATTGTTTCCACCCTCAAAATTTCTTCCACTAATTAAACTATTTTTTTCCTCTTTCCCACAACATTCAGGAGCTGGAAGCTATAAGAGAACAATGATCATTTCAGTAGAAACTCTGTTCCATCTTTGAAAGCAAAGAACTGAAAATTGTTGTTTATAGTTTACACTTTACGCTGTACATTTTCAAGTATTTCTCTCCTTTCTTACAATTACAGTGATTTTACAGATGATTGCTGCCAGTCTTACTCCTGCCTCTTTTCCCATTCCAGCCTTCTCCATTACACCTGCCTTAGCATCTAACACTATTATGTGCTAATTCACAGGGGTGAACTACAGAAACAGTAATACCCCTTCTTACTAGTTGCACTTTCTGAATCAGCTCACCACAGGATTAGGTGAACACCAGTGTAGAAAAGCAGGAGCAGCTAATGAAAGGAAATTTGGCTAGCAAATACATCCTGTTACTGAACTGGCATAATAGTAAAGTGCAAAACCACACTCTTTTGAACATAAAGCAACACCAGAGGACTTCAGACATTTCACAGTCTGGGGCCATGCACAGAAGATCTTCAATGCATGCTCTCACTTGAATGGCTTTAGCCCCAGTGTACTTAACTGTGCCTGACAAACCACCACACCTCCAAAGCATATGACCACCCCTGCCCTTATCCCATTTCTTCCACATTGTGGGCCATTTGCTTTCTTGGTAGGTGGAGCCATAACTTCAACTACACTGTAAATAAAGCAGAATTGAGATAAACAAAATTTCTACTTCTACAGAAGGTCACAAGAAAATTTGCATCAATATAGTTGCCCCATTTCTGCTAGTTAGCCTATAAACAATACAAGTCTTGTTTGAAATTGGTTGATTTTTCTGCCTTTCATTGCAGAGAGAAAATATCTTGGTCATTGTGATTACAGGAGAGAAATGAAAGAATATAGGATATAAACAAACTGAAAAATATGCATCCTCCAAAAGCATTAATGTTTGTTTTACAGAAAGACAACTGAAAATATTATTTAGCTAGTATCTACCAGATTAAATATAAACCCAGTAGCTCTTCAACCACAGCTCATTATACCCTGAGAGGCCTGACTGCGAGCTCATTCCATGTTTTATCAATACTTATTGTATTTCAGACAAGCCATCTTAAATAAAAAAGGTCCCAAAAGTACGTAATTTAAAACTTCCTTTGTTGCCCCAATGCTTTTATTCACAGGTTTGCAAAAATGGTCAGTATTGTTAACAATATAGAAATATTTCCACTTTGATTTTCAAGTTATGCATTAAATTACAAGACTCATTATGAAAGCTGAACATGCATACTAGAGTATAATACTGAATTTAGGTTTTCTTCCATCCTAATATGGCTTAGGTACCTCTGTGGAGATTTTTTTTCATGGGAGGAAATGTTAAGATATGGCAAAATTACAACTTAGACTTTGGCATCAGAAACTAGTCTGAAGTCGACTCTTAAAAAAATTATGTGCTTCTCTCCTTACTTCACTGACCTAACAGCAATAAAATTCCACTTTACTTGCTGAATTACAGATTTCCTCTGTATCCTCTGCTGCTTAGAATAACTTATTAAATAAAAATTACGTTAGAATTTTTTGTATTCTAAATTGTGCCTCCTGCAACTTTGCAGGAATTTACTCTTACTTTAAGTGGATATGGAGAAGAGACTGCTCAAGGAACTGATACAGAAGAGCATGAGACAGTATAAAACTCTACACTGTCAGACAAACAGTTAAAAAATCTCAAAAACAAACATACAGGGGCCATACAGTGAATGAGGAAAATAGGCAAAAGCAGCACTGGAAAAATTTGTTCCCCTCTAATCCACTGGAAGTGTTCATAATCTTCATAGCAAGAATAAGAAAAAAGATTTTAAAGTATTTGGGGGCTTAAACTCTTAAATGCCCCAAATCAATTGTCAATTAAATGCTTTTCCCCAGTAACAACCAGGTCGTCTGTGTCTCTGCAGCCAGCACTGCCCATTGCTTTATTTGGAGACAATCTGTCTGCAAGTCAGCACTTGCATCTCTCTGAAGGCTAAACACCAAGAGGCTTTTTAAAAGATCTTGCCTCTATTTGTTAAGGAAGGGGTGAAGCTTAAGACAAAACCTGCATTATTCTACACTAAGATGATCAACTATTCCTACATATTTGAACAGTTACTCTGGTTAGGACATGAGAATACTCAGGCACATAGAAAGAAGAGAAAAAATTTTATAGCTCCTGCTCTCAGGCAGAGAATTTTATTAGGCAACCTCCTTTTTCCCCCACTCCTTATACAGACAATTTCAACTGCAACTCTATAAATTAATCAGCCATTAAGATGGATTTAACAAGACTATAAGAAGAGCTGTTACGTATGCTGAAGTGTTTGTCCCTCTGCTGCAGATAAGCATGCTGCCAATTTCATGACTTTAAAAAAGCACAACATTTATCCAGACAAGATATGTCATACAGTCTATCATCTCTGTCTGGGAATATGGAAGCACAGTAGCTTGTTCTAATAAGCTGAAATTTAGTCTGGCTAATAGGAAGGAAGGTGAGCTGGTTGATAACTTCATTAAGCATGTTGAGTTCAAGTACTAAACCACCATTACTACAAAGCAAGTAACAGCTTCAAAAATCAGTGTGAATCTTATATGCATTCAGCAGAACTGAAAGAACAACGAGTCTTATTCTTATCAGTCATATTTACATATTAGTCTCAGAATGTAAGCATCCAATCAAGGTACTGAATACAAAATACTTCAAAGACAGATATACAAAAAACACTGAAGGTTTTGCTCAGCAGCATATTCTTTAGCTGAACTGTGGGCAGATCACACACTAACATACTGATGAAAGGGTTACAGTTAAAATTTCAAGAACCATCTGAAAGAAGATATTGTAAATGTTAAAAACTTAAAAAGAGGCAAGGATTGTGTCATCTATAAAGCTAGACTACAGGGGTACCTTGTTCACTGAAACCTTAACTAACTTGGCATGACTGCAGAACTCAGAGGTCTTCAAGAAATAATCACAGAAGCCCACACAACACTGATTGACAGAAACACTGAGATAAGGTATATGAAATTTGTTAGAAACAAACTTCTAACAGACAACTTGGAATTTCTGTGACGGACTGGATATGACATTGTATATCCATAAAGTAACAGAAAAGAGCTTTAAGAATTTCCTATGAGCCATTTATCTGCTACTCATATGCAGGCATCACTGTCACATAAAATGTTAAGCTTTATTTGGCATAACATCATCAGAACTGCAGAACATACTTAGAACCAGGAATGAAACCAGACCAAAATGAACTGCAAAAACATACCTAGGATTATTTCTTACTTGGCAGAGATTGCTGATCAGGCAGTAGATATTCTCTACCATTACTCTAGGACTTCCTGAGCTAATGAAAAGCATTTTTCCACAACGCTCAAGCAACAAGAAACCAGCTCTAGACTGCAGGTCCAGAAGGAAAGAAAAAAAAAAAGCACCCAGAAAAAAAAGCCCAACCAACCAACACAGCATTTTTCAAGAGGAATTTGGTCAGCTGCTTAGACTGTGAGACTGAAATCTGCAACTACCCAAAACAAGTAGAGAGCTGGGGGTGACCATAGCTCATTCCATCTGGTTTCAGATTCTCATAGCAATCACTTAACTCAGTATGAAGGTGAGATTTTTAATGCCAGAGGATTGCTTTCTGTTGTTGAACAGTTTGGCTTTCATAGAGTAAAAATTCACACACTTTGCAGTGTCCTTGACAGCAAAGACATTCATAAAGCATCTTCCATTATTCACTTCAACAGTTTTTGGATCATGTAGGAATGCATCGTATTGTACAACTTACCTGTTTGCAGGAGTGAGGAATATACCTGCTTTTTTCAGGACAGCATAAGGTATTTGAAATTAGCAGAAAGCTTCATTGAGAGAAGACTTACTACATAGATCAGTTTGATAATTAACATAACTGAGAAAAATATATGAACAGCCTAATGTGTTCTGATAACCAGATTCCTTGTAGCGTAAGGTTTTTTCAGTATGTGCTCTTTAGTTTGCTGCTGATCACTAACATTTACATTCTTCACAGAGCTGAGGTAACAGGACAGGAACTTTAATACTCAATATTTTGCACAGAACTATACTAGAAGTACTGCTGAGTGAGCCAGAGCTCTGTATCGACACGTACAGTAGGACAATCCCATAAACTGAGCAGCTCTCCCAGTAATAGTTACAGTGATACCCGAAGACAGGCTTCTCTTGCACAAGGTCTCTGATCCAAAATTTACTGGCCCTTTGAAATGCTGTCCTTTGTGATTAAGATCTTGCAGTTGGCTAGAACACCTACTAAAGACAGCATGGCTAGAGCTGCATTGGCCAGAGAGTGCTAGACTAAGGCATTTTGTAAATAGCTCTGCTACTTTGGGAAATCCATATAAGGATACGTTTAGCTCAAATTATGATCTGGTCTCATTAGATCCCATTCTTAATTTTGGGCTGTGTAGACACACAGTGGCCCAGAAGCATGTTCTCCTGCAAGCTAGTCCTAGATGTGCAAAGATGAAAGCAAACATTCTAGTAAGTTTCAGATGGTATGCTAAGAAAAAGCACATAAATCTAAAATATATGGGGTAAAAGAAACTGTCCTTTAGGAATTCAGTTCTCTTGTTCCTCAGTAGTACTTGAATTCCCCCATTTAAAAGGTGACATAGGGAATAATATCTTGCTATTAAAATAAAACCTTAATGATTGGGAAGAGATCAACAAGCTGTACCTCTAGGGTCACCTTGTCTCCTGCATTTTCTTTATAATTTATACCTTGCTTTCAGTCTTCCAGTACCAAAAAATTTCAGCTTATTTAACTTGAAATAAATACAGAATCCTTCCTGACGAACAAGCCTTCCACAAGATCAGAGGTAACATTTCACTTAAGTCTAAAGCAACAAGATGCATCGTACTCGTAATTACCTTCTTCTGAAGCTGACAGAAAAGCTCACCACATCATGCTTATTAATAATGCACCAGAAGTTCTGGCACAAGTTGTCACACATGCCAGGTGTTCCTCTGCTGCAACCTGGGCACAGCACTATGCCAGATCATGGCATGGATCACCTGACTATGGCAGAAGAGGCTTCTCTTCCAACATGAAGCAGCTCAGGACTGCTCAGTCAGAACTTCCTCCCTCTCACAAGCCCAAGTAAGAGTAGCATGAACCCATTAGTCATTGTCAAAAACCTGCCACTACATTCCAAATTAAGACAACATGCTATTAGTCTGCAACGGACATAATGCCAATATATGACCTGGCCTTTCTCACAAGGACATAGACATGGTTTTTTATTTTCTTAGAAAATGTAGCATTTCCTTTTACTTTGTGAATGCCAAGTTGATTCCAGTTCTATCTTGTTGAGAGCTTCCTTTTCACTTTTCATTAATTTCTCTGACATCAGGCAATGAAGTTTCACCTTCAACATCAGGTGTAACAGGACTAAGGGGAGTTCATAAAAACTCATCACCCAATACTGCGCACTCCCAGTGTAATAAGCAAATATTTGCATTTTTCATAAAATTTATTACAGCAAAATCTTTCCCAATTATATACTTAAACCAGGAGCATGGCTAATAGTATCACTGGCAAGTATCATGCTGTTCTTTGTTCATTAGCCAGACAGTACAACTTAAACATTTGTCCTGTTTACTGAAGGTGGCATAAAAAGGCAATTCAACACCAAAAAAACCAGTAGCTTTAAGTAATTACAGAAAAGTAACCAGAACATATATAGGCAGTGCTTGTGTGTCAAAAGTTACTAGATTTTTATTGAATACAATTCCCAAATTTTAATTCTGCATTTCACCAGTTTTTGAAAGCAGTCAAGAAACAGGTATTTGGCATCATCCAGTTATTCACTGCCATAACTGATTGCATATTAATCTTGTTCCATCAATGTCTCTACCTATGACAAAATGCTTCAGAAGAGCCACTCATGCCTTGCAGAGCTCTGCTTTATAATCTGCACTGATTTAACTTTATAACAAAACCACCTGGGAGAACCTTAAAGAGTCTGGGAACATACCCCAAGAGACTGCAGCCTCCTCTTCCAGGAAGTTATAAAGCCCAGCAATTACTTTGAAAAAAGGAAACTGACAAGACTTCAAGCAAGTGCCCTGTTACCATTAAAACTGACTGCTTGGCTGAAAATAATGAGTATTATTCACCTTCACAGCACAATATAATGTTCATGTTCAATTTCAGGAAACATGGATGAGAATTTGATAATGGAAGATTTTGCTTAATGGAAGGATATATGAAGGCATTTCTCCTCTTCTACTTAATTAGCTCCTGTTAGATTGGGTTGTTATATCTCATTACATCTAACTACAGCCACAAAGGGTACCAAAGATTTAGAATGGAATTTAATTTAAAAAAAAAATTTTATTTTACACATTTTTCTGAGCAGGGGACATTACTGATTTGCTGTAGCAGTTTAGGGATAGTATCACATTAACTGCTACTGTATCAATTGAGGTGTGAAGATAATCTCTGCTACTTACTAGTTTAACCATTAAAAGAAAAAGCTTACAATGTCACTGCTGGAGAGCGATGACACAGAAGAGGCAGATGAACCAGAGGATAACTGTTGTGTATTGGCCAATGACAATGCCAAGTGTTGATTGTAAGATGGTTCAGAGTCTCTGTTCTGTTGCTGTTCTCCATTGCAGAGAGCTATCGGGTCTCTTATTTTCAACCTATTATCTGTTAACAGAAAACATAAGTATCATTTAAGAGCACAGAATATAAAGACATGGGCCTTGAAGTCTAAGAAGAGCTGCAGTTTAACAAGCTAATTGAAAAACAGGCTCAGAGAAAACTAAACTTGGGTTAGAAAGTTACGAGTTCCCTTTTTTTTTTTCCTGTATAACTAAATGATTAATTTCAAGGCACAAGTAGTTTGAATTACATCAAATTCAAAAAAAATTTTAAGTTGGTTTCCTGCTATACCTACCAAGTTCAGGTGATAAATTAATTTTGCTCCCCCACTTCTTTTTAATCCAGGCCCTGTAGTCAATCACTTCTTGGGTCACTTTGATGATTCTACCTAATGTGCTAAAAAAATTTTTCAATTAAGTATTAAACAAAGACTGTTGGTTACATATTTGCAAGCATTATAACAAGCTACCAAATTACACTAAAAGTCAGTTTAAGATATCCCTAACCAAAGAATCTTTTTGAACCTTTTTTTTTCAGCACACCATTTAATCCACTGAAGCACCACTTATATTCATACTAACATGCAAGCAGTGACACATAGGTATGATTTTTACTCTCTATTTCCATATGGAGTGCATATTAACTACAAAGAATGCATATGCTGATAAAAGTATATTTGATAAGAGCAACTTATGGTTCTTGCATTTCTCCAAACAAAGTTTTTCCACAGAATCTGGATGATAAACAGGTATGGGATGCACAGAAGAAGAAAAACATCCCAGCACCACAACTGACTGTGTGGAGACAACGACCTTCACTATCCTTGCCTGTGGATTTACAAAGCAACTTAAAAGGTGTTAAAGCCCCCACAATTATAAAGGAAGTACCATGGATCATGAGGTAGTGAACAAGAAACAGACTGGCTTCAACACAAGGTAGAATCTCAATAAATTCATAATAATAAGAGGCTCAGAGAAAAAGCTTACCTGGTCCTGCTGAACAGTGACCAGTTATCAACAAAGTAGTGTTTTTCCAACACACTTTTCCAACATTCAGCTATTTGAATCATACTTCTTGAGTCTTCTTGTTTTGAGAGATAAATTTTCAAGCTTTCTTTCCAGACACTAGTCACTGAAACACTAACTATAAACTCCATGCTCAAGATACATGAAGAAATTACTACTGTACAAAAATGGGCTGTGCAAAGTTACCACTGTGGAGCAGGTAATGTTCCATTTTTAATCTTCAATGGTTACATTAAAATTTATTTTGTATTTCACATCATAAAGGTACCTGGAATTTTGTTTTGGTTTAGGTGTACAATGGGAAGGCAGGACATACAAAACCCTAATATATTTAGACTACTAGGTTTCATAGTAACACTTTAGGTAGCAATAATAGTGATTACTATCTCATGCAAGGCCAAATACCACATGTTCCATGTTAGTCTTCCAACTTTAAAGACATGTTACTGTTAGTACTGAAAAAGTCAGTCCAGCAAACATTGAACCAAATAATATGATCTAAATTACAAGCCAATAGCTGCAGATGGGCCACTAGGACAGAATGCATGTCATCCACCATTCTATTTATGTAACATGGATAAAATGATGCATCCTGGAAAATGGGAAAATGGAAAAATCTGGAATTTTACACACAGAATTAAAAGTGTGGTTGTCACCAATCAGAAATTAAAGATTTGGGTTATAACAGACCATACTTTGGGAACCACAGTTCAATAGCTAAGCAGATCACACTAAGAACAGAACAAATAAATCAGAGGATCACACTTTGTTAATGTATACTCCCATGATGTAACAGCATTTTAAATACTCAACGCAGTTCTGGTTTCTCAGTCTCAAAGAGTAAGTTGAGCAAGAGGAGACAGAATGAAAACAGGGATGATTAAAACTTCAGAGATTTAGCTGTGGCCCTAAAGCTGCTGTTTCCAAGACAGCAACACCAGGATGGGACTCCAAGCAGCTGGGTCTTGTCAGCAGCAGGACAGGGAAGGAAATCTTGCAGTTAAAAAGTTTCATCTGAGAATGTCTTCAGAAAGAGTTGAGCTTTTACTCTAGGACTATACATAAATTTCACAACTACCACCAGCTGTGGTCTTACAACAAAGTGAACATGGGCTGGCTAACACAAGCTTATTACATATAAGGAGTTTGTCAAGCCTGGTTTTTCCTAGAGCACCTTCCTGGAAGTAAAGCAAGAGTCACGATTTCATATAGTAGAGGTAAAATGAACAGAGGTTGGTATTTTTATGAGACTGGGTGACTGATATACAAAATGCCTGCTATCGAATAGGCAAAATGGGTGAAGCAATTGCTACACCAACAATAGTGGCAGAATTGCAGGCACAGAATGGGGCAATATGTTCTCTCACCACTTCCTTTCAAAGAGCATGAAGATCAAAGCACTAAGCTCTATTTTTTGGTATAAAGGTAGAAAAAAGGAAATTCACTAAGTTATAAGGTCAGGAATCCAAAGGCAGATCCATGCTACATTGCTTGTATAGCAAAATTAAAAACATTCATTATGAGACATCAGAAACTGATGGTGATTAAGGTTATACTGACATATACTCAATAAAGCAGCAAAGTAAAAGGAAGCAAGTGTGATCAAACCAGGTATTGATCTCAAAAGAACACCATTTACTATGTATGGGTTTCAAACATATCCATAGGTTGAAAGAACAATTTTTTTAAATAAGCATTTGAAAATTGTGCTTAAAATCTGTTTTCAACACTGAAAATGCATAGGAACAAAAAACCTATTAATCTACCCTGCCTTTATTGTGAGAAAATGTCATGCTTTTGGGGCTTTTATTTTGTCTGAGGCCAGAATTTCTACAGATGTCTGAGACAAACAATTCTTCAAAGATGCTTGTTGGGAAGACATGAAAAAATACTGTGAACTGGTTAGTAAAATCCGACAGGTCTCCTGAGAAAGATGCCTCTTTAAGTTTTTTCCTTTAATATTATTATATAGTAAGGGCAGGAGTAAGCTATTTACAGATCTAGTTTATTTTATTTATTTTATAGTAAGAACTCAGAAGCTTCTTCTTTTACATGCTGCAAGACTTTGATTAACAGGACACTTTCTGACTCTCATTACAGCACAACTACTAGGCAAATCAATCTTAAGATCACTTAAAAGGATCAGAGCGATGACACCACATTCAGCAAAATCAAATATGGAAAGCTCCAGCCTAACTCCACATGAACAAGTGAAAGAATGGTCAAAATAACTGAAATATCCCCCAGGTATTAAAAGTGCAATATCATCTAAGAGCACGCTAAGGTGTACCTGAGAATGATCTTCTTGAGCATGAGGATTAAAGAAAACCCCAAACCTAAAACCTTTACCCTTAAGAATACACTGTGTAGGAAAAGCTGGTATAACTGACACCTTTTAAGGGACAGAAGGCATTATAGTAACAGTTCCCAGAGCTCCCAGAACTATTTTGGCCAAACAGTGGCAACTCAAAGCTAACATGTGGACCTGTCAGCAGTTAGATCAGTTGAGACAAACATTAGAAAGAGACCAACAACTTTCCAAGCATAGAGATGGAAAAAATAATTTTCTATCTAGCTATGGTTGAAGACTATCACCTGGAAATGACAACTCCAGACATGCAGTAGGAAACTGCCTAGCCTTTCTCAAACTCTGTCATGCCAGCAGGTCAGTCTCTTTCCCTAATCCAGCTGCATCACATCTAGCACAATACAGAAGATTTCCAAAGTCTAATTTATACTGAAGAGCATGTGACAGCAAAACAGAGTCTTCCATTCCTCATTCCATACGACCTCCTCAGCTTCCCAGATGTGGCTACAGAGCTGTTTAGAGATGCAATCTGAGCACACATTCACAGCTGAACTGTGACAGACCAGCATGTAAGCCAACATCCCAATTTGCAAAACATAAATATTAACCTAAGGATGGATTTTTGTCACATCCAGAACAGCACAACTTAGTGCTGTAAAATGTTACAACACCACTCTCTCCCTCTTGCCCCAGATGTGAACTCCTGCTGCTTCTCTTGCTTCTGATCTGCCCATCATCAGCCACAAGCTGGATGTGACAGAAGAGTTGGGATATTTGTTTTCAGTCAGACCAGAAAGACCCCCTGACTCACCTTCTGACTAGCAGGATTGCTAGATCTCATACAAGGCAAGATTCAGACTGAGAAGGAACAGCACAGATGAAAGAAGACAGTACACAGGTACTTAGCCTGGGCAAGGTATAATATGAAATTGCACCTTAATATAAAGGCCATGGACAAGGTGGTAACAGATAATCCACTCTTTAAATCGTGAATCAATAAGTAAGAGCTTTTTGCCAAATATCTGCTAAGGTTTCTTGTGGTTCATCAAGAAACAAAACTGGAATAATGGTCACTGATTCAAAACCAAGTCCAAAGAAGGGCAATGAAGCTGGGGAAGGGTCTGGAGCACAAGTCCTGTGAGGATCCAGGTTGTTTAGCCTGAGAAAAAAAAGAAGCTCAGGGTGGACCTCCTCATTCTCTACAACTACCTGAAAGGAGGTTGTACCAGGTGGATATTGTTCTCTTTCCCCAGATAAGCAAAAGCATAAGAGGAAATCACCTGGTTGCACCACAGAAGGTTCAGACTAGATATTAGGAGGAATTTCATCAACAAACAGGTTGTCAAGCACTGGAACAGGGTGTCCAGGGAAGCAATGAAGTTACTGCCCCTGGGTGTACTTCAAAGCCATGTAAACGTGGCACTGAGGGACATGGTTTAGTGGTGAACACAGTAGTGGCTGGGTTAACAGCTGAACCAAATGATCTTAGGGGTCTTCTCCAACCTAGATGATTCTATAAAAGTATCATTCCTCACAGATTAAAGAAGCGACCTCACTTGAGATGGCACACACTTTCCCAGAGACAAGCTAGGAGCAAAGATCATATGAAAGCTGTTCAAAGCACACACTGAGACCAATCCTTAAGCAGGAGATACCCTGTCCATAACTGTATTTCACAGTTAGACTCATGTCTCTGTGGCCCTAAATATTAAGAAATCAATCACTATTTTCAGTCAGCTTGGCTGAAGACACAACACCAAACTTTACCTTGCATACAAGCTGTACAAGTTCAAAATGGATCACTCTTTTATTTTCCTAAGAGAAAACTCCTTTTTCCAAGATGACAGGAAGCTGTTTGCCATAATAAAATCAACCAAACTGCCAGTCAAGCTCTCCTAAGCTGTTCTTGGAAGTGGATAGGTGACATTGACTGGGAAGAATTACCTTCAGGATTCATCTGATTACTGTTTCCACAGAGAAGAAAGCTTTTCCACGACAGGAGATAGAACACCTGAGGTGCAGTGGGAATTAAAAGCTATTTGGAAGCCTGAATGTCAATAGTGGTAAGAATGATGTGAATCTATCCTTTATTATTCTGTGGGACTTGCTACTACAGAATATGAAGAACAAAAAGGCCTATGCTGCTGAAGGACTACAATCTTTTTTTTTTTTTCTCCCATTGGGACTATCAGAAGCAGCAGCTCTCTAGAAAGCCTTAAATTAATATAGGCATATTCTTTTGTTGGACTGACTCTGAAAAAGAACAACAAGAATCACCAAAAAATATGTGAAATCTACTAACTACCATTCTACAAAACAGAACTCTGTAGACAGAAACCTTCCCTGGCAAGAGGAAATATGAATTCAAACACATCAGACAGTTCAAGAACCATCCACTTAGGAAAAAGCCAGTACCTGGTCTTCAAGGGAGCTCACTGTTTCTAGTTACAGTTATGCTGTAGTTTAACCTACCTAATAACAAGTCTAGAAAAGGGAAAAAATGGATCAGGACAAAGGGCTCCCAGATGGCTAGGGTTTAGGTCAGGCCACCAGAAAGGTCTTTATACAGAGCATGGACCACTCTGCCTTTTAGCAGGAAGAGGGGGATCCACAAACATACCTGGATTATCCAAGCATATCAGGTTTAACTGAGACCAAACATGGACTGTTGATTTCTGTAACAAACTTGTTAGCAAACAGCTCATTATCCATTTACAAGTCCTTTGGCACTGACAAGACTGGTGCTAGGGGAAATATTTGCACACAGAACTTTGTTGAATGCTGTTCCTCTTGCAAGCCAGTGGCATGATGGATTCTCAGATTCAGGTGTCACTGGCACAGACAGCCAAGAACCCATAGACAGGTCAAACATGACACCTGAACACTGCTGTTGAGACTGCTCCATGATTTGCAGTTGTGAACAAAATTCAAACATTTCCCAGACCCAGTAACAAATACAAATTCATGCAAAGTGCACACACTGATGACACCTGAGGCTCCCATTAGATGCTGTACAAATATACTTTTTAATGCCTGTAGTATATACAGACACCTCATAAGAGAATGACTATACCCTTCAGAGAAAAACTGAGAAGTTAATGGAGGCTAGGACCCAAGACAAGCAAAACTTCAGGAATCCCTAGGTTACTCTACCTGTACTTAGGTAAGAACAAAATTTCATTCAGTACCAAGAATTGTCAGCCAATACACATTTAACAGTGACCTTTAATATCATAAAACAGCAGTCTCAAATGTCAGTGGGCAACACTCTGTACCACTCCTTCTGTACCTCCATCACAGTGCAGTCTCAACCTTTGTGAATTTAACACCACTGAAAACCTAAAGGATTTACAGACACTTAAAGTACTGTCAATTTTAAATTCACAAGTGAAAGACTGCATCCACTTTGATGTAAACTTACTAGAGGAAACTAGTTCACCTTCTAGTGACATTAATGCCAGAAGCTTATATCATGACTAGAGTTTGCAGTTGTATTGAGATGTTTATGTGACATCTTTCAGCCATCCTTCCCTGTGATTAGTTGGGGAGCTCAAAGCCATTGGGATTTTAGGGAAGTCTCAGGGAAAAGATATCCTCTGATCTAGCCCAAATTCACCCTGAGGGTTAGAACAAAAGGTGCTAGAGCACATACATGAATGGAAATACCACATGGCTACCATGCCTTCATTGTCTTTCTCCTCTCTCTTTCAAAAAGCAGAAATTGCAAAGGTGAGAGCTCAAAGAAAGACACTAAGAACTGCATTAAAAATGGCATGTCTAGAAGCATGCTGCTTTTAATGGCAGTTCTGGCATTATGATCAAACAGGACTGATTCTATTAATTTTTTTTATATAGTATTTTAAATTCTTTTTTTAATTCTTAAATTCAGATCAAGTCTTCTAAAATAGCTTATGGGGGCATGTATTAAAGAACAAGGAAAATTCTTGGCCTTGTTGTCTAGCTTTCTAATTGTCTAAACAAGTAATTTGACCACACATTTCTTTCTGCCACAATACAGATAGGCATCATACTAAACATTAAACCAGCAAACCCTCCCTTGGAATACTCAAGCAGAATGTTTGAGGAGACACCAATTATGTTCTGGCTCCCTTCCACACTATCAGAATCTCACATTGGACTCATCCTGGGTTTTATCATACTCTCCATTTCAAAGCTGCACATTGAGGCATTGCACTTTCATATCCCTGGGCAGCTCAAATTTCTGTGCAGATTTCAATACAATCACAGTTAAACACCAAAATAACAACATTCCTTCTATGAATCTAGACCCAAACATTCCTAACTGATTACACAGAGAAACAGATATTGAAAAAGTGAACTAATTACCTCTCAGAATCTCTATTTGGATATGATCTTGCAAGTGGTGATACTGCATGGCTAAGAACAATGTAGGCATAATCAAAAACTTGTTTCACTTGCATGGCACCATAAGAACTTCTGCCAACGTCGTTTCCTGAAATAATGTGACAGTCATCAGATCATCTTTTTTTAATATCAGTTACCAAAACATTATTCATTCTTAAAGCTCAGAAGCCTTAACAACACAGCTTACTCTGTTTAAACTGGTTATCCCATCCTAGCCACATCAGGAACACCCAAGTGTGCCTATTTCAACAAAAGAAGTTGACCTTGGGAATGACACTTAACATTATGCATTCAATTTACCACTTTTAAAACACTCACATATAGTGTTTGAATGAAACAGAGCATAGAGATCAGCTTAAATCTCTTAGGGCTGTCTTCAAGAACAAACCTACCAAGCTTAAAGCATCATATCTCACTTACCAGTAGAGTTCCTGCAGGCCAAATTCAGTTTAAAATTACATTTGTGTAACCACATTACCTTCATTAGATCAGACAGATTCAAATCAAACCCCATTTAACCTTATCAAAACTACAGATTAATAAACCAGCACATACAGATAATCATCTCCACAGAATAAGCCAGTTTTTCAAAACTCTGTCATAGAAAATTCCATAACCTTTTATAGTACTGTTTTTTGATCAAGTTTGTGGCACTCTCAACTGCCCTACTTTTGGCATGAGTGATATTTTAACTGGAACTCTTTCCAAATCTGTTGCCATGTGAGGAACTGCAGAAGTTCAGAACATTGTACACCTTCTGCATCAGTGACAATGCACAAGAACAGATCTATCTGATACCTAGAACAATCTTGCTGCTGTTAGCAGAAAGCATTTGGGGGATTTTTGCGGATGTATTTAGCATCAGACATCAAAATTCACTGTCATAACTGAATTTAAGAAACATAAATAAAACTGCTTTCAAATTGCATAAAATACAGACTAGGTCTTGAGTGGGTAGAAAACTGCTTACAGTGAAAGGTTCCCTCCTTCAGAATGATGTGTGAAATGCTGTGAGAACACTAGAAAGGGATGAACCACCAAATATGAAAATCAGGTCAGGGCCCAAGAATAAAACAAACCAATGAAAAATCTACTTTGAAAAATTGATGGCTAAAGGACAGAATCCATCCTTTGGAGGACTGAATCCAGCAAGGCTGAATTGGACTTTAGAGGAATGCTTCACTCCCCTGAGTGTTTTGTCCAGCAAGCCCTACAGATAAACATGTTGAGATCTGCCATCCAGGGGAAAAAAGCAGATTCCTTCCAAAATCTTCCAACCATAATGCAACTCTAACAGAAAAGCATAATCAATAAAAATTAATTTAAAACATAAAAAGCAGTTTGGGAAAATAGAGTTTTTCCAGTAATTCACATGGCCACATAAAAACTGATCAAGAAATACTTCCTGTTTACTGTTATAAGTGAGTATCTTGCTCTGAATGCACCACTATCCAGCAGCCACTAGACTCAGAGTTATAGAAGCTTCTCCAAATAGTTTATTTACTATTGGACTCTACCCTGAAGTAAAAGCAGAAATCAGTGTGGGCCTAGAACAGTGAACCTAGGAGGAAACACATGGTAATGTTCTTCACAGAGGACTTCATAAAAGACTTAGTCCAAAGGTAGCTGAAAAGCGACCAAAATATTTTAGTGGTCATGAAATCACAACACAATGTTAATTCTTCTAGAAAACTTATGATTAATTCAGTATGGGTGTTTCACAGGCAGGACACTTGTGTCCAGCCACATAATGGTATTCTAAACATAGATATTTAAGAGAATTAAATTGAGAAGCAATGCACAAATGGAATACATACAAGTGCCTAAACACACGTAATCTTTCCTACCACTAAATTCAAGTCCATCTATGGTTGGACTTGATGTTAGGGCTCTTTTCCAACCTAAATGATTCTATAAATTCACATAACATGAATTAAGAATACACACTCAATGCTCACTCAAAGAATCTGTATTAGTTTAGTCTAACCTAATGCTAGGCAGGTATATTTGACATGTATCCTGCATAAAGTTATACCAAAATGAAGACAGGGTTGCTACAAAATATTGGCTATTCCTTTAATCAGTTGTCACTATGTCCTCTGTTGTGTCAGCAAAAGAAATCATAAGCCTTCCCTGAACTACTTACATACAGTAAATTTGGGCAGTTTAGTTTAAATCAATGAAGTTGTGTTTGAGTCTTCATTGAAGCAGATTTGAGAGCAGAGGCAGAATAGCTTATGCCATATCATGCTTAGGTTCCTGGATTGCCTCATTCTGCGTCTGTAACTGGTTCATAAAAATGTCCAAACTAACAGATCATAATCAATTATACAGTCTGTAGAGCTTTTTACTTGGGCTGCAGCTGGAGCTAGTGTGAAGACCTGTCAAGTCTGTGTAAAGATGACCCTAGCCAATCCAGAAAGCAACATATAGAAGAAGCCAGAAGATCACACATTTGCATGTGCTGCTCTGAATAGATTTTCTTCTGAGAGATCCCTCTCATTAGACAGCCATGTCTCACATAACCAAGCATCCTTCTCTTGTTGCAATCTAGACTGATCAGTTCAAGCACGCCACCCAAATGCTGTCACTCTTTAAAAAAGTCATACATACTTCAATCCTCAGATGTACATTAGCAGATAACAATGGTGTGTGATTTCATGTATAATTCAATCCTTATTCTTTCTTACAAAGCCTTCATCCCTAAAGGAGCATGTCCAAAACTTCCATCACTTGCTATGAGTATTATAACTCCATCAGGTAGCCTTCCTTTACCTGAAGCAGTTTTAAGAACACGGCCTGAAAAGGTAAAGGTAAGACCATGAGCTAGGACTGAAGCAGACCCATTTATGTTAAGCTATAAGCTAGTAAACAGCTTTTTGCAACATTCAGCATTAAAGAGGTTCTTGCAAATGCTAACTGCAATGAACCCGTGTATTTTTATAAGCATTTATGTTTTACACACACAAACATATATATTTGCAGGTTCTAATGACAAAGAGCTGATATTGAAAAGCTGCAATGAATAATTTTGGGCAGCCACTAAGGCTAGAAGAGAATCTCATAGATGTTGCCAATCTCTAATCTATTTACTTCCTGTGCTCGTGACCTATCAAGGTGTGAAAGCAAGCAATATGAAGCATAATAAACCCTGAAAGTTAAAGATATCCTTTTCAAAGAAAAAACATTGAATTTAAGGTTTAGAACTTGCTTTGCTGCCCACAGCAGTTAAAAACAAAGAACAAACTTTCTTATGAATGCAGTGGAATGGGTGGTACTCCAAGTTTTAAACTTGGTGTTAAGGAGTAGCAATTTATCTACTCCAGCCACTGCCAGTCTGAAACTAGATCAAAATTAATCCAGTTCTGAGCATCAGAAATGACTGGAGGACTTGATAATCACCTGATTCACAAAGGTATACAATAACAAGACCCCTAATAGTCTGCTGGATAAGTGCCAAGCTTGTTTTACAACCACAGATTAAAAGATCTGTCAACTGCAAACAGTTATGTCTTCCAAGAATACTGCTAGACCAACTCCAGACAAACCTCTTCCAAGATGACATCAACTACCCTGCTCCAACATATTCCTGCAAACCAACTTCTGAGTGCCTGGCTTTGCAGTTCTACTTAATAAATACTTTTACTATTCAAATATTTTACAAAAAGGACAAGTGTGAAACGGTGCAACTACAAGATGCTTATGGAAATTCCCTCCTCTACAATGCTAAGGGAATGATTTTCATCTCATCACCCTGTCCTAGGACACTAACTCAAGATGAAAGATCTTGGACTATGTACAAAGATCAAGTATAAAAGATTACTTCAAAATGCATCACCGCTATATTAGTCTGATAACTCAAATCCGGACCTCAACAAGCTTCCCTTTTGAAGTGTCGAATTCTGACATCTTTGTTGGAATCCTGGTTCTTAAATCATAGAAATTATCACCTTCTGGCACACAATGATCAGTCTGAGAATCTCCGAAGAAACCCTGCAGTACTGAACAGAATCTAAGAAAATCCACTACATTCAAAATAACACCACCACCATTTCATGCCTGCTCCTCCCAAACCCAGGAACTAACAGAACACAACGAGCAGGTAGTATGATGCATCACATCCTTCTAATGACACCTTTATCTCTTAGCCAGACATCATTCACCATTTCACGCTGAACAATACCTCCAATTTAAAGAAACTAATCCCACTAAACACATTCCTGTTCCCTACAAGACCATTTTAAAGCCATTCTTTTGAGTTATACCCTTCAGTATCCCATTGCTGAACTAGAGCTTACACTCATAGGAGTGACTTTCACACTACTTTGATAATCTTTGAGAAACTGAAAGGGAGCAGTTTCTTTATCCCTGTATTTTTTTGTCTTATTTTGGGATTAAGAAGCCATCTTTTCGAGTGTCCTTCCAAGGCTTAACAGGAACTTTAGAGACAGCTGTGATCAGGCTAAAAAAAAAAAAAAGATTGAAAAACAAAATTAAAAACTTGTGCATACAGTGCAAACAGCTGTTTGCAGGTGTAAAACTCTGCAGCAGCTTATGCTAATTTAAGTCGAGACTCTTTATGAAAATAACTTACTCCCATCTCCTTCACAGTATTGCCACCAACCCTGAGCATCAGACACTGAGTGGATCTGAACACAAACTAATCAGAGATGACTTATAAACTGGGCAGGGACCTGAACCCTCAGAAAAGATTTTTGTACTGGAAGAGAAGGAATAGCAGAACTAAACTAAGTAACAGAATTCTAGACGTTACTAACATACACTCAACAGGCAATTTTAGATACTGTAGGAACATGTGATTAAGTCTGGATCTAAGGAGGCTGTACTTATCAGATTTGATTCAAAGAGCCATCCTATATGTTCTATGTAATTTTCCTCCTAGCTTTATCTGTCAAGTTCTGTGGTAGCTGCTAGAAAATATCCCTATGAGACACAGTGGTCAGACAACTTAAAAATATTGTCAGCTTTCATTTCAATTGCCAAAACACTATCTGACACCACACTAACTCTTCTAGAACTTAATTCTTATCAACTCTTTGACAGCATACAGCTATTCTTTCTTCTAAACTACAGTTCTTTGTTTCTGCAAGACTAACGCTAAGAACAGCTCAGAGCCCCTATTAGACTTGAAAGGTATATTTTCTTCTCCACTATTAGCAGTGATCAAAACATTGCATAGAGCAATTTGTTCTCCTTCAGTCCCCAGCAGATAGAAAGGAACAGAACTGGAGGGCAGTAAAGGCTTTGACTCTGAACAATTGTGGCTCATGCTGCTATTCAAATGGATCTTCAGGCAGGTAAGCACACAGCTCCTAAAGGACATCTCAGTGACAATAATAGTGCTGCACAATCACACCCTAACCTATGCCTGGCCAAGAGTCATGATGGACACAAAGTCAGAGTTACAAACTTATCAGAGACATGGTTAGACAAATCAGTATCATAGGCTGCAACCTATTCTAGGGAACTATGAACATTCAGCATATTTAGAAAAGTGCCAGACTTCGGCTCCTGATCCATGGTATTTGCTTTAAAAGTGCTGTAAATAAGCAGTCTACACACAAGATGTGAGAGTATGGACTTTGACTGCCAATTACATTCTAGAAATACTTGTGCTGAAGTCCAAATTAACTGCAAATTGACTTTGTTAAAAAGCTGGTTTGAAATTTCAGCTACTCATGATGGTCTAAACAGAATACAAACTGAGTACTATAAAGCTGGAAATTAGCCTAAGGCACTTAGCCAAAATTAAGCCCAATTATTTTGAGGGTTACTGAATCAAAACCAAATAAAATAAAATTTAAAAAAATACGTTAAGCACTTTCAAAAGAACATGCAACTCTAAAATGCTATTCCCTAAAGATCCCTGTGCAGCGCAGAAGCAAGTTATGCAAAGTGCTCTCCACGCCACCACCACCACAATGCAGCTGGTTTTTACAGATACCCACCCTTGCTCCTGTGCAGTCTGTGGCACTGCCCTGCAGAACAGGTTCTGCATCTGGGGCATTTCCTTCCCATGTGGTGTGATTTATCTGAAGCATGACACCACAGACTGTGGCAGGAAAAGTTACACCTTACAATCTCCTTCTCACATCAAATAATGGAGAACTGTTTTGATAACAACTCCCTCTTCCAGGATTTCCTGGAATTCATTCTTTCACTACCTCTCAGCACTGTCAGAATCTTATTATGTACTCAACACAGTTCTGGATCTCCAAAGCAACTGCACTTCTGTATGTAATCCAATTTACTCAAGCTAAGAATCTTGGGAGACCTCAGGTCCACATCCCTCAGCCCTCCTGACCTCTGCACCAGCAACAGCCTCTTCCCAGTGCAGCTTCTTAACTCATTTGACAGACTGATAATGCAAGCTGAGAGCACAAGCTGAGCTGGAGCTCTGGAATATTTCAAGAGGTGCACAGTCTTACCAGGCAGGAGAGGATCTTCAATACACAGCATGGATGGTCTATATCCATTAGTCATGACTTTCATGATTTCTTCTTTGGCAATATAGGCACCTCCATTTTTTATTCTAATACCAGTTTTCAAGTAGTTAAAATTCCTTCCATAGAGTTCAAAAAATTCTATTAGAAGCATTCCAAGGTTTTCATCAGCTCTTCTGGCATCAATTCTTGGATGTAGCTGTAACAGAAACCAGTTTTAAAAATTAGTAGTTTTCAGACCGTAACACAGGGCAACAAAAAGCTCTCCTTTAAACAGCTGAGTATTTCTTCCTATAATTCTCAACTGAGTCACCCTTCATGTACTCAAACCACTCTCACATAACCGAGAGGGGGCAGCACTTCAGCAGTATTTGGAAGCCAAAAATTCCTTCATCTTTCCTCATGCAGCTTTTTGAGGATTAGGGAATTCTTTTCCCTAAATCAAAAGAAGAAAGAAGTAATGCATACTAAATTACAGCCTAGTTAGTAACAAAGTAGTACCCGATTTTCCACAGCAAATCCATTCCTCAATGTTTTCAGAAAGTGGGCGGCAATCTAGTTGCCCCAACTGAAATATAGTTTGTGTCTGTACCTCCACTTATCGTATTGGGTATACAAAATCTATAGCAATATTTCAGTCAACACCACCAGCAGCAAAATATACAAGTTTTCCATTACCACAGCTGCTGAGAGATGCTAACTCTGCACCTCATCATACCTGTACAAGGCTCACTGTCACAAAGATGTACTAACAAGTTCTAACTTGTGTCTAACATTGTAACTTGGCTTTTTTATCAGTCAAGTACAGCATCTCCCAGTCTTAAGCATGTCAAAACCTAACCAACATATAAGTCAACAAACAACTTGACTGTTGGATTTCATCATTTTAACAAACACTGACATCAATTTCTCTGCACATTCAGTAGCAGTAGTCCGGGAAGCAAAAGAAAATGCATCCTGCAGGTTTATGAAGCACCATTAAGGTGATTCAGGTACAGGCCCTGGTGTAGAGAGCAATGCACAGCCTCTATGCCTTTCACAAGGCTCCTGCTGCTGTTCCATTTCACACAGGAGAGATCCTGGATGTTTGAGAGGTAGTGCACAGGACCTTTCAAGAGTCAAACACCCAGAGCCCTAACAGTAACGCTGTGCATTGCAAGGGGCATCTGAAGAAACACTACAATAAAAGAGCATGGGTACAGAAGCCAAAATATTTTAAAGAACATAGAAACAAATAAGGAATAGACTTACCTGCAGGAAACTAATTGCCATTAAAATTAGGCTGTAAGAGCTAATTCCACCAGTAAAAACTTCATTCAAATCCCTCTGAAGGAGGAACTGTTTTAATACTAAAATCAAGTAAGGTAGCAAAGAATATTTCTGCAAAGCAAAGTAAGTCTTATCAGTGACAATGTCAACATTCCAAAACAAATAAAGAAGTACACAATCTCACCACACAAAGATTCATCTAATACAAAAATATTTGCAGTGGTGTGCTATACAGCGGTTCCATGAAAAGAATTGAAACATGCTTTTTTTGTTCTAGAAATGGATTAACAGAATTCAACTCTTACTTGATCAAAGACCTTACATATCAAATTTATTTCTCACCTAAATATTAAGATTTTTATATCCTTCTTTGAATACCAGTGTCACTACAGTCAAAGCTTTCACTCTAAATAGTTGTTTTACTACAGACCATAAAAGGAAACCTTTAAGTGTAACTACACAAGAATTGTTTTTTGACAGTTTAGCAAGACAGTATTCATAATGCAGCATCACTTAAATTCAAGGTAAGCAAAACTTGAAGAAAGGCACTGAACTTTGCTTCTGAAGCAAGTCTATCTGCAAATCCAGACATGACTGTAGAAGTCCTTTCATATTATATAGGTTTATCCACTCAAAACACCTAGCACTCAAAGGGAGAACTAAATGAACATCAATAGATAATAAATTAAAATATCCATGTTTAATTAATATTAATGAGAATAGTCTCCAGCAATAAATTATCAAGCTATACCAAAAAAAGTTAGCTAAGCATCTACCACCTCCTTGGTAAGTAGCATAACATTCAAAACATGGCTGATACCTTCATGTATTCTTTGATAAATCGAGCTGCCTTCACACCAGTTTCTACATTAAAACTGATGTCAACTTTGACTTCTGTCTCCTGGTCAGTGAGTTTTATTATTGGTACCTGAAAAGATTAAGACAAGAATGTGAATCCCCAGAAATACAACACTGGTGCTGTTCCCTAGCTTACTCAAGACACATGGATACTAGCAGCCCAAATGAACACAACTATCAAGTCTGTGAGGAAGTAACAATCCTAACTTGAATGACAAATGAATACTTTCTAGGGAGGTGATTAATGTACAACCACATTAACTTACCACCACTCTGGTACTCTACCATAACCATTAGCTATCTGCCTTCATAGCTGCAAGAGTAGTGTTTCATATGACAACTTAATTTACTTAATTTAATGACTCATTCCAGTTAATAGGAGATCTTCTAATCTTATAACCTGTGGGAACTGCATTCCTCTGACCCAGCATTGCACCATTCACTCACTGAACTGAAAGAAAACCAGCCTAGCAGAAAGTAATGCCTGTTGGATTATCAAGACGAACTGGTTCAATGCAGAGCCAAGTGAAAGCCAGAAGAGATAAAGCAAAGCAGCCATAGCAATATGGCAGGAAAATGTTAACATAAAATGACTCAATATGTAGTTTAGCTTCACACCACCACCTGGAAGGAAGTGCCCTACAAAATCATCTTACAATCATAACCTAAACTTCAATTGATAACATTTATTTTTAATTGAACTCCTAATATTTTTAAGCTGAAATAGAAAACAAAAAAGAGCAGAAGTATAGCATCATTTTATACGAATATCAGAAGAAAAAAAATAAGAAGGAACAGTAGAATCGCAAGCCTAGCCTAGCGCCATTTTCCATCATTAACTTGTACTACAGATTCTGAACATCACATTAGCTCTCAGGTAAACCAAAGACTACCAAAGCTACTGTTATGCTCTGCTACTCTAATGAAAGCCACAGGAATATTATGAACCTAAAAGAGGAAGACTGTTTTAGAGAACACAAAACAGAAGCTTGCTAATGGAAGTTTCGAATACTCACCTTAGTCCCCTGAAGAAAACATCATTTGCTTAGTAACAAAATTCTCATGCATTAAGTTTTTAACATATTCAACATGATTCAGGCTTACAAGAAAGATGCAAGAGATAGCACACATCAGTCTCATAAATGACACATAACTCTCAAATAGTATATTTTGGACAGGAAAACCCAGTGCTAGGTTTGGAACACTTCATTATGCCATCAGAAACAAGACAACCTGAAAACCACGTTGAAAGCTAGACAGTTCTAGTCATTGGCTTAACAAGTTCCCCTCAAAGAACAGTGGAAAAACATTATGCAAATAGTTAACTTCTTTTACGGGACATTTTGCTAATACTAACTTTCAGATCTTTATTACAACATAAGTATAAAGTATGGCCTTCAGCAAACCCAGTACACAGAGCTACCAACATCCATATAAAAGACTCCATGCTATTGCTAAGCACATACAGATTCTACTGAAATCTTGCAGAGAGCTTAAGACAATATAATTTGCTTCAGGAATTAAGAATACTATTTATCACCAACATCTGGAGGGGTCTGAAAGTTTTTTCAGTTCAGTATTCCAAAGCTATTACTTACCGTAGCTTTGTCAAGTACTTTAATGGAATATGGCTCAGCCACATTGTGTTTTCTCAGTGCTTGCTCCAACAACTGTAAAGGGGGTCGTTCCCATTTCCCAAAAACAACTAGATCAATATCACTAGACAAAAAGAACACAGCATGAAATCCATTAAGTCTAAAGCACAATACACTGCCAAAAAATATGGTAAGATTGGTATTCTGTATATTACAACTCATACAAGCTGATCATTTAGCAATTTACAATGTAGGCTCCCAATAGGCTTCTTCTAGGAATGCTAAGCAAGAGAGTCCATGGTGTTTTAGGACTCAATGCAGTATTCTAGTTTCTTGCTTCCATTACTCTGAAGAGTTGCTCTTTGAGGTCCTTTCACCCTTACCTTTCAAGCTCTCTCCCCTCTGACTTCCACAGTTCCCTCATCTATCTACTCATGTTGACAGGCATTTTAATAAACCGAAGAATTTTATCAGTAATTGGTATTCATAGAAACAAGATTTCCAGTGCCTTCCTTCTGGAAATTTAATTGAGGTAATGACAACATAATGTTTAAGGCAGAGCTACACAGGTTTCCGTATCCAACTGAACCATTAAGTGACATAAAATGCTAAATTGAGAAAGACATTTTGCTCTCCAAAAAGATGGGAATACAGCACTGTGATGGCTCTTTTGACTTTACACAGTAACTCTGTGATAAGTGATACATTCTCAGTAATTCATCTTATTTAACAAAACACGATCCTTACAAGGGAAATGCTAAACATTCAGTTTCACTGGCTGTTTAAAGAAAAAGCCAAAGACTAACCCCAGACACAAGGAAGAAAAGGTCTATAAGCAGAGCAGAAAGACATTGCATCAAATACTTATCGCAAATCTTGAAGTTCAAAAGCTCTTCCCTTTGTCACATGAAATATTAAATATAAGTTTTACTGAAAGTTTGATACATTTGCACATTCCATTCTCAACTCCTCTTTGAAATTTACCATTTCTCTAAAAGAAGACAAGAGTAAACTATTACTTACCTAGTTGGAAGATAAAGCCCTGTACTAAAGCTGCCAAATATCTGGACCTGAAAAGAACACAGCAGGAAAATATCTTGCAATTATGAATGCTCACTTCCTTTTACTTTCACAAAACTTCACACTTTTCTCCAGTTGTTAAGGATATAGCCAAGTAAAAAAGATACTTTACTATATTCTCTGTATAAACACACTGTCTTACACATGGAATTTTAGAGGAAACTGTGCTTATTTAACATGCAGTAGCTATCAATCTAGCTAGCAGAGAATTTAAGCAAGTTCTTTTTATTATTCATTTCCAGTTTGACAAATTCCTTCCTTCCTGCTCCTTCTTTCCTTACAATACAGCTTCACTGATATTAGAAGAGTTTAAGGGAAAATTTTTCCAAATTTTTAGGTTTAAAAACCAGTAATTACATCTAAACACATCATTCAGATAAACATAAACACTCCAGATTTTACTGCTAAGAATAACTATGAAGTATCAGCAGGTGTTTTTGTGTGGAAAAGCAGGCACAATAAAGATACATCCACAGACCACACCAGATACTTTCAGCGAGCTTCCCATCTAAAGAATAGAGATGTTCTTCCCTCTCCAACACAGCAGAGCCCAATTTACAAGCTCGCTTAGTTTTTTCCTGGGCAACACAGCCCCTTTTCAGCCTTTATACCAATTTCCAAAAGGTAGAAAAATCTCAGTGTGAAGTAAAAACATGGGTGAGGATGAAGCAGATGTTTACAGTGTTTTTAGCTCAGTGCTCTGGCCTGAGCCCTCACTGTCCACTATGGAAGGCTATGAAATCACCCTGGTCTGAAACATTTTTCTGGTTGTTAATAACAATGCTACAATCTGGCAATCACAAAGGTGATGCTAGAAACACAGTTTAGAGTACATTCTTTTTGAATAAGCAGACTTATTCACTAGGTAACAAAGTGTTCAAAAAGATTACACTAGCTTAAATTGCAACATCTCAGGGAGTGCAATTTTCCCACTACAGAAGGGCTAAAGTAATTCCTTGATTGTCAAATTCATGAAGAGTATAAAAAAATCTGCATTTAATTGGTCTTTTGTGAAATATTTTGATTTTAAAATATTCACACATTAAGGGCTCCTTGCAGAAATTGATACATAGGTAGTCAGTCTCACTTTAATATTCAATCAATTTAATAAGCTTTTACTTTAAGAAATGCACTACAAAAAGCTGACAATTCTTCACATTCCCAGCTCTCAAAATGAAAAAAAACATTCAGTAGAATTCATTAACTGAAAATCTAAGTTTGAAATTTCCCCACTTTATAAAATAAATTTCCAAGTACTGCAAAAACTGTGATATTAAGTCAATTGCCTTAAACTTGAAGAGCTACTTGTTCAGTTCTAAAAGAAAGAAACATAATAGCAAGGTTAAGTGAACAAGCTCTACTATTTACTAGAGAAGCAAATCACAACTGAAGCTACACTCACATCAGCGGTAGGCCAAAGATCTTTGATGACTGTTTCTATCCTTTTTACCACTTCTCTTCTCATAGCTGCTTCTTCAGGACGAGGGGACATGAAGTCATAGAAGTCAATGATTTCTTCATGTAGTCTAATGGAGAAAGTAGGATCAGTTAAAGTGACAATTGAACTATTTAACTACTACAATAAATTTTACAAGAAACAGGCCATAGGCTTTATTTAATATTATCCTTTAACCAAAGAGCTCAGAACACTAACTCTAGCAGACATTTACTAAATTTCTTACTGGCTCAACAGTGAAGTCCAAATTCAATTCCTGATTCTTAATGATTATTTTCTTTAAAAAACAAAGTCTTAGAAACTACATAATTATGCAAATGGGAAGCAGCACAAGACCAACCAAAGTCTTCAAGCAGGTTTATTCTTCCAGCAGTTCTTACTTCTGTGCATGTGGCAGTCTACACAGACTGCAAACAGGCCACTGGCACTAGTGGGTTTTTGCAGAGGACAATAAAAAGGACATTTGAATATTTCTCGACGTAAAAACATCCACTTTGACACTCAAGCCTTCATTAGGCATTCATTCATAATATAGAAAGTGACCTTCTGACTGAACTCAAAGTGAGAAATGTTAAATATATTCTCAAGTGTATAGTATTTTTATACCAATGTTACATGAGGAGTCCTGACACTGGAACCTTATACACCTATAAAGCCCTTTTGTTTCACATCTACCAGTGCTATAGATCTCTTGCTGCCAAATCTGAGTTTTCAGGTGAATGTCACGTTTGCCTTCAATGGAAAAGCATCAAGCCATGCCAAACAAAAATGCAAATATAACTACTGCTGTGACATTTTTCCAAAGTATCTTTTTGATGTTGACATATTTCTAAGATTTCTGTCTAACTCATGAAATATATCTAGTCAACACTGAATCCAAATGCTGTCCTGAACTGAAAAAAAGCCATCTATAGTTTATATACTTAGCCTTCCAAAAGGAAAATTTAATACCTCTCTAGTAGAACTCAACTCTTCATCTGAGACTTGCAATTCATTTCACTAGGTAACTCCCCTGCCAAAAGGTTACTGCCAAGAGACCACATGCCTAATTTTTAAGTGACAGTACTCCTTTCCATACACGTAGATTTTCGTAGCAAAGCTCAAACATACTTCCAAAAAGAATAAATATTTTGAATCACTGTTTGGCCTTTCTCTTGTCTTAAACTGAGCCTGGACCCACAACTGAACATTCAACTACACAGCAGATTAAATATTTCAATTTGCTGATTAATCTGCTTGATTCCAAAATTTTAGAACAAGACAGAAAATACAAACTAACATGCTCTTATTTTGTTTTGTTTGTAGAAAATATGCTTCATTCCAACCTTTCCAAGACAAAAAGACCAATTAATAAAATACTTGAATAAACCTAACAGCAATAGGGACAACCTAAAGACTTCCTATTCTCTTGCCTATAATAAGCTGCAGTAGGCAGATACAGGGTGAAAGCAAGAAAAGGGGCAGCCATCCTTCCAAGCCTCCAGTAATTTCATCTGGCATACTTTCAATCCCAACCACAATATGTAATAGCTCAAAGAACTTAATTCCATAGATTTTTCCAGGTCTTTTAGTCCATTTCTGCTTTGTTATTCATGGCATTTCATGAGAATTTAAGTATGCATCAGAATAAAGACTGCTTTATTTTAAACTGATGCCTGGTAATGATTTTATCAGATGTTTTTTTCCTGGGGCAAAAAAAAAGTTTTTACTGGCAGTTCATCTCAAAATACAAAACTTCTCAGGCTCTCAATCCATTTATCTCTATCCACCAGCAGTTTTCCAAGCTGCTAATCCTTCATGGGTCTCCTTCCACAAGAACATGTCCAAAGTTTGAGCACTGCTAACCTTCTTCAGCTTGTTTTCAATTTGCACCATGTTTTCTGACAGGTGGGCAGAAACACACAGAGTGAACACTTAATTCTGCCAGACCTGTTTCATTTTATTGTCCCTACAGCTGAGAATATTGTTGCTGCTTGAGGGTACCTGAGAACACAACTGCTCTTTAAAAGAGACCATAATGAATGAGTTTCAAGGTGTTTTCTCAACAAAACCATCTAAAAAGCCCACTCGGTGCATTCAGCCTGAATTATTTTTCTTCAGTCATGATTCTATATTTACTAGAATTTAGTTTTACCAGCTACTTTATAATCTAATGAACTAATGAACTCCCACTGTGTCTGTCTGCAGTCAGCTCTAGCTTTCTATTTCTAGCTATTATCCTTTCTATCCTTTTCTCACTCATTTCTTCTCTCCAGGTATTTATGAACATATTGAGCAACAGTCTTGAGTAATTCTATTTGTAACTCTCCCTTACTATACGGGAAATAATTTATTCTTTCCTTTGGTTACTTCCAAGCAGCTAACCTAGCAAACCTGTAAATGTTTGGTTCTTACAAAGCCTTCAAAAAGAATCTCAAATATTCTTCTGGAAAAAAAAAATCAGAAGTTGTGTTACCAAACTGAACACAGGAATATGGATTAACAATGAATCCTTCAAGAAAATGAGACCTGTGTGATACACTTTATTAAAACATGCACTAGACCCTTTCTTTATGTTTGGTCATGAAAGAAGTTCTGTTTTTTTCATAGTATCAGCCCCATCCAACCACTCCAGGAGATCTAGACATTTCTGGGAAACAATGGATTTACAGTAGCCATCCTGCATTGGGAAACAGAATAAAAGGGATCTCCATTCCCATCACAACCTCTAACACACACAGCACAACCTTTCAAAAGCAGCCCCAGTGCATCAATGAGCCCAGAAAAAGAGCCAACACACAAGTTCTCTCCCTCTGATGCACCACTGAGCCTTTCTTCCAATGATTAACACTGTCACAGCTGTTAACCACAATATGAAAGACTCAGAAGAGTATAACTCATCACTAGGATACATTTCATATTAAAAAGCAGATGAGGGAAGGAAGCCAGGTTCATATTTTCTACTTTGCACTAGCAAGGCAGTACTTGGTCTAATGCTTCAATCTGCACAGAAGAACAGCAAAAGTCTATATATTAAAGCTCATTTAGAGTTCAAGCCATACTCATGGCTAATTCTTCCAAAATTCTTTGGCCTATACCACAAGACATGGATGTACAACAGGTACCATTCTGCTGACTGGATTTAAACTCTTATTGAAATTTAAAATTGCAGCTGCCTAGAGTCAAAGAAAGCTCTGCTGAGAAGTCTCTTAAGTCTCTCTAACAGAAAGCAATTAGTTCACTTAGTTGCTCTGACTACATGATCTGTGTTCCCCCTGGTGCCTTTTCACGTCCCTCTTTCAGTCCTACTCCTACTTCAGTTTGACTCCTTTCTGAGTCCTCTAGCAAGTTTCTGGCTTTCAATGTGCCAAGACTTTCAGGTCTTAATACATTTGGCAAACCAGTTCTCAATCTTCTGTCTTAACAGACTTCTATTTTGTTTGCTCTTTCCAGTTTTCCTTAATTCAACAGTTCCTACTTCTTAGAGATCATCTTCTTGCTCTATGTCCTTCCAGATAAGAATCAATGCTATACTCACAGTCAGCATATGGCAGCACAACCACTGTAGCATTTTACCTTCTGGTTTACACCTGAAGAAGCTTCTCAAAACAGAGATTTTTTTTTTTTAATGTAATGTTACAGTAGTTTGCATTTTTTTAAACATCTTTGCTCAGATAAGGTTACTGGAACACTGTCACACAAAAAAACCCAGCTCTCATGCATATAAAACAAGATCCTGTATGCTGCTCAGGACATATCCCAGCATAACTTCTTACTAGCTGAAAGAATAATGCAGTGTCTGAAAAAAACCACATAACAGTGGAATATTCAGCCAGCAAATACAGGGAGAGATTTTACTTAAGTATTTTGTCCACGTAGCCTCTATGATTTTCATAAGCACTTCTTAAGTCAGGACTGTGACAGTACTTTAACCATTAAGAACACAATTTCCATCTGCAGCACATGAGTACATGCAGATACAAGTAACATCCTAACTCATTTATTTTACTAGAACTTCCTTTAACATACAGGCAAATCAGTCTGCTCCATTTCCTTCTGGCTTCTTAAAGAATTTGGATTCCCAACAGCATCACAGCACCTAGCAATCTCCTGTAACATTTTAAGATGCCTTTTAATCAACTTTTTCACAAGACAATTTTACTGTATTTATAGAAATGCTGGGAAAGAAACTTGTTGGTAAGCTATAACTGTACTCTTACCTAATATAAGATGGCAAAGATTAGAACACAGGAATGCAGAAGAGAGGCTACTTGTACTTGCTATACTATCCAGGTTGCTAATTTTAACAGCCTGGAGGACCTACCATTTATTGATGTTATTACTGCTAAGCACAGCAAGCATCTGCTGCTTAGAGGCTGAACTACTGCAACAGAACATCATTAACATCTTCTGTTTATCAAAAAATTGTCCCTTCTACTGTTTTAGGAAAGGCAGCCACTCTTCCAGTCTCTAGGTTAAAATAACACTTAGGTGACATTCTCAGACTTTTGCAAAATTTTTCTTCAAAGGCAGGTTTCTAAGAAAGGAGATCATTCATTTTACTCATTTTCTGCAAACATTATTATACGTAAGACTGACATTACTTCAAGGGCCAACTTCAATGCAGTGAAACAAAATTTTTAAATATCATCAACAAACTAGAAGGTAAATGAAAACCTACAGAGACTTTGTTCCCTCAAGTAAGCATCTGGTTCCTTTTCAACATGACTATGCGCTATAAGAACATTAATTTATTCTAAAGGAACAGACAGGAACATGACTGCATCTTTTATGTGGAACAACTAATGCTTTTTAAAAACATTCTCTTCTTACTAGAGTGAGTATTTTACTAGCTGAAGGCTAACACATCATCCAAGAATCCTTATAAAAGGAAAGAATAGATGGCACAGTTAAAGCATGAGGGTCTAACACTAGGAGTGTGTAGAAAACAGAGGTAAAGAAATGGGGAGGTATAGGCAGCATCTCAAAAGAATCTCTCTTGAAATAAAGGTTACAAGCCATAGAATACATTCCTTCAATGAAGCATGAATTCCAAAACACATGCGACTTCACTGTATCGAGCCTAAATGATGAAATGCACATCAGTCACTGCAAGTATTTTGGAAATCTGTTGAACTGTACCTTCACCTAGACTAGGCCAAAGCACGATTGCATTATCATGGAAATGCAAGTGAAATCACACTACAACAATCAAATGCTTTCAATAGTTGAAATCAGTCAGTCTTACAGTCTAACTAAGGAACACAGTTCAGTGAAATAAAGGAGGAGATATATATAGATATAAATATACACAGAGAGAGACAGGGAGAGTGTGTGAAAGCAATAATGCATTCTGAGAAAGACTTCTTCCAGTGTGATCTAAGATTAACACATCTGCAAAAGGGGCTAAAATACAACTATGATGAAGAAGAGATGAACAATTCTTTGCAGTCCCACTCACAACACCCATCAGATGCTTTTACCTTTGTATACTAGTTCTCCTCAACACCAGTAAGGCTCAGGCAGTACCTCTCTATGTCCTATGCAATGCTCTCCCATCTTACAGAGGAGAGAAACTATGAAAACAGTGCTACATTCACAGACTGTACCACTGCACCAAATTAGTCTCATACTACTACATTATTCAGACAGCAATTATCTTTGTCACTGTAATTGTATGGAAGGCAGCAAACTACAATGACTGGCAGAATAAAAAAAAAAAATCTCAACTATATAGAACTTATGAATCAGAGCTGTGAAATGTTTTACAGACAGGTACCCTAAATACCAAACTCAAATAAGAATTGAGCTTACTTTGCAAGTTAGCTATGAAGGAGAGATTGGAAGAAGGAAATACTTTGTTCTCATCCACAAAACAGAGTAGTTTAAAAAATATATTGTACCTTTCCCACAAGAGATCATATTCTTATTTCCCCTCTAAGCTTTCTCTTTGCCCCACTGCCATGCAAGTCAGAGCCCATCCTAACTTTTGACCAAGTTTCTTGACAATTAGATTTTACCTCTTAGGAACACTTTCACAGTTGATGCACTCAAGAACTTAGTTTGTTGGATTGATTTACACTGCAAATTTCCAGACCTAAGTAACAGAATTTTTCTGCATTTTGAAGAAAATCAGAAACTAATCTATTTTTGCAAACTATGTCACTCCAATAAAACTCAACCAATTACCTTATTAATGTCTGGATGGACTTGGAAAAAGGCTGCACCTTAAAAAATTTTAAATAAGCAAATGTGTATCTCCAATTTAATACATGGCAATGTAGATCCACTTTGTAAGGTTCTAAAGTTCATCACTCTTAACTTGGACTGATGGACTTCCCTACAAGAAAACATCAACATTTGTTGCACCAGTGAAGGAGAATGCCATATGTTAAACCTCAGGACTGCATCAACAAGCTTGCTATGCCAATAAATAGAACCACTAAACCCCCAAATTCCTGTCTTAATACCATTCTTTTCCAAATGCTCAAAGATAGCAAGCGATTAACATCCCAGACAAGCCAGACTGCAACAGCAGAAACATATTAGTGATGACAGACTAATTATGCCCATGTAGATCAGGTATTCATGACATCAGGTTAGCCACTGAAACATTAAAGAGCAGCAACTCTTGACATAATTCTGAGCAGCAGACTAACTCAAAAATGCACCCATCGTAGCACTACTGGCAACAAACCCTTCACATTCAAAGTCAGCATCTCTGCAAGGTCCTTTTCTGGATTTAAGTACTGCTGCAGTTTGCCATATAATAAAGGGAGCTCCTTTAAAATCATAACCAAAAGAACAATGTGTTTCAGAGACTTCTAAAGATACCACACTGATTGTTTAGTGTGCATCACAAATCAGGTTTTGGGGGAAAAAAAAAAAAAGAGCTCTTAGTACTTCGTCATAGGATTCCACCAGAAGATGTCTTCAGAAACCCTGAAGTCACGTACAAAGCAGGAAAAGCGGATTGGAAGATTAAGGATATCAAAAACGATTACAAGGAACAACTTAACGAGATGCAAAGCTATGACTGAGAAAGGCTAAACTAGTTCAAGAGCTCAAAAACCTGCTTCTATTAAGTGAATTAAGTGATCAGTACAGAGAAAGTTAAGTGATCCCAATGTATGATATGTAGAGAAGCTAGTATTCAATTTTTTTAAATTCCTCAACGACTTCCCTGATCCACAACTATTAAGGGAGAACTTGTCCCAAACTTTTTAACAGAAAATACTTCACAGCAAAACCTATTCCTGGTAATTCAGTATTCACCAAAAGTCACACTCACTCAATACTGCATTTGTAGCAGAACAATAAGTACTTATCTTTCTTTTTTTAATTTAAAAGGATTAGCTTTGACATACAAAATAGTCAAAGTAGTCTAAAGTAGAATCAATGCAATAAATGAATAGGTATGACTATATCAAGATGCTAACATAACTATCATAAATGGAAATAGCATCTTAAGGAAAAAAAAAAATCCAGAGCTACTTGGAAGAATCAGAAAACCACATAGGAAAATCTACTATTTTCTTGGATTCCCAAATGGCATTTGACAACAGCCCCATACACCCTTATGCAGGCTTATGAAGAGACTAAGCTGATATGGGATGAGGGAGAAGGACCCTTCATATAGATAAAGAATTGTTTTAAACAGGAAACAAGAAGCTGTAACTCTTTGTTTCTATATTAAAGGTAGATAACAGGTGAAGCCCCAAAGCACAAAAATATCAAGTAAGTCCCATGTTAGCAATCAGGAGACAAAGTACAAGATAGAACAAGATAGCCCAAACTGCAGGAATATTGTGAGACTATCACCTACAGGTGTGGTTCATGTTAGTCCCAGACAGAGACTGCAAAACATAAAGAGAAGATAAACATCTAGAGGCAGGAAACAGTTTCAATACAATAAACGATTTAACAGAGTAGAAAACAAAGAACTATCAGGTGATACAACCTGCCCCCTCCTCCTTTTTCAAGTCCTCTGCAAAAAGCACTCATGGTCTGCCTCTGTAATGCACAGACCTGCAACTACTACAACCCTAGTGACAGCCTCAGGATTAAAAAAAAAAAAAAAAAAAAAAATCATTACAACATGCATAGCTTTATTGAGGAACATCTTCCCACAGATCATTGCTAATCCCAGATCATAAAAGACCAAGGCAAGACACAATCATACACAAAATCTCCAATAAGTGTAACAATGCACTGCCTATAGCCCAGGTAGTCCAAGAACCAGATAATTTAAAGCTGGGCGATGCTTCCAGGAAATGTCACCACAAGCTCATGTTGATATATTCTTTTCCCAATATCTGGCATTGGCCTCTAAGGGTCTCACCCAGTACAGCTGTTGATGTTCTTAGTGCCAGCTGTCTCTACTGCCAAAGCCCAACAACTGGCAAAATCACCATGAAGCTGATGCCAGGATTAAACTGCTCCAAACATGTCCCATTCTCCTTTACGCGCAGATGTGAGCACCTGTCATGCAAGGCCTTCTCATGTTCTACTACTGCAGTTCTGCCTTTCTGACCCCTAGTACCTCTGGTGACTCTGGAGCCTACTTTTGCCAAAACATTCCTTTCATTCCACTCCCCAAAGCATCAGTCTCTAATTCTACATTAGGTATCCACTTCATGTGGAAACTTTGCATTCTACCAAGGCAACTTACTTGACCACAGAAAAAGAGATGTTCTGTTCTTCTGACAATTCAGCCAGTAGCTACCCTGGAACTTGCCTTCATACCAACCTTTAGGCACGAAAGCAATCCATTTAACTACATCCTGATGTTCTGTCTACGATTTACTACGATTAACAGGCAACTACTTCCACACTTCTCCTTGCATACACTCCAGCATGTACTGCCTAGTTCTACCATGACCCTATAGTCAAGTAAAACAAGAATTGACTGTATCAGGCCAGCACAACCTGCCTCTTACATTAACACCTTCACTACAGGGGTCCACCTAGCACCACAGATAGCACACACCAAGGACTGGACAGCAGTATGGGTGAAACATAGCCCACTATGTTGATTCTTTACTAGAAGGTGCTGGGGCAAGACAGCACTGTTAAGCACAGGGAGAAGTTAAGAATAACCATCCTTGGGAGGCCCCTAAAGCCCTTACAAGAGCTGGATATCTCACTGCAGACAGTAAAGGCTTCAGAGCATTTCCGAAGTCTACATTCTTTCAGCTCAAAGTACCACAAAATCTGCAGAAGGGGCTGACAATGTGGCATGCCCACACATTAATTTGTATCTGACAGCTCTAACAGCAAGATAGTAAGAAGCAAGGGCTGACAAATGTGCAACTGGAGCTATGCACAGTCTTGAATGCAACGGATTTTTAACAGTGCACTGCACTAAACTGTAATTAAATTTATCTTAGTTAAAGTTCTGAAATATATCAAAAATGCACTAACCCCCTGTAAGACTGGAGTTAGAAACACTACATACAGGTGAACAAAGATGACCTAATATAATCTTAGCTGTAGGTGCACCACCATATCTCTGGACATTGCTTTTTGTGCACAGTATCATTCAGCTGCAAACTGGTAAACACTGAAGCAAGTCTTCAGTGGAAGCACAGTCATAAGCTCACCTTGCTTATGAGAACTCTCCCCAAGTACCTGCTGTAGTCATCAGAGAATGCTGCCCTGAATCCTCCTTCAGCAGAGGTCTTGGTGCTCTTGTACTCTGTGGCAGAACTTGTGTGTCTTTATCAAGAAAGAATTAAAGATAACAGCTATATAGGGGGAAAAATGAATGCAGGAAGTCATCAGACACCATGCAACACTAATTAGTCCAGGCAGAACACCATTCCAATGTATTATAACAGTTCTGGTATCCAAATTAATCCTCAACAAGCCAGTTCTGTTGTTTCTGCACAGCACTGTAATGTGCCAAGCAGATATGCCAGGTATTTCAGCACTAATCTCATTCAACATCTACAATTAGACTGAAAACTTAGCTGAAAGTATTAGGCAGAACAGACTCATACTGTTAAAAATGCTTTAATTCTTTACTTACTTCGTTAAATTCATATCAAGAAGCAAAATAATTAAATCTGATGTGATTTTATACTATTTACAAGCTATTAGCTACATCTTCAGAGAAAGGCTGTGCATCCAAACAACAGCAATAGAGACCTTACCAAAAAATTTAGAATAGTTTGATGCCATCTTCTGAATATTCGAGCACTTTTAGTGTCTCTGGATGCTTAAATTACTCAGATATATTTAAGATACTGAGTTTACAGAAACAGAAGGTATTTGCTGAACAAAGAATGCACACCCTAAGAGACTAGATGTAGTTTTAAACCACACGAGAGGATACTTTACAGTATCAAGAAATAAGACATGGTTCTGAACATCAGTCACAACAGTTTGAATTAACCTCATAATATTAAAGGACACTTCTCTGCCTTGCATCTGAAATCAATCATTTTGTCATCTGTAGTCCTAAACTAAACCCAGGCACATAGGAATTTACACTGTTGCTATATTAATGACTCTGTTGAAGCACTGGAATAAATATGGCTTCAATCTCATCACTCCTTACCTTCCAAAATTCTGTAAAAGCATAACATGGGATAATCTAGTGCATTCAAAAGCATGGCTTTAGGATGAAATCTAATCACACACAGCTTTTCACACTTGTGTTTTATGGGAAAAATGTCCTTTACAAAGACTGCCATGCTGCTATCAAAGTGGTAAAGCATGGGGCCACTGGAGAAAAAAAAAAAAAGAATGCTGTATATAAAACAGAGGAAAACACAGCAGTTATACAGTATTCCTGAACACCACCACACCTAGCATCACAAAGCACCTGATTACGAGCAGTGCTACAGACCACCCTCAGCTCTGGATGAGAAAGAAGGAGAGCACAGTACTGCTTCAAAGCATGCAGGCAATTCATCAGAAGTACAGCTGCAGCCTGAGAGAGGGTTAACGGAGATTACCCTGCTTACTCTGTTACCAAAAGACAATACAGTAACACTGTGAGCCACTGCGTATCACTTGGAAATTGCAGCAGGGTGTAGAAAAGCATTCTTTTACGAACAATATTCACAGCAGAGTAAGCTCTACCATTCATGTACAGGGTAAGCATAAGAGCCCCTACGATCAAGTCCTTCTCCCTATAATCAATGCCCAAACTAGACTGCAGATAAAAATTTTCAGGATCATTTTCAACAGTTGCATATACCAGTACAGCAACACTGAAGATGCTGTGTCAACAGATGATGCCTTATATCAAAGTGATACTTCCAGGTCCTGGCTGACAGTTCCAGGGAACAGCAGGCAACTAGAGGAACATAAGGGATCCCAAGAAACTCCTGTAGGGCTCTGTCCCCAACCCAGCCTTTGCAATGCATTTTTATTTGAATTGCCAAATAACACAATAACACAGCCAGGCCTCAGGAAAAAGTTAAGCTCACCACCAAACAGGAATTACTGCAGAAGACAGATACCTAAATCCACTCCATCAGTTACAGTATTCTTATTTCAATCATGCCAGCCCTAACACTAAACAGAAAATTGTTTAAGAATATACACTTGTCCAAGATTCACCATGGGTAACAGAACTCAAACTTTAAGGCAGAAACTGCTTGTCATGTTTAGGTCTATGGTTTCAAGACCATAGGTTTCACGCTCTCCTTCAGCACTAGTTAGTTCCCTGCTACTTTAAGGAATGCTCTGGAACTACAGGACCACACATGCTGCAGCTACTGGTATCCCACTGCCAGAATCAGGTCCCACTTTTGTAACAGAGATCCTTGACAGATCAGGAAACACAACGTCCACTTTCAAAGATAATTAGCAAAAAACTTGTCATTAACACATCAGCAAAAGAACATTACAGAACTGAATAGTGCAACTGAATCTCAGCTAACCATTTTCTGGTGTATGGATTCTCTATAAACTCATACTTGAAGAGTGGCATAGCCACTATTACAGGAAAGAGAAAACAGAAGGAAAAATGAAGATATGTGAATGGTATAGGTGGTGCTGCCTAACAGCTATAGGACACAACTTGCAATGCTTGGATTTGATCACAGCTTTGCCATTTGCCATTGACCTGCTGGGTGAACTCAGGCTGCTCCTTTCTCATCTGCCTGGAGATCTGCCTCACTTACACTGAGTTGACTTAAATTAAAAAGTTAACTCAGCGCTCTACCGCATCTCTACAAAAATAAAAACCTCACGCTATTTCAAAGATACTATTGGAACTTGAGACATACAAACTTCTTCATATAGGACTCAAAGTTCCTAGCCCAAGACACCTCTTAAAGATTCAAATTCTAGCTTCATATAAGAAATTTGTATTTTCAGTGCCAGTCCAGAATTAAAAAAGCAGTAGGCACAAGTTTTGTCCTCTCTCTCTTGGGGTTACAGTTTGCAAAAATAGAACCTTAAAAATGTATTTTAATGCTTCATAACTTTTAACATACTCAGCACCTGACAGCACTACACAAAAGAGTAGACACTGTCCTTAAGTTAAATCTCTCACTTAAAAATCCCCAGCTCATACCCCGTTATCTTTAGCTATTTCCCCTCTACAAATATGCAGTGCCTTTATTCAAAAGGCATCCAAGGGTCTTGATAATAGGATGTTCCAAGTAACTATTTTTGAAGTGACATCAGAAATCTGCTACAGTCAGTCAATGTAACTAGCACTTTTTCCAAGAATAAAATAACCTTAACTTTAGAAAGTAACATTTCCCCTTGATTGAAATTTGACAGGTGAAATGCAGCAATCTCACAGAGCATCCCAGATACGCTTTGTTCAGTTTTAGTCCCTTCTCCATGCCAATCAGATCAAACTGAATACTCAGCCTTACTAATCACCCATTATATATAAGCTATGGCTTACAAGATAGGATAAGCTTCATAAAAGTGTTCTCTTCAAAAAGACATGATTTCTATACAGGTATTAGCTGGCTCAACCTACCCTGGAGCTAAAACACACTTGAGAGAAATGTTCTAAGACCACACTGACTTTTATGCCTATCTCAGGTAGAAACAAGAACTTCCCTTCCAAGTGATGCCGCTAACACTCCCCAAGCTAACCAGCTTGCTGCACGCTAAGCAGAGGCATTTAAAAATTAACACAAGGGTTTTGAGCTCCTCTGAACCGAAACCTTCCACTTCCCCCTTGCAATCTGAATTGACACCTGGTAGCTCTGACAAGCATCCTGCACACATCCTTGCTTCAATTATTGTAGGTGACCTCTGATAGTGGCCTGACAACTTCACCTCTCAACCTATTACAAGGTAAGGCCTAACTCCCTTACGGGTTCCCTGGCACTGCGTGAATCGCTGCTTCGGCCAAGAGCCACCCAGCCGGCACAGACCAAGGTGATTTATAGAAGGGCACGGGTTTGTGCCCCGCCATCCCCTACCATCGACTCCAGAGGAGTTCGTGTGACCCCAACCCGCCGCCGCCCTTCCCGGAGGGACCGCAGGAGGCGGCCGAGGCCCCCCTTCCCTCCGGGGCTGCAGCAGCCCCCGGGGCCCCGGCTGCTCACCCCTGCACGCCCGGGCTGTATTTCCTGCTCTTCCAGGGGGTGCCGGGGCTCTGCAGCGCTGGCTGGGGCGGCTGCCGCTGCTGGTGGGGGGAGTTGCTGCCGGCGACGCCGCGGCTGCCGGAGAGCAGGTAATTCATCCCATAGGTGCTGGCTTTATTCTCCCGTTTCCTGCGGCCCGGGTGGTACTGGTGCTGCTGGGGAGAGGCCGGGGGCGGGTGCGGGCTGCGCGCCGGGTGCGGCGGCTGGTGGTGCCCATTCACAGCGTTCACTTTGTTCTCGTGGAAGTTAAAAAACTCGCCGGGTCCGGCCCCGCTGCCCAGCAGCCCGGGAGGAGCCACCGCCACCGCCCGGGGGCCGCCGGAGGAAGAGGAGGAGCCGCCGCCTCCGCCACCGCTGCACGATCCCGAGGAGGAGAAGCCGGGGCTCTCGGTGCCGGACTCCACCGACGAGCAGGAGGACGAGGAAGACACGGAAGGCGACTTCTGCAGCCGCCGCCCTCCCTCGCCGCCGCCGCTCACCGCCGCGGGGCCGCCGGGGACGGCGGGCACCAGTCCGGTCAGCAGGGCCGGCGGGGAAGGCGAGGGCGAAGGCGGCGAGGAGGAGGAGCAGCAGGCGCCGGGCGCCCCGAGCCGCACGCAGCCGTGCCCGCGGGGCGGAGAGGCGGCGGAGTCCAGCGCCGGGGAGTTGAGGCAGAGGTAGTGCGGGAAGCTGGCGCCGCCCCGGCCCCCCACGCCCTGCGAGGTCTCCCAGATCTGCATCCACAGCGCATTCGCGGGTCCTTTCTGCTCGGGCTGGATCCAGGCCACGCGGGGATCCATCCACACCCGCCCGCCGCCGTCCCTCACCGCCCGGCCAGAGCTCCGCGCCGCCGCCCGCTCACCGCCCGCTCCCTGTCGCTCGGCCCGGCAGCGGCGCTAGGAGCGGCCCGGCAGCAGCGGCATGTGTCGCGGCGAGGAGGGAGCGAGGGAGGGCGGCGGGGCGGCCGGAGGCACAGCCGGGCCAGGCGAGCGCGGCTCGGGAGGAAGCGAAGGCGGCGCAAACTGTACCCGGCGCTGCCCGGAGCGCTCCGCTCGCCGTTCCAATGTGGCGTGTCCCCCTCGCCAGGGCCAGAACAGGCACTGCGCATGTCCCGCAGATTTTAAACCTTCACCGGAGACGGCCGCCCTGGCAACCGCACATGCGCGGGAAGCGGGAGGCGGACGGGAGCCGGGAATGCTCCCCGCGCCGGCGCGCCGCGGGCCGCCCGTGCCTCAGCCGGCCGTGCCTCGCCTCAGGGCGGCCGTGCCTTCGTGTCTCGGGCGCGCCGGCGGCTGCGGGACTCCCAGGGGCTCGGAACGGGGCGGCCCGGGAGGCACCGCCGCCGTCCAGCCTCCCTGATGCATCCCAGAGCGCGTGGCACGCGATTGCGTCCGGACAGCTCCTGAGTATCGCCCGTGAGGGAGACTCCGCGACCTCTCTGGGCAGCCTGTTGCAGTGTGTAGTCACTCGCACAGCAAAGATGCTCTTCCTCATGTTTGGGTAGAACTCTTTGCAGCAGTTGCTGCCCGTTGCTTCTTGTCCTATTGCTTGGCATTGCCAAGAGGAGCTTGGCTCCATCCTCTTGACGCCTTTCCTTCAGACACTTCCAGACATCCTTGAGGTTCCCGCTCACTTGTCTTCCCTTCATCTCCGTGAGTGGCTGGAGCAGCCGCAGCCCTGCCTCTGTGTTGGTTTCTCTCAAATACTGCGTTGTCTCACCCCTCCATGCCACAGCTCCTCCCTATGGAGAAGTGTGGCCCAGTTCCCACTAAAATAAAAGGGCGGATTTTGGGCACTAATTCAGAGGAGAAGCAAGTGCAGGCAAACCTGCTTGGGAGAGGGTGAGCAGTGGAGGGTGTGGGGCTGAGCAGGGCCAGTCCAGCCCGGGGGGAAAGGGGAGACCTGGGTGGTGTGTCCAGCAGCACCAGGCAGTTCATGACCAAGGGAGGGCTTTCCTTGGATCAAGGCAGCACCACAAAGCACCCAATTTCCAGTGGATACTTCAGTTCTTGTTGGGCTGGAGTCCAGGACTGTGCACAGGACAGGGAGACAGTGCCTATTCCAGGGGGTGTCTCTATAGATGAGTTTTGTGTGCAGTGATCACTTACTAAAACACATACTGCTATTGGAATGGGATCAGACACAGACACGCCATGGTCTGAAGGTGGCTTTAACAGCCAGCCTTCCAGAATTATGTCCATAATGGGTCTTTCTAATCCAGTGATTTGCCTATTTCCTTGAGCGGTTTCAGCATGCATATGGATAAAGTGTCCTTTCCTGAGGTACCCCCAGAAACTCCTGCAGTCTGGGACTCTCCAGACTGTTCAGCAGAGCCCTTAACCTGACTGCAGAACAACACAGATAAGAGTTGTAAGTTCATAAATCCAAATACTATCAGGGAATCCTAGTTAGAACAGCCCTCCAATGCAGTTGCATAGTTCTTGAATGAGCTAGCTGCAGCATAAGGTGAGAAAAGGAGAGGTCCTGCTCTCCATAATCCTGCTAATTCCTTTCTGTGCTGCTTTGCACAATCCCTGATATTGATCAGTGAGCCAATTTAACTTCTTAATTCAGAGAAGACTGCACTTGGAAGAAAAGTAATAGTTCTCAGCAGTTCATTTTGAATTAGCTTACTTTGTGATCAGAACTGGCACTAAGGAGGGGATGGAGAGAGGATGAGGGAACACGATTCATTTGTTAGGAGAGGATAGCTGTGCTTGATCTAGTTGTGTTCTTGAACTGTACCCTTAGACTTCAGAGCAAGGGAAACTGGTATGAGGGTGACAGCCTAATGTTTATTACAGGAAGTCATTTAGAAAAAGCAGGTCATTAGCTTGTTATTGTTAAGAAATAGGCCTGTTTTCAGGACTAACAGCCAAAGTACACATAAAAGTACACAATAAACTAACCAAACCCAAACCACATGAAAGAGCTATTAATTATGTCTCATGTGGGAGTATGTTCACCACAATTTCTTGCATGGTCAGTGAAGTGTTCAGATCTTCAGCAGAGATTCCAGCTTCACTTACTGATAGCAGTCCTTGGTTTTATGGTTCATTTTCCAAAGGATTTTGGATTGTTTTGTTTTTTTAATTGAACATGAAAGAAGACAAATAAACAAGCCCTTCCACTCTGTTCTTTTTATATAAATGCTGTAGGAAATAGACCAGAGAATTGCACTGTCTCTTCTTTTAGCCCTGAATACTTTGCATTGTTGCCTCTATGATGGCCTGGGTACAGCAAGGAGAAGTGACGATCTGCAGTATTTCCCCGAGCTTAGCTGCTCTGGTATGCTAATAATTGGAAGAGTTACTTTGTAGATCTACTGTGAAATACTGAGAAGGCTAAGGCAGCTACAAGAGCCCACATCTCAGCCTTCTTATTTCTGTGTTTTGACTTTTCATACATCCAGTAAAGATCACATCTTCAACCTGCTGAGTTACAACTCTTAAAATAAATGAGTACTGATCAGTGTTTTCATAGGCTCATAGAATCACAGAAGGAACTTTAAAGATCATCTGGTTCCAACCCTCCTGCCATAGGAAGGGACACCTTCCACAACACCAGGTTTCTCGAAGAGATAGAGGGAGAAACCAAAAAGACACAATGGCCAATCTTATGGGCACCTTTCCAAGCTCAGAAATTTCATGACCTGTTTTATTTATTTCCTTCCCTGCCCTGCTGCCTTCTTTTAAAAGTTGTCACTTTCAAGAGGGCCTGATTTTCCTCTTCGCTAGAATTATCTCCAGCTTCATTTTCAGGTCTAAGTGGTAGAAACCACTGCTTTGTTAGAGGCAGTAACTCAGAAACAGCTTTTGAATGAGGAGAGATCTCACCAATCCCAACACTGTCTTGGAAGAGGCTAGGCTGTTTCCTGAAGTAGCCACAGAGAGAGTTGTCTCTCACTGGCTTAAGCTGTGTTAGACAGAATTTCTGAAGCTGAAGTAGGGCCTTGTCAGTTCTTTGTATGGGTTCAAGATAGCAGATACCATGCAAGAGTAATAGAGAGCATGGGATGGATAGGTAGGCATAATGTGCTTGAAGGTCCACATTTTAAGTACTTGGAGAAGAAGTAAATCTCTGAGAAATCTGTAAGCAATGGTTTGATAATACACCAATTCATTTATCTATCTCATGATGATTTGTCAAACTTGTGGCACATCACTGAAATATCTCTGCAAAAAAGGTGTTACATGTTTCCTACATAAATGTGTACAATATGGAGAAATAATTCCTGGTGGTCTGTTGTGGCACAACAACAAGAAAAATTGTCATCTTCTAACATCAGCTTTTTCTCTCATCTGTTTCTAGCCTCTCCAGTGAGAAATCTAAATAAAGCATGTTTCTAATCTTGTCTTCTTAAAGTGAGAATTTCCCTCTAAAAGTAGCAAGTGAGAACTTCCTCTGCAAGGATTATTTTTTTTTAAAGTTTGGTTGATTTTAATTCAGCTGTCCTTTACTGGGTGAAACTTCACACTGAAGGTAAGATTCTCAGAATGTTTGAAAGTCAAATATAGTTTGGATCATAAGAAAAATATCCTTTCTTTTCAATAAAGCTTCCTTCCCACTGTTGAATTTGTGAGGATGCAGGTAATGAAAAGTCTCCCTCTCCACTTGGCACTGGTGAGGCTGCACCTTGAATCCTGTGTCAATTTCTGAGCCCCTCAAATCAGGAAGGACATTGAGGTGCTGGAGTGAGTCCAGAGAAGGGCAGCAAAACTGGTGAAGGGTCTAGAGCATGAATTTCATAAGAACTGGCTGAGGGAGCTCAGCTTATTTAGCCTGGAGAAAAGGAGGCTCAGGGGTGACGTTATCACTCTCTACAACTTCCTGAAAGGAGGGTGCAGCCAGGTAAGGGTCTGTGTCTTCTCCCAGCCAACCAGTGGCAGAATGAGAGGACACAGCCTCAAGCTGTGCCAGAGGAGGTTTAGTTTGGACATTAGGAGGAATTACTTCACAGAAGGGGGGTTAGACATTGGAATGGGCTATCTAGGGAAGTGGTGGTGTCGCCATCCCTAGAGGTGTATAAAGGAAGACTGGACATGAAATTTAGATTTTGGACCATATGACCTTGATTCTGGCCACCTACAATCACACTGCAAGCCTCTAATGCATCATCTCCTTCATTCTCACCAGCTCTGATCTCCTTTGTGGCCTTTGTGGCCCATAGCCATTCACTTAAGAGCTGGACACAATGACCATTGAGGGTCCCTTCCAACTCAGAATACCCTATGGTTCTGTGGTGGGATGGATGGAGAAGGCACAGAGACTAGGGCTCAGCAGTATATCTGACCACACTTGTACCTGATGAAGGCAGGAAGAGGAAAGAACTGAACAAATCAAGGCCTCAAGCTGGATGGGGTGTGAGAGAAAGGCTGTCTCACCGAAGGAGGTGCATCTCTAGCAAGTGACCTTCAGAGTGTGCTAGTCACCAGGAGATAGTGTTGGGGAGGAGGCAACAGGGGAACAGTTTCCTTAGCTGCAATGGAGAGACAATTAGAAATCCAGAACACCAGTTTCTGGTTCTTACAAGGTATGATTTGGGGCAATCTTTTTATCTGTTGTCTGGAAATATGGGGTTTTACCTTCTTCAAAATGACTTGTGTCTCCCATTAAAGAAGGCCAGGTATGAGTAACCCTGAACGGGCTTAAATGATGTTATTTTTTCTCCCTTAAATCTTCTACTTGGCTCAGTCCTTTCTCTCTCCAAGGCTCTATGTCCTCTTCTGATGAACAGTAAGCATCAGCCAAATTTAGGTTGTTGAACCTCATATTCAGAGCCAATGGAAGTACACAGCCTGGAACAGCTGTCAACCACCATCCATCTCCTCTTCCCGCCCTGTCTTCCTGGCTCTTACAAGGATTGCCAGCCCCGTGTCAGAGCAGCTGAACACATGATAAATCAGCAGCTGAACAGCTGCAGCTTCCAGCCAGGCATGCTCCTGCACATGAAAATCCCTTTCTAGCTGCCTGCATAGAATAGCTGTGTGGTAAATGGAGAAAGCGTGGGAGGCGGTTCACAGGCCATTCTGTCCTCCTGGCGTTCGGGGTGGCATCACAGTGGGAGAGGGTGCACGGAGAGCCGGGTGTGACTCTTGCCTCGCGCTGCCAGATGTGTGTCAACGCTCCCGCCGGGAGCTGTGCCTCGGAGACCTTTCGTCACCCTGTGCGTGCTATGGATGTGCAATACTCCAACAGGAGCGAGGTAAAGGCGCCGCCCTGGCATTCCCACAGTCTATTTCCATTGCTATATTTGGGACTCTGATAGGGATTACTTTCAAAAATCTGCTTTATTATGAATGTTTATATTAGCTTGTTATACAGTAATTAAATACTTAACACAGAGTATTTTTACAGTATGCAGTGGCGTATTTAATTCTTCTGTATCAAGGATGTTCTATGAAAGTTTCAAAGTTGTTCTTGTGTTCTGTTTTGTTTCTTTTAATCATTAGAGAAGGTTTGGGAGCATACAGGTTTTGGAAGTTTTTTTTTTTAACTCAGAGGTTAGGAATTCTGCCTTTTAGACTTCTCACTTTTCATGAGAGAGGATGTTTTGCCATCAGTAACACTTAATTGAAGACAAATTTCACAGACTTACTTTTTTCAAAGCTTTATTTAGACATAAAATTAAATTGTGATAAGCACAAAGTAGGTTTTAAGAATAATTTTATCTGTAGAAAGTACTCTATAGAGAGATCATAAACAAATGAAGTTCATGCTAAATATCTATAAAGCTTTTGAAAGTACTGTTCTAAGTAGGATCTGAAGAGCAGTATGAAATCAGATGCTCTGTCTTCCTGTCCTGGTTAACACAGAGTCCTGCAAAGAGTTGCTTTTGTCAGAGGAGTTGCTTGCCTGTGAATGACATGCTGAGAGAATATATTAAGGAGACTGTCATGAAAGTTCATAGGAATAAACTGGATTTCTCCCTTACTTGTGTTTGCAATCTAGGTGATCCCAGGATCATCTTTAAGTCATCACTCTCCAGGCTGCTGTGGGAGGACAGGTGCATGGGCATGCAGAACATGTTGTGTGAATTGTGGCAGAGGGGAGGGATCCCAACTCACAGTGTGGTTGTATATGCACTAATGTGGAGGGAAAAAGTAGATCTGACCTATAAGTAATGCATTTTTCCTCCTAGGAGCAATATTAGAAAAAAATTCTTTCTTCATATCTGCTGGATGTAGGCTTTCTGCTGGGGAGAGCACAAGGGGACAAGCTGTGAGAAAGTTGATGTAAAAGTCACTTAGTGAGAATGTGGCCTAGAACCCTGATTGTCCATGTTAACATGGCAATCAGACAGGGCACCAGCTGCTTCTCTACTAGACCTGGAAGGATCATTTATGCATAGCAGAATGGCTATGGTTACATCAGGTGTCAGCAAAAACTATCATTGTGAAAGATGTAGCCCACTTTTATTAGATTCTGTGATAGATCAAAGCCGTATTTGATCTTGTACAGATTTCAAGAAGATAATTTCTCTTGCATGGTCAACTGCCTAAGTATTTATCATTGGTTCATCCTGCCCCTGGGTCCTCACCTATCAGCAGCACAGGCACATACCTACACGCATTCGCTCTTGAAATAGAAACTGCTCTATTGCAGTGCACCTCCCTCTCCTTAAGTATATCTATGTCCTGCATCTCCACCTTCAAAGCTATTATTTTTACCTGTTCTTGGGCCACAACTAAATCACTTGGATGTCTCAGGAAGGAGATTTCCAGAAGAGAAACAGCTTTTTCCTGATATAAAAGTGCTGACCTGAGCTGTATTTGTATTGGGCCATGGATAAGTTAGCAGAGAAATACAGAAGATCAAAGGAGAGCAAGATTTTTTGGCAGGGTTTTTAGCTGAAGTTGATGTGCAGCAGCTGTAGGATAGATTAGATAGGGACTGATAAGAAAGCATAATATGTTTTAGCTGGTCCTTTAGAATGAGGATAGGAACAAAGATAGGAAAAGCATGCATCGGTAAGAGAACATGGCTGGCAATTTTATTTGATGGAGAGAAATATCTCGACTAGAAATAAGAGGAGCAAAAAAGGTGGAATGTGCAGATGCAGGTGTTGGCCAGAGGGCCAGGAAAACTATCAGAGTGAAGGCTCATCAGTCAGCACACACATGTCCATTTGCATTTTGAAGGACCTAAAATCAAGGCCAGGAGCCAGAAGAGTATTCAGGCACCTCTCTCTCTCCTCTAACTTTCTTGCACCAAATCCTCCTATGGATCCCATCCTGTGGTTCAATACTGGAATCGTATAGCACTTTACAACTTCCTCTGCCTTTCTTGAGACATAAAAACCAGCTTCATCATCAGTTCTTTCCAGTGCATGGACAGACTGTGGACAGACATCAGCTGGGACTTCTCAGGACTTCTTCAGCTCATCAGTACCATTTCACCTTGGGACCTTACACACATGCAGTCTGACAGACATGCCTTTGGGATCTTGAAGGCTGAAGACAAACAGAACATGCCTGGGCATTCCAAACCCCTCTTGTGATGGCAGTGCCAGTATCTCCTGTCTGTAGGTATCAGCAGTGAATCACAGAATTGTTTAGATTGGAAAAGACCTGCTAGAACATCGAGTCTGACCTTTAACCCAGCATTGCCAGGTCCACCACTAAATTGTGTCCCTGAGTGCCGCATCTACATGTTTTAAATATTTCCAGAATCCCTTCAGGGAGTGAGCCCTTGGTGAATCTACCAGTTCCCCAGGCTCTCTGTGCCAATGCTTGACAACCCTTTCAGTGAAGAAATTTATCCTAATAGCCAATCTGAACCTCACGTGGTGCAGATCGAGGCCTTGATGTCCTGTAACTTATTACCTGGGAGGAGAGAGCAACTCCCACCTGGCTACACACTCCTTCCTTTCAGGCAGTTGTAGAGAGTGATAAGGTTACCCCTGAGCCTTCTTTTCTCCAGGCTAAATAATTCCAGCTTCCTCAGATGCTCCTTATCAAAATTGTGGTCCAGACCCTTCCCCAGTCCATTGCCTTCTCTGGAATTGCTCCAGCACCAATGTCCTTCTTGTAGTGAGGAGCCCAGAACTAAACAAAGGATTGAATTCTTACCAGTGCCTGGCAGATGGGGAGGATCACTGCCCTGATGCTGCTGGCTACACTATTTCTGATATAGGCCAGGATGCCTTTGGCTTTCTTGGCCACCTGGTCACACTTTGGCTCATGTTCACCTGACTGTTAACGAGCATCTCCAGGGCCTTTTCCAATGGACAGCTTTCCAGCCACTCTTCCCCCAGCCTCTGGTGCTGCAGGGGGTTGTCATGATTCAAGGGCAGAACCATCATAGAGAACATGATTGTTACCTGCAATGGCAGTTTCCATTCCACAACCATGCAAACTGAGTTAAGGAGTCTGTGCATAGTATCAGTCTCTAATATCAGCAAACATGGGCTTCACAGTAAGTCTATGCCTCTGAGCTCCTGGGCTCATGGGGACGTGCAGGTAACATTGAAGAAACAACATTCATTTATTGTAGTGAGAGCAGAAAAGACATGAGGAAGGAAGAGTGAAATGTCGGCATTGAAACAGATAAGGATTTCTGATTGCCTGAGGTTACTGTGCTTAGTTTAGGATAGCAGAATATCTGTTGCTGCCTCCCGGCAGGTCATGGGCCGGAACAAGGAGAGGTTGCCACTCTTGCTGCCATGTGCCAAGATGAAGCTACCATGTAACTTTGTGATGGGGCAGCTTTGCTTTTACCCATGCTTCAAATTCACCACTGGCTCAAAGCATCCAGAAGCATGGAAACAGCTCCAGATTCCTGCAGTGAGGCTTCACTGGCTGTGCTCCACTGCATCCTGGTGTCCAGGCAGTTCATTGAGGATTCTAGTGCTTCTCAGCTGAGTGAGAGGTCTGACAGCCCAGCAGCCAGGAGTCTGCCTTGGCTGACCTGACCTCCATACCGTACTACAACTCAAATTGAAGATCTTTGCCATAGCTGCTGACAGATGGCACTTGCTATGGGATTGGCTTTCCTTGCAGAGCCTCCTGCAGACCTCATGGTGTTGTATTGACTGATGCCATCAAGCAGATAGGTAGAGTATTCATTCTGCTCACAGAAACATAAAAGTTCAGTTTTTTTCTTTTGATATGGTAGCACAGATGCATGGACCTCCTTCTCATGAAAAACAAGTTAATTTGGACACAAGGCAGATGTGCTGTGGTTCCACTCCTGCCTGGTGGGACCTGGAAGGGCTCTTTTCATCACCAGGCTGTAGCTGTTTTTTGATTCAGGGTTGCCTGGTGATAGCTGCAAAATTTATCCTAGCTGGTTCCTCATGGGGCGTGACAGACATGGTCCATGAGACCTATTTTTGTTGGATGGAAATAATCTCTTGATCATGTACTCAGAAGGTGACAGTAATTAACACAATGTAAACACCAGTCTTTTTAGGATTATCTCAGAACCCGGTGAAAGCATGTGGCCCCCAGTGCAGGAAGCTAAGATCGGTGCTGCCGACAAGTCTTCCATGATGGAAGAAACAAAATGCATGAAATGAATCTCTTTTGCAACTTCTTCATTTAATTTGCTCAGTTTACATACCACTAGTTAATTAGACTAGCCATATAGACAACTCCATAGCAGTGATTCTGAGCATAAATCCATGCTACTTCCCTTTCCAACTGCACACTATGTCACTTAGTGGTTGAAAAGTGCTTCTCTGACAACTTTGTTGCCATTCTATTCTAAATGCTTCTGTTGATTCCTTCCCTTGTTGATGGTGTAGGTCATACTGTGTAGAGGTGATCCTTTCTGAGAGCAGGGTGCTGTATCAGGGACTCAGCCAATTCTTACGTGATACAGTCATCTTCCTTCAGCTCCTTGTTTGTTAGACTGATCAGTCCCTCTGCCCTCTAGTGGGGACCCTCTCGTGGTCCTGCTCCTCCATAACTTACCTTTTAGAGCCATACACAATATCAGTCTGTACCCCACATCACCCGGTGAGATGCTTCAGGAGTTCCTTGCATAAATCTATGTTTGACTCTTGGCTGTGAAGTGCACACCCCTTCAGAGTCTTCCCTTTAACTGGATCTGTTATGGGGAGACAGGAGAACATACAAGGATCAGCCTGAAGATGTGGAAGCTGCATTTTTCACCTTTTGCCCTGTATTTCTTCTGCTTTTTTTCTGTTTTCAGTATCCTTGTGACAAGTGAAATCCTTTCCCTGCCCTGAGTGTGGTATGTTTCTAGTTGAGGACATGTTACAGTTAACCATGCACTACTTGGTTTTGCAATGAGATTCTATTGCCTGGTTCTGGCCTGGAAACCATCTGTTACTACTAGCAATGGCTCTGGCATAGGGCTAGGAGACAGGGTGGAAGTGGTTTCACCTTGATTATACCATTTATAGGACAGACAGCTCTGCCTCAGCTTTCTGCACAGCTGCAATGAACAGTTTCTTGACATTTTTACTGCATGGCATAATTCTTTGCTGGGCCTGATTCAAACTCTCACGTTTAGTTTGAACTCTCTCATTTGGGCCACATGGAAGCCAGCAAGAACTATAGACAAAATGTTTTGATCTCACAGGAACTACATCTGCAGTTACCCACAAGGAAAAAGAAATGGTCTGTGATGTCTCAGGGCAGATTTCATCTATCATCCTGGTAAGTTTCAAATTGGATCTGCTAGAACAAAATATTTACAGAATACATTAGGGAAGATAAAACCTTTTCTAGATCAAGTAGAGCTCTGGCTGAATGCCCAGCCTTGCTGCCAAACAACAGCTGGCCTTGCTGTTGGACAAAGAGTAGGAAAAGGCAGTATGTTTCTCTGGAAGAATCTGTACAGAGACTAACAAAAGTAAGGGGCCTTGTGCCTGGTGAAAAAGATTACCTGTAGTCTTCATGAGTATCCATTTGAAATCCTTACTGGAGAGCCTTTCAGGAAACTGATTTACTTAAAATGAAAGCCCATTCAAAGACTGTTGTTTAAAATGCATTTTGAGATATATGTTTCTAAACTGAAAAAATATGGTCTTATGGAAAGCAATCTCTATAAACAATAGAGCTCTGCTTTGTAATTTGTATTTTCCTCTACATCTTATGCTGCAGTCATCTACTTTAGAATATGTTTAAGTTGCAAATAACTAATAAATGTAGAACCAAACTTTTCTGGTCAGTACCAGCATTTCCCTTCTGCTCCTCCTGTAAACAGTTCTTTGCAAAAATTCACCAGCACAAACACAAACAATTCTATGATGAAGAGTTTCAATATTATTAAAAGAAAAACCAAAAAGCCCAAACAAAAACTCAAACAAACAAACAAAAAACCCCAAAAAGTACAAAACACAAAAAAACACACCCCAAAATAAAGCTTTGCTCTGAGTAAGCAATCTTTTCTCCACAGGAAGCTCTCTAGGATCCTGTTATTACCAGCTCATGAGAAAGCCCATAAATTCACTGTGTGTAAAACAATGTTACATTAATAAATCATTGAATGGATTCTTTTTTTCCTGGGTGTTGTTTTTTGTTTGTTTGTTTTAACTGAAGATGTTTAGTGAAAATCTGAGACAAGAACAGACTAAATATGCCAGAAGCCGGGATGGAGCTGCGGCGTCTCAGAATTTTGCATTTCCAAGTGCTGTGGAGATTGAGGACCCAGGACCTTTTGCTGGATGCCCTCCATGTCTGAGCAGAGAAAATGGTGGGTTCAAACTGTGTCTCCATGCATATTCAGCCTGATGCATCCAAGTGCAGTGACTTGGGATTCAGATCCAGGGGCAGCTAGTGGGCAGACTGGATGCCTGAGCCCAGCTGCTGGAGGCATCCACTTTGTACATTTGTATTGACATACTTCCCAGAAATGGACAAAAAAATTCCAAGCCCAAACAAAAATTGTAAGCCTCTGAAAGGCTGAATTAAAAAATTCTCTCTGTGGGTTTCTGTCTTTCCTGGCCTGCTTGGCTGAGTGCTGTGACACCAAACAAGGTCAGGTGCTGGCAAGGAGCTGGTCCAGCTATCAGTAACTTTGTAGAGGATGGTGCATCTTTCATCTTTCTGAGGGCCACTGTGCTGGGGGCTGGAGGGGAAAGAGGATCATGAGCAGGAAGGTTAGCACTCCTTCTTGTTCTTCATGTTGTACAACACAGACACAGATGGCTGGTGCAGATGCAGACCTCTGCTGGTAATTTATTCATGCTTGTTTGGGGGTGCATTCTTTTCTGCTTCCAGGGTCCCTGAGCTAGAGGAGAGGACTGTCTTTGAATTTGCTGCTGTGAATAACAATTTCTGCTCTAGGCAGTGCTTAGAGGGGACTGGAAACTATGATGCAATAGGTACCCAGTAAGCCCACATCTGTGCAGTGCCACAATAAGACAATTCAGAACAGTGTTAGACTGGATTTTATATGTAAGAAAATGTTAGATAATCATTTCATGATTCTGATTAGCCTAGTGTTAATGAAGAGACAAAGTGGCAGAAGATGACACTATTACTTGATGAAAAATAAGGCATGGTTTGTCATCTGCTGTGTTACTTGCAATTTATCTCTTTTTGATCTGAAAGAGAAACAAGAACATCCAAGAAGATCTCTGAGGTTTAGCCACAGTAGCAGATGGGGTTGCATCTGCAAAGGAGATTGTTTTGTCTGCTTTGAATTGAAATTAGAAGCTGTTGCAATGACAATTCATTTAATATGAAGAATTAGGAAACAAAGTACAATTACTTTGTGGTTTTTTACTTTTAATAGTAACCATTTAAAGAGTAGTAATTATAGCATATTATTCATTGAAGTCTGGAATGTCTACATTGCATGGCAATTTCAGTTTAGGAGAACCACATAAAGCAACTGACAAATTGTCAAGTTTTTCTTGAGTGCCTTGTTAGTGTTTTATTTTGAACTTCTATAAATTCAATCATTTTATTGGGCTTGCATGGCAAGGTTTTGGTAATAGGGGGGCTATAGAGGTAGATTTTGTGAGAAACTGCCAGAAGCTTCTCCCAGGTGCCACAGAACCAATGCCAGCCAGCTCCAATACAGACCTACCACTGGCCAAGGCTGAGCCCAGCAGTGATGGTGGTGGCATTGCTGGGATAACAGTTAAAAAAGGGGCAAAAACCCCTGCAACTGCAAGTGGAGAGGGGAGTGAGAATATGTGAGAGGAGCAGCTATGCAGACACCAAATTGCACGAGGAAGGAGGTGTGAGGAGGTGCTCCAGGTGCCAGAGCTGAGATTCCCTTGCAGTCTGTGATGAAGGCCATGGTGAGGCATCTGTGCCCCTGCAGCCCATGGAAGTCTGTAATGGAGCAGAGATCCACCTGCAGCCCAAGGAGGGCTCCACACTAGAGTAGTGTTCTCTTTTTGCTTATGAAAACAGCTCATTTTTTTCTTGGTCATTTAGCTTTCTATTCTAAGACTATACTGCTGTATGCTGTCTGCATAGCTACTCATTTTCTAAGCTAGTCTTCCTAGTATTACTTTATCATTAATTATCATATACTGCACTGTTTCAGAATAAATATTATGCTTAATCTAATACTCTTTATTTCTGAGGCCTAGTAAAATCTGCAAGGATTATTTGAAGTGTAAAAAGAACTATTTTAATCTTTGGTTACTGATTTTAGTGTATCCCCATGACTGTCCTTTAACACTTGAACAGTTTACAGTACTATTTGGGATTTTCAAGTCAGTTCTCCTGTTCTGATACCATCACCATATTCCAAAGAGACAGGCAGAGAATGAAAGAGGAAACATACTTGCCTTTGCAAAGCATTAAAATCCTACAAATCTGCACTATTGCACTGGGCTGCTTTGTCACAGGGTTTCCTTGCACATTAGCAGGACCCTGGCTCTGCACAGCATGTGTCTCTTGGTCTTCTGCAGCAAAAACATGTGGAGTGGTGGCATAACTGGCAACATAACTTGGACTGTTTACCAACACACTGATTTGGGTTTAAAAGATTAAACTCCAGCTCCATGAGGCAGCCAGAAGGACACAAAGATAGCAGGTACCTGAAGTAGGTTTGGCTAGCTTTTATTGGACTGGCCTTTAGTGCTGCTCGATGCCTGAGCTCCCATTCACAGATGATACAGCTTCTTCTTTTCTGGCAGAAGTTTATTACTAAGTTTGTGGTGGTTTTCCCTTTCAGTAGCTCAAGAGAAATTGAGTGCCCCCTCAGAGCAGCTGGAACATGTGGCTTTGTGAGTGTTATCTCTTTGGATCCAGCCACCCATGTCCTCTCAGGAACAGGAGAGGTTTTTCCAAAACAAGAGGGAGTAGGGACAGCAACACCACTGAGACACTCCTGCCTGCACATTGGTAAGGCATCATCTTCAGGGAAGCATTACACCAAAGGTTGTATCAAGTGTTAGGCTTTATTTCATCTCTGAGCAAATAACCTATTGCCTTCCACTACCCACCTGTAAACATCATTTATTTGCTTTGATTTTTAACCAGACTTGGCAAATCAAGCAAGGGATGCAAAAAACATATTGCTTTAAGAAGTTCAAGAGCAATCTTCAGTTGTGCAATTCTTTCAGATACAAACCTTGATTAAGCGTTGCCCTTCAGTTGTCCTGCAATAGAAATTTTATTGCTTGCTTACACATGTTTTTGTGTGGGCACATGAGCACATTGATGGTGATAGATACATTGCATCACTGCAAAAAGTGGTGAAATTTTACCCTGAGGTCTGCTTTCCTCACAAAATAGATGAGTGTATGAAAGGCTGCCCTGACAACTGCAACTGTTATTGGTGAAACTGAGGAGCACAGAACAGACTGGGCCAGTCTGACACTAAAGTTATTAATATATTTCAATCACAAACAGGATATAAAAACTGTGGTAGGTGCTCCGGATTTCCTGCCTGCTGGAAGAATTCAAGTTTATACAAGTCATTTGTATACTACCTTCACTCCCCCAGAAGATAGTATAGTGCTGATGCTCAACTATAATAGTTGAAACAGCAGGTGCTACAGTTTTTTCGACTGAACAGTGACCTAGTAGCAGTAGAGGAACCCAAAGGAGCAGCCACTGCTTCTGTTTATCTTTGCTCTATCTGCAAGTGTAGAACATTGTGGCTACATACTTTGTTTTACGTAACTAAGAATGTATCACTAGACAAATTTACCTTGTGACTTTTAATAACTGCTTGGAGCGCATCTCATCCAGTTCACACATGCATCTAGGTCATTCTAATACAATCTTGTTTTTATACTACCCACGATCTCAGCTGGGATAATGAAATTGCTGGTACAAAAGCCTTGGTCAATCTCCACAAGTTAGAGCAGGGATTACTGACAGAAAAAAAAAAAAAATAGTATTCAAACAAGATACCACAAATCATATTTTATTAGTAGGAGATTTGGGGGGAAAGATGTATCAATCTGACTAGAAGTATCTCTATTAAAAATAGCTACAGATATTATACCAAATAGCAAGTATGCATGTTTTGTCCCTCTGGAATGGGCAGAACAGTGTTCATTTTTGCATTACATATTTGCAAGAAAAATGTTTCAGTATTAGATATTTTCCAACAGAAAAATCTGTCAGAGCTGCTGAAAAGGGAAGGATCACAAGTGAAGTATGACAATAAGTGGAATATTGTTTAAACAAAAGTCAATTCTAGCATTTGACCAAATGGATCATTTGTTGCCACCAATGTACCTGGGTCTTGAAATGTAGGAATCATAGAATCATTTAGGTTAGAAAAGACCTCCAAGTTCATTGAGTCCAACCTTTAACCCAGCACTACCAAGTCTGCCACTAAACCATTTCCCTCCATGCCGCAACTACATGTTTTTTAAATACCTCCAAGGATGATGACTCCACCACTTCCCCAGGCAGCCTGTTCCAGGGCTTGACAGCCCTTTCAGTGAAGAAATTTTCCATAATAGCCAATCTGAACCTCCCCTGGCCCAGCATAAGGCCATTTCCTCTCATTCTATCACTTGTCACCTGGGAGAAGAGATGAAGTCCCACAAACCTTCTGGCTTGGGTTTGGTTTTTTTTGTTTGTTTGTTTGTTTGTTTGGTTGGTTGGTTGGTTGGTTTTTGTTAATCCAATTAACTAAAATTGCTAAACATGCTGACATTCACAGCCCTCAAAACTTAGCTTTTCCTTTTCTGTAACAAGAGAACATGGATAAGCTGTCAGACCATTACACTTCAGATCCCATCCCCCTGTAGGCAAACCATAAATTAACATTATGTGGGCAAACCAACTGAACTTTTAGGCAAGATAAATATTTATTAGTATAGTAGCAGAGAAAAATCAAGGCATCTGTTCAAGTTTTCTGGAAACTATGATAAAAGACTACTGGCTAGAGAGCTACAGCTCTTGAATAGAGAGATGTAATAAACACTGATCTTTCTTTCACTGTTTAGTATTAAAAGAACATTTGCCTTTTCACAGGAGGCAAAGCAAAAAGAAGAAGTGTTAAATTAGAGTCTAAACTGCTGCAGAAAGATGATTTTTACTGGCAGGTTGTCTCACTAGTAATTTTTAAACAAATATCCCTGAAGATATAAAATATTTTGGTGGGTTAACTCTGACCAAATGCCAGGTGTCCACCAAAGCCACTTTGTTATTCCTCTCCACAATTGGACAGGGGGAAGAAAACAAAGCCTAAGCTTCATGGGTTGAGATAAGGACCAGAAGAGATCACTCATCAAATAAGGCCACAGACAAACCAGACTCAAATTGAGGATATTAACTGAATTTATTACTAACAAAATCAGAGCAGGATAATGAAAAGTAAAATGCATCTTAAAATCATCTCCCCTCTACCTTTCTCTTCTTCCCAAGTTCTACCTCCTCCCCCAGGGAGGTGCAGAGACAGGGAATGGGGGCTGTGGTCAGTTCATCACTGGTGGTTTCTCCTGCTGTTGAAGGAAAAGAGGCCTTCCCCTGCTCCAACGTGGGGTCCTTCCCATGGAAGACAGTTCTCCATGAACTGCTCTAATGTGGATTGCTCTTCCACAGGGTGCAGCTGTTCAGGCACAGCCTGCTCCAGTATGGGTCCACCACAGGGCCACATGTCCCACCATGAAACCTGCCTGGTCTGGTTTGAAGGACAGGTGTTTACAATTAAGGCAGAGGCTTCTTTTTGAAATGGAGAATGTAAACCCCCTTTCTCCAAATTATTATTATAATTTTGAAATTAAGGGGCTTTCAGGCAAAGATATGGGAATTAGGAATAACAGTTCTTTACCAGGAAAATTAAAATAGAATTGCAGTATTACAAAGAACAATCCCAACCCTGAGACAGTCAGAATACAGCCTGACACCCTGTCAGTCAGGGTGTTGGTAGCAGTCCCATTAAATGGTGGCTAGTCCTCCTGCAGTGGCAGATGTGGTTCAGCTGAAGCAGTGCTCCTGTAGAAGGTGCAGTTTTCCTTTGTAGGGCCAGAGATGATGTGGAAAAAGGTTCAGTTTTCCTCTGGAATCCAGTGGAAAGACAGGATCTTGTTGTCTAAAATCTCAGCTTTTATCTAGGTAGGAAAGGCTTGGCTCCTCCCCCTGTCTGGAGCATCTCCCAATGGGATGATGTGATTTTATCAGTCATACAGTGGGACTGAATGGGCTATCAGTAAATGATATCTTCCTGGATGGCCCATTAGCAGATGGGTATGTGCCACAAAGATAAGGGTCACTGCCCCACCCGGTTTTAACAGAAGGTGATAGAATACACATTTCTAACCACATCAACCCAACACAGTGATCCTATTGAACTTTTATTGTCCAATAACAATTTAGCATTTTAGCATTGAGGAGTAAATCAAACTCTTCACCATCCTCTCTCTCCAGTGAGCATCATGACTGTTCATCAAAACAAATCTTACTGCAATATCCTACTGGAAAACTCAGCATCTGGCAAAATTGTGTTACTAATTTGTTTTGAAGAACATAACCCAACACAAAAGTGCAAACAGAGCAAATGACACTTGACAAAAGTTTGAATTCCATTTATTTTCAAATTATAGCAGTAGTGGAGTTTTGAGGAAAGTTCTTTTAGTTAGTATTCATTTGTTTTTGTTTTTTTAAATTAAATTATTGGTATTTGGTTGTTCACTTCTGGGTGTTTTTTGGAGTTTTAGGGTGTGGGGGTTTTTTTGGTGTTTTTTTTTGTTTGTTTGTTTTGTTTTTGTTTTTTTTGGGGGGTTTTTTTGTGGGTTTTTTTTTTTTGTTTGTTTGTTTTTTTGTTTTTTTGTTTTTTTGTTTTTTTTTTTTTGTTTTTTTTTTTTTGTTTTAAGATTTCCCTTGAGTTATTTTGGGTTTTTTAGTGTCAGCAATTGTAAAGGATTCTTTATCATTACAATCATGCAGAAGACACAGATAACTTGAAAACCTGTATGCTTGGGATCCCATCATGTTCTTGAAACCAATCTGGAGTCCTTCATGAGCAAGAGGTTGGGCTATGAGAACTGACACAAGGCTGCAGAATTTTAGAATACAAAATCATCTACAACATTAGCAAAAGAAGAAGGAAGACACTTGGTTTTTTTAAAAGCAGCATAGGAAAAAAAAAATTTTTACATCAAGGTTTTTTTATAAATTAAGTTAGAAAACATTACACAATTGTTAACAATGCTAGATTGGCCTAAGCATCCTAGGTAGATTTTCCAAACCAGTTTAGAGTGAGAAGACACCTATTGCATATTGAGATAGCTATCAATTTTAAGAGGTAGATGACATTATTAATCTATTAGCTGTACAACTTTATGTAAATATAATTAAATATTTTTCTATGCAGTGTCCCTATATTTGTAAGGGTGCAAAGAGAAGGAAAAACACTGCCTCTCATCTAAGAGCAACTGTATTCATCTAATTCCTTGGTCTACACCACCAGCTCTTGACAATAGGGGGAATTGAAAGGAGTAGCAAGGAAAGGAAGAAAAAAAAAAAAAAAAAAAAAAAAAAAAAAAAAAAAAAAAAAATCAACCCTATTTGTGTATGTAGGCAGAACACCCCACCCAGACTGCAGTGAGGCTGGCTGAGCTCACAGCACAATCCTCAGGACAGCTTGGCTGCATTGAGTGGAAACAGCAGAAGCCCTCACAGGCAGAAAAAGTAGTATCAGAAGTCGTGCACAGTACTTCCCATGATGCCAATTCAGACTCATTGCCTAATGTATTTATGAAGGTGCTTCACTGCTGGAAAAGCATTTCTGTTCCTATTCACCCTGTCCATCAGATTCCTGGGTTACCATTAAGAGGAAAAAGCAGTAAGTAATAGCAGCACTGATGGAAAGGCTTTGTTACAGTGATGATCTGAGTCTGTTGCTAACCTGCCAGCATCTGCAAAATGTTGGCTGTTAGTAAAAGCATCCATCTCAAAGTGTTAAAAGCACAGCTCAGTACAAAAATGGGATGACAATTTTTCTGTCCTTTGGATAGTCTTCAAATTTCTCAAGGTACCATCTGAAAAACAAAGAAAAATCTGATGAGTATTGAGTCTTCAAAACACTATTGAGGAAATGGAGTAATTGTGCAATGTGTTTAACTTAATCCATACACATTGTCTAAAAAAAAAATGCATTTAGAACCTACTCTGGATAGAAAAATGGCATTTACTGTGATCACCCTAATGACATCTGATCATCAAATGAAACAAAACTAAGTTATAGCTGCCATCAATGGGAAATCAAACCAACAGATGTGATGAGATGTCAGGGAGGGAATAACCCATTCTTGAATTTTAGAATTGCAGGGAGAAAAAAAAAAAATCAAGAACATGTAATCGCATAATGATTTGACATGGAGGCAAGGGATACTTCACATATGGGAATGACAGTCCCCTTCTGCACAGAAACATCTTTGGCTGCAGTTAGAGTTTGGGTAATCAAACTAAACATGACAAATGTTGCACTTGCCTTATTGTTAACACCCCTTAAAGACCATCACTATTTACAAATCCAGACAATTAAAAAAAGTTTAAAAAGCAGAACACTATCAGGTATTATTTTGTTTTCACCTTCCATAACAGCCATGTTTACTCCCATTTTTGAATATTTATTCTTCTGCTTCTCTGAAACAAAAGAGCTAAGTTCACCTGGGGTCCTTGAAGGTACAGATATTCATAATATCAATAGCTAACTGCAAGATCAAAACTGCAATAAAGAGAACAAAACATGCAATGCATAATAACCTGCATCCAGGAAATACAATTATTACCCTATTTATCCATTTCAGTAACTTATTCAAATAAACAAAGTTTTTCAAATAAACAAACTACACTGACATTTTTCTTCACTTACATGGATTTGCTATTTTTAGTTTCTTAGGTTTTTCCCTGTACCGCTCTTCCATTTTCATGCATTTTTCCTTTAGTGTGAAAAACTTCCTTAAATAGCATTTAGCTTTTCTTGATGTTCTGAGAGCGCCGTCAAGGCTTAAGATTGATGGAAACCAACCATGGAATTTGAGCCTGAAGAATGTAATATACAAGGAGAGGCAGGAGAACTTGTCCTTGCTTCATATGGCAAGGAGGAGACACTCAGAACTCAATTGGATGAGCCCTGGGCAACTGAGCAGAGCCCTGTGGTTTGCCCTGGCTGGAGCAGCCACACCAGTTGACTGGACAACCTTCAAATGCTCCTCCCAACTCAAGACACTTTGCAACTCTGCTCACTAATAGCAGCTGATAAAACAGGAAGAGATAGTCATAGGTAACAGGTTTGGAAGGCTCAGGTTGGGGAGTGGAAGAAACTTGTTCACTGGGAAGGTAATATGGACCCGGAACATGCTACAAACATGGGGCAGGAAAACCTCTATTTCTGGAGGTTTTCAGGACTCCACTAGACATAGACATAGCAGCCCTCATAGATGGTCAGTATTTCTTTTTCAACCCGTTTCCTCCTTAAATTCCTGTTTATTTCCTCTTATGACACTACGTTTCAACATGAGAACCAAAGAAGAAAGCTGAAAATAACCAAAATAAAATTAACGTGTTCAAATTCTTTTAAACATGCTATTCCTTAATGAGAATCCTTTCAGGAAACAAGTCTCTTCAAACTATGGTCCTTGTTCACAAGAAAGTCACATTATAAATACAGTACATGAGCAGTCAGAATGCTTAGATCAGAGTCTTAAACATTATTTACCAGAACTGTTTTCATAATGTCCATATAATTGATTATAGATAATATGATACATACACAACTATAAAATGTGTCTGTTAAAGACAACTTGAGTGATTTTCAAAATTTTAATATTACAGAAACAAGTGAGAAGGGAAAGTACAGTATTTGATTAATTAAGACAATATTGCGAAACTTGTCTATAATCTTTACAGATCCAGGATGAACTACCTTCATTTAAACATTATTTGAACCACCTTATTGTACTGTGTTTATGCTCTGTACTATTCTGCTGAAATCCTCCAGTACTTAATCTTCTCAGAGAATTCTCTATCATATTCTGCCCTACAGCAGCAGTCTCTTTCACAAGACTTGCTCTGCAACATCCCTATAGCATGAGGCATAATCTATGAAATGGAAATGCAGTGTGGCATAGAGACAACAGAAATGACAAGGCAGAAAACACTTACTTGTGGTGTTGTCTTGCCCTTGAACCCAGGATGAAGAGACTACACAACGCAAATGCAAGGCTTTCAATGGTGCAGCAGGCAAGAGCAAACCCAAACCATTCCAGGATCTCTCCAAAAAAGTTGGCTCCACTGACATACTCAAACATTCCTCCTGAAAGCAGGACAGAGTTACTTCAAAATACCTTAATCAAGATGTACCACATTACCTTTTCTGTACAGAAATAGCAGCTATATGACCAATGTCTCTATTCAGTCTTTAAGGGCAGTGGAGACAACGTTTTTCACTGTACTTTGAAGGATCACTTCAGACCTCATTCTAAGACATTATTCTAAGCTTTTCTAGCTCCACTTTTCCTCTTTAAATAAAGAAAAGCAGATTCACCAGCATCAGAAGCAAGTGCATGTCTTTGCAAATAATTACCTAATGGCATGATCTTTGATCGTACACTAAACCTTTTTTAAAATATGTAGAAATGGAAGACATACTCCCGTTGAGTCCCAGAGAATACTCATAGGTTTAGTTAGCCTACAATTTTTCATTTATTTAAGTAGTTTAGAAATTAAGTTAATTATGAACAATACTGTTATTAGGAAGTTCCAAATTTATTCTCTAGCTTACAAAGTTGTTGCACTTTTGTTCCCATTCCTCATCAGATCTGCTGTTTCAACCCTTAAACTCAGTGAAAATTTGGCAGTCTGTGTTAAATCTATTGTATCGACAATTATGCATAAATTGGTACTCAGTGGCTGGGAATTTTATAAATGGAATTATGGTGAAATTCTTAAAAGTGGGTCCAGAAATTGATAACATCTCAGTATATGCTTTACCAGTGGGATTAAACAAACAAGTATATGGCAAATGTAATAAAGGACGTTTTGACCTTGCTCCAATTGCACAACTTTTGTGAGAAGTTAAATTCTAGCACTTAAACTGGATGAACAACATCAAAAAGTCCAGCTCTTCCTGATCTTACAGCAAATAACATATTTCCTTTTGAACCTTTTTGTACACTGAACAGAGTACAGTATGTTCATATGAACTTTTCATGTGAGCACTTCACTTTACATCTATTAAAATTATAATTATTTTCACCTTCTTGGTGAAAAATAACAGTCTACCTTACATATCTTCATTATTACAGTTTTATTTAAAAAATTAACAATCAAGAAAAAGCAACAACTAAGAGAAAAAATGTCATGAGACAACAGAATTCAGAAGTAGTATTATCTTTCTGCTCTCAGTGAGTGTAATGCACCTGGAAGTTTCCAAAAGTGCCAATAAACCTTAACCCTTCAATATAAGAAAGCCTTTCATATTCTCCATTTTCCCATGAAGGCCAGAATTTATAATGCCAAACTCATTTGGATTTCTGTCCTCTTTGCCCTGGGTCTCCCTTTCCAAAAGTGTTGCTGCTCTCTGATTACTCTAGGTACCTTTCTCTTCATATATGGGACATGAGATGGGTCACATGCTGAGTACTTTCTTCATTCCCCTCCTGCCCCCACACTTGAGTTGATAATTTAGGTCTTCTCCACCCACCTGCTGATTCTCTGAAGAGTTGGGCAATGCTGTTACACTTTTACCCCTAATTAAAAATATAGCAAATGTTGGTCAAGAAACCTAAAGATTTGCACAAGCCAAGTGATAAGAAACAGATTCCTTACAATACTTGGCTTAGGAAAAAAATGTTTCTTAAACTATAAAATCACTTTCTGTGGTAGAAAACAAAGTGCTATTTCCAGTTGCCTCATATCATAAATTACTATCTCCTCAAAAATACACCAATAGAAGGTCATTTTCACACAGAACCATTTAAGGTTGGAAGGGATCTCTTGAGATAATCAACCACCACTGTTGAAGCAGGATCAGCTAGAACTGACTGCCTAGGACTATGCCCAGTCTGGTTTTGAGTCTCCCTATGATGTCTGAGCAACCTGTTCTACAACTATGTGTTTGATCACCCTCAGAGGAGAAAAAAAAATTTAAAAAAATGATCAGATATAATTTTATGTGCTTGAATTTTGTGTCCACTGACTCTGGTCCTGTCACTAGGTACCACTATGGAAAGTCTGGTTCTTTCTTCTTCGTTCTCTCCCATCATGTAGATATAAACTTTGATAAGGTCTCCCTGAGCCTTCTCTTCTCCAGTTTGAACAGTCAAGCTCTCTCCACCTCTTCTTATATGAGAGATACTTGTTTTTGTTGTATTAATTTCTGCACCATTTTACTTACCTCTTGGTATCTTGTAACCAGTTTCTCCTGGTTTTCTCAGATTTCTGAGAATATGATCAGAATGAATGTTGATGGCCATGCCAATCAACCAGCCTAAAAAACCTGAAAAGAAATATTGAAAATACCATATTTAGTGCACTGTGTTTGTTCAGAAAACAACAGTCAGATATCACATTAGGCATATTGTCTCAACGCAGAAGTAATGCAAGCAGCATAAACAGTTCTGGTGGCATCCTGCACAGTCCCAGTCCCACACTGTGCTCTTCAGTCAGTGGTGCTCACAGTATCAACAGCTTCCTAGATGGGAAACAACACTATAAATATGAAGTTATAATATAATGTGTATATTTCTCTATACATCCACATAGATAAACAAATATGCCAAAATTTTACACACTGAAAGAAACAGCCATTTTTAATCGTCTCAGAGGGATACATCCTAGGCTCCACTCTTTTTTTACTATTTTACTGATAGCATATCAGAATTTCTCCAACGGATTTCTGTGCAATAAAAGGAATACAACTGTGAAGAAAATAACATACCATTTACTTGTGCCATTCAGCAAAATGGTTTAGCCATTTATTACAGCTCTTCACAGAAACTCAGATTCTTGTCACATTCTGCATCCTTATGTTGCCATGAGGATGGGATAAATCAAAAGGAACTTAGGATTGAAATTCATTTATCCCTTGGAAACATGTTACCTATGCTATCTTCCCTTGAAGGCAGTAGTCCCTGGTGATAAGGAACAGATAAGGTCTGTGTTTTGAGGTTAGCCAGTGTCTTATCAGATTCTGTGATTAGTTTTCCCAACAAGACACAATCATCTGGAGCATCTAGACCTATTAATATTAGGAGAGATACTGGTAACCCACATCCCTTGCCTACAAGATTACATCCAGAGATGGACAATGCTCTTCAGGTCTGATGTGTGAAGAGAGCAGAGGTTACACGTGTGCTTAACTGCCTGATTGCCAGATAAAAAGCTTCATGCAACAGTTGAGGTGCTGATGTTCTGTAACCTGCACCTTGTGAGCTACAGGTGCTGTTCTGCTTTGCAGAGCTGCTACTAAAACAGTTTAGATTCCCAAAAAAATTAGCCATCAACATTCGAAGGAAGTAGTTGAATAGGGTCTCAAAGGAGTAAGAAGAGACATGGCATACTGCAAGGAGTTTGGAGAAGCTAAAGCAAGCAAAGGAAGAAAGGAGTTTACAACTAAAAGTGCAGATAGATTAGGAAAGGACACAAGGGTGAAAAACAGAGGTGTTGGTGTCCTGTTTGTAGCAGTCACCACTTCAGGGTATCACCAGCTTTCTTGGTAAATTCACAAGCTCTTTATTGGCATATAGGTGTTAAGGCTCATACTGAAAGTTTATGACCTTGCTCTTGATCTGCAAGTTCATGATTCTGCATTTGAAGCAGAACATTGCCATTTCCTCTGAAAACAGACAGGTTCACTGCTCTGAACTAAACCAACACACAGTCTAGAGAAACCATGAGGAAATATTCCTGCTCCAAATCAATTGCTGGTGTAAATATAAATTACTGTGCTCCTCAAGACAGACAAACTAAATAAGAGTCCACAGTCAGAGAACACATCAGTTGTTTGAAACTTCTCACCACAATAATTAATCAGTCTGACTTCCCCAGTTTTTGTTTTCACTGCAAGTTTATTTCATTTCAGCTTCCAGATATTGAACTTTGGTTTGCTGCTACTTGTAGACACTCTCTCATTTATTTTCCACATGTGACTTCATCCAGCTTAAGAAATACCATATTAACTACCAGGAAATATGCTTTCATGCTATTGTTATTTTCTAATATTCAAGTAATTTTTTTTCTAGTAATTCTAAACAGAAGCTTAAAGACACTATCAGATATTTCTGAAGTACTACTACATAATAGTCAGGGAGTACCCAGTGCACAACACTTCATTTTGGCATTTGCTTTGGCCAAAGCCATAAGCATAAACTGCAGGTATTTGGAGGTGCCCAGCTGGGATGAATACCAAATAGCAATTATAAATTGCTAAGATCCAATTATGTTGATATGCATTACCAAAAAAAAAAAAAAAAATCCAAAAAAATATTCTAATTACAGGAATTTAAAGAAAAAACCACAGTCTTCAGTTTAGCTGTTTAACAGGCATGCCAAACTTTATCTCAAGATTCGTTGGAATTACAGTCTCAAAAAATCAGAAATGGTCACACTATTAAAGTGGTTGATACATATACCAGGAATCATCACTTTCTTTGTTTTCAGGATAACTTTTTAAAGCACTATACTAACTAACAATAGTCACCAGAGCAGCACTTCATTTATGTTTAATGGTACTAGAAATATATATATAAGCATATATTTCAAACTGGTATTTTTGGGGAAAAAAAGCAAGCAAACAAAACCACAAATACAAAGCCAACTAATTCATACACAGAAGCATTCATAACTGAAGACAGATGAACCTAATTATTGGCATTCATAACTCAAGGCAGATGAACCTAACTATTGGCATTCATGCTTTTGCATCTTTCAGAAATCTTTGAAACTTAAAAAAAAAAAAAGAGAAAAAAAAAAAAAGCACCCAAAAGAACCCAAGGAAACTTGAACAACAAGTCTTATTAACTTGATTTTTTTAAAAGATACTTGAGTAAGAAGGAACTGATTTATGACTCCTTAATCATGATTCATTCACAGCACTGTATTGAGACATCTTTCAACTAATGTACTGAAAACAAAAGCCTGCCTAGCTTCAGTCTTCAACAGTTTTGATCAACAAATCTTTTAATCTTTTTTTTTCTGGATTCTGACTTAAGGAGAGTGGAAATTTGAAATGGTCATGAAAATTTCAAATATATTCTAGTGCCCTCTGAAGTCATTCCCTTGTACCTCAGTTTCTCTATTTTTAGTGCACAAACAGAACTGCCTCCTAATCTTGGCAAGAAAATCTACTTAGATTGAAATTGCTTCAACCTTGTATTCATGACAGCATTTAGCACAGTTGTCCTCTATTATCATCCACAATAACACTGGAATAAAGACAAAAAATTGGTTTTCTTCATTGTTAAAGGCTTGAGAAATATAGGAGAAACACTAACTTTCTCTGGCTACAGAGTAACAAAGAAAAAAAGAGTACTGACTCAGATCAAGGATCTGCACAGTCCAGTACTCTGCCTTTGACTGATGAGGCAAAATATTCTGGTTTATCTTCAGATGAAAATGATCTTTCTGTAAAGATTTCTTTAGGTAATTATTCTATCATTTTGACAGTAGGCTAAATTAGATCCCTAGGAAACAAAAAAAAAAAAACAAAATACTTCCTTGCTAAATACCTTAGTCTTTAAATCATATCCATGGCTTCAGGTATAAATGTAACCTCACTTCCCAACTGGGAGTGAATGATCAAACCCTCCACCCCTTCCTTGTGGGGCCAGTTTTGTCATTTGACAATTACAGGGGCAGCTGGATTGGTGCCTGTGTGTGTATTCAGCATAGATACCCCGACTCCAAGGACTTGTAGTATTTGCCATGGTATGTCGGTAGTTAGCAGCTATCCTTGCTAGATTTTTTACTTCATGGATTTGTTTACTTTAGTTTAATCCACATGTTACACAGAAAATCTTTGCTTCTTCTAAACCTGCATGCTGCTGGTGCCATGCAGGGCTTAAAGTTTCTATGTGAAAAAAAAAAAAAAAAAATATACATGACCTGGATTTGCTCAGCTGTTAAAGAGTAAAGATGACAACCAGATCATCTAGCACTGCAGAAAGAAGTGTCAGTTCACAAACCTAAAGTAAAAAAGGTTAAAAGGCCTTCAGCTACACCAATGAGAAAATTATGAGAAGACTTATGGTACTGAAGACACTATAAAATCACAATAAAAAATTAAGAGCTATGAAGAGAGAGGAAAATTACACCTGATGTTCTCATAACGTGATTTAACTCACCTGTAATGAAGCGTAAATCACCCAGCCAGCCTGGAGGGTAAGCTGCATAGGCGGTTAAGCTTCGGCCCTGCAAGTATCCATTGAAAACACAGAACAGAAGTGCTAACACAAAAGTGAAAAACGGTGTTGGTTTTCCTGCACGGATCAGAAGAGGAAAGATGAGTGCCCTATAGCAAACAAAGAAAAGAAAATTTATTGTATTAGGCACAAAAAAATATAGTTTTGAAGTCCAAACACTGTCCACACTACCGTACTTTTCAAATTCTCAGCACTAGCCCTTGTTCCTGCACTAGTTTTAGTTTTAAAACTTTTTTTTTTTTCCTAATTGGAATTACAAGATCAGTCCTCTCTCCCATATGGCAGAAATTTTGAACTATTTATCTAAAGCATTTACTTTGGTGACAGGAGTAAAGACAACTGATATTTAGCATAGTCCATTTTTGTTCTTAAATCCTCAGTTGTACCATCAAGCTTTCTGAGATGAGCTAGGACTCAAGATCCCTCCACCAAATTCTCCCAGCACTTCCAGGGGGAAAGTCAATCCCCCTGAAATTAACTTCATTGACCTCAGTTTCCTCCCTACCCTGCAAGCCAAAACAATAATTGCTTCACCTCGACAATTTTGGTCTACTCTATGACACCTCTAAAGATCTGACAAACCCACAATTGCCATCCCATTTGGGAAAGGAATCTTGATTGCTTTTCCTGGGGGATTATGCAAGTAAACAAACTAGCTCCAAACAAGAACAGCAGGTGAATGTTCTTGTGCTCTTTCTTGTGGAACTAGCCAACTCCCAATTGTCTATTGATTTAACTATGATCTATAATGATACAGAAGCAGGATCACTGATGCCTGAGCATTCTTCACGTGTTTTCCATCTACCCAAGGATGACTGCTTCAAAAGAACCTTTCCAAAGGTTATTTTCAACCACCGTAACAGCTTTCAAGAAAGAGCAATAAATTCATTACAGGATTATTTAAGGCATGCCACGCTACAACAAACAGAATTAGATAACAGAAGTCTCTTCCAGTCTACGTTCACCTACAGAAGAGTCCCTCAGGTTTGGCAATAGCAACTGGTAACTGGAAGAAATTGCAGCGCAGCTCAGCTTTTTGTACAAACCATTGCCTCTCATTCCTAGCTATTCCCAGACATCAAGGACGAGTTAAGATCCCATGTAAAAGCTAATACCTTTACACTTAATAGAAAAAGGGGGAGCAAAGACACAATTGCAGGTTTTCAAAGGCAGCCTCCAGGCCAGCTATATGTCATATACCTCCCAACCACAAGGCTGCAGAACATACTTGGTCAAAAGCAAGAGCTTTTCTCAATAAGCACCAGAAAATAACATAATAGCAACACAAGTGGCTTAAAATACCCCTGACAAATCTATCTCTCCTGTCCTAGTGGCAAATTTCCTTGTGGAGCATGACCAGTAGCTACTATCCATAAGTTGAAGATTGCTCCTGGGCTTTGGCTAAGCAGCTTTTTCCAAGTATTTTTACAAAGTGCCTGAATACTGTTGACTACCTGGCAATAAAGGGCACTCAGCTTCAGCTTGCCAGTATTTAATGAACCATTGAATATGCTGAGCAGAAGGAAACACACAAGGCTCATCCAGTCCAACTCCTGCAATGTTGAAAGACAATGTTGAACAATATAATTGGAAAATAGCTATTGTTTCACAACATCAAGATCGCATCAGTACGCGGTGCTGAACTTTCCTTATACCACTGTGACCTTAAGACAGCCTAGTCAACCCGTTTCTGGAGCGGGCACAGCACGAGGCACAGCAGCAGCGCAGGGCTCCGTCTGCACGGCGGAGCATCGCAGCGCGCACACGGCTATTTACCGCAACAACACACAACACAGCTCGACGCGGCGAAGCAGAGACGGCAGCGACCGCCGCATTAAGTAGCAAACGCGAACTAGCAGAACCTCAAGCCCTCCGGTCGGGAAGCAGCCGCGGGAATGCCTGCGCACTCCGGTCCCTCCTCCTGCCCGCAGCACGGCGGGGAGCCCCGCCATCCGCCCCAGCCCCGCCGGGCAGCGCCGCCCGCCCGACCCCGCACCTGTGCGCGTAGTGCAGCACGAAGCAACCCAGCAGGACGCGGTTGGGCCGGGCGGCCGCCACCGCCCCGCCACAGGCGGCCAGCCCGAGCGGGACGAGGAGGGAGGGCAGCTCCTGCAGCGCCCAGGCGGGCCGGGCGGGCAGCAGCCAGCCGAAGCGCCGCGAGGAGTACCGGCCGTAGGGCATGGGGATAAAGCGCAGCAGCAGGGCGGAGACGGCGCCCAGCGCCATCAGCCCGTAGGAGAGCAGCTCCAGCAGCCGCCGCTCCTCGGGGCCTTCGGCCCGGCGCCACAGCGCGCACACGCCACCATCGCCGGCGAACCCCATCGCGCTCCGCCGCCTCGGTTCATCTGGCAGCGCCAGTGGCGGCCGGGGGCGTGCCCGCCGCCGCCCCGCCCGTGCCCGCCCCGGCCCGCCCGTTGTGGGTGGGGCCGCGCCGGGCCGGGCCGGGCGCTCGGGAAGTTCCGCCGGGAAGCGGCGGGAGAGGCGGGCCCGCGCGTGCGCGCCGGGAGCACGCGGCGGCCGCGCGGTCCCTCCGGCCGAGCGGGATCGGGAGCGGGATCGGGATCGGGATCGGGATCGGGATCGGGACCGGGACCGGGACCGGGACCGGGACCGGGACCGGGATCGGGAGCGGCCGGTCTCCCTCACGGCGGGGCTGGTGGCGCGGCTCGGCCGCCGCCTGGCCGCCATGGGCCGCAGGGCGCGGGACCGCCGGCGGCAGCAGCAGCAGCAGCGGCAGGAGAGGCCGGAGCGGAGCGGCGGCGGCGGGGACCAGGCGGTGAGAGCCGGGCCGGGGGAGGTGAAGCGGGGCGGGGAGCGCCGGGGCCGCCGGGCTGACGGCGGCGGCGCTTCTCTTCAGGGCTGGGCCGGCGGCTACCCCGAGATCGTGAAGGAGAACGAGCTGTTCGAGCGGTACTACCGGGAGCTGGGCATCGTGCCCGCCGGAGAGTGGGACGCGTTCATGGCGGCGCTGCGGGAGCCGCTGCCCGCCACGCTGCGCATCACCGGCTACCGCAGGTACGGGCCGGGCTCCCGCGGGGAGCGCCCCGGCACAGGGGAACTGCGCGGGCTGTAAGGCTCCTTCCAGCCTGAGCTAGCCCGCGATTCTGTGTCTCCATCCCGTGTCCCTCCGCGTGTCTCTCGCATGCAGCCACGCCAAAGAGATCCTCCACTGCTTGAAGGAAAAGTACTTCCGAGAGCTGCAGGACCTGGAGGTGGATGGCCAGAAAGTCGAGATGCCGCAGTCGCTGAGCTGGTGAGTGATCTGGAGGTGAGATAAGGCGTTCTGCATGTTCCCGGCAACCAGCCTGGCTCATCGGTCTCTTTCTTCTGCCTGTTCTTTTCCCGTCTCTTTTCCCACCAGGTACCCTGAAGAGTTAGCCTGGCACACTAACTTGAGTAGAAAAATCTTACGCAAGTCCCCACAGCTGGAAAAGTTTCATCAGTTTCTGGTTAGCGAGACAGAATGTGTAAGTTTTGGATAGATCTTGATTTTTTTCCTGGCATATCCTGTGCAATGAAAGATGGAGGCTTTATCTCTTCTCTCAGAAGTTGAGCAGCTCAGAAGAATCTGGATTTTGTTTTGTAGCTGGCTGTGATGCATCCAATGATAATAGTGCATAACTGCAGCTACAAATTTTACCTAAAATAATTGCAATTTTTTTTTTATGTTTGGGGATGTTAAAATTAGTGAAGTAATCAGTTGCTGTTAGAAACCAAATGTGTAAATGTGGTAAAAAATGTGTGCTTGTGCATGACAGCACTTAAGTGGTAGATGTTTGTCACTTGATACAAGCCAGTTTCTCCTCTCTTTTGAGCAGAAACTACAGAATTAATACAATTGGAATAAATACTCAATTAATAGAAATTACATTTGGGTGAAATACCGTGATTTTTTCTTGTTAAATTCGAACAGAATTTAATCCTAAGTTTATAATAGTGTATTTCTGACTGCTTTTTCATCTTACTACACAGCAATTTGAAAGTTTTATTGCAAAAGAAATGCATTCCTTCATGGAATAAAAGCAAACTTAATTTCTTTTTTCCTTTCAAGGGAAATATCAGCCGTCAGGAAGCTGTTAGTATGATCCCACCTCTGCTGCTTAATGTTAGCCCTCATCATAAGGTAAGTCCAGAATATAATGTGTACTGAAGTTTGTTCCCTGAAATTAGGTTAATTGAACTACAAATCACAAGAGTTCTGTCAAGGCTGATACATGGTTTTGTTTCGTGTTGGTACATTTAATGCTTTCTGCACATCAGCACTCAACTAATGTTCAGGTTACAAACACACTATCAGAGGAGCATCTGCTTTTTCAGCTGCATGTAATACTCTGCAAAAAACACTTCAATTTTAGGCAGTTGCATAGTCTTATTTTCAAAGTGTAAATATGTTTAGCTGCATCTCAGTTATGTATTCTTGTTACAGCCTGCTTTTCAAGTGACTTTTTAGCTTCCTCTCTCCATCACTCTGTGAACAGATGTAGTCTTCAAGATAATATTCCTACCTTTTAGATTTCACTCCACTAAGCCTTTTGAAGAAGCTGAGAAGTTCTACTCTATAAATAATCTGTTAGATGAAATATTTTGAGTGAGCTGAAACATGCTGTTGGTGGTTGCTAAACATTATAGGGTGCTAATTTTAACTGAAGGGTATGAGGAGTGCCCATGGTATTTTCTTATGGCACACCACAGGAATGAGGATATCTGGTAGCAAACAGCAAACTGTTCTAACTTTGTGATGTTTTCATACTCTGTGCTTATTTGCAGACCAAATCTGTCTGGTGGCTTTATGCTCTTAATCTGTTAAATTGATGAGCTACTTGCCTCGCTATCTCAAGCAGCCATGTTGTGTACTTCTGTCTTAAATTTTCAAGCTGTATCTTAAAATTTTATGTTTATCAGAATTATGACATGTGTTTTAAAAAGTAGTTTGCACACAGTTGTTTTTATATTAACATTACTTAGCATATATAACTTTTCACTTTTTTTTCTCCTACTTTCACCCCAACTCATTGTACGACAGCTGTGGCTATTTTATGTAGGCAAGGTCTTCTCATCTCTTAAGTAAATTTTAAGTAAATTTTTAATTAAATTTTATAGTACATTGAAAGTTTTAGTCCTGATGTGTGACAGGTGTATTTTGATTTTTGTCTGGAATTGAACAGGTGGTGAACACATTCATCTTAATGTAAAACACAGATTGTGGGGATATTTTTGCACACACCTTACTTTGTGTATGCTAAGCTAGCAGTGTAAAAGCTTTACATTGAATTTTTAATTTGGGTGAGTATTGCAGCATTTTCCAGAAATGCGTGTAAGATTTCATGATATTGACTAAGAATAGGTTCTTTATCCTCTCTTGTGCCAAAACAGCACATGTTTAATGATCTAATCATGCCCTGACCTGTCATTTTAGGACCTTTTATAGTCCTTATTGTCTTAGCTCAGGAGGTGCTTGTTAGGACCAGAATTTCAGGTTACTTTTTTTAACCAGCACGTTCTGTATGTCACATCTAACATGCTGATTCCATCTTCCACAAGGATAAAATTAATGATTATCAGACCTCCCTGTAGCTGTGTTCATTTTACCCATTTAGTTTTCCCCTCACCATCAGTTTGCTGGACAGTTTTAGAGTGTATTTAGCCTTGTATATCCTTCATTATCTTTTGCATTATCTGCAAAAGTAGAAAACAGTAGCATTGAATCTTTTAATTTAAACAGCAGTTCTGATGCTGTCTTGCAGGGTGTGTTTCATGATGTGTTAGTGCTGCTGCATGACAGGATTTATCACACATTCTCTGGAGCTCTCTTTGTGTTTCTCTGGGGGCTGTCTTCTGGTTTAGTCTTGTTAGTGCCAGGGGCTTATATGAGGATCTGACCAGATTGTTCTTGTCCTTTATCCTCTTGCACGATCTCAGCTGATTTTTACTGGAGCCAAAGGTCCAGGAGATAGACATATGTTTCTGAAAATCTGTAACTAGGCAAGAGGAAAGACTCTAAGCTTCTTTGCTTAAGAGAACGGTGTGAGATTCCAGTTGGTTTGCTGTGAAAGTGACTACCAATGACTCTATCACAAGCAGAATTAGTGATTAATTAGGAGGGAGAAATACACTGGAATTTAGGTATTGGTGTCTCTGCTGTTAGGTTCAGCTGCCTCAGGGCAGTTCAAACACTTCCCAAGTGCTTCTTCCAAAATAAAGAAGCAGGAGGCATATACTGTCCTGATTTTGTGCATTGAAATGTAAATGTGTGGGAAGGGAAAACAATTTTTATAAAGTCAATATGAACTACTGACTGATTAATTTACTAATAATTTAAAGAAAAGTACTACTTGCTTTTCATTGTAACTTTGTCTTTAATATGTGTGTATATATGTACAGTTGCAGATAAATTCAGCTGGAATTGTTTGTGAACTGATAAAAGGATCATATCCCCAAATCTGTATTCAGGTTCCTCTTTCAAATTTTATTTCAGCTGAAGTTTTTGTTCCCTACAAACTAAAGTCCTTTTTATATTTTCAACCTTCAAAGCTAAAGCATACAAAGAACGGGATTGTACTTTGTTTTTTTCAAGCTGGTGTTACAGAACAATCATAATTCTGCATATTCAAAAATACTTAATTTAAACAAGAGCCTAGTAAATTTCTCAAGTACTGAAAAAGTACAAGGCAGGACTTTTCAAAACTTTCTTATATTTGTAGATCCTAGATATGTGTGCTGCTCCTGGATCTAAGACTGCACAGCTCATTGAAATGTTGCATGCAGACATGAATGTTCCTTTTCCCAGTAAGTCTGGAAAACTAAAAACCTGTGGCTTGGAATTTCTGTTTTTTTTTTTTCTAATAGATCGTTCTTAATGTCACAGATGAGTAACTGCATTGAACTACGAGGGGTTGTTATGAGATTAAAAGTACCCACCTTTGATTTGAAACTGCATGGGCTTCCTTTGCTTGATAAAAACCCCAGACATGAATTATATGTATCATTACAGTGCAGAATACAGTACATGTGATTAGATCTTTATTTATCTATATAAATCAGGTTTACTTAGTACATGGTGGCCCATGTGCCTCTGTGCTTTTGTGGTATCCTACAAACACTGGATTAAGCTGCTTTAAATTTGAAGCAATTGATGATATTTATTATTTTTGTAAGCTTCAGTATCTTCATATTTTGTTAGATGCTAGCAGAAAATACTGCCCATTGACACTGTAGAGTTGTAGAGAGTGTGGATTCTTTCTGCGTTGTACTGAAAATTTGCTGAAGGGATTGTCATTGCTGACAGGGTTTTTTTCTGTTTTTGAGGTTTTCATTTGATAAGTTGAAGGGTCCTTGGCTGTGTCTTACTGCCACAGGATGGTAGCTGAAACTCTTGAGACTATGACACATCAGTTAACCTTCAACATACTTTAGGTTATTTTATGCTCAGTAAGGGCTCCCCTATTCATGAGCAGTCTTTTAAGTAAAAATCTAGTGAAAAATTTACAGAACTTTAGAAGATAAGGGAATAAACTTTGTAAAATTATTTATCTGTTGAATAGTAAAGCATTTTCCCGCTATTTTATGTTCCCAGATGGTTTTGTAATTGCCAATGATGTTGACAACAAGCGCTGCTATTTACTGGTTCATCAGGCTAAGAGATTAAACAGTCCATGCATCATGGTGGTAAATCACGATGCCTCCAGCATTCCTAATCTGCAGATAGATGTTGATGGAAGAAAAGAGGTCCTCTTCTATGACAGAATTTTATGTGATGTCCCCTGCAGGTACCTTGCATGTAAACTTGGATTTTACTGCTTTAAATGCAGTACTGAATTTTTTGTGTCACTGAATTGTGCCTTTTGAGTAGGTTAGTGAGTTAGGATTTATAGTAAATTGTGAATGCCTTTTAAGTGTGGGGGTACAGAATCAAGTTGAATTTTTTCATTCCAAGTGGTCCTTAAATTTGATCAGTTGAAGGGCTTCAAATTTTGACCTTGTGTTCAGGACTCTGAAACACAGACACAGTGAGGAAGCAAAACAGAACAGTGTGGGAGAACTAGTTACAAGGGAGAGGGGCTGGTGTTTTTGTGCTGCTATAAATGACTTGGACATGGAATGAGTTTTACACACAAATAATACAAATCTGTTTTACCTCTGCAGTGGAGATGGAACCATGAGGAAAAACATCGATGTGTGGAAGAAGTGGACAACACAAAACAGTTTGCAGCTCCATGGGTAAAAATGTTTATTGCACATCTGCAATTCTTTCATTTTTCTCTTCTTTTTCTGTATTTTTAACAACTGCGTGCATTTGCATGTTAATATATGACAAAGCAGAGACTAAGAAGAGTAATTTTTCTCTCAAATCAAGAGCTTAATGCTACTGAGAGGAAGTGTAGGGTTTCAGATGTGAGGAAGGAAACATGAATCTAAATTACCTGTATTGTTACAAATAGCCATGGAAATATTAATTGAATTGATTTAGACAGGCTAGCTAATAAAATGGAACAAATCACTTGGTTGGGGTTCTTAACATTTAGGCAGGTAAAATACTGTTGGAAAATACAGTAAGTTGTAAAATTATAGCCTAGTGCAGGCACATGGTAAAATGTAGTGATTGAAACAGATGAAAATACTCAGAACATTTTACTGTGTATTTTTAAAAAGCTGGGGATGAATTGGTTAGTGTGACTCAGCTGACCTATGACTTCTTGGCAACTCATTCATTATTACTGGTTTCATTTTAGTTGGAAGTATACAGGTAGGGCCTAAATTCATGGTCCAGCTCAGTGATACCTTTCTCAGAAGGCCGCTGCTAGTTAAGCTGTGTTGTCCATAATATTTTTAATAGTCAAATTACCCCTCAATTTAAGTGAATTTCTGGGAAGAGTCATGTTTTCAGGTGTTATTTCTCTAGTGTTGAGTACTTGATAATAAAACTGATGGGGCACTAGAAAGAACAAAATAGAGAATGTTATGTTCAAAGTTATGCTGTGTTAGTGTTAATGTTTGACCTAATTGCTGCTTTTATTTAATAGGTGTCATTGTGAGTGTGCCTGCAGTATAGACTGCACTAAGCTGATTTAGTGTAACACTGACTATAATTTGTGTACTGCTGACAGCTGTAGAACTCCCTGAGTGCTGGCTTAGTCCGTGGAGAGTTGTGTGTCTGCAGTAAAGCTTTTTCTGGGTTCCTGAATGATAGCTGACTAGACCAAGAGTGTTCTGTTAGATTGCAGTTGAGAATTGCAACCCGTGGTGTTGAACAGCTGGCAGAAGGCGGGAGAATGGTGTATTCCACATGTTCCTTGAATCCCATCGAAAATGAAGCTGTGATCGCATCTCTGCTGGAAAAGAGTCAAGGTGAGAATGTCAGCTTGAACAGGGTGGGGAACTCTTGTTTTTTTTTTTTTTTCCTCAGGCCAAAAAAGGATGTGTGTATGTTGGTATTAGTGATAAGCTTAATGTGGGTAATGCGCTGCTAGTTTGCAAAACTCTGGAATTTTTTTAACACTAGTAGGATTTCATTGATATTACTATTACTGTTAAATGGGTGTGAATCAGCTGCAAATACAAAACCTGAAGAGTTGTGTTAGTGATACAGAAGACACTTGTACAGATCAGTGGCATTCAGTCTCTGTTATCTGGCTTCCACTAACTACTTCCACTGGTTGGAGTCCATGTCTGATATCTGTAATTCCTTTGGAAAACTCCATGTGGAGCACTGCTGCTGTGCAGTATAGGAGTAAAAAGCCCAGTGTAGTTAAGCAGTTAGAGCAAAGTAATTGTACACCAGTAGGTGGGAGTCTGATACCTTTAGCATCCTTTGCCCCACATTTTGATGTGCTTGGAATTTTAATGTGTTTAAACTCATGGTGTTTTTTGTATTTTTGACTTGCATGTGAAGGCTGAGGTTACAAAAGGTAGAAAAATTGAGATAAGCTGGGAAGCTGCTCTGCATTACTTTGTGATAGTAGGGTTCAGTAGCTCATTAGTAGCTGGTGTATACTGTTTTTTCTAAATCAATGACCTGAAATTTGGAAACATTGAATTGGATTTGGCAGGAAAGTTCCACGGACTTTTCAAAGTTGAGGCTTTTGCATAGCAGAAACAGCTCTATTGCTCCTGGACCTGCACTTACTTTGGAATTTGGTAGCCTGTTTTGTGTAATGTTTACTTTGTGCTGGTAACTATTCTGGCCCCAAATTATGCATGAAATTTCACTGTCTTAGAAACAGCACTTTAGCTAAAGTGCTTGCAGGTTAATTAGGAATTGATTATGTAATTTCTACTCCCACTCTTCTGTGCACTGGGGCAGCTTCATCTTACATCCTGTGTGAAGTTTTGATCACTGCAATATAAGAAAGTCATTAAACTATTAGAGAGCATGCAAAGGAGGGCAACAGAGATAATAAAGGGTCTACAGGAAAAGCCTGATGATGAGTGGCTGAGGTAACTTGTTCTGTTCAGTCTGGAGGAGATGAGGGGAGACGTCATTGCAGTCTGAAACTTCCTTGTGAAGGGAAGAAGGGCGGGTGACCAGTGACAGGACCCAAGGGAATGGCCTGAAGTTGTGTCAGGGGAGGTTTAGGTTGGATATCAGCAAAGGTTCTTCACCCAGAGGGTGGCTGGGCACTGGAACAGGCTCCCCAGGGGAAGTGGTCACAGCACCAGCGTGAGACACTTCAGGAAGCTTCTGGACAATGCTCTCAGGGACATGGTGTGATTCCTGGGGTGTCCTGCACAGGGCCAGAGCTGGACCCGATCTTGGTGGGTCTCTTCCAACTCAGCTTATTCTGTGATTCTGAAAGGACATTTTTATTTAGAAGTAGTTTCTTTGGTAATCATAGATACATTTCCAGTAAATTAGTGTGCTTGGCTTATTGAAGGCCATAGTAAGACAGCACTAATTTTAACAGTGACAAGAGTGGAAGGCATTAAGAACTGGTTGGGATAAGAACACAAAAGCAGGAGGATGTGGAGGTCAGCAATTTCAGCACCTGGGGGAAATTCAATGCTTTGAAGGATGTACTGGCTTATGACATTTGGATCTAATCTCTGCCCAGTGGAGGTGTTTTAAGGCATAATTTGAGGCTGTGATGTGTCCCAACAGGTGCATGTTATTCTTTGAGCTTGAACACAGATGTAGCTTAAGAAGGTAGTAGTAAAGAGGTAGTGCAGTGGTCTGCAAGGAGCATTTTAGTTCAGGACAGTTTGGAAGGCTTGTTGGTAGTTTCTAGCACAGTGTTACCTTGCTGCTTGTGAAGCAGATGAGGCTGCTTTCCCCTTAGGGATGAAGGAGTAGGGAGAAGGCCTTTTGTACCATGTAGCAGCTATTGGAAATTGTAGTGCTTCTGACAGACTCTGACAGTGCCTGATCAGTCTGATGTGGTCTTGACATATCAGCTGAAGTTGTGCTGTAAGGAGGCAGGAGTATTCAAAGGATGAATGCAAAATATCAAGTGTAATCACATTTGAGATGTCATTTTTAAATTTTTCAATGAATTCATGTATCTCCTTTTCATTTATTTAAAAGACTTGCTTAAGCTGTCACTGTAAGAGTAGATGGTTATAGTCATGTAGAGCAGGTTGATAATTTGTGTACAACAAGCGGAAAAACCTACCTAACTGGTAAATAACTGATGTATTCAGAATCAGAGAAAAGCAAGGTTAAAAGTTATTATTTTCTAGGGAGGTCACTTATTTAAACCGTAAATTTTTCTATCATTCCTTCTGGACTTTGGGCAGCTTGAAGCTTTTATTCAGTAGATTAAGCTAGACCCTGTTGATGTTTCTTGTAGTAATTTGGCATATTTCAGGCACATAGTCTTCTGTCATGTTAGGATACAGTTTGGAATTTTCCTTTCCATTTTAAAAATAACAAATCTTCTTTCCTCTCCCACTGGAATATATTGAGATTGTAAGTCCTTGAAATTAGAATATCATAGGCATTTCAGAAGGCTTAGTTATACCAAAAGTTATTCCCTGAAAAATACTTAATCAGCGTAGCAAATCCAAATACTGAGTAAATGAGAATAAGAACTTAAATGATTCTTTTGCTTAGAACACTGAAGTTTAATGTTACAGGTTGTAGAGTATTACTCTACAGCTGCTACAAATATATCTAACCATTATGTTTTGGGTAATTTATAGGTTGCATCTTATGTAGTTATTATTAACAGTTCTTATCACCTTCTTTGTTAAAGTGGTAGAAGTTGTATAGCATTTTATTTCTTGAAAGTTTTATAAAATACTATTCCTAAAGTAGCTTAAAATTTTAAGGAAAACTATTTTTGTAAAAGTTAATTGGCAATGTAACTCTTAAATTCTGTTTTCAAAATGTTTATATTCTCTGGATTTCAGGTGCCTTAGAACTTGCTGATGTCTCTTCTGAGTTACCAGGTTTGAAGAGGATGCCAGGAATTACAAAATGGAAGGTACTTAACCTGATATTTTTGTGAAGTTCTTGGTCTGTGGTAGAGTGTTAAATTAGGAAAATTCTGAAGTGTAGTATTTCACAATATTAGATTGAGCTGCATTAATGGCAGTGCTTTGATGTTTAGGGGAGAGAGCTAAGCTGAAAGTCTTTGTGAGGGTAGGTTCTTTTCTCCTCATCTGCTCTCCCCTTACCTCTAGGCTTCTTTCCTCTGTGTCCTATACTTTCTTGATACAAGTCCCTATTCTGGTGTGTGTATATGGCCTGTAGATGGCAACATAATTCCAGTCACTTTTAATGTTAGCCATCCATCTCTGTCTTCAGGGTCTGTGAATGTTGGATTCTGCAGTTCTTCAGCTGATCCCTTTTACTTCATTTGGAAGTAAAAGCTGTAAAACTGTTTCTGCAAATAAGCTATAAAGCCTGCAGTGATGTGACTAATCCTAGAATATTAATAGAATCCTGTATTTTGTTCCAGGCCTTAAATGATTTCAATTCTGGAAACAAACTAATTGGGAGGGGCAAAAAACCCAAAGCTGCTTCAGCTTCTTGTCAAGAGTATAGTCAGGAAAAATAGAAGGCCATCCTGGTAAAGTAGGGAAAGAAACTGATTAAATCTTAATTATGAGCGTGTGCCTTTGCAATGCCATTGGGTTTTCTGTCTTACCATCTCACTAGTCTCTTGCAATGGCAGACAGATTTATGCCTGTGTACAGGCTAAATGAATAAGATGCAGGGAATAAAGATTTGTTTTATGTTCTGCCACTGGAAATCCAGCTTAGCTGATTTCTTCCTTCTTAAAATTCCTGAAGTTTACGCTGTATGCTTGTACCTGAAGAATAAATGTAAAATAACTGTGGCTTTGTGATCTTAATTTTACCTTTTTTGGTACTCCATAAAGCTACTATATATATTTATATAGTGGTCACTAAGGGTGTATTCTGTTCCTTGTAGTATCTATTTCTCTGTTTGCACTTGAAATACAAATCTCCCTAACAGGTTTTAAAAACTAGTCTGATAAAATGTGTTGCAAGTTTGCCAGATTTTCTTCAGACCTGATTTGCTGCTGTATATTTTCATGCCTCACTGGCTAGCATGTCACTGTGGATGTATTTTCTTAATTTGGTGCTGTTTTTACTTGGGGTAGTCTTTTGTTCCCTGGTGCAGCATTTGTTTTCTGGGAGCTCTGTGACTGATTACATTGAGTATTACTGAACATCAGTTGACTGAAAATCTCTGGAAACAGCAAAAACAGAAATAAGGTTTTGTTCAAGGGACATTTGGATGCTTAGAAATAGCATTCAGTACTCCTTCCTTAAGCCAGACAATGAGTGAACTCCAGTGAATTATTTTGGGCTTGAAGACACCTTTTTAACTCCAGGTTTGGTCATCTGTTCCTGCAGCACTTTTACTCTTCCTTCTGCTCTAACAGGTGGTCAGTAAAATGTGCAGTAGAGAAGAGTTCAGTGTGTTCTTTGATGCTTTGTCGTTGTACCAGTCCCACCAACTTACCAGTTAGGCTAGTAAACCAAAACTGAACAGCACAGGACTGCTAGGCAATTTTTCTGGTAAAACCAAAGTAGTTCTATATTTTTTTTAGATTTTGGTTATTTTTCACTCCCGTTGTTAGTTTTCGTAAGCTTGGAGTCGTGACTTGCAAAGAAGAGCAGTTCAGAAGTACAGTCTGTCTTGTCTCCATCTAGCACTATGAAATGTAGCATATTTTGACTTGAAATACTAATTCTGTAAGTACAGTAATTTCTATTTTGGAAAATGTGGAAAGGCACAAGGTGTGATCTGATCAGTGGTTGAGAAGTGCCAGACTTCATGATGCTGAAATCTGCGTTCCAAAGTTCTTAGTAGTCTAGATAAATGTTACATTTCAGTTTCCACTACAGCACTTGATTAAACTTTCAAGACAACCACAGTGAGATGCTTAAAACCACTTCATCATACTTGCCAGTCCTGAAGTTCCCATCACTGCAACTGCTTTACTTTGTTGTCTTAACAACAAAAATGGGCCTTCATTTCAGTGATTAATTTTTATGCTTTTGCCCTGTGCATCCCCAGTTGGGACTCTTCCTACAGCTTTAGCATCCAGTACAAAACCAGGCGTCTAAAGCTCTGAGGTCAAATTTTGCTTTTCACTTTAGTATCCTTGCTTGAGGAGCTTTCAGAATGCCTTCCTGTAAGATTTGTGGCTCTAACCTTCTGCTTATATCTTAAGAGTCCATCAAAAGCTTTGACCCTTAGCCAGACTGAGGTGATGTTGTGTCTACACAGTGTCTTAGAGCAGATCTGTAGATATGTTCTGAGTTCTAGGAAAAGGTACAGATACTAGAAAATTTATGGGGACGTGGTTCTTCAGCAACTCTCCACAAAAGCATCTCTGTCAGTGACCTGTACATGCCCGTGTCATGCAACTTTCTGCCTACCAAGCTGTTGTATTGAACTCTTGCATATTTCTTATATAATGAAATGGGGATTCTTCAGTTCTGATCTTGACTAGACTGCAGTAGCTCTTTTCCTTTGTATACTGCTTGGAAACTGCCTATAACACAGTGTTTCACTGCCAGTCTCATGGAAAAAAAGTAGTAGTGTATGTTAAATCTCACGGCTCACTGATCTTCCATAATTTGCCACTGTCCTTTCACTGGATTTTGGTGGTTCACATGTTTTAGCAGGTTAACAGAGATCTTTTTAGTTGATTCAGCACCAATCTGCACTTCGACAGTATGCTGGTTTTTTTTGAAGCATGTGAAGTGGAGCAAAGACCTGACAAGAATCTCCTACTCTGAAGTGCACACGTACAATGCACAAAGAAACAATGCACTTTAAAGAACTTAATTTTCTATACCAGAAAATAACTTCTCTATTTGGCATCTGAACCTTGGTTTGCAGGTGTTTTAATTAAAACTTGTAAAAGGGTGACCTATGTTCGTCACTGAATTTGTATTTACCCCTTTGAAGGTGATGCTGAAGGATGGACAGTGGTTTGAGGAGTGGAAAGATGTGCCTTCAAACAGACAAACACAAATACGTCCTACTATGTTTCCACTGAAAGATGAAGAGAAGCTAAAGGCAATGAATCTGGAGCGCTGGTAAGTTTTCCCAGAGTAGATCTTATGAGGATTTGATGTAACATGTATGTTTGTGGGCAAATTATAATTAGGCCAGATTAGGAATGTGTAGATCTGAGTATATTTTGATTGCTTCATATGTAATGCACAATATTGCTTCATATGCCATGCACAATATTTAAACTCCAGTGAATCAGGAGAAATTACTGCAAGTTGCGTAAGAGGAATAAGTACTCTCATGAAAAGGTCACATTCTTTGCATCCAATAGAGATAAACAGTCAAAATTACTGAAAAAGTGTGTAAAAGATTGCCATATTAACAGTGTGACTTACTTGCTTTTAAAGGCTTTCCATAGCTATTCTAAAAATATTGTTTAGAAATGAGTCATTAAAGCTCAAATGTGAACGGTGAATGAACGTGTGGCGTTGATGCAAGTAATTTTGCCAGAATGCTCTATTTAGATCATGTTTGTAGGTTGATAAATTAAATCTGCACAGTCCTACTAGGAGCACTTACCTGAAAGTAAATATAAATCTGGGCCTTCTAGTATTTTGTGGTTCTGAACATAGCTATGAATGTGCTGCAGCATTTTTTTTTCTTTCCTCTCTAGTCTTAGGATATTGCCACATCACCAGAACACAGGTGGCTTCTTTGTGGCTGTCTTAATAAAAAAGTCTCCAATGCCGTGGAATAAACGTCAGCCTAAGGTAACTTCTTTTAAATTATCTAAAATATTAATTACTTAAAATATTCCAGGATTTTTTTTTTAAGTTTGCACATACTATAAGACATACTATAACTGTTCTGTATCTGCCCTTCAGTTATAGTTCAGTATCAAATAAAAATAAATTACTAAATCCATGAAGTACTTAAGAAAAAACATGACAACTTTTAAAATAGAAAAAAAAAAAAAGGGGATTTTGAAATGGTAGTAAAATAACAAGATAAATCTTGACCCTAAAATTAAGGCTTTGAAAGAATTACAGAAGCAGATTATATTGGATGGCTAAAGCTGTCACTTCCTTCAGCTGTGTGTGGTCCCCTGCTAAAAGGCTTTTTTCTGCTGTGTTGTAAGCTAATTCTGATGTCAGTTTATCTTACTCTGTGGCTGGTTGCTCAGGAGTGATTCACTAGCAGATTAGCAGATCAGCAGCACTGGCAATGGATGTAAAACTGTTAGGAGCAGCAGCTTCAGCCATCTGACTTTAATCCATTTGTTGTCAATTGTCTTTAAAATCCTGTCAACAGGATTTTAAGTTGATGTGATTTATTTGATCTCTTAGATTGTCATGTCTGTGAGAAGAACTTCTTGTGTGAATCCCTTTTAGGTGTTTATTTGATTTGCTTAATTAGAAAAACTTATGAGTAAAATGTATGTAGCAATAGGGAAGAAGCATTTATTCAGAAGCAAGCACCCTCCAAATAGATGGTGCTGTTCTAAGTTAAATGTCATAGCACTCTTACAGAAGGGTTGCAGCAGCAGGATGCAGGTGTCAGTTTGAGTGTTAGGAGGAAAACAGCAGATCCTCTTTTAAAATAGTCGTGAACATGACTGTAGAACATGATTTTGTAGATGGTACAAAAATAGCTTTCTTGGACAGTTGGTATGAAACTGTCCAGATCAGTACTAGAGGTAAATGCAATTTATAGTGGTATCTTAATCTAGTAATCAGATTAACTCCCTGAATAGATCTGTTTAAGCACTTGCATACAAATTGACAAGAATTAAACGCATACAAAGAGAGAACATAGGTGCCTTCTGTTACAAGTTGGATACTATTTGTGCTTTTTTGAAAATACTGTAATTTGAAATAGGTTCATCAGAAATTACCACAAAGAACAGGAGATACTGAAGTGACAGCAGCTAATTCAGGTAATGGTTCTGACTGTATTATTGAAGAACCAAAACTTGCTGAAAATGAAGAATCTAAGAAAATGCAAGAGTTGCAGAATTTGGACACTGAGCAGAGTAAAAAGGAAGGAGTATGCGGGTAAGGACCACATTGAAGTACTTGTCCTGTGACAGCTCTGCAATTGCTGAGTATTCTGTAGTTGTTTTGTAACTTAGAAGTTGATCAAGAAAAATTAATGTATTCATTCAGTTGTCCTGTATTTCCATGTTTTCTGTCTTGTCTGTATTTCATTCAGCAAGTTTGGAAAATAACCAGTTTTCTTATTAGCATTTGTTAAGTCTGTTTCATACTTACTTTCTTCTCTGTTAAAGAAAAAAAATACATTCAGAAGTTGGAAGATCTGTACTGTCTTCACAATCATTTCATCAGAAATCTGTTTACTTGTTTTTGTGAACTCTGGTTCAAAGAACTGCTTCACTTCCTTATTGTAACAAGTTAAATTGTGTGTAGCATTACTGAAGCACAAGAAAATGCCAATACTGTTTTTGGCCTACTGTTGTTACAATAAACCAAGTGTTGACTAAATGAACTGAATATACTGATTTTAAAGCAAGTACTTTTAGTGAAATTACCAGTGCAATGTTATTTTCCTTTTAGACCACCACCATCTAAAAAAATGAAGCTGTTTGGTTTTAAAGAAGACCCTTTTGTGTTTCTCCCTGAAGATGATCCATTGTTCCATCCTATCCAGTAAGAAAAAATATGTTTCTGTTTTGGCAGTAAGATTTCTATTAGTTCAGGGATGTTAGTAGTTCAGTTCATTACAAAAGATTGGTCTTGTTGGTCTTGCATAATGGCTTTTGCCTGACTTTGCACCAGGGCCCCCTCTCCTCAACTTAAATGAAAATAGCCAACTAGAGTTTGCACTGGAAATTTTCCAGTGTGTCTCAGTGTCTATAACAGCTTGTCTTTTCTGATGCCATGCAGCTTAGAAAATCTAATCTTTGTATTCTGAAGCCAAAGTGCTACGTGTTTGCAGAGATAGCTGGAGGAAATGGGCTAAACCATGCATTTTGAGTATGTGATTTTATTGCTCAGTTAATCAAAACAAGTATTATGGCCACAGGAAGTTTTACGCATTGGACCCATCATTTCCCAAGATGAATTTACTGACTCGAACTCAAGAAGGAAAAAAGAGGCAGCTGTACATGGTTTCTAAGGAGCTAAGGAATGTGCTCCTGAACAATAGTGAGAAGATGAAGGTATGGTTCATAAGCATCAGTGTATATCTCCTTGAACTTGCCAAGTGTACTGTTTACGTAGAGGATTAGCCCTCTGACAGGCTATTTTTTTTTTTAAAGTCTGGATTAATGTTTTCCTCTCTGTCCCTTCTGTGTTAGAGATGAAAAATTGACTTGGAGAGGTAAATAACAATCTCTGAGATGAAAATCAGTACATTTTTGGTGGATGAAAGAGAACTTAAAAGTAGAGAGAGGGAATATATAACTGCTGTGTGTGTGCCAGCATTTCTATGTAGTCTTCAGATAACTTCACAAGTTTACATTGATGATGTATTTATCATCCCCTTAATTATAAAAGTATTAATAGCTTTGAAAGCCAACCAGAAATAAAGTTCATCTGAATTATTGAATGGCTGTGTTACATAGGGACATTGTTTCAAAGTAATTTTAAGAAGTAAACATTTTAAAAGTTCATTAAGATGAGTGATAATGGGATAATAAGTAGTTGTTGTGAATTAGAGGAATTCCTTTTTTTTATGATTCCCTGTGGAAAATGACTTGCAAATGCTAAAGATTTGTCTCAAAAGTCATTGTGTAATTTAGGTTGCAATGAGGTCATCTAGTCCAGCTTCCTTCCTACATCAAACAGAGCTGACTTCAAAGCTAGATCACATACATTCTGGTGCCTTGTCCAGTCAAATCTTGAAAATTTTTGAGGATATTCAGTGCATCTTTGCAACAGATCTTTGAGATGGATAAACAATTAATCTTTTATCCCCTGTAGCCCAGAAAATGGCTACATAATTGACAACATTTTAAGAAACTGATGCATTATATTAGGTAGTGAGGTTTTGAGTACCACAAGGGAGAGATAGTATCCAAACAGTAATCACTTGTACATTTTTGAAATTCTGTCCTTGATCAACTTTCTCAGAATCACACAGAAAATTCTTTACTCAAAAATTAAAATTAGATATTAGTTTGTTGCCCTCTTTTTAAAACTGCCACTTCCTCAGACTGTTCAGTTTTAAAGATGGAAAGGAGTAAAAGGCATTTTATGGTGAGGGAGCACCACATTTTTATAGCAGGAGTTCCTTTTTCCCTTGAATGAATATTCACATTAATTCAGTGTCCAGTGCGAATTAACTTTTAGTCAAAGAGTTGAGGGACAAACAAGTTCTGAGTGGTAATTCAGAATTTATACTCCCTACTGATGCTTATTGGCTTTGCTGTTTGCAGGTTATCAACACAGGGATAAAAGTCTGGTCTCGCAACAGTGATGGTGAACAGTTTGGATGTGCATTCAGATTAGCACAAGAGGTAATTACATAGCATTGTGTTTTCAAAGGAGATGCTTTGGTTTCCTCAGGAGAGCCTGTAAGACAGCTGGCATTAACTTTGTTAGATTAATGGTAATTTACATTTTCAGTATGGTTTAAAATGTGAAAATTATTCTCTGATATTAGGTAAAGTGCATACTGTTTTTAACACTTCTCGTTCAGAAATCAATCATTAAATTTTGAAATAATTGTCTTTATTTATTAAACAGGGAATTTATACTCTGTACCCATTCATTCATGCAAGGATTATAAATGTCTGCATAGAAGATGTCAAAATTCTGCTAACCCAGGAAAATCCATTCTTAAGTAAATTTAGCAGTGAAACACAGAAGAAAGTCAAAGATATGGGTAAGCCTGCTAATTTTGCTGTCACAAAATTATTTTTTATATTTTGCACAGAAGGCTATGAAAATCCTATAACATAAACTGTATTTGCTAAAAATTTTTACTAAATTTATCTTAAATATATACTTGTTAGGTAAGTAAGCATTACTGAAAGCCAGTATGCTTCTAGAAACTTGCAGCCTCTAAGTTTTTTGAGCTTTAGAGAACAGAAGAGTTGCCAAACTTAGGACTTCTGCAAAGCAGTGCTGTGAGACAGCATTTAAAATATCTGATGAACAAAGATTTTTGTATACACTTCTGGTTTTTCTTCCTGTTAGTGCTTGAACTGAAACTGTTTGTCATCTGCAATTGCTTATCATGACCTTATGTATCAAATATAGTTACTCAGATTTGATTTTCTTAAATATAGGGAGTGATGTCTACTCGTATTAAACTGTTATTTCCTCTGCACTGGATGAAAATTAATTTTCAGCCTTTTGTTATTGTTTTATTTCCAATTCATTGCTGATTCATGTACTTCTGTGTTTGATTTGACAAAATGGGAAGAAAAAAATGTTCTGAAGTTTGGTCTGGCATACTCTTACAGTCATTTTAATTAAGTAAAAGTTCCATGCTAGATTCACTGAGTAAATTAATCCACTGTGTGGATTTTGTAGTTTAATTTGTTTGTTTGGGATTTTGGAGAAGGCAATGTTGGCAATTACTTCTGTAGCTATAAAAGTACTTTGGTTTGAAAAAAAGAGGGAATAAAATCTGATATTGTCTCTAGTCCAGTGTACTGATGTAGATAACTGCTAACCATGTCATACTCTGTGTTTGTCGAAAAACTTGTTTTCTTGAGCATTTTCAGATTACAGTCACTGTATCACTGTACCAAGTAACACATCTGTTTTGTTTTTGTTCCCCCTTCCCTGTAGCAATGGGAAGTATAGTTCTGAAGTACGACCCAGACCCTGAGTAAGTAGATGCGTTGCTTTCCATTTATGCACTTCTAAGACCTGGACAAGAATTTCTTTTGACTCAGCAAAAACAGAAGTTGAGGCATAGAGATGCAGTGGGGGAAACAGTAAAGCCACATAGGATACAGAGAATAAGACAGGGAAAGAAGCTGTCTTGTCTGTGAATTCCTAAAACAAGTGTAGCATTTAGCTTCATAAAGGAGAGCTGGTAGTTGTGCCAGAGATCAACAGATCATTGCATGTGATTTATTTGTTTGTTTCCCTGTAAAGTCCAGCATTTGGAATGGAGAAATTTACTTTTCATTGTTCCTTTTTTGTGGACAAAGTAACTTTTGTGGACAAAACTCTTGAGAATTTTCTAAATGTAAACTTTGATTTTGCTGTTCCTTGTTTTAGTTTTGAAACCAGAGCCAGAAAATTATTCTGCTTGTTGCAGAAACTTATTAGCATTAAGTTTTTGGGTTTTTGGCTTGCTTGCTTGCTTTTAGACAAGCAGGTGCCTGTGTAGGTGTTGAAGTTAAGAACAATGTACTTTCATCTTCTGTGAGTAGTTACAAAATGCATTCAGTGTTAGGACTGAATTGGCGTATGGCTGTAAAATGAAGTTTTGAAGATGAACTTTCTCATAAATGACTGAACTTAACTGTTTGTTCATAGAAAACCTCATGATCTTCAGTGTCCAATAGTGCTGTGTGGCTGGCAAGGGAAGACCTCACTGCGTGCCTTTGTGCCCAAGAATGAGAGACTTCATTACCTGAGGATGATGGGAGTTGAAGTGTTTAAAGCAAAGAGGAAAGAGGAGGAATTGGAAACCAAAACAGAGGAAGAAGTTCAACACAGACTGGTGCAAACAGAGGAAGGAATGGATGTGGAAGATAAAGAACATGATTTAGTCACAAAAATGGAAGCAGAAATAGGTGAAGAGTCTTCTCAGAGTCCTGTGGAAAGCAGTGCTATGGAAATAGAAAATAAAATTGAGGATTTAGATCAATCTAATAAAAATGCCAACACTCATGTAAGCCAGGAAGGCAAAGACACGGATGCAAGTAATGTGAAAGATTAGGTTTCTTTCTGTATTACTTGGCAGCTTCCATGAGGCTCACATCCAGACTTTTGCTTTTAGCATGAGACTGTATTTTAAAATTTGGTCAGAACGGGATGTTCCTCTTTTAAAGTTTCACCTATTTTATATTTTAAATGAAAGCTATAAAGAGATTTCTCTTCAAGTGTGTCTTCTTTTCACCATTTTAAACTCCTTTTTATTGGTGGGTTTATGTGTCTGTTGCTGGCAACAGACCAGGCACCAGTAAAATCTAAAGCCTGTATTTTTAATGGAACAATGGTATACACAAATGCACTGCATGTGTGTAACTGGTCAAAAATTCCTTCAGAAGAAAAACCTGGGGTTCCATTCAAAGCACATAGATTGCAGAAACATTTCTTCTCCTATGATTGTTTACGCCACCTACCACCCAGTCTGGTTACTATTGGTAACTGCAGGTTCTTTAAAGGCTAAGAGAATCAGTGTGAGTATCCATAGAAATGTACATACACGATATCTGACTGACAACCTGGTGAATGGTCATTCAAAAGAAAACCATGTCCAGCATCCTGGGAAAAAAAGTGCACTTTACTGGAGACTGCTGTCTGAGGTGCTTCTTCAGAGTGATTAATTGCTTTACAGACCAAGCTAGTAAATATTGTTAACTAGATCTTCAGGTGTCCTGAGTGTGCCTCAGACTCCTGTCTTTAAATGTGCTTGGGAAGAGTCTGTGACCCTCACTCAAATCTTCTGTGGTCATCTGTTTCTCTGTCAGTTCTTCAGGTGGGAGTAAGATAACTTGTTTATGGCTGAAATAATAGTTTTTAAAAATGCATGGTGGTATATATATGTTGTTGTATAGTAGATGTTTAAAAGGTTATTTAGGTCTAGAAGAGTAATTTATTTAATCTGACTTTTAAAAAAGTCGGCTACCTCAGAAATTTGGAATGTAAATCCTGTCCTTTGTGGCTTAGTTTCAGCAGTACTGTGTATTTTGTCAGTTTGGTCTGAAAGGAAAGTGACCAGCAGTACAAGGTATTGTCCTCTTCCAGGACCATAGTGATGCAAATATTTGTTATGCTTGTCAAGCGGAATTTTACCATGTCTGTTTTTATTGATGAAGTCTTATGTGGCTTGGATCCATTTGCTGTACCTTGCTACAACAGACTTTTTGATGTCTGCCCTTGAACTGTTTCATCAAAGGGAGAATTCTTGAGGGACAGACATAAAAGTGAAATAATGCCATGTCCTCTGATGAGATATTAGTCTCATTCAGTGAGGAACCATTGACAGGACTCATTTTCCTCTTGAGAGTCCATAAAATAGGTTAATAAAAAATCTGTTCATGCCCTTGTATTTTGCTAAGGTTTGAGTTTGTTGAGTCGAGAGCTATGATGGGACAGCTTCTGTTCTGGCAGCTCCTTAGGTTAAAGAGCAGCACAGCAGAATTGTCTTTCAAGCAGAGATGTGTGCAAAGTATAATTTTTAATTCTTAAAGTATATGAGGAAAAAGACTTTGCAGCTTGAAACTATATGCATGTTTTCCTATCTTTGCATTTATTCTGGTGTATTGGGCATTTGAAATGGGAGAAGGGTGGAAAGACCAGTGTCAGTTACAAGTCATCGTTGTAGTCTGCAGTAGTCAGCCCTGAGGGTGATTTGAATCCATCTAATCTTTATGGTCTGATCATCTCCATAAATTATAAAAAGGTCATTTGTTAAAACCTAGGTGAAGAAATGAAAATTTGTTTTTAATTATGCCTGCTGTTACTATATCTACTGATGTTCCTGAGCAGCAGCTTCAGCTTCTCTTCAGTCAGTGACCCTGCTAAGCATACAAGTTTGACAGGTTAAGCTGAGAAGAATACTTGTTGGTATAGACAATCCAGCAGAAAGCAAACCATAGAAAATGAACTGTCCTGATTAGGTTTTTTTGACTGAGCTTATGACTGGCAGACTAAAATGAGAGTAGGAAGCTTTTATCTGGGAGCTAAAGAGAATTGGGTTCTTGGATCATAAACTGACAGAAATTGGGTACAACTTAGACTTGTAATAGAATAAGAGACTGTAATTTTAAATCCTCTCAGTAGTCCCATTTTCCTGTGTTATCTATGAAATTTTGCTACACTTCTGGCTTTTTGGAGGTGTATTTTTTTGCTGTCAAGTGCAAGTGGGAGATTTCAGCTAAGAAACTAGGAGTCTAATTTTCTTGTGCTGTTCAGCAGTTTCACTCTGTATCTCCAAGCAAATCCAGAGACTGCAGATTTGTTGTATTTTTTTTTTTTTTTTAATACTGCGAGTTTCCTTACACCAATTGCTCTGTCCCAGTTGATCTTGCCTTGAAAGGAAGATGCACAAAATTGTGTAGGTAGTGGCTGAAAGCACCAGTTTCCCAGGCTGGGAGCTCGATGAAATGGGTGTGTTCTGTTTGCCTGTCTTTGGTGAGCTCTCTGCTACTGCAGCTCTGATGCTCAGGTGGCCAAACCTTGCCTGGGGGGTCGCTGCAAATAATTTGAAAGGAACACAAAAGAAAAGTGATAAGCAATCACATTAAGCTTGAACACAAATGAAGTCTGTCGTCATAAGTAGTTCCCATTAAATTTTGTGAGATTTCTCTAGTTAGCATTGCTGGTTTTTAGAAATACGGGACTGTAAATGTTTGCACTGATGGCAGGGGGGCTTATATGTGATTGAGGGGAAAACAGAAAAAAAAACGATGTTTCTAAATGAATAGTCTGATGTGCTGCTCAGAGAAGTCCTCAGTAATAACTGCTGGATCCTTAAGAAACTCTGTTGACTGAAAAGCCTAGAAAGGTAAGGAGAGAACAAAGGGAACTCACCACATAGGATGCTTTTCTTCAGCATTTACCTGATGTTAGTCTTTGATACTTTCGGAAGTTTTTTAGAATTTTCTTAGTTCAGTTTGCTGAAAAATTAATGTACCATAGCCTAGTGCCATTGAGGTGATTTTTGTCCTAAAAGGTCTGAATCCTATCAAAAGTCAATGAGGCTTCTCAAAGTATATAGATCTCTTTAAAAACCCCGCCCATGAATTTCAAATTTCGATTAAACAGCAAAAGAAAGCAGTTTAAGTCGTGTAACAACCCCTTTTTGAAGCTGCGGCAAAGGAAAACCAGAGCGTTCCTTTCTCCCGGTGGGAAAACTCCGTCCCGGAGAACAATCAGTGCTCACGCTGCGCCGCTGCCGGAGCCGGACTCGGCACTCTCTGTGTGCCCTGTAAACAACCCCCAGCAAAGCGGGGCAGGCACAACAGCGGCTCTGTTATTGCCAACAAACGTCCCCGTGGAGCTGGCCGGCGTGCCCGCACCCATGCCCGCCTCTGCCGCCGGGCTGTGCAGCTGGAGCCGCTCCGCACGTGTGCCCGGGCAGCGCAGAGCCCGCAGCATCGCTGCATCGCGCCCCGGGTACCTGCCCTGCCCTGCCCTGCCCGCACCTTCCTCCCTGCGCGGCATCTCCCACACCTCTGGCTCACCCTCTGCCAAATACACGTTGTATTTCATTGGCATGTCGTTTGTTGCTCCGTGTTTCTTAAACCTGAGCGATGGCTTTTGGCTAAAAGCTGGTTTTCTTCTAGCGTGTGGTTGCTTGTCTTACAAATTTAAGTTTCTTTGGCATTCGGTATTTCTATTCAGTTAACATTTAAGCAAGCCCAGGTAGCCAAATTTTTTCTTTAGAAGATATATCCATGCATGGTTTTGATGAGTAACTCCAACCCATCACTTGGGAACATGCCTGAAAACCTCCTTTATTTGTGATGTTTTGCCTCTCTCTTCCCATTTTCTGTTTGTCATCCCATGAAATTACAGACTTCTCTCTAGTTTCTCTTTTTTGTGTCGCTCAAATGCTTTCAGGTCTGTTAATAATGGACTTTTGCATGTTCTCAAAGGGAAAACCAATATGACTGGTGGCCAAAACAGTTCTTACAATTTATGTAAGAATGGGGTAAATATACAATGATCCTTGCCCAGAATATTCTTCCAGATTCCAGGAGTTTCTTGGACCAGGGATTGTCTTTGGGTTTAATGGTCCTTTATGTATTACTCCTCCCTAAATTTGCTCCCTGAGACCATGTGGATTTTAGCTCTCATGACATCCTGTGGCAGAGAGCCCCAAAACTTCCCTCCTGTTGTGTGAAGTACTATTTTAGCACCTAACAGTTTTGTTCAATGATCCCCAGTTCTTGCATTGAAAGCCACAACAAGCAACTGATTGCTGAGGAGCTTGTTCAGGTCACTTGTGATTTTATTGTCTTCTGTCATATCCCATATCAGTCATCCTTTTTTCCAAGCTGAAAGGTCCTAGCTAACTTATTTATTCCCTCTATGGAGACTACTCCAGATCTTTTGCCATCTTTATAAAATTTATAAAATCTGAACTTTTCTCAGTTTTTATGTCCTTTTTCAAGAGGAATAACCACATGGTGCTTAGGATGTGGCGTTTGTGGAAGCGTGTGCTCCCTGTTCTGTCCTCCAGTACACTTCTTGGTTATTCTTCATGCTATTGAATATCAAGCTGAGTTTTCACTGGAATTGTTTGTCATAACCTCATTATTATGATCTACGTGGCAATTGAGAGCCTGGGTTTTTTTTACATGTGCTGATAGCATTATTTTTCCCCACATAAATCACTTTTGTCTGTATTGAGATTTGTTTGCTGTTTCATCACTCCATTGCCTTGGTCTTGTAAGGTCCTTCTACAATTCTTTGAAGCTGGACCTAAACCAGTAGTTGCTGAGTGAATTGTATCTGTCCCAGAAGAGTTTTCTGGGAGTCTGCAGATCCTTAGTAGCTCTGAAGGGATCCTAAGCTGGTTGTTTATTATGACTAGGTCACTGCAGAGGAATTTCCTATCAAAATGCAGATGAGCAGGATGACCAAGCCTGAAGAGACTATGGTATTTTTCATTCTAATATTTAAGTAATTAAATATGCATCAAAAATACTCTTACCAGGATGCCTGCTGTCCGGAAAATAGCAGCTTCTTGGAGGGAAGAAAGAGTCCTCTAGGAGCACAGCAAAACTTTTAACAGTTTCCTCTGAATCTTTTCCAGGGCTCATCAACCTAGAAAACTACCAAGGAGAGCCTTGAGTACCACCCCTAAACTCCTCTATGGCTTCTCAGGCTTCAAATTCGCCAACTAACTTGTGCAGCAAGGTGATATCCCGGACATTGTGTTACCAGGATTTCTTGCCCTTTTAGGTCTGGATGTTTCCCAGACCAGCTGTTAGTCTGGTACACTGTTCAACTGTGTGTCCATATTTTCAGCTGATAATTCAGGGAAGCAAAGGAAGAGTGGGAAACAGCCTCAAATACTAAAAATGTCTGTGTCATTTGTCCCAAGTGACTTTTAAAGCCATTTTATGCCATAGAAAACTTTGCATTTTCTCTATCATATCATTTCTTAACTTTGAATGTGAATATAGAGAGACAAGTGCACTCGGCTGATCTGAAATGCTCTTCACCTTAGAGCTATTTTTCTTTTACACCTTAGTAATATATTTTATGGTGGTGTTTAAATTCATTGCTGCAAAATCAGCTTAGGTTATCTGGATTTATATTTTTTATTGGTGAAAATACTGTAGAGCTTGTGAAAGGTGGCAGATTGACAGCCTTGAAGTTAAGCTGATTGTTCATTTTTTCCAGCATCTCTCAGCCTTTTAAAGACATCTGCTCTTTTCTAATCTCCCATACTCAGTTTTTCAGATGACTCCCAAGTCTTTTGAGCCAGTGTAAGCCACTTGTCTAGGTATCCTTTGATGATGTTTATCAGGCTTGTCTGATTTGTGAAGTTGTCTAATTTAGTTTGGTGTAACTTATTTCATTACTCTCTATCTTGTTCTTCCTCTGGTCCCTAAGAGGAAGAATATTCATTGATATTATGTGCATAAACAGCCTCATATTGTTAAAGGACTAGGTCATCATTTCAGATACATTAATTACTGTCTAGAGAATGCAGGTTCAAAAGAGATAATAGGCAGCTCAGTTTGAAATCATCTGCTGATCCTTTTTTCTTGAATATATTTATCAGCATTTTCTTTGGGCCATTCATCAAAGTAAGACCAAACTGCAGAGAGTGGTATCTTGTTATCCTGAAATCTTGTTATCTCTTGTTAAGCTGAATCTCATTTTGCAAAGGCACTTCTCAGGGCAGAGTGATGCAGCAAGGGAGGCTTCAGTGGGACACCAGAACAGAATTACTTCCCACAAAAGGAGCTGAACCCTGGGGCAAGTGGCCCAGAGAGATACAGATCTTCCTCCTTGGAGATCTTCAAAACTAGTCTGAGTGAGGCCCTGAACAAGGTGACCTAGCCAGAAGCCAGCTCTGCTTTGAGAAGGGGAGCTCTCCTCCTGAGCTTAGTCTTTTTCTGGTTCTAGGATCACTTCCAGGTGAATGCCTTCAACCAAACACAGGCAGCCACAACCTGAGACTTTTTCTGAGTACACCTTCACCCACCCTCTGGCTCTTCAGACGTGGAAGAATTGCATGTAGTGACTGGGGAAGCACCTGTGCCTGTCTAATTCGAGTTGAACCAGCCTGCAGTGGTCTGACAACGAGTTACTGGATCCCCTACTGACTACCTACAGTAGGCTGGTATTGCCAATGCTTTTAGTTTTCTGTAATTCAAGCTGATTCAGTGGAATCTGTCAAAATGCAGGAGGAATAACTTCATGGCTCTTTCAACTATGTCATTAATCAGAGGATAAGAGTTGAAACTGCTGATGAAATTGCTGGATTGCTGTGGTAGGATTGAATCTCCAGGGTGGCATTTTGTACCACTACCACTATTTTGTTACTTCAGGAACACTGCAGAGGTACAAGGCTGGGGAACTGTGTCCTGTGCTGGCTGCAGCACATGAATAATGTGAGGCATCTACAGGTCTGAATTGTTCCCATTTTCATTAAGTCATATGTTCAGCTGTAAATGTTACTTTTTCTCTGGAGGCTGAGGATGAGTTGTACATAATGACTGTGAATTTCAGATAGAAAGGGCAGATCTGAGCAGTTTTAGAACTTTTTTATTCCCAAAAAAAAAAAAAAAAGCTCAGGCTTGAGCTTTGACTGGGGGGATGTAAGACACAGCTCATTGGTGTGTGGTAAAATCAGTGCAGGAGATTCAGTTTGTGTGTTGTCTCAAAAAGGAAGTGAGGGTACAAAAGGAATGACAGCTCTGAGGCACTTGCCCTGGTGGGACTACTGGATGTTCCAAGGAAGTTGGGAAGTGCCTCTCTAGGGAAGAAATACTGGGGGAAGGTGTTGATAGCAGGCAAGTGGTTTGGCTGTCTTAAAAAGAAATGTTCTGTGGAGAGAAGTAACACATGTGTGTGCTGATGGTCTCCTGGAGGTTGTACAGGATGTCAGCCAGTCCCATGGAGATATTTCTGGTGCTCTGGAACTTCTTAAAGACAGTTGGAGACAACATTAAGGCAACTGAGCAACTGAGCTTTGCTTCCTTGTGGGTGGACTTCAGTGTTTAACTGAATTGCTTCTGGTATTTTCAGTTGCAATCTGGATTTTCCTTCTGATAAAACAAGTTGTTTGTGGGGTGGTTTTTGGTGTTTTGTTTTGTATTGTATTATTTTCTAATCAAAGCATTCTCAAGCAACTCTGGCAAAAAAAAGGGGAGAGAAAGAGAAACCTAGAATATGTGTGTCAAATAACAAAAGCAGTCATCACAACTATTTATTTGATTCCTATGGAGAATCCAGTTATTCTGCTTTTCACATCCAAACAGGATTTGAATTTACACCCAGTGTTCAGAAAACCCACGTAAAACCTTACTCAAAAGCCTCAAAAAAAGAACTAATTCTTTAATGTTTTCATTCCTGTGACAAATTGCAACAGGTCATGGACGTGGCACACTTTGTTAAGATTTGATGTCATACAAAAGGGTTAACAGGGTTACAATAATATGAAGTCCCTGATCATGCTATTACAGAGACTGTGCTGTTCCCTTGGAGAAGAAATAGGGGGGATAATGTAATACAAATGGAGTGTCTGAACAGAGGGAATAACTAACATTTTGTACTCAGGGCTGCCTTGGTACAGGGCTGTGATAACAGGGTGATGCTGTTGACCTCCATGAACTGCATTGAAAGGAAAGTCGAACTCTGCCTGATTCTTTCCTGAAGTTTATAGAAAAACACATTACATTAGATTTAATCTGAAAAGGTAAACATCATGGAACAGGGTATTTCCCTGCTGTATCCTTTGTAGCATGTCAGCCATCTACAAGAAACTGATGTCATTTTCCGTCTCTCCAGATTAATTTCCGGGCTCTGTTCTGGAAGCAAACGAGACTGTGTTTCAAATCAACTGTGTCTGCTAAACCGAGCGTGTAGGACTGTGCAAACAGAACAGGCTGGGTTGGAAAGGACTTGGGAGGTGGTACAGTGAGCCTCCTGCACCACTAAGGGCCAACTTCCCTGGAGTTCAGGGTCAGGGTGAGTCTTGGGAATGTGCCAGGGTAGACTGCCTTGCTGGGCAGCTGTTCCAGTGCTTACCTGCTCCTCTAGGGAGGCCATTCAGCAAAATATGGCAAAAAACCCAGGCAGCTGACCCTTTCATAGAAGCATGGAATAATTCAGGTTGGAAAAGACCTCTATGGTCATGAGTCCAGCTATCAACCCAGCAGCACCATGTTCCCCCTTAAACCGTGTCCCCAAGTGCTACATTCACATACCTTTTAAACACTTCTAAGGACATCCCTCTGGGCAGTCCATTCCAATGCTTGCCAACTCCTTCAATGAAAATATTTTTCCTTCCCAAGAACAACTTGAGACCATTTCTTCTTGTCCTGTCACTTGCTGCTTTGGGAGAAGTGACAGACCCACACCACAGTACAACCTCCTTTCAGGCAGTTGTAGAGTGATAAGGTGCCCCCAAACCTCCTTTTCTCCAGGCTAAATAACCCTAGTTCCCTCAGCTACTCCTCACAGGACTTGTGCTCCAGACTCTTCACCAGCTTCCTTGCCTTTTTCTGGACGTGCTCCAGCACCTTCTTGTAGTGAAAGGCCCAGAACTGGATGCAGCACTTGAGGAGTGGCCTCCCCAGCACTGAACACAGGGTGACAATCACTGCCCTGGTCACGCTGGCCACTGTGGTTCTGATACAAGCCACCTGGGCACGTGCTGGCTCACGTTCAGTTGGCTGTGAACCAGCATCCCCCAGGTTCTTTTCCACTGGGCAGCTTTCCAGCCACTCTGCCCCACTCCTGTAATAATTTATACAGCTGTACTGAAATACTTTGTTTTCCTGAAATCCTGTAGATGTGTTTTAACACAAAAGAAAAGAAAAAGCACAGTAGGTAGGATGACGGAGAGGTCTCAGTAGGAGATGACTGATTACCAACAAATTACCATTGATTTAGAGAGGGAACATACAGATGATGGCTTTTGTCAGGCTCACTGCTGAAACTGCCAGTAGAGGAGCCCTACTGTGAAAGAATGAACAGAGAGTTATAAGATAAATATAAAAAGTCTGAAACAGTTGGTAAGGACAACACTTGTGCTTATGGCTGGCTGCACCAAGCACAGGTGCCAACTACTGTTTCTAAGCAAGATCTGAGAAGAAGAATCTGACAAATGCACTGTGATTACTGGAAATGACCCTATTTGCCTCCAGAGCCCTGACAGGGATCGAAGGTCTCTGATAGAGACTGGCTCTGGCTCTAGAGCTGCTCACCCCCTTCCACCTGGAAGATGTGTGCTCCCAGCACCCAACTGCTCTCACCTATGGCACAGGTAAGGGGTGCCCAGAAACAGCCTCCCAAAAGAAGCCAAAGCAAAGCAGCCTCTGAGAGCTTCTGCACAAACTCTCTTTGTGTCAGTGCTCTTCAGAGGAGCATGACCTTGTCCAAGCAGCTGTTCAAAACCTCTGCCTCCCTGCACCCCTGGAGGATGTGGGATGTGTCTGGAGGAGCCCAGGGTGCTAAAGAAGCCCTGAGGAGAGCAGTGTGCCTGAGCAATGCCTCCTCAGAGGTAGGTGAGCAGACCCATTGCAAATGCCAAGCTAAAGCTGCTCGTTTCCACAGGCACTGGGTCCCTGCAGTGCTTCCCTGGCACAGGGGAAAAGCCTGGGTGGCCTGGCTGTGCATTAGCTCTTAAATGCTGCCTGCCTGCTCCTCCCAGAAGGATGCATCCATTCACAAAGGCTTCCCAGCACGGAGGTGACATAGGCAGCCAGCCCCCAGGGAAGCTTCAGGGAGAAGGGATGAACAGGATAGGAAGTGGGAGGGCAGAGGATAAGCACTAGAAGAAACTTGGGAAGCTGGGAAAGATTGCTGGGAGCCAGAGGAATCCTGCAACAAACACTTTAAAGTATTGCAGCTGGCTGCGGGTGAGAGGAATGTGGAAGGATTTTGAAGGTCGAACATCTGATGTTAAAAGGAAAAGATGCCCCTGGGGAATTGTGTGGATGCACAGCACTGGAACTGCTGCTTTCCAGGACTGAGCAACGTGATGGAGCACTGATGCACTTACTGGCTCCAGCTCCTGAGGGAAATGTGTCCATGCAAGAGCTGCTCTCTCTGGTGCTTGAAGGGAGCAACTCAGGCCATTGCTAGGCGAGCACACGACTTCCCAACAGCAAGCACCTCTGCAGGCAGTATTGAAGAGAGGCAGTTCTGGGCCCAGGAATGATGGTAAAGTCTTCTGAGGATGGGAAGTACCAGGACAAGCTGGTGGACAAAACAGGAGGCACCAAATCAATCTGGCACATAAAAGAGCAGCCTGTTCAACAGGTCCAGCTGACTTGTGCTAGAGAGTTTGGAAGGGGCATAAACTGGACACTGGAGGGGTGCAAATGAAATTATGTCTCAGGATATAACACATGGTATACCTTAATGCATACCCTATATTCAATGTTTATTAAATATGTATATAGTCAGATTACCTTAATTGATTTACTTTGTGTTAAATGTTTGCATTTGTATTTATTTATACTCTAAATATATTATTTTAATTTTTTCTGATTATTGATATACTATATGTATTTTATATTATAAACCATGTTACATACACTGTATCTTCTATATGTATGTTGTTATAGGTTTATATGACAAAGAGTGTGTAATATATGCATGTTAGTATAATTATATAATATACTATGTGCTATCAGATTACATAATAACATGTCACATATTATTTCACAGAATTATGGAATGGCCTAATGGGTTGGAAGGGACCCCAAAGACCATCTTGTTCCAAAGCCCCTGCCATGTGCTGGGACACCTTCCAGTAGACCCTATTCCTCAAAGCTCCATCCAACCCTGACTTTGAACACTCCCAGGGATGGGACATCCACAGTTTCTCCAGGCAATCTGTTCCAGTGCCTCATCACCCTCACAGTAAAGAGTTTCTTCCTGGTATCTAATCTAAACCTACTCTCTTTCAGTCTGAAGTTATGTTTTTGTACCCTGCTCTAGTAAATAGTTCCTCTCCATCTTCCTTATAGTACCTCCTTTTAGGTACTGGAAGCCTAGCATTACATAAAGCAGTTGTTTTTTATTGCAAATCATGAACACAGGCTGGAATTTGCAAGTAATGTTGAAAGATTTTAAGATACAATATATAAATATCATTAAGCATTCTTCAGTAAAAGCCTGTATGTTTGTAAAGTATGTTCTGAGCCTTCAAATATCCTGGCAATAAAGTTACCAAATAGCCAAAGCTGCCCTGCATATAATAATGTGAAAACTGAAATTCCTTTTTGATCAGCTTTGAGCAGAGGGATCAGGTGCAATAACAGACAAAATCAAAGCCCTAACTGCAAACTGAGCAGCTTTGATGAATGTAAAGATGGACATGACCCAGCAATGTGCACTCACAGCCCAGAAAGCAAACTGCAAATCCAGAGTGTGCCCTGGGCTGCATCCAAAGCAGAGTGGGCAGCAGGGGAGGGAGGGGATCCTGCCCCTCTGCTCTGCTCTATGAGACCCCACCTGGAACACTGCATCCAGCTCTGGGGCCCCAGCACAGGGAGGACAGGGAACTGCTGGAGCAAGTCCAGAGGAGGGACACCAAGATGATCAAAGGAATGGAGAACCTCTCCTGTGAGGAAAGGCTGAGAGGTTTGTGGTTCAGCCTGGAGAAGACTCCAGGGAGACCTTAGAGAAGCCTTCCAGTACCTGGAGTGGGCCAACAAGAAACCTGGGGAGGGAATTTTCACAAGAGCATGAAGTGATAGGACGAGAGGGAATGGCTTCCAACTGAGAGTCAATTCAGACATAAGGAAGAAATTTTTTATGGTGGGGGTAGTAAAACACTGGCACAGGTTGCTCAGAGAAATTGTGGATGCCTCATCCCTGGAAATGCTCAAGGCCAGGCTGGACTTTGACCAACCTGATCAAGTTGAAGATGTCCCTGATTATTGCCAGGGGCCTGGGCTACCTGACCTTTTAAAGGTCCCTTCCAAAGCACCCCATTCTCTGATTCTGTGATTCTCCTCCTTTTCAGTTGCTCCCTAAGGATATGCACAGCTCAGAGGTAATTCTGGTGCCTTCTGGCATCCTTGAATGCAACACTCAGTGCTGAGTCATTTGGAGCAATCTGGAGAAGCCATCAAATCTTCAGAATGACACAGGGATCATGTGAAGTTGACACCAGCTCTTACCAATTTCCATAAGGTCACCTTCCACTTTCTGAAATAGCTGGGTCACTTTACACTAAGTTAAAAGTTATTTTTATTTGAATAAAAAGCATGCTTGTGACTAGTGCTGATAAAATGGATGGGTTTTGTTTTCTTCTTTGGGGGTGGGGATGATAACTACTTTTGTTTCTGAAAAGGTGAAGCTTCCTTTTAAGTGATTTCTCAGGTTCAGTGCAAAGTGTTATGTTGCTCAGGAAGGAAGGAATAGATGCATGAAGGGAGGGCAAGGTATTTCCTGGCAACTGAGATTTAATTGTGTGAGTCCCTTTTATGGATGTTTGCCTTACTGATAGAGAGTGACAAAATGAGAGAGTGCAGAAGGAGTGACATGAGGCTGGTTGTCTGTCTCAGCTCAATTCATTTTCTTGTATCTGATTCTCTGAATTTCTCCCTTTGGCAGATCACTAACATCTTTGCTGGTTGGTCTGTTGAACTTTGCTTTCCTTTCTTCTCCCTTACCTTGCCCTACTCTTCTCCCTCCATTTCTACCCCAGCACAAGGAATCTGATAGGTTTATCCTTAGGAACAGCAGATGATTCATTCAGAGAAGTAAAAAAAGGGGAAGGGGGAAAAAACATCTATCTTTTCATAAGTAGCCTGTGGACAAAGAGATGACTCTGGTCAAGGATCTGTGAAATAAGAAGAAGTCTTCTATTGCATATTTCCTTCTTAGATGGAGAAGCTAAGACTGCATTTTATTACAAGAGGGTGCATTCCTTCAAAGATACCTAAATGCTTCTCTTCCACATTGAAAAATTTAATTTATTTGAAATAATTTACTACTGAGTATTACATTTTGACGAGTTGTTTGAGTCACAGAGGATAATCTCTTTACATTACAGATGCTGACTAAACGTTGCCAATGCTGTCATCTCCTGAGCTATGGTATTCCTGGTGTGGAGTCTGTCAGGGAGCTGGGGCAGAACAGTGTGTATGTCCACTGTCTGTGGAGCTGGAGGCAATGCACAGGGCGGTCTGTTTGAAAGAGATTTTTTGCCCTTAGTGTAAAATTAGCCTCTGTAAAAGGTTAAGGACATTCCTAAGGGTCCTTTGAAGAAATTTTTTATTGGAAACAGGGTGATCCTATCCTTTTATGAGTTTCTGCTTATGTAGAGAAAAAATTGGCCAAATGTTTAAACAACCTTCTGTGCTTTGCCCACCTCAGTTTAAGCTGGCTATACCAGCTGTTTACTTTCATGAGTTAATGAGTATTCTTAAGCTTTCCTCATTTGTTTAAGAGCATCAGCATTAGAGGACAAAGGGATGTCGGTACTGGGAAATCAAAATGCTGCTTCAATTTCTCCATGATATCAGAGCTTTCGTTACATCATGTGGCAAAATCTCAGATCACTTGACAAAGCGTCCTGAAGAGAGAATCTATTTCTTGAAATTAATTTCAGTGACAGAGATGAGATGACCTTGTTATAAACCAGGGCTCTCTGTTCTCAGATTCGTACATTTAGCTCTGAGAGATGGCTGCCAGAATTGCTCTGATCCAGAAAATCAAAACTTGAAGCCACACAAATGCTGCAGCATGTTTCTTTGTGGTCATTAAGGTAAACACACACTTCAATTTACTTTTTAAGGACAACTTTCCTCTCTCATTCCATCTGGTACATTGCACAAAACTCCCCTAAAAACATATCAAATCAAGTATAGCTCTTCAGTTACAAACTCTTCTTGCTAGCTGAGGATGCAGGGAATACAGTAACATTTCTGAGTGCTCTCCCTCCTACCAGCAATTTTACATTTAAAAGGAGTCTGTACTGGCTTTGATGGTGTCACTGACAGGACCCCTCGAGTACAATCCACATGTATTTCAAATCACTTGGGAAAACACTGGGAAGGTGGAAAGGCTTATTTAACAGAATAGCTGCTCAAGGCATGTGAAGTAATGTAGGACAAAGAGCTATAAAGAATTTTCTGGTCATCTTTCAAATATCTAGGCAAGCCCTGACTTCTCATACATCCCTCTTTGGCTTTGTTTTCTGGCAGGAATTATTGTTCTTTTCTGTTAAAAGAAGATTTCAAGAGAAAGCAACACTTCATAAACTGAAGCTTCTCCCTCAGGAGGCTGCAATAATTTCAGGTTCTTTTCCTTCCAAAGAACCTGTAAGCGCTTCCAGGAACACAGTCAGTAGGTGTACTGGTGAAGGATGTTTCTGCCTCCTCCTTTGCCACCTTCACCGTGGTGGATCCTCACCACTTGTACCCTGGTTTGTCTAGTTACATTTATGCTTCTTCCATAAAGAATTACTGTGGGTATTATGGGCAGCATCCAGCTGTGACTTTTTGAGGGCTGGTGCATGAATTGTAGATACCTCCAGCTAGCAACAGATGGATCACATCATCTGTACATGAAATTCACGTCACAAAATACTTGGACCTCTCAGGTCACTTCCAGTGGGCAGGAACCTTTAAATTTATTACTGCCAGTACAGAAAGAAGAGCAGAAATAGCCCTAGATAGAGTTGCTATTTCTACCCCAAGTCCTGCAGAAGATTTCTATGTAGTTATGCCTGAAAACCTGTGAAAACCTCATGGGTGTTATGGTCAAAAGAATACCAAAAAAGAGTCTGTTTCATCTTTGGTCTTGATTTGGGACAGGGTTCACCTGTATATATATATATGTGTATAAATAAATACCAAATAAAAATGCATTTAAAATTTAAAAGTACATCAGGAATACCTGACTGCCCATAGAGGACCTGCTCAGAAGGTCAGGATCAGGGTCAGAGCTTTTCTGCTTGATGATGGAAGAGAGGGGGGAAGCAACAGAGCACAGATGCACCTTGTTTGCAAGAGCCCTGTAGAGGCTGGTCAGCACTTGTGCTCTCTGAGAGCAGCAGCACTGCTCTTGCGGTGCCTAACATTCAGACAGAGGCACTTCCAGTATGACTCCATTCTGCGGGGTGCAGAGGATAAGGGAGATGAATCACAGCACTATTCAGCTGGCAACGTTACCAGCTGTGCTCTAGGCGACTCACTTGGAATACATGAGCCCTTTGTTCCGTGCCTTTGTTTTTCCAAGTGCTCTGACTGCCCTTGTGAGGGAGGGGTACTCAACAACACAACTTTATCTCACAAATGGGGTCAAAATAAGTGAAATCAGAGAAGGCTTTTGTATTCAGGTGCAGTGCTGTAAAACATATAAGGGATCAGGGAAGGAAAGGTAAATCCAGATCCTCATATTGCCCCTCCAGCCTTTGACCCTATGAGGGGGGCAGGGGAAGTATGTGTATTGACCAAATTGGGATGTGTTTGCTGCAGAATGTGGACATCAAATGCCAAGCAGAGGAACTGTACTGTGACATGATCTGGATGCAGGACTTGAAGAAATATTAAGAAAGTTTGCAAATGACATTAAACTGGGAGAAACTCCCTCAAGGGTAGAGAGGCCCTGCAGAGAGACCTTGAAAAGTTAGAGATGGGCAATCACCAACAGTGTGAATTTTAATAAGGTCGAGTGCTGGATTCTGCACCTGGGATGTGTCAACCCTGGATGTACAGACAGACTGGGGAATGAGATGCTGGGAAGCAGTGCCATGGAAATGGACCTGGGGGTCCTGGTCCATGGCAAGTTGACTATGAGCCAGCAGTGCCCTGGAGCCAGGAGAGCCAACCCTGCCCTGGGGGCATCAGGCACAGCATCACAGCCAGGCAAGGGAGGGGATTGTCCTGCTCTGCTCTGAGCTGGGGCAGCCTCACCTCCAGTGCTGGGGCAGCTTTGGGTAACACAACATGAAAAAAGACATTAAACTGTTAGAGAGCATCCAAAGGAGGGGAAGCTGTGTGAGATCACTTGGTCTGTTCAGCCTGGAGAACACTGAGGACAGACCTCACTGCAGTCACAGCTTCATGTGAGGGAAGGAAAGGAGCAGGCACTGATCTCTGCTCTGTGCTGACCAGTGATAGGATCTGAGAAAATGACCTGGAACTGTGTCAGGGGAGATTGAGGTTGGATATTAGAAAAATGTTCTTCAGCCAGAGGGCACTGGAACAGCCTCCCCAGGGAAGTGATAACAACCAAGCCTGAAAGAGATCAAGTGGTCTTTGCCCAACACTCTCAGACGTGGTGTGACTCTTGGGGTGTCCTGCGCAGGGCCACGAGTTGGATTTGATGATCCTGGTGGGTCCCTTCCAAATCAGCACATTCTATGATTCTATGATATGACATGTTATGGGAGAAAGTCCCTGTCAGAAATGTCGCCAAAATCCTTTTCTCTTCAAATGTTAATTTGCCAGATGTTTAAAAATAGGAGGTAAAAATAGGGCATTATTAAGAACAGAGGCTTTAGCCCCAAGAACTCAAGGATAGCTCACCTTAGCAATCATGAAAAGCTTGCACTGTGACACAACAATTGGAGTAGCTTGCTTTCTGTAATTTAATTATTTTTCTTGCAGAAGATCCCCTCCATAAGCTCCAGGCTTGCTTTCCGTGACTTCTACTGAGGGAAGTATTTTTCAATCTTGTATTGAAGGAAAACAGACAACATGACAAACCAATTAAGCTTAAAGTTCTTCAGGGAAAGCAGAATTAAAAGTTCTCACAAGACACCCATTTACATGGAGGATATTTACAGTGGAGTCATAGCTGGTGTAGGTATGCAAGAATTTTAGTGTGAATTAGTGACACCTTCAGCAGGTGCTGGTACCACTTCATACTCTAATATTCATGTAGTGATGTTAGAGCACAGGGTGCTTGGAAAGGGATACTTTATATTTTCTGGAGGCCAGCAGCTCTGTGAATCAGGCATATTTTTGGCTATAAATTTTCTTTTCCCAATATCTCTGAAAAGCAGAATTTTATAATACATATAACAGAATCATGGAAACATTTAGTTTGGAAAAGACCTATGGAGATCTCTAGACAAAATGCCTGCTTCAAGCATGGATCAGGTTACTCAGGGCATTGTGCAGCTGAGTCCCAAAAAATCTCCCACAGTGGAGATTCCATTATTTCTGGGCAACCTACTCTAGTGCTTGCCTGCTTGCATGGTTGGAAAATGTTCTTCCCTTCATCCAGCTTCCTGCAATTTGCATTTACTGCCTCTTGCTCTTTGTCCACCTCAGAGAAGTGGCTCCATGCTCTTTCTGCAATCCCTTTCTAGGTAGTGTAGGACTGCTGCCAGCCCCCTCTCAGCCTTCTCTTCCCAGTCCAGGCAGAAGCTGCTCTCTCAGCCTCTTCCTGCACATCACAGCCTCCAGACCCTGAACCCTCTCTTGGTGTCCCTTCAGTTTGTCAAAATGTGCCATGTTCTGGGGGGCCAGAACTGGACATAGTACTCTGGATGTCAACTCACAAGTGAGGAAAAGAGTCACACTCCTTGACCAGCTGGCAATGCCTTTGCCAGTGCAGCCCAGCATGTGGCTGGTCTTCCTTGGGACCTTGAGACTGGGGTGCAGTGCTGATCCCTTGTAACTCCTGTCTTCCTGGGACTCCAAGTTCTTTCCTGCAGTGCTCCCAGACAGCCCCAGCCTGTCCTGGTCAGCTGGGTGGCTCCATTTGAATACAGGTTTTAATGCTTGTCACTGTCAAACTTCATGAAGTTTCTGTTGGCCCATTCCTTAACCTTCTCCAGGTCCCTCTGAATGTGAGCACTGCCTTCCAGGATATCAATCACTCCTCCCAGTTTGCTGGGATTATCACAAATTCTATTAATACATTCCAAAAGTATATTTATGTAATAATCACACAATTAAAACCTCATCCAGTATAAGGCATTAGCTGTATTGTATTGTTATCATGCATTTCCAGAATGAAATGATCCTGGCATAAATGGTTTAAATTTCTTGTGAGGATGGTCTGTTTTCATTCCTGAGACACATGCTAATCCAAGTCAGCATGGACTTTGTGCTGAAACTGAAGTCTTGGTTTTGTTGAGGAATATTTAGTAAAAGTCTGCAGATCTTGCTAATGCAAATGGCAAGTGAATTACGCTTCTAAATCACCCAGGCAACTAGAACTGGTTCAGTTACATTTCACTGATTTTTGCCAAGAGGACCTGCAACATGCCTCACATATTTCTATTAATGAACCACAAATAATTTAAAACACAGGAGGTCACTGAGTAAGAAATTACAGGAATATTTGACAGCAAAAGATAATGAATGCTACGTGTGGTGGCAAACACCGAGTATAAAATGCAAAGTTTTCAGAGTGCGAGGAGTTATCTCTGAATTCCTTTTGGTGAAGCACAACTGCAATGAATATTTATTGCCACCTTATTTAGCAGCATGAACAAAAGGAACTGTTATAAATAAACAAATGCTCTGACAGTTCCACTGCTGCTAGCTTGACGTTCTGATCTGTAGTCAGTCAAACCGAAAGACAAAGCAATCAGCGAAAAGAGAAGTCAAACATCCCAATTACAGAGGTTCTATTTTTGTGTTAACTACCGTCATCACTGATTTGTCCATCACTTGGGAGAGGAAGCTGCTGGTGAAATTTGACAGGCGTCAGCACGGCATCTGCGTGCTCCCAGATTGAAACGGAGGCTTTTAATGTAAATTTACATGACTGGCTTAATGAGTAAAACTTGGAAGAGGCTAAAATTCACAAAGCAGAGCAATCTACGCTTAAGAGGATGCAATTAAGTAGTCAGTAATGTGGGACACACTCCCATGACAGAGCAAGGCTGTCTTTTTAACCTCCTGCAATGTCCTACTGGGGACTCTCCCTCAGTACCTCACCTCCACCCTTTGATGTGAAACCACCTCTACAGTGCAACTGTTCTGATAATAGCAGGTGACTCACTTCTAACCTATTTGTGCTCAGACCTAGTTTGACAGCCACTTTATTCTTCAGAGCCAGCAAAGCAAAACTTTAACTGTGTTGCTAGCTACAGGAAAACCCAGAGGGTGTTTTTAGTAACCCATCTGCTCTTCAAGCAGGAACTTGGGTCAGAGGCACACTGAACCCCTCAACCCAAGCAATATGCATGTTGTGAAGTGTTTGCAAGGTCAGTATCTGGCAACAAGACAGGATGCACATTGTTTAGGTGAGCTCAGAGGCTGGCTGCCTCCCTCATCCCACGGCTGGCACTTTGTAGGGCAGTGCATGGTCTCTCTTGCTCACTTAGATCAGGGCTACATCTTCCCCTCAGGAATGCACTGGAGAAGATAATATCCAGGAGTTTTACTTCAGCATTGCTACTAATTGTAGCAATCTTCTGAAATGTGTAGTCTGTAGCAGATTATTTGAGTTTGTGCTTGTCAAGGAGGGAAAACATTAGTGGAAAATTATATTGTGCCAGCAGGTTGGCCTACTTAATTCTACAGATCATAGCACAGTTTCAGAGGAACTTCTTTGCCAGAAGTTACATCCTGCATGGAAGAGACAAACTTTTCACATTGACTCTATGCAAATGCCTCCCCTTGGTTTCAGCTAAGCTTTGGGATGCCTATGCATGCATCACATCTGCCTACATAACACTGACAAGTAAATCCTCAGTGTGTCTGCCAAGCCCCACACCCAGGCATTCAGCTGGAAGTCAGTTATCCTCTAAAAACTTCTCCAACAAAAAGTGTGTTCATAATCAACCACCTCACTGGAGTCATGTAAATTACCACGCTGATCATACTGCCAGCGTGGCTCCATGTGGCTGTCTGAAAATCCTGAAAGAAAAAATTAAAAAGTGGAGAAGAAAACCCATTTAATTTAAATTAATGATTTAAATCCCAAAGCCAGTTAACTCTACACTATTTTTCTCTGTGCAGTCAGCTTATCAAGAAGCTATTTCTCTCTACTGCAAGTTCCTGTGGAATGGAAAGTGTGTGCACATCAGAGCACTGGCCATCACAGCCATCACTGCTTGGCAGTTGTGACTCTCAGTGTCTTTCTAAATGAGTTTTCTAAATATATATATATATATATATATATATATATATATATATATGTTACATTGTCATATCACGTGTATTTGCCGTACTAGAAACACTTTGTTCCAACCCTGCTGTTCACTAAAGAAGCTTCATTTTAGGATCTTTAGCATCTTTTAGGATCCTTTTGACAAGGATAATGAAATGAGTCTCTTTTTTTAACATAACACAGCATCATAGCCCCAAATAAACAGACCATACCTATGACCTTTCTCTGGGCTCAGGACTGAAGTTTAGGTTGGAATGAAGGAGACATGCTGTGCTTGGGAGAGAAAACAACATGAGTTCAAGAGGTCTTTGATTGCAAAGGTTTAGATTGTTGAATTTTTAAGATCAGTTTCTAATGTCACAGAAATACATTCCCATATAAATCATCATTTTTCTTTCTTTATCATAAGCTTGCTTTTCTCAATGCCTGTGTTCATTCAAATAGCTTTTTCAGACTTAAAGAAGATCCTCCAAAAGCATATATTCTAAAGAAGCCAGGAAGTAACTTCCCAATACAGCTTCACACCTCCCCAGATGATAGTCTCAAATTAATCATCTGTTCTGGGGACAGCAGATGGAAAATAATGTTCCTGATAAAATGGGTCTAATGAGAGCTGAAGGACCCGTGGTGACTGCTAATTTTACAAGAAATCCTAAGGAGACTTTTGATTGGATAAATGGGGAATATTGAGGTTTGCTGTCTGCAAAAGAAATCCTCTCACTTCACTGATTTTGAGGAACTTTGACCAAACAGATGACTGTCCAATCTGTTTTCATTTTGGCCTCCTGGAATTTAGAATCTGGGAATGACACTTGGGTTTATTTCTCAGTCACAGAAGAGACGTGACGGCCTGATTTGAGTTCTACAACACAGCTCCAAATCCTGACATCCTTCTTCTCAGCTGCCAGGAGGATAGAACATGGAAGAAACTCTCACTTTCTGGGATACCAACAAAAAGGACATTATTGGATCTTAGGTACCTGGAGCAGGTCTGCAACAAGTTCCTGCAGTATGTCCTACCTAAATTGATGCTGTGCTGCCTCCCTCGTTCTATACCCTTCCATTATCAGTCTTTTATTTTTTTGCCCTGTGTTTTACTTGCCCAGTTATATTTTTTCCAGACCATACTTTCCCCCCCCACCTCTCTCTTCTCAGGTCTTCTTCTTTTACTTTCCCTCATACATCTTTCCCAATTTCTCCTTCACGTTACTTTCAGGCTTATCTGTTGCAAAGAAAAGTAGAACCTGTCTAGCATACAGCTAGACAAAAACCATGAACTAATTTTCCCTAAAATAGATAAACTCCCTTTATAGATCCCTTAATTAACCACTCTGCTAACCATCTCCCTCCCTCCCTTCCTGCTCAGAAGCACAGAGCTTCTGCACTCCCTGCTGTCCCCTTTTTCCTGCATGCCCCCAGCACAGGCTGCTCCTGCCATAAGCCATCATCTCTTTAATAGCAGCAGTATTATTTTTGGTGCAGCAGGAACTTCATCCTGCCCTAGTTCATGCAGTGTGCTTTGCCTTCTTTCCTCCTCGCACGAGTTGTTGCCGCAGCTTTATCATCACACGCACTCTGCTCCCCTTCTGCTACAGCTTCAAAGCACTCCAGATTTTTTGATTTGCCTCTCCTACTGCTCCAAGACTCTGAGTGATGCAGAGAACCTCCTACAGCCAGAAAGTAACTGTGATTTTTAGCGATGATGTTTGCTCTAACTATTTAAAGCACACTTAAGAAGACACATAATAAGTAGGTTTGAGGGAAGTGGTAGCAATCCACCCACTACGTTCCTTTTAGCTAACCCTTTAATTAAATATTAAAGATATGGTTCTCAGGAAGATTTAAAATAACCCACTGACAGAAAAAAAGAGTCAGGTTAAAAAACAGCAGAAAATGAAATAATCCCCCCCCAAAGACTTACCACACCTTCATGCTGTTTTTAACATAATTTTACTGTGCTGATGAGGGAAGAGCTTTTCTGAAGAGGAATAACAAACCTTATGCTTTCCAGTGCTAGATCACTCTCTATGTTCTCATGGAGTCCTGCAAGGGATTACAAATTATTTGATGCTTAACTAAACATACCAGTTTCCTCTTCCATGAGAGAGAGCAAAGAAAGTTTATATTGAGAAAGTGAATTATTTGAAATGTTATTCCTCACTCAAAAGGCACACTCGGCTGCTGGATGCACGGAACTGATATGCAGTTTGAGAGGAAAAGTACATGTATACACTGCTATATAGCCTTGTCTCCAAGTATAAAGCAGAGTGAGATAAATGACAGCAAGATCTGGGCAGATTTGTGGTACCAAACATTTCTCTTTGTAACTGAGTTAAGGCACATCACAAATGATCAGAGGAGAAAGAGAAGTGACTACTGATGGAGATCAGAAGTGCAAGAAACCAGGTATGCCTACAAAACTGAGTGGCTCTGACCTGCATGTTCCTTTTGGTGAAGGCTTTGATTATTTTTCTCTGTTTCCAGCTGACAAAGCTCAACAGCCTTGCTGAGCAGTGTTTTTGCACCAGTACTGCAAGAATACCTGCTCTGCTGCTTCTTCTCTTGTGTTTGAGCTCCATTGTACTGCTTTTGCTCCTCTATGCTGCATGTAGCTTTAAATCAAACTACAGACCCCCAAGCTCTCTGTATAGTCTCCACTGCTGCTGTAACACAAACAGAAACTGGTGAACCATTTCGATTTGTTCTCACGTTAGCCATATAATGGAAAGCGCTCCCAAACACACAGTGCTTTCCCCTCCAAATCAGTCTTACAATCAATACTGTCCTACTTTCAATTAAAATACCACCACCACAGATACATCTATATGGTGCTTAGAATCTCACAATAGAAAACCCATTACTTTGAATACAAAAGCTGGCCAAAATGATTGAATTCCTGAGGCAACAGAAACGATACTGGTGATTTTATTCAGCACGTGTCCAATACGATTTTCCATTCGGAATCCACATTTTTTAATGCTTTTCTATACCATTCTTAACATTACCTTCAGCTTTTATGGAGTCCCTTAGAAAGTTGTTTTTTTTTTTTTTTTCAATTTGTTTACCAGAAAACTTAAATTTTAATGATTAAATAATAGGACATTTATATACATCAGTGGGTTTTCTCAGATACTGGGCTCTAAGTACATACAATCTCTATTGAGTGAAAATAAAAAAGAAAAATTCCAGTCATGCAAATCATCTTACAAACCATGTTCCATTTGACTTGAAAATTTTTACTCTTTTTACTGTCATATCATTTCAAAATTAAACAGATAAAATTTTTAAGGTTGCTTTGTCCATTTCCACTCATTTGTTTTGCCGTTTTGAAGAACTGACAGGCCACATGCTTCTGCAGAAGGTACCAGCAGGGTAATCATTGTTCTGCTACCACCAACCAACCCCTCTGAGCCCTGGTGTGGATGTGTTTTATAAAACCACCTAACCTTCAGCTAACTGCACTGGTTTATTTCTGAACAGCACATCACAATATCAGCACAGAGAGCACATTGTAACCGGTTGGGTGATTCCACTTAATAATTTTTCAACACTAGGACCTTTCAGCATTTTAATTCTGGTTTCATTTATGAATTAAAGGTCATATATAGAGCACAAATGAGGTCTAAATTTAGTCACAGCAGACCACAGTTCCACATAAAGACAAATCTTCAAGTTATGTTGACCTGCTAGGAGACAAAGATAAACAGCACAGCAAACATGTACCTGCAATGCACTGCTTCCCTATTAAATATTAACTGTTTCATTTACATTTAAATGAACTGAGCAGTAATGGACAGACTTTCCAGTACTGCTGTTTGGTGCTGCTGTCATGGAAAGAAGCTGAAGACAATGTGGGCTGTATGGGGGCAAATGACGCCATCTCAGCATCCGCTCAAGTGACTTCAATGATGACCATTCTCCAGTCTTGAAATATAATCCTACACAGCATTTTTTTTTTTTTCTCTCCCTCTGTAAACACATCTGTTCATAAATAACTTAGATGTCTCCTTGACATTCATGGTATGTAACTGAAGCTGAAGTAGAAAAGGATGGGCGGTGTACAGCACTGAGGAGATGTCACAGTACTTTTGTTCAGCATTTTTGTCAAGTGCAGGTTGCTAACCTCAGCCATCAGAGACAGGCGGGGTGACCCACCCATACTTTTCATGGGTCTTCACCAAACTCTTAAATGTTGCTTCAGCTTCCTTTCGACTGAATGACTTTTTTGATTTGCCAGCTTTTCTGCAGATACGGCCCTGCACCAAACACAGAAAGAAAACCTTCATTAAAGATGTGAACACGCATCTGGAAAACACAGATTTAACTGAACTTTTCAACTCATCAGGACGAGAGGCATCACTGGGTTCCAGCAAGCACAGTTCCCCAACTTGAGCAGACAAATGCATTATTAGAGATTATTTAAAATTATATTCAGTGAATGGGTAAAAAGGAGGAAAGAAACAAAACAAAACAAAACAAAACTAAACAAAACAAACAAACAAAAAAAAGGCAGCATCTGCCAGGTTGTTCCTTCCCTCCTTAAATCAGAAGCTCTAATTTGTTTATTACCCCTTCATGCCAAGTTTGTTAATGAATGCAAGTATACCCGTTTGCATATCCTGCATTTTTATTACTCTGCTATTAGATGTTACCTCTAACTGCACAGCTGTATGAAAATTCAAATCTTTGTTTGGCAGTAGAGACTTTTAATGACTTATCAATAGCTTACCTTATTTTTCACATTGGTCTGAGTCAATAACCAACCAACAGTGACAAAAGAATTATAGCTGCAGATTAATACCACTCTACAACAATAAATACTTTTAAACAAAATAATTAAAATAAAATAAATACCTTTAAAGTATTTATGCCTACTGGATTTGTTACAAAATAAAAGTTTATTAAAGTCACCAGTCTAGTAATTTTAGTAATTGTTTGATAGATTGCACTGAAAACCTTTTTAACAATAAATTGTATTTGATGAACAGATACTGCATTACAGTGTTACAATTATTAAGAACCATTATGTTCTCATTTTTTTTCTGTTCTTTAGCTCAAAAATCATCTTTTGCTTCCCTGATTTTACTGTCAATTTGAAATTTAAACTAAAAATTGGCATTTGCAATAGCATGCAACAAATACTGAGAAAATAGTCAGGTATACGGAGGAAAAAAAAGGGGAAAATGGGAAAAAAGAAAACAAAATCTGTCCTCAGAGTATCAAATTTACTTTTACAGACTAAAATGAATAAGATTAGTCTGCAGTGTGGCAAACAATTTCTTTCTAAGAAGCAGTTACAATATTGCAGAGGCTCTGCTCCTGTTACAGCAAAACTATGGACACATGAAAGAAAGAAAAACGCTGTTTCCTACTCCTCTTTTAACAAATAAAATTTTGGTGCAGTTTGAGTTGTCTCTCAGAGCCCACCATAACCAAAGACTACGAACTCCCTCCAATTCCCACCTCGATTTATTCACAGTCAATTTATACCCATTTGTTTTTCCCAAAACAGCTGTTTTACCTGTCAAGGCTTTTCCTCGCCTTTCTCCCTAGCTGCCATTTACAGACTAGAAATCTATTTCCTCTTTAAACCCCCTTGATAGACCAAACAGCAAGACACCTTCTACATCTCCACACAAATTTGGCAATTATTATGTCCCAAATACAGATGATATGAATGGTTCTCAGTTGAGTCCTGATCATAAATTTTCTTAGAAAATGCTCATTTTTAGTTGTGACAGATGGAATAATTAAATAAAGCTGGGTAACATATTTTTAAAATCTTATTGAATAATCATACATAGTTATATCATATATATCATTATCAATCATAATTACTCTGCAGGAGTATTTTTGTTGTTACAAAACATTTTGCATTTTCTTCATAATCTGAGGTTTTGTTGGAAGCACACTTAGAGAAACATAGGAAAAGATAAAACAAAGTGAAACAGAAGATTAAACCAGCACAGAAAATGCTGTCTTCAAAATCTCATGGATGAAATACTTTTGAAAGTAAATATAAACTTACTCTGCTGCCTAATTTCTGGATTAGCTCCATTTGCCATCTCCTGTGTTTTGCACATTATTTTTTATCCTTTAAGGCTTTGATACCTTTCTGAATTATATGCATAGCACCTAGGACAGTATGATTCACATCTTCCCCAGCTTTTACAAAGTATTAATACTAAGTTGTACCTAGAAATAGGATCTTTGCATTGTGAACAGCTCATGTTTGGTGTCAACTATGCACAGCTTTCAAAGCAGGAACATCAGAATTCTCTGGTGTCCTAATGGTGTGGTAAACATCATCACATCATGTAAACTTTACTGGAGCCATATCAGATGAAAGGAGCATCAATTCACGACTTTATTCTGAAACCTTTCTGTTATTAATTCAATGGAGCATTAAATCTCCTTCCACTCTGGTCCCATATGCAGGTTGTATGTGAACTGCTCCATCAAAGACCAGCTAATTCTACCCTGCTGCAGCCCATGTATTTCTATGCTTATACAGAAACTATGGGTGGCATGGTCAGCATTGTCTCTTATTAACCAATATCCTGTCAGCTGTTTATAATTTGGATAAAATTTAACCTCCTAGACTGAAAGTTTCCCTACTTGGTGCCTCAAGTAAACCTGGGGTAAAAAGAAAGAAGGCTGGAATTTCAGCTGACCAACTTCAGATGCTTTCAAGCCTATACTTGGGTGGCATCTATTAACTAAGTGATTTTTTAGTTTTTTGCCATTCCCAGAAAATTCTTCCCAAGTTTAAGTAAAAAATGTCATTTTGGATGCAATTATACAAGAAAGTGTCAAATGTTTTAGCAGGCACTGCTACCAGCCCTGATTAAAGTTTATTTTCAGCCAGCTATTTAAACATGCAGAGCCTGTGAGCTGCTGCATTCTGTAAACATGGTAGTGATGGTAAATACAGTATGTAAATACGTGCTGTCCACAGCTCTGTTGGGCACAGCTGCATTCTGACCAACCCCCAAACCACATGTGTCACTACTGCTGGGGTAAGGAATACAGATCATTTGCACGGCCGACGTTTTGATGTGTCCAGCACCACATCAAAGGAAGATATCAAACTGGTATCTGAACAAGATCAAAACATTCCACAAGAGGTTAAAAACAACAGCAAAAACCCAAGAAAGCCTTTCATAAAGATATCACTGTCAGGTTCAGCTCTGAGAAGTCGCACCAGGAGCTTATTTAAATACTTGCAATACTTTCAGATGCTCGCAGAGCGCCTTTCATAAAGGGATAACTGAAAACCTAATTAAAGAGTTGGAGAGAATGTTTCAGATTTTGCCATCTGCTGTGACTTCATGTACTTATCAAGATATAATTTTAACAAGCTAGAAACATATGAAAGGTGAAAGCAGTGCCACAGCACCCAACTGGTTTTTGTGCAGCCGTGCTGGGGCGCAGGGGGACGTGAGCTGCGCTCAGCCTCCTCCCTGCTCGTGCTCCTGCTGCAGCCAGCCTGGTGGCACAGCCAGCAATCCCATGCCATCCATCCAGGCTCTGCCCAAACTAATGAGCACAAACAGCTGATAAGCATCCAGCATCCATGGTGGGCAAGAAGACCTCCTGGAACAGGCTCTGCTGCACTGAGAGACCAACCACTCCCTCCTGCCATGTTCAGCAAAAGACCAAAGTGAATCTCACGTATAATCTGTCCCCCAATCCTGGTTTCAGTTGTAATTGAGTTGATTTTCTCTCAAGCAGAAGTGGTGGTTTGGATTTAGCATAATGCTGGCAACACCCTGATGTTTTAGCTGATGCTGAGCAACGCTCACATTAAGCCAAGGATTTTTCACAGTGCCTTGTGCTCTACCAGTGAGCAGGTGCACAAGAAGCCAAGAGGGAATATGGCCAGGACAGTGAGCTGAAGTGGCCAAAAGGATGTTCCACATCATAGACCATCATGCCCAGTATATTAATTGGGGAGAGTTGGCTGGGAGGGGCCAATCACTGTTTGGGGATGGGGCTGGGCATCTGTCAGTGGGTGCTGAGTAATGGTATTGTGCATCACTTGGTTTTCTTGTGGTTTTTTTTGTCTCTCTGTCTTTAATTACAATTGGTTTATTTGTTATTATTATTAGTATTATATTTTACTTGGTTTCAATTATCAAACTTCTTATCTCAACCCACAAGTTTTTAGTTTTTCTTCTCATTTTCCTCCCCAGCCAGTCAGGGGTTGAGGTGGAGTAACTGTGTATTATCTGGTTGCAGCAGAGGTTAGAACAGGACACATTCACTTCTATGGGCCTCTGTGGGCAAATCTGGGATTTTTTCTACTTCCAAGTGATGTCACAGTGTGTCTCTGTGGATACATCTCCCCTTCATAATGCTCTGTGATGCTGAAGCATGTCCTCAAAAATATTCAACTCAACAATTATTAGCTCTTTAAAATCTGTCAGTACAACTATCAGCAATGTGCCATGTCAATTCTTCCCCAGCATCACCAGATCACAAAGTAGTCCAAAGACAGAGATAAGTCCTGTACAGAAAGCAAATATGGAGCCTGAAACTCTTGAGCTCACTATGACCACATATTTATCCACAGCTGGCCTATGGTGTCATGAAAAGCAGTCTTGACATGTCTTCTGGTCCTTCCAGAGTCAGGAGAGCCTCAGGTGAATTTCTCTGGACAAAGAGAGCTCCCTCTCTTGTCAAATAAATGATAGTAGCTCCCAGATCCAAACTCAGTAATTTTAGGACAGTACCAGGTGTGCTCCCATGTATGTCCTGCTGGCACTCCCTAGAAGGACAGGACTGTGTAACAGAGGTCAGCCTTCAACAGGATCATACAATCACTGAAAGTGCTGGCTGGAAGGGACCTGTGGTGGTCTCCAAGTCCAGCTTAGGCATTTGGAGCTGAACTGCCAACACAGGTCAGCTGTGGCACTGCACAGGCAGGTCCTGAACCCTTCAAGGTTGTGTTCAGTCCACTCCTGATGCCACTCTGCTTTATTAGGTCCCAAATTTTCAGATATTTAATGTACACAGCCATGAGCCCTTATAGGGCTGATGTTATTGTGGAAACAATGTAAGCTCCTGTGCTGTGGATGTCTGAGGTGTGACAGCAAACCTTCAGCCACATCCAGACATTTTACCTGGGCAGCTAACAAGAAGCTGTGTACATTTCCAGCAATGCAGAGCTAAGAGACTCAGAGACAGGCAAAGCTTCGTGTTGTTAGCACAGCTCTTAACACAATCTCCTCAGTCCTGTGTACTTTCATTAGTCTGGCAATGCAAATAACTCTAGGTCAGACTGCCAAGGGCAAATCACACAAGCCTTCTGCACATGGGGCTAAACTTGGCCCATCATGTAAGCCAGCATGAGGACACATGGATGGCTACAGTTCCCCTTTCTGCCTCCATCTCTTAAGAGATCTCTACAGCAGGTTCTGCTGACCCCACCTTAGGTAAATGTCAGGAGATGGAAAACAAGCAGAGAGAGAGAGAAGCACACAAAAGACTGCAGGAAGTCACTATGCCAGACATGGCATCTGTGGCGACCCCTCCGTGGACAGGAAGATGATCCACAAGGATATGCCCATTTTTCAAGTCTCTTGTGCCAGGCTTCCCCATGGGTGACACAAATCTACAGATTTCCAAAATATTGAAGCCTGCTATGAGTTTCCAGTATGTAACGTTCCATGATGTGCCAGTGACTAATGGCTTTGGGCCCCAACTATTCTATGCAAACATACTCAAACATTTTCTGATAAGGAACAGAAGCACTCGGTGCTTAAGTCTGAACCAGCCTTCCCCTAGAATATTTAAACAAGCTTTCAGAGGAAAATATTTCCACTGGCTTTAGAGAGGCATTCAGAAGCAGAGCGATGCTGAAGTGAGTACTGTCATGTTCTCAGTGCAGCGATTGCAATGTGTCACAACATTGCTGTTAGAGTGCAATATACACAGCCTCTCCCCCCAATTACATGGTTTATCATTTTTTCCTTCATGTACTGATGAGGCACACTTAATCAGGTCTCAAAAACTGCACACAATTTATATTGCACGGTATATGATTATTAGCTATAGCTAAAATAAAGCCTTATAAAAAGCCTTATATATAGACAAATACTCATAATGTTGCAGCATAAGTGAATTAAAACAAGAAGGTTTTCCTGCAAATGTGTAATTTCCAAAGCAGTATTTCCATGTCTTTTTCAGTCTCCTTTTAAAGAATAATCCATAAAAGAAGTGAAAACATAGCAAGTTCTGGCTTTAAAGCATGCTATAAATTGTGCCTTCTGGGAGTATAACTGTTCATTGTCCAGGAAAAAGAAATCTGAGTTGCAGCTGAGTAATTATTTATGCTCATTTGTCTGTGCCAGTAGCCTGGTGCCAGTAGCTCCTAATCGATACAAACGCTTGCAGCCCCAATCTCTGTCTGACAGCTACAGAGCACTGTGCTGCTCTTCCTTGCCTTCCCCTAAGCCAGCCTCGAGCTGGCAGCCTGATTTTGGCACAGATGAGGGTTAAGAAACTCCCTCCATGCATTTTATGGATGGGAGAAACTCTGTGCTGGCAAAAGAGTAAGAAAATTTGGGTGGCTGGCTACAGTACTGGTGACTCAAGCATCTCCAGGGCTGAAGGCATGACAACATGACGTGCTTCTGTCAAAAGAGATAGTCCCTGTTCCCTGCCACCAGAAGGGCACTTGCTAGTCTGGGTGACTGAGGGATGTTTTCTCTGCTATGTATTCTCAGTCTTCTGCTGAGCTCCCTGGACTACCTCTCTGTGGAATCAGGCACTGGCAGAGTTCCTGAGGGCTAGGCCAGGTGAGAAGGCTGGGAACATGACAGCAACTCTTTGCATAAGCCCACAGATCCTCCACATCAGCAACCTGAAGCTACCCAGGTCAAACAGTCATGGCTCTGAACCCAACCAAAGCAAAGCCAACCCAACCATCCTCTGTGACAGGCTCTAAGGACAAAGGCACCACAACAATGCCCATCTTCACATTCCCCTAAGTTTTACAATGCTAAAACAAAAGGAAAAAAACCCCAAAAACAGTAGTAAAAAGCAGGTTGCCTCTGGGAACATCTAATCGAGTTAAACCCCAATTTAGTAAGATGAGAGTCACAAGTGAATGTTCTTTTCTCCTGCTGTTTATATGAATGTGCCAATCTCTTGACTGCAGTGCTTTTCATACTGATGCACATGGACATCTACTCAGAAAGCCCTCACTTCTGAGTGCTTTAAGCACATATCCTCAAATGCCCTTTGGGTCATTTATAAATTCGTCTGTACTTTACATGTGGGAAAGAGGAACATAGTGAAGTTATATGACTGAAGTGGCAAAACCTGGAAGTTAAATTCAGATCACCTTTTCTCAGGCTAAGTTCTCAAACTGCAAAACAACCTCCTCCTGCAAATAATTACAGAACACTTCAGTGCCAGGTATGTTTAATGGAAATATTGTCAAATTTACAGAAATTTTAATATTTATAGAAATTCATAGAAAATCTGAAAAACTAATGCGATAAATTTCTTCTGTTCCACTATGCTTTGGTTTTTCCATGGACATGTATTATGAAAACCAGCCCTTCTTACTGCAGCTGGGGGCTTGTTACCATTTGTAGCACAAGCCTAGGAACATGAGAAATACCAAGTCATTCCACAGCTCATAAAGCCTGCCTATGACAAGCATCTGAGCTCCAGGCCATTTCATAACACAGGCTTATGTCTGCCTTCCTCCACTTTATTTTCACTCGTCTTTGAATGCAGGTTTGGGATTATAACTGACTTGTAACTCTATCAAGGAGTCACTGCAGAAGTTCCATGGGTTTTGGAGAGCCTGTGCAGCAAAGGATTCAATCAATGAGGACCATTGATTTTAACAAAGAAAACGCACAAGATAGTGAAGCAGATAAAAAGACATTTTCCAAGGACAAGCTGCACGTGCACGAGGCAGGCACACATCTGCAACACGTGGCGGAGGATGGACACGCCTGATGAATCCTTACAGTGTGACTTTGATGGGAATGGGGCGAATCAGACTGGCACCTTGGTCCTGTTTCAGAAGAGGAATCACCTGAACATCTGAAGTGTGGTGCCCACTTACCTGTTACCTGCACACCAGTAGGAACTACAAATTCACTTTCACACTTCTGCCTAGCTCAGGCACTTTCAATTCCCAGGGCAGCGCTCATTTCACTGCGAGCCAGGTTAGGTAACAGTATCACATTCTTCCTGTAAAGCTTGTCCTCAGATTTCCAGGATCTACTCAGTTACTGCTGTTTCCAGATGGAGTTAAAGGCCAACACCATGTAATGCTCAGCAGCCTCCAGAAATGACCTGTGGAGTACAACTCAGACCAGACCCCACACTTCCAAAAAATACAATGATACCCAAGAGAAACCTGCTATTCCATTCACAAGTGTGACAACTGGACCCTGTGCACCTTACAATTAAGAGACATTTTGAGCCATCCAGCCAGCATAACTACCACAGCATCTGAGGTTCTCCCTGCTTAACTGCAGAGGAATTGCACCCAGCAATCCTCCCACCGCCCATCTCCCTTTGCACTCAATGCCAGCATTGCCTTGTTTGGCATTTACAGGAGAAAACGGGAAACTGCATGTGAAGGACTGAACACATCAAAGAAAAGTAGAGCCCTTCACTGACTCTCACCAGCCCAAAGGAGCTTAGATGGGGAAAAAGAAATGCAGTAAATATTATGTTACTTAACCACTGTCCCACTTTGTGAGAGCAGATGCCCACAGGGGGACATGGCACAGATCATGGCTGGCAATCAGACTCCCAAGATATGAGGAGCTGAATTACTGTGGAGTTACAAATCTTTAATCTGGAAGCGTCCAGTCGTGCATGGAAATCCCTGGGCATTGTGTGGATGCTAGGAAAGCTGCACATTTTCAAGGCTAGCCTGTAAAAGGAAGAGTAAATCTTCCTCACAATAGAAAGTGGGTTATTTAGGTTACTCCTTCAGGACATCACCCTTCGTGACTAGGCTTTCTGCATTTGAAAAAATACAATTTTCAATGAACTATATGACAAAGCACCCCAATGCTTCATGGTTCTCTCTGCCTGAATGCTCACACTGAAGAAAATGAGTACTTCTTATATAATTCAGGGAAGAAGAATCTTGGTCTTTTCAGCAAATTCAATTTTCATACAAAATCCAAAGCCACAATTCTTTCAAATTCTTATTTAGGAGATCAGCTAAGTATTGCCAAGAAGAATAAAAGCATGTTTTAAAATTAGTAATTTAGCTCAATTTAGGGATTTTGTTAATTTGATGACTATTTTACAGTAATAAGGGTAGTTGAAAGTATTTTAAAATGTTCATTTTTATGCTTTGAAGAAGAAAAATAGAGATTATGTTCCTTCTGCTTTTTAAAAGAATTAAACCAACCCCCTATTTCAATGAGTTGGAACCCCTGTGTCTTCACTCCTCTTGGCAGAATATATTTGCATAATAATAGTGGATGGTCAGAACACCAATATATCAGAGTACACATGAACAATTATTTTTTCCAGCCTGTTTATCAGGCCCAGCATCTCAATACACATGCTCCCACTTAAACTTCAGCTTCCAGTGCTACATTTCTCAAATGAAACAAAAGAGACATCTTAAAAGGCAAATAGATTTGATTTTCCTCTGCAGGAAAACAGTATTCTGTTATCTCTTTGGCCCAGCATTTATACCTTTTCATGGGAAACAAGTCCCCTAACACAGTCTTGGTCTCCTCTGTCATCTTTGTAAATGAGTTGATGTTTTTCAGCCATGGACCTAAAGCAACATTTCATCCCTTGAGGATAACCATCATCATTTGCTCAGGCAACTAATCAAAAGCAAAAAGTAAAACAATTCCATTTTTAAAGGCCCTAATAGGATACAATGGCTCCAAATAATTCAGAGACCACTGTGCTCCCTGTGCATTTCTGCAGCCTTTGAGATTAGCTGATTTATTCATGGCTACACTCCTCAAACCCAGCATCTGGAGTATGAAAACCCATGGATCTGCAATTCATTTCTGCTATACATATTTGAAAGACCTGGAGTCTGCTGACCTCCTGGACACTGTGCAAGTCCCATCTGCTATCTGCTCGCTCACACTTTTGTTTGAAAGGATGAAGAGGGAGTAATTTAGACTATGATTAACAGCTACCTTCTGTAGCTGTTTGTCATAAAACAAGCCCATTTCTGCTGTTTCAATCTGGTAAAACTCAGCTGGGATATTCGAATCTTTAAAATGGAAAGATAAATCCATTCAATAGTCATAAAAGGCACACAGCATTTGAAGCAAACGAAGAGGGTTCCACTGAGGTATTTCTAATGTTACAATGTGAGGGATCAAAGTACTAGACACCAACAAATTTATTCAAATTCAGAAACTTTTCCAATACAAAATTAAAGCTTAACTATAAACTATCTTTTGATTTTTATTTAAATCATCACAACATAAAGAATACTCAGAATTAGGGATACCCTGTTCCTTTTTTAATACATTCTGGCAAATTTCCTATGTTTCTTCTGCTCCCTGCAAGAATCCTGGAAAATTTTTTATGGTCCTCCTATTCACTGGAAGAACAAGGGAGTACTTCCCTCAAATCGAAGACCTTTTCTCATGACAATCTGCAGAGCTGACAATTACCTGGCAGATGCCTTTGTCTGGCAGCCTGGTCCCCAGCCTCCACGGAGAGAACAAGGGACTTGTGAAAAAGAGGACAAGGCATCTACTGGTCAGCACTACCACAAGCTTACATCTAAAGTCCAGAAGGCATCAGGTGCAGCTCTGATTGTTGCTCTCAAAAAAAGAAAAAAACCAAAACCCTGGTGCATTACTTGGATACTGGTATATATAGCTTTGTCCTCTTTTAGATGTCCACCAAACCATTCTGCCCAGTGAGAAACAACACATCTATTAAAAGCCACAAAACCACCTCTTACTCTTGGACAAAGGCCACTCCTTTTCCTTTGGGACCACATCATCTACCATGTTTTCAAAGGAGAGAGATGACTCCTCCCTGAAACATAGGCACTGGTCTCACCTGTGTGCATTGTCACTCAAGGAGAGAAGGAGTGTCATGATGAACCTTCTGCTGTGACATCCCTCTCCATGCTGTGACATGGGAAGCTCTGCCTAGACAGACATGTCGAACAGCTGCCTCCAGGATGATAACCAACTGGTATTTAAATCCCCTCATTAGCATCACCCCACCTCCCTGGCCGGCACCCCAGCTCTGCAGCAGCTCTCAGTGACTGTTCCGCCGGTTCAGCAGGGCCAAGCTCTTGCCTGTGATGACAGGACCCAGCCAGCAGCTGACTGTGCAGGAAGCAAGTACAAAGTCATCCCTTTAAAAGCAAGGCTACAGTTGAGTTAAGGACAACACCAAGTTGTTTAAAATAGGATTCTGGATCCCAGACAGATAAACAGTCTTCGGCCTTTGATGTACTGAGAATTACCCTCAAGATACTGACTAGAGCTGTGTGAATAATTGATTTTCTCAGCTGAATAGCTGAAGCAACCAACCAAACAAACCCCAACTTGTTTGTTAATTAACATTTTTTTCCTTGAAAACTGAGGGGGGAAAAAAGTTAAATTTGGGAGTGTTGAATTGTTATATTCAAACAAAAGTAATTTCTCTTCAATTTTAAACATTTTTATTTACAGACAGAAAAAAAATCTAAAAATACAATGCTAGATTCATGATAGGAAGCTAGGGTGTGCATCCCATAAGGTAGGGCATCTCTCAAGTAAGGTCACTGAGGCATATGGTTCCTGCTTGATGAAATGTAGAGAAACAGCCATCCTGCTTTAAAATCCAAGCCTGGGAGATATGATCAGGTTCAGGAACTTGGATGCAGGTCTCAACACTTACAACCACAATGCTGAAAAGTAACATAAAAGTGCTAACTCTTAATTTCTCTGTTGCATATTTAAGTCCCTGCACAGACACAACTCCTGAGTGACATCCCATGAGATGTCAGAATGACTTATCTCAATTTCTCTCCTACTCTGCCAAAAGGTCTGTGAAATTCATGAAAAAAACATCTGAGTTTGTCAAGGATCTTCACTGTCTGAAAATGCATTTTTAATGTTAATTTTATCTGCTTTTGGATCACTTTGTCAGAAAACAGAAGGTCATCCATGCTCACAGTTACTACTAGCTCTACCAGCAGAGCAAGAAGCGCTGTTTCTCTTCGAAGAACCAGCAGTCAGTGACAGTGCCACAGCTGGCTCAGCGAAATGGGACTGATGAGAAATGTCTGACGAAATGAGCCACCTTGGTCCCATCCCCTGGATCACCCCAAGGAGGAAGGAGTGCCAGCAGAGCACTCAGCCCTGCCCACTCACACTGGCGCCCGTGCCACTCGTGGGTGCGTCACCGCCTGGAGTACCCATGGTGATTTCATGCTAAATCACGGCGCTGGGAACCAGTGACATTTCTCTGCAAGGTCCCCTTGACTCACTGGTGGAGACAGTGCCCCATCTCCCCCTCAGCCCGATGGCTGCTGCCATTTGCTTGGGCAGGTTCATTCTGAGGCGATGGAGAATGGTCCTCACCCTTCCAGCCTTGCTGATCAACAGCACCTTGAATATTTCATGCTACGGCAGGTTGCAGGCTGCTCACAGAAATTGCACAATTAACCTGGTGACAGCCACGGCTATTTGTTCGGGCTGGCTCCTTGCAGGCACCAAGACTGCCCACAGCATGGCAGGAGTTACCCAAACCTGGCCACACAGCGCTGGGGAATGCAGCACCTCAGCCCTCCATGCTCCGCCGGCTCCGTTTTTATTTTAAAAACTAACTGGCCGAAAGTAGATCACCTGTAAAACGAAACAGGGATAGGGGAGCGCCAGGCGTATTTTGAGCCCTATTATGCAATGGAGTGGGGATTACATAACGAGGGGAGTGCAATTACAGAAACGTGGCTCCCATGACACAGAGCCCAGCTACGGTGACAGGCCAGCAAACCATGGCAGGCAACATCTCTCTAACCCAGAAAATAAATGTATTGACTGCACTGCCTAATAACTTTTCCACTTGGATTGAACAATCTGAGAGGTTGACACGTGCCATGTTACATCAATTTAACTACTAAGTTACTGTCAGCAGCTTATTTCAGACTTTTTTTTTATTTTTTTTTTAAATCCCAGTTCTTTTTTTGTCATAATTAACTTTGCAAACTTCTGGAAGAATGTTATTGCAACTCTTGCTTTTTAAATGAGTTTATTAATGATGCTCACATAAACATCCTCTGGTAATCAAAAACTGCTACTACTTTCTGGAATCCCTTAAGTGGTTTAGGGAAGAAAATTGTCATATTATATAGCTGAGAATTTATTACTAATAAAGCAATTCAGTGCTTCTCTTCACTGAGCCATTTTATGATCCCAGTAAATATTCATTTAACCCCTTTAACATTCAACACCAGAAAGAGGCTGAATTGTTACAAAAGGAGAGAATTTAGCATTGTCCTTCTAAGTTCTTGTAACAAATAACAAGAACTATGACCTCTCTAAAAAGAGACAGATTAACAAACAGTGAGATGCAGTAAGAGCAGCTATAGAACCTCAATGTACCTAAGGCTCTGTGTTAATTAAAACTCTTTTTTTTTTTTTTCCTTTCTTGGTGGATGTTTTTTTATATCCCAAGGTGACCTAGGAAACTTGACCGCTTGAAATGAAGTGCAGAGAAAAATACTATCTGATTTAAAAAAGAAGTAGGCCCAAATTAACTAGGTTAAATGGAGGACAAGCCACTTACAAAAGAGCCTGTTGAAAAATCAAAATTAATTTCAGTCTTAAGAAGAAACAGTCTTTACTTCTGCTCAGGCAAGCAGTTCCATAGAAGCAACAGGAGTAACCTCATTTTTAAGCAAATAAAAAGTATGTTATAAATTTACTCTTTCCTCATCTACTTGCCAAGATAGAAATTTAAGAAGGTACTTAGTATCATTTACAGACAGACACGGAGCTGTGCATGTCCCCCGAGTTCAAGGGCATTCACGAACAGGAAAACCACCTTGTCACAGCCATGTGTGCATTGCCCACTAGAATATAAAGTAATATAAGGCATGAAGAGCTACTGCCTACCAGCAATATTTACCCATTTATTAAAAATGGCTCATGAAACATTCCTCTTCTACGGATATTCTGCAGGAGAAAAAAGGGAAAAAAAAAAAAAAAAAAAAAGGCAGCATAAAATGCACGGATTCAGGCCAGACGAGATCCTTTGCCGGGAGAACCGGAGGAGAGCTGGCAGAGCCGTCTGACCGCTGCAGCTGCAGTACCTAGCCCAAATGACTTGTTCCTTTCGGGCCGGACCATTCGAAAGCAGTACAAGTTTGCCAGCAGCTCGGGCGTGACCCCGCGACACCGCAGCGCGGTGTGCCAAGCCCCACAACCGGGGTCGCCCGTGTCCCCGGGGGATGCTATGCGGGACAGCACAGACAAAGACCTGCGGGCAGCGGCTCCAGCGCTGCGCCCTCCGCCAGCGGCGGCACTGCACGCAAGGGACCGGCCGCTGTGGCCGACTGCTCGGCTCCAATCCCAAACCCCGCCGGAGCCCGGAGAGCCCCTCTTGCTGGGCGCGAAGGAGGTGCCCGTCAGGAGCAGCGAGCACGGTATCCCGGTGTGCCACAGGCGGCAGAGCCAAGCGCCGGGACAAAAGCCGGCGGGAGGACACGATGGATGCATGTGCTCCTCGTCCCTCCAGGATGCCCCGCGCCTGCCCGAGAAGGGATTCCGGAGCCAAACACGTGTGTCCCTGCCTTCGCCCCACCGGTGACACCAGGTCCCCGGGGAGACCGGGCCTTTGGGGCTCCCCCCGAACGCCGCTCAGACCCGCGCCCCGAGCGATGGACGCGGGGGCTCCTCCCCGAGCAGCGAGCCCTACCTGCCCCTTGACCAGGCTGGCGGCGAACTGCCTCATGACGGCCTCCACGGTGTAGGCGCTGGACCAGCCGCGCGGGGTGAGCAGCTCCATGCAGATGGCCCCGCCGTCCAGGACGTAGCCGTTCTCCAGGCGCGGGCTAAGCACCCTCATGAAGGGCGGCGAGAAGGGGAAGTTGTCGGGGAAGGTGAGGTTGAGCAGGATGTACTCCGTGTTGGTCTCCTTCATGTCCTGCCACAGCACCGAGTCCTTGTCCACCTGGTGCAGCTTCACGTTCCAGTCGAAGAGGCTCTCGTCCACCAGCTCCACCGAGATGAAGCGGTCGCTGAGCCGCGCGATGTCCTGCAGCTCCTTCATCAGCCGCCGGGTCCGCACCTGCGTGCAGTGCTGCTGCCGGCCCACGGGCACCAGCGCCGCCGGCCCCGACCCGCACCCGGGGCCGGAGCCAGAGCCGGGGCCGGGCCGCTGTGCCGCCTCCTTGCCGGCGCCGGGCTCCCTGCCCGCCTCCCGCGGCTTCTCCCGGCCGACTCCCGAGCGCGCCGGCTGCGGGGGCTGCTTGGCCGGCTCCGGCGCCTTCTTGTTCTTGTGGCCCCCGGGGCTGCCCTCGCTGCTGCTGCTGCTGCAGCCGCCCCCGGGGGGACCCTGCGGCTGCGGCTTGTTGCTGCTGTTCTTCTGGTTGCCCCTGCCGCGGAGCGAGGAGCCCTGCTGGCTGCTGCTGCGGTGGTGGTGGTGCTTGGGGTCCTCCGTGTCCCGGCTGTGCAGCCGGATCAGCCCGATTTTCCGCAGCAGAGTGGCCATGTTGTGCGCGGCTCTGCGATCGCTCCCGCCTCTGGGCAGCGGTGGGGCTCTGGTGTGGTTATTATCAATTTAAAGCCCGGCTCGGCGGCTTTGCGGGTGGCGGGCGGGCGGCGAAGCGCTGTCCGCCGGTCCGGGGCGCGGAGAGGCGGCGGCGGCGCTGCCGCCGCGGTGCCGGAGGATGTGCGGCCGCCGCTCAAACGCCTCCCCTGCCTAGAGCTGCGGCGGGGAGCATTGCCGCAGCGGCGCTGCTCCCGCGGACATCACGGCCCCGCCGCCGTGGCCATGATCCCGTGAAAAGGAAGGAGGAGGAGGATACGGGGGGGGCGGAAAGGTAGGAAGGCGAAAAAAAAAAAAAAAAAAATCCCCCAGCCGCCCGCACGGGAGAGCCCCCTCCCTCCCCCCGCACAGCGGCGGCGAAACCGCCTGCGCTGCAGATGGCTTCCCCGGCACCTTCGGATCGCGCTCGGCCGAGCCAATCCCCGGCGGCTCCCGGCGGGCCGGGCCCCGCTCCGCTCCGGGCGCCTCCCCCCGAGGCGGGCGGGGGGCGGGAGCCCGCCCGCGCAGCCCCCGCTGTGCCCGCGGCGCGCTCGGCCCTTTGTTCGGGAGAGCGGCCGCAGCCCCGCCGCGCCCCCCGCGCCGCCTGCGCGCCCGGCGGCACCGCCGCTGCGGGGCTCGGCGGGCCCCGGGCACCGTCCCGCTCCGCCCCGCGCTGCGGCAGCGGCCCCGCCGGCCGGGCGGGCCGGGGGCGGCGACGGCGGGAGGGGCGCCGGGACGGACCCGCGGGTGCGTGGGAGGTGTTGCACACGTACGGTGTGTGCGCGCGTGTGGCGCCCGCACGGCCGGGGAACGAGCGCGGCAGCTCCGGGCACGTGTGCGCACACGGACGGAGCCCGCACCCAGCGCGGGGACAGAACAGCTCTGTGGTGGTCATGTGTAAGGACACGATGGCATTTAAGTGCACGTGTGAATGTATTTACACCTACCTGCCTAAACGCATGGAATCATATATAATACCTACGAAAATCGACATGCAAACATGGTTAAAATATAGTTGTAAGTGTATAACGTGTGTATGTGTGCGTGTCTGCAGGCATTTTGGTACTTGTTGTGTTGGGAATGATGGGACAATCTTGCTTTCTTCAGTACAGGAGATATACATGTTCCATCCCTCTCACACCTGCTCCCCTCCAGACCAAGTCGGTCCGTCCTCCTCTGACTCTGTATAGCACAGGAATGACCAGCTGATTCCCAGAATCTCTGTCCCCACTGTCTTCTTTACCTTCAGAGACTGGAAAAAAAATACAAGAACTGCTTTGAATTGGGGAATAGTGAAGGCAGGGCCCAACATCTGTTGTGTGGAGGATGTAAAGTAACAAGCAGTGCATGCACATAGCAGCATTATATTCCATAACACATTTCCCAATGGAGGATCTGAAGGTGGATCTCCTCTTGCTCCCTGAAGACTCCATAGAGCAATGTCAGGAGATACTGGCAGAGTTGTCCTGTGTGTGATAGCCAGTGCTTCTCCATCAGCCTGCTTTGAACGGAAAAGATGAAGGGCTGTGAGCAAACTATCTGTGAGGGCCTGGGAGGCCACAAGGTCTGACACTGTCCTTGTTTGCTCTCTGCCCTCTGTCCTGTTGACCTTGCCAATCCAACAATGTGATAACGTTTGGAGTTGCTCTGAGCCTTTCCTGTGTGCAGATACCCAGCTGTGTCTGTTGCAGGAGAGGTGGTTGCTAAGTCCCCTACCCCTGAGAAGATCTGTATGGTGAAGTACTGTTGACAGAGTGTTTCCCTGGAGGTCAGAACTCCAGGCGAATGTGAAGTGGGTGGAGGCTTAAGTGTCAAAGGTTGTTCTGCTCCTCCCATATTCATCTCCTACCTCCTACATTTGCCTGAGCAGTAGAAGAACCTCCAGTTTATAGGTTATTTGAAACTGTCTCCAAGGCTTCTCCAAAGCCTTCTAGTGTGGCAGAAATGCCACTCCTCTGAACTATTGATGGCCCATCCATGGAGCAGGGAAAATTCTGAAATGCAGACAGACTGCAGCCAGACATCTCGTGGTGTATGACACTTCTAGGACACAAGTAATCTGTGCTTCATTGGGAAAATGACTCCAGCAGGACTTGCAGGGGGAGAAGCTAAGGCAGACATGGAAAATTCTCATCAGCATATGGAGCAGGGCAGGTTGGAAGACTGTTCCTGGTCTGGTGCAAAAGCTGGCAGTCACAGAATGTCCACCTGCAGCTTCAATCCCCACGGGCAGTCCCCAGGTGGAACAAGGCGCTCAGTGTCACCTCTGTATGAATACTCAGGGTAAGGCAGGGTGGTGTGGCACAGATGCAGAACTGAACCACACTGCCAGCCAGTAATGTGAGCCTTTGTGTTGGCTACATTAATGTTTTAAACTGAAAGGTCTCTGCATGGTGCTCCTGTGGCAGGTGGCAGCAGGAGCCATGATCATTAATTTAACATTATGGAAGTTATTTACCTGTCTCACATAACTGAGGTAGCTGCCCAGTGGTGAAGCCAAAAGAAAAGAGCAAGGTCTCTGCAAAGGGAGATCGGAGCCAAGCATCACCTCTGTGGCCTTCTACCACTGCTCTCTGAAATGGTACAAGATTAATGAAGGAAGTGATGAGAAAGTTGTTTCAGTGAAGAGGAAGGTGTAATAGGTGTCCCTGGCCAAACAGGGTTCTGCTGCCACAGGTGGTGCTCTGGTGGTGCTGAAAGTAGTGAAATTTGTCACAGTCTGTGCTCATACTGTCTGCAGGATCAAAAAGCTGAAGTGATGGAGCAAACTCTTCTTTTTCATACCCAGGATTCCTCAGCAAGCAAGTTATTTGGTTAGTCCAGTATGGACTCTGGATGGCTTGAAGTCAAGTCTTAAGGGAAAACAGGTAGTAAAACATCTTGCAGGGGAGACTTCCCCTGTATCTAGACTGTCCTTATCCACATAATCCCCAACTGACGAAAAAAAGACCAAATTTGGTCCATGATTTCTCTAATAAATTTCTGTTCCTTAGTATCTTAAATAGTAGAAACATATATATTAAATTTGTTCATTATTATACCTTCTCACGACTTTGCCAAGTGCAGGAGTCAAACTGAACTCACCTGTCACCTCCCAGACAAGGCTCTCCTGTCCTTGGAGCAGGACTGGTTGATCCACTTACAGTACATAAGGACACTCTAGATTGATGCCATGACTTTCAAATCACAGAGGTATCTGGGTATGAAAATCAGACTGACCTCTGGCAGATATTTCTCCTAAATATTCAGCTGGAAAGCTGCTTGCAGGCTCAGCCATTTATTAGTGACACAGGACAGCATTTAAAGCTCAGGTCTGGCAGCAGCCCTCAGCTCCATGCAGAGCAGGGTGCAGCTGATGAAGGGTATCTCAGACTATTGTGGAAGAGAAGCATCTGCTGCTAGCTGGAGATTGAACTCCCATTGCAGTACCAATTTGATATTGGGGCTGGCAGGAAGATTTTTTTGGTTGGTTGGTTGGTTGGTTTTTTTTTTTTTTTTTTTTTTTTTTTTTTAAGAAGGATAATATTAGCCAGTGGTTTTCTTATTTTAACTGAGTTTGCAAAGAAAGGAGTTACCTGTAGTTCAGCAAAAAGTTAATATGTGCATTGTTTATTTTAATTTAAATGCAGAAAAATTTAAAAAAATGTTACTTAAATTGAAAAAGTGCACAGAAGCATTTCTAGGATGTTTAGGGGAACAAAAGCTACATCTTTATAGGAGAATTACAAGATATTTTTCTTGTTTAGCAAAGACTGGAGAGGGCCATGATAACACTTATAAATATATTTGAGAAGTAAATGTCAGAGAGGGATATTGACTTCGTCACATGATCAAATGGCAGTACAGTGAGTAATCCTGAATACATCTGCACTGGAAATCTAAAGGCTTCCAGATATGTGATGAAGGAAGCATTTGAATACTCTCCTGAGCACTGGAAGGAGTAACTTGCAGTCTGGCAGCAAGGAGCCTCAGAAGTTTATGGGCATAATTGTACAGCACAATAGAATAGGAAAATGCCTGAAGAGAGAAAATTAAGCTTATATTATGAGTCCCTGGGCATCTGGTGTGGCAGTATCCCCAAGTGTGTGAGAAAATAGATTAGATCACTGTCAATTTGCATTATAATAATTCCATGCCTCAGGGCTTCCACTGTAGTTGGGAAAGATTTTATTTTATTCTTCCTGATGCATGATTTGTCCTCTACTGCTCTTTTTTTGCCTTCCTCTGCAGGTCTGAAGATAAGTTGCTATAGGTGGCATTAGAAGCTTAGGGTTCATGTGTCCTGCTGATATACTCAGGATTAGAGCAGCCTCTAGGCCTGGAATTCTTTTTAAGGAGTTATTTACCTAGGTCAGCTTGGTAGGCTCCGTTGACTTCATTTATGGCATGGGTCACAACTTTCTTCCTAGAATCAAATGGAATTATATTTAGCTAATTTTTGCAAACACACACTTTTTCAGCGAGCAAGCTATTTATGAATCTCCCCTCTTTTGTCTGAGTTATCCTGATGCTTACTAGTATCTCACTGGGCACCTTTGACTGTTCATTTTCTGTTTGCCTCCTTTCATCCTCCAAAGTGACAATGTCATTTATTTTTAGAAGGAAATTCAGAAGAAAGGCATTTTCAGCAACTAACAGCAAGAATTAAGAAAGACACAAAATTGTTCACTCCTGGAATATTCAAACTTATAGAGTGATTCCTACATTCCTGTTGACACATCTTTTGAAATTACCTTCTTGTGTTGGAAGTCCATCTGGCGATGCTAATCTCTTTTAATGACTTAGATAAACAACATTCTTGAGGTGACCTCCACTCAACAGACATGATAAGCCCAGGTGAATGCAAAGGATACCTGGGTAAATGAATAGCCATTGTATCACAATGATAGCTTTTGAGAATGAGTGAGGTAAACAATATCCATGGAGAATATGGTTGGCTGTCTGATTTTTAAGTCTGCACAGCATTGGAAATGCTCAGGAGAAGATTTTTGTGTTCAGGGTGTCCATATCCATGTATAACTTACTACTTACTGACTAAAAGACATTTGCATTTGGCAATTCTGAATCACAGAACTCTGTGTCAGAGGTGACCTTCTCACATACACACACAAGTATTTTTAAATTCTTGCACTCATACACAAATTCAAGATGTGGCCAGTACCATAAACTCACAAATTTCTTCCCAAATAAAGGTAGAATGCATGCTTTACCTTGTTACACCTTCAGCCTTGACATCTGGCCACTTTTTTATCCCAGAATATCATCTTTGGAGTAATTCTGAAGCACTGGAGTAATTCAGTGAGGAAGATGTATTCCATGGAATGGCTGGAGGAATGGCAACTATTTTATGGTCCCTCCACTTTGGATACAAAATTTTTTGTTTGCGTGACTCTTGTCAATTATGACTAGAATTTTAAAAGGCCTGAGATCATGAACTTTTCTAAGCTCCTACACATAACCAGAGAGCCAGGGCCATCGGTGAAGCCTTGCAACAATCCTGCTTTTAACTGGGAGCAAACAATATGAATCTGAGTCCTAGGTAGCCCCTTTTTTTTGCAGAGTATGCTGTTCATGGATGGCTCTTTACCCCAAGAAGAGTCTCAGGGGTCTCCTGTCTCAGCTGCAGTCCATTCCAATTGAAGCTGAGGGCTGCTGCCAGACCTGTCTCACTTGCCAGTGCCCAGCAGCTGAACCTGAAAGCAGCACACCAGGTGTTCCAGTACTCTGGTTCACAGCACCAAAAGGACACACAGATGTCTCTTACTACCTGCTCAGAGCACCAGATCAACCTCTGGCTCAGCAAAAGCACTGCAGGTCATCTAAGCAACAGATGGATGTTGGTGTAAACCACACAAAATTAACACAGAGACACCGACTTTAGTTAAACTTTAAAGGCAGAATGCTGGAATTTCAGTAACTTAGTCTCAAAGACCTTATGGTGCCATGAAATAATTTTTGGATCCTGAAGTTTTTAAACAGCATCACAGACCTTTTGTTCTCCTCAAGTGACAGGAACATGATAAAGGTCTGTAGTACAATGTAAAAAGTGCTGAGGGGCCAGTGATAAGGAGTTTTTACATAAATCCAGAGAAGCAGACAAAGGAAGAGATAAAAAAAGATGGATGTGTTGGTAGAAGGGATTAAAAAGATGTGCTGCCAGAGTGATGCAGCTTTAAAAGAACAGGTTGATGTGACTGAAGATGGCACTCAGTGAGGTATTTTGAGTGAAGATGGGGAAGTATTAGAACATTTGTATAAGATGATATAAGGTCACATTTGGATCCCAGAACAACACACATTCCTCTTTGATGCCAGCTCAACACTTTTTCTTTGACTCCCAGTCAATCCTTTACTTTCATATTCCCTTAAATCTCACCATATTATCTCATTTTCCTCTTTACAGCACATGGCCATAAGAAAGGTCACTTGCAATGCATTTATGGGCAATAAACTCTTTCTCCTTCCTAAGATCTTAACATCAGCCTGGTCATCACAAGAGCTTCTTGTTTCTCAGTGTCAATTACAAACCCCAAACTACTACGCAAAAAAATTCAAAAGGTGTCAAAGGATTAGAGAAGCTAAGTTATTTTTAAAATAATTAGATTAGTTGCAAGGTTACTGATAATGGCTCAGTTTCATTAAAATGAGGAGTGTGCTTACTTTCATACAGTGTCGCCAGGAATTGAGATCAACTCCTCACATCCTGATCTTGGAGAAGTGGCTGCTGCCACCAGCTGGTAGTTCCCTGGTCCTTGGCTGGAGAAATGAATACACAGCTTACACAAAGAACTCCCACGGAGACAGGTGGACCCTGAAGGAGGTCACATCTACAGAATGTTATGGAAACATTAATCCAGTCTTAAGTACGTTTTGGTGAACTGTGCTCAAATGGACTTTTTACCTCCATCTCTAGTCACATTTTGTCCTATTCCAGAAGAACTTCCAGGGCAGGAAGGACAGCTGGCATTATCCAGAGAGGTGCTCTGAGGTTGTGTCTGAAGACCTGGGGAGCAGAAAGGAGGCAGTAGCCATGGAAAAGAGCCAAACTATGGGGTTTGTGAGGTGACCATTGCAAGAATGGGCTTTTCCTGCTCTAGCTTTTCATCCTTCACAGTACAGAAAGCAGTCTGACAGCCTGTGCTACTAGCTGTTTTGGAAAGTCAGGGGCATTGAAGGACCATGAAAATAGTGGTTTTATTATATGATGATAAGGCTGTACATGGTACAGCCTGAGCCAGGGCTTGTGGAGAAATGCAGGGACATGATGCCTGTTGGAATTGCATTGGACTAGTGGCCTGAGCAAGCGAAACTCCTCCCTATAGTTTGTAAAAAGAGGACCCTGGGGCAGTCCCTTATGCCAGACTTAACCTGGACTTTGCTTCACATCAGGCTGGTCTAATAATTCCAAATTCAGTTTTGGGAGCAATATGACAGACCAGTTGATCTTTTTACAAGTGGGACTTTATCTGGCAATATTGCCAGCAGAATTCCCAGGGTACTGTACTGCCATAATTTAATAGTTGTATTGATGGTCTGGAGGTAAATAAAAACCTGCAAATAAAAGAAGAGCATACAGAAAGGCCAGCAAAGTGACAAAGAGTGTGGAGGCAGATTGAATTGAATAGCTGTGTTTGTGAAATAAATGTGTTTTAATAAAAACCATTTATGAAGTGCTCTTGCCAGGAACAAATCATGCAAGTTCATGTAACTGCAGACCATATTCCCTGTAAAAGGAAACATTTAAGGAAATTAGGGGTCACTGTGTACCAGATCATCACATTCCGGTGGCATAGAGGAATCTCATTGTATAGAGGAATTCTGCAGCCCTGCAGCACATAAATAGGAAAGGATACAGAAGAAGCACATGGCATGGGGGAACAGGGGCCAACACCATTGCAGGGACCAATAGTAGATTGTAATGTGCAGGTCACCTTCCCTATTCTGCTGTTATTGAAAAAAATAGAAACACTGAAAAAGCTGAAATTCATTAAAGAAAAAGGTGTAAAGAATTCAGTATGTTTATCACATAGAAGTTTGAGAGATGATTCAATTATTTGATTAAAGCACAGAATAGATATGTATACTAAATATATAGATATCTAAACTAACAGTGCAATAAAGCATTTCTTCATCAGTTAGACAGAGGTGTGGAAAGAATCAATAGCTATAAATTAGAGTTTTCTTCAGGCAACTTCTGTAAATAAAACCTATTTGAAGACTGGATGCTGGCTATGAATAGTAGAGTATCTTTCACAGTGATGCAGGCAGATTGTGGAGACAGTGGGATATCAACATGCAAGAGTGTGAAGAACGAGTTTAAAACTGAAGAGTCACTTGAAGGCCCCTCCCAAATAATAGCAGAAAGAGAGTCTTAGGTGCACTGCCTGCCTATCTCCTAGTGCCTTCCAGGAAGGAATGCCTACTGACATGATAAAATACACCAGAGAGCCAACAGGCTAGGACAGTGTCCCAAGAGTCCACAAGGCAGGATGGACTGGAGGAGCCATCTGTTCAAGCCTTTTGCCTCACCACGTTCTGAAATCCACCAGATCTTACTGTCACCCACACATTCATACACTATTATTGGTTTAAACATGTGCACTTCAGAAATAGCTTGGAAGAACTGGTAGTCCCAGTTTGAGCTGGAGGCAGCTTGTGGGGATTTCTGTGAACATGAGACACTTTGTATTGATTAGGCTGAGCCCTGGAGTGTTCACTGATTCCAGCCGCTACTACACGACATACCCATAAAGCCCAGGGTTATAAAAAAGAGGGAGAACAACTTTTTTACCCAGGCAGATAATGATTAGGACAAGGGGAAATTGTTTTAAACTAAATAGCAGAGATTTAGATTAGATGTTAGGAAGAAATTCTTCACTGTGAGGGTGCTCAGACACTGGGACAGATTGCTCAGAGAAATTGTGGGTGCCCCATCCCTGGAAGTGTTCAAAGCCAGGTTGGATGGGGCTTTGAGAAATCTGGTCTAGTAAAAGGTGCCATGCCCATGGAAGGGAAGTTGGAACAAGATGATCTTCAAGGTCCCTTCCAAACCATTCTATCCTTTTATAATCTGTGTATCTAGATCTATGATCTAGAGTATTTATAATAGTCTAGCCCCAAGTCAGTGGTGCCAGACCATGGCTGTGCTCAGTTTGCTTATCTAAACTTCTTTCAGGGGCATAACCCTGAATCCTAAGTAATTTTTCTGATTTGCTGATTTGTCCCCTGGTTTGAACCCATGTGGCCATTACTTCCTTTTTCCTGTACACTGTGACTAAACAGATCTACCTTAGAAAAATGAGAAGTGACATGGAAGGACAAACACAGGAGCACAGGCACCCACACTGTAGAACAGTGACTAAGTTTTTTCATCTGGACCACCCACATTTTTCCAGAACTGCTTTCAGGTACATTTCAGGATTTGGAATACAAATAAGGGCTGCTCCATGCCAGCTAGATTCAGTGCTGGAAAATGGTCCTAGGTCTTTTTCATTTGCTAGCACACATCCTATTTCGGTGTCATAGAAATTCTCCCTGCCCAGGATATTCCTATGCTTTCTTTCTTGAATCATTGGTAATTAAAAAAAACGTATCAGTTTTAAATACAAGATGCTACTTATTCTGAGTTACAGGGGGAAAAATAAAAAGCAGCAATAGGCAAATCAACCTTACTTGTTAGTATTGCATAATGGAGTATGATTATATACACATATACATATACATATACATATACATATACATATACATATACACACGTCTTTCTCACACATAGTAAAAAAAAGCTACTTGATAACTATTGAAAGCAACTCTGCATTTCAGAGTTTAAAATTACATATGGCAGCAATATGAACTAACATAAACTGAGTCTGACAAATAAGTTTAATATTCCAGGGGAAAAAACCACAGATAATTCCACTGATTTCTCAGCATATTTTTGAAAAACAACATTAGGAATTAATTCTTTATGGGATATTAAAGATACTATGGAATAAAAGGTTTCAGTATTGCAGATCTAGATGAGTTATCACTACACTATGAAAATAATATTCCTGTCCTGAAACATATATGTAAGTCCTTTGCTGCATCTCGCTGACCTCCTTGGAGGCAGTGTTGTGAGAATAGACTGTCATCCAATGTCCTTTACTATCAACAGAAAGAACCTCATGTGTCTCAGTTATCTTTGGATCAGGTCCCAGAACATTCCCAAATCTGCACGACTTGGAGGACCACAAAATTATCTTATGAACAAAATCCTGATCCTGCTGCTTCTTAGATAAATACATAGATTATCTCAGTAAGACTAAGATCCAGCCATGATGCATAAATGCATCATCCTGCTAATTTGTGGTAAGACATGAATTATTTCAATACATTTGAAATAATGTATTTCAAGTCATTAATGTACACATTACTAAACACAAAATCTATGGCAATTATAATTAAAGCTCTTATTCAGCTGCATAATTGATTTATAAAAACTGTTTATTTTATTTTATTGTATCACATTATTTTTATGCAGTAAAATGTGACAGTACCACATGTTTCTGAGTCAGCTGAAAAACATCCTAAACAAAATTGCAATCAGCCTGACATAACAAGAGCAGGTGAATGGTATCCTCTGTGCTGTTCACATCTATCTCCCCTGCTTCTCTTCTGCTTATTACCAGTTGTAATTAAAACAATGAAGGGTAGATGGCTCACAGAATGGAATTCTTAGCAGGTGATGCTCCCAGTTAATGGCCTGAAATTTCCATCTCCATTTCTTTGTCTGCAGAATGAAGAAGTGATTTAATCATCCAGAAGGAAAGAGAGAAAGACGGGAGAGAAAACATGATGTATTTTACTTTCTTTATTCATTTTCCTCCACTGTACTGGCCAGCAGCAGAAAACATGAGCTGGGAGGAGAGTCATAGTTCTAGAGATGGACAAACAGATAAATTATTTGTTGCTTTTTATATTCATGAGAACTTGACTGTCTCAGCACTTTCAGTAATGATTCTTAAACACCACGTTGTGTCATATCGTATTGGACAAGTCATTTATCTGGAGAATACGTAAAGCTAAGTAGGAAAACAGTGAGCTGAGCTTTTTGCAGACCCAAAGAGACTGTATAAACAGTCTCAAATCAATCTTTTTATGTTCTGCTTGGTAAGAAACCATCTGCATCATTTGACATTCCAAGCAGGGAGGACGTCATAGCAGTAACTCCCCATATTCAGATGAAGGCTCCATCTGGGTCAGTATCTTGTGCTCAGCACTAACCAGAAGAGCAAAGACAAGAAAAATATCTATGAGACCTCTCCTGACTACCCTCCTGGCCTTGGGCTACCTTCAGTTCATAGGATTTTCTGAGCCAGGAGTGGTTTGCCTACATCTCTGCGATTGTCTACCAAGCATTTGTCCCATATTCCCTTCAACAAAGCTAAGCATTTTCTGTTCATAACATCCATTGGCAAATAGTCCCGCACAGGGCTTATGAACTTTGTATGACAAAAATCACTGCTTTTTGCATATTTTGAAGTTGTCAGTTCTCAGCTTTACTTTGAATGTCCCAAGCTTTTGTGCTGAGAGACAGTCTAGGCTCCAGACCACTCATGGCTCTGTAAATACAGTGAAGTATTGGCCATAAGTCTCATTAGTGGGCTCTCTCTCTCATGCTGAAGAGTCCCTGTCTGTTCATATTTTCCTATTACAGAAGCCATTTCATATCTACAGCTATCTTGCCAGCCCTGTTCTGACTCCTTTCCAGGTCCACTCCAGGGGATGAGAACTGCACACAGTGTTCAAGGTTGGGGCAAACTTGTGCATTTATGCAGTAGCACGACATTTTCTGGTTTGTTCTCACATTTCTTTCCTGACAATTCCTAACTCTCCACATGACTCCTGATCACTGCTGAGTGTTGAGCTGATGTTTTCAAAGAACTTTCTATTCTGATCCTCAGGTCTTGCTCCTGTATGGTAACGGTCAAGAGGTCACAAATCTTCATGTGAAACTAGGGTTTTTTTGCTTGCTATGTGCATTGCTTTACATGATCCATCTTAAAGTCTTTTCAGGTCCTTCTAACGTTTTCCTACAAACTGCATTCATCTTCAGTCTGCCAAATAATTTTCTCATAAGCCAATTTTCTCATCTGATCTCTTTTCTGGGTCATCTCTGAACATACTAAATGGCACAGTTTTCAGCCCAGTTCCCCGTTGAACTCTTCTGGAATTAATTCTCCCCTTGTAAGAATCAAATATTTGCCCCTGTCCTGCATTTCCTATCAGGAATTCAGTTCTTTATTCAGTCTAGGATTTCTCCCCTTATTCCATTCCTTTATTTCCTTAAAAGATTTTGTTTAAGGATTTCTGTAAGAGCTGATGGGAAACCAAGTAGATTGTGTCATTTAGATCACTTGTATCTACATGCTTGCTGACCCCTTGAAAAACTCATTAGAGGTCTGCAAAACAGGATTTTCTTTCATGTAATCTGCGCTACTCTTCCCAAATGGGTCATATTGATCCATATGGCCTCTCATTCCATCCTTTATTACAAACCCTACTTAACTGCCAGTGCAGATGTCCAGCTTACAAGTCTGTAATTGCCCACTCCCTGCATGAAAATCAGGGTACAAATGCAATATGGTTACTAACATCATGAGCCATGTGACATTTTCCTTCTCAGTCTTTCTGTCTCTATGTACCTATTGATCAATTCAGACCGACTTTCTTTCTTTTTCTGTTTCTCTCCCTGGAACATAAGTTTCTCATCTTTACATTTTATACCTGAACATGAAAATTATGCCCAAGTGGGTGATCAAGACAAAATTTAACAACCGGTAATGTATTTATAGCAAATTTTAACCTTAAAAGCACTGTATACATTTATCTAACATAATTCATTAATCTAACCTAACCAGGCTAGTAAATACAGATTTACAGTGAGCTGGTTATTTCTATATTTGATGTTAACCTTCCATTATTTTCTTCTGTTGAATACATTCCTTGAATTAGATGTGATCATGGACATCTCTAGGATTTATCCCAAGCAAGCTAGAAGTCATATTTACTCAGTTCCAAGAACCAAAAGCTTTCACCCAAACAGGAAGGAGAGGAAGTTTTAACAGTACCTCAAAACCCTTGTTTGTTACTGAGTTTAAAGCAAGTGCTTCTGCTCCTTGCTTCCACTGGATGTGTTTTCCCATATGCAAAGATGGACATAAAGCAAGAAAGACTCTTCTGTTTGAATCCCAGCCTCTTGTGCCTGCAGAACCACGTCTGACACAATTGTTTGTATTTACACTGTTCTTTCAAAACTTGACACTCCGTTCCTCATGTTCATATCTAACTTGGTTAGTGCACCCTATTCTACATTCTTTCTTCCAAATATTAGAAAAAGTTGTTCTTTTCCTCAGACCACGATCTCTCACGTGTGAAGTACTTGTCTTAAAATCTCAAAATTTTGGGACTTCTGCTGTCCAAACAACATTCTGCCAACGATGACAGGATGGTCAGCAACTGCTGGTCAACAGACAGTGAGATTACTTTATCACAGGATGACAATACTTGTCAAGGCCTAGAACTGATAAATTGTTTTCTGCATACTAAGATTACTTTTTAATTTCACATCTTCACAGTCCTATATCTTCCTTAATATTCAGTGCTCTTTACAGTTGCTTGCTTTTTAATTTTAGGTTAGCATACTTAATCCTATGAACTCCCAAATAGTGCTTTATATTTTACAAAAACCCAACTTCCTGCTACTGGTCTAGCATGGTAGCCCAGAATAGAAACTGACTATTTGATGGTCTGATTGTCATGAATAGAAAATGGAAAAATAAGATACATCCAAGAAACTAAGAATTGCAGATTTTGATGGTACTCATTGTAGAGCAGAATTTGCTGCAAGTTATAGCTGCAAAATGCATAAAATACATTAAATCCCAGTTTGGGATGGAAGGTATCATCCAGAGACAACCCCCTGTCATGGGACACCTTCTGCTGGACCAGGCTGCTCAGAGCTCCCTCCAGCCTGGTCCTGAAAACTTCCAGAGATGGCGCATCCACAGCTTCTCTGGGTAACCCCTTCCAGTGTCTCACAATGCCCACAGTAAAGAATTTATTTCTAATATCTAATCTAATCCTACTGTCTTTCAGTCTGAAGCCATTCCCTCTCATCCTGTCACTGCATGCTCTTATAAAAAGTCCCTCTCCATCTTTTTTTGTAGGCTCCCAACAAGTGCTGGAAGCTGTATTTAGGTCGCCCCTTCTCTTTTTCAGGCTGAACAATCCCAAGTCTCTCAGCCTTTCCTCACAGAAGAGGTGCTCCATCCTCAAGATCAACGTGCTGTTGTTGTTCTGGACTTTCTCCAAGGGTTCCTGTCCTTCCTGTGCTGGGGACCCCAGGGCTGGATGAGTTATCTCCTGACATTACTGGAATGATCTCCTCAGATCCAACCCAAAACAGACACCCTGGAAACAAGCTATTTGTAAAACATAGTTATTGTGATGTGCCATGGGGTTCTAAGCATGTCAGACAACCTTCCCACAGGGGTGACTGAGAGCTAGATTATTTAATATAGACCGATTCATGATAGAACAAGAGGTAATGGGCTCAAGCTGAGAGAGGGTGCGTTTAGATTGGATGCTAGGAATAAATTCTTTACTGTGAGGGTGGTGAGGCACTGGAACAGGCTGCCCAGAGAAGCTGTGGATGCCCCATCTCTGGAGGTGTTCAAGGACACGCTGGGAGGGGCTTTGAGCCACCTGGGGTAGTAGGAGGTTTAGAACTAGAATTATATGATCCTTGCCATCCCAAACCACTCTGCGATTCTGTGTTTTGCTATTTCCCAGACGATTCCAGTGTGGGGTTTACTATGAAGCAGCACCTCTGCCTGCCACCACTTCTATTTCTTGCACAGGCCCGAAGGCGGCTCAGGGCAGGCAGACCCCAGGCACGGTCGGACACACAAGGCGGCTCAGGGCAGGCAGTCCCCAGGCACGGTCGGACACACAAGGCGGCTCAGGGCAGGCAGCCCCCAGGCACGCTCGGACACACAAGGCGGCTCAGGGCAGGCAGACCCCAGGCACGCTCGGACACACAATGCCGCGCCCTCGGAACCCGCGCTGTCCCGCTTTCCCCTCGCACAGCAGCAGGACCAGGGACGGCGCCGCCCGTGAGGGGAGGGGCGTGGCTTGTCCCGGGGGCGTGGCCGCCCCGCCTCGCGCCTCCCTCCCGCGCAGGCGCCCGTGGGCGGAAGTGGCGGCGCGGGGAAGGCGGCGGCGATGGCGGAGAAGTTCGACTCGCTGGAGGAGCACCTGGAGAAGTTCGTGGAGAACATCCGGCAGCTCGGCATCATCGTCAGCGACTTCCAGCCCAGCAGCCAGACGGGGCTCAATCAGAAGCTGTGAGGGGCCCTTATCGGGGGCGGGCCGGGCTGTGCTGCGGGGCCTTTCCCTCTCCAGGCCCAGGGTGGTGCCTCAGGGCTCTCTCTCCCTGTCTGGGTATCGCTGGCCTCGCACCCACCGTCAGGGGCAGCGCAGCGACCCCCAGATCGGCTGAGCCCGACCCGTTTTTCTTCCCAACAGGAATTTCATGGTGACGGGCTTGCAGGATATCGACAAGTGCCGGCAGCAGCTTCACGATATCAGCGTGCCCTTGGAAGTTTTTGAGTAAGTCTGTGTGTGCCTGGAAGGGCAGGTGCTGCAGTCGGGGACTCGAGGTAGCCTGGCTTGGCAGCGCGGGTGTTTTGGCTGAGGGCTGCTTGTCTCAAACCTGGTCCTTCTGAATTCCTCATGAGAACGTGAGCAGGCAGAAGGAGGTCAGGAGGACCTGTGAGAAGGCAGAAAGGTAGGAGAAGTGATAAAATACATACTTGTCTTCATATAACCACGGGATGCTTCGAGCTGGAAGGGACCTTAAAGCTCATCTATTCCCAACTACCCCACTGTGGGCAGAGATACCACTTACTAGAAAAGTTGCTCAGAGCCCTGTCCAGTCTGGCCTTTCAGATTTTTATTTTTTATTTTTTTATTTCTATGTATGTAGGCAGTAATATGAATTCTGCCAAATTTAGTGATTTCATAACATCTCAGAATGGGATAGGTTAGAAGGGACCTTCAAGAACATCTGGTTCTAACACATCTTCCATGGGCATGGACACCCATTTAATAAGTCAGCTTTCATTTTTAAAAGTAGACTTTTGCACTAGATTAGGATCAGGATTTAAAGTTGCATGTGAAAATAAAGTGAGTCAATACTCACGAGTTTAGTTTCAGGAGTGACAGTCTGGCAGAGAATGTGAACATCAAAAGAAAAATGAACATAGAGGAAGAGCTATACTAGAGAGCTTTTGTGATACAGCTGAAAAGTTAATTTACTGGTCTTCCTTCTAATCCAGATGGTACTGGTCTGTACTCCAGTGTGTTACTGCTGTACATGGCTTTTTTCACTTGGGCTTTTACTCCAGCTATAAATTTGTGATGACTCTCTTAAATGTTCTCACTAGTGAGTTTCTGTTTGCCAGGAATTGTATTGCAAAACAAAATTGCACATAAGTGTGCTGATACAGTAGTGTTAATTTTTTACTCTTTACTGTGGTATGTGCAGCTCCTCCTCATTCTTGATTTGCTGGGTGCCATATTCCTGTGTGCTTATTGCTCACCATGCCCTAAGTAGGCCACTTCCTGGTTAGTCCCTTTCCAGTTGTTTGGAAAAGGGTCATCTTCCTTTGATCATCTGTGCTTATTGCTTGTGAGATGCTGGTGTATATATATATATATATTTTGTGTGTGTGTGTATGTGTGTGCTTTTAGTACTTTGTTCAAAGCTGTTTCTGGAGTCAGGTTTGCTGACCATGGCCTCGTCCTTGAGCTGCCTTTTGGAAATAGCTGTGTTTCACTGTGGTGATTTTTAAAATGCACATTCCAGAGAATAGTAGAAAGAAAAAGACAGCAAGATGAGTAATTCCATGCCTTGGAGAGCATCCTAGTAGGAATATGATCATTTAGTAGTGTCTTGTCTATTTTCAGATACATAGATCAAGGCCGCAACCCTCAGCTTTACACTAAAGAGTGTCTGGAGCGAGCTTTGGCTAAAAATGAGCAAGTGAAAGGAAAAATTGACACTATGAAGGTAAACCAGAATTAATGGAAGTATAATGCAATAGTGTATTTGATAAGGTTTTACTTTTTTGTAAATATTGTGGGTATTTTTCATTTGTGCAGTTATTAACTTCTGTTGTTATGTGATTTGTCTTAAAAATTGCTCTGCATCTCTTTATCTTAATTGATGCTGATACGGCCTGTTCAGAAAAGGAAGCCTGTAGTTCATCCCACAGCTTGGGGATCCCAAAGTTGCAGCGTTCACTGTGATTTTATATTGGTTAAAGCTATATGTAGCAGTAGAGATATTTTACTTGGTTTTTTTTGCAGGTGTGTAATTTTGCTGTGTGCAAACTTAGAAATAAGCAAAACAAAAGAGGTATTTTTCTGGTCTTGAATGGATAATAGAGGGTTAAAATGTCAAATATATTCTCTAATCATAAGTTAATCTTTATAAAATTAGTGAAAATGCATGCCAGTGTTTAGGGGTTTCTGAACTTGTAATTTCATTTGGTATAAACTGAAGCATTCTGGATACTGTTAAACTCTTGAACTACTGCAGGAAAACAAAAGAAAACACAAGAAAAGGAAGTTTAGTGAGTTCTGAGAATGTTCTTTGGCTGAACTTAGTGTGGAGGATGACAAGTTGTACTGCAGAATGTAGACATATGGAAATAAGTCCTGAGCTGCTCTTTCTTTTCTCTGTGCTTGTGAAATTGTGTGCTTCTAAGGCAGGTGTGAGTTGCTCTTTAAAGGTGGAGTGGATTCCATATCAAATCAAGAGGACATGTCCTTAATCAGCTTTCCTTGATAAGGCCAGGCAGGTATTGGTGCACCAGAGTTTACTAAGAGGCCCAACTGCTTTGTATTTCTTAGGAGAAAATGCAAGTGAATTTCTGGAAATTCACAGACATTTTAATTTGCCTGGTGCATTCCATGTGGATTTCACTTGAGCATTTTCTGTGGATTTTGTAAATATAACTTTGTGTGGTTTTGGGGGTTTTTGGGTACTTCAGGTCACTGAGAGGTGTATTGGGTACAAACATTTCTGTTCATCAGGTAACACTGCTTGATGGAATCTAAATAAATTGTCCAAATGATATATATACATTTTTTTCTCTTTTCAGAAATTTAAAAGCCTGTTAATTCAAGAACTGACAAAGGTGTTCCCAGAAGATATGGCAAAGTACAAAGCTATTAGAGGAGAAGATCCTCCTCCTTAAGTTTGCCTTTGATAGCTCTAAAACTGTCCCATAAACTGACACCACCTTATAAAAACATTGATCGGTGAGAGAGGGAATCCAAGCCCTTCTAACAACTGTACTAAAAATGGCAGTGGTGACTGTAAAGGAGCTTGATGATTGTTCATGGTTCTGGTCTGAAGCTACTGAATCTTTCTGACTTCTACTCAGTGGTTGTGGTTGAAACTTCTATAGTAATCTGCTTTTCTTTCCTGAGGGGTTTGAGAAATGTAATTTCCTCCAGGTCATCAATACAGAGCATTTCCCACAAAGTGCATTTCCATAGCAGAAAAACATATTTTTTTGTCTCCTGAAAGGTGTGCCTCAGGATTGTGGGCTCATCTGTTTTTTAAGAGAAATGCATTTATTACACTTGATTATTTCTCATTTGTAAACTTCAGGTTTTTTTTTTTTTTACTGCAGTACAAACAACTGACTGCTTTTGTCTTGCCAAATTCTAGTGAGCAGGAGCCTGTCAAGGGCTGCTGTTCTCATGTGTCATAATTAGTTGCAGCCACGAAAACCTTCAGATCTTGTTTAGTTCTGGGAGCTGCAGTGCAGATGGCTGAGTATATAAAAAGTGAGCATACCTGGGGACTAGCTCCTCTACTTTAATATTTTGTACAGTATTTAATGTAAGCTTTTGTTTATTCATTTTCTGCAAGCAGGTTGTTGAATAAAAATTTGAAAAAAAATCTAAATCCTGACGTTTTTCTTTTTTTCTTTTGTATGCTTCTCTTTGGGTGTGAACTGAAAGCTGTGAAAAAATTGCATATTCCTCTCAGTTCCATTCTGATAGAAATAAAATGTGTATCAAAACTTAGCTCTTAAAATCTTACATCAGAAGGTGGTGTCAGCTTGGTATTTTGGTTTTATGATGAAAACTTCTGTTTTAGTTCCGGAAGTAGAGTTTTGGTATCGGCAGTTGTCACCTGAAGTCCTGGTCAGCTGTGAGGTTGTGTGTGGGATCTTTCTGTACATACATAAGGGAGCCCCAGTATGGAGCAGGATTGTAGCTCCTCACCCAGGGGTCAGAGGTTTGTGGGATAGATTGAGTTTGCAGTGGGAGTAAGAGGAGCCCTTTTTGTCTCAGGTGTTTGTGAAGCTGGAGCTTTTGTGCTTATATTTGTTCTCCCAAATCTATCTTGACTTTTTGCATCAGCAAATTATTTTATTACTTTAACTTTCTTCTAGTTGCTAAATTGAGTGGTTTTGGGCAGGAGCTCCAAAATAGCACGGTATGCATGTATTCCATAGCAAGCCTGCCTAGTCTGCTAAAGATTTAACAGGAATTTAGACATTTTTTAGGGTTTGAAATTACTGGTGGCATAGTTGGAAGCACACCTGAAGCACCTTCTGTGCTCAGGTACCTGCCTGAAGCAGAGCCCATCCATGATTCCAAACCACCAAACTTTGACAGCAAAAACAAAAACAGAAAACTAGGTGTTACTTTTAGAATGTGTTACCTACCAATCTAAGTTAATCTAATTGCTGCCTGATATTACCTTGCCCTGCACACTTTCATTTTGTATTTGTTCCACCTCTAATCACTTTCACCTTCACAGTTTTACTGTATGAACTTGGAAGATCCGACGAGTGACAAGGAAAAGGCGCTCCATGTTTGTGTTTGGCTCGGCCTGGATTACCCTGAGTCCTAAGGAGCTGTTGGAGCTGTGACTGCCAGCTGGGATGAGTTTAGGACACAAGTAAAGAGGGTTTTGTGTGTATAATGTAGTTGGAAAGGGAGCTTAAGAGCAAAATTGTTGACAGCAGGCAGGAGAAGCTGTATTTAAACAATAGTTGAGGGAACTTAGGAGGCGAAAGGCATGTAGATACTGGTCTGGATACTGGAGTGTTCTGTCACTAGCACTGACACCAGCTTGTGTGTCAGATCTGGTGGAGTAGGACTCTTTAAAACTGATGCTTCCAAGAAGTCTTATTTGTATCTCATGGATTCATAGAATTGCAGATTAGTTTGCATCAGAAGGGACCTTAAAGATTATTTATTTTCTATTCCCCATGGGGGAGTTGCTTGAATCCCTCTCCAGCCTGGCCTTGATCATTTCCAGACATGGACATTCACAGCTTCTCAGGACAGCCCATTCCAGTGTTTCACCACCCTCACAGTGAAGACTTTCTTCCTAATACCTCACCTAAACCTGCTCACTTTCAGTTTGAAGCCATCACCCTTTGTCCTGGGATTAGCTTGGAGTTAGAGAGTCATGAGGGATAAGCAGCTCCACAGCCCAGAGGTCCTGAAAATGTGTGAAATGTCTGTTCTGTATGTGTATTGATTTATTGTTGTCATTAGATAATGAATAAGTACCCAAGGCTGGCCACAGTGAAGATGGCCATCCCCATAACACTGACACCCATGTCTGCTGATGAGCAGAAGGTTTCAAGGCTTTCCCAGCTCAGAGAGGTAATTTAGAGCCAAAGCATGGATCACATGCTTTCCCTAGATATCTAGGTGGTCGTGGTAAACATGATGGCTGGGATAGTGAGTAGAGATGGAGGGCTAGAAAATAACATTAGGTCACATCATCGTGAAATCTTAGCTGCCTGTGTTTTATGAGGAATCTGTCCAGGAGAACATTTTTTTTGGTTGGTGGATATATACATTAGGAATAAAAATTTTTAAAAATGAACCAGAAAAAAACCTCTCAGTTAAATCATCAGGTTTCATGTTCTGCTCAGCTTCTGTTCCAACTTTTTGATATTATTCTATTATTTTATGCTTGCTTCACTTCACTGGGCTAGCAATGCAAAATAATGCTATTGCTACAACTGTCCATATTTAGCATTATATTGAAGAGAGGTAACTGTTGTAAATTATGTCTGTCTCAGAGAAGAAAAGGTGGCTTGAATGAGTGCATATGAATTTATAATGTAGAATGAGAATTGCTAGAAACAATGATGTTTTCCATTTCCAATTGCATATGTAACAGAAAAATCCAACGAAATTTTTCTCATTTGTTAATTGGTTCTCTGAAAATGAGCACATGTCTGAGTTATCCTGAAGTCTGTTTTGTTTGATGATAACCTTCAAGGCATTCAGTAAAGGAGACTGTCAAATCTTTCCTCTTCTTTTACCTGTATTGCATGGTTGGAGGTGAGATGAAATGTTATTTCATGGTAACATTAAAACAACATCAGCCCGATAGAAAAACTTCCAAAATAGATTTTTGTTGCCCTTTAATTATCTCAATGGAAAGTTTGAAGCCATTCAGGTTTCAAGTGCATCCTTGGATTTTTAGTAAGATTAATAATATTTTGAAAATAACAGGGAATATGTAATTACAAGTAATTATTTTTAAGCAATTGACTTTATCACATACATTGTGAGATGAGAAGATGCTAGATAATGCTGTTCAGCATATACACAGTTCTTTAAAATGGAGTGAGTGCTCCTATACTCCATTTAGGACAAACAAAGTCAGTGTAAAATTCTTTTGCTGAGACACAGAAAGAAATAGATCAAGAAGTGCTGAGGATTTTGCTGCGACCTGTTAAGGCTCGGCATCCTCTCTGTCCTTTTTTTTTTACTGTAAGGAGAAGCAGTTTAGTGCCCAGCCTTCCCCTGTCCTTGAAACAATTTTTGCTTTAACCTCCTTGTGAAGAACAAGTAATGCAGAGCTGTGCAGTCTGACAGGAACAGACATACCTGCTACAGGAGTTGGATGCTGCTCAGCTGTTGGTTTATCCAACCTATAGCTCTTGTTAATTTGTTTTTTTTTCATGCAGATCAAGGCATTGTCATTGTTAGCCAGTTCTCAGCATAAGATGAATCGCCAGTGTGCCTGAGACAATCTGTTTCTCTCATACCACTCAGAAGAGAGTCTCTTGATGGCAAGAAAGTCATCCTAGGCATAGCAATTTGGGTTTCAGCAATTGACCTTTCTAATTTAGTTGGATGAACTCCTAAATGGTGGGAATGGTCTGACAATTTCCCAAATATTTCGTATTGTGATGTTCTTATAAATTGCTTTCTTCAATGAGTGCAGTTCACAAGTGATTGAAAATGCTTATTGTGTGATTCTACCAGTTACCCCAGGTACTCTATAATCTCATCTCTGACTCTCCTCTGATCATAGAAATGGAGGAAATAAACTCTGCAATCTACTTCTTTTTGCCCTAAGTGATCTTTTAGATTTTAACTACATCATTTACAATCTACTCACTGAACTTGTAGTTTTACTGAAATCTTGCTAAATAAATGTATTTAAAAGGTGGATTCTATAGACAAAAACTTAAAAAATGTGTAAGAAATGTTCCAAACACTCAGCTTAATTGCAAGTTCATAATAGAGAAATATCCCTGCCAAGAATATTTCTGGATACTCATGTTTCAACACAAAGTCATTTCTTACTCTACTATGATTAATAGCTGCAGCGTTTCTGGGCAGGTGCCAGATGTCCTTCCAGCTCTGCAGAGCAGAGAGCCAAGGTGACACGAATGTCTGCCCTGCTCTGAGAAAACTGTGCTTGCTGTATGTATTTCAATTACTTCCATATGCTTAAAATCCTTCTGTATATTTTCTTAATTAAAGTAATGGAGAACCAACCATACAATAAAGGATACTTCTGTAACAGTTCTTGTAACGCTCTTGAATTAGGAATCTGTGTTTTCTGTATTGTGATATATTTCATGCTGAGAACTAGATTGTATTTAGTCTCAATAAGATGTAATGCAGACAGTAAAAGAAACATCTTTCTGCACAGTATGAAAATTTCCAAAACAGTTATTTTTCCTCTCCTGGAAGAAAAGACACTTAATGTGCTGAGGAATGGCACTTAAAATTTCTTTTCCTACAGACCTGTCCTGAATCTACTTCACTTGCTGTTTGCAGTTTTATTAAAATTGCAAATTTAACAAATTTATCCAAACATTCCTCAAAGGATGCCAAAGCTTATTTTATATATAATCTGGGAAAAGATAATTCAAATTAGTGTCATGCTGCATTATTTAATAAGTTACTTGGGTCATAGGTCATATTTATATCATCTTTGCAGCAAAAAATAGCATGTTGATTGTTGACATTCATAAAATTTTATTTGGAGTGTTACTAGGGATTCAAAATTCCTGTGTCTATATAAATATAATGGCATATACCAAGCCACATCTGTACCATCATGGAGATTTTCAGTCCTTAACCATAAACAAAGAGAAGCTCTGAAATCACTGGTAGGTCCCATTTTTGTAGAGAAAATATTTTACATTTAGTCACCTTAGAAACCCACTGCTAAAGTAAGAGATTTTCATTTAAATATATGAGAAATTCAATCTTCAAATTATTATTTGTTTTAATGTATTACTACATACTACAATAATAGACTATTACCTCCTATTTTATTACATTTGACCCATACTTTTTTGAGACATTCTCTAATTTGATCAAAGTGTCATACCCAAGAAGTTCCAGCAGATAAAAATGCTGTGAATAGGTATCTAATCAAACACCAGATGTCACTCAGTCTAAGATTATTTAATATAATTTCCGGTCACCACTTATTAGGTTACAATACTTAAATGAATAGTTGAGTAGACATCTGCTACTCAATAAAACAAAAGATGGATTCAGTGATACAGCAAATCCTGTTTAAGAGAAGTATGTTAAAGAAACCCAACAACATTTCTTCTTTCAGAGACCTTAAGCATAGACTATCTGACACTGCATTTTACCCAGCCTGGGAATTTCTCTGCTTATGCAGCACACTGCAGAAGACACATAGCTTCCCAGATACACTGTTTCCTTGGACAGACTTTCTGCTTTTAGATAAATAAACTTCCTAAAGTTTCTCTGCTCATCATCTGTCATCACTAGAGGTTGATACTTGTGAGTGCAGAGCATTATGATTCCAAGGAAAATCTAACTTGCTGCTCAGCTTAGATGCTCTGCTTAGATTGGGTGGAGGGGAAAGCACCCTTAGATGTACATGTTGGAACTCACTGAGATCATGGTGAAAGCAAAAGAAAGGCAGTCATTAGTAAACCTTTATTTCTCTCCTCTTTTTGGCTCCAAAATTGATCATGGAATCGGTTACAAAGCTTGCTGTGCCTACATTGCTGTTGCTGTTACCTTTTATCGTTATTTGAGGAACACAAACAGCCTAAGGAAAGATCACAGGCACATGAAGAGAGGATTTGCAGGCAGAGAAAATTGTGCCTCAGAACAATGTAGTAGTACACAGCTGACTGACTGGCTATGCTTCCCCTGTCTCCACTGATTTAGGATGTGTAGATGCAGCACTTGGGGACGTGGTTTAGTGGTGAGCTTGGCAGTGCGGGGTTAATGGATGGGATCAATGATCTTGAGGGTCTTTTCCAACCTTAACAGTTCTATGATTCTGTGACATCATCATCTTGATGTATATTACCTTTGAGCTTTATAAGCCTCAATTTTTTTCCTCCATGAATTTTTAAAGCTGCCCTCTGAATGCCTTTAAACTGCAACATCTGCAAAAATCTCAGAGCAAAGAGTTCCACGGTTCATATTTCCATTATGTGAAGAAGTCTGCTTTCATTTGTTTTGATTCAGTCATCCACTACTTCAATTCTTTGTGCTTGCATTGGAAGATGTAGGGAGAGCACATCTCCCTCTCTTCACTTGTGGTTGTATAGAATACTGCAATATTCCCTTCCCAATCATATTTTTACCAGGCTTGAGGCTACTCTGTTCCTCATACAGAAGCGTTTGTGTGCTTCAGATCATACTTGCCACTCTTCTCTGAACTGTTCCCAGTATTCACTTTAGTCTTTTTAAAACCTGAGGTGCTCTAAGATCCTTTATAAAGTGTCTTGTTGAAGGCCATCAGGAATCCAGACAGTCTGTCTATGCATCTTTGATGTCCAACACTCATACACACTTTTTAGGGAGCTCCAACAGCCCCCCACGTATCTATGTAAAGCCTTCTCTGCACCAAAAGCTGTGCTAGCTTATTTCTAATACACACTTTTCTTAATATACAATCTTGCTTTTGCTGTTCCTTGATGATTGTTGTTCCTTATCATTTCAGGATTACAAATGTAGCTGGCAAATCAGACTCCTGACCTACAAAAATATCTGCACACACTGTATTTATCCAGAACCATGCCATTTAAGGCAAAGACAATGTACACAGCTTTTACACAAACATTTACATAAAGTATATGTCAATTTCGGTTCACCTGTAAAACCCTCCAGTATTTTTTCAGAGATTTGTCAACATTGATAGAATGTTTAGAAATCCTCTTTTCCAAATGATGGCAAAGGGAAAGGACCTTAGCCACATTTGCATTTGCTGGATCCGGTAAATGTGCTTTTTGAGAGTAAATATTAAACTGGGAGTTACAGAGATGTCCTCCTTTGTACAAAGATCCTCTAGCATAAAACCATATTGCTGTGCCTAAGACCTCTTGCCACTGATATAACACTAAGTTTAATTTCAAAACAGCTTAATAGACTGAGTTTTAATGTTGTAGCATGTTACCTCGCCCCTGTAAGCCATCTGGGAACTACATCAGATGCATTTTAAAAAGTGCAGAAAAAAATAATTTCTGTCTCACAGCTTTGGCATTTCCTTTTTTTATCTTTTTATCTGCGCTCTGGGGCTGGTCAAGTAAATACAGACACATTTAAATGAATATGTAAACGTTTGAACTATCATAGCCTGCGGTTGTACAATTATTTAAACAGCCACAGCCACATGTTAGCAATTATGTGTAAACAGATATAAAAATGTTATTTAAATGGACAGGTATGCAGTCATCCAGTCCTACACAACCAGGAACTCTGCATCTGTCAGGTTCTAATGGTTCCACACCACACTGTGCATATCATACAGTGCTGACATTTTCTCATGTAAGAGTCTGGGACTCATGTAAGAGTCCTTTTCTAAACTATAATTCTATATTCTCTACTAACTTATATTTTTATAAGTGACTATATGTACTTAATGTAATAATATTGAACATTCTCCAGGAAGCTGTGACCATATTGTAGCTCTATGAGCTGTAACAGCTGCTTTATTTACCCAGTGCTTTAGCAATTTCATACAGATTAAAGCCACAGCACAAGAGAGCTATTAAAAATTGAAAGGAATTATAGCAATTCGCCTGGTCTGTTTTCTCTAAGTGATCTGGTAAACTGCAGAGCTACAAAACTGCAGAACAATTTCCACACAATTTTGTCCAGTTGTCAGTAGAATAAGAGGGGGTTGAAGTGGATCCTAATAATCAAATGCATGGCTAATGGGATATGTATTCCCTTCAAAGTAGGCAACCTGAAGACTCATCAATAATTATAAAATGCTGCAAATTATTGAAGCAGGTTTATCTCCTGGGAATAGCAACAGAAAACAGAATTGCAGAGGCAGCAGTATTTGGGGAGATGCAATGATGAGGCAAAAGGCTATTCTGATCCATTTTTATTGTAGTTGTCTTTGCAACAGTCCTGAGGCAGCCCCAGTAAGGGCAGGATGAAAGATTTACGTTTGCCTGAGGAATTGACAATATTCTCCAATTTTTCCATTGGTCTGAATCAACTCTGTTCACTAGAATGAACATCTTGTTTAATTTTGCATCTTTTGCAATAACTGTGAAACAGATAGACCTGAGGGCAGGGATCAATTTACTGCCTCTTTAGTGCAAAGGTGCACTGACCAACAAATTGCTTGCTAATTTCAAAGGATTGACATATTTTAAAAGAAGATGCTGCCATAGTGTTGGAGAGAGAATATGCAAAATTGACTGAATGGAGCTTTTATGCAACAACCTTTAGTATTACTGCAACTAAGATTAAAAAAAAAAAAAAAAAAAAAAAAAAAAGCAAAACCAGAGTGACTGTAAATATTAAACGTAGAGAATTAAAAAGAAGATAAAGAACTTAATAAAATGCTTATGTATAAGGCTAGAAGAGACAAGATCATCTTACCAGACCTACTACATTCCTGAGAAATTCTTAATATTGGAGAACATAAGGTTTCACTCAGGCATTCTTTGACTTAGTTAAAAAAGTTGAGCTAGGCTAAAATATCTCACTAAAAGCCAGGCAGAGTCCAAAAGCAGGTCTCAGACATGATGGCTCTGATGTAAGCTAAACCTTGTGACCCCCAAATTTATGAGCAAGCTCTAGCAGTTCCATGCCTGATCTGAGCTATCAAAGTGATGACTCATTGTATCCCTTGTTTTTCTCTCTGCAAGTGACTTATCCATGTTGCTCAAGGCAGACAGGAGCAAAGCCAAAACTATAAGAAAGTAAGTCTTGTTAATGACTATGTGTGCTGAGAATAGTCTGAGAGGGGCACACTGGGAATAGTGAGGGACAGAGGTCACCACCCCCTCAGGTAAACACTATCATAGAATTGCTCACATTGGAAAAGGTCTTTAAGACCATTGAGTCCCACCGTTAACCCAGCACTACCAAGTCCAACATTAAACCATATCCTAAGGGCCACATCTACACAGCTTTTAAATAGCCCCAGGGCTGCAAATATTCAGCAGCAAAACCCTCTCCATGCAGAGCTGCACAGGTAAAGCTGAGGTGCAGTGTGCAGGTGAGTTAGGCTACAATTACCTGAGGAGTCCCTAAATTGCTCTTACAGTCCTGTCTGCAATTTCATGTCCCCACAACATCCATATCCTGTATCAGGCATCAGCCCTGGTATGGTCTGAGTTTAACATATACATCCTGTACGGTTCTTTAAGAGTAAATTTTCTTTGGTGCTCATTTATGTGAAGCAGTGTTTGAAAACATAACCCTACTGTGCAAATAAACCACCAGCCCACTGTCATCCAGAAAAAAACAGGAGTGAAGGTGAGGCATCCCCAAAGAGCCATGCAAATAATAATTTTCACAATATTACTTTGGCAAATGTGGTTCAAGTTGCAGAATTATAAGGTGAATGAACCACATAAGCACAAGGCCACAGGCAGAGATGTATGAACCAGACTCCAGCTGCCTTCAGATCTGTTCCTCAGATAGCCTAGAAATGTTTTACATGTGCAGTAAAGATAATCAGAAATCATGCCAGCCTTAAACTGAAGGAGTGCTAAACTGATCAATATGACAAAATGTTTTGAAGCAGCATTAGCTTGCAAAGCTGCTCAAATCTGTTTCATTGAGGCTGTGTTAAAATTAATTTTAATGCATTTTAGCAAGTGTGTCAAAAGAATTCTGAGGGGAGAAGTCTATTGATACAGATCACTCACCAGACCCAGAGTGAACAGTTTTATAGCCTGGCATATAACAACAACTTTTGTCTATTTAGCAAGACGCCCTAGGAACCAATTTTCTAGAGCCATTGTAATTGCTCACCATGAAAATTGCAGGTTGTGTTCAAGAAAGGCTAAACACCAGCAGAACCTTTGTGCCTTTGCTCCACTTTCTGCCGAGCAGCTTTGGCTGCAGCTTTCTGAGCATCGAATCTCATTTACGAGGTGACCCAGAACACAAAACCTTGTAATTAGCCTGAAAACCCAACCTGCTTTCTCTCCCTGCCTGCCAGCCCCCTCGCCTTCTGCTGCCCTTGGTTGCGATGGCAGCGTTTTCCCAACAAAGGGGGGTCTCATGCAGAAGGAGAACACTGGAGCCAAGATATTCAGAGCTTTTGCATGCTGCCAGATAAATATTCATGATGCAAGCTTAAGAGCTGCTTTTTGAATTAAGTTCTGAGGCTATTGTTCACCCTCAAATAACACCCAGGGAAACTTTTCCTTATTTAAAAATAAACAAATTCCTAGATAGACTGCAAATGTGAAATTACCTTCCTTCCCCAAACAGCAATAAGGAAGTGCAAGAGAGGAGGAAAAAGGATGAATCAGGTGCTTGACCAGTGTAAATTGGTCTGTTGAGATCTGTAAAACCTCCCCAGCTTTCACTAGGTGACAATTATCATTTGGCCCATACCATGACTGTATTCATGGACTGTACAGTCCAAAGCAGAATAATTCTAACAGATAAGAAGTTATGCAATGATCCGTGTATTACTTCTAAGTATGTGGAAGGAATTTCTTACATGGTACAAATCACAAAAGGTCATAAGTAAATACTTACATCTGCAAATATATTAAGCTGCTGATATTTTAAATGATTTCCCATCTTACCCTGTGTGGCTTTCTCTTTTTTCGTGTTACTGAATTTTTTTTCTTTACTTTGAGATGGTACAACAACCAAAGAGTCTGAATATGCTTTGGCATCTATTTCAGCCAAAAAAATAAAAAAACAGCAACAACAACAACAAAAACAAAACAAAGGTTAAAAAATTTAAAAAGTACTCTGGGATGACTTCGACAGCATTTTTTGAAATAGTTAACATATATGCTGACCAGGGCTTATTTTAGCTCATAAATCTTATAATCATCAAAAAAGATGCTGTACTTTCAGCAGAATGCTGATTACTATAATACATCTTTCTGCCATAAACTGACAGAGATACAGACACAAAAAAATAGAAGGACTTGAGTGGTAGAGATCAGCTTCAGGTTTGGTGACATTAGAACATCTGAAGGAAAGGGGAAAAACTGAGGAAGGAAGGCTGCTTCTATCTGAGTATCCACATTTGGATTAAGAATTTTATATTTTTTAGCCAGTGTATGAATGTTATAGCTTAGTGGCAGGCTGCTGTAAAGTGAAAGACTGAGAAGTACTCTATCACTACAATGTACATTTTGGTTTCTTCAAAATAATACAAAACAGACTGTAATTCATTATTGAAATAACAGAATTTGCTTAATGTTGAAATTAATAACTTGGGTAGTTGCTTAGCAACTCAGACAATACTAACGTCCTTAGCCAGGTATTGGGTTCCTTTTCTGAATTTCTGACTGTATTTTTCCTTTCATTTAAAGCTTTGGAATAGCTTCCCTGCCTCTTCTACTCTAAACCCAAGGCCCTCCCCTTCCTGTTCTCTGTACAAGAGGTAGCCTTGATTTAGGGGAAATGATTCCACAGAATTGAAAACTGTGATGTATTTGATACATCTCTATGGCCTTTGAACCATTTATGAGGAAAGACATCTGACTTTTGTTGTCATTAAGTAATTTGGTTAATTTTAATTGATTTTTTTAACCTCTTCTTTGTCCTGAACCACACTTGTTGCTGATGTGACAGGAATAAGCAGAAATGTGGACTTCATAAGATATGGGAAAAAAAACTTGCCTTTCATGTTGTAAAAGAGAACTTTTCACCAGACTTGTATCAGATGTGTGAAGTGAAATGACAACAGGAAAATTTTCCAGCAACAAGGCAGAGCAATAGAAATGCCAGTGAATGTAGGGAAGGAATTTTTCCATGGTGAGAGTACTTAAGTACTGAAACAGGTTGACCAAAGAGGTGGTGAATTTCCTTCCTTGGCAATTCTCAAGACTCATCTGGATGACTTCCAGAAATCCTTTCCAATCATGTTTTCTGTGATTTCATCTAGGGGACAAGTTATTTGTATTTTTCTGGGATTTCTGCACCAGGATCCATTTTGGATTACTTTCCCCACTGAAATACCTTATGAAGATGACTAGGCCCTATGGTGAGGCTTAGATAATGGAACAGAGCACTAGAAAATAGGGAACATAACAAGAGAAACTGCCAAACATAACAAACAGCAGAGAGAGCAGCTGGCAGACATTACAGTGTAACACCATGAAAAACAGCTGGATTTCACAGCTGATTATGTGGAACTGTGTGAGAGAAGGATAACCTCCCCAGATAACTGTAAGAGAACTGAAGGGCAATGCTAGAGTCTTTTTGGGGAGTGCAGTCTTGGGAAAAAAAACCCACAGTGTGCAGGTTACGATATCAATAAACCTTGTAGAGGTTTGGGAAAACTTCTTCACAGAAAGGGTTGTCAAGCATTGGAAGAGGCTGCCCAGGGAAGTAGTAGAGTCACTATCCATGACGGTATTTAAAAAATGTGTAAATGTGGCAGCTGGGGACATGGTTTAGAGATAGACTTGGCAGTGCTGGGTTAACAGTTGGACTAGATGGTCTCAGAGGTCTTTTCCAGCCTTAGTGATTCTGTATCATGTAAGGCTGAGATGTAATAGCTAAAGGTATCAGAAATGCAAGATGTGGTTATGGATGTAGCAAAACTGGAACCAACCGGGAAAAAGTAACTTACAGTTGTTTATTTGGGAGGAGCCAAGGTGGGGGGCAGGAATGATAACCATGGAAAAATGGAGAAAAGTGTGGATAGATGAGGACAGCCATGTATAAGCAAGCAGCTGGTTGATAAGGCTGTCTGATCAAGAACTGCATCAACTGCAGCTTCTCTTACCTTCTTCCTGTATCCTATTCTTTACTATATTTCTCCTGTGCAGTCTCAGTCTCTCACTTGTGCTTTTGTGGAGAAGTCTAAGTGTGAGCAGCCAGAGAAGGGGCCATGGGTCACAAGGGTTCACAGTGCCAACAACAGGACAGCAAGGGATGTAGGCATCACTCTGTGATGAGGGAAAGGAGTTTAGAGCTGGGGCCTATGAGTTGACAATGTGAAATTGAGGACTTGGCAAAGCTGCTTCTGGGAAGAGCTGATAGCTGATATGCAGTCATTATAATACTCATTCCTTAGTCCCTCCTTGTTCCAGATGGGACAGGATAGGCTGAATACCTTCAGCAGGAACAGAACTTTGAAAGGCTGGATATAAAATATTTTGCCCCTTTCAGTAACATTGCTTTTTTAGCCTTGACATTTCTGATACAAACATCATAGTACATAAAGCTGGCAAACAACAGAAAAATCAGGAAGAGGGCTGAGGGAAAGAAGTATGCAGCAGTAGATGTTTGCTTATTCTTTTCTTAATTGCTTGGCTGCCATGGAGATAAGCACAGTGGATAGTTCCAGCAGGAACTACTATTATTCTTGCACATGCAATTCTATAGCTCTGTGTACGTCTATCAAGCCTCAAAAATAAAGTATTTCAGGAGAGACTGGCTTTAAGAATTCTGAACCTCACATCTACACACTGTATTGTCTTTCAGTGGTCTCTCAAAGACTTGAGACAAAGGACTGTCTCTCCATATCTGAGGTTTTGAAATAAGTTTTGAAGAACAAGAATTTTGTCTTTACAATAATTAATTAAATTCTGAGCTTTTTTCTGTGATTTTTTTTTCTTGTATTTCAGTAATGCTTAAGCAGCTGAGCAAAAAGGGGGAGATGGTGGTATACTATTGACATTTTATTTGATATTTGATGCCTCTTTCCATAGAGAGCTCTTCCAGAATGAGTATTTCTACACTTGACATCTCTGGTCTGGTTTTCCACAGCTGGGAGGAATATATCTGTATGTATGGACTGCTGTTCTTGTTTAAGTTAGTGCCTCTGGTGGCACTTCCCTCCATTCATTCTGGTGCCTACAGAAAGGAGAGGAGAAAGCCCAGCACCTTGAGAGCCTCTCCAGCTCATAAGAAAGGTTGAGGCACGGCACAAGCTTTAAGGCTTGCTCTCAAAGTCTGTCACGCCTTCACCCAGGCTGGAGGAGAACATCTAACCCACAGTTAAAGAGCAGAAATACACAGACTGAGATGACAGCATGAACAGAAACTGATCTACATGAAGGCACCCCAAGACACACCAGAGCACAGGCTGGAAGAATGACCAGCATTCATGACAAATATGTATGTGAAAGAACTAAAATCAGTAGCAGCTAAGGAAGGTGCTGCTTGCAGCAAGGCAGCACCAGCACTCTGACAACAAGAGAAAGGCTGCATGGCTATTTCATGTCAGTTGTGTCCCTCTCATCCTGGAATTCCAACAGGGAGGCAGACTGCAGCCACAAGACACCCAAAATGAGGAGATAACAGAAAATGGGTAGCCACCGTGCTTAATATTTTTGGAGGCTGTTGTAAGTGAATTCCTGAGGAAAAAGATTATGCTTCAGTAACTAGGGACTCCTGAGGGGTACAAAATAATTGGCCCAAAACAGCTACCAGCAAAGAGATTTCAGAATACATAGCAAGGATTCAGCAGCTGGCACATCTCATTCTTCATACTAAGCAGAAGTAACCCATCTCATAGTACCAGTGTACATTTTTCTATGAGTAAAACTGAGGAAAGAATGATAGGATGGGTGGAGAATAAGTTTTGTTTAAAATTAATATCACCTTTCCTTCTCATAGGGTTTTGTATTGATTTTCATTACTTTAATTTGAAAGGCTTACAGTCCTTGTTTTTTGAATATATCACTGTCATATTGGGTATTCAGCAGCTTCTAGGCAAGTGTTCTAAAACTTGAGCTATAGTTGCCATAAATCTCTGATTCAATAATCAGTAATTGTTCCATACAAAGTAGAACAGGTTGGGATGCTGAGGGCTTTTTATCTCAGACTTCCTGATATCAAGAATGTTCAACCCTTTTATTTGTAGGGACAAGGTCTGACAAATCAAAGGAAGGTGAATATGCAGATGCAAAAGGTTGGATTGAGGGAGCAAGGACTGAGCAGTGGTACTCCAGTTCTACTTACTATAGTCTTACTGCAAAAGCCTAAAAGTGATCTCTGGCCTTTCCCTCATTCACACACATTTATCACATCCTGTGAAGTTTGGTGCAGAGAAGGACTCCTGCTATCAGCAGGATACTTGTTGGTTGCTTGCAGTTCAGATTAGCCTGTGAGGTGCCACTTGAGAAACTGCAATGTAGTTTCATGGAGTGTTCAAAAAGAGCTTTAGATCCTGATTTCCACAGGCAGAGAAACACTGTCTCTGCAGCATTGTCTCTGATGTCAACCTCAGGGCTCTTTTATAAAAGAGATGACAACACTGCTTTCTCTACTCACCATGTTCTCTTTCCTCCTTGGCTCCTGTCTGGGTACTAGGTGAGACCATCCTCTACAGGACTTTAAAGAATGTGAATTGTTAGCATATAAACGTTGACACTTCTATAGTCAGATTTTTTAGGGCTTAGGCATCAAGCAAAATGGAACTTTTGAGAATCTAAAATTGGAATCTATGCACCAGGAGGGATAACTGGACAACACTTGAGTGCATAACTCCTTACCTTGCTGGAATTATTAATACCACTTCTTCCTGCACTTTGACCTTCTCAGAAGGTCATCTGGTTATTCCCAGAGCAGTTCCACTTTTGAAACAAAGGGAAGGCCAGGTGATATATATGTTCATGCTTAACATCAATGCAGTGCTACTAACCCTGTAAATCAGAATACTGGTGGAAATTATTTGATTCCCTCCTTCTACTGAAATAACTCATTCTTACTGCTATTTGAACACAAAGAGGCTTAAACAGCACTGTAGTTCCAATGGTCACCTATTTAATTACACTTTCATTATGTAAATCAGCATGCAAAGGGAACACCATAGCCTATAGCTGTAGAAATCACTGAATGGAACACAGTAACTTATTCTACTACTAAATATTTGTAACTTTATGAATCCTTAGCTCACCTTTGATACACTCAGTTGTTTTATTGTAAATAGTAATTTGCTGGGAGCATGTCTATGCTTTGTGATAGAAGCCAAATGTGGATTATAATCATAAGTATTTTAATTAAATGTGTATAGAAACAGTAAAACAATCCAAGCAAGGAATATTATGTACAGACAGGCAAATACACAAGCAAAAATATAAACATGTAACAAGCAACACATGGATGAATATCAATGATTCTACTGGAAACTGGGTAAAGATCAAAAGCTATCAGTGGAGGCTCTCAGTATGGACAGATTCAAACCCAGTCATGTGATGTTGAGTTCAAGTCTATGTGCAAAGAGGAAGCACATCTTGTGTATAAAGGCCAAAGAGTAATTGTTAGCAAAGGTAAAATCTTAAGTCTAATTCAGAAATCATTATTGGTCTATATGTCTAAATGTAATTATTACAGAAAAAAACCTGCAGGTATAATATTTATGTACAGATAAAAATCCATAGCAATAGCAGTAACACAGCTGTAATTGTAAAGCATGCACCTTTTGGTTTCTGACATTTTCTTAGTGTTATCCTCACCCTTCCGTTGCTCTTCTGTGTTTGAAGGTCAGCAGTTTGATGCTGGTGTTGGCAGGGGAGGGAATATTAAGACAAATGGTTAACATGTGGAATCTTTTATCAGGAGAAAGCAGATGTTCATTTTGACAGTATGATATGCATAATACTGTATACACACAAATTGTGTGTTTGCTAACATGCCTGTGCACTTTTCTCTTTTGTCCTTGGTCTGCAGCTCTAGGTTACAATAGCACCATTTATATGAAATTTAGATTTATGTATATTATATGCTATTTCTTTGCTCTTCTTCCTGGCCCTAACCCCAGTTTTATTCAGCTCCAGGTCTGCAGATTAATTGATAATGACTGATCTTTTTATAGCTTGGGGTCTCCAGTGCTAATCCTGTGCCCCATCTCTTCTCATTTCGTAGCTGTAATCCTGTCTGCCACATCTTGTCATTGTCATTGCAGACCTGTATTTCTCTACTCAATAGCATTTTATTTGAGTTGTAAAATTCTCAGTGTACCTGGAACAACTGCTTGTTACTGTCACCTATAGCAAACAATGCTTCTATCACACAATACAGATCTGGTATAGATACAGCAGTTAGAAAAATTGCTGCTACATCCAAACCACATGAAATAAAGCTGCAGGCAGGTCACAAGAGACTAAGACAGAGCAGACAAGCCTCAGTCCTGAGCCCTTGCAGACTCAATACCAGGCTTATGGCACGTCACTAGCAGTGACGATATCACATTACAGGTCTACAGTTACACTGCCATGGTGCCCAAGGGAAAAAGCAACTAGGAAAACGCATAACAAAGGCACTACCTGAACTCCTGTCACAGTTACAAAGCTTTGTCCCTGTGGCAGGAGGATGGCCTTGTGCCACAGAGAGCAATAGGTGTGAGGGAACAACAAGGACAAGGCTTCTCCACAAGGCTCAGGAGCTGAGGATGACCTCATCACAGGCAGGAGCATTGTCCTCTTTGATCAGAACAGATTTCAGGGCTACCCAGGGCCAGCAGGTGGTAGTTTTCCTTCTTACCAGTGACATCTCCTTCTCATCTTTTGTTTCTACTCCTTTGAAGCCATTCTTGATCCTGGCTTCATGACATTCTTGTTTGTGGGAAACAACTGTCTGGTGTGCTTAGATTCCAAGAAGAATTTATCCGTTTTCTTAGGTTTGTGGAGGGTGTTTCTAAAGGCAGAAAACTGACTTATGGTGAGTTGCAAAGGGCACTTTGCTCTTCTTCAAAGATGGATGGAAGTAGTGATGGAGAACATAATCACAGAAAGCTGGTAGAGAAAGAGGTCAGCATCAACAAGAGGTGGTAGTAAAAAGGCAAAGGTGTGGATGGGCTGCCAGCATGGGGAGAGGGTTGTTCTATGGTTCTGTTCTTGTTGTTGTCTTCAGGAGCTGGACAGGAGCCCCAGATGAGGGAATATTTTCCATATGCAGATGAGAGCATAGGTCTTGCCATGCAGAAAGCAAGTACCTCTGTCCTGTTCCTACATCCAGTGTCTCACTGCTGTCAAAAAAGCACCCTGAAACTGGGGGCTGTTTCTGGAAGAAATTACTTCACAGAAACAGGAATGGTCTGTTTAGGCCCATGTGAATGTGCCTGTGGGCAGAGTGGACCCCTTTGGTGCCCTTCAGGGATGAGGATGTTCCATCACATATAGAGATCTCCAGCAGAAGGCTTTGGATGAGTTTACCTAGAAAGGGAAGTCCTTAAAAGCAGTGGTGGAGGTCAAGAAGAATGATAAGCATTGATGGCATGTGACACAGAAAGCTCTCAAGATGCAGCAGATGTCCATGCAATGCCTTTACTTACCCAGATGGGAAAAGTACAGGAAAGACAAAGGGAAGGTGAACCTGCTCTCGGCCGAAGAGCAAGGAAAGACTGTGGTCTCCAGACAAATGCTTTAAACCTGCAGGTGCAATGTTCCTGGTGATTCCAGAAATGGGACTGGTTATTGTCAGGGTGAATGGAGGCCTAGAAAGTTTCTCCTACAACTACTGCTCTGATATCTCCAATTTCATGTCCTTTTGTTGACACTTTAGTTGTTTTTCCTCTCCTCAATTGTGGCATTACCCAGGTGTTCTGCCAACCCCTATCGACTCAGCTGGACTGCAGACCTCCACCAAGAGATCTGACTGTGCATGATTGCTTATATGAGGGAGAAAAATCTGTCAATACAATGGAAATCTGTATTTTTTCATGGAAATAAATATGAGGATAACTTCCCTATATCTGCAGTATGACAAAGCCATAAATTGACTCATATAAGTATTTGTGCGAGTTCTTCCACACCAACTCACTGTGGTCAGAAGCTGCTAAGGATCCATGTGTTGACTGGTAGAAATACTACAGAACTTCATTGGTTGTAAATTTTATTTTTTAAGTCTAGAGAAGGAAGAGTATTCTTAAAAGGGCTGACAAGTGCTAAAGACAAGGTCAAAGTCATCCACTGCTCTCCCTTTGTCCACAAGTCCAGTCATTTCATCATAGAGAGCAATCAGATTGTTCAGGTGTGACTGACGCTTGGTAAAACCAAGCAATGATTCTTCCTCATTACTTTCTTCTGCATGGGCCCAGCAATGTACTCCAAGGAGCCTTGGTCCAGGATTTTTGCAGGCTGGCCAGCCTATAGTTCCTGTTCCTTGCTCTCAGATCCTTGTAGGCAGTCTTGACCCCACTGGTCTCCTCTGGCAGTGTTACTGGCACCCATGTGGATAAGCAGCAGGGAGTGATGGCCCAAGATCCTTGGTAGTTCCTCTGCCATATCTTGGATCTGAGCCCCTGGCAAGCCATGAATTGATCTAAATAGCGAGCCAAGGGGGCAGATGGGGGCTTCTGTCCCCCACAAATGGAAAACTACCACTACTGTCCCCTGCCATTGCCTCCTGTCAATAATATGTTGTTTATGCGTGGACAACTTGGATGCTTCCAACATCCTGCTTCTCTCCTGCTAACGAGTCACCAGTCCTGTTCTGCAACTGTCCTGCAGGTGGAGAAGGAGCCACCTTCCACGTGCCAGAAGTCAGGTTAGGCAAATCAATCACATTTAATTCAGCAAAATTTTTTTTTCTTAATTATCTTTCCCTTTGATGTTTCATATTGCAAAGACTAAGCTCATGCATTAATGCCTCACTGCTACTTGTGGCCAGCCTTGATTCTTTGGTTAAATAATAACAGGGAAGTCAGTCTACAGTTTCCAAAAATGCATGCAAATCCTTGAATACCTGAATGTTTTACTGAGGCAGAAAGTTATTCCAGATAACACAGTGTCTAAACCTGATAGTTTGTTCTTCAGTAAGAAGGCTCTGAATACTTGTCAGAATGCACAGTTAGTAAACAGAATATGCTAAGGATACTGCAAAGCATGTTTCAGATTTGGACATTCTTGCAATTGTACTTTTCCATTAAAATGAGTTTGTGAAGTTTAGGGATTATTTTTGTTGCTTACTTGCTTCTAATTTAGTTGCTATATGCTAACTGCATAATATTCTCTACATTGAGATATTTGAGGATTACTGCATTAATTTGCTATGTTATTAACCTGCTTTTAGGGGCTTTTCATGCATTTATGTTCTTCACTAAATGAATAAGATGGGAAGAATTTAATTTGGATCCCAGGATGTGGGACTGGCCATGAATAAATCTTGCAAGAAACTCTTTTGAAACTGTGAAAAGAAGAGAGAAACTTACAGCAAATAGATTTGTTATTGAAATTTCCTGGCTTGTCTTCCCATTTTAATAGCACTTGAACAAAAAAACCCAACCCCATGCTGCATAGCTTATACAGAGTGTTTTACTATTTCTAAAACCACAAGACCAGATTCATGGACCTTAAGCATAACTAATGCCTGATTATGAAAACAAAGCATACAAAACTCCAAACACTGTCTCCCCAATGGAGCAGGCAGGCTTTTATGTGAAGGGACTGGGGCTGGTGCAATCCTGCCTTGTACACAGCAGCCACATCCAGTTCTCTTCCTGGCTACCTACAGATGCAGCAGCTAACATTTTAGTTACTTTTCTTTTTTGAGAGACCTGCGATAGCAAACAAAGCTTTTGTGAAAAAGCCATGACCAGTGCCTCACCAGTGCAGTGCATCCTGCCTTGCCCTGAAGTTCCATTTCTGTTTTCCTGGCTGTGGGGCTCCCTGTTCTGTGTGTGTTTGTGGGGTTCTGTGTGCAGCAGCTGGGGATCAGCCATGGGTCACAGGGACCCCTGTGTGCTTGAGGCAGCATCCAGAGCAAGTAAGAGCATGGTGTTCTCCCTTCCTGCTGCCTTCCAGGCTCTGCAATTCCATTTCAAACAGCTCATGGTGCAAAAATGTGAGGAGAGGATGTGGCACTTCTAATCCAAACCTTTTCTCTTTGTCCCTGTCTCCCAGCTGCTATGTCCCAGACAGCCCATGGCCTAATGACTGGGAAATGTTTTGGGGAGAGAAGAAGATACAGCCCCCATTCTTGCACTCTAAGGCAGCAGAAAGAATGAGCCTGAATGCTGAATTATGAGGGAAATTTTCTACCCACTGTTACAGAAAAATGATGGAACACTTTTCAGCAGCAGCAGATCTGCCCTGCAATCCTCCAGAGAGGACTCAGACTTAAGTGTCATATGTATACTGAATATTCTCCATCAGCTTGCTTTAGGCAGACTGTAGCTGTTCCAGGTAACATTCATTTGACTAAAAGAAAAGGTTTATGATTTACATACTTACATTCAAGACAATCACATCAGGCTCCATGTGTAGCCAGCAGAGAGATGGGTTCATGTTAGCTTGAAGAAAATATTCACAGCAGGTTGTCTGTCTGAGCTGGCTCTTTAGAGTCACATTGGGAGGCACCTTTACTCTCCTCATGTTCTCCATAGGGAGCTCATACAGCTCAAAACATGCTCCTCAGCTCGATGCTGGGAATTAGATAGGTTTACTTGACTTACTCAAGTACTTTGGGGGATTTACCCATGCTTTTGTGTTCTCAAATCAGGCTGGTGTCACTTGTGCTCTCTTTGGGAAGATGGAATGTGTGAAAATATTCAAGGCTGTGAGGAACTCAAATGTTACAGTTGTGTTTTAAATAGCAGACTAGAGAACCACTCTTTGCCCTGTAAAATTCAAGTAATTCTTGTCTAACAACTAGAAAAATGTAACATCATGCTGCTGTAATAATTTCTCTTCCATGTCATCATTCCCTATTGCCTCTTCCTCCTGCTCACCCCCAAAATAATTCAGTTTCTAACTGCAAATGCTTTTCAGTGTTGAAGGAGGCAAATAGATCAAATCTATATATATCTGTTTTGTTTTCTGGTATATATGTAGCTGTGGAAGAAGCTGTTCTGCTGCTTTTTCAGAAATGTCCTTGTCTTTACGATTTATCTGCTTCTACATTGGAAGGCAAGAAAACAATTTTTTTTTTTTTTAAACTAAAGTTTCAAAATATTGTGCCATAAGATTGTTTGCAACAGGGTATAATTGGACTATGAGACCCTGTATCTTTAACCTTGTGTTTCAAGAGAATGTAAATGATCCAGAAGTATGAAGAAAATGTAAATATAAAGATTATGAAAGACTTCAAATTTTTAATAACAGAGGTGGAACAGAGGCAGTGTCTGAGAAGGTTATATCTGAAATCATAATGAAGTATAAAATTGGCTTCTTTCCATAAGTTCAGGTTCCTGTCTTCTTGCATCTATCTCCATCTCTGTACTGTGGTTGCACATTGCTGTAACTTTCACACTCTACAAAATTCTATAAGATCTTCCAAGAAGACGTCACCCCCAATTGCTTGAGCAATAAAAGTGCTTAAATAATGTTGCTCTGCTGAAGCAGATTTGCATTTCTGGAGAAAGCTAATTCTGCAGTGGATTAATTCTTTTTTGAATTGCTGCTGAGAGGAAATGAACCTGCAGAGAGACAGCTGAGTTGTAAATTTCTTGTCTAAGGTTACATAAGGTCTCAATGTTCATTCCATACAACTTGCTTAACTGAGAATGCACTAAGCTAAGTTACTATGATTTTACTAAACTGACAATGCATTAATAAACATAATAATCAAATTCAGGTTAAAATTTAATTTTAATCCATAAATCAGCAATTTCAGTTAATAGAACTCCATCCAAACGCAGCAAACTCAACCTCTGAACCAGAGATTGCAGTGTGCAGACTTGTCTTGGGTAATTGTAGATAGATTTCTTTCAGTACCTAGACACAAGGTCTTGGTTTATTTATGCCAGTGAATAGCTGTGCTACTGTCAGAAGTGTGTGGCTCACCTCTGAAATAATGCTATGTATAATCATAGAGTAGCATCACAGAATGGTTTAGGCTGGAAGGGACCTTTTGACTCCATCTAATTCAACACACCTGCAATGAGCAGAGATACCTTCCCCTACAACAGGATTCTCAAAGCTCCAACCTGGCCTTGGCTGTTTCCAGGGATGGAGCATCTCCATTTCTCTGAGAGATCTGTCCCATTGCCTCACTATCCTCATTGTAAAGAATGTCACTCTTACAGCTAGTCTAAATCTCCCCTCTTCTAGTCAAAAGCCATTGACCCTTGTCCTATTGCTACATGTGCTTGTAAAAAGTCTGTCTTACCTTGCAGGTCCCCTTTAAGTACTGAAAAGCTGCTCTAATGTCTCCCTGGAGCCTTCTCTTCTCCAGGCTGAACAATCCCAGCTCTCTCAGCCTGTCCTCGTAGGAGAGTGCTCCAGCCCTCTCATCTTCTTCATGCATTTATCATCATGGCCCTGCACTTCTAGCCCTAACCTTCAAGAAGTGTTTGTTTCTGCACACAGAACCTAGGTATAATCTACTGAAACAGCTCTCAAATAGAGCTGCTTTTGAATCAACGGCTACACTGACTTTTTAAGGACCTTGAGACTCATCTTTAGAAAATTGCTAAATTCTCTGCCATTCCCCTACTTTTAATTCATTACTTTCAGCAAGTAGAAAGTGCTTCACCACAGCCTGCAAGGGTATCAGGGTGCTCTGCCCTCTTGAGCTTCTGTCTGTTGAAGTGGCTCTCTCCAATAAATTGAGTCTTTCATCTAGTCTTTCTTCTCCAGACTTTCACAGGCAGGGAAAGATTTGGGGCTCCTAGGTCTCTGCAGAAGAGAAAGCAAGCTACTTCTCATCTGCAAGACCTTTGTTTCTTCTTTAAGGACCAATGTTTATTTTCATAAAGGAGTGACACCTCTGTGCAAATGGTATTAGAAATGTAACTTTTATTTCAATGCTGCAAAAAATCTTCTTAACCTTGAAAAAAGAGCTTAGAGTACTCTTACCTCTCATCACTTCTTTTCAGCTTGAGTTCTGTTTGTCTCAGATTGCCTTTTCTCAGAGTTTTGTTTTCCTCTCTCTCTCGCTCTCTCTGAATGCCTTTGCAAGCAATCTCTATGAATCCTTGACTTCAGTTTTAAGGCAGCCTTTTAACTTGGGTGTTTCTGATTAATGGCTTCAGTTTCCCCACCTGCTTTCAGACTGCTTACAGCTAGATTGTGTGGGGCAAGCTGGATAAGAAAACCATCTATGCTGGTTTGGGCTGGGGTTGAGTTGATTTTCTTCACAGTGGCTGGTATGGGGCTATGTTTTGGATTTGAGCTGAACACAGGGTTGATAACATGGAGATGTTTTTGTTATTCTGAGCAGGGCTCACACAGAGACAAGGCCTTTTCTTGTACTGGCGCGATTGTGAGAGGGGTGGGGGTGCATGGGAAGATGGAAGGAGACACAGCCAGGACAGCTGACCACAGCTGATGAAAGGGATATTGCAGACCATATGACATCATGCTCAGTATATAAATCTGGGGGAAGAAGAACGAATAGAGAGATATTTGGAGTGATGGCATTTGTCTTCCCAAATAACTGTATAAGCACTCCCTGCTTTTCTGGGGGTGGCTGAACATCTGGCTGACCACAGGAGGGGATGAATGGATTCCTTGTTTTGCTTTTCTTGTGTGTGTGTGGCTTTTGCTTTACCTTTTATACAGTCTTCACCCCATGAGTTTTCTCACTTTTGCCCTTCCAATTCCCTCTCTGATCTTGCTGGGGAAGTGAGAAGTGGATTGCTAGATGATTTTAAACCCTGAGACTATCCTAAAACAATAAAAAATGTTGTTTGGCAGGGAAATATTGGGGTTTTTATTCCAACTTTCTGGTTGAAACAGGGCTGTTGCTGCAGCAGATTAGGTAAGTCATGTTTATGATTAAGAAGAAATCATAGATTCTGGCTGCCCCAGCCCCATGAATAGCCCATTTCAGTGATGCTCTACCTTCCTGGTGAATATATCTTTTCCTAATGTCCATCTTAAGCCTCCCAAACTGCTGCTCGAGTCCATCTCACGCTTCTGCAAAGATGAGTGACACCATCAGCTTTTAGCTGCCATTTGCACAGACTTAGGCTGATCACTCCTCTGAAAGCCCAGCTCCTCTGATCACCTCTACACAAGATCAAAATCCAGCTCCTCACATACAGTCCCAAACCATCTTAGCTTTTATCTGCTGGACCCTCTCCAGTTTCTTCATGGCCCTATTTAACTTAAGGACCCCTATCTGCACATACATGGGGATTCATCAGTAACACTGAGAGAAGGAAGCTAAGCACTTCCCTCAGTCTGCTTGCCATCATCCTAACATGGCACAGTCCCTAACCTGCCCTGTTTACAGTAGTACCACACTGTCAGCTTGTACTCAGCCTGCTATACCCTGTTGTCTCTGAGTTCTCCTCAGCAGAACTGCTGCTCATGCAGTCAGTTTCAATGCTGATTCAGTATTTTGCACTTCTTACTGAACTTCCTGTCTCTGTTCTCCCTAGTGATTAGTTCAGTGTTGGATTGCTAGATGTTTGTCACAGTCAGCAAAAGTCTGCTTTTATAAAAATATCTAATGACTTGCTGAGCATATTCACTTTATTATGCCCTCTTTCATAACATGCATGCAAGCATTGCTCAGCTTTCTGGACTTCTAGCAATACGGCTTTTGGGATGCTAATAGAAATTCATGACTTGTCCCATTGGCTTGTACCTAAAAGACCTTGGACAACCCTACTTTTATATTTTGTCTATGTACAATAACATCCCTGTTTGTCTTGATCTACATCAAATCTGTGCTCCTGACTGAATACAGTCTTCCGTGCTTTATTTTATTCTCATGAAACACAGTGTTTCTGTTCATCTCAAACACCAGTGGGCTATGCAGAAAAAACTGTGATGTACTGTACCTCTACTGACACACTTCCAAAGAACCAACTAAATGGCTCCCCATTGACCCATGTAAACAGCAGCAGTTTTCTGAGGGTTACCAAAGACTTTCTGTCCTCAGCTCCAAGTGTGTCTTCGTGACACAACTGCATTTCCAACACATTAAGTTTATTTTGAGCCCCATCTGCTGCTTGGCTAGATGTGTCTGTAGGGACTGCAGAAGTGTCTCCCTGTGACAGTGTAGGAATATCTCCTCAGTTCTCTTTAGCAGATGGTCATGTGAGTGTCAAAAGTTTTATTAAAGTGATCTCACATAAACTACTCACTTATCATAGCAAACTGATATGAAAGTTTTCATTTAGTGGAGATGAACAAAACCTGCTTTTCAGAAGTCCAGCAATTATGCAAGAATTCTGTTTTGTAAAAGAAATTGTGAATGTAAATACGTTATCAGACTCTGATTGTGACTATTTAATGAATTGCAAATATTTAGCGACGGCATAAACAGAAAACAGGTGTTCTTTGCTGCCAAGACTTCATTTCCCACTTTCCTGAATCCTGTTTTATTTGCTTTATGGTTGTTATAATGGCTGCCACCAAGCGCTGCCACTTCAGTGTGCTAACCGTGACTCACAGAAGTGCCTCATAAATTACATCAATGGGAAAGCAGATGAGCACATGAAGAGGAGGTGCAAAACTCATTAGTCATGCAGTCTCCTTTTCTGGGGACTGAATTGCCTGACAGAAAAGCATTGTGAGCGCCTCGTGCATCTGTCAAGTCCACCAGATGCCAATCTTGCTCTTGCAGGTTTTTTGCGAGCTATGAATCGATATGCATTATTCAGTATTGGAGAACAGCACCTCAATTAAGCGGCCGACTAAAGCAGAAGGAAAAAGGTAATCACCCAACACATAGGGAGTTTCTTCAGACAAAGGGAATAACACAGATTTTGCCACTTGAAGCAATATCTAGATCACAGTCCATTTATTTCTTCTTCATATATTATCTTGCATAGTGATTCAGTTGAGGACAGGTATTCTGGAACAACAGAATTAAATGAAGAATCTGTGAGGTAGACATTGATTTTGATCAATCTGCATGAAATGAAGTGCATCAGTGTACTAGATCAAAATCAGAAAAGGACACAGTATCACAGTCTGTCTCTGTTTTGGGGGATAAGCCAATATCTTCATTGTAACCTGTGGGATTTCAGGTATTTATAGCATACCTATAATACTTCACCTAAAGCTGAAACTGTGTAAGACCTTCAAAAACTTTCCAGGATTTTTTTTTTTCTTGGTTTATTTTCACAGAAGGATTCTAGTTCATTTACACAGGAGCACAACACACTTTAAAAAAAAAAAAAAAAAAAAAAAAAAAAGGTACAATTTGGTTTTGTCTTAGCAACTTCAAAGGTTTTTTCTTTGTGAAAGAGACTCACTAAGCTTGACAGCAGAAAGGACTGCAATATACTACAGCCATTCTCATAAACCAATCTGTCGGTCAGATCAAGCTCCCATTTAGTGATCAAGTAAAAATGAAACTTGAAGGCTTTACCAACAGTAGCAAACATCAAAATGAATCCATATTATCCCTTAGTCTGAAAAAAAGAACTTAAGAGACCACTTAGAACAACCTGAAGAAATAAAATAACGGCATGAAGGCTTTAAAGAAGCAGTAGATAGAATACAGAAAAACCTCACAAACAGAGCTGAGCCCCATGAGGAAGCACGACACAGAGGTTTGTCTATCCTGAAAATATTTGTCTGTCTGAACAGAGTACAATGCAGGATTTTCATCCCACAAAAAGACTAAAAATATGACCTTTTTTTTCTATATGAGGATGCATTGAATCAGAACTGTGCTTAATATGTCCAAATAATCTTATAAGCTTATAGAAAATTGCCTCTCCTTCTCCCAGTTCTTCTCTGCATTCAGAACAAACACAAGTATAAACATGCTGAATCTGGCACCTGCAGCAGGTCCTTGAATCAGGTGCCTGCAGAAGCTTTAGGACTTCTCTGGTACTAATTTATCCAGTTATCTGACTCTGGTTGTGTGGCTGATAAGTTTGTCATGTTTACAGCTAACAGGGATATGTCAGTATTTCTTGGCAATAGGGCAGATGTACCTAAAAGGACAAAGCCATTTGAGTCTACTTTTAAGTACTCATTGTTCAGGTGAAGCTCTAACCAGCTTAAATGGACTGCAGCACTTAGGCAGAGCAAGAAAAGAGGGAAATAATCAGTAAGTGGTGTTTGCTTCTGGCACTTTTTGATTCTCCCCAGTTTTCACTTTACTTTGTTTTTGCCTCTTATGCACTCATATACTCTTAAATTTGTTTCTGTAACTCAAGAACAGAATGTGCACAGAAACTTTTGCAGGTCAATATGCCTCTATGTAAACCAGCCTATTCTTGCATTCATTCCAATTTTTTTTTCCCTCAAAGAGGATAGCAACTTATCTCCAAAAATATGCTATGATGCTATTCTTCATTGCAAGAAATGTTAGATAAAAAAAATCAGCAGTTGACCTGCACACATCTGATTGTACTATTAGGAGCACTCAAGAGAATGCACCAGTAAAATAGAGCATTGATCAAGGTAATTTTACTATCACAATAATAATGATACTAAGAAAAATCCTATTCACCAGCAGGGGACTTCCTTATTAATAGTCCACATACTATGTGCATATTCTGCATACTTTATGAGACTGCTTTTGCCAAACTGTTGATTGCTTTATATGCCACAACAATTAATAATATCCAGATTTATGCCTGCCATCTTTAAGAGCTAAAAATGTAAAGGAAAACTTAGCTGCCGGCTAAAATGCTGTCTTGGGAGGTGGGATGTGTTGCTGTGAAAATGTTCACATAATATGCTGTTTACAGCCCTTTTATGAAAAATACTCCTCCTCGTGGTAACTGAAACTTGTAAGGAATTTTCAATGGCTAAGGCAAGCTGCAGAAGGAGCATTGCTGTGAATTGATAACTTTCTGCTTTCAAATCTTTAAACAATGTGAAAGCTTGATAAGCACATGCACTTTTAGGAGAGCTCAAATCTAGGGGAGCTGGGAGAGAAGCAAGGAGCTGGGGCCTGCCAAGTCCAAAAGCATCTTGGACTGCTTTAGGAGCAGCAGTCAAGAGAGACGACCCTTCACCTCAGCTTGGCACTGGTGAGACATATTTGGACTGCTGTGTTCAGCTCCAGGCTCCTGAGGACAAAAAAAGATGTGAACTTATTGGAGAAAGTCCAGCACAAGGTCACAGAGATGATGAAGCATCTTCAGCATGAGGGAAGGCTGAGACAGCAGGGGCTGCTCATCCTGGAGTAGAGAAGGCTCTGGGGAGTCCTTTTAGCAGCTTCCCAGTATCTGGGACTGCTTACATGGCTCGGTGTTTTCTGCTAAAGTCCATGACATTGTCCTTCATGTGTGCTCCAAATGTCCATTCATGCCTTCCCTGCCCCACCCGGCTTGGGGAAGTGGAACTGGACAAGGTTCCATGCAGCTGAGAGAAAGAGATTGCTTGAACCACACAATCTTTGTAGACCAAAGGAGACATGAGCCTTAGGCCAAGCCCATGGCCCCAGGATACAGCTTTTAGGTGTTGTGGGCTTTTCATTCAAAGTCTTTGGGACAATGAAGAACTCTGTCACAGCCCACCAGTGTGCCCATGTGCTCTGTGCCATAGGTCCTTGTGTCAAGGTGGTTGAGTTTGGCAGAAAGAGCCAGTTCTGCCATGCACTTACCCATATTTCCTGCTTCAAGTGGTGATGGGAACTGCATTTGCATTTTTTGCAGGGAAAACTAGTTGGACTTACTCTGAGATGGTGCTCAGAAACAAATAAACCTACATGTGTCTGTGTATGTATTTTGAACAACCAGGGAACTGGCATGGGGCAAACCCTTAAATTACTTGATAGGACAGATGTTCCCAGAGAATATTTTGGATTGTCTAGTGTCATAATTTGACATGTACTGGATCAGATATTTGGATTCAGGAACAAAAGAAATTCCTGGAACACCATGAAAGTGGGTGATAATTTTGCTGATAGAGCAAATCTATTTAGCACAGTGTATTTGAACAATGGGTAGCACATTTACCTCAGTCAAATTGTCATTTCTGACAAACTATGGCTGATGTATAGAGAGAAGCAGCAAAGAAAATGTTTAAATGCATGTGAGAACTGCATCTATGCCAAATGTGAAAGAAAACCTCAGACTATGCTCTGCATGCAACTCAGGTGAAGGCTCCCTCAGATCTATTAAGAAAAGCACAAACTAACTCTAAAACTGTTCAGATTTCTCTTTGCTGTAGACTTCTGCCTCCATGCTGTCACTTATTTCTCCTGCATGCCACCCCATAAGCATACCCAGTTCTTCCCTAGGGAAGGAACAATCTCCAGTTCCTACCAGGAGATCCTTGCACTTGTTTTTATAAGATGATAATAAAAAATGAAAGTCAGACTAAAAATCTAGATATTGCTGTCATATCTTCTCCAAAAGGACGATCCAGGTATGCACACAGCTCATTTCATGTGTTACAAAATGTATCTGAAACTTGCACAGAGTAATTTGTCGTTCTTAGAGCTTTGGACGATTTTTGCTTAGAATCAGAAAAATACTTTTTGAAGATTGGTTTAGGTTTGTTTTGTTTCGGGTTGGTTTTGGTTTGGTTTTCTTTTTCTTTTTCTTTTTTTTTTTTCTTGGCTGTTTTCCTGAAGAAAGGAGCAGTGAGTACTGCACTAGCCTTTGCATGTATTTCCAGTGAGGTATTTGTTACAACTGTAATATCTGACATGATTGCCTGGACAAGCAGCGCAGGTAAAGTTGTTTACAAAAAGTTGTTTACAGTTGTTCTGAATGACCTCTGAATGATCTCATGAATTTTCATTGTCAGCAAGAAAAAGTCCATTTTGTGTTCTCAGGAGACCTAATTTTACAGTTAGAAAGATCTTTGGATGCTTTTGGTAGAGTTAATTTAAAAAGTGCAATAGACCTGCCCCAAGGTTCTGACCAACGTGGTATCCCATCACTGAAGGAAATTTCTTGTAACAGGAGCTCAGAGACCAGGGCATGCAAAGAAAACCAGACTAGACCTGCATCCAGGGGCTGGTGAGTGAGTTCTAAGAGGAAGGATATGAGCACTTTAGAAAGAATGACATGCACAGCAGGGCCAGGAAAATAAATTCAGCCAGAAATAAAAGGAAAAATACCCATTATTTATCTATTGTGAAAGAAAAGCAGTGATTACTGCAATTGATCAAAGCAAAAGAAAGGTGGACTAAAATTGCTTGGTTTTCTATGTTAGAAAGGAAGAAGTAGAAGAGCTTAGCAAGATAAAAATATAAGACCTGTAGATGCCATCCTTGATGATAACAATTACAGTAAACAACTGTATTCCATGGATATGTTTATAAAATAATTCTGGATACCTATTGTGATCTGAAAATACCTATTTTTTCTTGTCTAAGTATTAGCTCTCCATCAGCAAATCTATGTAAGGGAGAAGAAAATGAGTTAAGAAGGTGATACTCAAGTAGATGGTTCTGTGGTGGATATGCTTTACCCAGTTTAGTTTTCATTTACTGAATGAAAAACAAGGCATTTGCTGTACCTGCAGCACTAAATTAAGGACATAATAATTCCAAGCTGTTAGCCTACCCTGACACACACAAGTTCATAGTCCTGTGTAACTTTCACTCTTTGCAGAAGTCTGAGATGCCTGCAGCATTCCTGGAAACCAAATGGTTCAGACTCACTTTGCTAAAATGAGAAGAAACATTCTTACAAGCTATTGAAGTCCAGATACTGTTTATACAGAGGTTATATACCAAATATATGTGTGTATATATATATATAACCTCCAAATCATGAACCACTGTTTCTCACTTATGTCCTGCCTTGCCATCCAACCACTGGTATTCCCATTTTGTTGCCAATTGTTAGAGATTTCAAGTGTTTTCCAGGTTTTGTCAGTCATTTGTGAATCAAGATGCAAAATGTATTTTCTTTCCATCTTATGGCTTCCTGTCACAGCCATGAGAGATATGGAGATATGGAATCCTACCAGAAGTTAGGAAAACCAGCAGGAATTTTTGTCCATGAACTTCCTGTGTCTAATTGCAGCACACAGACAAGTAAAGGTGAAGGGAAGGTGCTCACACACCAGAATACTAGAGCAGCCTGACAGCTTCCAGTGGTTGACCACAGAAGTCACTGAAGGCAGCCAGAAAAGGTAGTTTTCATTGCAGAGTAGATGCAGACTACATTTCATGTTCTTGTGCTTGAACAATTATAGGTTATTAGTATCAAAAGTGAGAAGAAAATGATGGTTAATTTCATAAAAATCCCTGTTATGGAGGTAAGACAAAGCTCTGAGGTATTAATAGATTGTGACACACTGAAGTTATGGCAATAACAAGAAGTAAATCAACAGCAATCTGTTTTGATAAACTGAATTACTAGAATGTGTTTAACAGTGGACCCACCTCATATTCTTCCTGTTTATTAAAACTTTTTTTTTTAAAGAAATAATGCTGGAATAACGCCAGCCTTAAACAGTTCCCTTTCATCAATGTCATTTGCTGTTAGAAAGGACTTGGGGATTTTCAGGAACACAACATGATGAGTCAACCATGCAGCCCTGTGATAAAGCACAAGGAATATTGAAACTGCAGAAGCAAGAGTGAAGCCAGCAGGTAGAGAAGTGTTTTCCCCTCTCTACTCAGCACTGCTGAAATTGTATCAAGACAACTGTGCCCAGTTTTGCCACTCCATTACTATTTACAGGAAGGATAAGAGAAGGATCTTGTTGCTTTTTTCAACTACTGAAAGAGAAGGTTTAGGAAAAAATAGAGACAGATGTTTTTTAGAGATAAAAATGATAGGGTGAGAGGAAATGGACAGACATTGCAAAGTGTGAAATTCTAATTAATTGTTAGGGGAAAAATAAAGTTAATGAGATTGCTGAGAGACTTCAGTAAATGTCAAGCTTCAGAATTATTTAAAATGTTACTGGCCAATGCCCTGAATAATGTGATCTAAGTTGGTTCTGTTTAGAGGTAGAGTTTGGGCCAGATGATCCTTATGGGTCCCTTCCAACCTATAAAGTTCCATAATCCTATGATCCTGCTGATGCCTGCAGAAAAAATAAATTTTTTTCTCATCTTGACAGAGCCAGATTATTTAGAAATAATTTTTTTAAAATGGTAGATTAAATTCACCAGTGATATGGCTGCATCAAAGAACGGAATTGCATTGAATATTCCTGATTTCTATGTAAACCAACTACCAATTTTAAAAAAAGGTAAATATTATACTGGAAGAGTATCTGTCCAGGACAGTATGACATCTCTTGTTTAGAGACACTGTTTAAACTCTAGATTTTTAATTTTTTTTTTTTTTTTTTTTTTTTTTTTTTGCTAACTAATGTTTAAATATATTTTCAAAGTTGTGTTTAACCTGCTTTTGAACATGATTTCTTACATTATTGCAGTAAGTCTGGATTGTGATATTTCAGGGAATGCTTTCAGAATTCAGGATGCATGGAACCCTCATCTTCAACTCAGCCTGGAGCTCTGAAACAATAATATGCACATTTTTATCTCAATTGTTCTTCCATAATTTATAGTGAATGTAATTGGACTGAGACTCTCATAATAATGTGAACAGATGTCTTCACTTGTAATATGTTGTTCCATATTAGATTCTATTTTTATTACTGTTGAAATGGGCCTTTAATGCACATCTCCTTCCTGTGAAGTATGAAACAATTTAGAAGTCCAGGAGCAGTGTCTAACCGATAAAACAGATATAGATGGGAAACAAAAATTTTGTATCACTCATTTTGTCAGAGAGAAAAGCCCTAACTTTTTGAATGAAGTGTTTTACACTGGAGAGTGAAGATACTTTCTCAACATTTCTTGGACATTCCTATTACGAAATTAACAGCACATTATAAAATAAAACAACCAAAACAACAAGGGTTATAATTTTCCACTGGGTATTTCCCATTGTCTGTCATAGAAGCTTTAGGGGAAAGGGCCACACACACAGTTATTCAGAAATTTTAATAAGACTTGAACACACACCTGAACAAGTTCAAAATTGCTCACATCAATAGAGGAATACCTTAGGAACACCTTATTTAGGTCTAGTTTAGAAGATGTCTGCAAAAGAGAAGGGCAAAGAAGTAACTTCAGACTCTGCCTTCTGTAGTGATTAATGGATTTGCCCAAACCAGGCAGGATTTGGTACCTGCTCCCCACTTCCTAATGGCAGTTCATCTCAGTGTAATTAGACTTCATTTGACAGGTCCACAGAGGCATTCCATAGGCATTCTACATCAGGTAGAATGAGAACCCTGGATGCAGATGTATCATAGAATCATTGAGTAGAATATGCTGAGTCAGGAGGAACCCATCAGGATCATTAAATCCAACTCCTGGCCCTGCACAGGACACCCCAAGAATCACACTGTGTGCCTGAAAGTGCTGTGCAAATGTTGACCCTTTCCAGAGCAACACCACATCAGTGCTGAATGCACTCCTCAGCTGTCCACAGCACTGACAAAAAACAGTGCCCTCTTCATGTCCATGGAAGACCACTGTACATCATTCCAGCACAGCTGGCAAATTCTGCCTTGCAATGCATTGCAAGAGGAGGAATTTACTGGCAGACAGTGAACTGCTGCCAAAATGAAGGTTGTAAAACCATTAGATTTTTCGTAGGGAAACTCTTTAGGTATTGTTTTCAGGGAGATAAGAAGTTCAATTTAATGATTTAAATTGCATGTCCAAAGCATGTTCTTACCTGTAGCACAGCAGAACTTTTTCACTTCAGTGAATTGGAATGATCAGTCTCCCTGCTCTCCATTCCTGTACCTACTACCCATCCCCAAAGGTGCCACACCAAACTGACATTGAAGAGATTGGGGCAGTTTGGAAGGAGGGTGAGAGGGCTAGAAGAAAGGCTGTTTGGGCAAGGTACCCTAACTACTCACGCATGACAATGAATGGTGCTGATCCTGAGACAGCATGATGAGCATGCCTGTGGAGAGGCACCACCAGAGCTCTGGATAGGTAATGCCTGCCAGGAATGACAGTCCCTCTGCCTCCTCTCACTATACCTGTGATCTAGAACAACATTAGTACTTCTCGTTTCAGAGTCAGGTTAATCACAAATAAATCACAAGGATGTGATTCATACGGATGTTTTCAAAATGTATTAATGAGAGTTTCTTCAGTGCCACCAATCTGTGCAGTCAAAAATTTTGCTTTGATCCGTTAACACTACATTTTAGTGGGAACAGGGAAGAAACATCTTGAGTAGTGTTGCCCTAGGGCTGGCAGAAGCCCTCATTGGTATCTATGAACAGATGGCAAGCTCAGTAAATAATATTAAAGCAAATTCAAGAGATTGCAAGACTTTTAGGACAAGGGTGATACATTCCCTTGCTATTTTTTCAGCTTTACTTTTTTGACTCCTCTCCTTTCCTTTAATTTCATTTTCTAGTTCTATTTATTATATTTTTTTCTCCACAGTCTCTTTTTTCTTTTCATATTTTTCCTTTAGGAGACATGAGGAGGATAGAACTTCTTGATATAAATAAGCGAAAGAGCCAGTGAAGACAGTGGCAAATTGCACATACTTAGAGAATACTCTTATCTCTCTTGAAATGAAAGTTGTCTATTTTAAAAAAGAATTTAGAATGCTACCTGAGTGAGTGGTGAATAAAAATTATAACAAGGCACTGTGGCTGTTCACAAACAACTGCTATTCCCACTTTACCACACCGGGAGTCCTTCCAAGTTGCTCCTGCAGATGGTTATTTCCCCCCTGAGCTGCACAACAAGAAGAGAGGGTTAAATTGACTTTGCCCAAGTATCCTTGCCTTTCAGCAATATGAAGTCTGAAAGAGACTAGGCAATGAAAATAAATTAGAAAGAGCGCAGCGTGTTTTGCCAAGTTTTGTTTGGCACATGAAGAGGAACAGCATCTCACACCAGGAAAAGAATAGGCACTCTAAGCAATTGTTAAGCAACAAAGACTCCATGTGCAATCTTGTTTGGCTGTTCTTGTTACCCAGTATTGACATCCTGGAGAGATTTGAAAGCAGAGAGTCAAAATGATCTCAATTCTGAGAAGATACATGACAAAGTAAAGCAATAACAGCCTGAATCTCTTGTTTAAAACTCATGGCTTTATTCTGCAAGTAGTTAAAACACATTAACACCAAAAAAGAGAAACATTAATAAGGATAAAGATGATGAAATCACAATAACAGAAGAGAAATTTAGATTGCAGTACAGAAAACTTTTCTTTCTAGCAGTGAGATAAAGTATTGGCTGGCATTTTTTAACTCTGATAGAATTTGTGTAAGTATATAACCAGACCTGTGTTTTTGTTGGAAGGGGTCTAAAGACATTTAACTACATTCTAGCACTATATTCAATTAGCCAAATTGATTTTTAGTGTACTCTCTTCAAGCAATGGACTGCAAAATACTCAATATTCCATCTCCTTTAATGGAGGTCTGTGTGCACTCTTCTGCTTCTTCAAAAATAACAGAATTACTTTGGGATAAAGAATGCCTGAATTTAGATTAACTTTTTTTTTTTTTTTTTTTTCCCTTAAAAAGTGAAATAAAGACACTTAGAATAATGAATAGCAAAAAAAGGGGGAAATATAATCTGGGATTTGTGCTTATCTTTGAATTCTGAAAATTGGAAATGAAGGATGGATATCTGATGATAGAGTCATCTTCCATACACAGGAAGTTTCTAGAAAGTATTCCAAGCTGAACAACCATTTGTCAGAAATATTTAGGCATATAATTGCAAAAAAAACCCCAAAAAATCTGATTTTTATTTAATTTATGATATTTTAAAAATAATGATATTATCCGGTTTATCTTTCCCAGTAATTTTTGAAGATAGGGGTAAGGGTTCACAGATTTTTGATACTTGGGGAGGAGGAAGGAGGTGTTGTATTAGATGAAGGTATACTATTTTTTTTAAAGTAAACTAGATCAGCTTTAATACTGTTATCTGCTTGTCCTTAGTACAAAGTTTTGTAAACTCTGATCAACCATCCTAAAGTTAAATGGGAGCTGAATGTGTTCAGCACTTCTCAGCATTAAAGCATATGCTGAAATTCTTATGCTTTTCTGATTCTCTGTCCCATTATATGAACAGATGGAAAATACTGCATGCTTTTAAGAATTATCAATAAATCTAATCTATATTATATACTACTAAAGTATGAATGCACATTATTCCATCAGAATAAACAAAAATGTGCTTGTACCATGCATACAGAATTTATTTCTTATGTATTGCAACTGTTTTGGTCTTTGTGGGTCCCCAAGAGTCTTTGTCACCTTACTTTGCATTATTCTGTCCTTCTTTTGATCCTTGAAAATAGGAAGTAAGTACTTTTTTAACAAGCTTACAAGAAAAAAAAGAAAAAAAAAAGAAAAAAAAAGGAAAAAAAAAGGTAAGTTGAGTTATTCTCTTTCCCTTTTTAACATTCAGACTACAAGACAAGGACACAATTACTGCAGAATGTTTAGTAATGTAGTCTTGCAGTATTAATGATGTTCCATGTGCATATGTGCATTTTTATGTATGGTATGAAAAATCACAGGTGTATTTTTGAAATCTCCATTCTTGTTTCACAGAATGGACATTCAAATGCTCACACAGGTGGAAATTCTTATTAACACTATAATCTGATTCATCTCATTAGGGTGCTACTTTAGGTGTAATAACATTAATATCTTGAGTCACTATAAAAAATAACAGGAAAAGCAAGTTAAAAGAAAATATAATGTAATTAATATCAACAAAGTTGAGACTCAACCCCCATTGCTGAACTATCTAGGTCAGCTGTGCTCCATCGATTATAACATCAATCACAATCTGGGACGTTGTTGTTTTGTTATCTCAGGATTAGGTCCTTCTTTTAACCTCATGAATTTTTTATTCTGGGAACTTTTCTGCTGGTTACTTTGCAGCATTCCTATCTTAAACTTTAGAACAATTTTGTATCTCTGAACTGGTTTCGTGTTTACAATATATTGATCCTTCATGTATCCTGTAAGATGGAAATGGTAGAGAAATAATAAATTGGTGATAAGCATTTTTTCTACAGCTGAGTTATTTTTTTCCTCTGTCTCTTCTGTATCCTCTTTCCTTATTATTTCTGCTGATTGTGTCTCTGCCTTTCATCTCCTGAAACATTTAAAAAGGATTTATTCTTAGTTTTCATGCCTAGGATACTTTTACATTTAATCCAGCAGTATTGATCATCCTTCCTCATTATTGAAGATTTGTAATGGTACTTGCTCTTACTTCTTTTACACCACCATTCAACCATTCTAGTTCCTTTTTGAAGTTCTCCCCAGTAGGTGGAATTATTGTATTCTGGATTTCTGAAGTGATGGAAGATCAGAATGCTCTCTCTGCTGCCTGGGAGAGTGGTTTATTTAAATGATAGCTCTTTTTTAAAAAAATCATAGACTTGGAGAAGGGTTTAGGTGGAAGCTCCTCTTGTAGCCACCTGCTCCAAACAGAGCTAACTGGAAAGTTAGATCAGGCTGGCCAAGGCCTCATTTTGGGAGTTTTAAAAACTTCCAAGGACGGTGATTCTCTCACTTCTCTGTGGTGTCTAAACCTGCTTTAGTAAAGGTTTCTTTGCCTCATTCAAAAATGTCCCCTGCTACTGGTTGTGGCTGTTGCCTCCCATCCTTTGAGAAGCTCTCCTGTGTTGAAGGTGTCCCTCTCAAAAGGGAATGGATGCAGGGACTGTCTTTGCTGCTCCCACTCTCTGTCACCATCACTCTCACAGGATGACTCTGCAACTGTGATGTCCTCAATCAGGTCTTCAAGCACTGCTCAGGACCAGGCCAACAGATTTTAATAGTAGCTAAATGTCACTCATAATTCATGCCAGTAAGGAGGCTCTATGGACTATTGTGTTTCTGGAAGGGGCTAATGATCTATGTCAATACACATCCAAATACTCCAACCCTCTAAGTAACACAAGCCCAATGCTTTTAATATAATTTCATTTCCTTAAAAGTGACCTTTCCCCTGACCTATTTTGAAAATGCAAGTATATTTATTGCTGTACTGCAGGTGGTAAGAGTATCTGAAGAGAAGGACAACAGTCTATATTTTAAATATCCAGAAATAAATAAGCTGGATCAATATACTGTAACAGATTGTTTTGCTCATTAGAAGGTAAAAATAAAAAGGAAACTTGTCAATCTACCAAAAATCTAGCCTTTCAATAAGGATATAATTGGAACAAGCTGTCAAAAACAACTTTGAAATTAAATTCACAGCAGCTGGTACTCAATACATTTCATGACAGGTCATCAAAGATAAAAATTTACCTCTACATGTTACTTCTTTCATCTCTTGTCAGATATTTCAAAATGTCCAGGATTTTTAAAGCATTATTAACTATTTCATGTTAGGATAACACACAAATTGTGCCTTTATCTTAATTGGAGGCTTCTCCTTTCCAGCAATACTTCACTGTAACATTTGTTACAGTTAATATTAATTCTTTCCTAATCCATCCCATACAGCATTGACTAGTCCTTAGTTTTGTTGTAACTTTAACTCTCTAGAAATAGGTGATTTACCTCCTCCTCTGTAAATAATATGCAATATTTTCAATCAACAGACTGTGCATACCATCTTAAGTGTGAATAATTCTTAGGCACCCAAACATACAAATCCAGAGGTATTTAGAAAGACAGAGGATGGCATTAACAGTTAAATCTGATAAAGATCCCTGCAATTCTGCTCTATTAAAAAAAAACCACCTCAACTCAACTTTTCCATAATGTCCTCATTGTAAAGGAACAATGAACTATTGTTTCTTTTCCACATTGAAAAGTCTCTCTGATATTTCCTATCCCTCCAGAAGCCCCCCACTCCCAACCCCCCCCAATAGTGTAAAACTCTCTAGGTGACTAGTTTCCTAATTCAAGATAACCCATACATTCAGACAAAATCTTTAAAATGTTTCAAGTATGATATCTCTGCACTGCAAGGAGCTACCAGTGATGATTGTAAGGCAGAGTGTGACCTCTGACAGTGATTGCATATTCCTAGGCCACTGACAGAAGCTGGGAAGCTGGAGCTACAGAATAAAGAAGCCTTGCTCCCCATGGGTAGCTGCCATGCACCTGTTAGAAGGTTGCTAGGAATCCAGATGATTAGTTAGTTTTCACACCTTCCACTCCTCTATCATCAGTGTTGGTGAACAACTGAAACTTGCTGGTTGCCTATTTTTGTATTCATTGTGTTTTTCACCCATCTTCACTTTGCTCTGCATCATCTTTACTGGTCCTTTTTGTCATTTGCAGAAAACTGTAGTGGTGGAGAGGATGTGTTACAAAAGTAAAAGGATGCTTGCAGCTGGAAATTGTGCTAGACCTCAAGAAATCCCTTTAGCAAAACTCTTTCCACAATTTTTGGGAAATGTGTAAAACTATTTCAAAGAGCAAGCTCAGGCCCAGGGCTCCAGACTGAACTTACTGCCAGTTGTCACTCATAACAGTTGGAGTGGTGTACTTTTAGGGCTGGCATGATGCTGCCTTTTTTGTCTTTAACTCCAGAAAAATCTGACTGATTGCTCCTCTCACTGCTTCCCTGGTGTGTGAAAGAGAGAGAAGAAATGGGTAGGGTTGAAAAAAATTCATTGCACCTGCACCCCTGCACACCCTGCACTCTTATTCTGTAGCCATGCCTAGGCATCAGGGTTCATAAGGGAAGGTGTAATCTATTTTACTGTAAGTCCTCAGTAAAATAGAATTCTTTACTAGGAACTGGGGTGCCACCATTTAGGATGGTTTTATGAGCAAAATAGCAAAACCACAGTGCTTTTGGAAGTTTGAGGTCAATACAAAAATATATTTTGAGCAGATATAACCTTGTGAGGTCACCACTTGAGCTGTCTTACCAGTATTAGTTTCACTAAAAAAGGAACCTGGATTGAGTCAATTAGCATTTTATTTTTTTTTTCAAATACAGAATATTCAAGAATTAAGCAAACCTTTTGTCTTTATCTTCTGTTACAAGAATAAGACTGCATTTTATGGAATCATAGAATCATTTAGGTTGGAAAGGATCTCTAAGATCATGAAGTCCATGATTATCATAATTATCACACGATTCATCTAGCAGCTGGGTAACATTTTATGGGAAGGTCTTTTGTCTCAGTATTGAAAGTGAAATATATTTTTCAGAGAAATTGCAATATTTAATTTTGGCCAGTTTCAGTTTATTAAATCTCTGTGCAACAGAATAAGATTTCCTCTCAGTTTTCCCCATAAGTCTCTTTACAGCATTTTGCAGACTGACTTAGATATACAAAATTAAATACAGAGCTGTGTTCTTTTGACCTGAAATCTTTGACCTGTGAGATAAAGTGACATTGTTTCTGCTTGAGGACCAGTTCAGCTAATTGCTGAGTGATGGCTGTGACACAGCTGCTACACGATTTTGTTCCCAAGGTAACTCTGCCACACAAAGTGATTCAGAATCAATCATTTGTTTTATAGGGAGACAGCAGGTGTTACGTGCTGCACATGGGGAAAATAGGCATTCTTACTGAGAGGGTCATCCTTTTATTAAAATATCCTTTCATCTCCCTTTGTGATGTAGAAGGCACTTTTTCAGTGTTATAGCTGAAAGAAACATAATGTTTTCAGTAGGGAGGATACTCAGGAATACATTCTTGGCTTGACATGAGTTCCCTGGGATTAACATGAACATAAAAAGCTGTAATAAAACTGCAAACAAATACTTTTACATCTTCTCTTACTTCAGCAAAACCATCCTTTCCCTGTGACCCTCACCTAAAAACATTGGTTCAGAACAATGGTCAATAAGCTTCTTTATATTCACAATGCACAGCAGAGACCATCTCATTAAATAGCAATGTTTGGCAGTTAGGACTGAGTTCATCTCCCAGAAAACTCTGATGGATTTCTGTGTTTACAGTCAGAGGCACTGGACTGCATTTGCAGTGCTGAAATTGTTGCTGGGGAAAGCAAAAAATTCTACACAAACAATTACAGGTGCCTTCTTGCTCTTGAGACAACATCAGAAAAATAAAACATAGAATTTGTTCTCCTCCCCTCTGAGTGAAAGAAGACAAATTTTTCACGTGTTCAAAAAAAGAAACAATTTTAACAGAGACTCTAGTCCCAGATGAGAATTTATTAGAATAAAATAAAGAAATACTACTCTCTGCAATGCATTGAAGTATCTGTAAAACTGAAACAAGGACATGGGTTTTGAACTGCTGATAACTTTATGTAGTTGCACAAAACAATCCTTGATTTCCATCAGGTTCTATCTGCAGGCAAAGTCCCCAGACTCTGGCCTATTATTTCTAAGGAAGAACAAAATTTTGAAGATAACACAAAAGAAGCATTTCTGAGTTTGGTGAAAAATAAATTTTAAGCGCTGTGCAAAGAGGTACTCTCTCCATTATTTTCTTAATATTTTTGGGGCTTTATTTCTTTGTTTAAGAGCATCCCAAAAGGTTTCTTCAATTATATTAAACCAAAATTTCTTAGCTAAGAGCTGTGGAGAAAATCTGTGATTGAATTTCAATAAATAGACTTTTCTATTAAAGCTGGGTCCTTTTTAATCCAACCACAAACCAGCATTAGCATAAATTCCTGTGAAACAAGAGAAGATCCTGTCAGATTAATTTAAAGCTATGGAAAATCCCTTTTCAGGTTTATTATAATTTTACAAATTTAAAAATCAGTGATTATATTTTTTTACTGTTGTTTTTCTTGGAAATATTTCTTGTAATTTAAATAGCTTCCTTGACATTATTTTTTTCTTGAAGGGACACCATTTTTGCTTGAAGGCAGTGTATGGTGGGTTACCCTCAGCCAACAACCAAACTCTTTTTGTGTAAAAAACCTACTTTAAACCAAAAGATTAAAGCACATACCTCTCATCAATTCCAGACAGAGTTGTCTGTTCAATTACTTTTGTCAATTTTTATCTTACTTCAGTCACATAGAGGCTGTCTTGCCTTAGAATCAAATACTTATTTTCTAGGCTTTGTTTTTTTTTTGGTTTTTTTTTTTTTTTTTTTGGTTTTTTTTTTTTTTTTTTTTGTTGTTTTTTTTTTTTTTTGTTTTGTTTTGTATTCCTGTCTGTATGATCCTGACTACATTTTGGTTATGCTGCAGAGGTCTAAACATGCATTGCCTCTGTCTTTTGAACTAACAGAACATGAAGCATAGGCAAATCAAAGAGGCAGGTGGAGTAAAATTCAGTAAAGAATTTTATTTCTATGAAAAATCAACAGCCTCAAAAGAAAAACTGAACAATTTTTTGATTGAAAAAAGTAAGTGGTGGCTGACTTTTGCCCTCTTGCCATTATAGGGCTCATAATGTTGATACTAAATCTCTGATTCTACAAAACCACTGTGTGAATTCAGTATATCAGTAATCAAATCAGGAGTTCAAAGTGCATTCTTTAAAAACAATCCCTTCAGTACAGACTGAAACCTATTGAGCTGCACACATTAGGGATGGCTTAAATAAATCTGTAGATGTGTTGCTACATAAATGAGGCCTGGCACCAAAGGGACTCTGATTGACTGAGGTTTGTAACAAAGCCTTCTCCCCACAAAGTAGGCCAAGTTTTAAAAATAATGAAGATGCAATTTTCAGTGCATTTCTATAGATCTTTATTTCCTATTTCTTGAAATGGGCAACATTTTAATATAATTTACAAGTTCTAGAATATATTGATTCCTGAAAGTTTCTTTTTTTTGTAGAAATAATAATAATTCTAGTGGTATAGATGCATTGATACTGCCATTATAATCTCTTTAGAATACCTGGTATAAGGAACACATTTTCTCAATGTGTCACTCAAAAGAGACATCAATTCTTTGACTCTCCTGATGGTTTTAAATGCCTTACTATTATTTTGTGCTGCCTTTTTTATCTTCAAATATGTGTTCTTACCTGTACGTCCTACTGTTAATTTCCATTGTTTTTCCACATTCAATTTTTCACTCTCATATTTATTTGCTTTTTTATTTTTAGTAAATCTCACCAGTTCTGATTCTGCATGGCAAGGGCCAGTGGTTCCAGTGATTTCTTAATCATTTTCTTGTGCCTATGCCCTTCTTTACTGATGTTGACAGGATGCTAGTAGGTATTTTTAAAATAAGCTTATTTTTAAAAAAGTACTTTTAAATTATTTTCAGTCAAAATGTTTAATTCTCAATATTTGTTCTTAAAAAACTCCTCTATTTTCATTCTTTCCTAGAGAAGAACCACAAAGTCAAGCCCTTCTATTAGACAAAGTGATAAATTAATGGTAATGTTACATGTTTCAGATATCATAGATGCACATAATAGTTTCTGTAGTAGTAGTATTCTCCTAAATAAGACAATGGCCTTGAGAAGATGCTGCTCATGAGCAAGAAATTTGAGCTTTGTGTGTTTTTGTGTTTTGCTTCATTTTTTTTCATTAATGAATTTTCTTTCATTTCTTTTTACAAAGCTGATGAGAACTGAAATGTTAAATCTTTTTAAAAATTGGTGACCAGATGTGCAAATGGTCATGGGTGGCTATAAAAAGCAGGAACAAAACAACAAATGTCTGATCAGTTATGTGGAAAGCAAAATGCCATCACCCTATGCAATATCAATTGCATTATTTTGATCAAGCCATCACTACACCACCCAGATTGAAAAAGAAATTACAGTATCTTCAATTAAATTGAATTATCATAGATGCTTGCTGAAAGGTCTTCTCCTTTTTTCTTTTCTTTTACTGCTTCTGGCTTCCTTGCTTCAAAACAAATATCTGATTTTGTGCTTGGGCCTTCACATTACCCTTATCTCTTTCTCTGCTCTCTCCTTGTCTTTGTTTAACAAAAAAAAGCCAAACAAATCAATGCATTGATTTTCTGCAAAAGGCTGTGTTTCCACCTGATGTTTCAGATGCTTTTGAAACCAGAACTGTAGCACTTTACTTTTTCATGTAAATAAATTATAGCAGTCTCTGATGGCCTTAACTGTAAGGCAAAGCAAGCAGCATATCCTTATCTGCTGGGGGATGAGTTTAAATAAGGTCACAAGGATATCCCTTGAGCCACCAACCTCAGCACTTGTGGGTGCATCCCATCAGGTGGCATGGACTCACATCCCCCCAGTTTCTTTAAACATTCCCTGATTTAATAACTCAGATGGCAGTGAAGTCTTTCTTTCCCTGGACTGTGCCACTGCTCCCAGGTGTCCCCCTGAGGGCTGGTCTTGCAGGTGAACTCTGAGCCAAACACACTGAGCACTTTGTTCTTCCCCTGCAGCCCTGGGCCCTGCTGTCCTGTGCCACCTGTGTGTTGATGGGACATCAGTAGGAGCCTCCTTGTTTTCCTGCATGTCCCTTGTCAGATTTGACATTAGATGGGCTTTGGGTTTCCCAGCCCAGACTGTGTCTCTTCTGGTTGATATCTCCCAGATTCCACTTCTTGGACACTGTTTTTAGATGTGACTTCAGTCAGGAACTCCTTGTACTATTTTCCTATGTAAGTTGCTGGCTACTTTTCCTTGAATTTCTGCACATCAGGATGAGCTATTCTTGAGCTTGAAGCCAAGAGTTGTTATTCAGAAATTTATCTTGTTCCCTCCTCTCACAAGCCTGAGCTCCACCATCTCATGGTCATGGCAGCTAAGGCTGTCCCTGATCTCCAAATCCAAAAGCCTGTGAAGCTTTCAAAAGCCTGCTCCTCCTGTGGAAGAGGAAGATGTAAATGCTGGTACAAATGGCCTATACACAAGAAAGGGCCTGAAGTGGCTTGCAATTATTGTAAAATCCTGTTTTTACTTCTTTATCAGCCTTGAGATGCTATTGCTTTTGGAACACGCTAAGTAGATAGGATCTTCAAGTAGATTACAAGTTGTCTTTACTGCAGACAAGTGTTCTGGCTGCATAATTAGAACCAAAAGATGACTTTGATTTATGTACTTGCTAGAAGATGTGCTAATATTTTGTTTTCCATTGTGCTGATAAGATGTGCTTGTGGGTGTTAGTAAGAGCTACATTTCATTCCCCCTTATTTGTGTTTATTTGACTGAGATCAGAGTTCATCTTTAAGACCTATCACTATTGAATTTAGAATGTTTTGCCCCACAAGATACAGTGACCAGTTCTATTACAAAATCATTGTGCCAAATCCAATTAGCAAAGATTTTTTTGATGAATTAACCTTGTCACAGCATAATATATACACTGCACCTGCTGTTCTGCTTTAGAGCCAGACTTCAGCCCTCCTACAGTTAAGTCCTTGGTTGTTTTGCTGATCCCTTTCAGCTCACTTTTTCCTCCTTGTGTTCAGACGTCACTACCTCCAGATGTCCAAGATTTTCTGCCTCATTTATATGTATGATTTCCCTCTTCAGTTTGTTCTTTCATCATTCTCAGTACTCTCTTGTTGAAGAAGTCTGCAGCAGATGTTTGATTTTTTTGCTTGTACCTTGCCTTATCTCCAAGGAGGCTTGCAAATTCTGCTGCTCCAGGCAGGAAGGCAAGGCTGATCATTGGAGCCCATGAATAGCCAAAAGAGAAGGTTATTTAACAATATATAGCTGGGGAAATAGCATTAACAATTTTTATTTATGTGCTTAAGGGAATCAGGCCCCCAGGGTAGCACGAAGCTCCATTTTGGTAAATGGAAAAGGGGCGTTCTGGTGTGGTGGGAATTCATGTTCCCTCCACTTCTGGCAGGTCCCTGAGAAGGAAAAGTGCAGGAGAGGGAAGAAGTTTGCCTTTGCTGTGTTTCCCTCCCTGCCTGGAGGGACCCAGTGTGACAGTGTGAGGAATACAGACTGTGAGCCAGTGTCAGGCTAAATTTTAAGGCTCCATAAGGGGTTCCAGGCAGATCCAGTGTAACCAGTCATGGCTGAGCCCACTCTGCTGGTCTCACCAAATATTTGGCTGTGACATTGTACTCTGCCTCTGGGAACTAAGACCCTACAAAACCTCCTATCCTCCTCAGCTCCCATGGTCTTTGGCCTGCAGCATCACAGGCTGACTCTTCTGGGGCCATTCCTGGTCTGCTTTTCATGCTGGATTAGACACAGATCTGCTTCATCACCACCACCTGCAGCATCTGCCTTGAGAGCAGAGGCAGGTATGAGGAATGTCCCTCTCCCTCTGGCTGGTAAGGGAAGGAAAAGGAAAAAACTTGGACTTTTTGCTGGAATCAGATGCTTCATGATACTGGGAATCAAACACAGAGGTCTGCACTGTGGGCCATCTGTCACCTCTTTAGCTGACAGCCTGACTTGAAAACAAACCAAAGGATAGTCACTGGAGAGCAGGCTTGCATGGCCAGCATCCCTGTCAGATGGACTGCTGTCTTTCAAGCACAAGGAATTTGGATGCAGCTGGCACAGCAGGGCACACACGCCTCCTGACAGGGATCAGCTCTGGAGCAATGTTCCTCTGGTGCTCAGAAAGCCCAATTCCTCCTTCAGATCCCAATGCCTCCCTTCTCCAGGCACTGACACTGGCTGGCCAGAACAACCTGAGCAGAGCCCACTGGGCCCAACATGCCAAGGAGGTGAAAGGACAGGGGTGCTACCTCCTCCACCTGCCTGGGAAAGAAAAAAGGAATCATGGCCTGGAAATGGCAGGAGGAGAAATCTTTCAACAGTAACTAGGGGGAAAAAAAAAATCACTTGCCAGGATTTTGGGCTTCTCTTGGAGCACAGCATAATGCCCAGACTCTCCAGTGGGATAAGATGTACTTCTGCATGAAGAACTCTGGTGTTGGTGCCCTAGGGAGGGCAGCCAGTGGCCACCTCTGCACCCTTTGCTGGCCCAGACACCAAATGGGTACAACCTTCCCCCATTTCCAAGACACCCTCTATTCTGGCATCTGTGCTGTAAACACTCCTGCTCCCAAGATGTGTCCCTGACAGCAGACCCTGGGCAGCATCCACAGGTTTGCTGTGAGGTGGTGGGGCCAGTGCAGCCTGCAGAGTGTGCTCAGTGGCCAGCAGCCACGGCTGACCACTGCAGGCTGCTCAAGAGCTGAAGTGGGCACTGTATGGTGAAGGGGAGGATGCTCCATTCCTTGAGGTGGAAAGGGAGAGGCAGGGGAACCTGCAGTGGAGTCGTGGCTAACATTAGCTGTGGGCAGGGAGCTGTTGCCATGATCACTGCTTCACTCTACTGGTACTGTGCAAATCCAGCAGCATTTGCTGCTTTCCAGAGAATCTTTCTGAGGTCAGCATGTGTGATACTCTGTCCTCTTCCAGGCCAGGGAAGTAGAATCCTTTGGGTGCTGTGCCTAACAAGCTTGATCTTGTTTGGGAGAGGCATGCACCTAATCAAACTGTTTTGTATTGGCAGTGTGCATGCAGGAGGAGGGGGTGTGGGACCCTTGGTATGACATAGCTGGTTGCTATGCAGCTGCCTGCCTCTGCAGCTACTGCTTTTACTGCTGCAGTTGCTATAGGAGACTATCTGATGAAGTGATGAAAGATTTCTCCCCTCACTCTCAATGGCATATTGCCCAGCTTTGTGTACACTGCATACCAAGCATCCCATCCCTGCAAAAATCTATCCCTGTTTTCTTCCTTCTCCCCCGGCTGGAAACCATGGAAACCAAGCTGACTTGATTCTGCCATGGACAAAGAATAGAGAGGTGGCCCAGAGATGTGGCCCTTGTCAGTGCCACTGAGCTATCCCCATTCTTTGCCTATCGGAAAGAGTTAAGGCTTTATTTAATCAGAGCTGAAACTCAAAGACACTAGTGTTTAATTTAAGGTACTATTTACAAATATTCTTTGACATGTTACTAGTTTCTATATATTCACTTCCCTCATATCAGGCATCCCTAGCCATGAAGGAAAAGTATGTAGACTAGGAACACTCAGATTCATTGCATTCCTTGAGGTTTTCAAGGTTGTTAAATAGACAGATGCTATACAGAGCCACACATACACCTCCTGGCTGATCCATCATTTGGCAGGGGGTTACAGCACTGGTGCTTTCTGACTCACAGAATGATTTGTTGCGCTGAAACATTTTCAGGGTTGCAGATAGGCACACACAATTAGTTTTCCCAGTTGAAGTGAGGACCCTACATCTGCCTGGTCAAGAATAAAACAATGCCCTGCATGCAATCACTCACACTCAAGGGAACAGTGCAAGTCCCTCTCAGGCACAGCCTCTGGAGTGTATACCCTCTGAGTGCTAGCAGCCCTTTATGGCATCCTCTGCCTCTTTTTCCCCCTTCCAGCACACCAGGCCAAGAGACCTAGAGGAATAATGGGACCCAGAAAGGGAGCCACATTCCAGCCTGAATTGCCAGTGACTGAAAGCTATTATCAAAGAACTGGGATTCCTGCTGAGCTACACCAGAACTTGGGCTGCAGTCTTCATCCTGTGTATGTCCTGTCTTAAACATTTATATTTTTTCATGGCTGCTCATCTGTTTGTGGCTTATCTATCCCAGCTGTTGTGTTAACTCTCTTTGAGTGGCAAGAGACACAACAGCTGGTATCCAAATCTTCTCCAAATCCTCAGTCTTATGGGAGATCTTAACAAAGAGATGCAATGGTTGACATCTCCTTGGTGTAAACAGCTATCTGTTGTCCTTTGACTATAATGAGAATTAAAAGTTCTCCCTTGAGCTGACATTCTAGGAAGAAAGAAAAATAGGTATTTCCCTTGCAGTTGAGAAAGGGCTAGGGCTGTGTTTGATGTGGCCCTAAGGGACAACCCCAACAGAAGCTGGGATGAAGAGATTAAGAGCAGCCCTGCACAGAAGGACCTGGGGGTGCTGGGGGATGAGAGGCTGGACATGACCCAGCCATGAACACTCACAACCCAGAAACCAATCCTGTCCTGGGCTGCATCCAAAGCAGAGTGGGCAGCAGGGGAGGGAGGGGATTCTCCCCTCTGCTCTGCTCTGCTGAGACCCCACTGCAGTGCTGCATCCAGCTCTGGGCCCCCAGCACAGGGAGGACAGGGAACTGTGGGAGCAAGTCCAGAGGAGGGACACCAAGATGATCAAAGGGATGGAAGCACCTCTCCTATAAGCAAAGCCCAAGAGAATTTGGCTTGTTCAGATTGAAGAAGAGATGGTTTAGGGGTGACCTAATTGCAACCTTCCAGTACCTGAAATTGAAAGGAGCCTACAGGAAGGATAGAGAGGGACTTTTACAAGGGCATGCAGTGACAGGACAAAGGGGAACGGACTCAAATTGAAAGAGACTACCTTTAGAAATAAATTCTTTAATTTGAGAGTGGTGAGGCTCTGAAACAGATTGCCCAGAGAAGCTGTGGATGCCCCATTCCTGAAGGTGTTTCAGGCTACATTGGATGGAGTTCTGAGCAACCTGGTCTAATGAAAGGTATGCCCTTCATTTAAGGGGGGTTGGAACTTTAAGGTCCCCTCCCTTCTAATCCAATTCTGTGATTCTCTGATCCTATGAAGTATAAACATGGAAGAGAGGTTACTGTGTCAAGGTCAGCTGGGATAGGGTTCAAAGACTGCCAGAGTGAACATGAGAGAGGGCATGATACTGTCCATACTGCCTGCTGGGATTGTTCCCACATCCAGACCATGCCCAGGCATAGCTGAAGAGTGTGCCAGTTGGAGAGGCTAAACACTTGCCACAAGGGCTTATTAAACGTTAATCAGCCTGGAGAATCCTGTATCACTATTAGATTATGTGCTTGGCACAGTTTGACTCATGTTATGTCAATACACATAACCCCAGGCTCCATGGACTATGTTAACACTGGCCAGAAGATTACAGAAGAGACAGTAGAGGGGATCTACAGAGCTAACAGATTTTCCTGCAGAGACAGAATGAAAATGCTGTGCAATTATCCTACATAACACAAATTGACTGACTTCATAAGTGGTATGAAAACGCTTGCCTTGTTGAAGCAAAACCACATAGCAGCAGGGTCCTATTCCTGGTCTCAGTAATCCTAGTGGCAAGAAACAATTTTATTTTTTTTTTTTTTTAAGGAGTCAAATAGGGCACATCAAAGAGCAGCAATGGGTTGCTGCTCCCCAAAGGACAGAGAGACAAGAATCAAGAGCAATAACTCAGCAGACTGGGCACGGTCTCAGCCAGAGCCCAGACCCACAGCCCCTTTGCAAGGTGAGTAGGGCAGAACCAGGGACAGTGACTGGCTTCAGCCAAGTGTCCACAGCCCCAGGCATGTTCATGTTATTGTGGCAGGTCTCAGGTCAAGCCAGAAATTTAGTCTGCAGGACGGGTCAATGGGGAGTAGAGCTGAACTGGAGAGCAGTACTCCAGTGACTGAGGTTAGGGAGGAACAGAACACCCAGAGCTGAGCTCAAACAGAGCTCCTGGTCCTTGGGACAGGATGTTAGGTGGAGCTCCCAGGCAGCACTGGGTCAGGGCTGTAGAGGCTTGTTTGTACCCTCAGAACCTAGTCAGGGCAGATGGTGCCTGGACAAAAGGTACAGAGGCAGAGAGCAGGCAGAGCCAGGCAGTCTGCACAAAAGCAGAGTCATCCGTGGTCAAAAGGGCTTCACACAGAGAATAAACGTCACAGAAGAAACAGCAGCAAGAGTTCTCTGCAGAAATGAATAAACAGACAGCATGGGAAAAGAATGTTGCACTGAACCCTAATAAGTATTTCTACCAGCAAATTGAATATGCCTGGTAGCAAACCTATCCAGGCACTGAGGCCAGCTGGCATGAAGTGGCCTGTGCCTGTGCTTCTAAGCTGCCTTGGCTTTTAATTATTAGACTACATACAGCTCAGGAAATTCCCCATGGAGCATACAGAAGGCAGGGCAGTACTCTGGGCATTTTTGGAGCTTTGGCTATCTGGCAAGAGGAGAGCTATTTTTCCAGTCCCAAAGGTGTCAAGAAAGTAGCTGGCTGATAGGACATGAGACAAATGCATGTGTGAGTGCCCATTCACCAGAGCGAGTTGCCACTCTCCATTCCAGCAGTGGGGCATGTAAAGTGTTATGGGAGCATCCAGAGATTGCTTCTGCTCTGCCTGAGCTCTGGCAAATGCCTCAACAGCACTGATAAACTCTGGTAGTCTCTACTGATAAACTCTGTGCCATCCCAGGCTGATGGCAGAGTTGCTCTGGCACATGCTCAGCCTCCACTTTGCTGCTATTCCAACTGAGCCCTGGGGCTGTGAAGGGCTACCAGCCAGGCTGTGATTGCTCTGTTGCTCAGGAGAGAGCTCCAAAATGAGAATAGACACAAAAAACAGAATTTTTTGAGACCACTTGGGATTTTCCACTTTCTGATTTTCTGATTTTCTGCTCACTGTTGTTTATTCCTCCATACCTTTAAGTTGTGACTCATCCTTTAAAGACTGTGCAGCCAAACCATCAAACAGTATTCTGGAATGGACTGTGGATGTGCACAGTAAAATAATATTTTTGTTCCCTAATTCCTAATTTACACTTTTTTGCCTTCCTTGGGCACTTGTATTGCCCAAGAATGATTGTCAACAGCTCCAAGATTCCTGGAACACCAATGGCTCATTGCTGTACCTGGGCAGTCAGGGCTGTTTCCTGCTGCCCTTCCCACAGCTCTGTAATCAGTAACACTCAATTCCCTCTGCCATTTGATCTCATAGTATTTTAAAATTCTAAGACATTTTTCAAATCTTTGAGATCGTTTTAGTTTTTTCAGCTTCAAATAATTTTGACTTCTCATGCATTTCTAGGTAATTTGTGAATATGAGCCTGCACCCTAGGGTATATTTCTGTTAATGTAAGAGATCTGTGGTAAGAACTGGCTATTTATCCTCATCCTTTATTTTCTCTCTTTTAATGAGCAATTTTTCTTATCTTTTATTCTTTCTTATTTTTTTATTTTTTTTTAATGAGAATGTTTTTGAGGAGACACCTTGACTGGATTTTTTTCTTTTCTAAAATACAAATATACTTATCCATTTCCTTGTTCACTGCCTAAAAGAACAATTCATCAATTTGTGAGGGATAACTTCTCTCTACAAAAACTGTGTTGACTTTTGCTTGCTCTATCATTGATCACAGATCTAGTAATTTTCTCTTTCATTCTTTCACTCAATTTTCCTTACATCAAAGACAGATTTCCTGACTTGTACACCCAGGGGCAGTTTTCAAAATTTTCTATGACATTTACTTTGTATTTTACTGGTAGCAAAATAGATTTAAGTCATAGATTACACACTTGGCTGGTTGGCAATCTGTTTTACAATCTGGCCAAATAAAAAACACTGATTTTTCACTTCTTATTTGTGTTTTCCAAGATGTTTTTCTTCCTTTACCTTCCCAAAGAATACTGTATTTGAGTTCCCAGTTTCTAAAGCCCTTTGTGGTTGTTGAAAGTGATAAAGAAGCTTTATGATGAATGACCTTGAAAATTCATGGTTCATAAAAATCTGAAGAGCATTCCAGGAAGAGTTTGACCCACCTCTTCTATGTAATTTTATTTGAACCTTTCTACCAGCTACTGATGATAATCAAAAGACCTGGGTTCAGTTTACAATGAGCAATATTAGATATTCTATCCCTAGATAGTCTTTGCCTTTCCAAGCAGATTTTTTAAAACTAATAAAGACATATGGCTTTTCTGTTAGAGCTTTCTTAAAATTTAAATATAGATGCAAGGGTAGGTAACATATAAGAGTTGAATGTATATATACATATATATATATATATTTTTTTTTTTTCTATGTATAAAACTGATCAGAAAACTATTTTTGCTGTAACATTAACCAAGTTTTTATCCTTGGTTTTTGGTTATGTTTTCTGATATCTAAAAAAAAGTATTTAGCTAGCAAAAGAATTACTCAAGATGTCTTGATCCTTGAAAAGGTCTGTCTTGAACAAAATAAAGAAATGCTGTAAATTTCCATTAATCTTTATCACACAGACCTAATCAAAGTGCTTTATATATGGGCTTCTGATTAAACCTAATGTAAACAGAAGTTTCAATCAAGGATCTTCCCTTCCTTACATTACTAAGAGGAGTAAAACTTTTATGAATTTACTACATCCTATGATTCAAAAGCAGCCTACTTGGGGATTTTTCTGAGAAATCTAGATGAGTCTAGTACTATGAAATGCTCTTTCAACATTCATAATGTAGACTTTGGAATGTTTGAATTCCTTCACTAAAAGTCATGTTGCTTGATCATATTGTTATGCTGATCAGGTGGACAGCAGTATACAGTATTCTATAAAACACTCATTGCAAAAAATGCTTAATTGCTATGAGAACTGTAGGTTTTCTAGGGCAAATATACAGACAGCTTTTTCCTAGTCATAGATTCAAAGTAGGGTGTGAAAGGAACATCCTAAAGTCATCTAGTTTAGTGCCTCAATTGAAATCAGGACTTCTGAATTAATCATCTCTTCTACTGGTGTACAGGAAACTTAGGAGTATAGGACAACCAGAAAATAGGGTAGAGATGAGTAATCCTGGAGCCTGAGCTGTGAACAGACTGCTCACTAATCAGGTGTAACTTCCATGACACGAGTTTGGAATGTAGTAAGCAGTGAACTATGAAAGCTCCTGGGCCCAGAATCAGTGGCACAAGAGATGTGCACCCCACCACAGAGCAGTAGTGGAAACCCTTTTCTCAGCTGAAGTGTTTCAGCTTTGCAAAGCTGTGAGTGGAGAATACTTGGGCCTGAGGACTGAGTTCAGTACAGGTAGGTTAATAAATAGAACTCTCACTTAGATGGAAAGGTCACAGTGACCTTGTTTAATGAAGAAAAAGAAGAGATTTTGTATTTTTACTGCTATGAAGTTGTTCTTTGGCTGGCAATGACATGCTGGCTAAATTATAATAATAATGTAACCATGGTAATGTAGGCTTAGTGAAAGTGATTTGGTTAACTAATTTTCCTGAATGTATCAAGTCACTTTAAGTGCAAGTCTTTCTGTCTTTTCCTAACACAGAGAGCAGACTCCTCTGCTTCCACTGGTGTGGGACACAATGAAGGAGGCAGGCTGCTGCTTTGGCACTGGCCATGATTGTTGTGTGCCAGAGTGCTTTACTTTGGGTCATGGGGACACTCCTCAGGACAGTGTCCTGATCAGCCCCATTCTGCTGCTGCAGTGTTACAGGGTGGGCACTGAATTTTCTGCCATGAAACTAAACTAGAAGATGTGTGTCAACAGCACATCTAAAATGCTCCATCTCCACGTGACCCCTCAATACATGAGACCAGACCAAGGCTTGATCAAAATAAAGCTCCCAAAAGCATCTCTATGTCCAGCATGTCTGGACAGTGCTTCCTCAGCAGTAGGTGTTTCATTCTACCTGTATTATTATTTAAAGCAGACATACCCAAAGAATATATTAACTCTGTTTCTTGACACCTATTTAAGTGAGCCTTTGACTCCCTGCAAGAATTTAAATGTTAGATCATCAACTGATCCCAAAAAGAGTTGTGTTAGTTAATGCTACCCCTTCACAACAAAGTCTGATGGTTGGCAGCCACAGGGTCTTTAATATAAGCTTGATTGTTTTTAATTCTCTAGTCCCTCAGATTTCTTTCCTGTATATCTTTGAGATCTGTTGTTTGTATTTTATACCTCTTAACCTTGTGAATTTTATAGTGGAAAAGTTATCCATGGCCTGCAGAAAAGAGTACAAAGCAGGACTACAGATAAAAATACCATAGTTTCTTTGACACTGCTTATACAGAAGGTAAGAAAGCGAAAAAAGACCTTGTAGAGAATGTGTTTAGTGCAGAAAACAGAAACAAACATAATTTGGCAAGTGCATGCTCAGTGTAGTTTGAGACACTCCATAGTCACGAGCTAAAATGATTCCATGGTTTGCATGGAATGGGATCACAGGGTATCCACAATGTTATTGTACCAACATTGCATTTAAACAGTTATACCTCCTGCAGAAGGTCAAAACCAGGAAAATAGGTGTCAAAACACAGTGAAAACAGCAGAAATAGTGCATTCATTAGTGGCATGTCTGAGTTTGTAAAGCACTGGGCTGGCTGTTCACCATTTGATTTGAAATGACAGAATTTGGACAGTACCTGCAGCTGCTGTAATGCTGTGTAATCTGATGAATCACTTCTGCATTTAGGCACTGAGTACTTGCTGACTAAGAGTGATTGCAGAATTGTGAATCCACAGTTAAATTATAAGTTAAAATGGTTTTATCAAAAAATGAAAATGAAAGGTATTGCTCTTTTTAATCTTCAGCTATTAAATTTTATGTGACCATTCACATGGAATATAGTGATATGACTGAAGGACTGGTACAAACCCATAACTTGTTCCTGATCTTAGAAGTCATTAAGCCATAGCATTTCCTCCCTTATGAATGCAAATGGCCTTTATTGATCCTATTATCATAAAACATGTACCTCTTTATGCTGTGGTGTGAGATTCCTCTGAGATGAAGAGCTCAAATCATTTAGTAATTCATCATATCATCTTTCACATGTTCTCAGGAGAAGCACAGACAATGAGGTACAACAAACTGTATTGATTAATATTAAAGCTAATAGTGTATTTTTTTACATCTGTGCTTTATGCCCATCTATCATCTTCCTTTACACTGTTGCCTCATTTTTAACTTACCAGTTTCTCTATCCACACTCCATTTTCATCCATTTCTCCCTTACTGTTTTGCTCCAGAGTTCTGAACACATCACTCACATGGAGCAGGCGGGTAGGACAGGGGCTCTCACTGCCCTGTTGTGTCATGCTTTGCCCTTCCAGGTCACTTCTTAATGCTTTGAACCAGGATGGGGACAAGGATTGTACTCAGATCCTTAAAGAAGCACGTATTACTAACTGAGCAGTAGCTCACTTTGCAGACACACAAACTTCAGAGGGGTGTCCTCATTCCATTGCATGTCAAAAGCCTAATAAAACAGGGGAGCAGAAGGGAATAAAAAGTCTCATGAAGAACTCCAGAAATCACTGATATTTCAGGATCTAGGAACTAAAGAACTTAGTAAAGGGTAGAATGGGTAATAACTGGTTGGATACTGTACTGATAAAGGTGGGTAACACATATCAGCAAAGCATTATAAAAACCACATATTTAAAATGAAAGACATAAACACAGGGCTGAAAGGAGAACCAAATATCTTTTCAAATGTCAAAACCATTTTCTAACTCCTTTCATTTGGAGTGTAATGCACTAATAGCAGAGTGGAGTAGACTCAGGCTTCCAATAAGCATTTTTATAATTAAGATAAAAGGAAAAAGTTGGATTTAACTGGAGAGATGAGGAAGAGAAAATTTCAAAAATCTAAAGGGGCTTTAGGAAAGTTTGAAGTTAAATATAGCTTAAACAATAACTCCTTAAAAACTTACTAACAGATGAGTAACTGAAATGGGACTCACAGGAGAATACTGAAAAATAATTCTCCACAACATCTTTTGTGTGAGAAAGAAAGCTCATAATAAAAAAAAAAAAAAAAAAAAAAAAGAGCAAAAATGTGATCCAGCATTGCTTTAAGTTCTTATGGGGACACAAGACAGAAAGTTGAGACGAACAGAGTCAAAACTATATTAGTCTGGACAATGAGTCATGCTCCAGAGTCATGCTCCTTTGAGTCATGCTCCAAGACTGGCGAAAGAAAGAAAGAAAGAAAGAAAGAAAGAAAGAAAGAAAGAAAGAAAGAAAGAAAGAAAAAGAAAGAGAGGAGGAAGAAAAGGAAGAGGAAGAATAAAGAAGAGGAAAAATAAAAAGAAGAAGAAGAATAAAAAGAAGAAGAAGAAGAAGAAGACTGCAGCCACCAGCCACTCAAAATGAGGAAACAAAATAAAAAGGGCAACCTAAAGTTTACAAAGGATGAAGAGAATGCCTTTTTGTGAAAGCTGTAACCAACAGCCCATGGTGGGGGTGGTGGGCATGGATTACACACACTTGGTGTTCAGACTAGTGATGTTTCTCCTTGGGGGAAGAAAACTTGGGCTGTCTGCATGGCATCAAGGTTCCTGTGATCCTCAGATTCCATTCTTTCCACACTTACTCATCGCTTTTCATCTTCACGTTTGCTAGCAGAGTGTATCAAATTATCTAAAAATAACCATGCTTTCTGGTATCTGGAAATTAGCCAAAGGATATCCTTCCAACAGGAAAAAAAATGAAGAGGAATCTGCCAAGCAATCCTTTGTACAGAAGTTGCAAGTAACTAGAACATTGCACAGTATTTTTGAGGATAGCAGCCCAGCAGACAACATCCAAATGATGTTCTTATTTTCTTTTTTCCCTTGAAATTTACTGTCGACATTCTTTTTAAGTTTTAAAAGGTGTTTCTGAGGTACATTTGTTTTCTAAAACAGCTGGTGAAAAATCCTTTCCTATGGTAACCAATCTTTCTGGTTAGGTATTTAAGGGTTATTTTCCTCATTTCCTCCTGTTTTTATTCTTCTGCATGGTTGATACACGTGTTGCATCTCTTTTTTTCCCAGCCACAGTACAGCTGGGGACAACAAGCTCTTTTTATGTAGTCAAAGCAGATTTATTTACCCCAATGGTTTGTAGCATTTAAAATAATCCCTTTGACTGTCATGCACACCTCCCACCCCTCCACCAAGCAGGAATTTCCTGGGCATGTAAACACAAACAGGATGTGCTGGGGGCAGCAGGTGCTAGCATAGGGGTGTTTCTTAAAACACCTTCTGGGGAAGGTTCTGCTAACCCCCTGCATCAGAAATGACACAGAAGCTGAGCCACGTTTGTATCACTCTAAACAAGGGAAAGGACTGGAAAATAGCCTCCTAAAACATGTGTATTTCTGACAGATGTATAATAGTCTTTGGCATGCTTCCAAGCTGCCATTTTGCTGCTGATTAAGTCAGAGGATGAAACCAGTTGTTCTGTTAGGAAAAGTGAGAGTAATAAAAATTAAATAAATAATTCAGGATCTCTCATGGCACTGAGATATAAAGATTTGTTCTTTGGATAAGTTTGCCACGCAGATTTAACAGCATTTTTCCTCAGGCAAAGTTCATTCAGTACTATGTTCTGCAATGGGATTTTTCCTGTACTACATGACACTATTCTGTAGATATTTTGTGCCATGGAAATACACACCTCACTTTTGGTGGCATTTCTCTTTTCCCCTGTCATCCCAAGCACTGTATCATACAGGAAATTCCAAATCCCCTTTTTCCTGCTTGAGATGTAATTTCAGCTAGTCAGAAAAAGAAGGACAACTTTATCTCCAAGCAGTGATCCCCATGTTCACACTCCTCCCCTTTTACACCCACCACGATCTGTGCCCCAAGATAATGGATCTTTTTGGGCAGTGTGGCCGTGCATCCCCTCCTGGTGGCTTTTCCCACCCAAGGGGTGCAGAAGGAGAGAAGAAATTAATGAAGCAAAGCTCTCCACCCAGCTCCAGCACAGCCTTTCTGTTGTATCCAAACAGCTCCTTCAGTGAACTTGTATCTAATTAATCTCCTATTTGTTCTATATCTGGTAATAAAGAAAATAGTATTTCTTTTCTTATTAGGCACTCCCCTGTGTTTCACAATAGCAAAAGTCTTGGGAAAACAGTATTTATATTCAAAGGTGTTTTTTCAATAACTGTGTAACTTCAAAACAGAGCCCTCTTTTAAATCCACTCCCATGCTCTATAACAAATGTCAAGGTTTCTTTTGCAAGATATCTATCCACCACTGTATCAATAAGATTGCAACAGCTGCCTGGAGGTAGAAATCCTGTGCCTTGTGCCTTAATTACACAAACCTCTATACAGCCAAGCTGCTGGCAGGTTATTGAAAAGACCTGTGCACCCTTTTTCTTTCTCACTTCTATTTCCTCTTCATGAAAGTGGCCTGCTCTGCCATACCTTTCTCCTAGAGAGTTCAGGTTGACCTTAAAATTTTGGCATCTCACAGCAATAAGTATAAACATTTCTTCTGAAGGGTAAAAATCTCAGTCATGTTCTTATGGTTTTTTTTATTTAAAACTTCAGATTGTTCCTGGACTTCATTCCATCATTCTCTTTACAATGGTCAACAAAATGCTTATTTTTAAGTATATTATTTAAAAAAAAAAAAAAAAGAAAAAGAAAAAGAAAAGGTCTTTAGGGACTTAAAACCCTATAGTGCAGTGGAGTTTGTTAAATCTTAAAGTAAATAAAAAATGCAAGGAAACAATCAATCCAGAAGCTTCACTTTTAAGCACTTCAGATCCCGAATGATCAGATTTTCCTTCTCCTTCAGCAGCTAGTTGTTATAAAATGGGCTTTTCAACCTGTGAAAGTGTTTCCAGCATCCCCACATTTTCTGCCCATATGTCTCCTAAGAGGCTTTTTACTTTTAAGTTCTTAAGGTTTCTCCAGCTCCAGGCTTATCCCAGAACTGCATTTGGTAATATGCCTTCCTGTCTCAAAAAGGCAGTCAGAATTATTGCAAAAATTATTTTCTTGAGTCTTCCAGGTCTGTAATTTGGAGACTGACACACAAAAGACCTTTCATCACAAAAAGCAGAAAATAACACTCTTTGCACTGCTTTGTGCTTCCTGCTCATACCAGAGTGGCACTAGCACACACACACACACACCACATTTTAGGTTGGCCCCAGCACAGCTCTTCCTGGCACACAGCTGCCTGGGTGTTTAAGTGCTTTCCTGAACAAATATCCTGCAATTAGGCCAATTCAAAGACCACTCACCCGAAGTTGTCTGCACATATTGCACTCAAATAAACAACACTGGGGCCAGCAAGAGGGCTGTGACCACCTGATGTCTAGCTAGAAATTTCTCTCTCTGGCAAGCTATTCACATCTAGAACACCATGGCAACACCAACCTGTAGAATGGCAAAATACATTGGAATACATTGGAGTGTCATCCATTTTGAACACATCCCAGACTTTTGCTCACTGCCTGGAAGCCCCTTAGTAATAATCAGCAAAAGTTTTTTGGAAACCATGTGGTCAGACCATCTCATACCTTGGGTTTTGGCCCTGCAAGTAGTTTTGTATCTGTGTTGTCCCCAGTGAGAAGGAAGGCACAGAAGGAACAGGTTATTCCTTACATCATCCACACCTAAAATTATAACTCTGCATGCCCACAGTCCATGAAATTCAACTGCATTCCCACTGTATCTGTGTTTGATATAGGAACCAGAGAGGAAAAGAATGAATTTTGGAGACAAAAAAGCTGGGGAGGGACCTTTTAAAGGCCATGTATTGAGAGGCCAACTGTAAATGTCTTTAAACTAAAAGACAGTAGGTTTAAATTAGGTATTAGGAAGAAAATCCTCACTGTGAGGGTGAAGAGACCCTGGAACAGGTTGTCCACAGAGCCTGTGGATGCCCCATCCCTGGCAGTGTTCAAGACCAAGCTGGATGGGCTTTGAGCAACCTGTTTTGGTGAAAGATATTCCTGTCCATGGCAAGGAGGCTGGGACTAGATGATCTTCAAGGTTCTTTCCAACACAAACCATTCTGTGATTCTGTGATGGGGATGCAGGGCAATCCTTCCCTGCCTGGTGAGGGCTGGGAGCCTGGGTATTTATCCAGCCCTGATGGTGGTGCTCAGTGGGGTGGTTCAATCTTTATGTGGAGCTCAGAGCAAGGCTGGGTGATGCTCCCAGTATGGACACAGCCAGACCCCACAGACCCCAAGCCTTCCACATAATTCTCCTCACGTGCCCTGCCCCTCACAGTGCTATTGGAAACTTCTGACCACTTCTCATTCTGATACTTATTAAGACCATGAGTTTTCATGCCACATTCAGCAGTTTAACATGTTCAGTTCAGCACTTTCTGCTCAGGTCTGGCACTTGCATGTGCTTCAGGAGGAATGGTACAGATTACTGAACTGACTGAAAATGAAATCACAGGCAGTCAGATAATCCCAATTTATTTGTTTGAAGGGAAAAGCATCAACCACATCACAGTCCTGCACACTCTCCCATACATCCTTTCACACATCACCACACTCATGACCTAGCAAGGACTCCTGAAAAAGCTGACACATCCCAATGGATATTCTCCCTTCTTAAGATACAGGATGTCTTGAATTCATCACATTCACATCACACATGTTCCAAGAAGAGCCCTTTTTGGTCTTAGGTTTACTAATTAAATAGAAACTTCCCCAACCACTATTCTACAGACACAGCCCAGGGTATAAATACTAATGAGTGGCAATGGAAAGCATAAAACACATATCAAAATCATGTGAACATAGACTGCAAATCTGAAGTTAATGCCTAGCTGACTTGATTCTGCAAACAAGAAATGAAAATTATCACAGATTGAAAAAAAAAAAAACAGGGAGAAAACTCCCAGTAAGGATAGCCATTTCTATACGTCCATAGGCATGTTGATCTTAGACAAAAGAAGAAAAAAAAAAAAAGAAAGAAAAAAGAAAGAATATGAATTAGAGAAAGAATATATCTATGATATTTTGAATAAAAGATTCAGATTCATGATTCCTCCAGAAGCTATAGGTACATCTGAATCTGAGTTCAGATTTCTATATACAATCTCTCCAGACTATTTTTTGGTGGAGGAATGTCCCATTCAAATATTAAAGATTAAAAGGTTCTACCTGTGCCCTGAAGAATACAGATATCAGTTTTTTATGGCTAATTTGAAAGATGAGGAAGTCTTCACTGCAGAAGTCAGGGTGTTTGAATACTTGTGCTACAGTCAACATACTCTGTTGAAGTGCTTCACTGAAATATATTGACAGAAACTCTGTGGGCAAATTTAGAACCCCAAATGGGCACCCATAAAAACTACTTGTGTTCATGTTCAAGCTAGTGACAGGCGTTAAAGTATCTCACTAAACAAGCATTTTGTGCCTTACTGAGAGTAATTAACATATGGAATACAAAAGTTTCCTAATGACTTTGTGAAGACACAAATTTCAAAAGCATAAATTTTCTGTAGTGGTATTAAATTAGTGCTGTAGATGAGAAGAAAGAAATGTTATAGAAGAAGTTATATGCACAATCACTCCTTTTGGCAAGGATTTTCTGAGACCAGAGGAAGCAAAACAATCAAACTTTAGAAACTCTTGAGAAATGTGATCATATAAGGCCTCAAAATATTCTCTGGTACAATTATCACTGAAAGGAAAGGAGACCTTTCAAACTGTGAAACACCTTATGTTGGTCTGGCAAAATTGCTCTATTAAATGTTAATCAGAAAATGTAATGAAATTCTGCACAGCACTGCCTAATTCTATTGCAAAGCATTGATGTAGACATCAGTTCAGCTACTGGCCAGTCAAAAACTATGAAGTGATGACAATCCACGCTAATAATAACACAGAGATCGTTAAGAGTGGGTTTAATACAAATCAGAGAAGAATATTTTATTTACCTATAGCATGCTTTCCAATGGATTATCTCATGATGTCTATGTTCTTCTCTCCTTCAGATGTTTCCCAACACCTGACCATAATGAATGTGCCCAACAGACAATCTCTTAAGGCTACATAAAACTCAACTTAATTGGGGCCTAGGTTGTAGTTTGGGTCTAAAATTACTTGTGACCTGTTCAGATTAATTTATTCTTTTGGCACAATTCTACCTTTTCCTTTTTTTTTCCTTCCCATCTCTTCCTATGTAATAGCCAGTCATTCTGATGCTTTAGGAAGAGCCTCTGTACCCAGTTACCAATCTAAACAAATGAACCCTGACCAACTACTATCTGTTCTCTGTTCTGTGGGGCATCATGTGCAATATCATTTTGGTATTTTACCATGAAATTTGGTAGATAAAGTTTTCCCAGTTCCACTGGGAATTCAGAATTTGGAATGGTTGAATCCAGCATGTATTCCCAGCAAGACTTTTCACTCATATTTGCACATAGGGAGTACTTATGTGCCTACATCCAAGGCTGGGCACACAAAGCAGCACAGACAGACACACACAAGCACAAATGGCACCAACAGCCTCATCCTGCCCCCTCTCTCTGGCTGAGCATCAGGAAGGTCTCAGTGGGCTAAAGACTGACTGTGTGGGATTGAATCCAAACCTCACAATTAGATTTTAGCTTCTACTTTTGCTCATTCATAATTGCATCACCATAACAAGATGGCTTGACTCTGATACCTGCTTTAGACAGAGTGAGGAGACAAGTGCTGTGAAGGAGCTTTTGTTTATGTACATGACATTGCAGAGAGCAGACAGAGAGGTCAGAGTACTGTGCAGGTTTTGGTCCTCACTAAACAAAGGAGGAGGAAGATCAGCCTTTCCATGCTAAGTCTGCATGAACAATGCTATCACTGGGAGCTAAGTCATGGCATGGAGTAATGATTGAATAAACTCTGCAACAAACCTGTAATTTATAAAGCAATTTTTAATATCGTATATTTCACATTATAAATTGAAACAGAAATGTCAGGTGGGATTTAGAAAGAATCTGCTTAGCAGCTGGTTCATACATCAATTTTTCGAGGTAATACTGGTCTGAAGTGACTTTTTGTTAGCTTATTTTATTCTCTAGAACAGGGAGAAAAAAAATAATCACACAATGTACTGTACATAAAGTCTTCATATCAAGTTATCTGACAATATCTCAGACTTCTTCCTTGCAGTATTTTATTTTCTCTGAGCAGCCTTGAATCTCAGAGCACTGGGTAGGAAAGATTTGCTTAGAACTTACAAGGCTAAAACCATAGTAGTTAAATTCCTGCTTACAATCTGAATGAGACAGCAGAGACTGCTTTTGGGAATGACAGGATGCAGTAGGAACTGATGGAGGATAAATAGCCTCATTCCAGTTTCTAAAATGCTGAGGGCAGAATATTCTGTTCGTGGTGGATAGTTGACTTTATTGCAAAAATATATTGTTTAAATTTTGAGTATAGTAGAGAGATTTTTTAAAATGGAATGGGCTTCCAATTTCCACACATTCATTATAAAACCCTATTAAAGTCTGAAATCTAGACTGCTTTCTGACAATAGGTGCAGCATCTAAAAGGCATTTGCAGAGCTCAGACAAAATCCAGCATAAGCTACTCCTTACTGTAGCTCGTTACAGGAGAGTGAACACTATGAGAGCAGCAACATCAAAGCACTTGGTCAAAGCACACAGGGAAAGAAAAAAGAGCCTGAAGGGAAAATGCAGTTTTCTGTCTTGCATATGACCTGAATACTAATTTTTCACAGGAAAATCGGGGAGGTTATTTACGAACAACAGAATTGCTTTGAAGTGTTTAGTGAGAAAGAACTCCTCCTCTCCTGTGCTTGTCCCACTCGTCCTCCACTGTGAGCCACAGCCATCTCTTCCACCTTCCAGTTTCCATGAGGCCAGGATGCATTTGGGACACACCATAATGCCAAAAGTCACTGGAGATTCCAGCCTGAAACTTGTTGACTTCTTGGTCTTGGTGTGCTCAGGGACCAGGAAGCATTTAGCACAGTTCTACTTTCAATCATCCAGAATTTTTCAGCACTTCAGAACAAACAAACGTTTAATGACATCCAGTAAAAAGGGTGGATGATAGAAGAATCCAGCAAACACCTACATTTGTAAAGCTGTTTAACTGGTTATGTTTCCAGACTGTGCCCAACTGTACTTTTTAAGCAAGCCAAGGTTAAAGAACATTTTTGCAGTTAGAAGGACAAACTGTGGGCTATTTCTGTAACCTTTCAGAAAAGAAAACAGTCTGAGAGCTTGAGCCCTTAAGGAAAGGCAGTCAAAGCATCTTGTTTACCCTACCAGATGATCTCTAACATTTTCTGTCTTTACTGTCAGAATCAATCCAATATAAATGATACAAAGAATTGGCAGAAATACTGTTTTCCCCCCACCTATAATTATTTAAAACCAAAGCTTTATACAGAGGTTTACAGTATCTTGTTGGGGAAAAACCTGTGCCTTTAGATGAATGCACTGAAGTTGGCACACATCAATGTTACTTTGCATTTTTCCATACTCTTAACCCAGAGCTCAAAACTGTTAGCAGCACGAAAATGAACTGAAGAGGGCAGTCCAGTCTCGATCTTCATAGCTTACAATGTCATCAGTTCAGCAGTTCAGAATGCCAATGGAGAAAAGCAGAGGGAATGTTACTCCTGTCTTTGCCTTTCATTTTTTTTAACAGTTGAAATAAAAATGTAGTGACTCAGATAATAAAACGAGAAAAAAGTTTGTATGTATGACTAGTCCACTGACCATTTCAGAGCATATATGTGCAACTGGCTTCTAGTCCTTGATCCAGGGGAGGACTTCATATTTCATTACAAAATATCTAGGTGGCTATGATGTGCTGCTGCTGAGGACTTACAGAATTCTGTCTAAAATAAAAAAAAAATAAAAAAAAAATTAAAAGAAAAGTATCTGTAACTATGTCTTCAGTAACCGAGACGAGTTCTTTCAGCAGTGGAGTGTTGCAGACTGGCAGCTACCACCCTCAGACTGGTTTTCACGAAGGTGGGAGGCTTAGGCACTATCCTGAACCAATTGTCTTGTGTTGAGTCACCTGTATGAATTACCAGGATGAATCCCAAAGGGGAATTGGCGTTGCTCCAGTTCCGCCCTGCCCACACAGACGTGATCCTGCACATGCCTGACAACAAACCTATAGAGACAGTGAGGAAGATTCACTTGTTTTATTTGAATACCTACTAAGGCAGGCAGGAACACAAATCCTCCTAGTGAGCCCATGCTTCCCTTCACTTCTAGAAACATATACTTAGAACCTGTCATCTAGTGCTTGTTTAATGAATTTGAGAAAAAGAGATTTCACTGACATGATGTTAAGTATCTCTGGTGGATTTGCTCCAAGGTAGCTTTATTTAAGAATAATTCACTGGAATAGGGCACTCAGTCATGTCTTATATCTTCCTGATGCACTTTATTCAAGTAGAGGCTTGGCTATGTAAGCTATTTTAATTAACACTTTAAGATAAGTCTTCACCATCTGCTCTCCTTTATAATTACCAATGTAAAGGGAATCTCATTCTCAGTAGTATCATTAAAATACAAGATAATAAAGAAAATACATAAATGCATGCCATTTTATTCATTCCAAGGGCACTCATTTGCTGTGCTCCTTTTTACTGGTTTTGTCTCATCTAGGACTCAAAGGACAGAGCAGCACTAAATGGTGCCCAAATATTTCCATGACTGAGCCCTTGGGACTGCCTTTGAAATAATGTATGACTCACATGAGCTTCTGAATCACAGAAGGGAAAATTGTATTGTACCAATATCATTCTAGACCAATGAAACTTTGCTTTAAAGAAATTTCATGGATTTTTTCTTTATTAAATTCCCTAGGTCTCTCTGTTATGAGGGGAAAGGGTATTCATCAAAGACATAAAAGTAAAAACAGGAATCATACTAGCAAAAGATGCAAAAAATTAATGAGAGAAGTAAATAAGTTTCTTGAAGCATTGAATTACCTAAAGTTATAATTTCCATTCTCCAGATACTTGGAATCCCCTTTAGTTATTGTTTCATGTGTCCTGCAACGACCTTGCAATGTGCAGAGCAATCTCACCACCCTTTCCATCAGCATGGCCAGCAGGGAGAATGCTCAGAATTGTCCCACTGCCTCCTGCAGTACCAGCCAGCCAAAAACACTTTTATCAGCTCTGCACCAAGGACAAAGCTGAGACAACAGCCTACAAACCACTAGAACTGGGGGCAAAGAGCCCTCTCAGCAGCACTGACCAAGAAGATTTTGTGTCATAAACAAGGAAACTCTTTGCAGTTAGTTCCCAGTATATTCAGGAAACGTTTATCTTTTGAACTTTCTTTACTGAAAAAGACAAGTGCATGAAAGAAGGGATCCTACTATCAGTTTCTTTTGCTAGTGGAAGGGAGACCAAACAGGACTCTGTGTGCATGTTAGTCTCTTGGCTCCCCAAAGGCCCTCTGGAAGACCCTTTCCCTGACTCCCACACCCAAAGAAACCACCTAGATAGTTTTTCTATTGTTCAAGTACAGAGACAGATAAGGTTCCTCTGCAGAAAGGGCATCAGTGATATTTTGAATGAAAATAGTTATACTTGCTATTAAATTACTAGTACTATTTTTAGATGTAAACAAAGAAGATGTCATTCTATAAATTATTCAACAGCTGTCAGATAGAAACATTAGGACTCACAGAGATTTTAACTTGCCCAGAATTGGAGGCTGGTTTGTTTCCAACTGCAGATTTTTTTTCCAAGGAAAAACCAATGTTTTTAATATTAATTAGATACAAAATTATTCAAACAACATATTAATCTTAGATTTATTACTCATAATTCCATCGGATTCTTCATTACTTCAGCATTTCATTTTTAGCTTTACTTTTTTTCTGCAGTTTTTGATAGTTAATGCTAGTCAATTCATAAATGTTTCTAATACTTGGACTTATGGAAAGATTTCAGCTTCTTTCCATATTTCCATCAGAATTGATAGTTCCTGATATAAACACATTCCATTAATCAAACTAAAAATGAGACCTATCAAATGTTAGCAATAACTTAGATATGATCTGTTATCTCTTTAGTCACAGCAAGTAATTTCTAGTCTGTTACTCAATATTTATTTGTGTTTTTTCATTTTGGTGTGCTAAGGTAAGCAACAAAATATGTGAAGTCATTCTAAATTTCCTTGCAACACTGAAAGATAAGAAGTGAATACCACTTTTGATTTTCCTTTAACTGGAGGATCTCCTTCATATCAAACATGTTGAAGTTACATGAAACTTAACTTTGAATTTCTTCTCAGAAAGGCTTGGGACAAGATGATTTTCAGAGGTGCCCTCCAAATGTCTGGATTCACCACTTATATGAGCGAAATCATTCCAGTGTGATGCTCAAGGCTACGCTGATAAAATGCATCAACATCAGGAGCAGACTGGCCTCACATCTTGCTCCTGCCCACAGAGATGCCTTGATAGACACTAGTTCCCATCCAGGAGTAGTATCTTCATACAGCTTAAAATTATCTAAAAAGAACCACCACCTTGCCCTCAGTGGTACAAAGTCTCTTTCTTCTTGTTCTCCTGCTCCACTAGATGGTTACACTAATTCAGAAATTCATAAAATAATACATGTTGGAGGTTATCTATTCCCTCACTACCAGCCTCCCCAAGTTAGGTCAGTTTAGATCAGGTTGTCCAGGATCTTCTCCAGCTATGTTTTGAGTATTTTTAAAAATTGAAACTCCACATCACCTTTGAGCGACCTGTTTCAGTTGTGTGTCCACATTTAACAGATGCAGCTGAGGTACCCCTACCATTACTTTGCACAGAAAGTGGTTCTTTGGTACAATTTTAGTTTGTTGTAAAACACTTGTACAGTGCTAGAAATGAATGCCAGTTCCATAAATGTGAGGCCCAATCTTTCAAACTTTGTCAGATATATCATGCTTATTCCTTCAAGCCAAGGCAGGAACAGCACTATCCAAATAAGAGCAAAAGAAAGTACATGTTTACTCAACATCTCTGCACAACCATTGCTTTAGCTCCTGTCCACGAATCTAAACCATGCTGATATATCAGGGACTATCCTTAATCAAGGCTCCAGGGCTGCATGGAGAAGGTAAAGTACAGATTTTCATTTTTTGGAGTCAGTGAAACTGTGCTATTGAAAGGATTAAATATGATGAAAGTAAAACAGGATCTGAAGAATTTCTAAAAACCTTCCTCATTGTGAGTCAGCACAGAGAATTGGCTGGCATCTTTTTATTTTTCAGTTTTTATACCAGCTCTTACAGGATGCCATTTTATAAGCAGTTGGACATTTTTGCAGTGTGGGTTTTTTCCCTACAGTTTTTTTTGTTTGCCTGAGAGTACACAAACATTTTGCAGATAATACAGGGATGCTGTATATTCAGATCTTTGATGTTACTAAATGATGCATTCCATACTTTGAAGTTTACAAAAGGGCTCTAGAAGCTGGGATTTAAATGCCCATCCCAGAAATATAAGATACCATAGCTACATACTGGTGATTCCTGTGCATTGCATGAGGATGATCAGACACTATACAAAACAGCCTCAAATCCAGCATGTTTAACCAAGAAACTAATGCCAGTAACAGAATGAGCAGCTTGTCTTTCTCCATGAATAGCATAAGGCACCTGAGTGGTTGCAGAACAATGCATGTTTTCTTTTCATTCCAGAGGGTTTGCTGAAAGTGCCAGCACTGCTCCTGAACATGTCTTCTGTAGCTGCAGATAGAGAATTGATTCAGTGTTTCTGAAACAAGCAAGGCTGAAGGTCTGAAACTTCCTGCCCTGAGTTGTTTGCCCAGTAGTGGGACCTTTGGATTCAGATCTCTGTTAGAGCAGAAATACAATTATCTTGGAGATCCACAGACTCCGAGCTATTCTTACCTCTTGTCTTGGCTCCACAAGTTTGGCAGAAATGATACCTGAAGTTTTAGCTTTCATATTTTCCAGATTCTTTACTGCATTAGTACATAACTCTGAACTTCATATAAAATGTTAGCAAGTTCTCTTCATGGTTTAGTTAGACAAAACAATCCTTTTCCAGCCTGAGAACCAAGGACACTGTTACAGCTCCAGGCCCAAAATGTATAAACAACAGTGATTGAGGAGACCAATCTGAAAGGATAGGACTTGATAACCTGAAGCTGTAACTGGACAATTAACCCCAATATGAAAATGGACCAAAAGTTATAAAAGTGTGAAAACTCGTGACTTGGAGTCCATCTTGGGTCCATCTTGGGTGTAGCCTCAGCCAGGCTCTTATAGTGCCCAGGGTGTATCCTTTTCAATAAATACCTACTTTATTCCTTTAACACCATCTGCCCTCTATTCTAGGTAGCTTCACAAGGCACCATTATCATCTGGTAATACATAAGCACCTATGGAATTCACCTTCACCCTGCAGCTCTTAGACTTGGCTATATTTTTGGGTGAAGCACAGATTCATGACAGAAAGATGGACACTGACACCACTGTCCAAGGGAAAACTGGGCATAGCTTGGGACTTCACTGCTGCTCTTTCTAGTTTCAGCCAAGAGATATTTTAGCAGATGCTAAAACTTCTAGGAGATGCTAGAACTTCAGTTGCAGGACATATAGAAACTTCTTGAAACTTCTCTGGGAGATGATTAGTGAATTTCAAGTGTTTTCAAGTTCAGCTAGCAAATGAGCAGATGTTTTCTCATCTGTAATTTTGAACCTTGACACCCTGAGATTTATCTATATATTGTGTTTGGCACTGAGGGCCTTTCCTGTATGTTCTCCTTATTTCAATTACCATAGAAGCTGATGATAGCTGCCCTTTTTACATCACCAAATTCAATTCCTGCTAGCAGCCTTTTAATTAACTCTGATGTTCTGTAGCCCAGTCAAAGGCAAAAGGGGATAATAAAATTTCATTTTGCCCTTGCTTACTCCTACTGAAAATTATGACTCAGTGGGAGAAGAGGAGGCCGATATGTAGCACTGAATGATTCATTGCAAATATTTCAGAACTCTGACAGCATTTATCATTAAAGATTTTATAAATGTGTTTCCTGGAGAGAATCCCATCATCGAGATCTTTCAGTGCAGGCAGGCTCAGTTTCACCCAAAGCAAAGGTGGGCAACAGCACCCTCAGGTAAGCCCTATAAGCCTTTCAAATGTCTTGTTTCCTTTGAGAAAATCTTGAGAAATTTTGGATTTATGTCAATTTCCCCCAGGTTTTTCGGAGTGCTAAGTAAAGACTGTATGCGTTTTGTAGATGCAACCCAAAACCAATTCCTGGGGAATTTGGTAGTTAGGTACTAGTTAAAAAATTGAAAACTTCTTGACAATTAGGAGAAGGTAGTTTATTTTTTTATTGGACTAACTTGCATAGACAGAAGAAATAGGAAAATGTTCATGTACAGAAACCTTGTGTATTAAGCAGAAGCACAGATTTTAAAGCTGAAGAGAAAGTTGAGTTCTTGCTCTTGTGCAAACCAAAAATAAGCATATCCTTATACCTGATAATTTTTCTATGACTTAAATTTTTCTGTCTGGGTCTTTTAACCAAAAGAGCAGTTGACATCTCCCAGATGACTTCATGTTGTACAGTCAAAATCAGCAGCTGAAACAAAGAAGTGATTGAGACTTTTCATTTAAAAGAAAAAAAATTTAAGCAGAAAATGACTAATCACAAAAAGTGTAGTTGAGGTACAACCTGAATACTGACAAGCATCATCTTGTTCCAGGTGCCATCTGCAATTTCTTTACAGACAAAAAGCTGTGGGTGAAAACCTTCTTACAAGCACCTGCTGCCAGAGAGCTCACCCAGCAAAAGCTGCCCCTGCTTTGAGTCAGCTTTATTTCAACATCCACACTACTCAACAAAGTTGTCTTGAAAAAGGGGTGGCTGTGGAGGGGTCCCAGCAGTTCAATCCTCCCACTCTGGTCCATCACAGCTGAGCATTACCTCATCCCTGCTCACCAATGCTGGTCAACATGAGCTTCCTGCTGCCCAGGTGTGTCTTTGGAGAAAACAAACCTGGACAGCATGATGCAGCTGTAGCTGAGAAACAACCTGGTGGCTGAATGGTAGGAGAAAGAGCTGCATCTCTGGTGCTTTAGACCAGATTAGGGGTTATAAATCAGCCCAGCTCTCTGAGAGAGGCTGTAGCTGCTTCAGCACAGGCTGGCAGTGCCTGAGTGAGTGGTGTTGCTGTGGCTGCTCTCTGCAGCTCTGTGCCAGACCTTTCCTCGGGGCTGTGCAAGCTCTCTCAGCTGCCCAGGCTGCACCTCCCTGTGCCTTCCCAGGCTGTCACTCCCATGCTGCTGTGGCCACAGCCTTGCCTCTGCAAACACCAATACCCTGGTTATGGTGGGTCCCCATGGAAAATGGTTTCCACCAGTACAGGAATCGCTCCTTCCTTCCCATTTTTCTTACTCCTTGACTACAGTCTCAGCTTGCAATATAGGAAAAATACTACCTGGGGTGATGAATGGAACAGATCACCTTTTCCCCCTGTGTTTTCCATTTCTTGGCACAGTTTGTTGTTGTTCTTCTTGTTCTGACCAGGCTGCTGCCCTGTCCCACCCTTAATTTCTATTTCAAGGGGCTGGGGTGGGCCTTTGCTCTGCAAAGGCAATGTGTTTATAATATTTTAAAAAATTTTATTTGAATAAGGACCACCCACAAACCTCCTGTCCTGTCATAATTTCCAACTTGTCCAGGATGACCTGAAAAATGTGTCTGAGCATAATTTTTGCAATGTGAGTGTTTGCAATTGCTCCTGGCTCAAGAGCAATCACTTCCTGGCATAAAGCCCAATGATACTGTAAAATTAATTCTAGGGGGGGAAAAGAGCTTGTTGCAAATAATTTGATAAAACACATAATTTCTCTCAGGAAAACTGTGCTGTACAGAATACTGACAGGCTTTCATTCACTTAACTGTAAAAAAGTTACATTAAAAAAAAAAAAAGAGAAACGTTAATTATGAATGGCTTAGAGGCTTAGAAAAGGAAAAGAAGAGACACATGTATGGAAAATGAAGTTTAACTATGCTTTTTTGTAGTGTTTCTATTGAAATATTCTGTTTAGCACATGACTAATTCTCTAATTTTTTTGGTATGAAAAAAACATGGAAAAATTATATACCTTATTACCATACAATATGCCTGTGATCGTGACTTCTAAAATTGGAATAAAAATGGAAAGAGACTTTTCTTAATCATCACTTGGTGTTAATACAAAAGCACCATAAGGAACAGATGAAACAAACCTTTTAAGTTAATATACACTTGTCAAGCAAGCAGCAGTATGATGGCATGACTCCAGTCTCTCAGAGGAAGGAATTTTTTTGTTCAGTGAAAGCTGATATCTCAGTGAGCCGCCCAGCCCAAAAATAGGAAATGAAGCTAAGAAATGCAAAGCTCTTCCATTCCTCTCATCTCTACTCTTTTCTCCCTGCACCAATAAATTGCTATCTTTAATTCTATGGGAGTATAGAAAGAAGGAAACAAACCATAGCTTGTCATCAGAGCTTGACAAAACTAGAAATAAGTTTTCTTTGGTTGTCAACACACAATGACAATTTTCACAATACTGTTACAGGTATCAGCTCCCTAAAAATATTTCTGTCCTATTATAGCTAAGCAATACTTAGGGGACAGAAAGCAGTTGAATGAAAACCTATCCCTTGCTAAAGAACAAACAGTCAGTGGACTGCCAGCAAAGTCACGTAGCAGATTCTGGATGACATGCATGCCAGAGTTCCTTTGGATCTCTCCAATTTAAAGGACAATGCTCTCTTGTGTGCCAATCTGTACTTCATTACCTCATTAGGTAAAAATCAAACAAGGGCCCAACCCTCTCTCAGCAGACTAGTCTAGTTGATAATTCCCTAATTCATGCTTCCACTAATTCACAAATTCACTAGCTGACAAAGGCAATAGCTCACAAATTCACTCTCTCAGCCAGTGTACGTGTTGCTGTCACTTTAGCTTAGTTGTACTGCTGCTGCCATACATCAGGCTTTAGCATGAATTGTGTGTTAGGCCAAAATCTGGGCAGGAGTCAAGGAATGGCACACTACCTCTTAGTATAGGCAAAATGTCTGATAAGTCCCACATTGTGTGGGTGAGGGGTTGCTACTCTTCCTGCCTTACTGTGGGTAAGGGTAGGGGAAAACTTTGAGCACTTTCATGGGAAAGTCTAATATCAGAGTTTATTATTAGATAACATGCTTTCAGCATGAGGTTAGCACTAACTCTGGAGGCATAAAACAAGAAAAACAATACAATGCTCCTGAGTTTCAACCTAAGATGCAATATGCCAGTTGCAGATGGTGCACAATCCATAAAAATCACATACCAATGATATTTAGCAGTTTGTTCAATTCCTGGTACAGTCTTGACAGTCTAGTCAGCATAGAAACAGTCATTTGCTTTTGATAAGCAATTGTTTCCTTACACTTGATTAAAATTTTCAGTTCTTCAGTTTGAGAATGCATCATGTCCCATAATGTTCCTAAGGGTCCTGTCCAAGTTTTACGATAGTATTCCAGCAGCAAAAACATGAATTAGATTTTTAGTTTCTATAAAGTCATTCTGTCATTACAGGAAAACATCACAAAGCAAACCAAATGCATTTACAACCCAATTTTAACTTGATTACAACCATGCAGTGATCACATATAGCTTAAATAGCAGTTACCTGAGGCCATATTACTTGTATGAGGGCTTTGTAGTTCTAAATGTTCAGGGCAGTACTGTTAGTGCTTTTCCTGTTTTACATCCATGAGTATTGATTGGATTACCTTTGTTATCTGTGTATTTGGCCCCTTGAACTCCCAGCCACATTCTATTGGCTACAACAACAGGGAATGGGCTGTGCAAATGGGTTCATTTTCACTTTCCCTACTTAAGGTGTGGTGCTAAACAGATCTACCCAACAGACTACTTTTGTTTGCTATTCTTCAGCTTTGATAAATGGAGGTTACAATACTGGCATCAGTCCAAATAACTAGATCCTTAACATCACAAGACTCCCATTATGGATCCAATGGGCTTGCAGTCCATATTTATTTCTAATAAATGTCTGCACGACAACACAAGAAATGGCACTGCTGACATTTGAAACAGATTTCTGAACACCAGCATACATTTCCTTGAAAATCTTCTGGAGTTTTCCCCAAGGTTTAGGCTAATTATCAGGATGTCAGTAGTTGCATCCTTGCCATTTATTATATCCAGGGTCTCTTCAATTATAGCTTATCTGCTTAATAGTCCTAGACTGGACACTTAATTATTAAGGATTTCTGAACCAATAGAGTTCAATGCTTCTGTGCCCAATCTAACTGTTCCTAATCCTCCAAAAAGATTCCTAACATTGCAGATGTTCTGGTGGGACAGAACAATTGTTCACACATAAGTACTATCCACTATGAGCAATGGGATTATACTTTAGCTAATGTTGTCCCATCAAACCCGAATGGAACATCCAAAGAACATCCACAGAGATAAAAACTGCAAATCTTCTTGGAAATCCTTGAGTAACTATTACTGCTAGTAGTGGGAATGGGAATCAGGGAAATTTCAAATTTTGTACTGCCCCCTGTGGCACACCTTGTTGGCTAGATGGCTCACAGACTTAAAATGAATTCTAATGGCTCTGCTTCCCAGCAGGCATCACCATCCCTTGCTGTGTTATCTGTTATTTCACACGTGTACAATTGTGCAAGAGGAAAAACTTACACAGAAGAGCAGAAGCTTTGATAGTGTTGTGATTGTTTTGGGGGGTCCTTTATAATGTATTAATTTCTCCATCCAAGTCCAGGTTGCCAGATTCTGGGAGATCTTTTAACAAGTGTAAGGTATAGGCACTCAGATGGATATCTGAATCTTGCTGCCTCACTAGTGGGTTTGGAATATACTGTGCCTCTTAGCCTGTGTCATGGAAAAGGTGTGCTTAATTATGACATTGTGCATCAAGACTTCTCTAACAGTATCTGAGAATTCCCAATGGAAGGGCCAGGCTCATTTGATACATGAAGGATACTGACTTTCTAGATGTTGTCAACATTCTCTCTGGTGATAACACCCCACCACAGGGAGTGTTAATGCAGTTCCAAGGAGTAGGTACTGTACTTGCTGCATGGACACTTTCCACAGCAAACAAACACATTTCACCCATGTGTCCAGGACATCAGTCACTCCTTGGGAATGGGAAAGACCTATGACTTGGATTGTATTTACTCTGTAATAATAAATTTCATTTTCATTTCCTATCTTCCTTTCCTCAAACCCACTGCAAAGTGACCCAGCATTTCCAGAGCAGCAGTGGTGAATTCTCCCCTGATGTCCTGGATGCCACACTGAGGTGTTCAAAGCATCCTGCTTCTGTTGGCTCAGCACAGGAGATTGTTCAAAACTTTTATATAGTGACTACCAGTTGCTGTCTGTCTGGATTTTAAGAATGGCATAGCCTCTGATAAATTTATTTTCCAATTCATTACACCATTTTTTAAACAACCTGTTTCATCTTTCTCCTACACCACTACTCTGAGTGCAAAGTCCATTTAACTTCATGCCCAAGACAACATTTCTCTATTAATTTATTTTAAAAGTTATCTGACTGTACCAATTGTGGCATTGGCTGTGTAGCAAAACCTGGTGGCAAAACACTGTACAGGGATCTTACATGCTACACCTGAAGATACTGGTTTATTACCCAGCATGGGTTTAACAATAGGTGGTGGCAATGCAATTTTATGTTCCTTCCCTGGGTCAAGGGTTCAGTCCCTGCCAGTCCTTTGTAAGCTGGTGATAACTTCCTTTCACAAGTGGAATGACAGTGCTTATCACTGCACACATACACTGCCCAACAGTGACCTCCTGTGGCAATGGGAATGTTCCCAGCTCTTTCAACAAAACAGTGGTCAGACTGATTAAAAGGTGAACAAAAGAAGCAAATGTATGCAGTGGAATCCCTGCCAGGTGGAAGCAAATTGCTCCCTATCTGCTGCTGGTACATGTCATAGAGTCATAGAACCATAGAATGACAGGCTGGACCACCCAACCTTTCTTGTCAAAGCATTGTCTAGTCAAGATGGCCCAGGCACCTCACCCAGCTGGATCTTAAATGTATCCAGTGTTAGGGAATCCACTGCTTCCAGGGGGAGATCATTCCAATGGCTGATTGTTCTCACTGGGAAAAATGTTCCTCTTGTGGTGAAACAGAATTCCCCCAGGGGCAACTTTTACCCATTACTCCTCATCCTTTCCATGGGATTCTTGTAAATACAGAACCTCCATCTTCTCTGTGTCCATCCTTCAAACACTAGAACATGGTAATGAAGTCTCCCACAAGCCTCTTTTCCTCAAGGCTGAATAAACCTACTTCCCACTGAGCAAACCTAGCCTCTCTTCAGATGTCAGGTTTTCCAGTCATTGGGTCATCTTAGAGACCCTTCTCTGGACCCTCTCCAGCCCATCCACATCTGTTTTGCATACTGGGAACCAAAACTGAACAACATTCCAGGTGTGGCCTGGTGAGTGCAGTATAGAATGGGATAATGATTTGTCTGCCTCTGCTGGTGACAGTTTTTGATGTACCTCAGCATCCTTTTAACTTTCTCTGCCCTGCTCACCCATATTGAGCTGCTTGTCCACCAGGACCCCCAGGTCCCTTTCCACATAGCTGCTCCCCATCCAGGTAGATCCTATCCTGTGCTGCACTCCTGGATCATGTATTCCCAGGTGCAAAACCTTACATTTGTTTTTGTTGAACTTCGTAAGTATCGTGCTAGCCCGTTCTTCCAGCCTATCCAGATGTTCCTGCAGGGTGTCTCTCCTTTCCAAAAGGTCCACTTCCCCACTCAATTTGGTGTCATTGACAACTTCAATTGAGTAAAGAAATGCTGCTGGAGAGGAGAAACACAAGCCCTGCTGGCTGTTGAACTGTACTAGCACTAGGTTGATCCTTTTCTTGAGGTGGAGTGGAGAACAGCAACAGCACAGGTACCAATGGAATAGTGACAGGAGCAATGGGGGTTCATTATGTCCCTTCCACTTCCAAAGAATTCCTCTCCACCCCCACAGGTGACAGGTCTGGCCACAGCTTTTGCAGCAGCTCCTTATCTTCCTCTGGAGCCAGAGCCCTTTGTCCCTAATAAAATGGTGCCAAACATTGCCTTTCCAGGTGACCTTTGGTGCACTTGGTGACAACTCTATAACTGACTCAGGCTTTTGCAGGACCAAGCTGATCCAAGCCAGGCATGCCAGCTTCAGGACCTGCAGTCCCTACTGCTGCTCTTGAGTCTGCTGCTGAACTGCATGGGTACTGAAGGCTTCAAGGTGCTTTTCCTCCTTGCTGCCCTGCAGCAAAAGAAAGACTCTGAAGATGTGACCCTGGTGTTGTGTGTCTGCCTGTTCTTTTTCAACAAGTCCTTCTGCAGCTCACACCTGAGGGTGGTGCCTTAGAATATCCCTCAGGTCCACTTCCCCTGCTGTGACCAGAGGAGCCCAGCTAAAAGGAAAAACCTGCTGACAGGGATGTGCCAGTGTCCCCTGCCTCAGAGGAAGTGGGGGCTTAACTCCCCTGGGAGGGCTAAGCCAGTTCTCTGAAGCTGAGGGAGAGGCAGTAGCCAACATCACCTGATCCAGGAGGTTGAAGAGCTTCTGGAGGACCAGGATCATGTTCTAGGGTAGGGGATGTCCATCTCTTGCAGCCTCTGTAGTGCCATTGTGACTGCAGAAAGTGAAGCAGGTATGACCCCATCCTAGACTGAGCTGCAAGCCTAAGGAGAGCTTTGGCATGTGTCTGACTTGGTGGAGAATGCCCCCAGAGGAGATAGGAATGTGCCAGGCCTGTGTCTTCTTCTGGGTTTGTCCCCTTCAGCAGTGGGAATGTCAGGGTTTCTTCAGGTCAAGCTGGTCTGCTGGTGTAATGCCAGAGCACACAGTGTGCCACACTCACTCCTGTGAGTCCTGTGGTCAGGGCTGTGAATGACCACCCTCTGGTCACCCAGTGGCCACTGTGGCCATTCAGGCAAAGGTCAGCTGGACCCAACAGCAGTGAACCCACAGTCTGTGGCATTGCACACAGCTGACAGAGAGCAGTGCCAAGGCAGAACTGACTGGGCCTGTGAAGGTTTAAGCAAGCACTGCCTTGGCATGAAGACTTGAATCTTTTGGTTTTCATCAGCATTAGAGTCCTGCTGCCAAACCTTCTGCATGGGGCCATTTCAGAAATTTGGCTGTGGGCAGAAGTGCTTTGAGCCCAGATGGACAAGAGAGGGTTTTTTGGAGAGTGCCCCAAAGGACAGAGCAGTTCAGGGCTAGTGCAAGGACAGAGAGTGGGGCAGGGCATTCAGGATAGGCATACAGGGTAGGACCCGTGTTCAGGGAGGGAAACAAGCAAGAGAGCAGAGAAGAGCACTGTCATTGATAGGAAGCACTTGGCAACAGCAGCAGCTTTCCCTGCTCTCTGTGCCTTGCAGCCTGCCCTGTCTCTGCCCGAGCTGCAGGCGCAGCAGGAGCTGTGAGCTCAGACTGGGCAGACGTGCACTGGATCACAATGCTGTGCACCTGTCGGGTGCCTCTGAGCTGGCAGCACCCGCCTGGGGACTGCTCTCAAATGAAAAAGCTAACCACCTGTGCTTTCCATGGCTGTTTTCTATAGGGACTTCCCATGCCTCTATTGTTCCCTTTTTCTTGGCTTGCAGAAAAAGAGTTAAGACAGGCGCCGAGTGACGCTCCAACCTTGAGAGTTGTTAAGTCACTGTCACGCTTGCTACTGAACTTTGTTAACTCACTCTTACATCAATAAAATCCATTGTCCCTTCTTTTGAGAGTGAAGTGCAGGACTCCATCCATGATGGCAGCACAAAGGCTGTTGACAAGCTTGGAGCAGGCTGGGGTGCCAGGCTTTACTGGAGTTATGAGGAAGGGCACGCAAGGGAAGTCTTGACAGAGAGGTTTCTCTCTCCTCCCTCCAGCATGTATTCTCCTCTGGTTTCCTGCCATAGCCAGCCAAAAGGCTGCTGCTGTTGAAACAGGCCATGTTTATGGCCACACTTACTTTTCCTGTTGTCTCAAGCTTCCTGACAGAGGAAGAGAGTGCCATGGTGGGAGTTAGAGCTGCCATAGTTGTTCCTTCCTCTCCATCCGTGTCCCGAGTCCTCCTTGAGGGAGCACCCTAAGGAAAGGACAGTCTCAGCAGTCTGTATTTACATGTGCTGCTGCAGTCTGATCCCTGTGGCACTGCTCTGCCAGCAGTAACACACCACAGAGGAAAAGGCCACTCATTTCCCCTTCTCATTTCAGAAGGAGCCCTCTGGGTTTTTGAACTACCTCAGGCTGCAGGTGCTGGGCCACTGTGGCACCTGAGCCACAGTTCCTGCCTGCCTTGAGTCAGGTCCCACAGGGATCTTGGTGAAGAAGAGGGGAAGGTATTGGGTCAGTTTTGTCCCATTTATTTTCCCCAGAGTGAGTGCAAGGCCATTGTGCCGGGGATGCAAATGGGCGGGGAAGCTCAGCGGGGCGGGTGGGAGGTGGCTGTGCTGGCAGCTGGCAGCACTTGGCACGGATGGAAGGCAGGATGGCAGATGGGGCAGCACAGAAACAGCTCAGGGAACACAAATAGCCAAATGGAATAGATGAGACTGCTCCTGGCATTGAGGGAGCACCAGGAAAGGAAGCCCTGTTATTAGAGAGTGGGTGGGGGTTGGAAGCCCAGAGAGATTTTATCTAGAGAGACACAAAAGGGTGAATTGCCAAAACAAAAGCGAAGGATAGCTCCAGCTCTGTCAGTCAGAACCAAGTTCAAGTCAAGTTCTTGGGAGAGGCAGTAGCCAACATCACCTGTCCTGGGAGGATGAGGAGCTCCTGCAGAACCAGGGAGGCAATGTCTGGGAGGGAAATGCCTGAGTGCTCCAGTCCTTGGTTTATGGGGGTGCCTTGTTCTTGTTCCCATCCCAGTCCTCCAGTTCAGGGTCCTGGGTAGGCTGAAAACAAGTGCTCTTACTCTTAAAGACTGAAGCTGAGGAGACATGAAGTACCTGAGCCTTTTCCTCATCCTTGTCACTATGCTTCCCCCCATATCCAATAAAGTGTTTGAGCAAAACAGGTTATATATGCAGAAAACAAGATAAGTTATGAAAATATCGGGGAAAATCAGGGGCAGTTAGGGGTGAAATGGAGAAAATTGTGGAAACTGTGAGAAAATAGAGGGAAATGGAAAATTAAGGAAGACTGGGGTAAAGTAGGATGGAAATAGGGGAAATCTGGAGAAAGTAATAAAAATAAGGAGAAATATGTGAAAAATTTGGCAAATTGGGGAAATAAATTTCAGTTAGGGGAAATTAGGGATATATTCAGGTAAAATTAGGAGAAATTGGTGAAATTTTTGGAAAATTAGAGGGAATTGAGGAAAATTTGGGGAAATTTGGGAAAAATGAGATGCCTTAGGGGAATCAGGGAAAATGTATGGAAATTTAGGGACATGTAGGGGAAATAAATTTAGGGGAATGGGGGAAATTAAGGGAGATTAGGGAAATTCAGGGAGAATAAGAGGAAATGAAGGTGTAAAAGGTCAGAGGAGGAAAATTGGGGGAAATTAGGGGAAATAAGGGGAAATTGAGGGAAAATTAGGTAAGTGAGGGAGTTAGGGGGAAATTGGGGAAAACAAAAATTTTCAATAATTTTGGGGAATCAAGGGGAAAACAAGGAAATTTGGGGAAAATTGCAGAAAAAAAAAATAAGGAAATTTGGGAAAAAATCGGAAAAGTTTGGGAAAATTAGGGGACACCAAGGAAATTCAGGGCAAATTGATGGAAATACTGGGAAAGCAGGGGGAAACCAAGGAAATTTGTGGCCAACTGGGGGGCAGTTAGGAAAATCAGCAGAAAAAAGAAGGAAACTGGGGGGAAAATGAGGAAACTTTAGGGGGAATCAGGAAAATTAGGTGAAATTCAGACACCTGGTCCTCTATAGGACATGAAATGCGATGGATGGGGCCTGGATGCCTGGGTGCCCCTGTCTATTCTTAGGTGAGCTATGGGGGTCGAGGGGGGGAAGGGGAACCTGTAGGGCCAGCCCCATATATGGTTATGAGGTGAAGGTGCCCCACAGCCCCACTGGCGTCACAGGCTGATCGGATGTCAGGGGTTGTGGGGGGGCATGTCCCAAAAATATCCCATTGTGGGGGGAGGGAGAGGGAACAAAGGGATAGGAGGAGGGGCACAGATGCCTGAGTTCCCTTGGAGGGGGAAGGGGGGGGTCACACCTGTCCTTTGTCTGTCTGTCCCCTCCCCCACCCCAGGGGGACCCAGGCATCCAGGCGAGTCTTTTGGCTTGCCTCATCTATCCCGTAATAAACTGGGGGGGTGGAGGGGAAGGGGAGCTAGAGGGGGCCCCTATAGGGGCTGAGAGTGGGGTATCCCGTAGGTCTGAGGGGTCCTATGGGTCTGGGGAGCCCTGTGGGAATTCTATGAGGTTAGGAGTGGGTTGTATGGAAGTCTATAGGGCTGGGAGCAGCCTGTGGTAAGGAGGGAAAACTATGAGCGTCCCATAGGGAAATATTTAGAGGTCGCATGGGGATGCACGTGGGTCCTAAAGGACCATGGGACTGGGGAGGGGTGTCTGGGAGTGGGTTCTATGTCTCTGTGTTCACTTACAGGGCTCCTATTGAAAGGAATGTGGGCTGAGAAGGGTTTTATGCATATCCTATAGGGCTGGAGTGATGCCCTGTGGGGCTGGGGGAGTCCTATGGAGCTTGAAGTAGGTGCTATGATGTAGGGGGGAGATATAGGGTCCTTGTGAGAGTGAGATATGAGGGTCCCATGGGGCTAGTGGAGCTTTATAGTTCCATAGGGGTCTCTGGACCCTATGGGGAGGTGAAGATCCTATAGGACTGCAGAGCAGAGGGAGGGCCTTGTGGATTTGGGAGTGTACTGTAGATCCATAGGGGTCACCGTGTCCCTATAGGGCAGTAAGGTGGCCTTGAGGTCACCCGTCTGTCTGTGCCCCCCCTCCTGGTGACGCAGCTGCAGGGGGGAGGGGGGGATATAAGGGGGGTCCCCCAGCCAGCGCCTGCAGACCCAGGGGCAGGTGGGGCAGGGGGCACTTGGAGCACTGTGAGGGTCTGGGAGGGGGTTATGGGGGAACTGGGGGCAATTGAAAGGGACTGGGAAAGAACAGGGAGGAACTGGGATGGAACTGGGAGGGTCTATGGGTGAACTGGGAGGGACTGGGAGGGTCTATAGGAGAACTGGGAGGGTCTATGGGGGAACTGGGAGGGACTGGGATTATACTGGGAGGGTCTGTAGGGGAACTGGGAGGGACTGGGAGGATCTAGGAAGGAACTGGGAGGGTCTTTGTGGGAGACTGGGATGATACTGGGAGCATCTGTGGGGAAATAGGGTGGGACTGGGATGATGCTGGGAGAATTTATGTGGTAACTGGGAGGGACTGGAGTGATACTGGGGGAGGAGGGGGGGTACTGGGACTTACTGAGCAGTATTCTCTGTGTGTGTGTGTGTGTGTCTGTGTGTGTGTGTGTGTGTGTGGTGTTGTACTGGAGAAGTACTGGTGGGGCTGGGAAGGGATGTTGGGATGTAATTGGACATATGGGGATATACTGGGACATACTAGGGGGGGGTTATTGTGTCCCAAAGCAGGACCAGAACCGCCCTGAGTCTGCACTATCATCCCCTGACTCGGAGACCACAGAGAGAGGTGGGGCTGAATAGTGGAAGTAGTGGAACTGAGGGGTGTCTGGGGAGACTGGGAGTGACTGGGAGGGTGTGGGATGATACTGTAGGGGAACTGGGAAGGACTGGGAGGGATGGGCGAGTACTGGGGGGCTGGGAGGTGCTGGGGTGGGATCAAGGGCAAGCAGTATGAGGCACTGCAAAAAGCAGGGAGCACTGGGTGGGGGATATAGGGACTTCCAAGAAGGGACTTTGGATGCAGATGAGGACAACTGGAAAGAACTACGAGCACGGGAAAGGAACTGGGAGCACTGGAGAAGATGAGATCACCAAGGATGGATTTTGGATGGGGCTGACCAGGAGCAGGAGAGGAACTGAAAGCACTGGGAGGGAACTCTAGATGATGGAAGGATGGACTTGGGATGGGCCAGCTGGGAGGAGTGGGAGCATTGAAGAGGAACTGGGAGCACTGGGGAGGAGTGAGTGAGTTGGGTTGACCAGGAGGAAGTGGTGGATGTGGAGAAGAACAGGGAATGATGGGTTCACCAGGGAAAGAGCTGCAATGGGGTCAACTGGGAGGAACTGGCAGCACTTGGAGGTCTGATCCCTCCTACCCCACGCAGCCCTTTCCAGTGCCACCATGCCTGATGTGGAGATGGCCGAATTTGGGGAGGCCGCCCCCTATCTCCGCAAGTCGGAGAAGGAACGGTTGGCTGCCCAGACCCGCCCCTTCGACCTGAAGAAGGACATCTTCGTCCCTGATGAAAAGGAGGAATATGTCAAGGCTACCATTGTCAGCCGTGAGGGCTCCAAGATCACTGCTGAGACCGAACATGGCAAGGTGGGGGGACTCCATTCACACCTGGGACACCAGAACCTCAAAATAGCAACTCTATTCCACATGGGACACAAAGAACCCAACCCACCTTCTCTAGAACCCAAGAAACATCTAGACCCCAACATGCCTTCTCCAGCACCCACTGGATGCTCAGATTCCACAGCATCTTCTCTAGAACCCAGGAAATATCTAGATCCTGATCCTCCTTTCCCAGAACCCATTGGACAGCTAGACCCCACCCAACCTCCTCTATTTTCTCGGAGACACTCAGACCCCAAAACATCTTCTCTATCACTTGAGGGACACCTAGACCTCTGTCTGTCAAGGGAACACTGAGATTCCCAGGTCCCAGCCCTTTGGGAGGGAACAACTGGGGCAACTTCTTGCTCTATGTTCCTGTTCCATGGGGTCCTCCTTACCTTGAGCAGACAGTGACGGTCAAGGAGGACCAGATCATGCAGCAGAACCCCCCCAAGTTTGACAAGATCGAGGACATGGCCATGCTGACTTTCCTCCATGAGCCCGCCGTCCTCTACAACCTCAAGGACCGCTACGCATCCTGGATGATCTATGTGAGTTGGGAGCCCATGAGGTTCTTCAGACCCCATGCAGAACCCAGACACCCCTTCTGTAGACCCCTTGGACCACATAGATGTAAGATGTCCCTTCTCCAGATCTCACGGTCTACCCATTACATGGGATGATCCTTCTTCACCCCTCTTAAGGCACCTATATCCAAGATATCCCAGACCCTTTGGGCCACTCAAAAAGAGGATGTCCCTTCTCCAGATCACATAGGCCACCCAGAACTGGGAGACCCTCTCTCCAGAACTCTTTGGTTCCCCACACCCAAGATGTCCCATCTCCAGACCACGGGGGTCACCTAAACCCAAGATATCACCTAGACTCAATAGGTCACTTCTGCAGACCCCTTGGACCAGCTGGTGGGGTGGCACCTCCTGGCTCTGACCCACCTGCTCCTTTCTTCAGACTTATTCAGGGCTCTTCTGTGTGACTGTCAACCCCTACAAGTGGTTGCCCGTCTACAATGCTGAGGTGGTGGCTGCCTACCGGGGAAAGAAGCGGAGTGAAGCTCCACCCCACATCTTCTCCATCTCTGACAATGCCTACCAGAACATGCTGACAGGTAGGGACCATCTGCAGGGACCCCATAACCATATTCCCTGATCCTTTTTGGGGAGCAGAAGATGTGGGGCAGAGCCAAGGTGGGCTTCAAAACCTCATGTTTCTTCTCCTCCTCCCACCAGATCGGGAGAACCAATCCATCCTCATCACGTGAGTGGTCTCATCTGTAAACACTGTCTTAGTGCTGCTCACAGCTAAGTCCCCTCACCTGGCACAGAGCCCCTCCCCTTCCCCCTTGAAGGCATGCCCACTGGCCAACCCTTTGTCACTACATGGACTTGTCTGTGGAGGTCCATTATCCATCCCTCCCCAGTGAGCCCTCACCCCCAGCACCATAGCACCACTATCCAACCACTGCTCTCCTTGGCTACCTTCAGCGGAGAATCCGGGGCGGGGAAGACAGTGAACACCAAGAGGGTCATCCAGTACTTTGCTGTCATTGCTGCCATTGGCGACCGTGGCAAGAAGGAGGCGGGGGCCCCGGGCAAGGTAAGGGCAGTGAGTGGGGCAGGACTCCCTGGGGTGTGGCCAACATTCTGCTGCCTGTCTGTCCAACCAATGACACAACCAACCACCCAAACAATTACCCAACCGAACACTCAAAAATCCAACCAATAATCCAACCAACCAACCAACCAACCAACCAACCAACCAACCAACCAACCAACCAACCAACCATCTATCCAACCTTCCATTCATCTGTCCCATCCCATCCAACCAACTAACCACCATCAACCCACATCTCTGTCCATCAACCCAACCACCCATGCAAACCTTCATGGACCGCTGTCTAGTCTCATGCATCCATTTCAACCTCATATTCTACATCCCCTGCCCCTTACTGTGAGAACCCACCTGACACTGTTCCATTTCATCCAGGGCACCCTGGAGGACCAGATCATCCAGGCCAACCCTGCCTTGGAAGCCTTCGGCAATGCCAAAACTGTCCGGAATGACAACTCATCCCGATTTGTGAGTGATGGGGGTGGAGTCTGTGAGGAAGAGTCTGTGGGGTGGAGTCTGTGGGGAAGGATCTGTGGGTTGGGGTGTTCTGGGAGACAATGGCCACCTCCACCTCCTTCTACTATTCTTCCAGGGGAAGTTCATCCGGATCCATTTTGGGGCCACTGGAAAGTTGGCATCAGCTGACATTGAGACCTGTGAGTAGGTTGAGGGCTCCATGAGAGGACATCTTGTTGTCCACCATCTCTCCCTCTATCTCTCCATTCACCTGTCCATCCTTCTCCTTGTGCTACCATCTATCTACCCTTCCACATCTTCAAGCCTCCCCCCATTCATCCATCTGACCCTCTATCTCCTCATCCCAACTTCCACTCATCTTCTCTTCATCCCCACCCCAGATCTCCTGGAGAAGTCCCGTGTCATCTTCCAGCTAAAGGCTGAAAGAAACTACCACATTTACTACCAGATCCTCTCCAATAAGAAGCCAGAGCTGCTGGGTGAGCTGTGCAACCTGCCCACAAATACCTGATTCCACGCCCCTTCTGGGACCTGCCTTTTCCAACTCATTTTTCTCCTTTCAGACATGATGCTGGTGACCAACAACCCCTATGACTATGCCTTCATCTCCCAAGGAGAGACCACAGTTCCATCCATTGATGATGCAGAGGAGCTCCTGGCCACAGATGTGAGATGGGAGGCCATCAGGCAGTTTGTATGTGTCTCTGTTGGCTGGAGAATCTTGATCACATTTTTGCCCCACAGAGTGCCTTTGATGTCCTGGGCTTCACACCAGAGGAGAAAAACTCCATCTATAAACTGACAGGAGCCATCATGCACTTCGGCAACATGAAGTTCAAGCAGAAACAACGGGAAGAGCAGGCAGAACCAGATGGCACAGAAGGTTGGGTCCAACCAAGGCTGAGGTGGAAACTGGGGTGAACTCCATGATCCTTCCAGGCTCATATTTTCTCTTCTTCATCCTCAGAGGCTGACAAGTCAGCTTACCTAATGGGGCTGAACTCAGCTGATCTTCTCAAGGGGTTGTGCCACCCTCGGGTCAAGGTGGGCAATGAGTATGTCACCAAGGGGCAGAATGTCCAGCAGGTGAGTAGGACATCCCCAAAATGTCCTCCTTTTGGGGTCACATGGTGCCATCTCTGGAAAGGAGGACAGTAATAGAGGCCCCTCTCAATGGTGGGGTGTCCCTCTTCTAGGTGATTTATGCTGTTGGAGCATTGGCCAAAGCCGTGTATGAAAAGATGTTCAACTGGATGGTGACCAGGATCAACAATTCACTGGAGACCAAGCAGCCACGGCAATACTTCATTGGTGTGCTGGACATTGCTGGCTTTGAAATCTTTGATGTAAGCGCTGCTTGACTGTGTTGTGTTGACCCCATTGCGTGCAGAGTTAATCCTACTGGATGGTCAGATGACCTTATGTTCCCCAGTTAGGGCTCAGGTTGACACCACTGAACATATTAGTTGTTCTGTTGACCCCGCTGACCATCTGCTCTCTCCTTCCCCAGTTCAACAGCTTTGAGCAGCTCTGCATCAATTTCACCAACGAGAAACTGCAACAGTTTTTCAACCACCACATGTTTGTGCTGGAGCAGGAGGAATACAAGAAGGAGGGCATTGAGTGGGAGTTCATTGACTTTGGCATGGACCTCCAGGCCTGCATTGACCTCATTGAGAAGGTATCACCTCCCTCAGGGCCTTATGAGGCTGGGGAACGGCGCTTTCAGTTGCTGCTTGGCAGGAACCCCAAAGTTGGCCATTTGGGTTGTACTTGGTGTTCACTGTAGTCAACAAGGTCTTTTCTTCCTAGCCCATGGGAATCATGTCCATCCTGGAGGAGGAGTGCATGTTTCCCAAGGCCACGGATATGACCTTCAAGGCCAAGCTCTTTGATAATCACCTGGGCAAGTCGGCCAACTTTGGGAAGCCACGAAACATCAAGGGGAAGCCAGAGGCCCACTTTGCCCTTGTCCACTATGCTGGCACAGTAGACTACAACATCATTGGGTGGCTGCAGAAGAACAAGGACCCTCTCAATGAGACAGTGGTGGGGCTCTACCAGAAATCAGCCCTGAAGCTCTTGGCCAACCTCTTTGCCAACTATGCTGGGGCTGATGCACGTAAGAGGAACCCCCTTCCTCACCATCTGGGGTTCTTCCCACACTGTCCCTGCCCTGTCTCATCCTTTCTTCTTCTCCAACAGCTGTGGAGAAGGGGAAAGGAGCTAAGAAGAAAGGTTCCTCCTTCCAAACTGTCTCTGCCCTGCATCGGGTGAGAGTTCAAGGATTATTGGTGGACCCCAGGGTGTATGGGCATGGAGAACAAGTCCTAGGGCACGGGATGACCCTTGGTGGGACAGGATGGAGGGGTGTCTTCATTCCCTTCTTCATCTGCTCCTCCATCTTTCAGGAGAACCTCAACAAGTTGATGACCAACCTGCGGTCTACCCACCCTCATTTCGTCCGCTGTATCATCCCCAATGAGACCAAGTCTCCTGGTGAGCCAATCCCTGAGGATTGATCCAGAGGACAGTGCTAGGCACTGGCCAAAGGTGGTGGTGGGGAGCACTGCTGTGGGGCAGGCCTTCACTCTTTGGTCTTGATGACCCACCAGGTGTGATGAACAACCCCCTGGTAATGCACCAGCTCCGCTGCAATGGGGTGCTAGAGGGCATCCGCATCTGCCGCAAGGGCTTCCCCAACCGCATCCTCTATGGGGACTTCCGCCAGCGGTAGGCACAGAGGAGAGAATGTGGGAATGAGGTAGACAATCCCACTGGGGCTGATTTCAGAGGTTTCCTGTCCTCTCTGGTCACCAGGTACCGCATCCTGAACCCTGCTGCCATCCCTGAGGGGCAGTTCATTGACAGCCGCAAGGGCGCTGAGAAGCTCCTGGGATCCCTTGATATTGACCACAACCAGTACAAATTTGGACATACCAAGGTGAGGTCACTTGGTCTCGGTTCTGGTGGTCCCACTATCCACAAGGTTTTTATGGTGGGACCAGACAGATTCTATGGCCTCATCATCTTATCTACCTGCCCATCTGAGCTCCCTCCATCCATACCACCACCAATCTCTCCACCAGACCTCCAAATCCCAGCAGCACTTATCTTCATCTCTCCTCAAAGGTCTTCTTCAAGGCTGGGCTGCTGGGGCTGCTGGAGGAGATGAGGGATGAGCGTCTGGCCCGGATCATGACCCGCTTGCAGGCCCAAGTCCGTGGTTTCCTGTCCCGTCAGGAGTTCAAGAAGATCCTAGAGCGCAGGTAGGCGGTGAGATGGAGATGGTGTTGCATCCATGCTGAGTGGTAGGCCCTGGTGACCCACATCTTGTTGTGGCTTCTCCAGGGACTCACTGTTGGTCATCCAGTGGAACATCAGGGCTTTCATGGGGGTGAAGAACTGGCCTTGGATGAAGCTCTACTTCAAGATCAAGCCCTTGTTGAAGAGTGCCGAGACAGAGAAAGAGATGCAGGTGGGACAGGGCCATGGGTAGGGAAGGTGGGTGGGTGGATGGAGAGAGGAAGTGGTATGTGAGGACAAAAAGGAAGAAATGAGATTTACATAGCACCTTTGTGCCTCCCACAGAACATGAAGGAAGAATTTGGGCGGCTGAAAGAGGCCTTAGAGAAGTCAGAAGCCCGGCGTAAAGAGCTGGAGGAGAAAATGGTCTCCATGCTGCAGGAGAAGAATGACCTTCAGCTCCAAGTGCAGGCTGTGAGTGACCTAGATGTCCTGGCCCTATGCTTCTTTTTCATCCACCTCAAACCAAACTTACCCCTTCCAGGAGCAAGATAACCTGGCTGATGCTGAGGAGCGCTGTGACCAGCTGATCAAGAACAAGATCCAGCTGGAGGCCAAGGTGAAGGAGATGACTGAGAGGATGGAGGATGAGGAAGAGATGAATGCTGAGTTGACAGCAAAGAAGAGGAAGCTAGAGGATGAATGCTCAGAGCTGAAGAAGGACATTGATGACCTGGAGTTGTCTTTGGCCAAGGTGGAAAAGGAGAAACACGCCACTGAGAACAAGGTGAGGGTGGGGAGAGGTCTTGACCTCAAACTGTGGGGAATTGAGCTGACTCAAGCCAAAGTGCATAGAGTCTGGTGAAGAGCCAGGGATGGTTGGGTTGTGTTGTGTTGGGTTGGGTTGCCAAGAATCAAGACTGTTTGGCCTGCCAAATTCAAGGCTGAAAGAATTGGGTCAAGACCCAATGCTGCTTGGGTTGGAATGGTCCAAGGCTGGTTGGATTGCATCACCAAGAGCCAAGGCTGGTTGTGTTTTCCTCCATCTCCTGACTTATGCCCAGCTTCAAAAAGAGCAAGAACAACTTCCTGTCTCTTGTCCAACATCTGGTACCAAGCTGGAGGCCTCATATTTCTCTTCCTGCAGGTCAAGAACCTCACAGAGGAGATGGCCGGGCTGGATGAGATCATTGTCAAGCTAACAAAGGAGAAGAAGGCCCTGCAAGAATCTCACCAGCAAGCACTGGATGACCTGCAGGCAGAGGAAGACAAGGTCAACACCTTGACAAAGGCCAAAGTCAAGCTGGAACAGCAAGTGGATGATGTGAGTATAGGCCACTCCCATGATGGGCACTTACTTGGTCCCTTAGAGGACGAGCTCCAGTGGAAGTCCTTCTGGAGTGTGTGTGTGAGGGGACTGATGGGTATGTTTCCTCCTCACTTGCAGCTGGAGAGTTCATTGGAGCAGGAGAAGAAGATCCGGATGGACCTGGAACGGGCCAAAAGGAAGCTGGAAGGTGATCTGAAGCTGGCTCAGGAGAATATCATGGACCTGGAGAATGACAAGCAACAATTGGATGAGAGGCTGAAAAAGTAAGGGTCTGCACACTTGCTCATTCTTTGCCTATAACACCTCTGCTGAGCACTTGGGAGAATGACTTACTGGTGTTTCTCCCCACACCTAGGAAAGACTTTGAGCTCAATGCCCTCAATGCCAGAATTGAGGACGAGCAAGCAGTTGCAGCCCAGCTCCAGAAGAAGCTCAAAGAGCTTCAGGTGAGGTGGGCTTAAGCTTGGGGGTCAAGCAGAAGGAGGAACTGGTCTTCTCCATTATATTCTTCATATCTTTTTGGGAAGGACCTAAACCATTGTGCACATCCCTTGTCCCAGAACCTCTCTGTCATTTATTGCCTTGAAATGATTCATAGGCTCCTGGACAGGTTGGCTTTTGTTGGGGTTGAGCTGAATCAATACGTTTGGAGTGCTCAAGGTAGGTGGAGCATCTTAGGTAGAATCATCTGAGCTGAGCAGACCATCTGGGTTGAATCACATTAATTCCAATGTCCTTAGAGAAGTTTGTGCTGAGTCGTCTGTTAGTTCAGTTAACTCTAGGACTGGTCTAGTTGAATGTCCTCAAGATCAGTTGAGTTGAAGAATCTCAAGGTAATTTGAGAAGGTGGAGTGTCTTCAAACAAGGCCAGGTTGATCTGGGAAGCTCAGATCTTGACTAGTTTGAAGAGAACTGGATGGGATGGAGACTGGTTGAGGTGAGGGGTCTACAACTGTCTGGGTTGAGCTGAACAGTCTACAGTTTGCTGGGTTGACTTGAATAGACTTAAAAACTCTCCAGCTCAATTGGTTGAGTTGAGTGGAGGAGTTAGGTGAAACCAAGTCTGCTGAAAACATGTTCATCCCTGGAGCACAGGCGAGGATTGAGGAGCTGGAGGAGGAGCTGGAAGCAGAGCGGACAGGCAGGGCCAAGGTGGAGAAGCTGCGCTCAGACCTGTCCCGGGAGCTGGAGGAGATCAGTGAGCGGCTGGAGGAGGCGGGTGGTGCCACATCAGTGCAGATCGAGCTCAACAAGAAGCGGGAGGCGGAGTTCCAGAAGATGCGGCGGGATCTGGAGGAGGCCACGCTGCAGCACGAGGCCACGGCCGCTGCGCTGCGCAAGAAGCACGCCGACAGCGTGGCCGAGCTCAGCGAGCAGATCGACAACCTACAGCGCGTCAAGCAGAAGCTGGAGAAGGAGAAGAGCGAGCTCAAGCTGGAGCTGGATGATGTTGGCTCCAACATGGAGCAACTGATAAAGGCTAAGGTAGGAAATAGATCTCCAGCCATGAAGGGACAACACTTCCACTGCCCTTTCAGGGTCCCCTTTCATATTCCTGCCCTTCCCATTTGTAGGCCAACCTGGAGAAGATGTGCCGCACCATGGAAGATCAGATGAATGAGCACCGGACTAAGTCCGAAGAAGCTCAACGCATGGTCAATGACCTCACAACTCAACGAGCCAAGCTCCAGACAGAAAATGGTGAGGGGCTTGCTCTTCTTTAACCCAATTGCCTAACTCTTGCCCAGTGGGGTGGCTTTGGGGTATCTCCCACAACTGATTATCCACCATTCCACCCAACAGGTGAGCTTTCCAGGCAGCTGGAGGAGAAGGAAGCCTTCATCAACCAGATGACACGAGGGAAACTCACCTACACACAACAGCTGGAGGACCTCAAGAGGCAGCTAGAGGAAGAAGTCAAGGTAGGGCTTTGTCCGGGGGTCAGTGGGGTTGACAGACATCTCCAGTGTCAAGGATGTGGCTGGATTGGTATTGAGATCATGAGCCTGCCCTCAAAGACGAAAATTAATTTAGGGTCCTCAGAAATTCAATAGGGTTGCTGGGTTACAAGGGGGTCGGGTTGGGTTAGGTTGTGCTGGGTAGAATTGGGTTGGGTTGGTTGGTTGTTAACTAGTTGTTGGAGTTGGAGAATGCCAATATATCTCAAGTTGATATGGACGCAGCTTCTCCACACCTCATAACTCTCTTCCCTCCCAGGCCAAGAATGCACTGGCTCATGCCCTCCAGTCAGCCCGGCATGACTGTGACCTGCTCAGGGAGCAGTATGAGGAGGAGACAGAGGCCAAGGCTGAGCTCCAGCGCTCCCTCTCCAAGGCCAATTCTGAGGTGGCACAGTGGAGGACCAAGTATGAGACAGATGCCATCCAACGCACTGAGGAGCTGGAGGAGGCCAAGTGAGTCATCTCACCATGAAGGGAGTTTCTATGGGGCAGGGGAGAGTGGAGACTCTTCCACAGTACAAGGATCTGGAGAATGTATAGGAATCTGGAAATGGTAGAGGAGATCCAGAGCAGAGCCTCAGCCAGCCAGTGGGCAGAAGAAAGTTTGAGTTGATCCATTTGGTCCATGGGTCACCAGAGCCAGGTTTTCTCCCATGGCAGGAAGAAGCTGGCCCAGCGGCTGCAGGAGGCTGAGGAAGCAGTGGAGGCGGTCAATGCCAAATGTTCTTCCCTGGAGAAGACCAAGCACCGGCTGCAGAACGAGATTGAAGATCTCATGGCAGACCTGGAGCGGTCAAATGCAGCAGCTGCTGCATTGGACAAAAAGCAGAGGAACTTTGACAAGGTGGGAAGACCATGAAATGGTGGAAAGAGAGGGGCGGGAAGGGGATAGAGAGATATAGGTCCCATGAATCCAAAAAATGCAGAAGTCCAGAAGAAAGCTGAACAAATTTTAAGGGCCATGTTTTAGCTGAGCTTTAAGTCCCTTTCAGGAGAGTATTGGGGAAAGGAGGAGGAGGATGGAAAGAGTGATCTTCATTGGCATAGCAGCAGCTGAACAGGTGGTGTCCTCATAGATCTTGTCTGAGTGGAAGCAGAAGTTTGAAGAGTCACAGGTGGAGCTGGAAGCATCACAGAAAGAGGCCAGATCCCTCAGCACTGAGCTCTTCAAGCTGAAGAATGCTTATGAGGAGTCACTTGATCATTTAGAAACTTTAAAGAGGGAAAACAAGAATCTCCAAGGTGAGACTGTGGTCCTTCCCCTCCCAACTTTTTGTATTCCACTACCTTCCACCAAGTCTGATGGGTTATCATCTGGGCAGAGGAGATCTCGGACCTGACGGAGCAGCTGGGTGGCAGCCATAAGACCATCCATGAACTGGAGAAGGTCCGGAAGCAGCTGGATGCTGAGAAACTGGAGCTCCAGGCTGCACTGGAAGAGGCTGAGGTGAGCCAAATCACATCCCCACGAAGCTCTAATCTGTCCTAGTCTTCTGTGTGGGCCTCTAATTTCTCTCTGTCTCCACCAGGCGTCTCTGGAGCATGAGGAGGGAAAGATCCTGAGGGCCCAGCTGGAGTTCAACCAGGTGAAGGCAGACTATGAGCGCAAGCTGGCCGAGAAGGACGAGGAGATGGAGCAGGCCAAGCGCAACCACCTGCGCGTGGTGGACTCGCTGCAGACCTCGCTGGACGCCGAGACCCGGAGCCGCAATGAGGCCCTGAGGCTGAAGAAGAAGATGGAGGGTGACCTCAATGAGATGGAGATCCAGCTCAGCCATGCCAACCGTGTGGCTGCTGAGGCTCAGAAGCAAGTCAAGACATTGCAGGGCTGCCTCAAGGTACTAATCAGGCTTCTATCCCATAAACATGTTGAGATTTAGTAGGTCCCAACACCCCAGAGTGGACAGTGAAAGGTAGACCTTGAGCTGCTTCCCCACCATCTCCATTCACCCTCTTCCCCCTTGCCACCTTGTAGGACACCCAACTGCAGCTGGATGACATGGTACGGGTCAATGAGGACCTGAAGGAGAATATTGCCATTGTGGAGAGGAGAAACAACCTTCTCCAGTCAGAGCTGGAGGAGCTGCGGGCAGTGGTGGAACAGACTGAAAGGGCCCGCAAGTTGGCTGAGCAGGAGCTGATTGAGGCCAGTGAGAGAGTCCAGCTTCTCCACTCACAGGTAAGACCTCATATACCTTCAAGGAGAGAGATCACCTCAATCCATGGGTGGGCTTTTAATGGGTTGAGTTACCAAGATCTCCAGATCTTTTAAGCCTGCAGAGTTGGCAGGGAATAGGGGGGCATTAAGTACTGGAGGGGTTGAAGAAGGATGGGTCAGCAGTTCTACAGACACGTTCTGAGATCCACTCCTCTAACTCTAGAACACCAGCCTCATCAACCAGAAGAAGAAGATGGAGGCTGACATCTCCCAGCTGCAGACGGAGGTGGAAGAGGCCATCCAGGAGTGCAGGAATGCTGAGGAGAAGGCCAAGAAAGCCATCACTGATGTGAGTGCCATGGTGGGACCAACATCTAGGACACCTTCCACTGGAGGGTGATGGAGAGCATGCTTTGGTCCTCTCCTTCTCTGCTTGCTTCTGTCCTTGGGCAGGCGGCCATGATGGCAGAGGAGCTGAAGAAGGAGCAGGACACCAGCGCCCACCTGGAGCGGATGAAGAAGAACATGGAGCAGACCATCAAGGACCTGCAGATGAGGCTGGATGAGGCTGAGCAGTTGGCCCTGAAAGGGGGCAAGAAGCAGCTGCAGAAGCTGGAGGCTCGTGTGCGGGAGCTGGAGAATGAGCTGGAGGCTGAGCAGAAGCGCCATGCCGAGAGTGTCAAGGGTCTCCGCAAATCCGAGCGTCGTGTCAAGGAGCTCAGCTACCAGGTGGGTTGCCTGAGGTGGTGCTGGAGGTCATCCACTCTCCCTGTGGCCACAGGGCCTCATATCTCATGCTGCACATGAGTTAGAACATGGCTGACCTGCTGGCCAGAGAGACACAGGTAAACTAGACCACCCATTGCTTTTATGTCTGCTATTGTAGTGAGATCCAGAATATTGTCTGGGTCATGAGCCACCCAGGCCACCTCTTGGTGTCCTAGCATCCATGGAGTCTTTGCATGATCTAGAAATTCAGGTGGGACCTCATCATGGGCAAGAAGATACCTTCATATGGGAGACAACCCAGTTCTGCCCCACAGTTGAACTCCAGCCCTCAAGAACACCATTAACTGTCTCCTGACCCTCATTGCTCTGGTGCTGATTCACAGAGCAGGTTGGGTCATGTCCTGACTTACATGTGACTCACCCCACAGACAGAAGAGGACCGCAAGAACCTGGTCCGGCTCCAGGACCTCGTGGACAAGCTCCAAATGAAAGTCAAGTCCTACAAGCGACAGGCAGAGGAGGCGGTGAGCACTAGAGGAACATCTGTGGTCCACCCTCCAGGAGGGGACTGTGTGGGACTAGGGTGTGGGAGAGGATGGGGGGAGTAGCAGGGGATTTTGGGGTGGTCAAGGGGTGGGGTGTCAGGGGGTGAGGAAAGCAGGTCAAGAGAAAGTGATGGTGGTGGCATGTAGAGATAGTGGTGGGAAGGATGGATGGATGGATGGATGGATGGATGGATGGATGGATGGATGGTTGGTTCTTTGAGTAGATGTGTGGGTGGCTGGAAGATGGGATGTCTGGAAGGACAGGTGGGTCCATGGTGGGCCAGATGGAGCAATAAGAAGAATAGGATAGCTGGCAGGGTGGCAGGAGGCCAGAGAGAGCTGTGTGGGAGCCTCACTGGTGTCCCTGCCCCCTCAGGAGGAACAGGCCAACTCCAACCTGGCCAAGTTCCGCAAGGCGCAGCATGAGCTGGATGAGGCAGAGGAGCGCGCCGACATCGCCGAGTCCCAGGTCAACAAGCTGCGGGCCAAGAGCCGCGACATCGGAGCCAAGGTGGGACTTTCCCCTGCCCTACAGCTGCCCCATGGCTGCCCCAAAACTTCCTCATGCTTATGGTCCCTTTTTCTTGTTCTCCATCAGAAGGGGCTCAATGAAGAGTGAAGCTCTGGATCCCCAACAATATTTCCTGGACCTCCAAGTGGCCCACCCCCACTCCCAGCCCCCTAACCTTGGTCAGTCAATAAAAAGCATTGAGCAGCAGCAGTTTTTGTGTTTGTGTTGGAAGGAGGGGTTTCCCCACTGCAGGGCACCCACAAAATATCTGCAGCCCATACAGGATCACCAACCAGTGTGCAGCACAGTGTGCCCTATAGCACGATGCAAGCAGACCCACAGTGCAGAGTGATGTGAACCATGAGCTCAGCCTTGAGCTGCCCCACAGTGTATCTCCATCTGCTCCATGGCATTCTGTAACCTCAACCTGCTCCACACCAACCCAGATCCATGTTGGGGGAGAGATACATCTGGGGGCAGATGTGAGGTTGGGGAGGGAGGGACTTCAGGAAGTGGGGAGCAGCATCTGGGACCCCCACATATGGGGCAGAGGCTGAGGGGACCCTTGGGCATGTCTTGGCTCCTGAGGCTGCACCTTCTCCTGCTGCAGGTCCCTCTGTCCTGGCCTCAGTGCTCCCCTAGCCGCTGGCACTGCACACCATGTCCCACAACCCCCCCATGCCCCACTGACATTCTGTCCCACGTCCCTCCATTGCTCTGGATTTTCCATCCATCACCCCACCACCTCTTGGCCACCAGCCGTGTGTCCTCCATCTCCCACAGTCCTACGTCCTCCATGTCCCCCTGGTCCTTGAATGCTCTCTTTATTCCATCGTCCCTTTGTCTCCTGCCTGTCCCTCCCCCCCAACTCCTCTGTCCCTCCCCCTTCCCCCGCCACCCTCCCTTCCCCCGTCCATCTGTCGCCCCATCCCTCCCGGTCCCGGCGGCGCCGCTCGATGGACCCCAGGGACCCGGGCGGCTCCGCTCCCCCGCCCAACCCGGCGAGGAAGGGTGGGCTAAAGTATCTGTGGGGCCCTGTGTGGGGTCTGTGGGGCTCTAAAAAGACTCTGTGGAGACTCTCTGTGGCTCTGTGGAGCAGTTATGGGGCTTTATAAGGGCTCTGTGGGGCAGAGGGGATGGTCTGTGGGGCAGGGGAGGGGGAATCTATGGGGCACAATGGGGAGGTGGGGAGCTCCCCGCCCGCGGGAATGTGTCACCTCGCGGGAACACTTGTCACCTCCTTGATGACAAAGTGGACATGGTGTTCGAGGACTGCTGCCAGACCCCCTCCGTCCCTCAGAGCCCTGCCGGCCCCACGGCGCCTCACTGGGGGGACGAGATAACAATCTCCCCCCCCACTCTCCGGCCGTGTCCCAATATAGACCTGGCAGGGTAGAGCTGTCACCACCCCGCGGGTGACGGGACATTGGCCAGGGACCCAGGCTTCCGGGCCCCATAGGCATCCCCTTCACAAGGGTCCCCGGAATTCCAGCCCCATAGATCCCCTCCATGCACAAAGAACCCAGGCATCTGAGACCCATAGAATCATGACAAACTCCACCAAAGCACACTGGTCCCCATAGACTGCCCACACACACAAGGGACCCTGGCACCTGGTCTCCATAGACACCTCCTACACAAGAGCCCCAGGGATCCAGGACCCCTAGCCCACCCCTCATCCCACCCCTACAAGGGCTCTGGACATCCCTTGCTCGCCCCTATAGCTCTGCCCCATAGATCATCCATATGTGGGTCCTGGATGCCAGGGTCACTGGAGAGATGCCACCTTGTGGCTGGGGAAGCGGGGGGAGGTGCCCCCCTCCTTCTCCCTTATCAGCCACCCCCTCCCCAGGAATGCTCCTCCCCTCCTCATCCCTTGATGGTCTATAAAGGCCTTGGGGCTGCGGGGCTGGCATAGGTGTCGGCGTGGGGCAGAGAGGGAGAGGGTGGGGGACATAGTGGGAATGTGGGATGTGGATATGAAGGGATGAGGGACGATATGGGGGGGCTATGGGGTGCACAGGAGGGTTATAGGACTTATGGGGATCTATGGGGCACAAGAATCTGTGGGGAATAGGGGGCACAGGGAGTCTATGGGACACATAAGAGTTCTCTGGGATGTGGGGACCTGTGGGGTACACATGGGGTTATGAGGCACAGAGAACCTAAGAAGTACTGAGGGAAACTGTGGGGGAAAGAGATCTGTGGGGGCACAGCAATCCAGGGGACACTGATGGTCTGTGGGGCACCCAGGGGGCCTATGGGGCACATGGGATCTGTGTGGCAAAGTGATCTATGGGGCACAAAGGGGTCTGTGGGGTAAAGAGGGTCGGCGTGGGGCATGGAGAGTAGTCCTACTCACCCTCCACGTGTTCTTCCAGCTCCCTTCATCTTACCTGCTAGATCCACAGACTCCAGGTGAGGGTGATGCTGTGGGGCAGCATGGGGGGTGCTTTTGGGGATGGGGGGTGCAGCTATGCTGCTGTAGGGTGTATGTGTTGCTGTAGGATCTGCACATCACTACAGGGGATGCATACTTTGCTACGGGGGTGTGCAGGACTCCTGCACTTTTATAGGGGACCCTGATGCATGGGTCTCCGTGCATCACTGTAGGATGCCTGAATCACTATGGGGGTGTGTGCGTGCCTTTATGGATCTTTGTGTTGCAACACTCCAGAGGTTGGAGGTCCCTGGCTGTGGAGGTGCCTGCATCAGTACAGGAGTCTGTACATGGGGCTGTGCATGGCTGTGGGGTCCCTGCATGACTAAAGGGGTCTGCCTACAGCTACGGGGGGTCTGTGCACTGTATAGGGATTGATACGTGGGAGCTTGAATGGCTATAGGATTCTGTGCATGGGGCCATGCACAACTATGAGGTCCTGCTAGGGGTCCTTTAATGGCCATAGGGGTCCCTGCAGGGAGTCCCTGAATCACTGCAGGAGTCTGTGAGTGGGGCAGTGCATGTATACGTGAGTGTGCAGAGGGTATATATATATATAGGGCTCCCGTACATCTGTAGGGACCGTGCATGGGGCTGTGCACAGCTACGAAGCTCTGTGTCTGGCTCTAGTGTCTGCCCCAGCCACGGGGGTCTGGGCATGGCAGTGGGCTCCGGCCAGTGGGAATGTGCGGGGCCATGAAACAAAGGGCGAGAGCCTGTGGCCGCAGCGGCAGCCCCAGGTGATGCCGGTCCCGTGTGCGCGGCAGGATGGCGGACGCGGTGCTGGCAGCGCTGGGAGCAGCAGCCCCCTTCCTGCGGCCGGGCGAGCGGGAGCGGCTGGCAGCGCAGACCAGACCCTTCGACCCCCGCAGCGAGTGCTTCGTCCCCCACCCCCGGGAGGAGTTCGTCCGGGGACGGGTGACGGGGCGGCAAGGAGGGGAGGCCACCGTCCAGACGGAGCTGGGAGAGGTGGGCAGCTGGGGGAGAGGGGGTGAGGGGAGTGGGACAAAGGACTAATGGGGGTGAGGGGTAATGGAAAGAGGGGTTAAGGATGGGAAGGGTTGAGGGCAGGTGGGGGCATAGGGTGTGACTGGTGGGGAAAAGAAGGGGGGATTTGGCATCATGGGGGGTGAGGGGTTGGTGGGAATTAAGGGGGTGAAGAGTTAAGGACGGAGGGATTAGTGGGATGAAACTAATGGGGGACGGGTTAAAGGAGGGAGCAGGGTTGAAGGTTTGTGGGGGGAGCAAACGAAGGAGGCTGATAGTGGTGGGAGCCCTGACCCATTGAAGACTCACAACCGATGGGGGATACCCCCCAACCCATAGGAGACCCCTCCCAACCCACGGAAGAAATCCTACCAACAGAGCACTCCCCTACCCCACGAGGCACCCCCAAACCATGGACACCTCCCAGCCCCCACCCCCATGTCTCCTCATTCTCCCCAGACGGTGACGGTGAAGGAAGCTGACATTCACCAGCAGAACCCCCCCAAATTTGACAAGATCGAGGACATGGCAATGCTGACCTTCCTCCATGAGCCTGCTGTCCTCTACAACCTCAAGGAGCGCTATGCCTCTTGGCTGATCTATGTGAGCCCTCACAAGCCCCTGGAGCACCTGGGAAGTAGGCAGGGCCTTCCCCACAGCCTATGGGGTGGTTAGAAACTAGTGACCCTTCCCTAGAGCTCTTGGGTACCTAGAATCAGATGGCCTTCCAGAGACTCTGTGGGCCACCTAAAACCAGGTGTGGCTTTTCACGGGCTTTGGGACACCTAGAACCTGGTGGCCCTTCTCCAGCTACACCCAGACCCAAGATATCCCATTTTCAGGCTGTCTCAGCCACCAAGAGCTGAGATGTTGCATCCCCTGACCCCTTTGGCCATCCAGATCCAAGATGTCACTTCAGTAGCCCCATTGATGGGACATAATATGTCCCATCCCCAGACCCCTTGGGCCACTGACAGTTGACATGTCCCATTTCTGCATGTTGTGTGCCACCCAGACCAAGATGTCCCTTCTCCAGCTCCTTCTGGAACAACCAAAATCAGGACATTCCATCACCACATCCCTTGGGCCACCTAGGCCTAGGATGTCCTCACCTGGTGGGGTGGCACCTCCTGACTCGGACCCACCTGTCCTTTTCTTCAGACTTATTCAGGGCTCTTCTGTGTGACTGTCAACCCCTACAAGTGGTTGCCCGTCTACAATGCTGAGGTGGTGGCTGCCTACCGGGGAAAGAAGCGGAGTGAAGCTCCACCCCACATCTTCTCCATCTCTGACAATGCCTACCAGAGCATGCTGACAGGTAAGGATGTCCTGCGAGGATCTCAAACTAGAAAACCCCACTCCAAAAAACGGCTCCTGATTTAGAACTGGTTCTCACCTGGAACGATGGAGAACCTCAGCCTCAACCCCAAAACCCCAAGCATGTTTCCCAACTTCATCCCACCTGACTCCTCTCTTCTCTTGGCAGACCGAGAGAACCAGTCCATCCTCATCACGTAAGACCCTGCTTTGTCCAACCCTTCCCCATAGCAGTGGGGTGGGATGAAAGACCAGGATGTTATCCAATATTTCACTGTTGCCCTCCCAGCGGAGAATCCGGGGCGGGGAAGACTGTCAACACCAAGAGGGTCATCCAGTACTTTGCCAGCATTGCTGCCATTGGCGACCGCAAGAAGGAGGTGACCAATAGCAGCAAGGTGAGTACCTCAATCCATGTACCTTTGGCACAGAGTGCACCCCAGTGGTGTCCACACACAGCATTGTCCCACCCCATCCAGGGCACCCTGGAGGACCAGATCATCCAGGCCAACCCTGCCTTGGAAGCCTTCGGCAATGCCAAGACCCTCCGAAATGACAACTCATCCCGATTTGTGAGTGATGGGGGTGGGTTCTGTGAGGAAGGGTCTGTGGGGCGGTTTGTGGGACAGGGTCTGTGGTGTAGGATCTGCTGCATGAAGGCAGCCACCTCCACCTCCTTCCACTATTCTCCCAGGGGAAGTTCATCCGGATCCATTTCGGGGCCACTGGGAAGTTGGCATCAGCTGATATTGAGACCTGTAAGTGGGTTGAGAGCCCAATGAGAAGATGTATTGCAGTCATTCATCCATCCATCCATCCATGGACTTTTCCATCCATGGATTTGTTCATCCATCCTAGGACTCATCCATGTATGGACTCCCACATCCACCCATGAATTGGATCCATCTATCCAGGAACTCCATTCATCCATACATATCTCCCTCCCTCCCTCCTTCTCTCCCTCCCTCCCTCCTTCTCTCCCTCCCTCCCATCACCCCTTCATCCCCATCTCCTTATCCCACCATCCACCTGACCCTCCATCTCCAATTCTTTGTTCCTCCATCTCCTTGCCTACCTCCCCTCCACCCACGTCCATCCCTTCATCTGTTTCCATGGTTGATGGATCCATCATCTCATCCCATTATCCATCTCACCTTCCATTTTCCTCTCTTCTTCCCTCCATCTCCTCATCTCACCATCCAGATACCCCTCCTTTTCAATCTTCTCATCCTACCATCCATCTCTCCGTACCTCAATACATCTCCTCACGCCAACCTCCATCCTCCTTCTCTCCATACCCACCTCAGACCTCCTGGAGAAGTCCCGTGTCATTTTCCAGCTGAAGGCTGAGAGAAACTACCACATCTTTTATCAGATCCTCTCCAACAAGAAGCCAGAGCTGCTGGGTGAGTAGGGTGCTTGGCCCTGAGTCTTTGACTTCTCTGCTCCTTCCTGGGGCAGTTGAGGATGATTTGGGGCTGTTTAGCCAGTGCAAATGCTCAGTTTTTCTCTCTGTCCTGGGCCCACGGAGCAGAGATGCTTCTCATCACGAACAACCCCTATGACTACAGTTATGTCTCCCAAGGAGAGGTGACTGTGGCCTCCATCGATGACTCTGAAGAGCTGTTGGCAACCGACGTAAGTGGTGGGTGGGCAGGTGGACATCCCCACGATGAATTGAAGGTGAAGTGCCAGGTGGATGGTTGAGATAGTAGAAGATGGATGGGTGGAGGAGAGAAGAACATAGGGATGAGGGGTGGAGGAGGAAGGGTGGAAGATGGTGGATTGGTGGAGTGGGATAATGTGGGGTGAGGGACAGAAGGTAGGACACGAGGCAGGGGGTGGAGGAGGTTGTGGGTGGAGATAAAAACAGATGGGGGAGCACTTTAGGTGGACATATGTGTCCATGGGTGAACAAGTCTACAGGTTGATGAGTCCATGGATGCATGGATGGAATTAATGGTGAATGGATGAGTCCATGGATGGATGAGTCCATGGATGGATGGATGGATGGATCCATGGTTAGAAGAGTCCATGGATAGGTGAATGGATGACTGTAGTCCTCAGATGGATGGATGGATCCATGGATGGATGGCCAGATAGATCCATGGATATATGAGTCCACGGATGGATGGGTGAATCCATAATGGGTGAATCAATGGGTGTATGAGTCACCAGATGGATGAAGGAATTGATGAGCTGGAGGGGCAGAGGGACACAAATGGTGGCCAGCAGAGAGCCATGACCACAGCTGATGGCAAGGTCCTCTCCCACCCCCCTCTATCTACCACCCAGAGCGCTTTTGATGTCCTGGGCTTCACAGCTGAGGAGAAGGCTGGAGTCTACAAGCTGACAGGTGCCATCATGCACTTTGGCAACATGAAGTTCAAGCAGAAACAACGGGAAGAGCAGGCAGAACCAGATGGTACTGAAGGTGAGTGGGTACAGGATGACATTGGTCTTGGGGTCACCAGGTTAGGTGGAATCTGACAGCATGTCTTCTTCTTGACACTCTGCAGATGCTGACAAGTCAGCCTACTTGATGGGGCTGAACTCAGCTGACCTTCTCAAGGGGTTGTGTCACCCCCGGGTGAAGGTGGGCAATGAATATGTCACCAAGGGGCAGAATGTCCAGCAGGTGTACTACTCCATTGGGGCCTTGGCCAAGGCTGTATATGAGAAGATGTTCAACTGGATGGTGGTGAGGATCAACAACTCTCTGGATACCAAGCAGCCAAGGCAGTACTTCATTGGTGTGCTGGACATCGCTGGATTTGAGATCTTTGATGTGAGGACTGAGGGGGTGACAGGGTGTTTGTCTTCCTAGGGGTTGAGTTGATCCAGCTGGGTGTTGAGATGATCTTCTGAAGCTTCATGTTGAGTTCTTCTGGAAACTTGACCTCTTTGGGCCTTATGTTGATCCTCTTGGGTGTTGAGTTGACCTCATTGATACTACTGGGCATTGTGTTGACCCAGCTGGGGCTCAGGTTCAACTATGTGTCTCATCAAGTGTTCTGTTGAGTTTTGAGTTGATCTAGTTAAACCCATTTGCCATCTCGTCTCTCCTTCCCCAGTTCAACAGCTTTGAGCAGCTCTGCATCAACTTCACCAACGAGAAGCTGCAGCAGTTTTTCAACCACCACATGTTCGTGCTGGAGCAGGAGGAATACAAGAAGGAGGGCATTGAGTGGGAGTTCATTGACTTTGGCATGGACCTCCAGGCCTGCATTGACCTCATAGAGAAGGTATCACCTCCCTCAGGGCCTTATGGGGGTGAAGGGACTTCTGGGGAAGGCCCTTTCAGTTGGAGCCTGTGAGGGACCCCAAAGTTGGTCAGCTGGGTTGTGCTTGATGTCCTCCACCACTTTTCTTCCTAGCCCATGGGGATCATGTCCATCCTGGAGGAGGAGTGCATGTTTCCCAAAGCCTCTGACATGACCTTCAAGGCCAAGCTCTTTGATAATCACCTGGGGAAGTCAGCCAACTTTGGGAAGCCACGGAATGTCAAGGGGAAGCCAGAGGCCCATTTCTCTCTTGTCCACTATGCTGGCACAGTGGACTACAACATCATTGGGTGGCTGGAGAAGAACAAGGACCCCCTCAATGAGACAGTGGTGGGGCTCTACCAGAAATCAGCCCTGAAGCTCTTGGCCAACCTCTTCTCCAACTATGCTGGGACAGATGCTGGTGGGTGAATGGGTGGTGGAGTGATGGAGGAATGAGTTGGTGGAGAAGAATACTGTCCACTAGTCATCCACTAGTCACCCTCTTTCCTGTGTTACCCTACCCCTCTTTTCTCCAGGTGGTGATGGAGGGAAGGGGAAAGGAGCTAAGAAGAAAGGTTCTTCCTTTCAGACCGTCTCAGCCCTGCATCGGGTGAGGGACCTACATAGTAGACCCAGTGTGGGGCAGTAGGAGGACAACCTCCTGAGTGGTGGATCATCCCTTCAGACCCACAGACCCTCTCTTGCTCTCTCATTAGTCAGCTTTTTCCCTCCTCCCTCCTCAACAGGAGAACCTCAACAAGCTCATGGCCAACCTCAAGACCACTCATCCTCACTTTGTCCGCTGCATCATCCCCAATGAGCGGAAGGAGCCAGGTGAGCAAAGGGCAGGGATGGCAAGGAAATGGCAAGGAAAAAGGTGGTAGATGTTGCTAGTGGTTGACACTACCCCTCTAACCCACTGCCAGGTGTGATGGACAATCCTCTGGTAATGCACCAGCTCCGCTGCAATGGGGTGCTAGAGGGCATCCGCATCTGCCGCAAGGGCTTCCCCAACCGCATCCTCTATGGGGACTTCCGCCAGCGGTAGGCACAGAAATATGGGGCGGTGGGGGACAATCCCACTGGGGCTGACCTCAGGGTTTTCCTGTCCTCTCTGATCACCAGGTACCGCATCCTGAACCCTGCTGCCATCCCTGAGGGGCAGTTCATTGACAGCCGCAAGGGCGCTGAGAAGCTCCTGGGATCCATTGACATTGACCACAACCAGTACAAATTTGGACACACCAAAGTAAGGGCACATGATTTCTCCATGTTCCTACCAACCATGGAGTCATGTGGACCCCATGGTCTCACCACTGATGTGTCCACCTGCCTATCAACCCCACCATCCATTGCTTCATCCCACCTACAACCTATCCATCTGTCCACGAACCCTTCCCAACCAATCTACGCTCTCACTTGCCTCCTTCCTCCATCAGGTCTTTTTCAAAGCTGGGCTACTGGGACTTCTGGAGGAGATGCGGGATGAGCGCCTCTCCCGCATCATCACCCGCATCCAGGCTCAGGCCCGAGGGCAGCTCATGCGCATTGAGTTCAAGAAGATCCTGGAGCGCCGGTGAGAGGGAAAGGGTTTTTCTCCTTGAGAAGGGTCCTCTGGCGGGTCACCAGATTTGTGGTGTAGTGGCATCTGTGTCACCATTTTAGGGACTCACTGCTGGTGATCCAGTGGAACATCAGGGCCTTCATGGGGGTGAAGAACTGGCCTTGGATGAAGCTCTACTTCAAGATCAAGCCCTTGTTGAAGAGTGCCGAGACAGAGAAAGAGATGCAGGTGGGAGGAGGTGATGAGGCGGGCAGCTTGGGTTGGGTGGGGTTGATGGATGGAGGGGATTTGATGTAGCTACTGGTCTCCTGGGCTTTGCTTCAGAACATGAAGGAGGAGTTTGGGCGGCTGAAGGAGGCCCTGGAGAAGTCAGAGACCCGGCGCAAGGATCTGGAGGAGAAGATGGTCTCCATGCTGCAGGAGAAGAATGACCTTCAGCTCCAAGTGCAGGCTGTGAGTGAGACTTCCCCCCAAAACCATGTCAGAAGGGTGACCAGCACCCCTCCAGGGCCACTCTATTTCACCTACCACTCCAATACAGGAGCAGGACAACCTCAATGATGCTGAGGAGCGCTGTGACCAGCTGATCAAGAACAAAATCCAGCTGGAGGCCAAGGTGAAGGAGCTGACAGAGCGACTGGAGGATGAGGAAGAGATGAACGCAGAGCTGACAGCTAGGAAGAGGAAGCTGGAGGATGAGTGTTCAGAGCTGAAAAAGGATATTGATGATCTAGAGCTGACTCTGGCCAAGGTGGAGAAAGAGAAACATGCCACCGAGAACAAGGTGAGGGTGAAGAGAGGCCTTGACCCTAACTTGTGGGGATTTGGGTCAACACAACCTGGTGGTGGTGTTGGGCTGAGGAGATTCAAGGCTAGTTGATCTGGGCTACATGAAGACTCAACATCCTTTGGGTTCTCTACCACTGCAGTGGATTAATTGGCCAAGGACAACAGCAGTGTCACCCAGTTTTGCTCTACCTCTGGTACCAAGCTGGAGGCCTAGTGTTTCTCTTCCTTCAGGTCAAGAACCTCACAGAGGAGATGGCTGGGCTGGATGAAACCATTGCCAAGCTAACAAAGGAAAAGAAGGCTCTGCAAGAATCTCACCAGCAGACGCTGGATGACCTGCAGGCAGAGGAAGACAAAGTCAATACCCTGACAAAAGCCAAACTCAAGATGGAACAGCAAGTGGATGATGTGAGTGTGGTCTAGTCCCAACATGGGTAATGCTGAGAAGCTTTCTGGGGCAGGTATGATGGAAAACTGAGGTTTCCCCCCATTTCCATGTTTCCACACAGCTTGAAGGCTCCCTGGAACAGGAGAAGAAGGTCCGGATGGATCTGGAACGGGCCAAAAGGAAGCTGGAAGGTGACTTGAAACTGACCCAGGAGAACATAATGGACCTGGAGAATGACAAGCAGCAGCTGGAGGAGAAGCTCAAGAAGTAAAGATCGACCTCTTTCCCCAGTCTAAACTGGTCAAGGGGCAAGGGCAGGGACCTCACTGCTTTCATTTGCAGGAAAGAGTTTGAGATCAACCAGCAGAACAGCAAGATTGAGGATGAGCAGGCCCTGGCTCTGCAGCTCCAGAAGAAGCTGAAAGAGCTGCAGGTGAGGGATCTGTTCTCTGCTTATTTGGGCTGGACTGTAGAGCCTCCAGCTGGTTGGGTTGAGGTGAAGAGTCTCTATCTGGTTAGGCTGAGTTAGGAGTTTCCAGTTTGTTGGCAAATGTTCAGATGTCTGGGACAAGCTGAAGAGTTTTAGTTTGTTGGGGTGAGTTGAAAACTCTCCAGCTCAATTGGTTGAGTTGAGTGGAGGAGTTGGGTGGAGCCAAGTCTGCTGAAAACATGTTCATCCCTGGAGCACAGGCGAGGATTGAGGAGCTGGAGGAGGAACTGGAAGCAGAGCGGACAGGCAGGGCCAAGGTGGAGAAGCTGCGCTCAGACCTGTCCCGGGAGCTGGAGGAGATCAGTGAGCGGCTGGAGGAGGCGGGTGGTGCCACATCAGTGCAGATCGAGCTCAACAAGAAGCGGGAGGCGGAGTTCCAGAAGATGCGGCGGGATCTGGAGGAGGCCACGCTGCAGCACGAGGCCACGGCCGCTGCGCTGCGCAAGAAGCACGCCGACAGCGTGGCCGAGCTCAGCGAGCAGATCGACAACCTACAGCGCGTCAAGCAGAAGCTGGAGAAGGAGAAGAGCGAGCTCAAGCTGGAGCTGGATGACCTCAGCTCCAACATGGAGCAACTGATAAAGGCCAAGGTAGAAAGAGGCCAAGGTAGACATCTTATCTCCGCTATGGGCATCATTCTCCTGCTTCATTCCTTCCCTCCATACTTTCCTCCTCCAAGGTGGGCATGGAGAAGGTCTCTCGCACGATGGAGGACCAGGCAGCTGAACACCGGGCCAAGCTGGAGGAGACACAACGGGTCCTCAATGACACCAGCACCCAACGGGCCAAGCTCCAGACTGAGAATGGTGGGAACCCTGACCCCCATACTCCTCACCCCACATCCTCAGCCCCTGCCCCACATCTTCCATCCCTGCCACACCCTTGAAAACCTGCCCTATCTCTGCAGGAGAGCTGTCACGCCAGCTGGAGGAAAAGGAAGCCCTTGTCTCTCAATTAACTAGGGGCAAGCAGTCATACACCCAGCAGATGGAAGACTTGAAGAGGCAGCTGGAGGAGGAGATGAAGGTGAGATTTGTGGGATGGCTGATAAAGTTTCCAGGAGGGCCACAAGACAAGGTGTCCTTGACCCTCATGGTGGTAGACCAGTTCAGTGGAGTTGTTGCATCTAAGAGTGGTTGAGTTGGGTTGCATTGGTCTAGTAGCTGAGAGGTTGTGCTGAGCACGTCAGCTGAAGCAGCTGGGTAGGCCTATGGGCAGATGGGTGGCATTGGACGAGGGGAATTCAAACTGGGCCAGATTAGAGATAGCTATCTTTAGATCTCTCTGAGTCTAGATGTGCGGAATTTGTTTGGGATGATCTAGAGAAGATCTGGCTGATTGCTTACTGAGTTTGAGCACCTACACATAGCTCAAGTTCACCTTCCCCTTACCACTCCCTCCCAGGCCAAGAATGCACTGGCTCATGCCCTCCAGTCAGCCCGGCATGACTGTGACCTGCTCAGGGAGCAGTATGAGGAGGAGACAGAGGCCAAGGCTGAGCTCCAGCGCTCCCTCTCCAAGGCCAATTCTGAGGTGGCACAGTGGAGGACCAAGTATGAGACAGATGCCATCCAACGCACTGAGGAGCTGGAGGAGGCCAAGTGAGTCATCTCACCACGAAGGGAGTTTCTATGGGGCAGGGGAGAGTGGAGACTCTTCCACAGTACAAGGATCTGGAGAATGTATAGGAATCTGGAAATGGTAGAGGAGATCCAGAGCAGAGCCTCAGCCAGCCAGTGGGCAGAAGAAAGTTTGAGTTGACCTATTTGGTCCATGGGTCACCAGAGCCAGGTTTTCTCCCATGGCAGGAAGAAGCTGGCCCAGCGGCTGCAGGAGGCTGAGGAAGCAGTGGAGGCGGTCAATGCCAAATGTTCTTCCCTGGAGAAGACCAAGCACCGGCTGCAGAACGAGATTGAAGATCTCATGGCAGATGTGGAGCGATCAAATGCAGCAGCTGCTGCATTGGACAAAAAGCAGAGGAACTTTGACAAGGTAGAAGGACACAGGGGTGAGACAGGAGCAGATGGGAGACATGGGGAGAGAGGGTGACCCCCTGCTTTGCTCCAGATCTTGACTGAGTGGAAGCAGAAGTTTGAAGAGTCACAGATGGAGCTGGATGCATCACAGAAAGAGGCCAGATCCCTCAGCACTGAGCTCTTCAAGCTGAAGAATGCCTATGAGGAGTCACTTGAGCACCTGGAGACCTTCAAAAGGGAGAACAAGAATCTCCAAGGTGAGATCATGGTATTCCCCCTGCCCACCTTGTTCTCCACCACCTCCAAGTCTGATGAAATCTTATCCGGGCAGAGGAGATCTCGGACCTGACGGAGCAGCTGGGTGGCAGCCACAAGACCATCCATGAACTGGAGAAGGTCCGGAAGCAGCTGGATGCTGAGAAACTGGAGCTCCAGGCTGCACTGGAAGAGGCTGAGGTGAGCCAAATCACATCCCCACGAAGCTCTAATCTGTCCTAGTCTTCTGTGTGGGCCTCCAATTTCTCTCTGTCTCCACCAGGCGTCTCTGGAGCATGAGGAGGGAAAGATCCTGAGGGCCCAGCTGGAGTTCAACCAGGTGAAGGCAGACTATGAGCGCAAGCTGGCCGAGAAGGACGAGGAGATGGAGCAGGCCAAGCGCAACCACCTGCGCGTGGTGGACTCGCTGCAGACCTCGCTGGACGCCGAGACCCGGAGCCGCAACGAGGCCCTGAGGTTGAAGAAGAAGATGGAGGGTGACCTCAATGAGATGGAGATCCAGCTCAGCCATGCCAACCGTGTGGCTGCTGAGGCTCAGTCCCACCTGAAAGGAGCCCAGGCTCACCTCAAGGTGGGATCACTCACCGCTAAGGAGATCTTCCTAGCCCCTTGGAGCTCCTGGCTGATGTCCATTCTATGTATCCCAACAGGACACCCAACTGCAGCTGGATGATGTGGTAAGAGCCAATGAAGACCTGAAGGAGAATATTGCCATTGTGGAGAGGAGAAACAACCTTCTCCAGTCAGAGCTGGAGGAGATGCAGGCAGTGGTGGAACAGACTGAGAGGGCCCGCAAGTTGGCTGAGCAGGAGCTGATTGAGGCCAGTGAGAGAGTCCAGCTTCTCCACTCACAGGTGAGACCTCATATCCCTTCAAGGAGAGAGGTCACCTCAATCCATGGGTGGGCTTCTAATGGGTTGAGTTACCAAGATCTCCAGATCTTTTAAACCTGCAGAGTTGGCAGGGAATAGGGGGGCATTAAGTACTGGAGGGGTTGAAGAAGGATGGGTCAGCAGTTCTACAGACACGTTCTGAGATCCTCTCCTCTAACTCTAGAACACCAGCCTCATCAACCAGAAGAAGAAGATGGAGGCTGACATCTCCCAGCTGCAGACGGAGGTGGAAGAGGCCATCCAGGAGTGCAGGAATGCTGAGGAGAAGGCCAAGAAAGCCATCACTGATGTGAGTGCCATGGTGGGACCAACATCTAGGACACCTTCCACTGGAGGGTGATGGAGAGCATGCTTTGGTCCTCTCCTTCTCTGCTTGCTTCTGTCCTTGGGCAGGCGGCCATGATGGCAGAGGAGCTGAAGAAGGAGCAGGACACCAGCGCCCACCTGGAGCGGATGAAGAAGAACATGGAGCAGACCATCAAGGACCTGCAGATGAGACTGGATGAGGCTGAGCAGTTGGCCCTGAAAGGGGGCAAGAAGCAGCTGCAGAAGCTGGAGGCTCGTGTGCGGGAGCTGGAGAATGAGCTGGAGGCTGAGCAGAAGCGCCATGCTGAGAGTGTCAAGGGTCTCCGCAAATCCGAGCGTCGTGTCAAGGAGCTCAGCTACCAGGTGGGTTGCCTGAGGTGGCCAGAGAGACATGGATAAACTAAACCACCCACTGTGTGTATATCTGATACTGTAGTGGGATCCAGAATATTGTCATGAGCCACTCAGGCCACTTCTTGGTGTCCCAGCGTCCAGTGTCTTTGTATGATCCAGAACCTCAGGTGGGACCTCCTAGTGGGCAAGAAGACATCCCACTTCCTGCTCCCAGAGCTAAGGCCACCCACAGATCTAGAGAAGCTCCACTTCACTCCCCAAGAATATGATTAACTGCTTCCTGACCCTCATTTCTCTGGTGGTGATTTGAAGAACAGGTAGAGTCAAGTCACAATCCATGTGTGTCTCACCCTACAGACAGAGGAGGACCGTAAAAATATGATCCGGCTCCAGGACCTCGTGGACAAGCTCCAGCTGAAGGTCAAGGCCTACAAGCGACAGGCAGAGGAGGCGGTGAGCATCAGGCGGGCAGCTGTGTGACCACCCCCCAGGAGGGGACAGCGTGGGTTTAGGATGTGGGAGAGCATGTGGGGAGTAGCAGGAGGCTTTGGGGTGGTCAAGGGGTGGGGTGTCAGGGGATGAGGAGGGTGGGTTGGTGATGGGATTGAGAGATGATGGTTGGATGTGCGAAGGAAGGAAGGGAAGGATGACTGAGTGGATGGAAAGAAGGACAGACGGCTTGAAGTTTTTGTGGGTGGAAAATTGGATGGATGGATGGATGGATGGATGGATGGATGGATGGATGGATGGATGGATCACTGAGTAGATGGCTCTGGTGGTTTGGAAATGCCTGAAGAAACAGGTGGTTCTACTGTGGGCCAGATGGAGCAATAAGAAAGTCAGGTGTATGGAGAGCATTTGGGGTGGCAGGAGGCCAGAGAGAGCTGTGTGGGAGCCTCACTGGTGTCCCTGCCCCCTCAGGAGGAGCAGGCCAACACCAACCTGGCCAAGTTCCGCAAGGCGCAGCATGAGCTGGATGAGGCAGAGGAGCGCGCCGACATCGCTGAGTCCCAGGTCAACAAGCTGCGGGCCAAGAGCCGCGACATCGGAGCCAAGGTGGGACTTTCCCCTGCCCACAGGTGCCTCGTGGGCCACCCCACGGCTGCCCCACATCAGCCCTGTTTTTCTCCTCCATCAGAAGGGGCTCAATGAAGAGTGAAGCTCTGGATCCTCAAGTATCCTACCTGAACTCGCAGCTGTCCCACTTAGACTTCCATGTGCCCAATTCCCTTTAGCCCCCCCAAGCTTGGTCAGCAAATAAAAAGCATTGAGCAACAGCAGTTTGTGTTGGGTTGGGTTTGTGTTGGGAGGGTGGGGTTACCTCATTGTATGGCACCTGTAATATGGATGGAGCCCATACAAGTTTCTAGTAAATCTGAAATTTATGAAGAACAAATTTATGGGATGTGGAAAAAGGGGTAGGCCATGTGGGAGTATTATAGAAGCACTGTCAGAGTATTCAGAGATGCAGTGAGGATGGCCAAAGTCCCCTTGGAATTGAATCTGGCAAGTTATAACAAGAACAACAAGGGCTTCTATCGGTATATCAGCAGCAAAAGAAAGATTAGGGAAAATATGAGGCCACTGCTGAATCAGATGAGAGAACATCTCTATGGAGAAAGACCTGGGAGTCTTGGTGGATGACAAGTTGACTATGAACTGTCCTTGGGGCCAGGAGGGCCAATAGTGTGCTGGGGTGCATCGGGAAGTGTGTGACCAGCATGTCAAAGGAGATGATCCTGCCCCTTTATTTGGCTATATTGAGGCCACATCTGCAGTACTGTGGTTCCAGTTCTGGGCTCATCAGCACAAGAAAGACAAGGAGTTACTAGAGAGGGTCCAGCGGAGGCCACAAAGATGATCTGGGATCTGGAGCATCTCTCCAGGGAAAGAGACTGAGGGAGCTGTACCAAAGTCTAGAGAAGACTCAGAGGGGATCTCATCAATGTGCCTCAAAGGCAGGTGTCCAGAGGATGGTGCCAGACCCTTCAGTGGTGCCCAGAGACGGGACAAGAAGCAATGGCATTAAACTAAAATACAAGAAGTTCGACCTCAACTTGATGAAGAACTGCTTTACACTGAGGCTGGCAGAGCACAGGAACAGGCTGCCCAGGGAGTTTATGGAGTCTCCTGTCTGCAGACATTCAAAACCCAACTGGGCATGTTCCTGTGTAAATTTTCTAGGTGACTCTGCCTTGGCAGGGGCTTGGACTGGATGATATTCAGAGGTTCCTTTCAACCCGAAAAATTTTGGGGATTGCCAACCTGTGTGGATCTGGCGCATCCCACAGGATGTTGTAACTCGTCCCACAGTGAAGTAAGATTTCACCCGTGGGGTATACCTTGAACTCAAACTGCCCCACAGGGTATCTCAACCTGCCTCACACCAATCCATGTCTGTGTGTGCAAAGAGATGTGCCAGGGGCACATACAGCATTGGGGAGGGAGGGTCCCCAGGATGTGGGGGGCAGCATCTGGTACCTCCACATGTGGCACAGAGCCTGGGTGAGCCCTTCAGGGACCTCCTAGTTCCTGTGCTTGCAGCTACTGCTGCTCCTGGCCGCAGTGTTCGCCTAGCCACCAACTGCTCTGTTCCACTACCCACCATGTTCCACTTCCCCACATGTCCCACTGCCCTTCTGTCCCAAATGCTTTCATCTGTTTGGCCTCTCCATTGTTCGTTCCACCACCCCTTGGCCCAACAGCCTTGTCTCTTCCAACTTGTTATCCTCCATTTCTCACTGTCCCTCCCTCTCCTCCATAGCCCATAGTCCCACCGTATCCTACTATCACTATATGTTCTGTACCAAGCCATTTCCTCTACGTTCCTACACATCCCACAGTCTCCATGTCCCAATATCTGTCCATCCTCTTCTCATCCCAGCATCTTCATGACTCATCATTCCCCCATTCCACCACTCCTCTGGCCCTCCATCTCCTACATCTCACTATCTCCTCCATGTTCCTCCACCCCACCATTTTCTTCACGTCCCTCCATTCCTGCACGTTCTCCCAGTCTCACCATCCCTCTCAATGCATCATTCTTCCATGTTCCCCAGGTCCCAGACATGAAAAGATGAAGAAACAGCATTGGTGGATAAAGAGACTTGCCAGTTCCAGAATACAAAGCAAATCTCAGAGGAGGGTATTTCAAGGACCCAGAAGGGTACCAGCAGACTTCTAGTGTATGGAAGGCAAAGATTAAATAGTACAGAATGGTAAATGACATGGAATTAAGGATGGACTTCGCCTCGGTTTCAGCTGGGATGGAGTTTCCCAGTAGCGGCAAGGTCCGGGCGGGCGGTCAGACAGTGGGAGGGCGTCCTCCCCTCTTCGGGAGGAAGGCATCCTGGCACGGGCCCCGCCGCTTTCCGAGCCGGGAGCCCGCCAGGAGCAGCCCCCGCTCCGCACCGCGCCGAGCTCCAAGCCCGCAGGGGAAAGAGGGAGGCAGGCAGGTACCGTGGGCCGCGCTGTCCCGCTCCTTCCCGGCGGGATCCGGCTCCGCCCGCGTCTCCCCTCCTTCCCCTTGCCCTTTCCCCGGGGTTTCGGGGGCTCGGGGAATCGCCCGTGGGTCTGTGAGCTGCGGCCGCGGCGGCAGCGCGGTGCCCGAGCATCGTCCCCGGAGAGCGCCGGGGCACGGACCCGCCCGGGGCGGCACCAGCGCTGCCCGGCGGTCCTGACCCCGGGGACAGCAGCGCTGTGGGCTGTGCTTGGGGCGGAGCTGGCACAGCCAGGGCGTGTGTGTGTGTGCCGGGGGCTCCTCAGTGAGCTGCTGCCTGCGAGTGGTGCCTTACACCGGCGGAGCGGCATCCGCTGCAGCTGGAGTCGCTCCGGTAAGTGCCTCTGCATTGCCATGGCACAGTACCTGCTACTGGCTTTTTCTTATTTATCTGCTGTCCATTCTCCCGTCCCGTTTATGTTTTCTTTTGCTCACAAGAAGTTGAGAAATTAATGTATAGAGAGGTAGAGTGTTTAGTGTTGATTTTTTTGTTTGTTTTAAAAATTATTTTAATTATTTGTTTCACAAATAAAGACCTGCCAACAGACAGCTACTGTCTTTGCTTTTAGTTAGTGCGTTAGAGGGAAAAGGAAAGCAAAGGCTGAAGTGCTTTTTTGCTGTCTCGTGTGCCTGTCACTCCCTTGTTGTGTCCTTGGAAGTAGTTTTCTGAATGAAGAGGCACGATTCTCTGTATGAGAATACTTTACAGAAAACCTGAATGCTGTATCAGAACTGAAACAAAAGTGTTTTGCATCTTATTCTCTAGAAATTGCTTTTGCCATATCCCCCAGAATGAGCAAGCCTGGTCTTTTGTCTTCATAATGAAATGTAGCACCTCGTTCATGTTCCAGGTGGGCTCAATTTGTTAAGCTGCCTGAAAAAGAGATGCTAGCATTTAACTTTTACCATAAATATTTTCTTTTCCATTATTGCAGGACAGCAATACCCCATGGCACTGAAACAACCAGAGAAGAGCCCACTTTCCTCCCAGATTCTGGGTCCCCATGAAGTGCCACTGTCTGGGTACCCCAGGAGGTGGATCAAAGAGACTGATTCAGCCTACTTGAGGCTGGCAAAGCAAGGAGGCCGACCTGGTGAGCACCTCTCTTGCTTCTTTGGTTTTCCTTTGTTTTCTTTGGCTTTGCTTGAGTGTGGTGTAAAGTGCTCGTAGATGCTACAGAAGGATCCTCTGGACTTTTGTCTTTTTCTCTCCAGACCTACTGAAGCACTACGCTCCTGTGGTAATGAAGACTCCTCCAGCAGCATATGCTGCACCTGACTGGTTCTCACACTGTGCCAATCCCACAGGGATTGAGAAGCCACGGTAAGATTGCTGAGGCCCAACACATCCTGGCCTCTCTCTTCACCTAATAACATTTCTGAGTGCTTCTGTACTAAAGTGCAGGATTGTATACCTTGTACAAACAAGCATTAAATCTTTGCCTGCAGGAGGTGTGTTTTCTCTCTACCAGATTATATGGTTCACAGAGAGTTTATGGCTGATGACCACCGTGGTAACAGTTATGAGACAAAAAGAGGGCCTTTTGATTTTGATACAAAAAGTGTTTGGCAGCGGGAAGCTGAGGACAAAGAAAATGCAGAGAAAATGAAGGTAGGATGGAGAGGCACCCTGTGATGATGCTTTGTTTGTAGAACTTGTGAACACATCTCTGTCTGGGCCTGTTGCTTCTTATAGGAGGGAAGCTGTAATCTGTGTGAGTTTACATATTCCAGAATCCATTTTTCTGTTGCAGTTAGAGAACAAGAAGAAAGCCATGTTTTCTTAAGCCTCAGGTGTAGAGTAAGAAGCAGAAATGCAGTTTCCCATCACATTATATGGTACATATACTTCAGTATAAATAAAAAACTGTAGTTAGTTTTTATCTTCTTGTGCTTTATTTCCTCTGCAATTCATTCTTGGTGAAGAGACATCGTGTTTAGTAATCTTGGGTGAGGAAGAGAGAAGATAAGAACAGAAGATTCTGATAAAGGAGTTTAATTGAATTTGTAATACAAGGGGGTTCCCAAAGATGCTGTGCTAGCTGTCTTTGAATGAAAGGTGTATCCAAGTCAAAGTTAATATAGCACAAGCTATGTCCCAAACAAACCTTTCTGTACTGACATTGGTGTTTTGTATTGGACACCTCTGCTATCCTCCCTCTTTCATCCTCCTTGCCCCTGCCCAATTTAGATGCTGAAGCCTTATGTTTTTAAAATATCCTCTGTAATCTCAGTTGCCACATTTACCATAGGCCTTTAGGGTATACCTGGAAAGGCATTTGATGTACTTGAACACTACAGATGTTGGACATTTTAGGAGAAAAACTCCTCAGCCTTTGCTGAGATGAATAATTAATGCAAATTCAGAATTCAGGTGTAAATGCAAATACCTCATTACTGAATAGGCTGGGGAATGTTTACTGAGTCTGTGGCAACAGGCAAACAAGGAACATATGTTTGAACTGTAACTTGCCTGATGCTTGTAGGTGAAGCTTCTTTTTTTTTTTTTTAATCATATATTTAAGGCATGGAAAATAAAAACTTGCTGCAGTGCCTCAGAGGAATTGAACTAGGACAGAGAGGAAGTGCTGTTCCTCGCTCCATTACTTAAGGACCAATTAATAAGAGTCAACTTTGATAACAGAAATTCAAACCCATGTGCTGACTTGTCAAGTGAAACTGAGGTTCATCTCAGTTTTGGTGGAGTTTGCTTGAGACCCAGTTTCATTCAATTGTGCTTTATTTATGACTAAATGCAAAGTGAATATGTTATATATTCAGCTCAGATTGTGAATATGCTGAGGCCCTCAGGTATAATTTTCACTATTCTCCTGGAAGCTGAAGTTAAGTTTTTTCTAAGGTTCTACATCTACTAAGTCTTTTTCTGTGAGATGAGGTGCCTGTGAAGACAGATTCTGTGTTACTAGGTTTAGCTCTACCTCCACCATCTCTCATTTGGCTGAGCTTCACAATATATTTGTTATACACTGGAAAGCATATTATGTATCTTGAATGTCACATGATACTTCTCTCATGGCTGCTTCTTGAGTATGCTGTTTTGGGAAGTTTCTATCCCATGCTTTTAGAGTACCTTCCCAAAGAGTCTTCCAAGTGAGACAGTAGAGCTAGCCCTACCAAAGAGTCTCAGTTTTAGTTTTTTGCCATACATCTTATATGTTGAAAGGTAAGAATAATGTTTTCCCAAACACCACAGGCAAATTTCTAAGGAATATTCAATTTATTTATTTGACTATATGATGACTCTGCAGCAGCAAACTACCTCAAGTATTTCTGGTAGTATGAGACTGAACGTATTGAAAATATTTTTCAGTCCAGTGTGACTAAGCAGTTATTCAGAAGAGACATGCATGATGCAATTGTGGAGTTAAATCCCAAAGGGTGCCCTTGGAAACAAGTGCATTTAACCTCTAAGGGTACCTCTTCTGCTTGGTTTGGAAAACATTGTTCCCAAGTGGGCCCTTGCTCTGGAGGTTTAAGCCTTCATGCTGCTTTGTTCTGAAGTATTAAAATCTCCACTGTTCCTTGTGCTTATTACTGTGTAGAGGAGGACTGGAGATCTGGGGGACCACTACATGGTTCTCCATGCCTCAGGATGGATCCTGTAGTTCCTCCCTAATGCCTCAATCACTGCAATAAGTCTTATTCTTCTGGGAATTGTGCAAATCAGCAACGAGTGCATGAAGTATTTTTGTGCTCATAGTAAAGTAATAGACTTCTGGTCCAGGGAGAAGCAGCCCATGGAAATCTCACAAGGCTTAAAACCAAGGGCAAGGTCCTGTACCTGTGCTGGGACAGCCCCTGATATCAGCACAGGCTAGGGGATGAACAGATTGAGAGCAGCCCTGTCCAGAAGCTCTTGGGATGCTTGGGGGATGACCCAGCCATGGGCACTCACAGCCCAGAAAGCCAAACCTGTCCTGGGCTGCATCCAAAGCAGAGTGGGCAGCAGGGGAGGGAGGGGATTCTCCCCTCTGCTCTGCTCTGGTGAGACCCCACTGCAGTGCTGCATCCAGCTCTGGGGCCCCAGCACAGGGAGGACAGGGAACTGAGGAGTCCAGAGGAAGGCACAAAGGTGATTAGAGGAATGGAGCAGCTCTCCTGTGAAGAAATCTTGAGAGAATTTGGACTGTTCATCCAGAGGAAGAGAGGGTTTTGTGATGACCTAATTATGATATTCCAGTACCTGAAGGGACCCTGCAAGAAAGAGAGAGAGGGACTTTTTTAAGGGCGTGTAGTGACAGGACAAGGGGGAATGGATTCAAACTCAAAGACATTGCCTGAAATGTCTGTGTGTAGATGCAAATATACTTAGGTATGTATGTGCTGTAGCAAAATGATTGCTCATCTGAGGATTTTACCTCAGAGGGAGATTTGAAATGTAATCTAGAATTTTGTCCTTGATTGCACAGGAGCCAGGATTTAATCTGAAGGCTTTTATCTTACCATGCTGGCTGTAGATATCCATTGTATTCATATACTAGCCAGGCACAATACATGTTCTGCATCATGTTTCTTGAATCCAAGATTAATAAATGTGTATTTATTATAAACATAGTAATTTTTAGAGTATGTTGTTGCCATCCCTTCACAAAGAGCGAAAACACTTTAAACCAAGAACATGCCCTGTGTAGTTTGTTTTATCTGGGAAAATTGATGGCTGCTACTAAATAGAGGCTTGTCAAAGGGAAAAAGCCCCCTCAGCTATGATCATTGGAGTTTAGTGGCACAAGAATCTGCTTTTAATGCTGAATTTGCCCACCAAAGTAACAAATAGCACCTGAATGGATTGCAGGTGCCCTCCAAAGCCAAATTCTGATCTGTTCCCTTGCTACTTTTGTCATTAATTTTTTTATTTGAACAGTAGGGAGTGTTTGGATCCCTGCAGCTTATGCTAGTCTCTCATTTAACGCCAAGAAAGACAACATTTAAAACAATGCTCACAGCCTCCTGACTTTAGTAAGACTGGTCTGTTTTCCTATTCTGCATACAAAGAAATGGACCAAAATGAGAGGTTGCAATGGATAAGCTTGAATTTGAAGCTTAATTTTGGATAGAAGTGTACTGTGAGGGAAAGGCTTGTGTAGAGCACATTGTGGAGAAAGCAAACAACTAATCTCTTGTAGAATAACTAAGGGGCTGCTTTATCTTTTGTTATTCCTCAATAATCCTCAAATTATGGAAATAATATAGATAAGACATGGAGCTTTGAACACATTTAGTCCTTTAATATCACCCTCACTTTTGAAGGCTATGCCATCATATAATCTTCTTTGTTATTTTTTTCATAACTCCTTTTTTTTTGAGCTAAGATTTCTCTAACACAGGTAAAGCTCCCACCTATAAGCCCTAAATATCCAAGCAGAATGCCAACTGTTTCTACAAACAAGGAATTTAGTGGAGAAAATAAGCTTTCCTTCCCACCCATGTAAGTAGTACATTTATGAAAATCATTAAACACTGAAGCCTGCAACTATTCATGCATACAAGTAAATTGCTCCTTGTGAAATTTCAGGAATTAGTGGATATGTGTATGGACCTTGTGGATCTTTATTGCTGTTAAATTTGCTATCATATGTGATGCTAAAATAGTTCTAAAAGCATCTAAAGCAACTAAAATAACAGTACTTCAGCTCATATAAGAAAATTTTTTAATATAACTTTTTTTTAGGAAAACTAAGCATAGAGTTTTATATCTTCATGTAGCACACTTTTATGGTATTCTAAATTGGGTTTTTTTCTTAATGCCAGTGAACAGGTGAAAATTATAATCTACAATGCTAATTCTGTCAGTGTAGGCTACAGAGAAACAAATAGTACCAACACTTTAAGGAAAGACCTAAACTGTAGCCTTTATAAGGTCAGACAGAGCCAAAATACTCTAATGAACACCTGGAAGAGGTGTTTTAAGCAAATTTTAATGTCTTTGCCTTAAAAATTTATTGCTCAGCCATCAGTAATCCTAGTATGTTTTAGAACTGTGTTAATGCTGACAAATAAGTGATTAAACTGTCAAATGAATTTAAGGGGAATTTTTAAACATAATTTTACTTTTGTGCACCAAAATGAGTACTGAGCAGAATGAGAACTGTCAGCCTTTTTCACTTACACATTCTTCCTGGGATTTCCCCTTTGTGCTTTTTGTTTTTAAGACCAGAACTGTGTAGGCATTATACATGTAAAATTCCAAAGAAAGAGAGGGCTCTTCTCATGTGAATTTACACAGTATTAAACCAGGCATAGTTCTGTACTTTTGTTTGTTTGTTTATTTTTTGTTCATCTTCCTAGATGATTACATGTAGAACATATGTTTTGTTATTTATAAATAAATTATAAGGTTAGAAATGGGTATATTTTTAGATTAATGTTAAAATTAAAAATAAATTATGTCATAAGGCGTTTTCTGTTCAAAATATGATTTTTTCCACCTAGCCCCCATTTTTGTTTACTTTTGCTTTTGTTTTCCTTGAATATGTTTGTATTTGCAGGCCTGCTCAGAGAAAAAGTGAAGCTGTAAATTTTAGCAAATTAATAAGCAATGGTTATGCAACTGACTGGTTTCAGCAGTGTACTGGATGGGAGAAAAAGACTGAAGAAACATCAGAGAATTGTGAGCACTCTGAAGGTAACATCACTGAAAGCTGTTTCTTTTCAAATGAGCTGTACTGCCAAGGTAACAGCAGAGGGCAGCCTCAATATATTCGTGTGGCTCTGAATGTGGTGAGACATTAAATTACTGTGCTTAGTTTACAATGCCCTATGACCAGCCACAGAAAGGAGTGCTCCTGTTTGTAGTCAGCGAAGGCAGGTGCTTTCATGGACTTTTTTCATCTCTACAATTGCAGTATGCTCTGTTCCAATCCAGGGGCTTCTGTGTTCTCATCCAGGGGCTTCTCTCTGATGCATTTCTGTAAAATGCAGCAGAGGCACAGCCATCCTGCCTAGATTTAAGCAGACTGTAAAATATTTGTTGCCTCTTTGTTATGAATATTCTTTTGCCCCTAATATTTTTCAAAAAACTTCAGTGACAAGCTGAAATTAAGAAATAGATCACTGTTTGTAGAAATTTGTCAAAATAAATAGATACACATTGTTGAAGGCAGTGGAATTTCAACAGTTTAAGAGAAAAGTTATCCAAAGTTCCCCTATGCTTTCAAACCTTATTTTGTCATTCAAAATGGTAATAGCTATGAAAGACTTCACTTGGAAACCCTTAAAAATAAAGGTTAAGGGATGGGAAATTTTCCCTTACTTCTGTCAAAGACCTTTTGCTTTGGTAACCATGCTGGCTGTATCAGTTTTCTATAGCAATGTTTGGAAATGCTATTGGACCTCCCATTGCATGCACCAGAATTTTTTTTTTTAAATTTGTATCAGGGAATCCTTTTTTATACACTGGGCATTGTCATTTTTCTCTTGACTTTGATATAATAATGTATTAAAATGTTAGAGGCCAGTTATTTTAATTTCTCTGGCATTTCAGCTCTGTCTGAATTTATCTTTGTGTCTTCCATTAATGCATCTACAGTATTGGTATTTTTTTTTTGTTTTTGGTGTGCAAAACCTCTTCTTCCAGGTGAGTGTCAGGAGAAAACAGAGAACTAGAAGTTGTATGGTTTTGTTCAGAAGAAAAAAAAGTCATAAAACTGAGGGATGAAGCCAGATTTTGGTCTGGATCTGAAGGAGAATGCATAACCTTAGAAGCCACTCTTCAAATTAACTTAAGTATCCAAACTCTGATCATGCAGAGGATGCTGCTTTGAGAGGCTCAGTGACCCAACAATTCAACCATGGAATCTAAAAGTGCTCTTCCTCAGCATGAAAGAAAACCTTGAATATTTTTCCTTGTCTTCAGATTGTATTTAACTTTCTTATGTGCTGACATTTTTCTTCCCCATTACTATGAGTAATATTAAAGGGGATTTAAACATCTTGATTTCATTAACTTGGTGATAGTTAATTTCTTTAATGTGTGTGCCTCTAATGAAACATCTGAGATACGAAGAAAACATGAACATTTTTCACAGTAAGCATGAAATTGGTTTGGTTATACCACTTAATAGAGAAGAAAAATATGGGTACACTGTAAAGGCTGCTGAAAAGTTAGTGTGCAGCATAGATTGACATATAGATACATCTAAGCTTCTAGTTGCTTTTCTTTTTCAAATTTTTTGATAACATGATACCTGCTTTGTTTCTATTGCCTTTGTTTGCAATCACAGCTATTCTGATTGGTTCTGTATCGCAGTGTAAAAGAAGATTGCTTTTAATGCTCTTAACAATATGGTTCCATCCAGATGTGTATTTTCATTCAGTTTTGATCTTGTTCTTTTCATTCTTTTAGGTGATTGGTGAAGATAGTGCTTTTACTTTTCCCTCACTTGTGTACTTTGTTCTGTTCATCCAAAGCAATTGGCAGCATGAGCAGCTTGCAGCTCCCTTTTGAGATGGAGCTTTCTCTGTTCTCATTTGCATAGAATAAGTCCTAGACACATCAGGAAGGAGATACAACCCATTCCACATGTAAATCTATAAGCCCTTTGTTTTGAGATACAGGTTTGCATAATACTGCAAATTTCTAAAGTATCTTATTTATCTTGTTAATTCAAAATTAAAAGTAGTGGAATTTATGTATTTTAACATGAGGAAGAAACCAAACATTTTAGCTGAACCTTTTTGTTATTATGGTTGAAGTTATTCTGTAAATTTAATTTTTTTTTCTATTGCAGATTCAGAATGATCTGAATCACCACCTGCAAGCAATGAGTTAAAGCCACCATTTCAGGGATGTAATAAGTAACTTGATGGACTGTTGGTGAAACTAAAGCCTTGCATTGCTTATATAACCCACTATTTACATATTGGCTAGATTAGTTTTGTAATTTAACTCATCCCTGATTGAGAAGTTAGAGAGATGGATGAACTTCATTGGGCTTGATTACAGCAAATTTTAAAGAGCAGGCAACAGCTGTCAGTGCTTAGTCCTAGACCTTTTCTTAATATAATAAACCAAATAAAGCAAAACTGAGGTTTTCTCCTGCACAAGACTCCTGCTGCTTTGCTGTTCTCAAACAGAGTTACCATACTGCTGCTGATTTGACTAGACACAGCCATGCTAGTGATGTGTCCAAATCAGCAAGTTTCGTCAGTTAAGTACAGCTGTACTCATGAATTATGCCACAAAGAAAGGTGAAGGTGAGCTATGTGGTGTGGGATGAAATGTAGATAGAAAGAATTGAAGTACAAAAGTCAAACCTTCACTGAAAAGACTGCTTCTTTATCCCAAAAGCTCATTTACTTTTAACAGATACTCAGCTTTCTAGGACAGTTCTATTGCTGTGCCTGCTGCACAAGAACTAGCTGATCAGTTATAGTATTCAAGTACATAATTAAAGACCTGGTGGCATTTCCTGTTATATGGACTCAGCTATCTATGATGTCTGCACTTTCAGCTGTTAGATAAAAAAATTGTCTATCCTGAAGTCTTGACTGCAACAAAAATATTATGTGCTAGATCACTGTGTTTATTCACACCAGTAGAAGTTTGTACTTTGAAATAGCAACGTATTGAAGTTGTACTTTAATATTTTGAAAAAGTTAAGATATACTGATAGCTCAACACTTGCTATTTTATCTCCTTGGATTAGGATATATCTATGAAATCTTATTAATAATTAAATATTTTGATTATAAAGTCCACTAGAAAGTGGATGCAATTTCATTACCATGTTTTTTGCTAATACCATGAAAAGTAAACTCTTAATTTTTAGAATTTCCTCTTCAGATTACATTCAGTAAATTTTACACCGTTAAATCTAAGTCCTGAAAATTCTAAAATTTATTATTAAATATACATTTCTTTGAACAGAATGTTTAGAGCATTTGGTTTCATAATGCTCTTCTTTAGAACCTTGATGTAAAAATTGATTGGAAATAGGTAAAACATTGTTAATCTGAACCTTCAAAATTTTCAGCAAACTGTAGAAATTCTGCTGTTGATGTTGTTAGACCTAGCACCTCAATCTGTCTTTGCTATTCATTATTTTGAACAATTCAACTAAGTTGTATTTAGAAAAATAAAAGACTAAAACATACACAAATGCTTAAATGTACAGTTATTGGCTACTCAGCAAATTTTTCTAAATATAAGAAAAGCTTACATCAAGCTGTAACTTTAGTGCTGTGTGAGATTACTTACCTTGCATCTGTTTTCACTTACAATTTGTGTTGTGGATTATGTCCAGATACATTGAAACCATAATTTTGCTGTGGAGGCAGAGCTTTTGGGGAAATCCAGTTTTCTAGGCTAGCATAGCAGGGCATGCCAGAGTTGGAGCTCAGAGCATCAAAACCTGATCAGTTGTGGTGAGCTGACCTTGGCTGGACACCAGGTGCCTGCCAAGCCTCTCTATCACTCCCCTTCCCAACAGGACAGGGGAGAGAAAATAAGCTAGAACACAACTTGTAGAAGTGACTCCAGTAAAGGGCAACAGAGATGGTGAAGGTTCTAGAGAGTAAGTCCTATGAGGAGCAGCTGAGGGAGCTGCGGTTGTTTAGTCTGGAGAGAAGGAGGCTCAAGGGTGACCTCATCACTCTCTACAGATGCCTGAAAGGAGTCTGTAGCCAGGTGGGGGTTGGTCTCTCCCAGCCAGCCAGTGACAGAATGAGAGGAAACAGCCAGGAGAGATTCAGGTTGGACATCAGGAAGAATTTCTTCACTGAGAGGAAGGTTAAGCATTGGACTGGGGAGTCACCATCCTTGGAAGTGTTCAAGAAACTACTGTTCATGACAGTGCTCTGGCTTAGTTGACATGGTGGTGTTCAGCTGAAGGTTGGACTTGATGGTCTTTTCCAACTTAAATGATTGCCATTAATGTGTATTCAGCTTTCCTTAGTCAAGCCAAGGAGAGGTTTGATTTGCACTGTTGGTCAACTGAGTCTGAATGGATCACAGTTTGAATACTGTGAGTTAGAATATTAACAACCTGAGATTTCTCTTCACAAGAGCAGAGGTGTGATCCTGGATTCTGTTTGTGCACTCAGAATAAAAGAGAGCTGCAGCAGACACATAATTTGCCTGTTCTCCAAGGGACATGAAGTCAAAGTGGCATAACAGATCAAAAATCTCCAGCTGAACCCAAGGATGGAAGTGTGCTGCTTGAATTCACCTTATCACAGTAATCACGTGGTTCTATTTACTTCTGAGTCAATGCAGTCATGCAGCTGGAAGGTTTCAAAGTCATCAGCAGTTCCATGTAAAAACAGGGGAAGCTTCTGGTTTTCTATTTCTGATTTCCACAGAAATGCCAAAGTCAAAAGCTGGGTGCTTATTACAAAATCTTGCCTTATTGTTTTAAATGCTGAAACATTTCTTTCATTGTCTTGTGCTCTATTTCTGCTCTGAATGCCTTTAAGTAGTGAGATTTTTTTTTTTTTTAATACTGATTGCTTTGCAAGCCCAAAGATAAAACAAAAGTGCAGTTACATTTTACAAATTGCATCCAAGTATACTGAGCATGTGAATGTTTCTAAAAGAGAATTGCAGATCAAGATTTAATAATAACTTGTCAGTTTAGTGACCAGAGAGTAATTTTCCTTTTACATGCAGCCGTTGCACTGTAATGAAATCTAATATATAATTCTAGCCACTCCTGTCTTTTTGGACCAGACTAGAGTGCAAACATGCTTTCAGAGATCAAGGGTACATGTGCATTAACTTTTTTTGTGTAGCAATACAAACAAAATTTCAATTGACCCGTGTGCTTCTGAAGCATCTACAATTCCATTGATTTTGGCTTATCTGTTTCTTAAATACTATTATCTGTGCTGAATAAGCAGGCTGAGTTGTAAAAGATGTAGGATGAAGCCAAATTTATTTCTGTAAATAAATATCTTCTTATTTTGTTCTTGCTCTTATCTGCAAATAATTTTTCAGAATGTAGTTACATATTATGCTATAGTATGGGAGAAAAAGCTAGAAATAGAAATATAGAAGTTCAGTCTCAGCACATTTTGTCCTTCTATTAATAGTTATTAATAGATAAAAAAACATCCAGAATAACTGAAGAATCAAAATGAAGTGGGTAAAACAGCTGCACTGGATTATTTGACCAATTGACTGTAAAAATGGTTTATGGTGAGCAAAAGGGAGAATACTTTTGATTATGACAGACAGCCTTATCTTCCATAGCTCAAATTTTCATCCATGAAATACAAAAACCTGAAAACAGACACTGTATATTTTTGTTGTTACCCCAGTATGTAGCTATGTATTTTTTTTTCACCTTTCTAAACAGCATTAGAATACTTCCCACTAAAGTACAAAATTGAGTGAAAACCCAAACATTACTCTACAAAACCAGGAAGCTAAAAGGAAATTTAAAGTTTTCTAGTGATAACTGAGAACAAAGGCTACTACCAATTATTAGACTCACAGAAATGCATAATTTATTGAACATTTCAGACAATGTAACTATAGTAACTTTATTGTCTTAATATATAGCTGAATAGAAAATGACCTGAAAGCTAAAGGAGACTTTCCATTGGACCCTGAGATGAAGGGGTAGGTAATATTCCTGTTTAAAGGAAAAGTTTCTTCCACATTATTAAACACTCTTCTAAGGTGTTGGTCCACTACTATAGCTTGGAAGTCTTGACAAATATTTACAGAACAGGAAAGTGGAAGATAGATTAGGAACCTGTCCTTCTGTTTCACCCATTGGAAATCTAAACAAGCTGAACAGGTGACAATTTTCTGAGTCTGTTGCATAATTCCATTTGCATGTCGTTTATGCCTAGAAATGCATCTGTGCAAGGGATTTTTCTCTCTCTTATATTCCCATACAAATCCACTGGTGTGAGACAGGATACGAATAAATTTTACTCTAAGCGCCCAATACATAATTTTGTAATAAATACATTTCAGCAATGCCTTGTGCCTAGTGTGTTTACTGCCCTGAGACACAGAAAGTTCTTTGTCAAGAAGATTTTAGTTGCTCTGTCTCCAAAATATTCCCTGCTATGAACTACAGTGTGGTTCTGGTATGAAAATTTACTTTAAAAATTATATTGCAAGATTGTAGGTTTGGTGTTTTCAGTTACTGTATGAAAAATGTTAAACTTATGCTTCCAGTAGTTGAAAGAGTCTCTGTTATTTTCTGGCACCGTGTTTGCCGTGCCCACATGCCCACGAGAACGGGAACACGTGTGTCTGCACCTACACAAGGGCAGAGATGGGCACAGACCCGACCCCGCCATCCTCGGCCAACACCTGAGTCTGTCTGTATCTGTGTCTGTATCTGTGTCTGTGTCTGTGTCTGTGTCTGTGTCTGTGTCTGTGTCTGTATCATCTGTACCTGTGTCTGTGTCTGTGTCTCTATCTCTATATCTATCTATCTCTATCTCTCTCTATCTCTATCTCTATCTCTATCTCTATCTCTATCTCTATCTCTATCTCTATCTCTATCTCTATCTCTATCTCTATCTCTATCTCTATCTCTATCTCTATCTCTATCATCTCTATCTCTATCTCTATATCTGTATCTATCTGTATCTGTATCTGTATCTGTATCTGTATCTGTATCTGTATCTGTATCTGTATCTGTATCTGTATCTATCTGTATCTGTATCTGTATCTATATCTGTATCTGTGTCTGTCTGTATCTCTCTGTATATCTGTATCTATCTGTATCTGTATATCTGTATCTATCTGTATCTGTATCTGTATCTGTATCTGTATCTGTATCTGTATCTGTGTCTGTCTGTATCTCTCTGTATATCTGTATATCTGTATCTATCTGTATCTGTATCTGTATCTGTATCTGTATCTGTATCTGTATCTGTATCTGTATCTGTATCTCTCTGTATCTGCCTCTATCTGTATATCTGTACATCTGTATCTCTCTGTATCTGTATCTACCTGTATCTGTATATCTGTATATCTGTATATCTGTATATCTGTATATCTATCTGTATATCTGTATATCTGTATCTCTCTGTATCTGTATCTATCTGTATATCTGTATATCTGTATATCTGTAACTCTCTGTATCTGTACCTATCTCTATCTCTATCTCTGTCTGTATATCTGTATCTATCTGTATTTGTATATTTGTATATCATCTGTATATCATCTGTATATCTGTATCTCTCTGTATCTGTCTCTATATCTGTATTTGTATTTGTATATCTGTATCTGTATATCTGTATCTAACTGTATCTGTGTATCTGTATATCATCTGTATATTTGTATATCTGTATCTCTCTGTATCTGTATCTATCTGTATCTGTGTGTCTGTTTATCTATATCTATCCGTATATCTGTATATCATCTGTATATCATATCTGTATATCATATCTGTATATCTGTGTTTATCTGTATCTCTCTGTATCTCTCTGTATCTCTCTGTATCTCTCTGTATCTGTATCTATCCGTATATCCGTATATCTGTTTCTGTACCTCCATCTCTAGGTCCCCCGAACGCCCGTGCCCTTGGCAGCATCTCTCCCGCCGAGGAGCCCCGCGCTGGGTCCCCGCACTCCGGCTGCATCCCCACGGCTCCCGCCACATCCCCGCCACATCCCCGCCACATCCCCGCCACATCCCGCCACATCCCCCCGCATCCCCGCCACATCCCCGCCACATCCCCGCCGCATCCCGCCACATCCCCGCCGCATCCCCGCCACATCCCCGCCGCATCCCGCCACATCCCCGCCACATCCCCGCCGCATCCCCGCCGCACGCTGCCAGGCGCTGCCCGCCCGTCCGGCGCGCAGGGAGTTAACGGGGCCGGGCCGGGGCGGTGCCGGGCTGGCGGGAGGCGGCGGGGCCGGGCTCCCGCAGCCCGCCGGGGAACAGCGAGCGGCTCTCCTGGTTCCCAGCGGCGGATCCCGCTGCCCCGGTGAGAGCCGCGCTCCGCCCGGGATGGCGGGGTGCCCGCCGAGTGTCCCGCTCCCGGCGGCCGGGATGGGTAGGGAAGGGGGGCGGCGGGCACAGGTCGGGCGCTCCCTTCGGCGCTGCCCCAGGGGTGCCTGCTCTGTCTGCAGAGCCGGGGGAGCGCTCCGCCAGCAGCGAGGGGAAGATGGATTTTGTAGCGACTTCATCTGGACTGCGGACTTCATGTCGGATGGAAGGGGGAAATGAGAGGTGGCAATTATAGTGGATTCTGCGTGGGTTTAAAGCACCGGTCTGAGGATTTAGACGCTTAGATGAGAAATTAGGAGGTAATTTTTCGCTATGAGGATGGTGAGACACTGAAACAGGCTGCCCAGAGAAGTTGTGGATGCCCCATCCCTGGCAGTGTTAAAGGACAGGATGGAGCTCTGAGCAATCTGGTCTAGTGAGAGGCTCTCCTGCTCATGGCAGAAGGGTTGGAACCGGGTGTCTTTTGGGCTTCCTTCCAACTCAAATCATTCTAGGATGTGCACGCACCTTAAAACAGGCTGCGCCCTTCCTTTATCTGAGTCCTGCTGGGAGCACATTATTGTTGAATGTCAGTTTTAACTTTGGCTGAGGGAGACTGCAAAAACTTTTGACGTGTCTGTAAAAATTTCCATTTGGTTAGACAGCGTGAGAGTTTTGTGGTTTTACATTAACTGGTTGCTTGTCCGCTACTAGCTGATTGCTGTCAGGGTCTGCCATGGGAAAGCTGCTTTGTGCTCACTCCTTCCCTCAATTCCTGCCAAGACACCTCCAGCTGGGTGCTCTTGGGGACATATGCTGGACCTTTGGACTGTCAGAACTTTGTTCTCAGCTTTTTGAAGTGTATCATCTGTGATTACTTAGGGGATCAGAACCAAGAACACTTAAAAATCACATGGATGCTTAGTACTTTGAACAAAAGCTGAACGAATATTGTTCGTTTATTTGCAGCAATTTTTCTTCTTGCTATGTAAAAACCACTTTGCTGTTTCTTCTTCCTAGCTTCTAACTCCTCTTTATCAGGACTTGTGGCACTGTAGGAAGAAAGGATGTATTTTTTTGCAATGTATGTGATATAATGGTGCTGCCCAGTAGTAGCTGACTATATGTTGTACCACCATAAGGAAGTGTAGTTGGTTATAAATGCAGATTTTATACTTCACCTCCTTGAACATAGATGGTTGTATACATTTAGTATACCTAGTACACCTGAAGTTTTGGTCTACTTAATAAAGGCTGATATTTTAAATGAAGAAAACTAATTGCCCTTTTAAATTTTAATACATTTCCATTATTCAGGGATTTTAACAAGCAGGTCTCTTGTTTATTTTGTTAGGTTGTGCACTTCATTAGAAATTCACATATGATGTAATTCTGTTGAAAGACTAATTTCTTTCTGTTTCCTTGTGGTGTAATCCTGGGGTTTTTAAGGATTACAGTCGTGTCTCTGTCATAATCTCAGGCCCTTCATAAGGAGGGTAGAGCAAACTTTATGATTCAATACTTCCCATAAGGGCATTCCCAGAAAGTACCAGCTTCAGCACGTAGCCTTAGTCACTTCTGAAAGTAATAACAAATTAATCATTCTATAATTATAATTCTGTCCTCAGACCAGCATGAAACCCTCAGTGATACATTTGCCTATTTAAATGTAAAGAAGAATGCAGAAAGGAGAAGGTTTTGCATATTGGTTAAGGTAATGGATCAGAAAAAATGTATTCAGGATAGATGGTAAACTGGAGAGCTGTGGCTGTTTGAAGTCATGTTTCAGTTTCATGTTCCTTGCTTTATGCTGGAGAAAGAAGTGCTCTTAAGGTCAGTAGGAGGAGTTTAATGAGGAGGATATTATGAGTAAGATGCTTCCTGGACTCGGGTTTCAGGCATTTGACAGCTAGAGCTGAGCTTTGGAGACCTTCTGGAGCCAAAGGTGGAAGGGGGCTGAAGCTGGTTTGGCAGTCACTGTTGGTGTGACAGGTATGGAGGAAAGAAGGTCAGTTAGTTGGCAATGAGACTTGCCTCTCTGTGGCTGGTGGACCTGCAGCTGTTTCTACCACAGAACAGAGGTAATGGTGAGGTGAGGATTACAATAGCAAGGGGTTATTTTAGGCTTGAGGGCTTTGAAAGTGGTGATGCTCAGCTGTAAAGTAAATGCTCATTTTTCTCCTTTTGCTCCGGTTATAAAAGCTGTAGTCTGGCTGGATTATTTGGGAAATTTAATATTCATGGTAGTTATCATCAATACAGAAGGTTTCTGTTAATGCTTCTAGCTTTACAGATGAGACTATTCTGATGCACTTATATCTTTCTTTTTTTAAATATAATTCTAGGTATAAAACATACATGGCTCCTGGTTCTTCAAATGAGAAGAAAACTGATGATGGACAGGCTTCAAAGTAAGATTGAGAAATTATTTTGTCCAAGTTTACACTTAAACTTCCTTCTCAAACTCATTACACACTCATTTCCTTTAAGATAAAGTTTATGATAATAATGCTAAGTATCCAGTAGCAGCTCTTTTGACAAGTGATTGCTTTATTGCTTTACACACCTATACAGAGGACTTTGCTGGCTAGCCATTTGAACTTCTCTCAACAGTGAATTTTTCAAAGCAGGGTGATGTTTTTATTTATTTTTATTTTAATCCAATGAGCTTCTGAAATGTTGACTTCAGTTGCTACTTCAAGAGTTCAAACAAATATTTCAGTGTGTTTCTTTAATCCTTACTTTAAGCTTATTTTGCTAAAACCTGCTACATCCCTGTTTATTGTTTGGATTCGTATTTTACTTACACCCTTAGAAGTTGTAGGTGCTTTACTTTAGGGAAGTAAATTTTCTGCTCCTGAGCTTTGCATGTCAAGGATTTTTATCAAGCAAACTTTGCCTCTCCTGTAAAGCCATGGCATTGGTCCTATGTACACATAACAATATGCAAGTTTTTATTGCTCATTTTACCCCAGGGTCCAAGTCTACAATCAGATGTGCAGTTCAGCTGAGTGAGTTGATAACAGCCCCTCACTGTGTTGAGGTGGTGGGTCAGAGAGTGCTGTTGGTGGGATGTGAGATGAAAAGGGTGGAATATAGCTGCTGATGATGAAGGAGGCTGTGTTTGCCAGGCATGAGGACAGTGGTGTTGGCATATACCACATGAATTTCCTTGCACTTTTAATAGAGGCCTCGCCTTTTCCTGATTTATTTCCTGGAGAGCAGCTTTTATTGCCAGTGCTCTTATGAAGAAGGAAATATTTATTTTTTTTGCTTGCCTGAGGATAGATTGTAAAATAATTTCTAATTATATTGTATCCTATTTGTATGTGACAACCATTCAAATGGACATCAGCACAGCCATTGGATCTGCATTAGTGAGTGACCCAGTAAATAAATATAGAGTCCCACAAAACTGAACAAGAAGACTTCAGGGGAGGCAGCCTGGAACTTTTGCTAATAAGACCTGGTGAGCTCTTAGGTTGTCTGTGTCTTCATGATGGGCCATAAACCTGCTCTTTAGTTCTCCCAAAGTCAAACAGGTCTCTTGGAAGGAAGAACAAAGACAGCCAAAGCCTTTGGTTCCATCTCAGGCAGGATTTGTATGAAGACAGGCTAATGGGGCCCATGGGAGATGGAAGGGAATTCCTACTGAAGTGGTGAATGGACTGGCTGCCTGGGTGGGCAGCTCCTTCAGTTGCTGAAGGTCATGGTCTGCAGTGGGCAGGGACAGATAGGGTGGGTTGGGATGACACTTTTTTCCTTGGTCATGCAGCTGGAACTGGATAATTGCTGATGATGGAGAGAGACCATCAAGAACAGAAGAAATTTCTATATTCAGAATATCTTGTTACTATTTGCTTTCTGAGGAATGTTTCAGTGACCTCAGCATGGGCATCTTGGCCACTGTAGGCTTCCTTCATCCTGCAAGGCAGATAAGGTGTAGGAACTATGGGAAAGCACTGCCTTTCTATAGAGGCATTAGGAGGCAGACAAGATAACCTAGTGACCCAAACCATCTAAAATAGTGCTGAACACCTCTGTTTAGGCTTCAGAGTTGCTTCTGAGTTGTCCTAAGGATTTTTTGAATGAAGAGGTGAACTCTTTTGTTTGTCTTCTTTGATAAAGTTTGGATTTGCTGAGCCATGCTGTGCCTCCACTGAGCCTTCATTAAGCTATTAAGTCACCTTCTTGTGTCTGGAAGCTATTTACTGCTTGTTTCCATCTCTCAGAAATTGCTTTGAAGTGTTCTGCTTAAGCTTTTACATATTGAGTCTTTCCTACATGTTTCAATTGAACTTAAAACATCAAGCACAGAAGGCAGACGTTTTCTAAATCATCCAGCTTGTTTAGTTAGTTCTCTATTGAATTTTCCATGAAGGTGATCCCACAGGCCAAGTTGTTCAGGTTTCTCTCCTTGTCCTGTCATTTCCTGTCTCTTCAGACAGATTAACTTCTATTTTTCTTTTAAGATGTATAATTTCTTTACAAGAAGCACTTAGGAAGAAGTGAATTGTTTTTACCTCTTCCTTTCTTTTCTCTTTTTCTTGAATTTTTTTTTCACTTCAATGGTTTTCTTCTTGCTTCAGATTTCTACTTTTCTCTTTCCTTTTTCAGATCCTTTGTACCTTTGTTATCAGTTTCATGTCATGTTTTTTTTTTTCCCTCCTGTCTATATGACAGAGTAAGACAAATTGTCAGAAATCTAGTTTATGTTTGTCCATAAAGCCCAAATCATCCCGTCCTTCTCAGATGTCTGGCAGAGTTTCAGTCACAGCAGAGGTCAGGTTTGCTTTTCAGGTTTGCTATAGCTTGCCTCTGTAATATGGTGGGCTATTGAATTTTCCCTGGTCCTGCTCCCATTGTTCTGCTCACCATAAAGACCCACTCTGGTTCCCAGCTTTAATACTGTTTAAGACAAAGGTTGCACTGTTGCAAATGCATCCGAATATCTGGGCATTCCTTCAGAAATTTCATTCTGTGTGATGAATGGAATGTGAAGTGTCATATGTGATGTTTTATAAGATGTAAAGCAGTTATGAAATTTAGGGTTTCTTTGATATAAGGCACAAGGAACCAAAATAAGGTAAGGTAGGCATTTGTACATGTGTCCTTTCCCAACTTTTGACTGCTTGACTTTGAAGAATTGTCATCTGTTTAATGTAGGGGTTTGTGTATATTCTATATGTTTCACAATGCTGCTGTCTTGGCAGAGAAAATTTTATTCATCTCTGCAACCCTCACCTGGAGAAAATGAAAGAAGACATCCTGTACCATTTTGCTCTTGGGACTGGTACCCATGATTTTCCAACATTGTTTGGGGATGTGAAGGTAAGATGCTTTATTCAGCAAGCCTGAGCTTTTCTGCAGAAGGTGAAAATGTAGCTGTCTTCAGAATAAGAGTAAATGTGTCAGCCTACCAGTGATTGAGGAGTACATGCTAAAGGGGGAACAGTTTGTGGGCTCTTGTCACTTTTGGTATCCAACAGAGCTGGTGATAATTGTTTTTGTCTGTCTCTTTTCATCCAGTAAAAAGGCAAATGCCATAGGCTCTATTCAGATGCAATTTCTGTTTGTTGGGTCTTCATGTCTTTTTTTAGGCAGCATGAAGGCATTTGAGTGGTGTATAGACAGCTGAGGCTTTTCCCCATCGTTCTTCTTCATGGCATTTTAGAGTGATTATGAGAAGCCCCGGGGCTAAGTCCGTGCTAGCCGAGGGCGTTTGCATGCTGGCGTTGTTTGCACGATCTCTGACACCCGGAATCACGCAGTTGCTTTTGTTTTGCCGCGCTCTGCCAGTTTGTGTGCGTTGGAGGAAGCCCTTCCCGGATGAAAGCTTTCATTGCCTACATAGCAGAGGAGCTGGGGCTGGGGAGCCCCGGGTGTGACCACCCCAACATCTGCGCGGGCACCGACCGCTACGCCATGTACAAAGTGGGGCCCGTCCTGTCCGTCAGTGTAAGTACTTCCCCCCCCCGACACTGACACTGTTCAGTTTTGATGCTGCCCAAAGAAAATTTCAATGCATGTTTCTTTTAAATACACCACAGTCTGAATCAGGCTGCTCCAAATACAGCAGAATTAAGGATTCCTTTTTAGCCCTTTTTTTAAGAGGAAAAATCTCCGATACCTTTGCTCCTTCTTGCATCCTTTTTCCTCAGGGCACCACTGATGAGTTGCAGGAATGGCCTTATAGATTTTTTTGAGCAGTTGCCTCATCCCTGTTCTGTACCCTGAAAAATGGGGGAAAAAGTCACTTGGGGTATTATGTGGGGTATTGGAAAAAATGCCGGTATCACACCCCGAGCTATGTATCTGTCAAATGTGCTTAAGAGTAGCATTCCATGGGACTGGTGCTGCCAACCCATGTATGCATTTTAAAGAAATTTGTAGCTTTAATTTGTAGATGGAATTACATGCTTCAATTGCAATTGCAAAACTGTAGTATTATTTTGCACCCTTTCTTGGGAGCTGTAATTATCACAATATTGTGCAAGCTAATATGGACTTATATTTGCTGAATGCCAAGTCTAAACCACAGTGTCTGTGTTTTGAAAAAAAATTAGCTTAACTATTCACTAGCACTTCAAGTTGGTGAAAAATCAGAGTGGGGTTTTTCTTGTGTTTAGGAAATGATGAAGTGCATTAGTCAGCTATTGGGAAAGGACACTCTTTATACTTTTGAGAATGTAAATGTCCTGTAATGAATGATTTTTAGAAATACTGTATTTCATCCACAGTTCTGCCAAAGCTAGTGGGAGTCTATTTTTAGGCCCTCTCAGTATTTTTCTGAAGGCCCAGAGGTTGGGGGTTTTCTGTGACTGAGTTAGGTGGCATTTGGGAAAAGAATATCAGGCAGGAGATAATGTCCAGCTGCTTCTTCCATATATATTTAGGGTAGTCTATGTGAATGAGGAATATTAATTTATGTTTCCTTTTCAGCATGGTATGGGCATTCCTTCTATTTCAATCATGTTGCACGAGCTGATCAAACTGTTGTATCATGCCAAGTGTTCTGACATAACCATCATTCGCATCGGCACCTCTGGTGGAATAGGTATTTCCCCTCTTGATTTTCTTTCTCTCTGTAAACCAAAGTATCCTTGCAGGTGACTAAAGCATCTCTCTGCATGTAAGATATGTCAGAACAGTTTTCCACAGGAGAGGCATAATTTTTCTTCTGTAATTTTGAAAATAAAGGCAAAATCTGCTTTTGCGTAGGGAAAATCCACTTAAAGATCTGGCAATGTGAGAAGAAGGACATTCCTGTCCTGTATGGAAAATACAAGAAAGAAGTGAAAAAAGAAAAATTTCATTCTTTCAGAAATTATTTGTAATAATAATCTGAAGCAGCTAGGCATGGACAAAAATTCTCTTAGTGGATTTAGAAAGAAAATTGCCACCTTTAAAAGAAGCAGGGTTGGGTCAAGATGTGTGTTTTATGTGTCTGGAAACCACTTGTTGACTGCCTTGTGAAGATATATCTATTTCCTTTTGCTGCAGGTCTGGAGCCAGGCTCAGTGGTTATAACTAGGCAGTCTGTAGATGCCACCTTCAAACCCCAGCTGGAGCAGGTAGTTCTGGGAAAGACAGTAATTCGCAGCACTAACCTGGATGAACAGCTGGCTAAGGAGCTGATGCAGTGCAGTGAAGAAATTGGTCAGTTCAATACAGTCATTGGAAACACCATGTGCACTTTGGATTTCTATGAAGGTAAGGCTGGTGGTAGACTAACAGAAGAGTATTGGTAAGCAGCAAGAGATAAATATTGAATAATATATTAATCCTGAGCTTCCAGTTCACTAACTGAATGCATTCATTACTCTGGCTTGTCTCACAAATCTCAACCTGTTTTTCATCTATGTAAAATCAAGCTTTGTTTGCTGTATCAAACTTTTAATTTTGTGGAGATTTCTCTCCAGCTTTGATAGATCCTCTGAAGTGCATACATTCTACCATACACTTCTCATGTACCTGTCAGATATATTTGTCATAAAATTTCTTGGATTTATTGAAGCATCCTAGGGGCTTAGAGGAGTGGGAGTTATTTGTGACTTGTACAGGATTGGTTTTCTTTTCACTGGTTAAGTACTATTAAGTAATATTTCCTGAAAAGTGTTGGAACTTGTTTCAGTTTGAGCAAAGCAGTGATCAGACAACCAAAGATAATATTTTCTTGAGTTGTATCAGTGCTGCTATGTAGGAGATGCAAACCTGCAAGGCCTATTTTGGATAAACATATTCATAAATAAACATATTCAGGTGCTTTTCTGATCTCCCAAATCTAGATGTTCATTCAGAAACACCTTTCAAACCTTGTGGGAACAGTCTGTAAGTGGCACCTGATCCCACTTTCTCTCTCTGTTGCTGAGTAGGTGATAAATTATCTTCATTGTAGTGCTCCAGCTTGGGCAGAAGCTCACTCAGTCAGCTCATGCTTCTCAGGCACCAGCCACAGGTGCAAGCAACACTAAAAAACAGTGTCAGAGATGTTTTCAACTCATACAGCAAAAGCTGAGAACAGGATTGAGGACATTAAGGAGTATGTCTCCCAAACCCAAGGAGATACTGAGTAAAATACAGTGTAATTCAACTATGCTGTACTTAATTTGCTGCTGTCTTGTCTGTAGGTGAAATTCTTGAATAATTTGAGTAAAAATTTTCTCAAAATTTACAATAATATTAGCTAGTTAGCTTAAGAGACTCTAAATCACCTACCCTGGAAAGTCTGTAAGTAATAAAATGTTCATCCTTTTAAGGTAGGAACAGGATAGCATTTTTAAGCCTGTTGTTTTTTTTAAACAGTGATTGAACATATTAAAAATGTTTAATTCCTTAAAATTTCTTGTGGAATTTTGCTACTTGTACATATGGGAGTGCACCATGTACATTTTTCTGTTTATGAATTTGAGAATTGAAGTTGAAGAAGACTTAATTAAATTACCATGATTCACATTATAAAGAATGCAAATAATATGTATGCATTCTAGCAGTAGCTAAGAATCACTTTATCCTATTTGTTATGCACAGAAATAAAGAGTAGCAGTAAAAGCTGAACAGTCTGTGGAGGAAACTGTAATAACTGGGTGTTTTCAAAACTGAATTGGCTCAGAGTGACATGATCAGTCTGAAATTACTTTCTAGGACAGGGCAGGTTGGATGGTGCAATCTGCTTATATGATGAAGAAGAAAAACTGCAATACTTGAAGAATGCTTATGAGTCTGGTGTCAGAAACATCGAGATGGAGTCTTCTGTATTTGCTGCAATGTGTAATCTCAGCGGTGTCAAAGGTAAACTAACTTAGTCACTTCATCCAGGCTGTAGGAAAATTTCTGTATTGCAGGGGGTTTGTGGCTAAAAACTGCAAAGGAATGTTAACATACCTTTTGCACATATACATATATAAAAAAGGTATTTGTGTCAGTTGTGTCACAACTTATCATAGTTCCTCATGCAGTTTCTACACAGTTTACTTCTGTCATTTGCTATTCCAGCCCATGGCAACCATGTAAATCATTAAAATACCTATTTGCCCTATAGCATTAATTTGTTTTCTCCAGTTAGCTTTTGAAGTTTACAGAAAACAACTGCTTAGTTTGAGCAATCAGGTGATTCTCAGATCTCTGTATATGTAACTATACTTTCATATCAAATAGAATGTATAATTATTTTCTGTAAAGTTAAGACTATGATTCTTAAAAAGTTGAGGATTTTTAGTAGCATCATGAATAAACCACTCCAAATCATAAAATGAATTAATTTTTTAATGCATGCTAAGTAAAAAGGGGCAATTACAAAAAATGCAATACACTGTCCTTCTTCTTACCATATTAACTGTCTTCTCTCACTTTACTTATCAAGGAATGTAATGATTTAAGACACATATGTTTCTCAAACTCCTTTAAGCTTGAGGAGGTCAAAATGATGAAATATAAACCAAAAGGCCAATGGTTATATCAAACACACTCAGTTCTTACAGTCTTGAAAGGGATTAAAAGCCAGTCCTATCCCTGAGCAATTCAGGAGGCCTTTTGCTGTCTCTGCTTTGTAGGTCTGTAATGTGTATTTACTGTTTGTGCTCTGCAAATTGCCACTGGCAGAAACCCCAGACACAGCAGAGTTATAGGGCTGAGTGATAGACCTGAGCATGGATGAAAGGAGGGGTTTTTCCTTTGGGGCTCTGATTACTGAAAGGCAGCAGATGAACCTGGGATGATCCTTGGGGTCCTCATGTGCTTGCTGTGTTCCTTGCCCATGACTGTGGAGGCAGCTTATCTGCTGCTTCCTGCAGCACAGGCACTCAGGGGAGGGCTGTACCTGGCTCTGCTAGAACAGTGTCAGGTCACTTCCTACCAGTCATGTCCTGGTTCCTTGTGAAATATATTTCCTATCAAGGAAAACAGAAGAATTGTGTTATAACAAGAGGTGTCCACAGCTGCCTGAGAGCCCTGGCTTTATCAGTGCAGCAAGCAGTTCCCTTAAAACTGTTTCTACCTTCATCCACAGCATCCTAGCATCTCATGGTATTGCACACTCTTTTCTGGGCTTTCTTTTCCTTTTTTTTTTGTATTTCTGTTCTTTTAGTGGCTTGTTCAAATGTTGATGCTGTTGGACTGGAGAATGCAGGAGTGCCATTCCTAACTAATGCTGTCTTTAATTTCTAGCTGCTGTAGTGTGTGTCACTCTTCTGAATCGGCTCGAAGGGGACCAAATCACCAGCTCACATGATGTCCTTGTGGAGTACCAGCAGAGGCCACAGAAATTAGTGGGATATTTCATTAAGAAAAGTCTTGGGAAAGTATGAAATGCCCATCTTGTATTTTAGAGAAGGAGAAGGCCTTTGTACATATCCAGTCACTGTTATGACTTCTGTGTATTGCAGGTCTTTTACCTCAGAATTACTTACAGCATTCCGTGTGTCAGTGGAAATTAATAATTTATGTCACTGTTCTTTGGGAACTGAATGTGCTGAATGGACTTCAGTTAAGTTCTGTTTAGTTATGCATTGCTGGATATAAAACTCACTTTTCTGTGAATTGAAAAGTGGATCTGTTGTGAAGGACAAGCCTGTGATGATACATGAAAATGCTTTATCTATGCCTGTTGTAAAAGAAAAGCTAGAGAGAAAATCAAACTTTATTGCCAAGTACATGCATACCAGCAAATTAACTTAAAAATTTGAATAATTTTCTTGTTGTTATAAAAAAATTATGTAAGTTATAATAATCTTTGTTGCTTCACTTGTAAAGGAAACTTAAAGTGAATGCAGGTTGTTTTTTTTGCAGACTTTGACAAATAAACAATACTATTTTCATATATTAAAATTTCATGAAATTGTGAAGTGTGGGACTGAAATTTCTAAGCATTAAGGACTTGACACTGAGCTGTTGAATATCTGTACTGCCAAGATACTGATCCAGCAATATTTTATCTAAAGTGTTGAATCAATACCCAGGAAGTATTTATGCATTAAGTAGTTTTGCATAGAAGTACTAGCAATCTTTTGCTGAAGCAAGACTCCTGCTTATGAAGAGGAACTGAAGGCATTCTGGAGATGCACATGTTCACATGCCTATATTACAGCAGCCTTTTTTCCCCATGCTTTGAATTTGTTTCTTTTTTTTTTTTTTTTTTTTTTTTTTTTTTTTTTTTTTTTTTTTTTTTTTTTTTTTTTTTTTTTTTTTAATTGGAAAACATTTTCAGGATGTAACACTCACTGTTGCAAGGGTTCCCAGTTCTTCTGAAGTACTGGAGTATACCTCTTAGTGGCACATGACATCAAAACCCCTTCTGCAAGTCCAGTTTTTTCCACTAACATTGGCCTAAATTGTTTTTGCTTTTTTTTTTTTTTTTTTTTTTAATCATACTCCTTTCTTCTTTGCTACTGTGGTTTGAATGTAAATATGTGGTCAGTTAAAGAAAATGTGTTTATCCGTTTTTCTTTTTTTTTATTCTTTTTTATTTTCCTTCTCTCTACTGCAGTGGGGGAGGGTCCAGTCCTAGCAGGGGTCACAGGTCAAAAACTCTGAATAAGTTCTCACAGGACTGCTGTGGCTGACCCAGCAAAATGAGATTTTCTTTGCAGGGCTTGTAGCCTGCAATGCTGTTAGCAACCACAAGCATTAGAACTGTAAGAGAGTGATGTTAGTAGTAGGCACAGTCAGCAAGTGACAGAGACTGGAAGCAATGTGATGAAAACATTAAAAAAGGAAGGGTGACTCATGAACAGAAAACTGACAATGAGGATCAGCCTCCTTAAATTTGATGATTTTTTCAGCTGGAAAACATATTAGTAACTTTTAGAAAGTTGTGATCTAGCCTGCTTTTAACCCACATTTTCTCATTTATGCTCAGGATATACAGTGAAGGTAAATTTTCAGAGAAAATTTTTTTCCCCATAAGCTTAAGGGAATGAGAGAGGTGGGAGTGGCTCCACATTTTGTTTGAACTGTTTTTCCTTTATTAAAAAAAAAAAAAAAAAATCTGTGTTTAACTATGTCTGGTGTTTGCCTAGGCTTTGCGTGAAGTCTGTGAGGTCCTTTGGGAAACATGCAAGAAAGCATATATTTTCTTTTCAAGGTCCTGTTCTTAAAACAGTAACAAGGAGATAAAAATGAGATCAGTTAGTTCTGCACTCTGTGATGAAGTCTTATACCAAACCAGTATGGGTTTGGAGGAGACAGTTTGCTGTTGTATAAGAAATACTTAATAAGAAGTACCTAAAAAGGAGAAAAAATGTTTTACCTAGAAAACAAACACCTAATGTAACTCTTTGAAGCTCTGGGGAAGCATTTTACTACAGTTGTCCTGGAGGTAGAATCTAAAATGATGTGATTTGTCTTTTTAAAGGAATGACAGAATGGATCTGGAAACTTGTTGAGAAGAATTTCTCCAATTATTTTAACAGTGTGTGCTGTCAAATGAAACCGAAAAGCTTTTGTATTTACAGTCAAATAATGAAGGCACTTCTATTCTGAGAATTAATATGAAAGCTCTTATGTGCTAGATGCTAAAATATAAATGGTTTTGTGGCCTGGCCAAGCTGGAGCTAAGGGTGAGGCAGCTATTCCATTAAATAACAGCCAAGACCCTGGCAGGACCCTCTGAAAGATGAGCCATTCACCTTCTGTCTGTCTGTCCTTCCTCCTTCCCACTCTTCCTTAGGTCATTGTACATTTCTTCCTGCTAGCAGATTTACTTCTGTGCTTCCCACCAGATGGAGTGAAGGGGCATATGAAAGCTTAAAATTAGAAGCCAAAGGATTCCTGTTTCTGCTGTTCCCCATCCTCTGATGCTGTGTTCCTGGTGCAAGAGGCCACTCTACAGACACATCTGCAATAGAATACCTTCCTAACTTCAGAGGAAACTTTTCAGAGTGTCACCCTGATAAGAGCAATTGTGTTTTCCCTTCTGACTACAAGTGGACAGAGAGATAAAGAAATGAGTCGCTTGTGTGCATCCGGCTGAGAAGTTGTCTTCCTCTAGGTTTTATGGAGCCTTATACAATATTTACAGGCTTTTTATGCAAGACAACTGTTCAGTTTTTGCCATTCTCATTCTGGCTGTAGAACATGAATCAGGATTCAGAGTGGTGATATTTTAATAAATATATATGGTGTCACATATATGTTCAATATTACATAATTCAATGTCACCTAGCAGATTTGCAAATCCTGTAAACTCCAGAAACCAATTTCAAATCAAGGGCCTGCTGTGGTTCTCTGTACCACCCTGAACCTAGCAAAATACTATACAATCCATATAATCCAGGGATCAGAAGGGATAAAATCAAAGAAGGAAGGCAGAAGGTATGAACAGAGTGCAAGCAGAGAGGGAGAGAAAAGTGGTTCCTACCAATGGTTTGTTCTATGATTCATGGTGTTCTGGCCTACTCCTACCATTTTGTAAAGAAATGGTTGAGGTCATGATGAAGAAAAGGCATAATGCAATGATTTTACATTTACAGGAAACTGAAAAAGACCAGTAACTCAGATAGTGACTTGAAGGAGTGGATTTTTATTTTTTGGCATCTTGATATATTTCAGAGAAGGATTTTCTTTAATGAAAGAGAAATCCTGAAAAGGAACATTTTGGAATTACTTATGTCCAGAAGTGGTTAGGCACAAATGTTTTTAAAATGTCCTTTAATAAACACATGAAATAATTTGATAATTTCAGTATTTCTTGAAAATATATACCTGTAATAAGCAACATGTGTCTTTAACATTCTTCTTTGTAAAGGATTTTTCAGTGCATTGCGCAACAGACCTGGATTTATTTCAAGTTGGGATCTCAATATATACTCCTAAATAAAATGTTTATATGGTTGAATAAGGGATGTTCTTAATTTCCATTGACCAGACAGATAAAAGAAAAGCAAAGCAGCAAATGGGCTTTGGTGATTGAATCTGCATGCTAAAACTGAAGTATAGGCACAGTATTGTGATTTGATGACAGTGTTATGGTTTGCTAGAAGATGCTGAGGTTTGTTTTCCCTGAAAGTTTCTCAGTCTTTGAGAGACTAAAAGTAATATTTTATCTTTCTAAAAAATTAACATTTAATATTCCTAAAATAATTACTATTTAATATTATACTCCAGAGTATGGATTAAATTACAAGCCCAGAAAGTCTTCTGCTGAAGAGAAAGGAGGTCACTGAACACAACACTATTAAATCTGAAACTCTGTGGTACACTAATAGAAGAAAGAATAATGCTGACAGGTACAGTGCTTTTGCTTGGGCTACAAACAAAGTGAGGCAGCAGCAAAAGACAGACAAGAGCTGGTTTTACATGACACATGAGCCTGATTCCAGACTCTTCTTGCTGGCGCTGAGCTTGTAGAGGTGAGAAAATATCCAATTTCCTTTTACTCTGCCATTTTACCAGAGTAAACTTCCTAGAGCTCCCCAGAAGCTCAAACAAACTTCCACCTCCTCGGCAGATTGAGTCTGTTTTGTTGGTTTAACACATAGCTGCATTTCAATCAGCCCCATTATTTGACCTTGCCCACAACTAACATTTTCATCTGGCCCTAACTTTGCACACACGAAGCGTCTCCCAGGAAAGATGCTACTGATTGATGTCATCCTGCAGGCACTTTGTCTGAGCACAGGTCTGGCCCACGTAAATATTTACAGGTAGTACTCCTATTAATGTTAAAAGGAAAGCCCTGTGATCATTAAATAAACCTCGTGAAAGAAGTGGTGGGTGGTGATAGGAAAATAGGTTAGTTTGCCAGATTCCCAGCCATATTCTCACATGATTTGACTGCATTCCTGTCTATACCAAACAGTATTGTTGGCTCCAGGCTTTAACCTGTTTAACATATAAAATTATGATTCTTTGAAAGTGCTTGCCAGCCTACTCTAATTACATTGTATTAAAACTCTGTGTTGATGGTATGATATTATAAAAGCAGCCAAGTTTTAAAAACAGAGCTGGATGCTGGCAGAAGGTTTTCTGCCTTTTCAGCCCCAGTGATTTTGGATAACTTGTATATCATAAAAGTAAAGTTTTAAGTTAAAACTAAGGCAAAGCCTGCTAAAGTTAAGCAGAAGCAAAAAAGGGCAGATCTCTTTGTCTTGTCCTTACTCAAAGACCCAATTCTGAGCCTGTTTTTTTTTTCCATTTCAGAGGGAGTGAGTGGAGCACATGATGAAATCCATGGCTTTCTAATTTGCCCTGCAATACTCAAGATGTTGCTGTTGACTACCACTTGGACAAGGAGCCCTGAAAGCATTTAGTTAATATAGTTATTACCAGTTGTTTGTAGTGAAATAATTATATAGTTAATATAGATATTTAAGGTTGGTACTTGCACAGGGTACTGCTTGATGCTCTCCTGATGAAATCTAGGGATTCAAAAGAGCTTCCAGAGTGGCAGCAATATAGCTGATACAACTTTCCAAAAATATTCATTATTCCTTTGATTTTCCTGGTTCTGTGCTTTTTTTTCATATTATTATATCTTTTGTTCCAAAGGTTTGACTTGGGGTTGGGGAGTGATGGTTTGATTTAATAATTCTCGTATTTTTATGACATTCAAAATAATACAATCAAGCTCATATAATCTGTATCTTCTGAATTACTTTTAGAAGTAATTTCCCAGAATGTCATTGCAGTGATTGTTCTTGGTGGAATGTTCAAGGGATATCTTTTACTTTCCTAAATTTCATTCTAGATAAACCAGGTCTGCTACTGGAGGACACCAAACTACACAAGAATGAATTTCTGTAGGAAGTGAGAGACTTCTCTAATGAAGTAAGAGACAGATGAAGTCAACATAACTTGATGGTGAAAGGTGTTTGTGTATTGCCTGTCTTATATAATAAAATGGGGAGTCAGTAGTTCATTAGTATTGGGCACTAATTGCATACAAAATAGTTGGTTCCTGTTACCATGAAGCTAGAATGCCACATTAATGAGAATGTAATTATATAGAGCATAATAAATTAACATATCACAGTTGGATGAGCAGAGATTTTGTGGAATGATTTGTTCCAAATGATTTGGTGAATGGTTCCTCTGAGCTGCTTTAGCTCACACACAGACAGGAACTGTCTTCCATATCAGTTACTTTGATAAGTAACTGCTTGTAATTAATTATGCTGAGTAATTTATAATTTCCTGCAAATCACATTCTATAGATTCTGCTTCCTGGCTTTCCAGAATGGCTGTGCCATCCCACACATGCCAACAATTAATGTACTTCAGTTTCTGAAAAATATTTGTTTAAAAATGCACACTTCTGCTGTGCACAGAGTCTGCATCACTGCTATCTCAGAATGTCACCTTTGATCCTAGAAAGGAAAATGACTGCCCATACTCTGAAACAGCAGGGATTTTAGCACTGCTTGACTAAAAGCAGAAGTGCCATCCAAGTGTGAAGTGGAGCTCCTTGGTAAGGTATTATTTATTCCTGACTCAAAGGTATGTGTGTGCTGAGCATCATTGAGGTAAACATTAAACTATTTAGTTTTTTAGTATGTCCTGAGGACTTTCACATTTCTATTCTAAGTAAATGATTACTGCATTAATCTTTTGGTCTCACATAAAAGGAAATCCCACCATATTTGAGAAATGAATGTGTTTATCTAGTTGTGTTCAACCATGACTTCATCTGTGAGTTCTGCTCTTTGGGAGGTATTTTGACCAGTGTGTAAAACTGACCAATTCATGAGACCTACTTACTCTGTTTTTTTCTCCATTGCTGGAACATGAAAAAGGTAAAAAATAAAAAAGAAATTGGCACCATTTGAAATACAGCCATTTTAACAGACTAATCATTCTGTTTCCCAGGTAGTGAAATAACTAATTTTACAATGTGCTCTGAAGGGCCAAAACTGCTGCTGGGTGACCCAAATCCAAAGCCTGGGATAGGGAAGCTAAGGCACTCAACACTAGTTCATCCTCATCCCATAGAAACTGGCACAACTAATTAAACCTGCAGGTGTGCAGATGTTCATTGCAGAAGTAGCAGATTTATGAACTTTTTAAATTGCTGCCTTGGCTTAAATCTAATGGAAGTTGGATTCCTCTTTGATAACTTCTGTATCCAAAAAGTTTTTATATTTTGGGGGATTTTATTCTTAATGGGGAAAAATTGCTGTGAATGTTAGAATGTGTCTTTCATTCAATAGGAAGACATTTTTAGAAAGTGCAACGATGCAATTTACTCAGCAATAATAAGAAATAAAGAGTATTTGTTCAGACATCATGCTGTCCTATGTGTGTGTGTGTGAATTATGCCTCAGATTCTAGGTGGTTTGAATTACCCTGTATAATGGCTGTATTATGTGTCTCTGTGGCCATAGAGAGAGCTTTTGAGGATCAGATTCTTGGGCAATTCTTTTGTGTAGAACAAAAAAACAGAAAGCTTACTCCTCTGCTCACAGTGTCATTCCTGGTGGGTAGGGTGGTCATCCTCTGCACCACCAGATTCCTGCTGAATCTCCCACTGGCTCTGCTACCACAGGTCTGCATGTGCTCCCCTTCTGCAGAAGGAATTGCTCTCCCACCTCCTTGCTGAAGGAGATGCTGCTGTAAGACTGACCTTAATCCCAGGCAGTATGTAACAATTAATTAAGGGTTTTTTATTGTTGGAATATTCCCCTCTATGTAGGTAAAGGTGAATGAAATGTCAAATATACACCCTCAACAAGAGAAAATTCAACAGCCATATGTAGGGACCACTACAGTCCTAGATATGTATTTATAAGGATAACCTAGAAGCATACTGACACTTTTAGGGCTATGTGGTGAAACAGTGTTATTTTCCTATTTATTTTCCTACTATTATTTTTCTTTTTTCCAAAAATATACACATCTGCTAACAGACAGAAACACTAAAGTGACAAAAAGTCACAAAATTTTGGAAAATACAAATGTGTGTTACATATTCTGCCCCCCCTCCCGCCCCCCTCAATTTTTTTGCATTCATTTTTGTTCCAGAAAAGTAGAAACAAGTGCAGAATGCATGCTGTGGAGGAAAGCAGCCTGAAGGCATTTCTATAAACCCATCCCCTTACTGTTCATTGCACTGAGAAGAAAAACAGAAAGATGAGATTCCTCAACGAAAGCCAAACGAGAGGCAGAAACACAATCTCATCTTTTCTCAGGAAGCAGGCAAATCTCTTGCACTATTCACCAGTGCTGGAATCCATCAGCTTCTGAATAATACTGGACTGCTTGGTGAGATGACTCTGAGTTAGGAAGTCCCTAAGAAGCCACTCTGCAAGTGGGTGAAGGCAAGAAAGAAGACATGGGGCACGCTGTACACCAGTTCAAGGCTCTCTTCTGGAAAAATTGGCTCTGCCGTGTGAGGCAACCGGTGAGTGCCTGCAAATGATTAGAAAGGAATATTTAAAAATTCTTAGTGTCTGTTGGAAGGAGTGAGTCTATTGATTTTCTCTTTTCACTGCAGATTGTTAAGGACAGGCTGTCTGCAAGTGGTTCTTGTTTTGCCTTTTGTCACCTAATTGTTGAAAACACAAGTAGAGAACAACATGCTGTTTTAGTTCTAAAATGGCTGAATACAGCAATGCTCCCCAATTTGCAAATGAGACAAATCTCATAAAAGTTTTGAAGACCCACTGCTTATCTTTTAATTAATATTAGATACTAGTGATGCTGGTAAGCAGTGGCAAGGGAGAAAACCAATTTTGTTCATATAACAGGTGCTTATAGGTAATATATAAGAAAGCTTGCATGATTGTGATCAAAGTCTGGATAGAGGGAATGTGTTGTGTATCATAATTGTATAAACTTCTGAATTTCCTTTCTTATCTGCTCTCCAAAGCCTAATTTAATCTTTTAAATTCCAATATGCAAATTAATGTGGCAGCTACTTCAACAGAAGTAAAAATCAAAATGATGAAAATTAGATATGAGATGTCTTTCACCTTTGCTATGATTGAAATTATTTTCTAGGATAGAAGGAAGTAAATTTTCTCAAGAAGAGAACATTTTTGTGGGGAAATAAAGGTCACTTCAGTTAATAGTTTCACACTGATTTCACTTGTCTGTAATGATCTGGGGATTTGCAGTGAAGCAAAAAAAATGTTGGCTGCTTTGGATAGGATTATTTCAATTAAATAAACATACAACTTTCAGTTTCAGAAATATTTAGCCTCAATAAAATTGTGATTTAGAAAGGAATTTCATCCTCAAATTAATGAAAGTGATGTTTTATGATATAAAATATAGTTTTGGGGGAAGAATGCTGTAGGTCATATTCTTCACCATGCCTGAACAGTTCTGTGTGTTCAGTTGGTGTGCATCAAGTGTATCTCCTGTTTTCCTGCATGTGGATCTATTTCTCCTCTTGTTTTGTGTACTGTTCCCTCATATATCTTTGAAGGAAAAAATGTCTTAATTCATGGAAGTTTTGTCTAATTGGTAATTTCCTGAATAGAGAACTCACTGAGATGCAGACTTCTCCAAGCCAGGAATTACAAGGGTGATCCAAAGCAAACTTTGTTCTGTCTGTTGAGAGGCAGAAGCTGCCCTGAGGAACTTGCAAAACCTCCTTGTGTGCTGCTGGGCTGTGAAGGTGCTCCACCTGCAGTTCCTGGAGGAGAAATCCAGGTGGATTGTGCACCTATGCAGAGGTGGTCAGACCCTTGTGAATCAGAAGAATGATCTGATGTGCTTCAGCTCTGTCCCACATCATGTAGCTCTGGGTGGCACTGTAATGTCCTGCACCCTGCACCCTGGGAGCAGCCAGCCCTTGCTGATCCCTAAAAGATTGAAAGAACCATCCTCACTTTTATTAAGTTGGCTCCTGTATTATTTTGAGTGTGATCACCTTAGATAAATGGCAATTTCCCTGAATTTCAGGAAAGCTTTTGTTGCTTGTCTCATGTTCAGCACAGATGTCCTTCTCCACAGGGAAGACTCTGTCACTGGATTTTGTTCTTAAGCATTATGTTATGGTTCTTAGGCAGTTCTCTGACATGCCTAAGTTTAGGAATCACTTATGTGATGGGATTTGGTTCAACTCTGACAGTTTAGAAATAAAACCCCCAGCATGCTCCAGAGAAGCTAAGAGCCTCTAATGAGAGATCTTCAGTGTGGCTGTCATTTCTACTGTGTTTCTGTTACTGAGTCCCCTCCTCACTTTCCTAATGCTGTTATCAGTGAATCGAGAAATCATTTGAAACTTGTCTCAATGACAGTTGTAGAGAGGATATGTAATGTTTTTATTTTAAATTAAAAGACATATGAATTTTAATGATTTTTTTTTCTCAAACCCTGTGTTCTATGGACTGATGTTCTGATTTTCTTTTCCAGGTCCTCTCTCTCACCGAAATACTGTGGCCATGTGTACTTTTCTTGATTCTAGCTGCTGTCCGCTTCCAGGAGCCCCCAAAATACAAGGAAAATTGTATGTTTTGTTTCACTTGTGTTTATTTTGGTTGCCTCTACTTGTAGAAGTATTTAGTAAACACTAAGGACATCCTAGAAGGAGGGACTTAAATGTAATGGAGTCAATGGAAAGAGTCTTACAGTGGGATTCAGTCTTGTCCAGCTACTGATCTGGGGAAGCTGTGTTTATGTGGGCAGGAGATACAAAGTTTTAAGATCTGACTGGTAAAACAAGTTTTAAACATCAGTTTTGGATTAAGGGAGATTACTTGGGTTTTAGTTGTATTTATTGCTTTCTATTGATTAATAGAGTTTAAATGACTGCCTCAGAGGTGGATATTTACAAGTAGACAAGATGAACTTTACCCTAATCTACTTCCTTGTTAAATTCTTCTATTTCCTTTAACATTTCCAAACTTATTATGATTTCCTCACCTTATAAAGCTAATTTGGCATTTATCTTGTCAAAATATACCTTCATTTAGAAAAGAATTATTTATGATGATATAATCTATTCAGTTGATTATTCTGTTATTCACCAATGCCAGTAAAATGGAGATAAACCAGCTTTAGCTACATTAAAAATCAGCTTGGTAAAACAGTTCTAGATCTGTAGAGTGAAATATCCAGAGTGAATCTAGCCTGCACTATATACATTTACTTTATGGAGAGATATGGATAATTCCAGAGATATGGAAAAGTGCTGTTTAGGCAGTCATGATTGATGCATGTTCAGACATAGCTGAATACCAGTTCATTCAATTTTTGAAAGCCTGTGCACTTTGTGCAGAAGTTCTATATTCACATCCAGGTTACATGATTTTGGGCAGAGAGGCTAGCAGCCACATGGTACTGCAATATTGTTACTACCAGGAAAATCAGCTTTCCAAAGATTGCTCTCAAGCCTCACATGTAGCTTGTTGTCACAATCTGACACAGAGGTTACTCATTTTCTGTGATGACTGAGTTATTCTTAAACGAGACGCCTGACATTGATACAACTTCATTGCTCATAGGTGGTGAAGGATAAGGGGGCACAATGTGATGGCACAGTTTGCAAATGCAATATTCCTGGTGTTACTTCTGCTTGGTTTCAGGTTACTTGGAAGCTCGTGATTTGCCCAGCCGGGGTCTCTACCCTTTCATGAGAACCCTTTTCTGTAATGTTGGCTCCAGGTGCAGGAACACCAGCTACACAGCACGGAGGCACGGCCGCCTGGGGTGAGTTATGGGAACCTGGCAACACCCCAGGGCATCTTCTCCTACAGCAAAGGCTCTCACTGCCTTGTAGACAGGGTAAACAGGAACGTTGTTATCCTGAAAGTTTCCTTCAGCGTGCTCATGATTGTAAGAGATGTAAGGCCTTTGTCATACCTCTTGCTAATTTTTGTTTGCATTCCTCGGGCATTTCATGCTGGTTTTGGATACTGAACACTCTCTGGGTAAAATTGTAGAGGTACCTTGTCTCATTCTTTCCATTTTGTTGCTACCATGTGAGAGCATACTTTTATCCTTTACTGCAGAGTCTTTTATTGCATGAGAATGAAGCTGAGTGCCAAAATTTTATGTGGATTTAAACTTCAAATAGATTGGGAACAGACAAGGTGGAGAAGTGAACCCAGAAAAGCAAAACAAGAATAACTTTCATGTAAGACCCACAAAGAGCCAAAAAGGAATAGCAGAAGTTCTGTATTAAAAAAAAAGAATTTGGAAGAAATTACCAATAAGAAGTCCTTGTCACAGGATCCAAGAATGCAAAAAGAAAAAAAGATGCATTTGAATTTGGTTTGTTTTTTTTAAAATGAAGTAATTTCATCTAGCTCCAAAAATGCTTGACGTGCAAAGATATTAATGCAAACTGCCTGAATGTATAGTCATAAACAGCCTTTAAGAAAATATAACAATGTAGTTAAATTAGGGTGAGCTAATCAGAATATATGAGTTTATATCTGTATGTTTAGTCTTGGAAAACTGATAATATCTAGCGAAAGATATTAGAGGGCTGAGCCAGGTGTGTCAGAGCATTAAATATTTAAGGCTTATTATTGCAGAGGTTTATAGGTAGCAATAAATATAGCATACAGCAAGCTGGAAAGCTTCAGTACCATGGTAGGCCATAATACTTATCTATTGGTCTAGATGGTCTGCTCCAGTTACTTGTACATGTAGAGAACTGTTGATTGAACATAAGACCATGCAAAATAAATCTTGTTTATGGACAAACTTTTTCTACATAAAGCAAGACCTTGTTAATAGAATTTGACAATTTAAGCCCCCATTACTCAAGATGTGCTGCTGCACAAGATGCTTGCAGACAAAAATACCAGTATTAAAATTTTCTTCATCCTCTGACTACTAATCCAGTTAAAATTGTTACATGACCACTGAGTTTCTAGTCTTTTCCCTAGGGTTATACTCACCTTTCCATTGCTGCTCTAGGTCATGATGGGCTTGTTATGGCAAGTTATGATCCAGAGTCCTTTACCTGGAGGAATGTGGTGTTGAGGGCTTCTTTTTCACTTGAGGATGCACTTGGGGTCACTTATGTTTGCTTTTATACTTTGCTTGTTTCCATTGGTCAGCATCTCTGGGATGCATTCAAATTTATGTGGTACACCTGAATGTATATGGCATTTTTTACATATGTTAGCTAACTGTTATTATTTCTTGGTACTTAGAAATTGGCTTTGCCCAGCTATAGTTCTGAATTTGAACTGAACATTGGTGACTTGTTTATAGCCATGGGATCCTCATGCCACCCCTCTTATCATCCCAAACACTCCAGTATTATTCTCCAGTACAGTTCATCTTTGTCCCCCCCTCTCAAGGCCTCTTCTATTATACTGGGCCTGTGTTCTTCTGCACTGCTTAGTTAATCATAAATATCTCATTCTGCACTGAATAGTTGCTTGCTAATTCCATCTGTATAAAACTGTGATGGGGTTATATAATGACAAGTGAAAATACAACAAATTTTGCCAGAGTTTTCTGGCCAGGAAAATCAAAAAAGGCAAAGCTAGCCCAAGCCAAAATGAAAACAAAAGTCCAGGCAAATCAAAGGTGGCAAGCCCCTGTGCTGTAGTCTTTCAAGCCTGTAGCCTCTTACTTGCAGTAGCCATTCTATACTACTGGGTTAAAGAGTTACTGTAACTCTAGCCTTTTAAAAAAATATTCCCTAAAAGTATAGTTTTTATTTACATCACTAGCTCAGATGCCTTCTAAATGTGTTAAATCTCTAGAAACTATGAACTATATTTACTGCTCTGCATGATTGTTTACCCTGTTTTGACTGAACTGCCCAAATTATATTCCAGCTCAATAGAAAATCAGGAAAGAATTTCCTGGAGGCAGTCTTAGACCTATTTAATAACTGGGGAAATTATTCAGTGGCTTTCAGTTTTTCTACTGCAAATAAAATACATCCATATGTATACATTAAATAGGATCCATATTTATCCACTAAAAATAGCTTAGGTAAGAAAAAAGGCTGAAGAGGTAGGATGAAGTTCATTCTGGGGTCAGCATGTTCCTCCAGGTCCATCAGTATAAATTAAGTCAACCTCAGGGCTGCTCTGACTTATGCTGGATGCCAACAGCCTTGGGAACGTGGACTGTCAGTTTGATCAGTCAAACAAAACTGAATCCAGTCCCTGCTGACTGGAGAGATGGGGTGGCACAGGAACAGTAATACCCATCATCTTCTCTTTATGGATTTGTATCAAACCATAAGTCTGATAAGGGTACATTTCTATAATGTCAATAATATTGTGTTTATTAAGAGTGAGTCAGAGGCTGCCTAGTTTGCATGGACACTTGACAATTTGTTTTCACAGTGTGTACCACTTTGGTGCTACCTGCTTGAAATGTAGTAGCTGGCTTTGGGAGGAAGTAGTTCTGTGACTACTGTTGGAACCTCCATGGAATCCATAAGCCACTAATAACTATTTGCCAGTGAACAGTCCCCCCATGAGGGTGAAGTTATCCTGCTGCAGGCCATGCCCTCACAGATGTGTCCCTGTCCCTCCAGCTAAGAACCTGTGATATGGTGAGAAGGTGAGCCAGGTGAAGCCTACAGCTGCACTAACTTTGATTTGCAGCAACATCTGCCACTCCCTCTGATGCCTGGGGAAGCACCCAGTTTGCAAGAGCTCTGTGGCTTTGCTCCTTGCTCCTCTTTTCAGCCACTGCAAAAGCTGCTGGCAGCTCCCTGATATGATTTTCTAGCCTGATATACCCAACTGGCATCTCAGAGCAGAGGAGTAAGGAAGTATTCAGGAGCTCCCATGGCAAAGGAATGTTTTCCTGCTCTTTCCAGAATGTTCCACTCCTCGCCTCACCTTAGTGGAGTACAGCATAAAATTGGGACCATGCAAATAAGACAAAAAACCACACAGGTCAGGGTCCTATGGCCTTACACCTACATATTTCCATGCATGTGCATGGATGAATTATTATTTCCCAGTTCTCTGGATTCCCTGGCAAATCTTGCAGAACATGGTGGGATTTGCCCTTGCAGCCTAGACTCTTAGATCTACTTTAGCTAGACTTCTCAATACCTAAAAGAAAATTAAGATATTCTCAGAACCACAAATATCATTAAAGCAAGACTCTAAAATGTTATCTCTAAGCAGATTAGTTTATTTCTCTCTATTTAGCTACGAGTGGTGGCAGCCTGAGCAGCCTCACCCAGCAGGTGTGCTAGAAGCCCAGGTCTGTCTCTGGCACTTCTGCTGGATGCACCACTCACACCCAGGTGGCAGCTCTGTCTCCTTTTGCACCTGACAGCTCTCCTGGGCTCACCCTGCCTTGTCTGCCTGTCTCTGGAGCCTGTGACACACCCCTGTGTCTGCCTGCAGGCTGGGATCCTGGGGACAGTGTCCCACCAGTGAGGGCATGCACTCTGCCAGGGTTGCCTCAGATCATAGCTTGGTCCCCTCCTGGAGCAGCCCTGCTCATGCCAGCCCTTTTCTTCTTACTGTTCCAAACCTTTTCTTTATTAATGGCTGGGCCTCTGTGGCTCTCCAGTGGAGGAGCATCAGAAGAGCTCATGTACAACAGCAGGTGTGGAAGAGCAAAATGAGGGAGGTCTAAGCATCAGCAATATTCTTCGTGTGAGAATTGCTTAAAGGGTCAGATTTTTCTTTAATGAGGGATATCTTCAAATGAGAAATAGTTCAAGACAGCTTCTGGCTGCAGCAACTTACTGCAATATTAATTCTGTTTGGTCTAGGCCAGCTTTTGTAGTTTTGGGCTGTGTAAGTCTTGGGCTATATCACAAAAACAGAAGCAATTTTTGTGATCTTTCTCATAGATTGCTTGAGAGTTGGGGAGAAAAGGAAATTTAAGATCAGTTTTCTCCGTTTTAGAGCCAATAAGTATGATTTTTTTGTTTTTGTTCTTTGTATATTTGACTCCATTGCATTTTAGGAAGATTATAATGGTATCAACATGGAAGAGAAAGATCCTTCTGTGAGAGACACACAGTGTGTTGTTGTCCAGCATGTGTATTGGTATTGATGTCTCCAGGCTGTCCTGGTATGGTGCAGAATGGAAGCCAGCTGGGGCTTTGCAAATTTAGAGAGAAATTATTAATGTGTTGACAGGGGCAAGGTTGAGATGAGTTTGCTGAGGCGCTTATGAAAATCACTAATCCACATGGCATTTCACATCAGAGCTGAGTTCTCAGATGAACTCTGAAATGTTCTTATTGTTATCTTGAGTAACTGAGTCGATTGGACAGAATTAATGTTTCTGAGTCATGGCTTTAGGAAATAACAATTGCTTCTACATGCTCAGAGAGATGCAGAGTCTTTTTGCTCTTTTGTAGCATTTTGTCCTGGTCAAAGCTTGTGCCAATGCATGTCTTTAGTTTGATTTTTGTTCTCATCAACTTTGTGGAAATGTACAGTTCAAGGGAGAGCTACCATGGATGATAATGAAATTTTACATATGCATTCCCCAACCCCTTCTTCTAATACCCCAATTCTAATTATGTATGTCCTGTCCTACAAATTACTAACTTCCTCCTTTTGTCCTTTTTATTATCCTTTGCTTCCCCTCTTTATGATCCTAGCAACTGCTGCTAGGAATTTCCTTGGAATGGCTGCTGGACTTCCTTTGCACACACACAAATGAGTTAATGTCACCTTCTGCTCCAGAAAGCACACATTGAAGGCTTTGGGAGAGTAGCAGTACAACACTGAAGTGTTTTTGTTGGCACACTGTCTGAAAGTTGTTTGCCTTGACTGTGTCTGCAGCTGGTTTTGAAGCGTGATTTCTTATCTTTCTGGCAAGATGGTGACATCTTCCTGCAATTTTGTGTAACCTGTGGTGCATTGAGAGCTCAGTAGTTACTTGTAGCACTCTGATTAGGAGGTAAATTTGTCCTCTATTACTGTGTTGAAAATACATAAACTCCTTTAATCTTAGCACAAATATTCAGCAAATAAGACCTCCTTAATAATTTAATGTGCTTCATAAAACTAAACCTGATAACCAATGTCACGCCTGTTGCCATTTTCCCTTCAAAAAGAGGCTGTGCTTAGATCCAAGAATAATGAAGGTCAGGTCTGTGACAATGATGGCAAAAGAGGGTCACAAATGGCAGCTAGCTGACATGGCTGCTGACCTGGAAATCCCCACAGAGCTGGTAGCTCACACAGCTCACAGCCAGCATGTCCCAACAGCTGATCTTGGACTGCTGAGAGGCTTGGGCTTAGGAAAGTGGCATTTCTATAGTTCTTCCAGATTGCACATGTGCCTTCTGTTCTCTAATAGCTGGGTCTTATGCCTTGGGTTTACTCTTTTTGCCATACTCTAAATATCTACATCCCCATAGAGTTTTTCAGCTCCCTCTCCACTTTTGCTATCAAAGTTCTTTTCCCTGCACTTTGCCCTGTAGCTCTTCAGAGCCAGCATGCTCCAAAGTGCTGTCTACTGTTTTCTGAAATGTTTCTGGTCTGTGTATCTTCCCAGTCCCATTTCCCCAGCCCTATGTACTCTGTGGGACCTCACAGGGCAGTAGATTAGTCCCTAGTCCTCCAGCCTGGGAGCAGAAAGGACAGCCCAGCTGAGTGTGCTGTCAATTCAGCCTGTGTTATTTAATCTGCTTCTGCTGTGAATCAAACAAGTGCAAACTGAAAAATTAGATGCCAAGAGGATGCTTTTTTGTTGTTTTCCTGCTGCCTATCAACCTAAGCTTTGAGGATCCAAGGTGTGGCAGAGCTGGTGATGGGGACAGAGTGGGAAGAATTGCTGATCCCTTCTGTCAGAGCTGTCTGTGTCCCCTGCTGCTGGCAGGGAGGCCAGGCAGCCCCAGCATCCCCTGGAGACAGCATTGAGTCCTGCTGTGTGCTCCTGTGTAAGGCTTCTTCCTCCCAGAGCGTTGTTTGCATGTTTCTAAAACCAGGAGGTTTGTAGATGGGGATGCAAGGCTTGGGTCTGGTTTGGAGGGCAAACAATGTGGGTTGGAATACTGCACTCCTCTAAATACTTGTTATTTTAAGCAACTTGTTAGGAGAGTTTAGCTTTCAATTTTAAGTTCAGCAAATACTGGAAAATACTGGAAAACCACCAATCCCTCCAAACTCCACCAAAAAACTCCAAGACAACCAAAACCTGTGAAAAATCTCATGGAAACAGAGCCAGAGTTTTGGTTTTTGAAAATTCTGATCACGGCTGCTGTTATTCTGGTCAAGTGCTGGCTTCTTGTTCATGCTCAAAAAGCAGAGTGCCAGGAAGATTTCAGTAAGTAGATAGTTTTTCAGTTCTTAGCTAAACATGAGTATTCTCAGCTGTCTGAAATTTTTGGCAGAGGGAGTTTCAGTAATGTTGGAATTAATGAGGTAGTTTTCAAAGACAATAGCTAAAGTGTAACTTCTAATCACCTAAAAACCACCTTCTGAACAGTAGAAAGCTGCTTTTTAAAACTCCATTTAAAAGGGAAAAAATATGTGATGAGGAATTTTTCTGCCTTTAGCCCGCTGAAGTTTGAGGATGGTGAAAGAGTTTTCTAAAATCCTGTCTGTTGGCCAAGTTGGGATCAAAATAAGCTGTACTGAAACAATTAAGAACTTGATTCTTTTAAGCTTAAATTTTCTTTGTTTCCCTTGTTCTGAAGTTGCAAGCAGCTCTGTGAGTCTGAACAAATGAAGATCAGGGAGGGTGGGAAAGAGAGCTAAGAGAATGAGAAAGTGGTGGCTGATGGCTTTCTTTGGTTTGTGAATTGATCTCATTAGGCTTTTCTTTCAAATGAGTAAAAAATGTGCTGAAAGCAAGTATTGGCATAGAAGATGGATGGGAAAGGAATGTAATTATTATATTTCTGTAAGTGGGATAGGACAAGAGGCAATGGGCAGAACTGATATACATGGAGTTGCTCCTGAATATGAAGAAAAACTTCTTTACTGTGCAAGTGACCACAGACAGAAACAGGTTGCCCAGAGAGGCTGTGGAGTCTCCCTTACTGGAGATAATCAAGAACCATCTGGACACAATCCTGTGCTGTGTGCTCTAGAATGATCCTGCTTGAGCAGGAAGGTTGGACCAGGTGACCCACTGTGGTCCCTTCCAACTTGACCCATTCTTTGATTCTGTGACAGTTGTGTTTTTTAATGCAAAATAGCAATGTTTTTGCTAGGCAGGATGTAGTTCTTAAGATAATTTGAATCTCCTATAAGATAAAACAGAATTCAACTGCCTAGTAACATGCTAAATATAATTATTCCCTTGTTTATGGTGTTTTAGCAGAGTCTAAGTAATTTTGTCCTGTAATGAGGTGTGTAAATGACTTCTGGTTTCATTTAAAAGTATTGCTAGAAAATTGTGCTATTGAGTAGTCACCAGATAGCAATGTGATAGAGATAACAGCAATAACATTTACCATGCTTGCAATCTCAAATCAGGAAAAATTCAGTAGTAAGAATAAAATACTGTTTTTATACATTGTTGCACATATTTGAAAAAGCAAACTGTTACCTTAGGTACAATAGGAAATCTTCAACTTTCTCATCAAAGAACTGCCACCAGGATATATGATAATCCACTGGAGAAAAGTTGAGTGTGTTCAGAAACATTAAAGACTTTTTGCATGTTAAGTTTTTGGCTGCTGCCAAAATTGGCATAAGTGACCTCAGCGATTTTTCACTGCCCACTTTCCTGAGGTTTTGAGACTCAGTACTGCAACTTGCATGCTAATGAATTGAACCAAATAGAAATTGTAAAAACACATAATTGGTAAAAAAAAATCAGAATACTGCTGTAAGTATATACACATTTTTCAGCTACTTGGTTTCAGTATGTTACCTCACCTGTCCCTTGTTTTTTCTACCAAAATATAGTGCAAGCCCCCAAAGTGGTCCAGAGAGAGCCACTGGTCCTGATCTAGACTTCATGGAAGAGATAGAAGAACTTGCAAAGGAATTTATTGATACTACAGAGAAAGCCATGGTCTTAGAGAAGCTATGGGAAGAAAACTCAAGGCTCTCAGGTAAGCTGTGATTTTTTTTCTAAAAATCAATTTCTTTGCCTACTGGTTAGTGATAGCCATCAAATGAAAGAATAGTTTGAACTTAAAAATAAAATTAGGCAATTAAAATTTTAACTGATCTAAAAAAACCTCACTGTTATGATTATTAACACTGGCCATCAAAATTATAAAAAAAAAAAATTAGCTTTCTAAACCTGTGCCCTTGTATACTTGAGAGTTACAAAAACACAGAGATGAAAGCTTAAAAGATAATAATCAGAGTACAAGGTTACTTGGTCTATTGTGCATTCTAAAGTTGTTTATGAGGATTTAGCCCTCCCTCCCCTTATTTTTCTGTTGAACTAAAGAGTGCAGGAATGGAAAACAACAGTAGCTCACACCTGGTGACCTTGGGTGACCTTCAGTCGTGCACAGAGAGAGTGAGACTGGAAATAGCAGGATGTGAGTCTCCTGTTCCATTCACAGCCTTGTTGCTGTAGTGGGGCATTAAGAGCTCCCACTACCTCTGTCTCTGGCTGAGCTTTCAAGCAGAAAGATTTAGGTGAAATTGTAGTTTTCATGCCTGGCTGTCTGGTAGCTGGGACATTCATCTAGTGTTGATATCATGATTTTCCCTCACTAAGAAATTGGACAGTAAACAATGTCTTTTAAATTGTTTTTGTAATTATAATAAAAGTATTGGGAAGCACAGAAAATCAAATGGACCACTGTCTTTGGGATATTAGTTGCTTTGTATGCCTTTACTTTTCTAGAAACATCCTTTGTGCATTGCCTGCTCTTGCTTATAATACTGATTCTTCTGAAGTTAATAATGCTTCTCTTTAAAGAAAAAATATTTAATTTTACAGGGCTCCATAACATCACCACTTTTCTTACCGTGAGTATTTTTTACTGTCTACTTCTAGATTACAGTTCTGGGATTTGAGGCATCTTTATAATAATGGTTAGAAATTGGTATCCTGTTAAGTTTAAGTAAATTATCTTAAAAAAAAAATTGAAGGAAAAAATGATAGCTTGTAAATTTGATAATGTTTGATTTCTAGATTACTTATTTAAACCAGTCTAGGTTGTTAGTAGCTAAAATCCACAACTATTTGAAGGGTATTTGTTTATTAGGAGCAATTTAGAAGTGCATCTGTCAAATGTATTTTTTTTCCACATCTGATTGATTGCTACTTTGTGAAATCTAGATTTCCAGTTTATAACTTGAAATTAGGTGGCGTTTTTATAATAACATTTTAAAATTACTCATAAGATAATTGATTGAAAGGAGCCATACCAATTTGAAATTCCATTTCTGGAATGGAATATAGAATAGAAAGAATGTATTTGTCAACATTAAGAAAATATTAAGTTGGCAGTAGATTATCATTATTAGAAGCAGAGCTTGTATACACAAGCTTCTTTTTGCAAGAGCCATTCTCTTGTCACCATTGTGCAAAAAAGCCCAAGTGGGACATTAATTTAGAGTGGCAAAGACTGCATGATAAGAAGGTATGATAAATCCTGTTTTGCATAGGCATCACATTGTGTAGTCCTGTGAAAGAAGGTGGTTTATCCCAGGCAGTTCATCTTTAAAGAGCCATTATTATAAGTTATTTGGGACCCCCACAAGCCCTGTAAAGAGCTGTGAGGCAAGGATGGCAAGGTCTGGGTAGTCCCCTGATCTTTATACCCTAGACTTAGAAATTCATTGCAGGGCTGAGGAGTTTCTTGTGCTTGAGAGCTCAAAGATAACCCTTCCCTTGGTTGCACTTCTGAGCAGAAAGAGATGCCTCAGCTTTACTTCCAGCTCCATTTTTCCATTGGAACAGAGAGACATATCAGAAACAAAGCTTCCATGAGTTCAAAATACCACCAAAATCATGTGGTAGATATGTTTCCACTTCAGAAAAATCTTTTGAATGGTTTAAAATTCAAAAGGGTCAGGGAAATAATAGCACCTACTTTTTTTTTTTTTTTTTTTTTTTTTTTAATTGGAAGTGTTGCATGTAATTTTTATTTTTTTCACCTAAAGATGGATTTGAATGAAGCAGAGAAAATTATTTCTAGAGCAGAAAATCTGTACAAGCAACCATATATCTGGAACCTTCTGCATTCACTCCCTCACCTTGAACTGAACAGCTTTTATACAGAAGATGAGTTAGCTACCATAACACAGTTTCTAAAAGTTATTCAAAAGTAAGTACTTTCATGTTCTTGAAAGTGCTCTGTTTTAAAATTTTGTCTGCAATTATTGTTCTTCTCACTGTCTACTTAATAAAATAAGCGTCCTTAACAGTGTAAAGAGGCTAAATTTTTTTTCTCTTTGCCAGATTTTGCTTTTTAAAAACTGTGTTAGGAATTTTCACCCACATTGATTCCTTTATAACTCTGTTTTGCATCTCTGCCAAACTCAACAGAGGTGCTCTAGGAGTCTTTAATATGCAGCTTCCTGACAGCTATGCCTGAAATTAGCCCATCAAATTATTTGGCTTTGAACCTTGTAATGTTCTTTGGGGTTCTTTGGAAGATGGAACATATACATATGAATATAAGAAAATAATCATTTTGATCCTAATCAGATCTGAATGTATGTAGCACTTAGCATCAGGAAAAGTATGCATTTTTGTTTCTTAAGCCTCTTGCTGTCAAAACAGCTTTAGGTAGCTGTTTTTTCTTCTTGCAAGAAATGAAGCAGTGAAGAAAAAACCCCAGAGACTGTACTCTGAACCAGGCAAAGGACAGTTGGATTTGGAGGAAGGCATAGAATTAAAGCATAGACCAATACATACAGGAATTTTCAGTAAAAGAAGGTAATTGTTAGGGGAAAGTCAGGTGTGTGTTTGCCAGGGTAGGCAGTTTGTTGTACCAGGTTGATAGGCAATTGTCATTGTAGTCAAATAACAGAGTCAGAAGGCAAGAGAAGCCCTCTGAACCTGGGTGCCTGTGCAAGACTGGCCACGTGCCTCACCAGCCTTAGGCCATGGGGGAGCAGGGCCCAAAGATCATGAATGAGAAATTACTGTCTTGTTCTGCCATCCTTTATCACCCCACTGTCTTTTTTTTTATTTTTTTTTTTAATTTTTTTTTAATTAAAAAAAAAAAAAACAAACCCAAACAAAAAACAGCTCCCCATCCAAATAAGAAGGATATGATGACATAACTTCTTTTCAAACTGGAAAACAAGTCTCTTACAATACACAGATTGCACCTGTATTGGTGCTTGATTGCAAAAAATTATTTATTTTCCCTTATGCCTGAGTAATTTGTAGCTTTATTCCAGCTTGTTCTCTGAGCTATTAACATGCAAAACTACATGGGAGACTCAGATATTTACATATGGTTTTGGTGTTTTCATTTGCTTGGGTTTTTTAATGTTTCTGTGCCCTTCAGTAACCAAATTTACCCTCATTAATGCAATTTGGAAAGCAAACCACAAAACCTAATGCTTGTTTCTTGACTAGTTTCATATTACTATACCACATTCTAGAGGACCTATCTAAGGCAGAATTTAGCCAGTAGAAAGGTTCTGAATTTCTATTTCCCACTTTCTTGTCTGTTTGCTGTGTCTCTGAGGCACTTAACAGAGACTTTTCACATCTATGTGACCAGCTTTGGGTTTACTGGATTCTTATTTGCATAATAAGAAAGGATTGCTTTGCAGGAAATTTACATAAATTTTAAGTAGTGAGTTACAGTTATATAAACAGAGAAATTTTTTGTTTTATTTCACAGCTAAGTTGATGGTGACTTGTAATAAATTCAATAATTATATTTTTATCAATGCGTTCTGTAATGCACTTTGTTTAACTTTGTGAGATTAAGTATTATGTTGCTTTAAAAATATTCTTTTTTTCCTGCAGATTGATGGGAAGTAAAATATAAGTATTCTGTGTTGATCCTGCCTTCTTGTGAGGATGAGAATATTTGTGATAATCTTGCTCTTATTTTTCTTCACCCTTTTTTTCTCCCTTTTTTTTAAGACCACATTGGTCCTCTCAGGACACATTTCTTTAATGGAAATTGGCTGATACTCTAACTGTACTATCTCAATTTGTGTTGTGTTCATTTAAACCCAAATTTCATAAAACATTGGTTTTTCAACAGTAATAAAAGTGTTCTATTATTCAGTTGCTTGAAGCTTGTCTCTTTCCAGCAAGTCCTTTCAGGTTTTTGGGTGTATAGAGAGCTTGATTTTTGTTTTATTTTTCATTTCAGTACCTTGGCATCACTGAAGGATTTACCTGTGATGCCACTGGGCCAAAGTCTCTATGAAGTGGTGAAAATGGCACTGAATTTGACTGCTGCATCAATACAGGATAGGAGCTTAGAAGGTAAGAAGTTTCCTTCAGATTTTCTTTGAACTACCTCATATCCATGCTGGAAATATATGATATTAACTGTTGGATGTTCTGCTAAGTTCCTGATGTGCAGAGACTAAACTGTATTGCTGTAGTGCTAACCCAGTTCTTTACTGATCTGCTTTTTAAAGACCAATACTAATTAAATTTTATCAGACTCTGGCAACTAGCAGATAAGCAAAGCATCAGATAAACTGGTGTAATACATAGTGTTTCATCAATGAATTTTGGAAAGAGACTAAATCAATACAAGGGAGAGTTTATTCTGTTTGATAGAAGAGAGCATTTTGTTTTGGACATGCATATTAAACATTATGACTAGTTTACCTTAAGCTTCATTCTTGTGTTCTCATGAATTCTGCTGTCAGCTGAAGGGTTACATTTCTCTATCTGCTGCTTCTCTGTGGAAGATGAGTTTAATTGGAGAAGGAAAACAAGAGAAGGTCAGGAGCAAGTTTCATGGGCACTATGTATAGGTGCAGCTGTCTGCTTGGCATGGAAGGTCAGGCTAAGAGTAATGTGCAGTCTAAATCCCACTTCACCTGCAAAAATTAGGCTGATGTGGGACAAGGGTGGTGGAGCCCTTGCACAGAGGATGAACTTGATTTCTGTGGAACTTCTGTTATTCTCCTGTTGCTCTCATTCCCAGTAGTGATTCCCATGCAGTGCATGCACACACCTCTGCATGGCTGTACAGCTCGGACTGGCATCCTACAGAGTTTGCTGGCAGTCACTGTGCAGGGGCATCCCACCATCGTCCTATCAACTGCTGAAATGCCATCACATTGACTGACTTTCCCACTAAAATCATGGATTTTATCCTAGGTGAATTGGTGTCCAGGTGCACACATCCTGCTGTCCCCAAAAAAGCTGGGAACGAGGTACTTGGATCTCAACAAGCGTGAACCACCGAGAAACAACGCGAATAAAAGGAATGAATTACATAAATAAAATATTTCCTTTCTTTCAGGTTTTCAATACAATCTTTCTTTCGGGGATGTTTTGTGGAATCCACTTGCTGTGAAAGCAGAACTTGAATCCAGGTTTGGTTTTGATGGCTCTCATGTTGAGAAGCTCCTAAGTTACACAGCACAATTATCAGAGGTAAATCTGTTGAGCATTTTGGTGTCTTTCTCTAATATTTTTTTTTCATTTGTACCATGAATGTATTTTCCTGCATTACAGAAGACTAGTGTTGTGAAGCAGCTACAAGGTTGTTAAATACCCTTGCTTCATTTCCATCAAATAAACGTATTTAGCTCTAGCTGACATCTCTGCACATGAAGATACTGATAGGTCTAGTTGTGTACACTACTGAATTTGTGCTTCTCTGAAGTCACAACTGTGTATGGCAGAGTCCTGAGTTTATTATCCAATCCTGTAGAGAATTCTGAATATTGCTCAGCTAAGCTTTTAAACCAAATCCTTGATTTGAGTCTGACAGGATTACCTTTTCTGGTTTGCTGGACAAAGAATGCCTGTCTCTTCTGTGTGTAAACTGAGAGAGACCAAGAGTCCTTTCTTCTCAGTTGTGCAGTCTTGATATGAGTATGCTAGACTGAGTTGTCTCAGTGGTGCTTAATCAATATCCTGGTGATGCATCACATTTAGAAAAAAAATCTTTCTTCAGATAGGGCATTCTAACCTATCCTCTAGACCAAAATGGTCTGTTGTGGTCATCGGGTTTGAACTCCAGAAAACTAGAAACATCTTTTGAATTTGTACTTAAGTCCACAGTTTCTTTAATAGAATATGTTGGTATTTATGTGAAATCTGTTTGCAAAGCACTACAGTTTAGAGTTATATTCCAGAGGAGCTCATTGTAAAAATAGCTGATTTAAACAAATAGATAAATTATTAAAAAAAATCCCTTAACTTTTGAATGGCATTTTAATGAAATATCAGTGATAACCTGTTAGATAACATGAACTGAATTAAATTGCATCTTGGTAGGTGTGGCTGACTGTGAAATCTCAGGCTACTCACTTGCTAACTATTTAAACTAGAATTTCGAAATTTGTCGTTGTGTTAGAATATTGAAGGCTATCAAGAACTAAGAAATCAAATATGGAATTCTGGATAATGTTTGTTTCAAGCACTTCAGTTCTGTATCTAATGCCCCATTTTGTTTAGTGTCAAAACACCTGCAAAACTTTTTATGAATTCTCTGGTCAAAGTTGAAAGGAGCAAGGATGTAAAGTATCTCAGACAATAACATAATTAAAATGTGTAGCATTATTTTTGTATTCTTTAACAAGATTTACAGGCTTGTGAATATTTAATCTTTCATCACAGAATTTAAAAATGAATCTATGAGGAAATAATTCTGTTCTCTTGGCCACTCTCTTCAAACCCACCAACCTCAATTTAAAACTACTCTGCTGCGTGTAATCATTGGTTGAAATGTATCATTGTACTAAGTGCTTTTTATATCAGCAATTTTTATAATTTTGAAGTTGTTTCAATACATTTCTCCTACTGTAGGGTACTGTATCATAGTCAAGCTAATTCAGCACCAGCCTGCAAATTACTGTAGAAGTAGCAACACTAGTGTAGCTACAAGGTGAAAATTCCTTGCATATACAAACAATCTCATCATTCTGCCTGCTGTATGAGCACTTTTAATGGAGCCACTGGTATTTTATACAGCAACCTGCACGTGGAGTACTTTGAAGTATGTGCCCAGGAATATGGGGCTAAGTTAAATGGGCTTTGTTCTTGCTGAAGAGGCTATGTGTTACTCTTATTTTCTCTAGATTAGTAAGTTGATAGGAGAGATAACACTCAGCAATGCTCTTGAAATGCTCATCAATTCCTTGTGTCCTTGCCAGATTCCCACAGGAGAGACACTGGAGCAGTTTGTGTGCTCTGCTCTGGCTGTTGTCCCAGAAGATGAAGTAAACAAAGAGAATAATGGAGAGGGCTGTAATTCTGCACAGCATGAAGCCAAACTGTATCTTGTTCATGCTGTCAGCAAGTTTAAACTCTATGCACAGGTAACTTAAAGTTAATAGATTGAATTCCTAGTTTTTCCATGTAGGTTGTCAGCAGTAACTTGGTTAAAAGGTCTAAGTTATCTATAAAATTTTGTTTTCATGAAATTTCTTGCTAATAAAGTGAAATAATCCTTATAAAGGATCATTACAGTGCAAGTATGATCTATCATCATGTGGCCACTTAATCAGATTTTCTCATCAACAGAGATTCATATTTGAAATCTAATAGGGAATGTACTGAAATATACAATGCAATGTGGAGACCTGTCACAGAAAACTGTTTACACTTCCAGTAAACTTTTACAGTTTCACCTGAGACTGAATGTTGAACAAAACTGGCTAGACACCTCCACTGATATATAATTAATTTATTTATTATTCCCTTTCACTGTCTCTGGCAATAGTGGCTGAAGCAGATAAAAGTAAATTTCCAGTGGAGCATCTTAAAATTCTGATGTAGAGCTTCCTATGTATCTACTCAAAAATGTAATATTTGAGAAGGTTTCCCTGCTGTATGATGTAGGAGGTAATAATTCAATGTGATTGCCAAAACTGATGCACTAATTTCTATGGAGGAAAATCCAGTAGTAATTTCAGCCATGATTGTAAAACTCTTAGCAAGGGTTGACATTCTTGTTATGGGAACTGGAAGTACTGTAAGCTGCTGGACACTGTGAATTATCTTGGTGAACAGAATATCTCTTAGAGTAAATCTGTTATATTCAGCTGGCATCAAAAAGAAAGGTAATGGTGGAGGAAAGGAAAGCAGTCAGTAGTTTTGGCCAGGCCTTGTTGTGCTTATTTCTGGACAACACAATGGGAGCATCCAGGCTCCTTCACCACCTCTGTCTTATGGGACTCCAAAAAGTTCAGGCTGCTATCTTCCATCATATTGGCAGTGTAGGCAGGAGTCTGGTAAAGGAAGCCTGAGTAATTGGCTGTGGTGGTCAGCTTGTGGTTGATTTCAGCCTCAGCCCATCTTTTCTCCATTCCTGGGTCTTTAGGCAAGGTCAGCACAGTGTGGGATGTCAGCTGTCTGTGTGCTGTAGCCTGTTACATTGCCAACTTACATGACAGTAAAACCCTACTGAAAATCTACCTTCAGCATGTTAGTCATTTCAGAGTCTAGAGAGGTTGTTAGGGAGAAATTTTGGTACCATTGTTGATTGTGTGAATTTTATTAAAGACATGCAAATTCTGTGTACTGCCTGAGTAAGACAGCCTTGATTAATGAGATGTTCTGTTTTGCATTCAACCCACTAGATACTTGAGCAATGGCTTGGCAGCAGCAGTCTCTCTCAGAATCTCCTTTTGGAACTTAGAAGAATCATGGCTGATTTAACATCTCAATTTCTAGATGACAGGGAAGCCCGGAAACTTTTTTCAGAGATAAATACCCTGATCCAGCAATGGAATAAGAAATCAGATGCCTATTTTTCAGAAAGATATGTTTCATCTCATGATTGGTAAGTTATACTTATCTTTCTGCAGCTTGTCATATAAAATTAGATCAACCTGAATATTTGTTTTCACTTTCATTTAATTGATTTCTGTTTGTTGTCTGCTTTGTGCTTTTGCTTTTTATTTTGTAGTTAGAAACCTTGTATACAGTCAAATAACTGTGCTGATGCTTACATATTCTGAAAAATAAGTTAAGTTTGTGCTTCACAGTATAGCTTCCTACAGGTTCAACAGAGGACCTGACTACTACACAGTCAGGACTCACAGGAATCAGCAGCTGTGGATAATTGGCATTTTGAACTAGGACCTGAATTCCCTATCTTGTTCTGCAAAGCTTAATTCTCACAAGTAGTTGGTGTGACTCAGTAATACTTCTTGTTTATTCCAAGTCCAATGCATCTGAAATATTCAGAATTTTTATTGTGGAAGTCAAACTCAGTTGTGCAGGAGATCTTGTAACAGAAGCCCACAGCAACAGCCTGTGGAAAACAGTATTTTAAACACATAGAATTAGTTGTACATATGTAGTTTGCAGTCTCATCTAGGGAGCTCTGATACTTCCCTGTTTCTAATGGCACACTGGATGACCTGCATTGCTTCTGGGAGTTTTAATATTGGCCTCAGTTTCTCATTGCCTGTAATTTCTTGTTCATATCAAACACTGGAGCTGGAGGAGGTAGGATTCATGTTGTACAAATCAACATCTCAGGATAAATCTGAAAGAAACAACCCATTAGCAACTAGTAAGAGAGAGATTGCAGCCAAATTGTTCAAAAATTTAGTAGGGTATTTTGAAATTTGGTTCTAATTTTTAAAAGAAAACTGCTGTGCTGCTGCAGTTGTAAACAACAGCAAAGCATTTTTTTTAGCAGTTTTACCCTTTTGTTTGCAGTACAAAATGTTTTTGTGCTCTACCTCTGATTGCTGAGTCTGGAAAGAAAATATATTTAAGGAGAAGATACTTTGAATTTGAGGCTTTTACATTCCAAAGGTCTTTTTTTCCATGCACCTCCTCTTGAGCAATCTTACAGAGCTAGTGATTGTTTTTTCTTCTGATAAATAATACTGACACATAGAAACATTGATTGGTGTATTCCAATTTTCACTGTGACTTTGTGTTTTTGTAGATACTAAAATAGCAGTGCAGCTATCAGGCAGTCAATTTGAATGTTTTATCTTTCAATAATTATGAGAAAACAAAACAAAAAATCTTTATAATTCACTGAAAATCAGAGATTTTGATCAATTTTATTGATACATTCCTGTCTGTAAAATAATTATTCTGTGGAACATAAAAGGTTTGTTCTTTTCAGCGGCTGAAAATGTGAGCAACTCAAAGATGTTGGACTCTTTGGGGCTTTCAATCTTGATTATAAGTACTGAGAAATGCACTATTCTTTAACTGCTGTCTACATTCAGGTTTTGATTTGAATGAGGTTGTGACTTTCCAGTAGGGTTTTTTCATATTTTTTGAAAACCAAAGCAATTGTCAAGTTTTGCTAATTCAAGATTTTGTGGTAATTAATTTGAGACTGCTATTTAAATTATATTTGGATTTCCTTGAATTAAATAAATAGACCCACATTCTAAAATTAAATAATATATAGTTTAAAATTCTTGTCTGTCTGCTAGTTAACTAACAAAAAACAATTACAATTAATTTTTCAGGATTTTGACATCTTTAAAAGAGTTTTTGAAGACAGAAGAAAACGTAAGGATTTCTGGTGAAAAGAAAATGGATCATCTTTTTCATCTTGTAGAAGTCATAGAAAAAATTATAATGTTTGATTTCTCAGTTTCTTCAAACAAGTCTCTAATTGAAAATAATGCCTTGTATAATGCAATTATATGGATAAAAAATTTTGCTGAGGGGGAGGAATCTGCCACCAATTTCTCACTTGCAATTTCTGAACTCCATAATGAGCTACAAAAAAATTTCCAACCTCTTCAGAGCTTCTGGATGAAAGAAAAGACAGAATTTTTCTGGCATATAGTGGAAATTGTATTCCATGAACTTGATTCTAGGCTTTCTCTCTTGAGTCTAGTAGAAGAGGAAGAGGTAATTGAGACCTTATCTAGAATTTTATCTTCTATTACGGAAAATAAAATCTATAATGGAAGCATGGCATTGCTCAAAATTATCCTGACTGATTGGCCAGAGTTAAATATTACTGCTTTGGACCGTTTAAAACATTTAAGTAGACACTTCCAAAGAAATCTTTATAAAGTTGGATCATTGTCTGGTGATCATGTCAATGTGTCATTTAGCACAATTCCTGGAGTGAGTAATACCTCCTCTTTATTTCTCCCAAATGCAACTTTTTTGTATAAGGTACAAGAATTAGGAGAAATTGTGCATGATTTCCTCAGAAAGATCCAAAAATTAAATAGTACTAGTGTGGCCTCCCTTGTTCCAAAAATTTTCTCTCTGTACCAGAATGATGATCTGGTTTTAAATATTAAGAACAATAACACTCTGTTAAATCTTCTTTATGAGACTTCAAAAAGCATGTCATCTTCTGAAGTATGGCATGATTTGCAAAATAAGGAACTAGTTTTTGATTTTCTGTTTGAAACTTTTGATCTTCTCTGGAACCTCACCAGTAAATCTCTCTGTGAAAAGTTACTTTTAATTTACAACTACACAGAGTTTCAGGCACAGTTCCTTGCACAGAATGGAAAAAAAGATATACAAGTTGTTTATGACACTCTGAGCAGCCTTAAAACTTTATTTATAGATGAAGAGCTCCAAACAGATGTCTTATGTTTTTTGGAAGAGTTTCTTGATCTGCCTCCAGAATGTTTGGTAAATAATGGGTGTGCTGATTTTTATCTAGCAAACATGAGTTCTGTAGAACATTCAGCAGAGTTTTATGACTTACTTCTGCTTCCACTGGACAGTGTCCTGTCTAATGTAATGAACTGGGGAGATAAGGTAAGTGTGCCTTCTGCTTTGCACTGCACTTTTACATGGCTTCAGGCATGGACAGAGATTTTTGAAGAAGCATCAGAAATCTTACATTTGAATTCAACCTATTTTGTTTGCCTAAGAGATGATTTGGCATATCTCTCTGCAAATCTTCTAAATGTGACTCAAGATGAACTGTGCAATAATACAGCTATGGCTGTTGTTGAAGCTACAGGAACAGCAATGAAGCTATTAAAAGCTCTATTTCAGGAACAGGGCCATTTAAATGACATGAAAGATTTTGAGGCTTTCCTTGTTAATCTTCAAATTGCAATTAACAATGCATTTGATGTCACAAACTTGCTTAAAGATAGCAGTTTTGAAAGTGTTTTAGAGACAATGGGAGTCATGATAACTAAAATGCAGAAATCTCTACTAACGATTGTAAATGAAGAGTTTTTGAATTCCTGGCTTGATGCTTTCATCTCAGGAGGATCTGAGGGAGAAGATAAGGGTGCTGGTGCATTTTCCATTGGAAATTCCCTTTCTACTCTTCTTAAGCTCTCTCAAAAGGAACTTGAAATTATTCTCACTGAGATAAATGATACATCTGCTCTTTTAAAAACTGTACCTCAAGACAAATATATGGTTTGTATCAGCATTTTCCAGAATATTACCAAACTAATTTTGGATAATACTCTGAAAGATATACACTACTTGCAAACAAATTTTTCATCTCTTCTTACCTCCTTTCTAAACTTTCATAGTATAATGGATGAAGCAGAGGATTGTAATGCATGGATATATGGATTAAGTAATCTCACTGAAAAATACAAGCCACCTTCCCACCTTGAAAGTACAAAACATATTTTATTTCTTCTGCAATCTCTGGGAAATGCTGAGACAGATGCTAAGCTAATGAATGTGATGGACTTTGTTAATTTGGTTTTTAATTTGACACTCCCTGAATGTTCCCTGGGTGGTACTGATGTGATTTGTGCAAGTGTTTATTTCAATATAATAGCAAAAACTTTGAAATTTATTCTCCCTGAATTTTATGCAAAAGATAACATTAATGTGCTTGAATTTATTTTTAAACGTTTAAATCACTCTGGAGAGCAAATAAAAACTGCTATCAGTGATTTAGTTGGGAGCTCATTGTATATGTCAAATAAGACCCATTTTAGTCAATCTACCCATGGTTTTAACAGGACTTCAAGAATGCCCCTTAATCCTTTTCACCACATTCATCTTTTATCAGCAGAACTTTTGTCAGAAATTCAAAGTCTTCTGAAAAACAAAACTTTTGAAAACAGCTCCTCTCATTTGGACAATGAGATTGAACCTTTCTTGCATGGGAAAAATATCAGTTTGCTGATGGAGTTCTTTCAACATATGATTAGAAAACTTGACTCAAACTTGCAGAATGAGCACAAAACATTTCCTCAGAAACTGGTGGAAACAGCAGGTCTGAGTATTGAACTGGTAAGGAAGGCACTTGAAATTTTCAAGTCTCCTACTTTTACTGTCTTTCCATCAAGAGATGAAAAGGAATTTCTAAAGTTTGTGGTTGCCTTGGTGCAAAACATGAGAAACATGGATGTTGAGTTTTTGATAAGTAGATTCAAACAGGTCCAGGAGAACCTAGAAAATTTCTTTAAAAATATCAAACCTTTTTCTCTTGAGAACTCTGAGTTAGGTACTTTAACAGACTGGTGGGATGCATTTGAGAACATATCATGTTACTGGAACCTGACTGGTGTATGGCAAATAACACAGCTTTTTGTACAAGATGAGCCCTACAATATAGAAGATGTGTTCAGTCTCCTCTTCGATGTCATCAGCCTTACAGAAAGATTGGCTCATGGGAACATTACAGAAGCATTTACTGAAATATATGCTTTCATACTGACTCAGGAAGAAAAAATGCAAATGTTTACTGATGAGGAGTTCTCTGACCAAGTAGAAGAACTTCTAACATTGCTGGAGATATTGGCAGACATCTCTGATGAACCTGGAGAGGCTTCTCTTTGTTTATCTGTGACATTCTGCTGGACTCTCACAACAGCAACACCTCTCACAACAGCGACACCTCAGAGTGATCCCACCGTTCAACTTTGTGACTTTGTGCATACCAATTCTACTCTTCATTACAATGCAATCATTGAAGTCATCAAGGATCTTAAACTCATCACTCTGGATGACAGTTTGTCTTGCTCTGTGGAGGACATTCAGATGGATATCACTCGCAACCTGACTTGCTTCTTTCATCAGATCAAAGAATGGAACTCTATAATTTTGAAGTTTTCTGAGCTCCACCATATAAATAGCTCAGTTCTCAAAGAGCTGCTAGAGTTTTGGAATGAGCTATCCCTTTATGCTGTGCCACTCCAGGTGAATAATACAGATCCAATCAATTGCTCCTCCACACCAAAGAGCCAAATGGCTTTACAAATTTTAGAAACTCTGGGCAGCATTTCAGTGTCAGAAATGGAGATGGCCAAAAGTCTTCTTGAACAGCTTGATAATCTTTATGGTGGCCTAAGCTGGAACAGAGAGTCAAGAATGTCACTTAAGAGTGCTCTTACTAATGTTAAGAATATGACCAGTGAAGTTTCTAGGCTCCTGAACTGAACCTGTTCTTTCTTTTCTTTCTGTAATTCAGCCTTTAATGACACTGTCATCTGTTGGAAACCAGACACATGAAATTCTTTTGGCAATATCAGCTTTAAGTGGGAACATCAATATACCTGACAACTTAGAGAACTTCTGGTTTCCTGTAGTTACAAGCATAGAAAATTTATTGGTGAATTTTAGTTTTAGACCCTTACTTGTGATGATAAATCAAGAGCTTCAATTACTAAAGTTTGCCACTGGACAATCCTCTTCCATGGCTCCTGATGTTTTACTAGAGCAGTTTAACACATCATCTGTAGATGCTATATCAAGAAATTTTGAAGATATACATGACATTGTGAAGAGCATTCTATGTGAGTGTAACAATAAAAATTATTCAAAAATAATGCATGCTCTAATTCTCCTTATGACCAATGAAAGTTCATCGAATGACCTACTGCTGGCTGTCAAAGATATTTTTGCTTTTCTGGAGCTATTCCAAGATAAGACTAAGAAGGACTATGCTAGTATGTTGTTTGCTGACAGTCATTTTAGCAGAGAGAAATTGAATAATACTCATGCTGCTTTTTCAGTTTTGCTAAACAGCCTCCTTCATGCAATTGCCGAGCTTGATGTTGTAGAAGAAACTTTGCATGCAAACAATACTGAGCTTCATAAAGTTGACTTCATTGATTCATTTTTTAATAATGCACCATATAGAGACACTTCTACTCAGTCCCAAAGCAGAACTCTGGAGATAATGCAAGAGATTTTGCAAATAACATTTCAGTCTACTGCAGAACCTGACAAAAATAAAATAAAACTCTTACTAATGAATTTGTATGAGGATGTTATGACAGAACTGAGGTGAGTGTTTTCCCTGTACTCATTTTGGGAAGTGTGCTAACATTGACAGAAGGGTTCTCTGTTTATGAACAGCTCAATCAAAACTTTTATTAAGGTAATTAGTGTTTAATTTCAGATTTATTCCAACTTGTATTGTTCATAAATTCAGCTGTATTTGGTATCAGAACACATTGTGTGGATGAGATTATTGTGTTTAGTTTATGTTTACCTTAGGTGTTTAGTCATAGGTATTGATACTTGATTTGGTTTTTTGGAATTATTATAGAAACAATTATTTGAAGGAACTGGTTTTTTAAAATCCTTCAGGCCTGAATACTGAACTCCTGTTAACTGGCAGGCAACAGACTTTTTTCCTATGGAGCTAAGTGTTAAGGAATGCTTGATTTGGCATAATTTTTTGTGGTGTGTGGAGGTTTTTTTCTATATCCAAATATAGCTACACCAAGTTTATTTAACTTAAATTTATTGATGTCTTATGGCTATTGCTTTAAGTTGTTCAATTTAACAAATGCAGTGTCTGAAGGAATCTTGAGCCCACAATCATTTTTGCCTGGTTACTTAGATCAGATGTAATGCAGAAGCAGAGGAAACTGCTTCAGGTTTACTGATGGTTTACTTAAAAAAAAGGCTGTTAGACTAGAGATGCTGTATTTAAACAATACTGAATGAGCCCACAAACTGGTTGCTCCAGAGGGATCTAGGGTGTCTTGCTGGTGGAACTACTGGTCCTACTGATGTAAACCAGCTGAGAAATGGCATTGTAAAGTTGATGCTCTGATGTGGTATTTTGACCTTTTTGATTAATTTATGCAAATACATGAAACCATTCTCCATCAGGGTCAAACATTAAACTAATCTGCTTAAAAGTATCAAAAGCAAGTACTAGAAAAGTGGTTTATTGTCCCTACATGCTGATTATCTGGTCTTTGCCATCAACTCAGCATATTAGTGGGCTCTCAGTATTTCTGAGGCTATTACAATTTTGCTTATTTTGTGAAGGTATTTTCCAGCCCTCCTAGGGGATAATTTTTTGTAACGTGGAAATATTCTGATTTTTTGAAATAGTTCAAACAAATGTAATAACTGTTAATACTGAAATCCTTGTGTGGTTCATTGAAGACTGCATTTGTACTTTGTCACTTCTTTAAATTTTTCTGTGGTACCCTTGGAATGAAAATAACATTTTCTTATTGATGTTTCTACAGAGCATCTAAAATCTGCAGCATTCTTCAGGCACGTTTACACCCTGATAGTGTCGTACTGTTGCAGAAATTGCAATTTACCATTTTGAGTATCCTCAAAATCTTTTCAGGTTGGTTACCACAGCAATGGCTCTGAGTCCCCATGTGTTAGTGCTGTTAAGTTAAGGGTTTACTCTAAGCAAACTTTTGTACAAATAAGGTAATTTGGATGATGTCACGCAAGGCAAGCATTCTGATGCCTGGAAGGTACACCAACAGAGGCACAGGAAAAAACCGGATTCAGATTTCTGCAGTGTTAATGCAGATTTAAAATACCAATGAAAGCAAGAGATCTTGCTGCTGCTCCTCAGCTAGTGAGCTGAGTCAAGTCACAGGGTTTTTTTTTTAATGAGCCAGGCTTGCCATAGGGCAGTATGTAGTTGACAGTAAGGAAAAACGGGGGAAGTATTTAAAGCAAGCAGCATCTCTTGCTTCAGGCTGTGTCATGCTAGTGAATTGGCTACCTGTAGCTGAAAAACTTCAACAATTTGTTCAAATTTTGCTGTTACCTTGTTTAATTCGTTATGTATATGCTCCCAAGTTGTGCACTTTCAGAAAGACTCTATAATGACCTCAGTGTAATTTCGCATTATGTTTTCTTTGGAAAACAAAAGCCAGCACATTTCAAAGCTCATATTTAGCCAACTTGCCCAGAATTACATAAAGCAATTAGGAGGCATTAACTTGCCTGCCTAAGACAAGGGATAAGATCTATAATGTCTTATGCCAAATTAATTTCCAAAAGAGTGTAAGATTATAATTCAGTTTTTGGCTGTCTTCTCTACTCTCCTGTGATGGATGTAGCTGCAAAGAGTAAAACTGTAGTGATGTTGAGCTAGGCTAAGTGATACCAAAATTGTGTAACCTGTGTTCTGTCCTTGACCTCTGAAGAACAGTCTGTTTATTGAGAGAACTGAGATTAGGGAATTAAATTTCTTTCATTCTCATTTCAATCCTCTGTTTGTGGGAATGTTTCATAATGTTTCATTTGTTACAGGAAACATTATGAAACGTAATGACAAAAGATGAAAACTGCTTGATTTGGTTTGGTTTGAGGAATTGTTTTGTATTACTTCTATGAATAAGAGAAAATTTTGCTTGTTTTAGAAGCAGTGTTAAATGTTTATTATTCTTCCTATTTGACTTAAGAACCAAACTTAAAGAAAAAAAAACCCCACAACTGAAAAAATTACCTTGGTACTGAATGAGAATTCAGCAGTCAAGTCAAATTCCTTCACTACTATCCTGTGTACAAACCCACTGCAGACAGCAGAAGGGAGGCTTTTTCCAAGGATATAGCGCTACAAGCTTGGGTGGAAATGGCCTCCATGGATGACCAGGGGGATAATTCTATCACCCTACATGGGTTCATTATCCTAAGATATGGAAAGTTCTTATCTAATGCTGTTTTGCTCCCCTCATAGTTTGGGTTTGGAAGTTAAAGCTCACTGGAGGGTTAGTAACACCCAGGTGTTCCTACAGGGAAATAGCATCAGGGGAAGCCTGCCTGAGGAAAAGGTAGATGTGGTTAATACTCTCAGCTTCTCAGAGTTATGCTTCTTGCTCATGAAAGGCAAATTTGAAATTTTCTTCTCTGGTTCTGTAGCAGGTAGGGATGTTCTTATTATTGATCAGGAAAATGTAATGGAGAAAGTAACTGGAATTCAATCAAGCCAGCCTTTCTTGTCCTCTGAAAAAATGTGAATTTAGTTAGAAATATTCCTCTGTGCCTACCATATCAGATGTTCCTTGCTTTTAAAAATTTTCTCTCCCATATTAGTTGGCTAACTTTAAATTTGATTTCAAGTTGGTTTTTTAAAATCAGATTAAATCTGGACATTTTCTCTTACAGAAGAACCCACTGTCTTTAGCAACACTTTCTGTGCCATTGCAAAGTGTAAAGATGGATTAACAAGTCACTTGCTCCTCTCTGTCTTTGAAGGGATTGCTGTGGCTCAAGATCATTATCAGGTCTGAATGATTTCCTCACCTACAAGTGTACTTTACAACATGCATCAAACTTTGGAAACTAATGGAAGTTTTGTTTTTTCTTTCCCCATTTTCCGAATGGCAAGTCACCGCAGTGGCTATACACACCTGAGATTTAAATAGGTATAATTGGTAATTTTGATAGAGATACCTAGAAGAAATTCCTTAAATAAATGTTGGTAAACTTTACAACCTATAGGTATGGCTTTGAATTATTAAAAGTCCTGTAACTAGGATAATTGGATTGTCAATCAATGTCAAACAGCAGTCCATTTTTAATTTCTTTAAATTGTCATTGTCCTAATTTAATGAGTTATAGTTCATTTCTACTTTCAAATCTTCAGAGGAACGTTTGTGAAATTAAGCTAGAAACAAATAAACTTCTTGGCCAGAGTAATTCCAGCTAAAATGGCAGTTTTGATTGCCTGTTGGGTTCAGTCTGTTTTTCTTTAACATGTCAGCAGGTGAGAGTAATATTTGACATTTAGGGACTCACCCAGAGTTGGAAGCAGGCCTTTGGATAGCACATGTGTGTGTACACAGACAAAATACTCAAGTCATACTTTTTAGTATAGAATTTATCTTTTTTTTAGTCCTGCTTCTTTGTCTACCTGGAAATTTTTCTGATATGAACAGCAGTGATGACAAGTGGCATCACTCCTGTCTCAAATCAGACTATTGCAGCCCAGATGTGTTTGTGCAGCCATCACCCTTCTATGACCTCCTCCTGCAAATATCAAAAAATCTTCACAAAATCAAAATTTTAAATATTCAGGAGTAAAGATATAAGTGTATACTATACAGAGCATAATGCATGAAAAGCTTTTTATGTGAGGATCCAGATATTCTGACTTGTTGAATACAAACTGATCTTCAAAACAATTTTTTTGGAAAAAGATAAAAGTGGTCAGACTAAAATTAAAAACAATAAAGAAAAAGAACAGCTCATTTCATTTTGAAACAAACTTTAAAAGGTTGGCATTTCTATTAGTGGATAACTCTCCTTGACAGGCTAGTTCAAATTCCCAATCTGATTGTTTCCAAAACTCAAATATTTGAAAATTCCTTGGTTCTAGAAAGCATTTAATCCAGTTTTAGTTAATCATACAATGACTAAGAGAATATTACCTTACCCATATTCTCAGTTGAAAATATGAATCATCTAGTTACTGAGACCTGCTATTTCAAACTATAACATAATCTCATAAATTTACTAACCATGTGATCACCATGTTCTGCAGGATGTTGGAAGATATTTGCCTGCTTTCAACAAGGGGGATTGTGAAAGTATGGCATACATAAACCAAAAGCTTTCCAGTGCTTTGGAGAACTTTGTGGGAGTCTTGCAGAATACCAGCAGTGACAGCTGTGAATGCCAGCTAATGTTGGGGAACATCCAGAGACGACTGCAAATGTAAAGCCTTTCACATTTTGGTACCCCAAATGGTTCTTCATCATTAGTGATGTTATTCTGTGCATATGTCTGTGTTCTAAATTAAGTAATTACAGGAGAAATACTGTCATTTTAAGCTTTGTTCATTTAACTTAAAACTGAATGGATAAAATGCACAAATTATTTAAGTAATTTAGAATAACAATATTTCTAAAAACACATTTTTTGCTGAGCACTTGCAGCAGATCTTGCTGTTCTATCAGCTGAATCCTTTGGATTAAAACTAAGAAAATTTTAAATTTTCTGTGACTTCAGTTAAGTCAAAGTTTTGATATCTAATTTTTTTTATTTATAGCTCTTTTGATGTGACTTTTCCTCTCAATAGCTCAATACCTTTTTGTGAAACATTTAGCATTCAGTTCAGTTCAACAGTTCAAAGAGTTAGAACTGGTGATTGTAAACTGATGAAATTGATCTCCAAACTACTTCTGATAGTTATTTGCATGAGGCACACCATTAGATTTTAAGTAAAGATACTACCATGGAGTATTTCAAATTTTAAATCAGCAAGAAGTAGACATTGTTATAACAGTTGATATATTGGTTTGACTGTTGGATTGTTTTCATAACAGGCTTGAATAGTGTCTGTGAATTACAGTAATAATACAGAAGAACTTGAGCCTAGATGCTGCTCCTAAATACCACGGGCTCATGTCCAGTTTGAAGAGAAAATCATATCCAATGTGTGCATACTCTTATTACTTAAATTGTAATTAGATTTTTTTTTTTCAACTGCAGTGATTTATATATCTAGGTTTTAAAAATGTATGTTCAGTAAGAAACATGGAAGTGAGATATTGCTAGACCTGCCCTTCTCTATAAGCCACCATTTGCTAGGGCCCTCAGTCATTATGGGATTCTGTCTCTACAGATGTACAAATGTAGGGATATACATGTGTATCTCTACATGTGCAGTCTCATGCAGACATCAAGTATGATGACCACTGCCCCATATAAATTCCACACAAGGTCTGTAGAGGTGCTGGCTGCATGCCCAGTGCACAATGGGACCCTCTTGACTCTTTTAGTCCAGTTTCACTATTCATGTTAGTCTTTATACATTGAATGCCAATGACTTGGTTCTGATAACTTCTCAGACTAAGGCTGTCATTCCAGGGTGACTGAAAATCTGGAGCTACAATTGTTGGAAAACCCAGCAGCAGCTTTCCTCAGCAATTTTAATCTTGTGAATGGTGAGTTCCAGTTTTATTCACTTTCTCTATAAGTCACTCTAGTGCAATTTTGTAGGACAATAACTGTTTCTTTGTCCTTTTAAATTCAAAGGGACACTGTTTATGGAGACCATTGTCTTAAGGCAATATTGTCACTCTTCTCTTCCAGATATGAAAGTCAAAGATTTTGTTCGGAACATTACTCACTTGAGGCTGGACATTGGTTCCTCTCTGAATATTTCTGAAGAAACTCTCAATACCCTACTGGAAGCCAGTGTCTCTCATACAGAGGTAAAAGATCAAAAAGAGGCAGATTACTGGGTCAACCTATAGCATAGTGTGCCAGCTGAAGCAAAATAATCCACATTGTTTGTGTGGAATCTTATATTTTCATTTATCACTTCCATATGAAATACTATGGGAGTTTTAGGACTTTAAAGTAATAATGTGATGCATTAAGAGATTAATTTACAGAAGCACTATTCTTCTGGTCTTCATTACTTTCAGCAGTGTTTTACCCTCTTGTGCTGACACAGAATTGGAACTTTGCTGTCTTGGTATTGTAGAAAAGATGAGGGTTTCTGAAGATATAATTTTGTACCTTACCACCTCTGCTCATTGTGGTATGGAGCTGTCTTACGTATATATTGTTTAAATTCCTCTGTATGTTCCTCGCTGTTCTTACATTATCTTGCCACTCTCTCACTTTACTTTCACGTTGAGTTGTTGATTCTTGAGTGTTCTAAGTTTTCTGAGGGAAAGGCTGTGTGTAACCATTGCTTTTTCCTGCGATCCCAGTGGTCAGTTGAAATCAGGAGAAATGCCGGCTGACTAATAGGCTCTCTCTGCTGCGAGTGTCTAAGAGCTGAGGGTGCGTTTGGTGTAAATTGATCAGCTCAGTCAAGCAGCCACTGGGTGTCAGTGATGCTCCACTTGCAGAAACCATTGCAACCTCCGTTCGTGAAAAGTGCAGCATTAAAAAGGCAGCTCAGAAATCATAACTACTTATAGATGATTTGTTCTTCTGCCTCTGTGGCAGTGTGACTGCCTTTATTGTTAACTTGTTATTGTGATGCCACTAAATGGTAATGAGAGAAGTCAGCTGAAAGCAATTCAGTTAAATGGGATTCAGTGCACCTTTGATCCTTTGGAATAATAATGCTAATTGGCTGAATTGTCAAATTACTTTCCATCCTTACTTTTTGCTGGTCATATGTAGAGCTTAGATATATACACACATCTCACATTTGGATAACTATAGATAATGCTTTGTTTGCTTAGTGCTTAAATCCTCCCCCAGTCCAACTGGAGCATTAAAAGCCTGTGTCTCTTAGTGATATGAAAGCTGCACAAGTGTTTCTTAGAGTTATATTTCAGGCTTGCCCATTATGTTTATTGTCTATACAGCCACTGTCTGATAACCTAATGGTAGCTATAAGCCCATTGTAGCCCTATATTTCTGTGATTGTATACTATTACTGTGCTTGCTTCTAGAACAGTAAGAGTAAGCCTGGGAATTTTTTGTGCTTATTGTATTTACCCATAATTTCTGTCACAATATTATGTGCTGGCCATGCTCATTGCCATGTGACGAAGTGATTTGAAATCACTTAAAACCTGCAACCTGAATTCTATAAGCAATCATTTACTTGAATGTAGGAGTTTGGATTATCCCTGTTACTCAGAAATCTGCAAGGAAAGTTCAGAGGAGGTTAACCTGGGGGAGAAAACTTAGAATGTGTTAAAACTGCACTGAAATGTTGATACTCATGTGAGGTACATTTGAAATAAATTTCAAATTGCATCACACTCAAAATTTCTCCCCAGCAAGAAGTCTAAATTGGTATCATCTTACACTACTTGCAGAATTATGTTCATATTCAGTTCCTTGAGTGCACACAATGAAAAGTGAATCTGCAAATGTATAGAAAACCTTGTAGAACCACAAAGGCAAAACTCTGTTCTAGAATAAAAATAAAAAAATCTAATTATTAAGTTGGAAAATAAAATGCTAATAGGAATTAAAGTCTTAAATTGCATATCCTGACTGTCTTGCAGTACCCTGACTGGGTACGGTTAGCAGCAAGAGATGCATTCAGTGGAGGCAATAGAGGCAAATTTTGTCCTAAGCAGTAGAAAGCATCCTTCTTGGCTTCTAGAGGCTCCTAAAAAACTTGTGATTTTTCTGGACTTGTTGAGAATGGGTAGCTAAGAACTCCTGAGATATCTGGACTTCAAGCACTTGCCATTATCCAAGATGGTTTTATTATAGTCTCACCCAAGGACTGCTTAGGTGTTTGTCCCTTCATCTGCTATTAAATAATACTTTAAAGCAGTGTTTAACTGAGAAATGTGAGCTGGGTCGTGTGGGTAGACATTGTGCCATATAGGCATCTCCCTGTGTTAAATCTGTGTGTCCTTTGAAAGAAGAAAGGACCATATTGTTTGATGTTAGTGACATACATGCTGAGATTTTGATCTTCAGTGTTTCTGCAGCAGAGGTGTATATCTGCTAGAAGTATGCTCAGCATTGTAAATAACTTGCTTATGGTATGAATGCTCAAGAACAAATGACTGACCTGTGAAAAATGAAAGCAAATCCTTATAAGAAGCATACTTCATCTTTTTATATGTGCAAGGAGTATAAAGTAAGAACAGAGCAATCTGATATAAAGCTGTATGGTTTATTATTTCAGGTCTGTTGGTGCCTGCAAATTGTCATGTTACTGTGACACAAATTTTCACCTTATTGACTATAAAAAAAGGTGATGTATTTCAGTGAGAAAAATTTTTAATACACATATGTTGTGATAGGTTCTTTACAGGGCCTTTGTGGTAGCCTTAACTGGAAGATGTGATGAAGAAGTACTTAGCCTACTGCTAAAGCTGCCTGAAAACAATAGAACTTCCCTGGTAGTGGAAGAATTATGTTCTTTACCAGCACTGGACTTGTATACCATGTTTGTATTATTTATACAAAATTTGAACGTTCGTCACATCATGTACAAGGTAAGATGTTTTTATTTGAAGGTAGTATGAAACATACAGGTAGATAGATTATTAATTCTATTATTTCTTCAGATGTTCTTTGTCTATGAAAGCTAAAAGTGGGCATATGAAAATTTTGTCTTCATTTGGCTCCCCAAAATATAACAGGTGAAGAACGGGGCTGATAGATGCATCTTCAGGAAAATTATCACTGAGGAGTTAATTATGAAACCTTTGCAGAAAACACAGGAGGTCAAAGCCATGGTTTTATTAATCTTTACCAGAGTTTGTTGTTCATGCAATTAGTCACTTCATTATTTGTAAGAGTGGAAGCTTGATCTGACAGCATATGAACTAAAACCAGCATAGCATAGCAGCTCACATCACAAGAATGGCAAAATTATTTTCTAGGAAGAATTCATAACACTGTGAATGCAAATGTCTGTAGCACAACTGTATTATCTGTACAACTGTAGATAATCTGGAATCTAGTTTGGTATTCAGTGACATAATGGTTTTATCTGTAAGAACAGAACTATTGAATGGGATAGTTAGAAGACATTAAATTCAGTTCTTTTGGGGGAAATTGATTGACAGAACATAAATATGTTTTATTCAGCATGAATAGCTGAAACATACTTATTGTGAGAATATTTTTTATTTTGTTCTAAAGCCGTAGGGGTCTGGTTGTATTCTCGATGCCGCATGCTCAGTTAAGAAGGTTAGACATAGAATTTTATAAACAAGAACCTTTCTCACAATAGGTAAGGGTACCAGAGGGAAAAGGTTTTACTTCCTGAATTATCTGCAAACCTAGAAAGGGAAAAAAAAATAGAAGAAAATAAACCAGTGCTTATTCTGATGAGTGTTTCTACTGAGCTCTACAGAAACCTATTCTAGTCCTAGCAAAGGGAAAAAAATGTTGTCAGCTCATCCTAAATTATAATGGAAGTTCTACTACTTTTTTAGGCAAATAAGATTGTTTTTATGGGTGTCTTTGAATTTTTGTTTATTTGTTGGTTTTTGTTTTTATTTTCGTTTTTTTTTTTTTTTACAATGTAAGAGCTGGTGAGGGCTGAGAAGAAAATCATCACAGACATTATAGTGGGAAGACAAAGATGGATATAAAATAGATAATCACAGGAAAAGCTGAAACTATATAATGAGATTATTGTGATTTTATTATTTTGCATAGACAGGTAACAATGAATCAGTCTGCATTATGGTATCATCTAACTAATCCCCAAAACAAAGGGAACAGATAGAAAATCCATAATGATGAATTTGCATCGAGGAAATAGCAAACAGCCAATTGAACTTAGGTCAAGTAGGTAATAAAATGCACACAATTATTTTGGGCATGAAAAATTCAAAGGGAGGAAGAGTGCGGCAGGAAAGTTAGTTATATATTAAGCAATAAGAGTGGTTTCTGCATTTAATTGAACTTACAAATTATTTTTAAAATATGAAATTATTACAATGAACATTTTTTTAAGTGGCAAAGAAAAAGTTTCCATTTATCTGGATTCTAGGATAGAATGTTGCAGATCCCAGTAGCATCTTGGGTTGGAAAGCTCTCTCCAACTTGGCAGATGTAAACATGTTATCTGAATATTGATTTATGATTTGTTATAAGCCACATCTAGCATTAGGTTATGGAGAACTTCAGCTTAAGCTACGATTAGCTGGGGAGTTATATCAAAAGGATTTTGTTAAAAATGGTTTGTAGGAACATTGTATAATCAGTTCTAGAAAAAGACTGACTAATTTTGAGTGTTTAATTGAAAGGCAAACATTTGTTTCTAACTGGAATTTTCTGTTGTGTTTTTGTTTTTCTTCTTATCCAAGGTCCAGATACCACCTGATATAGGCAATGTATTAAATATGTTACTGAATGTGGTTTCTAGTATCAGCTCACTTCTCAACAAAGTTCACCATGTCATGGAAAAGCTTCCAGTGTTCCTCCAAGGAATTCAAAATATTGGTGTGCTTGACATCTCTGCATTGCAGCAGGTATGCTTAGGGCTTCAATATGCAAAATAAATTCCCCTTGTGAGGTGATTAGGCAGGGATATGTGCTTAGTAAGGAGGCACACTAATAGAAATTATTTCCTAGAAAGTACAGAATGCAGAAAGAGTCCATAAACACTAGGAAGATTCATCTGGTCTCTTTCAAGCAGTCTGGTAATTCTGAGACTACTGATATGTTGTTTCTGTCTTTTTTTTTTTTTTTTTTGTTTTTGTTAACTTACGAGATCCTAGCCTAAGTTACTTCAGTGTTTGTCAACTGACTAACATAATCTATAATCCATGATTTGGAGATTGCTAGCCAGGCCTTTTCAGCTAATAGTGGTTTTTTGTTTGGTTAGTTTTGTTTTATTCTTTTTTTTAAATAATATGAGCTCAAGACAGAAAACGTGGCAGATACAAGAACTCCATAGACTGTCTTGAGCTCATATTCACCTAAAGATCTGTGTGGTAGTTCTGCCTGACATTTTTAAAACAAAGTGGCCTGAGGTGTGAGTGAGGGTATTATTTTGTCCCTGCCTTTAAGGGCAGTTGCAGTATGCAGGTCTTCACAGCTAGCACAGCAGTGGATCTAGTGTCAGGTGAACCATCAGAAAGATTTCTGTGTCTAACCAGGTTCCAATTCCATAGGAATTTTTGCTGACCCCCATGGAATTATTTTTTGGGTTTGTTGTCCTTTGTGGAAACTTGAGGATTGGATCTGGTTTAAAATTGCAAACCTCTAAAGGATCCTGCAGTGGTGAACAGTGCAATCTGTTTTATTGTTAGAGTGCAGAGTAAACAATGCCCTAAGCACTACTGTTCTTAGTGAGATCTTTTTGAAGATCTAATCTGTGTGATAGAGACATGTTGAAAAATGCTGTTTTGGTTTTGAGCCTCTCTTTTTGGGGTATCTCTTTGGATGCTGCAATGTATGGTGACTTTCATCAAACACTTGCAATTTTGTTCTGCTTTCCTTAAACTATCTCTTTTTTGTGTCAGATTTTCTTTCCAGCAAATGAAATATTCCTTTTGGACTAAAATCCCAAAGTTCCTTATTGCATAGAAGAACCTCTCAAAAGGTGCTGCTTAAAAAAAGTTTGCAAAGGAACAAATGGAACAGCAGAGGGCTATCTGCTCACAGTTTAAACTTTGCTCGATGGTCATCCCTATTATCCTGTAATTTAGCATAGATTTAATTTTGGATTTTTTATTCTTTTTTAGTTCTAGCCCTTTTTGATCACTTTTTTTGACACAGTCTTTATTTTCTAATGTTTTACTGAATCCTTTTTTCATATGAAATTGCTGGAGCTTTCTGGTCACCTAATAATTTGTGGAAGATTATTTTAATCTAAGTGCCTATTTCTTTTATTAATAAATTAATTTTTTATTTCAAGGGCTCTTCTGTCTCTGTAACTTCTTTGAAATTTTGAAGACTAGTAAAATTGTCCTTTCTTTTCCATGTTTAACTTGATTTTTTTTTTTATACTTTCCAATAAGTTTTAATTATGGATTACTTATTGCTTCTTTTCTATGGTGGCAAAGCTTGTGCTATTGAATAAGTGCTCCACTGAAGTGCATATATTGCTTAAATGTTTTCTTTTATTTCCAAAAGAGTCCATCCTTCTGGATTTTTTTTCATGATTACCAAGAACAAAGTAGTTCAGTGACATTGAAAGATTATCAGATAAAGAATGTAAATATTTTTAGGGTCAAATATGTGGACCTTTGTCAAAAAGACACTGAAGTTGATTTTTAAAAAAATACTTCTGTAATGAAAGAGGTAAAGTAATTTTTGACTATGCACATGGATTTCTGCCTAAAAGTAAAAATTAAAAGGAATAAACAACTTTAATGGAGCTGTAAAATGTGTAGTTGAATTGGAAAGGTACACATATTGGAATAAAATATGGTATAAAAAACTCATTATCTACTCATCAGCATTAACTAGAATATGGTACCAGATTCTACTGTTAAAAACACTGAGTCCCTGAGGAAAAACATTGCTGATTTCAATCATGATTTTTGCTTGTGTTTTGCTGTTTGAAATTATTCAGTCATATTTTCATGTCTAAGTTTTTGGATGCTTGTCACTCATCAATAGATAAGCTGCAGGGGACTTCCTGAGTTGCTGAATGCTGTTAATTGTGAGAGGTGGCTTCACTCTGTAATCCTTCCATTAACTTGAGCAAATTCTCTGTTGAACCCATCATTGCAGAACAACCTGTTGGGGTTTTAAAGGAATAAAATTCTGACTTAGGTTTATTTGTGGCTACTATGTTTATTCTTTAATCAAAAATGTTCTGGGGTATTTTTAACTTGCATGGCTTGCCCATATGTTTGTGGAAGGCCAATTGCAGTCCTCTGTTTTGATAGATTGAAGTGACTTATTTTAGCATTTGTTTTTTGATTTAGCTTTTTCTTTTATATTAAGCTCTCAGTTGCTTAAGACAGCCTAGCATCGTTTTTGCATGATGGTTTAAGGCTAATCCTGAATGTCTGGAAGCAGAAATGTGTACAGTGTTTGAGGAGAATTATACTGATGGTTCTTGTAGCCTGCTCATTCTTGTCTAGCCTAGTAAAATGGCTTTCCTAAATTTGCATTCAACTTTTTCATAAACTGCACACAGTTTTGTCTCTTAGATGATTAAGGATGAGTGATATACTGAGGTGGCCTCCATTTTATAGCAACATCTCATGATTTCAGTTAATAAATAAGGTTTTGCACTAGTTATCTTTCTATTCAATTTGCTTTGAATTGTTTATTTGGTTTTTTGCCATATTGCATTCTGATCTTCTTTTCTCCTGCAATGCCTTCTGGTATTAAATGATAGGCAAATTTAGGCAATTTGCTTCTTTCAGGGCTCAAAGGAATAACACTAATAACTTCTCTGTAATCCTGTGCTTTCTTTCCTGTTTCCTTTCTTTCCTGCAATATCTTCTTAATGCCATTTTTTACCCACTGCTATTAATCAGCAATTGGATTAATGATGATTAATAATTTCTAGAGCAAGAACATTAATTGGTTGTTAGAGTTCACCTACATTTGAGTCAGCATGTTTCCTTTCTGGAGACAGGAATTACCCTCCCACATAAATATGTTGTGTTGTTAAGGAATGATAATTTGAGACTTAAATTTTACTTCTCAAATATTTTTTGTCTTTAATGTTCTCCTCCTTAAAATTTACTGTATATCTTGCCCTAAAAAATATCACAACCAGATATCCATTATTTCCTTGGTCACTATACTTCTCGCTCTTGACTATATATAATTTTTCCTACTTTTCAAATAGTGCCATCTAAATTTGATAGGCTTCTGAAAAATTGTTTAATCAAATCAGCAATTTTGCTATTATCTCCCTGATTCTGTCAATTTCAGGACAAAAAGGACTTTGTTCTGTTTCTGTTTTTCCCCAAGAATCAGGATTATCTATTTCTCTGAATTTGTTTCCTTTGGCCCTTTGGTTTAACCAAATTTTGAATTCTCTTTTAGCTCCTTTTTCCAGGAAAATTGCATTCTTTTTTTCTCTCTTTCTTTCTCTCTAATATAATGATTCAGAATGTATATTAGATTTATGTGTAAGCTGTAGCACAGTATTACTTTTAAAATTATTTTTCTGGGTAGTTGATGTTTTTATTCCATGTGAATTTGTTTTCATTCATAACATTTTTTAGGCATGCAGCTGTTCTGTTAGGTCAGAAGCTCCTATGCTATGAGATTTTTGCCTCCATTTGAAAATCCATTTTCAGATAACCTTTTAATCTTCCATACCAGACTTCCTCTTCCATGAATTTGCAACAGTGACTTGCTTGACAGATTATTTGGTAGGAGGCTGGTTGTTTGGATTAATCAGTCTTGATTACAGCCTTACATTGTACAGTTTAAACTAGACCAACTAGATCAAAGGTAACATTTTTTTCCTTTTTTTGTGAGATACAAACTATATATTTCTCATACTTTATCAAAGCCAAATTTTAAGAAACATAACTTTTTGAGTCAGTGGATATTTAGTTGAAAGAGAGTAAGTAGATGTAGCCTGTTAGTGGCAGCTTACCACATAAATATTCATTATTTCAATTTCAAGTTATTTTGATTGGAACTGGAATTAATTAGCACGTTTGTGCTCTTTGACTGAAATAAGCCTCATTTATTCCTCTAGTGCAAATAGTCACTAATAAAGATTCATAACCAATTTTATTCTGCATTGTGCATAAATAAAGTTTATTTCTCCAGTGAAGTCCATGCCAGCAGATACATTCAAGGGCTGTTGATAGTTGTATTATGAAATATGGGTATTATTTGTTTACTTTGCTCTGTGCTGATACTGTGTGCTAAAAGTAAGATTTTGGGAGCAGCTAACACTGAGTTTTAAACACTTACTAATTCCTCTCCAGGATTACTAAAGAAGCACCTGGCACTTCAATAAATGCATTGATCAGGATAAACTGTTTCTAACAGTGCAATTTCCAAACTGTCTGTGATTATGTCTTTATGTAAAGTGCTGTATTACTTTGAAAATTGACTCTTCTATTTAAAAAAATTCCGACGAGAAAATGCTAATTTTTTTTTTCAGTGCCGAATGTGCGTGTTTGACATACCACAGTGTTTTTTTCTACTTGCCAGTTGTGGAGTCTTCAAATGAAGTCTGATAGTCTAGTTATGCCTTTCTTGACAAGCATCTGCTGCAGTAATGAGTATCAGAGAGCCTGTGCACTCTTCAGCTGCCCCACAGCAGCACGGTGTCTTGCAGTTGTGTCCTCTTAGAGCTGTGCACCTGTACAGAATTCCATGAGATATCACTCACAATTGAGCCCATTATTTGAAAAGTGGAGCTGCACAGAGGATGAGACTATTGTTGTTCTTCTTTCTTTTTGAATGGGGTGAATGATGGTGCTTAAGCCATAAAAGCAGTCAGATTGCTCTCTCTCCTCATTAGGAGTATGCTAGTCATGAACAAATGGCAATAATAAATGCTGATATGACTCAAGATGTGCAAAAACTGTAAGCACATCTAACAAGTTAAAAGAGGTACTTGAAAAATAGGCTTTTAGGGCATGTGCATCTGAATATTTTATTTTTTTTTTTCTTATTAGCAACTGTCTTCACTGTAAATGGCCATAGCAAAATGGCTTTGATTGTTTCTGCTGCCTTTGTGACACAGGAATAATCTGCCAGGAAGAGTACATTTTGTGAAAACTGGCATTGGAATCAGGGTATCTGTAGTCCAGTTGTCTTGATATTTTCATTCCTTTTCTTCCTAACTGTTGCACAGTATTCAGTGTAGCACATTATGCTGCTGTCTTTCATTAAGTATCTCGACAATTAAAACTACATTACCTTTTCCAATAATAGATCAGAAGAACAGAAATGATCACAGCAGGCCCTCATCCTAATAGGCTGCTTCAATAGCCTAATTTTGTCAGTCTCCTTAGATGTCAATATTGACAGAACACCAGGGCTACTCCTCAAAGCTACTTAAAGCAACTTTGATTCATCTGTATTTTTGTTCATTTGTTCTAGTTTTTGCAAGGTGGGCAGTTCAGGAGTTCAGCTGTTGGATCCCTGGAGTCTGTAATCAAGGCAGTGTGTAAAGAAGAATCTTCATTTTTCAGCAGTGCAAACCTGTTCATAGACATGCCCAGAATCATGGGACTTTTGGAGGACAATATGGCAAAATATGGCATCCCTGAAGACTCAAGTAAGAAAATATACCAATGAAAAGTTGCAGTATTAATTCAGAGTTAAAAGAAATTTTTCCCACTTAAATTGGAATGTTTATATACCCACTGCCATCTCAGTTGACACTGTCATCTTAAGCACAAAGTGTTGATCAATACAAGTAGCTATGAGATGATTGTGGGTGAGAGATTCTGTTTATTTTCTATGTTTGCAAATAATAAATAAGAGTACCCCTGTCTTCGAGACATTTTTATTAACAATTTTAAAGCACTTGGTATTAAAAATATATCTTTGAGATACAAGATTGAGTATTTATTGCTGCTTGCCTTTCTTGGGTGAACAAAAAGCTGTGGTATTATTGAGCAGTAAAATATGCAAACCTTCTGTATAGAGTGAGGTTTGTAATAGTTGGTATTCCTATTTTGTTTGTCAAGTGCTCAGAAAAATCCCTTAACTCTCATATAGTTTCACCTTTGCTCCCTTTCCTCAATACCCATTTGACTCACCCTGATTAATTTTAATATTGTTAATAACCTTGTTAGTGCCCCAGGTGGCCCTGAGGAGAAGAATGCAGTGATAGAGTGTCACTGGGGACACTAGGCTGTCATCTGTTGGTTTCTACAGGCAGAAACTGCTCCTGGCTTGGCTGGGACCCTTGGGAGGGAGCCAGAGCTCTGCTTTGGCTTTCTCATTGCATGTGTGGGTGCAGTGGTAGCAGGCAGCTCTGCCTCTCTTTCCTGCTGGAAGAACAAAGTCAGCTGGATGGCTGATTAGACAGATTGTTTGGTGCTTAGGCTCTTTAACAGCCATTTAGGCCAGAAGCACTGTTTCTTGATTTTTATTTTATTTTTTTCAAATTTTTCCAAGTTGTCACAACTCTGCTGTAAGACCTTTTTACCATAGGACTCTGAAATATTTAAGGTATCAGTTAGTTCTAACATTTCCATGAGTGAATTAATACTGTTGCCCATATTTTATAAACTTGTACATGGGGCAATGGAAAATGAAAATTAAAAAAAAAAATAAAATTGAAGCCACAGAAACTTGATTTATACCACTTCACAGTGATTAACCTGTATGTATTTTGTGTATACCAAATGCTTCCCAATGACTTTCTGAAGAACACAGCAAACCAAGATTCTGTGTCCTTAGTCTATTGACATTTCTCTCTGGCTCACTTGTAGCCTCTTAATTCTTTGCTATTGTTTGTTAAGGATCGTGTTTAATAATGGTTGTTTCATTCAAGAAAGTAAAAATTCGGGTAAAGAACTGGCCTTTCTTAATGAAACATTTTTGACACTTCTTTCTTTAACTTTTGCCAGGAGTTTAAGTGATTTTGGCCTAGTTCTTCATTATGTAAAAAGATTTGTCTTCCTTGAGGAGTTAATGACATTATTAAATATTCTTCAGAGCACTAGGAACAGGATGTTCTGTAAACACTTTTAATAGAGGATAAAACCCCCCAAAACATGAGTTGGGCATAAAAATCTAGATGTTCCTTATAGGAACTCAGTGCCTTTACATGAGTACAAATACAGTGGGATATCTTGGAAACTGTTCTTTAGATCCTAGTTCTGAAGGACCTGAACCTAATGAATTAGTAACCCCATGTAATGTATGAATGTGCCTTTTTGCTAGGGAATGGAAAAGATAATTGACTGTATTTTTTAAATCAAGAAGTTGAGTATCATGACAATTTTTTGCCTGTCTTTTTGGTAGGCTCTGTAAGATCATACAAAAAATTAAAGTCTGTATTTGTGAAGGATTTTGTACATTCCTGCTTTCTTATATAGGAATCCAAAGTTGGAGAACAACGGAGGGTGTCGAAGGAATTTTATTTTTCTTTTAAGGTGACTCTTCCCTCTGAATTCACTTCTGTGGGCAGAGGTTTTGCATATGTCCTTCTGCTCTAAAATGCACAAATGTGACATTTAGCATAGATGGGATTCACAGGCAGCTTTTCAGAAATGTGAGGAGCTCTTAAGATTCTGGTTTATTTTCCCTCCTCAGTGTTTAGATCCTGCATCCTCAACACCATCATAGGTTGTGTTTAAGCAATTTCTATAGAGGCCTGTGCTGATTGCTTAGTGGCAGTTGGATGGTGTTGTTACCAAAACACTAGTAATAGTTTTTGGCATGGTGCTGTGGTAGGCTCTAAAATAAGACTCAAACTTTTATTTGAATAAAAACACTTTAATTTCCCCTGTGTCATCCACCTTGACTGTGAGTCTGTCTTGGTTTTTGCAGCTCCTTTTTGCCTGAAGCTTTATCAGGAGATTTTGCAGGCTCCTAATGGGGCTTTGCTGTGGACCTTCCTGAAACCTTTATTACATGGGAAGATACTGTACAATTCAAACATCAACATGATTGACCTGGTGATGGAGAAGGTGAGTATCAAAAAATGCCACTATTTCTCTGTATTGATTTTGTCTTTGTAATTCATTTTAAGTTCCACTTCTTTCAGAGTAGGCAGAAGCAACTTTCAGAAAAATAGATCCAACCTGAGGTCTCACCTGTTTCCCCATTTAACCTTAATGCTTCTCTTAACTTTTATCCTACCTGTTGTAGTGGTTCAAAGTCAGTGTGAAAAGCAGAATTTTGCTCAAAGTCCTTTAAACCATGCATAGAAAGAATAAAAAGGACATGTTAGTAAAAGTGCCATGTGAATCATGCTGAATCAAGGTGTAGGGTGCTCATATTTAGGGAAGCTTTTGCCTTCAATATTTTCTTGTCATGGGAACTGTAATGGGGCAGCAATTGTAATGGGGACCTGTGGGAAGGGATGTCCCCTGGGAAAAAACCTTGTTCTTAGGGAGTCACTGAGCTGAAAAAAAAAATAAAAATTAAGAAATCTACAGTTCATCCTTACTGATTGTTTCTAACACCAGTAGCTGAGTGACCAGTCGTGACTGAGGTGCTGTATGTGTGGATGCTGATGTTTTACTATCTCTGCAGTTCTGCCATGGTTGGTGCTCTGTCTTGAGTGTGAATTGTTGACAATGACACTTTTCTTCATGCCTAGATTAGAGGTGTTTCTGTAAGAGGAGGGTTTATGACTTGTTTTGGATTTCTCTGGAAATTTTGCATTGATCCTCTAAATATATAACTTTTACCCTGCAATGTTAGTTATTGCAAGAATGGAAATTTGGAAAAAATATTGCTGCTTGTAAGTGGTACACCAAAAGACCATAATAACTTTAAATGTGATGGTAGCTATATTCTCTGTAAATTAAAAACTTTGTGATTTGTGTTCTAAAAAAATAGTAAAAACCTAAGACAAAAACCCCATTGTAGATAGCATGTAGTACATAATTTTATAGTTTCTGTTCTGCATTGGAAAAGAAGATTGAATGATTTCATATTTTGCAGTTAGATAATGTAATTTGGAGAACATTGGTTATTGCTCTGGATACAGCACAATTAATTTAAAATTTCTAGTCAGTTAAAAATAAAGCTGTTCTTGTTGTTCATAGATGGAAATTCTATAAAGAAGAAGATATAAGAAATGATAAATATTACATATATTTTTGAACTTATATTACATATCTATGTTACAATGATAGAATACAACATTTAAAACATTTCCACATTTTTTTTGCCAATTAATATGGCAAACATCCATTCTCAAAAAAATCTGTAGGAAAGATGAATATCTTCCCATAAAGAATATTCCCCCATACACCTTCTAGTGAAATCTGGACTGAGTAATACAGTTCAGAAAGAAGTTGACTTGTGGGCTGTTTTTTTGGGTTTGTTGGTTGCTTGGCTGTTTTTTGGGGGGTGGGGTTTAGTGCTCTGGAACAATAGAAAGATTTCTGATAGAGACTCTTATTCTACTTATATATTCTCAGACTAACAGAAGTTCCATCAGCTTATTCAGAAATCTCTGTAAATATGCTCTTTCCCCTCTTCCCAGTCCTGTAAATATAACAAGGAGTTATGAATGGGCATCTGTTTATGTGAATATGGAAGTAGTGGGAGATTTCCTTGTTTTTGTTACAGAAATATCAGCTATAGCTTTAACACAAAGTTTAAATGCAAAATACTGTCCCCAGTGTCTCAAATGTTGCTACTAAAGCCCAACCCTGTAGCCCCTGCAAGCCTGATCTGCTACTGAAATTGGAACAGTTCTAGTTTCCTTTAGATTGTGTGGCCACATGTCATCTATTTACTAGGAGAAAAAAGTATCAGGTTACAGCTTTGAAGAATACTGATATTTGTATGCTCTGACATATGCCCTAAGTTTTCCACATGGACTATTAAATTTGAGGGTGTGTAATTGGCCATTCTTTGATAAGCTGTGAGGTTGCTGGGTTTGAGTTTCAGAGAAGGCAGCAGTTCTACTGTGTGGAGTGATGGTGGTGGCAGTCACAGAAACAGGCTGTGAGAACATTTACAGGCTGTAAGGGTAAAACAGGTCAGTGCCAGCTGGCATCCAGCAGCTCAAAGGCCACATGTGATATATTTGACATTTGCTTTCACAACTAAGTTTTGTTTTTTGTTTGTTTTTTTTTTGTTTTTTTTTTTTTTTTTTTGTTTTGTTTTTTTTTTTTTGTTTTTTTTTTTTTTTTTTGTTTTTTTTTTTTTTTCCCCCCACTCTTATGGAAGTATTTCTTATTTCAGAAGATTTTCAGAGTTCTTAGAATCAGCAATCACTTTTGAAGAATTTTCTGCTATTTCCAAAAAACTTTAGCGTCAGGCTTGCCTGGACTTTGCTCCTGTAATTTGTCCCCTTGCTTTTTGGATTGTACGAATTCCTATTGTGCCTGTGGTGAGTTCTGCATCAACCATCTCTTCCTCACTTCCTTGTTCTTCCACTTCAGACTGTGGCACCTTCTATTTTAGTATTCTATATTTTTATCTCCCAGGTCTAATTATTTATATTCTCTATTTACTACTACTCTTTATTGTAATTTATTATTAGTATAAAAAATTAAAACTTAGGTTTCAGAATTATTAGTCTGCAACCCTCTGGTTCCCTTAGCATCTTTATAAAGAGTTTTGCATTTGTTACTTTCTACTACCCTCATAACAAGGGAATTGTTCAGCTATTTAATCCTTGAGTACTTTTGGAATTCTTGACTGGACATTATCTTTTCCTAGAAACTACTTATTGTTCATTTTGTTAAGTTGTAGGACTTTATTTTTTACTACTGCTTTGATTAGACACAGATTCTCCAAAGTGTTCTGCATGGAGAATTCTTCTGACATGGGAACTTCCCAATGCCTGTGGTCATGAATGATAAAGTCAAACTGCTTTTAAACTAACTCTTTTTTTTTTTCTTTTTCTTTTTTTTTTTTTAATTTTTATTTTTTAATTTTTTCCCCCTCTAGGATTTTTTTTTCTTTTTGTATGTAACCTTCCTGGTTACATGCTTTGTAATGTGTGTGTGTGTATATATAGTCCTCCCCAAATCTTTTTTAATAGGCACATTTTCCTCTATGCTGCCTTAGACTCTGTACCTTCTGCAGACAACTTACCACTTTGCTGCTCTTAATTTCTTTCAAATAAGTGCCTACATTTTAGAAAGCTCATCTTTTCCAAAAATCCATGTTGCAGTAATTTTTTTTTTTGCATAAGGAGGTGAATACAAGCACATTATAGTTACTGTTGCTCTTTGAAAACAATTTCAGCACAAAAAATATTCCTTTGTGCTGTTCAGGATCAAGTTAAGAAGCACTAAGCTCTACTCAGCCCAGATCTTACAAGCTGCTTGGTATAGTAGTTTCTAGTGCTGTCTGAAAGTTTGATCTCCTTGTGTTCAGCTGTGACCTGTGGTTGCTGTGTCCTGGGGAGAAAGCAACTTCCCAAACTCCCTGTTTGCCACCCTCACAGCCTTCCTGGTCTCCTTCATCTTGTCACTGTTGTGCATGGTCTGGGGTTTCAATCTTCTGATCAGAAGAACATTAGTTTACCTAACAGCAGGTTTAGTTTAACATTTAGAATCACTTTCTCCTCAATCCTAATGACTTATTGCTGTTTAAAATGGAATGTGGATTCTCATTGAAGTTAAAGGCATCATGTTTTTTAGGGAAATAAAATTACATTCAAGGTCTCTTTAAGGCATTCTGTGTTACAAAGAGGAGGAAAGAGACACCAGAAATTGTTTTCTCATGTTGCTCTAAGAGTGAGATTTTGAAAAAGCCACTTAAAAAGCTGTGGCAGAAATTGTATACTTTCAACAGGAATTATTGCAAAAAGTGGGGTCCCAAATTGGAGTTTACAACTCACTGCAGACAGTCTTTGCTGGAAAATGTCACAATTTTTATCATAACAACTCTGCTGGATTGTTCTTAAATGCACTTCTGTGACTGATAACACCAATTTAAACAAAAAGATAGTGCAATATTTTCTAGTCTTGAGTATACTTGTGATCTGTTTAAAATAGGCTGGAAAAAAAATTGCTGGTTGTTTACTAAGAGAGAAATTGTAACCTGTCTTTGACTGGGACAGCATATATTTTGCTTTACTCAAGTCTTTCCCTGTGAGAGTATTTTGAAACAGATTGATTAATCAGTTGTGTTTATTGTCCAAATTGTGCTTTCAAATTTCAGTTTTATTATGCACTCTGTCAAACTTGTTTGAATAAAAGACCCACAACTGAGAGGTTTTCTTTTGAGTGTGTCCTAACTGCATTTCTTTTTTTCTTTCTCAAGCACCCCTCTGATACACTGTATGAATGACACACTATAAAATAAAGAAGTCTATATGATAGAAAGGAAAAAAAAGAAGAAAACATGAATATTATTATTACTGACTATCAAAAAGGAATGGGAAGGAGTTGCAGAAGATCAAAAGCATGTCAGTTTTTTCTGCTTCTTAAAATTTACTGTGCACATGTTTTACTTCAATTGTTTCCATTTATTTTTTTTCCCCAGGCGAATTTCACTTTTGGTTTTGTGGAAAACTTGAAGACTTATTCTGAGACGTGGCTCAGGATGTCTGAGGTTTTCAAAACCAGTAGAAATGTTCTCACAGTCTCACGATTGCAGGTTGGTGAGCTGTGGGAGATCTTTCTATTTTCCAGCTTTTTGCTGTTTGATCTAGACAGTATTTCTAAACATGCAAAACCACTCATATATCTGACTTCATATTTAAAAAGAGGTGAAAAAGAGGGAAATTAGCTTGAGGTTATGAACCTACAGACTGATGCTGAGAAACTTCTGACATGAAAATACTGAAGAGCAATGTTGCCTCACTTTCTCTGATATTGCTCCACTATCATTGAACAGCAGGGGAAATAAAATGGTGTTGGTACTTGTTTGCTCATTTCTTATGTTTTCTATCAAAATGTGAAGCTGATTTAAAAAAAAAAAAAACTGATGAGGAAAATATTGACTATAAAAAAAAGGCATTCTTGTTACTGGGGCTTTTCCATTCTACATATTTGTGCTATCCCTGTCTCCTCTCCTAAATCTCTTCCCCTCCCCCTTGCCATTTATTTGAAATGTGTGGTGTTAACCTGTTAAGAGGGAAAGACTGAAGACATGGAGAAGCTAAATGACTTCTGCAGTGTCATGAAGGAAATCTTGGAAATGGAACTGGACATTAATACATATGTGTATTGTATTTCCTTAGAGAAGATAAACCTGAGGTAACTTCCACCACTTTTTGTTTCAGGAAGCCCTGCAAAACAATTTTGTAAAGCATTTCATAGAAAGTAATTTGGATATCAACATGGAAAAACTCCTTAAAAAAATGCAAACATATGGTAAGTATATGAAATTACATGTAATGGTTTGTCTTGTTAGACTTCCACTTAGAGCTACATGTAGTTGAAATTGAATATTTTACCTACACAAGTAATACATAAGTTAATAAGAGACTTTATCCTCTTGAGCTAGTCTCAAATGGAATTGTCTTTTTTCTTTTGAGTTGACTGGATAATTTGAATTTCAAATATTGAAACAATATTGGTAACAAGTCAGAAGTGGAAAAGCGTCATGGGAGAGTTTTGAACACATCAACCATACTTAAAAGGAGTGAAGGGAAATATAAATCTTGTAACCACAGTTCCATTAGGTAGAAGCATACTTTTGTAGTAAATTTTGAGGGAAATAAATAGAAAACGAGATTGGATGCATTGTGTTGGATCAAAAATTCTCTACCTTTTTTCTCTGTTTATCCAGAATCAGTTGTGTCACAGAGCCTCCAGAGTTAGGGAGATAGCCCAAGGGGACTGGTTCTTAATGGAGGAGAAGGGGAATTATTATTTTGACTCATTTGGGGTATTCAAGGATTTAAGTAGGAGAAGAGAAAGGATTATGCCATAAATTTAAGTTATTTAACTTAATTTTATAAGAATTTGATAATTGAAAAAAAAAAAAATAAAAAAATCAGTATGTCCAGCTGTTAGTAAGGTAGGGGTGCACGAACATTAAAATGCTTGCCAGCATGTGCCAGAAGGAAAACTCTGCACTGAAGCTGATCCTGATGTCATTTAAGAGAAGTTCATGGTTTTGAGAAACAGGGAGAGGGAAAAGTGGGATAAAATGGAGCAACAGACAGTGTGACATCATGGACAAAGGGAGCAGGGCACTTCCTAGGGGAGGATTGTGGTAGAAAGAGCAGTTAGAATAATTATGATCCAAACAGAAATCTGCTCCAGCTGCTTTCTGGAGGGTGGTGATGAGCTCTCAGGTACCCCCACACAGACACTTTGTGACCCTTGTTGCTTCAAAAAAATTGACTTTACAGAAATGTAGGTCATGAAGTCTGCTTTACAGTCAAAGAATTAAGACTACAGATAAAATAAATAAATGTACCTGCAATACAGCTTTAATTGGTTTTCTGTATCTGCCTCGAGCCAGGAGATGGACAAAATCCACAGAGGCTCCTGAGAGCTTGTAAATGAAATGTGTTCTCATTCTAACTCATTCTCATACTACTGCCCTGAGCTGGTGCAGTCACAGTTAGTGTGAGCTGGTGGCTTTTCTTTAGCAGACAGGTTGTGAGATTTAGTTGAAATCAGCCTTGGTTTGAAGGCTTTCTTTGAAGACCAGGACTGCCTGTACCCACTTTCAGTAAGAAAAATGGCAAATGGTATCTGGAATTCAAACTGGAAAGAGTCTGGGCTCTGTGTCCTCCTTAGGCAAGGGACTCAAATTTGAACTTGCTTTCTCTTCAGATGATTTTCTTATCCAGTGAACTGCTGGCTAGTCTGGGTTGGGCACAGCTCACCCTCCAGGTGAAGATGGATCATAATACAGCTAAAATCCAACCCCACAGAACCACAAAATTGGAAAGATAGGATGGAGGAAAGAGCAAATCTCTTAAACTTCAGGGCATGCTGAAAACATTGCTGTCTCAATCTATTAGTTGAGTAATACCTGGATTTTGTTTGTGTACCTAACACTGAGAACTGCATGGTAGGTTATGGACAAAAAATATTCCATTAAATAGATATCATGATCTCTGGAATTATCAGATCCATCTTCACTGATGCAGACAACATCAAAGAAATCTGTACCTGTGTTTCTCAAGCTATAGCTTTTTAACAGAAGTAAGGATATTTGATAACATGAAATAAATGGTTAGCAGTTTGGAGAGTCAAGAGAAAATATGATTTAGATAGAGTGGCTTATGAAACTAAAATTTCCTTATTTGAAAGGAATACAGTTGACAAAATTAACCTAGTATAAAAATATAAAAACTGAAAATCCATAGGGGCTAGAGACCACAAGAGCATTTATTCCTTTGTGAAACTGATCTCTCCAAAGTGCCAGAGCTCTCCTCTGCATTTATTATGCTTCTTTGTATAGACTTGCTTGGTTGTTTTACTTGAAAAAAAGATATGCACTCTTATTTTTATCTTAGCTTATGTGCTTTTTGTTCATTTTATTAGACCATAATAATGAGTAACTTAACTGTAAACCTCTGTTCTTACATTGTTTTTCTTTTAAATTTCTTTAATCTTATATTGCATCAGCTGTTTAGTCCTGTAATTACCTTGCTTGAGTCCAATTAAAACCTTGAATATATTCATGTTACTGGTTTTGCCACTCACAATCTTTATTTTCATCCAAAGCTCCAGCTTTCTAAAGTCTCCCAATCTCTGTGATTGTGCCTTCTAACTAAAGCAAATATTCCCTTCTTTTATCACATCTACATTCTCGTACAGATGACTTTTAATTACCCTCAAATACAAGGTGCTTGTGTTTGTATTTTTTTATTTCTCTACATTGATATAAAAAATGTTAACAGACTTAGTGATGGTTTTTTCCATGCTACTCCTGCTGGAAAGTGTCATGGACAAAGTGGATAGATTTAGAACTTTTCCAATGTCTCTATAAAATCATCATGCTTGCAAGACCTCGCAAGGTTATCAATTCCTAAAACTGTTAGCAGGATTTACTCATATTTACTTAGATGGAGCAAGGTAAATATTTAGGCTGAGGGCTGAAAAACTTGTGGTTTTCTTTTTAGTCCCTTTACTTTCTAAGCCAGCTGTGTGTGGGCAAGACAATTGTTTTTGTCTAGGAAAGCTTTGCAGCCAGCATCTCTCAGTAGTTTCCTACTGATCTTATATAAATCCTGTCCCACTAGAATTTGTGAGCTCCTTGCTGGGCTGAGTCCTTACAAACCTTCAGGAGGCACTGGGAGGCATTTGTGCTGCGAGCTCCTCTCTTAAATTCTTGTTTTTTGAGTCTCTCTCTTGTCCTTTTGATTTCTCTCAGACATGAATTTTCTTTTTTTGCTATCTTACAGAGGGCTACATGTGACTCTGTGTATAACAGGCAGGGTGATAAAAAAACCAGACCAAAACAAGCAGCTTTCCTTTGTGCTGCTCTCTGCTGTCCTCATTGTAATGAAATAATTTTATGTGTCTTTAGAAGGCAGGAAACAAACAGCTGTAATGCCATCACTGAAAACTGTGCCACCACCCAAATCTTCTGATAACTAGAAACTTTCTTCTAATTTCTGACCTAAATTTACTTTTTCTTGATTTATTCCAATTTATTCTTCCAGTAACTTTTTATTTTTGCTTAAATAACACTTCCACCCAATGGTTTTACATAAAGCATTTCTATTTCCGCCCAGTTACTTAATGATAGGTTAAACAAGTGAGTGGAAGATGAGGGCTGACTTATTTTTTTCACTATTACCTTCATATTTTGTTACACAGATTTATCAAGCTTTTAATTTATAATTGTTACTTTATAAACGGGGAAAAAAGAAAGTCATCAACCCTACAGATCTCGATTTTAAAACATTAATGTAGATTGTATTTTTTCAGATATGTTCTGTTTCTGTGATGGAGTACAGAAGTTCATGCACAGTAAGACTGGTTTTTTCCCAGAAATGTTTAGGTACACCACACTCCAAGCCAACAGAAATATAGATGTATTTCTTATGTTAAAATATTCAACAATTTAACTCGGGAGAGAAGCTTTTCCATCTAATTATTGATTTCAAATTAAGGTTTTGGGTGTGTAGGTATCACTCAATGATAGAATGCTTTCAGTAGGAGGGGACCTTAAGGATGATATAGCTCCAACCCCACTGCCATGGGGCCACCTTCTGCTAGACCAGGCTGCTCAGAGCCCCATCCAGCCTGACCTTGGACACTTCCAGGCTTGGGGCATTCACAGCTTCTCTGTTCCAATCTAAACCTTCTCTTGTACAGTTCAAAGCCATTCCCTCTTGTCCTGCTGTAAAAAGTCAGTTCTCAGTGTTTTTCTAGGCCCCCTTCAGGCCACAATAAGATCTGGAAGGTGCTACAAGGTCTGTCTGGAGCTTTCTCTTCTCCAGCTTGAACAGCCCTAACCCTTTCAGCCTGTCTTCATACAGAATAATGCATATAGGGCTATACATAATTACATACACATATATAAAAATGCATATGAAAACCCTGCCATTTGGACTTAATGTTAGGAATATTCTCTTCTCTTCTCTCTAATGCTGTAAAATAAAAGGGCCAGCATGGGTGTTTCTTTATTGTCCTCTTCAAGGATAGCCATAAATACGACATTTATTATCTCTATTCGGTTATGGTTTCTTTCAACCTATGAATTCACCCTGTCACTGCTTGCCTATCTTTTGAATTCTAGACTGTCAGTTCCTCTACTTTTTCTCCTTGTGCACTTTACCCTTTCTCACTGTTAATCATGCCTCTTCTTCAGACTGCTTCATACATTTTCCACTTATCTGCCTCCCTATTGTAATATTTCCTGTGCTGATGCTGAATAATGACTACGGTCCAGGATTTGTCTGTCACCACTGTTATCATAGGAGGTCATCACCTATCCTTTTTAAAGCTTATATCTTCAAGTGAATGTTGGAAATTTAAGATGGAAAATTGTGTTGGATGTTTTATAGCATTGTTTATTACCTGAGAAACTCAGATATTTTTATTAAATCTAGATGGGTTAAGATTAGTTATAGATCATGCTATCCTTCTGATTATTCTCTCAAACATAATGATATAGCATTATCCCCACACTCTTTACCAAAAGATGAAGATCTGAATTCCTCCAGAGGTTGAGTTTTTTAGAAACCAGGTTTTGATTGAGGCATATGCTCATCCTGGATCTATAGATAAAGTAAAAATAAAGAGATCATTAGACTTTTTTCAGATGCTTTTATATGTAGGACTTCTATCAAAATGTTTATGCTGTGTATAACATAGTTCTTGAAATATTAACAATATCAAGGAGAAAAGAACTGGATAATATGTTGCTAAATGAGAGATTAATTGTTGCATTTAGCTATAGGGGAGCAGCCAAAAGGATAATGCAATGTAGTTCTTGTGTAATGGAGAAGCAAAAGAGACCTTTATTTAAAGAAACACTACACTTTATAGGGTAGTTTGTGCAAAACAAAGTGGAAAAGACTCATTGGTCCAAGAAGGCAACACCTCTTTGAAAACATGCCTTCTGCAAAACATCACGTCTCTCATGCACCCTGCAGTGCACAATCATTGTTATAATTTCTTGTCCTTGTGCAGCCTGAGAAACCCAAGGCTTCAAGGCTGCTTTTTCTCTGTTTCCTAGCAGTTCCAACCACAATTAATATCTGTTATGATGCCTGAAGTACAGTAATTCCCTTGTATTTGCATTTATTCCTCTGAAATTGGAGGGAAGGGTAGCTGAAGGCTTCTAAAAGCCCTGAGGCATGAACTGCACTTCCACAAGTTCACACTAAAATTTCCTTGTTTTTTTGATTTTTATTTTTAAATACAAAGAGGATTTACTTTTATAGGATGTGCAAGTGACACCACACTTTTCTGTCCTGTTATTTAAAACTAAGCAAGCCCAATTTTTTCCCTCATCCTAGAAACTATGACGAGCAAGATGCTTAACAGCTCAGCAAGTAAACAGATCGACCTGTTGGCACAGCTTATTGTAAATATCTCTTCCTGTGTGTTGCTGGACCGCTTCCAGCCTTTTGACTCTATTCAGAAATTGGAGGAGAAGGCTCATGAGCTCATGCAGGAAAATAATCTTTTGGCTAGTAAGTACCTTATGTAAAATGTAAAATTTCAGACTTTGTAGTTGTCTGTGTTTATTGATAAAGTAGGTTGTGGCTACATAGTTTCAAAGCATGAATTAAATCACATATAATACATTCAACATAAAGCATATTTGAATGTTATAATTAAGCTGAAAAGACTAAATATATTTTAACTGTGGAATGGCCAAATGGATCCTTGGTGTCTCTTATTTCTATCAAAATATTTAGAAGAATGGTCATAAATATTTAAAGAAGAAAAATATTAAAAAAATGTGGAATACTGAGGAAACTTAAGATGACAAGATCTGGTTTGCATCCTTTCAAAAATTACTTTTTATATTCTTGACTTTTCAAAAGGGAGTAAAAAAGGGGTTCTGCTAAGATTTACTCATAGAGCAACACCTCTGAGAAATTAGCTTGTTTATTCAGAGTAAATAAGTTCTTCAGGAATTTGTTTTCTTCCTTGGGATTACTCTTTCTCTTTTTCCCGCATTATATGCTTATTGCTGAGAATCAATTAATTTTACAGAAGATTTTAAAGGCAATAATATTTTTCCTTAACATACACACATACATACACACTTGTCCTGCAGAAAATGCTGTACATTGTATGTAGTGTTTCCAAAAGAAAGCCCCCTTAAGTCTATAAAAAGTGTTCCACAACATTTTCCCACTGTTGTTTTGGGTTTTTTTGTCCCCTTATGCCTGCAAGTGTACAACAGATGATATGAGAAATCACTTGTAAAGAAGGAAACAGTTCAGCCTGGAATCCTATGCTTGTTTTGTGATCTCCACAGTACCCTGGCAATTTTCACCCTCTATCTATATAAAACAAGCAGGCCATACCTTGAGATAAGGAAAATTGCTCAGGAGTACTTTGGAGAAGGCACACTGTTTCTCTCTTTAAGGAAAGAAATGGACAGATCAATCCTAGCCCTCAGAAAACTGTTCCATAGCTCCATTTTCTTTCCACCTGCCTAGGAAGGGTCATATGTTAATATAAGCCAAGACATTTTGAGTGAGTATTTTTGAGTAGTCTGGCCTTATTAGCTTTTCACATTATTACAGAGAGAGAAGATGGTGTTTTCAGGAAACTAATGTGTCTGACATGTCAATGTTACATGCTCTGATGTAGGCATACATTCCTTTCCATAGAAAAATGTTAAACTGGACTAGAACTTTCTTTTTTTGTGGTTGTCAGAGCCTTAACAACTTCATGAAATGTCCTAGAAAATCAGCTGTTTGTAAAAATGGGAAAATGAGATTGGCCAGTTGAAAGAAATCAGGTTTGCAGTAAAGTATCCTGTATTTTATTATCTTTCAGAGAACCACATGGTAGGTAAGGTATCACTCCCCTTTCCCAAGGAAGGAAAGGGCATAGTTTAGTATTTATCCAGAAGTCCTAAAAAGTCTGGATCACACTAAAAGAGAACACAAGCAGTTTCATGTATTTGGCTTCGTCTTTACAGCTACATATTGAGCTTTCATCTGTTTGGTTGGAGTTTTTTTCTCTTTATACAAAGCTAGAGAAAACAAACATTCAAATTCTGCTGTGCTAAACTAGAAGTTCTGCAACTGACCTGAAGATTAATATAAGACTAAATTTTAGTGGTTTGGTACTGTTCACTTTGTCATTTGTTTATGGAAGCTATTATCCTTTGAGGCACAAATTTTATGGCCGCTGCTTTTAATGTGGAACTGATACCAGTCCCCCAAAAATGGCTAAATGTTGATGCAAAGAGAAAACTGCAAGAAAAAGAAGACAAATCACCTCAGATAAAAATTATTTTTACAAACCCATTTATCATGTGGATAATCTTTTACATTTCATATTCATGAATGTGAAAAATGTGTCTCTGAAACCTGCCTTTTGGGCTTGGGGTCAAGAAAGCTTGGAGGCCTGCCCTGACAGATTAATGCATCCTATATCATATGGTAATTAGGCACAAGTTAGCTATGGAAATAGAATAAATTATATAAGCTTAGTTATGAAGTTTCCTTTCTTCTTGTGTCAGGTATCATCTTCAATACACCAGAGGACAAGAAGCAAGATTCTAGCAATCTCCTTCCAAGACACGTTTCATATACAATTAGAACCAGTGTTCTCTACAGCATGAGAACAGATCTGATTAAAAACCCAGCATGGAAATCCCATCCCCACAAATTGCCAGCTGACGGGTTTAAATACAACCATGTCTTTATTCCTCTTCAAGACATGATTGAAAGGGCAATTATTTCAGCACAGACTGGGACTGACACCTCAGAGACAGCAATTCAGGTGCAAGCCATGCCTTACCCTTGTCATACCAGTGATCTGTAAGTAAAATTTCAGCTTTTTAATTTGTTGTGTTGTCCTTGTCAGATTAGTTCTAGAGAGCTTGGGATGCTACTAGGCTCTCAGTTTTCAGTGGTGAATGTATATTTCTGCACAGGCTTAAACAAGTACATCCAACACCAGAGTGTTACAGCATAGCAAATATTTTCCAACAGCTGTGTTTAACATAACATGTTATACAATGTTTGTCTGGCAAACAACCCCTTACAAAATGTTTGCAGCGATAATGTGGAGTAGTCTGCTGGACAGAGGCTGTGTCAACATAGTGTGCAATTTACTCAGATTATTCTGAGATGCCTTTTGAATCCTCAGTTTCCTGTACACAAACTGTAAATTGATCCCTTGAAGGGTGAAGCTGATGAAGCAAAGGTGTGCAGTTTTTCTCTGTAAAACCATCAAACCATCCCAGCTATTAGATTTTAAAATTAATCAGTGGTAATAAATTTGTTAAAGTGGAGTGAAAATTGACTGGGTCATGTTATTCCTCATTGTCCAAATATATTACTTTACCTTTGAGACAAATCTGAATTATGTTTGACTTTGGTTGGAGCTCTAAGGAGTAATTATATCTGTTGTATGGTTTAAAATACTATAATATATAATAATACTGTACCAATACTTATATTTAGCTTTTTACAAAAGAATAAGTAATTCTAATCAGAACAGAAATAAATCTTATTCACGTCAGATCTTATTTAGTCCATAGTTTGAGAACAGTTCCAGTATTAACCTATTAACATTCTGCTAGAAAATAGTTTACTTTTGCATGCTGACAGCTCCTCATATCTGTTTTTTCATAGGTTCTTGAACAACATAGGGTTTTTTTTCCCACTTATGATGATGTTAACGTGGATGGTTTCAGTTGCTGGTATGGTTCGCAAGCTGGTTTATGAAAGAGAAATCCACCTTGAGGAGGTAAGAGGCAGATTAACCTCTGAAAAGAAAATTTATTCATTTAAGTGCACTGAAATGCAGAAGTTGTGAGGTGCTTTTAAGTACTCATAATCCAGATGGCTTTGTTTTCACTTGTTTCCTCTGGGCAGTAGGCTCTAGTTCTAGCTGCCAACTCAGATTCACAACTTTGTTTGAGCATCAGTATGCAAATATTGTCCATGAGAGAAAAAGCAAAATTGAAGCTGGAAAGTCTTACGTGGGAAGGCCTTATGATTAGAATGATTTTTGTTTTGGATTCTTTTTCATATTTTGTTCTATGTAGTTGGTAATGATGAAACTACCTAAAATAAGTGGAGAATTTGTTATGTACACTGTAATTAAAAAAAAGAGGAGACAGGTCTTTGCTTCTATAAACAGCTGGTCTTCATAGGTGCTAAGCATTTGGAAGGACAGGGTCCTTGTGATACATTTTCTATAGGGATAAATACACTTTTTAAAGAATTACTCTGATTTCACTGTATCAGCAGAATTACTGCTTGAGTAATATTTTTAATTTGGGGAATTATTGAGGAGTTATCTAATTTCTCTAATCTTTCTGTTGTAAGATAATTTTTTTAATACTCCAAAATATTAAATCAACTTAGCATTAATTTTGATGATCTTATGAGAACTGCTTCAGAGGTTTTATTAGATTGTATCTAAAGTAATTTTTTTTTTTTTTTTTAGAAAAAGAGGGATGTACTTCACACCTAGCTAAATTATTATTTGCCTGGTATTATATAAAGGTTGCAAACTGTATGTTTCTCTCAGAAGAGCAACAGGCTGGGAAAAAAATACTTCTATATACATTGCTGTGGATATACTCAGTACTTTTTACAGTATAAAGAGGGAAACTCCTGCCTGGAAAACTAGTAACCTGACATCTGTTCTTGAAACCATATGCAAAAGAGAGTTTTGCTGAGCATGGTGACTCCCTGTGCTCATGTGTGATGATCTCAGAGACTGCCCTGCTCAAAGATGTGTCTGATTCAGGGGAGGGCACAGGAAAAGGGCAAAGAAACAAGAAATTTAAGGGGAAGATGACATCCTTTGGGAAGCTTGTAGTGTCTTGGTGACAACATGCTTTGTTTAAAAAACGAAAAGAAAGTTTGTTCCTAGCTTTAACTCTCTTTGCTATGCTGTCTTGCAGTATATGAAGACAATGGGTGTGTATCCAGCCATTCATTTCTTTGCTTGGTTTTTGGAGAATGTCATTGTGCTTACAGTAAGCAGCTGTGCTCTGGCCATCATCTTAAAAGCAAGTGGTATCTTTGCTTATAGCAATGGTTTCCTTACCTTCCTTTTTCTCCTGGAATTTGGAGTAACAGTTATCATGTTAAGCTATTTTTTGGGAGCGTTTTTCAGCAGTGCCAATACAGCAGCTCTGTGTGCCAGCCTTGTCTATATGATCAGCTTTTTGCCCTACATAGTTTTGTTGGTCTTGCAGAACCAGCTGAGTTTCACCAACCAGATTATAATGGTAAATATTTCTTCTTCTTGTCTACTTTTTCTCTTCCAACTATATTGTGAATTTCTATAGTTTCAAAGCTTCAGACTGTAATGTATTTATTTTTTCCCATGTTTCTGTTTGTGATTATTGGAAATAAATCACACTAATGAATCTCCAACTGAGAAAATATTTAGAAGGTTGAAAGGAATGCAAAATAAATTGTCAGGGCAATTTTGTAAACCTACAGAAAATATAAGGAAATTGCATTCCTGAGACTCACGAGTTCTCTTAATGTCTTGACCTCAAAATATTTTAAATATTAGTGTATTTTCAAGATTAGCTGATTACATGGCACTTCTCAAAGTCATTATTTGTTTATAAAAAACTAATGATAGATTTTCTGTTCATATAACTGGAGAATAGGTCAGAAATTTTTCCAACCATATAATCTGAGGTGTATATATCTTTGGTGTAGGTTCTTGCAGGTCCTTTCCTGTTCTATGATTCCATAGGCTGTTTTATGTCTTTGTATTGTCCTAACATACTGTATCCCTGAATATGACATCAAATATCACCATCATATATAGAAAGCCATATTTCACACATTATGGCTTTACTTTTCCAGAATAATACACTAAATTAAGCTGGTGGAATAATTCACACACTATTAAAAAATGCTCATTTTTTCAGTGTCACTTGGTCAGATAAAATACCACTTTCCAGTATTAATAACTAGATCAATGGAGCTCTGTTAGGTGGAGCAAATTGTGGTAAGTTTTGTGGGGGAGTATGGTTAACACATAAAATGAAATAGCAACCATTAGCCTATATGGAAGAAAAGTCTATTCAGTTTATTCTTGATTTTAGTATCACAATTTATTTTCTTTTATAGAACTTGTCATCAACATGCTTTTATTTGATGTTTACATACTCTTTCTCCTCTGATGTTGTAGTGTCTTCTTTCTACAACTGCCTTTGGACAAGGAATATTTTTCATTACATATTTTGAGGGACAAGAAATAGGTAAGCTGTTTAGTTAGGAGAAAATCTGTAACTATTTCAAAAATTACAATTGGAAATGTTTTTCAATCTGCTCTGAAAAAAATCTCTAATGACTTAATAAGCTGGATCAAGTTCAGGTATTTAAAGGGATGTAATCCTCTTTTTAGCTGTTATGGCAAGACCAATGATGATGACAGTGGATGTTTCAAACTATAGAAAAAGTATCATAATGGTACAGCAGTTTGTAAGAGTGGAAGAGACAATTGTAGAAAATATTACTTAAATTTCCCACCAGACACTTCATCAGAATCGACTCATCTTTACTGAAGGAGAAGGGTAATATGTGCTTTGGGAAAAACTACTTTCAATTGTGGGAAAAAAAATTGTAGAAGCAATATCATGACCCACTGTACTGCAAACAAAGTAGCATTTTCAGTAAAAAAAATGCAGTTTTTAAAATAAATATACAGCTTTGTTACTTTTGTTTTCCATTTAGCAGTATTAGCTTTCTGTAGCACTAGTATTCACATCTTCTTTTTTCCTTTCATGTTGTCTTCTGCAATGCAACAATTTTATGAAGCAATTATTCAGTTAATTCATTCCTGTTTACCTCTGAATGCAGTCAATGTACACAATGCTTCTTAGTTAGAATTCACAGATTTAAATCTTCAGATTTAGCATTATAGAAATGATATTAAACTTTGCATAATCCTTCAATATATAGCAGCAGAGTGGATTAAAGCCTGATTCATTGGTCAGTGCCCCATTTTATTAGTGTTGTAGTTCTTTTTCTTTTGCCAATTCAAAGGCCAGCTAAAACCTCATAAACTGCCCTTTCTACAGCAACTTCTCTATATTTTCCCAGCAGCAGTGTCACCTGCTGTTCTAAACACAGGCTTGTAAAGGCATAGAAATTTTTCTCTGTTCATTAGGATTACTGTTATTAACTATGATTTGTCTTGTGCCAGTGCTTAAATACCCAGAAGTGTGTGGTGTTGATGTGTTTGTGATCTTTAATGCTGTGCTGATTTAGCTTTGACCTTTAAAAAAAATCATTATTATTACTACCAGGAATTCAGTGGGATAATGTGCACCAGTCAATGGCACAAGGAGGATACATGACCTTTGGATGGATGTGCTGGATGATGTTCTTTGACTCCATTTTATATTTTGTAGGTGGCTGGTATTTCAGCAATATTATTCCTGGTAAGATCATGTACTTGTTCTTATTTTATGTTTTTGAAGAAATTTTTTAATATCATTTATCCATTAATATCTTCACAACGTAAACAGTTCAGCCACCATAGCAAACACTTATTTTGGCATTGTCTTTCTTGGTTTTATGCAAATAAAACAAAAAATATGTCTTTTTCGGAGCTGTGGTTCTGTACTGCAAAGCTGTCTGACTTTAGGGACTGGGAAACAGCATCTTCCTAAATACATAAATATTGACTAGTGCTAACACACAGACTAGAATTTGTAGCCACTTTTTGTTTGCTGGTGGCTAGGCCAAATATTTGATAGAATTAGAAATAAATTAGATCTTCACAGTAAGAGAGCTTAGTCTAGTAGTAAAACTTCCTGGAAAAATGGTGAATCTCCTGGCTGAAACCCATGAACAGCAGCATGTTTTCAGATCATAAAAACTTCAGACAGTGCACTAACTGTATCCTGTTCCCAATCAGTCCACAGCCCAGTGCATAGAGAAAACAAATTGATTTTCAAATATATTTTCAGGAAATAGTGGTGTGTTTTTCAAATTTCTTTTCATGGACCAAGTTTTATAAGTTGAGTTGGTTGATGTATTTTTAATCATAGCCTCATGCCTTGCAGTATGTTTTACCTTTCCTCTGATGGTTTACCTTCTGATTTGCATGTGTCACTTTTTCTTCTGGCTACTTTATTTTTTTTTAATTAACTTTGCCTTGAAAGATAGGGGTGGATGGAATGTGCAATTGGATTTTAAAAACTTTGTCTCAAATTGACATTGCCCTTCAGTGTCAACATAATGACATTCCAAACAAAGAGAGTGTGTATTATGTGATGAGTAAGTAATGCCTGAAAAGATCAGGCAATGCCACAGATTAATTTGTATATAGGACTGTGTTTTTGTCCCTTTTGTACAATAAATATTTCCTGTGATGGCTGATTTGTTTCTATTTTGCAGATATAAATGGAAGAACTGGTGGGATGGACTATTTTTATAGCAAAAAAATAGGCTCTTTCTCTTGGCAGGCTATTGGGTGCATTTTCTTCCCTATGGGTTACAAGATTGTTAAGTCTATCATTCTGTTACCCTTTGAAGCTGATTTGGAGACAGGGTAAAGCATCACTGATTATTTTATGGAAGGATCTGGTTTTATGACCAAATGACATTCTATACTTTATTAAAATTTTTTAACAGAGAAATTTTTTTTGGCTCATTAAGTGACATAAGCAGCTCATTGCAAGCAATAATAGCACAGTTTTAGTCTACAAACAGATGCAAAATGACTATAAATTTTTCAACAGTTTATATCATAATTTTTATATAGGTAAATCTGGATTAAAAAATCGATGGTACTTTCCCTTTATTGTTTCCTACTGGAAGAACCTGTGTGGTACAGAGAGAAGCAAGAGACATTATCTGAATTCTAATATGTTTTTCTTCAATGAAAACTTCCAAGAAAAAGGTTTGTAGTAACTGAATTTGAACAATGGCTTTTTCTTCTGAATGGTGTGCTAGTCATAGTCAATCTGCTTTTATCATTGTTTGGTCCTGAATTATGTGTTTAGATTTTTTTCCCTTTTTCATCATATAGTATACTAGGAATATTATATAGCTACATTTTGCTACACCCTGTAATGATTGATTCATTCTGTGAATTTGTACAGAATTATTTAAGAAAACTCTTTAAAAGATGTAAAATAAGTATCTCTTGGGCTCATCTTGTCCCACTGTATTGCCTCTTTGCTTAGTTTGGATCTTTTGGAGCTCACTGAACCCTTTCATACTCTTACTGGATCTGAAACGTGTTGGGCTTTAAGTTTTTTTTAAAAATTTGCTTCTTGTTTCACTGGAAAAAATAATTTTGTTCATTTTTTCCCATTCTGTTTCTAATTTCCCTCTCCTATAATCACTGTTCTTTCTGTCTCTTCTTCTTAGCCTTTTGTCTAGAAAACTGTTATTGTAACTAAATTTTATCAGCCTCCAGATAATCTCACTACTATATGTACATTCACATGCTTACAATTAATTCAGAGGTTTTTTTATCTTTCCCCCCCTCTCCAGTCCCTTTAAGGATGTTACACATTTAGTTTAGGTTTTGGAAATGAAGGAGTAAGTCAATCCCACCTGTGTTCTCTCTTGGGCCTTGGAACAACATGATGGGTTGTTGTGTCTTTTTTGGAAGTTCCAATATCTTAGAAGTGATCCAGCTGTCTGTAGCAGAGGTGGAGGATCTGAACAACTCAAAAGTTTTGCATACAGGTGTCTCCTAGATTAGAGTAGACCTCAAAGTGTCTTGAGGTTCATTAAACACTTGTGGAAAAACCGGTTTGTACAAGTTTTGTCTGAATTTCTGCAATTTGGTACAACTCCATTTTGTTAATACAATTGTGTTTGGTCCTTACATAAAATGAAGATTTCCAGTGCTTCCCTCTGGGTTCACCACATAATCTGTGGAAAACAAAGACACAAACTTCTCTGTCTGAGCAGTTATTAGTGTGTTTTCTGGCTCAATTTATTTTGGTGATTGCCTACACTTGGTGGGTCTCTTTTTCCCATGTCATGTGGTTGGTAGCAAGTTGCCTGTGTGTGAATGCTAAAACTGTCATGCAGCAAAGGAGCTTGCTGTCCTCTAAAAGAATTGTGTGCCACTGTCCTGACAATGGGATAAATGCAGCCATGAAGGATTTCCCTGGAACAGCAAAGTGACTTGCTTCCAGGAAATTTTTTTACTTGCTCCATGCAGCCCAGGTAAGGACTGGTCCCAGGGGCATGGAGAATATTTAGGAAATCAGTGTGTGAGGGAGGAGCTGGGAGTGTAGGTCCTACAGCTGGAACTACAACTAGAGCAGGGCTGGCAGTGACCAGGGTTCTGTGACCCACTTGGAGCTCACATTTGGAGAAATGCCAGGGTAATTTAGTAAAGTTTAATGCTTGCAAGCAACTTGGAGCTCTCCCTCTGAGTCTTTCCTGAACTACATTGTCTGAGGCCCACTCTGCACTTTAATGCTTTTTGTTAGTTTAAAGGATGCAAATTTAGGAAATGCCAGAAAGTGGAAGAGAGGTGCAGTAGTGCCACAACTGCTGGTAGTACCTTGCTAGCAAGTGACCCAAGTTTAGAAACAAATTTTGCCAGAAGCTTGAAATTGAGTGTGAAAGCAACAAAACAACTTCTTCATTCACAGTGCAAATAAACCAATCTTTGAAATAATAATTTTTTTTTAAATTTATAATTTGATTTATATGATTCAAGCCCTTTATGTATAGAATAGTTCTCTGTTCTGGTACTGTTTGTGTTTTATTTATGTAAAAGTATTTCAGAGAATATAACTAAAAACCATAAATATCTTATGTACATGTATATTCATAAGAATAATTCTCTCTTCTCATAATTCTCAGGCATAAAAGTTTGTTTCTTTGGACTGACATTCCAATATGGCTTGCTTTTACTTAAAAAAAAAAACTAAACTAACTCACTGCCAGATCTCTAAGTAGTAATGAGTCAATAAAATATTAAACATGAATAATGTAATGGGCTGCTGATTGTGCTCATGTTTGGAAAGTAGTGCAAACCTGACATGGAAAGGAAGGCAACTTCATTGGTGTCATATAGCATCTCAGTTTCCTGAGGTTATTAAAAATACAGAAGACTGTTGGGTATCTGCTTGCCTTGAGCACCTTGAATTATGCTTAGACTAGGCTGCTGCTCTGAATCATTTCAGAGATCTGCTTTGCTTAGTTGACTGAGGGGAATTGAGAAGATTAACTGCCTATGCCTGTGAATGTTATGTTAATGTTGTGTGCCTGAAACTGTATGAAGTAGACATATGAAGTAGATTACACAGTTAGACTTTTCTAATGCTTATTGGCATAAAAAATGATTCAAGTAATGTTATTATAAGTATTTTTTACTTGAAATAAAATATAGCAGCTATTTTATGTCTTTATCAAGATATATGTAGACATGCACGTAACAGGCATAACTGTTATAGATTGCTTTCTAAAACTGCAATGAGTCAAATCCTTAGCAAAATAAATTAATATTTCTTTTCAGTGTAATTCAAGGCTTTGGCAAATGGTAGTAGAAATTATTTTGGTATTTCTTTAATACACACACACACACCCTTAGATTCAGCAACCTGCTTGTTCTGCTACTCTTCCCCATGCAGAATCAGCCCCTCAGAGTTGGAAAGTCCCTTGCACTGAAGGAGCCACCATTGGTGTCGTGCTGCTGTCCCTCACCAAAGAGCACGTGGATGGTCAGAAAGCTGCTGTTAAAGACCTCAACCTCACTTTCCATAAGGGTCAGATAACTGCACTCTTGGGACCTAATGGAGCTGGAAAGACAACAGTTATGTAAGTCTGACTTTCAATGCTGTTACTGTCCTCTCTGATCTATGCTGTGCTCTTTCAATTTAAAATTCTGTGAAGTATTTGCTATGCCTTTTTTTGTTTCCCAAATAAATGCATGATAAACTCTCCAAAGCACATGGAAAGTGAAGGTTGGATATCTATGACAAAAGCAATGTAATGAGTAGAACTGTGCCACTTAAACCATGTTGTGATATCTCAGGAACAGCTTAAGTAGGACCTGCATGTCTGGTTGTGGGGTTGAACACATCTTGAAGGAGTGTTCTTTTTCTGGCAACTTATATGTACTCATCACATGGAGAGTGTGGAGTTTTATGGTGTTTTTGTCCCCAGAGGTTGCAGGGGACTTTTTTCTTGGCAGTTGATCGGAAATGAAAGTAATGAAATGAAAAATGACCTTTACAAATGTCTCAACTAAGAAGTAGATGTTTCTACATTTCTGTTAGCTATAATCAGCTTTCATCAAGCCAGTGATGCAGGATGGGCCCTAATTGGAAAATATTCCTCACAGAATACCCATGTCAAAAAGGAAAAAATCACCTCTGAGATTTGGTAGGGAAAAAAATGGATTTTGTTCTGGAAGAAGGGAAAGGAAGAACTCTTGAAGTCATGTTCAAAAAACAAAACAACCCACCAACAAACCAACCACTCAACCCAAAAAACCCCAAACAGCTAGCTAAAACAAGCAAGCAAACCAAAAACCTCAAAAGCCACCAAAAGCAAAAAAAATCTAAACCCAAAACATTAGTGATGTTTCTATAACTGTACTCAAGTGAATTGATGTTGCACTAAGGATATTAGAACACGCCTCAGGATATCCAAGTGATGAGCTAATTGTACATTATCTTGCTGATTTTTTTTTTTTTCTTTTCTTGTATCAGATCCCTGCTGACTGGTCTGTACCCACCGAGCTCTGGTACCATTATTGTTGATGGGAAGGACATCAGGACTGAGCTGGCTGCCATCAGGACAGAGCTGGGTGTTTGTCCCCAGTACGATGTCCTGTTCAGCGCGCTGACGGTGCGAGAGCACCTCCTGCTCTACGGGTCAGTGAAGGCACCTGGCTGGACAAGGGAGCAGCTGAATGAGCAAGTCAGGGGGTGAGTTTTCCTCCCATTTCCTGAAATCAAGTAAATTGGTAATGACCTTTGCAAGCCACCCAAATGAAAAAGAGAAAATGCAAAACTTGTGAGAAAAAACAATGGGAACTGCAAGATATTGTGAGTTTTTATCACATTTCATGTTCTGAAATTGTGACTTGAAAGTAGATTTCTAACTCTTACTTGAATATATTTGTAATGGGAACTGTCAATGTTTGAAACCTGGTATAGAGAACCATCAAATAATGATGTTTTGACAGGAGTGGAGGTGGTTAGCCCTGTGGAAATTGCAGGGGTTCTGCCTCATGCTGTCTGCCTCACCTCTATCCTTGCTGGAGAAGCAGATAGAAAGAAAACTGTTGTGCTTGTTCTGAGTTTTTAGATAAATCAACAATGACTTAATATATTTATTATCATGTATTCCCTCACCTGCAGCAGAAGGAAGGTTAGAAAACCAGAAAATCCAGGTAAATGCAGTGCTTGTTACAATCTTTTTAAATAGGCCACCTCATTTTCCTTTGCCAAATCCAACCTTGAAATGTTTTCAATAAATGAAGAGGTTTAAAACTGAAAAATACAATAGCAAAAACAAGTCAGAGCTCTGACATGGACATGGAGGATTTGCCTCTTGTCAGTGTTTTTGTGCTGATACTTCTTTAATATAGGACTAGACCTTATTTTTGCTTTGTGTGTATTAAACTAACTAGTAAATTGTACAAGCTGAGATCTGGTTCATTAACAGCAAACTTCATTTTCTACTTCAGGAATAAAAGCCATGCTTTTCAAACAGTGTTTCTGTTTTCCCTCTGATTCATGCTAGGCTCTGTGAAGAGCTGGGCACTTCCAAGCTTCAATGGAAACAAATGTCAAGTTGATAGGACTTCTCCTTAGGTGTACAATCAGCCATATGCAGAGCCATTTGTGGCAAAGTGGCTTTCCTTTTTGGTAGCTATCATAAAAGCCTGTTACTTTTAAATTTTGATCTGAACAAACTCAGGTCTGGGACACTATGTTCTCCCCAGAAAAAACAGAAGGAATTCTCCAGAGCTACAGAGATAAAACCAACTTATTAAATGGTTTAAAATTGATGTAAAATAATATTCTCTATCTTATGGTACTTAGACTGCTAAATTGTAATTCTAGCAGCAGTCTGTCATCCTAATGGCACATAAGAACACTCAGAACTCTGCAGGCCTTGCTACTAAGAAAAAATATTTTTAAAGGTAACAAATGCTTTAAAAGGCTTCAGAGAAATAAGAAAAGAATGAAACAAAAGCTTCTTGTTAACCAAAACCAGTGGGCTTCTGAAGAGATTAAGAATAATTTTCATTACTATGTATTATAGCACAGCTATTGAAATGTGTTTTCTTACAAATGAGAAATAATCTCAGGGTAAATGGTGTGGCTTAGAGACTGTATATTGACCAAAATGATTCAGGAGTTTTGCTTAGGACTGTTGAGCCTTCTATATCTTGCTTTCCAAGCTGAGAGCAGCTGAAAGCTCTTAGGTTAGTGACCGGATTCTCAGTGTAATGAAAAATAAGTTAAAGGCCTTATAATATTGCCTTTATTAATTACATTTCCATACCATGTTCAGAGGCAAGATAGCATCAGAGAGCAAGAGCTGAATTGAAAAATCTGTAAAATATGTCCCAGTCCTTAACACAAGAATTTGATTAGATTTGATTAGATAGTATTATTCTACCCAGGGATCACTAATCAGTTTATTTCACAAACACATGTTTTCTGAAAGAAAAACAAAGAGTGATGTTACCTTTTTTACTTCAAATGACTACACATTTCCAAAAATCTCAGGCATCTCTAGTGTTCTTTAAGGAGTTTGCAAAACCTGAAGCACTATTTCAGTTATGAAACTAACAGTCTTTATCATTGTTAAAAGGGACTATAATCTGGAGTTTGCTGAAGTTACGGGACAAAATAGCATTTATTTTACTTGCTTTAATTTAAAATTTTCTTTACAATACTTATTTAGAGTCTGTGCATCTGATGATGATAAGCATTTATGCTTTGTAGGTAGAAATTTTTTTTTTCCTATTTGTTTTTAATACAAAGTATATAATCATTCAGAGGTTCTGATTTTATCACTTTCCATTTACAATGACTTTTCAGTAGTTGTTCTCTGAGTGGACAGAATGTGGCAAGAAAACCATTTTTAAAATTGTTCCTGTTTCTGTACTCCTGTTTCAGAGCTCTGGAAGATGTGGATTTATCCCAACATCAGTACAAACCTGTTGGAGCCCTTTCAGGGGGAATGAAAAGGAGACTGTCAATTGCCATCTCCTTCATTGGAAACTCAAAGACAGTTGTTCTGGATGAGCCCACCAGCGGAGTAGATCCATGTTCTCGCCGCAGTATCTGGGATGTTCTGCTGAAGTACAAAGCTGGTACAAAGTTCATGTGCATAATTTGGATCTTATTTTCCTTTCCGGATATTTTTTAAATAAATTTAAACTGGATAGTCAAAGCATAGCCAAAACATCATCAGAAGGTAAATACATTAATTTCTGAGGAAACATTAAGTTGAACTTGGTAAATTTCAGACAAGTCAAATGGCATTACAAGAATTATCTGCTATTGTACAGAAAGACACCCAATCTAAAAAAGATTGAGGTTAATTCTAAGTCCTGTTCTGAAGTTTCCTCCTTCTCTTTAGCTTTCTATTTCCCATTTTGCATATACCTATATATAGATGCTTATATACTTTTAATGAAAATATATATTAATCAGTCTGCTACACTAATTCTAAAATTGATTGTGGGAAGCAAACTCTTCAGCTAGTGAGTGCTCAGTTAGGTGTAATAGCTCACACTGACTGATCCATTGAAAGGGATGCTGCTGTTATGTCATTTTAAGGAATCTATTAAGCTTTTAAAACAGCTGGATGTTCTAAAGCCCTAATAGTGTTTTCTATGTATAAAACAGAGCAAAGCGAGTTTAGAACTGAATTTAAGTCAGCTTGTAATTCTGCCAGCAGATTTTGTTTGTGTCCTGTAGTTAGGATTTTGAAGAGTCTGGAAGTCATGTTTCCTAAAGGACCGTGGTGGGGGTTTCTCTGGGCCTTGTAGGCAGTGCCAGTCTTTGCCCTGCAGGCTGCACGCTCATCTTCAGCACGCACCACCTGGACGAGGCCGAGGCGCTCAGCGACCGCATCGCCATCCTGCAGCGCGGCCAGCTCCGCTGCTGCGGCTCCCCCGCCTCTCTCAGGGACACCTACGGCCAGGGACACAGCCTGACACTCGTCAAAAAGGTGTGTCAAGTATGAGCTGCTCAGGGCATGCCAAGTACATCCTACAGGAGATGTATGTCCCTGCCAGGAAGTAATACGTGACATAGATTATTAGAGAAGCAGCAAAATGTGTTTTTATCGCCTTCCTTGGTTGTTTTGGGTGGTATTATTATTGCTATTGCTATTTAGATGAACACAATGCCATCTTTGAAAATGGTGAATATCAATATTTAGCTGAAAAGGGGCAAAGGGGCTTGTCTCGCTGCCCTTTATTCCCTGGGAGGTAGTGTCTGGGTCCCAGCTGTGATGTAGTTTCATCAGTGGAATTTTTCCTGCATGAATTCTAATATTAAGACCAATTCTTCTGGTTATGTTTCATTTTTTATGCATTATTATCTTTCTTTTTTCATAGCCCTCTGTGTTTGAAATCCAGGACCCTAAGCACATTGTTCAGGTCACATCCCTGGTACAGACCCACATTCCAGAAGCCTTCTTGAAAGAAAACAGTGGGACTGAGCTGACCTATGTGATCCCAGAAAGGGCAGATAAAACCTCTTTTAAAGGTCTTTTTCAAGCTTTAGATCAAAGTCTTCAGCATCTACATGTGACTGGCTATGGCATTTCTGACACAACTTTGGAAGAGGTACTTGTAGTTTTTTCTATGTGATGACATTTTCTTGGTTACAGAATCGTGATTGTATCTTTTATATTGCACAAAATCTCTCGTGAGAAGAATATTTTCAAGGGGAAAAAAGCAAACAAACAAAACCTCCCAAATCAGGTAAAACCTATACTTTATAGTTTTGCTCTGCTGTTAATTTCAGCACCTACTCTGCTATGACACATATTTTTATTTCAAGAATCTACTGTGAAGACTGATGAACTGTGTAACCATTAATTGCTTGTTTCTGCATTAACTGAAGGGAAATGTAATGCATCAGTGACTTTATGAGAAGCAGTGTTATCCTAAATCCATAGCAGTGGAACAAGCTTAGGACCTTCAAGTCTGATGGTTCAGCTCAGGTGGCTCTTTGGACAGAAAAATAATTGCTAAGATTACTTTCCAAATTACTAGTTCTGAAGCTTAGGATTTAGCCAAACAATCTGTGTGGTGAAATATCTAAAGAATATTTTCTGTATATACCAAAAGAGAGTATATTGAAACATGAAAATATATACACACATATATATGCATGTAAGCATCTGTATATACTAAATGGATCAGAGGAAGAGACTCTGTTATGCACCACCTTTATAATTCTGAATTTACCTTTGTGTAAATAACCATGTCAGCAAGGGGCTATTTCCCTTGCACTCTTTTTACCTAATCTATAATTTCTAAATAACAAGATTCCCTAAACCACCCCTATCCAAGTACTATAGATCCTTTACAATAATTTTTTTTTCACTTCAAGGGATGATAGGGGACCAATGTCATCTATCTGTCTAATGATTATCATACATAGTTTGCAAGTTTAATAAGCATTTTATTTAATGTTATGAAGTAAATTATATTCCTGTGATGCAATTCTGAGGAAAGTAAATAATTTTTTTGAAAGTTTCTATTTTCTTATGTAAGATGATTAACATGGTATAAGGAATAATACTTTTCACTGCCAAACCTTATAGATTTGGAGGTAATGTACATATTAAGAATACTCCTGGGTTACATCTCCATGGGATAACACAGAACTTTCCAGAACTGACATGTAAATGTGAAGTTGTCATGGATATGAGGAAGATTCCTCGGCAGGCTGAATCTGTGACTCAGTTGAAAGCTTGCTTTTAGTTATTTTTGTGAAGGGGAAGTTAAAAACATCTTTAAATGTGGTATTAGATATTAATGTACTATTCTTCAGCTTGAAGATTTAATGCATTAATATGGGTTGATTTATGTCATCTCTGCATCTCATCATTAGCTGTCATTACAATCTCAATTCTCTATTTTCTTATCAAAAGCCTCTTTGCATTGAGAACTAAAAAGACAGCACATAATAGCACTAATCTATTCAAGCCATTCAATCTGGAAACAAAGAACCCTGGCCTTAAAGGAAAAAATGCCTTTTAATTTTTTTTTTCATCCTTTCTAAACACTCACCATTATTCTTTTTCATTCTGAGGGACACACACACTCTAAAAATCATATTAACTGAGGGAAAATGGACTTCCATTCATATTTGAAAGTAATCTTGAAGTTCTAAGAAATCAGTTTCTGACACCTTTACATCTCACTAATATTATATTTGCTCAAATTTTTGGCATTTTTATTTTTATAACAGTTGTAATCAAAAGTGTTGGTAGAACCAAAAGGAGAATGGAAGGCTAGTTAATTAAATTAAGCATATACTAAGAGTTCTCTGGAGGATGCTTTTTCACTTTCTGCCAGCCCTGGAGATTTCAAAGTTTATTGCTTTCTTGCTTTTCTTTGAGGAGAGAACAAAACGATTGTAGCATCTTTTCAAACTAAGATGTCTCAAAATTTTTTAATTGAGTACTGCTTTTAAATTCTCTTCCTTGAAGTGACCTGAGAGTTTGCATCAAAACTTCCCAGGGATGTATGTCCTTGAAGTGATGTGCACATTCTAGTGAGATGCAGGGTGCTCCAACAGCTCCTGGTGATGGCACAATCACATTAATTTATTTCACTGTAGTATTGCCATTTGGCCAGACTTGTTTCCTCGAGGACAAAAAGCACTTTTTGTCCTTGACAAGAACAAGTCCTTATTCAGATATAGACTTGCTAGTCAAAACAAAAATTAAACAGAACTTCACAGAATTACAGATTTTCACAGAATGTCCTGATTTGGAAGGACCCAAAAGGATCATCAAATCCAGGTCTAAAGTGTTTGGCCCATATGGGGATTGAATCCACAACCTTGCTGCCATTAACACTGTGCTCTGACTAACTGAGCAAGCAGGAAATGTGGGGAGAGGATGCTCTGCTGAGGTCCAGAATATACCTTCATTTAGATTTAGTAAGAATATACTATCTCTGTCATGGTGCCTAATCCTGACTTTTCCTCTCTGTGTCTTTAGGAGGATACTCTGTTAATAACATTGTTAGGCTAATACTACCTCTGTCCACAATATCTGGTGCCACATCAAGTAAATTATCATATCTTCTGTACAATGGCTCCCCTAATGACTCCCATTCTTAAGAGGATGTTTGAAAACTGCATACCACAGGAGGACTGGGCAATGCAGGTGGCCTTCTGCCTGTATAGCTGTGTCAGAGGTTGTTTCAATGAAGCTTACAACAGACATAGAATGTATTAGAAAGGCATTTGGTGGATTGTTCAGCTGGAAGAGGAGTAGGCTTTGAGGTGACGTAGTTGTAGCCTTCTAGTACCTGAAGGGAGCCTATGAGACAGAGAGGGACATTTTACAGGAGCATGGAGTGACAGGACAAGGGGGAAAATTAGGAAGAAATTCTATTTTATGAGGATGGTGAGGCACTGGATCAGGTTGTCCAGAGAATCTGTGGATGTCCCATTCTTGGAAGTGTTCAAGACCAGGCTGCATGGTGCTCTGAGGAATCTGGTCCAGTGAAAGGTGTCCATGGCAGAGGGCTTGAAACTAGATGATCTTAAAGGTCCCTTCAAACACAGGAAATTCAGTGATTCTATGATTCAGTTGTTTGTTTTGCTTGAGAAAATTGGTGTTCAAAGCCATCAGCGAGCAGATCCAAGGAAACAAATTAGAAAGTGGTTTTAGGCTGTCAGGATCTGCCTCCAGGGTCTAATACAGAAATATCAGGCCAGAAATTCCTGGTCTTGCAGTTGTTAATGGCCAAAGTTGTTCCCTGAAAACTGGCAAGTAACAAATGCAATCAATAACCACTGTTAAATGGCAATTATATTGACTAAGCAAAATATGGTTTTTGTAACAGTCAGACCTTAGAAAGTCAAGAAATATCTTTCAAGAGCTATAAAGTACTTCACATTGACTGGTTTTTATTGTCTATTATGTGAGCTCCTTGGAAGCAAGGAATTTTTTGTTATAGCTGATATCAGGTTCTTTTGTGGGAAGAAATAAACAGTTTCTTAATGATTTCTGAAAGTTGCACTGTGGGTATAATCTGTCTTGCAGCCCAACCCAAACAAAGAGGAAAGAGCAAAGGAAAACTTTCATCAAGATAAAGCAAAATTTAGTTGTTCTTTTTCTGTTTGAGATGCTCACAGTACCTGTATTTTCTGTTAATTTTTCTTATCTTTCTTTTTATCTCAGGTTCTTAGATCGTTGTTTAAATTGCAGTTCAGGTTAAGATGAGAAAATGTTAATTTTATTTTTAGTTTGAGTTTACAAGAAGTGGGGAGTGTGTGAAAAAGTCTTACCATGAAAGCCATTCCAAAGTTTTGCAAGGCTGAGGTACAGATAAATGGAATACACGTCTCTGAAATTCAAAGGGCTTAATGTGGACAGAACTGTGAAACAGGTTTAAGCAAGAAATAGTAGGTTGAACAGAAATCTGTTTGGCAAAGTGTATAGACCATTTCAATAGACCATTTAAACCTCATTATTATGTATTTGGTGAATTCTGCTGGGTTTTTATAATTTTAAGTCCCTTCTGACAGGTGTTTTGCATCCATTGACATTTATTTCATTTCCCTTATCCCCAAGATTTTCACTGGAGAGCTTGACTGATTTTATAGTCATATTCCAGCATGGTAAAAAATTTATAAATTAATTTTTTCTACTTTCACTGAAGGTTTTTCTGAAGCTGCTGCAGGACTCAGAGAAGAAGCCCTATGTTCCACAGGCAGCACACCTGGACCATACAAATGGTGCTGAATCAGTCTGTAAGTAAAAAATGATGTGCCTTCTGAAGCAATTAGATTGATAAAAGTCAAAATTGCAAATATAAGCATGCAGGAAGTTCCTGAAGTTGAGGAATTAACAAGGAAATGGAGAATTCTGCTTGCTACCATCTGGTACTTTCTTTTTTATGTGTCTGCCTTGGGTAGTAGCTTTTTATATGACTGCTGTGATTTACCTCTATCACTTCAGTCATCTTCCCACCCTTCTCTTACTGCAGAGCATTGGCTTACTGCTTCATACCAGTCCCTGGAAACTAATTATCCTCTTTGTCTCATACTGAAAATGGATAAATATTGCAGACATATACCAAAGATAAAATCATTACGCTATTAGAAAAGTACATTCATGTTCATCTATGTACAATTCAAAAGCAAAAAAAAAGCTGGTTTGCCTTGTAGTGGGAGATCATTTGTTGTCATGGCATGTTATTTCAGGTTCCTTTGAATCTTGTTTTAAAGAAAAATCCTTCATACTTTCTCTTTTTCTGCCCTGCAAGCCTGGGAGGATGTCCTTGTGAACATTTCTCAAAACTCTATTTTAAAAATTATTTTTATAAGAAGAGTCACTAATCATCACTAATAATCATAAGTTGAAGCCATTGCAAAATCCAAGACTCAAGTTCTCTAATGTCTGTGCCCATCAAGCTCATGAATATTTTCACATTGGCTCTGGGATTTTCATGCTTCTGTCCTTATGTTTCTTTCTATTTGAAGATTGACATTTAGATTATAGTTTTCTTTGGTTAGACCTCAAGCATTTTGTCCTTTTGTGCAGTACTTTTCATTTGTTTCTGTAAATTACAGGCACAGGGAAGTCCTGATTTGCAGACCTTTAATGTTACTGTAACAGAAATAACAATTTTCAGCCAAGCTTTCTTTATTTGTTAAGATAAATTCAGTTGTATCTGCCAGTAATAAGTAACCATTGCCAATAATGGTGGCCTAAGGCGAGACCTTTTCTCACAAAATGCAAGCTTGAATAGATGACTTTTCCCAGAGGGTCTGTTTGCTGGGCTGTTCCAGTTCCTCTTGAATCAGTGAGGATGTAAGTCTACAAAAAGAAAACAACCTCACTAAGCAAATAGAATTTCCACTTCTGTCAGTGGTGAGGATGAAACTTCTATTCAAAACACAGTTTTGAATATCCCTTATTTTATAACAGTCAATTTATTTGTTCAAGACTCAGGACATCTAAACTAGATTCAAATAATAACAATCTGTCTTCTCCATCCTGCATATTCATTAAAGAGTAAGATTTACAGTTCCTAAAGTAATGAAGACAGTATATCCTACCTAAGAACTTGATATACTTTCCCATCTGCATCTCAAAATGTATAAAGTAGTATTTGTTCAAGTTATTACATTAATAAAGAATTGAGTCATCAGAGACTCTGTATTTTTTCAGCCTGATAAGTTATAGCAAAAATGTGATGATAATGCCATTTCTTTGGGGATGAGAGTACTGGAAAATTGTCATTCATTGCATGTGACTGTCATTCATCATTAAGGACAGTTGTGAAGTGTAGGCATAAGGGATCTGGGAATGGTCATGAAAGGTATCCATCATTGTCAAAGTCAACCAGAATACTCCATGGGCAATAGCTTGACTTGTATGACTTTGTCTTTGAAAGCAGGTTCAAAGGCAGTCAAACTTTGTGTTGTCAAAACAGTCAAATGAATTTTCTAAACCCCCTAGAGCAAGCAGCTGGGATTATTGAGGAGATCATAGGATGCTGCTATTTGATTTGTAAAAGAATTTGGACTAGAGAGATACTTTCACAAAGCACAGATCTGAGCTCAAGCAGGCGTGTTGGCTATCCTGTACTGCTGCTGAGCCCTTGAGATGTCAGGATTGTGCAGAAACCAAAATGATATCTAATGTCTCCCAGACTAGGAGGAGCAGCAAAGAGGTGTGTATGTCTCTCAAATGAAACTGCAGAAATTTAGGCTGACAACCACTGCCAAAAACACACAAGAGACATTATTTCAGCAAAATATGACAGTATCTCACTGATGTAATGTTTAACATTGTCTTAGTGTACTGTGTCTGATTGGAATTGAGTTAAATTTCTTCATGGCACCCTCTATGGTGCTGTGTTTTGGTCACACCAGTGTTTCAGCTGTCACTGAATAGTATTTGCAGTGCCAAGCTCTCTCTTTTCCCATTTCGATGCTGTGAGTAAGCTGGGGATAAGAAAGAGGATGTGAGGGGACATGGCCTGGAGAGATGAGCTAAATTGATTAGAGTATTATTCAGTTTCACTGAGTGCCACGCTTGGCAACAAAAGCTTTTTTGAGGAGCTAGCTTCTGCTCCCACTGGCTGAGCATGTCCACTTGTGGGAGGTGGTGAGTGGGTGCCTTTGCATTTTCTGGGTTGGATATTTTGATTTTTAGTTGGCTTGGTTTTTTGCTTTGGGTTTATTTTTCTTTTTTTTTTTTTTCCTATACTGCTTAAACTGCCTGTATCCTGACCCAAAATTTTTCTCTTTTCTTATTCTCTTCCCCATCCTGCTGGAGAAGGGGAAGTATGGGTGAGCACCTGGTACTTGGCTGCTGCTTAAGGTCAGCAACAAAAATCATGTAAAATAAACTCAGAATTATTTGAACATTTCTAAATGTAAATGCTAGAGGTAAGTAGAAGTCCATTAATTAAATTAATTGTAACAGCTTTAAAATTGGTAATTTTAAAGATGCAAAGCACACTGTAATATCTGTTTCCTTTGTGGATGATTTTGTCAAAATTTTTAGTTTTATTCTATTGAAAAAACCTTAAATTAAAACTCACCTTTTTGTGACAAAAGAAAAAATTTTATTTTTAAGTCAGGGATGACTGCGTGTGCAGACATAGTACATACATGTATTATAACACAGTCATGCATTATTAATTTCTACATAAAGCATCCATAAAAATGGTTAGACTGAGCTTGCAGTGACTGCTTGACAAGACTATTGAAGCCAAATAGCCTAGAGAAAATGGAGAAACCAACTCTGTGGGGGCCAATAAAATTATCATAATCCACAGGCAGTATATATACAGAAATATTCAGGAGAGCCAAGAGCAAGTCCAACAGGTAAGTAGCTAACCACGGATAAATGACAAAATAATCTGAACATATGCAAAAGCAGGTAATAGGCTAGTGAGCAGTCTTGTTGGCTCATTCAGGGACCAATACTGTTGAATTAAGATACTCAGATGTTTTGCTGAAGAGCCAAATTATTTCATTTCATAGCATTTATTGTCTTAGAAATTTCTGGGAGGCACCAACTTTGGATCAAGTTCCTTCTGGCAGTAAACTACATCTGGAACCCCTGAGATATAGTGAAACTAAACTGTAGAAAATTCAAAATTGATTCTTTATATTTTTGGACACAGTAATACATAAATTTTGAAATTTCTTTCCATATAGTGTTACAGACACTAAGAGTATTGGAATATGTTGTAAAAAGCCAAAGGTTGTCAATGGATGTATAGTATGAATAGCTATAGTAACAGAAGTTCTGTTAAAGCTTATATGCCTTTGTACTTGGATAAGTTAGCCTGGGAAAGGGTAGGTGTGGAAGAAGGTTTGATGCATAACTACTTTTTAACATTGCTTAACCCTTTCTTTGAAGCAGCTGGTGTTGTCCATTTTGAACCATATTAGGCCAAATGTGACATTACTCCTGTTAGGATTGGTGAGATCAACAATGTACAGTACTCATAAAGCCCATCTAAAAGCTAATCTACTAAATTGTAGCTGACAAAACAGTAATCATTAATAGTGGAACACCAACATGAAGAGCTTTTGTGAATCTCAGCTGGGTTTCAACTCTGCCTTTTATCTTCATGAATGACTCTGAAGTAAACATAACCTTGCTGATGAAAAACAAAAAAAAAACAACAAAAAAAGAAAACTGCTGAAAGGTAATAAGTAAGACCAGTCCTAAGGACTGAGTTAGATCACTTGAAAAGCTGAATGCATTCTAAATAAAGGGTATTTTAATGAAGCCAAATGCTAGTCATGTCTGTGTAATGGGGAGTCATATCCTGGGAAACATGGACTTATCTGTTGATCCTAGTAGAGAGGAATTTTAAGACAGCTAAGATGATTTATATTTGAGCTTAATGTACAAAATGATACAAAGAGGTCATTTTGACTATCCATTCAAAATTGATGAGACTGATGCTACAATACTAGTACAACCTTTTTGTCCACATTTTTAAGTTTGAATCACTTTAGGGAGAAATTGACAATTCAGAAAGCAAGCAGAGAAGAATTAATATTGGAGGTTGGCAGTGAAGGCCTTATAAAGGCACCAGCAGGGCTCTTTTAATGTAGTTTATAAAAATAAGATAGAGAAGTGGTTTCCTTAAAGATCCTAATTTTTCTATTTTTTTTTTTTTAATGCATGGACAATATTGTCTGTTAAGGTATAATTCAAACTTTTATTTGAGCAGAAGAGAGAAATGAAACAAAGGAAGCAAAAAGCAAGCAAATAGCTGTAATCTAGGACAGGCAAGAGTTAATGAGCAATTTGAGTTCTACCCAGGGAAGTGTGTTGCTTCTCCTGGGGCATTTGACACAAGGATTGGGTCTATGCAGAAAATATGCGATGGTAAAGGGTGCTATTGGTTCCTGCACATGAGCAGCAGAGTGGAATTTGATGTCTTTTGCTAGGTGATCAAGTGCTTTCTTTTATTCTTATCGTATCTTTTAATCTGACAAATTTAGTTCACTGTAACTACAAAAAAAAGGCTTGACAGTGATTTTTACATTATACTTGAAGTTATATTTTAACATCCATTTTTACATAGACCTCACTTCTTTCAATATCCTGTAAAATTTGCAATGTAGTAATCATTTCAATACTCCACCTTGGAAAATGCAATTTGATTCATGAGAAGAATATTGTAGACATGAAGCATCAGTGTCTTTGATTAAAAGGAGCTGCTGACATGAATGCTGGCATTAAAATTTCCAAACTTTTGCTGTCTACCAATAAGGAGAAGATAAAGCATAAATTTCAGTCTTCTGGCTGTCTAACAGCATAGGTAACACTACCACTTAAATCCAGCACTAAGCCCTGAAAATGTGTCCAAATAGTTGCTCTAAAAATCTTGGGTACATTGTATTTTCCTTCAGCTTTTTAATGTTGTTTTAATTATTTTCTTGCAGGAAATGTCATGTTTCTTGCATGTGTTGACAACTTGATCGAATAAACACTTCAAATATTTAGCTTTATATTCTTCAAACTCCAATCTTTCTTCCTTCACCCTTTCAGGATTCTCTGCAGCACAGAATAAGGATGGAGTATCTTTGTTACCTATCGATTGTTACACAAAGACAGCTGATTTCAAAAATAAGATCATTTGAGATATTTAAGGTTTATATATGATTTTTTCTTTTCCTCTGTGTGAAACTGTAACTCCTTCTATACTTCTGAAAACAAATATTCTGTTTCTTCCTCCTTTCTCCAATGCTTCACTTTTATTACCCACTATTTTTTCTCTCATCCAAATATTTTCCCTACCAGTTGTTTTCTTTGAGATTGCTGCCTGGTTATTTTCTTCTTTTCATCCACAATATGGACATCTTGGACTATCTCTTAGGTAGGAACAGACATTAGAGGACTGCTAGGGAAACAATGGAAATGCAGCTGTTTTCTAGGGCTACTCTTGCAATGCCAAGAAGCTCATCCATATTCCCAGCCTCCTTGTCCTTCAGAGATATGAGAGAAGTTAACCCTACCTGCCTTTCTCACAGAGACCTTCTGTTATCTTCAGCTCTAGAGAAGAAAATGGTCAGTACAGTGCCCTTTTGGCACTTCCCGAAAGGAGGGTCAATTGAAATGGGTTCTGCAAGTTGTACAGAACTGGAGAACAGAACAACAATCTGTTTTGAAATTTGTATTTTGAAAATCAAATTAATTGCTCACGTGACTATTGTCTTGATGGAACTAGCTGGTTTCAGAAAAATCACTTTATGAAAGGGACTTAGTAGCCCCTTCCCTGTAATTTGGTATTTTTTGCTGGTTCTTAATACGTATGAATCTCAGTTTGAGTGGAAAGTTTGCTTAAACCAGTAAATTGAGTTATAGCTATAGATTCAAACTTCAATAAGTTAGAAACTGGAAATCATAATCTTCAGACTACAACCTGAGAATAATTCAGGAAAGTTGCCACATAGCCTCATCTTACGATGGAAGAGATGATGCCTCTTCTATTCTGCCTAGAGGAAGCAGAATCCTCAGGGATATTTTTAAGCTCTGGGTACCCGAACAGGTATGCATGCAATCTCTGATGGGGATATTGAATTTCTATGTATCTCCAGGGCCTTCTAAACAGAAAATTGTATTTGATACTAGCATCTCACAGCTCTTACTGCCTGATATACATGTATGACATTATGAGAATATTGTGAACCTGATTTCCTTACATTTGTCATAATCTGAGTCGTTTGTGTGTTAGTTATTAACAACGCTTGCTTTAGAAGTGAAACTTCTTGGTAGCTCCTCCACTGTGTTCAGATATTTCTTTGAGCTGAGGGATCAAGTTGTAGGTGCATTAGGAATGCTTTATTTATCCAAAGGTAATTGGTAGAACATGAGCCCCCTTAATATCTTGAAAAACAAATGATCAAATGATCTCAGTTGTGTAGCTCTTATGTCTTGCCCATAAGCCCTTCTTTGATTTCTTCTTGGCAGTGTATTTCTTCATACAGCAGCTGTTTCCCCTCTTGCTACTTCTCCCTTCTGTGTGTGTGTCTCCCCCTCCAGCCTTTCCTTTGCACTCCATGATGTGCTGTTTTCTTTTAGTTTCTATAAATTACTGAGACCACTACAACAGCTAAGACTGGAAAAAAACATAGATAACCTATATGATCTTTCATGGCAGTATTAAAATCATTTTAAAGAAGTGTTTTAAAGTCTTTAAAGAAAGTGTTTTAAATCTTTTAAAGAAATGTTCAGAAGACTTTTTCTCCAGTATGAAGGACTGCTGATCTTCCATTTCATGCTGTAATTATTTCTAACTAACTGAAAAAAAAAAAAAAAAAACAAAACCAAAAAAACCCAAAAAAAAACAAAAACAAAAAAACAAAACAAAACCAGAAAAGAAAGGAAACCATATAAGGGAAGTATAGCTCTTCCTCAAAAGATAGAGATATGGCAGCCAGCATTCCTGTGTTCATTTGCTGCTTTTGAGAATGACCTGTATATACTTTTTGCAGGTATTCCACCTTTTTCACATTTGCAACACTACCAAAAATCTGTATTCAGTATGTGGTTCAGGTGATAATGTTTTCCAAAAAGAAACTGAAATTTGAACAGCAATGGATTCCCTGGTGCAGCAGCAATGATGAGTTTTCCAGTGTAATACTAATGTGACTTTTGCTACACATGTAGTAGTACATTTTTCCTAGTTCAAACAGTTGAATTGTTTTAGATTATGCTCTTTTTGCTTTTCAGCAATTCAGTTTTTCCAAAGATAGTGTTTTCATCTCATATTCTAGATAAAATATTATTTCTCTCCCTCATAATATGGGGCCTGTGTTGGAGAAAATTTTTACTCTTAGATTATCTACACAAAGCCATACACATGATGTCAGAAAATATATGTTGCTAATAGCTATTCTTTAGGTTTTATATGAAAAGTAATTTCTGATGGTTTCTTGCCTTGCTCAAGCTTACAGGTGGAGTGTGTATTTTATAGATCTTTTTGTGTTTGTGTGTATATATAATTACAGATGAAAAAAGTGTGTGTGTACACACATGTGTTTTAAAGCTGATTTTTTTTATCTACGCTGTTGCACCAGCAAATACAGAGACTTCAATTATGTAAGTAATGTAAATGACTGATTTTTAAAAGAAATTATTATCAAGAGTAAGATTGTCCCACCTCGAGGGTCTCTCTAGGCGTGAGACCTCCTCAGAGAGGACATGCAGGTGGTCAGGAGTCTGGCTTCTCTCGGAGTTCCCAGCAAGAAAGCTTCTTGAGACGACCTTGTGTTGTTGCAAGGCTATTTATTTATCTTATCTTGTGAAAGGTTTCAATCAGCCCGACACAGGTCCGCTCTGCAGAGCGACCATTACAGAACTGCCCCAGGCGGGCTGTGCCAAATCTTTTATACCTAAAACTACGTATACAATGTTTACAGACCTTTTCCAATGCCATGCAATCTCTTTACAATGTCCAGTTGTTTCCCCATCCAATCTGTGGTTCCCAGGATGCCTCCCCAACATGGATGACATGAAGAAGAAGGAAGAAGAAGCCCACCACACCCAGGTTCCTCCATCTTGACCACATGGCCCTTAATATAAACAATCTAAAAACCTACTTATTCTACATTCTAATATTCTAATTTACACTCTGCTAGCTTTCATGTTCTGCAATTCTTCCCTCAGTGTTGGTAAACTCTCCCAAGGAGCTAAATCCAGCCCCTGCAGCTCTTGGGCACCATTTGGGGGTCTCAGAGGGGTCTGCCATGGGGGTTTTTGCATCCCCAAAGGAGTCAGGGAAATACCCTGGACTCCCACATAAGATGCTTACTTTTTGTCCTGAATCAGAACATTGCTTAGGGAAGGGACTTCATGAAATCTTCCTCATGAAATGTCTTGCCTCATTTATTGAGTATATATCATATTTATGTAGAAGGTGTGCTATGCATCTTTTGCCAGTAAGACTCTCTTTGAGGCTTATGCTTCTACATGAAACTAGATTTTCACCTGTCCAGTGCCTTTCAAAAGTATCTCCTTTGGTGAAATTTTTGTCTCTGCTTTGTCGTGAAAACATTCACTTTGTGCAAGAAAAGCTCCCAAAAAATTTAGAAATATATTCACACATCTATTTTTTCAATACTAGCAACATTCTGCTATATTAACAAAAAACTGGTTTAGGAGTTACAGGGGCAACATGTTAAGTAGCTTCAGTATGAAGGGCAGTATGTGGAACAGTTAGGACTACACTTTTTTTTGCCAACTTTTCATGTGGTAAACATTGTTACAAGGTGATACAAGGTGTATATTTTACACTGTTACTTGCCAATTCCTCATTTGAAATATAAGTCTATCTGTCTCCAGATCTGGTTTACTGTTTATTCGGGTTACCATATTCATTGGAGACATTAGGAAAAATGGAGTAGTTGGTTCTGCTAATCCAGATCCTTGCAGCTGTTTAATACCACTATTTATGAGATACCAGAATGCCTGAGGAATGAGGTTATTCATCAAACACATTTTTCAATTGTTTGCTATAGCTTCAGGTCTGAATAAAACATGTCTCCTGCAGAACTTTCAGTTTTGAATTGTTTCCCTGCACAAACTTTGATATGATTTTTTCATTATTAGAATAACTCCAGTAGAGATATGGTCTAAAAATATTCCTGGTTATGGGAGCTGCATTATTTTAGACCAAGTGCTTTGTTTGTATTAAGGTAATACTTGCACAAATTCTGAAAGTTAAAGTGGGTCAGGATGTCCTTGTCTGTCACAGTGAAATCTGGGCCCAGCTGAAGTTGTTTCCTCTGTTAAATGTCTGAGTTATCTCTGAGCAATTCCAAGAGGCTTCTTCCAGAGTGCTGTACACAGTGTTTTCAAAGGCCACTCAGCAAACTGAGCAGCTGCATGACAGAGGTCAGCTGCAGTACAACAATGGACAGCTTGCTATTTCCCTTTCTGGGGAGCAAGTAACCAGTGGGAAGTGTTTGAGAACACCTGGTTTGAATACATAGTTCTGTCATCCATTGTTGTATTTAATCTATCTGGTTGGAAATAGTAAGATTTTTTTTTTTTTTGGCAATTCTGATAGTCTGTGCTTCACTTCTACTATTGTGCCTTCAAGAGTACAAACAGAAAGTTCAAATAGGCTTCCATTTTCTGTGCTTGTTTTTCAACTCTTTCTTTACTTGCCTCCCTTTTTATGTGACAAGTCATTGCAGGTGCATCACTGCAGGGAAGACAGTACTGCAATAAAAGGATACCTATTTGCAAATTTATCTCCTGGAAATTGAAATTAGTATAGCTGCTAATGTTGCAAGTTAACCATGCAAAAACTAAAAATCAGATACTTATGGTTTTCAAATCTGCAGTGATTTTATTTTCCAAGACATGATAGTGTATCTAACTATCTGACCTGACTGAGTATCTGTCTGTTTTTTTTGTTTCCAAGGAATATTCCCACCTCAAAATGATGAAGTTGCCCTGAGTACATTAGAGTTTGCCACACAAGTTTAAAAAATACTTGGTGTTTAATTCCAACTTCTTTTTCAGTATGGTTTAAGCTGGCAAAAAATCCCAACTAGGGTTAAGAGATATAAGTTATGGCAAAGCAGGAAAAAAACATGGAAATGTAACAAAAGAGATTGTTTTAGGCATCACAAATGTAGGAACAATTGATACCCTCTATTTATCAATTATTGGAACAGTGCATTCAGCAGTGTGTCCTATTCTTCCACCAGGCCCTGACTAGCTTAGGTTGGCTAAGGTTAGTTATTCCTTAGGTTAGGAATAGCTCTGGCCATTCCCCAGACTAGCTTGGCTGTCAGGGTAGAACTGTATTTGGCTCTCCATGGTGTCTGTAGGGTGAAGGACAGGAAGGCAGCACCATTGTTTCCCATTTCTTTATGCTCACGTACTGTTTGTGTTCCTATGGCTGGAGAAGACAAAGAAACAGAGTATTTTGCACTAGAAAATTAATTCCCTTCATTGAAAGCAACGACAGTGCTATTATAACCTGGGAGAGTTGCATTCCCAAATAAAATATAGACTCAGTCAAGTTTCTGCTATGACTGTATTCCTGCCCATTTCCATGATAGTAAGAGCAACAAGAGGTGTTTCGACACCAGCTTACACTTGAGCAGAAAAAAGGATGATGTTTTTCCCTAGCTGCTCTGGTAGCTAATGTTGTTTATTGTATGAGCTGCAGTGCCTTGGCAGCCCAACCTAAAGTCGTGCCCTGTTGTTCCAGACACCCTACAGACTAATAGTAAGAATAAAAAACCCAGGTCCTTACCACCTTTGACAGCTGCAGTCTAGTTTAAAGACTGAATGCAATGAGTAGATAAAACAGACAAATAGGTTTGGGAAGGCAAAAGTATAAAGCAGGTCCATAAATTAAAAGGATAGGTCTCACTCCACTGTCTTTCTTACAATTTTATTTACTTGCTAAATGCCATTTGGACTTTCCTGCTTCCTCAAGTTTACACTTAGAGTGTGATTGTGATGCACATCTGTCTTAAAGTTTTTATCTACTACTGCATATACAGTGCTGTTGGCACTTCTGCTTTTAGAAAATCTTCTGTAATTTGATATGAGTGATGACAAAGCTTAATGGTTTTGTTTTTGTTTTGGTTTTTTTTTTTTTTTTGCATTGGTATGAAATGGAATATTCTTGCATTAAATAGAGGGTTAAAACAGTCAGGAAATTATGTAGGCATGTGTGTATTAGTTTTATACTAATTAAAGAGGCTGGATTATCTTCTTTCTGTCTTGAATGGGCATTTCAGATACCTAAATTAATATTTCATATAACAGAATTATAATGTCTGTAAGTAGTTGTGATTGTGAACATGTAAAGGAAGGGAAAACTAGGATCTAATTTTTAGTTTTAATCTACTTTGTATAATTGTGAAGAAATATTTTGCTTGCATTCAATGGTGTTAATCACTTCATCTGTTTTTCATATCTCTAGTATGCTCTAACTTTGAGAAAATGCAAGTTCTTGCAATTAAAGGATGATATTCAGAATGTGAACAAAGCTATGTTATGCCTCAAGAAAAAATTAAGACCTTAGGTTGTATTCTTTTTTGCACCTAAAAATCTGTTCTGACTATTTTTTAAATCTTTGCAGCAGCATAGTGGTGGTTGCCTGTAGAGAAAGTAGATTCAGGTAGGGACTCTGATCAAGTTCACTTAGTAAACTCTGTGAAAGTTGGAGAGTTTGGGGCACAGGCATAGTCATTTGCTGCATTTAATGAGCTCATGGGAATGTAGGTGATGTATTCTATTCAGGTTATTTTGAGAGCTATTTTGTATATCCTAATGTATTCTCTTCAGTTGGGTTATTCAGTACTCAAAAATTAGTCCTAATTTTAATTATTCCCTAGTCTGCTAGTTACCTGTCTCTAAACTATCCTGTGGTAGGGTTAAAGTCCAAGTGGGGTAGAGTATTTTAGATTGGTGCTTGAAGTGTTTGAATGAGTCATATTTAATATGAAACTGTAAGCTGAAAATTCCTTATTTTAGCAGTTCCTTTCCTCCTCTTCCAACAAAATAAAGAAGAGTGGAGCTCATATTCTGATTAACAAATTTGCAGAATCAGAATCATTGAATCATTTAGGTAGGCAAAAGCCTCTGAGATAATAAAATCCAACCTATGACCTAACACCACCATATCAACTAGACCATTGCACTGAGTGCCTCATCCAGTCTTTTCTTAAACATCTTGGGGCAGTCACTCCACAATATCCCTGGGCAGCCCATTCCAACCTTGCATCACATTTTCTGTAAAGAAATTCTTCCTAATGTCCAGCTTAAACCTCCCCTAGTGCAGCCTAAAGCTCCTCTTGTCTTGTTGCTGGTTTCCTGGGAGAAGACTGACCCCACGTGGCTACACCCTCCTTTCATGGAATTGTAGAGACTGATAATGTCACCCCTGAGCCTCCTTTTCTCCAGGCTAAACAACCCCTCAGCCACTTCCCATAAGACTTGTGCTCCAGGTCCCTCATCAGGTTCATAGTCCTTCTCTGGATGTGTATTTTCCATTGCCATTTAATGGTGTGCCTTATGTTATCTGTACGTGTGTTTACTCCCTACAACAAACCTGAATGAAAATCTTGGATGCAAAGAGTGATGTCCAGGATCAAATGCTCTTGCTTGGATACACCTCTGTCACTGCTTGGATAACAATGCAGCAAGTAAGCATAAAGAAAATTATTTTATGGATGAAGGCTTTTTGCTCTCTAACACCTGGATGTTTTAACTTTTCCTTTAGCAGAAACTCACTTTTATGCTTCTGTCGTTCATTTAACTAGTGAAAGTCAGATATATCTCCTCTCCAACATGTCAGGTGTGAGGGTATTCTAAAGTGTTGCTCCCTCTAAGACTTAAGTGCAATTGTATTCTACCAGTTTTTCTGCCCCTTATACATTGCTGGGAGTAAATAATTCCTACTCTGTTTAAGCCTGACATTATGATGTATTTCTTCTAAACACACTGATAAGTTTGAAAGGAGTTTGGCACATTCTTTTCCTAAGCTTTTTGCATACAAATGAAATTTTGCAGCCATTATTCTTGGAAATAAATAGCAAAGAGGTTAAAGGGGTCCTTTATGAGTTTGCTAGTAGTTTTTCTAGGGACAGGTTTTTACACTGTGAGATTTGGGGATTGGTGTTTCTTCAGTAAGAGTATGCAGCACATTTTTCTGGTTATGCTGGTACTTTTTTGATTTTTCAATAGGAATCAGATGTACTGTTCACACTAACCTTTCAGGAGTCTTCAATGTGATAAAATATTAAGCATGTCAGATCTTGAACAAGAATAATATCTTAGATAAAGGAAGAAAATCATCTAATCAGTCAACTGTCTGGCTTGAGGAAAAGGGCTGGGGAGATCTGAGCTGTGAAGAGGGTTCCTTGCAATCATGGGCAGTGACAGACACCAATTCCTTGGCTTTAAAACATGTTAATTCTACTGATGAACTCTACATTTGCCTAGATCTCTATTACTCTGTCTCAAAGGTCTTCAGGCCCATGCAGAATTCAATTTTGGGATCTGGGACTTGACTGTAAAGCTAAATTTTTAATTAAAAACCTACAGGTTTTCCCTTCAAAAATATTATTTAATTGGATTAATCAATATGTATGGAGTAAGGAGAAACTCTAAGACAGGAAATTCTTGAGATGGAAACAATTTGAATCAACTTTTTAGAAGGAATGTTCACGATGCCTAAAACTAAGAATAGCCAGAGGGGAGGAATAGGAGGATTTATATCTAAAAATCCCCCAGGGGAAACTTCTCTTGTGAAATTGCCCTCAAAATAAATATTTTTCTGATGAGCTTTGGATAGAGAGAACTCATTATTATATATATATGCAAGAATAAATCATAGTAACTTTATAATTGTTTCTGCTCTTAATTCTAGAGTAGTCTATAAGCAAGGATTTTGATAATCTTGTTTCTGGATTTTAGGACTTGTTCTGTTTCCCTGTACCTATTATTAACCTATATGTGTTGGAAACTAGCAAAAGTCTTGTCGGTAATACAAAGGAGTCTGGATGAATTGGGAAGTACAAGTTAATTGTGAACATAATTGCACTTCTGGTGGATAATTGCAATTGTAAGTCAAGCAAGACAGCTTTTAACACTTGGGTCAGGTTTTTAATTCTGTGATCTAAATTATTAATGAGGATATTTTCAGAAGCTTTCTGCTTAAAAATTGACTTCATAACAGAGAGGTCAGCTGGTCTTGTCTTCTAGCCTTTATGGTTCTCAGTGATCATCAGGGGCTGTTTCCCCACAAATGTATGCTGTTTTTATGACATACATACCAGACATAGGCAGGGAATTACTTACAAGCTTTATGAAGCAAAAATTCATTCTGTAGGTTCCAGCTGAAAGAGTGATTTAATACCTTGGGAATCTTGAAAGCCATATTGAGTCTATTATGGAAAGCCCAATGCAGGCTACTGTTCACAGCGTGGCTGCAGTCAGATGAAGTGGTGTGATGCATATAGAAAACAAACTGATCAGTACAAGAATGCATAATACTATGGTATAAATCAGTAGTGTTTCCCCATCTGATAGCTGCATTGAACATGTCATATCTTGAGACTGATGCAGTGTTGATGTAAGGGGACTTGAGACAAATATTGAGGTTGATTAGGACTATAAAGATTTTTATAAGAGGAGACTGAAAGATTGAGATTATTTATGTAGAAGATGGATTGAAACCTCCTATAACCTGTCTCCTAAAGCAAGATTTAAGAGCCCATCCAGTATCATCAAATAGAGTAAATTCAAAACAAATAAACAAGAATTTTATTTTGTTCCTGAAACACACAAAAAAAGTGGCAGAATTCAAGGTCACAAAGATGGAAATTTAAGATAATTCAGAAAGAAATTTGGCACCCTTTTCAATTAGAAGTTTAAACAATAAACATATGAAGTTCTAGAAAAGATAAATCACTTTAAAAAAAATGAAGTGCATGAGTCAAACAGTCCAACAGTCCAACTTCCACTATAATGGTTTATTGCATCTTCCTGGGACATGTCTTGGCTCATTGGCATTTTGAATATTGAGTAAGAGTCAGGATATTGGACAAAATGGACAATTATTTATAATCATGGTGACAGTCTCTCTTCCTTTGGCAATCTGAATTAAGTTCTTATAATTTTTCCTCTGCTCTGCTTGTCAAGAAAAAACAATGAATGGCAGTGCTGATTTCCTGTTCTGTCCTCAGAAAGTAGATGTCATAGTTGCCTTTCAGAGATTCAAAGGGTCAAATATTTTGAATCCTCTTTCACTCACATCTCATGCTAATCATCTATCAGCAGGTCTGGGACTACAGAAAATATCTTATTCTGTGCTTCTTTTCTAGCACTTTGCTACTTTGATATATGGGACATGGTATACTTTACAATTTCAGGGATGCTGAGCTGGTAGCACTTACTGGATATGTTTTATTCTAAAAACACTCATACCTTGAAAATTTGTCAGCCTCTGAGTGTCTCAATTTTTGTATTGTGACGACTATTGAGAGTCTTACCATGATAACATAAAGAACTTAATGTATTTCTAAGAAGTTTTCTCAAAAATATTTCTTAACAATAGCATCTCTTCCTCTTATTTCAATTTGCTGAACAAAAAATTCCAAGCATAAAATGTAACCCTTCTTGATCAGGGCACTTGAATGCTGAATCAGAATCTGAATTCTGAATCTACTTTTTCTCTCCTCAGAAATTCAAAACCTTAAGTCCCATTTGTGTTAGCTGTCAAATTAGCAAGCTATGGCTGTGACTAGAATGTCTTAAAGAGAGAATTTCTCTTCTATGGGATTTACCAGGGAAAAACAAAATAATATTTGGTTGCGGAGTTAAAGGAATAAATACTGGAATTTCCCCTCTTGCCCTTCCCCCAAAATAAACCCCAAATTAATTAGAGTTAATTAAAGTCTGTTAAAATCAGAGAATATTAATGTTGAAAATGCAGATCAAGCAGGTCACAAGCAGGTGCCATGTCCAGGCTGGTCTTGAAGTTTGTTTTCTTCACGGTGAAATTTATTTTTCTGATTTATGGTATCAGAATTTCCCAGGTACCAGCTGGTGCCTGTTGCAGCATATCCTTTCTTTGAGCAGAGATTTTGCTCTCTGAAGCCACTAGGGTTCTTAGGTGCTCCCAGAGAGCTGCTGCTGCTGCCAGGAGCTTCTCCTTGTCCCCAGTGCCTGACAAAAAGATGTCTCCAGTCAGGGTGGATCCCCTGCAGGTGCAGGCATGCACACACATCTGTGATACAAGGTGTTGTTAGCCAGTGTTTTGCTCATCTTTGCCCCCGAGGGACGCCCTGACTAAGCAGCTGCTCCTCAGCTGGATCCCTTATCCCTGTTCCCAGCCTGCAGGGCAGCGCCTGTCAGTCCAGCCAGTGGTCCTCCACACCCCATTCCACTGTGGGAGACCACCCACAGGCTTTGCTAAACCAAAATAAACAGCACACACTGATCATCCTTCATTCACCAAACCAGTCCTGCACTCATGCTGAGCTGTCAGGTGACAAATGTTTATTCCTGGTCATTTCTGGTTTTTCATATGTTCATATGTTATTTTCTGGAGAATTTGACCCTCCCAGGGACTCAGAGTGATTAACCAATATCTGCCTGAGTAATGAGTGCAAAATTTGAGCTGGTTTTTTCAATGACCATGGTTTATTATCTGATTAATTTTTTCTCCTTGTTTGCCTCACTTCTTGTCTAAAAATAGTCTATTTGAACGAAGCAAAGGATCTGGGATTAAAATTCTGTTAACTCAGAAAAAAGACTTTTCTAAGAGAAGGACAATTAATTGGAGGTTGCTTGAGAACTTCCATATACGCGGGATATGGAAATGCTGGTTAGAGAGTTCTCAATATGCAGAAGGAAAGGTAATAAGAGGCAAATCACAAGTGTTCATAAAATATAGCATGACTTTGAGCACTGTAATAAACAGGCTGTTCAGCCTTGCTACGGTACAAATACCTGTGGTAGTAAATCTGCCAGACACTGCTATGCTGTGAGGAAGGAAAGGGGTTGAAGGACATTCAATTGTACGAGGCCACAGGCAGGAGAGTTAGATAAGAACCTGCACATACCTAGAAGGCATTAGGGGCTAAAATGCAGGCAGAGTTGTTGGTGGGATTCACAAGTGTCTGATAGAGAATGATAAAATAAAATTAAGAGAGAGTCTATGGGGGAACTGATTGATTTGTGAGATGTTAATAAGCTGTGGAGACACTCCCATGTGAATCTGAAGGACAGCCCATGAGCTCTGAAAACTGAATTGACTGACAAACATGAAAATTTTGTCATTCCCATATGAGCAGGGAAATGAAGGGAATGCTTTTATGAGAATCCATGTACCTAGCAACTGTAATGCTCTGAAGAGGATCCATTGAAATTTCTGTGGAAAGTTGCTGCTGATTCCAGTCAAGGTAGATCAAGACATAAGTGGTGATACTGGCCATGTTTGTCAGTCATTTGTCCAGGAAAAAAGCTGGTAATGCACACGGAATGGTTGAAGCGGTGCAGTGCCATAGGGACTATCTAGGGAAAATATTCAATAAGCCATTAGCTGTGCATGGGAAGCTATAGAGATGTGTTAACTGATGATCTGTTTTCCCTCATAGGAAGAGTTAATTAGTTAATTTGTTATACTTGGACGTGATGTAGTGTGAGGCTACACTATTCCATCCAGGAGAACATGCTAGGCTTACGTAGTTTGATTTTATTAGAGTTAAAAGAGTTGTGTGCGGGAGTCTCTGGGTGTCTTTGTGTCGGGGGAGACGGTGAGGGACAAAACTCAAGCGCTCTGTTGAAGCTAAAGGCTACAGCTGCAGTTTATTATAAAAGAGCCTGCTAGGGGCTGCCCGGCACAGCCCCAAAGCAGGACAAAAGAGAGAGAGAGAAGAGGGAGAGTAAGGAGAAGAGAGGAAGAGGAGTAAGAGAGTAAAGAGAGTGATTGCCCATTTACAATACAATAAATCTTCTTCCACGATGAATATTCTGATTTCTACTAACCAATGTAGTACAAGATACAAATTCTATAGCATTTACATAGACCCTACAGGAATCCTTATATTAGCATAGTGTGTTACATTTTAAACTCTAAGATCTAATCTTTGGACCCTGGCAAGTCTTTCTGTGACCTTTGGAGCTGCTCTCTGGCCGAGGGCATTGTTCTATCAAGATGGGATTACCTTCTGGAGCCATCCTATTGTTTCATGGTAATTCAGTAACTAAGGCTTGGCATCTCAAACGTGGCTTTCGTTTCAATTTCATTCATGGTTTCTATATTCCCAGAATCTGAGCATTCATATTTGCAAGATTCCTCTGTTTCATCTATTCCAACAGTTGTGTTCTGTATTTGACGGTGTTCCGTGTGAAAGTTCAATTTGGCTTTCCGTGTTTGTCAAGAGGTTGTTTTCCTTGTCTCACTCAGATATTTCCCTCGGGGGAGCCTCGAGTGTGCGTGGAGCCCGCCTTGTTCTCTCACAGATTTTTGCCCTTCTGGTGAAGAGGTTTCACCACACGAGGCGAGACTGGAGAGGAAGCCTGTCGAATGTGCTGCTGCCCGTCCTCTTTGTGGCGCTGGCAATGGCCCTGTTCAGTGTGAAGCCGCTGGCTATCGATTATCCTCCTCTCAAGCTGACTCCAAGGCTGTACGACAGTGCAGAATCCTTCTTCAGGTAAAGGCCTCATCCATCATCATCAATATACAGGGTTCTGGGACCTTAACCCTTGAGTTCTCATATTTTAAAGGCTATTTGTATTCTATAAAGAGTAATAGGTTGCTTTTTACAATAGTTATGGTTTTTTTTGTTTTTTTTTAATGTTCGGTACATTTTTATAGATTATGATAAGGGTAAGATAAAATTAGAAGAGCTTTATGTGAAGGATTTTGTGGAGGAAAGGGCAAAGACTTTGGAGAAGAATTGAACTCAAATTAATACTAACCATGACCATTTATGAGTAAATGAACAAGTGTATTTGAACAAGCCTTTGCATGCTTAATTTTAAAAAATTGGTCAGGTCTGAAGTAATTTTCTCAAAACAATTCTTGTGTTTAGAAATGCCACGTAGTATTTACAAAGCCTGCTGCTCTTCCTACTCAAACTTATTTCTATATGTTCAGCCTTGAAACCAACTAGATTGATTGATTATTTATTTATTTATTTATTTAAAATGTGCAGTATCTATAGAAGTAATCTGTATAAAGTGCTAATCACATATATAGGTTACTTTCTCTACTGTGTAAATATACAGATGAACAAAACATGATGCTGTTTGAATTTTTAAATATAATATAAATTTATTTTACAAAATAAAAACACTTTAGCAATGCCAACCAAGGAGAAGAATGCCCATGGGTAGATGCTGAGATGTTTTTAGCCATAATTGTAATTAATTTTCTTTTTGTGTTTACTTTGAGATTTTTTTAAACGAGATTATTTTGGTATGTTTCCTATGCATGGATCTTATGGTCCTTTCATTTCTTGGAAAATACACAGCACCTTGAGACTGAAGGTTAATAGAGGTAGACACATTGACATCTTTTTATTTATTTTTCCTTTTAAAAATTTTTTTTCCCCTTTCACTCCTTATACTACTGTGGCCCTCTTTGAACAGCACTGAAGATGATGACCTAGGAAAACTTTCTCAGGTTCTACTGGGTTATTTCTCTGATTGGGACCACACATGCACACATTCACAACACAGGTAATTGTAACTAATGTAACTATTTCCTTAATTTAAATATTGATAATTTATTTTTTTTAAAATTCCCCTCTCCCTCTCCCTCTCCCTCTCCCTCTCCCTCTCCCTCTCCCTCTCCCTCTCCCTCTCCCTCTCCCTCTCCCTCTCCCTCTCCCTCTCCCTCTCCCTCTTCCTCTTCCTTCCCGTGTAATGGATTATGTTAGGCTATTTTTTGGCAGCATGGAATTAGTGACAAATTAGTTGTGATAAAGGACCTGGCATCCAGGTGAAGAGCAAAGTAGGCTTAGCTGTTAAAGGTCTGATCCATACAGCTTTAAAATCAGTGGCAGTTTTCTGATTAATTTCAGGATGATTTTGATCAAGCCTGGTGTCCAGATGAAGGATGAACAGACAATAAGGAAAATATTTGTTAGGAAGCATTCAAGATTTCCAAATTCAGGAATGAAATAGTGACCATGCTTTAATAATTGCTGCAAATACAAGACATGAAGCTCATTTGATCCTATATATATATATATATATATATATATATATTAATAAATCAACTTTGATAAAAATGAGTAAAATTTGTATCACTCTACACATAGCTGCTGCTGTGATCAAATGCTGAGAAGGTGTTCAGCATGCCAGGTCTGCTCATTACTCTGGATTTCTTCTGTTAAGTGACATATTGCTTTTGTTTGCTAATTATAATTTTATTATGTTTATTCCCATTAGAAAAAATAATTCATGCTGGCAGATGGAATTTATGTCACCTCAGGATTCATGCAGATGTGTGTCTGAACAGAAGGTATACAATTTTTTATTTGCTTATATATGTAAAAAATTGTGTGTGTATATTACTTCTAATTCCTTGGGTGCTATTTTTGAAGGGCTGGTGAAAGTGATGAGGAAATAAATCCTCACAGATCTGCTTTGTTATGACTGGAGATTTATTCTGTTTCACCTAATGAAATTGTACACAATTTTCTTATTTATATGAGCACATACATGCAATAGAAATGTCTATAGATTGATCTGAAATTACAGGATCAGAGACAGCTGAACTATTTTCAGCAGATGCAACTTCAAATATGTTATAGAACTCTGATTAAGAAAAACCACCATGTAAAACAAGATTAAAACACAACACTTCCATAACACCTGGAAGACTACCTACTTTCAGAGGGAAGGGCAGGAGAACCTAGCTGGTAGAACCCAGCAGGGAATTTACACATGAATGAGATTTAATTGTTAGAGTTTGCTTCTGGTTTGGATTTTGGATTTCAAATTACAATAGGCTTCAAGAAATGAAATTTTGAAAGGCATAATGAATTTCTGACCCTCTTAACTAATGATTTTTCCTGCTGACTTGCTCTAAGTTGAGTAATAAACAAAAATATGAAACTGTGTCTGAGATGACAAATGTATTTCCCCAAAAGGGAATGTTCTACAAAAAAGTTTCTTTTGTTTATAAAGATATAATTATCCAGAATAAGGGTTTCTTATGAAATATAGCAATACAGTTTTGGGAAAAATGAGGAGGAAACTAGTTTTTGCTTTTCTGGACAAGGAATAAGTTTGCCTCTAATAATAAGACTCACACGTAAAAAACAAGAATAAAATACAAATGGGAACTTTCACAGGGAAAGGTCTATTAGCCATGAAATTTGAATTTTTATTTTCTGTAGGGCTGGAATATCAAATAAATGTTAACATTTTTCAGTTGATTGGCATAAAGTACTTTATAAAGCTTCTGAGATAATTGAATCTAATATCTGTCACATTTTATTTGGTCATGAGACTGTCCCACTGAATCATTAGAAGACATTTTCCTTTATTCTTCTTTGCAGCTCATCAATGAAATTTTCAGAAGCTTATAACATTAATTAGAATTTTGCTTTCATCTTATATTTATCTGGGGCCTGTTTTGTGTTTCTTCTCAGGAAAAGCAAATAAAAAGCAGTCTTGCCTTTTTCATTGCTGTAAACATTCCTAATCTTATATACAAGTTTTGATGTTTTCAAAAGAAACTGATTGACAGGGCTGCAAGAGAAATCAAAGAGATTTCTAATATGTAGGTGGCACAATCATTTGAGTTGCCTTATAAACATAAAACTATTCGTAATCTATTGAAAATCAAAGCTGGGAAAGGCAAATCCAGTTAAAAAGAAATGCTGTAAAACCTACATAAAAATCCACAAATAAGGCTAAATGTAGTGCCACTCTTTTTAAAAAGTGCTTTACTTATTTTGTGTATACTTTTTTTCAGATGTGCCCAAGTTTCAATACCTCTGCTCCCTATGTGAAGAATAAGAAAGGACATATTTTGTATAATCTTTCAGGGTTCCCTATAGAAGAATATTTAGTGAGGTCCTCCAACAAAACCAGGTAACCTTAAAATGTCTAGCCTTTGTTTATCCTTTGTGTACAAACCCTACAGTCCTTCCTGATCCAAAGCACAGACCTTTCTCATGAGGATATGAAGGGTTGTTGTCTTTGTCTGGTGATTGTTATCAAGGTGTAGAGTTAGTCTGTGATTCAAGGTAGCATGAAAAACTCTCAGTGGTCCCATCTCAGAGCTTCCTCCAGCAGCTGCATGATGATTGCCTCTAGGCTTGATGGTTACTCCAAACCTCTGGAGTTTCTTCCGTTAGTGAGTTATTTCAGCATCTCAGAGATGCATATCTAAACCAGGTGAACAATATAATTCCCATTCCTCAGAGACTCAGTCAAATTGAGGTGGATATGCTCCAATTAATATTTTCTTTGAAGTAAAGAGGGCTGGTATGCCCCTGGCAATGCATCATATTCTGTGATATCAGCAACAAGTTTATCTGCTGTTTACTTGTGTGCCTTTACAACTCAACCATTGCTGATAATGTAAGTGGAAATATAAGACCATGTAGGACTTATTATTGAGGAGAAGGAAGTGTTAGCCACTTATGTATTAAAAGAAGGTGAATCTGATTTGATATAAATAGAGGTAAGCATCTTTGGATGAAAGAGTTGAGCTAGTTTTAAGGAAAAATAAAGCTGTTTAAGATGTTTCTGAAAGTCAGTAATACCTCACTTGCTCACAACCCTTCCTGTTGCTCAAAGATTTCAGCTTTCAGAAAGCAAAAATTCTTATCTAAGGGAGTACCTGTGCTGGGAAAAAGCTGGTACTATTTGCCTAGTTAAAGACTACATTGTCCCCCTCATTTTTAACAAGGAAGGAGTTTGTGAGGGGTGAAGTTTTACTTTCAGTTGAAAAATAAAGCATTACTGTAGCCATCTCAGCTTCACCCTTGAAAGAAAACTGCAGAGCTTAAGGCAGATAACTTTTTGTTACTTTAATTTCTACTACCAGATATGGTGGTTGGTCTTTTGGAGGGGTGAAAACATTTGAACTTCAAGATAAAAAATTGAATAGCACCAATTCTCAGCCTGTGGCTAAGGTAAGAGTTGCATGTATGTGTGCACATCTGTCTGTATGTATTGATCACTTTTTCAGGCTTCAGACATTACAGCACAGCAAATAATAAATCATTACATGAAATCCTTGCACTTGAATAATTGAAAAAAATCCTCTGTCTCTTATAGTCTAAATCTCTGCTCATAATTCTTGAAGTATTCTCTTGTGTTTGAGAAACTGTTCTAAATGAGTGAAATGATATACATTTTTTTACATTTTTCCAGTGAACTCATTTTAGAATCTAAGTCTAAAACTTCTTTTAAGATAACCAGTGAAATAATATTTTTTTGTTTGTTTTCTGCAAAAATCCAATTTCAGAATTGGCCAAAGTGCATTGTACATCACAGTAATGGGTTGCTATTGATGCTTTTTCATGCCTACCAGGGATACTTTGCTTCATTTCTTTCACTACCCTCCCCCTAAGAGTAAGGACATCTTCTCAGGGCAGTTCCTTCTGCATAACAAATACATTATTCTTTTCTCGAAAGAATCTTTTGAAAATGTTCCAAGGAAATAAAATCCCCTGCATTGGTAAGTGCTTGTTAGCCTCCAGGTCTCATCCCAAGTTTTCACATCCCAAGTTTTCTATCTCTCCACTGCATACCAAAAGGCCTTAAGGAAAAGCCCTTTATTTCAATCATGCTTAGAATAATCCTTCTTCTTTGATTTTTGGGGTCCATTCAAATGTAGATGTATTACAAGTAGAGGAGAAGTATTGATGCATATCAGTGAGAGGTGTCTGTTCTTGTATTTGAAACAAACAAGATTTAAGAGGAAGCTGTGCATTTTCCAGATTAGAATATGAAAGAAAGATGCTTTTGCTTTTATTTCTTTAATGTAAAGATAGATTTTATTTGCCCCTATTAAAAAAAGTTTTCAGCAAGATTTTTTTTTCTGACTTCCATTTTTTCCTGTGTTATCTTTAATAATTTTAGACTCTTGTTTTGACGTGCTTGCAGTGTGGTTTTTGTCAGGTCCCTTTTTTTAGTGTATTTGGTATAGAGCTCCATCTGCCATCAGGACAGGAATAAATCACAGTTATACTCTTAGTAAGTAAACTTCGTATTTCAGACCAAAGCAAATAGTGGAGTAAATTTATAAAGGGCACTGTGTTATCTAAAGCATCTGCTGGAAATGTCTTTCAAGTGATGCAATGTCAAGTTATTGCATTAACCTTTCAGTAACTAATGACCAGATTTTTACTTTGACCTTTCAGGTTTGTTCATGAGACAGTGAATGTATCATTTACATAGCCTGATATGAAAGAAAATGAGAAATTTGCATTTGAAGAGAATTACTGTATGATTCACTTAATTTTAGAAAATTCCTGATTCTTTATATATTGAAAAGCCAACAATTTTTCTTGCTCAAATTAAAAATATTTCTTTAGTAACTATTTTACTGCACCTAATCATATACTGTGATATATATACTGCATACATGGTATATGAATGCACATAAAGAATGTGTATATGTGCACACAAGAGACAGAATATATCTATGACATGACTAATATGGCTGATTAAAAATGCTGATTATTGGCATTCGTTGATGATTGGTGATAATTGATGTAGCAAAAGAACAACTTCTCAAATTATTTTTATTTTCATGACAGTATATTCTTTGGCTTCCTTATGGCCAAAATTTTTTTCCTTAATAGCTTCATAGTTGCTGTTTCTTACAGCATAATGAAATATTGGAAGAACATGTGGTAATTTTCAATACTGCCAAAAGGCAAATTGTACTGTTCACATGTCATTTGGAGGAGTACATTTTTCCAATCCCAAAGGTTTGGACTTGAGGCTTTGCAGTACAGTAATTGTACAAGTGTCCAGAGGAAAAAAAATTACATATTTCCAGTTTAATATCAATCATGAATCTGGCCCAGCAATACTTAGGGACTCCTCTGCTCCTTCTCACCCTTTTTTCTTGGTAGGCCATATGTTAGCTGAAATGTCAGTTTAGATTTATTCTGGAATATTAATGGCAAGTAAAAGATTATACAATAATGTAAAACATGTCTCCACAGAACTTCAATCTGATGTGGTGAGGGGTTGTGTTTTTCCTTGGGAAAGAATTTTCCTAGCTATAGATAGAATATAAAATAAATAAAAATTAATTATATTGATGCATATAGAGTTCTGTTCCTCAGCTCTTTTCTGCCCTCTGTAAATAATTACCTGTGTGGCACAAAAGAAACATGAAAGATATTTCAGCCAGAGCTAATACATTTCATTTTTTTATATTTTACTTTTGTTAACGATTTTGAATAAGGAACAAGTCTTTGGAAAAAAGACCTTAAATGTACCTTCTGATAAAGTGAACAACCTTTAATGTCTCTTTTTCCAGTTTATAATAAATTAAATATCCATATTCAATTTGGTTATTTCCTCATGGTTTGATTCAGTTACATAATGCAGCTTGGAGGATAATTCTCATTAACATGTTGGGTATTGAAATATATTGTTACACACAATGCTCTATTGTGATATTCATTTGAATACCAGTTACATTACTCTATTTCAGAGGTGTTCTCTGAACATTTACAACATTTCCCCTGCCTGAATTAAATGAGGATGTGTTGTCAGAATTTTGCTTTGTTGTTTTTTTAATTGCCTTTTTTTTCCTAATACAACAGACACAATTGCAGTGGAGTTTCATTATATAGGTATATAGAACTTTTTACTCTGTGAAAACCTTCCAAAAAAAATGATAGAATTAGAGATGGGCGTATGGAGCTGTGAATAAGGCACGTTACTCTTGATCACTTGTTTCTGTCTTTGTGCCCTGGCTGCTGTTTGCACAGGAGGTCCTGCAGTGCAAAGATTTTCTGTTTTCCTTGGGAATCTTAGCCTCTCTTTCACTACATTTTGTTAAAGACTGCTCTTGTTGATTGATGAATAGGAGACCTAATTTGTGTAATGATTTGTGGGAGCTGGACTGGAGAAAATAAAGGAATTTCATGACTATGCAAAGAAGGGAAGATGTTAGGGTTTGTTCTTTTTTCTTTTCTTTAAATGAGGAGACATAAGTGTTTGAGACAGTTGAGTACCACTACATGGCACATGGAAGAAATGCAGACAATGTGGATTTATGAAAGGCAGGTCCTGCTTGACCAACCTGACCTTCTATGACAAAGTGACCTGCTTATCAAATGAGGGAAAGGCTGTGGATGTTGTCTGTCCAGACCTCAGTAAAGCATTTGACCCTGTCTCCTACAGCATGCTCCTTGAAAGCCTGGCTTCTTGTGGCTTGGAAGGCTGACTCTTTGGGTAAAAAACTGACTGTATGGCTGGGCAAGAGGGTTGTGGTGCTAAATCCACTTGGTGGCTGGTCACTAGCAGTGTTCCCCAGGTCTCAGTTTTGGGGCAGGTCCTACTTAGCATCCTTGTGGGGAATCTGGATGTGGGGATTGAGTGCACCCTCAGTAAATATGCAGATGGCACTAATCTGTGTCTGCTTGAAGGTAGGAAGGCTTTTCAGAGAGACCTGGACAGAGTAATTTGGCTGAGAACAACTGCACGATGTTCTTTAAGGTGAAATACTGTGTCCAGCACTTGTGTCCCAGCAACCCCATGCAGTGCTACAGGCTGGGGGAGAAGTGGCTTGAGAGCTTTTTGGCAGAAAAGGGACCTGGGGGTGCTGGTGGACCACCAGCTGAATATGAGCCAGTGTGTACCCAGATAATGAAATCTTGGCCTGTATCAATAACAGCATAGCCAGCAGGGTCAGGGCACTAATTTCCCCCTTGTATTCAGCATTGGTGATGCTGTATGTCAATTTCTGTGTTCAGTTCTGGGTACCTCACTTGAAAATGACAATGAGGTGCTGAAGTGTATCCTAAGAAGGGCAACAAGGCTTGTGAAGGGTCTAGAGAACATGTCCTATGAGAAATGGCTGAGGGAGCTGGGTTTGTTTAGTCTCAAGAACAAGAAGCTCAGGGGGAACTCATTCCTCTCTACAACTCTCTGAAAGAAGGCTGTAGTGAAGTGACGTCTGGTCTTGTCTGCTGTGCCTGCAGAGAGGATGAGAGGAAATTTTCTTGAGCTGAAACAGGCGAGATTCAGATTAGATATTAAAAAATCGACTGTTATGGAGGTCAGGAATTGGAATTTTCCCAGGCAGTTGGTGAAATCATACCTGGAGGTGATTAAAAGGTGTCTGGATCTGATGCTTTGGATGATGTGGTTTAGTGTTCTAGGAGTTACAATGGTAGTGCTGGGTTAGTGGTTGGACTTGATGGTGTTAAAGGCCTCCTCCAACCTTGATGATTTGATGATACTGTTGAGATTTCAAGCAGTTGTGAACTCCACATAAAGAAGAATAGAAAATGTTAAAGGTAATGCAGGCAAGAGTAACGGCAGATCAAAGTAGCTAATTTTTTTGAAACTGACTAACAGAGCTTGTGGTGAAGATTCAAGGGTGACAGGCAGAGAAGAAATGACAGTGGACCTCAGAGTGGTTCTTGGAATTATGATCTAGGATAGGTGGGAGGAAATAAAACAGAGATAGAGTATTGTAAACCTCACCTCACAAAAAATGTGGAGATCCAAACAAGCAGATAGTCAGGAGAATTAATCAGAAGAAAATGATTATTAAGGAAGGGAAACAGAACAGAAGATTAGGCAGCCTGCACTGGGAAATATAGAGGAGAATGTGTCAGAAAAAAGCCAGTCGAAGACTGGAACTAGGATCCAAGTAAGGTTTGTAGTTGGATAGTATAAGAAAATAGAGAGAAAAAAAAAAGCACAATTATCTGAAAGTAAATGAAAACAGCATCAAAGGAAAGATAAGAGAATCTTTTGGGAAATTTCTAAGATATGACTGCATAGATGTAACTGCATAGATGGTAATTCTAGAAATAATCTCAGAAAACTGAATTCTTAGAAGAGGAGTGTTAAGGCAAGAAAGATATATATTAAATCCTGTTCATTTTGCATTATGATTCAGAACCTAAAGAGACAGTGAGAATTGCCCTACCTAGGATGTACAAAATGCAGAGTACAAACAGCTGATGTCAAAGAGGGAAAGGTTAGGAGTTTTTCAACTGTTAAAAAAAAATAGGGAGAAGAAAGGATGCTATGATGTGCAAAATGGATAGTAATCAGATGGTTTTAAATGCCACTGAAACTGAAAATAAACATACATAATTTGACCTAATTTTCAGTGTAGATAATATAGATCCAAAGGCACTAGGATTAGCAATGGGTAATGGGTGATAAGAATAAATTTATAACTGCAGAGGAAACTCAAACCTCAGTACATTTGGTTTTGGGACATATCAAGCTCTCAGCAATGGTTCTTACAAGTGGAAGTGTAGGTTAAGAGTATTTTATCAAGTCAGGGTGAATCTGTGTGATCTGAAGATAAATTACATGTTACAACAGAATTGTTTCCCTGTGTTCCTCAGAGAAACTGCCTTGGTAATTAAAGCCTTAAAGTTTGCCTGCATCAGTTTCCTCCATGTTTAACAAACCACTGTTGCTTGTTGAAGGTGGAGGCAGCTTTGTCTATGGAACAGCTTCATACCTTGTAAACAGTTCCTCCTTGATTCTCTCTTTTCCCCTTTCTAGAATATTCTGTTCCTAGATATTTTATGTTGTGTGCCATATGCAGGTACTATTTAGAGAAGTCTCTCTGGAATTTCAATGATTCTTCCAATTTTAACATTAGTTTTACTCATATTTTTGTATTTTTGATCAAACTAGCAGGTGTTATTTTCACATTGTTCTCCTTCTATTTGTTCAACCATTTGTTCAACCACATGTGTAAAGGTAGGGGGACACTGTTCCATTAAATCAGAGAATCTCAATTTAGTAATAAACAAGTGTGTAAAGCTCCACCAATTGAAAACTGCTGCATACTGTTGAAAGACCTATGCAAATCAACAGATTCTGTTCTGCCTGGTTGACTTTCTTCTATAAATAAATGTCATAACAGAGGAATTAGACGTCCTTCATTCAATTCTTAAAGAGATGTGAGCTTGCAGATCAGCATCCAGATCTAACTAAATTTTGATTGACAATTTCCATTCTTTCTTCCAGGTATGGTATAACCAAAAAGGTTTCCATTCGCTGCCATCCTATTTAAATGAACTCAATAACTTCATTCTGTGGCTGAATTTGCCTTCTAATGTGGATTGGAGACAGTATGGTAATAGTCTTTCTTTCTATTTATTAATATATTTTGGAAAAATAATTATAAGCATGAAAATCTTTCAGTTTACAGTAGGATTTCAGAATCCCATTTCTTTGGAGGACTGAAAAATGAAAATTTTAATTACACAGAAAGTTTATGTGGGGAATGTAGATAAGTAAGGTAAAATTTGAATTTAAAGCTCAATATGCTGTATGAGGTCCTTACAAAGATATTCCTGTGAAATAATTAAGTGCAAATTGGTTTGGGGTGTTAGTCCCTCTGAAATTACTACTGGGCTTACTTAAATGGCATGACTAATGCACAACAGACTCTGGATTTATAACTTCTTTGGCACTTTGCTACATCTCCTTATATAAATATCCAAGGCAAATCCGTATAAGCCTGTAAATTCACACAGCAATGTGATGTTTCATAGCATCCTGTTACTCAAGGAACAGGAAAAGCTACTATATCTTATTATTTATAAAAGTCTGTTAAAGTAAAAATTTTATGAACTGCCATCTAAAAGAATGACTGCAGCCAAAGACTCAGCTATTCAACACAGATGAACTTTTAGGATGTGGAAATCTAGTTTGAAATCCGGCCTTGATTAACTTCAGAGGTTCAGGTTAACGTCTATTCATTCTAGTTCCTTTCATTCTTAAGATTCTGCTAAATTGGAATTTGGTTTAGAAAAATTTAAAAAGAACTTTTGACCAGTTTTTAAGAGTTCTAGTAAAGCAAGGATGGTTTTCTGTAATGGTAAATCTAAAAATAGAACCTTCTGGAATATCCAAGAAAAAACAGCAATGGTTTACTTTCAAGATGGCGGGGGTTTTATTTTTCTAAATAAATTATGAGAATGGATCAAAAGTAAAGTGTTTACACAGAAACTTTGAATGAAATGATATTTTAATTTAGTACAAATCAATTTTTAATCAACTTTCTCTGCATTTCAAGAGTTGTATTGATGCTAGCTTTTTCTCCATACCATGAGAAATCCCATTCTGGAACTTAAATGTTTGTGTACTCTTGCTTTTATATCTATAATGGAGAATCAGGATTTACTGTTCTGCCTACATTCAGAGAAAATGATAGCTATCCAAAGATTCTGGGCATGATGTATTTTTTGATATTGCATGACACAGAAACACAGCAAGCACAACAGTGCTTAAGAAATACTTCAAGTATGACATCTGTACAAGTATGGGCTGGTATAATCTTGTGGCAGAACATGTTAGCTGCCTGCAGAAGTAGAGCTTAAGAACTAGAAAGTAATTAATTTATTTCTTCATCTTCTGGAGAAGTGCAATAAAGGTGGACTAATCGTGCTCTTGAGGCATAATGCAGAGGGAGCTGTCACAGAAATGTTGGGAAGAGAGGTCAAGTTACCAACCTATACATGTGTATGTATGTATTAGTTTGTGTGCTCTTACTTGTATGTGTGTGTGCATGTATGTACACACGTGCATACATATGAATTTTTTGTGGAGACCCATACATATGCATATTTTATTTCTAAAAAACTCAACAACTTTCCAGTGCTATATATGCCACTTGATCTGAGTCCACTTTGACTTTTAGCTTCCTCTTATTTATGGATGCTGTTCTAACAGAGAAGAGCTATTCATATGCTTTTGGTATTCAAATTGCTGTATGCAATTTGCATGTATGCAGGTCCTGTAAGTCAGCAGTCAGAAGACCACATACTGTGTTCCAACACTGAAATCTATTACTTTTGATTTTTTTTTTCTTCTTCCAATCTCTGTTTATAAGCAAGGTCAGTTCTAGAATATTGTTGGAAATTGCTGTAAGGAAGCTCCTTAAGATGTTGCAGAAACATGGTTTTGTAGTTCTGCCTCGCATTAATGACATGTTTCTTCACTGAACAATTTTTTGCCTGTCAACAGCACCAGTGCTTCTGTATTGCTTTTAAGTGACATAACTTGGCCCTTTAAAGGGACTGTAAGGACAAAGTCTTTTCTTCCATCACAAAAAAAAAAAAAAAAAAAATTACAACAAAAAGCTTACTACAACAGAGTAAAGCATTGCCATGGATGTAAACCCAAGAGCAGCAATATGATATTTATGATATTGAAGCAAACTTGAGTGAGGTCAACAAGATCAACAGCATAAGTGCTCACACAAAAGCTAAGAGACCCTTTCACTTTGCAGTTATATCCTATGTGTATTTCTTGTACATGAACCTAGTTAAAGCTCTCCCAAGATCTTAGGAGGAGGGAGCAGTCATTACAGACCACATGCTGAGTTCTACCTGCTTTGCTCACAAGGACAGATCCAGTAACTTCCAGTGGAGATCTGTAGCACTGGTCCAAGTTTGTGGTAGGTTTTGATAGCAAGGAGCTGAGCAGGAGGCCAATTGCTTTTGTCTAAAGTCTTTTCTGCAGTCATGAGGATACAGGGAATGTAGACTTATGACTTGGTATGGAAGTTTGAAGGAAAAAATTTTACCTGCCTTGCACTAGTTTTAATCACACAGAAATCCACAGGGGCCTGTTCAAAAAGCTTTGAAAAAAATTGATTATTAATTTTTGTTCTATCAGCCCAAGTTACTGACTCTTCAGCATGCAGCAGCATGAAATTATATTTATTTAGTGATTAAAAAATCTGTCCTTTTTGCTATTGTAATCTCTATAGGTAGAGAGATTTCTCCTCACCACTGTTTCTTAGCAATTTGGCATTACTGGTAAATTTCTCAGTGAGGATGCTTGGAAAGTTACAATGTTTTTTTTTAATGTAATTTTCATATAAAGAGTGGTATGTCTGTTGAAGAAAATGTGTATGCTCAGCAGGAGGTGCATGTAAGTCAATGGAGCAACAGAAATTGGCCCAGTCAGTTTATGTCAGTTTATGGTAGTTAATGGATGAGATGTCTCTTTTGGAAGAGCAGTTCAGTAATACTTCTTGTATAAAAACATGTATAAAATTTTTCTCTGTAATATGGATATCCATCCCACCTTCATCATCATATGAGTCTGTGATCCCACTGTGGGGAGAAAATCATCTGTCTCAAATGTGGAGGAAATCAAATGCATTCTGTTTTCTAGTGGGTTATAAATTCAGTAGCAGATGATGAAAATTAATGTGTCAATAAATGAATTTTAAAAGATGTTAGTAAGACACTTCAACAAAGAAAGTAAGATGTGCTGGATTTCTGTCAAAACCCTTCACCTTTGACCGATATTCAAGCTTATATGAGTGATGTTTTCTAATCTGTTCCTGAAATGCTGTATTCTCACAACTAAGTAATGTAATTCTGGACAAATAAAAATCCAATAATGAAGAGGAATAAAAAACTAAAGGGTAATATTTTTTGCTTAAGCTTAGGATAGATATTTTGATCAAGTAAAAATGTTATTTTTCACACCTAATTGTAAACATTGAGTCAGAATGTGTTTCTCATCCTGGAGAATAGGAGAAGGTCCATAATCTCCCTCTTAGATTAAGGTTACATAAAGAAAAAAGGAGTGGTTGTCGTCTATAATGATGTCTGTAAAGTAGAACAGTAAAAAAAATTTCTTCCATTGTTCAAAGAACAAAAATGAAGAGCCTTTTGTGATGCAGCTATCCCATCATAGGATTTCTATTGAAGTCATTGATTTTTAAAAAAAACTTTTATACTGGGATTCATTGCAAGCTTTCATGTAGCATCCCCATTTATTTCAGATTCAATTGTTCAAAAGAGCAGAAGAGATCAAGGGAGTCATTTTCAGATGAATTTTGTTGGAATATGCCTGTATAGCTTCCTGAATGCTTTGCAAATTATAACTTTAAACCTTATTTAAAAGGAAACTGTGAAATGGCCTTTGGGTGGGATCTCCTTAGCCATGTCTAGTTAGTGGGGGAAACTAAAATAGAAACCATTAATGATGGTGCTGTCTGTGAAATTCTCCATGTTATATAAATTGTAAACTTCCGGTTTTCTGTGTTTTATATATATATATATGTGTGCCCACACACTACCTCCATTTTTCTTATACACCATATTTAATTTAGTCTGCAATAAAATGTCTGGAATAATGAAAGCTAGATTGCTCTTCTCCTCAAATCTGCCCCAACCATGGTATTCAGAATAAGTAGTACAGTTCTAAACTGATCTAAGTACGCAAGACTCAGCTTGACATAAGAGATGGTTTACAAAGTGCCAAGAGACAGATTATAAATAAAACCACAAAATATACCCAAGGACAGCTCTGACTAATCTACAGTAATGGCATACAAGCTTGAAGATCATTAAGGTTTTTTTATCTAGATTTCTCCAATTGATACTGAAAAAGTATTGCTGGGGTCATACCACTTTCCTCACTTTCACTGAAAAACCACAGATTTTGAAATATGTTTATGTGGAAAGCTGTGCCCAGGTGGGGTGGACCAGACTACCAATGTTTTCTGTTCTTTATTATGTACAGGATGGAAATTCCAGCTCTCCAAAGTTATGCCAAATTGTGCATGTGTTTATTTATTGACAGAGGGTCAACTGGTTTAGATGTGAGATGAAAGATTTAGAGCAATTTCTTTTGAAGGCACAGATTGCAGACTGTTAATAAGATGCTGGTATAGGGAAATATGGTGTTGTGCAGCTCCTGAATGGTAACAGGGCAGGATGCAGAATGTTCACAGCAAATTTGTCTAATATGGATGCATTTTCCTTTTTCGTGTGTGCTTTCCTATCCAGAATGGAAAAGTGTAATATTTGATTGTAGGAAATGTTACAATCCTTCTAATATTTAGTAAAGAATCTATTTCACTAGTTTAGGAATGCCTTTTTAACAAATTAGTATCGAAAATTTGTTTAAGCATGAACAGTGGGAAAGGAGTAAGATTGTTCCACCTGGAAGGGAGAATACAAAAGAGAATTAATAGAGAAGCTGAAGAGGGTACCATGAAGAGTTTACTGCCATGTCTACCATTAATCATGCAGCATGAGGCTCCTAGTGACATTTTCAAAGTAAATACACTCTGCTGCCTAGGCCCCAGCTGTGCTACTTCTGAAATTTAGTTAAACTGTAAAGCACTGTAAACTGTAAATCTGACTACTTCCCACCTCTTTTTTTCCCTAGTAATGTGGCTTGCAGGACAGGTAAAAATGTCCTTGTTCTCAGTAGTATAAAGCAAAGTATTTCATTCAGCAGTACGAGAGAGGACAACTGAGCCTTTAAAAAAGAAAAAAATGAGGGAAATAAAGACACAAAAATGTAGTTAACTGCAGGCAAAACCACTGAGAAAAGAAAGAAAGAGAAGCCTCATAGGAGAAAGAAAAAAGCTAAGAAAATATTACCAAAGTAGCTGTCTTGTGCTTTCTGTTGGGATTGACATCTGAGTTAATTCCTTTTCAGAGCTATACAGGCATAAATATATCAACTAACAGGCATAAAGGGATGCTCCTTTCTTTGAGATGCCCTCCTACTCAAACAAGGGAAATAATTTTGGAAACTCTTCATTTGTGTATTAAAGGTTAAAAGGTCTACGAAAGTCTTTCATCATGGTGTTCTCGTTCTCTCTGAATAGACCATTAAATTGTAAGATTCTCCATGGTCACAGTTTTTCCCATTCCTGAATTGCTTTTGCGTGGTTCTGGAAAGTTTGGAATGGGTGTCTGTTACAATTTTTCACCTCTACCCATAAAAAAGCCTAAGTCATCACTGTAAAAATAATGTGACCAACTGCATGCTGAGAACATAGCCAAAGGATGTTTTAGGACATTAAAGAAAATTTTTGTTGTGATTAAGTCAGGGGAATATAATGGCAATCTGTAGAAGTGGAAGAAATAATTTTTATACTGAGAAATTTATGAAAAGGAGCAGAATTAGTGCTGAATCGTATCATATTTGGTGTTATTGCCTGGCTTGCTCCTCCCTTGTGAATACTGATAAGGTAAAATTTGCCCTGAGGGCTGCTCACACAAGGCTTGCTAGTACAGTCCTTAAAAAATCCTTGCATAAACACCAGAAGCATCTGTTTAATAGGAGCTTTATAATTTAGAACTTCTTGGTTTATCTGTCATTTATAGTTTTAAAGTCCTCAAAGATGGCAGATAGTTTTCAACTTAATGAGCCTCATTATAACAGCTTTACGCAGTAAAAAGGCATATAAAGGCAAGAAAGTATCAATAAGTACATTTTACATCATGCTAACAGCTGTATTGGGACAGAGATATGCGTAAAAAGATGGTCTAGGTGATTAGAAGAAATGTAGGAAGGCAGAGGTTATAGAAGTACATGGAAGGGTTTTTAAAATAAAAAAATTATACATATAATAGAAAATACCATATATTAATTCTGTTGGTTTGTTCTGGTATTTGAAGACAATTTATAACATTTTTCTTGAGTTCAAGGGAACTTCTTTCCTCTGTGAATTACAGGTCAGTCTATTGGCTTTATGTAATTTAATAATCTATTTTTTGACAATGGGGTCGAGGGAAGAAAAAATTATACTAAAAAAGTAGCAAATTCAGAGATTGTCATGCTCCATACTACTTGAAAAAACTTAAAATACTGAAGTAAAGGCAAGTATACTTAATGCAGTGATAGAATTTTGAATTCTAAACACAACTGAACTAAGTTTAGCAGAGTCGTACTTTTTGTACTTGTTATCCATGACCTTGTGAAATTTAATTTCAGTTGTGAGTGTAAATTAAAAGAAAAACGTAATCCTTTGTTTAATCTACATGATTTGAATGGAAGTTGAATGTCAAAAATTTTGCTACTTTCAAGGAATGTGATTAGTTTTTGTGACTCTTCCATAGAAGGAAATTAATTCAGTGTAATTTGCTTTTTGATTGGTATTGTATGATATAATACTGCAAGGAGCATTATGCTATTTAATGTCATGGGTTTTTATTTTCCCCTGCAATTATCTCTTTTTCACAGTATCCCTTTATTCTGTACTAGAAAGTTAAAGCAGTGCACTTCCATGTATGGAACACAAGTCAATAGACTTTTGTTTAATACCAATGCAGTAATCTGAAAGTTTTATTAGTTCCCCCATGAGATCTTGCTGCTGGGCAAGGAAGGGAATTGTCCTGCTCTGCTCTGCACTGGAGTGGCCTCACCTTATTTAAGGTTTTATGCAGAGGTGCCATAATATAAAAAAGACATTAAGCTGTTAGAGAGCAGCCAAAGGAGGGCCATGAGGATGGTGAAGGGCTTGGAGGGGAAGCTGTGTGAGGAGCAACTGAGGTCACTTGGTTTGTTCAGCCTGGAGGAGAGGAAATTGGAGAGAGACCTCACTGCATTCTTCAGCATTCTCACAAGGGGAAGTGGAGAGGCAGATATTGATCCCTTCACTCCTGTGACCAGTGACAGGACTTGAGGAAATTGCCTGAAGTTGGCCTAGGGGAGGTTTAGGTTGGATATCCCAAAGGAAAAGGTTTTTCATCCAGAGGGTGGGTGGGCTCTGAAGAGGCTCCACAGGGAAGTGGTAACAGCACCAGCCTGACAGAGTTCAAGGAGTGTTTGGGCAATGTTTTTAGTACATGGTGTGACTTTTGAGGTGCCCTGTGTAGGGTCAGGAGTTGGATCTGATGATCCTGGTGGGTCCCTTCCAATTCTGCATGTTGCACAATTTGTTCTTCTAATATACCAACATTTATTCAAGCATTAGAAAAGCCTAGAAAAGCTTTCTGGGAACTATACTAAACTTTTTTCTGTCATGCTGTTTCTCTTTTACATAAATGGAAATGCAGTGGTTCCAGTGGGAAAAAATAATTTTCTTTGATATGCCAGTTTTGCTTCAGAACAAATAGCAGCAAGTGTTTAAAAAATTAATGCTTTAAAAGAAAAACAAAGGAAAATTTTAAACAGTCCCTGAAGGTACATGACATGAAAGACTTCTACAAATAGCAAGGTATCTACTAATGATACATCAAAACGTTATTGGCTTGAATCTTCTTTTGTTTTTCTAACTACCACTGGGCTTCAGCGTACTGCATTTAGCTATTATTTGAAAACTCCTTATCTTGTACAAGTTTTGTGTGTGAATTAATTATCAACCTGTTTTTCCAGCTTTTTACCATGCAGTGACTTAGTGATGTTTAGATTGCTTTCTCTTGAAAATGAGGAATGAAAAATTAAAGGGGCAAACAGATCCATGCTTAGTAAAATTGTACCCATTACTAGAGCAAAGATATTTTTTATCTTTATGCATCTGGACTGTAACAAATTAAATTAAGTGGCGCCCCACAGAGAAAATCTAAGGCTACCAACAATTTATGTCTTTACCAAAGATACTGGAAAAATTATAATTGTGTTAGGATTAAGATTTCTTTCTTTGTTTGTCTTAATTTGGAACAGCATAGATTTATTTAGAAAGTAATCAAATAATGCTGATGTCATGGTTTAACTTAAGGCCCACTTGCTCACTCTCCCCCAGTGGTGTGAGAGAGAGAATATTAGAAGTGATAAAACACATGGGTTGAGATAAAAGCAGCTTAATACTTAAAAAAAAAAAAAAAAAAAAAAGTAATACACACAAGTAAAGCAAGGAATTCATTCACCCTTTCCTGTGGCCAGAAAGGTGTTCAGCCATTCCCAGGAGAGCAGGGCCCCATCACACCTAAGACTGATTTAGGAAGGTGAATGTTATTGCTCCAAACACCCCTCCCATTCCTCAGTCTTCCCCCATGTTACAGGCTGAGCATGATGCCCTATAGATGGAATGTCCCTTTGGTCAGTCAGGGTCAGCTGTCCCTCTGTGACCCCTCCCAGCTCCCTGTTCTCCTCACTGGTGGAGCAGGGGAGGAGCAGAAAATATCTTGGCTCCAAGGGCTGCTCAGCAATAGCTAAAACATCCCTTTGTTATCCACATCGTTTCCAGCACAAATCCAAAACATACCCCCATACCAGCTACTGTGAAGAAAATGGATTCCATCCAGCACAAAACCAGCACAGCTGGCACATCTGTCAGACACACCACCAGAGATATGAACAGCATCAAGTCCAGTGGAACAGCAACTTCTGAAGGGATGTTTTGCACCTTCAGCCCCCACCATTTTTCTTCTTTTGCTTGAAAAGAAAAAAAGCAAAAAGGCACAGTTTTTGTTCACAAACTACCTTCCAATTCCAAAGTTAATTTTGCTAGATTGCTACAGGTTGGTTGCATGAAGAACCAAAATAAGCCTAAGAATGCATTGCCTGCTCAGGCTTTTTCTTGGTCTCCTGAACTGTGAGTGTTTTTAATGTAGAGCTCTATAGTTTCAATCAAAGGTATGTTTTTTTTCCTTTTGTGAATTTAGCTAAACAGTTTTTCTCAGCAAAACATCAGTAATCTAAAAATTGCTGAAAGATCGAATCTAAAATCTAAACCAAGTGTATAAATTGCAGTAACAATCTGCCTTACCCCAGAAGATGAGGTATATGAACAAATTCTACTTTAGGTTTTGTATTCGGTCTCTTCTGTGATGTAGATTCTGTAGCAATATATTGCACTGTTAAACCAATTTCTGAACTTCAGAATGCAGAAAAGCAGCTACTACTTATGTTTATTCATAAGTTTTTAATGGTTCTAAACTCGGGAGTTCTCTCAATGGGAGACAGTGTTTGGTTTTGCAGACTGGTGTTTGACCTCTTTCTGTTCATTACAGCCTTTTTATTCATATGTGCAACAAGTGTTAACTGTGTACTCCAGAACTTGGAATCCTTAAAAAGATTTGATTTTTCATGATTTATTTTTTTCTTTTCACAGGGATAACACTCTACAGCCAGCCATATGGAGGAGCCTTGTTGGATGAGGATAAAATGTGAGCAAACCCTTAAAATGCTTCACAGCAGCAATCAGCAGACAATTGAAACTATCAATTAAATAAGAATATATGTTTCCTGGAGTAGATGCTATGAATTGATAGACACAATTCAGTTTTACTGAGTAAAACAATTTTAGTGTGGTCTGTCTGTCAAGTCCACTGTTTATACCGAAAATGGTTGCAGTATTTTGTAAATTTTGAATTTATGCTGATTGTGTCATAACAGTTTAAAACAGAGTAACTGTTTCAAATTATTTTCGAGGGTTTCAATTTTAGTTTTCTGTAAATGGGAAATATTTGCACAAGCTTCACTTTACAACTCAGACACATGCTGTGCTCTGTAACTCACCTATAATTTTGTAACTTAACACATCTTGTTCCTGGTCTTTAATTAAATCTTGACAGTGTAGAGACATTGTGTCCCTGCTTATTGCAGGGTGTTGGAACTAGATGATCTTTAAGGTCCCTTCCAACCCAAACCATTCTGTGATTCTATGGTGTTTGCAGTCAGGATTAAGGTTCTAATGCCTAGTGTTTTGGTGAGAAGTTGGCCTGAAAAATGCTAGTGTTTGAGGGGATTTTCCCCATTGTGTTTTCACTGCACTATTTTGCCTTTTACCCTAGAATGGAGAACGTCCGTCAGTGTGGGGTCGCACTGTGCATCATGCTGGGTTTCTCCATCCTCACTGCATCCATTGGCACCTCCACAGTGAGGGACAGAGTATCTGGGACAAAACGCCTGCAGCACATGGCAGGCCTGGGCTACAAAACTTACTGGCTTGCTCACTTCTGCTGTGATATGGTATGTGCTATGTGGGGCAGCTCGTGCTCAGGTGTAAATTTTAGGCTGGTTTCTTATAAATGAGAAAAGGAGATATGGTCACAAGATACATGAATAAGATTTGACTTGCACAGAGTTACAGCTCTGGGCTGACATACTAACAAACTTTAAGTCACCATTCCTACATTAATGCAGGGCAGGGCTTGTGTTCCTTCCTCCCTGAAGTTGAATAGTAAATGATTTGCTAGTTTTAGCCAAGTACTCTAATTTACAAATAAAAGGAAGCTGGCTAATCAGTCTAGACAGAAAAAATCTTCCCACAGCAGCTCACAGTAGGAATTTCAGTGCTTTGAATTTTGCCATGCACTGGCAAAAACTTACAAATTAGTGGAGAAAACTGAAAGTACTAGTCAGCTACTTTAAGGCATAATTATATTATGTGTTGTGGATAAAATGAGAGATTTTTATGATCTTTTATTTGTGTCAAGCACTGGAAGAGGCAGTACAAGGAAGTGGTGGAGTCACCATCTTTAGAAGTATTTAAAGGACCTACAGATATGGCACTGAAGGACATGGTTTAGTGGTGGACTTGTCCAATCATTAATCCAGCACTGCCCTCATGTTCTTAAAGTCCTTTCCAACCTTTAGGTTGGATTCTGGTTAGGAACAGAAATTTTTGGAACACTCTGTTTTCATTTAGACCATTCTAATTCTGAAACATTAGATCTTCACCCATCCATGCTTGAAATCAGAATTTTCACCCTTGAGCAATCTTGAGGTAAGAGCACATTTTTCCAAATGTTATTTACTTGGCCAGTCAATCTTGCTATTTTTTTTTGCTGCTGCTTCAGATGAGAAGGCTTGGTTAAAAACAGTCCTTCATCATTCAGTTTCTCCTTGTGAACAAAGTCAACTCCTCATTATTTTCTGCCAATCTCTCAAAATGTTCTCACAAATTCAACAGTACTGCATGATCAATCATGGTGTGGGAAAGAACAGACACTGCTTTAAATGCTAATTGTGCTGCAGATCATTTAGGGACACTGAACACATGAATATATGAACTGTCAAATTTTAAATCCCTCTGTGTATTTCAAGTATTACAGGCTGTGTCCTGTATTACTGGTAGCAGAATCTTTACTAGGCCTGCAGAAGTTTGATTTATGAAATTGCTCTCATGAGAATCAGACTGTTCTCACTGTGTTTATAGGCACAAATGATATTCATTATTATGTTCAACAAATGGAAAAAGAGTATAAGTGCTAAGACAGTTTAAAGAGAAATAGGCACATTTTGTTCAGATTAAGCTTGTGTAACTAGATGGACAAAATTAAGGTTTTTTTGTTGTACATGCACAACTTCTGTAATACACCATGATTTCAGGGTAAGATTTCCAATAGAATTTGATTTTAAAGTTATTTATTTATTTCTAGCAGAAGCCTCAGATCTATTGAAAAATACTGGTACTCAAATGCTTTGTGACTTCTCTCTGCAATATTTTTAAACAGCTTCAGGATAACTGAAACATATATCTGTAGGTGGTAATTTATGATACTTGTGTATGGCAAAGAAAAGGTACACTGTGAATAAGATGAGAACATTGCATCCATCTACATTTTACTCCACTGCCCTTCTCTTAAAAACCTCATATTTTCCTAGTAGCAAAGATGTGATGGCCTCTGGTTTAATTTGGAACAGGTTTTCATCGTACTTCAGTATGAAATTCTAATTTTAACAGTGTTTTGTTCTTCTAAACTGAATATTTAGCTGGACCTTGATTTGTTGCCTCTATTGCAGTTTTATCTCAGAATCTCAGTTCTATTAGGTTAAAGCTATAAAGCTAAATATTACATAAGCAGAAATGGAGGCAGTCATTGCCCTAGTGAGCTCAGGTTCAGTGCACAGAGCAGGCAGACACTAAAAATAGAGCTGAGCACAGGTTTTCACATCCTGACACTGCTATTTTCCAGCAGAACCCCTCTCTCTTGAATTCTTGGATGTGAATCTCCTGTACCAATCCCACCCTGCTGACCATTATGTCAAGAGACTAAATAGAGAAACTGTTTTCCTTTTTACCTAATGGCTGTAATGCTTTTACATATTGTGTACATTTCCTATAAAAGATGAAATTTGCTTCATCAGCACACATGGTCCTTCATTAAAATGTCTTTTAAAATTGCATCATTATTATTATCCCATATGAATGCAGCACCAATCAGGGAAACTGCTGTTTCTGAAACCAATTCTCTGTATTCACAGTGTAATTTCATGTTTTGGAGCAATAGCCCCACACGGACTCATTATCTGGAAGAGTTAACTTGTTAAATGGATGTATTGGAAAGGTCAATAGAAATAGGATTAAGGGGGATATTCTGTAGTCAAATTTTATCTTGTCAGGTTGTTTAATGTCTAGGGGGCAGTTTCACAGCAAATGCAGACTATCAAATCTCCAAGCTCTTCTACCTATTTCTTCCTAACTTATACTATAATTGTATTGTAAGTATGGAGAAATTAGTTTGTAAAACCCTTCTATGCAAATTAGGTAAGACCAGTAAGAGATGCTCACCTACTCAATTTTTTTTTCCTTCTGTTTCTAGCTGTTTTACATGGTTCCAGTCACCCTGTGTGTTGGTGTTATTAGTGCCTTCCAGCTTTCAGCCTTCACTTTCCGAAAGAACTTGGCAGCCACTTCTCTGCTGCTGATACTCTTTGGGTATGTGTTTGGAAATGCTACTGTGGAATTACAGCTTCTAAGAAACAAACAAATCTTTAGACATAGTTTACACCTGCTGGTGGATGCATGGTTTTCTGTCTTTGTAAGCAATTATGATTCAGCAAAATAAAGGGAGAAAACAGGCTGAAATGTGAGCTTGAAAATTAAACGCAAAAAGTGGAGAGAGATTTACTCACAAAAAATAGAAAAGTGCAAATGTCTCAGAAGATACTCAGCCTGTATAACAGAAGTTTGCTGTTAGAAATTGATTGTATGTTATCTTCCAGAAAAACAGGCAATATTAGCATAGGTCAGAATTTCAGTGCTTAGCTGTGCAGAATGTTATCAAGAAGGTAAGAAACAGCTTTTATTGCAGCTCTATACATTTTCTGTAATTTGGCATAGCTCCAGGAGTTTATATTTCCAGTGAGAAGGCTGTCCAATGTGAAGTACTGGGATGGTTGGAGATTTGTCTCCCAATAGTACTGTGAGAGAGGAAAGTTCTGCCATGCTACTCCTTGCTTTGTTTCACAAGATAACAGGAACAACCAAAACAAAAATAAAACCCCAAGCAACCAGTGGGAAAAAAAAAAAAAAAAACCAACCAAAAACCGATCCTGTTGTAGAAGATGAAATTAACTGGTTAAACAAGGGATGGATATATCTATAAAAGTAAGCCTGTTCAGCCCTGGGAAAAATCAAATTAATGGTGTATTCTGTTGTGTCACTAGAGGGGCGAAATTTAAGTTTTGTTGTACATGCACTTCTGCAATACACCATGATTTCAGGTAATATTTCCAATAGAAATTGATTTTAAAGTTATTTATTTATTTAGAGATAGAGGTCCCAGGTCTGTTGAAACAAACTGGGACTCATAGCTCTTCCCATGTGCTGTCTAAGGTGATGTTGGAAATGCTGAAGATTAATTGCTAAAGGAAAAGGCTTCTGAGAAGTTTATTATTGATTTCAAGCAACTAATTGTTGGTACCTTTGTAGGGGAGAGTGAATATCTTATGTGACAGATGTTTAGATAATGAAATATAGCTGCTTTGTAAGAGAGTGGTAGAGAAGGGAAGAAGAAAGGATCTTCTACAAGATCAGGACATGTTCTATTACAGAAAGAGTCTCAGCTAAACACTTAGAAAAACCCTCCCAATTTACTGTACTGTACCTTAAAACTGTTTACAAAGTTTTGTGCCTCCAGCAACTCGTTTTTTTGGAAACTGCTTAGGTATCCTCAAAGCTGGATCTTTTCTTGGAAATTCTAGCCTAAGTTTATTCAGAAGCATATTTCATAACTGTCCTTCATCAAATGCCTTTTGCAAGCCAAGTCCTCTTTTATAAAACCTTCCAAATTCTTTGCATAATTCTATTTATCATTTTTCCTTATAATTCCAGTTTGAGCTCATCTTTCCTGGATGTGAATAGCCAAACTAGAATGAAATATTCTAGAGGTCATTACGTTGGGATGTTGTAAATAACTTGTATGAAACATCCAAAGTCATAATTTCCTCCTCTTTGTATCTTTTGTACCACACTCGCTTCCTTTCTTCTGCACTTCCATCAAGTGATTCCTTCAAGTTAAAGGCACAAATTCTAACTAGTCTTAGTGCAAAGATTTCACACAATGAAATCTCATATTTTTTTTAAAATTAGCTCTACAACCATTGAATCCTTATTGTGATCCAGTTGCTGTCATATTAGCAAGGCATAGGCTTCCATAGAAATCTTAGTCAAACAAGCAATTGAGGCACTGTTGTAAACAAAATGTTGAGTTAAACTTTGAGTATTTCAGAAAAACAATTATTGAATGAAAATGGGTCTTATTTTGTTGACTGCAGATGCAGCTTAATCAGCTCAATACAATCCCTGCTGTACTCCTCCAGCTTTGCCTGACATAACAGATGTTGTAGAGATTTTTTAAAAAGGAAATCTGTGTATTCAATGTGTATTAACATATATTAAAGATCCAATAGCTGTCTGTTAGTTTAACATGTCTCAAGGACATTGATAAACTTCAGAATTGCCACTCTTCCTAATCTACCCTTTATTCAGCCTAACTACACTGTAAATGTGATCAAACCTATTGTGGCCATTTTATTCTTCCCCCATATTGTGCATATACTCATTCATCTATGTGCCATCATCATCTGCATCTTTTTCCCTATAAAAATGTTTTTTTTTCTCTTCAGGCTACACTTGTGCAGATTTTCTGATCTAAAAAAAAAGGTAAAAAGAGCCCAGTTATACAAAAAAGTCAAAGATAAAAGGGTGTGCTTTAAAGAATAATCAAGTTTCTTAGTGTGTTACTTTAAAAGTGATTTCCTTAAAAAATATAACTAAACTACACCTTTTTCTCATTTAGATGATTGCAGAGGTGTTTTCTAGTCCGAATACCTAAGCAATTTTGTCCAAAATGTTCTGTCTTTTATACTCAGAAAATACTAACTTGCAACTGCAGCTGAAGGGAGAGAAAGAGGATAGAAATGAAGATGTGACTGGCCACAACTTTAAAGGCTGCATTTGAACATCATATAAGTTTAGGATCCTGAAAGTCTTACTCATTCCATAGCAGCTATAAGCAAACAAATAAAATTTTGCTTTCATTTAAAGCACAGCAACAACACTGTAAATCATGCATTTTTCCTGAGCTGTTTCCAAGGATGAACTTTATGATATATGATAGTGTTAGTCTGAGAACAGTGATTTTGGTATGTGCATGAAGGGAAGAAAAGGTTGTGTGATTAAGACTGGAAAAAGAAGGCTGAAAATTACAGTGGGATCTTGAATACTTACAATTTCATTTGAGACCCATACATTGAGTTGTTTACCCTTTATCTTCCTGTATGAAGATAACCTTACTACTATTTCCGAGCAGGATTTGCAAGTTTATTTTTTAAGGTAAAGGATTTGGGCATTTTCCAATGCAAAAGATTCATCCATAAAGTACAGAACTGAATTCAAAAGGGAACAACTTCGTAAAGTATTCTAAAGTCATTTAGTAAAATGACTTTTATGACTTAGTGTAGTAATCTAAACTACATTTTAAGGCACTGAAGAAGTGAATTCACAGATTTTTGGCTAGTTGCTTATGCATTGAGCTCACTATTAAAACAGTTATGTATATTTCTTCTTATTATTTGAATTAATATATTAATTCCTGTTAGTATAGGAATGTTTATATATGCACTGCATACATTCTTATCTTTGTGCAATAGTGTGTGCAGATACCTATGCTCCTGCAGTCTATATACTGCTTGTTTGATAGATATATCTTACAGTATGTTGAATGGAAAAGAAATTTTCCTTACATGAAGTGCATGCTCTGATTGCCTGGGCCTTGTTTTAATCTTTATAAACATCTCTTTATAAATAAAAACATATGTGTGCTCTGTTCTGGATAGGCATAATTTGACTTGTCATGATGGAGGTGCCTTCCTCCCTCCTTTAAAGCTTCTCATTGAAGATGATGTAGCCATGGACATGCTGTCTTATCCTCATAGTGTTATGAACTCATTTTTGACAGCTACTACTCTACTGACAACCTGGTTAAAGTAATAACATGGTCTATAGGATTTTTCAATTCTCACATATCACTGGCACAAATATCAGTTCCAGTTCAAACATTATTGTTTTTTACTTACTTTTCTTGTCTTTCTTTGCTCCCTACCTCCCCATTTTCCTGCCTTTCTGTAGAAGCCTCCCAGAAAAGATAACTGCTCAGCAACCATTATTTAATCTTTAAATATTTGGTTTTAATTCTATATCTGTGTAAGAGGCTTGCTAAGGTACATGGGTTTCAATCATTCAGAAATCAGGATTGTGAGCTGTCTGGAATAGTCAAAGTAAATAGCTGTGCATGATATATGCAAAAATGGATTATATCTACACACAACATAGCAGTAAATATGTGTACATCTATGGAAGCCTAAGCCAATTTTTTAAAGAATATGTATACCAAATTTGTCATTTTTTGAAATTACTTGTTTTGAAGAGTTGTTTGTTTGTCTTAAAAATAAGGTACAATGATTGTGTGTTTTTTTTAACGTGATAACTGACTTTTTTTGGGGGAAATGAGGCAAAAAAATAACTTATTTGTGACAGTTTTATTTCTTTAAACTTTCAGATATGCAACCTTACCTTGGATGTATCTTGCATCCAGATTCTTCTCAAGTGCAGATGTAGCTTTTATTTCTTACATCTCCTTAAATTTTGTGTTTGGCCTGTGTACCATGCTAGTGACCCTCTTACCTCGCTTGTTAACTATAATTTCCAAAGTGCAGGTCAGTATAAAATCTTTGGTTTACCTTTTTCATAACTGAGATGTATACACTCATATACATGCATATGTATATTTGAGAATGTTCATATATTTTGTGTTTACATATTTATACAGACAAAAATTTTCCAGAAGAAAAACATATGGTTTTTAAATACCCGTGATTTTTCTGTCTTAGAATATACTGTGTTGACTGTTACAATCTTGAATTTTAACTTGTCTATAACCCAAAAAATCATGCTGCAATAATGGAAAAACAGTGTTAATTGAAACTTTGACATTTTCTAGACCATTAAGTTGTAATTGGCACATAATGGGAGCTGTTCTGGTCCATTAAATAGATTATATGCATCGTAAAATGTGTTTGAATAATATTGACATAAGAGATAAGCTGCATATTTCTAGGATCACTAATGCACTGTATGAATAGTAATTTATACAGTGCATTCTCATGCCATATATGTAATTTTAATTGGTCATAATGATGCTTAAACAACTTGATGGAAAGGAGTTTCAGAATGAGTATGACTCTATTCATGTACAGGTCAAAAACTTGATGTTTGAAGTTAAATCTGGATTATGTGTCATTCAAGTGTGTAAGCAAATTCGGTATTCACTTGGGTTTAAGTTGGTGATTTAGATTCAATAGTGTCAAATATTAAAATGTAAAGAAATAGAATAATCATGGCTACGTGTGTTTTGATACCCTCTGTGAACTTCAACTAAGATTAGAATGCCATGGATGTAGAAAGTCTAAAATGCAATATGATGTGAATCCTGTCCCCAAAATTGTTAACAATATGCACTTCAGAGTTCAGTTTACCACGAGTGAGATTTGAATGCAGTATTAAGTTTTGCAAGTGTGCGTATTAAGCTGTTGGATAAAACTAAATTTTTTTTTCCTTTTTTCTTTATTCTCCTCCATCCTTGCCATGTCTCAATACAGAGTTTTCAGAACATCTACAATATCCTCAAATGGGCATTCATCATATTCCCACAGTTCTGCCTAGGCCAGGGTTTAATAGAACTTTCTTACAATCAGATCAAGTTTGACCTGACCAGGAACTTTGGAATAGATTCTTATGTGAGCCCCTTTGAGATGGATTTCCTGGGCTGGATTTTTGTGGAAATGTCCCTTCAGGGAACGCTACTACTTCTTTTACGTCTTTTCCTTCATTGGGATCTCCTCTGGAAACCAAGGTGTGTTGTTTGTATTCTTTGCCATAATGAGCACTGAATTAATTTTTGGAGAAAGAAAATGGGATGTGCTCCTTTGAACAAATGAAGATAAATGCTTCTTATACCATGGTGTACCTAAATTAATCCAAACTGCAGAAAAACCCCACGTAGTTGTTTCCCCCTTGAGTTCTGTTCAGAATGGATCACCAAGTGCTGAGGGATTACAGCCAGGAAAACAAGAGTTATGCAGAGTGCAGCAATGACCGGTTTGCCATGTATCAGTTACTGCCATCCTCTCTTGTAGGGGTCACTGCTCAGGTAACAGCTTGGACAGCCCTTCAGAAGATGTTGATGTAGAAAGGGAGCGGCAGAGACTCTTTGGTGGAGGGACTGGTAATGATGTCCTGCTTCTGTACAACCTCAGGAAGTGTTATGGGGCTTTCAGTAAGAAGAACATTGCTGTGGAGAACATAAGCTTGGGCATACCAAGGGGAGAGGTAAGGGGATCTTTGTTTTTCTCCTTTTATGCGGTAACACTGCTCTGAGCAATTGTTGAGACACACTCAGTGTGTCTACACAGTGTAGGCCTGTAGATAGCAGCAGAAAAGTTTCAGTTGTAGTAATTTCTGAAAATCAATAACTGGATAAAAGCAGAAACACTGGTAATGCTGAAAAAACAACTGTTCATGTGGGGTTTTTTTGTTTTTGTTTTTGTTTTTTTTTTTTTTCTTTTCTTTTTTGGTTAAGCATTCATCAGAATCTTAATTTTTTTACTTCATGCTTATCTTTACCAAATGACTGTATTACAGGCTAACATAAAAAGCAAGTAAGGTAGCATAGCACTTTACAGTTGGAAAACAGAATATCCAACTCAATAGCAAGCTATGCACTGAATCCTGAATTTGTTACCACAGCACACTTTTAGTTCCCATGCTGAAATCATCACAGCACATTTGAGTACAGCATATACAAATAAACTATTTCAATAAATTGAAATTTAGTGCTGAACATGTTTGTGTTTGGGGACTTTATTCATTATTTGGATGGTTTGGGGAATTACAGATATTAATTTCTAAACTAAAAAAATTACTTTTCTTGGTTGTTAATATAAAATTGGAAGATCTGAAAAACTTGCACATGGCAGCACAGATGCAGTGATGTCCTGCTACTTACTGATCAGCTGTTGGGTAACTGAGGTAACCAGGAGAATGCTATTGTTGATTAAAGCCTATCAATCAATCAATAAGAAAGTTCATGAAAAAAGTATTTCAAAATCATAAAGGGCTATGTGTGGATTTAACATGAATCCTATCCCAGCTTTAGCATTAAGTTATTGCAGCTAGGGGCTGAAATAACTGTTCAAAATGAGTGTGTCTCTTGGATGTTTTGTGTTCACTTGTACAGAGTGAAGCAGCTCATGAGAAACTTGGAAATATTGACTCTATGGGCTAATATCCAGGGTTTGGAAGCAGGACCTAAAATCCTCCTGTTCAAATGTAGCATTTACTAATAATATGGATAAATAATGAGTTTAATTGTTGGGCAGGGTTTTAAGAGGAGGGCTAGAATCCTAAATAAGTCACTTTTAGTAGTTGGGGGATAATCAAAATCCTGAGGTTTTTTTTAACTGATTTTCTTTGGGAAAGTTAATTTGCACACAGATTATTTCCATATACAGTTTCTTACAGACATATAATAGGAAATATGTAAAGGAGAGAAATTTGAATGGATGATATTTCTTATTTTTTTCAATATAACATATTGATTAATTTCTTTTTAATATCTCTGATAGTGTTTTGGACTCCTGGGAACAAATGGAGCTGGGAAAAGCACAACATTTAAGATGCTGACTGGAGATATCATCCCATCTGCAGGACGTGCTGTTATCAGGACTCCTGCTGGGTAAATAACACAGGGTTTGATCAGAACAGTGCTAATTGATATTGCACATGATCAAAGACTCAGCACATCTTCAGTCCTTTATACTGTACTCTAGGGACCTATTTTGTTCCCTTTTAAATGTATATTGCGTTGTTGCTGTTAAGTCTCTGTGGAAAAGCATTTTAGCATTATTTAATTCTGTTTGACAGCTTTGTTAATTGAGAGTAAACTTGTCTGGTATCAAAAGAGAAACTCTAAGAAGGCTTAACATACATCCTTCTGAAACTTTTTTAAAGAAATCTTAACATATGTTAAAATGCATGGACATATATCTTCCTTCTTTCAGTGCTGCACTGAAAGTTTTCCAGGCTTAGGCAGATAAGCAGTGCTTCAAGTGGGAAATTTTAAAATATTTTCTTACACTTATATACTTCAGAGTCATTAATTAATTACTTGATCAATATGCTATGTAATTAGGAGTTGGTGAGATTTATCATTCTGATGGAGTGATAAATGAATAATGGACTTCGGGTTAGATGTAACCAATACCTTATTTTTCCCTGTGAAATTGGAGGGGAAAGAAAGTTATTTTTTTCAGTCAATAGTAGATATGTATCTACATATATAGAAATGGATTTTGGGCTCCTTTCTTCTTCTAAATGATATACATTTAAAAATATTTTTTGGAAAAGGACAGGTCAAGAGTTTAATTAAGATATTTTTAAAGGAAACATTTTTGAATTTTCAAAATGGCAAGTTACATTTCTTTGGTTTAGAGATCAAATGCTTTCATAGGTCAGTGTTTCCTTAATTCTTTACAAAGTTAATGATCATCAAACTTAACTTCAAAGAATAGGTGGCTTCAGTTATTGCAAAATTCAATTTTCTGAAAAATTTTCACTTTTGAAATGGACAATATTAACATTATCAAACATAATTTTACTTCAATGTGTTTTTTCATTATCTTTCATAGTAAGTAATAAAAAATGTTGATCGTAAAGCAGAAATCATTTTAAAAAACCAAGCAGATTTTGGAAAAATTATTCTTAAGAGAAGAAGTGGTGTGAGTGAGACTTTAAAATGGTTAAAGAGACTTTTAGATGGTGGTTTTCATTTATAATTTTCCAGACATTTTCATTTTTGTAGTTTTCTGACTTAAACAGAGGACAAAATTTTTCAGACATTAAGCAAAATAAAAGATAACAGAAGTGATTTAAAATTAGATAAAAATCAACATTTGTTATTCTTTGGAACTGATGGATGGCTTTGTACCAGGGTATGACAAGGTCAGAAGTTTATAATATGAGTCTGAAGAGGATTTGAAGAAATAAAATTATCTTTAATTTTTTTTTTAAAAATTAACATATTTCCATAAGGGCATCAGGACATTTAAGGGCCCATATTTTGTTTATAGACTCTGAGCCTTATTTTGCTGCAGATTTTAATGGGATTTGCCTGGAGTCCCACCTGTACCTTCATGGATCACATATGGCTGTCCCAGTGCAACATGGTCCCAGGTCTCTATTTGGGTAAATTATTTGGTCTGGTGTGACAATTCCAAAATTTTAACACCTACTTGAAAGAAAATATAAAGTTATAAGAAAATAATTAATTATTAAATATATTGACACATACAGTATGTTTGCTGACTACTGTATATATTTTTAGAACCCCCTAAGATAATTTAAAAAACATTACAAAACAATTTAACAATGCCTGTATTCATTCTATCAGTTGTGTTGCTATGTACCTGTGGTTAAACAGATAAAAAAGATTCTGAGGTCAACTTTAGCTTTTGACAGTAGGCTAAATGCTGTCCCTGGATGTTGTGTGTGTCACTTTCATTTCCCATACTGTGTTTTGTAAATCCAACATGAAAGCATATATTAAGATGCAATGTTATTTACCACATACTAAAACATAGGTAATGAAATTTGACACATTTAGGAGACTTGAGATAAAGCCTTAGACAATTGAATTTCAGTGTACAAAATACCCTTGACAATGTTAATTATTGCCTTGTATTATGGTGGTGTCAATTGAGTTTATGGATTTTTTTTCTGTTTGCAGCAGCTGAAATGAGTGTAAATCCCATATTCCCAAGTTTTCAAAACTTAATGCTAATTCAAGAAGGCAACCTTAAGCAAGAGCTGCTATTATGCAGTAGCTAAACTTAGAGAAACAAACAATTTGAGGCTGTGAGAAGAAATTTATGTCCCTCCTGACTTTGTTCCTTGCTTCATATTTTGGAAACTGCTCTTGAGCAGATCATGGTGCATTGTGTTGCTGTGCTCTTGAAAATCACTTAGAGGCAAGTTTGCTGGCTCTTCCAGAGGTGAGATGGTAACCACAACAGGTCTGGAAAACCATTCCTCAGCAGCTAAGAATGACTAAAACTACTTATTGCAGGGAATTTTAGGTGGATTGATTTGCATTTGTGATTCAGATAAATGAAGGAAGGGGGATATTATGGAAAGAAGGCTTCTCCTTTTCTTACTCTGGTAGTGTACTCAGAAGCCTGGTGCTTATGGCACAGAGACTACAGTCAGCAGAAGAAAGCAGCTCCTGATCACAGCTGCAGAATATTTATTGGTCAGCAGAACTAGATATTTTGTTTAGAATTTTCAAAATGAAGGAGATTCCATAAAAAGCATTACCTCTTAGCATTACTATTATAGTAATAGCATGAAATAGCATTACCATTCCTGATGAATAGTGCAGCTTAGATGTGATCCCACCTCTTTTGGGCTTGGCTGGAGAGAGCACGTTTTTTGTCCTGTCAGTGTGAAGGGACCAGATACTGTAGTCTGGTGGATCCTTCACAGAATCAAGAAATGGTTTGGGTTGGAAGAGACCTTTAATATCATGTAGTTCCAACCCCCCTCCATGGGCAGGGATATTTTCCACTAGACCAGCTTAATCAAAGCTACATCTAACCTTAAACACCTCCAGGGATGCAGCATCTGCATCTTCTCAGGACAACCTCTTACTGTGACACCATCCTCACTGTAAAGAATCTTCCTAACATCTAACCCTACCTTGATAATGCTAACTTTATTGCATTCAAAAAATCCTTAATTCAGAACAGTTTCCATTTCCTTGAATAGATATGAGTGAAAGTTTCTGGTTCAAAAACAAATTAAAAAACAAAGAAAGCAAAAGAAAAAAACAAACAAATCCTTGCATACATTTTCCTGATTCATATTGAACCTAAAATGAATTCAGGAATGTCTTTTTGAGACAGGTGCCTTGATAATGGCCTTGAATTTTACTGCACAGCTATTGCAGCTTGGAACAAAATAAATCTAGAAAAGGCAAATGGGATTTTTCAAAGGTATAAGTTGAACACAAAGGAGAATTTTTCAAATTCTGCCTTCAATTCAATTAAACCTAAAACATCTAGGGGGAGTTTATAGAAAAAGAGCCTCACACTCCAATAATCAAGTTGTATTCAATGAACTGCTGCTATAGTCTCAAAGAAATTTTTAAAAAATATGCTTCTGAGTAGTAACTTCCTTCTTAACACTGCATAAGAGCAGATTCACGTCTTCAAGTACTTTTAAAAGACTTGTTGGCCTTTAGGTTTGTTGTTTTCTGAATGCTTATTCCTAAAAATCCTAGAGACCTATGTCTGTTTTCATAACAAAAGCTAATAAAATCCTTAGAAGCTAGGTATTTGGTATGCTAGTTTTCAGTATTACTGGGATTCCTAAGTAAAGGTGTCATTAAGTGGGAATGTGTGTTAAATACTAGAGGCAACTTCATCTTTTCTGCACATTAGTTTTCCTGGCCTTCTTTGGAGGGGAAATGATTTTGAGAGAGAGAAGGATGCTGATCTGTTTTAATTAGGATTTTCTCTTTTTGATATACTACAAATTAATAATAATGAATGTACTATGTGCCTGATCATTGCATCCTACAATTTGTGGAACAAATGCACATATATAGCATACAAGCTGAGCAGTCTACAAAACACCTGTTTTTTTTAAAAATTTTCATCTCCCTCTGCAGAAAATGTTTTAAGCAACTTATAAAACCTTTGAAGGCCTATTCTAGTTGTTACTGTTATGTGATTGAAATGGTCCAGTCAGAGAAATAATAGGAATATATCACCAACCACAGCCAATCTAATGAAGATAATGCCTTTCACAGGGGATTTTACTTTTTATTGTTTTGTGTACCTCACTGATATTGCTGCTATCAGTTACATATCTGTGCAAATGAAACAGAGAAGTAATTAGCTTCTAGAGAGTGTGTCTCCATATTATGGATATTTGCCACTCCAGCATTGAAGAGGACCAAAGCAACGAGCAGCATTGAACAGTTACTTCAGAAGGCTTGGAAACAAAATAGTGATAGCAAAGTACCAGCAGTACCTTTCATAATGGGCAGAAATATCAAAAGCAAAAAGGACAATTACTAGAAAGTAGATTATTTTAACAACATTTGTTTACTTCTGTTTTGAAAGAATGGTTTTATAAGACATGGAGACACTGGCTTTTAAAGAGTTGTGAAACTTAAATATGTTTAATAATTAATGGCATGATCTGTTTAACAATTAGAAGAGTTCTTTGTGTTCTCTGTAGCACAGCTGTTGCTCCACAAGAGTAAAACTCTACTAAAATTATCTCGTGCTTGGCTCTACTGCCATAACTAGATTGCCACCAATGTGAGAGCTGTCTAAATGAAAGGTAGTGTATGAAACTGTAAACATTTTTGTAGTTACTTTTTCTGTCAAAGAGCTTGAAGAAGTAAGGTCTGCATTAAATATGTAAAAAGAAAAGCTGACACTTAACAAAGTGGTATAACAAAGGAGAACAAAGTGATTCTTTATAGCTTTGAATGTCTGCTGGGCTAACGTACCAGCAGGTACTGTACATCTGTTCCACTTTTTTGTGTTTGTGTGTACTTTGGCCAAGCTTTGTTTTCTTTCCCTTTCTATACTTGTGTTTAACCCCTCTTTAATGACTCTGTTATAAAACCTCTCTCAAGTGAAGAGAACTAAACAGAGCTTTGAAGATGAAGTGTCAAAATCCTTTTAAGTATCATGGCAAGGTCAATGTAAAATAATGAATAATGTGACTGGTGGTTTGCCTTTTTGGTGCCCTCTGTCTTGCAACCTTTTCTGTTGTACTTTGCTGAATAAAGGTGACTTTAAGTTCATACTTAGAGTGTAGTGGGATACATATGCAAAAAAATAGATAAACCAGGTGACATCTTGTTCATAAGCTGCCCCATCAAGGACTGAAGCATTTGGCAGTCTTCCTCATGTAATTCATTTATCTCCCATGAATTTCCATCTTCCTTCTGCACAGAGATCCTCCATGACAGCAATTCCCCATCCTATTTGAATTAAGTATCAGTCATGTCAGCTGTTGGATTACAAAGTCATAGGACCAAAGAACTGCTCTACATAGAAGGAAAAGTAAAATACTTCTTTATAGCTAGAACTTCAACTTTTTTGATAGGTATTATATTCAGCTTGATAAATAATTAAAAATGTAGTTCAAATAGCTTAACTTGAAAGGAAGAATAAATTTGCATCAATATAATGGCTGAAATGGCTGTTTTTACACTGTATATCAGTATAATTAGTCTAATTATAATGAAGCTATAGTTACATTAATTATATTTTAACCTTGGCTTTTTGTAATGTTAATTGAGCATTAGTATGCACTGAATTGAATGTGCAGTTATAAGCACAATGAAATGTCTAAGTACTTTTGCAATTTGTAAATTTATATTTCATTTTGACTAATTAATGGAATTTATCTCTCTGCAGAAGCAGATATATATATACGTGGTATTGTAAGTACCATATCTATCACTGCATTTAATTGCATTCAAAAACTGCAGAAAAGGCATATAAAAGTAAAACAAAGTGCACAGTGGAGCCAAAGTGAAAGAATTTTTTCCAAAACCAGCCATAAGACTGGTATCAGGGTACTAAGTCATCTCTGGAAACCCAGCACTGAGGATAACCTTTGAATGCCAGTCCACAACCACCTATAAACAATGGTGGTAACTATTGTAACAAACAAGATCCAAATCTAGTTCTGCAATAGCCACTCTGGCCTTTTGGAAACTGGAGGTCCAGTTTGCACAGGAGAAGGAAAGATGTTTTATCCAATGCCATATTCACTCATCCCAGGGGTTTTGTTTCTTTTCAGTGTCAGCAAAGGCTCTCTGACCCGAGTGCCCCATGCCACCCATGACTGCAGGGCTTTCTTTAAGCACTCAGAATGAAGAGATTATGTAAAAAAGCCTTGAAATGGTCACTGGAGGAACAACTTGTATCAAAAACTTTCTAAACTCTGATTTTAGTTTACGATCCCAGGATCTTGAAAGTCTGGCAAGTTTCTTTCCCCAATAGTGCAAAACTATGAGATGACCACTCCATAGTGAGGAAAGTCAGATTGAGTCATGGATGTTTTCTCAGGATGTCCAAAATATGATTCTCACCAAAGTACTTAGACAAGGATGGAATAGGAAATCTTCCATGCTTCAAGTGCTAGACTCCACTATTTTTCTTGTGGATGCCAGATGTTCTGTTGACCATTCCTAAAGGAGTTCTAGAAATGCAATTCTGCAACTTTAAAACTATATTTAAAATATAAAGATTTCCGGAAATATTCTGGTGATGTCGTTTCTTGCAGCTGTTCAATCTACAGGAAAATGTAACTAACAAGGGGAAGTATTGACTGAGCATAAGGATGTAGTTCAAAAATGAAGGAGAAAAATGGAGAAAACATATTCTATATCTTAACTTGATCAGACGATGTAATCAAAATTACTAACAGAATTTAAAGATAACAGGTATGCTGTATTGTTATAAAGATATAGAAAAATACAGAAATATTAGTGTAAAAGCCTTTTTATCTCCCTATAGATTTTAGATATTATATTAATTTTCATTGTGTCTACTGCACTATGGGCAAAAGCCTGAGAGGGGTTGGAATCCACACTTACATGTTCTTTCTCTCTATTTATAAAATGAGCTGAGTTTTTCCTCCTGTATGTTTTGTTTTTAATGTGAATAGTCTAGAGAAAAATTCTGGCATCCTGATAATAATAGGGCAGAAAACAAATGGATGTTTTTCTCTAGCTTGAGAGAAAAAAATCAGCATTTTGCTGCATGCTAATATGTATTTCAGAAAATATTAAAAAATATATTTCTAATTTGAGTCTGATAATAGCATATATGATGATGTTTGTTAAGGAAGAAGTAGATTATAATTAGTTTAATGAATCGAATCAGAAATTAAAAAAATAAAAGGGGAATGTATTTACAGTATATAATTTACTGAGAAGATTTTCTGGTATCATGCCATCACTACTTGACATGTTCATTTAATTTATACCCATAAAAATTCTATCTGAGAGATTAACTGACTTTCAAGAAAAATCAATTTCCTAAGATGAGAGCTTGTTTTCTGTTGTAGAATACCTCCTATAATTAAAAATTATAGTGTATTTTTATTTTATCTATTGTTTATATCCTCAGAAAAAGCTTAGGACCCAGCTAAATGAATTATAATGTCCAGAATTTTGATTTGGAGATCTACTCTCTGATATTGAGGGAAGAAGAGGCATTATGCTGCACATAAAAAAGTCTGATTAAAAGACAAGAATCCTAATTTTTTTTTTTTTTTTGTTTTGTTTTGTTTTGTTTTTGTTTGTTTTCTGGTTGGATTGTTTTTGATTTGACAGATACAGAGATGAAGGGGAGGGAAAGGTCTGTGAGTTTTTTAGTGAATGCAGTAGAATCTCTGTGTTAATGTGAGGTCTTGAAGTGTTCAGGGTCAGCACTAATGGATAAAGTTGCAAGATAAGGGACCAAACTGAGTAAGAATATTAAATGATGCATTTTCACTTTGCCCTCACTTTATGGAAGCTAAATGTCAGTGGGTGGGGTACTGTTCACCTACAACTGGGTGCTTTACATAGGCAGGGCACTAGAACCCTGTGTGAACAATTAACACTGAGGACACTTTTTATTTCCTGATTCAACTGAGTAAGGATGCTCTGATAGATTTCTAGCTAAGGAACATTGATGTCTGTTGTTTATTTTTCAGCTATCCATATTTAACTTTTTGTTCTTCATGGTAGGGGCCCATTGCAGATAAGATGTTTCTATCCAGCTACAGGGGTCATGCTGAGTAAATGTCCCTGAAATTATCCCTGAGTGTGATTTGTTCTCTTCTGACTGAACTGGGCATAGTACCAAAAGCCCAGTCTCTTGTTTCTCAAAAGACAGCAGCTGCACCAAAAGAGAACCTTGTGCATGAATCTTCCTAGCAAAACAAACCTCAGACACATCTCTCTGTGTTTGGCAGCATCTAGATAACATTTCACTGTGAATAGTATTTTCCTGTGTTAGAATTAATTAAATAAGGAATCCACTGGTTCTGACTGGTTATACAAAGATCAGCATTATGAAATCCATATCTTATGGTAAAGATGGTAAGAAAAATGATCTAATTTTCCATAGGTATGGTTGGAAACAGAGACAGTAAAAGTTCTGTATATACTTCATGGAAAATGTCCTATAAGTGTATATAAAATAATGAGGAGCACTTTTGTTATCCTCTTGCCCCTGTCACCCTTCTACTTTTGCTAACTCTTTGTTTAGAGAGGTGTCTACAGGCAGATAACTTACATAGCACCATCCAAATCAACCAAGATACCATGATTTTATATCTTTGCCATTAACAGCAAAGGACCATTCTAATTATTCCATGGAAAAGTTTGTCACAATCATGTTAATTTATCTTTTGATAGCATTAAAATATATTTTCATGCTGTGATTCATTATGTTAAATGCAGAATTTTTTCTCCCCAGACTCCTGAATCTTGTTAACAGGAGATACATATTTATATTTTCACTTCTGCTGGTATTTGTAGATCCTGCAGTTAATGCATTTACTTTGTGTCTAAATGATTAATCATATATTTAGTTCTTTTAATCAGAAATGTAGCAAACCACTAAGAGGAAAAACATTCTGTTACTCAGAATCTTTTGAAAACTTTTTCTTTCAGAGCTGAGATTTTTTTATTATTAAGTATCTTCATTTTGACAGGTCTTTCTGTACATGTAAATCAGCATCATTGAGTGTGGAATTAGATGTTGGAATAAATAGGATAGATTTAGAGTCATTATGGGTAATGAGACACCCTTGCAATCAAGCTTGCTTCTTAGCAATGAATGTAATTTCAAGTAATGCTGTAGAGCTACAAAGTGAAGGCCAAAGTCTCTTAAATCAGGATAATTTTATACTTTTTCCTGTATTGTCTTTTAAGTTACTAGGCTTTAATATCCTGTGTTTTGTTTTACTCTTGTTTGTAGAATGCCCACGTGCATGTGTGTGGTCATAGACACACAAAGAATATGCAGCAACATTTCCCTCTCTCTCAAGTCCTTGTTCTTTAATATTCAATGGGCCTGACATGAATATAATATGGTATATGGTATAATATCCAATATGAGCACCATATGGTTTGAAATGTGTCTCCTTAGAGCAGGTACTACCAAAAAGATAAGAGAAGTGAAATTGGTGAGCATTGATTCTCATGGGTGTCTCCTCTTCATGTGTTGGTCTGTTGACCTTGACATGCATTCTGTCACAAAAGTGACATGCTGGTGGCTGTGCTAACCCAAAAGGGATAAAAAGTGTGAATTGTGTATGGGTGGTGCTGCACTAAGTAACTATGGCAGAGACTCAAACTCCCTTATCTTCAGACTTGAGGTTTTTGTGAGTTTGTTTTGTACCCCAGGGTTGGAACCCAGGGCCATGGGATTTGTTAAGCAGCATTCAAATATTTTCCTTTTTCTTTAAACAGGTCTGAAATGGATATACTCTCTGCTAGCTCTGAAGGTATTCTTATTGGATACTGTCCACAGCAAGATGCCTTGGATGAACTTTTAACAGGTTGGGAGCATCTTTATTATTACTGCACACTGCGTGGAATTCCAAAGCAGAATATCCATAAGGTAACTATGCAGAACAGACTTGCAGAGGAACTGTTGCCAGTTTGGACTCTGGGGTTTGTAGAACTATTGTATCTTTTTAACCTGAGAAACTATCTAATATTTCATCTTAACAACTGTAGTAATAAGATTTTTCATTACCATGATTTTATTTAAATAATGTGGATTTTTTTTCTGTCTGTTATGCCAGTCCAAAACACAATAACACAAATCACTGCAGATAGTAAAATAACATTACTGCAAATGAAATCTCAGGCACAAAAACCCTAAAAGAAATTAAGTTTATAAATGATTCAATGCCTTCACTATCACACTTAAAGAACTGTGAGAGAACAGCATATTTTGAGTCTTGTACCTCTGAAAAACTCTTTTCTTCAGAGACACAATTTAACTTTGAAGGAACTAAAAATTTTTGTATGATTCTGTAGAAATAAATGAAACACCTGGGCAATGGAATAGGAGCTGTCAGCACTCTGTCTTAAACGTGACAAGATTGGAGCAGTCTCTTAAATGCTCCAGCTGCCACACAAAGCTTGGGGTTGTACAAGGAGAGCAGACCAAAGAAAATGCTTTGAGAGTTTACTAGCATAGAAGTTGATAATATCTGGGAATATAACTGGGGGCTCTTGGATTTGCAGATACAGGTGTAGCTGTGATGATCAGCAGACTGAGCTATTTTTTTCTGTAAGGAAGCCAGCAAATATCAGAAGTACGAAATGGATATGGTGTAAAACATGGGGGGAGGTTTCTGTATCAGCAGATGGAAGTTTACAGTATGACCTGACTTGAGCTGTGCTCAGTCTTCTCTGCTTAATTGCATCTCTATTAACATGAGAAAACTGTAGTGTGATATGATATTGGTATCTGTCAATTCCTGCTGTATGTCCCAAGTAGTAGCTATGGCTCTGGCACTGCTCTCATAACCTCCAGAATAATGCCTGTTCTTTTCCTTTCATTTTTCCAGAAGCAAAGCTGCATGAACTGATTTTTTTTATTTCCTACTACCCAGCATTTTTCTGGCTATTGCCTCACCGTCTTGTATGAGGTTTGCAACTAGTTCCTTGACTGTATCTGAGAGGGCTGGTTTCTGGATCTCTGCAGCCTCTTTTCTTTTTCTTTAGCAGATAGGTGCTGTTTCAGAAAAAAAGTATGATTCTGCTAAGGGGCATTGAGTATTCATCAGGACAGACAATATTTTGAATTTTTGCTGTCTTAAGCTGATCATTTAGGTATTTCTGGATAAAAGCCTGGGGAAAATAAGTGACTCTTGCAAGTCTTTGCCACTTGTCTTGGGCAGTATCCATTGCCCAGGATAAAGCCTTGACTTTTACCTGTTTTGACGGCATGTTATTTGCAGACTGCTCAGAAATTATCATACAGTCTTTTGTTTGATTGCTTACCCTTCCTAATTTATTGGTGTTAATTTTTATGTCAGACTACTAGCAGAGTACTGGAAGCTTGCATATATTTCCCTTGATGCAAAAGAATTATATTAAGGGATGGTGGTTATTGCACTAAAGCCCTCAAGAATAATTGCCTGTTTTGTCCATGAAGTGACATTTCTTCCATAGCAGTTAGGGAGGAGTTGCTCAAGTGGTGTGGTACATCACATACATGCCCCTCTTCAAATGGATGAAAACCATTCCTTTAGATATGAGCTATGTTACTGTGTGCACTGAGAGAAGACAAACATTAACCTTCCTGGACCTCAGATGATTTAGTTATAGGCTTAGACTATTCTTTATAGTCAGCCTTCTGTGCCTGAGCATTACATTTGTGAAAAAGAGATAATTTTTCCTTTCAGTTGTCTTAATTTTTTGTCTGCATAGGTTGCAGAGCAGACTTTGCTGCCGTATGCTTGTGATCAAGGCATCAAAGTGCTCCTGCAAATAATATTTAGCTGCTCTGGTTTGCTTCCATCAAAAACTGAAATGCAGCTATCTCAGAGGAAAACCAATGTTTTTGTCAGAGGGCCCTCCTGACTGTGTGGCACTGCTGTCAAGCTCTCAACAGCTGCTGTGCTTCAACTCAGAAATGGCTGGTGCCTGGAGAAAGTGAGCATTTTAGCTGCCTATAAAGAAAGCAAGGCTTTGGAATGCTGTAGAGGAGCAGCTGTATGGAAACGTAAGCTGTTATTTTCTCATCATTCCCTCCTGCCTATGATCCAGCACTCCAAGCCTGCCTCTGAATATTTACCAGAGACTAATTGCTCTAATGTGCACAGACACATGTATTCTAAAGAGTACATTGGTTTGATAAGGAAAGAGACACACATTCATTTTGTTTCTTAAGAAAGTGGTGAGCAGGCAGGTGACTTACAGGTTGTGTTGCTGCTGAATTTGTCTATTGAAGCACTAACTTTAAGGACCAAATCCTTGGCTAGACAGATTTATCAGCAGCAGGAGTTAAGTGCCTGACATAAAGTGGAGTGTACTTAATGTTCCAAAACAGTAATTAAATGAATGGGAGAGGAGGAGAAAAACGGGTCATTTACTATCAATGTTAAGCTTCACATGTAATGTGAAGTTTTGTTATACTTCACAAATCTGCTCTGAAAGTTTATTTTTTGTTAAAAATTTGAAAAATTAGAGTAAAACTTTTAGGTTATTTAGAAGGATACTGATTAAACATAGTACTTCTAGTTTTTATTTTTATTTCTTTTATATATCAGTTTCCTAGATCTCAATTTGTTCCAAAATACAGCACTTAGCTTGTTAAAAAATTATAATTATTAGCATAGCATCAAATGGCATGCCTCATCAGCTTTAAAATGTCTGTTGCAAATCTCAAAAGAAGCTTTATCAAGTCTTCTGGGGTAACTTTTTGGAATGTCAGTAGCTTTTTGGAATTTTCATTAACTCTCCAGGACGACTTTGCTCTGATTTTACAATCTCAATGTTTTCCTTACATGCTATATTCTATAGTTGCTGGAAATGGGAATCTGTAAATTCATTTATTCTTTGTCTGTTTACCTTTTTCTTTGACCCCAAGCAGAATTAGTGTGTATAGTGTGAATAGTTTTATGAGATTTTGGGGATAAAAGATATTATTTCCCCAGAAACTTGACCATGGATATACACTTTCCAAATGTAAGAAATCTAACAATTCTGAGTATAGTTGGAAGACAAATAAATACTGTTTTGTGTGGAATTGATGAATGATTGCTCTTTAGGATGTTCAAAGTACACTGTATCCATTTACTGAGAACCTGACACTTTACATTACTGTTTTGGCCATATAAAGTTATTTTTCAGAAGAGTCTAGAATTCAATCCATGTTTATTATCACTTATACTGGGTATGACACACATTTTCAGTATTGGGTCAGATTTGCTTTATGAGGATTCATTTAAATAAATAGCAAGAAGGAACTTTCGTTCTTTAGGAACTCCATGAAATATGGAAGATTTTGTTTAGGTGCTACAGATTTAGGGGCTCATTCCAATGCCTGTTCTAAAGCTAGGTGGACCAGCCCAAATTAATTTTGGGGAAAATCATTTGCTAAATATATTGGAATTGGTGAGAACAAAAGTAAATAGGTTTAAGAAATGTTGGAAAATAGGGAAAAAGCTAGCTGATAGATGTGAGTTCTGTTATAATTTTTACTGCTGGTGTGGGGAGGAAGGAAGGAAAAAGTTTAAATACATTATTACAGCCATGAATACACATTAAATATTGTCATGGTTCAAGTGTGCTTACAATGTATATATTTGCATATAACTCTGTAGCTTTTGATTTGACCTCAATGTTACCAACTTGCTAAAGAAATCGATGTATTTCCTCAATCTTTGCTGCTGAAGGTCATTGAAACATTGTTCGAATAGAGTATCATGCTGAATATGACAAGGAAGGAGAGAAGGTGGTTGTGTATGTATCTCACATTCCCCACAGGAAGAAGACCATTAAAACTGTAATTCTCTGAACCTGAGGATTGATCACATGCTCAATTCTGACTTTCATTCAAAGTAGTTTAAGAGGGATTTTTTTCATTTATCTTACAGTATACTAGGATGCAACCATTGACTATACAGACAAATGAAGTTATTATGGAGATATTCAGGCTCCTCTACAATATAGCTAACATGTAATATATACCTTATATGTAATATTTCTAATTTCATTCAAATTACTGTTTTGTTGTTGCTTAGGTATTATTTATGAAGCTGAAATATTACTGGAAATCTTGTAATATGCATTAAAAAAAAAGGTCTTGGGTCATCTCTTGAAAGAAGATTGAGCTCTGTAGTCTTATATTTGCTGAACCATAGTCTGCAGGGCTCTTTTGAAATGTAAGAGTTGAGGGGGGTAGCAGGAACAGGAGACTTTTTTAGGTGCAACTGGGAAATATTTATCAATAAGAAAGTTGTCTTTTCCTTCTGCCTTTATGTTGCTAATGTGATTCAGCTCCAAATCAATTGTAGTTTGATATATTTTGCACCAAAGGAGTGTATCTAGATATCAGGCCAGATTTGTGCACTGTGATTATCTGCAGGTTTATCTTGGAAACTCTCCACACTTAAAGCAGCAGCAAAGTAGGTACTATGAAATTATTCCCACCACTCTCTTTTTACCTACTTAGCTTTTAAAGCTTGTCTTGAAAAATTTTTGTAGCAGGACATTTGCCAGGCTTTATCTCCTGTATGAAACAGGAGATTGTGGGGTCATGCTGAATGCTTGAGCACACACCACAGAGAGGAGAATTCAAGGTGAGGAATTACAAATCTTGCAAAGTCAGATCTTTTTAATGTTGCTCCCTACAAAGGCTTTATGTTCATACCTGGCAGGATTGAGTCTCCTTGGGGGCTATAGACTACAAGAAGACCTATCTGACTTGAATGGTTACTTTCTTCTCTCTCTGGCACTATTCCTTGACCTTTTCAATTCTTCCCCATGCAGCATTCATTGTCTCTTAAAAAAAAAAAAAAGTAATCTTGCTGACTTTAGATGACAATACAAAGCAGTCTTAGAAATAGTGGCTCTAGTCATAGTTAAAGGATAGTTTTGACTTCATTTCAGCTTTGATGCATAGTCCTCTCTTGATCATTTTTAAATAACTCTTAAAGCTTATTGTAATTTAAAATGAATATTTGGTGTTAACATGGGATTGTATATTTTTACACTTTCTGGTCTTAAATTCCTACGAGCTTTTCTGTGTAATTTGTGTGATTGTTGGTGAATATGTAGGAGAATAATCCTTTAGTCACTAACATTCTTGGATTCCTAGTGGTAGTGGTAAAGTCAGTTTTATAGACAGGATAATCTGTCTACCATATGCTTTAAAGGCCTTCATTTTGTGTGTTGTTTTGGTGTATAATGAGACCTATATTTGGAAGAGAAAAAAAACCATCTAAACAAAGCTCAATTATCTCATCTTAGAAAATAGTTTATGTGATTAACCATTTTTAAGGCCACAGCTATAATCTCTAATTGGAAGTAAATTACATTGAATTAGCTTTGATATAGCAGAAGTCTTGAACTTTACAGTATAATATTACCTGTGGTTAGTTTAACTGTTGTTGTGGTTTTTTTTAAACTTCTCTGAATCTAATGTAGACAGAGCAATATTTCTGAAACATGGCTTCTGTATGAGAGCATGCATTGTCAGGTTATACATTCAGGTACTCCAAACACAGTGACTGGGGATACTGTCCAAGGATCATTGCAGTAATACTGTAGATTCTCACTGCTGCAGCATTGTTCCTTCTTACAGACAAATTGCTCTAAGAGATCTCTCTTACTTTGATAAGTATCACCTGAAAAATCTTGCTGAAAGGGTCATGAATATCTTGACCATTTCCAAAGTTGTTTGCATAAAACTCTCCTATAGAAAATATTATTATACTTGTGGCAGTTTGTCTATGATGGACAGTGAATATTAATTCACAATATTGTTTATTGATTTTTTTTTCCTATTGGACTTTTGAATTAATTGGAGGCTGTTCATCTGATATGATTAAGTCTTCAGTACCTCCTTGCTTTTTGCTGAAGGCAATGTACAGAAAGTAAAGAGAAAGAACCATGCTACTGGGGGTTCTCTGGCTGTTAATGTTGAGCAGTATGAGCACCATGCAACTCCATATTTTACAAGAATCTTCCAGCTGTCCTATGTACAGGTAGAAGATACACTCACTTTGTAACAAAGCTGATCATTCCTTGATGACACAACCCCCTAGGAGTCTATGCCAAACACTTTGCAGGGTGCATTTGGCAGCAGCAAGTAGAAAAGTTGCTGCTGTGTCCCTCGTGGTTTTGAGCAATATCTCAGTGGGCAGCCCAGCAGTAGTAGCTGATATAGATGGATTGAGGTTATTGCTACTTTTAATATTCTCTAGCACCAGTATTTTAGGGAGCCTTGTATGTCAGGGCTGTCTCTGACAGGGTAAGGAAGAAAGGCCATAGGGGACAGCATGAGCATTGTCTCCAGCTGTGCTCACATGCCTTCCCAGCTTGCTCTGATCATACATTCTCATTAAAGCAATTAAACCCAATTCAGCTAGGATCAGCTTGCCCCTCTCAGTTATTAAAAAACTGTATTAATTTAATCCTGTTACATTTTGTCTTAAGGAAACTCTAAATCCACGACGACTTTTATGACATTTTCATCTTTTTTTTTGTAGCTAATGGAGAATTTTTTTGCTTACATTTTCAGTTGCTCAGGTATTTGATCAATAAATAGTGGAGAATAAGTTGAAATGAGAGCTGTTTTAGATCATTGAACAATGGACACAAACCAAATACAAATGACTGTGCCAAGCAGTGAAAAAGCCAGATTTTTGTATGAGAAAATCCTTATAATTTTTGAAGAATGAAGGAGCCCCAGAGTGGCTTTTTGTTCGTGTTTAAGATTCAAAAGTAATAATAAGCAGCAAGTGTGAGATAAATAAGGAAACAACATGTATATTTTCTTAACATCCATGAAAAGAACGTTCATTGCACAATCTGTGCACAAATGCTGCCTAATCTGGGTCACCTTTGTTGATGAAATCTGCAAACTGCAGGTTGCAGAGGACCTTGTTGACCGGTTACACCTCAACGCCCACGCTGACAAACTGGTGAGAACCTACAGTGCTGGCACCAAGAGGAAGCTCTCCACTGCTGTGGCTTTAGTTGGTAAACCCCAAATACTTCTACTGGTGAGTAAAAGTCATATTGTGCTTATGAAAAATTGGCTATGTTGAATTTTGCTGTCTTGTATGTTGCTCTAAAGAAAATCAGGTATTTTCCTGATCAGTCAGGGAGTAATTGATACACAGATGTACAGCTGTCTTCTTTGTTCTGCTATGTGAGTGACTTTAATTTTATTCTCCAGTGCTCACAAAAATAGAAACTGAAATTGTTTTTCTCTTTCCTATTTTTTTCTTCCTTGGAGCAATTGGGTGAGCAGAAAAAAAAGACCTTCAACACAATACAATTGTAGTATTCCATGGTCCAAATATGTGTTTAATTGACCCATGTTCTTTCAGGATACTCTTAATTCTTGCTAGGTTGTATTTATTTCATAGACCTGGCTAGTTCTTACATTTTGTTGCATTCACAAGTCACACAATCTAGTAATACTAATGAATTATTTTAATTTGAATTACTTATCCTGGGTTGTTTTGGTTCTTGCATACTACTGCCCATTTAAGCCTGACACTGGCCATTCAAGTATAAACAACACCTTTTGTATTGGAGATCAGGGAGCTACAAAGCTTTGAGAACAGGATCATTACAACACTGCATTCTCTTTCTTACCATTGCCATTGTTTCACTAGAGAATATTGAACATTGCTTCCTTAAAACTTGGCTGGGAAGAACAAAACCAGTTCAATAGTGCAATAAACTTTTCAAAACAGTCAGGGGTAGCAAAGCTGCTCCTCAGAGTTGAGGGGGAAACCAGGGCTTCCAGGAAGAGATCACAGTCTAAGTTGAACCAGACAAAATTGATGTTCTCTGGGGTTCGTGTTCCAGAAGATTAGAGACATTTTACTACTTCTAACTGCCTACCATTGCCTCACTTCTAAGTGAAGATATTTTATTTGCATTTTATGCTTTAACTGACCCTGGTTCAGCTAGTAAAAGGAGGAGATTATCTTAAATCAGTGTTTTTCCTGATCTTAGGAAATGCTCCAACTGGTTTTGAATGTCTTTATGACAGTGTATTACTGCAAGTAACCATTTCAGCCTGCTGCAGGGCACAGACTGTTGAATGTAGAATGAAAAGAGGAAAGAAAGATATCTAAACATGTCAAATACTTTAAAACATTTGCTGGCTTTAAAAAGCTAGCAGGTTTTAAAGGAGATTTTCAGTACTTTAAAAGAAGGGTTTTTATTACTATTTTGTCTGAAAGCAAAGACACCAATATAAATGACTGAATCTGCTTTTAAATTGCATCCCGGATCATAGCTATTAATTTGAGCAATATTGTGGGTTGCTTTATGTTTATTGTATTTTATATTTTCTTTGTTAGCAATCCACAGATTACGGAGGCTGAACTGATTTTTTAACCTCTGACATCGGTAGTGAAGCACTAAAATTAGTTTCAAATTGGATGTTTTGTTTACTTTGTTTCTTGAAAAGTTTGCTTCCAGGTTGCAGCTGGGATTCCTTGCTGAAAATACTCTGGCCAAAGCCATACCTGTCTAACAGCTGCTGATACTCCCCATGGATAATAAGCAACTGGAAGAGTTTCCTTCTTCCTAGTTTTGTAGTAATGGAGACCGGATTTGTCAATCAAATATAATTCCTTTTGTTTCCAGGAGTGGAAGAAGTAAAAATTTGATTTAGTGAGGAAAAGAGAAATAGATAAGAAGAAGAAATATAAATTTGTAGCAGCATATCTTTCTCCATGAAAGCCATCCGAATGGGAAATGGGTTTGCCAGTTGGTTTACACTGAGTTAATGTTATTTAATCCTGTGGATTCTCCCCATTGTGGGTGAAAATTCCTCTTAAAAGACTGTGGGAGTAACTGGTATAGGGTGTCAAAGCCAAACGTCTTACCAAACACCTGGATATGGGATGGGCAGTGTAGACATCTGGGAGCTATAGGACTTCTCCAGTTGATTTTGCTCTTGGCAGATGTGTATGCAGACCAGAAACAGTCACCAAATGCTTCCAGAAAGTAAGAAAAACCATGTGCAAGTCTCTCTCATCAAAAATAGCATATATATAATTAAACAGATTACTATAACATATAACATATAACAACATATAAGATGTAACATATATAACATAACACAACATAAAACATAACACAACGCCACACCACACACCACACACAACAGCACACACAACACAACACATAACACATACTTTTAACTATACATATATGATATGTAAAAAATTATGATAAGCATATATAAATACACATAATAAACCATATTTAAATGTTTTTGTATGTACATTTTTTAAATAAAATGTGCCTTCCATAAATTTTGCCATTAAAATGTGTGTTTTAAAACATTCATCAGGGTGTCACTTAAGTGACCCTCTGAAAATGTGTCATTTAAAGAGAAAAATATGCGATTTTATTGTGAATTGTGTTAATTCTTCCTGCTGGGCAGAATCTGTGGTATGTTTTTCACATGCTGCTGGGTCGTTTTCATTTTTTTCCCTGAAGGATGAGCCCAGCTCTGGGATGGATCCCTGCTCTAAACGCTACCTTTGGAAAGCTATCCTGAAGGAAGTTCAGGATGGCTGTGCAGCTGTGCTGACATCCCACAGGTGAGACCCTTATCCCAGCAGCCAGCATGTTCCTGTGCTGCAGAGGAGCATGCTCACTCTGCTCTGAAACACAGAGTAAGTCTTGATATTGTATGGTAATTCCTTCCTATCCGTGAAAAAGGAACTTAGTTAAATCCCAAATATTTTTCATATTTAATTTTTAAAGACTAGAGTGCTGCTTAAGGGGCTACAGGCACAGCAAAGATGATGTAATTGATTCTTTTTCCATGTTCTTTTTACTGTGTTTTAATGTCTCTTTTTTGGAACATCATGTTACTTTTTTGTTTTTGGCTACCTTAAAAATCCCTACAAAGGGAGGTGTGAGTGAGAAACCTTCTGATTTTATTAAGGTTTTGCTTTGCATCAGTGTATGAGAAGAGGAAACCATGACATCCTGAAGATGGATGTGTCAGCTGTTCTCTTATGCATTACTGGAAATGGTAGGAGAGACTCCATCTTCTGAGAAGAGTCCATCTACATTAAATATCTTGTCAGTTCTCTGATATGCTAACTCGTATGCTGGTTTAATGGAGGAAATACTGCTCAATACTATTTTGTAACATCTACAGTGAAATGAAATAAATGTTCCCTTAGGCAATGTATATAGTATGTATAATTATATATAAAATTTCTTTAAAGGAGTGAGAGATCATGAAAATGTGTTCAGAGAAGACAAAATTCAAAAATCAAAACAGCAATGAAACATTTGGCCAAATGAGATTTGAAGTATGGAAGGATTAATAAAGGAATGTGGCCAAACTTCCACCGATGTTTTCTATTTTCAGATTTTTTTTATATATTCTTGAAATGTATTTATTGTCCCAGTTCATTATTGATGGAAAAATTCTCAAAAAAGTTTCTAGTGTTTCATTTATGGAAGCTGAATTTTAAAAATCACGTGCCTGTGTTTGATGGCAAAATGTTTACCAGCACACACATTTAGGGAATGGGTTATGCATTGTGACAGCTCAGTGATTTTCAGGGAAAAACATGCTTTGAGTTTGCAGTCCAGATTAAGAACCTTTAGTTGTTAAACACCAGCTAAATAGAATAGACCTGTGACCTCATTACTAATATGATGTAAACAAACAAACAAACAAAGAAAATCCTTCAAATTGTACTAACTGCACCTTTAGCTCTATGAATGAATGACTTGAAGCAGACAATAATTACAGTGATACTCTTCACATTGTTGTGCCTGAGTGAAGAAAGGAGAAACTATTTTACATGATTTATGCTATTTTCTGAAGACCTTTGGGGCTTTGGGATTATTTACTTGTATAAGTACAGTATTTAACATATGAAGTGAACTTTCATGTGTCAGCAAGTACATGTGTAAGAGGTACATGTATTGAGAGGGTTTGCTGTGTAAAAACCTGTTTTTGAGAACTTTTACCTACTTTCCAGAGGCAATTTTTTACTTACATTTCAGAGACAAAACTGCTGTTTTAACTGGGGAGGAGTGAGGCTTTATTAACTGTCCCTAGAGCCCTAAATTTGTGTAACTTTGCCACAGCTGGGGAGCATTATGCCAAGGGGAGCATTAGGAGTTACTCAGTGAATTTCCTGATTTGTGGCAAGATGTGTCAGCCCTCTCTGTCTCTCTTAGACATAGCAGTTTGGCTGTTCTCACCACAGCCCTGTCACATTAGAAAGAAACAATTCCTAGGGCACTACTTAATTGCCAGTGTGTGTTCAGTCAAAGCATTTTGATTTGGACTGGCCCGTGGCTGAGGCACGCAAGACATCTCTTGTTTAGCTGCCTCAGAAGGGTTGGGGAGGACACACAGTGAATTGTAGGAACACCAAACATCCCTGAATCCTCTCTGAGGTGATGGGTGCATCCTGACTGGTTCCTTATGTTTAAAGTGCTTCTTTGAAAGAGCTGCTCACACAATTCTGCATGATATGTAGGGTAGCAGCCCATTTCCCATAAATTTTACAAGTCAAAACTATTGTTTGTCATCTGAAGCAGTCACATCTAGGAGGACCCTGCTTTTCTATTCAGATACATTTCCATTCCCTAAATTTTGTTTGGGCTGTAGTATTTTGGATCTTCTATCCTGCAATCAGGCTGAGGGTAACTTTTTTTCAAGGCCATATACTATGCAAAAGAAAGGCTGAGCAAGCTTTTCATTCTTCTCCCTTTACCCTTTATCTCAGAATAATCATAAACAGGTGTTAAAGGGAATAACAGAGCTAATTACTCCCTCAGTGGCATTCCTGAGACTGCTTATGGGACATTTGCCTGTGGTAATGATACCTTTATGTTCTGACCAGAATTGTCCAATTAGTTATAGAATAAAAGTATAAATAATGGTTTAAGACTCTTCTAGCTGCCATGTGGTAATAACTGTTGATATATACTGATTAGGGTTACAACTTTGACTGCTACCCTTTGGAGCCAAAGATTTTGTGTACCTGTTTTTGCAGCTGTTCAGATTCTTCCACTTTAACTAAAGTTAGGTATAAACAATGTTCTCTGTTTTCACTATTAACCATCTATTTTTTCTCCTCGATTTATTTTGTAGTATGGAAGAATGTGAGGCTCTCTGCACAAGGCTTGCTATTATGGTCAATGGAGCTTTCAAGTGTCTTGGTTCTCCCCAGCACATTAAAAACAGGTAATACACATCAATATCAAACCTTCTGCATCTTTATTAAATCTAAGAGTTGGCTAGGTGCTTTAGTAGTGCTAAGGCATAAGCACTTATGACTGTTAAGAACATATTTTTCCTGCTGTCACTGAAATTAAAAAAGAGTCAACTAGGATAACTTACCAAGCTAAATTGGCAAGTGACATTGCTAAGACCCTTTGTAGTCTGCACTGGTAATTGAAAGAGACAGATCTGCATCTAAAATGAAGCACTTCTGCACATAACCTAAGGAATGCATTGTGAGAATTCAACATGGTGATGAAACACAATTTGGTTCCTTCTGAGGGTTTTTCATAACAGGAAGAAACATTTTTAACAGGTCAGCAGCCATAAGAACATCTATTTTGAACTCTCTCTGCTTCCTACCAAATTCACTGACAATTGCAGATATTTATGCTGTTTTCTGCATCCTTTTCCTGGGGTGCATTACCTCTTTTCTGTTTGAACTCTGCTCATGAGTTAATTTAATACCTATTAATGAGGCTGTTTAATTCAGAGGATGGGCTCAAACCACGATGAAGGAAAGAGGATCAGAAGCTGAGGGGAAAGTTGCTGCAGCTTATAGCTAGAACGTTTGCATTCAGTTGTAAATGTAATTGTTGGGACAGGCAGACAGTCAGCTGTGTAGGATGATACAGCTCATTTACAAGCAGCAGAGATACACTGCCTTGTACTAGCTCAGCACTTGGTTCTCTTAAGTGCAGATGCACTTGACACTGGGAACATGCTCTACAGAAGTGCTTTGGAATTGCTGTCTGCCATGATTTACAAGGAAGTTATGGGCCTCAGAGATAACTTCTTGTCCCTTGACAGCCCTTTTGGCTTTCTGGCCTTCCCTTTGGGTAGAACCATAGATCCTTGCTTCACAACTGCAATAGCAAGATGGGCCTGACCCATGCTAGCTCTCCCCTTACAAATATTTTTCATGAAGACAAACTTTCAGTTGGAGATTTTTCAATCTGGATAGTGAAAAAAACATTGATGTCTGCATCTCTAATTCTGATGGTTCAGTGTGATTGTAGCCTTCTTTTCATGTTTTCACACCTTTCAGTGCCTATTTGCCTCAATTTCTGGAGGCATGAGAAGTCAATTGATGTGCAGCAGTTTCTGCTTCTTTTGTATCTGGCTCTCTGCCTTTGCCATCCTGTCTCTTCCCAAATTTCATAGCATAGAATGGCCTGTTATCTCACTGGCTGGAGAAGGTTAGTGAGTGTGAAGGTATCCTTTATTTTTTTGCATGAGAAACAGCTCATATGTAGAGGACAGTGTAGCTCAGTATGCAGAGCACAGTGCAGACCTTGGACAGGTGAAAATGCTTTTTGAAGATGCATATCCCCACAGTCAGGAAAAAACAGTATTACTTAGGCACTTCAGTTGAATGTATAAAGTCAGCTGGGATGAATGTGAGTCTTTGCTTTTTGTGTTTCAGGTCCTCTGGAGTTGAGTACATGTCTCTGTCTTCTCAGCTTGACCTTGAGAGGGCAAAATCAAACAGTGCACAAAGGCTGCCTTCCCCTTTATCTTATTAGTGACTTTGTAATTTTTTTGCCACTTCTGATGTCTCCTTTAGCAGGATCTTTTCATCTTCTCTCTTATGGAAACAACACATCAAAGCCTTGTTGAATCAACAGGTTTTTTTTCCACTTTTCTCCAAGGAAATATTTTCCTGAACCATTTGGGTCAGGAGCCACTTGAATCTGCTTTTTAGAGGGACCACATTCAGAGGTTTCCTCCTAAATTTTGCCCTAGACCAGGACAAATACTCATAAGTATGTACTGTATTCATATAAATAAGGCAGTTATTTTTCAATTTGCTGTGCTGCCTCTGTAGACAAACCTCTTTCAGATCACAGCTAGCAAATCAGTGCAGAAGTATCCTGCTGGAAGTGTCATCATATTGCTTCTTATTGAGATGGTGCTAGTACTATTATTGCTATAAAGACAGTCACAGATCAGCCATTCTGAAATCAAAACTGTAGGAGTGCCTCTTTTCAATTCTCCTAAGCAAGGTCATATTAAGACTATTTGGCAGTCATGTTCATAGCAATTTGTCTTTTAAAATCTTTGTGACTTTGTAAAAAGCACACCTTCTCTATATTTAGAATATTTCATACTATCAGCAGGTTTGTGTTCCATGGCAGTTCTTTAATGTATGTCCATCAGTGACGTTCACATGGGAAAATGTGTGCACTTGGTGAGACTTTCTGCACAGACTGTGTAGCTCAAGCTGCATGAAGATTTTTCATTTAAGGCAGGACTAAAATCCCTTTAACTCCCAGCTTATTGATTGATTTGGTCTCCAAATTTTCCATGCTAACTGCTCAGGAACCTATTGAATTTTTAAAAAACTTTAGAACCCTTTATTAAGAAAAAATAGCTGTGAGTTTTATCAAAGTATTTAATTAAAATCATACAGTTTTTTGAATTTTCTCTGACTGCCTGATACATTTTCTTGGCTGGAAAGAACAAAACCACTGTAGGAGAGCATGGTCTTAAGGCATCACATACACACAGCTGTTAAAGCTTGCAGAAAATAATTTTTTTCCTTTGGAAATCTTTTGACGAGTGCTGGGGAGAAGTCAAAGGCTGTTCCTGTACTCTTGTTCTTTTGTGGCTTAGTCCAGCTTCCAAACATCACTCCAACACATGCCAATATGATCCTTTATCATAAAACCCAGGCTATTACACACCTAACACTTAAAGTAACAGTTAGGAGATTAAAAAACATTGTAGATTCTGTGAAATTCAAGTTCCAAACTTACTTGAAGGCAATTTCCTGGTATGCTACCGTGCCCCATAATGAGGATTCCTGCATCTCCATGAGATGGAGAAGGGACAGAGAATCAGAATTCCAAAGAAATCCATTAAAATAATTAAGCTTTAAATAATTTTAAAAAATCTCAATTTTCTCACTTTCTGCTCCACCTGTGAACATCCTGAAGAGCTTCCAGGATGTGGAAGAGTATTGAGTGATTCCTGCCTTCCTGGTTTCCTTCCCTCCCTATGATTTAATAGCCCTGTCATTCTCATTGCCATACAGAGCAAAATACTGTTTCTTCTAAAGTGGTAGACCACGAGGATTAGTAAATCTAAGCTGCATTAGAAAATATCTGTCTGGAAGGAAGGATGTTTTCCTTAACAGCACCTCCACTGATATAATCAGCAGTCTTTTCCTAATGTTTCAGTGTTTTCTACAATTAGCACTGTCTATTATATTTGTCCCATGCATCATCTCACAGTAAATAACCCATCACCTCTTACATTTGGTTTAAAAAACAAAATGTTACATGAAGCAATATAGGGCAAGCATAAACAAAACTGATTTTGTTGCATCTGAGTTAATTTAATTGCCGATACCTTAAATGTTTGTTTTTTTGGTTGGTGGTTTTTTGTGCTATATCTGTGAATGAATCAGGCTAGTAATATGTACATTCATATTAACAGGGAAGAATGGTACTACAAAAATTAATGAGGTGATACTTGTAGATTATCATGGTTTCTTTGTTAGATTTTAAAACTTGTTTTTTAAAAAATGGTTCTTATTTATAAGCAGCTTGTGACATCCTTAAGTCTGTTTTCAATTTGTTTCTACAAATCAGATTGAACAAATATTTTAAAATCAACAAATGTTCTGATCTGGGTTTGAAGATTGCAAGGAGAGAAATCTAACCACTATATGAATATTTAAATCAAAGAAAACTTTCATACAGTTTTATTTCTAAAAGAATAAATCCAGTACTGTAAAAAATGGCATATTTTCATATTACATTTCATTCAATTAGTATGTTTCAAGAATTTCTTTCCTCTTCTAAATGTAGGCACATATGCTAAAATTACATTCTTCCTTCTCTTCTTGTTGAATTCTGTCTGTCTTGATGGAATTCCTCAAAATGGTTTAATTTGTTTATTCTTTAGTACTATTCCAGCCTGTAGAGTTCAGATTATGATCACCTTTTAGATGGATATGTGATGAAGGTTTAATGGGTCATCCTTGGGGCCCTATTAAATTTGCTTCTTTGCTGTGGTGGAAAGTTCAAGGATTCAGCTTTTTCTCTCTGGCTACACTTTCAGCCCTTGGCAGATGTGAAAGATCATAATCTTGGACTGAGTACAGCTTTGTCAGATGGCAGGACAAAATTCTGCTATGAAGGGTATGGGTGAACTCCAGGAAGATGCTAATGTGCAACATAAATTCTTCATGGGGGTGTAAAAAGTGATGCTGCTTCTAATGTGAGAGACTTGTTCCATTTTTCCAGCCCTTCTCCAAGCCTATTAGGAAATGTTCATCCAAAAATGTCTTCTCACTACAAATGTCAGTGTTTGGTTTCTGCTCCCAGCTGCTGAATTTTATATATGTTTAAACAAATTTAAAGTACCTGCAGATATTTATCAGCAAAATGATAAGGGTAAAACTTCTTTAGAAAGGCTTTTTATTGTAGGTAGCAAATTTATAAATAATATCAAGAAATTTATTAGGTAGAAGAAAAATCTGAAGGGCAATTTTCAAAAAGTTAGCATCTAAGTTCTAGATGTAGTTTGTCTGAGATTGATACGTTAACAGTTGTGCCCATTAAAGCCTAATTTCAGACAACTCCTGCCAACAGAGTCAATTACTCTAAATTGGGGATGGATTACATTTAAACACTCTCTTCAGTATTCTCCATTATCCTTAATGGTTTTTTTAAAAATTCACAGAAGCATTTTCATGTGAAATACAGCTGGCCAATTCTCTGGGAACAACATTTTGAATATTATCCTTCATTCTGGGGCCATCTGGACAGACTTCTCATACCAGAAAAACCTATACCAATTTGTCAGGTGCTGGACATCAAGTCTTTGCTCAAATTTTATCAGCAAGCCATCTGATTAAATTACTCAACAATTAATTCATTTTCTGTAGCTGGGTTAGAATGGAAAATATGTTGGCAGACTATTTATACTTTGCCTTTTTTTTTAAAAGGTTGATTGAAAATATTTTATTGCTTTCCTCAAACCCACACATGTAGATTTCTTAAGTGGAAAAGAGGGTTAAAATTGAAGTTCTCACCAATATTTCAGCCTTTGGTGGAGACAGTGTTATTAATTGGTATACTAGTAATAAGTTTCTCACATGCTATAAAATATAAAAATTAATATAATTTTCATTCTTCTTTACCAAAATAACCCTTCCTCTCGTACATGAAAAATGTATTAAGGCAGTGGATGTGTAATCATGTAATATAGTTATTAGTTTATCTTTCCAGAGGAAAGTTTGAAGAAAAAACACACAGATGGATTGTTTAAAAAACACAGAGATTGAGAGTTCAGAAATGAACAGTATCTTTTGACTTTCCTAAAACTCTGTGCAATATTTATTCAACCCTACTGTGCATGTGCATTAGAATGCTTTTTTTGGTCATTTTAGAATATGTTTTCCACAGGATGCTGCATTATGTCTCTAAATAAATCATTAAATCAGCAGCAGCTAATTAAGATTTCATATTCTCTTCTTTCCCTAGTATGTGTTTTACTAGAAATTTTTCAAACCTGTCCTTAAATACAGTATTATAAGCGCTTATTGGATCAGGGCTTCACAAACACCAACATCTTCGTTTTCCACAGCACCTCTGTGAAACTTGATTTGAAATAATTATTCCCATTTTATAGAGGAGCACCTGAAGATAGGTGCTAGAGTTAAAAGGGTTTAGATAGTCTGTCTGAGTTGTTTGTGACCAAACATTTTACATTTGTTCAACACTGCATTCAAAACTCCTGTGAAGTTCAGCTGTAGCTGTGGGTGCTCCAGAATGCACTGTGAGTTCCTCCTGCCAGCTGGAGCCCTCCATCTCCAGGGGGGCCCTTAACAAGACAGGAAAAAGCAGTAAAGAAAGATGTGCTCTGAGTGAGTTACCACAGACCACACAGCTGTAGGAGGATGAAAGGGTAAGATTTGGCTCCCCAGGGTGTTCCAGAACCGTGAAGGACCTCCTTCCCTTTTCCTTCCCTTTTCCTTCCCTTTTCCTTCCCTTTTCCTTCCCTTTTCCTTCCCTTTTCCTTCCCTTTTCCTTCCCTTTTCCTTCCCTTTTCCTTCCCTTTTCCTTCCCTTTTCCTTCCCTTTTCCTTCCCTTTTCTCATCACTCTGCTGTCTTACTTGCAACATTTTCTAGGCATTGCAGTAAATAAAGCCACTTGTCTGAGCAGGTACATCCAGTGATTCTTGTAAGGCATTCACAACAGGGATTTCATGACAAGGTGCTGTGTGATGATGTATTTGATGGTTATTGCATAGAGTAAATATAACTGTGGTTTAAATTTTAATTTTACATCTTGTCTCCATTAAACACTTTTTAGCTTGATTTGAACTTGAGGTGTTGAAATAGATATTTTAGTGTGTAATACCATGATTATTATGTTATTAAAAACAGTACAGGCAAACCGAGTCATAGCTACACAATCATAATGTTACTCCTGCCTTTTTCTCTGTGGAGCCCAGAAGGTGCTTTGAGGAAACAGTTTGTGTGCTTTATAGGCTGTACCACCAGCTTTGCACAGGATTACAGCACTGCTGCTCCTGTTTCTCTGGGAATAAAATATATAAATAATGCAAGAATAAAAAAAATCCCTGATACTTGCCACTATGTGCAGATAACAACTCAAATATGGAGAGATTTTTGTGTGTGCACATATATAAATAATTAACAGGATTTGTCGAGGGTTTCACAGCATATTTGGAAATCACACCTAAGAATTTACAAGAGCACAGTGAGCAAGGCAAAACTGTACCCTGCACTGCTTTTAATCTGTGACTTTCACTGTTATGATAATTATATTATTGAATACAGAAATTAACTTTAGGTGGTTTGATAAGAAATCTTGTGTGTGTGTGTGAACAAATAGTGCAGGTACAATATACCTGAATGAGTGTTAGTCATCATTTTAATAACTGTTTTTGTGTTTCTATTGTTACCCTGGAAAAATCATGATAGCTTAAAAAAGGATGTAACAAACTCTATGAATAGTACATGGAAGAGAGATTTTATAATTTATTTATGTCTGTTTGCATCTAATCAAGTTCTTCTGTTCAGCAATGCTGAGGTTCTGAATAAATGCAGAAGGAAATCCCATTTTACAAGTGACAGGGTATTTGCATTTGATTTTAGCACTTTCTAAAAAAATACAAGTATTTAAAAATTACTTACCATTTTTCCTTTTTTGATATTGACTTTTCATATTCTTAATAGACAAAATAATTAAATACATTGTGTGATTTAAAATTATCTTAAACTATCATGAATTTGTTTAAATAATTTTATTTCAGTTTTATTTTCTTTTTTTTTCCAATGTTTTTCAAAGTGTTTCATTTTCAATGTTGTTCAAGATTTGTTCTGTTTGTAAATTGTATTTGTGTCTGAGTCTGTGAGAGGAATGACCTGGATGTGTATCCCATGCTTCAGCAATTATACTGGTGTAACTAAGTTATCTTGCCTAGATGAGGCCTATTTTAGCTTAAATGATTCCATGATTCTATTCACTTAGGGAAAGTAGAACCATATCTGCCTGCAAATGAGTGTAAATCAAAGCAGAGGGATAAACAGAACAGTAGAATATTATTCCCTCTCTTTGATTTATGGCATATATTCTAAAGGGTGCAGTTCCTTGCACATATTAAATGCCAATGTTCTCTTTACTTTTTTTATTTTTTTATCCAATAATATAATTTTGAAGCAATCCTTTGATCAAACCAGTGCATACACAAAGTATGCACATTATATTTCCATCAGTAAACTTTCTGTGAGCCATAATTTTTTTATATATATATATAAATGTAACACAACATTCTCCAGGAAATATACTCTGATTAGTGGGACAAAAAAGCATATGGGTGATTAGATGCCTTTCTTTTTCCTGAGAGTTTAGGAAATGGGGCTATGCTCTTCATTTCCTGAGGTTACATTCAGCAAATTTTACTGGGGGAGAGGAGTTGGTGAATAGGCTTTGAGAAGAGTGTGATTTTGCTGAGTTGTTTATTCTGGACTTGCTGTGATTTCAAAGTCTGGTTTTGTTCATTTGTAGACAAGCAAACTCTTTAAGACTTCTAAATTTAAACACAGATTTTATTTTTTTTAAAGCAAATAGAAGTCTGCTAATAGTGTTCTTTCTTTTCCACCCTTCACATAAAAGAGGTTTTCATGGGTCAAGCTTAGGAAAACCCATTGGGTTAATTCCTCTATAGACTCCTTGTGACCACATGCAGGCTCAGCTGTGTTTCAACAAAGGCTCCAGTCCCCATTCAAACCTCTGAACCAGGATCTGCCAGGAATGGGCAGAGGGGGCATTGAGAAGCTACTCTGCCCCCAGTGGCAGCTCCTCTCCTTGATATTTATGACAATTTTCAGCCTTTGGGCTGCTAAATCCACTTCCATTGCCATTGCAAGGATAAAAGAGGAGCAGGAAAGCATCCAGGGGACTTCCTCATCAGTGTACATTTGGTTACAGTTTATTTCAGTGTGTGACTGGAACCTGTGAAGGCACATTTAGTGGATTTACATAAACTATTTTTATACTGCTGGCATTGTGGGGCTGCAAAACCCTTTTGAGAACTGAGGAACCACTTGGGTGATTTACCCAGGCTGACCTCCTCCTGATGATATTTATACCAAAAGAAGCCTAAGGTCATATCAAACTCCTGCTAGCACAGTATTCTCTCTCTGAAAGCAGTCAAGAGGGAAAGTACAGGAACAAGATAAGCACAGAAAGTTACTCATTACTCAGCTGCCTTCAGCAGTTTCTTTTTTAGAGGTTTCTTAAATCAGAAGTGATTTTAGTGGATCCCCACCATGAATTTTTCTGGTCTCTTGTTCAACTCTTGTCAACTTCTGACATCTAGCACATCCCATGTCAATGAGTTGTATAGTTTCTCTACAATTGTAAAGAAGATTACTTCATCTTACTGACTTAGCATTTCTTTTCCTATAATTTTACTCTATGTTCCCTGCTCTTGTATGAGAAACATAGGAGTGAAGAATTGTTTCTTATTTTCATTGCTTAGTCATGACTCTGGGCTCCCTAAAATGTCTTTTGACCACCTCATCATCTTTCTTTCATGATGAAAAGTTTTAGCCTATTTAATAATTCCCGGTATGGAAATATTTCCATTTCTTGCTACCTTTTTATATTCCTTTTGCTCCCTTTTGCTTTATCTGAGTGCTCAGATGTCTTGAGGACCTATGTAAATTAAAAGTGTGGAATTCTTGTAGTTCTTGCTAAGCTCCTGCTTCTGCAGCTGATGCTGTTGTTAAAGAGTCAAGTTAATTAGTTTGTTTGGGCATTTGAATTTTAGCTTCAGTCTCATGTTGGCATTTTTACAGAAAAAAAAACACTAAGAAGTTTTACTCCCAGAACCACTGATGAGGTGAAAGTCAAGCAAGAACTACTAGTTTAACTGAGGAAGAAGAGGAAGGATAGAGAGAAGAAAAATATTTTGTCAGAATATGTGGTTTTGTGTGTTTGTTTATACAAAAATAGAAATGTGGGTGTTGTTAAAGTAGCATGGCAGTGCACAATGTGTTCTCTGTTGAATAGCTTTGAAGAAATGAAGATTCTTTTGCAGCAGATGGCTGCTGAATGAGTCTGCTGGCTCAACTTAGGCCATTCTAATGATAATGTCTTCCTCTTTAGGCCTTGAACTATCAGGTGCTAAAGGCTTGATCCTAGCAGTGCTAAACAAACCAGATTGTGGTTTTCTCTGTAATTCCACTTTGGGTTTCTGAATTCATTAAATTGTCTGAATCAGAGAGGAAAGCAGAGTGAACAAAATGGTCAATTCGGTTTCCATTGCCTCAGAGCACTGCCAGAAGCAGCTTGCTGATTATAGCAGGGGGAAATGTTTATTGCTGATCAGCTTACTCTCTATGGGGAGCTCTTGTACTAAAATGAAGTATAAAATCAAGGTATAGAAGCATCATAACTCGACTAGCCAAAAGAAGAAAGTCTTCTAAAGCTTTTTATTGGTCCATGCTGGTATTTATGCCATTCACAATTTAAAACTAAGCCAAAGTTGCACAGAGTCTTCTGTCTTTGCTAATCAGAATTTTGATTCATTTTCTTTGGAAACTTCATTGCATACAGCAATTTCATTTTATGAGACTGTTGAATGTCTCCATAAAACAGCATTTTTCAAACTGTAATTCAATGGTCGCTGTATAGAAATGCCAAAAAACTGATCAGAATCAATGATCTCTTGTAAATTGTTGCCTCAGGTTAGCTGTCAACTAAATTGAATACCCTTGTTAACTATATCCATCTTTGTAACGACTTTTTTTATTGTCACATGTATTTTTTTCAGGGATGATGCTATGCATTTAAAACATTCAATTAGAGATCTATTTAAAACTTAGTAAATCATTGCAAAGCAAATCTGCCAGACACTGCTTTGGGTTCCACCTGATTCTGGATCTCTTTGATGAATCAGCACTGCTCGTCTGTCAGGCTACACACTCCAGTAAATATTTAGTACCCTGCTGCCTGGTCTCAATACAATTTACTTCATGAAACATCCTTCAGGAACCACCAGACAGGACACTGCATAAGGATGTTTCTTACTCCATTTCAAATAGATCAGTGGTTCCATTTGAGTACAGTAAAAAAATAAACAAACCAAAGAAATAAACCAAACTAAAGAAAAAAAATGCAACAACAACAAAAAACAACCCATAAAAAAACCTCACAAACCATCCAAAGACTAAAAAACCCTACTCTCATTTATTATGAGCTTCTCATTTTTCTGTTGAAGCTGCCACTGTTTTGTGCTACATTAAAAATTAGGATTCTTGTTTGAGATCCTTGGAAATTTTATTTTGAATTAACGTCAAATTCTTAATAGAATAAAATCTGAAGTCTATTTTTTTTTTCATTGTGGAAACTCACAGTGCTCTCAGATCAATGCAGACTGTTCCTTTATAACAGCAAATTTTCTGACCCAATGCAAATTAAAAGTTATAAACCCTTACATTGCTATACTTATTATAGGTGAGGAAGATGTGGTGTTTTATGTGGAATATTTTGCTGGGAATCACTCATGCACTGGTTCAATTTGACATATATCTCAAAATAGTTCTTTTTTTTACCTTTTGGTTGATAATCTGTAGACATTTTTTCATGTGTTGAAATAGGGCAACATTGTAGGATATGTTGTGATATACCCTCTGCTTTGATGACATGAAAATATGTATCTCACCAGTCAGACCCAATTAGTGCTGCCCTGAATCATGAGTTGCACACAGGAGACACAAGAGAGGAGGTTTTTGGCAGAAGGGCATATTACAGAGGTAATCACTAGGAGCCAAACCACTGGAATAAAGGATTTGGAAACGAGTAATTGCCAGGTTGGAGGATGAAGAAAAGGGAGTTATGCTGGACTGAAGGGTGTGGGAGTGGTGGTCAGTGGAAAGATAGAGGAAGTGACATTTCTGGGAGACCTGGGCAGTGCTGCTCAAGCTCCCTGTCCCCCTTTCAGCTGTGCCTTTCCATTGCTCACTGGCAACAGGAAACAGCAGGGCAGTACAAAGTTCTTCTGATGTGGCTCCTGCTGGTGTTTTTCCCTAGCAATTAACCAAGGAGAGCCCAAGGGAAGGAGGACATGTAGCTCCAAGGGAGGGAGAGGGCACAGCACATCCCCTTTGTGTCCCATGCCTCTGCTGAGCTCTCTGTGCACCCCAGTCTGGGGCCTGGTGCAGCACAACCTCCCTTGCTTAGGAAATGTGCATAAGAGCATGGTTGTTGTTCCAGTGTTCACTGGTTTATTGCAACTTTCCCAAATAACCATCAGCAGTGAGTAAAGCTAATAAAAAATATAGTGTTGGTTAGATTGTCTGTACTTAAATTTTATCACATTTTTGTTGAGAAAGAGAAGTTCATTTCCTAAATTATTCTGGGAGAGATTGAATGGTCATAGAGACAAGGAAAATTTGTTGACTTTGCTGTGTCCCTAAATAGCCCTACACTTGCCTTTGCATATCTTTAAAACACCATTGTACTGCTGAAGTCTGCTTTGAAATATGCAGCTTTGTTAATAGATTTGAAAAATAGTGCTACATGCCCATTTTTCTCATTAGAAAAGCTGAAGGCTTTTTTTCTTTCTCTATATATATGATTGGTAATCTTCATAGTTTTATACTGACCACTCAAATCAATATAGCAATTAAAACATAGTTTACTTAACAAATGTTCAGGTATATTGAGTAGTGGAACACACTAGTAACTAAAATTAGGTATAGCATCTTTATTGACTCTGTTATTATTGATTTTAAAACTTTCTGAAATTCTGTTGTTTAGTAGCATTATAGTAAAATCACAGTGATAATGCAGTAGGAAGGAATGATACAATCCAGGAAAATCAATTGAACCACATGTTCTCCTTGTCTTCACAGTATCCTCTTGGATTTAAGTTTCTGTGTCTCATTCCCAGGTTTGGAGATGGTTATTCTGTCAAGGTTTGGCTTAGCAAAGAGATAAGTTATGGAAGAATGATATTGGACTGTCTACAGCTCCATTTTCCTGGAACACAGTTTAAGGTACAGATAAAACTCCTTGTAGAATATGGCGACTTTAATTTGGGGCTGGTAAGAACAGTATGTATATGTTTGGATAGACTGGTCTTCTTGGAAAAAGTACATATGAATATTCCTTTTATTTTTCTATTGTGCAATTCATAAAAATTAGACTTGTCATGTTGCTAAATCAGCCCCAGGTATTTAGGGAATATAAATAAAAAGGCATTTTCTCTGACTGCAGATTTCCTTTTGCTTTTATTATGATGAAGCTGAACTCAAATCTGTTCACCTGAAGTAGGACTATGGTGTAATCACTGAGAGTATTTGCTTTGGTTGCTTTCTGATAAGACCTGGATTTGATAAGTCTCAGCCTTTACTTAGATTCTTTGATTTAATACAAAGCCTTATAAAAGACCTACAGCAATTACATTCCAGTAAAAACTCACAAAGGTTTTTACTTTAACTGTGTTTAGGAAAAGAATTGTGGAAAGCAATGTCTATCTTAGATATGAGCCTCTTTGTGTGTGTGTCTGCAGTGAGCTCAGTCAGCTGTGTGTCTGTATATGCTCAGCCTTTTTCCAGACTGCATTGGAACAGCAACAGTCTGTTAGATTAAAACTGCCCTAAAGTTTTATATTTTTTATGAGATTAACAAGCCACCACCTCAGAATACACACAAAATCTGGGATCTCAGTATGATCTTTGTGCTATGAATGTAGACAAAATGTGTTCTTTTTAAAAGCTCATATTTTCCATATTAATCTGTAATAAGAGCCTATTGAAGTTAGACTGATTATAAGCAAGTGTAGCTTTGTCACAAAGTGCATTCACTTTTATCTGTTTTTATAATTTTTTGCTTGTTTTCAGGGACAACATCTTAACCTGCTCGAGTACCATGTACCAAGAAGTCAGGGATGTTTAGCAGAGCTCTTCAGAGTCCTGGAGAATCACAAAACTTTTCTCCAAATTAAACACTACTCCATTAGCCAAACCACATTGGAGCAGGTATTTTATAATTTTTTTCCCCCTTTTCTTCCCTCTATAACTTTTTTTTTTTTTTTTTTTACTAAATGTGCTGTGTATTGTAGTTATTGATGTAGTAGAATATTCTATCATTTGCTGGGTTACATCCATCCCAGGTCACACAGTGATTCCATGTCCCACACTGCTTTTACACTGGAGGTGAGCATGGTAAAAGCATCACAGCAAGCCACATACTTGTGGTGTGCACAAACATAATCTGTACTTAGAGGAATCTGGAGCTGTGTGGGACAACAAGGTGGGACTTTGAACCACCACCTCCACAATCCAAAAGTTGGGATCTTGCCAATGTCCTTGAAAAGGCTGAACCAGTTTTTGTAAATCATGGTAAACTTTAGACTTTCAGAACATTTTCCTTTGAGAATTTTAAATGCACAAACAGAAGGAAGAGACCTGACTGCTAAAGACTGTGAAATCCTATTGTGAGAAAAAGAAAAAAGAACATATTGATGGCAAGCATGGGATTTCTGGGTGATTGTTATGTGTTACAGCATCTTCATATGCAACTGCTTGTGATTCATTCTGAGAGGCACATCTAGTCAAAATATTAATTTTCTATGATTGATGGTGTGAATTTGTTCCCTTTTCCCATGTGCAAACCATTATTGAAGTATTCTCCTCTGTGCTGGTCTACTAACTACTTGTAAATGATCTATTCACTGAGTGACTGAGTATAAGATAATTTCAGCCTGTTTCTTCAGGCAGTGTTCACTCAGGCTTGCTTCCTCTCCATTTTTCATGGTGATGCATCACCTCAGTCACCTACCACTGCTTCCTCTCCTTGACTGAGTGTCAGTTTTAAACAGGAAAATAGTTCTTCACACTAACAAATACATTTATAATGCACACCAAGTTTGTTTACATATCATCACATGATAGAGGATAATTTGAATAAAGAAGAGGCATTTTTCCCCTCTACGTGCCTTGCTGTGAAATAGTTGTGTGATTAAAAGTGAAACAAGCCTTTACATACTAAGATCTGTGTTTAAAAACAAACCAATTCAAGGAGGCACATTAGCTGTTGATTTAGAAATGTCCTTTTACCTTGAAATATTTGAACCCTCATCTATAATATTTATTGGCAGAAGCAACAGACTCAGATTCTTTAGGTGTGTCATCCAAAGACAATAAAAACCATTGTTTCACATTTACTTATGCATAAAAATGTATTTTTCATATCTTGGTAACTCATTTTACCATAATTTTTTATCATTTATCAACCCCTGTCTTAGCTGGAGAGGGGAAGAGTTATTTATTTCTAGAGTAGATAAAACATGTTTTTAGAGGGGTTCCCTCAACATGAGTTATTAATTATTTTGTCAAAAAAGCTAATGAGAGCAGCGAAAAAATACCATCACCTACATCCCCAAAGTCTGAATTCAATTACTTTTATGTTGAAAGTCCTGCTTTTTGTCATGTCTTACAGGTATTCCTTAATTTTGCGACACAGCAACAAGGAATCTCGCCTTCTTCACAAGGATCTCCTGTTGTTCATCATGATTGTCTCCCAGTCTAGGCTCAGAACAGGATACAGCATCAACATAACATGTGTGTGTGTTTGCATATATGTACACACAAGCTACATGTAATAACTTCTCAACTGTGAGCAATTTGTGTAACAGAAACAAATAGTAGAAGCAGAGGTGAGTTTTCATCAGTAGGCCAGAAGGAATGGGACCAGTTTTTGATGAAGTAAGAGACTGATTATATATGGACCAAAAATATGCCAAAGAAGTAATGTTTTCTTAGTTTAACTGGAATTGAAAAATACAAATGGCCTAATTAATGTGGAGAAAAAAAAGGCTGATCTGAAATGTCAGTGTAGTAGATTTTATTTTTGGGATGGTTCTACATTTGACTATAGTACTTTCCTACATGCACACTTCATATATAATTTCTACATGATAAGGCAAGAAAAAACAATTGAATTGTAGTAATGGCTTGGCTATCACCCAGTATTTTTATTTAATCACAGAAATTGAGAGCCTTTCGATTTCCCTGTTAATTCAGTTCTGTGTTGTGACAAGCTAAATTAACCTTTTTAATGTATAAAGGATTCACTGTATTCCATAAGGCTTTAAGTTAAAGAGGTTATTAGTGTACTAGCCTAGTCTGCCTCCCAGTTATCTTAAATAAATTTAACAAGTTTTCATAAATCGTACTTGACAATGAGCTTTGCCCTAAGCCTGCAAGTTGCTGCTACAAGTATTCTCAAGTAACTTTTTAATGACCTAATTTGTTTTTCTCCTCTTTTTGTTTCCTTTTTCTTCAAAAAGAATGTCAAAATACTGTTTATTGGGAGTGTCAAATGAATATTAGAGGAACATTCAGTCTGTGATAAATATACTTCTCAATAAATATACTATGATCTTCAGCCTATACTTGTCTTAAAAAAAGTGAATATTTGATGAATAAAAACTCCTTGTGTATTGTGCTGGGGAAAAAAAAAAAAGGTTTCTTTATCCAAAACAAGTCTTTGAAGCTCCTATGAAATTAACTCACGATATTTTTATTGGACTAAAATGTCAAATAGATGAAATTGTAGAGCCAGTGACTTAGAAGTTAATTGCTGCAATATGATTTTGGGTGGGCAATGGTGAGGGAAGTTCACTATGACATGGAAGAATTTGATTTTAAATGGCCAATATTGCAGAGCTGCTGCTATATTTCCCCACTGTACAATGATGAAATATTAAAAAACAAAATATTTGTGTTTTAGGCTTTGCAAACTGACTCAGAAGACTGTTTATTGAGGCTTGATTTGTTCATGTTGCTTGGGACCGTTATGCTTCTTTAAAATCAGAAATTCAGGTTGCCTAGTCCTAAAAAGATGAAATTAAATCCTTGAAAAGTAAATACAACCCTAAAGATTTACAAGCTTTGCATGTACATATGGGTCAGAGTGAGCAAGCTTATGAAAGTGCTTTATCATTAGAATGGATTGGTATAATATCAGAACTCTGCCAAGCTACTCAGGACCCAGAGCACCTTGGAACCATTAAACTCCAACAGCCACCACCCTGGTAGAAATGCCATAGCACAATGTGATGTCCATATTTGATGTGAAAACTGTTATTTTTAATTGCTTCATGAGGCTGGGAGTGGAGGGTTTCTAAGGTCCCCAGTTAAAACAAAAACCAGTCAGTTTTACAAAGCAGTGTGAGAGAAGTAGTGGACATGAAAGAAAAAAGAAGGCAAATGCAGGAAATTTGGACAGAAATGGAAATATGCCATTATTGAAGTAGCCTGCTTAATTTCAACACCTCAGGATGGAAGAAACTGAGTGTTCAAGGAACAGCCAAGGATCTCTGAGTCACAGTCTGAAACCACTCAACAGAAGAACATTTCTGTAGCTCTTAACTGAAAAAAAAAGTAGAAGGGAAGGTATGGCAGCCACATGCACAAGGATTTTGGCTTTTTCTTTTATTTTTGTTGGTATGTCTAGAGCTGTAGATCTCTGGTATGACTGATTTTCTTTGGTTTTTGTTTTGTTTTTTTAGACTAAGATCTCTGTCTCAACCACCGCAAGTCCTTAAAACAATGATGAAAATTAATCAAGGAAATTTAGGGATTTGGGAAAGGCAATGGTTCCAGTAATTGCAGCATAAGGCAGTTGAGCCAAAAGATGTGATTTGTATGAAATTGTGAAGAGAATGCTTATTCCTGCTCAGGAAGGGTGTCAGACAGTTGAATTAATAAAACAATCCTGCAGTTTGTTTTGACCAAGGGAAGCATAAAAGCATACAGGACTCACTGTGGTGAGACAGAAATGGTAGCCTAGCTGAGTGCTCAGATAGGGGAGCTTCTTCAAGTCTTGGCTGTGTAACACTAATTAAATGTCACTTTTTCTGATTAAAATATGAAAGATTATATTAGTTTAATAGATGAATACAGTAAATAAGGTTTGCTTCAGACTGATGGTTGAGTAAATTCAGTTAATAGTGTTTTTCTTTTTTTTAAATTACTTCATATGCATCTCAGGAGACCCAATTTAATTCAGGCAAGTAGCAAACAATGTCTGTCTACTAATCCTTTATGGGTAAAGAAGGTCAAAATCTAATTGAGTGCCAGTGTACCAGGTTCTGTCTCAGAGGATATTTTCCCTTTTTTAACTTGTGGCATTCCTAATGGGTGCAAGTTTCAACAAAAGTATTTTGAAGTTGTTTTTTTTTACATTCATTTATTTATTTATCAAAATAAATCACTTAACTAGGAGTCTGGATGGAAAAGGTCAATTATACATTAATGATGAAAGAATCCTTGAATTCATAATTCATGAAGAAATATTTCTTCTTTTAACACCTCTGGATTTGGAATCAAACACAGCTGAGGATTTTAAACAATAATTTTCTGGTATGATTCTTGTTAGGAGTGCTTCATTTATTTCAGCTGGAAATTTCTCTGACTATGAAAGCAAGCCCTTCACCCTGAATGGTAAAGTAGAATTAAGCTCAAAATTATAAAATCAACTGAATATCTGAAATACTCAACACAAAAACTGGGAAGATAATAGTCAGACTTTATTCCACAGCCTAAGTCAAAAGAAGGGCTTTGGCCAACGTTTGAGCAGATTGTTTCAGGCCCTCTTTTAATTTTCATACAGTAATAGAATAATATGACCAAAAAAACCCCTAGGGGTCTGAACTTTAAGTTGAAGTATCACAGATTCAGTGAGGGTGGGAGGGTGGTAGTATTAGTATACAGGATGGCAAAACTCACAAATTGCCACTTTGACTATGGCTACATATTAAATTTCTGTACAGATTTTTTCTTCTGGAAAGAAAGAACTTATTTCTCTGGTTTAGTTCAGTCATGACCACAGATGATAAATTTTGCAAGGGTAGTGCAAGATGTATAATATGATTTTCAGCAAAGGAGTTGGGTGCCTTTTGAGCTTACTTGTCCTTGTGAAATTTGAGTCACTGGGGTCTGAAATCACATAAATTTGGAAGCTGAATTGAAATCTTATGGAACTGCTTAACTCCTAGATCTGACTAAAACCAATTTATGTAAGGATATTGCTTTCCTGGTCTTTTCCTAGTAAGTAGTAAAGCTGACACTTTCTTTGATTCAGTTTAATATGATCTAATCTTTTTATGTCAGCACTTTCAATTTTTCTTTCCTAAGAATAGGGAGATCAAAGCTAGCAGCAAAAAGATCTTACTTAAAGTGATTGAGAGCTGGCTATCTGTGACCTACAACAGCTAAAGAGAAAATGTTTTCTGAGTTGTGTATTAGACCTCACATTACAAGTAGAAGTGATGCTGCTGCAGGTGTGATGGGGATGGGCAGCAGGTACAGAGCAGAAATCACAGCTGTCTCATTCTTGCACAGAAAGCACAATCTGCTGCTATCAACGGGCCAGGTTCTGCTGAATGTTTTAGCAGATGAATTCTCCATGCTGAATAATGATATGGATCACTGAAACAAATCAAAGCATCTTTCTTCTTTATTAAATTTTTCTATCACATTCTAATATTGTTCCAGCAGTGCCTTCATGCTTATTGCTACATGGAGCTATGTGCTGGGATCAATTCTGCCTCTTCTCACAATGGCCCTGTGACAGCCATGATCACAGTCTGCACTGTAGAGGTGCATGCACATCTTTAGCTTAGGCTGATCAAAGCACCAAGGTTCATACCTGCTTTCTATGATATACAAATGGAGAAAAAGGAAATGTAAGCTATATAAGTAAAAGTCAATAGGTGAGGTTTCCATGTCCAACTGATTTATTCCAGCTATAGAACACCACACATACATAATTATGCTGCCTGTGCATGCCATGGGCAATTTCAAGAAGTTCCTTGGGATTAATTGTCTGTGAGGTGCCCAGCAGAAAAAGGTAGGATCCTCTAACATGCAGTGGTATAAGGTAAAATCAAACAGGAGTCCTTTCACCCTCTTATTGAGGCAATGGATGCTGGTCAATAGTGAAGTGTAATGCATGTAATTTGAGAGAAGTATCAGAAATGCTTTTGTCCTTAGTGTGTGCTGAAACAGGGAAATGCAAACTTTATCCTGTATATCATTTTTACATCACTCTTAATTCCTGCTCTTCTTACCTTTACTTACTGTTTCATATAGTAATATGCCATAACCAGACCCCCAAAAATTCAGTGCTTCCCTCAGACTGAAATATTTTAAAATGTGATTCAACTTCCACAAAATGTGAAAGCCTGTGGAGTTTTTTGAGAACTGATCTTTAAGATTTTTATAACTATAGCTGAGGATGTGAGTGAAGGAGCATGTGACATTTAAACTGAATCAAATGGAATATGCATGTAATGCTCTGGCTGAGGTGTTGCAGTCATCTGATACTTTGTAGCTAATAATAATTGTCTAATAAGAAGAACCTAAAATTGTTTTCTTAGAAGTCTATAATCATAAATAATTCTGTTAGCAATGTGTGAATACAAAATAAATTGATTCTAGCTAAAAGAGTATTTTCAGTATGTGAAAGGTAAGAATCAAGGTCACACACAGTATGTTGAAGTGTTGTATTGTTGGGGTTTATTTTCCCTTTCAAAGTTAACTAAGTGATTAGAAGTGGCACTTGTTGGTGGCCAGCTACATGCTGAAAATGCTTATTTATGGCCCAGAGCTGAGACTGTTTACATGCTGATTAATTCATAGTCTCTTTTGTTTTTTTACTACCTGCATATTGTAGACAAACTGGCAATTAAATTTGATGCAAATTTTATTTTGAGGTCGTTGCAAGCTGTGCAATTAAAAATAGTTTTTCTGGGTCGCCAGCAACTGGGTAAAATAGAAGTATTTAAGTATTTCTATGTATGAAATGTTAAGTAAATTTTGAAAATAGTCTTTGCAGAAATGTTTGAGAAATTATTGAATTTTTTTTTTTGCATACATTTATAGATTTCTACCTTAAATCTAAGTGCAAAAAATGGTGTCCAAAATTATCTGTTTCTAATTGTGAAATGGATAGATTTAGCTTTAACCCATAACCTCCAGCTGAGAAGAGGAGCACTGGAGATCTGCTGTGTGTCTGAGCTCAGGGATGGACACTGACAGCAGACTCTGTGTACCTGGAGGCTGCATGTCTCCACAAAGTGTGAAGAGCCCTCTTCTCAACCACTTCAAGGTATTGACTGCAGGAAGAACTGAAAAACTTCTCCTTGCAAGCCTTGCTCCCCTAGAAATACCTGGGACTGCACATACACAGATGTAGCAGAGAAACTGCCACAAGTTTTCAGGAAGGACGAGACTTTTGTCTGCACCAGGGTTGCATTTGCTATGACTTTGCTCAAGATTATTCTTCTTTTAGTAGACTTCAGTGTTCTTAGTTATCAATCAGCATTTTCAGGCTTTGGCTTTTACCCCATGCTGTCAAGTGACAGCTGACTTCATGGTTTTTTGATACTTGGTACTTGATACTTGACTTGACTTGACTTTTTTTTTTTACTTTTGATACTTGACTTAATGGTTTTTTGAAAACTGGTGTTATACAGGTCTTTAAATAAGAACCCAGCTTTTCTGAAAAAACTTCAGCATCTGAGGAAAATGTTTGCCTTGGTAGATGTTTTTTTTCTTTTGCTCACTATATTGGTTGCCAGATCTTGCTCAAGCTTTCCCAAAATTGTCACTTTAAGGAGTTCTGAAGACCTGGTACTTTTTCTGTTTCACTTCTGCTAAATCATCAGAGATTTTTCTCTAAATAAATTTACTACTCTCAGAGAGTTCAAAGACAATGATGATGTCTTGCCTCTATTCTGCTCAGTACCAGAACTCATGCTTGCACCTATCTGGCATCTTAGAATCATAGAATAGTTTGGAATATTTTAAATATTATCTAGTTCCAGCCCCCATGCCATGGACAGGGACATGTTTTGCTAGACCAGATGGCTCAGAGTCCTATCCAACCTGGCCTTGAACTTCTGCAGGAATGGGGCATCCATGGCTTCTTTGGGCAATCTATTCCAGTGCCTCAGCACCCTCCCAGTAAAGAATTTCTTCTGAATACCTAATGTAAACTTATTCTTTCAGTCTGAAACCATTCCCTCTCAGTCCATCCTTACAGTTCCTGGTGAAGAAAAGGCTCCTTGTAGGCCCCTTCAGATGCTGGAAGGTTGCTTTGAGGTCTCCACACAACTTTCTCTTCTCCAGGCTGAACAGTCACAGCTTTTCCAGCCTGTCTTTGTAGGGGAATTCTCTCATCCTCTTATCAACTTGCTCCAGCAGTTCCATATCTTCCATCAGGGAGTGCATCAGTAGGTGTCAGGTGAGAAACACTTGGTTCAGGAGGACCTTAAAGAAAACAGACACTCTGTACCACCTGCAAAAATGTGTAAATGGGAGTCTGTGTACTAAAGAATATTTCAAGCAGCTCTGCTCAAGAGAACAACAGTTTAAAACATTAGATAATAATGAAGAAAGCAACTTTAGGTTATTTTGAGCCAACATTCAATATTCAAGGGTGGGAGTGAGATTTTCTTTGTGCCCAGTCAGTACTGAGGTTTGAACATATTTCTTCAATAATTGCAGAAAGTTATGGAGGGCTTTTGACAACTAATTTTCATTGACTCTACAAATTAGAGTTTTAGTTGGTTTCATGGGCTAGAGAAAAATATCAGCTTGTTTACCAGTCTTTCTTCATGTCATTTGGGAAAAAACGTGGATGTGTCACAGAAAGACCCTTGTTGAAACAATTAAGGGTTCAGATAGTAAAAGTGTCTCAAAAGCAATGATCAGGTTTTAGGGCTTTTTCAGTGGGCCCAAAAAGAGTTGGGAAATCTATGCAATTATTTTTTTCTGTTCAATTCTTGAATCTTCTGATACTGGAATAAGTGGGGCTGCAGTTGCCAGTCTGACTGGTGTCCTCAGGTCCACTCTTTCTTTTTGAGCTGAATGAGACATGAAGACATGTACAAAATGCTGCAAGGTGACCCCAGTTGCTGAAGTTCTGTGCCAAGCAGCATATAAAACAGTTATGACACTAGTTTAGATCACAGTAATACAAAGTGACATAAAAGCAGATCATGCACTTACATGTTACCCTTTGGCATTAGTGAAGCCCAGAATGGGTGCAGCAGTCCAAATAAATTATGTTATGAGGGCAAAGTTGGATGGCAAGAGCCATCTCAAAGACAATACCTGCCTAGAAAAGCCACTGTGGTAGGTGCAACATAGGGAGAGGAATGCCTGAGAACAATGAGAGCATGAGAGACCAAGGAGCTGTCCTTTCATCCTGTTTTTTCCAGCAGAAACATTTATGTCAATTAGCAGCACTGCAAAGATACTACTGTAACTGAGGATATAACAGAGCTTTCCCTTATTCTTTGGTTTGGAGAAACAAAAAGTCCTTACCTGGACTTTCCATCTTTTGAAGTAAATTCTTTTTATAGGGACATATAATCTGCAGTTGTGGAATTTTATCTACTCAAAAGCATCAACAGTTATCTTTTACTAAGAATATCAAATAGTCTTTGATAACAGACCAGGGAAATACAAGCCATTCATGGTTTTGTTTGTAATTTCTCTTCCTGTTTTGTTTTTTTTTTCCTTTGTTTGTTTTAGTTTTTTGGGGGGTTTTTGGGAGATTTTTTGGGAGGAGGAGGGAGGGACGGATGTGTGAGCATATTCTTGTTTGTTTGTTTTGATTTGATTTATGGGGTTTTTTTGTGTTTGTTTTTTTAATTGGGTGGTAGGAAAAATGTTTTGCTTTGTGTAGGATTTATGCAGGATTTTTTATCTTCCTTTTTTAATGTGGGAAAGTAAATGGCCAGGAACAGAAGTGGATGAAGAAAATACTTATGATGCTGAAGTTTTTCAAATGAAATAGCTGATGTTTTAAAATGATCTAAAGCTTATACTTTTCTTTTTTTCAGCCTTCAGAATGACAATTAATTGTTTAGATACTTTTGAAAATTTTATTATTTTTTGCCATACAAATTTGATCAACTAAGCATAAACATTTATTTTGGTGGCAGATATGTTAATGATTGTTCTAACTTATTTACTTACTTCTGTAGAAATTTTATGTTTTGCAATAAGTGCAGATAAAGGATTTACTAAATTGAAATAAAACTTCATTTTCCTCAAACATATTGTATTCCATTTTCTTGCCAAAACACAATAAAACAAAATATATGACATATTATGCAATAGGTAAAAGGAAATATATTTTAATCAAATTTGAATAACAGATTAGAAGAATCTTTAATTCACTTTTATCTTGCTTTGATCTGAAACCAAACTCTGAGCAGCCAGAAACTTTAAAGACTTGGAGGAAACAAGGATGACTCATCTTCTTGGTTCACATTGAATTGATTTTCTAAAGAAAAGAACATGACTTTGAATTATATGTACCATTGAAAATGTTGTGAGCTGATTTCTCAAAAAGTACACCTGTGTATCAAAAGCACCTGCCATTGTATCAGCATTGGACATGTAGCTAAAACTTTCTCCAGTATTCATTGCTATATTATAGTTTTTCCTTCTGCATAGCAGTTGGCTTAAGTGTTTCTTCAAAGACTTAGGCACATAGCATAGTGAAAGAGAGAGAATTTCAATTGAAGTCATTCAAGCAAACTGTGATGGCCTCTTGATGTATCATTGAATAATATGACAGTTTATTTGACATGAAAACTTGAAATAATATTTGTATATTGAGACCACTGTTGTCTATGGCAAGCTTGACACTGTAAGCTGTGTGTATATATATATAAAGATAATATTTTATTTTAATATTGTTTTGATCCATGATATTCCTGTGTGTCACAAAAATAGCATAAAAAATATCTTTGAAAACTCAGAGAATCCAGGGCTTTGCTTTTCTCCATCTCTAATTTACACAGTGGCAGGAGGATTGTGCTAGTGCAGCAGAAGATTTGGTCTCATTACGCTTTATTGCCATGAGGACATTTCTGCTTACCACTGGCAAAAGTCAGACTGGAAAAACTAGAAGCACTAGTCTTGTAGACTCTGCCCATGACTAGATCACAGAATAATGTTTTCCATAGCAGATTCTGCAGATGCTTATACTGTAAGTACTTCTACTCCTCAGGAAGTTAATTATCACTGTCTTATCTTGCTATTTGATATTTCAGACTTTAACTTGCTCCACTGAGGTGGTTAAAATAAAATTAAAAAAAAAAAAAAAAAAAAAAAAAAGGAGCAAATGTAAATGTAGCAGTGCTGCTTCTCATGTATAATCAAGTAGTTCAGGTTTATTGCCATCTCTAGCAGTCTGTAGGGTGGCAAATGTTAATGGTGACAGCTAGTAGAGGCTTGCTTTTCCTTTAAGCTTAGAAACTTCTTTGCTCAAAGTTGAGAGTGGCTGGCTTTATGGCTCTGCACCATGGTGCAGACAAGTTACTAAGTACAGATGCAGACACATTTTTTTTTTTTGGTAATAGGAATGTTTAATTGATGATCACAGCTTGGGTCTATGCCATCAATGTCAAAAAATGTTCAAAAGCAATTGTAGTGATCTGCATATTTGTACTTCTTGCCTCAAATCTGAATATTGCTCTGTCTGCAAAAAATAAGCCATAATAATCTGAACAATGGAAAGGACCTTAAAACAATTTGGATTACATAGCAGCATGCCAAGTGAAGGTTTACATTTCAAATTATTGCCACAATAAATTCAGTCTTGGTCCTTTCCTATCAAGTTGCTTGGTTGCTCGCATGGGAAAGGAAATAACGAGGAGAACATTATTGTTAGAACCATAAAATTGTGCAGGGTTTCTTGGAGCACTAGAGGGAGCAAGAAGGTAAAAGTTCTCAAAAAGGCAACTGCTTACTTGGAGGTTGAATCCTTAGAGATGAAGTCTGCCCTACCCTGAAGGTAAATAAAACTATAACACCATTAAAAATCCCCCAACAAAACACAAACCATAATCAAATCTGAAGTGATATCTTGCATTCATTCTAGTTTTGTCTGTTTGTAGTGTTTTTTCTTATTATTGTTGTTCACCCCCACATGCACACTCTAACATTCTTCTCCTCCTTGCCCCTCCTTCACTTTGTATTTAATGTTTTGAGGAGATGCTTTTGTTTTCATGTCTCTGAACGCTGAGTGTGTGTTGATCTAGGCTACTGGTAAGGGCTGGCTCTGATGGAACCAGAAGTCCTCATTTCTCCTCATCAGAGACCCCTCTAGGCAAGTGTTAACCTGCCAAGAGCATGTGCATTCCAAGGAGGATTTGCAAATGAACTAGTTGTTTTCCACGAAAAAAATTTCCTGACCTAAATCTTTCTGTCCTAAGGAAAAAAAAAAAAGAAAGAATAAAAAAAGAAATGGTATGCAATAAATACTATTGCAGATGAGAGAATATTTTCCCTAGTGTCCCCCTTGCCCACTCATATTAACTATTTCTAGAATAAAATAATAAATTCTGGTGAGCACAGCATTTCATCTTGATTATTCACAGAACTGACCTTGAGCCAAGAAATAGATGTTTTACCCAAGTGGATTAGCCTGCTTGCATGTTCGTCTCAATTACAATCTGCCAGTAGCTTTGGAAAGTCAGAGATATTTGGGGGAATATTCTCATCTTGGTGTGTTGGATATTACTGGCTGACTCCTCCTGGGATTTGTGAACAGCAGTGCCAGTACAATGAATTTTAAATACAATTCTAAAAAGAATTTTAAGTACAATTCTACAGTGCTGAAAAAGTTTTTCATGTGGCACCACAAGCATCATGGTGGTAAATAATTTAAATGCCTTCTTTCCTGTTCTCCTTTGTGTTTCTAGGAAACTTTAAGCAGTGCTTTGGATAAATAAAGAGCAGGATGAGTTTGGAGATGCCTGGCCTAGGACACCTGCCAACTCCTGCACAGTCTGAGGACAGAGTGAGGTGACACCTGCCCCTAGGGCTTAGGGGGAGCTGTGGACGGGCAGGTGGCTGCAGCCCTTGCTAGAGGAATGCTTGTCTAGCAGGAGGTTCCCAATGCAAAGAGCTGGACTTCTGTCCCTCCCAGCTTGCCAAGGGATGCTTTGTTTGTGCTTTATGACATTGTCAGCGAGAGGCAGGACAAATTCCAATATGCAGTTGCCTCTTCTGAAGGTGAAGTGGGAAGAAACTCAGCTCCTGCTTTTTTCATCTGGTTTACGTACACAGGCTTAGCCACTTCAAGACTTTCATGTTGCTGGTTTTGGCCCTTGCTTTGCAATATTTCTCCTAAATATACCAAGAAGGTGTCAGGCAGCAGTGGCACCTCCCACCTACAGGTACAATGGTGGCATGAAAAGCCACTGTGATGTGGAGCTTTCTTTAATAGTTCCCTATTGCAGGTGAACAGCACATTTTACTTCAATATTTGTGCACCTTTTGTAGTCTTATAGTATCTTCTGCCTTACAATTATATTCTCCCTTGACAATTAAAGAAGTGCCAACCTTTTGTATAAAATTCAGTTTATTTCTTGATTATATTTCCTGATATCTTTGCTACACCCCAGTTTTCTTTGCTGTTGTTATTTCAACAAAAAAGACAGGTCAATTTATACCAGTTCTCTGATTTTACTGAAGCTCACCCTATGGTTGAGTGAAGCAGTGATATACTGAATAGAGTGCAGGCATGTGCTCAGTGACTCCTGTTGCAGAATGAGAGCTGCTATACTGATAGGATCATCCTGGTAAACACAGTTCTTCCCTTGAACTGGAAATTCAGTCTACGGGACTTTTCCTGATGCCCAAACTTTTGGTGGACATCCTTAATTGCTTTCCTCTACTAGCACTTCAATATTTATTGCTTAGTGTCCTTATAAATGAAAACAAAACTTTATTCCAAAATCAAATCTGAGGATCTGTGGCAGGTTGGGTGTCAAGAAGTCTTTTGAAGCTTAATTAGAGGCTTAAACTATTCTGGAATTAGAGTTGTTTGAGAAGATAAGGCCAGAATAATTACTGTTACTACTTATCCAAAGTGCATTGCTGTTACCACTTAACAAAAGTTTTGTACAGAAGCACATTCCTCCACAGTGAAGTGTAACAATGCAACACTGCCCCTAAAGATTAATTTAGTGCTGTGGTTTAGGATCTGTATTCTCCAATTTAGTGTTCCCAATTTAAACCATGCACTGCTTGCTCACTCTGCCCCATCCCTCTCACTTCATCACTCCACTCCCTGGTGGCAGGCAGGAGAGGAGAACTGGGGGCACAAAAGGTAAGAACTATTTACTGGAAGCAGCAATGAGATAAGAAAATGAATAGTAACAGCAACAACACTCATGACAGAGTGTAAGAAATGAAATATTATTCCTCACTCTGCAGAAACCACCAACAGTACCTCACTGCTAGCTCTGCCACGCTGCCCTGATCCAAAGCCACCCTTTCCCCCCTTCCTGGAACACGAGTGAGGTTGTTTAGAATATATAGAATAATAACCCCCTTGTCCTTGCCTGACTACTGCCCATCCTGACTACTGCAAAAATTAATCCTGTCCTGGCCAAAGGCAGGACACTTAGTCACTACATGTCCCATTTTAGGAAAATATCCCTCCTGAAGAGAGCACTGAAAGTAATATTCAGTAATAATCTAAAGTCTCACTGAGGTCAGTGAGAATTTCATGCATGCCTGGAATTTAACATGTATTTAAAATGTTTCCATGAATGAGGAAGACTTTAATCCATCTTTGGATGATTATCTAGCTAGATGCAAGATTCCATTCCCATCTTTTTCAGAAGCCAAACTCTCCTCAGAGTAAGAGACCAGAGCTGCCCCAGGTTAATAGGCACTGGGGTGGTTTTAGACTGTTCTGATCATGTTATCTGGCTTCTCTAGGTCAGGGCACAACTTGTACCCAAGTCCATAGTAATTTTTTGAGTCAGAGAAGGCCATAGGCTAAAGAAGCAGTCTGACTGTCCTGTGATCAGGAGTAAAGGATCAGCCAAGCTGTTGAACTCTCTCAATCTTGAATTACCTTCTGTGTTCAAATGACCAGCTTAACATAGGCTCTGAAAGTGCCTAACTTTTCTGCTGTTTAATTTTTTTTCCTGACTTCCATCCTGTAACAATATTGATGCAGCTAAAATGACAAGATTTTTAATTTTCATATTTTTGGTTTCTTTTCCATTTTGTGAAGGTTTCTGGAATTCCAACTATTTTAGGAAGCAGCCTCTATAAATACTTGTATACTGTATATGTTTTTGCTATAAAATATATCTTAGCTTCCCTGCAGTTTTCCAGTTGAAATGATTGAAATCATTGGATGAGAAGCCTTAAATGAAATATGTCTCAATATTTGTGTATTATCCAGGGTAATAATGAATGGCTCCCTACTTGAATATACTTACAGATTCTCCTATTTTTTTAAAAGCCAGAGAATACATTTTCTTTATGTGTTTTCATTATAATTTTAATTACATATTTTTTCATAAGTGCAAGGCTTTTTAAATTATATATTTCTTGTACAGGAAAAAAGAACTATGTTTTACTTTCAGATGTTCTGATTATAGAATAAAAACAGAAGAGTTTTCAGTTATCCTGGTATGAACTCAAAGTTGCTAACTCTGGAGTAATTCTGCATTTACACAAAGCTGAAGACCGGAAAAGTCTGAAGATAGAAGTTGTGAGAAGAAGAAATTTCTTTTTATTGTAAGTCATGGAAATTGGGAAAGTCGGCATGCTCACTTGTCCTCAATTTATTTCTTCTCTCCTTGGGCTAAGGAGCCACATAAGCAGTAAGTGAAATGGATCTATTGGGTAAATAACATCTGGATTTTTGTAATGCTTTTATGTACTTACAGTGCAATGATTAAGTGAATGTGAATTCTTAAAATTGGGCAGTATTTTAGCTCATCATATTGATATTCCAGATATGCTGCTGTTTTGATAATTATGTGTCTATTATCAGAGACAGTCTCCACTTGTATAAAAGCTGCAGGTGTTTAGCACTTATTAAAATCAGACCATTCATCTGTGGTAAAAAAATGTACATGCTCAGTCTTTTTATCTCTACGTGATATTGAATAAACTTTTGCAACAAACTTCAAAGATCTAGCCCAGTGGTCATTCTTTTGACTTATTGAAAGAGAAGGGAATAGCTCTTGATTTCTTTTGTATGCATATAGGTAGCTGTAGGTAGGATTAGCTTAGTTCTGTTTGAGGATTTGCTGTCAGAAGTAGTGCCTTCCTCTGGCAGCTGCTTATGACCAGAAAAATGGATTTCTTTTTACTTAAGGAAGATCCTCAAGGTAAGTGTTCTAGGTGCTTTCTTGTTTGAGGCAATAGCTGGGCATGTCTTTCAAAAATTTTACTTTACTTGCTGTGCGCCTTTGATATATGAAGGGAGTGAATGGAAGTGAGGGAGAGGCTGAGATGCTCAGCACACAGCTCCCTGGAGAGAGAGCACTGCTTCTCCTTTGAAATGCAGAGCCCCTTCTGGTCAGCTGAGCTTGTGGAAATTAAATGTGTGGCTCATCTGTACCAGTCACAGGATAATGTGGGCTGTAGTGATGAAGCTGTTCACAAAGTGTCAAAAGCACATTTTGTCTGTGCAATACCCACGATACAAAGCATGGAACTACCTTGTCTTTCAGATGCTGTGTCAGCCTTTACTGCAGATTTCCACTATTTATCATAGGAAACACTCAAGCTTTGGGGTTATTTGGATCATACTTCAGTGTTTCTAGCCTCTAAGTTCTGCCAGCATGCCCAAGTGGAATGACATGTTGAAGGCCCAAGTGCAAATGGACATACCCTCGTGAAAAGCTTCTGCAAAGTGGGGGTGAAGTGTTTCAGCTGCACAGAGAACAGCTTTACCTCCCCAGCTGGACCTCTGAATCAGTCAGGTCTGGGTGCTGTGTTTTTCCAGTAGCTGTGAAGATTTGTAGGTGTAGGCAGGGATTTTGATATATTATACTTACTTTTACTGTTGTGTAGTAGCCTATTATTTATCTAGTGCCCACACACTCCTCAAAATTGCTGGTAATGTATATTATATTTTGTATTTTCTCTCTCTCATGATGTTACACTATACAATGGAAGCATAGATAAATATTTTGTAAACAATATGTACCAATTACCTTGACAAAAAAGGCAACAAGCAATTTTTCCTGAACTCTGATTTTGACATCAAATAAGGCACAGTCTGAAGTGCTTTTACTAAAGTAAAAGTTACAGTTCTACCAGGATCATTAGTGGGGTTTTTTCCCCACTTCTGCTAGAGATTGTTGCTAATACCTTTGATCTGTTAATGCTCATCAAAAAGTTCCAAGTTGGTATAACATAATGTTTAACTATCAGTGAAAAACTTAAACATTTCAGTTTACTTTAATGATTGTAATAAAAAAGAAAACACGGAGTGCTGGGGTTCTAAAAAATATTTTCAAACATGGTTTTAAAAAACAGGCTTCTCAAAAGAGAATATGCCTGGAATCTTAAGTTTATAGTTGAAGGCAAAAGTTTGCTTTGCATATAATTGATTAGCAGCCTTTTACAAATTTGCAGAAAATAAGTGATAGTATTTCTGCTTGTAAATAGCTTAAAGTCGCATCAGTGTTTTTGAAATGTGATTTTGTGCTTATTTTTACCATAGTTTGTAGTGGGCAGCCCTCCATTAGGAAGTGAAACCATATTTTCTTTTTTATTTTCAATGGTCTAGCAAATAAAATAAGCGTTCCCAATAGCATCTTATTCCTCTCTTCAGTTATTCTAGTGAGTGTGGGAGTAGTTACACCGAAGGCATGTGAGTAACTAGAAGAGTAAATCCTTCCAGATTTCTCACCCAACATATCAGAGCAAATCTGAAACTCTTTGCAGCCCTCACTGACCTGTGGCAATGCATTTGCATCTGCTACAATGAAATGTGGGGCTTAATTAAAGCCAGACTGAGCATCTTGAATTTTGATGATCAAGTACATGTTCATGTATTAACTCTCTGCCTACAGACTGTGCCCAGAAAAGTCTTCTCAGATGGGCTGGAGTGATGAATTTGATAATCACTCCCTGATGATGATGTCAAGGATCAGATTCTGAAGACATTAAGTATAACCATGGATTTCAGTCAACTGTACAGCAGCTACAGCACCAGGAAGTGCCCAGATTAGAAGACCAGATTCCTGGCTCTCCTCCTGTAAGCTTTTTCTGGCTCACTACTGTACCTGTTAGGGATTTGCACAATTAAGAGTTTTGGTGCATTTAAGCATCAACAGGTATGAAGTATTCAGGTCTGTATAAGAGAGATGAATATGGAATTGCATTTACTTATTTTGCTCGCCTGTGCTTGGAGTTTTAGAGATTAAAAAAATTACTTAATTGCTTTAAATGATGCATTGATCCTTCTATTTAATAATTTGCAATAGTTATGGACAAGATTCTTTTTTGTGGTTCCATATTTCCATTGTGGGAAATATTCAGGTGGGTTAATTGCCTCCAACTAAAACACCTACATTCTGACTACCTACACACTACATCCAAGTAGCTACCTTTTCTCTTCAAATACATAGATGTTAGAGTCTGAACTATGCCAAAGTTACTCAACAATGTATGACACGGAAATCCCCCATGATTTTTCAATTTTGCAACAACTACCTGGCATTTGTGAAACTTTGCCATCTGTTTGACACTTATACTTTGTAGATTATGGAGGTATTTTTGCTGCATCTCTAAAATCTTTGTCAAGGATATGATACTGAAATAGTCAAGGAACAACTGAGTGACCAATATTGCAACACAACATAGAAAACACCTTGAACTCAGAGATGATTAAATGAACTATTCTATTTTAAGAGTATTTTTCTTGTTTTTATCATAAAAGAAACCTTAGAAGTGCAATTCCAACTTTTTATAACAGAATTTTATTGATCATAATTTCAAGACAGAATAATTGAAAAAACCTCAGAGGCAAATTGAAGAAAGGTGGAGTGGGAGCTTGAAAGAGCTTTTTGGGATAAACCATTATGATTTCAATTTAAAAAGTTATCTGTTTCTATAGTAAACAGAATATTGTGGAGTTTTTTATAGGGGTTTGTATTTGGAAGTGGTTTGAAAGACTAGAAATTAAACCATGCCAGCATATGAACGGGAAGATGCAGGATAACACCAAAAAAGATCCAATAGCATGAAGATACTTGTGAGATATAAAATTGCTTTGCCTGTCGAAGTGTTTTTCAAGTATCTTGCCTCCATAATGGGACAAGATGACTAAGAAAAGAATAATTTTTTACCCTCTCTGAAAAGTGCCAATTCTGGCAGCCTTGGAGGTGCTCTCTCATGTCCATTTCAAGAGGGTTATCGCTGTTCTCTATAAGCAAAGTGTTTTAGAGAGATGGCACTCACAAAAATTCTATGAAGTCTGAGTCTGACTGATGCTGCATGAGTCCTTGCAGGATTGTCTGATAGCATTGAGTGTGTGAGACAGACATGAGCAGGGATGATCCCAAGGGATGATCCTGTCCCTTCACTTGGCTCCAGTACAATCCAGCTCTGCATGCAGTGGGGTGCATTAGGAAAAGCATTGCCAGCAGGTCAAGAGTAATGACCCTGTTCCTCTTCTCAGTCCCCACATCTGGAGTGTTGTGTCCAGTTCTGGACTCCTCAGGACAAGAGGGACCTGGAGTTCCTGGAATGAGTCCACAAAATGTATGGACTACAAAGATGAATGGGGGACTGGAGCATCTCTTTTCTGAGGAGACCCTGAGGGAACTTGGGCTGTTCTTGGTCTGAAGATCAAGAGATCTTCTTGATCTCTTCACATCAAGAAGAGATGACTGTGAGGGGACCTCATCAGTGTTTGTCAGTATCAGAAGGGAAAGGGTCAAGAGGGTGGAGCCAGGCTCTTCTCAGTGGTGCCAAGCATTAGGACAAGAGGCAACAGGCAAAAAGTGATGCACAGGAAGTTTCACCTGAAGATAAGCAAGAACATTTTTACTGTGCAGATGACTGAGCACTGGAGCAGATTGTCCAGAGAGGTTGTGGAGTCTCCTTCACTGGAGATATTCAAGAACTGTCTGGAGGCAATTCTGTGCCATGTCCTCTGAGATAACCTTGCTTGAGCAGGGATGTTGGACCACAGGTCCCTCTGTGGTCCTTTCCAACCTGATTCACTCAGTGAATTTGTGTATCTTCTACATTTGAAACAGTTTTATGATTACAAAGCAATGCATGGAGGAATTAAAGGATAGTTCCATTGTGATAGCAATTTCACACTTGCATGTGTGAATCGAGTTAACGGAGATCAAACCTCAACAAGGTAACGCTTGGAAACACTGTTCAGGTCTAATGCCTTAAAGCTGTTTTTATTATAGTAGCTTTGTGTGTAATTGATTCACTTCCTGTCCTATGCAGGGATCTTGCAGAATAGTTATAAAGGGATTGTGTCATGAAATGTTTGGAAAACAGTTCCTACTATAATGAGAAACTTAACATAATAAAATTGCTGGTTTGTGCATATTGGTAAGAAGACTCAATTTGGCAGTAAGAATCTTAGCTGCTAGACTCTGTAATCCTCTGATTGTCAAGGGAGCATCCCTGTTAATGGAAGAAGGAAGGCTTGGGAGGGGGAAGTCTTTCATGTGTGCAAGAGAGAAAACTTTGAAACATGGACTATGAAGATGAGACTTGTATGCCTGACTTCTAAAGAATGCCTAATAAATGACTTCTTGGTTATATTTTCACTACTCTAGCTTCACTTTATTTTGACATGCAATTCCTCCTCTTCTTTGTCTATTCTTGTTTTTCTGGACCTAATTTGTGTTGAAAAATACCTCAGGACATCTCCAGTCCAATCTCCTGATCTAAGCAGAACCAGGTAGGTCAGGCCAGGTTACTTAAGCCTATTTTGGCCAGGACTTGAAAATTCCAGGGGTGGAGTTTGAAATTCTCTCTGTACACCTTGCTTTAGCATCTGCGTGTTCTCACTGTGAAAATGCAGTTCTGAGCCTCTCTTATTTAAATTTGTGCCTGATATGTCTTTTCCTTGCAGCCATCAAGTGCCTGGATTTGTTTCCTGGATGACCTCCCTGTAGATACTGGGATACCTTCCTCACTGAAGCCATGTGGTGGTTTAACATCAGCAGGAAATTCAACTCCAAGTAAGCCTCTTCCTTTTTCCCTTCTTCTGCTATGGGAGGTACAAAAGCAGAAACTCGGGGTTGAGGTAAACATCTACTGAAAATAAAATTTAAAATAAAAAAAGAAATAAGAAATGCACAACAATAAAAAAAATAGTACCAAAACATGCAAAGAAAGAGAGATATTTTACTACCAAAAAGGTATTCACCAGTGGGAACAAAAATGAGACAGAGTGTGGTCCCTGCAGGTCATGTCCAGTGGCTTCCCCAGACAAGTTAAATATTGTGTCTGTTCCCATGGGCCACCCATGTAGCAGTAGAGAACAAAGGCAAGATGGCAAGAGGCTTCCATGGATAGTGTTTCCCACCATGCTAGCCAAAACCAGTGAAAAATCAATGACAAACAAACCCTGCAAGAGCTGCTCCTCTGACTGGAGCCCATTACCACTCTGCTGGTCCTCAGCTGCTGTTTCTAGTTCTCTGCTGTGCTGGGGGTCAGTCCTGCTGCTGCTGCTTTCCATTCCACTGCACTCCTTTGGGTCAGTTCAGCTGGGTCCGGCTGAGTTCCCTTCCACTGGGCTCCGCTGTTTTGGCCAGGCTGGTGCCACCCCAGCTGCTGCTGTCCTCACGCAGCGTCTGCACAAGAGCTGTCGGTTCAGCACTACGGTCAGCTCCCATTTTCACTGCTTTCCTTTCAGCACCACGTCCCGTAGCCACAGCCTGGGGCTGGTTGAGCGTGACCAATACCCTGATGTTATTCTGTACCATATCGCATCATTGCCAGGAACCAGGGAAAAGGATTCTTTGTTTTCAAAAAGAAAGGGTGTTCCTTTCCCATTGAGGGGAAAGCATGGAGGGCAGAGAGTCTGTCCACCATTATTTTTTATTATTCTGGTATTGGTGAGCATTTTGCATGTAAATCATCCTCTCTTTGTACACTTCTGCTATTAGCATTGTTGCTGTTACTGTTTGTTTTCTCATCTCATTGCTGTTCCCAATAAATTCTTATCTCCACCCATGATATTTGACTTTTTTTGCTTCCAACTGTAGGGCAAATGAAGAGTGAGTGCAGGAGCAGTTTCAGTGGCAACAGTAAGTTGGGAAATAGCATTCCCAAACCATGGCAACTTGTTTCTGGCCTTCAGGCTCCATATCATCCATTAACCATGGCACTCTAAGCCTTATCACTTAGACATACTTTATCAATCCACTAGTTCACCTACACAGACTACAAGATCCTAATTTGAATAAAAGATACTGTGCAACAATATTGCATGTATTTAGTCTTGCCAAAGTCAGAGTAAATAAATCCATTGTTCTTTTCTCCTCCATAATTGCAGTGATTTTAATATAGAAGACAAGCAGGCCGGTCAGGTGCTATTTGCACTTAGTAAGTCCATGCTGCTTGTTTTAAGCCACCTACTCATTCACAGGTATGAGAATGTATGCCTGTAGTGATGAAAGTGAACCTCAAACTTGGGTTGGCCTTCCAGCAGTCAGTGAAACTGGATGGCATTTTTGTTCCTATGAGGGGCAAGATACTGACTGTTTCAAGTAAGAGGGAGTTTTAGCAGCTTTTTCAGTGGAAACAGCTCCTAGCTGTAAACTAGAAAGAGGTTTGTTTGTTAGTAAAAGGTCTTTCTGAGTTAATCATAGTTTAAGACTGAGGACAGGATTTTTTTTGTTTCATTGGTTTTTTAGACAGAACCCATAGGCCAAACAATAATAAAGAAGGATATCTTGCCCTGGGAGCTGCTTTCACCCAGATACTCTTTGAACTGAAGTTCATATGATGTGGAATGCATTAGAACTAACCATAAAGAACACTGCCCTTAGTGCACAATAGTTAGGAGGATAGTTATGTCTTGAAACTCAGACTAGGGGATTTTAACTCTGTTGGTAGGAGACAGCTTGAGGGTCACACCTGGCCTAACCTTTAAAATCATTTCAGCAGGAGTACTGAAAAAATTGTATACATCTACCTTTTCTGTCCTTTTTGTTTTACTGAAATTTCCAGTACTCAAATAATGAATTTGAGTCTGCATAGCCTGATGCAAGAGCAAAAAGCAGTGTGGCACATCAGCAAGGTCAATACCTGCTTTGTCTTGGTCATGTATTTTCTTTTTTCCCATTGTTTAAATTTGATTCTCATATGCTATTTCAAATTAGCTTTAAACTGAGTGTGCTAACACATTCCTAAAAAGACATGGTCTCTTTGCTATATAACCAAGAAGTTTTGTGTAAAATGCAAAGAAAAGGGTAAATGCACCCTACACTTATGTATTTCACACCCAGTACAGCTTTAAATCACTTGACCAAAAGGATGCTCATTGCCAGGAGTAGAGCCTGTGCTCCCCATGACTATGCACATCAGAAGTATTTGATATGGTTTTCTACCTGCCTCTTTATTGTGTACTAATCTGGTGATATTAGAAAACTTGACATCTTTCCTCACTCTGGCACAGATTCCTCTAATCTAATTTGGCACACTCAGCTGCAAAGCTTGAGTTAGAGGTGTGGTCACCTTAGAGTGTCTTGCAATTATCATGAAGAGATAAGCACATCCCAGGAATGATTCAGCCCCTCTCAGTTTATCTGTCTGTTGCTAATATGTGGAGTTTGCTAAATATGTGCAGTTAGGCTCCTATATTGGTGTCTCACTAAAGTAAATGTGTCTGCCCATGTTTTTATCCAATCTTGGGCAAACGTTGTTGCAAACAGAGGGTTCCAAATTATTTCACCCACTTTCAGACCATTGAAAGATTTAGGATTTTTTCCCACTTCTTTTAGTAAAGAGTGTAAAAAATTGGAGGGTAATGCTTCAAGAGGGGGCAACACAAGAAGAAAGTTGTCTTACAGCCTGCCCCAGGCAAGGGAAAAAGACAGGTCTTAAATGCAGGAAAGTTTTACTTGAGAAAGCTTTAAGTGGAGTGCAAACCTCTCTTGAACAGTCAAAGTTATCTACAGCATGTGCACTCATCTTTTCATGTTCTGTGTATTGTAGAAGGGCAATGCTGATATGGACTGCAGCCTCTGGGTGCTACTTGTTTCCAGAGCAATTACAGCCCAAACAAGTCTATTCAAATGTAGGAATAAAGGAAACAGGAGATGTAAAAGAATATCCAGTATTCAGCACATTATCACCCAACATTCAGCTCTCATACCTTTGAGAAGTGCTTTGTGTCAGGATATTGATGCTACATGCATTAAAGTCTAGCAGTTTTAGGCTGTTTATGATAAAACCCACTTGGAATCTGCAGAAAGAACACAAAGAGATTTCATAAGGTCAGCTCTGTGCCTTCATTCTCAGATACTGCATCTCTTTACTCAATTACTAATAGTGAATTTTTCCCAGCATATTGCAAGCTATTTTTTCTCTATTTTGATTCCATTGCTTTTTTCTCTCCAGTCCTCTTAATACCTTGATAAGCCGAGCTTCTGAATTCAAAAGAAATTCAAAAAGAAAGAAAGAGAATATTATATGTAATATACAGTATGCTTTTGTGGAACTGTAAATGACATGCAGCAAATAGTCCTGTTCCTCCTCTTGCTGGTTTGAGTCACCGTTATGATATAAGTTGTGGTATTTTTGTACAGAGTAACTTTTGTTGTCATGTAAAGATAAAATATAGCTTTTACAGAACAAGGTCTTGCACTGCCCTACATTTTCACAGAATACACAAGTACACAAATGAATCTAACATTATACATGCTGTTTCTCTATTTACTGCTGCACATCTTTGAATTACATGGACCAAAAAAAAAAAAAAAACAAATCTACAAGTCCCTGCAGAAACCCTTAATCCTCCTTGATAAGCCCCAAGAATTATCAGGATTTGCAAGAATGCAAGTATACTTGATGATAGTCCTTTCATCAGTAATATCTTCTTAACAGAATTTCTGTGTTATCCTTCCTGGAAGAACACAAGAGATGCTGCAAACAGATGTCCCCTTGTCAACATAGGATAGCTTTTCACAAAAATAGTTGTAATGGCAACATACAAGTAGCTACCCCTGGGGATTAATAGTTTTTTTATATCTGAACTCCAAGATAAGCCTAAAAAATTCTAAATTTTAGCGAATTCTATAGCACTACTTGAAAGCATAATGTTTCTCATAAAGTGCACCAGTGGTGTCAGGCTACATACCCACAACATGACAAAGAAAGTCTTGGTTTGAACTGAATGAGTTCAGCTTAGCTTTAGTGGTGGTAATTTTTTTCACTCAGCTAATCATCCTCCCTCTGGGCTAATTTTTGAACATTGCTCTTTATTTTCTCTTTACAGCTATACTTAGGAAAGGAAGAAACACTGAGACATAGTTGTATTTTCCTCATTTATTCCTTTAAATGAAGTTAAAGAAACTCTAATGTTAAGGAGCAAAAAATCTCAGGAAATGTTTTCATTAAAACTCTGCTGGCAGCAGCTATGCCTCTGGCATTGAGGGTTGCCTGTGTGTTCTGCAGTTCTCAGTTGCTCTAATAAATGGTATAATTTCTTCCTCTTGAAGTGATTCCATATGAGAAAGGAACGTTTTTTTTTGTTGCTATATTCTTATTTTAAACAAATGATTATTTTTAAATATAATAATTTAGAGCCTTATCCCAGTATTGCCACTAGTGTATTTAGAAACTATGAGACTACTAAGGCAAGGAATGAGATGTTACAGAGATAAGACTTTAATTATAAATTAATTCTGTACTTGCCTTCTATATTTTTCTGCCAACAGAAATGCTTCTACATCTTTGCTACCTCTGAAGTGGAGGGAAGCACACATGATGGAAATTGCCAATTCCTTTTTGCCCAAGCATCTGGTTCTGAACAGGGCACTTGAGAGCTCATCATGGAAGAGAGGGAAAAAACCATGTGACATCAGGCTGGACCACAAAGCTATAAGATAGAATATAGATGAATATCCTATTTCTCCTGCTAGCTGTTCTGATAAATGTATAAATTAGTAAACCTTCAGTTATCTTTCTTGTCAGTTTAGGTGCCTTTTTTTTAAATGTTCACAAGAAACCTTACAGGTAACAAGAGAATTCTCCTTTATTTCTCTTATACCTCTTTCCTTCAGTCCAATGAAAAGTCCATCTACAAATAATGAGAGAGTTTTATCTTCTTTTAAACCATTTCTTCAGTACTTTGTCATATGGCATGCAATTCTATCCTACAACTGGCAAGTTTTACTGCATTGGGTTTTTTTTGTTATCATCTATGAGTAATTCTTAGGCATAGGAACATTTTCTACTTCACATTTTCTGTTTGTTAGTGTAGAATACTACATAAGGTGGTTAATAACAGGTTTTTGTAAGTTTAATTCTTTGCATATGCAAAAACCAGTGGCAATTAATTCTGGACATTTAAACAATACAGAGCTGTTGGCACATTCAGAGTACACAATAATTGGCTGGATTTAATCAGATCCATGAAATACTATTGTGATGGATGACATTACAAGGGAAACTGTCTCTGTGACTGCAGAGTTTCTGTAGGCAGCTGGCTGCTTGTTATGCCTTATATTTTGTAGTCAGCAACAACTGAAATTCTGTAGTGTGTGCTGGCTTTCTGTTTTTTCATCTTGAAAGTGCTTTGAGCAGCAACATCACCATTGGACAGAAGGGGAAATAGAAAGCTTTTATCCTGTACACAGAGACAAACATCATATTGTCTTGTCTTGGTTGCCAAACAAACAGAGAAGATATGAAGACTCAGGAAGACAGAACTGAGAGTGGCAGGTGAGACCCAAGGAAAGCCTGTGAAGGCACAGCAGTTTGAGACCCAGTTTTGAGTGGTCTATGTTGCTGTCTTTGGGAAAGTTTAAAGAAAACTAAAGACAGACTACAAAGACTTTCCAGGAACCTTAAAACGGTGGGGTCTGAGAATGCTGTTTCTCTTTGCTCCTCATTCCTGATGCATTTCATGATCTGCAGATGTCACCACTCCTCTCTTTCTCTAGGTGGAAGCTTTGTCATGGGGCATGGAGAGCTTAGTGTGGAGCAGTACTGTAGGTTGGGGGCTTTTCTTTGTGGGAGACAGGTGTATGTAGGAAGCTTTTATGTAAGTTTCATATGCACATGTATACACACACATATTTACAAATCACATATGTAATGAGCATGAGAAAGAGGGAAGTATAATAGGTCCTGAAAATGTGTCAGGGGAAGTTTAGATTGGATGTTAGAAAAAGGTTCTTCACACAGAGTGTGGTTGGGAACAGGCTCTCCAGGGAAGTGGTCACAGCACCAGCCTGTCAAAGCTCAAGAAATGTTTGGACAATGCTCTTGGACACACGGTGTGACTTTGAGGATGGTGCTGTGCAGGGCCAGGATTTAGACTTGATGATCCTTGTGGTTCCAAGTCAGCTTATTCTGTGATTCTGTAATATATTAAAAAGCATGCAAATATGCAAAATATATGTGTATGCAAAAATCTTTGCCGTCTGTATTGTGGGATTTAATAAGAGGGTCCACAATGGCTTAAATTAGAAGGCTGATAAATATGGCATGGTCTAAGTTGATAAATAAAGTATAGCCTAAGTCCATCTAATTCTAGCATCATCAGCAATGTTTCTGAATAATAACAAACAGCAAACCTAAAATTTATTTCAAATGTCAAGTCTGTGGAGTTTTTCAGAGTTAGACCTGAAAATTATTTGTATAACTCTGCCCACATCTGTGGCCCAACATGTATGTATGCATATCACTAAAACTCCTCAGTATTTCAGTGATGCCTTGAAAGGCCTGGTATAATATGCTGAGGACAAAAACACTTCTTGTTTGTCAGATATGCATAGCTGTATAAAAACTTTGCTGGTATATCTGAAGAGTATTTGACAAGCTGACTGCTGTAATTTACAGCTAAGATGGAAGAGAACAGACTGTGTCCCCAGGGGAGCAAAGCACTCCTAATATTTTAACTTTCTTACATGCCTTTCAAAGCAAATTTTCACACAGAGCTTTTTTTGTGTACACAAAATCATAGCTAGTTGTAAATACAGGTGACAATGCTTTATTCTTGCAAATGCAGTTATAAGTATTTCAAGAATGCCAACAGTTGGTCCTGGAACTGTTTATATTTCCTGATACACAGATTCATACCCTCTTATATTCTTCAAGTAAAATAGTTCATACTGCACACATTTTTATAAACTCAGGTTGAAAGCAAAACATTTTGCACAGTAATTTGCTTGTAAAGATTATTTGGCTGTGTAGCACTTTGCCTTCTCCTGTTTTAAGGTGTGTCATACTGAAGTGTACAGTTGTTCTTCAGTGGATATTCCTGGCACTGAAACAGCAACCTAAAATTCTAGAGGGTCCCAAGAAAGTAGAGTAGCAGTCATGTCAGGGTTCAAAAAGGACAGGGAGATTATGAAGAAAGGTCTGTGTAGATTTGTTCAAATAGATATTGTATTCTGCATGGTTCCTGGAAGGAAAGTACGTTTTTCTGGTTTTAAATCCTAAGGCTTCCTTAGGTTTCAGTCTATACTCTGAGTTCTTTCATGAGACATTTTTTTTCTAATGATGTTGAAACATTTGCTCCTTCAGCATTTTCTGAATTAGGTCCATTTGTTTATTTTTCAAAGAATTAAGGCATTGTTTCTTCATGTTCTCTACTTTAGTTAAATTCACAGAGTCCCTTAGTTTCTGTCTCCCATCTGCTCTATTTTTTCCTTTGATTGCAAATTTTATTAAGCAAAGATCCTGCTAGTGTAAATTAATGAAATCTTACTGACTTTAATGGGAAAATGATAGTTTATAAAAGCTGATGATATGCATTATGTGTTAAATGAATATGTAAACAAAAATTGGAATGTTGTTATTGGCTATGCCATATTCCAAGGATGCTCTTAAAGTTATTTATTTTTTCCCGTGGATGTTGTTGCATTGGGGCTTTTTTGTGTGTCTGTTGTTTCAGCCAGTGTAATCTATGAATCTTTCTCTTTTATTTGCTTTATTTTCTGAATATGCAAATTCTTTCAGCCACGCTATTTTTCTCTGTAGCAAATTGTATCTCTAGATGCCTGCTTCCCATCATAAAATAGGGAGGATTAATCAACCTCTGGAAAGGTGTAGCATGTCTCTGTCATCTCTAAAGGAAGCATAAATGATTAATTTAAACTGGAAAGGGAAAACTGACTTAACTGAATTCTGTCTGTAGTGACTATCTACCTTGACTGACTTTGTCAAATGGTTCTTTTTTGAGCACATATTGAGATTTCTGAACTCTGAAAAAGGAACTCTGTGGTTTCAAATTTCAACAATATGGGAAAGAAAAAAAGAAAAATAGAGTATGCATTCTGAAATTGTACTTACCATCAATTTATAAAAAGTACCATTTAGTGTCTACCACTAGTTCCAGTTCTTTTGGCTAATGTCTCTTTCTTGATGCTCCAGAACATTTTGCACTATCAGAGGTGTAGTGAACAACCTGCCTACAGTTTCTATTTAGTTGAATCCTTTCCTTTTGGAATAGGATATTATAGGGAATGATTTCTGTTGTGGCTTGATACCTAAATCTTCAGACTTGGCAGCTCTATATTTTCTGTTTCTGTTTGATAGTCTGTTGCTGGGCTATATCTGGGTTTGCTATTAATCACTAACCTAAGAAGCATGATTATTTGTAATAACAGGCAGGGAAGTCTCAAAGTTATCAAATCTGGAAAGGTCAGTAGCAGAGAATAGTTCTCATATATGAGACATTTTCAAACAGGAAATGGAAGGCAACAAGTGGCAGTCCTGTAAATAGGAACATAATCAAAAGTGCAGATGGAAAAAAAAAAAAAGGAAAGTAGGTCAGGGATGATTCTACTGATGCAGCCAGAGAATAACTGATGCATGTACTAAAGGCTCTGTCATTTCCATGAGGAGCTTTATCCTACAAAGGCAGCAAAAAATAGAGTTGAAAGTGGAAGAAGAATTGAGTGGTTCAGACCTTGTTTGTATTTCAGAGAGATAAACAAGGGCAGTATGTGCTGCAGTCAAGATTCTGAAACTGCAACAGGAAGAAACCTTCAGAGTAGAGCTTGTTGGATACCATTTGTTCCCCATCTTGTTAATCAGTCACTTTCATATATATGATGACAAAAGTGCAGTTGTGTTGGTGTTTGCCGACAAATAGCAGGTCTGGTCATCTGTAAAATGATTCTTATTAGCATGATGTCATTCATATATTGTGGTAGTGCTGCTGCAGATTTTGAAAATCTTTTCCTCAAAGCTGCTGATGACTTCTGTTTTTAGCTAGGACAGACAGGGATGACTCATGGGTGTTAATTTGGGTTTAAGTCTGTATTTTTAAACCTCATTCTCCAGTTTGCAAGCACTCAGAATCTGTGCCAGAATCCAGACCTGCTGCTATTTAGGGATTATTTGTATTCACACCTTATTGTTTCAAAGGACAGTATCAGTCAGGGCATTGTGTTAGGTGGACATACACCAGTTTGACAGAAAATATCCTAATCTGCACATTCACCACTTGAACTGTTTCAGTGGTTCTAGTTTAAGTTTCTCTCCATGTGCATTCAGATGTCATTACTTGTTTGTCTTGTCTCTAATAGGTGTTTGCATAACATACTTACACTTTTTCCTTGGGTAGTGGAAACAAAGACAATTCCCTCTCTTTATGCTTGCAGTTCTTAGAGCTATTTCAGTAATGCAGAATGGCAGTACATTTTTCTGTGACAGATCTTGGGCTCCCAGAGTTCCCTTTGCATGGGGAAATATGTTGGAAGTGTGGTGTTTGCCCAAGTGAACTACAGGTGGTCAAAGATATAAAAAAACTGATGAAAATATCACTGCAGAGCTCCAAAGGCCTTTGAGTCTAAAAATATCTGGCTGATGTCTGTATATATGCACTCTTTTTGGATAATTTATGTTCAGCCAGAAACATTTATTAATTCTGAATACATTTTTCAGGATGAATAATGCCCATTGCCACTCTTCTGTTACAGCAGTCATCTAAACTTAATAGAGCTTTTCTCCTAATTAAGCTCTTATTTATAGGCAGCAGTGAGCTTGTGTTCTCATTACCTAAGAGATAATTTTCATTCTGAAATTCATATGTTCTGTCTTTTCTTCTTTGATTCCCCTTCCAGTTTCCAATCAATATCCTGTATTTCTTCCTGAACTCATTATTTTAACATTTTGCTAATTGTCAGTCCAGATCATTTGATAAGTAGGGTTAAAATGGTTCAAAATCAATCACCACTATATCTCTGATTAGCACTTTAAAGTTCAGTCAATTGATTCTAACCTGTGTCTCTTCAATTACATTGACTGTCACTTCAGGGTGCCAGTGAAGTTAGTATCTATTGTAGACAGGGATATGTTAGCTTTGAAAGTCATTTTATATAGGCATTTTTTCTGTCCAGACTAAATTTTTTTCTCTCTATGTCATAAAGTTGAATTATTGTAAGAATTCTATTTTTTTCTTGGATAAAATATGAAGCCTATCTTCTCAGTAAGCATAGAATTATTGGGCCTAGCTCACTTGGGGAGAAGAAAATATGTTTCCTTTTAAATAATTTTAATTATTAGAGTCTCTAAAAGCTGCTGGAGCCCCTGCTTGTGCCTTCACCATTTCTGCTCACTGTAAGCTTTCTCCTTTTGTCACAAGCCAATTCTGTGTTTTCTACAAAGGATTTCTCTTGAATGTCCAGTGAAGAACAGCTGCTCTTTTCTCTGCTATGAATAGTGTTTTTCAATGAATAGCAACAGCTGCTGAGAGAATTTTTCTGTTTAAAGTTAAGATTGAGAACAGTCTTGAAAGTCTTTACTTCCCCTTCTGTCTTCCAGTGAGCAGCAGACCTCGCAGTGGATGTATGCATGTATGTGCATGCTTGTGCACATAAATCAAAAATGTTTGTATACTGCTAGAGAGAACAAAAAAACTTTCAGGTTTTTAACTCAACATGGCACAATGCTGAAATATAACCATAAGTTAATAATCAGACTTATTTTTCTGAACAAGGGACAAGTTTGGTCGTCTCTGGCCAATTCATGTACTTCCATTTTAAACATAACGTGGAAGGTGGAAAATATTCATTAGATTCTTTTTCTCATCATTCATAAATGTTAAGTCCTGAAATCTTGATTTAATATTCATAGGTGTCTGATTTCAAATTGCAGTACAAGTAAGTGCTAGAATAAACTATAGAAACAATTTTAATCATCAATACAAAGTAATTAATTGATTGATTACTCTTGTTAAGACTAATTCCTAAAGCAACAAAGCAGCACTGTTTTAATATAGATTTCAAACATGTGTAAAGCAAAATAATGTGTAAAGTTAAAATATATAAGACCCCAAACATAATGAACCACTGGAAAAAATAAGCAGGAAAAATGAAAATAACTTGTGTGGTTTTCAAAAAATTGCTTATGTACAGTGCACGAAAATTATATAGGGCTAACTTCTCATTAGTGTTTTATTTTTTCTGTAACTAATGGTGTTCCTCTGAAAATTATTGTCATGGTATTGATCTGAGAATTGTAAAGTTTTCACTGTCTCCTCTAATAGTTGAAACTGAAGTACTAAAGAAATCCTTTACCAAAAAAAAGCAGAGTTTTATGTTGCAAAGAAGTCAAGCTCTCCATTTCTTCCCTTTCCCTTTACACCAGTTTAGGAGAGGAAATCATTTCCTGATGAACACAAAGGGGAGGTGAAAGGGATCATGGAAGCAATGGAGATACATTATGAATAGTAGAAAATTTGTGAAAGCAAAGAGCTCCTAAACACATGGAGTTAGGTATGAACCTTCTGTCTCAGGCACTCCTTCCCAGCCTCATTACGTTTTCCCTATTTTCAGATGCAGAAAACTTAGGTAAAATGAATTATTGTTGTTCCCACACTATACATTCAACTCCATGGTACATCTGTCTGAAATAATGTTAGTAACAAAAAAACCAAAACAAAACAGAACAAAACAAAACAAGACAAAAAAATGCGACAAACAAAACAAACAAAAAAAAGAGATAGAGAAACCATAGCACAAAAGTGTTCTTTCTTTCCTTTCCAGGGCTTGACATCCTCTGAGCTCCTGCTCCCTGCAAGCTCACCTAATCCCCAGGAAGGCATTTGGAGTCTTAAGGCTGAGTGCCTGGCTTTACCTATGAAAGCTGACATGTTTATCATCAGAGAATGGAGCACAGTGCAAATTCTGAGCTGGAAACACGGATCAAACAATAATCCCCTGCATGGTCCTTTCAAATATTGTTTGGTCTTGGTGCCAGAGGGCAGCTTGGAAGCTAGATTTGTTGCCAATACAACTGTACAGCCCCATCTCTTTTGTTTCAAAATTCAGTTTGTGCTTTGTTCAACACAAGATGAAGACACCTTTTAAGCTTGAAGGCTTTGTTTTTTATTGCATCATCAAGGCAGACTTCTTAAACCAGCAGTTCAAAACAATGATATAAAAGAAGGGAATTTTTTTGTCATTTTTTAAAATAGAAATTATGTCCCCATTGTGCATCTTCTTCTTGAAAATGACAGCTTTTACCTTTTGAATACAAAAGGTACAAACCCAAAACAAAATCAAACATTTCCTATCTGTCTCAAATTAATTCGAAGCAAGCAAAAATGCACAGTATCAATCAGTGTGTCATTAGCGTTATCTTTTGAAACACAAAGGGGACAACTAATGAAATTCCAGTACAAACCCTGATGAGTTTCTGATGAGTTTTGGGGATGGGCAGTGTCTGAAGACTTGCTGTGAACAGGTTGAAAGCTTGTGGGTAAGAATCAGGGGCTGATGCAACCAAGGGAACCTCATGACTGGTGTTCACTGCAGGCTGCCTGATAAAGGGAACCTACTGATGAAACCATTGAGCTGCAGCCACAAGAGGCATCACACTTGCTGGTTCTTGTCCTGCTGGGGGACTTCAACCATCCTGATATCCACTGGAAAAGGGTCATGGTGAGCTGTAGGCCATCTGGGATACTCCTGATATGTGTGGTGGGTAAGTTCCTGAGCATCAGTAAGTTCCCTAGGGATAACAGCAGCCCTGCTGAGAAGGACTTGGTGCTGCTGGTGGGTGGGAGGCTGGGCATGAGCCAGCAAAGTGCATTTACAGCCCAGAAGGCCAGTCTTGTCTTTGGCTGCATCAAAAGCAGTGTGGCCCAGCCTGATTTCCTAACATAACACAAAGCAACAGGTCAAAACCAGACTGGTAGGCTGCCATTATTCAAAGCTTTGGTAGAATTGCCCTCCTGCAGCTCCTGTCTTCTGTAACAGTCCTTCTTATAAAGGAGGGAAAGCATAATAAACAAAAATGTTAGGAATGTAAAAATTTGAAAACCAGGCATTAAAAAAAACCCAGCAAACCCACCCCAAAATCAGAGAAAATATTCTGTGTTTAAAAAGATTGAAAATCCCAGGACCATGCAGTTAGAGAGGAAACATGGATGTCTCCCTTGGTGGTCAGATCAGGAATAAGAGTGATGCCTAAAACATAAATCAGATGTTCTGATTAATCAGCTCTCAGGATGTTTTATGCTATTACCACTTCTGAAATAGTTTCAGGCTTGCATGTCTCTTGGGATCATGGAACAGGGGATGTTATGTGACAAATATATTTTCCAATTTGTAGATATCAACAATTTTTGTATATTTTTATCCCTGTCTGAAGATACCACCTGCTTCAATTTCACAGCAATAAACACTGCAGCTAAACCAGCTTTGAACTCAGACATAGCACAGGTCTGACTGTTCAAAACAACCTTCTAAATAATCTCAGGTTTATGCTCCTGAACTGAAAATTTATTATTCAATTGAGTCTTTACTTGTAGACTGATGCCTTAGATACAGATGTTCCAGTGCATTAAGAAACAAAAAGGAAGGCACAATTTGCATTTTTACAGGAACTTCTCTTTATTTTAATGAAGCAGTTAAAGGGCATCAGCAAACTGCAATCATTTTACATTCATCAGCTCACTGCAGGTTTCTCTAGTTTTTATTTTGCTATTTTTATTTTACTGTGAAGCTGATGGCCTTGAATATTCACACCATTGTTTTCTGGAGTTTCTCTAAACTCAATTTTGAGTTTTGAAATTGTGAAAGCAAAAGAGAATAAAACCTCAACATCAAAAGGCAGGGTGGAATCATTTATACATAAAGAAACAGTTTGAACAGCACCTTAGTCTTTCATAAAATAAAAGTTGCAAGCCTGAAAGTCAGTAATGTACAGCCCCTGTGCTTTCTTATTGGCAATTATGATCTTCATTAACGTAGACTTTATGGGACATGAGATGACTTGTTGCTCTAGAGAGCTTATTCTGAACAGAAGCAAATGTTACTGTTGATTTTTCAGAATTTTGAAGGACAGTTTGGACTTTGGAGATCCTCAGTTTAACACTGATGGATTAAAAAACTTTTAAATCTAAAAGAATGTTAGTGAAACAGTAGGATTTTATCAGAGCATTTTCACATATTGTGTTTCTGCATAAGTCAGTTGCATAGGAAAGAACATGTACTTCAATAACTATGAGCAGCTTCCCTAGGGCACATAAAGAAATTCCACTTTTATCACTTAAAAACTGACAGCTAAATATGGCTCCTGTTTTCAGCTTGCTCCTTTCTATTTCAATTGGGTGGTTTGACATCTCCATGAAGCTAGATCTGACTTCAGTGCTTTGAAAATTTTCAGTAACTATTATTCTTTTTTTTCCCCACCATTGTTCTGTTTTCAGTGAGAGCATGCCACTCCATGCACAACTGAGTGGACTCATTTCACTAGGATTTTATTTTGTATCCTCTGGTGGAATAGAACTGTGGATTTGTGGATTTACATGGAATTTTCTGGGGGTTTTATTGCATTCTCTGTTCTCCATGTGCAGGTCTGATTGAAGCTCTTGAAAAGAGAATTGGAAAAGTTTCTTTTACAATTCTCTGATTTCTCATGTGAGGGAGTGAGCACTTTGTAATGGCTGCCTGTTTCTTTTCACCAGCTTTAGGAGCTGCTGACTGATTTAAGGCAGACAACCTCTGAGGGCTGTCATAGAGCACACACAGAGGTTATGGGGAAGTTCTGGGTTTTCAATGCTTACTGCAATGAAAGCAGCAGAAATGCTTCTCAAGATAATGTCCTGCTTGGCTCCTAATCCCTCCAGTGCCCAGGTTGTCTTGAAGTGCCTTATTGCAGCAGTAATGTCAGGTGCTGCTGGTCCAGAAACTAACACTGAGCATTGAATTTTCAGCATTCCATGTGTGAATGGTTCTCCCACATGTGACTTAAGTGGAAATATTAAAGTGATCACCTGTGCTTTGTGATTTGTATAACAGAGGTTATGTAAAACACTTCATCTAAAGATGTGTAAGGTAATGCAAGGTTCTCTATGCAAAGTCAAAAAAAGTTAAAAAATATCCTTAGAACTTAAAAGGGAACTGCTGGAGGAAGTTCAGAGAAGGGCCAAGAGCACTGGAGCACCTCCACTATGAAAACAGGTTGATAAAGAGGGGCCTGTTCTACCTGGAGAAGAGAAAGTTGTGTGGAGACCTTCCAGTATTCAAAGGGAGTGTACAGGGAAGCTGGGGAGAGACACTTCATCAGGAGCAGGAGTGACAGAACAAGGAGTAATGGGTGCAAATTAAGAGGGGGGAAATTTAGGTTGGATAAGGAAGAAATTCTTTACTGTGAGGATGGGGAGACACAAGTTACCCAGGGAGGTTGTAAATGCCCCAGTCCTGGCCGAGCTCAAAACCAGATTAGATACAGCCTTGGGCAAACTGTGTCCCTGTCCTTGGCAGGGAATTTGGGACTAAATTATCTTTAAGGTCCCTTCCAACCTATTAGCGTTCTGTGAAATTATCCAGGCCAGGGCTTTAGTTTCATGTGCAAGAAACAATTCAGCTAATAGCTGAAAAATGTTTTTCTAGACAATCTAAGTGCTTCTTATCCATACAAGATACATAATAATTTTAGTTAGTTATCTTTTAAAACAATCTTTATAAGATTTTCACAGGAGACTGTCAAAAGGATGTTCTTTTCCACGTAAGACAACACTAATGGAAATCACTACATTTCCCAGTAGGTGATGTCTGCAAGTACTCAGGCTAGTTGCTGCACTTCACTAGTTGCTGGTTCAAAAATATGTCACAAAAGTGAACTGAAAAGCTCAAATAAAAATATTATTAATTCTAGATTTATGTTCTTGAAGACACTGTTGATCAATCTTACAGGTCATGTGTTCCAGGATTTTTAAAAAAATAATTTAATGAAAACTCTTTTTCTTGTGTCATCTATAGAAATGATACTGCATTTTTATCTCACTAAAAATATGTCAGAATATACTATTTTGTGGTAGCACAAATTGCAAAGGTTTGGGGTTTTTTACTGAGATCTGACAGTGATGTTTGACAATAATCTCCTTGAATAAGAAAGTGCCAGTAATACTTTTCAGTAAAGAAAAGGGATTGCAGAGGGATGAGTGGGTGTAAAGGATGACATATATTTCTGTGCTAATCCTGTTGTAAGTAGTAGGAGAGGGCACACAGCTTTGAAATAAAATACTTTGAAATCAGATTTGAGAGTGCTGAATAAAAGAAGTCTGGACACCTACATATTTGAAGATAGGAATATTTAATATCAGGTACAAAATGGGGAATGATGGAGGTTGTTACTACTCTCTCTTAAATCTTTGTCTATAAGTATCTGAAAGGGAAGGGACCTAAAATATCATCTAGTTTCACCCTCCTGCTCTTGGCAGGGAAAACTTCCACTAAACCAGGTTGCCCAAAGCCCCATCCAGCCTGGCCTTGAGCACTTCCAGGGATTGATATGATATATTAAAATCCATGTGAAATGTATAGCAGTAGTGTTTTCAGGGCAGTGGTGATATTCAGCTGCATGTTTACCTTGCACAGAGGATCAGTCACAGAGTGAATATCTCAGGTTTATTTACAAAGCTTTTGAACAGTGTGAGGTTGAGATGGCTGAGTCTGATTCCTACCCTTATGAATTGTTGGAGTCTGCTAGAAGAGGTGACTCTAAATTCAGATAATTAAATGTATCTATTGCTTCAGCCTCCTCTATGTGTTCCTAAAGTAAGGTGGAATGGAGTGGTAACACTGATGTTGGAGATAAAGGAAAATATGTCCTCATCCAATCAGTTAAAAAATGCACAAAGGTTTAGGTAGTGGCCTGACTGGACTGATGATATCTCCAGGAACTCATTCACTTAACTCATGTCTAACAATGAGTTTCTTGTTCACTAAACTTTCTTATCCACTAGATAGTAAAGAGGGATATTCAGAAGGGGTAGCATAATAGTTTGAACTTTAGTGAACTTGTAAAAGAAGGTAATGTAACTGCATCCTACTATCCTGCTGTGTGGGTCTGATAGTATTTCCGTATTTCTCCATTTTTTGTAAAAAAGAAAAAAGACAATAAGCAGATCTTCCTCCTCCACAGATAAAGTTAACCTTTCTCTATACACCTGCAGAATTTTATCTAAATATGCAAACACATCATTTATAATAAAAAGAATATTTAATAAAAGGTCTTGCATGCATATGCATGATTTAGTACTGTCTGATAAATGTGAAGAACTGGATGGATGCATTAATGATGATCAAAGTCCCAGTTTTACTTGTGACCAAAATTTATGGCTGATTTTGCTACTAGACATACACTTATGCCTCAAAGCCATGCATAGTCTTCCTGTCTTTTCTTTGATTTCACTTTATCATGATTTGTTATGGTTTTCAGTCAGTGCTTTCTTTTGTAAAAAGGTTCTCACGTAGCATGTATAAATCTAGGTAAAATTTTAACCTAACAGATATTCACAATCCAAAAGAAGGCATCAGTTCTATTCATGGGTATTGTTATCAGGACAAATAGTGCTTTTTGGTGTAATTTTTTGCCATACTGCTATGCCTTCCTACAGCAGCATAGATCAAAGAGGGCTGTGTTGGAGACACTGCAGAGCATTTTGGAATCAGGGCTGCAGGTGTAATCAGAGCAAACAGTAGGTTGTGACAGTCCTGCAGTTCCTCTAATGGATGACAGCACATAGCTACAGCACAAAAACCTTTGTGATTCCCAACCAAATAAACATATTACCATCTATCTCTAGGGTACAGCTTCTTCACTGCAATGAAGTTTCTAAGAGATTGCTGACAGGAACAAACTGTTAAACAACCAAGATATATCAAAGACCTTTTTCTGCTTGTTTTCTTTGTTCCCTTTCTAGTAGAACAAATCTGACATCTGGCAATAGCAAGTCAGCAGTATTTCTACATTTGTTGCTCCCTTTTTTTCTGTATTATTCATATATTGATGCTCAGGAAAGTCAGTACTGCAATCTTCCACTTAAAAGAGAGTGGGGGTTGTTGCAATTATTCTTGAGTCTTTTCCTAGGTTTCTGTGGATAGAAATATCCAGTGAAGATTGTTTCTGTGGCTGAACTGTGGGAGAATTTTGTTGTTTTCAAAGATCTGTTTATAGAAGTTGGAGAGGCATCTGGTTATTAGCTTCTCTGCCCTTTTAAGAAGCTATGAGTATACCCTGTAATTCTTTTGCATGATAGCACAGAAACATACAGAATAGTAGCAGAGAAAAATTTTAGGGTAAGTTAGTGTGGATATTATATTTTGTCAGTACATCTGACTATGGGACAAGTTAACCACAAAAGCTAACATCCTGGAGCAGGTGAGATGGAATATTGCAACTTAGAATAGAGCTTGCATATGTGCCACTAGTTTATGTTGAAATAACAGAGAATATAATCCTCTCAAAAAATATATATTTACTGTTAGAGTGGTCAGGCATTGGATTAGGTTTCCCAGGTAGGTGTGGGAACGATTGGAATAGGTTTCCCAGGTGGGTATAACACTATTCCCAGTGTTTAAGAGGCATTTGGATCTGGTGCTGGATGATGTGGTTTAGGGGTTACAGTGCTGGTGCTGGGTTGGCAGCTGGACTTGATGATCTTCTCTTCCAACCTTGACTATTCTATGATTATATTCTGTGATTCTGGGAGCCCACATGTTCTACTCTGATGCATGAGTCCAGTATTTGCCATCATTAACACTCTTAGTGAGTTCTGTTGCAAGCATAATGGAATATTATCCATGCCTATGACTCACAGTGGGGCTGGAACACTGATTTCCTGCTGAATATACAACACACCTATCAGCCTTAACTGAAATTGTCAATCAAGAGAAATGCTAAATGTTTCCTCCTCTTTACACAGTTCAGCCTTAGGCTCAGCAGGAGACTTTTGTTTATCTTTTGTACTCTGTCTGTCCTAATTAGAGTTTTTTCCCATTTAATGGAAGGTGATAGGGTGAAGCTAACATCCCAAGACCCGTGTAACCAGTGTTTGCTTTGGATGGGAAAGGGAGCAAACAACAGCAAGGAGGAGACCCTAGTAGGAACTAGCCTTTCCCAGCTGAGACATGCAAAAGAAAGTGCTTTAGAAGTGCACAGTGTGCAGAGGTCAGTGAAGGCCCTTGCTCTTTTTTGGGAGCAGAGAAACCCTTACACCAGCTGAGAACATATACTGATGTGCTTATTTCAATGCAAGATGATTTTAAGCACTTTAAATCATCATCCACATACCCTGTGATTTTGAACAGCCTATATGAGTCAGCAGCTAGTGACCAGTTCAACTATTCTTTGTTTAGGGTATCCTAAAGGGTCTCCTAGTTGGGTATTTACACTGCAAAAGCTGTGATAGCTGTAGAAATGAAATGGGCAAGGGATGGATAAAACACCAAGAATGGAATCTTTCATAAACAAAGGAAGTGCTCATATTGCTAAGGAGTAATAAAATGGTCTGAAATGAAAGCTTATTTGGCAAGAGGAAGTTATGAGGCTCATTACCAACAGATCATTAAAGATCCATCATCTAGGTCTTAAGTTCAGGTCACACAATATTTCAAAAAGACAGAATACAACAGGGAAAAAAAAGCCTCATAATATTCATTAGATGTGTATAATTAAAAGAGGAAAGTGAATGAAACTATTATGGCTCACATTACAGCAGAAAAGGACTAATGGTCAACATCAGAAATTAGTCTGAAGGAGTCTAAACTGTTATAATTTACAGTTTACATAAAATCTTCCCTCAAGGCCTGATCCATTGTTCATTTAGAAAGCTTTTATCCTAGCTGTGCAGAGAATAATTCTGGGCATGGAGCATCTTTGTTGGCTCCAAGTTCCCCATAATCATGCCCGTGGCACAAAAGACAGAACAAAAATTTGAATTGTTGCAAATCTCCTGCTTCCTGCATCCTACATTAGGGAGTTGAGTCTGTGTCAGAGACAGTTCTAAAGGCTAATTGTCCTGCCTGGCTCATCCAAAGGGCACAATATTGCTATTGATTACTCTTGGAGATGATAAAACAATAAATATTGAATAAATTTTAAATTAGTTTACAATAGAAAGTGTATTGATGAATACTAAGAAAACAGAATTGGGGTGAGGGAAATGGGACCTCTAGATAAATTGCTGGATCTGAGGCATTATTATTCTTTCTTTACTTCCTTTATATAACAAGCATCTGAAAGTTCTTATTGGATTGAAATGAACTTGAGTGAAATATGAAGGATTCAGTAATAAATATCCTAATTTATATAAATACCTATTCAACATAAGAAGCAATCCTGACTAAATATAATATAAAATCACTAGAACAATTTAGACAAGAATAAAAGTCAACAACCACGTGAAAAGTGTAAGCAACAACAGAAAAAACATAAATCATGACTAGAATTTAAGCAAAATACTAAATGCTATAAAAAGAAAAATGCATTAGAGAAGAACTAAAATTAGACCTATGGAAACACATAGACAAGGCTATTTTTCAGGTAAAAAGCCTCTCAGAATTCACTGAAGAAAAAAGTTAAAACATCTAATTAGAAAAGAATTAGAAAAGAAGATGGAAGGAGTGATACAATTGCATGGATATTTCTCCCAGTGTATTTACTTGAGAGATCAGGAAAAATATGTCACATGACACAACTTGTGTATGCAGTCCTGTGAATGATTTTGTGACCAGTGAGGTGGAAGCATTTAGTAATTTTACACAAATTACAGATCAAAACTCATGAACAAAGATAGTGTTTCTTCTAAGGTTTTATGAAGGAGGCTATGGGGAAAAAGTAGGCAGGGCAGGGAAAACAAGCATAGAACTATTGTTAGGCTAAAGTGGGTTAAGAAAAAAAAACAGGAAAAACAGGTCAAATATTGTAGAATTCATTTATTGTCCTTCTGCAGGTGTTAATAAGGTAGAACTCTAATAAAACATCATAGTGGAGTTTTGTTTTAGTGTAGGATGTCTAGAGGACTATATAAGGGGTCTGAACCTGGTTTGCATGTGAGAGTAAGGCTCTAATCTGGTAGTTATAGCAAAGCCTGAGGGTGGCTTTTTGGGCTCTCCTACTGATAGTATTCCACTAAAAAAATATATATATTTTCAGAGGGCAAGAAAGGAGGAGAAATAGATTTAGTCAATACCCTGACTTCATCTTGTCACAAATAAAAACATTTTCCATATGGTTTGGTAAGTTAAAAAGATTAGTCAGAGCAGGAGTGAAGAGGACAGAAAGACCTGTTCTTCTGATGAAAGCATAGAGAGAGAAAGCAAAAGGAAAAAAGCTGCATGAGTTACTTGAGGGAGCAGAGCTGACTCTCCCAACCTCTCATGCACTGATCTTGGAAGATGTTTTCTCTTGCTCTCTGTGTACAAATCACCTCCTCATGAGAGCAGATCTCTTTGTGCCCCATGTTGCTCCTGTTCATCCAGTTGATGGAAAACTGTAACTGCCCTTCACCACACTAGAACTTAAATCCTAAATATACAAAGCATTACCTCTGCTTTACATCTGCTGCTCATTATTCTGTGGCAAATTGTACAAAAGAAGAACAGGAACTGATCTGTTTTTATTTCTAGTAACTAATAAACATATACCCATGTTTTTCATGTAACTTGATGTCTCCAGATTGCCCTTTTAAAACTCCATGGTCTCTATCCTCCAGCTTTCAGAACTGTGGCAGGTCTATATGTTCTAACTGGAGTTTCAGGACAAAAAACCTCAGATATATCACTTTCTCTTACCCTTTGACCACCTAATGTTTTTATTTTCAGGTAAATATTTTCTTGCCAGATTAAAGATGACACCTTGTGTTTTGTGACTACACAACCTCACTGGTAAAACAGAAGGAACTGTTTTACAGAGAAATTTCTTCAGCTCTGTCCAAAGGTTATATGTCTACATATACTTCTGTTAATTTAATTTTCACGTGTGAGGAGTGCAATTAAGAAAATACAGCATTATCTTATACATGCAATTGAGACCTGACAGTCATATATCCATTTTCCTCTCTTACTTGCATATGTTTTCATGTTCATTCAGTTGAGTAAATGTATTGTTGAGACAATGTGTTGGAAAGTTTCAGTTTTTCGTCCAATTTTTTAACATATTTGCCTGGGAGTGATATGGAGCAAGAAAGAATGTAGTCTAAATATCACATACCAGACTGAATTTGCAGGTCAAACAGCTTCATGAAACCACATTTTTAATTCAAATTAAAGCAGTTTTTTTCATGGCCTGGGAGTTAATGCACAGTTTTTTCATTGGCATTCACAGGCAAACTTTGCCATCTTTCATGGCAAAAGTGAGAAGGAGTAAATGTTAAGGGGGACTTAAGCCTCTAAATTGTTTAATTTTTTATATGAGTTCTTTTTTTTAAGTAAGGCCTGATCTCTTGCCTTTTATTTATCTTGGATAAAGATGACTGTGAGGCAGTGGGATATTGCAAATATTCATACAGTATCTTTCTTTTGGGGACTGTGACATTTCATTATGGGCTGGCAAGAACTGCAGTGATACATATTGCAGCTCATATGAGGTCTCCTTAAGTTCATATAAAAGTGGTCAATATTTTCCAGGCCCTGTGTCTGAGATTGTCAGAATTTAGCAAATGTTTCCTTGAGCAGGAAGCCAAGTGAGAGGTTGAACTGTGCCAACAACCTGACTTTATGTACAGCTCTAAACCTCAAGACACAATGGTCATGTATTTTCTCTCGAGGCAAAGCAGCATTATTCTGTAGGTGGATGTCTTTTATTATTATAAAGCTCTGATCTATGAATTTCAATATTAAGCAAAGCAGTGCTTTCAAGTGAATTAATCTTGAAATAAGCAAATACATTGTCATTTAACCATATGCTTAATGGTATGCTACTTATAATTGTAATGATTGTTTGCCAAGCATAGTTTCAAATAAAGAAAGAAATGCACAGATGGTTTTCTTATTTAAGTGCATTAAAATGCATACAGAATGTTTAGAAATGCAAATCCTTTAAATCAACTACTTGACAAAATCAGGCTTTGTTCCAAGTTGTTGTAATAGTGTTTCTTGCATATAAATAAAATATTGTATTACAGAAAAAGAGAGAATAAGTCATCTGTAGAACAGCAGTCAAGAACTAAGTCTGAAAAGGGTGAAAACACAGAGCTCTTATAATACTGAGGAGCTAGAAGAGTTGAAGAAGCAAATAGTCTGCAGTTATTTCTGTGGGTGGTTTTACAGTAGGAACAAGATTATGTTGATGCATTCCCCCTATTATAGTGACTTAGAAGGAATTTACTCCTTTTAATACCTCAGAGTCAGAAGTCAGCATTGCACTATTTTGATTTGTGGCATTATTAGAACAGTTTATATTTCAGTGCCCCCTCTGAATCTTTCCATTCATAGTGTTCTACCTGTTTCTATTTTCAGAAATAGTTTTCTGGGAGAATAGATGTTAACCAATGCTACCTGTGGTTTATGATTATCAAAACATACAAAACTGGGGTATATGGGTAGCTGTGATGGAAAGCTTGACACTTACCATGCTGGAGTTATTACTTTTCTTTGAAATTCAAAAGGGCATCACGATTGTCTCAGCAGCTATGAATGCCAGCTGAAAGGAAGATTTAAGGAAGCCTATAAAGAAGGACTCAGGAAAAGTTTAAGAAAATAGTAAGCGGGATAATTGTTTGCAGCTCTTCTTTTCTATGATTGTAGAAGTTTAAATTCATCCAGGAAAACTAATAAGCAAGTCAGGAAATATTGGTGGAGTCAAACTAAAAAGGGGATGGAGTTATAGTTTGGTGTTTCAGGTAAATGAAACACTTGACACAAAGTATCTGCAGTCATGCTGTGGAAGGATGGATTATTTGCTAGCTCAGTGGTCTGGCTGTATGAGGTTGTGTTTTTTGTTTTTTTTTTTCCTTCAGCAACTGGAATATTGAAGACAGTTATTTAGGAAACACTAGTATACCTCAAGGTGTCTCAGGGAGACTAATGAATATTCTTTGCTGATATTGCAAACTCAGAGAAGCAGGACAGGATCAGAAATACATGCAGTGAGGAAAGGCTCATGTTATTCATGCTACTTGATGTCTCCAGATGACCCTTTCTAAACTCCATAGTTTTCCTCCACAGGAAGGACTTCTCTTTTCAGGATTGTGGCTGATATTGACTTTCCAAGTGGAGTTTCAGGACCAAAAATGTAGATGTGTTACTTTCTTTCACCCTTTGACCACTTAATGTTTTTATTTTCATGTACATATTTTCTTGCCAGGTTGAAGCTGACACCTTGTGGTTTGTGACTACACACCATCTTACATTAAAGACTATTTTTAATATAAAGGAGATGAAACAGATGAGCTCTATCTCACCTGGTCTTCCAGTTGTATAATTTTGATCCTTGAGATTCTTGTGTTTGTACCAGTTTTGGCTGGTGTAGAGTTAATTTTCTCTACAGCTGCTGAGATGGTTTTGTTTTGGATTTTTGCTGAACACAGGGTTGATAAGTAAAAGATGTTTTTGTTATTGCTAAGCAGGACTTAGACAGAGCCAAGGCCTTTTCTGCTTTTTGTACTGCCACACTGTTGAGGGGCTGGGAGGAAACACAGGACTGGTGACCCAAACTGACCAAAGGGAGATTCCAGACCATGGGACATCATGCTCAGTACATGTTGTGGAGAGAAGAAGGAAGAAATAGGAGGACATTTGGAGGGATCTTGTTTTCCTAAGTAAGCATTACATGTGTTGTTCTCCTGAAAATGATTGAACACATGCCTGCCCATGGGAAGCACTGAATTAATTCCTTGGTTTGCTGTGCTTGTGTGTGTGGATTTTTCTTTCCCTATTAAACCATTAGTTATCTGCTGTGATCTGTCAGCTCACTGTCATTATCTCTACCCACGAGTTCTCAAACTTTTCTCTTTCTGATTCTCTCCCCAATCCCACTGGCAGTGTTTTAGCTTGTGACCATAAAAATATTTGGTGTCACCATTCAGTGCTACTGCAACCCTTATAGATAACACCATTTGCCTAAATATATGGGACCTAGAGACTAAAAAAAGCATGCTTGATGTCTCTTTTAGTGACTCCTTAATGAGAATTGCTTATATAGTCAGTTTCAAAATTGAAATATCAATCTCTGACAGGATAATTGTCGCATCATTGCTGTCTGTATTTAATCCTAAAATGAGAGATAAATAATGATGCACAAATCTAATATATTACAATGGGTTTTTTTGAAAATTAGTAGATTTTAACAACTTTCTTCTGATTCATAGTCTTCAGAGGATCAAATTTCCTTTATATCCTCCAAAGATCTGAACTATTGTATGGAATGCACAACAGTGTAATAAACATTAATTTTGCTAAATCAGGTATAGATTAAATAGGGTCAGGAAGACTAAAGACAAATATAGTCTCTTAGTTCTATATTCCAGTTTTCTTGTATCTAGTGATAATAAATTAATTTTGGTACAAATGAAAGTGACATTTATTTCTGACTGGTTTATTTTTCACTCTCTTTGCTCACCCTCCTTGCTGTCATGGAGTAAATTTCAGAGGAATAGAAACAGATCAAAATCTCAACAGAATAAGGCTTTGTTAAAAAAAATTACACATGGCAGAGATGCACAAACTTATTTCCTTTCTTATTGTGGAAATAATGACAGAAGCATCTGATCCTTCTGGGACCAATTTTTTGTTTATAGTAATGTATGCATGTGTATTTCCAATCATACTTGAAATTCAGCTCAAAAGCAGACTTCATAGCATTTAACTTTTTATTCCTTCAGGTTTGGGCCATATCTCATAAGCAGAGTCAATATCCTATCAAGGATACACACCAATTGTGAATAAGTACTTGTGAATAAAGCATTTCTCAAATCACAATTGGAAAAATAACTTTACTAGACTGTACCAAATGATCATGTTCCTCTGTACTCTGTTTCTAATAATGGTCTTGAGCATCTCATAGAGGAAAAGTAAGATTAGGCAGGCATGTTTCATTTAATAGCCATCTGGGTTGCTTACCTCATTGTAATATGTATCTATACAATAGCTATTAATAATTTATTTCTGTCAATCAGGGCTTGCCTATTCTCTACCTAATACCCTGGTGTATGAAGCATTTAATCTTTCTGTTGGATTTGAACCTGGCTGCTAGCTTGCTCTCAGTTCTTGTCCTGGAAGAGGGCACAAACATTTGGCCCTTCCTGTAGTATGGTTCCTACCTCTTCTGATGGCACAAAACTCAGTTGTTACTTGTCCAGTTTAAAGAGTCCCAATTTACTTCTTCCTCATCCAGCAGCCACCCTGTATCTTTTAGCCCTTCTCTGAACCTTCTTATTTTAGCCTCAGATGTGAGTAGATGTACAAAGCAGCAAAAATACATTCCATACTCATGTCAGAATAGGAAGAGCCTTTTAAAGATACAGGGTTCCATCACTGGCCCAGACCACTCTCTCAATTTTCTTGTATTTTGATTATTTCAGAGTGATAGTGTGTTTATTCCACCAAGTTTCCAGCATGCTTACTCATTCTCAGCTTTCCTTTTCTGCTGCCTTATTTCCTAGAATTTTAGCAATGTTGTAAAATCATGTGTTTTGGTCCCCTTAGCATCCCATTTAAATGGCACACTGTCACTTCTTATAGGACTGTTTCTTTTCCCTCACAAGTTATAAAATTTATATTGTGTTCTGTGTAAAAGACATGCTCCTTTATGTATGTCAGCTTTTCCACAATCCTCAGTTTAAAAGTTCACTTATAATCTTTTTGTCTTTAATGGCCAGCAATCTAGTTCACTTAGAATTCAAATTAAATGCTTCTTTCCTCCTTGGCCTTCTTTTACTCCAGAAGCATTCCATCTGAATCATTGGTGGGGAATTAATCTCTAGTATTAATCTCTTAATATGTTTAAACCAAAACCAGGAAAAATGGATTTAAAATATACCAGAATACAGAAATTTGATATTACTTTTAAAAATGTTGTTACCAGTTTTTAGATATTTTGGATAATATTTCAAGTTTAAATGAGAAATTAACGTGTGTTTTATCTAACTCATTCTAAAAAATTGTGGCAATATTTCAGTGAGATCAAGACTGAAGCTAACTAAAAACTCAATTATCTCAAAAAGCAGTCAAGAACATTAGGCTGTAAAAGATTCACTACTGTATTTATTTATAGGATAGGATTATTCTCATGAATCATCCAAATAATATATTAGATGAAAGTTCTGCCTTTTGAAGAAATGTAGGTTCCCACTATAGGAAATAGTATTTTAATTGTATTCAGTTCTGGCAATATTGAAATAGAATTTAAGCAAAAAGGTACTGAATAACTTTCTTTTCATGGGAGAAGCCCATCTTGCATCAATACTTGTGGAAAGTCCCCCAATTTGACAAGGTGCTAGAGTTTACAGAGAGTGTCAGCCAAATGTCATGCTTGCCCATTTAAAAACAACCGTTTTATCCTTGTTTAATGAATTTGCAAAGCTGTATTGTCAGAAATGAATGGTTAGTCTCTTGTCTTAAAAAAAGACAAACAGAAATCCCCAAAAAACAACAAAGCTGAGACTGAACAAGGTTTCAACATTTCTTTCCTCTTAACAGTGTTGTTAATTGGATTATTTTCATGGTCTAATCAAATTAGTACCAGGAAACTAGTTTTTTTTTTGAGGCAGAGTTGACAAATGGAAGAAAACAATCTAATCATGACTTAGATTAGGAAATGAACATTGTCTGAGTTTCCCACTCAAGACTACTGCTCTTGTATGCAGAATGAAAGTAAATGAATGTTGATGTAAGATGCATAAAGTCAATAACTACATTCACAGAAGTTTTTTCTGGTTGAGCTTTATGAGATTTTCTCAAGTGTTGCTTCCCCTTTGATCTGTATCTGCACTAATAACAGCAATATTTGGACCAAATAAAAGTCTGGATATGAAGATTGTTTGAAGTAAGAAAATATGATTTTTATGTGGAATGAGCATTTCTTAGTAGGGAAATCAATTGGTGGGAGGTAATAGACAAGAAATCCAATAAAAAGGATTTATTTTTAATTTTCAAAGGAGAGTTGTAATTAAAATAAATAATCCTTAATTTTATTATAGAATTACAATGAAAACAAATAATCTTTACTTCTATTAGTTGAGATTCATTTAATATCTTGTTATCTTACTACATTCTAATTTCTCTAGCAATTATATTCTCTTATCTTTCCCTCATTATGCTCTAGAGGTTATTCAGGAACAATCTACAGGATTGTTCCCAGGTACACAGTGCATGCTCTCTGCTTTTTTTTTCTTTTTTTTATAATTAATATAAAATCATGTAAACATATAAATTAAAATTAATGCCATATCCAAACATTCTTTACATCATATGGTGATACTCTTAGAGAAACTAATAAAAATGAGACTGTATAAATGTGAGGTACAATTTACACAGCAAACAAATTCTGAAAAAAAAATAGGATCTAAACTGATATGTAAAAAAAAAAAAATAATAAAAAAATATATAATTTCTATCCAGTTTGTGTGGTTCTTGTAACTTCAACTTTTTATTCTGCTCCTGACAAGTCTTGCAACAAACTTACTTTATCTTTTTTTTTTCCAGAATTGTGAAATCTGAGATGTAGAAAATCTGCAGCTCTTCACTATTACAAAGTAGTAGATCATTTGTCTGAGAATGTAAAATGTGACATATTTTGTTTCTTTCTGATTCTAATTTGTTATATTTTGATATCAAGTTCTTGAATCAAGCTTCATTTCCCATTTTGTTATAGTGGTAGACAACTGGTAGAATGAATCCTCACAATTTGTGTAGTTTGTATATATTATATTGCTTTTTACATGAGAAACCATAAGAGAATGATTGTAATACTTCTTACAATGACTGTTTGGAATAAAAATTGAAAATTATTGTAGTTTTCATTAAATATTTTTTCTTTCACATTTTTAGACACATTTTTCTCTACCCCAAATTATTCACTCATTTCCCTTCAGATTTTCCCTTGGCTTTGTTATACAGTAAGTATATGACAGAAGATCATAGAGCTCAGCTTTAATACTATTTTTATTATCAAATCCATTTGCCACTGTTTCTCAGTATTAATATTTGGAAAAGGATATAATCTTACCAGGAAAATTAAGATATTATTAAAGGTAGATAACACTTCCACAGAGCTCCACTGCTTGCTGAAATCATAAAAATAATAACTCTATTTCCTGTTAAAGTACTGTTCTATGAGCTTTATCTAAAATAATTGTGTTTGTTGCTTCAGGCCCATGAGATCTAAAATACTTATAGTGTTTGCATAAATTATGACATTATAAGAATCATAAAAGATTGCTACTTTTAAAAGAACAACAGAGAAGTGGTTGTTACTTATTCTGCAGTTTCAGTGGGAAAACATATTTTTAGATTAAAGAAATCTTGACTTTTGACCATAGTAATTTGAAAATGGGAGCTAGGCTTTAATAAAAACATTGATGTTCCATGGCAAATTACCTAATTTAAAGCATATCTCTTGAGTTAGGCTCACCCCTTGGTGACTAACTGGAGTATTTTCTGAGTGGGAGTTAGTGACCTGTGAGTTTACAGCAAGGTGACATATTATTTTATTTCTGGAAATAGAGTCAATAATTAAGGTCCTGTTGTATTTACAACAGCTTGAGACTTTTTCTTTATGTAACATGAACAGATGTTTCTCCTCTTTCCAGATGAAAGAACCAGACTTCTGAAGAGACTTGAAGGGACTGGAAGGCAGGAGAGAAAAAAAAATATGCATCAGAAACTGAAATGCACAAGACTTTAATTCACTAAGAGAGCTGTTAGACAGGTTACTTGTTGCTGCTCCTGGCTAAAAGATTTCCATCTATAGAAAATTGCTAAAAGACCCTGCCTCTGTAGCTTGGAAATGCTCAAAGTGCTGCCCACTAGTCCTGTGAAGTCTACACAGTCAAGGGAGCTCAGGTCCAATTAACAGGAAAACCCCATTAATGTAGACTGGCTTAAACAATTAATAGGTTAATAGATTTAGCAGATCACAGATCTATTTAAAGTATTTTGTCACAGATGGGCTGCTATAGTGACATTGATCAGCCCAAATGAGTGTCTCTGTAATCTGCTGCCATGTGATTGTCACAAGTGTGACCAAAGGACAGCCCCTCGTGAGAACCTAAGAACAAACACTTCACTGTTTGTCTATTCTTATAGAACTGCTTTAAAATTTAAAAACCTTAAAATGTGTTTTAAATAGCCACTCCCACTCAAAAAGGTGTGTATTCCTTGTGCTGCTTCAACTGAGTTTATAAATGATGCTCACACAAACTTCCATAAACTACAGTCTTTCCATCAATATAAGTGATTTTTCCCTGGGCTGTATTTCTATCAAATGTACATCTTACCTCTGAAAGAAGCAGATATCCATGAGGTTTTTTACTGATTTCTGAGAAAAATGTATGTCAGCTCCCCCTGGATGATGGACAACAATGTAGATACAGTACCAGTAAAATGCTATCAAAGAAAATATTGCAAGAAACTGAGAATTAAAATAATTTGCTTGGGCATTTACACTGCATTGCTCATGTGTAGTTTTCAAAGGCAGGTGAGCCATGCCTGTGTTTAGCAGAAGAGAAGTGGAGTCAGCATAAAGAAATCTCTTGCACAAAAATTGTAAAAGGCTCATATAGATTGGCACAGCAGTGGAATGGCCCCAGTGACAAGATCCCTATCCATCATAGGTGATGTTCCCATGGTCATTTGAGAAGTCTGGCACAGACTGGTGTCTTGAAACAGAGAGAACCTCTTGTTTCCTCACCCAATAATCTGCCTTTGAACTGAAGAAGGGCATTGCCAATAGTTCTTTATCCTGAAGGATTATAATATGATACAGATATGTTTCTTTAGTAGAGATGTGTGAAAAGGTTATTGAAATATATAGAGAAAAGTTTGTAAGAAAGACAAGTAAGTATTGACAATAGGTACAATGAAGATGATATTGAATCACAAAATCACTGTTGCTAATAATGAACTGCCAATGCCACACAGCTCAAACTTCCATTTTGAAGTCCAGTCTACTGGGAAAGGAAGCAAAATGTCAAGGTAACTGAACAAATATTTACAGAATAAAAAATTACTTATTTAGTTCTGCCAAGCTGAGGTTCCTCCTCCCTGGTAATGCAATGTTTTGTAAGGAGAAATGGCAGAAGCAAGGCAAAGACGAATTAGTTTTATACACAATTGTTTCTTGGAGCAGTAACCAAACCTATTAAGCAGAAATCTGGGGAAGGGGTAATGGATGTGGAAAGAGAAAATTCCACTGGGCCTTGTATTTTATGTTGTTACTACCTTTAAGTCACTGAGGTCTCTGTCATTATTACCACTGATGATTACTTGGGATGCAAATGAGTGGAAGTCATAAACATTTTCAGCTTTCCTAAGCAGGATACAGGTCTGTTCTCCCCAGATTTTGTGCCCTTGTAATTATTATGTGTCCATGGTTATCCTGTCTCTCAGACTAACAATTGATTTGCAATCCTACTTCAAAGTGTTTGTCTTTTCCCTGGTAGCAGTGAGTAATGACAATGGGCAGGAGATCCAGATAGAGCATGCTGTTTTGCACACCTGAGAAGTACTTCCTTTTTCTGCATTTCTATGATGGCATGGGTACAAAAAGCACTCTGTTATGACTGGTTCACAACATTTTTGATGTTAAACCTTTAATATTTTGTTGCTCTACCAATGCCATCTATTCTCAAATGCCTAATGAATGTTCATTAAAGTTATATTTCACTGTAATTCTATTTTCCTGCACACTCTTTATCTCAATAAATAACTCTTCATCTTGTCTCTGGGCATCCTGTCTCAGGTCACATTGCTGAAGGAAGCACCAATGATTAATGATGGGAATACTATTCAGCAAGTATTTGCATTTTTCATTTCTCATTAAATAAGAAGAAAAGTCTCATAGAGAGATTTGAGTGTAGCTTCAACTGCCACATGTGATATCCATCAAAATATGATAAATTGACAGTTTTACCATAGCCTTTTAACCCTTTGGACTGAATAATTTGAGGAAGGCCTTGTATTTTCCATGAATTGCCATCACATTCATTGAGATAAAGTGTGCTAATTATAATCCCTTTCACTGAGATTCAAGGTAAGAGCAGTGTCAGCCACTATTTAGAATTTTATCTCAAGAAGTTTTCTGACAAATCTGCTTGAGAGTACACTGAACTGAAATGAATTTTTTCTATATGATAAGCAGTGATGCCATTCAATGTATAGGGGGAAATTCCTAGGCATCTGTGTCTCTGCTGTGCCTTGCCCTACAAAGCTTTGCTGACTCCGAATTCTACTGATTTCTCAGGTCTTGCTCAGAATGCATTAGTAAGGAAAATGTATCCCTTATGCTTGTAATTTTTCCCATCCATGTTAATATTTTGAATTCTTTCCTAAATTGGAGAAAACTGTACTTGATGAATAATTAAATACTTTCAGGTGGAATCTGCTTACCCATGAGGTGTTCAGTCCTTAGAATGTGTGAATTACCTGTTTCCCAAATATTGGTTGAAAGTGTTTAGGAGAAGAAGTGAAGATAAATATCAAACATTTGAAACTGCATGGGGAATTGTAGGCAGGGAAAATGAAGCAGATTACATAGCTGATTGAGATGCTGGAGGCCTTTTTTAAGTCATTATGCTGTATCATTCTTCCATTTAGTGTAATTTATATTTTCTCTCTTGAACCTTTGCAGACAGATTTATTAAGACACTGTATCTATTCTGAAATAGGTACACCTTTACCTGCAGTAAAATTGCATTTGCCATACAGTAGCCCAGGTACTTAAAATAGATGACATAGACCTTTTGGTTTTTATTTAGACAAAAAGTAATTTGCAGTGTTGCTGTAGTAATTATAAATTCGAAGTTTAAATTTTTTTTGCTTTAATTTTTTTTAACTATTTAAAAGAAACTAATTCTTTAAAATTACCCAATACATAATTTTCTGTAAAACAGAAGTGGAAAGGAGTTAGGAACTTCCTGTATAATCTTAATTGCTGTTAGTAGTATAAATTTTAGGAGAGGTTAGTTACTGATAAACATACAGCCTCATGTTAATTGTTTAAATATCCTGTTCTAAGATGGTGATCAATACCTTGTTTTAATCTTAAGTATCTAAAATTGAAAATGAAATTTCTGGCTTGTCTTGGCTTCATAGGGACTGAAAGTTCTTCCATACACATGGAATTTAAAGAGTAATACCCTACCCTAACTCAATCCTTGGTGAAAATATCTTCTAGGGAGCATAGAATCAGTGGAGATTCATGATCAATAGCAGAGTAGCTAATGATGTTGGCACTTTACTTTTTCTTAAGGGGCTTTTAATAAAATATATGTGAAATACTTTAAGGAGCCTGATACATCAATGAGTTACATATTCACTGCCAGCTAAAGCAGGAAATCTGCTATTCATTGAGTCATTAGGCCAATTTCTCTAAACATATTAGAATTTCTGCACTGAAAAGGGATAGCATGAATTCATCAACTGCCTCCTCCTTTTTCTTGCAAGGCCATTCAGGAATCACACTGCTTTAGATACTCCTTGCTAAGCTTTTAGATTTTAAGTAATTTATATACTCACAACCAAAAGATATTAGTCTTGCCATACATAAAACTATTTTATATATTTTCTTAGAACTAAGTATCCTGAATGTATCCTCCCTCATTTTGCTATATACAAATGGGTTATAGCACTAACAAATTCTGCCTTTACAGTGATTATAGCTGCTGGTAACTGTTATGGGTTGGCTGGAAACACACCAGAGTCTAAACTGACATCATATTTCTCTGCCCCCAGCTCTCTTCAAGATATCAAGATAATCTGCATAAATATTTCTACTATCCTGATTGAGTCAACTTTTGACAGTGAACTGAAGTCAGTGTTCAAATTCAGGGTGTATATCTGTGGATTTCTCTGTAACTTCCTTTTATCTTCAATATCATATATAGTTTAGAATAAAACTATAATTCTGTTCATAATGCTTTCAAGCTTGTGATTTAAGCCAATGCTAATTTTGCAGCAGCAGACATCTGAACAGCAAGACTGTGGGAGATCCAAGGACCTAGCTTTATAAAGTGCAACCAGATCTTGGACTGCTAAAATATTTGCTAAACTGTCTGGTAAGCAACATAAATTGCCACCTGTTTGGTGAAATACAACCTAAGATATTTCTGGTTCTGCACCCAAGATTTTAAACAGACCTTGAGAGTTCATATTGTTTTAAACCAGAATTAACTGTACCTCTTTTATTGTGTTAATATAATTTTCTTACCTATTTATCAAAAGTGTGTTCTGATGTTTTACAGTTTTTACTCTAAGGACATGTAATTGGAAGGAGTGGATGCTTAGTAAGTTTTTCTTGTCCCGCACACCCTGAGAAAGTAAGAAATGTCTCATATCATGAGAAAAAATGCTTTCTTCATGAGAGAAATGCTGCTTAGGGAGAGCACATCAGCATCAATGTTTTCTGTGCCCTTGCACTTCATTAGCACCCAGACCTCTTAGAGTTTACATGCCTAATTCTGTAATCTTTTAAACAGTTTGGTCCTTTTGTTATCTGGTTGTGGATCCATATATTTCTCTCAACATCCTTTCAAAGTGAGGCTGACAAGTGCCTCTTCAGTCACCTGTGGCATGAAATTCCAGAAAGCCACTGCCTGTTGTATAATGTACTTATTTTTATTCATATTGCATTTATCCTACTACTTTAATCTTATTTTCCCTTTTTCTGCACAATGTTATGGAAAAGTGTTGTGCACTTGCTTTATGATGGATTATTATATTTGTGATAGGTATGGTAATTTTAAAAAGTTTTCTTCCTTTTTTTCCCCTGTAGTTTGAATGCTTCAGGACTGTAATGACTTGTACATTTATTTTGTCTTTCAAAAATACTGGTGGCAATACTTTCCCTTCTTCTGATTAATTTTTCAGTTCTGTTGTGGTTCTGCAAGCATAAAGCTTTGTGTCTGAAACAAAGCCTCCATGCTTGAAGCCATTCTGATGCTGAATGAAGCAGAAGGCTCCCTCCATGCCTCTCCCTCTGTGCTTCTGCCTCAGCCCATTTGCCTGGCCTGCCTTGCTCTCCAGCTGCTTTGGGAAGTTTGAGTCCCATCATCTAGAAATTTTATCAACAAATTATTTTTTCAGAAAGCCACCTTGAGGCAGTTTCAAAAGCTTTTGTTGAGATTTATGGTTTCTCCACTGTCTGCAAAAGAAGAAAATAGTTTGGCTTGAATGAAATCTTTATTATTGTATTACTTATCACACATTTCTTGCTTTTTTCCCCAAAAGCTCACAGATTGCTTCAAAATTTTCTCAGATTTATCAAATTGGGTGCTTTTTATTTAATGAAATAATGACATACTTACAGTTTTGGTTAATTGCCCCCTAATTACAGGTGAGAAAACATGTAAATGTATTATCATTGTCAGGAAATTAGTCTGGTTTTTCTTTTATTTGCCTACTGGCCTCAAGACATCCACATAAAGAAAAGCTTAAGCACATGCAAAAGTGTAGTTTTAATACTGCTTTCCTGATAGAAATTCAGCATCATTCTTCAGCAGAACTTGTTTTCAATGTACTGCAGTGTCAGCAGATCAGGGTAGCTCGGACTGTAGTTGAGTGTCATCACAGAGAGAGGGACAGAAAGCAAAGACCTCAAATTCACTGATAGCAAGCAGCAGATTCCCACCTTTTCCTCTCCTCAAGAGCAAGGATGTGCCTATCCATGAGCATCCCTGTGCCCCTGTTCTCAGTTCCCACTCACTCCACATCTGGTGGTTTGGCAGTAACTTTCCCATAACTGGGAAACAAGACTGGAATAAGGCAATGCTAAAGAACATGACTGTCTTGTGTCTTAAACAGAGCAAGAAAATCACTGTCTGAATACCAGACACTGCTTTCCCTACTTAAACAGTTTGTTTTCCATATCAAGGGGAATGGTTCCAAACAAACAACTGAATAAAAAAGGGAGTGAAAAATGATCTCACAAATGCTAAGCTGAAATATCTTAAGATGGAAAGTTCCATCCTATAAAGTAGAAATATACACATGAAATTTTTATAGTTATATCACTTCTGTTCTAGTTCTCAAAATAAAGCAAATCAGTGCATTTGATGAGAGTCTCAAAGCAAGAAGAAGCATATGGGAAAAGTGGAAATATTCATGCTGAGCATAATTTTTAAGTGTTATATAAAAGACTGTAATGTTATTATTTTCTTCTAGACTAGAGACTAAAGAAAGAAATCAAGACTCAGATGCCATGATGCTCTTCGATCTTTTATAATTGTTATCATGTTTACAGGTAATTTTTATAGAACACTTTGAAAAGAGTAATGGTCATGTTTCAAATATTCAAATGTATGGAAATAAAATCCTGGTTATTTTTGCAATGCTGAAACGGTATTTTTTATGCCATATTTTTTGTGGAAAAATTCACTATGAGTTAATGTGACAAAAATCTACCAAAGACAAACGACCAGGTCAGCCCCAGAACTTCAAGAAGAAAATGAAATAAATTTTAATAAAAATCAACTGAGATCAAGCTGTGAATGCTTAAATTTACAACAGCTTATTTGTGGTCCTCTGAAAAGTATTGTTTGGAGCTCAGTGCAGAAAAGTTGACAGAGGAGCTCTCTCCTCAGAAATTTTGTTTTTTGTTTTTTGAGTTTTTTGGGAGGAGGGACACATCTCTCTGGTCAGGCCAAAAAAGATTGCTCTAACAATGCAGGTTGTTGCATAGTGGTTATTTGAGCTTCTTAGATAAAGATCCATTATTGTTGCCAGTTTATGTAAAAGAATAAAAAATGTTTTTAAAATATAAAAAAAAAGTACTTTGTAATTTCTCTAAGAAATTCTTGTGTTTACTTTTAAATAAAAACTTGTCTGAACTATCTGAAAATGAGCACCATTGCCAGAACCACTTCTACAAAACAGAACGTTAGTTTTCAAATATACCTATCTTTTTCTGATATCTCCTTTCCTCTTGCTGAAGGCTCTATTACATTGGAATTTATCCAGTGCACTGTGTCTTCTTAGATTTGCCCATCAGCTTCACTATTATTATTCTTGCAGCTCTTTCTGATATAATTTATGCCAGGATTTCAGTACAGAGCATCTGTGTGGCCACAGAGCTTTGTCTCTTGGTGATTTTAACTGGCACAGGTTGTAGCATGGTGCCACTTTTAGTTCTGTGAAGATCAACTGTGGGTCTGCTGGAATAACAACTCTCTCTTATATATTCAGTTTGTAATTTTTGATTCCATACCTTGTGGATTGTCTAAGTGAAATTCTGGTTGATATTTTATGTGATGGCACCTTTCTCCACAGAACTATGGAAAAACTCTAATACAACTAGTTCAAAGCTGAGGCAGTTGTGAGATCAGACCAAGTTGCTCAGGGTTTTACTCTTCTTCTCTCGTTGACAAAATTATTTTAATAGATTTCACTAATTTTTTTTTTTTTTTTTCTTTTCTAGGCAATCTTAATCTAACTTTTAGCTTCAAAATTTGAATATTCCATATCATTAATCATAATACTCCAATTGTTCAAAAGAGTTTTAGCTTGAAGACTATTTTTTGATGGACTGTTAGTTTACATTGCTCTGTTCACTTATTGCTTAGTCATGTAAGCTATTTCTAAGTATGAGGAATCAGCTCACTTGGATTGCTTTTTCTGTGCATAACAGGAAAACTGAAAGGAAAGTTACCATAGGAAAACGATGGAAATTTGAAGTGCATGTGACTGTTCAAAAGCACAAAATGGAACATATAAATCAAAAGTAGATGCATGAATGGGCACAAAAATGTCCTTTCTTATGGTATTACACTGAAGAAATTCTCATCTGTTTTTCACTATATAAAGTTGTGGGTGTTAATAAAAGATAATTCCAACCAAGAGTTAAATTGGTTATTGTGCTCCCCCATAAATTATAGATGGAAGTGGTACTGTACTCAGCAAGAAGGAGAAAGGAGTAAGAACCCTGGCTTTTAATCCAGTTTTTTGAGTTGATTCCAATAGGGGTCATGTTTTTTATATAAATGAATGTTTAGCCTATAACAGGAGTCCAGTGCATGAGTTCAAGATAAAATCACTGGTGGGTTGTTTCTGCCTGATCAGACTGCTTTGATTTCATGACAGTAGAGGAAAAAAAGATGTTTTGAAATATTTCAGAGAAAGCTGCCATCCACTTTGTTCTATTCCATGTAGTTCTGAAAGACTGGGAAAAAAAATTATGTTCTTTTGTGTTTGGGTTTTTTCCTTCCAGTTTGAGATGGACTCCTTTATATAGAAAAGCTTTTATTTCCAAGCTATGTTATGAACCCCTTGGAATGGGTCTTACTGCTGAAAGTGCTGAGCCACATTTGCAGCTTGCCAGAATGGCACATCTGTCACCGTAAAAGCTGTACTGTAAAGCTGCAAAAGAAAAACAGTATATAATATGATTCTTCTTTAATAGCAAATATAAGGCAAGCAAAGACAGGGCATTTGCAAATTAAAGCGGATATGATCTAATTCTGGTTTTGTAGAGTTTAATTTTCAGATGTCTGAGCTATGTAACACACAAGTTGGAAGCCCTCTACTAACACAAATTACAGTAACTGAAGGAGGCATTATCTCCTGCCCCTTTAAATTGTGTTTTTCCCTATTTAAGCAGGCCCTCCCTGGATCACTTACAGTGTATTATAATTATTGCTTAGTGACATTGCAGGGAGTAAAGCTGTTAGAACTGAAATATGCTTATTCAATCTCCCTCCTTAAGTGGTGCCTCTTGATAGCTCATTTCAAAATGGGAACTGACACCTCATCTCTTTGTCTCCCATAATCAAATTCTCTTCTTCTTTCATAGGCTGCTGTTCAGAGGAAATTGCATTTTGCTGTGGTTTTGATGTTTTGTGAATCTGTGTTACAGGTAAAGGTGTAGTTGAAGGTACAGAGTCTCAGTTGTGCCCTCATAAAAAGGCAGTGTCAATTTTGTTTGTATTAAATTGGGCTGAGTAGCAGTTCCATGAGGGCAAATAGAACTGAAGCTTAGCTGATTTTAATTTTAGTTGCTCAGCACTTGAGGTGTTGATGAGACAAGTGATATTCTGTACAAAAAGGAAACTTTTCAATGCAGGTTTGGATAAAACAAAAGTAGTTAAGAGACCACCTCTGGTGGCATTTTTTCCTCTGCATCCTGATTTTCTGTAGTCCTGCTTATTCTCCTACCCGAATTTAACACCCCAAAATACGAACCTCAAGTTATCATTCCAACTTGAAAAATAATCATACCTTAAATTTTTTTAGCCAAGTATATATATATATTTTTTTTTTAAATTTTTATTTATTTAATTTGCTTCAGCCCTGCACAGCTGAAGTTAGGTGTGTAGTCTCTGTGGGTGTTCTCTCTAGTTAATGGGGAGAAAGTGGCTGATGAGGAAGAGCATTTCATCCTCTTCATGGCTGAACTGCCTTTTTGGACTTGTCTCCATCTACAGATGAGAGGTAGAGTCCAGTTTCAGTAACATCCCCAAAAATGCATGCCACACAATGAACTTCTGTCACTTGTAGAACTAACTGCAGAACTGCAACTGCAGAGCAGAGGAAAGGGGGAAACTGTTTGGCAGAAACAAATATTAACCTGGAAAAAGAGGAATCCAAACTGATAGATAATTTCAGTGAGTATTTTCACAAGTGATGTTTTCCTCTCTTGTGTTTGATTCTGACTGTGTTTCAAAGATCTTAATATGGATCAATGTAGATATTAGAATGCTTTCCTGTTTAGAAATCTCTGTGAAAAGCAGAATCAGGAGCTGCTGGTGTTGAAACACTTATAACCTCCTCTGTGAGGATCTATTCAATACAGAAGCAAAAATGAATTTTATATTCTGTTCTGTTTGAAACAAGTTTGCTTCTTTATCTCTTCTAATATCAAGGTGGGGGGGGAGGGGGAATTCCATGTCCTAAAGCAACTGCAGTTGTGGGGTTTGCTGGGGTTTTTTACCTTAATGTGTAAATGAATAAAAACATATTTAAATACTATATTTGTTCTTTATAAAGTTGACTCTCATGAAGTTGAAAACAAATAACTTCTTCATCAGCTGTGTAACCACAAAGCCCTGTGCTGGGTTCAGTGTAAGCTGATACTGATGTTATGTTTGATGCAAGGATTTGGATTCTTTATTCAGATATCTGTCTGGTTTACTATCCTCAGGGAAATGGTCTACAGGAATAACTGTAGAGTAAGGCTGTGGAGGCTGTGACACTTTGAATGCACTCTCTAACCTTTTCCCATCGACAATGAACCTTCCTTTCATTCAACTGAATTGGAAACTGTGCAGAGAAGTACTGATTGCACTTCTCTGTCCTACTAGGGAAAAAAAATCTTTCTTTTTAAACTGGACAAATAGACAAATAAAAAGAATGAGTTCTACACAGTGCAAAACCAAACACAAATCTCTAGGCTGCTATACTTACATTGAGGAATTCTTTCTAGAGATAGATTCCACTGAGATTGCAAAAGCCTCTGCTGAACTTGAAAGACACATGTCCTTTACAGTAGTATAATTGACATGCATTAATATTTTTAGTAGAATAATTACTCCTGTTTTCTTTCAAGACTGGTTGTTTTGTATCTCCAGTATGGCCCACGCATGTGTGTGGCTTTGATCTTCAGTATAGACCAAGATGGTTTCTCAGTGCCAGCAGAAATGCAGCGTGACTCATCAGTGCTCCTGTACACAAAGGGACAGATTGCTGCAGGCTGTGAGTGCTGAACACTACCTGAGGGAAAAGGCTCCCTTGTTATTGCCTTTTCTCCCCCACATTTATAGCCAGTTTCCCTAATCATTTACCAGCATGGTTTCTCTTAAGGATGTTGATTCCAAATATGCATAAAGTGTCCTGTGCTTCCACATTTCCTCCAGCTCAGTAAAAAAGCTCATAAGTTATTTTGGACAATTTATAGAGAATATGGTATGATGTGGACAGCATGTTATGCTCCTTTTATTTATACAGTGGAATTGCTCCTAAGAGATGCAATTTTCTTCCCAATTATAATTTTCTGCACTTTTTTTGTGGTTTAATGGGAGAATCTTTTTTTACCAGAGAAGAGAACAATATATGACTGATGTGAAAAATAGTTGGAGCACAGATGCTGTGAAAATGGTGTCACATTAATATCTGTAGATACAAGACAATATGTCATTATAGCTCTATCTTTTAATCTTCCTTTAAGTGAGATGTCGATATTTTATTAAATTTTTACAGTATAACAGAGGATTTAGGTTTGATTTTTCATTCTACATTTACCAAGAAAATAAAATCTATTTCATTTGCAGAAGTATAAATTATGGTTCTTCACAAAATCCTGCTCAGTTCAAAGAGAGAATATGCTCAGGACAGTGATCTGTGGAATTGGAGAAAATTGTAAGTAGCAGTGGACAAACAGCATGGGGAGAAAATGCAAAAAACGTATTGTGAAATTTCTCATTTGTTGCATGGGTGATACATATGTATGCAACAATTTCCTGGAAGCTCAAGGGCTCTGTACTTTACCTGTAAGATGGAGATCAGTTAGATTCAGAATAGGCCTGTTGGGACTTTTTTCAATTTAGGTTTTCAATTATTAGTTATTAACTTTGTGTTGCTTTTTTTAAACTTATTTCTGAGACTGATGACTTTTGTTTATGTACTATGAGAGGTCTTCTTCCTACAGTTTGTGTCTGCAATGTTTTTTCTGCTGTAGCTCATACAATTTAGGTTTGCCTTTGTTCTTGGTTTTCTTTAATTTCATCCTGTGCTACTTTCTGTTTTGCAATATAGTGTGTTTAATTTTGATTTCTTCCAAATCCTTTCTTACTGCTTTATGTAAACAAGACAACAAACTTTATATTCAGCAGGTAGTTCTCCCAAAAAGTTACAGGATATCACAGATCCAGAAGTCCTTACACACATGAAATCCAGATTGCTTATATTTTCTTTCTAGTTTATGTAATTCTGTCTAAACTTAGAAAAATTAATTCTGTCTTGTTTTCCATTTTTCCTTTCAGAAGACAGTAACTGAGCCACACAACAATGCAGATCACAGAACTTTGTTTATATACTTCATTTTTAGCTCTTAGAGGAGAGAGCAGGAAAGAAAGGGACTTTCCCAACTAAAATGGTGGTTTTTTCTTTCCTTTTCCCTTGCTAGTCATATCATCCCTGTGGAATGGAGAACAAAAGTGAGAGTGGAGCACTCCTTATCTACTCACAGCTTTTCTGCTGTGCTTAGAAAATTCAAACATAAAATCATTGTTGAGAAAATAACAGAATTAGCACCTCATCAAGGCAAGTAAATGAACATTTAATAAAGTAATGCCCCAGAATACGGTAGCAGTTCAACATTAAGGAAGGAAATCTACAATTAATAGATCAATAATTATATGAATATATCACTTCTTTTAAAATAAGAAGTTCTGGTAGAAATCATTTCCAGGTCATCTAAGACAATATATTCAATTTTGTAATGTGGAAAAACACATTACAAATGCTGAAGACCATTACATGTATTCTGGCTTTAATTTTTTCACTAAAGAAATGTTTCAAATATGCTAGAAGTTGCTTAGACTCAGTGTTTTAATTTTTCTTTTGATTGGAATAGCCAAATTAAATATGAAAGTAAAACTAGTAAAACATTTAGAGAAAATTATTGGAGGAATTGTGAAATGTTTAAGAAAGTTAAAAAAGCTCAGAAAATACCTTCTTGGCTCAACAGTCTTTTGAAATGTTCATTGCACTCACTCTGACCCAATCACTTGTAACACCATAATCATTGTTTATTTTTAGACATCTTACAATCATAATCATTGGTTAATTGTGCCATGCCTGTATGCAGATAAGGATAACATCTGTCCAAATAACATTTTATTAATTGTCAGTACCTGTTATGATTCTTTGAGATCTTCAGTGTGTGGGCCTAATTTTTTCTTAGCTTTAATTCTAAAACTTCAGCTCAATAAAAACTTTTCTAGCTTTGGATCATTTCAGTATGGGAACACTGTAATAGCCATATATATGCCTTTGGGGTTTCAACTGTTACAGCAGCAAAGTCTTCTGGTTTTCAGAAACTGCCAGAATCAGAGGGAATAAAGGTCATATATTGTTTTGATAACCCTCATCATCATCCTTCTATGGCTACAAGGATATTTTTATTTATCTGTGCTCCACTTTTTATCTCTGCTCTATGCCAAGTTTTACTTCTCAAAAGAGCCATTTCATTTTCAAAGAGAGATCTCAGGAAATCAAAACCTTTTTTTATAGTTGACCTACAGTGCTTATAAATCAAAATTGCCCAGGCAATGGAGAAGGAAGAAAAATGTATACATTAAAATGGAACTCTATAAAAATAGAGCTGAGAGCATCCGTTGGTACAAGAAGTCCTTCAAGTGTGGGAATCATGAATAATGTAGTTCTCCATTGGACTCAATATGCCCAAAGAGAGAGCAGGCACATTTTGCCAATACCAGGGGCCATGAAGCTAAGGAAGAACATAAAAGAAATTATTTCTTCCTTTTCACTCAGCAGGGCAGTGACAGAACTTGCTCAGTTTTCAGTTTTTCAGACATATCATGATTGAGCTAGAGTTGATTGTAAGACAATAAAGTTCAGTGGAGAAATTGGTTTAATGGAGAATATTCAAGTTGAACAAGTCCTGTTTTGTATCCCAGTCTTGCTGCTGATCAGCACCCCACTATGCTTGGAATATTATACCCTCTTGCTTGTGCTGGCACTTGCTCACCCTGTGGCATTATTTTTTTCCTGCTTAGCAGGCAATTGCTCCCACCTTTGCAGAGCATGACATAGAAATATGATTCTGTGCTTGCAATCTGTCAATAAATGCTAGTTTGAAGGAATTAATCCTATTCCCATAAGCCTACCACCCTCTAAGACTCTTTTCCCCCTTCCCTCACTCCCTGGACAGCTGCAGGAGGTGAATTTGGCAGCTGTCCTCATTGGGAGCATTGCTATGCCATGGAGGTGACATGCTCAGCTCTGCTGAGGTTAGTGGGCTTCCCCTCTACAAGACGGATTTCTGGCTCAGTCAAGCCTGGCTGGTTTGTCCACCTAGCAGATTAGACTTTAGTTGGCCTCAGCTGTGGTCACTGGTTCTACCACTACAGCAAAGGATTCAGTCTCTCCTTAGTGTCCAGAGCCCTTTTTTCTGAAACCTGTGCAGCTGAGCCTGTTGTGACAGTCAGTACAAGATGCAACAGGACTGAGTGTTTCTAGTTCTCCTTCTGCAGCTGCCTGGGAGTGAGTGAGAATTATTCTCTTAGCTGGCTTGTCTGTGTCAAACTGGAGAGGAGTGCCAGGGTTATCCAAGACCTGTCATTCCCAACCACTTAATGCTTGGATGCTGCTTCTGAACTCAGAATCATACAATTGTCCTTGGACTCCCTCCCTGCTTAGCCATCCACTACTAGAAGAATAATACCAAGAGCAAGCTCCAAATTCTTTGCATGGATTTGGTGAGACCTTCAGTGGAGTGGACTGACTCTGGCTGCAGGCAGAGTGCCTTTCCTTCTGTATCTCTTTACATGCCAGTGCCCCTTTCATCACACACTGACCCCAGAGCCAGTATGTGCAGGGCAGACAATCTAGTTGTGGAGAGTATTATGTCTGTTACACGTGTGTGATGGGAGGGCAACAGGTCAAATATATGTTTTGCATAGTTGGTAACAGAAAATGAAGCAAACTTCAAGGCTCTCATTTAGTAGAACCTCTAGAAATCGGCTTTGGCAGTAAGTCATTTTATTAGAGTAATCACTGTGAGTCTGGAGGCCAGTAATAATAATGTTAGCTGTGTGAATTTAAAATCAAGTAGTCATGACTTATTTTCAGGAAGACTTTATGTCTGATAACTCAATTCACTCTCATAAAAAAATGGGATCATTATCTCTAATTCTCTCCTGTGGTGCCATGACTTTTTTATTGTGCAGAGACTATGTATTCTTAAAGCAAGTCATTTTTAAGTACTAATCAGGCCACACATGACAGTTTCTGTGACAGTCTAATTGAACACTAGCTTTTAAGTCAGAAATATGAAATAATTTAGACTATTCATTTTAATTGCTTGTATGTTAATTAATCAAATACTTTTCCCAAGGTAGTGATTATTTTACTCAATATTCATCTCTCATGTGTGCACACACATCCATACAGATTTGCTTTATAATAAACTTCTCCCATGAATATCGCCAGAGTAAAAAAACCCCTAACTTTGTCAAATATTATTATTTTAGCCTGAGCATTTAGTTTCCCATTCCCAAAAAATAGGAATTATTTCTTAAATTATGACTCACTTCAAGTTATTATATTCTATAATGTGTATCCTTTGACATTTAAATAATTTAAAAATTGAATAGTTAAATATAAATAATTAAATTGACATTTAAATAATTAAAAAATTGAATAATTAAACTAGGGTTGACTCCTGTAATGATATTGCATACTGCAATGGTAAGTATGTAGCATAAAATTGGGGAAAAAAGTTGTGAGTTTAAGAACATTATGTATTCTAACGTTAAGTGATTAATGCACGGTCACATTCTGCCTTTAGTATTGCAGTTTACATTTTTTAAGGAGAGATTGAATTTATCACTGTTATAACATTATGTAGATTAAAAAAATTAAAGCATTTAAAGTCTTCTTGCTTATAAAGGTGGGGAAAAGGGTTTATGTGAAAAATTTTAAGTTCTGTTGTCTGCCTAATACAAACTTTCTCATAGTATCCTGATCTTATATCATATCTTTTTCATAGCTAGTTCACCTGGCACAGCTGAACTTGCATCATCTTGGGGTCTGGCATTGGATAAGTTGAAATGACACAGGAAAAACCAGCCTTCTTTTGCTAACAACTGTTGCAAGGATATCCTTCATAACTGAGTGCATTTAGAGACAGCATAATCCTCTTTGAAGGAAAATTCTTTATTTCACCACTTCTCAACACCCAGAAAGGAAAAAGCCCTTCAAACCTGACAGAGCACCTCAGTAGGAAGTTTGATGTGAACTAATTCTTAAAGTTTGCATATGGACACATCAGGGCTCCAAATCCTTGGAAATGTGCATTGTTTTTTCTTGCTGTCACAATTTTATGTTTAAGACTCATCGGTGTGATAGGCTGCAGCTGAAGTGCTGCTAGTTATACCTGGTTTCTCTGTAAAGAATGTGGAGTCTAGCTGCATGAAACAAGATCCAATGACATTCTTCTTTGGCTAGTGATGACAGACTGGTGCAAGCAGACTTTACTGGATTGTTTCTGCAGCAGTTGTTGCAGAAATAGATTCATAGACTTACAGAATCACTGGGGCTGGAGAAGAACTCTGGAAATCACCTGGACCAGCTTACTTTCTCTATTCAGGCAGTGTCAGCTAGCCCAGACTTCTCAGGACTCAGTCCAGTCAGGTTTTGGCTCTTAAATTAAACATTTATTTTCATTTTGGAATAGGTTTGTCACAGGAAACTGCATTTTTTTTTTTTTTTTCTGGGAATAAACAGAACAAAACAAACCACAAAAAGAAACAACACCAATGTGCAGAAAGATTTTGATGTTGTTGCTGAATTTTCTTTTCATATTTGAATCCTGAGTAGTGTCATCCATTTCCAGCACAGAGGTCTCATTGTTCAACCTATAAATCAAAATTTAATAGGCAAAAGGCTATTTAGCAGTATCTTAATTTCAATTTTATGCTTCTGTGGTATGTTGACCCTGGATGGATGCCATGTGCCCACCAAAACTGCTCTGTGTCTCCTCCTCAACTCGAAAGGGGGAGGAAAATATAACAAAAGGCTTGTGAATCGACATATAACAGGGAGAGATCACTCACCAGTTACCATCATAGGCAAAAAGACTTGACTTCAGCAAAAAGTTAGGGGTCCTTTGACAAAATTACTGCAGAAATATTCAATGCCTTGGTTATAGAAGTATACTTTTCCATTGTAGTATTTTTCTACTCTGAGCACCACAAAAATTTTTGGTCACTCTCTTGCTGCATGCAGTTCAATACTTGCAAAGAAAGCACACATTTTATGGTATAAGTTCTGAGAGACAGTCTGCACAGGGTGGAGTGTTAGAGGGAATGATTCTAGCAAAGCACAGAATCCCATATTCAGCTCTGCTGTGGGGAAGGCATTGCCTCTGGCAGCAAGTCAGGCTTTTTTTTAGTAGCTCAATAAGTAACAGATCTCTCTTCAAAGCAGATCACTCCTAATTTATATATGCACTCATAACAGCAGGTATTCTGTTTCAACCATCTCTGCACCTGTAGGCAATGAAAATTTTTTTTACACCAAAAATACTTTTAAACACAAGACAAATGACCTAATTCAGAACTAAGTGTCCTCTTTGTACTTGTGTAAGCATCTTAATATGCATTAAGGCTTACTCCAGAAGCCATTGATGGTTAGCTCATTCATTATATTGATTGACAGTAAAACATCAAGAAAAGCATCTATCTGTGACCACTTTGTCAAGAGAAGTACTGTCTGAGCACTGCTGTCTCTGTGTATGTTGGCATTTTGGCACAACATCTAAATCACTAACAAACAAAATGCCATTCTAACGAGCACAGTAATATTGGTTCTGACAAAGCATTTAAAAACAAGCAGAGGATCAGAGAACCCCAGCTCAAGGAGAGCCTTGGATCAAGTTTTACCTGCAGAATTTTCCTTTTTCTTTTTGCCCTTTTCTTCCCATCATAGTTTCCATTCTGTACCTTTCCCTTCCTCTCCCCCCTCTCACCTCCTTCTCTGATATTTCTTTTTATTTCAAAACTTTTAGAGAAACAATGACAGAATTAACTTTTTTTTCTTTTTAACTTTGTTGAATATTTATGAATCTAGGAGACTTTCAGTACTTCATTTTTGTTAAGATTTTTGTTTTGATTTGTTTTTCCAGTAAGAGCTATAATTAGCCAGAAGCTGTACTCAGAATTGTAGGATTTCAGGTGGGGTGAAGCAGATGATGTTATACAGGATGAGCAGCATCGCAGTGAAACCAGTTTAAAAAGCAAATTTGTCAACATGAGAGCTTACAAAATCATTTGTGAAGGTATTCAGTTAATAAGATAAGCAATTAGTTTCTTCACTGGCTTAAGAAAATGAGGCCAAGCAGCTTCCAGAAGATAATTTCCGTTTCTCTGAAATTTTTCAGCTTCACCATTCATTAGGGCAAAAGCATCACAGCCTTATTTATGAAAGCTCTAGGAAGAAGCCAGTCCTTTACATTATGCAATTTAAAAAAAATATTATTGAAAATTTAATTCAAGGCTACATAAATGTGGAAACAATGAGTTGATTGTATAGAATTGTAGAATCAGAGAAATTACCTCTATTTATTTAGTGACCTGGACTATGGTGATCTGGTCTTTGTTAATCTATGGCACATCTGGATGCACAGTGGATTGAAGTTATACTCACATTTACATTCATGTTGAGAATGGCACTTACCATGAATATCTCAGGTCTCATAGGGCTGCGTGTCAGCTGGTTTTGAACCACTCTTCAATATAAGTAAGTATTTCCCATACAGTTTGATGTGATAATTCTGTGACACTTCAAGGAAGAAATAGCAGCTAACAACCCAGAGAAGTCCAGTGTTGATGTAGATCAATATATGTTACTTGCCTCTACTTGTGAACCAAATTTTTGAAAGCTATTTGTGCAGGTTCTGTTTTTATCTGCATACACTCTTGTTTCATGCTTACTCATTAAAAAAAAAAAAAAAAAAAAAGTGTCAAAAGCACGTTTGATTTGTACTCAGCCTTAGGGAAGGAAACATTCAAAAATAAAAGAGCAAGTCTTCTGCAAATGCAATTTTCTACACAGGATTGTAATTTCAAAAGTTGCCAATGAGAGTAATCAAGCTCTTCAGATGAAAGTCAAATTTAATAATAGGCCATAGTTAAAATGATTCTTAATGTACCCATTTCCTAAATGGGAAGATAATCTTTTTTTGGAGGCACTTATGGATTATTTTTGGAGCCACTTTTTCTGACTTTGTAATTCTTTTGCACAGACATTTAAAATTCTGCCATGCATATATGCTGAGAGACAAAACAGTCTGAAAAGAACATCCCAGATGAGAACTTTGAAAAACAGGAGATAAAAACCAAAGCTCTTCCACAGTGATATAATTCCTTCTTTGCATCCTTGTTTTCTGTCTTCCAAAGCTTTTCTTATCCATGTGTAGTTATTTTTCTATGTATATATGTATGTGTATTTATCTTCCAAGATAAATTCTCTCTCACTTGGTATTCTTTATAAGCAGTATATGAACTGAATCCAAGTTAATATCAAATTGAAGTTTGGGTACTTTAAGCCTCTTGTAACTATTTCCATGTAAAATGTTGTCATTCACATCCAGATTAGCTAGACTTCCAAAGTCCCTGGTGGAGGCACTCTCCACTTTTGTGTGTAGCTTCTACTACATAGCAGGGGAAACAGAAAATGACTTGTTGGCTTGGCATCGTGCAGAGCTAGCCCAGCTCAGAGTGTGCATGAGTCAGGCTCAGTGTGATGCATTCAAACCACAGGGAGTCCAAAAACAAGCGCCCATCCCAGAAAACAGTGCAAAGTAGACAAGATAACATTGAACTGGGGACCTCCACTACCAATGAAAAGACTTGGGAGGGTGAGCATATCATCTCAATTTGCCAGATAATATGGTGTACTACAGTTTGGTGGGTTTTGTCAGCCAAGAAACCAGCATGATATGTAGCACTCTTGGTCTGCTGCTTGGTTTCTGATGTCAGTTGAGGGAAAAAATGTTTAATTTTTCTTCTGTTATTTCATACAAAGAAACCAGAAGTTTGAGTGGGAAACAATATAAAAATTATTCAAGAGCCATTATTTTAGAAGCCTCTGTTGATGGTTAAAATTGTAAATATATTACCTGCTTATTACAACATCATTAGCTCTTTGAATTTGCAACAAAAGGTTTGAATGGATAAAAGATCATAGTTAAAGCACATATGGCATAAAGCAACATAGGTCTGCTGGGTAACTCTCCCTGGAATATCAGTGAGTAGCTGTAACTCTTCAAACAAATAGAAAAGTTACCTGGACATGCTTTGTGCAGAAGAACATATGATTATGGCTAGATGCTGTATAGAACACTGTATCCAGATGTTAGTCAAGGACAACATGGCTAAAAAGAGGAGAGAGGTAATCCATTTCACACCAGGCAAATATTTCATCTGTTCACTGAGGTGTGTTTTAGGTAACAGACAGTAGGCAGCTATAAAGCAAAGGGTGTCAAATTTGGTAGTGAAACTCCAGTAGCCCTGATTCCTTGCCTCCAACAATGAATTCAGGTGATACCTTCAGTTAAAGTGATTTGATGTATTTCTGCTGCATATTTCTGCTTAAATCTTGTGATGCATTATTTGCAACTAACATTTTTCACAAGTCTTGCCTGTAAACAGTATAAGGTTTCTATAGCACCTGACAAGCCTGTCCTTGAAAAAAAATTAATTCAAGTGAATTCAACGTCCTATGATACATATTATAGCCTGTGGAAATGCTATTGGGATGCAAACTCTTAGATGACAACTTTCTACTTCCCAAGTACAGGTAAGGCACAAGTTTAAAGCTTATTTCTCTAAGCTTGGGACACAAAGCCTACCCAAGAAATTTATTGAAGTTGCAGAATGTAATTTAGAAGAAACCTTTGAAATATCTAAGACAGGGACCAAAAGTTGATTTTAGATAGAGACCACATAATGAACATACAGCTAAAATATCTTGTATTAGAGATATGCCAACTCTTCTGCTTTTAACTAAAATTGAAGACACAGTATTGTCAGAAAGGTCAGGAGAATTTCATTGCAAGATATTAAAGTTTTATAAGTTCCATCACTCCAAGAACTACTTTGGAGTGAATGCAAAAGTTATCACTGAATTGTTTCATAAATAATTGCTTTCATTTTGGTAACCTCTTACTAGAATTTTAGTAGCAGTAAAATAAGAAAGCTGACAATTAATCATACACCAATCAACTATCAATCACATAAAAGCAAACCTTCAACTTCAGAGCTGTCTGTAAGTAGCAAACACAATTGACATTGGCTTCTGATCCTCTGTGTATTACTTAGGTTCCATTAATTTTAACTATGTTTGTCTTGCCCTATGAGTAGTTTCAATAAATGCTGGGCAATGAATATAACAAATTATTAATGTCACCATCATAACTCAAAGGCAGCTGGAAATGTGCATACATTTGTTCTTTTAATTTTCATGCTCTATTGTCAAAATGTAGATTATGCTGAGTGTTCTTTTGGGAATTATTAATTAGTCCAAATTCCATCTGTAATAAAGAAGTTAAAAGTCTCTAATTGTGTGAGTACTTTGGGGTGATTACATTATATTAAAAATGCAGTGGATTGTGGAGAGTGATAGTGGGGACTGTTGGTTAAGAGCAAAACACTGAAGAACAGAATACCTGGATTCTAATCATATATCTTAATGTACCATCTTTTCTAAGGGTGATGTTTGTTTTTTTACCTGCCTCTGCCAAATAAGTAAATATTTAGCTTAGAAAGGTATCAAGGTTCTTTAATACTTGTTATTTTACTATCAACAGTACTTTCATGCATGTAGAAGACAAAATTGACTAAGTTTGCATGAAAACATGAATGTCTGGCACCAGTTTATACTAATATTTGAAGTATGCCTTAAAAAGAAATTAATATTCTAGCAAATTAGGCAGAAGTGTGACAGGTAAAAGGGATAAGTCCTGAGCTTCACAGTCTCAGTTGTGTATGTTAACATATTCAGTAGCTGTACAAAGTCATGGCCACTGTGTTCTTACACAGAGAGCAGACTCCAAAATGCAATTTGCTCAGCTTTCCCAACAAGCCAAAGAAGGTTTTTACACCACACAGTTTACATGTCAAAATTCAGTTACAAGTCTGAGAAAGGTTGTAGGCAAGTCCCCCAGGTTAGTTGTGTTTTCTGCTCCTGCTGATTGAGATCTTCACTGCAGAAAATGGAAAAACTCAAGCTTAGAAGCTATTTGAATCCAAAGGAGATGGTGTGACATCTGCCCCAGATGAGGATACCAGAGGGGACTCAGGTAATTCTTGAAACTTTGGGTATTTTGAACTAGATCAAATTATGCATTTCTGTTTTAGTTGTTGGGGGGTAGGTAGGAGTGGCTGGGTTTTCTTACGAGTTTGGTTTTGAGAGTATTTTTTTTGTTTTTTTTTTTTTTGTTTGTTTGTTTTTTGTTGTTGTTGTTGTTGTTGTTGTTGTTTTGTTTTTGTTTTTGTTTTTGTTTTTGTTTTTGTTTTTGTTTTTGTTTTTGTTTTTGTTTTTGTTTTTGTTTTTGTTTTTTTAACAAGAGTAAATATTAAGACCTTTGTAATATTGTGCTCAACATCCATAACTGAGATGTAGTCATAGTAACTGCTGAAGTGAATTCCCCTCACTTCCTCTACCTTCTGTTCCTACTGAACCTTGAGGAAGCAGACCGGCTCCCCATCTTGTCTCATGCTGGATTTGGTGGAGATATATGTGTTACTTAATCTAAACATATATATTTTGTTCTTAACCCTTATATATATTTTCCAATACTATGAGAAAACCATGTATCAACACTTTGAGCACATGTTCATTATATATTGAGACATATCTTGCTACAGGTCAGCCTGACCTGCTTTTGATTTAAATGTTAATTGTTAAATGTAGTAGCAAAAGAGTAGGAAGCAAAGCATAGGAAGAGGAGTTTATTTTCCAGAAAGTATCTTCAGCCTGAAAAGGGGAGGACATTGCTAAAATAAACAATCTCTGTTTCACTGTGTAGATCTATTTCACATTGAAACTCTTGGTCCTTTGGTGTAATGCCAGTTTTAGTTCCAGAAATTTATATATTTAGCTCTCTTTATTTTATTTTCAATCTGTTTGTTTACCCTTTTTGTTGTGGTACCCTCTGAATTTCAAGATGAGATTGCTTTTTGTCCACATAGATAGTCTCCACAGACTAATCCAAAGACAAAAAAATTCTATGAAGCTTCTGAACAATTGAAATCTCAAAGTTTTGAAGGTGGAGTATGAATGAATGTACATCTTCTGCAGCTGCAGCTGTTACAGCAGCATATAAAGAAAAGATTTTTCCCAGTAGTGCTTCAGTAAGGAAAGGCCACAGTCTTCACTTTGAATTGACTCTGAAATTGTGTCTATTGAGACATGAAGTACAATATGCATTTGTTGGTTGATAATAAGTTGTGCCAAGATTTGAATTTGAATGGATGCTTGGCTCTCTGTTAATACAGAGAAACAAAACAACTTTTCCAATTAAAATGCAGGAGGTATAGAAATAACTATATATTGCTCTTAAAAAAAAAAAAAAAAAAAAAAAACGAAAAAAATTATGAAAAAAAACGTTAAAGAGGAGATAAAAAAAGACCTAAAAATGAGCAAGGTGTTTTAGTAAATATTCTTGCTCACTGTTACAGCTGTGCTTTTTTTTACAGGGAATTTTTCTATTTCAGGGAGACTTTTTTTCTCTATTTTGATATATAACTTTTTAGCAATGTCTTTTTTTTTTTTTTTTTTTTTCATGTAAAAACATGTATGGGGAATTAACAGTGTGCTGATGAAACATTTCCAGGCAGTTCTGCTTACTATAAGCCAAACAACAATCCTAGTTGGCAAGCTGAGCTACCTAAATCATTCTAGCTACTTACAGCAGGGCAGAGAAGGGTGATCCCAGTGATGTTACATGGAATTTATGCAGGAACCAGGTCAAGAAAGTTCAATTTTTTTTAAATTGAAATTTGATTTTGGATAAAATCTTGCATAAACCTCTGTGGGAAGATAATCAGTTTCACATACTGCTATTGTAATTATTTCCCACCTTCTGAGTAGTCAAATCCAAGTGTTTGGCCACACTTTGATTTGCTTTGCAATTTTTTAGATTCTTCTGTGGGAAAAGATGGGATCTGAAATGACTACCTGTTTTGCCTAAGTATATCTCTCATGAGATCTCATCATCTGTTGTTGAATTTCTTGTGATTTTTAATTTACTGTTAGAATCATAGAACCATAAAAGTTGAGGTTTGATGCTGGCCAAATGCCTAGCACCCATAAAAGTCTCTCACTCACTCCTTTCCACAACTGGACAGAGGAAAGAAAATTTAATTAAGGGTTCATGACTTGAGATAAGGACAGGCTTGACTTAAAGATATTAAGTAAATTTATTACTAACAAACTCAGAGCAGGGTAATGAGAAGTGAAATAAGCCATTAAAAACACCTTTATTTTCCCTCAACCTCTCCCTCCTTCCCACAGACAGCACAGGGAGAGAGGCAGTGGGGGTTTTGGTCACTATTTAATCCCAGATACAGTTATAGTATTGACTTTTAGATAGTTTCCTGAAAAACTAAAGTCATTGGGGAATTGTGGTGTGTTCTAAAATGTTGAGGAAAATTTGTTGAAAAAGTTCTGTCTGATGAGCTGAGATAGTGATGGAATGATAAAATGATTCAGCCCTGGTTGTAAAGACCCCAAGAGGTCATCTAGTCCAACTTCTTTTTATGGGAAAGGGAGCCAAGACAAGCTTGTCTGGCACCATGTCCAACTACACCCTGAAAGCCTCCTGGTGGGTGCTCCACCACATCCCTGGGGATGTTGTTTCAATGGGTGATTGTTCTCCTCAAAATTTTCTTCCTTAAACCAAGGTGAAGCCTCTTCTCATGTAACTTGTACCTGTTGTCCCTTGTTGACTCCCTGTGATTGAATTCCTGTGAAGGGAGAGAGTGCTTCTGTCCTCTTAGTGGCTGCCCTTTAATTAATACTGTGATGAGTTTTCTTAGGGGTTTTTTTTGCTTGTTTATTGCTTGATGCATTTTGGTTAATCAATAAAAATATCAGGCTATAAAGACAAACTTTTATGCTTTGTTAATAATCCCAGCAAGGAGCCATTATGTGTCTAAGGCTGGTCCTGCAGACATTGGGGGTAGTTTGCTCTTTGCCCTGAAGAGCAGCCACCTGAGCCCACAGCTGCTGAGCCAAGGTGCTGGGTGAGCAGCAGCTTCTCCCCACCAGTGCATGCCTGAGAACTGTCTCTAGCTAAGATTCCTGGAATGTTTGTCTCCAAACAAGCTCTCATTTTGGACAACCCCTCCTTTGCACAGCTGCCAGTACAAAAGTGAAATGCTCTCCTGTCCCCACAGTATTTGGCTTAAGTTCATTTGAAAAGCCTTTTGGTAAGCTGTTCTCAATTGCAAGTTTCCCAATAAAGGCTCAGAGGGTCTGAGTTTTGCTTGACACAGGATTTTGTAACTTGAAATCTGTGCTGGATGTTATGACCCATTTAAATCTGTAGCTTTGGTTGAGAAATATCCTTGGATGTGATTGAGTTCCACTAGGGCATTAGAGGAGCATTGTCAGAAGAAAGGTCTGTACAATGTCTCAGTGTGCAAGCCAGACTTTCAACAGGCTGGATATTAAAGCCTTCTTACATACTATCCAGATGAGTCTAGATTACAGAATTCATCAAATGCATTTTAAGGAAAACTTGATCAAAATACAGTTTAGTTGGAAGCTTGTCCTTAGGAAGACTCTTAGAAAAATATATTGAAAATACTTTAACTTGGTAAGTGCATTTGCATTGGATGCTCCATAAACATTTTTCAGTCAGAGCTAGGCTTCAATATATTGCCACACTCTATATTAATTCTTGCTTAGAATCTTCATATTTGTGCAACTTGATTGGAATAGTCTAATTCTGAATGCTTAGCAGTATTTCTTATTTTAGGTAATCTAAATTAAGTTTTAAAATATTTCTATTTGCAGGGGATTCAACTTGCTTCCATAGTGATAAATAATTGCATTAATTTTGAATGTTTCTTTTTATTTATCTGTCTGTCTGCCTATTTATTGAATCAGTTGAGCTTTTCTTTTATTTTGAATAACTTCTCTGAATAAATACAGGCAAATCTTCATCTGTTGTTGAGGCATTTTTCAAGGACAAAAGTATTTCTTCCATTATGAATTCATCATTAATACTAGAGCAGTTTTTTCTTAATACACAAGAGATACACACATACTTCTTAATAGGGAGTTAATTTACTGCTGTGTGCACTGTGAAAGTATTTAAGTTAGTCTATTATGTTATATGTTACTATATTAACATTTTCAAATTCTATTATAATTTTAATTATTTAATAGTTTTTTCCTATGGAAATTAAAAAAAACCCATGTTTTCATAAACTTGTTTTAAAAAACTGCTTCCAAATACATGGTTTACTTTAAATTCAGAGACACTGTCCTTATTGAAAATTCAATGACACAGTCCTATTAACATAAATACAACTTGCTATAGGCATAATCTGTTCCTTCCCAGAAAAGCCCAACAATACTCTTATGTCTCAGGCTTCTGGATAAAAAAGGACATGTTTAGATGAAAACCTGTTGATATATTTTTGTCTACCATTGCTTGAGGCAGTATACTTAAATTTTAAAAAACTGGATTACAAAAATCATAAATATTGAAAACAGCATGGTTCTACTACACAAGATTTGCAATGAGGCACTTGTAGATGCAGAATTAATTTCTGCCCTTGATTGATGACCTCACAACAATCATTCATAGCTGTGCTATGCTCTGTCACTCACAAGTTACACATAAGGTCATCAGTAATGACTAGAAATGAATAATGTATTTACAATCACTTCATTCAATATCCTTTATCCACATACATCTCCTTGAAAACAGGTTTCCAATGAGGTCAAGACCTTAAGAAAGACAAAACATTTATAAGCAATAAAGTAGATATTTAGACAACTGTATTTTTAGGAATATTTATTGCATCTAGTTTTTAATACTTTAGTTATGTTCTGGCAGATGCAGAGAGTTCTTACCCAGTAGAAAGTCCTACAATGAATTTAACAAGCTTTGAGCTGAGTTTAGCATCCAAATTTTGACACTTGTTTGCTTTGCTGAATAGGGGATGTCTAGGACTGGAAGTGGCTAAGAAATCCATTTAGTTTTCTGTCATTGAGTCAAAAAAGTAACTGGCAAATTCTGTCAAAAAGATATGATCTAGCCAGTTAAAATAACAAAACAAAAAGAAAAGAAAGCAAACAAAAAATTAAATAAAATAAAGGAAGGCAAACCACGACTTTGCTCTTGACCAGCAAGCTCTTCTTCCTCACCCTCCCCAAGTCTAAGCTCTCTCTCAGAAAAGTGAGACATGAGGGATAAAAAGAGGCTCCTCAATAACTAAATGACCTTGCTGACTGAAAAGTCAGGCCAGATGTACTGTCCAAGAATGACAGAGGACATAAGGAGTTACTTATAAATGAGGCCAGATTTAGACTGTGTAAGATTCAAAAGTCTGCTCATCATATACTTGTTAGAATTTCTTTCTGCTTAATCTCTGACCCTCTCTATTCCCAGGGGCTGCATTATAACAACATTTTCCTTCTTTCAGTATGATTTACATCCAGTGAGCTGACACAGCACCAATTTTTCTTCCATACTACTATTGCAAAAAATTGGACTGAAGAGCTCAGTGTGACTAATAGCCTTTCATCTGCCTGGTTGTACACCACCTCCTGCCTAACTGCAAGTACCATCAGTGGACATAAAGGACAAAAGAATAATCTGTAATCTCTGCCTACCTGCTAATAATGAATATTCTTTATATGCAGAATAATTCCAGATTTCAGTTTGTTTTGAGTGGGGCTCTGGGGAAGGGGGGTGTGGTGAGGAAGGGGAGGATTGGCATATACCTAATTCTAAGCAATATAATCAGTATGAAAAATGTCATCTTATTTCCTTTCAGAAAGTTTGTCACTATCTTAAAAAGAATTACACACTTATTAAAATTCATAAGGTCTTAACTTACCTGGCTATGCCATTAACTGACAGGCTGTTTTTCTATCTGTCTCCATTTCTAATCTCATTCTCACACGAAAATGGGTTATTTTAAAACACAGTAAATAGAAAAATTATATCTATTTGAGTTGTCTATCCTTTGCTTGTCTTATTCTTTGCCAGTCACACTATCAGTGTTAGGTATCTGAAGCCCTGCAATTCCCTCCTTTTGTTCCTCTTATCGTTCCTATTGTGTAAATACATGTCTCACCCCCACGCCCATGAGCACACACCTATAAAGTCCTGACGTGCAGCACTGACAGGCCCCTTCCACTGCCACATGCAGATAAACAGATGAGACACTAAACATGTCACAGCTCCTCTATTCAAATAGTTCTTCAGCTTCAATGCCAAGATAAAATAAATTTTGTCTTTTTGTTTTCTCCAGTCTCATTATATGTGCAAGGGACTTGATGTATTAAATCTTTTCATTTCTTAGTCATAGAAACTCCTTTTTTACTCCATAATGAGATGCTTTGTTGTTGTTGTTTTAAAACTGCTTTTCTGTATTCATTTGAAAGCTATGAAGTTAGAAAATATTCAGAAGTTGAAAGCAGTGTTGATTTAACCCCTCTTGATATTATATAGTGTATTACAGGAAGGAACTTTTTCTCAGCCATGGCCTAAATCAATACTGGCAAGGCCAGCCTTCCCAAATGTAAGCTCTCTCCAGAGCTTAGTGATTTTGAATTTCATCTTAAAGTACTGATTTCTTCATCTAATTAAAGTCAGTGCAAACTTTGGCATTGACTTTATCAGGAGCACCATTTGAAACAAAAACATATTTAGATTATGCTATTTCTGCATAACTCTCTCTCTTTATTTGAAGCTGTAGATTGTATTGGTAAGTATCCTGAAAGGAGTGAGAGTTGATGAAAACAAATATGGGGAAGATTGCCTTCAAAAGTAGCCATACACCACTATAGACCAAGCTGTAAAACAACATGGTGAAGTAAGTTTTATATCTTTTTACCTCTAAGTAAAGTTATTAGGCATTTGTTTCTAAAATGTTTGCTCAGTTCTGGAATATTCTGTTTTATTCTCTTGCTGTTATAGATGAAGCCTCTGACACTGTCACCAGGATCATTCCCTGCTGGCCAGCTTTTTCTACAGTTTACCTCTGCTCAGATGTTTTGTTGCCTAGGCAACCTATTCCATTCAATTCTACTTTTGTTCTAAAACAACCACAAGCCCCTCTTTAGTGTATATGTCTGTGTCCCTGGAGTGGACTAAGGTTGTTTGTTTGTTTAAAAGGGCCAGGAGTCAGCTCTTTTCCTGATGTGAAACTAATGCTTTTCTAAAGTGAGCCAAGCAAACCCACCAAAATGCTTCTAATTATCAAAGGTTGATTTATTAGGACATAAACTTATTACTGAAACAAAATACTTCTCGAAATAGAGAACCTGAATGAAGATGTGACAATAAATCTCAAAGAACTGCTCCAGCATGGGTCCCCTGCAGGGTCACACACCCTGCCAGAAAACTTGGTTCAGCATGAACTCCTCTCTCCACGGCTCCACAGGTCCTTCCAGGAGTGTGCTCCACCATGGGCTTCCCACAGGATCACAGTCTCCTTTGGGCATGCATCTGCTCTGGAATGGGGTTCTCCAGGGCTGCAGGTGGATCTCTGCCCCCAAGGAGCTCCATGGGCTGCAGGACACAGCCACCTCCCCACGCCCTGCCCCACCTGCTGCAGGGGAGCCTCAGCTCCAGGGCTCCTGGTACCCAAACCTTGCCACACAAACCCCATACAGCCCACTGGAAAAAAGTCCCCTTTCTAGTTTTGTGTCATGCCTGTTCATGCCCACAACCTTGTCCTCCCAAATCTGGGCAGTGGACCTGCCTGCTACTTGTATTTCCATTGCTATTCTCTGGATCCTGGGGAGTTCAGAATGCAATCTGCATTCTCTATAGTGCAAATAGATATCCTTGGGCTGCTAGGCAAGAACTGGAGTTCATTTGTCCTGCTATATATGAGGCAACCATAACTTATGAAATGGTGAGAAAATGGTTAAAATATTCTGGTTTAAGCACAGATACTCCTCTTACACTACATTGTTTTAGGATTTAATAAGAAAATTTAATAGGATGTCTTTTTTTTGTAAGAGATTTATTTCCCACTTTTTCTGTATAAACAAAAAGGGAAACAAATATTTTCAATAGCAAATAGAGTAAATTTGAGAAGCTGCTTTCCTAACCAGGGTGAATGTTTGAGAGATAAAAGTAGAATCTTATTCAGAAGAGAGGGAAAGTGAACCAAAAGAAACTACAAAAACAGAATTAAAATAAAACTGAAATTAAAATAAGTAATGAAGTGAATGTACCATGAAGTTGAAAAGTTATTGAGGACATTTTATGAAGAATTAATTTCTGAAAAAAGTTTCAAAAAGAGAAATGCAATGTAAGCTGCCTTTTTCCTTTTTCTGTTAGTGGTGTCAGAAACATTTGCTTCCAAATCCTACGTTGCATGTGGTAGAAGGAACATCTCATGTATCTGCTTCCAAACTCCAACTTCTGTTCCTTCTTTGTACCCCAGCTGCACAAAACACAGCTACATCTAAGATTTTGGGGAAAATGCTCAAATATTTGATAGAAATATTATTAAGGGTTTGGATATTCCTTTGTAAAGCAGGTGAGCACCTTTTTTCTTTGTTCCGTTATTTCTTTTTCTGCCACACACTCAAAGAAGAGATCTTTGTCTTACACTGTGGCTGTATCATTCATTGAAGATTTAGCTACAGTGAAATCATGATTATAAAAAATTTTAGAAGTGTTTTGCATTTAAAACATTGTTTCTGTCCTAAACTCTGTATCCAGAGCCTACATCTTGTCATTGCATTTAAATAATTACTTGGAAGTATATGACACTTAAACAAAGTGTTCCAATCTTCCTTATTGAAAGCAAATACATAGTGTTACAAATTAGATGACAGTCCAAAAATAATGAATTAATGTGCCTGCAGAAACAAGAACAGTGTAATGTAGTCACATTCTTTTTGTCTGTCTCAGAAGATTTACTTTAACTATTGAAGAAATAGTTAAAACAACTCTTTTAGAACAATGAAAAATACTGTGACATATTGTATGATATTGGTCTTATCCTTTAAATAAATCTCTTTTATTACATATTGCACATCACATATTTTATCAGAACACAGTAATTCCATATTAATTGGAGTATAATCTGTGATTTGAAAAGCCAGTTCTCTTCGTGACAGAAAGTCTTTGGATTTTTATATGAGAATAGTAAAAAATTAGTATTACTTTATGAGGCTAATAAAGCAAAGCAGGAAGATTATACTGCTCTATTTTAAATTCCTTTTTCTTGTCTCTTAGTGTATGTACTGCAAGTGGCAGTTGTTAGAATTAGATAGGAGCTAGGTTAAAAAGGTGACATTTTGATATGAATTGTGGTAAGGTTGATTTTAGGGCCCTCTGATTATTACTGCCCAGCTTGAAGAGCCATTGAGGAGCTTGATTTTCAGACATACTCTTCATGAAATCAAATCAGTTTGACTGCCTGATAGCAAGGCAGGTAAAATGTGCCTTGATTCTGAAATTGTTGGCCGCTCTGTTAATTTCCTCAGTTTCTGAGATGCAAGGATCTTCCTGCAGACTCATTACCAGGAGCTGGTATAGATCAGCTAAATTGCTTGTCAGATGTCCACAGGAAGTTTATGCTCTTTCTCTAATGTAGACCTAGAGAGATATTACTGATAGATACCAGCTGGATAGAGCGCACATTATGTTTTGTCAGAAAATTGCCTTGAATTTCTGTCAAAAGTATGAAAAGATTTTTGACTCAGTGACCCCACAGCCTTGTTCTTCCCTTCTCCAGCATGGTGTGGAGCAGGGAGAGCAGCACTGCTGTCCAGGCTAGAAGTGCAGGACACCTGCCTCCAGCCCCAGCTGCTCCCTGCAGCGGGGGCAAAGCCGCAACGTGGAGAGCACTACTGCCCCTGGAGAGATGGAGAGAGAGACAGGCATCACCTGCCTCGCCCTTTGGCATGTTAAATGTTGATGTATGCCTACACAAACACACAGGACCTGCTCCCTCTTTGGGCAGTTCTGTCAGCAGCAGTAGAATAAAGGGTGTTATTTGCTGACATTTCCAGAGGTGCTCGTGGCAGGTGGTGCCGAGCCTGCCAGCGCTGCACGGTGAAGTGCTGTGGCAAGTGCTGCACAGCTTAGCCCAGAACTGCTGTTTAGAGGAATTAGTCTGTCAGCATGGTTCAGCTCTTACAAATTGCTAATGGATTTTGTGCATGTGTTATCTCCAGCTCCAGTCCTGCTGGTTTTGTGTGAATGTACTTCTGGAAAACTATGTCGTTATGACTAATAGCTTTATGTCGTGCACAATTGGGAGGAAAATTCATTTCTGACTTCTGTCAGGTTTGTTTTCCTTTTATTCCAGGTGGCAAGAGGTCCTAAATCCTTATTTTTCAAGTCCTTTTTTGTTCTTCAGTTCTTTCCTTGTATGTAAAGCAATATTTAATTTATGTTTTTCAGTCTTTCAGCTTTGTGCTAAAATCATAGAACCATAGCATTTTTGAGCTGGAATTGATCTTAAAGATTGTCAAGTTCCAACTCCCTGAATTGGACAGAGATAAGTTCCACTAGACCAGGTTGCTCAAAGCCCTATCCAACCTGGCCTTGAGCACTGCCAAGAACAGAGCATCCATGACTTCTCTGGGCAACCTGTTCCAGTGCCTCACCACCTTCAGAGAAAAAATTTATTCCTAGTATCTAATCCAAACCTACCCCTTTTCAGTTTAAAGTCAAGCTAGGTAGACGAAAGGTGCACAGAATCCTGCACCCTATGATAGGAGACAGAAGAGGATGCTGAGGAAAGAGCATGAGAACAGGACACATCTCGATTTGTCCCCATTACCCTCTCATCTTTCATTTTCTATTTTAAATAGTGAAGGCAGATGATGACTGGAAGAAAAATTAATTGCCATTTTTTCACAGTCAATGACAAGATGAGGAATAAATGGATGGAAAATTTCACCCAGGCATCCAAACCAATAACTGAATTCATTTGTCTTAGGCCTTTCCCAATAAGCAGTAAGATATCAGTGTCAGAGAATATCTGATGTTCATGTAAAAAATTCTTTTATTATTCATAAAATCACTCATACTGTTAGACTTGGACTAGATTCAGGATTGAAATCTGTATTCTGACTTGCAACTGTAGGATTTACTTAAAGACAACGAATCTACTATAGAGTCAGCCCCTAAAGTGGGAACTCCTCAATGCTTGTGTAATTCCCAGGTTCAGAGCTATGACAGGAAAATCTGGTCACAGTCTTGAGACATAAATTAATGTAACAGGAACTTTCAGTGTGCAAAACAAGGACAGCACAAACTTTAGGCTACTGTGCATGGAATTTTCTGGGCAATCCAAATGGTGATTAGGTAAGATTTTATGAAAAATGGCAATTATTTTAGAGAAGTTAAATTATTAATCTCTATATTATTTATGGCAATATTTTTATAATAATTGACCTGTTTAGTATTAATAAAGATGTACTATGTGAGATGAAATTTCAATTAATTTTGTAGTTAAAAAGCCAATCATTTTTTATGCTGCAACACCAGAGCATGGACATTACAGTGTCACAAAACCAGATAGACACAGTAGGAATCCTATTTCAACAGTCCCCAGTACTGGAAAAAATCTCTCTTTCAGACAACTTCTATCCTCAGCTGATGTCAGGCCCAACATCACAAGCACAATTTTGTGAATTTATACCAGTCATATACCTTCTAAATTCTAAGTGAAAATTATAGAAGCCTGATGATTTTTTTTTCCATTTTTTTTACCTCTCTGCTCTTTATCTAACTTCTCCTCTCAGGGGATCTGCAACCTGTGAAAGCAATAGCCGCATTTTCTTAATAATTATGTCTCAGGTTAGAGTACCCAGCACAAGTTATTCAGTAGAATCTTGGGCTATTGTCAAGAATTGATTTTTCTTTTTCTTTCTGAAGGAACACATACAGCTGTGCATGGAGAATTTTACTGAAAAATAGATTGCTTGACCTGCAGACCTTGGTTTGGCTCAGAGATACACACTTTACAGTGCAAAGAAATGCTATTTCTTTTTTATTTTAGGTTTTTTTCTGGTTGTTTTTAGTTGGTTTTGATTATTTTTTAAAAATATAGACCTGCCTGTCTGTATAATAAGTCCAGTCAGGAGTAGGAGAGCCATGTGTTCTGTATTTGTAACCTAGCAGGATGAGGAAGTGATGGCAATGCTGCTCTAGAGGAGCAAAGCCCAAGGTCCTTCCAGTCTGATGCCCACTCTTCATGACCTCTTTGAGATACTAGATGCTTTCCTTAGTAGGCATCCTCTTGTTCTTCTCCTGTAGAGAAGTTTTCCACCACATTGATTTACTTTCTGGTTTACAACTTAAAGTACCAGCAATGTCCAGAGGTATAAAACTTCCATGGATTGCTTCATAAATTTGAAAATATCTGTGACCTACCTCCCTCCTCTGATGATTCCCAAGACTGGACATTGTTCCAAAGGCCACAGCAGAGATAGGAAAGACCTATCAAGCTTTTGGTAAGTGATGTCTTTCTGAAAATTTTTCATTTGTTTTCACCAAAAATTAGGCATTTTGTTTTGAAACTTAAATTTGTTAAAGCCCCAGCTCTGACAAGCTCTATTCAAGATCAGTGCAGCTGCATAAATGCTTTTCTTGTTGCTTAGGTTAATCAAAGAGGAGGGGAGAATTTTGTTTTTGTTTTGTATAAAACTATTTATTCTTGGTAGGCAATGCTACAGAGGTAATTTATTCATATCTGTTATAAAATATGCCTGCAATAACTTTATAAATGTTAATTTTTCCATCTCTAATGCTGAATGAAAAACACATTTAAGGCTCTCAGTTTAGTGTCTCATCACTAATATAGTTTTTTTATGTCTATTTTAGTACCAACATGAAAAGTAATCTTTTTTTAAAAGGCACACAGTGTCATGTATACTTACATTATTATATGAGTTGACTAGTGAACACTAAAGCAGTTTGAAGGTATTTTTTTAAACAAGCATAGTCATACAGCTGCAACAATGCTTATCTGCATTTTATACAAAGAGCTTGTATGCACACAGATATTCATGTTCCAAGTGTATGAATGGCATTACACAATGAGAACTGAAAGAGCATAAGATAAAAGGCTGTCAGGAATTCCTCCTTAAAAAACACTAAAATGTTTTGGGTTTCTTGGGGTTTTTCTAATAAATATTTTGATAGATTCCTCTGCTTCTAAGGAAAAAACTAAGAAAAGACATGAGGGCTTATCTGGAATTTTCTTAATATAATATATAATATATAATATATAATATATAATATATAATATATAATATATAATATATAATATATAATATATAATATATAATATATAATATATAATATATAATATATAATTAATATATAATATTATATATTATATATTATATATTATATATTATATATTATATATTATATATTATATATTATATAATATACGTAATATATAATATACGTAATATATAATATATAATAAATATATATGAGATATATGATGTATTATGTATTATGTATGATATATTTTATATGATGTATGATGTATGATATATAATATATTTTATATAATATATAATATATAATATATTTTATATAATGCAATATATGATATATACTATGTAATATATAATAATATATAATGATATACATGGTATATGGTATATGATGTATTTCTGATTTTAAAAAATCTAAAATATATTTTCTGTCTTACACTGAAGTTGGTACACATATTTTTGTTGCACACTGATTTTCTCTATGCACTACAGGCTTACCCTTGCTAATTTAGAGAAAAGATGCAGTGGACTTATCAGGAAAAGGTTCATATGGCATGTGTTAAATCAAAGCAAACCACTCTCCCTGAGTGAGAGTGTCACAGCATCACAACAAGGAAGCAGTGCTCTCAGATATGGCTGCATGCTAAATATAAGTCCCTCTTTATCTTCTTCCACTCACCCCCCTTTTATAAATTATTTATTGCTATGATGCTCAAACAGGACTTTGAGAAAGTTATACTACTCCAGCCCCTTCCTGCTGTGTATAGTCACTTCAGGGATCACCAGGCTCTCTGTGAGCATTGCCTGGTTTTCTTGTCTGTGTTGCTCCTGCAGGAAGGGCTTCAGCAGCACCCCCAGCAAACACTCAGGTTTGTATCTGCCCATCAGTGTGTTGAGAGGAGATTCAGCCAGCTCCAAAGGGTTATTCACCTAGGATTTTTGGACGTGGTACTCTTATCCAAGTGAAATTTCCACAAAGCACTGAACTTCCTCTATGCTCTGAAAGCAGAGTTTCTAAATGATAATCACTGCCTTGGCTCCAAAAGTCTATGGCCTAGTTGTACAGAGTGTGGGCAGGCAAGAACATTTATAGCTATTTGCTGATGTGTCTAAGACTGCCCCGAGCTAGCTGGATAGCTGGACACAGCAATCTTTGCCTCTCAAGCAGCAACTCATGTAGCAATTGCTTTCTTATGTTTGCAAAACCCTGGGAATTAATTGAACTAGAAGCTTGATCAAAATAATTTAACAAAGGAACGACTGTTTTTTCTACTTATCCGTGAAAGAATTCACATTATTTTAACAGCATAAAGAATTATCCTTTGTAAAACTTGACTGTCAAGATTTGCTATCCTCAGAAGGTAATTCAGTTCATGTTCTCTCCTCTTCTGAGAGATAAATGCTGAGGAAAAACATGGCTTTTTCCTTATTTAATTTTGCTGGGTTTGGCCATATAGCAGTTGCAGTAACAGATCCTAGTTTTATACCCTGTATGTGTTAGGAGGTGTAAAGTTACAAAGTGTATCCACTTGGTATATTTTTGTAGCAAAAATATTTATATGGGGCATGCTGCTGATGCCCCAAGCTGTTATGAACTGATTATTGAGAGGTGTCTCTGCCTAAATTAAGGTGCAAAGGAGACCATATGCTGAAGTCAATAGTATGGATTTTATTTAACAGTAAATACAAGGTAGAGAGAGATAGGAAGAAATAGGAAATAAAGGGGGGTGGGCAGGGGAGAGACGGAGAGAGACAGATTAAGAAGAAAGATGTCAGCACCTGTAGAAGCAGATGGCATCCCATTGGTCCTTCTTGTGCTGCTCTTCTTGGTGGTGGGGTTGTCAAGAGTCATTCCTCTGGAGGTACCACCTTTATACCAAGTTCCCAAGCTCTAGGTATCCACAGGGTGGTCATAGATGTTGCCATAATTTGGGGTGCCATGTGTATAAGCAGTTGCTTCATTTCTCAGAGTTTTCCCAGTGGAGTTTTTTGTCAGGATACATTAACTAGGATGTGCTAACCAAATCTCAACTCCACTTGGTCTGGAATTAACACCTTCTTGTTGCCAATTCCTGTCTTCTTTGCTTATCTCAAGTTCCTGCTGCTCTGTGGCCTTGACAGTGTGTGAGGCAATGAAGATGTTTAAATCTCCTACTCACGCTCAAAAATCAGTATAGATGGGCCAAGATGGCTAAATAAATCCTTCCATATCCTCTTTCTGTGGAGGGGGTTAGTTCTTGAACTGTCATATGTTTATGGGAGTCAGACTGGAGAAGGGAAGGTCCCATCCTTGCTCTGATGGAGTACCTGTGGTTTGGAGCTGGGTCAGAGTGCACAGCAGCTCCTGTGAGGAAAGGGGAGCTGTGTCTCACTGGCTCTTAGGGGCAGGAAGCAAGCACAGAGTTTTCCAAGCTATCCCTGGCAGGTTTATTAAGTATCTAACTTTGGTGTTAGTTACCTGCACAACAAGTGGTGGGGACAGGTGTCCCTTAGAGGTGTCTCTTAGAGATATCTCAGAGCCCTGAGTTAGGTGATTTCATGCAGGCAGAGACCTGCTCTGGGGTTGCTCCAGAAGTAATACAAACTTTGGTTTCTATCAAGTAACTTTATGGTGAAGCACTGTTTGTTTTTTTTTCTGCTGAGAAACCCCTCATATTCCCCAAAGCAATTGAAGCACAGCCAGTCAAAACAATTCCCCATCAAATAAAGAGTGAAACAAAAATTTTTAAAAAGTTACTCAGTGCGAGCTTCTTTTTTAGGCTTTCTGCACTTCTATTCCAAGATCTTTTCATGTTAATTTAATTTATTTGCCATTTAGGAGTGAGGAAGGAAGGATCAGTCTCAAAACATAGCATTTTCTAAGAAATTATGTCTGCAATTGATTTTTTCCACCATACACCAAAAAGACTTGGGATAATAAAAAGCAATTTCCAGAATAAATTATATAAATTATTTTTCTTCTGTTGCAAGAAACAAAGTAAAATTACAACCCCCTAGTGGGCTGCATGCTGGTGTTTAAGAACCAGCAGAACCAGGTCTTTTACTCTGCTTGTTCATGGCACACTGATTCCCTCACCTTACCCTGGCTTTTTTCCCATGTCTTGAATTTCCTTCCCCACAGGTAAGAGTGAATGCCAGCCCAGAAAGGATAAGCAGAAAGTCATATCAGCTCTTGCTCTGCCACTGCTCTGTCACCTCTTCTTTCCAGAAGATTTCCTGATTTCCCAATCTAAATAGTCTCTGTGAAGAAGCAGAATGTATGACCAGCCCCATGTTTGGGTGCTTTTCTCTTTAATCAGTCAGCAGACCAGGGCCATGCCACTTGTCTTTCATCTGTGTGCATTCACCCATACACGTGAAATAATCTGTTACCTGTCAGAATTATCAATTTAAAGATTTCTCACCTTAAAACCCCTCCTAATGACAATGATCCTACCATATTTTATTTTATGCTGCTGTTCAGTTCAGACCCTGAGATTAGCTCGGTTGGTTAGAGCATGGGGCTAATATCACTGAGATTGTGGGTTCAATCCCTGTATGGGCCATTTACTTAAGAGCTGGACTTGATGATCCTTGTGGGTCCATTCCAACTAAATAATCTTTGCATTCTGTCTATTTCCTTGTAAAGACTAAGGCCAACCATAGATGCTGAGAAATCAAAGGAAATAAGCAATCCCATTTCAGTGCTCTTTTCCTCCCTTCTTTGCTACTTCAATATAAGAGCACATCAGGCTGGCCTGTCTGTGTCTTCCTTTAACTGCACCTGAGAAAGAATTGGCTGGTTAAAATCTACACCCTTGTCTTTGAATATTTTATGGATTACTCCAAAGCAAGTGGTGTGAGTAACGAAATTCATCAGGCTATGTGTAAAAACAGAAACAGATTTAATGACAAGAACCTTTAGTCTGCCACAAGAACTTTGCCCCATCCCTGGAAGTGCTGCTGCAAGTGTTCAAGGTCAGGTTGGATGGGGAATTTAGAGGCCTGGTCTAGTGGAAGATGTCTCTGCCTATAGCAGATGGCTTAGAAATAGATAATCTGTAAGATCCTTTTCAACACAAACCATCCTGTGATTCCATGGCTGGCTCCATGAACTTCAGGGCTTTTAGGTGCTAGACAAAGGGCATTTTCTGCAAGTTAATCATGGGTACTTACCTGATCCCTTAGTGTGAGTATGAAACTGATATTGTTAAAGAGAAGAGGTTGCTTGGGTGATCATGGTGATTTACTGTGGTGACATGAGTCTCTCTTCTCAACTACCAGTAACAACAGATTTTCTGCTGTCTGTTCTAAGTGCATTTTTTGCATCCAGTACATTTTATACATTCATTACTTTTATGCACTCAGGACAGTACCCTGTTTCATGCTCTGGGTACAGATTGCCCTGCTTCTGCAGATCTGAGATTTCAAGTCACAAGAGCGATAACAAACTTGGTGTAAATTTAAAAGGTATCTTGAAAGGTTGATAGGATAAATAGATGTTTTGTTTAGTCAATATTTGTGTCATAACTATCCAGTTCAGTTTACATAGGTTCTAACAGTTATGATCAGCTCCTTGTGACTGCAGAGCAAGGGTCATCCTCTTCCTGCTAAGAGACTGCCTAAAGAAAGCATAAACTGAATGTGGAATCATTATGCAGCAATTCCACCAACAGTTTTGTGAAGGTCTCACATACTATTCAAAAAACTTGGTTTTGAATGGAAAATGCAAAAGTCCTGGTAATTTTAAGGGTATATAGAGCTTCGAGATTTTTATTGATTTTATTTATCTGTGAGTGAAGTGTGCAGTTTGAGATATTGATATAAGAAGAAACTAAGTAATCATTATGGAACTCTATTTTCCATTAAGTATATGCTCCTAAAATGAGAAAGTATTTTTTTCTTCAGTATACATATTAAGTACATATACGTAAATATATCAAAATAGAACTTGAAATATATGTATTGTTGTTTGGTTCTGGATAGGGATAAAACTCCATGTTCATTCACTTACTGGTCTTTCTGCTGAGATTTTCCAAAGTGTGGTGGCATGGTTTATGTGTCCAGCTGTCTAGAAGGAAAGGGTTCTATGTTTCCCTAAATTGAATTTACTTGCTGACAGATGGCTATGAATTTTGTTCACAGTCAGCACTACCTGAATTATTCAAAGGTAAGAAGCTCTATATTGTACTATGGCTCTATTTTGTATAATTTTGCTGCTGTCTGTATCCATCTTTATTGGCAACATAATGGAAGAAAATGTGGGAGTAGAGAAGAGACCAAACCACATAGTCTAAAGGCACTGCTTGATGAAGCATATAAAAAAATCAAGTTTAATATGATTAAGATTGGTATTTCGGGGAATGGAGTAAACATTTCTGACTGAACTTATAAATATTACCACAGATAACTAACAAGGGATATCCTGTTTATGAGGAAAATAACCCAAAAGCAAGGTAGATATTGGGAAATTAATTTGTTTATATTAGCTGGAATTGATTTTAGGATTATGTTTTAGAAGTAAAAACTTTACAAGTAGTTAAGGCTCCATTGTAACTTTCCTATTTTTCTTATAAGAAGGCCTGCTGTCAAAAAAAGCTGTCTGCCCTTGTTTCTATATTTTTGGAGAAAAAGCAATGAGATATTGTGCAGGGAAGTAACCCAGAGCAAGTGGGGATTCTAAAGAGGGCTCAACATCAGGAGCAGAGTGTAAACCTGACCTGTAATAACAAGGTAATTCCTCCCATAAAGACCAAAAGTGCCCTTACCATTTATGAACAATAGGTTCAGAAGGTCATTCACTTATGCTGCAAAGGAGGAAGTAACAAATTCATCTCTCCTGCCCACATCAAAAAACCCTGATGCCATTGCCAAGGTCTATGACTGAGCTTCAGCATCTGTGTCTAAAGTCATGAAGACAAAGAACAAAGAAATCAGTTGAAAATGAATGAAATTTCCCTTACCAGCTCTTATAAGAAAGCTTTTGTGCTTTCAGTTTGTGGGTGAGAATGGCATGTATACATTCTGGGGAGAAAATGGTGTCATTAGCATTTTTCTAAAAGTAGGGTCAGCCTTTGCCTTTATATCCAGTTCTATATAAGAAGCAGTGTTGTATAAAAGTGTGAGATGCCCAGCAATTATTTCTGTTACTGTGCTGGTGAGTTGGGACAAAACTAATAGATAAGATGGGATAAGACTGAAGGAGAGGGTGTACTTTTCCCCCACTGTTATCCCACATTGTCTGCACATTAGCATGAATAATTGCAGTGATCTTTAAGAAATACTCAAGTCATAATTCATAAAGGAACGGAATAAATCTTTGTCAGTACACATGTAAAATAATTTTTTTAAGTCCACTACTTATAGGGGTTTTGTAAGAAGCCATTCTTTTTTAGTCGAGCTAATGATCTAACTTTTCAGATAACTTTTAAAAAATTTCATTTTTTAGCATATGACAAGGACACTACAACCTGTTGATCACAGTAACAAGACCACATGCAAGTCCAAATTTAATATCAACACATGGGTCTCTTTCATTCATAGATGGAAATGCCAAATTCAAAATACATTTCATTCACAATGGATAATGCTGATTTCACAAAATAAGATACTTTGATATCAGTTCATACCATTCACTATTTATCAGGTGGGATCTCAAATGGTGAGTCCTGGAATGTAATTTTCTCGTTTGATGTGATCTCTCATTCTCTTTAGTCCCTTTCTTTAAGAGGGACTAGCACCGTGGTGGTGTGTGTTGTTTCACCCTGAAGCACTGCAGAGCTATGGGCTGATGGTTCAGGGTGTTACAGTCAGCAAGGTTTGGGTCAGGCAGGTGCAATCTGAGTGCAGACAGGTTTGAGATGTGGAAATACCAGTCATGAAGTGACACAAGCACTGCACAGGAATGAAGGTCCTGAGCTTGTTAATCAAGAAGATAAATAAATCATCCCAAGCTTCCATGGTCTTCAATGCTTACTGAAAGGGCACCCACAGACAGACTGTGCTGTGTTTAGGGTTTTTTTTTCATCTGGAGAGGGCTGACCGTCCTGTGGTGTTGGGCCATACAGTGTGTTCAGGCATCAGTGTTGGTGTCCCATGCTGGCATTGCTCAAGTGGATGGAAAACTAACTTAAAATTAAAAAACTAGTTTTAAAACAGGAAGAGCTTGATACTAACAACAGAAATCCAATGTCTACTTCACTGTTTTAAGAACAGTACAAACTATGAAAAGTACAAAAAAAACTGTTCTGTGAACAAGACAATAGTGTGGTTTTTTGTCATTATGTAAATTGCTTCAGCTGTGAATTTTATCCAAGCATGGTTCAAAGGGAATGGATTTTGGAACACACAGATGTTGGTTTCCTTTCACACTCAAGCTAAAAAACTATCAAATATGAATGCTGTCAAATTATCTTTGGCACATCCCAGTCCAAATTCTTTGGATACAGAAAGAGAAGTGTTTTTATCTGATCAAATATCTGCATTTTTTCTACAAGCAATGAAAAGAATCTGCCAAATCTGTTATTACTTAGAGCTAGCCTCTAAGGGAAAGTCCAAATGACAAAGTAGACCAAAATAGTTATCACTTTTACATTAAAGAAGTAACATCAGAATATATAAGAAGGATTGCCAATAGTAAATGTGATATTTATGGCCACTAAGCTCTAATATTAATGTAATAAATAAATATACCAGATATATTCTTATGACACCATATTCTGATAAATCTTGTTAAAACTATAAGCAAGGTCTTGAATTAGGAAAAAATAAATCGAGTATTATCCAAGTGTGATTTTTTTCCTCTTTCAAATTGGTTATTGTTGATTTCAAAACTTGTGTGGGACAGAAGGATCTTTGGCACTGTGACATTGGAATGATTCTGTAAATGGTCTGTATTTTCAGGTAATCTGCAGAAGTGGGTCTGCCCAAAAAACTTGAGGTTTCTCATTGGCACACGAGCTCACACAGGTGCACATCTACCAGAGGAGCTTAATTTGAACAGGATTTAACAAATATGTTTCAGTATTTTTTACCATTATACCATGATTTCTTCTTCTAAGTACATTCTAAACCAAGACCAATTATTTCTAAAGTAAAAATCAGTTTTGAGTTTCTTACTTATTAAAGAAAAAAAAAAGAGAAAGCTTTGTTTTCTTGGCTGTTACCTGCTGTGCATTTTCTTATGGCCTGGTGACTGAGACATTGTTGGGGCAGTTTCTCTCTAGGGAAAACTTGAAAGAACCAGAAACTTAAATACATTTTCTATACTTAATCTTCTGTATATTTTCAGACATGAAGCTTTTCTTAACCAGACCTTTGCAATCTGCAGTAAATTTCCTATAAAGTATTGATATCTCCATCAAATTTATACAATTTACCATAAAAAGAGTCATAATTTCTTTAAAAATTAGTCTTGCAGATGGGTAACTAATAAAGAAATTTTTGCAAGCAAGGAGAATATCGTGTTTTAACAAAAACATTGTCTTTGATTCTACCCAGTAGAAAAGGGCAATGTAACCTTTTTGACTGATAGAATATCCTCCACACAGAATTAGAGCCACCATCCAGAAAAACCTTCACTTAAAAAACTTGGTGGAACTAATTTTGATGTGCTGGACAAAATTAAATAAATTATTGAGCATAGCAAGATGAGATTGAGGGAAAAATACTTCTGCTTCCTTCACATAAAAATCTAACCCTAAAAACTTCCACTAGATCATAAAAATACCATTCCAATTTAAGAGATGCTATATGTTATTAGCACTAGCTTGCTGCTTCATGACTTACCCTGCAGTTCCTTACTTCTGGTGTTTTATCCCAAATTAACAGATTCAAAGATGCCATAGATACCATGTACATATAATTTATATGATCTTCTGAAAAGATCTTCCATGTTTCATCCTGTAGGGAGTTAGAAATTTGTTCCTTTAGTAATTCTGCAGTTGAAATTCACTTGTCTTTTCTCCTGGCAGTGCCATTATGGCAGAAAAAAAATTAGATGTGGTTCATTTTACAGTACTGTTCCCATTATACCTTTAAAAATCAGTCCCTCATATTTCTGAAAGATAGATGTATGAGAATAAGGTGTGAATCTTGCATATGGACATATGGGAACACCAAACTGAAATCCTGCTACTTATTTAAAAATTACAGTTTTATTTGTCTTACGCTCATTTTTAACAAGCTATAACATATTAAATAAATTTCACTTCAGTTGTCTATCCTGGTGCTTAAAGACACCTTTGTTTGAATCCCATAGTGGGAAAATTTCCTGTATTCATTTAATATGGCCAACAATATAAGAGAATAATTAAAAATCCATGCTAAATTAACAAGGAATTTTATAATCTCTGATGATTCTGCAGCAGTGAGATTCTCTCCAGCTAATCACATCACCTCTCCCTGCAAGAGCCAGCTGATTATATTCACTGAAGAACTTGCTAGGTATTAATGAGCAGAATTTGTTGTAGCAGGCTATTTGTGATTAAAAAAAATGTACACAGAAAGTGTATCATAAATGGAACTGTAAATGGAACTGTAAAAGACAAAGTAATTACTCTGTACATGACTGACAGCCCACTTAGACATATTTCAGTTATCCAACAAATTGTTCTCCAGGCAAAACACACGTGGGCCACCAGCAGTATGTTAACTAACCTTCTCAGCTTACCTTTCTGCTGAAAAGCTGCCCTAGGTGGTTAAACCTGAGAAGGAAGCAAATATGGATGTGGAGATGTCAAACGAGATTCAGCCAGCACTTTCTGAACTGTCAGCAGCCTTAGTCAATGATGATTCTGTGTCCATATACTTCCCTAGAGATGTGATGTATGCCTGTGATAAGCTATTTACTTGCTGGTTTTTTTAAGCAAAGAAGTGAAGTGAATTATTTACATCTTTTTTTCTTCTGATACTGGAAAAACAAGGCTGTATAAATCCCTCACTGCATTCAGCTGAGTTCCAATACTTCTGGTGGAATTTAATTATAATAACATTCTAATTGAAGGTAAATTAAACAAGAGTATGACCAAGTGTTGTCACACTAAATGAAAATTTAAATTACACCAGTAACAGACAGGACTGTCCCAGGATTATAAATTAAAGAGTGTGACATTTTGGTTTCAGGTTAATCAATGAATGCTCCACAAATATTTTGAAACTGTCCTTGATGTATTATAGGCTAAATTAAATCTTAAGTTCTGACAGACACTGAGCAGGAGAGCAAAGTAAGTTCACTTTGGAGCAGAAAAAATATGAGGCATGGAATGACGAGTTTTTTGTTCAGGAGATGTGAGGCATTAACAGCTTAAGGTTCCTCCTGTCCTTCTACTAGCACATAGAGTTGCACTTGGCTGGTATCTAACCAGCTGGTATCTGCTCTCCTGAGTTTTTGAAGCATCCAAGGAAACAATTCTTTGACAGGAAGAGAACAGGTCTGACAGATCAGTGAAGCTTTCCTTCGTTTCTCCCAGGTGTTGTTTTGGACACCCTGTTTACCTCAGAATGTGCTGCAGTGCTTTCCCAAGGGAGTGCAGCCAGTCTCAGCCAGCAGAGGGAATGTTAGCTGCCATGTGGGATGTAATTGCCCTAAGAGCTTGGGTCAATGCAAGGAGGGACTGCATTGGAATGTTTTCCTCCCTCCCCTCTGCTTTTCCTCCAAACACAAGTAGAATTATATAATGTTTTTACATTGACATATCTATCACAATTTTATTTTGCAGCAGTTATAACTCCCAGCTCCCTTTGCCTCCTGACATGCAGCCTGCTCTGGCCCCCACACTGACCCAGAAAGAGCTCAGGCACTTTTACTGACTCGTGCTCTCCTCATGATCACAAACTTGTCTAGTTCTTCACTGCCACCCACCCCCCTCTAAAACAAAACCCCTGATATGAATTTGTTCCACTCTATCTCACCCATCATGTCAATCTCTCCCTTCCTTTCTGCTTTTTCAGATGTGTAGAAAACAAGCCTATGAACAAAAAAAAAAAAAAAAAAAAAAAAAAGCGCCCTTCATCAATAAAACTTGTCAGCTGTGGGTTCTGTGGCTGCATTTTCCTGCTCTTAAGCAGCAGATCTTAATATCTCTGAGAAAATGACTGCACAGCTCACAGCCTATACTTTTCATCCATCCATAAATTCACAGCTGGCATCCTTATGGGATTCTCTATTATGCATATTCAGCCTAGCATTTTTAAACTTTCAGATGGTCTGTATCATTTCTCCTTTTGTGGAAAAATATATTGTAGAAGCAGAGGGCTGTTCTCTAAATCCTCTGGATTTATCTAAGGTTGGCTCTGGGATTTGAATGGAAAGCCTTTTCATTTTTATTCACTACTATCTTTCTTGGGGATCCAGAATCCAGGAGGTTGCTAGTAAAGAAAGTCTTAGACTAGCTTTAGGAAGTATGGAGCACCTCTCTAGCTAGCTGAGGGTTGTTGAAAACACAGCTCCCATCCACCAGTTTAATGCTGTTTCCCAGCTACCATTTTCTTGCAGGAAAAATAGAATTAAGAGTCCTACTGATTTAATGAGAGGGACACACACACCTACACACACACACACACACACTCACTCACACACAGTGGGAGCAGATTTATCAGCTTTTTTTTTGTTTACTCATTTAGATGGCACTGTCAAAATGGTGTCATTTGGAGATATTTGCACATTTAATCCTGATGATTGAATTTTGCTTTTTTGCTCCCCCCGAACTCTCAAAGAGTTCTGTTTGGCATCATAATTTCTCATTTCTGGTGGTCTTTTCAGAACTAGAGCAGGTCAGAAATGGTCACTAATGCAACTTGTAATGAAACATTTCCTTTTCCTTTAGACAGAAAGTTCTGTCCTCAATTTCATTGATGACTACCAAGAGAAAGGGATTGTCAAAATCTCTCCAACTATATGCAAACTGGATTTTCTAGAAACATGATGAGTTACATCAGAACAGTTTCTAACACCCATAGATCCTACTTTCCTAACTCTCTGTTGCAGCTGCATAGTTTATTATCAGTGGAGTGCAATAACCCATACAGAAACTAATAATCAATATAAATATTGCAACTTAGAAGTTATTAGCCCCATTCTTTTTCATGTAATAGGATAGATAATAAGCAAATGACTTTAAGCAGCTGTTTCCTTTCCCTTTCCTGTCCAAATAGAACCAGAATCACTTCACAAGTCTGTGTGTCTGAAAAATAATGATTAATTTTATTACTTTGAAAATTCTGGGTGCTCATTGACTGAATTCTGGGAACATTTTATGTGATGTAGTAAAATTATAGCATAACTCTCTTGTCTTTGCACCTGCTGAGAGAAGGAGCACCCTATGGTGGTTGGCTCAGGCTTGGAGGACATTGCTAACTGTAAAAGATAACACAGCCATTCTCTCAAATGTTTGACTTAAGTAGAAGGATCCAAGTTATCTCCTAGGACTCATGTAACAGGAGACTTGAATGCCTCTAATGGGATCTCCAAAAGGAAACATATTCAGTAGAGCAGCCCCTGGTCAGCTCACTTGGTGTATAGTGGTATGTGGTGTGAAATAGCATAAAAGACCAAGGCTGGAGATTTATATTTTCCTTTATTATTTTTTTTAATTGATCCTACCAGAGTAGGAAGGATGACCACTGGAGTAGGAATCTTGTTAGAGGAATCATCTGGTGCTGCAGACAGATAGTCATTTAGAATACCACTTAGATGGATTTACAGCATAATGTTAACTTTCTGCTAATTTAAGGAATAAGCACTCAGATATTTCCTTTTCACTCTCCTCTTGATCTAGAAAAGGACTTATCATAATGAATAGGATAAAAAAATATCTTATACCATTATCATAAATATAAATAAATGTGGCTTTTTGCATGTGCATGACAAAACTTCTCTGCCCAGATCAGCCTCTGTCTGAAAGAGGATGTGCATTGCACCACTGAAAATCATAGAATAGGACAAGTATAACAGTTCAGCATTGAAAGAAACGTCAATGAGTCTACCATCAGGAATCTAGAAACAGAAGGCTCTGTGTGCAAATGGTTCTGTATATTGCATGAGTCTTGAATAAGATATTGGAAACAAAGACACGGATATTCTGCAGTTGCAGTTGTTTTCTTGCAGTCAGTCACTGTTTTTCTTTTGTGCAGGTACTATCAGATATGCTTCAGCTGCTGGCCCAAGATGTAATTGAAGGGAAACTTCCAGCTTTTCTTTTGATCTGTATAAAATGTTATCCCATGGAGAGTGGGTTATGAGAGCTAAAGTAGAATAAAGGGAAGTAGGCAAGAAGCAATAGTTTGGAATTCTGGTGGTTTTTTTTTTGTTTCTTTGGTTTTTTGTGCTTTATATCATACAGCAAGATACATTAAGCCTGTAAAAAGCAGATTTTGTTTGCACAATTAACATTATAGGTGTGGGATTAGAATATTTTTTGGTCTTCTCTTTTAAGGAAATGTGACATATGAATTGCAGTGTCCATCTGCCAGCTTTCCAGTCTTCCACTTCTCCTGCACGCATGCTTCTGCCCGCTGGCTGAGTTCAACCAGGATCAAAAGACACTGAATTCCTTAAGATAACTGAAAATTGGTGGAGGATAAGAGAGAGACATTAGCATAATTTCAACCCTCTGGCATGATCTCAACACATGCCACCTTCAGGGAGAGGCTAACCAAATATAAGGGCTCAGTAAGCAATCAGACAGTTGGATTTGCCAGTGATGCTCATAGATAAAACAAAATATTAAAATCAGTATGCATCCAAACTTCTATTGTTTTTCTGCTTGTTACTTTCTGTTATTTTAATAATCTTTTCAGATCTTCTTGGAAGGAGCTGGGCTACACATGTCTATATATTTATCATCCATTTTATTATTTGCCTTTTGTGTCTCTTCTTGATGGTTTGTGAAAGTTGGAACTCTTTTAAGTGCTATTAAAAATATGAGATAATTTTCATCATAAAGAGTGCCTGTATATTGAAGAAAGTTTGTATGTTAGTAATTAGATGCAATTAGAAGAGTATTTGCCAGCTGAGTGGCAAGGAATCTGCATTCTTTTACAAGAAGTGGAGCAACACATTGCAATTCCAGAGTAAAACAGAATGGCTGCTCTCTAGTTTCTTGAAAGTAAAGATTTCAGGGCCATGATTGTCAGCTCATGTCAGGCACACCTTGGCAATGGTCTGCCAATCTCTCTCCACAGTGTTTTTTTTTTATATAGGGATCATTGCCTTCACTTCCTAGCTAGAATTTAAGGAGCTCTACCTTTCAAGTGCTGTTGTTTTGTCAGATTCCTGTTCCTCATGGTTTCTCTGGTCTGGTCTTAGCTTGGATGCCAGCTCTGACCTTATTACAATTCCTTCCACCTGTCCTGCACTGACTCTTGTTTGTGGCCTTATTTTTCTTCCAAAAATATTCTCTACTGCTTAGTTCCTCTGGCTCTCCAACCCTTAGCCTGACATGACATTTGCCTCCAACTGATCCTCTCAGTATTTCATGTAGACTCTCTCAGTTTTCCCAGAGTCCAGATCTGATTACATCCCTAACAAACCATTTGTCTGACAGAACACTCAGTATCCTGACTATGATTTCTGGCCTGTCCTGATCTCATCTCACTGGCTTAAGGTTTTCATACTGCATCCACATTTTAATATTAAATTGGCAGCTACTCTTAAGAGGTGTGTGCTGATTTTTATCTTTGGAGCTTTCCTGGAAATCTGATTTATTTTTGAGATTTCAACAAAGTTCTTAAATCCAATATATTGTGAATAACAGTGTTATTATTGATGGCAATAATAGTTTTGCTGGTTATAATGTAGAAGTTAAAGAAGCAGATAATAACTATGGGTCATATTGCTATATTTGATACACAGCTTTGTAACAGGGAACCTGGTTTTCCTTTTTTAGAATTAATAATGGTGTTGGAAAAAACGCCCATTTCTGTCATTAAATACAAACAGGAGGAAAAAAAATCAATTATTTCTGCTGATTTTCAAATTGTTGAAGACATCTGCCAATAATGCCTTTAATGTCAAGCAAATGCAATAAAAAATATTCCAAAAAATAAGACACTCTACTGTTAATAGACATGGTAAAATCATACAGAATAAGAGGAACTAAGAATTGAACGTGACTCAAATTTAATAGTTTTACAAGATATTTTTTTCCCAGAAGATGCTGCATTTCCTTAAAAGGGTTTTTTTTTTTTTTTTCAAGTCAGTGGGACAGCTGTTTCATTTGGATCTGCAAGTGTAATAACTGGGAGATAAGACAGCCATGAAACAGTGTCCATGTGTCCCTCACATATATACACATATATATCTATAGCTCAGCTATAGAGAACATGAAGTATTGCTTTATAATTTCATTTTAAATGTAAAATAACTGCTGAGCCTTGATTGCTTTTAGCATACAGAAATAAGATGTTACATAGTATGAAGGGATTAATTATTTCAGTATTAAAAGTTATCCACTCTAGTGTTGGAAAATAATGTCTGTCATTCCCTTATTTCCACTAGGCAACTCATATTTCCTACATAATTGCAAGAAATTGTGCCTCTGGAAAACACTTCTGTATATGAGGGAGCAAATTAGAAGCAGCTGAAACCCCTATTGTGTAGCAGTGACATCTCTGCCAGTTCTGCCTCGAGTGCTATAAGAAGTGGAATGCAAGAAAACTTACAAAGCAGAGGCAATTAAGACAAAAAGAAGAAAAAGTTGAAAATTATCAGGAAAAACATTGCAAGGTCAGGACATCAGGGCATTAGGGAATGTTAACAGAGGCAATGACAACTGAATAATGACCATAGGGGAATTTTGTGGCATTTGAAACTAGCATGTCGAAAAATATGTTGAAACACTATATTGTTCTTGGGATGCTTTTGTATCTTCTCAAAAAGATTTACTAAACAATCACCAACAAATGACATGAAAAAAATAAAAGCTGCAGGGAAAGAAAATTACCTGTGTCTACATTGTTTTGAGAATTTTAATAAAAGCAAAAGCACAGCAGTATGTAATTTGTTTGTTAGGGGAGCATTTTTTAAAATATGAAGTAGCCTTTGTATGACAATAGACAAAATTTGGACACTTAAGCTAGAGGTTATTTTTCCTTTTTCTGGAGGAAAAGCTGGGTTAGTTTTGTTTGTTTATATTCTGTCATCATTATTTTCTACTCTACACAAGCCAAACAAAGCCAAACACTTCCCTATATTCGGCTTGCAAGAGTCTTAGTGTTTCTTTATTACTTTTTATCAATCTGTAAATGAGACTTTTCCAATTCTTCTGAATCACCAAACTGCACAGACAGAGCCTTTTCCAAGCTGTGGAATAACTAAGTACCTAGAGATTAGGGTGCTCAAATGTGTTGAGTGAGAATCCAGGAAGTTTTTCTTCTAAAGACCAATTCATACCTAAGTGTTAGCATAAGGAGGAGCCATCCCAACAGAGAGCATTGTACAAAGCCAGTTCTACAGCACAGTGACCACAGGTCTTTCCTGGGATTTTTGGGAACTGAGACAGATTTCTTACTGTGACACAGGTAAAACAAGCAACATCCTCCCAATTGACCAGAAATTTCACTCTCCAACTGAGGAAATAATGCAATGCATGTTCCTATTTGAGATAGTAATTTCTAAAACAAGAAATGAGCAAGGTGCCTCCAAAAGCTTCCTTCAGATAAATCCTACTAGCTGTAATCTGGATAAAAATTCAGAAAACATTTTTCCTTAAGATTTTTAAAGATGTGCATGTGTGTCTGTAAATACAACCATTTATTTAAATTCCTTGGGCCCAGATGACAGGCATGTCATGAGGCATGTGCTGTAACATATTTCAAGAGGCAGGCTTTGATAGTAGCACTCAAACCAGTAACAGGAATGTAATCTTCAAGTTTGTTAAGAAAATGCCTGATCCATTCTTGAGCTGGAAAATCCTTTCACCTTCAAAGGATGTTTTACAGCTCCTGTGACTGCCCCAGGTATGGCTGTGTTGCATTTCAGAAACTGCAAATCTGTGTCTGATGTATACATCCACCCCAGGAATGAAATGTTTCCAAAATAGTTCCAGGGTAAAACAAAAAGCTATACAAGTTATGTATTAGGCAACATTTCTTTTGTTTGTTATTGAGAACAAAACTCAACATATCATAATAGGATACTATGCATATGGCCACAGTATTGGATCAAGGAACAGGAAAAAAATACCGAAAAACCCCAAACAAACCCTGACCACTTCCACCACTAAAAATCCTCTATTTTGAAATTTTAACCACTTCTTCCATTGAATGCTGAATAACTGCAGTCAAATCTAACTCTGAAGGATGTAGCCATTCACAGATAAAAGTGTCTAGGATTTAGGATACTGTCTGGGGTCAAAATTTAAGGAGAAAAGCAGTTAAATTACATGAACACTTTCTTGGTATATGCAATAACCAAGTTTGAATCTGTGGTACCTGCACTCAATAAAGGAAGGAATTAAAACTGAGAATCTTATTTCTTAAGTACATCTTATAGATGAAACTGCTGTCCCTTTTTATTAGATATTTAATAATTTAATTGTTAGTCTTTGTAAAAAATTAATCTTCAGAAAAAGGTAGTTTTGACATGGCAAGAGGGCAGAAATATTTTTCTTAAGAAGTCAGTTTGATTGTAATGCAAAATGAGGGATAAAATTTTTAAAAGCTGCAAAAATATCAACCTTCCACTCCCAGAAAATCTTGAGGTATATTTTCCAGTACATTTATCACATTTTCCACATATTCACCTTTTTCCAACTCTTCTATGACATAATAAATATTTCAGGATAACTTTCTGGATTAAGTTGTAGTTTTAATTTTTATATATATTGTTTAAAGATGCAAAATTCTATCCAAGCCCTATTAGGTCAGTAATATTTTTAGACAAAACAGGTTATTACTATATTAAATAATGTGCTTTATTAAGAATACCATTTTTAAGAAATTTAAAAGAACAAAAAGGACATTTATTCATTGTACTATAACTTCTTTAGAAATAAAACCAACATGATGTCACTATGAACAGTAGATCTTCTGTGCTATTTATTTATTAATGTATTCTATTTATTCTGTTTATTTTATTCTACTTTAACTGAATGCATAAAGACCATTGGCAAATAAATCAAACAAGACATTTAAGCATAAACTGTGTGGGAATCTGTGATCACTGCAGAGGAGTTGGTTAAAAAAAAAGGAATCTAATTTAATGTGTGCATTACAAATAGGAAAAAAAATCATCAGAAGTGTGCTGTTGGTACTTTTAACATACTGAGCAGCTGGTCTGTAATACAGAGTTCAGGCATGAGTCATAATGGTTTAAACCAAAGTTATATGACATTTAACCCTAATATCAAATTCCTAGTTTAATCATAAGTTTTATAGTCACACTTAAATGTTTTTTTGGAAGAAATCTAATTTGACTTCACAGCTAAAACTTTTTCAAACTCACTGATTTTGCAGAAGATTTAAATTTACACTGAAAGTTTTCAACCAAGACTCTCATATTTTGAATCATTCTTGTGAAATACAATGGTCAGATGAGCTAAGCATTACTTCTGTAAGATGAAAGGATCTTTATTAGGATGCTGTTTATTTCTTGTACTATGAGAAAAATGCAGTTTCAGCTCATTTGAGCTCATGAAGACGGGCTTCTATTTGTTTCATTTAATAAAATAAAAGTAGAAATAGCAGTGTAATTCCAGGCTTTCATTACAAAGGCTCTGTGTGCAAACCTCTGACCAATACTTTACATAATCCAAGCTATTAGGTGGCAAAAGTTTATAGGCATGCAAATGGGTTCTTGTGAAGTGCTCTAGTCAAGAGCCAGCAGTGCAGTGCTCCCTGTAAACAGCTGGGCTAAATGAGATGCAGAGAAGTGCCACAGCATCACATCACAGGGAGCTGCAAGTGCTTTATCTCATGCCATTATATTGAGGGCCATTACTCATGTCAGCTGCTCAAAACATCACAGCACAACTCTCTCAGCCTTTACCGTGCCTGAGCGAAGCGTGACAACTTCAGGCAGAGCAACAGAAGCGAGAAACTCGAACAAATCTGATAGTTCACAGGATTCCAGCATGCATTGCCCTCTGTTCCCTAATGCATGCACAGTGCAGAGCATTAATCCCATTAGGTTACACATCAGTCCAAACCTACTGCCTCAAAACCTTCTTTTCACAGGAGAGCTTTGCAAAGGGGCTAGTGACCTTCTTTGGCTTCATCTACAAGTGTTGTCACAAGGTGAAAATTTGTATTATGTGACTATCAGAATCAGAAATTACTTCCTGATATTACAAATGGAGTTGGGAAAAAAAAATATCTGACTGTCATAAAATCATAACATCATAGAATGGTTTGGGTAGAAATGGACCCTAAAGGTTATTTAGGGACACCTTCTTAGGGACACCTCCCACTAGACTATGTTTCTCAAACCTCCATCCAGCCTGGCCTTGAACATTTCCAGGGATGGGGCATCCACAGCTTCTCTGAGAAACCTGTTTCACTCCCTTCATGACCAAAGGCAGCTTGCTCAGCCTGGCCTCTGGTACTTCTGTGCCCTGACTCCTCACCATCCCAAAAGCACTCCACCCATCAGTGTCCTTCCTGGAATGGAGAGACTGGGAGGGGACAGGGGAGATGCAGTCATCGAAGTGCCAGATGTGAGGAAAACATTTGTTTTCTGGTCTTTAAAATTATTCATTGTGTGATTATGAAAAGAACTCCTAATGATGCAGCTAGGAGGGACCCTGATGCTGAACACCAGCACTTGGGCTGCCTTCACAACAAGACACAAGGAGCTTGTTGGGATTCTTCACAAGTGAGTGCCTTCAAAAATAATGACAGCTGAGCTCTAGGACTAACAGGAAATGCTGCACTTTGCCAAGAGGTATCTCCTAGGGATAGTTGAAGGGGGAGTTATGGGAGGCCACCAGTGTTGATTATTCCTGCAGGCATGTTACTGGGCTAGCTACAGTCCTAATCTAGTTTGACAGCTGAGGTGGGTCCATCTCCATTCCAATCAACCTCTTCCCTCTCAACTTGTGTTCCACACAGATTGTGCTTTCAGAATTTTCATAAAGAAGCTTTCCTGCAGAGACTTAAGACTGCCAGTTAATTCAGGAGACTTTGGTGTTCTTCACACATATTATTCATAAAGCAAAAGGCTTTTTCTTCTTGTATGGATCACGTAAAGCTCAGGGTTTTTGCCCTGCACAGACAAAATCTCATTTAAGTGGCTGTCTTCACATGCTCAGACATTTTCCTCAGATGTGAGCTATCTATGGCTGTGGAGGGGAAGGAGGGAAATCAGTAAATTTGCTGTCTTAATGATCAGCTACAAGTGGCATGGAAAAACATCTGCTCTGTCCCCTGAAAACAGCTCAAATGAAGGACTCAGATTTGCCTAAGATTGTTCAAATCCCAGGAGCAAAGGAAACCTTTCTTCCTAAGTCCACCTGTAAGAATCTTTTAAAATCGCATTCTGCCTTCAACATCCCAAAGGAGAGAGTGCATCAGCCATACATTACTAATCTGGTACTGCTAAGTACTTTTCTCATTCAAACACAACTATGTTTGTGAAGGTAAAAAATCTTTTTTGTAGGAATTAAACTCAAAGACTATTGTTTTCTCTTCCACCTTCCTCCCCCTTGGCTGATAAGAAATCTAACTGTGACAAAAATCCTAGGTGCTGCTCCCCCTCACTCTGACAGTCAAAGTCATCCTTGTAAATAGGAAGTTGTCAGTCCAATACATTTAACATTTCATTATGGCTTGTGTTACAATTTTGTGGCTGAGTACCAAAGTTTAGTCTAAGGAAAGCAGAGTAATAATTTTGATTTCACACAAAGGCTTGCATATTGGAAGTATTCTTCCTAACTAGATTTTGATTTATGCCACTGGCAATGTTATCTTTTCTAGCACTGAGTTATTAGCAAACAGTTAGTGGTTAAAAATGTCCTGAAACCAGACAGCTAAATCCATTCATTAACTATATTAATGTATTTCTGAGACAACAATGTCAAGAGAATCATAGTTTAGTTCCTAGATTGTTTCAGGCAATGCCATTTTCTTAATGAATATGCATCTCCACTTGCTTTGAATGGTAGATTTTATTGACTTCTTGCATTCATTTTTCTCACATCATGGCTTCTAAATTTGAGGGAAAGAAAAATAATTTTTTTTTCGTGCATTTTCCTGCAGCTGTGAAGGATGATAATTGTTTTATATGCAATGCCCTAAAAGAAGGGCTTAATGCTGTCTTTGCTCATTAATTTCATAATCTTTAGTCCTCAAAATACTTGTCTTGCCAAAAAAATCTTTCTCATAATAGAGGAAGAAGCAACTGAACTATTACATGAATTCAAGGAATTCTAAGTAGGACTGCTCACCTTCTGAAGGGATGACAAGACTGGAAGGATAATGTAGGTTTAATTTCCAGCTTAAATGGAAAAGAGGGAAGGAAGCATGGTGCAAATAGTAAAAAGCTGTCAGCAAAGAAGGGAGTTGTGTCTGTGGGGGTGAGAGAGGCACACAGTGCATGGGAAGATAGCTTTTGTAGACATGAAGTAGTTACATAATATGATGAAATGCAGAGAGGCAGAGCTCTAGGGCACAATCATTCTCTACTAGCAAAATGCTCCTTCATGCAAAAGACATTTCCAAACAACAAATTAACCCAACAGGAATAGAAATTGCAGCTGTAAAGAAAAAAAAAAGTGCCATACTCAGCATTAAGGTTATTCTGACTGCTAACTGTGTGCGTGAGGAGTTTTTCTCTTCAGCTCCACATTCCATATCCATTAAAAAAAGTAAGCTACACAACCTTAAGCAAGGTGCAAGAAAATACTTGGGAGATGTCTCCCTGTAAAATTTTGTCTTTTTGTACTTTTAACCTTTTTTGCTAAAGGAGTAATATTTATTTTGGTAGTGCTGACAGGATGTCCATTAGCTTGTTCCATGAATGTTCCCTCTCTTTCCAAAAACCTTGGGACTTATATGCTATTTTTTATCAAATTTGAAGAAAGGTCAGAAATCTTACAATTCTCTGTGAATTTGTGCACCAAGCAGAAAAAACCTACTCTTCCACAGGACAGGGGACCAGCAGAGCTGACAGGTTATGCTGGTACTTGACATAAGTCAAGTTAATAATAATATTTTGTGATTTTTATACACTAAATTAAATACACAGTTAATATAATACAATATATAACTTCTGTGCACACTATTTAAGTGGTCTAGATTGCTTAAGGGCAAAGATGTTCAGTATGATTTTGAGAGGAGAAAAATGAAGAAACTTCTATTAAGGAGTGATCTTAATGAAGTGTCTAGTGCTGGATGCTTCTTTTTGAAGCATTTACATTCATTACTGTTTCCAAGACCAAAGGAAATCTGGACCAGGTACATGGACCAACAGGCAGAAACACATGAGATGGAGTGGAGATGTTAATGTCAATTTGCAGTTTATCAAACATATTTTCAATGACAGAAAAGTACTAGTCCTTCAGCAGCACCTTCTAGACATCAAAACAAGTCCCTTCAAAAACTTTCTTTTTCTAATTGTATTTACTGTCCTTGTTTTCATATGTCAGACAGTGTCTATTCTTAGCTTTGGCTGACTACCTTCAAGTTTTTAAATTTTTCCACAAAACTTTATTTACCATGCTTTTTGATCCCATGTATACTCTAAGGAATGCTTCATAGGTTCCACATAATTTCATATTTTCTCTCACTTTCCATCTCATCTGTTGAAGTACTGCCACCATTTCACAGTAGTTACTTTAATTAATAATTAATGGATTAAGTAGTGTATAAAAATTAATCATTTGTGGTAAGGCACATCTATAAAACATGGAAGTTACATGTTTCCTATTTTATTTCAAAAAGTTTAGCATAAGAAGATGTCAGCTATCTAATGAGAATGAGACAAGAATCTAAATATTTGATGTCTATGACAGGTACATTATCTTTCCCAGTATCAGCATCTAATGGCTAATTTCCATCTCTTGTTTCTGTATCAGCACATTCCTTTTTTATCAAATCACAACCCTGTTGTAAAGGTGAAAAACAAACAAAAACATTTTTCTATGTACAAATCTCATTAAGACGCTTGAGGTTCATAGAAAGCCATAAGGACTGTCCAGGAAGTTCTTAGGAAAAAAAGCATGAATTCAGGAGAACAACTGTATTCATTGTACATGTTGATAAAATCTGAGACTGAATTTGAAAAGAAAATAGCAAACCATTATAGCCAGAGTATAGAACAATGGAACAAACCCATCTCACTAAAGACAAGTAGTGGTTAGCCATAGGTCTAACAACCAAATAAAATGCTCTTGCATATTGTGACTAGAAATACTTTGTTTTCAGTACTACTTTGTCATTTTACTTACATTATTACTTGTTTTCAAACTGAATCTGGTTTCTGTACCCCAATTCTATGCAAAATAAAGGAATTTCATGATTAAATGAATAAAAGCCTTTATCTCCCTTCCTACAGATTTCTTTCAAATTACTCACTTTCTAAATGCTCTGGTAGCCTTTAGTAACATGTCCTGGCTCATAACTGTAATAATCACTGAAATAACCTGTGGTGATGCACTAGTTGATGAAAGTTTTGGTATTTAAGAATTAATATGAAAATTTACATAGAAAGCTGGATTATTTGCAGCAACCAGCAGAATACTTATCTTCTGAAGTTGGAAGAGGGCAAGAAATACTGTAGAAGGTTAGTGAAAGATTAAACTGCTGTTTCTATCCAATTTATTGAAAACAATAGATTGCCTGAAGCCAACAAATCTAAAATTTCTAATACACTCATACTTCTAAACTGCTTGGAGGAGCAGCACTTTACGAGGTAATTTTTGCTGGTGAAGTTGTTCAGGCATCTGCTAATACAGAATAAATGTTGGTTACAATATGTAGACACTTCTTAACAGTTTTAACCTCGTTAATGAGATTTAACTTATTATTTTTTTCCTGAAGGAAAATATTTCAGTATTACTTTGCCATTACTGAAATTCATAATACCAAACTGTGCACACTTTTAAAATTATTTTCTCCAGTCAGATTGTCTTTAACACAAATATTACATCAGGGAAACAGATTTTACAGTCCTGGATAACCTCTGTACCAACAAGACAAGACTGGCTGAAAATAGGTGTTGGAACATTCCCCTTTCATTTGAGAAGCAGCCAAAAGTCTTAATTTTCTAACATAACCAACATATGTATAGATTCAAGAGATTAAATAAATTTTTGGCGATAGTGACAAATAAACTTCCTAAGCACTATAATTTGCTTTCTGATAGTTCACATTTTGATTTTCTGCCATGCAAAATCTTTTCAAGTCACCCCTTTTAGCTCTGTAGCTTACGTCATATTTCATAAATGCATTCTGTGCATAATTAAACCAGCACTGAAACTCAAAGTCATAATGAATTTAACATTAATTTTGACATGGGTTTATACAAGATTTCATCTGGAGTAAAAGGAGGGACTTCTCAATGACTGAACATGCAGAAAAGAATATTTTGCAGTTCAATCAGATCTCAGGATCTGTTTAGGAGATGCTGAAAGAAATTCAAGAGAATAATAAATTCTGCAGATGTAGCAATTAGTGGTTCTGAGAAGGCCTCTAACTGTTACCATGGTAATATTAAATTTTTTGGCACTGAACATGATATATTATCATTAATTTTAAATGCCAGTACAAGTCCATTGTGATAGCATTGGAGTATAATCTGCATTATTTGACAAGGGTTTGCAATTAACTTACTGAGTGCTTTAATGGAGACCTGGTAATTTTACTGAAGTCTGATCAGTAGGAAGCAAGATGCCACCTTGCAGCATTTCCAGGTTTAGTTCTGTGTAATCTTTTCTCTTCCATGAAACACAGCACAGGTGCCTTGCCACTGCAGCCTGCCATTGACAGGAAAAGGAGCAGCCCTTAGTACTGCTGGTGAGCTCCAGATAGCCCTGCCTTAAGGCAAACCTAACTCAGCAGAAAGCATGTTTTCTGCACAGACCTAAAACCCCCTTTATGACTTTGTTGTTGCCCTGCAGGGCACACTCTGTCTCACTGCAGTGGGATCAGCACTCCCTGGTGAGTCCTGCCTGGCTTTACAGCATATCAGATTCCCGTACCAAGGATGCTACATGGTTTTCAGAGCTGTTCTATTTTCTCCTCAGGAGGAACATGGAACAGCACATTGTAAATAACTCTTGTTGGAGGTTATCCACTGTGTGAGCTCACACAGGTCTGGAGATGGTCAAGCTCTTGTTCAGCTGCAGAAGGACTGGTGCAGTGATATACAGAGCGTGTTCCACCTCCCTGGTATGCAGCTGCATTTAAGAGTAGGTGAGCTCCTCAGGACCAAATACAGCCACAATTCCCACAAGGACACTTGGTAGAGTGAAATTTGAGTAACAATTTGAGAAGCTGGGCTGTTTAATAAACCCCCTTTAAAAGAGGGAGTGTTGCATTTGCCTGGGACCATGACACAAAAAGGCTCAGGACAAATGGGATTTCTAATTTCCAGTGAACTTATTTAAAGATTAATAAACCTTCAAAACCACAGTTTGGTGCATTTTGGCTGTTTAATTCTTTAAGTTTGATGTTGGCATTTTCTCAGTATTTGTTGATGGCTGTAGCTCTCTGGCAATCTGCCAAACATAAACTGTGCAAAACAGTCTCTGAAAGTTCACTGAGCAGTTGCTTCCAGTCCGTTTTCATTTAGTTAGTTTTTTGACATCCACATGTTGGTATATTTTCTCCCCCCACAAAAATGTAGAAATTAATGTGTGGTCTAATGAGGAATAAATATGTTCCACCTAAATTTCTTTATTACTTGTATCTGTATCTTTGTTATCCTTTCACCCCATAGGAGAGGAGTTTCAATTTCTATAATACACCTCATCATAATATTTTATCTATTTTAATCTAGAGACAAGTGTATAAGCTCATTATATATTTTTTTACTGCAGAGTATTAACATTCAGATTTCATCCAGCTAGGCCTCCAGCTCCTTTTGAATACTTATGTGAGCTGATTAACTCTTCTGCAGAGATGAGTGGATGGGAAACCTTAGAAAATTTTAGAGAGGTATTTACTTCTGTTACTTTCAGCATTCATAGTTAGTGAAATCACAGTCCCATTTGAATAAGTGCCATTTTATTACTGACTTCAAGATTTTCCTTTACCAGAAGACAGTCCTGAAGAGATGACAGGCTAAGACAGGCTTCTGTTCTTGACCTGAAGTACACCCTGTATTAGTAAATAGTAATAAAAAAGGCCCTTCACTGGGAAAATCCCCATTTTTGGCCTCTGCTAAGACATGGTGGCAAACTGGCCATGATAATGATAGCAAGAGATGAGATCCAATCAGAAGCATTGCTTATGGGAACGTTTGGAAGTACACTTTGACCAGAAATCTTAAGGACTGTAGGAAACAGAAAAAGAACTAGCTACTGGAGGAAAAGACTGACCTTTTCACTGTTTCTAGGAAAGTTGTTTTGAGAATGGAATTTTGCTCCTCCAGCCATCTCTTGCCATTCCCTGAGGGCCAGAGACAAGCTTCCAGTGGCTGCACAAACCCTGTCCATCAGGACAAATTGCCCTTTACTCGGCTCTCAGGCTGGTCATACCATCCATTTATCCTTTGCCTCACTGCACATTCTGGATGTCAGCACTGGCCTTCTGGACTGCTGCTAAAATTGCAATTGAATACAAATCATCAAATTGGGCTGAACTGCCATGATTTGTCACCAGCCAGGTGACTTATCCAGCCAAAGCTGGCATCATCCCCTCTCAGAGGATGTACTGGTAGGAATGGCAGCAAGGGTCGAGCCAAACTGTATTTAGAAGAACATCAGTGATTTTGTTGCTGGAAGTGTCTCACTTTTGGATCATATTTTGTTGCAGGGTATTTGAAGTGTGTCATTTATTCTTGGTTTTGGAGCCAGTGGAATTATCGACTGTGAATCATTTTATGTGGATAATTTTGACAATTTACACCCAAAATTTTAGTTACATGAAGACTGGTATTTCACACAGATACAAAGCAAATGCTTGTGTTTCAAGAATTTTTTTTGTTCTTTTTCTCCAGCCAACAAATTCAATGTGTACACACACATATAAATAATCTGCCTGATTCATCAGTAGCACTTTACTTCAAAATTGCATTAAAGGCTTTCAGTGGTAAAAGGGAATTTGTATCTTCTCACTTATTTTACTGCTTTTTTTTTTTTTTTTTTTTTTTACAGGAATCTGCACATTGAGTGAGATTTTCCAAAGCCATCTGAAGTAATCTGAATTTCCTCTTGCAGTGTCAGAGGAACAACCAGTGTTCATTTCTGGGGGAGCAATACGCCATAGTAATTTTTTCTTGTTTCTGCCTTTCACATTCCTTATCTAAGGTCAAATGTGGTAAAAGTTTGGGTTTCTCATAGAAACTTGCCTTTCAGAATAATCACTTCTGAAACACAATTTAAGATTATGAAAGGTTACAAAAGACTAATAGCTTCCCATGGAAAGCTTTCTTCATGAAAATTTTTCATATACCAGTCCAGCATAGGAAAAAAGCAGGAGGTCATAAAAGAGACACAGTTCATAGAATCATGGAATATCCTGAGTTGGAAGGGACTGGATCATCAAAGGATTATCAAAGAACAACTCCTAGCCCTGCACAGGATACCCTGTGAATCACACCCTGTGTCTGAGAGCGTTGCTCAAACATTTTTTGAACTGTCAAGCTGCTGCTGTGCTCACTTCCCTGGGGAGCCTGTTCCAGTGCCCAACCACCCTCTGGGTGTAAAACCTTTCCCTGATATCCAATCTAAACCTTCACTGACACAGCTTGATGCCATTCCCTTGGGTCCTGTCACTGGTGACCACATAGAAGAGAAGACAATAATTATGCTATTAGGAAAAAAATAATATGTGTCATTAAATTCTATGCCTTGCTTGTTGCATACAAGCACACACCTCAGTGGAGCATAGGTGGTTTTATAAATTGCAGATTGCTTCCCTTTAGACAAATCTGAGATCACATTTCCTAGCTACTGGCTGATTCATGTAAAGTTACTAACTCTCTGGAAGAGTGAATACACCCTTTACAGCTTCCCTGTGTTGCAAAGCTTCTGCATCCGAGACAGGCCAGTGATATTGCTGCCTATTTAGGAAAAAATAATTATTTGTTGTTTTTTTTTTCTTTGAATTACTGGAACAATGGAAGTACGTTGGCTGCCAGATTACTATGTACACTCACTCTTTAAACCTTTATCTCTGTAGTATTCTCTACTGGGCAAAGCAAAGTTGTGTGCATCTGTGAATACTTATGTGACAACTTCATTTGATTTGCACAGTGTCTGTGTCTGGAGTGCATATGTGTATATTTTATATGTATAAATATGTGAATATACAGAAACATTTGTAATTTCCACTGAAATGTCAACCCTAATTAGCACATACTCAAAAGGAGAAGCTTGCTTTCCCCTAGAGTTTAAATTCTAATTAAATTAAAATTTCAGATTTCTTTTCCTTTATTGGAGAAGGAAAATAGCAGCTTGCTGATAGAAAAAGGGAGCTTTAAGTGTCTATATTTCGTAGATGCTCACAAAGCAGAAGTGCTTCCCTTGTGTAAACAGGATGCTGACTTTTTTACTTCGTGAGGGAGAGTAAAAGTGGAATGTAAACTGGTCTTCTTTATCATAATCCTGCTACTTTATCTTCTATTTACCTTCTAAGTCTTGGCATGGATTGCTCAGATGTGCCATTTACAAGCAGTCAATATTTCTGGTTTCTTTATTGATTAGAGTGGCTGCCTTCTGCATTTTGGAAAGTCCTGACATTGGTGCTCCCTGCTTGAGGGCTGAGGAAAGATCACAAATAATTGTGTCTCCTGATGGGATGCTGCTAATAAGATCATTAGGAGAAAACTGGAACTTCCTTAATAACATCAAGAAAATGGCCCATCTCAAGACATTTAAAGCAAAAACTACTGTCATGTGCTACTCAAGATAACTGGGTTCCTACCTCTTATAAGTACCCCTTTAAAAGCAAAAAGGGAATGTGTGACAGAATTTGAGAAAGGTAAACAAAGTGGAGGTGAAATGCATTTGCTATGTCAGAACTTTCCACTCATACTTCATTGCTATTTTGTTGGAACCCTGGTCAGTGACAATATTAGACTTTCTGTGCTGACAGGCACTAACCCCCAGGAGAACACTGCATTTGACCTGATGCTGTAGAGAAGGTTTCCAAAATTAAATGATAGAACTAGAATTATGGGTGTGTAATATCACATGGTGGAAAACTTAAAGTTTAAAGTTTTAAAATACAATAATATACATAAAACAAGATGGAGATTCTAGAGCAGAGACTAGTTCTTCTTCTTTACTTTCTTCATGGGTTTGGGTGATATTATGTGATCAAATAAAAATTCTGCATTGTGAGCCATGAGTAGTTGGTAATTAGGTTAAAAGTAAAAAAAAAAAAAAAATTAAGTGGCATTTCATAAGAAAGCAGTTTACCCTTCAAAGGCCTTGTATAAAGAAAGATAAAACTCCATTTTTAGTTTGTTGGCTTGAAATGCTGTAAAACTCACAGTTTGTAACACTGTAATATAAATAAGAACTAATAAACATCTAAGTCCAAATAAGAAATACCTTCTCCCTCATTTAAAGCCAACCTTGAAAAAAGAAAATAAGCCTCAGCATTATGTGAAATTACTGAAATGGTATTCTGCAGTTCTCTTAGTCAATGATAGTTATGCATAAATGATGGGAATCCAGATAACACAGCATTATTTGGCCTGGACTGCCTGATTCCTTCAGAGAAGTCACACTGCACCATTCTCTAGTCTAAGTTCAAGAGATCCTTATTCTTACATCTAAAATAAATTCTTCAATACATGTCCATGTCATGACCTATAAAAACATTTCAAATACAAAATTGGATTCTAAAAAATGCATTCCAAATGCCAGTATTAGCCTCTTTGGGACTCTCTTTCCATCACTATTGATTTATTCAGTAGCACACCCAGAAACTAGCTGGATGCATCCTCGGAAAGATATATTTTAACACTTTTTATTGTAATGCAGATTACTAATACATTACTTAAAATCCAAGATTTGCCTATTTTCATTTTCACACATTTTGAAAGGTTGCTGAAACTGCATAGAAATAATGTGTGAAATTGCTAAATGAGGCTATTATTTCCTTTTGTTCTATGCTAATGAATTCATTAACAGTTGTTCAGTTACTATCAAGGGTATTCTTTAGTTGTTAGATTAGAAAGATTTTTATCTTATTCTTACTGTGAATCATGACATATCTGACAAGAAGCAGATGATTTCTCCTGCAGAAAAGTCACACCCAAGCCCCAAAACACAATCAGGAAATGTTCTTATGATTTCCTTGGCTCTGATGTGTTTTTGTTTAAGCTCTTCAGTTTGCTTTTTGAGATCGTTCAGAATATCAAAATGAATTGTGTAAACAACTGTTAGCAAGGAATGATAATATGAATGAGATACTTGTAACAGGCAGTGTAAACACTAAGAAATGGTTTTCCCAGTTTTATCATTTACCAAATAATTTTACTCAGGCATAGAATAGGAAAGATGCATGTTCTACACTACATGTTCACCTACCTTTCCTTTAATGAGGGATAAAAATGTTTATCTTATAGATGAAATTATTTTTTGTTTTTTACAAGTTCTCAACCCCCAACAATAAATATTCTTTGAAGATATAGTCCATTTAATCAAAAAAGCTAGAAGCATTTTGAAAAGAAGCAATTAATTAGTGGCGCCTAACATCATATCTACTTGTGAACATATTTCAAGTACACTTCACTATTTTATCTCATGGTCCTCAAATTCATACCTGTTCTTATTCTTGCTGTCTTTAGATTTAGAACTTCTTTTATCCATGAGCTCTTTGGAGATAGGAGCTTGTTAGATACATTTAAGGAATATAGTAAAGTCTTGCTCCCAGGTTGAATCTTGTATGGTGTTATGAACTATGGATGGCCTTAGTACTTGACACAATAGGTGAAATTTATGACACAATTTTCTTAATAGAAAATAATTGTCCTTTCTAGGAGGAAAATTTGTGCATTAGTTGAACGAGAAATGCAAACTGAAGAGAAATGTCTTACACAATATTGTCTGATACTTTAAAAGTTTGTAGGGATGGTTTGGGGTCACAGGTGTGGCTGAAGTACACTGTAGAAAAGCTGTGAGACAATCCCAACATTTGGAGTAAGCAAGATTCACATTGCCAGGTTTGCATGTGCTCACATTCTTGTAAAATCTTATCTAGGCTGCTCTGTGTTCTTTCTGTTGCTATTACACAGCAAAGATGTGTACCCTTAGTTCTAAATGGGTCAAACACTAAATGGCATAATTGTATAAATAACCTCATGCATGGAAAAAAGAGGAAGGTGAAGTTTTAGGACAGTCATTATCCTTTTGAAGGCTGTGGCAGTGTTTAACATGTCTAAAAGTAACCTGGGATTATAGCTAGAGCACTCAGTACATGACAAGGAAAAGCCTCTCTTCTCTTGCAGCATCAGCAGCTACTTGACAGTGTGGATGAACCAGCTACACTTGCCTCACTGCAGTTCCAACTCTTTCCAGTCATCCTGAGATGTTTCATAAGGCAAAACAAAGGCTCCTGCCAGCCAGCAAAACAAAAAGTAGCCCCATAATCATATTGTGTGGAGATACCCCATATAAATACCCTGGTCACCCCTGCTAATTACCCACCCCTTCCCATCCTGAGTCCAAAGGGAGTGTTTGAAAATTAGGAGAAGCTTTCTGTCCTGTAGGAATGTGCTGGGTGTTGTGAAAAGAAGGTTCTTTTCATACATTAATTTCTACCACAACAGGGAGAATCCTCTAGGAGAGAGGGGTTCAAAAGGTACAAAGGGGTACAGAGATGTTTATTGCCTGTTGTGAGATGAATTAAAAGGTACCCAGTAGGAAGTATTCAAGCAGTATGAGATAAGGGACAGCAAATTCCAGATTCTGTAGTATGATAGGAAATAAAGCTGTTCCTAGAGAACAGCTGCAGTGCTGGGATCCTCTGATTAAATAATTTGCCCGAGGCCTAAGGGAGCTGGGAACTATAACCACCATTGACAAATGCCCACTTTTACAGCCTATTTTGGCTTTCAGAATTATGTGTCTTCTATAAAAGAGAAGATACCATTCAGATGGAAGTGATGGGCTTAAGGCAGAAATTATGGGTGGAGTTTTCTGTGCTTGTGTTATGTGGGCAGACAGATGAAACAGCCAGAGAGGCTCAAAGAGCTCTAGGAGCTGAGCATAAAAGATTATGGCTTCCCAAATAAGCTGGGTCAAGTGTGCAGAATAGATCCTGAGGGAGTTTTGAAAGCAGAGTGCTGGGGTCTGACAGGTCAGAAAGGGTATCTTTGAAAGAATAAATCAGTGTTGAACTCCTAACATAAATACTGGTCTGGAAGAATTCACAAGAAAGTTCCATGTGCTTTAGGTATATTTTCTCCAAATTTATATATGCCTTCCAATAAATTTTAAACAATTATATGATCATAGAGGATAAATTTTAAACTCTCATGTGCAATTGACATTTTATTTTAACTCATGTATGTTGAAAAAAAAAAATGCGAATCACAAGGGCTCCAAAGACCTTGTTCTTTATGCCAGATTTTAGACAGCCAGATAAGTCACACAAGCATCTAGCTTCATTGTGGCTCTTAAGACATGAAGAATTACTTTGTATGAAAATGATGAGACAAAATTAAATTTGAAATACTCGGTTAGCCAATAAATTTTGCAATTGTCTTATATTTCAAGGAATCTTGCCTTAAGCCATGAATACGTGGGAAAGAGACATATATATATATATATTTTAGTTTCTACTTTGATTTATCAGGATTTTTTTCATTTAAAGGAATCAGTGTTTCATCAAGTTTCTAATTACATTTGTCAAGTCATTCGCCTAGTCAAGAGCTAGAAGTATTATTACATCTACATGAGAAATTGTGATGGGCATATACCATATAAAACTGTCGATTTGCAAATTAAAAATAAAAATGAAGATTCTAAGAAATAATATGGGCATTGCTAATGGATATGCTAATGTCACTAATTTTTCCCACATGTATGCTTTTCTCCTCTGTGCTGCAAATAACATGAGGAATGTCATCATAAGCAACCAAGACATGGTTTGAAAATTGTTGAGTTTCTGTGTCTGAATGTGTACTAAACAAGCTCCATCTGTTAAAAAATTGCTACCATTCTCTCATTAAAGGTGTTCGCCTTCTAAAACTTAAAATCTTATTTTATTAGGATGCCAGTCTTGATGTGATCCTGTCCTATGGATATAGATTTACAAGTCCATATCCTATCAGCAGACACTTCTGGCAGAGGAAAGCTCCAGGTAGGATTTCTTTCTAATGTCCTTATATAGGCCAAACCTTAATCACCCCTGTGGTAGAAGCTTTTATAATTATCAAACAACATTGCCAAATTCAAGATTTCTAATGATACTGAAATAATAAGACAGAAATGCATTTGGAAATTTGTTTTCAGACATGTAACCACAGCTGATATGGTGGATTTTTAGGCTTCAACAGCTACTGTATCTTGAAAGGGTTCCACACAAAATTATAAGAAAATGGGAAAAAATACAGATAAAATCAAAGTGTCAGTCTCCTTTAGAATTAGCAACTCTAGGATTTTCCTGTTTTGTACCATTTTTATACTAACATGCATTATTTTTTCTGCAGCACCTTCATACTTTCATGACTACCAAAGATCACAGCAGTAAATCCATGCCACTAATGCTAGAGTAATCTCACTAAACACAAGTAACAGTCTATGTTACAGCAGATGTCGTGTCAAAGGAGAGATGACAGGTGATAATCTCTGTCCCTGAACCCCATGAGTTCACAGGGACTCTGCTGCCCATGTGTTGGCCAACATCCCTCCTTTCTTTGTGCTTTCCTGTCTACGTCAGAGGTGGATGAGAAAAAACAGGGTATGGCAGGTATGAGGGAAACAGTGGCTGGGGTAGGGGGCAGAAAATATCTTGCCTGCCATGTGCAGTTGTAGAAGAAAATTAGAAGCATTTAGGAGGGGTTCTTCCAAGGGAGTGAAGCAGCCACTTTTGCATTTTTAATTCCAGGTTCCTCTCTATGTGAAGACAAACATACAGCCTAGCTCTAACAGGCTGTTGTCATATTGCTCTGGATTACATTTGGAAAAATGTTACCAACAGATTAATGAAAAGAATGGTCTCAACCTGGTTTCCAAGGGGAGACAGTCTTGCCTAGTGTCACAATTTCAGTCAAATACAAATTTATAGCACGCAGTCCTGTAGGATGACAATGGAAATATTTTTGTCCTGTTGTAGATGAGTTTGCTTATTGTTGGCCATTTGTAGGTTCTTCTGAAATTATTGTTACCTGCAAGTTTATATCAATCTTTCCACTTCCTTACAGTTTCTGAGGTAAAATGTATGATTTCTTTTATTTTTGCTTCCTTAGTGCTTTGCAAATCCCAATGTTTGCACACCAATAGTAATTTTCTTAATGCTTCTACTTCCCAAGGACCTCTCTCTAACTAAAGAAATTACAAAAACCAACCTGTTTGAAATTTGATTATTTTTATCCCTATTATCTTACTTTGTAGGGACACAAACATTTGTTCACTGTTCAGTTGTTGAATGACAATTCATTCCTCTTTTCAGCTTTTCCTATTCCTAAATATTAGATCTGTCTTGAAAACTATGCATATTTGTTTTGCCCTGAAACTGCTCACTACTTCTGTTGGCTTTACATAAGCGTTTTCTTTTAGGTTGGAAATTTCAAAGCACTTTGAGTGGGTTTTTAAAGTGCAAAATTATTTAAATTTGTTTCTTCAGTTCTTTTTTGTCACTCATCTTTCAAAAAAAAAATTTTCAGACTGTGCATTGAAGTTGGAAATTCATGCCAATGCTAAGGGAAGAATAAGAAACTGTTTTAACCTTTCTAACCAAAGTTGCAGTGAGACATAAGGATTTTGTTGTGCCTTCAGCAGGATTGGATTTCATTCTAAGCACCAGAGACCTCAGAGCACTTTGAAGTCTTGCCAGTTTGTCATTAATCCTTGTGTTTCTGCCTCATAGTTTTCATATCCTGAGCAACTTTATTATCCATGTTTCTCCATCTACGTGCCAGGGTCAATAAAACTCATGTGACAAGTACACTTTTCTACTAGTCAGAAATATCATATTGGCCAGGATAATTCCATGAGACTTGGAAATGTTTATGAAACCCCTGTGTTGTGCCTGCTCACACTGTTGGCATGTCTGCTGAGTGAGAAATGCCAGCAGCTCTCCCATGGGACACTGGGTTGACACTAAACTAGCTGCAGGCTCTTTGGGCAGATTGAATAACAGGGTCTGGCCTCAAGTGGCAAGTGGTGATTTGCCCAGGTGGGACAGGACTGCCATCAATGGAGTCAAATCTGCACCATTTACTTCAGTGTAGCAATATATGTTGAGCATGACAAGCAGATTTGGGCTCAATGTCTGACTATTAATTCTGCTTGATGTTCAGTTATCAAGACACAGTTAAATTCCACACAAGAAAAAGAAAGCATGACTAGTGATTGATTTGCTCTTCTCCAGATAATTGGTTGAAGGATTCTCTCTCCTCTTTGTATGCATTTGAAAAAATAATTATTTTGGGCTATAAGGTTTTAGCCTCTGAAATCAGAGGCATCAGCCAATAAGGACTGTTCCCTTCTGCTTGTCCCTGAAGAGCCATGGAATTATAGAATGGTTTGAGTTGGAAGGGCCCTTAAAGACCATCCAGTTCCAATTTACCTGCCATGGGCAGGACCCTTCACTTGAGCAGGTTGCACAATGCCCTATCCAACCTGGCCTTGAACTCTTCCAGGGATGGGGCACCCACAGATTCCCTGGGCATAAAAGAAATGGGTCTTCACATTCATGGTCTTCACTGTCTTCCCCTGCAGAGGGTACTATAAATTCAACACTGCTACTTAGCACTTCATCACAGAGAAAGAGCAGATGGGTATTTGGGGGAGAAAAATCATCATTCAGTGTTTGGAGACTTAACTTCTTTTAAGTGGAAAAAAATGTCATAAAAAAAATTTGAAATAATGTAAATAAATAACTATTTGTTACAATATGCCATAAAAAGAGAGTCCTTGCAGTGAATTTAGAGATTTTATTTTTCCTTGAATTCTGCTTTAATGTAGGCTCTCACAAAAACTGAGTTGGACTTTTACATGGAGTTGAGAGGATTATATGCTGTATTTAATAACCTCTGTCAAATAAAGGTACAAACCTAATTAAGCAATAAATCCATAAAAAATTTTACAGACAGTTAATGAGTAGCTTGCATTTTTATAACAGCAATAGCATATTAAAAAAAAGCATTAGCTGTTCTAGTATGGCTAAAGTACTTGTACTGATAAATTAGTCTTTCTGGCATTGCATGACTAATTTTAATCACTTGGAGCTGTGAAGATGTGCTTGGTTTGGAATTTGGGCTATTATTCTTCAATTAAATTATAAAAAAGTTAATCCAAGTATCTGTCCATATTTGTAAAATATTAACTGCAAAAAAAATGTATTTAGTGTTTCCTGTTAAAGCTCATGTTCTCAACTCTGCCAGCATCTTATGCACAGAGATAAATAGGATAAATAGGATGCCAGCAAGTAGATACTGAAATCACCTAGTTTATATTTATAAAATGTCATAGCAACTTTTTCAACAAGAGTTAGATCAAGAGGTACATTTATATAGTGTCTTAATTTCAGGAATATGGCATTAGTTTAGCCTGTTTAGTCTGATATGAGTAAGTCATGTGGATGTCTAAATTGACTTTGAATTAAGGAAGAGTGATAGTTAGGATTCCATCCCCTCCACCTTCTTTTCTCTAATTTAATGACTAGATGAGATAGTTAGCTGTTCCTCTTAGTTTTTTTGTTGTTGTTGTTGTTTTTTTGGTTTTTTTTTTTAACTTATTAGTTATGGGCCTTTTGTTGTTGCAGGTCTCTCCCACTGAACAGAGCATGCCTCCTGTTTATTTCCCTGGCAAGCAGGGAATTGTAGATGCTGTAGATAGTGGATTCCTCATTTCTAGCACTACCCAATCTAATGGTCTCAGGGAGCTGGAGAGTACTATCTGGGTCCCAAAGGGTGGCAGCCAGTTTGGGACCAATGGCCTCTTCTGGGGTCATGAACAGAATCAGATAAATGAGAGAGGCTGCTGGTAGTTCCTAAGGGAGAGGGGAAGGTGGTTGCAGGAAGGCAGAGAATCACAAGCTACCCTGATTGTTACCCAGTCATAAACTGGGACAGGACTTCAGTATTAAATCACTTCTTCAGTTTAGACCAGGAAATGTTAAACCTCTGGACTGTTCATGATTGAACTAGAGCAATATTTCAGATGTTCCTTTTTGTTAATCATATGCCTTTAAACCACTTCTTAATGGAATAAAGGGCACCAAGCAATAAATTCAAATGCTTTAAAAATTAGTTTATCAGATATCTTATGATATGTCTATTCCTGCAATGCATTTACAGTGAGGAAGAGCCAGGTGGTGTTTTTATTTCTACCAGATAAACCTTATGTCCAGCTGGTTTAGTTTGTGATCTTAAATATATTTACATGGTCGTAACATGCTGAGTAATATTGCTTCACAGCCCTGCAGCATATTGCAAGTGACAATATCAACCCTCTTATACACATTAATGAATTAAAGTCTCAACCACCATTAGTGGCAAAGGATGACTATATACTTCCTGAAAAAGTAAATACTTAGTATTTTAATGTAAAAAAGCTAATAAACCCCATGGGCCAATGTGCTGCTGGTGCTGGCTGGGGTGGAATTTTCTTCACAGTTTGGGGCTGTGTTTTGGATTTGTGTTGGAAACAGTGTTGATAATTCAGGGATTTTTTTTTATTGCTGAGCAGGGCTTACACAAAGTATTTTCTTTTCATATGGCCATGATACCAAAGGAGTTGGGGTGTGCAGGGAACTGGGAGGAGGGACACTGAGACTGCTGACCCCAGCTGACCCAAAGGATATTCCATACCACATGACATCATATTCAATATATAAAGTGGGGATGCAGGGGGACATTCAGAGTTATGGTATTGATTTTCCCAAGCCCACACCATTCCATGTTACAGAGCCCTGCTTTCCTGGAGATGGCTGAACACTTGCCTGCCCATGGGAAGCTGTGAATTAATTCCTTGTTTTGTTTTGCTTGTGTGTGTGGCTTTTTCTTTCCCTATTAAACTGTCTTTATCTCAACCCACAAGTTTTAACACTTTTCTGATTCTGACCCTGCTGGTGGAGGAGTGAGTGAGAGTGTGCGGTACTTGGTTGCTGGCTGGGGTTAAACCACAACAGCCTTATTTAATTATATCTCTATCAGAACAGAAGCCTGCATTTGTTTATGAATGTCATAGGTGAAAAATCAAACTTCTGCAGAAAGGTCACAAAGCTTTCAGAATTTGTTAGTCTAAAAGAAAATCTTGTATAAAAACTGGCCCACATGTAAGATTTCTCATGTGAAGAAGAAAGAACTAAAAAAGTTGAGTCAGGTTTTTTATTCTTAAGGAAAACTGGCTGAATTTTTTTTTTTTTTAGAAATGTGTTTCTATATAAATCTACTTAGTACAATTACATATTTTTTAATAGTTTTTTTTCTTTTCCTTTAGGAGATTCCTTCCCTTTCCCACCACATTTTAGTGTGGTAAAAATTTGAAGGGAATTAAAATTTCCAGCTTGTGCTACATTACACTCTTCTATTCCTTTTTACTTCTATCAAGTGACCCTATTTAAAAGCACAGGTGGTGGGAGTGAGCCAGCACACAGCCCACACCATTCCCGTGCTTCTGATGCTGTGGAGGTTGAAGCAGGAAGCTGGAAACTGAAGTTCTCCTCAGTGTTGACCACAGGTAGTGTGAAGTTTCATCTCACCTGATTATCAGACATTATTTTATAGATTATTTATGAGCTGTACCCACAAAAAGCATGGATATATGGCAGATGTGTTTCTGTGTTAAACATCACACTGGGGATAAGGAGGTAGACAAAGCTTCAAATGATTCATTTGATCCAGAAACCACAGGTGGTTTTGACTGAAACAATAACTTTGCCTACCATCATCTGTGAGGGCTGTGAAGAAATCTGAGTGTAGAGACCTTGTGGCACACCCTTTGTGCAGTTGATATGAATAAACTTGGTCTTCTCTTTTTTATGCAGGCAGGAACTAATCTGGCAGAGATTCAAATAACTCTCTACTACTCAATACTCTTCCTTGTACTGGCTTGTACAGATCATGGTAGCAGATGAAGGATTTCACAGCTTTACCATGCTAATAATGCTGAATTTCATGGTTTGTCAGCTTGTCAAGAATTAACAAGACTGACATTAAATTACTAGAGGGACTGTCATGTAGTAAAAGATGGAAATCTCATTTTTTAAAGGTTTTTTTTGCATTAGCTTTTCTTTTCTAGAAATCCCTGATGTTCTTACTAAGGAGACTCAATTCATCTCTCATTAACACAATTTTTATGCCATTTGCATATGGATCTCTCAGATATGTTTGAATTTAGGGAAAGTCATAGAAAATCAACCATTTCAGGCATGGGAAAATCAGAATATATTTTCTTTATATTCATTCTTGGATAATATTTACCTGGAACAGAGCATTAATTCATGCATGTGTAAGGAGAACTTAATTATAATTTACCTGGAATGCGTAATTTCCTTCATGAGAGCAGTTTTCATTAGAGCAAATATCATTGGTCTTTATTTTGTGGTCAAGAAATTTCTAAGCAGACTTTCCAGAGTGTGATTTCAGGCTTATTTTCCATTTTCTCCCACCTCCATATTATTCCTATCCTCAGTGTCACAAGGCTTTAAAAACACCTGCCCACTGTTGAATGGTCCATGGAAAAATATTTCGTGTATTTCAGTTTCACTACAGCTAGTCCATGTCACTCACTTAAGATCTATATTACAGTGCCATCACAGAAATGCTAACTTTTTAAAAACACAGTTTGTTTTTTCTTTTTTTTCTCAGAATAATGATGTATGTGAAATATTACTCACATATATATATATATACTGGATGGAGAACTGATATTATAATTCATAAACTTTTATGTATCTTTTCTTTATGTGTCTGGATCATAAAGCAAATATATTTATTATGGTCTTTCATTTAATACAATTGTGAAGTTTCTCTAGTTAGTTCTTGTCAGGCTTCATATATCTGGCCCAAACACAGAACTGCCTTAAAAAGACTGTGACAGATTCTATAAAAGGTCTTGATCCAAACCCACTTCTGACTCTGAAAGCTTATCCATACATTTTGCAGTCATTTATTGTTGATCATGGAACCAATAGTTCAGGAATTTATGCCAGTACATGTTTTTACAGCATGGGTGTCCTGTATAGCCTGACAAGGCAATACCTCACTTTTGCTGCATGAAGGCTAATTCCATACTTCCTATGGAGAGGTTTACAAGGTTTGTAAAGGCCTCACAAGAATCTGGGATCCCAAAAAGGAACCTGTACATAATTAGAAGACTGCCCAGGAGATCAGGGATGGATGTAGACTAAGATAAAATAAATAATTTGGCATGGATGGAAGGTGAAATGGATCCTCAGAAGGGGAAATGAGCATCACAAACTGAATAGCTTCACTTCCACAATTTTGCTTTTCTGTTCTGCACTGTTTTAATTTGTGGATTCTCTCACAGGTCTGTACCAGTTTTGTCAGTGAAACAGGGTCAAAGTCCCACAGACATGATATGTCAAGCTGGGGTCTAATTAGTGAGCCAAACTCCTGGACAGTACAGTGCCCAGAAAGCAAGCAAAGGGTTAAAGTGTGGATATTCACATGATAGGCAATATCCTTTCTTGGTATTGTTTATTTCATAGATATGTATGTAGCCAGCTGTCTGCCAAAGCTTTACCCTTTCCATAAAGTCATATTCATCTATAGGATAATGAATCAGACAGAAAATCAATGTGACATTTCAAATATGGCCTCATTAGTGCCCTTGTTTTGTGTCAAGAATAAATATTCAGAATGTTGCTCAGAGTTTCTCTTCTCACTTCCTGGAATTATATTTTCCTTGCCTTATTGCCTTTACACATTGTTTTGAATTTAATTCTAGCCACTAACCCCATAATCCTTAGCCTGCTCTGTGATTTATGGTTATGGTCTTTGACTGGTTATTTCTTTATTTGTCCTGCAGACCTAATAATTTACATCTGCTCCTGTGAGTTGTATAAGCTGCTTACTCATCCCACACTCCTGCAGATTTGCTGCAGACTTTCCTCCACTCCCAGGGCCACAAGCAGCAGATGAACTGTGAAAGAACAGTGCTCTGTACTCATGAGATTGCTTCACCTCCTTACAAAACTTACTATTTCTGTTTACAAATCCACTCTGTCTCTGATCCCCCAGTCTTGACTTTCTCTTTTCTTATGCTTCAGAGGTTTTGTGTCATTTACCACTTCTTGCAGCCTAGGAGAACAGAACTATTTTCTTTGAAGTGATTCTGGATTAAAGCAATTCACACCTGTCTCCTTGTCTTTGTCAGTCATCTGTTGCCACCCTTCCCCTGCTATCTCTGCTCTTCTCAGCCCAGTTGGGTTTTTCCATTTATTTGTTTCTTGGTGATGCACGAGAAGTTCAATAGAGGAACTGATCTGGACTACAAACAACTTCATTTTATTTTATGTGAAGCAAGCCTCATTAGCAGCAGTGCTGCACAGTGCTGTTGATGATCTTCTAGAGCAATATGAAGGAACTACCCAAATGTCCAGAGCCTGATAGCAGTGAGGAAAACCAGCATTGAACAATCAGTGCAATAGCATAAACCAGCATTACCATCAGGGAAATGGTCTGCAGAAGCATCATTTGGTATCAATAACCTTCTCTTTAAATTGTTTAAACAACTGTGCAAGCTACTTAAGTGTTGCATCACCTGTCTTATACAGATAAGTTTGCAAAACCAGTTAGAGGAAATGAGCACTTGTATAGAAATTCTTGGATTTTTCACTTCTGAGTTTCAAGTTGTAATGATTGCTAGTTTCACTTCTTCCTTCTTTCTTCTTTTTTTTTTTTTCTTTATTTTTAAGACATCAAACTTCTTTTGCAGTCTAAAATTTTCTCTATATTTTATAACATATAATCTCTGATTGACAGTAGATCTGCTCCAGGCAGAAAAAAAAGGATATTTCTATTTAATCAAATATAAAATATATTTTTTCTCAGTCTTGCTTTATCCCACTTTTTTTTTTAATTTTGTTTTTTCACGTTGTTTTTCATATTTTCATGTATGATAAGGTACAATGCTGATGGAAACTGTATGTTCAGTGCCATACTTGCCTTCAAAATAATTAATAGGAGAAATATAGAGAGTGTCTGAAGTGGAATCTGAAAAGACACACTATTTCAAGTTTCCTGAATCCCATGGTTTCAAAGCTCCAATTCTTACGAAACAGTTATTCAGGAGATTAGAAAACCTGTAGTACCTGCTGGAAAAGTAAAAAAAGGTCAATCAATCTTCCCTCCCCACCCCCCCCTTTTTTTTTTTTCCTAGATTATTCTATTGTTTTAAAATTTCAGTGAATCAATTCAAGTAGTTTGAGCAGGTCTGGAAAATGTATGTGGCTGCAACTTTTGTGGGAACATTATACTACTGTATTTATATAACTTTGTATCACTCATTTTCTTTTAATTTCTTGTATCAGATGACTTTGTTACTGTGAAAGCACAGCTTAAAAAACACAGAAGTTTAGGTATTACTCTGTTATACCTGTTACTGTATGATAAGGCATTACACTTGTAAGAGAGGTACAGCTAAAATTTCAAGTAAGGTGACATCTGGAGGAGTAGACCCGAAAACAATTTCCTAGAAGAGTATAGAGCTCAAAAGATCTGTCTGGGAAGAAACACCAGCTGTTTATGTTTTACTTTCTTTGACACAGTATCTGCTGGGAAAAAGAAATTGGATGTAAATTTCAATTTCTGCATGATAGGTTTTTATCCTTGAGCAGCATATAAAGTGGTTTGCTTTACATGCATGGGCAAAGATTTCTTAAAAGCAAGACAAGTCAATCTGCATGAAAAGTCATTTCTTTTACACTGGACTTAGACCAGAGTAAATCTGTTAACTTCATCTGGCTTTGATCCAGGTTTTGACTAATGTGAATGAGCAGCAGACTCAAACATGTTATTAATATGGGGAAAACTATGCTAACAACTAAGCAGGGATTGGGCTTGATGGAAAGTGAATATTTTCACTAAGTCAGTACAAGCAGAGTACCCAGAAAAATACACTTTGGTTGTTCTTCAGCAAATCCTGAGTCCTGTGACTATACTTTTCAAATAACATTCTTGGAGAGTGAAAGAGGAGAAGATAATTTTCAATGGCAATGACAGAGATCTGAACAGCTTAATTCCCAGAAGAGCACTTCTGTTCTCCCTTGTGAGATGCATGGCATAAGAGGCAACACTAAATGAGTTGAACTGAAGTCATACCTGTAAGAGAAGTTTCAGATGCTCACCATCTCATCCCAATATTTGGACTCGCGTAAGAGAAAGCATATAGTAACTGGAGAAGGAAAAGTTATTTTTTCCATCTCCTACCTGTGATAGAGGTGCTTTAATATAAAGGTTTAGGTAATTGATTTTTTTTAATATTTCACTATAATTATATCCACAAGGATGCAATTTTTTCTGTTTTTTTTTTAATTAGAAAATGTGATATTGAAGAATAAATAAAGAAGTGGGAAATAGTTTATTTCTCCATGTGTTGAATATGGCAAACTTCCAGTAATGAATATTTTCCCTTTATATAGTAGTATTAGTATGCTACATTTTCCTAAGTATTCCATAAATCAGAGATTTTTAGTACCTCTTCTCAATACACTAATTTAAGAATTGATGTAGAACACATAATAATCAAGGTACAAGTAAGGGAATAAAGCAGTATATTAATAATTACTAACTTCATTAAAAATCAATGAAGCTATAAACCGTTCTTAGAATACAGTGTGGTTTCCACAGACAACAGATTGGAGACACTGATTTTTTGTGTCTTTTTTTAATTTTAGATCAGTAGTGTAAGAAATGTTAAACTGGTAATTAGTCTTCATTAAACCTGCCAAAACAAGATAATAAGAGTCAATAAAGAAGGGAAAGGAACTTCCATAAATAACAACACACTTCTTCAAGCTCTTTTATTGGGCAAACTTTAATTTTATTGTTTGAACAGAGTTTTCTTATTGTTACTGATGCCTGCTCAGAAATTATTCTTTGTCAATATTTAATTTATCCTAGAGAAATTTATTTGGAGATTCTGTTTAAAGTAAATAATGATTAGAGTAGCTCTGACCTTAGTTGCACTAAAATAAATAGGAGCAGCATTTTCCAAAACTGTTGATCAAGTGTCTGATTTTAAGAGATCAACTATGACACCATAAAGCAACCTTCAGTGGAAACCTCAACACTATTTTTTGTGCTATTAATACATCTAAAATGCATTTCCCATGTAATTTAGCAAGTGAAGACTGTTTCAAAGTCTTACAGCAATAAAAATCTTTTCAACCCCTGAAATCCAAGGATTATGAGCATTGCACAGCAATCTGTTTTCACAGGTTTAGTGGCCTTGGGAAAGGCAATGTGTATTTATAAACAATCACATAAATGGATCAGAATTTTAAAAGTTCATAATTTTCTTTGCTGGGAAGTAAGGGTATCTGGAAGTCATCTAGAAGGATATTTGGCCTCAGCAATGTTGCTTTAGGGATAATGTCTTGCAGTCAATACCTTCTGTATTGCAGTGAGCCCCTCATGTGCTAAGCTGTGAGAGCAGGGCAGGTGGAGCCTCCCATTCATGCAGAAGCACAAGACACAAGGATTTCCCTCCATAGGTGGGTACTTACAGTATATTTAGAAATATTTCCATCAGCTGACATGTAGTTCCACTAATATGAAAATAAGTGCCAATTTTTTGCATCATTGTAAAAAAATATCAAGTACAATAAACTTGCTGTTGTTATTTATTGAAATTGGCCTCCAGTGCAAAGCTTTTCCTCATGGAGATCCTAACAATCTCCAGGGGAGATTTCAACAGCAGCTGCTATTTCTACTACTGTAAGCAAGCAAGGAAGGAAGATGCTTTTGGCAGTGAATGAGAATGATTAGCTCAGGATGTAATTTGTATCTCAGAATTGTTTTGATAGCTCAGCAGTTTCTTGGGTATTTATCTTTTCCCAGATGAAATAGCAGTCTTTTCAACTTCAAATAAGTCCTGTCTATCTTGGAGATACAGAAATGATGTCATGAAAAATTCAACATTTCAACTTCTTGTATATTAAAACTTACTAATCAAGAAAATATTTGAAACAGAATCTCAAACTCTCAAATTTCTACTTAAATAATCTTCTAAATATTCACAGATGCATGAGTCTAAGAAAAGCACACAAGAGCCAAAGTCAGTTTTGAAAAAGTGATCTATTGTTATATGATATGGCAAAAGATAATTTGGGCTGCTCAGGTCACAAAAATTCAATTTAAGTCGCTGACTAGTACGTCTCATGGCTGATTTTAGAAGCTCTGCTGCTTTGTGCCTTATTTAATCCTCCAGATTGTTCTTTCAGGCCTACTGAGACATGCAATTGTCATCATTCCTCATATATTTAGGCCAGTGATCATTAGATTTCCAATAAAATTGTTGAATGAGGGTGGTTTTCCTCCTTTTAGCAGGTGAGAGTGGTACTTTGCAGTTGAATCAGTGGAGATAAAGAAGCAATATCTAGTGGCACAAAAGGTAAAGTTATTTCTTACTTTGGACTAAAGAAGAAACTGTTGACCTATTATTCAAGTCTGCCAGCACCAGCTTCCTTTCAAAGGACTGACAGGTTGACTGGGACAAGTCTAAATTTTCATGATGGAAAATTACTTTAGAGGTACTAAAATTACTTCTTTCTTGACTGACCTTTTCTTTCCCTTTCCTTTTTTTCCTGACCTGCTTTGGCTTCATGCAATAGAATAAAGTCAGGTAGCGGCAGCCATCTGAAACTGCCATTGCCACTCCCCTGTGCTGACTGATAACAAAGAAATAGCAATAGCTTTCTTAAATATGTAAGTAAAAAAAGTTGTTTACCAGGTTTTCCTTGATAACTGTTTCTTCAGCATGCTTGTATTCAGAAATCCCAGAAACATTCATTTATAAGGGAAAACTGTCATACTCATTGCATTTGGTGCCTACATTTTTGATGTTTCCTTTTTTTTTTTTTTTTTTTTCCCTTAGGGTTTTCTTCAGGGATAAGAAGCAGGATGTTCTTTCAATAAATTATCTTCACCTGCTGTTGTTGATCCCATAGGACTAGAAAAACCTTACCTACCAAAATAATTTAGGCTGAAAAAAATGATTGGCATTTGTAATTTTCAAGGGCTAATGACTATGAGCTGCCTTTCAATAAAAAGGGGCACATGAGAGGAAGATTTTGCTTCTTAGCATGTGTAAGTATTACTGTTCACAGTCTCAGGATAATTTTTGTTTATACATATTTATTTAAATTTCATTTAGGATACCAGTGGATTCAGAAGAGGTCTTTCTTCTTTCTTTCTTGTATCAGATTTAATAGAAGAAATATTTTATCCCTAGTGTGGTAGTCTTGAGAGACTTTAAACCTTAAGATTAGGAGGCAAGAATGTTAAAGCATGCTTTAAATTTGAGGGGTAGGGTTGTGTTGTTGTTTTGGGTTTTTTCTACTTTTCATATCTGTAAGAAATTGGATGACAGCAGTACCTAATATTTGTTATGCACATGAATATTTTTGTTGATGTATTTCAAAATATGAGCAAAAATTGAGTATGGCATGCATGTGAAGCACTGCTCAATTATATCAAACAAGGGATGCTTGTATCAATCAAGGGATGCTTGTATCAAGCAGTGGATTTAAGATATTTTTCAGTTCCCTTCTTCAAGAAGAGCTAAAGAAATATACATAGTGCATGCTAAAAACCAAGTAGGAGAACTTCTTTAATTACTTCCACCTGGGAAATCGGAAAATAATTTTAGGAATCTAATTCAAGTGAGTCTGTCATGTCTTGAAATAAAATATAGCTGTAAACCTAAATAAGGACCAACTTTAATTTTGTTATATAAGGAGTAGAATATCAATGACTACTGCACAGAAATAAGAGATTTAACTTCTATTCCTTCTGTGATCCATCTGCTTGCTCTTGATTTACCTTGACAAGTAGCTTAAGTAACTATTTTGCAAGATGGTGTGTCAGAACTGCTGCAGTTCCTGGAGTGGGGGGAAGATGCAGAAGTCCCTGTGGAGGCAGCCTGCAGTAACCTGCACTTCTTTAGTGCTTGGGCTGAAAGGAGAAAGTGTGAAAGAGAGAATGATCTTTTCTGTCACTCCTACCAATCCTCCTGTGCATATCAATACAGCCACCAGGACATGTATTGGAGAAAACAGGGTATAAGTAGGAGTGTGAAGCATTCTGTGGGTTTGACCAGACACATGGCTTTTCATTCCTGCCTTTTGCATATGGGCAGGGCACAAGAACATCTTGAGAAGGTTGATGAGAAGTCAGTCTACAAATTTAAAATCATAAGATTAGAAGGCATTGCTCCACAGAATCTAACTTGTCATGTGAATCACAATGAGAAGTCACACCACATTTACAGCCCACAGACAATCCAGGCAGAAAAAAGTTACCTCTTATGAGCTTGTGTGTTACTGTAGAGTATTGACCCTGGCTGGATTACAGGCACTCATCAAAGCCTCTCCATCACTCTCCTCTGCAGCTAGACAGGTGAGAGGAAGGATAATGAAAGATTAATGAGCTAAGAGCCAGGAAAGACCACTCACAGTATACCATCATAGGCTTGAATTAGAGATATTCATGAAATTTATTACTTACAAAATCAGAGAGGGATTGTGTGAATTAAAGCAAAACCTTAAAAACCCCTTCCACTCACTCCTTCCTCCTTCTCAGCTCTACCTTCTCCCCCAGTGGCACAAGCAGACAGGGAATGGAGGGTTTATGATCATTTCATAGCAGGTTGTTTCTCCCATTTTCTCCCATTGCTTAGGGAGAGGAGTTGTAGAAGATTTTACTTCCCCTAAAATAGGCCCCTGGGACTCCATCCCTTGAAACAAAGGAATTCCTGAAAACGGGGCCCCTTTCCCTTATTGAAACTCCTGTTATCTCTTAAGATTTCTATTGGTTCTTAAAGTGATACAATAATTGGTCCTTTTCTTACTTAGAATTTTAAGGTAATTGGTTAGTTTGTAGTTTGTAGTTTTTATTGGTTAGAAATTCAATCCTCTAGAAACCTATGAAAACCCCTTGTTGTCTGATGTAATGAGACCGTTGTTAGCAATTCCCTTCGGAGAAATAAAGTTATCTTCGGAATTGTGGCGGCACAGCCTCAAGCCTTCATCCTTAGCTAGTGAGTAGCTAAAGGTTCTGCTGCCCAAGTTCTGAGCTATCTAGACTCTGAGTAGCAACCCTGGGGCTGGAAAGTATCCAGCCCCCCAAGACTGCTACAAGGAGTGATTCACCTGCTGCACCATAGGGTCCCTTCCACAGGAGGAATTTCTGAACTTCTCCAGCGTGAGTTCCAGTGTGTGAAGAGCTGCAGTGTGAGTCCATTCCTGGGGCAGCAGTCCTCCCAGAACTGCTGCAGCATGGGCCACTCTTCCATGGCCTGCAGTCCTCAGAGGACAGGCTGCTCCAGCATTCTCTCTCACAGCCTCCCCTCAGCAGTCATCCACTGCCCTGGCATGGGGCTCCTCCCCAGGCTGCAGTGGATTGCTGCATCCCTGTGGAGCTCCACGGGCTGCAGGGGCACAGCTGCTTCACCATGGGCTGCACCTCCAGCTGCAGGGGAATCTCAGCTCTGGCACCTGGAGCACATCCTGCCCCTCCTTCTCCGCTGAGTGTCTGCAGAGTCTCACATATTCTCACTCTGCTCTTCTCTCTCTGCAATTTCAATTGTGCAACAATTTTTCTTATTTTCCTCTTCTTAAATATGCTGTCACAGAGGTGTTCCCACCATTTCTGATTGGCCCAGACTTTGACCAGCAGCATGTCTGTCTTTAGAGCTGCCAGGGATTGGTTCTGCCAATGGAGGAACTTTCTGGCAGCTTCTCACTGAAGCTACTACCAAAGCTTAGCCCTACAAATCAAATACAGTTAACCTAAATCATCTGCATTTATCATATTTTAACTGCTATTAATGGCTTAGTTCAGCTTTTTTATGGGGTTGTCTTATACATGGAATTTGGCTGAAATTTTGCACTATATACATCAATAGCAGCTATAGTGTAAGTCTAGAGATATCTCTTGTTTCATTATGGAAGTTTCTTAGGCTTTTCTGGCCCAGTTAGACTTTAATTTAATAGCATTTATTGTCTCATTAAATCTGATAACCCAGGGAAAAGGATCTTCAACATTATTGAACTTTTTGTTCAATTGCATTACAAGTTTGTGTCCTTACTTGCAAGGTTATTGGGTTCTGTAAATATTTCCTAACACTTGGACTATTTGCTGTGATGTCAAAATAAAAGATTTTTTTTTCCTATTATTTTCTGTAGTTGGGCACAAGTTTATTAGCAATCCCAGTAAGACTTCATCACTCACAGTTCTTATAATTCTGTGTTTCAATCTTTGAAAGGAAGCAAGAACCTGGAGGTTGCTCTCTTTTTTTTAACATATCTACAAATAATTAAACAATATTTATTAGCAAATAATTCTTTCACAGAATGGTTTGGATTGGAAGGGACTATAAAGATTATCTAGTTCCTACTACCCTGCCATTGGTAGGGACACCTTCCACTATTCCAGATTGCTCAGAGCTTCCTCCAGGCTTGGCCTTGAACACCTATGGGAATGGCACATCCACAGCTTGTCTGGGCAACCTGTTCAAGTCCCTCACCACCCTCACAACAAAGAATTTCCTCCTAACAGCTAATCCAAATTAGATTATATATTAGATTAGATATATAATCTAAATTAGGTCTAATCCAATTCTAAATGTACACTCTTTTAGTTTGAATCCATTCCCCTTTGTCCTGTCACTACAAGCTCTTGTAAAAAATCCCTCTTTATCTTTCCTGTAGGCTCCCCTCAGGTACTAGAAGGCCACAAGTAGGTCACTTTATGCATTCTCTTTTCCAAGATGAGCAAATCCGATTCCCTCAGCCTTTTAAATACATCTGATTTGGTGATTAAGTACATCTGATTGAGTTTCTAAGGAAATATCCCCAGGAAGCACTTTTCAAAAATTTATGCTGGTTAAGCAGAAAAAACTCATCTTTCATCTCATTTCAGACTGAGGTCACCATTTCAGTTTGGGGATGGGATCAAATCCAATTAAGATTTACAGCCACACTCCCTCTCCCCATCCTTAGCCAATTATTTTGATTTCTTTTTAAGGCATACAACCAGAAGAATAGAAAAGCATGAGACTATGTAGAAACCTTTTCCTTCTTTTAAATTTCTGACCAGAGGGAAGACAGGAAACTACATTTCACATCATGCACCCAGAGAGTTTTCCCAGATCCCAACTTTCTGACTATTCTCATGGTCTTCCTGCAAGGAGATTCCAGGGATGCACACTGGTGCATCTTCTCATCTCTTCACACAGAAGCACCTGCAGTTTTTATGAAAAGAAAACCAATGTATAGCAAAAAAGATGTTTAATCTATTTTCCAGTCTGTTGCCTGAATCACTTTAATGAGCAGGATTTGCAGTCATGTCTGAGCTCATAGATGCTACATAGTTCACATGCAACACATGTACTTTACAATGTTTATTAAGCATGTGTAAGATATAAAGTAATTTTTCTTTGACTGTTAGTAATATTGTGCTAATCAAAGACAAAAAAGCATTGCTTTGTGCTAGTTTGTGAAAAGAACATACAATTTTTTGGTTTTCTGAGTTGGCATGTGTACAGACTGGTCACTATGTCTTTACACAGGACCTGCAAAGCTGAACTGTATCAGTAACACAATAAAAGCAATTGCTCTGAAATATGTTTGATGTCATTTTATAGAACCAACAATTAACAGTAGGCTAAAACTTTTAACTATGTTAGACTAACCTTAGCCAAAAAATGACGATGTGAAGTAGATATTTATGCACATTTGAGGAGCTGCATCCTCCCAAGATGTTTTCTTCAAAATTATATTGTCTTACCAAGTAGAAAAAGGTAATGAGTGCTTGTTTGTAATGCTTTCTTTGCTTTTCACAAGAAAATGTTAACTCAAGGTTTATTTGCTTTCTGATGTGCAGATGTTCGACTTATTTGAAGCACGTTCTAACAGAACTGCTCTGGGAAATATATCTCATAAAGTTTTACCTGAAAATAGATTACTAATCAGCTTGATCTTTCACTCTAAAAAAGAAAAACAAAAAAAGGCAACCCCCCCCACCTCCTTGCCCCAAATACCCACAATATACAAACAACCCTTTCTACCCCCCCCCACTAAACAGTGGAAGATTCTAAAGGTGGAGGAAGCAGTGCTTTCCACTCACCTTCTGAAAAAGTAAAAGGATAGAACAAAGGGGTCCAGATGTATGGTCATCCTTGAAGTAGACAGCCTTTGAATTGCTAAGATGATCATTATGTAAACATAACCAAATCTTTTGAGGATCTGGTCTTTGATGTAGAGGTTCCAGTTCTCTTGCTAAAGGCAAGAGATATGCTATAGTGCACAATTCTTCCAGCACAGTCAACTCTTAAGCTGGTTAAAAAGTATTATAAAAAATACAACCTTTTGTTTTCATCCTTTTTACTTGTGAAATTGTTGTTCTCTTCAGCAGGTCTTAAAAATGTTCATGTCAAAGACCCCTAGGCCAATTTTTTAAAGCTAGAGCCTTGGAATTGTAAAAGAGTATGCTGCAATATATTTTCAGCTTTGTAGTAAAGAAATTTACCTAGAGATTTCTGAGAACTGGTAACTAATGAAATTGAACTGTGACAGTAAAGAAAAGTACTTTTGGGCATTGTGTTATGTGATAAAGTAGCTGCAGCCACCAGGATACATATAAAATCCTTAACAGTATTCTCTTCTTAGACAGGAGATAAATGTATTCCAAAGGGCTCTCTTATGAGGGAGTTAAAGCACAATGTGGTGTTGAATGCTGCACATTTGTTCCTGAGGATTGCCTCAAGTCTGCCTTTACCATGCTGTGTAGTTGAATGCTATAGAAATGCAAATATTGGACTTATTCTTAGGCTACACCACAGTCTCTATCACATAGTGTACTTGTGAGCACCATAGGAAAGCTTAAAGCTTAGACAATATTTTTTGTCTCCAAAGGAAGCCTTGACCTGTGAAAGGTGTCACATGCAGCAATAATAGGTAGAAAAAAGAGTGCAGAAAGCCCCTTTGTGTAAGGCCCTGAATGAGACAGGAGTTGTATCAAAGAGAGATCAAGAATGACATCCTGTATCCCAGAGTATCATCCTGTAGCAGCTGCACTTCCACAAGGTGCAGAGAGCCCGTAGGACAGAAGCCACAGAGGAGCCCTCCTCCAGCACCTGCTGCTGCTGCCCTTTGGTTCATGTGCTCTTTAATGCTGGAATTGGAAAAGGAGGGCTTGCTTTGCATGAAGGATTACAGTGACTCAGATCATAGCATCATAGGGTGAGTCAGGTTAGAAGGGATCTCTTGAAGTCATCTCGTTTAAACAGCTGGTCAAAGCAGGATCAGGGGTTGTATCACACCTGGTTACTCAGGGCTTTTATCTAGTCTGGTTTCCAGGGATGTAGACTCTGTTAAAGTCTTAGGACTGTGACTGGGAAAGAGAAAGGGTCAAATCACAGTAGAGGAAGAAAGGGAAAAGAAAAAGCAGAGAAGGTCTTTTTCTGGAGTATATGCAGCAAATACAAACAAGTGGAAAAAGTACAGATTTCCAATATTGACAGATGTACAAGGTGTCTCCAATGAATACATAATACCAGGGTAGAATGGAAAGGGCAAAAATAATTACTTTAAATTGAGACATGCTAAATCAATTAGCTCAAAATGAGTGATGGGTCTCTTATGCCATCACTTATATTAATGGAATAACTGATGTATTTTAGGCCTAGGAATATGTATTTATGCAGGTATATGTACAGAATAATACATGAATGACTATTAATTTTAGTATCTGACTTATTTACATAAATCATTGAAACTTTGAGAAATTATCTAGGGTGCACACAATAGGGAAGTTTATATGAGAGCAGCCACAGAACCTGGTAGCAGAGCAGACTGCCTCAGGATGTTAGCATTTGATGCTTAGGCTCCAAGAAGTTGCAATGAAGGAGAGAAAAAACATGCAGGAGTGATAGCATACATGTATAAGGTGAAATGAAACATCCTAAAAAGTCTACATTATCTTTAGGAGGGGGTTAAGTCAGGGTAGAGATAAATATGAGATGTACTACAATTCATCCTGGATGCCTTAAGTGTTTTACACAAGGTATAAAGGATTTGTTTTATAAATGTATAGTGGATATTCTCAATGTTTAATCAAGATGTCTTGAATCCCTATTCTTTTTCTGTCTCTCACTTTCCCACCCCCCCCCTTTTATTTTCTGGGAGATTATACAAGTTATCTTTAGAGTTTAATTCTGTATTTCATCTTAGATTATGTCTTCAATAAACCTATCAATGAACATTTTCAATGGGTATGCTGTGATTTATAGTAATTTGCTTCTTGTCCATCTGCTTCTGGCTAAACCATGTTCTGTAGGATGCAACTGGATGTCTAGAAAGGAGTTTTCAACCCTCAGAGGCTGTGTATGGCATTCAGCTGTTTTGCAAAATCAGGCCACATTTGACAAGTCATGGGAAAAAAGAAATCTTGAAAACAATGACAGAAGCTCTGCATGGGACTTTTATGTTTGAACTTACAATGATGGAAATAATAATGACAAAATATGTTAAATTGCCAATTATTTAAAAAAACACCTTTCAAGACTAACCACGGAGTTCAAGTAGTACAGAGAAACATTGTGATAGGAATAACTGCAACAGAAAGACATTTACAGAATGATTGTACTAAAAGATATTGAGAGCTTAAAAAGATAGTTTTAGTTCCATGGTGTTTAATTTATCTAACCATGGCCAGGTATTAATTAAAGGCCCTCCAGTTACTGCCTGACCTGTGAATCTGTAGTACTCACACGCTTTTTTCCTTTTCTGAGGTCTAAACTTTGCCCAGCTCTCATGAACCATCTAATGTGTAATGACAGTAGTTCACCTAATATCCATTTTCAGGCTCTTACATCATTAATGCATGAGAACTATTCTTGCTTTCTTGAGGAGGGTAGGCATAACACTATCACTGAAAAAATTCTACTGGTATTTATGATTATCAAAAGCCTAAGGAATAAACACATTATACCACCTCCAAGCAACAGCATCATACTAGCCAGAGACTCTTGGAAGTGAGAGTCATCAAGTCATCATCCTTTATAGAGTTCCTAGAATTTAGAAAGAACCTATCCTATTCTAACAATCTGTAGTGAGATATCTTCTCATGGACCACAGGATGCTGAAGCTGTTAAAGAACTGGAAATGAGGAAATACCTTGGTGTTGTTTATCCACCATGCCACAGTATCAGTGTGCTGCAATTAGGTGCCATAAAAATTGGGAAAATGTAACCATACACTTATTTAGAAGATCTAAATTAGATTTTAAAGCCTGAGCTGCAGCATTTCAAGCTGTTTTATAGAACTATTTTTTTGCCTTCTTAGTTCACAGGTTTCGTCTCCAGCTTCCTTGTTATATTCTAAATTAATGAAAGGACTTTCTTATACCTATTCTTCCTCAAGAAGAGAAAAAAAGAAGCATAGAGTGACTGCCAAATCTCACTGGCTATATAGAAAAATTATGCCATCAGCTCAAAATTGATGTAAAATTACTTCATCCCTTGAAGGAAGGGAAGGTAATAGGTCTTGGAGTCAGAGTCCCGAACTGAGCCAACCAATCAAGATTAATGTTATCTTCTGGGCTTCAGGATGTAGATTACTCCAAGGTAATAGATCATTGCAATTCCACCAATTCATACTGAGAAGATGCCATGTTTCTAGTTGAAATATGGAGTTTATGGACAGTGTTCTACTAGTTTTGGAGAAAGGAAACAACAAAAAACCAAACCCAGTTATGCTACCTCATGAAGTATTTTTAAGAGCTGAGGAACATCTGCTGAAACCTCTGTGTAATTGTCAGTCCATACAGCTCATCATGGCTGCTCACTAATTTCCTTGTGTTCACAATCCTGAGTTGTTGGTAAATCTTAACATTGCAAGACACTTCTACAAAGAGCATTCTTTCTATGCTCCTATATTAGCCACTCTAAATACCACTTAATCACTGACTTTACAAATCTGGAATATTGCAGTGTAAGTAATCATGACTTACAAATCAAAAGTGAGATGTGTATTGCACTCATATGGGCTGCTGGCTTATTATATTTTCACCTAAATTCAAATTCTCTCTTTCTCATGAATAGCAGTAAGCAAGTTGCTTCTTCTTCTTCTTCTTCTTCTTCTTCTTCTTCTTCTTCTTCTTCTTCTTCTTCTTCTTCTTCTTCTTCTTCTTCTTCACTATTATTATTATTATTATTATTATTATTATTATTATTATTATTCCTATTATTATTATTCCTATTATTCATATTATTTATTTTTCAGTGAAGTATGGAAACTAAAAACAAAGATCAGGGTCTCATTATGGCTAGTGAAATCATCTTTTCAGTAATTTGTATATCTATACAGCTAAATCTATTTTTCCAAGATAAACATGCCCAGTTCACTTTCAAAAAGCACTGACATTTCAAAAAAGCATTTTACTCAAAATATCATAATGCTTTTTCACATTACAAGTGAAGTGGTACAGAAAGATGCAGTCACTGCTCCCTTATCTCCACTTCTAACACAGATAATGAAGCTGGTCTGATAGTGAGTACTTGGGATTAAGTTGTAGATTTTGATCCTTGGTAAAAATAGGTTTGTTTTCTCAGATTCCTTCAAAATATACCTATTGGTAGCTGACAATTTAAGTTTGAGATGAAGCCAATAACCATCATCCTTATAATCTTGTGTTGCTAAACTTTACTGCAATATCTTTCATTAAAGTGTGACAGTTTCTAAATTTTCCAAGCATTTAATGTTTTCCAGGTAGCTAATTAGGTCATTTGTTCATGGCTTAGAATTACATCAGTTTACATACATCAAAATATGTCTTAGGTTTCAAAATAGGTAGCTAACAGTCTAGTAATTTGGAATTAGTAATTCATCTCTAAATAATTGTTGTTTTTTGATAAAGGCCTCTGTAATGACGTTTCCTTCAGAAGGGTTAAGTGTAGAAATATCTTTTTCTTATATAAAAGATAACTTGTCTTAGAAAAGACTTTACTGACAAAAGTCAGGCTGATTCTAAAATAGCTGCTAGAAACAACTACATGATGGTATTTTGTCCAAAATAAAGGTGAGTAAAGCAAATTATTTGCTAGGGTTGGGGAGGTTTTTGGTAGCCTTGTTTATGTTTTGGGTTTGTTTATTTGTTTGGGTTTTTTTGTCTGTTTGTTTGTTTTGGTGGCGATTTTTTTTTTGTTGTTGTTGTTTTGGTTTTTGTTTTGTTTTGTTTTGTTTTTTTGTTTTGGGTTTTTCTTGTTTTGTTTTTGTTACTAAAACAGGATCTTATGCTGGGCAAAGAAGTTATGAAAGAAGAACTGACATGCCAGTTCTCTAGCTGTAGGGAGCATAGATTAAGCATTAGAATACCCCAAATGCAATTGTGACTATGCCTAAGTTGTGTCTCTATTCAACCAGAAACAGCAGATATCAGATGGAAAGGAGAATAGAGCCTGTCATATTTGTGAAGCACTAGAACCTCGGCTCCTATATTTTTGTTTCTAAATTGTGGGAGGCATAAAAACTTATTTTTGTTTTTGATAAGTCTTTTCACTTATTATTCTCATTTTTTATATTGCTGCCTCTCAAAAGGAGGAGGCAGATGAGAAAAAAAAATGTTTCTTATGACCTTTTCTGTTCTGGAAATAAAAAGCCTAAACCAACCTGCTCGTGATTTGTCATCTTGTTTACAAGTTAGCTAAGCTTTGCTTTTAAAAGGAGCTCCTCTTATGATTTTATAAATTATGTTTGAAGGCAGTTTTACTTCTGTCACTTGGTGCAGCTGTGCAGGGAATATGTTGGAGAATTTGATATAGTATTGACATTATTTCATGAAAGCAGTGTCAGGTTTTATTTGTGCAGATGATAGCTAAGAGACCCAAGTGACTGGCAGTTATTACTGGGAGCATCAAAGAATATAAGCAGATGGGAATGAAATACACACAAATATGGGACAAAAAAGTTATGCTAATTTGTTGCACACTCTGTCAAGACATAAGGCATTTAATGGCATTACAGATTTCCAGACCAGGTGTAATCTTTTAAACTGAATGCCTTTGTTTAACCTAGTTAACCTGGTTTAACCTGGAGTGGGGAGGGGAAGAGAACAATAACATAAAAACCCGTGGCTGTCACAATGACTTCTTCATACCACCCAGCATCTCTGCAAATAGGACAGATGTCCCAGAGTACCTCATGATAATTTTGTTCACCAAGTGTACAAAATTATTACCTGAAACACCAGCATGGTTATTATGTGGGTGGCATTAGTACCTGTGGTTCAGGGTGACAGCTGAGTCAAACCCATTTTCAGTTTGTGTGTTCCAGAAGTGGCAGCAAGTTTGACCCTTCAAGGATCTCTCTCAACTCCTCCTGCACTTGCCTCAGAGGACTGATGCACCCAGGTCCTATTTAGCTGCTTTTGGAGTTACAAATAAAGGAGAAGCATCTCCAATCTGTAACTGGGCAGCAAAGAGCTGCAGGGTCCATGGCACTCAGGAACTTTGCCTAGTGAGCAGCTACACACAAAGTCTTGCCCTGCTTTGGCTATGCTTTGTTTACACCTTGTGCAACACGGGAATCAAACTTCACAAACCTCAAATATTTCTCAAAACCAAAAATATTTCTAGCTATTGTAATGCCAGCACACAGTAGGAGAGGTCAGAAATGCAGTAATCTTATTCTTCTTGGATGCTGCTCTCTCCAATACTTCAAAGAATTTTACATTGTTAAAGTTTCATATTTCTGCACAAAACCTGCAGATTGCTGCTATAAAAAATTTACCATGGAGGTACAAACATTTGTTTCCCAAGCCAGTGGCAGTGGAAGTACTAATGAAAGAATTTGAACAATTTGTTTCTGTTGTTTGAACAAGCAACCATAAAGAGATAACAAAAGTTATCACCACAGGAAAGCAGCTGGAGTCAATTTTCAAGGTAAGCATCCAGTCTTATTCATCCTTCTTAATAATCTACTTCAAATAGTGATGATACAGGGCTGTTTAGAAGATCAAGTGAAGGAAAAAGAGAACAAACATGATGATGTTTCAAATACTCTAATGAAAATTATTTTTTTATTTTTCCATGACCAAACATACTGGAATAATGAAACAAAATAATTATACTGAAAGAAGAATATGATTTTGTGTAAAAAAATGGAATTAAAAAACCACTGGAAATATATACAAATTTAATGAGAATATGGTGTTACTAGGAAAATATGTTTTTTGGCTTACATTAAGCATGGCATTCAAATCTCATCAAGGAGTATTTAGAAAAAGGTATGACTTTCCTATACAAACTTATGTACTTATTTAGTTTTCATTTTACACTTTTTTCTTTAAAACCTGAAGCACCTGAAGTGTTTATTTTAAGTATGAAGACTTTTATCCCTTAACATGGCAGAAGAAGCTGACATTTAAAAAAAAACATTAAGTATTGCTGGACTGAACTTGGTTTATAGTAAGAAGCACTGTTGTTGATAACACTCTAGGGTCAGAGAGCCAAAAATTGTCCTAAATATTTAATATTCAGAATTAAATGATGGACTGGATTGATGAAAGAAAGATGAATACAAATTTTTTCATGCATCTTGATAGTTGTAATAATGTCTATATTTATATGCAAGGAGGTGTAATGAGAATCAATGTATTTTCACATTAGATATTGTAGTGTGTCAGAACATTGTAAATAATCCCTATTTTGACTTTTTTTATACAAAGTTGAGACTTGCCGGGGATTGGAAAAATCAAAATTATATTACCACCCAGCTGCAAATTTAAGGCTCTTGACTTGTTTTATGGGACCAAAAAGGAACTGTTTTGTTCTTTTCAATGGTCTCATGAGGCAAAACCAGAGGTGATACAAGATATCACAAATTTATCAAAACTTGTAATTTTATCTATGTTTGCATGAAATCTGAGTGTATATTATGTGTAACCTGTTCTTTATCCTGTTGTCAAATCAATGAGTCACAATTCTGGCAACATATTAATTATAAAATTATTACTGTATTATTACATAATCATTGTATTATTGCATTATTCTCATTATAATATAATAATACATATATAATACATTATAGTAAATAATAATACCAGCTATAAACGTGTCCTCTTGATATTTATAATGTGACATTTCTGATTCTATTCTGGTTGTGTGGATTAAAACCAAGAACAGTTTTTGTTCAGCTGTATTGTATTTCAGCCTCAAGATTTTGACCAAAGTTAGAAGAAAGGATATTTTAAAATAAAATATGTTAACTTGACCAAAGCCTTATCTCTTAAATCCTCTCATTTTACATTTAGTAAAGAGAGTTCAGCAAAATGATGAAGTGGAAATCAGGAGTGCTGGAAACAATGATACATGGATTTCTTGACATCTAAAGGATGCTTCCTAAAGCAGTCCAAAAGTTGCAAGTGATACCTCTGCCTTGTGAAAAGCAGCTACTGTTTTACTATGAAGGAGATTAAACTTGGGAGAGAGAAATTGCAGGAGCTGGCTCAAACTGGAGAATACTCAGATAAACATATTAAATAATTTGTCAGAGAGAAGATGAAGCATGTTATCTGCTGAGCACTTACTTTCAATGTTTGCATCTTCCTCTGTCACTTGTATGCAGTTAATCACTTTGATTATGTTTTCAAAGGGCACTCTTTTAGTTTTTCCAGTACAAGCTGAGGCTTGATGCAACAGTGATCTCAAGAAAGCTGATATAATATGTCAAGGAACAAAGGCTGCCAGGAACATGATGTGTGTAGGAGAGGTTTATGGACTCAGTGAAGAAGATCAAAACTATCCATGCTGGTTAGGAACTGTCAAAGGCAGAGTAGTATCACAAAAGAAAGGTATTACTTGCAAATTAGGTATTTCAGCCTCAACACTGAACAGCACTGGTTCTTGGTGTGGGAACATGCAGCTGTGGGAAGAGAGGCATCTGCTCTCCCACTACCTAAATACAGAAGTCTAAGACGGTCAGTGAAGCTGTGGCTATCATTTCCAAAATGTCATGGAAGGAGCAATTAGGTCATTGGTGACTGCTAGGGCTATCCTATCTGGTGTCCCTTTCCCCTCCATTTCCCTGTGTCCCCAAATGTGGTCAAAGTGACATGAATCTGCAATGCTTTTCCATTTATACTCTACCCCTTCTTTGAAGTCAGCATGTCGTATATCTTATGGTTGTCAGGTTCTTGAGCAGAAAAATGTCACTGTCAGCTGAAAAGTTCAGAGTTGGCTTTGCCAGCAACTAAATCAGGATATGCTGGTTATCAGCATGTAGAATGTATGTTCAGTCTCTGGTCTTCAGGGGGTCTGACACAGTGCTCTTTAAGCAACCACCAGATAAATTACAAAACTTCCAAGAATCAAGTTCTCTGATGAAAACAGCTGCCAAAATTGACTAGAAATGCAATCTGCATCCTGGATGAGTGCTAAATAAGAGAAAAGACTTAAGTACAAGAAACCAAAGAAATGGAAAAAAAAATCTATAAGCTATAGGGCACATATTCATAAAATCAAAAATTTTTAATGTCAGAGTGTGTTAGGGGAGCACCTTGCACTTCTTGACTTTTGTTCTGACATTTTACACTAGGATGAACACAAAACATTCATGATTGTTTTTTTCTTACCTGATATTGAAAATGTTTTCAGAAACAAGCAAACTCACAGTATTTCTGCAGCTTGTTTGCAAAAATCCTCTTTGAAACTAATAGTCTTGGCAATTTTTTGAATTATAAACCATCCTCAGACTGGATGAAAAATTATCAGCTCCAAATGAACAAAGTTTGATGGCCTCAGGCTGTGTTCACAGAACTTTTCAAATACACAGCAGAATGACAAATTTGTTAAACAGCAAATATACCAAACTATGCCTTAACAATGAAAAACATTTTGTCCTGAGCTTTGCCCAATATCACTTCTAATACTGACTGAAAAATTGCTTTTTGAATAATGCATTTGGAGAAAAAATTCCATTGCTCCTCAGATGTGCTAGTTAACATTTTTCTTTCATCATTCAACCAGCTACTCAGATTTTATTTATCAAATTTTACAACAGCAATCTAGTATGCTTTTCAAGTAATGATCAGTCACTTCGAATTACTACACAAGCCCAGTGTGGAACTTCTACAAAATTAGATCACATTTTCTGTGGATTATTTCACATGGATGTAGCTTCGTGAATGTCCCACATGCAATATTCAGAGCCAAAAAAGAATCAAAAGTCAGAGTACTAAGAAATTTGGTAGTCATGTATCAAATTTTAATAAGAAGTCAGTATTATCTCTCCTTAAAGAGAACTAAGAGGAATAATTCAGATTTTTAGCTGGCATGTTTTAGATTGAGTATATGGAGGGGGAAGGCAGAGATGCATTAAGAAAGCATAAGAGTCTGTCTCAGGATGTAATGTATTTTCCTTCCCAGGTATTTGAAGAAACAGAAGCACACCTAGAGCTGAGTGTTTAGGCAGAAAAATTGTATTAAATGTAACTTAGAGAAATATTTAAAGGAGAATATGTCATCAAGAGAAAATCAGAAAGGATCACTGAAAAGAAAGAAATAAAGGATGAATTCAGATACTCCAGCTGCTGGTTCAGTAAAGAACTGACAGGAGTCTCACAGCAAAAACAGAGGGTAGTCTTGATTGTTCAAGAGCTTTTTTTCTTTTCAGTCATCAGAGAGAATCATTTGTGATAGTGAGGTTTTTACAGAACTAGGCAGCAAGGACTCCTAAACTCTTTTGTTAATCCACATGTACTGAAATGATTTTTCCAAGTGTTCTTCTTTTGAACAGTAGCTAATTCTGAGGGGTTGTTTGGCAGCAGTTTGTTTGATTTAGAGCTGCTGAAGAAAGAGTAGAGGAGGAGCATGGGAAGACTGTACCCTCAGTGCACTGGGAAGCAGTAGGAAATGTCACACCAACAGATGAGCAGCTCCAAAAAGCAGAAGTCATGCAGGAAATCTGTTTTCATTGTACAATATCCTATTGAGCTGACTTCTAGGTTTATTTTGTGAGGACTTGCCTGAACAAGTTTTTATCTTTGTTGTTATGGAGATGAATATTTGCTTTCCAGAATGGCTTCTGCTGTTCCCAGCCCTGGAGTGGTTCAGAGACACCAATCTGTGAGCTGCCGTGCGGTGTTCCTGACCCACACTGTGTCCTTATCTCAGACTTCAAAAATTATATGTTGCATATCTGTGCTTCTAGTCTGCCAGGACCAGGGCTCTTTGTGAGGTGCCTAAGTCCACTGATCTCCAAAGGCTCTCATTTCCTCCATCTTTTATTTTGCCAAGACCTAGCTGTAGCACTTTGAATGCCCAACACCCTGGGCAGAGGAGTTGAGCTCCACTGCTGTGCAGCTCTTGAGTGTCTTTGGGAGTATTTGAATGCCCTTCTGACTTCACCCTTCCCAGTTTCGTCCCACACAGAGTTGTGGGGGCCTGGAGAGCCCCACACATGGTATTTGTGCCTTGCTGCCTGGCAAGACCCACAAAGAGAGGAAAGGCAGAGGAAGCAGTGCCTGCTGCTTGCCCTCTCCTTTTTTTTCTGCTGGCAGAAAGAGTAATAGGAAAACTGTCACCATGTGTTGGGGCTGAAACCCTGCCTGGCCTTATGTCAGCTTATCAAGGGAAGTGTCTGGAGGTTCTCTGTGGTCTTTTGTCCCACAATGTGCCTTCCATTAGGATTTGTCAGGATGTGACACTTTAATTTTGTAGTATATTAATTTTCCAAGCGGTTCACTAGAAGTGAAATATAAATAATACAAAGGGTTTGTGAGGAAAAATGCATTAAAGTATTTAGATGCAACAGTGGTGAGCAACAAAGACACAATTACAGTGAATAATCAGATTAGTATAGGATTAATTTCCTTGTTCTTCTTCAAAATTATTGTGCAGATCAGTACAGATAACTGCAATGACACTTGAATCTATGGAGCAGACTTCTGAAGGAGCAAGGTCAAAGTGCTCAAAGAAGTTCCTGCAAAGTTTTACACTGGCCAATTTCTGCTAGCCTTATTCAGGATATATGTGTTTGTCCCTACAAGTGATCTTACTGCAACAGATGACTGTGGAATAACATCCCATTTGCTAGTTCATTTGGAGGAAATGGTTTTATAAGGAACAAAAATGGCTTGTAAAGGCAGCAGTCTTGAAAATAGACAAGAGCTTGATAAGTACTTAGAAATGTTGACATCCTATGAAGCATTTACTTTTTTTCTCCTCCTACATACACAAATGCAAGGCAGCATGGCAGAGCTGCTGGTGGCTCTGTTCCTTAACTGAGGTTCACAGCTTGAGTTATTTCCCCTGTGCTACACTACTACAAACTGCACAACCACTACAGAGCTACTTGATCTTCTTTCTGCTACTTTGGGACTAAGTTGTTAGCTGTTAAAGACTTACTGACATCCATTGAAGACATAAGAAGAATCTTAGCTGGAAAATATTTAGAGCCAGGAAGATTATCCATGTTTGTACAACTAGATATTTCTGCTTCTAGAAATGTTCTTGCCTTTAGTCAGAAACGTGTCTCATACATTATAGATTCATAGAGACTGTTTTTCTGGTTTTTGTCCTTCTTATAAATGCTGAGAAAGAACCAAAGCAAATAATCAGATTTTTTCTGAATGACCATCACACATCTAACAGCTGGTCAGATGCACCCTGCAGTTACTAGTTAGACCCTATCTTAGAATTGAATACTTTATCTGAGGGCACAACTTAACCCATTAGCTCCTGAAGATAAAAATAAACAGACCTCAAATTCTTTTTTTCTTGGTGCAAAGATCATCAATTTCAAAAAAGGTATTTTATTATTCTCCAAATATTCCAGAGATATTGAAAAATAGATCTTTTTCTTCCTCACCTGAAATCTAGCTCTGAGAAATTTAATGAAACAGTAAGAAAATGACACAGACTATGAAGCAAGAGGAGCATATTTCTCTGCTTCACCTTTGGAGAGGAAAAGAGATCAAGGAAAAGCTGGAGGTTTTGGGTGGGGAATCTCAATAATGATGGATGTCTGAAAACCAACAAATCTCCCCTTAATTCAGGACCAGGAAGACAGAGGCAGAAGCTTTCCAAGAAGGAAGGCAGAAAACAACTTTGGTCCCATTTCTGAGCATTTACTAGTTTTCTAGCAGTTACTAGCCAAACACCTAATGCATCCTACTCCAGGGCTTCCAGTTAAGGGCTCTTGGCTTCTGTTCCACCCAAGTTGTGAATGGTCTCTAATAGCCCTGAGGATCATCACTGTAAAAACCAATCAGACTGCATCTGCTAAATAATCTGTGTGCAAGTATACACATATATTTAAAAAAATAATGATTGCTATGCATGCTAGAGCTCGACTTCCTACTGGATTTATTCTCAACAGATGTATGGAACAGATAAAAGCACATGGGATGTGATGGAAAGATGCACATTGATTTCCATGAGCTTCAGGTGAGTCTAATAGTGTATCAGAATTTCAAGGCTTGTTTATACACTGTAATCAGCTGCTGAGCAAAATTTCCTGTCATGGACAGTTTTGATGCTTAGTCTGTCCCTTGTCCTCTTTGCAAATTATTCCCATTCTTCTGGTACATTTTCCAGGAAAAATTCACTGTGCATCACCATAATGTCCACCACATGTCTTTCAAGAGAGACTTCTACAAAATGTTAACATGTGTTAACATCTCTTCCTAAGTCACAATTGAATTTGAAGAAAAAGTTGTTGTTTTGGTTTTTTTTTGGTTATTTTTTTTCTTTTGTTTTGCTGGGCAAATTTTCAGATATAGGTCATCCACACAAAAACACAATCCCATGATTTGGGCTATTGTCAGCAAGTTGCATATATCCCAGTTGAGGTTAGTAATATGGCCTGTGATCTGGTTTAATGTATGAGAGCAGGGTGAGATTATTTCCCCAAGACTGACAATGCATCATGAGATAAATTTGAAAAGATCTTTTCTTATTTTTTAACTCCAGACATTTTTAAAGACAATTGCCTTGCTGCCAGATTTCCAGAGGTAAAATGATACACCAAATTCAAAGTGATAGGAGAAGAGCAGTTAAAGCAATTCATTATATTCATTTTTATTTCAGTTATATGGAAATATAATCTAGCCTGGGAATTATGTGAAATTGCTCAGGGTCACAGAATAACCCACTTCATGTGCACATTAAGAAGTTACAAGTTAAACATCTCTCTACTGTCCAATCTTTGCATATATTTCACTTTCATATAATTACTCTAGGCAAGTCATGATAGAGTTCCATCCAGGAAAAAATCCCTATTTTTTCATGAGACTTTTTGTCACTATAGTCCTTTATTGTTGCTTGCTTTGGTTCACTCAGAGTTCTCAAAGTCAGAATAATAGATTTCTTTGGTTCAGGAAAGATTTTCCTGAGGGCAATTCTTTGCCTCTGCTATTTAAAACCTATAAAATGTCTGCCCAGAAAGAATACAATCAATAAAACAGACACTGAACTAGGGATGGATAATAGCATTTCTAGTCTAGAAAGAAAAATAAACAAAATAGCCCCACACACTGTGGCATGTACATTTGTGCCTGTGGATGTTTGTGGTATTTGATGCTAGCTGAAACTTGTTGCTTTTCCCCCCCAAAACAGATTTTCCTCCATTCTCTTTGTAGTTTTGTATCTTCCCATCCTCCACCCCTGAGACCCAGCAGAGCACTTGGATCCCCCTGCCCATCAGCTCTATTGCAGAAGAATGAATGAGTGAGTGAGTTACTAGGATGTGTCACTGCATTTGCCTCAGGTATGTTTGCAATGAGATTTTCTTTATGATGTATAAAACCAGAACATTTTTAGGGGCAAATGAACTATGAATGTGTTGGAAATGAAAGATTTTGTGAATGTGTCAAGAAAGCTGGAAATTAAAATGAGAAAAAAAGTGGCAAGACAGATGTTTTGTGTAGACTTTGACTGTCCAAAAGCAGAAAAGCTGCCAAGTAAAATTATTGATTAAAACCAATCTCATTCTTCCATGAGAGCAAAAATACTGTGGTATGTTCTGAACAGATCAGAATCTACATTCCTCAATGTGGGAAAACAGAAGCAAAAAATTTTGCTGCAAACACACTAAATGTATTTTGACCTGATGGAACAGCTGTGAGTAAGGAGCTTGGTGTTTGGTGTGCAAGGATGCACAGCTGCAGATCAGACACTGACAGGAAACACTGGACTTGGTCACTGAAACCAAGCCAGAAGCATTTGAGGGGTGCAAATGACAGTCATCCTTCACGTGTCTGCCACTCAAGCCTTTCAAAAAATCCCACCAGTACAAGAGAGACAAGTGGGATTTTTCTCCCCAGATATATACTTTGGTATGAGGTTATTTAAAGAAACAACCTAGCCAGGCACAGAGTTGTGGCAGAATTCAGAGTCACAAGAACTCTTTAACAGCTGGCAGCATAGGAATCTGTTCCAGAAAGCATGGACTGCTTAGTTACCAAGTTGTTATGTACATTTTAATTCCTTCAGCTGATCCTCACAAATTTCTAATAACTTTTCTTTATATCTGAACCTCCAACATCACTTCTTGGTTTTGTGATATAGTCAGAGATATACCTGGGGAAGAATGGATAATGAGCTTCTAGGTTCAGAGCAGTCAGCCTTTATCAGAGAGATTTCATAACATCCAGCAACACCATAGGACAAAGCTGTAAGCATGAAGTTTTCTTGAGATTGTGGAGCAGTTTGTGGGTGACATGCAGGGCAAAGAGACCTTTCAGAGGTGGAGGTAACAAATCATTAGGAGTATCCATGTTCAGAATTTGCAAACTTCTAAAGCATCACCATGAGAAAAATAAACAAAGGCCAGGTTTTGTGGGGCTTTGAGCAACCTGGTCTGGTGAAAGGTGTCCTTGCTCATTGCAGATGGGCTAGAATGAGATGATCTTCAATGTCTCTTTCAAAACAATCTAGTCTTTGATTCTAAATCTGTATTTCTTACTCAGCATTTGAGATTCTGGGTAGCAGAAGATAGTTATTTCACCTGATCGTGAGTCATAAAATTTTGCTGTAAATTCATGCATGATAAAACCCAGTAAAAAGTGACATCAGACTGTGTCAAAAACACTTCTCTACATAGTATTTAAAACATACAGAAACTTAAGAAAGATAATTCTAAAATGATCAGATAAGAGATGTAGTTATGGCAATGTCTAAACAAAAAGGGTAGCATTAGCAAAAAGCAGGGAGGAAAAAAGACCAAACTTGAAGCACAGCTTGAGAAACTGTCTCCTAGACATGTCACACTGTCTCTAGAAAGTGCCCAAGCAGATTGTCTTTTTCCTATATTTAGGGAAAATACATATTGCTTGTCACAGAGATAAAGGCATATTAGAGCAGACTGAATCCAAAATGACATTTTATTTTGTGAACATCTTGAAACTCAGGTATTAAACATGATATCCAGAAGACAACATTACACAGGAGCCTGGTTTCCAACCCTGGCAATAAGATCCAGTTTATCTCCAAGATCTAAGATCATAGACAAGCATGGTATGGTAGAAAGAGTCTGCAAGTCTTCTGTAGAGAGAAATGTTGCCTGGCTAACCTTCAGGAGTCCCAGGATGATATTGTCAGGGCCCTGGATTCTTCCTTCTTCTTCTCTCCCCCAGAAATTTAACAGCCCTCACACACAGGCAGTGTCCTGATAGACATCAATAAGCATGGTGAAAAAAGGTGATCTGATGAACCTAATATATTTGTCTTCTCAAAAAGCTTTTGAACACTTTTTTTTTAAGGACTATTAAGGAAAAAAAAATCCATGAGACTGGAAGAAAACATGTTTTATTGACTGAAGTTAATTAGTAGGTAGGAAGCAAACTGTAGGTGTTACAGACCATCTTCATGGTGATGAAGGATCAGCAATGGAATTCCTTAAGGATCAGTGCTGGAAGTGGATTTTTTGAATCACCATTACTGAAACACCAACATTGACCTGGAAAATAAAACAACCATGAAATCTCAAAATCTGAGAGGATGAAGAGATCTCTCAAACAATCCAGGTCCTTCTAAAGGGCTGCAGGAAATCCCTCTTCAAGCAAAACTTGATTCCATCAGTAAAGAAGCATCAGATGAGCTTCTGTGTAGACAAATGTAAGACAAAGGGAAAATAATCTAAACTCTGCTTACCTGCAGCTGAGCTCACCACCGGTAGTTACAGCTCAGACTCCTGGGGTTGCATTTGCATATTGTGCAAAAATAGGCCAGAAAAATTGTGGACATCTTTAGGACAGCATAAGAAAAATAATGGGAGGGACCATAATTTTGCCTCTGTATACAACCTCAAGGTATCCTGTCTCAAGCATTGCACAGGATAGTAAGAGAAGGTGCAGAAAGGACAACTAAATGGCCTAAGAGGGGTGGGACATCAAACATCTATTAAGAGACAACACCTTTCCATAATCCTAATGCTCTGGATTGATATATCTTGTCAGGAGTAAAAACACAAAACACGTGCCTTAGGAAATTTAAGTCCAAGTGACAGCAGCTTTTAATGACATCAGAAACTTTATTATCACCTTTCAAAGTGGCATTAGGTTTATTCCTATAATTTTACCTGCAAGTTTAATAAAATTATCCAAACAAGAAAGTGTCTATCCTACACTTCTCCCTACTTACAATATTAATATTATACCAAATTAAAATCTGAGACAGAGCACTTATGTTTTATACCCAGATACCTCATTTTGCTACCAGAGGAACAAAGGGGAAATTTTCTTGAAAAAAATGGGAAAATACTGTTCTCTGTATTTTTCAAAGTGCATTTTATTCTGGCTCTTCAGGCTTAGCCAATACAATGCATAAATAAGTCTGGAGTTTGCCATGATATTTCGAGTTAGATTGCTAAATATAATAATCAAACAGATGCTACAGCAGTATAAACAGGCATAAGTAATTGGAGAAAACAAAAATGATTGCTCCAACCAGGAGAAATAAGCTGATGTCCAGGCATAGAGAAATTGTTGCTTTTCAGAATGGCAGCTGGCAACTTTACTTGTTTCTGCTTTTTCTCCAGCCAAATTGCCTATCATTTTGGGCTTTACATTTTATTAAGAATTGCTGCCAAGGGGGATATTCAATATTTGGCCCATTTTTTCTAGACTGTTAAAAAAGTGAATCCTTTGCCATCAACAGAAAAGAAAAAACATAAATGCTTTAACCTGTGGCTCTTGCAGAAACTGTTAGGAGCTATGATGCTAAACATCAGAGATGAGTTCTTGGAAGTGATATGGAAAATTGTTTTGATATACAGAATGGAAACTCCTTTCCTGAGCAGCCTGATGAGCACCAATAATCAATGCCTCTTAGCATCAGAGAAGCAAAATCAGTTTTATGCCTGTCTGAAAAAGAAATATCAGGCACATGGTAGAGCAAAGATTTGGGTCTGCTGCAGCACACATACATGTTAGTGATTATTTGGGGTCAATGTTGTCACAGAGGTAGTTGCAGGGCATTAGAAGGGAAACAAAAAAAGAAATAAAGAAAGAGACATGGAAAGTAGCAGTGGATGGGGAGAAACCCTGGAGTGGTGATAGATCCTTGATGGAGGAACCTTGCTATGAATGGCATGGGTGGCTGGCAGCATGGGCAGCAGTGGGACCCCTCCAAATCCAAACTGCTTGGGTTCATGGGGGTTTCTCACCTTCCAGAATGTGGGGAGCTGCAGGGTCACACGTGGCACCAGAGAGCCCACAACAGCCCTGTGAGAGAGGGGAAAAGTGGGGCAACTCATGCTCCCAAAAAAAAGGTTGAGAATCTGCCACCACAGCTGCAGTGGGTGAGGGGAGAGCAGATGGGGTGTGTGCCACAGCACTGAGAGCACCTGGGTGTGCATGGGATTAGAGCTGCTTGTGACTGATGCTAGAAAGGTGCTTCAGGAGCTGGAGGTGTTTATTAACACCTCATCATTCAAACATTTCCAGCTAATTATCAAAGAATCACAGGTTGGTTTGGGCTGGAAGGGACCTTTAGAGCTCATCCAGTCCAACCCCCTGCAATGAGCAGGGACATCTTCTGCTAGACCAGCCTGCTTAAAGCCATGTCCAACCTCATGTTTCCAGAATGGAGCATCTACCACTTCTCTGGACAACTTGTAAAAAAATAAAATGTTTTCACTGCAGTTATTAAACCGATAAACCATCTCAATCCTGATTTGGTGAAACTATATGAACTGTGTAGATTTTTCCGTGTGCCAAAATTCTTTTCAATAACACAGGAAATCTATTGAATTCATTAGGACAATAAAGGTTTACGTCATGAACTTAAGTAGTTGCTGGCTTCTGGGTCAGTAATTTTTTTAAAAAAATGAGATGTGCATAAGTGCACTACTGGTGCTTTTGGAGTGTTAGCAGAATGGCACAGAGTAGAAGAGCAAGGTAGGAGGGAATAAGGGGGTCAACACTGACTTCCTGCCAGTCCCAGCCCTAATACAAACTAAAGTAACTGAGAAAATCATAATCTCAGTCCCTGGGACAAGGACCTGCTAGGATTTGTACAGTATAGTGAGGGTAAATAGCATTCTGAATTGGCTAAAGCAAAGAACACTCTGAGAAAACTCACTGTTTGTGGTTAGTGTAGCCATTTGTGAGACAACTGCTGGCTGCACTCAGACAGGAGGGAGGCAATTATGAAAGGGGAGGGTGAAACTTGGCAGCCAAAGGGATGTGTTGCTGGCTGGAAGGAAAAGTGGACGTGTTCACAGGCAGCTGCAGAGTGCACTGAGCCTGGGAATCCTGGCAGGCTGAGATGAAAGACCACTGCAGCAAAAGAAACAGAAACACAGGAACAGGTCTGGGAAGCCTGAGAGGCAGTTCCTGCTGAGGACTGAGATCCAGAAATGTGGGGTGGGTATAACAGCAAGTCCAAGGAGGATGATGATGATGAGGAGTGCAGTGCAACACCTATCCAGACACAAAAAACAAATAACCAAAACTCAACAAAAAAACCTGCCATCAACACTGTGGGGAAGAGAAAGAGGTGAATTATGCATGGGTCTTCAGTGTGAATATGTTATTCAAGTGAAGTTTAACACCACCACAGAAAAACGTGATTTCATACTATGATGTCAGGTCACAAAAATAGATCATTATGAGGAATAATGGAGAGCTAGGGAATTTTATGAAAAGCATGAGAGCTGTCAAGTACTCCCAGTGTTTCAGAAGACCTCAAACAAGATGGGAAATCTTCAGGTCCATCCTTAAAACTTACTAAAATTTACAGGCAAAAGGCTGCAAGTGAAGTTGTGCTAGAAGGTGTGAAAGTCACACAGTTAGAATATGGATTGGAGAAAAAGGGTATTTGATGCCATCAGTACAGCAGTTTTTGATCTAATACATGATTTCTTAAAGAACTTATCATACTATGTGATACAGGAACAACTCTGTATGGAAATGCAGGTATTTATGTCTCAAGTAATTACAGGGAGGAGCAGGAGGCACTGGATGGGCTGCCAAGGAAAGGTAAGTCACACACCTTATCTGAAATTATGAACCAGGCAGGTGTCAGCTCTAGTGATACCTTAAGGAGCTAGAAATAAAACAACACTCTTTTGAGACAGTATTAGTATAGGAGGCAAGATAAAGGCTGGTTTTTACTGGAGGCCTGCAGGAACAGATATGGAAAATCCCTAAAATGCCCACCCCCATATTGGTGAATACAGTTTTATAAGTTTAGCAAATTAGCATAACTGACAAAAATCATCAGTTAGAAACACAAATGATGAAGTAATTCCCCCTTTTGTTCCACCTCTCCTGTAGCCTCCTCTTTAGACAGGAACTAAACTTTTTTTATGAAAATGTGACTAAAAGAGCTGGTTTTCAGCATTGGCTCCCAGGAAGAATCAAGATAGGATAGGGGCTTTGGGTCCCCCAGGGTTTGGAGCCTCTGGAATGTGTTCTGTCTTTCTGCATATATGGATAGGGAAAAGGTAGAGAAAATCTCTGGAACTAGCTGGGAACTATAACAGCACAACAAAAATCTACAGAGATAGGAATTTAAAAGCAAAAATCCTGGCATCAGTAGAATGGGTCTGGAAAATAAATGTAGGGATTAAAAGCAGTTAAGTCTCCAGAAGAGATGGTTAAAGCTACTTTTACCACAGCACAGTGAAGTGACTTAGCCATTGGTGTCTTTAAGGCCATGATTGTGCCCTTGTGTGTTACACACATTGAGTATTGGCTCAAGAAATTGTGAGGTTTGTGGGAATAGAGAGTGGCAGTATACACACACTGTGCTAAAATTAATTGGTTAATTATGCAAACAGGCAAACAGGGAAAATTTTCCCAGTGACATTAACCCCCTGCAGTTTTGGTGGTTGGTGTGAGATTTTTGTTGAAGAGGGCTTTTTGCTTTTTAATTCTTTCCATGCACTGTGCCAAACAGTATTGTGTCAAAACTGAGTAAACAGAAAAATAGCCAAACAGGAAGAAACACAGTCCTGTCTCATTATACAGTTCTGGCCTTAAGCATGGTCAAGTTTCCTCTCTTCTGAGACCACTTTCCAACCCAGTCAAGAAAATCAGGTTACTCTGAGTATGTAGCCCTGATCCAATGCCTGCCACACATGCAGACACAATTTCTCTTTGGGAATTATAAGACAATTTCAAGAATATAGATACAGAGAAAATTCCTGCATGTGTTTTTCTTTAGGTTATGAGATAATGATGTCTTTTCCCAGGAATATCTCAGCATCATATTCATCATTTCCTACCATGACATTAACAAGAGCAGAGGGCTTAAAGTGAGTTTTGGCTCCTGATTTTACTCTTCTTCCCAGGTTTCATGTCTAGCCAGTCTGAACTTACACTTTTTCATGAATGAAGAATGTAAAGTTCTTGCTCTGTACATTCAAGCTTATCCTAGCTGTAATGAGATGGAAATGCATTCTTGACTTGTATTTTATTTATACTGTATTGACCACAAAATCCTATCTTTCCATGGGGACTGCCAATCATGGATTTACATTGTGTGATGAGAAAGGATAAGGTTATTTTGAAGGATTTCTCATAAAAAACACAGCTACAAAATGCCATGGAGAAAAAGATAATATTATAGCTAAATAATGAAAAGAATACAAAAAAAATTCCTTCTCTCAGTATATGAAGGTCAGCTGAAATAGCTACAGTGAATTTAAGTTTAAAAGTAGATTTTCAGTTCACCACTTTTATCCATCAGTTTAGTAAAATTGTTTTCTTGTACAAAAGCCAAGGTTTGCCCTAGGTTTTGGTGGTGTTTTCAAGTGCATAACATTAGAGTTAGTAATTAAGTTTTTCTATCTTCTACTGGATGACTACCAAAATTTTGGCTGGTAAACTGGGCAGGGAAAGCTTATGAGTTTATCCAGACATGCAAACCTGATATGTGTAGGTTCATTGTCATTGTACAGCTTCAAGAGACATTCCAGAAAGATACTACAGCACATTGTTCAGTGTGTTGTGTTGGGTTGACCCTGACTGGATTCTATGTGTCCAACAAAACCATCCTGTCACTGTCCTCCTCAGCTGGGCAGGCAAGAAAATACAACAAAAAGCTTGTGGGTCAAGATAAGGGCAGGGAGAGATCTCTCACCAGGTACTGTGATGGGCAAAACTGACTTGACTGGTGGGAATTAATTTAAATTAAATTATCAAATCAGGGTAAGGAAATAAAGCCAAATCTTAAAAGCATCTTTCTCCTACCCTTCCCGTCTTCCTCAAATTAATTCTGCCAGTTCCTCTCTCCTTCCTCTCTACCACCTGCCCAAGGGGGCAGGGAATGGGGGCTGAGGTCAGTTCACAAACTCACCATCTCTGCAGCTCCTCACATTCTTCCCCTGCTCCAGCACGGGCTCTCTCCCATGGGACACAGTCCTCCACAAACTTCTCCAATGTGAGTCCTTTCCAGAAGTTGCAGTTTCTCCCAAATTGCTTCAGTGTGGTTTGCTTCCATGGGATAATGTTCTTTAGAAACAGGCTGCCCCAGCATGGATCCCCCTTGAGGTTACAATTCCTGCCACTAAACCTGCTTCAACACGATCTTTTCTCTCTTCTGGATCACAGGTTCTGCCAGGAAGCTGCTCCAGTGGAGGCTTTCCAGTGGGTCACAGCCTCTTTCAGGCATCTGCCTGCTCCACAGGCTGCAGATGGATCTCTGCCCCAGTGCTTGGAGCACCTCCTCACCCTCCTTCTGCACTGCAGCACTGCTTTTATCACATATCCTCACTCCTCTCACTGCTGATAGCTTGCAAATTTATTTTCTCACTTCTCAAATATGATATCCCAGAGGCACAAGCAGTGTTGCTGCTGCTGGGCTCAGCTTTGGGCAGTGGTGAGTCCATCCTGGCACTGGCTGTGCTAGACATGGGGAAAGCCTCTGGCAGCTTCTCACAGAAGCCACCTCTGCAGCCCCTTGCCATGCAAACACAACACACCTGTAAACCTGCAAAGGAAATGCATTTCTTCAAATACTTGAGGCCTCAATGTGATCCTGATTTTAAGACCAGAATATGTAATCTAGTACTAAATTTATGCCAAGTCTGGGGTTCAGCCTGTGTCCCCTTGCCTCAAGATAGTGTTGTTTTCACCTTACAGAAGTGCAAGGGATGTTCCTAAATGGTTGCCAAATATGTGGGTGCTCATATTGAGTAATCAGTATTCAAAGTGAAAAGGTACAAGTGATTTTTTCTTGTTTCATAACCTTTAATATTTACTTGGCTTTAGATTCTGACATATAATCCAAAAAATAGTTTATACACTGTATTGAAAAGAAAAAATCATTAAAAGTACATCTGTCCATCTTTTGGTATTTATATAAGAACATTGAATAAGGTGTCCTTTCATTTCATCTAACATGATTTTGCATGACATAATATTCTTTGAAACATAGTTTTACAGTATATGTTCCTTTATGCATAAATCTAGTGGCTTGATTTTTTGTTGTGTACGTCTTGATCATTATTTATTATCTTATTTTAAATTTTCCTTTGAAATCTCTTAAAACTCACTGATCCAATTTCTACAATGGTTCAAACAGACAAAGAATCACTGGTTCAAGTGATGCTGTGCCAGTTTATTTCAGAAGAGAATTTGGGCAAGACACAATTAAGCTTCCTTTTTCTTTGTTGATTTTCTAAATGATCAAAAAAGGGGGGGGGAAGCAATTTTATTATAATCAAATGTCAGAGACTGACTGTCAGCTCTAACTTAGACAACAAAATCATTGTCATTCAGTGAAGCAGAATTAGCCTCTAATTGAGTTAATGTTGTTGCCATGTATTTTTGAGTAAGAGGTCTTGGTCCACCTCTGCAGAGCTCAAATGGCCTTTGAAACTCCTGTGGTTTTTTGTCATAGTCCATGCAGTCTCTGTCCCCATTAACTCCTAAGAAAAGTCCTTAAAAATAACTGCTTGGATGTGCTTATTAAAAAGCTTGTGATTCTGCTCTTTATTTTAATCTCTGTATTTTTTCCATTCTGGAAATTGCAGCCTGCTCCTGCTGCCCCAAGCCACCCAGAGGGCAAAGCTATCCCCAGCATGGGACTGACCACTCAGCTCTCCTGCCTGCTGTGTCCATCACAGGATGCTACTGGTGACATCTCCTAGGGTGAAACCCATCAGTGGTCACCCCAAAAGGATGAGCCATAACACAAAATACTGTTTAGAAAACAAATTATGATGTATATTAGGGAGGAAAACCAACTAAATTGCATAATCACAAAGAGAAAAGGATGTCAGACCCTCCATGCTATGCAAACTCCCAAATATTTTCATTTGTCATTAATGTAAACCCTGCCACTATCATCTCCCTGGTCCTGCTTGGTTTTTTTCCTATGGTTGGAGGTCACACAATCTATCTATCTATCTATCTATCTATCTATCTATCTATCTATCTATCTATCTATCTATCTGTATCTAGATAAAGTTATATACACATATGTTTGTGCTTCAGGGTAAGGGAGAATGGAAAACAAAGCCCAAATCTGCAGGAAAGTAAGATTTCCTGTCAGCTGTGTAATATTTTTTCCAGCAGTACCTAAAACCCAACCAGTTGTAGCTGCCTTTACAGTTGGATTAATAAGGTAGGGGTTTTTACCCCAGAGGATTTTATTTTCCAGGTCCTTGCCAAAGCAACTTCCAACTTATGTGTGGAAGCATCTGCCTGTCCTCCATTTACTGTCAGAACAATTTACAGTCAAGTGTAGCAAAACCTTATCCCAGAGCAATAAAAAAATAAAAACCCTCCCCTAACATGACACTAATATGGAATTATCACTGTAACAATCTACAACTTTTCAGTAATTGCTCCAAAGACAGAGCTAAAATTGGTTTGCCTGGGAACGTGGTGCCAAACCCAGCAATGTCTGTCTTTCATTCATTAAGGCATTGAAATATTTCCCCAGAAGACAAGGATTCAGAGATGAACAACTGCTCATTCTACTGAAATAAAGCCCAACATCTGCTTCATTCTAAGGACACTGGTATTTGCATTTGAAATTACAGTTAAATGGAAAGTGGGTTATTTTCTGGCATAAAATGTAATTCTAAAGTTGTTGCAATTCAGCATGCATTCTTTTTCTGGACTCTAATTGTGTTTATAAATTATATTCCTATTTTGTATGAAATTGTGAAACTTTTTACAGTATCTAAGTGGTAGTATGTCTCATAATGGGGATGGATCCTTTCCATTCTTCTAAGACACTTTTTCTAGAATAATTATTCACTTTAGCTTTTTGTCTGTCAATGTTTTAGGTGTTTGACCAAATGGGAAAGAACATGAAAGAGATTTCATGCCAAAAATGAGGTTTCTGCCCTCACTAGAAGCATGAGAACAAAAATAGATTCGTCTTTGGCAAGTTCATTGAAAAACTTGTGTCTCAAATAGTTGTTCTCCTGACTGAAATAAGAAAGAAATGGGAAATGAATGTGAATTTAAGCCTTTATCTGCTCTGAAGTATTTGAAGCACTTCAGCATTTAAATTATGGGTACATTACAGACAGCCTATGAAAATGTTTCTTGTCCTTTGTTGCAAACCTTCTGACTGGGTTTCTTTGATTGTTAATTGCCTTATTCTGGCATCCGTGAGAAACAATGAATGATACATTTAAAGTTTTCTCTGATATTGTATTAAAACAGTGTCCTGCCCCATTGCCTTTCAAAGGTGTTAGAATGTAAAACTGTCAACGCTGGACTAAAAGATTCAGCAACCCAATATTCTCCATCTGACCATAACACTTGCTTAGCAAAGAGTATAGGACACAAGATCTGTAGAGACAATGCTAAACCAGTGGCTGTGTCTCTTACTGGAAATTCCCCTGTGGCAAAGCAAGTTTTCTTTTCTGTATCCATAGGAAAATGCTTTCTTTTTGGTTTAGGTCCTGAGGGCTGCAACTATAAATGGTGTGATTTGTCAGTCTTAATCTCATGAGGACAAGAGAGATTTTCCTTTCCATGATCAGTGTGCATGATAAATTATGACTAAAAAGTGTCCTCCAACAACACTTTCTTTGGAGTTTTACTTGCATGTGGCTTATTTCCAGTGAGATGGAGAGGAATAAAAGAAAAGGTTTGCATTTTAGCAGCTTAAACATTTTCCAAGAAATAGCCATTTTATAGTGAGAAACTGACACACTGCAACTTCAGTGGTGGTATATCTATTTCTTTAGAGAATGGATTGACTTTTGTAGAGCTAAAATAATTTACATGGGATGAGGGCTCTCAGCGATGGCATATCTCTTTTTGTAAGTTAATGATTTTTTAATATTTCTTTATGGCTATACTTTCCCATGTCATCAAATGGAGCCCTACTTCCTCCTAAGCCCTGGGTAGAGGGGTTGGTATCTTGTCTATCACTGTTGTTGGTTAGAGTTTGTTAGAATTTTTATTTCATCTTTTCCTGTTCTCTTTTTAGTCTCTGTATCCATTTACCTTGCCTTACATCTTCATGCCAGGTTTGTTCTCTTTTTGGTTTTTTGCTGTCTGCTCTGCTTTTTTACCACAAGTGACCTTAAATGCACAGGTAATCCAATAATAGTTTAGCTTTGAACTTTTGAACTAAAAGCCCTTAAGCTAGAGACAAAACATGATTCCTGTCACTTTTCTGTCCAGAGAGATTTGCATAGGCAGTCTGTGGCAGGCATGTAACTAAGAATTTTTTATTTCATTGGTTACTTAGGTGGTGTAAATTGGCATTTCTCTTCTAAAAGTCAAGGGAACTCAAAGCAGGTAGGAGTTGACAGATAAGCACTGTATTTTTAATGCTAGAAGAAATTTTCAAATACAGATATCCATATATTTGTTTTCCACAGAACAAACACAGAGAAAAAACTCAGGGGCTGATCTTTCTTGTAAAATTTGCATTTTTATGCATCCTTTCCACTGCACTATCAGTGTTCATGTCCTTTGTCCTCTCCATCCCTCACCCCAAGTGTTGCCCTTAAATAAGCAGCACTATATATGTACCCATATATATGAGGTGTATGAATACCTTATGCTTATTCCCCTTTGCACATAAACTCATGGAATCATTAATGTTGGAAAAGACATCCAAAATTGAGTCCAGCCTTTGACTGAATGCATTGAAGAGCCACAAACTAAGCGAGATTCCTTAGTAGTAATGAAATACAAATATAAAATAACTCTCACAGTCATTGATGAGGTATGTTGAGAGACTGTGAAGTGCATATTATTAGGAAGGCATTCAGTAGATCATATATCATCTGGCAAAGAGCCACATCTTTACATTAATCATCTTGGACTAATGTTAAATAAGTAATTATGACTGCTGGGGCTCAGAGGGATGAAATATTATTTTTTAATTAATTAATCAACTGAATTAGTATTTGACATGTCTGCTACCCTCTTTGTCCTCCTTCTGGTGAGCCCTTTGGACAATTGAATTAAGTTTGATATGCATATAACTCACCTCAGTGTACAGATAGAAAAAAATGCCATATTTGTACTCCTGCTTGGCCATAACCACTACTGTATTGCTTTATTTATGACAATTTAATGTAAAATCCTCAGTCTATCCAATGCTAAGAAAATCTTCCTTTAATCTTTCACATTGCTTTCAGTGGTTATGTCACCCAAAGAGTTTATAACTTTTCTTTTATCACTTGTGTCTCTACCTGTTAATCAGCTCTCACATATCCTTCCTGAAGGAGAAAGTATTAACCTTTCAATATAATACAATTTTATCATTTTGTGTCCTTTGGAAGAACAGGAATACAGAGGAAAGTCTATATGTGGACATGATTCATCTTCCTCTGATGATGTCAACAGCTTGGTTCCTTATTTTTTAAGGATAGAACTTATGCAAACACAAAGGAATGATAAATAAAAATCTCTTGCATATGGGAGTCAAGAAAACACTGTTTCACCTTGTCAGATCTGAGTTTCATGTATTCAGTCTTCTGACTGCACAGCAACTCCTCCAGAGATATTTGTTTGTGCAGCACAACTCAGAGAGACTTGATAGATCTAATTCATTCTGAAAACTATTTCTTCCAGTGAGGAAGTAAAGAATAAATCATTATATTGTAAATCTATTCACCACAACTGCCCAGAAACTTTCCTTCTTATCTTTACAGACAGGTGGGCTCAACTTGGTCTGCAATCCCTTCCTCTGAGAAGCCTACTGCTTTCTAATGACTAAGCCTTGATTCCAAGCTTAGGCAGCTTAAACAAGTTAATTTAATTCAATTTTGATCTCTTAATTAATGCTTCTGCCCTGGGGTGTGCTTACTTTAGATGGTCAGTACTACATTGGAGTCCAGTACCTCTTGATGACAGCGTGGGACATCCACACCTCTGATTCAAGTGAATCATTTAGGTGAAGAACACCTCTATATTTAATGCCACAAAGGGCTGTGAATAACTTTTGTTAGGTTACACTTTCCTCACTGACATGCAAAGGCAGTCACGTTTCTCTACAGTGTGCCAAATAAATTATGATTTGGTTTGGAGGTCTGCATCAGATGTCTCCATGATACAGAGTAAAGGAGAAATTAAAACTACACACATTAATTAATGTCCTGATCTCCACTCCTCTTGCTCTTAATTTGCCTTCTTCAAAATATTTTCCCCCCCTTTGGTTATGGTTACAGTCTGGCAGGGAGAAATACACTAAGTTTATGCATTGATTCATTCTCTCATTTAAAAATATGTTAGTTTTTATACAGATTATTTCTGCAGGTCCTGATTCTCCATGGATTAGTACTAGTACTTTAAAGAGCAGCTCACTTTGCCAGCTCCTGTTTAAACAGGGCAAGGACCTCTATTTATTTTGTCTACTCTTGTTTTACATTTAATCTCTTGACAGGGAACTATGGGAAGTCTTGTGTTTTTATGACTCTCAGATTGGTGTTGAATCCCTTCTCTTATCCTTCTTATTTTATTATCTATTGATGGAAAATGTTACATTACAATAAAAGTCTACTGTTGGGACAACTTAATCCAGTTGCAATTTTCTGGTTGTTTTCCTGTAGTTACTCAGTAATTTTAATAACAAGCAGCCCAAACACAATAGCACAGTGAGAAGTTTTGCTTTGCAGATGGACATGGTTTACACAGTTCTACCAGCCCTTAGAAATGCTTCTCACCCTGAGACACTGGATAGAAATGCAGGTATTGCTTCCCAAGCAGGAAAATTGCACAGCTCCAGGTTTAAGAGGTGAAAAATAAAACAAAACAAAACAAAAAAATTGGAAACTGGATCCATGAATTGTCCTTACCAAATCAGAAATGCAAGTAAATTTGCTTCCTATGCTCCAAGAGTTCTGTCAAGAAGTGTCTCATTCTGAAAGAACACAAGAGGCACAGGGGCAGTGGTGGGAGTGAAGGGGAGGCCACCCCCAGACAGGAGCTGTGCTGCTTTCCCTTACTTCTCCATAAGTCTGCTTTGGATAGACATGCACTCCTGCTTCTCTTCAGTATGAAAACCAAATTATTTTAATGACATTGATCATAGTATTGAAATGATCCACTTGACTGAGACTTAGCAAAGCCTGCTGAATAACTTTGACAAGGCTTCTTTGGGGAATAGTTTCCCTGAGCTAGACAGATGCTTTGCTTTGCCTTCTTGACAGGTTTTGCACTGAGTCCCCCAGAGATGAAGGATGTAGTAGGAAGCAAAGGATCTCCCTCAGGAGCAGAGGGCATACTGCAAGTCCAGAAATAGCTGGGAAGGACTGAGGAACACTTATAGCCTGGTGGGTGCCATTTGAATTAGCTCTGTGGTGTGTGTAATTTACTGGACACAAATACAGAGAAAGGTGGACAGATGTTCCATTGTGTGGCTGTACATGAAATGTGTTTGTTCATGTAACCTTAAGCTCATTTCTGCTGCTTTAAAGATTTGTGTGTCCAGAAATCCCATTTCCTTGAAATAACTCCTAAAAGAAAGAAAGTGTTTCTTTGGGTGATTGGATAAGTAACTAAACAGTTACATTTTAATCTAAATAATTTTTTAATCATTCTCTGCAATTTTCAGAAGGCTGGAATTATGACAAGTCAAAGAATCTAGCCAGCTACCTGAATTAATTCTATTTAATATAAAACTGAGGGTGGGGGGGGACAAAAAAAAAAAGCTCTGGATTTATCATAGCTGCCATTTAATTTTCAGGCAAGTAGTGTTGGTCCAAACCACCCAGCAGCCCCAGCGAAATAACTTCATCTGAGGCCAATATTGCTAAATATTCCTAGGCAACTGCTAAACTGAGGAAGAAGGAAAAAGAAATTCAAGACTAAAAAAGAAAAGTGAAAAGAACCAATTTACCCTGCTGAACTGTTAAGCATGAAGAAGAGGCAAGTACTTTCCACATATAAAGGAACACACCAGTTTCACAGAAATCACATTTGTGAATGAGCCACCACTCTCAGCAACTACTTCAAAGCTTCTGTGGGGAAGCCTGGAAAGTCTGGAAATGTTTATTTGCTAACACGCCTTTTTTTTTGTCTGAGAATTCCCAAATTGTCACCAGGGTAAGTTGGTGGGGAAAATACCAGGTTCATATCTTGTGCTTTACTGCACTGGAACAGATTTTCCAAAGAAGTTGTGGATACCCCACCTCTGCAAGGTTCAAGGCCAGAATGGATGGGGCTCTGAGAAACCTGGGCTAGTGGAAGATGTAAATAAAAAGCTATGGAAAGGTTAAAAAAAAAAAAAAAAAAAAAAAAAAAAAACACACAACAAAACATGCTCAGTTATGGATAGCAGGTGTTTATACCCTGAAGTCAACAGAAGAAAGAATTCTTGGAATATGAATGGTGTCATACCAGAGGAAAAGAGAACTGTCAAGGTCTGTTTACCATTAATGAACACCAAGTGGATTAAAGTGGAGCCAATTCCAGTAACTTACTCTTTTAGATTAAAAAATAGAGGTGACCTAACTGTTCCTGAAATCCTGCAATTCTAAAATAGAAGAGAATGCTCCAAAGTATACTTTCTTTGGAGGAATTTAGGTAACTCTGAAAGCAAACTACCTTTATTCTTCTAAGTTTTGAGAATAACCCATTTGTGTTAGGCCTTATTGCAAGGTAAAGGAGGTGAATGTAGCCTAAAAACAGGTTTTAAAACTATTTGGAAACCAATTTTAGCACGTTAATAGACTAGTAAGGTAAGTTATGCACAGTCTTGAAAAACATTTTTTACAACACTCATTCTGCTGTTTTCAGCTGATAGACACTTCAGACTCTCTCTCCGTGATTCAATTAAATAGAAAACTAGAAGTAAGAGTATTTTGGCAGGGAAACTAATTTATATCAACTATGTAAATCACTTGTCAGGAATCTAACAGCTGTTTTCCTGTATTCATGGACAGCCAGGGGAAAACTAAAGATGTGAGAGTTTACAAGCTGCTCACCAATTCATCCATTCCTTTATACAAGAGTAATCTGAAACTCTCCAGCACCCACAGGAATGAAAACTCATCCATGCCAAAAAACTTTGCACAGTCAGGCTTCAATAATCTGCCTGCAAGATTGCACTTGAGGCTCCCTAAAGAGGGTACTAGAATGTGATATTAGCAGTGAGCTGTTTTGTCTCTTCAGGTTATTTTCTGCTGCAGACACACATGGGGAGCAGAGAATAAGATCCTAACTCACCCAGGGGAACAGGCTGTGCCTGCAGTTGAGGAGGGGGTGAAGGGAGGGAGGGAGAAGCAAATGATGAGATCCTTCCAAAAGCAGGAAGGAGCTCATAACTCAGAATTTGTGCCATTCTCCCCACATCTCCCCAGGATGTCCATGAAATAGCCAGCCTGATCATTGTATCTGCAGAGCACAAGGTGAGTGTGTACCAGTGCTCCAAGGGAGGGCTCTGCAGTTTTATTTGCTAGGGCTTACCCTAAATGGTGTTGAGGAACCATTAACTTCCAGCATGGGATAACTGTTCCATGAAATACAATGAGATGCTTGTACACATCTCTAGGCTTTGGTAACAAGTGGCTTGCCTTAGTCCCTCAAAGTCATCTGTGTACCACTCAGGACAATTATTCCAGCCACAGAAACAAGATTTCTTTAATCAGTACCAGTAGTTAAACATCAGTGTTTGTAGAGATAGATATAGATATGGTTTTGATTACATTTAATGACTGTACACGACAGATTACTTTCCCCTCTGCACAGAACCTACCATATCTGAGTACAGTTCATACCTACCAAAAATCTCCAATGCTCTCAGCAGTTTAAAGGGGTATTTCAGCTGCATAAAATTTAAAAAGTGTCTTTGGCATAAATGATTCTCTTAAATTAATATGTGTTTTCTTCCTGCATATGAGTTGGACCAAAAATATGCAGAATGCTGGTGGTTATCAACAGATGCAAATACCATAAAAATTTTCTGTGATATTTTTATTTTTTCTAATGTATGCCAAGCAACTGGGTACCACAAATATATGACGCACAGAACAGAAATTTAAAGCCACAGTTGCTTTCCAGACAGTTCCTGCAAGAAATCTGGGGCTTCCAGGGGCCTAATTGCATATTTTAAATGAAGCATGCACTTAAATGTCTTGCCAAGTCAAAACCTTTTTCTGTAAACTCTCTTGCCCGCTATTTTTACCCATTTTCTAGCATAATGCAAAATAGAGCTCCCACTTGAGTGCTCTGATATATAGTGAATAATTAGAGCTGAATAGGGAATAGAAACATTTTTTTCAGGGAAAAAATGTCCTCCTTGTTTTATCTCAAAATATTCCAAGAAAAAAACTACAGTAATAATGTTAACATTTATAATAACAGCAAAGTAATAGAAGTGTAAAGCAAATAATAGTAACAATGCAGAAACTTTGTTTTTATTTGCCTTCACCTTACTAAATTATTGGCTCTGTGAATATTGCTATTAACTTCCACAAGACAATTCATTAGATAAAGTATATTTACTCAGAGGGAGGAATGATGTCAGAATCTGGCCCCAGTGGGTTGACATTTTAAATCAATTTGCTGACTGCCTGTAGTGGTAGCATTTAAAAAGCAGTTTTAGAGTAAATAAGCCAGCAAAACAATGCTTTGTACTAACTAAATATTGCTTGCTGAGGCCAACCTTTTTTTTTCCTTTATGATGTATGGAAAGGTTGGGAAAAAAAAGAGAATAATCCAGTAGCTGGTATAGAGGCAAATACTCGTTGTTTTAGTAAATAATTGTGAATATATTGTGAAGGTATATCAACGTCTAGTTTTAGTTCTGAAATGCTATTACCATAAATAAAATATGAAATTTTGTGAAATACACATAATAAAATTCTGGGTTTTTTTTAATCTACTGTTTTTTCTGGCTTGGTTGAAACCCTCCTAAGTAGCACTGAATTGCTGTAAAACCCAGTGATTAGGAGGTAATAGGAGAGAGATATTCTTGTAAAACAATAATATTATATGTTGATAAACAAGGAAGCATATCTCTCAGGCAACATAAAATAAACTACTTCTGTCTACCAAAGAGGCTGAGGCTAAAATTGTGATGTTACAAACAAATCTTTTTTGTTTTATTTCTCTCCCCCTTCTCCTATTTTTCCTTCTCTCAGTATTTTTTCTTTTTCTTACTGAGCCCCTATCTTTTTTTGTCTTTTCTCCTCCCCTGTTTCTTTCTATGAAAGCTGGTTGTCCATGGAGAGGAATTCATAATGGAAATTTGACTTTCTACAGTACAACTCCAAACTGCAATTTTACAAGCTGAACTTGGCAGATTTTTCAAAGTAGATGGTGAAACTAGTTCTTAAATTTCTTATTAGAAAAATAATACTGCTTCCAGGTGGATGATCTATCATGATGGGAAATGAGTACCTTACCATTACAATGAAGAAACTGGGAAAATAAACAGCACACCAGTTCTTACTTCCATACCATGGGTGCAAGTTAAAATAGAAGTCTAATAGTGAATATATATTGAAATTATTTAAAATAGCTGTGCTTAGCTGACAGAATCTGAAAGGTAGTTACAGCAAAAAGCTCAAAAGTAAGAAATTTACAGCAATCAAAAATATACAATAAAATAAAGTAGAATTCTGTAGGCAAGAAAAAAGGGATGATGGACAAGAAATTGGTTGAAAAGTGCTGACACCTTATTAGCCATGCTGCAATTTTAGAAGACAGGGTTGACATTAAGGAAGGTTGTCAAAGTTTATTTCTTCTTAGTTCTTTTATCCTGTTCTTTCATAATGTTCAGGTGCAAAATTATGTCAACGAAGGTATTGAATGACTGGTTCCAAAACATCAGAGGAACTGAACAGAGATTTTCCCCTTCCATCTTCCCATCCTGCATTTGAATCAGTTTTATGACTTTTCTATTGCATTTCCTTTAGATTGCCATTTCTTTAACTGTTTCTCTTATTTACTTCTTTTGTAAGGCATTTTCTACAGCCTTGTTTTCTCTTCAGCTTTCACCTACAATCTGTACATTCTCCCTTTCCATACTCTCTAGCACTACACTCAGGAACACTGAGTACGGCATCAATAGGAGTTCCCAATGCATCCACTGCTCACCTATACTTTACTTGCATTATTTTCTTTAAGTTTCTCCTTTTACAGTATTCACTAAGCAACATAAGTAAATGAAATATTTGTGGACTATTGGCAGCTTTTAACAAATTCTAGTTGTGTAATTTATTTTGTGACAAAAATGTTGTTGGTTTCATACTTTTCACAGATGGAAACAGTATAGAGGAGTACATTTTTGTATGGTTTTATGAGCCCAAAAACCTCCAGACAACATTGCTAATTCATGTAATGTCCTTGAATGATAGATTTAGCACTTAAATCTCTTATTTAGGTGAAAGCTATATATAATTAGAAGTAAATGGAGAATGTCTTGTTGCATGAGTTCCAGTAGAAAATCCAACACATTATGTGAACAAATACAAAGGGAATAATTTTTTTCCCACTGAAATGAGATCTGCAGCTACCATTGTTTACAGTATTTCCAAGAACCTGGCAGCCCAAGTTTCTGCACAAGACCTCCCTTTCAAACTGCCATGACAGTGACTGAGTCTGGCAGACTGGCTGGTTAGTTTGTTGTGCATTTGGAATATCTGCTTTGTGAAAACTTTAAATGTCCTAAATAAGCCTGGTTTTCTCCTTTTGTGGGGACTACATCCTTCAATATTCTTGTCTATGGGTTGTGTCTATGGGATTTGTCTGAGGACAGATATCTCAAAGATACAGATAACACTGGGGCCAGAATAAGGCAGAAAAACCCAACCAATTGTGTGTGATCACCCAGCCCTTCTATAAACCTCTGCCAAGGAAAAGCCTCCATGCAGCATCATTAGGAATGATGCCAGCAGGAGGAAACCATCATATAGCCCCATTAGCAGGGCATAAAACCTGTTTACTACTTCTTTTGTGGGGCCAGGATTATCAAGGCTAAAAAGACGACAGCAATTGCTGCCTTCAGGAAGTAAGTCATGTTAGTAAGCACAAGTTACATAAATCATTCTAATTTCCATTTTCTCCTCTGATTCAGGAACACTGCAACAAATATCACATAGAAAAACAATGTTGTAGATTTGTTCATCTGACCACCTGAATTTTTGAGGAAAAGGTGGTGGGAGAAAATTAAAGTCCCCTTAAAGTGTCAAGAGGCAAAAGTGATGGGAAGCAGTGAGGGGTTAAGAAATAAGTAAGTCTAGGATTGTTCCTGTAGTGTAGGAGAGGTTATCTCTGCAGGATTTACATATTTATGTTTATATTCTTACAACCAGAAAGAATGTCTTGCATCTGACAGACAATATAAAAACAAAAAATTAAAGCCCACCTTGAATATGTCATTTTTATTTTGTAAGTTCTTTACTACTTTCTCCCCTCCAATTCTTTCCAATGGTTTATAGTCCTCAGTACAGAATTTTTAAAGTTTCATTGTCCATGTTTCAGAATCATGCTGTGCTGCCTGAGAACCTTGCCTATGTTTCAGAAACTTGTAAAAAAGGATATTTTGCCATAAAGAGCAAAACTTGATTCTTCTGACTGAAAATAATTTAGGGAGGTTGAAGGTTATGATCATACTGCAAGGTGAAATGTGTCTGGAGTGAGCTGCACACCATGTCTATCAAATCTGCACCAAATTTTCTTTTTCCTGCTCTGCATTTGAATGAATCTGCCAGTAGCCCATGGTACCTTAGAAGTATGGATAATAAATTTGGGATATTTCACAGTATTTATCTTCACAGATGTAAAGAACATTTTAACACATTTTAACACATTTTCACCCTCTATGGGAAATTTGCTCTAACATTGGCTTCTTTACATGACATCCCTTCTTTATTAATAAAAGGTCATCTTTATAAAGTGAGGAACTTAGTCATCTCCAGCTCAGTTCTCATCCTCTGGCTCAAATGACTAACAGTCAAATATAAAGAAGTGTAGACACAGTATACACACATACACATATGTGCATCCATGCAAAACATCCATTCTCTACATGTTTGATGCTGAAGAGACCTCAGGAACTTAGATTCCTTCCATATTTAAAGATAAGTCACTTTAAAGGTGTTTCATGTTCACTAGCTCTTAAGGTTCCCTCTGAGCTATGCACAGGCAGACTCCTTGGCAAAATCCTGGTCCACTCATTATCCTGAGATTTTGACACAAATTTTAACATATTTTTTATTTTATCCATGGAGCTAAAAGCATCTAACATTACAAGTGAATAAATAAATTAAATCATTCCAATCACACTTTTGAAAAAAAAAAAAAAAACAACAAAAAACCAACCAAACAACAAAATTCATAAAATTCCTCCATTTTTTTTCCAAAAAAAAACCCAACCCAAACAACAAAAAAACCCTCAAACCACAAAAAAGCTAAATAAACTAAACTAAGCCAGCCAAACAAAACCTTGTCAGAACACAGCTGAGATAATTTTTGACCCTGAGCAGTAGGACAGGCAGAATAGAAAGAAAGCATGGTAGAATGAGGGAAAAACTTCAGGCATCCTTGTCTCGTCTTGTCTTGATCTAACTAACTCTTGGTTTTGTCCCTCTGATCAACATTACATCACAAGAAAACCTTGAAACTATAGCACATGATGAGCCATTTTTTGTTTTATCATGGATTCACAGAACTATAGAGTGGTCTGGGTTGGAAGAATTCTTAAAGATCATTCAGTTCCAACCCCTGCCATGGGCAGGGACACCTTCCACAAGGCCAGGTTCCTTAGAGCCCCATCCAGCCTGGCCTTGAAAACTTTGAGGGGTGAGGAATTCAATACATTAGGGTTGCCTCCAGAGGGTTTATCAGATAGAATACCTTATATACCAAAGATAAGTTACAGAGAGAAAATACAGATACATAATTCTCTCTCTTCTCATTTTGTGAATTACTGAACACAGATTTAACTTCAAAATTTGTAAGTGAAAATTACATTTTTGCACCTGTCTATACTTCCAAAGCTATGAATAAGCTTTAAAAACTGCAGTGTTTATTGGACATATTTTACAGACAAGAAAGCTGAAGTTCAATGAATGAATGGATGTAGTCGAGACCATGACACAGGCTTTGACAAAAATATGACAAAACTCCAAAACATGTCTTGAACACTAGCAAAAATCAGGAGCTTATAGGAAGCAAGAAAGCACCACTTAAACCCTGTGACAAAGTTTGTAAACACCAAGATTAAATTGTGAAAGGTGTTATTTACCTGTGCAAAATAGATAATGATTTTAACTAGGATGTTATGACTGATCTCTGTTTTAGAATATACTTATATGTACACTATTACTTTTATGGTGATATATAATATATACCATATACTACAATATAAGATGACTGCTTGTTTGGGCAACTTGAAACAGAATGCTCAAAAAACAGTAGTTAAGTACTCATTACATTCTGCTGAAAAACTCCTAGAAGTGTTTTTCCATAATTTCTCCTGAGATGCTTCCATGTCTAAGTATTAGGGCAGAAAGTGGGATATAGCCTGAGGGCTTGGTGGTCCTTTTTTTTTCACAGCTTGTTGACTAGAAACATTTGAAATGCACTAATCCTGAAGTGATAATGCATCATGTTTACCTTGCATGGTGTTTTCTTTTAATACTGAACATTCAATATTTTAAGTGCCTCTTCAGGTCCCTTCTCTGTATAAAATTAAGAACATGTATCCAGTTTGGAAATAGTGATGCTTTTGTCTTGCTTGCACATCTCTTATACAAGAGGGGAAGATAAATGGTATGATGAAAATGCATTTAAATTAAAAAACCCAAAAATCCCTACACTAAGTAAATCTAGAGAAAGACTTTCAGCCCTATTATAGTAATAAAATTACAGCCTGGGCTAGAGTTAGCTGAACTGTGACAGTACCTGTCCACACTGTGTCCATCCTACTCCCAAGCCACAATTACATCTTATAAAAGAGGCTCATTGGAGTAAACAAAAGTACACAGAAGCCTAAATTTATGAGTTTTTGAACAAAGAAATTTATGTTTCATAATTCAATGCTATTTATTGAAGTTCCAGTTCTGCCACTTAAACAGATTGAGTAACATACAAACCAGAAAGTTTATCTGTATCTTTCAATGGTGCTGCATATTGTACAAGTTTCAGCACATTGTAGGAAGGGTGGCAAAATCAAGGGTACATCATGTCCCAGAGAAGACTTTTTGAATTTCATCTTCTGTGTCTAATCAGTACTCCAACTCAACTGTCAGTAACTTTCTGCCCTAGTAGAGACAGCAGTGAGCACTCTTCTGGTGCTAAGTGCACATTTACATGGTAATATTTCATATATTGTTCCACATATTGCTCTTGAGAACACAATAACCATATGAGCAATTTATGGTATACTTTGGCAGAAGAACAGGGATAAAATGAATTTATTTCCACAGGAAATGCTTTTGCAATCCCAGTTCTCACTCAGAAAATAAAAACATATTGCTGAGCACCTGGGGAAATCACCTAAAATGCACATATATCCTGCAGTCCAGAATCATAGCCACAGTTGCCAAGTAACTAGTTTTTTGAAATATAAGATATCTGATTATGGTCACTTTTCATAGTGAATAACTGGAAAAAAATGGAGGAATGGCTTTCCTAGAGGCTGACTGTAATTACAGCGTGTTGAATATTCTTTGAGGTATTTTTTGTTTGTTTGTTTGCTTGTTTTCCCCAAATCACTGTGGAATATGCTGAGCTGTAGAAACAACTTAAGAGGCATTGCACATATTTCAGCATATTTAGATTCAAAATACATTGTTCTTTGAACACCTAACTACAAGATTGCATTTCCTACCTGTTACCTCCTTGCTCTGAATGAATGACAAATGAGGGAGGTTAGAAGCAGCCAGAAGAAGGAATTTCCATCCTGAATAATATTGAAATTGTAAGCAACGTTTCAAAAATTGCAAAGAAATAGAATCTTCCATTAAGCTAAAGGGTTTTTATCCCATATTGATTTTTCTGCTGCACAAACCAGGAATGTTGACTACAGAAAGATATGTCTTAAAAGGAAAAACTGAATCGGGGATAATGGGAGAAGTAATTTTTTTCTTTCTTCACCATGCTGTCTTACCAACACTCACTGCTGTCTGGTACCCATAAGGAAATGTCATTTGGTTTGGGAAGCAGTGGTGACATAATATGAGAGAAAAGTCAACAGTAGGACACCACATTAGGCCAATAACTTCTTGTATCAAGCAAGGTATGATTTTCTTATCTCCCTCATAAGTCATTTTAGTTGTGCATCCTGTTTTGCTGAACAGTGCTGTAAAGTAATTCCATAAGCAATCACTAATAAGATTACAGATCTGAAGGGTGTAAAGATAACAAAAGCTTGGCACAGAAAAGTCATCATTTTCTTTATAAAAAGTGTGTAGGGGGTTTCATGTATAAATGTAATAAAATAGTATTTCAAAGGATGAAGATAAGTCATATCAGTCAAGAGAAAAAAAAAAAAACAGAACATTTTCTCTTTTATGTTTTTGTTTTTAGGAGATGTAAGAATTGAATGTTAATGTCTTCTTTCCATGAGAAGAAATTAATGTTATCTATATGCCCTTTTTCCTTTTTGACAATATGCTACTTCCCTGGAGGTTTACATGTTTTTTTTCATTGTACTGTGGCTGGTAGGCACAGTGTCTCTCAGAAAATAATGTCAAACTGTTAATTACCATGAGCAGTATTTAAATAAGCTGATCAGATCTGTTATATTTCAGTTCCTTACTTCTGAAATGCCAGCTGAACATCAGCCTGTCCTCTAAGTGCCATAGGTGCCTCCTTAATTATTTCACTGTGTCTGTCATGGTCATGTCTATCATGCCTTGTATTCATGCTTTGTTTGGACAATATGCATGAGAACACAGGTATTTATTTTGCAAATATAGCTGAGTCTTTCAAAAGGAGATATAGAGCTTGTCTTACCCAGTTTGCTTGTGATTCTGTCTTTGTATCTCAAAATCCAGTGCAATTCCTTTTTTTGTGTATGTACTGGGATGGACAGGAAGAGAATAGAGAAAGATAAACAGGCGAATAATAAGAGGTATGGTCAAAATTTAAAGCTATTTCCAATCACGAATACTTCCTGTGAGAGACAAGAACAAGACAAGTGTTTTGATTAACATCAAGAATATTTCAAGCAGCACTATTTATCAAAGCATGCAGGGATGACATTGCATAGTAATGAGGTATAATAAAATCACTGATGCAGATGTGGAAAAAGCATTATTACCCTCCTTTCTTTAAAATAGTAATTCTTGCATTGTTTTTCATTGATTTATTATCATTCCCTGAAACAAAACAAAGTAACTTTTTCACAAGAACCTTTTGACAAAGCTATAAATGAGAGAAAAAATTTCAAGATACCAACTTAAAACTGGTTTTATAGTTGAGCACTGAAATCAATAAATTATTCCTGAAAGAAAATCTTATTGAGAAATTTGATTTTCATTACTTAAAAATGGAGAAATAAATTTTGTAGTGGCATGAAAAAGACATTAAAAGAGTTACAGCACAACTTAATTTTCATTATTTTCCTCAGGAAACTGACCAGAAAAAAATGAGTAGAAACGGAATATACAATGCTCAAAGTTGTAATACTGTAAAGTTGTAAAGCAAAGTTGTAAAATGGAATGGATGAGTAGAACTAGCTCTTTTAGCCTCTCTTACCCAGAACTAATGGGTTATCTGCAGCTGACTGCACCTCCCACACAATAAGCATATGCTGCAGAGGTGTGTATACACATCCCAATGGGAGGATTTCTGCCAGTAACCCCTTCTCTCCCCATGTCCCTCTCCATCATCAAATAATTATATAAGAATTCAGGATTTGACTCGACATAGAAAGAACAGAACTGAAATGTCAGTTTGTTCTCTCCAGGAATGACAGAGTGAACAGTCTATATGAGCCTAGCAGTGGCACACTGCAGCTCACTAATGTAGAACAGCAATTCAATTTTCCCCTTTTGGAATCTGGATTGCTGGTTCAGTTTATTGTGGGTTTTTTCCAATTTTCCTTACTTTCAAAAATTAAGGAAATTGTATAAAAACTAGGAAAAAAAGGACTGGAGAAAATGTTGCACAGTGAGAAGCTTACTTAGTTTAACAAAAAAGAAAATTATACCAGATTAAGACTAACTCAGTGACTTCAGCTCAATGGTAGTTGAGTGGGGTGTAAAAACTAATTGACTCCATATCAAAGGGATAAGGAACACCATATTCAATGTTGATTCCAAGAAGTCTAGATAATTTCATGCCAGATTATTTTCTTATACCTGCCAAGGTGTGAGGATCCTTTGCAGTGTATTTCCTAACAAACAAGTATAGCTGAAATTTACCATCTACGAATCACTTATATTTCATTCATCTCATGCCATTACCCATTAGATCACATTCCCCTGCTGTAGCATGTGCATGCCATGTACTCTTAACCTTTTCTTCTGTGATCCTCTGCTTGACTGTGCACCTTATAATCCATCCATCCATCCATCCATCCATCCATCCATCCATCCATCCATCCATCCATCCATCCTGTCCATTATGATAACCAGCATATTTGTGTTTCTGCTGAGTGCAATGCCAGGGTAGAACTCATGGTGTGATACTTCACTATGGCCAAAAATGCTGGCCATTCCTGTCATGACTAATGCAGTGCTGGGGGCCCCCACTATATAAGACATAACATTAGGCAGATATGTTTATAACACAGAGAAACTGGACAGTATTCAGCCCTTAATGTTACAACATCTCCTGCCTAAAAGTTTGTTTTGTGCCACATTTGCAAAAATGTTATCACTAAAAAAATATCTGGCCATTTAAGAGACTGAGGGGCTGAGGGAAAGCCAAGAATAAAATGTAACATCCTCTTGCAGCCATCATGTTTGTGCTAATAATGGAAATGAATAATAGACCTCTGGAGAAAACACATCTATGCTTGTTATTCCCAAATTAGGCTCCAGGAAGTGTCACTATAGACAGCCAGGTGCTCCTTCCTCAAATAAGTAATCCTTATAAGTCTATATGTTTTCTGTATTACATGGAGATGCAACTTCCAGACACACTCAAGCTAAAGTCCTTCAGAATATCCCCTGTTCAGAGTGAACTCACTGTATTATTTAATATGATCGTATTTTAACATGCAGAATTAATGAGGAAAAGAAAGAAATCAAGTTTCTTATTTGGCTACATTTATTTCAAACAATATTTAAATTAAAAGGGTCCTCAGAACTTGAGAATTCAAGAGCTGAAATGTAACTATTATGCCATGATGATGGCAAGACTACTAGCTACAATAGGTGAGTTCATGAGTTTACAGTTTCCATCACTGAGGGATTTTAAGATCAGACTAGCTAGAACTTTTCTAGAATGCTGTAAATATCTCTTGAGTATTTTGATCTTTCCTGTTTGTATGGAGAAACTATTGAGACTAGCTTCAAAGTCTGCTAGGTGTGCAGATCACTGCTCTGTCATCCCCCTCAATGCTAAATTTAACTTCTTTCTTGTTTTAATTCACTTTTTCTTTATCTCAACTCACTTCTTTTTTTAAAATGTTTCCATTTGTTAAACAATGTTCAGTTCAAAAAATTTACTTTCTCTTTTAGAAGGTACCACAAAATGGGTCTAATCATCTTGCATGACTTGGATTATAACCCAGGTCTGCCCAAGGAAATGGGATGAGATAAGAGACTCATTGTTTTATCAGAAATCAGTGAAAGAGAAACCAGCTTTTGAAGATTATCTGAGCTGGAGCTGTTTAAACATCCAGAACTGTAGGATGGCTGCCATAAGCAGCAGACCAAAGGGATTGAAAGAAACCAGTTGGAGTCAGTTGTGCAGTGGCCAAAGAGATCCAAATGTCAAAATGCCCTGATATGGTTTTCTAAGAAAATAAATGGCTTTCTAACAAAATATCTCATGCTATTTTTTATATAATGTACTTTGAAAAAGACCAGGAAGTGCTGAGCACTATAAGACACCTTGCTCCAAAGTAATTTTACTAGAAAGTAAACATTTTTTAAATTAAATTCCATTAAACAGTTAACACTTATCTACTGAGAATTTTCTTAGAAAAATTGGCATTGAAGGCTGGTTTTTATTTTTAGTTTGCTACTATAGACTTTCTAAAGTAGATATTTCCTTTATAAGTCTTTCCACTTCTTGTTGCTTAAATAAAATATGATTGTCTTTTTATTTTAGAAATAATCCAATTATGGAAACTGTCAGAGTATGGAAATGCAAATGAAAGAGTGGCCACAAATTTAATTTTGCCTCTCAAGAGCTTAGAAAATTCTTTTGTGGGAAAGGCATGTTTCAAATTAGCTCACTACTAATACTTTTAAATTTACAGGCTTCATCTTGGAGATGCTACTGTTCAGCTTTTAAGCATAAATTCATGCAAATTCCAAGATCACACACAATAAATGCTTAATTTTCATTCACAGTTGTCCTGAATATATAAAAATTGGAAAGCTGAATGTGGCAAATTGTTTTTTCATGGTAAATCCATTATATAGTGTAACTGTGTTTTGAAGTGTGACCTGTTTTAATAAATACATTGTCTTACTTAGTTTGCTATGATTTTTTCATTGTAGTAGGACAGAAATATTCTTAAATCTTGTATCTTGAAGACTGATGTGAAAAGGGTGGATAAAAAATTGTGGATACTGAGACTAGTAACTTGATAGTGTTTTTGTAGCTACAGATGTTTGGTCTTTAAAACATTACATATATACTTCATCTGAAAAATGCATGCAATACACAACTTTTGTGTCTGACTCAATGAGAGAGAGAGAGAGAGAGAGATTACATCTCTAATAGGAAAAAACCCCACAGGTTCTCTTGTTCACATACAGTGCAGTAGCTGTTACTGAAACAAAGAAAAGATACTTTTCTCATATTTATAAATGTTGATGTGAATATAAAGATTTCATTTTAATAGTTTACTAAATTATGCCCAAAAAGACCATTCAAACTTTGGACTGGTTTGTGCATGTCAGAAAAATCAGCCTCAAAACGTCCTAATGATGCAGATTTTCAAAAAGCTTATACAACTTCTTTTCATTTCACTAAAAAAAAGTACATGTCTAATACAGAAAAAAAAAACTTAAAACCAAAGAAACAAACAATCATTCTGAATCTATGAAAATTATTAGAATGAGGAAGGATTTTCTTTTATATAGCAATTCATTCACTTCAGCTTATGTTATAACTTGTGTCATCACAGAATAAGTTAGAATCTGAAAAAGATTTTATTAGACTCTCCATGTATTGTCAAATTGACATAAGTGCATTCTTCTTAGGAATTAATGTTTTCTTTCACTTTTAGAATACTTCTTTAATGATCTATTCTGCACATGTACTGATTTCTGTCTATTTCTGAAAGGAAGATTTCATGAGAGAAAAGTTCTCAAAGGCAAAATCATTCTCATGGCTGATGAATAACACTGCACAGCACACAGCTGGCATTTTGCATTATTTAGGAGACAGACTGAAATTTTGCTGGAATTAACATTTTTATGGTTAGTGTAATGATAGCCACAACTGGAAAAAGAACCAATATTTTTGCTTCTTTAACTTGAGAGTGTAAGTTTTCATAAAAGTCCAAGAACCACAAGGTTAGGCCTCATCAAAATTTTCAAAAAGGCACGCAAATATTAGGGTTTGGATTATGATGCTGTTGATTTGGAATAATTCTCACTGTTTCCCATATTTTCTGCTGAGCTTGGAAGCTTCAGAAATCAAATTCTGCCTGTGGCTGAGACTCAGAGACATTTTTTAGAGCACATAAGATTTTGAGTCATGAAGATCTGACCCTCAAAGATGTCAATTCCAGGCAATGGCAAATAAGGTCCAGAGCATTTTCAAGAGTTTGTATCTCAGTTTCTCAAAGGACTCAGCCTCACTAAGTGCCCAAGTTCTCTCCCTTTAATTTCTTTTTCTGCTGTGTCAACCTTATAGCAGACTCAAAAGCTACCAACTAACTCAAATGGTGAGGAGCTGGCCATTCTTAAAACTGTTATTTTATGTCCTGGAAGAGATGGAATAAGAGACAGGCTGGTCATTTGCTTTTCAACAGCAATTGGAATAGACATGAAGAAATCTGTGCATTTGTTGGGAGGATGCTAGCTAATTCTTTCACTGTTAGTGCTTTTGTGGTTTTGGATTTGTTATTGAAGTTCTAGGGGGAGAAAATACACAAAAACCGCTGTGCCATTCATTCATTCTTTATCTCTTGCTTGTTTGTTAAAATGCAGAGACCACCCATGCCATGACAGCACTGACCAGAATCTGTGGAAGATTTGCAGCTCAGGGTCCATAACAGCACCAGCTGAAATGACCTTCCTGCCAGGGACAAGCTGGCTGCTGCTCTCAGCTGGAAATTGAGGCTGTTTTGTGATCCAGGTCAAAAACAAGACAGTGCTCTAGCAGCAAGTGATGGTCAAATGTCATTGGAAATGGAATAAAGGACACTCAGATCTTTAATATTCACAGCCTCCATTCCAAACAGAAAGGAAAAAAGCAGAAGAGTTTGGCAATTTCCTCCTAAAGGCCTCGTCTGCCTAGTCCAGCTGACATCTGGAGCATGCTGATCCCAAAGGACTCAGCTCTTACAAATTACTATAGAGTGGGTGAAGTTCATCTCTCACAGTGATCACAACTCCATGAGCCTTTCTATTTGTGTCATATAGTCTTTTTCAGGGACCTGTCTCACCTCAAAAATGTGTATCAGCCTGGGAATGCAGGTTAGTATGGAATATGTGCTTGTTTTCCTAGTTAAAGATTACAAAGGTTTAGGATATGGAGCAATAAACATATTCCAGGATATCAGAACACCTTTGTTTCCTGTGACCATGGAGATGATATTCCACATACTCTTGTACATGGAAAGAAACCCCAAGAAGACAGAAAGCAGTCTATTTTCCATAAGGGCTCTGCTTATCTGTTAAGAAAAGCTTTAAAAACAGAATGGAGGGGGAAAGGCAGTGTGAGTGACAGAAGTTAATGGTTAGGAATTAAAAGTGAAATTTGAATAAGACTATAACGATTTCTTGAGTGGGAGGAGTAAGGGTTATTCAGAATAAGATCAAAAGACAAGAAAAAGGAAATTAGAGGTCAGACTATTTATTTATGCATGCTGATGAATAGCATACAGGAAAAGGGACTGAAAAACTTATGTTAAAATAATACAATTTTTTAGAAGGACAAAGAATGACCATGGAACTGTGTCTACTGAAATAATGGAGGAGAGAAAATGTTATATAAAAAATTAGGTAAGCTTCAATGCTGAGAGAGAATTTTTATTCACTCTCTAATGAGAACAAGGATTAAGAGATAAAGCAAAAACTAAAGGAAAAATACAAGGGTCATAATTTACCCTAGGCAGAGATTTAAGGAGTGTTATAAGAGATAAACTTGGTTAAGAGATAAAATTCTCATTGACTCCACCCCAAAGAAGGAATTTTAAAGACTAGCGGATGGTAAATACCATGTAAAAAAAACAAAAAAAAAAAAAAAAGGAATTAATTAAAACAAAAAAAAACCAAAAAACCAAAAACCAAAACCAAAACAAAACAAAACAAAACAAAACAAAACAAAAAAAACAAAAAAAAAAAAAAAAAAAAAAAAAACAGAAAAGCAAAAAAGGGCATGAAATGAGGTGCAACTATCAAGCAGCTATTTAGGTTATAAAATGCATTCATTCTATTATTGACTTAGTATAATACTTTGAAATACTTTTTTGAATACTTTCATTTTCTTTGTTAATTTTAAAAGAAAGAGCAAGATCTACTCTACTCAAATTGCTTGTATGTGAATTTGGGCATAAAAGTGTTTCATGCCTTTTTTTTACCACTAAACAAGCCATCTGTGATCAAGTGACTAATAGAATTAAGATTGCATCTTCCCACATTATTTCTTAAGGAGATGATAAAAACAATGATAAAACATTTGCAGCTATCTGGAAAATAAGGAAGAAGTTACATGCAGATGGCATCCAACATGACAACAGGATTGTTTTTTTCTAAGCATAAATTTTGTCAATCTAAACTGATTTCCTTCTGCTTAGGATGTCAGGCTGGACAGAGGAAAGAAGCCACTGAGGCCTTCCATTTTGCTTTTAATAATAGTACTGACATCCTCACATGACCTACCCACAAATTATGCAAGAAACATAGTCTGGGTGAAATTCTTACAAGGAGGGTGCAAAACCAGTTGACAAGGTAGCATGGAAGAGGAGTTATGTGAGTTCTCCTACTGCTTATCTCCTCCTCAAGTTTTATTAATACTGAATGCTGCAACAGAAAATGTGCTCATTAAATTGTAAATGGCATGAAGATATGAACTAGGAGAACAATATCAGCAAATGAGAGAAACATCTGAAAAGGAGCAAGAAGCTGTTATAGATGTAGGGTAGAAGCCAACTAGTGGAAGAGTCCTGCTCAAAAATGGGTCTGGAAGTGTTGTGGAGCATCATGACCTGAAGGTGTTTCAGGGAGTTGTTTAAAAGGCAAACATTATCAGGGTGAATAAAGCAGAGCATAGAGCAATCCTGTTTTGCTTATCACTGAGAGCACTTCAGCTGAAGTAGAGCACTCTTTCAGAAAATGGATGGCTAATAATTGGAGATAACTCAGAGGTCACAGGAGGCCAGAAAATGATGAGTTTAAATGCAGCAAAGATCCAAATCAGCTATTGTGAAGTGAGTGGGAAGAAAGACCTCCCTCCATTATCATACACAGGATTGCCTGGGAATGATGTATCAGTGAAGGTCTTTAAAAAGAGGCTGCAACAGGATCTGCCAAGAGTGACACTGGCAGAGTTAATTATGCCTTGGGCAAGAGGATGAACAAAAGGAGCACTTGAGGTCCTTTTCAGCACTGTCCTTCTACAACTCTCTAGTTCTGCCATTTTCTCTAATACCTGAGTATATTGCTGTGTTGGGTTTGAACTGAAAGTTGTGTGGGCTAGCTCTAGGAGTGGTTTATTGGAAGCTTTGCAAAAGGCTAAATAATTCTGGCATCTGCAGTTTTCCATAGGAATAATGCTAGAACTGCTTGTTGCAAAGAGATATGCATGAGCTAAAGTTGCTCCTTGGGACAAAACTGTTAATGGGATGTGTTCTTCCTTTTAATTTCCGGAACTGGACACACAACTGTGTTCTCAAATATTTATCTTACATAAACTCATTTCTAAGACATATTCTTCTCTATGCTGCAAGCAGAAAAACAGAGAACGTGATTCAAAACACACCCCTATTCATTTTAACCCAGAATGGATAGCTTGAAATTGTGTGCCCCAAGGGACTATTAACAAAGATGGTATTCAAATTAGATTAAAGCTGGCAGACATGCTGTGAGTTATGTCTGCTCATTTCCCACAAGATTAAGATTTTCGTTTGTTCCCAGTAATGTATGTCAACATGAATTAATGCAGGTATTTTATTACATATGTGGAAAAACAAATCAGACTCATCATTTATCTGCAAAGGAAAATACACAAGATTGTGCTTTCTGGGTTACTACTCTAGTTATCATGTCACACTGTAAAATAATCTCACCCCCAAAGGCTTATAAATTCATGAGATATGATTTTACTCACTTTTTTTTTTTTTTTTTAGTCTTTTTATGAGTGGTATTTACATCTGTGCTAGAGTAGTATAAATGCAAAAGTTATGAGGAAATATTTAAATACCAAGAGTAAACCTATTTCCTACTCAAATACTGTGGGATTGTGTACTTTCCTAAAATTTTGATTATACTGCTTTTTTCATTTTTCTAATACCAGATCACAGTATTAATTACAGCAATTACATAGTATTGTCAGAGAGAAGTGTCCATGTCCTTTCCCTAGTGTGTTCTGAGAAATCAACTATAGAAAAGTGTTTTGAGAGAATGAGTCGCTTTAGGCAAAGTGCAATTCACTCCTGATTAAACAATTTTCCTCCAGACTAAAAAGGACTTTTTATTTAAATTTCTGCTTAGATGGATACTTATCTTTTTAGTATAACATCATCTAATAGCAAAACTGAAAATTCTTGATAAAGGGGTAATTGCAAAAGATCTTTCAGGCAGAATCAAGGAACTGAGAAAAGGAATCCAGATTTTGAAAATTCATAAACTGATGAGAAATGTAAATAACTTCTGACACTGTAAAAAAGAGATAGAAAATCTGACAAAATGAGGAAGTAGGTCAAAAGGACTGCAGCATTTATACCAGGAGAATTAAAACCATAAAGCTCCACAACATTAAGGTCTCTAATGCTTTTCTTGAAAAGCTATAATTTTGCAAGCACGATATGAAAGCAAACTGAATATTAGGGCAAGCTTTAAGCATGATAGAAATGGATCATATATAATATGAAAACACATCAGCTGAAAACTGTAGGAGGCAACTGGTCCATTCTATTTTAGCCAGTTCAGATTATTTCAGTGATCAATGCCAGGTACAGAGAGCAAATGGCACAGAGCACATATGGAGGAAACTATGTATTCCCTGTCATTGTTCTATGTCTAAATCTAATTTAGGCCTAACATTAAAACATAAGCTTTTAATTAATGTCTACAAATAATGTCTGCAACCTTGAAGCTCAGAAATTTGCAAAGTAATTAATGCTGGTGTGCAATGAGAAGAGTGGCCCAGAGCTGTTCCTGTATGAGATTCCATGAAGCAAGAAACCACTGGTAGCATTTTTGGGGCAAAGTAAGATGGTGTGCAAATGCCTTTCAGCTGAATTGCAATTTTTGGAAAAGATCAGTGAAGATTTGGTTTCTATTTCAACTTGGGAGGTAATGAATAAATGGCAGCCATGGGAGGAGAAGAAATGGCTGTGGAAGGCACAGGTTTTGTCCTGGCACAAATTTTAAATCCCACATTATGGGCAGGTGAGCTGGCAGGACCAGTGCTCCAGGTCCTGGAGTGAGCATATCCATCACAGTATCTGTGCTCTTTGAGGACCCACACAATACTGATTTCTTTTTAGACTGGTGGTATAAGTGCAGGGGGATTATTTGCAATGAAGTGATAGAGAGATGCATCTGGCTGTGATACCAGTGATGTAAAACTGAGAGCTTTTGGGTGAAACTTCACAGGGAAACAGTCACTCCAGCAAGGCCTCCCAAGGCAATACTAAATGCAAGTTATAATTCTTATACCATGAGAAATGGCAATGCTTGCTAGTGAGACCTTGCAGCACTTTCCCTGGAGTTTATCTGATCCAAACTGCTGACTCTGCTGACCCAAGACAACAAAAACTGATTGGAACCACATAAATAGAGGAGCAAGAGGGAAAAAAGGTGTCATTAGTGGAGAACTAAATTTAAAAATGTTCTAAACTGTGATTGAAAAATCTAACAGAATAAATAGATAGTTCTTGTTCCCTAATAAATATTGTATTTCCCAAAGAAAAATGTTCCAAGGTATGATCCAGGGACCTGGCATATGAGAAATAGTATTTTGCAAGGTTATCCCAAGGGATTTTTGCTTTGTGGATGGATTTTTGTGTGAGATCCTAATTGCTACTATTTGTCATATTTTCAGAATAAAATTTTAGGTAATGCTTTCAGCTTTTCAGTATAGAGATGAGCAGTATATAAATAAATATAAATAATATAGCTTGCTGAGCATTTTCTATTGGAATTTCTTAATTATACTTGAGAGATATAAATTTATAAAAAAACCTCACAATAACCTATTATCAAAATTTAAATAATTCTTCTTCAGTGTTTGGATGCCTGTTAAATTATATTTTCTCAGCATGCCACATAATAGTCATTCAGGGTTTCCCTTTTCTCCAGTCAGGTCAGGCCTGCACTCCTCACAATGCAATTCGGATTTCATGTTGAGTGTCATCATAAGAGGCTCATGAATGTCAGTGCATCAGGTAAGAGCCAACCTCTACCTGAATTCCAGTGAAGTGATAGAGCTCACAATAAAAATAAAGTTTGTGTGCGAATTATCGTGCAGCAGAATTCACTTCTATATATTCAAATAAAATGTTTTAATGCTCAAATACAGAAAGTTCCATTTTTGAAAAAAAAAAAAAAAAAAAAAAAAAGCTTCAGGATTAAGTATTTAATCACTGTTATGTTAAAATTTAATTGAGAATTTTCTTGGGGTTGGCAAGTGATATTTTGGGGGGTGAGAAAAGAAGTTGCAACTCCCTTCACAAGCCATAAGTTTTGATAATTTGCAATTAAGTGCTATGGAAAAATTATCCAGAATACTTGAGTTAGGAATATTTGCAGCATTTTTGGAGATAAAACATAATCTTGAGATATTATGGAAGTATTCAGTTACTGATGGAGTGTATCCTAACAACTTGCAAAAGCAAATCTTTATGAACTGGCAAAACTCAGTGGGATACTATCAAACTTTCCTATTTGCCTACCATTTAATATAAATATTTTAGAAAGCAATGTTTAATTTGAAATTATTTTGGACATTGCAGAAGATAGAACAGATTTAACAAGTTATTGCAACTAGCTACAAACCTTGAGGCTTTTAAATTATTAAAATCTCCTAATTTTTATTATGACACTGTCAGAGAGAACAAATATTCAAAGTAATTTAGTTTGTCTGTTCTTATTAAATATGTCCACATCCATGCCAATAAGTAGCAACATTCTAGAGATAGTAAGAGCCACTGTGAATTACATTTCTAACAATTACATTTATTGAGAAATTTATTAATTCTGTAAGCATTTAATGCAGTTTCCATGTCATCATGCATTTCAGGAAATAGGTTTTCAGAAATCTGGTTTTGCTATGAGGACTGCTGGACTTGTATTTTCCAGATGAGGAGTATTTGAGACTCAGCAGCTAGAATAGCTTTTCATTTAAACAAGAGTACTTTAGAGCAATGAAATATCTGATGCCTTGAGAGAAAAATTGTGTATTTGGCTATTGTAGGAGTTTAAAGTGATTAGCTGAAAATACCCAGCAGAAATGAGGGAACAAAGAACCAGAGTGCTGAAAACTGATTCTTGGGGACTCTGAAGCTCATAGACAGCAAAATACTGCTTTCTGATTGAGGAGAATATTGTGAATGATGAATACTGGTAAGCTCATGGAAGAGCCAGCAGACAGATTATAGCTGGAAAAGCATGACTGTGCAGAGGCCACTGGATGCAGGAAAGAGCAGCTGCACTACCTGTATGCTCAAGTTTAAATACTCAGGTTTAGAAGAGGTTCTGAGGAGGACAACTGTTGTCAATACCAGATTTGACCTTGCTCTGTAAAGGTGGCCCCTACATAACAATGCAGCAGTGAGACACATTGCAAGAGCTCATGCCATGTGGCTTGTGTTGATGGACACTGCAATCTGTACTTGCATTATTTTTTTAAAATCTGTATCTCCTGCACTTTTTCTATGACTCAAATGAGGCATAGAAGTCCTCCTGCAATATGGGTACCCTTGTTTTTTCCAACATATGCTGCTTATGTATCTGATTTCAAAATAATGTGTTGGGTAGACCTTGACCAGCTGCCAGATGCCCACCCAGCCTTCACTCCCCCTACTCCTTCCCACAACAAGACAAGGAAGGAAAATGAGTAAGCTTATGGGTCAAGATAAAAAGAGTGGGTCTCTTATAGTTTACCATCACAGGCAAAACAAACTTGATTTGGGGAAAAAAATTATTGCCAATTAAAATAGATTTGAACAGTGAGAAATTAGGACAAAATTAAAATGGCAGTTTCATACCTACACTTAACTCTTTTTTCCCAGGCTGAAATTCATTCATTCCCACTTCCTACTCCCTCTACATGGTACAGAGAGGATGGGGAATGGGGCCTGTGGTCAGTCCATGAAGTTCAGTCAGTTTAGCTCTGATGCTCCTTCCTCCATCCAGTTTTTCAGTGCTCCAGCATGGGCCCCCCATGGGCTGCAGCTTCTTCAGACCTGTCACCTTCCCTGGCATGGGATCCTCCAGGTGCTGAAGTGTGGATAGCTGATTTTACATGGCACCCCATGGCTTGCAGTGTGGATATCCTCTGGGATGTTCTTCTCAAATGGCTGCAGAGAACCTCCAGGAGCTGCAGGGAAATCTCTGGATTTTCTGGAGCATCCTCTCCCCAGCCCTTCCTAGGGTCCGTAGGGGTGTTTCTCACACTTTTTCCCTCACTCCTCAACAGCAGTTTGACCTTTCTAAATAGGTTTTCCCCATGGTGCCCCACACATGGCTGAAGGGCTCATCTGTGCCCAGCAGAGGGTCCAACAGGAGCTGACAGGAACCAGCTGTCTCCCACATGGAGCAGCTCTGGGCTCTCCTCATAGAGGCCAGGGCTGCACCCTTCCCCACTGCCAGGGACAGCTCTGGAGGAGAGTGTGACAAAGGGAAGAAATGGGAACATCCATTGGCAGTGGGTAAATAAGAAGATATTTCAGCTGGGCTTCAAGACTCCATTGGGAATGGGATGCATTCAGGCAGTGAGACTGAGTGGCACAATTAGGAACTGTGGCTGGAAATCTCAGAAGCATCAACTGCCCCCATTAAAAGGCTGGTAAAAGAAAATTATAATATCAGAAATAGAAAGGGAAAATATATACTTTTAAAAGTTCTTAAATTCCTGTTATCTTCAGTCTTGCTTACTTTTTTTTGTTTTTTTGTTTTTTTGGGGTTTTTTTGTTTTTTTGGGTTTTTTTTGTTTTTTTGTTTTTTTGTGTTTCCAGCAGAACTTATACATGTAGTGTATTTCAAATGCTAATTTGCTGGATCCAGACAATTAAAATATAGCAAGTCTATTTTGAACACTATTTAATCCCAAAGCACAATAGGAATCAGGGATTCCCTTGTATTTTGTTAACCTCCTGCACACTTTTAGTGTAATAAACTGCTTCACTGGCTTGTTTGTAATACATCTTGTGCTCCATTCTGTAGTCTGAGCAATTACTGAATACATTTAAATTCTAAAATAAGCTACTTTTCTCCTTTTTAAACATAAGGTCTAAAGGTGACACTAAATTCTGGGGATTCAGAGGTTTTTAGGTCTCTGTGAGTTTTCTGAATTTATTAAAACTTTCTTCCACAGTTTAGATTCCTTTCTTTAAAAAGAAAAAAAAAAACATCATTCGGTTTAAGCATAACCAGTCTTCCCCTAAGTGCTTAATCCAAAGCTCACTGAAGTTAGTGGAAAGAGTTCTGAGGGCTGCATAAAACTTGAAATGAAAGTCTGTGCCCTCTATTACTGACAAAAGCTCTGCACACACAGAACTGTCTAACGACACACTCAATGCATTTTTCTTTTGACAGAATTTCACTCTGTATCTTCTATTGCCTGCCTTTCCCCACACTCTCTGAATTTGTTTTCCCCTCTGTCCCTTTTTTCTCTTTCTCATACTACTTTTGTCAGATTTTGTTATATTGGCTCAGTTTTCTGTTACCGTATTTCCACATGGAGAGAAAACAACACACTGTCCAAAAATAATTTTCACTTCCCAGAGCTTCAGCTGGCTCAGGAACAGGCAATGGGAATTTGCTCAATACTTCCATCTTAAGGTCTTATCACTTGTGAATAATAATGAAATTATTTAGGATATATTTAATCACAAGCCAAGGTTTATATACTTGAATGTCTAACCATAAGCTTCAAATCCCACATTTAATTACTTAAATGATCACTCATTCCCAAAAGTCCTCAGCATCCTGCACTTTTTAAATGTGGCACTTTTTTAATGTAACTCTTGGGAACCTAGGTAGATTTAAGAACCCAATGTTAATCACCTGGGTTACATTTAAGAACCCAGTGTTAATTACCTGGGTTTAACATGGAGGGTGATTCTACCAAATCTCTTCTTAAAAAATAACTCCATTTATCATTTCTAACTCCTTGCAGAAGTGATTTACATGCACAAAAAGAACCTGAACATTTTTATATATCAAAGTCTGACTGCAACTTTTTGTTTTGTTTTCTCTTGTATTTATTAATTTCTCTAAGTATCACAGCATTTTTAAAGCCCTGCAAATTGGACATACCAAGGATTGTTTTTCCTTTATTCTTACAAAAACAAAAGGTGAGTTACCAAACCATTCTGTATTCACAACCATGCAGTAGAAGTTCTCAGATGCAGTGTCTTTTCAGCAACAAAAGATGTACATACTGGTTGAGCTTCTGTTGAATATATTTGAGTTGCATTATTAATTTTCTTCTTAATATCTTCCATTAGTAAACTGCTATAGAAACTGCTATATTTTATAGAAAAACTATAAAGTACGGAATTTATATAGAGAGAGTATGATTTGATATTTTTATATTCCATACTTTTTTATACAAGGTGCATGTCAGTATATTTCTCAATGTGTGAATACAGATGGTGCTGGGGGTTGTGAATCTCACTAAGCAATCACAACAGAAGCTCATAGGTAAAATTACAGAAGAGGCTTTTTAACAATTAGATTTACTGTGTCACCTTTGCCCTTTGCAGCCTGGAAAGATGGAAACTACAGGTTGCAGACAGTGTTCTGTCAGATGAGATTTACTGATCTTTACAGGCAAACTGGGGTCAGCACATTCCTGTTCTAAATGTCACAGCCTTTCAACCCTGATGTTAGAGGCATTTCGTGATGATAAGTGTTACAAAGCTGCTCTTGTTTCTTATGTGGGAGAAGAGGTGCTTTCAAGAAGGGATGCTTGAATGTTCAGTGATATGGGGCAAAAATTGTCCTCTAAACAGTGAGATACTTTATTGCAGCCCAAAAATGCAATCTCCCTTTCACTGGTCCTCCTCACAAGAATCCCAGGTTTGACCTTAGAGAGATCCAGGAGAAAGGACCACAGCAGGTGATTTACTGATCTTCCACAGGATCTGCATATTGACATCTCCTTACCTGTCAAAATTTGGCTTCCTAGTTCAAAGCTAAGCACAACCATAAACAGCTGGTACAAGATGCAAAATCTAAAATATTGACCAGCAACTGAAAAAACATTTTGAAGGGTGAGGTTCAAGGTTGTTTAAAGCACCCTTCCACAGCCACCATAAAACAGAGATTCTTCTGTGCTTCAATTATTTCCTAAGATCATTTCTGTTCCTGCATTTATCCACTGAACTTGATTTAAACCTTGCATTCCTTCTGCTTCATAAATTGTACATTTATGCAGTAAATTCCTTGAATGTAGATTCAGAGCTATTGCAAAAGTTATAAGCAAGCATGGAAACAATCTGTTGATGAACTCTATTGTCTTACGAATTTCTAAATAGCAATAAAAGGGTTATATTAAGGAAAACAAAATGTTGCTTTGAATATAACAAAAGAGACCATTCCATCCCACTTTCAAATATTTATAGTATTGGCCACAGAAAGCTCATGACTTAAGGAAAGCAGTAATCAAGTTTTGATGCTCAAAATTTTATTCTTGTGAACAATTCTTGTGAATTCTTGCGGAGTAGAGCTGAAGACCTTTCCACTTTCAGAAAAAAAAAAAAAAAAAAGAAAAAAAAGTATCTGCTAGATTTCAAAGCTGGAATGGACCACTGTGATTCTGTAATCCTTTAACCTAGTATTTCACATTAAAATGTCCAAGGCCTATGTATCATTCAGGTGTGTAGGTGAAATAGTGAGGTCTGTTGGCAGCATGCTCTTGTATTTTCACTTCATGCAACCCCTTCTTTTACCATATAATGTAAGCAGCATAACTATTCTGCAGATCATTATTTCATCATTAAACAATCCTAACTAAGGCCATGTGGGGAAAGATAATAGACTATCCATTTCAACAGAAATGAATGATGACAGGTTTTACATTAAAAAAGGCCTATGAAGAAATGTCCCTCTGAGTAGGCCAGCAAGGCAGAGAAGAATTTCTCCTTTATGTTTTTTTTTTTTTTTTTCAATCAGTTGCCAGATTATATTCATTAAATGAGAGCCATATTTCAAGTAGATGATGGATAAGTTTCTATTCATAGAAGCATAAATCACTATGTGACATTTAGGTTTAAAGCATGCACAGTATTTGTAGGCATTGTTTTAATCATGTAAGTGAAATTTGTATTGAGGTTATCTGAATGATCAGATAGAAAAAAGAAAAATCTGAAAGGCAATGTGGCAGCAGTTGGACTTTCTATTCAGTTTAGGACAAGCTAAGCAGTGATCAAATGGCCAAATTATGACTTGAAGATGAAAAAGCAGTTTCCAAGAGTCCAGCAGTGATCCCATATAAAAAATGAACAAAACAAAGGTGTTTAAAGAGGAAAGGGATAGTCTCTAGTCTCTAGTCTCTAGTACATTTAAATTATTTTACAGTGCTCACAGGAATAACTAACCTATCTTTTTTTTTTGAAGGTGATAATCTTTCTGAAGAACTGCTGACTTCTGAAAACTCTGGGAAAGTCAGCATATCTAAAAAGACTGTGATAAAAATAGGTATGAAAATTGAATTTTTTATCTTAATTTTTCTCTCTCTCAAAGCATATAATATAGAAGTTGTGCAATCATTTTAATTTCTATCCTGCAGATTACATACTGGCATACTTTAAAATGTGCATACTACTGCAAAATAAGATAGGATAATAGGCAAATGAAAACTGTAGTAAAACACTAATAGCGTGTAATATCTGATTTACTGTATCTAGATGGGAAAAATCTACATTCCAGCAATGGATATAGAAGAGCACATTAATCAGGAATAAATCTAATTGAACTAAGTCCAAACACAGAATTTCTGTGAACACAGCAGAGGAATATTAGTGCTTTATAAAAACAAGTAAATAAATATTGCTCCATTGTTCTTAGCACTAGCCTTGCTGTAGCAGTGCTCTCTCTCTCTTGTGGAACATTACTGACAGGTCTCTTGCCCTTGCACAGCACCTCAGGGTCACAAGTTGCATGTCCAGATGCTGATGGCTACTTTTAATCAGCATATAAGGATGACAGAGCTGTGCTGATTAGTAAATCCTGCCATTGTCCAGTGAAGCTGCCTGGTAAAGTTCACCCTTGTGCACGAGCTGCAAGACAGAGGATGCAGGGAATGTATCTAAAGTGCATTAACAAACAGATATCATTAATCATGAACAGCAGTCTTGTTAAAAATATCAGCCTGCATTTCTTTTCTAACATGAGAAATCATGAGCCCTTGAGTCCCATTCTTCTTAATTATGCTGAGATTTATGGAAGAAAGCTATTATACTAGATTTCTCAAAATATTATTATTTTTTACACATTATTTTTCACCTGAGTTCTAGTGAGAACAGCAAGATTCCAGCCCAGTTCAGACAGAGCAAGAATTTCACCATTTTTTCTAGTAGGAGCATCTTTGTCTAATAATAAGGCATCAAATAATTACATTTATGAATTTTGGTTATTATTTTGTGAGATCACGTGTGTAATCAAGGAAGCTTATTATTCTCTTATCATTAATATTTTATTTTGCACTAGAGAATCAAAGAAAGTTTCATGTAAACATAATTCATTCTTCTGGTTGTCATTTAGTTACTTCCTTACTATTTTCAGAGGCAAGCCCAAATTTAGTATTTCTGCACAGTTAGGTGTTCAGCAGTGACCCAACAGAAACATCAATTCTTTCTGACTCTGAAAAGCAAGAAGACTGCAAAGGCAGAACGTGATGCACCTTTCAGGCTTGTTTTGACTTATCAGCCACAATGATATGAAGGGTATTTATTATCTGTCTTAAGGAAACATATTTTTCTCTGAAGTGAAGCTCCATTGGTAAGTGATGTTTGCTGTGGAACTATTCACTTGTAAAGCTCTGGGACTCAACAAAAAGCCTCAAGTCACTTTGTTGCTTTTCTTTTTGTAAAAACAGCTTTTAAGTAATGCAAAAGAAAAATAATAGCTATTCTGAAAATAGTTGGAGGCCACTGCTTTGAGGACCCTTTACTGCAGCTAATCTCTCAGATGGCTGCTATCACTACCACTCTTTCTGAAACATTTCCTAATTGGCTTCCTGAAAGTTCAGCTTCTTGCCCTTCAAAGAGCAGCAGTATGGCTGCTGTCAAAGAAGGAGCCACTTAACTCAGGGTATGATCTTCATAAAAATTCTGCCTTTCCAGAAGCGTTATTGCTTATACCTTTTATTTTCCCTCATGACTTTTTTTCCTCCTATGCTAACAAAAAGGACAGAAGAGCTTGGAGACCATGGGAACCTTCCAAGCAATTCCTGTTTAAAACAGGCAGTCAGTCTCTGCTCTCATGTACATTGGTGTGATGATTAAGGAGAAGGTGGGTCATTCCTCCCTGGGAATAGTTTCATGAACAAAGTGCAAGAAGTAGGGAAGAGCTCTGAGCAGCTTTGCACCTCAGGCTGTGATGTTTAATACAGCTTAAAGTAACCCCAGGCTCAGTCTAGTTTCACCAGATATTAGAATTTTTTAACTTCAGAAGGGAATTTTATGATTTAACAAAAAATCTTCTATTATTCAACTGCCACTGAACAATTTCACTCACATTACCCTGAGTGTTCTGTTCTGGTTTTTCATGATACTATGAGGCAAAGAGTTTCTTATCCATTGTAACTTCTATCAAAGTATGTGCAAATGTTGATTTTTTTTTGCTGTTAAAAAAAAAAATCTAGGGAAGATAAGGAAAAGGAAAAAACTATTTCCACAGAGTTTTTTTATAAAATTATGTGGCTAATTGCAAATGGTATGCAGGGTATATGCAGGGTAGCCCAACTTTCAATCTCGAGCTGCACACGATTCATGGCAGATCAAACAGACCTGCAGTGCAGCCAGGGCTGGGAGGACTGGGCAGCCCATAATACAATGATCTGGACATGCTTCTGTGAGATGGGTCTTGAGAAATTGTCTCAGACTCAGAGAACTCTCTGTCTTGTGTAGGTGAAGTACCCAGGTCACTGGGCTGTGGGGCAGAAAATTGTTGGTGTATCTGCAATTTGCAAGTCAATGTCTTAGTTATTTGTACTTCCTGTAAGAAGTGCATGAAAGGTCTCAAAAAGTTTGTTCTGAAGTCTTAAGCTGTGCCAGGGGAGGTTTATGTTGGACATTTGGAAGAATTTCTTCAAAAAAGGGGTGACTGTGCATTGGAATGGGCTGGCCAGGAAGGTGATGGAGTCACCATCCCTGGTGGCCCTTAGAGCCATGGTCTAATTGACAGGATGGTATTTAGTAATGGATTAGACTTTATAATCTCTTTTCTAGTCTAAATTATTGTGTTCTACTAAAAAAAATGGATTTTTTTTTTCTGGATGCTTCTTTTAAGAAAAAAAAAAAAAAAGTCAGATTTTGTTTATTTGAACTGACCTCCATTCTTCCCTCCAGACTATCATTTGGCTGCTGGACAACAGAAATTTTGGCCTGTTCTCAAAAGGGATTACTAAGATGTTATAGGCACAGTCCTGAAAGTCCTGCTGTCCTGGAGGCTAAACTCAGAGTGAATTCAAAGCTATAACACTGAGTAAAGACTGACATACCAGAAAGTCAATTGACATTTTATGTTGCTGAAACAGTACAAAAATACAGAGTGCTGCTCAGTTACTCAGTCTGTATCAGTGAGATTAGAGTGAGTAAAAAAAACTAATATACAGGTATGTTAAATTAATATATCTGCACTAACTCTTCTCAAGAGTAAAAGAAGAAACTTCTTTGGAAAGTATATTTTCAAATAATATACCTATAATTCATACTTCTTTTTTTTTTTTTTTTTTTTTTTTTTTCTTTAGAATCATAGAAGATGTTGATCTGGAAGGCACACATCAGGATCATTGAGTCTAATTCCTGGCCTGGAAGCATTGTCCATGTCTTGTTTGCTAACTAAGAAGAGCTGGATACCCTGTAAAATTCCTTAAGCTATATTACAGAATCTCTGTCAAGGCAGCAGTGGAGAAGGAGAATTTTCTTCTACCAAAATTTCTTGATCTAAATTAACTCCAGAAAAATCCATTTTAAAGGAAGATAAAGAACTATGAAAATGAGACATTTGTATTGGCTGTGTAATGACTATACATATATTAGGCAAATCCTGACAGAGCAAAAATTAGTCTCTGATTTCTTCCTCTTCTTTTATTATTCGTGGTCTTGTTTTGCACCTGTTCAGCACTTGTCCTTACAGATGCATTTAGCTTTCACTCAGGCACTTGCAGGGGCAAAATGAGAGCAGATGCATCACAAGTACAAAATATATGCTAAAAGGACATGTTGTAATGAGAAATCAGAGCTCGATGGGAGGAAAAACAAAACATGGCAGGATATAGAGAATGCAGACCTAAAATTAGCATAGGGTAGATACATTGAAAAGACAAAATTCAGCAGATAAGGGCTCCTGGTCTATTGTCTAAAATATGCCTATCTGCATTCCCAGGGAACAACATCAATCTGTCTTGATTTCTGAATAAATTGAGCTCTCAAGCAAAATCCCTCTAAAAGAAGGCAGCTCTATTTTTATCACTGTGACCTTTTTAGAAGGACTTTAGGGAAGAAGGAAACAAACTTATCTGAATTCCTTCTACCCAAAGTCCAATTCTGCTTTCCTATCTGAAAAAATGTTTTTTGCCATTGTTTTCTGCTATCCAGCACTGAGAGTCTGAAAATTCACATATCACAACAGGCTTCCTACAGGTTTCTTCTTGTCTGCTCTGCTACTGGTCTTTAACTAGTGTTAAAACATTATTTAAGAATCTAGATTCCAAATTCATTGATGTTCATCAGTAGTGTTAATTAGTTATGGATCAAGATCTGATTTTAAAGAAATGACCTTATAAATGGATAGGAAATCAAATAGGAAATCACAAATCCATAGATTTTACTGGCTATATTAAATGTATTAACTGTCACAGTCACATTTTTACTGCCTTATTTTTATTTCCCAGGATGAACAAACCCTGGTTTAATTAGGAACTTCACTGGGATTGATACTACCTGGTTTGAAACAGATTGAATATGTATTCAGGGCATATATTCCAGAGTGAAAGAGTGGGTGGCATGGGCAAAGGATTTTTATACAGTGTTATATAGGGCAAGTTTTTGCATTTTTTGAAAGCACTAGGATTGTTAGATAACTGGCAGAACAAATCAGAATTTTTAACTTCAGTCTTTCAGGGTGTGATACCAGGAGACTAGCAAAAGGCAGACACAGTGCTTATTCTTAAGAAACTAAAACATAATGAATTGTAGACAAATCAGCTTAACTTCACCTTCTGGGAAAATCCCAAATCAGTTGATCTGTTCATAAGAATTTGGAAAATAGTAGAGAAATAGTGCAGTGGTCAGAATACAGCTGTGTGTACCAAGTCATGTCAAATCAATCTGCTGCCTATGAAATGTTAGCAGGGGCATTCTATAGAGCAGAAAGAGGTTTCAGTCATATTCAAGTTGACTGTATTTAGGTTTTTCTCAAGCAATATTTTCCAAAACATACTTAAAAGGCATGGCTTTTAGTGTGCTTCTCTGAGGGTGCAAATATACCTAAATAATTATACTGAAGTGTGGGATATATCAACTGGGGCCTCATGGAAATCTGTTGTGAGTATAAAGTTATTGATATTTTTGTTAGGAATTGCATAATAATATGTTGTATAAAAATGTGTTCCATTTCCATGTGACACAAACTTTATAGACCAGGTCAAAAATTTGAAAGAATCTTGCCAAAAACAGAGAAATGGTCTGGAAATACAGAATGAAATTCAGCAATATACACTTCTAAAATATATGCTCAGATAGAAGGAATTGCATGCATTGCAGGATGCAAAAGATATTCAGAACCCTCTTTTCAGAAATGTGCTTATTTCCCAAATTTCAGCACAAAGTAACAATATCAGGTATTTGCTGTAAAAAAACACAGGACTGATATTTTTTAAATAAGCAGGAATTTAGTCCTGAATACCTGGAAAGTCACCCTTCCCCTTTACTCAGCTCCAATTAAGGCAGGAGCTAAACTGGTAACTAAACTGGCTTAACTTGGTAACTGCCCATATCAACCTATAAATACTATTTTCAAGCCCATTCCATGAAGTATATCCTACTTTCATATTTCTCCTGGGCATAGTAAGAGATGCTCAAACCCATTACATGGAGGATTACAGCAGGGACACCATAATACCAAAGGGTTGATGCAAAGAAGGGGCAAATCTCTTCTAAAATAATGAAGCAACTGGCAAGTGTTAAGATCCTTGACTATTAAATTTTGAGGCAGAAAACCTCAGACAGACATTTAAACAGGATATAACAGTTACAGCTGATTTTCTTAGAGCAGAGGGGATGTGAGGTTGACTTTGTACTAGCATTTGGAGTTTCAGAAAGCTTCATAAGCAAACAGAAAGATGGACAGAGATCAGACTTAATGTAGTATGGGGAATACTGCATCAGGAGCAATGTCAAGGACTGTGCAGCTTCCCAAGGGCAATTTGTGTCCAAGGTTTCTGACAGTTTAATGCTCAAGAGGAGGAGGTGGAGAATAAGGTCATTAACTGTAAGTGCATTGTAACACTCTGCCTTCACTAAATTTTATTTTAGAGCAGAACAGAAGAGCCATGCTGAGGAAATATGGTGTGTTGTGGGGGTTAACTCAGTCAGGCTCTCCAGTTACTTTGTGTAGAAGGTCCAAAACCTTGACCGCTGGTGGCTACATGTCTCCTTTGCCCAAATTGGCTTGGCTAGGGTACACAGTGCAGCAGCATGAAGTAACCAGATATTAGGTTGGACCAGCATAATTTAGTGAATTCCATGGAACTGAAACCACAGCCTGTGGAATCCAAAAAGCCTTGTTATTTTAAAAATTGTATCATTAACAATAAAACAATCTCCTATCAAAAGATCTTGCCAGGGAACAATAACTGGCAAACATCTCATGGTGTGTGTGTGTGTGTGTGTGTGTGTGTGTGTGAATCAACCTGCTGCTGTTGGTTCAGCAGAACAGTGCCAGCCAAAGATCTGTTAAAAAAAATCAAATTCCTGACATCCATTACAAGTATTGTTTAATCTTATTTTTTTAAAAAATGGTAATTAGGTTTCACTCCTACAAGCAGCAGGATAATTGGGTCCCAAAGGTCTGAAATAAGGTTAAACAATTAGACTGCATTTGCAAATGAACTTATCCTGATTGGCACTTGAAAGGATAAAAGGTTTGTTTGAAGTTGTTAGTATTTTAACCCTTGATTTTGGGAAGTCCATGGATATTAGACTTAGCTCTCACTTAAAAATATGTCTCCAGATGCCTCTGGACTTTGGATAGAATTTGAGCAAAGTTGTCCCTCTCAGTATAAAAAGAGTGCACTGAGACATTCCTCAGATTTCTTCACTCAATATTAGGATTTATTATTGGTTGGTAAATTATTGATTATTGGGTCAATATATCTTGAAATTCAGCTCAACAAAACACAACATCTATTTATCACAGCAATTTTAGAGACAAGTAAACTGAAACAAAGGTAGATTTATGAACCCACCAAAGGTCACAGAATTGAGTTAGCAGCAAAACAAGGAATAGGTCTTCTGAAGGCCAGCCTGCAATCCAACATCTGCACAGCTAGGCTTGAAATCAGTAGTGCAGAGAAACAAAGCAGCCTGATAAGACAGGAAATTGGTGTAAATGATACAAGAAATAATGTTATGGAAGTAATTTTGTTTCTTGTGATTGGCAAAGTCCAGGATAAATGCTGTTCAGAATGATTTTTGTTTCAGCTATGCAAAAGAGGGGTCCCAGGGTGGTGAAAATAATGCCCATTGAATTTAATCATATCACAACTGCTGACCCAGTCCAGCATAGATATTAAATTTAATGGCATTCTTTCTTCACTGAATTATCTTGATTCAAAATGGCAACTAAAATACTTTTTTCCAGCAGATAATATGAGTTAATCTGTTAAAATATGCTCTCTGTAGATGAAAAATACAGAGGAGACCAGTAAGCAAGATGTGGCAGTGGATAACCTAACACTTGTATATAAAAGTGTAATATTTCTGCATTGCAGAATTGATAGTACAGGACACAGGTTGCAGACTATTTTGTTTTCATTGATTTTGATATCCTAGAATTTCTAGAACTGAAGATACCTTGGATTACAACCAAAGCCAGACTGAAGACTGGCCTCAGATCTACAACTAACAAAAGGAGGAAAATTAGAATCTCTTGAAAATATGAATGTGAGTGTAATTTATTCACAGAAAATTATTTCATTTCTGTGTTTCATAACCAGGAAATCTATCATCTTTTAATTTTTAATTAACTTCTAATGTTGGAGTTAAAACATTAAAAAAAATCATCAGCTTTCCTGGTAACCGCTGTGGACTAAATAGCAATAATCTAAATACAAGTCTTCACCAAATCATAGAATATCTCCAGTTTGAATTAACCTGTAGTCATCAAATCTTAAACAGGATTAGAAGAATTCATTCATTCCTTGGACAAATTAGTTACCCAAAACAATGGGGTCAAAATATCAGGTGCTCCTACAAGGAATACAGTAGGATTTGTTTCATTATGCATCTGCTCACAGAGTTTCCCCCAAAAGTCAGCCATCTGAATTGTATGGTCTTCATATGCATTGGGATGAGAAACTGCCCATACTGAGTTAGTTGAAACAAAAAATGCTCAACTACAGAGTGGTCAAAACAACTTCTCAGCAACCAAATATGCTCTGCACATAACCACATAATCCCCTTCATTTTATTGAAACACTGTTGTCTGAAAAATAAATCTGTTGTTTGAGGTAATCCTTAAGATTTTTTTAAAATTTGAGTTTACTACTCTAAAAGGAGCAGAAAGTATGCAGAGATTGGTTCTTCAAGTATAACAAACTACATCAGAAAAATTCTTTGGAAAGTTGTTGATTTAGTAGTCAGGAGTGTTGTTAGGTTTCTTCACTAAACAGGAAGACAGAAAGATATTTGGTGTACATAGCACACAGTGTGAATGGTGAAAGTAACATATAGATTTAAATATATTGTTTGCAATGCCTTTCTTTCAAGTTCATGTGAGAAAAAGCCTCATTCTACAAAATATTCTTGGAATTACATATTTTTTCAGTGATTTAAGAGGAATGTGCATGCTTGTTTTTTGTCTGATGAAACTGGGTTAATTCTCATGGACACAGAAGGCAGGCTGCAGGATTTCCATGCTGCCTTTGCTGTGGCAGTGTTGATTGACAAGTCCACATCTCCACTCCCCTGGCACTACATATATGCACACACCAATTATTTAGACTTGGTTCCTAGCAAAGGTAGATGAGTCCAAAGCCATGCAGTTATATTTAAATTTTGAATAGACAAATTCAACTGCAAAAAATCCTAAACAGGGATAGGAGCTGGCTGGGATAAAGTAAAGCCCTATGTTTTTCCAATCTGAGAGCAGCTACTTCAGTGGACAAGCATTTGATGGGAGAGATGCAATTCTTAGTTCTGGCAGCAGCAGTTATTCTTGCTTGTAGTTAACTAGTCCATCAGAGGAAGGTGTGATAACCTGCTGATACAAATCAGCGGCCTCAGAGCTTGTTCTAGAGGCTTTAACCATAGTTCCCTGGTACCTGAATTCAATCACATATGGTGTGGTCAACTGCACACTGTATCCTCCTGCAGTGCTGCTGCAGGTATCTGTAGGAGTTTTCTGTTCAGGCCAGGGAAAAGCTGTGTGCAAACTGCAGGAAGCTCCCCATGACTTATTTCATTGATAGTCCTATATCTAAAAGGTGGGTGAACAGGTGTTAAGCAAAAGGGATTTCAAGTGTAACAGGTTTAAATTGGAATGTCTGCCTTCTTGACTCAGGAATATTACTGGGAAAGCTGATGCTCTGCCTTGTGGGCAAGTGCTTCAGAAGTGTCATGGACTGAAAAATAGGATGGCTGTTGTGTTATTGCACTGCTTCACTGTGGTGGTTACAGTTTATTTTCAGTAGACATTGATCAGGACTTTGTTATTTAGCATTAACTGTCTCTCTGTGCTGCTTTACCCTTGAAAAAAGTGTGATTTAATAGGCACAAATATCATAGTGAGAAATGGGACTGTAAGAGGAGCCAAACCCAGTTATGCTGGTTTTGTTTTCTTTCTTCAGTCTCTAGGAATAGGTAAAGCTTTCCTAGGCACCAAATAACTTGACTGCCTAAGTTCTGGTTTGGATTTGGCTCAAACCCTTGCATGCTATGGACCTTCATTAAAGCTGATATTCCTAAGAGCCACATTTGCAATACTTCAGTGCTGAGGTTCAGGCTGTGAATGAGTCACATAGTTACATATTCTCTTCAAACCTTGAGAGGGGTCAAGCACAGATTTGTGAGACAACTCTTGAAGAGACTCCCAAGCCCTACAGATCCTTAGCAGTGAGTTTTCTCTTACTTTCTTTTACTTATGTTTCTGACTTCCTTTAAAAAGAAAAACAAACAAAACAAAAATAAATATGTCACAGTGGGAAAACTTTTTTGTTTCCAAGGATGAGCTAGTAGGGTGAGGAAACTTCATAAAAACAGCATCATAAGTGAAAACTCCACATTGATGAGCAAAAATTCAAATCCTCCAGATTATATTTATCTCCAAAGAACTATGCCAGGCTTGAAATTACTCCTGTCTTTCCTTGACCTTGGCAGGTTTCCAGAAAAAAAGCTACACAATCTGGAGAGCTCTGATGCAGGTTATGCAGGGATAATTCAGGGGCTCTATTTAAGAACATATGCTGCATCCACTTACTTCTAACAGATGCAAGGATAAAAAGTAACTATGCTAAAGAGAAAGAATAACAGAGAAAGTATGATAGGCAACATGTTGAAACTTTCAGGAAAAAAGAATTGCATTAAATTCCAGCAGGTGATTTTTCTCTTTTGAAGAAAACACTGATAAAAGTAAAAGCAAGTAATGATTTATTATTTTCAAAGATGACTTCTTTCTGATTGGGAAGTGAGTTCTCTGGCAGAAGAAGGATTCTAGTCTTGTTACATGCATAAATATCGAGAGTAATTGCTAACTAGGAAATAGCAGTGTCAGGTTTACACCATCATATGTAGGAATGGATCTGTTCTATTTTTCTCCTTGTCTAGAACAGCTAAGGAATTTTGATTCTTACTTTTTTCCATTAAGTAGTGTTAGAGAAGGGTAGTTGCAGCCATTACCAGATTAAGACAAGGACAGCATGGGTAAAACTGATTGGAAACCTGACACACATGAAGAAAACTTACAAGAAGGCTGGAGAGGGACTTTATACAAGGACCTGTAGTGACAGACAAGGAATAATGGCTTTAAACTGAATTAGGGTGAGTTTAGATATTAGGAAGGAATTCTCTGCTGTGAGGGTGGTGAGGCACTGGAACAGATTGTCCAAAGAAGCTGTGGATGCCCAATCAAGGCCAGGTTGGGTGGGGTTTGAGTAACCTGGTCAAGGGCAAGATTGGCAGTGGGGTTGGAACTACATGGTCTTTATGGTCTCTTCCAACCCAAACCATTCTATGATTCTATGATGTCAACATCTATAAAGAGCCTGAGTATAAAAGACTGTTCAGAAAGATCTTGGGTGATGATCTGCCTTCTGATGTGTGTGTGAATGCATCCTGAAGCAAAGGTGCAACCTATAGACATACAAATCTTAAAAACAGTGGAAAAAATAGCCTTGGATTTTCCACATCAGTTTTCTCCCCTCTTGGTTGTATGATTACTATCTCCCATGTTTCCATGGCAGCAGAAATGCCCACAGGAAGCCATTCAGTTTCCAGGTAGCTGCACACGAAGGGTTGATAGCTGAGCTATAGGGTTCAGAATAAAAGGCAAGAGGAATTTTGAAAATAAGTTTCAGAAGCCACCAAGCACAGCACCTACCTTGCTTGAGAGCATTCCGTGATCCATTCACTGCTCCAGCAGCAAGGGAGGCAACCGAGCTGAGCAGAGCCAGCAAGGAATGGACACTTTTAGGTGTCAGTTAATGCAGCTGCCTTTATTCTGAGACACAGGGATGTTACCTGAAGGCACAGTAAAACCCATTCAGCAGGATCACTTCTGTCTGTCACCTACTCTGAGTCACCACAGCCATCAGCGGCTCTGTGCTGTAAATGGTACTTAACGGGCTGGAAAAACGGGGGAAGGATTGGTTTCTTCAAGTTCATGCAGAACACAAAACACACACTTTTTTGTCTTACTACCTGTTTCTGCTCTGTGTGTTTCTGGAGAACAAGGGCAAGTCTTACTAAATATATTATTTGTATAGCGTATTTATTTTCTGAATATCTTTTATAGCAAATAGTGACACTGCTTTTCTTTTTAATTCAGTCACCATTACCCCTTAGACATGTTCTCTTTTGGAATGTGCACATGTGAATGACTAATTTTCAAATCTGACATACTGAAACAGTGACACCATTATGAAGATGCAGTGGTTCACTAAACCAGCTTTATACAGTTACCTGAAGTCTTTTTTTCTTTTGTAACCAAATAAATATGCCCCTCAGAGCAATAAAATAAGTTCAGAAAGTACACAAAATTTTATCATACATATTTTGTTTCTCAAATTCAAAACCATGGTTAAATTTCGTGGCTAAGAAGATTTTGCACCTGACTGGGTTAAAGCTGGATTACAGCCTATTAGTGTGATGGATATCATGCTCTTAGGTTAGTGTCTGGAAAGAATTTGTGTAAGTTTATGCAGTGCCCAAGGGTGACAGTTCAAAATTTCTTAGCAAATTCATCTTCCCAAAGTGTGCTCTTTAGCCTGAGTCACCTTGTCAAGCAGGTGACAGCAGAGGAAAATTCACTGGTGTTCAACTCCTTGTCCAGCAAAGTCACTGCCTTTCTTTGCTGTTTCAGAGCTCAGAAAAAAAACCCAAACAGGCTCTGTCCTTTTTGCAAACCTCTGCAGTCCTACATGGTCAGTAGCAGTATCACCTTGCTCTTTGAACATCAGTGAGATTCTGCCATATCTGCCTGATCTCAGGATCCAGGGGAACACTGGAGTTATTACATACACTAATGGTGAGGGGGAATTAAATATCAATCAGAAGGTATTTAACCAAGGTGGAAAAACTGCAAAACTTTAGAATGAGGAACAGAAGAAACCTAATTGGAGGGGTGGAATTATAGCTAACCTATTTTACTGACCTCTCAGTTCAAATTTTTTAGTTAAGGAGAATTACACATTTCAGAAAAATGCCATATTCCTTTTTATACAATCTCGTAAGCAACCTTGTGAAAGAGAGAGACTGGTTTTTAACAAAGCCAGAACCTGTACATTCTACAACATCAAATTCAAATAGAAAAGTAATTGGACAAGTATTTGCTACATCTGGTCAGAAAGTGACTTCACCTTTGCCTGTGTCCTAACTTGGTTTTCATTTTTTGGACAGGACACCACTTTCCCCCCACTTTCAGCAGCAAAACACTTGATTTTTCTATCAGATATGACATTTTTTGCAGAGGACACAAAAATGTGATTATTTTAAGGAAAATATTGTAAAGAACTGCACAGGAAAGGGGTGATTCAAAATTTTTCATATATTTTTGAGATAAATATACACATTAACTTAAGATGTTCATTTTGTAAGGTGCCAGTCTAAGAATGAGACAGTCCTTTGTCAAGGATATTGTTGAGAACAAAATTGTGAACAAATACCTGCTTGTTTATTGAAAGGCAGACACATCACACATGGATATCCATTGTGAATGATAATGGAATATGTGGGATAAATTCTTTCAAAAATTTCAGAAGGGCAACTTTATTCTTCTGGATTAAAAATCATCCTTGTATGAAGCCAGAATATTAAATGATCATTCTGGGAAAAGCTAGCAGCAATGGGATATTTCATCTTTTTCTTTCCAAGAGATTTTTTCTGCCTAATAAATTCAAGGCTCATTTCAACTGTGAGAGTCACAAATTTATACTGGAAAGTTAAAGTATTAGAAGGTGGATTTGCCAGATAATCAGAAGCAGTTCTTTATGGTTTACACAAAATCAATAAAAGATACTTTAAAAAGCAGTCAGCAGTTTTAGTTTCAGTAGCTTGCCAGATGTTACTGCATATATATATATATATATATATATATATATATATATAGACTTCACCAGGTAGTCTGAATTATTCAGATGCTTAAATGAGCATTTGCCATGGGCAGTATGGAGAAGCAATGTCCTGCCATGGTGGTCTTTGCAAGCCATGGTAAAACTGAATCAGAAAAATCCTCTTCTCATTGTCTGATAGATAAATTATCCCCATTTCTTTGGCTGAGATACATGAAAATTTTCCCTTCCTATCTGTTTCTGTATCTAGAAAGTGTATGTACAAAAATAATGACATGTAAAATAAAAATATATTGTTCTGTAAAGGTCATTTACAAACCTGAATGCCTTGGTTTACAGCTGTAAGCAGAGTGTGAAAAAGACCTGTAGACTGAGTCTCTCACTTCTCTGGGAAAATGGTAGCCTGAAACAAATTGTGGGAAATCTCTTCCTTCAGGGTAAAACTGTGGTCCCCTGAAGTATGACTATGTAATAACAAGTAAAAAGCCTATTCAGTTTTCTGTCTTCATGCAATCTCTTTATTGTACTCTTGCCAGAGATAGTTGGACTGAAATAAACTTGTGGCAAAGGGGCAGTTTACTCCCATGTTCTCCTTTACAGCACAAGCTTTGGACCCATTTGCAGCACAGAGCACTAGGAGGCAGCAAAAAAGCAGTGTAAAGTTAGCAGATACATTTTTGTCACAAGAAAAGTCCCTGGATCTCCTTGGAGCTGACCTAGGTTAAGGAACAGTTAAAGAGGGTAGGATTTTTTTTTGTATATTTGGGGGAAAGGGTTTTAGTAGCCTGAACAATTCTTCAATCCATTACAGGTGTTACTGAAATCTCCTCTCATTCCAAGGGTTTAGGAAGTAAATACTTATCTCTGTTGTTTCCATTTGTTTACTTTGCATTTGACTGAACTTTGGATATTGCCAATTTCACAGCATTTACTACCCACTGGTGGGAACAGGGAGCAGAGATAATGGTGATTCCAATTGTCACAACTCTTTTCCTGGCATGCTCTGGGATGATGAAGTTGCTTTCTGCCCCTATGGGCAAGCACATTAAAGAATCATTGGGATTTGCAGTGCTGGCTTCTGTAGCTGCACTGCCAGCTCTCGTCAGGCCTCCCCAATGGCATATCTGCCCCTGTTCAAAGATAGTAGGAGGAGACAGGAAAAATCTCTGATTTTCCTAGTAAGATGCCTAACATCAACACTGCCTCTTTGGCTTTTCTTCTTTGACCATTTTATTCCAACCCAGCAAAGCATTTTTCACACAGACTTAACTCTGGATGCATGATTCAAGGAAATCAGACTGCTTGTGTAAGGACACAGTTGCAGAAAACAGCTTAGAGATATCTTTGTGTCTGACCAAAGGCAGGCTTCTCAACCAGCCAAATCCTATTTGAGATTCTCAAAGCCTTGTAAATGATCACAATAGGAACTGCTCAAATGTCATTTACCATGAGTAAAAGTGCTGCTGTCTCCAAAGAAAACAGGAAACAGGAGATTTACTAAATGAATTAAAAGTGGTAACAAATAGCATCACGTTCTTGGGATACTGCAAGGGCAATAAAGGAGAATGAGTCATTTCCTATTTGCAGCAATTATTGCAAGGAAAGAGACTCACTGTATTTTTTTGGGTTTTAGAGTCTGCACTGTGATATGCTTCATGTGAAAAATCCAAACCTGCCTATGTGCAAAGGTTAAGCTAGATGTTGCTTGGAAGTTTGGAAGGATTTTGAGTGAAAATACAAACATTTTGGCAAGTTTTGAAGTGTTTCATCTGTAATCACCTGGAAGACTGAATGCTTTGTATTCCCAGAATAACAGAATTAACTAGGTTGGAAAATACCTTTGAGATCATGAAGTCCAACTTGAACTTATTCAATTTCATCCCACTGGACTCTGCCTATCCGTTGAACTGTTCCAGGTCTCTCTGCAGAGCCCTCCTGCCTTCCAACAGATCAACACACACTCCCAGCTTAGTGCTGTCTGCAGATTTACTGATGAAAGACCCAATACCCTCATCTATGTCATCAATGAAATATAGAACAGAACAGGCCCAGCACAGAGCCCTGAGGGACACCACTGGTGCTGATCCCAGCTGGATGCAGCTCCATTCCCACTCTCTGGGCCCAGCCAGTTCCTAACCCAGCACAGAGTGCTCCTGTCCCAGCCACGGGCTGCAGCTTTTCCAGGAGTGTGCTGTGGGAGACAGTGCTTGCTGAAATCTTGGTAGACAAAATCCACAGCCTTTCCTGACTCCACCATACCCTGCCCCCTGGTCCAAGCCCACCTAAAATCCAAATGAAGCTGTGTTGAACAAGAAGGAATTAGATTATGTGATTCAAACCCAGAATGCTGAGCACAATGAGATGAAAGCACAGGCAGTTTTGGAGGCACAGCTGATTCTTTCTCCACAGATGTGCAGTGCCTGACTTGAGTGGAGCTGTCAGTGAGAGAGCAGCAGGGTTTGGATGCATCACCACAGCTTAGAGTGTGATAGATTGAGGCAGCTCCACTCAAGTCAGGCACTGCACAGCTGCAAGGTGAGACAGTTTTCTGCCACCTGCATGATTAGGAGAGGCCCACCCTGTGAGTGCTGAACTCCTAATCTAACACCACCCTCAGCAGAGGGGCTGGCAAGCGTGGAGAACATGGGGTTTATGGAAAAGCAATACATAAGTGCTAATTACTGCCTTACTGACCCTTCCAGGGGGCTACAGCTGTGCAGAAATTTCAGCAAGACAGACTTGTCAAAGAAGTTTTCTTCATGCATGATGAGAATGGCTAATACAGACATTGATTCTGCTGCCCATTAATTGGGATTTCTAGTGGCTTTAAGGGGAAAATAAACACACACTTTTGTAAAATTATGTTTGAGTGGTTGGATGGAATTTTGCTTCTTGTTTAGGTGTAACAAAAAAAAAAAGAAAAATACTAATGAGTCTTGATTGATTCTGAGTAAAGTGCTCAAGAGAGCAAATAATACTTGTGCATTTATCTATTTATTAACAAATTTGATTGTGTTAAGTTTAGAAAGAGAGCAGGATATAAAATAAGGCATGAAATAAAATATAAAAATATATTGAAGAGAAAAGATTTTTAGACCATTTCTCAGTAAGGTTTCCTGTATATAAATTCAAAATATTTCTATCTGATTATCTTTAGGTAAAAAGAGAAATTATTTTGGTTTTTAGCAATTAAAAAAAGCTAACTCTCCTTCTCATTTTCTACATAACTAAATATGACTTTATATAATAGCAGCCATGTGGCTGGTCAAAGTTAAACTAAAGGATAGAGCTATAATTTAGCTCAATTGAAAAGTAATGTAAATGTGGAAATCATGAAATTCTATTGATTCAATTTTATTAAAACTATAATGTATCTTCATGCTCAAGGAAACACAGATAAGATGAAACCTTGTGCAAGGCCTGCCTATTTATTAAATTAAAGGCTGAAAAAGTTTCTTTTTTTTTTTTTTTCACTCAATTAGTGTAGAAGTATTACTCTATTAAAATTAGCAAAAAAACTAGCTCTATTCCTCATCACAGTATTTTTTTTTAATACGTTTGCTTCTCTCCTTCTTGGATTTATTGTTTTTAAAACATTAATAGAAAATCAGGCTTCTGAGTTAAGAAGAATGTTTCAGAATCATCTGTCACCTACCTACAGGGAGGAGGGGGAGGAAATAAAAATGTGTTTTCTGAGAGCTGCAGTCCCTGACAGCATCCTGTGTGTGCACTGAGGCAGAGAGCAGCATCATGCAAACCCAGTGGCAAGGTGCTGTACCTGGCATCTGCTGGGACTAAGCCACTGAGGCCAAACATGCTTCTGTATGGCTTGGCATCTGTCTGATTAAAGCAAGAGCTTACACACCACCTGAAAATCCTGCTGAGCTGGTCGATTTGGTCAAAGAAAAATTACTCAAGGGTAGCATCAGTGCCCCTTCAACTGCTCCCCAGCTGACACCCACATTTGCTTCTATGATGTCACTGAAGAGCAACAATTGACAGCCCTTTGTAAATAAATAATGGTAATGCTATAAAGGCTTGCCAACGATCAGCTGCCACTGTAACTAATATAATCCTGAAAGGAGGAGTGGGAGACCTGCAAAACGCATTGAGATAAAAAGTTCAACCTAGCAAAGAGCTCAACCTAGCAAAGTTTAGAGATATATGTGAGGGGAGAAGCCTCTCATTATTGACAGCACTTTGGTTTAGCAGATAAGCTGAAGGTTGGATAAAATGAAAATGAACAAAACTTAAAACGAAAACGTGTGCACACTTTTCACACTAGTCCAGTACCATAACAGATTTTGAAGAAAGTGACAGATCACCCAGAGCACTCTATCCTTTAAATCTGAATTGCCTGTCTTCCTCTGAGCTGTGATGTCTTTTAAGTGCATTGCTATTAGGACTCAAGATTTGTTCAAAGGAACTTTATGCCAAGTATTCCTGAGCTTTTAACCAAGTGATAATAATGTTTCTCTGCAGCACTAACACCTATAAATGGAATTGCTGCTCTGATGGAATCAACCACAATTTTCACCATATTTTTTGTGGATTTTATTTCACAAACATATAAATGTTTGCAGGTTTTTTTGCAGTTTTTTTGTTCTTAGCCCAAATAGCTTGATCTTGCCTAACTATATTTGGTGGCTGCTTATCTACCAAATAACAAAGTGATGCTGGTGATGCCTCCTAACCATGACAGAAGCTGATTGCCTGTATATGATGCCCAGTGCAACTCATTTCTTTTACCTTAGGTTCACCATTTTCCTCTCACTCTCCTAAGATATATATCCAGACATTTGTGAAGTTAGAGTGGTTCATTGGACCTTGTATAAATAGTTTGTTATGGAATAAATTTTATCTCAAAACATTTGAAATTGTGGTACTGTTAAGAATTGAGCACGCCCATTAAGTTTACTGTTTTTCTGGTAACTTCATTGGAGATCCAGCTAAAACTCTGAGATTAAAACTTCCCATAACTTATCACCCTGTGATAATTGGCTGTCCTGTGAAGTTTTGAAGGAGCTTTTATAGAACAAAATAGCTCTTCAAAGCAAAAGTGAATTCTTGAAATAATAGGCTAAAATATGTTTTACTGTAGGTACTAGCTAGTAAAAAGGTGAAGGAACAAAATTCAAAAATGTAGAGTGTTTGTGAATGGAAGCTTTTCTACCAGTAAGACTATCATTACTGGCAATTAGATTAACAAAGCTATTGACTGATTACATAAAAGGTTGCATTTTTTTCTGCCCCTGATAACCAGGTACATGATGGATAAGGCAGCATGCACAAAGCATGATGCATCATTAATCTTTGGGTCTAATAGGGTTATTAGTACTGTGTCAGCAGATCAAACTCACACATCCATCTGCCTATCTGAACAGATTACACACCCTACAGCACTCAAGAGAGAGAAAACTAATACCAGCTGATAGGCCATCAAGACATCCTTAAAGTCTGGCATAATTCTCTCACTGCCACTTCAGTTATGTTAGTCTGTAGATTTCTTTTTTCATGGATTTGAGAGGAGTAGAGTTAAAAATTAACAAATCCTTAAAACCATGAAGTCTATTCTTTCCATGATAAAAGAAAAAAATTTCTTATTATGAGGATAAATAATTCTTAGAGGAAGTTCTTGCAGTTATAGTGAGAGCCATCACAGATATACAATATAATCAATATGAACTCAATGCCTGGAAATATGGAAGCAATGTTTATAGGGTAAGCAAACAAAAGAGAGAAACTCACATATTTCATGACTTATGTTTTTCTATGTGTAAGTCATAGGAGTGATTATTACACTTAATAGGCAAATTTACACGTTTTAGTTTGATATTTTACAATCTTTCTTGTTTAGCATGCCACGTTAGAAAAAAAAAAAAAAAAAAAAAAAGAGTTATTTGCTTTCAAATTCCAAATACTGTTGGGAAATTCTACTGAAAATGCACATGATCCATTCAGATTTTGCATGTACTTCAGAAGAGATGGGGTATGAATTTAAGGTGCAAGACCACACATGAATGCTTGATCTAGTCTGTTATAACAGTGTTAGCTGGTGCCAACTGGGCATCATGCCATAACCTGTCATCATCTTGCTTCCAGTTAAGCAAGCTGGCTTAAGCTGGGCTTGGAGTGGTAACTCACACTTCTATATATGGGACAGCAATGCTTTGCATGGAAACTGCCACACGTTGGCAGGGTAGGAGGAAAAAGCTTACAATATTGGACACAAGGAAGCCATAGCATCAAACCTGTTGAATAGAAGGTGAAAAGGCTGACTAGAAGAGTAAGTGGAAAGCAAAGGTATTAGCAGTGGGGTGCTGTTATTCTCCTAATTTTGACATCAAATCTGAGTATGAGACATTCTTCATTGAAACTTTGTTTTCATTCTTCTTAAAAATTAAATTGATTTTTGACCTGACGTTCTTCCATTCATTCTTCCAATGAGAAAATAATAAACTGTATTTACTCTGTAGATACTATTGCTGTGTCAGGGATTAAAGGCATTTTATCTATCAATATTTTTTTTGGGTGACATTTTATTTTGGAGGACAGATTTTTAACTTCTTAATATTCTCAGTGGTGTCATGCTGAAATGATTGCCTACGTAGTGTTTCGTAGTGTTTGTTTCTTAATAGTCCATTTTAATAACATATAATGACTTCAAGTGTTTTTCTTTCCTTTTTATAAGTATGAAATTATTTTAGGTCTGGTATGTTGTTTTTATGGATCAGATGTTTGGTATAAAACTAATGATGAGTGACCTCTAACTTACGTAGATGCTTCCTAAGCTCTGCCAATTAGTCTAGTTGAGATTTGATCAATAATAAATAGTAGATTAATACTAAATATTACCACCCTATTTACTCTTTATTTTTTATTTCTTTTTTTTTTTTTTTTTTTTTTTTTTTTTTTTGCATTTACCAGTCCATTTCTATACCCTGATTCTGCCTTTTTGCTTCGCTATGCTGTATGTGAGAGCAACTTTCTAGGCTTCCTTGGGGATTTTGAATTGTGTGGGGAGTAGTCTCTGTCCTGTTATTTCTTTAAATGAACTTCACTGTAGTAAGTGAGGAAATGATCCCTTCATATTTCCCAAGCATCCAGGAAGCCTTTACCTCCACACAAAAAAAAATAATACTTTCTTTGCTGCTGTTTGAAAGCCCTTTGCAAACATTGAAGTTCAAACATCTCTGTGTGAGAGAGATAAGTACTGGACTATAATCAACTCCATTACCTATAAAGCTTTACTGTTCAACTTTATGTAGAATTTCTACAAGCCAGCAGCTGCAAATTAAAGGTGATCTAATTTTTTAGTCTGTGGATTTCAGTATACACTATGAATTGACCTACTGACATTTGAATTGTTTTCATCTGTGATTGTGATGTTACTTTAAATTATCACTTGTGTCACACAGCAGCTGGTCTCCAGGCCAGTGGAGAGTATATTTTCTGGTAACTGGGATCCTAAACTTTCTACAGTTGTCCCTAGCCTTCCCTTCATCCATCAATCTCTCAGCATCAGTAACTACAAGACCTTTTATATTTTCTTTCTGACCCAATGGAGAACTCAAGTCAGATATGATTTTCCTTCCTGCACAAATTTCATTGCAGTTATTATCTATTATCTTTCTCTTCAGAAAAATTGTTTGTGAAATATATTGTGCCTTGAAAACTGCAAGTATGGATTGAGAAAAAATTATATGTGAAAATTCTAAATTTGAGGAACTTTAAAGAAATATGAAACCTCCAACACTTAGTGTTCCATTTTGACATTTTGAAAATGAACTTTAAAAACTGGTTTTAGTTTTGAAAATGCAACTACTTTAAAAAAGAAAAGTAAACACTGGAAATTAAATTGAACATTGGTCTTAAAAATACCTATTATTTTAAATTCTTCTGAGTATCATAAACATGATCCTTTCATGTCCAAGTGAAGTTAGGCAAGGGGAAAAATCTTAGCTCTGTACATATTTAATACAGTACAGCATGCCATAGTACAGAAAAACAAGCTGTGTCTATTCAGTTAACCTCTGATGGCTTTCTTCTATTGAACTGGACTCACTGCTGCAGGGTTCCTGATCTTTACCACTGGAATTCACTTGCCTGAACTCTATGTCTAGTCAGTAATAGGATCACCAAATCATAAATTTATACTCTATCTAAATTTATTTCTCTATCTTTTCTAATGATCAAGGCATATATAAGCAGGAGAGTTCCTGGTTCATCATAGTCATCTAATTCTTCTGCTTTCTGAATTGACATTTTAAAAAGGGAGAGCTTTCTGCTTTCTCACTCATTTTAGGAGCATCAGGCTTTTCAAATTCCTTTCACACTTACTTGCAGCACAACCTTCAGAAGTACAAAAAGTTCCCAGCCTCCTGCTCTGGGTTCGTCAGGTGATGAAAGGGCTTTGCTTTCATTTTTATCCTTCCTGACGCTGAAGTCTAGCCTGTATTTGTGCCTATTTCTTGTTTTGACTCTTTTGTGGTGTTTCCATGTTTTTCCTGTCTTTTTCATTAATCTGGAGAACAGGGAATACATCTTGTTTTCTGGTGTGTGGTTTTGCTGTTTTCCTTTATCCTTTGCTATTTCTTCATTGCTGAGTTACTTCTGCCATAACTGAAGCACATTTTGACAGTTGCAAAAAAAAAGTTGAGTTTCTATTTATCCCAATGGAAATTAGCTGATCTGGAAAAACTGCCAAATGTTTTTCCTTTTCTGCCACAGTCTGCCCCTCATGCTTCCAATAGCACTTCTCTTAAACTTTGGAATCCAAGAGAATTTGGGAGCACCCAGTGGAGGTGGCACTGGCCTGTAGTTCTGGCTCCTCAAGACTTCCCTCACAGAGCCTCTTGCTTAATAAGCTGTCTGGTAGCCTAAATGGAACTATATCTGCAACCAAAAGTTGCATGCAGTCTCTTTATTAAAGGTGAAATGAAACAAAGGCACATGATAAAACTTTGGAAGACTGTCTGGGCCCCATGCCATGTTCAAGAATGGCTACATGCCCAAGTCTCTCCTCTCCTCCATATGAAGAACTATGGTCATGGGGTGAAGGACTGTGTTGATGAAGGTCATGTTTCTGGTGATGGCTGGGAATTAACCCAATTCTGTGCATGGCATGTCCTCATGAAATTATAATTACCTTCAAAAGCAATCATCTGAAATCAGTGGACAGATTTCTACCACCCTTAGTGGGCTTTGTATGGTTCTAGATTATATATATTCATTTGTAAATGTTGTATTAGAAAGAAGACTTCAAACTGTGTGATTTCTTTAAAACTAGGAGGTTTTTTCTTAAATCTGTTCTTTTCTGTTGAAAGGGCGTGTATTCTCACCCCCAAGAATGATTGAGTAGTTTCGAGTCCAGACATTATTAAGCACAGATTCATTTTAGTTTCATAAAACATTAAATAGTCTTCCAGATAAAACTGGTTTTGTTTCACACATATACCAAGCTGCTTGGTTTTCATAACAATGAAAGCCAAAATAAAATACATGAAGTGTAATGAAATTACTGAGTTTATTTGTAGTGCTAATGTCATCACTTGTTTCAAAGGATTTTATTAACTACTGAAGATTTGGGAAGAAATGATGAATGATCTAGGAGGATCTTTTAAGCAGCAGATGTGACTAAAATATTGGCACATGTGATGCCAGTTAAAAAAACAACATAGCTCACTGGGGAAAGCTGGGATAATGATGCAGACCAAACTTATATTCAATCAACACAACTTTCAGCAAAATGGGTGTGAAGCCAATGGGAGATTTGTCTATGCCAGAAATACAAGAACCATCCCAGAATAACTTGCATGTTCCTAATCCAACATTGTTGGAAATAAGACTTCTGACCAACACTTCGTTCACTGTGACAATCTAACACCTTTCATTTGTGTTTTGTCCCTCTAAAACCAGTGAGGTTACTGTAACTTGGTTTAACTGAAGCAGGTGACAGCTCTGTTTCTGCAGCCCAGCAACTGGGGAGACTGCCCCCACATTGCCAAAGTGTGTAAACTCGTGAATAGACTGTTCATCTGCCAAATGTTAAGGAAAGCAATTCCTTCTTGGCACAGACCTTGCCCATGCATGCACTTCCTGGCTCACAGTTAGCCCCCAGCTTACTTTCCAGCATGCTCCAGTGCACTCAAGCAAGAAAAGCTATTATTGTGTCCTAAACATTCACAGCTTACTTCAATAACTGAATTTTCTCACAATCTGAGATAAAAATGTTCCTGCTGCCAGATGCTAATTGTATTCAGTAGAGTAGGAAGAGTCAGACTGCAGTGACATGGCCAAGGAGGAGCATATAAGAAATTGCCTTGGCTGACATAGTTATTCAGGGAAGCTCTAAACAAGGTGCTTTCATTCTTCTTCCCAAAGAAAGTTTGTGCTATTTTAACAAGGAACAGTCTGTGACTGGAAAAAAGGAGGATCAAAGACGGAAATTCAAAGGCAATTCAGTAGTAAAAAGGGAAGCTATCTTATTCAAGTTATCAAAACCTGAAGAAATTTCCAATTTTGCACTAAAGACCCAATATAAAACTCACAGAAATCCATCATCATCTTTCCACTCACTTATGTAGCTTTGAACGAAGCTTTTCTCACTCCTTTTAAAGTCATTTTTGTACCTTTTTGCCCACCTTTAATTCAGCTGTGATATGACATCCATTACAACTAGCATCAATCTGAAAGTGTAACTGCCCTGCTGTGGAAAATGGTGAGAAGAGATTAATTAACATCTTCATATCTCATCTTCTATATAATGACTTTGTCATAACTGAAACTGTCCTCTTATCATATTGTCATTTTCTTCAGGTTTTAACTGGGTGCTACACTTGAAAAGGTCAATTATAGTAAGTTCAAAAAAATACATGAAAGTGAAGATGAACAACTGACATTTAACCTAAGTGATGATGCTCTGCTTTTTAACTGTGAGTTTGATTAATTTAAAACCAATTTGGATCCATTCTTTGCTTCATTGCCTGTGCAGTGAAACCCCAAAAATTTGACCCAAGAGAATATAACTAAAGATAGAATAGATGCTTAGTAGATATATATGTCTCACTCTCATAAATTCTCTAAAGTACTGAGCAAATGCAATTAAATTAAGGGAGTATTTTTTTTCCTTTTTTTTTTTTTTTTTTTTTTTTTAATAGTTCTTTTGTTACTGTGTGATATTTCTACTCACAAAGAAAAAAAACCAAGTCTGTTTCCTGAAGAACATCTCTTTGATTTACTGACTCTGCTTTGGAAAGTATTTGCTTCCATGGCAATCTACTGCTGCAAGTGCTGGTAATGAGTGAACTCCTAGTAAAACTGTGACATGTTCTAATGATCCTGAGTTGGAATGACAGCACTATAACTCTGCTTTATTCACTGATGATCTGTTTCAGTCTGTACTCTGACATCATTCACTGAAAGTGATACCCTCCCTAAAGTCAACTGAGCAGTTTGCACAATAAGGGAAAGTTTGAACTGAGAAGGTACCTCAGGTTTATATATATTTTTCTTTCCTACATGCCCTTCTGTGGAGTACAGTGATCCATACTTTTTCCATTGTGGATATCTGGAACATAAATGAGAGTCATTACTTCTTAGGGTTTGTTTTTTTGACCTTCCCAGTCCCTTTTCTTCTCAACTGTATGACCATAGTTGCTTCACTGCACTAACTGCTTGTCCTACACCTTCAAACAAAAGTCCTTCAGCTTCTCCTTATTGTGTTCCTGTATCTTTCTGCAATTCCCAATGTAGTGTTTCTCTTCTAGATGGTACAAATCCTACAGGAACACTTCCTAAGGCACTGATATTTCCTCAATGAGTCAATTTGGGTTTGGGTGGCTCCTCTTTCAGCTACTGAACACACATGGTCATCACCACCCATTAGGGAAAACCTGTGTCATCAGGCTCACCATGTTGCTTCAGCCTGACTTCCTCCCTGTTTGCAGCATTATAAAGGATACTACACACACCCACCTATCAGCAGCAAAAGCTTGCCAGCTTTGAACAGCAGTCTGAGCACCAAACCTCAGGTGTGTGCTTTTCCATATAATGAATTTGTCACCTGGCAGTTCCAAACGAGGACAGTATATTCAGCCATATTCTCATACTAAAAAATACAAAGCCACTTTTTACACAAATATAAACTGATTATTGTATCACAGTTTTAAAGTACATTCAGTTTCTATTTGCAGATATATGTAGGTATTTTGCGTCCCACCGTCTTGGTCATCCCCCAACAGTAAAATGACTATGTAACACAAGGATAATGGCACAGCTTCATTCAGTTATCTTCTAGGATATTATCTGGATTCATTTCTTTGTTTATTTATTCATACCTATGTCTCCTAAATATCTTACAGCAGTGAGCTGCCTACATAATTTTAAGCTTTCTTTCAACTGCAGAACATTGTACATCACTCAGAGATGCAGCACTCTTTTACTGAATGACCTCCAGTCTCACCTGTGGTAGATTTACTGTGCACATGCAAGGTCAAGTTCTCCATCATAAGACAATTATGTAGCAAGTCTGACTCAAATGGAGTTGTTCCAGCTTCAGTGTGCAGAGTTTATGTCCTGATATTCTTTAAAAAATTGTCACTTACTCTCTTTTCTCAGATAATTTTCTTTCAGTGTCTAATTTTCCTCTCTATTTATCTGTGTACTAATGCACTCCAGGATCCTACTCTTTTCAGTCTCATAGGAGGACTGCTTAAGTCTACAGTGTTACAGAGCAGCTAGTAGTATTTAGTGACCTCCTGCTCTATTAGATAGAAATTGATTTTCCTCTTCCAGGCTAGTAAAAAATCCATAATGTGCTCCATCAAGTTTGTTTGTGTAGCAGCACTGGCAACTGAAGCTGCAGGTAAAGACATAGCTCTTCAGGCATCATAAATGACAATATCTTTTCTCAACATCACAGTAAGCAGAGTGCAGCAAAGTATTTCTCCAGCAGTTTGCAGTAAACTGCTGGCTGACATTTGTCTGGCAGTGTATGTTGCTGAATTCCTCCAATTACATTTCACAACTGAAAAGTCTCCTATAAAAAGTTACATTATATGGCCACAAATAATAAAATTTGCAAGAGCTTGCAGGCCATTGCCCACAAACTTAATTGGAGAAATTCTATCCAAAGAACAGTGCACAGTGGTGCATCTGTGGAGAGAAAGCCTAAGCTGAGACATTCTTCTGATAGCAGCAATTTACCTACTCAGCCACAGAATTAAATCATAATAATCAGTATTTATTGCAAGTCTTTGCAAATAAGTATTCGATACAATAAGATCAAGTACTGCCACATTTTTGTGAATTTTCAATTACTATCTGAACAGCAGTGCATTTTGAGCTATCCCTCATTTTAGGGGTGATACTCCTGGGCTCAGGATGCATAATTTTACCTCTGTTTTCATATCTGAGCCTGAAACATTGAAATTAGGATTAAGAATGACCAAAAATATCAAGTATTACTGTAATGCTTCTTTCTTTGACCTTAATTTCGTTTGCAGAAGCTCAAAAACAATTAGTAGCCGTGGAATATGTTCACCCAGATCCAATATAACATCCTTTTATGTGAGGAGAGGGAATGGAGTGGAAACTTGGTCACCATAGCTCACCTTGATGGGTGCCTAGCTGTATTCAGACACCACAGTCTTGGCTGCAGCATAAGAACCTGCATAGAATACAATCAAGCTAAAAAATAAGTGGGAAGTGGAATATATAGACACATTAACACCAAGGGATAACTTTTTCTAAGAGTATAGAGAACATATTTTCTGGGAACAATGTCCTCTTTGTTTTTATAGCAAGCTGGATGGAAATTTCCAGGCAGATATACTCAAGGCAAAAGAAATTAAAACAGACATTCACATGATAACGAGGGAGGACAGTCAAAAGATAGCCAGACTGCAGTCATAAAGCAAGTAGGAGTATTGTTTCAGCATAAGAAATTTCTTACTTTATCATAATTTCCAGTGAAAACAACATCCACCAGGGATAGAAAAGGGTATTGAGAATTGGTAAATTGAGGTTTCAGTTCATCCAATCACCTCTTCTGCAATCAAGATAGATAATACAGCCTCAAGATAATTAATGGTAGTGTATTTGAATGTAAAATGAGAATATGAGTATTCCTTCTCTTTATCTCACAGGAGAGTTTTGAAACATCACACAAGCTGTAACTTTCAGGAAAGATAATAAGAACAAAATGTTATTAACATCCTATCACTAGTCCTATTGTGTTTTCATTTTATCTGTTAATGACCATGGTTTCTAGAAATAAAGACTGTGACATTGTGGAAGTCAGGCTTCTCTTTAAGCAGGGCACTAATAAGAAAGGACTGCAACAATTGTCTTGTTCTGTGTGTTGTGTGTTAGACACTCAAGTTTTCTGAAGAGGCAAGGCCACGGGGGAGCCCTGCAGAGTTGGTAGATCCTGTGAGGGAGATCCAGCTCCATCATTCTGGAGTTTCACAGAGGCAACTATGCAAGTGTGACTGGGGTGTTAAACACTGGACTAAAGAGAGAGAGGGAATTGTGGCACGCATGAAATTCACAGACTCTCCTGCTTTTCAGTGCCCAGCTTGTCACTTCCAAAGTCACTCTTTAAAAAAGTGTGGGCTCATGAAGGTACTTATGGAGATGAGCATATATATGAGATACTGTGGGCATGGACTAATTAAGTTCTGCCTCTGTTTCAAAGGACATGTCTATAGTTAAAAAAAAAAAACAAAAAAAACAAAGAAAAAGTGTGTCCTTTACTGACACACTTTCCTTTATGTGAAATAGCTAAAAGAGGAAAATACTAACAAAGGAAAGATTATTAGGATTTTGAAATAAGTTAAACTTTCAAATTTATGCCTGAAGCAATGACTTGAATTAAAAACCATCATTAATTTTGTATCTGTTAAAACCAGCAAGAAAATCCCCACTGGATGGTAGTACAATGATCCATCTAGCCAGGCATTCCACATGACAAAAAGAGCTGTTCATCAGCAAGGGGAAACATATGAGTCTGGATTGTTTTTCAAATCCATTCACCTGTCCTTCCCGACTTCCCCAGCCATTGTATGAAGCATGTCAGACAGTACATATTCCCTTTAGTATCTGCTCATAAATCTGTTCAGGGGTTTGTTCAGAATCCTTTGTAACCACTCATTCTTCTACCTCTACAAAATCCTGCGACAGCAGCTCCTCAAGTTCATCAATTTCTCTGTAAAAGGTATTTTATTCATCAGTTTTAAAGTGATGTCCCACTAGTTTTAACAAGTACCCCTAATACTGCGTGGTGGAGTGGAAAACTCTCCTGCAGTCACCCAATCCACTGTATTTATCATCTTGTAAGCCTCAGTCAAACTGCCAGCACACCTTCTCCTCATCAAATTTATGACCAGGCTGTTCAAACCCCTCAGATGTGTGGGATACTTCATCCTTTGATTGCTGCCCTTCTCTGCTTCTGTTACGTCTGTCTTGGAATGTGGAGACCAGGACTGCATTTTTCCTGACAATGCTCAACATTTTATAATCTTCTGTTGGCTGTTGCTGACATGGACGTGCTCATTGCAGAGAATAATCCATGGTGACTCCTCAGCCTCTTTACAGAGTTTAATTTCAGCAGCAAATGTTTTAGCCTCCTTAAATGCAGTCCAGCATGGGAACTTTCAGCTGAGATCAGAACAAGTGTGTGTGCTGATGTGGGTTCTCTGTTCCCTGCACCTAATCAGACCTTTTTTCCTGATGAGATCAGCTGGAGAAAGTAGTTCTGCTGTCACTAATCCCTTGCAGGTAGTTTTCCCTTCCTTGCAGTTCACCAATTCCTTGTATTTCCATAGAAGGGGAGAGAAGTCAGCCTGCTGTTACTGCTGCCTACTGCTGCATTTGGGAACTAAAACTGACCTTTCTTGTCTTTGGCCTTCTTCCCTCTCTATTTACTTCTCTTCAAGCACAAATCCAGAGTAAGTAGAAAAGAAAATATTGTTTATTCCAGAGTGGAAGCTGAGGGATAAGTGCTCCCCTCTGCCCTTCTGCCATTTGAGTCACGTCTGTTACGGTTTGAGTTTCACATTTGCTAGACACGTACCGAACATTCTACTTCCCTGAAGTGCATCCTTTCTTTCCTTTGCTCTTCGGAGAATGATGTTTTCTCAATAGAATGCTATAAAGGTGGTGCTTTAAAGGTCCTTCCTACCCACTTACAGCTACCTATATTTTTGTTTTTAATCAGGTCAAACAATTACTTTCATCCTGCAGGAAGGTAGTTGAGGTTTTTGCTTTTTAGGCTTTCTTATAGAGTCTGCCCCAGGGCTAGTAATAACAAAACAGTAAATAGTGTATTACAGCTCTTACAAGGTTAAGATGCTTATTCTAGTTTGAAATGTCAATGTTTTGCTATTTCCAGCAGCACAGTGCAAATTCACTACAATGCCTTTTTAAGGTACTAATGTAAAATGTTAAAGGTTTTGTAGCCTGGATGGTTCTTGGCATAGTCACCCATACAAATCAGATCTGCTAATAGGAACAATGGGGTAAAACCTCACATTAAGCAGACTTAACTCTACTAATTTATAGGATGTATCAACTCAACTGCTTCCACAGCAGAAAAATGTTCACTGCCCTTTCTCATCCACTTACTACTGCTTTAATTTCAATTTTCTCATCCCTTCATTACCCCCACAAACAATAGTTTTAATATAAACCTTATGACTTTGAGGAACATCAAGCTTGCTAATGGAAAAAAAAAAAAATCATGGTTTTGTAACAATCTGATGGTTAAGTCAGAACAGCTACTCTTATTGCACGAGCTAAAAGTCTACCTGCAATGCCAGCTGCAGTCATGCTTTAAACAAACCCTGACTGTCCCATGGGAAAACAAAACACAAACTTAACCAAAGCAAAAAACCAGTAGCGACTGTAGAAACCAGCCAGACTGTTATAGGAATTTGCCATACTGAAATACTTTTAAAAAATTGTTGTTGATAAGTTGATCAGCTTACTGAGTCAAAATACAGTGATTCACCATCAAGAGTTATCTGAACCTTCTGGCTGTTGCTCTCTGCTTTTAGAACTTTTCTCAACTGAAGCACAATTTCAAAAGTCCTGAACTTCTGTAAAACTGCACAATTTTAGGCAAGATATCAGCACAGTTTTTTTTTTGAGAGGAAATTTTGTATAATTTTGTAACATGATCTCCACAGAAAAGAGCAGAATCACAGCTTGGCCTGTCAGCCAGGATGTGTCACCAGGATGTGTCACCATGCCCCAGTTTCAAAATCTATATGGCCAGCCTGTCCAATCACTAAGAGACTTACTACATGTGCATGTCAAAGTCCTGCTGTTTCTCTCACACGAAATAGCCACTAAGTTCTTTTTCAACAGCTTTTTCAAGGTTCTGACTCTTGTTCTTCTGTTAAAAGAGAGGGAAAAATCTGCTTCTTTTGTGAGAAATTTACAAATATATATAAATTATTATCTATATTACAATATATATATCCAAATCAACAGCTAATTTCTGGGGATGAGGGCACATCCATATATTGATATATAGATATGCATTGATATATGTGCATTGATATATAGATGCTGAATGCCAAAAGGAATGCTAGGAGTGTTCAACTCTAAGTGTCATGATGTATTTTAGGAGAAAAAATGGATAGACAGGCAGAGAGTCAGGAAGAACAAGACCCAGCAAGTGTATGGGTTTTTGAGACCCTGCAGCCTGTCCTGTAAAACAGAATAGATTAAATTATAGGGAGCATGACCTGAAACAACAGACTGAAGCCCTGTGCATGGCAAAATCAAAGCCTAGAACAAGGCACATGCTTTCACAGCTCCAAGTTTTTTTGAACTGCATTTGAAAGCACCTTAAATCTGAAATTCACGACTTGAAACTGTTTATATAAATTATGTCAGTCAGATGGAAAAATCAACCACTTCCTTCTTCCTTCCTGCTGTTGACAAGAAGTCAAGCCTCTGAGTTTCTTTTTTTTTTTCCTAAAAATGTCTTTGCAGATGTCTTCAAGTCTTTTGTTAAAACCTGACATTTTGAAATGTTCTCCATGAACACAAAAATCATTTTCAAACGGTTTTATTCAGGCAGAAACATGCTATTTTCCTGATGTTCAGTTCCTAATTAGGAGTTAAACATCTAAGCTCTTATTTTAAGACAAAGTTAGCTTAATTACAATAATATATTATTCAAAACACATTTCTCTCAAAAACTAACATCCACCATTTCTTTTTATTAAAGTTCCAGATGTGCTAACATTTAAGTATTAAGTCATTTATATATTAAGTTCTTAGTAAGCAGCACAGCCTATCTTCAGTGCTGTTTGCAAATTTCTTGTGGACTGTTGCTATCCTTGAATCCAGCTTTGGTGCTCTTTCACATGTGGATAAGGTCTGAATTTTTGTCTTTTCTGTTGTTTTGGGTTTTTTTTTTTATTATTATTATTTATTTTATCTTGACAGCATTGTGGTTGTCTGGATATCCTATTTAATCCTCTTTTTTTGTTTTGTTTTGTTTTTGTGCTTCATTGCTATTATATCCCCCCTCACCCTTCTCCGTCACATTCTTTTTCTTCATCTTCTTTCTTTCATCTTCATCTTCTTCTTCTACCACCACCCTATTCTCTTATCTTCCCATGTTTTTTGTTCCTTCTCCCATTTCAAGCTCACTACTTTCCTGGCCATTGTACATTATTATTGTGTCTTTAGGTGCAAGGAAAATTAATTAATAATACAACTGTGCTTCAGCCTGTGTATATTTGCATATATGTAAATGTACATATTAGAAATCATGTTTTAGCAGTATCATTAATATGTATATCATGGTACTAAGGTTACTGTTTACAGGCTGATGTGTGTAACTACTGAGGCATGGTTTCTCTTTCAAAGGTTATCTGCCAAAATTGCCTGGACATTCCTGTCTTTCCCCCTTTAGCAGCAAAAGGCTGAGAGCTGTGGTGAGTGCAGAGCTGCTGTGCAAAGATTGCTGAAGGCCAGAGACCTATCCTGTTCTGGCTATTGAAGAAATGAGAGCAAACACACGAGTTTCTGCCTTGTCAGTCTGCAGCACTGCTGGTGTAGAAGTGCTCATTTGCAGCACTGAGGGGTTCTCTGAAATGCATACTTTTCATCAAGCAGAGACAAATGCAAAACAATAGAGGATAAAGAAAACAAGTGTGTCCTTGATCTTGTTTTTACTGCCATCAGAAGATTCTCCTCCTGGCTTCAAACACGACAGCAAAATGAAAGACGGATATTTAAGGGAGAGGAGACAGTTTATTTGTTGACATAAACAGAGTAGGGAAACCAATAAAATCTTAAAAGCTTGGAGTGAACTGAAGAATTCTTGATTTTATTTAAAGCTTTTTTTCAGGTGTTTTTCCCATTTCATTGTCCTTTTTTTGTAGAGTTATGGATAAAGCCGGAATGGTGAGATTGCACTGAATGTATCAAAACTGATGACAATTCAAAGAAATTTCAGTCCTTTGCAGGCCTGTAATGAGTGTGATGCCTTGACCCCTCCAGTCTCATGATTGCATCCTCTCTCTAAAGTGTGGTCTCATTTATTCTGTGTAAGATAGGCTCCTCCTGTGTAGCTCAGAATATGTAGTCCCTGCTCCAAGTTACTGTACTGTGCACTGGCAAGAAGTCAAATGTTTCCCATTAATTGAATAGATGGTACCTTCAGCAGTTCTCTGAGGAGCAAGGCAGGCAAGCACCAAAGAGGTGGTGGACAGGAGTAGGGGGACAGGGAGCACATGGTAGGAGGACAATTCACTGATCTAGGTAATGGCATTGTGCTAAAATATCAGTCAAGTTTTAGATTGCTCCATGTAAGTCTCACATCTGTCTGAGATCATCTAATCCCAACCTTGTGTACTTAAATGTGGATGTTATTGGCCTATCTAGGATGAGAAATCTACTTTTGTTTGAGTTTTTTCTTGTTTTGACCAATCACGCAAGGTAGATTCAGAGTGGTTAAGTCTCTTGACAAAATTCCTTTTTTTTTTTTTACTCTAAAATTAAGGTATCTTTCTCTAATATGTGACAGCTAATAACACTGATTATCTTAGTGAAAAATTATAGCTGGGGATTAATTGCTCACAGAAATGTTAATGAGGATTGAGTTTAGTACTAATCCAATTCTATGAGGTTTGGAAAGCTGTTAATCTGAACTTGGAAGCCAAAAGAAAGATTGTGTTGGGTTGCTGATTTTGGATTATGTTTTACCTATACCACAAACCCCACAAAGTGTGTATCTCTTACCACTGAAAATCCAACTCCTAGTAAGTCTCAAGGCCAGGCTGGACAGAGCTCTGAGCAACCTGTTCAAAAGAAAAGTGTCCCTGCCCACGTTGGGGGGATTGGAACTAGATTATCTTTAAGCTCCCTTCCAACCCAGGCCATTCTATGATTGTATGATTCTATGAAGCCTGAGCTATGCCTATAGGATATTTGTTCTGGGTTTTTTGCTTTTTTTATTAAAATATTTTTAACCTCTCATGTCATTACACTAATAACTAACTATTTTCTAGTACAACAAGTTCAGGTTCCTTGATGCTAATTGGACATGTTGCAAAATTTTATCAGAGAAGGAGATAATTAGTCTACATCATTAGCTACTGTGATGCCTATATTCATTAAACTGTATTTCCCTCCTTCTTTACAAATTATGGCCTTATTTGTGGTTGTTTCTCCTTGGACTTTCCTCTGTGATGTTCTCAACACATCCCACTGGTTTGAATCTTTGTTGACTTTTCAATATACTGAAAGCACTTGGAATCTCATGGGATAAAGGCTCCAGAGAAAAGTATTAAAACAGATTTACCTTGTTGAACTAGCTAAATCACAGCTGCCTGAAAGCATCACACAGTGGATCAGTAGGTATTTAGCTCAAATTTTCACTACAAACATTGCCATGCAATGCAGATATGATACATGCTAATTTTTGTGTCTCAAGAAGTCAAATTTGTAATCCCACAGTAGATTTTAGAGTGTTATTTCTATTCAGAGGAAAAAGAGCAACAACAGTAAATACAGAAACCAAATGGATTTGTATTTTCAGAATGAAGCCTTGTTCTGTGAAATAAAAAGTATCAACTTCACTGGATTTGTAAACTATTTTTTAAAGTTTCTGGGACTTAGGTTCCTCATAAGCAATTCCAAGAAATCTTCAACTTTCCAATGAGTAATTCAGCACTATTCTGGTAGTAGATTTTTTCATTTTTCTTTTTGTATGATTTGTGGAAAGGAATGTCTTCAATGCTAGAGTTATATGGGATAGTCTTTTCCCTAGGTAATATAAATTCTGTCCTTGACTCAGTTTCCTTTTATACTCTGATTCTTTTAGTCACCTTAGGCAAATAAACCTAATTAGTATAATAGATCAGGACTTCTGAGGAAAAAGCTGAGCTTGACTGAATCCTAGAACATTGACTTTTACACTTGACAATGCTACTCAGCTGTAAACAACCCCTTTTTTATGATGGTAAAGCAGAATATGCAAGTTTAATCCTCTCATTAAGAAACAAACTTGAAGCCATCTTTCAAGGATTAATATAATAAACATCTTTGAAAATGACTATTATAAATAAAGCTATTGTAAGGTGTATAGTTATGAATATTTATGCAAGTATGTGCTCAAGAAAAGAAAAACAGTGAGAAGGAAGTGTTTTGGGGTGGATTGACATGCAAATAGAGTCTCAGGAAGAGCAAACTCATCTTTTACTTCTACCTGGCATCACTTAGTGACTATCATTGTTCATTCAGGGCACTTTTGGCACAAAAAGGAGATGACTGAAGGAGGGAAGAACTACAGAAAATTGCAGCAAAGAGGTGAAGATCAGCCTCCTTTTTATAAGATGCAGAACACACAAGAAATAATGGACTTTGGCCACAGCAAGACATGCAGGTAAGGCACTGGCTAGGTGGGATCATCCAAAACGTGGACAATGAAGAGCAAGAAACTACTTCTGTGGGAGATTGCAGAGCTCCTGTCACTCAAGGTCTCTAAGAGCACTTTATGCAGAAACTTGCCAGAAATGATGTTGACCTAGAATGGATTTGCTGAACAATTGCCTTTCCTCGGACCTAGTTTTTATGTCTTCCCTTTTCTTTATACTTTTTCCATCTGATCAGTACTGGAGGCTACAGCCTTACCTCTATCTTACAGCAGAAACCAACTTGCCAAAGTTGTAGGGAAAATCTGGGATGTCCCTTTCTGTATTTGGAGAGGGGAGGAAAAGAGAAAAAGATAAAAAACTACTGATATCTTTATTTATTTTGCAGAAACTTCAACCATTATAAACAAGTCATAAATTGAAAATCTGGGGAGCATTAATTGCTTCTTCCCTGCAAAACAAAGACTACATTCATTCCCCCAACAGGATAGAGAACAAAAGTGGCAACAGGCTTATGTGGTGCCAATGGATTTGGCAGGAAGGAAGGATGGGTCTTTCACAATTTACAACAGCATTTATGGGACTTGGATGGAGATGGGCAATATGGAGGCGGGGGACAAACAAGCAAAGATAAACAGACCCAGATACTCACCAAAGACAGCATGGTTGCACACCTGACAGAAAGGGCTGGACTTGGCACTTTCCTGGAAATAAGAGATTATGTAATGAGATGAGTTTTGCTTTTTTTCAAGAGTTCTCCCACTCTTCATAACAGCTGCAGTTTCTCTGCCTGTGTCAGTCTGTACTCCAGAAGGTTTTCCTGAGCCATAATTGTTCAGGTGGATTTGCAATATCCTTCTGCCTCTAGACTTTTCAACAGGACTCAGGGAATAATAGCTTGGACATGAAAAATGGGTAAACCTTGCAAGTGAGCAAGTACCTACAAATCAGATTCACACAGGTAAATCATGTCTATTCTGTCATAAGAAGCAGAAAAACTCCTCAGTGTTTGTGTATTAGGAAAATAGAAAAATAAAAACTGACGAATTTTGGTGGTGGAAGTTATGTGGGAGAGGAACTGTGAGAGGAACACTAGGATCAGCGGTGTCATATTTGATTTATGATTGCAGCAAAAAGGCATAAAAAGACCCAAGGGGGAGGAGGAGAGTGGGAGTCTAGACAAAAGGAATGGAGGTCAGAGAATAAAGAGCCTGCAGAAAAGTACAGTTCATTTACTCATTTTTTTGTCTGCTCTTTACTTAGATGTGTTCAATGTCCCAGCAACCAGATCTGCTCTGGTGGTGTTGGACAACATGAACTCTGAAGATCACTTCCAACATAAATAATTTTATTCTTATAATAAAGCAACTGCAAAAGGTATTATTTCTATGTTAAGAACGTACTGCTTCTCTCTTCTCAGAGTTACTGGCTAGTGATAAACAATCCCACAATGTTTACCTAACAACACTTCTGCTTTTGAGATTCAGGCAGCACATTAAGATGTGCTTTCCATTCCACTGAGCCCTGCCAAGTAGGATTTTGTCCACAGAAGAGCAACATTAGCAAGAACACAACTTAACCCAGTCTGGTGGTATGATCTGCTCCCATCTTGCAGCACCAGGGAAATGCACACCTTATTTCCATTTCACTAATGTTTGACTCATATTCTCACACAGTCACACAAGTTTCATGCTGAGGGGAGGTTGGAGGGAATTAATTTTGTTTCACCCTCACAGTGAACTCCAGCAATGTGGAACATACTAATTTCTAGAAGTATGTTTAAATTCTCACCTAAATCCTTCTAAAAGTAAGGAGTATGAAACTGCAACTTGGGACCACTATGGCCAACACTCTAAATTAATATAACTGGCCGTGTTCTTAGTTCTTTCATATGAGCAGAATACAAAAATTGTCTTAAAATGGGTGTAAGTGCTTGTCAAGGGCACCCTCTGTTTGAAAAATGTTTCCTTTTTCAGTGTGAAAAAAGCTGTGGCATGAAGGATTGAAAACATACAGCTCACAGCAACCCATTAGCTAGAGACTCAACCATTACCTTTACAGGTACAGTATAAAGTTGCAGGTGCAATAAAATGCTAATACAAAGTTCCCATTTAAGGCAAGTGGCATTTGGTCACTAGGGAAGTAGTTGTCCCTACAGTGGATTTATTTTTCTGAAGTGTTAGAATTTTTATCACTTTCTGTTTCATCTTGGAAAAGGGGGATAATGTTTCATGAAGGAGATAATGAAAACTATCTGGGGAGCCATCAGACAAACAAACTTCTAGAAGCTGCATTAAAGAAAATTTCCATCTCTGCTTGCCTCTTATATGTGTGAATCACAGTTTTACCACCTCCTTTGAGAAATGACAGATTTAATATATGCTCCATCTAAGTAACAGATGTGTGTGTAACACAAAAAGGTGTGGAGGGAGATTTCTTAGAAATAAAACTGCTCAGTGGAATAGAAAATATTTGAACATAAATTTCAAAGGCTTGTTTCAGCAGATAATTTCAGGCTTTTCAGGCAAAGCCTAATAGTAATGAGTGTTGTTAAGAGAATCAATATGATGTAGGTATATGGAACAGAAAATAGAGACAGTTACAGTTCAGGTGCATCTTTAACTAATGCATCCTAATATTTTCCTATATGTAATACTTGTCTTTAAAGGTGCATAATTATGCAAGACAACTAAATTCACACCTAGAGAATATCAGGAAATTAAAAAAAAAATCTTAATTTCATGAAAGGAAAAAAAAATCTTGAAATCAGAGAAGTGCAACAAACATTAGGAAAAGGAGATATGATCACATAAAATGCAATTAGGAAAAAAAAGAAAATTTGGAAAGGAAGTGAATACAATGAAATGGATTGGAATGGCATGAGGTGCAGTGAAAAACACTGAAACTTGCAAAAACTATACACACAGAAATTCAAAACTGAGGGACAAAATTAAATTAAGAGACAGGAAAACAAACTGATTAAGTGAGAGGCCAAACAAAAAAATTCTGAAACAAAGTGAAAATAATAAAATGGAATGAGATAACACGGAGTGCACAGAAATGGACCAAACCTTCCTGAATTGATCCTCAAAGAAATCACAAGATTCATTTCCCTACAGGAAATAAAGAATTTTTTCATGATAGGAAATGAAATTTTGAAATCAGAGAAGTATAACAAACTCTGGAAAGGAGATATGATAAACTCAAATTCACACAGACAAACACTGAAAATTAGGAAATGGAGTGACTATAACCTAATGGATTAATGTGAAATGAGGTGTAGTAAAAAGGACCAAATTTTGCCAAAATAAAAAAAAAAGAGAAATTTCTGCTTCGAAGTGAAAACAGTAAAATGACATGGGATGTAGTGCAGGAAAATGGACAAAAACCTCACTGCATTGATCCTCATTGAAATCACAAGACTTCATTTCCTTTCATGAAATGAAGAATTTGCTTTCATGAAAGGAAATGAGATTTTGAAATCAGAGAAGAAAGTGTAACAAACTCACTGGAAAGGAGATATGATAAATTCAAATGCAAGTGGGAAAAAATGAAAAGTTAGAAATTAAGTGACTACAACTGCAAGAATTTTTTTTGTAAGATAATAACAAATAAATACATTCATGAAAATTGTACTTTTACTTCTTTTGTTTCCTGCCTGTTTTGTTCTTAGATGATTTGCTACCACTTTTCCTAAAGTAAAAGATTTCACCTGCTACAGAAGTTGAGGCCTGAGCTGTTTTCCCTGAAAGAAAAATGCTAGCAAGATGCAGGAGATGACACTTTTGACCTTGGAGAGGTTCTGTTGTCAAAATTAAGTTTTCAAACAGAAGTAGGTCAGTTACACAAATAGCAGGATACTCATATTCACATCCTAAATGGTTGTTAATACAACTGTGATCTGTTGAGGAGCTTTTTTCCCCACTGTAACATAACAAATTTAAATATTAGATGTGGCCATCCATTTGGAATTAAGTACTGCTTTTATTTGGTAGTTTATCCAGTTACCTCAAATTTCAAAGTTGAATGAGGAATACTCACATTCCTTGTGTTTATATTCCTTCAGATCCTTGCACCTAACATGGAATCAGTGAGATGGTGGGCATCACATGGGGAGTTCACATTTTGGGGTGTGGTGGCAAAGCCATGGATTAGGGAAGAGGCTGGATCTCTGTTAGCTTTCTTGGGGAAGCTGTGTGTGCAGTGACAGTGTGTGTGCTGCCCCTGTTCCTCTGAGCACAGAGGGAACATGTCAGGGCAACTCTTGTGTTTGGTATGTCCAAGAGAGGAAAATCTGTAATCCCCAAAATGTGGCAGCAGGGCACAGCACTGAGGAAACTTCCTGGGAAGTAGAGAGCACAGCAGATACAGCTTCAAACCAGCTGCTGAGTGGGCAGAAAACCAACCTGAGAGAAAGAAGCTTTCTTGCTTCAGTGTAAAGGAGAGATGGTTATAGATTTTATTAATTTCTATTGCCTTTAGTCTAGCTGGCTTCCTTGCCCCACCCACCCCTTCCAAATTTAAATTTTACCTTTACTTCATATTCTAATAAGACTGGGAATTAAAGCTTAAAAGCTTTTTCTTTGGAGGACTTCTAATGGGAAAATCTTAGGCAGGTCCACCACTTAGTTCCAGTCAGTTCAAAGGCTTCTGTCTCAATGTAATACAATATATGGTTATTTGTCAGCAGACATGAACAATTTCGTGAATCTTAAGCTTGGGGGAGGAATGTCTGACTTCATGTCAGACAGAATTTCTGTTCCCATTTAACAAAATAATGTGGCTTTAATTGAAGTTTACAAGGATGCTTCTAGCTTGGCAGATATAATGTGAACTTATACTTCTATGCAGACAAATATGGAAATAGTGCCTATCTACAGGACATTAAGAAATCCTTTTCCTCTTAAATCTGCCAATGACTTGTGGGTGAAAATACACTCTTTTCTTTCACAATGCCTGGAGTTCTGAATTGCAAGAAGCCACTGCATTGAACATTGGAGTAAAGTTGATTTGACAGTCAGCTGCAAGGGAAAACACAGTGGTCCAAATACTATGCTGTTGAAATCAAGGATGCTTACATTATTTTCATTGTTATAGCCATAGTTTTTACCTCCTTCAGTCATAAGTGACACCCCAAGGGAGTTCTATTTGAGGAAAAAGTCACGCTCTTTGAGGTCTTATTATCTAGAATTAACATTAAGTTGAAACAAGCCACCTGCAGCATGAATACTCTTGAAAGTTCTGTGTTCATGTGAGAATAAAACAGTTTATCCATTCAGCCTGGTTGTTCCTCATTAAACCACTTCCCTTTATAACAGTACCTGCAGAACACTCTGTTTCAAATTAACATTTGGAATTTTGAGCTGATCTCACAAAGCATTTCTCAGATGTTAATCTGCATGTGTCTGGAGATTAATTTTTTTTTTTTTATTGTAAAGGTAATCTTTCATGGGAAGTACTGAAATTTCAGATTTTAGTTATTTTCAGGCCTAATCCCTACAATTCTTCCCTCTTTGCTTTAACATCTACCTTGCTGCTTTATGGTGCTATTTATAGAGTGTCAATGTATAGTGCAAAGGGAATGTCTGTCAGTGCTGCAGTATTTGCAATGCTTTCTCCACACCTGTTGCTACAAACATATTTTCAGCCACACAATGAACTGTAAAGAAGAGTGTTTGTGGGTGCAAGGATGGCTACAGCTTCACCTAAGCAGATGTTCTTCCTGGAGTAGCCTAAACTGCTGCTTTGGGGCTCTACCAAGCAGCACTGAGCCAGGAGGCTGAAAGTGCTGCAGCCCTGAAGGGCTGAGTGCTTGACAGCACTGGTATGGACATAAAGCCACTGAGCCAGCCCTCTTCTCAGATATTTGCCAGCAAATTTGCACCACCCTCTTCCTCATTCCCACCTTTCATTTGTACAGATGGATAAGGCCCCCTTGAGTTTGCTTTTGTCCAGGCTGAACAGTCACAGCTCTCTCAGTCTTTCCTCATGCAGGAGATGCTTCAGTCCTGCAATAATCTTTGTGGCCCTTTGCTGGACTTGCTCCAGTAGGTCCAAGCTCCTGTCCTGAGGAGCCCAGAACTGGACCCTGCATCCTGTGTGTGGCCTCACCAGCACTGAGCAGAGAAGGTGATGGTTTTTTTTCACCTCCCTGAAACTGCTAGAAATGTAGTTCCTAATGCAGCTCAAGACACTGCTGGTATCCTTTGCTATGAGGATGAGACTTGGTTTGAGACTAATAGATCTATTGTCATAAATGTGGTGGAAATATGAGGCCCCAAGAAAGTGATAATTAATATTCATAGTTGTAAATGTAGACAAAACTTGCCAGACTAGAATATCAGGGCAGATGCCATGAAAAAAACATTTGTGCCTGTCTTTTCCTGCCTCTTTCCCACATCCATCAGTCTTACACATTCATCAGCATCAAGTCTAATGCACTGTGATGTTGAAAACCCTTCCAAATGGAATATTCCCATTTCTGCTCTATAACAATTTCCTTGATCAGGGCAGGAAGGAGTTAAAAATCTATTTGCTCTTACAGTTAGTCAGGATCTTAAAGAAAATTTCAAGTCCATTCTCCTGCCTAGAGCAATTGTTCATAGATGTGTCATGCCTGATGTGCCTTCCTAATATTTTTGTAAAGACTTCCAGAGATGGAGACAGGAACATTTCCCCAGGCAATATTTACTATTGGTTCTTCAAAACCATTATGGTTACTGAGGTCCAGCATCTAATGAGATTTCTTCTTTGACACATCTTAGACCTTATTGTCTGTCCTACCAATGTCCTTCCTTGAAATCAAACATACTCATGTGTTTGTTTATGTTAGAAGCATATGTTTATGATTTATGTTCTCTTCCTTGATACTTTATTTAAGCTAATCTGCAGACAGGGTCCTAATTAGATCTGAACTGATAAGTCCAGAGCTCATAGCACTACTTACACAAAACCATCTGACAGAGATGTCAAACTGCACCATGTAGGGTATGTGAAAGAGTAACTGCCCTCAGTCTATGAAAAGGGAAACTAAAGAAAAAGAATGCACGCAGTATTTCAAACTGAATGAAGATCCAGAATAAAAACTTAAATGTGAAGTGTTTTCTTTAAGATTCACATGTGAATTATGGAAATGAGAAATGGAATAGAAGATGTGAAGTATCAGGTAAGCACTCCAAAATGCCAGCAAGTTTATGGAGCCTAGAGCCTGAAGACACCAAAATCTGGGAAAAAGACCATGGTGTGGGAAAGAGATGAGAAAGACTTTCTCAGAAGGCAAGATGGAAAAACATCATTGTCTAATCAAATGATGTAGCAGAGATGTTAAACAAAAACCTATACTTTATTTGTAAAAACTGCACTTGCCCTAGGTTGAGCTATCTGTACAGAAATGTATGCACACTTCTATCAACCAGATTTCTAAATTATAACTATTCCTGAAAGGAAAGCTCCTTCCTCTGCAGTTGCCATTAATACAATTTTATATTTATTTACATATAAATACAAATAAAAATGCATGCAAAATAATTTGCCTATTATTGGTCTATTGGTCATATTATCTACGAAACAGCCTCAAAGATTTACAGATGTGCCTATTTTTCTTCACAAGACACTATGCTGAAGTAAGGTTTGCAGGTTATTTCATAAGTGTTATTTCCAAATACCAAAGTGTCAAACAGTGTTACTTCAAATACTTGAGAAGTGTCCACCATATGGAAAATTGTGACTGTGGGAGTCTAATTCAAGAGAAGCAAGGAAAACAGATGTGTAGACTGAACTCAAATAGAGCATAAGTCTTTAAAGAAAAAAAATTTCATCCCATACTTTGGAATTAAGACCACGCTTAAATGTTTCTAATCCCAAGAATAATTCTAATCTCAATAGCTTTTTTGCACCTAGAAGCCACTGTTTAGATAGCATACTCTTTTTGAAAGAAAATATCACTCATCCTAAAGCATATACAAAAAAAAAAGGGAAAGCTTTGATTCTACTAAGGAGATACAGAAGGTCACACAGCAAGGCAGTATGACAGTGGTGATAAGAGGGCAGACATTGCTTTTTACAACACCAAACCCAACATTTAGTGATGCCTCAGTTGATTTTGCAGCAGGACAGCATGTGATGAACAAAATTGCTCCTGGGTTTTTGAAGGCTATGCCAGAAATCAGGGACATCACAAAGGAACTAGATTTCACATTAGGTTTCACATTATGCATACATGAATTCAAATAATGCAAGTAGAGCAATTACAAGACATAATCCAGCCAGCTGAAAAGCTGCATCTTAACTGTGCAGTTATAGCTGAGGTATTCCAGTCAACAAGCATTTAGCTAGAGGCAACTGTGCCTCAAAACAGAACATTTTCCAAAATTAGTTTTGAAAAATAGGCCCTTGAGAAGTACTTTTTTAGCTGCTTCATGATTTAAATAAGGTGACTTGTAAAGGAACATCTATTGCCCCAAGATTTGCTGATACTCACAAAAGGCAGAGCTGTCCTAGTTAAGAATCTGGAGCCTTTGGCATATTATATGAGTTATACGTAATTTAACCTTTAACAGCATATTTTAAATCACCCATATAAAAAATATCTGTACAGTAACCACAGAGCAATCACATTTCTTCTAGAGCCATCTTTAGACCTGCTTTTCTTTTATTCTGTTGTCTTTAGACACTCATTTAAGTGTTGTTTAAAAAAAATAATAATTTTGAAATCCACGGCAAGATTGTTTTTGCCAAATCATTAAACCTTTCCTAGTAATTTTGGGTTTGGGATAAGATGGAGAGGTCTCCACCTTAAATCTTATGCATTTACCAGAAAGACTTGTGTAAGTATCAGGGAAGACAGATGTAAATATAGAGAAGAAAAACAAACTTCCATGAAATATTGACTTCAGTAAATTTCTGTAACCAGCTAAATTATGAGAGTAGAGATCATTGTGTACTTGTTCTCTCTGTGTAGATAATTATCCAGTTTATATATTCCAATCCTGACAGTGCAATTTTTTTCTTAAAGTTGAGGTTTACATGCTACAGGATATGTTCATATTAACATTTTAACTCAGATCAGGAGCCTAGTTTTGAATCCAGTTTTCCAATTGTCCCTGCTTGCTGTGCTATACTATTAGATATTCTGTATTCCTTTAAGGTGACTAAACTAGGACATGCACACATAATGCACTTTAACTATTAAGGGTAGTCTAATGTGACAGCACATTAGAGTTTCCTTAAAATAAAATCCTTGGACATGCATATTAAGTGGAAGTTTGCACTAGCTCTTCTACAGAAATGCTCAAGCTGAGTTTTAATGTACAGATTCTACAGGTAGTGGAGATATAGCTAAATTTTCTCTAAATAAATATTCCCTATGGAGTATCTCTACCTCTTTGCATTTACCTTTCATAACAGCATGAAATAATCACTCTGTTCTAGAAATAGTTCTAGAAAGGATTTCCTTAATAGGAAGATGAAGGAAGAACTGTAGGCCTAGAGAGCATGATTTTGCTCTTAAACAAGCTTTCAAGACAAAATAAAAGATCATCCAACTTAAGTACTAGACATAAAGGTAGGAGCTTGAAGTATTCTGAATGGCATTTACTACAGATGCAAGTAGTAATACTGTGGGTTTTTCTCAAAATTTACATATACTTTCAATGGAAAGAAATATAAGGGATGAGAAATCTGTGACAGCCAGTCATTTCTTGATATTTGCCATATATATATATATATATATATATATATATATATATACACACACCTCACCACTCTCTGGTTTCTCTGACTGGGTATACATACTCTGTATGTTTCCATGTTTCTGCCATTCATACCAATGAATAGCAAAATTTGAAGTTCCCTAGGAAAAAACTTACCAGAAAAAAAATTTGGAATTTATTATTTGAAATGCTGTTTTACCTTAAGAAAATGAATTAGGCATAAATCTGCAGAAATTAGGCTCTGCATTAGTCATGATGTAATAACTTATGCATCTTGCGTGAAACTGAGACGACCTAACTTTGCATGTTAACTTCCCTCTTCCAGATCAAATATGAGAATTAATTAGTAAATGCCTTGAAAAAATACATGGAATTTATTTGCTATCTTGCATTATTAGGAGTTCCAACTATCAAAGACTATTTTTTGAAATTCAGTGGGCTTTGTCAGTGTCTAATGAACTAGAAGAACTTATTACTCTGTCATAACTCCAAATCGATGAGTAATACTGGATCTTAATCACATCTCATACTCCTCCCTAAAGCTGTAAAGAATGCTAGTTGATGCATGACTCCTCCCCAGAGATCCTGCTCCAGATTCACTGCTGTTGCTCTCTTCTATCTCCTGCATCCACTAAGCTGTTCTGACTGCTCCAGCTGGCAGCACACAGGGGGTCAGCAGCTACTCCCCTTATTTTATGCTCTGGTCTCTTTGTTTACTGAAGCAGCAATGACTTTAGAGAAATCTTCATTGCTGAAAGGAAGCTTCCCTCTCCTCACCAGCAAGTCATGGTAAAACATGGTTAGGAGGAAATTGGAGTACCTGACAGAAGGAAGTCTAAAATTATGGATACAGAAAAAAAAAATTAAAAACACTGGGTAACTTCTGGGGTAAAAGTAAAAAAAGACTCGTTACAATTAAAGAAAGGACTGAAATCAATCATATAGCACTAGCTACAGAATATTATGGACATTTGTCATGTTTTTCACCATCCAAGGGCCAAGCTACAGGCAGCCACTTGCTCACTCCCCCACCAGCAGGATCAGGGAGAGGATAAAAGGATAAGAATAGAAAACTCATGACTTGAGTTAAAGACAGTTTAACAGGGAAAGCAAAAGCCACACATCCAAGGAAAACAACACAAGGAATTAATTCACTGCAGTTCCCAGTGGGCAGGCAGTTATCAGCTGTCTCCAGGAGAGCAGGGCCCCATCAAGCATGAGGGTTATTTGGGAAAAAAAACCACCATCACTCCAAATGCTCCCCTGCCCCCTCCTTCTTCTCCCCACCTTATATATGAGCATGATTTTATATCTTCTGGATCAGTTTGGATCATCTTTCCTGGCTGTTTCTCCTCCCAACCCCCCATGTATCCCTAATTTCCTTTCAGCATGGCAGTACAAAAAGCAGAAAAGGCCTTTGCTCTGTGTAAGCCCTGCTTAGCAATAACAAAAACATCTCTTTATTATCAACCCTGTGTTCAGCACAAATTCAAAATACAGCCTCATACTAGCCACTGTGAAGAAAATTAACTCTACCCCAGCCAAAACCAGCGCAACATGTAAAAAATGTTTATAGTTGCAAGCACAAAAGGTAGAAAAACATCAAAAAATTAGATTTACACTGAGCTTTTCATATGAATATAGTCCAGTGCTGTAGGATTATGTGATAAAGCTTATCTGCACACTCACAGAGGAGCAGACAGACAATTGTAGGAGAGAAAGCCCAAATAATCCCCTGCCAAGCTACTCCCAGGCAGACCACACATGGCCATCAGCCCACCTGCAGAAGCCCAGAGGAGCACAAGGATGCACATATGAAGACCTCCCAAAGGATGAGCACCTTGTCCAGGCCCCTCCCTGGTGGTCCCAGGGCAGACATCATCTCCAGCAAGCAGGTGGGGATGCAGCCCCCACGAGCCATCAGGAGCAGCAGGCCAGTCACCTTTCAGACCAAGGGAGTGGCTGCCTGTACCTATAGATGGGCACAGATATATAGATGTGTGTGTGTTTATGTACAGCATGGTAACAAGTGGGACTCCATCCTACCAGAGGAAAGCAGGATGAGGCCACTGGTGCTATGTCCCTGTGGGTGCTCCAGGTTTCTCTCTGTGATCTGTGTGGACCACACTGATGTGTATATGTGGGACATATGTGGGCTTTTGTGTGTGTGTGTCTCCTGGGAGCACGTCTTCAGTATCAATACAGGTAGATCTGGGCATGCAGAACACCAGCAGCTTTATTCCTCTTGGTTCCAGCATGATACATACACCTCTAACAAATACCTTTTCTTATTTCAGCTGATACAAAAGTTAGATAATGAATAGTTAGAATGCTCTCAAAGGTACTATTCATGCAAAGCATTCAATTTAAAACCTGATTTTTTTTTAATCTGAGAGAATTTTGCTTCTTGAAAAATTATTTTAAAATATTTTTACAAAAATTGCCTTGATCATTAGCTTTCAGGAGAGCACCAAGGAAGCAGAAAGGAAGTATGGCTTTTTTGTTGTTAAATTTGATATTCTTTGATAAAGCTGCTCCAACTTCAGACAAGGTTTCTCTGAAAATATAAAACCAGAAAAACATATTGTTGCAGGGTAGTTCCAGAAATATGCAGTTCCTGAAACTTTACATCTCAATGAAAGAGCTGTAAAAACCTCCTCAGGCTGATTTCAAAGGCTTTGCAGGAGTGGCATCCCAGAGAAGATGGGTGAAGGATGCAATCAATCAGAGTAACCCTTGCTTACTCTTTTTCAGTATGCTTCAGTTCCAGGTACATTGAAGAATGTGTGTAATCTGAGTGTTTTCATCTCCAGATTTTCACTACTTTTATTATATCAAAATGGATGTGGAGGGATTTAGAATGTAACTCTTCCCTTACTTCCACTAAATACGTAGATTGATATATAACAGGTAGTCTTTGAATTTTTTTTTAAGGCATAATATCAATTGTATTGCATAACCTATAATCTATAGTGGTAAAACCCTCTCTCTGTCATAGAAAACAGGAGTTTGTAAAGAAATAGTACATTTAAGGTAATTAAAGTTCACTCTTTTCAGTCTTCCTTTTAGAAGAGTAGATAAAATAGGGACAGATATCATTAGTGGATTAAGAAAAGAACCACTCATATCTGAAAACCTATTTTAGCTTAAAGTTCATTGATGAATCACTTCAGCTTCACTGAAATTATTTGTAATCAAAAATGAGTTTTTACATATATATATATATATAAAATAAATGTGTATTTTCAGGATAAGTATTCAAGTAATTTCTGAGCTCCTCAGTATTGATTCCCTGCTTACAGGAGTTTGTAATAAAATTATCTCTTCAAAATTGGTTTTATCAGCACTGCAAGGTACAGCTCCCTCTCTTCAAGATGGCAATTATTTTTAGTTGCTCTTACACATATCAAGAGAATTTTAGTTTTGTAAAAATTACAAGAAAGGAAAATCAGGCCCTGAGGATTTTCCCTTCACTGAAGTATATAACATCTGGATATGCTGACACATAATAGCTGCTTCCTAGTAGTGACCTTGTATTTAGCATGAGAAGAGAGAATGTGATAGCAAGTAGAAAACATATACTAACATATTTTTCAAAATCAATTTTTTGGGAATGATAAATTAGGTTAAACTATAATAAAAATGTAACTAAGATTTCACTTAAGTCAAATGAGTAATATGGTTGGTATAAAAGACGATGATCCAAATGCATGCACAATTATATATTCCTAAATAAAGTTAATAAAATGCATGGGAAATAAATAAATAAATAAGAAATATATATTTAAAGGTAATTCTTTCAAGTTATTTTTCCCAGAGTGATGTTCACTAGGTGTGCTCACTGTCTTCTACCAAATCAAATCAGTAGACAGACTGGGAAAGTGGAAATGGATAAAACCACTGGTTGATTTGGTATGGTGATCTGTGCTTTCCTCTCATGCTGTTAGTAGCAGGATGCTAAGCATGGTTTGGTATGGAAGTTTCCTCCAAATACCTCTAATGGAACTCATGTGGTCCAAGGAGCTAGAAAAAAAAGGGTACAACTATGACAATAATTAATAAATAAACAGATATGTAAAACATGAGAAAAAGTAAATACCACAGTAATGTGACCTGCAGATGGAAGAACCAAAGAGATTCTGCTAGTAGTCCTTAAATGAATTGAACAGGATTTAAATTATGTATTACTGCTTGCCCATAGTTTAAATCCTGTTTTCCATGTATGGTTTCAAATTCTTCCTATGTCTTAATGTCTGCCTCCTGATTTCTAGCAGAAGTTACATGATAAGAGGGTATTATTGGTTCATCCTCCATGAGCTGGATTTTGAAAGAGTAAGGTATTATTAACTTGGAGTTTAAGGAGATAATGAAGAGAAAAAGGATAGATGGTAGGTTTGAAGCTTGGAAAAGTAGGAAAAGGCAAACAGAACAGAGGGATGAAAGTTTTTCTTATAACTGTTTATCATTAAATTTTGCCAAAAAAAATAATTTTAGGATCCGTATTATACCAGATCTCAATTTTACAATTTTGCAGTAAGATCAGAATCATCCTATGAAGGAAATTTAATATCCCCCAAAACTGATGGCAAGTTACAGTATTTCTGGTTAAAAATCAATGACATTATACTGGGTATTACAGTAGTTTATATCATCATCCAGTTATTAACATCCACAAATACTGAAATTAAATTACTTGTGCCCATCTTACAAGAATATTTGCCAGCTGTAGACTACAGATAAGTCTCTTAACTTTCCAGGTGTTGTCATGAATCTTGCATGAAATCAAAAAATCTCAGGGTTCTGTCATCCCTTGTGATATTTTTTGCTAGGAGCATGCCCTCCAGAAATGGCACAATAAAACATGATTGGTTTTATTGTTTATACTCTAGCCTTTACATTTTTAGATTAATGTATTAGTATTGCTTACATTTGTCTTTATATCCCCAGGGACATTTCATGTTGAAGGGTTATTGCATATGAATTGTTTTCCCTTATGGCCAGAATCTGTCTCATTGCTGATTTGTCTTTAGTGTTAGAACCTGCCCTATTTTTTTTTGACCCATATTGAGAAAATAGGAATCCCAAAGGATGGATGTTATTACAATGCCCTCAGAAGCCCAACCAGACTCCCTTACCCTAAATCCATTTGGCCCATTCCTTCTGTTATGCAGTTATATAAACTTATATTTGGTTCCATGAAGGGTGTTAGCACTTAACTGCATTAGCCTGTAATCTTCCAACCTCGATCAGACCCAGCCCAAGAACCTAAGAAGGTTTTTAATGGACCTGCATTATTAAAACCATAGCAGAAGTATTTATTTCCTTGCTTAAATGTGCATAATTTCTCCACCATTTTAGATGAGTCAATTTTTCAATAACTCACTTGCCAGTTCATGTATCACTTCTGTATATTTTAGGCAACATCGTCTTTTTTCTACCCTGTACATAAATGAAAACTACACGCTTTCTTTTTTTTCTGTTTTGTTTTCTCCACATACTTTAAACTGCAAAGATCCTTTCAGATCTGCAAAATCTCATGCACCTGTCACATAAAATGATTTTATCTGTTTTGTTGGATTTTTTTAATAACATGAATACCCTTGACACATGAATTGCAGAAATGAATGCAGGAAGGGCTATTCTGTTTTCATTCAACAATTTCCATCCCTACCATCCAGGGTAATAACATATTTTGATATCAAACTTGAATCCTTTTTTTAACTCTACCAAATATGCTTGTGCTTTGAGACACCAAAAGACTTGCTAATCCTGTTGATCCTTTATTTCTTGGGACTTGAAAGACCTTTAAATGTCTGCAAAATATTTTTTAATTTGAATTAAATATGTGTAATTAAAATAGTTCTAAATGATGAGCTTTAATAATTTACAAGCACCAAATGATTTGGTTTAATTTGCATAAGCCCCTAGAAGCTTTTGGACACCTGTTCAAGTTTAAATTCTGTGATTATGAAATGGGAAGCTCTTACAAGAAAAGATGTTGGCACATGCTTGAAGCCATTCCACTTTGAGCTAAGCTGCTTCCAGCAAGAAGCAGTCTTTAATGAGAATTTCTGCTGCTGAAACAAGATTCTGTAACATTCTGGTTTTTTCCTGAGTGGTACAGGATTTCCACTTCCCTAGGAGTTGGGGCCTAAAATCACAGCACAATTTGGGAAAGAGAGCATTTTGAAGGGACATAAATCTAAAGAAAATTATCAAAATTTCCACTTCCTCAAGTGCCTGAATTGGTTGGTAGGTATTTCCTACCCTGGTCACTGAATAAAAGCTGTTAGTCCTGATATGTTTTCTCTAATCTCAACCAAATACAAATTTTCCTATTATATTTTACATGCATATATAATATGTAAGCAAATTGAAAAACTGGAGGGGAAGGGTGTAGTATTTTTAAGGTATATGAGCAATGAGAAAAAGTCTAAAAGTCTTTAATGATGCTTCAAGTTTTCTGTATAATCAAATCCTATTTGTTTCTCTTTGTCCTTCATTTTGTCCCTAGATTCCTTGTGGGGTACAGACATCTTTGAACACTTCTTGAATCTTCCAAATCTCTCTGCTCTTGCCTTGTGACATATCAATTCCTACGTTGTTCCTAAGTCTCAGATATTCAAACTCTGAGCAGGGGTTATTTAGTTTCTATTTTAACAAAGATATCCTGAAAAATTTCCTCTTCCACTTAAAAAAATGTGTGGAATATATCATGTGTTCTTGAAGGAAGGCAGAAAATAAAAAGGAAAAAAAAAAAAAAAAGGTGAAGGACTTGGAGTTTCTGTCAAACCAGAAACCATTCTTTGTTACTTTAGCCCAAACTGGAGGTCTCAACATCCCACAAGTCAAAGACTTGCAGGTGATTCAGTCTGTGTGGAGGATAGAGCTGCTGAAAGTCCAGCTTGACAAGTTTTCTGTGACACCTGTGGGTTTGCTGCATGCTCAAGGAGTCACTGGGGCAGCAGAGTGTGGCATCTATCTGACTTTATCCTGTACGACCTGCTTTTCTATGGAGCTAAAGGATTTTTTTAAAGGTAAGACATTTTTTTGATAGAAAATAAGCTGGAAAATTCTCATGACATTTTGCTCAGGTCAAGCTGTCTTTAGCAGAGGAAAAGCAGAGACAACACTGATAAATGATAATGTAATATAAAAACTACAAATTCCACATCAGTATAATACATAAATGCATAGAAATTCCCAAATCACCCATAACTAGAAGATCAGTCAGTTTTCCTTATAGTAAAGACTACATCTATTCATGCAGTCTATGGACATTTTCTTCAATGAATCTTCTGTAGTTTGGGAAGTGAGATTCTTCTCATTTGTTCATTTGCAAGTGACTGTGTCCAGTTACTAAATGCTGGGAAATTTTTATATGTGTGCCTAAATGTCTTGAGTATAAATAATTCACATTATTTCATTTTCATTCTATTGAAAGTCCTACTAGACTTGATACTTACAGGAGTTTAGGCTTCAAGTTTGGATCAGTAACTACTGTGTTTAATTGCTCTTTGTTGGCCTCTGCTGTCCTGATGCAGAAAGAGGTGAATTAGAAGTGATGTTAGTCAGTGAGCCAGCACAGGGATGTGTGGCATGCATGTGTGTTGCTCATCCTCTCTCTATTGCAGTATAGAGGTGGCATTTAATAAACCTATAGAAGAGTACTCTCATAGCCATGGAGGAAAAAAAACCTCTGTTATATTTAATCCCACCAGGCTGTCTGGCTGGACTGGATCAGACCTATTATGGTTGTAGAATTTACACAAAGCCAAACTAACATTGTCATATTCAAATTTTTAGTTTTCTCCACAGTCCAACTGCTGTCTCACTTTTCACTAGCAATAACAGTCATGAAGCAGATTATGGCCATTTTCAGGAGCATTAGCTGTTCCACAGATTTTTATTTGATACTAAACTGATGCAGTGTGTTTGTATGCAGTGTCCATGAGCACTGAGAAGTACACCTAAGCCAAAGAGCTACTTGTACACTTAGTATGGCCTGCTGGACTTGGGTCCCTTCCTTGCTGGCTTGCTGCTCATAATCAACCACAGAATCATGGAATATCCTGAGTTATAAGGGACCCACAAGGATTCTCCAGTCCAACTCCTGCCCCTGCACAGGAAAAACCCCAAATCACACCATGTGTCTCAGGAAGTTGTTCAATAAATAACATCTTATATAAATTAATTGAAAGTTTTTTGCTTGTATTTTGCCTTCACATGGTCTCCAAGATCTTTCTTTTCATTTGAAAACAAAAGAGGGATTAGAAGAATTACGACAAAGTTTTCAACACCTAGAAGTTCCCTATAGTGTCTTAAAATGCTATACTTCAGGAATGAGAGAAAAGTAGATTTCAGTTCTAGATCTTTAAAGCACACAAATATAATTAAAAGATCAGTGTAGACTTCCTGAATGACTTTTTTTTGGTTTTTTTTTTTTTTTTGGGGGGGGGGGGTGACCAGCAGACCCAGAGCAACATTCACTTTTGTAAACATATTTCAGTTAATATTTAAGAGTTGGTGTGTATGGGAACTGAGATTAATTGGGGAAAAAAAAAAAAAACCAAAAAAACCAAAAAAAACAAAAGGAAAGATAAACAAAGAGCAAAACAAACCTTGTTATCATGCACCTTCTGTCCTTGACTGACTCTGTTGATTGCCTCTGTTGTTAACATGCACTCTCTGCTCTTGTTGAGTCTGCTCTTGATTGAGTCTGTTCTTAACAGTCCTTGCTCACATTGATATTGTCATTTGTTCCTCCAAGGAACAGCAGTACACTGAAGATTACTTGTGTGCTTGCCACTGGGAGAAGCATCTCATCTGAGGAAGGACTTACTTTCCAATCCTTCACTCACTGAGAATTGAATCTTTCAAGCTCAGTAATTTTGATCGGATTCGCAGTTTAGGTGTTCAGATCAATGGTTTCAAAGAAGCCCATTTTTCAGAAAGTGCTGAAAATGTGAACCCTGGGGATATTTTCAAGGACAAAAATGTGTTGCCAAAATTATGGCAGGTGGAATTAACTTGTTTGCGTGGGAGAGGGGGTTGTTTGTTGCTTTAAAGCAATGTATTTTTTGGCCAGCAGTGTCTGTCAGGTGCCGAAGAGAGAAGAAATAAATGTCCTGGTGAAGGAGTTGTGCTCTTTTGTTTGTATGTGTTTATCCAACAAAATCCTCTCAAATTGCAACAGATTACAAACTAATGCTTCTAGAAGTGTATTTCCTTCTGTCATTGTTTTCCAATTCAGTGGTATGTGAAACATTGGACTACTATATGAGAGTCGAATCAACCCCAGAACTGTTACGTTTATTTTATTATTAATGAGATCCCTAGGTTTCTGATTCCTAGGAAAAACATTTACAAAGATCTGCTAGAGATAGTACAGGCTTGTGAATTTTGAAAGAAAGGGATTTTGAGGGGGTTGGATAGCATATATCCAAATCCTTCTTTACCCTCCAGTATAGTCAAAATGTGAATTTACCAGCTATTTTTAACCCTTCCTTCCTTCCAGTGTGAGTGTTTCCACATTATGAATAATTTAATTTCTCTCCTGATTAGCCATCTATATTTTGAGCTCATCCAAGTTGCTTTATGAGCTCAATAAATGCATTGTTCATTTTATACTCTGCAAGAAGAACTAGCCATGATGCCTGCAAGCTCAAATACCTCGAAGGGAGTTTCTTTCATGTTCCCAGTTAATTAAGAGATCTAGTAGATTTGACAAGTTTCACTCATTTGGCAGGAAAAGCTTATATTTTTTGCATGAATTTGAAGTTGTTTCTTAAATAACTTACTTATCTGTGTCCCTGAGACATTTTTCCACATTCCTATTTCTTTCAAATGTTTCATCCAAACTGTCATTGCTTGACAGCCCTGGATCCTTTACTCTGTCTCATCCACAAGCACAAATAACTGTTCTGATGAGAAGCCTAATTTTACTTTCACTGGTTAAAAAAAAAATCCTAGACAGATCATCCAAAGGTGTATTTCATTTGTGGAAATTATTATATAATAATAAAGATCTTTAGCAGCAGAGACTCTTAAATTTAGTCACCTTATTATAGGTGAGCAGTAATTTAATTGAAACTAATGTTATTTCTGATTTATCTTCACTGCAGCTTTGACATAACTGCTGCAGCTTTGCCTTTTTGTCTGAACAGGCCAATAATAAAGCTCAACAAAACAGTGACTTAGATAAATTCTCTGTTGTGCCAATGTAGTTTGTCTGTTGTTACCCAGTATGTTATTTGAGGAAGAAAAATATATAGATCCTATGCAAGCAATGACAAAGTTTGCATTGGTAAAGCATTTGTAGAGTTCAAGCAGAAGGGGTTTGGTTAGATGGGCTGCAGTTACCTCTGTTCAGCATCCTGTAGCACCTACATGCTAATTCCATAGCGTAATTCCAAGATACCCTTGATGGGACTGCTCACAAATATTGGGCAGCAGCCCTGAGGGAGTCCTCACTGAGACATCTTTGCTGTTTCAGTGTGGTGGATGTGCCTTTTATCACTGCAGTGATGGAAACATTGTGCAGTTCCACAATACACATGCAGGGCTTTATACAAACTGGATATTATAAACAATTTGTTTGCTGTCTCATGGCACTGCAAAAGAGACCCTCAAGCCTATGTCCTTCAAGAGAACCACTCTGAATGCAGGGCCAGTAAGAAAATAACGCTGATCCATCTCATCTGCATAAAGGTTGCTATATTCAATAATGCTGATCTATCTCGTTTGCTTAGCGGATGTGGCATTCTCAGTGAAAAATGTCACATGTCTGAACTTGCTTTAATTATATCCATCCTATCCTGCATCTGCTCACTCTGGGGCAGTGCTGCAATGTCAGTCCAACTACAGGCAGCTGGAGGAGAAGGAACATATGTGCAAACAGGATTCTCGAAATTCAGGTATATTTAACAAAATCAAGACTCCACAATAACCCTGAAGATGCTTTTTTTTCTTGTTGTCTTAATTTAGATAAGATCAATTTTATGACCAGCACTTTGCTGGGGAACTATTTCTATTTAATCTCTGTGACAAAGCATTAATTCTGCTTTGCATGTTTGTGCAGTCCTGAGACATTCATTCCCCCAGTTCTGCAACAATCATTCCCCCAAAATCCACAGGCTAGAGACATGAAAAAAAGGAGATTGTTTTATTGTGTCAATGTATTGTTACAATTCTAGGGGGTTTTTTTCCTTCTTTTTAATTTTTTAATCAACAACAGGTAGTACATTTTTGGGATTGTTCTGTAATCCTCTAATAGCATTGCTTTGTTTTATTAATAATGGCTGAAATGTCTCTTCAGTCAGTTTAACATTATGAATTGTAACATTGCTTCAGAAATCTTTTAGTCTTTGTTGACATTTTTTGGAGCAATCTCCATTGTAAAGATAAATTAATATAATAGTGGCTGAGTTTATTGTGAGTTGCTGAAAGAGATGCTCAGAACAACATCCACGTTAATTTTCACATTGTTACCTTCCCCTGAGTGTTAGCAAGATCTAAATTTACATCATTAAATAGTTCCCCACACCCCATATTAATAAGCAATTCTAGAATCCTCTTGTATCTGAGAAATATTGCATCATTATGAAGGTAACAATTTCACATTCAAGTCTTTCATAAAGTACTTCACTTCATAAAACACTAGTGTTTTGCTTCATAAGGCATTTCTTCACAGTCCACCTAAAGCAGTCTATGTTTGTCTACAGTATGTGCTGAGGGAGACCTTGAAAAAGTTTTATGATTTTTCAAGGCACATCACGTGAATACTTTCTGTACCACTGTTCAGCCACTGTCTCATCTACTCAAAAAATACAGCACTATATTTTGCTGCTGAAAAATCAGTAAATTAAGGTAAGCAAAATTAAATATTTTAATTTAACTGTTTGAATTTTAAACTGTACTGAAAATTGTAAAAATATTTATTTCAATGGTACTGTTAACAATCTCTAAAAGTGCAAAATCAGTTAAGTTGAAGTAACCTGGCTGAACTACTAGGGTGCTTTAAATGTCATGACCAGACTTAAAAGGCTAATTAAGGTTAAAACACCCTCATCTATCTGTGCACTTCCTTTATGACTTATGTGAACCATATACCTTTTATTCTCTCATATTCTTTTAAAAAGTGTTTTTGAAGTTTTGTTAATGGATGTTTTTTGCTAAGAGATCTGTAAGAATAGATACAGCAGAGGGTATTGTAGAGCAGGAAAGCTAAGCATGTTTTGTCTCAAACATTCTGAGTGCTGCTACAGGAAATGTGTGATTGGAAGAGAAGGTCCCACAGAGGTGGGGCAGTGCTGTGCTGAGCCAGCTTCCTGCTCCACCTTGAGACTTGTGTTCAGCCTCCCCAGCTCACTCCCCAGAGAAGGGCTGCCTCTGCATTCATGGAAAAACATGTGCAAAAGTTCAATTTACTTGAGAAACACACACCAGGTTATTTATAAAAGGAAATGGATTTGTCCCCCTCCATCTCTCATGGACAGATTGGGACCTCTCCCTCCATCTTCTCTCTTCTCATCTCCTCTCCTCTTTTCTTTTCTGTTCTCTTTGTCTTGCAACCCCAGCTCTAGACCATCCACATGGCAGCACCAACATGGGATCCAGGGACTGGTGATATTCCTTGTTTTATTCCCTTGCTTTGCCTGGAAAAATAGCCAAAACCTGGCTATCCTATCCTATTCTATCCCATAATCCTTACTGAAATTTGCTGCGGGAGGAGGAAGCTTATGGAAGTGTTTTAGCTTGTGAACCAGCACCTTTTAGGAGTTTGTGGTTGGACTTGTGAAGTGTACTCTACAAAATTAAGTTCTTGTTATCCTCCACTCTTGTAGAAGTGTATTTAAGGATTTCAGGGAATAATGTTAGCCAATACCTTTTGAGTCTAAACATTGGGCTGGTTTCTGGAGTTACAGAATGCCGTGCAATAAAACGTAAGAGTTGCCTGACACATGTCCAGTGTCTTTGTTCAGCCTGACAAGAATTTATAACAAACATTGCACCCCCTATCACTGAGTCATGACAGGTATCAAGTCAGTTTTCATACTATAGAATGGCTTGGGTTGAAAGTGAACTTAAAGATCATCTAGTCCAAATCCCTCTACTTCAGGCAAGAGCATCTTCCACTAGATCAGGTTCATCAGAGCTCCATCCAACCTTCCACCAAAAGTTCCAAGAAAAAGACATCCACAACTTCTCTGGACAACCTGATGCAGTGGCTCACCACTCTCACAGTAAGGAATTTCTTCCTAATAGCAAACTTAACCCTACTTTCTTTCTGTTGGAAATTATCCCCCCTTTTCTTCTCACTACATGCTCTTGAAAAAATCTCCATTTTTTTTTGTAGGCTTTTTTATGTACTGGAATGCTGCACTTATGTCACCACAAAGCCTTCTCTTTTCCAGCCTAAGCAATCCTAATTCTCTCAGATTTTCCTCACAGGAGAGGTGCTTCATCTCTCTAATGTTCTTGGTGGCCTCCTCTGGACTTGCTCCAGCAGGTTCACGTCCTTCCTGTGCTGGGGCCCCCAGAGCTGGATGCAGCACTGCAGGTGGGGTTTCAGCAGAGCAGAGCAGAGGGGAGAATCCCCTCCCTCCCCTGCTGCCCACTCTGCTTTGGATGCAGCCCAGGACAGGATTGGTTTCTGGGCTGTCAGTGTCCATGGCTGGGTCATGTCCAGCCTCTCATCCACCAGGCACCCCCAGGTCCTTCTGGGCAGGGCTGCTCCCAATCTGCTCATCCCCCAGTCTGTGCTGAACCAGATATGGTCTCTTATTTCAAAAACTAATAAAATTTAGAGCCTTTAAAATTATATTTGAAGGAGCACTAAATGTAGAGAGAAGTCATCACAGAGCACCCAAGTTGCACATAAAGTTTAGCAGATGTAGATATGTAATTTATCAGCTAATCTTTCAGTCTTCATGATCCCAGAAAAATTCAATGGGATGAAAAAGAGACCTACCTTTTACACATACATTGAATACATTGAATACTGGGAAAGAGCAGAGAAAGGTAGTTTAAGCTGGTGTTTCACTGACAGATGTATTAGCAGAATGTAGTGCATCTTTCATCTATTTTTTTTTTTTTTTTTTTATTTTAATAAAAGAGGTTTCCAGGTTTGGGATGGAAATGGAAAAGGGAAGAAGGCGAATTTGTCCCAAATTGATGCATTCAAACTTCTTCCACATGACCCAGAAGGAGTAGTATGGCAACAGCAACTTGCTTCCTGTAAAGCTTTTAAATGAAAAGTTCTTTAATGAGGCCAGGATTTGTTCTTGTATGAGTGAGTTTTCCCAGTATTTTCAATGTGAACAGGATTTGAGTCATTTCCTCACTAAGTGGCAATGAGGAAAATTAAGTGAATAGGTCTCATGATCTCCTATTTTCCAGTATCTGAGTACCTAATTGATTTAGATTCTGAATACATAATTGTAAGCTTGTGGAACATAGAAGGGTGTATAAATCTGCTCATCTGAAATGACCTAAAGTCAACGTGAGCAGTGTTGTCTGAATTCTTAAGGCCAGCTGTGCTCTGCAGTTATTAATGGCCATGTTCCTTAGCTTCCAGTGTTGGACTAATTGTTTGTCAGATGTTAATTCAGATACTAGCAAATGTGGGAAGATTGAAAAGGACAACTTCAGGAAATAAATTGTTTGCTTTATGTTCTTACATGAGTGTGTCTTCTTACGTTTCAGCTGTTCTGACCTTTTTTGTACAGGTACAGTTTAGTCAATATAAATTAGTTAGGACTGCTGTCAGCAATATGTGTGTTTTACTGTGCTGTGATGTATCCCATACAACATTGCACCCCTCTCTTTCTGGTGGGCATGAACAGTTCCATAATATGGACACAATTCAAGAGCACATTCCTGTTAAGGATTAGTGCCCCACAAAGAGTGGTTAATGCTATCCATTTATATTGTCTTTTGGAAGGGAATTGTAGCTACTCAGCATTTTTTTTTTTTTAAATGAGGTCTTTATAGAAAAATACATCTCAATATAATCATTTACCTGAAGTTACTGTGTCTTGCAACATTGGGTCTTGGCACATTAGTGTTGCTTTTGTAACAGATGGTTCCTCCCTGAGGACCTAAAACTCAGAGGTTTTGAACAGCACTGACAGAATACTTTATGGCATTAGGGGTATCAATTAAAACATGCAGGGTAAAAAAAAAGCTGGCTATATGTTATCACTGTTTAGAAGACACAATCTCAGAGAAAGTTTATGAAGCAATAAATCTTGCTTACCAAGAAACACAGCCACATGTGGAAAACCCAATAATGATGAATTTTGTTCTGTTTTAGCCTCAAGGAAAAAAGATTTTTTCATAAGTCTTATTATGTTTCCATGTTCCCCACTATGCATACAGAAACCAAAATAATATTTTCATTCTGTCTGTTTTTCTCACTTAGAGTGAAAAGCATCACTTTTCTGGATATCTGGAAAGCATTTCCACACTCTGGTGATTGAGGATTAATTATGCCCCACAAAGTTATGATTGCAAATGTGAATTCTGAGTGCCATGTGTGTGAATTTAACTTGCAGCTTCTTCTCTGAGTAAGATCATGTATGGTTTCCTTTGTTTTTCCATTTGTTCACAAAAGAAAAAAAAAAAAAAAAAGGCTGCATTTTTTTCACTTATTCAGCTTATGATTTCTCAGCCTAGACAGATCAGTCTGCTTCATACGTCACAAAAAAAATCTGAACAGAACATAGCATAATCCATGGTATAAATTTTAGATCAGTGATGCTGGAGAGCTCAGGCTTTCGTTTAAATAAAAAAATTAATATTGATGTACACGAGATGAAAGGTTTTGATCTGACAGTATCAAAGAAGCCTTAGATTTCCAGCAAAGCCCTAGAGGCTCATAATAAAAGATACTGCTTTTTTTCCTCCTCTCCTGAAATAGGCATATTCTTCATACTAATTATATTTTTAAATGTTCAATAAATAGATCAACAGCTTCTAGTACACAAAGTCTTATGAAATAGGCTGGACTGGAACAGTTTTAAAAGGCTAGACTGTATCTTTTAAGTGGCTAGTAAGAAACTTCAGTAGTCCTCTTTTTTTTTACTGGGTTTTCTGTCTGATGTCAAGAAAAAGTCTTGGGAGACTCTTTAGCAGTAAATTTAGAGAGTCATTAAACTACATTCTGTTCTCTTAAAGAGGGAAGAAACCGATCTGAATTAATTTTGACCTCAGGCAACCTTTCCAAAACTCAGGGTGCTTAGGAACAGTGAGGAGCCTAATGAAGAGAAATGCATTATAGATCACAAAGTGATTTTTTTTCCCAAAATTTTCCTAAGTCTAGCTACCTGTTCAACTTCAAAGACTGCCTGTCTTTGAGACAAGGAACCAGGAATTTATAATTGAAACTTGGGGACTAGATTTTTTGTCTCCAGGAATCTTGGAGAAAGGGAAATTGGCAATGGTTCTGAAGGTCTAGCTGCAAGATTTAATTTCTTGAAAAAATAGTAACAGACAGTGCTTAAAATGAGGAAATATCCTAGCATGGAAATGAAGGTACCAAAATAATGGTATCCTACTGGCCCCAAGGTGAAGACACCACACAGTCCAAGGGTGGTCCAGGAACCTTGTAGTTGTCCAGCCTTGTACAACTTGGCTTGTTCTGGCCCTACCTGGTTATTGTGGACTGATAAATGTCAAAGGAAGAAACTTGATCATATCTGTGTATTGATTATAGCTGTTCATAAAACTATGCCAAAAAAAAAAAAAAAAAAAAAAAAAGGAAAGGTATATTCATTCAGGGGGAAGCAAAGTCTCAGAAATTGATGGCTTTGTTCCTGCATTTGAAAAAAATAATGGTAAAATTGTTGCTCTTTGACCAGGCAAGGTATCAGCCACTTAATATGTTTCTTTCTTTGCTTGTATGTCTTTCTTAAACATTAGTATAGGTAAAGATGACAAAGATTTTTGTTTCATTAGAGTTACTCACTTTTCCTCCAGCTCTCAGACCTCAGATCATGGTACCAAAAATCCCAATCCTCTTCCACATTTGCTAAGAAGGGATCACATCTTTTCTGGGAGGAAAATCATGGTGTTTTTAAATGCTTTCATGGTGTTTTTAAAGGCTGCTGAACTTAGAGGTGAATGATATGCAACTTTACCTAGAAAGGTAATAGGGAAAAAGAAAAACCTTTTCCTTCCACATGAATTTCAAAACTCTGTAAAGACTTGTTCAGAGACTGGAAGAGGTGGCAGATGGACTTATGTGCCTTTCATTAGAGTTCCTGATGGTTAGATAGCAGAGGAGATTATGTTCAGGACTCTAGAACTCCTGGCTCAAAGACACTAGATTGAGCTGGGATTAATGACTAGCAGCTGTTAGGACAAGTTATTACCCCATCTTAACAGTGGCTTCTGAAAGGTCCAGGGAATCTTTACTCAATTACTGCATATTTATTTGACATTCCTCTGTTTTAAAGTGGCCCTTACTTAAGCCAATTTATGCCTTACTGAATCCTTGCTGGAGGCTCCCTGGAAGGGGTTAGTTGATACTTGCAAGTTTCAACCATTGGAGCTGTAGGAGTTTATTTTTATGTAATTCAATATACAGTCATAGTTGTATTGGTTTGGGATTGGCTTCCCCCCCCCCGCCCCAATTTATTAATTTTTAATATTAATTGACTTTCTTTTGAGATTTACAAAAGTCAAATTCTTACAACTGATGGATATTGTATATCAATATATGGACTTAAAATGAAGTGCTTTGAGACCAAGGTTTAGAGTGTAAAATTAGAATTTTTATTGTATATAACATTAATGTTCTGACTTTGTCACTACTTGTTAAAGCAAGAAACAGGTGTTTTCTTCCAGAAGCCGGTGTACTTCTTCTAGTCACAATATTCATTGAGAATTCAAGTTATCATGCAAATGTAACCCTTAATTTATTGTCTCTCTCTAACCATGTGTAGAAGCTCTCTACATTTACAGATTTTAAATATTCATCAATTATTCACTGGCTAGATACAAAGAGCAGGTAGCTAGGAGGAACTTGACTAAAATGAGTTGGCTCAGCATCTCCAGTACAGGCATCTGATAAGTCTCTACTGTCCAGATAATTGTTATTGACATGGGCAAGTGTCAGATCCTTCATGGTCCTTGGAGCAGGCTTCTTCTTGATCATTCTGAGTTCTCATTTTTTGACTCATTGGTTCTTTTCAGCATTTCAGCCCTTTTCATGGCACTGTTTTCCTCTGATTCCCCAAGTTGATACTACCATTTCAAAAACTTCACTTTTGTCTTTGTTTCCTTTTTTCTCAAGAGGAAAGTCTTGGCTTTAGCCTGTATCCTCTCACAGCTCAAGAATTTTTCTGTTGAGTTGAGCCAAGGCCACATAACTGTGCCTTACAAAACCGGGCCACGGGCTACAGAAAACTGAACCCCTGTGCCACAGAATGCAGTGTGTGCAGACACAGGACTGCTGGAAAAGGTATGGTGTAAGACCAAGTGCACATAGTCCTGAGATAATCTTAATGCCAATTATGTCAGAGGTAGAGATTTCTCTTTGGCTACATACCTTGGATTTTCCTTTATGCAATGAAGCCTTGAGACAATCTATAGGTGCTTAAATGCAGTACATACAGAGAGCAAAGCAATTAGAATCATTAACATGTCCAGGATGAACAGTTTGCTTAGCAAGGAGTTATATTTTCCTTTAATGTTTTGGAGGTTGTAGCTTTTTAGCATATTGGCTGTCCAATACTTTAATACTCTTTACAAGTATCACCTGAATCATCAAAAATATATTTGATAAATTAATGCAGTGCTATTATAGGCTATTGATGGAAAATTATTTAATGTCTATGCATGGAATTGCATGTCTGGTTTATGAAAGAGAGTTTAAAGTAACATTTTCAGAAACCATAACTCCTTAAAGTTTAGGCTCAGTTGTTTGTACACCACTTTGAAAAGTCTTTTAACATCTGTTTGAAGTATTTCTGAAGGGTTTTCTTTCCATCATAGCTGGACACAACATGCATAGAAAGCAGTTAATTTTGCTAGATTATTCAGAGAATTTAGATTATGCAATACTGCTCCCATACCTACCTTTGTATTACCTGAAGAATTAGATTGAAATCTAGCTTTCTACCAAGATGTGAGAGAAAGATCATCAGCTGTGAATAACCCTACTCTATCCTGTCCATATGAAAAAATATTTACAAAATAATTATATTAGGAGCTGAAGCTATTATCCATTAGGTATATTCAACATTGAAAATCCCATGGGTAACTAAACTCTGTTTACTTGGAATATGTCACTCTAATTATTTTTATTACTGAATTTAGACTGCCCCAGAACCTTAACAAGACTTTTTGCTGTTCTTGGAAGGAAACTCCTAGTTAAATAGTCTCCCTTCTCATAATTTGCATGTCCTGATTGAAGTAAGCTGTTCTTTTATAATCCTGAGGAAAAGAGGTAGCATTTGTGACTACATGCTAAAAAATACAAGTAAGAAAGTATTCAGTTCACAGCTTGAAAATAGAAATAACAGCTTTTTGTTCTATGCTCTCATTTTGTCAAAAGACCAGCATAATTCTTGAATAACAGCAACAAGACAAAGTAATTAGAGCTGAATTCATCTTTTCTGTCAGTGCTTCATGTTCTCATTTTTTGAACAGACAACCTTCATTAAACTGCTGAAACATACTTCACAGACAGTTTTGTGGAGAGAAAGTATAAATATTTTGATAGTGATTTGGCAAGAGTTTTAACATTAGACCAATCAATTTTGCAGTGTAAATGGGTGCAGCTGTGACTGCTGATTTGCTCCAAGAAAGAGCATGATATATTTTTATTATATGTGTAACTTCAGATTATTCCTGTTTTCCCAGCTGCTTCTGGATGGGACTGAAGAAAACACCTTTCTGCAGTTGTTTCAATGCACAATATACTCAGAAGGCTCTGCTAAGACGATCTCTCAGTGATTCCTCTTCCCTTAAATCCCTAAAAGTTTCCAGAATGTAAAGATTTTTGCCAATTTCCTACATGATTGACATTTACACTTTTCCTATAAATTGCACAGATTATTATTATTTCTTTCTTAGGGAAAACTTGAGTGTCACATTATAAGGAGATGCTTCTAGTGCATGCAAAAAAGTGTGTTGCAGATAGTGGCATATTTTAGTAAACAGGGAAAGGACTGTTCTGCTGGGAAAAAGATAAAATAGAAAATATTGTATGACAAATTCAGTTCACTGTGCTGTGATTTTAACACTGACATATTCTAGAGACCTTGGGATCAATGATGTTCATAATCTGATTTCCCAGAATAATTTTTCTCATATGCAAACATCACCAAATCAGCTGTCATTTACAATTCAGCACTTTTGCATAATGCCTGAGAAGCTGAGCAATAACTTGAAAAACTCCTTTTCTCCTCATTTTTGACCTTGAGAATTGACATGAGAGGTTCTGGCATGTTGGATCTTTGTGCTGAGCTCTCCTGTAGTAACACAACTGATCTCTGTTCTAAGGCTAGCAGTCTCTCTGTTCAAAGGCAAAAACATTATTGCATCTGAGCAGCATCAGTCCAAGAGCAAATCTTGTTCTGGGGGCATCACAAAATCTGGATAATGAGAAAGAAAAAAAAATTCTGAGAGGAACACATGTTGATTAAAACACCTACCAACCTAAGTTTGGGCATCTTTCTCTGCCAAGAATGACTGCAATTTATTACCTCAAAAACGTTATGATTTTCTTCTTCAGGGTAATAACTGCATTTCAGACAAGAAAAATGGTAATCTTGATCTAAGTTTAAACATGTAGTAATACAAAATTACATTAATATGTTGGCTAGAATGAACCTTGGACATGTGTAGACACTCTAACCTCTCCTTTGGTTTGATATCATTATTTGCCTTTTAAAGATCTTCTCATATTTCTGTGAAAATGAGAATTTCCCAGTCTCTTAAAGATTTTTTTTCTTTTTCCCCTCCTTATCAGGGATATCCCATCCAGGAATCTGTCCAGTGTTCAAGTTCTAGATAGACTTTTCATTTAGAACAAACTTGGATTTCAGAACAGTAGCATTTTTTCCAAGATGAAGCAATGCTTCATTGTTTCTCTAAGCAAAAGTGCCATCTCCTCTGGTACACTGTATGGAACCTGCTTAACTTCTTATTCTAACATTGCTGATTTTGTCTTGTTTTCTTCTATCTGCTCCTGAGTCTCTTGCTTTTTAGAAAAGCATTCTAAGATTTCTAAAACTTAGAAGTTGCATTTAAGAAACTCAAAATTCAAACACATGCACACATGAAAACCATAAGACTTGAGATGTAAAATGTTGCTGGTTTGTTATTCTGGTTTTGTTTTTATCTTAGGACAGTCATGTAGTAATTAAAACACTTAAATACCATCGTAGATAAAGGAGACTGAGGGACAAATGCTCTTTTTTTTAAATTATTCAATGTCAAATATAGAAACATTGCCCTGTCAAAAGCAACCAAGAGGGAAAGCACTCTTCATTTGGCAAAGACTTGAGGTATTGTTCAGGCATTCAGCAATGTCTTGAAGCACAAAATACGAGGTACTGTAACAAGCATTGGGTGCACTATTGTCAGGCATCCTGCCTTCAGGATAATAATTCACTATGGCATATAATTGTTACCTTGGTCTGACTTCAGGCTACAGAAGAGTGCATTTTGTGTGACAGTGGGAGATATCATTGAGACATTCAGGAGGAAAATATATTTTTTCTTACTAGTGTTTTAATTTGATAATTAAACCCAAGACAATAGAACAAGGTTGAGGCTTAGCTTTTCAAAGTGATGCCTTTTTAAAGGAAAAATACTATTTCTCTTTAGAATATCTGCCTATGTGAATCCTCATCAGAGACCAGTGAAATTTTGAATACTTTCATCAATCATTTGCTTTGAAGGAGAATGTACATTCCATCTGTCTGCTCTTTCCCACCCAAGAACCACAGATCAGAGAATAATCACTCTTGCTAAACAGTTCCTTTTCTTTTGCTTCTGGCAACATGAGAAGCAACCCAGAGCACATTAAATTACAAAGCCTAGCCTATATGTACTTTTTCTCATTGTTTTTTTGTTTGGTACTTTGATTTCTCTCTAGTCTGTTGGGGGGGTAGATTTTTCTTCCTCCTTTTTTCCCCCTCTGTGAAAAAGATATATACAAAATTATTTTTCTCTGGGTAACTAAAGTTAAAAAATAGTACAGCAATACTCTTGTTGTTATCAAATCATGGTTGGTAGACTGCAACTTATTTCAGAAGATAAATAAGTAAGCAATTAAAGCAATTAAAGAGCCCTCATAAAATTATTTTCACTAGTTGAGCATACCTGCAAAAGCAGACTCTATACAGTCTTATTTCAACAACTGATTAGTAACTGATTAATTCAGAAAAACTTGTCACAGCTCTTGGGTGACTTAGTCACTTGTCAATTGTTTTCCTCAGCTGTTTTCGTAGGAACAGCATTAATAAATCTGATATTACTCTGTTTCAGTAAATGAAATTAATAGAAGCTTATCCTATGTTCACAGGTGGCTAAAGCCACAGGAAAATTGTTTCATTCCATCTTTCAACTGAGAACAGAACTTCAGAACTTATCTTTGTTCATTGGTCAAACTGAGCCTCAGGTTATTTGGACATTTGGTTCACAGATTTTCTCAACACTGTTTATTCAAGAAGTCTGTAACCTGTTTACAAGCCCAGCTGGCAGAGGATGAGCCTTGGAGTGAGCTCTGCCATCATTATTTTTCTGTCATCATCAGTACACAGGTTTCTGAAACTCAGGCCAAGTAATTCTTTTTTTCTATCCCAGTTTCTGATGCTTTGAAGACCTGGTAGTTAGAATTAATATGCATGAAGAGAATTTCCTTGGATCACTATTAGGTACCTAGTGACTTCTGCCAGATGCTAAAAATATCTCACAAAAGAGACATAGCAAAAAAGTGCAAAAAAAACCAAAAAAACAAACCCAATGTTTAACATAAACACTCAGCAGGGAGTAAAATCAGATCAATTTTATCAAGAATTTAACATTGATGTAACTGACTGTGATAATCAGATGAACAGCAAATTAGAGAGAATTATTCTTCTCATCCCATCTATGATCTCTAAATAAGTCAGAGTTGAACGTTTTCAGAAACAGAAAATTCCATTGCATCTGTTAAAAACCAGCAAAATCAAAGGCCACTCTGAAGGTGACAGAGCAACAGAACTGCAGTTTACTTAGAGAATCATAGAAAATCAGAGGTTAGAAAATACCTCTAAGATCATCATCCATTAACCTAACACTGACATGTCCACCACTAAACCATGTCCCTAAGTATTACATCTACGTGTTTTTTGAAGACTTGAAAAAAACCCCTCATATAGTCATTTTACATTTGTATTTTCCCATTGTTTCTACAGTTCCTAATCTTAAGAACATACCGTATTCAACACCTAAAAGCAGGTTCTGAACAGCCAAATATTTCAGCTGAGGCCCATGACAGCAGTTAGCTCCTGTGAAAAAGGCTCAGTCATCACTGTAGCACAACATTTGAGAACAGTGTTTGCTTACTCTGTGAAATCCATGCATATGCATCTGCATTAATTCATTTTAGAAGGGGGAATTTCTTTGTAATAAGCTAAGGATCACAAAAAACTTTGCATGTCAAACCAGAACTGGCTCTTTCCTAGAAGTATTTCTTTGATTATGCTTCATTAATTACATATTATGTAACAACTAGGGATAAATTAAACTACCAGCATTTTTGAAATTAGGCTCCATTAATCTCATCTCATTCTTCTGACTGAGTTAGCACACAAATGCAAGAAAAGTTCAAGTCCTCTTGTCAGTACTAGCAGAGGGATAGTTTAAGAGTATAAGGCTTTTCATAACCACTTTTTACAGTTGGTCTGAACTTCAGGGTATGTAGGTCAGACATTAACAGAGATGTTTTCTAGTATGACAAAATGAGCCTTGTGAAACTTCAGAAGGACCATGAAAACCAAAAAGGGCAATTGGAAAAGAACCTGGAGTTTGGCCATATCAGCAGGAAGAAAGGCATCAAGTTTCAGATTCTTCCAGAAATCTTGAGACCAAAGACAATCTGGAAAGGCAGCAACAAGGCTGGACTGATTTCTTTCCTTTTAATAAGAGGGAGGAGCAAGGGACTTGTTTTCAACACTCCATCCAAAAGTTAAAAAAATTGAAAGGCAAACAACAGCAAAAACATTGGTAATTTGTGGAATAGGTTCTTATTTTCTGATACTTTACCTGTGTTCTTTATCTTGGAGAGGAACTTACCTATCCTGTTTTTCCCTCATATCAATGAATTACCTGAGACAGTTCATTTCCTAAAATGTTTTTCAGTCATTTTACTTGCACTTCGTATCTATAGATGCAAAAGTTTATACAGCACTTTCTTCTTTCCTAGATAGACTTCAGACACATTCAGATTAAACTCAGTAGCTCTGTAGTCAGAAGCACTTATACATGAACATGGCAGGTTTAGGTGGAATTGTCAGTATCCACATCTGACTGAATCCCTGGAGTATCTAAACATCTTTTTAAAAGAAACAAGCTCATCAGTTCTGGAAGCTGGGGATGAAAGCAATTGCCTGTTTAACAGCACAGAGAATACCCTCAGCTCAGTGCTGCATCCTGAGAGCTGTCCTTTGGGAAAATTAGATAGTTATTTTATCCAGAACTAAAAACTCCCACCTGCAAGAATGAACAGTCGTACCTTTACAATAAACTGAACGTTCCATGAGAAAATGAATGGGAAAAATATTATACTTCACTCATTAATTTCCTTTCCAGAACAATACAAAGTTTTTATCTGTAACCTCATAATGACTCCTAAATTATAATTGTGTCTGCCTAGGGCATGTAATGGGTTTGCATGCCAAGGCAAGGACAGTGGAGAGCTGTGGCCTCCAAGAGGAGCAGCCAGGGCTGTCCCATGTCAGAAACAACCAGCTCCTGTCAGCTCTGTGAGACTCCACTGCAGGGGATAGCTGAGCCCCTAGCCATGGCTAGGTCCCACAATGAAAACTTCTCTGAGAAAAGGGAGGAAATTTTGCACAGACAGAGGATGAAGGAACAAAACCAGTGAGAAACAGCAGATGGAACAGCAGGGTCAGAGGGAAAGGAGGAAGTACTCCATGCTGGAGCAGATATCCACACTGCAGCCCCATGGAGGACCCAGCACTGCAGCAGCTATATAGGATGAGGAGGAAGGAGTGGCAGAGAAGGACTGTCATGATTGCAACCCCCAGTTCCCTATTGCCTCTGCAATGCTGGGCAGGGTGAAGAGAGGACAAGGAGTCTGGAATGGAGAAATGATGTTGAACCCAGGAAAAAGGGGATGGATTAAGTGTCTTTGTGTTTTTTGACATCTACATATTTTTTTATTGGCAATAAATTGAATTAATTTTCCCTAAGTCACAGAATCACAGAATATGCTGAGTTAGAAGGGAAGCACAAGGATTGTTGATTCCAAATCCCAGCTCTGCACAGAACTTTCCCCAAGAATCACACCATGTGCTCAAGAGCATTGCACAAATGCTTCTTGACCTCTCTCAGGCTGGTGCTATGACCAGTTTCCTGTTCCAGTGCCCAACCACCCTCTGGGGGAAGAACCTTTTTCTAATACCCAATCTACACCTTCCCTGATCAGCTTCAGGCCATTCCCTCAGGTCCTGTCTCTGGTCACCACAGAGAAGAAATCAGTGCCTGCCCCTCCTCTTCTCCTCGTGCAGAAGCTGCAAACTGGCATGAGGTCTGTCCTCAGTCTTCTCCATGCTGAACAGACCAAGTCAAGTCTGCTTTGTACATTACAATAACTGGTCAATCAATCTTTCATTCTTTATCTTCACCATGTTATTTTGTCCCCCTCCCATGTTTGAGGAAGGTGAAGTGAGAGTCTGGGTAGGTGCTCAGCAGCTAGCCAAGATCAGCCCACCCTACAGAGTTTGACAGATGTTCCTGCAAAAGTCTTTGCAGGAAGATAAAGCTCATTATCTCCCTAAGAACATCAGTGATATGAACAGAACTATTTCTTGCACTTGCTGTACAAGACACGGTGCAAAAGGCTTTTTGTGATCTTTTACCACCTAGATTTACTCAATTTTAAGCATTTAATTGAAGCTTCTAAGTCAGAAGTTTAGTCATCTTAGTCAATGAAAAGGAACACATGCTTTCAAAAGATGATCTAAATCTTTAATTGGACAACATTTTACTCTGGAGGTATTGGATTCTCACCATTGATTATAAATGAAATCACAGACAAGAGCATTCTTGAAGGGCCTTAAGTTGAGCAGGATGAATCAAGGCATCTGTGGCTGAGGACTAAGAGTCCTTGATCTTTCTTCTACTAAGAGAGATCCCAGTAACAGCACTTTAGAATCTGCTTTTCAGGTATTGGTCACAGTAGCCATACAGGTCATTCTACTCTTCCATGCAGAACTGAAATGTCTCTATGTCCTTAGTACTCAAGAATATTTTAACAGTTTATACTTTTGAACTCGGGATTTAAGGCAGTTGCACCTTTTAATGTTGCAGTTCTTTATTGAAGATGTGCTGTGCTTCCCCAGTAATATTTCTTGCAGAGGAAATGAACTAACATGATTAAAAATAGACAGAACTTTAGAAGATATTTAAGTGTAGCTGTGCAATTTTAAAATCCAAATAACACAGTTTGGGCACGGAGCAAATACATGACACCTAAAACCATCCCTCATAAATTTAGCTTTTGGGTAAAATAATACTATTTTTTTTTCTTTGCATGTCAGTTCTACCAATCATCACACTACACTAATCCAAAAATGTAAGTTGATGGCAGACAGATGTTTTTTTTCATTTGAGTGATGATAGTCATACTAGAAGTTTAACTGTTTATTAGTTAAATAACACCTTCTTTCAACAATTTTCCTTCTCTACTAAATTGCTTGCTGTTGTGATAATACTCTCCTCTTTCCTTCCATCAAAGATATACAATCAGGTACAAAACTTTTCTTTCAGGTGTTTTAATGACTTGGTGATAAGGACCAGCTTTAATCAAGCTTAGTTATTACTCATGCTAGAGTCACTTCATAAATACTGTAACTGATAAGGTTGATAAGATGGACCTGGGCAGCTGGGGGCAAAAAAAGCCCATAGTTCTCCAGTGAATTTTTAATTATATCATTACAGTTTTGGATTTTTTTTTTTTTCTTTTATGCACTGTGTTAATAATAATTTTCAGCTTTCTGTTCATTCTAGTTTATTTAAAAGAAGTATGTATGTATGTATTTATTTATTTATTTATTTATTTCTCTATTTTAATATGATTAATGTGAGAGATGAGCTGGTAAGTATTACTCTATTTTGGTTTACAGTCTCACCAGCCACTCATCTTGGAGCATAAGTGTTTGAAAATACTTCTGTTCTGCTATTGAGTTTAATTTTAATTTATATAAAGAAGCAAATGGAAGTATGCTTATGAAGAAAGACATAATTATCTATAGGAACATAAAAATTAATATATTTGGTTTATAAAAGTTCAGTTCTATTTTGAGCAACAAAATCTTTTTAATAACATCGAGGAATATAAAATCTGGAGGATGGTTTCTAAATGGCCTTTATGGAATTAGCTATTTACTCAATGCTTTAAGACATTTCTTTTTGGCATTTTCACTGACTTGAACCCCCCTGACTCCAATTCCATCACTGGTAAGCTGATATCTTGCAAAAAGACTATGCCTGTATATTAAAGACAGGAGCCACAACTTGAAAAGATCCACTTAATTCAGTTTTTGTCCCAGTTGTGTACTCTAATAAGGTAATTTGCAATATGTACAATATTAAAATTACTCAAATCAGCCCTGTGAATCTGAAAAACCAATGTGTTGTGGAGAGATGGTTGTGCCTCCAAAATTAGGTGCTAATCAGTTTTTCAGCAAATTTGAAGATGACTGTGGGATTCTGAGGTCATGGAACAAACTCATGATAACATGAAGTGGAATAATTCTTTGTGTTTTTCTTTGAATATTTAATTTAATACTTATCCAGTGGTACAAGGTATAAATATAAACCTTAAACCCATCAGGGAATTGGTAAGAGACATTTGGATGAAGGAAGACTTGGCCAGCCCTTGTTTTCCAGTGCAGTTATGATGATGGCAGCCAGCTGACTGACCACATGCAGAATCACATCACATCACTCAGTGATGTGTTATAGGTGCTCGCACAACCCTGTGTGAGGTTGTTTTGGAGTCTCCTCAATTGACTTGGAATCATTATTCTGCTGAAATCCCAACAGTTCTAAAGCTCACTAGCTGATAAGTATTCCAAACCATTAAAGCTGCAACCATGCCATGCCAAGATATTTCTGTACAAATCTCCTTTTGTTACCTGTGCACACGAAGATTTTCATATTAATACAGTGACATCAGGCACATTTTATAAATACTGCAATTTGCTTGAAATATGTCAGTTTTGCCCCATCATGATTTTCCTGAGGTAACTCTCTTGCACCAGACAACAGCACTGTATTTTCACCCTTTAGCTCACCTCTCAGGAGCACTAATCAGCAGTCACACACACCCTTCCTCTTGGCTGGAAGTGTTTTCACCATGTAGTTGGTTATGCTGTCTAGCATTTAAAATTGCTTTTTTTGACACTCTTAAAAGAAGCAGAAAAACTGAAACAAGCAAATTACAGCAGGTACAAGTTGTACCAGCACTAAAGCTTTATTGTAATATAATGAAATTCTATCATCAGGCAAAGCAAAACACTGAACTGATATGAAAAGGAGTTTAAAACTTGTGTATCATCACTGTCCTTTCTTAAGTGATTTCAACATGAAAAGAGGTGCAAGAATAAATTTGCAGTGTTTTTGTGTTCTTGGTATTGGTTATATGAATGGTTTCTTGAGGAACTAATAATTGACTTGGGAGGCTTAAGAAACAAAATTCCTTATACAGCTGCTGTCACATTTTTAGGTAAGATAAGATAAGGATTAAGAATATAAATTGCCTAATAAAGAGCACAATCTTTTCTCTTCAAGTTATTTGGCTCCCTGCTGTCACAAGGGAAGCTAAAAATTCTTAGGTTCTGTCAAAAAAAAATAAAAATTAACGGCCCTTAAACACATTCCTATGCCAGGAAAATGTTCCTATGCTGCTTTCAATGTTGAAGTCTAACCATGTTTTACCCTTCCTGAGAGATGGGACCCCAGGCCCACTGATATCAGTATTTCTAGCTTCTGTGATGCATCAATATAAGGACCTCTGAATCAAAGAACATTTAAAAACAACAATAACTTTAAATTTAATTGAATTTTTCTAGCCTTTGAACACTTTATTTTTTTTTTTTTTGCTTTACCTCTAAAATGTTCCGTGGCACAGGGTCACACAGTACAAACTGTGTGAAAATACATGTCCTTTTGCTGTTAAATCCATGTCCTGAGTCTGGTAAGATGGCCAGTGTACTTCCAACTTCTCATATTATGAGTCATAGTTATATAGGATATCAGAGACAATTCCTGAGCCAACCATGATTTTACAGACCCATATAATATTGCTTACCAGTTCATTTTTTCCAGAAAGAAGAATCTCAGTGTTGATTTTTCTCCTCATATAATTTTTTTTTTTACTGTGGGTATCAGATTTGTATGTTTCTCTCCTAGTTCTACTTGCTAGCTGGACCAGCTATCTGAAGTCTGTAGTCAGCTACTTCTGAAGTTAAGGAGAAGCTGACAAAAAGAAAGCCCATTCAGATCTGAGATTTACTTTAGTTTTCTTCTTATTTAAAAAAAAAAAAAAAAAAAAAAAAACAGACCAAAATATAGGAAGCAACTATTAGCACTGTACTTCATTTTAAAGTATTAATAAAGAGAAACTATGTTTTTTCATACTAGTTCAATATAAAATAATGTTTGCTGCAGGAGTGACAATGGGAAAACGTTATTATCATCTTGAGAGCTGGGTATGTGCTGCAAGATGTTTGCTGCAAATATTCAGGAGTAATTTTAAAGCAATCAAACTCAATTTCAGTGAGTCTCCTATTGCTTCTTTGGTAGTCATTTATTAGAGATATATTAGCAAATAATTTTGTTTCTTATTCTGTTTTATAAAACAACCCGTGCCTTAGAAGAAATCATTAAGTTATGGAATTAAAATTCCAAATTCATAGTTATAAGAATTGACATTGGGGAACATAATAAAATATTTTCTATCTTCTGAAGTGTGGGCTGATTTATTGAGATTGTTCATTGTAATAATTCAATTACTTCAAGTCTTTTGCAGGAATAAAGGAAGAAATCTTTTAATACTGATGTCTCACATCTGTTGACTTTAGGGTGACATTGGACTTTATTCTTGGTGTTGTTGTTTTCCATTATTTGCTCTTGTAGGTGTATGAAATCAGCCTTCTTATTCAACAGAGATTCAACAGAACAGATTCATGCTGGTTCTTCTAAAATGAAATTATGGTGTTTCATTAGAATTATTGAAAATGTAAGTGATGTACATAATTTTACTCTTGATTTGGCACATGAGCTACAACAAATGCAAAATGGTAGAAAGTCCTGTCAGTTAAGGGTCACAGAGGAAATAAATATTAGTGTTTAGAAAGCTTTAACATCAAAATGTGGACAACAGAGAGGTTGCAGAATGTTCTTTTGCAAATGATAGTTTGCTAATACCAACCTAGCCTTCCCCCAGAAGGCTTTCTTGCTGCCTCCCATCTATTCATTTTAATAAAAATTCTGCAGGAAAGCACTGTGAAAGCCATCCAAAAAGTGGTAATTAATTGTATACTGATCCCTCATGTGGAATCAATTTTAGGCTCCATCAGAACTGCTACTCAGGCATAAGTGATGTGTTCTTGAATCCCTGTTTTTTTTTCTGTTTTTTTTTCTAGCTGTCCAATGACAGGAGTGATACTTTTAAAAACAAAACAAACAATAAAAGTAACAAAAACTACTGAAATAGATAGACTAAATACCACTGCTACCCCACTGTTGGAAAGCTGATATATTTGATCCCTTTATGTAAAAGTCCTGCTCTTTTATTTCTTCCATGTCTCTAAAATTCTTTCACCTTTTGTTCAAGTAAACCAAATGAAGGAAAAAGATCACACTGATGTACATAAATGAACAGACAGATAAAAAAACCTTCACAGAAACCAAGTAATGTTCTAAAAAAGATGTCAAAGTTGTCAAAATTTATCCTGGCCCAGAATAAATATTATTTGTCTGGAAAGGGTATAACATGAACCATGACATTTAAAAAAACATTCTGTTGTATCTTTTTAAGTGTCCAAGGCTAACATATCCAGTGTAACCTAAAGGACTGAGGATACCTGTGTCTCTCATGAAAAGGCAACTCAGCATTTAAGGGAAATACAGCATTCCAGTCAATTGGATAACTTTGAAGATTACATGGTCATGAGTTTGGAAGCTTGAAAACGAACAATAGCCATAAGGTTATCTCAGAGCACAGAATAAAAACACTGAGAATCTCAGTGAGAAAGAACTCCAATGCTAAAGATTTCCAGAATTCCTTCAACTGTTGAAAAAATCAAAATAATATTTTTTCATTTGTTGGGGCGTGGGGCTTTAATAATTTTTAGAAATACAAGAAAACATAGCACAGACTACTGTTGGATTTGTTTGTTCTCAGTGGACGGGATGTATAAAGATATTGAGGAGGCTAAAGTGCATCCCTAGTTGAAGAGCAGTAGTCTTGTTATGGTTTAGGTATAGTGCCTTGTTTTCAATTGTTGCAAAGGAAGGACTTTAAAGAATCAAATGATGCCTCAGGCATTGGGCCCAGCCAGCACTGGCTTAGGAAAGGCAGACCTGCTTGACCAGCCTGATCTCTTTTTATGACCAGGTGTCCTAGCTAGTGGATGAGGAAAAGGCTGTGGTTGTTTTCTACCTGAAATTTAGTTAAGATTGGACTCCATGTCCCCACAACTTTATCCTGAAGAAAGTGGCTGCTCTTGGCTTGGACAGGTGCATTCTTCCCAGGGTTAATAATTGTCTGGATGGCTGGGCCTGGAGAGTGTTGGTGAATGGTGTGCACCCACTTGGTGTCTGGGCACTGGTGTGGCTCCCCAGAGATCAGTGCTGGGCTCACAGTCTTTACTGATCACCTGAACAGGAGCATCAAGTGTGCACCAAACTGTGTGGGAGTGTTGATCCACTGAAGGGCAGGAAGCCTGTGCAGAGGATCTGGGCAGGCTGGATCCATGGGCTGAGGCTGTGTAAGCCTCAACCAGCTCCTTCCCTGGGGTCACCGCAGCCCGAGCAGCACTGCAGGCTGGGGGCAGAGTGGCTGGAAAGTGGCCAGTGGAAAAGAACCTGGGAATGCTGCTCAACATGCTTGAACATGAGGCAGCATGTGCCCAGGGGGCCAAGAACTCAAATGATATCCTGGTCTGTATTAAAAACACTGTGGCCAGCAGGACCAGGGCAGTGATTGTCCTGCTGTAGTCAGCACTGGCGGGGCCACACCTCAAATCCTGTGCTCAGTTTTGGGGCCCTCACCACAAGAAAGATATTGAGGTGCTGGAATGAGACCAGAGAAGGGCAATGAAGCTGGTGAAGGGTCTGAAGCACACGTCTTGTGAGGACAGGTGAGGAAGCTGAGCTGGGATTGTTTAGCCTGAAGAAAAGAGGCTCAGGGGAGACTTCATTGCTCTCTACCTGAAATAAGGCTGTAACAAGGCAGAGGTGAGTCTCTTTTCCCTGACAGTCAGTGACAGGACGAATGTAAATGGCCTCAGGCTGTGCTGGGGGAGGTTCAGATTGTACATCATGAAGAATTTCTTCACTGCTAAGCTTTGGAATGGGCATTTGGAAGTGGTGGAGTCACATGTGGAAGACGTGTGTTGTCACTGCTGGCAGGGCAGCAACACCGAGATTGGTCCAGCCAGGGAAGTACGTGGCAAAAACATGGGAAGGACAAGAATAATCCAGGGAAAAAAGGAATTTAATAATGGTTAAATAAAAAATGAAAAAGCTGTGCCCAGTACAAGGGATTGTTTCTCAAGGACCTGGAACCAGGAAATCATAGCAATGCATAGGGTGAGGTAGAGTGTGCAGGATCCAATCAATATCAAGGATAAGAAACAGAACCATATATGAAAAGGGCAGTCAGCCAACCATGTATCAAAACTAAGAACACAGCCTTATTTGTAACAGGCTGGTTAATATATCAGCTCCCATGAGGCAGCTCTTCTTTCTATTCTCTCGCCCTAACCTAAGGATGTTCTCTCTCCTAGCAAGGTGCTTCCCAGGGTTGGAGGTTGATGCTCCCTGCATATGCAGGTGAAGCCTCTCCCCTGTCCATCCCAACCAGACCCATTCCAACAGTGTGTATATGGCCACTGGGGACTTGGTTTGCTGGGGAGCTTGGCAGTGCTGGTTTAGCAGTTGGACTCAATGATCTTAAGAGCTCTTTTCAAATAATATGATTCAATGTCTCTATAATTGTATGAAAATTTGTTTTCTTAGGAAGAATAGAACTGTCTCATGATGGTTTAACAGCACTGCACTAGCTTGAGCTTCCTTGCAAGATCTGGGTTATAAATTTCCATAGTCATTTTGCCAAAGATTTCTCATTTGTAAAGAAGTTTCATCCATTTTCCTGTAGCCTTTCCTCAATTTTTACCTCATATACTTCATCTGTTAATGTGTTTATTCTTTACCTGCCCTTAGGCAAGGCCTGTAGATTTCAAGAAAGAGTGAAGACCATCTTAACTGCATCCAAAGTCTATATACCAAGATTGATTGGAATTAATTTCTGTGCTTTGAGGATAGATAAAATACTAGTCCATACTTTGGCAACACATACTTCAATCAAAGCAACTGACACACAATTCATAAGGTGAAATAAATGGTGGGAAAAGTGATTACCCAAAGATGAGCAACCTGTTAACTGAGAGCCTTTCTTGTGCCTCTTCACAGGAGATGAGAACTCAAGTGCAGATTCATATACTATATAAAAAAAAAAAAAAGCTCAAGGTCACCTCATGACCCTTATTATAGCTAAAATGCTTTTTTTGAGAGAAAGACGAAGAGAAAAGTGTTCAAATGAAAACTTATATCTTATTTATTTCAATTTCAAAATAGGAAAAAAAATCATTTGTTTCAGTATAAATTACTTTCACATCTCTTTCTGCAGTATAGAGCTCATGACCAGGGAAATGATAAGTAAAAGGAGAAACTTCATTTATGCAGTCTACCATATATGATTGTTCAAGTCAGATGAAGTAGGTTTGAATTTGTAGATACACTAATAAAATGCTTCAAAATGAAGTGCAGCAGCAATGTAATATTTCAAAATGGCTTTTGCAAAAGATTCAATCATCATGTGTACTTTGTCAGAACTGTCTTGTTTCATAGTCTCTCTTATTATTGGGTCAGTAGTTTAGAAACTGTCAAAGAAATAAAATCTGGAAGAGCTGTCAAATTTTTTAAAAAAATGCCTTGAGCTGAATTCTTTGTTTTTCTGAAACTCCATGGCATAGAAAATAAAAACTGCCAGCTTTTAAAGAAAATTAAGGTGTCAGCAGGAAGAAATCTGTTTACCAATAAAATTTCCATACTAAAAACACAGGATGTGTTTCAAACAGTGCCACTTTAGATATTCCTAAATAAAAGGTAGTTTTCCTTTCTGAAAAGTGTTTCTTGTTGTGGCTGATTTCATTGTTATAAACTCATTGATGTGCAGTCATTTCATTGCAGATCCTGTCAGAAATTCCAGCAGCTTGCTGTTACTCTGGGCTTTCTTGGCATCACTGACAATTTCCACAGCCCCCTGCAAGTTCAGTTATCAGCAGCTAACTTGGCATCTTCAGCCCTAAACCAAAAGTTTTTGTCTGTGCAGACAGCAGAGAATTGCAGTCATGCAAAAAAATATCAGCTTAGTTTACTCAGACTCTTCATTTAACAATAAAACCAAAAACTCAAGCAGAGGATAAATCTTTGAGTTTGGCAGTGACATAATTAAGATTTTTAGGGCAGTATAAATTTGTGCATATACCATAAGAAACTGTCTTTAATTGCATGATAGACTTAAACTTCACCTCATTCTGAGGGTTCATCCACTGGGCTTCCACTCCAGCTTACTTAGTCTTCTTTGTCATTCTTCTTGTTCTTCATGTCTAAGCATGGGTTTTCAATGCTGAAAATTCTAATAAATGTTGCTTTTGTATTTCATCTCAAGGACTTCTACATTGTCTTCCAAGACATCAGGGAAAATATAAATTCAAAGAGGCACCTGATATGCCCATTGCCAGATGTGTGATCTGCAAGAAAAGAAAAGTCCAGGTCTTCAACAGGCAAGCAATGGGACTTTCTTGATCAAGAATTCATCTTTGATTAACTTGCCCAACTGACAAAGACTTCCTCAGCAGATGTAACTAAATTGTTTCTTATCAATTTGATTTTAAAATTAAATGTATAGGCATAAACAAAAATATTGTGGGTTGGTTGTTTGGGTTCTTTTTCTCCTTAAGGTTGTATAATTATTTTGAGCACTGAATACTTTCTATTCAAGTTGTACTTATGTAATAATTCTATTAGGACATACACTTTATATAATAATGTTATATATCTCACAACACTACTCAAAAGGAGATGTCTATCACGAGAGATGTCTGTGTTTATGGCTCTAATTTTGTTAACTTTATAAGTTTATAAGATGGCAACACAGTTTTATGAGAAACATTAGAAAAGTATAAAAGGCAACCTTACTAACACCATTATTGATGAGTTTTGGCTAGGATCTGTTTCTTCACTCCAACAGCCACCCTGAAGTCTCTTCTTCTGAGTTTTACTTCACTCCTCAACTCTAGACAATCAAATACATTCTGTTTTTTGCTGGTGAATATTTATGTATTTCCATGTGATTTGCGTTTCCCTTTCAGATTTCCTAATTTCATAGTTTTTTGTAGTACTGCTGTGAACTGAACACTAAAGTAATTTTCATATGTAAGACAGGTAATTTGTGATGGAACACTGCTTTGAAGAGCCTGATATGTGTGATTTTCTACTGACTCCAAAATCATTCTCACTAGTATCAATATGTTATTTCTGAGGTGAACTATATTTGACCAGCAGCTTTCAAAATGTAACTGTATTTAAAAACCTTCACATCTGCTGTACTAACCCAACACTTTATCCTAGATGCCAAGCCACAGATGATCTGAACAAGGAATATTCTACTCTTCCCACACACCAATCCAACCTTGAATTCTAGCACTTTGCATCCTGAGGCAAAATCTTGCAGGAAGATGGAGCTGAATAGGTGGTTAAGTCTAGGCTCATGCTGGGAGTTGGATAAACAGAGCAGCATAAACCTGATACACCCTGTCAGAGAGTCAACCAAAAGTGTGCCAGGGTAGATCTCGTGTAATAATGAAGTCAAGCAGCCTGATAAGTTTCTGTATGCACATAATAACTTATAATTAAGCATTTTTCTTTGAAATGTTTGCTTCCATGTTCATGCATTGAAATGTATGAATCATTAAAATGGAAAAAGGAAGGATACTTGTGGGATTGTATCCATTTTGCATATTATCTTCAATCTCATAATCCTGAAGCCTGCATTGCCTGTCCCTTCACTTATGTACACACAAGGTAAAAAAAAGAAAAAAGTAGAATAATCTGATCATCACCTTAGATTTCTTGTCCAATTGCTCTATTATCAACAGGTATGAAGTATTCCCAAGTTTAGAACTTACATTCTGTATTCTAAAAATAATTTCTGAAAATGTTTTAACCAGCAGTATATAATTTTGATAAGAGAACCAGATACTTTAACAACCTCTCTAACCATGTAAATTAAATGTGCTTCAGCTGCAGAGTGGACAGGGGATTTTTGTCATTTGGAGAGCTGGAAATTTTTTTATTGAATAATGCATGTTATAAAGTCAAAATGTTTTTACTATGCTTCTCCTAAAGGTTATGTACATTTTCCCTCATGACTGAGTAATGTTTTTGCTATAGTTGCTAGATTCAGGGAAGTTTTGGAAGTTTACTGTGGGCAAGGTGCTCTTGAGAGAAGATAACTCATTTCAGAGTTATTTAAAATGTATCGAATAAGATGATTGCTTACCAACTGGAAATATTACAATTTTTACTTCTATAGCAGAGTATTCCTGTTGGGCCTCTCTGCCTGTCAACACTATACATTCTGATGGCCACTTCCATTTTATCTTTATAAGCATAGCCATCTATATCAAGTACTGTGGCAAAAGCATTTAAAGAAAAGTGGTGTGGGGGAGAAAGTCTGTTCTAAAACTAGCATTTGCTGCCACTCAGAAAAAAATAACCACAAAAACAAATGAACAAATAAAGAAATAAAACCCTTTCTAAATCTACCTACAGTCCTTCATTAACTTGATATTAAACAGTTATTTATTGATATAAAAACAGTTGTGACTTTAACATCTTGGAATTTCTTGACTCTGAGCCCTCAAAAAATATCCAATATTTGAGCTAGCAGTTTAATGTTAGCCACACCCTTTCTTCTTTTTGCCAGTGGTTGATACTAACTAAAGTAGGAAAGGAGAATTGAAAGCAAGATTGTACACTCTTTCAAATATGAAATTCTCTGAATCTTCCTCAGTCTGTAAGTATTGAACATGTGCCATTGGTTCTTTTTGGTGTCTTTGATGAAGAAGAATTGTTTGAGAATAAAAGTCCAAAATTTAATAAAAATGGTCAGTTATGAAAAAATGACATTCAAGGGAATAAAACCTTAAATCTGTATTCTTGTGGTAAATGTTTATAGATTATAGAGGACTGGTAGTGCCACTTGTAATAATATTCACTTGGACTTTCTATCTTTTGTTTCATTTTTCTCCATATTTGCTCATTCTTGTACCTCATCCCATCAAATGAATGACTGGTTATTGGAGGGGATAAATATTGTCTGCCATTTACTTTTTCCAGCCATGCCACTATGTATTTTTGCCTGTCCTATCAATACAACTTTAATCCTGAAAAAAATCGGTTATATTCCAAATCAGAAAATTAATTACATGTGCAATAAATATTTTTTGGCTCATTTCCTTGGCTGTTCAAAGGCAGAATGGTTCTGTGAAGCCACAAAAGGCTGCACTTCATTTATTTAAAATAAGATAGACATGACCCACTGTGGTGAGTTGCCCCTGGCTAGATGTCAGAAAGATGTTCTATCACTCCCCTTCTTAACTAGGCAAGGGAGAAAAAGTAAGGGGAAAAATTACTTGTAGGTTGAGTTATGGCAGTTTACTAAAGCAAAAGTGAAGGTTTGCACCTGCAGAAGCAAAGAGAAAAAGCCAATAATTTTACTTTCCACTTCCCATCAGCAAGTGATGTCCAGCCACTTTCCAGGGAGCAAGGCTTCAGCCTTGCTCTGGCAGGCAAACATTGTAAACAATAAATGCCCTCCACTTCCTCCTCCTCCCTTTAGCTTTTATATCTGAGCAGATGTCACATAGTATAGAATATTCCTTTGGCCAGTTTGGGTTAGCTGGTCTGGTGGTGTCCCCTCCCTAGATCTTGCCTATCCCCAGCCTACAGATGGAGGGGCAGAAAGTTTGAGAGACATTGCTGATGCTGTGCCAGCCCTGCTCAGCGGGACCCAAAACACTGGTGAGTCATCAACACCTTTACAGCTATCAGTGCCAAGCACAGCACTGGGAGGGCTGCTGTGGGGAGATGAGACCCAGTACACCCTCTTACAAGAGTGTGTGGAGTCACCAGTGAAAAGGAAGCTAAAGAGCTCTTCAGAAAGTGTGTTGAGCTACACACTTCCTTACCCTCTTAACTGAATTAAATTGAGGTCTAAACCCTGTCCTAGGCAGGCTATACTGCAGTGCAATGGATCTTCTTTGGCAATTTCTTTAGCTTTCTTTCAGTTCCAGAGTTATAACCTGTGAAGAATTAAATAATGCAGTTATACATCTCAAAACACTGTTTCCATGAGTCACCACAATGGAGCCTGAGATAAGCACAGATGTCACAGCAGGAAGGAGCCAATTCTTGACCTAATGGAGGTAAAGGTTTGGTTAGCATCTGGACAGAAATTCCCACCATGGCAGGCAGTGGGAAGTGGGAAGGAGGCAAGTGTTTATGCATATACCATATCAAATCATGGGAACAGCATCGATGGCCTGAGGATACCCAGGACTTGGACTGTATAAAAGTGGCACCTCCAGAAGAAGGATTCAGGGACCCCCACCCCAAAGAGGACCAGGGTGAAGAAGGACCAGCAGGACTCCCCAGGAATCCATGTGGTGGTGATATCTTTAGCTTAATCTCTCTCTCTCTCTCTCTCATTCTCTTTCTCTTCCCCCTTGTCACTCTCTCCCTGTTTCTTTCTACCTCTCGACCTCATATTTTCATATTTCATATGTTAAATAAAATCCTTACTGTTGGTTTTGGCATATGGTCTTGTTTGCACCTTAATTTTAACAGAAGCATTTCTTATAATGGGGTCATAACACAGCATTGCTTGCAACTGTCTATATATACTTATGTGTATATATATATATATATGTATATGCATGTGTGAATAGATGTAGATGTGAATGTATACATGCATAGTCCGTGTAGGACTTCAAATAGGAGGAGATGTCAGAATCAGAACTCTGTTCTTTGCTATATTTTATTTCACTCTATTTCTTATTCTGGTGTCTCTCATTTTCAAAGTATTATAGATTTTCTTTAGCAATGCATAACACCAATACAAAAGATATTAAGAGAATGCTTTGGAGAACAATAGAGTCGTTCATCATATGTGAGTATACAAAAATTTATTTGGAAAGCACATAGATATCAGTAGATAGAAAATAACACTGTATTTAAATCCTTCTACATTTAATTAAAAATAGAGACATTTAAACTACCACCAATATATCTGCAGAGTTAACCATTTCTTGAGATGAATGGCTTATTTCTGCATGAAAATGTTGTGATCGTTTATACCCAGTCCTTATTTCTAAGGTTATCTATGTCATCATAAGAAGCAAGAATATTTTTGCTTCAGTGTAAGCAGAGTCTCTAGGACACACTTAATACCATAATATTTCTTTTGCTAGAGATTAGGGGCATAAAAATTCACTCTGCCACTAGGTTTACAAGTGATAATTTAAATAAGGGTAATGTTACTGTGTATATGTGCAAAATTGTAGTTTAAGTACCTTTCCCTCAAGAGATCATTTTAGTGAATATTTTCAAAGCTGGTAATAGTGATTCCATCTAAGGGTAGATATTTAGTACACTAAATAGTTTATAACATGATTATTTATTTTAAAGAGAATAGCACTTTCAAAGTTTGATCCTATTGTCCAAAATAGAGTTAATATTCTGGATTTATACACATATATAGCTAGTATGTTATTAGCTTTGTATTTTAAGTTGGTGTTAATTCTTACATTGATATTCATTAATAGGTATCTAAGATATAGTCACAGCTAAGAGGATTCATATAATCTCATTAGCATTTTTGAATTTTGACTTTTTTTTCTGCATTATTTAATAGAAATGGTTTTGAGCTAGGCTATTTCTTTCTTTTTTTAAATATATCATTTATGTTCCAAAGATATTTAATTTCTCTAGTTAGTTCTTTTCAAACCTAGTTAGCTGGAAGGGTTGTTTTGTTCATGTCTGTTTGTCACATTAGATTCCCAGAATCTCATCAGAACCACGTCAAATTACATCAATCCAAACTCTGGGCTTCTGATAACAGAGTGCTGTAAGAAGAACATGGCTTGAATGTTATTGCAAGACAAATAGCTTATCATGATCAAAGAAGTGCTATAAGAGATGCAATTATTTATTGAGTGTTTGTGCAATATCATTTTTTGTTGTTCCATAGTAACCTGAAATTTTCAGTAGCCTGTGCTTTACAAAACCTGATCCCAACACTGGGCTATGTTTTATAGGAGTATTTTTAATCCCTGCTAGGGGAATTAGTCTCTTTCTGCAAAGAAAGGGAGTAATGAGGTAGTGATATCTTTCATTCTAACCCCAGAAAAAAGCCAAATACTAAAACAGGAAATTAAAAATCGCACCCTGAAGTTAAATATATTACAAGATATTGCTGCCCTCACTATAAGACTAAGAACATAGCAAAATTGCATGCCCTGGCTGCACAAACTCTACCAGCAAATCTGGCATAGATGCAGATAAACCAGGCAGGGTGCCTTTCTGCTTCTGCATTATGTAGAACATGACAAAAGACAATCACAACAATGCACATTATCTTATGCTGCTGTTACGCTCAGCTGCTTCTAGAGCTTGGACAGGCCCAGGCACACAGAGAGTGAACCTTTCTCATTTCATCCCTGGACTAGTGAAGCAGAGAAACTAAGTCTGTCAGAACCTAGCAGTTGGCCTGTTTCTAGAAGTGTGCTATGGATTTCTCTGGTAAGGCTCATCTCTTTCAGAGAAGACTGCTAAATTCTTTTATTAGAATTTTGTGTATGATTGGAAAGATCTGGCAGGAGATTTTATCCACTACCCTAATTTTCTCATGAGGAAGCAAGAACTTTGAAGGGACAAGTCTATTATTTTTCTCCTGTGCCTGCAAGGTTAGTTACTGCTGTGCCAGGCTTAACTTGCATAAATCCCTTAAATTATTCTATATCCTTTTGGGACTGAGATTAGGAAATTTTTCAGGCTGCAATTACCAGCTCATGGAGAGTTGGTAAAAAACAAAACAAAAACAAGATATATTTTTGAAAATTCTTCTGCAGTGAAGCGCAGCCATGTCATGTCAGCAAGTAATTTCTATTTGTTAAAGTATTCATTCAGTGAGAATGACACCTTATCCAGTGTGCATGATCTTACTATTCCTTTCCTGTATGTCTTGTTCCAGTGAGCCTCCTCACCAATGGTACAAAGCGTAATGTATTACCTTTTTCATATTGAAGTTTATTCATGTTCTTGAGTAAATTAAATTTAACTGTCATTGCAAATTTGATTCTGGGGACGTTTAAAAGACACTTTATGGGTTCTCTAGCAGTGGCACTACTTAACTCTGAGAGCCAGAAGATTGCCCCCACTGCATTTAGTAATAATAGAAAACTGGATTTCCCATAGAACAGTCTGAAATACTGGCCACCTGTACACCAAATCTCTGTTTCTTTCTTTGAGTAACTCTCATTGGAGATTTTCTATTCAAGTGTTGTCAGTTTTACTGGGGGCCTTACAAATATTAGTGGATTTAGACCTCATAGTTAGAAGTCTAGATAGACTCAAAGTACTGAAGGCAAAAAGACATACTGCATTTTTAATTTTTTTAAAGATCATGTAACTGTTATTCCAGTTGTGAATATAGTATAACAGAATAATATATTCAAAACTAATAGATATCAATCACATTGGATTCCCATAAATTGTTCTTTTGGACCCAATGCACACCTCCCTTGCATCAAGGGAACTCTCTTTGACTTCTGTGGTGTTTGGCTTAGGCTCAGGAGATGTGTGTATAAGGGTATGGGGAGTGAGAGAGAACAATTTTGTATCATTCTTACTTTGGGCTCTGTCAGGTACAGCCTAGGGTTAACACATCTCTATTTCCTATGTACTGTTGCTATAGAGTCACCACTGCTGTAAAATTTGACAGCAAGGTTCAACATATTCTACCTTCTCAAAACATGTCTCTGAGGCTCTGTCTTTTCTGCTTATGTTCAGGTAACAGGTCTGAGTGAGACAGTGCTCAAACTGAAAGGTACAGAGCAGTGTCACCAGTTCACTTACAGCTGTAAGACCTTCTGACACAGCTCATCATCTTTATTGTTGCAACAAAATGTGCTACATTAGAAATTTCTTTGTGCTAGGACAGTCCAAAAAATGTTCTGTGCTGTTGGATACACGTGGGAGTTGTGAGAAGGCATAAGGAATATAATAGAGTTTGATAACTTTTGTCTGCACTGACATTTACTGTGGCCTTTTTAAACTATGGTGAGATCAAAATTCAGCCTGTATCTGGACAGGTCAACACACCAAGTAAAAGAGAGATATTTTCAAGGGTGCATGCATCATAGCTAGGGCTCACCCCCAACCTGTAACTCCAGTCATCTTTAAAACAAAGACAAGACTTGAAACCAGACATGTTGGGGGTATGGATCAAGTTTTACAAGGTATTTCTGATATTCTATGTGTTGTACAACATTGCCATCGAATATATTACACTGATAGGGAAGGGGAAAATTACTTTGTGAAGCAAGCATGAGCATTTGGCTGATCCTGTAGAAACCCAGCTCTTTAGTGTTCACAGTGAGCTTTTTGTCTGTTGGTTATTTGTTTTTATTGCAAACTGAAGTTGTGAGGGGCAGACTACAGTGAAATCACTTTCTCTGAGCTGACTGTGAGATAACCAAGAATGCTTCAGCTAGGGAATGCAGTTTTCTTTCTCCAGTATAAATTTCCATAGTTTGCTGAATAAATTATGAGCTGCATTGGCCAACAGTTCCCAGACTCTTGCACAGCTCAGTCCAATACCAGGAAATTCATGAATTAGGAACTGGTGTTCTTCACATTGCATGTCAGAGTCAAAATTTCTATTTATGTTACTGGGAACAGGAAGCCTTTTTCAGGCGACCTCTCTTGCTAGTAAGGAAAATATTTCTTCTAAGGCAAAAATTGTGCTGTCCGTATTTCTATAGTAACAGCAGTGAATAAATTGAATGTTGCAGTCCTTCAGTTTTGCCAAATTGTCACCTAAAGCAACAATAAGAATATGAGTCCACTTTGTTCTGCCAATTTCTGAAGGTATCATAGAGGTTAAATAACAAGTACCTAATGTTTCTGCTTTGGATGAAGTTATAAAGGAAATTGGATAAACACAGGAATATAAATCAAGGAAAGGTGCTAGAAAATTATGCCATCAGTTAGAAAAATGTGCCATACTTGTACCTGATCTATCCTCTTACTCGCTGAAAGTAGAAAAGAAAAAATCATTTAGTATCCTGAGTAATCCAGGCACTGATTAATTGCATCCCATAATGCTTTCTAATGTATCTTCTAGAAAACCTTATAAATCATACCCAGGCCTTTTCTCTTTAAATGCTATTTTATCAGTTATCAATTGCTCAACTTTCAAAATAAAGAAAGGAAATTAGGTCTGAGCAGTTGGGATTTATTTTCCTCCTCAGGGCTTGGATCCAGTTCAGTATTTAGGCACATGTACAGCCTGAAGCAGGTGTGCAGTCCCTTTAAAGATGTGTGCTTAAGTGCCTTTGTGAATGATGATTATTTTTGGTCTTTCAAAACCCTGTGACATTTGATGCATGTTAAAAAATCATCCCACTTGAAAAAGGTCACACAAAAAAACAAGGAAAGCAGTTGTTTTCATGAATATAATTATGGGCTTGAGTTTCAAACCTGTGATACAATGAGCTTTACATGGCTTCACATTTCACTGCTGGTGTCTGAGTGTGTGTCTCTTACATATTTCTGTCTGCAAATTGACTCAAAAATTGCAGCTGTTCACCTTAATAAGCCCTAAATCATGGGAAAGTGTTGAAACTTATTAACTGAAGAAGTCAGTTGTGATTGTTCCACCCTATACCTCAAACCTGGAAAATTGTTCAAGCTTGGGTATATTTCTAGCTCGTGGGAAATTTTGCAAAGACTTCTTTAGGTAAGAACTAGTACAACTTCCATTTCTTAAACCGTAGATTCACACAGGGTTTTGAAACAGATCTGGAAATATATAGTGTTGGTGGAGAATGTTTTAACTTTGGTAGCAAGCTTGGTACAGCAAAATATTGATAATTACAGAGTTTTGCAAAAGCTGTCAATCCCGCTGAATAGAGAGGAAATTACTGCTTTTATTACGCATTCCTTTGGCCCACTTTTTAAAAGGATGTAGGAAATAAAGATGAGAGGTTATATAAAATAGCAAGAGAGGAAGTCTTTAGCTGAGTCAGGAAATCAAGTTCAGTGCACCAACTACCATTAACCTCCTCTCCCATCTGCTAATGAAAGCAGAGCATTACATCTCAGTCAGTATTTGGGTCTGCTTTAAATTGCAGTCAACCAGCAAGATGTCCTTCTGAAATAATGCTAGTAGAAATTTACTCTGAAAATATTCCATTGTTACATTTTCTACATGGCTATTACAATATAAAAATATGTCATGATTTTATGTGAAGTTACTTTTTGATGTTCTCCTTAGTTTCCTACCCAAAAAAATTTGTTAGTTATGAAATCAGTCATGAATAGAAACAAACTGTTTGATCACTCAGTCCAGCTCATGTCAAGGGGAAAGGCTAATAACAAGAACCCAGCTGTCTTTATAGTCAGGAAGAAAACTGTAACCACAGCAAGTCATATGTAGCATACAGTAGTATGTATGGTAGTATATAGGTACTCTTTCCTAACTACAATGAAGGTAATTTCAATGATTTGCAAGATCCCCATCTTAAAATTCTGCCCTCATTTTCTTGCTAATATGTGAAATCTAACTAATATATTTCTAATTTCAGAGAGAAATCATTTTTTCTTCAGGTATGATGTACTTTTCCCACCAGTTTTATTTTGGGGACCTTGAAGACCAATAGGAAATGGATTTAAAAGTGCTTCCCAGAGTGTGTCTTCAAATGGAATGGTCAGAATACTTGTCATATTTACAGAAAAATAAGGGATGATTTCCTCCTGGGGGCATTCCTTGTGGGGACAGCCCATCACACCATGGCTGTAGACCTGTGTCAGTGTCACACAATCCCCATATTTTTCCAAGCCTGTCAGTTGCCTCTCCTGATGCAAAGCCTTGGCAGTTTGGGTAGTTTTAGTCACCACAGTGCAAAACCAGCATTGTGCTACTGGTTTTCTTAGGATAAACAGGGTCCTTAAGCATGAGCAGGAAAGAAAGGTTAAAAGAAGGAAATGGGGTTTTTCAACACAGTTAAAGACTAAAGTGCAGCCTTTTTAAGCACATCTGTCCAAAGTAAACTTTCCTGTGAAGTAACACTGCTTTTCTGCTAAGCTGTTGTTGAAAGGATTTACATTTAATGGGAGCAATGAATAATCCTCCTTGTTCTTCTCTCATTTTGTCAATGAGCTCATGCACTATGCAGGACTTAAGGCTTATCACAAAATGCTACAGGATCAGGGCACTGCAGGCATGAAGGGACTGTCAAGTTCTGATGAAACTGGAAAACACAGAGACATGTTGAGCCAATAGAGCTGCTCAGGGTATCAAGGCTGAAGGCTGGCATGGCACACAGTGCTGTGTCCAGCCTCCTTGCAGCAAGGCTCACCTCTTGGTTAGAGTGCTGTGCTGTGCTTAGGAGCAAGGCTGAAGTCTGAAAGGGAGGTTGGAGAGTGAGAAGCTAATTCCAGAAATAAATGCACACAAAAATGTTAAGTAACAAAGAAAACTGCTGTGCTTTTGTCTACAATATATTGTTCCATATGCAATATTGGTCAAATGGACAGATTTAGGTTATTTTCCTAAGTTCAAGGACCATGCAGGTATTTCCCTGTTTTCCCAGATATATGGAATAGGATTTTTATTATATTTTCAATGCCTTTTTTCTTTTTTCCTCAGGGACATTATGGTCAACTGTTTTTGATATCCACATCTGTCCACATTGATGCTAACCTGTGACACTCTTTGACATAATTCACATACAACTGGATGCACAGAGGTCTGTTAGCATCCTGGTAGAATCTGACATTTTGAAGGTCTCTGCCTCAAATCTCATTTGATGGTTTCTCAGTGGTACCTTGCAGACAGATTCCCTTGTCATAGCTGACATCCTGAACAACATTTTTAACAGAGAGACAAAGGATTACAACTGCAGCAAGAGGATGAACTTCAGACCCTTTCTTTTTTACCTGACATAATCGGGAACACAAAATTCCTCTTAAAAAAAATCCAAATAAAATGAAGCAGTCTTTCCATGCAAATCTTCCCAATGTGGAGATGGACTCATTGATCAGGGTAATAGGGAACCTTGTGACAACTGTAGCCCACAGGGCTTCCTTGTTTTTACGAGTGCATCAGCACTCCTCTGCCCCACATCACAAAATCAGCCTCTCTCCTGCTGAGCATCAACACTCGTTGAACACAGCAGAAATAAAGGAAGAAGTCAGGGAAACTAAAATTGAGGAGATAGGATGAGAAATGTCAATATGCTCAGCACTATACTCTTACAAAAGGACTTGAAGAATAATTAGCAATAAAGGTTTAGCCACCCTGGAAAAAAAATAAAGTTGTTGTGAACTAATGTTGAAAACCATCAGATCTTTGACATAAAAATGATGAAAAGTGCTTTTCAAAATGATATTTAGGTTTCTGCGAACAGAAAAGCCTGAAAATCCCTCTCATAACAAATAAAAATTCTATAGTGTAACTTGCACTTACTTACTAAATTCCTCATGAATTTAAACTTCTTTCTCAGTATTTTCTATACAGATTTTTTCCTCTAAATTATAAATGCATTCAATTATAATACCATAGGCACTGGAAAATATGTGATGCTTCACCTGAAATATTCACAATATGCTCTGTTTGAAAAATTTGGGTTCCTGTGCTCACACATTTCATCACAAGATCCACACTTGAAAATGTCCTCAAAGGTATCAAAAACATTGCTACATTGAAAGAAATATTCTTCACTGAGTGTACAGGATTTATTCAAACAAACATCAGACAGAAAGCAAAACTACAAACTCAAGAGTGCTCTGATTCAAAAAATCAATGGAAAAAATCAGGTAAAAATCACAACAAACTATAAAGTGGTAACAGATGAAAATATTAAAATTTGGATGAGATCTCAGAGAAAAGTTCACAGCAATCCCATAAGCAACCTGAGCAAGTACACAACTACAAGTGATACAGCAATCTTAACCACAAAAGGTTCATCTCTGGATTAATATTTTTAAGAAATGTGTGTTATTAGAAAATTCAAGCACCTCAAGGAGGAAGAACATGCTTAGAGTATTATTTAAAAAATAATCTGAATGTGTAAGTGCTGAGAAAAAGCATTGCACTTTTGAGAGAAAATGAAAATTTTCTGCAGAAAATATTTCAGAATCACAGAATAGTTTGGGTTCAAAAGGACCTCAAAGGTCCTAATTCCAGCCCTCCTGCCACTGGCAGGGTTGCCTTCCCATAGAATATTGCATAAATCCACACTCCTTTGAAATGGGAAAGTCTATGAACTTAGTCATTTTATTTACATTTATTCTAAAAGACAGAAAGAACCCTGTAAAACATGACAGGAGAGATATTATATGACATATAAATGTTAGGTTACATAAAATAGCAAAAATTTTTTTTTAAGCATAAGCAGCCTTAGACAGTTTTCAGACAGTGATCTAAAAGTTTAAAAGTCATCCAGGTACCACCCACCGTGCAGGATAAGGAGAAACAAAGTAATTCCTCTGTTAAAATTTTGCTTTAACCTGAGAAGCTGTAGAGCTGAGACAGAAGTCTTACAAGGGTCTTTGGAGAAGGCAAGCTGACACTACCTCACATCCTGCTCCATATCAGCTCCTAAAGGCTGGATGCAGGAGAGTGAGCTACTGGAGCTCTCAGGATGATGTGGAAGAGCAGAAGTCACAAGATCCAACCCAGAGAAGATCATGAGGATTCAGTAGAACATACAAGCATTTGTTGCTCAAACATCTCCAAGGAAAGTCACATCCAGAGTCCTTCAAACTCAGCTGAGGAATTGCCAAGTAAAGTTATATTGATAAACACCAAGAAAAACAAGGTTTAGTTGGAAAGTCTCCATTTGCTGGTGCTCCAGTCCAAGAAAAATTTTTGAAAGTCATCTCTCAGCTGTAGTGTTAAACATCTCCTAAAGCATACCTGGCCTATTAATAAAGCAGCTTTTCTACAGTTCTGCATACTGTAAGCTTTCCTAAATAGGCACAATCCCCTGGGAGCATCAGGACACAGAAGTAAATGTTAGCTTAGAGGTATATATGCATGCACTAGATTAAATGTATAATTTTCTCTTACTAGCTTGCACTTTATCTGAAACATTCCTACAATCATATGTATTATGGACAACCTCTGAAATTATGCCTGACCATAGATTTTGGGCCAACTTTTCCAGCAGTCCATTGTATATGAGTCATTTTGTCATCTTTAACGATTCCTGCATTGTTAAGACAATTTCATACAAGAAATGCCTGTAAATTTTCTGTATATTTTATTTCCACTAATTGCTATGCACGGTGTGGTGCTCTGAATCTTATTGTTTGTTTATGCTCCTATTAGAGAGACTAAAATATCTTAAATAGGAGAACAACAAATATTGAATGGCAAGTATCAGACAATGCAATTCTGTTCTTCAACATCAAAATAAATGGATGAAAAATTATTTGTGCTATTAACCTTGAAAAAATTCTGGACTTAGCAATGCAAAATCCCTGCATGCTGCCTGCAACACCTTTTAAAAGAATTTTTTAAAAATATTGAAAAACTCTCATGTCAATTATGTCTTTTTTTGTAAATCTTATACAAATCAGTGCCACAGACTGAGGGTTTCTAAATAAGTGGAAGCACTTATGTGACTATTCAGATCTAGTAAAATCATTTCATTTTAATCACAATTAATTCTTTACAACTATTCTTTAAAACAATTTTTTCACATTAAAGAATAAGATGAATGAACTGCTTGACATGTCTGTCCCTGTTCTTTGTTGTAAGCTTTGCAATCACTTGGTCTGTAACTATAATTATATAATTTAATTGATGTTATAAAAAGGGGCAGTTTTGGTCTGTGTGTTCTCCCAATTGACTCTGCTTACCCCAAAGAGGAGAGAAGAGACAGGGATGAATTTCAGCCTCTGCATGTGCACAGAAAGGTCCTCAAATAGGAAATCTCAAATATTCAGTGGCAGGAAGGAGTAGGATATGCACAAAACTGAGGCATGAATTTGTCCAAGATTCTCCTTTGCCACTAGGGCAAAAAACAGTTTGGCAAATTCACTTGCTTGAAAGGAGATCATCACTTTATCTGGTTTAGATAAATAACACAGATTGTATAATATAATTTCACAATATAAGGAAAGAAAAAGAGCCAAGATACTGAAAAAATAAAAAATCATTCTCAGCAGATGAAAATGATGTGACAGCTGTGCTGATGGAGGAATTTGCCTTAACAGTCCTAGCCAGTGTGTGTTGCCCCTGTGACAGCTGAAGTTGCTGTTATGCCAGCTTCTTAACCTCTCAGAGAATACTGAATCTCAATGCTGATGGGAACAAATCCAGTTTGTAAACTTCTGTTATATCATTTGGGTTGAAGGATACTATATACATATGATCTTAAATAAATGTACTGTAAAATATGGGACAGCTTTGATTTACATCTAGTTAAGAGGTTTCAAATGTTGCATTTCATACAGTCACTTCAAAAATTTGGATGCAAGAAAATTTAGTAGTCCCAGAGCAATGCTAAGCCAGAGGGAGAGAAAATTATAGGCCTGTGATTTTTTTTCTTTCTATCTGTTTCAAGATATGGTTCACCAAAACCCACATTAAAAACAAAATGGCTTTTTCATTGGTCAATCATTTGAGGAAATAAAAGCAATTAAATGGCACATTGATTTTCAAATTTCCTTCTCCCAGACTTAAGTGCATCTTCCCTGGGAACTAACATTGAAATATTGCTATTTTGCATCCACTTCTAGCTATGGCACAGTACTTCACAAAACCTGCTTGCACGGCATGACACCAGGTGGAGCCCAGCAGATTAAGCTGACCTCATCTTCCCTTTAAGAAAATAAAGTATTGAGGGATGAGATGCCATTTTAGGAATAGCTGTGGTTAGGCTAGGGACAGACAGTTCCAGTAGCTTAAAAGTTTTATTGAAAATCTGTTGGAACAGATCTTCTAAACAATTCTGAGCACTAAAGCTTTTCTCTCCTGTGGCAAGGGAAGTAGCTATATGGACTCTGCCTGGATTAACCAGAAGAAAAACTGGCCTTATGGAAGAAAAATCCAGTAGAATTGACAGTCTCTGGCAGCACCCAACATCAGACACTTAGGGAAGAGCATAAAATTAAGCAAACTACATACTGATATTCTCCCAGCCTCCAGCAATTTGCAGCTCATATTTGAGACAAAGGTGGTATCATTATATTTAATAGTTCTCAGCAGACTTTTTTTCATGAACTTGAGCATTCAGTTTGAAACCATATAAATATTACTAGCCACAGAAACCTGCAATGAGCAGATTAGTTAGTTAGTCCATGCATTAAATCTTTAGGAATAAAATGGACTTTTAATGTGAAGTTTTACTTAATGCAAATAAAATATATAATCATATAGAAAAGGTTTAAGCTCCATTTATAAGCAGAAAAGGTACTTCAAAATGTGATCCCTTTCATTATGTTTTCTCAAATCAGTTTGGACCGTAGGAAAAAACTGATAAACTGTGTATACATCACAAAGCATAAATTAAATATATTGTTCAGCTCCAACTGGCTAACAAGGATACTTACTTCCATCTAAAGAATCCTTTTTTTGTGTATCAATTTTTTTTTTCTTTTATTCAGGGCAATATTTAAAGACAAGGAATACAGTTTTGAATTTTAAGAGGACAGTAACTATTAAAAAGTTATCGGATTCATTCTAGTTATGTTGGTAGCTTTGACTGTAAAACTCTTTTTCCATAAAGTGTTGTTTGGGAGTTTCAAAAAAAATACAATCTAAAGCCATTTTGCTTCTTTTGTTCTTTTTGTGATTGCACTGTGTTTGTATGACAAGGTTTTGGTAATGGGGGGCTGCAGGGTGGCTTCTGACAGGATCATAGCTTTCCCTGTGGCTGATGGAGCAAATGCCAGACTGTTCCAAGGTGAACCCACCACCAGCCCTGGCCAAGCCCATCAGCAATGGTGGTAGCACCTCTGGGGTCATGTGTTTGAGAAGGGGAGAAAAAAACACTGTGCTGCTGCATCCAGAGAGAGGAGTGAGAATATGTGAGAGGAACGACTCTGCAGATACCAAGGCCAGTGAAGGAGGGGAAGAAAGTGCCCCAAGCACCAGAGCAGATTCCTCTGCAGCCCAAAGTGAAGTAGTGAGGCAGCTGTGCCCCTGCAGGCCAAGAAGGTCCACGGTGAGCAGCCTGTTCCTGAAGGACTGCATCCTTCCTGGAAGACACTCCATCTGGAGCAGAGGACGATGTGAAAAGTCCTCCCACAGAGGAGGAAGGCACACCAGAGACAACCTGTGATGAGCCAACTGCAGCCCTCTTCCAACACTCCCTTGTGCCATTTGGGGGAAGGAGGGAGAGCAAACAGAGAGTAAAACTGAGCCCAGGAAGAAGGTAGGGGTGGGGGAAGATCTTTTTAAGATTTAGTTTTATTTCTCATTGTCTTTCTCTGATTTGATTAGTAATAAATTAAACTAATCTCCCAAGCCAAGTCTTTTTTTGATCATGATGGTGCCTGGTGAGTGATCTCTCCCTGCCCTTACCTTAACCCATGAGCCTTTTGTTATATTTTCTCTCTCTTGCCAAACTGAGGAATGGAATGATAGAGCAGCTTTGGTGGGCACCTGGCATTCACCCGGGGTCAACCCACCTCAGTGATAAAACAAAATTTAACTTTCTTTCTATAAAAGTGAAATATGATCTCCGTCTTCCAACTCATTTGCTTCTTATGTGGTGCACCCCTGATCTCAGTTCAGCTGGAGTGCAGTCATCATTTACAGACTTGTGATGGAGACACGTGTCTACATTTCAGCTGCCAGGGTTGCTATGTTACCAGGTTTTGATACAGCTGCACTCTTGACAGCCTACTTTGGGGTATTCACTGCCACTGTACACAGACAGCTCAGATGATTAAAGGAGAGCTACTGTGTCAGAGCTTTCAGTGATAATAGAGGCACTGAGGTTGGAAAAGACCTGCAAGAGTCTTTTCAAGTCCAACCTTTGACCGAAATCACCATGTTGACGAGACCGTACCACTAAGTATTGTGATTCCAGGCATCGTGTTTCTACCACCTCCCTGGACAGCTTGCTCCCATGCTTTACCACCCTTCCAGTGAAGAAATTTTTCCTGATGTACAACCTGAACCTGTCCTAGCACAGCTTAAGACCATTTCTTCTTGACCTGTTGCTCAATGTCTTTTCTACTGAGGGGTCCCAAACTGAATCCAAACAGGATTGGAGTTGCAGACTCACCAGTGCCTAGTACAGGGGGACAGTCACTGCCCTCATACTGCTGGCCACACTATGATTGATGCAAACCAGGATGCCAATGGCCTTCTTTGCCACCTGGGCACATGCTGGCTCATGTTCAGCTGCTGTTGACCAGAACCCCTGAGTCCTCCTCCTGTGCCACTTTCTTGCCACTCTTTCCCCAGCCTGTGGTGCTGCATGGGGTTATTGTGACTGAAATGCAGGACCTGGCACCTGCCCTTGTTGAACTTCACAAAACTGGCCTCAGCCCCATTGACCCAGTCTGTCCAGATGTCTCTCTCTGCAAAGCCTTCCTGCCTTCCAGCAGTTCAACACTTCCACCCAACTCAGAGTCTTCCATGGACTTACCATGTACTCAATCCCCTCATCTTGATCGTGGATAAAGACATCAAACAAGACTGAGTACTTGAGGAACCCCACTAGTAAGCAGAAGCCAACTGGATGAGTTACCATTCATCACCACTCCCCAGGCCCAGCCATCCAGCCAGTTTTCAACCAAGCAAAGAGCACACCTGTCCAACCTGTGGACTCACAGGTACCCCAGGAGCTTGCTGTGGGAGACAGTATCAAAGGCTTTGCTGAAATCCAGGAAGATCACATCCACAGTCTTTCCCTCATCCACTGGGCAGATCACTTGGTCATAAAAGAAGATAAGGTTGGTCAAATGGGACCTGCCCTTCCTTACCCCATGCTGGCTGGGCCCAATTCCCTGATTGTCCTGTAAATCAAACTTTTCATATGTCCTTAGTGAAGAAAAATGTATTTTTAAACTTGAAGTTAGGAGAAAATGAAAAAGAAGCAAAGAAAGTGTCCATCTTCATAGTCAGAAATCCAAGTTTGCAATCATTAGTTGTGTTTCCTCTCCCATGAGAGAGAAGGAAAACAGAGTTATCATCAATAAACACAATGGTAAATCCAAGTAATTATACAGTACTCTTCATCTGAAGACACTGAACAGTTAATAATCACTAATTAATTAAGCCTTGCAGCATTTCTGGAAGCGATATGCAACTTGAATAGTACATTTCTCAGGAGACCCAAATTGTAGGCTTTTTGTGTAACCCACAGGTTAACTGGAAAATTCTGGATCAAATATATCTCAAGACCTGAGATGTTAATGTATTTTTAAACCCAACTTAAGTGAAATAGTTCCACTCTGACATCTGCTCCATGGAGGCAGAGGAAACAGACCACAAATAGGGATGTGTGGTTATAGCAATTGCAAAATAATGGAGAAGGGCAGCTATGGGAATTTAGAAGGGATTACACATGCTCAAGATTTCATTTGAGGTTTGGTTATCAGGTGTGTTCTTCCAGATAATTTCTTATCAAGCAAAGCAGGCTTGTAAGAAATTGAACAGTGATTATAATTGTCCCACTTTCATTAATGCCTTCCAGAGATAGAAGGCATAACACAGCTACTTTATACCTAAGGACCACAAGTTCTTTGGCAGGTTTGCTGCAGAAAAGCCCAGGCTGGTGTGGAGTCTGCTGTCACTCATACAATCAGTAATCTTGAACAATTTTGTTAAAGTCATTAAGTGGGCTCAGTCCAGCACGTATGAAGTCTACTCCAAATGTAAAGCGGATAATATAAAATAATAATGGTTTCTGTGTGAGACAGAGAAGCAGAAAAAAAATGAAATTTTGGGGCCTTAGTAAAAGGCACTTTGTGATGATCGTTTGACAGCTGGAATTTTTCCATTCAGATACATCCAAAGCACAAACATGTCTTTAAGGTTCCTCCAATCTTTCAGCAAACCTAAATTCTACCGCTGATTTCTAAAATATTTTCTTATAATTTATAGTATTTAAAGAACTATAAATCCAAAAGTGTACAAAGACATTACTTAAAATACTGTCTGTTGTTAGAATTTTAATTAGATGATCAGTGTATAGTATTGATATATAAAAATTTGAATCCTCTCCTCAGTACAGATAATAAAATGGTGATATAAATCAAAATGGGAAACTGAAGGAGTGAACTGGGTTCTTCTCAATCTGGAAATAAAGCATTTAAATGGAATTTTCTCAGTTGGGAGAAGGAAATAATCTACCTCTCATTTAACTTCTGGTTCTCACCAAACTGATTAACCTAAAGAAAATTTTCATATTCTGAAAAATATGAAGTGGTTGAAAGTCCCATTGTAATTTAAAGTGAAAACAACAAAAACCCAAAAACCCCGAAGAAACTGTCCTGGTTTGAAGGACAGGTACCTGCCAATAAAGGCAGAAGCTTCTCTTTAAAATGAAGAATGTAAACACTCTTCCTCCTAGTTATTATAAATTTGAAATTAAGGGGCTCTCAGGCAAAGATATGGGAATTAGGAATAACAGTTCTTTCCTAGGAAAATTAAAATAGAAATACAATATTACAAAAAACAATCCCAACCCTGACACAGTCAGAATACAACCTGACACCCTGTCAGTCAGGGTGTTGGTAGCAGTCCCATTAAATGGTGGCTCCATCCTCCTGCAGTGGCAGATGTGGTTCAGCTGAAGCAGTGCTCCTGTAGAAGGGTGCAGACTTCCTCTGAAGGTCCAGGGATGATGTGGAAATATTCAGCTTTCCTCTGGAATCCAGTGGAAAGATGGTATCTTGCTTTCCAAAATCTCAGCTTTTATCTAGGTAGGAAAGGCTTGGCTTCTCCCCCTGTCTGGAGCATCTCCCAATGGGATGATGTGATTTTATCAGTCACACAGTGGGACTGAATGGGCTATCAGTAAATGATATCTTCCTGGAGGGAGGGTGGGTTGTGGAAAAGATAAAGATAATTGCCCCACCTGGTTTAAAGATGGCCCATTAGCAGATGGGTATGTGCCACAGAGATAAGGGTCACTACCCCACCCGGTTTTAACAGAAGGTGATAGAATACACATTTCTAACCACATCAACCCAACACAGAAACAAACAAAGAAACAAACAAAACTCCCAAAGATACAAAAAAAAGAAAAATAAAACAAAAAACAAAAAAAAAAAATCCAAACACCAATAGCAAACAAATTAACTGGTGTTGACTGTTTACTACTTTATTATTTAACAGCCCTCCTGTTTGTAAATCAGCAAGATAGACAATTTCTGTTTAATAGATCTTCTCTTTGCATGAATCCACCTATGATCTGTCTATTTTTGGATTCATCCTGATGTCTATAAGCAGAATTATTTGTCCCTTCCATTGATCTTTGTTGTAGATGGAAGCTGATGGTGTCATTCACACCTTTATCTCCTCTTTTGAATGCAAATAGATATTATCAGGTACGTTCAGCAGGTGCTGCTTAATGCTTATGGAAAGCTTTTGTATTTTATATCCTGCTTGGCAATTGTTTAAGACACTTTGGAGATGGAGATCACATCTTATTTGTTGTACAATCTGATGTCCTGAGACCACCAGAAGAGGCCTACATATGTACAGTAAACAAGTATTGCATGAGGTTGCACAAGCTAAATGACAATGCATTAGGTAGGAGGTAACCATGTATTAGATAGATGGGTTTATGTAAATTTCAATTATCAAATTCTCTTCCTTTAGCTCCCTGGTGTGCCTGATTTATGGAAAACTTCTACCTTGTATCTGTGCAGAATAAACAATGCCCCTTTCATAAACATGACTCATTGTCCATGATTGTTTAGAGGGTTCCCAGAATTTGGCAACAATCCTGTGATAAATTTAAGACTTGATGCTTTTCTTCAATTTGTGTGCTAGCAACATGCATGGCTAGCTACATCAGTGTACTTTGTGGAAACATTTCCCTGAAATTATCCTAATGCTAGCATGTTAAGTCTTTGGTACAGAATTATGGCATGGAGTCTAGTCAAGCTATTTCCTATTTAAAATGTAGCTTTATTGTTCTCAAATCTGATACCTACTCTGCATATCTAAAATCACACCAGCTTCTTGACAAGTGTTCAGTATGCTCCTGTCCTCTCTCACTCTTAAACTAAGACCAGAAAAAGGAAACCACAGACATATACTTTGAAAAGGTCAAGTTCTGCTCTCAACAGCAGCAGCATACTTGAATATAGACCTGAATGGGTGCTGTCTGTCAGACTCTGTGATGACTAAAAATGGCAATAATTTCTCCCTCTCAGTAGTTACCAAGTTATAAAAAATAATGTTAGAACAAGAAAAGTGCTTCTAAAAGAGAAGTTTTGATTATAAGGAAATAAATATGATCTCATTAATCTTAATGCCAAAAGCAGTAAAAAATAGTCCAGCTGAGTACACCAACAGAGATGATAGCTTGTGGCTGGCATAGCTTGCCTTCTTTGTGCATAACCTGTGGCACTTTTGCATAAACAGAAATAAAAATACATAATTTTGCCTACAATTTAGTCTGAAGCAGAGCTCTTAAAGGCCACCAAATCATGAAATGGCTGTGGCTCAGCTAAATCACCATCAGCACAAACATGTAGAGAAGGTATTTGATAACTTGCTTTATGTTAATATATTAACAGACTCAGTTGCATAAATTTTGTTTTCGTTATTGTTGATAGCTTGCAATTTTGAATATGATTTATTTATTTATTTACCTCTTCTTAGATTGTTTTCATCTTGCAATATTGAGACAGATCTAGGCTTTGTTTATGCCTGTGTTCTATCTGAGTTTTTATTCTAAAACAGTACATTTCCATAGGTCTCAGAGCACCACCTAAACAAGAGAAAACTACACACTGTTTGCTAAAATGAAATCACAAAAACTCTATGCTAAAACAAAATTGTAAAATTTCTCAGTGCTCTTCCAATAAAGGTCAAAATTAGCAAAAGAACTTTGGGATCCTTTTTTGTTTTTCACTTAGTCTGGAATATATGCATGAATACCTTACAAAGCGTCAGCTAGGGGAAAAGTATGAATACTCAAAAAAATCAATGCCTATTTTCTTTAATGTCAACTAAAATAATATGTGAAATCCATCTTCTGGAAGTTACTCACAACAAGTGAAAAGGGAACTTTCAATTCTGTGAAAGAATCAATTCAGTGAAAGAATTAGTCGTAATCTGAAACTTGTGGCTGTGAGATGAAACTAAGAGAAAGGAGGGATGCGCAGAACTGATTCTTGATGGGCATAAATTAATGAAGCTCCTTTGCAGGAGACAAAAAAAGATTAATTAGAAATTGAATGAGTTGATGACATACAGAGTTTGCTATAAGAGCTCTTTCCATGCAAGATATTGCTTTACTGCTTTGTACTCTTCTTTAACCTTTAAAATAAATATTTTTTGAAATATAGTTATGTTACTATCTCATTATTGTGACTTTGCCATTATTTGTATTATGTACTCCCAGCAAGCTCCAGTTGTGTTATGATATCACTGGTTTCAGGCACTTTGAGTTCATAAACTTGAGCTGTTTTCTTTCATAGGAGTTGAAATGGAAAGTACTGCATGTGTTTTGAGAAAGGTGTTTAGGACATGAACAGACCATAAAATAATGTGTTCTGCAACTATAACTCAAATACCTTTATACTTGATAGTTTGGGGATTTTTTTACTTTACTTTACTTTTTAGAAACCAGAGAAAAAGGGCAGTAACTGGTCAGTGGCTGCATGTGAGGACAAGGGACCTTGAAGGAGTGAACTGAAACTAGACAGTTGACACAACAAAGAAAATACAGAGTGAAAACTGAGTCCTGGAAATATAAAATATTTGATTCTCTGCTCATCCAGTCCTTGCTATTGCTGTGTTGTCTCCTCTCACTTCTAATATTCTGACCAATAGTGTACAGAATTATTTTCTGGGCATGTGATCACACTGCTTTTGAGGCAGCTGTCTGGAAAAGCAGAATGCACGTTTTGAAAGGGGTTCCTTCAACTTTGTTCCTCATTCATGTAGATCAGGACCACTGGTAATATCAGAGCTGTGGATATGGATTCCTGACTATTTAATGTTCTGTATGTTCCTCTTAATGATACATCTGCTTTGCAGACAGGATGCAGGAATAGTTCAATCTGCAGGTACCAGCAGCAAGCATCACCCCAATACAGCTACCTGGGTGCTCCTGTGCCACTGTGCATTTACCCAGGATGTGCACACAAGAGCACAGTGCTTGCTCTGCAGCAGGTCCTAAAGTGTATTAAAAAGGCTTCTAGAGGGTCTTCAAAAAGTAAAAAACAAGTATCCCACTCATGAACTCTTTGATTCCCAGTTTCAATGGATGTTGGTGCAGCAAGCTGAAAGAGGATGAATCCTGCTGCTTGAAGTTGTGAGTGCTTTGGGCATTACAAGGGAACACAGGGAGTTGCAGTCTTTAGAGTTTATGTGCTTATCCTGACATAAATTAGGTTTTTTCCAGAAAATTCATAGTGCCATTCAGATTCTTCTGTGTTTTCACCAATGAGAATATTCCTTTGTTTCTGTTTTCACCAAAACTAGGATAGTTTCTGTAGGGTTGCCTGCAGATCCTGACCAATAACAGGGCTTTCTGTGTTTCAGACTTTGGACTGTCTACTGCTGGGTCCACTGTATATTAGTTCTGGAAATTTAAGATGAATGTAGCCTCAATATTTAAATAGTGTGATGTTGTACATATACTACCTGCAAGTCAGAGAAGAGTTGAAGCACATACAGTATCACCCAGTATTGCAAAACTGAGTAATCGGTTTCTTTTTGGTTTTGTGGGGGTTTTTTTGTTTTGTTGGTTTGTTTGTTTGTTTGTTTGTTTTAATTTCCAGAAATACATTTTCTCACTACTAAGTAACTCAGCTTAGTTTAGGAAAAACAGCAGGTTTTATCAAACCTGTTGATAACAACAGATAAAGACCATATTTGAAAATTTAAAATTTAGTGATTGTACTGTGACGATGTCACAAGCAATTGAAAGAAGATTGATGATGGCTTCTTGATGATATCTGTTACTATTAGTTTCAGAAAATCAGCTAAAGCCACTCAGACAGCTTTGATCTCCACTTGGCTTCTACAAGTTATCTGAGCTCTAATTGGGACAAGAAAAATTTATGTTAGTTTCAAATGTGTTACTTGTCTGAAGTCACAGAAATATTATTTATTCAGCAAAACATACTTCACTTTTGAAAATGAGTTCATTGAACCAGATGACTGCTGCTGGTAAGAATAGATGGAAAAAAATCTATCTATTCCATGCATGGCATCTCATGATTAAAAAACAAATATAAGCTCACTTATTTCTATTGCTTAAACAGATCCAAATATCTCCTATTCACAATAGCATTTGAAATATGGGACATAAAATAAAAAGCTTCAGATTTTGCCCATTTTCATAATTTGATGTGAATTTCTATATAGCTTTCCTCACTGAAAATAGAAAATGCTGAAATGATGTGCAATCTAGCATCATGTATTTGTCAACAATCCATGAAATCTTCCATTGACCTAAACAAAGGCAAATTATTTGTTATGGGTGCTCCGTAGACACTGTACTATTAGCCTAAAATTGAATGGAGCCTGAAAAGCAATTGTATAGAAACAAAAATAAGGAATGAATTTATAATCATAATTATGAAGCCATACCTCAGAAGATGATCAGTCCTAAAGTGGGATGGAAACTGGGGAAAAAAAAATTGATGAAAGCTGTAGTTGTTCATTGCTTTCTTATTTATTTTAGATTGCATATTAAATCTTACATAGAATTATTCCTTAAAGTGTATCTGACAGTGAAAGGTAACAATATTTTTGGTATCTTTTATTATAACTACATTTGTGATAAAGGCTTGACACAGCTGATGTGAAGGAACATTGATAGGACCTTGGTACCTAGAAATAAATTCAGTTCTGTTGTATGGAGTAGCATATTTCATGTGGGAGAAATAGCAATCTATTTTTAGTTCTGCTGTACTCTTAAGAAATGCACCTTTTCTCCTACGGTAAGAACTTATTGTACTTTCTCAACTCAATGGACTGTTAGTAAAACATTTTAAGCACAAAATCAAGCAAGATGCAGTCAAGCATGCTACAGACTTGAAAGTCACTCACTGAAAATTGCAAATGCTCTGTGCGAGTTAGTTAAGTCCAATTCCTCCCTGATTAGTACAAATACTTCAGTTCTTCCTTCTCATTCATTGGTCAAATCTCTCAAGTGCAATATAAATCCCTTTTTAGTTTATTTCTTTGTTTATCTTTTGTCTTATGATATTAAAAAAAACCATTCACTCCAGTTCTGCTTATTTAGCAAGTTGAGTTGCCAATGGCAATCTGTAGATAATATGCAGCTCAGCTAAGCTTTCAAAAATCATGTTATAACTGATTAAGTTTTTCCACTGATAGGATTAATATTCAACTACAGAATAAATTAGGCAGTTAGTCTTACTATTGAAAAAATTCCAATAACTTCTAGCACTTTTCATTATGTAACTTGCTTCTGAATTACTTAAAATGAGCATGGTAAATATTTGAAATGAAAAGTTGTTATGATAACATTAAGTCAGCTTGTTGTTTATTTTGTAATGAATTTATTGAAAGCAGGTTTTCCCTTGTGAAGTTTACAACAATGCAGTTCTGTCAAAGTTTAATATTTCCTTAGCTGTTTGTTTGAAGACAATTGACTCCATGTTTTGGAAGAGAGCTATCTATAGAACAGCCTCAGTGGATGTCTGGGAACAGTAGGAATTCAGAGGTGTTCTGAGGTGTGTTGGCAGTGACAGTGAGCAGGGTTCTCAAAGGGGAGATTTCTGAACCTTACACACAGGTAGATGTGTCTTGAATGAGACAAACAAGAAAGAGATATATACATACCCTTAAAATGTGTAGGAAGCAGGTTCCAAGGCCAGTGACAATTAGCAGAGTTACAACAGGTGAGTTACTCCAGGAAATAATGAGTTGACTAGACCATTGGGTGAGTTATCAGCTGCACTGTGCCGATTAACCTCAAGGGCAAGGAATTTTGGGTTTTGGGCATGTCATATTTGCTACTGTAAACATAGAAAAGGAGTTCCCATCCTCAGTGACTTTTCTTTATGAAAACACTGGCTCAGGGCGTATTGCAGCAAAACCTACTTTGTCTTGCAGTTGAATTTGGTTGAAAGCCTTGAGGTGACCAGTTAGTCCCAACTCATGCAGTACCTATCTTTATTTTGTGCACTCAATTGTCCTTTCTCTAGTGAGCAAGACTTTATATCACTACCTTATAAAATGAGATTGTAATTTATATGTTAGAAGGTTGAAAAATAATAGGAAAGCAAATTAGCAGGCAATGTTGGCAAAATTATGCTTTCCAGTGTAGAAGAAGTACTTTTCTTAGTGTTTTCTGGGATGAGTTGGGCACAATGTGGAACCAGACTCCATTTCTGGAGTAACCTAGCTCGTTCCTTTCATAAAGTGGGGCATGTCCCCCTCAGCTGGTTAAAGGTAATGCTACACCTGCTATGTATGTGAAGATGATATGTTCTGTAAATATTAGGGTCATTTACTCCAGGGTGTTGGTAAGAATGAGATAGAAAAATAAGGCAAAAGAGACTTCCAAATTCAGTGAATCCATCATTCTCCTATATCTAGCAACCATGGTGATAGGTTGTTGACAACCATTATATGAATTTATTTTATTAATTCTTTTTTTTTTAATTCTTCCTGTAGTTTTGATTTTGGCAATTTCATGTGAAAATAAGCATCGTAGTTTACAACTAATGAATGGTAATTTCCTTGGATCTGTTTTTAATCAAAAACTTTTTCATGTCATCGTGTTTCTTTGCATTTGCACTATGAGGCAAGTAACAGAATTTCTATTTTTTTATTATTTTCTTACATACTTTTGTCATGTCTCTGTTTTCTGTTTTTTCAGTGCTTAGTCCTAATTGCTCTGTTTCTTTCTATATGCAAACACTTCCAGTCCACTTTTCACACTTCTCAATAACCTAGGAGCTAACCAAAGTTCTGCCATGTCCTTTTGGGATAATTGATTAGCACTGTGCACTCCAAATGAAGTAATATCATTAATTACAGAAACTCATCATATGGCAATGTTGATTACCCTATTATTCTTCATGTAACATAACCTGTTGTTAGGCTCCCAGCTACAGCAATTTTCAGGTCTGCTGTAGGAGTTGCTTCCACAAATTTAGAGCCCTCGGAGATGCTGGAAAAACGTGAAATTTCCTTTTCTATGTCAAATCAAATATTTTTTATGTTGATGAATAAACTACTTGAATTAAGCATGTCCAAAGTTCCTTTCAACCTTTGTGACCTTTCCTGACTCAAATGACTTCACAGTATCTGCAAACTTCAGTAAGTAGAGCCAGTCCTGTTCTAAGTTCTTTTAAAACTATTGATCAGCATTAAACAATAAAAAGTTTGAGTGCAGCGAAGTCTTTGTTGTGTCCAGTTGCTTCTTTTTGTGTTTTAACTGGTCATTTCACTGTGCTCTTTGGCCTTTTTCTTCATGACAATTCCTTTTGAGATTAACCTCTGAATACTTTTCTAAGAGTAAAATTCCTACAATGAATTAGATCAGATGGCTAAACTGAGAATTCTAATTTAAAAAATAAAACAAAAGACTCTAACAGTGTACCAACATTTCAATGGTATCGATGTTTTGGCTTTAATTCACAGTAAAAGAAATCTAATTAAACTAGGGAGAGCTCTGTGCTAGTAACTTCACTAACTCAGGTCCTGTTCTCACTGGCATTTCTTGAAATAGACATATATTGAGATTTCCTCCAATTGAAATGCTTTTATGGCTTTTTTTGAAGAAGGAAAGAAGGACAATACAAATTATTTTCTTGAAAACTGTCAATATTTTTTTCCTAATATAAGAATAGATCACATTAAATATTGAGCTGAACAGCCAGGACCATGGTCAATAGAAGATATGTAAGGTTAAGTATAAGAACAGGACAAGTAAGCAGTGATACTTCTTGAAAATACTCTGCAGCCTTCAAAAATTTGTGCTTAGGGATTTCTTCAGCTGGACACCTTAACTGTCTGTTTAATAACCCTCCATGGAATTTTCTATTATAGTGTTGGCAAATTTTTAGCAACCGTATCATCCTTATTAGCTGATGATAAGGGGCTAAGATGGCCAGTTCTGAACATTTCTGTTCAACCCTCCAGTGGATCCACATAATAGTGACTAAGTTTTATTATTTTGCAGGGGGCATTCAAACCAATTTACTGATGTTAGAAAGGGTTTTAAAAAAAAATATAGTGGTTTTTTGTAGCACAGAAAAAGACTATAAAATTTACAGTGTGATTCTATCTTGTAGGATAGAGGCAGGAGGAGGAGGAGGAGAAGGAGGAGGAGGAGGAGGAGGAAGAGGCATTCCTACAGCTGTTGTTAAAGCCTGTTGCACTTAGCATCAGAGCAGAATCAGTCCATTAGGCAACAAGGCTTCTGCAGAATAAAGGATATTATAAGATTCCATTATTTCACCATTAGAGCCAATGTATACACATGGCTGCTTATACCCTTTTTAGCATCAATTTGAATATAATCCTCCTGCCTGGTGTAGTTTCAGAGGTGATTAGTCTTCCACACAGGCACTGGGTAATGACTTCAGCTAAGAAGGCTAAGGCCTCTACCACATTCACAAAGTGACCCTTGTGCAAATGGAAAAAGTGCAAAAGAGCTCAAAGCTAAACATTATCCTGTACTAACCTCCTGCAAAATTTGATTGTGAAGAATTTTTCAAGTTGTAGATTCATATTGCCCTCAATTAGTTTGTGACATTTCTGTTGGCACTTTTGGTGATGCTAAGAATGCTCCCTTTGAGGTATCAAGAAGCATTTTTCATTTATGTAATGATAGCCTTGCTTAGCATCAAAGTTTTCTTAATCAGAATCTCTTCTGTCCTTGCCAGAGAGTCTAGACTTTCTGAAACTAACTGAGATGCATGAATTTCAGCAGGTTTGAGGACAATAACATGAGAATAAAATACGGTATAAAAAGATAAAATATAGTGTAAATGAGGTAATGCTTTAACCATATGTTTCTGATATTTTGCTGCTTTTTGATTGAGGCAGAAATCAACAAAATAAAATATTTAGTTTAAAATAAAAGATGCTGACATGCTCTAGAGATGTGCTACCAACATGATGAAATCAGTTCATCTCTTTTTCCTTTTGGTTTGAAACCTTCAGATTGGAAAAGCTGATGTTTAAGACATATTTTCATGTAAATTGCTTTAAGGTATCTATATGTAAAGATTCATGGAAAGAATAAATAGTAATTATCGTTGCAGACAGCTCAAACTGAAGAGCACTCTGCACTTCACAGCAGCAATTAAGGAAGGCAAACTTGGTAAGATGGATAATGAATGGGATATAAAGCACACAAGTGTCCCATTGGAAATCAATGGAACACACTCCTCAGAGTCAATCTGGAGAAGAATAAAGAAATAAAGAGTGTTCAGAAGTGAGCAGTAAGAATTGTAAGATGTGAGGCATTCAGTAAACTGTTCAGCAAAATTATGGCATCAAGATTGAGTAATTTGGCAAGTTGATTCACAGAGGCTATCCATTAACATGGATCACAGAGAATCAAGGAAGAGTTTAATTGAAGGGATCTTCGGAAATCAACCAAGTCACCTACTCAAGCAGGGTCATCTAGAGCAGGTTTTCCAGGACCATGTCCAGTTACATGACAAACACCTCCACAGAGACTCCACAATCGTTTCAGGTAATCTGTGACAGTGTTTGACAACCCTCCATGTAAAAAAGAGGGCTGTGCATGTACATATCAACACTTATTGTTATAAGCAGGCAGGTAAAGACATAGCTACAGTCATATAGATACATATGCAGGTATTTACCTTCATCCTGCAATCCCATGTGAATAGCAGTGCCATGCATGGGCAGGTAAAATGAAAATAAATTTACGTAAGAACTCCTACTTACTTAGTATTTGTTGCTTCCTGTCTGTGATAGCAAAGACCTTATCAGAAGCTGTGGATTTCTTCAGAATTCATTTTCAAGCTCCAGTAACTATAAAAAGGTGTGAATAATCATAGATGTGCACTAAATATTTGAAAATATCGTTGCTTGTTCAACTCATTCTCAAAAGATAACTAACATCAGCAGCTTAATAGAATACTAAGTGAAGGTATTGCTGATGTTATTCTCATTTTAAATGAACATTTAAATTGATAAAATAATATGTCTTTCAGAATCAGATTTGGAATTTGATTCTTTTAATTTTGAAGACATTTTTGAGAAATGTATTTAAAGATAGAAATATTGTACCCTTAAAGCATATTTCTCTGCAACTGATTACTGATGGATTTCTGAATCTTCCTCTAAAATATCAGCTAAGCTATAGTATCAGAGGTTTGTCACTGGATTGTGAAAATGCTGTCTCTGATCTCTTGTTGTTATTCCTGGTGTACTGGGTTTGCATGGCCAAGCTTTGGTAGCAGGGGGGGTAAAAGGGAAGCTTCTGTCCAGCCAGAGTCAACCCACGACACTTGGGAAAGAGCCAACATAATTGGATCCTTCCAGAAATTTTTTATATCAACATTTTATTATTTTGCTTGCTTTCTATCTATAAATAGTAATTTAAAAAACCATCATTGTAAATTTTACATAGTGTGAGAAATCTCATAGACATCTAGCAGCACATTTTCTCAGTAAATGACATAGAATTGTTAACCAAATAATAAAGTGAAAGAATACTTTTTTATTTTCCTCCAGAATATTCAAACCCCAAACTTTAGAATTCCTTTCCCTTTTAGGTTTAGGTTTCTTTTGTATTAAATTTTTCTCACCCAAAATTAATCACTGTAGCCTCTCCTCTTATTCCCACATTCTGTTCTGATCCCAGATACATGAATATTTAAAAAAACACCATCAAACACTTTGTTTGCAGTGCAGAAAAATAAGAAATATCCTGAGGCATTTCTCATATATTAATTATAGTTCTGGTTGATTTCCAGGAACAACCATTTTAGAAACCTGCCCATGGAAAGTGAAACTGATCAAAGAATTTGCATTAAAAACATTGCCTATTTAAAAAAAAAATCAGAACAATTGGTTCAACCATAAAATTGAATAGTGGATACAGGGATTTAGACATATGAGTCATCAAGAAACAAAGAAGGAAATGAGAAAGTAAAATACTCAAAGTATTTTAAATGACATAGCAGGTGATACATAGATATAAAATATGTATAGACATATACAAACATTCACATGCACATGCACACACTTATTTTTACACTTGTATTCTCTGGATCTTGTTTATTATCATCAGCAAAGATAATACAACACATTGTGTACTAACCTGTTCTCTGGTCCAGAACTGTTCCATGTGGTTTGGTTATGCAATTTTTTTTTTTTTACAAAAAAGCCTCAAATTTTTATATTTCTCTCAGATTTTCATTGCACTGTTTGAATCTCATTTAAAAAAAAACCTGAATACAGTTATCTATAGCTGGAGAAAAGGTGCAGAATTCTAAAGGTAGATAACAAGAAGACTTTTATCAGTTTAACATAGGCTTCTTGCCCCACTATCACAATTTTTAAGGGGGACATGCAAAATCCTCTGAGCTATCAATTGGTAGCTGGGAGATAAGGATGATATGGCATATCTAGAAACAAGAGATTTAGCTCCACAGCTCTCAGAAATTTCTAGTAAAATGTTGAATCAGCAACTCATCCCTAAGGCAATGATCAGTTTAACGAGGAAAGGTTATTCCTTTAAACTGTTGCCCATACAACCACCACTAAGATGCAGGACTGCTGGTTTCAGCACTGTAGGATGAACACCACTGTTGTAAAAACTTCACTGAGGCCTCTGGTGACAGAAAGAGAATGACCACAAGGACAGTGGGTTACCATAGACAGCCCTGCCACAGTGACATGATTGCATATTTCAGGCTAATGCAGCCAGCCTATAGGTGCTTATTCTCTGTAGCTGGCACAGATTATAAGAGAAATACCAAGCTCCCAACAGTTCTATTTGTTTTTTTAAGAATGGCATACTTTTAATCACTTCATGGAAGTAAAAAGTTTTTTTGAGAGAGGATGAAAAAGCATTTTGGTAATTAGTGTTTGCAAAGTTCTAAGAAGTCGTAAATTTCAGTCACTGGGTTCAAAATAATATGAAAAATTCTTTGTTCCAGAACTTCTGTTAATGTCCCTAAGTATACACTGCCTTTGATCAAATGATCAAGGTAATTTTGATGCCTTTATTCATGTGGAGTAGGTTGTTGCACAACATAAATAGTCCTACAGAGATCCCAATAAAAGTACTTGTGGTTTGCAGTAGTATTCAAAGCAAACAACAGGGTCTACTAACAATTGGTAATGAGAAAAGAGGGTCCACTTCTAATTAAATCAATAGCAGTGTTTTCATTTGCTTCACTAAATAGGTGTTTTTTCCTTTTTTACAAGATTTCTAATAGTCCAATTTAAAATATGTTTCTCCCTAGTGTGATCAAAATGAATCCTGCACTGTGGCAACCAAGAAAGGTTCTCAATGCAGTTGCAGTCATTGTGCTGTTTTAGAGTGTGTAGCATTTACAATGTTTGGTCATTTGTGCACCACTGAAATAATGAGACAGACACACAATTTGACATGCAAATAGAAAAGAACACTTTCCAAAGCTGTGGAACAGATAATAATATGGTCAGCTCAGCTGAATAAAAAGCATCACTGCTCTTAACCAAGAAAAAATAGGGGAAAAAATTGTTGCATTGGCTAAGTAATGTAAAGGATGCAGCACTGCTGACCTCTGAAGAGTCCTTAAAACCTGATAGGCCTTGTAACTTGCCACAGCTACAAACTATGTAAGTGCATAATGGTTTTTCTAACAAGTGAAAAAAACCTTAGAACAGACTCATTAGGTGAATGCAACTGCTCAAACAGAACCTTCACCTAGTAGAGCTACCTCTTTAAAATGTAAATGTTTGACAACTTATGAGTTTACCAGTTTAGAAAAGAGAAATAAAAGCCCCAAGCATTTCTAATAAAGATCTACATTATCTGTAAATTACTGAGATGCATAGTGTTCTAAAGAAAAGAAATGGATAGCCTAGGTATATGCTAATATTCATGCCACCATAGCTCATATACACTCCTGCCACCAGTTGTTTACATTGTCTTTTCATACAACATGAGAACCAGAACAAGAAGAGCTCTTTTATTGTTTTTAAAGCAGGGTTCTGAAATAATGCCTTGAATTCTGTTAAAGCCCCTGTAAAACTGTTAAAAGATAAAAGTCTAAAGTTCCTTGAAAGTTTAAGGACTTTTTTAGTATACTCCATGAATACCTAGTTTTAAACCTGTCTGCCTACTTTATTTTGATAATCTATTTTAAGAGGTTTTTTTATTATATAAGACCTTCAAAGATACAGCCTTTAAAAATGTGAATGTACTGGTTGAGCTCAATTGAATTAGATTACTGAGAATAGTAACTATAAATGCCTGCAGGAAAAACAACAACAACAACAACAACAACATTTCCCTAATGTACTTTGCAACAAATACATTTTTCCATAAGTGCACCTAAAAGCAAGGTCCTGGTCACACACTTCCCTTGAGCATTCTAGCAAAAACAGGCCAACAGAGGTAAACCTGTAAAGTGGACAGAGATAGATCACCTTTTTCTCAGGATAGCAGAGGTGATGTCAGCAGTTCAGTGATGGAATTCTAGGACTTCAGAACATGTATAAAACCTGAATGGAATCTCAGGTGAATTGTAAACACTCATCTCTGTTTTCTGTCAAAGCACAGCTAAACAAATCTAAAGTTAATATCTGTATATTTAAATGAACTAAAGGGGTGCAGAATCTGGTCCAAACTATGTAAGTATTTGTGCATTATTATTTTAAATAATATTACATTTTTATTATATAAAATAATTATATTAATATTAATATAAATCTGAAATAGATATCCAAAGCTGCTTTAATGAATTTGATGAAACACAAGCTATGTCTTCTACAAGACAGTGGATAAGTACAACCCAAGTTAAAGCAAACATTTGGTAGTTTTTTATTTGATATAATAGTACACCAACTGACAAGCAGTATTACAGTGCTTGTAAAAAAGGACTCACTTTCCCTTGATGGATTACCACAGCCTTTTTCTTTCCCACCTCTCCTTTTAGTTTTATCTGCTGAGTCTTTAAGCCCGGAAGAGCCAACTGCCTGCAGCCCCAGGGAGCTGTTATGTATTACTGCAATTTAGTGGTGGAGATTGCCATTTCTCCAAAAGCACTAAATGTTTGGACTTCTGCTGGTTTTGGTTGCTTTTTCTTGTTTCTCGCCTCCTTAAATGATGTTAAATATTTTTGTCTTGGTGTAGATGCTTGAACGTTTTGGAAAAGGATTCATTTTTCACTCAGGTGGTTTGAGGCCTTTGGTACTCCCATGTGCTCAGGGTGAGTTTGAGAAAGACCTTTTTCCCAAGCCTTGCTTTGCCTCTGCTGGCTGGAGGTAGCAGGGACTCCTGACCTGTGGATTTTCTCCTGCTGTTTTTCTCAGGGCAGTTGGTTGTTTGCTCTTTATTTTATTATGTGCATAATTTACTTTGAGTTAAAGGAAATTCCATGTTAACTCATGATCCTGCCTGTGGAGGGTCTGTATTTCACTGCCCACAGGCCATTGTGGGACTTTCTACAAATTCAGAATAAGGACATAAACTGTTCTAAAGAAGTGGGTCTCAGCAAGCTGAGGAAACGTTTCTGCTCTGATGACTGAATGTTTAATTTTGAGCTGCACTGGTGCCATACAAAAGTAATGGCAGAATTCAATGAGATGTGTTTGATATTATTCCTTCCTTCCTTCCATTGACTCCATCTCCTTAGTATTTTTTCTTTCAGTTTAATCAGATTTGCCAGATTGACTTGGATCTAATTGCCAGGTTCTCATTTATTGTCTTAATATAATATTGATAGTGTTTGCTTTTGTTACTTTACAAATAGCCTATAATATGTACAATATGAGCAGCCAGAAGGATGTAGAAAAAGAAAGCCAGAAACATGGACAGTAACAGTACACATATGTCCTGTATTTTTCCATGTGCTAAATGTGCAGAAAAAGGCTACTTTATAAATCTTCTGGTAATAGACTTTAAAACTAGGATGTGGGGTTTTTATCAAATCCAGTATAACTTTCCTTTTGAAATTAATATGAATCTTGATTTTCAAGACACATATAACTTGTAATTTTATTTGGCAGGGTTATACTTACTATCCTAGGATGGGCCCAGTTACAGCCTTTTTGGATTGAGAATTATATATTTATTAAGCCATTACAAATAATTGGAAAATGTCAGAAGAATTTACTTAAATTCCACAGTCAGTCTAATCTGGCATATGTTTGTGCTGCTGCTGAAAAGGTCATTTCTACTCTTGCCTTTATGCTGGAACTAATGTTTGTGTGGTTTCAGAGTAAAAACTGATGAAAATGGTGTAAGGTGAAAGCTGAGCAGGGGGAAGTCGTTCAGGGTGAATGTGGTTCCTGAAGAAGATTGCAGAAGAAGGTTGTGATTCCTGAAGAAGTGCAGCTACATGAATGCCAGCCCTGGCACATGGGAACATGCAGAAAACTGCAGGAGACACAGTGGCTGTGGCTGCACCTTTAGGCTTTAGTCTCTGCCAGACTTAAACCTAAAAAGCCTCCAAAAGGCAGCATTTAACCCACTGTTTCCATGGTCTGTGCTGTGTTATGCACTGGTTCCACTGCCTCACAGATGTGACTAAGCTTCTTTGTACTGATCCACGTAAACTTGAGAAAAAAAACCAAAAAAAACAACAGCACTTAGCCAAGAAGCAATTTCCCTTCTTAAAATAAAATGGAAATCTTAATGTAGTACACTGTATTTCCCAAGCCCTTAGGCTGATTTTGCTTGTGACCTAGCAGGCAGTGCTTTATGTAATTTCATTAATTTTAATGATTTCTGACCATGTCACTTTTGTCTCACGATAAACTAAACATAAAATTTAACAGTCCCAATGAGGGGAGGGCCTGCAGAAGTACAGCTAACATTACTGTGAATCTTCATGACAAAAATGAAGATTGTATGCTGTTATGTTTTTGGAAATCTATTTTGAGATAACACTGTCTCTGCCCACTATGTTTATTCTTCTCAAAATGAGTATAACTCAATTTTATAAATTCTTTATAAATTACAAGCATTCCTCCTTTGAAAAGCAATTGGGGGTCTATTGCTTTTCTAAACATAAACCCATTCCTCTCCCCAGTTTTTGAGTTGTTTTGGTCCCATCACTTTAGAAAAACATATTTAAAGCATCCTACAGTAGTATAAAACTCCATATATTCATTCCATACATTAAAATGTGCTTGCTTTCTCTTCTACTTTGGTACTATGTAAGAACAAAAAAACCTGTCTGTTCACTACACATGAAAATCCCTGGTGAGTTAAATTTTTCCAGTTATAATGCTGTGTTTGAGTGATTTATGGTCTATGATGCACATACACACACAAGATTTAATAGGCTATTTTCAAACCCCAAACAACATAAGAAAGCCTCATTACAGATTGCATGTGCTACATGGTGTGGTCAGTATTTAAGACCCATTACCTTATGACAGTAACTGATGGCAACACAACAAGGTTTCTGTGGCCAGTTTTGTAACCAGAGATTTATTTTTTTTTAAATCTTGCAGGAAGAACATACTTCTGTCTGTGCTTACAGTGAAGGTGCTCTCAGCATGAATTTTTTAAGCTAAATTTTGTGTATGGTCATAGATGGTGAAAAGTGCACAGTTTTCCTCTATGTCATGGTCTCCCAGCTCACTCTTACTTGCATTACAGGTCTGCTGATGTCTCTAGCATAAAAATGCAGTTCTTTTCCAGCATTCTGTGCACTGCTTTTTGGGACAGCCTTTCACAGAATCATAAAATCATGGTTGGAAAATGCTTCTAAGACAACAGAGTCTTTCCATTATTTTCATTATCATTTCTGCAAAACCACAGTGGTAACATTTTAAGTGTTAATTTTAATTTATTTAATTTTAGTTCTTTATCTAGTGAGCATTAAACCACTTTTAATGCTCCAGATTTTCTTTACATACATATGTACATAGGTATTTCACTTTCTGTAGTCCTTAGAGCATGAATGAAGCTAAATAGAGAGTTGTCATATCAACCATATAAACTGGACCTTTAGAAGTGCAGTGATGACAAGATGGCCATTGGTATTTCATTGACTATGCTATTAAGAGAAGAGCTCAGAGCAGAATCCAGTTCCACACACCCTCCTCATTTGCAACACTACATATTGGGAAATGGAATGAAGTGCTCATAGCTGAACCTTGATTTGATCTCATACTGATTACATGCATTATTTGCTTTTATTCTTTGAATACAGTTATCAAATTGTTCTGTATAGATGGAAGTGGTACAAGCATGGGACAGAATTATCCACTTAATTCCAGACTGTGAACATGATCAATATTAATTTAATGGAAAATCATGCTCTCATGCAAATGTTCTCTAAGGAATTTAATAGAGCCTCTGTATAAACATTCAGGAATCTGAATTGGGTCCTTTGCTTCAGGATTACAGACAGAATATATGAGTATAACTAAAATTTTCTTTTTCAAAAATAAAAAAATTCCTTCCCCCTCTACATGCTTGAGAGAGAGATTTTATGTTCAGAAAAACAAGGCTTTTAAAACACCTCTATAGCAGATGTTGCTGTTAACCAAGAATCCCAAGGATCCATGCATTATGAAATAATTACCTGGAATGGATGTAAACTGAGCAAGGGAGTTCCATTGCAGAATCATAAATATCTTGTTCTGCACAGAGTAACTGCTTGTTACTGCTACCTATTTATAACGACGGCTGTAACTGAGAAAGAAAAACAAAAGTAAACCAAATTAGCCTGAAACACCTGGTCTATGAGAAAAAATTTTTGCCAGAGTAAAACAAGTAAAAGAAAGCTACAGGCAGGTTAAGAAACCTTCCAGCAAGACAAACATAAAAAGCCTCAGTCCTGAGTTCTTGTATTTCAGGGCTATCCCATCACACCTGTGAAGAAATCATAATAGTGTGTAAAATTGACCAGGAGAATATGTAAAGACCACTGTATCCTTAGTAAATAAATGAACAGCTTTTAATATGAAATTTTACTTCTTGAAAATGGCAAATGTGGAGTCTTAAATTGACAGGTGTAATTCTGACCCTACAGTTATGATTACAGTGGATTATCTCCTTACTGCAAGTCATGATCTTTCTTAAGTCTCTTTGGATATGATTTTGTGTTTTACATTAGCACTGCTGAAATATTTGAGGTGAAACAGAAATCAATCCCATCTGTACTTTAGGGCATAACAAAATAAATATATTGCACTTCTCTGCACTTGACCTTGTTTATAGTTTTATATCTCTCAAAGAGAGGCTGACCTTTGTAGAACCAGAGAGCACTGGGAAAGTCAAAAGAAAATCAAAAGAGGATCTGAGAAGCAACAGGGATTTAATCTCATTAACCTCTGTAAACTCACAGGTTCCTCAGGATCTCGTGAGCCTTCCTCTTACTCTGTAAAAATGAGTGATTTATCTATAAGGAAGCTCCACCTCCTTATACTGTCTGCTTGTAAATGACAGTAGAAAAACTTCACATTCTTGTGACTTACCTTTCCATACAGTTGCAGGTTCAGACACTTCATGCTTGTCAACAAGGAATATCACATAAAAGCCATAGGAAGTGAGTTGGTCACCTTTCATCCCTGTGGGTGTTTCACAATCCAAGTTCATTACCTTCCAATTGAAAGCTTTCTCCTACATTTTGTCACATCTGAATCTGCCAACAAAGTGTTCTTGGTTTTGTTGTTCTGTGGTCTGCTGAACTCTTCAAGAGAAATAATTGCAGATCTTACATGGGTTTTCTTAATAAACAGATAAATCTTGGCTTCCATCTCTCACAGTCCATTTTCAGGTTGTTTTTTAAACCTTTCACCATCCCTTCCATTTGTACATCAACTCTCTCCAAATACCTGTGGTTACTGCTGTAGCAGTGGCTCCTGTTCTTGAGGTTTTCTCTCTGCTAGGAGTATGTATGAGACAAAAGTCCACAGCCAGTGTTGCAGCAGTAGTCTTAAACTCCAGAGTGAAAACATGCTGTGTCTTGGGTTTTAAGTGGGAGACTTACTCTTCCACCTGTTGCCTTGTGCTCCCACACTGTGAGGCTTCTGGGGCACTGCATCTGCTCCTTCTTGCTCTGGGTTTCCATGATATGGGTGAAGGTCTGGTTAGCAGATCTGTCATGCACCAACCAAGGGAGGCTGATCTCAGAGGTCTGAAGCAAAGCAGAGAAAGCTGAAAGGATATTTTAAAATGAACCCATACTCCCCTAAAGTAGCTTGACATCCATTCCTAGATATGATACATAAACTCACATGAAACACAAAATCAGCATACAGCCTTTCTTCAACAAAACATCCATGCCAAGTACTGAAATTCAAGTCTCAAAGACCATTGACTCTTCCAGTAGTTCAAGAGTCATTGGTTTCCTTTCGGTCCTGTAAATGGAATTGCAGTACCTTTAAACCCCTGAAAAATGTATAAGGGCTTCTGCCATGCTTTATGAGAATAGTTTAATATCTTCAGTAAGGGTTAACTCATCCTTTCTCAACAAGAAGCTATATGGTTTGAAATAGGGAACACCTTGCTGAACTCCTAGGCAAAATGAAAGTACATAGAAGGTGGAAAGATGGGGCAGACTACCCAGGAGTAGTATAAAAAGTTGCCTAGATATTGCATACCTTGACTTTAGGAAAGCCATGGTCTTCCATAGGGTCCCTACAGCTCAAGTGATGAATTCTTGTCTGGAAAAGTGGACAATAAGATGGATGGAAAATTGGCTGAACCATCAGGCTCAATTCAGCTGGTGCCCTGTAAGAAGCAACATCCCTCAGGGACAAGCATTGAGGACAGCATTGTTCAATGTCTTATTAATAAATAACCCATGTAATTTTGCAAGTCTGTGAATGACACTAAAATGAGGGGCAGAGGGAAGGAAAGAGGGGAGCAGGGGACCTGCCATGCTGAGGCAGGGTGCTCCATAAAGACCCATTTGACTTAGTCAAAATACTCCAAAGTCCTTAATTTTTAATTTTCTAAAGCATTTTGGCTGAGTCATGATTTTTCAAAAGCAGTTCTCTGAGAAAGGAAAATGTGAGGATTTTATGGAGAACAGCAAAATGGGAAAACAGCACAGCAGTTTGGCAAAAGCTGACTCTAAAATAAGCAGCAGAGAAGTTGATCCAGTTGTAATCCCCAAGGAGCTGTACTAGCAAATACTGATTTGGCTGGAGGAGCAAAGAAACTATCCTCTTCCTTCTCTTCTTCCCTTGCACACATCTTTTGCTATCCTTCCTCCATCTGATGATGAGGGGGGGATGTAGGAGAGGAATAGCAATAAAGCTTCTTTAATCCTGAATCATGGCATAATTACCTCACTGCATCCCATTCCTTATTATTTTTCTTAGTGTCTGCTTAGAAGATTATATTAGATTTAAAAGCTTCAGAATCTCAGCAGAAAAACCTGTGGAAAGATGTGACCTTCTAGTAAGTTAAGAACTAAATTCCTGAGCTAAGTTTGGTGTGAGAAGACAGCCTGTTTGGCTACATTTATAGTTTTATGTATGATGCCAACTTTTCTTGGTTCTAGATAAAGGTAATTATTTGTGTTAATTTTTCTTTTTTTTTATATTGCAGAAGAAACTTTTTAAACTTTTCCTTTAAAATTGAATTTAAACCAGAAGAAAATATAGATGCTTTGATCTCAGGACTATATATCCATCCCTGTACCAGGAGGGGAGTGCCAGATCAATTGCAGGATGCTTATGCAGATATGAAATTGTACCATTTGCAGCAGTTTTATTACATTAATTGCTTTCAGTTAATTATTATTTACTCTTGGAATTTAGCACTCAGCTGAAGGCTCAGAAGGCAGCCTCTGGAGAACTGCTGCCTCTACTCCACTTGTTTGGTGGTTGCCTATGCTTAATATAATCAGCTAGTAGCCTATGCTTAATATAATCAGCTGTTAGCATATGCTGTGGCAAAAATAGCAGTAAAGGATTTGTGACATGTGTTTGGGGAAAATTCCATTAAGCCATGCCTAATGTCAGCAAAGTGATGTATTTGGGGATCAGCATAGTCCCTTGGTATAGACAACAAAGTCAACAAGTGATTAGGAAGGTAAGTGTGCAAGATTCCAGAGGAATCATTTCTAGATGAGAAAAGGATATATCTCTGGGGAAAGGGAAGTTATGAGATTCTGAACAGATGGAAGTCTTTGATTTAGGGATGGAGATTATAACTTGAGCAATATCAGCCAAAAAGAGATTGCAAGGAAAACCCCAAAGGACAGACAGCATGGGGTGATTGCATGTCCCAGGCAGCAGATGTAGTTAGCATCATCCTCTCCAGAGCCTGCAGGTAGACACATCCCTCCAGGACCATCTCAGAAGTGGGTGCAGCAGCACGATGCTCACAGCAGCTGCACTGAGTGCAGTCAGCTGCTGGACTCACTAACAGACCTGCTTCTCACAAACCTGCACAAAATGCTACACAGCAAGAAATTATTGAGCTCTTGGAGATAGTAAGTCCAGAGCTGTGCAGCTGCTTTAATACTGTCTTTAGAGATGGCACTATGTGTTGTGAGGCAGGCTTCAGTTCAGCATCCATAAGTACTTGGAGAATGTTAAACACCTTACAGCTGATAGAATCTGGCAATATTCAATTGCAGTCTACTTAATTCAGTGAGTGGAATATCTTTTTCCTTATGTGAACATGTTTTGTGGCAGAATATGCTCATATTTTTGTGGTGACTGAGTTTGATAATTCTTTCATGTCAGGTATCATCATGTATTATCTTTTCAGAGACGTGTGCTCCATGAACCTGGGTCCTTATCTGACAACTTGTGCCCACAGTGTCACAAAAAGTAGCATCAGGGTCAATGCCAAAGCTGCTGTGGCTTGGAAGCTTCCACATAACACCTGTGTGTGTCTGCATGATGCTGCTTCTGTCTGAAAACCTTTCCAAGGGCCAGGAGCTGCTGCTGCATTCCCAGCAGCACTCAGTTAACTTGTGGGGAGTTACTGCTGCAATCTGGAGTGAGTATTTCCAGTAGAGCTGACTCATTCTGAAGCTGATGAGATAATTCATTGTTTCATAGGATGAGATTCCCTCTCCAGTGCTATCTTCAGTTCAACAAGTAGGAAGATGTTGTGATGTTGGAAGTGCTGAGCTTAGGTTGGAAGCATTTCCTGCATCTGTATTCAAAAATTATTTAACCATATTTTTGGGCACGGTGTTGTCATCCTGTGAAACAAACTGAGGAAGAGCAAAGGACCTGGAATGGACACAATATGAAGGAAGTTATGGCAGGCATGACACTGGGAAGGTGGAGCAGTATGGACAATGGCAGGCCACTCTTCAGTTAAACTGAAGAGAGGGAAGAGGAAGAAGAAGGGAAGGATTCCCAAATGCTACTTAGACAGATGGAGGGTGTAAGCAGACAGGGAATCTTCCTGAGAAATGAAAGCCCCTTGCATGAGAGATAAGAAAGCAGGGCTGACACATAAAATATGTTAGTCACCATCCCATTTCCACAGATCTCTATCATTCTGTTTTTTTAAGGATTTAGCCAAACCTGCAAGGACATTAAACAAACTTAGGATATCCTAACACTGACTCAGAGAACAGAAAAATCAGTGTTGACAGTAGCAGTACTTCTCACACTCTCCAACACACCATGTTATCTATTTTCCCTCCAACACCCCAGGCTTTAAACCTGCTTCAACACTATCATAATGAGTAGCACTATATCAAAACAAGGAATACATAAAGATTTCAGCCTTTTGGGTTTTGTGGGTTCTTTTGTTATCTTTCTTTAACAAGCCTCTCCTCATTTCTTGAAAATGTCATTCTAGCCAAAGATCTTCTATAATTAAAGAGCAAAACTGTCCAAATAATTAGAAGTCTTCTCTTGCCCTGAGCATAGCTCTGGGCATAGAAATGGAGTTTAAGGCAAACTGTGCAGCAGTAGGAGTAATTGAATTATTTAAAATGAATGTCTACTTTCTAAACCTTGTTCAGTGGAAAAAAAAACCAGCAAGATCAGGAACAATGGAAAAATGATAGGGGATTTTCCTTAGGAAAGTAATCAAAGCAAAAGTTACAAAAATCTTCTCCAAAGTGCAGTGAAACAGCAGGATTTTTTTGAAGCCACTGACTGTCAGGCCCCTAGGGCTTCTGGCCTTGATTATGCAATGTCTGCACTGGCAGGACTGGCTGCCAGCAATGGCTTTCATATGCATTTCCTACAGAATATACTACAATAAAATACACAATGGGCCCTTTTCATTCAGAACACATTGCCAATGGTAAAAATCCTTGATGATGACAGAGGGAAAGAGTCTTCTCTAATTAGGTGCATCTCATCCAAGATTCCTGCTTGCAAATCTCCCATCTCTGATAATGAGGTGTTCCTGCTCCCTCTGCAGGGGCTGAGCAGGCTGCAGTCATAAAACAGACAGCTTGTGCATGCCTGAGAACCAGGTGAAGACACAACCCTCACCATACTTGTCCTCTCATTAGTGCCACAAGGAAAAAATTGCTCAGTTGGAAGTTTGGGGAAATATTATTTGGAGTCTTTTATATCTCCCAGTCTCACTGGTTGTTTTTTTGGGGTTCTTTATAGGTTGATGGGCTTTTTTTTTTTTTTGTTGGCTTTTTTTTTTTCTTTTTGGGTTTTGGGTTTTCTGTTGGTTTGTGTTTTGTTTTTTGGGTTTTTGTTTGTTTGTTTGTTTTTGGTTTTTGGGTTTTTTGGGGGTTTTTGAAGCATAATAAAGCCAAAAATGTTAATTAGTTTATTTTGTGCTTGTGCTGATTGCATTTTCTGCTTCTTCAGGCTGATTTTCAGGTTATGGGATGGTGTGGTGTCCTTAGGGACCAGTAACTTACCTTCTTTGTTTTACTGGTGGTACATCAGTGCAATTACTGGTGCTTGGTAGGAAGGAGACAGCTAAATGTGACAGAAGAGAAGTTATGTGTAAGCATAACTATGATAGCAAAAAGTGCCTGATAGCAAACTCTGAATAAAACTGCAAAGTTCTGACTGTGCCTGTGCATTTCAATAGAGTTTCATTCCTTTAATGAAGCTGCTCTTCACTTCTTTACCTTAAAACACTTATGTGGCTGTCACCCAAGTGTTTTGAAATAGAGATAACAGCAAGTCCCCTTTCTTTTTCCTTGGAGACAGGAGAAATGGTGTGATTAATTTATTACAGGTTTTTGTTTGCTTTATGTTTGTATGGATGACTGGGCACAATGTGCTGGAGACTGGGTGGGAATAAATTATCAAAGCAGAGCTGCAGCAGAGCTGGAAAAAGGGAAATCTGTGGATGCTCATTTCACCTGAGGGTGCTTTCCATAACCTGAAGTCCTTCTCCTAGTGAGTTCTGTTACTAATAGGATGTATTGCTGCATTTGCTAAGAATTTTGAATTTTCAGGCTGTCTGCCTTTATGTCTATATTTTGCCACCCATCACACATATTTTATTAGTTTATATTCCACCTCATATCTATCATGGCTTTTTTTTGGTTTTTTTGTAACTTGAATTCTTTGAGCTAACAATAATGTACATATTCTTAGACATTGTATGAAACTAGACCTACAATTCTAAGCCTTATTTTCCCTCATGTAAATACACTATTCTTAAAATAGAGGATTAAAATGTATAATTTCTTGTAACTTCTTAGCTGTGACAATTCATATTGCTCTGTCACTGTTCCTTTTCTTATCTCATTGCTGTTGCCAGTAAATTGTACTTATATGAACCCATAACCTTCACCTTTTGTGCCCCCAGTTCTCCTCCCTAGCTCACTGCAGGGTTGGGGCAGGAGGAGGCAGGGAGTGAGAAAGTGCCATGTGGCTAGCAGTAGTTTCATGCTAAATGCTAAATTAGGAAGTACAGTTCCTAAATCACTACACCATCTCCTAAGGGAAATTTTAGCTGGAAAAGGAAAATTTGAAGCTGATAGTGTTCCACAATTATTTGGCTCCAAAGTGGTGGGTTTTTTTCAATAAATCCAGTGAAAATTCAGCATGGGCTTTGAAAAAAGTGTGTTCATCCAGCTCTAATAAATCCCCTTCCAGTGGGGAATAGGCTGTAATGATGAGGTGTAGATTGGAGATTAGAAAAAATTCTTTTCTGAAAGGGCTGTCTAAAAAATTGGAACAGGCTGCCCAGGGAAGTGGTGGTGTCAGACATGCAGATGCAGCAGTGGGGTATGTGGTTTAGTGGTGGACTTGGAAATGTTGGATTAACAGCTGGACTCAGAGATCTTGAAGGTCTTTTCCATCATACACCTGTGATCCCTCTAGGGTGAACAGAACTATAAACTGGCCAGAGAGTCCTTTCCCTGTCCCACTGAAGTGCAGTGATGGGGGAGAGGAGGGAAGCATCACAGCAAACCACACATGGCTGTCAGGCAGCCTTAGCTGCACACAGAAATTATCTAAATCCTCATTCTGTGCATTCCTGATGCCTCTTTGGAGCATCACGTGCATACAGATACCAGCCTACTGCACACAAGTGGCATGAGACACAGAAAGCCTAACCTGGCACCAGGTGGAGCCTGGAAGCAACTCTGTTATAAGCACTGTTGAAAACTAATGCCTTTGTCTCTTGAGGTTTAACAACACTTTAATTTCCCAAACAGCATTCACCTGAATGTCTGCACACACATTTCACTGGTATATGATTTTAATTGTTTCAATATTCTCCTAAAAGCTGAAGTGGGTCACTGCTCAGTGAGCTCTCTTACCTGCTTTCCAAGATAGCAAAGATGACTGATTAGTATGAAATGAAATTGTGCACCCATATTAAATCTTGAGACTTCATAGACTGGCTTATCTTTATATTACCCTTCAAATTAGGCTGTGATTTGCTTTAGCTGAAAAAAAAAAAAAAAAAAAAAAAAAAAAAAAGTTAGTAATAATTTCATAAATTTATATGTAGAACTGGAGATACCAGATAAAGACAGAAGTTTTTCAGGAGTAAAGGGTTAGGACCTTCTGAAAGATTAAACTTTGATACCTGGATATTTAAACACTAAACAGTTCTGAAAAATTCAGGCCATATTTGTATGAGCATAATATTGGGGTGTTATCATTTTTGTCTACGGCTTATGAGTGGGTTGGAGAAAACTATTCTGGGACACAAAAGATTCTGTTTTCCATGGAGCCTTTTCAGACACCAGAGGCATAGTCCAAAATTCAGCCATGTAAATTTTCAGTAAATTTTACTCCCTCAAAGGACAGGAGATCAGCATTAACCATGCACTTGAACCCCTTTGTGGAAAACCTAGACTCTTATTTGTGATACATTTATTCTTCCCTTGAGGAGCCAAAAGAGACCTATAGATCTTTTGGGGAAATGGCTGACTTTATAAATTATTAAGGCATAACTGCAATAATTAGCTGGCTTTTGTCATCATCATACTCCATATATAGCAGAGCTACTAATGTCTTACTGTTTTTCAGGGCTTTTGTCTCCTCAGTAGATTATATCTGTGTGATTGGTTTTGATCACTTTGTAATGAATATTATATCAGTCTGCTAAATAGACTAGTATCAACATGCTACATTTCTTTAGGATTAAAATGTATGTGAGAAGTTTTAAAAGGCATTCACATTGAGTGGAAAAATCCAGTGTTTTCCAAACAATTGGATTCTGTAGATTAGGACAGTCTTTGATTGTGTGTGATGTTGCTGGACATGGTAAGTCCACGGAAAGCTGTTCCAGTTCTAAATTGGCTCACAAAGACAATTCATCATTGTCTCCATCCTGAGGTGCATGCATCCATCATGTGCTTCAGGGGATGCTAGCAAGTATTTTAATCCTGCTTTACAGATAAAAAGCCTCAACAATGAGAGCTGAGCAGGTTTATCAGACATTGCAGCACAGGACAAGTGAAGCAAGAAATGAAGCTATAGGACACTCTGATGTCCTAAGCATTACAACTATATCGTTTTCCTAGAAATCTGGATAAGGATGCATCTGCATCTTATCTAATTTTCCAGATTCAACTTCTGAGAACTTTTGGCTGCAAAATTAATCCAGTTTATTTCAGCATGCTAATAGCTGCAAGTGTTTCAGATGTAGCTTACTACATCCACTCTCCTGGCTTTTCTCCACTGCTCTCTGTGTGTATGCAGTGTTAGTTTGGGCTGCCTTATAAAAGCTCCTAGGGCATGTACAATTCCTCTTCTGTGGCAAATGGTGCTAGGTTGCAGGGCCAGTGCTGCAAAGTGATTGTGCCAGATTTGTGACATTCCAGAGGAGTGTTTCCCCAGTCTCTGTGCTTCAATGAGCCACAGGAAACTGCTTTGGACAACCTGTTGGCCATCCTAGAGGCTCTGAAATGTGGTAGAGTAGAGAGCCAAATGTCAGATATGATTCCCTGATCCATTGAACAAATAAAGATGTGGCCCATGAAACATTGGTCAATACCTGCTGAACTGAGCCTATGTCTTCTGTGCCTGATTTTTATGCTGTTTTAGACCTGAGCAGACCTTGAAACACAGACCACTGAGCCATTTGTCACTCTTTCAACACAGAAGGCCTGTGAAATTTTTCAGAATGCTGCAGTGAAACTCTTGAAAGCATTACACACACAGAGCATTGCTCTGCTTAACACATTTCAAGCTACAGTAACTGCTAATAAGATAAAAGGCAGCAACCAATCAAAGAATATCACCTCCAACAATCATGCATGACTTACCATGGCAAACACCTCCTAGCTGAGTAAGGAGAGTGCTCAATGTCCATTTCAGGCCTCCTGCTGCAGCCTTTTATGCTTTTTATTTTTATCCCATTTGTCAAAATAACAGCCCTTTATCAGTGCTGATTGCAGAGATTTTGACTCCTTGCCTGCTGGTTTCCCCCTCTGCTCCATAGGAGTTTCCTAATTGAATATTACTCCTGTGAAAAGAAAGGCTTTGAATAAGAAGAGGAAAAAATTATTAACAATCTTGAAACCACTCCTGAATATTCCACCACAGCACCACACACAAACTCCTTTTCTCTCCCCAAAATGAAAAATCTTCTTTCATTGAGGAGCATCAGCTATTTTTCTGAAGCTAATCACATTTATCATACACTGAAAATTGTAAATGAACTGCAGTAAGAACCTTACTTGAGGAAGAGGGGAAGAATAAAAAGATATTAATTCAAAATAAGTTATAAAAGGTGTCTGGTTTGGTTAGATTCACTAGGACCTCATTTCTCACATTTGTGAGTCAAAAACAAGGAATCATTTACTGCCTGCATTGAGACCTGGCATTAACAATTTCTGCCCATGTCTTGGTGGATGGCATAGGACTTTGAATTCATCAAAAGATCTGTAAACTCTCTTTTCTGGCACTATTATTCCTGCTAAAGCAGCAGCAGGCTGCATACTCAGCCATGCAGCTCTCAATGTGTGTGGGAAATGAAGCTTTGGCTGGAGACAGATGAAAGACTTTGTCTGCCAGATCCTTACCCTGACCATGATGGCTACTGCAAAACTCACCTTTCCTTCTTTCTCATCAGAAGTCACTGCTCAGGTGCTGTTCCTGCATCCCTTAGAGAATGAAGCACAAAAAGCCACAGCTTCAAAGTCAGCTATTGAAAGGGGAACCTGCCTGGCTTGTCTGTGAGAAAAAAGGAGAAAAAAAAAGAGAAGCATGTCAATGAGGGTGCTGAATGAGGCTGCTATGCACACCTGGATTCTTCAAAGCATGGCACACTTTCCTAGAAAACAGAGGGTCTGGTGGGGTGTTCCCTGGGGTTCCTCAGCTAAGTGTTTCCTGAGTTTCAGAATGCTCCCTTCCTCTCTGCACAAAAACCAACCAAATAAATAAATAAATAGGAAAATGGGTGGTGAGGACATATGAAAAACAAGGGAATCAGAGCTGACAGATAGCATGGGAAGGAGTTAAAATGGCTGAAAAGAAACTCTTCTCTCAACATCCATGTTCTTCAGTCTTTATGCCATCATGGATTTTTTTTTTTTTTTTCTATTTTAAAAGGGGCTTTGCTCTTCAGATGCTTGTGAAAATAGTCATTCCTTGTAATCTTTCAATGCATGAGCTCCCCATATTGAGAAAATCTGAGATTTTCCCACTCTCCAATTAAAGCCTGTTCTACCCCATTAAGGGAGGGCACTCTCCATACTCTGCTCCTGCTGTCCCACCTTCAGGATTATACAGCCTTTAGCACCTTTTTCCATGTAATTTCACCATTTTAAGAGCCAAATTGGTTAATCCATTTCCCTGTTATCCAGCTACATGATGCAAGAAGACTGCAGAAGGGTGGTACCTCTCCTACTGAAAGCAAGCTAAAGGGCACCTACCTCTCAGTGCCCATCTTCAAAAATCACCTGTTATCCTATCAGGTGACCTGTAGTTGAATTTCAGCTCTGCAGCAAAATGATCTTGAGAGAAATGGATAGTTAACTAAATTGTGATACTCCCAGTTGGCTAATTAGCAACAGCTTAATTCCTTGAACAAGACACCTAAGAAAAAGGTAGATTTCAGCAAGTTTCTCTCTGTGTGTACATTGGCCTGCAAGGTCAGAGCTGGCATAACAAAGAGGGAAGACCCAGAGGGACCTGGGTCAGCAGCAGATCCAGCTCAGGTGTTTTTAGGTGGGTAGGCTACATGGGGTTTTGGCTGCAGAACAGATTCAACCATCACCTGAGCAGGAAGAGGGTGGGCTGGGTGGGATGTCCCAGGTTGGGTGGTTCCTGTGGCCAAGCAGAACAAGATTGCTCTGGACAATCAGGTTTGGGGTAACTTCAGAGCAGAGGAGCCTTCTGTGTCCCCTGACAGCATGAGGGTAGGAGACTGGCTGTGATTGCTGCTGGGAAGCACTGGAGCGAGGCTGCCACCTTAATCCCCATCCTGCTTCTACACCTTACCTGAGCAAAGCAGCAGCAGCTCTGGCTTTGGGGTGCATGAGCACTGTGGAGAAGAAGGTCCTGCATGTTTAGCAGCTCCTGAGAACTGGCTGCCAGTTCTGAATGTGCTTGCAAGCAGCCCTGCTTGCAGGCAAGATAAAATAAATAAAGCTTTTATAAAGGAAGTGGTTTGATACCACTAGGCATAGCAATTAAACGTGGGACCAGAGCTTTGAATTCCCACAGGTGCTGTCCTGAGTGCATGCCTCTTCTAGTGAGGGCCCACCAGGTGTGTGGAAGAGCAGAATAAAGGTGCATTTCCCTGTGTAAGCAGGTGAGCTGAGTGCAGAGGGAAGATGAAAGGCTGCAGCAGAAGGACACGCAGCGCTGCATTTCTCCTGGCTGCTCACAAGTTCCCAGCAAGTGCAGCACGAGGGAGAGAGCTATTAATAGTTCTGCTCATCACAGCTGCACAGTGAAACAGCATAATCCCAGCACAAGGGAATGTGGGAGCCATGAACTCTAAAGGAAAAAACTTCAGGCACAGAAGGCAGCCTCAAAACTCTAATAATTAACAAAGGAGGGAAAGAATATGTTTAATACAGGATATTTATGAAGCTACAAGAGAATGCCTCTGCATTAAATAAAATTTAAATGAAGCCTTGTACCTGAGCCAGAGAGACAAGTGTCCCAGCCCACTCTCGCATTCTATAAATGTTTTTCTGAACAGATCAATTAAAGCCTTTGCTGTACAGCTGCCTATAATACTAATACTGATCCTTATTATACTAATAAATAGTATATGTGCTAGAACATGTTCATCTCATTTTAATACACATCCAGGTCTTCCTTAGGGTTCTCATATTCTTCTACAGTTATGAACTACTTCTAAAAGTTATATGCTTTTAGAAATTGTTGCCAAAAGAGTACAGGTCTGAATTTCTATCAAAAGAAAATTATAGAAATGCATATACATTCAGTTTGGCAGAGTCCTCAGAGTCCTCAGAATGAAGACTGATTTTTATCCAGTGATAAAATAGTATGTCTTGGTTATTTGTACATGCCAAGCACTTACAAAAACACACATCTAATTTTAGTGCATAAAGTGTATTCACAGTTTCCAGAAATTACCAATGCTACAATCATAACTCTCAGGCAAGAAGAAGAAAATCCTATTAGTGCATTCCCACAGAGGAAAACAGTATGTTTTGGAATAACAGTAGCTACTGAAGGCCATGAAGATAATATATGTAGAACATGATATCAGAGAAAACATCATAATATTTGTATGAGAATATTATGCAGTATTTATGAAGAAACCTCCTCTGTTAAATGCTTATACCTTGATTAAATCCTATAAAAAATGCTAAGCACACTTGCAGGCACATTTCTATTACCACTTTACAACAATTGGACCACTTGTATCAGAGGGTATGCAAATGGCTTTAGTTGGGTCATTCTTTAAATGGTATTTCTAACAAATATAGTGCCATTCCTCTTGTCAGAACACATTTATTTTATTATCTAGATGATTATAGTCATATTTTTCCTTATGTACTCTACCTTGATGATATGCTGAATTCTCAGATTTTCAGCAAACATTTGCAAGGCAATTACTGTAAATATAATGTGGTGTCTCTTATCCTCAGTTTTCCCAGAACTTTAAAATTACTGAGTTTGTATCAAAACTGCAAGAGCAAACAAATTGATTATGGCCATCCTACATTGGTGGAGCATCACTGATATTGGACCTAAATATTGTTATAAATGTTAAAAACATGTACAATAAACTATGCAAATGCTCACAGACACATTTTAAGAAAAAAAGAGATACAGGCTACTTATTTCAATATTTTCAGTTAATTTGGAATAATAATTCCAATTTCTAGGATATGTTTTTGTTTTAATTCAAGGTGTGGAACAAAAAGAAAAAGCAATTCATACTTTAAAAATAGTGACTTGAATGTGAGCTTTCACCCTCTCAGATGTCTTATTAATCAACTCCTTGTGCCATTTCTATTACTGCTTTAATATGAACAGTCACAGGGAAAATGCAATAAGCAGCTATTTGAAACCATGTCTCCTGCATCCTAGTGGACCAACTTTTCAGCTTGAGAGGTTTAATAATTCATTTCTAACAGCTCTCATTTGTTTTGCATTTTCTTAGCTTTCTATTAAGGCTTTATCAAAATAATAATTTCTACTTTTATTTCTTACTTTAATTCATTCTCTTTTTAAATGCAGAAACATTGGAGTTTGAAAAATAGCCTGACTAGACTCTCTGGTGACTCTGTGCTACAAAGTGCAAACTGTCTTGTTGAAGGTTTATCAGAGAGAACACAGGGGATTATGAAAGAATGAAAATTAAGATAAACCAGAAACAGGATCTTTCTGAGTCACCACACTCCTCTAGAAATACCTTGTTTGCAATGAGGAGGAAAAGATATGCAACATCAGTAATGACTAACAAATTCACCTAAAGCTGGTGTCAATAACTTCATTAATAATGGAATTAATACACTGTAACTTTTTTCCTAGTTGTACAAATTATTATCAGATAACTAATGAATCCTTCTATAATAAAATATAGTCAGGATCAACCACATCTGCTTGGACCAAAATTGGTGTGACATAACTGATAGAAGAATTCCTCTTAGTAGAGCTGTTGTAGATGTCAGTATGGGAAACACTCTTCTTGGGCAACTCTAGTTCACAAGATCTAAAAAACAGTTCTTAAAACCAGATCTTAAAACCAGATTAGGATGAGGTTGGTCTTCTATCTGACAAACATACCACAGCATATGTTGTCATTTTATAGGTGTTTTATGGGTTTGCTACTGGCAGTATGAAAATATTGGTGAGGGGGGAGGGAGGGGTGTAAAGTTAGAACAAAATAAAAGTTTCAGATATGGATCCTGAGTGTCTGGACCTCCATCTCCATTTAACCATGACTGCAAAGCATAAAGGCTGCAGCAGCATTATTACAAGAAGCCTACATTTCTTGGGCATCCAGTCTCTGGTCTCTGCTAGCCATAAAACATTTCCCCAGGCATGAAGAACTCTTTTGAACATGCCATATTAATTGTATTGCATTTAATTTAATTTAATTAACATTAATGTAGGCATTTAACTTCCTAAGCATCTAGCACTGTCTGAAGGTAAAGGAGCTCAGTGGAGGTCCAGTGAGGATGAGGCTGTACAGGGCAGCACCTCTGAGGGTGGGGAATGATGCACGTGTCTGCAGCATCTGCAGGTTGCCACCCTCTGTGTGGCATGGCACTGCCTTGTGAGCATTAACAAAAAAAGTTTAAAGGCCTTTTCATGAACTGGAGTTGTATTAATCCCCATAGCTTGCATTAATATTGGTCATTCACACATTTTGTAAGCTATCTTGGCTTATTAAAAAAAAAAATAGGGGAAGGAAAGAAAAGTCAATAAAGTGAAGTGCTGTGAAGCTTCAGCAAATCCCTCTGTGTGGGGCTAGCTGCTCTGTGGTGTTAGCCAACAAGGAAAGACCAACAACAGAGCTGCTTTAAGTACTTAAAATATTCACCTAAAACTCCAGAAAATCTGGGTCTCCAAAGAGAAGGTAATCATGGCATTCTCTGGTACTGGAAAGAGAAATGCTGAGCTTAAAAAATTAAAAACTTTCACTTGCTTGAGGTCTCTACCCACAATTCCTTCCATGACAGTTGTTTACATACAAGATGTTCAAAACAAAGATCCCCTTTTTTGCAGGAAATACACTCCCAGCAGTACCTCTTGCACTCCAGCCTCATTCTTCTATCCCTGAATGAGAAATCATATGAAGCTGGTGGCTCTGTGTGATAACATGCAATACCATGCAACACCATTGCCTTTTTGTCACAATATTCAAGGACAGTCTTCCCTAGCTGGCTACTAAAGAATGAACAAATGATGAGTTCTGGACTAGCCTAGGGACTGGAGACAGTTTGGCCTGAAGGCACCTGAGATCTGGAGGGCTATTGTGGTTCTGGAGAACATGTAGAGGCCAGCTGAATGCACTGATGAGTTGCTTAAAGGCAAGAAAGCAAAGCTCTCTACTCTGCCTTTCATCAGTAACTCTCCATGGACCTCTCTTCATGTGCTTGATTTCACCCTTTTCCCACCCACCCACAGAACATACCATGTCTTTGCATCTGCTTTATTCTAATGCAATGGGCCCTGGAGAGCAAGTCTCCTTTCCTGAGCAGCTGTGCAGGAATTACCTCCTGGTGGAGACATGATAGCAGACATCATCAGAAAAGGCAAAAGGGAAATAATGTGGCAAGTAGATGTTTACCTACTGAAACCCAATCTGCAAAGGGGGAAGAAGGAGTTAATGGCTGCTAAAGTGCTTCTGGTAAGTGGTGTTTATTTTTCATATAACTTGCTCCCATGTTTCTGCAAGTTGACACTTCATCTTCCATAACAGACAGTTCCTTGGTACTGTAGAAACTAATTAGGAATTAATCCCAAGGAAAAAGCAAGATGTAGAGAGCACAAATTGTAAAATCCTGTTTTCCTCCTAAAATATTAATCAACAAGGTTCAGCCTTTGAGTATAAATTTTTCAATTTACTTTTCCTACCAGAAGATGATATAAAACACACATTTCCTTTTGGAACTATTTAAAATACATCACACAAGAAAGGCCAAACCAAAATCAAGTCACAATTCATTCTGAAGCTGGAGCTGAGTAGTACTGCAAGACCAGCTACTGAAGCTTATGCAAGACCCTTTGGCCCAAAGAGGCTGCCAGACAGTCTCCTAGGCTGTAAAGCTGGCAAAAAAGGCTGTGTTATTGACTTCACAAGTTGAGTGCTGTGAGAACAGGGATCATTTTCTCACATTTGACAAAGCAGACACAACAGAGAAGGATCCAGCACAGCAGAAGCAGGGAAGCATGTTTTTGTGTTCATGTTCTCAGGGTACGTGGCAGCTGGTCAGTCACAGATGGATGCTCTGGACTGGCAGGTCAGCAGTGACAGCTGTTGCTTTAAACCTTGGCTTGCTTCCCTGGTTCACAGCATCATCAGGATAAAATCTCCTTCCCTGCTAGGTCCAAGTGAAGGAGCTGTTCTCTGCTGTGGTATTCGTGCAGTGTGGTGCAGCCCAAGAGCTGGTGCATAAGTTTCAGAACATCCCAGCCCTGTTGCCTTAGGCACTGCATCCCACAGCAGCTCATCACCTTGGCATTGCTCTGTAGTGTTGAGTTTCCCTTTGAGTGTGCATATATAAATCACCTCTGCCTCTAAATAAATAAAGTGTGATATATTTGGAGTTACCAGATAGACCTATTTTTTGTCATTCACTTAAAGGTCTTGATAATACCACAGGCCTTGAAAATTAATAGCTTATTGTGTTTGCATTTGTCTCCTCTTTGTATTCTGTCAATAGTCATTAGAGACTACCTAATGACTACTGATTACTGCTGTAGGTATGGCAGTATGATGAGCTCTAAGCAGGTTCTTCCAGGTGATCTAGCAGAGCAGTGGCCTCAATTAACACTGGTATCCTTTTTTATTACACACCACTGCTACTCAGAACCAGCCATTTGTTCATAAAATTTCAATCACAAAAGGAAGCAACAAGATAAATATAACTTATAGCTCTGTTCCTTGCCAGATCACCCCAGAGACAGTTATGGACCAAACATTCATAAATGTCCTTTTCTTCTTCATTTTTTGAACATATGCAAAATTGCTGCCCAGACAGGATCAGCTAAACAATCAGAATTTTAAAGTCTCAGCTTGGACCTCCCTTAGTCCCATGGTACACACCTTTGCAGCAAGACATTCTGTACTGTGGGATGTCTGATGTAAAGCCACTACTAGAAATATCAGGTAGCTTTGTTTCCTGGGAGAAAGCCCCATGAGGGAAAACTTTCTCCCTGGGATGCAGAGCTCAGATTCCTTATTGCCTGGGGATCACTATGAGGATCTGTGGAAGGGGAGAGGTAAAGCAGGGACAGCTGAAGGAGCACTGTGCTCAAGGTGTAGGACATGCCCTCGAGTTACACCAGGGGAGGTTTAGATTAGATAGTAGGAAAAATCTGTCCCCCAAAAGGGTGGTTATGCGCTGGAATAGTGTCCAAACACTTGTGGATGTGACACTTGGGGACAGGGTTCAGTGGGTTAACAGCTGGACTCAATGATCTTAGCGGTTTTTTCCAACCTTAATGATTCTCTGATTCAGTGATTCATGCACTGCTGAACAGAGTCAGGAAATACACATGTGCTCTGAGCTTGCAGCTGCTGAGACAGAAATCCTTTATCCTAATTTCTTGTGAAGTCTGAGAGCACATGATGAAGAACCAGAGGAGCTCAATTGTCCCTAGGAAATTTAAACAAATTTCTGGATTTTAGTGACATCATGACTGGGAAGTCCTGAAAGACATTTGCTAACATATATTTTATCAGGGGATAAACATATCAGTTCTGTGCTTTCTTTAACCACTTAAAATGTCATCTATCTCATTGTTCTTGTAATAGATGATGGAGTATAGGTTCAATCACAGTCAATTTTTTCTTAAAAAGATTACATAGATGTCAATCTACATACATAAATGCAGCCACAATATGGCTAGTTTTGAATAGAATAATTTCCAAGTCTTGTGTTTGTTTGGAATTGGGACATATTTATTCATTTGCATTATTTAAAACTTTCTCCTGCACAAAAGTACTTGTTAGAGAAAGAATGTTTAGTATGTCTAAAGAAATGAAACATCTTAATAATTAATCTTTAAAATTGTGTGTGTATATATATATATATATATATATATGTCTCTAATGCATGTATTCATAGTATTTATGTATGTAGAAATTTCTATTATATGTGCAGATTTGTATGGAAATATTAAAGATCTGCACATAAAATAGAAATTTCTACATCCATAAATATTATGAATACATGCATTAGAGACATATATATATATACACACACAATTTTAAAGATTAATTATTATTTTTCCTTTCCTTATATCAAAAAGTCAAGACTCTGCTTTTCACAGTGCTTTTTGTTTACTGAACACAGGGATTCTTTCATGTACAGAAATGGATGTCTTCTGATTTCCTCTTGCTCACTCTTTGCTGTGCTGGGAGCCAGGAGCTAAGCAGTGCTTTTTCCTGTTCCCCTAGTCCCCAAGCCACACAAGGATACCCTTGGCATCCTCCCACTCCTCACACTGAGGAGATGCTGGCCAGTCTGCTTGGTTTTGTAGCCTGCCACAGATAGACTAAAAATATAAAGGCAAACTGGGATTCCTGGAAGAGCAAATCTGCTAACCTTGCTGTGATGGCAGCAGAGGAGAGATTTATGTTCCTGCCACACACTGCAGGCAGGCTGTCCTGCAAGTGCAGAAGGGGGAGATGCAGCTCTGTGACCTACACCACAGAGCAGTGCTGGTGAAGGAAGCACAGCTTCCCGCCTGCCCTCTGCCTGCAGGGAAAGAAAAGGCAAAAACCACTTCTCCCTTAGTGACTTCTGAGCCCTGGTGACAAGGGAAATAATTTGTCTGTGCTTCCATTTAACAAATCTTTGGCTAGACATCAGGAGAGCAATTTTTTCCACAAAGCAAGGCCTCCTTTGCCCTCTTTCTGTAGGATTTGTGTGGCAAATCTGTAAATTTTTTATGTAAAAGAAATCAAGATGCACTTCTCTGAAGAAAACAAGATTACACAGGGTTAATATCTATTTCAGAAAGGAAGATGATTTGAAAGTGAATAAATATATAAAAATTTCTTCAGGGTGTATGTTCCTCTGTGGCAGATTGTGCAACCAGGCTGTGTGTAAAACTTTGCCTGCTGAGGTTGTGCTTTTATTCTGGTTTTATTTTAAGCAGCATCCATAGAAATCTTGCCAAACACAACTTTGGTTGCCAACTCATATGCTGCATATGGCCTGAAGAGCTGGGCTGTTTGGGGTTTTTTGGGGAGAAGAACAACAATGTTTTGGTTCACACACACAATCCCCAAGTCCTCACATTTTGCTGGGTTTTCAGGAAATGAGCATATGGCTTTGGAACATCCACCTCTGAGTCTTGGGCTGTGTCAGCTGTAATGAGGAGAGAGAGCAGCAGCACAAAACACAGGCAAGTCTCACATATGTGTCTAGCACAGGAAGGGTACCTTCAAAGAAAGCTGAAGAAGTTGAATATTTCCTTGGGGAGGAAAGCACTTGGATTTGGGTACTAAACAGTCATCATCTTTTTGGAAGCCATATGCTTTCAAAATATGTTGCAGAAGGGGCTGTATTGATCTCTTGTGCACCATTAGTGAGCAATTCTCACAAAATCCTAATTCTCAAGTCAAAAATTGGTCTTCGGCAGGAATGAAAATGTTTACCTTTATGAGGGTTGGGCTTCAAGCTGTGATTTGTTGGTGATGCTGCTCAAAAAGAGGCTTTTTTTTTTTTTTTTTTTTTTTTTTTAACATAAAGGAAATACTTTCTCTTCCTTTTGCCAACCAGTAGCTGAAATTGTGATATTTTTGGACTTGAGAATGCAAGAAGTATAGAGGAATTATTGAAACTCAAGCGATTTTCTACTTGAGAGCTGGAAGTTTTAGCAAGTAAAGAAAAGGGTATTATTTAGTGTCTCTATGCACTGAAAATGTGAATGAAGGGCAGCTTTGCTGTTTGCTGTGATAGGCACAGATCAGGCCATCAATTACAAATCCCTAGCCTTGCTGTGGAATGCTTTATTAGGAGAGCAGAAGCCTGCAAATAATAAAATTATTGTCTAGTTGGGCTAACTTTGGTAATTATTTAATTTCTTCTTTTCTTCTGAACTTCCTGACTGAGCACCCACCACAAACATCAGGGAAATAAGCATTTCCCCAGAGACTTCTAAAGCTATCAGAAGCAGGACATACTATATTGTAAAATCCATTGTCGTTAATCTAAAGCTCAGTAAAGGATAACATCCCACTATTATGCAAATGTTTAGTCTGAATATTGGGGGAAAATAGTATTTTCTTAGTCTGCTTTAAAACTTGCTGGTGAATGGCTGTAACTTGCTGTTCCATGCATGGTATCTTCTCAATTTCTGCCCAGTGAACTCACAAGGTGGGCACCTGAAATGAAAATGTAAGTGAATGAAGCCAGGCACCCAGAACCAGCTAAGCAGTTCTGAGCACCATAAACCAAGATCAATGACATTTCAAAAGCATCCTGAAATTGTTTACTGCCAGTAAAGCACAAATGCCTTTGACTGGGTATAAAGCTTGAGTATTAGATGTCTGCTCTTATTCCAATGTCTCTTAAATGAACAAGCTTTAAATACATCACTTTTTGTATGCTGCACTTTTGTTTCCTTTTATGTAATGGATTATTCAGAGCACTTTCTTTGGGATAGAGTTTGTCAGTCAGATGGAAGTTATTTGATTTTGCAAACACATTCACATAGCAAGACATGTGCCTTTTATTCTGAACATTAATGCAAATACATGCACTCTACCTAATTCAAGGAGACACCATTCTGTTAGAGATCCCAGGCTAATCTGCAGCTTTGCTTTGACCCCTTTACACAAAATCAAAGTGGAAAAAAGGTATGAAGCTGTTCAAATGTCCCTGCAAATAGCAACAAGGGAACAGTTCTGACCGTGCCCAGCAGATAGAAGTCATGGGGCTGTTCTTTGAGTATTTTATGCAAACTTAAATTTGGAAATGATAATTGTAGGACCTGAGAGACAGGTATCAAAGATTACAGAGTTTAGAGTGAATCTGTTTTACATGGGATAACCCCAGGGAGATGACTGGAGTTTAAACATTCACAGTGCTCTCTGAGTTGTGCAGCCTCCAAGGCAGAGAGGAACACACAAGTATTCATGCCCTATTTTAATGACCTGATCTCAGTTTCAGAGCCCTGTTGTTCTGCCTACCTGTGGACAGTAGGATGAAGCTCACTATGATTTTTTCTCCCCGTAGGAATTTTCTGGCCAGGAAGAAGAAAAAATCAAAGCTGCTGCAGTGTGTTATATAACCTTTTTTTTTTCCCTTTCTTTTTTTTTTTTTTTTTTTTTTCCCTTCAGATGAGAAAGTGTTGATCTTTCCCTTCTTCACAGCCTGGCTTACCAGCTACTGGCTTCATTGCTTTTATTACAAAGTTCTACCATATGTATCTGATCCTTTCTCTCTGTTACATCATTCTCTCACTTTAGCTCAGGAAGTTTGTTGCAAGTGGACTTCATTCATTTCAAATGAATTAACTGCTTTCAATTTTAACCAGACTGAAGTTGTGATTGTTTGTTGTTTATCCATAGTATGAATGGGGGAAACTCTTCTTGCTGTGGAGAGATCAGAAGAGATTATTTAGCCTGAACTGTCTCCACTCCCAGAACTGAGACTTCCTTAGGTAAGCTTGCTGACCTGTGGAATACATCTTTCTTTACTCATCTGCTTTTTTTCCCTGTCATTTTAATATTACACCCCCAACTATCTATCTAGGTTGTATGCTGCTATCCTGAGATGTGTTTGATTTGCTGCTGTGAACAGGTAAAGATCTGTTTCTTTGTTCATTGCAGGCACAAGGTGGTATATTTCCAAACAGTTTCACTATTCCTAGCTGAGAGATTTTCATCAACACAGCAGCTTTCTATGTATCTACAAACATTTGGAAACATAAGGCTTACCCACAGCTGTCAGAGTCACTTGTAAGAGGTGCTCCATGGCCCATTAACAAAGCTGTCATATATAGCTTCCCTTTAATTAAATATTGCTAGGAATTTAGTCTTGGTACAGCATTTCAGACTAATATGGAGAAATCCTTTTAAACTGCATAGCAGATGAACATACCTACATGGTTCCCCCGCTGTGCTACTGGCTGGATGAAGCTCAGGTGTACAAAATGTGAACACTGTTCAGCTTTTAGTGCCATTTGTGTTCCTACCAGCTTTACCAGCAATATAATTAGAGATGCCAGTTAATATCAGTGATGGTTTATGTGAATGGTGGTTTATTTAATTTTAATTAATAATTTAATAATGAGCAGTTAAATAAATAAACAGTTTTCCAATGGAATGGTTCTCATCCTGAGAAAAATTTCACCCCATGCTGCTCACCTCCTTTGGCAGGTACTGTTGAAAATCACACTTGTGTGTAAGTGAGGTTCTTTCACTTTTAGGCCTGCCTTTTTTCAGTAGCTGTTTATAACTATTTGTGGCTAATGAGCTCTAAGTGTTTTGATTCTTGCTTAGAAAAAAAAAGATAATGTGCTGTCTGTCAATCAGAGTGCAGCTTTGAAGACCTCTTTTCATTTCTTTAAGAACACATTTCAGGCTCAGAAGACATTCCAAGAATCAGCAAATTCTGGCAAGAATAAATTATTCAGTTACACTGTATTTTTCTTCTGTGTGGTACTCATTTCTCCTGATGCTCAATTTTACTGGCAAAGTTGTCTTTGAAACAAGCTGCTACCTGGATGTACAAAATTCATTGTGTTGCAAACTTGCCTGAATTAGTCAGTTTACTTCTAACATTGATTTATTATATGTGGTTCACTTTGTTATACTCACTTAAACATTTTACATTTTGAATTGATACATAATTTAATGACAGAAAATAATAACAAGCTTTCTTCTATCACATAGAGCATCTAATTATCTTTATATATCATCCATAGAGATGGGATTCTCTTCTCACCCCTACACTTGGGAATATCAGCCATAGCAGTATTGCACAACATAAGCATAAGGAAAATTCAGCTCTAGAAACGTTTAACTTTCAGAACAGATAATTTTAAGTAAGTTATTTACTGGAGACTTGTCTGTAAAGTCTGGTCCTGGCATTTTGCTTAGGAACATTTTCAGGCCAGTGGTGCTTGACAAAGTCTTGTTTGCCAATGTATTTCCAAGTGCTGTTATAACCAGACCGTGCAGTCCTACACCTGTCTTCCCTCAGCAAAGAAACCAGGCATTTAAATGGGGAGATCTCCAATGCCACGGTCAACAGATTTTATTTCCTCATGCACTTCCCACGTGGCTTTGAGCTGTGCTGAATGAATGAACACTACAACACTAGGTCTTCGTTCAGAGCCCAAGCTGGGGCAAATCCAGCTCTGCAGATGTTTTCTTTTGGCAGGGTGAGTATTGACAGGAACAGAACTTTTTTTTATTGCAAGTGTTTCTTCCACCTCTCGGTTCTGACTTGTTTGTTTGAGCAACACTGTCCTGAGATATAAAACGTCCTTATTTTGTTGCCAAATGCCTGAGCCATGGGTAGTCTTTATAATCATTTCAAAACCCCTCACATTTGTGTTCTTTTGGCTTGCTTTGCATCTGGATACATCAGCATCACTGTAAATTAAGGAAGGGGAGGGAACAAAAGCCAAACCAAAACAAACAAAAAGCTCTTCAAAAAAACCTCAACATGCTCTAGGTAAAAATAATGGGGCAAATTAATAAATGCTAGTTAAGCATTACTTTGTATTGGGGAGTCACAGAAATGTTAAGCAAAGAGGCCATGAGTATATAATAAACCATGAGTACATCTAGAAAGGCATAATGGCAATGTTGGTCTATTTAGCAGCTGTTAGACAGCAAGGAAACTGCAAGAAATTCATAGGAATCAAAGCAAGTGGTAACAAATTCTTTGTGAGTTTAAGAATCCTGCTTATTCTGTAAAATCAAATTTTATTTAGTGATGCTGAATAGCACCTGTAAAAGTAGAAGATTTTTCAGCAAGAGAGGATGAACAGTACAGCTTCAAGAAAGTATTGATTACTGCAGCAACGAGAGAGGCTGTGCCAGTGAAACTGTGATATGTTCATTCTTCTGAATCCAAATAGTGGGATTGTGTGATCAGCCTCTGTGAGAGGTGTTTGGGCCCATGTAGCACTCACTAATGGGTCTGAATCATCTCCAAACATGCATGGCATAAATAAACAGTTTCCCTATGCTGTACACATAGAATTAAAAGGTAGGCTAGATAAAGTGCCATGCTCAAGGGCACAGAGGAAGACCAAATCCAACCATTGTTCTTGTCAACTGGTGCAGCATTTATCAGGTTGCTGATTAAGTGGAGGGTCCTACATTCTATTATTGGTGATGCTGCTCTGACAAGGAGGCCTGGTAAGGTGGCATACAAATGAACCCTGTTAATTTACCTACCATTAGAAACACAAGACAGAAGGAAGAAAATCAATGCTTTGTTTTATAGTAAAGAAAAAATCAATGAGGAAAGAAATGGTGTTTCCTAGGATCTCAGAAAATGTTTTGGGCTATGGGGAATAGTTAGAGGGAATTAAAACTATTTAATACACGTTGCCAGTGTCCCTTTAGAGAATGATGGTCTAGAGCTATCTTTTTGTAATAAAAACATGAGTAAAATCCAGAAGTTCAAAGTTAGGAAAAGGAAGCAGAAGGGACTATTGTTGTTTTTTAAATTTTAAATTAAACTGGCATCCAGCTTCATTGAATCTATGAAAACTGAAGAAAATGTGTTAATAAATAAAATTTAAAAACAAACATGTGCAGCAAATAAGAGGCTACATGTAATCCCAAAATCCACAAGACAGGTTTACCTAAGAGAACTGCCAGAAGTCAATTTCTAGTTTTGTTTTTCTTTCTCTTACAGTAGCACATAAAGAATTGCTAGGGGAAAAAAGTAGAAACAGGCCAAAAATGGAATAAAGTTTTCATGGTGTTGACTCTTGCTCTTGGCAATCTGTAGTTTAGAGACACCCTGAACCAGAGGCTGAATCAAGACCAACCATCCTATTTAATAGCCTCTGACATTACTTTCATAATTTTTAACTGTTCTTTAAAGACAATACTCTGATTTTAAAACAAAACAAAGCAAAACAAAAAACAAAAAAACAAAAAAAGACAAAAAAAAAACACTCCAAAAAAACCAGAAAAGACCCCACTATTCAAGTATGTATAATATTTTAAAATAGTGTGTTAGATTTGTTTTAAACTTAACTTTTCATTGGGTACCCCTACTTTCTACAGCACAACAAATGCTGAAAAATTTTCCCCTATGTCTATCCTCATTTCGTTTATCAGTTCACAGAATCACAGAATGACAGAATAAGCTGAGCTGAAAGGACCCACAAACATTATTGAAGTCCCTATACAGGAGCCCTATACAGGACCCCTTAATAATCACACAACATGCCTGGGAGTGCTGTCCAAACACTTCTTGAGCTCTCTCAGCCTTGGTGCTGTGATCACTTCCCTTGGGGAGCCTGTTCCAGTGCCCAGCCACCCTCTGGGTGAAAAATCTTTTCTAACATCCAACCTAAACCTCCCCTGACACAACTTCAGGTCATTCTCTCAGGTCCTGTCCCTGGTCAGCACAGAGCAGAGATCAGTGCCTGCCCCTTTCCTTCCCCTCACATGAAGCTGTGACTGCAGTGAGGTCTGTCCTCAGTGTCCTCCAGGCTGAACAGACCAAGTGACCTCAGCTGCTCCTCACACAGCTTCCCCTCCAGACCCTTCACCATCCTCATCGCCCTCCTTTGGATGCTCTGTAACAATTTAATGTCTTTTTTATATTGTGTCACCAAACCAGCCCCCAGCACTGGAGGTGAGGCTGCCCCAGCTCAGAGCAGAGCAGGACAATCCCCTCCCTTGCCTGGCTGTGATGCTGTCCCTGATGCCCCCAGGGCAGGGTTGGCTCTCCTGGCTCCAGGGCACTGCTGGCTCATGGTCAACTTGCCATTGACCAGGACCCCCAGGTCCCTTTCCATGGCACTGCTTCCCAGCATCTCATTCCCCACTCTGTACATTCATCCAGGGTTGACACATCCCAGGTGCAGAATCTGCACTTACGCATATTAAATGTGGTTGCTAATTGCCCAGCCCTCTGATTTGTCTAGGTTATCCAACAGATTTCTGTTTCCTCTTGCTCCCTGTGCCCAAAAGTAATTTCTCTGTTAAACCGTTGTGGCCTTTGATACTAATTTTATCTGATATATAAATCATTCAATAACTCTAAAAATAATTCTGCATTTATGTTTATCTTTATAGGTAGTTTTTGTACATAATGACATCTGGTGTATGAATTTATGCTGTGTCATAATGATGGTCTCTGTTTTCTCTTTCTTCCTAACAGTTCCTAATTTTTATCTTCTTCTGTTTTTGACTGCCAGTGAGCTTTGTAGAGCAGACTTTGAATATCTACCAACAGTGCCCCAGGTGTCTTTCTTAAGTGATAATATACCCCAAGTTCAACCCATCAGTTGTTTGCCCTTTGTTTAAATGTTGCTTGTCACATTTTATGAAATTTTGTCACTCCTTTTTTCACTGCTCCTCTAGATCTCTCATATTATGGTGAAAAAGAGAAATTAGTTGGCCCTAGGGAATGCTTCCACTCCTGTCTGTCTATGTTGTTCCCTGCCTTTTAGCTAATTTCCTGTACACAAGCAGATCTTTCTCCAGTACCACACTTCATTTTTTGGCACCTTCTGGTAAAGAACTTTATCTAAGCTTTTATGGAAAACTGCAATTTAATCTACTTCACTAGCTAGATTATTCTTTACAATATTTCCATGGACTCTTATTTTTTTAACGAATTTTAAGAAATTTGTGAGGCATGATTATTAATATTCCTTATTAGAACATATCTGTTTATATATCCATATAGACATTAAAACCTCACATAATTTAAATGTCAGAAATATCAAAACTGCTGATCCATTAGTACTTTTGGATGCATTTTAAGAAATATGTAACTGGCATTCTAAAATATCTTCTCTTTCTTTGACAGCAGGACTGACATAAGTGTTATACTAAACACAATACTTCTAGCAATTTCACATTTAAATTCTTTTAGAATTCATGGAATTCCATCAGAAATCCTAGAATTCTTTTCTGAATTAATTCTGATAAGAATTTTATATATTCATTTCAGAGGCTGCTTTGCTGATGCTTCAGTTTGGCCATAGTTTCATAAATTAGCATCCTGTAAAGAAGGATTCTGACACTGAAATCTGCCTAATGTAATTTGCCCCCTAACTACTGCCATTGTATCTCATTTTCTGTTTGACATTTTAATAGTTTTCTTTTTTCTAATGTTTTGAAAAACATCTCTGGAGGTTTTAATTGTTTTCTCAAGTGTTCCTCAAAAATCTTATTTTTGGTCTGCCATGCTCTAGGTTTACTTTTAACATGATGGTTTTGTATTTTCATATTGCTGTAACACCTTTGTGTATGTATAATATATAAATATATTGTGTTAATATATCCCTAGAAAACATTCTGTATTGCATAGAATTTAGTTTAGATTTTACTGAAGTTCTATCTTTATACCATTGGTTTCATATTCCCTCCACTTGAACACATTTTCAGACATTAACTACTAATTCTGTTAGCCTCATTTACTTTGCTATTAAAAGTATGCCATCTTTTTCTTGTCCTTCTAGTAATTTCTTCTTGAGACATAATCTTGATTTAGTCTGGCCTATCAAAATGGGGTCTCTAAACAGTTCTCCTAACAGCAAAAACTATTTTACCCTTTCCTGTCTCATAGCTTTACATGTAATTCCCTTTTTAGAACCTAAATGTTTTCTAGAGGATATCTTGATTTTTTAACTTTGGCAACAGGGTGGATCATTGTCAGATACACATTTAGTAGGTTCTTTGTTGCTTGGGATTAAATTTTGCCTCTGTAAATTCTTATTATTCCAACAAATAGTCTAACATAACTCCATTGTCATGTCAAAAATTTACATCTCTCCATAACTTTTTCTTTTCAAATATATCAAAATAATTACCACTGAGAATAAGTGAATTCTACTACTATTGAATATTCTATACTTACAGTATATGTAATTGCTTTCAGCACTATGCAGTCCTTATCACTGTACTGGTTGAGTGGTCAATTATACCTTATGTAACACATTTAATATACATTGATTGCATCTAGGTATGGAATTTTAATGATTCTGTACTAGCAAAGTCTCCTGACTCTTTAATGTTTCAACTGTATTCTTTTGCTCCATTTAACTTTGGATTTTTTTCTTTCCTATGTTTAGGGAAAACAGTCCTAAAAGGAATATAATTATTTTTGGAGATCTAATATAATCTCTCTCCAGATTTAGCTAAGCCAAAGTTGGCCAGAAGTCTTTCAAAAATGGTTAGAAAAATTGCAAAATGTGTGGATTGACATGTACAGTAACCAAGGGCAGCCACCAAACCATGGCTGAAATGCAAAGGGCAGATTTATCTGTTTACCTCACTAATAACCCTGGGTGGCACAGACACTCAGGGACACAGGCTCTGTTTGGCTCAGCTCATCCTACAGAGGCTGGGGTTCACTGCCTGCCTCACTGGAACAAAAGGCTTTGGCCATGTCTGGGAGTGTGTTGTATGTTATCTCTCCATGGGAATTCCTCCTCTAAAAACAGGCAACACTAGGCATAATAAATGGAGTTTTCCCGATACTGACATCTTTTGCATTCCCAGCTGCAAGGTCACTTTGAACGAAACTATTCTCTCCTCCTTGAAAAATATTTCAGTTTTCACCCTTTTCTCCCAGCACAATGATAGACATTACTGCACGGCTGAATGTTGTAAGTCTGAGACAATCCTAAAATCATTGATCGTGGGAAATATGACAAGACCATACATTGAAGAAAATTAGAGGTGAAGTACTGCATTTTGCCAGAAATTGCATTGAAACCAGAAGTCTCCCACCACTCTGAACATAAGATTAACTTCAGAGGAACTAGGTACTTCTGGGGAAAAAAGTTCAGAACATGTAGAATAATTCTTGGACCACCTCACTGATCTTCTGAAGGAGATGAGGATGCACAACTCCTGGTCAGTGCATTAAAAACTTGCAAAACCAGCTGTTGTGTTCTAGATTAAAACTCCAAAGTTGGGTATTTTCCCTCTGAAAGGGGACACCAGTTAGCAGCAAGGGGAGAGTAGAGCCAGCACACTTTATAGATGTGCATCTGTCTAAGCAAGTTTGCTTCCACAAGATATTTTGACAATCAGTTCCACTGTTCAGTATGAAAAGTATGGTCAAAATATGTGTTCATTTGCTTTCTTCTTGTTCTGATATTATGACAAAATTGAATCATTATTCTATACTCAGCTTCTTTATGTCTCTCCTGAATACCATGTTTTCATAGAGTCATGTCTGTTATAAGCTGAGGAGTCTTGGTATGTACAGCATCTCCTTGTTGGTTGAGCAGATGGTTCCTGCTTGTCACATTTTTCTGTTTCTTTCCTCAGTCAACCATATTCATTAGGAGATTATGAGAATCAAAACTGCATGTATGGCACTTCTCTATCCTTTTCAACTGGATGCCTAACATCCTAGTCCCTGCTTGACTAGCATCAACCTGATATTGCCTTAGATCTATAGATTATAACTCCAAAATCCCTTTCCTGAATGGCAGCAGCTGCTTTGCAGCTCATCATTAGGGACTTCCTGGATTTTTTTCCCTTCATTACTTTCCTTCACTAAAACAGAATTTATTCTTTTTTATTGGTAATCTTTTTTTTATTATAAGAAATCCTCTGCAATGGTTTTCAATCAGCTTTTCTTTTTACCCTTCACACCATTTTCTTTGTATTCACTCACTTCCTAGATCCCTCTTGAATACACTAGAGTGAAGATACCCCAGCATAAATATCTATTCCATTTCATTTTGAAAACTAATGCTTTATTCATGGTTTTTTTTTTCTTTATGCTTTAGTCCATTATTAGTTCATGAGAATGCCTTCCTTTTTACCCATGTCAGTTAAAGACTTTTGGAAAAGGCTTTGAAAGCCTTCACCCCTCCAGATTAGTGTCATTAGCTGGATCATATTCATCCACACTCTTCTCAGTTTCTTCAAACAATGTCAAGAGATTTGTGGAGCATAAATACCCTGCTTGACTCTCCCATGGTGTATTATTTTTCTTATATGCCTACTATTTTTATTCTTCAGTATTGGTTTTTTCAGTACATTGTTCAGATTTTCTTCTGCAGATTTTCACATCATGTCAGGCTTTTCTGGAAAGTGATATCTTTGGGACTCCATGAAACCCTTAAAATTAGCATTACAATCTTCTGATATGAAGGCTGACATGAGAAACTGTACACTGCTGGTAAAGTTCAGTACTAGGCTAAAACTCTTGGCTGAATCCTGAGAAATGGTCCCTGTACTTTATACCAATTTTGTTCTGAAACAAAGATTTGTTTGAGATACAACCTCTGATGTGCCCTTCTTTCACAGTGAACAGACACAAAAAATTAAATTAGCTTCTCTATTATGGCCTCATTTCCTCCAAGGGCTTCTGATGTAGATTGTTTCAAAAAGATGCCTATGCTTCTATTTCCACTACAGAACTATAATATATTATTTTCCAGTGAGAGGAATCAAGGAACAGAATATACTGGGGAGTTACCCTGTTATGGTCAGTACCAAGAACATACATGCACTCTTGGGTTGTAACTACATTTGGGAGACTGTGCAGCAAAATGGTGAGTGGCATAAAATGGGAAAGATGGGAAGTTCCATTTATTCTTACTTTATACACACACAGGAGTAAATCTGGTGAAGCAGTTGAATGAAATCAGTATTGCAGCTAGGTCCAGACACTCAGAGAAGAACAGTAAAGGAGAAAAAGTCTGTCTTGAACAAGAAACTGAGGAAATTATTTATGCCACAAACGAAAGCCTTGCACTGGAGTTCTGCACTCTGCCAGATGAAGACTTTTGAATGAGAAGTTTTGTCAAACGGTTCTGATTGATTGAGTCAGACTGAATACAGCCATGGAATTGTACCTGCTTCACTGGGATTGTCATCAGGAGGTATTTGGGTGGCATTAAAATAATTTTCACTCTGGGCTTGTGGCAATTGCACAGGATGCAGGAAATCTTCATGTTAATCCTTTACTGTCCATAGAAGTTGCAAGTGAGTCAGTCCCATTGGGTGAACCTTGATTCATTAATTTCTCTCTCCACACTTAAGTAAATAATTCTTTTTAGGGAGAGAGAATTTTAATATCTATAATCCACAGATGTGGATCTGGACAATATGAAAATGCAGCACTGAGAGTGTTACTGATGTGTGGCTTCTGAGAATGGAAACCAGTTATTCTGCAATGCTATGTAGCTCTTCACCATCAAACAACATTTAATATGAATTATTTAATTTGATCAAAATCCAAGTTCCAACTTCTTAAAAAGAATTGAAAATCACTTTACTTCTTACACTTCAGTGATCCAGAAACACCACAGAAATTTTTTCTCAGATGTATTCTCCCTCCTGAACACATCCTTCCATATTCTGCCTTTCATGGTGTGATGGTCTCAAAGAAAACTTTAAATAGAGACAGTACACCAGAAGATTGGGCTAGTTCATTAAACTTTCTAACCATACTTTTATCTGAATTTACCTGTCAAAAATCAAAGGATTTTGCAAACAGAGTGTTTGCAGATGATGTTCCAGTCCAACCCTCCCACTCAAACTTGTCCTCTGGTTCTCTGCTGTCTTTTCACTTCCCTGCCTTTCTCTCAGGCAGGCCACTTGCTGCATTGCCAGAGCAATTCTACAGGCTGAGTTGAGACATCTTTTATTTTGCTGTCCAGTGAGGCTCTATGGTGTGGGGAAGGAAAAGATCAGAGAAAGGCAGAGGATTTTTGTTTCAGTTTTTGTGGGGCTTGTGGGATTTGGTTTTGTTTTAACACTTAAAATATAAAATTTTGGGGTGACATTTTCAGGTCTATTTCCCAAAATCCTCTTAGATGACTAGAGGTAAAGTAATTAATTGTTTCTTTATTCTAGTTCTATTCTGAGTACAAAAAAATCCAAGATGTGATGCTCCAGCTTTGCCTGTATTACTGCTTGTTCCCCACCCTGGCTCAGTATTAGTGCAACTGACAAAATATGGTATTTATCTGTGCTGAGAGATATGACCTGAGGCTTGTCACCAGGTTCCTGCAGGCTTGATATAATTGACTGTTTGGCTTTGACAGCCCTTCCAGCAATTGTGACAATTAACCCTGAGGACTGAGGGTTCCCCACACCAGCACAACACTCAGTTTCTCTCCCCTAGGCAAGAACTTAATGGATAATCTGAAAGAGGTTTCTTCCCAAATAACCTACTAAACCCTCTGTTTAAGATGAAGAAGGGTTGGGGGACCCACGTGCCATAGATCAACAAACAAATAACAAAACATTTCTAAGAATTTAAGAGCCCTTGATTGTCCAGATGCCAGCTAGCAAGTGAACAGAGTTACACCTACCCACACATTTTCCTTTACCTTGTGGTGTGTTCAGCAATCTTGAGTTGCTGAGAATAAGGGCAAAAAGTTATTCTTTAATTTGAACCCAACTTCCTGGCAAATTAATCTCTGTCAGGTATATATCAAAACAGAGTAACCTTCTCTTGAATAATCTGAGCACAGCAGCACAAAAAAACGCAGAGAAATAAAAGATAAAAATTACAGATGTGATGTCTGCAATGCAGACTCTAAAAAGCAATGTAAACACCAAACTTCGAAACCAAACATATGAACTAAAGCAGCAAAGGAAGCTGTGAACATTCTTGCACTAAATCTTACCTCTATCAAAAGCCTGAGTCAACATATCAAAGAAATCCCATTAGGACCAAAGCAAAAGCCTAGACACAGATCCAGTGAACTACTACTGGATTTTTTGCCTCTGCTTCAGGGATTTTTCTTCCATCTACAAATCACCGTGGATTTGTTTAGCAGCAGGAACTGTTTGTTTAAAACCTCAGGTGTGCTTGATATTTTCCTTTTCCAAAATCAGTTATAACCTCTATCTTTCTAAAGAAAAATTAACCCCAAGTGGGAAAAAAATAAAAAGCATTGGAGATAGAAGATGGTTGTTTTTTTCCCCATTTATCTCATTCTGTTCTTTTTAATCAATAAAGTAGAAAAGTTCTGGGAGCCTGCTCTTATATTTACTTCTTACTTAAGGCTTGGCTTGAAAAAAAATTGTTTTAAAATAAACTAAGGCAAAAACTTTCGAGGAGAGTTGCGAGTTTGTGCCATAATCAACCATCTCACTTCTGTTTAAAGCACAAAAGTGCTTTTCACCAGGCTTTCAGCCAAAGATAGCTAGCTCTTATTAATAACATATTCATACTGTGGGAGAAATCCAGCCTAAGGGTCTGAGCTATAGAGGCACTGGTCACCTGCAGCTCTCATCAACTTCAATGGGAAGTAGATGTCTCTGTAGATCAGAATTTACTGGAACAGCCTCAGGATAAAAGGAGACTTTTTAAAGAAATTTAATTTGCAGAGAGAAATATGACTGCTTGGGGTGGTTGCAAGCTGCTATGCAAGGATCTCTCTGTAGGCCCAAGCTAGAGTTTGATGGAGTAATGGCAAGGGCATCTCCTTTTGTGGCTTCAACTCATATTGATTGTTGCTCTCCTTAATTTAAAAAAAAACAACCAACCAACCAAATAAACCCCCAAACAAAGCACCCTCACAACTGGAAATGATTGATTCCAAAAGATACAGGAGGAAAATGAAAACTCTAATGGACTGTCAGGCATAATACAAATAATATGACAGCTTTAGCACTCAGGAATAACCTAGGCTCCTAGGTTATTTATCCTAGTTTCTTGAATGATCTTTATGTGTAGCAGTTACTGGTGCGAAACAAAATTTTCTTTTTTGAATTAAATATATAAAAGTCATTCCAATAGTAAAAGAAAATTGTATATGTGCACCTGTTCTTGAATCTGTCAGGGAAAAGGAACTTAAGTGGACCCTTGAAAGAAAATAAAGGCAAAAGATTACAGGAAGCAAAAGGAACCTAAATTTCAGAAATCAAATAGCTAGCAAAACAAAGTTCATTTCAATGTCAACACCTAGATTACTTTCTCAGCAGATAGCTGTTTTGGGGATAATGATGATGGGGGCTCAATGGTAGAAACTCAGTTAAAAAATAAGGCAGTGCTTATAGGACATGCTAAGGACTAGATTTTCAGAAGTCCTGAACATTCATTTGTTTCTCCTGTAAAACTAATTGCCAGATCACTTCTGATTTCTCAAGAGAGTATGGACATATTGTTTTCCACTATTTATATCTTGAGTGTTTTTTTCTGTCATGTGCCAAGTTATACAACTTGACTACTTGCAAAATGAGCATATGATATCAGTTTATTAACCAATTGATTGCTGATTTAATATCCTTATATTTCTCCAACAACCATTTTATCCCTAGAGCAAGATTCAACTTCTCTTTTGTTTTTTTTTAGGCAGACTTTTTTGTCAGTTCTTGGTCTATGGCTTCTGCTGTAAAACCAAGTTGAAGAACAATTTTGGTTTTTGGCAATGCCAAAGTAGAGACTAACAAATTAGAGCTCAAGGCCTGTTCACATGAAAATTTATTTGGGTCACGCTTGCAGAATATTTTCTGATTAGAATTAGAATTATTAGAAGAAAACACAGAATCACAGAATTACTGAGTTTGGAAAAGACCTCTAGGATCACATGTGAATTCAATCTGTCTCTAAACTCTGAGCAGAGCTACAAATGGGCACTAAAAGAGGTTTGTTCACCTTTCCCTGCTGAAGTTGATTGCCCTGACAGTGAGGATGACTAAGTCTTGGTCAGTCTTTCTCCAGGAAACTATTTAAAGCAGAGCAGTATTAAGTGAGTAATTACTTGCCAGTAGTCTGGTGGTTAGGAAGGAAAGGTAGGACTATGGGGTTAAATATCCCCAGGTGGGGGAAGGAAGAAACTTGTGGTTCTATCTGATTTTTGGTCCCTTATTCACCGTCAGTAGTGTCACAGGGGAGTTTCTGTGTGCATATAGGCTGTTGGTTTCTTCCCTGATTTGGCAAGGACCTGATCTGAAAAGTCAGCTCTTAGCAAATCCTGTCTGAAATAACTCTCAAGCAGAACTGTGAGTAGCAAGGGACATCTGTTATTTTCTTCCAACAAATAGTAAACTCAACAGCATGACAAGCTTGCATTCATTATTGAAATTACAGAATACCTCCATTTATTTCATATTAATACCATATTAGTACCATGGTGCTAGAGTAGCCTGCTTGCTACACTTGAACTAAGGACATCAGTACATCAAGGCCTGGTGGTAACAAGCAAACAATGCACCAAGATTTTTGCATGAATGAGCTAAATTTTTGTACATGTATAAGGGATGTAGCATACCAGCTATGCAGCACTGCAGTCAATATTCTACCAGGGAACAGAGGCAGGTAAAGGCTCCTGGTAAAGATGAAATGGAAAGAAAAGATGAGAGAGAAGCAGGAGTTTTCCATGAACTTCTTAGCTCACACCTGTTGTATGACTTCAGGCCATTCACTTCCATCCTTTTCCTTCTTTCTTGGTCACTGGAAGATGTACAGCTCTAGAGATCCCAACCAATTTGTTAAGTATTTGTGCAGTGCCTGGATATGGACACCCAGTTTGCACCTGGAATGTCTTAGTCCTCAGTGCAAACACAGCAATTAATAAGCCTTCTGTTTGTCTGTTTCCTAATTCAAGTTCTAGCCCAAAGGTTGTCTACTCTGACTTTTTTGCTCTGCTCTGTCAGCCTGAAGCCTAAATTATGATTTTTAAGCCATGTAACTTTTCCTATTAGAAAGAAAACAGTATCACCAGCCCCTGTGATTTCAGAAGGTTCTGAATGTAATCAACTCCTGTAATTAGATCTAAGGACAGAACACTTGGGAATCTGCAATGCATAAAACTTTCAATATGTTACAAATCATAATTTACCCAGCTTTTAAAATGATGACATTATCAAATGTATATGAATTCATTTAAAGGCCTCATTGAGACTTTAATTTAAGAAGAGCAACAAAATAATCCATTGCTCACCTGGTGCTGTATCACCTGCTGAGGGACACAGGGACTTCTATAGTTACATAGGGAAGGATAATGACAGGAAAGCAAAAGCATCTGAGCACAATAATTAGCAGAATTTTCTTATAGTTTGGTAACTTTAAATCTGGTAACTCCAGCATGCAAGGTGCAAACTCAACATTCCTAATGTGGCCTGGGCACTTCCGTGGGTACTGTCTCCAGTGAAGCCACTGGTGGGTATAACAAGGCACATCTTTGGGGACAATCACTGTAATGCTGCTCTTTGCTGTCAATTCACCTTTTTGTGAAACCTTGAGAAAGCAATTCCTTTGTCAAAGCTCCTTTGGTTGAGCTTAGACAGCAGAATCAAAAAGGAAGGAGGGCAGTAGGATCAGATGTGTATGCATTATGCATGAAGTGTCGTTGCAAAAGCTGCAATTTTTACAAAATGGATAGTAATAATGAGGAAAAAAAAAGAGGGCAAAGAATAGGAAAAGTTTGAAGAGGTCTTCTGGAAAGATATCACTAGATATGTAACTAGAGGGTCATGCTCAGTGAGTTTTGGAGGATATTGCTTAAGCTCCATGACGGTTGTCTCGGTCTGCAGACTGTTAAGATTTTGGAGTTTTACATTTTTTTAATACTACAGGATCAAGTACCTGGAGGTTATACTCTAATCCTATAAACCATGGGGAGAAGGGAGGCTGTTGCACAGATATTGTGAATTCTTTATCTTTCCAGTTCTTGATACAGGAAACAATTTCATTATTTTTAAGGATTTGTCTTGGTAGGAGACAAGAGTTTGTAAGCAACAAATGGTACAATAAATGGTTTTACTCTGCACTAATATTAACAGAGTAAATAAGAACAATGTGTTTAAACACATTTTTATTTCATATACATATATATTTTAGAAAGCACCTATGTTGTTTTTCAAATAGTTCAACAGAAAACAAATACTATACAGTAAAATTGATGTTCCTGAAGATTAAAGAAAGTTAGAGAATGGAAATAAATATTGGTGTGAGCTACAATGCTAAATCAATTTTGCCAATAATAGTTTTCATTTTTCCCTATCTTCCTGTAAGGTACGTAAGTTTTGTTTGTGGTTTGTTGTTTTGTTTTGTTTTGTTTTCAATTCCATTTGTTTATTAAATTTAGGTCAATGTTTAATACAATAGAAGTCAAGAAATCCTGAGAGAACTGGAGAGACAGCAAAGCTGGGTTTGTGATTTTAGTTCTGGTTTTTGGTTTGGTTTTATTTCCTCCAGTAAACTAAAGAGCAATGGAGGGATGAGATCTATGAACTTAAAATGTAGAACTAGATAGAAACCAAAATTTTTTATAAATCTTGTGATAGTTGATATTTCCTGTATTGAAGAACTTCACCTGACCAAAAATGGATCCAGACAAACAAATATTATAAATAAAAGAAGAATTTAATCATAAATAATAAAGGGGAAAGTAATAGTGATCTGTAATTTTAACTGAATTTTAGATTCTCTGTGAAAAGACCTAAACACAAGCCTAAGAAACACTTTTTTCACTTTTTCAAAACTAAGACAATGTAAAAACTAAAAACATTCCTAGTAGATCCTTTGGCTTTGCAAAATAGAAGAATGAGGTAAAGTATTAAGACTTGTTTAAACAAAAGATTGTGTATTTAAATGTTTCATGTTATTTTGTGCATCAAAACCTCTGCAGAGCTTGCAGGACAGAGAAATCAATATTTTCAAAGAGAGATTTTCAGAGTTTTTTTAAACAAAACCAGTCTTCTTTCCAATAGTTTGAAACAAGCTTTATTATAAATACCTTCAATTAGGATATTTTATATTAAATGAAGTGTTTTATTTCTATTTGTCGTGGTTTAACTCCAGAGGTAATCTCAGCCCCACAGTCACTTCTTCACTCACTGGTGGGGTGGTGAGGAGAATTGGAAAAGTGATAAAATTAATGGGTTGAGATAAAGACAGTTTAATAGGTAAAGCAAAAGCAGCACATATGAGCAAAGTAAAACAAGGAATTCAGGAACCCCTTCCCATGGGCAGGCAGGTGTTCAGCCATCCCCATGGAAGCATGGCTCCATCACACGTAGTGGTGACTCGGGAAGACAAACACCAGCACTGCAGACTTACTCCTCATCACCCTTCATTATCCTTCCCCCAGCTCTACACCCCAGCCAGGATGCCATACAGCATGGCATGGGGTCAGCTGGGATCAGCTGATGTGGCTGTGTCCCCTCCCAGCCTCTGGTGAACCCTCAGCCTCCTTGCTGGTGGGGTGGGGTGAGAACCAGAAAAGGTCCTGGCCCTGTGCAAGCACTGCTCAGCTACAGGGAAAACTTCCCTGAATTATCAACACTCTTTTCAGCACAAATCAAAACCACCTACCGTGAAGCAAATTAACTCCACCCCAGTCAAAACCAGCACAGCTTAAATTTATATTTTGCTTAATAATGAGACAAATCATAAGCTAAAGGGGAGTACCTAGAACATAAACCAGTAGCAGCAAAAATTCCCTTTCTAAAGTTCAAATCTCCCTTTGGTCTACAGAAATATTTTTTTTTTAATTTATTTACAGGTAATAAGCAAAACTTAAACCAAAAATTCATTATTATTTATTTCCCAGCATGCAAACTGTGATTTACATAAGTGTAGGAGAGTATTGAAGATCCTAAACTCTAAATGACAGCGGGGGGGGGGGGGTGTTAACTTTTCATGAACAAAGCAGAAAAAACAGTATTATAACATATTAATATTTGTGAAAAACTAAATAAGTTAAAAACAATTAATGAAGACAATTGCAAGTAAAACTTGTGCAATACTGTGCAATACTTCTTCAATAACTAAAAAGTTAATAACTTCAGAACTAAAGAGGCATCAGAAAAGAAATGAAAAAAGAATAAACGGGAATGTGTCTTGAGTATCCTTTGACAAGTGGCATAAAGAAACCAAGAAATAACAATGAAAAGATGAAAGCTAACCTACTTTTAAAATAGTTATGGAAGCTTGCTCTTCTTTATTTATTTTTTAAGAGTTGTTTAAACTGCTTATTTATAATTGAGCCTTTCAAATACACATGATTTGTTAGAGTAATATCCACTTCAGCTTTGTCTCTCTCTTTCTGTCTTCAGACTGACTGCTATTCGAAGGCCTTATTTTATATGGCTGGGCTAATGCTATTGCACAAATTGCCACCTTTTGAAGGCTGTGATTTCAACCTGCCTGAACAACTGCCACTTTAGCACCACAATAAAAAAATACCTTTCACATAACAACCCTCTTCCTTTCAGGAGGAATAATGAAACAAAGCAAAATAAAAAGGCACAACCATCCCTTTTCCCAGAGGAGTCATGCTTTGGGGACATCTCCCCTCTCACCTTCCAGAGTTTCAGAGCTGCTGCAGCCCTGCTCCCCCCGAGCACGCCCTGTCCTCCCCCTGGGCTCTGCAGGTATCTGTCATCAAAGCCAGCCTGGCTGTTCTGGGGGGGTTCCAACACCCACACCCGCTCCCCACTTGCACTGGGGCTCCTCTTCTGCCCCCCTGCCCTGCCCAGATTTCCAGGGTGCCATGGAGCTCCCTCCTCTTTTCTCCCTGTCTCCTCACTGGAGGCAGGGGACACTTCCATCAGTAAGATGGTCCCTGCATGAGAACACATGAAAGGATTGGATGTTTCAGGTGATTCCCTGGAGTGCAGGGTTGTGTGTCTACACTGGGGTATGTGCATATCCAAGATATTAGGCTAAAAGTGGTTGTCTTCAGTCCTCTCAGATGTCTGTCTAGATTATGTCTGCCTAGCTGCGAGGTTTTGAGTTTATGTTATAATTACCCAGTCAGAGAACCAATTTTAACTTGGCAAAAGATCCTACATTTCAATTTGTGTTGTTCATACAAAGGTCACTTTTAAAAATATTCACCAAAATTTCAGTCCCCCTAACCTACAGGAGTAGATGTTTAACTAAGTATTTTTGACTAATAGCCAGCTATCTTCAGCATGAATGTCCACTTCCACTGTCTTGTCTGGTCTAATAGAGATGGTCAGCTTAAGATATCCCTTGACAGAACAATTTTTATTTCAACTACTCAGTTCCCTTTTGTTTCCCATTCAACTGCATCCTATAAAATTTGGCTAATTCTTAGCAAAACTAAGCTTAAACAGCAAGAACTGTTTTGTGCATGTGACAGCTCTTATTTAGCTAATCCCAAGTCCTCATTGTGCAGACAAGACCCAGAGGAAAGGAAAGTCTTGAATGGGATTCAGAACTTGATCCTCATCCAGATACAGAGTTGTCCTTGCTGCTGTTGGCTGGTTGGGGAGCAGAGCAGGGAAACTTGGAGCTGTATTTTTATGCTGAGTTTGTTTTGTAAATAAACAGGATTTCAGTCTCTGGGACCTTGCATGTTAAAGCATAAGTATACCATTTCTCATTTAAAATATTGTTAGAAGCTGCCTTCGGATGACAGATTTTTGTTATTCTCTCTCCTAGTTCAGACTTCAGTGAAGAAAACACCAAACATTTCCTACCTATCTGCTGTTTAATGATTTGTACTGTAACATATTGCAATTTGATTCTATGACATTAATGAAGTGGTCAGGTGTCACTTCTGCAAGGGTCCTAATGTCAGCTACAATTCATCACTTAATATACCTACAAATCTGAAGGAACAGAGCCTGAAGTCCAATGAGAAGTCCTTTAGGAAAAAAAATGAGGATATTTACTTCTTACTTTGCTAGCAGGCTAGGATGAGCTGCAGTTCATTGTTACAAAAGTGCTCTGAGGCTTTGCCCTTCTTGCTACAGAGCAGTTTCCTGAACCATCAGCTCCAGCTGATGACCTGTGTGCTATGTAACTAGGGGTGGGAGAGGCTCCTACAAGGAGAGCCCTGGATGCTGAAGATCTCAGATTTTGCTCCAAAGCTCCACCTGGGAACACATGAAAATGCCAGAACCACAAACTGGCTCCTCTCTGCTCTTTATCACAGACACAGCATTGCCTTCCCAAGGCCCTTATTTTCTCCTGCCTTGCTTTAGCCACAAGCAGCTGCTGCTGAGCAGCAGTGCTCACAGGCTTTTGAACTCAAAGGTAAGTCTGTCATCCAAGTTGTTCTTCTACACTTAGCAATGGGGTGTACTGGCTGCTCATCTCCAGTCAAACTACATAAAGCGTACAATGTTTTAGGTTTAGACATAGCAAAGATAAAATTCTTTTGCAGAGGTAATGAGATGGTAATTGGAAAGGAAGTACTTTATTATTATTAATCAGATAAGGAGAAAAGTCTATCTTAACTCCTCAGGAATTTGTCTAGAAACCCCCTAGCAATATGGAATTTCATTTTAGTAGCACAACCTATGGAAAAAATTAACTTCTTCATATCCTTCAAAACTTAAGTCTTGTGTTTTAAAGCTTTTGAGAACTAAAGCATTATTTAGCTGGTGAACATCTGACTGGAAGATATGAGGTGGTTTCAAGAGAAATATTTTGGAAAATTAGACAGGAGTCAATACTTTCTAATAGCAAAAACCCAGCAGCCAAAAGAGTTTAGCACCTGCATCCTCCTGGGGAGGAATTTAAGTATCTGGGTTGCCACAAATAACAGGTGCCCATGAAGGTACTTAACAAAGAAACATTAGTGTACAGCAGATTTTCATTGCTCTCTGGAGTACTGATATTGCAGTGTTACTATTTCAATGGGAAAAAAAAAGAAACAAAAACAAACCCGAAAATTATACCTAGCCTAAAAATTTCAGATACAGTGCCAAATACTTTGGGATATCCAGCCCTAGTCATGAGTAGGGCACAGCAGATGTTCAAGTGCTACTGCAGCAGAGGGTTAGTGCAGCTGGGACTGTTCTGGAACATCTGTAAAGCAGAATTCAGAAAAGAAGATTATACTGGTATGTCATCTAATGCAGCTTAAAAATAAATAACGACACAAATAAATAACCTTTTGGGCTCCAAGCCCTTGCTTAGATCGTGAACAAAAGTACCTCTAGCTTATCTTGTGCGCTTCTGTCTCAACAATCCTTCAGCAAGCCTTTCATAACAGACCATTCTGTCTTTTTTTTTTTCTTTTTGTATCAAAAAAAAGTATAAAGGAGAAAAATGCAACTGCACTTAACTTCAGAACTGTCCATCAGCCGTGCAAAAGCGTAAGTAAGTATTTCAACTAGTACAGCACGTACCAGCTCGCTGCTAGAGCGGGCGGGCAGGGGAGCGCTAGCGCACAGCGCTGCGTGATGCTGCGGCGCGGGCAGCCCCGGACGGGACCGAAGGCGGCTCAGCCGCCCCTGTGCGCGCAGCTGTGCGGGGACACCGCGGGGACAGCGCGCAGCTCGCCTCCCGAACCCACGCCCCTAACACCGCCAAAAGTTTGAGCCGCCGACCCCCGACGCGCCCGCCTCGCCCCGCTTTCCCTCCCGACAGCGCTCGCCGTGCCCGGGGCCGCCCGGCGGGGCCCTGCGGCAGCAGCGGCTCCCCCGCCCCGCACACCCGGGCGGGGAGGGCGGGCAGGGCCGCGGCACTGCCGCCCCCCGGCGGGCACCGAGTCCCCTCCCCGCGCCGCGCCCGGCCCGGCCCGCACCCGCGGCGAGGAGACGGGCGGGGAGGGCGGCGGGGAGCGCGGCACGGAGCGGCCCGTCCTGCCCCACCGCCCCCGGGGACGGGGGCGCCCGGCCGCCATGTGACAGCGGCGGGGCCCGCGGCGGAGCCCGTCCCCGGGGCGGCGGGGCCGCTCGGCCGGGAACGCACGGCTGGGAACGCACCGGCCGGGAACGCACGGCTGGGAACGCACCGGCCGGGAACGCAACCCCCGGAGCGGCACCGCCCGGGAACGCCGCGCTGCGGGCTCGGCAGCTCTGCGGAGCCGAGCGGGCAGCAACAAGGCGCCGCCGGCCGCCCGCCCGCGGCCCCGCCATGGGAGCCGGGCGCGGGGCGAGGCTCGCCGCCCCGAACCGCCGCCGGGGCTGAGCGCGGCGCCAGCGCAGGTACGGAGGGGAGAGAGGGAGGGAGGGAAGCATCGCGCCGGGCCACGGGGGAGCCGGCCCGGCTGGGGAAGGGGCTGGCCCCGCTCCCTCCCCGCTGCACCGGGAGGGGTCGGGCGGCGCTGCCGGCCCTCCGGAAAGTTTGGGCGGGCGGCGGGAGCCCCGGATCCCCGCGGCAGCCGGGCCGGGCAGCGCTGGCGGGCGGGCGGAGCGCGGTGCCCCGCGGTGCCATCGCCGAGGGCCGGGAGGCGGGCGGGGGGAGAGAGGGGCTTTTAAATGGCTTTGGGGAGCGGTACCGCGGAGCTGGGGTCGTGCCGGGAGGCTGCAGCGGCATTGCTTGTCGTGGCCGGAGTAGTGTACGTATTTTGGTTTGGTTTTTTTTTCTTTTCCGATTTGGCGTGCAGTGTTTCAGGGAGAGCAGCCGAACTCCTGGAGGATGTGGGTTAAATGAGCCTAGGCTGCGGAAACTCGGAGCGGCTCTACCTTGTCTGTGGAGCGCGGGCGAGGAAGAGGCGGTGGTGTGTGCTGGTTTGGGCAGTTCGGAAGGGAGGGAGTTTGTGTCTGCTCGCTTTAGTGTGCTTGGTTTTAGTTGTCTGGAACAGAAACGTGCTCGCTGGTAGGTATTTAAACAAAACCCAAACCGGCGTACTCCAGACTGAATAAGAGGTTAATGAAAATCATCGTGTGTGCCGACAGTGAATAGCACTCAACTGGGTAATTTCTATTCCGGACCCTGCTGGATTTTGGGGAGCTCCATCTAATTCGTCGGGCGTCCGTCCTGTTCACGTGTTGTCATTTGAAAGTTAAAAATAACTCCCCAAGCACTGAGTTTTGCGTGCACCTGCCTTTGCAAACGCTGTCTCCCCGGAGTTCTGCGTGTGCTGTCTTGGAGCCGAAGATGCCCGGTCCGTGTCCAGAGCCCTGCTATTTATAAGCCTTGGCAGAGCGGGGGAGGAGGAGGAGGGATGCAGCAGCAGGCTGTTTGCCTTTTGCATAAACTACCGAGGCAGGTTGCATATTGTTTGAGATGTTGCTTCGGTGGAGGCGAGGCGGGGTGCGGGGGGGAAGAAGTGCAGAAGCTGAAGTATTCCTAATCCTTCTTTTCCTAGGGACTGTGGCTTTATGAAGCGCTTCCCTCCGATGTGAATGCAGTGTCCCCTGTGGGATGCAGTAGGTGATGCCCAGCTCTACTGCAATGGCAATTGGAGCTCTCTCGAGTTCTCTTCTCGTTACCTGCTGCCTCATGGTTGCCCTCTGTAGCTCCACCGTACCCGTACAAAAACTGGCCAAGGCTCAAGACAAACAGGTGATAAAGGCGAGCCAGGAAAAGAGAGATCACACGTCTACAAGGGACAGCCAGACAGGTCCGGGGAAAATGAATGAGATCGGCAGGAGCGGGAGGGAGGAGGGTAGCAGAGACTGGAAGAGCAAAGGAAACAGGAATTACTCGAACAAGGAGTCTTGGACTAAGCAAAAGCAGGCTTGGAGCAGCCAGGGGACAAGCAGTAAATCTGGGAGCATTCAAGTGCAGGAGCAGAGGGATGCTGCTCCCGAGGAAGCTCAGGTGGCCGAAGACTCGTCTGTGCCGGCATCCGTGGCGAGCGTCACCGCCGAGCCCCCGGAGGAGTACGCCTATCCCGACTACCGGGGCAAGGGCTGCGTGGACGAGAGCGGCTTCGTGTACGCCATCGGCGAGAAGTTCGCGCCGGGCCCCTCCGCCTGCCCCTGCCTCTGCACCGAGGAGGGCCCGCTGTGCATCCAGCCCGAGTGCCCCAGGCTCCACCCTCGCTGCATCCATGTGGACACCACGCAGTGCTGCCCGCAGTGCAAGGAGAGGAAGAACTACTGCGAGTTCCGCGGGAAAACCTACCAGACCCTAGAGGAGTTCATGGTGAGCCGTTCTCTTGTTTAAAGTGGTATTATGGTCTTTCACTGCTTTCTCAGAGGGCGTTCTGGGTCTGCCCCTCCTCTTTTCATTTTTGTGTTAGTATTACTTCTGCAATCCTGTAAAATATTCCCCTTAAGCATGACCTTTCTTGCTCTGTGGTACTCTAACATTTTTAAATGAGGGTGCTGATCTTTATTAATTCCTTTGGTATTTACAGTAAAAAATGCTGCTTGGAAGGATGCTGCTCAGTGGTGTTACGGATTCTGTGAACGTTTTCAGCCATACATTTGTTTCCTTATTTAACTATTAACTGTTAAACTTCTGCCTTTCAGGGATCAAAGCAGGGTTTTGTGGTCTGACTTCTATTCCTAGTAGTCAGTCCGTGATGATCCCTTCTTTTTTAATTGTCATTTCTTTTTATTTTTTAACTATTTAAACTAGTGCTGCCAAGGTTGCATAATGTTGACTTTCTGTGAAGGCCTTCTTTTTAATAATAGTGTGATTTGCAGTCTAGATTGCAGTGATACCTAAAGAAAATACTTGAAAAGTTTCATGTTCAGGGAAATCCTTTTAGACAAGGGTATTTTTATTTTAGCATGGCTATGCAAAGTCATTGTCATTGAGAATGCAAGATGTTACAGTGCACTCAGAAGTTTTGGAGTTGGGGCTAGTTTTCTGGTTGTTTACCTTGTCTTTTTCCATTTAGTATTTTACTGTGGTTGAGACTGGTGAGCAGGCTCTAAGAATGGTTTGTCAATTTTCTTGTGAATGAATGTTAGATACAGGGCTGTTCCAAAATCCATTTCTGAATACACAGGAGAGTTTCATGCTGAATATATTGAGGGAAGTATGAAATACAGTTCAAGGTTCTGGAAGCTGAGCCCCTCTCAGGATGGAGAAAATATATTTTTGAAGGCTGAAAGTAAGTTGCCACCTTTGCTCTCTGGTATTTGCATGTTCCTGAAAACTTAACTTTGGTTCATAATATCTTTCCATATTCTTCAGTTTAAGAGAAAATAAATCACAGAGAAGTACTTTATCCATAATAAGTAGGAGCATTGTCATCTGCTCTTCTTAGGCAGCAATTTTCAGAGCACTGGTGAGCTGCAAGGTATGGCAGAAAACATTGTATCATCCTTCCTTTTTCCTTGTCACCCTTAAGGGTTGCATTCAACTTCAGAGTGGCAGTTTTTTACTTTAGAGGGAAAAGCTACTTCAGCAGCAGCTGGTTGCTGTGACCTTTTCAGAGATGGCTTGTGAGATCCTTTCTTTCCCAGCAAGCTTAATTCTTGAGGAGTGGCCAGAGGATGAAGCTTCTCCACACTTTCTCCATAGGTCAGCATTTTAAAGGCTTCTCCCTGCTTTTCATTCACACTCTTCTACAGAGTTTCATTTCTTAGCCTTTTCCTGTAGTGTGTTGTATTAATGGCTGTAAAGCAAGGCTAAAATACTGTGTTAAATGTGTAGAGAGAGTATAGAACCTTAACATTCCCTGGTACATTTGAATATGGCTGAGACAACCTTGGTAAAAATGGAGCATTGAACAGTGACATTTACAGAAATGTTGTGAGAACATTTTGGGTTTCAGATTTCCTTTTTAACTCATTCAGCTTTTAGGCCTTGTCTTCATATCTTCCTCTAATGGAACATTGGTTCCCTTACTGCTTTGTTTTACCCAGCTTTGGAAACAGAAGTGAGAAGAGATGTCTGCTCAGGACAAGCAAGGAGAGTTATTGACACAATCAGGCAGTGGAACTGCAGCCTGATTATTTTCCTATGTGAGAACCTTGTTTTTAAGTTGAGCTTCAGTGTAGGTTCCAATTTTGTGAGCACAAGCTGTAAATGCAGCTGTTTGCCCAGGCCACTGCAATCAGTGGAGTTGTCTGGCAACACAAGGTACAGATGTACTCAGGCTGCTGCTGCTCAGTTGAAGCAATTGCAAAGTGCAAGCAACTTCACAGTTTCAAAGGTAATTTTGTGAGTTTAAAGTTGATGGTCTTAGAGAGGTTACTAATATGCTATCTCTTGATTAAGATCAGGGCAGGAGTTATAAATGGATAGTGATGTGATTTTTCTCTGTATTTGCTCCTGCTATTTGTGGCAAAGAGTACCAGACATCACTGAAGGAAGAAAAAGGTGCCCTCCTAACATTTAAGTGACATTTTTTGCAAAAACATTTATGTATATATGTGCAATTATGCATGCAAGTTTGTAAGTCTGCTTATATAAAATTCCTATATGGCTTGGCATGGCAAAGAATTGCCATGATTGGAGCCAGAAGCTGAGTGTGCCAGGGAATTTGAGGTTTCATGTGTTTCTCCTTTGATTTGCAGTCTGTCCTTCTGGCTTTGCTTGTGTGTGCATGTATGCATGCACTTTTGTGTTTTCAAAAAGGCATGGATGACAGCACAAATCACAGCTTGGCTGTAGGGAAAGAATGAGGTCTCATAAAGCTGTTTACATTCTCACCTGTGGGTATTGTGATCACAAAATCCACATTCGTGGAACTGGTAGAGAAATCTTTATTTGGTGAAATGCAATGGATGTTAAAGTTCTTCACTGAAGCTGGAGATTTCTAAAGCATGTGGTCCAAATCTTACAAGTAAAATTTGAAAATGAAGGATGATATATGAAGTCTTACAAGAACCAGAAATTATCTTCAGAAGTGCAGTGTTTTGGAAAAGACCTATAATTTTGAAAGTTGTTGCTTTGTGTCTTTTAGAATTTCTTTGCTACCACAAATGGTATTTTTTTGTGAGTAAGTTCCTTGGAAATCTCAAAGTCAACAAATACAAATGAGCTTTGAAAGATCTGTGGTATTTTGAAGGCACAGAGGAATAAAAGCATGGCTGGTATGTTTATTATTGTCAGTATAATCCCCATTCATGTTCTCCTTAGCTGTGTCACTGGCAAGAAAATATTACTAAAATTTCCAGCACAAAAGAAAATAAATTTGGGATTATGACTGATTTTTTTTTTTTTATTTAGGTGTTTTCAAGGCTTAAGGAACCAAATGTAGATTGTATATCTGCTATTAATCCTTTTTTGTTGTTGGTTTTGTTTTTATGTCTTTTTGCTTTATGATTAAAGTTGGACATGTGGTAGGGGAAAGCGCAAATTACTTTGGACTAAAAATGATTTGTCACTTCTTAATTATGATAATTTGCATTAAGCTGCTGGATAGACCTGCTACCCTTACTTAGCTCCAGCTTTCTTCACACCCCACTAGTGGAAAACTTAGCAGTTTACACAGTAGTGCATTTGTTCCTTTACAGTGTCTGCAACTCCTATACCTCTGCTCATAAACTTCCCTTTAAACAACCCTAAAGAACTAGGATTTTTTTTGCCATCTGTAGTCTATTTTCTAGAGGTTTTATGGCTGCCTGGTGAATACACAAGACTTCTGTTGCCTCTTGTCTTCCTGCAGTTGTTTCATAGGCAGAGCTGCTGCTGCTCTAGAGTTAGCAGCTTCATCTCTGGACCGTGGAGACGTGGTATCATTAGCCATCAGAGAGGGATTGATAAGTGGTATTATTTCCAGTCTGGCCTGGTTCTGTCAGAAGTGCTGAGCATGAGTGCTGCAGGGCTGGTCCTTCCCACAGGAACAAGGGGGATGCTCCTTGCATTGGCTGCCACTAGGAACTGTGCTGCAGGGAAAACGCTTGCACTGCGTGAGTGGAAAGGGGAAATGAAGGACCAAATAAGTCTTTTCATTCTGATTTATTTAGCTGCTGTTACATACAGGCACTGTCTTACTGTCTCTCTCTAGTGATAATTATGTCTCCAAGTATTGAGCTCCATTAAGGTGCAGAAAGTGAGGGTTTTCTACTGTTGCTGCTGTATCCTGATGATCAGTAAAAAGCAATGTGCTATTGTTTAGTCCAAGGATGAGCAGATAATGGCTGACACTGATACCATTTCAGCAGCCACTGTGGTTTACTTGCATGCCTTTAAAGAGCTTTGTAGAAATAAGCTCGTGGAGACCTTCCTTATCACTGCTGCCATTACTCAGGTTGGTGGGTTGTACAGATGACAGTACTTACCAAGGGTGTACTATAAGTATTCCCCTGAAGTCCCATGATCTGTTACAATAGAAGTGTCTTCATTGCAGTATCACATTAACCATGCATTCTGTTCATGAAGGATATAGCCTCCAGGTATATGTGCTGTGTAGGACAGAAATGTGTATTCTGAGTCATTTTTTATTAGATAAAAATTAGATCAGTTTTGTTTCTCAGTCAATAGTAAATTACTTACTTTTCTGAGCATTTCAGCCTTTGTCAAATTTGGAAATCTAGTAAACCCATATATTTAGAAAATGCTTAAATTTTATGGAGGAGAGATTTTAGGAATAACATGTGTGTTGCCTTTTTTCCTGATTGTCATCAGATACTCTTGTTTTTACACCACTTGCAATATTGAATGGCACAGCTACTGAGCAGTGTCCTGGACTAAGGAATGTCTGTTGTGGTAGCTACTGATCTCAGTCAACTTTGATGGTTGACAAATTTGCATCTTTTCCAAGTTGTGGCAAAAAGTATTAAATTTAATTGAAAGCTGGAGGTTTGCCTTGTTGATTCTGATCCTTGGAACTGATTGCTGTTGCCTTTTTTCAAGTGGGATTATATATTTTATAATATTTTATATTGAAAATAATATTTTAACGAATCAGTCCTCCTTAAAAAACATGCTTTTTATAATTTAGTAAGTATTGTTTCTAGATATAACTCTAAAAGGATTCTTATTATTGACTTCATACTTAAGAGCTCAGGTTTGCTGACACTCAAAACTTTCTGTGTGGTTCAAATGATTACTTGAAATACCTGAGCCTCTCAGCTGAGCACTGGATCAGAAACCTCCTCATGTGCTGACACTCCAGCTCTGGAAGTGAACATGACAGTTTAAAAGTAATTACAGGACAAAGTTGTCCTAAAGTCTGTAATAAAAGACCTTCTGCACGAGGCTGTCAGCCTCTGTGTGGGACTTCATAAACATGTGCTGTGGTGTTACCCTTGGTAGAGTGTAAAGCAAAGAGAAAACACCAAGTGAGTAGCTAGCGAAGGAAACCTGAAATAAATAATAGTAATAAAAGCAGAAAGCAACACAGCAGGAGACCCTATTTAGGCTTTCTAAACAGAGGGTAGGGCATGAAAGATATGTGAGTGCATAAGCAAATAACAGCTTTGGCAGGTGGGAAGGGAAGGAGCAAAGCATGAATGAGCTTTTAGTTGGAGATGATGCTTTGCAAGCATCAGCATGTTTGAACTTTGGAAGTGAGAAGGATGTGAGAGGCAAGCAAGCAGAGAATGGATTTGAGGAAAAAATGTGATAGGCTGCCTAAAAAGATAGGGAGAAGCAGCAGATGATCTGCAAGTTAGACATCTGGGTGATTCTTCATGGCAAATAATTACTGTCTTTTTTAGATTTTTTTTTTTTCTTCTGCTCTTATTGGAGAAATGCGGTGGGGGATTGTCTGCATCAGCTGGAATCTGGAATGAAAAAGGGTCCATAAAAAGAGCAACATCCCCCTTAAGCAGATCAGTAATCTGCACAGATTATACATTTAGAGGATCACTAATAATAACGTTCAGCTGCATTTTCATCCTGTGTTCTAAGCATGGGTACCCATGTGGTTTTATGGAGTGCAGCAATGAGATTTACAGTACAGCATTTCTTGCTCTTCACATCCTTGCTTCCCTCTATCCTTCTGGTATGAGGATGTCAGCAGTGCAAGTGTGATGTGCCTGGTCAGGAATGCTGAGGAGGACAGCTGGAATTGTGCATGTGGCAAATGCAGGCATTTCAAAGACCATTTTTTACTAAAGAGAGTCTTGCTCCTCTTTTGTTTGGAATTAATTTCTTTGAAGTAGGTCTTTCAAGTAACTATCTCATGGTATTCCTATTCTGTAAGACTTCTTCAAACCCAGTAGCATTTTACTAGGTATAAAGGATTACCTGTATTTTCCTTCACCCCTTTCTTTGAATTTCAACTTCCATCCAGAAAATTACAGGTATTGGAAGAATTGTCCAAAACCAGTTAACCTCTGGGAAATACCTGAATTCAAAAGGATGAGGTTTTTTCCTGACTTCTCTTTGAAAAATATAATTTTCATTAGAATGTAACTTACTGCTACCAAAATAGTTTCAAACCTGAAAAAATTACAGTAAGGATTTCCATTATAATGAGTTTCAAACTTTATTTAGCAGAAGTTTTCTTCTTATTAAAATCCGTATTTTTTTCTCTAAATTATTTTTTGAGCGTCTGATAGAACTAAACTAGATCATGAACTTAATTTTCTGGAAGTTCATTAGAAATGAAGTTGATTAGAAATTCAGTAAGGTGATTTTTGTTTTAATTGTAATAAAAGTCTTCACTGTTCTTGTTTCCAGCATCCCTCTGACTTTCCCATTTGGTGTGTAGAGTCAGAGAAGAACCTGTTTTGTTTGGGTGTTCTTTCCCTGCTGTGGCTCTGTAACTCCGCAGGAGCCCAGTCCTGCTCTCTGCATGGCCACATAACCCACGTGTTTTAGCGTGGGGAGGAGAAGGATGTGGAGGGAAGAGCCTTGCAGACGAGGAGGTGGGTGAGGATTGAGGTGCCTGTCTGTGTTGCAGGTTTCCCCGTGCGAGCGGTGTCGCTGCGAAGCCAACGGCGAGGTGCTGTGCACGGTCTCAGCCTGCCCCCAGACCGAGTGTGTGGATCCCGTCTATGAGCCTGACCAGTGCTGTCCCATCTGCAAAAACGGTGAGTGAGGGCTGCAGGACTGGGAGGACAGATCCTCCTTGCTCTGTTCTGCTTTTGAGAAATGATTCTGATGTTTTTCTTCCTCCTCGAATGGAGATGGAGATGAGTTGTGTGTGGATGGTGTAATCCTGTTGGGAGGAGTCAGATCTCCCTTTACTGGGGTGGACTCAATTATGACCTACAGGGAGTTCTGTTACCTGAGAGACAGTTAGGATGCTAACACCAGCTGTTCATGTACCTCCTGGATATATAATTTGCTTTAAGTCATTGTGGCTGTTTTAAATAGGCACACAAATGGAACTCAGACTCTTCATATTATCCACCTTTCCAACATAAGCAGGAAAAGCTACTTTTGTTCTCTATTCATATTTGTTTCTCTTTCAGATATTCTTTTCTTTTTCTCTTCTTTTTTTTCCTTAAGGCAAATCAAATGTACCTTATTGAGCTCATCTAATTTTCATAACTAAATGAATTAAAATCCAAAGTTTAATTGAATATTTTTTATAACTAAATGAGACAGAAAGTCTCTGTACTTCCAGCAAGGGCTTGCATTAGATCAAAGTCTTAGTCTATTTAGAGGAAAGAAATTACATGACATACTAGCTCATCACTTATAAAGGAGAAATGATAATTTATTAATAGAAATGAAAGCTACAAAATTTCAAATGAAATTTTATTTAAAATTAAAAGAGACATTTAAAAATACTCAGATAATGTGCACACATCTCTTATTTCTCTTGAATAGGCAGGTTTCATTACATTAACTAAAACAGCCTGCTTAAAATTGTGGGAAAGTTGGGGGAGGAGGGAGTGTGCAGCATATGGTTTCTGCAAATTCAACAGTAGATGATAAGGGATTGTTAATTGCATTGGAGGAGTTTCATTTGTATGGATATAAAAGTAATTGCTTCACATCCCTTAATTGGTTGTTAGAACCCTGAAGGAATTTATTCTTGGCTGTACAGCTTAAGGGCACTCTTGTTTCTGGAGATGAGGACAGGCATTTTTCGAGGCATTTAGGGACAGTTTCTGAGAAAGTCTGAGTTTGGAAGCTGGTGATGTCACAGTCGAGCTAGTCTGAAGGATCCTGCAGCACTTGTCTGATGGCAGGAACATTGCTGACACTGTGTGTGACATGCTCTGCTGCAGCTCCCCAGGTCAAAGTGACTTTAGCTGGCCAAAGGTCTGTTTGCAGTATCAGGGATGGAGTTACAAGCAGGATAGGTAAGGCTCTGTCATCTTCCCCACTGAATTTGTCCAGTGATCTTAACAGCATTTGGAGCTGGGTTGACCTTCCAGCAGCACGTTCTCCCACAGGCAGCAGCATAATGCCCAGTAGTGGCAGTCTCCTGTTGCTGGCTCTCTTTTGGGTTAAGGTGGTGTAGCAGTGCAGGGCTTGGTTTGGCTGTTCACACTGATGCCCTGACACTTTTCCCAGAAATGAATAAGAGTTACCAAAAATTGTACATGAAATGCACCTTTTGTTGTGGGGAAGCTGCCTTTTCAGAGCTGTTAAAGCTCTATTACCTGAGTTCTACCAGCAAGAAAAGGATGATCTTTTCCTCAGCCTCTGAATCCCCAATATTACTTGCATATTTCGCCCATGTAACCAAGAGCTGGCATCTCTGACCCAGTTTCAGACCAAGATGACCACAGCTGTTTGTTTCTAGTGAGCTGTACTGTCACTTCTCTGCATGTCAGAGAACCAGCAGTGGCTTTCCTTGTTAGCTTTTAGATGAAGAAAGCCATAGCAATAACAACAAGACCAAGATAGCTCAGGAGCAGCTCAACTTTTCTGTTTCAGCAGTTTCAGTATAAGATCACGAAGAAACTTCTGAGGAAACCTCTCCATCTGGAGAATGCATTTAAAAAAAAGGGACTGTTTGCCTTTAGGGCTTATTTTAAAGTATGTAACATGTGCAGTTTTCTAGGAACTTCAGTGAATTGCTGAATGTTTTTAATTAGATTGAAGCAAAAACCTGCTGAGCAGGAAAACCTAACCTGCCTCATCCTCTCGTTTTCAAGCCTGCTGGAACAAATGTGCTGTGAATGTGAGTTGGAGAAACAATCATTGCATTGTGCTTCAGGGTTGATTGTTACAGTGATGACATCAATGACATCAAGGTAGTGACACAGAAGAGCTTTGGGTGATGTACAGGGAGCTCAGCCTTTTAACCTGAATGGTGAAAGCATAGAAAGCATCCAAGTGAGGTAACTGCCATCATGATCTGCAGTAGAGCAAGAAGGGGTGGGAGGTGGAGTTTGGGTTCTCTGCATTTACTAGTCTTTGTGTGTTGAAAATGCACGCAATCAAATTGATTTCCCTCCCTTTCCTGACACTTCTTAACATACAACACCTTCCCAACTTGCCTGGTGGAAGATTGGTGGCAGTGACCCAACAGTGAGAGCTGAGTGACTACCTCTGTCACTAGTAAGAATGCATAAAAATGCCTAATTGAGAAGTATGGAGAAGATCTAGTGAAAGCCTGTGATTATTAGAAATTAATGATTTCAGTGTCTTGACAGGTGTGAGACCATGTGCCTTCTCTCTTGTTGGAAGGCAGGTGTGTAGTTGACTTCTCTATTTTCACAGATCTGCTTATGAGGAGGGGCAGATGTGTAACTGCACATTGGGCTTACAATTATGCATGTGTTTGTGGGATTAAAGAATAGTTGTATGTGTAGCATTTAATAATCTTCTATATCACATCCTGATTTTCAGAAAGAAGCCTGGATACTTCCATAGCTGAAGATACTATTTTCTCCTTTGTTGGTAGGGACAGGAAGTGCTGTGAAAGAACATTTGCTCTGAAAAGTAGTATATAGAAGAGACAAAATGAGACACTGAAAAGATCTTGGGATAAGGGGAATTTGCCTGCTTTTTATGTCTCAAGTTACTGCAACAGAGGAAGCTGTTTTGTGTTTATCTTATATAAATGCCCTGAAAGGAAATAGGGGAGGACAGAGGGGGATAGAGGAGAGGCTTGCTTCTGATGTGGATTGACATGTTAAGCTTCATGCTTTTGATAACCATCAGCACCAGCCACAAGAAAAAAAAACATTCAGGAAGTTAAATTTGACTTCAGAAAGCTGCATTAAGTAGCGGGTGCCCAGTTCAGATCTCCATCCTGCTATACAGTGTTAGCATTGTGCTTACTTTTGTGGAAGACATCCATGTTTACAGCAATATCAACAGCCTTAGATTCAGGAACAGACATTTCTACAGTTTGTGCAGAGTTAAGGGTAAAGATAATGGGCATACAGTCACTCCTTCACTGGGAAAAGTCTGGTGCTGGTCACTGATGCATTTGACGCTGTGGAAGGGGGCAGGGGGTAACACTGGCAGTGAATTACCTTCCTCTAGATTAAATTTCCTTGGTTGTGTGTTCCACTTCTGTTGGCAGCATTAGAGCCCTGATAGGCATGCACAGCTGAGTTCTGCTCGTCCTGAGCCCGCAGCCATGGAGCAGCCGATGCAGTCCAGGGTGGCCCCATCCCTGCCGGTGTGCTTGCAGGAGGATGAGATTAAACCCATAACCCACGTGGAGCCTGAGGGGCAGTTGTGGCTGCTAGACCAAAAAACATTTTGATCTAAGGTCCCCAAGAGATCTTTATTTCATTATATGGCTGAAAGATTGCCCCAGATAAAACGAAGCAAAACCTGTTGCCTTCCTTGTGTTCCTCTGTCTGTGTGTCAGTGTTGTTTCTGTTTATAGCAGGGAGAGCCGAGCTTCTTTCAGCAAAGGCTCATAGCTGTACAGTCAAAAATTAAAACTCTGATTCCTGGAGGATCAAGTGTGTTCTCAGGGCTGTAACATTTGCAGGAGATGTCTATTCTTGCTGGCTGTGCAGTATGGAGACTTTATTGATTGTAGTCATTTCAGGAGCCTTAGGTGGAATGGGTCAGGACCTTACTGGATGTTTGTGTTCATAGTTATGGTTGAAATACATGCATCACTTGGTGGAAATGATAGCTGCTAGTGAGGTGCAGGTATAATGTGCTGTGGCCAGGAAGGGCATGTGGTGATGGTTTTGTATCCTTGTGCTGTGAGATTGACTCATTGAAACTTTCATTAGTACCTTTCTGTGTTGCAAATACATTGTTTAGGCCCAAGGTGACTTTAAAAGTGTTTCTGAACACTTTTGGGGGACCTCCATCTGAGAGAAGGAGCTCTCAAGGCAGAAAAGCCCTGGTAAGGGCTGGCAGAATGCTGTCCCCTTTTGTTCATAAAAGAGGACTTTGTCTCATCTCAGGACTCAAAGGTTGATGCAGTACTGTCACCCCTCTAAAATCCAGGTGGAGAGAAGCTGCTTTGGGCTGTGAGACCTGGCTGGCCATAAGAAAGATGAGGATGTTTATTCTTGGCCCATGAAGGGAAGTTGCACCTTGGCAGCTCTCAGTGAGCTGGCTGTTTGCTCTGCCCTGCAGCCCCAGCTTTGCTCAAGTACCACAGTGAATCTGACCTGTAAAAGTTAATGTCCTTCTGCAGTGTGTTTAAATAAAATATGGTATAACCTTGACCATAAATGCCTTAATCTCAGCAGTGAAAAAAGTCATGCTGGTGTCCAAGTAGAGCTGCAGGACTATTGCAAACATCAGGAATGTAACTTCTGTAAAATTTAAGTAATCAGTGCCTTTAATTGTCCTCTCTTCCTATTTCTATTGTAACTCTAAATACCTTTTTCAGTCATTCTTTGGCAGATAATTTATATATAGCAAATGAGATCCAGAAGTTTTAAAGCCTGAAAGTGGTTTCTTCAGTCTGCATTATAAGGAGGGGATCAAGTCAGGTGGTCATTGTGGTCTCTTCTAGATGTAAAATAGATACCATAAAATGATTGTAAATTCTAGTTGATAAGATTGAAACAGTATTTCATTTATTTAAAAAAATAAAGGAGTGTACATTAAAAAGTAATAAGCTAATGAACAAGAAATAATTTCAAACTAATCCCAGTTCCACCCACAAATATGCACCAATGTGATTTGTTCCCTTCTAATGTGTTTACTTGAGGCATTTGAATGGTCAGGTATGCAGGGTAACATTTATTCCATGCTTCTGTGTGCATGAGTCACTTAGCAAAAACTTCTGTATGGACTCTTATTAGACTGTATTTCCACAAGTTTGTACTGTATTGTCTTAATTCAAGGAATTCCCTTAAGCTCGTTTCATCTCTCTGCTCACTTTCTCTCTGCTATGGGAAAGTTGGTGCCTGCATAGGCCACATGTGCTGCCTGTGCAGAAATGAGAGAATTTTTATCTTGTGCCATTTTTTAGATCCAAAGCTGTTTAAATGTGCATGGATCAGCACTGCACAGTGGGCTGAGCAAAGCCTTATGCCAAAACCATAGAGGGCTTGTTGTTTCCAGCTGATTTCCACGTGCATGAGTACAATCCACTGTTGGCATCACTCATGTTTGGCTGGATAAGTAGTGGTAGGTCCAGTTATTCCCTCCAAGGGTATTTGCTTAGCATACAAGTTATTTGTACTTTGAGTGCATATATTTTCCTAAGTGTAGAAACCCATCAGAGCATGAAAAGGATCTGTCTGAAGATCCTTTTATAGTATCCAGTTATACTCAGCCTAGATCAGTTACAAGGATAAGTCAGTTTATATAGTGTGCATGTGTTTATTGCAAATACATATCATGTGCATATTTTTTTTCCTTCCAGAGGCCAACATGCTCTCAGTTGGGAGTTTTGCTGTCAAGAGGCAGCTATATCTGCCCCTGAGTAGATAATATCCCATCATTTTCCTAAGACACGAGGACAATCAGAAATTATACTAACCTCAGTATTTAATGTGGTACTTTGTACGTAAGTAGAAGGATGTAGAAGAGCCTATTAAACTGTAAATGTGGTGTATCCTATGAAGTTTTCAGAACTCACTTTGCAATATTTTTTCTTTACAGGCTGTTAAGGTGAGCCTGAAAAGCATTCAGTTTTTTGCCTCTTACTTGATACTACAGGCTTAAGTCGTATATCAAAGCTAAGTTCTCCTGAATTAGTCCACTTTTGTGGCAGCTGCTTGCAGGGATTGTCATTTTACTGTAAGTTGAAGCAAAAGCCAATGATGACGTGCCCCAGACTGTTTAGTGGTGCTGGTTCCAGGTGAGTGAGGGAAACAAGCTGCCAGTTCCTCATGGTGGTCAGAACTTCCATGAGTCATGGCTACCTGGCTTCTTAAAGTGTGCTTTGTGTTGGCCTCAGGAGCAGAAAAATGAACATGCTTACCATGCTGATAGAAAAGGAAGAGACACTGAAATCCTGGGATGGGAGGAGAAAATTTTCTAGCAACTTCCATCTGTCTGATGTACCTTATAGTGCTTGTCATGGCAGTTTGACCTCTCTGCCATCCTCTGTAGTTCTACAGTTCTCTGTAATTCTGGTTGGGGTTCAGACAGGAAAGTGCCTTCCTGCCATTACCCATCAGAGTATTGGAGTAAACAATGTGCTATTGCTTGATTTGCCTTCCCTGACAATTTCTCTGTTACACAGAGCCAGATTTGGGCATTTGCTTGGTTTCTAGCAGAATGCTAGCCCATGCTCCCCAAAATGTAGTCATCAGTTGCTTTGGGGTTTTGTTTCCTTGTTTGTTTTATTTTTAAGTTCTTCATATGAGAATTTTCTGAGTTTATATTGCATTTTAAATTCCACACACATGGAGATAGGTAAGATGTAAAAAGAGAAAAATAGATCCCAGATCTCACATTGTGAGCTCCCTCTGCTCCATTCACTGCCCCCAGCATTAGTTCTTTGCTGTTCAGAGAAAACAAACATTGAGGGAGTTGCCTTTTCTCCTATATCCAGTATTTCTTTATATGCTTTTCATTAGAGAAAATACTCCCAGTGCTAATTTTGGTCCCCTATTCTGCTATTGGACATCTTTAATTTTGTTTGTGTCACTAGCTGAAATTGTGGTAAACATCTGGGGGGCATGTAGGCTTTCAAGGTCTGAAATACTTGTGTGCGTCTTGCTGTATGCTACATCCTTGGAGCAATATTCCCTATGAAGAGAACACTCCACTATTTGATTAAATTGTGAGCTCTTTGATTCTGAAAGCCTGTCTTGGTCCAGATTGAGTTACCATAGGTCAATTCATTATCCAGTGTCAGCTGAGCTACTGTACTGTCCATGTGAGCTCTTAGTTGTGTTCTTTGCAGATAATCCTGTTTGTAAATAGAAGCTGTTTACTAGCTAGGTGCTACAGTAGTAGGTCTACATGGCTGATTAGTATTTTGTGGTGTGATCAAAAGGAGCAATGAAGAAAGATACACACCTTGTGCATTTTGCTTTATGTTCTTTTGCATTTTTTATTACTGTTTCATTATGTTCAATGAGGCATCCAAGAGTTTGCTTGTCTTTGAGGGGAAATGGAGGTTTATATTAAAGTGCTGTGGTATGTTGGCATATCTGTCTCATACAAGAACACTTGCCTTCTGATGATTAATGATACAATCAAAATCTCCTATATTTCTAAGTGCAGTGTAATTTTCTCTGCTTATTTTTTCATAGGAAGTTGTGATTTAGGCATTAAGGAAGATGTGAATTGATCCTAGTGACTTACTGGTTAATTGAAACAGGGAATTAGCTGATTTCTTTAGATTACATTCCCTCACTATTTGCTTTGCTGTGGTTGAGCTTTGCAGTCATGATGGCCTTTCCACACAGCACAGCATTGCTAATGCCAGGTTTGTCTTAACACAACTCCTCTTTCTTTTGAGTTTGTTGAAAGTCTTACCACGAGCATGACAGCAGTTGCAGAAGTTTTCTTCTGGTTCTACTGGAACTGTATTTGTAAATGAAGTCAAAATCTGGTCAACAACAGGAAAACCTGTTTCCTTTCCTGACATGAGCTTGACCAGGAGCTGCTTGGGACACCTCTGCCAGTGTTTGGAAAAGTCTTCTGAAGGAGAAGGAATGATGAGTTCTTAGGGAAAAGGCTAAAAGCTTCTCTTATTTTTTATTAATATTTTTTTAAATTGCAGTGCTTGTTTTTCTTGTTGCTCTAAGTAGCATCTTACTGTTTCAAACTATTGCACTGGGGATCCCCTCTGTGTTGTGTGCTGAGAGAGTCCTGAATTAAGTCCCTGGCGATTACCTTTGCCCAGCAGGTCAAACATCTTTATCAGCTGGAGACTTAAGTATTTTCCTAATTTAAAACCTTGATCTTTAAGGTGGAAGGAGCTTTTACTTTGTGAACCTTTGGATTGCTTCCATAAGGGTAATTATCCATACAGTTTTCTTTCCTTGAGCATGAGCAGCTGTAGAGCAGCAGTGATTAAAAAAAACAAAAAAACTGAAAAAAGAAAATAACACTCTTTAAGTAATTCCTTACCTTCACCAACACAGTTACCATAATGATTAGCATTTCAAACCTGATAGGCAATCAAAAACTTTGATTGCTATTTTCATTTAGGGAAACTGTAATTTCTTTTTTTTTTTTTTTTTCTGACTACACTAGTGCTTGTTAAATTTTCATTAGAGGAATGACTTCCTACTGGTAAACATCACTTCTAAATGCCCTGTTCTTTTGCTGAGTCTTCAGCTCTGTTTGGTTATTTCTGTGCTGCTAGCCCTTGGATAGGGGCCCATTAAAAACTGCATACATAAATTCTACTTACCATACAGTCTTGTAGATGATGAGTGTTTTTTCTCCTGCATCATTTCTTCCTGCTGTAGCACACTGGTTACTGACCACCTTTTTTAAGTACTTGCAAGCAGCAAGTCACACACTCTTTATTACCCATAGAAAAGATAACTGTATCTTCACTGTGTGCTCACCCAACATGTTATTTAATTTTTTTTTTCTTTTCAAGTGGAATTGATCAGATGGAACAGTAGCAAGAAGAAAAGAACAAGCAATAACAGGATTCAAAATACTTTTTGGTGAATAGCATTGAATAGAGAAGATCCATATCCAGGCAATTGCTTTTAGGCCTCCTGTGTTTCAAACACTTGCAGTGTTACCTCCTTTGTCAGAGTTAGTTTCACTGAAGTGTGATGTTAGTTGCATTTTTCAGAAAAAGTAGCTTGTTATGCTCCAAAATAGCTCCCATTCCTTTCTGCTAATACAATGTCAACATTTTGAATTCAAAAGAGAAATCGCTGGTTAAGGTGGACAATTTTGGGGGAGATATGCAAATAATGAGTCCTGTTAAAGACAGAAGAGCAAGGAGTAGTGACCATTAATAATATCTCATGAAGCCAAACAGCAAGGTAGCACAATGGTAAATGAAATTCAGCTAAACTATATGTTAAGTACTGAAAGAAATTGCTTGGGTATTTTGATGACCTTTTGTTAAGAATTCTGCCAAGTGGTTTTATTTACATATCAATGTGAAATATTGTATGTAAACATCTGTCAGGCTTCATTAAGAAAGGCTTGCATTTATTAGAAGCACAGTAGCATTTGAAGACTGGTTCCTCCCACCTGGTTTATATAATCTTCCATGTTTGCTGAGCAGTCAGCAAGAAGAGGTTGCAGAAGTACAGAGAAGAGCAGCAACAAATTCCCCTGAGAGAACAAAGGAGGCTTCCAGATAGCACATGAATTAAAAGTCATGGGATGAAGTGTGGTACAAGGGGAGAGGAATAGTACCAGTGAAAATCTTCCCTGTGCTCACAAGTCAAGGGAGGAGCAAGAAAATCAAAAGATGTCATACGTGAGATCTTTAAATAATAAGAGACATAGTAATAAACCCATGAACTCACTGCAGAAGAGAGTGCTGATACACAGTTTCCTAGGATTGGAATGAAGATCATGTCTTTGATAGAAGGAATAAAATACCTTAACGTAGCTGCCATAGAAATGGCTGGGATGGGAAGCTGCAGAGCCTCCCAGAAACCTGCTTATTTTCACATGAACTGAAATACAACATTATTTCCTACTGTCCACATCATACAATTTCCTTTTTGAACTGTTTCTTTTTGAATTACTTTGCACAAAAAGGACTGGGCTGTCTTGACTTCAGCCCAGTGCTGGATGGGTACTTTCCTGTGAAGGCAAGGAGACAGACCTAGTGAAGAGATGTGAAAAAAACAGCAGTCTTTTTCCTGCACAGCCATTGCACAGTCCTGGTGGTGTGTGCTGGGCCACAGTAGCACCTTGCTCAGTACTTGTAGATGATGGAGATGAGACCTGTGAGGATGCCTTTTTGGCATGGTCTGCACTCAGCCATTCTATCAGCCTTTCTTTAAATGACCCAAAGGCAAGTCACCCATGGGCTGCTCATGCAATCCAGCTATCCAGGCTGTCTGAGACTTCTGAGATGGGTCAAAGGACTCTCTGTATTTATAGCTCATGCATGTTTAATACAATCTGCTGAAGAACTAATGGGGAAGAAAAAAAGGCTCAGAAGCAAATAAATTATAGCAGTTTATGGAGTTATTATGTCAATGTGATACAGAATGTGCCACCCCACAATGAAAAGTAATTATCTTCTGGCCACAGCAGCTTGCAAACCTGATATTTTGTTAATGAATGAATTAGATGGAGCTTTGACAGCCACTAACATGAGCAAATGATTGTTTCTAAGACCACTTTGTGCTGATATTGAAGCTAGGTGATGATTATGACAACTTAGAGGTTATTCTGTATCCATTATTAAGCCTCTGCCTCCTCTTTCTCTCTCCCCTCCACTCTTCCCTGCCAACCCTCTTAGATAATTGTCTAATTATATATGTACATCTTTAAGCACTGCTACATGTGGCTGGCACACATGAGGAAGCTTCATTTACCTGGTTTGTAGCCTAGACATTAAATCTGCAAGTTGGGGCTTGATTTCAGTGTGTTTAAATAAGGTATGCTTTCCTTCTCACATGACTGTTGTGTTTTGCTGTGATTAGATAAGCTGCTAAGACTTTGGAAGAATCATCAAGTCCAAATGTTGGGGGAAGGAAGATCCAGGTTTGCTGCCAAAGGCTGCTTGGCTTGCTGGCAAGCAGGTGTTCTTCAAATGCACCATTTATAGGCCTGTGGTGCTGAAAAATAAACACTTCCTTGGATATTCTTGCCAGCAGCTTACTCAGCAGAGATGTTTTAACCATTGTGTAATCTACATTATGAGAAGGTGATGTGTTTGTCAGTGTGAGAGGACCTTTTAATTTCACATCAGCTGGGTGTTTAATCTTCAGTCTTCTGAAGTTGTGTTTGATTCTTTCCAGTCAAAATGACTGAAGAGTCAAGTCAAGTATCTTGAAATACATGGGTTTGTGTTTGTGCCTAGGTGTGACTGATTAGTCTTTGGCTCCATGTTGTGTTGTGGTGCACGCTTCCCCAGGGCCCTGGGGCTCTCTCCCTGACTGTGCTGCTGTCTGTGCTGTCACCTGGCCATGGCTGTGCACCAGAAGATGCTTCTGTAAAAATCCCTGTGTTATCAGCTAAGTGGAGGAACAGTCTGGAAACTTTTCAGTACTTTAAGAAAGCTTCCAGGAAGGCAGAAGTTTTCTCAACTCTGGTTTTGAGGACTCTACCAGAGACAAAGATTTAGGGTGGACAGCTGACAGAACGTGAAAATCTCCCCTGACCTCAGTCATGTCCATGTAAATGATGTACAGGGGTTACAACATCTGGACAATGCAAAAGGGAACGTTATAGGTTCAGATAACACATTTCTATTTACCCTAAGCTGGGATCAGCTCCAAAGGAGGTTTTCACCCTCTGAGATCCAGCTGGCAGATTTCCAGCCTCCTGGCTAAGCATGTTTTTTGAATGTGTGTATGTGTGTGTGTGTGTATACACAGATACATATATATATACACAAACACATGCTACAAGGGTCATCAATCTCCATACTTGATGAAAACATTTCCCACTTTGGAAACCCTCTCAAAACAGTTGCCTACAGTGGTCCATGGCCATCACCCTTTTACTTTGCCTCCCAGACACTGGGGCAAACTTTTTAATTGGGGTAGGACAAGGGGTAATGGTGTTAAACTTAAAGCAGATGGATTTAGACTCAATATAAGGAGGAAAATTTTTATGGAGCAGATGTTGTTGATGCTCCATCAATGGAAGTGTTCAAGGCTGCATTCTGGAGCAGCAGATGTGGGCAGTTGTCTGTCATTAGTTGTGCACAGCTGATACTGTAATGCATTGGTTACAGCTACTATCTAGTGCTTGTATTTTGTTGCCTTTTCCTCTTTTTAATAAGTGAAAACAGAGCTTTGGATTTAATAATAACATTTCTGCAGAGTGTGGTGAATCACCCTTAATTCACCTGTGACTGTAATAAATGTGAGTTCAAGGTCTCTCCTTGGCTGCACACTCCTTGCAGTGGGGGTAGCTGTGAATTGGAGCAAGCTCTATAATTATAGAGAAGGCAAAAAATGTATTCCCAAATGGGCAGGCCCATAAAAAGGTAAATTCCCATCAGTTGTCACTAGAGGTCAGCATTAAAGTAATTTTAAGATCAAATCTCTTCTTATCATGTAGTGAGTTGTCTGTGGATTGGAGCTGTGGATGGTTGTGACACAGGTGGGACTTGCATAAAATGAGTAAAATATGGAGGTTAGATAGTTGGGTTGAGTAATTTCATGCATTCTTGTTATCTCTTGTTTTGGTGGTGTGACTGCTCTTTCAAGGTAAGTAACAAGATGATTAATGTACTATCTTCTCTTTTCCCCTCCCTGCTTACTTCCCTACTTTATAATTAAAAATCTGTGTTCCTTTTCAAATTCGTGGGCCAGTTTTTTAGCAGAGTTCAAATTGAATATCTGTTAACATAATTCTCAGTCAGGGATTAGGATCAGAAGTTAAATTTACAGATACTGTGACGATTAGGTTGTAAGTCTCTGTCTTTCCTAGGACAGGAGCTGGATACATAGGAAGTGGTGTCCATATGTATGAATGTATCTTGTGCAGAATCAAAGATCTAAAACTTTTTCACCAAAGCCCTGCCTCTAACTTTGGTGTAGGTCCCTTCAATCTCCTCTGAATACTCCAGCTAAAGAAGCTCTGTTTGTAAAAGGTAGATATTGCTCTGAGTTGAATTAGAATATTTAGTTAGTCTGATTTTTGGAATATATGTGTTTTAATAAAATGAGGACTAACTAGCCTAGTTTTTCCTTATGGAAATAATATATATAGATAAATCTCAAGTAGCAAGATGGATGTGCCAGGGTGTCCGGTTGATGGCCAAGTGGAGCTGCCTGTCTGTGCTGGGGTATGTAACGTGTTTGTAGGCTCTGTTCACAGAAAGCTGCTGGGTACATTAAATTTTTGGCTGCCTGAGAATGCCAGGCCATGGGTGTACAAGCAAAGATGCTGCCAGTTGCTGCAGCTCACTGAGCTAAACTCCATGGGAGTGATGAGTCTCTTGAGGAGTTGCAGTTATCTTCTGCCTGTGAACTTGCAAACTTGCTTGTCTTTGGGCTTGTGGTGGGTGCTTTGTTCATAGCAGATTGTGCATAGCAATAACTGGCACTGTGTCTAATCCTTTCTGGTTTAGGACATGGAACAGAATTATATGACATGACAGTGCCTGGAAAATAAAAGAATAGCCTTGTGTGAATGTGGTTATCCATCAACATGAGTTTCAACTTTGTGGTACACATCAAGGAAGGAGAAACAGAATTGATGGGGAAAGGATGGAAACCTCCCTGATTTCAGGGAGAGCATGATGTTTCATTTGGCCTTTGAAACTCTAAAATAATGAATTTATTTTCAAGCATCAGATTATTTGATTATATTTACGTTTCTAATTACAGATAAAATGATGTTATTTAAATGGGTGCCAGCCTTCCATTTATGAAAGGTTAAATGGCATTTGCATTTTGTGATGTTTGAAAGACTTGACTTCTCCAAAATTGTTTTAGTGTAAGAAACCAGCCTCAGTGATAATTATAGAGAGAATAGCTTAGCATAAATGCATATATATGTGCTTTCATCGTTTTCATAGAAGGACAACTGAGTAGTTCCCAGCAGTGAAATCCCAGTGCCTGTTTTCCATAAAGAAAATTCAATAAATACTTAAGAATGCCCCAAACCAAGTGATTTTTGCCCTCACAAAATGCACCTGTAGAACACCAAGATGCTGCATGAGTCAGTATGGATGGCTTTCCATGGACTGTTGAGGAGTTTGGTAACACGACACAGATTTCTTCAGTAAACCTCTATTTCTGGGTTATTTTTAATAGGAAGGTCAGTGATCTGTCTGAGCCTAATTATCCCATCTGGAGAGTATGCTTGAGGCACACAGGTTTCCTGCAGTTTGTGTGCACAAAGAAATGATGTGGTTACCATGTTATTTAGTCAGCTCTGACTCCTTGGCTGCACAGGAAGGTGTCTGCTGGCAGCTGCCTTGTCAGGGTAGCCTTACATGTGACTCTGGAAGAGTTTGCCTCTCCAGCTTTACAGAGTTTTTTTGCTCTACTGTTCTGCTATTGGGATTTGTATTTGCATCCCATTATTTAGTTTTGTTTTTTTTTAACACATTCTTTTATTGGTCTCAGTTAAAAGCTGTGTGTTGGTTCAGAACTTCTCTTCAGTTTTTTTGTAGTTTCTTCCATTCTTCTTGCACCACTGAGCGATTAGGTGGGTGTTTCAGAAAGACCTCAGGTCTACAGCTAGCATTATCTATTTTAAGTGTTTATACAGACATCCAAAATCACAGCATGTAGTCAACCCAAACATCTCCAGTGCAGTTCAGCCACACAGTGCCTCTGTAACACAGAGAACAGTGTTGGAGAAGAATCTTGGTGGGCCAAGTACCATGTCATTGGTCATGTGCACAGGAGACATGGACAGAAAAGGAAATTATGTGTTACTTCTTGGGTTATGGCTTAGCCTATGAGCTGCTAAAGCCCTCTGTTCTTTCCTAGGGCATCCATTCAAAATGCCAGCTGAAAGGAATATAGAATACTGACATGTACTGTCACTGTATTTAAACCTTCACCACGACTATGCACAAACCTGAAAGCTTTAGAGACATCTTTATTAATGAAGCTTCTCGATCATAGGCAATAATGTAGATATATATTTTCAGAAATTCATTTTCATGCTTTGTAATCCTATTTCAGCTCTGAAAAAAATGTAATATAATTCTGGCTGGAAAATGTTTTAGATAAATCTATGAATTCAGTCAAAACTGTATGTTCTTTATCTGCTGCTAATCTCTTTCATTAGTGGCTCTTGACAAAACAGTGCTATTTAGAAGGTGGAAGTGAAACAGATAAAAATCCAATTTTCTTTGTTTAACCAGAAATAGGTGTGCAGTCTGTGTATTTTCTCTGTCAGCTTTGAGACTGCTGGTGGGATTGAGATAGGTCTGTAGCCATGAGGTTTGCAGCTTCAATTCTGTCCCTGGCTGTTTTCCCACTGGTATGAGCTATACCTATTTGCAGAGGCACAGAGCAAAGCCTTGCCAAACTGTGATAAAGATTATGTGCACAGGAATGATAAAAGGACACAAAATATTATTGTATCCCAGGAACAGCTGATATGAAGAGGTTTGAAAATCTGTAATAAGGGTGGGAAAGCTTGCATTTTTTTTCTTTTTCCCACCTCTAGGACCATTTCAAACAACAGTGTGCTATCCCTTGTTATGTCCTTGTACACGTGCAGGCTTGTAAAGAGAATAAACTCCTCTCTTCTGGTGTTGCAGTGAAAATGTGGGCACCTTTTCTGATATCATCATTGAAATGTGAAATATTTAAATAAAAAACATTTCATTTATTTGTTTGGAATATAGCTCAGGAAAAGTCTGGGATATGAAACAAAGTAGTATTTTTTCCTTTCCTGATAAATTTGTTCTGGCACACCTGTCTGCTGTGGATGTTTCTTGGTGATCTAAGCTGTTGTTTAATTCTGCCAACATTTCAGTTCAAATATCACTTAAGTGATTTAAGGGAAGGAAATGTAAAGTATGGGAATGAGGAAGAAATGAGAGAGAAGAATGAAGAGGAAGAAAGAGAGGAGAAGGAGTCAAAGAAGATAGGAGGGGACACACACTTAAGAAAAAGATTGTGTCCCCATAGTGAGGTAGGCAAGAAGTGCTTTTATTGTAATCTGATGTATCTTGTTATCTGTGTTTGCAGAAAAATATACCCAGCCATAGGGTCAAGCCCAAATGTTCGTCTAGTGAAGAATTAGGGTGTGGGAGGCATGGAAAGCCGAGCTGTGGTGATGTATTCTACACAAACCCAGCCTGCACCTGCTTGGCTGGCCATAACCCTGTCATAACAAACTGTGAGTGCCTGTGTCTCTGTCTTCCCTGAATCTGTCCTTTACCAGATTTATTTCATTTTTAATCATCTTCAACGAAGTCATCCATCACCATCTTAAAACTTTCCTCCCACCATCATAGGAGCTAAGCAGCCCCTATACTGATGAGATTATTGAGATTTTCTATGTGTCTGACTGTGTGGCTTTCACCAAACCACAGTTCTGTTGCTTTGGCAGGAGGTTTTTTTTCCTTAATGTATGAAGCATGCAAGGACTTTTGCACAGCTAAATGCTTATTTTTGAAAAAAGGGAATGTGGTGGTAGAGATGTGTAGCCAGTGGAGGCACTGGGGTATTCAAGAGAATGGATTAAGTTTTTTGTGGGCGATTTAATTTTTTTTAATTAGTTACTGCCTTTAGTCATAATAGGTTTTTCATGACCTTAAAACTAAATGTGAACAACAGAGGAACTTAGGGAAAGATTAAATTATTTCACTTCTGAGTTGTTTTTTTTGCTGAGTGAGCAGACATGATGCTTTTTCTTGTTGGCAAAAGTATTCCATGCTGCAGGTTGTAAGATACCATTTCATGTTTTGCAAGTACAGAAATCACAAGGAAATTGTTTTGGGTTTTTTAAGAGAGAACTTGTTTTTTTGGGGTTTTATAAGAAAGAGCAGAAGGTCTCCCTTTGTTCTAAGGTCAATATAATATGCAAATTCTGTGTTAGGTACTTTAGGGACTCACAGATTTTCAGTGGCTAGGGCAAGCATCCTGAGCATGAGAAACTCAGAATGGGGACTCAAGGGCATCTCTTCCAGTATAAGTCCATGATACCATTGTGCTGTGTTGTTTGAGGGAGGCCCATGATGGCCAACTCTGCTTGTAGCCATAAAAACTGGCATTGGCTGAAAAAAAGATCAGCTTTGGGGAATGATTTGCTTTTCCTTCCCCTTTTCTTTTAAGGACATGCCATCTGTTTCAAACAGGAAGTTCTGAAATGAACATTTCTGATTTCTGGTGGCACCTGTAGCTCATCTGAATTTTTTGGCAATGGTTATGAATTCGTTGCTTGGATAAAATGACTCCCTCAGCTGCTTTTGGGTGGTTTTATGCTTACTTGCATAACTCAGAAAGGATTTCTAGCACAGATTTCTTGACCAGATCAAATAATGTATCTCAGCATCTCAGTGCTTCCTTCCTCACACCACATGATCAGAAATGTCTCTTGCTTGGAGATGCTTCTGGTCTTGGGGAAACTTTCACTACATTTGCAGTTGGCTTATATTGGCACTACAGTTTCTAAATCCATGAGCATTTTTATGGAGAATAAAAAGTAAATCCCTGCCTTAAGCAGTATACAGTCTAAATGCACATTTCTAATAAGGAGTATGGGATTATTTTCATTAATATGGTTCTTAATGTCATAGTCCCCACACTATCATAACTTAAACTATCAATTACCTATACTATATGCAGGGTGATTTTCTCACCCTGAGGTGTCATTTTTTTATAGCCACAAAACATAGGGGATTTGGATAGCACTAAAGGATGTGTATCAAGTATGGAGGGAAAACAATCCAATTGTTATTATTACTCGTGATCGACCAGAACAATTCAGTAGATTATACTGTATATATTATACAGTATATATATTATACCTGATAATCCTGTGCCAACATAAAGTTTAAAAAAAATAGAGAATTGTGCCAATCATTTACCTTGAAGCCTAGCAAGTGAAGGAAGCAAGAAACCTTCCAGACACCTTTAAAAGTAATTATTATTCATGAACATGCTTGTTCCAGTTTAATAAGCTTGTTTGTTTAACCCTGACTTCAGTTTCTTTAATTGCTTTTATTAAACCACAAAGAAGATGTACATGTCTAAGTAAATGGGGAACTTTCCACTTCCATGTTCAAACCATTTATTAAGAATATGTGTACCCAGGCATTTATTAGTGCCATCAATACTGCCATATTACCTGGTTCCTTTGGGAAAAAAAGTATGAGTCATTCTTAGATAAGGACTTTCATTTGAATGAAGGTGTAGTGTTTCTCAGGTAGTTTTCTTGGGTTGGTATAATTTTAGTTGCCAACTTTCAGACTGACTGGTTTGGACCATAGCCCAGTTACATTTGGGTCATTGCCTATTTATAGTGTTTCCAGAATAGACAGTGCAGGTGTTGATTTGTGTGCACTCTTATAAATGTTTCCTATGGGCTTCTGCTGTTTGCAGTTGTGCAGAGCAGGAGAATTCAAATTGCCATTGCAGCAATTTTGCAGATTTTATTTAGCAAAACTGCAAGGAATGAGTGCCTTGTCCTGGATATAGACATCTAGATACAGCAGCTGAGCTCTTTGGGTTGCCCAGTCTGATTTGGCTGTGTTGCACAGTTGTGGTCATGCAGTCCTAACAGACTGAAACTAAGATACACCATGCTCTAACCTTATCTCTGGAGAAAAAGGAAACAAACAAATAAACAAAACAAAAAAACCAAAGAAGAAAATAATGAGACAACAGAATTGCAGCAGGATCCTGATCTAGGACAAGGTCTTTTGTTGCTACCTGTAATAAATACCAACAGTTGAATTTCACCACAGAAAAAAACACCATTAAGTGACCCACATATCTATATTACATGTGCTTTGCAGTAGAGACAGAGTTTGGTTATTTGAAGTTTTTTGATAACAGAAGAGCAGCTTTGAGGTTAGAAAGCAGATGGTCCTTCCTTTGAACAACTCACATCTTAAATAAATAATGCAAGCATAAGGAGAATGGGAGAAAGGAGAGGGTGAGTTTGTGCACACACCATCATGGTGTGTGAAGATGGTCTGTAACCCAGTGTTCCTCAGTGCTGAAAGTGTTACACGTGTTGAACTATTCAGATCTCTTTTTCCCCTTGGCAGCCTGTGAGTTGAACTCTTTACTGAGCTGTTGACCTCTATGTCAACTTGGACTTTGTCCCACCATAGGAGATTGTCCACAGCATTCCTGTGTCTCCCAAGCTGTGACATGGATGGCTTGGAAAGGTTTGACTGAGGAGAGATCTCTCCACTCTTCCTTCAATCAAGGTTTCACATTACCTGCAGTTCTGCTTAGTCTTCTCCAAGACATCTCTGTTTTTCCTATCTTTGGCCAGCAGTTTTCTGCACTTTTCAAGTTCTGGCTTGAAAGGAACTTCCCCCAAAGGGTCAGGAACCCCTTCCCCCTCATCTCTTCACATGTGGATTGGTGCCACCTCCTCTTCTGGCTTCCAGGCGTCCCAACAAGCAAAACAGGGTTAAACCTTAGTCTCAGCAGCTCATATAGCATCAAACAACTGGCAGTGGAGAAAGCACAGGATTATCTGACGTGACTGCAGAGTGAGCATGCACATGTGGCTGGAGCTGAAGGAAGGAGTGCTGCAGTGCCTTGGGAAGCCAGGCAGCCAGCAGTGCTCACCAAGGAGCCTCTGTGGCACCCAGAAGCTGCTTTCACTCAGAGCAGGGTAGAAGCAAATCCTCTCTAAACCCCTTGTGGTTTAAAGGATATGCATTAGTACGTGACAGTGTCATAGTCTGGCGTGCCCTCACATGGTCAAGGACAGCTCTGTTCAGCAGTGGAAATCAGACAAAAGCAGCAGCAGAGAGTTGGTGCATCAGAGTTGTCATTCATTATCTCTTCAAGTCATCTTTGGCTTGCTGATAATTAGGGGATATGTTGACTCATTTGCCTGCGCTGTGAAGCTGATGAGTATTTGAAAAGGAAATAAAGTGACCTCTGAGAGAGGTGGTGCTGGCTGCTCTCGAATGGGGGTTGCCACGGTGAGAATCATGCACCCAGGCATTTAGGATTGCACATCTGTTCTTTGCTGTAGGTTTAATGTGATTTTAAATAAATGGGAAAATTGAAAGGCATGAGACAAAGAGGAAAATGGCAAAGGAAAACTGGATGTCATTTAACTGAAAACAAAAACCCAAAAAACTGTTAGAAAATGCTAGTCTTTGATGTCTCGGTTGTTTAGATCACATAGCATTAAAAATGAGATTAAAAACAAGATTAAAAACATGCTCATATTATACATCATGTCTCCACCATTGCAAGCACTTTCAAGTTGCAGTCAGTTAAGGAGCTTTTAATGATAATGATCCAATTATTTTTAAGACTTGGTGGTGAATACATCGTGTCAGTATTTTAAGGGTTTAAATTAATGATTCCAGTTTTACAACTTGGTAAAAGCTATTGTAAGAAATAGGCACACCATATGAAATTCTATTGGCCAGGCACCTTTAAATCATACCCTGTTTCTACACTACAAAACATAAATCAAAATTGGATGCCTGTGAGTAATTATTTCTTTACTTGCTCTTTTCTTGACTGGCATTATTATGTTCAAATCCCACATGGAGGTCGTAGTTGAGGTGCTTTCAACAGCAGTGAATAGTGTGAGTCTGTCAGAGGTGAGGATCCACAAACTGGTGTTTTCGTATGCAGTATGCTGTCACTCTTACATGATTCTTTGTTTCCCTTAATTTTATTATTGGAGGTTTTAAGTACTTCCTTAAAAGTGGAGGAGGGAATTAAAATGGATATAATACAATTATTGGATGATGAACACAGGCTCTTCTAATTCTCTTTTGGGGGTGACAGTGATTCTGGACAGGTGACATTACAGATATCACCTCTGTAAAAATTGCCCATAATTACATGCCTAATAGGATAAATACTTTGAAGTAGTTTATCCCTGTTTTTGAGCTTTGTGGAGAATCCAGCTCTGTTCATTGCAGGGATCAGACTCCACTCCTGCTCTTGGCTTCCTGGCACAACAGCCAAGTCCTGAGCCTTTATCAGACCTTTAAGTTACTCTCTTCATCCAGTTCCTTAAAACAGTTGCAGTTTCTTCTTGAGGCAAAGATTCAAGAGAAGTGGCTAAAGAACTAAGAATGAGTTCATCTGAATTGTGCTCCTGCTTCCTTGTGTGCACTTGTTTTCTTGTTCCAGCACATCACTGTCAAACAGAGGCACCTGTCAGGATGTGGATGAGAGAGGAGTGTGCCAGCTGTGTGGAGAAAGAAATCTGTGCTTGTGCACTCATTTATTTTATTTGGTGAGGGAGGCTGAGCTCTGTCTTGGTGGTTTTTGGATAGATAGCACAGTCTTGTTTAAAAAAATCAAACTAACAGTGAGTCACAATTAAGCCTATAGTTTCAAATTTCATCTTGCAGAACAAAGACTTTGTCAGTCTTTTTGTGCTTCCCTTTGCTCTGAGTTTTCATGCCAGATGAACCAAAGCTGTTTGCTCCCAGGATCAAGTATTCATCTTGCACTGTGGGCAGGTGAACACTGGCAGGGCTGAGCTCTCTTCAGTATCAGCTTCAAATGAATCATGCTGAGCCAGTGGCCTCAACACACTTCCCACAGAGTCTGGTGTTCCTCTCCTGGAGGAACATGAGTTTATCCCTGCCACGTGTATGCTGCTTTAGTGTTAGAAAAAAAATCAGTTGTTTCTAAAGCAGCATGGTACAGGAAATCCAGATCTTACAAAGGAAGAAAGTATTGTCACTGACAGGCTCACGTTTGCTGCTATATTTTAATATTTTAACCAAATACATGCACGGTTTTTTTTCTGATTTATAATACTATATAGAATACTGTCTTTCCTTTTACACTTTATGCAATGCATATAGATGGTGTAGTATATAATAATTGTATGTACAATACATTCTGCAATAATATACTGTGTAAGGCACACAGCATAAGTTAGTTGTGTGTGTGTGTGTATATACACAGGTGCATATACAGGTGCACAGTCATAGTCTTTATTTTGAAATACCCTACTCCTGCAGGGGTGGTGGGTTTAGATGTAATTACAGCATCTCATTGACCAGGAGAGAATGTAAGTTGTATATAAAATCATCTACTTACAATAAGTTAATGGCAGGATCACAGCTTAGTCCCATTAGTTAATGTCCCCTGGTACATATTCTGTAATTGCTTTAATTGGTCTCTCTCTTAGTTCCCCTGAGCAGAAAATGCCACTGAAAGGCTGCCATAATACATGGAAAATATAATTCAGTCCATGCTTCTAATAGAGCAGGTGTCTCCCCAAATCTGTTTTAGTCATTGAGCTGCACTTAGAAATTTCAGCTTGTTACAGATTGGGGTTTTTTGGGGTTTCCTTTTGGATTGTGCCTGTCTGTAGATTCTGATTTGGCCCTTATGAACATTTCTCAGTGGTAGCCCAGGAGTGATAAATACATTCTTATTGATGGCTTACATCTGTGTGTATGTATAGAGAGAGCATATATATATATATGCTCACTAGAGACAATCTTACTTAAACTAATTATAAGAAGAATGAAAAAGTTTAATATAAGTATCTGTGGATAACATTGAAATACCACTGAGGAACTAAATGATTCCTGAGACTGAATTGGTAAGAAAGGATGGAAATTAATTTCAAAAGCCCAGAGCTCCATCCATGTGCTTTGTTGGTCCTGCCAGGAGGATTTTGCTTGGCAGGAGCTGTCTCCAGCTGCTACTTTGTTCTCCTATCTGCTGGGCCAGTAGATAGGAGATTTTCTCTGGCAGAGGAGTTTGCAGCAGTGTTGATTGGTAACAGTCATTGTGCTCTTAGGGATGTGGAGATGGCACATGAATTGGTTTCTTCAAGAGAACAGTGGAAGCACTGTTCATGAGTAGGAACTTCTCACATGTACAGAAAGGAGTATATTCCCCAATAGATATTTGTCCAACCGTGTAGATTTCCTGTTTCTCTTTGCCTGCAAGTGCATTAATTGATTACCACACCAAAAAGGCATTTTGATCTGTTAGTGCTGTGACAATTTTGAGCCCTTATATTAACAACATGATTAATTCTTGGTTAATTTGTGTTGCATGTTCCAAATTTCTGGTATCCTGGACATTTTAGATCACCAAAGAGCCCAAGCATTGTGTGCACAAATATAGGGGCTGAATTGGGTCTGCTAGGTGTCAAATGAAGCACAAGCAAAGTAATTTGTGGTATACAGGGTTTTTGAGAAGAATTTTTTTGTCTTTGGTTAGCTGGAAGAAAAACTCATTTAAGACATGGAGAAACTTGGTTTTGCAGCTCCTTTGTGTGGTTAGATAAGTTGAGCTAATTGTCCTTGACCCATGGGTTTATGAGCCTTCAAATTTTGATGAGATTATACTTTTTGACCTCTATTACTGTAAACTGCAGCTGCTTGCCTCTGTTGTGGTTTAACCCCAGCTAGTAGTAAGTACCCTGCAGCTGCTCACTGACTTCCTTCTCTTCCTGCCCCCAGTGGGATGGGGAGGTGAATAAGGAAAAGGTAAAACCTATAGGTTGAGATTAAAAGAGTTTAATAACTGAAGTAAAATAATAAGAAGAAATAATAACAGTAATGAAAATCAATATCCCAGATCTTTTCAGATATTAAATATAGGGCCAACGTGCATCTGTGCTCTGGGATTGTTCAGTACATCATGTCCCACAGCAGTCTTCAGCAAGTTCTTTGACAGCCAAAAACCTGTGGTGTATCTGTGTAAATTCCCAAAGTGATAACAGCATTCTTAGTCACTAGTACCTCACCTTAATTCCAGGTATTTTCAGGAGCTGAAATTGCACTTTGATACAGATCTGTGCAACTCACTTAAGAGTATTCCACGAAGTTATACCCTGCGATGAGCTGAAACTTGGGACTTCTGTAGTGTGACTTGTAGTGTCCCACACGTTTGGAAAACTTTGTTGAGAGTGTAGCTGTGGAATAATATGTGACACACTTAAAGCAGCTTTTTTTCTTTTCACTTTATGGCACAAAATCTTTCTTTTTTAGCCAAGTCCCTAGCTATCAGTAGAAGAGCATGAGGCTAAAGGACACTGGCTCTGAGTACAATTTTTTTTTCATTGCAAGGAACTTCATTCTGTCTGTTGTTGTTGTGAGAGCATGATCAGCACAGAGCAGCAATTTGAGGAGTTACAGGCTGGCACACTGTGGAGACCAAAGAGTGCCAGCTGGGCCTGAGGAGCAGAGTGATCCCTGGTTGTGTTTTCCTGGAAGTGCTTGGACAAGATCCATGTTGTGAGCAAGATGGACAAAACTCAGACATCCAGGAGCAGTCCTTGAGGCACTTTTTAAGTTTGCTCTCCAGCTGTGTTTAATTACACCTCTAGCTGGGTAAAATTTCCCACAAGTTTTTAAAGTCCCTGGCCTGTACCTGGACTCATGCAGCATAAGGTATGTGACACTGTTTCAGACTTACTACTGTTTGTCTTCTAATCCTTAAAATAATCTTTCTCTTTAATCCTTCAAACAAACATATTTTCAAAAGCCTTTTTTTTTTATTATACTCAGCTGCTGAAATGATTTTGCATCTGTGCCTTTTTGCATCACCTCTCAAGGGAGCAGGAGCTGAGAGACAAATGCCATGTCCAGCATGGCCAGTGATGAGTTCTGAATGATGACTGCTTTTCTACTAAACTCTTGTCTGTCTTTGTAGAATTAATGTGATTTCTGCAGGCAGTGTAAAGCTCTGATGGGGAGAGGGGAATAATTTTTGGGGAAGTTTCTTAAAAAATCAAATGGTACATGTTTGTGGGGTTTGCAGAAAATTATGCTAATACTAAATCCAGGGCCTTGGAGGTTTACTATTTTGAAACATATGTACTAGTGAGACAAAAATCTCAGAAGAGAATTGTCAGCTGTAGATGCTAGTAGAAGTATATGGAAATCCTGTCTGCAGCTGCTGAGGACAGAGCTGAGGTTAGTCAGACTGCAAGCTGTGCTTGTTTCTGTGGGTGCTCCACATTGTCCAGATGCTTCCCCAGCACTGGGATGGTTTGGAAGGCTCAGTGCTTATCCTGCTCTGTTCTTCTGGGCTGTGCAGAAAGATTATAGGGTGCAGTGGCTGGTCTGTTGTGTGATCTGTGTGTCATCAACCCCCCTTTGCCCTGGGGGAGCTCTCTGTGTGTTTCCATGCTTTAGTTCAGACTCCTCCAGCTGTTTGCCTGCCATGAGTCTCACTCTGGCTCTTCCCTTTGGGAGCACTGGTCACTGGGAACAGCTGGAGGACATTCTTAGCACACATGGGTCTCTGAAGAGCTTGCAGAGGGTCTGGTGCACACTCTGGTTTGAGTCAGTTTCAGAAGTTGTTCCAGAAATGTTTTTAATCACAGACCTGGCCACCGTATGTCTTACCCTGCTCCATTTCAAAGGTTCATCCAATTGTTCTCCCCAAGTTTTAATACAAAAAAGTCTCTCTGCACTGGACATTTCCTGCTGTGCCAGGCTGTGTGTCTGTGCTGCACTCCCTGTACCAGTTGGGCATCACTGCACCTAGTATGTTTATCTCCCTCAGGCTGGACACAGAAAGCTTCATTTCCATTTGCAAAGGTGTTGGATATATGCTGAAACACTAGTCTTGCCTTCAAAAGAAAATGGTTAAATTCTCACCCTCCCTCATGATCATATAGTTAACTCCTTTACAGCAGAGTAACCCTGGTCTGTACTGTCAGCAAGGCCCTATTAATACAGGTCATTCAAGCTCATACTTCAAAGCCCATGGAGGTAATCAGGTGTGTAACAGCCATGGAACTGGCTCATTTTTCACATGCTGTGAACACCACTAAACATATTCATACAAGCCTTTGCTTTGCCACAGAATTTCCTTATGACCTTGAAAAAAAAAAAGATTTTAGAACCTTCTTATGTTTGAAATTATGAGAATGAAATTATTTCTTCCCTCCTCTGTTTTTTCTTGCTTGAATGTGAATTATAGCAGAACAAGTTTTATTATACAGTAGTACATTGTATCATGATTAGGATCTCTGCTGGAGCATTATGTATTGTTATTCTACATAATTTTCATTTAAGCAATTGTTCTTGCTCTTCAGTTGCCTTCCATGCTTGCCCTCTGTTTATGCATATGCACACAGGTGCTTCATTTCATATTGCACAGACAGGTAACACTAAATTTCATAGTAATTTGAGTGTGTGTGTCTGTGTGGGCACCACCTGAACACAGAATCTAAAGCAGAAGTTATGTGTATTATCTAAGACTAATCTATTTATTGAATAGGTGTTGGGAAGGAGGAGAGCAGTCTTTCTTCAAAGTGACACTTTTAATTGTGACTCCAATATCGTCGTACTCTACAAAGCCTTGGTAGAATTTTATTGACTTGATATGTCCTTTGCAAATGAAGGTTTCCAATTCATATAGAAATTATCATAATAAGCACCAGTGTGTGTTCCTATTTGAAACTGATCAGGTTTTGAATTATTTTAGCCATATATAACATTTTCGTGAAGTAAAAAAATTTTCATGGCATGAGTTTTGGAAGGCAATTTGTTCTGTTCTCCACTTCTTCCCAAGATCTATAAAAGAAACACCTTCCCTCTGTTTGTCCTGTATTTGGCTGAATGTGTACATTCATTCTCATTCTGTCATCTTGTTTGGCCTTTGGGGTGATCAGCACTGCCCCTCCTGCACCAGGGGTCTGCAGGAGCACAGGCTGCTTTAGCCACGAGGTCTTGGGGCTCTGACTGATCATATGTTTTGATTTATTACATGCCCTAAATCTATACCAAAATAACCTTAGAAGATGACAGGTGTATGTCTCCTCCTTGAAAGTTCACAGGCTGCTGTAATGCTCTGAAAGGTGCTTTGCAGTCTGCTTGGCCTGTAATTTCTGCAAGTACCATTATTCTAAAAGCATGAAGGAACATCCAAATATTTCTATAATATACTAAAAGCATAGATTATAAGTGCCCAAGTGCCCATAATTATTCACTTTGTCTCCTCAGATTCTTTCTTTTTGTGAAAGGAGATTTGAGTCCTCCTCAATTCACTGAATTACTTTGGAGTTAATACTTTATATGAGTGTATGCATGAGGACAGCAATTTCCAGCAATGTGACATCAGAGTTTTGGGTTGGAGTTGCATTTGCAACTTCTTTTCTCTTAAAACCTCTAGGGAATCTTTAGGTTTTGGATGGTTTAGAAAAGTCTATCAAAATGCAGAGGAAAATAATGAACAAAAATGTGATGGTCACCAGAATTCCATGCCTAAATTAGCAGTTCAATCTGTGTAATAACTATAGGGCAAAAAGTCATACAGCAAGGGACCCCCAGAACTGTGAAGGGAAGCAGCATATTGGATGGAGAAAAAGAAACAATTTAAACTTTATTAAGGTGTTCAATATGCTACATATTGGGTAAATCTTTAAAAGAAAATGTTACTGATTGAAAAGAAGTTACATGAAGGAGCTCTGTATTACCCTAGAGCTATCAATTTAAGCCAATGACTAGCCTGTATTAGAAACATGGAAATTTTCAAGCACCTGAACCTGAGCTGTCATAAAAAGAAAAACAAGAGGCAATTATTTTTCTAGATTTCTGCTAGGATCTTAATAAGGCACTTTGATTTCTGCTGGGGGAAAAAAGTCCAAAAAATGCTCCTCTGAGAGATGCAAACCTACAGTAGCTGTTCAGAAGCACCAAAGTCGCTGCAGTATTTTTTACCTGCCTTGAATATACCTCAGAACATTAGGGACAGCCAAGAAGTGAGGACCAGCTTTTTTATCCATGTTCTGCAGGAGTTCAGGAGATATGTGAGTGAATTCATGCAACATGCACTACTATAATGAAAGCTGTAGTGTTCATGAGGAGAAGGCAAATCCCTAAACAGGGTGTGGAATTCCTGAAGTGAAAGTGCAGCTGGGAATACTTGTGGTGCCTGTCTGTGGGAATGTGATGTCCTGCACCTTTCTGGCCAGGTCTGCTGTCTGTGCTTGAACTGGCAGCAGGAAGTGGTGCTGCTGCACAGCAGATGGGTCCTGCAGCTGTCCCAGAAATCAGGAGTTATGGGCAAGAAAGGGAGCAAGGCAAATCTGAGCAGAAGGAGATGCAAAGACTAAAGGTGAAGACAGAAAGATAAATGGAATGAGAGCTTGGAGATCTTTGCACACTGTAATTTTATTTTATCAACTTTAAACTTTATTAAAAGGTAGGAAGATTGCTTACAGATTGTGTTTGTGTGTACATGGTAGCTGAGGGACTTAGGCAGTAAGAAAAGTGGTGTGCTAAGGGTGATGCTGAGGGCAGCAGCACATAATGACTTGGAAGTGGGGTACATTTGAGAAAACTTGTTTAGATGTGACGTGCTCATGCCATGATAGCTGGAGGAAGAGAAAGTGCTTTTAAGTTTTATTTATATTGCATGACCACTTTTGAAATCTTTTTAGTGCCTTGGGCCTGGTTTCCTTAACATGAAGACTTTAACATTTCAGCATGGGAACCTTGCAGATTCTTTAATTTCCTTATTTTCTTATTTTTCCACGATTTTTTAATCATCCCCATTACTCTCTACTGCAGTATGGCAAGGTTCTCTCTCCTCCTAAGTCTGTAAGCTTTAATGCCCTCTACAGTCTTCCTACAATCCTTCCACACAGCTCACATATGGAAACTGAACACAGGGCAGGACAATATCTTAAAGGGGGAAAAATAAATGTGGGGAAGGTTGAAGCTTTTCTTAAAATCTTTCTCTAAACACTAAGCAAGTGAATAAGAAACAAAGCCATAGGTGTTCTGTCTGTAATGTGGTCAGATATGGCTGTCCCTCTCCTTTAGACATTTCTTCTCACTTTTTAACAGCCTGGAAGTGGAATCTGTCTTTTAACCAGAAACCTGTGTTAGAAATGATATTTTAAAAGCAATGTCATCTGCAGGAAGAACTCACAACAGATTAGTTACTGGGGAAAAAATAAATGTCTGAGTGTAGCTTTTAGGAGTTCTGCTTTGAAAAGAAGTGAAAGTTAAGGAGGGAAAGTGCCAAAAAGCAGTTTTTCTTCCTGCCTTCCATTATAGCTGCCTTTTTACCCAATTTTAAGAGTTTTCCCCTTTCTGGCTTGTCAGCATCTGCATTCAGTCATTACTTGACAACACAATTTTATTCAGTAATAATAAATATGCCATAATTAGCTGAAATACCAGTCTCATAATTAGAGATATAAAGGTGTTTTATTTGATAAGACTTTGTGCCCAGAGGAAAAAAAATGACATAATATGCCAAGAAGGCTTAAAATCTGAAATCTAGATTTATCAATCCAATTACATAACCATGATTAGGGTTTTGAGTTAGTTTCAGTATTCTTTGTAGGTTCTGGTGTTTGCAGCACTAGCCAAAGATGTAGATATGTTTAACCATGGTTTTTATTGCTGGCATTTTGACGAGATGTTTGAAAGAGATCTGTTTGCATACGATTCTCTTATGGAATCTCATGTTTGCAGCTATATTATTTTGCCCTGCTACTAGATGTTTTTACCTGGAGCAGTGTTCCTAATACAGTAGAAATCAGCTGACAGTCATGCTTGAGGAAAGAGACTCCTTGATGTACTTTATTCCTTGATGTAATGTGCCTGAAGTGATACATATTCTATATAAAAGTTTCCATTCCCGAGTATTTTTAGTCTGTTTTAAAGAATTTACATTGTCTTATTCACAGTGTTGTGGTCAAGATTTCCCTTAAAAATTGTTGTGGAGTTCAGGTTTTGGTTTTTGGTTTGGAGGTTTTTTCCTGGTTTTCCTTCTGTTCTGACTAATTTTCTCTCCTCTCTTGGAAACCCATCCACAGCTTTTGTTCCACAAAGATTCCTTACAGAATTCATTTTTTATGCATGTTAATACATGGATTACAATTGCACATGCATAAATTACATATAGACTTGGAATAAAGAATCAGAAATTAAATTACTAATCCAGTAATGGTTTTAGACTTTACAAGTACATGTAGTGCTATTAATGGTTATGATATCAGTGCAAAGGGAGTAATTGCAAATTAAACCCTAGAGCAAGACAGAAATTAGCCTCACCTTGCAAAGGGAGAGAATTAGATCTGCTGGTTTCTTCCACTTGGGCTGATATTCCCCCATTGCTAGGACACCAGTTCTTCTGCAGAAAAATCTCCTTTCCACATGTCTGAATCTCATGTTTTACAACATCCCTATCTACTCAGTTATTAAGAGCTTTTAATTTTAATTTAGTTTTGTCTTCTAGGGAGGTTCTTGAAAATAATTTTTGCTCGACACAGACTTCTCCACTCTTCTTTGCACTTAATGCTGTGTATGTGGCAGGTGAGCAGTGATCATTTTTATCACCAGAGAGTAGAAGAATTGCCCCAAGACAGATTGAGTAGCTGTCACTGTAATCATACACCAAGTGTTTAATTGTTGGTTGTAGGACATTCTGGAGTAATAACTTCATTAGAAAAGTGAGATTTAATTTTTAATTTTACCACTTTCATATTATTTTATCACTCTTTTTCTAGTACACTAATCTGAGTTAAAAAAAAATAATCAGTTCAAAATGTCTTGGGAATCATTTACAGTTTCATAATGCTTTGGTTTTGCCTAGGAAAAAACAAACATAGCTTTCAGATAAACATAAAAACACCAGCTATTTTCCTCCAGAACTTTTATTTCCATAATAATCGCCTTTGGAGATAATTTTACAAGAAGCAGCATATAATATGTGGAAATATTTAAGAATAGGTTTACAATAATTCTGTTACTGTAAATACAAAGACTGGGTTTCATGCTTCAGTAACTGCTCCGGAGGCCTTATATGTTAAGGGGAAAAAAGGCAAAGAAAGTTCTAGGAAGCAGCCCAGCTTCCCAGTGCCAGCTTGGCCATCTTGGAGGCCATTTCTGGAGTCTAATTTGATTTTTTTCAGACTTTTCTGGACTATTAATTTAATGACAGGCCTGATCTGATACCTTACTTTTCCCATCTTTACAGGAGCTTGATGGCTACTTCTGTGAACTGAAACTCCAGTAATATTGGTAGTGCTTGCCTCCTCTTGGGCTGAGTGCCTTGACTTGTTGGTCAGGCATGTAAATAGTTCAGCCCCTCACTGGGAGTATCTTGTCTCCCCTTAGAAGAGCAGACACCTTTGCAATCTCTATTGCACACATTTTGACTTCTTAGATTGTGAGTTTGCATTGGCTAAAACCAGAGGGCTCTACATAAGCCCTGGTGGTTTTTGAGGGTGTCTGTATCCTGCTGTGTGACTGGGATGAACTGCTGAATTTTCCTAGCCAAAACAGCTCACCCTGTGAGTTAGTGTTGGTGGCTGAATATGCAGATTTGATCTGTTGATACTCCTTCACAAGTTGTCATGGGAATGTTGCAGGGAACACTGAGCTGATCATCCTCACTCTGTGTTTCTTTCACTAGCCCCTGGCCCAGCTGACATATGTCCAAAGCCAAAGACCTGTCTGCTCCAAGGAGGTTGTGCTCTCTGCTGGGCTCTGCCAATTTTTCACATCTCTGTAATGGAAGGAAAGAGCCTGCACTAACAACATCATGGGAGAAGAGCACTGCACTATCAAATGGTGCTCTTGGCTTTGCAGCACACAGATAAATGCTGCTTAAGACTCTGAAATGAAGAAGTTGAGCAATGTTATGTGGAAGACTTTTTTTGGGTAGTGTGTGTCTTTTTCTGTGTGCCCCTGTGAATGACATGCAATTTCTGTGCTGCTGCGCTTCTCTTGGATGAAAGGATTTGTATAACTCACAGGCAGTCCTTACATTTAACAAAGCTGCTTCTCATATCTTTCATGATTCATGTCTCTCACTTCAAACCATCTGTCTCTCCATCTCAACAAAAAGGTGATTTCTTAAAATAATTTTGCCAGTCACCCTGCCTGCTATCTTCCTTTTTCCTTCCTGCTTGAAATCACACTAATTTGGTTTCTTCCAGCACCAGTGGCTTCCTAATCTTTTGCTTTTGCAATGAATAACCCTTCCATTTTCTGGTTTCCCACTCTTCCTACTCCAAAGCATCCCTGTTACCTAGTTTTTGATTCATGATTTGTGTGAGGGTGAGGCAAATGGAAATCAGAGGAAATTAACTTCAGGTAGTGATGGATTTTCATGTTGCAACTTAATATACTTAGATTTGCATGATACCAGTTGTAATTCTTAAAAGCTGGTTTTAGACATGGTCCTAAGTGGAGTGTGTGAGGTCTCCTCAGGACCAGTGTCTCAGATTTTCAGCTCTGACTTGTTGACAGCTTCTGATCAACCAAATAACTAATATTTGATGCACCCCTTCCTATCCTATTTCTTTCATCCAAATGGTGTTGTTTCAGCATCTCCCTCAGTATTCTGTGCAAGAGCTGGATGATGTGAGAGAGTGCTGCAAGGAGCCCATGTGAGAAATGGGCTGAAATGTGAGGAGGATGCCTGTGTGCTGGTGAAGGGCTCAACCTGCAGAGCAGACTAGAGAGCAGCTGTGGCAGCAGCTGCCTGCAGGATGTACAAGGACTGGTCCCCACAGTGCCTCTTCTTTTCCTTCCCTATACAGAGTCTGTAGGGGCTGGCTTGGACCAGATCCCTCGTTTTTAGGGGGCGAAGCTGGGTGCCCATCCCCAGAAGTGTGTCTGTCCAGAAGCAGTGTGCTGGAGCAGGGATTGATGCCAAACATTTTCCAGACTGCATCCTGACCAGCCATGGGAGCAGGGCTGCTTGGGGTAGGAAGAGCATGCTCTCACAGAGACATTTTCCTCTGATTTTAAATTCAGCTTCCTGCATGGGTACAAAGTGCAGTCTTTCCAAAGCAAGCTGTGTCAGGGCTGTCTTTCATAACCACCAGGGGAAAATCGTTAAAGGGGATAAAAAGCTGGAATTATTGATTGAGTAGCATGGAGGGCAAAGCATAACCTCTCTTTTGCTCATAAAAATACTGTGATTTTTCTCAGTTGTGGAGTAACCTAGGTACATCTTAAAGCTAGCTGATAAGACATTTTTTCCTTAGGAAAACTAAACAACTCAGTGTTTTACAGGTATATTTATATAGTAATTGTATGACATTAAATCAATTAGCAATTACAACTGTATATTTTGTAAATTTTCACACCTACAGAAGTAATGTGTTAAGACTGGTGAGTAAACAGGTTCTTCACTTTCCTGTTCTGGTTCCCATGCATTACACCTGTTTTTCACAAGGACAGCTTTTTATTTCAGTCAGTGAAGCTAACAATGCACAGCAAAGGACGTTGTTAGAATTCATTGTATTTTAAAACTATGCATGACATGCTGACAGTCGTAATTCTTTCTTTGGCACAGATCCCTGACACTTCTATTCCTGTAAGGAGGGGTACTATTTTTCTGGTTTTGGGAGAAAGATTATTGGAAACATTCTAAATGAGAAAGGTAAAAGAGGGAAAGAAAGTGGTCAGTCTTTAGTATATTTGGAGAATATTTTTTGTGGAACTGTTTGGGGGTTTTTTAGTTTTTTTAAATAACAGTTGTGCTGGTATTGGTCTTGGCTGGGTACTTACCTTTTGTAACTCAAAAAAATGGATAAAATAAGGACAGAATCACAGAAAATGCCATAGGGCCAAAGTCTTCAAGTAAAAAGCTGAGCAGTTAAGATGTGACAGACCACTTATTTCTGTTACTGCACAAACTTTATTCCCTTTAAGAGTCTTAACCTCTGTTTCCTCTTTCTGCAGCTGTCAGCTTTGCTCACAGCTTGTCTTTTTGAGAGGGTTACACAGGTGTCTGAGATCCCAAATTGCATCTCCTTCAGTGATGGAACCTTTTTCTCATTGGTGTGTACCACTTCAGCAGCAGATTACCTAGAGAGATGTTAAGGACATCTGTTCACCTACAACCAGAACAAATCAACTCTAGTGAAGAGTGGCTAGCAATCTGTCTGTGTATGCAAGCCCCTAAGGTTATAACTAAAGCAAAAAGGAAAAAAAGCCCCCCAGGATCAGTAATGATGGCACAAAACACAAAATAACAACAAAAAGCCAAACCAAGCCTTTGTAAAATACCTAAACTTGCGAGGGGACTGTGTAATTGGGAGAGTTGTCACTGGGTGCTGTGACAGTCTGTCAGGACTTGAATTATACTGCTTTTAGGATTTTGGTATAAATCATTCTCAGTAAGAAAGATAACCTCTGGTTTAACTGTATTCAGTGTGTTTTTTCTAAAATGTGTAAAAAAATGGTTGATGCTTGGCTGATGATGTTTTGTTGGTTTGACTGAATAATTCATTGTAGTAGTAGGTAGCCACTGACCATCCTCACATATTGCATTCTCAATACCCAGTGATTTGTAGGGACTGGAAAAATATTCTGATTTAGAGTCAGCTTAATTGCTAAAGCAGAATTATACTGTATTTTGGTACCCATTAGCTTTTGATTTAGTTGAAATCTTCAGGGATTTTTCCAAGGTAATTCTCTAAATCTTATTCTTCATTAGTATCCCACATTTAGCCTGTGTTTCAGGACATTCAAAATCCTGACTGTATGTGTATTTTTGCCTAAGTTAACTGACTACTCAGCGACCTAACTAACCTAATTGATAGGCACTACAGCCCACCAGTGCTGCAGTGTTTTGGCTAATTATAATGTGCTTTTAGTTACAGTGCTTGCAGCAAATCTCTGAGGCCTGTATCATGTGCTTTTGGAAGAGCAGAATCTTTTTAAACTTGCATAACAGTTTTTAGGATAGCTTGTTGAGGAGCTTTCAACAAAGGCATTTCACATGGCTTGCTTAATCTGAAGAGTAAACTGATGTTTCCCAGTGCAAAGAAGGTGTCTTAGTGCTGAGCAGGTCTTTCACCAGGCCCCCAGTTATCCTGCCAAGCCCAGCAGGGTCACTGGGGTGTATAAACAGCTTAAGAGAAGGAAGGATTAACCCTCTTAACCCCAGCAGCAGGGTTTTTAAGCTCCCATTAAACAGGTGCTGGGGCAGGCAGGCATTTTACCCCACTGCAGCACACAGACTGCCCCATCACTGTTGCCAGTCCCTGCAGTGCCTGGCAATGCTTCTGCAGTTCCTGTAACAGAGGGAAAAATTAGCAATTATTCAGTTTGTTTTCTTAGACATGACTGCCCTCTCTGTAATTTCCAAGTAGCCAGGGCTACTCCCACACACTCCCTGGGCTCCACTCCATTGCCAGCATCCCTGCAGAATGCTGCCCCACTGCTCATGGCCCAGACCAAACCACCCTCCTCTGTTCCAGGCTGGCTTCAGCACAGGCTGGTCACAGTGCAGTCTGGATGGTGCAGGGGGAGGCAGAGAGTGCGGGCAGGCAGGGACAGTGGGGTAAGCAGGGTAAGGAGCACCAGCCCCCAAGAGTTCCTGTTCATCCCACAGCATTCCCACAGAGAAATCGGCTGCTCATGGCTTGGGCTGGTTCCCTGCTCACTTGGTAAGAAAACAGCTGGACATCCAGACCCAGCAAGTGGTGGTGAGCAGAGTTAGATGCAGCTGGCAGCTGGTCACTGCTGGTGCTCCCAGGGCTCAGCACTGGGGCCATGCCTTGAATCCTGTGTCTGGTTCTGAGTCCCTCTCTGCAAGGACACTGATGTGCTGGAGCATGTCCAGAGAAGGGACAGGGAGTGCATGTCCTGTGAGACCAGCTGGGGGAGCTGGGGTTGTTTAGCCTGGGGAAGAAGAGGCTAAGGGGAGACCTTGTTGCTCCCTACAACTACCTGGAAGGAGGTTGCAGCCAGATGCAGGTCACTTCTCACAAGTAACAAGTGACAGAATGAGAAAAAGTGACCTCAAGTGTGTGGAGGGAGTTTTAGACTGGATATTAAAACAAAATTCTTTCTAGAAAGGGTGGTCAGGCATTGGAACAGGCTGCCCAGGGATACACTCAGCAGGCATGTGGCACTTGGGGACATGGTTTAGTGGTAGAGCTGGCATTGGTTGTCATATGGACTCAATGATCTTAGAGATCTTTTCCAACATAAACATTTCTGTGATCCTTTTTTATCTCAGGAATCTGACATGATTTTTATTCATACGTTCAAGTCCAATGTCTTTAATTTCCTAATCATCTGGGTTGTGACAGACCTGCAAGAAAGCTGAGCCTAAAATCAATGCACAGCTTGAGGGCTTCTAAGTGTTTATGTAATTTTCTGTGAGATACCCACAATGTTCAGCTCATGTCTAATTGGTGCTGTTCCTGAGTGGACTACAATGTCCTTTTACAAGTCATAGGACCTTTGAAAATCATTTTAAGTAGCCTATTTGAGTCTTTCTGTATTTTCTCTGATAAAGGAAGTTGTTTGATGCAGTTTATTTTTATGGCAGTCAAGACTCATGTTTAATTGGGCCCTTTTATGCTTCAAGGCTTTCTATTTGGCTCATGTGGTATTGGATTTTGTGGTGTTCGATGCTCCTTTTCTTCTTTGTATTCAGTACACAAAAAGCAGATATCTGAAATGCTGCTCAGTGGGTACACCTGAAAATCTAAGGAGACAGCAGCAGTGGCATGTTACAGGCTGTTCCATTCCTGCAAGCCATTTCTATCTGTGCTAAGCTGTCTATCTGTGCAGCCCTTTTTGGTAGTGGTACTGCTGTCAGTGGTTTTGGTAGTATTTGGCCTTGTCATTCCAGGGATGCTAACATCACCACCAAGTGCAAGGTGATGGAGAATCAGATCTGGGAGGAAGCAGTGGTGAAAAGGATCAGTCCAGTGGCTGTGGTGGCATTGTTTCATGTTCTGTGGGTCTTTTTTGACACTACTGCAATTTCTAGGACTGGAGCCAGAGTAAAACATTCATAAATATAGTGCTGTCACACATGATAAATGAAAAAGTAAAACAAGGTCATAAACAGCACTTGCAAGTCTCATCAGCAGAACATTAAAACCCAACTCTTAAATAGATTACAACTGGTTTATATTCTGGATTAAAGTGCATACACACACAGGCACACATAGGCTACAGCAAGTGCCAGAGCTTTGATACCCACTTGGTCCCAGCAGTGCCACTGATGACATGGTCATCCTGTTTAGTTACAGAAGAGCTTCCTTGGGCTCTCCTCTGTCTGTCCACTCACAGCAGACACTGCTGTACACATCCTTCTAAATTGGTTGACAAAATTTTATTTTAAATTGTTTCTTCCATTCTGTCATTTCCCTATGCATCTGACAAAACATGGCCCTAACAGAAGGAGGTTTTTTTTTATTCTTAGAATCACCAAAGTTCTGTCTAGCATAAAAAAAAAGCATATTGCACCCACTGCTTTTCTGTTGCTTCCCATAGCAGCTAGGATATATCACAAAATGGGTAAGCTTTTATTTTGCTTTTCCTTGTCATACATATAAATACACACATTTTCAGGAAGTCTGTTAGGATATGGTTCTCTGGCTGCCAGTATCTTAAAGCATTGATAAAATATGGAAATAGTACATGATTTTTCAGGGTCTCAAATTGCTTTTTAAAACTAGGTTTACCTGAATCATTCTGTAATTGAAAACTCTCTTTTGTACTTGGTTCAGTTGTGTCCAGAGGTACTGAGGCAAGTAAAAGATCTCAATGGATTGGGGGAAGTCAGAATGACAGTAGCAGGGGTGATGAACTTATTTTTGTGAGAGAATGAGAGTCTGCTGTAATCCTGGTCACAGGCTCCTTTTGCCAGCTGCTTTATCTTCTGAGCTGACATTTCACAGGAGACAGATGTATTATATATACACACACATCCTCGTGAGAGGGAAACAAAATCAAGTCAGGGAGTTACAGACCCCTTAGAAGAGATTAGAGATGGGAGGGACACAAAGTAGGCACCGATACCATCTCTGGAGAAAGTGATTACGTTTGAGAGGGATGAGGGAAATAGTGCCCAAGTCTCAGATATCTTTCTGTTGTGGTGCTACATGTCACAGCAGCCTTATTTTAATGTCTCACCATGCCACACTAGCACGTTTCAGAACCTATCTCAAATATCTGAGCAGGTGAGAAGGGGCTTGGTGTCCCTGTGCACTGGGAGGCAGGCACAGCCTGTGGTTTGGTCCTCAGTGTCCTAGCTCCCCAGTGTAACTTCCAAAGCATCCTTGGCTTTGTATTGTGGCATCACAGGTCATCTGCAGCAGTAGACAGCTTGAAATGCAGGCAGGTGGTTGCTACATTTTCCAGCTCAGTGTTTCATTAATCTCCCTGGCATCTGCAATGGAGAAAGTCTCAAAATGTCAGAAACAAGAAAGATCTGAGAGATGGGAGGGCTTTGCTTTCTCCAGCATGTTCCTGAAAAAAAACCACTCTTGCCTTACATGGGAGACTGTCAAGTAGCATTTCTGGGCAGCGAAATGTTTACATAACACAGGCAGTGGCAGATTTTATTGAGTGTAATGATACATTTGTTTCTATAAGATTTCTATCTAGTGTAAAATTTGTAAGTGTAATGAAAACATCAGCTCAACTTTTTTATCAGTGGTCTCAACAGAAAGGCAAATGTCAGGAAGTAGGAGGAAAATAGGAAACCAAACAGGGAATAGCACTGTGCTATGTACAGGTCCATGGTGTTCCTACAGTTTGTGTGTGGTACACAGCTCTGATCCTTGGAGCACCAAAAAGAGGTAGCAGACCTGGGGCAAGTCTGGGGAAGTCAGGAACAGTGAGGGTGCAGAACCAGTCTCCTCAACCTGGGACTGAGGTAATGGGACAATAGGGAAGCATGATACAGGTCAGTAACATCAGGAACAGCACAACAGAGGTGGGGATGGTTGTTACCACCTCTTCCACTATGAGGAGTTTGAAATACCAAGTTTAGCTAGTGGGTGGACAACAAAAGAAAACTGCGCATGATAGCTGTGGGCCTCCTTGCAACCATTGGAACTGTCTCCATGAAAAAATGAAAAAAAAGAGTAAATAAAACCAAGGGGGTAAGCTAAACATTGAGGTTATGTAATTTACAAAGGGCTCTAACACCCCATGAATGATGCCAGAATGAATGATGCTAGTGAAGAATGCCAGAAAACTGCCAGGGTAGATGGGACTGCAATCAGGTGCCTTGGAAGTGCCCTGCTTGACTGCTGCAAGGAGCTATTGGAGAGCCAGCTGTGAGGAAGCTTAGTGCAAACCAGAGCCCAAAGCAGCCTTACATCAAAGTGTTGTATTACAGAGGTTGTCACTGTAGTTTTAATTGGCCAGAATTCGCTGTGACTTATTCTCCAGGCAAGCACATTAATTTGCAGTTGAACAGATTTTCTTTGTCCAGGATTCATTTTAACACATGATGAAAACAGCTGATTAAATAGTGATTTACCAAATTGCTGTATCTCATATTTTTTAACTGATTGGAACATGTGCCCATAGAAATCAAGGGCAGGAGGAAGAGGAAACAGGAACAGCTCTGTGACATACAGCTGTGGTTTTGTGGAAGGAGGGAGGAGTAGTTTCAGAGAGGCACTTCTGAGGTTGTCAAGGTTACAGGTGCTTCTGTAGGTGAGTGGCTTGGGCATTCTCTGCTGAGAATTGGCATCAACTGTTTCCTTCTGAGATAAAAACATTTGCATTTTAATTAGATTGTTGCCTTTATCAATACTGAAGCATAGCATGTAAGTCTTGAAAACTTTCCACAGGACCAGTGAAATGATGCATTTACCCCAATAATATTTTGAAACATTTTAGTTTTTAAGTGTTTCTGAGATGGCCATCTCTTTATAATCTCTCAATGAATCAACCACCTGGACCTGCCTTCTTAGTTCTTTAGATACCAGTAAAAATGTTGCTTTTGGAAGCTAGGATTCCCTGTTTCAGATGCTGGGAAGCCAAGAGCTGCTTGCCAGTCTGGTGCTCAGTGTGAGACCTGAGGATTTGCACTGAACTTGCTGCTTTGAGACATTGCTGCAATGGCAGCAACTGTGCCTTAGCCCTGGGAGAAAAATCTGTGCTGATACCAGCATGGTATGGCTCAAGTGGAGTCTGACAGCACCAGTTGTATACTTCAGGAAAACAAACAGCATCCTGGTAGATTTTGGGCTGCACTCAGAATTGATGCAATATGTCATCATGAATTTTCTGCCAGATTTAAGAGTGATATGACACGATCTTCATCTGCTGTGAAGAAGTTCAGCACCACTGACTGTGCCTTAGTGCTATGTAAGTGTACACAGTTGGGGATGGGTTTTGTACTGCAGAGCAAACCAGCCAGTGCTGCACTGAGCAAGTACCAGGGCAGAGTAGTGGTGTAGCCAAGAAAGAGCTCAGAAGGCAGGCAACCTCCTTTGTAGACAAAGGAGGACAAATTCACTGCTCTTGCAGTGAAAAAGTGAGCAAGCCCACTGCTGTTTACTTGGAAATGCTTTTCATGTGCTAAGACAGGTAATTTTGCAAACTTAAAAACTCAAAAATGGCTTACTTTTAGAAAACCTTGCTAAATCAATACAAGCTGCCCAGTTTTAAGTAAAGTAGTAGTTTCAGCAAGTGCCTTGCTATTGGGGCAGCTGGTCCACTCTGAATGTAGAGGACCTCCCTTTTCAAAGGGAGACTGAGGAAAAGCCACTCTTAAGCTTTTAAAACCAGCCTTTATGTGCCTGCCATGCCTCCTGGCCTTACCATGTCAAAATCTTCAATTCCTCAGTTTCCCCACTGTCCTTTTAGTCAGAGAATCATTAGTGGCTTCACCACCACTGTCCTTCCAGCTGGACTTGATGATCCTGTGGGTCTCTTCCAACTCAGAATAAATATTCAGTGATTGTGTGACAGCAGGGGCCAGGAAGGGCTGCTGGAGGCACAGGAGCAGCCAGAGCAGCCCTTCCCCAAGGGTCCCACCAGTGCTGTCCCACATACACCCCATCACTGTGGGCTGGTCTCATCAGTCCAGCCATGTCAGTCTGTGTTCTGTGTCTGCTCCTCAGAGGGAGAGAAAAGGGACAAGCATTCCCCTCCTGGAGGGAAGGGAGCCACAGGACACCAAGAGCCAGGACAAGCTCATACAGCTTCAAAATTGCATTAGGGTTTGGGGTGAAGCTCAGAGTTATTTTCCCTAGAAGTCTGAGAGTTTGGAGAAATAATAACAGGAGAGATGTGGAATTATTGTTTGGACACTATATTGCAGTGACATTTATGTGCATGATGTTGCAGTAATCCAGTCAGTTCAGCCTTTTCATTAGTGACCTTTTCTGTAACATTACCCACACTGTGTGATATTGCAGAGAAAAAGGTGAGGGCAAGGATGCCAGCTGACTTGTCAGCTTAAGTACCATATAAGATTTGCACTTACAGTAATGATGGGTGCAAATGAAGAACCAGAAAATGGGCAGCTTTCTAAGGAGAAGTTCCATGGTACTAAAGCAACATTTGTTGCTGCCTTTTTTTGGTTTCAGGACCCTTTCTTAGGTAGATGGTTATTGCTCTTCTGTAGATTTACCAAAGCAATGACTTTCTCCCATATAAAATAGTTTAACAGTTGAGGTCTAACTTGTTGAATCTTTACATTAAATAACTTTTTTTTTCCTTAAAAAGGACTCATCACACATGACATTAAAGCATTGCTAATTGTGACTGGAGGCATTTACATTCTGAATCTGAGTGAATGATATTATGTGTGTTGCACCCTTTTTACTTCATTTCCCAGCTGGATTTTCTAACCAAGTATAACCTATAACATTTGCTTTTCCAGAATAAAATAAATCCTGTACAGGGCATTGACATAATTTTTTTTCTATGGTGCCTTTTAAATGGTGTTTAAATTTCAAGTGGTCTTGTAGATTTCATACAAATTCTCCATGGAAAGAAGATTCTGCTTTTAATATTTTAACTCTTTTTATCATGTAGCTTTGTAAATCATGGGGCTGTTACAGTCCAGCATTCAAAACATTCAGGTATCTTTACCTAATGTGCAAGTGAATTCATTTTGGGGTGAAACTTTATTAGGTTCAAGAGGAATACTGTATTTCACAGAAACAGAATTATACAAATCAGCATTCAAATATTTTAAACAAAGTCTCACTGAGGACAGTATGGTTAACTCTGCTTTACTTTGGCTGAAACCCAGGGCACCTCCAAGTTGCAGTGGGGACCCAGGAGCATTGCTTCCACCCCAAAAGTCCTCCTTCCAGTGTTTTCAGCTCAGTAATACTTTGCATGGACAGACAAGAGGGACTGAAAACCCAGAAATACCACTATAACATTAGGACAGTAAAGCAGGTGATTTTAGATAAGCTATGCTATATTTTGCTGCACTTTCTGCATCCAAAGGGGCAGGAGTCACCCAAAATTGTGGAAGAAGACACATGTTGGAGATAATTATCAACAGTCAGTTCCAAAACTAGAATAAGCTGCCCAGGGAAATGATGAAATCACTATCCCTGAAAGTGTTCAAAAGGTGTGTGGATGTGGCACTTGGGGACATGGTTTAGTGGTGCTGGGTTAACATCTGGGCTCTGTGTCCTCAGAGGTGTTTTCCAACCTTAATGATTCTGCAGTCTGTAATTCCTTGAAAACAAAGCATGGGCTTAAATATTCAGAGCATTAAGGAGTACAACTTGGGAAGCAAATTTCTGCAGGTCTTGCAGGTCTCTTCTAGAGATTATTCTTCAGTAGGAAAGGCCTTCTTTATGGCCAGTTTGGCATCTAACTATCAGGCTGTTGTGTGCACACAAAGACATAACCTGTTTCAATGAGTTAGCTGTTAAAACTGATTTGTGAACTATTTGGTTTGTGCTTTAAAATGTGCAGCCCATGAGGTGGGCTGCATTTCTATAGAAGAAGAAGAAGAAGAAGAAGCCATGCTCTTTGGTGCAGGGCTTGGAGTAAACCCTCAGCAATGGAAGACTGAGCCCATCTGGGATATATTTACTTGTATGGCTAACAAGCTGGCAGTCAACAAGTGTTTAGTGCATCCATAGCCTTTAGGAATTTCAGCAGTATCAGATCAGTGTATTCTGGCCCCTCCTGCAAATCCTGCCCTGGTGACAGCAGTGCCAAAGTGCTGTGGGGTGACCAGGCTGTGCCTGAGCAGCTGCTGTGTGTGCTCCTTGAATGGAAGGGCTGAGTTCCACTGGGGCATGGCAGTGCATAGATGCATGGTTGGAGGGTTTAATGCTGCTCTGCAAGTGGGTTTTCAAGGCAGAAATAGACTCCTTCTTTCAAGGCAGAAATATAGATAATACAGACTTTCTGCTTTTTGAAAGAACCAGATTGGCCTTCTGAACGTTGTGATGGTGGGTTTTTCTCATGCCTCATCCTTGGAAATGAAGGTATGTCAGTGTACTATGAAAAGAGGTATTTGTAGACTTACTGACTTACATAAAACGGAATATTTTATTTTATACATGAAAAGTGTCCTCATTCAGAACAGGCTGAAGCTGTTTCCCTCTGCTGGAAATAGACTATTTTCTCATGAAAGAGAAGATAAACTAATGTGATACTATGATTACTACAGAAACTAAAATGCTTGCTTCCAGTGGGAAAAAGTAATAAAATGTAAAAGCGACTCTCTACTGGCTTACAGTAGCACTGTTGAATTATCAACAGCTGGCATTTTCCCTAACTTCAGTCTGTTCATCTGCACCATCAGGCTGTGCTCAGGTCCCTGTCACAGTTGCACAGAAAGGTTTTAGTGCACCTTTCTGCATGGAGAGCAGGAACAGTCTGTACCAGAAACATCCAGCCACTTTGGTGGGCAGGGTCCTTGGGTTCTTTGCTGCTTTTATGCCTGGTGCACGACTCCCATGTTTGTTTAATGTGCCCAGCATTACTCACTTTGCAGTGAGTGCCCAGGTCTAGGACCGTGCTGCTGGTGTCCCATAATGACCTCTCTCCTTCTTTCAGGCCCCAACTGCTTTGCAGAAACCCTTGTCATCCCAGCAGGTCGGGAGGTGCGGACCGATGAGTGCACGATATGTCACTGCACTTACGAGGAGGGCACCTGGAGGATTGAGCGGCAAGCCATGTGCACGAGACACGAGTGCAAGCAGATCTAGGAGACCCACAATCTACGGACTTTTCCTGCTTTTTATAAAATATCCCGCTGCAGTCAGCACCCCCAGACGACCCAGGGAAATCTGAATGAGAAGATTCTGGCAAGCAGCAAGGAGTAAAATACTGATATTTTGGTTTTCAAAGTAACATAATACTGCAAGGCAAAGAAGTGCATATATTTAAAACGTTTGGACATAAGAATACCTGTCTTAAATGTGTTATTTTCACAGTGAGTACACTAAAATACACTATAAAATATTCTATGTATTTCTATAATACCATGATAGAGCTTAAAAATAAATGTTTTATATAGACAATACAGATTGAAGTACTGTATCATTGCCTCTCTTCTTGTATATGTGTGCTAAAACATTGCATTTCTGTTCCAGTTTCACTAAATGAGGGGTTTCTTTTGTGCTTTTTGGTTTTGTTTTGGGTTTGGGGTTTTTTTTGCTGTTGCTTATTTTGAGTTTTTTGGGGCAGGCAGGATATAGCACATGACAAAACTTTGACATTCTCAATTTTGGAAAACAAAAGAGAAGAATAGGCTTTCAGAGAACATGTGTTCCTTTATGAACATAAATGGGCTGTAATGTAGAGGTGGATCAGCTCCATATCTTAGTTTTACTCGTGCTCCTGTCTCCTGCTCCACAGCCAAGATAACTTGGAGCAGTGGGTGATTCAAAATGGGTCTCTCACAGCTGCTGCTACAAAAAATTATTCAGATTAATTCAATTCTTAATATTCATTTCTGACATAAAATTTATCAGCAGGACAAACATCTCTGTGACATAATATGGCATCACCAAGCTGGTGGAAGTGATGGTAAGTAAGCACAGAGTTAATCACATTGGTGTGATGCATAATGGATATGGAGAAGTGCAGCCTGGAAGGGCTGCAGCAGCCAAACAAGCCTTCACTGATGTGGCTCCACATTGCTGAGCTGTGGGGAGAGGAGCTGGTTAGTTACCTGCACCATTCCCTGGACCCTGCTCTTGCCACATTGTTGGAACGTGGTTCAACATTTTGTTTGGCAGCGTGTACAGGATCTGTGGTGCTCTGTATTGAAGTGAAAGGTTTAAAACTCCATCTTTGAATCCATCAGAGGATTCCTAGCACATAATCTGACCCTGACTGCCTGGGAGGTAAATTGCATCTCCCTGCTTCAGCCACCAACAGCCTTTGCTTAAATTCATTTCAGCTTTAGTTTAGTTTGTCACCAAATCCAACAATATGTCTGCTTTGGATACCTGTTTAGGCAATGGCTCAAGAAATACGGATTTACTATTAAGCTTTTGCTGGAGGGAAGATTTAATGGATAAATACCTGAAACCAGAAGACTATTGCTTAAATTCCCATTTACTCTTTGCTAATTTCTCCAATGGTGTAACCTGGTTACTAGGTTTGCATCCATACAAAGTATGACTTCCTTCTGCTTCTGAACACTAAGGGACTTTTGCCAGTGATTTCAGTGGATCCCAGTTACCACCTCATGCCCTTATTTTGAGCATGTTTCTATCACTGTGAGTTATTTGGAGTAAAGGATGTGTGTTTTGTCTAAAACTTGTGATAAAGTGTACCAGTCTATTTCATAAGAATTAGTAGTCAAATGACAGAAAGCTGTTTCCTAAGCCAGTCAGACCCATGCCTCATGGCTGTGAGAGCTTCTGCTTACTGAAATCAAGTGTCTGCACAGCTCTGAGCGAGTGCCATGAGTGCCAGTGGTCTTCCATGCATGACTTCTCAAGGCAAGTGGAAGCAGCCATGAAACTTGAGCAGAGAAAGTGAACTTGCAACTCAGTGTGGGATTGTCTTTCCAAGCAGGCTTGCTTTTATAAATCTTTTCTATTACACATTTTTTCAAAAGTATGTTTCTGTCTTTAAGTCTTGGTACCAACATATTAACGTGATTTTTACTGTAGTAGTAGGAATATCCTTTCAATTGTGTGTGAAACTTTGCAGGCTTGTTCATTTTGACATCCGGAGTTGTGAGTGGTTTCTTAAAGAGATTATATTTTGAGTTATATGTATATTTATTCATTTATTTATTTATTTTTGAGAAGCAAATTCCAGATATTTTTAGATTTTTTTTTCCTTTTCTGGTACTGAGTTTTTGACCTTCTTTGTGCTTAGATCACTGGCCACATCCAGCTTTGGCCTGTAGTATTACCACAGAGAGCTCTTTGGTTATCTCTGAGGTGGGGAAATGGGCTGAGCAACTCTTTCTGGGCAGATCTCACCAGTCTTGCCCAGTTGGCACACGATGTACTGTGGGATAGCTCCAGTAGGAAGCTGAACACCACACAGCCACTCTCTCCCCAACTGCCCACCCAAGTGGAATGGGGGAAAAGAAAGGAGGAATAAAAGCAAGAGAACTCATGGGTCAAGGTGAAAACAATTCAATAAAGAAAGAGGGGAAAAAGAAACAAAAAAAGCATGGCAGTGGCCATCACACACCACCTCCCATGGGCAGGCCAGTGGACAGCCAGTTCCCAAGCAAAATATAGCCAACTTTACCTGAACCTCACTGCCCTTCATTTCACTGCTGAGCAGAGCACTGTATGGCATGTAACATCTCTTTGGTTACTCAGTTCAGGTCACCTGCTGCTTGTGAGCCTCTCCCAAGCTCTTACACACCCCTCTTCTACTTGCAGGGGAGAGAGAGAAGCAGAGACCTTGGCACTGTGCACGCCCTGTTCAGCAGTAGCCAAAACACTCGTGTGTTTCAGCATTGCTTTGGCCATGAGTCTGAACCACAGCATCCTGCTGCCATTACAGAGAGCAGCTCCTTCCCAGGATGTGGGATTCCACCAGCATCCCCACACAGGCAGAGGCAAACACCCCAAAGCAGACTCCAGCCAGTGGCTGCACCAAGCAGCACATGGGCCTTTGGCAGCAGAGCTGGGGGGCTGAGATTTGCAGCTGGATGTGTAATGTCACTTCACACAGACAGGCCTAAAATTTTATTTTTATTGGTGCTGATAATGCAAACAGGGAAGGTAAAATTGGAAGTTAGCCATTATGGAATGCATTTGGGAACCATTTGCCTTTAAGCTAATTTAATCTCAAAGCAATAAAGCTCAACCATAGAACTGCTGTGGTGGCCACATGTACTAATCTAAATGTTATGCTTTGGTTATGTAACATACCTGTTATATGTAACATTAAAAAAGAAGAGAAAAGCCATCTGCATCATTTCCAGAGAATACTGTCTATCCTACTGAAGCCTAGATGCTCAGCTGGTTTTTGTGTCAGTGCAAAAGAATTATGCATCCTGCATGTGAGGAGTTCTTCAGCTTTGCAGGTGGGTTGTGTCTATTAGAGCTGTATTTCTAGACACACTGATAATTCATGAATAATTTTGTATTTGCAGGTCTCTTGCTTGGATAATGAATATTCTCAGATGCTTTCGTGTAGCTGCATTGGTATGAATATGAGATTTCTGCTTCACTTGCTTCTGCTTATTTCCCAGTTGAAATCAAGACAATCCATTTCTGTAAAAGTGCATTATACATGAATTTGTCTTCTAACCTGTGTAAGCAGGTGCCTGAAGAGATTACATTCTAGATGATTTCAGGTAATTATAAAATTGCACAGTTAGTGTGCAGTAGGATTCTCTATACTATTCATTTAAGCCACAAAAATGGAAGAGCTGATACTCAGTTAAATATTATGTGGGATTTAAAAGGCAGAAGGGGAAAAAGAGGAAATATGAGAGACAGATGAGCTGAACATTACAATGGGAATGTTCAACAAAAGAGAAAAACATAGTTTTTAAAAGAATATTGTAAGAGGTATAAATGAGAAAAGTATTTGGGAACAGATTGAAATACAGGAAATTCTAGTTGCCAATGATAAAAAATCATAGAGTGAGGGTGAATGAATACTGGAGGATGCTGTCCAGAGATGTTTTGGAGTCTCTGTCTTTGTGGATGGCCAAATTCCAGCTGGGCACAGCCCTGAGCAGCCTGCTGTAGCTGAACTTTCATTCAGCAGGGTATTGATGGGATCATCTCCAGAAGTGTAAAGTTAAAAACCAGGTTCTAATGACATTGAATTAAAGTCTTTAATACATACAAGAAAGAAAAAGATATGATGGAAGGTTCCCTCACTCTGGAAAACACATACTCTGTTTCTATATGGGGAGATGTACTGTCAGGCTTGCAAAGTACTTGATGTTACTTTTAACAGTAACTTTAATAACTAAGTTATCATAGCTCTGTGATACATGGAGGCTTTCAGAGGCACACATTATTTAAGAATCCAATGACATCCAATTAAATGCTCTATTTATTCCCCTTATCAGGCAATGAGTTTTCTTCATAGCCAGTATTAACATGGGTTTTCTCTCTGCAAAAATTCAACTTCCTGCTGCATTAAAAACCAAACTCAAACTGGAGAGGCAGCACTGAACTGACTATCACAGACTATTTTCCTGAATATCCAAGAATCAAATTTTTCATCACTTTTTGGTGATGATTGATTTACTTTATTCTAAAGTAAACACACTTTAGAAAGTACATAACTTGTTCAGTTTTTAGATGGCAGCTGGTCCTTCCCAGAATCCATTTTCCTTTGAAATTATATTTAGGTTCATGCACACTGAAAATGAAAATTTACAATCTCTTGAAATTTCACATTAAACAACTTCCATAACCGGCAAAAAAATAAACACAATATAGTATTTTATCTATTTATTTATTTAATATGCCTGTAAAAGAAATACAGGAAAACTCCAAACTAGTGTGTCTCTCAATAGTTTTCAGAGAATTGGAAATAATGATATGAAATATTAAATTATCACTAATTTAAAAAATCATTTCCTCAGCTAAACAATCATAAAACAAGAGTATTTCAGAAGCCCAGGTTAACACTGTTAACTGAGATCAGGATTTCTTCTGCAGGTGGAAATAATAAAGCCTCTGTACTTGACTGCAGTCAGGGAATGAGAAGGAACACTCACAATTCCTGTGTAAAGTGCCTTTGTTCATAGTAGGCAAAATTAAGGACAAACCTTTATAATCATTTACTTTGCTTTTCCCAGTAAGTCCTAAAGGCTGTGAAAACTTTGTGAAAGAAAGTGAATTTCACCTATCAGGAGGACCACATCCCACTATTCCTGTACTTTGCTAAAATCCATAAATGGATGCTCAGAGAAGAAACTCAATATTCTGGTGTGTATAATACCCCAGTGAAAAATGCATCAGCTTTGTTGTTCTCTCTCAAAGTACAGATGCAAATCTATACATGTCTTTAATTGATGAAATTATCTGCCAGTTAGAGCTCCCCATTTCTGATATAAATGAAGGCAAATTATAAAAATGTCAAAGTGCTGTTTAACCTAAATGTCTATTTTACTTAAATATCTGTATCCATTTCAGAGGGTAACTCTGAAATTAGTTTGCTATCCATACCTGAGTAAGGTTCATATGCTGTATATTACTTAACAAAACCAAAGTGTGTATTTTCACAAAAGAAATGCTCCATACTATGCTCTCATTAGCCACTGCTAATTGAAATGAATGCCAAGTAATTCAGTGCTGCTGTGAGTAAGAAATCGTGGAGATAGCACAGACATGCAGTGCTTCTGCCCAGTGTAACAACCCAGTGGTTTGTTCAGTTTTGGTTACCACAAGAGAATAAGGACTAGGTGGCTTTTAAGGGTTACAGTAAAACTTCAATTCTTTAATTGCCAAACATTTTGTAAGGTTCTTTCCCAGCTATTTATTTTCGAATGGCATTTCATAAAAAGAGCTATTTTATATATTGTGCTAGTTATGCCATTTATACTGATATTTGAGCTGTTAACAGTGTAACTGTAGAATACTAAAAATGCTTGCTTTCCATTTTCTTCGAAGTGCCTTAGTTTCATACAAAAACCTTCATATATACTTAATTTCATACAAAAAACTTAATATATACTTAATTCAGACCAGAAAGGCAAGTAACACAGTCTAAGTAGTTACTTTCAAGAGTACTGTTTTCAAATTGATGTCCTTCAAATCATAACAACAGACATCTCTTTATTATCAACCCTTCAGCACAAATCTAAAACACAGGCCCTTAACAACCACTGTGAAGAGCATTAATTCAACCCCAGCCCAAACCAGCACAAATGACTTTCACATCCAGCTGATTGTTATACATGGGCTAGATGGAAAAGAAGTGGAAGATCATAATCTCTGTAATATTTATTAAAAACTAAGCAATTTGCAAATACAAAACACACAGGATTTTTAACAGGAGTCCACTAGTGAATACCAACTTAAAAAAGGTGCTTGATGAAAAATAATGACAAAGAATGCATTGAGTCCACTGCTTAGTAATGCTGAGCAGTCTTCCAAAAGTAAAGATGAGTGTCAAGAAAAGTGTCATGGTACTTCCTGTAGCTGTTTGTTTTCTTGGGGAAGAGCAAAAGTGTTGTGCTCAACATGGTCTCTTAAAGATGGACAGATGACTGACCCAAGTGGATGTTACATCCTTTGGGAAGAAGTTAGCAATGGGTCAGTAGTGATAGTATCATTAACCCTGAAAGAAAGATTTTAGGATGTTTTTGTTTTGGAGGCTACATTCACGACCTTTCACATACACTATGGGCTGCTCTAATCCTCCTAACCAAGCACTGAATGGGCAGGGAGCTGAAAACTGCAGTGCAGGCTCCTTACACCAGCCCAGGTGGAGAGAACTGAGATCTATCAGCAAAGTACTAAGTATGCAAAATACAAGCTCTGCTTTTGTATTCAAGTATCTAATAGTATTAACCCAGCAGAAACTCTAAAAGACCTTAAAAATTAAATAGTCCTAAGTGGTATTACCTAAAAGATTTAACCAATATGATGATAAATCATTATTTCTTAAAAGCATACGTATTGTATTTATGGGAACAAAACAAATTGTATGCATTTTAAAATATTTATATTACTATATCAACATACATAAGAGCTATTGCAAGAGTTAAAATCCCTCAGATGTTAGTTTTGTTACTCCATATGTCAAACCACTGTCACACTGAAGACAGTGAATTTCATTTCTGCATATGACTATGGCCAAAAAGAAAAAAAAAAAAAAAAGTGGAATTTCAGTGACATTAATAAAAATATTTACATTCAAAATGTTCAGAACTCATTTTTATTTGAAATAGGTTTCTTCAGCATTCTGAAATGATGATGAAAAAAATGTATATATTTTATACATCCTACATTTCTTAAACCATACTTTTCTTCACTTTTTACTCCATGTAGATATGGGGGATATGTCCATCAATTACATTTTAACATAGTCTAAATGCAGTAATATTTTAAATACACTTCTATAACTCCTTGTATAAGTTCTACAAGACAAAGCTAAAAATTATGCTCCAGTATTTATTAAGAAGTAGTGCAAAAATAATACATCAAACCAGAAATCAGTGTATGGTGCAGAACTAGTGTTCTGAACGAAATCTTTTTCTCCTGTTGGCTCATGGTACACCATTTGACAAGTCTGCACAGTCACCTGCAGAATGACTTCACTGCAGAAGACTAACACAGCACTGTGCTCTTGGCAGAAAAAAGAATGATTTGGGCTACTTGGTTATGACTGTCCTGAATCATACCTCAATTTGGCAATGGTGGCCTTTCTTTGGGATAGACCTTTAATTAACAGCACTAGCATTCAGTATGCAAAAACAATTAAGGCCTGACTCCCTTTTGCAGCTTCCCTTGTTACTGGTTTCTGCTTGTCTCAATGTTGACATCACTGCTGCATGAAGCTCCAGCAGGATTTTCAGTATTTGGTTTGGTTTATCTTTGTTTGTTGAGGCTGGCAGGATTCCCTGGATCCCCAGTGGCTGTTATTCACTCACCAAGCATTTTTTGCCACAGCTATTGATGGAAGGGGTTTTGCAGGTTATGAAATGTAAGAGAGAAGGAGTCCTCTGCAGATGATGTCAGAGCCTTGCCTTTTACTGTGCATTAGTACAGGCAGACCAAGATGGCTTCATTGGAAAGAGAAAGCTGTACAGGTAACTAAAGGTATTTTCCAACCTTTCTGTCTGGAAAATCCATCATCTTGTGCAGCAGAGGAATAATTCTTCGCTTTTTATCAAAGATTATTGATACATTTCTAGGAAATCTTTCAGAATTTTCAGTTTATTTAATTGTAGGAAGGTGGTCTTTTTTTACAGTGGAATAAAAACTATTTCTCAGAACTGTCATCTGCATGCTATCTATCAGAAAGCATGAAAAGCACAAAGGAATCTGAATTAAGGACCAGCATACTTAGCCAGCTACTGGAAACTTTCTCTAACTGTTAAAATGTTTCAGTCTTTTCACTCTGGAAAACTCCAATTTCTCCATATTTACTTTGAAAGCATAAAAATCTTTAAAAAATACTCTTTTCAGAGAATTTTACATTCTTGCCACATCACACCTCACAAACCAAAATGGACACATCCTAATTTGTTCTTGTATCCTATAAACTAATAGGGTTTTTGCACTTTCTTCCTATTTTTATGTCTGTTTCAGTATTCTTGAATAATGCTTTTCCTTTTGAACTTTCAAGTTGCTATATTTCTGCAATATAAATAATCACCATACTGTGAGAAAGAGCTGAAGAAAACCAAATTAGAACTGACTATTCAGTATCTAGTCTACTAAAAATACCACGGAAATCAAGCTCTGCAGAATAAAAATATTTCATTAAGTTTCTACAGCATCTCATATCAAATTGTCTCTCCAGAGAAGGTCTAAGAAACATATGACATTTTGTACTATATTAATCTCACAGCTGCATATGATTTATATATATATATTTATAAAGCATACAAATTATATTTAAAAGTTTTGATGACATGAAAGTGTCTCCATTGCTCATGTTAAGTAAAATTTAATGGTGGATCAAACACGTTGCCAAAATATTTAATTAACTTATTCTGAAATAACATTCTTTATTTAACATAAAACAGGATTTTAAAAGCAGAAAAGCATTAAAATTAATACAAAATTTTATTAAATAATTTCTCAGATGTTTTTGCTTATCCATTCTGTTAATTCAAGACTGCTTTACAGATGCAGAAGACTAAGTGGAAATATTAATCATCATTAGGTCTATGTCTTTAAGACATTGCCTCTAAAAAATTGCTCAGTAAAGCCTGAGGCTTATCTAGTACTGAATGAACAAAACTTTGATATGTTTTACCACCTGTGTTTTCTGCCATAAAATTTTCTCAATAGATAGGTACAGCACACAATGACTAATCAGAATAATACATTCAACTAATTCAGAAAGAGATTTAGACTAGAAACAGAAGCTGAGACAATAGCTCAATGTTTCCTGCCATGTTAGTAGAAAAGCAGAGGTGGAAAAACAAATCAGGATATTGTTTGACACTGAAGAGCATGAGACTGATGCATGGAGAAGAGGATGAGTGGAAGGTCTGATACAAAGATTTAGATTGGCAGGTGATGCAGTGAGTGAAAGGGGTTTATGCTTACTGCACATTTTGTGTGATGGGAGTGTGGAATAAATGATGCATTGCACAAGAGAGCACTGCACAGCAGCATGCAGGAGCAGAACTACTGAAACACCACGTGGAAAGAGATATTCTAAAAATAACAGAGGAAAGAGAACAGGTGTAACTGAACATCAAGCTATTTTGCTGGATTAAGAAGTAAAAATAGAGCAGCCTTGGTTATGAAACCTGCAGAGACTAAACATAGTTTTTTTAATTTCTCCATGCCCTTGGCCATACTCCATAACCTCTTTCATTCTGTCATATCCTTATCAAGACATGGAGACTAAAAACAGATGCACTATTCAAAGTTTAATGAACTTTAGAAAGTCTGAGTGATGTGTTTGCATGTTCCAAAATAGAACTGACCCACAGATTATAATATGAGATTTTCAATGTGTCTGTGATAATAGCCTATGACTGGTAAGAAATGTGCTATAAACTTTTCAGAAAAGGGAAAAATAATCCAAGAAATCACAGGCCAGCTGATCAGACTTGTATAATATGTAAAGACTTCATGCAGGCAGGTGTAAAGTAATACAATGTGATGTATTTTTTAAGTTAAAATGAACGTGTAATCTGAAGGCACCTGATATGGCACCACATACAAATGTAATTAACTAAAATAAAAAAAAAAAAAGTTTAGAATAAAATTTTTAAAAGATTACTGAATGATCCTAAAAGGGAAATGAGAGTTAGAGAGAAATTGCTAAAGGGGGGCTTTCATTTAACCAGACTTACTAAATATTTCCACTAACAAGATTATCAGAAAAAGGTCACATGGACACTCCTGGCAGTAAAAGTGTGAGAAGCCATGAATAAAGGCAATGTGTAAATAGGCAAGAAGAAACAGAAGAATGAGAGTGTCCTTTATAATATTGGTTTGATTAAAGAGAACTGTGAGCATAAACAGTCACAATGGAAAGGGGAAGTGTGTTCTGTGACATCTTTTGCAAAAGAGATTCTTTGGACCAAGAGGAAATAACTAATAATGTAAAAGGAACTGGTGAGAGCCCATATGAAATACCCTATAGTCTAGTGACCCCTGTGTAAGGATATTAAAATCAAACATGGCATGTGGGATACAGGTTTGCTTTCCAATGGTCAGGATGTGCAGTACTGAGTTTTATTTCCTTGGGAGTCTGTGAAGCCTTCTGGGTTTCTTAAAGCCTATGGAGGATACATCTCTCAGGTATAACTGAAGCTCATATCTTGCCTTGAGGTACAGAGGATGATAAGCAATATGATTTGGATTATGATTTGGATTCTGGGAAAGAAAATTCCTGATTTTACCAAGAGGCCAACCAGGGAAATCAGTGTAATTTTGAGCATGCTGATACTCAATCTATGGGACATCCTCAACACTGGGTACTTGTAGCATCAAGTTTCAGATTCTTGGGTTCTTCAGATGTGAAAGCTTGCCAAAGCCTCTGCCAAAGCTGTGTCTGTTGCAATCCCTGCTGAGCAGGGATCAGCTCCTTGGGTTGGTGCTGGAGTAGGGCTGTGTAACATTTCTGTCTAGAGCAGGAGGCAATGGAGCATGGAAGCTAAGAAAACAGCATTGTTTTTTGCTATTTATGTTAAACAGCCACCAGAGCTAATATGAAAGTTTTGAAGAAAAAAGAAATACAAATCAGTTTAGTCTCAAGTAAAATATTCTGAGGGGAAGCCCAAAACAAAACTGCAGTCCATTCAAAGTAAGTGATCCTAAAAAAAACAAACTGTTTTTCTCAACTTGATTTCAAATTTAGATTAATTTTGCAAATTTATACGGAGTAATTATTGTACCTATTATCCTTACTATACTTAGATTTGGAATGGAGCATTTGAATTTGTAATTAGATGAAAGCATTGCATTATCATGACCCCCTTTATAAATTTAAGAACAAAAATAATTATCTTGTTTGTCTCATGGTAAAAGAGCCCTTGAAACATACCTTGTCAGATTGCAGATTTTATATCCTAATTACAGAAAAACCACCATTGAACTTAGAGGTCTGAACTCAATCTGATTGGTTTTAATTTTAATCAGGTCATAGAAAATTAGGATCTGGCTTGAAATCTAACTCAACAAGGTCTTATTAAAGTTCTACCTAAGTACTAACCTGATCTAGTGCTTGTTACTTTGACAGACTTGTCCCAAAATAGTCTGGCATAATAATCTTATGAAGTTAAATATCAAAGTACTGAGTCCAATCAGCAAAAAGCATTGCAGTATTTAGTATTTCATATGGTAAATTAGTTTGCCACTTAAGACATGGATGTATTAGAGCATTCATTCCATGGATATCCCCTGGACATTCCTGGGACAGTAGCAATCAACTCACCATTTGCAGAGTGCCTTCAGTGTGGTGGACTAAATCAGGACTTTCCCTTCTGACTTCAGGCAGTTCCACAATGAAAACATCCACCCTCAGTAGACTTGCAGCTCTCCCATCTGCATAAATACTATGGTTTATGCCCCCTTATGTTTCAGAAATACTTTCCATCTTTATTAGCTATTTCTGTTCAATAAAGAGAAAATGCCAAAAATCTCTTGAAGCCAAGTTAAATGAAGATGATGATGATGATAATTATAATTATTAATCAATCGAATATAATCATGGAAGACTAATACCCTTACTCAAAAATATATGTACAAATACAATCCTTAATAGGAAAATCATTCATTTCAATCAAAGTAGAATCTACAGCACAGAATCACAGGAATGTTAGGATGCAAAGGAGCTGTCACATCTATTCCATCTCCCTAGCCAAAGACAGTGTTTGTTTTTAAAAATGCTTTATTTTCTCATTAATTTTGGACTATTTTTATACACTATTATCCATTTCAATATTAAAGGTTTTAAGTCATAGCAGTTAAATTTGAAGATATGACTTATAACTGGCTAAAATACATGGAATACAGAACAAAAAAAAGTAGCTATCTGACAAAATATAACATTAAAAGTTGTCAGTGCTTCATATCCCACAGTACTTTCTTTATTTCAAGGTTCTAGTTATACAGAGAGAAAGTTAAGAGGAAAAAGGAAAATAAAAAAAAGTCTTTATAATGCTTACAAGGTTCAGTACACATACAAATTGGCAAAAACAAATTTATTCATGCTGTCTTAACTTCATCCCTTTGTATTGAAAATATTCACTTTAGTCATGAACTTTTCCTACAAATTCAGACTTTTCAGTGGGCAAGGTAGAAGCTGCTTAATAAATAAAATGTCAAATTAGACTCCCTCACCCCTCTGTTGGAATCCCAAAGCACAATAGGTATACAAAATATACTTCTTTCTTGGTATTCACCCATACTGCCCTTCCCCTTTTGCTTTCCCCTCTAAGAATCTTTGCAGTAACAGTTAATTTGGTAAGCAGGACTCTGGCTTTTGGTTCTTGAGTGCAGCATCCAAATGCCCTCAAGCAGCTAAAATTCTGCCCAATCACTAATAAAATCACTGTGAAGGGATGGAACAGCACTCCCATTGCAGAGCAGCATGTTGGTTATTTATAAGATAGCACACATTCAGAGTTTCCTGTTGGCTTGCCACTTTTCATACTCTTAATATAGATTGATAGTGTGATCTGCCTTACCCATAATGGCAATAGAATATTAGCAGTTGTAACTGATAAAATTCTGTATCCACTAGGACTTTTCTATCGATTTATTAATTTACTGAGCCGTGTAAGTTTCATTTTTTTAGTGCTGCTATTCTTTATTGTGAGATAGCTTATTATGTTAGGTGCTGTTTTATTCTCCACCTGCAGTACCTTGCTTAGTCTCTGAGGTGCATCACAACCACTGCTGATTTTTTTTTCTCTGTCTAAGGAAGCAATTGTAACAAAACATAATCTGATTATAGAAGAACAAAATCAATGATTTTTTTTTTTTATTTATTTACTTGTTTAAGATTCTAGTCAGCTTTGATGCAAGTATTTAAGAAATTTATCCCTCTAATAAATATTGAATATCAACACCTAATTTTGAGTATACTTAAATTTTTCATGGGAGCTGTCATTTATTTGCAGATTCGAATGGCAAGGAACTGTATAATTCTGGACTCTTTGTGAATTTTGATTATCAGAATTGCTTAAAAAAAATAAGGTGCTCCCTCTCAACTTCCCTGCTGTTTCGGTTTTATGAAGATTCAGCTTTATAGAGCAGTCATACAGGAACCATAACAGTTCCAGCTCCTGGCTATTTCAGCTCTGGACTCGAGTTTTCCCTCAAGAACAATCAATCAGGTTAATATCTAAAGCTTTTAAAAACTTTCACTGCTCCAGCCCTGTACACAAACGTGAGTTCTTGAGCCTCCTGCCCTCAACACTTTAGATTCTTCCTGGAATATCTCTGACACACAGGAACAAAGGGAGATTTCAAAGTACAAGCTGAAGAATAAGCGTGATTACATTTTAGCAATGCATTTGCCTGGGTCCACACTCCTCATCAGCTGACCAGTACCAAGATGTTGTGGTCAGGACCTGGGAATTATTAACCAAGCTGCTGGACTGCTCTCCAGGACTGACATTACAGCAAGCTACCATATTAAGAATGAAACAAACTGTTAGCATTTGAATTTAACTCTTCATATTACAAGCTTTACCTGCCTCTGTCATGGAAGTTATTCTGAAACAACAAATGCTGTGTAGAAATCAAAATGTACTTTCTAAGACTTGAAGCTGCTTAAGACCATGTAGTTTACAACTGGCTCATATCAAACTTTACATTTATCAAAATCTCACAGTGAAGAATTTCTCCTTCTAATATTCCAATGTTCTATAAAGCCTGCACATTGTCCAAGTCTCATTTATGTAGTTTCAATAACCTTAGAATTCTAACCTTAACTAACTACATACGAGAAGAAACAGATTTTTCGTGTGCATCAGTGCCATCCACTACAAATACAGTTTCCAGAGAAACACAACAGATGAAAGATTTCATTGCTTTAATGGAAAAAATTAAGGATAGTTGGTGTACTTTGTTCAGAAGGAGATATTTTTAAACTGTGTGTCTTGATACATAGTGACTAATCTAATACAGCATAGGGAAACAATGGTCTTTTTAGAACAGAAACAATTAGAAACAGTAAGTCCAAGAAAATACTGCAGATGTTCTCATGTATGTTCAGCTCAAGAATTTTAAGTAGGACCTCTTTAGGGTTTAGATATCTCTTTTAATAACAAAACACTCAATTAACTGATTGTATATTGGAACTCCTATAGGTTCCTTCAGAACTCACAGCATAAATGAAACTTTTTTCATGTGGCTTCAGTGTTCAGAGTGAAAGGTTTAAGAATAAATCTGAGGAAAAAATCTCTAATGAATTGACATGGCACTGAGATTTCTGAGTTCCACACTTAATGCCTTTAGAGAAAATCTGGAAGTGAAAATATTTTATAAAAACAAATTCATGTTGAAGCAAAAATGTATTTTTAACAACTTTATCAAAGGAGAATGAGTAACCAAGCCATGAAAGGCTTTTCATTTACATATGAACTCATTTGTATTCAATCACCTAAATACCTGGATACCAGATGTAAAGTTTTATAATTATTACAATATACAATCACACTCAGTAAGAATCCTTAAAATCTTGTAATTTGGTGACAGCTTCCCAAGGCACCTAATCACTTGCTGTAAATCAAGCCAACTCAATATTTCTGGCACCTCAGTTTTACCCAAGTCTCCTTTAGGCTCCTTTTGTTTTAAAGAAATGTAAAATTATAAAATCTCTCTCTTTGACTGTTGCCACTTAAAGAAGGAAAAATATTTAGGTTCATCTCATTCAACTTTGGTTCTTGAAAATCAGCCATCCAGCCTTAGTCTGTCATTTGGAAGTTCTTTATAAAGACCAAGGCACATCCATGGAGTGATTTATACCCCTGCTGTACATGGCTGGATGAAGGTTATCAGCGCAGTTAAATAATGTACTTTATCACTTTCCTTCTTGTGTTACTGTGCAACAAGGAACATTATAATGGTTTATGATATAAAATTAAAAACATCTTGATTTATCCACAGCTATAAAAAGTTCTAAAGCTATTTGAAATAATGTCAAATATACACTTTTGAGTAGATCAACTATCCTTTTGCTATTGACATGAATTTCACATTCAATATTTGGAAACACTTGTACAATCAAGAAACTTTATTATTAAATCTTTACAATATTTTCTGCATGTAAGCAGTAAATACTGTTAAAATAAAAATTTTAATCATGCTTTTAAGGCAAGGCAGATTTTTACCTGAAGGTATAAAATTCTGTAGACCTCCTCTCTGCAATTTTACACGATGGCAAGTTAACTTTAATGGCCACTCAAAAAGTTCAGAGACTACTTTACTTAGTATCAGAGGCAATATTTCCTCAGAAGTGTTAAGGAAATTATTGCAGGGGGCTGTTTGATACCAGGCTATGAACTCATGGTAATCTTTAGAATCAGAATAAGCTTCAAAAAAAATTTGGAAGATTATGAGGAGCAGATATAAACTCAAAAGAAACAAAGTACTAGCATGTTTGAAAATAAAATTTCCAGTTTAATCCTCAACGTATAAACAAAACTTGTTTTGCACCCATGCAGAATTTCAAATTATAAAATACTGTATGCTGGGTCAGCTGGAAACACTGGAGAGAATTTTACACTTCAAGATTCATATTTGCATCCATAAGTAAGTCTTACTCTTTATTATTGTCACTTTGTTTTATTGTTTTTAAACTATTAGAAGATTACAGTAAGAGAATCAGGAATATGAACTCTAAGGTTAGGAAGTGTACAAAATATAGTAGCTACAAGCAGTACAAAATATGCTTTAGCATGTGGCACGATATTTAATCTCATATATTTTTGGCCAGTTATGGTGCACATTTTAATCAACTATCACAAAAATATTTTCAAGGGCATAAAAACTGAATCCTCTTCCCTGGAGATGAAGAAGATGAACTAATAGATGAACAGGAATTCCTTCTGTGTGAGCAGAAGCAGCTGAAAGAGTTTCTGTGTAGGTAAGAAATTTACCATTATGGATGGATAGGCTATTTCCCTTTTACCATGAAGCTAAATGCACAGCTGAGCAACTTTTACAAATAATCCAATGTACATGCTTCTAGCTATTTCATGATAACCACTCTACTTATCCAAAGCTGAAGATCAACAGAGCACAATGTTAAATAGAAAACAGGAATAAAGAAATTAAGCAGAGGTACCATGTTTTGGATGCAATCACAGAAATGGGAAGGGGTGACAAGGAAGAAAGAATAGAAACCAAATCACCTAAAAGGAGAAACAGAACACAAAAAATATAGAATCAAATTAAGGCACCTCATTAGAACCTCTACCTGAAATATGCTCCTGCATATTTCAGAATTTTTTTTTGTATGTATGTAAACTGTAACTTTTCTGTCAAAACTGTTTCAAATAAACCTTTTCCTTTCTTGTTCTATCAAGGAAGCCAGGTGCTAAAAGTCATGATTATTCTTAATGAAGGCTAATGAAGGAACAAATTTTTAACTTCCTCAGAGTTTAGTTAAAGTTATTGGGCTGTACTGTGTTTCTGAAGGAGCGTTGGCATGCATTGTAAGTCCAAGAACAGATGTAGTTCCTGCTGAGGGCAATAGGAGCTCTTGCCTACATCTCCCCAAGAACACAATAGCCTTAAAAGAAGAAAAGAAGAGCTAAAAATTAATAAATAATATTGCCCTTATGGTCTTTCAGGTTACCAAAGACTTTTTATCTGCTGACAGAAGAAAATGTAATCAAAGAAGAAAAAAATAAGCTACAAGTATTACATCGTTAAATTATATGTTATTTAAAAACACAATCAGATAATAATCAAAACATTAAAATGTGTGAAATAAATTCATATGGCTGTGCTAAAATTAATCTTCTAAAGAATAGCTGTTTAAAATCATAGCATTTAATGTTATTAAGGACTACTGCCTATTCAATGTGTTACATTTTATGTTTTATTTTTCTTTTTTAGCCAAGAACTGTATCATAAGTTTCTCAGTCAGTCACTGAGCTTCACTTAAGGCTCTACCTGCCTGGTAGTGACTAATATTAAAAATTATTTCCCAGGGAAATAGAATGTTCTTATCTCTGCATATTAAATTCGAAATAAGTCCATTTATTTAAAATTAGCAAGATATATTTTAAAGAGCAGAACTTCTTCAAGGCAATACCACCCCACTTACCTGGACTGATAGCTCAATATAAACAAAGTAGTTTATTATGAGGGTTCTATCAGGTTTAACTAATGTTAGTTTATAAATAATGGGAAAAATGCAGACTTCACTCAAAAATATTACTGGGAAAAAAGAACAAAGTGTGTAAATAATCTCTTTTTATACCTCTATATAGGCAAACAGACTAACAACCTTTCAGTCTTCAGAACTGCCTCATGAGCAAGATGCTGGTGGTGTTTAACATGCAGTAAAACTCAAAGTAAGACAGGATTTAAAGTTAAGCAAGTACTACACAATGGACCTTCCAAAATTATATTTCTATGCCAAAATAAGAAATGTGTTTAATATTGCAAAGTAATCCTTCTGGAGAGAAAGCTATGCATTGTCACCATGGCCAAAGTCTTAACACAACTCCTTAGTTCAAGGCAGAGGGGAAGGAAGTAGGCTCTGCTTCAAAGACAGATCATGAGCATGGCTCTTAAATTATGTTTTTAAACTGAAAGAGAAGCACTGCTAAAGGTCTGGGTTGAGCACTGACCATGAGTCAAAGAGTGGCCCCATGCATTCTGCATGTGGGTCACCTGATAATAATTGACTCCTGAAAAATTTTCAGGCAGTAACAAGAGTTTAATAATAATATATGCAACCCTTCTTGCTGTCGAAAAAAGCCTGTATTTGACTATATTAGAGTCAACTGTAATAGATTTTAAGGTTAAATCCTCACTTTGATAAAATATTTTGTTTCCATTTTCAGGCCAAAAAAACCCAAGAGTTTTAACAATCTAATTAATTCAGACCTTTTATGTAGACAATACAAGCTTAGTCAGTGTCCTGGTTTGAAGGACAGGTGTCTGCCAATAAAGGCAGAAGCTTCTCTTTGAAATGGAGAATGTAAACTCCCTTCTTCCAAATTATTATTATAATTTTGAAATTAAGGGGCTCTCAAGCAAAGATATGGGAATTAGGAATAACAGTTCTTTACTAGGAAAATTAAAATAGAAACACAGTATTACAAAGAACAATCCCAAAAAACTGACACAGTCAGAATACAGCCTGACACCCTGTCAGTCAGGGTGTTGGTAGCAGTCCCATTAAATGGTGGCTGCATCCTCCTGCAGTGGCAGATGTGGTTCAGATGGAGCAGTGCTCCTGTAGAAGGGTGCAGACTTCCTCTGAAGGTCCAGGGATGATGTGGAAAGGTCCAATTTTCCTCTGGAATATAGTGGAAAGACGGGATCTTTCTGTCCAAAATCTCAGTTTTTATCTAGGCAGGAAAGACTTGGCTCCTCCTCCTGGCTGGAGCATCTCCCAGTGGGATGATGTAATTTTATCAGTCATACAGTGGGACTTAATGTCCCAGCAGCAGATGATATCTTCCTGGAGGGAGGATGGGTTGTGGAAAAGATAAAGATGATTGCCCCACCTGGTTTTAAAGATGGCCCATTAGCAGATAATATGTGCCACGGAGATAAGGGTCACTGCCCCAGCCGGTTTTAACAGATATACACATTTCTGGCCACATCCTGTATTGCAACCCAAGACAGACAGTTAGTGTGGTGCAAAAGCAACATATTTTTCTACTGAAAAAAAAAAAAATCAATGAAATATCCATATTACACACAGCTTAGGGCTTTTACTTCAGACCAGTCCTAATGTGGTTTTACAGGCTGAGCACACATTTCTTGAAGCAAACCTCTCCAATAAGCTTCATCCAAAATGAATCCAGTTTGTGCGCTCAAGAAACAAGACAAATATTCAAACAAAATGTGGTAAATGGCTACAATCAAGCAATTCACTTCAAAGTCACGCTCCTATTCAAAACAACACGTTGCTGTAGACACATGCTGGTTTACTTGGTTTGTGATTTTAAGTAAGATACTGAGGAATAAAAATAACACAAATGAAGTGCACCTCTTAATATACTTTGCAGGAGGATATAGGACAACTTTGCTCCACAAGAAACTATTTAAGCTTTCAATTAATTTTGTTATATATAGATGACTGTGTTGAAAAAAATAAAGTGCTAGTGAAAAGGAGCACTACTAAAAAGAAAATGCAAATTCTTTAGCAAGAATGGTTTGGGATTTCATATTTGCGTAGGCTCTTACAATAATAGTACACTGTTCTTCATTTTTTTGGATGATGGTTTGGTTCTTGACTGTGAACTAGGTTTCATTTTCTCCTGCAATAGCTAATAGATAGATTAATGTTGTCAGAAAAATCAATAGATTTAGAACTATATGTAGTTCTGATCTTTGACATATGCTAGCAGATTTGTGGTGTGAATCACATTATATATTAATCAGCATGTTTAATGGCAAGTTGACCATGAGCCAGCAGTGCCCTGGAACCAGGAGAGCCAACCCTGTCCTGGGGGCATCAGGGACAGCATCACAGCCAGGCAAGGGAGGGGATTGTCCTGCTCTGCTCTGAGCTGGGGCAGCCTCACCTCCAGTGCTGGGGCAGGTTTGGGTGCCACAACATGAAAAAAACACTAAACTATTGGAGAGTGTCCAAAGGAAAGCAACACAGATGGTGAAGGGCCTGGAGGGGAAGCCGTATGAGGAGCAGCTGAGATCACTTGGTCTGCTCAGCCTGGAGGAAACTGAGGAGAGATCTCATTGCCATTACAACTCCCTGTGAGAGGAAGAGGAGGGGCAGGCACTGCTCTCTGCTCCGTGCTGACCTCTGACAGGACCCGAGGGAAGGGGCTGAAGTTGTGTCAGAAGAGGTTTAGGTTGGATATTAAAAAAAGGTTCTCCACTCAGAGGGTGATTTGGGCACTGGAACAGGCTCCCCAGGGAAGTGGTCACAGCATTGAGCCTGACAGAGTTCAAGAAGTGTCTGGACAATTCTCTCAGGAACGTGGTGTGACTGGGATGGAGTTGTGCAGTGCCTGGAGTTCTCTTGATGATCCTTGATGGTCAGTTCCAACTGAGCTTATTCTGTGATATTACTGAGCATATTCTGTGATATTGATTCTGTGGTGCTGTGAGCTGTAAAACTAAATGAGGAAGGGAGTTAATGAAACAATTTTCCAGCACTTGTTGTGCTAAAGTAAATAAGGGTACCCATTGGAAAGTAAACAAATTTAAAGCAAACCAAACCCGCTGTTCTCTAATATTATACGTAGTTGAACTATGGGGAATGATGTTTTGTTAGTTTGGTTTGGTTGTGTTTTTTTTTTTTTTGGCAGGGTTGGGTAGGTTGTTGTTTTGTTTTTGGTTTTGTTTCTGCTGGAATTTTGTTTTTAAAAAGCAGTTAAAAATTATAAAGCAATGTCAGAGCCTAGTGTCAGAGACTTTGGTTCAGTGTGTCTCTAAACTACAGACTGCCAAGAGCAAGAGTCAACACCATGAAAACTTTATTCCACATTTGTTCCGTTGCTACATTTTTCCCCTAGCAATCCTTTATATGCTACTATAAGAGACAGAAAAACAAAACAAAACAAAACAGAACCTCTGGCAGTTCTCTTAGATAAACCTGTCTGGTGGATATGGGGATTACATGCAGCCTCTCATTCGCTATAGATGTCAGGAAAAGGTTCTTCTCCTGGAGAATGATCAGGCACTGGAACAGGGAAGTGGTCACAGCACCAGGCATGACACAGCTCAAGAAACATTTGGACAATGCTCTCAGGAGCTGGTGTGACTCTTGGGGATGGCAAACCCAGGAGCTGGACTCGGTGATCCTTGAGGGTCCCTTCCACTCAGATTACTCTGTGATTCTGTGAATATGTCTCTATCACACAGGATACTTTTCACATGCACCATGAACCAAAAGCAAATTCAGAGGTTCCCTGGAGTCAGTGGAAATTGGCATATTTTAAAGCTGAAATTCTTTTAAATTAATGATGAGAGAGGGAGCTAGACCATTTTTCAGGACCCTCTGGAATTAAAAGGATGAAAAGCAGAGCTATTTCTGTGAAAACTCTGTTACAGATTCTAAATCCCAATGAATGAATGATCAAGCAAGCATCAAGCAAGCATCATGATATCAAGCAAGGTTTATGAATCCTTAACTTTGTATAATTTTATTGAAAGCTGATTTAGTTTGTGTACTAAATTTAAAAACAACAGATTAATTCTTCTTCCAGTTCTTTCAGTGTAAAAAATGAAGTTACTCCCTATCCTTTTGCCCTCTTATTCAGACCAATTTTACAGTAGGTAAACTTCTGTATTTTGAAATTATAGAATAAGAACAAAATTAAATGATAATGGTATCATACTGATGGGTTTTTCAGATACAGAATTTTCAGGCATTTAGAAACAGCTAACAATTGAATCCAGAAATTCAGATTAAACTGCTGGGCATGCTCAAATTTAAATAAGTAATATATAAAGATGTTCAAATAAAGAAATTCAGTGATTAAATACAAAACTAAAGGTAACATATATAGTTATATATGTACATACATGTATATATATGTGTACATATATAATAAACTTGAGTTAACTGAAAAGCTTCTTAAGAATGAAACATACTCTGTTCTGTAGGAGGACTCTGACAGTCTTATCAGGAAATAACTCATGTAACAATTATAAGGATAAAATGAGTGTACAGATAGGCACATCTGCTAAAAGCTGTTTTATATTTCTTCTGATTCTCCTTTGTTTTCTATCCACCAGAACTGTTTGATATACCTATAGAAGGTTTTATAATGTCTGGGCTTTAGCTTGTACTTGAGAGGCTGATTGCAGGTATTTAATCTCTCAGTTGCTCAGCTGCTTTGTTTTACAAAATTCTAGGATGCTCTTTTTTCATTATGAAAGGACAGTCACAATCTTGCCACATATATATTCTTTCTATGCATATATTTGGTGATCTGTATGAAAAGCAGTTACTTTCCTGTGAATCTTAATTCCTGTGTTCATTTTCACCCAATTGGAACAGGCCTATTCCAATGTTTGCATTTGGAAATAAAAATTGAAACATTGTCTTTTTTTTTTTTGTTTTTTTTTTTTGTTTTTTGTTCTCTTTGGCTGCTTAGAACATCAAAAATTCTGATTAATGCAGTAAAATTCTAAGATCCTGAACTTAAGAAGCAATTATTTTGAAGAGTTTTTTCCTCCATTCAAAGTATATTTTAAAAACCTCTTATTCTCAGCCAGCCCAACAGCTGCTCAAAAACTTCAAAGTGCAGTTTCCAGATCTCAGTACAAAAGAGCCACTATGCCAACTGAAGAAAAATGGCTTGCTAATTTTAAAGTTGTAGTGATTTTAAATTAAATTTTGTGCAGTATTTAATTTTTCATTACTCTATATATGAACTGGAACAATCTGTGAACAAAGCTGCTTGTTCAAAAAACAGCTGGGTTTGAATGATATAGAAAGGAAAGTGCTAATTGCTTAGTGGGCTTTTGCTGTGGTCATGATGTCTAAATGCAGGCAGCTAGACAGACTTTTGGGGCATGAAACACCTTCTTAGGGATTGTATGTGTCAAGAGCTAATGTGTCTGAAGGGGAATCTGGTTTTTCTAACTCTGACAGATTGTGCAATGAAAGATAGACTCTCTTCCTGCAGAGGTTATGCTGAAACAATTGCATTTATTTATTTTAAAGCATACAAAGAAGAGGTATGTTATTAGTCTTTTGTACAACTTGATTCAGAATTCATAATTTCCATTTTTCCTTTCCTATGAACCACACTGAAAATGAAATTAATCCTAATTTCCCATTGAAATGGAGACTTGCTATGACAGATATTAGAAAACTGAGCAGTCACACAAAAACTTAGATATTTTTTACTGTGTAAAGAGGATTACACCCATTGTTAAAGGAGGCCAAATGATCAAATTCTTCTTTTTACACAGCAAACATTTAATCAGCTAGAAACTTTAAATAACTTATTGTCTGTTTGTATTTTCTTTGAATGAAAAAAAATTATCACAGCTCTAAAATAAGGAGTGTCTCTGTGATATTTATGAAGTTGTAGTGGCTGAAGTCCTTTGATTAACATTTTTTTAAAAATTCTTTTTACCAAAACCTAGCTCATCCCTATACAAAGGTAAATCAGGGAATCATAAGTTTTCTTCTGCTGCTGAAATGGTTTTTGCCCTCCTGCTGCTGGTTGCAGTGCACCTGAAGTTGCCACAGAGCCAAGAATCCCTGCAATAGGTTTTTCTGCTACAGAACCAAGGTTGGCATAGCAACTTGGGATGCTCCTCAAGTAATCTGCCCTAAGGGATTTAACCCTGCCAACTGGAAGAAGTCTGAGGTCTCTGTGGTTTTCTGTTCTACACAGATGAAACTGCAGTTTGAGTAAACACAAGCCAGAGAAGTGAAACAGGCAATTCTTGTTAATTGTGAATCAGAGGTTTTCTTCTGTCAAATCAGATTAGGCTCAGCACTTAGATACATGACAACAGGTGCTCTGTCTGTCATGCTTCACAGATTGGGCATCAAAATATATCAGTTACAGTGCAGGGCACTCAGATAACCAGAATATATGAATCCAAAGGGAGATTAGCAGCTTAAACTACAAGGACATTGCCCACGGCCTCAAATAGAAACAAAACCACTTGGAGGCAAAGATTGCTGAAAATTCAGAGGGCAAAGCCCATCATCAGATTGAGAGCAAAACACAGGGCAGTATTAGATAAAAATCACATAAATGAGAGATGCTCTACCATGAAGGGATTAAGAATGAAGAACCACTATGATATAAATGGTATTTCAGATTGTGTAATAGGAAAATATCAGACCAAGGAGAGAGTTCTGATAGAGGCTAGTATAACTAAGAGGAAGGCAAATAGGATAGGATTTGCCTTGTAAAGGGATGAATGATTCAGTCTAAATTGTAAAATTAATAAGAGATTAAACAGGCTTATAATTTAATCGTAACTCTTCTTAATCTTTTTAAAAATGAAATTACACCAAAGGGTAATTGAGACATACATAGAAGGAAACAAAGAAGCAGAACTTGGGTTCCCTGCTCAGACTTCAAAATATATTGTTGATGAGCCAGTCATGATTTCTAAGCAATCTTTATATTTAAGCAATCCCTATATTTAAGTAACCCAACATACTCCGTGCAGAAACAAAGATATGGGGGTTTTGTGCCATGAGACAATGGTATCATTAGAGGCATCTTTCTGAATAAGAATTTCGATACTCTAAAGATCAATTGGCCATCCTAGCTAATACTCAGATTTTTTATAATGCAGAAACCAGCATGCTATATATTTTCATATGTACACAATACCATATCAAAGAAATAGATGCCATTTGAAGGTTTCAGTTTTAACTTTGAAGCATGCAATTTAATATTAATTCTACATGTTAAAGCATTTGCAGATCTGATTAGTCATTTTTCATTGTAAATCTTTAATACTTTTTCTCAAAGTTTACTAACCAGCAGGTTTATTACCAGTTTATTGGGGTGAAATTTTATATATTGCACCTCTTCACCTTTTCACTTTTTTTTTATCTCCTCAAAGTCACTTTGTTCTCTCTTAGAGCAATAAGAAAAAATCCTATGTATCCATAAGTAACAAAATTATTGTGTCATTATCATTATAACCTGCCAAGGTGGTAAATTCTATCATACCACTGTAAATTTCCACGACAGTTTTGTAAGCATGTATCATAGGATACTGAAGGGCATCAGATAGGAAATGAAGGTTGAAAAGAAATCTGCAACCTTTTCTTTTTCCTTTCAAAATAGTCTTCCTCTTTAATTAAATTTCTTTGCTACTGTTCTTATTTGTTCATATTTTCTCCATAATAAAAATATTTATCTTCAGTTAGATAATTAAAAAGAATATTAATGTCAGGTATTTTAAAACTACAGGATTTAAAAAGTGAAGGATTGTATTTAACCAAATTTCTGTGCGGAAAAAAGAAAAACACACATTAAAATGAAGATGTTGCCCTGCATCTCAAAAGAACACTGAAGCCAAGCCTAGTATACTCACCATGGTCTGTCCAGATATAATGAAAATATTCTTTCTTAATATTAAATTGTTTAGAAACAGAATTGAGATAAAACATTTAAATCTTACATTTTAACTTTCAAATTTCACTGAGCCATTCAAGTAGTTGTCATGTTTACAGGTATTAGAGTCAGAAGAGAGAAAAAATACACCAGTAAAATGAACCTTTATACCACTCATAGACATTATTGAACATGAAATCATTTTACAAACTAATAAAAGAAATCTTTAGTTCCCAGAATTGTTTCACCTTTAGAAAAAAATTAACTCTCAGATTTTCCAGTAATTGCTTTTTTAATGAGAATATAAAGTGGTAACTTGGTATTCTGAAATTAGATACATGCAACTTAGAAAGCAATATATTCTTAACTCTTCCTATTTTTTTTTGGTAGAATATAACATAAACCTCAAGCTTCAGGTTCTCTGAACACAACAACTTAGATGAAGTTGAGATACCTACAGTAGAAGAAAGCAATATTTTGAGGTAAACAGTCCTAAAAACAATTGGAAGAGTACAGAGAACACTGTTATTGTTACAACAATCACAGAAAATATTTATCTTGATTTCATGAAAATTATGAGCAAGAATCCAAAGAAACATTAAAAAAAAAATTAAATTCTGTGGGACAACCTAATAAGTATACATCAGTCAGTCAAGAATTGTAATTAATCAAAACACTTAAAGCAATTTAAAACCATTCAGTAACAAGGAATTTGATAAAGAAAAGCTTTTTCTTTTAAAAATATTTCCACTGAATTTGTTACTTTATATTTAAAGAAAAACATACCCCACTATTTTTAAGCTGTTTTGTCTTGGTGCCACACTTAAAAACTCTTTAAGAGTTGAATGTGGACAACAGGACAATGACATTAATACAACTACTTAATTTATAAGAAAAATCAATTAACATACTTTAAGTTAATCTACATTCTTTAATAGTTGTTTTCTTCAATGGGCATTCAGTTAATATCTGCTTAATAGCTTTGCAACCTTGACTCATTACAGCAAGAAACAGCAATGCCAAAGGCCTAAAATCAAAAAACCATCCTTATTCTAAATAGCACTTAAGTTTAAATTTAGTTTTGAATACTTTCACATTTTTAAAAAGACCTGTCACATTTTAAACTAAGGCTGCCCATAATGAGGAAAGGGGGAATAAGCACTGTCCAAAATGTGGATAAAATTCAGCTGCCTTGTTACAATGACCTCAGTCAGCAGGTCAATCCATGCACACATTAACCATCAATGAAGCAATGACCTTGGTTTCTGTCATGGCTGTGACCTTAGTTTCTTCATGAGGTGAAATACAAGGTATTTTATTTCTGCTGTAATTTGAGTTTATTTTAAATAGAAATTAAAAGTGTTCATAAAGATTGCAGAGATTTGTGAGATATTCAAGGCTTCCAAATGACAACTGAAGTTTTGCTCAAGTGGCATTCTAATAAAGTCGGATCTGAGGGTCTCTGACAGAGTTTCCTGAGGTACAGAACTGAAACCAGCAGAAAGATAAGGACAGCTTTCAGCCTCTCAGCATTTTGTGTTCTTTGTCTCCACCTTCTGCTTGGAAAGAATGTGAGTTACAGGGAGTTAAGGCATTGTGATTTCTAATTCATTTGGAGAAATCTGTGAAAGGAAGTAAATAATGAAGGAGAAACTCTCGAATACAAAAGGCAAAAGCAAAATACTGAACATATCATCAGTAGCCATTATTTTATGAAGGCAGGCTAAATAATTTTGTGACACCAGATGGGAGCTTGTTGCTAACTTAGATTCAGTAGTCAAAAACTAAAAGCAACAATAAATAGTGACAGGAGCTGGTTATAGATAGAGATATTTGCTCAGAATAAGAAAAAAATCACAACTTGGGTTTGATTTATTTTGACTTAAACAATAATTTAAACAATAATGGGTAATCATCAAGTCACCCCTTCTATTACAAAAATTGCAATTGTACTTCTCTACAGTGTTATGGAAAACAGAAGCAAGGCAAATTCTCTGTCTCTAGGACACAGCAATTAGGGTAAGTTAAAAGGACTGTCTGCACTTGTCATGTCAGAATGTCAGCAGAGTATGCCACCAGAGATACTTAGAAAGTAGGAAGAAATAAAACTTAACTTGAGAAGGAGAGAGAAAAACAAGAGACAGAAGATACTGGAAAGAGTGGTAAGACTGTCTCACAGGTGGTGGATTTCTGTGATTAACAGTTTAATTTACTCCAAAATATTTTTTTTATGTACCACTTTCACAACTTTGAGGAGCAAAATTTTTCAAATAACTGTATCTTCCCCAAAGACTTCCTGGAATAATTAGAGACTTTTTATTGAGAAATAAAATTGATTAAAGTTTTTGTCACTGTAATATTTAGGTCTTTTAGAACTCTGCTGCACTGGCAGAAACAAAATTAATGTTTCATTAAAATTCTGCTCCCAAAAGAACATGAACAGATTCCCCATTGTCAAAAATGAGCATATGTTCTCATTTTAATGAAAGCATACTAATTTCTAACAAATAACAAAGCCTACCTGAAAACCAGCCTGTTTTAAAATTCCATCTGCCATTATTTTCTGTCATGGTCCATAAATATTTTATGAACTGTCAAACTAATTTATGTATTGTAATTGAAAGGGCAAAACATAATGCACCAAAACCAAGTAAGTTAACAAAAGAAAATCTGAAAGCAATGATATTAAAAAGAGATTATTTATAGTTTAGCAAAATGCAATGGAATAAACTTATCTAGAAATGTTAAGCAGTGCAAACTGACAGGAAGTACATTATATAACTTGTAGGAGGTTTAGGTACTACTTAATGCAAAAAGAAATATTTTTTTTTTACAATAACACCTTAAACCCGAAGATGGAGCTCTTGAACTGTTTATTTTAAAAGAACTAGAAAAAGTGAAAGCACTACAGTTACCAAAGGAAGGTATTGTTGAACTTCTGGATTTACTTTCTCGGTATCTTCAATGGCATTGCATGCTGTATTGTGAGGAGGTCAGTTTAAATGCTGTTTCATGTGCATACACATATCACTTGCACTGAGCCATTTCACTCTGCAAATCTTCCTGCCCACAGGTGAATTCCAACTCTCAAACACTCCTTTCCTCACATTTGAGACAGTCTTTCAATTCTTTTAAATTTCTTACTAGAATTCCTTTGGAATTCAAATGGTACTTGCTGCAGCAGTGTCAGGTATAAATGATTTTCACATTTCTTGTCTCTCTTTAAAGAATGCATGTGATCAGATTAAAGACACCCATTCCATAGGGGGAGAAAAAACGGTTTCAAGAAGTCAGTAAGTCCCTCAGAAAGAGCCACAGAAAATTAAGTACCAGGGAACTGCTTTAACCACATTTTATAGTCATTGAATATGTTATTCCATATCTTCTGTCTGAACCCTTTCTTAAAGAGCAGCAGAAAAAATCCTTTGTTTCAGTACTTTTTGAGAAAAAAAAAAAAAAAATTCTGAATTAACTGAGTGTTAATTAATTAGGTGTTTTAATCAGCCAAATACAATAGAAATACTTAGGATCTTTGTTTTCTTAGATTCCTCATTGGCTTGTACTTTTTACAGAGGCATTATACAAAGAATGAACTGCAGTTCCTTTTGCAGAAGAACAAAAATGAAGGAAAACTGTTTACATCACTATCAGACACATAGAAGTTTGGGGCAATTCACCCCCAAGTACAGGGTAGTTCAAACCTCCCTGTTTTACATGACCATGACCTCAAAAAGTACATTTGACATATAAAATATCTGAGGGTTCCTTGCTCAACTTTAAAATCAGGCTGAGTTAATTCATAACTTTGCTACTGATTTATGACATGGAAACAGGCCAAAAGAGTGAGTTAAATTCAAGTGTGAAATGCTAACATTCAGTTCAAAGGATTTAAAATCTGCTTGGGCAGCAGTACAGATACCACTTAAACATGGAGAAATTGAGCTCTTGTCTGTCTAAAGGGTTCTGCCTATTGGAGAAGGGTCTCAGCTCAAGATGAGAAATAGTCGGTGGATTGTTCCCACACAGGAAAACAAACCTTCCTGCTCCACCCTGAGGAGGAAGTTACAACAGCCTCAGGTACAGAGCAGCCTCTTCCCACTTCTTGTCCAAAGGAGGAACCAGGATATATTAGACCAAACTAACATTATTCCTATGCCCATTGAGTTGAAAGGAAATGCCATTTACCCCCTTAAAGTTTCACATCAAGTACTTCCTACTATTTCATAAAATGGTTTTTACTGAAACTTTTAGCCTTAAAATCAGCATAAAAGTTGCAAAATCCAGTATCTTCACAATAATTTATCAGAAAATTAAATTTAGTCTGAATCTTGCATTAGCAGGAAACAGTTTAGAATGAGCATTAAATAATTAAACACTTAATTTATTAATTAAGAGGTGTATTATTTTAGTGTGCAATTGGCATGCATTCATTCATTTAGCAATGAAAATTCTATAAAGTGATAGGAAAAGATGTAAGTCATGGTAACTGCTGAAAGTTTTTTCAAAATAATTATTTTTTGAGATAGTTTTTGTAAAGATATTTCTGTACCAAAAGATTATGTGTGTGTGTATATATATATAAATTCTACTTACTTAAAATAGTTTTTGCAATCATGTTAATAATCAAGTGGTTTTCTAGATCCAAGTATTTTAATGACAACTGGCATTTCTGAACTGCCTATTCATGGTAAGTCCTGTGCAGAAATATTACCATTTCTGTTACCTGTTTTAAAGTCATATAGGAGAAATAATTTCAGTTTCTAATCTGTCTCTTTTAAATGTAACCCTTTAGACAAAAACCTTGCAATATATAAAGAATATTATGTTTTGCAAGTGTATCTTTATATTTTCTTTGTGACAACTATACCACTCTTGTGTTTCCTAAGTTCAAAAATAAACCTTTTTATCATATATCTTGCCAAAGTTAAAAATGCAGTATCTTTTCTGTAAGATGGAAACTTCCTTCAGGTGGCTCAGAAAACTCCAATATAATTAAGAGACTGCAAGAAACATGTTCCACATTGTTCTCAAAAAGTTTAATTAATCAGTTAGGGTAAAATATAGTGTCAAAACTTAAAATATAGTGCCAAAAGTCTCAACATTAACAAGTAAAAAAAAAAAAAAAAAAAAAAAAAAAAAAACCAAACAAAAAAAACAAAAACAAAAAAAACCCAAACAAAACAAAAAAAAAAAAAAAAAAAAAAAAAAAAAAAAAAAAAAAAAACAAAACAAAACAAAAAAAAAACAAACAAAAAAAACAAGAAAACAAAAAACCAACCAACCAAACAAACAAAATAACCCCCCAAGAATTAAAAATCTCATGTTCTTTACATCAGTCTGGAACTCAGATTGTACTACTAACACCCCAGTGCAATAAAATGAAAGTATCTTTTTTGGAGCAGACCATGTCTATTATGCCTACTCAAACCAAAGACAGAAGAAATAGTCTGATGTTTTAGTGACTATGTACTAAAATACTGCATTATGGGTTTCCGTATTTTGTCAGAGGGTAGAACTTTGAATTTCATCTTTGATCACAACCAGACCATAGAATAAGAAGATCCAGTGTGTATCTGTACATTAATTAAATAACCTAGTTTAATACTACCAGAAAACTTAAGCAACTTACAAAGTTCAAATTTCAAAACCTCACTAGGAAGCAGAGACTGTAACCCCCACCCTGGCATGCAACTTCCTTGGCACATGGGAAGGTGAAACACCCCCCTCTCCAGCACCCTCTGCTCATTTTTGTGGCGGAAAAAAACCCAAATTAGATAATCCTTTATCTTTTCTGCATCCATCTGCACAATCATACATGGAAAGGAAGCTCAATCCCACTGGGTGAGCGTAGATGGGTAAAGTACTGGCAGGTGTAACACAGGGAAAGCTCCTGTATTATGGAGCAGGATGAGGATGGGGATGGGGATGGGGATGGGGATGGGGATGGGGATGGGGATGGGGATGGGGATGGGGATGGGGATGGGGATGGGGATGGGGATGGGGATGGCGATGAGGACAGGGACAGGGACAGGGATGAGGATGAGGATGAGGATGAGGATGAGGATGAGGATGAGGATGAGGATGAGGATGAGGATGAGGATGAGGATGAGGATGAGGAGGTGGCCCCGTTCCCCGCCAGGCGCCTCCGGGCACACGGTCCTTCCCCGCCCGGAGCTGCCGTGGGGCTTTCCCGGCCGCAGCGCCCGGCTCTGCGCCCGCACCTCTGGCGAAAGCGGGGCGGGGAGGGGACGGGAGCAGAGGCTTTCACATCCTCAAACCCCGGGGAAACATCTGCTGCTGCTGCCGCCATCCGAAATCGTCCCGCAGCTGGGTTTAGTGAACTAATCCCAAGCCATCCCCGCTCCAGGATGTTCCTCTGAAGCAGCCGGGCTTGCAGCACAGGGAACCGACCCCTTGCTGCCTGCAGCTCTTACTCCCAAAAATAGAGACCAAGGAAATTCCGGCTGCAGAGCCAAGGAACTAAAGTGCTAAACCAGACACTGTCGTGGGTGTCCATGGCTCTGCTGCTCCGTCTCCATTGCACGCTACAAAAAGACAATTGAAGGGTCTGGAATCCGAGGGCATTTGCATACTCCTGTGGCATTCGAGTATTTAGAATTTGTTCTACAATAGAGAAGGGATTTGCTGAAAGACGGAGGGAAGGAGAAGAGGGGTGAGACACGAGGAATTCACTGGGGAGCAAATAAAATCAGACAGAAAAATATCATTTTATTGGAAGATTTTCCAGAGAATGAAAGCAATTGTTTGTGTAAAAGAGTCAAGGATGATCCAGAGGAATCCTGAAGCAAAGTAAAAGGCAAAGAGGACTAGCGTGGACACAAAACCAATCCATCCATGTGCTTCTTTAGGCATGGATCACTTCAGAATGTTGACAGTAGAAATAACTCAGCCTTCCTTGGCAAATTCACTTACCAAGATAAACAGAATAGAATCCCTGTCAATAAAATCCAACACAGTTTAAATTGCATTTCATTCTACAAGATGAATGCAACAAAACAAGAGTCATCCTTGTGGAGTCTTCTTCCTATGCCTTACCTGGGTCCCATGTCTTTACCTCTCCTGTCATCTCTTTCTAAAGCTTTCCAGGAAGAGGCAAGAAAGTAGGGAGGAAAAAGTCAATCTGCACTACTGAATGTAATTTCTAGTGTGAAACTGATTATACTTGAAATGGAAATTACTGAGAGTCAGTAAATATAGACTCCAGTATGGCATTTTAAAGGCTTGTTACTGGTAGAAGTCAAATTTTGGAAGTCTGTTTTCACTCAGGTAAATGTAGAGTTATGATGGAAAGTGGACACAGGGTGTATCAGACAGAGTTCTGTGTTTTCAGTGTGTTGGCTTAGCCTTACAGTGCCCACACTGCATATAAAACATTCTCAGCTGTCACTACAATTTGTTATGTGTGTCCCCTTGAAGGGGGGGATTACAGTAGTAGGCATGAACTAAGTTTCACACCAGGAGAAATTTCATTAAGAGGTGTTTTCCATCACTACCAAGCAACAGGAAAAATCTGAGCATGCAATGGCCCTGTTCTTTCTGTACCATACTTGATAAATCTCTTTTTGGGAAAGAATTCAGTACTTAAACAAACTTAAACACTCCTTTATGCACTGTTTTTTTCTGGAGAATGACCTCTACTTTTACTGTGATTTATTGACTGGGACTTCAAAATCTTGGAGAAACAGGAATAAGTTGCATCTTTTAAGTTTAGTGCCTCACAAGGACAGTAGAAGAGAATGACTGTTTTCTGATGGACCTGAAAGACAGGCAAGTGCCTTTGAAAAGTCTTCAGCTGCCTTGTCAGTGGAACCAGTCTACAAGATGACCACCAATGGTATCCAAGTCTTTTGCAGAAGATGTGTATGCCTGTTATGAGGGGTCCTGAGAGCAATCATGGTTTTGCCAGCTTTGAAGAGAAAAGAGTAATTATTTCCTTGAATTCTACCTATTCACCCCTCCATTAGGGGCAGATTACCCCTTATTTCCACACCAGGATGGTGTGCCTTTACTAGATCCCTGCTCAGGTTCTGTGAGTCCAGCAGCAGGTGCTGAGCAGCAGCCCAGTGTTGGAAGAGCTATTGAATCCCTGGCAGACTGCAGCAATAGAAAACTTCACCAGCATCCCCATCACAGGTGAGAGAGCCCAGCCTGACCACGGGAGGCCTCCTGGAGGAAACCAGCCAGGACAGAAAGTGGAAGTCCAGGGTATGAGTCAGAGGTAAAGTAAAGTATGGTTTTTATCATTAAAGAAACTGATGGTGCTTAACAAATTAATAGAATGAATTTCTGATCTCCATTCCCCAGGGTCCTAGAGGAACAATCTTATAAAATACATTTGTTCTGGATATTTGAACTGAATATAACAACTTCAGTAGAGTGTTTGTGTGATTTGTTGTTCCTGCTGTAGCAAAGAGGTGCCAGTCAGTAAATTCTTATGAGAATTCTAATGCTGAAAAAGCCCAAAACAACTCTGAAGGTAATCAATGGGTTTTTAAAAAATCTGTTTATGTAAAATGTGAAGTTATTTACCATCGTTCTAATGAACACCTCCTTTAGTGCAAAACAAGAAACCCAAATCACTCCAAAGTCTGGAAATCCCCAGGATACGTCTGTGTATTTTAGTATTTTCTGACAAGTTGCAGTTCAGCACATTTAGAGACCTGTTCCAGTGTCTGGTTGATCAGAGAACAAAAGCTCTTGAAGACTGCCATCACATATTGGTCAAAGTACCACATTACCCTCTTATTTTATGTCAGTGTTTTATGCATTATTTTGAGTCTGATAATTTTGTTGTGATTGTAGCACCAAAATGGAAATTCACTCCTTATAACATAAAGTAAAATTGGTGTGATGGTTTCAGAATTTTCTGGTAAAAGTTGTGGAAAGCAGAAATACTTGCCCAGGGCTTATAAGGATAGACATAATTAACAATAAGTAATATGTTTGTAGTTAATTTCAGTGACTTTCATAGAGAAATGCTCATTACAGCTAGAACAAAATTTTATGGTATCTTACACTACATGCTCATAGATGAGGGGAGACATTTCTTAGAACATGATAGAGAAATGTAAATAAACTCCTACTTCCATTTTGCTATCAAGTAGTGAAGTTACTGCACAGTTAAGCAGTGCAGTCACTGCACAGTTAGCAATACTTTATACATGTTATTGTCACCAAAAAGTCTCTACGTGCCATAAATTCTGGCACTGGTTTTGGTTCCTGGTTTCTGTCTTCAAACTTTGCATTTTAAATCACTTCTTGCTTATAGCAGCCATGTAAAAGAACTGTAAGGAGCCAAAGAAACCACAAGGGATAAAAAATAAACTACATCATTTTCCTTTTTTTTCCTTGCCCATGTAATTTTCACTCTTATTTCTCATTTACTGTTTTCTTAATTTGCATATGAAAATTAGATCTCAGACATCAGTCAGAAATATTCAGCTGTTTTTTTCCTGCAAGTGTCTGGAAAAGTGAAGGGGGAAGAAGATTTGAGATAAGCAATTTTATCTGCCCATTAATTTTTCCAAAGCAAAGAAAAACAGGCAAAGGGAGACATACTCTGACACACAGAGACAGAAATGAACATGAACAAAATCTGAAGCTGAATGCCATCAAGTCAGTAATCTGGGTTACAGTCAAGAAAGTGCTCTGAAATGGACAGTAGTTCAGGAAGCAGATAGAAACTGACTGGTGGCTCTCTGATGTTATTTTGTTCAGGAAAGTTCACTATTAGACTAAAATGCTGAATCTGCTAAAGTTGTCAGAAAAACTCAAACTGAACTCAGGGACAAACCTTGAAACAGATATAGTGCAGCATAAATTCCTTAAGGAAGTGGTGTAAGTATTCTTCCAAACCTTGTATGCACTTACAAGTTTTCCTGTGATGCTGAGGTATTAACTACAAATGCTTAAATATTGATAAATAGAACAGACAAAATTTAGATAATATTTTAAAGACTGCATAAGCAAATTCCAGATTTTAGCTGTATGATTCAGAGCCCAACTACCAGTCCCCAGGCATGTGATGCAAGTTACTAACCTCTCTAGATACCAGTCCCAAGACATTCCACAGCTAAGTCATTTGGGGAAGTTGTGCTGAAAGAGAGATCAGTCAGGCATTTTGCAAGCAAATTCTACAGTCACTTTCTCCACTGTGTCTGGGATGAATGTAAAAAAAAAAAGAGAGAAGCAGCCTTTGAGACAGATGAGCTGTGGTATATAAAACATCTGCAGCAGACAGGAGCTTCTCTATTGTGAGAAGATGTAGCACTGTGGCCTTGGCAGTCTACAATTTTGAACTTCTCTTGCAGATTTTTGCATCTGCTGGGCAAAGCAAACTCTGTGAAGCTCTGTAAGCAAAGCAAATGTGAGAAGCTGATGATGAAGGTCGTTCTAAGACTGAAGAATCAGAGAAAGATGACACCTGAGGAGCTTTTCTCTGTGTATTTTCAGTCCTTATAGAGGAGGTGCTCCATGCTAGAAGACCAGGTCTTGACATGTTTCCCTGTAGAGTCCCCTTCTCTCATATGGCAACACAATTTTCTAACTTTTTCTCTGTGGTCTCAAGTTTTCTTTAGAGTGGTTAGGAAGAGGATGACCTCAGAATTTGACCATAAAGGTATATTTTTACTGGGGAAAGAGTGATGAAGTCCCCCTGCCCAGTTTGTAAATATTATTATATTTGTAGGTCTTAACCCAGAGGTTATGGGGATTGCAGAATGAACCAGGTTATCTGACAATTCTGATAAAGAGCAGAGATTATTCCTTGCCCCTGCTGGAAGCTAATACATCTGAAGACACAGTTTTCCCCAAAGCTGGGAAATGGGAAATAGGAAATACTATAGAGTTTACTTAGAGACTTGGTAGCAACCATTTTTTAAAGAAATAAGTAGTTTACTCATGCTGCTACTAGATTTTTATATTTCTCCAAAAGCCCACATAGTCCAGCATTTCATCCAAGACTGTGGATAGTTAGTAAAGTCTATTTGAAAATCTTTTATTTGGCATTAACTGTTGCTGGCCCCACTAAAGCAAATACTCCTAATTTTAAAATATAAGGGTTCAAAATCAATGCACAGTGTCTACAGGTAAATACTAACAGTGAGCTGCCATTTATTTTTAAAACAGTTTTTGCTTTTGTTTCGCTTCATTTTTTCATCTTCCTTTTACTACTAATCACCTTTACGTAGCAGAACATATAAGACAACAAAATTTTTTCTAGCAATGAGAATTTCTGCTGTTTAATGGCATTTAGCATAGGATTAATCTCACGAGCTTTAGTTATCTAGAAGCTTGTATCCAGTCTGTGCCTTTCAGCTCCACTTCCCCTGCAGACAGCGAAGAAGAACTGCAGCTTCCCAAAGGGCATGCTGTGCATCTGTCTTCAGTGCCTGTCAGGGACCTGGTGTCCAGTCCCTATTTCTGCCTTCTTTCACTTAGCTGATTGTTCAAAATCAGACAAAATAAATCCCTTCACCACTGTAAGCTTATTGGAGGAGAAGCTACCTCTTTCACTTAGTGAGTGAGACCATTTTAAAGAAGATAATCCTGTGAAACTGTGCAGTAGCTACTTGTTCCCCAGCAGGCAGCATATAACCCCAGGCTTTTAATTTCCCATTAAAAATTAAACATCACATCATCCTTATTATCTAGCTGAAAATGTCATTCATTAATGATTGTATGGGAACTTTTTCTCTACTTTTTTAAAAAAATGTTGATCTGGAGCATACAAAGAAATTCCTTGGGATAAATACAAGGGATAAATACAGCCTCCAAAATCAACAGAGGAGATGTTGGCTGATCTTGTTTCCCAGTGTGTCACAAAAAGAAGAAATAATCCCAAACCTAAAATAAGCCAATTTGATCACTTTCTTCCTAACTGTTTTTAGTTTTGCTAATGAAAGGAAGTCTAAATTTTGTGTAGGTCATACACATAAACCCACAAAAATGTTTTCAAGTAAAAACAGTCTCAAGTGTGCATTAAAGGTCACCACCACATGCCAGTAACTGCCTCATATTATTTCACATTTCATATTTTTTCCCTGGCCTCCCTGTAAATGGATACAGAAGACATGCATGGAGAATATCAAAACAGAGTGCAAGGATATTGATGAGAAATTGGTTGATAGGAATGATACTTTACCTTAATTGCTGCCTGAAGAAACTATTAAGTCAGATTAATTAGCTAATGTTGCATACAAGAAGCATGTAATTATGATTTTAGGTTGTTGGAGGATTCTGGGACAGATTGCAAACAAATCTTTTACCTCTCCACAGAGATTTGGTGATTTATAAATTTCAGGTTTTGTGAATATTGGAGTTATTTGAACAGCCCTTTTGCAAAGTCTGTGGACAGTTAGTTATTTCAGAAGACTAAATTCAGCAGCTTCTCTATAGCTAGAGAAGTTAATATATTCAGTTAATACCTATATCAAAAGTATGTTCTGCATGCTTCTCCTGTGAGAGAGTTAAATATAGAAAGCAGAACAGAATAAATGAATGATTGTCATGATTTCATACATCTGATGTTTGCATTAAGACTTGACATTTATGAAAACACCATGGTAATCATACCCACACACAGACTCAAGGGGTTTTTTGCTGTCTGTCCAAAACAATCACTTCTGTATTGGTGTCTTTTACTTACTCTGTATTCCACCTATTCAAATCTATCTCAGAGTGAAGCATTTTAAATGAGTCCAGTAAATGGTTACAGAAGTCTTAAAAGGGGTCAAATAAAAGCTATGTTGAGACAAAGTGTGACAGAAAAATAAGAACATGTCTCCTTTCTACTATGAGCCAGAAGCTTTGCAAGGCAAACTCAATGGACAGGTGAGTTACTGGACAGAGTAAGGCATACAGTGGGAGAGACAAAGCAAGAGAAAAGCAAGATAGATAGGTAGATAGATAGATAGATAGATAGATAGATAGATAGATAGATAGATAGATAATGTTGCCATGGTTTCTTGAATGATTCTCTTTCAAAGGAATATAGTTATGGACAGTGAGAGTTGCTTGCAGGGACAGACCAAGACAGAAATTCATATCTGATGTTAAATTTTCCTGTGCTCGCAAGAACTCAATGAAATAAGTGTTGATAGAAGGGAAGTAGTTAATTTTTAAAGAAAACTTGCTTACATTGTCCTATGAAATTTACTGAAGTCCTAGTATCAGAAGAGGTTAAAGATAAGATTCTGCCTGCTGAGCTGGTTCATTTAGCATATATGCCAAACTAATCATTTGCCATGGTCTTTTACCAAATTCAAATCAGCACTGCATTATTCCAAGTGCAAAACTTTGACTTGTCACCACCTGTCCTTTGGGACCTTTTAAATATTCTATCAGAATGTTCTGTCTGGTAAAAAAAAAAAAGTGATTGATCCATTTTGTCTTTAAAAATGTAAGCCAAAGATCTCAAATCTGTCATATCCCTTTGTATATGTAAGAATATGTCCCTGGGTTGTTTCAACTTTTGTCATTTTTGATTAAGCCCAAGCAGTCCCTCTCATTTTCTGAAAAATGAATTGTAGCTGGACTGTGTTAGTTAAGGCATTTTCTGGTTCCAAAAGAGAGTGTATATTGAGTCTTCTTTGTTTGTGGGTATCTCCAACTTTTTTCTTGTAAACTAGAAATCAGAATCTTTTATGTCCACTTTGTAAGACTATCCCAGTCTGATCATAAGAATAGCCAAAAGGACGAGACATGACACATTTCTATCTTGTTTCCATTTTCTACCACCTCTCTGGACATATGAATTAGAGCTGTCATTTTTTATGTGCTGCTAGTTCAGCAGATGATTGTTTTCATCTTGGGATATGCCAAGCACACAGGGCCATTCATCTCTGTGGTTTTTTTCTTGTGGACCATTTTAATAAATAACTAGAATTTTGGAGCATGCAGTGTATGGTTCAGCTGCCTCCACCAGATGTCTTATAAATAATGTACATATCTTTGATTTACTTTCTATCTGCTGTGTTGGTGCAGTAAATTTTGAAGAGAGTGCTGGTGTAGACTTGGACCCACTTAACCATGTTCAAACTTCAAAGCCTTCCTACTCAAGCACTGCACACTCTTTCACTTCTTAGCATGGTTTTGATACTGCCTCTTGAGGTCTTGTTACTTGGGAAAAAGGAAAAAACTGTTGAAAACCTGATCTTGGGTGAAAAGAAAGGAAACATGTTTATTTTCAAGCTATACTTTCATACTTCAAATGTTTCATGTTCTTTAGTATTAATGGTGTGTTGCATGTTTGATGAGCAGTATGATTTGAATATTGCCATGTCAAAAGTGTGTGATTGTTAACTTCAGTCACTAGATGGCCTTTGAGTGTGCAAAAGCTCCCTGAACACTACTGGAAAACTATACTTTTAACTAGATCATTAACTTCAAAGGTTTTCGCTTTGAGCCGTTCCTAAACCTGTCTTTAGTAGCTTGAGCTGATATGAAGTGCTTATTTGCAAACTTTTGAGAAAGGAAAATGGTAGAAGTAACAGCTTAATGTTAAAGAATTAAAATAATAAAAAGAGGACCTAGACTGTTCTTTTTACTTGAGCAGAATTTCTCTTTTCATCAGCCTTTTCTGTGTGTCCTTGGAATGGTCTTCCTCAGTCCACATTTGTGAGGAAAGCACAGAAAAGATATTTCACTGGATAAAGCAGAGGATCAGAAGCTGTAGAAATATTGTCCTCTCTGTTCTGAAGAAAAGACTTGATGCTGGTGTTACATCAGAGTTAGTGCTAAACACTCCTGGTTGGGAGCTACCTTCTGAAATTTCTGAGCTATAACTTAGGTCTATTCATTTATACTTCTTACATCTGTTTCAGGGTGAATGTATATCCTTCTGCAGTGCATCACATGCAGTTACCTGTGTGGGGAACAGCACATCATTCTTCACACAGCAACAGTTCACAGGTAAAGTGAGGTGCTAACCATCATAAGGTCATCACATTTGATCCATATTACTGCAAACAAGCCTATTAATCCCAGATTTTATGACATAATGCACCATTCTGATTATTTTATCTCACCTTCTGCACAAGTCATCTGGTTTCTCAGAGCCTGTATCTCACTTTTCTGCTTGAATTATAACAAAAATAGTATAAAATGATTATTGAGAAATGAATGTACTTTCAAAATACAGCACACACAGAATAAACATAGTGCTGAACAGAGATGCCTGAGTTGCAGTGAAGTTATAGAGTTGTTAACCCTTAGCTCTGCTAGGTTGTGCAGCTGTTATGGTGAAGCTTTGAAGAAGAGAAGAAGATGTGTGCACTCTGTTGCAGGCAGACATCTTATCTGGGACTGTCTGCATCACATGATTTCATGGAGGGTTTGTAAGTTTGAGCAACTGGTTCTGTATTGCCTTCTCTGGAATGCTGCATCTCATTTTTCTGGATTTCACTGAGTGAGGCTACGGATTTCATTGATTTCTGACAACCAGGAGACCAACATCTCTAAGATTTAAAAGATTTGACATCTTAAAGCTCAAAAAATCTCAGTTGTGAAAAAGTCAATTCCTTCTGGAAAATTTTATTAAGTTTTTCATACCTATTATCTGTCCATGACTGTCAGACATCAAGGTTGCTATGATTTTGAGCAGAAGAAAGTCAGAAGGCATAAAACTTTGCCTACAATTTGTTTTTCTCTCTCCACGTGTTTGCCAGTAATTTTGGAAAGATGTGTAAAGGCCATTAAGCTCGACCAAATTCCTTGAAAAGTCAGATATATACTTTGGACTGAGAAGTCTAAATATAATTTGTAAGTATAAAGTGTAAAGCTCTCTTAGTAAATAGTCACTTTCACTCTCACAGAGTAGCAGCAGCAGCACTTCCTGCTTACAGCACTTGGGCAAGAGCATCAGTGCCTGGGCATTACTCCAGAGTGAGACACAGTTCTTCCCCAAACCATGCAAGAAAGTGGTTGCCATTCAAATCATTAGCAAAGCTGAAAGTAACTGAGAGTCATCTGTCATGTAGCTGCAGAGACAAACAGGAAGAGTGGTGAACCTGGGCATGTTTTTTATGTGAGCCTTGCACCCACCCTCTCTTCCTTTTGGCAGAACAGGAAACCATCTTCTGTTTTTCTTCTTTTTTCTTAAGGAATTAGAAAAAAGATAAAAGTCCTGACCTATGCTGTAGCTGAGCCTAAAAGCCCCTAATACTAGATCAGTGTTGTAAAGAGCTGCTGTGCATATATCCAACACCTGGATATTATTCTGAAGTCTTTACCATGCAACTTAGAAGTTTTACAAATGTAAATCCAGGTGCAACGTGATAAAGTCATTCACCAAATTGTAGCACAGTTAGGAATGAAATTTCACATATCCTGAACCAAGCATGTGCTATTTTTTTAACTGAAATCTTATCTTTAGGCTTTTAAATAGTGCTGTGCTCAAACTTGGTTTCATATATCATTAATTAGGACAAAGTGATGATCATAGCTCTTAAAAATTAGGCTGAAATAAAAATGAAAATTTAGGAATCATAATCATGTGTTATCCATCTTTTCTCAGTGATTCACATATAGAATAACTGTAGGAGCTTTCAGCACATGTAAAAAGCCATGTCATAAATGTTGTGATTCATCTAGAAATGCTAAATTTATGAATAGGAACTTATTAATAACTGTGTGTGTAATCTGGCAGTCTAGAATAATCAGTGAAAATTGCCCAGAGAGTGCTCAAAGAGATCTATGGATGTGCTATTTGGGTCAGACTCTTCATCTTTGCACTTGACCAAAAATCCTTGATCAGAATTCAGTTCTTGTCATTCTCCTCCAGGCTTTCATAAAAACCTGCCTTTGGGGAATGTAGTGAATGGCATAGTCTCTGGAGGTCTGTTCCAGCCCTGGAATGTAGCATCATTCTTAATATCCATGGTTTGTATATGCACTCCTGAATTTGCTTTAGAATTAACTTGTTGCTCTTTACTCATCCCTAGATGTGTTGCTGTGTATGCCTAAAAGCTGGAATCTTCTTCCATTTCTATACTGAGGGTAACAGAGAAATAAGTTTCTTTTTTTTTAAATGGCAGTCAAAAAATTAGGAAGCTGTTGTGGAAGAGCATTCTGCAAATCTCTCTCTGATGCATTCCTCTTTCACCAAGAGACCTCATAACATTTTTTATACAACTTATATTGTCATTGTGCAGCCCAGTGCTTCATTGAGTGGACTACAATGTCAGAACACGTGTGGTGTAGCCTTGAAACTTATCTCTTTATCCCATTAATGAACAAGGTTCCAAGTTGAATGTATTGATGCTTTTTTGTGTTTTCAATGTGTGTTGCTTGTGTGATTTTTTTTTTAGGTATACTGGGTTATAGTTGCCCGGTGGCTCAAGTGGCTTTTGTGACATTTTGAAATGTACCCATTTTTTTCTGAATACTTCCTTTTTCTTCATTTTTTTCCCTACCTCCTCTACTTGTCTGCCAACTGTAAACTCTCTTATACTTGCATTCTTGTTTTTTCAAACCCATGAAGTGTAAATTCCATTGGAATCAGTGAGTTAAAGGTGTCTGCTTAACAAGATTTCCTAAATAGGGATAGGATTGAGAATCTAATAAAAATATGCTCACATAATTTGCAGAACAGAGACATCTGGGATTTCTCTTACAAGACTTTAAACTCTGAATTGATTATGTCTGTTTTCCTTGGTTATTTTTGCTTTTATTTTTAGTGGTTTGATTGCTAATGATTTACTTATAATATTCACTCATTTGTGAAAGATAAATACTGCATTTAGCTTTATATGTCACATAACTACCCATATATTAGGTAGCTAAGTAAGTGCTAAATGAGTATGTTTTGTGCAGCTAGCCAGGCTTTCAAAAATAGCTCAGCAACCACACAAGAAAACCAGAATTCTGAAAGAGCTCACATTCTGGGTGCACGTTGATCGCTGAGCTCCTGCGAAAATCTGGCCACAAACACCACAATCTGATCTCCTGTGTCTAACTGCTGCTCCAACCCACATGTGTACCAAGGAAGAGGAGGATAGTCCAAATTCTGGAAAAACATTGTGTTTTCAGAGGAAATTTTCCAGCAGAGCTACAGTGACTTCCAGGAAGACTCAGACTGATAAATTCTCTCAGCACTTTTGAGAGGTGCCATGTTATTAAAAAGTGAAAATAAGTAATGAATTGTTTCTTGTTATTAACAACTACTGTGAAATATAGTCTTTCTTATTTTGAAGTGCATTTTGAACTCAACAATTATGAAAACTGTAGAGAATCTGCTTTTATTGGATCATAATTGTTTCTAACCAATAATCATGCCCTGTTCTTTTTTTCTTAAAAACCTTTAAATTTTATTTTGTATAGTTCCACCACTGGCCACCAGCTTTTTTCCTCTGTTGATTTCTTCCCCAGTCAGCTACTGAAAGAAGGTTATGCTCTATGTGGTATTTTAGATTCTGCAGGTGTTTTGAGGGTCAATGGAAAAAAAGCCTCCCACGCTGGTGATGGGGATTTCCTCTGCAGCATTCAGGGTCTGGGCTCTGGTCTGACAGGCACAAATAACTCTTCTCCCTGGTACTGTTAGAGCTCCCTTACACCTTTAGTGAGCTGGCAGAACTTAATGCAGTAATAGTGCAGCACATTTAGTGCATTCCAGCATACACAGCAATAGTTCATATCCATCCAGGTTTATTTCCTATAGCTGACTTGTGCTTTTCTCTTTAGTGTGTCTTTTGTATTATAACACAACAACTTTCTGATTCACAGCAGTGCCTATTGGAATCTGCCTCTTGACATTTGACAAAAGCAGTAAGGACAGTGATCATGTTTTCTCATTCCACAGTAAAAGCCTCTGCCTCCTCAATTAAGTAAAAAATGTGGCGGTCATCAGCTTTTCAAAGCTTTCTGCTCATTCCTCAGCACTCCTGATCCACAGTAGAGGGCAGTGCTTACACGATGCTTGTGCGTGCTCACCAAGGGTTAGCTACACAGTAGCACTTTTGAAACATCAGCTAATGCTGGTAAAGCAGGTTGCAATGCTGGTTTTTGGCAGGTACAGAGGGACAAGGCTGAGGTGACCTGTCCAATGCCAGCAGTGTTGTGTGTGTGAGGAATAAAACAGGATCTAATCAAAAGCACATGACTGAAATGGGGAATATGCAATTTCTAGGAACACAAAGTCCTAAGTGTTTCAAGTCCTGCAGCTCTTGCACAAAGATATTCTCTGAAACTACCCTTTATTCATGGTTTCTCAAGCACATTGAGCAAAATGCTACTATCACATCAGTATATCTGTAGTGGCTTCGTGTGTTTCTTCAGTGTAGTCATTTTCCAACTGACTGTGCATGCACCCCTTGGAAATTCAAGTTATCAGAAACTTCACATGCCACAATTGGCTGGGAACAGGACCCTCTGCTGTCTTGCACCTTGCACAGTCATTTCTAAGAGCTGCTGTAGAGCTTTCTCACAAATTATTCTTTCTTCAGAAACTGACAACTTGTCTCCCATATATGCCTGTTTAGTGGTTCTCCAGTTTGACTCATTCAGGGGGTTGTGGAGGGAAGTGTGTGTTGAAATATCCTACTTTGGCATTTTCCAAACGAGATTTTATTGCTGGCTTGAAATGCTTTACTGTGTCTGAAAAATACTACCCCATACTACAAAGGGGGGACTGAAAAATTTGAAAGCAGAATAAAATTGTTTGAAATTGTAGAAACAAAATTTTCCAGTTCAACATGATTCAAAATATTTGGGGGAGTTGCCATTTTGATAGTTTTATCTTTTCAGGAGCCCAAAATCCACTTTTAAATATCCATTCCCTATTCTGCTTTGATGGCTGAGGGAGATGGGTGTGAAATGAAACCCAGAATGTGCCAGTCCTATTCTCCACTCTGCATCAAAGTACTTTGTTTTGTCTTCACAAGTAATCTTAGGTATATTCTTTCACAACATGAGGGAATGCATGAATTTCCTGACACAGGATTGTGCCTGAGACATTTTTACCACAGGTTGTTCTGTTTAGAAAATAGGATCACAGAGGCAAAAGGATGTAGAAGACCACAAATGTGTTACACACCAGTCTTCCTGGAAGAGAATTTGAGGTGGAAACCAGTTGTGAGCCTTATATACTGTGAGTATATAAGAGATCTGAGAGGCCTATTTTATAATAGCAATAGCCAAAAGAGTTCTGATGACTTCATATGGTGATTTAGTTCTGTTGCATTTATAAACGGGTGTTTATAAGAAAGAGTAAGATGTCAGCAACTCTTTGCTTGTAAGTGTTACAGTAAGAATCTACCAGGTATCTCACTAGACAGAATTTTTGCACATAGAACTTGTGCATAGACCTCCATTGCTCAAGCTGAAGTGCTAGATCCAAGGTTTTCAAGAATCACAGATGATTTGGGGGAAATCTAGATTTCACCCCCATATAAACAGGTGATGTGGAATTCACATGGCAAACCTGGCCATCCAATACCCTGGAGGAACTCTAGACCATCACTTCCAGCTGCTGCTTCTGAACAACATATATTCCCTGTGAGTCCTGTGTTATAGGGGTTTATCTCAGATACCTTAAATAGCTCTAAATATCAGTATGGAGGGCCTAATAAATTAAGTCCACACTGATCTTCCTGATGATTGCCAGGAAATAAAAATCTACAAAGACATCCCAAGATGGTGAGGCTCCACCTCAAATCCACTGTCCAGTTCTGGGCTCCTCATTGCAAGAGGGTATTGAGATGCTGGGGCAAGTCCAGAGAAGGGTAACGAAGCTGGTGAAGGGTCTGGAGCACCAAGTCTTATGAGGAGCAGCTGATGAATCTGGAGTTGTTTAACCTGGAGAAAACAAGGCTCAGGGGGAACCTTATCCCTCTCTACAGCCACCCAAAAGTTGATGGGGGTCAGTGTCTTCTCTGAGGTAACAAGCAACAGGACAAGAAAAAATGAGTGCCCAGAGAAGTGGTGGAGTCACCATCCCTGCAGATATTCGAAAGACATGTAGATGTGGCACTTGGGACATGGTTTAGTAGTGAACTTGGCAGTCCTGGGTTAACAGTGAACTTGATGATCTAGAGGTCCTTTCCAACCTTAGTGATTCTAGGATTCTATGGACATAAAAAGCAGATGCACACCAATACAGGGGCACTCCAAATCACTACAATTCACTTGAAAAATCTTAGTGCTTGTGTTGGGACTTAGAGCTGCTAGGATGATAACAAGGAAGTGTATTAACAAGGAAGTGTATGAACAAGAAAGATGTCATGGTTACAGAAAGCAAGCTTGGTGACGGCAGCATAACCACAGAGGAGTTTTGTGTGTTGCCCAGTGGTAGGTTGGTACTTAGTTGTTTTCTTCAGCAGCAGCAACATGCGTTAGCAGCTCATCAGAGAAAGCACACAGGAGCTAGACAGCATGATCCAAAATAACAAAAAGACAAAAACACAGAGGGGTACTTTTTTAACCTCAGTTTCTTCTGCTTTATCACTTACATAACCGCAGCACAGTTTTGCATCTTCTTTGCAGGTTCCCAGGAGAGCAGCTGCTTTACTGTAGTGTAACCTTGCTTACTTTCCTGGTACCTTTAGCTCCTCTCTGTTCAGCTTTCTTCTTTTACAGATCCACATTCATCCTACATATTATGAATGTAACAACTTCTGTCAATTGTTTCTAACAGACAGTCTAGAACAAGTCTTCATCTTGGGTCATTTGTCAGATTGACTTTTGGGTCACTTTTGCCCATTTATGATGCTTTTGTCTTTTCTACTTTTGCTGGCTTCAAAGATGGGAAGATTTATACAACTGTGAGGCATGAAAAGAACATGCCTCACAGTTGTATAGTTATGTGATTTAACTTCAAATAGGTTTATAAAATGCTGCAAGCTAGTATAGGACTTCTTGTTATCATCTACTTCTCTCTGTGACGCCCATACACTTCCAAGGAAATCACTGTCATTTCATTACATGTGCCAGATCTATCTTGGTATGTAGCCCATCATCAGCATAATAAAACTGGGTTTACAGTTTGACTGATCCTTTCAGAGTGGTATCATGTATATTTTCAGTTTTGGATTATTTAATGTGCTTACAGTTACAACCACACAATATGCATTGTGTCCCTTGGTGGGATCCTGGTATACAGAGAGAATTTTCTACAGTCTCCTAATGTGCACTTAACCTAACAGTTGTCTACTTTGACATGAAAAAGCAAATTTGAATGCAACCCATTTTGGCCAATTCTGAAAACATGTTCTACTACTATAAAAGATTTTCAAGCCACTTGTTGCCCTGCACAGCTGCTGTCAAGACATAGAATAAATTTGTTCTTTATCCAGCCAACTACTTAATGATTCTTTATAGGCAATGTCTTCCCCAGTGCTACAAAACCTCTGTACTGATTCTGCAGAGCCATCTTCTCTGAAGAATCATAGACTGGAGCATGGTCCAGGGAGTGCAGCAGTATGTGAAGGTATTACTCCAAACTAGGAGAATTGGGTGGTCCTTCTGCTGCCTATGGGTGCAAGGACTGCAACATATGCCACCAATGATCCCATGCCAAATACAGTTGACTCAGAGTCCTGTGTTATAACTCTGATAGGTACATACAGCATTTTGTCATTACCTCTGCTGTTCTGTCTATTCCTCTGCTGAGGAATTTCAGAGCCAAGTTTCCCACTACAAAAGTCAGAGATACACAAAGTCTGATAAAATACATCTCTCACATGTCCACTTTTGCATCCTGTGCTGAACTTAGTTGTGCAGAACGAGTTCATCAGCTGCGTGATACTAGTAACTCTATGCACTTTATAATTAAAGAAACTGATTATTTTTACAAAGAGTACAGAGGAAACAAAGAATACCTCAGAAATTATTTGAAAGAAGGCACTGCTATTAGTTTTATGGGGTGAAGACCCCCAAATGACTAACAGAGGAAAGGTGTATAATCCCAAATATTCAGTGTGTATATCCCAAATATTCAGCAGATGAAACAGTTTGTTGTGAGCCTTTGCCTCCATGTGTATGGGCAGTCTAGATGTATATGCATAATTCATGTATGTCTTATGTATAATTGTATAATTCAACAGTGTCCTACTTTGAGATGTCAATACAGAACAATATTGATGATATTCTCTGATAAAATTTGAGTTTAAAAAAAGGTACTATATTGGGGGGTTATTTCTAATACTCATGGATTTTTTATCTGAATTTATATTATTACCTATTTTTTCTTGAATTTTGTCCATCTCCACTTCATCTTGCAAAAACTGTCATCAAAAGTTTCTTTGTGCTGCTTCAGATAAGTCGGAGTTTTTTACTCTATGTCTTTAAGGAACTCTAGTTTTCATTTTCACATTAAAACAGCATCAGAATTAACAAAAGGCTTTCATTTTCCAAGATGTGATGCCTATTGTCTCAGTTCAGTAGTGTGCTCACACTAGAATTTAAGTTGGTGTCTATGCAGTATTGTTAATACTACATCTTAATAAATTCTAAGGGAAATTTAGAGAACCGTGGAATAATTTTGGACATCATTTATGTTTTAGCCCATGAGAAATCACACCTGTTGGCTTAAAATCTGTTATGTAAATTTCATATTTGAAGCTGAAAACAAAATATGAGCTAAACCTGTATCACATTTTTAAAGAATATTTCCTTGCTTTTTGTATTCTATGCAAACTCTGTAACTTCATTTATTCTTTGTGATTAAGTGTTGCTTATTAAGTGTATCATGAATATCATACAGATACTAAACCTAAACAGATTGAAGAAAAAAAAATTCTCTAAAGAGTTCTCCTTTACAATGTCTAACCAGAGATTTTTTGGCCCAGATCATCAGCTAGATCATCATAAAGTTGTTTCGCTGTCTTTAAAGAAGCTATGACAGTTTACACATTCTAACCACTTTTCATTTCGTTAGTAAGAGATTTTACCCCATCCATCTTTGATAAACCCTATCCATTCAAGAACTTATCTATAAGTCATATTCCAAGCCTATAGTCATTTAATTTACCCTTTCTCCATCCCCATCCTCCTTTTAACTGTTTCCTTTAGCACTCCAAATATTCCTGGATACACTGGCAAGGTTCATTGGTCAGCAACTCACCCAGCAAATTCTAATCTTCCATCAACAGCCCCATCAGTAATTGCAGGAATGCATGGGTAGGTATGAGGTATATTTCTCAGCTTGTTCAGAAAATTTACAGGGAAAATTGCAATTGCATTTATTTAGTTAAAGAACAATTAAATATTACACATTATTCTGTTGGCTTAAAAAATACAAAACAGTTGGGATTGTATCCCACCACATTATTGTCATGCTAATCTGAAGTCCTTTTGAGATTTTAGAATTTTTCTGGAACACTGTACATTATGTGTTGGGAAGGGTTTTTTTTTTTGTTTTGTTTGTTTGTTTGTTTGTTTGTTTTGTTTTTTTTTCGTTTTTTGTTTTTTGTTTTTTGTTTTTTGTTTTTGTTAATAACAAATGTCTTTGTTTTTTTCAAAGAGTCTCATGAATGTCAAAGTTATTAATTCCCAAAAGAAAACTCTGTGGAGTTTCTCAATTGGTCTTGGCAGACTTATGAAACAGGCATTTGCTATGAAAAAAATGGTTGCTTAAAATGAGTGGGTTCACTTAAAAGTGAGAAGCAAAGTCATGCCGTGCCACCACACTGATGTAGCTGGGACCCTGCGACAGTGAAACTGTCATAGCTCCCCATCACTATCGTGGCTGCCTCATGAAGTGCATTAGTAATCTTTATTCTCTCTTGCTCTTACATACAAGGCTGGTTAAAACTGTGGGCCAATATAAGTATTTAGATGTCAAACTTGTTGATTTCAAAAGATCTGGACACTTCAAAATCACTGAAAAATTCTTTTCCTTTAGTTAGCATGAAGAGCTGCTGATGCTCACAAAGAACTAACTTAGCCTTTCTCCCTAATAGCTTAGTAACTATTTGTTTCTCCTCTCTCCTTTATGATTTTGAACTTTAGACCCTTGTTATCTATAGTGATCTAGGATATGGTGACACGTTTCCATGTTTTCCTGAGAAATTTACCTTCTAACCAAACCTTTAATTTGCCTTAGAATTCTGTTCACAACACATCACACTTTTTTTCAGCACCGTGAATGAAAAAAGTATGCAAAAAAGGAGATTTATGGAGCTGCATGGCTTTTAAAGAGTTCACCTTGTCAAGAGTTTCACTGTTTCAATGAGTGCCCTGACTTACTTTTCTGCTGCCCTCCATCCAGTCACATCTGCTCTTTTTCTCTTGTGTTTATACTTGGAAAATAGGCATTCACCTGTAGTTATGGGCTGCTGTTGACAGGGAATGGAAAGATGCAACAATGTCCTGAGTCTCCATAATCTGATAAAGCTGAACTCAAGGCACTCTCATGCAACTACAAATTGCTTGTAAAAGGCAAATGCATCTTAGAAAATATCATTGAGAGGCTTCATTCAGCTACCAGATCTGAAGAAAACACATCAGTTGCTTCCTTTTCCTTTTCACAGATGTTACTGTGGGTGTAGTTCACAGTGGAGGAATTTTCTTCATTTTTAGTGTATAGCAAGAACAGGATTCTCATTCTGTGCTAATGGATAGTTTCCAGAACCAGGACAGAATCTCCTGACCTTTTTGAAGAAGACTGTGTAGGAATAAACTAGCAAGCTTAATCATATCCAGAGACTGCAGAGCAGGTTTTGCCCCCCTTTGCCTGAGCTATATGGTACATTTCCCTAAGGAGATAGTACCCCTGACTGTAAAATTGTAATGAGTCTACGGCCCTACTTGTGGAGTAAGTTAGTGTTCACTGAGCTGAAATGGAACATTCTAGTCTTTCATGAAACTGCTATATAAAACTGTAATGGATGCTGAGAATCTCCCCTCCACATTAGTTACTGATGCCCATAAAAGAGACATGCTTAACATTTTATTCCATCCCCTAAAAATAAATTATAAGAATTCCTGCTGATTTCAGGGGTCACAGGTCAAGCTAGACTGTAGCGGAGAGGTGAAGAGAAGAGAGATTATTCCTGTGATTTGGAGTCAGACAATTTGCCTCCTTGTGCTTTTGATGTGGGAAGTGATCTCAGCCTTACCATTTTTTAAATGGTGGCCCCTATCTTTGTCTTTTTGCTCATTCTCAAGCAATGACTGTAGTAATTTCTCAGAAAGTAGCAAGTGATTCCATGTAGGTGGATGTTTGTTACATCATGTCTACTACATGTGGTCAGTGTCCTGAAGACCACTATAGGTATCAAATGGAGTCTCTTGTGTACTGCTAACCTCAGCTAATAAATATTCCTGTTGAAAGTATCAGAAATATCTGATAAATCAGGCAGCGTGCAACCATTTCTGCAGTGTATTTCTATGACGTGTTCCCACAGGATGTGCAGCAAAACCTTGCAAACCAGTATCAAGCATTCTGAAGCCAAGGATTGTATAGGATATGAAGCAGTAGAAATATCTTTTTCTCATCTTTGAATTTGAACAGTGTTTTTATATGTCAAGCTTTATTGATGTATTTTTAATCTATTTTTATTTCCAGGTAATCCCAAGGAGAAGACAGAAAATTGTGTTTAAAGTCCCCTAGTGCAATTAAATTCTGGCAGATTTGTTTAGCTTTTGCATAGCAAGGAATGTTTTATGTGTTGTTTTGTCTTGTGTCCATTGCATTTCCTACCTGGAAAATGCAAATGAAATTCCATCTCAGGTTTCATGGAAACCACTTGGTTTCCAATACTATAGAATATTGCAAATTATTAATATTCTCTGTGGCCAATGGGCATAAGCATTTGTGAAAAATGCAGTGTGAGGGAAAAGGAGAGAATGTTTAGGAATATAAGAGTATGTTTTAAATGTCCATTTCTCCCCTGTTTTTGAGTGACTGCAGATACACTGCATAACATGGAAGTTGACTCAGTAGAAGCACTCAGGACTTTTTTCTCAACTCCAGTTGGTCCTCAGATTTCTTTCAAAGCAGAATAAAAAGCTATTGCAATTTAGACAATGCCAGTCCTTTTTACCTGGATAACAAAGAGTCTCAGTGTCTGACAGTGAGAAGGAAGGAAATGTATGAAGACATGTAGACACTTTAAATATAGAAGAAAAATAAAATAATACAGAAGTGGGTGTTTGTGGTCGTCCTTATTGCGTTATCCTCATATTTATGACTTACTAACACTGACAGTTAAAACCATAATAAGAACAAGAAGAGACATAATTCAGTCTTGAAACTTGTTGTCTGTACTAAATTGCCTTGTTAAGTAAGGTTAAAAATGATGCTGTAGCTGTTCCATACATTGACATAAACATTTTGCATGCACACACACACAAAAATGTGGACACACATATGTGAATATATTATTAACTATGAAATCATTACAGGGCAGCAGCCCTTCTCAAGCTGTTCTGAGTGTGCCTTGCAAAGATGGTTAAATGTCACAGAATGAGATTTTAACCTTTACCTGTACTGGCTTTGTGTGTGTAGTGAATAAAAGAAGTCAAGCTATGTTCCCTGGTTTGGAGGCCAATTAAGAATGTGTGCCTTACACCCACATGCTTAAATTCTTTTATGCTTAGTCTGAATTGGGAAAACCTAAACATGGAAGATGGAAGACCTCTACTTAAACATTTGTCTTGGTACTTTTTATTTTTTGATGCTGGTGTAGACAACATAAGGTAGAAACATGCCAGAGAGACAGAAGATCAAATGTAAATTTGGCAGTTAGGAAGTTCTACTGTGCTCCAGGGCCAAAATAGAGCAAATAGTTATTCTAGTTCAGCCAGCCTTGAAGATTGCTCAGAATTTTCTGTCCTGAGGTCTGTGGTATTATCTGAATAATTTGTATTCCTTCTCTGTTACCTCTAATGTTTGTTTTTCTCCATTACAGGCTTCTCCAGGTTTTTAAGGTACACAAGTGTCAAAATGTTTGTAAGAAGTAGCATTTTCACAGCCACTTAAGGGCTTTTGGTGAAGGATTACAAAGTGCACCAATGGTGAAAGACCCTTTCAAGAGTAGACTGAAGACTTTTTGGAAATACTGAGAGGTAGGGAGAATAAACCACAGAACAAAATGACACAAAATCTGCAGGAAGAACTAACATCCCTTAAAAAATGGATTAGATCCTCGGTAACAACAGTGGGATCTAAGCATCCAAATCCCTGACATTGCTGTGCAAACCTCAGTCACAGAGGATATACAAGCCCCTAGGGAATGTAAGATGAAAGCTAAGCAAGACACTGGGGTGTATCATTTCCCCTAATAAGAAATTGTAGAAAGTTGTTTATCCTGAAGTTGGGCAGAAAGATACCAGTTCTTGAAATGTCTGACTTACACACAAACTTCTGCACTTCTAGCTTTCTGTATTTTCCTCGTGCACAAATCATCAGTCCCAGATTTTTAAAAGAGATGCTTTCATCTAATCACTTTCTCTCTACACATTAAATTTATACCAAGTGTGTACCTGCACAAAATTAAAGCATATGTTGGTGTGGAGAAAGGTTGCAACCTGTTTCTGCCTTTTGTCCTTCTCCATTTGGAGCTACACATGTAAACAAGCCAGTGAATATTCTAGATGACAATATAACCACTTTTGCAAATTTGGCTTATTTCCTATCAAATTATTATGTACCATGTAAAAATATTTGCAGATTTGTTACTGGTTACAAATGCTGTGTTGTTCTATGCTTGAGAAGGATTCCAATTCTTTCAGAGCCCCATTTGGGTAGTGTAAAGAGTAATGTGACATTAAGTACAAATGTAGGAACTGTCTTTGTGCAATGCAGTGCAGTATCACTGCTGTATCTTGAACAGAAACTTAAATTCCATTCAAACTATAGCTGATGAAAACAGTTAACATTTTAAACCAGCACTGGGCTGGGAACATTGACTGCAAAGACAGAGGTCATTGCTTGAGTAAGTTCAGATTGGTTGCTTTATGTATAAAAACATTTTGCACGTGGCATAATTAATGCACAATAATCTAGGAATGTGGGAGCTGGATTAAAAATGGGTGGGTTCTCAGCTGGACAACTCAGCACAGTTTCCTCTGACTTCACAGATTGTATAAGAGCCAGAACCTCTGGCTCTAATGAGGGGGAGCTACATCTTAGGAATCCTCTAGAGAAATTCAAATTGTAAAAAAAAATGTAAGGATGTTTTATACTTCTTCATACTGATAGATCAAGCTGAGGACATTTATGAAGAAAAAAAACCCCAAAACTAAACAATGAGGAGTAATAGTATTTTTAAAGTTGACCTCTAGTTACTTTCAGTTTCCTGAATATGTCAGTAGAGAATAAAAATCTCTCTGACTTAAAGATCAAGTGCAAGGACGACGATAATCATATTTTCTAACATTTCTTTCCCATGAAGAAGTTCTTATGATCATAAAAAAAAAGTATTTTTTTCTCTTAAATTAAAAGATAATATTCCCTGAAATATCAGGGCGGGAAAATTTTCATATAGAAGAATGGACTAAAGTACTCATTAAAAAATAAGTATGTGTCACACTCAATATAAGGTCTCTGAAATATCAAGGAGGGAAAATTTTCATGTAGAAGAACTAAAGTAGCAATTAAAAAAGAATTATGTGATGCACTCAATATAAGGTCTAGCCCAATTCTACTGGATGCAATAGTGTTGCTCTTGATAGTAAAGACAGAAGGGGATTCTTTGCCACCATGTCCATTCTGTGACTAGTACCACTTCATTTATTCAGAGCCCTTCTAGATTCCTGAAATTCATGGTATGATGATCTGGTGATTGCTACTTTGTAATTTTATGACACTTCCACACTACCCTAAAGAGAATTAACCCACTCATCCTCCCCTGTCCCAAATATCCTTTCACTTCAGGCTGTAGCATATGATACAAAGTATATGTTAGAAAGTTAATAAAAGAGAGGTTTTATTAAATAATCTTTTTTTTCTTTTTCCTTTAAGTGGAAACCAGAGAATAAATACTTTTGTTCATGGGGCAACTTTTGCTTTCCATCTGTTAAATGCCTTACTGAATCATAGGTGGTGTTAAACTGTACACAGGGCTCATAAAGCAGTAAAATTTCAAGTCACTAGAAATGATTTTTGGAACTGTTCCTTTGAGAACAGATCCAAAATTCGACAGCTAGATGAACAGGAACAGAGTTGGCTTCCGGTGTGTAGTAAAACCACTGAAAAACAATGCTGCTGTGAGAGAAATTGTTTCCTGGGTAGAATTTAGCTGGTTTTCCTCTTGCAGTTATCTAAAGCCTTCTGAAAGTATAGTCTTCTAATGCAGGGGATTTACACCATGCACAAGTCACTACATTTGCATCTTGTTTCACAACATTTCTCTTTAGAACCAGCAGGCTTTGGAAGTTAAATGATTTGAAGTAGTTTTGTGCAAAGTTGTTGTTAGTATAGTGGCCATGCTTTTAATATGTTCACTTTGATGTGCACAGTAAATAATCATGTCTTAAACTATTATATTTCTTTCTAAATATCTCTAAATAGTATCTCTATATTTTTGTATGCATAGCTACTAAACCCTTTCAAATATATTTATGCATTATGCTGAGTGGATTGATCATAAAGAAGCATTTTGATATGGGAAAATAGGTACAATAGAGCAATTATCATAACTCTAGCTAAAGTTCATATTTTTTAGACTAGATTCTTTTTCCTCTTGCTCCTTTCAGAAATACACATTTTTAAAAATTGGTTTCCTTTGGTTTGTTTGTTATTTTATTCCTAATGCTTCTCATCTGCCGTCTAGTAAAGGTCATAGAAATATTAATGTACTTCCAAAGCAAGAGGACCAAAAAAGCTTTGCTTTCTACATAGCTTAGAATATGGGGATGCAAATTGCAAAAAATCAGTGGCCTGTATCTTCTCACAGAATTATTTAGTAATGAATATACCAAGTGAAAGAGAAATGTCTGTTGGGTAAACAATACACATAAACAACTTCATGGTAGGAAAATTATATAAGAGGCAGTGGTGATCCTAGCCTGAAATCTTGAAAATGACTGGAGAAAATAAAGTGCTTATAGAGAAGTCAGAAACCAAAAGCATTTAATAACTGGAAACTTTGGTTTGTTTTACTGTAGGTGGAAGCTTCTCTTATTTGATAAAGTGCAATTAAAACCAGAAAAACATTATGAAATAATAGAGAATTTATGTTGCTTTCAGAAACTGAGAGACTAAGTATGATTTACTTAACAAAGTCTGGCAAACCAGAGGAGAAAAAAACGTTTAGTTGGGGTATTCCACTTCATCAGTGGCTAAAATCTCCTTGTTTTGGGTATCAGCATCTCTTAGCCCTTATATCAAGCCATCCCAGAGGGGATTGCTCCCAAAACACTGACCTGAGTGCTGATGCAGGATGGCTGATTATCACCTCCTGCATGTTCATTTGAACTTAGAACTTGTAATTGCTGGCTTTGCTGTAAGGATTGAGGATACCCCTTCTCGTGCAAATACCAGTCAGTGCCATTTAATGCCAGTAAGACTGTGCCTCATATCTTCTCTGACAAACACCAGCTCTGAGTGCAGCCTTAGAAATTACTCTGTAAAGGCTGAGAAGGGAAATAAATGCCCAAACCACGCCTCATTTTCAAAATGTGACTTTCCTTGGGGGCTTCTCAGAGAAATAGGAAGCAAGCCTAAATGTAGTTGCTTATGGAATCAGACAAAACCATTGCAGCTTCTCTGTGTTCATTACTTGGCCTAGAAATGAGCATATATAGTAAGTTCATCACATATAGGCTCAAAAAGTCAAAGGCATCCACTGACTGCTAGTTTTGTTTGCCTGCAATGGTAATTTTGGAACATCACTAATTCAGCAGCTGGTCACACTGAAGTGTCATAAGAGATGCACCTTCTGCTTATAATGCAAGCCTCTGGCAGTATCTGTCTTGTACACAGACGATTTTCAGCCATTAAAAAGGCAATAATCACATCCCATCTTGAGATAAAAGGCATTGCATGGCTCCTTGTTACAATCCTGCACGAAATAAATCTGTATATGGAAAATACATGTACCCTCATTGTCTTAGGATTTTGTCATGAACTCCAACATTCCCAGAATTGGAATAAACAATGAATATCTCTCAGCTCATTGCTGGTTCTCAGTTTTAGAACAGCATACACATCGCTGAATCATGCAGTGTAAACCTTCTAATTGATATTTATGACCTTTAAAAACCCCATACAACATTCGCTCTACATCACCTAAGCTAGTTAACTGCTTTGTTGCTAGTATGAAATCTAACAAATATTGCAGTTATTCAATAAAGTAAGAATGCATTTATCAAATCCATTAATTTCCTTCAACAAGAACCCTTGAATATTCAGTGAGTCCCCTTCTTTTAGCTTAAAAAAATTATTATTAGTCTTTCTCAAAAACTGAACCAAGTTTTTTACAGGACCTTTATATTTTTGAAGAAAGAATGTCCATAGAATTCTGCATGAAGTAAAGGTAAAGCTCTCAGCTGAAAAAAAACACTCATTACAGCTTTCTGTCATATTCAGTTCACCAGTGACAACCAGTCAATTCAGGATAAAAAACCTACCCAAGATCAGAAAGAAGTCCTGTCCAGTTAACCAGGTACAGACCTAATTTCCAATTTACCTACACCATCATCTCAGTTCTCTTAACTTTCATATGCTACATACACTTTTAGTATGGGATAAGAGAGCCTTTCTTTGTAAAAAGGTAAGAAAATCAAGGAGGAAAAGGGACAGACAAAACCTAAGTTCTTCTACTATTGTTTTTATTGAAATTCAAATGTTAGTTTGTTTTTTTCCTGCAGGCTCCAAGTTGCTCTTGCTATTTCTCTATCTAATTCTAGCCCTAACCAGAAGAGCTATTACTGTGAAATCTCATAGAACTTCCTAGACTCATTTGCATTTTTTTTTCTGACAGCTTTGCATGGAACAATTAAATAATTTGGGTAAGCAGTCACCCCAATCAAAATATTTTCCAGTTAATTAACAGATCAGATATCAGTGGAAAAAAAGCATATAATTGTATTAGCCACTATCAGCTTGAAAAAGTAACTGTGCTAGTATGTACACATCTCAAATAATGACACAGCCAGCAGGCTGTAGATCAAATTAATTTACATTTAAAATAATTAAAGAATAAAGGAGAAATGATTGAAATTACTGAAGATTTTGTAGAAGGCAAGCCACAACACAAATGCAAGTGATTAAAAAGAAAAGATTTAATGACAGTGTCCAATGACTTTTGTGCTATGTAAATCGGGCTGCAGCTTTCCGGTGGCTAAAAATTCAGTGTATGGAAGGCAATATATTCCTAAACCAGAAATCAGATGGGATTTAATTATTCAAATAAAAAACTGGGGTTAATTTTCCTCCCCACAATACATATCAAGCTGCACAACTGCCAGTACATCCTGAGGCTGCCCTTTTGGCCTGAAGGTTGCCTAAACACTGAGGCTGTGACCATACAATTAAAATACATCATGAGCCATTTGATGGCACTTGAGTCAAGGAATAGCCAATATCCATACTGTTGACAAGACTCCCAAACAAGGGTGCCAGATAAAAATAATTTATTTTTTCTGCAGATTTTGAAATTTATGTCTGAGACTTTTTTGGGCATAGGAAGAAGAATGCTATTCAGCATGGAGCAAAAATATGCTGAACATCAGGCTAAAAAACTAAGAGTATAGCTAGTCCTGCTGTGTAGCCAGGAACAGTCTCCAGTGGTGTTTAATTGGCTCATATAGACAAAAAGGCAGAAATTTTCTTCAGAGCTTGGATAGTTACCTGATACTGTACATACATAAGCCAGATGAAATTCCAGAAATGAACAGCAATAAAAAAACTGTTTCCCCAAGCAGCCTGTCCCCTGAGAATTAGGATATGTCCTTGGGAAGAAGAAATACAGATAGAACTCACAACTGTAGTGGGAATAAGATGGCCATAAGCCTCAGAAAAGAATGGCAGCATAGTAAAAAAATTTAGCTTGCAGAGGAGCTCTGGAGGTCATCTGTATAAGTTCCAAATTCACAATGAGACCAATGGTGAAGGCAAAGCATTTTGCTCAGGGCCTTGCCCAGGTGGATTATGAAAATTCTCGAAGATTGGAGAATCCAGAACCTCTCTGGGCAACATGTTCCAAAGCTTCCCAACTCACCTTTTGAGCTTATTTTCCTTGTAGTGCCTTCATTCCTGTTTGTGACCATTGCCTCCTGTCACTTGGCAATGGTCCTCATAGAAACCTCTGGCATTGTCTATTCTGTAACCTACTACACCCTACCATTTGACCCCTTTCCTTCAGGGTAAAGTAACCCAGTTCCCAAGTCCTTAGATGATGTGATCCAGCTCCAGAACCATCTCTGTGGCCCTCCTCTGGACACCCCTGTTTGTCACCTCCCCTATCCCCAGCCATCTTATGATTTATGCAGCCTACTTGAATCCTTTAAGCAAGGAGACTTATGAACTTCCATATCACATAAAGGAGATGTAAGAAGGGGGAGAGGAAAGTAGGGAAAGTAGTTTCCCAGATTCTTTTTTATCAGAAAGACATATTATAGATTTTTTTTTTTCTTGTAATGATTATACTCCTGGTATAAATAATAGGGTTTTATACACATGGTAACTCTGCTAATGCACATATGTGTGTGTGTCTGTATATTTATGTATAGATATATATGTGTGTATGTCCCACTGTCTGGTTTAAAGTGGCTACACACCAAGTGCTTCAGACAGCCCAGACTCAGCTTTTCCCCTGCACCTACCATTTCTACCTCTCTTTAAGTGCTCTTCCCCATATTCCTTTTGTTTAAATTAGGGATGTGGCTTTCCCTATGAGAGGAGGTTACCTCAAAATTTGACCTTCTGCTACCATCAAGACACTTGGGCTCTTTTTATGTTTTGGCCCCAAGTGACTGCTCATTATAAGAGAATTTTCTTACATACTGATTTTTGAACTGCTCTAAGAGCAATATGGTACTTTACAACCCTAAACCTTTCTCGGAGGCAGTTCTGTAGCATGGATGAGATTTTTCTGCACAGACAGAGTTTCAGATGACTAGCAACAACTAACCTGCCTCCATATAACAATTGCTGGCAGAGTGCTATGAATTTCCTTTATATCAGCTACTCCTCACTCTAATTTACCTTTCAAGTGGGCTAATGAAATGCATTGCTACAGTCCATCTGTCTTTAAAAAATAAAAAAACCCAACCCACTACCCCAGTTCTGCAGTATAGAGAAAAAGAATCTAAAATGACAGAGACAGGCTCCCTTCATATTTGTAAAACTTTCCTAGGAAGGAAATCCTGTCAATTTTCAAAAGTTCCTCATCTATCCAGACATTTCATTTAGACCTGTGTTTTTGTGTATAATAAATTGCTTCTAGTTGGCTGAAAATCATTTTTAGCTCTTATCTCTGTGATCGGTTACCCCTGCTGTTCTTTAATGGCCTTCACCTCATTATGCAACTAGTCATTAAAAGCTTAGTATCCAGTACAATGGTAGCTTATGTAAAGTGATCTATGAGAGCTTTATATAGGCTTACCAGCCGCAGCCTTAATTTTACTCATTCGTCTTAATTTTTTGTAATCATTTTTTGTAAAAAGGGTATAATGTCAGGCATGCTTCCCTGCGACTGACAGATCCAATCTAGCAGATAATTACCATAAGGAAATTGATGTTTTAGTGTGCAGGGGAGAATTTAATTTACTCAGACATCCTACAGTACAATGCATTCCAAAAGATATGAGGATTTAAGTTTTTAAGAAATTAAATTTCACTATTTAACATGATTACTTATGTTGAACATCATTAACTAGCTTTTTTTTTTTAACTGTTTGATATAATTACAAGAGCAGTTATGTGGTCTAAAATCCAAAGTTGTCTTTAAATAAGGGTTAAGGATCCATGAAGTACAGAAAAGAAGGTTGCATTCTTTCTCTCTCCCTCTCCCACATCAGCCTTCCAGCAGCAGCATTAAAAAATCTATAGAGGTTAACTGAGCCAATGTATGAACTATAGAGCGTTTTCCAGTGATATTTTAATAGATACATTATTATCAGCTCATTCCACCTCAAGCCCAGTGGTCAGGAAACTCTTTAGTCCTATTCACAAATACAAATTGCTTATTATATTTCAAAATGATAGAACTGTGAAAGAGTTGTGGATATCCCAATTAAACAAGGTGATTAATTTATGTTTAATTTGGGGCATTTGATTAATTGAAACTAATGTGATTTAGAATTAGATTAATTTAATTAATCTATATAAAACTGTTTGCTTTTCATGAGAAAGCATTATTTCTAACATACAGCAAGTGTACCTTGCAAGCAGAACACACAAAGCACAACCAGGAAGGCCCAAAAGGTTGAATCTTTTGAAAAATTAATTTCTTTTAATCTTGAAAAGCCCTCTCATATGAAGTCCAGAAGCTTTGTTTGTTCACTAAACTTCCATATTAGTAATACTTGAACCAGAGAATTAGACCAATGGTATTTTATAAGCCTTCTCTTTTTTCTTATTTGTTTGTTTGGAATTTTGCTAAATAGTTTAAGACAACTTTTCTGTGTTTCATTTCGTCATGAGATTGTACAGTCAAAGAACAAAAAATACAAAAAACTGTCAAGACTGTATGACAAATACTTGTAAGATGTCAAATCTGTCAATAGAATTTTAATAGCATGTGCACAACTGCTGTACAAACAGAGCTAATGCTGATTTTAAATATTCTTTTATGACACTCTTTTCATTTGGGATTGAAGTGCCCTCTCCAAAGATAGGAAGCTCCTATCACATGATGTTCTAGGAATTATGCTGGCCAGAACCTTGACTGAAACCCTACTAGGGACACAGTCAGGACAAGGGATCTTTTCTTCCCCTGAAACTGGGGTAAACTCATGGGCTCCTAACCACCCTCGATCTGATGGCATGGTACAGAGAACTTGTGCTCCCATGACATTTTCTCTTAGCCTTTATTATTTAAATAAAAGACACTAAAACCAAAGAAATAATTCTTTTAGTATGGATAGAATAAGACCAACCGTTGGTGCTTCAGATAATCTACTTGAAAAATAACTTCTGTCTTTTCTTGAAACAGCCTTGTCAAAGCATGCTTTTCATATTTGCAGAAGAGAAGCTAAGAAACTGCAAATAGAAAGAGGGGATTATGTGACTCAGTATTATATCTAAAATTAAATGTAAAACTGTGCCATTTTTAGTTACAACCGAAGATATGTGATGTATAATGGAAAGAGCATAATGTCAGTAATGACATCAGTCCTAACTTCAAATTAGTTGTTTTTAGGAAGAACTGTGCTCATAGAATGCCCCAGAATGCAGAGAGGAGTCAGTCAATAACAGCAGAAGCACAGCGGATATGATGACTCTGAAGGGACTGCATGTCACTGAAGTCAGCATCTCTCCAGGTCATGGCTTACCTGCAGGTGACAGCAAGGAAGCAAGAGGGAGCAGCAGTGGCTATAGCAGACATTGCCTGCTGGCATGCTGTCTTGAGCTATTTCTTTTCCAAATGATTAGATCCACTTACAATGTAAAATACTTTCTCAGTTTTTAACCGTGATCAAGTTTCTGCTAGCAAAATCCTTCTACAGAATTTCTTAGGAAATTAGAACAGCAAAACAGTAGTTTAAAGGGAATTATTTCACTTTCCGGAGCTTGCCAAAGATTCACCAGTTTGTATAAAAATTCCTTCCTCTGAGAAAGAAAGGAAAGATTTTGCCTGGTAGATATTTGCTAAGCTTGGCTTGTCTGAGATTAAGGCGGGGCCTTGGCATCTGAGGAGATGAGCAGCTGGGGAAGCTACACTTATCATCTGTGCCAACACAACCAGGCCTTCCTCCTGTAGATGTTTGCAGTCTTTAAAAAATCACATAGTAAGACTTTTAAAATAGGTAGGGGACAAATTATAGAATTCAATGGGCCCTCAGTCAGTGACCCTGACTACTTTCTGAGCCATTGCCTACCTTAGGCAGTCTAGACAGGAACTTGGCTGGTGCGTGACAGACATCCCAGCTGTGCCTTTGCCAGGCACTGCATCTCCTCCCCTCCAAAAACCTGGGTCACAGCAGGTACCTTGTAAACTAACATATGCAGTATTTCTACGGAGAACAGTGCATCTACGTAATCATGCACATTTTTATTATATGTATCTATAAACAAGTATATAAAAGGATACATAGTATCAAAAGTATGTACTTTGTATATTACAGATATACAAAAGCATATAAACCCACATTTCACCTGTTTGCAGATGCATGGGGCTGCCAAGTCCAACCCAGCAGCCTTTGAGCATAGGCAATGTTCTGCTTTTTTTATAAAGATTTTTTACACCATCCCCAGAGCTATGAAAAAGCAGTGAATTTTTTTTATTCTGTTTTGGGGTGAGATTTGTTTGGGTTTCTTTTTACACAGAGAACTGTGTTTTCCTTTTCTCGTATTCTCAGAAGACAGTTTTACCTCAAAATTCCAAAAAATTGTAGCTTCATGCCACAGGCATGGAAATTTTTACCTTGAAGGGTAAAATTTGCACGAGCAGTTTAGGTGGGTGACCGAGAAAAGTGGGTTGGAGTGGAAATTATTGCACAACATTGACAGAGACACGTAGGGGGATAGAGCTTCTGTCACAGACTAGTTTATTAATGAGAGCATGTAGCAAGGTATGCCATATCCTTTCAGCATCTAGCAAAACCCTAACTTCCATTGAAATATCATCAGAGACCATTTTTTAAACTGGTAGGTGCTCATCTTTGTTTCTTCCTTTATATTTGTTTTTGTTTTTCTTAAAGAATGAGCAGTTTGGTTTTAGTCAGAGGACAGATGACATCCCCTACACCTGTGCAGAGCTGGGACCAGACCACCTGGGATTTCTCTGGGAGATCTGAGCCTCATGTCTCTGCTGGAGGCCTTTGAAGACCTGAGGTCTTTAGAAGACCTCAGGATATAGTTCACAAAACAATCCCACAAAATAAAAACATGTGGTCCGGGATAATCTTTGGCTAGAGCTGCATGTGACTGAGCCTTTCACTGCACACTGCAGGTAGCTATGTACATGTCTGAGGGGTGCACTGTTTTTCATGTAAAATGAATTTAAAATGCAGATTTGGAAACTAAAGAGAGTTACCTCTCACTCAGGAGAGAAGGGCAGGCAGCATCTCATCTTGCTTCTTTATAAGGGCACAACAAATACTCTGACTGTAGGATAAGCTCCTGGAAATAGCAGGCCCTCTCCTGCCATGCCACAGCCCTACATCCCACCCCAGTGGGGCTCCCAGGGCTCCTGGGAGGTGTTGGGACCAGCCCCCAGCCCTGGTGGTGCCATTTCCCCACTCTGGGGCAGCACCCCACTGTGCAGGGCACTGCGGCCTTGCCCTGCTCTCCCGCTCTCCTGGGGGCAGCCATTTTGCCGATAGTGGTGACCTGCCCTGTGCTGATAATTCCTTTCCCTCCTCAGGGAGCTGCTGTGAAGTGATGTCAGACCACTGACGGCTCTCTACGGGCTTGGCCCATCCCTGACCTCTCAGGCCTGGGCTCCGCTGCAGGTGCCACCACCAGGCCCCGTGACCTTACCCTGTGGGGCAGCGGGTGAGCCCGGCTGCTCTGTGACCCATCCCTGCTCCTCCAGGCCTGGGCTCCGCTGCAGGTGCCACCACCAGGCCCTGTGACTTTGTCCTGTGGGGCAGCGGGTGAGCCTGGCCGCTCTGTGACCCATCCCTGCTCCTCCAGGCCTGGGCTCTGCTGCAGGTGCCACCACCAGGCCCTGTGACTTTGTCCTGTGGGGCAGCGGGTGAGCCCGGCCGCTCTGTGACCCATCCCTGCTCCTGCAGGCCTGGGCTCTGCTGCAGGTGCCACCACCAGGCCCTGTGACTTTGTCCTGTGGGGCAGCGGGTGAGCCCGGCCGCTCTGTGACCCATCCCTGCTCCTGCAGGCCTGGGCTCTGCTGCAGGTACCACCACCAGACCCGTGACCTTACCCTGTGGGGCAGCGGGTGAGCCTGGCCGCACTGTGACCCATCCCTGCTCCTGCAGGCCTGGGCTCCGCTGCAGGTGCCACCACCAGGCCCTGTGACTTTGCCCTGTTTGGTAGCAGGTGAGCCTGGCTGCTCCGTGCTCAGCCGCCGTGCCTCTGGAAAGCAGTGGGCCACAGACGCCATCCCAAGCACAACAGCTCTCCCAGCTGATCAAAGGTACGTGCTTCATATTGTGTTGGTTTAGGGTTCTTTTTGAAAGTAATTGTGGAAAGCTTGCTTGAAAGTTTCTATTAAGTTAGTCTCCAAAAAGAATGACCCTGTAAAGGATTCTTCCTTAAGGCTTTCTCCGAGTTAAATTCATTTCAATTCTGGTTTTCTTGTCGTTAAGTAAACGAGTTTGATTTAATAATTATGTTTTATTATAGCTGAGGATGTCTAATATAGTAGAGGGTGGGTTGGGTTTTTCTCTTTGGCTGTGAGCCGTGCTTGTCCCCTGGAGCCTCCCACAGCAGTTGTGACCAGGAAATGTCGGGCAGCGCCGCCATTTCCAGAGGGGCAGCAGGCACTGGGCCTCATTCTGTGAACAATTACACAGGCACCTAACTTCATCACACTAGAAGTTAATTGCTTTCCCCAGTAAACATGTGCATAAGCAGGCCTACCAAATGGCTAGGTAATTTCTTTTCCAAGTATTTTGACTTTGCTGGAGAGGAAGACGTCAGGGAGAGGGGAGGCCTCCATGAGGCTGCAGGGTGGCCTTAGGGAAAAGAGCTTTCCTGAGTGCTGGGGAAGCTCAAGACTGTTACTTATTACTGCTTTCCTTCATGACATTACCACCAGAACCAGGCTGACAAGCTTTTCCCTGCCATACCATTGTCAAAGCAGAATATCCATCAGTGCCCATATTTGACGTAGCCTTCATACGTGAATCAAAGCTACTCAACAGTAAATTTCTTACTCAGTAAGGGATGATCAAGGTTTGGAGAAGTGCAGGAAATGAGCATGCTGACAGTGAGAGAAAGAGTGCAACCAAAGTGGTGAACCTTGATGACTTTGAGAAAGGGGGAGATGTGGCTGAAAATACAATGACTGGGGGGGAAAGAAGTGGAGGGTAAAATGACAGATGACAGAGGAGGCAAAGGGAGGGGATGTAGATGCGAATGTGAGTTAAAGGGTAGACCACAAATATCACTTTGTCAAAGAAAAGAAGCAAGTGTCTGGGTGTGTAAACAGCTAGGAAAGGATAGGTGTATAGGCATGTTATGTAAAAGTTTCTTTCAACAAAGGGAAAAGGCAAAATTCCCATGAGTTTATGAAAAGATGATCTTGGGTTTGCAGAAAACCAAGAAAATCTAGGGAGAAATTTTGCTACTACTGAATTCATTGAAAACCAATGATTGCAGAGTCAAGCAAACACTGACCACCTGAAAACCCCACACACATCATCTAGTGACAGGTCTGCTGAAAATTTTAAAGGTGTGCTGCCTATCCCCTCAATTCCCAAACTAAACCAGAATAGGAATAAGAAAAACCCCAACCTCACTAAGCTGTCTGAAATGCTATGAAGCCAGACATGAGTTTGGTTTGGAGTTTTGGGTTTTGTTTCTGCTTTGGACATTAGCTTCAAGAGGTGGAGGAAAAGGACATCATAAATATAAGGACTAAAACTGGAAGAGAACGCATCTGCCCCAGTAACAACCATACCATTTGGTGTGAACATCTGGAGTAACATGTGTTTTTACTGTGTTTGGTGTGAATTCTGACAGCTGGAATGGGCAGTAGGTTGAGTACTACCTTGGTATTTTTAAGTATTCTTTTTCAAGAAAGTCTGTCAGGAACTGAGTTGTCTTTTCTTTCAGGTGTGTACTGAAAGAAAAGGAATAATAATTGTTTAGATAAACTGTGTGACTAACTTACTTGGATGAAAGGTAGACTTACAATGCTATGGCCTAAAGCCTGGCCTCTTCTTCCAAAGATATGACTATAAAATTACTACAAAAAAGCCTTCTCAAGAAATATCTGTCTTTATTTAGCATTCTTACATGCTGTTAAATATTCTGATTTATTTGTTAGAACTTTATTTAATTGTGATGTGGCCAACCAGCAGAAAGGCTGTTCCTGACTTCTCTGCGCTTGGAACAGGCAGTTTTGCTGGCAGATAGATAATGTACTTAAACCATGTCTGCACTGAAAACAGAGCCAAAGGTGTAATATCACACTATGATACCAATTGATAAAGAAGACTGCTGAGCTGGTTTCTCACTCAAGTCACAGAATTCAGGCAGAGAAATCCCTGGAGCATTCAGTCTGCTGCAAGCTGTGCAAGTAAGTGAAAAATAATCAAACTAGTGGATTGGTAGCTAGATGCTAGAGAGTAGATAGATAATTGCTTAGGATAGTTATTCCATTGAAAACTTACTTATTTTTAAAGTAAATCCATCCTTGTAACCAAAATATTTTAAAAATTACTGAATTCCTCTTTGCTTTCTATTTCTGCTACTACTTCCCTTTTATATGGCAATTCACTCACACTTAGGTTCACTGTCTTCTGCTGACAGCAGCAATTTGATATACCAGTGATTATCTGCCATAATTTCAAAGAAGTTTCCCACAAGTGAAGAAATAAAAAATGAATCATCACAGTTTTCAGTTTGAAGATGTCTAAAAGAACGTGAAAATATTTCCATGGTGAAATCAAGTGGACAGTTTGCAGCTTGATAAGAGAAGAACTAGACATTTAATATTTAGTAGCCTCTGAGATTTCTCTCCAGCTTGGAGGCAGAGACTCCAAGTTTGGGAGAAATCTTTTGACCCACAAATATTTCCCTAACCCATTGAAAAAAGAGCATGGAATTAAGACAGCTTTAGATACAAACAAACCTATGTCTGGTCAGCAAGGGACTTTCTCCAGAGAAGCAGGTTTGAGTTGAATATCTGGAGATATTTGAGAACAGTCTTGATGCAATCCTGTAAAATGTGCTGTAGGATGACCCTGCTTGAGGAGGGAGATTGGACAAGATGACTCACTGCGGTTCCTCTCCCTTACCCATTCTGTGATTCTCTAAGACCTCACAGATGAAAAAAACCTTGCACTCTGTAAAGCCCTGCAAGCATTTAGCTACAAGTGAGGTTGCACTCCTGACAAGGTGCTTGTCTCAAATCTCTGTAGTGTGTTCTTGGGGCAAGGGGAGAGGTTTCTCCTTGTAGGAAAAATGCATCCTGCTCTCCTAGCTGGGTCTGCAGCTGCACTCTCCTCCTTGGCAGTTTTTGTGTACTCCAAACAATTATTGTGGTATACTGTGTTATGCACAGACTTCTCTGCAAGCATGGTGCAAGGATTTGAGTGCCCCAGTCAGAGCAGTGAGCTCTGCTAGGCAACAAGGAGAGCATGTCAGTGCCTTTGTTCTGCAAATGTAGCTTTTTGCCTGTATATCCTTACTCTTCACCTAGTGACAGAAGTACCTCCTGGTATCAGGTACTTTTTGGAGAGATCTTGATTCCTGCTTCATGCTTTCAAGCAGAAACTAGACTATGGATGTAGGATAAATATCCCAGACAGTGACCAATTCCAGATTGGTACACAATGAGGAATAGCATGCAGATTTAAATATCAGTCATTTGTATCTAGTAATGAGCACTTCTAGTTTCAAGATGAATAGCACAAAGGCATCTGTGTTTCATCTTATGGCAAAGAGAATCCAAGAAATATAAAAGGACAAGAAAAAAAATATATTTGGTGATAACTCATTATGTTCATTTGCCTGTGAAAAAATTACATATTTATGCCAAGCACAAATGTTCAGGACCACCTAGCTTCACAGATGATCTAAACTTCTAAAGAGGGCTTCCCATAAAGGTGCTTTGATAAGCACCCTGTCTTAACATGGGATGCAGGAAGGGATCACATGGAATGGAGTTTGCATCCCTGTACACCAGAGTGCCAAAGAAAGCCTGCATCTCAGCAGTTCCCTTTGAGTCAGAGGAGTCCTAGGCTGAATTGAAGCCAGTATAGTAGCTCTGTCATGCTGTCTGTCTGGTGAAAGAGGGGCCAGAGATGTGCTTTATAAAGAAGATTCTCCCTAGGAACAGAACAAGTCAAGCCCAGAGCAAGCTGTATGGACTCTGTGCACAGCAGCTGGGGCGTGCTGCGCATGATCGCAGCTCCAGCTCTGCCTTGATTCAGTGCAGCTCAAGTACCCAGTGCCACTGTAACCAAGCCACACAAACGTCAATTGCTGTGGGCTGTATGGATCTGCCTGGAGCCCCAGGGGCAGCCAGAGCAAGCCTGTGCTGGAGTCTGCTGCTATTGCAGCACTGGCAGCCTGAAGCTGTCTTGGCTAAACCAGTCTAGGCTAGAGGGATCTACCTCCATATGCAAATGCAAACATGATCAGTGAGTTACTACAGAGGCTCCGTCCTTCCAGCAATTCTGACTTAAGGTCAGCTGTTGCTCCCAGCCATACTCTCACAGGATCTGATAAATACCACTGCAAAATCTCAGGTGTTCTGGAAACACTGCTATATCAGAAAGAAATGTACTTCTCTTCATGTTTTCTTTTTTATTATTTTATTATCTCAACTCCAGTGTAGAAGAAATCTAAAATTTCTGTTTCATCTCTGATATTTGGCTTTCTTTTTTGTCAGTGTGTTTTGCTTTGGCAAATTATAGGAATAGAGTCTCTTGACGATGAGCTTGTCCTTTATAGCTTTAAATACAAGTTTCTTCAAACTGTCCTTTTAAGATCAACTTGACATAAGTTTAGAGCTCATACTGAATAGTGCAGTGTTTTCTCTCTGTTGAAGAAGAGAGAATTAATGAGGAAAGGCAAAGCTAAAAGGTTCACTGGAACTTTTATCAGAACACTATCTAAATTTTAATAGCAGAAATCATTAAAAATTCTACTACTTATAGAGAGTCACTACTTCCCTTTTTCAAATAGGCTGATATATTTCCAGAAAAATCTTTCCCACCATATTTTTCACATATACTTCCTATTCCAAACTCAAAAGAACAAGGCACAGATTTCTTCTTGATAAGTGCACAGGCAAGTTCCTTAGCCTCCCTTTTTAGGGAAATCTCTGCCTTTGTTTAAAAGCACATGTTCTCTGAGCAGATAGTAATTTACATATTTTGGGATGCCATCTGCACTTTATCTTGTAATTCTAGGATGGGATGAAGTACACTTAAATGGTGTTAAACTTTCAGAACTTTAATTTACAAGAGTGTCAGCTGTTCTGTCAGTGGAAATTTGAGATTTTTCAATTTTCAGGAACTGACTGAACTGCATTTTATCCTGGGGATTTGTAATCAGTCTGATTTTCTTTGATCATGCAGATAAGTATTAATGATAATCACAAGTAGAATCAACAAAAAAGTAGATTCATATATATTCTCAGAGTATTTGATCTGAAACTGACAGATTCAAACCTTGTGGACTCACCTTACATCTGTAGTTTCTTAGTACTCTGTATTTATGATAGAAGGGAAATGAGGACCTCTGCCTCTGGACACTTACATACCTCTTCAAAGCAGCAGTGTAAAGTAGTTTCTCCCACAGCACATGATTTCAGGAGGGGTGAAGGGACAAATAATGGAATCTCATCAAATAAGAATTTATTTTATTGAAAGAAGGCTTTGTTATTGTTTTACATATATATATATATATATATATATATATATATATATATATTAGATACAGAAATACATGCATATGTACATATACACAAATGCATTTTCACAACACTTTGGACAACGCATTCATTGGCTTTAATGCATTTAAAATGTGAGTTAGTTCAGAGAGGGTTTCTGTTTATTAAATGAAATAATATTTCCTTCTTCTGTGTGCTTTAGCATTCACCCTTTCCATCATAGAAACACTTTTCAGTGTTGTGATTCTTCTATTGCTAGCTATTATTGCTATTATTCTATTGCTAGCTCTCTCCCTGGAAAAAAACAAACTAGAGCATGTGAGAATGCTTACTGCAAAACAGAAGTTTCCCAGCAAGATCACATTCAAGAATTAGGCATGACTACAGAGTGAGTGTCTTTTAGTGGTCTGATGGTCATTACTGCCGCAATGGAGGAAATTACTATATTCCTTACTTGAAACATTCCTACAAAGTCAAGCATGACTATCAACCGTACATTTATTCGTGAAAAGAAGCCTGAAAATGTAGGTGTTCCTCTTACATCAGCTTATATCCTGTTGACAACTCAAATGACACTAGGCCCACTTATTAGTTTCTAGTGGTTTAACTGACAACTTTTGGTCTCATAAAATGTACTATAAATACTATCTGCAGCACAACCTTGCTGTTCAGTGGTACACCAAATGTTCAGATGGCTGAGAATACTGTTTCCCAATGGGAAATGTGGCATTTGGCAATCGTTTATTCTGATTTCCTTTGAGGATATGAAGGAAAGGTTTTACCAAAGTAATCCCTGAGTAAAAAGCAAACAACAAAATTATTAATACCAAAGCACTGGACTATAGAATGAATGCTAAAGTGCAGACTTTATTATATCTTTAAAGCAGATAGGGTGATTGCATACTTTTACCTCTGTAGGGAAATACATTTGTGCTTTCCACACATGAGCTTGTGGGAAAATTGTATGGGATTGATTTCACAAGTTTGGAAATAAGCCCTGGTGTTGAGAGCAACTTCACAGCCCCAACTCTGAACTCACTTGGCAGTATGGATGTCAGAACCTCTTTCTCCCAGTGAAGTCACTCCTGCCAGTGGTTACAACACAAAGAGAGTTTGGCTCATAATGGACAAACTGCGATATAATGAAGTCCCTCCATAGGGTGAAAAAAAAACCTGGATTTGTTTTTATGTGGAACAGGACAGTTTGTAGGGGGGTGGTGGGAAGAACAAGTCCAAGCACTTATTGATTTTGGCTCCTGTAGAGTTATGCTGCCCTTATCTTGTCAGGAAAATCAGGTAAAGAGAGAGACTGTGAAGTGGAGGTTTAACCATTGTAAGATTAACACATTTGCTGAACTTTGATATAATCTTTCTCAGTTTACCGTGTTATAGTCAATCTTCCTTTATTCTTGGCTTCTTTATTAAGAACATAAGAGTTATGGGGCTGTGCTCCTACACCACCTTAGGCAGTAGGCAAACTGTTTGGTGACTTTCAGCTAAAGTTGATCTGATGTAGGGATCACAAGATACATTAAGTTCCTACCAGCCATTTCAGACAATTCATGCCTGTATGTAGGACAGAGTCTGAACTGAGAAAAAAATAGAAGATGACCCCTGCCCCAACTAATGGCAGAGGACAGGTGACCAGGAAACCTGTGCTTATTGCCAGGCTGCCAAGAAGTGTTACCCAGAGGCAGCCACTGAGTACACTGCCTCTGTCTCAGCTAAGTGTGCAAAGGATGTGGGAAGAAAGCAAGAGGAGGGGACAGGGACAGAGAGACACATGGGAAGGTCAAGATGGCATAGGAGAGGCTGGGTTTTGCAGGAGTGGAACATTTGAAGAATAGAAAATTTAATTCCAGAAAAAAAACAATGCTTCATGTTCAAAGAATTGTCTATTTTTAAATATATATTCAACATTCTGTTTCTTTTTCACAGTTTCTTTTTTCCCTGCCCACACTCATTAACAAAGCTTGTGACAACATGGAATTAGCATTCGGGTGGGCTGTACATTTAACTCTGGAAGATTTTAGCCATCACTTAGAAGACTATATTAAAACTGTCATGAGAAGATGCAGATGCAATGCACTGAAAGAGTTAAATGCTGATCTCAGAATAAGACATGAGACCTCAACCCCTTTTTTCAGTCTCAGAATAATAGCCTCCCTGCTGAAACAAGCAGAAAATGTGTTGCCTGTGCAGATAAAAGAGCCTTAGAGTGCCTTGAAACTGTGATTCAGCATACTTGAAGTTACTACTGTTTTACAAGAAGCTGCTGACTCATTTACTAACTGCGCACAAAACAGTCTAGAAGTGCCACTCTTTTTCTTCAGAAAAATGTACACATTACTATCAGTAGCAATCACAGAATGGGTCAGGATGGAATGAGCTACGGTGGATGATGTGGTCAAACCTCCCTGCCCAAGCAAGGTTATCCCAGAGCACATGGCATAGGATTGCCATCAATTACAGTCACAAGCAAAGGATGGCCAGAAATGGCTTTTGGGAAGGCAAATGATTCCACACTTGCCAAAGCTGATCAGACACTTTTGGGAATTATGGACAACTTTCAGGAACAAATTTGATCTCTAGAGACATGCTTGTTTGCCTCTGGTTCTAGAAGTTTGTTCACTAGTGATGAGGTAGGAAAGGGATTAATCAAATTTTGAATGTTGTCAAAGGAACTGATAGAGACACAGAGAAGGCAGTCAGGTACAAAGTTATTCTTTCTGCTGTTTTGTGCTTTTTAAGGCAAACTGACAGGTTAGGTAAACGATCAGATTTTTCTTTCTTTTTTATCTCTTCACGGAAGCAAAGAGATAAAGACTGACCTGCAAAGAATTTGGTAAATGCCTACAACAATTTATTTGGTAAAGTTTTTTATTGTGAGGCTTTTTTAATAAAAAAATAACATGTTAAATGAAAGTTAATTTTGTTCAGACTTCCTAACAGCAAATGCCCTAAAAATCTAGGAAATGCCAGTTAAGCAGTCATCAGTACCTAGATCATCAATCCCAGATGATGTAGCATTCAGCACTGCTCTCTGATTTTGTCCAGCAGAAATGATACTGCCCCCATGCAACATATGACCACCCATGCTGCAAACCTCCAGGTACTTCCACACATGTCCAAATTGACTCCAGCTTCAGTAATGTGAGATGCCATATGGAAAAATACTGCACTGAGTGAACATACAATGTGCCTTGAAATTTTGAGCTGTGTTCAAGTTGAAAAGCAGTTCTATGGAGTCCTCCATCAGCTGTGCCTTGCTTCCTGCTTTCACACCTCCTGGCATATTAAATAACTTATCAGTAATTTTCAAATCCTTATGCAGTCTACCTGTCTTTTACTAGGGAATTTACTGAAATGAATGCCAAAGCAGCACTGTAGAAAATACAAGGTCAAACTAGTATTGATATAACCTCCTCAAACCTCCCCAGATGGAAACAGAAGGTGAAACTATCCCATGCTCCTTCTTCAAGGGTTTAATAAAATCTTCTCTTCTTCTTGTAAGTTAAACCACGGCAAGGCAGGTATGGAAACCATGAGCAATAATCAATTTGCAAATGTCACTCTCATTCTTCCTCTAGATCACACCCAGGGAAACTGTCTCCTCAGCAGACCTGGGCAGTGGATTCAAAGTGCTTGCTCTGCACCTCTCAGGGTAGAATCTAAATTTGCATTTTCTGTATTCTAGCTGAGCAATTTATTTAATTTATTCAATGTGTAAAATGAGCCTACTACAGCCATTTGTGCTTTCGTATAGGACTGGCTGTGTGAAAAGCTGCTGACATAAAGTAATATGAATCCCACCATGGACTGGTAGGAATTAAGTGCATAGCTGCTGAGAGGGATCAGGACTCTAGCAGTCCTAAGATGTGCCTGGAGATCAGAGGTTTGCCTGGAAGAAACAAAAGTATCAGTAGGGTTAGAGTTTGGTGTTGAATTGATACCAGTAGCACATATATGCTGGATTTGTGTGTCCCAGTGCCTCTTGTGAATCTATCCCAAAGGCTTCCTGTACTGCCCTTCCAAAAAGCCTCAACTCTGTCCAGTTGGGAGATGAGAAGCTATGCCACTTTTTATGCTTTTTCTTACAGTTCACTGAAGGGTTACTTAGTATATAGCAATAATAATAATTCCTTGTTATTTTTACAGGGCTTTTCCTCAATAGAGCCTAACCTTAGTTTTGGGGAAAGTAAGGCAAAATTCACATATCAAGTGAGGCTAAACACTAAAGGCAGCTTAGTTTTGTGTATTGACTTTTCTTTGCACATGCTCCCAAAGTCTGACTTTGGAACTGAAAAATTAAAATTAGCCTGTATTGCACATTCCTGAAGACTTGGACACCTAGAAATGAGAAAGACCACAAAACATTGCATAAAAAATATCTCTATTGAAACTGGAAGAAACTTGGACAGCAAATTCATCGGAGCACAAATTTAATCCAAAAGAAAAAATGCATACTCTCCCATGATGTATAAGATATATAATTGTAGTATAACCTTATGACATTACAGAGCTGCATGACACTACAGGAAATACCCAAGCACAGGAGAGTCTCTGCTGGAAGAGATTCACACTCGAATACTTGGTAATACGGATACAGCGGTGCACCCAGTCTCCTCTGCATTTGGTTTTCATGGAGTCTACAAGACACAAGACAATGGGGAAACATAGCCCTCCTCTCCATAAGCAGGAGATACACAAAAATATTAATCTAGCTTAAAGCTACAGCATAGTGATTTAATATTTGGGGTTTTTTTTTCAGAGGGGAGTAAGATTGATTTGTAGGTACATCCATGTCCTCTTGCCATAATTTATTTTGAGAAAAATTATTAAGCACTGATTTTCAAATCTGACCTGTGGCTAATTCCTCAGGTGTGTGGCTATAATGGAGTTTATTGAACCATACTCTTGTTCTTCTTTATTTTTTTATTTAGTTCTTTGCCCATTATGGAGCATCTCGGTATTATCCCTTTAAATATGTGAGTCTGTTGAGGTTCTTGAAGTGCTTGTAATTCTGCTAGCTGCCAGGAACTGCTCTGAATATCAGCTAAAGCCTGAGGTTTTTTAATTTATTTTTTTTCTTGTGTGTCTTTGCTTTGAAAACTGTTAGTTACAGCTGCGTGGCTTCTGCACTTTGTTTTTATCATCTAAAGGCCTAAAGATAGAGTGTATTTTCTCCTCTAGTGATCTGCTACCTGCCCTTTTCATTCTCTCATCCTTTGAAAAGCTTCTGTTCTGCTTCCTCCTAAAGACGCTTCCTCCCCATCTCTCTGGTCCATAATTTCCCACTATGCCTTGTAGCATTCATTCCAGTGCAGGAGGTATTAAAGCTGCTGTAGAAACAGAAAAAGCTGCTGCCAGCTCCTCAGCTGTGGAGGATCCCCACGAGGAGGGGAATTCTCCAAGGGAAAAAATGGGAGACGGAGCTCTTGTGGCTCCACCTGTGTTGCACACGCAGAATCAAAGGATTGATGGAGAACTCAAATAAATTTTATCTTGTTGGAAGAATATCTGTTTGAAGAATAATGTGGTGGTAATCCAGAACATCACTTTGGTTGATGCCTCACTGTTGCTTTTTTTTGCTTTCCCTACTGTTTCATGCTGTCTCTGTGTGACACTTAAAGAGGCAAAAAATAGGTGTTGTTTGCAAAGAATTTCCAGAGCAAGAGTATAAGGGGTGTTTGTTTCCTGGAGATTAGTTTATACTTGGTGTGACTCAACTCTGATAAGATCAGCTTATAAAGGGATAGTTGATCATGATTTCTGATTAGATTATTTTTCTTTTTATTTCTTTAAAAGTTTATTTTTGACCCAGAGTGATATTTTATAGCTTGCATTAATTCCTAAATAAATCAGAACGCTATTGTAGTCAAAATTTGAAGGGTTGGATTTTTAAGGACGATTTTTCATAACCTGTTTATTAGCTCACCTTTGTCACACAGCTCAGTGAGGTGATGCTGCCAAGGTCCTTGTTCCCATACTCAGATTGTATCTGTGCTCCAGAGAAAGTCTGTGCCTGAATGCCTCTATCTGCAGGACATTGTATAGTTGAATCCAGAGGCAAAGGCATAGTCTCAAGCTACAGAGGGCCAGTGTTTGGGTACTCTCAGAATCCAAGCCTAAGGGTCCTTATTCCTCGGTATCACCTCACGTAAGTGTGTATGGATGAAGCAGGGGGCTTAAAGGCCCATGTGTAATGTAGAGCGGAAGACTCTCAGATGGGAAAAGATTCAGCCAAGTCAGTGTAGAACTCTTTCTCAATGAGGGCATTTTTGAGCTGAGAAACCCGTCACTGCCAAAATTACCAATATTGCCACGTTAGTTAAGGGTGAAAAACCAACTCCAGCAGTCCCACATAGCTGCCAGGGTGCTGCAAACAACTGCTGCAGTTCTTTTTTTGGAAACGTGTGGTGTATGAGAACAGGCAGTTTAGGAGTAGTGTCTGTTAACCAAGGCTATTTCCAGTGCAGCTGGAGGATTTATAAAACCAAAAAAAAAATTTTGGGAAAAGCAGTTTAAAAAAAGGAAAAGAATGTTTATTCCTGCTGCTGAATTATTAAGAATTGTAATTATTTATGTTGAAATTGTTAATTTATTGTGAATATTTAGATAATGGAGATCATTTAGATCATGGTGAGAGAGAATGCCTGAAAAAGAAAATACAAGACAGATGAAAAATTTCAAATTTTGAAATCTGTTATTAAAAAATTTTACTTTGTGGTGGGTTTTTTTGGCTGGTTATTCTGGATTTTCTCTCAGTTCCTCAGAAGGGAAACAGTTTCTCAGTAAGGTCTGAAGTTGAGTGGTACAGTGAGAATTGGCATTAATTATATGATACCTACAGTAATTGATGTTTAGAATCAAATTTAGAGTAATATGGAGTTTTTGTTATAACTACTATTTCCCTGTGGAGATACTAAAATATTGTGTCCATAATTAAAAGACAAGTCAGAGATGTTAATGGCTCAAGTTTACAAGTTTACAGCAGATGAGGGTATATTCCAAAGTATTTACAGTAAAACCATTGATGTTTAGAAAGAGCAACATTTTTTGAGGCAAATCTGAATGTGCTCCCTTCCAAGCAGGATGCAATTCTCAATGTTCTCTTCTCCCACCTTCTACACAGATTATGTGAGAAATGTTTCAGTGCCTTACTATATATAGTCAAGTGTTCTTACTCTCCTGCGGAGGTCAGTGGGAGGTGCTGAAACCGAGATGTGGGAGGAAATGAGCCACGTGGGAGTGAGCTGGTGCATCCTGAACCTGGGAGGCACTGGGAAGACATGGGTCAGCTTCAGCCGTCACATCCAGCAAACGTCTCAGTGGGGGTGCAAGGGAAAGAGCTGGTGCAAAAACAGGTGTTGTTAATACTCGTGTGGAGGTGGACCGGGGATTTTACTTTAAATGAAAACTTTGAGCTGTCTAAATGAAGCTGAGGAGAAAGGTGGGACTGAAAGATACCAGAGGAAATTGTGAATATGTTTGCAACTCCCCTTTGTGAGCTGGCAGAGTGTGTAGTGGGACAATCTCCAAATAGGTTGGGCAGAAGTGATGTAGGAAGAGTCATGTATTCCAGTGATTTATGGAAATTTCCCATGGCTGAAATATTTGTCATTACTGGATTTGTCTTTCTCTTGTAGTTGATATTGTTATAATCTATATAGTTGACCAGACAATATTCCTCAACTCTCAGAAGTTTCTTCCCCTCAAACTGAAATCTGGTAATGAAGAAAGACAAAAATTTCAACTGACTTTTTAAAAACAGTTTGGTGGATTGTTGTTTTTTTGTTTTGTTTTTGTGGTTTGGTATTTTTTTTATTTTCTTTTTAATGAAGTAGGTTTTGTTTAGTTGAAAGGGTCTATCTGCAGTAATGATTGACTTACTTGCACTGAGATCTAGCTTGAAGGGCTGAGTTCTCCACAAACAGGTGCAAAAAAGGAGAGCCTGCTCCAAGCATCTCTCAGCTTTGGAAGCTCAGGGACAAATGGACAAATTATCCACTTTGGGGGAAAATGAGTGGTGTGTTAATATTTTTTCAGATAGGGAGTTTTAATTAAAGACATATTAAACAGCAAAATTAGTAGGGAAACCTTACAGGGCTTTGAATGGGACCTGCAATTTACTGTCCCTTTAGATTATATGTTAAATCTGATGGCTCACCATGACCACTGAAAAAGGCTTAGAGCAGTTTCTATGTAACTTGGCATGCACTTTTCAAAATTTTTTTTCCTCAGGCAAAGATTCCTTCTGTAAGGAAGGAATATCCATCACCTAATTTTACAATGGGGAAATGCTTTTGTACACAGAAGTAGAGCTAAGTGAGGAATTGGACACTAGTTCTCTTATGTGGAAAACTTTCCTTTGAACATTTGTGAGTTTGTATATGAAGCAAGCTCCACTGGGCTGGGCAGTACCCACTTTCAGCTCAAGGAATCTTACTCAGGTTTAGCATGTCAAATAAGCAAAGTTTACATTCATTCATATATCAATAGAATACAATTGACGGGTATAATCATTGGGTAGTTTTTTCTTTCAAACCCAATAAAATGAAAAAGGAGATGTGTATTGGACAAAGCACTAGGTTTCAGAATTAGAAAAGGAAAAAGAGGGGTAGAAAAGAGGAACTATTTTATTAGGCTGCAACTCACATTCTTTATTTGGCATCTATTTCACTATCTCCTATTTCCTGATGATAACATAATGTCCTCTCTTTTCCTGTTACCCAAGCACTTTACAGAAGATGTGTTGCATGCCTGTTGGCAATCATAGACAATTTGACATTCACATCTTCTTTTTACATTACTTGACATCGGCTCTTTTTCAAATACTCCCTCCCTCCTCAGTGGAATACATCTCCTCCTTCCATTGCTTTGTTACACACTGAAAAGCAGCAGATATTACCTACAACAGTTTTTAGGGCTATAGATGCATTTGTTTGCATTTGGATCGAGCTACTGCTCTTGGATATTACTCTTTTGGAAGTCAGGGGTGCTCCTGGTTGTCCTGGGGACATGGGAAAACCTCTAACTTACTAGGTGTTACAAGGAAACAACTCTATCAATTTCTTCCCAGGGTGGGTTTTAAGCAGCAGATTTAGAGGAGCTGTAAGCTTTCTGTAATCATGGTGGGTGTCTCATTGCTTTGTCAGCAGTTTAAGCACATTCTTTATATGAGATCAAGAGACAGGTTCCCTCACTCATGTCAGGTGTATTTTCATATGTAAATATAAAGCCAAGCTGACATCTGGTCTTAAACTTGCTGAGAAAGGTTCCTCTTCCCCTTGGAGACTCAATTACCATCCAAGCATGGCTCCTCCCCTGCCACACAGCACACAGCTCCCTCTATACGGCAGGCACAGATCTTGGAAATGTCACCATCTCTGAACTGTTCTGACTCTCCTCTCCCACATGGTCACGTTGTCTATCCTGGGCCCTCAGAAAGAGACAAAGTTATGTTCTCGCAAGACAATACACCCACTCTCCTTTTCCACAGCCCTCTGTTCCACTGCTGGGAAAACCTGCCCTCCTCAGAGTGTCTGCCAGCACTGCTATCTGGGCTTGACCCTGCCTTACCCTGAATCTTAACCTTTGGTTTTAAATGTGTGGGTTGTAGCTGTATGGATCCACAGCACAGAGACCTCTTTACAGCTTTCTCATAGGTACTAACCTGATGGAATCATCACTTCTGAGGTTAAGGGCAGGACCTCCAAAATTATTGCCTGAATCTATCCTTCCCCCATCTGTTTTTCAGTCACCCAGCAACACTCAGTATCTCATCATCCTATCTCAACTGGTCATCTTCTTTGGGGTAAGAGAGAAGACACAAGTAAGTACCTCACCAATGGGAGCAATCAGTGGCTTCTTTTCAATAATTAGTAGGCTTGGGTCAATGCAGGTCCACAGTCAATGTCAACACTTTCTGTCTGATGAAAGTTTTCTGAGTTCAGTGATGCATTTTCTTTTCAGGTTTGACAGTTTATTCTGCAGGGACTCCAGTGCAGACTGTGAAGTAGTTAGATTTTCTTTATCACTTCCACTCCTGCCTTATGTTCAAGCATTTTTTCCTTCATTTTTCATTATTTGTTCCACAATGGATATACTGAATTTGGATTGTTGCACAAGTGTTCTTTGTTGACATCCATTTGCTCCATTACCAATGCTTCTTTTTTTGTCTGGACTGAGCTAATGGCTTTTAGGGGTTTTTTTGCAATTTCTTGACCTGTATAGATGAAATTGTTACCCAGACTTTCTGCAGAGTAAGGCTTTTTTCTTCTATGACTTGATTTTAAGAGAAGTCTTATTGGTGCCTCCAACAATGCTGAGTAAGAATCCATGCGAATGCTCAGGCATCTAACAGAAGAACCTGGTCTGCATTTTTAACTCTGGGTTTCAGGTTTCCAGGGAGCTGCTGAAGATTTTACACTTTATGTAAAAATGTTTTAAAGAATTAATATATGGATATCAAATATTACTCTAATGAGCAAGAAGCTGATGTACCCATAGCCAGAGAAAAATTATATTTCATCAGTAGTGTATAGAGTATCTATGAATCAGCAGTGGTTCCTGAATTGCTAGTATGGGGAAGGTAAATATAACCTCATATATAGTATTCTACTAAACTCCACAAATTCTCCTTCTTTTAAGTTACTTTCAGGGAGAAGCTGAGTTTACTTGCTAGGGTAAGTCCATGCTTTTGGTTTGTTTAAGACATACCTTTTCCCTTATGATTTGTGTCAAAGGGAGTGACTAGATCTGAGAAACACTTGTGTGGGAATGTGGAGAATGACTTAGAATCTTGATTGTTTTTCCAAACAGAATCCCAGGGAAAAAAATTATATTCCATAGATGACATCATATTATATCATGTGTCACTTGAACTACCAAACCACTCAAGTGCCTTCAAGGGCTATGCTTTTTTTAAAATTAAGCACCATATTCAACATAAACAGTTTTCCTGCCTTATGACTGTAAAATTTGCAGGATTCCACTCATAATCTGAATGTGACATTTGCATTGGTTCAAGGCATGGGGCCTTAACTGAGGGACATTAACATCAAGAGGACATGGATGATAGAAACATTCTTTTAAGTACATCCAGCCCTTGCAACCGGGGCAGCTTTCATGTGTCAATGCACTGTTGGTTCCTAAAGCAGCCAGTTTGGAATGATGAGTTTGGGATGATTTGGTCTAAGAGCAGAGACTGCAGAACAAGAAATTTCTGTGCATTGGAGTTTTCTGTCTCATCTGGAACATCTAGTGCTTCAGTGGGTGGGAAATACTATGGCAATAAGGAGGCTGAGGAGAAGGTCTCTAGCTGCCCATGCTTTTCCCAATAAAAGTACACTAGCCTAGTGCAATGATGGGAACAGAGGAGACCTGAATAAAAGAACCCCAGTTGCTCCTTTTGACCTGTATAAGCATGGATCTTTGGCTAGGACACCTATTGTATTGAACAGTGAGCAGCTGCTGCTGATATGCAATTGAGAACTGAAGTCTATTTAGAGAAATAATTGCTTTAGTTTCCAAGATGCTCCTGGAAATAGGGTATAAATTTCTTATTATAATCTTACCTGGCAAAATACAGTATGTTCTAAACAATAATTAAAATTCTCAAATGAAAATTCTCAATGAAAGCAGGTCAGTCTTTCAGGTTTGCAATGGCAAAAAAGTAGGAACAAGCAATCCTCTTGTAAAAGGGAGAATATTATTTTTGTCCTGTTCTCTCATCAGAGTCAGAAATGGAACACCTGTGCTCATCCTCTCTGGACTAGTGCTTGGGACTGTATTTTTCACTGGGAGTATCTTTCCTTCGAAAGAAAAATGCCAAAAAACCATAAAGAATTTAGATACTTTTGTTTTTCCAGCCCACCCCATAGGATATGATGCGGAGTACTGTATTGTTTACATTTCTCTAAATTAACTATTGCATTTTGGTAATTCTTTTTTAAGTTGTTCCTTCTTAAATGGTTTTTAAGGGACAGGGCTTCTCAACTGCATCTGAAATTACACAAAGTATTTTAAAGTGTGGGCAACTAGCAGTTTCTTGCTGTTAAATGCTCATGTTCCTTTCTTATGCTGCTGATCTTCATAATACTTTTTTAGAATGGCATAACTGAGAGTGCACACAGTGAGGGAACATAGGTAGGCCCCAAATACACAAAAAATCCTTCATATGAGTATAATCTTAGAGTCACTTCCTAAATACTATCTAATACTGGGAATCAGGACATTGTTTAAGAGGTTGCAAATTCTGAGAATTCATCTCCTGCATTATATAGTTAAGAATTTCTTCCTTTTTTCTTGTAGTTCACAACAAAAATTTTAAATACTTGCCATCTCCCTTTTAAGTGTGGCAGCAGGACTAACAATCCTCTAAAATTTAGATGAAGAACAAATTTTCCTTATGTGGCATCCAAGTTTTGAACCAAACATAGATGCTAATTTTTGTATATCAAATAAAAATAGACGACATAGCATTTTAGGACTTCACCTTCTACCTTTTAATTTCCTTTTTCCCTTCCTGTTCCTACTAGCAGAGATGGTTTAGAATTGCAGGATTAAACCTTCAACAAATTATTTATTTCCAGAATTTTTATTTTGTTTGGACCTCTGTCCTTTTAAGTCTTTGTTTTTAAAGGAAAATTCTACAGTAAATTCCCAAAATCCTCTCTTACTCTGAGTGTTCACTCAACTTTTTCCAGAAGTATGGATCACGCATTGAACTCATGGCTCTCAGCTGAAATGAAGCCTTGTGCATGATTTTTTAAAAAAACACCAGTTTTGATGAGTGAGATAATAAATGTTCAGCCTTTATCTCTTAATCCTCTGGCTGATGCCATGCAAAGATGTGAATATCAAGTATCAAGGAAGAAAGCCAGCAGGGCTTCTGGCTCACAAAGCATAATCGTTCCCTTTGCTGCTTATCACACCAAGCACCACAGCACCATCTTCCTCTGTAAGGAGCTTTCTGATATGGTACCAGCTGAACTCTGCTGCTGGAAAGGGACTTTTGGGGGCTACTGCACCATCCACACCGAAAAAATAGCCTCCCACTGCAACACACCTTGTTTCCGTGACACTGTCTTGGGGAAGGACAGTGACAATTCCGCCTTAGGAGTATAGTATCAGTGTTCAGTGTCCATGGAGCTCACCTGCGTTATATCACAAAGCATAATGAAATTATTGAAAAAGAAAGGAAACATAGATAATTGATAGCACATTTCTGTGGGCCATCTATTTTCTTTGGGTAAAAAGAAAAAAATCTATTTTTGAGGGGGAATCTGCTTTCATGCCTTGCATGTTTTCCACCAATGTACACAGATAAGACAGAGGGCTCACTGCCTATTTTAAAAATTGCTGGGGAAGCAATGAAGTTAGTCTTCTCAACAACTGAGGTAGTCCAAGCCTAGATAGGATTTTCCCACTGTACCCAGGTCTCCTTTGACTGAAAGAGCTAAAACCAAGAAATGTGCAGATATGTAGGTTTCCCTGAACACCAAAAGTTAAAGGGAAACAGGGTCTTAAACTAGGGGCAGCTCTCTGCTCTCTGCCTAGGCTGAAAATCTGTTCATTTACCTGGCATTGAACCTGTTCTGTAGCTTTTTATTTCCCGCACCAATTTTTCCTATCTCAGCCTGTTGGAGTGCATTTCGGGGGTGCCTGCAGGGATGACAAGTTTCATCAGCCAGCAGTGAGAAGTGTGGGTGATCAGCATCTCATAAGTTTGGACCCTTCTGCCAAGACTTCATTGGCTGGAGTCGGAGAGCAGGGGCAAAGCACTTTGCCATAGCCTGGCTCAGAGTTCTCTCTGCTTTGAGCAATGCTATAAATCCATGCTGTGCTTCACAAATCCCAGCTGCAAAATTGCACCAGTCTATTTGTGACTTAAGAGGGAAGACTCAAGAGCAGTTAATGTATAAGCAAGCTGATCTATAATTACCCCAAGAATGAGTTTGAAAGCATTTTTAGTGATATAAAATGTAATAGCAGTATTACATAAGCACAGCAACAATCATACCATCTCTAAATGGTTGCATACTGCCTCTTTTGACAGCTGTGGTAGAAAATGGATCACTGGATGGTCATGAAATGAATATTTTCCCTAATCAGAATAGATAGCTTTATTACCCTTATAATTACTTGTTTAGCACTCACTTATTAATTTTTTTTTAATCCATGAGTAATAAAATGGGCCCGTTTATTAAATAACATTTTAATTGGGAGTAATTTTTAACATGTGCCAAGCTCTTAATGTTTTCTCCTATGCAATTACTTAGATAAATGCTTGTATTTCTGATAACTCCATTGACTCCATAAGACAAACAAAGCCTTCCCTGATATACAGCCCATACAACAGGCTCCAGATGCCTTAGCATCCCTCAAACAGCTAATTTTTAACATATTGCAATAGAATATTGCTTATTTTACTAAATCACTTTCACAGACTCCTGATAGATATTGTGTATTTACAGTTCATTTGAATTCAAATTTTATGTTTTTGCTTAGCTTTATTTATTATTGACTACACTGGAGAGCTTGCATTTAAACATTTTTTTTTTAAATTTCACATTTTCATTAAAACACACCTCAGAGGCAATGTTGACAAATCGTTTTTCAAATGTCTGCATACTATTTGGCCATGCATAAAACTTGTTGAAAACATTATGAATGTTGATGTATGTTGAGTAAATATTTTAAGTGTTGATTTTGAAATAGTCGTGATCATTCTGAGGAAGTGAAAAGGTCTTTCTTTTGTCTCTACAATAAAGTCTGAACTTCAGGGTTGGAGGATGTTTTTTGATTTTTCCTCTTTGCTCCTATTTTTCGAAGTACCATCTGCATAATCAGAGTGCCTCCTTGTTTGCATAGACATATTAACACAGTTTCTTATTTTGTCCTGAGACTGAAACCCTCATCTCTGGTCAAACAGAGAAATGGCTGTCTTTTCACTAACACAGAACATGAGAAGACCAAATACCCTGTGTTTGTGCAAGTAAAGCCCTATTTGTCCACGTGGTGCACTTAGTTTTGGTGTAGGTATTGTGCTAATGAAGTATGCATTCTAGTAATAGCATGGGACCTACAGATTCCTTGCCCAGTGCCAGCTGATTTTAGTGAGCCTTTGCAGATTTCTGCTCACCAACATTTTCACCCTACTCTGTAAATACATATTTTTCAGATTTCCTATTTTATCCCTAACTTTTCTGCCATCATAAATAGCAATAGAAATTTTCTAATAATTTTCAAACATGGGCTTATATTTAAGTTTTCTTTGTCACTTTTAGGATGGTGAGCCTTGTATCCTAGAGGTATCTGGAATACTAACTTTTCAAAAGTCACTGCAGTTTGGCCAGGAAACTTTAGTTAATGTGAGGTGTCCATGTATAAGGGAGGCCATGTGTTCCCTGATTTTAATGAAAACCTTTTCTTTCAAATTATTCTACCATATGGTAGTCACCATTTCTCAGTAAAAACTAGATGCATAAATCCAGTTTAAACCTAGTTTTGAAGAATGATTGAAGCAAACTAGGGATTCAAGTTGACTTAAATGAGAAGGAGAATCTGTTCTGAAGTTAACATTTCCATTCATTCACAGGAAAAAAGGGAAAAAAAAAGAAAAAAACAACTTAATTTGACTGAGGACTGCTCTGCAGACCCAACTGATAGCTTATCTGCATGTAAGATACATAAAGCAATTTGCAGAAATTGAGGTGGTTTCCTTGTTTTTGGGCTCCAGATCCTTATTCCTGCAGCTTGTTTGTTCTGGTTTTTTTTGGATTGTGTTCTAGTCAGTCTTGGGTGGTCAGTCTCATCATGCCTTATGACTTTAACCAAATCTTCTCTGCCTATATGCTATACTGTGTAGTAGAAGCACTGTACACAATAAAATTATCTTTGATTCTTACAAGAGGATAATCCTTCAACTGGCATTGCTTACAAGTGAAACCTTGTCTATATTGATATTTCTGTGTATCTTCTCCCAGTTTATCTCATGGCAAAGCAGGCTGGAATTGAATGCATATTTTTCACGTGGTTAGAAGTGAGATTTGAGGTCTGCATGTGGATCCTGGGCCTTTCTTCACCTTTTTGGATATTCTCTCTGACACAAAAGTTCCAGCATTGAATTAAAAATGATGATTTGAGAAGTTCCCTAGACTGCTGCCATTTAGGGCAAGTATTTTTGTCTCTGTGATGTGCTGCCTAATTCCCAGGAGTAAGGAAAACGCCATCATACTGTCTTTGACATTGTCACAGCCCTTTGGAAGCTTTCTAAATTGACTTAGAGGTTAATCAACCTTAGTTTAGAGGGGAGCTGTAGTGTCACTTGAGCGCAAAAGCCACAGACAGTTCTGGGCAGTGTTGCTAAACTTCTGAAAACCAAATCCACCGAGGTCATTGCATGACGAGGGAAACAACTCAGCTCTGCTCGTGGCTGTCTTATGGTTCTTTTCTTCACCTATTTCAGGTGGGAAACACAGCCTGCTATTTGACAGTCACAGCCCTGAAATCAACTTAGATAGTTTGGTTTTACCTACAATGTCTGCTTTTCTTTTCTGATAAAACACAGCAAAAACACCTCCTCTGACCCTGCTTCCTGTTCTCCCCACACAGATTTTTATCTGATCGTCCCTGTTACAGCTCTAGGAGATGGAGGTTTAAGTTTCCCATCTACCTATGGAGAAGAGCCTGTACTGTAGTAAGAGAACATGGTCATTTGATAGAGCTGCTGATGTATTGGCCATTTGGGGAAATGCTGTCTCTGTCTTGCCTATTAAATCCTAACAGCTTTACTCAAGTGAGGAAGAGGCTTGAAGCCAAGTCCTGTAGCCGAGCACTTTTCCTGACTCCTGCACAGGAGATGCAGGGATTCAACCAGCAGGGTGCACAAGTAAATCTGAGTTTGCTCAGGCAGAGAAGCGATATCTCTGTGGATGCACAGTGTGTACATGGTCTTTAACTGCTAGCTTGGAAAAGAAAAAACAGGGTGCTGACTTCACTGGGGAAACATAAACTGAGGGGCTGCCAGATTGAGGTGGGAGAGAAGTCTTGATTTGAGTCTGGGTTGTTCTACTAAGTTATCTAAGCATATAACAGCAACATAAATGCTAGTTTAAGAACTTTTGTGCATCAGCTTCCTTGACAGTTGGGTCTGAAGCTTGGACCCTGCCTGTGTCTGAGCTTCTTCTTCCTCTCTGAAAAAGCCTTCTGATGTGAAGATTGCCTTATCATGACAACCTCAACTTAACTGAGTGTTTGGAGACATTCTTTAGACTAGATAAGTTTCCTTTTGCATGAAAAAAAAAAAAGAAGAAAAAAAAATGAGGAACATGGTGCACTAAGGATTAATAGAAGCTTTTCTTCTTAAGCAGTTTTAAAGTCTAAGAGACTGCTACTATGTCTACTGTTCTGGTTTCAAGGGGAGAGGCAAACAATGCTTGTCAAACTTGACTCTGAAAAGACACTAGCTTTTTCTGTGGTAGTACTCCTCAGTTTCCATTGCACTGACTTGTCCTATTTTAAATTTGTAATGAAAGAAAAAATTCTAAAGCTGGTAATCATGCGCCTTCCTTGTATAAAAACACATCTTGTTTTTATCATCAGTAACCTGCACTACACAAGAGCTCTGACACATACATTTCAGGATAGATTAGGAATTGCCTGCTCCATTTGCATAACATTAAAATCACTGTCTAGGTACACAAAATAAAATGAATACCTTCCTGATTCTCTAGTATGGGCTTGCATGAAAACGATTTTTTGAAATTTTTTTTCATGAAAGCAGCAGTCCCTCTCTTTATTTAGTAGATTGGAAGAGAAGGATTTGATAGCTGAGTGAGGGGATACCTATGTAATTCATTTTTCTTGGACAGCATGCTTACTGCATTAAAAAAAAGTGGGGTAGGGGGCAGGGGGGAAGTGTTGCAAAAAAAGCATATGGAGAATTTGACAGGCTGGCACTATCTGAGTCCCCATCATTCCTTGCAGCTGCCAGAAGCCAACCGCTCATCTTTCCAAACCACAGGCTCATGTTGGTAATGATATGATTTCCTCTATCTTGTGTTTTGTGTTTGTGCTTCAAGAAAAGCAACCCCCTCAAAACTCTACACACTGAGTTAATCAAGATAGCATTGGCTTCTCTCATCCTACTGAAGTGATTCTTGCAGTGGTGGGACAAGGATCTGGAGGCTTCATCTTCTGTCCCAAGCAGTGTAATTCATGTTTTTCTTGATTGCCTTGAGATTTATCCTTCTTCTGACTACTAAGTAGCATCCTCACCAACTGAAATTAGTATAAAATTTTTAGCATTTCACTTTCTTGGGAAGGTAATATACATATTACCTAAGAAAAAAAAATGCAAAATCAAGAATTTTTTTGTTGTTGTATTTATCGCCACTTTTCTGTATTGAGGGCTTTTAAAATGCTGACTCTATGTCTATAAGTGTTGCAAATAATTATCTTACAAAGAGAAGTAAGGCTACACTGGTGTTGAAAGTACTCATATTCACTGATTTCTTATGATTAGAAATAACTTCCAGTCTATTCTTCAAACAACCATCTTGTAGTCCACATGAAACCTTTCCCCCTATATTACAAGTATAAATGTCAGTCTTTCTATGCCTATTAAAAACAGGCTGTTGTTTTTAACTTTAAGAAACCTTAATTCTGGTTTCCTCAAGGCCAGAGAATGAGAACTTCAAAACAACATGGGAAATGGTAGATCAGGAGCTGTTCTCAGTGAGGGGCAACACGGGTGTGAGCAAAGATTCTTGTTTGAAAAAGAAATTGCTCAGTGGTGGAGGCAAGGTGCAAGTTGCAAAGTTGAATATCAGAGCTTAGATGTTGGTAGGCGATAAGGATTTATGGGTCAGAAAGGACTCAAAAAACCGCTCAGATTAATTTTTTTTTAAGTGATGGAATGAATTGTGGGTGAAGTTATCTAGGAAACGATTCCATTTGGTTAAAGGGGCAGGCAAACTTAATCAACCTTCTATCCATATTCTGAATGATCATGACTGGAGCTTGTTATAATGAGAAATAATTTATGAGAAAGAATATTGCAGTAGTCAAAATACAAGGAGATGAGAATTCGGAGTTAGGTGTTAACAACTGTTGGATGCATAGAAATGGACTGAACGTGTAAAACATGAGAGAGTTCTGAGTTCAGGATGAGGGTTTTGGGTGACAATGTGAGAAAAGAGGCAGGATGCTGATTTTGCATACTATTATTCAGAAGGAGGTAGTGGTCAGAACCCAAGGGAGAGAAGTGACATCTGGTTTGGCACTGTTGAACTTGGGCTTAGAGAAATATTCTCAAAGCCATATTAGAGAAGGCTGAATTTCCAGGTTGAACAGAAAATTACAAAAACTAGACAGTCTGTCAGTATGGAATTGTTTGCTAAAACTTTAACTGGAAAGGCAGCTTACATCTTATTTTGGAGGAGGAGTGTGGGATAAAGAGGTCTAGGACAGATCGCAGAAGTCTGCCCAAAAAAAAAGGTTAAAGAACAAATGGGACTTCCGAAGATTGTAATGAAACTAGGAGGAGAACCTAAAGTCAGCACTGGTTTTGAAGCCATCAAGACAAAGAGAGATAGACAGGGCAAGAAGGAAAAATAAATTCTGGATGTTAAATTTGTTGTAAAGTGATCACTAGAGATTTTGACTAGAACAGCTGGTAGTGAGAAGAATATCTCTTTATCCTTGCCCATACTGATTATGCTTCACAGGCAGCTGGCTTGACTACTGTGTAGGACAGAATATTGTTAGATGGTCCTCTGACCTGACTAAGTTCAGCTGTTCCCAATTTCAGTGGAGTAAAAGGTGCAGAAACCAGATTAGACACTTTTAGGGTGGAAATGGAATACAGGAAATCTTATCAGTGGTTGCAGACAGTACACTCAATGTGTTCAGATATGAAGGGGAAATGTAGGAGGTAACTAGCCAGGCAAGGGAAGTCAAGGATGGGAGAGCCTGTTGTAGAATTGGCATGGGAACAGGGGAGATGGATTAGCTCAAGTAATGAAGGGAGTAAGAATGGGTGTGAGGGAGATTGAGGGAAGATTTGGTGGACAGTGTTACTGGGGAAGCTGGAAGAATTAAAGGAAAATAATTTCAAAATTCCTGTGCCTGTGGGAGTGGTGAAGGGAAGTTGCAGGACATGAAGGAAGAAAAGTGGCCTATTGGGAGCCTAGAGGTCACATCAAGCCAATTTGCAATTGTTACACCTTTGCAAATTGTGAACAGAAATAACACAGTGAAGTAAAATTGAAGCCAACTGATACTTCATTAGTAATATAAGGATTCAATATAAGCATTTTTTGCACACACTGCTTGCAGTACTTTGGTCAAACAGCTGTTCACAGTGGTAACCAAGTGCTACTGTTGCCTTAGAATAAGTAAAGAAAGCACAATTCCCTCAGTGTTTTGGATTTACCTTCAGGGCTGCCAGTTGTGTGCTTCTTCCACTCACACTAGGGGCTGCTGGATAGGTCCCTCTTCCTACACTGCATCAGCAGCAGCCAACATTTCCCACACTTGATCCCCATCTCCCTTGTCTGTGGCAGACTGCATGTGTATATTGCTGAGCCCTGAGCAGTCTCACACACAGCTCAGAAATCCAGTGTATAAAATGGATTGGCAAGTGCTGGAAGGTGTGCATTATACTTAGCAATTCCCTGGAAAAAGAAATTTTGGAGACTACTTCTCCCCAAATGGTCTAATTGAATTTTGGAAGCCCATGCCACTGTATACTGGCCTCCCTCTAGGCAGCCTGAAGATTCCATCCTGGCCAAAATAGCAACCTTATGGCAAACTAGTCCTAACAAGAATCCCTTAATTTGCCATAGGGCAGTCAATTAAAACTATACTGAAAATACATTGAGATCTCAACTCACTTGAGGGATACAAATTTCAATATGTAGTGGTATAAATGTATCTGATGAACTGGAAGGTATTTTCACCTGGCAATACTGGAGATTGAAAATATTCCTCAATTTCAAATTCTTCCTCAAAAGCCAAGCTCAGAAGACAGGTTCTGACTTTGCCCAATTATTTCTGCAGGAGGAGAGAAATGAGAACCCTAACTATGGTTCTTAAGAGGGTACAAGTAGCATTTTATTACATTATTTAGTAATGCATTTATTCATAAGATAAAAGCTGTGCATGTTAATGATTTTTTTTCTTGCTTTGCCTTAATGTAGTTAATAATCTGAAGTTACTTTCTTTTTAAAAAACATATCTATTCTTAAATTTTCCAAATATGACAATGCTTCTGGTGTTTCTTCATGTTCTGAATTCTTCATGGAAGAAAAGGCACTGAGAGAATACCCATAAAGGGTGTTAATTTTGTCAGTTTTGTGTATTTAAATAACATTCTTAACTTTGTTTCCTAATTAATTTTTCCTTGAAATATTACCATTTTCTATCTGAAATCTACAAGAAAAAATCTCATTCACAGTAGACCAAACTAGCACTTTCATAGCTGGCTAGTTTGCCTTTTTGCCTTTCTGAACTTTAGAATCTAGTTATGTTTAAGAGTGGAGAGTTTTGATTTTATTCTTGTTTGTTTGTTTGTTTCGTTTTGTTTTGTTTCTCAACTAATATTAACCTGTAGTGGCAACCATAAAAACAGCAAAGTCAGGAAAAACTTTTGCAGTAAATTATTTCTAAAATAGAGGAAGAAATATGAAACTGCAGATTCTGAAAATTCTGTGGTTCCGAAATAATGGTGAAATTCTCATCTCCTTTCTTATTTCAAAGTCAGGCTATCCATTGTAACCATCAATTACAAGCAATAGTTAGAATGCGGAGCTTGAAGATCACAAAGCAGGTCCCAGGATTCCCTGGAAAATTGTAGTTGCTGTTTAAACATACACACAGAGAAATACTCCAAGTTAAAAATAACAAAAAATTATAGAGATTAATGTGGAATATTGACTGCTTCAGCTGACTTCAGCAAGCACCATTGTTCTCTGACTAAAAAACTGGGTCATATATGTGGATGTGTACTATACTGGTTCAGCAGATATGAATGATAGTATTTTTTGAACCTTATAAGCAGCATTTTATATGTTCAGTCTGGCTATTTTTTTTAAGAATCCTAATCCCTACCACAGTTGGAGCTAAGCAAGAAAAATGTTCTCATTTGCTATATACCCAATTTTATCCAATTATGAGACAAACTTTTCCTCTATGTAAGAATAAGCACTTATTGATTTAAGAAGAAACAGGCATATTGATCCAAAGGAAAAATACACTGTACATGTTGATCAATATTTACCTTGCAGGACAAAACATCCTGGTATTCACTTCAAGGCATCAATATATACATATTACTGGATGTTTGTGTCATTAAGTCAGGTAACTGGGCTAGATCTCCATCTAACAGAATAAACTCTCTTAATGATTATTTTTCTAGTCAAATATTAGTCTCTAAAGGGAAGAAGGAATTAGAGAACCAGAAAAAAGAATAATTGTTCACCTCCCTTGAGATAAATAATACTTTTCATTAAACTCAGCTGATGCCTATCAAGAGACGCTAGACTGATTATATAATATAAGCAGTGAGAAATACTCCAAATTCCTCCTAAAAATCTTTACCTGTACCAAGGTAAAATTGGAAATCTAAGCATAGATGTTTGAAGATATTTAGGTGCCTAGCTTGTAATTAGTTTGATATGAACTATATACAATTGTGTAAAAGGGAGCTGTTTCCTTTTAATTTCCAAGGATGGGACACATCTGAGTTCAGAGAATACCTTTAAAAATTCTTTGCTATCCAGAGCTCCTCTTTCTTTCATCCTTGCTGTAGGCCAGGAGCTTCTTCTGTCTGAAATTCATTGACATAGAGCTAAGCATAAATTACACAAAGATAAACTAATTATAGTGTAATGGGGCAGTCATGGTACACATTTTTTTCCTCTGACATTTCTTTTCTGTCCCATAATAGCTCTAACACTGGGTTAATCATTTTTATTTAAATGTTTTCTTTATGGTTAATTTCACCCTAATATCACCCATCTCCATCTTGAGTCTCCTGGGGCACTCTCTAAAAAGGACACACCCAGTGAAGGGACAGGCATGGGACAAAGAGCTGCTGTGACAGTTACACCTTAGTATGCATTCTCAACAGGATCACCATCATAATAACAATGTGTGATACGTGTTGCTTCAGACCAGAATAACCCTCCCTTCAAAAAGCCTTTAATATATCATCATCTAGGGAATAGGCTCGAAAGCTATGGATCCTTTCTGCATGGCTTCGCTCAGGTGAGGCTCTTCCTTAACCAGCCTGTAGCTGAAATTCATGTTTACATTCTCATCACCTTGTGTCTCACCCTTGTCAGACACAAACCTGTCCTCTCCTGTTCATGTGCATTCAAAATGCTGGGAACATCATTGCTTTAGCACATGGTTTGGGGAGTTTTTATCTGCTCCAGGCTCTCCATCTTTGGTTTAATCTAGTATGTACTGTACATCTGCTGGAAGGGTCTTGTGTCCCTGACCACTGTCCCCAGCCTGCTTGTTCTCATTTCAAGTTCATCATTTTCTTCCTGCAGGGCTGGGAAGAATATTCTATCCCAGCTAATTCATTTTCTCCTTTGAACTTGTTTTTATCTGTGGGATAAGAGAAACTATACAAATAATACAAAACCTGATAGTAACTGCAGTAAGGCTGCACTTCAGTCCTCGGCCTATTTATTTGCTTGATAGGATCTCACCTCCTCCTTGAGTTCCCTGAGCTGTGTGTAGCTGTTGGTTATCTGTTATCTGACTAAATATAGGTCAGGAACTGTTTGCACACTGCCACATGTGATGGACTCCTAGACCCTGAACAGCATCTGCCTGTTTAGGGACAATACAAATAACAAAAATAATCTGAAGTACAGCTTTCTAGAAGTCCAGGTGTAAAATACAGCTTATCTGCCAAACAGGCATCCCTGCTCTTGCATGAAGGGAAGAGATACAATGTTCCCTACCTCTGCAGTGCCTCCACTGGAGTAAGCAGCTGTACACTGGGAGTCACCCAGCTCTGCTGGTATCTTTAAGCTACCACCAGAGTTTACATGGCATGGCTTTGGTATGGAAGGGAAGCTCCAGGCATGCCTTCTGTGAGTTGCTGCCCCTTGTCAGACAGATCCAGTTCCAGCCAGCGCCAAGGCCATCAGAAGTACTGGTGGCAGCTCTGGGGAATTGTATGTAAAAAAGCTGTGCTGCAGCTCTGAGCAAATAGCAAGACCAGTGAAGAAGGAAGAGGAGGTGCTCCAGGTGCTGGAGCAGAGGTTTCCCAAAAGCCTAGGGAGAAGATCATGGCAAAGCAGGTTGTGCCTTGAAGCTCAAGGAGCTTCTCAGTGGAGCAGATATCCACCCTGAAAATCATGGAGGACCCAATGCCACAGCAGGTGGATGTGCCCCAAAAGAAGTTGCATCTCATGGAGAGCTCATGCAGGGTCCTAGCAGGATATGAAATGCAGTCCAGAGAAAGGAGCACACATTGAGCAGGTTTTCTGGCAGGAATAGTGACCCACAGGGTATCAAACCTGGTATAATCCCCTCCTGAAAGACTGCAACCAATGGGAAGGATCCCATGGGTTCATGTACTGTTGGAGTAGTACATGAAGTCGCTCTCACGGGAGGGACTCCTCACTTGAGAAGGGGAACAGTGTGATGAAAAAGGAGCATCAAAAATGAAGTGTTATGAACTGACCACAAACCTCATTCCTGAACCTTCTGCACCACTCAGGGAGAGGACAGAGAAGCATCACGACTGAAGCTGAGCCTGAGAAGAAAGGGATGGAGGAAGGTGGATTTTAGTTTTGGGGGTATTTTGTTCTTTTTTTTTTTTTTTTTTTAAATTTTTCCTATCTTTCTATGTTGTTAATTGGCTATAAAATAAATTCACTTCCCCAAGTTGAGTCTGCTTCCCCATCATGTACTCAGTGAGTGAGATCTGGGCCCTTACCTCGACCCATGACCTTTCTCGTGGTATTTTCTACTCCTGTCCTGCTGAGGAAGGGGAGTGAGGAACTGGCTTGGTGGGCACCTGGCAGCCAGCCAAGGTTAATCTATCACAAGCTCACAGCTGACTTGTCATCTGGCCAGCTCAATGTGAAGACAGAGAAGGTTCAGCCTGCCCTGCAGACACGCCCTTATAATGGATTCCTTTACCACACTTTCTGAAATTCTCAAAATGTTTATGGTGTTCCCCGAATACCCTTGTGAAATAAAGAAGTGTTAACATTGCCATTTTTTCCAAGGAGCTGTGGTACAGAGACTGAATGGCTCACTTAAATCTGCGCAGTGAATATTATCCAGACCTTTTGCTTGGAATGCAGCCGTGATCTCCAGAGCTTGCTTTATATCTTAGTAATAGAAGACAGCTCCCTCTTGGATTCCTTAACAGAAACTCTTAACTGCCGTTAAATAAAAAGTTTTGAACAAGTGATAGAGATCACAATGGTACTCGTATCACAATGGCACTCTGACCACATACCTGCCATCACTAACTACAAATAAAAGAACCCAGAGAGATGTACTGTCTCAGCTATATTAAATACATTGGAATAGAAAAGCATGAAGATAAGCTTACTTAAAATGAGCTTGTTTCTCTAGGCTCAAGATATTTTACATAGGTACAGCAAGTATTAGAAGTTATAATTCATCACTAACTATGCACAGGAACACTCTCCTGAGCAAGGTGGGGACTGTAGAAGATGGCAGATCTCAAAGACATCAGTGTTCTTTTCTAGGTCCAAATGAGTGTACTTCTTATAAAGCTGAATTGAATTTTATTAATAAAAATGTTCTGTGAAAGCAAATCTGTCACAAGATGAGAACAAGATTCATTAAAAGGTGAATTCTTGCCATTTTTGGACAGTTCAGAAACAGCCATATATGATTCACATAATCAAATAAAACAACCGAATGTTGAAACAGCAGGCAATGCAATTGTTCAGAGATCTTCACTAAATATATATCAGTAATAAATTAACTTAAAAAATAAGGGCTTGTTACATAAGATTTTGTGAGCAGTGATGTTAAATCAATCCTTCAAGTATTAACAGTGCTGTTAACAGTTTGCTCTTTTTGAAAATTGAGAGTAGCATATTCTGGAACTTTCTAATCTGACTTCATTAGAGATTTGTGACTTGAAAAAAACAAACAAGAGACTTTAGGAGATGGATTTAAAAGAAAATGAAAAAGCAAATCTCTATGATCATTACATCCGTTCATTAACACAACTCTGCATTGCTTTCTGCTTCAGATGGAGACTCCACAATTTCTCTGGTAAATATGTTCAAATGTTTTAATACACTCAGAGTAAAAAAAGTATTTCTTTGCATTCAGATGAAATTTCCTACATCCATTGTCTCTTGTCCTATAATTGAGGAGAACCTGGCTGCTTCTCCTCCCTTTTCTCCCATCACGTATTCAGAAATGAAGATTCCTTTGGGCTGTCTATGCCTGAAGCTGGACAGTCCCAGCTATCCCAGCCTTTCCTCATAGAAGAAGTGTTCTAGTCCCTCCATTGCCTTTCTTGCCCTGTGTTGGACTTTGCATGTTTTCCCTCATGTCTGATCAAAGGGTTCTGGAAACCTTGCTGATATGTACTAGAAACATACTACTAGATGCAAAGCACTACATAAATTACTGAGGTCCTCTTCTGAGGCATTTTAAGAAAAAGAAACATCAAATAATTTTAATTTGTAATTCTGAATAAAGCATTTCTGTACTTAGTTTTGTTAGAAATCCAGAGTAATTATTGGACTTCAGTAGCTTTCTCCAGATGTAAATATGAATTTTATTTATGTTCTATGTAAAGCTAACTGCAAACAAAGAGCTAAAACCAAACTTTTCATTTAAAATAGCTGAAGCAGCAAGATTTTTTCCATAAGCCATAGGGGGTATTTCAAAACAGAGAGACTGAATTTTGGTTTCAGTTATGTTAGACAACCTCTTACATGCCATGTTTTTATATGCAGAGTCATTGCTGGGTAGTCTTTGAAGCAAGAAGTGTGGTTCCTGAAAATCTAGTTTTATCCTACCTGAGAGTGCTGTTGGTGACAGCAGTGTCTTAGTCTTCTGTAGTCAGAACTTTCCTATTCCAAAAGGAAATTGTGTTCTGCTCTCCTCCCCTGACACCAAGGTATTACAGCATGTAACCAAGTCCCTGACAAAACTGATTCGCCTGTGATCAAGAATCAAGCCCTGTCTTGCTCATCTGACTGGGCAATTCATGTTGCCTGAGAAGACAACAGCTTGTGATAAAGTGCTACTATTACCTAGCACCTCTATGGATTGCCTAAAGATAAACAGCAATTACTAGAGTGTGTCTGTCCTATGAAATGGAGTGGTGATGTGGCTGGTTCCTATCTACATCATACTTATCCTGTAGGCAGGCCCAAAAGCCAATTGTTCTTCCAACAGATTCTTTGGGTTACCAAAGCCATCTGAGAGAAAATGCCAGAGGTAACCAGCAAAACAAGGAGATAAAAAGTTGGGTGTGAATGAGACCTCCTGAATTTGTCTTGAGCTTGTTTTCAGCTTTGGTTCAGATGCAGCTATGAGCAGGAAGCGTTAGAAGGAATGCTTTTCAAAGTTACATGATAGAATGGGTGGGACTGATGATGTCTGTGGTAAGCCCCTTCCCAAGTGTTTTGTGCATGTATACGAGGATGCATGCATATGCATACCCATAACCAGAGCATTTGATTCCATTAAAATTGTAAATACATGAAAACTTGAGATTCTCCTGGCTGAAGAGCAACTGTGATTCAATTTAATGGCTACACAACAGTCAGTGAACAGTCATACAATATGCACCTCTCCTTGATGCCAGAAATGTCTGTAGTCATCCTCAGCCTATTACGTTTCCTTACTGTAAAACATTCTTCTACAATAAAAATAAAAAAGAAGAAAACAAACAAAAATCCACAAACAAACCCCCCTCTCTTCCCATGCACTACTCCTAAAAAGGAAAGAAGTTAACAAAACCACTGATGATAAACTGTTATTCTGTTCTTTCACCTACATGCAGATTAAAATCTCACATAGCTAGCTGATCATGTCATCCACTTTTCCTTGCACTATTACAGCAATTATTTATCTCATATTTGTGTTAGTATCTATAAGGCACTAAGAGATTCTCTGGCCTGTCAGTGAGCACCTTGAAAGAAAGAGTGGAGGCTGAGGTACAGAAAACCATATGAGAGGGTCTTTCAAATCTTGCACAGGTGACTAAACAATAGTATGGTAGAAATTAGTGGAAAATACACAGCCTGGAGAGAGAAAGGGAGTTGTAGTTGAGTTCAGGAAGGTCAGTTGGTGAAAGAAGTTACGTGGGAAAAAAGCCTGAAATGCTTATACATAAATGAGACACTTGAATTATGGGAGAGACCAAGTAAAGTGAGAAGCCAGTGTAAATTGGGAGAAAAGTAAGTATGTTGCAACAGTGCCTCAGGAGTTAGAACAGAAATGCAGAGAGGAAAATTACATGAACAGATTGATGTGAAAAAAAGACAGTCTTGGTGGGGATATTTTCTATTTATACTTCTATGGCACAGGTGGTATTTCCTGCGATTTGTAAGGAGAGGAATATGTGGAATTTTGAGATGCTTCTGAGGTAAAAGCATTAGAGCTTTGCTGAGAGGTGACAGAGTTCTTTTCTAAAGCTAAAAAATCGGAGACTACAGTTTAATGGATCAAAGATCCTAAACAAAAGTCTGTGAAATATTAGGCATTACGTGCAATTGGAGCAGTGATCTCTATTTCCTGAGTAATACTCAAATACCTGACAATCAATTGTTTAGTGAGATCCATGAAATTTTTAAGCATTTCTGGCACTACAAAGTATGAAGAGCCATCTGAGAGGAAAATAGTCCAATGAGGGATTTCTCAGGATGAGGGAACTAGCTATGATAAGGACTGTGAAACAAGCTGGTCACACTTAGCATTATAGTAGAAAGCACGGTTCATGGGAGATTTCTGGCTGTAGAATACAACATCCATCCCTTTTATGCCTCTGAAAATTCACTGTGCTTCTGATAAATCTTCCCCAACCTCATCTGGATCAGAACTTCTGTATTCCAAACAGAATAAGAACTTCTCACCCAACCAATTCAGGATCTCACAAGCAAACCCTCTGAATTACTAGAACTAAAATAAAAATTTTGTGACTGAAAGCCAGGAGAAACACCTGCCTGGCACACTCCAGCTGTTGCACTTAATACGCATGCTCTATGCTTAACACTTTTTTATTAATTGTCAATTTGCAAATCTTTCCTGTTGTACTTTTGTATTTAATCATCAGCACCTGCCTGGTAATGGGCTGAAGCAGCATGAATGTGGCATGCTGTCCATTTTGAGGATTCAGGTTGGTAAGACTACTGCAGGAAAGCAATAAATGGGAAGTAGTAATACACAGCAGTAGAAACATAGTACCTCCTGCAATACAAATTACTACTTTTATTTAAAAATAAATCTGAAAGAAACCATTCATTGTGCAGTCTTGTTAGATGCTTCCCACAATAAATCCAGCAATGGAAAAACCTCTTTGGCAGATTTCATCTGCCATAAGATTTAGCTGGCAGTGAGTTAGATGACTCTAATATATATATTTTTTAAAAAATATTTTTTTGCTTTGCTTTACATTTCTCTCTCTTTACAGCCCACTTTAGGTCATCCTGAATTACCAGTAATGTCATTGGAAACACTGCAAGCCTGAGTGTATAACTCCAATTATCCCTTAACAGATCTGTTTGAAGCCGCTCTGGGCTTGGGGGACATCACAGGGACAGTGAACGTCTCTTCACACTGGCCACTGCTGCTCTCCCAGCAAGAAGCTTGCTGTACCTGACAGCAGCCTGGCACCAGTGAGCTCAGTGCTGCCGTGTCTGTGCTGCTGGTCACTCTCCAGGGTGCCAGTGGTAAAAGGATTTTCCACAACATCTACTAAGTATAGAGAGCTCCTACGAGCGGTTAACAAACCTAAACACAGTGAATTAGAGAAGGTCACATCACAGAAGATTTTATCTTAAGAGGCTCAGCTCACACCTACTCTGATAATAATCTAGCAAATCAATTTTGACCTAAAAACTTTGTCAAATATTTAATGGGACATGGCCTGTGCAGGGTAAAATCTGCCTTTAAAAATATATGCCAAATCAGTTCCCCCTTGGTGTGCTGGAGCACATGGGCCCCGTGGCAGCTGGAGCACAGGAGAACAGCAAACGGCTCCTGAAAGAGCCATTCCCCAGTGGAGTGTCAGTCCTTTTACTTTGAAATACCCAAACGCACACATCTGTGGAAAGTTGCTGAGTTCCCTTGAGTTAACCAGCTTCTGCTTTTGAAGGTGTCTGGTGAAGCTCTTCCTGTCTGTATTCCCAGTCCTGCTGAGGATGAACCCTTTGTGATTTGCTGGAGAAAAGTACTAACTGCAAGGTACATGGTGGCAACTTTTTGGGAATCTTTTTTAAGTCTCCTTCTTCCCTTTTACTGCCTGGGTGTGCCAGGTGTTCTATTCATCAAAAGGTCTTGATTCCCTGCATGCAAACCTGCTGGAAGACATGGGATTCTTCTGGAATAAATACGAGGAGAATTTGCTTCTGAGTTTCAACCCTATCAGATCCATAAAGTCTACTTGTAAGTGACAATAAAAGGAGGGTTCTGCATCTCTTTAAAGATGCAGTGTGAAAACTCAAAAAATTGAAAAACTCAAAAAATTGTGGCTCATGTCACACACACCCAGATACTATCCCAGTTTGTGAAGCGCACAGCAGTCACACCTGCAGAGCTTCTCTGAGGGAAGGAGTGCCTGAAATAAATACCCAGGTACAGTCTTGCCATTTCTGTTCTAAAAAAAATTCCCAACTTATCCCCGGAGACCTAATTTTGTTCTATAGTAAAAACTTTTAGGAAGTAATAAACAGTTTCTGTTTCAAAGAGCTTGCATTCTAAGCTTCTGGTCTTTCCAATGCCTACGTGCTTAACTTTTTTTTTATTGTCCATTTTAAGACCATGAGATTATATACATGCATAAAGCTATGCCTAAACTTTTGTTATATGGGAGCAAAGATAAAGGTAGGATCTGAGAAAGGAAGTATTTGTTACCCACATCTTGAGGATGAGGAACTGAAGCACAGCAAAAAAAATGAGACCCTCATCCTCCACAGAGTGTCAATGTGTTTGAATCTTAAGCATGAGTAATTTCCATCGGGTTTGCCGTGCCCTCCGGACTCCGGAAGAGTGAGGTCTGGATTTCAGCGACTGTCTTTGCCACCGTAAGTTACTTGAGCTCTGGTCCGGCGGTAAAATTCAAGTGCACAAAAAGCGCGGGACACGTTTTGCACAGGATGCGAAACACTAGGTCGAAGTAAAGAAGGATGATCTGACCCCTTAGCTCTGGAGGTGGATGTCTGCAGCTGACGGCCTGTGACTCTCGGCCGTATCGCTGTGCCCGGGCGCTGCCTGCCGTGCGGGGACACCCGCGTCCCGGCACCGCACGAGCCCGGCCCCGGCAGCGTCCGCGGGGCGGCGGGAGCCCGGCCGCTCTCCCGCGCTGCCCGCTGCGCGCAGCCGGCGGGGCGCCCCGCTCACAGGTACCTCAGCAGCTCCATGTCCCTCGGCCCCGGGGCCGCCGCTCGCCCGCCGCCGTCCCAAGCGCCGGCACCGCGGGGCGGGGGCGTGCGCGGGTGCGGAGCGGGCGGAGGGCGGGCGGGAGCGGCGGGGGAGGGACCGGGCGCGGAGCCGCCGCCCGCGGGGCAGCGCCGGCACATGGAGCGGCGCCAGCCGCGCCGCCACAGCTGCCGCCCGCCCCGGCCCCGGCGTAGCAGGTACCGCGGGGCGGGGGGTCCCGGGCGGGCAGCAGCCCCAGCCCCCGGGGCGAGCGCGGGGTCAGCCCCGGGCGCTGCGGTGCGCGGGTGAGGAGGGGCCGCGCGGAACCGGGGCTGCCGCGGAGAAGTTGCCGGGCACGTTAAGTGGGAAACTGCGGAGCCCGGTCATCCCATCCCATCCAATATCATCCCATCCCATCCCTTTCCCCCCACTTCTTCCTGTCCCACACGCTTTCCTTTTTTTTTTTTTTTTTTTTTTTTTTAATTTGAAAACACTGAGGCGAACATACAGCTCGGGTGTAACCCAGGCGTTTTAGTGTGCTTCCTTAAAATTTCAGAGATGAGTGGCCATGAGGAGCTGGCCGAGAAGGGGTATTCATTGATTCAAATGCGGATTGGTCTGTGTTCTTCTCGAGTCCGTTACAGCACTTAGATTCAGTCAAAACCCGCGTTCCGAGTGCTTGCGCCTGTAGTTTGCGCGGGGCAGGCAGGTATGGAGGTCTGAAGAATTATTAGGAAACTGTAAAATTAGCAGACCCAGTGCGCTTGAGGGGAACGGCATTAGAGAAGTAGCTGACTTCCGAATAGCGGGGGCACCAGAAGTTTTCCTCCTTGCCATACTGCCTGTCACAGCTGGAGGGTTTTTTCACCCTGCTCCGCAAAGTTATCCTCTCTGTGAAGGGACGGTTTCGCTCTCTTGTCGTTGCTGAAGAAGATGCGCGTAGCTAGAAACTGTGTGTGTGAAGAAATAAGTTCCTACTGCAGCAGTCGGTTCTAAGGAAACTTTTAATTTTTTGCTTCAAGAAGCCTGATTACTTCTTGGATTGCTTTTCTACCTTGGTTTAGAAGGTATGGTAACGCTGCCAGACATTGTGCAAAGCATTCTGCTTCCAAAATTTTTAAAAGCTAATAATATTGTGTCAGAAAATTTTGTAGTGTATGATTGCAAATTACCTCCAAAAGTCATGTTTTGTGGGATGCAAGAGTTTTTAGACTTGTATGGCCACTGAGTTAAACTATGTAAATTATTGCAGAGGAATATAATGTTTTCTTTTTGCTTTTTCTTTCTTTTTTTCTTCTTTTTTTTTTTTTTTCTTTTCTTTTTTTTTCTTTTCTTTCACTGAATCTTAGTGCAAAAAGTGTTTTCAAGGACTTTGTGTGGAGGTTAGAAGTTACGATTTAGAGCTTCTTGAGTATGTATTTTCTTTCTAATATCTGAATGCTACCAAGGTTACATCGATATGCATTTACTGTCCAGATGTTCAAACCCTACCTAAATTAAATAAAACGGGTATATAATGCTGATTATATTTTGTGCATTCACATTAACAACTCATTTTCTAGACTTTAATAGTTTTGCTTTAAAATTCGAAGCTGTAATGCATTGTAAGGTCCAAACCCTTTAAAAGACACGCTTTGTTAGTTTCAGTTGACTGCTCACATCAGTTGTAACTCACACGCACTCTGCAGTACCATGGAGTATGACTCTCTGTTAAATGTTATAAATTATCATTGAAATGTAAAGAAAGCGCATATTAATAGGCTGCATTTAGACAAATTCCTTTCAAATACTTGGAAATACTTTATCTCAATCAGCTAAGCAGGAGCATGTTCTGAGTGGCTTTTGGCACTGCTCTCTCACCTTGCTAGTGCATTGCATAGTTTGAGGTGTTTGAAGCCTTAGTGAAATATAAAACTGAAGGATGTGATGCCTTTAGCTTCTGAATTTTCCAAACAAAATTTTTCCACTTAGGTAACTTTGTTCTTTGTTCTCTTCTTTACTGACGGAAAATGTAAGTCCAAAGAATGAGAATGGAGTTGTCCATTTTACCATGAAAATGCCTGGCTCATGGGTTAATGTAACAGTAGATACAGTGTTTCTTTTCTAAAAGGTTTCATTGCTTCCATGCATAGACTTCTTTATAATATTGGCGTACTCTGCTTTGATTTTAACTCCTGTTGGTCAAAAAACTGAATAAAAAATGCAAGATACACTGTTTAGAGCGCCTTATGCCCCCACCCCCTCAATCCTTAGCAAAACTCCACTAAGTTTTAGTTAGATGGCTCTATACCTTACATCTTAATCAAAGTCTTTGAAACTGAAGCCTGGAGACATGAGAAACCTAGTGCAGACCATGTGCAAGATGAACAACACTTGAAACAGTTCATGTCGTTATGATAGCTGTCTGTAGCAGAATTGCAGGGGGGAAGTGTCCGAAGTACTGCAGAGCTCTGCACTTTACATAGTTCATTTTCTTTTATCCCAGACTTGCTTCCAATCTTAAAGATTTTCTCACATATCTTAATATTGGTGACTAACCATGTGCTATTTTGCTTTTTTTTTTTTCTTTTTGAGTAAAGTAGGTGAAACTCAGAACATGTTATACTGTAAGTTTATGAAAAAAAATATAAATAGAAATTATATCCCTAATTATAAGGTAAATTTAAGATAAAAGCCAAGGAGAAATCAGGTTTATCCCCTGAGTGAGAAGGCTGCCCAGACTAAAGTCAATGGAAATCCCATGCTGGACATCCCCAGCATCCAGGACCTCAGACCTAATGCACTGATCCTTGCAAGAGTCCTCCACCCACTGGGTATGGCTTCCAGGGGAAATGACAGGAACACAGAAGCACAGTATGAAATTGTACCAACTGTCCTAATTCAGTCAGGCAGGAGTGATGGACCCTAGAATTTGAAGAAGAATCACTAGTATCTATGGACCAATGTAATGATGGGAAAACAGAGCAGAGCACTCTTTTCTCTTTGCCTTTCATTCCTATGTGAATCATCAGCTTTGTCCCAGCTGTGTATTTCTTAGGGTGGCTACTTAACAACAAGTGAGCTAAGTGCCTTGGTGCGTTGTTATTTGGTCCCATACTCCTGAGTTGCATTAGGGAGACAAGCTTGTCATATATCTCAGACTTTCCACCCCAGCCGCCAGCTGCCAGTACTCCCTCCAGGAATGATCTGGTTGCTTGTTCCCTTTTATAAACATGAACAACACCTTTGTCATTTGTGTTGCATTCAGCGTACCATTAAAAAATGCAATAGTCTCCATCTCAGCATTATTGTAGCAGTTTCCCTTTCCCTTGTGTACCTTAATACCAAAAACCTGGTCTGCTTGCTGCTTCCACTGCATAGCGATGCAGAAGTGTAACTGGATAACCAATCCACAGAGTTTTACAACAATGCAAAAACTTATTTCTCATCATTAAAGTTGGATAACTCCAAAATGAAGCCAAAAACATTTCCAGACATATTTTATGTGAGCTTAGATACTTCTTATACTAACACCACAATTTTGCAGAAAACAAGGAAATGGGTCTAGTCTGTATTTCAGCAACAGAAAGCAAGGGCATAATGAATTGTATGCTGTTCAGGCAGATCATTTTTGGCAATGTTCTCTTAAAAAGTCCAGAAGATATTGAAAGTTGTGGATCACAGCCTAATTGTGTGGCTCTTTGTCAGGAAAAACTTCCATTGAAGGCTTGTGGGAATTTTATTTTTTTTCTCTTGTTAAATGTGCAGGAAGAGCTGGGTCCATATTAATTTTTGTTTTTTGGTCAAGATTCACATATGTACTTCATTACATTTTGACTAGTCATTCCTTTCTCCTATTATTAAAAGTAAAAGAATTAGACAAAAAAAAAATCATAGTAAAATAGTAGAATTTAGTGTAGCAATAACAGAATCTTTGGAAAATGTTGTCATCCTTATGAGAGTAAAGCAGGATGCGCTGCTGGCTCCCCTGGAATTCCCCTCCCAAGTGACAAACATCACTTTTCTTGCAAGTATAAAATTACTCAGAAAGAAAGAACACTGGGAATGCCTTATGCCAGTTGAGAAGTGGAAGATAAGGACTTTCATCAGTGTTTTCTGGGACTATAATTCTTTGGGAAGACCGTTTAAATGCTTGCAACTCAATGCAAAAGTCAAAAGAGGAAAGACCTATTCTTCACTGGTATTTTTTCTTTAGTCCAAAGATTATTTTTGCTCCCTCCGACACTGAAATGGAAAAGTGTTTAGAGATGAGTCTGAATGCCATCTGAAGCAAGGCAGACAGCCTCAGTCTTGTCAGCTTTTTTTAAACAGGAGGAGTTTAAACTTCCACTCATCCAAAGTAGCTGCAGGAGTTTTCTCTCTCTGATGGCAATACAGCAAAGTGGATTGACCTCACCGGGAAAACTTCTTTCCTCCAAGGTCAACCATGGCTTATTGTCCCTACATTAATCTATACATAAACCTAACTACAACTCAACAAAAGTTTTGTTTCCTTTCTGAATTTAAAAAGAATTATGTGTACCCCTTTAAGGTATGTTGCAATGCATCTTTATTAAAACCCCGGCAACTTCTGCCTCACCCTTCTCCTTCAGAACCCAATTTCCTCCATGCTTTAAGGTGGTGAAGGAGAAGGGATAACAGGGGTTTTTGAACTAAGCAGGTTACTACCAACACAGTGGTGGCTGCAAAAGTAGGTCCTAGCTCTAAAAGGATACATGTATGTTCGTAGCTTTGTTTGTACCATTGCAAATTCTTGGGGATAGGACCATGCAGGTTTGGGAGCTGTATGGCACAGCCATGCTTCCTGTATAAATGCTTCCAAAGGCTGTTCAGTCTGCAGGTTTAGATGAACAGTCACACTGAAATCATATTTTTTAAGCCATGGGAACTGTCCACTTCTCTTGCTTATTTTGCTTATTTCATGTGAAAGATTTACATTTCTTCTTCTGATCCCACTTACTCTGGCTTTCTCAGTGAAAGAGAAACTTGCTCTGTAAGAGACATCAGATTCGCCCCTGAATTGCTTCATTTTTTCTTCTTGTTTCTACTCACTGAGAACAGCAGAGCAATCACAGCATAAAGCTGGAATTGACCATAATGTATTGGACCCAAAATATTTGCAAAAGGAGAACGAGTTAACTAAAATATATAGTGTGGAGGAACTTGCTAATTTGCTTTAATTTTAGGAATTATTTTTAGATTTATTTAAGGGTAAAAAGAAAAAAATCACACCAATCTCTAATATGCTTATTCAAGCTGGTAATGTCCTTTAATAATCCGTAACAGCCTGAACAGTTTGAAGGGAAATTAGGAAGCAATTCTGTGATCATGAAGTAGAGTTACTGAAAGCTTCTGTAATTCAGACAAATTGACTACTGATATACTGTACAGTATACTTGGCAATAACAGTTCTCAACTTAAAGAGGTGCTTTTATGTTTTCTCTAGTGCATATTTAGATACACTGTGGTGAGGACATCCTACGCTTTTTAAATCAGATAAATAGATATAAACAAAAAAGTACAGTCCTTCTTTTGCTGTATGCTTCCACTTGAGTGAGAGCTCTGGCCACTTGAGAATATGCTGTGTTCCTAGATTGAATGCCTTAATTTACACCCCTCACCTTTTATAGTTGGTTTATTTATAAGATGGAAGTGTGTGTGTTTTCTTTGTCCTGGTGAATTTATTCCACTTTTCTACTTGATTTTTAGTGAATAAAGGTGACAAGGCTTAATGAATCAATAAAGCTTGCCCTTAATTAGGAAAATTACCTTCATATTTTTCTCATATTGTGGAAACAATTTATAATGACTCTGGTTGCAATTCAAAAACTTAAAGGAAGAACCTTTTCCGTATTTGTAATGATACCAAGTTCAGTAATTTGCACACAAAGTCAGTAAAATAATGGATTTTTTTATTTTCTCATTTAGCAATGAATTGTTACATGAATATAGCTCAAGCACAAAAAATGGTAGGAGCAGCACATATGGAAAACACATATATGGTACAAGATGCACTTTCTATCATTTGTCAGTGATTTGAAAAAAGAATTCCCAAAGAACCGAGAATCATGTAGGATCTTTGAGACAACTTTTTTTTACACCCTCACAATTGTTCCCTAACACTGAAATTAATTTTACATGTGCCAGACATTTAAATGTTTCACATCTGCACTGTTAGCAGAGTTCTTTTCTTAATCTTGTGTGTTGAATTACAGTGCTTCCTTCATTTTGCAGACAGGAGCTCTCCATTGAAATTACACTGTATGCTCATAATTGTATTGTCAATTCGTGTAGTTAACCAGCATTTACACTAGGCAGGAATAGAGAAATGACTGAATAAACTAAACATCTCCCTTGACTATGTAGAAAATGCTGAATACAGAATTAGTGCAGAGAGAAAGGAATTGATCCACTTAGTTTTAACCTTTTGTCTGTTTTAATGCAGTCCTTTCAAAGACCTGGAGATATTTGTTTTGTTTTTTGAACAGAAGTGAAAGGACATTGAAGTGCTCATTACGACTCTCAGTTTTCAGAAAGGACCACCCCTCACCTTGGTAGTTATTATTTACATTGAGCTGTGTGATGAGGCGGAAATTAAAAATAGAATTAAAATGATTCTAAAGTAGAGTCATTCACAGAGATTGTGAAGTGTAGCATATTAAATTACAATAATAAAGCTAATTATCAGCTGCTTGCTGAGATATTGAATGCTTTTAATTAAAATGAGTTTGTAGAATTCTAGCAGTTTTCTTGAAGTATTTGAAGATTGGTTATACAATACAGATTACCTTTTTTCCATGTTTAACATTCTTCCATGTTTAACCACATTTAGCACATTTGTACATGAAGTTACAAGTCTGTTTATATATATATATATTAGCTATTTGGCTTAAAATGAAACGTAATCCTTTTACAAAGGTGTCTTTATTCACCTCTTCCTATGGTTACCTATTCCTTGACTTCCATGGATACAAGAGGCTTGGTTCTATTAGGTCAAGACCCTCTGGTGCAATTAGAAATGCAGTTGTACTATTGTTCTGCAGGCAGATTCAACTCCCAACTTAAACCCCAAAAGACTGATGATATTGGAACCTATCACAAAATGATGCATATATGATGATACCACTCCTAACCTGGTTTTAATGTGCAAATTCTCCTGTCTGGTATGTTAAGGGCTATAGGAGTTTACTGTGGTTTTTTTCAGGCTGCAACCTCTTTTCCTTTTATTAATTCATTTATTAAACTTCTCTTTATGTGTCTTGAGTGACTAAATCTAGGACTCATTTTAGGAGCTATACTTCAGTTTAGGTTTTAAAGTGGATTGAGGTTTTATGGTTTTGGTTGTTGGTTTGGAGTTTTAGTTTGCTAAAGGTGAAGCCTGTGTGATGAGGAGCCAATGAGACATGTCAGAGACCACAAAGAGGAGAGGTGCTCACATACCAGCCCTCCACTAGAGCCAGCTGCTCCAGTGACCAGTGTGAGCATCCCTTTCCTGCCATGGAGCAGCTTACAGAAGTGAGGGATGCACAGTCAGGCTTTTCCCCAAGGTGGCTATGGAAATAAAGCTGGGGTTTGCCTCTTTGCTTGTTTTTCACCAGTTAACCCAGAGCTGCCACCACTGAGGAATGCATGTTCCCCTCACTTTTTATATTTGCAAAAGCACCTGCAGAGCACCAGGTCCATTGTAGAAAGTTTATTGCCCCTCCCCTCAAGACTTTGTGAGGGCTTATTTTCTGCTTTGAGGTTTCATGGAAGTGTACCTGCCCCTGTGGGCTGCACTCAAGACAGAAGTGCTCCTTCAGGCACCTTTCTGTCTGCTCAGCACAGCTACACCAAAGAATTGTCAGGAAACAAGGAACTGGATGTGGTGTATGTTTGTGGAGTCCTTGCAGCGCCAGAGGTAAAGCTCTCTGTAGATGGAAGGACAGCTCTGAGTTTAGGTGTGCTGGTGTAAGACCAAAGTGGCTCCACAAATACCAGCATTTCTGATTTCACTTCCTTACTGTGAGGTTCCATTGTGCTGAGTGTGGAGCACAATCTTGTCCCAGAGAAGTCAGTACATACCTAGCTTGGGAAACACAGGGAACCAAAAAGGATAGCTAGTCTTTGGCATTGGATCAGGTCATTCCATTGAATCACATCAATGGTCCAATCTTCTTCTAAGAGAACTAACATATGCTTACATATGCTTTATATCAACTGATGAAGCCTTGTATAAATGCTAAGCATTCATTTTCTTGACAAGGAGGTTTACTTTTGAATTTGCTGGGAGATAAAATAATAAACCAAGATTTACCAATAATTAATTTGCTATATTCTGAAAGATAAGAAAATCTTGACCTTACAATGACTTCTTTCTATTTACACCTGGAATTCTAAAAGGTCCTAAGTCTACTTCTGGTTGTAATTGACATCAGGTATAAATGGAGCAATACTTCCAGTGATTCATGGAGTGTATTTTGATATATTATTATGACATAGCATGAGTTATATTGTATAGAAAGTTACAAGGAGGGAAATTTTTGACATGTGAATGAAATTCATTTTCTTTGGGATAAATGCTGACTAATTTTAATCCAAAATTTTTGTGTGATCATAGTCACTTTGATGATTCCTTATTTAAAACAAAATCAACATAACCTGTCAGAAGGGTTGTGTGTTGATTATCAGGTAATTTAAAGTTTCAATATTTGATTCTTTTTCCAAAGGATTGTAGGAACTTCATCTCTGAATCTGATATTCATAGTCTGAAGACGAAAGTGTACAGGTCCTTATCTGAACAGCCTTGAAGAAATAATTTTATCTATTTTGAAAGGAATTTTGTCTGTTTTGTAGCTCTTGTAGTAAGGGGCCAGACTTTGAAGCTATTTGTATTCCTAAGCAGAAGAATTATCTATTATCACCTAGGTGCTAATCTCTTTCCTTCTGTAAATGGGAGTGAGACAAGTTCAGCAAGATTTGAGAGCAAGATTGTTTCAGTCAGGTGCCCACCTTTTGATTTCTTACTTTGGGCTCCTAAATTAGCTGATAACCTAAAGAGATGTGAATTGAAGACAATGAAGCCATACATACTTCCTATGCTAGTGACAAATTTAAACAAAGAAAAAGAACATCTTTTTTGTGACAAACCAAAACAGACCATAATTTTAGAGTTTTATGTCAGAAGCATTTCTAAACCATTGTCCTTTTAGATAAATCATTGTAAAAGTTTATTGGTTTTCAAATTGATAACAAATAGATGCTTTAGTGCAAATTCTCATATCCATACATAGGATCTCTGACTTTCCAGACAGTTACAACTCGTGTTTCTGCAGAGGAAAAGGAGAAAAATCAGGGCATGTGTTCCTATTCATAGATTTACTGTACCAAAGGCAAAAGGGTAAATTCTACTCTCAGCACTTAAAATTTAGCTCAAGACCTGTTATGCTCAAGTCTGGTGTGACAAACCTTTGAACAGACACAGAGCCAAAACCTACACGTGGCCAATTGCAGAACTGAGGTGGGGTGCCAGATGTCATGTCATACATTCTTTGCTGATACAGGGCCTAAACTGAAGTTATCTGGGATTTCATTAGTATTTACCAGATACAATAAGAGTACAATCTTCCTCTGGGAGGGATTCCAAACACCCCTGAGGATTCTTTAAAGCTCTCTTTTCACTCTTATCAATTTGTGTAGTACTTATGGATCTTAATCTACACTTAAGAATCATGTTTATTTGTTCTAAGTAATTACTGGGAAGGAAAAAAAAAATCTTTCCATCATCACTTTTCCACCAGCTCTATTTCTTCTCAATGTTTCATCCCTGCAAAATGGATCAGCTTTGCTGTATGTCTTAAAGTCACCTAATTCAAGGATAAACCCTGATGCCATCAGTGTGAAATCTGAGGGTGTGTTTCAGGACAGGCAGTCATCCAACCTCACAGAAAGCAAGCTAAGACTATTCCATTAAAAAAAAAAACAAACTAAAAAACCAAAATCCCACAATAAACTGTACTCCACTTTCAATAAAAAAACAAACAAACCAAACAAGCAAAAAAATCAGTCCTGTAGTTTAGCTCTCCATTTAAGAAATCAGGAAATGGGTTTTCTCCATTGGGAAGCGTTTTCCAGCAGAATTCTGCTTGATGACAGCAAGAGGCAGGAAGAAGTACAGCTGACAAGTGCGTGGCTTAAGTTGCAGAAATGCTGAGTGTAAGCTGTCATGACAAAGGCAGGAAAATTCAGGAATATAAAAGTAGAAAAAACTTTCTACTTTGCACCTTCTCCCCTTGGCACTCCCAGTCCTGCTGAAGCCCCTGCTGAAGTGAGAAGGCAGGTGCAGTTGGAAAAAAAGGACCCTTCCTGAGTGTGACCACTTTCTGATGGGTATATTATTGGGGTGGTTTCTTTGGTTGGTTAGGGTTCACTGTCCTCAGAAAAATGTGTAGTAATCAACTGATCAATAGTAGCTGGGTGACCCTAGAAGGCAGCAGTAAAATGCATTCGCATTTCTTTTTTAATTCCGTTGTGTTCAGTCATACTTGCAGGAGAAGGCAGGCACTTGTACCTTAGCACCCTGCTGTAAATACACTGTGTTTCCAGTAAGTGAGCAGGCTTACAATTATAGGGTTTTCCCTCCTGCAAGAGAAGCTGCTTTTCCCACTGACTGTTTTATTA